>NC_137480.1:13435074-19351495 GCF_918807975.1 Aplidium turbinatum | reverse complement strand
CGATGCGCTGCGTACTGTGACTGGATGCCTGCGTCCCACCCCGACAGACTAAGTCTACCTATCCTAGCAGGCATCCAATCTGCTGAGCAACGTCGTAAAGCAGCCACGATTCCTCTCGCTCGCCGCGCTCTGGACCCCGACCATCCCCTCCATGCAACATTCAAGCGACCACCACCTATAAAGCAGCGACTGAAATCAAGACGCCCCTTTGTGCCTGCCGCACAACAACTACTTAAGAACGAAGAAGAACTTGGGTTAAGTGGGGAACACTGGACGAACCACATGTGGAACACGGAGTGGCAAAACCATATACCTCCACGCTCCGTGACTTCATACCCGACGCCGATCCCCGTCCACCGGGGATGTCCCTTGCAAGGCTTGCGTGGATCAGGCTTAACCGCCTGCGAACTGGCGTCGGCCGCTTTCGTTCGGACATGCACAAGTGGGGCCTGGCTCCTCCATCAGAATGCGAGTGTGGCGCCACAGAACAGACCGCAGACCATGTCATTCACCACTGCCTAATCCACCGGCCTCCACACGGTGCGCATGGCCTAAGGATCCTGAACGACGAGACTGTTGAGTGGCTGATGACTTCCTGCCCTCCAATCTAGCTTGGAAAGACCTGCTCATACGTCGATGATGATGATGATTCAAACACGATGAATATCTTTAGCCAATTCACTTTCTAACTTCGCAATGTTTGCAAAAACTTTGAAAAAATATCAGGCAGTAGTACCATTTTTGGTTACTGTTTAGGTACCACAAATGGGAAGCCTCTGCTCCACATTTTTATTTGAATTTCGTCTGCCACGAGAGCCAAATTATCCTTAAATAGTTGACTCTCTTCCTCATGGTAGACCCCAATTTTATCCGCTCTGCCTACAGGCAGACCGGGTATAAGAGTCAAGTACCTGCGCCGAGGCCACGTGGGCGCCGTCCGGCGGTCAATTACTGCCGGTTCCAGCGTCCACACGCGACGGGTCGCCCGGCCCGTCGCAGGCCATCTTTCTGGGCAATGCAGAAAGAGCCTGTCTCCCTGGCCCGCTCCGCCATTCTAAATTTGCGGACGGGTCATGTAACGTTTTCGATCCACACTCTCCCTCCACAGGTACCTCGACTCCCCAGCCTGGCCCCCGCGACCTAAGCTGGTGGACTTCCCTTCCGGGTGCATCGCCACCCCATAATCACGCCGCTTCCCGCCTCCACGGGGCGTGGCAGGCCGGTTCTTTAAAGTCTCTGACCTGGCTATGTTTATTGTGTTCTTCTCGCCGTGTCAATTATTTTGTACTCGTGCATCGTTAATCAAAATAAAACAGTTCATCATCTAGGCCCTATATGCACCAACTACAAAAGTAAAGGTTTTCAAATTCCTTTCTTCAGAAACATCATTACAGCCCAGTGGGCTACTTTGTAACCAGCATGCCGTGGCACAGTAGTGTGCCGAGCGGCGGCACTAGGTGTAGCCAACGGAATGATAATTGATTTTGAGATGTTTCTATTCTTGGACTAAAAAACCTTCTTTGAAAGCTTAATTCTTGTAGTTTCCCATAGCCTACTTATAGAGGCTTTGAACCACCGCCGCTGGCCCGGTCACCTAGATTGGCAGAGTGAAGTTTCCGTTTGCTGAAGTGTTGTTATTATTCCATCCAGTAAGTGTAGCTGAATGGAGCTCTTCTTCATGATGCAATACCTTCAATAGCTTGCTCTCCTCCATGATGAGACACCCACCCCATGACTATAACGCACACCTCCAGACCATCAGCACTCTTGATAACGCACCAAGGCCGATCAACATAGCAACTGTTTATTATTTTTTGTTTTTACCAATATAAATTTAAAAAATTTTCCTTGCTCTTTTTTCCTCGTCGTTTTTCTAAATATTGAAACTCTTCGAAGGTGTTGGATGGATGGATGGTCATTTTATTTTTGTTTGGATGCGAAACGCCGAAACATACATAAAACAAAAACTGACAGTGTGCATCCAATGAGAGAGTGCGAAAGACCGTAGCCCTGAAGGCGTAGGGCAGTGGTTCTCAACCGGGGGTCCGCGGACCCCAAGGGGTCCGTGAAGCGATTTCAGGGGGTCCGTGAAAGTTTCTGAGTTTTTAGCATGATTAATAAATTACGAAATTAAAAATTTGTTTGTGTTTTGTTTATGTATTAGCCTACAGTAATTCTCAAACTGTAAGTCGCAACGCATTGGTGCGTCGTTTGAAATTACAAAGGACATACCGGTAGCACAAAGGTTTGGTTTCTTAACTAAAACATATCATATACCTACACTAAATGACTTAAACCCTTTAAAAAAAGACTCTGTTGGCTATGTTTAAATTGATTCTTTTGAGACAACAGATTGTTGATCAATGATTAACTTAGACTGCTGACTAACGTTTGCATTTTCATCACCACTCACAGTTTTGCAGCGGCTATGATTATAACGAATTAATGTTGATCTAATGTCGATTTACAAATGAAAAAAGGGAAAAATTCTCTTTAATGGTCGCAAGTATTCTATTAACTTTTGATAAAATTTATTGAAAAACATCAAATGAGCATATGGATTACCAGAGGTTGGCAAAAAGTAGCGCCTCTCCCGCTACCGCTACTTTGGAAAAAAAGTAGCGCCGCTACTGCAGACGTTACTCCAACTAAAAAGTAGCGCCGCTACCGCTACTTTTACCAAAAAAGTAGCGGCGCTACAAAAGTAGCGCGCTATTGCCCACCTCTGTGGATTACTGATGTTTGATCCTGTGTGCCAACAGATAGCTCATACCTTCATTCATATACGTCGCATGATACACCTGTCTTTTCCGTGTTTCTAGATGCCTCTAAAGCTTTTGATAAAATTAATCATCACACATTGTTTAAAAAAATGATTGAAAGAAGAGTACCTATGCAATTTGTCCGTTTGTTACAGTATTGGTACAGTCATCAAACTATGCGTGTAAAATGGGGTGGCCACCTCTCTCAGCCTTTTCATGTTTCAAATGGGGTGAGGCAGGGTGGGGTTTTGAGCCCTTACCTCTCTGCCCTCTATGTTGATGATCTATCCAAAAAGCTTAACATGTCTAAAGCGGGTTGCTATGTAGGGAATGCATTGGTAAATCACATTATGTTTGCTGATGACCTTTGCTGCTTTTGTCCCAGCCTTTTTGGTTTACGTGAATTGATTGAAATCTGCCAAGACTTTGCAATGCAACATGACATTACTTTTAACTGTAGAAAATCCTTTGGGGTGTTATTTAAGCCCAAACATTTCGATCTGTCTGCTTCCCCAAGGATTATTCTTGACCAAGAACCGATTGAGTTTGTTGAAAATGTTAAGTATTTAGGTGTGCATATCACATCCTCATTATCAGATGACAAGAACATACTGCGACAAGTTAAATCTCTTTATTGTACTGCAAACAAATAAAAAAATAAATATAGTAAATGTTCACGGAGAGTAAAAAATGTGTTGTTTCGCTCTAACTGTACATCTCTTTATGCTTGTCAACTTTGGCACAATTATCGCCGTTCTTCTATCAATCGGATTAGAATTGCATATAATGACTCATTTCGAATTCTACACAATATACCTCGCTTTACTAGTGCACGTGAATGTCAAGTCAATGCAAATGTTACAACTTTTGATGCTCTATTGCGGAAAACAGTTTATGCCTTTGTGCAACGTTGTTACAAGTCTCTCAATTCTCTTATCATAGCATTAATGTCCTCAGACGCTTTCTATAAAACGACATATTTTAAGCACTATAATGATATGTTGCACATGTCATCCAAGTGGCTCCTTAGGTCTTGTCTTTTTGTGTTTTGGTTTTATTATGGACAACCTTGTCTGATGCAAATAAATAAATAACATAATTTCGTCAATCTCATCAATCATCAAGTGCGTTGCGAATCCAGCAAATCCTTCCAAGTGTGTTGCTTTGAAACTTATGTAACGTATGATTCCATAAGGAGACGCGATATATCAGCCTACCAAAATTTCAAATATAAATTTTCAGGGGTCCGCGACCGCTTCGAAGGTACCAAAAGGGGTCCACCAAGACTAAAAGGTCGAGAACCACTGCCGTAGGAGGTCGTCGAGTCTGCACTCTCTCATTCAAATAGTTATACGAAAGAAAGTAGGCCTATTGAGTTTTTAAATATTGTAGCAAATTGACACAAAAAAGAAGAAGGAAGGAAGAACAGAAAAAAACAAATACAGATACTACAAAAAATAATAACAATTAACATAGTCAGGTAGTGGACGTCGTTTCTATAGCTATTGATTATTGAAGAAGTGTGTTTTGCACATTTTACTGAAAAATTTGAAGCCTTTTTTCATGTTTTTTTTTTCATATTTTGAGATAAACTGTCCCATACCTTGATTCCCATGCATTTTAAACTTTTTTGAAATAATTGGGTATTTGCCTGTTTAGTATAAAGTGAATTAGAGCTTGAACGTCGGGTGCTATTCGAATGAATAGCTGATACATGTGTAAAGAAAGTTTTGAAGTTTTCCGGTAGTTTATTATTATAAAATTTGAACATAAATTTGCTTATTTCCAGTTTAGGCTATAAGTAGAATTAACTAGAATTAACAATGTCTTCTTAAGTAACTTAAATAAGTAGAATTAACAATGTCTTCCTGAACCAACAATTTGCGTGTACTGCAATGATAACAAAATTGAACAGGTTCAAAAATTCAATTATTTGGGCTCAATACTGAATCCAAGCACCCGATGTGAAGAAGAAATTAGACGACGCATTGCATTATCAAAGTCAAGTTTCAACACCATGGCAAAAATCTTTAAAGATCGAAAGCTCTCCAAAACCTTAAAAATTCGTTTGTTAAAATGCTTTGTTTGGTCAATTTTGATGTATGGATGTGAAAATTTTGACATATCATGGAAGCAAGTTTGTTTCCTATCTTGACTCTTTGTTGCTAGTGTAGATATTTTAGTGTAATGTTTACTAAATGTTTATTCATCGACTTGGCTGAGGGTGGTTGCTTGACTCGAAGACCGTCATGGTCACTTCGCAGCTTCCCGTTGTGATTTACTTATCAACGATGCAGTGTACATTTGTTATTTTTCTTTGTTTCAATTGTGTTCGTTAAGCGTACTGCATCATTTAATGATTTTGCTGTTATACTGTAATATTGCACAACAAAATAAACCAATCAATCAATCAAACACTAACGGCAAAAACACAAAAAAATCTTGAAGCTGCAGAAATGTGGTTTTACCGAAGAATTCTTAAAATTCCATGGACAGCTTTTCGAACCAACAGAGCAGTTCTCCAACAGATGGGCCAGGAGCAGCAGATACTGAGATCTTTAGAAATGCGGCAGCTGAAGTTCTTAGGTCACATTATAAGGACAGGCGAACTGGAAGATTTATCTTTAAGTGGAAAAATTCTAGGAAAACGGTCAAGAGGAGCACAAAGATTCACATTTTTGCACAATTTTCAACCACTTATCAAAAACCCTACTAAAATTTGACAAGAAGCACGAGATCGATCAAACTGGAACATCATTGTAGCCTACATCGAGGGCTGTATCAGCTATGATACCTAAAGAGAGAGAATTAACAGTTAGTAGTCTATTTTATTTTCTTGATAGAGTGGCAGTAATTTAGTTTTCATTTTAATTATCTTATTTTGTCTAACTTGGATTCTATTCAAGTATTTTGTGGGTGCGCATCCCCAGTTGATAATTCCATATTGTAGGTGCGAGTGTATAGCCTACAATGCTATAATAAATATTGATGAGAACTTTTCTAGAAGTAAATTTTCTAAGTCTACTCTGTACGCCTGAAGAAGAGGATAGTTTTTTCGAGATAGTTCTTGCTTACCTTTGTGTCATATTTTAAGCTGATTATTCTATTTTGGTGTCAAGCACGTCATAACTTTCGCGTTTTGTCGCTACTACTTTTTCTAGACCTCTGTTAAGTTTGGCATATATTGTTATTCGCTGTGATGGTCAGAAATAAAAACAAACTGTCCTTAAAATGCGTTGCTCGTACGTACACCTTGTGAGCTGAATCAGAGAACCTTGCGGTTTCTCTCGTGCATAAAGGGGGGAGGGGGGCGCTTAACCAACTGAGCTATCGGGACGGACCGCAATCTGAACATACTTTTAAAAAAGCGACTCGCAATTTGAAGGCAGACTAGTGATTTGAGAGGATGATTTGATTTTCAGACGTCAGCAGAAATTGTCGGTTGGAGGTCCTATGAAGTTAGTTCTTTATGGGCCTACTGTTTGTTTTCCAGATTTGAATATGGAGAACTGCTTTGAAGTAGCCTACATTGCTCAAGCTCATATAGTTACTGTTATAGTCGTCATTTTATTTACGTTGAATATATGTAACTCGTGACCAGCGTCACTACATAATCACAGTTCAGCGTTTTCTGGTACAGACGTTGGAATTGATTACCACCGCACTGCGCGTGTAATCAATTGAGCGTTCTGTACCACGTTCCTCAGTTGATTGCTTTGCGTTTCTTTCTTACTATATATTGCGTTGATTTCATACACTGAATCAGAAAGTAACAAGAGGTAAATGGTTTTCTCACTTGGTTGGCTATCGCTACAATTATTATTGTTTATTTTATATTAAACGTCTGGAAATACAACAGACATTTAACTGGCGTCGCCGGCAGGATCTTTACAGAATTTCTACAGGAATTTAGAAACATGGAGAAACTGATCGAAGTCCTGCAACAACAAATTGCTAACCAAGAACGTCAGACGAAGGAGCAAATTGCCAGACAAGAAGAACGTCACCAGGAACGTCAAGAAGAACAAGAAAGGCGCCACCAAGAACAACTACGAGAAATACGAGCCCAAACTGCGAGATCACAGCCAACAACAATACAACAACAGGTATCTTTACCTAAGTTCGTAGCGTTCGAAGCCACCACTGAACTGTGGGCAGACTATTGGAAGAGGTTTAACACCTTTGTAGCAGCACATTCAGTCGCACAAGACAAAATGCCCCAGGTTTTTCTCACCAATCAATCACCTACAATCTACAAAATGTTAACAAATTTGGCTGCGCAGGAAACAAACCCAAAAGAAGTCAACGATCTCACCACGACGGAAATTACAAATTACATGGCTCAACAATTCGACCCAAAACGCTTCATCGTGAGGGAGCGATTCCGTTTCTGGAGCGAAATGAAGCGCAAGCCCGGGGAAACAGCTCAAGAACTAGCCATCCGCATACGCCAGGCAGCTGCCACCTGTGACTTCTCGTCCATTTCAAATCGTTTTATTTGTTCAATAGGTAACGAGGCGGTGCTTAAGGCGTTATTCAAAATCAGAGCTGATGAACTTACTTTCAAACGTGCGGTGGAGGTTGCATCAGAAACCGAAGAGGCAGCCAAGGTGGCCAAAGATAAGTTGCGAAAGTAAGGACCATCAGCAAACCTCCAAAAACTAGGCAACTTACAGGTACTTTCTTTTCTTCTAAAAATAAAGAATGCTATCGCTGTGGTAATTCCAACCACAACGCCAATGACTGTAGGTTTAAGAAAGCCACTTGCCATTTCTGCAATATTACGGGACACTTACAGAGTGTTTGTCGAAAGAAAGCTAGACAGTTCAAACCTTCTAAGGTAAATTGTATCGAGGAAATTAACATGCTTTCTAGTTCTTGCAGAAAACCTCGAAATTCAAAGTTGGAAGTACCGATCTCCATTAATTCGGTAACCACACACTTAGAACTGGACACTGCTACAAATGGAAATTTCCTTTCCAGCGACGTCTGGACTCGGGTAGGCGCACCTCAATTGCAAGCACCAGTGTCGCAGTTCCAATCTGCTACCAAGCATCTAGTACCAATCACGGGTTCTTTCACGGCCCAGGTAACTTGTCCTTCCACGGGAAGGTCAGATAATATTCCTTTTGTAGTCACGACAGTCAAAGGACTGAACTTGCTAGGTCGTGATGCAATCTCGTCTTTAGGAATTTCTATCGATAAATTCCTTCTGTCTAACTGTTCTACTTTACAGAGCATCCAGTCATGCGACAAGCCTGATAAGAGTCTGGAGAAGGCATGCTCCCTCTTATGTGACGAGTTCAAAGATGTTTTTAAGCCTGAACTCGGGTGCTTACGAGATTATGAACTAGACATAGATTTTAACTCTGATGCTAAACCTGTTTTTCTAAAACCTAGGCCTGTACCTTTCGCGCTAAAGGAGGACTTAGCACAAGCCTATGATTCGGGCATTGCACGTGGTGTATGGACACCAGTTCAGTTTTGCGATTGGGGCACACCGGTTGTTCCAGTTCGTAAGCGTTCAAATTCTTCAGAAGCGAAGGCCAAGTTACGCATTTGTGGCGATTATTCAGTCACGGTGAACCCTTCCCTGGAGACCCATCGTCACCCGTTACCCTTACCAGAAGACTTAATGCAAAAGTTGGGTGGTGGGTATGGTTTCAGCAAGATAGACTTGGCTGATGCCTACAATCAGATTCGACTTGGTCCTGACAGTCGAAAACGACTCGCATTAAGCACTCACCGTGGCGTACTTTTACAAAATGTTTTACCTTTTGGCATATCTTCTGCTCCAGGTTATTTTCAGAAGATCATGGACGACCTTACAGCCGACCTTCCAGGGGTTGCAGTCTACCTAGACGACATTCTTGTCAGTGGCACTACTGCTGAGGAGCATCTCCAGAATCTTAGACGGCTCCTCGATCGACTTCACTCAAAAGGCCTGAGGTGTAGGAAAGACAAGTGTAAGTTTGCACAACCTCAGGTAGAGTATCTCGGACACATTTTGTCCAGGCAGGGCATCTCCAAAGGTCCCAAGGTAAACGCCGTACTGGAGATGTCTGCCCCCACTGACGTATCTTCTCTTCGTTCGTTTTTAGGTTCCTTACAATTTTACTCGAAGTTTCTACCGTTGAACGCTTCTACTGTAGCAGAACCACTATACCATCTCACGAAAAAGGACATTCCTTGGAGATGGGGAAAACAAGAGGAAAACTCTTTTGTTCAGCTGAAGCATTATCTTTCTACTGATGAGGTTCTTACACATTTCAATGCGTCACTTCCGGTAGGTATCGCATGTGATGCTTCTAGTGTGGGCATTGGTGCTACTTTGTTTCACCGTTACCCAGATGGCACAGAACGGCCTATAGCAAACGTTTCAAAAGTATTAACAGCCTCTCAGAGAAACTATAGTCAAATTCAGAAAGAGGCTTTGTCGATAATTTTTGCGCTAAAGAAATTCTATCAATATCTTTTTGGTAGATCATTCATTTTGGTCACAGATCATAAACCATTGCTTAGTCTTTTTGGCCCGACCAAATCGACACCTTCTTTGGCAGCAAATCGTTTGGCTCGTTGGGCACTCTTTTTGTCGCAATTTACATACACTATTGAGTACAGGAAGACGAAGGATCATCAAAACGCTGATGCTTTGAGTCGCTTACCAGCAGGAGGGGATAAAGTCTTCGATGAAGAGGAAAGTGCGGATGACATTGATATCGTCTGCGCTATCGATGCTTTGGATTTGCAGGTCCATACCCCAAATGCTGCATCACTACGTAAAGAATCTTCTAAAGATCCTATCATTTCCACGGTAATGCGTTTCATTCATGAAGGATGGCCGGCCAAGTCTTCTCCACAAGACCCGGTCGAACCGTTCCGTAAGTACGCAGACTCTCTTTCTACTTGTTACGGATGTCTACTTTACGGTTCCAGAGTGGTCATCCCTTCCAAACTTCGTCCTTCCGTCCTTCAGTTGCTTCATGAAGGACATTTCGGCATTGAGAGAATGAAGCAGTTGGCAAGAACGTCCGTCTACTGGCCAAACATCGATCGTGACATCGCGGAACTTTGTCACAAGTGTAGTACCTGTGGCGAATATCAACCGCAATCTAAAACCCAGGTCCAATCATGGACGGTTCCAGAAGCACCGTGGAGTCGCTTACACATAGATCATGCGGTAGAATTCATGGGTTACCATTGGTTACTCAGCATTGATGCTTTTTCTAAATAGGCTACCCATGTATTCATGCTACTACTTCCTTATCTTCAACAGCTACTATCAGCCTGCTAGAAGAAGATTTTGCTCATTTCGGCTATCCCCATACTATAGTTACCGATAATGCTTCTACTTTTAAATCCACAGAATTCCAAACTTTCTGTAAGGAGAGGGGTATGGTGCACATCACGGGTGCCCCTTACCATCCGGAAACTAATGGAGCAGCGGAGCGCCTCGTACGTACGTTCAAGCAAGCACTTCGCAAATCTTCCTTGCCCCCAAAACAAGCCGTCTTGGAATTCCTACAGCAATATTGACGCACGCCCACTCCGAGTGGCTACTCTCCCAGCCAATTACTCAACAATCGTCAGATTCGAACCAAGATCGACACGCTTCTCCCCACACCGTCTCAAGTGGTACCCCGACAAAACTCTCACAACGCGGACGCCTCCGAAGGCACAAAACGACATTTCAAACCGGGAGATCCCTATTACGCGCTATCATTCGCTCCACGACGGAGCCAGGATCCTCGTTGGGTTCCAGCCGAGGTGATTAAGCGACAGGGTAGCCGAATCTTCCTGGTACGTCTGCTGCCACATGGTCCGACGTGGAGGCGCCATATGGACCAATTGCAACCTCGCTATGCATCATCGGAGGACCAGGAGCCGGGAGAAACTCCTGCACCAGCAGTCGACTCCTCCGCTGTCTCCACCTCAGCCCGAACGAATTCGGACGACACACCGACTGTACCGGAATTCGGGCCACACAACCCACAAAGGTCGAGCCGTCGCCGCAGACCTCCGGCCCGTTTCGGACTTTGAGTTTTATTGTTAATTCGGTGTCTTGTTCATATTTTTCTTTGTGTATAAAAATTATCGGGGGAGGTGTTATAGTCGTCATTTTATTTACGTTGAATATATGTAACTCGTGACCAGCGTCACTACATAATCACAGTTCAGCGTTTTCTGGTACAGACGTTGGAATTGATTACCACCGCACTGCGCGTGTAATCAATTGAGCGTTCTGTACCACGTTCCTCAGTTGATTGCTTTGCGTTTCTTTCTTACTATATATTGCGTTGATTTCATACACTGAATCAGAAAGTAACAAGAGGTAAATGGTTTTCTCACTTGGTTGGCTATCGCTACAATTATTATTGTTTATTTTATATTAAACGTCTGGAAATACAACAGTTACATAGCCTACTCCAAAAATTAAAAAATTACTTTTGTTTGATCTTGCTGCTTTTTTGTTTATTTTACTAAAATATGATATTTATCCACAGACCATTCGGGGCAGACGTTTTCACCATTATTGAAGAACAAAAAGATTAGGCTTAAGTTCTATTTGAGCCTCATGCTAAAATTCCGAGGCAAGGTTTGTTAGGTTGTCTTTGTTGAACTGACGGAACTCAAGGATTAAAGTTGTTTCAATACGCTATACCACTTGACTATTTTTGGATTCCTGTTGAAGAAGATATAGCCTAAGCAAACTTCGGAAGCAGTTATTACAATTTGCTCCTGTTATACTCTAGGCCAGGGATGGCCAACTTCTCATCGATTGTGATCGACTAGAAAATTTCTTAATCACTAGCGATCAATCGGTCGGTGATAAAGTCACTAAACAATTTTTTTCCAGTGACACCTTTACTGTAAATGCATTTACATTTATCACACATCCACCATCGTCAGCACAGAGCAGTCTATTCATGTTTCAGTTAATTTGGTTCTTTACAATAAAACACGAGAAGAATAATTATGTTCTACAAGTAAATTTACTTTAAATTTCTTCTAAATGAGTCAGTGAAATATTAGAGTCATCATGTTGTAGGTACTTCAGCTTGCCGTTATCATTACATCAGGTGTCTAAAGCAATCGTCCAGGTGGCGGTCGGTTAGCATAGCACGTTGCTTTTTTTTGATTACGTTCACAAATGAAAATGCAGATTGACATAAATAAGTTGAACCAAAACTAGAATGGATGTGTTCCGCACATCTTTTGATATTGCACTATTTTGCATCAACAACAAACCACCAGAAATCATCTTCGGATGCTCAAACCTTCAATGTTTACATTTCCACTTCAATCGTACCTACGTACCTGTTTCCAACAAAAATATTTCATTTATTTTGAGAGAAACTAGTAGAGAGTAGACACAATTAAATCCGACTTGAACGGGTATGAGACGTAGTCGACTATTTCTTCGATTTCATGAAAAACACTAAATCGAGATTCAAAATCATCAAAAACAATTTTTATTTTTCAGCAATAGATATTTTGTTTCTATAGCCTACTTACTGAAGCTCTGACTGGATTTATCTACCAAGCAAATTATCTGAGTCGATCGAGAATGTTTCTCTCCGGAATATTGATGAAAAACATGCTTTTTAGGAATGTTTTTCTTCCTTGTATGACTGTTTGTTATCGAAAACATGTGTTAATGTTTGTTTTTTGCTGTGTATTGTGGAGAGTGTGTAACATCGACAATGCCTGATAAACCTGGTAATGATCGACAACCCAAGAAAACTTTCGACAATGCCTAACAAACCTATCAACCACTGAATATGTTCGACAATGCCTGGAAATCCTAGACAATGCTTGGAAATTCCCAACAATGCCTGAAAGTAGCTACTCTACAATGCCTGACAACTCCTGCAAATGCTCCACAACCACTGAAAATGCTCGACAACCCCTGAATATGTTCGACAATCCCTGAAAATGTTCGACAACGCCTAACAAGCCTGTCAATCACTGATAATGATGGACACTGCCTGGAAATCCTAGACAATGCTTGGAAATTATCGACAATGCCTGAAAGTAGCTACTCGATCTACAATGCCTGACAACCCCTGCAAATGCTAGACAACCTCTGAATATGTTCGACAATGCCTGAAAATGTTATATAATGCCTAACAAACCTGTCAATCACTGATAATGATCGACAATGCCTGGAAATCCTGGACAATGCCTGGAAATTCCCAACATTGCCTGTGCGGGAATTTTATATGAAGGGTTTGATGCGGGGATCGCCACACCTGAATGTAGCTACTCTACAATGCCTGACAACCCCTGAAAATACTCAACAACCCCTGAATATGTTCGACAATGCCTGAAAATATTCGATAATGCCTCACAAGCCTGTCAACCACTGATAATGATCGACAATGCCTGGAAATCCTAGACAATACCTGGATATTCAAAACAATGCCTGAAAGTAGCTACTCTACAATGCTTGACAACCCCTGAAAACGCTCGACAACCCCTGAAAATGTTCGAAAATGCCTGGAAATGTTCTATAATGCCTCACAAACCCGTCAAACACTGATAATGATCGACAATGGATGGAAATCCTAGACAATGCCTGGAAATCCTAGACAATGCTTGGAAATTCCCAACAATGCCTGAAAGTAGCTACTCTACAATGCCTGATAACCCCTGAAAATGCTCGACAACACCTGAAAATGTTCGACAATGCCTGAAAATGTTCTATAATGCCTAACAAACCCGTCAACCACTAATAATGATCGACAATGCCTGGAAATCCTAGACAATGCCTGGAAATTCCAAACAATGCCTGAAAGTAGCTACTCTACAATGCCTGACAACCCCTGAAAATGCTCGACAACACCTGAAAATGCTCGACAATGCCTGAAAATGTTCTATACTGCCTAACAAACCCGTCAACCACTGATAATGATCGACAATGCCTGGAAATCTTAGACAATGCCTGGAAATTCATAACAATGCCTGAAAGTAGCTACTCTACAATGCCTGACAACCCCTGAAAATGCTCGACAATGCCTGAAAATGTTCGACAATGCCTGAAAATGTTCTATATTGCCTTACAAACCCGTCAACCACTAATAATGATCGACAATGCCTGGAAATCCTAGACAATGCCTGGAAATCCTAGACAATGCTTGGAAATTCCAAACAATGCCTGAAAGTAGCTACTCTACAATGCCTGACAACCCCTGAAAATGCTCGACAATGCCTGAAAATGTCCGACAATGCCTGAAAATGTTCTACAATGCCTAACAAACACGTCAAACACTGATAATGATCGACAATGCCTGGAAATCCTAGACAATGCCTGGAAATTCCCAACAATGCGTAAAAGTAGCTACTCTACAATGCCTGACAACCCCTGAAAATGCTCGACAATACCTGAAAATGTTCGACAATGCCTGAAAATGTTCTATAATGTCTAACAAACCGCAACCACTAATAATGATCGACAATGCCTGGAAATCCTAGACAATGCTTGGAAATTCCAAACAATGCCTGAAAGTAGCTACTCTACAATGCCTGACAACCCCTGAAAATGCTCGACAACACCTGAAAATGCTCGACAATGCCTGAAAATGTTCTATAATGCCTAACAAACCCGTCAACCACTAATAATGATCGACAATGCCTGGAAATCCTAGATAATGCCTGGAAATTCCAAACAATGCCTGAAAGTAGCTACTCTACAATGCCTGACAACCCCTGAAAATGCTCGACAATGCCTGAAAATGTTCGACAATGCCTGAAAATGTTCTATAATGCCTAACAAACCCGTCAACCACTAATAATGATCGACAATGCCTGAAAATCCTAGACAATGCTTGGAAATTCCCAACAATGCCTAAAAGTATCTACTCTACAATGCCTGACAACCCCTGAAAATGCTCCACAACCCCTGAATATGTTCGACAATGCCTGAAAATGTTATATAATGACTAACAAACCCGTCAACCACTGATAATGATCGACAATGCCTGGAAATCCTAGACAATTCTTGGAAATTCCCAACAATGCTTGAAAGTAGCTATTCTACAATGCCTGACAACCCCTGCAAATGCTCAACAACCCCTGAATATGTTCGACAATGCCTGAAAATGTTCTATAATGCCTAACAAACCCGTCAACCACTGATAATGATCGACAATGCCTGGAAATCCTAGACAATGCCCGGAAATCCTAGACAATGCCTGGAAATCCTAGACAATGCCTGGAAATTCACAACAATGCCTAAAAGTATCTACTCTACAATGCCTGACAACCCCTGAAAATGCTCCACAACCCCTGAATATGTTCGACAATGCCTGAAAATGTTCTATAATGCCGAACAAACCCGTCAACCACTAATAATGATCGACAATGCCTGGAAATCCTAAACAATGCTTGGAAATTCCCAACAATGCTTGAAAGTAGCTACTCTACAATGCCTGACAACCCCTGAAAATGCTCGACAACACCTGAAAATGTTCGACAATGCCTGAAAATGTTCGACAATGCCTAACAAACCCGTCAACCACTGATAATGAGCGACAATGCCTGGAAATCCTATAGACAATGCTTGGAAATTCCAAACAATGCCTGAAAGTAGCTACTCTACAATGCCTGACAACCCCTGAAAATGCTCGACAACACCTGAAAATGTTCGACAATGCCTGAAAATGTTCGACAATGCCTAACAAACCCGTCAACCACTGATAATGAGCGACAATGCCTGGAAATCTTAGACAATGCCTGGAAATTCCCAACAATGCCTGAAAGTAGCTACTCTACAATGCCTGACAACCCTTGAAAATGCTCGACAACCCCTAGAAATGCTCCACAACCCCCCGAAAAGCCGACAATGCCCGACAATAACTGACAATGCCTGACAATGCCCGACAATGCCTGACAATGCCTGACAATGGGTATTTAGAGGTACCGTTTCAGGGAGTTGACGTGTCCTTTTCTAGTCTATACTAGTTCAGTTCAGTTCAGTTGTTTTTATTTCTGACCATCATATCAAAACAATACACGTCAACATAGCAAAGGTCGAGAAAAGGGTAGAAGCGTTCTAATAGAAAGACAAATGGCAGCAAAGAAAAATATTATATGAAGCTTGAGCTAAGGAATTGTTAATATAATGAAACCAGATTAATTTAACTCTTTTTGAAAAATACTGTAGAACTTTGACAGTGATTGTAGGCTACCAAAGACATAAAAAACTGAGTAACGTCAATGGTTTCAACATATTTTTTATTTGCGTTAAAATAGAAATATATATTTAAATTCATTCATTCATAGCTTGAACTAGCTGAGCTGACTATTCAAATAACATAAATACCGTATATACACAAGCAAAAAAGTTTTTCAAATGTTTTTAACACATTATTGGTAGGCAGCAGTGATGTACGCGCATACAAAAAATATTGACACCGTCAGCGTAAACGCAAACGTTCGAAAAACCATGCGCCGTATGCGTCAACGCAACTTGTAAAAAAGTTGGCGGCGTCAGCACATACACTAGTGTAAACTAAATTTGTTTGCTAGGTGCCAAACATTCACACGGTATAAACCACTTGAAACAAACAAGTTTTATTTTGAATTTCCACGAAGAAACACAAGCATCTGAAGGTGTTCATCTGACATTTTGCTGCGTTGTGGTTGCAATATGTCTTTGCCCATTGGAAACATTCTTTCAACGGCAGCGCTGGAAGGTATTGGCGTGTTGTATCGAAAAAAATACATTAAAAAGTATGCGTTGACGCTACCGTATGCGCTAAAAAAACCGCGAAAACTTTACGGCGTATCCTCAAGCGCAAACTATCCAAAAAAATGTGGCTGCAAGCATTAGCGTAAACAAAAATTCTACGCCGCATGTATGCGGCGTAGAATTTGCGGCGTATACGTACATCTCTGGTAGGCAGTGGCTATTTGATCGGCTCCGGTCTCTTAATCTGAAACACTATTTAACCGGTCATGACATACCGTATTCTTTTTTCTTTTTCTCTTTCAAAGCAAAAGATGAAAGGAGAAGAAAAAATGTCTACATAAGTTCTAAATTCGACAGTTTTATTCAACTGAGTCAGTGGCGCGTGCGATCTTTCTCGGTCTGGTGTTCGCGAGTGAATGAGTTTGATACTACCCCACATCGCTTTTTTTTTTAAACTAAATTTTGATCCTAAGTGAACTCAATCGTTAGGCTGCTGCATTTTTGTGGTCAATTTTTAATTGGCAGTGGCTATTTGACCGGCTCCGGTCTTTGAATCTGAAACATTATTTGACCGGTCATGACGTCACTGCATAAGCACTTTTTTCTTTTTCTCTTTCAAAGCAAAAGACGAGAAGCGCCGATATAAGTTGTAAATTCAACACGTATTCTTCAACTCAGTCCGTGGCGCGTGCGATACGTCTCCGGCTGCCAATCTAGAGGGGATGAGTTCGATACCATCCGGAAGCATTCTTTTTTTCATTTTTTTTTTATCTAAATTTTGACCCGAAGCGCATTTTTGTGGTCAATTTTTAATTTGAGTAGCCTACAGTCCAAGTTAGTTAATAGTTCTCAAGTTTTAAAAAAAATGGTTTCATCAAGGCAGTGTTTTTTAGCAGGCAATTTTAGTTTAAAATAAAGCGCTTCTGGGCAGTATCGAACTCATACCCTTGGGGATACCAGCTCGAGAAACATCGCACGCGCCGCTGACATTGACAAACTTGACATTGATGAAACCATTTTTTTAAAGAAATATTGTATATAACTTTTTACAGCCACCAAATTAACTTGTTGAGAGCAGAAATGTACGGTAATGCGTCGTTCGACAAACACGGTCATATCCTCTTATGACAAACGGAAAATTACCCAGAGAAATTCTCAAATTCTAGCAAACTAAAAATACTCTAACTTTATTACTTATATTTGAAAAGACATAAAAAAGCTACTCGAATTAAAAATTGACCACAAAAATGCAGCAGCCTAACGATTGAGTTCACTTAGGATCAAAATTTAGTTAAAAAAAAGCGTTGTGGAGTAGTATCAAACTCATTCACTCGCGAACACCAGCCCAAGAATTGGTTGGTTACTAAATTAGATTATACGAGTAGGCTATTACAGCAAGATGCAACAAAATTTGTTAAGTTTTGGTATTACAGTAAGAAAGAGAAGACCCAAGGAAAATTCACTTCGCTCACATGACACGCAAATTTAAACTTAAAGAAAAAAAACTGTGAAACTTTGCACAGCAGAAAGTAGTAGCGTTGGTGTAAAAATTTTTCGATTCCTGCCCAGAGCATTGTGACGCAATAAGCCACACGATTTTGTTCGATGGAAGTTAATAAGTTATGTGACGTATTGACCAGCTACACGGCGCTTTGACTCTTCAAGCGCAAGTTGTTGGTCTGATGAAAGCCTTTCAGAGTGACTTTACTGAATTTTTAAAAAGCCTTAGCTAAAACCGTAGTTATAGTTCTGAAATGGCGAAGAATTATTATCAAGATAAAGTGATTAAGTATGACGATCGACGGCTAAAACTAGTGTGTCAGACGTGAGACTTAATTTGTCCGCTGAGATAGCTGCTCAGACCGGGGGAGCAAGTCTTTTAGGCGCAGACAGTTAGGCGCCGGTCAAATAGGCGCGCACACTGTGGCGTCTGGATGTTTAGGTGCGGAGCACTGTGGCGCTCGTTCATTTAGGTGCTATTCGTAGTAAAGTCTGCAGATTGTATAAGCTTGGCAGGTAGGGCAATGCTTTTCACAAAATGTTATATTGAACAGAAAAATATGTTGTTTTGTTAATGCTCGTGCATTTATTTGTTGTTAGTCATGGTTTCAGTGAGTGCAACTGCTTTTAATCCGGCAATGCTTTTCACACAAAATGTTGTATTAAACAGAAAAATATGTCATGGCTTCGGTGAGTGAAGCTGCTTAAACCGGCAATGCTTTTCAAACAAAATTATATACAGTAGAATTCGCCTATAACGGCACCTCTAGGGGATTTGCAAAAACTGACGTTATAGCCGAATTGACGTTATAGACGAACTACCGCAAACTATTTCCAAAACTGTCTTTTGATTAAAGAAAGAGGTGTTAAAGAAAGAGATTGTTTGCAATGATGACCTCGGAATTTCATATTCTTTTGCAAGCTCTGATACGCTTGTAGCCTTACCGCTGTTGAATCGGCTAACAATTTCATATTTTTTCCAAAGAGGGAAATGTCTTCGTTTGTTTGACATTTTGCTTCAGAGATCTCTTTCGACAACTGTAGGCTACTGTGTAACACTGCAGCTTCTAGTTTATACAGTACTGCACGTACAACTGTTGCTTTGAGTTGTAGGTCAGTTGTAAAGCTGCTGCTTTGTACACGTGATAGTTTTTCACGCGGGAAAAAAAAAGTTAATTCAGTTCATTAGTTTATACATTACTGCACGTAGCGTACAACTGTTGCTTTGAGTTGGTTAAAGGTCAGCTGTAGCGCTGCTTTTTACACGTGATAGTTTTTCACGCGGGGAAAAAGTTAATTCAGTTAATTAAAGTCCCTGCTGCGAACGACATAGTAAAATAAAGGGAAGACATTTTGCAAGCAGCAGCGCTAACTGGATTAAAAGACTGACCGTTCGTGGTGAAGGTGATGGCTTAAAATGACGTTATAAACAAACAAAAGACGTCTGGGGATCAATAAAGGCGTGCTGTTACATGCGAATTGACGTTATAGGCGATGCTGTTGTAGCCGAACTACAATGTACATAAAAGATAGGAATTATGCCGGGACCGAGCGAAATGTGACGTAATAGGGGAATTGACGTTATAAACAAAGCCGTTATAGGCGAATTCTACTGTATTGAACAGAAAAATATATTGTTTTTTTAATGGGCGAATTCGGCATTTATTTGTTGTTAGTCCAGGTTTGCATTGGCGAAAGCTTTATCAATAAATTATTCAAGTTTCCGAACATGACTGAATTCACTTTTAGTTATATAAGTCAAATAATAACTAGACTAAACATCAGTAAAAAACATATCGTAGCCTATATTCAAGCGGGTGGTAGATTTGAGTGAAGAGTAACTTAGTTTTCCATTAAAACCCCGACTGGGTTTTGCCAAAGCTGAGCTGATACAATCTGAAGACTTTACTAGGAATAGCACCTAAATAAACGGGTGCCAGATGTTTCGTCCCTGAGATCTTTCGTCCCGACGTTTCGGCTCTACAAGACATCGGCTAGCTTGGTGGAAAGTGCGAGATTAACAGCGGCAAAACACCGCGACCGAAAAAAAGTTTTATTTGAAGTCGGCAAGGGGCCGAAACATCTCTTGAGCTGGCAAACACCGCGCGGAAAAAAAGTTTAATTCCGCGGGCGAAAAAAAGTTTTATTCGAAGTCGGCAAGGGGCCGAAACATCTCTTGAGCTGGCAAACACCGCGGGCAAAAAAAAGTTTAATTGCGCGGGCGAAAAAAGTTTAATTCGAAGTCGGCAAGAGGCCGAAACATCTCTTAAGTTTTCAATTTAACAACCTTTGGGCTACGGCCGTGTGACACACGATGAAGAAAATCTTATTGCCTTATATGCCTACAATACAGCCACTGCAGGATTCAACATAACAGCATTTGATTATATTCGTCAGAGGTAGATGAAGACATGACCTTTAATTTCAACTGTCAGATGTGGAAACGAACTAATAGTAGGCTATTCTGTCAGTGGAAACGAACTAATAGTAGCCCTATCTGAATACAATTGTGATTAAAAAAGCTATAGCCTAATTATCATGTCATATTATATTCATTGGTTTAGACTAGAAAAAGAAACGCATGTCGTTTTTTTGGTTACCGGTATTCACAAACGTACTGTGGCCTATAGAACATTGTTTGAAAAAGTAGGCTAAAACAGCCACAGTAGGCTACATAGTACATCATGTCTATTCGTCTTTCCATTGATCCTGAAGTTGGCCAGAACAATCAAGCAGCGACGATCGCTCCCCGCGGAGAAGCTGGATAGTGCAATCATTTGTAGGTACCGCGATAACCTACTGTGTAATTTTTTCAAAACGACTTTGTATAGAATAAATATGCCAATGGTGTGTTTAGGAAAAAAAGACAATTGTTACGGTATTTCAAAATATATACTTATTTTACAATTTTTTTCCCATCATCAAAACAAGAATTCGAACGCCCAAAATTACTAGGCTACATGGACGTAGATTTCTTTATGAGGTCACTCAGAACAAATAAGTTAAACGTAAGTTTTGAAAATGAATAAATACAAAACATAGGCTAATATATCTATTCGATCATGTGCATGTTTAGTTTTCTTGTGTGACAAGCCATTTACAAGCTAAGTTATGAGTCTGAGTTATTAATCAAGATGGGCTTTTAAACTCTCGCCTCTTATTTTCTAAGCAGTCGAGGAACAAGTAGGCCTAGGCCAGATTATAATGGGGAGGATTACTTGAAGAAAAACATGTTTTTGAATGTAGCTTCATAGACGGGTGGATGAGCTGAGGGATAGACGTAGGCTACTACTAATTTGCCTCAGCGACCCACATTGAGATACGTTAATTCGTACAACAAAAACGATATTGTAGACAGATTATCGAGACGACAGGAGCTTGCAGTTGTGACAGCAGAAGTGCGATTTAACTTGGTAGGCTATAAGCTTTATTCTGGCATACTTTTTTATTCTTCCTGACAGGATGTTTGCATTAAAGTATTTGTTGAACAGCTGTCATTCGTAGATAATTGGCCACATAGTGTCTTGTTTTGATTCGATTTCTAGGCCAACAACAAACATTATGTAGGCCGACAATTGCATTAGTAAAGTAGCGGATATCAGCAGGGGCGCCGGAACAATTTTTGATCTGGGCAAAAAGAACACTATATGATATGGTCTTGGGTGGCACTTTTCTTTAAGTCTCTAAAATTCAGATGCTCCAGTACGCTCGTGGTCATGTGGCACAGAACACAAGGGTCGACTTGCCTTCGCTGAGCACCCCCAACATCCGGAGCTCCCACTCTCGCATGTAAGGCAACGTCGACCAACGGGTGTGAGGACCAGCGACCCTTCCCCGCAGTCAAATGTCTGGTGGACACAGGGGCGCGGAACGATTTTTGACTGGTGGGAGTGGCAGGATTATGAAAAAAGGGCACTTTTGTTTACTGAAATACCAATTTTTTTAAAAGTTTTAAGATAAGCTATAGCGATAATGCTCATCTATCAGCTCACAATTGAGTAATGATAACCTATAAGTGTCCGGTATACCAAGAAGGGCGTCATGCTATGTCATAATGATGTAACCTACTGAGTTACAAAATTTTGTGGCGTGAATATTATTTTAAGGTAATAATGAAAGATTATAATTAGGCTAAAAGCGATAGCAGAAATTGTTATATTGCAAAATGTGCAGTAGCTTACATGACCTTAAAAGGGCACCACTGCCCCTCCATGTACAGACAACTTGAAGTAACTTGAAAGTGGGGGGAGCATCCCCCCCGCTTCCGGCGCCCCTGGGTGGACATACCGATGTACCGTACGTCAATGCTGAATCACACGGACATGTAAAATTTTATACGATATTTGAGCAGAAAGACGAAAGCGTCTGGGACTTTAATTGAAAATACGAACTAATTTTGAATGTTTTGTAAGTAGGAAAAATGTCCACATCACATTTACTGTTCACAAAATTAGTGTTTTGTTTCAAACTGCTTTTGCGCTAGTTGTTGTTTTCGCACTTATTTGTGTTGGCAAACGGAAAGCTAATTCTATTATGTCATACATGGTGAATGTCATACATGACGAAAAAGTCGAGATCTATAGAAGATTGCGAGAGTGGACGTAGGGAAGAGAGTGCTGATGGTTCTAATACCATGGGGTTCACTAGGGCTAGGCCAACTTGTAATCTGATTGAGAGAACGAATCCTGATGTATCGGCAACCGGTGGGTTGTGGGCTGTGGCCTGTGAGTGCCTTTAAATATTAATCAAAGGGATGGGCATTGGCCTACTGTCACTATTGTCGCAAATCACTCGGCCAACATTTCTAAATTAGCTCCCTCCTAAATTTTTTTCTGGGTGCGCTACTGCGAGTCACTGCCCAAGATGTTTCGGTCCTTGCCGACTTCGAATAAAACTTGTTTTCGGTCGCGGTGTTTTGAAACTCTCAATCTTGCGCTTTCCACCAAAATAGCCGATGTCTGGTAGGGCCGAAATGTCGGGACAAAAGATCTCAGGGACGAAACATCTCGCAAGCCTAGGGTCAAAACGTCGGGACGAAATATCTCAGGGACGAAACATCTGGCAAGCAAATAAACGGGCGCTACAGTGCTCCGCACCTAAATATCCAGACGCCACGGTGTGTGCGCCTACTTGACCAGCGCCTAACTGTCTGCACCTAATAGACGTGGGGTCCACGTCTTTTAGGCGCAGACAGTTAGGCGCCGGTCAAATAGGCGCGCACACTGTGGCGTCTGTATATTTAGGTGCGGAGCACTGTGGCGCCCGTTCATTTAGGTGCTATTCCTAGTAAAGTCTGCAGATTGTATCAGCTTGGCAGGTAGGGCAATGCTTTTCACACAAAATGTTATATTGAACAGAAAAATATGTTGTTTTGTTAATGCGCGTGTGGATATGAGGTGCGAGACAACGCTCTACTACTCTTGATTTTAGCTCATCTCCACAGGACATTTGCTATTTATCCTGAACACAGATTGCAGCCAGATGGACCTTTACTTAATCTGTTATCTTTCGCAATTACTTCTACTCGGATGGATTGGTCGTGTTGCGAGTACGTATGAGACAACGCTCTACTACATGAATACACTTCTATAGGGCATGTAAACCCTGGTTACAAGCTGCAAGCATAATGGTGCGACTTTGCTCGTTATTAAACCTAGTCAGGGTTTTGACAGAAAACTAAGTTACTCTTCACTCAAGCCTACCACCCGCTTGAATATAGGCTACGGTATATTTTTTACTGATGTTTAGTGTAGTTATTATTTGACTTAACTAAAAGTGAACTCAGTAATGTTCGAAAACTTGAATAATTTATTGATAAAACGTTCGCCGACGCAAGCCTGGACTAACAACAAATAAATGCCGAACACGCGCATTAAAATACAATATATTTTTCTGTTCAATATAACATTTTGTGGGAAAAGCATTGCCGGCATAAGCAGCTTCACTCACGGAAGCCAAGACATATTTTTTTTGTTCAATATATATAACATTTTGTGTGAAAAGCATTGCCCTACCTGCCAAGCTGATACTATCTGCAGACTTTACTAGGAATAGCACCTAAATAAACGGGCGCCACAGTGCTCCGCACCTAAATATCCAGACGCCACAGTGTGCGCGTCTATTTGACCGGCGCCTAACTGTCTGCGCCTAAAAGACTTGCTCCCTAGACGTGGACCCCAGACCGGACACGTTTGTCCGCTGTCAACAAAAACGAATTTCGAGGCCTGTAGGCTACTTCGAATTATATGCTGGTCACTTTGAACTTTAGCCCTTAATTTGCGTATACTAAACTGAGCAAACAGCAAACCGCACTTCATTATTGACACTCCCAAGAAAAAACAAAGCAGAATAAATCAAAAAAAACGTTTTTCAATCATTGTTACTATGCTACAACGGCACCATGCTGGCGTTTATCAGCTACCGTACTTTGGTTTCTTTTGTTATCTTAGGAGCAGCGCTCTTGTTGCAACAAGTAGACCTTTTAATTGAGATCGATCCGCAATGAAGTTCAAACTAACGCAAATCTGAACTTAGAAACATTTGATATAGGATTTTATTAAATAATTTGCGGAGGGCAGCCACCCCAAACTAAATTCACGGGGGGCGCCGCCTCCCTGGAGTCGGCGCCTATGTCTAGAATAATCTTTTTTAATTTCAGAAAATGTCAAAAAGCTTTGTTTTTATTGTGGTTTTATTGAAGACGCATAATTGAAAAGTGGCAACAAAACGAGAAAAAAAACAGTAACTGCTTAGAAGAGCAAGTCTTTGTAGCAAATTCAAACCTTCTTCTTCTTCAATTGCCTTGCCTGAACCAGGCATCGACGGCCTCAGATGAATAATTAGACCAAATGTTCCTATTATATGTTGCATGAATGATTGTTTCTGTCTTGTCGTTAAATTGTTCCAGATGTGTTTGTCTTTGTCTGCCAGGTGCCCGCTTTCCAAAAATTTTACCAGTTAAAGAGAGATGCTCCAGTTTTTGCTTTCTTACTACATGGCCGAGAAATTTATATTGTCTGGTTTTCATACTTTTTAACAGAGTTCTGGTTTGGTTCACTTGGTGTAGAATTTCTTTATTTGTTTTCTTTGCCAGCCATGAAATGCGTTGCATTCTACGGAAGCACCACATTTCAAAAGCATTAATCTTTTCTGCCATTTTTGTTGAAATATTCCAGGTTTCAGAGTTGTAATGAAAAACAGGATAAATATAGCATTTTAAAACTCTAGATCTTGTTTTGAAAGAGATATTTTTATTGCAAAGAATTGGTTTCATTTGTTGGAAGCTTGCTTTTGCTTGGGCTGTTCTTATGTTGAGCTCTGTTTCGTCTCTTGCATCCCAATTCACCATAGTACCGAGGTATTTGAATTTTTGGACCTGTTTAAGAATTGTTCCATTAACTGATAAATTACAAATAGGAGTTTCGGTTGCTTTTTTCTTTGTTATGACCATTGTTTCTGTTTTCTTTTTATTTAATTCCATGCCAAATATCTTGCTTTTCGTACACACAATATCTAATATGTTCTGCAGTTTTACGTCCGATTCGGCTATCAAAACGGTGTCGTCAGCATATCGTATGTGGTTAATGTTGTTTCCTCCAATACTAATACCTCTTTCATCTTCAATAATTCAAACCTACTGGTATATAATCACATTAATCAGTGACTTAATCACATCAAGCAGTTCTCTGACAACATTTTTGGATTTCTTGAGTCTTTAAATGTCTGTCTAGCAATTTTCAGCCATTTTGTATGATCATCTGTTAAGAAATTAGAAATATTATAAGAAATTGGTCAAAATCACTGAAGCGGAACAAGCAAAAATGGCCATTTTTCTAATGACCATAACTCTACTAATATTTAAAAAAAATTCAAAAATTTTTTTTGCATTCATATTTCTTTGACATCTAGAAGTATATATGCCAAATTTCAATAAAATCTACAACATATTGTGTAACCCATTTACTCATTTGTCATGGAATGACCCTACTGTAGAAGTAGATACTGTAACTTTATATACTGTATCAAAGTTTTCAGTCAGATTTCGGCATTGGCGATGTCACAGAGCACCAGGGATCTTTCGTTTGGAATGGTCGGTAATGTAATCCTATTTCAGCTGGTCAGGTTATAGTGTGAACTGGTATTCATTGTACAGTATTGCATTGCAAAAGCATTAGCCTAACTGGTTTTGAATGTTTAACATGGCATCTTCAAAGAAGTGGAAGCCAGCTTATGACAGTCAGTGAAAATATAATACTGAGTGGGAAAAACAGTTTCCATGGTTGAAAAAAGTACCCACTGTGCTTGATGAAGCCTACTGCAAAACTTTGAAACCTAAGCACAGTAATTAAAAATATCATCAAGAAAGTGGGTCGGGTGTATGCTGAAAGCCATACACCTCTGCATATAGCGCTTCAAGTCTTTCCTGCAATGCAGGTTAAAGATATATATAGAATTAAGACATTGGATTCATGGTGCGTTCCAAAACTCATTTTTTGCCAAACAGCTCAAACAATTATTAGCTGAGTAAGGCTCAGCTTGCAAGAAAAGCTATAAAACCCAAAGCAAATTTGCAAAATTTTCCTGGGGGAGCATGCCCCAGACCCCCTACATTGGCTATGCATGCCTATTGCATTGTGACGCCTATTTCATGCCATCATTGCCATGCATGCCATGCCTATTGCATGCCTTGCCATGCCTCCATTGCATGCCTAGGAAGATCAGCCAGAATACGCCACTGGAAAGTAGCAAGAGTGTGACTGGCAAAAGAAATATAGTGGCACTACAAAAGTAGTGCGCTACTGCCCAAGTCTAAATTTAAAGCACTACTTATTATGAAATGTCTTATGCTGAGATGTTTTAGCATGACACTCGGCCTACATAGCTGGCAAGATTTTAATCTTTTTATAACACTATTTTCTGGTATCAATTGCCATTGCAAGTTTTTGTAGTTACATTACATATTTTAAGTCCGTGATTTAGAGCATGAAGCACACCCTTTTTTAATGCACAGAAATCGCTAATATACTGAGATGCTCTTCATCCAAATTTGATCACGCAACATTTTTAATTTATTTTAGTTATAAAAAAGAATGTTTTCTGAGTACCTTTCTATCTGAACACTGAAAAGTTTGGTTCTTCATTGAAACAATTATCATTTCTAGCACTAGTTGCAACATTCATCTGATGAAAGTAAAAGCAAGGCAAACAGGCTGATTTATTGTTACACTGACATTTTGTGCACCTTGACAATGCGCAATTGCGCATCCTCAGAGCCAATAAAATACAAAATAAAATTGACTAAGTTATATACTTCTGTGCGCTTGAAGACAGGAAAAATTTAACATACGCAATATTTTTAAGGTTGGCCAAAAGATGTGTGAGCGGTTACTTTCTGTATTAAATTACGTAAAAACTTCCAACATTAAACATTAAGTCAAAGCACTGGAGACCAACAGAAATTCGGGGCGAAATTAAATTACAGTAACGTTTCCAACTGTGTTCAAGTAGGCATGAAGTCAAAACAATAAA
Source organism: Aplidium turbinatum (assembly GCF_918807975.1). NCBI lineage: Eukaryota > Metazoa > Chordata > Ascidiacea > Aplousobranchia > Polyclinidae > Aplidium > Aplidium turbinatum. The sequence goes on along the minus strand of NC_137480.1, from coordinate 19,324,012 downwards.
GATTTATAAGCTTTCAGTGGTAGATTTTTGTTGTTTCGGTTGAGTACATTGTATTGTTTTGACGTAATGTTGATGAAGCAACTTTCTGCCGCGGTGCGTTGATAGTAATTTGGCAGCAAGGACTCCGATATGTATTATGTATATCACAAGTCTTTAAAGAAAAAGCTTTACTACATCCTTATTATATCTGATAAGGGATAATTAATTAATAAAAAAAAACACTTAAAAAGCCTGCAACGTAGGCTATCTGCAATCTAAAAAGAATATATATCATAACAGTGGAATACAAACCTTTTTGTATAAAGTGACTGTTTTCAGTGGCCTAATGTATTAATGTTAAGCTGAATAAAGGTGTGATAATTCTATTGATTAATTGTTTTTAAGGAATTTAGTTAACTGAATATTATTGTGTTTCATTTTATTTATATATTTTATTAAAAAACATTCAGAGAATTGTTTAAGCATATTATTAAGCATCTTATTTTGGAACCACTGTTATCTGCAATCATGGAGCGGTCATATAACCTACGCAGCCCAGCAGTTAAACGACTTATGAGAGAAGCTCAGGAACTCCATGAACCAACAAGTGATTATTCTGCAAAGCCTTTGGATGACAATCTGTTTGAATGGCACTTTACATTTCGAGGGCCAGAAGATTCTGACTTTGCAGGTGGAATTTATCATGGGAGAATAATTTTACCACCTGAATATCCAATGAAGCCTCCTAGCATCATGTTACTCAATCATAATGGAAGATTTGAGCTCAATAAGAAAATATGCCTCAGCATTTCAGGTTATCACCCAGAGTCATGGCAACCAAGTTGGAGTATTAGAACAGCTATCTTGGCGATAATTGGCTTCATGCCAACAAAGGGAGAAGGAGCAATTGGTGCACTCGATTACAGTCCCGAAGAACGGAAAAAGTTGGCCAAAAAGTCTCGTTCTTTTTCATGCTCTGCTTGTGGATTGATCAGTGACCTTCTACCAGATGATTCTTCTGCTGCTACTTCTGATTCAGCAAAAACTGAAGCAGAAAAGAAGGAAAGAGAACTTGCTAAGCAGATTATGTTTACAAAGCCCAAACCAGCTTCAACTGAAAAAACTTCATCCACTACATCTGTAAGCTCCCAAGAAGAAAGCAAGGAGGCCACTCCATCTCAAAGCAGCAATTCAGAAGGTGACCGCACAGAAGCGGAAGGAGTCCGTCAACGGACGTCTAATTCTGATATGAGTCAAACCGAGCGACATGTGCCTGTAAATACTCCAACTCGACCAATGGTGCAACGGAGAGAGAATGAAAGTGCTTCAATAATGTTGATTGTTATTTTGGCTGTAGCTATTGCTGCATTGTTCTTGCGTCGTTTGGAAAGAATGTTTGATATATCCTCTAATTTAAATGAATTATTTTAACATTATCGAAAAGTAATGTTTTAGTTTACTTTATTGTACTCAGCAACATTACTTTCAGTTATCAAGGTTTGACTTCATAGTTATTGAGCAATGTGGTATTGATGTTTGAGTGTATGTTTTCCACTTCCAACCCAGAACCAGTCATTGTATTGATATGCTTTTTTCATTATTAAATTCTCACTTCCATTAGGGATATTGTTTCCTCACTGCACCTTTCGCCTGGCCTTTTTTACCTTCATAGTTGACAGTGACTGTTGTAGTGTTGTAGGTCTGCAAAGTGCAGCAATTGCTCTTTTTTACAGTCGCTTTTGTTTGCCCTTTTTTACTCGTCCCCTTTTCAGGTCCATTCCCCCTCCCCATGACACAAACTGAATGTTTCCCCACTGTTTAAGGCACCCATAGTATAGGTCGCCATGAAACCCACTATTTTGATGTATATGTATTAAGTTTATGCTAATAAAATTTAGCATTGTATGCAATATGAGTGCAAAGATGCGAACCTGGCCTGGCATTATTTGTGATATATGAGTGTACTGTATACTATAGTGATTGTATACAAAAGCGATCCTTTTTTATACAGTTTCGTTATGTGCTCTTACCTGGGGTTGGGCTTTTGAATCTTATGCTTAAAGAAAATCAACAGGTTTTTAATGGAAACAGGTATCCCTGCAGGGTTTCTGCATTGTGCCATTTAAATTCACTACACATTGCTTGAATCGTTATTTTTGAGCGTGCTCAAAATTGTCCAGAATTCAATTATTCAGAAATTTTGTGTATTGCTAAATATTACGCATGAAGGTAGTCACATATGTAATGTACTAAGCGTAACCAAATTTTCAAAAGTTACAATCATCTAATAAAATTAACCCGAAGCTACGTCTGCGTAGAAGCACAATTGCATGGTAAGTATGTTATAATAATTTTGTATAGCATAAAACTGATGTATGTGATTAAAATGTATAGGTAATCTATGCGATGATTGTGGTGAAAGAGCGGCTTTTCCTGTGTAATTGAGCTAAAATCCCTTTTGTTTTATTTGCTGAGGTGCAGTGGTCATAGCAGCATGGTGGCAGTAATTTGGCTTGAAAGTAGAAAAAAAACTCTTATAACTTGAAACTCCTTATAAGGGTCGTGTTGGGTTGTAGGATCATCTTGCACGGAATGGCCCGTTTCGGCTAGTCCGATTGGGCTGATCCGATTCGGCTAGTCCGATTCGGCTATTACCCTTTTCGGCTACAGCCCGATTCGGCTAGTCCGATTTGGCTGATCCGATTCGGCTAGTTCCCTATTGGGCTACAGTCTTTAGCGGTTAGTTCCCTATTCGGCATTTTTTTGAAAATCCAACGATAATCCTTCTGTAATCCAACAAAATCCAACATCGTTTCTTTTGCATTCCGACAAATTTAGCGAAAAATGTTTGAATTATTAAATTTCTTTTATAGTTGAAATTATCGAAGCTTTAGATGAGTGGGGTTTTGACCTAACCATTGAGATCTTAAAACTAAAAAACGAATTAAATTTATTTTTGAACTATTAATGTTTGCTCAGATGAAATTGACATGTATCATGCGTCGCCGTCTGCATGCAAACTTAGAATATATTAGAATCCTCAACTATTACAAAATTCTAAATCCAACGACGCCTTCTGTTTATTTACAGTAGAGAATTTTGTATTTTGATCTCGAAGCTTTAGATGAGTGGGGTTTAGACCTAACCACTGAGATCATAAATCATATTTATGACACCGACATAGGCGCCGACTTTTAATTTTGCACGGGGTGGCGGATAGCACAATATGGCAACCTAAAAACTTTCAAACTGCATGTTTTTGTTTTTTGCTAAGCGTGTTTCGTAGATGCAATTGTCTTTTCACACCTGATTTGTAGCTCGATTATTTACAAAACAACTTTACAACAAAGCACAGGAAGTATGTCGTGAATTTTATTGTTACGTTGTCGCTCCGACATTTAACATTTGGCAAAAGTATTTTTGCGAACGGCAGCTCTGTCAATCCAACTGTTAATCAACTGGTCAAGTTGTAACCGTTAAGCTTCAGCTTGATAAACATTTAAAATTAGGATGTGGTTCTATCGCTGTTGCGTCATGGTAGATCACAAGTAGGTTTTTATGCGCCTGAGTGCACTACTAAACGATCGCTCCGCCTCGCAGGTGGTGGAAGGCAACGATAAGTATATTTTCACAATGCAGACCACGTTTGGAAGCATTAATGATCTTGTTTCATTGCTTGCAAATAGATCAAACAGTTGCGACAGTTGAACGCTTTTTCGGTGGCATCTTTAAGCTGAATAAAACTGGAATGTCGGGGAAAACTTTTACTGGACGACTTTTTGTAATTTTTTCTATGATGTAACAAGCAACTCCTAACTTATGTCAGACCAATAAATTCCCTCCTCAAACTTTTACAGGACAACTTTTCGTAATTTTTTCTATGATGTAACAAGCAACTCCTATGTAAGACCAATAAATTCCCGCCTCACAATTTGTCACGCATTGACACGCAATATTACATTATTACTGCATGAAGTAGATAACAAAGCAGAAATTAAAGCAAGAAGTAGATGACAGTACACTCCAATTGAAATCGGAAAATAATTCAAAATGCAAAATCTTGACTAATTGAAAAAGGTTGCTTTCATTATTGGAAATTGGCAGGGGGTGTAGCTTTCCTCGAATAGAATCATGTAAACGTGTAAATTTGCAGAACGTTAAAACTGCTACTTTACTAGGTGCACTTTTTAAATAAAAACTCAAAAAGTTTCGAAAATTGCATTTTTTTTAAATGAAATTTGAAAATAGATATTCATTTAGGGGGTGGAGCTATAAATCATCGAGATAATTTTATTTCCAAGTATTTTATAGCTGGCATAATTTATAGCGATATTATGAGCAGTTTAAAATTTTTCAAAAAAGATTTTTGAGGGAGGCAATGGAAAGATCGTATTTTATTGATTAATAAATCCCATTGTAAACCTAACAAATGTAACAATGACTTATGACAAGTAACAAATAAAACGATCGCAACAACAACAAGGAAAAAACTCGTAGCCACGTGTTGCGTAATCTTCACGTAGCTTGCTTGATGTTACGCGAGTATCATGCTTGTGACAAAAACAATCATTTTCTTCGCAATACTGTATTGGTTCACCTCTTGCTTTACGTTGACTTGAAGCGAAAACCAATAATCAAAAAAAGATTTAAACGTCCGTTCAAATTACATTTATTTGCAGTAAGTAATGTAACCTAAACGGGGTGGCTGCCATCATGCCATAGAGGTTATGGGGTGGTGTGGCTGGCCACCCCGTAAGTCGGCGCCAGTGGATGCATTAGACATTTGCATTTTTGTAATGATTTTCAAGCGAAACAGAAGTGTTTTGTTAGTTGTTCGAGTGTGTTATTGTTCAAAATACATGTAAAAACTTACATACGAGTTATTAATTAGAGATTAGCATAAATTTGATGCTTTAAAACAAAGTCATATATTATCATATATTTCAAAAAATAAAGTCATATTTTTCAATTTTTTAGGTAAAAAAAATGGCCCTAGTAATAAGTATTAGCACAACGTCACTATCAAAGCAGTTGTAATTATTAGGGTAGGCCAGTCCGTGGTGCATTCCCAGGTCCAACGTCAATGCAGGTGAACAATGGTTGCGATTATTACAATTCAAGTACTTGACATTTCTTGGCACATTTTCTCAAATGATCAAAATATAGTCATCATAACACACATTATTACCTGATTTGTTGCCACACAAGTGTGGATGCGAGCCTTGCATTTCTCATCACGTCGGGAACAACGCCAGTATTTCTTAAGCCCGTCTGGACTATATTGAGCTAGTTGAAACATGTAGCCATCATGTAGAAAAACCTCACCTTTGCGCTGCGTACTAATCGATTCCTCTGCCATGATCAAGTAACATCAACTGAGAGTCTAACGAAGGAACTAACCAAAGGAATTTCAGGTCATGTAACGCCGAAACCCAGGTTTACTCTAAACTGCCACTTAGGTTTTAACTTCATCTTTTATGGCAAACGCTATTTGGCAACTGTCTTTTTTTCGTTGACACGTTTTGGCTGAGACTTCATCTCATTAACCCCTATTGGTAATCATGAAAACTGTTATTTTCATGTAAAACACATATTTTGAACGAACCCAGACATCAAAACTCGTCATTTTTACATTGATTCAACGTCTGCAGACGTTGAATGAATGTAAAAATGACGGATTTTGCCGTCTGGGAAAGCACTCAAAGGTAAACACTGGATAAAATGCAAGAATGCAAAAGATACCATATTGTCGAATTAAAATACAAAATCCTCTAAATAAACAGAAGAACCGGACATACATTTCTCTGTTATCATTTTTAATGTAAAAATTCCTTTTGTGGTCCCTTTGTCTGAAACAAATAAAAACTGTGCTGTTGAAATTTCCGATTGTAGTTTTGGTCTCAATCTCATCAACATGATTCGGAGTGAGCTGTTTGTTACGTAATTCACAAGGCTAATTGTTCTGTGGAGTGACCATTCTGTTGCTCCGGTTTTTTTTGGTAAAGTTATGAATATGGAACGTACCATATCACTGGGGATGTAACCGGTGTCATAAATATGATTTATGATCTCAGTGGTTAGGTCTTGACTCCACTCATCTAAAGCTTCGAGATCAACTATTGTGGAATAAAATACAAAATTCTCTACTGCGAATAAACAGAAGGCGTCGTTGGATTTAGAATTTTGTAATAGTTGAGGATTCTAATATATTCTAAGTTTGCATGCAGACGGCGATGCATGATACACGTCAATTTTATCTGAGCAAACATTGATAGTTCAAAAATAAATTTAATTCGTTTTTTAGTTTTAAGATCTCAATGGTTAGGTCTAAACCCCACTCATCTAAAGCTTCGATGATTTCAACTATAAAAGAAGCGATATTACAACATTCTCTAAATAAACAGAAGACGTCGTTGTCCATTTTATGTGAGCAAACAGTTAAATTTAATAGTTCAAACATTTTTCGCTAAATTTCATTTCAATTTGTTTTTCTTTGTCGGAATGCAAAAGAAACGATGTTGGATTACAGAAGGATTATCGTTGGATTTTCAAAAAAATTGCCGAATAGGGAACTAACCGCTAAAGACTGTAGCCCAATAGGGAACTAGCCGAATCGGATCAGCCAAATCGGACTAGCCGAATCGGGCTGTAGCCGAAAAGGGTAATAGCCGAATCGGACTAGCCGAATCGGATCAGCCCAATCGGACTAGCCGAATAGTAGCAGACCCCATCTTGCAAAGTGCTAGAGGTAAATGTTTGAACATTGGTGCAATACATGTATATACAGTACAAGAGAAACTGGGTTACATTGTATTTCAACTTTCAGCCAAATATTTTGAGCTGCTTTAATTTGTATTGTTGTGTATGTTTACTTCTTCATTGTTTTATTGCTCTATATTTACCACAATATCGTAGGCTTACTTTGTCTATTTACTCTTTCGTTTGCCGTGTCAGCATTGAACTGGGTGAAAATGATAAGACATTTTCAGAAACACATTAGAAAAATTTGTTTACGGTTTACATTTCGAGAAAAGTTGAACTTCGCCGATCAATATTTAGCTGCATCACCGAATGGTCTGAGCCACAGAAGTGGCCGGCTCGACACCGCTCAAGAGCATGTGCTGTGTCTTTAGCAGAACACGAAGTGGCTTGCGTGAAACACTTGCGTGATTACGCAAAGATGAAGCATTACGCTAAATCCTTAACCATCAGGCCAAAGCTTAGATTAAAAAAGAATAATTGTCTTCACCAATCTTCTTCGTCGTATGAGCCTCTGGGGCAGAGCGACGGCGAAACGTCAGTTAATGCATGACTGTAATCAGCTGATTTAAATCTTACTTCTGATTAGAAACTTCATCTGGTACAGCGACCAGCAGATTACAAATATGCTTCCCAAACTACACTGGAATTAAGCCACTAGAGAGCAGCTAGTACTGTACTTGGTATCTTCATCCAAGACGCGCAGATCTTCCACTCTATCATCAAAAGTAATTTTCGAAATCTCATGATCTGGACAGTTATTCACAATGATTTGTTGTTGGAGAAACTCTCCTGCTTTAACAAAATTCTATTCTCTGGATGAGGCGTAAAGTATGACATCCAATAAGCTCGGTTAACAACCAAACTTTCAAGCAAAGAATTCTATCTTTTACCGAGTATAGACCAAAACAACTGGGCTACTTAATTTTGCTGAAAATTGCCAATCACAATACACAAATACTTTTTATTGAGGCTATTTTGTAGCCAACTGGTGTAAAATAAATTACTATATAGGCCTATGCTCGACAAATGCCACTGTGCAACAGAGGTGTACGGAGTCGGATTTTTTGGACTCCGACGCTTGTGACCACAAACTCCATTCCTGTTCCAAATATTTCAGAAATGTTGACTCCGTCTTCGAACGCAAGCCACAATCTGTTTTATTCTAACTTAGGGAACGTTCAAATATTACGTAACGCTTTTTTTCCGAATTTTTGACCCCCCATGTAACGCCAACGTAACGCTTTTTTTCAATCCCCCCCTTCCCCATGTAACGCTGTTTCACTACAAATTCAGCACAAAAAACTACCATTCTGTGGTCGAAGGCGTTACGTAACGTTTTGCTTGAACTCCTCCCCCCCGATGTGACGCTAACGTAACGTTTTGCATAAAGCCCCCCCCTCCCCCTCGAAGGCGTTACGTAATATTTGAACGTTCCATTAGGCTAAAACTTCCCTTGTCATGAAATTACGAAAGGAGAAGCTGCAAGCATGGGCTATTATTAAATAAAAAAATTACATTTTAAAAAACATACAAGAGAATAAAGGTCCCATACTCAGATACTGAGCTTTGGGGAATGAGAAGATAAGGTTCTCATTATACTAAGCCTTCGGCACTAAGGAGAGTATGGTGGCCAGTTCCTTTCTCTCGGCCGCCTTTACTGCAGCAACTACAGTACGCCCACCCAATTTATTACACCCTGGGTAGAGGTGAGCGGTGTTTTTCAACAACCAGCTGATGCCGGGAGTCGAACCAGGTTTGCATAATTGGAAAGCAAACGCCTTATCCGTTGCGCCATCCCACAAGAGAAGTAGGCTGCACAAAACTAACAACTGCGCCAAAAGCTTGAAGCTTTCACTAACACCAGTGATGTACGCGCATACAAAAAATATTGACGCCGTCAGCGCAAACGTTCGAAAAACCATATGCGTCAACGTAACTTGTAAAAAAAAGTTGGCAGTGTCAGCGCATACACTAGCGTAAACTCATTTTGTTTGCTAGGTGCTGTAACGTCTTGATCTCTCAAGATATATTGATTCTTATACTGAATTATAGCTTCATCAAACTAGCGTCTTGCGCATACATCAGTAACTCGTGAGAATGTATATTTTGTCATAGAGATGGTAACCGCACATATAAACAGATGGTAGGTGGCGCTATAGGCCTAATCGTTCAATCTGTTACATCTTCCTTCTTCAAATAGGCCAACATTATTTACACAGCATAAAAATACACTCGTGAAATATAAACCGTAACACAAATGCATGTAAGTCATAAGTCAGTGAATAAATCAATCACGATATCTTTGTGGGGTAACAACTTGTCTGCCAGATCGGGTTGTCCTATTTTCAAGTCGAGAAGTACTTGATTCATTTTGAACATCAGGCACATTTTGATTCAAGTCATGATTATTTGCGATACAGTTTCCATCAGGATCAAAATTGAAATCACTATGACAGTACGGATCAGCGGGCTTTCGCAATAGATGTCTACGATTACGTCGAAGAGGTCCACGTTCATTACGAACAATGTAAGATCGAGGCTCATTGCATACATTCGAAACAACAGCATTGTTCCAATAATTACGTGTTTTATAACGTACTTTATCTACTTTCTGCAAAGTAGGTAAGGGTTTTGTATGACGATCAAAATAAGACTTCTAGCGATTTTGACGTTTTCATAAATCAGCATACACATCAACAATTTTAGGCACAAGTAAAGTGTTAGCAATAGTACCAATGCCATTTTGTGTGTATGCGTCGACACGTTTGTTCACAGCGGTAAAACATAATCTCTTCGTGGGAAAATTGTAACATAAGATTCCCGAATCCGTTCGTCTGTATGTAATGACCGAAAGAGAAACATTCTTCTGAAACGTCTATTCAAAATTGTATTTCTGTAAAATTAGCCACCTGGCTGTCGAAATTGGGATGCAACACCGTACAGCACTAAAACTTGTCACTACGATACAAACTAATTAGATAAAGACGGAATTTTTGTCCAGCTAGCAAGCACTAAGCAAACAGTTAAATGTGCGACTAACTCTCAAGCAACCATTTCACGAATGACCAGAATAGATATCAATATCTCAAACTCACGTACGCAGTACTGTGACGTAATAGTGAAAGACATTGTCACGCAATTCAAACAGGTGTTCAAAGGTGATGGTGCAATATTTCATGTTTAAACAGGTTTGACACAAGTCTTACGAACGATGGTGCAATTTTGGCTCATTTTTAAGAAAAATTCCATGACGTAGACCTGAACGGTTTTATATGACGTTTGATTTGTATAGAGATTGGCCGTAACAACGTTTAACAAGGTTTAAAATAGCACATGCATGCTCACCAAGAATAGCAATATCGATGACATCAGTTACGTAAAATAACAAGTCAAAACAATGTTCTCTTTTATCATAGCATTTGATTACGGTGGTGCCATTCGGCTTAACAACGCTATTACCAAAACCACAAAGCTTGGTGCTCGTCTGCTGCAATTCAAGACCGGACATTTGTGCAAAAAAATTGTAAGGAATATAGAATATTTGTGACCATCACGATCACCAATAAGCAGGCGAGTTCGCATTTTCGTGCTGCTTTCTTGTTCATCAATGGTAGAAACGTTGGTTCTGATTCTTCGGCTTCGTAGGTGGCTTTCGACACACCGATTTAAAATGATTACGCACACCACAGTTGAGACATGTTTTACCATAGGCAGGGCATTGCCTAGGTGCGTGGACTTTACCACAGTATCTACAACTGTCTTTTGGCTTTGGAACGGGTTGCACCGCAGAGGCTGCACGGTTCGTCATGGTTGGCTGGCGTTTCCTTTTAATGCTGTGGTTGTGTGTTATTCATGACCCACATATGGCTTCTTGTTGCGTCATAAGCGTGGCATAAATCAATGGCTTTTGCCAGCGTTAAGTCTGAGGTTTGCATCAGCTCTTCTCTAATACTCTGGTTTGAAATACCACAGACAATTTGATCACGAAGATTTCTCTCTTTAACAGCTTGATTATGAAATGCACAGTCATTTGCAAGTGTTCTTAGATCATTAATCCAACAATCAAAAGACTCACCATCAAGTTGATTTCTATGCCAAAACTTGTACGTGGAAAAAATTTCATTCTTCTTTGGTTCACAATATAACCGAAATTTTCTCAGTACATGCCACATGGTCGTAATTGTCTTTGCTATCATTATCTGGAAAGACGAAATTGCTAAAGATTTCTTGTGCTGCAGTCCCAGCACAGTGTAGCAAGATTGCGACTTGCGTCTCTGCTGACTTCTTACTGATCTCAGCGGCTACATAATAGGTTCGGAAAAACATCTCCCATTTTTTCCATGCTTCTGCTATGCTTGAACTGTTGAAGTTCATCGGGGCAGGCTGCTTAAAATTTGCCATGCTTTAAGACTAAAAAAAAAATTATTGATACTTCTTCTTTCAATACGTAGATTCAAGCAAATTCTGACACCATGTAACGTCTTGATCTCTCAAGATATATTGATTCTTATACTGAATTATAGCTTCATCAAACTAGCGTCTTGCGCACACATCAGTAACTCGTGAGAACGTATATTTTGTCATAGAGATGGTAACCGCACATATAAACAGATGGTAGGTGGCGCTATAGGCCTAATCGTTCAATCTGTTACAGGTGCCAAACATTCACACGGTATACAGGGCCGGATTTACCAGTAGGCAATTGCCTAGGGCGGCAAATTATTGGGGGCGGCAAAATATAAGGTACCCTGCCCAAATAAGGCCCGTGCCTAAATAAGGCCCACCCTTTCATATCTGGAAAACCAAAGCAAGCACGGAACATCTGTTGTAATCTAATTGGCTGCGATAATCATGTGAAAGAACAGAAAAGTAATTTGGTTTCCTAGAAGAAACCACATGCCAGCAGAGTTAGTTGTAAATTTCTGAAAGCTATCTTGCAGGAGTAAAATTTTGTTCAGTTCTTAATCTATCGGCGTTTTTCGTAAGTGGTGTTTGTTTTCTACCTTTGTTAGAGTTTCAGGATACTCTAAAGCAGTGTTTCTCAAACTTTTTTAGTCCATCGCCCCCTTTTCGTTATAAAAATAAAATTTCGCCCCCCTAATTCCGTAAAGTAAAATAAACATTGATAATAGAGTGATAGACAAATTTAGTTTTAGGAATTTATTCAACGAAATTGACAGTAACATGATTAGGCCACATGATAATGTTCAATGGGATGGATGAGCTTGGCGACTTTTACAAAGTTTTGAAATGTTTGGCGACATCTTCGTAAGATAGAGTCGAAGATCATTCCGTTTATGAACTAGCAAGCATGTCTTTGCTTTGAAAGCATCGATGCCACAGCCGAAAACTCCTTTTCAACCATATATGAAGTAGGAAACGACAAAATCCACATTCTTCTAGCTTCTTTCCAGAGAAGCTCATATTTGCCAGGAACCTGGTACAAAAGAAAATCGTAGCCTACCTATCGATCACTTCTGAATTTCACTCTTGACTCATCATCTGTTTGCATATCAATGAACTGCTCTTGAAGTTCCACTTCTACAGTATGTCTGTAGGTTCGGTAGAAAATAGTTGTACCACTCAGTTTGGAACATGGAGGTCCACGACATCTGGAAAGCGAAGTTTCATGTCTTTATGAAGCATGTCTAAATGTGAGCAGTATTTTGCCGTTGTTCTTCTGTGATAACATTCTCGCTCAAATTGGGAAACTGAGTAACATTCTCCCTCAAATTGGGAAACTGAGACATTTTGACCTGCGCTTTTATCTTGTTGACGCATTTTATCCCAATATTCAGTGATTCATGCAGTTCAGGACTGAGATTACGGGCAACCAAATGCTCACGGTGAATTACACTATGAATTACAATAAGTCCAGGAATTGCTCTTTTCATCAGTGCAATGAACCCTAGATGCTTTCCAACCATTGCCAGAGCACCATCAGTTGCGCATTGTAGAATATTCTTCAGTAAAATCCCCTCCTTTTCGTAAAAGTTTTTCACTGCATTAAAGATGCTTGAAGCCCGAATATCTGTAAGAAGACTGAGCGCAAAAATCATTTTTTCTTGTTCTCATATTATGAACAAAACACACATATCCAAGCAGCAGCGATACATTGTCGGTCAAGGTGGAATCATTTATTTGCAGTAGCCTAAATGGTTTGCGCGTTGGACATTTGTTAGCGCGTTGGACTGTTATTGGTGGTTTGATAAATTTGCCCCCTTCGAGTGTTTTCGCCCCCCGATCGCCCCCTTTGATTTTTTCGCCCCCCTGGCGCTCAAAATCGCCCCCAGGGGGGCGATTTCGCCCACTTTGAGAAACGCTGCTCTAAAGGGTCGAAAGTTTCAACATGTATTGACATATTGACCCTTCTTGGATAGTGTATTTAGGTAGTTCATGTTAAAGTTAAACTGATTGTGAAGACTTGCCCTAACAAGGCCCATCAAAATCAGCCATGGGCCTTATTAGGGTAGGTACCCCTGGCATTCAATTGTGGGCTTGTAAGGGCTGTTAGGAGAAAGACAGTGCAGTTGATACTCCCTTACTGGCAACTAACAAGTACAACCTCAGATCAAAACACCACCACCATGTGGTTAGGGCACAAAATAACTTCGGCTACCTGTTTCCAGTTTTGCGAAAATTGGGTTTCGCTTTTATTAGGATTTGGAATTTTTCCATTTGCTAACAATGCTACTGCTGACCATGTCTTTGCTCGAAGTGATGTCACCAACATTGACCATACAGTCGGTGACCAATCTCAGCTGCCATCACCGAATCATGAAATGTTTTCATAGCCACCAACAAGTTGTGGGATGTCTCCCCAACCGTCAACAAGTCATGAGTTGTCTCCACAAATATCAACAAGGTATGGGATGTCTCCACAATCGTTAACAAGTCATGAGATGTCTCCACAAATATCAACAAGTAATAAGATGTCTCAACAACCATTAACAAGTCATGAGATGTCTCCAAAAATATAAACAAGTCATGGGATCTCTCTTCAACTATCAACAAGTCATGGGATCTCAACACAGCCCCCCATATCAACACCATGTCATAGCATTATGGCTACACCGTCAGAAAATACTTTAAGCAAGAAGCGGGGGCAAAGAAAAAGGAGCATTAATTATCGCGCAACAACTGTATCGAAGTCTCTGTTTGACACGTATGGAAAAGGGAGAGAAAAGGCAAAACGAAAGGGGAAAACAGTAATTATGAAAAGACGTCCAAGTGTAGGAAATTGGTGTTGCCCAGTATGTTTAGAAAATACAGTCTCCGACATGAGGCAACGTGAAAGTTGCAAAATGTGGTAGGCAACCATGAAGACTGCGTTGGTTTAACAAAAGATGATGATGAATTTGCATGCCCTGATTGTGATATGTAAATGTTTTATTGTTAAAAAAGAATTTCTTTGAAGAAATTTATTTAAACTTGTGATTGAAAAAAACCTTGTTTGCACGAACTTACGATTGATTGGAAAAGAACTTACTTGAACTCATTACGTGAAGTTTAACATTTCTTTTTGTAATAAACTATGGTAACAAAATTGTTTTTGGGATTTTTCGCGGTTTTGATGTTGTGTATTGTTTTTTTTCCGCACTTTATGGTTCAAAAAATTGAGTTCAGATGGCTGGCCTTATTAAGGCAATGGTGCCTTTTTAAGGCCCACTCAGAAGTAATTAGCAAATCAACTATAATTTTAAAACCGTGGTCAATATGTTATTAAAGTTATTCTAAAGAGGTGCTTTAAAGATGCTAAAACACAATAAAACACACATTGGTACCCGCTTTTTCCATTTCATGATGAATTTGCGACATAATCAAAAAGGCGGGCCTTATTAGGGAAGGGTACCTTACGAATATTATGGAATATATTACATTGATAATACTGTAGCCTACGTAAATATAATAATTTACAACATATATATTCAGATATATAACAATTAATAAATAGGCTATGTTATCACATCACACATATTTATAAACAGTGCGGCAAGTCATCGCCCCTAGAGTACTTCACGCTTGATGGGTTTTCAACAATATGTGCTGCTTAGCGCTTCTTTTAGTTATCTGTCTCGTTTAGTATGGATCGAGGACTAGGCTTTGTCTGTGCAATTTTTGTTAATCTTTGTTCGGTTTGTTTCATTGTTAGTAAATTTGAAGAAGCCTAGAAAAAATGTTTTTAGTCAATGTTAGGTTGATGGAAAAGTTGCAGGCTATTTTGTGTACTTGCCTTGATGCTTAAAGTATGTAAACAAGCCAAAAAGTAAGACTAGCACCATACGAAAAAACTTTTGTTTTATGAAGTTTTATAAAAATGGCGGCATTGAGGACATGTGAGAACAAGTGCCTGTGTTGTATCAAAAAATCGAAAATCACCATCGAAAAATTTTTTGGGGGCAGCACTTAGGCTAAATCCGGCCCTGACGGTATAAACCACTCGAAACAAACAAGTTTTATTTTGAATTCCAACGAAGAATCACAAGCATCTGAAAGTGTTCATCTAACATTTTGCTGTGTTTTGGTTTCAATATGTCTTTGCTCATTGAAAACATTCTTTCAACTGCAACGCTGGAAGGTATTAGCGTGTTGTAGCGAAAAAAGACATTAAAAAGTATGCGTTGACGCTATGCGCTAAAAAACGCGAAAACTTTACGGCGCAGCCTCAAGCGACAACCATCCAAAAAAATGTGGCCGCAAGCGTTAGCGTAAACAAAAAGTCTACGACGTAGAATTTGCGGCGTATTGGCTACGTACATCTCTGACTAACACTAGCCCAGTGGTTCTTAACCTGGGCGCTACCGCCCCCTAGTGGGCGCTGTTAACTTTTAGAGGGGCGGAAATATTCAGGGGGCGTTATAGGGGGCGCTACATTCAGAAGGTGTAACGATATTTTTCTCACTGCAAATTTGCTTTAGTAGTTCTGCTGGGGGTACGAGAATCCACCGAGGGTGAGGAGCTATATACAGTATAGAGATTGTGCTTAACAAGGGAAGTAGTGATTCTCTCTCAGAGCATTCTATGTTGGCCTATACAGCACAATGCACAACACCATCCGACAAGCGTGGACGTCGGATGGTGTTGTGCATGGCCTTTGTTGTTGATAATGGGCATTGTTTCCCTTTCCTTGTAGTAAGTAAATGGCATTTTGTGGTCAGCTTTTGGCAGGGACAGCGGGCAGGCAGTGCAAGCAAACTATAAGGACTGGTCATAATAATAGTCATTCAATAATGGTTATTAGTGTAACTCTTACTAACTACTAAAAAATCAGCAGAGATGTGCCTTAAGACTTTTAAGTTAAGAGCCTTAAGGCACATCTGTGCTGATTTTTTAGTATTAAAACTAACATCGGCTTAAACTAGTTTTTTCTTACTAACTAATTACTACTGGCTGTAGGCTAGCCTTACAGTCTTGGAAGAAAATGTCATTAGTAGGCTACAGCCCTTATATTATAGTGGGCGCCAGACTATGGAAATCTCTGAAAAGGGGCGCTGGGGAAAAAAAGGTTAAGAACCACTGCACTAGCCTATATTATTCCGGTTATTCATTATGTTCTTTCTTTCAGACCATCGAAGCAAAAAAGCGGGGTTTTGGAAAAAGGTTGATGCGACAAAACACGAACGTTGAGGCGTGCTGAGAGCAAAATGATTTAGGCCTACTATAATAAATTGATTGTCAAAATAAATTGACTTGACTTTCTGAGCAAGCTACAAGACTTTTTTCACAGTCGCAACACCTTGAAAAATTTAGAAATTGAAGCATTGAATAAAACATTATAGACCTACTGTATTTGTATAGCCTATATAGTAAACTGCGACTGGAAAAATATGGAATTTCTGATAGCGGTAGAAAATTTGATAAGCCTTTCTTGACAAAAAATACCGGACTACACCGTCATAAACAGGTCAAGATCTTTTTGCACATCAGTATGATTTTATAAAAAAAAAAAAAGTTATGAAACTTCGACGCAATTTTATTGGAGGCACATTTTATGAAATGAGGTTGGAAAATGAACATAAAATTAATTGGTGTTCACGAAAGTTACTGGCAGACATCCCTACATGCCAGCAGTGACCATACTAGAATCTGACCGTTTTTAAAGTCTTCAGTAATTTGGTCCGACCTGGAATCGATCTGAGATCTACCAGGACTGGAACCCAACGCAAACCCACTCGGCCACTGAGCTGGTAGTGGAGACTTCTCTTCAAGCTCTGAAATGCTTTCTGGTGAATGGTGATTGAATTTTGTACCTGATAACGGCTTTCAATAACATCGCATATTATTGTTTCTAGCACCAGTTGTAACGTTCATCTGATGAAATTGAAAGTAAAAGCAGCGACAAATAGGATGGTTTATTGCTTCACTGACGTTTCGCGCACCATGACAATGCGCATCCTCAGAGCGAATAACATACAGAATATAATTTCTCGTCTTGTGAACAATTTTAGGTGGTGGTGGCAGACGCACGATAGTGACAGCTGTAATAGGCTAAGCTAGGGATTGTAGATCATAGGGATGCGAAACTTCATCCGCTTTTGGCTTATCCGCAACACTAGAAGGGTTACGTTTTTTTGTAATTTACAAAATATTTTACTTTTTATGGGTTATATAAGAAGAGTGAAGTTGGTTTTAAAGTAATTTAAGGTTTTTAGTTGAAAACAAGCCAGCAGTAAAGCGTAAAAAAATGTCAAATTGGCAATTGACCCTTCTAATGTTGAAGGAACAACGGAGTTGCGCGTCCCGTAATGTACCGTCCCTAGCTAAGCAGATCCTTGGTGTCAAATATATGGAACAAGCTGGCAACCTTTATGCACATAAAGTTTAATTTTATAAAAGGTACCGTAAAACTAAAGATATAGCCTAGGCTAAGTTCGATCAATATTCAATTTTGCCTCACAACTGGTGCGATGACAAAGTATGAAAACATAGCTCATTTAAATTTTTAAAAAGGGCTTTAGGGAACGTTCAAATATTAAGTAACGCCTTCGAGGGGGAGGGGGGGGGTTTATGCAAAGCGTTACGTTAGCGTCACATCGGGGGGGAGGGGGTTCAAGCAAAACGTTACGTAACGCTTTCGAGTACGGAATGGTAGTTTTTTATGCTAAATTCGTAGTGAAAAAGCGTTACATGGGGGAGGGGGGATTGAAAAAAGCGTTATGTTGGCGTTACATGGGGGAAAGGGGGGGTCAAAAATTCGGAAAAAAAGCGTTACGTAATATTTGAATGTTCCCTTATTAAAAAAAAACTTTTAGACTTGTCCGCATTGCCAATGTCTTTATCAGTCATAGTTTTGCAGTTCACTATGAAGCTTAGTTATAACATATGCAAAAAAGTTTCAACTGCATAATATTCTACCAATTTGCAAGTTTTCGAAATAGTAGGCTTATGCCTTCTTGCAATAGCAGTAACTTCTGGACTACTACTGTAGAGTAACAGTAGCACAGTAGCATTTTCCATTTGCAAAAATTTTGGAACTAAGTTAAATTAATTTGTTGCTTTCAGACTTATGCGTAATCAAAATTATTCAATGCTTAAAATTGTCACTGTGACTTTTTGAGTGATTAGAAATTTAATATTAAAAAAAAAAATGAAATGTGTGGCAACCTTGGTTACTCCTGGACTGCAGAAATTTCTGGATTGCTTGCTACTTTGCTCAGTTCTGTTCACTTTGTTTTTATTTTTGCCCATCACAACAAAAAAAACAATATATGACAAACGTAGCAGAGGTCCAGAAAAAGATAGAAGTGACAAAACGCGGACGTTATAACGTGCATGATACCAAAGCAGGACAATCAGTTTAAAATATGGCAAGGTCGCAACACCAGTCTTTGCTAGTTGCTACACACAATTACAGGGACTGGCAGAGTAAAGGTTTCGATCATCGAACTGTTGTTGTACGTGGTGATGAATGGAGAGCAGTCCATGAAATACGAGCAATATTAAACGTTTATTATTAGATTAAATCACCTCATCTTCATTCTTCAACTCTGCTTGCTACATTTTATCTCTGGAAAATGCTTCACAATACTTAAATATCCACTGTCGTCTATATACTACCGGTACTCTATTATGTGCTAGTAGTTTATATAACAAAGTAACAAATAGATTATATAAATTATCGTACCTCAAGAATATTATCAATGGGTTTAAAATGTGACGTAGCTACATTTGGGGCTTTGACAATCAGTGGTTTTCTTTTTATTTTAAAAGCATTTACTGGATAATAATATCGGTAAGAAACAGTAATAATATTTCTTTGCTTTTTTTGTTTTAAAATATTTTGTTTTTAAAAGTTTAATTACAAGTTAACCTATCATACACTTGTGAACAACATTAAGTACGGTAACGAAGTTGCTGATGTCTGGTTATGTCAGAAAATGCGAATATGAACACCAATTCTGAATTGGAAGAAGAGGGTACAACTACCAATTCAGGTAAGTTTACTCTGTATTTGGTGACAATTTTTTTCAGAGCACTTCTCAAAAAGGGAAACATCTACTAAGAAATGTAAAGTTGTCACCCATTAAGCAGATTCATTGTGCTTTATAGTTAGGCTATATTTTATGATTTAAATATATCGGAACTCAAGATTGCAGAGTCTTGATATAAAGAAAAAGCATGCCATTTTAAATAGTACAATGCATATTAAAAATTATTTAAGTCTGTGCGGATCAAGTTTAGGGCAGCTTTTATACTCCAACTGACCATGATGTTGAGTATATAGGATTTCTTTACCGTGGAATGAGTTTAGTTAAATACGGTGTATTATATTAGGCTACTGTTTATGTTTAGATGGAACTACTAACAACAAAATGGACAACAATTTACAGCCTGGTATGAAAACTGCAAAGACATCTGACTCTATGGCCTCTGCAGTTCAAAATGTCTTGCGTTCAAGGTGCAGTACAGTTGGTCGTTTACTAAATGCAAGCATTTTTTTTTCTTTGTTTTAAATATACTGTTTGAGTACCTCACTGAAAAATAGAAGCAGGCTGTTGGTTGGAATAGATATTGGGTTCTTTTACTCACTATCTCTGATTTTTACAATGCAAGAAAAATTAAAGCTATAGAACTATATATGTAGCCTACTGGTGTCCAACGCCCCTAAATCTATCTGACTTAAAAAATCCGATAGAAACTATTCCTTGCAACAAAAAGTCTGATTGTAAACATTTTTATATTTAAAATTAATTACACTGTGTTTCAAGTTTACTTTGTAATTGTTTACTATATTAAAATTGTGACGAGTTATGATAAGTGATTCCATTGGACATAGCCACATGCTGTTGAGCGGTGTCGAACTAGGGCTTTAATCGCTCGGCTATGCAGCCGAGTGGTAGTATTGAAGTATTGGCCTTATACTTCATTACAATAACTTTGGTTTTTACAATTGAATTTACTTAAATTTTTATAGCAATAAATTGCAATTACTTATCAATCTGGTTATACAATTTTAAATATTATTCTTGTATATATAACTTAATCTCAGGTTTGCAAACACCAAGGATATGATTAAAGT
The DNA here is from genome assembly GCF_918807975.1 of Aplidium turbinatum. Lineage (NCBI taxonomy): Eukaryota > Metazoa > Chordata > Ascidiacea > Aplousobranchia > Polyclinidae > Aplidium > Aplidium turbinatum. Next base: position 19,303,752 of record NC_137480.1, on the reverse strand, counting down.
TGGAGGTGCTAAGTTTGGAATTGCCACAATTATTTGGTGCATGGGCTACTTTGGATTCAGTTTATTGTGGCTCTTTTGTGGTATGAATACTTACTTTTTCTCACATATCTACTTAAAGGTACTTTTTCTCACATGCCACATGTTTCAAAACATTGACATGCTGAAAGTTAACGTATTTTCGTTTTTAAAATGCGACTATTTTTCTTTCCATGCAAAGTGTTTTTTTTTATTGAAAATGTATATTGTATATATTATATATTGTCTATTAAAATATAGTTTTTGGATCATGCTGAAGTGCGCATATGTTTGGTTGCTTTGAAAATTTGTCATTTTTATTCCAGGTGTTTGTGTTTCTGTTTTTGTTGTGCAGAGAGCCAGAAAAAAAGAAGCTGCTGCCGAGGTAAATGCATCACTAATTACATCTGCAGACGTGGAATTAATGTAAAAAACGACTGATTTTCTGTCTGGGTACTCACTATATTATATTGTAATATTCTGTTCAAAACTTGCTGATAAGGAATAATTGTCTTTGCAAATAATTCTTCATGGCATTGACATGAAGCAAATGAGCACAGTTTGTTATATACGGTGCAGGGAGAAATTGAAGTTAAAAAAGTAGTTTTTGAATAATCGCTTAATCTTAAAGTATGCCCTATCATATTTTTAGAAGTTTTGTTTTGACAGTGTCTATAAGGGGTAAGGGTGCTAAATTCCACTGGGGAAGGTTAAGTGCACTGCATTATTATAACTTGTGTTTTCATGGAAAAGTGATTCTAGTTTGGCGGTACTTCAGCATTGCAGCATGATGTTAGAATGTCAATGAGTATGTATAACTTTTGTGAAGATCAAAAAATTTGAAAGAAGAAATAATAATTTGTTTCTTTTGTCGGTCACTTGTGTGGATTTTTTTTTATTTGACATCATGGATAAAGTGTCGGCTTTGGAGAAAGGTTTCGTTTTAAACCAAATAGGAAGATGCTGTTTCTTATAACTTATCCATATCAAGTTGGTGGTCTATTCTATGGATTACGAGTTACAGAAACTTTATTCTCCTCTACAATCAATGAAAACTTCCCAAAAATACAAAACAACAAGTTATTTCAAGGCTAGATATGTACTCAGTTGGTTAAACCATTCACCAGTTTACCTTCTTCAAGCTCAATTTATCACCATATCCTATTGTTCAGTTCTCATTTTAACTGCAAGTTAAACAACCAACACTGTGTTTTATTGTGACGAAAGTTGGGGTCTGCTACTATTCGGTGAGTCCGATTCGGTGAGTTCCTAACCTCTAACCCCTAACCCTAAAACGGCAATGATAATTAGGCTACGGTACCCGATGATTTAAAAAAAAAATTAAAAAAATCCTCCGTTAAGGGATCGGACTCACCGAAACGGGCCATTCCGCGAAAGTTGATATATTTAAGTAGGAAATTATACTGTGGACTGGACATATCGTTTGTTTGTGAATATTGTATCATGGTAACTGTACGTAAGAAACCGGTATTTGAAATGAAAACGCCACGAGATCTAAAGATCACTGTAGAAGAGTTTCAACTGTATTGGAAAAATATTCTTTTAGAAAAACTGAAAATAATAACAACTTGTCAAATGACACTGCTTCAAAAATACGATTTATCTCAAAGATTTCTCACTGCATTTTGAACTTTTTTGTCAGTATATTTGATATATTTGCCATCCCACCAATCAATTGTTTTAACTTTCGTCGTCTTTTCGTTCCAATACTTGGTTCTAAAATGACCATCACATTATGCCTTGCAATGTTTTGACGTCACTTGGAAGTATTGTATTTCAAATCCTGAGGCAATTAATAAACAAAACTTGATTTCATTATTGATTGAGTTTTATTTATTGAATTACGTTTCCTGCTTTTAGTCTTTATTGGGAAGCAAGGGTCTGCTACTATTCGGTGAGTCCGATTCGGTGAGTTCCTAACTCCTAAAACGGCAATGATAATTAGGCTACGGTAGTACCGTACCGTAGTATTTAAAAAAAAATTAAAAAAATCACCGAATAGGGAATCGGACTCACCGAATTGGACTCACCGAATCGGACTCACCGAATCGGACTCACCGAAACGGGCCATTCCTGGGAAACAATGCCTTTGAAGCGTTGTTGCTGTCGTCTTACCAGATCAAAATATACACACCACTGATTACATCAAGTGTCAAAGCCAGAGAAATTAGAAATCTGCACCAAAGATTTCGAAAGAGTTCGAGTTCTAAAAAGGGTTTGAAATGTTTTATATAACATTGTTTGATATGGGGTCGAAAGATCAATCACTTGGGTTTGTAGTTATCGAAACAACCCAATGTCTTATGTAACGTCTTGTTCTACAGGTGGCGAAAAAGACCGGCAGCGATCCGAAAAAGTTTATCGAAAGTGTGAAGGAAGTCTATCAGCTGAGCGGAAAGCTCGTTCCTTCCTGGGTTGGTGACGTACTTTTGATTTTTGTTTACACGCAACTGTTTGACTGGGACCTTTAGCTGCAAGGTTGCCAGAGTTGTCATATTATGTTTCATGTACCCTGTATTTATGTCAAAAAAATCTTCGTAATTGGTGTTTTTTTGGGGAAGTGGTTAACAAAGCAAGAAAATGGCCTCTTTTGATACTTAAAGTGCATCGTAGCTTGTAGTTATATGAGGAAGAAGTAATTTGAATACGGTATGAACTTGTACATGGTTTCCTGCTGAAGGCGACTGGTTTCATTGTTCACTTTGCACCATACGCATACTTTGTCATGAAGTCTTTTTTGCATTGAAAGACAACTTTTAAGTACTTTAGTGTCTAAAGAAAATATATTTTGTCTGAGCTACACTGTTGCTGAAGCCATTCTTGATGTTCGAAAACACGATTCTTTGGGGAACTCTTAAAGCAGCTAAAAAATTCGGTTTTTGTTAGGCATTTGTATTGACCATTGAACAAAATGTTTATGCCAGATGTATTATCCTGACGTTGAGAAAGCTGAATGGCTGAATAAAATACTTCAGCAAATGTGGCCTTATGTCGGAGATTATGTCAAGGACTTGCTCACCGATCAGGTAAGTTATTGCAACACTGGCACTGATTTCTGACAACAAGGTAACATGCTGTTTCTTCCGAAGATACAGCATATACTACTGCACTAGCACATTAAATTTGAACTAGTTGATCCAGCAGCGTAAGCCATTGTAATAATTTTATTATTTAACCAACGAGGGTTTACCATGGGCGTGTTGTGTACAGTATCTCACATATTGGCCGATGTTATGACTGATGACGTCGTATTTTAATAACTCTCATGTCTAGCTTTTGTATCCACTGAAATTGTTTCCAGTTTATGAAATAATACAATTGGCTTTGTCGTAATTTAAATATGAAGTGTAACTTGTAATAACCAACCCTTGTAATAAGAGACCCTGTCTGAGGTAACAATATAGAATTGTGCATTCATCGCATTGCTTTTGTGACTGTGTGAAGGTTGAAAAATCGATTCAGCGATCGTCTTCATTGTTGTCTGGGTTTACCTTTACTGACGTCAACCTCGGAGATATAGCGCCTCGCGTCTCTGGAGTTAAAGTCTACGGCGGCACTCTCACCCGACGGAATGAGATAGTCATGGATATGCAGATCGTGTAAGAACACTTCAACATAAACTGCAAACGGATAGTGATGTGTGTTTTGTGTATTTGCTTGACGGTTAATCTCAACCATTCTCTTGAACTGTGTATAGTACCACATGGTACTGTGACGCATGCTTTACATGAAAACTGTACCGAAGAATAAACCGAAAGTTTTTTTGACGTCTATCTTTGCGTCATACGTAAAGTGTTTGCCTTTATTCGACAAACAAAAAGCTAGCTTTGCTCAAGTAGCGCAATTAGAACCTCACAAATATATACCCAGGTACGATGGATAAACACTGTGCGAGTGTGCGTTCAACCAAAAATTTGTATGTCAGAAGGATTGACAATAACTTTACTGTACTGTTGTTTTATAATTTCTCAATTGCAGATATCACAGCGAATGTAACATCTCAATTGGCATCAACCGCCTTAAAGCCGGAATACGCAACTTGCAATTGCGCGGCCTACTCCGTGTTGAAATGCGCCCTCTTCTTGAAAAGATGCCACTCGTTGGTGCTGTGTCGGTTGCTTTCGTCAAGGACCCGGTGAGTTGACTTAGCGGCGTCGTTTGTATCAGGTATGACGTTTCAGATAACAGATTGCGCTGTTATTGCAACCAGGCCCGGATTTGCGGGGGTGCAGGTGCCCCGGGCTCCTCTTTTGAAGGGCCCCCGACGTGGAAAAAAATGTAATTTTGTGTTGTTACTTTTTTTTTCTTTCAGCCTTTGAAGTTTCTGCAAAATGCTGTGCGGTGCAGTGCTGGATTAATGCTACTGTAGACGTAAAGGCGACGCAAAAAATTTTTTTGCACGGGGGTCCCTGATCTAAAAGTGCCCCGGGCCCCCCATCAGCTAAATCCGGCCCTGATTGCAACCCGTGAAGATCCAATGCAGCGCTTTTCTTGGATTTTTTCAGGTAATCGACTTCGACCTCACCCACCTCGCCAACCTGTTCGATCTACCTGGCATCGACGTCATCTTACGAGGAGCGATATCTGACAGCGTTGGCGCCATGTTTGTCTTGCCCGAGAAGTACATTGTGAAACTGTGTCCGGATGTAGATATTAGTCTGCTGCGGTTTCCCTTGCCAAAGGTAAGAGCCACCTACGTAATTGGTCGAACAGAGTTCCTACCGAGACAGCAAAATCCGTCATTTTTACATTGATTCAACGTCCGCAGACGTTGAATCAATGTAAAAATGACGGATTTTTGCTGTCTGGGTAATGCTACGACGCAGACTACACATTTGCTGTCTACTTGCAGGGCCTTTTACGCATTCACGTTCTCGACGCAAAAAAACTTGAAGAGAAAGATAACCGAGTGTTTGGGTTTGGTGGTGGTAGCGACCCTTATGTTGATGTCAAAGGTAAAGTTTGTTCTTATAATTCTGATTTCATATTTGTAAGCATGAAGCTGCTTTCTTACTTGGGGTTTGTGGTGTGTAAAAGGTTTTATTGTGCAATTTCCACAACTAACATAACGTCGTTACTTCCCGTGTGGAAGTGTAGCATTATTATCGATTGCACATTAATTCACTAGCGTTTTGTGTTGTTGAAATTATTTAATATCAGCGACAGATAATAATTATCGCCTTTGTAAGTCGCGCTTAGAGCAACGCATATCTGCGATGCATAGCGTGCTATATTAAAAAGACACATTGTTATTGTTGTTTTTATTAGTCACGGTGCAGTATACCCTTTACCAATTTTTCAATACCAACGAGAGATATCAGCCATTTATTTAACTTGTCAATTCAATCAAACATCTCTAGTTGGCCCCTCTTATACTGATCACATTCACAACCAATGGCAATACTTTCTCGGTTTCTTTATTATGTATTTTGTTGAGGGTAAAATGAAACTTTATAAAAGAAAGATAAGTAAGTTTGTTTGAAGCCACAAACTGCTTTGACTTCGACACATTAAATCGAGCTTGAGGTGCGTTCTCCTCTGTTTAACTATCACCTCGGAATATTAACTTTGTTATATTTCTAAGGGTTTCGATGCGAGCATGTCAATGAAACATGTCATTTCATGTTTCATCGCATGTGTAATCGATTGCCAAAGATTATGCGATCTCTTTTTAAAGCATTGCTTTGATAACGAAGAAGAAAATGTGACACAGTGAACGGTGAAGTGGTTTGCAAGCATCTCCGGTGATGTTACCACAAAGTCAAAATGTTTAAATTAAACCATTGCATGCTAGTCCAAAAACCGAAAAAATGCAAATGAAAAGCCAAGCCACTGCGAGTTACATAATATGTCGAATTTGGCTTGGACTGGTTTTATCCAGTCCCAACCACTGTATAGGCCACACGTCAGATAAACTAAGCGTTTGGTGAGAACAATCCGCCCAATGGTCTACGTGAGGTGAAAATAAAACTTTTTGTAAGAACTGGTTAAATTTTCATTGCGCATTGCCATCCAGCTTGTAAATGCTAGCTACCTCACTGAAAATGCTATTCTGTCCCACTTTGCTCTTCACTGGTGCACAATTTCTAACTTAAATTTTTATTTACTTCTAATACTGTACTAACTATTACATAACATTAGTTATGTTTTGCACATTGTTCATAACGTACGTTTGCTTACCTAGCTGTTTTGGGTTTCTTTCAACTTATGTCAAAGGGCTGGCTCTGTGCACCAAAGACTATCAAACTATTTTGTAGAAAATTATATTTGCGCGGAAAATTAGAAGGAGATGCATTTAAATTCGTCTTAGCCCACTGGCTATTGTCTCTACTGAAAGGTAGCCTACCTGCAAAGTGCAGGTAAAAACATGACATTGCTATTGGTCTCGAAACTTAGCACAATGCAGTTTAAAGTATCATTTTCACGTTTGTGAAACAGATTATTTTAAATCTTATACGTCTGCTGTTTCCAAATTATAAGTTTGATTGAAGTAAAACAGCCACGTGAACGATGCTATCTGTCGTGGCAGATACCTTCTCTCAACATCAAATATTTACAACTTAACGTTTTTCGCTCACAACGTTACAACGCTAGTAGTATGGACAAATGACTGCTAAAATGTTGAGTTTCCTGGACCGAATTAACATTCTAGTAAAACGTGTAGCTTGGCCGCCGGTCAGGCCAGTCCAGCCCTTGGTGATGACGTTAATCCTAGATAGCATAATTCGTAATTTTTACATTAATTCAACGTCTGCAGACGTTAGATCAATGTAAAAATGACAGATTTTGCTGTTATATTGCTGCAATCGCAAGCGGTGACATGTCATATAAGAAAATATGACATTTTGTGGCGTGTTTTAACGTTGTTGCATTTTTAAGGTTTGCCCTGCTTTTCCTCGGCCACTTTTTGAATGCATTTGTGTTTTTAACTGTTTGTTGCAGGCGTTCACATTCGAGGTGAGGACATGTGATGGTATAATGACGCTTTGTTTCATTGTTTTGTTGTCATTAAAAAACTGTATTTTTTGGAAGGGTGACTGTTCGTATCGCATGGTTGAGTCGTTTTGTTTCTCATTATCAGTTAGCATGCTTTTCCATCCAGTGATGTTCATTGCTCGCAGTCGCAATGCCGTTGCATTTATAAACGTGGCCTGATGAGCATTCGTCGGGTACGCGCAAGGCTGTTGTCTTTGCCACCGCCGTTTTGGGGTGTTGCCAACGTAACTGCAAACATGAACTTAGTTTCCAGTTTAGCAGCAGATCTTTCATCCTTGTGTTCTGAGGCTAGACTTCCCATCAGAGATACCCAAGCACTACCAGTCTCTTAAAGAAATTACGTTCTGTCTGAAGCTATCAGTTCTTCAAAAAGTTGATCATTTAGTGCAGTTTAGTTTCCCGACGGTCGGTCTGGTTGTTGCTCCACTCCTGCCACCAGTAATAACCTTTAGTTCGACTACCAAGCCATCAAAACCCGTTCTTTTTACATTGTTTCACCGTCTCCAGACGTTGAATTAATTTAAAAAGGACGGATTTTGTTGGCTGAGTGTAGGCTAAAGAAGTTAAAGACTTTCAAAGTGGCATCAATTGCTTTTACATAAAGCAGTGTAAATAAGCCCGGGCGATACTTGGATAACATCGTCGTAATTACAACAATGGCACAAAAGTGGTGAAAGACCTCAGCTGTTGTAGAGTGTCACGTGAAAGACCGTGAGCAAACAAAAACATTATTTCAACACCACCTTCTTAGCTCACTTGCTACAATACCGTAGTCTATAGTTCAACATTAGCGAAAGAAATTCTAAGAATGATTATATTGTGTCTTTACGGTTACTATGACGCAGACAGCAAATACGTTGAATCAATGTCATAAACGGTTGGTTTGATGTTTAGGGAAAGTTCTGCGTTGAAGTACACACAGCTTTATGTCATAAAGGATGCAAATACGTTGAATCAATGCAAAAAATGGTTTATTTGCTGTTTGAGTATTATGATTGCAGAGCGATACGTGTGAGCGCATCAACCATACACTTTCAAGTCGTCGACTTTGCCTTATTTGCTTTACGTTTGAAATTCAAGTGACGTTGAGCTACGACGTTTAAAATGCAAATATGTCAGGCAGGCCTGACGAAGAATAATTTTGAAAAACTCTCATGTGAACTTTTATCTGGAAATTAGTTGTAAGCAAAACAAAACCATAATTCAAAGGTCGGGTGTTACGCATTCTGGTTCGTAATCGATTGCTTTTGTGGCTATTCAATTCATCCACCCACTTTGCTTCTGACATCAAACCAACGGATTTGATGGCTGGGATATTGCGTGTGCTTACCCTGCTCGCATATCAGTCTTTTTATTGCAATGATTCAACGTTTGCTCACGAGGCTGGGAAATGCATTTGCTCGGTCATATGGTTCCCTGCAAAGCTTTTGTTGTTCCACAATGCACGGCTGTTTTTGCAACATGCATGATCTAGTGTTTGTGACTGTGCGTTCGGCTCATGATAAGTTATCGCTTCTTATCAGAAGTAGCTACAGGCGTAAACCAGCTAACCTTTTTGATTCAACGCCTTCGAATCTGACTTCTGATGGCGTTGGAATCTGCCTTTTTATTTTTTTCATTGTGGTGCTTTTTATGATTTTAGATCATTTGCTCAAATTATAAATGAGATTATAGTGGTGGTGATCTTTGTTGTGAGCTTTATCTGACCTTACTCATACAAGTGATGCTGAAAAATGAAACAAGACATTGCAACCGTGCTTGCGTTATAAGATAATTTTTTCCTGGAGATAACTTTTCAGCCTTCATTGTCGCTTCAATATTCGAGAAATTTGAACCGAATAAGAAAGTGCTGCTCATTGTGATATGAAGACAGATTTCCCAGCCAGCAAATCGATTCTTTTTTACGTTGATTCAACTTGTACCGACGTTGAATCAATGTAAATAGGACTAATTTTCTGGCTGGATCTGGCAATGGCCATGTCAATCATGACTGCTGTGGCGTTTCTTAGACTTCCCATGTTTCTCCCCAGACAACAAATCAACCGTTTTTCACATTGATTAAACGGTTAATTTGCTTTCTCGGTCACTTTTTCATAACCACAGTGATTGCACAAGGCAGGAAGCCCAATGAACTTGTCATATTATGATTTTAATTGCTGTGACGTAAAAATGGCATGCACGTGTGAAAATGATATTTTGTTTTTGAACGATTACTCTGTTGCGACTAAGAACGTTTTTGATTGTTGTGAGTTGTGACTATAATAATAATTACTGATTTCTTGCTTCCGAGCAAGGTATACTGGTTTTTATGCTTCAGTTCAAAGTATCACAAATAAGGCATTAAATAATTTAGCAGTAGGCCACCGAAAAAAGTTCCCAGTTACAAACAGGTAAAGAAGGCATGCCTTTAATGTATGCCGCCGTGTTATCATTCTGCATGATATCATCATAATTAACAGTATATATACTGCGTTGAAACACAAAAATAAACAACATGCGTGTTGATTGATCGTGGAAATCTTTATCTTCGGACTGAGAGACGTTTTTGCACGCTTAATCATGGCAGTTTCGCATACTTGCAGAGGCTTTAAACCATTGACGTTGCAGGCCTAGTTTAACAGGGAAACGTTGCCACTTGTTCTTGAAGTGTTGTTGTATGTGAGTTACTCCATCCATTAGGCGCAGCTGAATGAAAAGCTATCCTTGAAATGCATTGCTCAAGCGCACACTCCGAGATTCTAACCACCGCTGTTTGTTTTTGCTGTTTCTTCGTCCATTAAGTCGGCGATATTGTGGCAAACAATGTTGTGAGTTTGCATCCTCCTTTATTAATGTCTATTATGGAAGTTATGTTGTTAACAAAACCTATCACCGGTTAAGGTTATCCTTCAATTGCCGAATGACTTTTTGATGCACCGCTGTCCGCTAAATTTTGCTTCGTATTTCATCAGTTGGCCACCAAAACTCGTTCAGGACGAAAATCATCCAACATTCCCTCAATCCCGTTTGGAATGAATCGTTCGACGCTCTCATAAGCGAAGTGCAATCAACAAACGTAGAATTTACGTTATATGACGATGATGGAGCGCTGAATAAAGCTGATTATCTCGGATGGTAAGAATAAAGTTTCTGCAAATAAGTTGTGTATCTTACAACCCAAATTTTTGCATATTCAGTTTAAACTAGTAGACCGTCTGTTCCTTTTTATCAACGATGGCTCTGGTAGTTTTGGACCCTGGTTACAAGAAATTTGAAATTACAAAGTTCTGCGAATCTTGTCACAAGTCCATCCCTTGAAAAATTTTCACTTGTGATTTAGTGTTTTCACGCATGAGTGACCAAGTGTCAAGTTGTATTGTAACTGAGGTTTAAGCAAGATTATGCACACATGATTTGAGTTCTATTCACTCACATTTAACTTTCCAAGGCTTGATTATTTGGCATCTGGATTGCATTCACTTTTCAATTGATCATGTCAAACTTAACGTGGCTGTCCGGGTGAGGAATAGTGGGCGTATTTATAAAATATTTACCCATGGTCTGCGATTGCCAAAGGACTTTTTTATTTCGCTTCGGTATTGAACGGAATGGCCCGTTTCAGTGAGTCCAATCTCTATTCGGTAATTTTTTCAATTTTTTTTTTTAAATTATCGGGTACCGTAGCCTAATTATCATTGGCGTTTTAGGGTTAGGGGTTAGGAGTTAGGGTTAGGGGTTAGAGTAGTGGTTCCCAACCTTTTTGACCTTGCGGCACCCTATCAAAGAGATAAATCATGGACTTCTAAATAGTAGTATCTGGACTGGAAACGCAGTGACCAACATGTGGCCAAACAGTTGGTACAACAGTTGGCCAACAGTGGGCCAACAGGGTTAGTTACTTGGTTGTTGGCCCACTGTTGTACCAACTGTTTGGCCACATGTTGGTCACTGCGTTTCCAGTCCAGATACTACTATTTAGAAGTCCATGGATAAATAGTTTGCGGCACCCTGGCAAAACTGGATCAACTTTACGAGGTTTCTGTATTTTAAATCATACGCGCCGACTTCCGGGGGGCGGCGCCCCCCGTAAATTTATGGTTGAGGGGCAACAAAAATGGCTATTACAAGTGGTGTTTCAAAGATAAAATACTTGGCGAAGTAGATTTACATCATTTATTTTAAACGGACAAAAGAATGCCAAAAGCGAAAAACAGCCTACGTTGCTCTTGCCCGCAAAACAGCAGCTGATCGCATGGCTTTCTCTGAAACTTGAATTACTACTGAGATGCGCAAATTGTGCATGCTCAATGCTCACAGTCACAGTGCTTATCTTCCCGCGCGTGAGGAGCAACTTTAAAGTCAAAATGCGTGGTAGCGAAAAAGCGAATGCGAGGTTGAATGTTCATTCTTATTTCACGAGTTATCCTAACGTCCGTGAGATTTTCTGTGACTTCAAACATGAAATCGATGTTAGCCAACTTTATCGAGTTGAAACTACGACACAACGAACAATTACGTGAATACAGCTTAAAGAAAAAATGCATTTTTCAAAACTGTCATCCGTGTTTTGCTTCAATAAGCACTGTATTGATGTATATATTTTCATATACATCAACAACTATGAGAGAACTGCACTACCGGTATTCAATAATAGACTATTAAGACATACGATAAAAAAAACAGAAGAGAAAACAGTTCGCCGTTGTTAACGCTTTGAAGGTAAGTAATTAGCAGAACGAGCGAAAGGAGGTAAATAAAACCGATAGCGGGTTTCCACTCTGCTTGAAATCATGATTTTTTGCGTTTTATTTCGATAACTTCAATGTCTTGATTGTTGTTATTCACTCGCACGAAAAGGAAATGAATCGGCTTGTTTTCCAACTGTTCCAATTATGAGCTAACAATATCAAAATGTTTACGATAAGGCGTACTGCATGCGTAAAACTTTGAATCGTTTCAAGCAGCGGCTCTAATAAATTCGGTTTGCGACCTAGGTGTCAATATAGACAAGACAGTAAGCTTAAACAAAGACTATTTTAATTGAGTAATATGGTTATGACGTCATCACCTTTCTCGCCCCCCCCAAGGTTTTTTGAAAAGTCGGCGCCTATGTTTCAAATAACTGTATGAAATAACACAGAATCAGTTCTACAGTATAGCGCGCGTAAATAAATGTATTTATTCAAAAGTAAGTGTGAAATTTGGGCTTGACTTCTTGCAGAAAGTCCCTTAATATCTGAGGGCACTATTGAATAAAGCCACCCGCATTTCTTCCTTGACTATAAGCAGTTGTTCTCGTTTTTTAGTTTTTATGTTCGTTTATACGAAAAATCCACTTTCACATATAGGCTAGGTATGACGTGGTAAACTGCAGCAAAAGCACAATAGCTTTCTTTCCAACACAAGGATATTCATTTTGAATTTTTATCCAGAAATCGTCGAGAGGCATCTGTTTGTGCATAAGCTTAAAATTTCCATCGTTACGAATGTCAATGAATTCTTCTTCTGATTCAAAACAATATGAGAGTGCAATAAAAATGGCTTTCTCACCCATGCGTAATTTTCCATAGACAAGCTGGAAAAATATTTTTAAATTTTTTCTTTCAATGATTTTAGGTACTGAGTTATTAATGGTGAAAGCATGTCAAAGTTTTCGTTCTCCACTTTTAAGGACCACATTTGCAGTTTTTCTTTCAGTGCTTTCATTTTATCGGTTGAAGTTAAGAGAGGTTCATTTTGCCCTGCATTTTCACATTCACGTTATTTAAATGGTTGAAGATATCTACTAAATACGCTAATTTGGAGACCCAATTTTTAATCGCAAAGCAATTCACAAAATTTCTTTTGCTTGTCAAGGCTGAAAAAAGAGATTCTTTCATCCTTCAACTTATAAAGCCTAGTTGAGAAGGAGCGACCTTCCTGGCGTCAGCACTACCTGACTACTCACTATAGAACAGCGAGCATTGTGTTTCGCTAACCATACCGGTGTAGCCTCCACACTAGCCATCAAGACTTTTCCCAAAAACATGTGTTTCTCGGCAGTCGAGTGTAGCAAGAACTCAGCGATAGACAATTGTTTCGCCCATGAGGCTTGGCTCATCAGTACCGTACCACTAAGTCTTGCTACACTCGACAGCCAAGAAACTCATATAGCGTAGGCTACTCGTGACAATGCTTTTCCTTGCGACAACCATCTTACTTCCGACGATATGCAACAGAAGATTAGCATAGTTTGCTCCCATTTCCTTACAAAGCTGGGCAAATAGACGTGATTTAAGTGGTCTACTTTTGATGTAGTTGACCATTTTGACAACTTTGTTTAACACTTTTTTAGGTCTGAATCTAATGTTTTTCCGACAAGAACTTCGCGATGGAGAAAACAGTGTGACTGTTGTAAGAATATCACTATTTTGCCTTTTTGCTAACGATACAAATCCTTCAATTGACCTTGACCCAACCACCGTTTTACAATGATTCGCAAACAATCGTGCAATTTTATAATCGTGCTGGATCACACAATCCAATAATCCATCACTGCAATTTGACTTTGTGCGCGTGAAACGCAAAATAAAATCATGAAACCTGGCAATAATGATGCGTTTCGTTTTGATGGAAAGAACAGCAACGAATCAAAATTTCTTTCACGCTGTTTTTCCTGGGCGAGAAAACGAAGGCTTACCGCCAGCCCAGCGACTTCCCCACTAAGCGACTATCCAGAAAGGAGCCGGGAATAACTACGAGGCGCGAAACTTAATACGCACTGAAACTGGGTTAGAAATAAATAAATTCCGCACTTAACGAGTTAAAGTTAAAATAAAGAATGGGCCGCACTATTGCAATATCTCGCGGCACCCTTGAGCATTGCAATTGGCACCCCAGGGTGCCGCGGCACCCCGGTTGGGAACCACTGGGTTAGAGGTTAGGAACTCACCGAATCGGACTCACCGAATAGTAGCAGACCCGGTATTGAAAGACCCATAAATTGTATTTGGTGGCAATGAGTCGACCCTTTTTCCAGAAATCGCAATGCGGCACTAATATAAAATTGCCTTCAAAATATGTCTTGTTTTGGCCATTAAGAGATCTATCGTTTAAAATTGTCAAAAGTATTGTGCCAGTTTGTAAAGACTAGAAATTCGTATGTAAAACTATTTTCAAATTTTTTATCGTTTTCAGTGCCAAATTACCGGTTAGAACTGTATTCGAGCAAGGTGTTGTTGATGAGGTGAGAGAACTGTACAATGTACATTTGCATTGATTACGTTAAGAAAAGATTTCACTATAATATTCGTAATTACCATATTCAACTAGCTCATGGTGATGATTGAGAGAAGTTATTATTTGTGTGCTTGGTGTGATATAGAATGAAATGGATAAGTCATCAGGCAGTTAACAGAGTTTTTTCTCGATTAATTTAAATTTTTTTCAAAAATTTTAACTGGTCTCAAATGGATAAAATTCTGTTTATTTTTGTTTTGTAGCTGCAGATATGTCAAATAGATACGTTTAAAACTGTGGTCATGGAATTCACAGCCACTGCCATTTGAAGTATTGATTTTAAAAGCAAGATGTTTATCCTCTGAACTTATGTAAAATCTTATGTGACTTTCAATTATATCTGTTAAGTCCTTTACTTGTATCATGTGCAGGAAATTCAGTTGTCGGAAGTCAGCACTGGGGTGCTGCACGTTCGCCTGGAGTGGTTTGACCTTTCCAGTGACCCTGACGACCTGGATCAGGTATTTGTGCATCGTTCTGATTGACAAACCTTTCCAATGCATGTTGTCGTCAAATTGCGACAGCTAAAACGTTTAAATGCTGTGTTAGCCACGTTGTCTTAAAATCCAAATTACTTTACCCTTTATAATATTTTGGTTTGTTATCTCGCATCAATGGATTTTACTATTCTCCCAGACAGCAAAATTCGCCATGATTACATCGATTCAACGTTTGCAGACATCTGAAAGTGACAGATTTTGCTGTCCGGGCTGATTCGACGTGTGGTTATCCAGCAAGGAAAATCGATCCTTTTGCATTGATCAAACATCTGAAGACGTTTAATCAATGTAAAGGGTCTGATTTGCTGAGGATGTAGAATCGCCACCTTGCCTAAAATTCAGTAATCCGTGGCGTAGATGGACACTCGCGGTAAATATTTAGTTACAACATCCATCCGTACGTGCGCAGAATCGTGTAGCTCTGTAATCCTCTTAGCCCGAGGCAATCTCTGGTTTCGCCTGTTTTACGTTGTATCAATGTGGCGAAACCGTTGAACAACTTTGTTTTGTCGTGTTGTTGGCAGGCATTGAAGATCAAACCATCCAGCGGAATCGCTTATTCCTCATTCTTGAACATCTATGTTGACAGTGCACAACATCTTCCCGTACGTATTTCCCAGCCAGTGCATCATTCTTTTTCACGTTGGTTCAACGTCAACAAACGTTGAATCAACGTTTAAAATGACTTATTTACCAACTGGATTGTTGGTTTGTATTTGCCTGCTTTTTGTGCTATCAATTATTTAATGGTGTCGTCAATGGTATAGGAATTCAAAGGTTGATTTTCAGATCCTTTACTCAGACATGATTGCCATGAATAATAAGATTTATATGACTATCAGTAACACCCGAAAAACATTATATTTTCGTGTTTATTTGTTGGATAATTCTTAGGACAATGAGGAAGAATCTCTAGATCCGAGTCCGGTTTTAAAGATTCATGCGCCAAACAAAGATCCCATGAAGACCAAGGTAGTGTATAATTTGCTAGTTATTTGCATCTGCTTCGTTTTGAGATATTTTTACCAAGTGCAGTATGCAGAATGTTTGAATAGTTTGTTGTTTTATGCCAAAGCATTTGTTAAGCAGGGGCGGATTCAGAAAGTAGCTTAAGGGGGAGGGGGCACTTTCAAAAAAACACAATGATGTGTAAGGTCAACATTAGTCCAACCTAGTTTGGAAATAGCATCAAAAACGAAAACAAGCGATTAAAAAAACAACGACTTAAAAAACGTTTTTTGACATACCTATTCAGAATCGACACCACACTGTGAGGCTACTGTCAGAAATACACTAAATAAAGTTACTTTGTTGTGTTTTAATGGAGGATGCGATAGCCCCCAATCCCCTCCCTTTAAATCCACCACTGTTGTCGGGTTGTTAAAAATTGAACACAATAAATTGGATTTTCCTCTACAGATCATATCCCACACCAACAATCCTGTATGGGAGGAGAACTTTCGTGTATTGCTTCCTAACCCTCGCCTGGATGAGATCACGTTTGAAGTAGGTAGCTTGTTAACTCTGTCTAGAAAAAAATTTCCCTTACCTAAAAATGCAAACTTGCAGTCACATTTTCACTATTTTCTTGACTTTGTCTGAAAATGATTTTGCTATTATTTGAAGAAGAGCCAAAGAAAATCCACCCCTTTCTCTGGTCAAGCGAAGATATTATACGACCCATTATCACAGGAATTTCTCCGTCGATTTCGTTAAACTTAGTGTATATTTTTATTGTCCACCCTTCTGTGGTACCGTATGTTTGGATCTCTAAATAAAAGGTCGTCATGGTTTGGATATTACAATCGACTCTCGTCAGCACGTTGGTTGTCTTTAGAAACGTTTAACGTCTTGCTTTGTCTGTTAAATGACAAGAACTATGTTTGATGTATTTAATGATAAAAGTCGACTTAAATCCGCAACTTCGGAATTGCAATTTGATCACTTGACGAAAGCATGCCTTTTTCCACACGCATGTTTTTATAACACAGAGCTGAGTTGGTAAATCACATCAACTAACTAATGCACATCTTTAAGTACACAGATAAGGTTACTGTTAACTCTGGTGACGTTACATGCGCAATCCTTATGTCTATGATTTACTAATCTTCACTACAGCACTAACATAATGAAATCAAACCAACGAGACTTCTAGATCTAGTCCTGTTAATCCGACCTATAGGGCAACTAGGTGACTTTCATTCGCCCAAAAACCCGGTATAGTAATGTTGCTCGATCTATCATGATTGGAAGTACAGGGGTAACAGATGGGAAGGAAATCGGTTCCTGCAGAAATGTGTTGGAAAGCAGGAATCCCGAATGATGAGCTGCGATTATAGTCAACCACTTCAAAACAAATTCTCCGCCGGAGATGTTGGCCAATGTAGAAAACGGATTTTGTCCGCATTGCTTTCAATATCAGGCCGTATTTGCTGTGTTTTTGCTTTGGATTATGTTTGATTTATTTGTATAAAACTATAAACTGTCTAAGATGTGTTCAATAGAGTATGACGGATACTACGAGTAAATGAGAAAACGAAAGCTACATTAGTTTGAACACTTGTTGGCCGGAAGTGGGTGAAAGATTGTTTTTATTTTTCAACCCTTGATCGCCAGATCAAAGACAAGCAAAAATCTCATCTTCTCCGCTATCTGAGCAGGACTCGTTCTAGGATAAAACAGCGAGCAGTCGACAAGGTCGTAAATGTGGTTGCAGGCAACATAGCGCCGATTATGGTACAATAGATTACTAACATTCTCCTGAGAGTGCTGGTGATTTTTATTACATGTTTGATTGTTGGTTGTCTTTGTTTTCTGTTGGCTCATCTGCTTGAAGGAAAACATATGTTTTTGTGTTTGAGTAACGGAAGGTAACATTAGATAAACGTTAAAATAACATATTTGTAATTGTTTTTTTACTATGAAAAATTTCTATTCTTCAGGGGAGTTGCATCCAAAAATTGTTAACGTTGTTTTCACATGATTATAAACCGCTGGACTAGCCATGAATAAATGTATTTTACAAGCAGTGTTGCATGGGTATTTGACATTTCATTGTCACTGCGTAATTGGTGGTATTTTGTTTTCTATCATCAAATTTTTGTGGCTACGAATATCTTTTCGCATTAAGTTATTACAAGCCGGTCTTGGATGGATTGGTGCCTTGCATTGCGTAGTCAAATTACTTGTCCATCATGTAGACGTTTTTTGTTGTCATTTATGTTGTACAATAGTGCATTTTCTCTCTTTTTCATACTTTAGCACTTTCTTTGTGAGATTTACAACAGTACGCTTCGATGTAACTCTGCTTTTACCGTGAAGTCAATTTCGGAAAAGTAAACTTTACTCCATTTGGACCATTTCCCACCCAACAAACCAGCCCTTTTTTTACATTGGTTAAACCTTTGTGGACGTACGGATTGATATGCTGGCACGGTACGGGATGCTGGGCTTTGTAACCTTTGTACATTTTCAACTTGCCAGATGTGGTGTTCTCTACAGCGTCGCCCACTAAATTTACTTTCTTACTGAGTTTCTCCAAAAAAAAAACACCCAGTTTATAATTTTGTAAGAATGGTGGGTTTAAATTTTAACAAAGAGTAGGTTTTACGCTATTGGACTTTTGTTGTTTGCAAGTATGCGAATTGAAAACAAAATAGTTG
Source organism: Aplidium turbinatum (assembly GCF_918807975.1). NCBI lineage: Eukaryota > Metazoa > Chordata > Ascidiacea > Aplousobranchia > Polyclinidae > Aplidium > Aplidium turbinatum. Next base: position 19,285,301 of record NC_137480.1, on the reverse strand, counting down.
AATAATAACCTCCAATGGATTTTCAAAAAAGGTGCGATATCAAACGAAATAGCTTTTTGGTCCAGTTGCAAACGAATAAGGTAGCTGATGTTTTCCGCAAATATTGTAACCGTATTACTAATACGCGAAACCATACCATTTATGCATAAAGTATCTATGAAGATCAACTACACAGGTAGAGACTTCTTGCTTGATTTGTTTCATTGTGGCTTCTCTTGGTCTGTGATCGACCGCTATCTCTACTAATTTTTCTACTATTTTAGCTCAATCATTTGTTTGAAAAAAAAAAACAGTATTGAAGATAGTAGTGCATATAATAACTCCAATGTATTGTAAAGCTTTTGATTGCTAGTTGTATGTTAACCTTGGCGTTCATTCTATTGAAAGTCAAATACCGTGACATTGGTATGGGAATAGCGATACATACGCAGGCCACTTGAACGGTGCCTGCTTTTCAAGTTGTAGTTTCAGGCCTGGTTTTGTTGAAGCATTTTTTATAATAGTGCTTTGTAATACTGTACTTTCATTATGACATCATATTTTCCCATGTTAACAAATCAATAATTTGTAGCTTGACGATTCGGATTCCAACCTGGGAGGTCTTGGCTATCTCAAGTACCCAACGGAGCGTCTTCTGAGCGCGAACGACATGACGATAGAGCGACCGTTTCACCTCCAAAATTCCGGACCCAACTCAGAGTTAAACATCCGAATGTCTCTTCGAGTGAGTATCGCCATTATTTAAAAGGTTTCTCTGTTGGAGACCAACGAAAGCTTTACATTAGGTTGACTTCGCTTCCCGATTGTCCGTCAGATAAAATTTACAATGGACCATTTTATTTTGCCTTCGCAATCTACGACTATGTCGATTGCTGGTGATCATTGTATTGCTCACTGCTTCACGTAGCAAGACCCGTCCTTTTACATTTATCCGTCGACGTTGATTCAATTTAAAAAGGACTGATTTTAGTGCCTAACTGTATGGCACGTTGTTGAATTAGCATCCACTCGTAATTAGGTAAATCAGCATCAACGTGCAATGCCTTCAGAATGCATTAGCACTTTCTTTATAGATACCAGTCTATCTAGTCGTGAACTATCAGTTGAATAGAATTCGCCGGAGACTGAAAGACCAATTAGCGAACCGTCTGTAGACGTTGAATCAAAGCAAATAGCACTGATTGCTGAGTGGGTAGTGGCTTTTGATTAGTATGCATAAGATAAATATATTGGACATGCACCATTTATAACTGGCTGATAACCTTATATTTAGTCTAACATAGCCTACCCTTTAAAAGTTCATTTGATTACTCTTTAATGTATTGGTTGATTTGAGTTTAAAACTTCAACTAATTGATCATAAATTTTCAACCTTTTCCCAACTGTTATTACATGGATGCCAGCAAGATGCTGCAAACTGTAACGCTGTTGTACGTTTATGTAACGTACTTGTCTAATCATCGATGATTTATCGAATGATTATTATAAAACCTATAGCATTGCAATATTGCATGTAGTTTTATCAACAATATCCGCTTCTGCAAAGTTTGTCTGCAGTTTGATTTATTGCAGTTTAAATTGACGTCCTTACCAGAGGATCTATATGTCCACATACGCGTAGGCCACGCCATGTACTAAGTCATTGTAACAGTGGATTACACTGACATGATAAAGCAAGTCGCCATTTCCAAACCGTACAACGTCTAGTTTCAACGTCTTCCCTTGCAGATACTGAAGCTGAAGACTCCAACTTCGCCATCTCGAAGCAACAACGTATCTTTTGTAATTACCCCACCCTCCACTATTCCGCGCAATAACAAGGACCGAGGTTCAAGTAAGACTGCTTGCCCTTTTATGTCGACTATTTGAATAAAACTCGCAACACTTGGTTGTTGTGTCACAACGAGTGTTTGTAGTATCAGTGTTGTGAAATACATTGGATATACGTATAAACACGTAAAATTACATGAAGTACATAAATCTGCCGTGGTCTTTCCGCCATATTGTTTGTGTCGCTGTTGCGTTCTTATGACACGAAATGTTTGTTTTGTTGTGTGAGACTGCTGCTTGTGTAAAATTATGCATTTTCTTTCAACAATAATATGGCGAAGAGCAGTGGCGTACGCAGGATTTTCTCAAGGAGCAGAATTTTAAACAGGATTTTTCTCAATTGTTTGTCACATGCCTATATTTTACACCTCGTGTGATCTGTTTCCCGCCGTATAATTTACTTGTAATCGTTCTTGTATCACTTGTTCAGTTTGTGCTTTTGAGTCTGGAGTGTCGTTACAGTTATAGTGCATATTCAGAATTTTCTTGCAATTTTCACTTTATGTATATTGCAGAATTCCTGATGAGGACACACGTACGTGTCGAAAACGTTTGAGTTGATTTTTTATTGATTGTTGATTAAATTACTGAGTATGTGAATATGGCCCAATGCCTCCCTGCTTACTCCACTGGCTAATAATAAACTGGATTGACGTCCCACTTGGCTAAGCTGACATTTTTTACATTATTTATGCGACAGATTCTAGCGGAAAATTGTCACCAAAACCTGTCTCTAGTAGCAGCCCCCTGTCGGAAGGCGACAATCCCAGTGTACACAACTCTTCAATGAGTTCTTTGAATTTCGGTAAGTCATGACATGCTACAAAAGGTGAATACCAACACAAAATACTGCCCCATATGCTACAGTACCCCATGTTTGTGGTTTGTCTTGCATTATACGACATACGTACTCGTATTCTGTGGTTTACATGGCAATATGAGTACTCAAAGCCAAGTTTCGTCGCAGGGTGATGCCAATGTAATGCCGTTACTAGATTTTGCTTCATTAATCTGATGTGGCCCGGGGAGCAATGCCGTATTTGCGGTGTAAAGCGAAGTGTTTAATGCATCTGCTAGCTAACAACCTGGTAAAGTGTGAATTCAGGAAGATGTCGTTGAGATGCCCTACATCTCTCCTATACTGCATGCTGCCATTTTTCCATAGAGTGCTGGAACTAAATGATTACACAAATACCCTTCCCCACTAAAACTGCGTTACCTTACTGTTTCATCATAGCCTACTCAACTTCAATGTGCCACATTTATTCATATCATCGTTTATTTAACTACATGGTGTAAAAATATAACCTTTTTTATGCCTGCTTCTGAAGTTCTTTATGTTCATGAGATTCAACGTAATTGCGTTTTACTTTTACAACAGTTTGAAGATAATTTTGTTGAGTGTAAGCGGGTCACGATTAATATGCATTTCCATTCTGCGCAGTCGATAAAACCTTACAAGCATTCTACGGTAAGCCTGGCTTCCACGCTGCTTCGTTGCTAATTGCATTTACACTCAGGAAAAGAAATCCATTCATGATGTTTGATGATGTTAATTCAATGCAAAATGCTTTCTTTTTTTGAGCAGCCCTTCTCCCGGCTAGAAAAATCGGTCTTTTTTTTACATTGATTCAACATCAGCAGACGTTTGGATCACGGTATGAAAGGACTGATTTGCTGGATGGGCAAGTCCAGTTACCATGTTCATCTGTCATTTGCATCAGTTTCTAAAACAAAGTGCTTGGTTACTTTTGAATGTCAATATCCCAGCCAGTAAAACCCGTCAACACCTTGTGATAACGACGGGTTTTACTACCTGGGGTGTAAAACGCGCGAGAAAGGTGTGATAATTACTAAATCTGCTGCGGTTTCTTTTTATCATTTGCATGTTCATTTTACGTTGGTAAAATGCTCCGCCATAAGCATGGTATGCTGTAATTCGTGAAAAGGCTTCAGTGTGGTGGTTTGTCTAACGTTATAAAACGATGCATTAACGCAATATTGATGCATGTTTTCAAAATAAGGGATTGCTATTAATGACAATGTCTCCCCGGCTACAGTGTTCATTGTTGTCATTGTTGAAGCGATTTGAAATGCCGACGTCAACAGTTTCATTTTACCAGCTGGTAAAATTTGTCCTTTTATATTAGTTCAATGTCTTCACACGTTGAATCAAAGTAAAAATGACCACTGCAAAAATCTAAAGTCAACACGTTGTGACATCGCTTGTATTCATAAAGTGATATTTCGTTCACAGTTTTGCGATTCCAGTAATTGCGCTGAGCGGCACGTGAATCCCGCAATCAGTGTTGCCAGATTATTATTATTTTAGGGTTGGATGCACCAGCAGGAGATTTTTCAAGCTGTTAAACTAATATTGTCTGTTTATTTAACTGAAAAACAGTTTGCGTCTAATTCATCGGTAAATGACAAATCCACGATTCTAATCAATGGATTGCTGTTAGCGCGTAAGAAAAAATAGTCCTCGAATTTTCGGAGAATAATCCTTTGCTGGTATATCCAACCGTTGATGTGTTTTAAGTTACCGTACAAATTGATGTCCTCTGGTGAATGTAATTTCATGTCACGTTCATTTTCTTATATCAGCCGTCGTAGTTAAAATGACAAGAACTAGTGACCTCTATTCGGCAATCACTGCAAAAGCATGTTCTTATATTGCAGCATGTACAATTTCCTGTTCTCTCAGCAATGCAAGACTTTCGAAATGTTTTTGGAAATAATTCCCAGCTTGTTGCAATAACATGGATTGTCATTTGTCAACTCAAAATACACTTCTAACTGTTTGTATAAAATCATCAACCGTTGGCCAAGCAAATTGTCGGCATTCGTGCCAACGCATAAACATCATGTCGTACTCTTGTAAACACTCTTCAATGACACTAGAGGTCAAACTCATCGAAGAATACCACAAAACGCGCTTTTTTGCTTCATTCTTATGTCTGTTCTGTGATCTCACAGAAGCATCTCCAGAGATAAGTCGTCGGATCGATCGGTCAGCGAGCTCAGCCTCGGAGATATCAAACATCGGCGCGGTGGATGACTTGAGGAAACGTCTTAATGCTAAGTAGGTCTGCTGGATGACATCACAAAAGGTTGTAGGAAATCTGGATGTGACCTTGCGGTTGATATAGATTTTTTAATATATATATATTATCTTCATTTTGGCCCTACTGAGTATGGTCTTGTTTGTTGTAATGGATTAAGAACTTGCAAAGATTTGAGTTAGTTTGTTTGATGATCGATAGTGGCCAAATACATCACCATCGGCACGACGCTACTAAATTCAATAATTTTTCGGTCAAAATATCTAAAACACCACTTTACATTTAAATATTTCAGCTGTAAATTCCAATTTTTTCGTTTTCTCTTTATTTTGCTTTGTCTTCCTGATCTGAGAGAAGTTTTATTCATTTACCCATTGAACAGGTTGAACAACAACAGAGCTAATGGTGATGACAAGAAAAAGGAAGACTACGGACTTGGACGAATCAACATAACTCTGAGATACCGTCAGCACAGTTTGTTGGTGCTAGTCATTAAAGCAGAGTAAGAACAAAAGGAAATGTAGGGTTTGTTTGACGTAAATTTAGCGAAAAACAGCCTTGGCTGTTAAGGCAAATTTCGCCAAAATGCACGTAGTTGAAGTCTAGTCTGCAGAATTGCATGCTCCATTCTAAACGGCCGTCGTAGGACTTAACCCTGCAGTGCCAAAGAAAATATCCTGATGTGTAGGTGTAAGCTTCAATGCTAAATTGCATGACGTGGCCTTCCCTGTATTAAACGTTGAAACGAGAATGCTTAGAATTTATTCCGAAATTTCCAAGTAATCTTTTTTTTTCAGAAACCTGATCATTTGCGACGAGGACAACTCCACGTCTGATCCTTATGTTCGGGTTTATATTGAACCGAACAAAAGCCAACGAAAGAAAACAAGAGTTGTTAAGAATAATCTTAACCCGGTCTTCGATCAAAAGTCAGTTATTTACATAAATAAGGCTATTCCCCGACAGCAAAATCCGTCATTTTTACATTGCACCTACAGACGTTGAGTCAATGTAAAAAATTACGGATTTTGCTGTTTGGCTTGTGCCAGTATCACTTTGTCTAAAATTCTGTTCAATCAATTCGTTTATGAGAAGTCAGTTTATTGTGCCAATGAAAAATGAAACTCACTGTGTATTTTGAATGTTTGCGTGGTGGCAACTCATGATGCTTTGTCCAGATTGGAATTTGATGCATCAGCGAAAGAAGTCGCCCGAAAAAAGCTGCATGTTACAGTGAAGAACCAGACAGGCTTCTTATCTTCGGAAAAGGTTTTGATGGGCCAGGTCGTTATCGACATGTCACAAATGGATCTCTCCCAACCTGTAACTCAGTGGTACGTTGCATAATGGGAAGTTGTGAAGTAATAATCCGATTGTTGTAAGACCAGCTCCCAAACTGCACTTTTAGCTTTAAGTGTTTTGGTTTTGTCACAATGAAATGGAAGTTGCGTTTTGTTGGTTTTTGTTAACCCTTTGAGGGTTGGTAATACATATGTGTGCCATGATAAAAATTACCTGGGAGCTGGCTTTACTTTTTTATTAGTGAATCGCAGGTATGATAGAGTTTAGTAAAGAACAAATTTTTATGTGGCAGTAGGATTTTTAAATTCTTGAAAGTTGCCACATGTTGCTGGTTATTATTATTTTTCCTGTTTGTTGTACTGTAGCCTACATCAGGATTTATTATTATTAATTGCTGTATAGGCTATTGATTAAGATTAGTTTTACATTTAAGTTTGAAAAACGTGAAATAAACCGTGTGGTACGCATTATGTAACAACCATTTGGAAGAAAAAATGAAACTACAGTATTCATCAAATTGGATTTTTACTGCTAACCTGTTGAATAATCTCAAGTTTTTAAAAATTATTTCCTCACATGGATTGTTGGACATTTTTATTGGATCACAAAATTGTTTGTAACCTCACTTAGAATAGTTTCAGCAATCAAGACTAGTGGGGCACAACGGAACACCGTTCATTTGTGCAAATGTGTCCCACTAGAAAGAATTAGCAACGAATTCCACTCGATATATTTCAAATGTTTTAGTTCTGTTTTGTTCGTCACAACAAAAGGTATCAGTCAGTTTTTTTAACGTTTTTTCGAAAGAGCCATACTCTGATTTTATATCGTGTTATTTCAGGTACCCTTTGACGCTACCTGACGGAACATAAATGCTAATTTAGCACCTTGGTCACTGCACTTCTACCAACATTATGATTGTCTTCATTGCGTGAAGAAGCGAATTAAGTTTGTGGTTACTGCCTTGCTTTGCATGTTTTCATAATCAAAGTAATATAACTTTCTAGCTCCTACGAGGTATCTTTGTTTCGGAGTGTTTTTTTTTTATCACATTAATTGATTGATTGATTGATTGAATCTTTATCCTCGGACTGGGAAAGCTTCTTGCAGAGCTTAATCCTGGCAGTTTCGCATACTTGTAGAGGCTTTGAATCACTGACGCAGGCCCGGTCACCGAGATTGACAGAGTGAAGTTTCCGATTGTTGAAGTCTTGTTGCCAGGGAATTATTCCATCCATTAGATGCCGCTGAATGGAGAGCAGTCCTTAACGTGCGTTGCTCAAGCGCACACCCCGATTATATTTCCGCCAAATACTTTACATTGTTTCAAGCACATAGTTCAATGTAAAATATATGGTATTTGTAGTTTACATCACTTAAAGGCGTATGCCAGTTAATTAGCACCAGATGGTGAATGAATGGCATCTTCCCATCTTGAAAAATTCAACTTAAAGTTGTAAAGAACTCTATCAGTTACCGAAAATAGATCTCCCTGATGCAAGTTGTCTGTTTGAAATCCGCTAACATCAGAACTTCTGGTCAAACAACATAATTTTGTGTTTCTTTGCGGACATAGGTAAAATTTTGACGTTTTTACACTTCTTTTCGGTGCAAGCATAACCATTGCTAAAAGTAACCCGTGTTATAGTATGCGCTACTAACAGTAACTATGTTGTCACAATGTGTTTAGTTTTGCGATGGTGATGAAAGAAACCATTACGTTTAGTGCTTGTTTTTGTTACACCCACGCTATTTGCCTCTGTTGTTTTTTTTTGATTTTGCGCAAACAACAAAATCCGTCAATTTTACATTTATTTAACGTCTGTAGACGTTGAATCAATGGAAAAATGACGGATTTTGTTGCCTAGGTAGCTGTCAATTTCATTAGATATTGCTATTCTTGTACTGTCATGATAAAAATGAAATTGTAGTTTGTGTCGACCTCTAAGGTCTTTTCACTCAACTGCATGCAGCGCGGACTCTCACTCTGCGCGATGCAAAAGTCATGAGCTGAACTGCGAAACGAATGCACTTTGTTATTGCGCCGTGTCAACACTTGATCAATGTAAAATGATTTCTTTAATACATCGCTTATTTTGTTTGCTGTAAAACACTATACGAAGCGTTAGTAGACAGTAGTACATGTTCGAAATGGTACCGGCAGCCTATACTGTTTACAAGTAAAGCACTTAAAACAGCATGTTCGTTGTTCGTGCAGGCCTTTTACTGTAAAAAGATTTAAATTGGAAATAAAAAAGTCCACTTTCATTCCAAATGGAATCCTTTCGTAAAGCTGAACCAGCAACGCATGAAACAAATAACACGCCAAAGCCAAAACAAAATTTCATTTCAAAAGCAAAAAATCCCTAACAAACAATCTCATTTGAAACAAAGCAACGTTAAAAGGAATCGACAAAACGAAAAAAGCTACGCAAGTCATCAGGCCTGCTTTAGAAATGAAGACATCTTGGTATGAAAAGTTTGTTCAAATATCACACGACCCAATTTTCCTAGCACTATAATATACCCCCTCTCGTATGACGTTTCTTGCCAACCTATGTTATACAACAATTCTGACAAGCAGCTTACCCCTCCAAAGAGTCATGTGATGTTTGAACAGCTTCTACAGAATGTTAGACACAGCAACGTTGCATCATGTTGAAAAACGAAACGGGATTGTCGTTGGTTTAACTCTACATGGCTTGAGACGAGGCTGTAGCTGCTGCTAGTGCTACACTGAGTGTAGCACTAGCAGACTTTGTACTATAATGATCAAAACTATCTCACCACACAGAGGACTGTTGAGGGTCACTTGAAAATATCTACACAAGTGAAAATTCCCATCTCAAACAGCCAATGCTCGAATACATCAATGCAAATTGAGATGGATTTGCAATCGCCATCACGTTACTTCTTCTGCAAACTGATCCTGTCGTTGCTTGTCGGGCGGAAGCTGTAGGTGAAGTCCGACTCCTCGCTATCTGATGATCTTCCCGTCTTCATACCCATGTAGGAAATTGTTAACGCTTTGCCAAACTCGTTGCCAAGCAATTTTGCAGAAAACTTAAATTCTAGGTCTAATCCAAGCACCGAACCACGCGTGCACTACGGATAACAATCTTGCTTTAATTTTTGTCAGTCCACAGTAACCAAATCCATGATTCAAATTAGTGATGAGATAATCTCAAACCGGTGACTATTCAAGCCAGAAAAGGCCGTTTTTTTACATCTGTAGACGTTGAATCAACGTACAAAAAATGTTGTGTGACTGCACGTGGCTTTACGAGTGAAACGAACGCAAAAGAAAATCTAGAGACCTCAAGGGATGACCAAGCTCTTCATTAACCATCACCAAGTCATTGGAAAATTTTACATGCAACACAACCAACGGAAAGACTGTACTGTCAGCATGTGTGATTTGTCTAAACACAGTGCTTCAGAGCTTATAAATAAAACAAGTAAGTTATGCAAAACTACCAGGATGAAGCTTCAAACGATAATTTCGCAGTCCCAGAATGTTTAGCCATATATTTGTACTTACGAGCCACGACAACTGGTACCGGTAGTTGTTATTGCCTTTATGTAAGATTGTGTCATCATCAATGCTCTAAAGATATACAAATAGATGAAATTGTGAGTAGATCAATGTGGCTTGGCGTGCACAACGATTGAGCTATTATAAGCTATCTAATTCTTAGCTATGGCCACTCTAGTCTGGAAACAACGTTAATCTGGGGTGGTAAAAGGATAGACCTTTGGCCCCAGAGGCTCACACGACGATGAGCTGTGGTTCCAGACCAAAATTGCCAAATTTTGTGTGACTCCAAAACTGCGATCACTTACAGAAGGCATATTTAATTATTTATACAATCGACCAACCCCATACACTTCTGAAGAACTGAGTGTCATTAGTGCAGGCCCTTAGGGGCAAAAATGAGCATCTTTAGGCTAAACGTGTTACACGTTGTTTTTTTGTAGTTGATGAATCTAACTTCAATTTTAGTGGGTGCCGCAACTTTTTGGGTCACGTGATCACCCCCAAATCGGGGGTTCCCCCAAGTCAATTTTGAGCTCTTTTCACGGCATTTTTATGCAATTAGATACGTTATTTTTTTACATTTGGACTGACTGCCACTACAAAATGCACGAGATAAAAATCACACAAAATTATGTTATTAATGACGTCATGTATTAATTTTTTGCTTGTTTTTTTCTTATTGTAGTCGCTTGTTTGTTGTTGGTGTTACTTTTTTGGTTACAATAAGTTACCAATGGTTTTTCAACTGATTTGATTAGTATTGAGTGTCAGTACTAACATATTCAAAATGTTAAGGAATCCAACTTCCGGAAAGTGGTTATTTTCAAGATAGCTTCCAAGATGGCCGCCAAACCATTGAACAAATCAGTAAATTGACCATAACTCAGTCATCATATGACCAAAACATGTAGTTTTGGTGTCTATATCTAGGTTTTTATACCCTGTGAAGTCAATGAGACTATTCTCAGAATTTTTGAATTATCTGATAGCCTATAAATTCAATATGGCAAACCAAGATGGCCGCTAAACCATTAAAATAACAGTAAATTGACCATAACTAGGTTATCATATGACCAAACGTGTAGTTTTGGTGTCTATATCTAGGTTTTTATACCCTATGAAGTCAATGAGACCATTCTCAGAATTGTTAAATTATCGGATAGCCTATAAATTCAATATGGCAATCCAAGATGGCCGCTAAACCATTAAAATAACATAGTAAATTGACCATAACTAGGTCATCATATGACCAAAACATGTAGTTTTGGTGTCTATATCTAGGTTTTTATACCCTGTGAAGTCAATGAGACTATTCTCAGAATTGTTGAATTATCTGATAGCCTATAAATTCAATATGGCAAACCAAGATGGCCGCCAAACCATTAAAATAACAGTAAATTGACCATAACTAGGTTATCATATGACCAAAACGTGTAGTTTTGGTGTCTATATCTAGGTTTTTATACCTTGTGAAGTCAATGAGACCATTCTCAGAATTGTTAAATTATCTGATAGCCTATAAATTCAATATGGCAATCCAAGATGGCTGCCAAAACAATTAAAAATGTACAATAACAATGTATTGTTTATTAAACAACCCGGTAAATTTCTATCACAGGGATTTCTATATACAGGGTCATCAATATTTAGCGTTACAATCTATTTCATCCATCGAGGTTCTGGCTAAAGAGTCGAGAGTGTCGTATGGGACCATGTCAACTTTACTCCGAAAGGACCTGAAGATGTCTCCATTCAAGCATGTCAAGAAACAACAACTTTCTGCTCAAGTTGTTGATAAACAACTCCAAAGATCCCAGATTCGTCTTTCCTGCATTCAGGATGGCATGCTACCAAATCTCGTTTTCAGTGATGAGAAGAAATTTGATGTTGAACATCACTTTAACACCCAAAACGATCGGGTTTGGTCGAGGGATGGGATGAAGCATCTCGAGTGGTAACAAGGAAACAATGTGCCACCTCAGTGATGGTCTGGGCAGCCGTGACAGAGTCCGGTAAAAGACCCCTCTTTTTCGTTGACCAGGGGGTGAAATTGAACCAGCAAAACTATCGAGATGACATCCTCGTTAGCGCATTGTTGCCCTGGGCCCACAAGCACTTCAAAAAACGTCCCTGGTCTTTTCAGCAGGACTCTACACCATCACATGGGGCTAAAAATACTCAGGAGTGGCTTTCCGAGAATGTCCCGCACTTCATTCTCAAAGAGGAATGCCCCCCATCTTCTCCCGATCTGAATCCCCTTGATTTTGGGATCTGGTCATACCTTGAGAGCAAGGTCTCGGCCACTCACCATCAAAGTTTGGAAGCTCTGAAGGTGAAACTGCAGAAGGAGTGGGCCAAAGTCCCTTAGAAAGTAATTCGTGACACATGCAAGGCTTTTCCTAAACGTCTTCAACTAGTTATTGACGCAGATGGAGGACATATTGAATAATATTTTGTGTATTAATTCTCTATTGCTTTTTCCACAATAATACATTTGCCAAAATTCTAAATTTTCTTTCATTTCATAAATATAACCAATTTAAGTTGTAACGATAAATACTGATGACCCTGTATAGCCTATTTGTGTTAACTGAGCAGGCATAAAGAGCTCATACGATGTGGTCATGTAGACTCTTGACATAATCAGCGTAAAGAAAGCAAATGGATCAAGTATTACTAATGCTCATCGCTGTCACTCTCGATGTCATCGTCTGTAATTATGTGATTGCTGTATGGACACATGAACCAGTTTGGCATGGTCCACATCCAGCATGGTATGGTAGCACATATCTCCGGCAACTACAGTGAGGTGAACACGATTCGCAAATGCAGTGATCATTTTCAGTAGGTTGTCCGGGGCAGCTTTCATGTCCGTCATGATTGGAACCATCTGATTATTGTCTACTTTCCATCCCCAGTCTAGAGCATCCATACCATCTTCAGTAACCTACCCATCCTGACCATAATCTGGTAGTAAACTCTGAGGCAGTGGAATTTGGTAAAGGATGATGTAGGTGGCTGATGTAGTAGATGATGGCTGATGTAGGAGATGTGGCTGATGTGGTGGATAATGTAGCTTCACCAATTAAAGTCGTACTATGTCGATGAGGGCTGTCCATCTGCCGTCTTGACGATGTCAACATCTGCATCACCTGGAGCGTTCCTCACATTGCAGCTTCTATTCCTCAGTTGAGCAGAAGTTAATCCTTCCTTGTTGGAAGCTCGAGGCAAGAACTGCTCCTTCTTTCCAATGAACTTGGTGTCTACAGTAAAGTGAACAACCGGGTGGACGTTCATGCCGCGTCTTTGATGGGTATTGTCTTTGATAGACGGACCACCATATCCACCACAGACCACCGTTGCTAAGCGATAATGACGAATGGTAAAATCTGCATACGACTGTGCAATAGACCCATAACTGTCTCCAGTTTCAATGGCACTCGATGCAACAAGAACCCTCCATCAAGGACGTAGTGATCGGTTTTCGAGGCAGATTCTTTCACTACTTCATAATCAGCTGACATCACACTGCTGGCATGTTCTGTGATGGCAGTAGGTATTTGAGGCTTATCTTCTGCAAGAAACAGGGTCTGGGTGTTACGTGGCTGTCACAAGTAATACTCGTCTTCCTCTCAACTGGCCTGAGTTTTTGGGAAATGACAGCAACAAAACTACGTGATATCAACTGGTTCAACAAGCTGTGATAACTCCAGTCGATCCAAACTTGTTTACGATTGTTGTAACATCGTTAGATACAGCTCTTAACAATCAAACATTGGACATGTCTGAGGTTTCCCCATGTGATCACGAAGAGGCAGACACCCGTATGTTTCTCCATGTGAAACATGAAAAATCCGATGCCATAGTCAAAACAGTAGATACTGATGTGGTAGTTATTGCAATTTCGTGTTTTGACAAGTTAGAAATCTGTAAACTATGGGTTGAATTTGGAGTTGGAGAAAAAACTCGCTTCATTCCAATCCATGACATTGTTTCATCTTCACCTCAATCTCCGATGATTTGCGCTTCTTTACCTTTGTTTTATACTATCACAATCTGTGATACTGTTTCGTCTTTGGAAAAAAAGGCTTGGGATTGTTGGAAGCTTAATGTTACCGCAATGTGTGGCTTATTTAACTCTCTGAATTTCTCAAGCTCACCTAGTTCTATAAATGACATACAAAAGTATGTCATAGCTCTTTAGGCAATAGTCCTACTATCACGGATGTAGACGAATGCCGTTATATGATGTTTACCAATGGTTGCACTATTGAAAAGCTGCAACCAACGTCAGCTGCTCTGATGCAACATACACGCAGAGCGATACATCAAGCTGAAATACGGAAATCAAGCCTCGTAAATGTTCAGCAACTACCTTCTCCTTTAGCTTGGGGTTGGAAGCATAATGATGCAAATCAGCTTGTTCCGTTTTGTCAGTCTACTTGTGGCTCTCGATGTTCCTGTAAGAAAAAATCCATAAAATGCACAAGTCTTTGTTCATGCGAGTACGAAACATGCAATTCGACCACAAAATATCCAATCCTCTCTGATGTTTCATCTTCAATCCACATTGACGTTTCATCTCCAATCCACACTGATCATTCAAGAAATGCTTTTGACTTTCTAAACTCCATCTTGTAACTTGAAAAAACTTGTCGTACACGAATTTTTTTAACATCAAATTACGTATGGTAGAAATTTAACATCGAAAACCGCTAGTTTTTTCATCTTGAATTAACAGTGTTAAGACTCTGACATTGCATCATCTGGGGTCGTGTATTAATTTGATTTGTAGATCATAATTAGGCCTACATATTATTTTAAATTTTAAAGTGACATGACCAAAAGGGAAATTCACCCCTGGTAGCTGCTCTTCTGGTTATTCCCTTGATGACGTCGTTATTGCGTCATACTGTACTGGAATTATTGTTGTTGCTTGCAATTGTAAAATTTTAAGCATTTGCAAAACTTATAATGAGAGTATTTGATCGCCTTTTTCGGAATAAACTTACCTTTGGTTCCTGAATTTGAAGTTGTCTAGTTTTAATAATGTAATGATGACGTCATAAAAGATGTAATCATGACGAAACTACTTTTAGGAATTGTGAAATGGTTTTAGTAACCGGTACTCCAACTAAAACCAACAGCAAACGACCAAAATAGGTTAAAAAAGCAAAGAAATATATGTGATGACGTCACAATGACGTCATCAGTAAAATTATTTTGTGTTTATTTTGTCTCACTTATTTGTATGTGCTTTTTAAGTTAAAATATACAAAAATCAAATATGTAATTGCACAAAAATGACGTAAAAAGAGCTGAAACGTGATTTCTGGGGAAATCCCCGATTTGGGGGTGATCACGTGACCCAAAAAGTTGCGGCACCCACTAAAATCAAAGTTGGGTTGTTCAACTGCAAAAATATGCAAAAAAACAACGTGTAACACGTTTAGCCTAAAGATTCCCCTAAGGGCCTGAACTATCATGGGATGTTTGGACAGTTCTCTGCCGTTCTTGCAAGGAGTTTCAATCGCGAGCTATATGCCAACTCACCTCAGTGGATTTATTGTGTGTGTCTTGTACGTCACTGTCATCAAAAATGTTCCTGCAAACATCGAACCAGGTTACGTTTCTTACACCAATCACAGCACTTTATTAATGCAAAAGAGACAGCCTACCTACTTGTCGATGAAATCTCATCCACTGATTCTATGGCTAAAATAGTATGCGCTAGTATCGACAATTGAGTTGAACTGACCCACATGTAAACATACCAAGTTTTCGATTGAACTTCTTTCTTTGAGGCAAAGTTCGCCGAACCGCTGGAACCTGACTTGATTTTCTGCAAACGTTCATCATAATGTGATTCTACTATACAAGATCGTAGTTCGGGGTGCATTACAATGCTGATCTGGTTAAACAGTCACACTTGTCGCACAACTTACTCGTTGCGCATTAGATGCTGTGGTACTGGACGCTGTTGCTTGCTTCTTTCGTTTTCGAGTCTGTCGTTTTTTCCCAAACTTTGGTATCTGACTTTCCGCATTTTCTTGATCAAACCATTCGACATCTGAGGCTCGTGGCTGTTTGAGTTTCTAGAGGTAAGAATCATCACTGAGCCTATTGTGCAAAAGTAAATACTGTTCAGCAGGCCATATCCCTAAGGGTCGTAGGCATTTCTCTCTGGAGCAGAGTACTTCATAGCCATGTGAAAAATCAAAAGCTATAGTCCAAGGAGCGCCACTCCGCAATCGATGGCATGCATTTAAGTGTCTTGCGAAAGACAGTCACATGCTCGAGGGGTGTCCAACAGGCGCTCTGTCGAACTAGGGCACCACCATTCGGATACGCAGCACAGAACACGCCTGTTTTATAAGATATTCAACAAAATTCAAGCTTTTAACAAAAACAAATTTCTATTCATTTTAAATACCTCGCTCACTGGAGTCTTCGGCGGGATTGGACTTCGTAAAGACTTTCTTGGGTACATTGCCACAGTTGGGGACCTGATATCGCAAATTTTCTCCATTAGTTGTTACACAACAATCCACATGGAATGCAAACAAGATTTGTTGTTGACAGTAGACAAAACACACCTCAGTTATTACTTCTCGGTATTTTAAAGTTTTTAACTGGAAAGACTTGCTGTCAAGATAATAAAATCCGGAGTAATTAGTCTGCGTTTGTGACCCAAAAAAGAAAGTAGGCGTTAATACGTAGAGTAGCTTAGATTTTAGAAGACATTGCTTAATAACTATACTCTAATTAATTAACCCCAAACTAAACAAATGTGAAAATGCAGATGCACTGTCCAGGGCTGTGGTGTCGGGCGAAAATTATACGACTCCGACTCTTCGATTTTTAACTGGCCGACTCCGGATCAACTGTTGCCAGATTTCTTTTAAGTTTATGCCGTTTTTTTTTTATATTTAATTTCACGCTACGATCGAAATTGAAACGGCGACTTTTCCAAAAACTGGAAAGAACAAACACTTCTATTTTCTGGTAACGTGTAAGAGCGCAATACAGAGAACACAAAAAAATGTATTTTGAAAGTCGACCTTTTTCTTAGCAACTCCGACTCCGGACGTGCCAAAGTCCGACTCCACAGCCCTGTGCACTACTAACTTGTACATGTAGCTGTCGTTTTCTCTCATGCCAAGTGGAGATCGAGAAAGACGCTTAAATTTTCCTGTGCATAGTTTGTGTGGTGATGCTATAAAAACAGTAGTCAGCGAGACAGCGACAATGATCATGGTGCATCGAATAAGTTGCATGGATAATAACGATCCATACATATTACATAATTTAACGGAGGTCGCCATGGTATACATAACCCTCTTCATTAAATAAACGATAAAGTTTTAAATTAATTTTGGAAGTGATCACGTCAAATGTAAACCAAAAATTTAAACATCGCACAAAGTCGATGGCTGTTAGCGCAAAAATTGAATGTTAAGAAATGCAGCCCACGTACTCGGAGCTTGAAATGGAAAAGTCACTTTCGACGCTGGATATTTGTGCGTTTGTACGACTCGCTGCTTGTTCGCATTATGAACCAGACGATTTTCAACCTTATCTGAAAAAGTTCGGATAAAAAATGAAACAATGGACTTGATGCAACTATAACTATATTTACACGTTGCTACACACAGGCTTGCTTTGTAACTTGTTGGCTATGTCTAATGATACAACAGGAAGCATGAGTGTGGTCTAAATTTCAAGAAAATGGCACTGCACTGTTTTTATGATTTCGGGATCGACACAGACAGTAGACGCGGCATAAAAAGATTGTGAAGCTTGCACCAAAATATCATAACACAATAAACCTTAACTATGCAATAATTTAAGCATCATAAAACGTGGTCTCGTGTTATGCTTTACTTTCAAATGGACACTTTACCACCAGTCTCTGAATACAGACTTAACTAACTTGAAGAGTGAACTGCCTGATCTGTGCATGGATAAGCGTTGATCTGCAACTGCGGGGAATACTGGCTTGCCATTTCACATAGCAGAGGCTTCGGCTTGTTGAAATTCATCCGAATTTCCCAAATCAGCTCCTGCGAGTGTAATGCAATTGACACCAATCCAACACCAATCCAATTGACACCATCGTGTTTAAAAAGCAATAAACTATTTCAAGCAATAGCGGTATGAAAAATCAAACTCGTAAAAATGTCTTTACATTTCTTGAAATCTGTGGCACTTTACTCTGTACCTCTCTTAGATTCTGCCTTTCATCACCCAACACAATGGGCAGCTAACTTTTACCAAAGACCAAATAATTTTATCGCAAATAGGCCTACTAGCTGGGTTCTAACATCACTTTAGTCTAAATACTTCAATTGTCTTTTGACTGTTTTGGTTAGTCAAGTTGATTGTCTCCACTATTTCCTTCGTGCAGTGATCTCCCTTGTTCTCTATGCTTTCTAAAAGCTTCTGTTCCATTGTGGCAATCTGTTCATCTCGCTTCTTCACCTCATTTTCTATCTCGGTCAACTGAAACATTTTTTTTTTACTTAAAAGAAACCAAGTTGTTGTCTTCTGAAAATTAAAAGGCAAAAGTCTTCCTTGAAATCATAATATGCCTTTTATATTACGTATTGCAATTTTAGCGATGCTAGAAAATAATATTCAATCGAACCACTAAAAAAAACGCTACAGCGGCAATCTGAATTGTTATATTGTGAAGAAGGGAGCGTTCTTTCCGGATAAGAGCAGTTGCGATTCGCTAACCATATAACGATGTAGCTTCCACGCTAGTCATTTAGACCATCCAATCAACTATATCTTTCTCGGCAGCCGATTGCAGCAAGATTTAACAAATAAAATTTCTGTAAATTACTCAAGATATGCAACCGTAAAAAGAATACTGATGAAAATAACCTTGATTTGAAAAGCGACTTCTTTTTCGTCATTGTTGTCGGTTATTTTTTGCAGCAGTTTCGGAACGATCGTCTCTAAACATTCTTTCACTGGAAATAATCGAAAAAAAAATACCAGGAGATGATATTGATTCTCCAAATTTTGCTTCTAAATATTGGCAGAACAACAAAGCTCTTGTTAAATGTGAAAGAACATAGGCTATGTTACAAAACACGAAACCAGCATAGCATGTGACTAAACCTGCCAGGGAAGAGCAAAACTACAAACTTTTCATGATGACATTCGAAGAAAAACTGTCGATATTGTTGGTCACTCTTTCAGCGATTGCATTTGCTTCTTCGCAACATTGTTTTGCAGATACGAGAAAGTGATGCAGCATTTCTCTGGAAATAAAAAATTCGCATCAGCAGATACAGTAGTTGTTCATTAAAAATTACTAAAACAACGCTTCCGTGGACCAACTTAAGATATTTGTATGTGGAATGAAACTCGAGTTTGAAAATAAAATTCTTGAAGCTTTACCAATTAAATACCAAGAAGTCTTCAATTCCTTGATAAAATAAACAATTACATGTCAGTGATTTATCAATTGCATGCTTTCTGACTTATCTTTTACACTGTCTAATAAAACCTTTCTGTTTCTATGAACCAATCCAGCAAACTGTTCACTTGAAGGCTCTTGACGTGAACAAATTGAGGATGCTGTGATGGCGAAATCGATTTATGATTAAAAAATGAGGCTAGTAAACTGTTTGTTGCGTGAGTAGCAAGGCTTATATTATCTGGAACGAAGAAACTTCAAGATCAAGCGGCGCTGGTTCGACTCTCGGGTGTGCGCTTGAGCAACGCACGTTAAGGACTGCTCTCCATTCAGCGGCATCTAATGGATGGAATAGTTCCCCGGCAACAAGACTTTAACAATCGGAAACTTCACTCTGTCAATCTCGGTGACCGGGCCTGCGTCAGTGATCCGAAGCCTCCACAAGTATGCGAAACTGCCAGGATTAAGCTCTGCAAGAAGCTTTCCCAGTCCGAGGATAAAGATTCAAGCAATCAATCAAAAAAAAAGCAAGCAATCAATCTTTTACTCCTTATGTTTTTGCTTCAGTTGATGTAACATCTGTCGTTTCTGTTGTTTGACATCTAATTGTGGTCATCAGTTTCAAAATTGTTCGCATTTTTCTAGCTGTTAAGCTTTTTTTAATATAAACTTTTATTCTTAAATTAAATAACGTGATGCGTTTATTGCATACTTAAAATTCATGATGAGACTACCGTAGAAGGCGACAATCATTCAATGCATTTTCAGTTTGAAAGTCGAGTATTGAATTGAAGAAACGTTACACTTTTTGTTGTTATTTGGTTTAATATTTTTGTTGTGCAGTAAACAATAGACTGTTCACTCAAATCGTCTATTTTAATCGAATCCAACGGTAATAATTTCTGCTTCATCAATACAAAGATACAAGGAAGAAATAACTTAACTCTTAACTCACCTTTCTTCTTGTTCCTTTTCTGCTTGTAAATGCGCATGCCAGCGTGAGTTGAATTCTTTTTTGACATCAGCCTCAACAGAATTATACTCTGCGCCAACATTAGCAAGATGTCCTGAACTGGCAAATTTATTCTGAGATAAATAAAAACTGCTTCCAACAGGACGGAGTGCTGTTTGATTCCTCACAGTAGTTTCTTGGCTCTAAATCAATAAATTAGTGATACCAGTTTGCATGGGTTGTTTCGAACTACAGTAGAACTTGGATAACTCGTCTTCGGAAAACTCGTCAGTTTGCCCAAGTCGTCAATGATTGCCGGGTCCCGGCAGAAAGCCTATCTTTTGTACACAATCAAGTTCGGTTAAGTGGTCATCGCATAATTCGTCAATTCGATTATGTCGTCACTGTTTTTCTTCCCCTGGGACGTAAAATTCGTCTAAGTTGTCATCCACCCAAATGCTGACGTGGCATTTACAGACTCTTTCGAGAAGAAATTACTGCACTGAGACGTGTGCACGCACACACTCTATCGGGCCAGACGCACATGCGTGGAGTATGTTGGTCTGGTCGATTGCGGGTGTGCGCGCACGTGCTCTGTTGCCGATAAGAGAAGCGCTGTAAGAAATCCAAGGCACCTTAGGTACAGAAAATGAAGATGATGGTCAAGAGGAAGAAGAGCCTGTGCCACCTATATGTTATGCCAAGAAGACAGTGGTGAATTCGCAAGCTCACTATCAAATATGCATGAATACTTGGTTGACAAGACACTTGCAAGCAAACGCAGATAAAAATATCTGTGTTCTTCAGTAAAGCTGTTAATTAGGTCGCGAAGCACCATGAAATTAATGCGACACGAAACAATGGCAAAATTTAGCTGTTTGCATTGGTCGTCAGTTCGCGTAAGTCGTCACTTTTTCTGTTCCCCCTGGGGTGACGAGTTATCCAAGTTCTACTGTAATATATTTTACCCTGGACTGATAATTTTTTAAAGTTAAATTAGCCTATTTGTTTTCAGCTTTTCTAATCGGGTGGCGGGTGTAAAGAACTACAAAAACAAGCAAGTGCAAAAATAAACTATTATAAGCAGGGCGTCCGCAAGGGCATCCGCACCATTTTTTTAAAAATTTGATTATTATACCATCCAGACAATTTATCATTTTTATCAGTGTTTACATTTCTACGGATTTTTATCAAAATTGGCCAGAGCAAAAATTATCAGAGTTATATAATCGTGTTATTGCATACTATTATCGTGCTCAAGTGGACCTTGCGTAATGTGTAATATATACATTTGGGGTAATAATGCACTTTGTTTTGTCATAACTGTGTGGTTTCCGCAGCGACCGACTGCTAGTAGCTAGTAGTTCCAAGAAGAGATAGGAAAGGAAGGTAAGAACAGAGAAAAAGAAGCATTTCAATTACGCGATGGTATTTGGGAGTCTATATAATCTTTAAAACCATACACAGAAAAAAGTTATGAGTTGTGAATATATCAACAGCAAATTTGAAAATTATCGTCAAGTATTCAGAGCAAATAGCCTACTGCGGTGGCACCAGTGAGGAATACTATCGCCGCTCTATTTACGTTCCTTACATGGACTCTTTAATCCAGTCTCTGAAGCTGCTTCTCAGAGACGAACATGCCGGCATTCATGTTATACCGACTGCATGCAGCGCAGATGGAGAAAATTGACCGTTCAGACTACAAAGCCCTGGTCAAAACCATACACCAATTCTACAACTTTGACAATTTTCAGCAGGACGCCATGTCGTGGTATGACATAACCATAAAAGAAAAATTTCCTTAGTCCGAAGACCAGGAAGAATTGGAATTTGTGGACTTGGTGAAAACTATGAAACTTTTTCCAGCTGTACGTCAAGCGATGATAACATTACTGACCTTCCCCGCCACTACTTGTACGGTAAAAAGATCATTCAGCACAATGAGGTGGGTCAAAACATGGCTCAGATCAGCTATGTCTGATGACAGGCTATCCGGGCTGTGTATGATGAGTGTTCACAGAAGCCGAATAAACTGGGACAAAATTTGTTCATCCAAAAAGCCATCGAAAAATTCGGCAAAGACCCACGTCGACTTCACTTTTTATTCAAGAACTGATTAACTAAAGTGGTGGACTGGTGGTTGATTGTTCTTTTCTGTATGATTCAATGTTACGAACAGCTTCATTGAATTCAGGAAATACGAGATGATTTTATCTGAAACTGTGAATTATCCTTCTTCAGATTTATGTGAGATAAAGCCAGTGCCCGCACTAGTAATGTGGTTCTGAGAGTACAGGAGCTCAAGTTGTCGAATTTTGCGATTGCCGGTAGCTCGTAGGTAGGCTATCTTCGTAAATTAATAGAGGAAGTGGGATACTCCCGAAGAAGGGTGATGATCACAATCGGAGAGCTTGACCAGCCAGTCATCACTCGTATCACCTTCACCCCTCCCCCCTTTTTTAGAAAATTGCCTATTTTTGCATGTTCTCGCTTTTTTATTTTCATCTAACAATTTTCCAGGAGGGTCAGCTGACCCCATTTGCCCCTATGTGCGGACGCCCATGATTATAAGTAGATGAGTACCCTATGACAAGAATAATTCAAAAAGAATCTTTGCTGATATTGGACCTGGGATTGTGAAGAGTTTGGGAACTTTTGAGAGTCGTCTGAAACTTGTGAGTGTTGATTCAGTTGAGAATTGCTCGGCGTCATCAGTTTATTTTGAAACAGCACATGTTCATTCGCTTGAAGATTCTTTTGTTTTTTCTGCGGTACCGGTACACAAGAGTTAAAATGAATAAGCTATAATACTTGCAACACAACACTGACTATTTCACTGGTAAACACACTGTAGCCAACCAATAATACTTTTACTAGTAAGCTTCATTACAACAGGTTTATAGTTGCACCAGTTCATGCAAAAAACATGATCCTAATTAGAAGAGAACAATAACAGCGTTTTAGTTTAAGGATTTGATAAATATTTGCTTGCAACATACTTCAACAATCACATCGCAACTTTCTTTTTGTAAAACCACAGTAAATTAGCTTGCTTTACTAACCCTGCCATTGTGGTATCTTTGATAAGCTGACGCCTGATGATAATTAGGTGCATTCCAATGCATAGACATTGTGGCAGAAGGGTTGATATTTGTTTGAAAGTTCGATACTGGATTCACAATCCTGTTCAGTACAACAAAATTATTGACATTTCTGAAGTTACAAAGATAATGATCGCCACTACAACAGGGTCTGCTACTATTCGGTGAGTCCGATTCGGTGAGTTCCTAACCTCTAACCCTAACCCTAAAACGGCAATGATAATTAGGCTACGGTACCTGATAATTTAAAAAAAAAATTGAAAAAATCCCCCGTTAAGGGATCGGACTCACCGAAACGGGCCATTCCGCTACAACATGACAGCTACCTGGCATTGTATTCAGTACTGGTAAATGGTGATAAAATACTGTTTTGCTATGGACATGCATGTGGGGGTGAGAGTGTTTGGTAAAAGAAATTTTAAGAGACATTGATCCATGTGCAATACAGCATGTGGGAAAAGAGTAATGTGAACTCCATTCAATGTAAAAAGTACAAGTATTGAATGCCAAGAAGTGTTCAGGAATCATTGAGAGACTGAATTAAGTGAAATAAAGTACGATTGTGGGGGATGTAAAAGTAATATACTGGACGGCGAAGCAGATGAGAAATTTGTAATGCTGGGAGGTGATGAAACTGAGATTGTTAAAAAGTTTGTTATAATAATAATAACAATATTTATATAGCGCCACATCCACAGTCAAACTATGCTCCTGGGCGCTGTACATGACAATGGTGATAATTAATACGGTAATTTCAGTCATAATGTTCATTGAAGTAGAACGTTTTCAAGCGAGTTTTGAATCACTACTTTTATCTTGAAAATATGTCAAGAGACTGTGACAGCACTAGCAGGGATTCAAGCCGGATAGAAAAAATTTGAAGATATATTATCAGATGTAATTTGCGGTGGAATGTTATCTCGCAGGTTGAAAAGAAGACTGTATAGTGTATATGGCAGGTGTACGAAATGTGATATGTTTCTCAATGTGATATGCAACTTAATGCTGGTCTATGAAGAAGAATATCAAGCAAATGCAGATGGAGAAGAATATCAAGAGACATATGAGGATGATTGAAATGATATGTATGGCAAAACCTTTTGTGATAAAACCACCAAGAATATGTTAAGAGAGTAGACTGATGTTAAGAGGATTGATGAGCATCCAAGGGGCATCATCTGAGATTATTAAGTTATCTGAAAAAGATGTGTGAAAAGTGTGTTGTAAGAAAAGTACAAAAAAGTAGTGATTGGGAATGCAAGAAAAAAAAAGACCCAAGAAAACATTGGACAAAACAATAAAAGATTACGTGATATGGTAAAGTTTTACTGTTGATGATGCCAATAATTGCATGGTTTTGCTGCAGAAAAGCTGGATAACCCTGATGATTGCCCGCCCCGATAGCTCAATTGGTTAGCACGTCACTTCTGGAACGAAGAAGCTTCAAGATCAAGCGGCGCTGGTTCGACTCTCGGGGTGTGCGCTTGAGCAACGCACGTTAAGGACTGCTCTCCATTCAGCGGCATCTAATGGATGGAATAGTTCCCCGGCAACAAGACTTCAACAATCGGAAACTTCACTCTGTCAATCTCGGTGACCGGGCCTGCGTCAGTGATTCGAAGCCTCTACAAGTATGCGAAACTGCCAGGATTAAGCTCTGCAAGAAGCTTTCCCAGTCCGAGGATAAAAATTCAATCAATCAATCGACCAATCGATTCATCATGATATCCACGCACTTGCTGACAAAATAGAAGATAATGTATTTGTGAAAATAATCCTTATCCATGAATAATATTTTTAGTTTTACATACTATGTACAGTACAGAGTATGATATATATACACTTTGAATCAGTGAAGTAGGCCCAATCACCAAATCATACCATATGACTATGGAACTGTGTTTCAAAAGCTAGTGCAATTTGCTATAACCACAGCAAACTAGCAGCATCAGGCTAAAACAGGTCGTTAATATGCACATTGTGAAGCAACCAATCACTAATATTGAGAGCAAAACATTTGAACTTTGTTGCCTGTAATTTATTTTATCAACTAGGTGTCATTAAATAGAAAGCTGAACTTGCGTGTTGTTTAACTACACTTGCTAAAAGTTAACACAATTGCCTAATGTTGCCATAAAATTCCTTTATTCTGAGCTGGCGAGTTTGTTTATTGAGTAAAAAAAAATATTATGCTATCTATGCACAGGCTGTGTGGTCAGTAGCAAGAACAGCTGTGTAATTCTTGAAAGAACACCAGTTTAACACATCCCTATACAACAATGTGGCATTGTGGCTATGTCTTGGCAAGACGCTTAATCAAATGCTAAAATAATTAAGAGAAACAGACTTAATGACTGCATGTCCTTTTGCTGCATTCAGTTGCCTGTTGTTGCCATAAAACAAAACATACTTATTATTATTCTTTAAGCTACGGTACTCTGAACAATCTTTAGAAGCTACAAACCCTTACTCTGAACTTCTATGATTGAAAAATGAATTGATTTTTCTTTGTGGCATATTCAAGCTAAATATTTAATAAAATCTAATCTTTAATCATAGCCTGAAAAATCACCAAAAGTCAAACAGCTACCATCTTTATATATTTGACTGAGAGAAGGACACATCAAACTGAACAAATGCCTAACAAGACAGTTAAATAAGCTTAAATAGAAGGAAAGGTTTTAAAGACACAATAACATTGTAAATTGGCCAATGAAAGGCCTAACGCTTGTAAGTAAAAGTCTTAACTTTAACAAAACTTATCAGCCTTAGTATAATTCCCCAAGTTTAAAAATATATTCCTGAATAAGTCTTATAGTCTGAAATTAAAAACTTTTGCACACTAATTTCTATTCTGTTGACATTACTCATGCTTTAGAGAGAGATATGACCACAAGGCCATTGTCTTGCTACATTAATGTCATAGGCAATAAAACTTATTGTTTGCCATAACTTGCAGCTTCATTAGAAAAACTACACTTGCCAGGTAAATAAAGCATTACATTGCTCTACTAATAGTACATTACATATCTAAATCAAGATGTAAAAGTAATTACATTTATCAATTTAATGTAAGCTGTGTGTCGGCGCTAAGTTTAGTTTCTACTTTAAATTGTTAAGAGCCGATTGCTTGTCAATATTGCTTTTTAATGCGCTTCTTTTATATGCATTACTTCGCATTTAAATTTTTGCTAATGTTTTAGGGAACCTGATGTATGTATACTTAAAAAAACTAAAATAGTCTGAAAGTGAAATAACCTAAACAACTTCACTTGCTTTATACAATAATTGACACAGATAGGCTACCGTACGTTGTTTCCAACGCTTTGTCTAATTTTTCTTTGCCAGTAACTCACCACAACTGCAAAAGTACAATAAATTAGTAAAGAAAACATGAAGTCCAAAACAATAGGCTACCTTGCCGCTGAACTGAAATCGCAATTACCGCACTCTGCAGACGACAAGCACGATTATTTAACAAAAACATGATGACGACAGAAATTCATGTTTCCGACCGAAAAAAAAGTTTTCAAATAATTTTATTATATCTGCAGAGATTTCAATAGCTACGAAGTTGACAACTTTCCGGATTTTAAAAGTACAGTATATCACACTCAGAGCCGTGCGTAGCCGCCCCCTTACCTCCCGGTCGAAGGAGGCCACGCTTGATTTCGATTCCCACTAATGTTAATTTGTCTAATGGTTTGACTGCTTAAAAATAAAAAATAAAATACTACAGAAACTCGATATTAATCAATGCGGTAGCTAATTAAAACATGCAAGGCCTAATTTATTGCTTTCTAAACCCCTTACTGGGAGCCTACCTCTAGTCTAACTAGGGCCCACTCATACTTAGCCTAGTTTGTGCGGCGTTTTTAGGCTTGTAACTTTACATTTTTTCCATTTTGCAAAAAATTTTCCCTCGCTTTGCTCGCTCAACCACATTTCGCTCTGTTACGGACAATCGTTCCCCAAATCAAGCGTCATATAAAACCGTTATGGTCTACTGAACCTGGTGTCTTACGTCATGAAAATTGCTAAAAAATGAGCTGAGATTGCAACATACTTCGCAAGTGAAAAAAAGAGAATTTCGACACTTTAAACCCTGATTAACGTAAAGTCAATAGAGGATCCGAGTAAAGCAGATACAAAAGCATGTAATTTAGTGAAAAAAATTAAATGCAGTAATATTGACGACCTTTTAAAGTACATGTAGTTCAAACAGAAATAGAAAATGTTGGGTGGAAATTCAATGTTCATGACAAAGTCCAAATTGAAATTCTTCTGTTGCAATACTTCGTAAGACCTCTAAAACATTGCACAATCCTTTTCAGCAGCTGTGCGAATTGGTTCACAAGGTTTATCACTGTTACGTCACAGAAGCTGGTTATGTGCATTTGAATTATCTCAAGTCAGTTTCGTTATTTTAGAATCGTCGTTGGAAAGGTTGCAAGTTGGTCTGTTTTGATTGTGCTTACCAACTAAACGAAATTTCCGTCTTTTATTCAAGTAAATTGTATTGTGGTGACACGTTTTAGCGGCGTACCGTGTTGTGTCCCATTTTCGACAGCCTGTTGGCTATTTTTTGCTGAAATACAATTCTTGAAAGACGTTTTCAGAAGAGTATTTTTTCCATGTTATCGCATACAGACAAAAGGATTCGGGAATTTTATGTTACAACTTTCCCACGAAGATATTATGGTTTACCGCTGTGACCACGTTCATCTCTGCAATATTGGACAACCTGTCAGAAGCATAGTTGAGGATAACGGGAGTGAACAATTTTTTATGTTTAAAAAAAACTAACAAAATAATCCAATGTTTCGAAGTAAGCACTGCTCACTCAAAAAGCCTAGTTACTTAATAATAATTAAATTTATAAATTTAAATATGAATCGAGATAGGTTATGAAGTGAAAATATTATCAGTGAAAGTAAATTACACCTCAGGTAAAATTTTCGAAGTTCTAGCCTGCTGAAAGGTTACAACACACTTAGGCTATACAAACTTTCTAATAATAAATTATTGAAATCTTTCTGTCGTTGTGAATAAAAAAAATATTGAAATGTTAGGCTTAAACAAAACTTCTACACCAATCCAATTTTAATTTGATGAATTTGGTTACATATAAAGTGTGCATTTTGATAAAAAAAATATTGCTTCTGAAAAGTGATTATATTTGTCAAAATATTCTGGGGGGCAAGCCCCCCACACCTCTTTCCGTTTCATTTGTATGGACATAAAGTTTTGCATTGCATTGTTGATTTAGGCCATGTTATAAACTTTACTTTGTTAAAACTCTGGTCATTTTTCCAACTTTTTTCTTGATCAAATTCTGCACTGTCGGCATAGCTTATTAACTTTTTTTTATAAAATATAAAAATGTGGTTTAGGCCTAGGCCTACTCTTTGCCAAAATAATAAATATAATTTTTTCCTCACATTGAAACATTTGTTCACCAAACATAGGGGCCCGCTAGTAGATTACGTGGAGCAAGATGGTGCTTGCACAGCCTTGATCAAATCGATAGGCTACATTTTTTTGTGATTCCCCATGACTTGACTTCAAGTTCTAGGGAAAAGATCTCGGTAACTGTCTGACTGGGCCTGCTTTAGTGATAAGTCTACAACACTTCTAAAAATATGCAAAACTGACAAGATTAAGTTCTCGAAGAAGCTTTCTCAGTCCGAAGACAAAGATTCCTATGATAAATCAAATCAATTGGGCGTTGCAGCAGCACAGCAAAGGCCATGTCAACCTAAGCGATTGGACCAAAGCCAGCAAAGGACATTGGACAATTTATTTCTGGTCATCCAGTAGCCTAGGCTACGTTATCGCAAAGATGAAAATCACAGTAGAAGGTAGATGAAATGAGATTGATGGAAAATTTCAGAATTTAGAGCCTGATTCAGAATTTTTGTGGACAGAAGCCAAACTTGCTTAATTTTTATCAGTTTGAGTTTATCAGCTACAGTATCCCCACAAAACAAACATAAGACGTCTGACTTTTTTTAAAAGTTGGCTATTTTTCGAGATAGTTTAGAGTGAAAATTCTAATTTGCGGTAAAATAAACATAACCAGCTTAACAGCTTTATACGAAGTGTTTCAATTTATGCCACACTTCTACGAACTTGTGTACTGTAGTCATGCGCTAAATTGTAATGGCAACTTCCTCGTGTTTTGCGGAAAGCCTACTTCAGAGCAACTGTTTGCAGCTGTCCTGCAACGTTGGCGAGTTGATAAAGTAGAAAATAATTTCACCTTGTGCCCAGCCGGTTGATGGAGCAAAAAGCGAACTCTCTCCTGAAATTGTTTGTATTTTACTCAATTTTACTGTATTTTATGGTAAAATTTTACTACGGTACAGTACTTCCGTGAGTAGCTACCAGCTCATGGCTGATTGAAATGTCTTCATCCTTGCTTTACGTAGCCCTAGGTCCGATTTCACATTATACTGCAGATTCAGTCAAACGACTTGAAAAACGATTCCGACCGTAATCTTCATGCCCAACAAAACACATTGCAGGCTTGTTTGACAAATGGTAGTCTGTAGGTAGTGTCGGTCAGCATAACAATATGTTGAGCCGTTGAGAGTATCATTTAGCCTCGGTAGCAATGAGATACTCTGGCCCAAATCAAGACACTTAGGCTATAGAAAAAACGTACTATAGATCCAAAGAATATGAGGTGTTTTTTTCAAGTTTCCGAGCTTGGTAGATGGGTTACGGGCCTTGAAGTCATCCTGGGCCCGAGTAGGCTACCAAACGTAACCTACTCCCGGACCCCATGTTAACATAACTGATACTGTGGTGTAGGCTACTATCCTACGATTGTTGAATCAGCCGTCAAATAAGTTTGTTTTCCAATGATTTAACGTATCTAGGCGTCAAAAATTTGATTTGTCAGAAAAACACTTTCGCTCACTACCAGCTCAGCAGGTTTGTTTTATCACCTCTGCTTCTTGCAAGCTTGTGCTAAATCCAAGATCGGGTCTTATCAAAGATTGAAAGTAATAAGCTTTCGTCCTTACATCAATTTTGTAAAAATAAGCAAAAATATCAAAGAGGTTAGGTCCGTAACTACCTTGGAGCACCAGGGTCCAGTGGGACAATAAGTATTCTAGAGGGGGGCCTAACTTTTATCGGGACAAAAAAATATCCGCCCCGATAGCTCAGTTGATTAGCGCGTGACTTCGTGAACGAAGAAGCATCAAGATCAAGCGGCGCTGTTTCGACTGTCGGGATGTGCGCTTGAGCAAAGCAATTAAGGACCGCTCTCCACTCAGTGGCACCTAATGGATGGAGCAATTCCCGGGCAACAACGCTTCAACAATCGGAAACTTCACTCTGTCAATCTCGGTAACCGGCCCTACGTCAAAAGCCTCTACAAGTATACGAAACTATCAGGAATAACCTATCAAGGCTTTGTCAATCCGAGGATTAAGATTCAAAACCACCCAACCTTCCGTATTATGTACGAAAACGATGTTTGTAGCCTACACAATCTGGGTGTATATTTACGCAAAAACATTAATCGTATTACAGTGTTTACATTGGCATAATTATCATATCTAATGCGCTGCATACATCACACAAAACATACTATACATAGAAAATATGCATTTAACCAGAGATGAAGGCTACGTATACGTCGCAAATTCTACGCCGTAAACTTTTTATTTACGCTAACGCTTACGGCCACATTTTTTTGGATAGTTGTCGCTTGAGGCAACGCCGTAAAGTTTTCGCGTTTTTTTAGCGTATAGCGTCAACGTATACTTTTTAATGTCCTTTTTTCGATACAACACGCCAATAGCCTACCTTCCAGCGCTGCAGTTGAAAGAACGTTTTCAAAGGGCAAAGACATATTGAAACCAAAACGCAGCAAAATGTCAGATGAACACTTTCAGATACTTGTGTTTCTTCGTGGAAATTCAATATAAAACTTGTTTGTTTCGAGTGGTTTATACCGTGTGAACGTTTGGCACCTAGCAAACAAAATGAGTTTACGCGAGTGTATGCGCTGACGCTGACAACTTTTTTACAAGTTACGTTGACGCATACGGCGTATGGTTTTTTAAACGTTTGCGTTTACGCTGACGGCGTCAATATTTTTTGTATGCGCGTACATCACTGCATTTAACTATGACCAAATAAGGCTGCAGCCGCTGCACCTGTCACTCATCGTTTTGTAAATAATTGTGCAATTTTACATTGCACAATTATTTACGAACTCAACATCAAAAAAAACAAAAATTATAACAACTGGTAAAGCAGATAACATAAATATCAAGATTGATAATCAAGAAATTGAAGCAGTGAAGGAATTCATATTTCTAGGCTCAAAAATAAGCTGGGACTCTAATAACTCACCAGAGATAAGGAGAAGAATAGTGCTGGAAAGAAATGCATTTGTTGGAATGAATAGTATTTGGAAGAGCAAGAATGTAAAATTAGAAACAAAAAAGAAGCTGATCAAAACTATTATATTCCCAATTGCAACTTACGGATGCGAAACATGGACAATGAACAAAACAGACAGAGGAAAGATTGACACATTTGAATTGTGGTGTTGGAGAAGGTTACTGCGTGTTCCTTGGACAGCCAAAGTAACAAATGAGAAAATTCTCGAACAAATTAAACCGGACATAACCCTAGAAGCTAGAATCGTCAGGCAGAAACGTTCATATTTTGGCCACATGATGAGAAGCAAATCAATGGAAAAAAGACATCATGCTTGGTTTGGTCAGCGGAGGAAGAGGAAGGGGGCGCCCAAAAACAAGATGGCTTGACACAATCGTAAATGACAGTGGTATGGGAGTGCATGAATTGAAGGAGGCTGCGTGGGATCGAGAGATGTGGAGAAAGATTACACATAGAGTGACCGAGAGTCGTAAACGACTAAACGGATGAAGAAGAAGTTTACATGACACCTCATTTTCATTAGTGCAGAATCAACAATCATCTCTTCAAGATCAATTCTTTAATGACAATAGTGAGAATGTATTTCACACCATCAGTGAAATGTATCCTCGCCATCATGGCCACCTAAAGATACGGCCTGATTTGTCACATTTTGCAAAAATTTCCAGGTTTTTCTAACTTTGGGCGAACGTTTAAATAAATTTTTCTAAAAATTAGATTTTTACGCTTTCTTTTCTCTTTTCTCCAGATGACACAATAGGTTTTAACATCCTCACATGTTGAAAAGCAAAGAAAATTTGATTTCGAAGATTTTAGTCAGACTGTTAATTTTTCAATAACAGTCTGATTCAGCGTTTTTCAACTTGCTTTTTCTCATTTGCTACTGCTTCCCCAAGGCAACAAAAAAGTTTTATGTCTTTGGGAAACCGCAAAAAGTAAAAACATTTCAAAAAATGTCAGTCAAACACTAGCAGTAGCTGTAATCAAAATCTGCAAAATGTGACAAATCAGGCCGCATCTCCAGGTGGCCATGTCGCCATAGATAGGTTAGGTCCTTCAACAGACGGCGTGGATGGACTTCACTGAATCTATTAACAAAACAAAAACGTCCAGGTCTATTTTCTTGGTCATTTCCTTTTCAAACCCCAACAGAACCAAGTTCGCCTGTCTCGTCTGGAACATAGACTTGCGTGTAGGCTTGCCTATCCGAGATAATCCGTTTAAGCGTTTATCCGAGATAAGCCACAGTAGCGCCAAGTTTATATACATTCGGGATTGCCAGTCGTTGATTGTACAGTTCTTTCAGCACCGTACTATATTGCAATCCTGGTGTTCTGCAACTGGAA
Source organism: Aplidium turbinatum (assembly GCF_918807975.1). NCBI lineage: Eukaryota > Metazoa > Chordata > Ascidiacea > Aplousobranchia > Polyclinidae > Aplidium > Aplidium turbinatum. The sequence goes on along the minus strand of NC_137480.1, from coordinate 19,252,310 downwards.
ACTGGTGCACTCTGGTTCTAACCAGCAATAGATTTCGAGTCTGTCTGTTTAACACAACATTCAACCACACCATTAAAAATGTTTATAAATTATAATTAACACAAGAAAATCGGGTATAAAACTGAAAAGTCAGCAAACAGAGCTAACCAACTGTAGGAGATAGTTCAACATTAACCAACTTATCAGTTTATTATTTTGCAAATATATTCTTCATCTACTGGGGCATCAAAATATTCCCGCAACAAGCGTCATTTTTATTTTTTTACTTATCTGTTAGTTTTCTTTGATGTTGTTTTTCAAAAAAACAAAAAAACACATTATATTTGTTGGCCTATTTTTACCATACAATCAAAAGTAGTTCAGACAAAATGGAGTACCGGTAGCGATAAAATGCGAACGCCAGGACGTGCTCGACCGAAGTGAAGTAAAAAAAACAAACAATTAAAATAATTTAAGCACTCAGAATACCGCATCATTGAAACAAAATTAGAAGAAAATAGGTGCGAAAACAAAATGATGAAACTTCACGATGAAAACGTACGTCATCAAAACTCAAACAAATGACCATTGCTTTATAGCTTTGCTACAAATTACCGTGATGCTTCATCAAAAGTGCTGATGATAGTAGGTATAAGATGGTTTGCTATGAAAAATGGGCAAAAAAGAAAATATATAGGCTACGTAGGCTATCAATTTTTTTCAAATACATTTGTTACCGGAATGGGAGACATTTCTAGTTTTACAAAATTTTGAAGTTTCAATGCATTGATGACAGGTGAGACCCAGAAGATTGAAACAGAAAAGTTCAACGAAATGCATTCAAAAGACGAAATCCATTCAAAAGACGAGAAGTTCAACGAAATCCGTTCAAAGAAAAGAATCATCCATTCTACCAAACGAGCTACTAAAAACATATTTATGAGTAGGCTGTAGGCCTGCTATGTTGTGACGTTTGGCTTCGATCACCGCAAGCTCGCGCGAGAAACTAAATTAGTCTCGCGCTTGTCTTCAGATGATCTCACATTTTTTGTAAGTCACACGATTCATCTTTTGACTGTGGAGAAAAATTGTCCGGTCGTTTCTTTTCCTTATCACCAGCAGTTGAGAAAAATGGAGAAATAAAACGAAGACGCGCACTATTGTTTCTTCTTATTTGCATGGCGTTATAAACCTAGACCTGAAAGAAAAGAAAGAGAACCAGACAGGGCGCACAATGTATTTGACTATTTGTCAGTAAGGAAATGTGGCCGAGAAAGGTGATAATTGTTTTTTTAAAATATTGATATTTTAACATTTACTACTCTGGTCAAAATCTACAAATGTATGAAAATGTTTTTCTTCCAGAGAAAAAGTCAATTAAAGACAAAGAAAAAATGTATAGGCTAACGGAATAGTGTGCACCCTGGTGTAGCCCTATACACAATATACATGGGCGTTGAGAGAGCGAATTGGAAAATGATGATGGCTGTTTTTTCATAAGGCTATCAAAATGTTGAAAAGTCAAAATATCAAAGTATCTATATCACTGTTTTTTTGTCGCTTATTAAATCATTTTAATCAACTTACAAGAAACTACATTGCCACATTGACAAGTAAACTAAACGAAATAGACTATAACTGATGTGGCCTACGACTATATAACCAAAAAAGGTGAATGTCAATTTCTGCATGCTTTTACTGCCCATATGTGCTTTATAGGACAGAATCATATGCTGCACGACAACAAATCTTCATTTTTGGTAATGAACAATCAATGAACTACCGTATAAAGGTAAAAATCATAAAAATGCCAAAGAAAAGGTGTAGATCACAATCTACAACAGCAGAATCTTTAAAGAATGGATATCATCTCAGTGACATTCCCACAGCTTCCATTGATGCTGCTGTAAAAAGCGAAGTTATTAAATCAGACCATGAAAGCTAAGATCATAAAACTAGTAAAGAAAAAGGTGTAGACTACAATACACTCTACTACCGAAGAATCCTTAAAGAATGGTTATCATCTCAGTGACATCCCACAGCTTCCGTTGATGCTGCTGTAAAAAGCGAAGATATTAAATCAGACCAAAGGTTAAGATTATGAAGCTCGTAAAGAAAAATGAGTGTAGACTACAATCTACGACCGAAGAATCTTTAAAGAATGGTTCTCATCTCAGTGACACTCCCACAGCTTCCGTTGATGCTACTGAAAAAGACGAAGATATTAAATCAGACCATGAAGGCGATTATAAAGCTTGTAAAAAAGGTGTGTGGACTGTCATGTCATTGCGACCTTTTGCAATTGAGACGCACATCACGTTTAAGGCGACCGCCAAATAGATTTGTGAATTAATTTTATGTCTTTAATGTATTAATGTCATTAATTTTATGTTGATCCCTATTTATAATCTTTGGAAGGGGTGAATGTTATGTTATTGCTTTAAGTTGTATTGTAATTTACGTTGTTGCTGATTGCTTTGTTGCTACGTTGCCTTAAGTTCCTTTGTCGCTTTTACTGGTGTTTATTTTCAGTCTGATTTCAGTTTGCAGTTTCTGTCTGTCTTCAGAGTAACCTAGCTGCATTTTTAGCAGAATATTCTCTAATAGAGGAATTGTAGATGGTTTTACTACATAGACCACAATCTACTACAGAAGAATCCATAAAGAATGGTTATCATCTCAGTGACATTCCCACAGCTTCCATTGATGATGCTGAAAAAAGCGAAGATATCAAATCAGAGACCATGAAGGTTAAGATCAGAAAGCTCGTGTAGAAAAGGGTGTAGACCACAATCTACTACCAAAGAATCTTTAAAAAATGGCTATCATCTCAGTGACATTCCAAAAGCTGTCATTGATGCTGGTAAAAAATGAAACAACGGTTATTTCTTTGATGGGATGTAAAAAATTACATTTCACTTCTAATGAAGTTTGACGCGCAGCCTAAGGAAAATGGACAGGTCAATTTGGTGGAAAAAAGTTATCCGCAACCAAAGCCTCTCATCAGCCTACAAAATTACTTCGATGCGTGTAGTTAATGGAAATTTAAGTTGCATCCATTATTTGCTGTAGCGCATTTACGGTAATGTTGAATTAACACATTGCAATTAGAATTTAATTTTTTTTTCGCAAATTTAACGTCACAGTGTCAAAATTAAATGCCAAAGTCCAGCAACAAAGAACGCAAGCAAAACCAAGCAAACAAACGGTACAAAAAGTGAAAGATAATTTGCAAGTTAGTGAAGTTCTAGGGTATTTCGCATAAAAAGTTTTAAACAATTGAAAGCTTAAAAATATCTTGAATTCATTACATGAGTTTGCTTATTAGTTTCATTTAAGAAATAAAATAAAATTAATTAAAAATACAAATAAAACAGAAAATTGGTCGCAAATACTTTTTTGTTTTTCAAAATAAGCTATGATTCGAAAAAAAGCATAAACTGCTTCCAACAAGCATTGCAAATCAAGAAACATTGTCAGTATGTGTAGCCTAATGCGAATGTACACTAACTAGCCTACCACCAATACTGTAGCTCAAGGGTGTGCAACCTTTGTTACAGGAGGGCCAGATATAAATAATTGGGTGAAACCGCGGGCCGCACGTTTATTTAACATATGATTTTTAGTAGTTGCAGGCACAAAAGAGTAGTTTTTCTTGTTATTCATGTTATTCTTATATTAGGGGTTATCTCCTTCCTGAAATAATAAGTTAGGACGCATAAATTTCTGAAGAAAACTACTATTCAAATTTATTGTCACACTGTCTTTAAACGAGCTCAGTGAGAAGTTTGCAGCTGGCTTCTTTTCCTGGCGGCTTTTTCCAAATTTACTTTAATGGAAGTGATCGCAATTCGAAGTCCATTTTCCAAGTGTTGGTCTGTCAGAACCGATGAATAGGAAGATTTCATGACGCCCGTTTTAGAAAAAAATGTTCGCGCAAATACGTTGAGCCAAAAAGTGCCATTTTTGAAGCCATGGATTTTTGAAACGTGGAAAGTCATCTTAGTTGAAATGTTTTCGGTAAAAATCGCCAAGATTCATTTTTAAATACTTTGCTTTCAAATCCTTTTTCTCTTGAAGATCAATCAGTTCAAGTTGGATATCAGCTGGTGCTTTGTCAATGTCCGTGTTGAATGGCGAAGAGAATATATCAAACAAATGTTCATGAGATTTGAAGTCCTTGAAACGAGCCAAAAATTCATACAACAATTTTTCAAATTTAGTTTTCTTCTCCGGATGCATTCCATAGTCTCTCAAAGTTGGAAAGTGGAAAAAATGTCCTGTCTGTGTGTGAGCTTTCCAAAGTCGTACTTTGTTCATAATGCCTTTTATATGACCATACATTTTTAGAAATAATTGATTAAACTACCATTCAACGTTTTATAGGCAGAGAAAACTTTTTCTCGAACCGTAGAAAATTTCATGATCAGATCACCGCTTCAATGCGTGATGGAAAGCTACAGATAAATCTGCATCTGGCATTACAGAGTGCAAAAAACAGTGTTGCAGAACGCGTTTTCGAATATTAAATTCTCATCAGTGCAACTACGTTTATGAACGCAATAACAACGGTTAACTTTAAACTAAATACAATACATTACAAACATTATAAGGACATATTCTCAGTGTTCAATTGAATATTAATCAATCTAGAGACATCAGAATAGAAAATTAAATGCAATGGATTGGTGGTGGCCGGTGGGAGACTTCTAAAATGGTTAACCGAAGGTGCGAAATCTACAATAAACCACTCCACAATGAATTGTTTAAACGTACCAGACTAAACTAAATTACCGTATAAACATGTTTCGCGGGCCGCACACAATTCAAAATTGGCACATCTTTGCGGGCCACATAATTTTTCTTCGCGGGCCACATTTGGCTCGCGGGCCGCACGTTGCACACCCCTGCTGTAGCTGATTGCGTTTTCAAATGAGAAACCATAGACAAAAATGAGAAGCTAAGAAATTCGAAAAACCATAGCATGTTAGCAGAGGAAACAGGAGCGTGAGAGAGCACTACGTAGGCCACGATTGGAGTTGTTTGAATGCAAATAAAACAGACCATGAGTTATTTACAAAGTCACTGAGAACATCACCGAACAAGTGCCAATGGTCAATGCATAAAAACACTGACGCAAATGTATCAATGTTCTTAACACGCGACAAAAAAGAGCTTTTCGTTATTTCTCGATGCCATTAAAAAAATCGATAAATAACAAAAATAGTGAAAAATATAAGCTGCAACATGTGTCAAAACATAAATGCGTTGATTTGAATGTAGCTGAGATTCTTAATTTCATTAATCGATGTTTTTTTAAACAGGCAGTAGGCTATATAAAAAGCCACCAAAATAACATGTTAAGATTCCACAAATGTGACATTGAGTAAATTCCAATTCACCTCATTCAGTAAAGATCAGCCGCCCATTTCAAAACGCACGCTAGGTGTGGCAGCACTTGCACCCCCTCTCTACGTCACTGAGGAGGAAATTCAAAATTATGCTCAATTTTATAGTAAGCTGTTCCTTGTGGTGTGACGTCACAAAATGTAGGTCTACTGCGCTATAGTGACGTAGTTACACAGTACGTTTACCAAAAACCTACGTAAATTTCAAATTAGGAAAATGTTGTAGCAGTAGGCTAATTACATACAAGTTGGAACAATTTTGATTCAAATCTTAGCAACCCCCAAATTTGAGACTGGAGGCAAAATTGCAGATGGTTTTTATAATTAATTGCTCCATGTTGGTTTCATGCTGTCAATTTTGAACTTTTTTCGGCAAAATCTCCACATTTTGCCGAAAACAGTCTTTATAATTACCGAGTAAAAGGTGATTTTTAAATAACCAATCCCGTCTTCCAGGCTACTGCAGTTGAAAAAGAAGCTGTAATCCAGCTTCAGTATTATGTGAGTAGGATAGTTAAAAATTAATCTGAAACATGGTTGCTATGCAATAGGGCGATTGCGTGGCCTATTGGCAACAATATTATTAATTATAAATTTAACTTTCAGATGAACCTTTACAATGAAACAAAAGTACCGTACAGGTGGTCTGCAACGAAACAAAATTCTGTCATCTTTTAAACAAATTTAAAAATATTTTTGCTTTTTAACAAGCACAATAAAAATAATTTACACTGTGGTTGCAAACTAGTGTCAAGAAAGTCTCCATAATTGACAATTTTCATCCAATTCCTCTTCAGTTGTGTTAAGTGAAGGATTGCCATAAAGATTTATGCTGATCTTCCTTGTTTTGATAATATGATCTACTGGATGTTGTATTGCACACAACATCCTAATTAACATATCTCAAAATTAAATTTGCCTAACAAGCTATAAAAAGATAAATGAAAGGTTGGGTCACTTAATAAAAGGTTACTGATAAGGTTGTACTCCCACTCAGGGGCGTTGACAGGGGGTCTAGGTGGTACTTTTGGACCCGGGCCCGGAATATTTAGGGGGCCCGGATTTAAAAGATTCTCCGCAACTTCAAACTTTATCAAGATCTTAGTATAATCAGATCTAAAAGAATTTATCAGAGGTTAAAACAGCCACTTCAGCCGTCAGATGGTAAAGTACTGGGCCCCCTTCCGGGTACAGTGATTTCCTTAACCACGATTTTTTTTCAAAAACACGAAATATTTTTCTTCACCCACTGTTTAATTCTGAATATATATATTATTTGGTGGTAATCACTTCTAGCTACTTGCGTCTACATTACAAAGAATTAATTTCAGCCGAACTCCAACAACTTTAAACATACCGACGAAGATCGTGATTGAAAGCAAGGATTTCGCGGTTTACGGAGAAATCCCTAATGCGTAATTGCGCAGTTGGGGAAATTCGTGGATATAACAAATCCATTATATAAATTATATTCCTCTTAATTTTCTACTTTGGACGGCATGTGTCATCCTCATTTTAACAGCACACCAATAAAAGTTTATACAACAATACACAACCTTTATATTCATAACATTGTCGATGAAGGGGGCCCGAAAATAAATTGGTACCGGGCCCGAGAAATCCTGTCAACGGCCCTACTCCCGCTCAAAGATGTTCATTTCCCTACATTTCTCGATACAAAGTATCTAAATTACCCATACAAACTTTCGCAATTTTTTCACGTTTGGGCGTCTTCAGAACTCCCTTTTTTAAGATAGGTTGATTTTTTTTAAAAATAGGGAAACTGTCAGTGTCAAGCTATCAAATTGTCTCGGCTCAAAGCTGGTTTCCTTTGAAACATATGGAGCCGGTTCAATCAGATTTTGCATGAAACCGCAATGATCAATTACTACGTTACGTACCGTACTTATATCCAACCCAGTGGCGTAGCCAGAAAAAAAATTTGGGGGGGGGCCAAATATTTGATGAATTGAAGAGAGTAACAAAGTGTTTGATTTAAGCCATCGCCAGTTGATGTGCAATGGCGTATCCTGGTGGGTTGAGCAAGGGAAACAATGAAAGTGGTGGGGGGTTAGAGCGTGCCGAAGGCACGCGTTTTCTAGGGGGGTCCGGGGGCATGCTCTCCCGGAAAATTTTTGAAAATTTACACTCAAATAATGGATTGTAGCGCTTTCTGGAAACACTTAAGGTAATATTTGTATGAAGTTTATTAGCAGATAAACAGCTATTAAATTATTAAAGGTATAGCTCTTACACACGAACGGCAAAAACTGCGGCTAAAATTAGAGAACACCAAAAACTCAGCTACACAAAAACTCAATAACTACAGTACATAAAAACCCAACAGAGTAAACTATTCTAAAATTGCTTCCACAAATTAGTTCAAAGAAACGTAAATCGCGTAAATTTTCCGCGATTTACGATTTGCAAAATTTATTGGTGTCTATCTGCGTGTCTAAAACAAGTCCTGGGGGGTGTTAATAACCAGATGTCTTGGAAAACGTTATAAATTTCGACAAATTTTATTACATTTTCAACAAAGAGCTCAACTTCGGAATTCAAAGTTGGAAAATTTGGGGGGGGGCCATGGCCCCTTTCGCCCCCCCCCCCCTGGCTACGCCTATGATGCAACCTGCAAATGCTCAAGGATTACCAAAACACAGTTTTACCCATTCAAGGCCATCTTATCTTTTGATATCATTGAATTAAAAGCTAATCAAGAAAAACAAATAAAAACGTTCAAAGAATCGTAAGTTCGCTATTGAGAACGATCAACGCTATCAAATCATTGCAGTCTGACATGAAGCCACACAGCTAACAGCCAATCCTACAATGTGAGAAATAATAGCATAGCTAGCAGGGGATTTAAAAGATCAACGCAACGATTGCAAACGTCGAGAAATATAAATGTAAATTACGTAAAGTAAATGCAATTCTAGAAATTTATGACCAACAAATTCTGCGTGGAAACGAAAGTGTTTTCGTTTCGAACACTTTCAGCAGTGACTGTCACACGCTTTGTATTCTGTAGTTAAAATCAAGAGAATATAAGTTGAAATCAGTAAATGAAAAGAAAGTCAGTCAATGCAAAAAAGAACTAAAAGAACTGATTTACCGTAGGACCAGAGATCCTGATTTGATTGATTATATTTTGTTGTAGCCTACAGCCCCGTAACATATTAATAGTAAAATGACACAGTATGCAAAATAAACATGCTGTAGCAAGAACTAATGGATAATTGCCCACGCATAGATAATCCCCTATGGTTCTATGTATTTATCGTTTAAAAAAGCAAACTCTTTACCAAAACTTTATAATCCCTTTCCCTTGTATGTAGCATTGTAGCAAACTGCCAAACTTGCACCCTGGCCTGTTTCTTAACTGCACAAATGTGTCCTCTAAGACTGTAGCAAGTTACCAACTTCCAACACTATCTACCTTTCTAGTTTCTACGTATATATCGTGAAATAATGAACAGCTTTAATACAGTAAAAGTATGCTCAATGCCATTGGCAATCTCTTACCACGGATAATTAAGTAAATGACATCACTAATATCAAATAAACCTTTGCTAAGGTTTTCCCATCTGCTAGCACTAGCCTGTTCTAACAAAGCTTGTAGTTGTAGCTGGTTCTTCAGTCGCAACCTTATCGCAGTGAACAATCTGAATTTTCAATTGCAGATTGTAGCCTAACATTATTTTGAAACTGCATTGAGTCTGTGCTGCACTGTGTTTTGCTCCCACCCAGACCGCAAAATCTGTCATTTTTGCATTGATTCAACGTCTGCAGACGTTAAATCAATGCAAAAATGACGGATTTTGCTGTCTGGGACATTTTCATAGAATTAGTTGTGTAAAGCGTTTGGTCATCGATTATTTCCTTCCACACATCAACACCAGGCTGTTCACATGAGTGTTCAGTGTTCAACACGATTTTGTCTGGCCACAGCCTAGTCAAAGAGAACTTTACTTCATGCAACTTGTTTGAAATGAAACCAAATTCTTCACAATGAAAACAAATCAATATAAACCCTGTTTGGAACGGTTTTTGATTTACTCTTTTTACTGTATTTTCCGTAACCTAAACCTGAACATATCGCAATCTTTCAAAGAACATGTAGTCCCATTTTTAACGTTTGAGTGCTTTTTGCCGTCGCCTTGCTACTTATCTTGAAGGTCTCCTGGTTAGCTCAAACATTGTTCAACTTTACATGCGCTCAGACCATGGCTCAGACTCCTCTGTCCAAAATATGATTTTGGAAAATATATGATAAAATCCGTCTTTCGATATAGCTAAGTAGGCTAGGCCACCAAAGCTGGTTTACCTGCTTTCAACAATAGGCTACATATTCTAGACCGGGAGCCCGCGACGTCCACCCTAGGTGAAAAAGTTACCAATTTCTATTCATACAGCGATGTCCGGTGGTATGTGGATACTCATAGTCTGGAAGTCTGCCGGGCCGCCGGTGGTGGGTATGGGAATGGGGGGCATTTTTCATGGCCCAAAAAATGCGCTAGGTCAGCTGAAATAGTTACCGCTTGAAACTTACTTGGTTGTAAAGTAAATTGTTTCTAGATGATTGTCTGGTATGTGACAGACATTTTTTGTGGTGGGGGGGCTCTGACAGACAAGTTTTATACCCCCCAAAATTTGCGCTAGGTCAGCTGAAAAAATTACCAGATAAAACCAACTGATTATTAATCTGTGAGTGTTAAGCTTCACAAAAATATATGTGACAGACAAATTTGCTGGTGGGTGTCCCCTGACAGACGACCTAAAGTAGGTGACCCCCCTAACTGAGCTAGGTCAGCTAAAATAGTTACCGGATAAAATCAATTGAAAATTAATGTGTGAGTGTTAAGCTTCACAAAAATATATGTGACAGACAAATTTGGTGGTGGGTGTCCCCTGACAGACGACCTAAAGTAGGTGACCCCCCTAACTTGAGCTAGGTCAGCTGAAATAGTTACCGGATAAAATCAATTGAAAATTAATGTGTGAGTGTTAAGCTTCACAAAAATATATGTGACAGACAAATTTGGTGGTGGGTGTTCCCTGACAGACGACCTGAAATAGGCCTAGGTAACCCCCAGGTTTGCACTAAGTCAACTGATAGGAGGGATTTGTTAGCTGTGCTTTTGAAGTACGGTATACTAAGTAACAGAACGTGATTTATCTACTATTCTACTTCATTTCTCTACACAAATAAAAATAGTTTCAGTGCAAGGAACTATATCAAGTGTTTTTGCATGTGCTTGGCTCACTACAATCTCAGCCAGTAAATCAACTGTTTTCTACATTGGTTTAACGTCTCCAGACGTTGAATCAATTTAAAAAATGGTTGATTTGCTATCTGAGATCCGGTTGTCTTACTTTTAAATCTTGTAAGAAATCCGGCTGTCTTACTTTTAGCGAGTTTGGTGATTGCAATTTTACAGTCCTAGTCAGTGGCGCCGGCAGGGGGGGGGGGGCAGGCGGGGCAGCTGCCCCCCCAATGTTTTAGGCATCATCTTTTTAATTTTTTTTTATTTATTAATACATAGTAATATATTTTTTTTTAATATTTGGATCCCAACCTCAAGTAAGTCAACTCAAGTTGCAAGGGGGGGGGGGTAAAAGCTCTCTCTTTAAAAAAAAGTATGGAAAACCTTGATGACTAAATTGTACAGTAGATAGAAAGATTTTCTACAGAAGCAAAGACATAGACTTTTTAAAGTTTTAACTAACGTCACATTGATGTAGAAAAATAACAACCTATTAAATTTTTGATATCTCACACTCCCATGACTTCTTCCGCGCGCATTTTGGCATTGGTTACTTGCAGTGATTCTTTCACTTGAACAAAACGTTTTGTTTCAGCAGTTTTAAGTTGTTCAATTCTTAAGTTGTAAAGGAGACTCCATTTCTCCAATATTTATCATTTATGTTTCTTCTTTAATTTCAGCAGAGTATAAAACTTGTAAAAGTTTTTCATCCATCGACGTCATAAATGAAATTATATCTCAAATCGGCGTAATGACGTGACATCATCTAAACATTTTACCGAATAATAAATTAACAAATTCGATCGTCAAAAGTGGTTTGGTTGTGGTAAACATTACGTAACGAAAAAAAATGTGATAAGGTTGGAAGACATTACGTCATGTAGCCTATTTTCAATACAAATTGAAGTTTAAAATTTATTCTTTTGTTCATAGTCGTAACTCGTAATCCACCTTCAAAGCGGTACTACAAAGAACAATTTTCGATAAGGGGGGCATCAAGAATAAGTCGACATGACTTTTAACCCTTAGAAAGTTGGGCTCCTGGAGTCTTGCTCAGTTTTGGGGGGGCTGTCGGTTCTTCTTATGCTTTAGGAGTGATATCTCTGTTATTTTGGCACGGTTTCAAAATTTGGGATTCACTTTGTAAAATTATTTACGCTGAGCATATCCGAAAATTAAAACTATGTGAATTTTAGAACTGCTCATATACGTTGTAATGTTGAGGTCACTTATGAGTGTAATTTGTAGCGTGAGTTTACACATTATTTGTTGGCAGAGTAATGAAGAACGTGCATTGTAATGTTGTGATTATTTTTTTTTTACATTATTTTACATACAGCCAATGCCCTTCACGCTGTGAAACAGTTAGGATTAACGAGACATGGGCCAAATTAATTACTTTCATCCAGCTGGGGGGAAAATGTTTCACAATAAAATATGAAATATTTCTGAGGATGTGCTGAGAAATGCCTTATATCTTTCAATTTATAACCTTTATTTGCTCAAAATTTCAGCTCAATAGAGGTGAATAAAAGTTAGAAAAAGTCAAGAAATCTCGTAGTCGCAGCCTCAGTGGTTTTAGAGATACAACTGTTGATACAAAAAAGTTGAATTGACAGGCCCCCTCCAACCTTCAAAGGGTTTGCTTTGAGTCAACAGATCTATGCCTTAAGGTTTACGTCAGCTCCGGAGATCAGTAAAATATAAGGTTGTCATCTTCGGTGCAACAAGACCATTGATTGATTGGTTTAGTGAGGATTCGTAGTCCCATTGCTTTCATTTTGAGTGATCATACTGATTTTCAATTTATTCCTACAAGACGTTACATAATGAAAAAATATATAACTAAGGTTGGAAGACATTACGTCATGTCTCTTCAATTCAAAATGAAGTTTAAAATTTATTCTTTTGTTCATAGTCGTAACTCGTAATCCTCCTTCAAAGCGGTATTACAAAGAACAATTTTCGATAAGGGGGGCATCAAGAATATGTCGACATGACTTTTAAGGTTTACGTCAGCCCCAGAGATCAGTAAAATGTTAAGGTTCTCATTATCGTGATTGTAAGCCGCGGGAAATTTTTTCTCTAAAAAAACAGATTCCCAGGAAGCTAAACATTTTTTCCAGCCCTGGTAGAAAACAAGAGAAATTAAATAATATACCACTGTCTTGCATGTCTTGCACCAGTGGCGTAGCCAAGGGAGGGGGGTTCGGGGGTTTCAACCTTTCAAATTGAATTTACGGATGTTAATACATTGTTTACAAGAAAAGCTTTAGCCTATGATGTAATTTCTCGTCAAACTGTGCAAGGATGCAAGCCATCTGCAACTGCTGAGATCGCTTGTTCGATCTAGATTAACATCTAAACAGCTATTCGTTATACAAAACTTGAATATATCAGAAATAGCCTAAAGTAATTTCATTGTCTCAAAGCTTTTTGTTTGACACTCATCAAGATGTATGACCTCTATGACGTTACATTTTCTAAACTTTAAGTTGACTTTAGAGCATAAAAGTTAGTGACTTACCAGAATAAGATCGCTTTTTGAATCAACCAAGGAGAAAATTGATAAATAATAAAACTGAAATAATGTCACAAAAAAAAGCAATCAACCTATGTCTCTAAAACAAAGTTTGCCTAATTTTAAACGAAATTGCATTAAAAGAGCGAGTTTTGCCAATACCAAACATTTAAGTATTTCAGTGTGGATTTAGCAGCAAGAAAACATAGAGGCTTAGCTTTATTTCCGAAAAATGCCGAAGAAAACATGATCTTATCCTTTTGCAATGCCACCGGACAGCACCATTTTACAGAAATATTTATACCCACAATTTTGTTGAAAATGCTCTCAAAATGCACCAAACTGAAAGTAATTTTTCAAAATTTTCTGGGGGAAGCCCCCCAGACCCCCGCCGCTAAGTGTCGCCTTCGGCGAACACGCCATCGGGCTGCGCCCGCCAGCTGTCAACACCCCCCCTTTCAAAATTCTTGACTACGCTACTGTCTTGCACTGTCAATATTTTGCCCCCCCATTGTTGAAGGTCTGGCGGCGCCACTGGTCCTAGTGCAAGCTGTTAAATTAGTTTGAAAGGGATTATTTGCTTTTGTGTTACAGTGGGCAACGACACATTACTTACAATTCACTCCTTAGCGCTTGATCATCTGACTATAGCATTATACCCTAACCATTTAGCTATGTGATACACTTTTAACATGAATGAACACTTTTTTCGAAACTCCCTACAATAAGCTACTATATAACATCACAAAAATAAATAATTAAGTACTCTACGTTTTTTATTCCTCCAAACCGTTATTCTATGAACAAGACTTTTCAAACAGGCAGCCAGTGACAATTCAGTTTAAGCTACGCAACAAATTGGCGATCTAACGATTATGGATAAATATTAGTAGGCTAAGTTGAAGAATATGATATAAAAACAGTGTAAAAAGCAACCTTTCGAAAAAACATTGACAGCAAATCAACCATTTTTTACATTAATTCAACGTTTGCACACGTTGAATCAATGAAAAAGAAACGGTCATGGAAAAACATTGCAAGCATTCGACTACAATTATTATCATCCGATTGCTTTTCTGTCACCACACGTAAAATCATCCAGACAAGTTCCTCTGCATTACCCATAGGTGTTTATCATCAGTCATGTCACAAAAAGTTTACTTGTACAGCAGTTAAAAGAACATTGCAACCTAAGGCAGTTGCTTTATCTTCTGCTAAAGTCGAGATGCAGAAGCTCGCTCCCTAACAAGATGCAGAAGCTCGCTCCCTCAGTCGGACAAAATCGGTTTATTGAAATGATCCTGCATATTTTGCTGTCCCAAGCAGAAGAAACACAAAAATAAAGAAGAAAATACCGTTAAGGTCTCAACGATGGATGGATGCGAATCATTTAAGTCAAGAGCAGTGTTTTCTAAAAACGAAAGGATTAAATCACTAATTCGTAGTGGTTTGGACTTAATTGCCAAAGAAGCGGAGTATCACAAGTCTTGCAGGGTTCATTTTGATAGAGAGACTAAAAGCAATCCCCAAACCACCACAAACTGGAATATTTCATTTTGCCAAACTCACAACCTTCCTTTCCTAATAATATGCGAATTTGTTGAGGAAGAGATGCAAAAGCAAAGGCAAATGCTATTTTCAATATTATTTGATCTTTACAAAGATGAGTATTTGGTAAATGGAGGAAATGATGTTGAGCTATGGTCTAACACCACACAGAAGCTTGTGAGGAAAATTTCTCATAAGTTTGGTAAAGCACTAACAATAAGTAGGCAATTTTATTTCCACCTCACATTCTCTCCGCCCAAGAAGAAAAATATGCTCTGATAGGTGATTATAGTGCCAATCAAGATGATCAGATTCGTGCAGTGGCACTTCTCTTACGAGGTGAAATATTGACTTACTTACGAGCTTACGAGCTACTCAAAACCAAAACCCCAAATCCAACAATCGTAGAGAGCTTGAAGGATATGGCCCCAAAACTTCCTGAATGATTGCAACTCTTCTATAGCCTACCACACGATTATGTGGGTTGAAATCCAAATTCAGTGATTCTCACACAGACACAATGGAAAGAAAAGTTGAATCAATGTAGTCAGATGCTGTGTATAACGTCAGTCGAGGTCATGTAAAGCCATGGAAGCACACAATACTTAGTTTAGAAGCAATGACAGGTTCCAAGTTAACTTTGCAGATACCTAACAGGGAAGGCCACACAATTAACTACAATGATGTGAAAAGTTTAGAGCCGGAATTTGCATACTCCGCTTTAGCACAGAAAGGAAGTAAAAATCACGTTCCGTGGGAGAAGCATCTGATTATATTCAGGAAATAATGGAGAAAGAGTCCATCTTGACATGCAAAATGAAGCCGCTAGATATGTGTTGGTTCAGCAAAAGTAGAGATGTTGCAACTCCACTCTATGCTGGTTTCATGAGCAATAATAGGGTGGATTGTCTACCGCTACAGCGAATATGTTACATGGACCCAATAACAAGATTACCAACCAACAATAACGTTGTTAAAGAAAGACTGGTTACTGGTTAGAACCATGAAGGTTGCAACTGAAACTCACCAACAATACGCCGTGGTGACGCATGACGTAGCTCTTGCACAATGCACACCCCCTGGTTACACAAAAAGCCTACTCCATTCAAGCCATTGAAGCCCCTCTTTTTGACAATTTCCTCATTATGCTTGGGAATTTCCACATGGATCTTGCATTTTTCGGAGCAGAAGGAACTTTCATAAATGATTGCGGAATAGAGTCCATATTGTCGGAGTCAAAGATCCTTGCCGAGGGATCATTACAAGGGTTCATTACAGGAAATTTTACAACAGGTGTAGGCTACTGTACTCGTGTGCACGAAATTACAGCCAACATCATGGAAAGAAAGCTATACGATCGATTCTTAACAACTTTAGATGCAGATGAAATTGACAACTTCCAGCAAGTCATGTCCACTATTCTAACTGACCCTGATAAAGTAGAAGTATGCTTGGCCATTCCAGTCGTCACCGAACATCGGGAAAAGTATGAAGAATGCTTTAACAGGTCTATGAATGAAGTGTTTAGTGAAACCTATCAGTTCTGGACACTATAGGTTCTACGTGATTGGTCCTACGTATTCTTAATAAACCGACTCTATCGAGAAGTGCAGAGATGCGTCAGGATGAACGACGCAAGTGGTTACATGGTTATTGTACCAATACTTCTAGAAATATATTTCGCTCTGAATTGTCTAAATTATGCAAGATGGGGATCGTTGTTCTACAACAAACTAAAAAACGCGGATCCGAAACTGAGAGCTATACTGGATAATGGTGCTTTCTCAGTTAGGCGTACCAAAAAGGATTACTCTAGGACGGCAGTCCATCTGTCTTTAGAGCAAACTGCGAATAGGGACGCTGCGTCGCAGGTAAAAGGAATAATTGGCTTTCGGAACTCAAAAAGTGCCATAAAAAGATGTTGTGTCACAGTTACACAGAGACCTGCTTCTGTAACAGAGTTAAGATATCTTGCAGGCTTAGAACAAGCCGAAGATGCCGGCATGCCGCGAAACAATTACGCAATCACAGAATTGTTAAAGAAAACGAGCAAATGTCACTATTATGGCTGGTCGAAAACAAATGAAGTTATCATTCCAGGCTGGTTTGAAGGCGCAGCTGTACCATCTGAGCTATTTAGTAAATCGGAGAAAAGAAGTGATAAGGATGACATTGAGAGTTGTGATGAACAGTGGAGCGGAGATTCCGACTTGGAAGATGAATCTGACTTGGAATTATTTTTTTAGTCAATGACTCACCACCATTGCCAAACATTTTTTCTTATGTAGGCTAGACTGTTCAGTGTTGACGAAAAATTCAGACAAAAACTTTTCAAGTATTAATAGGCTATCCTTAACAGTGATTGTTATTATAGATCTAACTAACCCTAACCCAAGTTGGGTGATTGCTCAATTTGCATCATTTTTATTCCGGTATTCCATTAGTAGTTAAATGGCCTGTTATACGTAATACTAATACTTATTTTCTGTTGTGCACACATAAAACAAAACACTTCAAGTTTTTTTAGCGGGAACTCCTGTCATTGATTTAGTGCAAAAAGGGAAGGTGTTAGGCTACCTAGACCTATTTCAGGTCGTCTGTCAGGGGACATCCACCACCAAATTTGTCTGTCACGTACATTTTTGTGAAGCTTAACACTCACACATTAATTTTCAATTGGTTTTATCCGGTAACTATTTCAGCTGACCAGCTTGCACTAGGACTGTAAAATTCCAATCACCAAACTCGCTAAAAGTAAGACAGCCGGATTTCTTACAAGATTTAAAAGTAAGACAACCGGATCTCAGACAGCAAATCAACCATTTTTAAATTGATTCAACGTCTGGAGACGTTAAACCAATGTAGAAAACAGTTGATTTACTGGCTGAGATTGTAGTGAGCCAAGCACATGCAAAAACACTTGATATAGTTCCTTGCACTGAAACTATTTTTATTTGTGTAGAGAAATGAAGTAGAATAGTAGATAAATCACGTTCTGTTACTTAGTATACCGTACTTCAAAAGCACAGCTAACAAATCCCTCCTATCAGTTGACTTAGTGCAAACATAGTTGTGCAAACCTGGGGGTTACCTAGGCCTATTTCAGGTCGTCTGTCAGGGAACACCCACCACCAAATTTGTCTGTCACATATATTTTTGTGAAGCTTAACACTCACACATTAATTTTCAATTGGTTTTATCCGGTAACTATTTCAGCTGACTTAGCTCAAGTTAGGGGGGTCACCTACTTTAGGTCGTCTGTCAGGGGACACCCACCACCAAATTTGTCTGTCACATATATTTTTGTGAAGCTTAACACTCACACATTAATTTTCAATTGATTTTATCCGGTAACTATTTTAGCTGACCTAGCTCAGTTAGGGGGGTCACCTACTTTAGGTCGTCTGTCAGGGGACACCCACCAGCAAATTTGTCTGTCACATATATTTTTGTGAAGCTTAACACTCACAGATTAATAATCAGTTGGTTTTATCCGGTAATTTTTTCAGCTGACCTAGCGCAAATTTTGGGGGGTATAAAACTTGTCTGTCAGAGCCCCCCCACCACAAAAAATGTCTGTCACATACCAGACAATCATCTAGAAACAATTTACTTTACAACCAACTAAGTTTCAAGCGGTAACTATTTCAGCTGACCTAGCGCATTTTTTGGGCCATGAAAAATGCCCCCCATTCCCATACCCACCACCGGCGACCCGGCAGACTTCCAGATTATGAGTATCCACATACCACCGGACATCGCTGTATGAATAGAAATTGGTAACTTTTTCACCTAGGGTGGACGTCGCGGGCTCCCGGTCTATTCCTCTTCTTTCAAGCTTAGCTTTAGAAGACTGCTTGCTGCTTGTCCTATTCTGAATTATTAATCGATTGGTTTCTACATTTTAGTCTGGCATGCTGCTGAGAAAGCCGTTTATCACTATTACGTCATGCAAGCGCTACTGAAAAAGCATCTGCGGCCAGTCAAGACGTTGTTGCTATCAGCACAAAGCCAAAGCAAGTCATAAACTCAGCAATTTGTGCTGGAATTGTGAATACTGCATATCCCCAGGCAATTGCCATTTACATCCAACGACGTAAATGAGCACAAAATTGTTTTCAACTGCTCAGTCATCTCTTTATGAGACATCAGGCTATCGTTATATTTCAAAGAAAATAATTTGCCAATGCCTGAGTGACACTAACCACTTCAAGGACGCGCTGAGCGTATGAAAGTAGCACTCAACACTTCTTCTCACAACAAGAAGTTTGTAACCAACTCGGGAATATTTAAAACATGATCAGCGATTCGGCGTTATTGGCCACGCAAACTTGCCACTCAAACTTCTACGGAAGTTCAGATTTGATAAATCTTATAAAAAAACTTTAGGCCTAAAAACGAACAAACAGCCACAAAAAAGTTGATTAAAAATGTAGCCTACTGGGGACAAGCTCCCCAAAGCCCTTGTCCTACTTTTACATTGATCATTTGTATTAAAATTTTTATTTTGTTGAAAGTTTGGTGCTGCCCAATTTTTTTTTCTTGATCCGCTGCTGTAGGCTACTATGTTGGCAATGGTACAGTAGCGTAGCCAGAAAAAAATTTTGGGGGGGAGAAATATTTAATGAGTTTAAGGAAAATACAAAGTGTTTGTTTTAAGACACCGCCACCTGATGTAGAAGCCTATAGACACAAAAACTTATAAGGGTTGATTAGTAGGCAAAGCAAGCTGCTGGCTTTTGCAAATTAATTGGTTGTTCAATTCAAAGTTCAGACGCACAGTAGGCTACATACATAGCCTATCGTCTAAAAAGAGTTATGGAAAAAAATGCAAACCAAATTGTGTAGCCTATCGCTACCATATTTCAGAACGCCCAGCACAAACACTAATACATATTACGTTGAAAGCGCAGAAAAAAAAAAAACTGGACTGGTGAAACCCATCAACATTTTTGATAAAAACCATCCAAATATAGGCTACAGCAAAAGAAAGATGGTTTAAAATCATTCCCTGGCCTTGTTAAAGGGCGGGGAAACCCAAATTCACTTTTTGCGAGTTTTTTGTTTCAGCGTGATGTCATTGTGTACAACATGCGTTTTAGCAAAAAAAAATCCAAATTTTGTTGCCCTCGTCTCGCTAAGGCCGCTTTTGTTTGATACCCGTTTGCGAGGTCTCGCGCGCATCAAGCTGTGATTCTGTTCGCTTTGACGTCACAAGGTACATATAGTTGTGGCCAAAAATTTAAGACCAGACTTGATTCATGACGATTTTTGCATTACTTCAAAATACTGCATCATATATTGTTTCAGTTGCATCATCTTTATGCATCATCTTATATCTGATGCAGTATTTTGAAGTAATGCAAAAATCGTCATAAATCAAGTCTGGTCTTAAACTTTTGGCCACAACTATATGTACCTTGTGACGTCACAGTGAACAGAATCACAGCTTGATGCGCAACGAGACCTCGCAAACAGGTATCAAACAAAAGCGGCCTTAGCGAGACGAGGGCAACAAAATTTGGATTTTTTTATTGCTAAAACGCATGTTGTACACAATGACATCACGCTGAAACAAAAAACTCGCAAAGTTAATTTGGGTTTCCCCGCTCTTTAATATAGAATCGCCTTTCTGAGAAATTCAAAAAGTAATTTTAAACATAAAGCAAAAACAATTTAGGCCATTACATGATCAGAAAATGACAACATTGCGATTAAAAGTCTATTTGTCGCCTCCCGCCAACCATGTTCGTAACAACTCGATTGGTCTTCTCCTCACTGATCCTTTTGTGATGGCAATGAAGCACACACAAATCTTAAAGGCGATCGGAAGTCATTGATGAGCGTAGCCAGGTCTTGACCCTCTCCATGCATGAAAAAGACCTTTCAGCCCCAACTGTTGTTGCTGGCAAGGTCAGGATGACTTGGGTTGCACTGTGCGCGCTTGGGTAATATTTAGCACTCAGAAGAAGTTCTTTTAAACTTCCTGGTTGACTTGAGAAGTCAGCGAACACCTCCAGAGAATTAGTTCTCTGTCAAGGTTATCCAAAGAATACAAATGCTCAATCTCATCTATCTTGGTTGATTTGTTTAGTGCAGTGGTTCTTAACCGGGAGAGCGCGCCCCCCCCAGGGGGGCGTGAAGCATCTCTCAGGGGGGCGCGAGCTCTACAACAATTTCAATTTTTTTTATTACAATAGGTAATGTCCTATAGGACCTATGCTGTTCGTCATATTTTGTATTTTATCTTATTTTATGTTGTATTCAGTAATTCTTGCTTTATTAGTTAGACCAGAATTTTACAAAACTATTTTGCGCTGAACTCCTTCAGATTTATCAAATTTTCTCGACGCTGCTTCACTTTTACTTTTTGTTCATATTGCTTTTTTACAGTTTTATTTAGCCTACTTAATTGCTCTTAGACTCTTAGTAATGATGGAATGCGCCCCAATCGCTTGGAACGGCATTTGAAATCGAAGCAGTGTCAAGTATTGCACTGATGTGTACAATAAACAGACAAAAATGCAAATTTTTTGGTATGATACTTATTTAAAATCTAGGGGAGCGCGAGACACATGACCATTATTGAATGGGGGGGCTTGATAGAAAAAAGGTTAAGAACCACTGATTTAGTGGAAAGATGCTAGCAACGCAAAAAATGAAGGGTTGTCACTGAATCGTTCCCGAAGAAAGTTACTCAATCCGTCGATGTATGTGACATATAGCCTACCGAACGTTAATTGGAAATGCTGTGAAACCGATTCAGCACAGACGTTAGCACGGTAAACTTGTAGGCCTACCTCTAACATTTTGGACATTGTCAGCTCTTGATTACTATGCTATAAATAAACTATGCATTTTTTGCAGTAACAACCGTAACAATACTTTGAAGGTTATGTAATTGCAGACGATTCAGGACTTTGATTTCGGCTTAAAATGTATGAAAAGTGCTGGAATTTTGAAAACAATCATGCCACACTGGTTTGTATTTGGGCTGGAGACAAAGCTGCCAGTTTCGCGGTTTTCCTCCGGGATTGGGCAAGTTTTGTTTTGGAATAGTGAAAGAATTTTAGCAATCGCAGATAAATTTTGGCATTTTTTGTTTTTTTTGCGTTTGGTTTCGTTTGAATTTTACCAAATGTTTTTCAATTTTGACTAGCCTATATTTTGCGCAAATTTCTCATATTTGGATTACTTTTGGGCTTGTTTCATCACTTGCCAATTTTTTTTACCTAATAACTTATTTCGATCTTAAGCACATTTTAACGTCCGTGTTCTGTCATTTCTACCTTTATGTAGACCAGGAATTCTCAAACTTTTTTTTATCGCGGACCCCTTAAAAAAATTTAGTTTGCGTGGACCCCCTTTGTGGCCTAGTCCGAGAAACTTTTTTGATCAGCATGAATTGGACATAAAGCAATAAAATTAAAATGAATTGGCAACAAAATGTAGCCTATGTTTTATTAAATTTAAGAAATCGCGAATGCTGATTGTTTTTCAATATCTTTCATTTATTTTCATTAATGTGAAGAATGCTGCTGTTTGTCTTCAACAAGGTGTTGCGACCGTGCCAAATTTCTCAACTCAATAACTTACTTCGGTCACAAGCACGTTTTAACGTTCGCGTTTTGTCGCTTCTACCTTTTTCTCGACCTTTGCTATGTTGACGTGTATTGTTTTTGATATGATGGTCAGAAATAAAAAAAACAACTGAACTGAACAAAAACATGAAATTGTGGCCTCGTGTTTGATAGAGCTGATAGGATAGTGGTTTGAATTTAATCTTTTTTCTTTTGAAAACTTTATTCCATTTTTAGAATTATACACTAAGATTTCCATTGGGCCTTCATGGACCTCTTAAAACTAGTCGGCGTACCCCTTGAGGGTCCACGGACCCCAGTTTAAGAACCCCTGATCTAGACCTTTACTATGTTGGCATGTATTGTAATCAAAATTAATATCCAGTGAAGCAATTGAATTACAGTACAAAATTTATCAAGCAACGATTAGTAAGCCATAAGGGTTGATTGTTTTACATGCTGTATGGTTTAACACAGGGGTTCCCAAACTTTCTGTTCATTGGTAGGCTACCCTTTTGTCAATTTATAAATTCGCTCGTGTAGGTCTACCCCCAACATTTTCTCATATTTTTAGCTTTAGAAAGTTTAGATATTGCAACAAATTAACAGTAGAGCTGCATTAGAAGACTGCATACGTGATATTTTGTACCAATCAAAGCACACAAAGTTATTCATAACAATGTAGCCTAATCCAAGGTTAAACAAACACTACAATCAAAACAATATATCGGCTGAATAAGCCCAGAAATCCTAGCTAATGTGATGAATGAGCCTGCTTTTTAGCAACAAGCTCATTAATACGAGGTGAAACATTAGCAACAGCACAACGAAGATCATGTTCAGGTGTTTTGAGCTGTGATCTGTTTTTTGATTTGATTCCCAGCAGCACTGAAAATGTTGACTCACACAACCATGTTGATGGAAACAACAACAATGCATGAATAACAGGTGCCGCAATCTTTTTGTACGACTTGCACATCGTAAACCAAAAACACTTAAATTTCTCTCAGAGTAGGCTACACATCGCGTGCAAAGCCATCATGTTAGAGTTCAATCAGTTCCTCGTGCATCCCTGTTCCAGCCTGCAGTAGCCTTTGTAATTACGGTTCTCATAGCAATCAATCAGCAGTTTTGTCGTGTGCTGTGATTGGACAAAATAAGTCATGTGAACTTGGTAGTTACTGTAGTTGTAGTTAAAGCTTCTACTGGGGTGAAAATGTGACTTACTAAGGAGTTCTTAATCTCAGGTCTTCAAATTATTAACATCATCAGGTGATAAAAAGTATTTTAAGGCAGATAAGAAGTTATGGAAAGAATATCCTTATACTTAATCTAATGTACCCCTCGAAAAGTCGAAATGTACCCCTGGGGGTACATGTACCCCAGTTTGGGAACCCCTGGTTTAACATCTTGTTTGCTGCCCATTAGCAATTAAAAGTTTTCAAAACATTTGGCAACCTTGTTTTGAGATCAATCGGAGTCAGAAACAGAGAATTGAATGATTGGCAATGCACTAATGCAGCGTGATCATTATTAATTTTGTTTGTCACAAGTGCAGCATGAGGCTAAAACAGGTCATTTTTGTGTACACTTGTAAAATAATCAGAGAAGACTTGGACGTCGGTTATAGTTACTCTTTTTGGTGCCTGGTTGGGTATTATATTATTGCGTATTGGGCTGAACCAAAGCCCTTTTTAACTCCCAGGTATTATGAAGGTCTTGGTTTAACCAGAGTATGTACAACTTCAGCAAGGTGGATAGGCCATTGGTGATAAAGTTGAACAGCCAGCAACATTATGTTGCTTATGTTTATTGAGTGCAGGTGTTACTTTATGAGTTGATGACTCCATATTTTACTCAAGATTTCCTTTAGGCTACTGAATTTGATACAATGCTAATCTTGTTTAAATTGTTTTCTATGCAACTGTAACAATGAATCATTGTTAAATCAGCATTTTTAATTGAATTCAGTAGTACAGCTCACATTCAGCACAACGTACAAAAGCAAAATATAAAACACTTTTGTTTTTGTTGAGACTACACCATGAAGACTCTGAAAAAGAATAGAGTGTTTAGATCTCTTAATCGTAACCCAAGCCATAATTTACAAAACTGGTTCGATTGGAACTGGCAATCCTGACAATGCCTAACAATTCCTAAGATTCACTTTATCCTCTCCTTTTGTTAAAAGAAAATGTTACCGTACCATACTTAAGCAGTGAAACGCGCATCAACAGATCAAAATTTAAAAAACAAAGATATTGCAAAATGCAATTACCATAAATGCCTGCATCAACAGCATCAACAGATCAAAATTTAATAAAAACAAAGATATTGCTATAAACGCAATTGCAAACACTGTTGAAAGAAAAGATACTGTACTTACATATAGATAGAGATGTACGTATACGTCGCAAATTCTACGCCGCAGACTTGCGGCATAGACTTTTTGTTTTCGCTAACGCTTACGGCCACATGTTTTGGATAGTTGTCGCTTGAGGCTACGCCGTAAAGTTTTTGCAGTTTTTTAGCGCATAGCGTCAACGCATACCTTTTAATGTCTTAGTTGTTGTTTGCATTTTTTATCAAACTTTTCAAATTTTGAATAACTTGAAAGAATGTTTTCAATGGGCAAAGACATATTGAAACCAAAACGCAGCAAAATGTCAGATGAACACTTTCATATGCTTGTGTTTCTTCGTGGAAATTCAAAATAAAACTTGTTTGTTTCGAGTACTTTTATATTTATACCTTGTGAATGTTTGGCACCTAGCAAATAAAGTGAGTTTACGCTAGTGTATACGCTGACGCCGCCAACTTTTTTTTACAAGTTACGTTGACGCATACGGTGTATGGTTTTTCGAACGTTTGCGTTTACGCTGACGGCGTCAATAATTTTTGTATGCGCGTACATCACTGCATATAGATCTTGTAATAAGATTTTATTTGAATAAAGACCTTCTGATGATCTTTCTTTTAGGGTGAAACAATGTGTAGACGTAGAGGTTTTAGCATGTAATGACTATATTTTATGTACCGGTAATTTGCTCTGCTTGGCATTGAGCACTTTTTGTAGTATTAATAATATTTATTGTTTAGATCTTGTAATATTGTTCACTTTATTCTATTATTTTTGCTGTCACATCATCTACTAGGCCCTAAACTAGTTGTAGTATTGATGTTTTTTTATTTAGCTATAAAACATAATAGTACATAGTTTTGACCTTGCAATGAATGAGAACAAACTCGAAGAACAAGCACCGATACTAGATAGTGAAACAAGTTTGGATTATTATGTTACCACTGTAAATGAAAAGAAAGTGATACCAGGTTAGAATATTTTTTTTTATATTCTGACTTGTTTCTAAATGTTCTTCAAGCATGTATTTTAACTTTAACTAATCGAGAGCTCAATGAAGAACTTTGACATTTGTTTATTTCTTCTGTAAAAATTATGTTGATCGCTCTAAAATTGTGTTTGAACTTAAGCGTATATTCTTTAGCTTTTGTTGCTTTCTCCTTTTAATTGTTTAGTCTGCTTAAGCATAGTAATCTGCCTATAGTCATATTTATATATCATGATTTTTTTTTATAACTTTTTAACTTTTGTAAAGTTCTAATCTTGGCAAAACAAGCATCATATCACAATCCACAGATTTAACTTGATGCATTAAAGCTGTATAGTTGTTATATATAAATGTAAATGTATGTATATGATATAATTCTTATTTTTGGTTGAGTAAAATTACGAACAGGTTTGGAAGAAAATCCTTGAAAACCTGAATAAGCATTAGTAAATTTTATAAAATTATTTCATAGCCTTCACATTACAAGAGAGCTACAAGGTCTGTCATGTCATCCATCTTTGTTTTCACCATGCATTTGCAAACTGGGTTTTTTTTTTTCGCTGAGACTTTTTGGTCATTTGTCTGAAATGACTAGAAAAAATTCGGTAATTTTTTATTTATTTCGGTCATTTTTATTCATTTTTGGTCATATATAGTAAATTGACTATATATTATATATATATTTTTTCGAACATTTTGATTGAATTGACTGTATTTTTTTCGAACATTTTGCTAAGAAATCGGTCAATGACCGATAAATGACCGAAAAAAAAAAACAGTTTGCAAAGATAGTTTACTTTAGAGTCTAAAGTTTAGACTATCATGTAAAGTACTATATCTACCTAAGTAACCCCAGAAAATTGCTTTTTATGACCAATTTTTATTTGTAAATTATTTATATATTTTTACTGTGAGAAACACCTTCACTCTTGAGTTGAAAACTTATTGTTGGGGCTGGGCTAAGCGAGTTGCAGAGGGTCTATGTTTTACATGTTGCTTGGCAGAGCTTTTGCGCACCCCTGTTATATAACACATTCATCTCCATTGAAGTGGGGCTATGTTGCTACAAGATAGGCCCAATTTAGGGACGGATCCAGCAAGTAGCTTTAGGGGACAATTTCAACAATGGTGTGCACTGTCCATGTCTATTGTCTACATTAGTCCGCATTTGCAAATATATGATACCGGTACCGTAAATTTATATACAGTTATTTTTTTAATTTTAAGGGGATATATAATTAGGCTACCCTCTCCTGGATCCGTCACTGGCCCAATTTTATGTATATTTGGCACTGAGCTCAAAAAACAAGCCATCTTCCTGTGTGTCCCTGTCTTACAATCCCATGCTACACTGCTACAGCCTACAAGTACAAGTGCAACCTTTTAGTACACAACTTTTTTACAGAAGAATGTGATAATTTATGGACTACTTGTATCAGCTTGATAGAAGCTATGATATTTGCTTATGAAGTTAGAACAACAGTTTATTTGATCATGTTTTGTAACTCATTCGTTATTTTAATAACGTTGGATATTTTAAGATGCAATTAATCATCTGAAAAATGAAAACTCGGGCATTGTGGTTTCGGTTGATCGAGCTGGCTCAGTTAAAGTTCGCAAACGAAAAAAATCAAAAAGAAGAAAGAAAAAATCTAACTTAGGTATTGTACTCATGAATCATAATACCTTCTTAGACATATATCTAAGTATACCGGTACCAGTATTGTAGCAAAATGTATCAATTGTGTTTATTTTATATATTTCTTTAATGTATTGCTTGTATCACATTCATGGGTTGAACAATTTTTCAGTGTCAGTTTTATATTAAAGTTGCGTTCATCTCATTTACTGGTAAGTTTGACGATTCAAAGTACCGTAAACCTATCTCTATTTTGAACTCACTGCCTTCGTTGATCACTTGTGTGGTGGTTAATGGATATTTTTCTATTTTTCAGTCACAAGAATAATAATAATTTTATCACATATTTACATTGAACAATATTTAGTGAATTTACAACCGAACCGTGGTGTTATATTTGATATATCACTGAAATGATTTAATGTTTTTAAATTAGCACTAATCACTTGCATTCATCGTTTTTCATCTATTTTTATCTCTGTAAACATGTATGTTCTACAGTCTACACTTGAGGCTTTCTTTTTAAAACTTCTTAACCTTTTTAATAGTATATTGTCTTAAAATATCATATTACTGTGAAAAAAGTAAAAAGTAAAATGTTTTATCATGATTACCAGTTTTGGTTAATTTTTGCAGCTCTTGAAGAAATCGGAATCAGAGCATCCGATGATGGCATATTGTAAGTAGTCCGTACCCTACTACCCTATCGTTATTCTTGCTTAGGAATTGAAATTATGCTTTGCGCATTGATTCTATCGATTTGTAAGATATTGTGATAGTCCACAACCCTACCCTACATTCACACCTTGCATAATTTTTTACGCTTGTTTAGAATTTGATAGAATATATGATTTACCGTTTTGTAAACAATACATTCTTGTGTCAACAACACTACGGTAGTTTGAAACACAACGACTGTGCTATTCGCATATCATTGTATTTATGTCACTTGCTACACATTACATACTTCCTTACTTAGCTATTAATGCATGGCAATTGACGTTTTCCAAATTTTCTGCATTTTTATGCTGATATGCCGCATATAATTGCTGGTATTGTGTAATGTAATTCCAGACACGTTGATAACAAAAATAGAGGAAGTTTATTCTTTTGATAGTAATTTATATAATATTTTATTGGCAATTAATTTTCAGATATCGTTCCTCTGGTTCAGATGGAAGTCAAAAGAAAATGCCCAGACGATCAGCATCGGTCTGTGAAAAAGATTTGAGAAAAAATTCCCGAGTTGTGTTTACTGGTGTACCTGCCTACCATAAGCAGTTAAATGATGACATCACATCTGAAGACCAACAACTCACTGTAAGTAATAAGTATGTTGTAAATCTCTTAACTCTGCATAGGTCGCAGAAATTAAATCATTTTGATACGTAATATGGTAATGTTTTGTCTAAACTCTAAATTGTATCGCTTTAAATGCTTGATACACCTGGTGTAGAACTTGCTGAAGGTGTTGTAGAACTTGCTTGTGTAGAACTAGTGCTGATTTTCTACATGACTACACAGCTTGATCATTTCAATCGCCTTTAACAAACTTTACAATGCTGTTGGACACGAATGGTGTTATATGATGTGCCACCATTGTCCATCATGTTCTCTTCGTGTGTTCATCTTATTCTCTTTCGCTGGTTGAAAAGTCGAGAAACTTGGCCACATTACATCCTGTGATCAATTGCTCATGTTTTGTTTGTGAAGCAACAAAGCTGTTTTAAATTGAAACAATAAAGGTTGAAAATTCAAATGTACAAAGTGTTTTCTCAAGAGCTCAAATTCATAGCAAGTGCTCAAATACATGGCCAAGCAAATTGAAAAAAGTTGTCTTCAGTGTTCAAATACTAATTTTTTTGTCAATTTTTGTTAAATATTTTTAGGAGGTTGTCGTTCGGAAAAGGGTTAAAAGGAAAACATCGTTTAAAAGTGATTGCCGTGATGGTAACGCGGTTTTAGACAACTCTAAACCTGATCTTCTTCCTAATCCTAAAACTACAACAACAAACCAAGCCAAGTATGTGTTCCTAGTTTGTGCGACGGTTTGAATAGAGCAGTTATCGTTTTGCTTTGCTAGTGTAACGTGAAGACATACATCGCAATATTTTATATTCATCACAACGTTTAACTCATAACTTGCTGTCGAGGTATGCATATTTGTTTTATTAATTGCGTAATTTTAATTAACGATTTCCGCTGTAGCGAAACGGAAGACTTTTTCTTTTTAATTTTCTATAGAAGGTGATTTTCAGTTATAAGTTTCTCATAATTTGTCCAGATCAAATTCTTCAGACACATGACATACATATCGATTGTTATTTTCCAAGAAAATTTTAGCAAATGCTCAGCAAATAACCAGTCTTCAAGTCATAGCATGCCACTGCAAAACACGATTACAATGACTCGAAATTATGCACGTGATGTGTTCGCTGTTTGCATTGGTAGAAGGAAAATATTGTTTGCTAGTTTGACATTCAGTACTTTAACAAGAGAAAAAAATCCATGTAGTTCACTCAACGACATGTTTTCCCAAAATCCGTCATTTTTATATTGAATCAATGTAAAAATGACGGATTTGGTTGTCTGGATTGATTATACCGAATATGCGGGTCTGCTACTATTCGGTGAGTCCGATTCGGTGAGTTCCTAACCTCTAACCCCTAACCCTAAAACGGCAATGATAATTAGGCTGCGGTACCCGATAATTTAAAAAAAAAATTGAAAAAATCCCCCGTTAAGGGATCGGACTCACCGAATCGGACTCACCGAAACGGGCCATTCCGGAATATGCTTTAGTTGAAATTCAAAACCAGCTCACACGTTCAGCCAGAAAGGTCGCCATTAATTTTTTCAAACAAACCAATTGTTTTTGTGTAGAAATAAAGTACAAAAAAGTTCACTAATACCATTTTTCTAGCGTTCATTGGGCGATGAAATGCAGTTTGCAATTGTTCAGATTGCAGAAGGATTTTTTCACTTTGTCGTGTGTCTGTGAAATACCGTTTCATTTTATTTAGTTAAACAATCGGACTTGCACCTGTAGCTAGTAATTGTACATATCATGGTGTATCTGGTCAATCGGTAAATTACTTTTCAGATCAAAACAAGGAAATATGCCTTCCCAAGTGAGTTTCACTGTGTCTTGCCATATAACCAGTGACGTACTGTAGAGTATGTAGACTGTAGCGTTAGAAAATGAATGCATCGATTTAGTTTTTCATCAAATGCCATTTTTGCCTGCGCAGACGAAAGATAAAAATAGTTATTTATCGCCAATACACGCATTTTCAACCCAGGGTTCCCGACGTTCTCTCTCATCGCTGCACATCAATAACGTTGACATGCAGGAGCCAGTGAAGGTAAAGCATCTGTTTCTTATGTACCAACCTTACTGGCTACCATGACTTTATTGTTTTTGACTGTTATTTTAGTTGTTCGTCTTCGGTTATTTCAAATTCAGCCATAGCCAAAGTTTATATTCGAAATACTGTAACGTTTATTTATTAATTAGTAGCTTCGCAGAATGATTTGAGAACCATACGACTCGTTAACTAGATAACGCATTAGATTAGATGGTTTGACTTAGTCCTATTTGTTTCGCTTGAGTTGCCACCGTTTCTCCTGGCCTGATAGATATATGATTGTATATATTCCTTTTCTAATAACCCATCCATCAGTGAATCTTAATGTTTTTTCGTCGAAAACAAAAACAAATCATCGTGTAAAACGTATTTTTGGTTTGGTTTAACGTTAATGCCAAACGTGCTTTGGTTACACAGTACACACATATAATCCAGTGATGTAACAAGTAACATCACAAGATTTTATCATGTGCCCATCAACAAATCAGTCCTTTTTTACATTGATTCAACGTCTGCAGACGTTGAATCACTGTAAAAAAGGGCTGATTTGTTGACTGGATAGTGATTCATGTCATGGGACCATCAAAAGTTTGCCGTTGGTCAAGTGAAAGTTTGGGCAACTTAATCGACTTGCTAATTATGCCAGAAAGCAAAACCAACCACTTGAATCACGGTTTTCTTCGTTTCCTGACGTCGATTCTATGCATTTGAAACAGTTTATTAACCGTTTTAGTTGGCAATTCACGCTGCAGTGTTGTGAAACCCAACACTTTGTCCTTGAAGTTGTTGCTATGTTTGTAGAAGTTCAACCGACAAGACGCTCTCGCAACAATCAACGCGTTTGTCATGGAAGTGCAAGAAGCGACCACTGTTGCCAAGCAGCAAGAACAACAGGAGGATAGGAATAAAGGTAATCCCAGATAGCAAAATCCGCTATTTTGAACATCTATTCAACGTCTGTAGATGTTGAATTAATGTAAAAATGACAGAAATTTGGTGCCTGGAATTTTGGCCACCCTGGAGAATAGCAAAAACTCATCAACACAAAAAAATGTTTTTCAACATGATAGTCGAATAAGTCTGTAATTGTGACTTTTGCTATGGCTTGGAGTTGTTTCTGTCAGAGGTTTTAAGCCTAGTTGTTCTTCTTGGATGGAGAGCAGCGTATGTTTGTGAAAAAAATTGGGCCCTATTCTGAGCCGCATTCACGTTACATTTCTGCAAAATTTGCGTCACAACTTCAGTATTTTTGCGCGAATGTACATGCACGCAAGGTGAAGGAAGGCAACATTAACAAAGTGTTTAGAAAACTCTGTCACATTGCAATTTGACTCAACAAGAATATAATCTTGTGAGTTTATGTTTGGTTTCAATTATATTGGGGTTGAGGCATGGATTTCGAGTCGAAATTGAAATACTAGGGTCATCTTACAGGGTCTGCTACTATTCGGTGAGTCCGATTCGGTGAGTTCCTAACTTCTAACCCCTAACCTTAACCCCTAACCCTAAAACGGCAATGATAATTAGGCTACGGTACCCGATAATTTAAAAAAAAATTGAAAAAATCCTCCGTTAAGGGATCGGACTTACCGAATCGGACTCACCGAATCGGACTAACCGAATCGGACTCACCGAAACGGGCCATTCCGCATCTTACAAGCTCATTCGTAGCTGTTAATTTTACTTCAAAATAAACTTGTTTGCGTTGTTTTAACGGTCACAGATGTTACTTCAATTTGTTGAACTGCAATTCTTCTTTTTTTACGATATATTAAAGCAACCATTTAATTTTGTAAAGCTTGCCATGGTGTCAAAACCTTAGCTCACACAGTATTATGAAAAGTATAGCTTTAGGAGAGAAGTAATTGATAGCCTAGTGAATCTGCTTATAATGTTATGAAAAGTTCTTGAAAGTCTCTTGTGAGTTAAATTTGTCCAACTTGGGCAACAACTTACTTTCTCACATTTGCCATTTGATTAAACGCGCAGGAAAATTAATACACCATGCAATCTTCAAATTTTATTTAACCAAAACAGATCTCGGCTGCGTAAAACCGACAACATTTTTATGCATGATGTTTGTAGAAGCCACCCTACAGTTAGTCATGAAATAATTTGCTTTTGATTATCAATAAAACAGTGAATGCCATTAACTGTGACGCTCCGATCTTTCCTATGTTACTATGTAATTATGGACGACATAACAGCACGTTGAAGAAGTTGCTAGTGTTCTTGTGGACATGCAAGTATAATAGTGACACGTGGGACTGGCAATTATCTCGCCAGCGTCACACTGATTGAATCACTGAGTTGATGTTCATAATATCTGGACAAAATCTAACTGGGGGTGTAAGAAACATATTTTACTCTATTAATCTGACCATATTTTTTCAATTGTTAGATCCTATCTTGAGGTCCCACTCACTTAGCGAAGTTGTTGCTGAAGACACGGACTTCAGTTCCTTTGATCCAAACGACCGCGTTCCTGATCTTCCTGAGTCAAAGATTCTTCTGATGCAAAAACCTCCTGTGTACGGCCACCAGAAGTCGGAGAGCATCGGACAACGTAGCGTCGCATCCGGGAGCGTATTCATGTCGGACGCATCTGTGGATGAAAACTCCTTGCCATGTTCTCTTCATCCTCCAGTCATAAAAACATCCTCCGAAGAAACGAAAGGGCGCTGCACCAGATCCCATTCCCTCTTCGACATTGTGTTAGGTGAAGATCAGCCAACGCTTGATGTTTGTAAATTTATTTTGGCTCGATGTTAATTTGCTTTGTGACCTGTGGCTTTTTGTGAAATTAAGTGTTTTTTATATTACTTATCTAATTCTAAGAAATAAATTGTATCTTATATTTTGAGCCAGTCGCTTTACTGTGGTTGCATTGCAATGAAACTTGGTGATATTGTGATTTCATTGAACAGTGGAAAAAGATATTCACTAAATCCACTACAGATTTGGTTTTCTGTTTTCGCGATTAGTTGATCAAATCAAATTATCTGAGAAACGTTTGCCACTTCAACGCAACTTGTAAATTTCACCCCAATATTGCAGAAATTTAGATGGAGAATACTTCCGCAATTTACCGCCGAACTAGTTCGTTAATTCCAGACAGCATTCAGGCGTTTTTTTACATTGATCCAACGTCTGCAGAAATTGAATCAATATAAAAAGCGACTGATTTGCTGTCTGGGTTAATGTAACTTTTCACTGCTCGAGAAAAAGAAATCATAATGCCGGTCGTCTTTCACTCCATTCCTACAGATTGGTCATGCATTTTATTTGTGTTAATTTGCATTTACCAGACGCCAATGCTAATAACATCCTCTCGGAGATGATGTCCAGAAGAATGTCCCGCAACCAATCCGCCATGAGCCTGTCCAACCGATCGCAATGTAAAAGAACGAAAGGTCGGTATCAACGTAGCCCGTCAAATATACTATCTTTAGTCTTGATGTCACCACATTAAAAAGCATTCGAGCTATTTTGCTTAAGGCTACTACGGATGTATGAACTAAATGTTGTCTTTGTTTACTGTGCGCAGATTACGATGACTATGGCATCGCCCATTTGGAGCAAGTTTGTAAGCTTGTGGAACAAATTGGTAGGGAGAAATTTTATACAATGAAATGTTTTCGCTAAAACATTGCCCAGAGTGCACAATCCGTCATTTTTACATTGATTCAACGTTTGCAAATGTTGAATTAATGTAAAAATGACAGACTATGTTGTTATAGTTTGTATTGGTTGACTTGTTCAATGGACTTTTTTCTAGTTTGTTACAGTCTATCACGCTTTCAAGACACGAAACAGCAATAATAACTAATTAACTGAAAAGTCAAGTGAATAAATAAATATATTTTGGTCTTGCAACTCTATGTCATGTCGCCATGTACTTAAATGTCTTTTATCTATCAATTACGTCAACAGACGAACTTCAAAACTCTGATATCCATAACCTATCTCAATGGCAAAATCCGGCCCCGTTACATTGATTCAACGTCTGAAGACGTAGAATCAATCCAAAAAGGTCGGATTTTATTGCCTGGTATGACAAACACATCTGATAACGGTCTTCTCATCATCGAGTAGATAGAACTAGAAAATGGCCAGTAATTGCCTCGTTAAACCATTTTTGTGTGTTGCGTTTGGCTTTGTTGGCTCACAACATCAGCCCACGTCGACTTTTGAGAAAAATAATCACTTTTTATAGTTGGTTGAGGTATTCACACTGTTTTAGCTGTGCTTATTTCAGTAAGCAAAATCTTT
This sequence comes from Aplidium turbinatum, assembly GCF_918807975.1. Lineage (NCBI taxonomy): Eukaryota > Metazoa > Chordata > Ascidiacea > Aplousobranchia > Polyclinidae > Aplidium > Aplidium turbinatum. The sequence goes on along the minus strand of NC_137480.1, from coordinate 19,217,381 downwards.
CCTTTTTTACGTAAACAATGTCTGAACATGTTATTGTTAACCCAGCCAGCAAAACTCGTCCTTTTTACATAATTCAACGTTGAATTAATGTAAAAAGGACGGACTTTGCTGGCTGGGAAATTTGTTGTCTGAAGACGGTCATACGTCAAATCAATGTAAAAGAGACGAATTTACAACCTGGGATGCACTTGCTGTGTGTTGCAAAGAGTACCCAAACTTGAATACGTTTTCATGCGGATCGTTTACATAATATACGAAACAAATTGCAACCGTGAATTATTCAGTCGTTATTTTCTTTGTTTGTTTTTACCAGGCGACCTTCGAAATCACAACCAAGCGTTGGTCAAACGGGTGCATCAACTTGAGGCTCAAGTTAAAGAGCTGAAAAATGAAAAAGGTTGGTATGGTTCATATTTCTCACCGCTAACATTACAAGATGTTTAAATTGCGAAGTTTTTATGCTGTGGCTCGTTCTGAATAGCTCAGGAAGTGATTCTGTTTACGGAAACGGGCTTTCAGTGCGACGTAAGTCAGCAATTCATCATTTTTTCAGCAAATCAGCATCAGTTAACTAATTCAATACCATAGAAATGCCACATTCGTTGCTGATCAAACACTTTTGTTAAAATCGAACTCTCTGCGAGGAATCTGCATGATTTCTCGGTACTTCGCACTTTATTTGAGCTTCTTTGAGCTCTGTCTGTTGCGTTCTGATGTTGAACGTCTGTGTGTACCGTCACATGGCAGAAGTGTTAACACTGTCAGTCTGTCATGGGCTAACGCAGATTACCAATGAGAAACGAATCTTGGGCTAAGTCAAGTAATCTTCTTCATTCAATGAAGGAAATTAGTTTTTAAGTGTGGCAGCAGTTATTTCGGTTTTAATTCAGCATCAATGTTCAATTAGAAAATTGAAAATTTGTGCTTTTTAATTTCTTTCTAAAGTTAGGTTCTTCTTCGAAGAATAATTACACATTTGACATAGTCGGATGTCTTAAGTCTTGCTGGTCATTAATTACAATATTCGAAAATTATCCGCATTAGCCCGGTTCTGTTACCATTCATGCGGCTGTGGCTTAATTTGTCACTAAGCTTTGCGTCAAACCAGCAAATAAGTTCTATTTTACGTCCACAAACGTTGAATCAATGTAAAAATGCACTAATTTGATAACTGGCAACGAGTTGGTAATTCTGTGTGTGCCAGCAATGTCACATGATTTCGGACTTGTCCAGTCGTTTGCGTAGCCACCATCTAGCTTTCAAAATATACCATTTTCAACGCATGCAGACGTGGAATCAATGTAAAACAATAGAACTGGGCTTTGTTACTGCATCGAAAAGTGCTTATTAGTGCACTAACCCGAGGCTCTGTTCCAGTTTGTAATTATAATAAACAAACTCTGGGCGTGTTTCTCCGATTGTGACCAGAGCTTTGGTATAGCGAGTGTATCATTGCTTACGTGGATGGTTGTTTATTTGTTTTTTCTTGCAATTTTCAGTTTTTTTCTGAAAATCGTTTTGACCTGAGCGCCTCAGTTCAAGGTTGTACTTAGCCAAGAAACGCTTCCACATTGCTGAATCGTTGGTAGACGTTGGTTATTGGGTCCGCTTCAAACCATTTGTTTCGTCATAAACACGGATAATATTTGCTTTACTTTAATTTTAACAAATAGGAGTGAATTTAATTTTTAACATCGATTGAACGTACGGTATGTAAAAAACGACCTTTGCTGTCTGGGGCGCTTGCAAAACGTCATGCTGCAGTGAAGCTACGCCCACATCACACGTTAGTGGTCTTTACGCTTGACAATATTGTGAGGTCAGTGATGTCCTAGTCAGAACATGTTTTGGAAATCCACTTGTCGCTCTTCAACCAGCTATAAAGTAGTCAATGATAGGTTGCAACCTCTGTACGTGTAACTAGCAATTTTGTCAATCGTGTTTGAAAACAGATTTCTTGCGGTTTGATTTGAACCATAATATTGAAGCTTGGTTTCTTGCGGCCTTCTTTGTGGCTACATCGTCGATTATGTCCCTCATATCTTCTGTATGACATTTCTTATAATTGGACGTTTATGTAATAGTAGTATCTGGTAATGATACCTTTTGTTAAGTCTTTTCAAAGACTAGTGATTTTCTACTGAAGATAATTTCCTCTGGTTTGCTGTGTTTTAATTCGTTCGACGCTTGAAGCACCGATCTTTGTTCAACGTAGTGGATTAGGCAACGTAATATTTTCCAACTACATTGAAACTTTTTCTACATTTTATTTCAACTTCCATGTCAAACTTCAAATTATTGGGATTAGCTAAACTTGTGTTATGAATTGAACACTTTTTAAACAGTTTAACTTTTTTCTATGGAAACTTGATGCAATGTGATGTTGAACTAACGCGAGTTTGTCGTGAAATTTAAAGCTGACAATGTTCAGGATCAAACAGTTTTGACTCCTCCATCCCGGACTCTTATCAGACCCTTCCCAAACGAGCTCACCCTGTTGGAAGACTGAGGGATGTCATCACAAGATCCACTTCGCGGTGAGTTGCTCAGTCGTTTTTTTTACATTGATTCAACGTCTGGAGACCAAGAACGTTCTTCGATTTCAAGCGTTGAATCATTGTAAAAAGAATTGATTTTGAGGTTGGGTCAATTACATTGAATCTCCGAATACATTTCTCCTTTTAAAGTATTTGTACTTTGTTGTTGCGGCATTATACCGTTATAAGCGCGTTTGAAATCACGAAACGAGTGATATTTTTAGCAACTATTTTGTGATCAGATCTCGAAATTCAAGTTTTGAGCGTCCACAATCAACCTACGAAATGAAAGGTAAGCATTAATTTCTTGAATGCTTTGCGATGATCGGAATGTCGTGCAGTTCGCAGCCAGCAAAAAGTTGTCTTTTTTACATTGCACAATGTAAAAAAGATTACTTTTGCTAGCTGGGTTATTGCTTGTCTTGTTATTATAATAGGACTGCGACCATAATACATATGCTGGATGTATGGTAATCATACGCTGTAGACAAAAACCATCCTACTAATTCTGTTTCTGCAAACCGTTAAAATTATAGTGATCATAACTTTAGAAAAACAACATTCAAATAGTTTGTTTCTCAATGGTATTGGTAATTCGAAAAACGCTCTTTTGAAAAAATGTGCTGTTTCGATTTGTATATAACTTTGAACTTGTAAATCACAACAGTGCATGTATTGTTGCTTTTTTATTAAGTTGAGGATATCCGTAGTTGAGTCATGTTTCCTTTCTCTTTCTGCTTCAATTTTTGCGGCTACTAAATATAGAAATTCAGCGATCAACATCTGCGTCTTGACGTTGCTGTAACGAACACGAACGTAGACACGAAGATTGGCTTCCTTGCCTTCCATCCACTTAACCTAAATCCTCACCAACCCAGAGGGTAAAATCCGTCATTTTTACATTAATTCAACGTCTGCAGACGTTGAATCAATGTAAAATTGACGGATTTTACTGTCTGGAAACCGGGCATTAGCTCGGATACGACAAACGTTAAAAATTATATCTCAATTACAAAAGATAATTACTAAAATACCAGATGCAATCGTTTTCGGCCATGTTTCCTTTAGTGTAGTAGAAAGCAAATTTCTATAATTCTACATGCTGCAATTAAATCCCGAAGGTTTGACACATACGTGAGACAACTCGTACGGTTGTGAAATGTTTACAGCATATTGCTGACAATGCTGATGCAGCTTCCATACAGTCCAGCCAGGAATTGTTGCCTTTTTACTTCAATTCAAAGTGGCTAGACATTTAAAGACGTATTTTAACCGTTAAACGTTGAAAAGTATGAAAAGACATATAACTGACCATATAAAAAGTTATGAAGCCATAAAAAGACATAAATATGAAAAGAAATATAAAAAGACTGGTTCTTTTCGCTGACGAGACCAGTGATCCTGCTCATGCATATCACGGACTTTGGAAACTGTATTTACGGCAGACAGTTATTTTGGGTTTTGGCTCAGTCGGTAAAGCCTAAATCTTGATCATTGAGTTGGCCGTCATTTACTGCAGTAGCATTGTTGTGCAGTAATCTTCGCGTAACAATCACGTTTTGTTTTGCGACAACATGCAGTACACTGCGACCATAGATACAACACAACAGAAAGCAGCAAAACCTAACCCGAGTCGGCTGCTCCAAATACTTTAGCATGCCATTAATGGTCTTACCGAGACACAGCCGTGTACTCTGGAGCGGTGTCGTAGAAATGTCCTTTTGAGTGTCGCGCAGACACGCTGTTGGTGGTAGTGGCTTCTCACTGCCTAGTGCCTGGTGATGCAATAAAACGGCAATATGATGAAACACTGCAATGTTGATATTTGATGAGGCCACATTTTTAGGATGCGGCGAGCCGTTTCCTCTTGCGTCATCGTTTGGTGTGACGTCACAAGACAAACCAACCCTACATTCTAACTTGCAATTGAAGAAAAACAAGTGAGTAGTGTAGCTAAAAGAAATATCTATCCTATGCCCAAGATATTCCAAAGCTTCGTAAGTTTCACTTTGTAGCATCTTCCTATTTTTGGCTTGGCGTAATGATATCTCATTGGACTTTTAATCGAAGGGTCCGATGTTCGATTCCCGTTTCGACATTGCTTATTGATAAGCAAGACATCCTATTCGTGTGGTAGTGTCCTATTCCGACTTCCATGAATGAAAAAGTACTGCGATACGCAATCAAACTGTGGAATACCAGTATTTTTTCAAATTTATCAACATAAGTGAAACTTAAAAAATCAATAACCTCTCAAGAACATGTACTGTAGAATGAAAAAAATGTCCTCTCGTAACGAAAAAGCGTTAAGTCAAGCTACATGTTTTTGGGAGCCTGCTGCTTTTTTCACTACTTGACTTATTTAAGTCACCCATGGGTCAACTTGTATCTTTTGCGAATCCTTCATTTACATCATGAACCAATCCGACAGATGTTCGAAGCCACGACCCATTTTTAAGAAATGAAATCACTATGTTTATAATGGACAATTGAGGTTTCCGTAACGCAAGAGAATGCAATAGCTGTGCAGTTAAGTCGGCAAATTTTTTTGACTATTTTTGGTATGCCGCGTCATTACGTCGGAAGATTTAGATTTGCTGATCATCATCATCATCATGAGATTTCATATCAAGATTTGCTGATATGCTTCTACATTGTTTTGCCTTTTGTTCGAGTTACAACATTTCTGTCTTAACACCACCCATAATATCGACATGTTTTCCTCAAGACCTGCCTACTCCCGAGATGATCTTGAGCTTTCTTCTAAAGGTCGTTGGAAGTTTTGGAAAGCTCCATCGAAGAGCACAGATCCTCATCAGTCTTCTAGTAAACGAGTCCCAACTTTGAAAGCTGATCAGGTTTCCTGTTGGTTTTACTTGATTAAAGTTACACCAGCTAACAAAATCCGTCTTTTTTACCGTCTACAGACGTTGAATCAATGTAGGAAAGACTGATTTTGATAGCTTAAAATGACTCTCAGTGTTGTGTTGCGTGTTAAGCCTAAAGATCCATGTTTTTCTGGAACCTTGTTAGCCTTCAATAAATCCACCGAAAGTAACTGTAGGGTTATTGAACTTTGGAATATCTTCTCTTTTCGAGCGCTTCAGTTTATCTTTAACTTTGCAGAGTTCATTTGTCCAATCGAAGAGTTCAAACGGCGGTTTCGACTCTCTCAATAATATTGACAACGATTTCAACCAAAAGAAGACGAAATCCACATCCAGTGCGAGCCCCAGTAGAGGTGATTATGTTTCATTGCAGTAGAAATTTCACATTTCCTGATGAAAAGTTTTCTTTGTTGTTGCAATAATATTACTATCTTTACTTTGTTAATTAGTGCAACTACGATAATGTCTGTAGTTTCTCTTGTGAGGAAGCAGGAAGTCACTCTTGGCTTCAAAACTTAATTAACTGGTTAGAAGATTCAATTGTTTCCTAATATGGCCACCCCAATGTATTTGGACTTCAGTAGAGTCTGTTTTCCTCTATGGTTTTTCCTCATTTTCCAAGCGTTTAACTTTTAACGCAATGCTCCACCTCAGTAAACTGATCCCGTTGTGTCAGCTTCTTCCAGGGCATCCGAGATCAGACTGAACGTTATCAACAAAAACAAGCAATCGAATCCAATCATTGTCCACCCGGCCTCCAGCGACGAAAATCTACGCTTCAAAGTCCATCGCATGGTTGCGTAAGTGTATTTGATTGACCAATTAAATGACTAGATCGTGTCACGTGACCAATCCCTCGATCGTGTCACGTGACCACCGGCACCATACTCGAACCATCTCACGCTCAGCAGCTGCAAAGTTTTAGCGCAAATTTTTTATCTGCTGGCTATCACGCAAAAAAAAGACGTGAGGCTGATGAGTGAAATTCCACTTACGTCATCTTTTGCGTCAATCACAACGCAGAAATAGGCTTCTAACTTAATATCCTGGTTTGTTGACGTCACAAAAGCGTGACTGAAAGAACAAAACACAGAAAGGAACTTTCGTTCATTAGTTTTAAATGTTTTTTACATCTTCACATGAAAATAATAACATTTGACTTGGCTTGCGTGCATTTTATACGCAAAAGCTCATTAGGAATTTGCGTTTTTGTGCAGAGACGAAAAACCGGAGGTGACTCACAAACGGAGCTTCCGTCAGAGATGGAGTAAATGGGAGAAGGCGGCCGCCAAAAAGTTTTCCCTTGACAAGTTTGTCGTTTTATCTTACATTATTTATTCTGCTACTTCAAAAGTACCAAACATTGGGGAACATGCTGTAGTTTTTTTGTTGTTGTACTTTTTAATGCCCTGGTATGATAAAATTCTCCTAACTGTAGAATTAATAAAACGTCAGTAAGTTTAAAAGTTACTCGTAGTTGGTTTTTGAACGAGGCTTCGTGTGTCTCCAAAACAACGTTGTCCATATTTCCAATCGTTTTTAGGTTGAAGTTTTTCTAGTAATATTCCGCATGATAGTTCATGGCTACTATGAATCGTTTGGGTCAAAATGAAATATCATTACAACTAGTTCCAGCGAGCAAAAGTTGCTTCCGATGTCGAAACAATGTAAATAATCGCGCACTTTTATCTAACTTATCCTGTACTTACGATTTCGGTCACAATTGCTGTAAATTTGATGCCTACTTTACAATTGTATTTGTATTGTGTGATAGCTTACTTACCTGCAGAGCGAATTGTGACTCGTACATTTTTGTGTAACTTTTGGACACTTGTTGCAGGCGAAGCAAGTCGGTTGACAGAATGAATGCATTGAACGACACTGCTGCTGGTGAGTGACTTGCAAAGCCACGCCTCGTTAAATAACAATTTATGAAAAGTTTGTTTTCGTGAGTTACATCAAAGTTGTTGACTTGTTCTATTACAATCAGATATTTTCTGTCCTTTTCTTTCTATTTTCTAAAGTCATTTCAAAGCGACCATGAAAAGTACCCCCTTCTATGATGTACATATATTTACTTATAATCTTGTCTGAAAGCATGATGCTGAACACGTTTTTTTACAGCGGAATCGAACCTGAACCACCACAACAGAACAATGTCCGCTCGTGCTGATTTCCACAAGTCCATGCCTTGCGTCATGACTGGTGAGCCTGGTTGTCTAGAACTATTGTCAGCCAGCAAATCAAATGAAAAAGCAATGATTTGCTGGCTAGATTAGCCTAACTGAATTAAAAAGATCGGGGCCTAAAATGAAGAAACCAAACTCAATCTTCAGATGAGCGTTGCCAGTAACTATACTAGTGGAGTCAACCCAATTTAGTTGAGCCAAAACTGAATTTAGATCAGGGGTTCTTAACCTGTGGGTAATTACCCACTAGTGGGGAATTTGAGGATTTCAAGTGGGTAATTTGAAGTTGGGTTTGTTGTTCTATGTGTACTCCAGTGGTTCTTAAACGGTGAGAAATTTCCCACCAGTGGGAAATTACTGAATATCCATGCAGTGGGAAATTCTTTCTGGTCTAGAAGTGGGAAATTGTTTTAAGTTGTACTCGAATATCCAAGGAAGTAAATCTGATTAGTTAGTCACAAAAGTAATATTTTTTAACAAACACCGAGTCCTAGTGCATTGTTTTACAATTGATCTGGAATCAGATTTGCGTTGTGCAATCTCAAAAATAGAGCCTGACATTGACTCGATCGTCGCTGAAAAGCAAGAACAAAAATCGCATTGACATTAATGGACAATCTTTAATGTTATTCTTCTCATTGAAATTGTTCTTTTTGTTAAATACTATTGTGCTTTGGGATATGTCACACAGGTTACTAGGATTCATTTTGATTTTTCAGTCAGTTTTAAAAGTATGTGGGGAATATAGGTTTATTAAGTAGCGGAAGTGGGTAATGAAAGAAAAAAGGTTAAGAACCCCTGATTTAGATGATGATGATGATGATACTGCTTTGATTTGCAGTGTTTACTACAGCTTTATTCAATACCCATCTTTCTGCAGCATGACACTGCTTTGATCAAGTTGTTTTCAATGGTATTGAAATTATATTTTTTACGCACAGCGTCGACAGAAAGTCGTTTGAAGCATTTGAAGAGAAACTCAGGTATGCAGACAGTTTTTGTTGCGTCGATTAACGTTAAAAACATGCTGTCGTTAACTTCTTATACCGCTGTGTGAAAAATAACACAAAATACATTGAACATATTTTGCTATCTGACCTCCCCAATAGATTAACTTACCAGTTTGATTGTTCAGTTCATAATTCGGTGAATTCAGTGGAATGGTCAGGACTTCAGGAAGCTTTCCCCACAAACAACCACTTCAGTGGGAAGCCCTTGTCAAGGTAGGCACCCTTGTGTGTTGCCAACCAGACAGCAAAATGCTGTTTTTTACATTGGTTCAATATCTGTAGACGTTGAATCAATGTAAAAATGGTGGATTTTGTTGTCTGGGCAATCATGCTAAAATTCTTTAAGTTTTCCAAAGGTCTGATTTTTTTCGTTATTTCTTTGCAGAAATAATACCATCACCAGGCGTTTGTAAATTACAGTAAAGTAAATATTAATTAAGTTTCAAATTTTTGTCATCTACTTTTTCAAGGTTACTGGGCGCCAGTCATTCTCGACTGGCATCTCCACTACGCAAGAAGAACAGTCATGCACATAAACGAAGGAGTTGGTCATTTTCGAAGAAACCTTCGTCCAAATATTACCTTCCCAACACGGGTATGCTTTAAAAACTTTGCTAGAAAACGATCTCTAAGTCATTGTACACGAGCATCTGACAATTGCATGAGACGAGTACGAAATTGCTAACAATCGAACAAACAAAATTAGTTTTTTTGCCTTATCTCAACGGCCGGATGCGGCCTCTGATGTCAAAACTAGCAAGCTTTTTTTTTGGAATTTTTACGCGAAAAGATTAATTATTTCCGCTTCAACTGAAATACCGCGTTGTTTATTTTTCCGCAAAACCACTGCTTCATTTCCAGGCGACCTCACAGTTGGATCCAACCTGGAACTTGCTGAGTCGATTGGAGAACAATTCACTTTGGAAATAGACCAAGACGACGTGAAAGGAATCTCCACAGGTATGATGCTCGTCTGAACCAGCTAGCGAAAGTAGCTGCTTTGACATTGGTTCAACGTTTACAGACGTTTTGAAACTGTAGAAAAGACCAATTTTGCTAACAAAAAAAGATTCTCATTTCCCGAAGACCTGAAGTCTATCAGACGTCTTGAATCAATGTACAATTAGGAATTTTTCTGCCTGGTGTGTTCATAATAACCCCGTAACTACTTTGGTGTGGTAACATCGTTGATCCAGGAATCCAAGAGCCCAGAAAGTGAAGCCTATCCAAATAAAACGACTTCCATGTTTATCCACAATTCATCATTTGTGATTGGTGAGAGCAGTTGCTTTTAAAAAAGTAAACTGCCTTCTGACGTTTTATCCTCACAGCTTCCCATGCAAGTTATTCAACCGATGTGGGAACGAATGCCGTGACTTTATTTCACGTGATCTCGATTGAACGTCATAGAGTTATATTTCTATGAAACAATAAAGTTTTCTAACCTAATTATGCCGTTGTTTTAGGTATCAACGATGAGGAATTAAATCACCTGAAGAAAAATACTGCAGATCTCAGAGACAAGGTGAGTTTGCACAGATCGATCAGTCTTTCAGTATTCTATTTATTGTTCTGCTTGTACAAACGAGACTTTTTGCAATGATTTGCATGTGATGCAACATTCTCAGTTCAAGTTTAAAAATGAGTTGATCACATACAGATCTGAAGCTGTAGATGGCTTGCTCTATAGATCAGATTGCTGTATTTCTTCTTACAGCTGTTGATAATTTTGAGCAATAAGAACAACATGGAACTGTTGTCCTTAGAAGTAAAATGGTAGGAACGCAATCAAGTAAAAGTAACAACAAAGAAATGAAAATACCAAACTCATGTTCAGCAAATATTTCGAAAACAGGTTTCCGCCCGGTAGTTGAAGATTTAGATAAAGTGGACGAGAAAGGCACGGAACCCACTTTTTGTGTCCACCTTCAAGCATGTCTTGAAGTGTCTTGCCAAAGACACAGCCACATGCTCTTGAGATTTGTCGAACCAGGGTTTTGACCACTTGGCTATGCAGCCAATATGTTTAACCATCTTCGACTGTAATTGCAATTAAAACTTCTTCCCTTTCAGTTGAGCGAAATTGAGAGCATCTACAAGGAGCCAACCAAAGCAAAAGGTTAGTTGCGTGTTTTGTCTAAACATCCACTTCACAAGGAATAAGCTTGTAGATATGTTTTTTTCAAGTAACATTTCATTGAACTTCTTTTTTTTTTCATTTAGTTCGTCCACGCCCTGCTTCATCCCTGGCAAGATTCCACGCTGGTAAGCTCATTTAATTTCAACCATTATATATGTTTTGTTTTCTTTGTAACTTTAGAATGAAGATTATATGTTTCCACAAAATCAGGGGTGGTCAAGATAAGCGTAGGGTGGCCTTTAGTCATCGTCTCTGAAAAATTTCTTTTGAACCGATAGTGGCCTATAATATTGTAGTTAGCTTAGTTCTAAGTTGTGTTTTCGAAGCAGCTTTGTTCACAATTTCTGATTTAAAAACTACCCCGCATATCAAGCAGCATTGACCACCTCCTACTTTTAGTGTTTCCAAACTGTAAATTTTTTTATTTGACTTTCTTTTAAATCACCAATAGACTCGTTCGACTCGGACGATGCCGATCAACGAAGGTTTGTTTTGCATGTGACGTCACGAATATGCATTGTGCTTAACGTTAACAATAAACCAATCAGCGTTCAGCCAGCGACCTCTGTGGTTGCAACTCAACTGGGGTTTGATACTTGACTGTCTGAAAGTAGATGTCGGTTTCGGTTGACATTCATGTTCCAAAAAGGTGGCGTTCTACTCGAAACCATGAGATGTTATGTCTTTGAATACTTTGTCGGTTGTGTGACCGAGTGGTAAGGCGCCCGACCAATGTTCGAAAGGATATTGGTTCGACACCCACTGACGCCACTTGTGAGGTTTTTAAAACAAACTTAGTTATATACATTGACGGTGGGCATGAAATGACCCCTGGGTGACGACCCTCTTGATGTAGAATTGCTGTTACCCATGACATACTCTTGTGATCGGTTGCAAATATATGAAGAGTCCAGGTGCAAAACGATCAAACTACCAAAACCAACTTTTCGAGTAAACTGAAAATTAAGTTTGAGATTGATCGTTTTGTGGCTGAACCTTGTTATTTTAAAGCCTTATTTTGAGAGATATTGATCGTTTTGCCGCAAAAAAAAGGTTGCTACATAAAACTTTTGATGCTAACAGAACGGGAGATGATAAAATTTAAAAATCGCAAATAATGGAGTTTGATCGTTATGCACATGGACTCTTCATATGCTTCTTTGTAATAAAAGTTAGCCGAAGCCATATTTCCACTATCTCGCTCTTACCAAGTCTGAAAGGCGACGTGTCCGACTTGGTGCTGGGCTTCTGGCCTGTGGTGCTGTCCTGGTGTAATGCATGGTTAGCGCATTTTAAACAGTTGATAAGTTATTTCAACAACTGAGCATTAAACTAACTTTTTTTAACGTGTCTTGAAAATACTTGCTAACCCAAATTTTAAACAGTTTATTGCAGCCGTTAGCTTTAACAACAATTGCTGAAAGTGAACATAAGATTTCGTTTTGATTTAGTGGATCAGTGACCTATTTGAAAAAAAATACGTATGAGAATTTTCATCCAAGCGACACAGATGGGCCTAATGATTCTTTCCACAAAAATATATTCAAACTTAAATCGAGAAACTTTTTATAATCCCGTTTCATGCAAGACGTTGTTTATTTCTGAGTGTTTGCTTCTCTTCTAAAGTCTTTGTTGTAGACTGGTTTTCAACTAGCAAAATTTGCGATTTTCGCGTTGCACAAGAGTCGTCAGACGTTAAAATATTGTAAAGATGACAACTTATGCTGGCGACACTGAAGCACAACATGTCGCGTATGTGCATGATGCAATGACCTTCGCCGTCTAGTTTTTTTTCTACAACTAATCACACAAAAATCGGTGCAGCTTCTTCGCTCTCAGGATTTTAATAGTTTTGGAAATCTAAAAAACGTTTCATAGTTAATGGGAACTTAATTTTCTTGAGGTCTTTCATGAGAACGTAAAATTCAAACTCTGGCACTAAAACACTTAACTTTTAACTTTCTTTTACTTTGTTTTAACGTTCTGCTACGTTGAAACAATGTAATGCACTGGTGTATTGACTTTCTGCACGTTTGCTTGCCTGTGTGTGTTGCGTGGAGCAACGTCATGTTGAACTGTGTCAAGTTTGTATCAGGTTTCCAGACAGCAAAATCCGTCATTTTTACATTGATTCAACGTCTGCAGACGTTGAAGACGTTACATGCAGACGCAAGACGTTACATGCAGAATGCAGACGTTACATTGATTCAACGTTAATGACGGATTTTGCTGTTTGGGGTTGCAAAACATCGCTCACATGAACACAAAAAGCTTTTTTTTATTTTGCATAAACGCTGTTTTTTTTGTCGATCCGTGATAAGATGATTTTGTAGCATCTGTAGATCTAGTAGCTGTGGTTAGAGATGAGATAAAAGAGTTTCTAACTCCGATGAAGATAAATGTCAATGTTGTTTGTCTTCAGCGATTCATGCTCAAACCTTATAGTAAATTTTACCTGTTAATTTGCAGAACGAAATGTCCTTTCTTTCCGGCGATCAAAACACGTCGAAATCCTGCGCCCGTCTTCGTGTGAGATTTTATCGACGCCGAAGTTCGTTTCGTCCCGCACGGAAAAGGCCGAATCCCCGCTGATTCATCACAGCTGGCCCGATCTAAGTCGCAACCGTAATGGCGTGCCGTTGCTTAGCGAGGAGCAGGAGAGCAGTGACGTTCGACGCCACACCGTCTCAGTCGTTGACCGTAGGCGTCCCAATTCAAACTCACAACTTCGCCATACCAAGGTGCCCTTGGCGCCTGGTCCATCACGTGCTTCCCCCTTAATCACGCACTCCCAAACTTTATCGCTTCGTAGAAAGCCCAAAGCGACCACAATACAAGGTGAAGCCACAAGACGATGGGACAGCACAAAGCTGCAGCACAGCAGGTCTGTAAATGAGAGTTTCATCTCCGATCCTATGCTTGTGAAGCCTTTTTCTGTCGGTGATCGTTTTTCTGACAGCGGACGATTGAAGAAGAAGAGAAGCACAGTCTCAGGCAGAATATTGCACAGCCTGCCTCGAATGTCGCAGAAATTACGTCACAAGAATTCGCTTCGGAAAAACGCAACTTCGGGTAAGTTGGAGAATCCAGTCCAACCGAAGAAGAAACACCACTCAATGTTTTCCTTCAAGGACAAACACTCGCCCATTGGAGTCTCCTGCTCAACTGACGAAGGCACCGCTTTGAAATTTGAAAAGAAAACAGTGGCGTCAAACGAGATGTCGCACATTAAACAAAACGGCCAATCAAGTGAAAACAGCAAACTCACAAACCAGAAAAGGAGAAAATCTGAAAAAATTGTCGAAATATCTGAACGATTGACAGAAGACCCGAGACCTCGGAGCGACTCCAGCCCACCACAGATAACGAAAGGTCTGGTAAGCCGCTTAAGCAAGCGCTTCAATCGACCCAAGAAGGAAGCAAAAAGAAGCACCGGTTCGAAAACCACCCCACAGAAAAGCGCTTTATTCTTGAACGCCAAGAACCACTTTGAATTAAAGTCTCAAATCGAATCAACTTCTTCTCCGTCGTCGCAGAACGTTAACAACCATAACAACATCCGTTCACAGCTTCATCTCTGCAAGCGTTCCTCATGAGATTCTCGTATCATATTAAACCCGTACCTTTGGACATTATACTTTTCACTGTGTTTCCAACACATCATTTTTAGTCTTTTATCGACACGTAATTTAGTTGAACTCTGAGAGCAGTTGTTGCAGTTTCTTGTCATTTTTTCTTGCAGACACAAGCCTCGTGCAGTGTTTACCTCTAGGTGCCGTACTCCATTCGTTGTGTAAATAGTTGAACGCTTTTGAGAGTTTTTATTTCATCATTATTGATCAGTACTTTCAGAATTTATTGTAATATCTGTGTTTTAAATTGACCTTTTTCAATCAGCAAATCAGTCTCTTTCTATACGTTAAATCAATATAGAAAAAGGATTGCTTTGCTGACTGGGTTATCAAAGCTCGCTACTTGCAATTATTGTGAAGCATTCTTGTACCGTATTTGTTGAAGTGGTAGCCCAGCTAACTAAAACTTTTTTTCACACCAATTCCACGTTTTGAGACGTTGAATTCAAAGGACGTATCTTTGAGACTACGGTTCAATATTTTTGTTTCTTTGACTTAGTTTTTCCAAGTACAAAGTATGTGAAGTATCAGCCATTTTCTTACCACACTACTGTCTTTTAACGTTGTTCAAATGTAGAAGCGGTGCAATTGCCAGTTTGTTGCTTTTGTTCCATGTATTGCCAGCTGCGTGTCCTATGCTAGTAGAATTGGTCTTTTTGCGTTAGTTTAACGTCTGGAAATGTTGAAGGACCAATTTTGCTAGCTGGGACAATTAAAATTCCAACTGATCTAGCCTAGTATTGCATTGCGTTTCACTTGGTTTCTTTATCGTCATGAAATGATAAATCAATGTTAAATTTATATTCCAAGCCGCGCTGAAGTGGCGAAGATCAATCGTTTCCTATGCAATTCCACTCATGACACCATGTGCTGGTATAAGACATTGCTACCAAGCATAGCTACCAAGTCAGAAGCGTCTGCTAACGTCCAATCAATGTAAACACTACTGATTTCCTGACGAGCTAGTTATTTCAATGTTGCACTTTGTAAGAAAAACTTCTCTATCGTACATCACCACTCACCAGACGTTGAATCAATGTAAAAATGACGGATTTTGCTGTGTGGGCCACACCACCAGGTGTCTATCCCTGACAATTTTTACTTCATGTAAAAAGACTTTGGCTGATTTAGTAATTTTGATGGCAGTCCAAGGTCGTCGTGTCCTTTGCTGTTGCCGTTTGAAGCACTTGTATACTGTTTTAACGCTAATGGGTATGTTGTTGCAAACTATGTAGCGAATTAGCCAAAGTTCATATTGATATGGTTATGATTAACCGTTAACGTAACGAATTGCAGTGTTGCAACAACTGTGCTTCAACAGGAAGTGTGTTGTGGCGAGCAGTGTGCTGTTTGACACAAGTTTTTCTTGGTGCAATCATCCAATTGGCAGCTGTTACCGTTGAAATGAATGACAACTTTCGCTAACCGAATAAGCGAAATGCGCTGTAGAGGGATGCGATCACAGAGATTATTAACATGCATGATTTTTTTTCCAAATATTGCATCGATTTGTACTTTTTTTTAAATCTTTCTCAAGCCTGGGTACATTTTTCACTTGCCAATTTATTAAGTTTAATAAAAACCTGAAAATATTCGACTTTGTTTTGGATGATGAGTTTGAAAATCCGGAAAAGGTTTGTTTCTGTTTACATTTAAGAAAACAGACGATAGGTCACTACTGGAAACAATAAAGTTGACAGCAGTGCTGTTGCACTTGTCTGCAAAAAGCAGAAAGTTAGCAATGCTCAGGAATCCATAAAAAGAATGGTTGGTCGGCACAGGGTTTCTAAACCGGAAAAGTGTTTTCGTAAATTTGGACTGCTCCACATTCTTCTAACAACCCAACAGAAAAATCAATTCCTTGTCACATTGATTCAGCATCTGCACATGTTGAATCAATGCAAAAAACACCTTATGGGTGCAAAGTAGAATCTCGCGCCAGGATCGAGTTTCTTTTATTGCCACTGACTTCTCCTTTGGTCAAGTTTTGCTGAAATAAAGCTTCCCATGGGGTGTTCTGCTCAACTGCCATCTTGGATTTTGGTCACTTCATTCAGGCATTTTGTAACTTAGTTCATAAAGCAAACGTGGTCGGTTTAAATCATTTTTAACCGGAACGCAGCAGTGTTCTATTGATTCGTGGACACTCCTTTTTGATCTGGCTTATTCACTGTGCACAATAATAACGCAGCTTTGTAATCAATTTTCAAATCAACAATACTGTATAGAATCATTTTAAAGCGATTAAACATCCCGTTACGCATGCAGATGATTCATAGTTATTTACACAATGACATGACCGCAATCTTACTACAGGCACAAAGAACCAGCCATATTTTTAATCTAATGCACAAATTGCACCATTTCCAAAGACTCAATATTTTAGTCGACTTTGCGTCAGAGTATGTCACGTTCCGCTTGTTAACCATTTAGAAAAATTGTTCCTTTTCACATTGATTTAACGTTTCCAGATGTTGAATCAATGCAAAAAGAACGTATTTTGCTAGCTGGTTAGCCAACTCAGTTCTCTCGCAACTCGTACATATTCAAGTTGAACACCAACAACAGCTGTTCATTCCTAGCCTATAATTCTTCTGATTCTGGCAGCATGTGTTGAGTTTGGGCGTCAGGTGTCAGGGCTTCTCTCATGTCTACCCCGGCCACCTTGGCAAGATTAGCATAGCGGTGAGGTGTTCTGATGCGACGCCGGTTGCTAGGCACATTGGCCGTGGGAGCTGAAATACATTGTCGAAAAATTAATCCGAAATGTTACACGTCAACCTTTTTCATATAGCTTGCTCAGTTTTGAAGCGAGCAAACTTTTTAACTTAAGCTACCGCACGGTGGCTCACTTGCACCGATTCTCATTCTAGCTGCAATATTTGCTGCACACGAAACAACTTACTGTAGAGCAGGAGTTACATGGCTTTAATTACATTTTCATTAGGAATTTTAACGATGACTTTTTTAGATGTATTTTTGGACGTAGAATCTAAAAATCGAGTGCTTACAAGCCGAAAACTGGACATTTTTGAGATATTTGCATTTTTTGGGCTAGCAAGAGAATGACGTCATTGCTTGGGAGCTCAGGAGAGATTCGCGATCGTTGGATAGCGGCTGCATTTGAATACATGGCTCAAAACCAAAGTAGCTAGTTCCTCTGTTTTCCCACGGAGTTCGGGTAGTTTTGTTTCCTGGTCGCGGCAAAATTTTAGTTGTGATGGTTTGTGATCTGGTTGTTTCGTTTCAATTCGAACCAACTTTCATAGAATAAATATTATTGTTACTTCACAATTTTCAGTTTTGATGACTTCACTTTGCACAATTTTTCTAAAGTTGGGTTACATTTGTGCTTGTTTCATTACGTTTAACGATTGGGCTACTTTTAGGCTAGTTTTCCTAGAAATTTGGGCTGGAAATTTACATTAAGATAGAAGTTCTAAAGAAGGACAAGAGTGAGACGCTCACAAACATAAGCTTATCAAAAAAGTATCTTGAATTTCTCTCTGAAGAATGAATCGCAAATCTAAGTTTCAAAGCACAATTTCTGTGTGTATTTTGAAAGGTATTTTGGGTCCAATTTTGGGTGTTTTGGGTACTGAAAAGGTGTTTTGGGTCCAATATTAAAACAGATAAACAAAGCAGAAAAAAAGGAATAATTATTACTGCCCACAAATACTACTCAAAGCAGGACATCATCAAAGCTGCTGCCATGATTCTCAGAAATAAGATTAAAATGTCTTAGGTAAAGCAGTTAAAGCCACCTATAACAGCGGATCTGTTGAATGATGGTAAAATACAACCACCTGAAGACCTTGTGCAGTTCTACAAATATATGTATGGTGGCCAAGATACCATGACTGAGCGCTGTGAAAGATATGCAAGGTCATCCGCTGAAGGCGATGTTTACAAAGCTACATATGGGAGAATCAAACCTGCAAAGCATCTGCTGTTAGGGATGACTCTGAAGTCGTTGACGGGCTCCAAAAAAGTCATTGAACTTCTTAACCATTTTGGACACTGCTTAGGCTACACTTTGTGTGAGGAGTATGAAACAGAAATTGCTCTACAGGCTTTGGAGAAGGAAAAAGCTTCTCCAGAAGGAATAATTGGAGAAAAAAGGTTTAGCAATTGCAATTGCTTGGGACAATTGTGATCAGAATAAAGATACGCTTTCAGGCAGTGGCACCCTCCATGATACACAAGGAATATGCTTTCACAATATGACAACAGAGTCAGATGGATCAAAAGAACAAGGCCCATCACAGAGTGATAGTAGCAATTCTGGTTTGTCTTGGATTAGAAAAAGCAGTCTTGCAATCCCTCATATTGAGCTGGAGCCTGTAAGAAAAAAGCCAAAGAAAGTTTCTACCAATTTCAAAACTTTCGATATGCCTTTCAAAACTTCTCCTGAAAATCTACAAAGTGTGACAAAAAGGGATGTGATTTGGTCAATCGCCTTTGCTGGCTGTAAAGACACGCCTATGTGGTCAGGATTAAATACTCAGCTTACAAAAGATCCCCTGCCACGCCAGACAGTTGCATACATGCCAAATATAGGGACACCACCTACAAGACATGATGTAGTTCTTGATACTATGAAAACAAGCTTGAAAGTAGCGGATGAATGCAAGGAACATTACATGAATGTTACGTATGGCCTTGGTATTGCAAAGCCTGCTGCCCAAATTCAGAATATTCTGGCTCCCAGACTTGATAGGTTATTCATCCACTATGAATCGTTCCACATCATATTCAGATACTTTGGTTGCTTGGGTTACCTGATGGAGCCATCTGGAGGTCCATACATCCTTACTTAATCGGAAGTACTAGCTCCTAGGTCAATTAGCGGCTTCTTATCAGGAAATCATTATAACGGGTGTAAACGATTGCATGTTGTACTTGCCACTGCGTTCAGGAAAAAAAACATGTAGAGTCGTTCTTAGAGCAGATGAAGGACAATGGGAATAGACATGCTATCATCACAGCAATGCTTCGAAACAGTATACATATTGAAGATGTAGAGAAATCAGATGCCTTTAAAGGTCTTGTCACAAATCAAAGTCACAATGTCACAAATCAAAGATATCATTCAAACAATAAAAAGTTTAAAGTGGAATTGGGCAGGACATATCATGCAAACAACTGACAACAGGTAGACAAGAAGAGCTACTAACTGGATACCGCTTGACAATAAACGCAAAAGAGGGAAACAGAAAACAAGATGGCGAGACGAACTCTACCAATTCGACAAACACTGGACACAAACGTGCAAAGACAGACAAAATTATGAAGATATGGGGAAGGCCTTCATCCTGCAGTGGAACAACAATGGCTGACAATGATGATGAAAGGTCTTATGAATGATTATGAGAAGTTCCGTGACGACACACCGAACGGCAACCATGGCGGTACAGCCCAGTTCTGGATTCTTTACATCAATCTTGTACAGCAATTTTTACTTATGAACAGAGCTGTAAAGAAGAATGATATTGAGCTCTTCACTTATGCTCTGAAAACAATAATCCCTGTGTTTTTTGCATGCAACAAACCTAACTGTTCCAGACACATGCTATTGTACTTCCTGAAACTGTTGAACATGGACTACACAGTACACACACCCTGGCATACGTGATCAGCTGGAGAAAGGAGCCTTCTCTGTGAGGTTGTCTGGACATTTTTTTCTAGATTACCTGTTGATGAAGCAGTGGCGATGGCTGTGAATGTGGATGCTGCATCCAGGATGACCGGCATAAGTGCATTCACCCAGAGTTTTCCTTCCCAACGAAGATGGAGTGTCACGAGGTATGTAAGAAGTCAAGTGATAAATTATGCGATGGGGAAGGCTGGTATGAAACTAGGGATGGTAGAAGTAGGGGATTGCTCACTCAAAAGTAAGGGGGACAACTGCAGGGTCATAATATTATGACAAAATTTGATGCAAATACAGCTTGAGGTCTACTACCATATGTCGCATACTCAGGTGCAATTTGTATGACCTGCCCACGTGTATACAAAGAGTGTATCGCCAAAAGAAATGTAGGAAATATGCATTATCATGTTTATTTAATAGGTATTCAAGTCATGGCAATGCTGCGATTAACTTCACGTAACAGCGGTAACAGTAGGTAGCCTCACACTGCTGCAGTAAGGTTCTGCAGATTTTCTAACACCCAAAATTTTTACTAAATATAGCAATTCATTTGATGAGAATGAATTTACGCAAAAGCAAAGAAAACGTTGTGCAGTTCTGCTAATTTTTGAACTTTTTAGTGACCCTCCAGCTGTCTATTTCACAAGAAAAATCAGTAGAGTGAGTCGTCCCGGTATTCCACTGTCCCTATATGAAACATTATGAAACTGTTTACCAGGAATCAAAACCTTACGGAATAAAAAGAAACCATGCTGATTTCATGAAGATTGGTGAAACTATCGATTCGACCATGAATCCATTCAACATGTTGAACAAAGCAATCACTTGATCAAGCTATCGTCTGGAAGACCAGCTCAAGATGAGATCAGAAATGATCTCTTGAACACAATTAGCAAAGGTTCTGAATGGCAACAGGAGTTCCTTGATGAAATAAAAGAAGATCCAGCTCGAATTGAAAAGCCCATCAAGAGAAGGAAAGTTAGAAATTTTGTTAGCAATGCAGAAAAGGTTTTCGTCACCACAAAAGATAAGCAAGTGGTAGAGCTGAAATGTTCCAGAGACATGTTTGGCAGACTTCTTTACTTGTCCTGCCAAAAAAAGCTTGACTTAAGAAAAGTCCTATCTCATCCAGTCAGTAGTTCCCCTTAGTCTATGCAATGTAGATGGAAGTATGACCACAACCAACAAGTCCAAGTTGGCTAATCATCTTGAATCACTTGCGACGGCAGCTAATGAACCATTGAATACGGGAAGCGATGTGAGTATTTTTAATGGCATGTTCTTGATCAGAATGATTACGAACCTTCCTTCTACTTATGGTGGAATTTTCAAAGCTCTCTTAACTATGGTTTGTAAAGCCTACTAGCGAAGAAGTGCACTTTATATGTGACGATTATAGACTACTCAGAACACAATCAAAGATTCGGCTCATGAAGTTCGGGGGGACACCGACACTGTCGTCAGCATGACTGGTCCTAGCCAAAAAAGACCTAAAGACTTTTCAAAGTGCCTATCCTCATCACAGTTCAAAGATTCTTTCCTTGCTTTCTTGTTTTATGAGTGGCAGTCAAATGCCTATGCTGAAGTAATCGGGAACAAGAAGGTAGTTTTGGCAAAGGGAAAAAAGTGCTATGAATTTAGTGTGCAAAGTAACAATCTTATAATAAGACAGAACTGCTGTTTATATGACTGCGAACACATTGAAACGGACACAAGGATGGTGCATCACATCTTTCAGCTTTACAAAAGTAGTAACAATCCTCTGCGAGTGAATGTGCGTTGTAATGACAGAGATGTAATGATCATTCTCTTGCATTATTGCAGCGATGTGGATCTGCAAACATAAGTTTTATTAGAAATGGGTCATGCTTACAACAATACTCGGCGTATTGTTAACATCAGAAGCATGATGGGGGAGCTCAGTGAAATTAATGACTTATTCTGTACAGCTTTGCCAGGATACCATGCCATCACAAGGTGTGATTACGATTCCTGTTTCTTTGGCAAAGGGAAAACTAGACCACTCTTAATTGCATTAACGTACCCTCAACTCCTTCAAGCACTGGCAGAGTTAGGCAGTTTCATCAGTGTTAGCTCTGCCACGGAAGCTGCTCTCGAAGAGCTTGTATGTGCAACATACGGGAAAAGGCAACTTCGTGACGTCAATGAAGCCCGCAGAGTTATATTTGAAACGAAGTTTACGCCAATACATAGTGAGCGGCCTCTGCAAAAAGTATAAGGTTTGGAACCTACAGCAATACCTTCTTGCAGGGCAGCGTTTATCCAGCACATTAAGCGAGCAAATTTTATTGCAAGGATGTGGAAACTTGCAAATGAATTCAAGCCTGTGACAGAGTCACCCTTAGACCATGGGCGGAAAGAGGATAATAGCGGCAAGATAGTGCCAAATTCTCTTAAAGTTGACCAATATAACAATGACAGTGACTATGAGGATTCGAATTTATCTGACGATTCAGATGACAGTGAAAGTCAGAATGATAATTTTAACATTATCTAACTAAATCTTGTATTTCAGATTGTATTTTTTTTACAGTTTCATATTTGAAAAACACAAAAACTGTTACAGTTACTCAAAAGCCTTGACAGATAACCTTTGGTCTTGGCAGAATTTGACCAATTTCACTTTTTCAACTAAGAAGCTGTCTTAATTTAGTGACAAATTGCTAAAGGAAAAAATTAGCAAATAAAAAACGGAAGTAGCCCACAAACATTAAAAATTGCTAATATCTCAAAAATGTCCAGTTTTCGGCGTGTAAGCACTCGATTTTTGGATTCTACGCCCAAAAATACATCTAAAAAGTTCTTCCTTAATTTTCCTAATGAAAATGTAATTAAACTCGTATAACTCCTGGACTACTGAGATGTGGCTGTGGATGCGAAAGCAGCTTTGGTTTGTTTGAATCAAGCATATCTCTTACTTTTTTCGATGAAAAAAACGCCAAACATTCCAGACATTACTGTATATTATAAAAAGCTACAGGCTACGTGCCTATTTCATTTTAGCAGACTACTCACAGTAAACATCCAATTTGCAGTTACAGCTCGATATGCCAGCTTTGTTGGTTGCGCTGCATGTGTACCAGGCTGCGTCACTTGCGTGAGCTTGCGTAATTTGGAGGCATACGTAGCCTGAATCGTCTTCATATAACCTGCAGGCGGAAACAAAGCGATGTTAGGATCACTGGCACTTCAGACGGCTCAACAATCACGCTTGCACGTGCTTGTAAAATTACACATAAGATAATTAAGCCTACACCTAACCATTTCAACACTGTCGTTGCAGACACGTTCGTAGCAGGGTCAATCAGCCTATCTTTGTTGGCTAACTCATAGCCATATGCAGACTTTACCACAAACATATTTACTTTTGTACAATATTTGGTATATTATTTTATGGTACTGCTATTTTGCATTCATCAAATGCTGGCATTTGCACAACAATCTAACCTCTTGGTGTAATATTTTAATCATGAAATGTAACTTCAATGATTCGTTAAAAAAAGCTTAACTGTCTAAAATGAAAATGCTGCGATGATCTCTGGGGTTGACAAAGCAAGACTGACGAACGCAAGTCAGAGAACTGAAAGATAAGCTGAGAGATATAATGCCTTTGCTTAAATGATTGTCACGTGGTAAGGAGAGACGAAGATCATGTTGGAAGAAGATTGAGACAATTGGAAGATAGAAAAAGAAATCGAGGAAGGCCGAAAAAAATATGGAGAGATTATGTGACAGAATACATGGAAATAGTGGGAGTGAAGTAAGAAGATGCTGCTTACAGAGTGATGTGGAGTACTGCACCGGCGACCCCATTTGAAATATAAATAAAGCCAGAAGAAGAATTTTAAACAGAAGCTTACAAATTGCTCGTACTTACTGGATTCTGCCGCTTGGCACCACTTGATCTGAGCCACGTTTCCAACTGATGATCGGGCGGGGAGTGGCGACAACTCGCGCCTCCAAGCGGATGGAATCGCCTTCTGCCACGCACTGGCCGGTGAGTCGTTGAACAAACGCGGGAGCAGTCATTTGTTCGCGCGCTGAAGTACAAACAAACTAGCTATCTAAGAGTTTGAACAAGAAGTGTATGAACTCGGTATAGTATCAGTTTTACTAACAGCACACTAAAACTAATAGCCTATATCACAGGTTATGACGATCCGCTGGATAATGTGCTCGTAGGCTCGTTTTAGCTTCTTTTCAACAAGTCTAATTTAAAAGGTTTTAGACGACATCAACTGAAATTTTCATCACGCAGTTAGAAACATTTTCAAAGCAATTTCAATGCCCAACGCTTTGGAACGAAAGTAGGCATGCGTGAGGACTTGGGTCTGGCTGGAGCATAACAAGCGTGGTGCATAAAAGACGCAAAAAGAAGCCATTATAAAACTTCAAATTCTTACGTGCAACGTGCAGTTGAACGTGCGTCACGGCACTTCCAGCTTTGTTGGAGGCAGTGATTGTGTACTGGCCTTCGTCCATTCTTGATACTCTGTCAAACAGGAGACTGTGGACATTGTTTTCTCGAACTAAAATTTTGTGCAGCGCGTCTTGGATGACGGGTCGACCGTTGATTAACCATTCTATCACAGGAGTTGGTAATCCCGTGACCTGAAAGTTAAAACATGGTAAAAAAAAAACGTTAAAAAATTGCTTCTTTTTGCATTGACTCAATCTTTGTAAATGTTAAATCAGTGTAAAATGGTGAAATAACTTAAAATCGACGATGCAAGTAAATTCCACTGTACCCAGCTGTACCTTAACATCAAATCGCACTAGCTTTCCCTCGTCGGCGTGAGTGTCCACAGCGGGCTTCTGAATGAAGGTTGGCCTGTAATATTTTTCTACAGGACTTTCTTCATCAGCAGCAAGCTCTCCTTTAGGCGGCAATCTAGTAAAAAAAAATTATCAGTTACGCACAAAATTTCTCAGAAAAAATGGTTTATCAAGCAAAAAAAAGATATAATGTACTGCAATTAAAAGTAAGCTTTGTTTTACGATTTAATTCAAAACGTTTTCAAAAAACATAAAAAGTTATTTTGAAATGAAATATTTTTTTCTAAGGTTTGTGAGAAAAACAATAATTCTTTGAGCAAAACATTCAATAACTTGTAAAAAAAATTCGTTGCTGGAGAATAAAGCTTAACTCTGCCGTATGCCGATGACTAAGGCACCACAGTTGTGAGGAAAATCACTCGCGAACGTAATGTTCATTCCAAGAATGTTGTTGAATGAAAAACTACTTCTGAAGCACTTTGGACCCAGGGCAGGCGCCAAGGGTTAAACCACCATCTATTTATCTTGCCAAAAACAGAAAGAACCAACTCCGCCATGAGGAAGGACGAGTGGTATCACAAAAGGCGGCTTTATATGAAGTTTTATTCGTGATTTTCACTGCTGTGCATTTCAGAAGTAATAAACAAAAGAAGTGAGTATAAAGAACAATAATTGCATAAATGCTTAAAATTGACATTCATAATAAAATACCCAGACAGCAAAATCGGTTATTTTTACATTGATTTAACGTTTGCAGACGTTGGATCAATACAAAAAATGACCGGTTTTGTTGTTTGGGTATTTAACGAACAAAACGATGAATAAAAATATAGAACTCAGTAAATAAGTCATGAAAACAAACTTGAACACTCCAATCTGGTTTAGTAATATAACCACACAAAGTTAATTAAAAAAATGCAAAAGTTAATGGCTCACGTGAAAGCTCCTGAGCTCGGTGACACTGGTGATGCGACGCTAAGCGACGTCGTACGTGACGACGTAGCTTGCGCTGATGGTACGTCAGGTGACGTTACGTCGGGCAATACCATGCGTGCGGTGGGTGAAAGCGGTGATGTCAAGCGAGGACTCGTTATACTGAACCATATCACAAGACAAATCAACTTCAACAAGTATCAGCAGGCCAGTAGCGGATCTACTGTATAAAGAATTTGGAGGGAGCAGGACTTGGTTTTCGAATAAGCATTAAACAGCCAGCCTGAGAGACTTTTATAATGGAAGTGAGTAGGGGCGTGTCCTTCAAAAAAACAGCTTTAATTTCTTTTTCTCAGTTTGTTTGCAAAGTATTGTGCATTTTTATTTTTTTCAGTCGTCTAACCAAATGCCCCCGCCTTCTAGACCCGGTACTGAGGCAAGCCCATAGGGAGCCAGAAAAAGGGTCAAAATCAAAACCTAACTTGTTCAAAACTCTGGGAACTGTTTTTTGCAAATGATATAAATCAATTTTTTTGCTAAAAACATATCAATAGCATTCTTTCTAAAACTCTGCTTTTTAGCTATAATAGCCTACCTCTAAAATTAATCACACAGGCCAGCATACTGCTGTGGGCTTGAGCAGTGAGTACAAATGCAAAGAAACGACACAAAAATAAAAAACACAAACTCTTAAACAATCACGTGAAATCAAGCAATAGAAATCAATCAAGTATATTTGATCAAAAGTTCGAGCCCAAAGCATCAATTTTGAAGGGAATACAAATTGGTAAAAAAGCTTTGCAGTTAGAATTATTTGTTTAATTTTTTACAAAATGTTAGGACAACTGAATGAAATCATGCTGGTGAAAGTATGTCAACGCAAATATAACAAATGAGGTAAGTTTCTAATGAAACATGCATTCGATCCAGGGGTAATTACTGTAACTATCAATTTGTGTAGTCAGGAAAGTACAATGAAACAGTACGGTATATTGACATGAATGGGCTTGAAAAATGGATTAGTTTTCCACAGCAAACAAAAGTCCTTTGGAGAACCATCAGTCTATCACTAAACAAAAACCAGCAGTATCTCTTGACAAGAGACACAAAACACTTTTACCTTTGTTTAGGAATCGCGTTTGCTTGGGATTTGACGTCATTGCTAAAACCTCTTTCAGAAACCATTGCTAATCTCCCAGTGCTGCTTGCTCTTCCCTGAACCAGCGGTTTTAATTGGTTAATAAACAGAATATTAAACGCTTGATTGATTTTCCACCTTTGATGGGTGAAATTGTATAATTTTGATGATTATTTAAGTTTTTTGCAATGTTTGTAAGAAGAATAAGAAATCACTTTTGTATTGTCGGTTACGGCAACATACAAACACCAATAACATAGCGTGTTAACGTACACAGAAGATTACTTTCCGTTTCATAATGAAGATTTGTATTAGGTGAATGGCCTATTGTTACAATATTCATGCAAATTTCCTGGTTAATAGGTAGCTTGATTTTTGGATTGATTCGAGTCGTCAATGTACTTCGTTATAGCTTTCAAATCAGGTTCATAAAGATTGCTTTGTCATTGCGCGTTTGATGTTACAAGCATTACCTGTCATCATCAAAAGTTGGAAAAAATATCAACGGAGACCGCGGATGTACCCCGAGGTAACCGCTGCTGCAACACACGCCCTGACAATGGGGGACGAGTGTCAATCATAAATAAATCTACACTGCGTTGGATAAAAACACAAGAAAGCTGTTTGCTTGAGAGAAGACACAAAGGAGAGGAGGGATTTTGTCAATGAAAACTTAGATATTTGAAAAGACAAGACGAAAGACCATAATTACGATTTTGTACAAAATTAGAAGCTCAGTAGCTCTTAGAGTTGGTTCACAAATAAATCGGTGAACTGCAGAACTTAATTTGTTCTACAGTAACAAATACAAATCAAGTTTACAAGTTGTTGTAGATTTAAACCTTCACACGGAATATAACAATCCGTCGACCCAGCAGGTTTCAAAACAATTCCGCGTAGCCTATCATGCTTTATCTACTACTTTCACAATTACAAAAGAACTGTTTTATTAGCTGAATGGTGCAATGACACACTGAACTAACACGCCATGTGCTTGCCTTGTTTGCAATGAATTTTCCGAGACATTCACGAGAACGTGACACGTGACGTCAATTAAATCACAATTTACCGTACCTGTGGATTGGTTGCTAATGCAGTATAATTCCCATCGTCCTCCATGCAAAGATGAGGAATATATAGTTCGTGTCCTCCTTCGCCGTCGTTCCTCTGGAGGTAGTGTTGAGATCGTTTCGATATCTGCTTTCCATCTTTAAACCAGTACACCTGAAAGAAAATTAAAGATGGTTTGCGTTCAGCTTGTCTATTGCATATTTGCTTCAAATGGATAAGGAAGACAATTTTATTGCTTCTGATCTCATAAATATAGAAGTAACAGAATCCAGCCGAGTTACAAAACACTGAAAAAGAATTCGGAAAGCGTACGCAGCAACATGCAGATAACGATGCGACGAAGAAGCATTTTTGTTATTGTACATTTGGATTTTTTTCAATTATAGCTGAGGTTGATATTGTGTTGGTTTAGGTATCAAGTTATCAAAGCTGATTGCTACTGCATGTACTGTACCTTGGCTCTGGGTTTAGCTGTAACCCGACACAAAAACTTTGTAGACGTTCCATCCATAGCTTTGAAGTTCTTCAGTCTTGTTGTGAACGTCGGTGCAATCTGAAATGCGGAATCAATTTTCAAATCATTTCGATTGGAATTTATCAGGATTTGGCAACAGTTTATTGGATTGGCGTTGTTTCAGTTTCGTTAAAATTCATGAACAAACCCCAGACCTGCGAAAAGCGGTAGCCTATGCACGGAGGAGCAGGTATTACTCAATTGCCATGTGATGGGAAGAGAAACACAAGATTTATAATTCCCTTTTCTGTGTTGTCTTTTTTCAGTGATATGATAAAGCAGAGATTTGAAGCTTAGGGTACCAAACAATTTGTTAGAGATTTCTTGAAGAAATGTGAAAATATATTGACAAGACTGATTCAACGGAAACCACCAGAAACCCCTCATCCGAACGTTTGATTATCAAGGTCATATACGTTTCAATCTAGTTTCAACACCCTACTTTGAGCCTATAAATTTATTTAATAGACGTAACTTTCATCATCATCATCATCATAATCCATCGTCGGTTTGTTCCCCACTAGTGGGGGTGGCCGATTGTTTCCGCGCAGCAATTGTCTTAATCCCTTTTCTCCATTTCACCCTGTCCCTTGCATCTTCCTCCTTCAGTCCGACTTCAGAACTTTATATGTGTTAATAATAACCATCTCAGTGGCCTAGGGGCTTCGCCTTCGCTGTAATGCTAGTTGATCTGAGATCGACTTCAGGTCAGGTCAGATCATACCACTCAAAAAACGCTTCCGATTGTGTTCTTTCTTGCTTAACGTAGTGAGGATGAGTCGGGTAATAATGTGGTGACATCGTAAATTTGATACAAAACGAAAAATGAATCCTGTCGTTCAAAGATCTCAGCTGTTGTAAAACAACAATAAATAAACCATACCATTATTATTCTTATTTGCGTTTATTCACAACTCAAGAGTTAAATGAACCTGTTCTTTCATTGGTACATCTTCAAATATTCCGTCTTCAGGATCTTCGTTGACGGGAGGAGTTCTTTCTAGTCTGTATTCAATTTCGCTCATCAATCTTTGCTCGAAAGTGGAAACTTTGTATTCCTGGCCGGTAGAAACAATTAGTTGAATAGGAACATCAAATGGCCCTACAAATACAGAACTGAAAAGTGTGCTTACATGATAAGAACTTTCTGCACACATAGGCTTCGACCCTAAAGCTTTTTTACACTTATTGAAATATTAGCTGAGTGTAAATCTCCATTTTGTGCGAGTGCGCTACTTCAACACAAGTGGTAAGGTGACGTGCATTTATTGCTAGCACAACAATACCAATATCAAAGCTGACCATTTGTTGTAACATAGATATTCACTTGAAAATTTATACACTTTTTATTGAAAGTTTCTTTTAGCATCAAAACACTATAAATCAGTACTTTTTGTCACAATTTGGCTGTCAAAAGTTCTTATATGGAGCAAATTATCATGTTTTCGCTTTCAGGAAACTCTTCGAAAGCGCAAAAACAAAATAATTGGCCGCAGAAACAAAATATAGGCTAGAGCTAGACTATATTACAATACGTAAGCTACTATAAATTAATGAAAAGACGGAAACCGAAGCTGAAAACAACAGCGATAAACAGAAATGAGAAATGTGTGCAAAGACGATGAAAATGAGGTAAGTTTCATTTTTCAGAACAGTATGCGATCACTGTAAAGTGCCCTTCACCATGCTTGGCGCATAGATGGGTTGGTATGCCAGCTTGCAAAAGTTGTTACTTTATGTCGCTTTGACATTATCAGATGATGCAGACATAAAAAAAGTAGAGCAGATAATGGTGAGATGAGAAATGTTGAAAAATAGCACGAAAGTACGCTGGCGATGACAATGATGAACTGTCTCAGTCTGGGCAGAAGAATTAGCTTTTTGTCAACGAAAGCAGACTGCTGAGCTGAGTTGATGGTTGATGCCATACTTGCCCAACATTGTATGCAGCCATACTATGCAGCCTTTGCTGCTTTGCCT
Source organism: Aplidium turbinatum (assembly GCF_918807975.1). Taxonomy (NCBI): domain Eukaryota; kingdom Metazoa; phylum Chordata; class Ascidiacea; order Aplousobranchia; family Polyclinidae; genus Aplidium; species Aplidium turbinatum. The sequence goes on along the minus strand of NC_137480.1, from coordinate 19,186,899 downwards.
TAATTAAGCGATCAGTAAGTCATGTGGTGGTCTCTCTGACTCACAGTAACATGTGTACACACCGCCTTCAGGGCATACACAGCAACATGACGATTCTTCCCCAGACAGCAAATCAGTCGCTTTTAACTTTTTTACAAAGTCTGCAGACATTGAATCAATGTAAAAACGACTGATTTGCTGCCTGGGTCTCTTGATATGATATTGCTAGCATGTCATGTCTGTGTTTGATGAAATACATTGCTATATGATGCATTCACCGTGACCTTGACAATGGGTGCTTGGAAAAATACCTGGGGTTCTATTTCAAGAATTGCCGCCAGCGTAGGAGAATAAAGAATATAATCCCCTTGTACATCCTAGGTCAAGAAAAAAAAAAAGATAAAGAAATAGAACTAAAAAGTAAGATGTTGAGAGGCCTGTTATTTGCGTTTCCTGCACCTGTGCATCTGGATGATCAGCCAGCGTAGGTGATGCTACAGACAATGAATGCCTAAGTTCGATGTCTCGCTCGATTATAGCCATTTCCCGTGATGGTTTTTTCTGCAAATCCGTTTTTTTGTCAAAGTAAGGTAGGCTACCGTAAACTTTTCACAACCGAAACAGTAGAGAGATAAGCAAAAAAATGCGTCTTTATCTCATATATTGTGTGATTTCCATTGGGGCTGTTCGAAATGATTTTTTTTTGTGGTTGTAAGAAAAAAAACTAAGTTATTCACAAAAAATCAATTTGAAGTAATACCGAGAAACTTTACATAGAAACAAAACAAAATTTTTGAAATATTTTTGAGTTGAACACTTGTAATTGGTAAATCACTACAAAATTACTGATAATAATTCGTTTCAAAGTTATAACAAAACGAAATTGCTTCTTTTCAAAAAGTGACATGCAAAGAATTTCACGTGAAAACAAAGCGAAGTATTTTGGTTTAGAGCAGCCCTAGCTTTTTCGTTATGCAGTCCCAGACAGCAAATCAACCGTTTTTCCGCTTTTTACAATGATTGACGTCTGCATACGTTAAATAAATGAAAAAACGGTTGATTTGCAGTCTGAGATACAACTATGGATCGATTCAAGAAAAGATAAATAAAATAATGGAACCTTACATTCGGGAGAAAACCCCTTGACATTGCACAATAGAAACATAACACAGTGAAACGGTTATCTAGTCCTGCCTACCTGTTTTCCTTGCTTTTGTTGCTGTGGCGATGAAACCATATTGGCCACTTCCTGAACCAACTGATCCTTTTCAACCTTGAAATTGTGATTTTCGTCAGCATTATGACTGAAATAAAACAAGCTTGTTTACCTTGCGAAACGAGCACGTGATGAACAAGGTGGTCTGTTGTCTCCACTTTTAGAAATCTATAAATTATGAGTAGGCTACACTGGGCTATAGGCCTTTTTGGAATGTGATGCAGAAATACACTGCGAAGTTCTAACAAATCCCCAGACAGTAAATTAGACGTGAATCAATGCAAAAAGCGATCGACTTGCTGTCTGGGTCAGCGACACTTGCCCTGTTTGCGTTGATTCAACGTATGCGGATGCTGAATTAATGTAAACAGGATGGATAGTTCTTGCTGAGATTAAGCACTGCGCGTGACCCTTGCTTGCAAACCTCAATTGAACCGGCACAGTTTAAAAAGTGAACTTTACTTGACTACATTGAATTCACATTACACTGCATGACAGCACTTTGAAATGTAGTTTGAAAGTATCAAGAACAGAAGATGCATTTCTGCCAAACTCATTACACGTTTATGACATTAATTTACATTGCAAACACGACAGCTTCAAGACTGCATCGTTCAATTTTTTATTGGTAAGGTATGATGGAATCCTTGCGAAAAACTTACTTAGGGAACGCTCAAGATACAAGTTTAAGACCCAAAACCGCTGAAGTATATGAGTTTACTGTTTTTTCACAGATTTATATAAAAAATAGTTCTACTATTTTAAGAATAACACACAAATTGCAAAACTACATACACAGGTTGAATGGTGCAGGTTGTAGTAGCCATAGTCGCTTGTTTTGAGACTGATGATGAACACGATGTAGTGATGCTGATAATGATAAAACGCGTGATAATAAAATTTATAACAAATGTGAACTTGCTAGAATGTTATCTTGATTGCATGAGAGGTAGGCCGAATGCAGTACAATAATGAAATGCAAATCTCAATACAAATTGCAGAACTTCTTTAAACAGTTTTTCGTCAATGACATCTTTACCTGTTATCACACGACGATATTACAGCCAATGACTTGACTTGAAATGGAACTGGTGATTGGGTTAAGGCAGGGGATGACAGCGTTCTTTCCGCGGGTTGAGGGGTCGGAGTTCGAGGGATGACGAGAGGAGATGTTACCAGTTGTGAGTTATATGTTTTTTTCTCTGCACAAGGTGGTGATGAAGCATGAACACGACGTGGATTTTTCGGCACGATGTTTAAATGGGATATATGGGTTTTGGTTTTAACTTGATGATGAAATGATGACGAACTCGATGATGTGTAAATGCACGATGTCTGCCTGTGAAACACTCAATGAGTCCAAAAAGGAACACAGAAATATGGTAAGCCAGCAGTTTATATCGTTAGCAACATTTGCTGACCAAAACCAGTTTTTCTTGATGACTCGGCTTTTACACAGACAGAAAATCTATCGTTTTGTACATTGATTCAACGTCTGCAATGTCAAAAACGGTTGATTGGTTGTCTAGGTATTTTATTATTGAAAAGCGAACTTTCACGCTCATGAGCCAGTCAATCTCAAGCGACGCTTATGAAAGAATTATTCGTCATGTAACTAACAGCTCACGTATTCTTACTGTGTTGACGGCAATACTTGTGTCGGTCTTGGTTGTTGAAATCTTTGAGCAGATGCAGCTGCGGTTTTTGTAGAAATGCTGTTATAACCACTGCCTGCAGTATAAACCAACGAAAAACGATTATCTCTTGTATCTTTACAAACAGCTGATTATGAACACAGTTTGCTGATAGAAAATAAACATTTCTTCATTTAAAGTAATTTCAACTAGATTTAAAAATAAGTTGTCCAAAATTCAATTTAATTTGTTGCAAGCTTTTAACCCTTTCATTTTTTTTTGCAACGTTTTCCTACAGCAAAACGTTCATCCAAAAACAACCTTTGAGATTCTGACTGATTTAGCCCAGCCAGCAAACCAGCCGCTTTTTAGGTCAATTCGACGTTTACCAACGTCTGTAGACGTTGAATCGTTGCAAAAAAAGTTTGAGTTACCAACTGGGAGGATAAGCAAACAACAAAATAAGTGTTTTCTAATCTAAAAAAAACTCTTGACTGTTGTTTCAAATTTGGTTTACATTTCGTAGCTATGGTTATGTTCATGAGTCTACATTCTACAGCTTCGCTGTTTCACAAAAACAATATTCCAAAAAAATTTTGTGATGTGACAAATGAAACAAAAGAAATTCTGATGACATAATGGAATTCTACCTTTACAGATTGTAACAAAACAAAAAGCGTCATTTGTTTTCAATGGTAACATCACTATTTCTGATCGCGTTACATCACATTCACGAGAATTTTGTGAAAACTGACACAAAACTGCCACTTGTAAGGCTACCTCTCTCCTGTAGATATAGTGTCTAACTTCGAAACAGTACTGAGATGACTAAATTATTGTAGAATACTTCAGCAACCCTTCAACATGAAATATTTCAGTAACGAGTCAGTAGTAGGCTACAACTCATTTCAAACAAATCTCAAGTCTTCACTCAACCATTTGCTAATCACTTCACGCATTGAAAAGCTATTTCTTGGCTTGTACGTTTTACTTCCTGTGTTTGAAAACATTTGAAAAGTGTACTCTGGCCATTTTAGTTACATCAACGTTGACAAACGTCGTATGACTACAAAACAAGAAAATCTGGCATGACTTCTCATTTCTTTCAATTATAAAGCTTTGAATGCAAAATCTTCGCAACTGCTGCATCACGGGCAAGTTCCTGAAAGACTTGCCCTCTTGCAGTCAGTTGCACGTTTAAAAGTTGACCATACAAGGTTTTTTACTAAATGCAGTTTTACAGAATCGCACTTTTAAATTTCCGTAAAAGGAAACGCTTCGAGACACAGGTGACGTCACTTGAAATTATATATTTTACTGCCTTTCTGCATCGTTGACTGCAGCTGGTTTCTTCTTACCCTGCCGACAGGTTCATCGCGTTTAATTACAATTAATTAATGTCAATTACGGTTTTACGACAAATGAATACTGAGAAGTGTTGCCAATTACCAAGTTGTCTAAGACATTATGTCATCGCAAAATATTTAGTTTCTTGAAGATTGTGACAGGCAAATAACAGAAAATAAGCTGATTTAGCGATTTTGATTATTTGGAGCAGCGTTTCTTAATCTGGGTGTTATGAAGGTTTTTCATAATCAGTGGCAAAATGGCAAAATTAATTGGCTATGGCATTTTTACGCAAAACTCCTCCATACTTTAATTGATTTAGACATCTCTTTGTATTCGGCGACAAAAACCCTCTTGGAAAATTGTTTTTATTGAAGACAAATCAGGATAGGTTTACAACAAATTGTCGAAAATCCCCTTTCTCAGAAGACCTTCCCAAAACAAATCAAACGTCATATCAAAATGTGGGCGGTACGCTACGTTTCATGTAAACAATAGAAGGGCAGCAAGGAAAAAATTCTTGGTTCTGTTTTCTTTCAGCACCTTTGAGATTTAAACAAAAGCACGATCGTACTACCGTTGTTGAAAGTAACCTCTGAACGGTTTATCGGTGGAGTAAGTTTACAAATTATTGGGGTTTTCGATAAGTTAGTTATCACTTTCTGAGAAAAAGCATCAGTTTAAGCGCATACTTTAAGAGCGGACGATTCAATCGATTTTTACTTATTATGGAAACTCGGCGCTACCGCAGAAAACCAAATAGTAGCCTATTTAAGTCATTGAACTAACGTTAAAAAATTTACACTTTAAATTCAATAAAAGTTTGTATTTTATAGTTATTATATATAAACAGTTGTTTTTTTACTATTTCATATTTGTTCATTTGGCTTTTGCGGGTAGGCCTACCTTAAAAGATATAATTTCATGAATGTTTAATAAATCAATTGTCAAGTAACCTAGTAATTTTAAACCGTTAAGATGGTAATTGGTTGTACCTTTAATTGTTATTTTGCAAGACGTTCTTGCTGTACCAGCTTCATTTGTTGCTTCACAAGTAAAAATTCCTGTGTCTTCAGGATATACTTCGCCAATGACAAGAGTCGCTATTTCTCCTAAAATGTACAGAAAAGTTGTTGAACAAAATCTTCAATCCACGAGCTGATGGAAAATTTGTTTCTTCCTAAAACAGTTTTGTTATTTTTACATCCAAATAACGCTCGGAATTTCTGCTATTTTAAGGTACGAACACGACTTGTTTTTATTGTTTGGCTTTTACCATAAAACTCTTGCAAAGAATAAAAACAAAAAACACATACAGATAACGTCTACAACACACGGCTATGCTTCAAATAACATGTCAGAAAACAAACACGGTCACTCGGCTAAACTACAGTAAGTGTGGTGCACAGCATGTGGCCATGGTGTTGTAAAAGAACATATTTCCAATGCGTCTGCTAGCCACTGCAAAAACACAATATCTGTATGGCCATGGCCACCTAAAACCATTCCAAATCTACAGGCAATCTTCTATTTTAGTAGCAAACTCATTAACCATGCTCATTCGTTATTATAATAGCCCACTATAATCATTGTTGCAAGGTAGGCCTAATTGTTTTTAAAAAAAGTGAAACACCTTTATGAAGTATCCGAAAATCGAGAGAGTCTTCGATAACATGACCCTCTCTCTGCCATGTCACCTCTGGAGGAGGAGCTCCTTTAACTCTGCATTCCAAGACTATACATTCACCCTGAGGAGACGAAAGATCCGTGAGTGGTTTATAAAACTCAGGAGCAGTGAAGGAAGTGCTCTTCTTCTTAGTGGGTGTGTCACTGCAAGAACGAAGTTGCCTGGTTTTAGTGTTTATATTAATTGTAATTTCATAGTTCAGCAAGCGCTTCAAAGGCTAACATTAAAGTAATTTATTTTGTTTTTGGTTTGGTTTTTGAATCTTTATCCTCGGACTGACAAAGCCTTGATTGGTTATTCCTGGTAGTTTCGCATACTTGTAGAGGCTCTTGACGCAGGGCCAGTTACCGAGATTGGCAGAGTGAAGTTTTCCGATTGTTGAAGTGTTGTTGCCTGGAAGTTATTCCATTCACTAGGTGCCGCTGAATGGAGAGCAGTCCTGTAATGCGTTGCTCACTCGCACATCCCGAGAGTCGAACTTGCACCGCGTGATCTTGAGCTTGCATAGCATATCAAAGAATAGCCAAGGATAATAAAAATTCCGAAGATAAACGTTCAAAACCAAAAGTAAATTATTGCTCTTTTACGCCAACATGCGGAAAATATTTTGCCAGAAAAAGAATCGTTCTTAACTGTAAATTGGCAGTTCAGTTCAGGGATGTAGTCAAAGGAAAAAGGGGCGATTGTCCCGCCCCCTCTCCAAAATATTTTTAAAAAACATTCACCTTCTGTTACAGCATCACTTGACAGAGGATTCATTGTGGATTTAGACTGAAAAGTACTCACAGAATACGCAATTTCAAAGTAGTTTTTTGATTTTTTTCGGGGAAGCCTTCTACACTCCCCTCTCAGTGCTTTACTTTTGCCAACTTGTTGCCAGGCTCACTGATATGTGCAATAATACTTATTGCCCCCCCAATTTTTTTTGCTGGCTACGCCTCTAGTTCAATCAAATTGTTTTTATTTGTGAACGTCACAGCAAAAAACGGTATACGCCAACGTAGCGAAGGTTTACAAAAAACGACAACGTAGATAAAATTTCTTGGATTAATTGAAACTGTAAAACTGATTAACGAGTAAGCTGCAATAAAAAACACATCCGAAACCAATTCGGTACGGTAGGTTATTTGAATAGCAGCAACCAGCAACCATAATGTATTTTTTTCTCACCTCATTTGCCTGTCTTTTGGTAGTACAAGAACTATTTACAATTTTACATATTTCTTTTCTCTTCCAAAACCTGTACAATATCCTACTGAAACATCAAACGCAAATCAATTAGGGTACAAGTGAATTTTCGTTGACACGTCAGGAGGTCTCAAGCAGAGGACTCAATCATGTTTCAATGGGGCGTCGCCGACTCACCACCTTCGGTTTGTGGCTAAGATTTTCAAACTGCGTACCACATTATCTACCAATGTTCTGTAAACCAACCCAAGGATAGATATGTGGACCTAACAATGCCCGATGAACACACAATCCATTGGCTGCTGTAGGCCTACTTGATTTAACAACGTGACCGGCGACGGCCTTAAACGCAAGAAGAAGCATAAGACACACATTCTAAATTAATAGGATCGATTGATGTTACAATTGTTGTCAAGCTTATATGCGACTTGAAAATGAAACTAGGCCTATCATTATTCAGTGTGTGAGTGTACTGAGAGAAAGGTTAGTAAACGTAGAAGTACTTTTTTAAATCCAGCATTTTTACAAAACTGGGTCAAATGAAAATACTTCGAAAATACAGTATAAGTGATTTCCGAATTACTTTAAAATAGTTTTGAAAACGTATAACTTTTGATTACAATATGTCTATAGCTTCTTCTGTAACATAGCAGTTACACTCTGTCTTTTGCTTTTGAATTGGCATTTTAAGAATGAAAATATAACAACTCTTTTGAAACTACCATACAACCTGAGCTGAGGGCGATTATGGGTTTAAAATTTCCTTTTTTGCCTGATTTAGTGATTCTATCTTCGTTACTTCTTCAACTTTTTAAAATCTGGCCTAAATCTACTTCACATTCTCAATAATTAGAAAACTACACCAAGAAGATCAAGTCGGCATCTTGAGTTATTTGACGTCATAGGAAGGACAGCTGAAGAGGCGCGTGTATGAGCGGAATAATGACGCGTTTTCCCACGTGACATATAATAACTTTTACGATAATTTTATGCTTTGGTTTCTTGAATGGGAGAAAAAGGTCAATTTGCAACAAGATGAAAACATTGACCTCGCAAATTCAGAATTCAACTGATTTCGCTGAGTAGCAGCTTGAATCTACGATTAAAAAGGAAGCAAATAAAGACGTCATCGTTGTCCTTATCAACCGCTTTTACTTTTGTTCTAATTTTAGCCCGACACATCTGCTATGATGTAAGTAATTGAACAGGCAGTTTAGGAACTTTAGGGTATCGCTCTAAATTTGAGCTAAAGTTAAAGTTTTATTTTGCTTTATTTAGCACTCTTCAAAATTACAATGGTGACATAATTTCGTTTTTGAGGAGCTGTATAGTGTAGGGGTGGTGTAGGCTATACGGAGGCTGGTACACGCCTTTTCCTCACAGTCTAAATTGCCAATTACTAGTTTAAGTCTGAATACAATGTACAGTATATCCCACTAACGACACACATGGGCGCCGATCGCTCTCTAAAATTGGTGGGGACATTTACTACAAAAGGTAGGAACCGGCGACGAGCGAAGCGAGCTAAAAAGATCGGGGGTCTGTTCTGACAAACAAACAAATACAGTTGGTACAAGTCTAATGCGATGTATAGGCTACATATTTTAATTGTCAGTTTCAGCATTGGGCAGCACACGTTCAAACACTCAGCAACGAGTCTCCGGCAAATTAAAAACGAAGCTCTTGGAGAGGTCATGGAGGTTGATCGAATTCAAAACTTTGTTGTGCACATAGCAGACCATTGCATGATTTAGTCGATTCTGTATCATGGTAGATCGTAACCAAGTTTTGACATGCCGCAAAGTTGAAAATGACCGTTTAGCTGAACACGAGCTGGCTGGTGATATGAGCAAAAGTCGCACAAAAAGTTTCATTTGCGGAAACATTTGCCAAATAGCGGATGGCATCTTCTTGAATATCATTTGAAAATTTTCCACCGACTTTCCATTGTAGGCCTACTGCTTTCGAAAGAAGCATAGTTTTTGTGCAAGGGACTCTGTGTCAGAAAACTCAGGATAATCGTCTACCACATGTGATTGTAGATTTCCACTAAAAAGTGATTCTTGTAGTGCTCAAGATCGGTCGACTTGAAATAGTAAGATTTTGCTGCGCGCTGTCAATGACTGCAAATACTCTGACCGATATTTCGTCTCCGGTGTTTGAATTTGAGGAGGTTGGCGATGGCCATGTCCATGCTGAAGACGATTTGGGATCTTTTTGGGAAGTGACAGTTGCAATGACTCAAGGTTGCAATCCTCCATTAGTCTCTCAGCATTTACAAAGACACAATGAAATTCTTCTTCACTGCATAGCCTAGATGGTGGAGTTTGTAGTGGAGCACTACAAAGTTCAGCACCTTCAAGCATGCCAGCCGCAGTCACTTTGCAACGTTCCAGACACCGAATGACAGACAATGCCTCTAATTACCCAAGCACACTCAACCCACAAGAAAAAGATTTCAAAAACCAATTAGCAGTTGTTGCTACATTTAAATCAAATTGACTCAAGGCTACTTCCAAGGCTTCCAATACTGACTTATAATTATCTAGCACTGCTTTTACAGCAGCTGCACGTGTGAGCCATCTTGTTGGAAAAATTGGTTTCAGTTTTGGTGCAGCCTGAGGCAAAGACTCTTCGGAATGAAGATTCAGGTACAGATGCTTGAATTTCCCAGAAATTGTTTAGCTAAACTAATAGCTTTCCGAGTTTTAAACGTCTGACAAATAAAATTGTGATATTTGGTTAATATTTTCCCTATTAGGCCTACGTTATAAAAATAATGAAAAAAGATGGCGGGACATGAAAAAGATGGTAGGGACATGTAAAATGATGGTGGGGCATGTCCCCGCTGTCCTATAGGGATCGGCGCCCATGACGACACATATTGATGTATTCTGGAATACATAGGTTTTGCAAAAGAATTTATTAAAGAAATATTTGCATGTCAGGAAAACAAGTTGAGCTGCTCCATCTACCCAGATAGCAAATCAGTCGTTTTTTTTACATAATCACTGCAAAAACGTCTGGTTTGCTGTGTAGATAGTTGTCATGCAAATATGATACCGTTCAGCTATAGCGCACTCAGCATGGGGATAAGGGGGCTCAAGCTCCCCCAAACCTGCTAAATGAAGTTTTTGTGTGTTCCTCATTTATAACTTTTGCTTATAGGTTAGATATGAATAAGACGCAACAATACAACAGGGCTGAGCATTATAACAATATATTTTACATATCGTATTTAAAAATAGTTTGAACAGTCGAACGTTTTCGGCTTAACTTAAGCGCTCACCAGGAATTTGAAAATATTTGTAAAAATGCAATAAATTTCAACTTCTTGAAGGTAGAATTACATTAGGAAAAGGCAACTACATACATAAATAGCTACAAAAAAAATTGCACCACAGGGAACGTGATACATGTAGTAAATGTTGAGTAGAATGGACGCGCCTCCAACAAACAATTGTTTAAGTTTCTGGGCAGCCGATTTGTAGCAAGAATTGACAGCGATAGACACGTGTTTCGCCCATGAGGCTGGGCTCATCGCCTGTAGCCTATCGTACGGAAGCGGGGGGGCAGGGGGTCGGAACTTAGCTTACATGACCTTAAAAAGACCCCTGTCCTCAATTTTTCTGTGGATGGGGGGGTGGAAGGGGCAATGGTGCCTTTTTAAGGTCATGTAAGCTACTGCACAGTGAACATTTTGTAGTTTAACAATTTCTGCTACTCGTTTTTAGCCTAATTGTAATCTTTCATTATTGCTTCAAAACAATATTCATCACACAAAAGTCTGTATCAAACAAAAATCTAAAAAACCACAATTTCGGGCCCCCCAACAAGCACAGGCCTGGGCTCTCAAGAGTACGCCGTACCCTCCGTACCCCCTTCTCATAGGCCTTGTCGGCAACCGGTGGGTCGTGAGCCGTAAGTGCCTTTAAATATTAATCAAAGGGTTGGGCATTGGCTTATTGTCATTGTCACTATTGTCGCAAATCACTCGGCCAACATTTCAAATTAGCCCCCCCTAATTTTTCTTCTGGGTGCGCTACTGCCATTCAGTAACCCACATAAATAATAACATTCAAGATTTACTTGTATATTGCAAAAGCAGATTTACTTCTATATTTGCCATTCTCAATCTCGCACGTTTGCCAGATGTTTCGTCCCTGGGATCTTTCGGCGGTGTTTTGCCACTCTCAATCTCGCACTTTCACCAAAATAGCCGATGTCTTGTAAGGCCGAAACGTCAGGACGAAAGATCTCAAGGACCTAACATCTGGCACCCGCGCTGCCAACCAAAACCAGTATTCAGGGGCGCCGGAACGATTTTTGACTGAGGGGGCAGGATTATGAAAAAAGGGCACTTTTATTTTTAATTAAGTTTTAAGATAAGATATAGCGATAATGCTCATCTATCAGCTCATTATCGAGTTTTCAATTCTATTTTATTGTTCTTTGTCAGAATGCAAAAGAAATGATATTGTGAAAAAGAAATACAGTAACAAAACTAACAAAAGGAAAAGGTGGCAAAAGCATAATGGTTTAAGACGTGCATAAAAGGATCTAATATTGCGGTATATGCATCTATAAATAAAGTTAAGCACGGCCACCAAACCTGATACTTTAAACAAGTAGATGAAATAGTTAAGAATCAGTCGCCTCCTCGTTCCTGAAACAACTGGAGCGCCAATTCTTAAAGCAATGTGAACGCGACTGAACCCAACAACATCACAATGATACAAGTGTCCGCCTGTCCGGTATATAAAGAACAATGACACGGAAGAGCATCATACTATGTTATAATGATGTAGGCCTAACCTACTGTGATGCAGAATTTTGTGTCGTGAATACTTTTATGAGGCAAAAATTAAAGATTATAATTAGGCTGAAAGCGAATAGCAGAAAGTGTTATATTGCGAAATATGCAGTAGCTTACATGACCTTAAAAGGGCACCATTGCCCCCCTGCCCCCATCCATAGAAAAATTGAGGGCAGGGGGGGCATTGCGGACTACTTTACAGTTTGACAAAACTGCAACATGATCTTCCAAAAAACATGGAAAATGATTCGCAAGACTAAAGAACCGCCAGGTACCCAAACCTTAGTCATTAATGACAAAAGAAAAATAAAAGTGATGGAGCAAGAGGGAACGCTGCATAACAGATTCTGCACTATTTTTTATTTCAAAAATATCTTTTTATTAGGCATACGCTAACAGTTGGGAGAAAGCTTTGCAACTTTTTTTAATAGAACTTTTTAGACTACAAAAGTGATCAAGCTACGTTTTTGATAGCCTACTTTTCACATTTTGAACTAGGCTATGTTATTTTTTTGACAGTTAAAGAATGAACAGCTAAATGGAAAGCTTCAGCATACATCTAGAACTTATGAACCTACCTTTGATCTTACTTATAGCCTAATAATCCTTAATGTTCCATTCAAGCAAATTATCAATTTGTGTTGTGAGTAGCCTTCCTCAAATTTTGTGTGAGATTTTAAAAGTCTGAATTACCGAAGTTTGTTTTCTGATTTTCATCAAAATGAAATAGGCCTACCAGCTGTTTAGAATCATCTAATTCTGCAAAGATTCAACTCACTATAATATCTTTGCAGTTGTGTTTCATATATTATCATATTTGTTTCTTTTTACTTTATTACAAGAGACCTCTGCAACTAAATGTTGCTAGATTAAATTTTATTAGATTATTATTTATAAAATATTGTGGCCGGAGATGAATGTACGAATCAATTATTATGGGTCTCAAAAGTTTAGCCTTAGTATACTAATATGTCTTTTTCCCACAATTTGCCTGAGAAATCTACATTTTTACATGCTTTACGCTTGAAAAAAAAGCCCTTTTCCCGTCATTTACGCGCGAAAAATGCCCTTTTTAATATAATCGCGCGCTAAAAGTGCCCTTTTTTTAAAATTTGCCCACCTAATCCCAATTTGTGAAAGATGCTATATGTAGCCTATTATTGGGTACAAGAGCCCCCACTGATTCGCACTGTTCGGTGTTTTTTAATGTTGTTCGGAACGAGGCGGTAATTTACAAAGAGAGAGAGAGAAAGAGAGAGATAGGCTACGTATAAAAAAGCAACATAGCAATCTGTATAGCACAGCAGAAAGGAAAGCCTTCAAGTAAGCCATTCAAAGCTTCCAAGGTGCCAACTGCCAAGTATGCAAAACTGCCAGGATTAAGCTCTGCAAGAAGCTTTCCCAGTCCGAGGACGAAGATTCAATCAATTACTGTATTATGCAGAGGTGGGCACCCGCTACTTTTAAAGTAACGCGCTACCCGCTACTGCTACTTGGGCCAGAGTAGCGCGCGCTACCGCTACCCGCTACCAATTTACAAAAGTAGCGCGCTACCCGCTACTCGGGCCAAAGTAGCGCGCGCTACAGCTACTTCTTCCGCTACTTTTGTCTAAAATGACACTAGGAAACACTCGTCCCGAGTGACGCAAAAATGACCTTGAAAACGAATGTTATCATTCGTTTACGCTGTCATTTTAACGTCGTTATAGAAAACACATTCTAAGGGAAATTTATTGTTACGCATCTTTCAAAAACACGAGCATTTCAAAATGAGAGTCACTATAGTCTGGAAGCCAAACGCCATTTTTCCCCTTAACCTTGCATTGCGGTATTAAGTTTTTTTTACTGTTAATTTTGGTAGCCAAGGGTCTCTATTTTCAGAAACTGCTTGATGACATGTTGTCACCTTTGGGCAATTTGAGAAATTCAAGATGGCGTCCAAGATGGCCGCCATTACCTATAAATGACCATAACTTTCTACCCATTCACTTTAGGAAGGTGATTTTTGTCTGTATACCTAGGATGTAGGGGTTCAGCTATCCATTAGAACTAAGTATTATCTTAAAAGCGTATTACACACATAATGGTAATTTCCAAGATGGCGTCCAAGATGGCCGCCATTACCTATAAATGACCATAACTCCCTATCCATTAACCTTAGGAAGGTGATTTTTACCTCTATACCTAGGTTGTAGGGGTCAAGCTATCCATTAGAATTAAATATCCTCTTAATATCGTATAACATAAATAATGGTAATTTCCAAGATGACGTTCAAAATGGCCGCCATTACCTATAAATGACCATAACTCTCTACTTATTTACCTTAGGAAGGTGATTTTTGTCTCTATACCTAGGTTGTAGGGGTCAAGCTATCCATTAAAACTAAGTATTATCTTAATATCGCATTACACACATAATGGTAATTTCCAAGATGGCCGCCATTACCTATAAATGACCATAACCACCTGTAAATCATATTGTAGTAGACAGGCACTAATAATTCACTGTTGTCTTTTTATGTGCTGCCCGTAGCCTATAGTATAGTATGACGATCACCAATAGTGAAACATGAATGGAGAAGGAGAACAGTGCAAATTTGGATGAGAGAATAAGACTGAACCGTTGAAAGCATAGACCCTCTGCACAGTTGAAGCGCAGTTTCTGTGACGTTTAACATACACTTCAAGCCTGCAGGTTCAAAGGCACAAAAGGAAGAATCCAGAATACTCGTCTTACTTTCCGCCTAAGACCAGGAGACGGTCATCACTATCAGGGTTTATCTTCAAAGTAACTTATAATACATTGTTTGTTTTGTGGTGAAACATGTGTGCTTGAAAAAGATCCAAAACACCCAAAACGTTGGCGACCAGCATATTCATGTCGGAAATAGGCAGTGCAGGTGGCAAGAAGTCGCTCAAGCAAACTATACGTCGTCGTCGTGTGAGCCTCTGGGGCCGAGGATCTATCCTTTTACCACCCCAGATTCACGATGTTTCCAGACTACACTGGAAGGCTACTAGAGAGCAGCCAGTGTTTGGTTTCATCATCCATGACACGCAGACTTTCCACTCCGTTAGGTGGCTTGAAGATGATACAGTCATTGATGATGTGGTCGGCGGTTTGTTCCTCGGCACCACATTCACAGGAGGAGGAAGAGGCCATTCCCCATTGGTGCATGGTTGAGCGGAAAAGCCCGACGCCACACGGAGACGGTTGAGGCGCAGCCATGCCGCCTTGGTAGTGTCAGGCCAATGGGGCGCGTGTCAGCGTCGGGGGATGAACGAATAGAGTCTGGTGGTGCCCGACCTCCACTCAGAATTCCATCCATGGTCCGCCCAAGCAGCCAAAAAGATGTCCCGTTCATCAGCTTCGTTGATCATAAGTTGAGCGGCTGGCACAAATGGGTGTCTTGATTTCAGTCGAAGGGGTGCTCGTTTGGGAGATCAGAGATCCGCGGTAGAGAAGGTGGTCAGGCTCCAGTGCCCGTCGGCTGAGGGACAGAGTGGCTTTTTCGCGACAAAGCTCAGCGGGTTGGATGACAGAGAGAATGGGGGAGATTGTCCAATGGCGTGGGACGCAGGCATCCGGTCACTGTGCGCAGGGCACTGTTTATGGCAGTGTCAATGCTATGGCAGTGAGCACTTCGGTACCAAACAGGTGCACAGTATTCTGCTGAAGAGGAGACAAGGGCTTCTTCTTCGTCGTATGAGCTGTTCTTCTGGACTATATGTTTGGGCATGATGTCATCAGCCACTCGACAGTCTCGTCATCCAGGGCCTTCAGTCCAAGCGCTCCATGTGGTGGTTGATGGATTGGGAAGTCATGGACGACATGATCTACTGTCTGGTCTGTGGCGCCACACTCGCATCCCGGTGAGGGAGCCAGGCCTCATTTGCACATGTCTGAACGAAAGCGACCGACGCCGGTTCGTAGGCGGTTAAGCCGGATCCACGCAAGTCTTGCGAGGGACATTCCCGGAGGATGGGGATCGACGTCGGGTAGGAAATCACGGAGTCCGGAGGTGTTGTTTTGCCACTCCATGTTCCATGTGTAGTTCGTCCAGTGTGCCGCACTTATTCCAAGATCTTCAACGTTGTTCAGAAGCTGTCGTGCGGCGGGCACAAATGGGCGTCTTGATTTCAGTCGCTGCTGTCCTCCAGGTAGGCGCTGGAATGTACTGTGGAGGAGGTGGTCGGGGTCCAGTGCGCGACGAGCAAGGGAAATCATGGCTCCTTTACGGCGAAGCTCAGCAGTTGGATGCCCGCAAGGATGGGAAGGCAGTCCGTTGGAGTGGGACGCAGGCATCCAGTCACAGTGCGTAGTGCGTCATTGATGGCGGTGTCAATGTGGCGGGTGTGAGAGCTGCGGCACCACACTGGTGCGCAGTACTCAGCGGTAGAATGGACAAGGGCCAAGGTAGCTGTGCGAAGGGTTTTCGCATCAGCTCCCCAGCCGGAACCCGCCAGCCGCCTCAAAAGTGCAACGCGCGCAGATAGTTTTTTGCGCAGTGACTCCAGGTGTCGTCGGTACGTGAGTGACCTGTCCAGGGTTACGCCGAGGTAGGTGGGTTCGGCGCAGTAGGGGAGGTGTTCGTCATCGGTGGTAATGTCGATCTCACGTTTTGCTTCCTTGTTGTTTAGGTGGAAGGCCTGTCTTTGCCTGTCTTTGGAAGGCCTGTTTAGGTGGAAGGCCTGTTACACTGTCTTTGCCTTGCTGAGCTGTAGCTTCCATTTCTGGAGATATGTTGATATAGTTGACATGTCCTGGCTTAGGTTCCTCTCCATTGACTGCCAATCTCCGGCTGGATGCAGGAGAGCCAGATCGTCTGCGTAAGCATACTTCCTGAAGATGGTGTCAGGCAGGTCATAGATGTAAGTGTTAAAGAGGAGGGGAGCCAGGACAGAGCCCTGTGGAACGCCGTTCCTGAGTCGACGTAGTCTACTTCGTCGGCCGCTACCGGTGGAAAGGGTAAAGCTGCGGTTTTGCACAAGTTCCATAATCATATGGACCATGTGCCTGTCAGGAAGGAGACGGAGTAGTTTGCAGGTAAGACCGCTGTGCCATACAGTGTCGTAGGCAGCCGTGAGATCGACAAACACGGCGCCAGCCTTCTTTTTTGCCGAGAAGCTGTCCTCGATGTCTTGGGTCATCAGAGTGACCTGGTCTACGGTTGATCTTCCGTGGCGAAAGCCGGCTTGTTCCCGAGGTAGCTGAGGGTCTATTATCGGTTCGACACGGGCGTAGATAAGTCTTTCGAGTATCTTGAAGGGGATACAGAGCAGAGAGATGGGGCGGTAGCTCTTCGGATCCCCTGGGGGCTTCTTCGGCTTTGGGACTGCAACCACTAGGGCTCTTCTCCAGATTCTTGGGATGCGCAGGTGACGCAAGCAGCAGGAAAGGAAGTCTTTTAACCAGGACCTCATAGAGGGGGCAGCTTGGAGTATTAGTTCCGGGCATAGGTGGTCAAGGCCCGGGGATTTGCCTGGCTTTAGGTGCTGGAGGGCGGAGGCAAATTCTTCTGGGGTAAACTCACCAGAGATGTTGCCCTCGACAGGTGTTGGGACCTTCCAGAGGTCCGTCATTTCCTTGAGGACGGACTTGTCTGATTCACGTCTCTCGTTCTGTGCACTCCATTTTTCACAAGTTGTGAGGCGATGGCATTTGCTGAAATGGGGCATTGGCGACGAGAGGCACGTGATCTGCCAGTGAGGTTGTTGAGTGTACTCCAAGCTGTGCGGCTGGAGTGCGTGAAGTCGATTGAGTCTATGGCTTCTGTCCAGCGCTTCTTCCTCTTTGAATCCAATTTTGCCAGCAGGGCTGTTGCTGAGTTGGTAGTGGTGGTACCCTGGGGGGAACGGAGGAAGTCGCGGTAAAGCCTGTCGCACTCCACATCCCAGCAAAGTATGTAGTTTTTCCGTCGACCTCGCGGGATGGAGTCTTTTGCCGCAGATATAATTGCATCACAGAAGTCCTGGTAGGCTTCATCCACTTTGATGGTGTGTGGGGATGGGAGGTACTGCGTAGCTTCGTTTGTGAGGAAGCTGTAGTATTCCCAATCGGCCTTTTTGAAGTTCCATCGCTTGACAGGCTTGCTCGAAATAGGTGTGGCAAGCAAGGGGGCCGTGATTAGCGAGGGTCGGTGTTGAGACCTTGGGAACTTCTCTAACACACGTCTGTCCGGCTGGCGATCATCGGGGTCATCACTTGCGAAAGCCAGGTCTGGGTTCGTGCCGGTGTTCCAACGACCGGAGTGGAAGCTCGGTGCGCCCTTAGGATCGTATAAGAGGGCGAGGTTGTTGTTGGTTGCCCAAGCGGCCAGACTATCTCCGTCGTTGTTGATGGAGTTGTACCCCCAGTCAGTGTGGTGGCAGTTAAAATCGCCAGCGTAGAGGCTGGGGTGGGGGAACACTGGGATGGCTGTTGATGTTATCCGCGAAGGTGGAGGCTTGTAGACATTGACGATGTTGTAGCCTGCTACATCTACACAAAGCCACTCGATCTCCGATTGAGCTTGGGATTGGTCAACCAAGGACCAGCTCAGCCGGTCATGGACAAACGTGGCGAGGCCGTGTTTCCTACTGCAGGTTGCGCCTGCTAGTGTGAAGTTGGTTATTACCAACTTATCCACAGATGTACAGTGAGTCTCCTGGAGGAGGATGATGAGGGCTTGATGCTTGGTGGCCAGGTGCTCGATGATGTTGAGCTTGCTGGCCGTGATGCCCTCGAAGTTCAGCTGCAGTACGGTGGGTTGTCGGTACTTTTCGACAGTGCGAGCACTGCCGTGCCTTGAAAAGGGCATTTTCCTACCCACCCTGCGCTGAACAGTCTCATTAGCTCTTGTTTGACAAGCTTCGTTTCGCATACGTATTTTGTATAATTTCGTATGTTACTGACGGGGGAGACCACGTGAAGGTGCTTGTCCCTCCTCCCCCAGACAAGGGCTAAGGCTGCTATACGCAAAGTGTCAGCCCTCGCCCCCCAGCTAGAGCCTGCCAGGCGCTTCAGTAGCGCAGCGCGGGATGTCAGTTTCTTGCGCAGTGACACCAAATGGTGGCGGTGTGTGAGCGATCTGTCCAGTGTCACCCCAAGATACCTTGTTTCGGGGCAGAATGACAGAGATTTTCCGTTGTTCTGAACGTGCAGCTCACGATCAGCTTACCGATTGTGGAGGTGGAAAGCTGCTGCCACAGTTTTGGTTTCGCTGAGTTTCAGTCGCCAGTTCTGGAGATAAGCTGAGAGAGTTTTCATTTTCTGGCTCAAGGTGTCTTCTAGACTTTCCCACGACTTTGTGGAGTGGAGAATTGCCAGGTCGTCCGCGTAAGCGTATTTTGTGGAGACCGTGGTTGGCAGGTCGTGGGTGTGGAAGTTAAAAAGAAGTGGAGCCAGGACCGATCCTTGTGGGACGCCGTTTTTTAGACATCTCAGTCTGCTTGGTGAACAGTGTAGGTTACTTGGTAAAGTGGCAGCCATCCTTAGTTATGAATTGTATTATGCTTTTGGTAGTCTGTGTGAGAATTTAGAATTACAATTAAAAAACATTTGTTATAATATAACACCTGTTGTCGTTTTCCTTTTCATATTTTCCTCCAATATTGAATGATAGGCTATGTAAGATAATTTAGTGTCACGACGGCCATCTTGGAAATTACCGTTATGTAATGCGATATTAACATAATACTTAGTTCTAATGGATAGCTTGACCCCTACAACCTAGGTATAGAGACAAAAATCACTTTCCTAAGGTGAATGGGTAGGGAGTTATGGTCATTTATAGGTAATGGCGGCCATCTTGGAAATTACCATTATATACGTAATACGATATTAAGATAATACTTAGTTCTAATGGATAGCTTGACCCCTACAACCTGGGTATAGAGACAAAAATCACCTTCCTAAGGTGAATGGGTAAGAAGTTATGGTCATTTATAGGTAATGGCGGCCATCTTGGAAATTACCATTATATACGTAATACGATATTAAGATAATACTTAGTTTTAATGGATAGCTTGACCCCTACAACCTAGGTATGGAGACAAAAATCACCTTCCTAAGGTGAATGGATAGGGAGTTATGGTCATTTACCCAGCAAACATTGATTGTTGGGGCAACATTGGCAAGAAGTTGGCCGCAACATTGGTAAGACGCAGACGCCAACATTGGCAAGATGTTTTATGCACCATTTGGATGCATCTGGCCAGCGTTGGCGTCTGCATCTTGCCACCGTTGGCTTCTGCATCTTGCCAACATTGGATTATGCATCTTGCCAACGCTGGCTTCTGCATCTTGCCAACATTGGCTTCTGCATCTTGCCAACGGTGGCAAAATGTTTTATGCACCATTTGGAGGCATCTGGCCAGCGTTGGCGTCTGCATCTTGCCAACGCTGGCTTCTGCATCTTGCCAACGTTGGCTTCTGCATCTAGCCAACATTGGCTTCTGCACTTTGCCAACGGTGGCAAAATGTTTTATGCACCATTTGGATGCATCTGGCCAGCGTTGGCGTATGCATCTTGCCACCGTTGGCGTCTGCATCTAGCCAACGTCGACTTCTGCATCTAGCCAACGTTGGCTTCTGTATCTTGCCAACGTTGGCAAAATGTTTTATGCACCATTTTGCTTCATCTTGCCAACGTTGGCATCTGTATCTGGCCAACGTTGGCAAGATGGCTTGTGCATCATTTTGCTTCATCTGGCGCCTAAATTCTGGTTGACTTTTATGCACCATGATGCTGCTTCATCTGATCTATTGACTATTGTGATGCCAGCGCTTTGACCAAGGTTGGCCATGCGAAGCAAGCTGGTGCATAAAACATCTGAACAGCATTGGCATCTATATTTGCCAAACGTCTCTGTACTTAAACCTCGCTCATCACCAAAAGTTTATTGTTGAACCTAGCTAATCCTCGGGCGAAAGAACAGCAGCAACACGGATTTATAAGCAACACTTCTCCCTTTGTGACAAAGCAAAGTAACAGCCGAGCTTCGTATATTTTCACATTTATTAGAAACAAGCCACATCAAATCGTATTGATAGATGGAGATTCATTGCACATCAGCAGCTTTTTCTTGTGTATCTTTATCATTGTGAATTCCTGCGAATGAAACAAAAATATTTAATTCAAGAGAGCTGTTTGGCAACAGTGTAGGAATCATAGGCGTAGTCAGGGGGGCAAAAGGGCCCATGCCCCTCCAAATTTTCAAACTTTGGATTCCGAAGTTGAGCCCTTTGTTGAAAATGCAATAAAGTTTGTAGAAATTTATATCGTTTTCCAAGACATCTGGCTATTAACACCCCCAAGGACTTGTTTTAGACACACAGAAAGACACCAATAAATTTTCCAAATCGTAAATCGCCGAAAATTTACGCGATTTACATTTCTTTGAACTAATTTATGGAAGCAATTTCAGAATGGCTTACTCTGTTGGGCTTTTGTGTAGTTATTGAGTTTTTGTTTAGCTGTGTTTTTGGTGTTCTCTAATTTAGCCGCAGTTTTTGCCAGTTAGTGTGTAAGAGCTATCTTTAATAAGTTAATAGCTGTTTATCTGCTAATAAATTTCATACAAATATTACCCTAAAAGTGTTTTCAGAAAGCGCTATAACCCATTATTTGAGTGTAATTTTTCAAAAATTTTCCGGGGGAGCATGCCCCCGGACCCCCTTAGAATACGCCTGCTTTCGGCACGCTCTAACCCCGCTACCAGTTTTATTGCTTCAACCCACCAGGATACGCCACTGCACATCAAGTGGCGATGGCTTTAAATCAAACACTTTTGTTGTTCTCTTCAATTCATCAAATATTTGGCCCCCCCCCAAAACATTTTTCTGGCTACGCCACTGTGTAGGATTTTGATCAGTTGTCGTTCAGGATACTACGAAGTTAATTGACAATCTGCAATATCAATGTAATATCCCTCTCTCCAACGTGCGTGACAAAAAACTTATCATTCGATTCTGCGCCACGCAGAGCAATAATCAAGTTCCAATACATTCTAATTGCGTGTACAGTAGTTATTCAACAACTAAAGCAACACATGCGCTGTTGTCTTTCAAACATATAACAAGCTCACCAAAAGTTAGTTTTTGCCGTTTTCAGCCACCTTGCCTGTCTTTCCAATTTCGAAATCACTCTGAAACTCTTCATCAATTTGCTGCACGGCAGCAGCTTCGTCGTGCGCCATTACCATGTCTAATCATGAAAGTAAAAAAAGAAGTGTTAAATCAGTATATAAATGCCGACATAGCCTACTAACCACCATGTTCGTTGTTCACATCAATGCGAATACACCACTAAAACATTTTCATACATTACTCAATACTCTTCACAATTACATCATACATTAATCAATAGAACAAAATGGCATAGTTATGACATAATCATTTAGTCGTAGTAAAAAGATTTATCCCTACTCACCAAGAACAATCTTTTTCAGATTCTTTTTTAAACAATCAAACGAGTGCTTAGACTTCACAATGTTTTTTTTTCTTTCTTTGTTCTCGACATGACTTGAACTGTGTTGTGTTCGATAATAATAGTTGGAATAAGTCCACTGATACAATCGCTTGCATTTTTGCCAACAGCTTAACTTAAATTTGCCACCTGCAAAATGTAAATCGAATGTAATGACAGGGGTTTCATCCATCATATTAAAAAGCTTCAGCACTTGTTACAGAAATTTTCGATTGTTACAAATGACAGCCAACGTTTAAAGTTTATTTTGGGATTCCAGTCGTCTGTTTTGTTGCGTATGTAGGTCGCAGTGTAGGCTACTGTAGGCTATGTTGTCGAAATGGGCGCAAAATAAAACATGTTATTATTATTATTATTCAGTTGACGGCAATGAAAGCTACATTTGCAAATACTCTACATCACAGACCTATCCACACGACATAAAAATACAAACACATTCAAGCAGTCAGGCAAACACTGCCGGAGCAGCAAAATCAAAGATTGAGCAGAACCTTACACATGTTGTGGGACATCACAAGCTCTGCTACTTTGCTGATATCTTCTTAGCAATCATCTAGAAGCACTGACACTAAATTTGTCACGAGAATATTTCATATGAAAGTTTTCCATTGGTCATTGAGTTTTATAACTTTCTCTAAATTGAGTTTTATAACTTTCTTTAAATTGTGTCAACGTAGCCTAGTGACAAAAACGACTTTACACAATTATTTCAGGTTCAATTAATAAAAGACATTCACTTACCAGGTTTTCATAAACATTGTGGTAAGTCATTCCTATAGTTTCATTTTGATCATTTCTAAAACTTCTTTCGGCCGTAATAGGCCTATCTCAATTGAATTCGATTTTTTATATTTTCGATACAAGAAGCGAAAATTCCTCTTAGCGCTGTTCACATAAGCATTGTGCTTTCGGCTCTCCAGTCTCCACGTAATTGTGTATTGAGCACAACCTCCATGCTTGAACAGTCGAAGTGAATCGAGTGACGTCATAATCCCTTTAGCAAAGGATTACGTCATGGCCTTTGTCTTCCTTCATAAAAAAACCAAGTTCTTCTGCTAAATTGCATCTCCTCACGTTGATATAACACATCGCCGCATTCTAAAGCTTTGTTGCCTCTTTCACTTCAAGGCGTCATATTGCCCAGTCAAAGTTTAAGTAGTGACGTCATAATGGAGTTTTCACAACAATTATTGTGCCTGCAGTATTGTTCTATGCACCGCGAGAGGAGAAAAAACGATTCGCCGGATCGTTGAAAGTAAAAGTAGCGATCGTTTTGTGAAATCTCGCTTCAAGAAATTGAGGAGAGATTTCGACGCAACATGACTGCTCCTGAAGCTGGCCTATTGTGCAAGCTTTGCTACATTTAAAGTAAAGACGCCCCTTTGTTGGCGACACGAGAATCTCACCCACGTGGTCAAAATTAGACAGTGAGCGAGACTGCTCTCAGAACAAAATCAACAAGTGATACTGCATCAATCGATTTTTTTTTACATTGATTCAGCGTCTGCAGACAGGTCAGCAGCGCGGCGGCAGTGCAGCCGCAACTCAATGATTACATAATCACCACAATCATGCTGCTGTGTCGAGCGCTACTAAACATCAACAAGTGAATTCGATTACGCTTACAAGTTGTTTTAAATTTTCTTGAACTGCACGCAAATTTTGAGGTTAGTCCTGAAAAAATGTTTTCAAAAATATTACAACACATTCTATTATAGTTAAACATGAAAATTAAAAAAGCTTTTGTTGAACACAAGAAAAAAATGAAGACCTGGCAACTTGAATTAGCAACCACGTTTTTAAGTTTGTCGCTTGTTAGCTACCTTACCAACGTCTGCAGACGTTGAATCAATGTAAAAAGAACGGATTATGCTAGTTGGGTGTTGGAGGCGCCAAAGCCTAAACTTTCTGGAAGTGTTCTCTGAATCACAAGACATTTATTGCACTAAATTATCTGAAGCAATTGAATATGAACAAACGATTTTTATCATGGCGTTGTTGGTACAAGAATACGGTATGCGAAAGAAACTGTGTTTTTCCACTAAACCACATGAGTCATTTAGTTAAAGAGTCATTTTATTGTTGGCTATTAATATTTTCAAAGAATAAATCCAGTGAAGCTGAAATGAAGTAGCCAACGTTGCAATTGTTTATTTTGTAGAAACGCGTAGGGCGAATGGAAACTTAAACTGGTTCGGTATCAAGCACGTTATCGCGTTCGCGTTTTGTCGCTCCTACCTTTTTCTAGACCTCTGCTCCGTTTGGCATAAACAAACTTGGCAAACTGTTGGCTACACTTCTGACCAACGCTGGTCTTAAATATTCATAGTATACTTGTACGGTATCAGAAAATAATAACAGCATTGATAGCCTATTATAAAAATGTAAAATTGTAGCAAAATCATGGTATACATTTGCATAATTTTAAAGAAAACACCGAAATTGTTATGAATTGGCACAACGCTGGCAATGCTTCTGACCGATGTTAGCCAACCACATAACTGTGTTTTGAAGCAATACCACATGAAAAGAGGTTTGTGTTAGTAATTTTAAAGATTAAAACAAATAAACCTGAAATAAAATCTTTGAGACCTTTTTGAACGCATAAGAAATAAGTTATTGAAATTGATGGCGTATTGTTGGCAACATGTTGGACATAATTGCCAATCTTGTGACCTCACATCCAGCATATAGCCGACATTGCAATTGTTTATTTTGTGGAAACCTGTAGGGCAAATGGAAACTTAAACTGTTTCAGTATCAAGCACGGAATCACGTTCGCGTTTCTGTTGCTCCTACCTTTTTCTAGACCTCTGCTCCGTTTGGCATAAACAAACTTGGCAAACTGTTGGCTACACTTCTGACCAACGCTGGTCTTAAGTATTCATAGTATACTTGTACGGTATCAGAAAATAATAACAGCATTGATAGCCTATTATAAAAATGTAAAATTGTAGCCAAATCATGGTACACATTTGCATAATTTTAAAGAAAACACCGAAATTGTTATGAATTGGCACAACGCTGGCAATGCTTCTGACCGATGTTAGCCAACCACATAACTGTGTTTTGAAGCAATACCACATGAAAAGAGGTTTGTGTTAGTAATTTTAAAGATTAAAACAAATAAACCTGAAATAAAATCTTTGAGACCTTTTTGAACGCATGATAAGAAATAAGTTATTGAAATTGATGGCGTATTGTTGGCAACATGTTGGACATAATTGCCAATCTTGTGCCCTCACATCCAGCATATAGCCGACGTTGCAATTGTTTATTTTGTGGAAACGTGTAGGGCAAATGGAAACTTTAAACTGTTTGGGTATCAAGCACGTTATCGCGTTCGCGTTTTGTTGCTCCATCCTTTTTCTAGACCTCTGCTCAGTTTGGCATAAACAAACTAAAATGAAACTACCTTGTTGGCAAACTGTTGGCTACCCTTCTGACCAACGCTGGTCTTAAGTATTCATAGTATACTTGTACGGTATCAGAAAATAATAACAGCATTGATAGCCTATTATTAAAATGTAAAATTGTAGCAAAATGATGGTATATATTTGCATAATTTTAAAGAAAACACCGAAATTGTTATGAATTGGCACAACGCTGGCAATGCTTCTGACCGATGTCAGCCAATCACATAACTGTGTTTTGAAGCAATACCACATGAAAAGAGGTTTGTGTTAGTATTTTTACAGTTTAAAACAAATAAACCTGAAACAACATCTTTGAGACCTTTTTGAACGCATAATAAGAAGTATTGAAATTGTTGGCGTAATGTTGGCAATGTTGGCAATAAGTTGGACAAAATTGCCAGCTTTGTGCCAACATACCCAGCATATAGCCGACGCTGCCCAGCAATCAATGTTTGCTGGGTATAGGTAATGGCGGCCATCTTGAATTTCTCAAATTGCCCAAAGGTGACGACATGTCATCAAGCAGTTTCTGAAAATAGAGACCCGTGGCTACCAAAATCAACAGTAAAAAAACTTAATACAACAATGCAGGGTCAACCATCCTCGCTCCCGGACTACTGAGTCCTGCCCGCTTTCGCTTAAGCACATCTTTTCCAACAGAGAAAAGTCTCTCCACCGCAGCACTGGAAGGAATGGGGGTGTTGTATTTAATGAACAGATATGTTTTAACTCGGTATTCGAAAAGTTCAAGGACTTGCTCTTGTCTGAAAAAAAGACGTCCACAATTGCTGCTTCCTTGTGCGTTTCAGGGGATGGCGCAAACACTCCAAAAAATACATCCTCGGAGTCATGACTGGTGTTGTGTCACTCTTCTCGGTATCAACCTGGCTTGATGTCTCCCGCAACAGTCAAATTACATCTGTCTTGACTTTTTCTCGCAGTGCGTCAGCATCATCGATGGAAACGTAGTGCAGAAATTGTAGCCACGACGTCTTGAAGGAGGGATGAAGACATGATGCCATAACGCATTTCATAGCCTATTTTGTTGAAGCACTTGTTGAATCGTTTCTTAACCCCTTCAAGGACTTTCACTTTCAACTCCTCACAGGTCACAAGATCAGCTGGTCTCGGTCAACTTCTTCTCGCAAATTGTGATGGTTGGAAGCAAGACTCCGTAATATGCCTTGGACTCGCCCTGAAAAATGTCTAAAGCCTGGCAGATAGGCTTCATCACACAGAGATATTCGCCGAAGAAGTTGACGTCAGCTAAAAAAGACCGAAACTTTGCAACCAAGCCGATTATATAGCTGCTTGACCACGCCAGTAGGCCTATTGCAAAAAAAACAAGAATTTTTTTCAATTTAAATTAAAAAGTAGCGGGTAGCGGAGTGCGACTGAAAAAAAAGTAGCGCCTCTCCCGCTACCGCTACTTTTACCAAAAAAGTATCACAAAAGTAGCGCGCTACTGCTCACCTCTGGTATTATGTTAAGTAGGTGTTCACAGCGGTAAACCATAATCTCTTCGTGGGAAAATTGTAACGTAAGATTCCCGGATCCGTCCGTCTGTATGTAATGACCGAAAGAAACACTCCTCTGAAACGTCTATTCAAAAAGTGTATTTCTGTAAAATTAGCCCGCGGCTATCGAAATTCTGACGCAACTCCTTACGCCAGTAAAAACAACTTGTCACTACAATCCAAACTAATTGGATAAAAGACGGAAAATTTGTCCAGCTAGCAAGCACCAAGCAAACAGTTAAATATGCGACTGACTTCCAACAAACAATTTTACGAATGACCAGAATGATTTGCAATATTTCAAAAGCACGTCAGCAGTTTCTGTGACGCAATAATGAAAAACAATTATGAAGTCATTCAAACAGGTGTTCAAAGAGGCAGATGCAATATTTTATCAGTCTAGGAACAATGAGCCAAGGTTGCATCATTTTTTAGGAAAAATTCCATGACGTTTGATTTGTTGAACAATTGTCTGGAACAGTAGGCTACCGGTATTATTGTTTCTTAATTTTTGTGTTTGGCTTATATATGTCGAGTGGCAACTAGGGTTGCCAGATGTTCACTATTTTAGTGAACAAATCACTATTTTAAGAAAATGTTCACTGTAAACTATTTTGCTAATACAGTAGAATTCGCCTATAGTGACACCTGAAGGGACCGCGGAAAAAGTGTCACTATAAGCAAAGTGTCACTATAGGCGAATGATGACGTCGTTGATAACGTCACTTGTGCAGTATCTGCGCATGCGCATCCCATGTTGGTTTAATTCAAACCCAGTCAGCAAATCAATCCTTTATGGTTCAACCTCTGCATACGTTAAATCAATGTAAAAAGATGGATTTGCTGGCTGGGAACTGGCGAATGCTGATAAGGACAAAATATGATTCCAACTTAAACTGGAAATACACCGTAAAGTGTCCTTATACGGAAATTTTTGAGCCCAAGGGACAGAAATGTGGTGTCACTGTAAGCAAAGTGTTCTTATACACGAAGTCACTATAGGTAAAGTCATTTCTATGCAAAACATATCGTTTGTAAACGGGACTTTGCAACAGGTGTCACTATAGGCGAAGTGTCACTATAGCCAAAGTCACTATAGGCGAATTCTACTGTAGTGATAGTGAACATGTTCACTATTCTGCTATTCTTAACAATTCTGTCAACAATTAATTTCTGTCAACAATTCTGTCAATATATTTTAGCCAATAGCCATGGATTAACCAGTAACCATACACTTCTGCTGCTTAGAGAGTAAAAGCTCATGAGTCTGGTGCTTTGGGAAAAAAACCCTACTATGCTACCCCAGTGTAATTTCGCCAAAGCCAGGCTTGGCCAGCACGATGTCCAACAGTGGAGTGTATAAGCCTAGGCAACTGACAAACTGAAAGCCACTAGCCCGAACAACTAACGGCCTAGAAGTTTGGCCATTTAACTGTTAGTTTATTGACTATGTGCTGTAGGCCAGCTACTCAAGCATGTGTGATGTTGAAAAGTCTCCTCTGTACAGGCTTAGAGTGTTGGCTGTTGGGGCTAAGCAATATCCAAAATCCACCATCACTTAATGAAATCGCTGAGGTGTGGAATTCCTCATGTTTCAGGAAAGAATTTTCTCCTGATGGCAGGTTTTAGCTGCTTATAGAATCTAAAGAACAAATTTCTGCAAACAAATCTTTATTGAAGGCAGCACCGTCGCATGAAAAGTATTTTAAGTAAACTACATAAGCAGGTAGGAGTGTTTTGTTTGTTTGTTTGTTTGTTTATCTTTATCCTGCATTGCGGGAAAGCGGACTTGAGCGCTATGCATCGGTGTACGCCTTCCGACGTACACCTGACCCACGCTGCAGCCGACGGCAATGTCTGTTTCCGGTTGTCTACTTTACTTATGACTTAAATGTGGTACTACCCATTACTCGAAATCGATCACTGGGTGGTCACAGCGGTAAACCATAATCTCTTCGTGGGAAAATTGTAACGTAAGATTCCCAAATCCGTTCGTCTGCATGCAATGACCCAAAAATAAACACACTTTCGAAACGTCTATTCAAAGTGTATTCCAGTAAAATTAGCCCGAGGCTATCGAAAATAGGTGCAACGCCTACACCTCTAAAAAACTGTCACTACAATACAGATTAATTGGATAAAAGACGGAACCTTTGTCCAGCTAGCAAGCACTAAGCCAACAGTTAAATGTGCGGCCAACTTTCAAACAATCATTTTACGAATGACCAGAATAGATAGCAATATCTCAATTCACGTATGCAGTACTGTGACGCAATAATGAAAGACAATTATGAAGTCATTCCAACAGGTGTTTAAAGCTGATGTAATATTTCCTGTTTAAACAGGCCCAAACAGGCCCAAACAGGTTTGATACAATTCTTATGAACGCTGGTGCAATTTTGGCACATGCTTTAGGAATTTCCATGACGTAATATTCAGTAGACTTGAACGGTTTTTATATGACGTTTGATTTGGTGAAAATTGTCGGGAACATAGCGGCCCCTAGTTATGACAGTCTAACATGGCATAACTAAAAAAGAATTGAAGGACAATCGTGAGCCAATGAATAAAACACACGATACACAAATTGTTTGAGTCACTCACGTTAAGTTAATACGCAAATACAAAGGGCATGCAAAGAATGAACAACAATAAGAATACGCGATGATACATGAAATTGGTACCATAGGTATTAGGTACACGCAAAAAATGACGCTATATACCATGGTTGCGATAATAACCGACTGTTCTGGGCTCAGACAAGGGTCGGCCACCGCAGACAAAACCAGGCTCAAACCATAACACTTAGGTGTTCTTTACGGGGGCGAGGCACGAAATATCCCTCAACACGTAGTCTACTTTCACTTTCCCCGTACTCTCATCATAGTTGCAGACGGCAACTTTGGCTCTACGAACCACAGGCTTCCCTTTCCTAATTTGTGGAACTACCTCATGCACCCTCCCAAGTTGATACTTCCCACGTTTACCAATGTCTTGGAGAGAACCTACCACTACAAGTTGACCAGGCTCCAAATTCTCGGCCATTTTTAGCCATTTTTTCCGGCCCTGAAGACCTGGCAAGTAAAAATCGATCCATTTACTCCAAAACTGCTGAGAAAGTGACAAATTGAACCGATAATCCCTTCTTAATTGGTCACGATCATGTGGTTGCCCAACAGCACAGTATGGGTCTAAGTATGGGGTCAAAAGTGAGGCAGGGGTGATGACAGTAAAATCCCTAGGGTCGTCACTCAAAGGTACCAAAGGGCGTTCGTTCACGATCCGAACGGCACTGCCTGTGTACGTAAGCAGTTCAATAAAACTGGGCTTACGTAT
Organism: Aplidium turbinatum; assembly: GCF_918807975.1. Classification (NCBI taxonomy): domain Eukaryota; kingdom Metazoa; phylum Chordata; class Ascidiacea; order Aplousobranchia; family Polyclinidae; genus Aplidium; species Aplidium turbinatum. Next base: position 19,156,294 of record NC_137480.1, on the reverse strand, counting down.
TGAAGAGTCCAAAATGTGAAAGAAGTATTTGGACATATCGGCCACGAAACCAAATCTTTCAAGCCGAAATCTAGCCAAGACATCTGCCAGAGGGTTTAACAAGTCAGACAAGTCAAGACAAGAAGACATTAAATCATTAACACAAGTTCCTCGAAATTCAGACTTGCCATCGTAAACAATGCGCTTTTTTAATTGTGACGTAACAAAGTATGGTAAATACCATTCAAATCCCTTGACATTTCCTGCTTCACCAGCACGCTCAATATAGCCATTAGATTTAAGATCTTTCATGGTGTCAGTAAGGAAATCACGAAGTTCAGGTTGTTTTAAAGCCTTCTTTCTTAAAGCAGCAGCTCTATCTGACGCCAACACAAAATTGTTAGGTAGATCAATATCTTCCTTCAACGGAACAGGTATCTCAAATCGACCATCTTTCAACTCAATATTCGGTTCGACAAGTTCTCTAGCCAAAATATCATTGCGAGACAATTCACAGGTTTCATTTTGCAAAGTCAAATCCTGAATGACTTTATTCAGGTCTGCTATTTCCATATCACGAGACTCAATTTTACGCTGAAAGCCAGAGATGACATCCGACTCTGAAGACGTCTGCACTCTGCACACTTTAGCAACGCTTTCAACTAAGGGTGTCTTACCACCACAAGCCAACCAACCGAGAGGAGTGAGTAAAGCATGCGGTTCACTGCGATTTTCACCAACACGTTCTTCTTTTGCCCACATCAAATAAGCGTTGTCATTGCCAATCAGTACATCTACAGTACTACAATCATTCAAATGAAACATATTCACGTTATGAAAATGACGGAAACCACTTAAATCCTGCTTATGTGGTAAAGTCTTAACATCGTCAGCCCAAGCTGGGTTAACCACCGAAGTTATATCACAAAACAGTTCATTCGTCTCTAACGACTGAATGTTGAGTTTAACAAGTTCAGCACAAGTAGGTTTCTGACCAGCCAGAGTATCCATTTTAAACGACGCTTTATCATACGGTTTAAGACCAAGTTCGCACACCAAGTCACTCGAAACAAAGGTCAACTGCGAACCAGGATCATGCTGACAATACACCAACTTCGATTTGCCAGTCATTGGATTCAAAACACGAGCAGCAGTAACGCGGTTAAAGGCTGCTTTAACATTTCCAATCTTAACATTACGCACAGGAACTCTGGCACCAGCATCATCTTTACCGACCGAATCCAGAGAATCACGTGACGTCACATAAAAATCATGCAGAAGAAAATAGTGTTTCCTATCGTTGTTAGGCCCACACTGACGACAGTTGTTTGCATGATTACAGTCCTTAACCATATGCTGGCGCAAACAGTTCAAGCATTTTCCAGCTTTCACAATGACATCTCTCCGACCTTTAGGTGTCAAGCGCAAAAATTCTTTACAATTAGACAAAAAATGATATTCAACTTGACCACGTGATGAACAACAAAAACATGCCGGTATGTCACTACGTCTGGCCACACCGCCGCGCGGTGCGCCAACAGCAGTCGAGTACTGCGAACTCCCTGAAATCACATTATCATGGGGTTTTACCGACGTCTGCCAAACCGGACATGAAGGCAATTTTCCTTTGCCAAACTTTTTAAATTGCTGCGACTCACCAGAATCGCCCATTAGCATAATGCTAAAATCAGTCGACTTGCGCGTTTCCTCCCGTACTACAAAATCAAACAAACTCTGAAAAGTAGGTTCCTCAGTGCTACCATACTGATCACCTAAAAAGTCAAGATAACGCTGCTTAGCGTCAAACGGGAGTCGCTTAGCCAAATCCAAAACAAAACGTCCTTCTAATTTATCACGCTGACCATAAGCTTTCGCGTAAAGCAAACACTGCGACAATTCATCTTTAAACTCTTTCAAATCACTGGAAGAGATAGAAGTCAATTTGCTACCATAGCGATACTTTCTAATTTCTGGTTCTGCGAAAAGACCTCCACGAACTCCAAAACGTTGGGACAAGCGAGCTAACGACATTTCTATCCTGTCTTCCTCTGACAAGCCAGGAGTGTCAGAAACCAAATTAGCAATCGTTTGTGCAGCTGTTCTAACACAAGCTGCTTGCAACAAAGTCAAACGAGTTCCCTTAAAGGGCGAAGCTGCCATCAAGGCCATAACACGATTTTTAAAGAAGACAAATGGCATATTATTACCATCGTAACCAATCAAGGCCGCCTTATCGAAGAACGTCCTACTATTTTGGTATTCAAAAAAGCAATCCTGTTGTTGAGAACTCGATTTAGCGGGAGAAGACAAGCTATATCCCTTAAGGGGCTGAGTGGGCTCAGTCACATGCACAGCCCGATCACGATCCTCAAACACGTTAAAATCAGGAGACACGATACGCCTCTCACAACCACCCAAATTACGTGTAGCTGGGCGATCATCAACTAGCGGCGCAGAAAACTTTGAAGGGGGCAAAGCATTACTGCTAATGGCGGCCCCGTGACCTGTACGCTCTGGGGGAGGAGATCGGTTATAATTCACAGACCTTGGCTCTACAGCCTTCGGAAGACCCTTAGCCGCGGCCCCGAGACCTCCTGAAACATCTTGAAAAGATGTGGATTGTACTGGTCCACTTACAGACTGAACAGGCGTCTGGAAAAGGTTAGGTAAATTAAACTGCGATTGATGTTCACTTCTGGAATGCCTAGAAGAGCCCTTCCTAGAGCTACGCCGGGAGCCCAAATCAGAACGATATTCAGCTAAAACTACCTCTTTACGTTGTTCAGCCCTCAACTGAGCGTCTTTGAGTGCGAACTCAGCAGCTCTGGCTTCGGCCTGAGCTCTCGCGGCAGCCTCAGCTCGTACGGCCTCAGCTCTCGCGGCGGCCTCAACAGCTCTCGCTTCGGCCTCAGCTCTCACGGCGGCCTCAGCTCGTACGGCCTCAGCTCTCGCGGCGGCCTCAACAGCTCTCGCTTCGGCCTCAGCTCTCACGGCGGCCTCAGCAGCTCTTGCTTCGGCCTCGGCTTGTATCTGGAGCTCCTCTCGTCTTAGCTGTAGGTTAATTTGTGAAACTATCCGTGACGAGCTCTCAGACATCCTAGTGCTTACATTTGAGGCGCTATCCTCAGGATGTATGTCAGCATCCAACCTATCTGAGAACTCACTTTCTTTTTGTTCGAAGTTATTTTTTAACGAGTTAAATTCGGGATCTACCCTATCACGAAGTTCTGCCAAGATTGCAGAGTTAACAATTTTACTCAAAAGAGCATGGAAATGCCGTAATTCCTCTTCTAAAGTAGATAAGTTAGATCGAAAAATTAACAGTTCCTGCTTATCACTCAAAGAACCTAGGGCCACAGAAAGTTTCCCAATTTGAGTCAAAATATCCCGTCTAAGATGCCGGGCCTCTCGAACTGACTTAGCCTCATCGTTAATGGGTCCCTCCCCAGAATGGCCTGCCCGACCGCAAAGAACATCATCAGGCTTAAACTCAGTCGAGTCGACGGCGGTCGAGTCCCTGTCACCACCGAGTGTAGACATATTAAATGTTAGGGCTAAATTTAACAATTAAAAAATTAAGTTACACAAACACACAAAATTACAGTAGTTATAAAAAACTTAACTGCAAAGACCGTAAAAAATACAAAAAAGAATTTAAATGCACGATACCGTAGCTGTACGAGTATGTGAAGTCCAAACGTCCACAAAACTTGCTTGGATTCTTCCACTTGAATCTTCAAGCACAGATGGATTGCCTTTAATCTTCTTTCTTGCCAATAAATGTCAAAGTTATTTTTTCTTCTGTACCAAACTGAGAAGAAATGTCTTTAATTTTCTTTGCTTCTTTAGACTACCAACCAATAAGATCTTCTTTTATTATTTCTTTACTTCTAAGTGCTTCTTGGCCTACCAACTAACTAACTTCGTCTTTTATTTTTTTATGCTTCTAAGTGCTTCTTGGCCTACCAGCTAACAAAAACGTCTTTTATTTTTTTGTGCTTCTAAGTGCTTCTTGGCCTACCAGCTAACAAAAACGTCTTTTATTTTTTATGGTCACAGCGGTAAACCATAATCTCTTCGTGGGAAAATTGTAACGTAAGATTCCCAAATCCCTTCGTCTGCATGCAATGACCCAAAAATAAACACACTTTCGAAACGTCTATTCAAAGTGTATTCCAGTAAAATTAGCCCGAGGCTATCGAAAATAAGTGCAACGCCTACACCTCTAAAAAACTGTCACTACAATACAGATTAATTGGATAAAAGACGGAACCTTTGTCCAGCTAGCAAGCACTAAGCCAACAGTTAAATGTGCGGCCAACTTTCAAACAATCATTTTACGAATGACCAGAATAGATAGCAATATCTCAATTCACGTATGCAGTACTGTGACGCAATAATGAAAGACAATTATGAAGTCATTCCAACAGGTGTTTAAAGCTGATGTAATATTTCCTGTTTAAACAGGCCCAAACAGGCCCAAACAGGTTTGATACAATTCTTATGAACGCTGGTGCAATTTTGGCACATGCTTTAGGAATTTCCATGACGTAATATTCAGTAGACTTGAACGGTTTTTATATGACGTTTGATTTGGTGAAAATTGTCGGGAACACTGGGATCACTGGGTATTTTAGCATCAGTAGGTATAGCCTATGTTGTGTACATTGGCGTATCCAGGGGGGGCGAAAGGGCCCATGCCCCCCTCCAATTTTCAACGTTTGGTTTCCGAAGTTAAGCCCTTTGTCAAAAATATAATAAAATTTGCAGAAATTTATATCGTTTTCCAAGACATCCGGCTATTAACACCCATCAGGACTTGTTTTAAACACACAGGAAGACACCAATAAATTTTGCAAATCGTAAATCGCGCAAAGTTTACGCGATTTACGCTTCTTTTAACTAATCTACAATTTCAGAATCGCTTAGCCTAGGCCTACTCTGTTGGGTTTTTGCGTAGCTGAGTTTTTGGTGTTCTCTATTTTAGCCACAGTTTTTGCCAGTTCGTGTGTAAGAGCTACCTTTAATAAGTTTAGCTGTTTATTTGCTCATCAATTTCATACAAATATTACCGTATCCTAAAAGTGTTTCCAGAAAGCGCTATAATCCAATATTTGAGTGTAATTTCGCAAAAATTGTCCGGGGGAGCATGCCCCCGGACTCCCCTAGAATATGTGTGTTTTCGGAGCCACCCACCAGTTTTATTACTTCTCTTGCTTAACCCACCAGGATACGTCAATACACATCAGGTGACGATATCTTAAATCAACACACTTTGTCGTTCTCTTCAATTCATCAAATATTTGCCCCCGCCCCCAACATTTTTTTTTCTGGCTACGCCACTAGCTGTGTACACTGCAAAGATACTAGCTAGCCCAGTGGCGGCTCGTGCCATGGGGCTGCAGGGCTGCAGCCCCCCCTGAAAGAAAGAGAAAAAAGGGAAGATATGTTTTCCTCTGTGTTTGTCCGACCCGATTACTTTTTTCACTTATGGATTGCGGATTGAAAATTAAAATATTTAAAAATTTGTTTGGAAACATGGCTTTGGGACAACATTCTTTGCAGCCCCAGATTTTGGATTTCAAGTGCTCTGATTGGCTAAAAAATATCCTTGAAGCTCCACCTCTTTTGGTATTTTACAGAATACATAACAGCAATTTTTGAATCTGTTGGGGCTGCATGGAAAACAGCCCCCCCCCCTAACCGAATAATTCTACAGACTTTTTAAAGTTAAGTTTTGTTTCGCAGAGTAGCGATGAGACATGACTGTAAATGTGATAGCTGTAGGATTAGGGTATTCAACAGGTTATAGGATGTACCGGTACTAGGGCAAGAAAACAACAGTGCTAGGACAAGAAACAATAGTGCTAGGACAAGAAACAATAACTTACACTGGATCTCGAACCTCAATCGTCTTAGGCTACTGTGTGACTGTGATGTGCAGTCTGACCATAAAAAGAGGGTGCTGGTTTAGGATCGGCCGCCTTGGTTAGTGACGTCACAAAAATCTGTGACGTCATGCAAAAAAACGCAACTACTTTTCTAAACCAGCACCAAGAGGGTGCTGGTTTAGGATCGGCCGCCTTGGTTAGTGACGTCACAAAAATCTGTGACGTCATGCAAAAAAACGCAACTACTTTTAAAAAGGGTGCAAAAACGCGGAATAGAAGTAAAAGCGGAATGCCTATTGATTTTTAAATATTTGTAGGCATTATTATTGATCTAGCGCTAACTTAAACTGTTACTATTTTGTACCAATTCTCAGCAATTCATTTTTACAATAAAAATACTTGCTTTATTAACGTAACAACTTTCACGTTTATATGATATCTACAAAACGAGCAATCGTGGTTCAGTATAAGCCGCCCACAGTTTGCTGTGATCGATGAATACTGCCTCCACCAAATATGCTGTAGCTTTCTCATTTCTGCTCGGATTTTAACAATTTTACTATCGTTGGATGGCATTATGCTTCATCTATCCGAATGGATTAATTGCCAATCTAAAGTATGCACTATATTTATGTAGCGCTAACTTAAACTTTACTATTTTGTAACAATTCTCAGCAATTCAATTTTTACAATAAAAATACCAAACCAACACAAATTAAAAGAGTATGTCTTGTTTTATTAACCTAACAACTTTCACGTTTATATGTTATCCACAAAACGAGCAATCGTTGTTCAAACGTAACCGCTCGACGAAGCTTTTTCCAATGCATTTTTCAAGGCGATTCGATCGTGGTTCAGTATAAGCCGCCCACAGTTTGCTGTGATCGATGAATACTGCCTCCACCAAATATGCTGTAGCTTTCTCATTTCTGCTCGGATTCTAACAATTTTACTATCGTTGGATGGCATTATGCTTCATCTACTCGAATGGATTAATTGCCAATCTAAAGTGTGCATTATATTGATCTAGCGCTAACTTAAACTTTACTATTTTGTACCAATTCTCAGCAATTCATTTTTTACAATAAAAATACCAAACCAACACAAATTAAAAGAGTATGTCTTGCTTTAGTCAAATGTTAACTTTCACATTTATATCTAATCCACAAAACGAGCAATCGTTGTTCAAACGTAACCGCTCGAAGAAGCTTTTTACCAAAACAATGCAAACACAAAGCGATTAAGCGATCAGTTTCCAGTGTTCATTACAAGCCGCCCACAGTTTGATGTGATCGGTGAATAGTGCCTCCACCAAATATGCTGTAGCTTTCTCATTTCTGCTCGGATTCTAACAATTTTCCTATCGTTGGATGGCATTATGCTTCATCTATACGAATCAGTTAACCCTAATTCACAAATAAACACTGGAGCCATTAACTGATGGTTTAAACTTTACTATTTTGTACCAATTCTCAGCAATTCATTTTTTACAATAAAAATACCAAACCAACACAAATTAAAAGAGTATGTCTTGGTTTATTCATATGTTAACTTTCACATTTATATCTAATCCACAAAACGAGCAATCGTTGTTCAAACGTAACCGCTCGACGAAGCTTTTTACCAAAACAATGCAAACACAAAGCGATCAGTTTCGAGTGTTCATTACAAGCCGCCCACAGTTTGATGCGATCGGTGAATAGTGCCTCCACCAAATATGCTGTAGCTTTCTCATTTCTGCTCGGATTTTAACAATTTTACTATCGTTGGATGACATTATGCTTCATCTACCCGAATGGATTAATTGCCAATCTAAAGTAGGCATTATATTTATGTAGCGCTAACTTAAACTTTACTATTTTGTAACAATTCTCAGCAAATCAATTTTTACAATAAAAATACCAAACCAACACAAATTAAAAGAGTATGTCTTGTTTTATTAACCTAACAACTTTCACGTTTATATGTTATCCACAAAACGAGAAATCGTTGTTCAAACGTAACCGCTCGACGAAGCTTTTTTCCAATGCATTTTTCAAGGCGATTCGATCGTGGTTCAGTATAAGCCGCCCACAGTTTGCTGTGATCGATGAATACTGCCTCCACCAAATATGCTGTAGCTTTCTCATTTCTGCTCGGATTCTAACAATTTTACTATCGTTGGATGGCATTATGCTTCATCTACTCGAATGGATTAATTGCCAATCTAAAGTAGGCATTACACTTATGTAGCGCTAACTTAAACTTTACTATTTTGTACCAATTCTCAGCAATTCATTTTTTACAATAAAAATACCAAACCAACACAAATTAAAAGAGTATGTCTTGCTTTAGTCAAATGTTAACTTTCACATTTATATCTAATCCACAAAACGAGCAATCGTTGTTCAAACGTAACCGCTCGACGAAGCTTTTTACCAAAACAATGCAAACACAAAGCGATCAGTTTCCAGTGTTCATTACAAGCCGCCCACAGTTTGATGTGATCGGTGAATAGTGCCTCCACCAAATATGCTGTAGCTTTCTCATTTCTGCTCGGATTCTAACAATTTTCCTATCGTTGGATGGCATTATGCTTCATCTATACGAATCAGTTAACCCTAATTCACAAATAAACACTGGAGCCATTAACTGATGGTTTAAACTTTACTATTTTGTACCAATTCTCAGCAATTCATTTTTTACAATAAAAATACCAAACCAACACAAATTAAAAGAGTATGTCTTGGTTTATTCATATGTTAACTTTCACATTTATATCTAATCCACAAAACGAGCAATCGTTGTTCAAACGTAACCGCTCGACGAAGCTTTTTACCAAAACAATGCAAACACAAAGCGATCAGTTTCGAGTGTTCATTACAAGCCGCCCACAGTTTGATGCGATCGGTGAATAGTGCCTCCACCAAATATGCTGTAGCTTTCTCATTTCTGCTCGGATTTTAACAATTTTACTATCGTTGGATGGCATTATGCTTCATCTACTCGAATGGATTAATTGCCAATCTAAAGTGTGCATTATATTGATCTAGCGCTAACTTAAACTTTACTATTTTGTACCAATTCTCAGCAATTCATTTTTTACAATAAAAATACCAAACCAACACAAATTAAAAGAGTATGTCTTGGTTTATTCATATGTTAACTTTCACATTTATATCTAATCCACAAAACGAGCAATCGTTGTTCAAACGTAACCGCTCGACGAAGCTTTTTTCCAATGCATTTTTCAAGGCGATTCGATCGTGGTCCAGTATAAGCCGCCCACAGTTTGATGTGATCGGTGAATAGTGCCTCCACCAAATATGCTGTAGCTTTCTCATTTCTGCTCGGATTCTAACAATTTTCCTATCGTTGGATGGCATTATGCTTCATCTATACGAATCAGTTAACCCTAATTCACAAATAAACACTGGAGCCATTAACTGATGGTTTGTACCAATTCTCAGCAATTCAATTTTTACAATATAAACATCTAATCGACAAAAAAATTATGTGATTTAACAAGTCACGGATTTGCTGATTGGGTGACTAGACTAAGTTGTCAGATGTCCCGCTCTCTTGTGACATCACAAACCGGCCTACTTTTTTTGATTGTATGAATCTTTGAGACTGCACATAAAGGTTTCTTTTACATTTTACTATACATGCTTCGGACATTGCAAAAAGTATACCCCGCCCCACGCGCTAGGATGAATCATCCAAGCAATTATTGCGCTACAACTTTTTTTTTTGCAAAATTTGTATTTTATTTTTTTACCTGATCATTAGGGGGAGGCCATCGCCCTTTATCCTCCCCCCTAAATACGCTACTGCCTTGGACAATGGACATGCAACCAATTGATTCGGGTAGATGCAGTATCGTGCTTTCCAACGTCAGTAAAATTGTCAAAAAAGCTTCATCGAGCGGCTACGTTTGAACAACGATTTCTCGTTTTGTGGATTAGATATAAATGTGAAAGTTAACATTTGAATAAAGCAAGACATAGGCTACTCTTTTAATTTGTGTTGGTTTGGTATTTTTATTGTAAAAAATGAATTGCTGAGAATTGGTACAAAATAGTAAAGTTTAAGTTAGCGCTACATAAATATAGTGCCTACTTTAGATTGGCAATTAATCCATTCGGGTAGATGAAGCATAATGCCATCCAACGATAGGAAAATTGTTAAAATCCGAGCAGAAATGAGAAAGCTACAGCATATTTGGTGGAGGCAGTATTCATCGATCACAGCAAACTGTGGGCGGCTTATACTGAACCACGATCGAATCGCCTTGAAAAATGCATTGGAAAAAAGCTTCGTCGAGCGGTTACGTTTGAACAACGATTTCTCGTTTTGTAGATAACATATAAACGTGAAAGTTGTTAGGGTAATAAAACAAGACATACTCTTTTAATTTGTGTTGATTTGGTATTTTTATTGTAAAAATTGAATTGCTAAGAATTGGTACAAAATAGTAAAATTTAAGTTAGCGCTACATAAATGTAATGCCTACTTTAGACTGGCAATTAATGCACTCGGGTAGATGAGGCATCATGCTTTCCAACGATAGGAATATTGTTAAAATCCGAGCAGAAATGAGAAAGCTACAGCATAGTTGGTGGAGGCAGTATTCACCGATCACATGAAACTGTGGGCGGCTTACAATGAACACTCGAAATTGATCGCTTAGTGTTTGCATTGTTTTGGTAAAAAGCTTCGTCGAGCGGTTACGTTTGAACAACGATTTCTCGTTTTTTAGATAACATATAAACGTGAAAGTTGTTAGGTGAATAAAGCAAGACATACTCTTTTAATTTGTGTTGGTTTGGTATTTTTATTGTAAAAAATGAATTGCTGAGAATTGGTACAAAATAGTAAAGTTTAAGTTAGCGCTACATAAATGTAATGCCTATTTTAGATTGGCAATTAATCTATTCGAGTAGATGAAGCATAATGCCATCCAACGATAGTAAAATTGTTAGAATCCGAGCAGAAATGAGAAAGCTACAGCATATTTGGTGGAGGCAGTATTCATCGATCACAGCAAACTGTGGGCGGCTTATACTGAACCACGATCGAATCGCCTTGAAAAATGCATTGGAAAAAAGCTTCGTCGAGCGGTTACGTTTGAACAACGATTTCTCGTTTTGTAGATAACATATAAACGTGAAAGTTGTTAGGGTAATAAAACAAGACATACTCTTTTAATTTGTGTTGATTTGGTATTTTTATTGTAAAAATTGAATTGCTAAGAATTGGTACAAAATAGTAAAATTTAAGTTAGCGCTACATAAATGTAATGCCTACTTTAGACTGGCAATTAATGCACTCGGGTAGATGAGGCATCATGCTTTCCAACGATAGGAATATTGTTAAAATCCGAGCAGAAATGAGAAAGCTACAGCATATTTGGTGGAGGCAGTATTCACCGATCACATGAAACTGTGGGCGGCTTACAATGAACACTCGAAATTGATCGCTTAGTGTTTGCATTGTTTTGGTAAAAAGCTTCTTCGGGCGGTTACGTTTGAACAACGATTTCTCGTTTTTTAGATAACATATAAACGTGAAAGTTGTTAGGTGAATAAACCAAGACATACTCTTTTAATTTGTGTTGATTTGGTATTTTTATTGTAAAAAATGAATTGCTGAGAATTGGTACAAAATAGTAAAGTTTAAGTTAGCGCTACATAAATGTAATGCCTATTTTAGATTGGCAATTAATCCATTCATGTAGGTGAGGCATCATGCTTTCCAACGATAGGAATATTGTCAAAATCCGAGCAGAAATGAGAAAGCTACAGCATATTTGGTGGAGGCAGTATTGATCGATCACATGAAACTGTGGGCGGCTTATACTGAACCACGATCGAATCGCCTTGAAAAATGCATTGGAAAAAAGCTTCGTCGAGCGGTTACGTTTGAACAACGATTGCTCGTTTTGTGGATTAGATATAAATGTGAAAGTTAACATATGAATAAACCAAGACATACTCTTTTAATTTGTGTTGGTTTGGTATTTTTATTGTAAAAAATGAATTGCTGAGAATTGTTACAAAATAGTAAAGTTTAAGTTAGCGCTACATAAATATAATGCCTACTTTAGATTGGCAATTAATCCATTCGAGTAGATGAAGCATAATGCCATCCAACGATGGTAAAATTGTTAAAATCCGAGCAGAAATGAGAAAGCTACAGCATATTTGGTGGAGGCACTATTCACCGATCGCGTCAAACTGTGGGCGGCTTGTAATGAACACTCGAAACTGATCGCTTTGTGTTTGCATTGTTTTGGTAAAAAGCTTCGTCGAGCGGTTACGTTTGAACAACGATTGCTCGTTTTGTGGATTAGATATAAATGTGAAAGTTAACATATGAATAAACCAAGACATACTCTTTTAAATTGTGTTGGTTTGGTATTTTTATTGTAAAAAATGAATTGCTGAGAATTGGTACAAAATAGTAAAGTTTAAGTTAGCGCTACATAAATGTAATGCCTACTTTAGACTGGCAATTAATCCATTCCAGTAGATGAATCATAATGCCATCCAACGATAGTAAAATTGTTAGAATCCAAGCAGAAATGAGAAAGCTACAGCATATTTGGTGGAGGCAGTATTCATCGATCACAGCAAACTGTGGGCGGCTTATACTGAACCACGATTGCTCGTTTTGTAGATAACATATAAACGTGAAAGTTGTTACGTTAATAAAGCAAGTATTTTTATTGTAAAAATTCAATTGCTGAGAATTGGTACAAAATAGTAACAGTTTAAGTTAGCGCTAGATCAATAATAATGCCTAGAAATATTTAAAAATCAATAGGCTTTCCGCTTTTACTTCTATTCCGCGTTTTTGCACCCTTCCTACAAGTAGTTGCGTTTTTTTGCATGACGTCACAGATTTTCGTGACGTCACTAACCAAGGCGGCCGATCCTAAACGTGAAAGTTGTTACGTTAATAAAGCAAGTATTTTTATTGTAAAAATTCAATTGCTGAGAATTGGTACAAAATAGTAACAGTTTAAGTTAGCGCTAGATCAATAATAATGCCTAGAAATATTTAAAAATCAATAGGCTTTCCGCTTTTACTTCTATTCCGCGTTTTTGCACCCTTCCTACAAGTAGTTGCGTTTTTTTGCATGACGTCACAGATTTTCGTGACGTCACTAACCAAGGCGGCCGATCCTAAACCAGCACCCCAGAAACTCATCAATGTTTGTCAAATGTATGTAGTTTCTCATGACATTATATTTAATTGCAACAAAACTGTTGGTGTTTTATATAAAGCCTAGATGTTGAAATTTGGCTATAATCCGATCATATATATATAATACGGTATTTAAATAAAAATCGTATCTGCTTTGAGACCCTTGAAATATATTGGAGTAATAATTAACGCTTCTACCTGATGATAAAGACATGAAACGACAATTACGGTCATTGTATTGTTCTGAAAACATGTTAAAAGCAAGGTTTTCCAAACGTTTGATTGCTGTTAAAAATGTGTTGTTTCGTTCCTATTGTATGCCTTTATATGCCTGTCAACTATGGTGTAACTATCTTCTATCCAGTAGTAATCGCTTACGTGTTGGATACAATAATTGTTACAGAATGTTGTTTAATCTGCAGAGACGATGCAGCATCACCTCTGCATTCGTTGATAACAATATCACCATTTTTCAAGCTTTCATTTGTAAAAAATTATATCAGTTTGTAACCCGCTGTAACTTGTCTTCCAACCAATGGATATATGAACTAATGCGAACAGACTGTTACACTCAATCTTTGTATTTGGTACATTACGACTCAGCTCTTCGGAGTTGAGTATCTGCTTTGTTTCTACTTTCATCTTGAGTCTGATGCAAATAAATAAAAAAAAAATATCATATATATATGGATACTCTTATTTTGACTCCGAATCTACCTTCATTTAAAAAAATTGACAATGATTTCATTTGTCTTAACAGGTTTATGCTATAATAATTTACACTTTAATTGGAACATTTTGCAATTTATATACAATGGATAATTCTGTAATGTCATTGAAAAAAATTAGGTTTTCCCAGTTGTCTCTGCAAGAAAAACTTAGCATCAAAGCACAAGGAAGACCCACTCCAAACCTTGACATTTCCCAATCATCCACCAGTAGAGGTAACCCTTATGCAAGGAAGTTTAACAGAAATGTGTATGATGATCATGACTGGCTGTGTGGCTGCAACAGTGAAAATGCTTTCTTTTGCTTTCCCTGTTTACTGTTTGGTGGAGATCAAGAACATTCCTGGACCAAAGTAGGTGTGAAAGACCTGAAACATCTCAGTAGAAAGACAGAGAAGCATAGTAGATCAACTTTCCACATGAACAATACTTTGAGTCTTTCAGTGCTTGGCAGAGTTAATATTGCTACACTTATAGATTCTGGATATCAACTCTCCATTACTAAACATAATGAAGAAGTAACGAAGAACAGAACAGTATTGTCAAAGATTATAGATTGTATAAAATTTTGTGGCAGATTTGAATTGCCATTAAGGGGACATGATGAAAGTCAAGGCTCAAAAAATCCTGGTGTGTTCATGGGGTTAATTGATTTTGCTTCCAATCTTGACTCACGCTTCCAAAATCATTTTAATTCTGCAAAGGTATTCAAAGGTACATCCAAAACTATTCAAAATGAGCTTTTGGAAACGATTCTTGAGCTTTGCAAAAGCAAAATTAAAGAAGAAATATCACAGTCTGAATTTGTAGCAATCATGTGTGATGAAACTACTGACATCTCAGAGAAGACACAGATGGTGATTGTACTACGGTATGAAAGTCATGGGAAGCCTGTTGAAAGATTTTGGGTTTTTTTTAATCCTGCTAACCAGACAGCAGAAGCTCTGTCTTCAATCCTATTTCAGGAACTTAAAGTTTTGCTTGGGAGCAATACATCCAAACTTGTAGCACAAACTTATGATGGTGCTGCTGCTATGAGTGGTGCAAGAAATGGTGTGCAATCAAGAATCAAGCAAGTATATAGCAATGCACACTTTGTCCATTGTTATGCACACCAGCTAAACTTGGTTATACAAAAAGCCACTTCGCAGAATACCAGTGTCAGAGTCTTTTTTAACAGTCTTTCGGGAATCCCAAGTTTTTTCTCCAAATCTCCTCAAAGAATGGCTGCTTTGGACCAAGTTGCTCAAAGGCGTATTCCTCGCCCATCAGCAACACGATGGAATTTTAAAAGCAGGACGGTGAATGCTGTATCGGAGGTAAAAGACGCACTTATAGAATGCTGCTCAACTTTGGAACAAAGCAACTCTTCGGTGACTGGCTTTGCTGCTGCTGGTATAAAACGAATGCTCATAGATCCAAAATTTGTGTTTTGGTTAGATTTCTTTTCGAAAATCATGCCTCATGTTGACATACTGTTTGCTCAGCTGCAGTCTGTGGAGCTTGAGTCATTCAAAGTGCAGTGCTCTCTGGATAATTTTCTGTCAGCAATACAAAGAATAAGGGAAGGCATTGCTGCAGACAATGAGTCACCTTCACCCACACGGAGAATGCCTGAATCCCAAATCATTGATGCTAAAGAAGTATGTGATGTTGTCTTAATGCAGTGTCAAGAAAGGTTCAAGTTCACCAATCATCTTGAAGCAAGCACTTTATTTAATTTGAAAAATGCTTCACAATATGCAAGACAGTTTCCAGAAAAAGCTTTAGAAAAATGTTGTGAAGCATACCCTATGTTAATCAAAGACAAGCTCAAACCGGAGCTGTCTGTTCTCTATTCTAGAAATGACATGCATTCAGTGAGTGGACTTGTGCAGCTGCTTTCGTTGCTAAACCTGGAAGGAATGCAATCAACTTTTTCTGAAGTAATAAAGCTAGCTAAAATTCTACTTACCACTCCAATGTCAACAGCAGAACCAGAACGTTGCTTTTCATCACTGAAAAGGATTAAAACCTTTTCCCGCAGCACCATGTGTACTGAAAGACTTTCTGCATTAGCCATGGTGTCAATAGAAAATCGCTTAATAACTGAAACCAAAGATTTCAACGAGAGGGTAATTGACCATTTTGCCATGGCAAAAAGTCGCCGAATGGAATTCATCTATAAATAAAGGTCCGCTGTCCTTTATATGTGATGCTCAGTAATGTGTAGCAAAGAGTAAATGTGGCACCTATGGCTTGAGCGAGATCAATGGTTATAATTACAATATGTGTGTGTGTATTTGTTTGTTTTTGTAATGTTAGGTTCAGTCGTGTTCTCATTGCTTTAAGAATTGGCGCTCCAATTGTTTCTGGAATGAGGAGGCGACTGATTCTTAACTAATTCATCTACTTGTTTTAAAGTGTCAGGTTTGGTGGCCGTGCTTAACTATATTTATCGATGCATATACCGCAATATTAGATCCTTTCATGCACGTCTTAAACCATTAAGGTTTTGCCACCTTTTCCTTTTGTTGGTTTTGTTACTGTATTTCTTTTTTACAATATCATTTCTTTTGCATTCTGTCAAAGAAAAATAATTTGAATTGAACTGAATTATACTTGCCATCCAGTGGGCATTTATACTTGTGATAGAATTGAGATTTTGTCTTTGTCCTTCTGTATTGTGATACATGCAGGGTTGCTAGCTGGCTTCAGCTGGCAAAAGATAATTTTTGTAGGAAAGAATAAAAAATGTTAACTTCCAAGCATTTTTAGTTCTGGAGCAGTGGGTGCATACATGCAGGGTGCTCCAAAAAAGATGTAGCTACGGTTATACTACATGTATACTGCAATATACTGTGTGTGTGCGAAGATTATGTACTTTGTAATGAGATCGTTTTTAACTGCAAAAAGTCGTTTGCTATGTATTTTCTAACTAATCACTTAAAGTTAAATTTAAATCCAATTTCACGGCTCAACGGAAGTCAAATCAAATCTGTAGATAGCGTCAGATACTTGGGTGTATTTCTTGACACGGCAATGTGTGATGACAAGGATATAAACCGACAAGTACGATCATTATACTGTTTTACCAATAAATTAAAATTTTACAAGAGCTCCAGTGAAGTTAAAAATGTTCTCTTCCGTTCATATTGTACCCCAATGTATGCATGTCACCATGGGAAAATTATCACCAACGTGAATTAATCGCTTGCGTGTTGCATTCAATAATGCATTTAGAATTATTCACCATTTGCCCAAACATTATAGCGTAGGCTACGTGAACATCAAGTCTTGTGTAACATTGTATGTCATATAACATTTGATGCATTACAACGGAAAAGGGCCTTTTTTTTGTTGGGTAATGTGAATCATCGTCAAACTCTATTGTTGATTCCCTGATAAGGTATGACTGCTATCGTAACTCAAACTACCTCCTTCATTATAATACCACTATGTAGGCTATGCCGTTACCTAGCCTTGATGGCTGCTATGACACAGCAGTGATATCAACATTCATCGATTGATAAAGTTTAAATTTCTTTTTATAGTTGGGTGTTTGAACAGATTAAGTATGATATTTCATTTTGAATATTGATTTTTGTTTCGCATGTTTAATTTGTGTGATATGGATCGCATGATCTGAAATGGACGATTGATTAATAAATTTATTGCTTACTTCAGCGTCATTCCTGTGAATGTACTTCTGTTTGTCTTTTGTTTCTGTGTATTTTTTTGTGTGGATCGTATGTGGACAATCGTGTCCGATGCCGGCGATCGACAATAAATATTTGCAGACAACAAACTGAGCGAACTATTGAGAAAACGACGAAGTGCATAGAACATAGTTTGATTTGTATTTAGCACTGATTTTGAATATAAAAATTTGAAATATTAGTATTTTTCAAGCTCTACAGCAGCATTTTTGACTGTTATTCCACTCCCAAATTTCTTTTGAAAATGCTCTCAAAATGCACCAAATTAAATGTAATTGTAAAAAATTTTCTGGGGGAGGCCCCCCAGACCCCCCGCCGTGGGTGTCGCCTTCGGCGACACGCCCGCAAGGTTCGCCTGATATCGCCCTCCAACAATTCTTGGATATGCTGCCTTGCAGCCCCCCCAATTCAGGAGGCCACCAGCCGCCACTGAGCTAGCCCATTACCTGGATTCAAACTGTGATCAGTTCCAGTTGAGCACTTACTTGCTAAAGACGATCAAGAAAGTAAGATTTATTAATTTTAACTTATGAACCAAATTGTTGTGTCAGACAATATCACACATAACATTGCAACAATTTTTGCATATTATGCAATAATTCTTTGCATATTAGGGCGGGGTTACTCACATTTAGGCACGTGGCGTGCGTTAGGGAGGGTGCGGTTGCGCGTATTTTGGCATGTGTTTGCGAACTTTGAGGGTGCAGTCGCGCGCTTTCAAAATGTTTACTATTTTGTGAAAAAAAATCTGGCAATCCTAGTGGCAACTGACTTTGGTGACCTTTTGGTCTTTCACTGCCATCCTTGCTGAGCAATTTATTTTTGTTCATTGTGTTGTGTATTGGTGTATCTTAATGTTTATTCACCTGTAGAAAAAATAAATACACTGAACTGAACTTGAATTTCAAATATATAGTCCCTTTGAAAAACAGTTTGTTCAATCTCGTTCGACAAAAGTCATTGAAGGGAATAGCCCAGATAAATTTTACGAGGGGATTTCCCGAGGTATTTTATCATAGAAAAAAAATTTTGAAAGGGATTTTACCAGCGTAACCACCTAACGTTATACATTTTGAAGCAGTTTGTTTAACAGTAAGCTCAGCTTGTCATTTTATCAAGTTGTTGACGACTATGACGACCTTTAAATACGTTTTAATATGTAACTTGAACAGCTTCTGAAAGTGCCAAGATTTGGCAGCTGAGACTAAGCTTGGACTCAACTGGCTTTTATAGAGGTTCCCTTTTTTTTTTATTGGTTTGACTTCTTGATGACAAAAATTAAAGATAACTATAAAAATCTACATATATGGCGATGCTTTCAAGCTTTGGTGAAACATTATAGATAAAAAAAACAAATGTGAGTAAGCCCATATACTCTGATTATGCCCGCTTAGGGTAATGTTACAAATACTGACATTATTATAACTTGTAAGCATGTTTTATTTATGACATGCCATAAACTGTAAAATTTAACATTAAGTTATTTAGAGATAAGACAATATATATCAAAAAGTAACATCCATATGTGATTGTCTACATCAACAAAATGATCTTGATGCACTGAATAGGTGGTCCAGAAATGTCTAAAGGCTATCTGCTTGAGATCATGCAGCATCAGATAGGAAATTTAGTGACATGTATAGTTAAACATTCAACTTGGTTGATATCAGATCGCATTCATCACAAAAGAAGCGTGTTATGTGAGGTCTGATGAGTTTACTCTTTAAAGGAAGTACCGTATGGCGTATAGACCTACCTAAGTTAACTGAACATTTGTTTATCAGTGATGTCATCGCTTGTACCGTACCCTTTTTCTAGACCTCTGCTATCTTTGGCATGTTTTGTTTTTTGTTGTAATGGTCAGAAATAAAAAGAAATTGAACTAAACAAAGTTTAATGATGAAAATCAGCGGCAGCTACGAATGGGTCTACTATAAATACATGGCAATAATTTCAACTTCTCACTTACAACAAGAAAAGACAATATCGGTACATGAGACTCACATCATACAGTTTTACTACCGTACTACTTCTCAATGTTTTATAGCACCAGAAAGAAGAATAAGGCAGTTGCTTAGTTAGGAAGTTAGTTGGTATCAGATTACATTCATTATACAATTATGTTGCTGTAATGTTGAGAAAAAAGATACTATAATGCATTTCCTGTTTAATGAAAATGTAGAATATGGTTCAATTTATCATTTTATTTTGCATGTATCATGACAGTATATAGTTGAAATTTAAAGCAATTTCAAAATGCGGTTGATAGATGGAAGCAGCAAAAGACTATAGATTGTACAATCAATATCCAGTCAACTGCTCTCTTTTAGGGTAATATAATGTGTGTGTCAGTTCAGTAAATATGTACCTCACTTGTTGCTAGTGTTGTCCTTGTTCTATAAATATCAATATCTAATTTTGATATATATGTCCAAATAGCAGAAACTATTTCTGTCGCTTTTCAACAATAACAATTAAAAGATTGTTTATGGACGCTTAAATTTAGAGGTTTGAATTTAAGGAACTCTGGACAGATTCTAAGTTCGACGCAAGATTCGAAAAAGATTGTTACTGGTAAACTCATTTACTACTGTACTCCAGATTACTATAATGGTTGATTATGGGAATTTGTATCCTCAGACTGAAAAAACTTTTTGGAAGCTTAATCTTTCCAGTTACACTTGCTTAGAGACAAAGCTTTAGAACCAGTAACATTAACAGGAGGTTCTTTTGGGCCAGGGCATGGGATGATTTTAGAGGCCTGAAACCTTTCTAAGGGGCCTCAAAAACTTGAAAAAAAGACTTTGTATGAATATTCATTAGATAAAATACATTTTTCTCAGAAGTATCTTATTTTTGGGCCTAAAGCTTTCATTGGTACAGAGCCCAAATTATTCTCTCAACAACCCTGTTTGGAGCACTAATGTTCCAGTCACTGAGCATGGCAATGTGATCCTAAGTTTCTGCTTGTTGATGTGTTGTCTGAAAGTTATTCTATCCATTATGTGTCATTGGATAGAGAGCTGTCCCAGAAGTGCATTGATCAAGTACACACATTGGTTAATGGTCAGTTATACGAATGAGCTATCGAAGCGGCCCATGTATGGCTGGGGAGTTTTTTATAGGCTGTGGCTATATTTACACTATGTAGTGTAATAATAGCCTCAATAGTGTTGCCAGATAAGGAATTCTGCCTTAATTTGAGAAAAGTTTAAAGCTGGTGAAAACAAAAACTTGTATTTTGGAAATTTTTTTTTAGTTCTGGGCAAAAATCAAAAGCCTAATCTTATTCTTAACTCTAACCCTTACTTTAACCTTTCCTAACTTTAATCCTAACTCTGGCAACACCTGATTGTAGCTATGGTATTAAGTGTGGAAAAATAGCCACTTCCTTTTTTATACCGTATATGAAGTTAGAGCTCTGGGATAAAGCAGTTTACCTTTAAACTCTGTCTCGGATTGTAAGAATAAACTTTGGTTGGAATGAAAATGTTATTGAAATTTGTGCCGGTATGTTTTAGTTATTTTTTTGAAACCTGATTTTACTCAACTACCACTTGTGCAGACTTAAGCACTGCATATGATATAGAAGTTTTACTTACAGAAGGCCTTGTTGCTTATCAAGGATTTTATTTCACCCCTGACCTAACTCATGCAAACTATCTGCCTGAAGCGGTTGATTGACAACTGATATGCTCAATAACTACCAATTGATTGATTCAAATCAGTAAGATGCAATGCTCATTAAATAGTGTAATTTGGTCAATTTCTAATCTATCGTCTTATTGAAAAAATAAAAGCTTTTATTAAACTACCATTACCAGCCTGCAGTCTAACATTAAGTATTGAGTAGTAAAATCCTCCAATGGTTGCAAGTTTTAAAATATCATGTCATGAACTGTTAAATGTTGGGGTCTGCTACTATTCGGCGAGTCCGATTCGGCGAGTCCGATTCGACTAGTCCGATTCGGCGAGTTCCCTATTCGGCGAGAGCCTTTTTCGGCGAGTGCCCTATTCGGCGAGTTTTTGAAATTTTTGAAAGGAAATTATTGGGTACCGTAGCCTAATTATAATTGCCGTTTTTACATTGTTTTAACGTCGCTAAACGTTGAAATCGTGCAGAAAGGAATAAAAATAAAATGTTTGAACTATTAAATTAAAATTCGTCATGTCAATTCAGTTGTTTTTATTTCTGACCATCATATGAAAAACAATACATGTCAACATAGCAAAGGTAGAAGCGACAAAACGCGAACGTTAAAACGTGCTTGTGACCGAAGTAAGGTATTGAGTTGAAAGAAATTTGGCACGAAAATGTTACAAAAAAAAAAAATCATGTTTATGTCTATAAGTTAGTACTTTTGAATAGTTAAAATGATTAGTTTGGATCAACAAATGTGTGGCCTGCAGCTTGGATTGAAAGGAAATTATCGGGTACCGTAGCCTAGTTATCCCGACCAGCAAAAATTTGTTCCAAAAACACAGTTCATTTTTACATTGTAGTAACAGAATGAAAAGGCTAAACAAATGTGTGGCCTATCGTGTTAACGTCGCTAAACGTTGAAATCGTGTAGAAAAGGGAGCTTTTGCTGACTAGGATACTTTGAAACTTTCACAGAAGCCTTTCGATTTGTTCCAAGAACCCAGTTAGCCTAACAGTTCATTTTTACATTGTAGTAACAGAATGAAAAGGCTAACCAAATGTGTGGCCTACAGCTTGGATTGAAAGGAAATTATCGGGTACCGTAGCCTAGTTATCCCGACCAGCAAAAATTGCCGTTTTTACATCGTTTTAACGTCGCTAAATGTTGAAATCGTGTAGAAAAGAGAACTTTGCTGACTAGGATACGTTGTGTTGTAAAATTACGTTTAGTCTACATTATGTTCCTACGTTCTGGTTTCCTTGCCTAGAGCGCTTCACGTTGATTGTTTTCTCAGTTCGCGTTCAGTTCTCAGGTTAGCGCTCAGTTCTCAGTTTTCTCATTGTGTGAAACAGATCTACTTTGTTCGCTTTATATTTATGGTTTGTGTTTTGTAGGTACACTTCGTTTCTTAGTTTTTTAAAACTCAATAAATGGATGTTACACGTTGAAGCTGAGAAACATTCACAGAAGCCCTAAGATTTGTTCCAAGAACCCATTTAGCATAACATTTGATTTGTACATTGATTCAACGTCTGAATACATTATCTTAAAAATGCAACGTATCGTAGGGCTTCTGTGAATGTTTCTCAGTTTCAACGTATCCTAGTCAGCAAAGTTCTCTTTTCTATACGATTTCAACGTTTAGCGACGTTAAAACGATAGGCCACACATTTGGTTAGCCTTTTCATTCTGTTACTACAATGTAAAAATGAACTGTTAGGCTAACTGGGTTCTTGGAACAAATTTTTGCTGGTCGGGATAACTAAGCTACGGTACCCGATAATTTCCTTTCAATCTAAGCTGTAGGTCACACATTTGTTGATCCAAACTAATCATTTTAACTATTCAAAAGTACTAACTTATAGACATAAACATGATTTTTTTTTGTAACATTTTCTTGGTTTTATTTTTCTTTCATATCTTAAATTTTTCTGAAGGTGTTGCGACCGTGCCAAATTTTTTTCAACTCAATAACTTACTTCGGTCACAAGCACGTTTTAACGTTCGCGTTTTGTCGCTTCTACCTTTTTCTACACCTTTGCTATGTTGACGTGAATTGTTTTTGATATCATGATCAGAAATAAAAACAACTGAACTGACATGACGAATTCAAGCACGTTTTAACGTTCGCTTTTGTCGCTTCTACCTTTGCTATGTTGACGTGTATTGTTTTTGATAGGATGGTCAAAAATAAAAATAACTGAACTGACATGACGAATTTTAATTCAATAGTTCAAACATTTTATTTTTATTCCTTTCTGCACGATTTCAACGTTTAGCGACGTTAAAACGATGTAAAAACGGCAATTGTAATTAGGCTACGGTACCCGATAATTTCCTTTTAAAAATTTCAAAAACTCGCCGAATAGGGCACTCGCCGAAAAAGGCTCTCGCCGAATAGGGAACTCGCCGAATCGGACTAGTCGAATCGGACTCGCCGAATCGGACTCGCCGAAACAGGCCATTCCGAAATGTTGTGCCACGGTAGAAAATACTAAATAAAACAAATGAATACTGTACAATACAAGACAATAATTATTGAGGAAATAAACAGCAATATCTACAAAAATTAGCATACCGCAATGAAGTCCACTTATTGCTGTTATTTTGATGTTGTCTTTGATGAAGTTTACAAGTGTCTGCATAATTTTGTTTTTGCAATTTAAGTATATATATAATATATAAATGGATCTATTTTCCGTATTTAATTTCATGCATCGGAGATGAGAAGATAGGTTTTAATAATTTGTTCTATGCCATTAGCACTATCAAAAGTAGTGTGGCCAGTTTCTCTCTGGTGCTTTATCTTTCAGCAAGTAGGCTACGCTTTGCAATTTCTTACACGTGGTAATTTTTTAAGCAGATGACCGATTTGATTAAAGTTTGAAATAAGTAGAGAAATGTTGGCTTATGAAAGCCGGTGACCAAACATAGCTTACCGACGCGATAGTTTCAGAGGCAATTTGATGACTTATCGACTGCCATGCCCATGGTCACCGGGAGCCTAGATGTCTGCGATGTGTGTTTTTGTACATGCAAGAAAAAAGGACTGTTGTATGACATGCATTGCCTTAAATCAACATATTTTTATTTATAATTTCAGAAATAACTACACAATTTAGTGTTGAAACATAAGTATTTCATTTGAAGTTTGTTTCAAGAATTTTTTCGTACTTGTGGAAGTACATCAAGGTCAAGAATGCTTCCAGATATGGTAAGACAAAACTCATGGCTACAATCTTAAATACTACCAGTTTCTACTATACACTCATTTCAGAAAGACATATTTACTTTTTGGTTTACATTTATATATGTATGTTATGTTACGGTATCTTATATCTACCTTATTTAAGTGATTTCATATTTCAACAACAATTGTCTTGATGTTTGTATTCTGCAATCATCTTATTGTACATATTTTGCTGTCATATTCTTTGTTTTGAATGCTCAAGTATCATAGTGTAGATAATTTTGAAGAAAAACAGTGTAAAACAAAATTTGATTGTGTTTTTCAATCGTTTTTTATCATTGCGATTGATTTTATACTTTTTAATTTGACTTTTGTGTTGACTTAATTTATTTAAGTTTTTAACACATTATTTATGTCAACAGCTACTGTATGCTGTATATATATACCGGTATATATATGATTTTTATGTCTTATTGGATGTACATTGTGACATCATTAACTTTGCAAACCCACATAAATTACAAATTTTTTGCGTGTTTTTAATATGATTTATGATGAGTTGACTTGCTCATGCAGTGATTTAAGGTTAAAAAAGTTTACCTTCAAAAAAGTACAATCAATTACTTGCTACCGTTGTTTTCTGTTTTTGTTCTTTAGAGCTTCTGAAGTTGAGGGTCTTGCTTGGCTGACACTGATAGGCCACTGGATAGCAGCTAATTCTTGATTACATTATTCACAACTTTCAACAAGTTTAACATTGTTTGATAAATATGTCTTCAGTCGGAGCCCAGGATTCACATCGAAGAGCAACCAAAATCACGTGGCTTTCGTTTTCGTTACACATGCGAGGGGCCATCTCATGGAGGTATACCGGGTGCAGGTAGCGACAAAAACAAGAAAACATTTCCATGTGTAAAGGTTAGAATTTAATCACAGTACTTTTTTAATCTTATAATACAGTAGGCTATTTTATAATGGCAGTTATGAGTTCAAATATTTGGTTTTTGTAAAGGCAAATGTTATTACTCTTAGATTTCTGCGTCTGTTAAAGCAAAGTTCCAAAATCAAATGATGATTTAATAATGAAGAAATGATTTGTTTGTGATTAATATAACTTTTTTATCACAATGGCATTTGTTCCAATTGTTTAAATAGCTGGAAAGATGCTAAGTTTAAGTTCACATTAATGTGATTGCTGTTCAAATCGAACTACACTCATACAGTACGGTATAAGCTTGAATTTGCATTCATCTTAAAAAGTAAGCATGTCTGATTGTCAGTGCTACAAGAATTCGTGAAGGATCAAATTGAAAACAAAAAACAATGTCTCACAACCCACAAGTGTATGTTTGTAAGCTGCTCAATGCAATTGCAACCTTTCTTATACTTCAGATTGTGAACTACCAAGGCTATGCAAGGATCGTGGTTCAGCTTGTTACTAGTGAAGACAATCCGAGGTTGCATCCTCATTCTTTGGTCGGAAAAGAATGTCAAAATGGCATTTGTACTGTTCAGTGTGGTCCTAAAGATATGAGTGCCACGTAGGTCTTTGTTACTTCGCTATATTTAGTGGTTATTGTTGACTGTTTTGGTTTCTATGTTGTGTTTTGTCAGCATATAGTTTCAAGTGCTATTTTTTTGCTTGAGAATCTTCCAAATGTTGGAATGTTCATGGAAACTTTAAAAAAAGATAAATGCTTTGTTGTCTTCTACCACCTTTCAATTTAACAACTTTCAAGTTTTAAAAGAACAGGTTTCAGGTTTTAGATGAACCCTTAAGGATGTATGCGTTGCACTACGGTAGTTTTTTTCATCGCTTGATTCTTGGAAATTTTGCATTGGCCGATTTCATGACAGACTGTTTGCCATAGGAAGAAGTTTGAAGGGATACTGTATAGAAGAAAGTTAAAACTTTCCCGACGTTAGTATATTTCCACTGACCATTTTGGCGAAAGTTTCACTGACAGAGCGTTGTTGTCCTCAAATAAAACTTTTGATATGTGTTTGTTAGTTTTCCCAACCTTGGGATCCAACACGTGACAAAGAAGAACGTCGCAAAGATTCTCGAAGAAAGATACATTGCTGCTGAGACGCAACTAAATTCAATTAACGACGGTATTTCCCAGCAAATACAAAAGAATATCAAAGGTTCAACAAAGTCTTTTTTACTTTTGTGTTGTTCAACTTTTATTTATTTTTTGACATTGAAAAACAACTTTGCTTGGCAAAGAAAGCTCACGTTCCTTGCCGCATTAATTTACTGATTTCAAGAAAAATAACGCAACATCACTAATAAGATGTGAGATTAATTTATTGTCATTAATATAAACAAAAGTTTTCAGTTTAAAGATAATATTTTGTTGCTTTGTGTAATGTGTATAGCTTGAAGTCCAAAATCTTATTATGCACGAAAGCCTATTAGCGGCGTGTCTGTTGGTGCTTTCATGTCTGTGACGCCGATGCCTCTTCCTGTGTTGTAATGTTGGGAAAGCACCACGGATTATCTAGACAAGGCTATAATTAAGCACTTAGATAATGGTCTTATTGTTACGAAATCTAGTTGCAAACTCGCATCACACAACTGTCACTGATATATTTCACACACTGTATCACTGAATCTGCTGCAATTTAACTGCTTTTTGTTTGATATGTTGGTATGTGTTTTATTTACATATATTGTGTACCTATTTACATATAATATATTGTGTACTTAACTTATGTTTAGAGGAAGAACGGAAAAAAATAGCTGAAAAGGTACAGAGTGACGCAAAATCGATCGATCTATCTGTTGTACGGTTAATGTTCATTGCCTACCTTCCCGACAGTTCCGGGGCTTACACTGTCATGTTGAAACCGGTCATTTCAGCCCCTATTTATGACAGCAGTGAGTGTCTTTTAAATATTTCTTCATTGTAAAATGTTTCATTTTTTTGCCAGTGCCTGGTTATTGGGACTGTTCAAAGCGAGATTTTCGATCGAAGCGAATTTTGAAAAAGCTTTGATACAGTTTACTTTGAAAATTCACGAGCTCATTTGAATATTTGATAGCTTTTTAAAGACAAAGACTATGACGCAAGACTACCAACTTTAAGCTTTAGGGTGTTTTCCGCGTTTGAGGATCTTTGAGCGTTTTGCTTTCGTTTCGTGCGTTTTACCACTGTTGTGAGTTGACCTTTGACAACGAAAGTTTTTTTATTTCCCTTTTCAAAATGTTTTTGTTTTGAAAGTCCAACACCGGTTGTAGTAACGTATCAGTTACGTAACAGCATAATCACTGTCACAGTTTGCATGCAGTTAGTCCACTGACAGTCTCGTGGTATCTCGTCACTCATGGGATTCGCAGTAATAAACCATTTTCGATCGCGCAGAGTCACCAAGCGCGGCCACGTTGAAGATCTGTAGAATGAACTGCAACGCTGCCAGTGTGTGCGGGGGCGATGAAGTCTTCTTGCTTTGTGACAAAGTACAAAGAGGTAAATACCGCAGAATGTGATTCGATCAAGACCATCACAACCAGCCCGCAAATCGGTCCTTTTTTACATTGATTCAACGTCTCAGAATGTAAAAAGAACCGATTTGCTATCAGTCAATGGTAGATCATTACGAACAATACGTCAGCAAGTTACACCTTTTCAAATTTCTTATTCAAATTTTTGGAAATTTTCCTCAGATGATATTCAAGTGCGTTTTTTTGAGGAAGACGCTGAAGGCAACGAGGTGTGGGAGGGAAGAGGCACTTTCGGCCCTACTGACGTTCACAGGCAATACGCCATTGTCTTCCAAACTCCACCTTACAAGGACAGAAACATAACAATGCCGGTCATCGTAAACGTAAGTTTCAGTTTCGAACGTTTCGTTTCGAAAAACATTGTTTTCAAAACGATATTGTGTGTTTTAGGGTTGTTTTTAAAAAACAGTGTGAAACCATGAACTTGAAATTGTGATTATAATTGCTGATCTTTTTGTTTTCATTTATTTGATTCATATAAATCAGTTTGTATCCTTCGCGGATCTTTTTCTTCCATCGTGGGCCAATCCGATTTGTGTTCGCAAGTACTGGTACAGTGGTACATCCCCTCTTTTTCTAAAAATTAAATGATTGATCATCTCACTAGGTCATATGATGTTTATCACGGGTTTGCATCACGTGAAACAGTTTCACAACCTCATCTTCATTTGTAGGTTCAATTACAAAGGAAATCTGATCAAGAAGTATCGGAGGCCCGACCTTTCACATACCTGCCTGAACAGACAGGTGACAATTTCATTATTTGCTTCAATAGCAACTTTCGTAGGAATATTGAGGTATTGTGTATCACGGCTTAATGGGGTAATTGGGATCAGATTTCTTTCACATTGGCATGAATCTCTAAATCAAGAATTGGAATTTCTGAAGCTGTTCTAGCAGCCTGTAGGCTAGATCGGCTGATTTTGGTCATTGTGTTTCAATATAAGTTTCTTGTTTATCAGTGTGTCTATCTGTTGCATTGCTCTCAATCACGTCCCTATTTACTATAGCTTCATATGATGCCAATGTTAACTTTGATAGTGCTTTTATGACGTGTGTCCCTGCCAGTCATTGAGGGCTTTATCTCACTGAACGTTGCCACAACACACGCAATGCTTTACGCACACCGCGTCATATGTATCCACTTCCACCAGGGTTGAGAAAAACCCGGGTTTTTTTGGGTTTTATTGGGTTATATTTAAAAAAAGATTCAAAAAAGTTAGATTCATGCTTTATTTCACCTCAAATACTACTTTTTACCAATGAAGTGCCTCTCACTCACAGTACATACTGGCATAACTCAATAAAATAGTGCACTAGGGCTGTTTAACTATGAGGCCTTCTTGCATATATGAGTTTTAGTGTAGTACAAAGTGGTATTACTTGATTTTTGTGTACAGAAATATCCACTGTGTTTTCAATTTATCCTTGGAAATTTCTTTCACAATCACATCCTTAAGTCCTAATTTGAAGTTTGTTTTAAGTACCTTGTAGTACTTTGGTACATTTTTTCAATTTTCTGATAAAAATTGGACAAATATGATGCTCTGGGTTTTTTATGTTTTTTTTTTAAGTGAGTTTTTTAAAAAAAAAAAACACCCGGGTTTTTTTTTGGGTTAGGTAAAATACCGACAACCCTGACTTCCATCCGTATGTTTTAACGCAACAGATTAATGTTTGTTTGTACAATTCTTTATGCGCGATTGTTGTTTTCACGTAGACATCGACCAAATCGGGAGAAAGCGGCGAAGAGGAATGCCTGACTTTGTACAACACGTCGCTGGGAGTAACCCCGGTGAGCGAAGAGCTTTTCGACTGATGTCTTATTATTAAGAAATTAATATTATATTTTACGTTTTCTTTTATCCGTCAAGCATTGATTTCAAAACATTATTCAACCCCTGCAAAAACGTTAACTTCCTTTGTCTACATTGTACTTTTTGATAATGGGAATGCATTTTTATCTATTTGTAAACAGAAATGATTGTACTGAGACCAAAGTGATTGCTGTGAATTTTCTATCGACAATCTCTTCAATTTCAGGGTACAAGTTTGCCAGTGGAGGAGCTGGCATGACACAGAATGAATATCGCTTCCAAGGATCTCCGAACTCCATCAATGGTGGGAAGATGAAGGAAGCCCGTCCACCTCCAATCAAACAAGAAGATCCACAAAAGGGTCCGATGGATCCATCTATACTGCTCATGATGAACAACATCAAACAGGAGCCTGTAAGTCCGAGTGATAAGAAACAGCATTGTTGTTGTGTAGAATAATGTTAAACAGACGTAAGCAACTGTATAAGATACCTGAACCAGATGGAAAAATAAAGCTTTATTATTTTCTTATGGATACCATTGATTCCAGAATAGTCCAGCATCGCAACAGTTCGGGTCACGACATTCATCCTATCAAGGCTCATCTTCACAAGTGAGTGTTGATGATGAATCTTACAGCAAAAACTCTTGGTAATGTTTCTCGTATGCATCTTTATCACTGGTCCAAACTACAAACGAAGAGCTGCCATTGTTAAATAGCGTCAATATGAGTAGTCACTTTTCTCGATTGTTTTGCATTACTGTATGTCACAAGCAAGCAGCTCGGTTTCACTCATTCTTGTCATTTTCACTGTGTGCGTACAAACCACGCAAGTTCAAAAGAAAAATCAGCCAATGTACTGTATTGATTTGACCTGATAGACTATTATTATACCAGCCGAGCATTCGTTTGTGCTTTCTTTCCAGTTTGCAAAAATTTGTCATTTTTGCATTCTGCTGACGTTGAATCAATGCAATGAATGCAAAAGCTTGCAGTCTGGGTTTTGAGTGGCATTGGCTAAAATACAGCAGCTTTCTCTGTCACGCAATGTTGGTCAAAAACATTTTACTCACAACGAACTGTTTCAGGCTTCGTCCTCTTCCATGAGCGAGGGTGGTTCCCCACAGGCTCCGTCACCTCCGGTATGTTTTTATTCAAAATTAACTTTTCGACACACGTTTTTAACAGTGTTGTAAACAGAAAATGGCGACAATCTGATCAACACTTTGTCAATGCAACTATTATTTCTTTTTTTGTTTAGCTTCCATAAGACAGTTATGTTATTGATCTGCTCAAGCGACGCAATGCTGAAATATTGCTTTCATTACACCAGGCTGATGCCATATTGTGTTTGTTCATATTTGTGAAACTCCCTTCTATGAATAGAAATGAAATTTTTGTGGTTAATTACAATTAAGCGGTAAGAACGATTGCACTATCTGTTCTTCAGTGCAAGCGTAGTCAGAGTGCGCTTGTTTCTACACCCTGTTTAGTTTATTACGCTTATTTATTAATTTATTTTTGCGCATGCGCAGTCGGAACCAGAATTCATGCCTGGAACACAAATACCTCGTCCAAGAGCTGTCAAGAAATACGGTGGTTTGCCAAGCGTAAGTTTTGTTGATCTGTTGTATGTGTGGTGTTGATCAGTGTACTTGAAACAGTCTCCAGACTTGTGTCGCCATTAGATGTGGTTCAACAACGTTGATATGTCCCACTAAATATTAAAGACTGTGTTTTTCGATTACACAGATCAACTTCTCTCCCCAAGTGAACGCAGGCACGAATGCTCAATTCCAAATGCAACAACAACAGCAACAACAACAACAGCAACATCAACAACTACAACAACAGCAACAGCAACAACTACAAATGGCAGCTTTACCACCACAACAACTATACTATCAACAGCAGCAAACCAACAACGTCTACGCCAACCAGTCTCCAGAGAGGTGCTTCGATAGCCAATCGCCGATGAGCCAACCCCAGCTTACTCCTGAGGATGTAATCGCCGCAGTGAGCCCCATGAGCGATGCTGGCATTCAAATCCCACAGGATGCTGCTAATTTCGTCGACATGGCAACGGTCCAGGTTGACATGACAACGGGCCAGATCGACATGACAACGGTCCAGGTTGACATGGCAACGGTCCAGGTCGACAATCAAGCGCAACAATACTTCAACGACCAGTCGTACGGTCAAAATGCGTTTGGGGTAAGCGTTTCTGCTCATTTTGGGATGCTAGTTTGGCCTTGAGCTATCAAGCCATTAATAGAGAAGACTATCGGAATATTGGCCTTAGATGTCACACACTTTATTATTATTTCTTTTTCAGACAATCAATGAGAATGACATCTTAACCCAGGCTGTCACCCAGACTGTCACCCAGGCTGTATCCGGGCCAGGTACTGTCTTTTATTCAACGAGTTTGCAATTCTATTAGTAATGACTTCACCCTATTGTACTGTATATTGTCGTGTCCACGGTAGCTACCTACAGGCTTGCGTCTATTTACTCAAAGAAATACCTTGCTAGGTTTTCTACCTTTCGCCGTTGAATAGCGTGCTACCGTATATCGCTTGTTATAATTGGTACTCTCTTTTTCGTCTAACTTTTATAGACGAAGAATGTAAAGCAATACTGTGGGTATTTATCTTTACAAAAGTTCATAAAATGTGAAAAATATTGTGCACAGTGAAGATGAATGCAGCAAATTGATGGTCAATAGAGTGCAAGTTAACTGACATACACTGGCTCCGTTTGCCAAGTAAACAAACTTGCGAAAGGATTACAGTGCTTCATTCTTGCGCCTGCAAACTGTGACCTGTTGCTTGAATGACCTATATAACCATAAAGGACGATGAAAACGCCGGAAAACTGTTTTCACGCCCTGTTTTATTT
Organism: Aplidium turbinatum; assembly: GCF_918807975.1. Classification (NCBI taxonomy): domain Eukaryota; kingdom Metazoa; phylum Chordata; class Ascidiacea; order Aplousobranchia; family Polyclinidae; genus Aplidium; species Aplidium turbinatum. The sequence goes on along the minus strand of NC_137480.1, from coordinate 19,123,746 downwards.
CTTTGCTAGGTAGCGGCAGTCTAGGGGTGTCCAGTTACTTTGACCCCCTGATGACGCCATCACTCTCCAGACAAACGGATTTGACGATGTTGACGCAAAACTTCACTCTGGGTGAAATTAATCCTTGGGACTTGTTTGATGACATTGAGTCCGACGCTGTTGGCGGATTAAAGGTAAACAGTTTTCTTAACTCAACTGTAAACATATTGCTTATATTAATTTGTTTAAAACTTGGAGTAGTTTCCTTTTTAACTCAGTTGTTTTCAAATAAGCTTACTGACTCTCGTAACTTTTTAAAGTGCTTCCGAGTGAAAATGTAGGAAAATTAGTTTAGTTCAGTTGGTTTTAATGTCCCAACATCCGTGCATCCACGGACTTTCTGAAGATCGTTTCAAAGTCCTCCTCAAAGGGTCTATCGATCGCAAGTTGAGAGGATAAACTCCCTGAGATTCGTAAAACGAAAGTTTTAAGGGAACTATTGCTTTAAGTTGACACTGTTAGCTTAACTTGAATTTGTCGGCTCAGAGTGAGGTCGGCCGATGTCCAATCGGTGACGACGACAGTGACGACGATAGCATTGATTACGCGCAAGGATACGGTTTCGATGAAGATGATGTTAGCGATCCAGAAGAAGCGATCAAGCCTAGTGCTGTAAGTGATCTACCCGGTTCTTCGTCTTATAGGAATAAGTTTTCAATTAACCTCTTTTTTAATTGTTGGTATTAATTTTCTGCGGGTGTAGTTGCTGAAGAAAAGGCGGACGAGAGAAAGATGCTTGGATCCAAGTGTGGAACTCACCTTGTTGTTAATTTAAATCTTTAGTCTTAAGGAAAACTTTCTTTGTAATACACAGTCAATAGAATACAATTTTGTTTGAATCCTGGCTTGAACGCAAAAAACAAGCAATTTCCTTTGTCATACTGTCACGTAAAATGGTAAACAGAAAATTTTATACTGAAAAACCTTATCTCCGCTTTGCCACTGTGTCAGCGATTGTTAGCAATGCCCTTTACTAACCTAAGTTCTGTCTAAATAACCACTGTCTTGTTTTCTTGTTAGGTTCCCACAACCGTTGCGTCCTCACAACTACGGCGAGTGAAAGCAGGTATGGTGTCGATTTTCATATTAAACTTCCCAGACAGAAAAATGCGTCGTTTGTACATTGATTCAACGTTTGCAGACGGATTGTGCTGTCTGGCTTGTCAGAACTTTTTCTCTTCTCCAGCTTGATCTGAATTGGTTTTATTTGGTGGTGTAAGCAGTGTTATTTTTTTAAACCACAGATGACATCGAGTCAGACGCAGCAATGGACGCTTCAATTGACGTCACATCTAGATTGAGCAACTTGTCGCTTACCGGAGCCGCGCCAACCAAGACGAGTCTGACGCAGCACAAAGCACGTGAACCAAAAATTGTCAGCCGCTCACCAGAGCGAAAGCCCGTCGAACAGCATGAAGGCACTCATAGGATAGACAAAGTAAGACCATATTAATCTCTTTCTTCAATGTGTTATTGTGTTATATCATCGATGGCTATTTCCGCTTAACTCTGAAAAGAAAAAAAAAATGCTTCATCACTGTCTCTATTGGTATTTCAGGAAAAATCTGTTCCTACTCCAACATCCGCAAAGAAAGAATCAGGTATAGAATTTTGTATGTGTGGTGGAGCATTTGCGCTTCATTCCTTTTTCGTCACTTCTTGGTTTTGCTCTTTCTTGATAAGCATCTAAAATTATTGGTTTGATCTTCCGTAAATGACTCGACTGAGTTCATTTTAAACACATTTTATCTTTCACTTGTGTCTATACGCATAGCAACATCAAATAGATGTCATAAAATCGCCCTCGGTAGCTGTCATTTATACTCCATCCAATCAACCTTTAAAGCTGCTCATCTAATGAAAGCGAATGCATTCAATCTACCCGTCGCTTACTGAGATGCACTTCGCAGACCTGTTAAACTTCATGGAATCTTATATCGTGGAATGGTCCAAGAAGACAAGCCGAGCAATTCAGGACTACTCTGTTACCGGTGATCCCCGGATGTTGCTGGTCCTTTCCAGACGACTGACTTCAGTCATAGACGACAACGGGGACACGTGAGTTTAACGTTTCCCTTTCCGATTTTATAATATAACGTATTTGTTTCGTATTTGCGTATTACGTGTTATTTCGTTGCTATCAGTTTTGTCGTGTTCATCACATCCCTGATAGCAAAGCTTCTTCTACTATAAATACTTCACCATACTTTGGTTTATTTTATTCTGACGATAGCTCTTAAAGAGAGTCAGACAAAAACCTGCGGCTTCGAGCTTTGTGCAACCTCTCGCTATTTTCAAGTTCTGTACGTACTTCTTTCATATGTTTATAAAATGTTTCTTTTAAAAACAGGGCGATACAAATTGCTGTGATTCACGACCAAGTGGGCGTTTTATCCGAACTCCTAGACGTTGTTGTAACGTTAGACAACTGCCAAGAGATACTGGACAGCAGAAATAAAAACAAACAAACGGCCTTGCACATCGCTGCACTCGCTGACAACGTTGAAGCTGTGATCGTAAGTTTGTCTTGTTGATCTCCCAACAAAACTTATGACCTCTTACACCCAGCATCTGGATTCTTTTACTGCACTTTCATAACGAATTTGTTATTCCAGATGCATTTGCATCTTAGCAACTAACTACGATTCGATTCCATGTCAAGTGGCAGTTTCCACGTCATTCTGATGCAGTGGAGGAAATTTATCGATAGTATAAATTTGAATGAGCAAGAAGTCACTTAAACATTCGATAGTTTTATTTTACCATCTGGATGGTATAGTTTTAAAGCTACCTATGGCAATAATATTTAACCATGGGACACATATAACGTCTCACAGCTTGTGAAAAGAAAGTAGTGTGTCTTCAATTTAAGAAAAAGCGATTCTGAAAATCTGCAACTGTTATATCTTCGGTCACCCAGAGCTTACTGAAAGCCGGAGCGGATCCTTTAATCGTTGATAAAAACGGAAATCATTCCATTCACATTGCCAGTCGCCATGGCAACCCTGACATCCTGCGGAGGATTTTATCGTCGAAGCGGATTAAAGGAAGACAATTTGACACCAAAAATTATAAAGGTACATTTTTTCATACCTGGTCGTCCTTCAAATATATGTTCAAAAAATCTTTGTTTTGAAGCACTGTGCTGTTGCTAAGTGATCTGCTGACAGTAGGTTTTGGAATATTTCAGCCAAAAAGCGGAAATATTTATGATTTATCGGACTTTTTGTGATAGACCGAAAGAGAAACGCATTGTCTTGTTAAAAACAAACCACCTACTTTCCCCTCGTTCCAATGCCTTTTTTTCGGGAACCTACGTCATCCTGTAATACAAGGGGAAGTGAAAACAACGGTTAGGGTTTTCCCCGGAATTCTCCCTAAAGTGCTGAAGGATTGTTCTAGCATAGAATTCCGATATAAATAGCTTGAACAAACCCGGGAGAATACCTTTGTGTTTACCGTGACGCTGCGCCTACTCAAATAACAGAAATAACTTCAATTCAATGAAAAAACAAACAAAAATGGTGTCATTAACTAAAACGGCTGTACGGTGACTGCTCTTATGACACCGAGCGCTGAAATGCGATCAGTTTTCTATACCTTGCAACTACCAGGCTTTGTATTTGTTACAAAGTTTTCCTTGAATAAAGTACCCTGACCAATGATACAGTGATTTTTAGTTGTTGGGCATTTCATTGGAAGGGCTGGCCGTCTTCTGACAAACTGTCACTCGTGCTGTATGATACAAAATAAGTTAGCTCACTGTACTCAGTTTGTTTAAAAAGAATATTTTCTGCACTCTCGCTCGAATCGTTCACCTACCTGTCTTGTAACTCTTCTTCTATGACGTCTCAGGAATGGGTTGTTACCATCTGGCAGCCAGAGCGAAAAGCGACAGCTCCCAATGCATGAGGCTGTTGAAACTATATAACTTCAACGTCGATATGCCAGAAGATACGTTCAGACGGACGGCCCTGCATATCGCGATTGAGAACAAGAACCTTGTTGCTGTTGGCTGCCTCTTAGCAGAAGTAAGTATTTCTGTTTTGTGTAAGCGTTGAAACATACCCTGGTTAGCAAGAGTTGGCTTTTGTTAGGTCAGCGATATTTCATTCACTTTTTGTCCCCGAGGAAGTTGGAGGCAGGAAGGCATGCTCAAGATCAAGCGGTACGAATGCTTTAGTTTAGATTATTTGTAATAGTCATGATGTTTGACACGAATTCAGCAACGACTGTTAGTCGTCGTTCATGCTCTGGAGCCAAATGTCCTATCTTTTAACGTACCACCTAAGTTGTCGATTGTTGCGCGGATAACACTGAGTAGTTATAGTTAATCTTTTTTTGTTCATGGACAAAGGATGATGCTGAGTGGTAATAAAAACGATAAGTTGTCTATCAATGCAAGTGTTTATGTTATGTGAAGCAATTTATCAACGTATTTATCGGTCTCGTTTGTCGCAGTGCGACGCTGACGTCGAAGCAACGACATACGACGGCTACACTCCGTTGCACATCGCCGCCGCAACTGACTCTCACGAGGTCGCATCTCTCTTGCTGGCTTGCGGTGCAGATCGGGAAGCCAAATCCTTCACGCCAAGCAGCAAAGATGAATTTCCCGCTAAACCAATCGATCTCACTCGATCCCAAAAGGTATGTTGATCAAGTTTCGCATTTGCTCTTTCGGTTAAAAAAAAGTTTTTCCATCAATGCGTTTGTATATAACAGTTGCCGACAGTTTCTGTGTAAGAGTTCAGTTTTGTGCTGATTGTCACCGAAGAATCTCGTTTCATTTTCTTAGTGACGTAACACGTTTTCTCGCTTTCGTTTGCCAAAAGATGATATTTTTCTTGATCTTTTCCAGGTTCGCGACATTTTGAGTGGCGATTCATCAGTTATTGACGTATCATTGCCGAGCGAATTCTCTACAGTTGACGATGGTGAGTCAGTTATGACCTGCATTTTGACGTGTCTTTTATATCTTCGTGAAAGCAACGCGGTCAATAAATTGTATATTAAATTGAGTTTCGCTTTTAGCAGCATGATCGTTGTTTTAATATTATTTACAAATGTACAGATACAAACGACCTGTTTTAGCCTGATGCTGCTGGTTCGCTGTGGTAGTAGCGGTTTGCCACTAGCTTTCGTAACACAGTTCCCTAGTCATGTGCAATAACTAGTCATCAGGCTATCTCCACTTTAAAATAAAAGGTATCATAAAAATTACGAGATTTTATCTCGTTGTGAACAAAGAACGCTTAGGTAAATACTGTATCTTGCATTATTTTTGTAGATCTTTGTTGCTTGGATCCGATCTCGCGGAAGCAATTGTGCAATCTTCTAAACTTGGCAGAAACCGGTTCAAACTGGCTGGAGCTGGCTGATTGCCTTCAACTTTCCACGTTGAAGACAACCCTTAAATCTTCCGACAACCCAACCGACCGATTACTTCTTGAATACATGGTAAGCTTGTTTTTAATGCATAGCGATTGACTACACAATTTGAGAAAAGTGTTACGTTTCCAGATAGCAAAATCCGTCAGTTTTACATTGATTTAACGTTGAACCAATGTAAAAACGACGGATTTGACTGTCTGAGTTGCTCTGCCTACTTTTGTACTTTAAGTACTCGCCATTTGACAACAAGACTATTTTGTACACTTGATTTTCAGGTTCATGGTTCAGCGAACGGACTGCGTTCCGCTCTGATGCACATTGGACGTCATGACGCGTTGCAAGTACTCAACCGTGCCCTGAACAAACAACCTCAATTTCAGATGCCCGAGCCTGTCCTGAAGCCTCGTTTTGATTGCGAGGTATGTTATTTTATGTGACGAATAAAAAATTACAGAAATCTTTGGACTCACAACTGAGCTGTACGAACAAGTCAAATTTTTTGAAAAACTGAAACGGCTTAACTATTGTCCGTACCAGCATCTACCGACTCAAAATCGGGCTTTATATCCGCTTAGCCACATTACAAAAGGGGTAATTCATTCATTACACTTCAATTTTTTGTAGTATGTTATTGCGTGTTTAATTTAAACTAAAGAAAAAGATCCCAAAAACTACACCTCATTCCAAAAATAAGTAAATCTCTTGTTTGTTTCAGGATTTAGACAGATACGACAGCGCCATTGGCAGCATGCCTGGCCTTGAATCCGTGTGAAATCAATCTGGTTCCGTTGGTCGAGTCATTGCGAGAAAACAACGTTAAAATACGTTATGTTCTTTATTGGGCGTTAGTGTCCTTCAAGTTCCCTTGTACAGTTCCAACTCCAAGTGGACAGAGAAACAATAACAATATGCCATTGTCCGTTGTTGTTCGCGGTGATGGCGTGATTCCTGCTGAGTTGCTTTTGTACAAAGTGCATCAGCCCACCTGATAAACTAAAAAAAAAAAAAATTTTGAATGTCGTCGCAACCCAGTCAATGATATGTAGATTGCTCAGACCTTTTGTATTTAGTATTTCTTTATCTTTGAAAAAGTTTTATGTTCATTGTTGAAGTTTTTTGCGTTTAAAATTTTATACACGTTTGCGCGTGTATGTTTTCGTATGCGTACGAACATTTTGTAATCTGCCTTGTTTTGGGTCGAGTGCAGTCTCTCCCTTTGTATGGCATATCCAGCAGGGGCGGATCCGGAAAGTTACTTTAGGGGTTTCAACACAATGAAGTGTAGGTTTACATTAATTTAACCTTGCAAATGTACCGTAAACAAGTTTACTTTTCTGTGTATTAGAGGCGCGACTCCCCCCCCCCCCCTAGATCCACCACGGGTTCTTGTAAATACGACTACTTTTTTTACCTTGAAACTCTCGAAGTATTTTTAGAATCACCCCCACACGTATAGTTTTCTCACCAGTTTAATTGATCGTTTAGGTAGCCTATATGCCATTTAGTTTTTCTTTTCTTTTGCTCGGTGTTGTTTTATATGCAATCTTAAGCAAGATGTGGCAGGAGTTTCGTTCCTAAAGATTGTGTTTTTGATCTGCTGTTTACGAATCAAGGGTCTTGCCAAGTATAATCAGTATGAGAAATCACTTAATTTTTGTCGCTGGTTAGAATATCGACTGGCTGGGTATCAGCAGCTGGGTACTTTAGCTACAGAACTGGGTTTACCATTTCGTGTTTGCACACACCCTAGGTTTGATGATGAAGTAGTACCGTGTTGTCTTCTCTGATTGGCCACTTTTCTTTTGTGTCTGTAGGCCAATCGTGAGACATAAGTCCAAATACATCGCATGTCATTTTATTTTATTGTCGTTTTATAACATTAGTCATTTTTTGCTTATAGATCTTTGGTGTCACTTTCAGTGATTTGTCAATGCATTCATTGCTACCGTGCCGTTTTTTTGTAAATCAAAGGTCAAATATAAAAATAAACCTTGATGACTGTACAAGTGTACATCTGATACGTTTTCTTATGTCTGTAGATTTTCACCTGGTAGGTTATCTTCAGTCTATTTTGCAGCATTGACCCATGAAAATCAGGTTGGACAGCATTGCAGCAATATCTTCTTTTTTTGAGGTCAGCTAGCCTAATTGTCAAGAGTGGAAACTAGAATTTGAAAAGCACCAAAAGGGATTGACCAAGACTCTGTGCTTGTGTTTGCCTTCTGGTGCAGATCAGCAGTGAGCGAAACATTGCCGATAGCACAGATTTTCAAAAATTTGTGGAAGCTTTTAACTGACCTGCAAACGCAAAATAAAACTCAAGTGTAGTGATTCTTGAGTTTTGTTTTGCGTTCTAGTGTAGTGATTCTTAACCTATGGCTATGGGTAATATTGGAACAGTAGGCTAGGTTTTCTAAAATTTTGTTTAAGGGGCCAACCAATAATTTTTTATGAGGCCGCCTATCAATGCAGCAGCTCCAGGGAATAATCAGCTCCATCACATGAAATAACGACATGCTTGCTAACACCAAGATCGTAGTCGGTGATTCTATGGACCGCAGAAGAAATCTGAGAGCGTTTGGCACTAAAACAGCGCCTTAAAAACACTGGTCATAACCCGCAAGAAGTGAATTCTGATATGTCACCAAGATTTTGGTGATTTTTGATATTCTTGGGCTTTATAAAACGGATCATTTCTGTTCTATCTATTCTATTGTTCATAATTCAGATTGCACTCAATGGACAACGAGCTTTTGCCTCCTTGCAATTTCTTTTGTTTATTTTTCAATAAATTTCACAACCGAACTGCAGTGAATCACATCGCAATCGGTAATATTAGTGACCATACTTTGCGGTAGCATATTACCTCGAAATATTTTTTGTCCACCTCACTCATTTTTGGCTGGTGCCGACCCTGAGCGAGCTCCACATGCTCCGGCGCTCATCACGTTTTAGGCGACCTGCAAACAGATTTGTGAGCAGTATACGTTGTGTTATATATTTACTTCGATGCATTAATAACATGGTTTTCCCTATACTTAAAATGTCATTAATTTTATATTGACCCTGGGTGAATGACGGGTTATTGCATTAAGTTGCTTTGTAATTTACGTTGTTGCTGATTAAAAGTGGGAAAAACTAACTGGAAAAGGTGATCTGGTACAATGACACTTCCTCAAATGGGAAATCTACCTCACCGAAAGCAATCACTAAGAAAACTAATCAAGACAATAGCCTAGCTTTTTTTCTCAAGTCTGAACCTTAAAACATTTGACCAGGCTAACACTCACAATAGTATTTCAATAGAATTTAATTTATTTGTTGTTGCTGATTATTTTGTTGCTACATTGCCTTAAGTTTGTCTCGAGTTCCTTTGGCGCTTTTATTCCACTGGTGTTTATTTTCAATTTGCAACCTAGCTGCATTTTAGCGGAATATACTTCTCTAATAGAGGAATTGTAGCGCAAGGGCACCGGACCATTTTTGACAGGGAGGGTAAGATTATGAAAAAAAGAGTAGCCTACTTTTGTTGCTGAAAGACCAAGTTTTTAAAAAGTTTTAAGATATAGCGATAATGCCCATCTAGTAATGATACAAGTGTCCGGTATGCAAAGAAGGGCATCATGCTATGTCATAAACTTATAATGATGTAGGCTAACCCTACTGTTCAAAGAAAATGAAGGGGTGTACCAGCAAACATCTATAGGATTGGCCCATGATACAAGAGAAGGATCCCCAGAGGATACAAACTGATATGAATGAATCAACAAGTGAATAAAAAAATAACAGTTAACCTCTCAAGTACATGTAGCCCCACACAGAGTGAAATTTACATGCCTTTTGACTCTTTTTTATTTCTTTAAAAGTATTATTGACTCAAAAAGAATGTCTAAAAAGACATTACGAAAAGTAACTACGGACAAAGGCTACTGTGTTGCAGAATTTTGTGCCGTGAATATTATTTTGAGACAAAAATGAAAGATTATAATTAGGCTAAAAGCGACTAGCAGAAATTGTTATAATGCAAAATGTGCAGTAGGTTACATAACCTTAAAAGGGCACCATTACCCCCCTGCCCCTCCATCTACAGAAAAATTGAGGGTAGGGGGGCGGAATGCGGATGCAACCTCCGCTTTCGGCGCCCCATTTGTAGATGGCTCTACCTTTTTACTACAATTAAGAGTGCAGACTCGACGACCTCCTACGTCGTTTTAGGGCTACGGACTACGGTCATTTGCACTCTCTCATTCAGTTCAATTTGTTTTTATTTTTGACCATCACAACAAAACAACAATATATGACAAACATAGCAGAAATCTAGAAAAAGGTAGAAGCGACAAAACGCGGACGTTATAACGTGCATTATACCAAAGCAGCAGGGCCTCTAAGAGAAATTTTCACTAGGGTTACGAAGCGTTACTCCGGGCCCCCCTCTCACTCCGGGCCCCCTTTGTCTTGGGGAAAACGATTGACTTTTGCTTAGGCGTAGCCTACTACACATCATACAACATTTTACTGCTGATATCTGTGTGCAATAATAGTATCAGGCGGCAATAAAACTATTATTTTGTGTTGTGCATATCATGTGATCTGTCCCTTGCCAATTTGTGTATCCTGCATTGAATTCGTGTGTCAGTTGTTGACAGTGATGGGCATTGGGCATTATCGGCGATAATTTACCGGCGATAATTATCGGCGATAAATTTTGATCGCTTATCGTTATCGCTCAATTATTTTTTCAGTTATCGTTTATCGTTATCGCCAAAGGCAATATTTGATTATCGCCGATAATCGCGATAAATTTTATTTCGGGTCAACACACAAGTGGAAAAACCATGAAAAGTAATATTTTTACTAGCCACCTAGTTACTGAAACTAAAATTGAAACCAGTTCTTCTTCAGTGCCTGAAGTGTGTGTGCACAGGTCGTTGTCAGGGGAGGGAACACGCCCCCCTGCAGCGACGGCCTTGACAACACAATAATTTTTAGAGTTGCAAATTGCAATGCAATGAAATGCATGCAACAATTCTCTTGTTGTTTTGCTGCAATCGTGAGTGAATTTTACAATTAAAATGTAAGCGCAACTCTGATTGCAGCATCGTGCATTTTACCGCACTTTTCAAGATCAAGACTCTGGAGAGTTGGATTTTATTGCATAGGCTTAGGTTAGGGGCAGGGTTGCATTCCTGGGGGGGCTCGGGGGGGCTCAGCCCCCCGAAATACGAAAAGGCTTGATGTAGGGGGGGCTCAGGGGGGGCTCGATCAAGCTTCCATTTTCCATCTTTTCTGGCTGAACAACAACTTCTCGACTGAACAAGTAACACTTTAACAGCTTTCTCACAACAAAACTGCAAAAAAACACGAACATAAGTTGATAGCAATCGCCAATTATCACTTTTGTCAGAAACTCTCCAGACTGGGAATATCAACTTCGTAGTAGCTAATCGTCGTGTCAAATGGACTGTTAATTCTCTACCGGTACTTCAAATAAAAAAGGCTATTCAAGAAGGAAAGTATTTGTTTGATGAAGTTGTTAACTTGAGTCCCGGAAGTTTAAAAAACTACTCCTTTAAAGGCACAATATTGGACCAGTTCAAAGCTCGACGTAGAGACTACCCTTCCTTTGATCGTAATCGGTTTATTCAAGCTTTGGTTGAGAACATTGGAAGCAGGATGGTGGACACCAACAATGAAAATTCTGTGAAGAGCTTAGAAATTATTGTACCAGAGTTATGGCCTGCTGCAGTCGAAGTTCCAAGGCAAGAAGGGGAGCAGAGATTACGAAAAATAGAGGAGAAATTTCTTGTCATCACTCCTATTTCCGATTTTCGATTGTATTTTGACAATCCTTGTCATATACCAGATACGATAAAGTTGCTCAAGAACGTAGTACTAAACATGATTGCTATAAGTTCTGCTGAAGCCGAACGTGGATTTTCACAAATGTACTTGGTCATCACACCGCTACGATCACGGCTGACCATATCACTTGTTTCAGCATTGTTGTTCATCAGCATCAATGGACCACCTCCTCATCTATGGAATGGCACTGCGGCAACTCAGAAGTGGTTGCAGACTCATCGGTCGGCTGTGGATATTCAAGTTAAGCACTCTAAGCTGCCCACATTGAATGAATTCAGATCTCTGCAAAAACTGTTTGCTGGCTAAAATCAAGGACTGTCGTAGTGCTTATAATTTAGCCCATAAAACCAAAGACCTGGCAGACAGGCTGTTTGTTTTGTGTAATCTCGTTTGCACCAACTTGGAATATGCTTTTGCTGTAATTGGAGTTTTTTAAACTGTTCGTTAATAACTAAATGAGATTTTAGTATAACTGTCACATTGGCAGCTTATTGGTTCTTATATAGCAAATCTGCAACCACAAGCGCTCATTTCAAGAATGCATTTCCTTAGCCTACTTTCCTATTGCAGTCAATGTTTTTGCAAGTGTGCTTAGGATTGGCTCATACAAATAAGTTTACAATTGAGTTAAGAGATTGGAATTAGCTCATGCAAATCGAGTTTCAAGAGCAGGCCTACGCAGTAAAAAAAAAAGCAAAGGAGATTGCAGTGTAGCACTGTAGCAACCAAGCCAAATTTCAAACTTATAATTTTATATCGGATTCAACCACGTTTTGTTGCTTCTACCTTTTTCTATACTTCAAGCTATGTTTTAGCATGGGTTGTTTTTCGACATGATGTTCAGAAGTAAAAACATACTGAACAGTGTTTCCTTTTAAAAAAGGTAAACATTGTTGGCTAACCTACACCGATTACTTATACATACTTTGTCTATAACAACACAGCTAAGTGTTAGAGCCCTCCCAAAAAAAATTTTAGGAATGCACCCCTGGTTAGGGGCGTAGCAAGTTAAAAGTTGTTCCTGTTTAAAGTTAAAGAAAATTAGCCATGCAGTAAACATAAAGTAGATAGGCTATGTATGACTGTCGAGAAAAGATGCAAGAACAATACAGTAGGCCTTGTGCAGTGCTCTCGCCAGAGCGAAAAAAGTAGGAAGGGGGGCACCTGCCCAAAGTGAGAGAGCACCAAAATGTTAACCTAATGAACAAGTCATAAAAAAGCCGGTCACATAATAAACGCCATAAGGTTTCGTGGGGCAACAATATTATGAATGCGGAATGGTAATTTTGCAAATCAAAGTTAACAAATAACTAATCAACATAATAAGAAATCGGTTTAGGCTATAAGGAGAGGCCACAGAGACAAAAAACGTAACAAATAATAGCGTAGTGAATTTGAATGAAAAATCATTTAAAATTCAGCCAGAGAACTGGGGAAGCGCTGCAAACTCACTCAGTGGAATCCCAGGATCGGAAGCTCAAGGAGTTTATCAGAGAGTTTTTGGCATTAAATAGCTAATTTTAACATTAAAAAATCCGATATTGTTGTTCCGATATAAATTTCGTTTGATTTTGCGTTTTTTGGAATTTTTTCAATTATTGCTGTCTTTGCTGTAAACAGCCCTTGAAGCAGAAAGCAAAATACAAAGTTTGGAATTTTTTATGGTATTTTCATTTGATTTAATTATTTTGCCTACTGCACGTAAGCGACAGTGTAACTCAATTGATAAAACCATCCAACTGGTATCTAAAGGTATAATTATAAGCACGGCGGTTACCTCAGTGGTTTGATTCTGGATCAAGAGGTTGAAGATTCGATACCCATTGCGGCTGTTGCGATTCTATTCATGCATAACTTACAAAAGTTTTGTCCCTTTACAGTAGCCTATATTATGTTCGATTTTTCGTCATGTTGATGAAAACAGTTCGTGCTGCATGGGATGGGGCAGCGCTAATCAAGAAAAAAAAAATTATTGTTATCGGACATTATCGGCGATAATTTTATCGTTTATCGTTATCGCTTAACTTTTTTTTGATTTATTGTTTATCGTTATCGCTTTAGGCATTTTTCGTTTATCGATTATCGTTATCGCTTAACTGAAAAATGAGTTATCGCGCCCAACACTGGTTGTTGATGGTGCTGTTGAGAGGTGTTGCTTGTACAGCTTTAATGTAAAATTTTCAAATTCATTTATTTATTACTCTTAGATGTAGCCTATAATTATTTCTGATGAGGACACTATGTGGTGTCGAAAACGTTGGATTTAAGCTTAGTAGTTTTTTTTCATGTTTTTTTTGTGTGTTTGATCAAAAATGTTAAATCCGTTAACGTTACTCAGTAGGCGGCCTATTACATGTATCTTGTGCAAGTCAAGCTCTCTACCAAGGCTCAAACATAACATCTTGTTAAAACATAAACAAATTAATCATCTGACCAATAACCTTTCTTCATTAACTTTTGCATTCACCACATGCCTAGCAGAAGTGAACGAAGTCAGTTTTTTTTACTCCGGTACCTGCTTCAACTCCGAAGTTTATTTGAAGTGAAATAAGCGTGAAACTACCTTTTTCAAGCAGTTTTTAAAAAACACAAAACACCCGGGCTTTTCTCAAAACTGCTTTTGCTTCTCTATAGCCTACCCCACCCCAGACAGGAAAATAACCAACTTTTATGATTTCATTTAGGGTGCTTTTAACAGGACATTTTTGCACGCAAAGCATTAAATCACCACTTTAGGTTCCTAATTTGCTCGCAATGAACTCAATTACCTTTCCGGGCCCTTTTGCTACGTTACGGGCCCCCAGGACTACAGAATCACAACTTTTATGCTTGAATTTAGTCGTTTAGAATGATTTCAACCAAACGTTTTTGCGCATTTTGGGCCCCCCAACAAATATAGGCCAGGGCCCTCAAGGGTACGCCGTACCCTCCGTAGGCTACCCCTCTCTCATAGGCAGTGGCTCCGAGAGGGGGGAAATCGAGCTATTTTCCCCCCTAGCATAACATTGTAAAGGAAAAACGAGTAGTTTTTCGTTTTGTCACTTTTGAGGGGGGCCCATTTTTACTACGGTACTAAAATAAAAATTTATCAACCTAAAAATAAACAAATTTTTGAATAAAATGCGTAGTAGTTACAAGTTACAAGTACTTTTCGATCATTGTAGATGCTACTTTAGATGTTTCTTATCAAGAACAAACCATTCTCGTATTGAGTCCTGCTGTGTTATACTGCTTCAACACGTGAAATCTGTTGCTGTTAAGCCTGCTGATCTCTGTATCACTGAACGTTTTATCTTGTTCTAACTTGAAAGCTAGTGCTGCTTTGGCTAAGCGTGTATTATGTTTGCTTGACCAACTATACCGGTACCTTGACATGAAAAACTGCGTTTGCCAGGCATATGATAATGGATCCAACATATTTGGAAAAGTGTCCAAGCAGCAAGATTGAAGGAAGTAAACCCTTCTTGCCTATTTTCTGCTTAAAGGTGCGTCTACACGACGACTGTTTTCTTGCTTAAGCTAGCCAAACTTCTTGTTTCTTTAAGTTAAATCGCAGTTTGTGCCGCTTACTTTTAAGAAAATGGGCGAGTAAGCGGGCCGTCGAGAAAAAATACGCTCCAGAGCGAAAAACTGGGCGCTTAAGTGAGTTCTCTTGCTTAGAAATGTTTTTCCCGCTAAAATCTCAGGTCTCCTCTCAGCTCAGTATCCAGACAGGGCAGGGCGGTATCGTTAAAGGATTTCGTTAAGTTTTGATCCCAACCCATTCTTATTAAAGTTGCGGGCTGAACTGGCGGTGACCGTACTCGAAATAGTCCATAGAAAGCACAATATTTTCCAATTTCAAATCCAAAACAGGATCTCAGCAGAAAACCATTGCCATTGTACACTGGGTAATAAAAATAGCGGAGGAATGATCTTGCTGGTTGTTACCAGTCACCCACACTGACACGAAATTCTGTTTCCAACATTTCAACCTCATTGAGGTGTCTGAATGCTTCAATAAGCAGTAAATTGCGGGTTTGCATCCTTCGCTTTTTGCAGCATTTTTTACACAACTTCTAGGAAGCCATGACTGAAAGACTGCAACAACTTCAAATGGTTAAAGAACAGTCAGTTGCTTGGTCTACTCTGCTGCACGAACTGCTATGCTTTGGCGCGAACTTTTTAAAACGTGACGTCATTGGAGATTAGATACTCACGTGACCGCGATTCAAGCGAGCAAAATCTTCGTCGAGGTTGCCAGTGTAGACGAAACGAGCTTAATCACTAGCTTAAGCAAGAATTTCTAAGCAAGAACACTTTCTCGTGTAGACGCACCTTAAGGATGTCATTGCTTAAATGCACTAGAGTTGGAGTTCATGGTGTGCAGGGCCGGATTAACTATAGTAGCAGATGTAGCAGCTGCTACGGGCCCCGCGCTTCACAAGGCCCCGCGCTTGGCGAGTAAAACATTTTTTTGCAAATAATGTCGAACATGGCAAGTAATTTTTGGCTTGCAAACTGGAATGGTATAGAACAATATAATTGTAGGATTAAATTACTAGTCCCACGTCTTGTCCCTTCCTAATTATTCTAAACTTAAAAAAACGGTAATTTCGGCGGGTGGCAACTGCCTGTTCGAATGCCAGTAGCCCACAATGCTAGTCCTAGTTGTTTCTTGATTGAGGGAACATTCGAGACATTGGCAACTTCGCGCATTGTATTGTCACAAGGAAGAATTTAATCGTTACTTGTGTGCGATTTTAAGGTTGGTTATTTGTGTAAATAGTTTTTCTTGTATTGGAAGAGGCGAAGACATTTGATTTGAACTAGATCTAGCCTATAGTCTATTGCTTCTGAGAGAAAATTATAAGTAAATTCTAACTAGCTATTTAACACATCAAGATGCATGGGAATCGTGGAAAAGGGCACACTTCCTACTTACCAAAAACCGTTTGCGAAGAGGTAGTCAACATATTGGGAAAAGCAGCTGAAGATATAATCGTTAGTGAACTGAAAGAAGCTAAATACTTTTCCATATCACTAGGTTCAATCCCGGACATTACTCACACGGACCAGCTTTGTTTCACGTTAAGATATGTCAAGCCAACAGGGCCTGTAGAAAGGTTTCTGGCATTTCTGCCAATGGAGGGCCATACTGCTCAGCAGATTTTCGACAGTCTAGTACTGTACAAAAGTGAGAAGGGTAGCAATTTTGCCGATTGCCGTAGACAGAGTTATGACAACGCGTCGAACATGAACGGGAAATATAACGGAGTACAGGCACTTGTTAAAAAAAAAATTGGTGCTGTTGCAGAATATGTTGCATGTTATGCTCATTCGTTGAATGCAGTTGGTGTATGCACTGCACAGTCGTGTCCAGAAACAGTTCAGTTCTTTAACTTCGTTGAAAATATCTATGTATTCTTTGCTGCTTCAACACACCGGTGGTGCGTTCTGGAGTGCTAAAGATGAGGCTCTCTGCAACACGATGGTCCGCAAGAGCTGATGTTATTAAGGTTATTAAACAACGTTTTCCTTTCATAAAGGAGGCACTGGAGAAACTTGCGAATGACCAAGAGCAAAAGGCAGAATGTCGACAGCAGGCAAATGGATTCCTCGAGAAAATGGAGTTACTCGAAATTGGAATCATAGTTTTTTGGAATAGCTTACTCGATTGCTTCCCGGCAACTCAAGCCTCTCCAAGCAAAGCAGCAAAATCTCAACATTGCTTCAGCGTTGTGTGCCTCTTTGGCAGGATCTCTACAGACTTTCAGAAAACAATTCGCTAAGTTTGAGTCAGAGGTGCAGAAGCTGACTCAAGTGCCGGATTACCGACCAACAAGCACAAGAAGAATTGTTCGAAATCGAAGGCGCGATGAGGATGTAGGCAGCGGCCGTTCAGTTCCAGATGTAATGGATAATTCACCTAAAGACAGATTCCGGGTGGAAGTTTTCTTTGCGGTATTGGACAGCCTACAATCTGTGCTGGAGCAACGTCGCAAGGCATAGGCTACACCCAATTGAACAAAGGTTTAGTTTTTGCAAAATCTGCATGACTTAACACCTGCGCGGATCCAAGAAAGTGCTGATAGACTTTTAGAAGCATATTCCCAGGATTTGGAAGACGGATTGAAAGATGAACTACCTCAGTTTTCAAAATTCGTGAAACACATAGCTATTGGTTGCTCCTCTCCATAACTCAACTATTTCACTTTGATTAAAGAAAACAATATTGACGCCACGTTTCCTAACATTGACAATTTGTTGCGCATTTATCTATGTATGATGGTAACTAATTGTACTGGAGAGAGATCATTTTCAAAATTGAAGTTGATTAAAAACTATCTGCGAAACACGATGGGACAAGAGCGGCTACACTATGTAACTCTCTTGAATACGGCGGTACTGAAAATAACATTTTGAAGTCACTGAACTCATCTGAAATAATTGTCAAATTTGCAAAGATCAAAATGCGTTGAAAAGACCTTTGAATGATATTGTTGAAGTTTTATATTTCTCCTTGAAAATAAAACATTACATTAGACTTAGATTATTTTTGTTGTTGTATAATTTCTTTTGCATTCTGACAAAGAAAAATAAATTGAATTAAATGTAGATCAAATCTATAAAATATTCAATTACTTCCCAGGTATTATCTGTACATCAAATCAATCTGCTACAGGCCCCGCACTTGGTTAATCCGGCACTGATGGTGTGCAGTGTTGTCCAAATATTAAATCAGTTTTGAGTACGGTAGTCTAATTGATCGACTAAGCTTATGTCATTTTCAATTGCAGCCAAACCAGATAGGAAATTCTAAAGAAAGTTATACCAATTCCAAGCAGCCTAACCTGAGCAGTTTCAAACCTGTGCTTCTTTGCATTAGCCTATGTAGATCACAGTCCTAAACGAGATTCACTCTACTAACCTATTTATGCAGCAATAAAGAACTCTGCAATGTTTTTAGGCCCCAGAGGAGGCCCACACGACGACGACGAATGGACAATAAGCTGATGGATTTAATGAAGTTAAAGGAAGATGTACCGTAATCAAAGTTACAGAAAGCTGGAAAGAGTCGACTACTCGCAAGCTTGAGTTGTTATAGGAACTATGAATTAAAAAAAGATTTTATTTTTCTGGGGACGGAACGCTCCAACAACTCCGCTTCACCAGCTCAATCTTACAAACAAAATTTATTCTACTGTAGGCCTACGCTATGTTGCAAAGGATTCGCTAGCTGTTGGTAGTTTGTTCACAAATGTATCAACATACTCAAAGATATCGATAAGTTTGAAGTCCTATTGAAATGTCATTGTATGTCAGATGTGTAGTTGCAGGCATGTGAAACAAATTTAAACAAGTTGTACAACAATGACATTTTGGAAAAGTTTGTAGGCTACTTTTGAAAGAAAGCTACCTAGCAAACTTGAGCTGCAAACCGGAACGCATCAACTCAGGCTCATGATATCTGCTCAAGGAAATCATTGATTGCAACTTTCGAAACACATTTCCAAATATTTTTGTTGCTCTGAAAATTTGTTACGTAAACCAGTAGCCTACCTTCAACGGTTGCAAGTTGAAAACGTGGTTTTAGCACACAGAAATTTGTAAGAATTGTTTACGCTCCACCACGACTCAAAACCGAGTCAACAGTTTATGCATGTTGTGCATCAAATTAGACCTTGCAAAATCTTTATTATTTGATGCTGTGATTCGTAACTTTGCATTGCAAATTTTCATTGCCGCACTGTGTCTGTGTGTTTACAATTCTTCCTCTATCTACTGTAAGTTATATTAAAATTACCACCTATAACAATTTCGATTCCCAACATGACTGGAGCCAACGCAGACGTAGTTGTCAAAGGAGGAGACGTTATCACCGACCCAAAAGCGACTCTTCCAGGATTCCACACAACAAACAGACAAGAATTCATCTGCAAATACCCCCACACTGCCCAAACACCAGAGAGTTTGCACAAACTACTGCATTCTTTGGATATGGTGCATTTTTCTTGAAAGTGTCTTTATTTGGGGCCAGAGAATCATTTTGGTACGGAACCTAAATTATCCTCCCAACGGCCATGGCCAAAGGCACCATCACCATGTATGAGATGTGCATGATTGTGAACATCATATAACTTCACTGCAATTCTTTCAAGAGAAAATATTAAGCAACAATGGCAATTTTGCTGCAAGTGTAGTCGAGTGATTTTTGTTGATTTTCATATTGAAAGAAGTTTTTTCATACAAATATATACGCTGCTTAAAATCGAAACTCAATCTTACAAACGAAATTCAATTTCACGATGAGGAATGGAATTCAATTTCACGATGAGGAAAGTAGCCCAGTTCGGCTTAAGACACATGATGCAAGGCATGATACAAATTTGTTACTTGTATTTTTACTGAAAAATGTTTTTTTAGGGCCCACTTTTAGTATTGTTTCCCGACCAGTCATGATTTCTCTCGGAGGCCCTGCTCATAGGCCTTGCAAAGCAGGACAATCAGTTTAAAAGTATGGCACGGTCGCAACATCACGTCCTGATTGGATGCACACTGCACATTTTTGTTTTATGTACGTTTTGTTTCGCATTCAAACAAAAAAAAAAGATCAATCCATGCTGATGTAATTCACAATCACAACTACGTAGGCTACATTCGTACAATGTAGTCTTGAAAATAATGCAGGGAAATAACAAGGGGAATAACCAAGGGGAATACCCGTTGTGCCAAAATTTACCACCAGAGTTGCCAAGTCAAGTCAAGTTGTTTTGTTTTAACAGCGCCATATATTGACAAACAATCAGAGTAAATGTAATTGTCAAAACAATGCATTGCACAACTGTTGGTTAGATTATGGCGCAACCAGGATGGCAGCGAAAGACCATAAGCAGTCATCTAGTTAGCCAATTGTTTTATAAATGAATTGACAAGTATTTTGCACATTTCACAAAGTCACTATTAAAATACAAGTGTAATAATCTACAACAAATATCTAGAACCAACAATTATATAGATGGTCGCACCAACGTCTTTTCAAGTGTTGTGCACTTGAGCAGGCATTCTCAACACTCGTTTACGCCAATGACAACCGGTTGTGCTGACAGGAAAGTGCAAGGGTACTTTTGGACCGCTGTTGTTTTTAGTGGAAGGCACTGTAATTTTTGTTACTTTTAAGAGGTTTCTTGTGATTTTTTTAAATGTCTTATTTTTGGTGTTTTGTTAAAATTGTTAAGACCACTTGTTAAAATTTAAAACAAAGAATAGCTTAAAATAAGTCTTTCGTTTTTTAATATTGCAACCATTTTCATAAAACATTGATCCATACCAGCCTTAAATTTTTTTAAAAATCAAGTTTTTTAGCATTTTAATTCCCAAAATTCCTCATTCATACTTTATACTTGAACAAAATTTGATGTATTCTAAACAAAAAGCTAACCAGAGTTAATGATAGCCTTCTGCTTTTCCAAATGCAACCGTTGTGAAAAACATCGGCTTGGACTAGATAATAACTTTGCTGTTTAGCATTTGGCAACTCTCATTTTTCTTTAAAAGCGGAACTCGGTTGTTTGTTTTTCAGTGTAACTATAATGGACCAAGCGGTACCTGGTCAGTTGGTCGACAGGACAATTGGTCGACAGACAGTTGGTCGACAGGACGTTAGGTCGACAGAACGATTCATTTTAAGGTTAGTTAACTAACCTTAACTCTAACCTAACTCTAACCCTAACCCTACGCACTTAACCCTAACCCGTCGACCAACTGTCTTGTCGACCAATCGACCGTGCACCGACCAAGCTACCCTAACTTAGGTCTTCACTACCTTCCTTGAGCTTTGAACATTGTATCTCACTGCAAGAAGATGTTAAAAAATTGAAGATTTTGCCTACACACAGCAGAATAGCAGATTATTGCATATTTTGTATTCTTTTCATGTTTGTGACAAATAAATAAACTGATTGATTGATAGACACACTGTCAGATTATAGAGAATTTCCTAACGAGTTTTGTGCTGAAAAAATACTATATTGAGTATTGTAATGGAAGAGGACATACAAGTAAGTTACCATAATTGTAGAAAAAATTTTACGATTTAAAAGTTGTAACATTATTCTTTAATGTTGCAGTTGAAAACAATTTATATAGTTGCTGCATAATGAACTTTGAGCAGTAATTTACCAAGAACCTTGTGCCACAGGCAATAAAATACTGCTATTTTTCATTCAAAATATAATGAAAATGAAAGAAACTTCTATGCTCAGCTTTGTAGAGTAGCTGTTCTCTGTCATTTAGCCTACGTCTCTAAACATAAACTTAGTCAGGTATATTTTATTCAGATTGACTAAAATTGAGTTTCAATGTTATTTTCAATTTTAATTGTAGCGATCAAGTCGTATTTTCAACCGATTATTATCTTGTTTTGGTATTAAGCAATATAAGCATGTTTAATAACGTTTGCGTTTTTTCCCTTCTACCTTTTTCTAGACCTCTGCTATGTTTGACTTGTATTGTTTTTGTGGTGATGGTCAGAAATAGAAACAAACTAAACTGAACTGAAGAGTTTTAATCATAAACACGCTTCCATTTTCCAACATGCTAAGCTTTTCACAGCACACTTAAGTCTGCTCAGCGGCACACAAGTTAGGAAGCCATGGTCTACACTTTTGCTTGATGGTTAAAAATAAACGTAATAATAATGATGACATGGTCCACATTGAAACCACTGCTTTTTGAGAGAGTAATTATATCATAATCATTGGCTCTGGAAGATTGTATATAAAGTTTGAAAATACATTTAATGTTGTAGCTAATCAATTCCTGACTTTATTTTTGCAGTGCTATCCTCCAGTTGGAACTAGATTAGAGATTACTGAACAACCAGAATCAAATGTTTTTCGGTTTCGATATAAAAGTGAAGGTCCTTCTCATGGTATTTTGAAAGGAGCAAGCAGCACTAAAGACAGCGAAACTCAGCCATCAGTTACAGTATGTTATGGACATATTGTTTCTTTTCATATGTAAAGTTTAAATATTGTTAGATTGATATTGTAGATGAAAATTTAGATTTTTTGGTGTCTATCTCAGTTTAAGTTGTGTATTAAACAATAGTTATATACGGTACTTAAACCAAACCAGTTGTTCAACTTAAGATACCATACCAATTACTATTTTGAGTAGACCTATACAACTAAAAGTTGTAAATATGTATTATTACAAAGTGTTGGCTTATTAAGTGTTTGCATTACTGAGCACTTACAATCTGCTCAAAGTTTTATTTTGTAATAAATTTTTTATTTCGAAGCGTAGGATGTATTGAGGTTTTGTGTCAACAGTAAATATTACATCTGTGGGTCGCAGTCGATTTTATGTTTACCATGCTCTTACTTGAATTACTGTACTGAAATTGCTTGATTGATACCCTGGTTATGTGCATTAATATAATAGGCCTGTTAAAATGTATCTAAGAGATAAAAAAAATAAGCATTATAGCACAAAAAAATCAAATAACTCCAAACAAAATGTAAACTTTAATTTGGTGAAACTAAGCAATTTATTATGTTTTGGCGAAAGCATTATTTAGCTGATTTTGTGCAGTACTACAGATTTGTTGTTTTGCTTTGTAGATTGTCAATTATACAGGTCATGCACAAGTAGTAGTCCAGCTAGTGACTGATGAAGAAAACCCAAAATTGCATCCTCATTCATTGGTTGGAGAACGATGTCAAAATGGTATTTGTACTGTACCATGTGGTCCTCATGACATGACTACAAGGTATATTGCTTTGTCAAGAAATCATTCTCAGTGTCTCTGTGTCTGATATATAAACATGATTTTTATTCTTGCTGGATTAAGATCTAGAAGCCATTTAGTCACCACAATCATTGTTGAAGAGTTCATATGTGGTATAGAACTTGAATATGGCGAGAAGGAGGTTTGTCAATGTCTGACTCTTTTCAAGAGCTTGTCGTTAGAATAAAGTAAACTGATTTGTGGTGAAGTATTTTTATTATAAATAGAAGGTAAGAAGAAAAAATAAGGTAAAATTTGGCTAACCTAATGTGGAGTAATTTTAGGCTATTGAAGGAGTTTTCAGGCATAGACAAATTCTTTTGGCCACATAAGTCGGGACTCTGGATGAAGAGTTTTAATGTTTGTCGTATCCAGGCGTAAGCCTGGTGATTGAAGATTTAGATTAAGTGGACGGGAAGGCAAGGAAGCCAATCTTTGTGTCCACCTTCAGGTTTGCCTTTAAGTGTCTTACCAAAGACACAGCTGCATGCTTTTGAGCGGCGTCGAACCGTCGCCTTTTCGAGTGTCGTTCCAGGACTCTCACCACTCGGCAATGCAAGAGTTTTAATGAATTTTAATGCAAGAGTTTTAATGAATATTGCTTCTAGTGCGGTAATGTGAAACAAAAACCGGCCTTTGGCGAGAATAAAAATACATTTCAACTTTAAAGTCTGAGGTGCGTTCTTGCCAAGGACATGTAGTTCAATTGCACTGTCATCTGGTAAAACCTTCTCCTTGTCATAATTTCATAAACAATCAATGTTCATGTTGAATAAAATGAATCCCAGATTTTCTTTTGGAATTCTACAAACAAAAAAGAAAGATGTGATTGCCACCTTGCAGCAAAGGTATCTTGCCAGTGAAGAGCAAGCTAATTGTGGGTCACATTTAAAGAACATGGCATGTAGCAAAGGTAAAATTACTTACGTTGGGTTTTCCATTATTTGGTTTGCTACTATCAGTTCTCAAATTATTTTTGTTATTCAATGACTAATGTGCACTTCCAGTCTTCTTCATTCTTTGCTATGTTCTTGTTAGACTTCTTTACTCTTGTCTTTATCAGTTTGTCCATGACCATTTTGGCAAGATTTCCATGCTGACTGATAGTCATGACTTTACCCATCACAGAATACCTCTAGTAAAAATTATTTCTATCTTGCATTAGGATAAAAAAGCTTACCATAAACATAGGTTTGCCAAGGTAGATTTGAAATGAGATTAACTCAATCCTCTGATGTTCTTCATTTTTTTCATTATGAGCGGTTGTGTCACTTTTTATTAATGCTATGTGATTTGCAGAATTAACACCTCAAACTTTACTACTTGCCTGGTTATTAAAAAAAAATGTAAGCAAGCGTGTTTTTAGTGGTACATTTTATCATTGAGCAATGAGCATCATTTCATCACTGAGTACTTCTTTTGGCCACAAAATCACTGTTTTGTTTCAGACAAAAACCGCAACAACATACTGATGAAAGCTGAAAAAGAGGCGCAGTCAATCGATTTGTCGGTAGTTCGATTGATGTTTATTGCCTATCTGCCAGATGCAAATGGGGATTTCACTGTCAAGTTACCACCTGTAATTTCAGACCCAATATTGAATGGCAGTGAGTTTTACTATGGTGAAGAATTTAAGGAAACTGCTAATTTAAAGCAGTTAAAGTTTAAAAATGATGGGCTACAAAACGTGAAAAAACAGCTACCTATGTATTTGTTACAATTGTGTACAGGAAAACTATTTCATATTTTCATTTGCATCTATTTTCATATATTTTCATGTGCTTTGTGTGGCGTTCTGAGATACTGTTTACATGTCAATCACATTGTAAGACTCGTACTTTTACAATCTACAATTTAAGTTATTCCAACATTTCGTTTGCAGTAGAAGTAGGCTGTTTTTCCGCAGATTTAGTTTTTCTAAAACTTTAACCATACATATCTTTCTTCATACTGTAACTGCAGTTACAGGATGATGCTTGAGCTGTCACCAATGTATTACAGAAAACAGCTTGAGGATATGCAGGATGAGTGAAAATTGTGGATGCGCGGCAGGAAATACTGAAATCTATCTGCTTTGTGACACTGTGACTAAAGGTTAATAAGTATATAAACTGAAGTGCAAACAACCGAATGTCTTGCCTATTGTGAGAGCCTGGTAGAATGTTGATATATATATATTTTTTTTGCATTGGATCACAAACATATGTCGGCTGCATAGTGGAGTGGTGAGAACCCTTACTCGACGTTCGAAAGGGCGTCAGTTCGACACCGCTCAAGAGCATGCGGCTGTGTCTTTGGTAAGACACTTGAAGACATGCCTGAAAGTGGACACGAAGATTGGCTTCCTTGCCTTCCCGTCCACTTAATCTAAATCTTCAACTACGGGGCATAAGTCTGGATACGAAACAACCACAACAACTAACAAATGAAGCTATTCTCTTGATGTTAGTTCAAATGTTGATCCTCGTCCATTACGACACAGCTTAAAAACTATATTCTACGTGAAGAGATAATCGACAACAAAGGAATTGGGGTAAAATAACTTTATTCTCACTACAAAAAAAATGATATAAAGTATATTCACAACCGTTTATAGCAGCAGTGTGCCCTCATCGAAAATCACCAATTACATTAATTGCTATGATCACTTAAAATGATAAGAGATTTTCCATTTATACAACATCTATACCATTTCATATGTGAGTACATTGAAGCACTAATAATCAAAGTAACCTTAATACGATTTGCCTTTCCTTTTCATTTGAATGTAAATCTTTCTGCAATTAACCTGCATGCTTTACTGGTTGACATGCATATATGCTGTTGGAACACATTTTCTTTTTGCATGTATGAAGTGAATCGAACATTTAATGATGTATTTAGCATATTAATTTTTTTTTTTTGTGAATCACCACATTCTTCTGTACAATTAGTAGTCAGTTTAAATTTAAATGTTTTGGGCTTTTACTTAAAGGTCCCCATGATAAACATTGCAGACTTATTGATGGCTAAGTGCTGTCATATTATAACAATTTGACATTTTTTAAAACATTACATCAACGTCCATAAGACGTAGTTTTGTAGGATACGAGCAATACTCTATTTTCAATTAACCTTTATTTATATTTTTCAAGGCATTGAAATCCATGTTTTCGAAGAAAACGAGGAAGGCGAAGCTGTGTGGATGGAAAAAGGACGGTTTTATCAAACCGACATTCATCGCCAAGTAGCTATTGTTTTCCGAACCCCGCCGTACAAGCATCAAGCCATCACTGAACCTGTTGATGTTTGGGTGACTTTTTTTACTTTTAACACGTTTTTGACAAGGTTTGAAACTTGAAAAAGTATATCTTTATATGAAGTAGTGACCTTGGTATGTTTTTTTTCAAACAGTTAACTTTCTCAGGAATGGATAACATGCTGAGCTGCCTGACAGCTTGCTACATAAAAAGAAACAGTCAAAATCGATGCATTTCTAAAAAGCTTAGCCTACTCGGTTGCGGGAACCAAATCCAGTACAGCTGTGTACTTTAGTTACCAAATGTTTTGAAATCTTAGATTCAGCTCTACCGACCTAAGGATCGAGAGATTTCTGATGCGGTCCCATTCAGATACGTGCCAAACAAAACAGGTGCTGTTGTAGAGTGGAGTGTAGTTATGTGGAGTTGGCTTTTGTTAGGTTTTTGTAATAGCAAGATACTAGAAATAGCAATATACTACTTTAATAAGGTTTATCTACTATAATATGGTTTTTGGAATAGCAATAACTAAAGACGTAAAATCGTGCACTAACTAACTTAACAGAACCCTTATGGAATTCTCAGTTCATAATTTAATTTTATCCTTGATTTAGAGAAAGCAGCTCTGAAGCATCACAATACCTTCTTGGCGAGGTGTTTCCCGATTATATTCTGTAATATCTTGTCGTTTTTACATTTTTCAAAAGGACAACTTGAGTTCGAGCAAACACGATTGATATGAAAAATGAAATAAGTTAATATTTGTGTTTTCCAAAATTTTAAAATGAAGGAGTAGCATCAAAATCTGGCAGCCTGAGGATTGATATTCTTCATTGGGTTCTTGGTCGTTGTTTGATATATACGATTATTAAAATTACGATTATTATTTAATATTTATGATGCCAATGACTTTATTTAAAGCGAATAAAACTGTTCTTCAGATTCCGATGAAATTAAAGAAAAAAGACGTAAAGTTTCACCTACGTTTACCAATCACCTTCCCAAAAACTCCCAGAAAGGTAGTTTATTTCTTGTTGAAGCAATTCTTAATTTCTTGAAATTTTGAGGTACAGTTATTTAAACAAGCTAGAAACTACATGCAAAGATTTATAAGCAACTTCTTGCGCGCTGTTTTGTGTAATTTGTCACTTTTATATAGTTTTTGCCTCTTGGGAGGGCTCAAGTCAGGGTATACTGTTGTGATTTGAAAAGTGGCTCTGGCTGTTTAGGGATCAGACTGACCGCGGCCGACCTGTCGCAAGGACATCCTTTCACGAGACTACAGTACTTGGAACAATAATCAGTTTCAAACTGTCTTGAGGTCGAAGTTTACAGTCTCATAACAATCCTTTTTATGAACATTTTGAAATTTTTTTCTTTTATTTATAACATCATTGTAAGATCAAGCTTTGGTAGAGTGTTTGCTTTGTTGAACCATAGATAGACAAAGCAAGTAACTTTAACGGGTTTAACGTATTGTATTATAAAAACAAATATAACAAATAAAAATAAGCTCAAACGTTTTCGACACGTACTTGTGTCCTCATCTAGAACTACTTAATTAGGACACAAGTACATGTCGAAAACTTTTGCATTTATTTTTAATTGTATGATATTTCTTTGTGTAATAAAATATGTTAAACTCGTTAAACTTACTTTGTTTGGTTTGTCCACTATAAGATCGTACAATACTAAAACATAAGCAACTAACCGGTATTGGAGTCATAGGCGCCGGGTTTTGAAAATTGCCGGGGGGGGCAAACTTTCTAGCCGACTGATTGCTTACATTCGAAATGCTGATGTTTGTTTGTCAGCATTGATGCTTGTTTGCGTCTATCTGCCATTGTATATCGCCAAGCTTTATAATGTAGGCTCAGGCCTCGAAATTCACGGCGGACATGTCCGCCGTCACAGCATGTGGTGTCTGCGGGAAGTACCATCTAGATCGGTCATATTTGTCCGCCGAGAAACAACACAGGAACTAGCGACACAAATCGTCACTGCATAGCACGAACAATTATTGCAATAATATATTTTCCAGCGCATTCTAGCGCGCATCTAGAAAATGTGAATACTGTATCCCTTAGCTTCCATTCAAGGAGGAAAACTTTTGATTTTTACGTTGCTTCAAGGATTGATGACATTGAATCAGCGTAACAAAGTTGAATTCTTCGCTAAGAATCGATAGGAGTACATGTACTTCCACACTAATCACGCGCAATTTACTTCAAGTTTTACGTCATAATATCTGGCTTTGATCTCCGAGTGATAATGATACGGCAAGGTTGGTTACTAAATTAGATTATACGAGTAGGCTATTACAACAAGATGCAACAAAATTTGTTAAGTTTTGGTATTACAGAAAGAAAGAAAAGACCCAAGGAAAATTCACTTTCGCTCACATGACACGCAAAAATAAACTTAAAGAAAAAAGCCTGTGAAACTTTGCACAGCAGAAAATAGTAGCGTCATTGTAAAAATTTTCCGACTCCTGCCCAGAGTATTGTGACGCAATAAGCCACACGACCTCGTTCGGGGGAAGTTAATCAGTTATGTGACGTATTGACCAGCTACCTCGCGCTTTGAATTTTCAAGCGCAAGTCGTTGGTCTGATGAAAGCTTTTCAGAGTGACTTTACTGATTTTTTAAAAAGCCTTTTAAAACCGTAGTTATAGTTCTGAAATAGCAAAGAATTATTATCAAGATAAAGTGATTAAGCATGACGATCGACGGCTAAAACTGGTGTGTCCGCCGTGAGACTTGATTTGTCCGCCGAGAATAGATAGCTGCTCAGACCGGACACGTTTGTCCGCCGTCAACAAAAACGAATTTCGAGGCATGTAGGCTACTTCGAATTATATGCTAGTCACATTGAACTTTAGCTCTTAATACGCGAAGATACTAAACTGAGCAAACAGCACCTCGTTATTGACACTCCCAAGAAAGAACAAAGCGGAAGAAATCAAGAAAAACGTTTTTCAATCATTATTACAATGCTTCAACGGCACCATGCTGGCGTTTATCAGCTACCGTACTTCTGTTTCTTTTGTTATCTTAAGAGCAGCGCTCTTGTTGCAACAAGTAGATCTTTTAATTGAGATCGATCCGCAATGAAGGTCAAACTAACGCAAATTTGAACTTAGAAACATTAACTTTAGGATTTTTTTTAAATAATTTGCGGGGGGCAGCCACCCCGAGCTAAATTCACGGGGGGGCGCCGCCCCTCCGCCCCCCCGGAGTCGGCGCCTATGATTGGAGTTGAAAGTTTTAATATTGCTCTGATAGTGTTTTTTAAATTAAATCAACAGCTGTCTAAGGTTAATCAAACAAGCCACGAGCATGCTGTGACAAGGAAGCGTTAACTGAATTATTAATGTCAACAATGAAATAGGTCAACAAACTCTTGACGTTGCATGAAATACCTGCTCAATCCAAGAATAAACGAGATTTCGCGTCAAGTAGTATCGCGGCGACTGGTCCCTGTGACAGGTCGGCTGTGGTCAGTTGTCTCGTGGCAGGTCGGTTGCGAGAAAATGCCGTGTGCCTGGATATTTAACAGGTTACAAATTCCTTTTGCATTCATTTCATGAAAACGTCTCGGCTCACAATAAAAAAGAAGTTTTTTTTTTCGAAGCCACCAAACAGTGTCCTAAAGTGTCCTTAAAAATCTAAAATCCTGCTTTGTCTCTCCCACCATTTTCAGTATAGACTTAAAGATGTTTCACTGCATCTGGATAATTTGTCTCTAAACTTATTACTTAAGTAAAAAAGTCATTTACTTGAATCCAGCCCTAGTCAATACCACCTACTTTAACTCTGTTCCTCTTGTACTTTATGCAAACTGCATTTAATGCATACTGTATAGTGTATAAAGTGTGTTCAATTGTCAATGGTACTTATTGCTGTTTTAGAAAAGATACAGCCTACGCTTAAGACAATCATGCTGTAGCGTCGGCTTTATCCAATACTATCAGTTTTATTGATGTACAGTAATTAAACAAAATAATAATAAAAATACATCGATTTCTGAAAGTATCAAACTTAGTAAGCTTTAATTTGTTCACGGCACGCAACAGCTCACGGAGGTGCTGCCCGAAGAAGAAGCAAGAACCGAGTTTCTTATCGTCAAAATGACCCTCAAACCTATCAGAAATGCCCTCAAACTGCTCCATGGGATCCTGCTTTACTGTTCTCACGACTGGGAACTGCTCAGGTGCGCATCGATTAAGAAGTAAGTTGCTAGAGTGATATCAATGAGAAGAACTTATAATTTTCTGAACCATAGACAATGGTTCAGATAAATCACCTCTTTACCAAAATTGTATTATAATTTTCTATTGTTTATCGTTACGTCATCAATTTCATAAACTTTTTTGTTTGTTTGACCTTCATTTGTGCTGATGTTAAGGGTCTATTCTTTCACCACTTAAGCAGAGAAAGAGTACTAAGTTTGACTGTACTAGGAGATTATTAGAGAACAGCCAATTCTCGGTCTCGCAGTCAAGACATGCAGACTCCACCATTTGTTGAGATAAAAGATGAGTCATTGATGACGTGATGTTGGACTGCCAGGGTTGTCGGTATTTTACCTAACCCAAAAAAACCCGGGTGTTTTTTTTTTTAAATCCACTTAAAAAAACCTATAAAAACCCAGAGCATCATATTTGTCCAATTTTTATCAGAAAATTGAAAAAATGATCCAAAGTACTACAAGGTACGGTAGGCTACTAAAAACAAACTTCAAATTAGGACTCAAGGATGTGATTGTGAAGGAAATTTCCAAGGATAAATTGAAAACACAGTGGATATTTCTGTACACAAAAATCAAGTAATGCCATTTTGTACTACACTAAAACTCATTTATACAAGAAGGCCTCATAGTTAAACAGCCCTAGTGCATTATTTTATTGAGTTATGCCAGTATGTACTGTGAGTGAGAGGCACTCCATTGGTAAAAAGTAGTATTTGAGGTGAAATAAGCATGAATCTAACTTTTTTGAATCTTTTTTTAGATAAAACCCAAAAAACCCAGGTTTTTTTGAAAAAACCCATGCGGGTTGGGCTGGGGTTTTCTCAACCCTGTGGACTGCTCTTGAGCGCCATTCCGCAGAGTTTCCAGTCCGTATTTTTACTATCACTACTTTTGAAACGGGTTGCTTTCTCAGCTTAAACTTTTTTCATTTTGGTGTAACTCGGAAACGATTTTGCTTTAGGTCGCATCTTGCTACAAGAACGCTGTCAGCACACCTCGCCAGGTTCCAGACCACAGCACACCTCGCCAGGTTCCTTCACTGAGTGTGAGTTTTTGAGACGTTTTTTGCATTGACTGTCGAAAATATTAGGGTTGTTTTTTAATCATCTAATGCCATAAGTAAAATCGTTTTTTTTACATCCCATAATGAATACGTGACGAGTTTCTTTTGATTCTGGTCAATGGTCATGTCACAGCGGCGTGTTGAAGTAGGTCTTTTGTGAGGTTGTGCACATTTTATTGACATGAGAAAACTACGAATACAGAAAGCGTATGTAATTTTATTACCATTCTTTAATGTTTTACAACAATGAGCGAAAACCGGTACTTTTAATTTTAGCAACCTATGCAACAACAATTCCACAATCAACAATGCAATCAACACGAACGAATCGTGGCCACTGTCAAAGGCACTGACCTTCAACAACAACCACCCCCTGCATCGCAAGCCTCATCTGTTCAACAACAACCACCCCTTGTATTGCAAGGCTTATCTGTTCAACAGCAACTACTCCTTGCATCGCAAAGCTCATATGTTCAACAGCAACAACAACCATCCCTCGCATCGCAAGCCTCATCTGTTCTACAACAATCACCCCTTGTATTGCAAGGCTCATATGTTCAACAGCAACAACAACCACCCCTTGCATCGCAAGGTTCATCTGTTCAACAGCAACAACTCCTTGCATTGCAAGGCTCATATGTTCAACAGCAACAACAAATACCCCTTGCATCGCAAGGTTCATCATTTCAACAACAACAACCACTCTTTGCATTGCAAGCCTCATCTGTTCAACAACAACCACCCCTTGCATTGCAAGCCTCATCTCTTCAACAGCAACAACCACCCCTTGCACAGCAAGCCTCATCTGTTCAACAGCAACTACTCCTTGCATTGCAAGCCTCATCTGTTCAACAGCAACAACAAGTACCCCTTGCATCGCGAGCCTCATCTGTTCAACAGCAACAACCACCCCTTGCACCGCAAGGCTCATCTGTTCAGCAGCAACTACTCCCTGCATCGCAAGGCTCATATGTTCAACAGCATCAACAACCACCCCTTGCATCGCAAGCCTCATCTGTTCAACAACAACAACAACCCCTTGCATCGCAAGACGCATTTCATCAACAGCAAACAAGCTCTACATTGCAGAGCGCATCTCTTCAACACCAAACACAACTAAACTCTGCTTCGCAAGACTCATATTTTCAACAACAACCACAAGTCCCCTATTTACATGACACTGAAGATTCACGGCAATGTTCTGTTGATGCACCGTTTTCAGGTCAGTTGCCAGCACGAATTCTTTCGATGCCAATGGATTGTGACGCACAATCAACTGCATTCAACCCTCTTCTAACTCCACAATGCGGTCGACAACAGGCTATAGCGTCTCCTTCACACAACACACAACCTCCGCAAATGGCGAACTTTTCCGGTCAGCAAGGCATTTCACGACAAGGCACTTTGCCATTGCAACTGAATCCCTCATCGCAGCAAGCTGGGACAAGCTTACCACTGCAGTTTACTACCCAGTCGATAAGTCTGAGCGAGGCCACAGGAACAGGATGCAAGGAGGATTCGAATGTCTTAGAAAATTTTATGTACTCGTTATCTTCTTCAGTGAGTTTCCATTGCTGCAGCTGCTCTATCTGTTTTGTTTTGAAAGCTACAGAAATAAATCTATACGAAAATGTGTCATAATTTCGACGAATCAAATTTAAACTTCTGTAACTAATTTTTACATGAGTATGATTAAAATTTCTAGTGTGAGACGCAGTCATGGCTCTTGAAAATGTGTTTTTCTGTGAAGTGTTGTAGTTTTAAGATGACTGGTTTTCTTTATTATGTGTTGATGCGATAGAAATCTGCAATAGTTGCGTTTCTAAATTTAATTTGCCAACGTAATTAAATGTAGGATGTCGAAGTTATCATTTGAGATTAATCATTTTTTATACGCTGGCTATTGAAAGTTAGTTTTTATCTTTCGCATTTTCACACTACACCGCTTTACAGGTGACGTCAACATTCAATCCCGATGACTTCTTAACCAATCCACCGACAGCTAATGCGCTTACTTCGTCAGCAGGTAGGCTAAAGTTAAACTACGTCCTTGGTCGTCGGACCACTCGGCATGCGACGACTCAGCAAGTGATTCAACTCAGCAAGTACATTTCAGCTACTGTTCAAGTCAGCAGATGAGATTTTCAGCTAGCATGGGATTTGCTTGGCATCGCTTGCTTAACTGAATTTTCTGACTGGTGACATGCCAAGGTTCGGCTTGCTGAGTTGTTACATGCTCACTGAGCCTCAGTTGCATCATTTTCCAATTTCAACCACTTGCTGAAATATTGCTAGCTCTGTTGTTACTTGCTCAACTGCCATTTGCTCAATACATAACTGCTGATTTGTAGGGTACTCTTACATGGTTATGTGTATTAAGTGCTACTATGCTGGAGTGTGGAAAGTTCAGACACTAGCTTACCTACTCTTCAAGGTCTGGACATATGCAATGATGAATGTACTGCTTTTTATATTTCGTGTAGCTGCAAGTTTGTGCTCAAAATTTACTTTTTATTATGTACTCCAGGAAACGATGATTCATCATTTAACTTATCCTGTTTCTACCAACCATCTCCTTTTGGAACCATCCAGCCCGACCAGCAAACAGATGTAAGCACTTCATAGACTTTGAGCATAATGTTTTCGGGAAATGAATGGATCATAAGATGTTTTTCGCAGATAAAAGTAACAAAAAGAATTTATTTATTTTTACATTGGTCTGCTTATGTAGCTGCAGATAGTGGCACATCGTTTGGAGTCGCAAAGTTTTCATATACATCTATTTTTTATGGTACGATGAATAGTGAACTGTGCTTATGAAAATATCAGTAGATTGTGACACTGAAACAAGTACACTGTTGAACAGATAGCCCAAATGCTATTGCTCTCGCATCTGGCTGCAATGCACTCGGCTGCGCACTTGAGATCATGTGCGGAAGGAACAACTGCCTCACTTTTCATCGTGATGTGCTGACAGTGTAGCACAAAGTTTATATTCGGTACTTTTTATTTTTCAAGCTCCATTGTATGTCGTTTAGCCAGATAGAGCGAATAGGCTTACTGATGATGAGGTGTACGACTGCAAGGCTTTTATAATGTCGCTCTAGCTTTATTGCTTACATGTTTTGAACTTGAAATTTAACTCTGTAATTTTGCTCTCTAAGTGTAACTTTGTTTTCCAACAGGAACAGACCGTGGCCCCCAATGATCACGATCTTGCTTCTGCGTGGGGAGACACCTTTGAGGATAGATTGGATCAAATTGATGCTGCTTCTATTGTGAGTGATTAGTTTTATTGTAAATTGAGTTGGCATCTTCTTTTGCAGTGCTTTGTGTCCATTTTAAAATATTTAGCCTTGAATTCTTTACTAAAAAAGTATGAAACACAAACAAATTTTAAGCAAGGGTCCACGTTCAAATAAAGAAGCGAATGTAGTGTAGTTAATTCAATTCAAATGATATAGTTCTGTTGCATTTACTTGTTTCATCTCGACGCTAAAGTGCGACAAAGTGATGCTAAAGTGATGTAATACTTAAAAAAAAACATAAGCAATTGAAGCTTAAACATGAAGTAAACTCTCTTTGTTTCACCAGAGTTCAGGACTACGGATGACTGCTCCAGCTGATGCAGGTATGGAAGATGATTGCCAAGAGATTTGTTTCTGGCTTTATGCTACATCTGTTCAAGCTATAACAGTCAACATTCAGTGTCATAAAACTCGGCAGCAGCGTATAGTTCTTACCTGTTCAATCAAACCAATCACGCCGCAAGCGAATGCTTTCTTATTTCAGATAAACTTCATCACAAATGTATCTATACAATTCAGAAAGCACGTTTGTAAAACAAGTCGCCTTTGAAATGATATAACGGAGCATTTTTAGAGTGTTTTTAATTGCATGTTCATATCAACTTAGTTTCAAACAGTACACTGAGTGCAGTGCAATGAAGCTTTAAAAATCCTTTATTTATTTTGTTGATACCGAAACGAGTTTTGCTGAAAACCTATCGCGATTTTTTGTTTTGAATACCATTGCTCATAATCTTTCAACCTCAGCTCTGAACGTTTCCAAAGACGATTAACTAAAAAAACGTAATCATATTTTCCCACTAGATGACGACATAGAGGCAGACTGTGGCTTGCCGTTGAAGATAGAAAAGATGTGCATATTGGATGGATTCGATCAAGACGGGCAAGACAAGGAAGGGGTCAAGCGTAAAGAAGAACACGCCAAGCGTAAAGAGGAACACGTCAAGCGGAATGAAGAACACGTCAAGCAGAACGAGGAACAGCTCAAGCAGAACGAGGCTACAAACAAGAAAGTACCATGTTTTGAAACCAACCTTGCCCAGAATATACAGGTTCGAAAAAGCTGGAATATTTTTTGTTACAAAGAAATAAAAAAAGTTTAAAGTTGGTCTTGTAATATTAGTGTTAACATCCTTCATGTAAAGAGATAGGCTGTAGCTGTGGGCGCACCAGGATTTCGTTTTCTTCAATAAGTTTGCTTTCGATTCCGATTAACCCTCGAAAGGCGAGTTCTACTGAAGCAAAGTTCTAGATAAAATATCTCGGCTTGTGTGATGAATTGTTAAACCAGGACCATCCTAGCTATGATGATGATTAAAAAAACAACATGGATTGTTGTGTAGTCTATCATGTAAGGTGAAAAAGCACTACTGTGCTTGCAACACCATTATTATTGCTATTATGAAATAACAGGTTGAGTTTTTGGATGAAGTTGTTCCGCTGAAAGGAGATCCTCCGGTCCCACCTGTCAATCAAACCAACATCATCCAAACGTTAATCAGCCAAGCCATGGAATCTGGTGACGACACGTAAGGTTTAGTCTACTTAAGCGAGAATAATTTTCTGTTTCTATTTAAAACAAAATAACCAAGCTTCTACCCTTAAAGCTGCTATAAGCTTCACCATGACATACAAATCTACCCATGGTTGTGACTGGAGTTGATTTCTCGGTCCTCAATCCTGGTTTCTTAATATACGGATTCTCTTCTCATATGTTGATAAAACGACGTTTTTTTTACAGGTTTGTACACCAAGCTGTGATGTTCAACGAGATGGATTTAATTACGTTGCTGAACGTTGTCAAAACGTTTGGTAACTCAACGGAGATATTAAACAGTCGAAACCAACAGAAGCAAACTGCTCTTCAAATAGCAACCCTCATGGGCAACATCAACGCGGTTGAAGTGAGTGACATGTTTGTAACGATTCATTTTCTTGAACCGCTTTTAAAATCTAAGGCGGTGGCAAAAAGTGTTTTTGTCGAAACCACCATCATCATCATCCAAATTGTGGGGGTGGCCGGTTCCTTGCAGCGATTGTCTTGCATCACTCTTATTCTTTATCTCATTCTGTCCATTGCATCTTCTTTCACTCCAACTTTGTGTACCGCATTTTTCACCTGTTCTTTCCATGTTCTTTTTGGAAGTCTCCGTTTCCTTTTCCCATCTACCTTTAAAGTCAATGCCTTTCGAAGAAAACTTTCTTTCTCCCTCCTCAGCTTTCATTCCACCATAACGTTTAATTGAAGCTGATGCACATTTGTGCAATATTGTGCAGTGTGCAATGATGGTCAGAAATAAAAACAACTGAACTGAACTGAACTGGACAAGGAAGGGATATATTTTTCAACTAGAAGTGTATGTTGGCCAATTTGACTTCCAAATGACTTCACTCGTAGTTACAGTTGTAGCTTCACTCACTTCATTCAACCTCACCCGGTGTCGCACCCCCTTGGTATGGACCTGCCCCGGCCGACTTGGGTCAAGCTCAATAGAATTCGAACAGGAGTCGGCCGTTTCCATTCCAATATGTAGCCTACAAGCGGAGTTTGGATCCCTCATTGGCCTGCGAGTGCGGCACGGAGGAACAAACTGCTGACCATGTCGTTCTTGAATGTTCCATTTACAAGGTGCCCAACGCAATACGTGGCATAGCAGAACTGGACGGAGCTACACTCACCTGGCTTTCCATCACCTGCCCTGAAGTCTGAACAATCCCGTCTCACACGAAAGAGGAAGAAGCAGTTGCAACATTTGAAATTTTTTTTTACAAGCCTGAGTCTTGTTGTTATGATCTATGTTGTTATTTCTTAGCAACCACATTTCACCATTTGTCGGCCCCTGACCGACTCCAGGCATCGATCTTACCTCTCAATCTCGGCATTATGTCTTCAGAGCCTATTGAGAGCAGGAGCGTGTCCTCTGGTGGTGGACAAAAACGGAAACCATTCGATTCATGTCGCCAGTCGTCGTGGCAACGCCGGCATTTTGAAAAAGATCTTGTCTTCTTTGAGCATCACCGAAAGAAGATGCGATACGACTAACAATAAAGGTAAAGCATCTCAGCATGCATCCATATTAGGAAAACAATTGAAATGGATTTTAAATATTTCAAATTTATTTTGCAATTCCACTTTGCGTCATTTCATCCTCGTGCTTTCTTGGTCACAGGAATGGGTTGTTACCATCTGGCAGCCAAGGCGAAGGGTGACGGCTCCCAATGCATGAGGCTGTTGAAACAACATCATTTCAACGTTGATATGAGAGAAGTATCCAGCGGAAGAACTGCTCTTCATGTCGTCGCAAAGCACAACAGCTTGGATAGAGCTCTATGCTTGATAGCTGAGGTAGCGTAATCTTAGCATATACTTTAACTTCTTGAAACCTTAAAGTTTATCTTTCTTCGTTGGTTTTGATTAGTTACCAGGTTAATACGCGCTTTTTGTGACCTAGCAAAATCCTTTTTACACCGGAAAAAGGAACTTTTTAAAAGGACAATTTTGCTATCTTTTGTGAACTTCCCAGTCAGAAAATCAGTCCTTTTCTACAGACGTTGAATTAATGCAGAAAAGACTGATTTGCAGACTGGATAGAGATAACAAGATCAAGCCACCAAGGTTCGTGTTCACGCGTGGAAAGTTAAACAAAATAATTGAAGGACACATTTTCGCTCCAGTGCAATGGTTACAAGCAAAGCCACTTTATCCACTAGCAAACATGTCATTTTGTCTGTTTTGAGGACTAGACCCTTTTTAACAGTTCATAGTTTTTGTACAAGTATGCATTATTGCATTAGCCTTGTTGTTATGAAGATTTGAGCCTTGTTGCTAAGATTACTTATAGCCTTGAGCCTTGTTGCTAAGATTACTTATAATATAACTTACAGAAAAAAAAGTTTCCGTATCTAAGGATAAAAATGTCATAATTTATTAAATTTTGTTTCGCTTTTGTTATTTTTTATAGTGCGACGCTGACATTGAAGCAACGACATACGACGGCTACACCCCGTTGCATATCGCCGCAGCAACTGACTCTCACGAGGTCGCATCTCTCTTGCTGGCTTGCGGAGCAGACCCGGAAGCCAAATCTTTTCTGCCGAGCAGCGAAGATGAAATTGCCGCGAAACCAATGGATCTCACCCGATCCCAAAGGGTATGTTAATAAATTTGCAAAATTTTATGAAATCTGATAAATGTGTGTTTTCTGTTCAAATTGGATCTTTTTTTTTTTATTTTAAAACTCTAGGTCTGCTATTTTATCTTGATTTTATTGACAAAACCTCTCAACTGACAATGATTGTATTACTTGCAATTGCAATGATTTAGCTATCTACCATATTTCAGATGCGAGAAATGTTGAAAGGAAAGATCTTCTTTCCAGATGGGAGCTGTGGAGGTGAATTTAGTTTCTAACTGTCGCCTTTCTTTTCATAAGATATATTACCAGTCGCTATATTTATCTTCTGATGAACTTTGTTAAAAGCAAGATTGTGCTTCATTTTGTGTAATAACGTACCTCGCTGCATCAAAGAAAGTATAGTAACTACAACGTGCAATATTTTAGCAAGCTAATAAACGTGGAAAGTGGAGAAACCTTGCAAAGTTTGAAGCATGCACTAAAAGTTGCTTATAAAATATCTTGCTTTCTTCTGGTGACTGCACCAGGCTACCACAAGGAGCTAAGGATGATGCCCATGTTTAAGTGCAGTCACCAAAAGAACGCAAGTTATTTTATAATCAAATGCCTGGCGAACAGTTTCATTCTGTAGTTAAAAAAGGTTGTTTAGTTGTTGAAGTGAATTACTAGCACTGCCATCAGGTCAATTAATTTCCTTTTTCATATTTTAACAGTTAAATGAAATCTAAACTAGTTGATTGTCATTGAGCGTTAGGCTGTCACACGCATATTAGTAGGTTATGTTCAATGTTCATAAAGCGACCTTATCCTGATTATTACGATGGTGCTATATTCTGCTACACTCAGGAAATTAATTTCACTACTCATTCGTATATGTTCACGTTTAGCGATTTAAGTCGTTTGATCCTTTTCATCTACTGCCTCTTTTTTTCATTTGCAAAGTATCATGGCACAAAACATCACATACAGTTTACGAAAAAGTAGTGGTTCTGAGAAAAACATGCAGTTTCTTGATCCGAGTATGTATTACCACTGCACCTTCAGTTATGAATAGAAACTGCTTTTGAACTATTGCAACTGAACGATGTTCTTTAAACAAATCACAACCAATATGTTTTCAACATCAAACACCGATGTTAGCAATTTGTTTGCTGGTTTTCAGCCTTCACTTCGCTCAATCCATCGTATCAAAACCAATTGTGTGATCTGCTGAATGTGGACAAAATTGGCTATAACTGGTTTGCTCTGGTCAATTGCCTGCAACTTACCACACTGGAGACAACGTTAGACGATTCAAACAATCCTACCTATTCTCTTCTTCGTTGCTATGAGGTATGCTTATTGCTAAGTGTCGTGTTTGGTTAGCTATTAGAGTTGGATCAATTGCAATAGAACGTAATTCATTACATATTTTCATGTTATTGTAATAATACTGTAATTGTAATTGAAACGTTTTGTTGTTGTGTAATTGTAAATTCATAAAGTTTTAATCCAATTTCCAATTACGTTTGGTGAGTTTGGCATGATACCAGCACTTTTGTTGAGCCTCTAGTTGGGGTTTAAAGGGACTTCTACATTGCACCCAAATCTTTCTCAAATGGAATTCTACTTGTCTTTGATAAAATCAAACTGTAGACAACCATCGATGAACATAAATATTTAATTTTTGTTCTTGAAATGTGTAATTGATTACATTTACAAGTAATTGTAATTTGAAAATTTCAGAACAATAAAATTGTAATTTAATTGAAAACTCTGATGCTGTAGCCTAATTGTAATGTAATTGAACTGTAAACTGTGTAATTAATCCAACTCTGTTAGCTATAAAGTTTTGTAATTTAAAAAAGCGCTGCAAGCTCATTGCTAACGCTTTTTGTGAAGCATGCATTTTTATTACACGTTTTGCAGAAGCCGTTTAGTTTAAGTGAGGGTGATTTACGCTAGAAAATGAGCTTAATGATCTTTATCATCGGGCTGAGAAAGCTTCGTCGAAAGCTCAGGACAGTTTTGTGGGGTGTAGTCTATGAGTTATTGCAATCACTTGGCGTCGTTGAATGTTCATGAAATGCATTGCTCAAACGCCCTCCCTGAGAGTCGAACCAGCGCTGCTTAATCTCGAAGTTTCTTTGTTTATAAAGTCAGGCGATTAACCAACTTCAGCTATCGGGGCTGACTAAACTAGAGGGATAAGGCTTCAGAATAGTTGTTGTTGGTTGATTTTGAATCTTTATCCTCGGACTGACGAAGCCTTGATAGTAGGGTGGGTCGAAGTTTGGACTTTTTCTCCGATTTCATTGCTACAAACTTTTTTTATTGCGAATAGTCATAAAACGACATTCCTGAAAGTTTGAGCTTGATCGGACATCGTCTTCACTTCTAAAAATCGCGATTTATAAAGGTACCTGAAGCGATTTTTTGGAGGCTTGAAAATGCATTGTTTTTAATAGGAAGTTGTTTTCACGAGATTTGAAAACGTCATAACTTACTTAATTCATATTGTAAAAAGATGATTTATGCGTCAACAGATTCAATACAATTAGGAGAATCCAATTCATAATGTACTGACTCCGGAAAATGATGACGTCATCAATGACGTCATTGAACAGTAATTTGCAAATAGCGATAAAACTGATAATCCTACATCATGCTTCATCTCTAAGTTATTTGATAATGAATTGATGTACTTTCCAAACATAAACATCATGCTGGTACTTGAGGACGTAATTGATGACATCATATACATTATTAAATTACATTTCAGTATGATGGCTTCTGGAAAATATTGCGTGTTTGTGATAGATAATGGATCGTTATCAATTAGTTATGATTCGCTTGGTTTTAAATAACAGTATTGCTCTTCAAAGATTAGTTCCACACTGCCTGTCCGGGTGTGCAAAATAGGCATTCTTTTTAACATATTTCAACGCAATGTCTCGAATTTTATCAGGCAAAAGTGAACAGCACTGCAATGATTTAAGGATATGCTTTGGTCCGTCTTTGCACAATGGTTCACATTTTATATGGAGCCAACATGGGGCATATTGAATGACTATATGCGCAACAATTATTTTCAAGTTTTCTGCAATGTCACTTGGCAATTTGTGATCACTGATGTATAGTTTGTAGCAACGTGAAGCGAAAGTTAGCCACCACGATGGACCAATCTTTGCGTACATCAGTTTAGATGAAACATAGCCATTCCTAATGGCATTGGTAATCTCGTACAGATACCTTTGATCAGTCGATAGATCTTTTACTATGTGCTCCGGTAGCAAACGATTTCCTGGTCCCATCTTCACAGGCACAAATAAAGGGTTGACTTCAAATTAAACTCTACTTAGAAGCTTCCCTATTGGCCCTTTAAATGGTGTGTCACCACTGGTAGGTCCATCTAATGTAGCGAAGACGTGTCGAAGGGGTAACTCATTGGCTGCAACTGTGCAACATGCATATAAACCAACTCACACGATGACCTAGGATGACCGTTGTTCCAGTCTAGTTATCACACCTGATTTAAATCCAGTGTTTACATTCATGGAATCACACCCAACTACTTTGACACAATGCACCATATTATATTTTTTGGTACAGTCCATGAGAGCATTTGTATTATCTTCAGCTGTTCCTGATATTGGACTGACAGCAGTTAAATACTGATTTCCAGGTTTCTGAACAACACATGGCTACCTAAAGATATGGCCTGATTTGTCACATTTTGCAGAAATTTCCAGATTTTGCCAACCTTGGGCGAATGTTTAAATAAATTTTTCTAAAAATTATATTTTTACGCTTCCTTTACTGTTTTCCCCAGATGACGCAATAGGGGTTCACATTCTCACATGTTGAAAAACAAAGAAAATTTGATTTCGAAAATTTTAGTCAGACTGTTAATTTTTCAATAACAGTCTGATTCAGCGTTTTTCAACTTACTTTTTCTCATTTGCTATTGCTTCCCCAAGGCAACAAAAAGCTTTTATATCATTAGGAGACAACAAAAAATAAAACAATCTCAGAAAATGTCAGTCAAACACTAGCAGTAGCTGTAATCAAAATCTGCAAAATATGACAAATCAGGCCGCATCTCCAGGTGGCCATGACAACACTGTAGTGTTCTACGCGAACAAAAATCTTGCCACCTGTTCTTGATGCTATCTTAACAGTTTCATCTTAATATTATAGGTGACGTCATCAAGTACCAGCATGATGTTTATGTTTGGAAAGTACATCAATTCATTATCAAATAACTTAGAGATGAAGCATGATGTAGGATTATCAGTTTTATCGCTATTTGCAAATTACTGTTTAATGACGTCATTGATGACGTCATCATTTTCCGGAGTCAGTACATTATGAATTGGATTCTCCTAATTATATTGAATCTGTTGACGCGTAAATCATCTTTTTACAATAAGAATTAAGTAAGTTATGACGTTTTCAAATCTCGTGAAAACAACTTCCTATTAAAAACAATGCATTTTCAAGCCTCCAAAAAATCGCTTCAGGTACCTTTATAAATCGCGATTTTTAGAAGTGAAGACGATGTCCGATCAAGCTCAAACTTTCAGGAATGTCGTTTTATGACTATTCGCAATAAAAAAAGTTTGTAGCAATGAAATTGGAGAAAAAGTCCAAATTTCGACCCACCCTACTTGATAGGTTATTCCTGGTAGTTTCGCATACTTGTAGAGGCTCTTGAC
This sequence comes from Aplidium turbinatum, assembly GCF_918807975.1. Classification (NCBI taxonomy): domain Eukaryota; kingdom Metazoa; phylum Chordata; class Ascidiacea; order Aplousobranchia; family Polyclinidae; genus Aplidium; species Aplidium turbinatum. The sequence continues at coordinate 19,079,983 of NC_137480.1, read as the reverse complement.
GCAGGGCCAGTTACCGAGATTGACAAAGTGAAGTTTCCGATTGTTGAAGTGTTGTTGCCGGGGAATTATTCCATTCATTATGTGCCGCTGAATGTGTTTCTGCACATATGTGATTGAGCCTTATACAGTATTTGTACTTCCAGGCTTGGAATGGTTCAGTGAACAGGTTTCGTTCCGCTCTGATGGATATCCGCCGTCATGATGCCTTGCAAGTTTTCAACCGTGCCTTACAGCCTTGCTCTGAATGCCAAACGCACTGGAACATACCGTCCTTTGACAGTAATCCAAAGCCTGAAGGCGTTGAATCAATGTAAAAAGGAAATATTTTGCTGGTTTGGATGAAGCACCACAGCTGAGAAAAAAACTCTCCTTCGAACAGGCACTTCTCACCCGTCTAAAAAATCGTTGGTTTTAAATCATTTTCTACAAGCATCCATCTTATTCCATCAATGGCAAAGTAGATTTATTTCATCTCTGTTGTTTTACACGTATGTTTGTCACTTGGTTCTTAAGAAAGAAGGGGTTATGTTTTCGCCAGCAAGACTTTCATTCCAGATGCCACTGAACATTCCACGATTAACTGTGTTTTTAGTTACATGACTTTTACTGCAACGTTAACTGTTAGCCCAATTTTTAAACATAGGAAAAATTTGAACAAATTTATCAACAACATAAAATGTCTATGAGCGAGCAGGTAGTCTAAAATGTTATTGGTTTAGGTTTAAAGGTTAACATCTAGATTCTAGCTGGCTGCATAGCCAAGTGGTGAGAGTATTGGAACGGCACTCAAAAGGGTGCTGATTCGACACCGCTCAAGAGCATGTAGCTGTGTTTTTGGCAGGACACCTAAAGGTATGTCTGAAGGTGTACACGAAGATTGGCTTCCTTGCCTTCCCGTTCACTTAATGTAAATCTTCAACCACCGGGCATAAGCCTGGATGTGACAAAATTTTGATTCTAGATGGTTTAGTTTTAAAGTTACTTCTCGCCACAAATTTAGCCGTGGGCCACATGAAATGATCTCGTTGGCAGCTGTTTCCCCACCCCTGCTGTATAGTATTGACGTTATCTGACGATAAAGTGACTAACTGTTCCACTTACTAACTGCGATTATGTTCAACCATATCATATTGAGTGTGTTCTACATTTTATCAGATCATTGTCTTACAACTGTTTGACCAATCACTGCTTCTTGCTTGTTTTGTCAAATTTTGCTTGCTTTATATAACAGACTTTGTTCGAGGATGGATGTTAAACTGGTACATGAAACGTCAGCATTCCAATAGGCAGAGGCTAGTCATTTGCGCGCAGTACAATTGCGCCCAAATTGTTTGTACGTGCAGCTAATTGCGTGCAGGGGAAGGGTGCTTGGAACGAATTTTCATGTTACGGAAAAAAAATTACCATAAAACTTAAAAAAATATCCCCACGTATTTGAGATTTTTCAAGTAATTTGAGTTCTTACAGTTAATAATCTTTTTAAGCTGCTGTTTCAATTTTTACGACGCGTTTTGAGATTCTTGTGCGTTTCGAGCGCATGACCAAGTTGCTTGGGTTTAAAAGAAACCTAAAATTTTGGATCAAAATGAACCCGTTTTGAAACAGTTGGTTCTCGCAACCTCACTGCAGTTCATTGATTTACTACAAGCCTTCAAAATTCACAAATTTAATGTCACGATATGAAAGTCACGACTTGTTAGAGGGTTTACGCACAGGTTGTGCGCAATTGTACGCGCGCAGGTGACCAGCAATCCATGGCCAATAGCGTTGTTCTTCATGCTCTTAAAAGTTGTTTTTAGCCTAGCTGATATGTTCGTTTTATGATATTGTTCTCCAATTGTCTTTCTATTCATGTTTTCTTTTTTTAGTGCCTTTTCATTTGTAAATAACGTTTCTCTTCAACTCTTTTTCACTTTTCACACTTCCCAAACAAATAAATATATGTATGAGATCGTTTAAACTGTAGAGATTTAATTAAATTTCGCTCATAGTCTATCATTGTAACGTATCAATGTACGTTTGCAATAAATTTTTCGCGTAGAATTGTCATGAGAACTCTCTGTCGAACACGAATTCACCCAGTCCTGGATCCATCGTGGTAACAGACCGCACAAGGTTGCGATAATCCATCAACGTCTTCATGCTCTTCATCAGAGGAGGAACAAGATCGGCAAAAATGAACTCTTCCAGCTGAAGAATAAACAATCGGAAGTGCTTGATTAGTGATAATTAAACGGTGAAAAGAAAAATTTAGCGTTTTCAAATCAGACGGTGTGATCAATGATCATAGTTGCTTGTCAAACAATGTCCGCTCCTTTGCTGGAAAGAGGATCTGGCGGTTGAAAGAACGTGACTGTATTTTAGCAAGACACTTAATGATAGGCTACCTTGAACGTCAGGGCACACGCGTAGATATAAAATATATGCGAAAAAGATGGCAAGTTCTCTTCAGGTTTACAAAATATGGATTTAAAAATATGTGATGTTTGCCCTTCGTTTCCGAAGATGGCCAACGAGTCTGAATCAAGCTTTAGGACTAAGTAAGTATGGGCAGGCAGCGTTCAGCATGCAACATGTCACTGACCTGGACGTCCCCCAATTCTCGGGCACTCAATCCGATGGGCGTCAAAACTTGAACAACGTCACGTTCCAAGTGAAAACTTTTGCTGAACGCTGTTTCCAAGCGTGGTGTTTGGTCCACGAATACCTGTGTACAAACAGAACACAATTACGTACTAAGAACTTTCAGCATGACAGAGACAAGTTACATAAAATTACCTACCGCAGAGGCACTAGCATTCTAGCCTATGATAATGTGATGAGCCTGGTAACTTTCAGATATAGCCTATGCACGGATTCCTAGTTTTCCAAACCCGAAAATACATTTTAGACCCAAAAAATTCTATACTCATCTCTCTTACAGTAGCCTACATCATTTTCTAAACAGAACATTTTTTTATAAACTTGTTTTCAACATACAACGCGTCTACGTCTAATGTTCTACAAAAGTCCATTGTATAACTGGTAGGCGCACGCAACTGTAGCATGTAACGCTTGCCGAGTGGTGATGTTGCACAACTCTGGCTGATATGTTTAATTCCATGCTTTCGCCAAGCCAAAAGAAAGGCGTCCACATACTCGTAGACAGGTCCGCAAAAGTTCTCCACTATTACCAGTGGAAAGTTCCCCAGCGGATACCATCGAGGGTAGAACCAGCGAAGCCTGAACTTTCTGTATCCTTCGTGCATTAAGTCGGACGCTTAATCAACAGAGTCATCGGGGAAGACTTGCAAATCAAGTCTGGTCACAAAATCCAGTATTCCTATATCTCGTACTTGCAGCCCCCGTCATCTTGATAGACCAATTGCAGATTCCTTACAAAACTGTGATAGCATCTTCACAATATTGTCTAAAATAAGTGATTTCGCTGACGCAGTGCGTCGGTTTGCATTCAAAACGCGCTTCATAAACTAGAGCGGTTTTGCGTGAAAATTCATCACAAAAAGATGTGTGTTATCTGGAATATAAGTAAATATAGCGTCGGTCTTACTGCTACCAGTAGTTTAAATGTAGATCTACTACAAATTGATCTTATCATCAGGCAGCCGTTCCTGAAATTCTAGAACACTATGCAGGGTTATACGCACACTTATTGTTGGAGCAAGGCCGTTGTTGATGAACATGTCGTCGCTGAAAAGTTCTTTGAGGTAATTGGGAGGATTACTGCCATCCAGAGCGGATGTGGTAACCTGTCAAAGAAAAGCTCACACTGTCTCTGCCTCACATTGATTTTCAAACATTTTCAAAACCTATGCCACTTTTTACAACGTTGTAAGGCTATTAATTACATTGCATTATAATTTCGTAGTAAATTTAAATTCAACATCGATATTTCATCACTAGTTTTGAGAGTCAAACTTTTTGAAAAATTAAAGTGTTTGAAAAAATAGTTTAGCTACTACTTTTTCAATAATTGATTGATTAAGTAAATTATTAGGTAAATTATATAAGTAAATTATTCATAAATATAATTTTATTAGTAGGCTAGGCCTACTCTGTGTGTTAGGCTCAAACCTGCTTGGCTAATACGTAAGTGACCACTTGATCAAGCATTGCTGCTGTTTTGTCCATTTTGCCTCGAAAAAACTTTGCGATATTTGGAAAGTATGTCGATGTTGCTAAAAAGCGGTGGCTCTGTAAAAAGTAACCGAAGTTCAATAAGACAATGGTTTAACCAATTCTGCAAACGTTCAATTGATATAAAAAAGATCCATTTTTTGAGTTTGGATGTTTCAATTACGAGAGCAACCAGGCCAAGAATGTTTCAGTTTTTACATAGAAAACCATGTTAAAAAACGTTATACAACTCATCTAATGGTGTACAAATCACCGTCTGCAAACGTGGAATCAACATAAAAATGACAGATTTTGCTGTCTGGGGAAGCACCCTGGATAAAGCTATCCCCTTAACCTGGATTTCCACCATTAGCCCTAAAATTTTAACAATGTATCGCATGCGAAAAAGAACATATAGCGCTAAAACGTTAAGCGACGTTGAAACGATGAACTAACTCGGAAGGAATGGGTGAAGCTCAATCGCTTGCGAACTGGGGTGGGCCGTTTCAATAGCGACATGTTCCAATGGGGCCTCGCCGACTCACGATCTTGTGCATGTGACTCAGACTTTCAGACTGCATACCACATTCTCTACCAATGTCCTGTATACCGACCTAAGGATAGACATGTAGACCTAACAACGCTCGATGAACACACAATCCATTGACTGCTGCGCCTAGATATAACAACGTGATCTGCGGCGGCCTCAAACGCAAGAAGAAACGATGTAAAAAATACAACTATTGCCGGCTGAGATGAAACTATTAAGTCTAACTTTGTTGTGAATGCTGCAGGGAAGAAGACTTACATTATTCTTACCAAGGTTAAGTAGTTGTACTGCACAGACATCAACTTGTAGACAAGTGAACCAGAAAGTTGAGTTAGCGGGAGCGACTGGTAATGCTGAAATATATACATAAAATTCATAACCGGACAGACACGTTTGTCTTACCAGTTTGTATGGCAAGAAGGGAGCTCAAAAACAAACTTTGGGCAAAATAAAGAAAACAAAATTTGGTGCATAAAAGTTGTTAGGGAATGAAACGGAACCAAACTTTCATTCAGAACTTCAATTCGTAACAAAACAAAAGCAATTCAACTATGGGCAGAAACTTATTATTTTCAAATATTTATATTTAGACGACTGATAGAATAAAAGTACTTCTGAACAGCTTCTGTAGCCTACCTTCAGTTTTGCAGTTGCACCATTAACATTTCAAGTATAGAAATACATAAAGTGATGGCTATCTTTAGTTAACAACAAAGACATATTTATAATACTTAGTAAGTCCGAACGATTACTGCTGGTATCTAAATTCACAAAGACCTTATAATTGTACCGGTTTATATTTGTACCGTATACTATTTTTCGCAGCAGACAAAATAAAAGGTTTCTCTCTCTCTCTAACACAGATAACCCAGCAAACAAAAATCACATTCATGATAGAAGAACATACGTACCTTAACGAGAATGCTCGTTTCATCCAATATGACCGAGGAATCGCGACGGTCTCTGAATGCGCAGTGGAAGGTACCTGCTCTGAGAAATGATATGTTGGTGACACGTTCGAGCGGAAATTCAACCCGGGCATGATCATTATCGCTGAAACAAGAACGTTACTTAGCAATAATAGTAAACCAAAAGTTTGTTCCAGTGCTACGAAGTTGTTTTCACTCATTTGAAGGTGATGAAATCGAATCCAAGTGACGTCATTTGTCGTACAACATACTTGCTTGCAGTTCAGTACAAGAGTTCAAAGTAAAAACAGATTTCAAGAAATATTTTAAGAAATTATTTTTACAGATAGATACAATATGTATTGTGTAATCTGCCATGCGTACAGATAGCTAGTCATCTGGAGTGGGGGGCTACGAGTGTAGAACTGCTCTGCAAAACATTCCAAAACAAACTTTGATACTAAAAAGTTTGGGTGTTCATCAGGACAGTTATCGTTTGTAGCACTAGTTGCAACGTTCATCTGATGAAATTGAAAGTAAAAGCAACAATAAACAGGATGGTTTATTGCTTCACTGACGTTTCGCGCACCATGACAATGCGCATCCTCAGAGCGAATAACATACAAAATAAAATTTCACAAGGTTATAAACTGCAGTGCGATTGAAGGCAAGAAAAAATATAAAAAAGACACACAATATTTCAAAATTGGCTAATGATGTGCGGGCGGTTACTTTCCACGTTAAATTACGTAAAAACTTCTAACAAAAAACATAAATGCGAAGCAGTGCAGACCAACAGAAAAAATGCGATTGAAGGCAAGAAAAATAGAACACAATATTTTGAAGACTGGCCAATTATTGTAATTTAATTTCGTCTCAAATTTCTATCGGTCTTCACTGCTTCGAATTTATGCTTATTGTAGGAATTTTTAGGTAATTTAACGTGGAAGCCATCGTAATTTAACGTGAAGCAGTAAACCATCCTGTTTATTGTTGCTTTTACTTTCAATTTCATCAGATGAACGTTGCAACTAGTGCTACAAACGACAAACTTTGATGATGATGGTAGGTATCAAATTTAAAAAAAAATATCACAAAAAGTGTTTCACTGAAGAAAACTATGTTGAAAAAGAATTTTTTTGCAAGACGACATCCAACAGCAAATAGAATAATGGATATCTGTAGTATCTACTTGCAGCTTTCGTTAAAGAGGTGCAAAAGATCCAATCATTTTACCATATTGAAAAAATCTTTGTTGCAGCGTTTCCGTTTGCACTCTTTTAGAGAACAGTAGCCTAGCCAGTCGCTAAAGCTTGATGTCCCAGCAACCATTGTCTCCCCTTCACAAGCTATGATACAGGCATACAGAAAATACAGCACTCTTTTTTGAAGTCTTAAAAATAAGCTGCTTGCTTGGGCAGATCCAAATTGCATTGGGGTACCAAGTCATTTACTTTTGGTTTTACAAGAAAAAAATTCAGGTTTTAATGCTGTAAGTCAGGGGTCACCAACCTTTTTTGCATGCGGGCCACTTTGGCACTAAGGAGAGCTGTGGCGGGCCGCACTAATAAAATTTTAGGTAGGTTGACTCTTATGCTAGAAATGAACGCATTTCGAACCCAGTAGCCTATTCAGCGTTGCATGTTGTTACTATTTATCTTAGAATACCGCAGCAACAAAATTAGTCGAACAACGCTACTGCCAGATTAAGCTCCTTTAACAACACTTTTGACTTCTTTAACAATGTCTAATAAACGAGGCCACTTGTTTTGCGCACTTGTAGCGAGGCGAACCGTTTCATTAGAATATTCATCGCCAAGCAAGAGTGATGTTGTCACTTCGCTTCACAAAAGATATCTTGCAATTAACAGTTTCAGTAACCAAAGAAATGTTTGACACATCGCAATACAGGCAACAACAGTGACCTGCAAACATATCAGCGAAAAATAGGCTCCAATAACAGGGAGAAAGAAGCCAGGCACCATGAAACAAACGCTTGTAGAAATCACCAAAAAAACGTTTCTATCGTAACTCATGAACGGTGTTCCCTCTAAAAAAGCAATGAGTTGGTTTTTCATCTTTTTGTGAGAGTCTATAAAACCGTTTTTCTTGATTATTAGACAACTGTCACTTGCGGTGCTTATCAGCATGACAAGAATTGTTGATTAACAACATTTTGCAGTACCAAACTAAATATTTTCGTAATAGCCTACAACCAGAAGTTGTCTTATGAAAATACAACCATAATACAACCAGAAGCAGGGGCGGATCTACCGGGTGGGCCTGATTGGTACAGGCCCACCCAGATTGACAGTGGGCCCACCCAAAATCAGATTCATAAAAAAAATATATATTAATGTTCAACCACAGTGGTTCAACATTAGAACAACCAAGTGGCACTGAATTGTCTGTGGCATCACTATTCCACAGCATGATACCACTTTAACAGCCCATAAACAATTTACACAAAGCGATGTTTTCCAGGAAAAAAGTTAGCCTTTCGCTACTGTCGTCTTTGATGGTTCACACTTCACAGACGCTCTTGTTCCGCTGTTTTCTTCCGTTCTAAACAGCTAGAATTAAATTATCTTTCGTACCTGGATCTGCCACTTTTGGCGAAAAAAAACATTCTAAATGGTCCGTGCAGTGCCGGTCTTTGGGGTGTGCAAACCGTGCGATCGCACAGGGCCCGCAAATTAGGGGGCCCGCAATTTATTCAGAAAATGCAGTAATTTTGCCATTTCGAATGTACAAATTCAACAAGTGAATTCAACAAAGAAATTAGCAACAAGAAAACATAGAGACTCAACGGTGCAACCTATTTTGTCTAATGAACATTTCGTACCCTGAAAAGATCGAGAAAAAAAACAACAGAGCCGAAGTCGCTGATCGGAGTTGCCGCAAACATTTCAAAATTTTTTTTCTCGATCTTTTCAGGGGACGAAATAGGTCGAAATTTGATTTTGTTACTCCGAATTTAGGGTACGAACTTTTCAGGGAACGCAATAGGTTGCATCCAGACTCAACATAGAGACATACGGTAGCTTTATTTCCGAAAAATGCCAAAGAAAGCATGATCTTATCCTTTTGCTATGCCACCGGACAGCACCATTTTACAGTAATATTCATACCCAAACTTTTGTTGAACATGCTCTCAGAATGCCCCAAATTCAAAGTAATGTTTTAAAATTTTCTGGGGGAGGCCCCCAGACCCCCCGCCGCTGGGTGTCGGCCGTCAGGCTTTGCCCGCCGGCCGTCAAACCACCCCGTACCCTTTCAAAATACTTAGCTACCCTACTGAATTGGATCATTGTCATTGGGGCCCACAAAGTATACTCCGCACCGGGCCCGAAATACCCTAAGACCGGCACTGGTCCGTGTGCACTCTATGGCATTGAGATCGCAGATGCTGAACATGCTGTATTCATTCAATTCATCAGACGGAAAATGGATCGGGAAAACTTTCCTACATTAATGGAAGTACTGGACAGCTGCCCTGCTGACATTTTCCCGAACATGAACAGTGTTTTAAGGACCATCATAACAGTGCTTTAAGGACCATCATAACACTGCCTTCCACGTCCTGCAGCGTTGAGAGACTTTTCTCCGCAACAAACAGGATCCAAACGCGCTTGAGATCATCCATGCTGACTGGACGCCTTAACAACTTGACACTTTTGTCTTTAGAAAGACAACTCATTGACAGTTCGGATTATGATGACATAATCAACTTTTTTTAACTCGAAACCTAGGAGATTCCACCTTGTGTAGAAGCTCCGGTAACACTAATTTTTTGTATGCTGGCCCGCCATAGCGTTATTGTTAAAGGTCCACCAAGATATTTCCTAGGCCCACCTATAAATTACGTTCTGAATCCGCCACTGACCAGAAGTAATACATCCAACACCTGTCAGAAGATATTTCATTTTCTTGATACAACCAGAAAATGTCTTTAAATTTATATATAATATTTTGCTGATTTATTATAAATTTAGTTGGCACACCGGCCTATTTTGCTAACAAAAACTTGCTTAACGGGAACACTGCTCGTGAAACACAATAACGGTGAAACGCACACTAGTGTTTACATGACACTTACAAACTTAAAATAAGCAACCCTATGCTCACAGACAATTTCGAAATTCGAAAACAGACGTTTTAATCAACCACTGGGACAGTGTGGCTGGACATCGCATTAGAATAACTTTAAGTGACCCCCACCTAGAACTACAATCTGAATGGTCTGTCGGTGGAATCGTATGCAAAGCGAAAATATGCTTCCCGAAAGTATTTTTTACCTTCATGCTCATTGACTCCTCAAGAAAGGTATTTTGGGTTATACTTGTACGCTGATACCTTCCGCGGGCCGCAGCGATACAGCGTGGCGGGCCGCATGCGGCCCGCCATTTGGTGACCCCCTGCTGTAAGTTATTAGTTTGTTTTGTTTAACTTGATTTTCTTGCTCGTTTTCATTTATGATTTGGTTTCCTCACAGAAATCTTTTCAAGCTTAGAAATCATAAAACCACGGCTATAAAAGTTAGTGCATCCTCAGAGTACGAGATAAGTTGCATAGCTGATGCCAATTGCCAACTGTCTTTAAGTCTAATGTTTATGGCTTTTGGAGCCAGAAAATTTAGTAAATAACTATCAAAATAATGGAACATTTGTTAGTTTTCTGGGCCCTCAGCTACCTTGTTAGTTTGGTAGCTTTATCGAGACTCAAGTTTTACAGTAGCCATTATCTATAGGCTAACAAATTTTGATTTAGTGAAACAGATTGTCAGACCATGGTCATACCACTCGGCATTAGACAACTCAGGAAGTACAGTTCAGCTACTGTCAAATCAGCAAATGAGATTTACATCAACGTGCTCACTGCTCAGGCTCAGTTCAGACTTGCTTGGTCACCGCTTGCTAGACAGAATTTGCTGATGTGTGACACTGTGACATGCCAAGTTTCCGCTTATTCAGTTCCCTAAGTCATCAGTTCTGGGGGTGAGTGGTGAAACTATTCATTCGACCGACAAGCGACAAGTCGTCGGTTCAACACCAACTAGAAGCACTTGGTTGAGTCTTACAGGACAGTTAAAACGGTAGGCATAAGGACACCCTTGTAGAAAGATAAACGCAAAAATTCACTTCCTTATGTTTAGCTTATATGCGACAAAAAACTAAAACTCACCACTCCCAGTCACCGTTCACAAACGATTTAGAGCGAACTTCAGCTTCGATATCACCGCCAGACCATCCCAGTAGCTGGTCGAAAGCTGTAGTCTAAAAACATAAACAAGTCAATGAATTGATAATATAATTCCATGTTTCTATCTTGGTCTTATGAGAAGAGCTAAGATCTTTTAAGATTTTCATCTCATGTTGCTATATTCTGGCTTTCATTGACTGTAGGTTGTAGTACATAGGCTATGTTTTTACAACATAAAAAATATTAGTACTTGTGCTCGGATTTTATAGCCTTAAATTACTCCCATCCTGAATTCAAACTCCAATTTCAATACAGCTTATTTTTTGTCGGAATGCAAAAAGAAAACATAAGCTGTGGTTCCTACGATAAGTTTTATTCATGAAAAAAACTAAAAAATAGGTAGGCTACAAAGTTGACTTTATTCACTTATCAAAAGTTTGACCAAGGGATTTAATATTTCTTAATTTTTCATGCTAAAACAAACGTTGAATCGAACACGAAAATGGGAATTATAAAAAGCTGGACCAACTCGAAACGAGCATCGTCTATGTTTCCATTTTGTAGGCCTACTTATGCTTACTTTTACTCAACTACGACAAAGTTTTATCCCTACAATAATACTGTATGAAATAAAGTTTTACGTTTAGTTGAAACAAGGGAAGACCTACTTTTTCATAGCAAAACTGCGGCACGGTAATTTATTTTCTGCGTTATTAAAACTCACCTGTTGAAAACTTAGTGTTGTGATTAACACCAAAAACAATAACTTCATCATTGGCTTTCGAAGCGCTACCTCGTTTTGTAAGCAAACCAAACTGTCTTGAGAAGATTACAAACTCAAGATAAGCTGATTTGTAAGTAACTGCTGTCTATAAAATAAGCCAAAGTTAGTCAGTTAAGACTGCGGAATGTCAAAACCACCGGAGGCTAAAACGACATTCTCCGACGCAGAAGTTACAGTCGCCTCTTGCTGTTGATTTGTTGCGCTGGTTTGCAATCTGTCAACAGTTTTTGCTGTGTAAGCGGTTACAAAATCAAATAATCTCAACTAAGTAAATACTAAAGTGCATAGTTCAATTTACAGCACATGCAATCTAACAGAAATGATTTCAATTGTCCGCTGTCAGCTTTCAAGCTAGAGTCCAATAAAAACGAACTTTTACAGCCTTGATTTCGCAACAGAATGCTAGCTGGTCGTATGAAGTCAGCCTTGAAAATTAAATGTCACAAGCAAAATGCACGTGATTTCGCATCTTGGCACCGCAACAAAGAATCTGTTTTTCAGTTACGCACCAGTGCAGCAGAGTTGAAGTCAGTTAGTCAGCAGAAAGTAACAAGTAGATATAATGGCAGCAGACTTGTTTGACTATAAAATGAAGCTTATTCGTTTTACATAATGTTTTTGTACAACTGCAGGTCTTGAATTTTTGTGAAAGCAATCAGGTTGTAAGATGAAGTTAGTTGTTTGCTGCGTTTTATTGTTCGCTTTGATTGCAAGTACATCTGCAGGCTGCCATGTAAGTTTTTGTACTAAAACTTATTTTAGCTTTACGTTGAAATTAATTGTTTTCTATAATTATCTATTTGCGTCAGACAAAGCTGTCCATCTTCAAAATAAAACTACGAAATAATACACAAACTGCAAATGCACAAAGGTCACAGTGAGCCACTTTGGATGTCGTCAGTTTAAGAGCTCACTAAACATCTAACTTTGGCCTACTGTTACAAATTAACATATAATGAGCGTTGGAAGAGTTGACTGTATTCAGAACGATAAAAACAATCAGATGACATCAAGTCTGATATAAAGCGATTCGTGGAGTGTATGCAATGGTAACATGGTTGATAAACTATTAAATTGATCGACGGATGATGAGAATCTTTATTCTCAGACAGAGAAAGCCTCTTTGGAAGCTTAATCCTGGTGGGCTAGTTTCGCAAACTTCCAGAGGGTTTGAACCACTGACTCAAGCAGTGGCGGTTCTAGAGGGGGCGATCTCTCCCCTAAAACCCAGAAAAGTAGTAACTGCTATTCATGGTATATTTGCAAGGTCGGATTAAAACCTACAAACGTCTAGGTCTACACATCATTTTGTGTTTTGTTGAAATTGCCTCCCCCCCCCCCAAGGCTACTTGCTAGATCCGTCTCTGAACGCAAGCCTGGTAATCGTGATTGGTGCAGAACTAAATGTGAAAACATTGCAAAAGCGTATTTTATTTTTTCATTTGTATTTTCATATCAGTAACTGGAAATCAAGGAAATTGTCTTTTTAAGCTGCTATCTTGGACCACTTGTTTACGATCCGTAGCCTAAGTTATCGGTAATTTTCTACTTTTGTAGCGTCTGAACCGATTTAAAAATTCACAAGTATATAGCTTATGAGGTTGCGTAGAAACAACTCAAAGTACATTATAAAAAAGCTGCAAAAAGCATAATGAAGTAGGCTGACAATGACAGACCACCAGTTCAAAGCAATAATACGCAAAGTAAATTAATTTGCTTTAAACCGGAAGTTATGCATTCAGAATTTAACGATTGGACGGGATTCAACGATTTTCAAATCATAATTATACTCACAAGAAAGTGTTATTATTATTTTTTTTTTCTTTCAGCCTTTGATGTTTCTGCAAAATGCCTCCTTTTTCTTTGAAGGTTAATTTTTAGTCACAAGGTGGCAACTGAGCTTGGCGTAAAAGCATTAACAACATTGTGGGTGACTTCCAAGTTACCTTGTAAAGTTTTTTGCGCCCTCGGCTCGAAAAACTTTTTTGCACGGGGGCCCCCGATCTAAAAGTACCCCGGGCCCCTCATCAGTTAAACTCGCCCCCTGAGTGTGGCCAGGAGTAAATCACCCCTTGGGAAATTCGGGAACTAAGCCGATGGGCGCTTGATTTTGAGCCGTTTAGGTGACCACCGTGTTGTGTGGGAGGTGAAGAGCTTTTTTAAGAGATAGTCCACGAACGCTTTCAACGGAGATATGGAACTTATTCCCTCCTTGAGTCGTTACACAGTCATCAATCAATTCAATCAAGTTTATTTTATCCATCCAGTGGATATAGTGAGATTATTAACCATGAAAGAATTTGTAACCAACGACTTCTACGGGTTACTGAATGATAAGGAGACAGCAAAAAGATCACAAAAGGTCGTAAACTCAGTCGTCTATTCGGATAAGTAAAAAAAGAGAAAAAAAACGACCAAAAAGTGAAGTTATGTTCTTCAAAAATCTGGTTTGATAAAAGAGAGCCACTTTGATCCATTCCTGGCTGTATTTCAGGGAGAGGAATAGTGTAATTCTAATATTTTGTTTCAAGTTTTCAATTTTCTGTGAACTTTTGGGCCCATTTAAATAGACCTCAAACCACCACAAACTGAAATTGGCTGCTTTCATGCAACATGTAAAAATAAGAATTTATTTCTCCTACAAACTACTGGCCGTGTCATGCATAGGCAACTCTACCCACAAAACCCCAAATGGGATGCACTGCACACTCTCTAGCAGTGATGGATAGTTGGATACTGCTCTTTTGGTCTAGCTTTCCACCACTTAGCGTATCTACATGGTCGTTGGTCTGAATGGCCCTAGTAGATTGATCAATTTGACGCTTTGTTTTTTCCTTCTTATCCCATCCAAATTGTCAATGCTTGTCTTATGTTTTGATCAATAATTAGTTGTGTTGCGTTCGATCAATGTTTTTAATTGAAATAACTGTATTTGCAATGCTAAGTAGGCTATTGTAATTTAAATTTGTTGTTAATCTATGACCAAAGTTGTTTGATACCTATAGTCACATAAAATGAATTTGCACACTTTGGCTTGAAGTGATTGAATTTAGCTTTTGATTTTGATTCTCTGTAGGCTTCTTTGCATTCAATTGCGTTGGTTTCATATACGCAGCGGACGCTGTATTCTCAATCCAAAATGTATCCAAAGCAGATTACCTGGTTTTTATTCCCAGACCAGCCGATGTATTCCCTCAAACCGCCTACAGCTTTTTAAATGGGTGTTTTTTGTTTTATCTCAATGAGTGGCCTCTAGTGGTGTACCTGTTTGAACAAGAAAGGTATTCAAGACGTCTGTCCCCCCGGTGCCGGCACAGCGGTTGACACCAAATTAATTGTTATCAAGCCAAATTTTCGATCAAGCATCATGCCTTATGATCTACACTTGTCATCATGGCATAAAGTGTCAGTGCCTCCGAGCAATGAATGTCATAATTACGCTACTTAGAACCTCTTCAACAACGCTCTATGTACGGCACGCAGGTTTAATGTAGGTAAAAATCCATACGGAAAATATAGGCTACATTTTTCGAGAGAGGAGATATTTTCTGTATGGGTATTTTCCAGTCAGGATATTTTTCGTATGGATATTTTCCATATGGATTTTTTCTGTATGTATAGATTTTTACTGTATTTATTACCCAACGTAACTCATTAGAAACACGAGCAAGAGACCCGACCGTTATTCCATCTGGTGTGCCTTGCGATGGCTTTTCTATTTGTTGAGGATAGTTGATATGCTTGTCCTAACAATTGGGTGTTAAATATTTCAGGGCAAAATCAAGTGTTACGAAAAAACAGTCAACGATCTTGTGAATCAACAGATTGGCGTGGAGCTGAAGGGGCACTATACTTACCTATATCTTGTAAGTTAGTCTGAATTAGGTACTGATGATATAAAGTAATTGCATTTATTTGCTTAAAAAACTTTAGTTATATTGCAATCTGCAAGCGATATTTAGACTCTAGTAGTCTAAAACAACTGTTAAAAGTGAAGAAAGCATTAAAACTTCATAAATGTAGATACAAATGACCTGTTTTGGCCTGATGTTAAGTAAACAATGATCACGATGCTAAAAGCGAAACTCAATCTATTGCAAAACATTAAAATATGATAATCACACCTCACACAAGATTATTGTTTTCTTCGTTTGTTTGTTTTATAAATTCATGTTGTGTCATATTCTTGCTATACACGGTACAAGAAATGTTGGCCTTCCGCTTACGTTTGGTTTATAGGCAGAATATTGTTCTTACATTTCTGTCACGAGTCCGCCATACAGTAGCAACACATGTTGTTTCTTTTCGTTTTTACATTTTCTATTTTAGTCTTCTTTTTTATGTACATTTTGACATGAATTTGGCGTGACAAAACACCAATTTGCCTTGTGTTAGTAGCTTGCTTATCGTGGTCTAAAAATGCATCGAACTGGTGGAATCGTAACACGGTGGTGTTAATGACAGATTAGTAAGGTTGAGACTATTGAATTATAGGCTACCTAGTTTCAACTTATTTGCGTGGTATACAAGACCTGTTTTTGTAAATCTCGTTGATTTTGTAAATATATTGAAAGTAAAGTTTTCCGTAACAGATTTTGCCACATCAAAAGTTTGAATTATATCTGTATAAATGTGAGTAAAAATGCAATAGCTCTCACAAAATAGCCTACCCCCTTTGTTTGGTTGTAGGCCTAATCCAGATTTGGTGGTATAGGCTACATGCGTTCTTTCAACTTGTTGCTGTGAGATCAGGTAGCTGTGTTTACATAATTGCCATTAAAGGGGTATTAAAGGAAAAACCTGACTTGGCGATTTTCCACGTTCTTTGTGTTTAACATGCTACCATAAAACGATTTTCAATAAAATTTTGCCCCATTGCGGTCTGACCACCATTGTGGGCGTGCTTTTGTCAGAGCTTTCAAAACGAGATTGGCCTGAGCAACGAAGCGTGCGACTGTAAAGAACGTCATAAAGTCTACGTCATAAAGTCTAGCAATCAACCGATCACGCAATAATTGTTACTGCGGGCGATTTGACTGTAGGCTATGTATGTATTTACATCAAAACAGCACATTTTAACATCAAAACAGCAGACAGTTTGCTCAAAACATCAGATTGGTAACGTGGCTTTTGTTATTGCTGGACTTTATGACGTATTCTTGAGCTGTGTTTGCACGTTTTGGTCATTTTGAAAAAAATGAAAATAAATGAAACACTGGACTTTGGGCCTTGCCAGCGCCATTGAAAACAAATTTTTTTGGGTAATTGTTTTTGAAATGTATTCTTGAATGTTCAGTTTACTCATTTTATTGCTTAATTCCGGTTTGAAATTTTCCTTTAGTATGCCTTTAAACAATCTTTTTTGCAGTCCTACCGCTTCCTGCAGCATGACCGCCATTACCCGAAGGTGTCGAAATATTTCCGGGAGAAGTCAAATGAAGAAATGCAACATGCTGAGCGGTTTATCCAGTACCAAAATCAACGAGGCGGAACGTTCAACATCGGTCCTGTGAATGTGAGCAACTTGTAAAATATTCAGAGAGCAAAATCAGTCATTTTTACATGGATTTACGTCTGCAGACGTTGATTGTAAAAAAAACGACTGGTTTTTCTGTCTGGGATGCAAGCTAGGGGTGTACTTTAGCTTCAGCTTCCAAGTTACTGAATAGTGTAATTGGCCGCAGCTTCACATTTGTTTTTGTGAAGTGACGAAGAATTTTCAAAATTGTTTTTATAACTTTTATTAAGGGAAGCGTTGATTTTTGCAGGTTTCATCAACACTTTTCAAAATATAAATTTTTACTCATTTAGGTGTTTTAGTGAAGGTTTGATCACGATCTAACTACAAGATACTTTTTTCTCAAAACAAGGTGACGTCATTACAGAACAACATCTCACTTGGTGGCAACTTACTTTTCTTGGCAAGAACTGCAGTGGCGTAGCCAAGGGGGGGGGTGGGTGTTACAACCCCCCTTAGGCACGCGTGTGACGTCACGATATTGAGAATGATGCTTAATTTTAAACGAAACTGCATTAAAAGAGCGAGTTTTGCCAATACCAAACATTCAAATATCTCAGCCAGGAATTCGCAACAAGAAAACATGGAGACTTAGCTTTATTTCCGAAAAATGCCAAAGAAAACATGATCTCATCCTTTTGCTATGCCACCGGACAGCACCATTTTACAGGAATATTTATACCCACATTTTTGTTGAAAATGCTCTCAGAATGCACCAAATTCAAAGTAATTTTTCAAAATTTACTGGGGGAGACCCCCACACCCCCCCGCCGCTGGGTGTCACCTTTGGCGAAAACTCCATCGGGCTTCGCCCGTCGGCCGTCAAAACCCCCTCCCTTCAAAATTCCTGGCTACGCCACTGACAAGAAGCAAAACATTAAAAAAAAATCATATTTTTAAGCACGAATTTTGCTTGCATCGCCCCAGACAAGTGGTCCCGACCTCTGACTTCAGGGAACACCTGAATCACTTTTCATCATCCGTGAAAAGTTTTATCATTTACTGTGATTAACATGAATACGTCAATTTTAAAATTTCTTGGAGCCGGTAGGCTTGATAATAATTTTTGGAAGGGGTCTGCGAGCACTAATAAAATGAGAACCACCAGCTAAAGTGCACTTCAGGGTTCTACAGCACAGCAGCATTCCGGAAGTCTTTTGCATTGAGTCATATGTAACAACCTCTTGATCATGAAGGAAAAACCACATAGTTTTGAGAGATGCAGCGTAACATTGAAAGCATCAATGCAAATAACCAGTTTTATAGAATTTTAACGATCAACCATTTTTGGGGATAGAAAAACAGCTTCTGAATGTTGTAAAGTAAAAACATGAAGAATGGTTAAAAACAGAGTACTTATCTATTTTAAAAGTTTGTTTTCATTGAAAAAAAGTGTTTTGTTTACCTAATTGCTGATAATCTGTCCATGTTTGTTTAATTTTTTATACGATTCTGCAGCGAAAGATAGATGAACGCTGTAGCAACGTACAAACATTGGAAGATGGCTTCACGTGCGCCAAGCAACTTGAGATAGAGGTCACTCGGGCACTGACAAAATTGCTCAGGTAGGGGAAGACATTGCACCACAACTCTTCAACGGCTTAATTTTTGTTCGGTTTTATTTTGCGTGGAATTTTTTTTATACCTTTCGCTGTTTTAAAAAAAAAAAAAAAGTAACCTGTGGTTGCGTTTTGTGTGTGAAACTTTGCAGCGTCTTTAATTCTAGTCGCTAAAGTGATAAAATATCTGCAAATTTGATTACACTTTTCTCTCAGTGATGTATCCAAAGTGGCCAAGTCTGATAACTGCCCAAACATCCCGACCGACAACAGAGACCTTGTTCTTGCGCAGGTGATTATGGCTCGATATTATTTGTGCTAACTTTACGTTTAAAAATAATGCATTTGCATCATTTACAACTCCCTTCAGGTACTTTGCGATTAGGAGATACGCAATTATCAAATTATTATTATTTTTCTTCCCTTTTAGCCAATTCTGGTGACGTATGACGAAGGTGGCCAGACGGTGACGAAGCATCTTTACGAAACGTCCTGTGAAGCAGAGAGCTTTGAAAAAGTAGAATATGTGGAGGTACTGATATGTTGCAATGCTAAATGGCCTACTACAGTACTTCAGACACGGTCGTTGCGCGTGCTGTAGAATGAGCATAAGCATAAAGTGTTTGCGTGCCCATTTATAATAGATTACAATAAACTTTACTGTAAGAATGTCGTAACATTTCCTGGACACATTAAATTAAACTATTTTTCTCAGTTGTCAACTATGTTAAAATCCTAAAGTTCTCTTAACGCTTGGAAATACTTAAAATTCACGTAGCCTATTTGTTCTACAGTCTATTCTAGACTTCGCATTCGATTGTTATAGTATCCGAAAGGGTAGATATAACCGTTGTAGAAAAATTATTGTATTTTAACAAAAAGATAAAAAATCAAAAAAAAATTTCGCTTCATTTTGTATCAACGAGTTAGATTAAACATTAAAATAATGCGCTTTATGCTATACCTGCAATTTTTTCAACCTTTCAGAAAGCAACCATACGGCATTTATCATATTATTTTATTTCTCGTTTCAGTCTAATGTTGTTCATTTTTTTTAAATGTCTGGAGAAGGATTGCTGCAAGTCAAAAACGTTCGACATTTTTGTTGTTCAAAATGACCAATGCTGTATTACACAATACAATTTGTCATTTTTACAACGTTTGCAGACGTTGAATCAATGTAAAAATGACTTAAAGTATTCATCAGCTCCCTGCGACATACAATGTCACACCCAGACAGCAAAATCTAAGTCTTCAGCTTTGACATTTTTGTGATTAACAATAATTGTCTGTCAACAGCTTGGTGAGATGATCGCTCATGAATTCTTGGGTCATCAAATCGAAGACACGAAGGAACTGGCCAACTTTGAAGCTACGCTCAAAGGATTTGGAGAGGAAAATGCAAAACTGGGAAGTTTCTTGGCGGACAAGAAATTCGACTTGTAAATGGCTCGAAGTTCTTGAACCAAGGCACAAAAGGAACAATTTTAAAATATAATAAAATTGTATTGATAGATACTGTACGCTTTCGTGCCAGTGAGTGATTAATTAATACAAAGCTATGAAAGAACAACGATTTGCTTTCTGAATTCCTTTAGCCACACAGCAGCTATGAATGAAAGTATAAGACCAAGCTTTAGATAGAATTGATTCTACGTATTGTGA
Source organism: Aplidium turbinatum (assembly GCF_918807975.1). Taxonomy (NCBI): domain Eukaryota; kingdom Metazoa; phylum Chordata; class Ascidiacea; order Aplousobranchia; family Polyclinidae; genus Aplidium; species Aplidium turbinatum. The sequence continues at coordinate 19,059,681 of NC_137480.1, read as the reverse complement.
TATCAGTGCAACATAAATAACAGTCTCGTTGCATGATCCAACGCATAGACTAAAATCAATCCTTATAATTGTTAAAGAGACGATAAGCTCCTGAGGCTGATAAGTCAGGAATCATGCGTCCACCGCCCAGGGTGCAACAACTCTGTATGGAAATGGCTGAAATACAAACAAAATTGTTAAGTTTCAAAATTATGTTCCTGATGAATTTGCTGACAAGAAATTACAAAAAGCAGCGTTAGACGCGAGTCCAGGGGGGTATTTTTGGACCCGCTTCCGTTATGATTTTAGTGGCCCGAAAACGAAGACACCATCACGTATTCTTTGGTTATGGATCGCATTGGTACCGGACCCAAAGTATCCGAGAATGTTAAATATCATACAAGTATGACAATTAACGAAGCCTACACATTTACTGTTTCATGATTAAAATTTTAAGAAAATATTTTATATTGCTGAAGTTAAAGCAAAACGACTTCATTGTTTGACAATTGTGCGTAGCATATTGCACCAAGCTACCTTTTGCAAGCCAGTACTTTTGTTGCAGTAGTTAATAGCTCATAAAAAAGTTTTATTGAAGTTAGCTTTGCACTCCAGCTCGATAAACAACACAAATTTGTTTAGCAATGAACTGCTGTACATAAAAGCATTAAGTTACTGATTAGCGATTCGGGATAGCCTACCTTGCTAAACAGCTGGTCTCATTTTTGGCCTGTTTTGACTCTTCACAATCATAGATTCGGGCGCCTGTTAACTGTTCTGCTTCGACTAAAGGCTACACACGTGACTACTGAAACAACGTGTTTCTTCTTGCTTTATGCTTTTGGATGGGAGAGACGTAGCTTGTCTTGGATTGACCAAACTTCTACCTTCCGTATTATCTCCTATACTTTTGCTGCTAATGGAGGTAATCGCACCATATGCATCTCCACCTGAGTTACTGAGGCATTTTGTATTAACTGCTGGTTCTCTAGCAAAATTGTCTTGCTTGTCGTTTTCAGAGCAAGTTCGCTTTAAAAGTTTCCTGGCATTGTTTTGCGACAGCAAGTCTGATTTCGTATCACAAATTGTATTTTGAGAAGTTATGCCGTTACTTTTCCTGTCTGTAGATGATGTTCCCATCTAAATGATAACAGAATATATGGAAGTCATAAACTAAAAGTTATGGCATTCTAAGCTTATTACCAACTTACTATGTGAGTTACCGCAGACTATCGGACCGAGTGAGTGTGAAACGGAAGCTACAAATATGCCTATAACTGTTTTGACATCTTGTTTTGCTAAAGAAAAATAGCTGCTGAGCTTCTGAAATGATTCTTTACTGTTCTGTACTGTACCTGTCCGTCAGACGCTTGTATTCCTTCTCTGCTTAACTTTCTTCGCATGCTGCCTTTGTTGTGGGGAGCCCCGTTGCCGGGACGTTGGAAGTACGACCCAAAGGTGGTGGTGTGCTACAAAGTAATGAAACTTAGTCTAGTCTGAAAGCGGAAGGTTGATATTTAAAAAAGTACGCTCCACTTGTCAACTTAACTAAAGGTTCTCAACCCAGGCAGTTTCCCCACCCAGGGGAGGATTTTAAATTGGCAAGGGGGGGGGGGGGGGTTGCATTTATCTAATTGATTGAATTGTTTATCGTCAGTGTTCGTAATAATGCAAAAAAACACATCAGTGTTACCTTAATCTCTTGTTGTAAGATTTTTTGCTTTTCTTCCAATCTTTTCCTGTACCTGTCGTTTGCCATGCGCTGTAAATCCTGATAGTATTTCTCCGCGTCCCGCGGACGATTCTCGTTAAATTTCTGCACAGAATTGTAAAGTGAAAAATCTTTGTCATAGCCTAGCCTACACATGTAATTTTTTCAGGACACGTGTAACAACAGGTTTTTTTAGCTTAATTTTAATTTGAAATGTGAACCTTAAAGATCCCAATGCCGAAGCGATACACCCAAGTGGGTTGCAAATAATGGAAAGTGTTACTTCAATTGTTGCTCCCAAACATAAAGCCCATGCTACTATTGACGTTTAAAGCATGGCTTTGTTCGGAAAATAATGCAGGGCTGTGGAGTCGGGCAAAAAAGATACCACTCCTAATTTTCACATTCACGTGTTTAGAGCTTTGTGGCCGGAATTCGTGATGCAATGAGCTCTGGTAGTTTCATTGACGAGCCCAGCCTCATGGGCGAGATATGTGTCTATCTCTATCAATTCTCACTAAACCGACAACCGAGAAACAAGAGATGGTATGCACAGCTAAAATTGATGCAAAATAGAAGAAAAATGTTCCAAAGCTATTTTCAAGATGGCATGTGATCACTCACTTGCGCTGTGACGTCAGACATAATTCGTTTCTGCGGAACAATTATTCCAGTAAGCGGATCTCGCTTTGGTCGACCGACTTTTCCTTTGGTGAACCATGACGGAACATCTCCAGGCTGCAGGCAATAATAATTCATACGCAAATCGTTAGTGTAATAAAAAAAAATCGGATGAGAAACATAAGCCTAAGAAGGCCTAAGGACAAATTTCCATCCTCAAAGTTTGACAGTCATTATATCAAAAATGTGAGACATTTTGCAATAACAAATTACATAATATTTAACAATCTTAAAGCTTGCACGCACAGGTAATCTTAAATAATTTCTTTCTTCTTCACGGATCGTTTTTTGTCTGTTGATCCCGTCCATTAATTCATCACGGTAAATCCTCTTCGCTCTTTCCATGGTTTCTGCTTCCGATTTGGAATAACCCTGAAAAAAAAAAACACTCTACAATTAATGAAAAGTGGCTTTAAGATTAATTATTTTTTAACAATAAAACTTTGTCTCTTCATTTTATGTCTACTCTTTAACAAATCTAATCTAAGGTTCCAGACCATGCAAAGTAGGCTAGGCAACTCAGTTTAGGATTATATTTCAGTTACCGCAAAGCAGTTTTCTTGTGCACGCAAACCTAGCACAACTTTACAGTTCAATGAGTAACTGCTAAAGAATGTTTGGTTTCTCAATACATAACACACTTTGTATATTTAGCAATTGTGCGGAAAAATTTGCAAATTGCAATGTTGCATTGAACTGTAAAACCGCACAAGTGGCGTGATAAAGTCTCAAGCAAGTTCTTGTGAATCCTGTGGTTGTGTAGACAGGAGATAGCAGTGTAGAGACCTTTGGTCGGTTTGAGAACTGCAAACTCCATTTAAAAAATACCACAATTATTTCACTTACATGTCTTTATATTAGATTGGTTGCATTTATTATCACTTAATATCTAAAGTTCACTCTGATCTGAAGTATCTCAAGATTCTCATCCATAAAAGAGCATTTCCAAAGTTGCTGATCTGTGAGGAGTAGCCTATAGGCTTTTAAACAACATAAAGTATATTTAGTAGTGTTTGCAAACCCGGGTTTGCCAGAACCTGAAACCCGCTTTTTGGCTATTTTTTGCTACCCGAAACCTCAGAAAACCGGGGTTCTCAGACAGAATGTGAAAAACGATTTTATTTTTATCTAAAAAAGTTTAAACGATTAAGTCAAGCTGTGCGCTAGTCATACTGTTCACTAGGGTAGGGTGAACCAAAAATTTTGCTTTGTCTCGTTGATATTTCTTGTGGAACAACATAAAACGACTAGAAACCGAATTTGAGAAAATTTTGACCTTGGGAACCTACCCACTTTTTGGGTTGAAAATTCTGCCTTTTTCGAAAAATATGCGAAACATGCTCATGAAAATAGAACTTTAAAGACACTTTTTTTGGCTAGATCTTCAATATACTATTTTGCATTGCACTAATACTGACTTGGACTAGCTTCTAATACAAGTTTTTTTTAGGTTTTGAGATTCGATTGCTTTAATTTTTTTGCAAAAACATGCAATTTTTTCCAAAAATCGAATTGCCTACCATTGCATTTTAAAATCAGTTTTGGGAATATAAAATGATAGACATGCAAAATCAACTGGATTCAACAGTCACTAATTCAATTGTAACACAAATATACTAGCACTTGATTTTAGTGTTAACAGTATCTACAAATGTGCTTGGCTGTAGTGCGCCTCTGTGTCTGCAACAGGAATCAGATTCCTGGAAGCTATACCAGCACAGATGAATCCATGTCTTCTATCAAACCCACACACTTTGTGCGATGCATCAGTCACCAATTTCACAATTCTTTCTACTGATTGCGAGTGGTTTGAATAGCTTTTCACTTCTATTTTGCTTTCACGACATGAGATGATGTCATCAGATGTAATTGTGGTTGTGAAGATAGGTTCATAACATAAATATACGGTGATGTCGGAATAATGGTTGGCCTCATAATTTATCGTTGGAACAACAAACTTCCGAACGGATCTATCACCAATATTTGCCTTATTGCGAATTTTCAATATAGCCATGACTGCATTTTCTCGAACTTCTCTGGAGTCGTCAGCAAGCATTGCCATTATCACATTTTCAGAGTGTGCTGCGGTCGTAGAAGTAACTACACTCCGTGCTGGGATGCAGAGTGCGAGCGCCTCTACCAATCTTTTGTTAGCTCTTCAGATGGTCAAACAACACCCTCAGCCGCCAAGGCTCTTCTGGAAAGACTCGATGCAAAAAGAAAAGAACGCTGGACAGAGACCATTCAATCTCTCGCACTCAAGCCGTACAGCGTGGAGCACACTCAATAGCCTAACCTTACGGGACGATCAAGACAATCACCCCGACAATGTCCCATTCCTGCTAATAAGATCGCATCGCAGGTAATAAAAAATGGGAGATATAAGCCGTGTGACCGTACCTCCAATCGGTTTGTTACCAAAGAAGTGACAAAGCTTTGGAAGATCAACACACCCAACCAGGAGAGCATTTCTAGCTCCTTCTCACGGAGCGAATTCAATGCTGCCCTCAAGCACCTAAAACCTGGTAAGGCCCCTGGTCCAGGTAGGATATGTCCAGAGCTTATCATGCAAGCTGGTTATGTTCTAAAGTCCTGGTTATGCGATTTCCTGTCGTCCTGCCTGCGCCGCCTCAAGATTCCTAAAGTATGGAGAAGATCTCTGGTCGTCGCAATCTCTAAGCCAAACAAACCACTAGACGATGCAAAGAGCTATCGCCCCATCTCCTAGCTCTGCATCCCTTTCAAGATCCTTGAGAGACTGATCTACGCCCGTGTCGAACCAATAATCGACCCACTGCTTCCCAAAGAACAAGCTGGTTTCCGACACGGAAGGTCAACTGCAGACCAAGTCACACTACTAACTCAGGATATTGAGGAGAATTTCTCGGCATAAAAGAAAGCGGGGGCTGTTTTTATCGACCTAACAGCAGCCTATGACACTGTTTGGCACCGTGGCCTAGTCTACAAGCTACTCCGCCTACTCCCTGACAGGCACATGGTCAAAATGATCATGGAACTCATCCACAACAGGAGTTTTACCCTTACCAACGGAAGCGGAAAACCAAGTAGACTGTGGCGACTCAAAAACGGTGTCCAACAGGGATCAGCCCTGGCTCCCCTTCTTTTCAACGTCTATACGCACGACCTACCATCAACAACATCTGACAAATATGCATATGCTGATGACTTGGCCATCTTGTACTCTGCGAAAGACTGGCAATCATTACAAACGACGTTGAGCCAAGACATGACGACCATATCTGGATACCTTCATCAATAGAAACTGAACGTGACCTGAAAGTGACCGTTAACGGCAAAATTCTGCCGCCCTGCCCAGAACCAACATACATTGGGGTTACACTTGACAGGTCACTCACATACCATTTACAGTCACTGTGCAAAAAGCTGACATCTCGCGTCGCCCTGCTGAGATGTCTGGTAGGCAAAACTTGGGGTGCAGGTGCTGACACCTTGCGCACTGCAACCCTGGCTCTGGTTCACTCCACTGCTGAATACTGCGCCCCTGCCTGGTGCCGCAGTACCCACACCCGCTTCATCGACAGCCCAATCAACGACGCATTGCGAACTGTGACTGAAGACTGAATGCCTGCGCCCAACTCCAACAGAGTAGCCTACTTACCAATCCTTGCAGGCATCCAACCTGCTGAGCTCCGCCGAAAGGGAGCCATCATACACCTGGCTCGCCTGGCAGGGGATCCTAACCACTTGCTCCATGCAAAACTCAACATCTCACCTCAGGAATCTTCCTGGCAACTAAAGTCAAGACACCCCTTTGTGCCAGCTGCTGTTGAATTACTATACATCCATTCAGCGATCATGCCATTAGCGCAGCACACTTCATGGAAGATACTTGGAAAGCAGCGTGGTGCGCCACCGACACCAAACTACATGGTTTTATACCCCACCCGGTGGCGCGCCCCCCTGGTAGGCCTATGGACCTGCTTCGGCCGACTTGGGTCAAGCTCAACAGAATCCGAACCGGAGTCTGTCGCTTCCATTCCAACATGCACGAGTGAGGTCTGGCTCCCTCATCGGCCTGCAAATGCGGTGCGAAGGAACAAACTGCTGACCATGTCGTTCTCGAATGTCCCATCTACAAGGCACCAAATGGAACGCATGGCATAGCAACGCTGGACGAAGCTACACTCACCTGGCTCTCCACCACATGCCCTGAAATTTGATCTAGTCTCAAACGAAAGAAGAAGACCGTCTCTATCAAATTGTCAGACAATCACGAAAGGGTAAACGACTATTCGACGCAGAAACTATTGACTGCGGGAATTATTGGCCTATACAAAATTAGATACTGTAACTTTTGACTTTGGTAAATTTTTAGAAAAAATCCAAGATTTTTACACTTTTTGTGATTCATTTCCCTACTTTATTTTGCATCTATTGGCCCGATATTGGGAAAAACACATAAGTAAACTAATAGTTTTAGGTATAAAAGAAATATTACAATATTATATCAACTTTAAATAATGCGAAAAAAACTTTGAAATTTTAGGGATTTTTTGAAATATTATGAAATTTCAACTCAAAAAGTGGGTAGGTTCCTGTTGTTAAAAATCGCTGAAATTTTTTGTGTGATGTTTTCTCAAACCTCCACAAGAAATATCTGCGAGAGAATGCTCAAATCCAAAATTAGTACTTTTTCACCCCACCCTACTGTTCACCCTCTGTTTTGTATTTAAGTTATTTATCGCATGTAGCTATATAGCAGCATAGCCTACAACTGTCTCTTGCTGCCTCCGCAATGCAGAATCACGTTCGGACCAATTTTACGATACAACTTTAAAGTGTTGAAAAAGTGCTGTAGGCCGCGCAGTTGTAAGAGTTTTATTAAATTCCGAGATTAAGACAATCCCTATTGCAAAAGTCCGCAAGGCAGTGAAGCTATTCAGGGCGACCGCGGTGCGCAATGAAGACAATTTACAACCTCAGAATATTGCCTCATACGGAAAGAAGAAAGTTCTCTTCATTTGTCGTCGTCGTCGTCTGAGCTTCTGGGGCCGAGGGTCTATCCTTTTACCACCCCAGATTCACGATGTTCCCGGACTACACTGGAAGGCTGCTAGAGAGCAGCCAGTCTTTAGTTTCATCATCCATGACGCGCAGATCTTCCACTCCGTTAGGTGGCTTGAAGATGGTACAGTCATTGATGATGTGGTCTGCGGTCTGTTCCTCGGCACCACATTCACAGGAGGAGGAAGAAGCCATTCCCCATTGGTGCATTGTTGAGCAGAAAAGCCCGACGCCCGTACGGAGACGGTTGAGGCGCACCCATGTCTGTCTCTGTAGTGTCAGGCCGATGGGGCGTGTGTCGGCGTCGGGGATGAATGAATGGAGTCTGGTGGTGCTTGACCTCCATTCAGAATTCCATTTATGGTCCGCCCAAGTAGCCGCAGAGATGTCTTGTTCATCAGCTTCGTTGATCAGAAGCCGAGCGGCTGGCACGAATGGGTGTCTTGATTTTAGTCGGCGGGGATGCCCGTTTAGGAAGGCAGAGATCTTGTGGTGAAGATGGTTAGGCTCCAGTGCCCGTCGACCGAGGGACAGAGTGGCTTCTTTGCGACGAAACTCAGCAGGTTGGATGCCAGCGAGAATGGGGAGATTGTCCAATGGTGTGGGCGCAGGCATGGACTTCTAAATAGTAGAACCTGGACTGGACACGCAGTGGACAACATTAGGCCAAACAGTTGGTACATCAGTTGGCCAACAGTGGGCCAACAGCCAAGTAACTAACCCTGTTGGTCCACTGTTGGCCAACTGTTGTACCAACTGTTTGGCCTCATGTTGTCCACTGCGTGTCCAGTCCAGGTTCTACTATTTAGAAGTCCATGGCGCAGGCATCCGGTCACTGTGCGCAGGGCGCTGTTTATGGCAGTGTCGATGTTGTGGCAGTGAGCACTGCGGCACCAGACAGGTGCACAGTACTCTGCAGAAGAGTAGACAAGGGCTAAGGCTGCTATTCGCAAAGTGTCAGCCCTCGCCCCCAGCTAGAGCCTACCAGGCGCTTCAGTAGTGCAGCGCGGGATGTCAGTTTCTTGCGCAGTGACACCAAATGGTGGCGGTATGTGAGCGATCTGTCTAGTGTCACCCCAAGATACCTTGGCTCGGGGCAAAAGGACAGAGATTTTCCGTTGTTGTGGACGTGCAGCTCACGATCAGCTTCCCGATTGTGTAGGTGGAAAGCTGCCGCCACAGTTTTGGTTTCGCTGAGTTTCAGTCGCCAGTTCTGGAGATAAGCTGAGATGGTTTGCATGTCCTGGCTCAAGGTGTCTTCTAGATTTTCCCACGAGTTTGTGGATTGGAGAATTGTCAGATCGTCCGCATAAGCGTATTTTGCGGAGACCGTGGTTGGCAGGTTGTGGGTGTAGATGTTGAAAAGAAGTGGAGCCAGGACCGAACGGCGTCCCACAGGGTTCTCTTCATTGATTGCAACACTCAACGGAATAGATTCTTCAAGATACTTTGGCTGAAAAAGTAGTTTACTTTTAGCCTAAGTAACCAAAAAGACTTGGGAACAAAGATCAGTATGGATCGTCAAGAGAAATTGGAGAAACGTGTGTAATAAAAAAAATATATGAAACTGACTCAAATATTCTAAGTCTCCCAGCTACCTGGACTCGTAAGAAGACCAATTTAAACAGTAAACTCGGAAACCAAAAATGGCTTCTCAAGCAAATCCCTTTGGAAATATGGTACTCTATCCACAGACCCATGATGGTCATATGAAAGAGGACCTACAAAGTGTTGATGTTAATCTCATCTGAAAGTAAAAAGTCAGGATTCTCTCTGAAGAGTTCGCTTCTTTTCGGAAAGGTGACAATCACGAGCGCGAGGCCATTCCTCCACAGCAAAGAATGATGAAAAAGCAAGGTATGTTTAATATCGGGCCAAATTGCAGTTTATTCAAAACCCGAAAAAAACTCGGGTTTTGAACTTTTATCTAAAATTGGAAACACTAAAATTCAGGTTCGTAAAAACTAATTACGCAATAAAGTGAAGCTGTATGGAATTTTAAAAGGTGTTCTCAACTTTTTGAACGGTTCTTTAAAAGTTAACAATCAACCTGATTATTTGTTAACGATTCAAAAATCTTGTTTCCGAGCATTTGCACAGTCGATGCAAGTTGAAACTGTTTGTTTACTTGTGTAAGCAAAAAAAACTAGAAAATATCACCGAAACTTGAGTTTGTCAGATTCAATACAAACTTGATTTTGGTTTGTGGGACATAAGTGTTTAGTATTACTGATAAAGATAATGGTAACGAAACAAGACGCACGCAAGATTGGTTTTAAGGCTTTGATCATTATTCAAATTAAATCAAACGTAGCAGGCTAACCACGATAGAAAAATGTTGAGTTTAAGTTGGTCATATAAAGCTACTGTGCGGAATAAAATTTATCTACCTGCAGCAAGGACCGTTGAGAGAATATTTTTTCCCGGTACCAATGGGAAGCTTGGGCCTTCTAAACAAGACACTCAAAGAAAAATATAGGAGTTCAAATAATATGTTGTGCTTTTTGTTCTTGTCCTTATTGGAAAAATTCCGGGCCATTAAAATTATCCCGACCCTGGTCCAAAAGTGCCCTTCTGAGTCCCCCTGTCAATGCTACTGCCTGCAGCCTAACGGTTTGGTAAATAGAACTATTAGTCTATTATTTACATTTATTTGGTATGAACCTCCATAAATATAGGCTTTTTTTTATGTCATGTAAGGTTGTAAAAGTCCATCGCAAAATTACACTGAGGCTGTCAAAAGCGTATGTTGTCTGCAGGCTATTTCCTGGTCGCTGTAGTTAAAACCAAACAGATGATAGAGGTTAGGATATAGTTTAGAACACGAGTAAGATTGGCAGTCAACCAAAAACCTGAGATGCGATCGCCTACGGCATCTTATCATTGTTATTGCTCATGTCGTCTTGTTGATTGCATTGCAGAGAAGGTGACATCAAAACACCGCAGTAAAACTAGTGCAAACCAGAACAAACCAGTGCTTCGTGTTGAATTCTTCCTTTTGTATTTTTGACTATTTCTCCATCGTTGTCAGTTAACGGTGCACCCGCGCCAGGTTTACCCCAAGGGCTGGTTCCATCGTGCTGGCGGCGAACATCTTCGGGTGTAGCAACTTTTGTCACGTTTTCTGTTTAACAGGAATTTTTGTTGATGAAGTTCATATTTCTAATATTTTTCCTTTGGTCTTTCTAAAGTAAATTTATGTGAAATTACCACCAACGGATGACAATCATAGGATTTGTTTATTACTTTTGCCTGTAATATTGCAAAATTACTCCTCTCCTAAAATCAGACTTCATAAAATGATAATGATCAATATAAAAAGATTTATGACATCAAATTGGTAAAGTTTGCATGATTACAATCTAAGCAGCCTAACTTTCAAATTTTTGAAACCTCGCGTTATTTTATTCGATGCGTTAGTGCGCACTTCGACAATCCTGAAGAGTTATCAAAATAATACTTGCACTTTAGCGTCATACAGTGGAAAAAATTACAATTATTTTAGACCTCAAGCTGTCAGTGTCAACAACACAAAAGCACAAACTGAACAAGAAAATAACAAAAAAAAAACAAAGTCAATTGAGTTGGCAGCATAGCCGAGTGGTGAGAACACTGAAACGGCAATCAAAAGGGCGCCGGTTCGACACCGCTCCAGAGCATGCGGCTGTGTCTGTAGCAGGACACTTAAAGGCATGCCTGAAGGTGGACACGAAGATTGGCTTCCTTGCCTTCCCGTCCACTTAATTTAAATCTTCAACCACCGGGTGTAAGCCTGGATACGACAAAAAGAAAGTCAATTGAATTGAGTCAAGTTTTGAAGCCTTACTTAGTCAAGTTTTGAAGCCCTTAGAATATAAAGACATGTCAAAGGATTATATCTTTTGCGCCCAGCGTTTTTCTGCAGTTTAAAACTAACACTTGCACTTCAACGACAGTTCTTCACTTCCCAAAATCTAGGCCAACAGTCAACAGATAGATTAGATTATAGGCAGCACCGAATTAAATACAAGTAAACACATGCGCACGACAGCGATGATATTTTCATCATATTTTTTATTAAGAACATGCAAAGCACAGGCTACAGAAAGAATTTTTTTGTTTATTAGGAATAAAAAAAGAAAAGGATAGAATTGGTTATGTAACAACTTATTGCAAAATTATAAATAAATTTTCGAACCATCCAAACATATCCTCACCTGTCCTTCTTGCACCGTGGATGGTTTGCAGCAACCCGACACGTTTGGTTCTTCTCTCTCCATCATCATCCACCAGAGGCTCTCCACCTCCTCCAACGTGCCGGTGTGGGATCACCTCACTCTTAAATACATTTTTTTTCTTCACTTAATCGTTAGAAGAAAAGTTATGTTTATCTGCGCAAGTTTGCTGTTTAGCAGTAAACTACTGAGAATAATGAAAGATGTAGCATTTATATTTAGTTATATTGACCACAGAAATTGTTTCAGAGATATCTGCAATCGTTCGCAAAAAATTTCTTTTTTTATTGTCGAACATCATCACTTGCTTGCTAAGAACAAACTGATTCAATAACATCAGTCAATAGACTACTAAAATCCCACAGGCCATTTGCGTCAATTCAAGTATGGAGATAAATTATAGCGGAACCATAACTACCAGGTAGCCATGGCAAAACATTTAGTTCGCGTATGAACTTTTTAGACTTTAAGTTTAGATTATTATCAACAATTTTGACCCATCAATATTGAATTAAAAACATGACTTAATTTTCATCAGGTAGCCTACAATTTACAATAATAATATTTCCCAGCCGATGTCCAAATTAGCTTCTGTATCATATAATCTTTCAGGCCAAGACGGTAACCTTACTTCTGTGTTGGGGTCAATGAACTCATAGATGCCGTTGTCTCCCACTCGAGGAAAGTGGTTGTCCCGTTTCGCTTGCGGTTGACCTGTTGTATTTGAATGGGAAGATAGTCATAAATGGATAGATAGTAAGCAATGGTGGGATTCGGACAGTTAGCACCGGTTCGCGCGAACCCCTTCTTAAAATGAAAAGATAGCAGAATCTGTTCCTGGCCAACGTTTTCTAGTAGACCTGATATAATCACCGTATGCAGGGTTGCCAGATGTGGCTTATTTTAGTCAAAGCGTATCGTATTAAAATGTGAGTAATAAAGCACAAACTTTATTTTTATAATACATTTTTGATAGAAAGGTCACCTAATTTTAACCAAGGATTTTGTGCGTTTTCTTCTTCGTTTGGAGTAAACTTTTCTGGAGATGAGAAGTGATGTTTCCGAGACATCTTTATGTTGCCTGAAAAAAAAAAAAAAACTAGGTTACTTAATGATTTTAATTGGTAGGCCTATCACACAGTAAATGTAAACAAAGCAAGAACGGGTACAGCACTTGGGTGAAAAATTGTCTCACCCATTTCGTCTCGATTTGGGGCACCAGCCCCCGGCTTTCCAAACGGATCGTAGCCAATCATCCCTTCCTCTCGCTTTTTGTCTAAATTCTTCACAAGCTTCTGATTTTGTTGCTTCACGTCAACCAAAGCGTCTAAACAAAAGACCGAGTATTACTGAAAAAGAAATTTTTCCACGGCGTTAAGAATTTTTCATTGAAGAAGGAAGAACTAGTTACCTAGTTCTTTTTTGTATTTATCTGCAGTTTTTTTGTCCACCTTATAGCGTCTCATGCGGTCATCTTCGTATCTTTTAAATTTTGGCCGGTCCAGCGGAAAGCTGACACTGAAAAAATAACACGAAAAGTGTGGGAAATGTTTTGTTCTGTTTTTATTTTTATATCTGATTTATCTTTATATCTTTTATATTCCACCACAGAGAAAATAATACATATCAACATAGCAGAGCTCTAAAAAGTAGAAGCGACAAAACACGGCCATTAGTTTCTTTTGAGATCAAAGCAAGATATTAAATTAAACAATTTGTGACGGTTGCAATTTGGCAACATATTATTAGTTTTGTTTATATTTCTGTATGTCGCTAGGTGGCAAATTCTTACCTTTCACTCAAAGGTTTTGCATCGATGTGTACAATTCCAACTCCATCTTTCGCTACTATCGCTTTAGTCATTTTTGCATTTTCTTTTCCGGTTCCCTAATGAAATGTTGTGTTAGTCGTCTACTAGGCTATAGTTTGACATATAGTTAGGCTATAGCCTAGTTTGCCTCGGTTATGTGCAATGACCTACAGCTTATGCCTTGTTGCAATAGCTTGTAACATGATATTTTTTTTATTGTTGGAACATGTAAAGCTAAAAATCCTTCAATCCAGATTATACTTCAACGCTGGAAAATGTAACACTAATATTCGCTTCAAACTTTCTGTGATCTAATGATAGAGGTCAGTAATGGCATAACTTTTCACACGATACAAAAATATAGGCGTACTTGAACTGCGGAATGCATATATGCAAGTTAGCCCAATCTCGTATTTTTGAACCTATCAAATAGTCCAAATGTACAGGAGTTTAGTTAACAATACAGGATACTATATTGTTTACGTACCCTCGGCGCACCAAAGCCAGGTTTTCCAAATGGGTTGTAGGATTGCAGCAGCTTCAAATCATCTTCCTTTTCTTGTTTCTTTTGCATGGTTTCTTCTTTTTTCTTTTTTTGATATTCTTCCATAAACTGTTGCCTTTCATCTTGCTGGCGTTGGATTTTTCGCAAGTCTGCTGATCTAAAATTGATCAGGATGAGTTAATCTAGCCAATTAGTTCAATGAATTGCTTTTCATGACACTCTCAACAGATGTTCACTAACTGTGGTATAGGGCTATTCAAAACAAAAATACTTTGTTTTAGTTGTGAATCAAAATTCTTTGTTTTAAAAGAAATGTATTTTGTGGTGTTGTGAAATGAAAAAAGCCAATCATTTAGGTTCACTGGTATAGGCTAATCAGCACAAAATTTTATATAAAACAAGACAAAGTTTTCAAGCACTTAGTTGTCTTAATGTCGTTTCGTTTCGAAATACATTTTTTGTGAAGAACTTCTTTTCGTTTTTGTGATTTGAGAATTAAGACCCACGTAAACATCAAATGTCAAATAGAGTGTTACAGTGTTTTGCAAAGAAAACAAACTTCCCACAAAGTTTTTCAAGTGGAGATTCACTCACGATTTTTCTAACAGTTTCAAATTGAAACGTTTTTCTCTTCTCTCATCTTCCGAAAAGTTACCAACCGAAGGTGAACCGTGTACAAAACCTGTCGCTGGATTAGGTGGCAAAACTGGAAGTCCTGAAAATTAAACATAAAATAAATATGTAATTGTTCCATGTCAGTCAGTTTCCATGTCAATTTGAAAGTTTTTTTAGCAAAATATGATGGTCTAATGGTCTAATCACATTTTTCTGAAATGAGTTCAAATTGACAGCAAAAAAGATTAGATCATCACATTTTGCCGAAAAAAAGTTCAAAAAATGTATGATTGTTTTATAAAGACGTACTGGATATAGAACCCACTAATATTTGAGATATTTTTCATAAGCTCATGTGTCAAAAATTTATGCAACATGCGTTTTCAAAATATCTAATAATTTTCCACCCCTGGCTGATTGTGTGTGGGTAAATTGGCTGTGATTAAAATTCAAAATGTTAAACTAATCAAATATACTACTTTTGAGTAACCAAATTACCAAAATATTATTGAGTAGGCTAAAAAACGTTTTTTGAACCTAGTCTTGAAACTTAGGTCAGCACACAACGGTGATAAGTTGGGATAAAGACGATTTTTTTGTAAATTTTGAAAGAGAGTTGTCTTTGCTCTGATCATCATGTTTAAAAGTAGAGAAACTTTAATTGTGGCTTACATGGCTTCTCAGATTACATTGTGATTTGTGAACAGCTTGAATAGCAAACATTACAAGTTTGAATTTCGAATTCTTTC
Organism: Aplidium turbinatum; assembly: GCF_918807975.1. Classification (NCBI taxonomy): domain Eukaryota; kingdom Metazoa; phylum Chordata; class Ascidiacea; order Aplousobranchia; family Polyclinidae; genus Aplidium; species Aplidium turbinatum. Next base: position 19,044,371 of record NC_137480.1, on the reverse strand, counting down.
CGATTCTTTTCGACAAAGAATAGCTGCATTGTCATCGAATATGATGACAACCTAGGTTTTACAATCCAGAGCATGCCGCTAACAATAACTGGTATCGTCTGTACACTACAGTATTCTGAGGATGAAACAGCTGTTGCCACAAACCAAAACTGTAGTTTTGCGTTAAATAAACGCAATATTTGCAAACGTGAAAACTAGGATGTGATTAGCCTATTTTATAGGAGCAATGCTTGGCACACAATTTTGCTCAAAACTTTTCTTTTTTTGAGTAGAGTTTTTTTATAAAAAGTTTTGTCTACTATGGTTTTAGTTTTTTATTGGACATAATAACGTTCTACTCAAGCATGCAACCCTGGGCAGGATGTGAAGTCATAAACAAAAATTTGCAAATGATAAAGAAAAAAATGATTTAAGCCAGTGGTTCCCAACTCGTTTTTAAGGCGACCCATGTTTAAAAAAATTTCAGTTCGGTAAAATCTTGCGACCCAAGCAAATTGTCGTAAGATTTTAAAAGCCATACAAGATTGTGCTGCAAACAAACAGCACTACAAAAGCAGTAACTTTTTTCCGAAAATAAGTTAATATGTTTATCAAATCACTAATGAGATAGCTGTGCTGGCTTGCTGTCAGTGAGTTTTTGAAATCGAGGCGTTATTTTGCTTAGGCATAGCCGCATGTCGGCTTTAACTTCCAGCCGGTTTCGCTGTTCAGTTTTCAACACACATGGCGCTAAATCCAATCTCACAAAGCCAAGTTGTTGCAAATGGAATCTGTTTTTGAATCACTAATTGTGAAACTGTGGTACACTTTGTACATGGAAGCCCAAAAGTGGATGTTTGCAGAATCTTTGGGTTACCGTATTTGTCTTTGAAGGACGCAGAAGAAATCTACGGTTTGCTACTTCTGTCATTATGTCCATAAACTGTTCTGCAACACGGATGGAAAGTTGAGGCAGATCTTTTCCAACAAATGAATCAATTATCCAATCATTTTGGTTATTAAGTGTTAGAGATTCTCCATAGTAGTGCACAAACTTTTTGGCAAACTGTTCCAGGTGTCCAATTATGGTTTCCTTAATATCAACTTTCTTGCCACAAGTATATTGCGTTAGCTGAGAAAATATATCGTACTCATCTCTGGTGACATAACTTTTCCAGAATATGAGTTTTTGTGGTAACAGAAACTTTTGCGGCGCGATCAATCACAGTAAAACCGTTGCCTTGCATACTGTATATAAATTTAGAGAATTCAGAGAGTCAAATATATCGGCAAGGTATAAGTAACTTCTGCCTTGAAATCTTCTTGCAAAAACTTCTCGGCTAATCTCACAAAGTTCTGTTGCCTCAGGAAGATAGCAATCTCTTCTCGCAAATTACAAACTCGCTTTAGGACACGACCTCGTGACAACTATCGCACTTCTGTGTGCAACAGCAATGCTTGGTAATAATCAGAATCCACAAAGACGAAAACAAATGCCGATTTAGTGGACTTGTTTTGATGAAGTTTACACACTTCACATCATTCAACACTTCGTGTAGCCTCTTCAGACAGCTTTTTTGGAGCAAAGACCTCTCTGTGGCGAAAGCAATGAGTCCATACAGCGCTTGGGGCTTTGTCTTTGATGCGTTTTACCACACCAGACTATGTGTGGTCCAACGTGTGGAAAACTTTGTTATGGTTTGTCCGACATAGCGTTCGGTGACATATAGTGCACATTACAATATATATCCCGTAATTTTGTCAAGTTAATTTATGTTTGAGACTGAAATTTTTGTTGGGTTTACATTTAAAAATAATAATAACAATAATAAAAGTGAAAACTGTTAAAACGTTCTTGCGCTACGATCATGCCACACAGCATTCAAATGTCTCGACATGAAACGCTTCATGACTTGTGTTTATATTTTCCAGTTTTCTGATCGATCTCTTCACATTTTAAATTTTTTTTATTATTATTTTTTCGCCCAAGATACAATATGCCTGAAAAACAAGCGACCCAAAAAAATTATCAGGCGACCCAACTTTGGGTCGCGACCCATGTGTTGGGAACCACTGATTTAAGCGAATGAAATTCAACTTACTACTTAGAAAATTGGAATGAATAGGCCAAATTAGGCACGTATAAAGTTATCGGGTTTTGCTACATCGCTAAACATAACAAAGCATCGAAGCAATGTTAAGCGTTGGAACACTGAGTGGAAAAATCAAAAGCAATGATGATTTTTCGTTGCCAGGCAACGTTATTCTGGAACACACGTTTTCAATTGTTGTGACGTGAATGACTCCGCAGGAGACTCACCTTTAATTAGAGAAGACCTCAATGGATATGTTTTGTTATCACCTTTGTATCCTATTGGCCCTGTCAATGGATACCTTGGATCTTGCATTGTAATGCTGTTGAGGTATCCCCTTTTTCTATTTCCACAATACACAAACACGTTTAGTTGGCGCGATATTACGATTACGACGACACTGAGACAATTGACACAACACAAGTCGATTATCTAAGCATAATCGATGGCACTCAATGTGATATTGCATTGCAGCTATCACAGGACAAAGACCAACGAAAATTTCACAACAACCAACAACAAAATTTAAAAACTTATGCGTTGAAAACTCAGAGCTAACCATCTTTACACTTTTGATTTCAAGCTTTTAGCGCCAATCAAATTTAAAAAACGTCTCTTTCACAGTTGTCAAGACACTTAAATAGCATTTTGTTGTATTGATTTTAAAAACAAGTATTTTAAATTGTTGACACAAGCAAACAATTGAAGCACAAGCAGGCGGGAAAAAGTTAAAACCATAATATTTGACATTCTTCTTCCCTTTCCTCAAATCCAAACAAAACAAAACACCGTCGTCAGAAAACTCACCTAAAGTCGTCCATGTTTACGTCAGTTGACGATTGATCAAACTGAGGCAAAAACTCTTTGGGGGTTTCTAAAAAGTTTCATTTTTCCAAAGTAAAATTTGACTATCAATGATTTTTTTAACCATGTCAGGCGACTTATTTTTGACTTCTCGAAGTCAGCGGTGCCTGCTACGCTCCAAACCCTGAAGCTTTTTTTACATACATTTTTTGCATCATTTTAAAGCAAACAGAATTTCATCTCAGTAAACATTGTAGTCTTTGTCAAACGTTTATGATGTCATAAGAAGAACAAGAAAATCTTCAGCTGCTGACTTGAATAAAAAAAACTTTAAAAATACAACAAATTAATTAATACATCAAAGTCAAGTGCAGACCACTTGAAAACCTCAAAGTGCTACAGTGTTTCTTTATCTGCTATTAAAAACAAGAGGAGCTAAAAAAAGAATAAAATCTTTGTATTGTCTGATATGTTGAATTGCTGAGTCTAAAGGTATTTAAATGAAATGCAGGGCAACAATAACAACAACATTAAGCCACTAAGTACAAAGGCAATAAACCGTGATTGTCAACTGGCGTTGGAAAGATATATCACTCAAATGCAAATAGGTATGACTTTTCCAAAAATTAATCACTTTAAAACGCCACTTCTAAGACCAATAAAACCGTTCCAGAGAAACTTCGCTTCCACAATCAATATTTACCAAACTTAACCAAATAAATTCACTAAGACACTATCAGCTACAATAAAAAGCGGCCTACCTTCTTTCACCATAGCAAAGCAATCGGAAATCGACATTTCTTTACAATTTTACAAACCTACGTGCTTCGGTCGACGCGTTCATAAGATCTTTGATTCGAACGTTCCCCCCATTCAAAAGTTGCTTACATAAATATTGATTTTTGAGAAATATTGAGTTTCGAAAAGAAACTCAACATGCACAAAGAAAATTTTTATAGAAAACAAAATTACCTGCTCTTGTTTCAGGCATAGCGATGGCTTAGCTCCTCCCTCGGCGTAAAGTAAATAAAAACTGATTTTAAAACTATTGTTATTTACAAAAGTAGCTTGACACAAGCGATCATGTTACTACATACCGTCGTAAACAATTCGTTTTCTTCCATGATGCTTTTGAAACGTCATTCTGTTCCCTTAGACCTGTAGCTTCCAGGGCGGCCCGCTACTCTATTGATTGAATAATTTCATTGTCTGAAGTTGATACAAATTCAATCTTTGTTTGTCAGCTTGATTTGTGAGAAGGTTACTCTCAGCTCAAGACTACCACCTAACGGACGTTTGAGTAATAAAGTGTTTTCGATGTCTTTTTAACCTCCATTCTGGCTTCTCGTTGTTGGGAGAATTGCAGATTCTTTTTCGTCGTGTATTACAAAATAGAATTAGCTTTCCCTTTGCCAACACAAATAAGTGCGAAAACAACAACTAGCACGAAAACAATTTGAAACAAAACACTAATTTTGTAAACAGTAGCCTAAATTTGATGTGGCGTTTTTCCTACTTACCTACAAAACATTCAAAGAAGTTCGTATTTTCAACTAAAGTCCCAGACGCCTTTGTTTCTCTGCTCAAATGTGGTATACAGTTTTACATGTCCGTGTGATTTGGCATTGACGTACAGTACATCGGTATGTCCACCCAGTGGCGTAGCCAGGAATTTTGAAAGAGGGAGCCTTCCCTTGAAAATTTTGAAAAATTACTTTAAATTTGTGAATTCTGAGAGCATTTTCAACAAAAATGTGGGTATGAATATTCCTCGAAAATGGTGCTGTCCGGTGGCATAGCAAAAGGATAAGATCATATTTTCTTCGGCATTTTTCGGAAATAAAGCTAAGTCTCTATGTTTTCTTGTTGCTAATTCCTGGCTGAGATATTTGAATGTTTGGTAGCCTATTGTCAAAACTGGCTCTTTTTTTCGTTTAAAATTTAACGAAGTTTAAAGTTTAAAATTAGACAAACTTTGTTTTAGAGACATAAAGAAACTGAAAGCATTATTTTCAATATCGTGACGTCACACGCGTGCCAAAGGGGGGAGAGTTGAAACCCCCAACCTCCTTCCCCCTTAACTACGCCACTGTGTTCACCAGACATTCGACCACGAAAGTACGGGAGCATCTTAACTTTAAAGAGTTAAAGAAAAGCGCCATCAAAGCCCATATGATGGAGTGTTCTTTTTGCACAGATCGAAAATTCTGCTGACTCATTTAAAATTTTACGCCAAGGCAAGTTTCGAATTGACACCAAAATTCAGGAAGCACTGTTAATCAAACGCTAGGCTACAACCCAAATTTAAACCAAACATTTATTTGCTGGAGGCACGTTCATTCTCCTCAACATTTACTTGATGTATCACGTTCCTTGTGGTGCAAACTTTTTTGTAGCTATTTATGTAGTTGCCTTTTCCTAATGTAATTTTACCTTCAAGAAGTTGGAATTTATTGCATTTTTATAAATATTTTTAGATTTCTGAAGAGGGCTAAAGTTAAGCCGAAAACGTTCGAGTGTTAAAACTATTTGTAAATATGTAAATTATATTGTTATAAAGCTCAGCCCTGATATATTGTTGTGTCTTATTCATATCTAACCTGTAAGCAAAGGGTATAAATGGGAAACATACAAAAAAATTATTTTTGGTGGCATGTTTGTGGGGAAGGGACAGGGGCGGCGCCAGCCAAAAATGAGTGGGGTAGACAAAAACATTTCGAGGTAAAATGCTACCGTACAATATGGTCACTAAGATTACCGATTGCGAAGTGATTCACTGCAGCTCGGTTGTAAAATTTATTGAAAAATAAACAAAGGAAATTGAAAGGGGGCAAAAGCTGGTTTTCCATTGAGCGCACTCTAAATTATGAACAAAAGAATAGAATGGGGCCAAACGCTCCAATACATTTCCTATGCGGTCCATGGAATTGCCGACTACGATCTTGATGTTAGCAAGCTTGTCGTTATTTTATGTCATGGAGCTGCTGCAATGATAGGCGGCCTCATAAAAATTTATCGGGTGGCCCCTTAAACAGAATTTAAAAAAACTTAGCTATTACCCAATAATACCCATAGCTATAGGTTAAGAATCACTGCACTAAAGTTTTATTTTGCGCTCGCAGGTTAGCTTAAAAGCTTCCACCAATTTTTGAAGATCAGTGTTATCGACAATGTCTCGCTCACTGCTGATCTGCACCAGATGTTCAAGTCTTTGTGATGACATGGCAGGTCGCAGATAATTGTTTATTGTCTTAACTTTGCTGTGGATACGTTTACAAGACGCCACAGTCATGGGCAAAATAGCAAAAATTTGAAACAAATCGCTGTACAAATGATTTAAGATCGTTTTGTCCACACAATTTCAAAAGTGAAGGCAAACACAATTAACCACGCGGTCTTGATCAATCCACTTTGGTGCTTTTTAAATTCTAGTTTCTACTTGTGACAATTATAGCTGATCTCAAAAAAGGAAGATCCTATTGCTGCCCAACCTGATTTTCATCGAAATTATAGAATTTGACTAAATATTCAACTTTAGACAAATTTGATGGAGACATGTGCGTGAAATAAAATGCAGCTGCATTTGACATTAATTCACATGCTTGATTCGAGTAACGCTTTTTAAGTTCATTTAGCATTCTGTCAAAGGGTAAAGAAAAATCTCTTCTCAACTTTTCTGTAATGGATTCTGATTCACTCCACGGCAGACTGTTGCAACCTATCAATAATATCTGACCATCTCGGAAATGGTTTGGTGGGTAGCGGCATCGCTTAGCCGGCGTGGTGGTTTCACTGGTTTGATTTCTATCCGCAAACAGCGATGAGTTGAAAACCAATTTGTTAAAATCTTCCTCTGAACGCAGTGAGTCAAATGCTCTTGTCAAGTCGTTGACAGCAGCAACCCCAGTGGTGAGATCCATTTCTTCACTTTTTAAATAATCTGAAGCTTGTTTATTTAACGAAAAGCATTTATGAGGAATAAGACTAGCAGTAACAAACTCAGTTTGCTTGATGCGGAACAACAAACCAGTAGCTGCACCATTACCTTTGTTTGACATTTGTTGGAACATTGACAGCAGTGCTGGATATAGGCTACATTAATAACAACATCCAGATCATCTAAACCTGCAGACCATCTAGTAGCCTATCAGATAACGAGTGCAATGTAATTTTTCCAGACATGATTCCCTCCTTTTTCAAATGCTCTTTATACAAAAAATGTCAGTTGGGAGAACAATCCATAAAGTGGTAGATGTTACCAATTGTTTCAAAAATTGTTTTGACTGTCGCTAGTCGCTACGTTTTTAACACTGCTCAAGCACAAAATTTAATCGGTGTGCAAAACAATGAAAATATACCGACAGTTTGGCACCCGCTGCAACTAGGTGTTGCTGTACACCTTCATCATTGTCTGACATGTTGGTGGCCCCATCAAAACCTTTGCCTATTAGGTCTTACAAAGCTTGTGTCTCAGCTGTGATAAAAGCCTTCACCTCAAAATGGTAAAATTAGACTACAATCAATCAATACAACAGAGCGATAACAATGAAGATTCTTCATTTCTTCTTATGTCAATGCTGCAAAAGTAATTCATACGTAAGAACTTGAAATTCATTTATAGCGCAGTCACTAGGCCCCCCTAACCCCCTGCATACACCCCCAAGTTTTCTAATCGGATCTCGACAAATTACAAAATTGACCTTAAATAGGAGTGGGGTGGACATGTCCACCCCAGTCCACCCCATGGCGCCGCTACTGGGAAGGGAGCTTGAGCCCTCTTAGCCCCATGCTGCGTGTGCCACAGGTTCGTATACATCAATAGGCCTACTTAAACTGGAAAACTCAATCCACAATATTTTTCATTAGGCTGTCATTTATTACTAGCCTACACGTGGGCACTTCATTTTTGTTTTATTTTTTTTTAGTTTTGTGGCCATGCTAACTACAGATATATATAGCCTAGGCAGGCGCGGATTTATGGGGGGGGGGGATTTTGTAAGGAATTGTTGAAATTGTATGTTTCCTCATCAAATGGTTTGATACGGTATTATACGCAGTGGCGTACCTAAGCAAAATGGCGCCCATGGCAAAGTTTAAATTTGCGCCCTTTTTAACAATTGATAAGCAAAACAAAGTAACCTTTAGTGGGTTTAACATAATGTATTACACACAAAGCAAAATATATAACATAATGACTCTAACATTTTCGACACGTAGGCTACGTGTGTCCTTATCACGAATTAAATCTGCAATATACATAAAATAGAAAATTGTAAGATAAATTTGACTTTGCACTGTAACTGTACACTCTCGACTGAAAAGCACAAACTGAACAAATGATACAAGAATGATTACGAATAAATTATACGGTGGGAAACAGATTACATGAGGTGTAAACTACAGGCATTGGACGTTGGACAATCAGAACACACACAAAAGGAACGATGATCCACAGGCGAATAACTGCCGGTTGAGAGATGGATTGTTACGTTTGATTCTTAAGGCTTCCATGATCTTAGTCTGAAAATCAGATCTGCCTCGAGAAATGATTTTAAATTGGTCGATCGAGACATTGTCAGTGCAAGTTTTACATGAGGCGATGTGCTCTTTAATTGCACTTTTGGTTGTTAGGTTTGCCTTTAAACAGCTAATAATAAACAGCTAATACAGCTAACAGCTAATACGGTATGCTTCTAAACAGCTAATATTATTCCCACTGCGAACTTATCCCGGGGGGAAGGGGAATAATTTTTTGTAATTATTATGGTTGAAATTATTCATCGATCAGACTCCGTTATTTTCTTTCATACAACTTCAAATACATTTTAATAGCAACATTTGTTGGAGCTGACTCAGCTGAAACCAACGCTGAACCAAATGACATCAGTTGAAACAATTTGAAACCTTGATCGAATGGCTGTTTTATAGATTTTGGTCTTCATTAGCCTATAGTTTCAATCAATTGTTGCATAAATGCATATGCCTGTAAACATACAAATATCCAATTGGTCATGGACGCTGCATAGCCTACAGAGCTTTAAACTAGATTTCAAGTTTACTTTGAATGCTTAGCAATTTTCATTCAAGCAAAATTTATTTTTTAAACATTCGCAGTTGATGAAAACGGCTGTTTTAATGTCTAATTTATAGCATATCGTATAAGTTATGTCGTAGTATCGTTGTTCATAACTTATCTGTTTTTAACGTTTTCTTTCTTTTTAATTGATTTTCAAATTGTCTGCCCCCCCCCCCCCCCCGAAAAAAACTCTTAGGTCCGCGCCTGTATATAGGCTATAGCCAGAGATGGGCGTGATCTTGATCTTGAAGATCACTTTTTTTTGATGATCTTGATCTAAGATCACTTTTTTTTGTGTGATCTTGATCTTGAAGAACAATAAGATCAAAATCACTTAAAAATGAAGTTTACTTACTAGATGGAGGCATTTTTTTAGAACTCGTACTGTACAAAATAGTCAGTGGTAACTACTAACATTAAGCCACTAGGCTATTAATATGATATGCGTCCAACAAAAGACGATTTAAAGTCTCCATCTAATCTGGTCAGTGTTGCCATTTCAAAATTGACAAAGTTTTCTTTGTTGATCATAATAAAGAAGTCAACTTCCCTGTACTTTATGTTGATGTATACTAAAAAATGACTTAACTTTGTTCACAATTTCCATGTGTGAATTTTAAAGAAATGTTTGCTTTCTTTGCCCCAATTTTAGATGTTTCAAAAGTCTAGAATGGCGGTGTTAAAAAATCTGGACTCCAGCCGACTTAAAGTGGATTATTGCAGCAAATCAACCAGACCAAGACTTGTTTAGGGTCTGAGTATGGAGCGGTTTGTCTGACCGCAAACCTCTGAACTTTTTTCACAGCAGACAACAGTATCAAGATTGCCAGATGGGTAAATGGTGCAATAGACATTGACATAATAAAGTGAAAGTTAAAACTACTTAGTAGCCTAACAGGAATAAAAACTCCCACATGAACCGGACAAAAATTTGGTAAAATATGATGTAGTTTAAAGTTTATTTTTATTTATTTATTATAAATAAAAAGTATAAAACTAATTGCAAATTTTGCGACTTTTCAGAACTACCGTACTGTAGTTAGGCCTACCCTCAGCCTTGGGTGTGACGTTGCGATTCTACGCAAAGTACGTTAACAATTGATAGGCCTAATAGTAACGCAGTCACTAACTTATTACAATTCTTAGGCCAGTGATCGAGTAGTTAAAAGTAAAAGTTAGCAATTGGCTACCATAACTATATAGGCTACCTTTACCCAGGTTGCTTAGCCTATAGGCCTACTGGCCTAGTAATTATTTTTTGCAACATCATTGATCAAAAACTTTATTGTTTTTCAAGTACACAAAAAGTGATCTTGATCTTTAAGATCACGATCTTGATCTTCAAGATCACATGGTTTGGTGATCTTGATCTTCAAGATCACCAATACTGGTGACCTTGCCCCTCTCTGGCTGTTTTGCTTCCTTATCCCGTTCATTAAAGTGCTGGTAGGCCTATATCGACTATTGTCGTTAGTGGTATCTTTTTCGTCCCGGCCGCGTTTAAGACACTTAATGGCAAGCCAAAATAACGAAAGCAGCTGACTCGAAGACCATAGCCTATGTCACTTCGCTGTTTCTTGTCGTCTGTTGTATCGCATCTGTGATCGCAGTGTACTGTATGTTATTGCAATGGGCGCAAATAAAAGCATGATTAGTATAAAAAAACCATGATTATTATTAAATGACGAAAAATAAAATGAATGAAGGAAGTTTGTAAAATCCACTTCAATGATCGAATCAATAAAACACCCGCCTGAGTATGCAGTTTTTCGCTAGAGCGACAACTGATGTCAAAGAGATACGCGGGAAATTGCGAATCAATCAACATCGTAATGAAATTCTGTGATCTGTGAACCTGAATACTAAACTAAAGTCTGGCTTACAGTTACAACATAAAGTGCTTTGGTATTTTGGAGTTTAGAAAAAAAGTGAATGCAGCTTCTTCGGGGGAATTAACATAATGGCTTTGATTTCAACTGACAATGCATATGCTCAAAATCACAAAGGTTTGGCTGAAATTATTCAAGCTGGTGTTTCGCTATTTGCATTTCTTATTGTAACCTTAGCCTAACTTTTTAGTTAGCTGTCAATGCTGTTGCCCAAGTCATTGGTGCAAAACTTTCATTGCTATTACTTAAAGGTTGTTGGATATATTTGTGCTATGTGAAAGAATCTCCATGATGCTCAATCAATCATTTTTTTTTACACAGCTCCACATCCACTCTAATGCACAAATAGCAGAAAATATAATATACTACTTTTATTAAATGGAAGCTACACCATAGAGGCACTGAAAAGAAATACAAAAAACATACTGTTATCTAAATCAAGGTGCCCTTTAAAATTACATCAGTTTGATGCTTCAGTTAATGGACATCCATGTATATTACAATCAACCAAATAGCTAGACTAGATGATGTAATAATAATGATTTTAAACTCTTGGTATGTGTTTCAACAACACATCTTTTGTATAAAGTTGGAAGATGGGATACAATAGGTTGTACTTCAGTTATATCAGCTTATTATATAGGGTTAAGAAACAGTTTCTCAATTCAAAGACAACACATATTTCGGAGCTGATATACAAGTCCCCCCCCCTCCTTGGCAACTCATGACGGACTGCCCCGGGCGGCACGTCTGAGAGCAGCACTTTCAGAATACAATTTTTGATTTTGATTATAATCTGATAAAAAAACACATTTCATTTTTACATGCTTTTTCTTGAAGAGGCGGCAAAATCTGAATCCGCCCCGGGCGGCAAAATCTGAATCCGCCCCGGGCGGCACATTCCCTAGCTACGCCACTGGAAACCATAGCAATAATTGTACTTAAATGCTTCTAAAATTAGCTTGTAGCCTATGATAGCGTATAATATAGGCTACTGCAGGCCTCGAAATTCACGGCGGACACGGCGGTCATGTCCGCCGTCACAGCGTGTGATGTCCGCGGGAAGTACCATCTAGATCGGTCATATGTGTCCGCCGAGAAATAGCGATATAAATCGTCATTAAGTAGTACGAACAATTGTTGCAAATATATAATTTCCTGCGTATTCTAGCGCGCATCTAAAAAATGTGAATACTGTATCCCTTAGCTTCCATTCAAGCAGGAAAAAACTTTCGATTTTTACGTTGCTTCAACGATTGGTGACATTGAATCACCGTAACAAAGGTGATTCTTCGCTAAGAACCGATGGGAGTACCGGTACTTTTACATTAATCACGCGCAACTTAGTTCAAGTCTTACGTAACAATGTTTGGCTTTGATCTTCGAGTAATATTGATAAGGCAAGGTTGGTTACAAAATTAGATTATAAGAGTAGGCTAGTACAGAAAGATGCAGCAAAATTTGTTTAGTTTTGGTATTACAGCAAGAAAGAATAGGTCCAGGGAAAATTCACTTTCGCTCACATGACGCGCGAAAATAAAGCAAAAGAAAAAAGCTTGGCCCAACAGAAAATAGTAGCGTTAGTGTAGAAGTTTTCCGACTCGTGCTAGAGCATTGTGACGCAAGAAGCCACACCACCTCGTTCGGTGGAAGTTAATCAGTTATGCGGCGTATTACGCAGCTACGCGGCGCTTTTACTCTTCGAGCGCACGTTGTTGGTCTGATGAAAGCCTTTCAGAGTGACTTCGCTGAAATTAAAGCCTTTTAAACCGCAGCTATAGTTCTCAAATGGCGAAGATTATCAAGATTAAGTGATTAAGCATGACGATCGACGATAAAACTGATGTGTCCGCCGTGAGACTTAATTTGTCCGCCGAGATAGCTGCTCAGACCGGACACGTTTGTCCGCCGTCAACAAAAACGAATTTCGAGGCCTGCTACTGTACATTAGTTTGTCTGGTATGCCACACATAGTGTCCATATGCATATTTGTGACCATCAAAGTAATTGCGTCCACTTCACAAATTTATAAATATTTTGCAATTAATAATAATTTGACAAAAAAATCAACAGTATATTTATGAATAATATTATTACTACTTGTGAAAGTTTTATCTTTTTACGCTTACTGTGTAACTTGTTTTTCAAATAACAATTTTAGAAAAACTTTGTTCTTCATCCTGACTTTAAAGTGGCTAAACACAAATATGTCAATGAGAAGTGCTTTTATCAGGGTTCATGTGTTGTTGCTGTCATCGCATTACATATTTATTGCGCATTTTTACGGATCATTTTTTTAGGCATATTGCGCAGAATTATTCCGCCGGAATGACAATGCTGTTTGTCGCATTTTGAAATTTAAACAGCAATCTCAAAATACACTACTGTAATTTCAATACACACAACAATACCACAATATTATTACACGCTTAAGAGTACGGAAATATCTTTCTAACCATCGAAAAAGAGTATAACTCAGGCCTCGAAATTCGTTTTTGTTGATGGCGGACAAACGTGTCCGGTCTGAGCAGCTATCTCGGCGGACAAATTAAGTCTCACGGCGGACACACGAGTTTTAGCGTCGATCGTCATGCTTAATTACTTTATCTTGTTAATTCTTCACCATTTGACAACTATAGCTAAGGTTTAGAAGGCTTTTTAAAATTTCAGCGACGTCACTCTGAAAGGCTTTCATCAGTCCAACGACGTGCGCTTGAAGAATCAAAGCGCCGTGTAGCTGCTTGATACGCACCATAACTGATTAACTTTCACCGAACGAAGTCGTGTGGCTTCTTGCGTCACAATGCTCTGGGCACGAGTCGGAAAACTTCTACACTAACGCTACTATTTTCTGCTGAGCAAAGTTTCACTAGGCTTTTTTCTTTAGGTTTATTTTTGCGTGTAATGTGAGCGAAAGTCAATTTTCCTTGGGCCTTTTCTTATTGTAATACCAAAACTTAACAAATTTTGGGGCAACACTAAAAGGCGGAAATGCGGAAACACGGAAATAAGCCGAAATACCTTTAGAATTAAAACAGTCATAGTATTTAATGATCTCACAATTTTGCTTCTAAATAATATCTTTAAATGATATTTCAACATAAGAAAATGTTCGATATTGAGTTGTGGCTAAAAATCGCATTTCCGTCTTTTTCCTATTTCAATAAATTCCATTAAATTTCGAAATTTACTCCAATAACTGCGGAATTAAAACAGTCAAAGTATTTAATGACCTCACAACATAAGCATAATAATGATCATATCGGGTATAATAACACAAAGTACACAAATACGAGGTTACATGTAGATGTGGAATTAAAACAGTCAAAGTATTTAATGACCTCACAATTGCTTCTAAACAATATCTTTCAATGATATTTCAACATAAAAGTAGGTTCGGTGGTGAGTTGTTGTTAAAAATCGCATTTCCGCCTTTTTCCTGTTTAAATAAATTCCTTTAAATTTTCAAAATTTACTCCAATAAGAGAGAGATGATTGTTTTTTTGCCTTTCTAATACGAGTCAAGAAAAAGAAACACAATTACATACAAATCAAAATATAGCAATAGAAAGGTCTGGCAGCACCGAACAACCTTGCGGTTAACGGTAGGCACTTTAACATTACCCACTCGTCGAAAAGGTACGCAATCATGCGTGACATGTTCATTCGTGATTCAGCTGATTTCAGTCATGTGACTCGACACGTGATATTCTGATCGAAACATTTTAATACAAAGAAATTTAACTGAATGCTTCACCACAACCACCGTTGCCTAATGGTTAGGGCAGAGGAGTAGTAATTTCGATTTCGTGGGTTCGATTCCCACCCTCTGCTAATACTATTTTTTCTTCTGCAACTGAACTGAGTGCAAGAAGGATGTTAATGGTAGCCACTTTAACACAGGGTTGAGAAAAACCCGGGTTTTTTTAAAAAAGCCCAACCCGCCCGGGTTTTTTTAAAAAAACCCGGGTTTTTTTGGGTTTTATTGGGTTTTTTAAAAAAGATGCAAAAAAAAGGTAGATTCATGCTTATTTCACCTCAAAACTACTTTTTACGAGTGAAGTGCCTTTCACTCACAGTACATGCTTGCATAACTCAATAAAATAATGCACTGGGGCTGTTGTTGCTTGAATGTTGCATCATCCATTAGTTTCAAGATCAAGTTGGATGTTGCATCATCCACTGATTTCTATACCAAGTTGATGCTACTGTGGTAGAAATCACATTATTGTATCATTTGTTTAGATTTGAAGGCAAGGAGCATTTATGCCATCATGTTTAAATATTTTTTATCATTTATGTATATATTATATATAGTAATGGATGAGCAATTGAGCAATTGCGTGGCCAATTAGGCAAATGCTCTGAAACAGCCATGCGTTAGAATCCAGAATCTGTAATTGGTAAATAGCCTCCTAAATTGCATTTCACATCATATATACAGACTACAGTAGAGTAGTACTTTCACCAATTTAACTATAAGGCCTTCTTGCATAAATGAGTTTTAGTGTAGTATACACAAAGTGACATTACTTGATTTTTGTGTACTGTGCAATATCCACTGCGTTTTCAGTTTATTCTTGGAAATTACTTCACAATCACATCCTTAAGTCCTAATTTAAAGTTTGTTGTAAGTGCCTTGTAGTATTTTTGTAAGTTTTTTTAATTTTCCAATAAAAACTGGACAAATATGATGCTCTGGGTTTTTTTATGGTTTTTTTTGGGTTTTTTTAAGTGGGTTTTATTAAAAAAACCCACCCGGGTTTTTTTGGGTCGGGTAAAATACCAACAACCCTGCTTTAACAAGTCGAAATTGTGACTAAAACACAAAGCAATTTCACATTGAAAAGCAGGCACTCTTCGACGAGTGGGTGATATAAAAGTGCCTACCGCGGTTAACCAGTCAAGGTGCTGCCTGACATCATACATTGCAGCGTTAGACATTACAGGTTATACATTAGCTCAACGATGTTCAACCTGCGGCCGTCGATGAATAATTATGCGGCCGTTAACACGTAATTTAATAAGCATGTGTTGGCGGCCGTGCCCTGTTTTTGAAATAAAAAAATTATTTCGTTAATAAAAATGAAATGTATTTTAAATATTAGGGATAGGGATATCTAGAACCACTGGATACCCTTGTAGCTTGTAATTATATATAATATTTCAAATTTTAAAACTTGAAAAACATTCTCATCATAAGTTTTTGTAGGCTAGGCTATATTGTTAAAATCGTTTTGAGACAAAACTTTTTCCTCAACCTAATTTCATTGTAGCCTAACGGTAGCCTACATTCAGTGCCGGTCTTTGGGGTGTGCAAATCGTGCGATCGCACAGTGCTCGAAAATTAGGGGGCCCCGCAATTTAGGCTACTCAAAAAATGCAGTAATTTTTGTCATTTCCAATGGAAAAAAATTCGATTCACAAGCAAGTACCGGTAGCCCATTCCTTGAAGTCATAGTTGCGGCTTTAGGGTGAGGCAAGTGCTGAGGGTGAGGCAAGCACCATTTTACAGTATTATTCATACCCAAATTTTTGTTGAACATGCTCTCAGAATGCACTAAATTCAAAGTAATTTTTCAAAAATTTCTGAGGCATTTGAGTCCAGACGCTGGGTGTCGCCTTCGGCGAACACGCCGTCAAAACCCCCTCCCCTTTCAAATACCTAGCTACGCTACTGAATTGGATCATTGTCATTAGGGCCCGCAAAGCATATTCCGCACAGGGCCCGAAGTACCCTAAGACCGGCACTGCCTACATTGCATTATGTCCTTAAAAAGAAAAAGAACACTAGCAGAGGAGAAAAGGGTATTCAATTCCAAATGAGAGTTGGGTTATTTCATGATGGAGACGGCAGCGCATACTATGATGTGTCTAATATGCAGTCAAGTAGTTAAAACTGTTAAAGGAAATAATGCAAAACAGCATTTTTGTCGTCATATGTCACACCATTATGCAAAATTGGAAGGCGAGTCGAGGAAAATCTGTGTCGAAAATTTGAAGAAAAGTGTGAGTCTGCCTTTTCACGAATGAAGTACCTACAAAAACGAGTACCGAACAAATCAGGCTAACTGAGACTGGTGTCTTAACCGGTGCTCGTAAGCAAAATCAAGGGAGTTGCAATGTCGCAGACTTTTATTGAATAAATTCATTTCAAAATGTTTGATATTTCATGGTACTATTAGGTATAGCCTAAGTATGATAAGTTGAGTAAATATTAACGAATAAATTCTTCTCTTAGATAACGCAAATTGAAAAAAAAAAATCATTTAAAACTCACTGGCGGCCGTGCTTTATAGAATTAATCGGAATGCGGCCGGCAATAGCAAAAAGGTTGTGCACTCCTGCATTAGCTAAATCAATAAACAGTATGATTGAACAGTAGCTTCGAAATCGAAATGAAACATATGAGGTTTTGTAGGAAAATGAATCAAGACCAGCTAGGAAAAACATAAGCATAATAATGATCATATCGGGTATAATAACACAAAGTACACAAATACGAGGTTACATGTAGATGTGGAATTAAAACAGTCAAAGTATTTAATGACCTCACAATTGCTTCTAAACAATATCTTTCAGTGATATTTCAACATAAAAGTAGGTTCGGTGGTGAGTTGTTAAAAATCGCATTTCCGCCTTTTTCCATGTTGCAACATTTCATTCTTCCATGATGAAGTTATCGCTATGTTAAACAATATGGACGCCAAGATCGTATTTCCGCGTTTTCTACATCGGCATTAAATCTCTACTTCTGCAGACAATACGCCATTTCATGCCCCAGCTTATTTCCGCGTTCCGCATTTCCGCCTTTTAGTGTTGCCCCAAATTTTGTAACCAACCTTGCCTTATCAATATTACTCATAGATCAAAGCCAGACTATGTGACGTAAGACTTGAACTAAGTTGCGCGTGAATAGTGTGTAGAAGTACCGGTACTCTCCTCGATTCTTACCGAAGAATTCACCTTTGTTACGCTGATTCAATGTCATCAATCGTTGAAGCAACATAAAAATCGAAAGTTTTCCTGCTTGAATGGTGGCTAAGGGATACAGTGTTCACATTTTCTAGTTGCGCGGGAAATTATATTCTTGCAACAATTATTCGATTGTTCGTGCTATGCAATGAGGATTTGTATCGGTAGTTCCTGTGTTATTTCTCGGCGGACAAATATGACCGATCTAGGTGGTACTTCCCGTGGACATCACATGCTGTGATGGTGGACGTGAATTTCGAGGCCTGATAACTCTTTATGTAATTAAGTAAAATTACAATAAAAAAGAGTATACTGTTTAAGTTAGGCTAACAAATATCATTTTCAGAAGTCCTTGAAAATAATGGTCGGAAATATGCGCATAAACTATGTACTTATCTCCGTAAAATATGTATAGGTTGCCAAAACTTTCAAGTTGTAAATCAAGTTTAGCAATTAGCATTGTGTATAATATAGTTGCTAATTTAGGTTAAAACTTTTTTTTTTATATTTTTGTATTTATAAGTCATCTGTATATTTGTTAAGTTTTCTGAAAAGTTTTCTTCATTTGTTATTCTAATTTCGTCTGATGTTAATCTTTTTGTATTTTTTAGGTGAAAACATCAAGACTATGCAACAACAACGTATCAGCAAGTTTGCTGAATCTTCAGATGAATCAGAAAATGAAGATGTAATTCATGGTCATTTTTATTTATAATCATAGCACTACCTGTTTTTAATTGCTTGCTGCAGGTGATACTGCCATGTTGCAATATCATTTCTTCATGAGACTTAGGAAGTCAGATTTTTGTTTGACATGCCAGATTGCCAGTGTTAGATTGGAATAAAAGTTATAAACAAAAATCAATAAAAGCATATTATTTTAAATGTTTTGTTTAATCAATTCATTGTCACCAAAGTCATCAAAATTTTTTCACAAGAAAAGGACTGAAGTGAAATGTTTTGTTTAAGCACTATCAAAAATTTTCAAATACTTTTTATTGTTTCTGTATTTAGGTAAAAAACGAAATGAAAAATCTTAACAACTCTGAAAATCTTTCTATATCCAGCCCATGTGATCTTGTCGGATTATCTTCCATTGATACTTCAAACAAGAGCTATGGTGAGAACTAGGAAATGTAGCATTGATTTACCAAGATTGTCATTTTTTGTAATGAAAGCTGTGCAGTAAAACTCGTGCAAAGTAAGAAGTAGTATGGTGCGTAACTGCGTATGTGTTACTAGTCTTGGGAATTTTCTTAAAGCATGGGCCGATTAGGTTGTACTCCTTTGTTTATTATTGGGTTGTTGAAAGGATGTTTACTTTGCAGTAAAAGAATCTCATGAAGACTCAGAAGGTGATGATGAATTGATTGTAGGTAAGAAGTGTCATGTTTGCCCTCAGTGGGGTAAGTTTACATTGTACTACCTGTGATTTGAGGATCTGTCTGGATCACTTTCTCTTGTGGTTTCAGGTCTGATACAAAAAAAGACCAAAAAACGTGTACTTCAATTGGCTGAATCCTCTGATGATTCTGACGATGAAGATATCTCCCTCCATGTAAGGACAGTGTTTTACTGGCATAAACATTTCAAACAATTGCTAAATTTTTTGACTTATATTTATTTTCATGTACTTGTACAATATGCCTCCACAGTGTTCTCACAATTCAATAACTATAAAGTAGTAAAATTACATGTGATATCAAAGTACTGCCAAGTCATGACTTTCATGACCCAAGCTTATGTACATGATTATTTTTGTTTAGGTTTCAAACCAATTCAGTAACTTAAAAGCAAAGGAAGTTGAAAAACATTTTGCACTACCCTTGGATGCTGAATCTGATATGAGTAAGACTTGTTGCTTAGATCAAGTGTTATTTTAAAAAGTAAATTTTTTGAAACTTTAGATCTTATTACTGTCTGGCTTCTAAGAGAAACTAATCTGCTTAATTTGAGCCACTAGTAGTACCAGTGTTTACTTTAGGCATCTCAGTATTTCATTCTTGCTTGACAGCTTTTGAGTTCTGTGTTAAGATTAAGTTTTGGGTATAAAATGGTGTATTCGTATTGATTTTGTTTTAGATGCTGCCATTGGAAGGAAAAAGATGAAAAAGCGAGTCGTTAAACTTTCGGAATCTTCAGATGAGTCTGATAATGACAGTGGTGTGACATGCCAAGTAATGCTTGTGTTTCTTTTTCTCATTGCTCTTTTAAACCATGATTTCGATTAAAGAGCTTCGAGTATCTTAGTGTTGATATGGCTCTTCCTGACTGCATTGTAAATCAAATCAAATATGAAATGCACTTGATGTTTCGGGATGAAGACCAGGCTTCTTTGAAGCAAAATGAAGAGAGCGAGATAGCACTTTTATTATATAAAGCAGGGGTCACCAAACATTTTTCTCTAAGGGCGGATTGCTGCGAGATTAACAGCTGCGGGCCGGATGGAAATTGCGAAAAGATATACAACTACTGTATTTAGAATCTTTATTGACTTGAATTTTCCAAATCCTTCTGCTTATGATGTCTATTGTCTAGTCTGGCTGGTATGATTTGCCTAACAGAGATATCGCTCTGATTAAACATTGGTGTTTTGAACAACAAAGTTTGTGATGTCATAAGAAGAAACAATATGGAAAAATCATTAGCAGGTTGCGTGTAGCTCAACAGTAACGTTAATCCTTAACAAAAAGTGTGGTAACTTTTTTCCTTAACAGTTGTAGTGCAGCTGTTATTTCCGCAGCACGTGGCGGGCGGATGAAATCAGTTTGCGAGCCGGTTCCGGCCCGCGGGCCGTAGTTTGGTGACCCCTGATATAAAGGAAACGTATTTCGAACTTCGGTTTTGTTTGCGGGTTTTCCCTTGTTTTGTTCATGCATGCTCTTGTTGTATTAGATTCAACACGATTCGGCCGGAGAGGAAATCGACGAGGCCGGTACTTCTAAAATGAATGTCAGTGTGGGAGATTCAAGTATGTCCATTATATTATTCATTGTGCAGTATATCCAGACATCAAGTCAACCGTTTTTTACATAGATTCAACATCTGCAAACAAAAATGATAAAAATGGTTGATTAGCTGACTGGGTATGAATTGTTCTAATACTAAGTAATATACTTTCTTGTTTTAACGGAGCAAAGTAGCAGATGGATAACTTTTAAGCTGACTAGCCTAACCAGCGATTAAAAGTATAGGTGGTCCGGTACTTGATTCAAGTGTTGGGTATGAGAAGATAAGGTTCTCATTGTCCTTCGGCACTAAGGAGAGTAGGGTGGCCAGTTCCTTTCTCTCGGCCGCCTTTTCTGCAGCAATTATGCCTACCCAATTTATTACACCCTAGGTAGAGGTGAGCGGTGTTTGTCAACAATCAGCATAAACCAGGAGTCGAACCAGGATTGCATAATTGGAAAGCCAACGCCTTTTCCGTTGCGCCATCCCACCGCTTAAAGCCAGCGATTAGAGAAGTGCAGTTATAAGTTAGTGTCGCCACTAACTAACTTTTAAATGTTGCTGATTTTTTCAGGAGGATTAGAGCAGTCTAATGATTCCGACAGCGATTCCAGTGACTCTGATGATGGTGAGATATCTTGATATGTTGCTGATGACTATTTTAGCTTTAGTTAATATGTCTACAATCTCTACATCCCGTAGGGAAGACAATTATAAAACGTAAATCATAGTTCCAGGACCCAGGTGCACTTGAACTATTTCAAACTCCAAATTTCAAACAATTACGCCTTCAGTTTCAATCACAAAACTAAATGAGGGTTGTCAAGTAGCTTCCAACTTGTTAAGATTTAGTGATGCGGATTCAAGAATTGAAAATATTGCTTAGTTTAACACTGCATAGTGTTTTTTCACATGATTTGGTTCTAAGGTGCCACTCAAGATTGAAAATGTTGTTTGCTTTTTCACTATTTTTTTCTTGTAAATATCAGATTCTTCATCTTCCTCCAGTGATGATGACGCTGCTCCCATCCGTATCTTCAGGAACAAAGATGCTGCGGCCATGAATTCAAGAGGCTATGACGTATGCAATAAAGTGTAATCTTCTGAGACAAGCAACCATCTTAACACGTCCTACCATGCTTTTTATAACGATAAGAATAAAAATAGACTTGCCTCATCAGGCGTAATCGCCGGCTTAACTGGTCTAAGACGATTTGCTGCGGGCATGTTGCGTTGGGACTTGGCAGAGAGTGCTGCCTATGAGTGTGGTGATGAACAGAGGGCAGCACATATACTTAAAGATTGCCCACAGACTTTCCCATCGTGTGGAGGACCCAGTTTCCATTGACGTTGACACCAGGCAATGGCTCACCGACGGTTGCCCTTGTATTTATTGACAATACCAGAGAAGAATACTGCAAGAAAAACAAGTAATTCTTGACTTAATCTCTGTGAAGGGCAAGGCTGTTACAAATTTTCTGATTGCTATCATTTTCCATCTACTGCAGAGTGGCCAATATACATCTGATGATGAAGCGCATGATGATGTCCCCTCTTCCCCGCACATACCGTTCAGGCCGAGGAGGCAGTCCAAACCACACAGCAGTTTGGACATAAAAAGTGAAACGCAGCGTCTTATCCGAGGTAAACCATTTTCACAAATGCAGCAAATTATTAAATTTATGTTTTTGTATGCGACTGATCTGGTACAACGTTTTTTTTTTCTAGCGCTTGTGTAAACATAAACAAATGCTTGGTAATCTTTGCTAACAGAATCCAGTGTCAATTTGCCATACTACGTTCCTGAAGCAAAGAAACTTTCCGATTTTCTCAAACGTCCTGTGGGACTTCAAGATAAGAGGATGGTGAGCTTACCAGTTTTCATAGTTTATGGTAGTTTACTTTTTTCAACAACAAAAAACACTACTTGTTGGATTTCTTCTTTATTCATGCCTTGTTTTTGTTATGCAACGATATCTTATTCAAACTGTTTCATCTGAAATTAGTGCAATCGGTATCTTCTTGGGGTCTAAATCATGGAGACTATTTTTTGCATGTAACTTTGTGTGTAGGTGGAAGATCAAATAGAAGAGCTAGCCAACGAGCCAACTCAGAAGGAGGATCCTATTGAAGATGAAGAGGATGCTGCTGAACCGAGAGAAAGTTTTGATTTGCGTCCTCCTAATGATAAAATAGAAACTGATGAAGGAGGAGTTGCAACTGGAAGCCGGAAAAAGGCACAGCTTTTAGCTTTGAGAGGAGTTCATATTCCAGAGCTCAACTCACCCAAACTTCCCGTATCGCCCAAGTCAGGAAAAGGTTAGAGACGGTTAAAGACCATCCAGCTCATGTATGATGTTGCGTTAGTAAGCGTCTGTTGTGGTACAATATTATAGATAAACACAACTGATTAATCACTTAGAAAAGCGAGATTGATGCAATGAGTCGAACTTCAACCCCACATATTAAATCTTCTACATTTGGAATGTTTTTTGCATCATTGATGTTTTCTCATTTGCAGGGTTCGTCGATTTAGACGACGAAGAATCTCAGCCTATCAAGGAAGACGTCTCCAACTTCATGCAGCGGATTCTTAAGCAGACTAAAGTCGGAAAGATTTCCATGGCAAGAAAAAAGGTTCAATTCAAGTAGGTTTGGTGAAATGTTTTAACTTAAGCATTCACGGAGATAGCTTTCCTTGTCTTTCCGTCACGGCACTGAACTCATTCCATTGCAGCATCATCAGGAAGGAAGAGAGAGCCGACGGAAGCGGAGTGGAGTTAGTGCCAGATGTTGTTACTTCTGTTGACACCTCTACCCAAGACGCAGGTTTGGCCCGATGAACTTTCACTGTATCCCAAGGCAACAACCAGCCAGCAGACGTTGAAGCAACGTAAAAAGTGGCTGGTTTGCTGGCTGGAAAAAGTTTCTATTTTTCAACGTCGCTAGACGCTACAACAATAAAAAAAAAACGCAACTTTTGTTAGCTAGGATCACAGACTTTAAAATTC
This sequence comes from Aplidium turbinatum, assembly GCF_918807975.1. Taxonomy (NCBI): domain Eukaryota; kingdom Metazoa; phylum Chordata; class Ascidiacea; order Aplousobranchia; family Polyclinidae; genus Aplidium; species Aplidium turbinatum. The sequence continues at coordinate 19,020,595 of NC_137480.1, read as the reverse complement.
GTCATTTCTACATGTAATAATGACGGATTTTTCTGTCTGGAATATGCAACTGAAGTGCTATTAAATTCTGAAGCTTGTTTGTCTGAGTGACGTCATTGTATACAGACGAAAAAAGCTTTCCAACTTACAAGAGACTGCGCGCAAATCTTACAGCGAAAATGAAACAGCGTCGCGAGAGAGAGCGATTAAAAAGAGAGGTAAGTTCTTAAACTCCTACAAGATTTTGTGCAAGATGTAAAAAAAGATGTAAAGCCAATGACATGCTCATCGAGACGTGAAGAGGTTGTTACATGTACAAAGATGTCCTCAGTAATTCCTGATATTTGACAGGAAATTTACAAATTGGACAATGAAGAAGTTGGGAAGGAAGAAGACGATGAAGATGAGGAAGAGCTGGATGACGATTGGTCGGATGCTGAGTCGGAGCAATCCGTGGAAGAAAAGGATGAAGTCGTTGACCAATTCAAAAACCACGTAATAGAAGACGATGACGAAGAAGATGATGATGTGATGTCCTTGGATACAACACAACCTGTCCCTTCAGGTGATCGCTGTGTATAATAACCTGGTGCTCGATAGACTCTGTGCACTTCACAATTATAATCAGTAAAATGCTTCAGTAACAAGATAACCTTTAGTTTTGCGGTTTTATCGTACTAGAATTTTTTTAGTTTTTGCTTTTTCGCTACCAAACCGTGTTAGTTGAAAGGATAATGTAGCTAGTTTAGTTTTCTTTCGTTGAAATAACAACTGTGTGACACGACCGCGAAAAGAACCATTGAATATTGTTGCAGAATCACAAAGTTTCTTCAAAGTTATTCACATTTATTTTTGTCTCAAAACACTAATGTTCCACAGCAGTAAAATCGTCGCAGTTTACTCTATTGAATCACGGTTATAGTTAATAATTTATTTAAAGGCTTGATATAAATCGTTCGTTTCAACATCGAAGCTTGTTTGTAATATGAAACATTCATGCGCAGAAGTGAGCCTCTCAAACACGGGCTCAGTATCACGAGCATCACAGCAAACCAAAAGCGACATCCTCTTCCCGCATCTGTCTCGCGAAGGATCGATGCTGCTGTTCGATGACTGTGTCAAGTGAGATTTTAAACTATCAGTCTTCCAATACCTTATGTTTAAAATCTCAAGCGCGGCTGAAAACTAAGCTTTTTGTACGTTGCCCATGCTAAGATATACCAGGTTCACGTTATCTTTATTTGCTTGAAATATTTGCGTAAAACGTCTTCGGCTCTAAACATTCCTGTTACGTTGGTAGAAAATCCAGTCGAAGTCACGAGGACTTGAGCGGCACCAACGGCTTCGAGGCGTTTGATGCTTCGGTCATTCCTCTGCACCAGCCAGAAATTTCCAATATTTCAGAGATATCGAAACCACCAAAGGTATTTCAGCTCAGCAAGATTTATTTTACATCCTTCGCAAAGGCGGATGCTGTACACCTGTTTCGCGACCATTGCCTCTTTGATTAATGGTTACCTTTACTGGTTAGGTGCTTATTATACTTCTTCGCAGTCGAGCTTACTTGACTAAACAATATAAACATAGGAATAGAAGCGTAATTCATAAAACTTAATGTTACATCACTACTATTGCTACATCGTATGCATTAGCAATGCTCAGATTGTGAAAACAAGAATAAGAGTTTGACTGACTGGTAAAGGCGGTGGTTGAATACTCTTGAGACATGAATTAGTGGTGCGATACTGACGAGCCCAGCCTCATGGCGTAACACGGCGTCTATCCTGTCAATTCTTGCTACATTCGGCTGCCGAGAAATAAATACTCACATTTGCAATTACCACTAGGGCACTCAATTTCACTTTACTATCAAGGAAAAGTACAGCGGTTCACATTGCTGGTATACGGTACCGCAGCTTGAACTTACCAACCTTCTTAATCTGCATTCCAGACCAATTTTGACGACGATTCATATTTTTGTCCCGAACGATCTTTGACCCCTTCAACCAATGCCTCCCTGTCTCGCATTGAATACCAATCGCAGTTTCTAGATTCTGATGGGTTTTTGAAAGAGCCAAAAGCTTCTAAGGTTTGGTTGTATTTGCCGTAAAACACTGTTTGCGGAACCATGGCCACCTGGAGATGTGGCCGGATTTGTCACATTTTGATTACCGCTACTGCTGCTGTCTGACTGATATTTTGTAAGGTTTTTTACTTTTTGCTGACTCGTAATGATAAAAAGCTTTTTGTTGTCTCGGAAAAACAGTAAGTTTAAAAACACTAAATCAGACTGTTAAAAAGCGAGTAAAGATCTGACTTAAATTTTCGGAACCAAATTGTTTTTGTTTTTCAACGTCTGATGATGTTAAAACCCATCCTGTCACCAAGACAAAAAAGGAAACGTTGAAATATAATATTTAGAAAAACTCATTTAGACATCACCAAAAGTCAGCACAATTTGGAAAATTCTGCAGAATATGACAAATCAGGCCATATCTCTAGCTTACAATGGCGATACCTATTTTGTAAATTGTTGCGAATTACGTCAGTGTTTCAAGGTGTAAAAACTTGATGTATGCTATTAATTTCTAGTCGTTAAGCTCTCTACTGCCACCCGGTGGAGAAGACGACAATGCGAACGACTGCAACATGTCCCAGCTGCTGGAGTTGTGCTCTGGGAAATTTCAAGGTAATAATGAAAGATTGGAATTGCTACAAATGAGTCGTATTGCTCGGACGACGTAATCGAATCATTTGTCTTTATTTACCCAAAACGTCAAGTTTACGTTTTTGCGCAGAGTCAGACGCAAGTCCGCACGTCCCAGACGTAGAAGCCTCTGGTGACGTAAATGGTAACGTCATTGACGAAAGTTTTGGATTTCAAGTGGAACCAGGTTTGTATTTGAGGTTAACATTGGATTGTTTCAGCATACACGATTGGAGCATTAGCAAGTGGGCATGGCGTGCCTTCCCAGACAGCAAAATCCGCCATTTTTACATTGTTTCAACGTCTGCAGACGTTAAATCAATGTAAAAATGGCGGATTTTGCTGTCTGGGATCCATAAAAGTTACTATTCTCATTTTTACTTTCGTGTTTCAAGCGGACACTTTCAAGGAAGCCAAACTTTGGAAAACTTTTTCGGATGCCGAAGACTCTGACGCTGAAGAGGTAATTGAAGATACTGTAGCTTTCATTTCAGTGCGTATAAACGTCCATGATGCAATAGACCAAACCTTACACAATAATACATATGGTTTGTTTTCCGAAATCAATCAACGATCTTTAACAAATTTTTGTAAGTTATGACAACAAAACATGGGCAATTGTGAAACATTGTTGAAGTTACTCCCGATATTTTACATCTGTTAACATCATAACGCCACATCCTCGCAGCCAGATGAGGGCATCACGATCATCAGGAGGAAGAAGGATGTGCTTCAGCCGGCAGCTGAGAACTTCCTTGAAGAAGAAGCGGAGTTGTCTGGTGATGACGTTGGAAGTGATGAGGAGGAGCCAGAAGGAGGTGGGTGAAGTTATGTCTTTCGATCTAACAACACGTAGATTTTTCTATGATGGACGAAAATAATGTAGTTGTTGTTGTGGTAGATTTTATTCTTAGCGTACCACAGGAAAGAAATTACCAAGTCTGACCAAGCTTACAATACCCTGTTCTGATTTGCAGAGGATTATTACGAGGAGGAGGAAAATGATGAAGTATTGCCACAGGAAGACGTGATGCAGCAACAGGTACATTTCCATCTGTTTTTTCGCGACGTGTGGATCGGTTTGAGTCAAACTACTTGTACTCAAAGTTATCTGTTTTTCCGTAATTTCTGTTCTTTAAAAAGTTATTCTCTTGTCTAGGTCAATAAAGTGCATTTAAAGCAATTGCTTGATGAAGATCAAAGAGATATTGACCTTTTGCAAGAAGCATTTGTCGAAGAAGCTGTTGAATTGAAAAGGAATCGAAAGTTTCGTTGGAAACATATTGGTAAGTCTTGTTTGAACACTGGTATGTTGTTAACGACAAGTGCCACGAGGCCCATGACAACACCATGGCGTTTGAGTGTTTGCAAAAGAGAGCTCCTTTACTTTTTCAAGTTGATAATTGTTTTCCAAGTCACTTTTGGAAGTTTTGGCAATTGTAAATTTTTGCTTTGTCATTGCTGATAGCATGTTTGCTGCAACAGATCCAACATATTTGGCAAGTTTACAGCTCAGCTTGTAGATGTGAATACAAAATAGTATCACTGGAGATCAGCATCATCAATGGACATTCGACGACGACAAAAGCATAATTAATTTATACAGTAGGGCAGTGGTTCTTAAACTGGGAGCCCATGTTCTGGGACAGCAAAGATGGTTCGGAAGCGGTTTATTTGCACATTTTGAATTCTTCTGAAGTTCATGAGAGGGAATTTGAGTCATTAAAAATACTGCAAGGGCGCCTTACACCATTTCTATTTGAGAATGACAAGTTGCCATACTTACTACTTAGTGCTCATAAGCATTTCCTAAAATTCGTTTTCAGCGTAACGTTACTGTTCACTTTTTCTCAGTGTGCACTGTTCGTAGCATTTTCTTCTGGTCATTTAGCTCTCCATTATTTGTTTAGACGATAATTTGACGCAAGATCTTTTTCACTCCGACGATGAGAAGGAAAACTGTGAAGAAGATAAAGAGACGGAGCAATTGGAGAACGAAGACACACAATGGAGGATGCTGCGATTGGAGAGAGAGGAATTTCTTGATTCGAAAACAAGTGACGGAACCACGGCGTAAGCACATAGTCGTCTTCTAGTTTGATTTCCTATAAAAAGTGGTTTTGAATCAGTTAAGTATCAGTTGCTCGTTCATACAGTACGATATTTTTCTTAATTCTGTTAACTTCCGGGTACAAAAAAGAGTATTCCGGCAGTTTACAAAGATGTCAACACCTTAAAAAGGCCAGGCGCTACCGCAATTATCTTTTCCAGGATTTCGTTTGTCGTGTATTAATAATATTCTAACGCATTCTTCCAGCTTGGCCGAGGTGGACGACGACTCCCAGCTGCTCAAGATGGGCAGGTCGGCTATCCACCGTTCCCGTTCAAGAATTCTGTCAGAAATCAACGAAGATGTTCGAGGTAATATCCTCTTCGAGGGAGCAGAAACTTGGTGGCCTAAATGTTGTGACGTTTTAATAATATTTCTGTTACTGATTGTTCAAAATCTTACCCGAAAGGGTTTAAAACGTATGATGGTTTATCGCTTTCCATGTCAATGCGTTTATTATTTATTTTCAGACTCAAAACCGCTCGCCCTGAGTAGATCCAGTAGCTTGACTGCTCCCAAAGTAAGTTTCCTCCACTTGGCCGTGGTTCCACCTACAGTCACTTTTCTATTCCCGCCGTTTATGAAATGACTAATAAACTTTCTACTTGATATTACATGATGCTTTACGCTGCTGTTTTTTTTTTTGAGCTAGATAGTTCGCATTGAAAACAGGTTGACAAGTATCAAATGGTGTCCTCGGTTGTGTGGAATGCAGATTGAAATTTGTTGTCAATAATTATTATTGTGATGTACTTTTTTTTCTTTGCAGCTTCCTTCAAAGAACTCGTTTTTATGTCGAAAGCCGGAAATTTTATCAAAGTTTGCGAGTTTCAAAGAGTCTAAAGTTATAAAAGGAGCTGTCAATTCCGATCGCATGGTCTTTAAGGTACGTAAGCAGGTCTTAATGGAATTCACAAAATTCGATCGTGCCTCGTGTTGCAAAGCTACAGAATTTGGCTGCGTAGCCGAGTGGTGAGAACGTCTGCGCGACGTTCGAAAGGACGTGGGTGCGACACCGCTCCAGAGCACGCGGCTGTGTCTCGGCAAAGACACTTAAAGGCAAGCCAAAATAAGGAGAGTAGCTGACTCGAAGGCTACATGTCACTTCGCTGGTTCCTGTCGTTTGTTGTATCGCATCTGTAATCGCAGTGTACTGTTATCGCTATGGGCGCAAATGAAAGTATGATTATTATTTACCTTTTCTTACGATTGCAGACTGTCTCGCCGAGCAAGAACAAAATACGCAAACCGAAGCGACCTTCAACGGAAAAGATGATTGTAACAAAGAGGTTGAAGATGGATGAAGACTCCAACAGCGTATTTGACCTTTTTGAAACGTGACCAATTATTTCTTGTTCATTGCATTGTTTTAAGATATACTTTCCCTTGTTAGTGAACTTGCTTTCACAGTGTCAGTCTCTGCCAGTTCTTTTGGACACGTACTGCTTGGCTATTTGATCTAAGCTTGGAAAGTTATGTGGCTGGCTGATATACAGTGAAACTAGATGTTTCTTTCATGTTTTTTCTTTTTATTGTGCGTAAATACAATTAGTAATTTCAATGCGATCAATTTTCTGCGGTTTGCATGATTGATTAACAGGCACTCCTCGACTGCGCCAAACTTGTTCAGTATTAGCCTGCGCTAGACAATAAGCACCGGCAACACGTTAGTTCTGACATCAACATATAAAATTATAGGAAAATCATCGCACAGCAAAGACGTTTGCTTTCAGTTTAAAGACGCGTAAGGTCTGCGTACAAAAAGTTAACTTCTACATGTGCTCTGGATGGTCTTGAAGACATTTAACAAAGCTCTCTACGGGATGTTTGTTGTAGAAAATGTTGTACACCGACACGAACAAAGGGTACCTGTAACATAAATAAAACGTTACTTCACACACAGTCCAGTTAAGCAATATCATACGTATCTAAGCCTCTTTCATTGTTTTGGTAGCTGACTGACTGTGATTGCACCAGCAGGGGAAGTCGCACTGTAGTTTTGACTTCCTATATTCAAAAACGTGATATTAGTTCACTGATGAATGGAACGAGCCAACTGCGGTTAATCTATAACGCAACATCAAATATCGGATTTATAGACGTATCCTTAATCACTCACTCGCTGTCATCAATTTTCAACGTTTTCAAAACCTTGTAAACTTCTTCGGCAGTTTGTGGCCCTTGCAATTTCTGCCCGTTTAGCATCTCCTTTTCCAACTCTTCAATCGTCTGAAACCAAACAGGTTTACTGCAATAAATCACAACGATTTTCTGAGTTGAAAAATGGTCTTGTTGCCCACCTTGTTGCTTTTTCCAAATGCTTCCGACACTCGTTTATTCCTCCCACCGTAGCAAGTCGTCACTAGATCGGCAACGCCGCAGCTTTCGAGGAAAGTCGCCATTTGCGGAGGCGTGTCCGGAAAGAATGCCTGCGTGCACATTGACTCAAATTATACCGTCTCCTCAACAGATGCGCTGCAAACTTTGGTAGAATATCCCGAAGTCAACCAAGAAAAGCACATTTGTACCTTTAACATTTAAGTGCACGATTTCATTTGAATAAGCATTGGCCCGATGTCTACTTTGGCATGAAAGATAACTGGTGTTCGTGTAATAACTAACCTTCCTTGTCACGTTTGAAACGTACTTGTGATAATTCATTTCTACTTTCAACGCCAAATTTACAAGTCAACTGAAGACATTATATACCTTGGCAAACTTCACCATCTCCATCAACCCAAGTCTGATAACAGCAGCTTTGGTGTTGTCGCCGTAATTCAATGCACTGACGAAGCCGGCGCCACAAGCAACAATATTCTAATGAAAAATGAATGAGTTGTTTGTAGCAGGAAGTTCAGAAGCGTTTTAATTAATCGTTATTAAAACTGCCCTTTTTACATCGTCGCAATGTCAGGCAACGTTTAAGCAATGTGAGAAGTTAAATTCTATTAGCTAAGTAAAATTTTCCATCGACCACGTTATGCAACATTTGAATAAGAACATATATAAATGTAAAGGTAACCGCAGTAGCAAGTAAAAAAAATATACCGGCATTTGATGCTACAGGATGTTGCAAAGGTCTCTGGCAATCAACATAGCAGAAGCTAAATATTTCCTGTGCGAAGTACTTCAACCTTATATGATAATGTAATACAGATGAGCTATCTAAACTATTAATACTACGTAGCCTACGCTAAATAAAGACGGTAATTTCTCCTTTAACTGCATTAAACTTCCAGAGCAAGTTACCTTCAGTGCACCGCAAATTTCAACAGTGTTACAATCGTCTACAACACATATTCGGAAGTTCGGAGTCTGCAACAACTTCTTAAATAATTGTCCATTTGTCATATTTGTACAACCTGTTAAAACACACAAATGCTTGCACTCATAAGTACACTATAAAGTCTAGATTAAAACAACACTTAAACCGGTGTGCCGTGACAACTGCTTGATCCAGTTGCGAGTTTGATCTTACATTTGCTTACAGATTCAGTTGCTTACCTATGGTAGTTTCGCAGAATTTTTCGTCGGCCACTTCGCTGGCGATGTTAGCTCCCATCAACACAGACACGTCCATTTCTAGTGACTTTCGAATGACATCACTGATCAATTGTAACCCATCCTTTGTGTGGTCCATACCCTGCAAAAGCGCAAGGATTACAAAGCCAGCAAAATCAGTCTTTAGACATCCACACAACAGTAAGTTGCGGTATGTAAACCGAGCTGATTCTCTAACTGGAGCAAGATTTGATTGAGTAAAGGTGTCGGAAAATATTTGAACTTATCTCTCAATGATAAGCAGCACGAGTGTAGAAGTAGAACCATGCCACAGAGCGTGGTACAGCTTCACACTATCAGTCTGGTATCTGCCAATACAGTATCTCACATGCGGTTCGTTACACTACAGCAGTTTGTTTTTCGTATCAAATATATAATAGTAAAACGTTTTCTCGTAGTTCTAAATACAATGGATGCTCATAAAAAGAAAAACTAAAACATCACAATTTTAAAAATGTTGCCAATCCCATGTCTATATTGCCTATCTTTTAAATAAAAAATATTGAATCAGAAAAAAACGTTCCACCGTGCAAGCCTTGTTACACTGTGGAAGGTGTGCTGCAAACTCATTGAAATAAAAAGATTGCTTTGTTGTTATTGTGGGAGCAAAGCACAAACAAAAATCCTTATTAACGAAGATTCTGTCAGAGTGAAAGCAAGGAATTATGCAATTCATAATGATAAATTTGAATTAGCAATATGCTAAAAGAAAATAATTGTACAAAGCAAAACAGTTAACGATTAATTATCAAGCTGTGTGAATACGGCCACACCCTTTGAGTCTTGCCCATTTCATAAACAAATTAAACGGCATTCAATCTTGGTTAGTAAGAACGCTTTCAGATAACGTGCCATACACATTACACAATGTGTGCTGTGATAAAGTGTAGGATTGTTTTAAAACCGTGCACAGCTCAGTGAATTTCAAGCTGAAATGCAAACAATTAACACATCACTTGTTGCCACTTGCCTAGATATAAATATTCACCGTTTTCCATCCACTCTAACATGCAAAAAATCAATTGTTAGGCTATTTAGGTTGATGTTAGGATTGAAAGAATTAGCAATCGCACAAACTTGAACATCACACTCTTTATTGGAATAACGTACACAAAGGCTAAACTCCGATGCTGGTGAAGTAATATGTACCGGTAATAATAATCTTTCCACTCATTATTGAACATTCAATGAACATTCAACAATTTCCCGAAATCAATGACATAAAAACACAATGCTACACAAGCTGCAAACTAACTCACAAAAAAAAAAACTCTGCCAAGAAAATTCCTGAAATTTATCGCTGCAAGATAGGCTGCAGTCGATAAGGCCGTCACGCGTGGTTTCTTGCAAGCTGTAGCACGAAACTGTATGGCTTAGGTACCCGGGTCTGCTACTATTCGGTGAGTCCGATTTGGTGAGTTCCTAACCTCTAACCCTAAAACGGCAATGATAACTATTAGGCTACGGTACCCGATAATTTAAAAAAAAAAATTGAAAAAATCTCCCGTTAAAGGATCGGACTCACCGAAACGGGCCATTCCGTAGGTACCCAGGAAGAACACCATTGGCTGACCTCAAACTGATAAGCTCTGAACTACGATATTTCTATGTTTCGATATTGTCTTAAGTCGCGGTATTATACTGACTGAAGAGGAATACAGTATATCCGCCCGGTTAGCTCAGTGGTTACGCGCTCGACTTAAGATCACGCAGCGCTGACTCGGCTCTCGGGGTGTGCGCCTGAGCAACGCATTTCACGACTGCTCTCCATTCAGCAGCACTTAGTGTAATAATAATTTCCCAGCAACATTTCAACAATTGGAAAAACTTTATTCTGCCAATCTCGGCAACCGACCCTGCGTCAAAAGCCTCTACAAGTACCTATGCGGAACTACCAGGAATAACCTATCAAAGGCTTTGTTAGTCCGAGAATAAAGATTCAAAACCAACCAACAGTATCAACACTAGCCATTTGAAATGTAATTGAAATAGGCTATTCATTTGCGGTTAACTTGGTTAGTTTGGGGAAGATCCTTACTACAACGTTCTGCTCGTGATTGTAAATAAAATGCTTCTTGTTGGATGGCAGAAAATTCGAAGGTGAATCAGTTACATTACTTTGATAATACTCATCCACTGTTTAAAACAAAAAAAGTCATGCAAGCAACCTTTATCAGCGAAATTCCAATGGCACCAGTTTTGATGTTTCCTTTCAGCTTTTCACAAAATCCACGAATAAACTGATGTGGGACAACAAATATCATCATATCTGCTCCTTTAGCAGCTTCAACTAGATCGGGAACAGCCACCTGACGAAATAAAAGCATACAATACATCTAGGATTATGATAAGCTACATAAGTTTGAGAAAAGAAAACACAGAACATGCAATCAAAAGTGAAACTAAAAATGCTTTGTCAAACAAGGAAGTAGCATAGTTTAATAAAATGTATTATCATGCAGCAAGAATATTAGAATATATAAGCATTTTGTATTTTTTACCATTTATACATTTTAATCCGCTAATTTTTCCTCTGCCAGATGTACTTAAGCAACTTGACTACTATCAATGACGTAGTAATAATCAAGTGATTTGAATATTTAATACATCTTTACCAATTTAGCATTTTTTATGAAGTTGCAAATGAATTGCTTTGGATTCTGGTTTTAAATCTTTGTCCTCGAACTGACAAAGCCTTGATAAGTTATTCCTGGTAGTTTTGCATATTTATAGAGGCTTTTGACGCAGGACCGGTTAACTACCGAAATTGACAGATTGAAGTTTTTCCTATTCTTGAAGTGTTGTTGCTGGGAAATTATTCCATCCATTAGGTGCCATTGAATGGAGAGCGGTCCTTAGAATGCTTTGTTCAAGCGCACATCTCGAGAGTCAAATCAGCACCGCTTGATCTTAAAGCTTCTTTGTTCACAAAATCACACGCTAACCAACTGAGCTATCGGGGCTATGTGAGTGGCAAAACACAACAAAGGAATAATTACATATGTCTTGCAAACACAGGCAATGTGCAGAGCCGCATTACAAATATTTTTCACAAATCAAAAACATATTAATATATACTTGCCACATTCTCCGGTATTTTATGTTTAGGGAGATACTTGACATTCTCATGCTCTGTGTTGATGATTTCAGTGAGCTTTCGACCATTAATCATTTCTTCATAAACATACATGTTGACACGTGTGTGAAAGTCATCTTCCTTTGCGCATTGTGCACCAATAATTTTAGAAATGGCAGAACCCCTGTAATAAACATAATTTGAAAAGTAAAATGCAAGTTGAACTGAAAATTATTCCTGATCAAATGTTACAAAAACATAATGTTTACTTGGGCTTGCAAAAAAGAATGAAAAAAAAAAACAATTAGATGTATAATTGTATATCTAAGTCCTCTGTGGCAGTTCAAGACCCTTTTAAACATTGCAATTTTGCTACAAGGCTGTCTAGTGTCTATATATAATATAGATTTAAAAAAATATTTTTTTTATGTTTAAATTTTATAAATGTTTTCAGAACCAACATAATAAAGATACTTAATTGAACTAAAGGCATGTCCAATTGTCCGTGTTTGTTGTTAATAACACCTACAATAACTGCACTGTTGTAGTATACTATGTACAGTAAATAAATACTGTCCTTGGCCCCAAATGTTCAAACAAACAGTCAAACACATTACTACAAAAATGTAAAATCAATTTCATATCATAAAATAATTGCACCAAGAAATGAACTCACCAATTTCCAGAGCCAATGATACAAACCTTCTTAGCCATTATGGAGTAGGATTCTTGTAAGTAATGCACACACACAAAATACTATTAATTTGATAAAAATGCTGAGTAGAAAAATTTATATTAAAGTTAGCTTTCATTACGGTACCGTATTGTTAATTCTCCTTTCTCCCAGATTTGCTTTGGGTCTGTGTCAGAGTCACAGATTTACATGACATATATAGCATTGGTCCTGTAATGTGCAGACCTAATACTTCACAAAAACAAAATTCAATGCCTTGATTCAGGATTGTGCACAATGCATTTCATCTTGAAGCTCTACAGTACTGTACAGTCTCAAGCTAATGATTTGAGGACAAAGCACAAATGTTTGTAAGGAAAAGTTGAAACAGTGAATGATGATGATTAGACTCAAAAATGCTCTTTTACCATTGTCGTAGCGGTTTACCATTTTAGCAATAGCACAGTAAATGTTACATTTATTTTAATTGTGGTTTCACTACCCGCTACTGGTTTTGTGAAACACTAGTATGGTTGAAACTGAATTTTAAAGGTCGGCCATTTCTGGCATTTAACAAGCAGTTTGTTTCATATAGAAGCCTTCTTCCAGTTTACTTTTTTGGAGAATATATACACATTATGAAGCCTTTGTCATGCTTCCCAAAGTGCATTCCAAACATATTATGATATTTTTGTTACAATGATTTTAGTGGAAAGGTAGGTGGAGACTGGAGATCGATTATAGCAGGGGTGTGCAACCTTTATTACAGGAGGGCCAGATATGAATAACTGGGTGAAACCGCGGGCCGCACGTTTATTTAACATATGATTTTTAGTAGTTGCAGGCACAAAAGAGTATTTTTTTTGTTATTCATATTATTCTTATATTAGGGGTTATCTCCTTCCAGAAATAATAAGTTAGGACGCATACATTTCTGAAGAAAACTGCTATTCAAATTTATTGTCACACCGTCTTTAAACGAGCTCAGTGAGAAGTTTGCAGCTGGCTTCTTTTCCCGACGGCTTTTTCCAAATTTACTTTAATGGATACTATACTTTACTTTAATATATACTTTACTTTAATGATCGCAATTCGAAGTCCATTTTCCAAGTGTTCGTCTGTCAGAACCGATCAATAGAGAGATTTCATGACGCCCGTTTTAGAAAAAAATGTTCGCACAAATACGTTGAGCCAAAAAGTGCCATTTTTGAAGCCATGGATTTTTCAAATGTGGAAAGTCATCTTAGTTGAAATGCTTTCGGTAAAAATCGCCAAGATTCATTTCTAAATACTTTGCTTTCAAATCCGTTTTCTCTTGAAGATCGATCAGTTTAAGTTATATCTTCTGGTGCTTTGTTAATGTCTGTGTTGAATGGCGAAGCGAATATACCAAACAAATGTTCATGAGATTTGATGTCCTTGAAACGAGCCAAAAATTCATACAACAATTTTTCAAGTTGGTCAGCAAATTCAGTTTTCTTCTCAGGATGCATTCCATAGTCTCTTAAAGTTGAAAAGTGGAAAAGATTTCCTGTCTGTACGTGAGCTTTCCAAAGTCGTACTTTGTTCATAATGCCTTTTATGTGACCATACATTTTTACGTTCCAAATAATTAAATACAATGGATTAGCGGTGGCCGGTGGGAGACTTCTAAAATGGTTAACAGAAGGTGCGAAATCTGCAATAATCCACTCCACAATGAATTGTTCACATGTACCAGACTAAACTAAATTATAAACACGTTTCGGGGGCCGCACACAATTCAAAATTGGCACATCTTTGCGGGCCACATAATTTTTCTTCGCGGGCCGCACCTGGCCCACGGGCCGCATGTTGCACACCCCTGGATTATAGCGATCTACGTACACAGGCCTTGTCAACGAGCAAACCGAAATCATAACTGCAGACAGAATGCAATATTCAATTCATGAACTCTAGGCTAAAAGTAATCGATATCTCTTTAAAATGATAGTTTTGAGAATCCAAATTTCCAAAGTTTGGTCACGAAAAAACTGTATTTTTATAAAAAAAATTGGCATCTTGACTTTCAAGCGACATAAAAATTTAACATATCAACAAGAAGTGCTTTTATCAGGGTTCGAGTCTTGTTGCTGCCATTGCATTATTTACCACATGTTATTTACCTTTAATCCATAAAAAACTAGTAACTATTTACAATCATAACTGCAGCCCAGCCTAAGGTATCTATTCTATGCAGCCTTAGAAAACTCAACCCTGTCACAACAGGAGCCTTTTACAATCACCAATGCAGTCTAGCTTATCTAGTCTATGTAGACTGAGAAAACCTCATAAGAATACGATAGCTATCAATTCGAATACACAAGCTGTTGCGACATTTAAAGAAGCCCAAAAAGGTAGTTTGACTTTGATTTAAAACTTAAACGTGAAAAGGGAGTAGGCTACAAAGTTTTGCAAATGAGGTCAAGGCGAGGCGCAGCTTCAAAAGTGTAAGAATTCCTGATCATAACTTTGATCATTTTCATAGCAATTTCATCCCAGCAAGAACAGCTCAGTTAGTGCCCTACAACACATATTTTTTCTTTGACTGAAGACTGAACTTCGAAATTTCATTCCATTATCTAAATCCTGTGCTGTTACGCTCTTGTGCACACTATCTGCAACCAGTGAAACGTTGTGTGACAACTGCATGTGGAATACAATCCCTAATGTGGAACCATTTGAAATAATAAAAAGGACCAAATGCAGACACTGCGTCTGATTTCGAATGCACTTGACTTGCGATAACAATAAAAACAATTCAGTCAGATATTATTTGTGATGTCCAATAACGTCATATTAGGGGAGGATGAGGTAAGTTGAGCCACTTTTTACTTAAACGCTTCTACTAAGAAAACCGCTAGATTTACAATAAAAGTGAAAGTGGCAGCATAATAGTTGATGCTTTGGCCTTAATTTAACAAAAAAAAAATTTTCGTAACTCATAAAAATATTGAAAAAAAAACATGTTTTAAATATTACGTCATTTTGGCTCAACTTACCTACCCCACGTGGTAAGTTGAGCCGGGGTGTGAGGAAAGTTGAGCCACTCGTTTAAGTTCAATAACAAAAGCTGTAGCGATGGTTGCCTACATATAAAATGCTATGCAATAGGCCTACATGTGTTCACGAAATTATTGCCCAGCTATTTGTCCCGAATTGTAACATGGACTGTGACGCAATGGTGACATCATCATTGCAATGCACTGTCATGCTTGAGCGACAATCTTTCATTATTTTTCCTCTATTCACTAACTCGTGTTTTCGCTGCTTAACGAAAACGTGGCTCGGTCTTTTACGATGTGATCTTCTTCTTCTTCGTTTGAACCTTCTTCGCCACTCCAGGGGTCGAAGGGCTCTGCCTTTTACCACCCTTGGGCAGTGGCGGCGACGCGGTCTAGATGTTTGGGCAGGTGTTGAGCAGCCATTGAATTGATTCGTCATCCAATTCGCGCAGACCACGCACATCATTTGGCGCATGGCAGATGGCGCAGTTACAGATGGTGTGGTCTACGGTTTGTTCCTCCATGCCACACTCGTGCAGTGACTATTCCACTGCACAATTGATCCAGTCTCTTGTTGACAATATGTAATCTTCACTCAACACATGTGGAACTTGAGTGGAAAGTTAGAAAGAAGACAAGTTGGGTAGCAGTTAATACATAGCTGCTACCAGGAAGAAAGAACAACATGTGAAAGGATAAATTTATTTTGTTGTGACTGTTCGATTGTGAAATTGCGCACTTCCCAGCCGACAAATCTGGCACTTTTTCGTTGATTAAACGTCAACAGACGTTTAATTAATGTAGTGCTAGCAGATCGTGTTAACTGAGCTAAAGAACAGAAAATAAAACGATGAATCAATACAGCACAATCCTGATTAAATAAACCTCCAAAATGTGAATTTTCTAAATCAATTTCCGTTGTCTGTCTGATCTAAACTTATTCCATATGCCACCGATCAAGAGAGCATGGAAACCAGAATTTCTGCTGACGGCAGAAAGTTTCTCCAAGTGGTCGTGTGAGGAAGCTTTAACGATACCCTCTTAAAACGCACACTCATCGCCTGCTTTAAAGACAAAGGACAACTTTCATAGGCGTAGCCAGGGGGGCGAAAGGGGCCATGCCCCGCCCAATTTTCAAAGTTTGGATTCCGAAGTTGAGCCCTTTGTTGAAAATATAATAAAATTTGTAGAATTTATAACGTTTTCCCAAGAGATCTGGCTATTAACACCCCCAAGGACTTGTTTTAGACACACAGAAAGACAAAGAATCGTGCAAAATTTACGCAATTTACATTTCTTTTAACTAGTTTGTGTAAGCAATTTCAGAATGGCTTACTCTGTTGGGTTTTTGTGTCGCTGAGTTTTTGGTGTTCTCTAATTTTAGCCGCAGATTTTGCCCGTTCGTGTGTAAAAGCCACCTTTAATAAGTTAATAGCTGTTTATCTGCTAATAAATTTTATACAAATATTACCCTAAAAGTGTTTCCAGAAAGCGTTATAATCCATTATTTAAATGTAATTTTGCAAAAATTTTTCAGGGGAGCATGCCTCCGGACCCCCTAGATTACGAGTGCCTTCGGCACGCTATAACCCCCAGTTTCATTGCTTCCCTTGCTCAAGCCACCAGGATACGTCACTGCACATCAGGTGGCGATGGCTTAAACAAAACACTTTGTCGTTCTCTTTAATTCATCAAATATTTGCCACCCCCCCCAACAATTTTTTTTCTGGCTACGCCAATGACAACTTTTCCTCGGACTTTCCAGGCACTTTTCTGAACAAGTTGGCCTCAATTTCTCCATCTTCATTGAAGAATTCGATTTTACCAATGTAATGCACAGGTCGGGTTTTCCTTTGCATGTTGCTTGTAGGCTGCAGTTTACACTAGGCAACATATAAATTTAAACTTCAATAGACCAATGGACAAATTATTTTTCCAGAGATTTAGACTATTAAAGAGTAAAATACACGTTGTTATCTATTTAATGACTACATGTATCATCACTTAACACTGGCAGCTGAAGTGAGGTAAGTTGAGCCACCGGCTCAACTTACCTGTACATCACTGGCTCAACTTACCTCAAGGCCGCCATTAAAAGTTAAACGGGAATTTCTCCAGTCATATATGAGCCAGCAACCTCACTTTAATAGTTTCTGAATAAGCTAACATTAGTGATTACTGTTAAACATATCAATACTGGTGAATGCCACAGACATTTTGTAAAACACAAAAAATCTTTTTTTTCAAAAAGTTCAAAAAATTTCCCAAAATCACTAAAAACAGTTTTTCTGTCTTTCTACAAGACAAAGACCTATAATCTTTACAGAACAGCTCCATATAAGATAAACGGTCAGGTAGGTGGCAGTAGAAAGTTGATGCGATTTTTAGTTTTTGAGTTACGGGGGGTGGCTCAACTTACCCACTGGCTCAACTTACCTCACCTTCCCCTACGCTTGAAAATACTGAATAATTACGTTTTTTACTTCAGATACCCCCAGGGGCGCCGGAAGCAGGGGGGGCAGGGGGGGCGAATGCTCCCCCTGCCCTCAAATTTTCTCTGGATTGGGGGGCAGGGGGGGCAATGGTGCCCTTTTAAGGCCATGTAGCCTAATTAAGCTACTGCATATTTTGCAATATAACAATTTCTGTTATTCGCTTTTAGTCTAATTATATTCTTTCATTTTTGCCTCAAAATAATATTCACGACACAAAATTCTGTATCATAGTAGGTTGGTTACATCATTATAATATATAGTATGGTGCCCTTTCGTGCCATTGTTCTTTGTATACCGGACACTTGTATTATTACTCGATGGTGAGCTGATAGAAAAGCATCATCGCTATATCTTATCTTAAAACTTTAAAAAAAATTGGCCTTTCAGCAACAAAAGTGCCCTTTTTTCATAATCCTGCCCCCCCAGTCAAAAATCGTTCCGGCGCCTCTGGATACCCCCGAGGTTTCATACGACTTAAAAATTCAAACAAGGTATAGTCAAGACAGACGACAGTCATTCCCAGCAATACGCATCTCAAATATATTTGTGAATCAGAGGTAGGCTATGTTATCATATTATTCATTGTCGCTCTACAACTTCCAAGTTTTTTTCGGCGACAGGGCTCAGTTTTGACTTTTTATTAGATTTTTAGACGTCATCACATTGTAGGGACCCGTGATGAATATTCATTGTTTTCAACCTTATGCAAAATGTTTTTCTCCTATAATATTTGCGTTCCTTAAAACTCACGTGTTATGAACAAAAATATTTGATAAATTATTTTCCACCCAATAGCCTAACTCAACCGCAACTTTTAGGCTACCACCAGCATTCTGTTCAATAGCGATTGATCGCTTTCAATTTTCTCCGTTTTAGTATCTCCGCAATTCACCTCTATGACGAAATCTTAACATGAGTTCACCCTTCGAAAACTATACTGTCTTCATCTTCAGTGGTATAAATGTATACCACTGAAATATATATGTACCACATTTATACCACTTGTTACGGACAATCTTCAAATCAAACGTCACATATAGAACCGTTGTCTACTGAACCTGACGTCTTACGTCATGGACTGTTGCTAGAAATAAGCAAAGATTGCATCACCTTTGTCACACCTGTGAAACATTACATAATCGTTAAATCTTAAATTACGAGATATGGTGTAAGCCAAATTTAACAGGTGCTTGAATAGCTTCATAATTATCATTATTACGTCACAGAAAATGGTTATGTGCGTAATGCGTTTGAAATATCGTAATCTATTTTCTCATTCTTAAAATTGTTGCTTGAAAAGTTGGTCGCATATTAAAACGGTTTTGCTTGTGTTTACCAACTGGACGAAATTTCGTCTTTATCTAAGTAATTTGCATTGTAGTGACAAGTTTTAGTGGGTACGGTGTTTTTCCTTCATTCTTCGACAGCCTTGGGGCTATTTTTACAGAAATACAATTCTTGAATAGACGTTTACAGAAGAGTGTTTCTTGCGGTCATTGCATACTGTTATAGTCGTCATCTACGTTGAATATATGTAACTCGTGACCAGCGTCACTACATAATCACCGTTCAGCGTTTTCTGGTACAGACGTTGGAATTGATTACCACCGCACTGCGCGTGTAATCAATTGAGCGTTCTGTACCACGTTCCTTAGTTGATTGTTTTGCGTTTCTTTCTTACTATATATTGCGTTGATTTCATACACTGAATGAGTAAGTAACAAGAGGTAAATGGTTTTCTCACTTGGTTGGCTATCGCTACAATTATTATTGTTTATTTTATATTAAACGTCTGGAAATACAACAGACATTTAACTGGCGTCGCCGACAGGATCGTCTTTAGGAATTTCTATCGATAAATTCCTTCTGTCTAACTATTCTACTTTACAACTATTCTACTTTACAGAGTATCCAGTCATACGACAAGCCTGATAAGAGTCTGGAGAAAGCATGCTCCCTCTTATGTGACGAGTTCAAAGATGTTTTTAAGCCTGAACTCGGGTGCTTACGAGATTATGAACTAGACATAGATTTTAAGTCTGATGCTAAACCTGTTTTTCTCAAACCTAGGCCTGTACCTTTCGCGCTAAAGGAGGACTTAGCGCAAGCCTATGATTCGGGAATTGCACGTGGTGTATGGACACCAGTTCAGTTTTGCGATTGGGGCACACCGGTTGTTCCAGTCCGTAAGCCTTCAAACTCTTCAGAAGCGAAGGCCAAGTTACGCATATGTGGCGATTATTCAGTCACGGTGAACCCTTCCCTGGAGACCCATCGTCACCCGTTACCCTTACCAGAAGACTTAATGCAAAAGTTGGGTGGTGGGTATGGTTTCAGCAAGATAGACTTGGCTGATGCCTACAATCAGATTCGACTTGGTCCTGACAGTCGAAAACGACTCGCATTAAGCACTCACCGTGGCGTACTTTTACAAAATGTTTTACCTTTTGGCATATCTTCTGCTCCAGGTTATTTTCAGAAGATCATGGACGACCTTACAGCCGACCTTCCAGGGGTCGCAGTCTACCTAGACGACATTCTTGTCAGTGGCACTACTGCTGAGGAGCATCTCCAGAATCTTAGACGGCTCCTCGATCGATTTCACTCAAAAGGCCTGAGGTGTAGGAAAGACAAGTGTAAGTTTGCACAACCTCAGGTAGAGTATCTCGGACACATTTTGTCCAGGCAGGGCATCTCCAAAGGTCCCAAGGTAAACGCCGTACTGGAGATGTCTGCCCCCACTGACGTATCTTCTCTTCGTTCGTTTTTAGGTTCCTTACAATTTTATTCGAAGTTTCTACCGTTGAACGCTTCTACTGTAGCAGAACCACTATACCATCTCACGAAAAAGGACATTCCTTGGAGATGGGGAAAACAAGAGGAAAACTCTTTTGCTCAGCTGAAGCATCATCTATCTACTGATGAGGTTCTTACACATTTCAATGCGTCACTTCCGGTAGGTATCGCATGTGATGCTTCTAGTGTGGGCATCGGTGCTACTTTGTTTCACCGTTACCCAGATGGCACAGAACGGCCTATAGCAAACGTTTCAAAGATATTAACAGCTTCGCAGAGAAACTATAGTCAAATTCAGAAAGAGGCTTTGTCGATAATTTTTGCGCTAAAGAAATTCTATCAATATCTTTTTGGTAGATCATTCATTTTGGTCACAGATCATAAACCATTGCTTAGTCTTTTTGGCCCGACTAAATCGACACCTTCTTTGGCAGCAAATCGTTTGGCTCGTTGGGCACTCTTTTTGTCGCAATTTACATACACTATTGAGTACAGGAAGACGAAGGATCATCAAAACGCTGATGCTTTGAGTCGCTTACCAGCAGGAGGGGATAAAGTCTTCGATGAAGAGGAAAGTGCGGATGACATTGATATCGTCTGCGCTATCGATGCTTTGGATTTACAGGTCCAGACCCCAAATGCTGCCTCACTGCGTAAAGAATCTTCTAAAGATCCTACCATTTCCACGGTAATGCGTTTCATTCATGAAGGATGGCCGGCCAAGTCTTCTCCACAAGACCCGGTCGAACCGTTTCGTAAGTACGCAGACTCTCTTTCTACTTGTTACGGATGTCTACTTTACGGTTCCAGAGTGGTCATCCCGTCCAAACTTCGTCCTTCCGTCCTTCAATTGCTTCATGAAGGACATTTCGGCATTGAGAGAATGAAGCAGTTGGCAAGAACGTCCGTCTACTGGCCAAACATTGACCGAGACATAGCGGAACTTTGTCACAAGTGCAGTACCTGTGGCGAATATCAACCGCAATCTAAAACCCAGGTCCAATCATGGACGGTTCCAGAAGCACCGTGGAGTCGCTTGCACATAGATCATGCGGTAGAATTCATGGGTTACCATTGGTTACTCAGCATTGATGCTTTTTCTAAATACCCTTGTATTCATGCTACTATACTTCCTTATCTTCAACAGCTACTATCAACCTGCTAGAAGAAGATTTTGCTCATTTCGGCTATCCCCATACTGTAGTAACCGATAATGCTACTACTTTTAAATCCACAGAATTTCAAACTTTCTGTAAGGAGAGGGGTATGGTACACATCACGGGTGCACCTTACCATCCGGAAACGAATGGAGCGGCGGAGCGCCTCGTACGTACGTTCAAGCAAGCACTTCGCAAATCTTCCCTACCCCCGAAGCAGGCCGTCTTGGAATTCCTACAGCAATATCGACGCACGCCCACTCCGAGTGGCTACTCTCCAAGCCAATTACTCAACAATCGTCAGATTCGAACCAAGATCGACACGCTTCTCCCTACACCGTCTCAAGTGGTACCCCGACAAAACCCTCACAACACCGACGCCTCCGAAGGTACCAAACGACATTTCAAACCGGGAGATCCCTGTTACGCGCTATCATTCACTCCACGACGGAGCCAGGATCCTCGTTGGGTTCCAGCCGAGGTGATCAAGCGACAGGGTAGCCGAATCTTCCTGGTACGTCTGCTGCCACATGGTCCGACGTGGAGGCGCCATATGGACCAACTGCAACCTCGCTATGCATCATCGGAGGACCAGGAGCCGGGAGATACTCCTGCACCAACAATCGACTCTTCCGCTGTCTCCACCTCAGCCCGAACGAATTCGGACGACACACCGACTGTACCGGAATTCGGGCCACACAACCCACGAAGGTCGAGCCGTCGCCGCAGACCTCCGGCTCGTTTCGGACTTTGAGTTTTATTGTTAATTCGGTGTCTTGTTCATTTTTTATGTTTGTGTATAAAAATTATCGGGGAGGTGTTATAGTCGTCATCTACGTTGAATATATGTAACTCGTGACCAGCGTCACTACATAATCACCGTTCAGCGTTTTCTGGTACAGACGTTGGAATTGATTACCACCGCACTGCGCGTGTAATCAATTGAGCGTTCTGTACCACGTTCCTTAGTTGATTGTTTTGCGTTTCTTTCTTACTATATATTGCGTTGATTTCATACACTGAATGAGTAAGTAACAAGAGGTAAATGGTTTTCTCACTTGGTTGGCTATCGCTACAATTATTATTGTTTATTTTATATTAAACGTCTGCGTTTGCTAGATGAACGGATCCGGGAAATTTATGTTACAATTTTCCCACGAAGAGATTATGGTTTACTGTTGTGACCACCACTGAAGATGAAGACAGTATAGTTTTCGAAACGTTTGTTTGCTGAACATGAATTTGGCAGTAACGTTCGGTGGCTTAAACCGTTGGGAAAGCAACTTGGAAATATGCTGCAGCAAGGTAGTAGGCACGAAGGGCGTAACCGTCGGGCGAAGCCCAAAGGCGTGTTGCCGAAGGCAACACTTCTAGCAGGGGGTCTGGGGGGCCTCCCCCAAAAATTTTTGAAAAACACTTCCAATTTGGTGCGCTCTGAGAGCATTTCCAAAACAAATCAAAAATAAAAATCTGTCAAATTGTGCTTCGCCTATGTCGTGATCATACATCCATTTGTTCGACATGGAATAATAGTTGTCTAAATCATAGGCGTAGCCAGGGTGGGGCGAAAGGGGCCATGGCCCCCCCAAATTTTCCAAGTTTGGGTTTTGAACTTGAGCCCTTTGTTGAAAATGTAATAAAATTTGTAGAAATTTATAACGTTTTCCAAGACATCTGGCTATTAACACCTCCATGGACTTGTTTTAGACACACAGAAAAACACCAATAAATTTTGCAAGTCGTAAATCGCGCAAAATTTACGCGATTTACGTTTCTTTGAACTAATTTGTGGAAGCAATTTCAGAAAGGCTTACTCTGTTGGGTTTTTGTGTAGTTATTGAGTTTTTGTGTAGCTGAGTTTTTGGTGTTCTCTAATTTTAGCCGCAGTTTTTGCCCGTTCGTGTGTAAGAGCTACCTTTAATAAGTTAATAGCTTTTTATCTGCTAATAAATTTCATACAAATATTACCCTAAAAGTGTTTCTAGAAAGCGCTATAATCCATTATTTGAATGTAGTTTTTTCAAATTTTTCCGGGGGAGCATGCCCCGGACCTCCCTAGATTACGCGTGCCTTCGGCACGCTCTAACCCCCCACCACTTTTATTGCTTCCCTTGCTCAACCCACCAGGATACGCCACTGCACATCAAGTGACGATGGCTTAAATCAAACACTTTGTTGTTCTCTTCAGATCATCAAATATTTGGCCCCTCCCAAATTTTTTTCCTGGCTACGCCACTGGTCTAAATGTTTAATTCGTCATGAATGTTCATTCTCAGATATTCAGTTAAGCCTACACTACAAAAACTAACACTTAGGCCTAAACATTACAACCGCAAGCAATGTGTACAAAAAGCTGGATAAGTTTGCCTCCTGCGTATAGAAGCTTTAACAAACTAAATATTGCATCCGCACCTGAACGTTCATTGGCGAAGTAACGTTATATCAACGCTGTAAAAAGGGCAAAGGCATGACTATGAAAGCTAGTACAGTAGGCTAAAGTATATGGCGAGGAGACATCAAAAAACAGCAACAAGCTTTTTGGCATTATGATGCTGTGCGTGTACCGTGACGAGAGACCATTCTGACGAGTTAGTCTAGTCGCTCTAGCGAATGTACGCATTGACGTCACTGGGAAAGCACAACTAACCTACCATAACCATAACACATCTGATTGGCTAAGCAGCTGGTGACGTTTTGCAAAACGAGTGAGGATAGTTGCTTACCTGGAGCCTCAGTGATTGTTTCTGACAGAAGCGTTTGCGTCAATTGGCATTTATAGGCAAGACATGCGGTTTGGTGAGGACTTAGACTACTCACAAGCGTTACGAGTAGGCTAATTCTAGTCAAGAATACAGTAATTTTCAAGTTAAAATAGACGTGATAAAAATAATAAGAAGTTAAACCCAGAATTCAGTCATTATATTTTGCATAGTTTTTGCTAAGGTAAGCACTGCTTTCCTTGCTTTCCCTCACCGATCGTCACTGGAATTTGGTATCTACATTTTGGGCTCTTTATTTTTTGATTAGATTAACCAGGCGTTCCAACCATTTTGCTCCTAAGTTCACCCTTGTTGTTCTACAACTACAATCGTAAACATATTGTTGAAATTTGCCAATTTTAAATTACGTAATTACTTGATTTTTCTTTTAATCTGAAATTGCTTTACCGTATATACTTCCACACAAACAAGTTTTGCCATAATATGATACATTACTTTATTTCCAAATTCAAAATCTATTCCTTCTAAAAATTGCCAATTAAAAAATTTGCCAAGGTGGGCAACGTTACTTTTAAAAGTAACTGAGTTACAGTTACTTGGTCAAAATAATAACTGAGTAACTGATTTGTAATTTTATCATTGCTGTTGTTTTCCGACAAAGAAAAATAAATTGAATTGAATTGAGTCTTTGCTGATGGAAATGTCTTGACAAGGTGGTTATGTTTCGGCTAAGCATTTGTTCAAGGTTTTAAGTGAAGCACGTTGTTGCTTATCCTTATCCAACTGCCCTGTTAGCTCAGGGGTTTTGCGCCTGAATCAAGATCACGCGGAGCTGGTTCGGCTCTTGGGGTGTGCGCTTGAGCCACGCATTTCCAAGGATTTTTTCCATTCAGCGGCACCTAGTGGATGGAATAATTCCCCCTCAACTACGCTTCAACAATCGAAAACTTCACTCTGTCAATTTGGTGACCGGTGTAACGGTCCAGGAGTGACCGCAGTCCCAGAGTTGCCAAATATAATTATTTTTTTTATGAAAATAACTGAAATTCCTACGCCCCAAAAAGTTACAATGACAAATTAAAGCATTGATTAATCTTGAATGAATAGGTTTGCATTAGTTTGTAAGCAAGTATTCAATTTATAGCTTTGGTAGAGAGATACTTTTTGAGAACCATAGACAGGTAATTGATAACAGCTTTATGAGATTGAATTGCATAATTCAAAAAATAATACATAAAATTAAATTAGCTACATAACTTCAAACGTTTTCGGCAAAACTTTCTGCCCTCGTCAGGAAAATATCTTAATTTACAATTTAATTCAATTAAACTTAGTTGTTAATTTTTTGTTTTTGCATCGCTTTCGGAAGCACGAGGTAGCTCAGGCCATTTGTGGTCTGACGTCATTTCTACACTGCCACGCTGCAGCAGCACAGTAACTATTGGACCGTTACAGCGGCCCTGTCTCAAGAGCTTCTACTCTGCAAGTACCGTATGCAATATGCATAACTACTAGGAATAACCTATCAAGACTTTGTCAATCCGAGGATAAAGATACCAAACCATTTTATTATTTTTGTTAATCCAAAATCAATTTTTTTTTGTAGGTTTGTGGCTGTTGTTTTCATTAATAGGCTATATATCACCATAGCCTACTCATAGTCATATTATCAAACTTATTTCAAACATCAAAAAGATAATACAATGTTAAAAAGTCGGTGTTATGACCAATTCCCTCATATGAAATGTATTCGCTATAATACGCCACTGATTTGGTTCACATGAACACTTAAACATGAAGAAAAGGAACCAGTAGCTCGAGCAATAAATATTACAGTGATACGTATGTAAATTTTTAGGTTACATTACAACAAAAGATGTATTAGCTCGGCAACGTATGAATCATTTATGTCATGGGTTAGTTTTGTTATGAAATTGAAATCTTATGTTGTAAAAAAACAATCTGCAACAAGGCCAACGATTAACGCTTTTCCATGACGTCACGGAAAAGTTGACAAATAAGAAAAAGCCGACGGAAAATCACTGTGCGCTTTCCACAGAACAGCTGATCAGGTTTCAGCCAATGAGGGCTTACGTTGATGTCGCAAGCCGGCTTGACGTGCTGCGTGGGTAATGTGACTGTCATCACATCAGCATTCAGTCTTCACTCTTCAGTGCACACTGCACAGCGTATATAAGGTTCTGTTGGAAGTTGTTGCAGCGTGTGTGAAGAACTGAAGATGCATGTGTGGTCCTGTAGATTGTAACGAGAGGTTTAGAATTTAAGGCGTTATCAGCTTTGCACAATTACAAGTACACTTAAGTCTTCATTTTACAAGACAAATAGCTCTTTGTGTATGATATTTTGCAAAATGAACTTGGGTAGTAGCCCACCGTACTAGGCCTAATTAGATAGGTTGAATGATTTTCTAAACTTGCTTGCTGAGAAAACAGTAAAACATCACTTGAGTTTACAAAGAAAATCTTAGTGATCATCACAGAAGACGCATCCCAGACAGCAAAATCTGTCATTTTTACATTTTAAAATATAAATTAAAAATGATGGATTTTGTTGTCTGGCATGGAGCTTGTTTTAAGTTTTGTTCACTATGAGATTGCAGACTTTTTCTTTCAGGTTGCTTGTGAGAATTAAATTAAACAACAACAAAATGCGCCTTCTAAATAAATTGTTTCAAATGAGCTTGCAAAGAACAGCTAAACCATCAAGAAATAATGATTCTCTACTACAGGACATGATTGAACATTATGGTCGTTTCTCTCCTAGCCCACTTTCCTTGCGGCAGT
Organism: Aplidium turbinatum; assembly: GCF_918807975.1. Lineage (NCBI taxonomy): Eukaryota > Metazoa > Chordata > Ascidiacea > Aplousobranchia > Polyclinidae > Aplidium > Aplidium turbinatum. The sequence continues at coordinate 18,993,494 of NC_137480.1, read as the reverse complement.
TTCTTGATTTTGGTGAGTGTTAGTAACTTGACCAGCCAGGACTAATCAAAAGAAGACTACAACTCATCGAGTTTTTATTGTATTATCTTAAACTCGGCCATCATGCACGAGAAATTATAAAATAAACTTATATATAAATAATGACTTTTATGGTTTCCTTGCTCAGTAGTTACCAGGTAAAGTTTTTGGGTTTATTTATAGAACATTTTATTATCATAAGCTTATACGCTATTATAAATGTAATATTGTTTAAAGCTCAAAAGACGGGAGATGAAAGGATATCATACTTATGGTTGCGACAAGAATTACCTACAAGGTTGGCAAACATGGTGAAGGTCAGTTTGAAATAATGGCTGTGGCTATATTTACATTATATAGTGCAATAATAGTCTCAATAGTGTTGCCAGATAAGGAATTCTGCCCTAATTTGTGAAAAGTTTAAAGCTGTTGAAAATTAAAACTTGTATTTTGGAAATTTTTTTTAGTCCTGGGGAAAGATCAAAACTCAAATCTTATTCTTAACTCTAACCCTTACCTTAACCCTTCTTAACTTTAATCCTAACTCTGGCAACACCTGATTGTAACCATGGCATTAAGTGTGGAAAAATAGTTACTTCCTAAAATACTTCAGATTTTGGATTGTAACATGGCACAATTTTAATCTTGCAACTTGCTATGTGTTGTTGGTATTTTACACTTTCTTGGTAGAAGTTGTTGGAGGAAGTTGCCCTGTATTATTGGACAAATGGTTATCATCATCATCATAATCCATCGTCGGTTTGTTCCCCACTAGTGGGGATGGCCGATTATATATAATTTATTTCTACACAAAAAATTGTAATTGACCATGTTGATGAGTATACTATCTATAGGTTTGCTTTATTGGCTACCTGCATTGTATCCTACCCTCCCTGTACTGATATGTTATATGCCTGCTAGAACTTAGCATGCTCAACATTAATTGTTGTTATGGTTTGCTTGTTCGTATAAAACGAAACAGAAAATTGACAAATTCAACACTGACTTCAAAAATTGTTGTATTTTACTATGCTGATGTGCTGTTATATATATAAATGTTATATTATTGTTATTATTTTTGCTGGAATTGGTCAAAATTTGAAAGAATGATTGAATGAAAGAATTGTATTTTAAAAGTATGATAGCTTTAGTAGCTCTTGTTGTAATTTGTCAAGGATTTTAATTTTTTTGCAGGTTGATCTTCTTACCTCATTGGACAATGGACATAAATAAAATGTGTTTGCTTCTTTTAGGAAATGAAGAGACTGCCGGACTCTCTTTTAGCCATGCCTTCCACACGCTTGGTCACATCTTGGTATAAACAATCATTTGAAGAAGTTATTTCAATTGACAAAAGCAAAACCGATACTGCCAACTTAGAACAGTAAGATTTTAAATTTTTGTTTTTAACATTTGACAAACTGTTTGTCGTTTGATCATTGGGTGAATCTATTTTGATACACGTAGTATCATGTTTTAGTGCATGATTTTACTTGCATAGAAAGGACTATCAACAAATACTGTATATTCATTAATAAGCTAATTAAGCCATGGTGTATGAAGTTATGCGAAAACTTAGCTTACAAATTTTAATGTAGCAATAGAGACAATCAGTATCAGGTATGACATGCAATCATGCATTGTACTGAAACATACTACTGTATGTATGTTATGAGATGGCTGACAAGTAATATAATTTAGCTTTTATTGGTGAATGTTAAAAATAACTAGGTCAATTTTTTTTTTATTTTAGTTTCAATCGGATTTTGGAGAGAATAATTCAAAGGCATCGGAACGTGGTTGAAACTATGGCACATGGAATTATGGAGTGGAAAGACCTGAAGAATGACACTGGGCATTATGACAAGCTTCAATATTTTCTTGATCGATTCTATACGAGCAGAATAGGAATTCGTATTTTAATTAACCAACATGGTAAGTAACTTCAAGGAAAACATTGCAGTTTACAAGAGCTCTTAATTCCTGAAGATGTTTTGAATTTCTACAATCTACACTGATTTGCGATCAAACACAAAAGTCAAATTATGTAAAGATGGTTAAAATAAGTCTTTTCTTTGCATTTGCTGATATAAAATTATCAGCACTAAACTTTCACAAGCAGGCTTGTCTCATTATTTGCTCAGCTGTTAATCGTTATCTTTCAGCATTGTTGTTTGGTGGGGATTCTTCACCTCACACACCCAACTTGTTTGGCACGATTGACCCGAAATGTGACGTGCCCTCGGTGGTGGAGGACGCCTACAACTCTGCCAAGTTCCTGTGCGAACAATATTATCTTGGTGCTCCTTCGCTAAATATTCAAGTGCATAACGGTTAGTTGAAACTGTGTAGAAATAATTTGCTTTCTTTGGACTTTTTTATGGTTTATCGTTAATCAAAAGGAAAAGTTCAGCTGTGAATATCATAGACGATTGACTGCAAAGATTGATTTCGATATTTGCTTGCTGGTTATCCATGCTCTCAATACTACGTTAGACTTTCATGTATATATCAAGACAAGTATCAACATTTATTTTCACACACATTTTTTACTCCATAATTTTTCAGCGGTGGACAATGTTAATGACGTGGATATCATCTATGTTCCTTCCCACCTTCACCATATTTGCTTCGAACTTTTCAAAGTAAGTAGTATATACGTGCGTATGTCATTTTTTCGCATCTAAAACCGTAGCCTACTTTCTTCGGATGTTAGAGTTTTCTTATGTTGTGAGTGGTGATTCCCTTATCACGCCGTCTTGATGTTGGGTTATCTAAACTTTTCTGCAAACAGAATAGCTGCTCAACGACAGGAGAATCGAGTTCAAGTCTTGTACATAACATACGAGTGCATTGACAGCCGCACAGTCTGGCCACTTAGCGACTACATGTTTATTTTATTTTGTAGAATAATAGTTCAAATGAAATTACTCAATTCTTGAACTTATCCTTACTCTACCGAGTCCATTGTGAAGTCAAGGTCTGTCTGAAGTTTTGCGCTTCAGTAGAAAAATCCCCTGTGCAATACTTGAGGCCTTTGCTTTCTGCTTTGTTGTGACGTTGGTGGTTGTCCCGCCATTTTGTTATATTTGCAATTGTGTATTAACGTTATTTTACTTTCCCAGAATGCAATGCGCGCCACAATGGAAAACTACCCTCACGCTTGTGACGTTCCTTCAATATGTGTCAGTGTAACAAAAGGAAAAACTGACTGCGGGATCAAGATATCCGACCATGGGAGCGGGGCACCTCGGAGCGTCACCACAAAATGGTTCGAGTATCTATACAGCACCGCACCTAGACCACCTCGTGGCGAAGATGCAAGAGTTACACCTCTGGTATGTTGACTTGGTGATTCTAACCATCAAATCAGCATTTTTTTCCTTTTTACATTGATGCAACAATTGCAGTTGTCGCATTAACGCAAAAAGGGACTGGTTTTCATTCTGAGAACTCGAAGCATTGTCGAAGAAATTTTGCCATATTTTTCAATTTTGTCTCTCGTAAGTTGATGTTGCCCAGCTTACAAATTTGCAAAGACGGCAACTTTTGTTGCCCGATTATCACCTGAATTGCTGGTCAAGCAGATTGGTGGATTTTCCTTGACTCTTATTTCTGTACTTTCTAATCAACGAGTAACTAGCACCGCCGGCAACAAGACTTTTTGTTTGTAGAGTTGCTGATTGGCAAGAAGGCTATGAAACAATAGAACCGATGTGATATTGCTGTGAGAAGTTTTGCGTTTACTGATGCTGTATAAACGTAATGTTAAGGATGTTATCTTTGTTCAAAGTACACCATGGCGAGATAGTTTCTAACGTTTCATAATGCAACTACGAGGCATGTTTCCCATTGTTGTGTTTGTGCTGATGCATTGATACGTTTTGCCGATACCTTGCAAATAGTTTCGCAACCTCCCAAATAGATGATCTTCCAGACAGCAAATCAGTCATTTTTTTACATTGATTCAACTTCGGCAGACGTTGAGTTTGAAAAAATACCTTAAAATTGCGCATTCTGAGAGTATTTTCAACCTAAATCAATAGTAAAACTTTGTCAAATAATGCTGTAACTGAATGTACAATTTTTATTCAAAATTTATCGGGAGTGGGAGGAGCAATTACCCCTTTGCTCCTCCCTGACAACATGGCATTACACCTTCCTCTGCTTTGCTTCCATAGCAAGTTACGTTTTTTGTTTTTACAGGCGGGTTACGGCTACGGATTGCCGCTATCAAGACTGTACGCCAGGTACCTTGGTGGAGACCTGCACATGCAATCCATGGAAGGTTACGGGACTGACGCTTACGTTTATTTGAAGGTGAGATTTTTTAAATAAAACTATCAAGAAATGGTTCATGTAGAAACAAGTGAACTAAACATACCAACAGCATCTGTTTGTAAAGCTCTTATAAGTGTGCACAAAACATTCATAAAGTTGAAAATTATTCTTGTTGAATAAGATATTGGAGAAGTCGCCTTTACTCTTCACGGTGGCGAAAGTTTTATCAATAAATTATACAAGTTTCCGAGCCTGACTAATTTTATTGACTTATGTGTTCTACTTTCTAAGTTGCTCACTACATAGAGCCGGAATGGCCCGTTTCGGTGAGTCCCATTCGGTGAGTCCGATCCCTATTTGGTGATTTTTTCAATTTTTTTTTTAATATTATCGGGTACCGTAGCTTAATTATCATTGCCGTTTTAGGGTTACGGGTTAGGGTTAGAGGTTAGGATCTCACCGAATCGGACTTACCGAATAGTAGCAGACCCACATAGAGCAGCTACTGCTACAAACGAAGCACGTACCTCATGAACTAACAACTACTCCAAAAAATAACATAGTATTGCTACCAGACAGCAGTGTTTTGCTATATTAGCCTCCCGAATAGTTGTGATCATTAGTTATATCTTTATTTTTGTTGCATTTTCAGTCGCTCTCTACAGCCGCCGTGGAGACTGTACCTGTGTTTAATTCCGCTACTTCAGAACAATACCGCCGTTCGCAGCTCACTGGTGACTGGGCTGTTCCCGCCAACCAGAAACAAAAGCAATTTTCTAATCCTTTCAACAGTCACGGCCACTAGTGCAAGCTGCTCAACGCACCATGAAGTGCAACTATTCTCACTCAGCCAGCAAATCAGTCTGTAGACGTTGAATCACTGTTACAAAGGACTGATTTGCTGGATTTTAAACGTAGGTTAATCTGATCTGGATTGACAACGATGGTCATTACGTTTTGTGGCTATTCTCTTTTTCACTCCTTCGCAGCCCAAAGTGGCGTTTAAAGCTTAAGATTTTATACTTCATAAAAATTGTATTTCTATTCGAGTTTACTTTATCGAAAAGGGCGCAAATCATACCTGTTTTTGTTCTCAACGAATATCGTTGTTGGAATGTCAGATAGGCTGTCATATATGTCTGACCCTATCGTCACCAAACTTGTAAGTTTTTTCAACTTTTTGCAATGTGCTTTATGCTTTGAAATTCCGTCGTAAATGTGTATTTTTAATGACTTATTCCCACTTTATGGTTGATTTAAGCATTTGATTTACTATTTTACGGTAACTCTGGCTGCTGAGAGCAATCCTGTTCATCTTGGCGTGGCTTTATTTTTTACAGACGTTGTAATGTACAATTGTACATGTTTTTTTTACATTGCCTTCACCTTGCCCCCAACTGCATGTTACTGTTTTATTTTGTTAGGCAATTATATTTTGAGACTTCTATTGTCGATTGCTTCATTTTTTCGAGTTGATGCTTTGCTAGGTCGAGTTTTTCCACACCCTGGCGAAAACGTGGTTCTAATGTGATGACAACTAGACTGTGGGTAAATGAAACTAGTACATTTGTTTCATTAATAACAATCCTCAAACCAGTGGCGGATTCAGAACGTCATTTACGGGTGGGCCTAGGAAATATCTTGGTGGGCCTTTTCAGTGCCACAGTGTTAAACATTGATATGGGTTATTTCATGAATCTGATTTTGGGTGGGCATGTACCAATCAGGCCCACCTGGTAGATCCGCCTTTGCCTCGAACTGCATTTGGAGTTTTTACTTTAATTCGACGTCGCACCGCGTTTAGTCAGCACGAAAATACGTGATCTTAAATAAACTGAAAGATTGAGAAGTACGTCGTTTGATATTTTCAATTTGCTATTTGTGCCACCCTCAGTTAACTGTCGCATTTTTGTACTGTAACGCGAATCTCCTGTCACGCTCAGATAGAATTTGCTCTTGCATTAAATTGCTTCATGCAGTTTTGAAGAAAATGTTTATACCTGATCATCAAGTAAAACACAGCTGTCCAAAGTTTACACCATGTTACCTTAGCATCGTATAATTGTCAAGTAGGTTCAGCTAAGGACAGGGTTTAGTGATTACTGTATAAACTAGTTTTACAACTGCGCTATTTCAGAAAGCTTGGTCAACACTTGCCCGCAGGCTCCACAAGCGTTTGTTCATTTTTATTTTGTAGAACATGCAGACGTCTTCAACGCAGTCTGAGAAATTGGTAACATATTCTGCTTAGTTTGTGTTCCATCTCACACACCCAAAGTTTCCCTTATCCCCGTAATAGCTTGCTATAGTTTTTTTTGAAAGATTTAGCCGTTGTTGTAAGAAAACGGTCGATTGAATTACTATTAAAATTATGTCCCACCTAAGGCCGTAGGCTACAGATTAGAAATTGATGAAGGAAAGAAAACTAAAGTGTCCACCATCAAGCGTGCTCACTGCTCAGTGTCTCATCAAGATTAGTCCTCTGGAGTCGAACCGCCTACCTTTTGAGCTATAGGCTACAAATTACTAGAACTTGTAGCCAATGGTTTATTTGCCAATGAATTTGTGGTTGGTGGGTTTGAATTTTTACCCTCAGACTGAAAAAGCCTTTGATATAAGTTATTTCTAGTAGTGTCGCACACTTGTGAAGACTTTGAACCACTGACGCAGGGCTGGTGAGTACCAAGCCTCACAGAGTGAAGTTTCCCATGTAGAAGTGTTGTTTGTCTGTTTTATTTTCCACTGAATGGAGAGCAGTCATTGAAGTGCGTTGTTCAAGTGCACACCCCGAGAGCCGAACCAGCGCGCTTGATTTTGAAGTTTTTTCATGCACAATGTCGGGTGCTTAGCCAACTGAGCTATCGGGGTGAACCGCTGTTGTAATTGATACACAATTAACCAACCACAAATTTATAGTGTAACTTAATTACAAAAACTGGGTAAGCTTAACAGTTATTTCAACCGACCATGTTCCGTTAACGGTATGCTAAAAATGTTTTGCTTATGCAGCAAGATTTGAGTCATCACCAACCGTAAGCTTTGTTCTGACAGCGAAAAGATGGTGGTCTGGACTTTTGAACCGTTTGGCTGACCAATATGAAGTCAGCGAAATTAAATGTTTTATTTTAGCCTGCCGTTATTACGAATATAACAAATGAATGTAAACGAGCATCAATGAACAGTTAATGATATTTGAGAGCTACCAACACGAGTTTACCTCGGGTAATAAAGGAAACAAACCAAAAGCGATTTTACATGAAACGAAACTTTTCTCTACCGTAACAAACTGAAGGGACTTTGATATGAAAACACAATAAAACTGTTTGCACTTAGCAGTACTTAGTGAATGGAATAATTTACAAACAACAACACTTCTTCATGTCGGCAGCCGCGGCCGAGTGGTTAGCGCGTTGGGCTCGCAGTCGAGAGCCTGCATGTTCGACTCCAGTCACCCGCACTTGCTGTTGTTTCTCTGGGCAAGAAACTTAACGATAATTGCCTCTACCTAGTGATCGATTTCGAGTAATGGGTAGTAGCCTACCAAATTTAAGTCATAAGTAGAGTAGACAACCGGAAACTGACATTGCCGTCGGCTGCAGCGTGGGTCAGGTGTACGTCGGAAGGCGTACACCGATGCATAGCGCTCAAGTCCGCTTTCCCGCAATGCAGGATAAAGACAAACAAACAATACCAACGGATACTTTATTCTGTCATCTCGGTGACTGAGTATGCGTCAGTAGTATACCGCCTCTAAAAGTATGTGAAACTACTGGGATTAGGCATCCAAAGAAGCTTTTATATTCCGAGAATAAATATATTTTCCCACTCTCAAAATCAGCTTAGGTATAGCCTGTTTGGGAACTTTATTATAAGCTAACCGTAGCATGGAATTTCTTCTACTGGCAATCCAACCATAAGTGTAACACTGCATTGAGATAGGGTTTCAGATCGTTTTGGCATTCTATCAAACAAAACACCGATCAAATTTAGAACTCGAAGATTTGTGTTTTAATGACTTCAAACTTAAGCACAAAACTGACCAGTAAACTCAAATGAGAAAAAAAATTGACCAAACTGAAGTGAGCTAATTTGATGTACTGCAAAGAGAAAACCTATTTTGACTTACCGAAACAAAAAAGGAGTCAATGGGCCTAATCACAAAATTAAAAGTTTAGGCGGAAATAGGCCCATAGCGGACAAACTTAGACGACAAAAGTTAGTAGACATAGCCTAAATGTAAACTTTTAAGATGGATAAGTAAATTTCAGGTTTTTTAACCTTGAACTTCAACAAAAATCATCGAGTTCTCAGCCCTGATGCTAATAGGCTGAATCAATAAAACAGTAACAAGAAAGACACATGATGCACATATGCACAACAATGGAAAGTTTGTTCAAAACTACTGCTCTAATGCAATTAAAACGCAGAACCAATGTACCTTGGGTGTATTTACAAAAAATAGCCATCCCTGTTTCTCAGAAATGCAGAATTTTAGGCTCAGAAATGCAGAATTCTATTTAATACTCTTCCTCTTCTTCGTAATCTACATCATCATCGTTGCACATACGTATCTTGCAAAAGAAGGGCAGTACAAGAAGTGCAATAGCCCAGAAAGCAATTCCAATATAAAAAATAACTTTCATGGCCAAATCAACTGCAAGATTAAAGGGAACGGTCACCTGAAAAAAGAAAAACATTTAAAAAATGTTGGAAGAGATTTTTTGCTTTCTTAGCCTGAGTGTTTTTATGAGTGAACGTGAAACATTGATTTGAATATGAAATAAAACACATGTCATCAAAATTAATATAGGACGGGTTTATCTAAACTTAGTTAAAATAATATGAAGGTTTATTACGGCATGAAGAAACTTAATATCATTTTAAGCAAGTTAAGCAGAAGTTTAGCTAGGCCAAATGCGCTTACTTTTTGAGATAACCTATTAGCAAAATATTAGCCTATCTCTTCTCGACTGTACACTGACAATGGTATAAAACTTGATTCAAACTTACCGGAAGAACAGAATAAATGATCACACCAGTGACAGGGGTAATCACGAGCAGAGGAAATATGAGGAGCCAGCTTACAACTTTCAACATAAACAACCAAACAGGATCGTTATTTATATCAAGAACGTATTTCAGCGTCAAGATTCCAATGGCGAAACAGTCGCAGATTTTAAGGACAATGCTCACCTAGACAAAGAAATATAAAGTGCAAATTAAAATAAAATTCCACACACAAATAGATTAAACTGTATTGCGACACAAAGCATGCACAACAAGACAGAGCATAAAAACGCTAGTTGCACTAAAAATTCCCTATTGTCAAAGCGTATAATCAACGACACACATGATTAAAAGAAATTGATTTAACGAGGGCATCAGAATTAAGCCAATTATATAAATAAATAACGTTCTTTGTGATTTGGTGTTTTCATACAAAAATCCGGTTAAAGTGTTGCAGAAATGCCAATTTACTCATACACAAAAGTTATAAAAGTTACTATATTATTCATATTTCATCATTCATAGCAGTCCGATGAAACTCTCAACTAATTTGCGCACATTGACCTAAGCATACCTTTGGGGATCAGAAAAAAAGGCTTTAACGTTGGTTTTGCAACAAACACAGAAAACGGTACACATTTCTAGCGTATTATAAGAAAAATTGTTGTGATGAGAGCTTTACTTTTGTAAAATTTTAAATGGGAGATCTTTTCTAAAAGGCTGCACAACAATACATTTACAATATTTTAAGTGCTAAAATCTAAATACGTAGGAATCACGCAACTAGGTCTACTGCAAGAAAATTTTTGTGGCCAAGACCGAGACTTATCATAATTGTATTTAACAATTTGACTTGAATGGTTTTAGCGAGTTAGCTGACCTCAAAGTGTTGACCACTACAATACAACGTAGCTCACCTAAATTTGACACAAGATACTTTTCAAGTTTTGATTTGGCTGAACTTCAAGCTTCTGGTCTCTTAAGCAACAACTACAAATGTTTTTCTACATGACACAATAAGAAACTTCACAAGTGCATGCTGTCAAAGCGTTTACAATTGACACAACATACACTTTGCTACTTTGCGAAATAAACACAGTAGGTTACTTTGTAGATAAGCAGGGCCATTGAGAGGATAATTTGGGCCAGTACTAATGAAACTCTCGGGCCCCAAATCTAGATATTTTTGAGGAAAACAAATTATATTCAAAAAATGTGCAGTGGTTTTTTCAAATTTTAGGACCCCTTGGAAAAGTTATCGTCCCTTAAATCATTCCGGGTCTGGTTTCAAAACTACCTAGCCCCCCTGTTAACGCTATTGATTGCTTCTTCTTCAACAGATTGATCATGTTTGATCAGCTGTGATCTCCCTTATGAACTGCCTCCATTTTTTTCTGTCTTTTGTTTTTATTAGTGCTTTCGGCATGCTTTTTATTCCTTTAATTTGCTTGATATTGTCAAAATATTTCATTTTTTGTCGTCCTTTTGTTCGTTTGCCTTGCACCATCCCAGTCAACATTGAATTTTCCAACGAGTTGCTTCTTGCAAGGTATCCGAAATATTTCAATTTTCTGAGGTTAATGTTGTTTATCAGACTCCATTTATCGTTTATTTGTTAAAAAAATAATTTTGAAGAACTTTGTGCTTATTTACTGTATTTGCAAAAATGATACAAATGCAACTTCGTTAATTCTTATTGTTGAAAGTTTGCATTCATTTTTTATCAAATACATTTAATGAGTAACAAAGTGATGCTGATATCTAGCTCTAAACCTCTAGATTAGCTTCTCGATGCTGAGGGAATTGCTGGCCTGGTCATGAACTATGTTAGGTTCCATCAATTGCAACCAAACAAATGAACTTCATGAGTTACATAAAAACAGTTAAGTTTGATAACTGGTAAAATTTATTTATACCCTAAAGTTTTCATCTTCGTAAAAGCGTATAGTAGCCTATAGGCTAGCAGAAGGTAGCAATGGAAAAACTTTCCTGTCATGAATTTAGTGAAACAGCATTCTTATTCAAACAGAATCAAATATAAATATACTTTAATTCTATAACTATACAATAAAACATTCTCATAAACATTTTTAGTCTGCAATAGTTTGAACAAATCGGAAAACTTACAAAAGCAGCGGTGTTCCAATTTATTTCTAGTGGAAAGTAATGGTCAGGTCGTAGGTCCCAGGGATCGATGTCTTCGCAGAAGCTCAACATGCGGCATAAAAAGCACCTTTAAAAAGCAACCATTGAAAGTTTCGAAGATAAAAAAACGACAAATTTCCTGTCAAAATAATGAATTTCATTGTACAGTAACACATGCAGAAAATAATCTTTGGGTAAAAATGGAAGCTTACTGAATTACTAAAGTTTTTAAATTGATGTTTTTAGTAAAGTTTCTTTTTTGCTCCAATAGTGACTTTTTGCAAGAAATTAATTTACCATTACACAAACACTTATGTGAATTATTATTTTAAAATAAGCGTTGATCAAAGCTGTTCTATTTTAAAGTCACCTGTTAATTTTATTTGCTATTTGCTTTACAAGATATTTCAACTTCGTAGTTTGCATAAATCGGAATTGGGTGCAGCAGAGTAGGCCTACCATAAATGCTGCTATTTTTTCTATGCTTCATACCTTAATACTCACAAATAAATTACTCACCTCACTCCATTAAAACCACTTTGCAAAGCAAACACTTTGGCAGTCAAGGACATTGAAATCATGTAGAGCACGAATATCAAAAGTAAGGAAGACGACCATTTTTCGTTAAGGAATGCATCCACTCGTAAACCCATGTTGATGAGCAAAAATATGAAACCTATCACAGTAAACATAAAGAACAATGCTTGCTGGTACTTGCTGAGAATGCTTGTCATATTGATGTACCAATCAAATTCCACTTCTTCATTGCTGCTGGCCTCCATACCTAGCTCTCTGTGCTGCTCGAGAAAATAAATTGTGTGTTTGCAGTACTGGTGACTTGGTTCAACATATCTAGGGGTAGCTTGAGTGATCTCGTCTTTTGCTAAGGTGGCTTGGGAAAACATTTTGTCGGTGGTCGTATTTGAATCGATCACTTCTTGAAACGTAACGGCTGATGGTGTACTCAATTCCGCAGCATCTGCAGTTTGATTTGAAGTGACTAACGAAGAAGTAGTCCGAACAGTCGTAGACTCAAAATCACTATGCGAGAGTTCCGTCGGTGACACCGTGTCAACATCGGTTGCACTGATTGCAGCTGTTGTCAGCAAGACATCTGTGAAAAATATAACGTGTAAAACTCAGGATCGCCGAGAGGATAATTTGGGCCTGGTATCCATGAGTCTCTCGAATCCCAAATTTAAACGCTTCTAAGAAAAATGCATCATATACAGTATAACGAAGACGGGGTGGTTTCTTCAAGATCCCGGGTCTCTTGAAATGGTTACGGACCCCTAAAATTATCATGAGACTTAATTTTCAAGTACCCCATGGACTCTCTATCAACGCTAGCCTACTGATGAAACTGCACTCTCTCATTTTTTTTCTTCTTTGGAATAGAAATTGTTTTGTGTAACCTACATAAGCGGTGGAATGGCGAAGCAGATAAGGCGTTGGCTTTCCAATAATGCAAAAGTGCTTCGACTCCCGGCTAAGCTGGATGTTGAAAACACCGCTCACCTCTACCTAGGGTTTAATAAACTGCGTGGGCATAATTGCGGAAGGAAAGGCGGCCGAGAGAAAGGAACTGGCCACCCTACTCTTCTTAGTGCCGATGGCTTGGTACAATGAGAGCCTTATCTTCTCATACCCGACACTTGAATCAAATATGGGACCACCTTCACACAGGTCTCAAATCTTAAGCACGTTATTTAATTTTTTATATTTTTACTAGCTTTGTTATAAACTCATCAACCTCATGCAATTTAACTTTTAAAAATATGGTTTTGGAGGTCATAACGAAACAGTTCTCACGCTCATAAAGTCGATATTTGTAAATTGCAAATAAGTAGGAGCTGAGCAACAATTTATATAACACAAGTCGATTTTATACCTATTGCAAACAACAGTAGTTTGCTAATTTTCTGTTTTGTGTCCAACCTAGCCAGAAAATCAATCCTTTTTTATATTCATTTAACTTCTGTGGAACATGCTTCTGTACCAAAATAGACTTCTTTGTATAATGTATAGGTTATGATAATTGTTAGACAAAAAATGTAATTGGCAGTTTAGACATTGTGATAAAACTTTTCAAAAGTTTCAACTATTAACTAAGTCAGAACATTTCAAAGACTTTAAAAATGTCATCATATATGATGCGGTGCATGATATAATCTTGCTCAGTATGCAATGACAGAAAACACAAAAAAAAAACAATACAATTATGTGGTTTATACGTTGCATCAAAATTTTTGTTTTCCTTATTAAGTGATATTAAGTCCACTGATTTCAAAACACAATTTGTAGCTGGCAAGCGAACAATTGCACCAACCTGATGTGTCATTCGATTGCGACTCAACTACCGAAACCTGTCTTCGTCCGCGAAATTTTGCGAGATATTGTACCTAAAAGTTTAAATGTAGGTGATTAGAAACACAGTGCAGCTGTTATTTACGCTACTCTTTTTTCATTAGTCGGCCCGTTAAAAACCTATTGTACTGGATTTAGTTAATACTCAAGTCTCAGCATTGCTAGAACAAATTTAATGGGTAATTATAGGCGATATTACTACGTCATTAAAGATACAGACTTATAGCTGTTTTGGGTCAATAGCAGTCGACATAGATTATCTGATAATCTTGCTTATTGCAACTATTGTAGGTCTCATCAGCTGATAGAATCATAGCTACACTTCTTCCTAGTCGCTTTTGTCAACAGTAAAACGCTTTTACACTAAAACTCATGATAAGAAAGTTTTTCCATTGCTAAAGGTAGCCTATTTTGTTATGAGCTAATACTCAACAACGCCTATTAACATTTGTGATAACTAACTAGTCTAGGCTACATGAACCAAATGAAGAAAATTTTAATGCTTACTTGGTAAAAGACAGTTGATTTAAATTTGTGGGTATACGTATGTCCTGCTACACTACGAAGTGGGGCAGAGGATTCATTGAACAAGTTTCTTTGACTGGTTGCTAAGTCCATTCCTGTGTCCGTGTTCTCAAGGACATTGACTCCAATGATGACATCGCATGCGTAAATAGCGATAGGAAGAATGAAACATGTCATGCAAATGACCAACACGTGTAACGGATATAGTCGGTTTTGACGCATCTTTTTCATTTGTTTTTTCAGTTTTCGTTTCTTCTGCAAGGATACAAGGAACGTTTTTGAGGCGTCACTGCAGTCTTTTATTAACTTGTGCCGTAGGCTACTAGCAAAACAATGCACCGGTAGCAAGTATCTTTCTATCAATTTTGCATTAAGACAGTAACTCGTTGCTGTAAATTCAACTCATATTATACTGTACAGTAGTTGGCCTATTAATTTTTCGAACAAACAATAGTGTTGAAACCAAGAAGTTTTCCGTAAGTATTCAATATATTGCTTTAATCTCTTGACGAAGTAAAAGTCCGTAACAAGTAGATTACCCTCAAAAACAGTGAGCCGCACAGAAAATAAAACATAAAATGCTGCAATCAATCAAGTGTTTATATCGTTTTCCTCGCATGTCGTGGACAATAGAATTAAGCTGATGTCACTTGCTTTACAAAATGGACCAGATAGGGGCTACTTAAAAAACAATAGCCTACCACATTACCGTGCTATCACAAAAAGAAAATGTATTTGAAATAAAACAGCAAATAATACTAATCCAGAAAACTTACCGTCATTTTCTTGGCGCTTTCCACGTCTTCAATTTCAGCAACCTCTTTAATTGGAAGAGGTTTTGGTGGTTCTAAATCATTATGTGGATTATACTTGCAAGTATAACACAAATAAAAGTATGTAGGCTATAAGGTATAGCACAAGTCAGTTTAGTGAGATAATTCTTAATCATAATCTGTAGGCCATAAAAAATATATACCCACCATCCACCACGGGCTTATGATTTTCCTTTTGTCGAGGAACATCTTCTTCTGTGTCTTTCTTTGTCTCTTCATCATCTTTTTTTCTTTTCTTTTTGCGTTTTCTTTTTTTCTTTGGTTCTTCATCAGGAGCGGTTTTCTTTATGACATGAAAATGATCATATTAAGAATTGTAAAAATATAGGCGACAGTTTGTAATTTTTATTTGTCTGAAAACAAATGAAGACTATTTATTGTGCACAGAATACTGCGCATGTGTAGCTATTTGAATGTGTAAATCAAACTCACTTCAGGAGTCACTTCAATCTCTGTTTCCATTCCATCGTCACTGAATCTGCTCGCGCCATGGTTTTCCACTGCGTCATCTGCGGAACAACGTTGCTTCATGAATCAAACTGTCATTGATGTTTAAAATTTTAGTAACTGCACAGATTACTTTTTCTGCACATGTAGGCAGGATACAGTAATTTGAACTTTGATGATTTTCGGCCTCGTGAGCATTTGCTTAACGCTAAAGCTAAGTCAAGTTTTTCAAACGTGTCAGTGTTGCTTATCCCGGATCTAGTTGTTAAAGCTGCATTTAGGCCTACATCTACCAACTAGCTTCGGATCATTGTGGTTTCGGAGAATTGATTTAAAAACAAACGAAAATGAGCGTAGGTATGCTTGAGAGTTGAATTCCTAATATCGGCTATATGCAGAAGTCTGGATATTTTTCCTTAATGTTGTTATACCTCTTATAAAAACATTACTTTGAGTGGCCTACTGGAACCATAGCAGTGCTTTATTTTATAAGTTTCTACTTAAAGAGAGCAAAACTTCTTCCATTTTCGATTTCATAGTCTTGTTAGCATCAAATACAAAAATTAGCTCCTAATCCTGAACGGTGTGAGTAAATACAGAAATCTAAAAGAGAGGATCGCTCACTGTCTATCTGTAGAAGCAAAATTGTTTTTACAACCACTAGCTATGAAGTATTAAATCTCAATCATTTGCTTTAATAATTTGTTAGACTTTCTTCCTGTTAGGTTATGAGGTGCCCCCAACTACATCAGAAAAGGTGGATTAACTTTATGGAAATTAGTTGATTTTAAACAAAGCCATTTCAAAGGCAGTACGCATTAATCGTTTGCCAGTAGTAATTAGATGTCTTTTCGTGATACTTTTGCTCGACAAAAATCTTACCCGAATTTACATTGTCCTCACTTTCATTAACTTCTGCACTGTCGGAGAGTGAATTTTTTGTGTTTTCCACCATTTTGGAAGTCTCGGTTAATTAAAACCTGACTTGGGATACCTCAAAGATAAGGCCATCGGTATATAAATAAGTAACAGCATTGAACACGCAGACTTCGATTCGTATTGTGCCTAAGGCGGGCGACTTTTTCTTTGTGGCACGTTCATCAGTGATGTCACTGATCAAAGCTGAATAACCGGTTAGAAAGCCTTGCTCAAGCATTGAAGGACTTGAAGTATGTGTTTGCAAGATTTCTAGAAAGAAAATAGGAAGATAAATAGTTCTTTTATGTTTTTAATTGTTTTTATCATGGTTTCTATTTGTTACTAAAGCATCACATGAAGGAGAGGACTGCTGATGTTAATGATAACAATGGTTTTCCATGTCATTTTTTAGATGATTTAAAATTATGTTAAAGTAACAGTTCCTTGATGAAAAATGTCTAAACATGTTTTGAAAAGCTTGAAGTCGTTGAACCTGTCACATTCAGCTACAAAGAAAGAAAAGAATAACTACGAAGTTAAAAAGAAGAATAAAAAAAAGAAAATATTTAAAGGTAGGCACAGCAGATATGTGATTCAATTTCTGTGTGTGATGTAATCAAAAGATTGCGACCTATATTTATCGCTACGATTAAAAGTTAACTTGGGCAGAAGATTTACAAACGCAAAACTATTTTGCTCTTTAAGTTACATGATAAAGCAAGATGAGGATTGTAGGCAATAGGCTACGTATTGGTTCTACATACTTGACTACTGGTTTTCATATGTTTTGTATTGGCTTTGTAGGCTGCTTTATGTTGATTGAAAATTTTAGCTTTGTTAACCTTAAAGTTTTGGATGCAAAGACTGTTGGTATTGTAAATTCTGCAGGCTTGATAGTTGAAACTGGTTTAATCGTTTGAAACTGCAGGACACATAATGCGAAAGAATCGGCAAGAAATTCACATGGTGAATTAATGAGGTTGTAATTTGATGGATGTACATCTACACTAAACATAACAGCATAAAACAATACAAAATTTCAGAAAAAGATAAAGTTTTAATTTTTGACAGGGATAAAGGAATTCTTGCCCAACATGGGAAATATTTTCTCACAACACCGGCCTCACAATGTCATCGAGAATGTGGATGAATATGCGACCAATTTAATGACAAAGCTAACAGAGTTAAGACAAGATGGCATCCGTTGTGATGTTGCCTTGAATAACGACAAAATTATGAAAGCCCACAAAGTCGTCGTGTCATTCAATCACAAGTTGCTTGATGTAAGTATGGTTTGCAGTTACTGTAGGTTTGAAGATTTTACTTTTGAGTATCAAATTGAAAAGTTGATTTGTGGTATAGAACTTGAATATGGCGAGGAGAAGGTTTGTCATTGTTCGAAGCTGCGGTACATTTCATTTGACTCTCTTCAGAGGCTTGTCGTCAGAATAAAGTTAACCTAAATGTGGTGAGGTATTCATAGATAAAAGAAAAGAAGAAACTTCCTCTTTACCATATTTGAGTATCAAGTTGTGTAGGTTCTTTTTTATATGTTTTAAACACTGTCATGATATTGTTCATCAGATAGCGATAGCATCTTCAGAAACTACAGAAGTGAATATAGAAGGAGACGATGCTGCACACATGCAAGCGGTTTCATCCACAAGTGAGTTACCGTATATAGTATTAGCAACACTACTCAAACACATACTATCAAATGTTAGGCTATTACTATGACAAACTATTGGAAAAACAAATCTTTTAAATCTAACAATTTAAAATTAATTCATGAAAGCTTCTTTTAAGAAAGTTAATTGGTGTAATACTATGTTTAGATCTTGCAACACCACCTGAAGAAGAACATAAAGCTTCAGAAACACAGCAATCTGTTCAAGAAAAGAAAAGCACCATAGAAAATGATGCGCGATCGACAGATACAGACAGCGATATCGAGCATGACAAAACATTGACAGAAAAAGAAGTAGAAAATGTTGCGATATCTGCAAAACAAGAAAATCCACCTTCAACAGAAGAAAATCTACCGGAGGAAGAAAAATATAAACCTGCAAAAGAAGACCAACCGTCTTCAGCGGAAGAAGATCTATGTGAGGAAGAGAAATCTAAATCTGCAGAAGACCAACCTTCAATAGAAGAAAATGTATGCGAGGAAAGTAGTTTGGTTTCTCAACTAAAAACCGAAAGTGTAGTTTTACAAGTAAATCAAGAAGATGAAGTTGAGGACGAAAACACTGCAGTAGAGCAGACTGGGCAAAAAAAAGCAGACGAAGAGAAGGAAGAAGTTGAAACAAATAAAGAAATTAACGCAGACGATGCAAGTCAAGATATTCCACCTCCACTGTGTGAAGAACTATCATTACCTGTTGTCAAAGACGATAAAAGTGAACAAAACAATGCAGAAAATGAGCAAAACCAATGTGATGATTCTCCGGATACGATGCCGTCTCCTGTACGAAATAACCCAATAGATGTATTGGTTCGCTTTCTGTATACTTCCCACATTGACATCACTCAGAAAAACGTCACATCTTTGCGGGTTGTTGCAACGCAGTGCGACATGGATGATGTTATAACAGCGTGCAATGAATTTGACAAAGTTCTTGCAACGGAAACAGAGCCGATGGTCACAAACGAAGAGAAAGACGCTGTAGCTTCTCAGTTCCGTTATCGCTACTCAGATCCGACAATGCCAAGCAAAATGTTGCAGCACTTTGAAAGACTCCGCAATGAAAAAAAGTTCACCGATGTTAAAGTGAAACCACCATCCAAGGACCTTCTTCTGGATGCCCATTCCGTCATCTTGGCGAGTGGCTCAAATTTCTTTCAGCCTGTCATTTCTACTGAGCAAAACGAAATACAGGTTACAGAGATTGACGAGAGTGTACTGGAGCAAGTAATTGATTTTCTTTATACTGGAAAGGTGGAAGTAAATAATCAAACAGTGTCCAAACTAATTCAAGCTGCGGATCGCATGCAGCTTCCAGACATCATTGAAGGTTGTGCAGAATTTCTGGAGGCTTCACTGAGTGTTCAAAACTGCATTCAACATCGCAGCATTGGAATCGATTATAAATGTCACAAGTTAAAGGTTGGTTTGTGGAATTTTAGTTTCTATAGTTAGAAGACGGCTTCGCGGCGACCGATAGTGATGCAATAATGTGCTTTAACTTTTTTGCCTACAGTAAAAAAATAACATATTTTCGTACTATACCTAACATATGATCACTATTATTATCAAACTACTTTCGCTGCAAAAACTTTTAGGAGCAAATCTTTAAGCTCCTATATAGACCCGAAATAGAAGTGGTTAGTCCACTTCTTTCTGACATTTCTTCATGTTGTTTCAGGATGTGTCCAATTCATTTATTGCACAGAATTTTAGCAATGTCGCTCTCACTCCAGACTTTTTGACTCTATCCGTTGGAAGTTTATTGGAAATATCGACTTCGAATGACCTTGTTTTGGATTTCCCCCTTTCAAATGGAGAAATGGCAATCTTCAACGCCATCAAGCGGTGGATCAATCATGACGAAGAAAATCGAAAGCAGCATCTACCAGAGGTAATATTTACAAGCTTTATAGAGGTTGTCTTAGCTTTAAAAAACAGTTCATTTGATGCAAACAATTTGGTTAAACACAGAAATTAACTCTTGGTGTAGCTCAAGTGTTCTGTGCAGATGAACATAATAAAAGCTAATCTTCCAGGACTAATCAACTCAAAAGCATTTATTGTCGTATTTCTTTTTGTATGTGGTGAGAATTGTACACAATATTTCTTCATTTTCCTGGTACTTATCGCATAGCATTGCATCAATCAGTTATCTACAAAACATTTTGGCTTTAATGGTAGGTAGATCAGCAAGTCTCTCGCGATCGCAATTACCCAACATGTTTACAGTATCTCAGGCGAATTGGTGACAATTCAAATACCCATCATACTATTGAACAACAACGTATAGCAAATGGAAAGTTTCGTAGAAGCATTAGCGATATCACTGTCATATAATTAGGATACTGAGCTTTTGATTTTGTATCTTCAAAAGTAAGATTAGAGAAAAGAAGATGTGACTTTTTTCGCCTCAGTGGTGTATTTTTCTCTAGCCCTAGTTTATTACATAGCTTGATTAAAACTGGACTGCGTTTTCTTGCTACTCTATGTCACCAAGTTCTAAAACCACGCTACGCCAATACTTTAAAAACTTTATTATGCAAGCAATAGAATTCAAAAAGCTTTGTAGCAAAGAAACGTATAGATTTGAAGTTTATCGAGCTAACTGACCACATGTTTTCTAGGTCATGTCTGCCGTTCGATTTCCACTGATGAGTGAAAAGCATCTTCTTGATGACGTGACAACCGATGTCATGGTGATGTCCAATGAGGACATTTGTGACCGAATTACTAGTGTTATTTCTTCGAAACCTTACATGTGCTTCAATGAACCAGTTGCTATGAGGGGACGCCAATGCATAATCACAACTGGAGGAAGTTATCCTGTGGCTGATGAGACCAGCGAAGAAAGAGGATACCAAGCTGTTACTTACAGCAATCAGTTTACTGCGTTTGATGTCAAAACTGGAGCGTTTCATGAGCTGACAACTTTACCAGCAACCAGATCCCTCCATTGCGTTGTAGCTTGTGATCAATATGTGTTTGTAGTTGGAGGATTTGATTCCTACTCTTGTATTGTCAAAACCGCATATTGTTTTGACTTGAGCTCAGGAAAATGGCAGATGCTGCCAAAATTAAAGGTCAGAACATCTGTTGTCTGTTATCTTTAATATTTTGTTTATTTCATCTTTCATCCCATGTGTTATTCAGATTTTGAAACAGTTGCTCAACGTTCCTATTTGCTCCCACACAATCTATATGCTTACCATTTTAAGTGATAACCAATGTTAGTACCTGTATTGTAAGAACAAACTCTATTTTTAACAACCTCTTTTTTAGATTAAACGTGCCTGCTTTTCGTTGCATCTAATATCCGGATTTTTGTATGCTGTTGGAGGCTTAACACCGAAAGGGTACACAGCAACAGTGGAGCGATTGGATAGAAGAAGAAAAGTTTGGGAATTAGTTAAACCACTTCCCTGTACGCGGTATAGGTAAGAATTTTTTGTTAGATCAGCGTTGAGATGAGAAAAATCATAATTTTATATTAAAAAAATGCGCAACTAGGCGGTGACCGAACGCTTATAATTTACCATCGTTTCTAATTTGCTGCTGCTTCTATTGTTTTGACCTGCTATTAAGGGTTTTGTCGAGACACAGCCTAGTGCCTTGGAGCGATATCGAAGCGGTTTTATTTCGAGCGTCGCGCACACGTTCTCACTCTTCGGCTAGGCAGACGACGAATTGACGGCTTTATGATTGTTCTCAAAAATTCTTTTTACTTGAAATTTTTTTTATCTGTTTTATAAGCTAATTACTTTTAAAAGTCGTTATCAAAAGGTTCAGCTACTGTCACAAGGTTTCCAACAGTAGGATACTTTGAAAAGCTTCGTTAGGCTTTCTTGTCTGATCAATGCAACCTATACCTTTGTATTCGTGTCCAATCAAATCTTTCGGGCACGTTCGTTGTAAATTCAACTGCTTCACGTATGAAACTTTTATGAAATTCAAATCTTGTGCACGCAGGCACGCAGGCTGTGTTTTCAATGACGAGATTATTGTCAGTGGAGGTCACGAGAAACAAGATACGGTGTTTATTTACAATCCTAACGGAGACGAATGGAAAAAAGCTGTTCCGTTAAACATTGGAAGAGATTCCCATGTGATGCAAGCAGTCGACGAAAAAGCTTATGCAATAGGTAAAAATCAGTTTGCTGAAATATAGTTGTTTTTTGTGTGGGTCAAAGTGAATGTTTTTACAATACGTTTGCATTTACTTACTTAAATCGCACGTTAAAGATTGAAATTAGTTCTTATAGTGTATTTTTTTAGTCAATTTACTGTCATAAATTTTATAGCTTGTTCACCCTGTCACTTTTCGTAAAAACTCCCCTTTGAAATCAAATCGTCTTTCCTGCAATACGACTATACAAAGGAGCTCATTACTATTCAGGAGGAGACGGCATTCCGTTCTCAGCTGAAGTTTTCAGCAACTCGACATGGACAATACTGACATCGTCATTTTTGAGGTCAAAGAAATTGTATTTACCTGGAGTAGCCGTCATAGACAAGAAGATTTTTTTATTTGGTGGATGGTCTGACGAGGATGAAGTGTTTGAAGGAGTGAGGTATCAATCTTGTTTTCAGTCGGTATTTCTTATGAGGCTATTCCAGAAACGGAATCTATAATGATTTTTACGTCCACTAAATTGGACAA
Source organism: Aplidium turbinatum (assembly GCF_918807975.1). Classification (NCBI taxonomy): domain Eukaryota; kingdom Metazoa; phylum Chordata; class Ascidiacea; order Aplousobranchia; family Polyclinidae; genus Aplidium; species Aplidium turbinatum. Next base: position 18,970,609 of record NC_137480.1, on the reverse strand, counting down.
CAAGATAAAAAAATCTGATGAAATGCTTTATCTTTTACGACAATTTCTTGGTTTTTATTTAGCCCAATGCATCACCATAGGCAGGTTATTATGATGTAGGTTATGCTTAATTGATATTTGTACATCTATACATTATACAACCATTGCAGTGTGATTGAGGAGTAGTTAAAAAAACAACTTACAACTTAAAGCCTAAAATAAAGTTTTTGACAGAAAAGCGATTGAAGGTTTGCTTAGCTGCAGACAGCAGTAAATCACGTGTTGAACAATATTGTCTGAAGTAGTGCGCCAACTATCATATATTTCTCCGAGCGACTTTCACGCAGTGAGGTTTTTGTTGTTGTCGAAGAACCTATTAGATGACGCTTCACTTCATCAACTTTGACCTCAAAATGTTACCGTACCATTTTTGTCTTGTTCCTTTAATTCATTGTATGATATCAATACCAAAAACCAACTTATTTCTTAAAGATATTATGACACAACAGTCGGTGAATGGAAGACCACAAACCATTTGATGCCTGTTCCAAGAGGCTCCTCATCATCTTGCACCATCAGGATCCCTAAGAACTATTGGAGAGTTAGATTTAACACTCCAAAACTTGAAGATTAAAAAAAAGACGTAGTGGAACAGTGGTGTAGCTCATCTGGATGTGTTTAAAGACTTTACCCCAATGTAGTAAAATTAAAGCTTGGGGTGTATAGAGTAAAAATATTCAAACCAGAATTGGGATACTTTTATCTAAGTTTGTATAAAAAAAATTGCAATAGAAAACTTTTGTCTTTCTAGGAACTTTGAAGAAACATTTTTCATCAGTTTTTTAAAAACAAGGTTGCTTTTTTTTCTTGTCCCATTGTTTCATTCTTTTGGTTCATCAACTTTTCAAATAAATTGGAATCCATAATGTCGTTTTGAAAAAAAACTTGTGACACATTGTTTCCATCAAAAACTTGATGGAAGGACTATTTCACAACATGTGTTTTGCAGTTCATTTACAACCTTTACGATTTGATGGAATATGCACATTTGCAAGTCAAACTTATTAATTTTTTATGTCTTTTTAAGTGCTTTTTTAGTTTTTTTAAAGCTTGATTAGCCTATTTAAGCAAGACGCGGTACAAACAAACAATTTTGATCAATCAGCAAACAAATTGAAAGCTTTATCTACAATTGTCAAGAAAATGAAATATCTTCTGACAGGTTTCAAGCTCACAACAATGCTTGATATGAACGACTCAGTTACATGTCTTGTAGACCTAATACAAACGAATTTTCACCCGAGTCAGTTCAATCATAAACTAATGTTTATCCTTGAACTGACTCGTGTGAAAATAAATTCGTTTGTATTATGTACAATAGTAATCACATTTCAATTTTATCATCCTGTAAATCTTTTTGTGATTCAATCGTCCTTAACCCCAGATGCTCCAGTTTTACACTTATAAAATGTGATTTGTTTCAGTCAACTTAAAAAAATATTTTTTGAGAAAGTTTTGTTTTCCGGTTGATTATTATTTAAATTGAATGTGTTTTTTTGAAACAATGCACAGTCAACATTGGTTGCGTTTTGAATATAGTTCAGAAGTGTAAATGAACCAATTCGTTTTCTATATGATAGCCTATAGACTTTGTCAACAACCACGTGCCTCGTGCCCCTATGTTATTTTGTAACGAAAATGTTGTAAATAAAATTACTACAACCGACTGTAGGCCTACTCTAACAATTGTACATAAAAAGATGGTGATTTTCTTGAACCAGGAAAATGAAGTATCTTCTGACAGGTGACCCATTTTGTTGAACCATTGTGCTATGACTATTTTGCTTCTTTTGTTGGAAGATCACATGCAAGAGTGTGAAAACCATTCGAGCAAAAGTGGACCAAGCCAAATTATTTAAAACCTTTCCTTTGAATTGATTGGGTCCCTACGAGAAAATATATTTACTCTTTATTTACTAAAAGACAGTGGTCGTTCGAGACTGCGTTAGGATATGTAAAGTTGAGGTTTAAATTTCTTCCATGTGTAGCCCCAGTGAAACTTTTGCTGGCGACTACCTCGTTATGACGGCCACTTAAGCGCAGTCTCGAATACTTTTTATGGTACGGTTCTACTGCATTGCATTCTGTTTTAATGAAGCGGCTACCGTGGTTTCCAGACCGCGAGCACGTAAGCCTAATAGTTGATCAGAAAAGCAAGCTCCCCAAAGTGAGCACAGTTGCTCAATAATTTACAACCAGCTCAGTGGCCGAGTGGTTTCGCCTTCGGCTCTGGTGCTATGGTAGATCTGAGATCGATTCCAGGTCGGGTCAAACCAAAGACTTTAAAAATGGTACGGTTGCATTCTTTCTTGCATATCGCTGTGAAAATAAGTCGGGTAATAATGTGGTGATATCGTAAACCTGATATGAAATTAAAAATGAGTCCTGTCGCTAAATGATCATAGCAGTTGGAGTTGTAGAGCGACAATAAATAAAATCATAACACTATTATCATCATCAATAATTTATACCATTGGGGCAATAAAAAATTATGTGAGCGTGCGCAGTGCGCACACAGATAAAAAAAAATCCAACTCTACAACGAAGGACAAATGCGAAGTGCAGGGCAGTGTTGCCAACCTTTTGGTGTTAGGCCTACATCAAATTACGCTGTTAAGCTTGCGTTTTTTTCCTTTCAGTAGATTTAAGGGTTGTTTGTTTTTGTGAATTCTCTGTATCCAATATTGTCCTGATTGTGGCGTGACATTGATCCTTAGAGTTGTGATACTCTTGAGTTGACTATCTTTCTAATATGCGAAGCTAATATTATAGATGCCTTGAGATAGTAATGCCATGATAGAAAGGTTTGATTAGAACAGCATTGCAGCTTTTCAAATTCATAAACAGGTTATTGTAAATAAGACAATAAAGATAGTTGACTCTAATTAAATCGTTTCTTTGAGCATGTAATATATTCTTAGCTCTGTCGTTGTCAATGTGAAACAAAGGACGCTAAAGGTTTTCCCCGAAGAAAAGATTTCATTAAAAAGTCATTCCCTTTTCCAAAGTTCATTAGTAAGAGCAGAAGCGATTGATCATTAAAAAAAATCATCGATCGAAAATCAATAACAGGCAAAGAAAAAGCGTATAAAGAAATAAACCCTCATCTATATTTAAAAAGCTGTCAAGTAAGTTCGTTTTGTTGCTTGTTGTAAAACAAGTTTACATTTTCCTGAGCAAACATTTTCTTAGCAAAATAATTAAGTTTTAAAAGTTAGGCCTACCACTTTTTAAGCAAAGCTCATTCTGTAACCATTTTCTGTTCTGTTTTCATTTGTCAGAAGTGTAGGCCTATTTTGCTTATTTAAAATTATTTTCAAAAGATAGGTTACGTTGATGTGAAGAAATAAAAAAGAAACCCTAGCCAATAAAATCACGTTTAAAACACAAAGAAATCGTGTAACCCAAAATGGCAACAACGCCGGTTAGAATGTTGTTGCACGTGTTAAACTGTGCTACGTTTGATCATAGCCATATCCAACTTTTGAAAGGTATTTTAAAAGATTTTGGATGTGTACACAACATAGCGACCCCTTTACACCATCACATCTTCCATGCGGTCGTTATGAGTTGCCGCAAGTAAAGAGCTTATGGTCAGGTGTTTAGTTAAGGTCGGTGTTGTAAGCATAAAAATTCTCCGACACACGTCCATGAGAAATAGAGCTGTCTGTGTTTTCAAAAGCGAAATTAGGATTTGTAGCCTACTCATTCCCAAGCTTCCTGACCAGAAGCTGGCTGAATTGTTCAGGTTGTAGAGAAGGGTAAGGTTGTTGCTTGTTGCCCAAGAAGCCAGGTATTCTCTTTCGCTAACGGCATTCTTGCAGCCCCAGTCCGGGTACTGGCAGCTGAAACCGCCATTGTACTGTAGATGCTGTACTTGGTGAGACGAAGAATCCTGGCGTGAAGATAGTGGCTTCTATACTTTGATGATGTAATATTTTTCTATGTTCACACAAATCCTTTCTCTTTCCTTGACGCTGGAAAAACCTTTCAAGAGTCCAATTTAAATTCTCGTGGACAAACGTAGCCTATATGCTTTCTGCTTTGGGCAGGCCACCTACCGAATATGGTGTGGGGTTGCTAGATTATCTGCAGAAGTGCAGTGGCTCTTCTCAAAAAGTATGACAAAACCCCAACATTTTTTCAAGGGCAGTGCAACTGCAAAGAAGCTCAAAATTGTTGCATGTTTCTGATTTCGGTTTGTATTTTAAAGTAGTGCATTTGCATTCAACCCAGAATCTTATAATTTTATTTTTTAACAAAGTTCTGTTCATGTAGCTCAACGATAAGCAAAGACAGTCATCTTCACGTGGTCGCTCTTGTAAGCAACACGAAAACCTACATCAAGTCTTTTGAAAACGATCTCTCCGGATCCATTCTGTTCAGTGCGCGACAGTTTCGCTGTCGACAAGTACCGTCGTCCTACCATTCTCCAGTTGAACGCCGAAGGTATCTTATCCATCAAGTTTGTTATGATCGAGCGTTTACTCAAAGGAACAGATCGGGTTTATACTGTAATATCATCCACAATCCAAGTATTCCCTGAACCTCCTCGGTCTTCTGGCTGCTGATCTAACGGTTTCGCCATTTTCTAGATGTTTGGCAGTTGAAAGGCTCATCGAACCCACTATTGAAATAGAATTTCCAAACAAACGAAAGTATAACCTATTATTATTTTTTCTTATATAAAGTTTAATAAAATAACATAGATTTACTGGTTTCGTTGATTCTTGAAATCGTCATACTGCAGTAAATGATTACCTGCACAACTGCATGATATGATGTAAGCTATTAAATATCGAGCTTTTGTAGCTGTTTCGACCTTTTTTTATTTCAAATAGCCAGAAAGCGCTGGACAGACTAAAAATGGGTCGGCTTTTAAACGGCAGTGAGCCCTCCGTCATGGCGCGCAGAGGCACTTAACGCAACACTGTGTAATGTAAGCTATTGAGTATCAGTATTTCCATCGATTTTCTTTTCAATTAGCTAAAAAACGAAAACGTTGGACAGACTAAACTGATTGGCACCCTGGAGTCCTCTTCCAGGGGGTACGAGTGGCGGTTGACACGGTGATAGCACGATAGCAATAGCACGGTGATTAGGGTGAGTCAAACGCCCCTTAAAATTTCAAAAACTGCCTGGGACTGCCACAAATTTTTTTATGGTGGAGGCTAGACCTGAAATGTATTTTGCCATCAAAATTTTCAAGATTGATTAACTTTTCACACTTGCCCTTTTCGTTTTATCGTTTTCCAAAAATTGTGAAAAACAGTGAAAATACTGTCAATGTTCAAAGTAAATATAAAATATTTAAAGCAATATAAAATGAATTTTATTTCAACCAAAGACTTGTTTTGCACTTTTATTTCTCAGGAAAAATTTGCTTTACTAGAAACAATTATGTCCATGAATATACGTGCTCTAAATTTTTCAAAAATTTGAATGAAAACCATAAATTTTTCATTTTTTGTGATTTAAAAAAATAAAATTGAACCATAAATATCATGTTTAATGGAACATAATATTTTCAACTATCAACACTATGCATTTTTGAACATGAGGTGAGGAGAGGATTAGGTACCTAGTACCTACACACAGTATATACAGACATAGTTCAGCCAAATCATACAGTGGTTTTCAATGCATAGTGCACGACACAATAAATGGTGGTTTATGAAGTTTCCATTCTATTCATGCATTTAATGTCCATGTTCTTCCTGATATTTGTTACCAATTGTCGATTTTCTTCAACTACTTGAAGAGTATTTTGGAAATTTTCTTCTTCCTGACAGGATGAAATCAAATCTGTTGCCAACTTCACCCCTCGTTCAGCGGCGTCATTAACAACCATGATATTGTTAGCTCGTTTCTGACAATCTTGGAATGATCTATGTTCCGGCCATTTGTCAGGATCCTCGGATAGAAAGGAAGTGTCTTGTACACCCAGAGCTTGAAAGAAAATCCATGAACCTTCACCAATAAGACAGGATACATCCAATACTGAGCTTGTGAGGGTATCTATCGAGGGGAACAGGGCATGCATGGAACAGGGGCTTCCCATATCCCAGACCATGAGGTCTTACATTTTGTTGGTCATTCTTGACCATAGACAACTTCTTGGCTACAGTGACCTTTTTTTCCACTGTTATTTCTTGACTAAATAGAATGATTGGCGCGAATTCTGTTGTTAAGCTCCATAAGTGGCGTTTCAATGCATTCATCGCGGGCGTTGCTGCCTTCGAATCAACTGAATCGTACATCTGAATGTCTTTGAATAAATTCAAATCGTTTATTGGAGCATCCATGGCACTTGGACACTTAAACCAATACTTTGCATAGACAAGCATTCCAAAATTTACAAATCGTTGTAACTTGATCATTCTTTTACTGATAATTATTTTTTTGTTCAATTTGAGCACCTGATCTTTTAATAGAACCATCTTAATTGCATATATCAGTTTTGCCATCCACCTAGCCTTGTGAATGGCACCTGGTCGTCGAAAGGTAAAGTTAACACTGTTTTCTCTTTCACTCAGATACAATTTGGTCAGTTGGATTAATTTATTGTAATCGTCACAAAAGTAAATACTTCTTATCCAATGTTTCAAGATCGATGACTGTTGTTTCTTTTAATGTGTTAGCAGCATCATGAATGCAGATATAGTCATCATTATTCATGGTGAATATTGGCACGGATTTGGATTCAATGAAATGCCACGAATCTCGAAATTTCGTAAATAGGTTAACTTCTGGTTAAATAGGTCAAATTATTCAAATATTGGACACAAAGTAAACTATTCAGTAACAATAAGTGACTGTGAGACAGATAAAACTGTATTGTATTTTACCTGCCTAAACATTCTGACTTTTTGAAGCAATCTATCTTTACTGCAATTACATTCCACACTAACCCATATAGTAAATGATATTATGGGATTAAAATATTATACAGCTGAGTAAAATGATATTAAAACCTGTTTGTCACATAATAGAATTTGAGCAAAAGTCAGCATCAGGTCATTTTCAAATGTATTTTACCAAAAATTTACACAGGTTGAACATTTTCAATTGAGTGTGTGTATTTGATAACATTTTTCTGGATAACATAAAGCAAAATCCAGGCTTTTATCTTCACCAAGATTTTATTTCTGAGGCTAGAAACAAGGGGCGTTGAACGTTTTTTGCTTAAAAATATGAAAAAAGTGAAATTAAGAGCAATTTCAAACGCATTTTACAAAAATATGAATAAGTCAAATATGTGCAATTTATTGTTTATATTTAAAATAATTTTTCTAGACAACATAAAGCCAAATCCAGACTTTTGTCTTCAACAAAATTGTATTTATGAACTTGTAAACTAGGCGAGATAATTGTTTTTTTGCATTATGGAGCTCTTACTTCAATCGAAAAGAGCAAATGTGAAAATTTAATATTACGCAATAATTTTGATACCAATATTCATTTTAAAGTTAACCTCCATTGTAAAAAAATTTGTGGCTATATTTAAAAGGGTCGGGGCGTTTGAATCACCCTAACGGTGATAGATTATACTTAAAGTTTTACATCCGAGACTCTTTAAAAAAAACAAACAATAAAGCCCAATGGCACCAACGTGTAAAATTGATATCCAACATAACAAAATCTTCAAGTTGAGATTCAAGTTTTTTTTGCGAAACCCAGTATCTCAGTTTATCTATAAAAACTAAAGTATTGGTAAGATCTTTTTTTCTTTTGTGCCTGCCTGCAGTTCTAGGTAAGTGCTTTTAGAGATCGATACATTGGTAGAAAACAAGAAAGAAATAAAGATATTAAAAAATCGATGTTTTTCATCTTAATGCATAAATGTTTTTTTTAACTTCCAACAAAGAGTTTCTTTGTTTTTAAATAAAAAAGGCAGAGCTTAGCTGGCTGTGGTGCACAGAAAAGTTTCAGCTCAAATAGACTACTCCAGTTAAACGAGCGGATGTCTTCAGAGATACATCTTTGGAACCAAAGATCAAAAAATAGAAAGCCTAAAGTTTTGCAACTAAAATCATGCAAGAAACTTTTCGAAAACTGAACTGCGTTGTTGCATGCAGAATGGTTTAGGTTTAAAAACGTTTGCTTCACATGAGTTTAATTTCAATATTGTGAACTCTTTACTTTTTGATCGGATGTCTTCTAGTAATGCAAAAGTGTTTTCTTTCGAGAAATAAAAGCGTTGTAACAGTGATCTTGCAACATCAGTTTTTGGTTTTAATATCCTCAGCGTTTGATGTTGATTACTTCAATTATGATCTTAAAGTAGCCTGTTGTGGAAAACATATTTTTACCTGTTGTTTTTAGCGTAGGCCTATAGTCCAAAATATTATAAAACGTCTCAAAATATTACCGTATCATAAAATATCAGTAGCACGTTATTGTGTTGCAGCTTACAAGAATTTAATAACCTTAGTGACTCAATAATATCTTTTGCTTTCAATACTTCTATTGAAACTGTAGTAAATTCAATTTGGGTAAAGCTAGTGTGAGGCTGCTTCACATTTTAGAAGGCAAAAATAAGAAACTTGATACGGCAAAAAATTACTCTCCAAAACTTCCGTCCTCAGTAAAAAAAGCAAAGAAAGCATAGTGAAATTTGATTATGATAAATCGATAAGTCTTAGAAGACCCTTTTTACAAAGGCTGCCAAATATGAATATCGAAAAGCAATTCGATTACGATCGAAATGCAATTAAAATTTTAATGTAGGCCCATCATTCATAATTTATGGCTTCAGTTCAAAAGACGCTGAATAACAAAAAGATATAAACGCAATTTCAGATATGAACTTCAAGTAGCCTACCTGGATGTTCTAACTTAAACTAATGAAGCAACACTAACTTTTGAAATAGACTAGCATAACCTTTCACAGCAGCAAATGGTTTAGCAAAAGTAAAGCAGATGCAGCCTACAGAAAAATAACAGCTGTACCGGTAGGCTACAAATAAAAAAAACGAAGTGCTTAAAAGCAGAGAAAATATTTCTCTAAAAATTAATTTTAAACAGCATTTGATAGGCCTAATGTTTATATCAGTGGTTCTTAACCAGGGGGCGTGAAGCATCTCTCAGGGGGGCGCGAGCTCTACAACAATTTCAATTTTTTTTTAATTACTTTAATGTCCTAGGACCTATGCCGGTCGTCATATTTTGCATTTTATCGTATTTTATATTGTATTTAGTAATTCTTGCTTTATTAGTTAGACCAGAACTTTACAAAACTATTTTTCTTATTTTGTTGTTGGTAGTTTACTCATTGCATAATTCATCGTGAAGCCTTAGCGCATCCAGAACTACTGTATGCCTCCTGAAATGAAGGATGCATTGAACTTAGCTATCGAGGTGGTCAACTTTACAAAAGCCGGAGCCCTTAACAGCCGTCTTTTTAAGCTACTGTGTAACGATATGCAGTCAGATCATAAAGCCTTGCTTTTCCACACGAATGTTCGATGGTTGTCCAAAGGTAACATGTGAAAAGGCTTCATGAATTACAAGAAGAAGTCGCAATATTTTTGGAATCACAACAGAAGACACAACTTTTGGCAGAGTTTCAGTCCGAAGGCTTTCAAGTAGCGCAAGCGTACCTCGTGGACATCTTTGAAGCATTGAACACTCTCAACCTTAAGCTTCAAGGGAAAAACCTCAACATCATTAAGCATCATGACATCATTCGAACTTTTATAGCCAAACTCGACCTCTGGAAGAGTCGAATTGAACAAGGAAATCCAGAGAGCTTTAGTAACTTGGATTTTGCTCTCAAAGATGGTAACTTTGAGTCTGAGTTGAAGAAACAAATATAAATCCAGCTTAATGAATTGAAAGCGGAGTTCATCAAATACTTTCCAGATCTGGATGAGAAGCGTGAAGCCTGGAAGTTCATCAGAAACCGTTTCAATGCGAAGTAGTTGATATTTTCGAAGAAGGATAAGAGAAGTTTCTTCAGATGAAGTTCAACTCCAAAGCTAAAGAAGACTTCAAAGAACTGGAACTTGAAACGTTCTGGGCCAATTACCTTTCTGTTTACCCTCTTATCGCAACTCGGGCTCTTCGAATTCTAACAATGTTTGGATCCACGTATCTTTGTGAAGCTGCATTTTCTACTCTCGTTGTTATCAAGACCAAGTACAGAAACAGGCTGAGAGCTGTAGGAGACTTACGTTGTTCATTCTCTGGAGTTAAACCTCGCATTAAAAATCTAGTCGCTAAGCAGCAGTGTCAAGTATCTCACTGATGTGCACAATAAACAGAAAAAATGCAATTTTTTTGATATGATACTTATTTAAAATCTAGGGGGGCGCGAGGCACATGACCATTATTAAAGGGGGGCTTGATAGAAAAGAGATTAAGAACCACTGGTTTATATCATTGTGTTACTAAGATAAGCACAGAAACTCTACATATTGCAAACAAACTGAATTCATTTGAGAAATGGGCTTTATGCTAACAATTGGGCCCATTCTAGAATAAGTAGCCTAAGCTTATGAGTAACATTCGCTTATTAGCTCAAAACAAAAGTGGGCTACTAAGCACGTGAATCATATGTTTTGTGTGGGCTACTTATTTTAAGTTGTTTGCAAATAGACTAATTTTGAAATGATTAGGATTGTGTTGGAGACACATTAGGACAATGGAAATTATGACATTTATTGTATATTTACTTACAAATGTAATAATTGGTGTCTGCGCCCAAGGTAATCTACCATTGTGGAGCCCGCAAAATTGTTCCCCTTCCTGCTATTGTAGTTATACTGAGCAGAGCCTTGATACAAGCGTTCAGCAAGCAGTTTGGCTGAAAACAGTGGACTGCAATGGAAGAAGAATGAAAAAGCTTCCAAAAGCCTTTCCTGTGGACACGCAGATGATAAATTTAGAAGAAAACTTATTGAGCAACTTCGACGAATTACAACAAAAAGTTACTAGTCTGCAGAACGTTACAGATGTATTAATATCTCATAACAATTTATCCACATTTGAATCTAATCATTCGTCTTTTAGTGTTCAACAACTTGATGCCAGTGAAAACGACATTTCTGAGTTGGCAACACTTTTCTTGGCATTTCCAAATCTAAAAACGTTATCATTAACCAGAAACTCAATTGAGAAGATTGGGCATGTAACTTGCAACAAAACTATTAATGGCTTAAAATATCTTGATTTGAATTATAACCACATCAGAAGCCTCTCTTGGATAAGAATGTGCGGTGTTCTAAATTCGTTAATTACTTTAGATATTGGAGGGAACAAGATGCAATCCAAATCTATAAACGACAGTTCATTTTTGAACTTGCAGGAGCTAGAGATATTAGTTTTGGAAGATATGGGAGTGAAAGTTATCAACGACAATGCTTTTCAAGGATTAGTGGCGCTAAAAAGTCTCGATTTAAGCGACAACCAATTGTCGTTTATACCAACAAAAGCCCTTGCGACACTTTCTCGTCTTCGATCCTTGAATTTGAACGGCAACATGTTCCAAAAAATACAATCAAAGGCTTTCAGTGGATTACAACACTTGGAAATGATTGAGTTAACGCGGGATTCTTTATTGGAGATTGTCGATGATGATGCCTTCTCATACCTTCCGTCTTTGAACACTGTTCTTTTGTTCAATAACCAGAAATTGGCTTACATTTCAAAGGCAGCATTTAATCAATGCCCAAATCTGTCAACGTTAGATCTTCATAACACAATGATTGAAACTTTACATGGCAATACTGTGGCTAAATTGGGGTCTCTTAAAAATCTAAACTTGCGAAAAAATCCAATCAATTGTAATTGCATGATGAAGTGGGCACAGCCATGGATGAAGCATGTCCCAGACGGTATGAACAGTTTGGTTTAGGTTTGCTTACATACTTATGAACTGTCCTATATCTTGCTAACCGAGAGGATCAGAACTTTTGTTTTCAAAAATAAGACCAATTTAAATCCATTCGTACCTAAATGTGACTTATTTATAATAAAGTTATGCTCCCAGAAGAGAGTGTTTTCATTCATCACAATATCTTTGTTACAGAATGTTGCATGCAAAGTAAAAATATTAATTTTATATTAATTTAATTTTATATTATCCAATCACGTACAAAATATAATATTTTTACTTTGCATGCAACACATTCGTGTCAAATATTTGAAAAATTTATGCTCACAACTCATAGACAACGTGAAAGCACTAAAGTGCAATATTTCCTGGAAATCGATGATATTGACCCTGCATCAAGATACAAACTTCGTTGAATTTTACACTAGTTAAAAGTAGAATTTTTGAAGTTCTGCTTCAGACACTTCTTTTGCTAAATTGAGTTTGATGATTTTTTATCTATTTCAGCTGCTTAGAAGAATGTGGCGTTTGCGGGATTAATCGATCTTGGATTTAGTGGCTGTTGTGTGACCACATAGTTTAAACGTAGGCTACCCAGCTCATACTGAATCGTTTGTGTTGAGACTTCGTCGACAAAGAGTTAATTTTATTGAAGCTCTAGTTCGGTTTTGACACACAGCCCCAAATCTCTGAAGTAGAGCTTGCAGCCCAGCGTTAGGCTGTTTGTTAACATTTTAGCCTTGGGGTAAAAATGAGAAACGTCTTTTATTAAGTCTAAAATTAAGCCTATCTCCCTTCTTTGAAAATGAGAAACTACAAATTTTCATAAAGCATGAAATAAATTTTGCAGAAAGACATGGAATCTTTACTGAAGACGTGATTTGCGCAAGTCCACCGCAGTTTCGCGGTAGTCGCTTGGCTGAAGTGGACTTTGATCAAGTAACTTGTGCACCCACAGTTCAACCAACTCTTCCTCTTCACATCATGGCAACAAAAGAGGAAACACTGACTTTAAATTGCAGGCAAGTTAAATATTTCAGTACAAAAAAACGACAGTGAACTGTTGATGAAATTTTACTAAAAAGTTACCTCATACCCTCAGCGTTTGAATGTAGTATGAAACTGCAAATAGCCTACACGTTGTAATGAAAACTTATCATAGTTATAACACGAAATAAAGAGTGAAGCAACTATTATTTATAAGCACAATTTGTTTCGATAACTAATGATTCTTTTCTAATGAAATGAATTACTATTTCACTGCCTTTTTAGAGGAAAAGCTGGATTTCAATGAATAGATTTATGTTCAATACCATAAATAAATTAATTGGCTGTTAAGTTATTTCTTACCCCAAACTGAATTTATTAATCAACCAACTGTGTTGGTCAAACATGAGTACTGACACGAAGGAAATTTCACTATAGTTTTGTCAAATTTAAAATAATTAGGCCAGGGATAGTGATATAAAGATACATGCAAAAAGCTTAGTGCATACTTTGAAACAAAATTATCGCATGGTCTCCATATGCCCTTATACTTGGGATGAAGTGCGACAGAAGTAGACTAATGCTAATGAGCGTTTAGGGCTTTTGGAAATCCTACACCTACTATATTCTGGAACATTCCGAGTGGTAACACAATCAACACGGAAAGTAAAATTCAAGGAGTAAAAATGAGTACCAGCGGAACCTTGACAGTAAAGGTTAGATCTGATAAAATGTAGACTGTAAATTGTCGTTAAACGTTTCTCAGACTAGCCTACAAAACAATTTCAAACCTACAATTCATGTTTGCTATGATATAACTTTGATGTTTGATTTTCAGAACCCTAAAAATGGAAGTTATACTTGTAAGGCTGAAAATAGCAGAGGAATGGCAAAACGAGACGTTCTCGTGAAAGTGAGGTTTGAAAGCAGTGCTGAAACTTCTAAACCACATAGGCTTACCACCGGTGTAGCGAGCAGAGATGTGTCAACTACATTGGCTTTCCACACATCTCGAGAATCTCTACCGATTACCACTTCACAACAACACTCGACCGAAAGCACAGCAACAAGGGATGCCTTTACATCGCTACCATTTTCAAATGTACAAAAAAATACTCTGTCAAAAGGTGATAGTTAGTATAGCTTTTTAATCTATACTTTTGATTAACAACTACCATTGTGATCATCAATACACATAACGCTTTCAACATGCTTCTAGAAATCCGTAGCGCAAATTCACAGCCAAAACCACGCTTTTATGTTACATTTTTGGAGTTAATTATGTTAGTTGGTAGTGGAAGCTTCCAACAGGTACGGTACCTGAAAGGAGCCGGTTCCCCAGTCAGAAAGTGAGGACGTTGAATAAACGTAAAACAGGACTGACTTGCTGACTGGGTCAATGCCCGTTGAGAGCATATGGCTGTGTCTTAGCCATGTTTGAAAGTGGACAATGACTGCCATTATGCAGCAAAATATTTCAACTTTTTGTTTGGAGAAAACAAGTAAACAACTTCTAGAAACTCCTGCTTTGTTTCTAAGTCTTCAACCAATCGAGCACAAGTGTCATAAAATTGCTAGTGTTTTTAAGCCTTTTTGTCGCAGGGTTAGGTTACTTTATGTAAGGTAGGTTATAGATTTTTCAAAAGTTTATTTTAACATATCGTAGCCTAATTTCATTGGGTAATGAAATATTAGGCTACACTTTTTATAAACCAATGCATGACAAAAATGTACCTTTATTGCGAAATGTTCAGAAACTTCACCCATGAGCATGAAGCCAATTCTTCCACGAGTTCCAAGCATAAAAGTTCTTAAAGTCACGGATACCAACGCATTGATCACGTGGTCATCCCGTGATCTTGATCAATCCTTCAAAATCAAGGAAAACAAAATAATGAAAATAAGCTTGAAACAAAATGGCAGGTGGGCCACTTTAGTGGAAACGAGATAAACACACATGCATTGCCAAAATTATGGACTAAGAGAATTGGTAGGCCCATTAAAGAAAATATTCAACTTTACCTACGTACAAATGATTAACTGTTTTTATCAAACAAGCGTCCAATAAAAAGAAAAGAAATAAGTCTAATAAGCATTTTTTCTTTACCAACACAAACCTGATATCTGATTTGCAAGGCATATAAGCTTCTTCATATAACGTAGCCTAATTTACAGATTAACCATTTTTGTCATTCTAAGTAGTTAGTTCAAAAAAGGTTGTCACTGCCTTGCCCACTGTAGTCTGAAACAACCTACATTTTCTTCACTTACAGGTTAATTTATGCCCACGAGGTACAACCATACAACGTTTTGCCAAACTGGGAGATTGAGGGGCCAGAATACAACATTTCTTTATTGACACCAGGCGAAACTTACGTGGTATATTAATAGGCCTATCTGTTAACTAAGGCCAGTCAATGCTAAAACACTTGAAAATTAAGTAGCCTATCTGCAGCTCGCCTTCTGAGTGCTTAGACCTTAGAACGAAGCAGTGCCGAGCAAGTAGAAGTGAATTTTTGGTTTAAATTTTCTTCTCAACCATAATGGTTAAGCTAGAAATAAATGATAATGCTGATTAATTTATTAAAACTGCATTTACTACAGTTGTTAAATTTGTTTATTTTATCACGTATTTAGTCTTACCATATTGGTAAGTATTCCAAAGAAACATTACGCTGACTCCTATGTCAAATGATTTCACGTTATTCTACAGGAATAGCACCTGAAGGGAGATAAAATCTACTTTTTTGTGCAGGTTTGCTTAATTATTCAGTGCTGCCACCCTAAGCAAGAAAAGCAATCATGCAGCGTTATTCGCACAGCTTTAAATAAAAATCCGTCTTCCTCAAACAAAACTGCCATCGTTCTGAGTTTACTGACGTGTAAGTGGAATATTCTAGTAATTATAGTGTGGTAATGCGTTAGGGAAATTTTGCACTTCACAGTTCACACTAACAATACATTTTTTGTGTATGCACATTTTCCAATATTTGTTATAGGCTATATCACACGCTAGCTTACTTTCTTATTTCGTCTACTTTTGTCTCGCGACGTTCAAATGATGTAAAAACAACAAATTTTGCGGGTTGGTAGGCATTTTTGTTTGATCGCAAATAGGCCTGGACTGCTTCACATAATCTACTTTGTGCTTTATCACTAGCTCAGTGGCCGAGGGGTTTCGCCTTCGGCTCTAGTGCTAGTAGATCTGAGATCGATTTCAGGTCGGGTCATACCTAAGACTTTAAAAACGGTACCGATTGTGTTCATTTTGCGTAACGCATTTAGGATCAGTTGGGTAATAATGTGATAACATCGTAAACCTAATATAGAATTAAACATGAGCCCTGTCGCTAAACGGCCTTAGCAGTTGTGGAGCGACAAATAAATAAAACCATAACATTATTATTATTGTGTTTTATTATTTTCCAAGTCGTGCTTCGGGTTAGTTCTTCATATGTAATCCAGAGAGGCATTTTTACTTTTGATACTAAAATCATTCGTTTTGCTTGGATTTTGTTAATTTTGACGAAGCATTTTGTTTAGGCTTTTGAATTTTAATGCACTAATTTCAGTTAATATGTTACAAAAAGGGGCATTTTTTCACGTTTCTTTGTCGGCGTTTTGATAAAAATCTCACGATGTGTTTGATCAAGCTTGTCAGTTAGCCTACATGGACAGTCACTTTAATTATTCCTGGAAACCTTGTTGATGGATATTGTAGTTTAACTACTCACTCCAAAGTGGAAAATAATAAGAAACGAGAAGTATCAAAGTTGACTGCTGTCAATATATCCGTATGCACTAGTACGTCTACTTAATGGTGGGATTCGACCGGTTCGCGCAAACCGCTCTCTAAAAATAAAAAGTTTGTTGAACCGGTTCTTGGCCAACTTTTTCTAGTATATCTAGCCTAGTAGAAGAATCCCATTACTGGGCTTTCTAATGGGCTTCTGTTCAGCAAAGTAACAAATAATAATACATTTCTGTGCCCAATTGAATTGACTACAAAAATAAACTCCTAACAGGCTATATAGTTACTGCACATTTCAACGTTTAAACTAACATTATGCTCTTTTTAGGCTTCCTACTTTTGGTTACAGTCTTTCTTTTAGTGCTGTGCTATGGTAGAAATTGCCGTAAATTTGCTTCCGCTCGATGGAATGAGGAGCTGTATGAAGGGTTAGAAGAAATACCGAGTGACAAAGAAGAAACAGGACTCAATGACACTTACGAACCATTGATCCAAGATTCTTGGAAAAACGATCGAAGATCTTCATCATCTGATAGGCTAATTGACACCTCATACAGCACAGTATATATGTAAACTTACTATAGGCTATACTTGTAGGATTGGTGAACACAAGCTTATCATAAACCAAACGCTTTGACAATAAAAGAAAATTGCTTTGCCTATTCTTGTGGTCAAAACAAAAAGATAGGTGGGCTAATAGCCTTTATACTCATTGTGATAATTTTGAAATTCAGTATGGCCCATAGATATTAGCCCTACTGTACAGTAGATATTGTTGTGTGAATTGTTCACAGTGGCATAGCCTACGCATGGGTCAGGTCGAAACCAGAGTTGGGTCAATTTAGTTTTAGTTCAGTTAAAATTACATCATAAAAATATGCAATTACATTACAATTAGGCTATATTGTTCTGAAATTTTCAAATTAAAATTACTTCCAAATGTAGGCTAACCGAATACATGTTGCAATTAAAAGTTTCTTTTTTCAATGTTTATGTTTATCAATGATTTAGTAGGTTACAGTTTGATTTTATCAGCAACATCTAGTAAATAAAATAGCTCACAAACTTCACCATTTCAACAACTATCAGCAACTTCACTCTGCCAATCTCGGTAATCGGTTCTGCGTCAAAAGCCTCTACAAGTATTCAAAACTGCCAGGAATAATCTATTAGAAGCTTTGTAAGACCGACGATAATGATTCAAAACCACCCAACGAACCACGACAGTAGAATTGCATTTGATAAAGACATCATAGAAGGCTACAAGAAAGTTGTGTTTTCACGCACAAGTTCACAGAAGCATATTTATTCTAGGCTACATCATATATCATGAGTGCAACTTATCAAACGTAGACTAATTGTAATTTGAATCAAATATGTTTTTTAAATTTTATTATGTTACAACACTAAAGTCTAACTTTTAGTTTGCTACAGTTTTTACCACTTGTTGAGAAGCTTGCTTTAATTTTAACATGACCAACTTTAGATTCGTGTTGAAAACGTTCGACGGAAAAATTTGTTTGGTCCTCACCAAAAATGTGTTGGTCTTTCATTTCGAAATCGTAACAATTTGTTCGAAACAAATTATGAAATGCGTGACAATCTCGCAACGCCAAAAACGTCGTGAGGTGAAAGCGCCCGGGTTTGCACATAAAGTGGTTAGTCAAGGCATGTAAACCTAAACTTGTTTGGCTTAGGGTGTTTCATGCAAAGTAGCCTACAACAGGCCTACCGAAAGCCTATTTTTGAAAATTCTAGTTGGTTTTGTTGCTAGGCTTATTAGTAAAACCTAGCATACAGTAGCTCTCTCGACAATCTTGAAGCCCTGATTGTTAGTATGCTAGAGAGACTAGACAGGGGAAGATGAAGACAGCCTCTATATCTAGGCCTACCATATTTTCATCACCCAAAAAGAGGACATGTTTAGTAAGCAAGTAAAATGCCAGTGGATTTTTACGTTTAAACAATTTTTACATCTTCTTAGATGGTTATAGGCCTATGTAGCAAAAGTGACAAATAAAAAAACACAACATATTTATTTGTCAGATTCAGTCAATGAACATTTAGCTGTTCAATAGTTCTGCAATATTTGAACTATTCTGTCCACTTTCTGATGTGCCATCATTTAAACAAAGCTAATGCAAGCTAGCTATCAGGTATAAGACGACTTTGCACTATAGCTTTGGTAGGCTAGCTATAGATCGAACAGTTTAACATCATCAATGCCAACATTTTTCTCTGACAAGAGGCTTCAGCACACCGCTGAAAAGCGTTATCCTATTCTTTGGTGTAAGACAGCATAAGCATCCAATCAAAGGATGTGAACTCAAAGTCAACAAACACTTTTCTTGAACAATGAGAGCTTACTTCTGCCACAGCTCACAGAAAACATACTTTTCCTTTTTGGTATCGTTGCTTAGCCTTATTTAGCTTTCTCCAAGGTCACATAAAATAAAACCTTGTTGAAAATGATAGCAATGCAAAAAAGAGGACATTTGAGCATTTTCAAGTGTCCTCGGAGGACAATTAATTTTTTATGAAAAAAGAGGACTAATCCTCCTAAAAGAGGACATGGTAGCCCTACTATAGGCTATCAGTGGTTCCCAACCTTTTTGTTGTCACGGACCCTTTTAGACAAATTATTAATTCTGCGGACCCTTACCTAAATTTTGCCTGAAACTCAATTAACATACTATTGACTATTGTAATAATTATGCTACTCAACTAGCCTACTGTACTGTGTGTGTCATATTGCATTGCCGCTATGACTCCTGCGGCAAATATCAGGTTAAACAGTTGCTCAAATAAGAAAATGAATGAGTTGTTCAAGAAATGTCAGTAGTAGCCTATTTGAATATTAAGGTGACCCAAAGTGTCATGCCGAAACTTTTTCAAAGTAAGCAAATTTAATGAGAGTACTGTTGTTGCCTTTCCTGAACTAAACGACTGAACTGTGGTTGAGTTTTTGACAATGCAACACGCATGTCATCTTCAACGTCCAGGCGATGTTTAGTTTTTATTGTAACGAGAGCTGAGAATCCTGCCTCGCAAAGGCAAGTGGTTATGAACCTGCGTTTTCAAACCGGCAACTTGGCTAAAAACGCTTTCAGTTTTTCAGCTGCATCAATTATTGTTTTGTCACACCTGGTCCTTGAACGATTATCATTGTTAATATGACTAGGTAAAAGAAACGCTCAAGCTGGTTTGGTTTGGTTTGGAATCTTTATCCTCGGACTGACAAAGCCTTGATAGGTTATTCCTGGTACTTGTTCGCATACTTGTAGAGGCTCTTGACGCAGGGCCGGTTACCGAGATTGGCAGAGTGAAGTTTTCCGATTGTTGAAGTGTCGTTGCCGAGAAATTATTCCATTCACTAGGTGCCGCTGAATGGAGAGCAGTCCTGCAATGCGTTGCTCAAGCGCATGCCCCGAGAGTCGAACCAGCGCAGCGTGATCTTGAGCCCGGCGCGATCTTGAGCCCGGCGCTGCTGTGCAAACATCGCTGTGTTCAGAACATATTGATTGCATCCATTCCTTTGTCTGTGCTATAACCAGAGCCACTATATAACAATGCCAGGAAAGTTACAATTGTTTCTAATTATTGGTTTTTACAAACTGTATGGTGCAACCAATTTCCACATAAATACTCAGAAAGCCCAACATGTACATTCTTTTGTGTGAAAACTTTGTGCATGACATACAACCACACTTCAAACGCGCAACATGGCTCGACAACAATTTTCTGCAAGCGAAGTTGTCGAACAACTGGAAAATTCTTTTGAGGAAAATATTAACGATGTGCTAATGTTTGATTCTGATGAAGAAATAGATTATTAGCCGTCGACAGAAGTGCTTAATTTAGAGCAAAGTAATGTGGAATCAAATGCTGGTAGTAGAAGAGTATCTGTAGCAGTTTCTAAACGACGAGTTCACGATATTACTTCGGTCTTGAATGAGAAAAACTATGATGACGTGAATGTACTTAGCGGGGCCGTAGCCAAACCGCAGAGCAAGGGGGGGGGGGCAACTTTTTGTTAGGGGGGGGGGGACAATGTTTTTAATCATTTTGGCATTTTAACCTCTTAAATACCGGTATCCACAAAAATTGCAATATATCATATTGTTCCCGACAATGGTTCACCAAATCAAACGTCATATAAAACCGTTCAGGTCTACTGAATCTTAGCGTATTATGTCATGGAATTTTTCCTAAAAAATGAGCCAATATTGCGCCATCGTTCGTAAGACCTGATGAAACATTGCATCATCACCTTTGAACACCTGTTTGAATTGCATCACAATTCCTTTCATTATTGCGTCACATAACTGCGTACGTGAGTTTGAGATATTGCCATGTATTCTGATCATTCGTAAAATGGTTGCTTGAAGTTAGTCGCAAATTTTACTGTTTCGCTTAGTGCTGCTAGCTGGACAAAATTTCCGTCTTTTATCTAAGTAGTTTGGATTGTAGTGACAGGTTTTTAGTGGTGTACGGCGTTGCACCTCATTTTCGATAGCCGCGGGCTAATTTTACAGGAATACACTTTTTGAATAGACTTTTCGAAAGAGTGTTTCTTTTCGGTCATTACATACAGACGAACGGATCCGGGAACTTTACGTTTGTTTGGATCGCAGATGTTTGGATGCAAAC
The DNA here is from genome assembly GCF_918807975.1 of Aplidium turbinatum. Taxonomy (NCBI): domain Eukaryota; kingdom Metazoa; phylum Chordata; class Ascidiacea; order Aplousobranchia; family Polyclinidae; genus Aplidium; species Aplidium turbinatum. The sequence continues at coordinate 18,949,346 of NC_137480.1, read as the reverse complement.
CGTCTCACAAACAAGTCTAAATCGATAGATTTCGATACAGAATGTTCAAAGGCCATAAGCACCAAGTTTGCCTGTCTTGGTTGTAACATGCTCCGTTTAGTGCAGTGGTTCTTAACCAGGGTTCGATCGAACCCTTGGGGTTCGACGAAGCTGTTTCAGGGGTTCGGCGCTACGCCCGAATTTTTGGAAACATTTTTGAACCACACTGCGAAGTACGATGGCTATTGAGGGGGAAAGTGATGAATCGCGTTTTTGCTTTGTGCACAGAATTATTGAAGTTTTTGAAAAGTCTCAACTATCGGCATTCAAAACACTTTGAGGTCAAGTTTTATCCTTACTTTGGCTTACATCTTTAGTGCTCTCAATCAGCTGACTTACCAAATGCAAGGAGGTGATAAAAATGTAATAGAAGCTGAAGAACAAATGAGTGCTTTTCAGAGGAAATTGCAGTTGTGGTGGCAGCTATTGGAAAATAACAACTTTGCTAACTTTCCACCTCTGGACGATGTAGTAGGCCTAAGTAGTTCCGATACAGCAATTAATGGCGAAGTTGCAGAAGTTCAGAGGCTTAAGCCAAAGTTTCAAAATTCATTTCAAAACTACTTTCCTGAAAAAACGCAATATCCAGCATGGATATGTCAACCATTTTCTTACGATACTACAACAGTGCGAAGAAGAGCAAGCTTTGCATGCTTTCCAACTAGTCGCATTGGTTTTATGCAGTTTCGGTCACGTTTATGCTGTTTTCGTGATGGTAAATAAGCGATGATGTAGGCTCGTTATGACATTTGCAACTCTGACGACAGATATCCAGAGAAATGCAAAGATATCACTTTCATTTGCTTTCCTAAACCAAAAACAAGACTGGAAGACTGTTTAGGATACATTGGATCAAAGCATGTGGTCGGCCTCATGTAGGCTACAACTAAACATGTCAAGAATTAACCATCATTCATACGTCTGTTCAAAGAATCAAAGGTAGGTGCAACTAATAACTAGAATCTGAAATTGTTTGTGATCTTATCACAACAGAAACTGTCTTACAATGCTGCATCAATTGACTAAACGATCTATTAGGTCTGCTGGAGGGTAGCTACCGATAGACTGATTTTGATGCTTATTTGTGGTGGTGGTTTTGTAATGTATTAAAATACAATCAATAGGCTACATGAAGTGTTACCAATTTTAGCATTTTGTGGGTGGAAAACTTTCTGACATTCATCCAGACCCAATTCCAGCTGATGGAATGAAAGTACGAACAACTCGAAAGAGCCGAAAAATAATTATGTCTGATATGCCTCATGACAATGATGCATGCAATGAACAAGATAATCATGTACAAAAGAAGCACAAAGTATTTCGGAAGCACAAAACAATGGTAGGTTATAATTATCCATGACATCTCAATTAGTCACTTTGTAATGGTTTAGGCCAGTGGTTCCCAACCGGGGTGCCGCGGCACCCTAGGGTACCAATTGCAATGCTCAAGGGTGCCGCGAGATATTGAGATATTGCAATACTGCGGCCCATTCTTTATTTTAACTTTAACCAGTTAAGTGCGGAATTTATTTATTTCAAACCGTTTCAGTGCGTATTAAGTTTCACGTCTCACAGTTATTCCCGGCTCCTTTCTGGAGAGTCGCTTGGTGGAGAAGTTGCTGGCGATAAGCATTTGTTTTCTCGCCCAGGAAAAACAGCAAGAAAGAGATTTTGACTCTTGCTGTGCTTTCCATAAAAACGTTTGAAACGCATCATTATTGCCAGGTTTCCTACTGATTTTATTTTGCGTTTCACGGCGCACAAGGTCAAATTGCAGTGATGGATTATCGGATTGTGTGACCCAGCACGATTATAAAATTGCACGATTGTCTGCGAACCATTGTAAACCAATCTATTCACATGCCAGCACTGCTGGGGTGTTTAACGCATGGGTAAGAAATCCACATTGACTCTCACATTGTTTTGAATCAAGAAGAAGACAAATTAATTGACATTCGTAAGTAACGATGGAAATTTTAAGCTTATGCACAAGCAGATGCCTCTCGACGAGTTCTGGATAAAAATTCAAAATGAATACCCTTGCGTTGGAAAGAAAGCTATTGTGCTTTTGCTGCAGTTTTCCACGTCATACCTATGTGAGAGTGGATTTTCCGTATTAACGAACATAAAAACTAAAAAACGGGAACGACTGCTTGTAGTCGAGGAAGAAATGTGAGTGGCTTTATCGAATGTGCCTCTGTGTTATTTCATACAGTCAGGGCTGGATTTCAGCCGGAGCGGTCCGGAGCGCCGCTCCGGAAGCTCGATCAAAAAATTGACTTCTCCGGAACGGCGTTCCGGAAGCTCAAATATTTTATACTCTTATTATGCTTTGCCCTGTTCAGTAAAAGTATACCCATAATTCTTGATGAGTCGAACACGTTAAATGGGGTATTCACTCTGATAATATATCTTCGTACCAGTCTTGACGGAAGCGAACCTGTGAATGTATTTGTCCTGTTGAGCTCGCTATTCTTACGGCGAATGGCATCTTTGATTCCCTGAAGAGCTGCCTAAAATCATATTGCATGTCTACAACATTTTTATCTTCTTGTTTGATTGGTGTTGTATGTGATGGCGCGGCTGTGATGATAAGTCGCAAAAATGGTGTAGCAAAATGGCTTCGTGATTAATTTCTAGATATTGTGGTGTGGCATTGTGCAACCATAGATTGGAACTATCGGTTCGTCATGTTGTAAAATCAGTCAGTAATTTGAATCGATTTCGGTCTTTTATGGACAAACGCTATAGCTATAGCCTTTACCACGCTTCTCCTAACAATAGCAAGGAATTGGGTGAATGTGCAGCGGCTGTTGAAATGCAGTTGTTGAAAATCGGAAGGGTAGGCCTACTAGACACACGTTGGATAGCCTCGAGTTTTCGCACAGTTAGTGCCGTCTGGAATGACTTCCCAGCACTTTTCAAAAAGGGGGCTATTAGCGACACAAGAGATTCTCGGGAACGTGCGAAATATCAAGGACTCTTGTCGAAGATAACATCCACGGATTTCTTGTTGGACTTGGCTTTGATGTACGAATACTCGCAAGAATTATCCGAAATAGCCTAAACCTTTAACTGTAAAACAGAGCATGTAGGCTACTATTTGAGATACAGATAACAAAATTAATAATCTTGCAAAATTATTTGAAACACGAAGGAACGAACCCGGACGACATTATGGCATTGCTAAGGATGCTGACGAAAACTTAGAGTTCAAAGGTGTAGAATTACATGTAAACAATTGCAGAAATAGCCCGCTAATCAATCCCCGCATCTTCTACACTGTAAATCAAAAATTGTAGTTTTAACCACTTCTAGGGGTGGTCTAAAAATTCCACTTCTACTTTTTCATTCCCACCCCATAGCCTATTGGAAAGATGGTCATTTCCACCCTACCAAAGGGTGGTATTTTCCACCCAACAGAGAAGGGTGTATAATCACTTAGGAAATTCCATCCAAGATCGCTTGTTGAATTCAACTTCCATCCAAGATCGCTTGTTGAATTCAACAGACTTGTCATTTATTAACAGCTGAAAAATACTTGATTCAACTATTTGGCCAGAGGACACAGTAATGACACACGGAGAAAACGAAATCATTGAAGTGGCAAAGAGATTGCGCTTAGATGAACGCGAAGCTGCTGTGAGAGGATTCCGTGAATATATAACTACGAAAAGAAGATCCCAGAGTCTTCAAAATTTGATAACGTCACTATAGGCTAATCCCTTCCAATTTCATCGAGCGAGTGTTAGCGCGGATTTTCACAAATGAACCTCACACTGACATCTGACCGTGCTTCTCTACACACTGTAACTGTTTCAAGTTTACTCTTTACACGAATGATCCGAGTGTTAGCGCGGATTTTCACAAATGAACCTCACACTGACATCTGACCGTGCTTCTCTACACACTGTAACTGTTTCAAGTTTACTCTTTACACGAATGATCCGTCTTCTAGGCCTACTGAGAAATTTTTAACCAGCAAAGTATGTTGGATCCTGATTACGCCATGGACGTAACACGGCAATTGAGACCCGAAGTCGCCAGAGGTTTTATGATTTTGAATACGATAAGTGTCTTAAAAATTGTAGGCTATAACTTGAAAAATCAAAAATCAAAAGTGGAAAAAACTAAAAACAACTTTTTTTCTTTGTTTTTTCTAGGCTATAACTTGTATTTTTTTGTATTATTGTTTCACTAAAATATGAATATTTGCATTGAACAGCGCTATACCATCTATAAACCATGATACGGTACTTACTTTAGTAACGTTTTAGGTAGCCTACATCAAGTGTGTTGTTTCAAAGTCTTATTGGTCACAGCGGTAAACCATAATCTCTTCGTGGGAAAATTGTAACATAAGATTCCCAAATCCGTTTGTCTGCATGCAATGACCGAACAAGAAACACGCCTTTGAAACGTCTATTCAAAATTGTATTTCTGTAAAAATTAGCCCACGGCTATCCAAAAATTGGGGTGCAACGCGATGCACCACTAAAAACTGTCACTACAGAACAGATTACTTGGATAAAAGACGGAACTTTTGTCCAGCTAGCAAGCACTAAGCTAACAGTTAAATGTGCGGCCAACTTTCAAGCAACCATTTCACGAATGACCAGAATAGGTAGCAATATCTCAAACTCACGTACGCAGTACTGTGACGCAATAATAAAAAACATTGTCACGCAATTCAAACCGGTGTTCAAAGGTAGTGATCAGGGAGTCGAACCGAATTTTTGTAAACCGGTTTTGGGGCGATTTTGTCTGAACCTTAACCGGAACTGAACCGAAAATTTGAGTTAGCTTAAACCCTAACCGAACCCGAACCGGTTGAAAAAAGCGGTTCACTCCAGCATTACGTCATTGTTCGCATTGTGGTAAGTGAAGTTGTACGTAGCATGTTGTTATCTTGGAGGCCACATTGTACGGATGAATTATAGCCTATTCCGTAACACACGATCCACTATCATCGATGCTTTGGAGAGGAATTTTTTGAGGTAAACAACTTCTGTTCTGTGACATCATAGACAATATAGTTTGATTGTAACTTGTGCAACAAACAACAAAGGCAAGTTAATTGAGCAAAGCAGTGTTGAGATCAGTGTTGCCAACCTTGCGGTTTTCACGCCCAATTGGGCTAGTTAGTAGTTGGGCAATAGTAGGCCTAGGCCTAATTTTATCGGACCCGAACCGAAACTTATAAAACCGGTTTTAAGTTTCTTCGAACCTGAACCGGAACTGAACCAAATTTTGAAACAATCTTTGAACCAGAACCGGACCCGAACCGGAAAAATCAAACGGTTCGACTCCCTGGTAGTGATGCAATATTTCATCAGGTCTTACGACCGATGGTGCAATATTTGGACATTTTCTAGCAATTTCCATGACGTAAGATGCCAGCTAGGTTAAGTAGACCATAACGGTTTTATATGACGTTTGATTTGGTGAATAATTGTCTGGAACACTTATAAAGACATATTTCTGAATTTCTTCTACGGCCCCTAGCGCATTCGGAAAGTAAAAAACTAGCGCTCCGGAAGCTAATCTTCTGGAAATCCACCACTGCATACAGTTATTTAAAATACAGAAACCTTATAAAATTGATCCAGTTTTGCCAGGGTGCCGCAAACTATTTATCTATTTGATAAGGTGCCGCAAGGTCAAAAAGGTTGGGAACCACTGGTTTAGCCTATGGTTTATTTCTTGATTTGTATGAATTAATTACTGGTAGCTTACGGTACTAGGCTATTGGTATTATATGTTTCAGTTAATTTTTTTTATTTTATGCAACCATTAAATTTAAACAACCATAGTTTACAGGCTATGCTATTCATTACAGAATCCTGTAAGCTGGTAACTGAAAATCAAGCTTTGAAAGAAGAACTTTGTGCTTTAAAAATGCAACATGAATCGCAATCTCTTCTTTTGCTACCATTGCAAGAAGCGTCATTTTTTAGTGTAGGTTCCATTTTGAATTTTTCTGTTAATGAATTGTTACCCTTTACCAGAGATGGTCGTGATCTTGATCTTCAAGATCACTTTTTTTTTGGTGATCTTGATCTTGATCTAAGATCACTTTTTTTTGTGTGATCTTGATCTTGAAGAACAATAAGATCAAGATCACTTTAAAATTGAAGTTTACTTACTAAACAGAGGAATTTTTTTAGAACTCGTACTGTACAAAGTAGTTAGTGGCAACTACTAACATTAAGCCACTGTTAATATGATATGTATCCAACAAAAGACAATTTAAAGTCTCCATCTAATCTGGTCAGTGTTGCCGTTTCAAAATTGAAAAAGATTTCTGTGTTGGTCATAATAAAGAAGTCAACTTCCGTGTACTTTATGTTGACGTATGGTAAAAAATGATTTAACTTTGTTCACAATTTCTATGTGTGAATTTTTAAGAAATGTTTGCTTTCTTTGACTCAATTTTAGATGTTTCAAAAGTCTAGGATGGTGGTGTTAAAAAATCTGGACTCTAGCCGACTTTGGTCATGTAAAGTGGTTTATTGCAGCAAATCAACGAGACCAAGACTTGTTTAAGGTCTGAGTATGGAGCGGTTTGTCTGACCGCAAACCTCTGAACTTTTTTGATAGCAGACAACAGTATCAAGGTTGCCAGATGGGTAAATGGTGCAATAAACATTGACATAACACAGTGAAAGTTAAAACTACTTAGTAACACGAATAAAAACTCCCACATAGGCCTAAACCAGACAAAAATTTGGTAAAAAATGATGCAGTTCAAAGTTTATTTTCATTTATTTATTATAAATAAAAAGTATAAAACTAATTGCAAATTTTGCGACTTTTTCAGTACTATTGTAATTAACTTTGGCCTTGGGTGTGACTTTGCAGTTCTACGCAAACTACGTCAGCAATTGATAGACCTAATAGCAACAGTCACTAACTTATTACAATTCTTAGGCCAGTGATCGAGTAGTTAAAAGTAAAAGTTAGCAATACCAACTATATACCTTTACCCAGGTTGCTTATAGTACGGTAATTATTTTTTGCAACATCATTGATCAAAAACTTCATTTTTTTTTCAAGTAACTTACACAAAAAGTGATCTTGAAAGTGATCTTGATCTTCAAGATCACGATCTTGATCTCCAAGATCACATAGTTTGGTGATCTTGATCTTCAAGATCACCAATACTGGTGATCTTGCCCATCTTTGCCCTTTACCCATTAGGCCGTTACCCTTACCAGAAGACTTAATGCAAAAGTTGGGTGGTGGGTATGGTTTCAGCATGATAGACTTGGCTGATTTGATTGATTGACATTTATTTTGTTGCGAGTACAAATACACAAATACACTGCTGCCTACAATCAGATTAGACTTGGTCTTGACAGTCGAAAACGACTCGCATTAAGCACTCACCGTGGCGTAGCCTACTCACCAACGGTCGACTCCTCCGCTGCCTCCACCTCAGCTCGAACGGATTCGGACGAAACACCATATTGTACCGGAATTCGGGCCACACAATCTACGAAGGTCGAGCCGTCGCCGCAGACCTCCGGCTCGTTTCCGACTTTGAGTTTTATTGTTTAATTCGGTGTCCAGTAGCGTACGCAGGATTTTCTCAAGGGGGGGGGGGGGGGGGTGTATTGAGAGTAGCGTAGCCAGGAATTTTGAAAGGGAGGCGAAGCCCGACGGCGTTTTCGCTTAAGACGACACCCAGCGGCGGGGGGTCTGGGGGCCTCCCCTAGAAAATTTTGAAAAATTACTTTGAATTTGGTGCATTCTGAGAGCATTTTCAACAAAAATGTGGGTATGAATATTCCTGTAAAATGGTGCTGTCAGGTGGCATAGCAAAAAGATAAGATCATGTTTTCTTCGGCATTTTTCGGAAACAAAGCTAAGTCTCTATGTTTTCTTGTTGTTAATTCCTGGCTGAGATGTTTGAATGTTTGGTATTGGCAATACTCGCTCTTTTAATGCAGTTTTGTTTAAAATTAGGCAAGTTTTTTTTAGACTGAAGCCATCATTCCCAAACATAAAGAAACTGAAAGCATCATTCTCAATATCGTGACGTCACACGCGTGCCAAAGTGGGGTTGTAACTCCCAAGGCCCAACCCCCCCCCTTTGGCTATGCCACTGGCCATTGATATCCCAGACGTCTTCATGATATCCCAATATGGTTTTAGTTTAGACTTTATCCATTTCTCTCTTACTAATCACTACAATAAGCTTACAGAACACTATGCTACATTGGCATACCTGGGGTGGGGTAGGTGGATTGGGCCATGTATTTCGTATTGGCTTAGTCTATGAAACAACATTGTTACAGTAATTGCTTTGACAGAGCAATGCAAAACATATTAAATGCCTTAATCTACGTCGTTAACTACTAAAACATTTTTAAGGGGGGGGGGGGGCATGGCTCAATGGCCCCCCCCTGCGTACGCCACTGTCGGTGTCTTGTTCATATTTTTCTTTGTGTATAAAAATTATCGGGGAGGTGTAATAGTCGCCATTTAATTTTCGTTGTATTTATGTAACTTGTGACCAGCCTCACTACATAATCCCATTCAACCTTTTCTGGTACATACGTTGGAATCGATAACCACCGCACTGCGCGTCGTAATCAATTAAGCTATCCGTAGCCTATTACGTTTTTCAGTTGCATGCTTTGCGTTTCTTTGTTGATAGGCCTACATATTGCGTTGCTTTTGTACAATGTTTTGAGTAAGTACAGGAGGTCAGTGGTTTTTCACTTGCTTGTTTGACGAATTATTATTACTTGTTGGCAGTGATGGGCATTATCGGCGATAATTTATCGGCGATAATTATCGGCGATAATTTTTTATCGCTTATCGTTATCGCTCAATTATTTTTTCAGTTATCGTTTATCGTTATCGCCAAAGGCAATATTTGATTATCGCCGATAATTAATCGCCGATAAATTTTATTTCGGATCAACGCACAAGTGGAAAGACCATGAAAAGTAATATTTTTACTAGCCACTCAGTTAATGAAACTAAAATTAAAACCAGTTCTTCTTCAGTGCCTGAAGTGTGTATGCACAGGTCGTTGTCAGGGGAGGGGGCACGCCTCCTGCAGCGACGGCCCTGACAACACAATAATTTTTAGAGTTGCAAATTGCAATGCAATGAAATGCATGCAACAAGTCTCTTGTTGTTTTGCTGCAATCGGCAATCGCGAGTGAATTTTTCAATTAAAATGTAAGCGCACAGGCGGTACAGATTCCTTTGAAGCGAAGCGACAGAAATTGACAAGTGGTTTGTGAAAATGTCGCAATACGAGGCCGCTTTTACATCGGAAACATGGTCTTTCGCGCCACCTCACGTTCAACTATTTTATTCTTGTGTTTTCTTTTTTTGTTGGAAGTGTTAGTTTTTAGTAATTGTCGTAAAAAAATAAAATCTCTTTCGTCAAAGCATGAAACTTACTGTTTTAAGTGCATTAAATCTTTAGATGAGTAGATTAACTAAAATTGCAAGAACTTGCCTTGAGACGTGCGGTTACGTCACAAACTCAGTTTAAAAGACAAAATTCACACACAATAACAACACAAGATCGGTTATAGACTGTAAGATCGATTTTTTTCTAGCTTGGCGATATAACTTTAATCCAAAAATAATAACCAAATGTGTAAGTGCCATTTAACTTAAAAAGTTAACCCATTTGTGCCGAAAGTGAAAGTAGGCCTACTTAAAAAAAATTCGGAAAATTTAAATGTTGCATAGGCTAATTATGACCTAAAAAACATATCACAATTATTTTTTTCCTAATTGTGTTTGTACTTTTTGAGAAAAAGGCCGTCCTATATATAAGACGCTAGGCAAATCTGTTATCAAATTTCACAAGCTTGATGGATTTCACAGTGTATGCACATTTTTACTACCAATAACGCTTAAGATTACTGATAAATTTTCAAGCATTTTGCGTTTTTTGGAATTTTTTCAATTATTGCTGACTTTGCTCTAAACAGCCCTGCAGAAAGCAAAATACAAAGTTTGGAACGTTTTATGATATTTTCATTTGATTTAATTATTTTGCCTATTGCACGTAAGCGGCAGTGTAACTCAATTGATAAAAGCATCCAACTGGTATCTGAAGGTATAATTATAAGCACGGCGGTTACCTCAGTGGTTTGATTCTGGATCAAGAGGTTGAAGATTCGATACCTACTGCCGCTTTTGCGATTGTATTCATGCATAACTTACAAAAAGTTTTGTCCCTTTACAGTATATTATGTTCGATTTTTCGTCATGTTGATGAAAACAGTTCGTGCTGCATGGGATGGGGCAGCGCTAATCAAAAAAAAAAGAATTATCGTTATCGGACATTATCGGCGATAATTTATCGTTTATTGTTATCGCTTAACTTTTTTTTGATTTATTGTTTATCGTTATCGCTTTAGGCATTTTTCGTTTATCGATTATCGTTATCGCTTAACTGAAAAATGAGTTATCGCGCCCAACACTGCTTGTTGGCGACCTGCCTTACTTCATTTCTATTATATGTCTGAAAATACACAGGAACAATTGTCCGTAACAATGCTATAATCGCTACGTTTGTTTAATTAACGGCTCGAAAAAGGTTGGGAAACACTGGTAAATCATCATCGGTCATGCAAGGCTGCATGCCTGAATAAGAGGCAGTGTTGTGCGGATATTGAAATTTGATAATCCAATCCAATCCGAAATTTTTTAGAAATATCCGAATCCAATCCTGATCCAAAAATAATAGTAAAAGCAAGATCCAATCCAGATCCGAATATCCGAAAACTAGCATTATACTTATAGCAGACATATGTTGCACTAACATTTTTTTCTTACCCTACCATCCTTGTCTCAATTGCAGCATAATGAATTTATACTGATAGTCTGATATTAAAGCAGCACTCAGCCTACCAGTAATCAATCTGAAACACAACAATAAACGACAATAACAAAACAAAGAAAATAGCAGTGTAAGCATGCACAGTTGCACACACTTATCAAAAGCATACTGTTTTTGAATATAATGATACAAATGTCATTATAAGATCAGTGTATAATAAATTGTCACTAATCACATGCTCACTTCCATGAACCATACAGAAATGTAAGTCGTTCAGAAAACTATTCTTCCTCAGACCTAAACACAGAGTTGAGTACAAGTAAAGCATCAACAGTTGATAATGTGAATATAATCTAAAATGTCAAGTCAAAAGCATAATAGTATACTGCACAGCAACAGGAGATCTACTATGGCAAACTTTTTAGCTTCTGCTGGGCACCGGCCAGCACTTTCTAGTACCGAGGTAGGCTACTTTCATTAACCTCTTAGCGTTCCGTGCCTGCCTTTGCTTAGTTGCTGGTTTGCTTTTGTTGACTGCGAGTACCGTACATCGGTATCAGACTAGTGCTGCCAGATCTACGGAGGCTAGCTTCCCTGAAACGAAGAACAGCAACTACATGGAATTTATGTCATTCAATTTATTAAAACGTAACTAAACAAAGTTAAACAGATTCGGATAATCCGGCTCCGGATCCAGCTTGAAAAAAATTGAATCCAATCCAATCCGGATCCGAAAAGTTTCTTCAAATCCGGCAGGATCAGACTCCAAAAATCCGGATCCTGAACAACACTGATAAGAGGTAAAAGAAAGCGTTGCCAGAGGAGGAAATAGGATACCAAATTAAAAAATTCTGGTGAAATTTGGAGGTCTTTGGTGACAAGTTTTTTGACCTTGGAACCAGACAACTTTTTGGTGAAATCTGGTGAAATTTTCCCTACTCAATTTTTTTTCGAAAAAGTTTTTTCAATTTTTTTAAAACTTTTTAGCGAAAAATTCCCGCTCGTATAGAAAACGTTTTGCAAGAGGTTTGCGCTTGAGTGATGTCAGTGTCTTATGTCATAAAATATATTTGTATTTTTATGCAAAATTGCTTTATTTAGGGTGTTTTAAATGTCTGGTGAAATTGTATGCAATCTGGTGAAATATTAGTTACTTTTGGTGCCAAGCAGCTTTCAGCATCTGGCAGCATTGGTAAAGGGGACGGCACTCGGCAGGCTATCGTTTAGTTCAGGCTTGCCAGATTGGCTTTTTTACGGCCAAATTTCACAAATTTGGCCTTTTTTGAAGTCGTTTGGCCACAAAATTTGGGTTTGGCTTTTTGGCTTTATTTTGGTTTTTTTTTTCATATTGGTTTGGCCGCAAATTATTTGTTTGGCTTTTTTTACATTTACTGTATTTTGTAAGATTGAAACAACAATGGCAACACTTGTCCTTTATTCTTTCACTGTGGATTCATGGTTGCCAGTTTGGATTTTTTAAAGCCAAATTTGACAATTTAGGCTTTTTTTGAATCTCTTTGGATTTTTTTGTTTAAAAAAAAAATCCAAATGAAATTTGGCTTTTTTTAGGCTTTTTTTTTGTTTCGTTCAAAAATTTAATGAGTGTTATGGAAGAGAACAAACTATCACAAAAAGAGAAAAATTGCCTTGAAAACCTTAAAGTGCTAACTCAATAAATACTAGCGTAACATGTTGTGATGGGATGATGATGATTTTTCAAGGCTTAAGTGCTTTGCACTTATCTAAAGTCCTTTCCCAAACTGCTCGAGTCCTCTTTGATCAGTTGCCAGTGAGATTTCTTCAAGGTGATAATGTACAGGAAATAGAGCAACAATACAGGAAGATAGGCTTTATTGACTGGTTGGTCATCTGAAACTAAAAGTACGGTAGTCTATTTGCTGGAAAAATCCTAAAAGATACAGCAGATTTTTGGATTGGTGTCAAAACATATACAAATTCTGCAGGTACACATGGATTTGCAAACTTGGCCACATATGCTTTGTCTTGTTTAACAGATCAGTTTGTTTTTATTTGTCACCACCACAACAACAACAAAAAACAATATAGGCCTATGCCAAACATAGCAGAGGTCTAGAAAAAGGTTAACCATGCCAATCTCCAATGCAGTTGTAGAAGGGAATATTTTTACCGTCACTTTGACCAAAATAAAGAAGAGAAATAGAATGCGGTTGCAAATGTTGGACTCATTGCTTAGAATAAAAACGCATTTGAATTCCTCAAAGCAATGCTGTAAACACTTCAAAGTACCGTAACACCAAGGATGCTATCTTGGTATACATCAAAGAACATGTATCAAACTGACAAAGTTGACGAAGGTTCAGTAAACGAAGGTCTTTTGCTGCTGCTGCAAGAAGACGATGATCCAATTTAAATTTCTTGACTAGATGACTGCTATGTTTGTCTATTCACTAGAGACTCAGTCGCTTTAGGATATTGTTAAACTGGTATTTTTGTCTTTTAGTGTCTTGTCACGACTGATTTTGTTTCTTATAAGCTAGTTTATAGGTAGCTTTGTGTATTTTAAGGAACATAGGCTTGTTAGAGTTTGTAGTAGATTTGGCTTTTTTTGGCTTTTTTTTAGGCAAGTTTGGCTTTTTTTATTTTGGCCATCTGGCAACCCTGTGTGGATTGAGGAATTGCTATTTGTGCGCATGTGCACTGTGCAGAGACTGCAGGGCAGGGTAGGCACTTTAACGTAGGACAGGTTTCCTCGTGAATCAGCTGTTTGCAGTCATGTGACTCATGCCATTATGATTGTAACCTTATAAACTCAATTGATTACAGCCTTTAAGACCTTCTTGCACTCAGTTCAGTTGCAGAAGAAAAAAGAACATTAGCAGAGAGTGGGAATCGAACCCACGCAATCGAAATGACTATTCCCTTGCCCTAACCCTAACCCATTAGGTCACGCTGCTGTGGCGATACATTCACTTAATTTTCTTTGTATCAAAAATCTTTGGAGAAGATCGGATCGAGAAGATCGGAGAAGATCGGAATATCACGTGCTGAGTCGCATGACTGAAATCAGCTGATTCGCACGGAAAACTGTCCTATGTTAAAGAGTCTACCGCAGGGCAGGGGCAGACTGACAGCGTGTGCAAGGATGAAGTCTTGCTCTTTTGGCGATGCTTGTTAATTTTTATAAAGTGACCATTTTGACAGGCTATTATTTAAAGTACCGTATTAATTATTATCTGTTCAAAAGTATTGTAGTTGTTGATAATATGTCAAAACGAAAGTGGAAGGCAATGTATGATAGCAGCAGGAAGTATCTACCTGAATGGGAAAATGAGTTTTCTTAGCTTAAAAAAGATGAACGCACAGGCAGGGCCGTAGCCAGACCGCAGAGCAAGGGGAGGCCAACCTTTTTTTAGGGGGGCCGAAAAAGCTCTGCAACGGAAAGATGGGCAAAATCATTATAATTGTAGCTGTTGCTCGAGAATGTTGGGATTTTGCCAGGAGACGCAAAAGTTTTTTCAGGGGGGGCGAGGCCCCCCTGGCCCCCGGCTGGCTACGGGCCTGCGCACAGGTGATACTTTTTGCAAGTTATGCCAAGCAACCATTGTCCCAAAGAAAAGTAATTTTAATAACCATGAAAAGACAACGTAAACTTCCAGTAAACGTAAACTTCCAGTAAACGTAAACTTCCAGTACAAGCTCAAAATTCTTTATTATTTGATACACTTGCAGCTACTGCACTTGATTCTGAAGAAGCAAAAAGAAGATTGAGCTGAAACTAGCATTGTCTGTCGCATGCCACAGCTCTATTAATGCAATTGACCATTTCCAAGACATACCTGTTGCAAATGCAAAGGGTAGCATTCTAGCATACTGCAACAGCTAAAATCATCACTTATTACCAGCTCCTGTTGCTTTTTTTTAATGAATTACAAACTGTTAGAACGCAACGTGAGTATTACGGTACCTATCAAACTTGGTTTTTACAAGTGACTTGTTTGGCTGGTTTTTGGCCTTTTTTAGTTTAATGTTTGGCTTTTTTTTACAGTTTTATTGGCCTTTTTTGGCTTTTTTTTTTATGAAGGTTTGGCTTTTTTTTCAATTTAAAATCTGGCAACCCTGGTTTAGTTTTTTTAAAAATATGTTGTTGAAAGCAAGAAGAGAGAGAGAGCGAGAGGGAGAGAGAGAGAAACCTTTTATTTTGTCTGTTGCGAAAAATAGTATATGTACAGTACAAACATATAGGTATTCAACAACAGACAGGAAGCAGCGAAAGACTATATTAGTCATCAAGTCAGCTGTTACGGTAGCGTTAGTAAGAATGCCAGCTTTAGGTTTTTCCACCTAGATCTGGGTTTTTTTTGACCACATTTGGGTTTTAAGTTTTTTTCTCTTAATTTTGGGTAAATCTAGGTTTTTCGGTTTGTGAATTTTCTTTGATTCAAAAAGTTGTTTAGCCTATACAGTACGGTATACAGCTCAACATAAAATTCCAAAACTATCGTACCGTAGCACAAACAGGATGGCTTTCTCGAGAACAGGTAGGTCATCAGCAGCATATTAGAGCAGTTGGAAGCGCTGGTTTGTATTTTCAGTCTCAATGTAAGACTGACAAGGTTGATGATGCAAAACGGATTTATGATGCACTTGTTAATCGTGGAACAAAGCATAGCCTATGCTCGTTTTTTTGCAATATGTTCTTAAAAAGATAAATAGTGTCAACCTGGAATTCCATTGTGATCATTTTCGTCTGCACAAGTTGTATTTTATGGTTTCTACAGAATATAGAAATATTTTGAGTCTCTTCCTCAGAGAAGATTACATCATGCACAGAAAATTAGGAGAAATAGATCCAATCATTGCTGAAAATCATAGAAACATGTCAGCTGTGCACCTTGGTGGACGGATGCAACCTAGTTCGTACCCTGAACAGTTCGGACCCTCAGTTCGTACCCTGAAAAGATCGAGAGAAAAAATTAAAAAAAGCGGAAGTCGCTGATCGCAGTTTCCACTAACCCTAACTCTAACCATAGACTAATCTATGCTCTAACCCTAACCCACGCTGATCGCAGTTTCCGCAAACATTTATCCGTAGTTTCCGCTAACCACAGTTTGCGCTAACCTTTACCTTAACTCTAACCATAAAGTAATCTATGCTCTAACTGTAATCCTCGCTGATCGAAGTTTCCGCCAAACATTTTTCCGCAGTTTCCGCTAACCTAACCCTAACTATAGAGCAATCTATGCTCTAACCTTAACCCTCGCTGATCGCAGTTTCCGCAAACATTTTTTCGCAGTTTGTGATAACTGCAGTTTCGGCTTACCTTAACCCTAATTCTAACCATCGAGTAATCTATGCTCTTTAACTCTCGCTGATCGCAGTTTCTACAAATATTTTTTCCGCAGTTTCCGCTAACTGTGTTTTCCGTTAACCCTAACCCTCGAGTTTGTTTGTGGAAACTTCGATCAGCGACTTCGGCTTTGTGCTATTAAACTGCGATCAGCGACTTCGGCTTTTTTTAATTTTTTCTCTCGATCTTTTCAGGGTACGAATTGAGGGTCCGAAGTGTTCAGGGTACAAACTAGGTTGCACCCTTGGTGGACGAACAACGGCCCTGTTGGAACCCCATTTGTTTTTGTATAGTTATATGCCATAATAACTACCAACAGAAGGGTTATAGGCAAATTGTTCATAAACAGTTGTTCGTAAAACAATTCTTCGTAAACAGTTGTTCATAAAACAATTGTTCGTAAACAGTTGTTGGTGAAATGAAATCCGTAAAACAATTCTTCGTAAACAGTTGTTCATAAAACAATTGTTTGTAAACAGTTGTTGGTGAAATGAAATTCGTAAAGCAATTCTTCGTAAAGCATGTCTTCGTATACATCAAATCTCAATTGCATACACGAAGAAATGCTTTGGAAAGAATTGTTTTACAAAGAATTAATTTTACGAAGAATTGTTTATGAAGAATTGCTTACAATGAATTGTTTTACCCAGGGAATGGTAGATCGCATTGCTATCCCAGTCACTGGAGGAACAGAAGTAGAGCAGCTTCTTGGTGTACCAAAAATTGGTAGAGGCACTGGGCAAACACAAGCTGATTCATGGTTAAATGCACTTGAAGAGTGGAAGGTGAAAGATAAAATTCAAGGGCTCGTTTTTAACACCACTGCAATAATTTTCCATCCAAGTGCAGAAGTGGGATTTTCGGTGTGAACTGTACCTTGATTGATGCAGCTGTTTCTTTACGTGTTACAATACGGGATCTTTTAATAGTGTTCCTTGAGAGTACGACATTATTTAGATTATAGCCCATGGCCTGGGTGTATGCTCCTATAAGGAACATTGCATTACAGGCCTCAAAATTCGTTTTTGTTGACGGCGGACAAACGTGTCTGCCGTCCGGTCTGAGCAGCTATCTTGGCGGACAAATCAAGTCTCACGGCGGACAGACCAATTTTAGCGTCGATCGTCATGCTTAAAGTGCCCCTGACAGGTTGGATCCAAGTATAGTAACTTTTTAAAGCATTTCCTAGCGCAGAATTACACTTAGCAAACTTTTTAATCTTAACCTCGTAGCTCGACTGGTTAGGGCGTGATTTAATCAAATGACTGCTCTGCAGCGCCACCACAGGCGAAACTCCATATTTCACTGCTCTGGGACGACTTTGGTGGTATTACGTCATCCTAAGTGGACCTCGTTAGCAACGGATGAAACAATTGCTTCCTAGATGTAATTGGTGGATCACAGTTTGGTCGGAGTTGGTACAAGCGGTTGCTTTTTTCGAAGATTTATTGTTTTTTGCAGTTTAATAAAACTGTACTGGATACGTTCCTACAAAACCTAAAATATACTTTAAGTGAAAAATGAAGAAATCGTACGATTCATCATTCATATTTAATTCATCATCACTAATCAAAAATAAATAAAAGTTCTCTCTCTCTCTCTCATAATGTGCCTTCAGTTGGCCATTGAAATCCTGTGTAACGGCCATCTGGATCTGGAAAATTGTTTCGGATTCGCCAAACAATGCATGACGGCATCACAATCCGATTGTTGCTTCCGAGAGCATCACCTTGTAGTACCTACTGTAGTTCTTTTATTATTACATGACAATGTTTTAAATCATGAAAAATAGTTGAACTACACTAGTTTGAATATGTATAGGCTAAGCTTGGAACTTGTTATAAGGCGTCCTAGTGGTTTACTTGTGTTGAAATTTTAGCATACCTAGTTTAGTTGACCAATAATTATCTTTTGGTTTACAATATCACTGATAATTTCCTCTGATAATGTGTTCCTGTGGAATTGATTCGGGATTTGTGAAAAGCAGAGATGGAATTTTAAAACTTATTGAATTTGTAAGTTAATTTGTTGCCTTATTACTTGTTATATACATTGTCCTCTCCAATAGCTCAGTTGGTTAGTCGCCTGAATTTACAATCAAAGAAACTGCAAGATCAAACTGGTTCAATTTTCGGGGTGTGCACTTGAGCAATGGATTTTGAAGACTGCTTTCACCATTCAGCGACTTCTAGTGGATGGAATAATTTAAACAACAACACTTCAACAATTGAAAACTTCACTCTGTCAATGGTGGTGACTGGGCCTGCGGTTCAAAGCCTTTACTAGTACATGAAACTGCTGGGATTAATCTCTAAAAGAAGCTTTCTCAATCCGCGGATAGGTTAAAGATTTTCTCAAGCAATTTTTTTTTGGCTGTGAAAGGGTCATTTCATGCCATTTCACCAGGCTGACAACCCACCCTCTCCAAGTTTATTCATATTTAAAAGTTAGTTCCTACCATCATTCCTGATCACAGAACTTAAAATTTTATCTTGATATCATATTTGGTTTAGTCACAGTTGCCATTTTGAAAATCGATACCTCATGCAAAAAAGGGGATAAATTCTTGCATTTTCGGAAATCCAAAAATGTCATTTATCGCTCCTTCTCAACAACTAATATAATAAATTTTAGTCAGTAAGATTGTTTCTATATTATGTAATTTGGGGTGCTGAAACCAAATATGACAATTTTTTTTGCCTAATTTGCATACTTTTTAGATATAGCCTAGCTAAAAAAAATTTGAATTTAGTCGCATCGAGTGCCTTTTTCAAAATTTTGATGGCAACACTTTCCTAATATTGTACAGACTTACAAATTGGTCAAGATGTAGTTCAGATATACTTCTTTATTATATCCAAAATGCAGAAAGGTGTTTTTTTTAGAAGGAAAATGATAAGCCATTGAAATCACCGAAATACTGCAATGCAAAAACAACAATTTTACCAAGATTGCAAGTAAGGTCAAGTTTATTGACACTTTAAATAGACTCTTAGTAAGATTAGTCAAAGCATAATTTATTTCTTGTTATATATAAAAGTGGATATATAAAAGTTATATATAAAAGTGGACTTTAGTGACCTTTTGGTCTTTCGCTGCCATCCTTGTGCGAATTATTTGTGTTTATTGTGTTTTTGCTTTTTGTGTCTTTCTATTTGGCCAACAAGACAAAAAAATAAACTGAACTGCTGAAATCAAGCCTACAGTATCAGACAATTAATTTCTATATGATGTGTTTTCAATAAGTATAGTTGCCTGCATAAGTGCATATATATACGTACTGTAGGTGAAGAGCTGGTTTTTTTTTCGCTTAGACTTTTCGGTCATTTGTCCGAAATGGCTTGAAAAAATTCGGTAATTTTTTATTTATTTCGGTCATTTTTTCTGATGAAAATATTTCCTTTCAAGTAGCTGATACAGAACAAAAATTAAACAATACAAACCGAATTGACTATATTTTTTTCGGACATTTTAACCGAATTGACCATATATTTTTTTGGACATTATGACCGAATTGACCGTATATTTTTTCGGACATTTTGACCAAATTGACTACATTTTTTTCGGACAATTTGCTAAAAAATTGGTCAATGACCGATGAATGACCAAATAAAAAACGCAGGTGAAGAGCATGCAAACTATCTTGTTAACTTATAGGTCCAAGCAAGTTTACTGCAAAACTATTTAACCTGTTAAGCGTCACCAACTGCATAAGCCGTTTACAATTGTTCACTTAGAACTGACACCAACAGTATATGCCGTTTTCAGACTTGAGCTGTTTACATTGATCTGTCAGCCACGGCATATTACGTTTCTCGCAAAGAAAAGAGAAGTGATGAAAAAAAGGAAACTCTCTGGAAACTGTGTGATCAATCTAGCGTGAAAAAGCGTCATAGCAACAATGCAACTGCAAATGCAGTTTGTTGGTTTGGCAGAGGTACTTGTACGGCCTAGCAGGGGTGGATCCAGCAAGTAACCTTTGAGGGGGGATTTCAACAAAAACAATTATGTAGGTCTACATTAATCCGACTTTGCAAATACACCTTGAATGAAGTTACTTTTCTGTGTTTTAGGGGGGGGGGACGATCGCTCCCCCTGGATCTGCCATTAGTAGGCCATAGTGTACACTGTTGATCCGTTTTTAGACTTATAATAAACTGTGCCACAACAATGCTCAACGTTTTTGTTTATTTATGATTGTTTAACATAAAACAACAACAATTAGTCATTCTACAAGAAAAAAACTGCTATTGTAAGCACACAAACCAGTCTCTGAGCGTTGCAGGGTTGCCAGGTAATCCGGAAGGAATTCAGACAGTATCAGTTTGAAATTTGGACATTTTAGAAAAAATGATAAAAATTGTTTTATTTATCATCCAGCACTTCACCTTCTCGCAGAAAAATGAAACATTGGCACATAATCATTAAGCACATCCAGAATGTGACAGAACAGAGAAAGCAAAAAGCGAACACCCTTTAGCAATTTACACAACAACGCACAAAACTGCGTTGTTGTGCATAAAAGTTGCGTTGTTGTTCATAAACTGCATAAAACTGACATAGGCTTTATAGAACACAAGACATGGCAGAACTCCAATTCCTATTGCATACTTTCGATGTTTATTGCTAAATTTTCAATTTCTTCTTGCGTTGAGTAGCCTACATCTCTCACGTGCAGAGAACCTTTCATTCATCTCTTTAGCATTTAGACAAGAGCATTTCTTGGTAAAATAAATAAAGTAAGATCGATTTCATTTAGTTTCTGGTGTTTGTCTTTGTCAAATGTGAATGACAGCATGAAGAAAAGCTGCACGATTGTAGCAATTAATGCAGGGACAGACAGGCAAGAAAAAACATAAAACTCAAAATAGCCTTTCGTTGCACCCTTTGATTTTTTGATACCCAGAAAACAATCTGCACGGAACTGGTGCTAGGAATACGAACTGAACCAAAAAACTTTTCAGAGGTCATAAAAATTCAGCCAAATTAGGACACAAGCTAAATGTTCGAATGATTTGATAGCTGTCAGACACAGTAAATGAAATGAGGCTAATTTATCGATTTTAGTCCGAAATTTAGGCCATCTGGTAACCCTGACGCGGTGCACAATAATTGGCAAAAAAGATGACAATACGAAAGCAACTTCACTTCCCAGGAGTGACGCTTAACAGGTTAATCTATCATCACATCTTCATATAAATGCAGTTGATAAAATTAGTGCAGGAACACTAGGTAGAGTATAATGATTAGTATAACTTGTAGAAATGAAATGAGAATCGCTTGATCTATTTATCTTAAGATCACTATAGAATGTGTTGAAAAAGGAATTGACAATGTCTAGGCCTATAATATTTAGAGTTTTGTACAAACAACACCATGATATATTATTTGTTTGGACAGTTTTAGATTGTAGTAATTTTGTGAGAAAAATCAGTAAAAAACAGGATTTTGCTGCAACCCTTTTCATTTAGATAAGCACAGCGCAAAGAAAACCAAGAACATGAAGAAAATTACTGATGGACTAGCTGATGCTTTGTTGAAAGACAATATCACAGTTATTCCTGGAAACTTGTTATGTGGGACCTGCTACAAACCATGAAAGTAAAATCAGCTTCATTTGAGAGTAGTGACCGTTCAGAAGCATCCTGTTCATCAGATGAAATTTCTGCTTATCAAGCTGTTTTGCGAGAAATCAAGCTTTTAAGAAAGCCATTGATCAAATTTTACATGAATTTCCTGACATTTCTCTTATAAAATTGCGTTAGTGTTTCTCAAACCAGGTCATCGTCTGGTATTCAAGCAGCCAAAAGAAAATTAAGTCAAGTTGATAAAAACATGTCTTTATGCAGGCCTCGAAATTCACGGCGGACACGGCGGTCATGTCCGCCGTCACAGCATGTGATGTCCGCGGGAAGTACCATCTAGATCGGTCATATTTGTCCGCCGAGAAATAACACGGGAACTAGCGATACAAATCGTCATTGCATAGTACTAACAATTGTTGCAAAAATATAATTCCCCACGCATTCTAGCGCGCATCTAGAAAATGTGAATACTGTGTCTCTCACCCAGACAACAAAATCTATCATTCCTATATTAATTCAATGTAGACGCAGACGTCGAATCAATGTAAAAATGATAAATTTTGTTGCCTGGGTAGCTTCCATTCAAGCAGGAAAACTTTCGATTTATACGTTGCTTCAACGATTGATGACATTGCATCATCGTAACAAAGGTGCATTCGCTAAGTTTCGCTAAGAATCGATGGGAGTACTGGTACTTTCACACTAATCAGCGCAACTTTGTTCAAGTTTACGTCACAATGTCTGGCTTTGATCTCCGAGTTATATTGATAGGGTCTGCTACTATTCGGAGAGTCCGATTCGGTGAGTTCCTAACCTCTAATCCTAACCCCAAACCCTCAAATGGCAATGATAATTAGGCTACGGTACCCGATAATTAAAAAAAAAAAATTGAAAAAATCTCCCGTTAAGGGATCGGACTCACCGAATCGGACTCACCGAAACGGGCCATTCCGATGTTGATAAGACAAGGTTGGATACAAAATTAGATTATACGAGTTCGGTAGGCTATTACAGCATGATGCAGCAAAATTTGTTAAGTTTTGGTATTACTGTAAGAAAAGGCCCAGGAAAAATTCACTTTCGCTCACATGACACGCAAAAATAAACTTAAAAAAAAGCCTAGTGAAACTTTGCACAGTAAAAAATAGTAGCGTTAGTGTAGAAGTATTTCCGACTCGTGCCCATAGCATTGTGACGCAAGAAGCCACACGACCTCGTTCGGTGGAAGATGGAAGTTAATCAGTTATGCGGCGTTTTGAGCAGGTTTACGGCGCTTTGACTCTTCAAGCGCATGTCTTTCAGAGTGAATTCGCTGAAATTATAAAATGCATTCTAAACCGTAGCTATAGTTCTCAAATGGCGAAGAATATTTCAAGATAAAGTGATTAAGCATGACGATTGACGCAAAAACTGGTGTGTCCGCCGTGAGACTTAATTTGTCCGCCGAGATAGCTGCTCAGACCGGACACGTTTGTCCGCCGTCAACTAAAACGAATTTCGAGGCCTGTTATGTATTGTCTTTCAACAAAGCATCAGCTAGTCCATCAGTAATTTTCTTCATGTTCTTGGTTTTCTTTGAACTGTGCTTATCTAATTGAATAGAGGTTGCAGCAAAATCCTGTTTTTTACTCATTTTTCTCACGAAATTATTACAATCTAAAATATCTGTCCAAACAAATAATATATTATGGTGTTGTTTGTACAAAACTCTAAAAATTATAGGCCTAGACATTGTTAATTCCTTTTTCAACACATTCTATAGCAGGGCTACTCAACTACTTTTAGCAAAGGTCCAGTTATAAAAGTTTAAAAATTGCTTAGGTTCGTTATAACTCTCATGAAATGATTTACAGTCATACAAATGTAATACGGTATAACTATATACAAAATCCGGTAAAGCGGTACATTAGCAAAAGCAATAAGCGAAATGTATTTATGGTTCTGTTAGTCACAGCTAGTGGGAGAATTGGCATTTTTTATTTATTGCTAGTTCTTTCAATCTTGATTCTAAAGTGGTGAGAGCGAGTTGAAGGCAGTGGTGAAGGTTTTCACTGGTCATACAGATGTGAAATCAATTCTTTATAAATTCATGTTTGAAAACGCTCACTCGCAGCTATAAGTAGACCCAAACATAGTGAGAATTTGCACTGCTAATTTGCGAAGAGCAGGAAAATTATTTGGGAATCCTTTCTTTGACCAAAACTTCTCTGGTGTATTATCACCGGATGATTTTTCACTACTATGTTCTCCTGGACTTCAATAAGCTCCAGTTGAATTTTTTCTGCGTCTACCCATTTACATATGTCCTTCGCTTCAACTGAGAATTCTGTATAGGCTAATGTCTGTTACTAGAAAGGGGTTTCAATGAACAGCAGCAATTGTTTGCCAAGAGAAAAGTCATTTAATTGCATTGCAAATTTGGCAATCAGCTTTTCAACAAATTGGACATATCTGGTACCAGAATCATTTTTATCTTTGCTCTGTTCCAAAAGTCTCGGAAAATGGACAAGTTGGCTCTGAATATCATGATTGAAAATTTCTAATTTTTTCTGAAATTCACGAATTGCTGTGATCAAATCAAAAATACTGTGTTTTTCTCCTTGCAGTTTTAAATTTAAGTCGTTGAGGTGTGACATCATAACACAACAATCTCCATTTTTTCATCATCTCTTAAAAATGCCACTGCCTTCACATTGTTTTGACCTTTGCGAAAACCCCATAACTCTTCCCTAATCAACCATAATCTCTCCAAAACTTCCCGTACTTAACCATCTTATATTGTTGTGTGCAAGTAAATCTGTATAAATTGCATTGTTTTTGGAAAGAAAGTTTTGGAGAAGTAATGTTAGAGAATTGATTTTGAACATTGAATTTTCAGGCATCGTATCTTTTGATCCGTAATTGGGCTTCTCTCTTGCACCAGCTTGACTGGACATGTAGTTGTCTCTAATACGTTAAATTGCCTACCCCATTTTTTGCATATTAACGATAATAGATTTGGTTTTGTTAAAAAACTAAGTGAATACTGAGACAGATAAGGTCCGGATTCAACACTGAAAAGGTCCGCATTCGGACCGCGGTCTGCCAGTTGAGTAGCCCTGTTCTATAGTGATCTTAAGATAAATAGATCAAGAGATACTCATTTCATTTCTACAAGTTATACTAATGATTATACTCTAGCTAGTGTTCCTGCACTAATTTTATCAACTGCATCAACTGGATGAAGCATATTTATATGAAGATGTGATGATAGATTAAATAGTTTTGCAGGGAACTTGCTTAGGCCTATAAGTTAACAAGATAGTTTGCATGCTCTTCACCTACAGTACGTATATGCACTTATGCAGGTAACTATACTTGTTGAAAACACATCATATAGAAATTAATTGTCTGATACTGTTGTAGGCTTGATTTCAGCAACATCCACTTTTATATATAACAATCAATAAATTATTCATTGACTAATGTTACTGAGAGTCTATTTAAAGTGTCAATAAACTTGACCTAACTTGCAATCTTGGTAAAATTGTTGTTTTGCATTGCAATATTTTGGTGAATTCAATGGCTTGTCACTTTACTTCGAAAAAAAACACCTTTCTGCATTTTGGATGTAATAAAGAAGTATATCTGAACTACATCTTGACCAATTTGTAAGTCTGTACAATATTAGGAAAGTGTTGCTATCAAAACTTTGAAAAAGGCACTCAATACGACTAAATTCTATTTTTTTAAGCTATATCTGAAAAAGTATGCAAATTAGGCAAAAAACTATGTCATATTTGGTTTCAGCACCCTAAATTACACGTAGAAACAATCTTACTGACTGAAATTTATTCTTATATTAGTTGAAAATGAGCAAAAATGACATTTTTGGATTTCCAAAAATGTAACAATTTATCCCCTTTTTTGCATGAGGTACCGATTTTCAAAATGGCACTGTGACTAAACCAAATAAGATATCAAGATAAAATTTTCAGTTCTGTGATCAGGAATGATGGTAGTCTGAACTAACTTTTAAATATGAATAAATTTGGAGAGGGTGGGTTGTCAGCCTGGTGAAATGGCATGGAATGACCCGTAAATATTTTTTGGCTCAATAGCGTTGCTAGAAGAAATTCTGCTCTAATTTGAGAAAAGTTTAAATCTGTTGAAAATGTCTTAACTCTGGTAACACCTGATTGTAACCATGGCAACAAGTGTGTAAAATAGCAACTTCGATTATTTTTTTGTACTATTCATAGCATATATACAATGGCTTTTTTTATCATAAATTGCAAAAATTGCCTTGGAGGCTATATTCATCTGTTCACTCAAGCATAGCCCTACCATAATTTTTATCACTCAAAATGAGAACAAGTTTCCTCAGCAAGTAAAATTCAATTAGAGTTATACGTTTGAAAAATATTTTATATCTTCTTGGATCAATCATTAGAGGCCGATGTAACAAAAGTTACTCCTAAAAACAAATGAGTTCATGAATGTTTTGTGGTTCCCTTAATTTTATCAATGAGAAAGGAACAGTTTTAATGAGACTATAAAGTAAAATTGTCAATTGTACACAACCATTAAGAAGCTAAAAGGAACTCAACTAAAGGCTGTCTCTTTTCTTGCACCATTGTGGCTGCATCATAAAAGAAAAAAGAGAGAAAATGTATTGACAGACTGTTTTAGGTATATATACAAATTGTTTTTCCCATAGCACATACTTTTAGGTATTTCATGGGTTGGTTTCCATTTTGGTGCTAGAGCTATACATAGGCGTCAAAATAGGGTGGGCGACGCCCACCCGGCCGTGAAACGAGGGTGGGCAAAATATGTTTCGCCCATCCTGTTTTCATGACACTTATGAAGTGTTCGTTACAATTATTTTCGCTTTTGTTAAACGCTGAATTATCCAACCAACTGCCGTGCAACTTCTTGTTTTACGCTATGTCTCTCGCAAGGTATCTGACAGAACAAAGCAATTCCGCAACAACACTGCGTTGAAAAAAGGCGGTAGGCCTACCCACTGCATTGTTGTTGCAACGGCAACTGCCACACGCCGGCAATTCCTGGTGAGAAAAAGCCACGTTTGATCTTTTCTCCGAATGGTCTCACTTACATTACGTCGCAATCAAACTTCAGTTCCGGGTCAGCGTAAGGGAATAGGAATATGACATCATAATGAACATGACAATAAAATAACCCATACAAACTAAAGAGGTACTGAAACAATCGCTTTTTACAAATCTTTCCTCACTAACTTGTTGCTGAGTATAAATTGTGGCACCGCGCGATGTTGTCATTTCTTTATTGAAAAGTTAAACATGAAGCAAAGTCAAACATCTATTTGCGGGTTCTTTAAACCAGCTAGTGTTCGGCGATATTGAAAAAACAAAACGATACAATATTTAGAAAAAATTACTCGATATTTCGATACTTTTCAATATTTTTGTTCTAATTAAGAAAAGAGTTTCTCAGTTTTCGAAATTAGTGTCGGCAATTGCCGACACAGATGCATGAATGGCTCATTAGCGTCGGCAATAAAAATGCCGAGGCCACACGAGTGCTTGTAAGGTTAGCGTTAGACATTCCTCCCAGTCGTTATGCCACAGCCATAGATTTGATCCTTAGTCAACACCCTGATGGAGATCTGCGAAAGAGGCGTGTGGAATGTGGATGGGTATCAAAGCACGAAAGCAGCAAAACGTGGACGCTTCATTAGATTTACAGCCAAGCGATGAGCCTCTTGATGTGTCCGATTTCAGTGATGACGCGACAACCTCATCCTCCGATACAGCATCTGATGATTCCGATTCTGACAGCTAGTTCTTTATCAAACAGACTTTGTGTTGCTCGCAGTATCCCAATTGTGCCGAAATTGGTTAGTGGATGTTAGTGGATACGTAAATCGAGGCAATCTTCTTGCAGGGAGCTATTAATTTGTTACCGGCACCTGGTTGAACAATTAACGTTATTTTATGATAATTCAACGTCGCTAGATGTCTAATTAATGTAAAACAAACGTAAATTTCTTGTTGAGCATTGTTGTTATGCAATATAACCAGCCGGGAAAATTAAATCGATTTGTGCTGACTCGAACGTTGAATCAACTCAAAATTAACTTTTCTCCCCCGTGAGTTATTTAACGTGAATTACCGTAACAGCGTGCGTATCGCGTTGCTCGCTTTGTCGCTACTTTTGGTATTATTAGAAAATATGTACTATCCAGAATACATGGTCGGTGGAATTGTAACGGAACTGCAAGAACTTTTGAATAGGATCAAGTCAAGAAGTGAAGAATATGGTTTGCAATTACATCCCACAAAAACAAAAGTGATGGCCATGAGTAAAAAAAACATGAAATTTGTCCAAGCTTATACATTGGTGCAGGCCTTAAAACTCGTGTTTTTTTCCGGCAGCCATCGTGGCCTACCGAGAGCTCCTTCTCGGCGACCAAATCTGCGTGCTTAAAGGCCAAAATTCAAATAACGATAGCACAAGTAAATAGAATTAAGCTTGCAACAATGACAGAATGATCACGTAGTGTTGTTGAAGTCTGGGCGACGTCCTGCTATAGAATCGTTTTACCACGCAATAACTCCTTTATCGGGATTGCAATCCGGTATTGCGGAACCATCTAACGACGCTAAATTGTTTCAACTGCTCGCTGCTCAGTAAATTGTTTCAACTGCATTACTGAATACCGTCTTTCATAAAACCTGACCATTTATACCGTTATGATGTCACCATTGAGTGTGTGAAGTCACTAACCCACAGCGGAAACATTTCTCAACTCTGAAGACACGTGTTTTCCCCTCGGATGTCAACTAACCTACCCAAACAACAAAATCCGTCATTTTTACATTGATTTTACGTTTGCAGTCGTTAAATCAGGGTAAAAATGACGAAGAATAAAATACAATTTTATTGTATTTTAAATAATAAAATACAATACAATGTATTTTATTCAGATGTACTAGCTAAGTTGTATGTATATTATTCCTGAAGAGGACATCTTGTTTGTGATGTCGAAAATGTTCGATATTTAATTGTTGCGTAGTTTTGTGTTTTTGTAAATATAATAATCTTTAATATGTTAAACTTGATAACGTTGCTCGGCTTCGTACGCCTATGGTTTAAATAATTAAGTAGAAGAAACCGGCGGCCAAACTTGGCCGACTGAGGGGGTAGCACCGGCGGTCATTCAAGCACTACTTAGCGGCCATGGCCGCCGGCTGCTTTAAGGCTTGTTGGTGGTAATATTGTTGAAAGTGTAAGTAATTTCTGCTCTCTTGGCAGTGTCATAACTGACACTTATGATGATAGCACAGAAATTAGAAGGCGAATTGCCATGGCAAAAACAGCTGTGACATCACTTACAACGGTGTGGAAACAGAGATCAATTGGTAAAAACACAAAATTAAGATTGCTGCAAACTCTCGTTTTCCCAATTGCCACATATGGATGTGAAATTTGGACATGCAAAAAACGTGACATAAAAAAGTTAAAAAGTTTTCTGGATGGAAAGAAAAACAAATGAATTTGTTTCCCAACAACGATAAATGGAGTCTGATAAACAACATTATCCTTAGAAAATTGAGATATTTCGGACACATTGCAAGAAGCAACTCGTTGGAAAATTCAATGTTAACTGGGATGGTGGCAAACGAACAAAAGGATGACAAAAAATGAAATATTTTGACAATATCAAGCTAATTACAGGAATAAAAAGCATGCCGGAAGCACTTATAAAAACAAAAGACAGAACAAAATGGAGGCAGTTCATAAGAGAGATCACAGCTGATCAAACATGATCAATCTGTTGAAGAAGAATCCAGAATACAAACCAACGTGGAAATTCTACAAACAATTAAATAAAAAAAATTGAAATATTTTGGCCACATGATTTGCAATAATTCTATTCAAAGACAATTAGTAGAAGTAAAAATGAACGGCAAACGAAATAGGGGCAGACCACCAAGAGTTTGGACTAATGATATTGAAGACTGGTCAGGACTTAATTACAAAACTGCAGTAAAAAAATCTCACAACAGAGAAACTTGGCGTCTCATTGCCTCCAACCCTCGACTTGAGGAAGGAACTTAATGATGATGATATGGTATTATTACATCACAACAAATCAAACAGTGCGGTCGTGATAGACTGCTCGAGTATTATTTTCGCTTCTCGTTTTACATGTTTTCGTACAATTTTTTTTCGTAACAAATGTTCACAGCAATTGCCAAGGCAATTTCAACTTTTGCCGTTTGGCCTTGGCAACGTTTTTATAGGGGTTTACAGTTACGAGTTAGGGCTGTAATAGTTAAAATATTGAGCAAAATTGAAATAAATATCGATATTGAAAAGATATCGTATCGTATCGAAAATTCGATATATTGCCCAACACTAAAACCAGCTTCCAAAAGGCGCCGAGATGATAACGCTGAAGAAGCCATGTCCAGCACGAATGAACGTAGAGATGACATTGATGAAGAAAGCAGTGCTTCAAGGATGGACAGTTGTGAAGTCAATGTCTCAGGCAATGCACCGGTAATTGTAGAAGACAGCACGAGCCATGAGTCTCTACCTGCTCCATTTGACGTTAGCTTGATGCCGGATCAGCTTTCGGCTCAGGAAGGTCGTGTGTTGCAAAGGAAGCTTTTTTCCGAATTTCAGTGGATTCGTCTTAACCCTGATGGTACTTGTTACTGTAGGTGCTGTTTGTGGGCCTCAGAAAACAATCGGTTATCTGCCGCAGACCAACAGAACAGTCAGCAGTCACCTGTCCGAACATTTTGCGACAAATCCGAAGGTGCCACTTTAAAGATAACAGGTCATGCGTCACGCGCTTTTTAGGTCGCAAAGGAAAACATAAAAGAAGTTTGTTTAGTTTAGCAGCGCTCATAAGATCGCAAGGCGCAAGAAAGCAAACCTATTAAAGCTTAATTGCTGCACAGTCTTTGTGAGAAAGACTAACCATTGCGAATTTGCGAACATACACATTCAATGAAATCTGTTTGAAAACTCTCGCCCACCCATAATTCCTCTGGTCTAAGAAAAAATCGACGCCTATGGAGCTATATATACCTTAAATTGAATACTTGATACATTGATTGAACCTTTATCCTTGTACCCGAAAAGCTTCCTTGAGAGCTTAATCCTGGAAGTTTTGCATACTTGTAGAGGTTTTGAACCATGAGGCCCTGTCACCGAGATTAACGGAGTGAAATTTCCGATTGTTGTAGTGTGGTTGCTGGGGATTTATTCCATCCATTAGGTGCAGCTAAATGGAGAACAGTCCTTATAATGTGTTGCTCAAGCGCACACCCCGAAAGTCAAACCAGCGCCAATTCGTCTTGAAGCTTTTTTGTTCACAAAGTGACGTGCTAACCAAATGAGCTATCGAGCCGGACAGATTTGTAGAAAAAAGACAGGGATATCTAAACAAGGGGATACGAAGGCTTTTATTACGTCTGACAATAGAAGGGCTTCTGACAATAGAAACAATCTCTGTTTATCGTAAAATGACAATTGGCACCAGTAGTAATTTAATAAACCTTGTTACTATAACCTGCTTTGCCCTGTTACGATCAGGACAGGCATGGATATTCACTGAATGCTCAATTGCTCATAATTACTTGTTAATTCAACTACTCGTACACTTGCTTTACACCTAGCTTACTGCAAAGGCTTTGTTAAGAAGAACAGCTTGCTGCTAACTTTTCAACTGTCTAAACAAGTATTCTCTAATTATGCTCTACATAACATTTGCTAACTGTCTTCTGTAGAGAGCTGCACTATATAACTCTACAATGTTAAAAAGAATTCTGTGTTTAATGCGGTACCAACTACTGCTCTTCTAGTAATAGTATTGTAAGAATAAGGCAATCGTTGTGGGCCTTCTTTAGATATCCCTGATAAATCTTTAGATGTCCCTAATCCTTTTAATTTCACCACTCTAAACAACCAGCCTCAACCAGGTATGCCAATTTGATGGAGAAACCAA
This sequence comes from Aplidium turbinatum, assembly GCF_918807975.1. NCBI lineage: Eukaryota > Metazoa > Chordata > Ascidiacea > Aplousobranchia > Polyclinidae > Aplidium > Aplidium turbinatum. Next base: position 18,917,585 of record NC_137480.1, on the reverse strand, counting down.
GAATTAACATATTATATTTACACAGTAAATCTTTGGAAATCCAGCATAAACCAAACACAAACCACAAATCGAAAAAGTCACATAAAAGTAAAATCCTGTCGAAAATATTTATAAGCAAGGGAAAAAAGAGGACATTTGAGCGTTTTTAAGTGTCCTCGAAAGACAGTTCATTTTTGTTGAAAAAAGAGGAGGAATCCTCCAAAAAGAGCACATATGGTAGCCTTGGTACATGGTAGGCCTACTCAATCATGACATTTTTTCACCTTTTCTTGTTTGCTCTGGTTTTCTTTTAATGTAATTTAGGTTACTTTCCCAGTTTAGGGATATAACTGATTCTACGCACTACAGTTTTACTGTTAAAAAGTAAGTTTGGTGGCTATAAAAATTAACAACACTTATGATGGTTTTACTTAACATTACATTGGATTTGGTTTGGGATTTCATGTTTTGATTCAAATAAACGATTGATACGTTTAAGCGGTATACTATTAACCGATTTCGTTTGTAGCAAAAACTCATAATGTTGACTCTGGTATAAAATAAGCTTGTTTCTTTCAGATTTTCTGCTTGTTGATTTTGATTGTTGTATCGGCATCGGACTATACAACTAGAGTAAGTGTTAATGGCAGAATTTTACCAACTCAACAAATGGCATATGTCAACTTTGTTGGTTGCTTTGGTGCTATCACATTGCTCATCAGTTACTTCATTTACTTCTTCAAGCTTTACACCATCATTTGCTGTAAACTACTTCCCTGGAAAAAATTGGTAAGAGCTGTGTAATTTGGAATATGTTGAATAATGTAGTTGGTGTTTTGTGGTTATTTATTTACTCAAAAATGGATTGAAATGTAGGTAGGTTAGAGTTCTAAAATGTTTTCTTTAAGAAGTTTTTTTTAGAGTTCAGTAGAGGATGCTCATCTCAGTTTACGCATGTTGTAGAATGATTTTAGGTCTTGTTTCATAGTTTCCCAGAATATAAATTCCATTTACAGTTAATAAGATGATAATTATTTAAAAGAATTTTTTAATTTTGAAAACAATACTACCATATCAAATAATTTATTTAAAATGTTGTGTTGGTTGAGTTGGTATATGTTAATTTGTTTGGCATTGATTATGAGTTGACTTTTGGCATTGATACCTGACCCAACATCTTTCTCCAGTCACTACACTGTTCCAAGGGTGGTAAGAGCAAGTGCCTTAGATTGGACTGGCAACGAAAAAGTTCGCACAAGAAAAGGTTTATTCTAGTGATATTGCACAACCTTTAAACTGTTTTGGATAGGTATCCATCAATGACAATGGCTCCTAACATTTGTAGTCACAGTCATTTTTCAAGAGTAGCCTAGTTAAACATGCAAATCTCCAAGCTTCTGTAATCTGTAGCGAACGTTAAATAGTCCAGACTCCAGAGCATCCACTCATATACAGTCAAACACTAAGGTATGGGCATGGTTATGGCGAGAGGTGATCAGGACACGATAATCCTTGCTATTGATTTATTCCAACATAGCAAGCTTAACATTGAGTGACAGAATCAGGGCAAGAGCACCAAATGAAAAACACCGATACGACTGACAGTCTCACCACCAGAAATTAACACAACACTCTGTCGTCCTACATTGCCAACTTGACTTCAAAATTTAAGAGTTTTTCTTGATTGAATGAGAAATGAGAACAAGACCGAAAAAAATGAGTCAGAAATCATGGTTGTAGTTGCTTAAAAACGGCCCAAGTCTTGGTTGGAAAAACGCCACTGTAAGTAGTAAGTACTGCAATCACTAAACACAACCACACACTGTAACATAACGGCAAATCTACGTGACTGCGTGTGTATGAAGCACATTTGCCAGAATGCGATCACGATTCAAAGGCATTCTTACAAAAATGCAGTGCTTACAATCCTCTAAATTCAATTCCTTAGATTTCTAAGCGGATGCGGATAGCGCTAAAAGCCCGCAGTATTTGTACAAATCAAGTGGATTCCAAGGTTCTGACACGGCGCCAGTGGAACAAAGCGCATGATGTCAAAGAGAGTTTTCAGCACTACAGACACCCCCGCAAGAAGGCAAACAGGTCGAGCCGTTTAGCTTCTGATGAAGATGTCTGAGCAAAACATGATGCAAAAGAAGAGGCACACAAGGCTCAGTACCGTATTATATGACAGTGGTTCCCAACGTATGGGTCATGACCCAAAGTTGGGTCACCTTACCGGCCTCAAAATTCACGACGGACATGTTCACCGTCACAGCATGCGATGTCCGCGGAAGTACCGTCTAGATCGGTCATATTTGTCCGCCGAGAAATAATGCAGGAACTAGTGATACAAATCGTCATTGCATAGCACGAACAATTGTTGCGAGAATATAATTTCCCGCACATCTAGAAAATGTGAATACTGTTACTGTATCTCTTAGCTTCCATTGAAGCAGGAAAACTTTCGATTTTTACATTGCCTCAACAAATGGCGAGTGGTGACATTGAATCAGCGTAACAAAGGTGAATTCTTCGCTAAGAATCGATAGGAGTACCGGTACTTCTACACTAATCAGCGCAACTTATTTCAAGTCTTACGTCACAATGTCTGGCTTTGATCTCCGAGTAATATTGATAAGGCAAAATTGGTTACAAAATTGGTTGGTTACAAAATTGGATTATACGAGTAGGCTATTGCAGCAAGATGCAGCAAAATTTGTTAAGTTTTTGTATTACAGTAATAGAAAAGGCCCAGGAAAAAATTTGCTTTCGCTCACATGACACGCAAAAATACACCTAATAAAAAAACCTAGTGAAACCTTGCACAGCAGAAAATAAAAACGTTAGTGTAGAAGTTTTCCAACTCGTGCTCAGAGCATTGTGACGCAAGAAGCCACACGACCAAGAAGCCTTTCAGAGTGACTTCGCTGAAATTTTTAAAAGCCTTCTAAACCGTAGCTATAGTTTTCAAATGGAGAAGAATTATCAAGACAAAGTGATTAAACATGACAATCGACGCTAAAACTGGTGTGTCTGCCGTGAGACTTAATTTGTCCGCCGAGATAGCTGCTCAGAGCGGACACGTTTGTCTGCCGTCAACAAAAACGAATTTCGAGGCCTGCCTTATTATTTTTTAACAAAAATTACAAGTAACATGCCGGCTTACATCAGTACAATGTCAGTAAAGGCCGTATCAAACGTCTATAGTTATTATCATTATTTATTTTTGTCAAACAAAGCTGTCCATATCCAAAACAAAACAACGAAATAATACACAAATTGCAAATGTACAAAGGTTACAGAGAGCCACTTTGGATGTCATCGGTTTGAGAGCTCACTAAATATCTGCTTTTACAAATTTGCATGCAATGAGAGTTGAAAGTATTCAGAACGATAAAAACAATCAGATCTGATAGTAGAACGATACCTAGAAGGACCACAATGGTCGTGCACAATGGCCACAGCCCACAGGTGAAAGTGCAAAAAGTAGTCAGATATGGCAATCCACAGCTAACTATAGTATCCTAATCCTACTTAAATTAAGAGTCCAATGGCAACAACGGTAGAAATCCGGTAAAGTTCAATTCAGCAGATAACAACGATACAGACAGAAGACAATTAGAAAACTACATTACGTGTAACACCCTTGTGAGAAATCGAGGCACCACCAATGACGGTTCAGAATGTAAACCCTACCTTAAGAATAAACAAGCCCCTACTAGCCGTGGCTTAAACGATAAACAACAAAGCATGTCGCAATCGAATGACGCCTACAGATGGACGGGACAATGAGGGATGTGAGTAGGCTTATGGCCACTGCGATGATATAAAAGTAGTATTCAGCCATTACAATTTAAAATTAACTTTAAAACACTGCTTAACTCGGGTCCAATGGAATAAACCAATCCAGCTCGAACAAGATGCAACAGTGGGACGTTGATATGATGGCAGCCGCCGTCGTCGAGGAAGCGTCCGGCGAAGAGTAGCCTACTATAATCCACACTCACAGTAATGTAATCCAATGTAAATCCAAAATAAATCCAAAGTATTCCAACAGGTCGAAGCAGCAACAATCATATCGGGGTCACCAGAAATATATAGCGGCACGTTGCTTGTTAGCATGCCCGCTCATATACAGTCGTAGATGGGACGACAACACTTCTGGACATGGTTATGACGAGAAGTGATCAGGACGCGATGATCTTCGTTATTGAAATGCAAAGAAATTTATTCTCACACGAGTCAGTTCAATCATATATAGCTAAATATCGATTTCGATCAGCTAGAAGCTAGATCATCATGTTAAGCTTATTCAAATAGAATAAGATAGGATTCTATTTGAATAAGCTTAACTAAAGATGATCTAGCTTCTAGTTGATCGAAATCGATATTTAGCTATATATGATTGAACTGACTCGTGTGAGAATAAATTTCTTTGCATTACAAGACATGTAACCGAGTCGTTCATATCAAGCTTTGTTGTGGGTTTGACACCTGTCAGAAGACACTTCATTTTCTTCGCTATTGATGAGTTCCTGAATGAATGAGAACAAGACTGGAAAAATGATTCAGAAATCATGGTTGTAGTTACTTAAGGGCCCTAGTCTTGGTTGAAAAAAATGCCTCTGTAAGTATATATTGCAATCGCTAAACACAACCACATAATGTAACATAACGGCAAATCTACGTGTGTATAAAGCACTAGCCAGAATGCGATTGGGTATTCTTACATAAATTCAGTGCTTACAATCCCCTAAATTCAATTCCTTAGATTTCTAAGCAAGACGCGGGACTGCGCTAAAAGCTCGCAGTATTTGTACAAATCAAGTGGATTCCAGGGTTCTGACGCGACGCCAGTGGAGCAAAGCGCGTGACGCCAGAGACAGTTCTCGGCGCTACACTTCTAAAAATTACTCTGGATGAATATTTTGTGATATTCTTAAGTGCATAAATGTTAGTGATTTCTCATAAAACCAATCGCATTTACTAACCCTAACCCTAAACTCGGAAGACTTTCCACATGCCCCCAGACTAGGGATATTGGACTTAGGGGATCCGAAGCTTATCCGTTTTTTCATTTATTCCGTCCAACTGAAGGGCATGCCTAAATCGTGGTGTGCTCGTTGTTAGTTTGGTTTAAGCTGGTAGGTTATGAATATGGAAGACAAAGTTGTGACTAGTGTCAGATAGGCTAGACCGAGCAGATTTTTAATTTTCAAAATTCTGTTGATTGGATGAAGTGTCAATCTGCTATTGCCTGGAGTGGTCATTTTCTAGGCCTTAGGGTACCAGTACGGTATGTTGGAGGAAAATAGTTAATTTCATTATAAACTAACGGTCCAAGTTCATTCATAATAAAAACATACTTGACTTTAGTACTAATCAGCTGGAAGCAGCGAATGACCAATGAGATTAGTAGTAGGGGGGTATGTTAAAAGACGAATTTTGAGTACAAACTCTGAGTACCCCCCAAAATTATGCCACTGGGAGTAAAAAAACATATTAGGAAAAAAGTTTTGGATTGCCCCTCCGGGAACTCCCTGCTACCGGGGGGTTTTATGAGCGATTGTCAAAATACATGTGATTTGATACCTAAAATTTGAACCTGTTGTCATAGAAGGCTGGGACCAGTCTCAAAAGTTTCGTTTTGAAAAGTTAAGATAGGAATGTAACTGTTTCAGAAGTGTCAGGTGTATGGACAGGCCCATTTTGGCCCAAAACGGCCTATTTGGCCTATCACAATAATTGTATGAAATTCAAAATTTTACCTCAATAAGTTTGAAACCGGGGTAATATTTTGTTTAAAACGTTATGATTCGAATTAGTACTTTTAAATAAATTATATGCATGTCTAGTTGTAGAAAATTGATTGATTATATGACGTCATTTCGTTGAAAATCAGAGACATTTTGGGTAATGTCGTAAAGATTGTAATATAGGCATACAGCCAGTCATTATAAAGCATTTTCAATTTTCTTGCCCATGTTTGCTCTTTTGGAATATAAATATAATATGTACGTGTCAGTTACCAATGCGACATATTATATATATTCAGTATTATATACTGAATACTGATATACTGTAATGTATATAATACTGATAAAATAATAAGAACAGGATGCTATGTAATATTTAATGATAGTTTGTTTGTGCATTTGCAGTTTGTGTATTATTTCGTTGTTTTGTTTTGGATATGGACAGCTTTGTCTGACGCAAATAAGTATATAATAATAATAGTTATGTTTCAAAGGTCCAATGTTATGGAAGTATTGTGTAGTTCTAGATATCAAATTAGTGTTTTTTTATCTTTTCATTAAGAGTTTCATTCAATAGTTGAACTGTTTCATTTGAAACACAGCATTTGATTCGGGCAGATCTGACATATGACACAGTAACAAGAAGTTCAGGATTTTCATGGAAATCCATATTTCTCCATCTCTACTGTTGCCAACCTTCTTGAAGTATGTAAGTAGTAAGGCATCATCACTCACAACTTCAACAATGTTAGCAAAGTACCAGTGTTATTAGCTTCCTTCAATCCAGATGGCAGCTATGAACTCACCAACTTGATAGACTGGTGCTGCAAAATCAGATTCCTGGTCATTTGATGTGGAGCTTGAATTTGCCTCTGTGAGCAAATGCATAGCAGAAAGCACACTTTGGAGGTCTGACATTATTATAGTTGCACATGAACGTGAATTATCTTACTAGCTGATAAGGTTGTTGGCATAGTCTTCAAATCTGGAATTTTTATAGTCTCGCTTCAGTCGGAATATTGAAGCACTTGATTTTAGGGAGAGGCATGTCTTCTTTGCATAGCGAACCTCAGTGCAAAGTCTTTTGTTCTTTATGTGATCTGTTACAGCATCATTTTGAAGGTAAGCACTCACTTCCTCAGAAGCGGTAAAAGGCCCTGGTGGATTTTGCGCTTTCAGGAAATCTAAATCAGCAAGTTTACTTTGCTCTGCTCTGATATTAAGAGCTTCTTTTTTAGAGTAACCTTTTTCTTCATAAGCTTTCATCTTTTCATTCCATTGCAGTCTAATTTTTTGCTGTCTTATTTCTGTACTGGTTTTTCCCATTTCTTTTTGTCAATCTTCTGAATAGTTTCAAGTAAATCCGTGCTTTTATTGAGAACTACGCTTCTGGAGACTGTATCAAGATTTCTTTCACCATAAATATTTATCTTGTAGTTCAATAATCCGACACTACGTTCTTCACCCAGGTTGTGGACTGGCAGATCATCCAGTTTCTGTAGGACATCATCACTTGCTCACTGCATCATCACATTTTCAACAGTGATCCTGTGTCCTCATTTGCAGCAGGACCAAAACCAAACAGAGACTCTTTTTGAGTTGCCAAGCCTTTTGCAAAAGATTAAAGGAATAGAGCAAGCAAGCTCTTAACTTCGTTACAGTGTTCTTGCAAGCAAACATTGATCGAGCTGAGAATTGTTGGTTTAGGCAATGTCGATTTGAACATATCAATTGACGAAAAAGAAGTAACACACTCTGATGTTTGCAGGAAATGATGTGCCTGAAGTCAAGTCGGGCATATGTGACTCATGAAAAAATATTACAACCCTATCATAGCTTATTAATCAAAAATTTTAGGCCCATTGCCAACTCATTAAGGCCAATTATTGCCAAATTTTCGATTTTGTACCATCGCGGTAGGCTAAATAGGTCATTTTGGGCCAAACTTGGTTTGTACGGACCAAAGTATACACCTGACACTTCTGAAACTGTCACATTCCTATCTTAACTTTTCAAGACGAAACTTTTGAGACTAGTCCGAGCTTTCTATGACCACGGTTCAAAAGTTAGGTGTCAAATCCCATGCATTTTGGAAATCGCTTGTTAGACCCCCCGGTAGCGAGGAGTTCCCGGAGGGGCAACCCAAAAAAATGTTCATAATATATTTTTTTACACCCAGTGGCACAATTTTGTGGGGTACTGAGATTTTTTTAATTTTAACATACCCCCCTATTAGTAGGTTAACACTGGGGGAGCAAGTCTTTTAGGCGCAGACAGTTAGGCGCCGGTCAAATAGACGCGCATACTGTGGCGTCTGGATATTTAGGTGCGGAGCACTGTGGCGCCCGTTTATTTAGGTGCTATTCCTAGTAAAGTCTGCAGATTGTATCAGCTTGGCAGGTAGGGCAATGCTTTTCACACAAAATGTTATATTGAACAAAAAAAATATGTCATGGCTTCCATGAGTGAAGCTGCTTATGCCTGCAATGCTTTTCCCACAAATGTTATATTGAATAGAAAAATATATTGTATTTTAATGCGCGTGTTCGGCATTTATTTGTTGTTAGTCCAGGTTTGCGTCGGCGAACGTTTTATCAATAAATTATTCAAGTGTCCAAACATTACTGAGTTCACTTTTAGTTAAGTCAAATAATAACTACACTAAACATCAGTAAAATATATACCGTAGCCTATATTCAAGCGGGTGGTAGGCTTGAGTGAAGCGTAACTTACTTTTCTGTCAAAACCCTGACTAGGTTTAATAACGAGCAAAGTCGCACCATTATGCTTGCAACTTGTAACCAGGGTTCACATGCCCTATAGAAGTGTATTCATGTAGTAGAGCGTTGTCTCATACGTACTCGCAACACGACCAATCCATCCGAGTAGAAGTACGGTAATTGCGAAAGATAACAGATTAAGTAAAGGTCCATCTGGCTGCAACCTGTGTTCAGGACTGGTTTTTTTTTTCGGTCATTTATCGGTCATTGACCGATTTTTTATCAAAATGTCCGAAAAAAATATAGTCAATTCGGTCAAAATGTTCGAAAAAATATATAGTCAACTCGGTCAAAATGTCAGAAAAAATATGTACGCGCGCAAATCGATTTCAGTGATTGCAAAGAAGCTTCTTGCGCCACTCTACAATTTTTTGTCAATCGGAAATACAAGACATAGACTTAGTGTTTGAACGTTGATCCAATGTCTTATTGTATGTGATAACGTAAATACAGAAGTAACATTTCCCAAACGTGACTGACATGGTGCTTTCAAGTGTGACGCAATGTTGTGTTGCCTTGGAAAGGTCAAACCGCTTGGTAGAGATTGATCGGTCTGTTCTGTCAATTGGGACATTTTCTCAGCATGTTGCATATACAGTGGAATTCGCCTATAGTGACACCTGAAGGGACAGCGGAAAAAGTGTTACCATAACCGAAGTGTCACTATAGCCGAATTCTACTCAACTGTTGCATATGCAAACGGGACTTTGCAACAGGTGTCACTATAGGCGAAGTGTCACTATAGCTAAAGTCACTATAGGCGAATTCTACTGTATTATCAATTTTTAAGCTGGTGGTCAACTCTTTCGAAATGTTATTGACCAGACCACGATAAACAACGAAGTATCCCTTTGTACGTTGATCCAATGTCTCATTGCTTGTGATAAACGCAAACATGAAAATAACACACTCAAAGACTTCAACTTTCTAGAAATGCCACTATGTTTTCAAATCTTTCCTTCGAGTCGTGGAAAAGATTGATCTGTCAGTCGGGAAATTATATCAGCATATTGCATAATGTTGTTAACTTTGGAGCTGGTGATAACCTCTGTGAAATGTTTGACTCCACATCGATAGATAGTGATTTTGTGTGATGGTTTTTGCAACGTCGTACTCCAATGAGTAGACGCAAAAAGCCCTACAAAAATATAACTGTTTGTAACTTTTTAATGAGCAGGTGGGAAATCATTTCAATTTAGCTGGAATTTTTTCGTTTTCGATAAGTATTGAGTAGCCTCAGGGGCGTATCCTCAATGAAAGCAAGGGAAGCCTCAAACCCTCTCAAAATTGAAAAAAGAGAAGATGAAATTTTTCAGTAAAACGATTTCGTAATTTCTTAACCTGAATACGAATTAAATCAGCTTCCAACTCAGGCTTCGACACTGAAGGCGGCCATCGTGAACACGGCCGCGATTAACCTACAAAAACTGACATTCGTCCGCTAGGTCTCGCACTTCCGTCGGCCGCATTTGTCCGCCATGAAGTTTCGAGAAAATTTTACGCAAACAGTCTTGTGAATAAAGTACTTTGCCACTTATAATCACAAAGGATTAGAAAGCAGTCAAAGCACCCGATAAATCACAATACACACTGTCTATGCTTGAATTGTTAACAATATTGATCGCGAACCAGGTGACAATTGGCCGAAAGTGTTAACAATAGCTACGAAGCGTGGCATAGTTTGGCCAAGTTTGGCAGCTATTGCTAATGCTTTGCTGACTTTTAATTCAGAGAACGCAACCGTACAAAGTGGATTCAGTTTGCTTTGTCGGTTGCGAACTCCAACAAGAAATCGCTTGCGTCGTTCAACTGCAGATACCAGTAAACTCATGTGTTTGAGGTTAAATGCTGCATCATGCAAAACATTCAATTATGACGTGGCATACGCGCACTGGCACAATAACGCGAAGCCAGCACGCTACAACGTGAGCGGTGAAATTGTTGAGGAGTTAATTCACTTTGTAATTGCGAACCATTAGAGCGTAACGTGTTTTTTTATTTGGTCATTCTTACTTGTTTTTATTCCTTTCCGTTGTACTGTATTTTTGTTTTGCGTTATTTTTGAACGTGTGTTAGTGTGCAATAAAAGATGTCTGCGGCCGGGTGCTGCAAGGTTGAGTTTTGCTGATGAACGTTGAAGAAACGTTTGTCTGTTCTAACTTTTCTCAGATAAAACACGACAACGTCTCTCAGCGAAACTTAATGTTGTAGCTAGTCAGGAAGTGCATTTTTTTTGTATCAGCTACTTGAAAGGAAGTATATTCATCAGAAAAAATGACCAAAATAAATAAAAAATGACCGAATTTTTTCAAGTCATTTCGGACAAATGACCGAAAAGTCTCAGCGAAAAAAAAAACCCAGGTTCAGGATAAATAGCAAATGTCCTGTGGAGATGAGCTAAAATCAAGAGTAGTAGAGCGTTGTATCACACATATCCACACGCGCATTAACAAAACAACATATTTTTCTGTTCAATATAACATTTTGTGTGAAAAGCATTGTCTTACCTGCCAAGCTGATACAATCTGCAGACTTTACTAGGAATAGCACCTACATGAACGGACGCCACAGTGCTCCGCACCTAAATATCCAGACGCCACAGTGTGCGCGTCTATTTGACCGGCGCCTAAAAGATGTGGACCCAACACTGGTAGGTAGGCTAACAATACACAATTACACATCATTTGTACTTGTGCCAATGTATGATATAATGCTACCAAGTCTTTTTCATATCTCATTGTGCTTATATCTGAAACTAAGTACTTGTGCTTGAATGTTATAGGTCATTCAAATTGTTTAGCAATATGGGGTTTACCTGTTGCGTTCCTAATTGTAATACTGGTTATCGTTTATCTCAAAGCAATAGACCAAAAGTGTCACTTTTTCGATTACCTCGCAATCAAGATGCAATTCAAGCTTGGATTAAAGCTATTCCTAGAGAACAATATGCAGTCACTTCCTCCAGTAGAGTTTGTGCAAAACATTTTTATGATTCAGACTTTATAACAAGTACTACCGATGTCCGAGAAAGAAGAGTTGCAAAAAGAGAATTGTTGCAACTGAAAAAGCTTCGCCTAAAGCCGTCAGCTGTACCAAGAATATTTCCTGGTTTACCTGGTTATCTGACAAAGCAACAGCCACCTAAAAGATCCACTTCTACATCTACAGCGTCTGCAAGACTGAAAAAGGAAAATGATTTAACAACTAACCGAACAATTTAGACTCGTTTAATGATTTGAAAAAAGTGATGAATACACTAGATGAAATCTTCTTTGTTGTTGCTGTCTCCGTTGACAATCATGTTTGCAACAGGTATTTATGTCTGCATGAATTGGTTGTGATGAGAGCTGGGTAATGATATTTTTGACATGCTTTAATTTGTCACTAGACCCAGGGTAGTTCCCAGTGCCGTTAAAGGGTAATGGTTTGCGCATGTGCGCGCCTATTTGACCGGCGCCTAACTGTCTGCACCTAAAAGACGTCGACCCTTGTAAGTTGGGTGTACTTTTATGCAGTTTGAATGTATATACAAATTTATTGGACAAAAGGTGTAATTTTATTGGTGGTAATGCTTTGCTTCACATAGTTCAAATTAACTAACAATGTACATACTCTTTTATTTAGAAAAATGTTCATGGATATGTGCGGAAACAACAAATTGTCAAGTTGCATTGTGCATCCTACAAGGAAAGAAAAGCATTTGTACCTATTATTTGACTTCACACACAATTTTAAAAATATTTTCAATAATTTTCTGAATAGAAAGAGAATGCACTTTCCCCCTGTTGGTGAAGATCATAGACACATCTTTGGTGAAAAATGCACTGCTCATTTTGAGCATATAAAACGCTTGTATGCTCTTGAGGAACACAAGCCTCTGAAGGCTGCATTTGCACTGAGGAAAGCATCGCTCAATCCCAGCAGCATAGCACGTACATCACCTGGCAACATGCTTTTAAGTAAGTAAAGTTGTAAAATATGGTATTAATGACACAGACCCATCTGTGAATTGAGTATAGAACTCACTGCCTTGTAATGCATACACTTAAATGGTGCTCAGCTGGTGTAGTTTCTGTCTTGTATGCAGAAAGGTTTTGTCCGGATGATATGAGCATTGAGCACAACAACATTTTAAAATAGCATTTGAAATTGGTCGGTTATGACATCACAAAGACATATATAAAAGAAAGTAATCAAATATAGTTATTACTATCTGAAGCCTTTACAAATTGTTTCACCTAACGGATCATCAGAAGGTCTTATTCAAATAGAATTCTATTTGAATAAGACCTTCTGATGATCCGTTAGGTGAAACAATTTGTAAAGGCTTCAGATAGTAATAACTATATTTGATTTAATTTGCTCTGCTTTGCTTTTTTGCTTAGCATTGAGCACTTTTTTGTAGTATTGATAGTTTTCATTGTTTTAAAAGAAAGTAATAATATGCTAGTAATTTAGGTTAGCACTATTACTGGAAACTGTGTACGAAATTAAAGTCATAGAATAAAAAATACGGAATAAGACTATTTTTGCCAGCCGCAAGCCAACGATGGCCTTTGCTATTTTCAGATGTGTTCTGTGAATCAACTGCGCAGTGCGCATGCCTTGGAGTTGTATGCTGAAAGCAATGCTGGGTTCCTGGAAACATCAAGATTTGTGAAATTCATAACTAAAATTTGGAAAATCATGTTCGTTAAATCACCATTTAAGGGTATGTCATGTCACTATACTGATATCGCAAATTTTACATATATATAAAGCAGACTTCGTACAACCAACAGCAACAGCTTTTCTACAAAGTTTACAGAAGTTAGTGGAAGAAGTTAAAAACAGTGAACCAGCATATTTGGATCAATCTTATTGGTGCATACGATGACCCTAAAGCTGTTCTAAAGTTTATTATGCTTTCTGTCCACAACATTACTTGTGAAAATTTTCTGTTTTTTTTTTCAATCAAATTAGATCATGAGCAAGTGGTAGAATCACTATCACCAGCAACTATTCCAACACATTAATAGTCAAATTCAGGCCTTGTAGACTACATGAGGAAACATTTGCTACTGATAGCGGTTCGACATGTTACTTTCCAGGCGTCGCACTCTCTTATAAACGGTTACATATTAATGCAATGTTATTGATGACATTTTTTCTTTTTTGTTAGTGAAATGCTCACTTAACTCACTGCATTGTGTGTTTTGAAGGTGTAGCAAAAAAGGATGACATGTGCATGCCAAGGAAATTTCCTAAAGAAGGAGAGGATCAACCTCCCATCATGTGCTACCTTGCAGCTGCAGTTGATATATTTGTGAAGTGGCAACAATCTGGAAATGCTGGTCTCACTGAGCAAACATTCTTGGCATACATTCAAACGATGACAGCAGTGCTCGAACTTGCTCAGTATTTGCATGACAGTTTGGGATTGATGTACATTCTTCAGTGCCAACAGAGTTGTGCTTCGCTGTAACGACAATGGCTGTTCAGTATTACGATGTCGTACTCAGCAATCCTTCTGCTAAAAAGAAAATGCTCACCCTACCAAACCCACGCTCTGCTTTTATTCGAGCCGTTAAAAATGCAGCAGAGACGCCATTGGGTTTGCAGGCTGATGTGGCTTGTTCAAAAGACCACCGCGATTTCGAGTTGATTGTAAAAACTTCGTTTAATTGTTTTGCCAAAAATCAATTAAAACGTTTGAACGCTCCCAGGCGCGAGGAACCCGCGAAGATTTGTTTGTTTGTTTGTTTATCTTTATCCTGCATTGCGGGAAAGCAGACTTGAGCGCTATGCATCGGTGTACGCCTTCCGACATACACCTGACCCACGCTGCAGCCGACTGCAATGTTTGTTTCCGATTGTCTACTGTACTTATGACTTAAATTTGGTACTACCCATTACTCGAAATCGATCACTAGGTAGAGGCAATTATCGTAAAGTTTCTTGCCCAGAGAAACAACAGCAAGTGCGGGTGGCTGGAGTCGAACATGCAGGCTCTCGACTGCGAGCCCAACGCGCTAACCACTCGGCCACGGCTGCCGAAGATGGCTCGAACAGTACGCAAGCTTACGAGTGGTGGTTCAAGCAAGACTGCAAATACTTGAATTTGTGTCATTGCCTGATTGTGGTTACAGTGTAAAGTTATGATGTCTGATTGTCCAGTGATATTTATTGGTATTATTTTTGTTTGTGTACATAGCCTAGTAGCCAAGTTTATGAACAATAAGCCATTAGTCGTTTTTTTTCTTTTGTGGATTCTACATGTAGCCTAATGAATTGGTTATAACTTACAATATTAATAATTTTGTCATCAACATAAGATTGACAATAATGTACAGATACAACTTTTGTGAAACGACGAATAAAACAGCCAGTGCAAAACAAACATTTTCTCGTATTGTAACACCGCATTGTGCAATTCATTGTAGGCAACATGGTTAGCCCTTCAGTTGGACGGACGAATTTTGAGTTTCGCATCCCGTTAGTGTCTAGGTATCCCTGCCCCAGACATAATCCTTTCTTATAAATACTGATACTACTGCGTAAGGTCAATATTTTACCTAATGTCAGACAAAAGCATAAACAACGATTGTTATTCATACAAGCTGTGTCGTTTAACAAGACCAAAGTATAGTTCTATTTTTTATCTTCTACTATTATTATTAAGTTAATATCAGGTATAGTTTAACTGTTATGTTCATTTGCATAGTATCTTTTATATCTAAAATAAGCACTCGTGATTCTGGGTAAAAGGTGGTTATGTTTTTACTCTTTTCAGGAAATTATTTATGCATTGGGAAGCGCTGTACTAAACTTTATATCGATAGCTGTGGCAGGACATTCGTCTGCCAACTCTCAGAACGCTATCTGGCCGAGTTATCATAATCTGTTTGCAACTGCAGCTGTAAGTTATATTTGAAGTGACCTGTCCAATGTCCGTATATGATACTTGTTACAACACAGCTAGCTCATTCCTTATCGTAATTTCATTTTTTGTGGCAGTAAACAGTAAGAATGCATTTTTCTAATTTTGTTTCATATAAATATTAGACAGTATGTAAATTTTACTTCACATTGAGCTGATTGACAAGACCTCAATTGTGGAATAACCACCGGTTGTGGCCACACTTCAGCCAGTTTTTTCAACTTAGACTCTGTGCTGGAGGAGTGGAGGTGTGTGTGCAAGCATACCTTACGAACTTCGTGCTTAATTTGAAATAAATGTGTTTCAGCAGTTATTGCACAATGCTAATTTTGTAGCAGACAAACAATTGTTTTTCAACAATATATGATTTGTAAATACGGCTCTAATATAATATATTAAGGCTCTAATATAATGTAACATAACATATATATAATTTGTAAATATGGCTCCTAGCACTTTTTGTAGTATTAATAGTTTTCATTGTTTTAATTTGTAAATATATATATAGTGAGTAGAAGGTCGCACGTAACTCGAAACTGTCGGTTATCGAGCTGTGCATTCTGTAATCTTCTACTCGCTATTTTCAAGTTTTGCACCACCATTGGTGGTCCACCAATCAAAAATTTAGATTGTATGTAAGTTTTCTTGCTGTTTTAATTGCTGCGCGGAAACAATCGGCCACCCCCACTAGTGGGGAACAAACCGACGATGGATTATGATGATGAGACATAGAGAGAATATCTGGTTCAGCATGCCAAAAGTGAAAGAATCAAATGCAGCGAAAATCAAAGCGATTGTAAATAAATTTAAGGACTTCACAATCTCCCCTACAGAGAAACTGTTCTGTCAGGTATGCAATTGCATTGTGAAGCATGAGAAACGTTGTTTTGTTGAACAGCATCTTGCAACACTCAAGCATAAGAAAGGGATTGAAGCAAGAATGACCCGCTCCTCAGCTCTGCAACAAGCATTCATTTACCCGGTGCAGCTAAACGATTTTACCAGTCAACTTGTTCGGGCATTTGCATCAAGTGACATTCCATTGGTAAAAGTACAACACCCATCAATTAGAAAGCTGTTTGTAGATTTGGGAAAAACTGTACCCTCTGAATCAGCCTGTCGCCAAAACGTATTTGAATTGAGTGAAGCAGACAACCAAAAACTGCTGGATAAATTGAGTGAAAAAGAATTGTTTTTTGTGATGGATGAAACAGATTTAAGAGCCAAAAATTTCTGCACACGCTTTGTGGTACACTGGACAAGCCTGAATTTTGTTTTCTGGTTAAATGCTCTGTGCTAGACAGATCGCCAAATAGTCAGAAGATAATACATGAACTTGACGATGTGGTGAAAGAACTCAAAATTAACAGAGAGCAAGTGAATTTATTGATATCTGACGCAGCAGCTTACATGTGCTGCGCTGGAAAAGTCTTAAAAGAGGTATATCCTAAACTGCTGCATGTAACATGTGTTGTGCATCTACTGCAAAATTGCGCCTTGAAAATAAAAGCCTCCTACCCCGAAGTAGACAATTTGATTGCAAAAGTGAAAGCAAGTATCTCCAAGAACAGAAGCAGAGCTGCCGATTTCGATTCATGTGGCATACCACCACAGCCCATAGTTACTTGTTGGGGTAGCTGGTTGAATGCTGCTCAATATTATGCCGAGAGACTTCCACAAGTGAAAGAAATAGTCAATGCATGGGAAGGTGAAGGAGTTATTGTAAAGAGCGTCAAAAATTCAATCAACGATCCAAAGTTGACTAGTCAGTTAACAGAAATATGCCTCCACTACAACAATATTTCAAACTTAATACTCAAAATGGAAAGTTGTACGTACACCATCAAAGAGGCCCATGCTGATCTAAATGCCCTTGATTTCGGAAAAGATCCGCTTGAGCTCAAAAATTACATTAAGAAGCGATTGGACAAAAACGATGTGAAACAAATTATGGAGCTACAAAGACAAGACATTTCACTAGCGTTTTATGCAAAACTGCAGAAGTGTCAACCCACATCAGCATCTGTAGAGCGCTCATTTTCCTTACTAAAGTCATTTTTATGTCCAAATCGTAACTTCAAAGACTCTAACATTCCACACTACATGAAACTGTACTACAACAGTGGTTTAAAATAAAAACTGATGTGTATTACTGTTATGTTGCGTATGTTTTACTCTTTAGTTCCGTGAGTGACGTTGTTCGCATGTAAAAATAAACGATTTTCACATAAAGTCATATTTTCCAAAAAATAAAGTCATATTATTGATTTTTTAAGGTCATATAAAAATGGCCCTTAGGGTCATTCCATTATATTTCAGGTCAAAATTAGAGGAAATGCCACCCACACTCTCTGATTTGGTTGATTTTGACATGTGTGAAAGATGGCAACCCACTGAGCTCAACAAAAAAATTTTTTTTCAAAATTGGTCGAGTGGTTTTAAAGTTACACCATTTTCAATTTTATCCGCACGGTGGCAGTATTTCAGCTCCAAATAGTAAAAATGCCCCAATATCTGTGATACTGAAGCTAGGAAGTTGATGAAAATATGTAGAATACCATTTTGGGGGATGAGGAATCCAAATTTGCAAACAGAATATAAGAAAAACATGTAGTTTTGGAGTAATTTGATTATAAATATTTTTTGAGATATATATTTTGGGGAGAAATTTGCCCATGTAGCCGAAGGAAAATAAAACATTTTTTTTGGAGGGGATGTTAAGTTGGACTTATATTTTGATAAACACACTCCAATTTTGTTGTTCCATATTGTTCCTTGCCTGGACTGGTGGTCAAAATTCTTTCTAAAATTTTGCAAATTTTAAATGCTTTTTTAACATTGTACAGTAGGGCCATTTATAATCATCAGATTTTTTCAAATTTTGTAACCACTAGTCACAGATTTTGCTTATTTTAACATATTTTGTACATACTAAAATGGAAATAGCAAAAAAAATTTTGAAGTATCTTCATTGGGGGCCGAGATATAGCACTTTGAATTTTCGGCCACTAGTACGATCTTGGAAGCTGAGCACAGCCATTTTTTCATTTTGCGCCTTCATTTTTTGGCAATGACTCTTTACCTTGAACGATTTTCGCACTGAAAACATGCATTTTATCAATTTAAGATCCAAGGAATTCATTTAAATTGCAATTAAAAATATGCTAAGATGAACATTTCAAATGGTAATTTAAGTTTAAAGTTTTTCTTAATTGATTTTTGATACGCTAAGTTTGGGAAATATTTCGGAGCGTTGAGAAAAAGATCCCAACAAAAAATTTTTTTCAAACAAAGCAATTGAAGAATAATATTTTCACGAAATTTGATTGATGTAAGTTTTGAATAAACCAAAATATTCAACTTAGAAAATATCAACCCATACATATCAAAAAAATGAAAATAATTGAAACATAACTGATGCTTTGTCACAATATTTGCAGGGTTCAGCCATATTATGGTCCATTTCTTTAAGAATTGTTTTATGTGTCAAACTACCAATGTTTTATTATTCAGCTGATATCACACAGCTGGTCTAACCAAGATTTTACTACCGTTTCTTATCAAACCAGCACCTGCACCCTTATCATTTCTGAACTAACTTTTCATTGAAGTAGAAAACTGCCTGGCTATGATGTTTTTATTATTCAGCAGGAAAGGAGTTGTTAAACAGTTTGGTTTGGAAAAGACCATATATGCTGGATGCCACCCACTTCTGCACTTTGAAACTAACTCCACCTTCTACATCCAATGGTAGAAGTTACACTTTTAGCTCGCAAGAACTGAACAAACTTGAAAAACTTTTTAACTAGACTGATGTGCAATTTAGTGTATTTTTTATTACTTGATGCTCACTCAATAATTTCTAAGCTGTACCTATGGGATTTAATTATACTTTTAACTTTTTTGATCATATGAATTGAAACAAATCACTGTCAGATGACAGACATTGCAATTTGCTGTTTCAAAAAAGCCAAAACTTCATGTCAAAGAAATTGGAATTTTGCCAAACTGAGTATCAGTTTTAAACTGCAGTCCCTCTCAAAAAACACATGGAACAACTAAAATAACTCATCATAAAGACATAACATGAACAGGTAAATAATTTCAGAAAATTTTTTTTGAGTTTGGTCATGGCTGCATGGCCAAAGCACCCCCCAAAGTTATCCCCCCAAAATTTTTGAAGTGTTGTTTTCATTTATAAATGATATCTTTTCACCAATTTTGACTGGAAATTCAGATTCCTTGCCCCCAAAAAAGGTATTCCACATATTTTGGTTGTTTTTTTAGCTATAAATTACGAGATATTAGCAAAATTTGAATTTTGGTGGGCATGATGCCCCTGTCAGGTGGTGAATTTTAAACCCCCACAACTTCTAAACCACTTGTTCAATTTCAAAAAAATTTTTTTGGTGTGCTCAGTTGATGATTTTAAACTTACTGCCAAAGTATGAAACATTTCCAAGAGTATTGGTTTTTTCATGACCTGAAATATAATGGAATGCCCCCCTAGTTATTATCAGTGAAATAGAATGTTTTCAAACGAGTTTTGAATTCAATCAAATTTTCAGCTATCACAATTTTCAATACCACAACTTTTCGTGCTTTGTGATTTTAAACGCTTAAAATGGTCATGTTAATGTCACAGGTCTTCAGTGCAATTGTGATGCTTCTGTTCATTGCCCATGCCTTCCTCTTATTTCGAGGAGATCCGCCACGAAGCGAACATGTGCCTGAAAACCAAGAGCCAAAGGTTTAAGATATACGTTTCAGGTAAAAAATACTATCCTGCTATATTTCTGCCAAGGCCTGTTTTCGAGTAAAATGTTGATACCGAAAGTGACTTAGTGAGGGAAAGTGAAAAATTCTGCTAGCTCCAGTTTTGTTGCATATCAGAATATGTTTTGGTGAAATGTAAATGTTTCAAGTGAACCGATTACCTACACACTTCAAGTCCAAAGTAAATTTGTTTAACAAATGAAAACAGAAAGATCAGCAACCTCTCAAGAACATATAGCTCCACGCAAAGTGAAACACTTTTTTTGTGATTTGAAAGATAATGCCCAATATCTAAGACATTAATATCACTGCAAACGGATGCCAATTGTTTTGATCTTTTCTAAAAAAAAGACCAACCTTGCGTTTCGCTAGCATTTGATCACTTATGTCACCAAATAACTATCCATGTATGCAAGCCAAAGAACAAAAATTTAAAGCCAAATCAATCTGACAAAAAAAACTAATTCTAAAGCAATCGAAATCAACTTTTTTTCACTGCGCTGAAGAGATCTCTAAGATCGAGGCAAACAAGATACGTTTGAGCGATACGTATGGGAATATATTTTTTTTGAACCATTCTAAAATATCTGGTCATTTTTTGTACGAAAAGTCTTATAAAAATGTAAAATTGTTTAAAATTGCAAGTGATGTTAAGTGCCTATTCTTTTACTTTTTACATCGAATTGATGTCACCCATCCCATATCTAACATAATTAAGCATTTTCCAGCTTGGAAGTAAAGGGAACACAATGAAATTATTTGATACAATCGTTTCTATTGGAAAAGTTCGATATTGTGACAAGGATGATGCAGTTGATGCTTCTTCTGCTTTAAATTCACAGCGTAAAATAATTTAAGAGAAATTATTTGGACGTCGATGTTTACAGTCTGTCATACCAATCCATTTTATGAACTTCAGAAGAAAAATGTTTCTTTATTCATAACATCACTCCAAGACCGTACAATACTAAAAACATATTAAGCACTCAACCGGTATTGGAGTTTTGGTTGCTGTTTTCTAGAATAGGTCAACAGATGTCCAGGATTACAATCAAACAAGTCATGGGCATTAGGGTGGAGTGAAAATAACTTTTTCGCGAAATTCAAAAACATAGCCCCCTAAAAAGTTGCTTTTGTTCATGAAAAACACATTTGTGAAAAAAAAAAATAAAAAAAATAATGTCTTGGTGAATCTCAATCCACAAATCAAAGATGGCCGCCAACTTTGCTTAAAAATACAGTAAATTCACCATAACTTTGCCAAATACTTGCCCAATTTTCATCATATTTCAACAAGCTTTCCTCGTTCATGTCATAAAACACTAGAAATACATATAATGACAGCGTGAGCAAATTATGACGTCACCAAATCCAATATGGCCGCCAAATTCAGTTTTTCACATTTCCTATCCATGTTCCACACTTCTTTTTCGATTTGCTCCAACGTTTGACAGTTATATGGTTATGCTGTCTTCTGTCGTGGGTACGATTGTTTCTCTTGATAATAGTAAATACAGATGGAAGCTTTATTTAGTTTAGTATTCATCTAGAAATTAAAAATACCTTCAATAATTGCAACAGAGTAGGATAGGACGTTTAGCCGTTAAGCCCGTAGAATTAACGTTTCCAGTTCACGCCACGTGGAGGCAGTCCTACATGTGAACCTTTTAGGGGACAAACCGGGGATGGAATACGTTTGTCGCCCAAGGGCATTCTGGGAAGTCCAAGGGATATGAATTTCACCCCAGAATCACCTGTTCAATGTAACCTTCACTGAAATTCTAAACTTTGAAATCAGCCTTGCTGTCAAACTTTGGGATTTTGCACCTGTTCTCTATTCGAGCCCTGATCAGATGATACCATTTCTGTTATCTTCTCCACAAACGGAGCCTGAAGCCTCTGTCACAAGCATAACATGGCGTTCCACAGCCGTTATGACAGGGGAAACTTTCAACTGTGAGAGGACTCATCGTGAATGGATTTGTTTTGATCATATTAATCAAATCTTTATTGCTAAGGTTCTTGGTGTAGGGAGGTTCAGTGATATCTTCGGTCTGCCAGTCAATTATTTCTATATAATTTCTAGCGTGAGGGTTCAAGGTTGGCACTCTAAAAACTCGCACTGCACTGCTGCTCTTGCGTTCTCTGGACTTCAGTATTCGCCTGACAGCTAGTTCTCTGATACTGATGTTGTCGTCTGCCAACATTGCCAGCAGAACGTTTTCAGGGTGCGCAAAAAAGGCATTTCTCTGGATAGCATTCATAACAACTTCCTTAAGCTCATCCTCAAGATATCTGGTCTTGTCTACCATGTTGTAGACATGTTTTGCTCCATCTGTACACAAAGATGCCTTTTTAATGGAGAACCACATCGGTGCATACACTTTCAAAATAAAGGTGCTTCTGTTGAAATATACAACCGCAATATGCGATTTGCTAAAGTTAGCCATCTTGCTTGATTAATTGTACCAGGGCATTTGAGTGAAAGGTCCAAAGAGCAACAACCTTTGCTAATAGCCAGACAGATTTCAAACAGATACGTCTGATCGGTGCTTAAGTCTTTGGGTTGCAGTATGTGCTCTAAATCACAAGGTACTTTGTCAAAATTTACCAGTGGTTGACGGTCACAGCCTCACAGATATGAACGGCTATGCCGATTGGTCCTGCAAATCCATGGGGGCCAGTAGTTGGACCATCTATCTTCTGAAAAAGATACCTGAGAGGTATCTCATTTGCATGCATATCACCTTTATTTTGAAAGTGTATGCACCGATGTGGTTCTCCATTAAAAAAGCATCTTTGTGTACAGATGGAGCAAAGCATGTCTACAACATGGTAGACAAGGCCAGATATTTTGAGGATGAGCTTAAGGAAGTTGTTATGAATGCTATCCAGAGAAATGCCTTCTTTGCCCACCCTGAAAACGTTCTGCTGGCAATGTTGGCAGACGACAACATCAGTATCAGAGAACTAGCTGTCAGGCGAATACTGAAGTCCAGTTAACGCAAGAGCAGCAGTACAGTGCGAGTTTTTAGAGTGCCAACCTTGAACCTTCAGGCTAGGAATTATATAGAAATATTTGACTGGCAGACCGAAGATATCACTGAACCTCCCCACACCAAGAACCTTAGCAATGAAGATTTGATTAATATGATCAAAACAAATCCATTTACGATGAGTCCTCTCACAGTTGAAAGTTTCCCCTGTCATAACCAGGATGTGGAACGCCATGTTAATCTTGTAACAGAGGCTTCAGGCTCCGTTTGTGGAGAAGATAACAGAGATGGTTTCATCTGATCAGGGCTCGAATAGAGAACAGGTGCAAAATGCCAAAGTTTGACAGCAAGGCTGATTTCAAAGTTTAGAATTTCAGTGAAGGTTACATTGAACAGGTCATTCTGGGTGAAATCCATATCCCTTGGACTTCCCAGAATGCTCTTGGGCGACAAACGTATTCCATCCCCGGTTTGTGCCCTAAAATGTTCACATGTAGGACTGCCTCCACGTGGCGTGAACTGGAAACGTTAATTCTACGGGCTTAACGGCTAAACGTCCTATCCTACTCTGTTGCAATTATTGAAGGTATTTTTAATTTCTAGATGAATACTATACTAAATAAAGCTTCCATCTGTATTTACTATTATCAAGAGCAGGTTTTTTTTAAGGTTTGGTTTGGGCGATCGCTAAGTAGTTTTAAGAGACCGCAAGTGTTTCATTTAAATACCAAAAAATAACCATATTTGCTTAAGACATAGCGAGAAGCAACCATTACTTTTCTACTGTAGTTGCAAGTCCCAATTTTGGGAAACCGCTGGAGAAATTTGGGGGACCGTTTCGGTCCCCAAAAACACCTTAAAAAAACACTGATCAAGAGAAACAATCGTACCCACGACAGAAGACAGCATAACCATATAATTGTCAAACGTTGGAGCAAATCGAAAAAGAAATGTGTAACATGGATAGGAAATGTGAAAAACTGAATTTGGCGGCCATATTGGATTTGGTGACGTCATAATTTGCTCACGCTGTCAGTATATGTATTTCTAGTGTTTTATGACATGAACGAGGAAAGCTTGTTGAAATATGATGAAAATTGGGCAAGTGTTGGCAAAGTTATGGTGAATTTACTGTATTTTCAAGCAAAGTTGGCGGCCATCTTTGATTTGTGGATTGAGATTCATCAAGACATTATTTTTTTTATTTATTTTTTTCACAAATGTGTTTTTCATGAACAAAAGCAACTTTTTAGGGGGCTATGTTTTTGAATTTCGCGAAAAAGTTATTTTCACTCCACCCTAATGGGCATGCTGATATAACCCAATCAGCAAATCAGTCATTTTTTGCATTAATTCAACGTCTGCAGACGTTGAATCAATGCAAAAAACGACTGATTTGCTGTCTGGGAAGGAAGCATTGATTGTATTAGTAAGGTTAACGAAAAGTGTAGACGTTGCATGAAATACTGTATCTATTAATGCAAGATTAATTAAATTAAAATTCGCGTCAAGTAGTCTCGCGGTGAGATGTCCCTGCGGCAGGTCGGCTGCGGTCAGTTGTCTTGCGACAGGATGTCGTGTCGCCTGTGTGATTCAAATATATTTAAACTATTTTGTTTTTACCCAACAGCTCCGTTAAAGCTGTAATATTGTTCACCGTTGTGAGACGGCTTTGATACGGCGTTGATAGCGTTTTTCGACTCTCAGTTATCCAGCAAAACTTACAATATTCGCAAGGCTAAGCATTATTAATTTCCATGTGCTTTTTTCGTGACTTGAACCATGCTTCATTCATGTTGATAGCCATCACGCACAAACGACAAGAGCACTTTGATCCATCAAATACTTCTGCCACGTTTCACTTAAATACCATATTTACCATATTTACCGTTACCATATTTCCAGTAAAAGTTTAAACAAACCTCTGGGACGTTTCCTTCCAAGAGTTAAACTTATCTTTCGCTAAGCTTATCTTGATGTGTAGAGGAAAAAACTTGCTTAAAAAAGACAGTTATCCTCTTGTGGCCATAATGTTTAAGCCAGTTCATCACCAATTTGGTTTTTAAATCGGGCTGGTCAAGGCAGAGGTGTAATTAGCTGGAGCATTTCCACTGTGCATGCTTGAAGTTTCATTACTCGAAGACCATTTCGCTAAATTGTGTGAGATGTCACAATCTCCCAGGACAACCCAGTGTTTCAGCGTGATCAAACAAAAAATTTTTTTTTCAAGAAGAATAAGAGTCCTTTTGTTTTTCTGAGAGACTTAAATTCGGTGAAGCTAAACCTGTTCAATATCCGATGCAAGTGTTTAGTGTTCCTGCATATAAGATTTTTGTGCAATACCTTACGTTAGATAATATGAAACCAAGGAAGTTTCCAGAAATAGTTGATAAAACTACCATTCAACGTTTTATAGGCAGAGAAAACTTTTTCTCAAACCGTTGAAAATTTTCATGATCAGATCACCGCTACAATGCGTGATGGAAATCTACAGGAAAATCTGCATCAGGCATTGCAGAGTGCAAAAAACAGTGTTGCAGAACGCGTTTTCGAATATTAAATTCTCATCAGTGCAACTACGTGTATGAACGTAATAACAATACCTTACGTTACTTTCGAAAGTTTGCAACCGTGCCAGTTTTTTTTAACTTAAATTATTTGGGTTTCAAGCACGTTTTAACGTTCTCGTTTTTTCGCTTTTACCTTTTTCTAGACCTTCAGTGACCAACATTTATATCAAATTGATTGAAAATACCTTGCAATGCAGATTGCAGAATGTTGTAGTAGCCGTGCAGTATGTGTAATTTGATTGTGTGTACTTATACTCATATGCTGTAGCAGCACTACTTGTTGTTGTTATTTGGAGAACTATTGAAAAAAAATTATTATAACTGTTTTATCTACAGGAAGTCGAGCTGACAGCCGTTCCTTTGCCTGGTCATCGATTTTGTCAGAAAACTTTTTGTTTTGCTTGCATCGGTGATGTCCCCGTTACCCTCGGTAACGGGGACATCACCGGATAAAAACTGGACTACTACTACTACTACTTGCACCCATATTATGTTGATTACATTTTTCCTTTCATCGCACTATTGCGCAAATTAACACATTGGTCCTCGTTGTGTATGTTAAATCATGTTTTCTTAAAGAGTTTATTAGATTGTAATATGAAGAGATAGCAGCTTTCAGATAGTCCTTGGATATTGTTTGTAAAAATTTTTGTTGTCATCACTCTTGTTATTATTAAGACGTTGGAAATTATTGCGTTAAATTGACAATTGTGCCTTCACCATACTACTATACAGGTTGTATTGCATTTTGTTCACCGTTTTGCCTAATGGAACGTGTCGTGGACTATTTTTTTTTGCAAACTGCGTGGAAAGTGCCTTCATGAAATTTTGATTATTTGTACAAAATTGTGTGTTTCTTGAGGTACCAGGTGATGCTTTCCAAACTACGAGTTGCCAATCGTAATTTTAAGATCGCCAAACAAATGAAAGTAGGCTACAGTGGACAGTTTCCGTTGTAAACTGCCCACCTAATAGTCGCGTAGAAAACTATTTTCTGAAATATAGGGCCGCACAACAAAAAGCTTGAAAAACCCTTTCTCTGGGTATACACTACAAGACGCTTAATTTAATTATGAAATTACGAGAAACAACTCAACTGACTAAAAGTACATGCAACCCAAAACGAACTTTTTTTTTCAAAACTAGTGAAAGCTGGTTGCTGGATCAGTATATACAATGTCGAAACATATTCTGAAGAAGCGTTTGCATGTAAAGCATTAAAAATCTCTTTCAATGGCCACAACTATTTCGTTCAATTTCCTCACGCCGCTAAAAAAGAGATCTGAGTAATTTATATTTTGAAATTACCACCTCAAAAGCAAAATTGTACTCTTGTATCGAAAACGTTCCTTTAAAGAACTTGTATATGACGTAGGTACTAGGTATGTAGCCTTTTATTCAAAGCATTTTGTTTTCCGCAAAGCTTTTCTTGTATCGTTGAAAGTCTTTTTTTATTTCTGTTTTCAAAATTAATGCTTTAAAAAGGATTATCTCGTTTCATAAAATTCAAGAAATGAAAAGCTTTCAATTCCAAAGCATCAGCGAATGTTGAGGCAGTGGGAAGGGGCTAATTTGCCCCCTGGGTAACTTCTGTAGCTTACCTTACCTGCGGTGTTGAACGGCAGCTCCCCTCGACACCACTAGCTTCATCATAAAAAGTACCGTATATGGCCTATACACAGTTTATCGTTTTCGTTTATGACGTAGACTTCTATGAATTTGTGGAGGAAATTACAGATATTGCAAAATGGTAATGTAATACCATCAAAATAATACTATATTTATGTTTGAATAGCGAATTGCTTCCAGTCGTGCTGGAAAGTTCAATGAACATGACTTGAAAAAATCTTGCTGGACGTTTATTGCAGTAGACGTAGTCTACAGTGTTAAAAATAGAACATCAACTAAGTGGTGCCCCACAGCTTGATTTCCAAACAGGCTGAGTATGCTCAAGTGCAAAGTTTCTTGTTTTTTTAAGTGTGCACAGGGGCGAGTTTAACGGATGGGAGCTCGGGGAACTTTTAGATCGGGGGCCCCGTGAAAAACTTTGCAAGGTAACTTGAAAGTCACCCACACCGTTGCTAATGCTTTTCCGCCAAGCTTAATCGCCACCTTGTAAGTAAAAATTAACCTTGAAAGAAAAAGGAGGCATTTTGCAGAAACTTCAAAAGCTGAGAGAAAATAACAATAACAACACAAAATCACATTTTTCCACGTCGGAGCCTTTCACAAGTGGAGCCCGGGGCAACTTCACCCTCTGCCCCCCTCCCTAAATCCCGGCCTGAGTGTGCAAGATGCGTGACGAACTTTCGCTTAAATCCGCTAATTACAAATTTATAAAAAAAAATATTCGTCAAGTGGTGTCGCTCTCTCTCTGTAGGTATCACAGCTGATACAGCCCTTGATGTACAATGATGTTCCAGTTTGATCGATCTCGTGCGTCTTGCCAAATTTTAGTGTCGTCGTTAGTAGGCTTTAATGTGCGGTGCTCAATTGAGGTGAAAAGTCCATGCATGCGCCGGTAGAGAGGGTTGTCTTGATGGTTGCCTTTTGCAATTTACTGTAGGCCATTATAAATTGTCTTAGTCATTCAAACTCGGTATTGTTCCCACTGCACTAGTGGTGGTGGCCTATTTTTTTTCCTTGCAGGGATTGTCTTTACTCCTATTAAAAATTTTAATTGCCTAACAGTATAATAACTAGGGCCATTTTTATATGACCTTAAAAAATCAATAATATGACTTTATTTTTTGGAAAATATGACTTTATGTGAAAATCGTTTATTTTTACATGCGAACAACGTCACTCACGGAACTAAAGAGTAAAACATACGCAACATAACAGTAATATACATCCATTTTTATTTTAAACCACTGTTGTAGTACAGTTTCATGTAGTGTGGAATGTTAAGAGTCTTTGAAGTTACGATTTGGACGTAAAAATGACTGTAGTAAGTTTTACAATCGCTTTGACTTTCGCTGCATTTGATTCTTTCACTTTTGGCATGCTGAACCAGATATTCTCTCTATGTCTAAGTCTCTGTATATATTTAATAGTTATATTCTTCAGTTTGCTACTAGTTGTACTGTATTTGTATATAAGTAGACCAAGGTTGAGCTTTTTAGCTTGCTTACCCACTGACTGAACTTCACATGACCTCCCACTTCAATGCACAGAAGTAGAACAGATTGTGTTGCAACACAATGCAATGTGTGACCTCATATTGCAATGTGTGACCTCATAAAATATAGGTCTGTGACTGTAAGTGTTATGTAGGCTAATCCTACAGTTTGCCTTCGTTTAATCAGAATTGCCTTACTTTCTTAGTGCTTAATTGCTTCACCGCTTAAATTAGTATTTTTTATTTAAAGTATACAACGGTATGACTTTATATCTCAAAAATATGACTATATAACTTAAAAAGCTGATTTATGACCTAACCAGGAAAATATGACTTTATACTGTATGACTTCATAACTTTCTTAATATACCTCATAGGGATGCGGTTTTTGCGTTAAAATTGATTTCACGACTTACTGATGCATAGAAAAAAATATGACTTTAATGACTTTAAATGGCCCTAATAATAACACTTAAAGTAGCAAATGATAGACCTTTTGTATATTTTGAAGACACAATATTATCTACTTGACAGCAAAAACGTGACTTGAAGCTTTTATCTTATATACCATATAGCCCACCTATAACTTCTCGTTCATTCGCCAACAAACCAAACTAAACCATGACAATGCTTCATATTATAGATATCATTTTCCATTCTGTGTCTTTACAGTAGTAGGCTTGGCCTAATCTATCAATGAAATATATTTTTGGAATTGCAATCAGATATCAATTTGTTTTCATACGTTGCAGCGTAGCCTACTAGTGTTTATTGTTGCGATACACGTCATCACAAAAGAAATCTTACTGACTTTTTATTGGGGTTTAAGAATCACACGTCAATTTAGAATTAATTCATTTGTCATATCGATTAAATAAATATATTGTACGCTAGGCTACTAACACCATTGGTTTGTGGAATGAGTTTGCCTGTGCTGGTTAGCTGGTATAAAAAAATATTGGTTAGGGTTAGCCTAACCCCGCCTCTAAGATTAGCTTTTCTAACTAAGTTAGTAGCCTACAGCCATGAACTTCTAGACTACCAGTAGTCTAGAACAGTGCTCTTCAACCTTTTTGTCCGTGGTACACCTTTTTTAAATTTTTAATAACTTCGTATACCTCACAAATAGCAATGTTTAATTGTGCATAGGAAGTAAAAAAAAACCTAATAATTAATTAATTGTTTGTTAAAGTGATTATAGTAGTCTTGAACTGGAACTATGGGCACAAGAAACTACGCATGCAAAAGTGCAAAAAACGTCAACATTGAAGTTGATTTAATGGCTAGCTTGTTGTTGCATTGTTTCGGCAAGGTGGACATAACGTGGTGTTAGCTCTTTCTCTATTCCTTCCCGCATTAAAGAATCAATGTCAAGTATCGAGTTTCGTTTGTTGGACTTAATCTCAACAAGACTGGAAAATCCTTCTTCACACAAATAAGTGGTAGGCATCTGCACCAAGACATCAATGGATTTTTGCGCGAGATTTTTGTATTCGGGAAATTCAAGAAGAGAAACCCAACATTCTGTGTAATCCACTTCTCGGAATGAGTATTTTTGATTTAAATCAGCCCGTAGTTCCAATAATTCCTCATCCTCAGTTGGATCGTCATTAAATGGTTGGATAATCCACGAGTTTGCTTCCAGACATTGTTCGTTATCTTCGGGAAAATACGTAGTCAAACTGTCGGCAAGTAATTTCAGGTGACCAACAATAAAGGCAGACAAGTTATCTTCAGTAGAAATGTCCTCAAACTCCCAGCTAGACTCTTTCATGTATTGACTTAATACAGGAAAGTCATTGAAGTTTTTCGACAAAGCATTCTCTTTCCAGAGTGCAATTTTCATCTTCAGCCCATTGATCTTGCTAGTTGACCGAAATATATCACCCCCTCTCCCTTGAAGACTGATGTTCACTTGGTTCAAACAATCAAAAATCGACGCCAAGTATGCCAATTTTGCAACCCAGAATATGTCACGAAACTTGGAAGCCCTTGGGTCTCCGTGTTCACTGTTCAGTGTAAAATGCCCCTAATTGTTGGCGAAGTTC
This sequence comes from Aplidium turbinatum, assembly GCF_918807975.1. Classification (NCBI taxonomy): domain Eukaryota; kingdom Metazoa; phylum Chordata; class Ascidiacea; order Aplousobranchia; family Polyclinidae; genus Aplidium; species Aplidium turbinatum. The sequence continues at coordinate 18,886,640 of NC_137480.1, read as the reverse complement.
AAACACACGGGAAAGAACTTTCCCTCGCGATAGCCACCGTACCTCTGTTGTGACTTCCACTATCACAGATCTAAGCTGTATACCCTAGTTTTGATTTGGTATACACTTGGGTATATAGTATACCCGGTTGAAGAGCACTGGTCTAGAAGTACATGCTACAGCCCAATATATTTTGACCAATGAAAATGCTAAAGCCGCCTATCTAATGTTGCACTCGCAAATAATGATTTCACAAGAAAACTTTTTCATCTTTTCAACCTGGTATGGGCTACTGTAATGTAGTGAGCTATGGTCCACAATCGTTGTAGTACGGAACATCTTGTTTAGTAAAAGCCGCATTTACTGCAGTTGCTATCATAGTTAGCTCGAATTCGAAAAGGAACGCGATGGAATACATTTGTTTGGAGCCTTTGAACATTCCTTATTTAAACTATCTTTGTTGCCTATTAAGAAGTGGGTTTTATACGTTTTTATGGCACGTGAAGTCCTCTAGTTATCCAAGGTTTTGTCTGTAGTAAACTTATATTAGTGTTACAAAAGATGTTTTTCATTGAAGTATGGTATCAATTGTAGGCCTATAAGCTATTTTATTGTATCAAATCAATCAATTGCAAAATATGTAGCCTAATTTAAACAGCTAAGGTGACACATTCTAAAGATAAAATGCAAATACTTTCAATGCTTCAAGTTAACTCTACAGCCTAATAAGCAGCTAAGTCGAGATTTCGTTTATCACGGGGCAATAGCAGTGGCTCCCAACACATGGGTCGCGACCCAAAGTTAGGTCGCTTGTTTTTCAGGCATATTGCATCTGTAGGCTACCGACTGCTACCACTTCTGTTACACATCTTCGACGAAAAAAATAACAATAAAAAAAATTTGAAACGTGAAGAGATCGATCACAAAACTGAAAAATATAAACACAAGTCATGAAGCTAGGAATAGTGGAAGTAGGAGATTGCTCGCTCAAAAAGGAGGTGGACAACTGGAGGGTCATAGTAGGCCTATTATGACAAAATTTGGTGAAACTGCAGCTTAAGGTCTACCGCCATATGTCGCATAGCCTACCCAGGTGTAGTGTATGTGATCTGCCTGCATGTGTAGGGGAAGGTGAGGTAAGTTGAGCCAGTGGGTAAGTTGAGCCACCCCCCGTAACTCGAAAAATAAAAATCGCATCAACTTTCTACTGCCACCTACCTGACCGTTTATTTTATATGGAGCTGTTCTGTAAAGATTATAAGTCTTTGTCTTGTAGAAAGACAGAAAAACTGTTTTTAGTGATTTTGGGAAGCTTTTTGAAAAAAAATATTTTTTGAGTTTTACAAAATGTTTATGGCATTCACCAGTATTGATATGTCTAACAGTAATCACTAATGTTAGCTTATTCAGAAACTATTAAAGTGAGGTTGCTAGCTCATATATGACTGGAGAAATTCCCGTTTAACTTTTAATGGCGGCCTTGAGGTAAGTTGAGCCAGTGATGTACAGGTAAGTTGAGCCGGTGGCTCAACTTACCTCACTTCAGCTGCCAGTGTTAAGTGATGATATATGTAGTCATTAAATAGATAACAAAGTGTATTTTACTCTTTAATAGTCTAAATCTCTGGAAAAAATAATTTGTCCATTGGTCTATTGAAGTTTAAATTTATTTGTAGTGTAACTTGCAGCCTCCTAGCAACATGCAAAGGAAAACCCGACCTGTGCATTACATTGGTAAAATCGAATGCTTCAATGAAGATGGAGAAGTTGAGGCCAACTTTTTAAGAAAAGTGCCTGGAAAGTCCGAGGAAAAGTTGTCCTTTGTCTTTAAAGCAGACGATGAGTGTGCTTTTCTTAAAGAGGATGTCGTTAAAGCTTCCTCACACGACCAGTTGGAGAAACTTTCTGCCGTCAGCAGAAATTCCGGTTTCCATGCTCTCTTGATCAGTGGCATATGGAATAAGTTTAGCTCCGGCAGACAACGGAAATTGATTTAGAAAATTCACATATGGAGGTTTATTTAATCAGGATTGTGTAATAATTCATCGTTTTATTTTCTGTTCTGCAGGTCAGTTGACACGATCTGCTAGTACTACATTGATTCAACGTCTGTTGACGTTTAATCAACAAAAAAGTGGCAGATTTGTCGGCTGGGAAGTGCGCAATTTCACAGTCGAACAGTCACAACCAGGCCCGGATTTAGGGGGGAAGAGGGGGCAGGTGCCCCGGGCCCCCCGACTTTTGAAGGGCCCCCCTACGTGGAAAAAATGTGATTTTGTGTTATTTTTTCTTCCTTTCAGCCTTTGAAGTTTCTGCAAAATGCTGTGCAGTGCTGGATTGATGCTACTGTAGACCCAGAGGTGGTTTTTCGCGCCGTAGGCTTGAAAAAAAATTTTGCAGGGGGGCCCCCCGATCTAAAAGTGCTCCGGGCTCCCATCAGATAAATCCGGCCCTGGTCACAACAAAATAAATTTATCCTTTTACATGTTGTTCTTTTTTCCTGGTAGCAGCTATGTATTAACTGCTACCCAACCTGTCTTCTTTCTAACTTTCGACTCAGGTTCCACATGTGTTGAGTTAAGATTGTATATTGTCAAAAAGAGACGGGTTCAATTGTGATGTGGAATAGTCACTGCACACTATAATACGTCCGTCCGATAGATTTATCACATCGTAAAAGGCCGAACCACGTTTTCGCCAAGCAGCAAAACACGAGTTAGTGAATAGAGAAAAAATAATGAGAGATTGTCGCTCAAGCATGACAGTGCATCGCAATGATGACGTCACCATTGCGTCACAGTCCATGTTACAATTCGGGACAAATATCTGGGCAATAATTTCGTGAACATATGTATTGCATAGCATTTTATAATGTAGGCTACCATCGCTACAGCTTTTGTTATTGAACAAAAACGAGTGGCTCAACTTTCCTCACACCCCGGCTCAACTTACCACGTGGGGTAGGTAAGTTGAGCCAAAATGACGTAATATTTAAAACATGTTTTTTTTTAATATTTTTATGAGTTATGAAAAATTTTTTTTTGTTAAATTAAGGCCAAAGCATCAACCATTATGCTGCCACTTTCACTTTTGTTGTAAACCAAGCGGTTTTCTTAGTAGAAGCGTTTAAGTAAAAAGTGGCTCAACTTACCTCATCCTCCCCTACAAAGTGTGTATTGCCAAAATACTGTAAATGCATGAAAATATGTGACATCATGTTTGTGTAATGCTATACCGTACTAGTCATAATAATGCAACAATATATTTCACACTGCAGTAGTTAGCCTCACACTGCAGTAGCAAGGTTCTGCCGATGTTCTAGCATCCTAAACCTCACGCAAAATACAGCAATTCATTAGATAAAAATGAATTTACCCAAAAGCAAAGAAAACTTTTTGCAGTTCTGCCAATTTTTAAATTTTGCAATGACCCTCCAGCTGTCCATATCGTAAGAAAATTCAATAAAGCGAGTCGTCCCGGTAATCCACTGTTCCTACATGAAGCGTTTCATGTCGAAACATCGGAAAGCTTTGTAGCATGATTGTAGTTCGAGAAGTTTTAACAGTTTTCGTTTTTATTATTGTTAATATTATTATTAAATGTAAACCCAACAAAACTTTCAGTCTCAAACATAAATTAACTTGCCAAAATTACGGGATATGACTTGCATTGTAACGTGCACTATAGCCTATGTCAGGAACACTATGTAAGACAAATCATGACAAATTTTTCCACACGTTGGGCCACAAATAGTCTGATGTGGTAAAAGTACGCATCAAAGCCCCAAGTGCTGTATGGACTCATTGCTTTCTTCACAGTGAGGCCTTTGCTGCAAAAAGCTGTCTCAAGAGCAGCACGAAGTGTTGAATGATGTTGTGCAGTGTGTAAATTTCATCAAAGCAAGTCCACTAAATCGGCGTTTGTTTTCGTGTTTGTGCACTGACATGGATTCTGATTATTACCAAGCATTGCTGCTGTAGGCTACGCATAAGTGCGATGGTTGTCACGAGGTCGTGTTCTGAAGCGAGTTTGTAATTTGTGGGAGGAGATTGCTATCTTCCTGAAGCAACAGAACTTGTGAGATTAGCCGAGAAGTTTTTGCAAGAAGATTTCAACGCAAAAGTTGCTTACCTTGCCGATATATTTGACTCTCTGAATTCTCTAAATTTATCTATGCAAGGCAACGGTTTAGCGGTGATTGATCGCGCCGCCAAAGTTTCTGCTTACGACAAAAAACTCATAGCCTATTCTGGAAATGTTATGTCATCAGAGATGAGTACGATATATTTCCTCAGCTAACGCAATATATTTGTGGCAAGGAAGTTGATATTAAGCAAACCATAATTGAACACCTGGAACAGTTTGCCAAAAAGTTGTCCACTACTATGGAGAATCTCTAACACTTAATAGCCAAAATGATTGGATAATTGATCCATTTGTTGGAAAAGATCTGCCTCAACTTTCCATCCATGTTGCAGAACAGTTTATGGACATAACGACAGAAGCAGCAAATCGTAACTTATTTCTTTTGCTTCCTTCAAAGACAAATACCCCAAAGATTCTGCAAACATCCACTTTTGGGCTTCCATGTACAAAGTGTATCCCACAGTTTCAAATTTAGTGATTCAAAAACAGATTCCATTTGCAACAACTTGGCTTTGTGAGACTGAATTTAACGCCATGTGTGTATTGAAAACTAAACAGCGAAACCGGCTGTAAGTTAAAGCCGACAAGTGGCTAAGCAAAATAACGCCTCGATTTCAAAAACTCAATGATAGCAAGCCAGCACAGCTATCTCATTAGTGATTTGATAAACATATTATTTTCGGAAAAAGTTACTGCTTTTGTAGTGCTGTTTGTTTGCTCAGCCATCTTGTGTGGCTTTTAAAGGGCGGGAAAACCCAAATTAACTTTTTGCGAGTTTTTTGTTTCAGCGTGATGTCATTATGTACAGCATGCGTTTTAGAAAAAAAATCCAAATTTCGTTGCCCTCGTCTCGCTAAGGCCGCTTTTGTTTGATCCCCGTTTGCGAAGCCTCGCGCGCATCCAGCCGTGACGCTGTAGGCTGTGACGTCACAAGGTACATACAGTATTGTTCAAATTAAAAAAAATGTTCCAAACCGTGTTCGTGCAATATTGAAAGAAGGTGGACGCCACATTAGATTTTAAACTGTACACATTTGTTAAATTATCACAATGAACCAAATATACACAAATTCAGCCCGTTTTCTTGACAGTTTCAATTAACTCGAACAATACTGTATGTACCTTGTGACGTCACAGCCTACAGCGTCACGGGTGGATGCGCGCGCTGCCTTGCCAACGGGGATCAAACAAAAGCGGCCTTAGCGAGACGAGGGCAACAAAATTTGGATTTTTTTTTTCTAAAACGCATGTTGTACACAATGACATCACGCTGAAACAAAACACTCGCAAAAGTTAATTTGAGTTTTCCCGCGCTTTAAAATACTACGACAATTTGCTTGGGTCGCAAGATTTTACCGAACTGAATTTTTTTTTTAAATGGGTCGCCTTAAAAACGAGTTTGAACCACTGGCCTATAGCATTAAAGTAATGGATAGACTTAATATGTATAGGCTATGCAGTGCAAATAGCAAGTTAGTCTATATTGATTACCTCTAACTTAAACATTCATGAGTTAGATTTGTACAAATCACACAATATGGTACTTAAAGATAAGGAAATGAAGTATCTTCTGACAGGTGTCAAACCCACAGCAATGCTTGATATGAACGACTCGGTTACATGTCTTGTAATGCAAAGAAATTTATTCTCACACGAGTCAGTTCAATCATATATAGCTAAATATCGATTTCGATCAGCTAGAAGCTAGATCAGAGGTGGGTACTGGGTAAACTACGGCCCGCGGGCTGCATGCGGCCCGAAACAACTTTCTGTGCGGCCCACGAAAGCCTGAAGCAATCATATAAAAATATAGGCTAATAATATAATTACTCGAAACTTTTAATTAGGCCTACTGAAGGGGGTGAATTGGCCATATTTTCAATATATCGTGGCTAAAAATGCACACCTGCAAATTATTTAGCTGAAATTTTCAAAAAAAATAGAAAATACATTTGTCTTTCAAACTATATGGTACTATGACCAACAGCAACGTGATTTGGAATTAAACTCGTTGGATAAAGTTCTACAAACAAATCAGCCACCAAAATACTTTTGGGGGTGAATTGGCCAACGTATTTTATCGACTTGACAAAGTACAAACTGTTTTGCCTAATTTAACAAAAATTTGCAATGTGTTACCATAAATTCTTTAAATGTCATACAAACTCTAAAAGCGATAAAATATCGCAATGGAAACCAAACAAGTAACAAACAAAATATAACACAGCAAAACGATCTACGGGAGCATCACCAGCCTCTCCAACCTTAATCGTCTTCGCAATTGTAACAACAATCGATGCCAAAACAAATCTCACATGCCCAAAGCTGACAGTGTGGACACTTAAGCCAGTCTTCTTTTGTAGAACTTGCTGCATAATAATCATCTCCACACACGCAGCATAAACAGCTCTTTTTCTTTTGTGGTTTTATTTTTTCAAAACTGTTCATGTTTTCACCAACGCACGTTGATGGCAATGGAAATGGCATTGCTGTTGGTTGTGTTGTACGATGGAAGCTTAACTTAACTTTGAAGGTTTTGTCCTTTGTTTGAAGTTTCTTGAGTCCTGACGCAATGTGTGGTTTTGTGTGTGTAAGGTTAGCTTTCTTTTGAGGACTTTTAAAGATTGACCGAATAAGATGGTGTGGGTGGTTGATCGAAGAAGATGAGTCATCCTTTTTAAAACTTGTTGAAGGTGAGGTTTGATCAATGGACACAAAAGATTCGGATTTAGAAAACTCTTTGTCGTGCACAACTTGCTTGTTGAGAGGATAAAGCCCGCAATGAGCAAAAGAATTGACAATGAGGCCACGTTTTTGCTTCATCTCTTCCCAAACTGGAATGAACAACCACGACCTACTAGAACACGGCCAAATATGTTGCCATTTGAGGAAATTTCTAAGAGTCTGAATTGTTACAATCATAGCTATGATAAACCTGTCATCTTCCCATTACCAGAAGTAAGTAAAATAAGCAATATTTGCACCTAGACATATGTTTGGCTTGTTTAACCGGAGATTAGGTATGTACGTTGAGCACAATTTACACGATAATAATGTAATATGTAAGACTTTTCAACTGCACCCTGGAGGTAGTATCGTTTGGTGTAATTGCATGTTCCATTTAAAATATCAATAATTTTTTAGGGATTCTATGTTGTAAGCTGTTCAGTGTTCATTTGATGTGTCAATTTAAATTGTAATTTGTTTGTTTTTCGCCAAGTTTAGTTTTGCAAGTAAAATATGGCTATTGGCGAAATATCCTACTTTATGAAAAAAACCTAACGACTGTATGGTCTGTATGATGAGACTACCGCCTGGATGCAGTTGGAAAGTGTTACATATTTTACATTATTATTGCAAAAATTTTGCTTAACATACATATCTAATCTCTGGCAAAACTGGCCAAAAATATGTCTAGATGCAAATGTTGCTTGTTTTACATCATCATTATCATCATCATCATAATCCATCGTCGGTTTGTTCCTCACTAGTGGGGGTGGCCGATTGTTTTCGCGCAGCAATTGTTTTAATCCCTTTTCTCCATTTCACCCTGTCCCTTGCATCTTCCTCCTTTAGTCCGACTTTTTTAAATTCATCCTTCACTTGTTGTTTCCACGTTCTTTTTGGACGACCGCGTTTCCTCTTCCCATCCACCTTTAGATCTAGTGCCTTTCTAAGAAAACTTCCTTCCTCCCTCCTTATCACATGTCCATACCATCTTACTCCATTTTCCCTTGCCAGTTGGTCTATGGTCTCTCTCATCTCTAGCATATCCAACAATTCTTCAGTCCTTTTTTCCCTTCTCGTTTTCACCCCACACATTGCTCTCACCATTGACCTTTCCGTCTGCAAGTAGGAAAAGACATACGTCTGCAAGTGGGAAGATGACAGGTTTATCATGGCTATGATTGTAACAATTCAGACTCTTAGAAATTTTCCCAAATAGCAACACATTTGGCCGTGTTTTAGTAGGCCGTAGAACAACTCAAAGAAATCGCGTCTTGTCAGCGAAGAGCTAGAACTGATGCGAAGAAACTCTGCAACTGAATTCGACCAGACAGATTTTAAAGACTTATTGAAATGAGTGTCTAAAGGTTGCAGGCGGTGTGAACTATGTGGTGGCAAGCAAACTAGTTCTATATTGTGATAAATGGCGTACGTTATGGCCTCAATTGTCAAATGAGAAGTGTGACCATCCAAAACCAGAATGCACTTCTTTCCATAAATTTTTGTTCGGTATTTTTGAAAGTGGTCTAAAAATTCCAAGAATACTTGCGAATCGATGTAGCCGCTTTTAGTTGACACCACTGTGATGTCTTGCTTTGACAACCCTTCCACTATCTCATCATAAGGTTTCTTTCCTTTCAGTATTACAAAAGGCGGCAAACATTCTCCAGAAGCACTGATTGCAGGTATAATTGTTGTAAGCGTCCCTCTTTCTCCAACTTGAATAGACTGAACTACACGAGCTCCTTTAGTAGCAATAACTCTTCTGGCATTGTTCGGAACTGTCAATAATCCAGTCTCATCTATGTTATATATGAGCTGGGGAAAATCAATGAGATGATTTCCTTCGTAGATGTGTTTAAGCTGGTCAAAAAATGATGCAACCCGTTGCCTGTTGAAAGCGTTTGCACGAGAAATGCTTAAACCTTCCGGTGTCCTTGTGCTAACAGTGGGATGTCGTCGTTTAAAAGAAAACCACCAATCTCTGGAACACTTTTTGTTGCTTATCCAGTTGAAAGGGAGTTTTGCATTCAGTTCGTTTTTTCGATTTAATTTTACAGCATATTCGTAGGCAAGTTGAAGAAGACCATCAACTGTTAAGGGAAATCCACGGTTTTCTAGATATTGCAGCCTGCTTACAATTTGCTGTTCTTGATGTGAAGTGAACACGGTAGACCCACCTGGACATGAAACATTTGGCCTACGCATTCTATTTACTAATGTTTTTCTAGGAATTCCAAATACTCTTGCTGCTGAACTTGGCGTTTGATCGCCTGCCTTGATTGCTGATATTGCACCCTCAAGACTTTTCTTATCATATTGCTGATATTTATGCTTGGTTCTGTACGTTCTTGGCATGTCTAAACATAGATATGTTATAGAATTGCTTATACTTAAACTATAAAACTTTTGTTGAACTAGTTCAGCATTTCTTAAACAGGGGTAAATTTACCCCTGTGGGTAAATTTCCTTGTTTTGGGGGGTAAATGAGCTATCAATCGAAATATCCACATCAGTTGATGGGACAGAAAAATTGTGCCAGCTGTAGGTATTGTAGACATCATTTCACCGCTTGACGGAGATAGCTGGAGATGATCTCATCAAAACTTGAAGAATAACATCATCGGTCATCTTCAAAACTTGCAGGAGGAGTTTGAACGATATTTTCCCTAGATAAATACTGGCGCAGCATTTTGATGAAAGTAGCGACAAATCCTTTTTTATGTAAAGTGAAAGATGTTCCTGAAGCAATCCAAGATGAATTTATAGAATTAACAAACAATTCTTTTGCAAAAGATGAGTTTCACTTTTGCAAAAGACGAGTTTCACTTTTGCAATCTAGAAAAGTTTTGATATCATTGTTATCCAAGCATAGGTATTCTAGCTCTGAATGTTGTGGTCACGTTTTCTTGGGCAACACTAAAAGGCGGAAACACGGAAATAAGCTTGGCTTGAAATGGCGTATTGTCCGCAGAAGTAGCGATGTAATACCGATGTAGAAAATGCGGAAATACGATCTTGGCGTCCATATTGTTTAACATAGCGATAACTCAATGATATTTCAACATAAGAAAATGTTCGATATTGAGTTGTTGTTAAAAATTGCATTTCCGCCTTTTTCCTGTTTGGGAATCCAAGATCGTATTTCCGCGTTTTCTACATCGGTGTTGAAGCGCTACTTCCACAGACAATACGCCATTTCACGCCCGGCTTATTTCCACATGTCCGCCTTTTAGTGTTGTCCCGTTTTCTTCTACTTACCTATGCAAATGCGGCTTCTCTGCATTGCTTACTATCAAATCTAAAGCACGAAACCAACTTCATGTTGAATCCGAGATTTGTTGTGCATTATCTCCTACTTTACCAGACATTGAATAACTAGTTGCCAAAAAGCAACGGCAGTCGTCGCATTGAATATAACTGATGGAATTTTTTACTTTTGTTTTTTAATAAATGAGTAGACTACCATTTTATCTATTGGGGGTAAATCTGATATCCATCTTTGTTAAAAGGGTAAAACATACAAAAAAGATTAAGAACCACTGAACTAGTTATTATCTTCTTGCTTTCACGTTATCGCTCACTGGCAGCCTCAGCACTTATGGCTGCGTAGGGGGTGAATTGGCCATGTTTGAAAAAACGACAAAAAGGCAGCATTTTTTTTACAGCCACATAAATACCGAATACTACAAACAATATCAAAACTTTTATATCGATTTGTGAGCGTAAATCCAAATTGTTAGCAAGATTTCAATTTTTTATTTTTCTTGGCCAATTCACCCCCAATACTTCTTTGGTGCCAAATACCAAGTTTTCATAAACGGTGAATAAAGTACGACTGTCTTACTTTATTTTCTGTTAGAAACCAGTCTTGCTGTAAATTGTAGGAAGGCAATCCAAATTTCAATAAAACTTACTTCTAAACGATTCTTCTTGAACAAAGTCACTCAAATTGTAACTTTTTTACCTTAACTTTCTGAAGACGTTCTAATCCCTGACAAAACACATTTATGACATGTGGTGACGTAATAATGTTGGCAACATAGCAGTCCTTGAATATGTGAAAATTCAAACCGCTGCTGAAATCAATCTGGATGAAACCTTTACTAGAGCTTATGACATAAAAATGGCCAAATCACCCCCTGGCCAATTCACCCTTTTCTACCCTAAACTACGGCCCGCGGGCCGCATGCGGCCAGAAACAACTTTCTGTGCGGCCCGCGAAAGCCTGAATGCCCGCGAAAGCCTGAAGCAACCATGGCTATTATTTATTCGTTTTTTGTCATTTATTGGTTTTTTGTCATTGTTTCATGTCGTCAAGTTATAGCCTATCTATTTTGTGAGTCGTGCAAGGCCTGGTGCGTTGCGCTTGAAATGGCTTTGCCCGTGGTAGGATTTCTTTGTGGGGTTTTCTTTGCCTGCCTTGCTCTTTGCTATGAGCTAAACGCATCAAGACGTGTTCCCCTTACGACCATCAGCACTCTTGATAACGCACCATGGCCGATCTTGTTTGTTTGTTTGTTTGTTTATCTTTATCCTGCATTGCGGGAAAGCGGACTTGAGCGCTATGCATCGGTGCACGCCTTCCGACGTACACCTGACCCACGCTGCAGCCGACTGCAATGTCTGTTTCCGGTTGTTTACTCTGCTTATGACTTAAATTTGGTACTACCCATTACTCGAAATCGATCACTGGGTAGAGGCAATTATCGTAAAGTTTCTTGCCCAGAGAAACAACAGCAGTGCAGGTGGCTGGAATCGAACATGCAGGCTCTCGACTGCGAGCCCAACGCGCTAGCCACTCGGCCACTGCTGCCGATCTTGCCGCCGATCTTCATAGCAACTGTCCATACAAATCTTCAATATATCAGCTAAAGTTATGTAGGCTAATAAAGTTCTTTGTTTTTTCGCACCTCTTAGTTTTTTCGCACCTTGCCCTTTTACCATATCATGTGACCTGTTTAACACCTTTTGATGCAGTTACCTTTGATTCTCGTGGAGCCTATATCGTTTAGTTTGAGCTAGTCAGAAGTACTGTGCAGTTTTTTGTCTTTTTCTGTTTATAGATTTAGTTAACCATTGTATTTTTTTCAGATGTAGTTAATTTGTATGTATGTTATTCCTGAAGAGGACATCTTGTGATGTCGAAAACGTTCGATACTTAATTTGTTGCGTAGTTTTATGTTTATGTAAATGTAATAAACTTGAAGATGCTAAACTTGATCACGTTGCTCGGCTTCGTATGCCTAATAAAGTTATAGCCTATATATGTTTATTTGTTTTGTAACATTTTTTATTTTTTTATTTTCATTTTATATCTTAAATTTTTCTGAAGGTGTTGCGACCGTGCCAATTTTTTTTCAACTCAATAACTTACTTCGATCACAAGCACGTTTTAACGTTCGCGTTTTGTCGCTTCTACCTTTTTCTTGACCTTTGCTATGTTGATGTGTATTGTTTTGATATGATGGTCAGAAATAAAAAAACAACTGAACTGAACTGAATCATATAAAAATAGGCTATAGGCTAATAATAAAATTACTCGAAACTTTTAATTACTACAATGACTAAATTAAACTTTTTCTTGGTATGTTTCATCTTGATAAAGATAAATTATAGTTTTTTTGCCGCATTGTGTTCTTTAGTGATGTGCAGTTTTAGCAATAGGCTATGTATCGTGCCATTTGTGTACTCAGCCATCTTGCATGGCTATTATGACTTAAAGCAGCCGATTGCTAAACAGCTAATTACGTCACAATGGAAAATTTCTGACTTCAGCCTGTCGCATCCAGGGCCTCCGAGAGAAGTCAGCACTGGTCGGGAAACAATGCCAAAAATGGGCCCCATAATATTTTTTAGAAAATATTGCGTTGCATGTTCGTGTTTAGCTGAAATTAGCCTACTTTCTTCAGTATGAAAAGAACTTCGCTCAATGTAAAAATCATCAATATATAATCACTGGATTACACTTGCAGCAAAAATGCCATTGGGGCTAACTATTTTGTCTAGAAAGCTTTGTAAACACACAATAGGCCTAGGCTACAGGCAACAAAAATAGTTCAACCAAGCATTTACTTCAGGAGTGTCCAAACTTTTCCCCACGCGAGCCAGATTTGATAATAAGTGTTCGCGGGCCAACAGCCACAATAATTTTTCTGAAAACTGCAAGTTGAATTTATGTGATTTTTGTGTGTCTGCAGGCCAAAAATACAACATTGTACAACAACAGGCGTGGACCATACAAAAACGTCTCGTGGGCCGGAGTTGGCTCGCGGGCCAGACTTTGGACATCTCTGATTTAATTCAACCCTTTCTGGACTTTTTGCAATGCAAAGTTACGGATCACAGCATCAAATGATAAAATTTTGCGACGTCTGAATTGATGCACAACATGTATAGTTATTAGGCTTTTCAATCGCTTTTGAGTCATAGGCCTACTGGAGCGCAAACAATTCTTTACAAATTTCAGTAATTGCTAAAACCACGTTCTCAAAGCGCAACCGTTGGAGGTAGCTACCGGAACACAAAAAAAATCATAACAAAACTATTTGGAAAAACTTTTCGAAAGTTGCAATCAATGATTCCTTGTGTAGAGATTATGGGGTGGTTCGATCTGGTTTGCAGCTGAAGTTTGCTGTGTGGCTTTCTGTCAAAAGGACCAACTTATCCAAAATGTCTTGAAAAATGTCATTGTTGTAGCCTACAAATGGTTTAAATTTGTCCCAAATGCTCGCAACTGCACAACAGACATAGGCTACGATGAAATTTTCATGGAACTTCAAACTCATCGACGATATGTTTGAGTTTGTTGATACATTTGTCAATTTCAACAACTATCGAATCCTTTGCAATGTACGGTAGAATACATTTCCTTCGAATGATTCAGCTAGTTAAGTGGAGTTATAAAAGCGTTCTGTCCTCAGGAAAAGAAAATCATTTTCTTTTAAATTTATAATTGCCACTGCAACTTTAGCTTGCGAGTAGTAGCCTACTCTTTTTAGCTTTCTCTTACTTAGATTACATCTTCCTTTAATTTCATTAAATTCATCAGTGAATCTTGTTTAAGACCGTAATCCACATAATGCAAAGCAGTCACAAATTTAAAACTGCTGGTTGTAGGCTACTTTAGCATTGACTCAGCTTCCGATCAAGTTCTTGTTGGTTCCAACTTGATGCATTTAAGAAACGTCTTTAGAGCTTCAATTGCAAAATGGTAATGTAGCCTAAAGCATAATTGGGTTTGACTGCACCACGCCTTGATTACCCTCTCGAAGTCAATTTTCTTTGCAAGATGATAGGACAGCTTTCTTCAGATTTTTCAGAATTTTTCCTCTGACTGGGCTATAACTTTAAAGATGCCACTAGCTTACAGATAATCAATTACTCCAAAAATGATAAGACATTTGAACAACGCTGTCTGTGTAGGCAACATTATGAAGTCCAACTAGATTTAAGCAACAACATCCATAAACAAAAAACTCAAATAAAGAAAAAACTCACTACCTTCCAAAATCACATCATGAGAAGCATGACCAACAAAAGGCTACTTGACCTCACGAAAACAGAAGATCTTTTAACTATGACAAAATTACATCCAATTGCAGCAATAGTTAATAAAATCAAAAGTTTTAAAACAGTTCGGCCACACTTAAATATCACAATTCGGAATCAGCAAAGTTTGCACAGAAGGCAAAGTAGAAGGAAAAAGAAAACGTGGCAGACAACCAAAACGATGGCAAGACAACATCCAATCATGGACCGGACTCAACTTGGCGACACTGGGCGAGCTGGCTCAAAAAAGAAAATAACTCATGTTGATGCGCAATCTGCTGCAGGCGAAGATGATGACTGATGATGATGATGATCCATAAACAAAAAATATACAGGATTTACTTTCTTTAATCGTGCTTGGACTGATACCTTTAACTTTCCCAGATAACTTATGTTGGATACAACAACTTATGCCTGGCCAACGCAGATTTTGAAGTTAAAGGTTCAGTTGTCAAGCAAAAATAGTTTCCGCTTAGATAAACAGCACCAGTTTTCAAGTTGACACTATCAATACAATCGAAACCGTTCAGTGATACAGAAATTATTTCATCTTTAGATTTTACGTCTTGAATCTGTTCAACATCGCCTACCATAACACGAAAATGATCTGTTCTTGATGACAAGCATCGAGAGTGACATTTACAATGATTGAGAAATACTTGGAACTACGCACTTCATTTAAGAATTTGTTGATTATTTAGTCGGTACATTTTTACTTTAGTACTAAAAATGGGCCCCCCTCAAAAGTGCAAAAACAAAAAACTACTCGTTTTTCCTTTACAATGTTTTGCTAGGGGGTAAACTGGCCTGACTTCCCCCCCCTCTCGGAGCCACTGCTTGTACTGCATGATGGCGATGACGAATTATATTTGCTTGATCCAGCTGGTGATGATGAATTAACTCTTTTTGATCCAGCAGCTGCTGGTGATGTATCTTGTGCTGAAAAAAACATGGGAGATGTGGAACACGGTATTCCTCAGCTGCGACAGCATCTTGATTCAGTGGATACAATCCACAGTAGGCAAAAGAGTCGATAATAAGACCTCTTTTAATCACCATGTCTTTCCACACCAAAGAAGAATTGGACAAAATCGGTCCTTGCAAGAGCTGAGCTGTTGCTGGTCCTCGGAAATTCTGCCACCGCTTTTGCCCAAAGATTCTTCAACGTTTTGTTGAAGTGAGTATCCAGCGGTTGCAATCGATGGGAAGTATGTGGAGGCAAGCAAACCATGTCTATACCATTATCCATACAGTATTCAATAACCTCCATTGAGAAATGAGACCTGTACCCATCCAAAAGAAGAATGCATTTCTTTCCTGGAAGCTTAATTCGTTTACTTTGGAAATGGACTAAGAAATTCAGGAACACATTTCGTTGAAGTACAAGAAATGCCTTGATCTTTCAAAAGATCTCGGACTTCCTTTGATGGTGCCTTTCCCTTAAAAATTAAGAAAAGAGGCAAGCATTCTCCCGAGGCACTAACTGCTGGAATGACTGTTGTTAAACTCCCTCGTTCTCCCACTTGGATAGAATACACACACAGCTCGTGATCCTTTCGTGGAAATGACTCGATTAGAATTGCTTGGTACAGAAGATAAACCTGTTGCATCAATGTTATAAATTACCTGAGGGTATTCTTTAATGCTGTTGCTGGTGTAAATGTCATCCATGTCACTGTAAAATTCTGTCACTCTCTTTTCGTTGAAAGCATGTGCACGTGAAATGCTTCAACCTTCTGGTCTGCGAATTGAAAGCAATGGGTGCCTTTTTTTGAATGAGAACCACCAATCTCTAGAGCAGTGGTTCTCAACCTTTAAACAGTGAGGGACCGGCAAAAATTAAAAAAAAAATTTGCGGACCGGCAGCCAAAGATCGTAGTAAATAGAATGGATATTTGTAACGTTTTGTTAACCAAAGTTGTCGTTGCACACCATAATGCAAGGTTTTAGCATATGACTTGTATTCAGGGCTAAAATTGGACTAAAACGACAATCAAATCAACTCAAACAACAAAATGTCAATTCATTTGCATACAAAACCAATGTCAGTGAGAAATTTGCTACTGTTACGCTGCCAGTATGAGAGGAAAACGAGATATCAAAGAAGTTTCTAAAACACGTAGCTTTGTTTCGGCATCCAGGCGATTTCTTTGCTTTGTTATTAAAGCTAGAGACGAAAAAGAATTGTCGTTTCTAAATAGCTAGTTGTAGTAGTTGAAACAATCACCATCAAATCGAGTGTTTTGAAAGTTAAGCACGAGTTCGTTTGCAAGAGATTAACCAGAAGTGTGACAATGATGTTTTTCGAATCTGGACTGCAAAGTAGAAGCACAACTTGTAGCCTACTGTACACGCTTGTTCTTGTGTTGGCATTACACATTACATTACAAGCTCGTTCATTGTAATTAAATCAGACTTTCTTTTTCATGAAGATTAAGGTTGCATGTGTTGACATCATCGATGCATGGATTGTTTATCCAAAAGTTTCCATGTCGAGGATCTTCATGCTACGCAAAATGACCGTCAAGATTGTTAGCCAACTCTTTCAAGTGTTGACTCACAATGCTCAGCACCTCTTTTTACTTTTTTCTCTTCAACCAGCATGTTCCACAGCAAATCGGCTTGTCTTCATTCCATTCCGAAGCGTTATTTTCCGCATAGTCTGAAAAACAAGATCTTTGCTTTCTCAAACTCCGGTTCTGGCAAATTTCTATTGCAGACCTGATTTTATTCCGGAACTTTAAATTTATCTAGTTCCAAATTTTCGGCTTCAACGACTTTGAAATTTTTCAAAATCAAGGACAAAATTCCCCATTTGGTTATGTATTTCTGTGTTTTAAAACTTTTTGAAAACTTTTTATCACCAAAACATTATCAACGGTAGGCTACAGAATTAGGTCATAAAAAGTTCACCTTTATTATCAAACAACTTTACGTGGAGATATGTCAGTTTTACAGCTGTGCATGTTTCACAGTGCGATCACAATTTTACAATATGCTAATGACTCCACATTAAAATAAGCTTTGCAAAAAGTAAGATCTTCTGCGGACCGGCAAAAAAAATTACACGGACCGGCACCGGTCCGAGGACTGGCGGTTGAAAACCACTGCTCTAGAGCACATTTTGTTAGTTTGCCAGTTGTTTGGTACTTTTCCAGGTAGTAGGCTAATCCGCGTCGATTCAGTTTGCAAGCATATTCATAAGACAGCTGCAGAAACCTTTCAATACAGGGAAGCCTCGATTTTCCATGTAGGCTAGCCTACTGCAACCGTGGTGCCATCTCGTCTTCTTGCATAGCTGAGAAAATAGTTGCTCCACCAGGAGGTCGTGATGTTCCAGGATTTCGGAGATGATTGGATAGTGTTTTTCTTGTAGTTCCATACACCCTTGATGCAGAACTTGGAGTTTGATCTCCACATTGAATGGCCAAAATAGCAGCTTCAAGAGCACTTGAATCGTAGTTACCATACTTGTTTTCGATTTGTAGGTGCGCGGCATGTCTAAAATTACAGAAATATGCAATTTATGTGTTATACAAATCACAAGATCACCAAGTTATATGATGACTAACTAGGCCTACTTCCATAATCGGTATAAACTGTCAACGCCAACTTTGTGTTAATGGGGTGAATTGGCCAGTAGGCTATATGAATAGAAGGTTAATTGTCGACTTTGAAATGAAGTGGTGTTAAAAATATTGCAGCTGATGCTAGACCAGTGGTTCTTAATCTTTTTTGTATGTTTTACCCTTTTAACAAAAATGAATATCAGATTTACCCCCAATAAATAAAATGGTGCTCATTTATTAAAAAACTAAAGTAACAAATTTCATCAGTTATATTCAATGCGACGGCTGCCCTTGCTTTTTGGCAACGAGTTGTTTAATGTCTGGTAACGTAGGAGATAATGCACAACCATTGCCGGTCTTTGGGGTGTTCAAACCTTGCGATCGCACATTGTCCGCAAATTAGGGGCGCCCGCAATTTACTCAGACAATGCAGTAATTGTTGTCATTTCTAATGGAAAAATTCAATTCGATTCACAAGCAAGTACCGGTATCCTTGAAGTCAGTTGCGGTTCTCAGAATGCGCAAAATTCAAAGTAATTTTTCAAAATTTTCTGGGGGAAGCCTCCCAGATCCCTCCGCCGCTGGGTGTCGCCTTCGGAGAACACACCGTCAGGCTTCGCCCGCCGGCCGTCAACCCCCCCTCTTTCAAATTACCTAGCTACGCTACTGAATGGGATCATTGTCATTGGGGCCGCAAAGCATATTCCGCACACGGCCCGAAATGCCCTAAGACCGGCACTGTGCACAACAAATATCAGACTCAACATGAAGTTGGTGTCGTGCTTTAGGTTTGATAGTAAGCAATGCAGAGAAGCCGCATTCGCATAGGTAAGTTGAAGAAAACGTGACCAGAACATTCAGACCTTGAATACCTATCCTTGGATAGCAATGTTATATTTTAACCTAAAACTTTTCTAGGCTGCAAGAGTGAAACTTATCGTTTGCAAAAGAATCGTTTGTTAATTTTATAAATTCTTCTTGGATTGCTTCAGGAACATCTTTCACTTTACATACAAAAAGATTTCTCGCTACTATCATCAAAATGCTGCCAGTATTTATCTCGGGAAAATATCGTTCAAACTCCTCCTGCAAGTTTTCAATATAACTGACGATGTCATCCTTGAAGAGATCATTTCCAGTTATCTCCGTCAAGCGGTGAAATGTTATACACAATACCAATACCTACAACTGGCACAATTTTTCTGTCCCGTTAACTGATGTGGATATTTTGATAAATAGCTCATTTACCCCCCAAAACGAGGAAAATTACCCCCAGGGGTAAATTTACCCCAGTTTAAGAAATGCTGTGCTAGACTGATCAACTGGTCAGACTGTTTTGTGCCGAGACTTGAGCAGATTCAAAATTTTACAAGTTATTGGCCAATTCACCCCCTAGTCGTTCTGCCTCCTTATTCAGATATTTAAAACAAACACTCAAATTAACGATTAGCACTACTTCTTACCTGTTTGTCGACTATAATGATCAAAGGAAAATCTTCTATGTTTCTGGAGATGGTGCAGGCTATATATCGAAAATTAATAAAGACTTGGCAAATATTAAGCTTTTTCAATTTTGTTTTTGAATTAGCACACTAAAAAGCAACACACACTATTTTATTTAACAAACCCAATCTGTTACAAGAAATTCACATTTAAAACCTTACTCCTTTAGAACAAAAAATAAAATTATTACTTTTATCATAGGGCTACCATATGTCCTCTTTTAGGAGGATTTGTCCTCTTTTTTCATGAAAACTGAATTGTCCTCCGAGGACACTTGGAAATGCTCAAATGTCCTCTTTTTTGCATTGCTATCATTTTCAACAGGGTTTTATTTTTATGTGACCTAGGCGAAAGCTGAATAAGGCTAAGCAACGATACCAAAAAGTAAAAGTATGTTTTCTGTGAGCTGTGGCAGAAGTAGGCTATCCTTGTTTAAGAAAAGTGTTCATTGACTTTGAAGTTGACAATACATTGCTTGCTGTGAATGCGGTAGGGGAAGGTTGGGTTAGTTGAGTCATGTTTCAGATTTTTCCTTATATTTTTTTACCTATTGTAGATACACCTATGAAACTCCAAGTGAAACAAAGGTAATGAAGTATGCTTGCTACTACCCATTTATCAAAATGCTATCTCATGTTTAATTGCCATTTTTATTATCTCAAACATAGAGCACCGTTTGACTCAACCAACCCCGCAGGCAGGGTTAGTTGAGTCAGTGGGTGGGGTTAGTTGAGGCGCAATGGCATTCATGAGATGCATAATTTTTTGGGTTTATATTGGGCACTGCCCCAATCTGGCACCTCTGATCTATACCATCAATGAACGTTTATTGTATTCAGCAGTGGGAAATAACCTACTTTGTACTGTTGGCCACAAGAATTATTAACAATACCAGGCGGGCCACATGACCCCAAATTCCCCCGTTTCCACAGTCTTTCCCTGAAAAAAGAGTCTTCACTGCAACCAGACCCAAATTTTCCTCGGTTATTTTACCCGACTTTAAGTCGTTTCTCTAAGAAAATAAAAATAGGTCTTTACCGCAACCAGGCCCTAATTTCCCTCGATTTCGCCCTACTTCATGCCATTTCTCTTAAAAAAGTCTTCATACCGCCTAGACTCAAATTTCACACATTCTATCGAAAGTGACGTGAAATCTAATACTTTTCATGCTTTTTCCGCGGGCCACATTGTATTGCTTCGCGAACCAAATTTGGCAAAATTGAAAGTATTTCCATTGGAGACACATAAGTGGTCTCTGAACTAGCTGAATTTCGAGCAGGAGTTACGCTGGAACAAGCTTGATGTGCAGCACTAATGTTGGGTGTTTCGAAGGTTGCGGATAATTGATCCGTGAGCATTGATTTCTGAAGCACAGTTTTCAGCTTGAATCCCAACACGTAACTGTAAAGATCGGTTGGTCATTTCTGAAGGAGCAAAATCTATGTCAGTGAAAATGTCTCTGTACACAGGATATATCCCTGTTGTCTCAACTGGGGTAGCAATATTTTTGTGGGAAAAAGCATTTTCATAGGCTTGGTTTGTAATACCAGCCACATCATATATATACTACAAACCTTTCCAGGATTATTTATTTGCCAGGAACTCAATGCTCTGTTGTAGTAGGCCTTAAACGGGCCATACACAGGCACACAGCCCTGTCCAAAGGCTGTAATTTATGAGATGTGTGAGGGTGTAAAACTAAACAGAAAAGTAGGCCTAATGGATAATTTTAATCAACTAATAGCTCATTTTGTCCAAGTAACTGATTTAATAATGCACGTTTAGCAATCAAATTCAGAAGTAAGATTTCAGCAGCCTGCAACTTGAGGTAGGGTTAGTTGAGTCATTGTCTCAACTAGCCCTGCAGCTATTGACTCAACCAACCCCAATCATTCCTCGTGACAATTATTGAACATATTATCTTTACGTAAAGCTTTATCGGTCTTACACAAATGCAGAGGTGGGCAGTAACTAGTTACAAAAGTAACTAGTTACTGTAACTAGTTACTTTTTGAGTAACTGTAACGGTAACTTCGTTACTATTTTCCAAAAGTAACGAAACGCGGTAACTAGTTCCTATTTTAGCACCTTTTCAACAGTAACAGTTACAAGTTACTTTTGTATTGAAATTTCAGTTTTTAATTGCCGTTGATTTCTCTGCACGTTGTTGTGTCTTGCTTAGTGCGTGTTTGCTGAGTTTTGCACAATAATGCATTTTTCTCGCAGATATATCGGCGCTGCACTGCGCATGCGCGGTTCTACTTTTGTTTTGTTGTCTGGTGGAGAAGGGTTGCCATATTGGCGAATTTATCGCCAAAGTCCAGAAATCTGGCAATTTTTTAAGACGTTTAGCTTCATATTTATGATTTGGCTTTTTTTGGCGATTTTTGACAACTGATTTGGCTAAATTAGGCTAATTGTTTTTGGCGATTAATCAATATGTACCAAAGACAGGCAAGACACAACAATACAACAAACTTAAGCCCTCATCAGGAACCTGAAAATATTTATAAAAATGCAGTAAATTTCAACTTCTTGAAGGTAACTATAACTAACTGACTATAAGCATCAAGAAACACGCAGCGATTAAAAGCAATTTGTTGATGCTTATAGTCAGTTAGTTAGTTACCTTCAAGAAGTTGAAATTTATTGTATTTAGTGTAACGCTTGCAATGCCTCTAAAAAGATTGTCTGACATTAAAACCAGCAACAGCATTGCTGTTTGCTTGCCGTTGGTAGACGTTCTTGTGGAAGCAGTACAAACCAGATTTGGTCATTGGTTCGAGGACAGCGACTTTCAGCTTGCGAGTGCATTCCACCCACAGTTTAGACTTATGTGTGTTTAATGCCTGATCATTAAGCGACACTGCTGAATTGAAGATCAAAATAAAACAGAACATGCTTCAAGCAATTGAAGAAGCAAACTGCTCTGCTGAAGAGGGGAGTAGCAGCGACACTGAATTGGATGGTGGTAGGTAGAACCACGGAAGACTTTTTGCACCACTTTACGCAAAAACCAAGAAAAGAAAGCAATGCGCGTTGAATCTGTACAGGAGTATTTGGAAGCGGACCCTGAGGACAAGTTAAGCGGATCCAGATTCACAATTGGACTGATAAAAAAACTGTTTTAAAAACATAACACTCCCATTCCGTCAAGTGATGCAGTAGAAATATTGTTTTCATTGCAGCACTTGTACATCACCAGACTTTATTCGTTCATCCCCGACGCCGACACACACTCCATCGACCTGACACCAGTAGCGCACCCAGAAAAAAATTTAGGGGGGGCTAATTCAGAAATGTCGGCCGAGTGATTTGCGACAATAGTGACAGTGACAATAGGCCAAAGCACATCCCTTTGATTATTTAAAGGCACTCACGGCTCACAACCCACCGGTTGGCGATAGCCTTCATCAGGATTTGTTCTCTCAATCAGATTACAAGTTGGCCTAGTGAACCCCATACTACTAGCATCTTCAGCATCCTCATTCCTACGTTTACTCTCGCAATCTTCTATAGATCTCGACTTTTTTCCCATGTAGGCTGTGACAAAATAAAATTAGCTTTCTGTTTGCCAACACAAACAAGTGCGAAAACAATAACTTGCACGAAAACAGTTTGAAACAAAACATTAATTTTGTAAACAGTAAATTTGATGTGGACGTTTTTCCTACTTACAAAACATTCAAAATTAGTTCGTATTTTCAACTAAAGTCCTAGATGTTTTCGTCTCTCTGCTCAAATTTTGTATCCAGTTTTACATGTCCGTGTGATTCGGCATTGACGTACGGTAGCCTACATCGGTGTCCATCAGACATTTAATCACGAGAGCATCTGAACTTTAAAAGTGCCATCAAAGACCATATCATGGAGTGTTCTTTTTGTATAGATCGAAAATTTTCTGCTGACTCATTTCAAATTTTTACACAAAGGCACCAAAATTCAGAAAGCAGACAAGCTTAATCAAATGCTACAACCCAAATTTAAACAAACGATTAACTTATTTGCCGGAGGCGCGTCTATTCTCCTCAACATTTAAGCTACTTGATGTACTGTAGAGTGTAGGTATCACGTTCCCTGTGGTGCAATTTTTTTTTGTAGTTATTCATGTAGCCTACTGTAGTTGCTTTTTCCTAATGTACGCTAATTTTACCTTCAAGAAGTTAAAATTTATTGCATTTTTATAAATATTTTTAAGTTCCTGATGAGGGCTTAAGTTAAGCCGAAAACGTTCGACTGTTAAAACTATTTGTAAATATGTAAAATATACTGTTAGAATGCTCAGCCCTGTTGTATTGTTGTGTCTTATTCATATCTAACCTGTAAGAAAAAGGTAAGTTATAAATGGGGAACATACAAAAACTTCATTTTTGGTGGCCGGTTTGGGGGGGCTTGAGCCCCCTTAGCCCCATGCTGGGTGCGCTACAGCCTGACACTACCAAGACAGGCATGGGTGCGCCTCAATCGTCTCCGTACGGGCGTCGGGCTTTTCCGCTCAACCATGCACCAATGGGAAATGGCCTCTTCCTCCTCCTGTGAATGTGGTGCCGAGGAACAGACCGCAGACCACATCATTGATTGATTAAATCTTTATCCTCGGACTGGGAAAGCTTCTTGCAGAACTTAATCCTGACAGTTTCGCATACTTGTAGACTAAAGGCTTTAAATCACTGGCGCAGGCCCGGTCACCGAGATTGACAGAGTGAAGTTTCCGATTGTTGAAGTCTTGTTGCCGGGAAATTATTCCATTTATTAGATGCCGCTAGATCAGTGGTTCCCAACCTTTTTTGGTGTCGGGGCCGAATTTCAAACTTCAGAGTACGTATGGAGCCGCATGAAAACACTCAAGTAATTAAGGTGTGCTTTAGCGGATAGCCTATGTGTGCTTTAAGCGTGCTCTGTGCTAATTGGTATTGGTTGCAAATTATTGGGCTTGTCTTTGTGTTGATTTGCCTGTTTTGGGCTTGTTTCTTAGATTCACTTTCTTGTTTTCAAAAAAACAACCTGACATCACTGTGTAAGATGTAAAATGAAAATTTCACTGACAATGCAACCTCTACGACACAACGACAATACAGTTTGTAAATAATTTTGACTTCGCAAACAATTTTGATAAGTCATAAAATAATCGCCCTAGTTATTATAAATAGATTTTTTATATTTTTTTGTGGGATTTTCAGGGGTCAACGAGAGCCGCAAGAAGGCTAGCTTGGAGCCGCATGCGGCTCTAAGAGCCGCGGTTGGGAATCACTGCGCTAGATGGAGAGCAGTTCTTAACGTACGTTGCTCAAGCGCATGACCTGAGAGTCGAACTAGTACCGCTTGATCTTGAAGCTTCTTCGTTCCAGAAGTGACGCGCTAACCAATTGAACTATCGGGGCGGACATCATCAATGACTGTAACATCTTCAAGCCACCTAACGAGTGGAAGGTCTGCGTGTCATGAATGATGTTTGTTTGTTTGTTTTATTATCTTTATCCTGCATTGCGGGAAAGCGGACTTGAGCGCTATGCATCGGTGTACGCCTTCCGACGTACACCTGACCCACGCTGCAGCCGACTGCAATGTCTGTTTCCGGTTGTCTACTCTATTTATGACTTAAATTTGGTACTACCCATTACTCGAAATCGATCACTGGGTAGAGGCAATTATCGTAAAGTTTCTTGCCCAGAGAAACAACAGCAAGTGCAGGTGGTTGGAGTCGAACACGCAGGCTCTCGACTGCGAGCCCAACGCGCTAACCACTCGGCCACTCCTGCCGAATGATGAAACCAAAGACTGGCTGCTCTCTAGTAGCCTTCCAGTGTAGTCCGGAAACATCGTGAATCTGGGGCGGTAAAAGGGATAGACTCTCGGCCCCAGAGGCTCACACGACAACGACGATTGGGCAAGGACATTTTAAAGTCCAAAAGGGCAGGCCTGAGTGACGAGCACTTTGAAATGCTCGTATTTCTTAAAGGAAATAAACATATAAGCCACTGATTATTTTTTTTTTAAATAAAACCTTGTTGGTTTTGTACTTGTGCTGTTATGTTAGCATGGATGGCTCTGACACTATATATCAAACATTGCGGTTAAAATGAAGTTGCACGCAGAGCTGGCCAGGTGCAGAATTTTATGTTCAGATTTGTGAGTAACTGAAAGTAACTAGTAACTGTAACTAGTAACGGTAGCTAGTTACTTTTTAAAATCGGTAACTGTAACGGTAACTCAGTTACTATTTTGGCCAAGTAACTGTAACTGTAACTCAGTTACTTTTGAAAGTAACTTTGCCCACCTATGCACAAATGTACTGTGCTTAAGATAGCTATAAAGTATATGAAACTTTGACGCTATGTTCGCTTACGCCTAGCATAGCTTCAGCATCCCAATCAACTTTAAGCTGAAAATATTTACTTTTTAGTCCAAAAAATGGCATTTTGCTGACTGTATAACCTGTATAACTTGCACGGCTGCTAAAGCAAGATGGACGCAGTTACCCATGATGCTTATTGTTTGTAGCAATTAATCTTCACGAAGTTATGCTTGGTTAGTCAGAAAACAATGGTGACTCAACTAACCCACTGACTCAACTAACCCCACCTTCCCCTAGATAGATTTATTTCAGTGGCAAACGAAGGCAGTGTTACTCGATGATCATGTCAGATGTATTTCTATTGTTCGACTCTCTTGTGTTGCCTATTTGGATAAATAGACCACTAATTTCATTTTCCGAGTTCACATTCAGTGATTGGATGCGTATGCTGTCTTACACCAAAGAATAGGATAACCCGTTTCAGCGGTGTGTGGAAGTATTTGTCAGAGAAAAATGTTGACATTGATGATGTTAAACTGTTTGATCTATACCAAAGCTATTGCAAAGGCATCTTAAACCTGATAGGTAGCTTGCATTAGCTTTGTTTAAATGATGGCACATTACAAAATGGACAGAATAGTTCAAATAATGCAGAACTATAGATTTTTTTAAATGAATTGTTAAAAATCGAGCAATTCTTCATCTACAATAAGCTATGGCTCAAAATGCAAAGGTAAAACGCATGTTTTCTGTGGAGATTTTTTTTGCGCAACTGTGGAGCAAGTCAAATGCAAACTTTCTGTGGAGAAAATCAAATCAACAGCAAAATGTTCATTGACTAAATCTGACAAATAAATATGTTTTGTTTTTTATTTGTCACTTTTGCTACAGGCCTATAATCATATAAGAAGATGCAAAAAATTGCTTAAACGTACAAATCTACTGGCATTTTACTTGCTTACAAAACATGTCCTCTTTTTGGGTGATGAAAATATGGTAGGCCTATTTTATCATAAATGTTTATTATAATGGTAAAGCAACAGGTGAAACGAATTTGGCCAAATCACCCCCTGGCCAATTCACCCCCTTACCCTATACAGCAGGGGTCGGCAAACTTTCTGTACTACTGGGCCAAATCTACAAACTTCCGGTAACGTGCGGGCCACATAAATTTCAACCTATAAACAATCGCCACATTATCCTTAAAATCATGGTGCACCTGCAATTCCTATTCCTGTGTCTGTTGCACAATGAGACGTGTTTGTTGCCGTTTCATATTTATTATCAAACACGTATTAAAACGCAATGTATTGTTTTTATTTACTTATCATTTATCAATGTGAAGGATGATGTTGTTTCTGTGTCATCGCCAAGGTGTTTAAATCAACTTGCAACTTTGTTGATGATATTTGCAATACGTCATTCAAATGACGATCTGACAGGCGAGTGTGAAGTTTATTCTCTGCGTAATTCATTGTTGAAAAAAGCTGCTCACAGCAATATGTGCTTCCAAACATGCACATTACACGTTTTGCATTGTCATACAGATGATGATAGGTGGATTTATGGACATATTCTTTATAAAAGTTGGCAATTGGAACTGAATCGTGGAAAATTACTGCATAAATCAGTTTCGCTACTGTTACGTCATAATTACGCATAATCAATGAGTGCTTTCACTTGCGTCATTCCTCGACAGTGGGGTACATAATTTTGAGTAACGTCAGACCATAATTTTGAGAGATTTTGTAGCGTACATGGGAGTTACCGAGTAATGTCGGGACACATGTTAAAGGGCTTTTTGTTATGATATAAAATAAATTCATGCGTAGATAATGATGAAACTTTAGTTTATGCACTAAAAGTAAGATCGTTCGAGGGCCGCAAAAAGTTTGTCCGCGGGCCGCATATGGCCCGCGGGCCGCAGTTTGCCGACCCCTGCTATACAGTATATTGATTGGACTGAATCGTGTGAGAATAAATTTCTTTGCATTAAAGATAAGGAGGATGCAAGCGATTCATTCAAATCGAATTCATTTTCAGGATAACAGCTTGACTCGTTTTCTTAAAATACACTAATTAACTATTGGAATACAAAATAGGCCGCCTGTTAATTTACACCATAGAACAGGTAGGCCTAACAATTGGTATGCAAACTGAGATGTTGAGAGTCTGACCCAGATTTTTGATCACCGTTTGATGCAGATCAATAAGCGCCGGTTTAAATGAAAAGGAAAAATCTACAGACGTCTGGGATGCGCGATTATTTTTAGTGTGACTTTAATTATATCAACATTGTCTAGCACAGTAAGCAAAGAATTGAAAACCTCACACCAATCCAACATTGGCAAATGTTGAGTCAGTGTAAAAAGAAACCAACCAGTCAGCTGGGATTTTAGGTAGACAAAGACATAAAATTTACCAAGCTCAGACAATTAAATAGAACAGTGTTGATTACAACTCAATACGTTTGCCATCCACAATTAGATTTATGTCACCGGGCGAATTAACCCACTTAAAAGTTTTAACCCATTTATACCTAGCGTCCTATATGTAGGACACCTAAAATTAAATTTTTTCTTCGCACGTTCAGTTTTTAGATTTAGATGAAGTCAAAATACGTTTATGAGTGTTTTTGCAGCATATATCACAACTTTTTTCAAAAATTGCTTGTTTTGTTGAGACTTGACATCATTTTCAATTTTCCCGATTTTGCTAATTTTGAAGATGCATGTCGAATTATATCAATAAATCCGCATATGCAAATAAGCTTCCAAAAATATTCTCATTGTCTTTATTCGTTATGTATCAACATATTTTACAGCAAATGTTTAAATTTAATTGGCAGCAAAATTTTCGAGAAAATTGATTCAAAAGATTGGTGTCCTATATATAGGTCGCCAGGCACACGTGTTAGCAAAATGAAGCAAAAGCGGCAATCAATTCTCACGCATCAACCTATATCAAACAGCGATTCCCTATGATTTCTACGCTGTATAACAAAGTAGTTGTGTTTGTTTTTAGAACAATAGCATAATTATCGTAATTTACTGAAATTTTTGATAATTTTTTAGTTCTCTCTTGGTGTTTTTACATGGAGAGCATCTTGACGTAGGCGAATTCGGCCTCAAAGCGATTTCGATCCGCTAAATGACTTTGTAGCAGCGTTGCCAGATGCTGGAAGCTGCTTGGCACCAAACAGTAACTAAAATTTCACCAGATTGCATACAATTTCACCAGATATTTAAAACATCCTAAATAAAGCAATTTCGCCTAAAAATACAAATAGTTTTGAAGACATAAGACTAAAATGAAACGAATATGCAAACCACATGTTTTGTCACACATTGCATGCACGGATTATAACTGTAGCAGTCATAATTATCAGTAAACATGAAAAGTTCTTAAAAAAGTTGCTGTTTTTACTTTAAAAGCGGCAACTTTTACTGCCATGGTTAAAATGCATTCAAAGATGCAATAACATCGCAATGAAAAAATTTGAAAGACTTTTGCATATCCTGCTCAGGATATCCTTGAAAATGAGATTTTGGCCAGTTTTTCGGTAAAAAGAACTCTCCAAAAAGCAGTGTCTGGCCACTGCCTGCAACCATGCCAGTGGCAAAAGCTACAAGATTGCTGGTACAGTGCTGCTGTCAGATTCAAAAGATTGATTGAAGAGCGCAAATTGGTCACTCTAAACTTGCAACACACTGCCATCGCACATGCACAAACCTCTTGCAAAACGTTTTCTATACTAGCGTGGATTTATTGCTAAAAAGTTTAAAAAATTGGGAAAAACTTAAATGAGGAAAATTTCACCAGATTTCACCAAAAAGTTGTCTGGTTCCAAGGTCAAAAAGCTTGACACCAAAGACCTCTAAATTTCACCAGAATTTTTTTATTTGGTATCCTATTTCCCCATCTGGCAACGCTGCTTTGTAGCGATCCATTATTTCAACATATAAGTTTTCCTGCCTTTTACTAAAGTTTCTGTAATTTTCCATGCAACTGCTCCCAAAGAAAATAGAAAAAAGGGCGCACACAATAAAATGGTTTGTTCGTCCTTTGACCAGAGTTCTATCAAATCGGACGAGTTCTATCAAATCGGACGAGCTCTATCAAATCGGACTAGCTCACATCAAACCAGCCCAGTTAGACCAGTTCAGCTCTCAGAAAACATTAAATTGATTGTTTAATTAAAATGTAATAACTCGTGATAATGTTTCACTATCCTGTAATTTCATTATTCTGTACTGTTTGAATTCAAATTGTGTTATAGACCTACAACATTATACGAACATCTTCTGATAACTTAAAATTATAATTCGAATAACAATTGTGTGGAAATTATTTCATGGAGTCAGATAGCCAAACTAGATAAATTAGATAGATAGAAATTTCATCAGGCAGTTAGACAGCCTTCATCTTAATTCAAATTATAAACAAACCATTCTCATACTTAAACTTATACTTAAATAACCTAAATAATATATAACCACAACTTGTTTCAGTGATGTGTTACTTTGCTAATTTTCATCTTCGTATTTTGTGAACTTTTGTTTCAATAAAATGCTCGATGACAAGAGATTTCCCATTTATCACTTTGAGCGATAACGATTAGGCCTACGCATTACGCACAAGAAACTTGCGAAATTTGATAGCGGATTTGCCTAACGTCCTATATGTAGGACGGTCTTTTTCTCGACCAGTAGGCTACTAACATAATTAAGAAAAAATTAATTGTGAAATATTTTTTAGGTCATGATTATGCAATACTTAATTTTTCAGAAAATTTTTTTAAGTACTTTCACTTTCGGCACAAATGGGTTAAAGTCTTTGGCTGTTTTCATAAATGGCAACAACTGCTTTTTTTGTTTGCTCCAAGTCAGTGACTCAATGAAAAAATTTGCATGATTCTACTTTTACTTTCGTATTCATCAGATGAGCGCTGCAACCATTGCTAGAAGAAATATAGTATTGTTAAACACCCAGTATTCAGTGATTTCTTTGCTTCGGTGAGTCCCTTTGTCAAACCTGAACCACCTGGTTTCTGGCATGTGTCGTTTGCAGCAATTCTGTCACAGGCGCCAAACTACGATGAAACTATTTTTCTGAAACTGAAACAAGCAAATTTGGCTATAAGAAAAGCAAAGCACGTTTTAATTTTAAAGTTAACAATCAACGTTGAGTAAGTGTGGCTTCGTATATTTGCCAGATTAACTGTGATGGACAGATAAAAAATGTTGTATTCTTTAGCTGTTAGTTACTGATTTCTTCCCATCAAACTACCAAAAAATGAAATAATAAGGGGGTGTCAGCAGTGAATTGAGATCTGAGAATCAGAACTGAGGTCATATCAGGCCTCGAAATTTGTACTTTTTTCCGGCGGTCAAGCATGTCCTACCGGACTGGCTCTTTCAGCGGACATTTAATATCTCAACCGGACATATTTTTTGCATGTAGATTTTGCACAAAATCACACCACAGTATTGTGTAGTCGTGTTTGTAGAAGAAGATTTTCTACAACAGAATAACTCTGCAATGGTTGATGGCTTAATTAACCGACCCTGAAGTATACTGGAGCAGATTGCTTGCAAATAAATCAGTGCGTTAATAACAGTCGTGTAATGACGCAATAAACACAATTGAAAACAACAATCCAAATTTCCTCATTACAAAAGCAACTACGATCACTTATTCTGTGGTTTTCGCGTTATAGAATTGTTGTGCCAAGCGATTACTGCCGGCGCGGGATCGTAAATCTCCATGTCAGGACTGTCCAGACAAATGCGCATTAGTGACTCAATAGTGTTAGCCCTCAATAGTGTTAGTGTTAACTACGGTAACTAACACAATAGTGTTAGTCTAACACTCTCCTTTATGTGCAGAAATTCTATTTCTATCAGTATCAGCGTGAATAATGTTTGTGGACCGGCAACCAAAGGTCGTAGTGAATAGAATGAATATTTGTAACGTTTTGTTAACCAAAATTGTCGTTGCGCACCATAATGCAAGGCTTTAGCATATGATTTGTATTCAGGACGAAGATTAGAATAACACAGCAATCAACTCAAACAACAAAATATCAATTCATTTGCATACAAAATCAATGTCACGCTGCCTGTAGCTTATGTGAAGAAAACGGGGTGCAACCTAGTTCGTACCTTGAACCATTCGTACAGCCAGTTTGTACCCTGAAAAGATCGAGAGAAAAAATTAAAAAAGCTGAAGTCGCTGATCGCAATTTAATAGCACAAAGCCGAAGTCGCTGATCGGAGTTTCCCCAAACAATTTGAAACAAACTCGAGGGTTAGGGTTAGCGGAAACTGCGGTAAGCGAAAACTGCAAAAAAATGTTTGCGAAAACTGCGATCAGCGAGGGTTAGAGCATAGATTACTCTATGGTTAGAGTTGGAAAAACCTAGAACATCACACAACTCAGGCGAAAGAGAAATTGAAAAAAGAAAACTAATCGGGAAAAAATGATAGTTTGCAAAAATGAGAGAACTTGTATACCTGGGACTGGTATATAAGTCCCCCCCACCCCCTTTGGTAACTCATAACAAAGACAGGACTTAATGGACATGGCTCTTTCGCCTTAGTTGTGTGATGTTCTAGGCGTTACCATTAGAGTTAGGGTAAGCGGAAACTGCGGAAAAATGTTTGCGGAAACTGCGATCAGCGAGGGTTAGAGCATAGATTACTCTATAGTCAGGGTAAAGGTTAGCGGAAACTGCGGAAAAATGTTTGTGGAAATTGCGATCAGCGAGGGTTAGGGTTAGAGCATAGATTACTCTATGGTTAGAATTAGGGTTGGCGGAAACTGCGGAAAAATGTTTGCGGAAACTGCGATCAGCGGACTTCGGTTTTGAGCTATTTTTTCTCTCGATCTTTTCAGGGGGAAAATTTTAAAATGATTGCGGACACTGCGATCAGCGACTTCGTTTTTTTTTAAATTTTTTTTCTCGATCTTTTCAAGGTACGAACTAACGGTCCGAACTGTTCATGGTACGAACTGGGTTGCATCCAAGAAAACGAGATATCAAAGAAGTTTCTGAAACACGTAGCTCTGTTTCGGCATCCAGGCGATTTCTTTGCTTTGTTATTAAAGCTAGAGATGAAAAAGAATTGTCGTTTCTAAATGGCTAGTTGAAACAATTACCATCAATTTGATTGCTTTGAAAGTTAAGCACGAGTTCGTTTGCAAGAGATTAACCAGAAGTGTGACAATGACGTTTTTCGAATCTGGACTGCCAAGTAGAAGCACAACATATTGTAATTCAATCAGACTTTTTTTTTCACGAAGATTAAGGTCGTATGTGTTGATATCATCAATGCATCAGGCCTCGAAATATCCGACGGTCATGGCGGACATGACCTCCAGAATGACCTCGCATGTCTGCCAAAGCCGACTCATTGGTCGGTCATAAATGACCGCCGCGAAATTCTTGACAAAAATAGAGCTAATGCAGCAAAAATATATTTTAAATTTGAATTGTTACAATTGTTTGTTTAACGAGAACAAATACGGAGCTGAAACAATAATTCTAATAGTACAGGCAAACAGCTTTAAAGATCACATTAGAGTGGCGTGGTTAACGAGCTGATGGCAAAAGTAGCCATTTTTACATCATTTCAACGCCTTGCAATGTTGCCTTGAAATAAAGGATATGTATTCTAATTTTAACAATGAGGATTATTGCGTTACATTGATCGTTTGTTAAAAAGAAACGTCACAGAGAAGCAAGTCTCAGGTGGGTTCCGCACGTGCTTAGGCAAATGTGGCCCGCTGATACAGTTCTCGCAAAAATATGTCCGGTTGAGATATTAAATGTCTGCTGAAAGG
Organism: Aplidium turbinatum; assembly: GCF_918807975.1. Taxonomy (NCBI): domain Eukaryota; kingdom Metazoa; phylum Chordata; class Ascidiacea; order Aplousobranchia; family Polyclinidae; genus Aplidium; species Aplidium turbinatum. The sequence continues at coordinate 18,853,025 of NC_137480.1, read as the reverse complement.
GCCAGTCCGGTAGGACATGCTTGATCGCCGGAAAAAAGTACAAATTTCGAGGCCTGAATGCATGGATTGTTTATCCAAAAGTTTCCATGTCGAGGATCTTCATGTTACGCAAATGATAGTCAAAATTGTTAGTCAACTTTTTCAAGTGTTGACTCACAATGCTCAGCACCTTTTTTTACTTTTTTCACCACTCCATTTCACCAGCATTTTCCACAGCAAATCGGCTTGTCCTCATTCCATTCCGAAGCGCTATTTTCTGCATCGTCTTTGAAAAACAAGATCTTTGCTTTCTCAAACTCCGGTTCTGGCAAATTTCAATTGCAGGGCTGACATTATCCCGGAACTTCAAATTTATCTAATTTCAAATTTTCACCTCCAATGACTTTGAAATTTTTCAAAATCAAGGACAAAACTCCCCATTTGGTCATGTACCCTGTCTTTCAAAACTTTTTGAAAACTACACGCAATTTGTCACAAAAACATTATCAACGGCACAGAATTAGGTCATAAAAAGTTCACCTTTATTATCAAACAATTTTATATGGAGATATGTCAGTTTTAGGCCTACAGCTGTGCATGTTTCACAGTGCAATCACAATTTTACAATAGGCTAATGACTCCACATTAAAATAAGCTTTGCAGAAAGTAAGATCTTCTGCGGACCGGCAAAAAAATTACACGGACCGGCATCGGTCCGAGGACCGGCCAAACCATCTGAAATGGACCAGAAGGTCGACATTTCGTGTATAATTAGGCCAAATTCTGGCTGTTGGGGTGCAACCTATTTTGTCTCCTAAACACTGTGTGCTCCGAGGTTGTCCTTTGAAAAGATGTGGAGAAAAAATACAGCAGCTGTGCACTGTGCAGCACTGAGGTCGCCAGTCAGAGTTTCCTCAAATATTTTTCAAGCTTTTTGCAAGAGATCTGGCTAACATTTTGGAATTTTCTCTTGAAAAGATTGAGAGAAAAATGCAGCAGGTTTGGTATCATACATGTGTTGTATGTAGTTGAGGCATTTTTTTCAGGTTTTGCTTGAATAGATTAACATAAAAAATAAAAATAAAGCAGCGCCAAGTTACTGATCGAAGTTTTCACAAATTTTTTTCAGTTTTTAGAATAAAAAAATGCAAGTGTTGAATTAGCATTGCCTGATCTTGCTGTTTCTTTATGTACCAGTGTAACAGTCCAGGAGTTACTACGGTCTGAAAGTTACCGTAACTTCTGGACCGCTTATAGTACTGCCAGTCCAGAAGTTACTAAAATAGGGTTGCCAGATTTGACGCTTGCAACAGATTTGTATAAATGTCCTTGGAAACATGTTGAAGACTTATCCACCATTGCATCTTATCGGAATTTTTGCTTCATTCCCATTGCATCAATTGGGAATGAAGCAAAAATAAGATGAAAGTTAAAAATGAGTTTTGTACCAGAAATTGTTGCTGTATTGCAATGAAATTTTAATTTGTAACAAGCCGTTTACGTATCATTTTAACCTTATTCATTTGTATTATACTATTTGAAGTTGTGTCTGTGCCTTACGTGCATTGGCAAATAAGTTTGCATGGGGTGGTGGTCATAGGTGCCGACTCCGGGGGGGCGGAGCCCCCCCCCATGAATGTAGCTCGGGGTGGCTGCCCCCCCGCAAATTATTTAAAAAAATCCTAAAGCAAATGTTTGTAAGTTCAAATTTGCGTTGGTTTGACCTTCATTGCGGATCGATCTCAATTAAAAGATCTACTTGTTGCAACAAGAGCGCTGCTCCTAAGATAACATAAGAAACAGAAGTACGGTAGCTGATAAACGCCAGCATGGTGCCGTTGAAGCATAGTAACAATGATTGAAAAACGTTTTGCTTGATTTCTTCCGCTTTGTTTTTTCTTGGGAGTGTCAATAACGAGGTGCAGTTTGCTCAGTTTAGTATCTACGCGTATTAAGAGCTAAAGTTCAAAGTGACTAGCATATAATTCGAAGCTACAGGTCTCGAAATTCGTTTTTGTTGACGGCGGACAAACGTGTCCGGTCTGAGCAGCTATCTGGGCGGACAAATCAAGTCTCACAGCAAACACACCGGTTTTAGCCGTCGATCGTCATGCTTAATCACTTTATCTTGATAATAATTCTTCGCCATTTCAGAACTATAACTAGTAACTACAGTTTTAGAAGGCTTTTTAAAAATTCAGTAAAGTCACTCTGAAAGGCTTTCATCAGACCAACGACTTGCGCTTGAAGAGTCAAAGCGCCGTGTAGCTGGTCAATACGTCACATAACTGATTAACTTCCCTCGAACGAGGTCGTGTGGATTATTGCGTCACAATACTCTGGGCAGGAGTCAGAAAATTTCTACACCAACGCTACTATTTTCTGCTGTGCAAAGTTTCACAGGCTTTTTTCTTTAAGTTTATTTTTGCGTGTCATGTGAGCGAAAGTGAATTTTCCTTGGGTCTTTTCTTTCTTACTGTAATACCAAAACTTAACAAATTTTGTTGCATCTTGCTGTAATAGCCTACTCGTATAATCTAATTTAGTAACCAACCTTGTCGTATCATTATTACTCGGAGAACAAAGCTAGACATTGTGACGTAAAACTTGAACTAAATTGCGCGTGATTAGTGTAGAAGTACCTGAACTCCTATCGATTCTTAGCGAAGATTTCACCTTTGTTACGCTGATTCAATGTCATCAATCGTTGAAGCAACGTAAAAATCGAAAGTTTTCCTCCTTGAATGGAAGCTAAGGGATACAGTATTCACATTTTCTAGATGCCCGCTAGAATGCGCTGGAAAATATATTATTGCAACAATTGTTCGTGCTATGCAATGACGATTTGTATCGCTAGTTCCTGTGTTATTTCTCGGCGGACAAATATAACCGATCTAGATGGTACTTCCCGAGGACATCACATGCTGTGACGGCGGACATGTCCGCCGTGAATTTCGAGGCCTAAACCTACATTATAAAGCTTGGCGATATACAATGGCAGATAGACGCAAACAAACATCAATGCTGATAAACAAACATCATCATTTTCAATGTAAGCAATCAGTCGGCTAGAAAGTTTGCCCCCCCGGCAATTTTCATAACCCGGCGCCTATGGTGGTGGTTGACTAGATGACCGCTTATGGTCTTTTGCTGAAATATACTTGTCATATATAGGCTACTTAACAGCAGCAGGCTGGCAACACGGCATGGTAGGGGAAAGATTCATGGCTGCAAATAATATGATTATATAAAAGTAATAACTTACGGTTTTTTCAAAAAAAGACAATGTTAGATTACAAATAAATAGGCTAGTTAATATCATAAATTACGAAAATTTGATGGGAGGCTACAAACTCTAGCATTTTTATTCTAGCAAAAATCAAGTAGCCTATCAAATGAAAAAGCACCAAATTGTTATAAAAATGGCTTATCGACAAAGTGCTAGAACATAACTTGTGTCAATTTTAAAGACACCCTTTGAAAAAAGCCTTTGCTACGTTACTATCAGCATGCATATAGACTACTCTCAAGTACCAATACAAAATATTCTAAATTACCCTTCATAGGCCCATGAAACAAATGCTAGAAATGAAACATAGGGCTAGAATAAACAATCAACATAGTGATCTGAAACATGAATGTTTAGAAGCATTGAGAATCTTTTGTTGGAAGTAGTTGGAAGTCAATCATTGAATTTTTATGACGCACCATAAAATAAGTCTGAATTTGTAATTTTGTCAAGAAATGTTAGTTGGAAGTGAATAGATTAAATTCCAGTGGCAGTTCATGATCATTTGGAAAGAAAGGGCTGCAATTTTTAGCAAAATTGAAAAAGTTAGTCTTAATTTTTTTTTTTGAGGCTTTTTACATGTAAAAAGGTTGCCCAATGCCCATCCCTGTTATATATATATAATATATGTTCTTTTGATGAGCATACTTTATAACTGCATACTGCATGGTCTCTAATAATATGTATTCTTTGTGTAGCTCATGCTATAGAAAAAATTATTGTTTTGTAAGTTAATCAGTGCAACAATAAGAACAAGCTAATTACCAGTTCAATCAACTTCATATCCACTAACCAGATCCCCTAAGAAAACAAAATCAACACATTCTAATTTGAATGCAAGAAAGAAATGTCGGCTTCCGGACTGTCTGATAGTGATTCGTTTAACCTTGGGAGCATTATCAAATGTAAAATTTGCCACAACGATGACATTCAAGGAGAAGTTATTGCGTTTGACCATGATACAAGGTTTCTTATTCTAAGTAAGTATCGCATGATACTGTACAACAAAGTTAGAATCATTAAGTTGTAATTTTATTTTTTTCATGAATTTAAAAAAATATGTTTGCCATTTTTAAAAGTATATAATATATATATATGTTGTATAAGCCAAGAGGTAAAGTTTTCAAAATTGTAAGATGTATGAAAAGTGAGTAGTTTTTATCAGGAACTCCAATCATACAAGAATTTCTTTTTAAACAAGATTTAATTTTTTATCATGATTCTTAATTCATTTTTCTCTACTGACTGATTTTCTCCATGCAGTAATTGACTTCGTTTTTCTACCCCCTTGTTATGTTATGGCAAGTGTATACTGTGTATATATATTTTATTTGATGGTCAAAATATATCGGACTTCACCAGGCTAATTTGTACATCTATACTTTCTCCTTCAATCTGACTTTGTTTTATTGCAAGAATGGAAGATTTTACAACTATTTTTTTTTTCAGAACAAAACCCTGTATCTGGCAAATCAGAAACAAACGATGTGGCTGTTATCCACATAGATTACATAACAAACGTAGATGTTGTCAAGGTGTCGGATGCACGAGCTTCGACTTTGCTTGATTTAAGTATCAACAAGGTAGGACCACAGTAATGTCAGACGTGTGAATAAAAAAGCTATGTAGATTCTTCCAAACTTTAAAATTACTCTATATGTATTGGTGTATACTGTATACGTAAATGTATGTGTTCTGGTAACACGTCATATAATTGTTTGAAGTTATTGATACAGTCAAAGAGGTGATAAATTCAAGGAACCATGTTTTATTAAGCTGTGTGTGTGCGCTCTAAAAATGTATAAAAAATGCAGATAAAGTTACATATTTTTTAGGTCACGCTTGTGAAGTGACACTTGTGAACCTTGAAAGCTTAATGTATATACAATATGTTGACTTACATCATAATGCACATTGAACACCTAATTTTTTTTAGGTTACTGAAAGATACAAAGAAGAAATATCTTTAAAGATGGTTTTGGCAAGAGCGAGGAAATGCGGCGCCAGCAATGACGGCATCCAATTATACAAGTTTCTAAGAAAAGCGTAGGTTAACATTTAAAACTGTTTATTGGGTAGTGCTTGGGTTTATTTTACCTGTTTGTCTTCATGCAGCTAAAATGGAATTTTCCACATTTTTTTGGGAAACTTAGTTGATTGCAATTAATATCTATGTAAACTATCTCTTGCATGTCAATTTGATTTCTTGTTTTGTTAAACCTTGAAAGTAAGCACATAAAAAGTCCAAACCAAATCCTATTATTCGGTATTCTAACTTGCTTATTCCCAACCAACACTTATGCTTTGAAGTGATAAAATTATTGGCGTTTGTTTCCAGACTGCCAAGTGATATTCAAACGATAAAATGTAAAAATACCAATATTAGCACTTTTTCATGACTGTTCTCAGTCAATTCTGTCCCTACATTTTTAACAGCAGCCCTTCTTGATTTTTTGTTTAAAAAGTCGTAAAACTTATCCCTTGTTACGCATCTTCATTTGCAGCTTTTGTCACACTCACAAGATTACATGTTTTCAGACTGTTTCTTGTAGATGAATGATTTTGTATGATGATGTGTGGTGTTTATAGTAAGGGCAGGACTTTGTTGGCAGCTCTGTAGATCAAAGAGTAATGTTTGTTTTAGAATGCCTGTGCAAACGGTTAGCTGGTTACAAGATAACATTTCTGTCATGGACGAAGTCTTAGTGAAGCCTCCGTACCAGTTAGACAATTGTACCTCACTTGACCCTTCACAACCGGACGGACAATGCTTGAATCATGTGAAGAAAGTAGTAAGTATTTCAGAGAGTTTGCTTTCTAATACGGCATTGGGTTTTACATTGGTTTTATTTAACACTTTCGCGCCCAACGTTTTTCCGTTGCTCGGCCGTCGAAAAACCGAGGCGGTTTTGCCAGACCTTCTTGCAAGGTTCGGTTTTTAATAAATATCATTGAAATTTCTTCCATTCCAAACTTTTGTCTCCAACCGCTTTTGTGTCACGTAATAACAAATATAATAATGCTGGACATTTCGCATTACAACCATAATCTAAATCAATATAATATGATACTGGGCGCGAAAGATTATAACGGTGCTATTTACGTCTTTTTTGTATTCTTACTTTTTTTTAAATCCATTTCAGGTAGAACGGTTTCATAAAGAAGACCACTTGAAGCCACAAGCCCAAGGATCAACATAGCAAATAATTTATTTATCGTTTATTTTATTCATTCTTCTGGACATAGCTGTGACTACTTGACCACTCACAATCGTAGACACGTTTGATCCAATGTCGGGTTCAAAGCGACGCTGCTTGCGATTGTTTTAAGAATTTTTGTTTGGCGCCTTTTTGAAAACGTGTCATCCAAACGAGGAAGGCCAAAGTAGTCTTTTTGTACTTTTTATCTGTTTTATACGGATCAAGATTTGCCTACATGTTTTATCTTGGATCTTGACTATTGTGTTTCGTAGCCTTGCACACGAATTGACCGACACAAAGGCGAATTTTTTCTTTTTGCATAGAGGCGTCCGTATTGTTTGGTAACTATTGTGACATGTCACATATAATTAATTTCCATTTTTCTAATCAACCCGATTGTTGGCAAACTTAAAAAGTTGGTGCTGGGTTGTCACCTTTACGTCATCTGGATCATTGGCTGCTTTTGTTTGTACTGTATTTCCTATGACATCTGGTTGGGTTGCATTTAATGTAAAGATTGTCTTGTTAATTCAGTCTTTAGCAAACCGGATTAAATGGACGATCATTAGGCTCCAGTCATTTTTATCATAAACTAGGTCAGTCAGACACAGTAATATTTAAGTAAGTTGCATTTTTATTTAACCGTTATGCAACGAGACTGATATAGTTTAAGTAGCCCACTGCCATATAATGCTTTGAAACAGACATTGGCTTGTCTTTTGAGAGGTTAGAAATATGTCAAAACCATCCAGATATTGATCAGAGATACATTGAGTTTGACATGCTCGGATTATAACGATTACTTGACGAGACAAACAGCGACTGAATAAAAGTAACGTGTTTGCGCAACAAGGACAGCCCAGGGCATGGACCTACTGACGTTGCCAATGTAAAAAAGAACTGAGAGCTTATAGATGACGCAATGATATTTATCTTCGCACCGAAAAAGTTTCGAGAACTTTATTCTGGCAGTTTCGTATAAGTTGCTTGTAAATAAAAGTAGAGGTTTTGAACCACAGTCCCATTTATAAACTGCTTCCATTGGGTAAAGGAGCCTGGAAATATGACACAGCATTACGGAACTACCAACCGGACAGATATCTATGAAGGCTATGCTGTGTTTCTGAGGTGACCAGAACTGCTTCAATTTCATGTACGCGCCGTGACACGAGGGATCTCTGCGTGACACACAATAAATATGACGCGTAGCTTCACCATTACCTATCCGTGAACGTAAGTCTTTTAAAAAAGCTTTCAATATCTTCAGAAATGTGAAAGGTAACAGTAGAACTCGGTTAATCCGGATTCGATTTGACCGGCGATTCCATCCGGATCAGGGATATCTATAACTACGGGATTGGAAACTCTATCCAGTGCTATACATCAGTAGGGTCATTACATTACTACGACTACAGAAAGATTAACAAAATAAATTACCCACTAAAAGATATACAAAATTCGATTTTACAATAATAATACAAAATGTGCACTCACATTAAAACTTAATTGATTATGAAAGTACATTTACGCTGCTAGAAAAAAAACAATGAATCCAAAAAATGAATGAATGCAACGAGTCTAAAAACCGCCTACTGTTGTTCTTTAGCATTTTGCGTACTGCAAATCGGATCAGAAGTAAATGAGGAGTGTTTAGCAATCAGTGAAATATGCTGTTCTATCATCAACCTGTTCGCAGACCAATCCAGTATGAAACCAATCCGTTTACGATGTCATCAGAACTTAAATCAATACTCATTCTGGAAATTTTTTAAACAGCAAACAAAATACAACATGACTGCACTAATGGAATACAAACAAATAAACAAACCAGGCAAGCATAGACCTTACAATTTAGAGGTGAATTGATTGTTACACTTTTGGTTGTTCGTTTAGCCTACTACTTGCTGCCCTTTGAGGTCAATTTATTTGATTATTTATCAAGGCAGCGCCCAAAGAAAAGTGACCCTACTGGTGTATAAAATGGTTTTGAGTTCCACATAGTTTCCAATCCCGTAGTTATAGATATCCCTGATCCGGATTAACCGATGACGGTTCTATCAAGCCTGACGTTACCTAGATAGAAGGGTATCGGTAAAAAAGAAATTGAACGCATTAGTGTGGTCATCTGCCAATTCCGAGACGCGCGATCACCATATTAGCGATAGAATTCTTTTGAAATGCAGTATGCATGTAAAACGAATGTATTTGTAGACTCTGCGTCTAACGCAAGAACACACTGGCAAAAGTTATATCTTCAGACATGCGTGTCGGAATAATCTGTAGTCACTCAAAACTTTTTGCTTTCATCATCATCATCATTTATTACATTTCATTACATCATCATCACTCAAAACTTTTGAAAACAGTTACAGAAGACGAGTTTCTTTGGAAAACTTACAAAAAATCAAACAAAGTCTTCTATTGGAAAAACATCACCGACATACCGCCGAAAATTCCACCGACATCTTTTCAAGTTACAGTACGAGTTTGAGCATTTGCGCACGAATTTTGCGTTAGAAGGGATTACTGTTCATGAAAAGAAGAAATCCGCAATAATTTATTGCGTCACATTAACGGAACAATAGATAAGAAATTTCTCGCAATAAGCCACTTTACGTTTTAGCATAAAATGGCAAAACTGTCGGGAAAATCCGGATAAAGCGATAGAGAAAGCGCAACTTTTGTCCGGAATAGGCGAAGATCCGGATTAAATAATCCGAAGCCGTTTCTCAAGAAAAAGATTACAAATCATTTGTACTTCCAGTTTCATCCGGATTAACCGAGTTCTACTGTATTTATTTGAATGCAGCACAGGGGCGGATCTACCGGGTGGGCCTGATTGGTATAGGCCCACCCAGATTGACAGTGGGCCCACCCAAAATCAGGTTCATGAAAAAAAAAAATTAATGTTTAACACTAGAACAACCAAATGATACTGAATTGTCTGTGGCATCACTATTTCACACTGAAAGCTACATAATGCAATTTTTCGCGAGGATTCGAAGGGTGACTTTGGTTACGTGCTCAAACTGACAGAAGAACTGATGGTAAAACATGAGATAACTACCCAGTAAACATTGATTGTTGGGGCAACATTGGCAAGATGCAGACGCCAACATTGGCAAGATGTTTTATGCACCATTTGGATGCATCTGGCCAGCGTTGGCGTCTGCATCTTGCCAACATTGGCTTCTGCATCTTGCCAACGGTGGCAAAATGTTTTATGCACCATTTGGATGCATCTGGCCAGCTTTGGCGTCTGCATCTTGCCAACGCTGGCTTCTGCATCTTGTCAACGTTGGCTTGTGCATCTAGCCAACATTGGCTTCTGCATCTTACCAACGTTGGCAAAATGTTTTATGCACCATTTGGATGCATCTGGCCAGCGTTGGCGTATGCATCTTGCCACCGTTGGCGTCTGCATCTAGCCAACGTCGACTTCTGCATCTAGCCAACGTTGGCTTCTGTATCTTGCCAACGTTGGCAAAATGTTTTATGCACCATTTTGCTTCATCTTGCCAACGTTGGCATCTGTATCTGGCCAACGTTGGCAAGATGGCTTGTGCACCATTTTGCTTCATCTGGCGCCTAAATTCTGGTTGACTTTTATGCACCATGATGCTGCTTCATCTGATCTATTGACTATTGTGATGCCCGCGCTTTGACCAAGGTTGGCCATGCGAAGCAAGCTGGTGCATAAAACATCTGAACAGCATTGGCATCTACATTTGCCAAACGTCTCTGTACTTAAACCTCGCTCATCACCAAAAGTTTATTGTTGAACCTAGCTAATCCTTGGGCGAAAGAACAGCAGCAACACGGATTTATAAGCAACACTTCTCCCTTTGTGACAAAGCAAAGTAACAGCCGAGCTTCGTATATTTTCACATTTATTAGAAACAAGCCACATCAAATCGTATTGATAGATGGAGATTCATTGCACATCAGCAGCTTTTTCTTGTGTATCTTTATCATTGTGAATTCCTGCGAATGAAACAAAAATATTTAAATCAAGAGGGCTGTTTGGCAACAGTGTAGGAATCATAGGCGTAGCCAGGGGGGCAAAAGGGGCCATGCCCCCCCAAATTTTCAAACTTTGGATTCCGAAGTTGAGCCCTTTGTTGAAAATGCAATAAAGTTTGTAGAAATTTATATCGTTTTCCAAGATATCTGGCTATTAACACCCCCAAGGACTTGTTTTAGACACACAGAAAGACACCAATAAATTTTCCAAATCGTAAATCGCCCAAAATTTACGCGATTTACATTTCTTTGAACTAATTTGTGGAAGCAATTTCAGAATGGCTTACTCTGTTGGGCTTTTCTGTAGTTATTGAGTTTTTGTTTAGCTGTGTTTTTGGTGTTCTCTAATTTAGCCGCAGTTTTTGCCAGTTCGTGTGTAAGAGCTATCTTTAATAAGTTAATAGCTGTTTATCTGCTAATAAATTTCATACAAATATTACCCTAAAAGTGTTTTCAAAAAGTGCTATAATCCATTATTTGAGTGTAATTTTTCCAAAATTTTCCGGGGGAGCATGCCCCCGGACCCCCTTAAAATACGCGTGCCTTCGGCACGCTCTAACCCCGCTACCAGTTTTATTGCTTCAACCCACCAGGATACGCCACTGCACATCAAGTGGCGATGGCTTTAAATCAAACACTTTGTTGTTCTCTTCAATTCATCAAATATTTGGCCCCCCCAAAACATTTTTCTGGCTACGCCACTGTGTAGGATTTTGATCAGTTGTCGTTCAGGATACTACGAAGTTAATTGACAATCTGCAATATCAATGTAATATCCCTCTCTCCAACGTGCGTGACAAAAAACTTATCATTCGATTCTGCGCCACGCAGAGCAATAATCAAGTTCCAATACATTCTAATTGCGTGTACAGTAGTTATTCAACAACTAAAGCAACACATGCGCTGTTGTCTTTCAAACATATAACAAGCTCACCAAAAGTTAGTTTTTGCTGTTTTCAGCCACCTTGCCTGTCCTTCCAATTTCGAAATCACTCTGAAACTCTTCATCAATTTGCTGCACGGCAGCAGCTTTGTCGTGCGCCATCACCATGTCTAATCATGAAAGTAAAAAAAGAAGTGTTAAATCAGTATATAAATGCCGACATAGCCTACTAACCACCATGTTCGTTCTTCACATCAATGCGAATACACCACTAAAACATTTTCATGCATTACTCAATACTCTTCACAATTACATCATACATTAATCAAAAGAACAAAATGGCATAGTTATGACATAATCATTTAGTCGTAGTAAAAACATTTATCCGTACTCACCAAGAACAATCTTTTTCAGATTCTTTTTTAAACAATCAAACGAGTGCTTAGACTTCACGACGTTTTTCTTTTCTTTTTTCTCGACATGCTTTGAACTGTGTTGTGTTCGATAATAATAGTTGGTAATAAGTCCACTGATACAATCGCTTGCATTTTTGCCAACAGCTTGACTTAAATTTGCGGTGCTGGTTTAGGATCGGCCGCCTTGTTTAGTGACGTCACAAAAATCTGTGACGTCATGCAAAAAAACGCAACTACTTGTAGGAAGGGTGCAAAAACGCGGAATAGAAGTAAAAGCGGAAAGCCTATTGATTTTTAAATATTTGTAGGCATTATTATTGATCTAGCGCTAACTTAAACTGTTACTATTTTGTACCAATTCTCAGCAATTGAATTTTTACAATAAAAATACTTGCTTTATTAACGTAACAACTTTCACGTTTATATGTTATCTACAAAACGAGCAACCGTGGTTCAGTATAAGCCGCCCACAGTTTGCTGTGATCGATGAATACTGCCTCCACCAAATATGCTGTAGCTTTCTCATTTCTGCTTGGATTCTAACAATTTTACTATCGTTGGATGGCATTATGATTCATCTACTCGAATGGATTAATTGCCAGTCTAAAATAGGCATTACATTGACCTAGCGCTAACTTAAACTTTACTATTTTGTACCAATTCTCAGCAATTCATTTTTTACAATAAAAATACCAAACCAACACAAATTAAAAGAGTATGTCTTGGTTTATTCATATGTTAACTTTCACATTTATATCTAATCCACAAAACGAGCAATCGTTGTTCAAACGTAACCGCTCGACGAAGCTTTTTACCAAAACAATGCAAACACAAAGCGATCAGTTTCGAGTGTTCATTACAAGCCGCCCACAGTTTGACGCGATCGGTGAATAGTGCCTCCACCAAATATCCTGTAGCTTTCTCATTTCTGCTCGGATTTTAACAATTTTACTATCGTTGCATGGCATTATGCTTCATCTACCCGAATGGATTAATTGCCCATCTAAAGTAGGCACTATAATTATGTAGCGTTAACTTAAACTTTACTATTTTGTACCAATTCTCAGCAATTCAATTTTTACAATAAAAATACCAAACCAACACAAATTAAAAGAGTATGTCTTGTTTTATTAACCTATCAACTTTCACGTTTATATGTTATCTACAAAACGAGAAATCGTTGTTCAAACGTAACCGCTCGACGAAGCTTTTTTCCAATGCATTTTTCAAGGCGATTCGATCGTGGTTCAGTATAAGCCGCCCACAGTTTGCTGTGATCGATGAATACTGCCTCCACCAAATATGCTGTAGCTTTCTCATTTCTGCTCGGATTCTAACAATTTTACTATCGTTGGATGGCATTATGCTTCATCTACTCGAATGGATTAATTGCCAATCTAAAGTAGGCATTACATTTATGTAGCGCTAACTTAAACTTTACTATTTTGTACCAATTCTCAGCAATTCATTTTTTACAATAAAAATACCAAACCAACACAAATTAAAAGAGTATGTCTTGGTTTATTCATATGTTAACTTTCACATTTATATCTAATACACAAAACGAGCAATCGTTGTTCAAACGTAACCGCTCGACGAAGCTTTTTTCCAATGCATTTTTCAAGGCGATTCGATCGAGGTTCAGTATAAGCCGCCCACAGTTTCATGTGATCGATGAATACTGCCTCCACCAAATATGCTGTAGCTTTCTCATTTCTGCTCGGATTCTAACAATTTTACTATCGTTGGATGGTATTATGCTTCATCTACCCGAATGGATTAATTGCCAATCCAAAGTAGGCATTATATTTATGTAGCGTTAACTTAAACTTTACTATTTTGTACCAACTCTCCGCAATTCATTTTTTACAATAAAAATACCAAACCAACACAAATTAAAAGAGTATGTCTTGGTTTATTCATATGTTAACTTTCACATTTATATCTAATCCACAAAACGAGCAATCGTTTTTCAAACGTAACCGCTCGACGAAGCTTTTTTCCAATGCATTTTTCAAGGCGATTCGATCGAGGTTCAGTATAAGCCGCCCACAGTTTCATGTGATCGATGAATACTGCCTCCACCAAATATGCTGTAGCTTTCTCATTTCTGCTCGGATTCTAACAATTTTACTATCGTTGGATGGTATTATGCTTCATCTACCCGAATGGATTAATTGCCAATCCAAAGTAGGCATTATATGTATGTAGCGTTAACTTAAACTTTACTATTTTGTACCAATTCTCCGCAATTCATTTTTTACAATAAAAATACCAAACCAAAGTATTTTAAAAACTCTGAAAGAGGCCAGTGACACCCCTTTTTGGGGTTGGCAATGAGCATGTCTTGAAAAAAGATTACTGCTTATAGTTTTTTTAAAACACTGGAGTGAAAACCACTTATAGTTTTTTTTTTTTTTTAAACTCTACGCATGGACCAAATGACTTCAAACTTGGTAACATGTAAGGGCTCTTGATAGCCCTCAATATGGGTAAACTAAAGTTTTCTCCCAGAACCATTGTAAAATTAAAGTAAGCGGTGTCTCATAACTGGACCAAAGTCACCCCATTCTACTTCTCGTATTAAGATAGGCGATGTTAAACTGCTTCAAGACGTAAAATTTGATGCTGTTAAGACTACTGATTTCTGCATCATTAAAGGGTTTCTATTGTTCAATCTTGAAAAGTGGTGCTGCTGCGTTTGGCTAAATGTGTAGCCTACTATTTTTGCTTGACCAATTGAATCTTGACTTCAAAAACTGCGTAGGCCAAGCACATTCATCCAACATGTCTGGAATAATTAAAAATGTTCAAGCAAGATTCAATTAAAGGGAATTAGTAAACACTTTTTGCCTATTGTCTGCTTATGGATATCATAGCTTAAGTCTGTTTGGAGTTCATGGTGTTGTCCAAATGTCATAGGCCTATCACTTTTGGAGTAATTGATGTTTTAATAGTAAAGTTTAAATTAGCGTTAGATAAATGTAGGCTACTGTATACCTTGGACATGCAACCAATTGATTCGGGTAGATGCAGTATCGTGCTTTTCAACGATGGTAAAATTGTCAAAAAAGCTTCGTCGAGCGGCTACGTTTGAACAACGATTTCTCGTTTTTTAGATATAATATAAACGTGAAAGTTGTTAGGTTAATAAACCAAGACATACTCTTTTAATTTGTGTTGGTTTGGTATTTCTATTGTAAAAAATAAATTGCTGAGAATTGGTACAAAATAGTAAAGTTTAAGTTAATGCTACATGAATATAATGCATACTTTAGATTGGCAATTAATCCATTCGGGTAGATGAAGCATAATGCCATCCAACGATAGTAAAATTGTTAGAATCCGAGCAGAAATGAGAAAGCTACAGCATATTTGGTGGAGGCAGTATTCATCGATCACAGCAAACTGTGGGCGGCTCATACTGAACCACGATCGAATCGATTTGAAAAATGCATTGGAAAAAAGCTTCGTCGAGCGGTTACGTTTGAAAAACGATTGCTCGTTTTGTGGATTAGGTATAAATGTGAAAGTTAACATATGAATAAACCAAGACATACTCTTTTAATTTGTGTTGGTTTGGTACTTTTATTGTAAAAAATGAATTGCTAAGAATTGGTACAAAATAGTAAAGTTTAAGTTAACGCTACATAAATGTAATGCCTACTTTAGACTGGCAATTAATCCATTCGGGTAGATGAAGCATAATGCCATCCAACGATAGTAAAATTATTAAAATCCGAGCAGAAATAAGAAAGCTACAGCATATTTGGTGGAGGCAGTATTCATCGATCACAGCAAACTGTGGGCGGCTTATATTGAACCACAATCGAATCGCCTTGAAAAATGAATTGGAAAAAAGCTTCGTCGAGCGGTTACGTTTGAACAACGATTGCTCGTTTTGTTGATTAGATATAAATGTGAAAGTTAACATATGAATAAACCAAGACATACTCTTTTAATTTGTGTTGGTTTGGTACTTTTATTGTAAAAAATGAATTGCTAAGAATTGGTACAAAATAGTAAAGTTTAAGTTAACGCTACATAAATGTAATGCCTACTTTAGACTGGCAATTAATCCATTCGGGTAGATGAAGCATAATGCCATCCAACGATAGTAAAATTATTAAAATCCGAGCAAAAATAAGAAAGCTACAGCATATTTGGTGGAGGCAGTATTCATCGATCACAGCAAACCGTGGGCGGCTCATACTGAACCACGATCGAATCGATTTGAAAAATGCATTGGAAAAAAGCTTCGTCGAGCGGTTACGTTTGAAAAACGATTGCTCGTTTTGTGGATTAGATATAAATGTGAAAGTTAACATATGAATAAACCAAGACATACTCTTTTAATTTGTGTTGGTTTGGTATTTTTATTGTAAAAAATGAATTGCGGAGAGTTGGTACAAAATAGTAAACTTTAAGTTAACGCTACATAAATATAATGCCTACTTTGGATTGGCAATTAATCCATTCGGGTAGATGAAGCATAATACCATCCAACGATAGTAAAATTGTTAGAATCCGAGCAGAAATGAGAAAGCTACAGCATATTTGGTGGAGGCAGTATTCATCGATCACAGCAAACTGTGGGCGGCTCATACTGAACCACGATCGAATCGATTTGAAAAATGCATTGGAAAAAAGCTTCGTCGAGCGGTTACGTTTGAAAAACGATTGCTCGTTTTGTGGATTAGGTATAAATGTGAAAGTTAACATATGAATAAACCAAGACATACTCTTTTAATTTGTGTTGGTTTGGTACTTTTATTGTAAAAAATGAATTGCTAAGAATTGGTACAAAATAGTAAAGTTTAAGTTAACGCTACATAAATGTAATGCCTACTTTAGACTGGCAATTAATCCATTCGGGTAGATGAAGCATAATGCCATCCAACGATAGTAAAATTATTAAAATCCGAGCAGAAATAAGAAAGCTACAGCATATTTGGTGGAGGCAGTATTCATCGATCACAGCAAACTGTGGGCGGCTTATATTGAACCACAATCGAATCGCCTTGAAAAATGAATTGGAAAAAAGCTTCGTCGAGCGGTTACGTTTGAACAACGATTGCTCGTTTTGTTGATTAGATATAAATGTGAAAGTTAACATATGAATAAACCAAGACATACTCTTTTAATTTGTGTTGGTTTGGTACTTTTATTGTAAAAAATGAATTGCTAAGAATTGGTACAAAATAGTAAAGTTTAAGTTAACGCTACATAAATGTAATGCCTACTTTAGACTGGCAATTAATCCATTCGGGTAGATGAAGCATAATGCCATCCAACGATAGTAAAATTATTAAAATCCGAGCAAAAATAAGAAAGCTACAGCATATTTGGTGGAGGCAGTATTCATCGATCACAGCAAACCGTGGGCGGCTCATACTGAACCACGATCGAATCGATTTGAAAAATGCATTGGAAAAAAGCTTCGTCGAGCGGTTACGTTTGAAAAACGATTGCTCGTTTTGTGGATTAGATATAAATGTGAAAGTTAACATATGATTAAACCAAGACATACTCTTTTAATTTGTGTTGGTTTGGTATTTTTATTGTAAAAAATGAATTGCGGAGAGTTGGTACAAAATAGTAAACTTTAAGTTAACGCTACATACATATAATGCCTACTTTGGATTGGCAATTAATCCATTCAGGTAGATGAAGCATAATACCATCCAACGATAGTAAAATTGTTAGAATCCGAGCAGAAATGAGAAAGCTACAGCATATTTGGTGGAGGCAGTATTCATCGATCACAGCAAACTGTGGGCGGCTCATACTGAACCACGATCGAATCGATTTGAAAAATGCATTGGAAAAAAGCTTCGTCGAGCGGTTACGTTTGAAAAACGATTGCTCGTTTTGTGGATTAGGTATAAATGTGAAAGTTAACATATGAATAAACCAAGACATACTCTTTTAATTTGTGTTGGTTTGGTACTTTTATTGTAAAAAATGAATTGCTAAGAATTGGTACAAAATAGTAAAGTTTAAGTTAACGCTACATAATTATAATGCCTACTTTGGATTGGCAATTAATCCATTCAGGTAGATGAAGCATAATACCATCCAACGATAGTAAAATTGTTAGAATCCGAGCAGAAATGAGAAAGCTACAGCATATTTGGTGGAGGCAGTATTCATCGATCACAGCAAACTGTGGGCGGCTCATACTGAACCACGATCGAATCGCCTTGAAAAATGCATTGGAAAAAAGCTTCGTCGAGCGGTTACGTTTGAACAACGATTTCTCGTTTTGTAGATAACATATAAACGTGAAAGTTGATAGGTTAATAAAACAAGACATACTCTTTTAATTTGTGTTGGTTTGGTATTTTTATTGTAAAAATTGAATTGCTGAGAATTGGTACAAAATAGTAAAGTTTAAGTTAACGCTACATAATTATAATGCCTACTTTAGACTGGCAATTAATCCATTCGGGTAGATGAAGCATAATGCCATCCAACGATAGTAAAATTATTAAAATCCGAGCAGAAATAAGAAAGCTACAGCATATTTGGTGGAGGCAGTATTCATCGATCACAGCAAACTGTGGGCGGCTTATATTGAACCACAATCGAATCGCCTTGAAAAATGAATTGGAAAGAAGCTTCGTCGAGCGGTTACGTTTGAACAACGATTGCTCGTTTTGTGGATTAGATATAAATGTGAAAGTTAACATATGAATAAACCAAGACATACTCTTTTAATTTGTGTTGGTTTGGTATTTTTATTGTAAAAAATTGAATTGCTTAGAATTGGTACAAAATAGTAAAGTTTAAGTTAGCGCTAGATCAATATAATGCCTACTTTAAACTTGCAACCAATTAATTCGGATAGATGCAGTATCGTGCTTTCCAACGATGGTAAAACTGTTAAAGTCCGAGCAGAAATGAGAAAGCTACAGCATATTTGGTGGAGGCAGTATTCATCGATCACAGCAAACTGTGGGCGGCTCATACTGAACCACGATCGAATCGATTTGAAAAATGCATTGGAAAAAAGCTTCGTCGAGCGGTTACGTTTGAACAACGATTGCTCGTTTTGTGGATTAGATATAAATGTGAAAGTTAACATATGAATAAACCAAGACATACTCTTTTAATTTGTGTTGGTTTGGTATTTTTATTGTAAAAAATGAATTGCGGAGAGTTGGTACAAAATAGTAAAGTTTAAGTTAACGCTACATACATATAATGCCTACTTTGGATTGGCAATTAATCCATTCGGGTAGATGAAGCATAATACCATCCAACGATAGTAAAATTGTTAGAATCCGAGCAGAAATGAGAAAGCTACAGCATATTTAGTGGAGGCAGTATTCATCGATCACAGCAAACTGTGGGCGGCTCATACTGAACCACGATCGAATCGATTTGAAAAATGCATTGGAAAAAAGCTTCGTCGAGCGGTTACGTTTGAACAACGATTGCTCGTTTTGTTGATTAGATATAAATGTGAAAGTTAACATATGAATAAACCAAGACATACTCTTTTAATTTGTGTTGGTTTGGTACTTTTATTGTAAAAAATGAATTGCTAAGAATTGGTACAAAATAGTAAAGTTTAAGTTAGCGCTAGGTCAATGTAATGCATACTTTAAACTTGCAACCAATTTAATCGGATAGATGCAGTATCGTGCTTTCCAACGATAGTAAAACTGTTAAAGTCCGAGCAGAAATGAGAAAGCTACAACACATTTGGTGGAGGCAGTATTCATCGATCACTGCAAACAGTGGGCGGCTTATAGGCTACTGAACCACGATCGAATCGCCTTGAAAAATGCATTGGAAAAAAGCTTCGTCGAGCGGTTACGTTTGAACAACGATTGCTCGTTTTGTGGATTAGATATAAATGTGAAAGTTAACATATGAATAAACCAAGACATAATCTTTTAATTTGTGTTGGTTTGGTATTTTTATTGTAAAAAATGAATTGCTAAGAATTGGTACAAAATAGTAAAGTTTAAGTTAGCGCTACATAAATGTAATGCCTACTTTAGACTGACAATTAATCCATTCGGGTAGATGAGGCATTATGCTTTCCAACGATAGGAAAATTGTTAAAGTCCGAGCAGAAATGAGAAAGCTAGGAGGCACTATTCACTACAAATATTAAAAAATCAATAGCCTTTCCGCTTTTACTTCTGTTCCGCGTTTTTGCACCCTTTTTAAAAGTAGTTGCGTTTTTTTGCATGACGTCACACATTTTAATGACGTCACTGACCAAGGCGGCCGATGCTAAACCAGCACCAAATTTGCTACCTGCAAAATGTAAATCGAATGTAATGACAGGGGTTTCATCCATCATATTAAAAAGCTTCAGCAC
Source organism: Aplidium turbinatum (assembly GCF_918807975.1). Lineage (NCBI taxonomy): Eukaryota > Metazoa > Chordata > Ascidiacea > Aplousobranchia > Polyclinidae > Aplidium > Aplidium turbinatum. The sequence continues at coordinate 18,832,897 of NC_137480.1, read as the reverse complement.
TTGTTACAGACATTTTCGACTGTTACAAATGACAGCCAACGTTTAAAGTTTATTTTTGGATTCCAGTCGTCTGTTTTGTTGCGTATGTAGGTCGCAGTGTAGGCTACTGTAGGCTATGTTGTCGAAATGGGCGCAAAATAAAACATGTTATTATTATTCAGTTGACGGCAATGAAAGCTACATTTGCAAATACTCTACAACCATCACAGACCTATCCACACGACATAAAAATACAAACACATTCAAGCAGTCAGGCAAACACTGCCGGAGCAGCAAAATCAAAGATTGAGCAGAACCCTACACATGTTGTGGGACATCACAAGCTCTGCTACTTTGCTGATATCTTCTTAGCACTCATCTAGAAGCACTGGCACTAAATTTGTCACGAGAATATTTCATATGAAAGTTTTCCATTGGTCATTGAGTTTTATAACTTTCTCTAAATTGAGTTTTATAACTTTCTTTAAATTGTGTAAACGTAGCCTAGTGACAAAAACGACTTTACACAATTATTTCAGGTTCAATGAATAAAAGACATTCACTTACCAGGTTTTCATAAACATTGTCGTAAGTCATTCCTATAGTTTCATTTTGATCATTTCTAAAACTTCTTTCGGCGTAATAGGCCTATCTCAATTGAATTCGATTTTTTATATTTTCGATGCAAGAAGCGAAAATTCCTCTTAGCGCTGTTCACATAAGCATTGTGCTTTCGGCTCTCCACGTCAGGGTTGCCAGATTTTAAATTGAAAAAAAAGCCAAACCTTCATAAAAAAAAAGCCAAAAAAGGCCAATAAAACTGTAAAAAAAAGCCAAACATTAAACTAAAAAAAGCCAAAAACCAGCCAAACAAGTCACTTGTAAAAACTAAGTTTGATAGGTAATCTCACGTTGCGTTCTAACAGTTTGTAATTCATTAAAAAAAATCAACAGGAGCTGGTAATTAGTTATGATTTTAGCTGTTGCAGTATGCTACCCTTTGCATTTGCAACAATTATATCTTGGAAATGATCAATTGCATTAATAGAGCTGTGGCATGCGACAGACAATGCTAGTTTCAGCTCAATCTTCTTTCTTTTTGCTTTTTCAGAATCAAGTGCAGTAGCCTAGCTGCAAGCGTATCAAATAATAAAGAATTTTGACCTTGTACTGGAAGTTTACGTTTATGCTTCGTTGTCTTTTCATGGTTATTAAAATTACTTTTCTTTGGGACAATGGTTGCTTGGCATAACTTGCAAAAAGCATCACCTGTGCGCAGGCCCGTAGACAGCCGGGGGCCAGGGGGGCCTTGCCCCCCCTGAAAAAAAATTCGCCCCCCTGGCAAAATCCCAACATTCTCGAGCAACAGCTACAATTATAATGATTTTGCCCATCTTTCCCGTTGCAGAGCTTTTTCGGCCCCCCTAAAAAAAAGTTGGCCCCCTTGCTCTGCGGTCTGGCTACGGCCCTGCCTGTGCGTTCATCTTTTTTAAGCCAAGCAAACTCCTTTTCCCATTCAGGTAGATATTTCCTGCTGCTATCATACATTGCCTTCCACTTTCGTTTTGACATTATCAACAGCTACAATAGCCTACTTTTGAACAGATAATAATTAATACGGTACTTTAAATAATAGCCTGTCAAAATGGTCACTTTATAAAAATTAACAAGCATCGCCAAAAGAGCAAGCCTTCATCCTTGCACACGCTGTCAGTCTGCCCCTGCACTCCTGCAGTTTCTGCACAGTGCACATGCGCATGAACAAAAACAAATAGCAATTCCACAACCCACAGTGAAAGAATAAAAGACAAGTGTTGCCATTGTTGTTTCAATCTTACAAAATACAGTAAATGTAAAAAAAGCCAAACAAATAATTTGCGCCCAAACCAACATGAAAAAAAAGCCAAAATAAAGCCAAAAAGCCAAACCCAAATTTTGTGGCCAAACGACTTCAAAAAAGGCCAAATTTGTGAAATTTGGCCGTAAAAAAGCCAATCTGGCAAGCCTGCTCACGTAATTGTGTATTGAGCACAACCGCCATGCTTGAACAGTCGAAGTGAATCGAGTGACGTCATAATCCCTTTAGCAAAGGATTACGTCATGGCCTTTGTCTTCCTTCATAAAAAAAACAAGTTCTTCTGCTAAATTGCATCTCCTCACGTTGATATAACACATCGCCGCATTCTAAAGCTTTGTTGCCTCTTTCACTTCAACGCGTCATATTGCCCAGTCAAAATTTAAGTAGTGACGTCATAATGGAGTTTTCACAACAATTATTGTGCCTGCAGTATTGTTTTATGCACCGCGAGAGGAGAAAAAACGATTCGCCGGATCGTTGAAAGTAAAAGTAGCGATCGTTTTGTGAAATCTCGCTTCAAGAAATTGAGGAGAGATTTCGACGCAACATGACTGCTCCTGAAGCTGGCCTATTGTGCAAGCTTTGCTACATTTAAAGTAAAGACGCCCCTTTGTTGGCGACACGAGAATCTCACCCACGTGGTCAAAATCAGACAGTGAGCGAGACTGCTCTCAGAACAAAATCAACAAGTGATACTGCATCAATCGATTTTTTTTTACATTGATTCAGCGTCTGCAGACAGGTCAGCAGCGCGGCGGCAGTGCAGCCGCAACTCGATGATTACATGATCACCACAATCATGCTGCTGTGTCGAGCGCTACTAAACATCAACAAGTGAATTCGATTAAGCTTACAAGTTGTTTTAAATTTTCTTGAACTGCACGCAAATTTTGAGGTTAGTCCTGAAAAAATGTTTTCAAAAATATTACAAAACATTTTAGTATAGTTAAACTTGAAAATTAAAAAAGCTTTTGCCTAACATAAGAAAAAAATGAAGACCTGGCAACTTGAATTAGCAACCACGTTTTTAAGTTTATCGCTTGTTAGTTACCTTACCAACGTCTGCAGACGTTGAATCAATGTAAAAAGAACGGATTATGCTAGTTGGCTATTGGAGGCGCCAAAGCCTAAACTTTCTGGAAGTGTTCTCTGAATCACAAGACATTTATTGCACTAAATTATCTGAAGCAATTGAATATGAACAAACGATTTTTATCATGGCGTTGTTGGTACAAGAATACGGTATGCGAAAGAAACTGTGTTTTTCCACTAAACAACATGAGTCATTTAGTTAAAGAGTCATTTTATTGTTGGCTATTAATATTTTCAAAGAATAAATCCAGTGAAGCTGAAATAAAGTAGCCAACGTTGCAATTGTTTATTTTGTAGAAACGCGTAGGGCGAATGGAAACTTAAACTGTTTCGGTATCAAGCACGTTATCGCGTTCGCGTTTTGTTGCTCCTACCTTTTTCTAGACCTCTGCTCCGTTTGGCATAAACAAACTTGGCAAACTGTTGGCTACACTTCTGACCAACGCTGGTCTTAAATATTCATAGTATACTTGTACGGTATCAAAAAATAATAACAGCATTGATAGCCTATTATAAAAATGTAAAATTGTAGCAAAATCATGGTATACATTTGCATAATTTTAAAGAAAACACCGAAATTGTTATGAATTGGCACAACGCTGGCAATGCTTCTGACCGATGTTAGCCAACCACACAACTGTGTTTTGAAGCAATACCACATGAAAAGAGGTTTGTGTTAGTAATTTCAAAGATTAAAACAAATAAACCTGAAATAAAATCTTTGAGACCTTTTTGAACGCATGATAAGAAATAAGTTATTGAAATTGATGGCGTATTGTTGGCAACATGTTGGACATAATTGCCAATCTTGTGCCCTCACATCCAGCATATAGCCGACATTGCAATTGTTTATTTTGTGGAAACGTGTAGGGCAAATGGAAACTTAAACTGTTTCAGTATCAAGCACGGAATCACGTTCGCGTTTCTGTTGCTCCTACCTTTTTCTAGACCTCTGCTCCGTTTGGCATAAACAAACTTGGCAAACTGTTGGCTACACTTCTGACCAACGCTGGTCTTAAATATTCATAGTATACTTGTACGGTATCAGAAAATAATAACAGCATTGATAGCCTATTATTAAAATGTAAAATTGTAGCAAAATCATGGTATACATTTGCATAATTTTAAAGAAAACACCGAAATTGTTATGAATTGGCACAACGCTGGCAATGCTTCTGACCGATGTTAGCCAATCACACAACTGTGTTTTGAAGCAATACCACATGAAAAGAGGTTTGTGTTAGTAATTTTAAAGATTAAAACAAATAAACTTGAAATAAAATCTTTGAGACCTTTTTGAACGCATAATAAGAAATAAGTTATTGAAATTGATGGCGTATTGTTGGCAACATGTTGGACATAATTGCCAATCTTGTGCCCTCACATCCAGCATATAGCCGACGTTGCAATTGTTTATTTTGTGGAAACGTGTAGGGCTAATGGAAAGTTTAAACTGTTTGGGTATCAAGCACGTTATCGCGTTCGCGTTTTGTTGCTCCAGCCTTTTTCTAGACCTCTGCTCAGTTTGGCATAAACAAACTAAAATGAAACTACTTTGTTGGCAAACTGTTGGCTACCCTTCTGACCAACGCTGGTCTTAAGTATTCATAGTATACTTGTACGGTATCAGAAAATAATAACAGCATTGATAGCCTATTATTAAAATGTAAAATTGTAGCAAAATGATGGTATACATTTGCATAATTTTAAAGAAAACACCGAAATTGTTATGAATTGGCACAACGCTGGCAATGCTTCTGACCGATGTCAGCCAATCACACAACTGTGTTTTGAAGCAATACCACATGAAAAGAGGTTTGTGTTAGTATTTTTACAGTTTAAAACAAATAAACCTGAAACAAAATCTTTAAGACCTTTTTGAACGCATAATAAGAAGTATTGAAATTGTTGGCGTAATGTTGGCAATGTTGGCAAAATGTTGGACAAAATTGCCAGCCTTGTGCCAACATACCCAGCATATAGCCGACGCTGGCCCAGCAATCAATGTTTGCTGGGTAACTGGGACGTGGTTGCTTCTCGTGAACGCAAGCTGCCTTCGAAGTTTCACAAGTCTACTGTCACCACAACGCTGGGAAAAACGTCGGCTGCCAAGAGCAATGAGAATTTAAGAGCGCTGTGGAACTGTATTCTTGACAGGCAGATAACGGAGTTAAACTGCCGCTTTATGGACGACACGTATGGATTAATGAGAGCAGCGGCCTCTTTCGCACCTGGATCTGCCACTTTTGGCGAAAAAAACATTCTAAATGGTCTGTGTGCACTGTATGGCATTGAGATCGCAGATGCTGACCATGCTGTATTCATTCAACACATCAGACGGAAAATGGATCGGGAAAACTTTCCTACATTAATGGAAGTAGGCCTACTGGACAGCTGCTCTGCTGAAATTTTCCCGAACGTGAACAGTGTTTTAAGGGCCATCATAGCACTGCCTTCCACGTCCTGCAGCTTTGAGAGACTTTTATCTGCAACGAACAGGAACCAAACGCGCTTGAGATCATCCATGCTGTTTGTTTTTTCAATCATACTGACTGGACGCATTAACAACTTGACACTTTTGTCTTTTGAAAGACAACTCATTGACAGTTCAGATTATGATGACATAATCAACTTTTTTAACTCGAAACCTATTAAAGGAGACTCCGCCTTGTGTAGAAGCTCCGGTAGCACTAAATTTTTGTATGCTAGCCCGCCGTGGCATTATTGGTGAAGGCCCACCAAGATATTTCCTAGGCCCACCCATAAATTACGTTCTGAATCCGCCACTGATGCAGCATATATGTTTTAAACTAAGATGAATGTAAACAGCACTTCAACGGATAATGATGAGTTTAACATGGGGAGACAAAAAACTACAAAATGGATTCGAAATCAAACAAACTTACGGAATATTGTGATAAAAAAGCTACGTTGGTCATTGGCAGGCAGTAGGGTAGCGTTCGTCGTGTGAGCCTCTGGGGCCAAGGGTCTATCGTTTTACCACCTCAGATTCGCGATGTTCCCGGACTAAGTTGGAATGCTACTATAGAGCAGCCAGTCTTTGCCTCATCATCCAATCCACGCAGACCTTCCACTCCGTTGGGTAGCTTCAATATGATACAATCGTTGATCATGTAATTTGCGGTTTGCTCTTTAGCACCACATTCACTAGAAGAGAAAGAAGCCATTCCCCCTTGGTGCATGGTGGAGCGGAAAAGTCTGACGCCCGTACGGAGACAGTTGAGGCGCTTCCACTCCTGTCTTTGTAGTGTCAGGTCGGTGGGACGGATGTCAGGTTGTTGGCATCGGGGATGGACGAATGGAGTCTGGTGGTGTTTGACTTCCACTGAGAGTTCGATTTATGGTTGGCTCAATTAACTGCGAAGATGTTTTGTCCATCAGCATCATTGATCAGAAGTTGAGCGTCTGGCACTAATGGGTGTCTTGATTTTAGTCGATGGAAGTGCTCCCTTGGGGGAGCAGAGATCTTGGAATGGAGAAGATGGTGGGCTCCAATGTCCGTCGACAGAGTGGCTTCTTCGCGACGGAGCTCAGCGGGTTGGATTCCAGCAAGAATGAGAAGATTGTCCTAATGGTGTGGAGCGCAAGCAACCAGTCACAGGAGCGCTGTTGATGGCAGTGGCGATGTTGTGGTAGTGAGCACTGCGGCACCAAACATTTGCACAGTACTCTGCTGAGGAGTAGACAAGGGAAAGGGCTGCTTTACGCAATGTCAGTTCTCGCTCTCCTGCTGCCTGCCTGCCAAGCGCTTGAGCAGTGCAGCGCGCGACGAGAGTTTCTTGGCCTGTGAAACTAAATGGTGGCGGCACGTGAACGATCTGTTTAATGTCACCCCGAGGTATTTTGGTTCGGAGCAGAATATCAGTGATTTTCCATTGTTCAGGACATTTAGTTCACGATCAGCTTCCTAGATGTGTAGAGGGAAAGCTGGTGCTAAAGTTTTTTTTCCGCTCAGTTTCAGTCGCCATTTTTGGAGATAAGCTGAGAGGGTTTTTATGTCCTGGCTCATTTGGAGATAAGCTGAGAGTCCTTTTATGTCCCGGTGTTTTTTAGACTTTCTTACAACTTTGTGGAGTGAAGAGTTGCCAGGTCGTCCGCGTATGCGTGGTTGGCAGGTTATGTGGGTGTAGTACCTATCCCTGTGGGACGCCATTTTTCAAGCGTTTCAGTCTCCTTCGTCGTAAGTTGCCGGTGGTGATGCCTTCTAGAAGCACGTTTAGACCCGTTAAAGCTTTGTTCAGTTGCAACAGATGAGTGTTCTTCTGATGACGCAAATGCGCTTGATGGTCACAAGTTTAAGCAATTTCTGACAGATAGGCTATTGATGCTAACTACAGAGAAGTGCTCATGTTCACTGTCGTTTGTTGGTTAAACAAGAGCACCACAGAGTGCTCCACCACAGCAAGAGCACCACCACAGCACCACAAAGTCAACGAATCATTCCAAAGTACACTATAGGCTTTACCGCTTTAGTGCTTATAGCGACATGATTGCTGAATATGAAAGTCCCATTAACGGTAGCAATTCTTACCTCTGATGAAAGTATTTGCAACACCTGTATGGCAGTAGAAGCAGCCATCGCCCCCAAATGACTTTCAGCTGGAGCTGCTAGATTTGCAGTCAGACGTGAAGCTAACACAAGCATTCCAATGTGATCCACTAGCCTGCCTAATTTTTAAAGTTGAGTTCTAGAGAGAAAGTATCCTAACGATAGCAAATGCACTGAAAAATGCCTCGGTTCGACATAACAAGAGCGATGCCAGACAAAATTGGAAAATCATAAATTCACTGTTACCCAACAAAAACAAGTCAACACAAGTTATCGATAGTGTTAATGTTGACGGAGTGCAAATATCCCAGCCAAAGCTTGTTACCAATAATAATTTTAACAACTTTTTTTGTAAAATTGGTAAAAAGTTAGCTGAAAGTGTTGAACCTGGGGTAGAGAACGGTTATCTCAGTTACTTAAGGAACCGTGTCCATATCTCGATCTACCTGGAACCAGCCAATATTATTAACGAAGTTATCAATGAGCTGCATGCTTTAAATATAAACAAAGCTTTTGCCTGTGATAACATTTCCCCGGATTTTCTTCGACCTGTTTCTACAATAGTATTGTTGCCCCTCCACTTGCAGCATTGATTAATTATCCATTTATACAGATCTTCTCTCGTCTTACTTGAATGGCCGTAGACAATATGTTGCGATTGATCAAGATACTTCCACACAGGAATCTATCCAATATGGTGTTCCTCAAGGTTCAACTCTATGTCCACTCTTGTTTTTAATTTACATAAATGACCTACCAAACAGCATGTCGACAATGCCAAGGTTGTTTGCGGACGAAACATGTCTCATAGTTAAAGCTGATAACTTAAATTTATTGCAAACCAAACTTAATGCTGAATTAGCTGCTGTAGAAGGTTGGATTAATGCCAACAAATTGACCGTTAATGCCTCTAAATCCAATCTATTAGTAGGGGAAGGCGGGGAAAGTTGAGCAGTTTTTTTTTAAATCTAATTTTTTTTTATTTCACCAACTTTTTCGAAGACTCAAGTATTGCATTTCAAAAACATGCTACTAATCCACGTTTTAAGACAAAAACTGGTTGGTTTTATTTATTATTTTGCACTGTATTCAAGTGTAAGTAACGATTGCACAACTTGCCCCGGATTATTTTTTCGGGGCAAGTTGTGCAGCACCATGGGGCAAGCTGTGTAGCACCATGGGGTAAGTTGAGCAACACTAGGGGCAAGTTGAGCAACATATTACAACCAGCAAAAGTACAGACAATTTAACAAAGGGGAATTTTATTCCATTGCGTGGCCAACATGATTCTTCATTATTTTGTTTGTGACGATTCAATTAATTTTTTTGCTTTCATGCTTCGCCCTCGTTTAATCAAGCTGTGTCCTTTGTATTCATTATAAATAACAGAGTCTGAAGTGAACAGTGTGTTACTTTACGATGGCTAAAGCAAAAAACAGAAACAAGTAAATAATACTAGGAAGACTTCTAAATCTGTCAATTCATTAGTTGATCAAACTTGGAAGTATAGTAGGCTATGGTGGAAAAGAAGATGTATCACGTCGTGAGTTCTATGAATTGACTGGTTCAAATCCAAATAATTTTAACGTGTGCTAGTTTGCACTAAAGGTCCTTCTTTAACAGAGACCATAAATAATGTCTCCTTCTCTTCAAATTAACACGTAGCCTACTTTAAAGGGTAGACGTTAATATCTTAAAATTGATTCAAATATTTTTTTCATTATATTTAGATGCTCTAAGTATCTGCTTTACGTGGATCCCTTGTGGACTTTACGCCCATTCAAGGTTAAAAAGTGTCGCAAACCCCCCTCTTTTTTAATTTAATTTAACAAATCAGCTATTTTTACATTCATTCACTATCTCCAGACTTTGAAACTATGTAAAAATGGCTAATAGGCTACAACATTTGTAAATTAGCAAAGACGGTTTACAGGAACAGTTGCACAACTTGCCCCGTCATCAATTGCACAACTTGCCCCATTCACACTTTTTTTAAAGAACAAAAAATTTCAAGAAAACTAACTAATGTACGAAAAAATTTTACCTGTGAAAATACAACTAAGTTACATCATATGTCTACTGACCCCTACTGCTAAAGTTTGACTAGTTCTACTGTGCATCCAAAAAATCAAAGTTTCGTTTGCATCCGAATTTAGATCCTAAGACCTAAGCACCTTATATCATTGATTAAACCTAACCTGCCCAAAAAACTGATAACTGCGATTCACGTGCTTTAAAGGCATTATAGGTAAAATATAATAATGGCGTTAAAGATTCATTGCGCTCTTTATTTCCTTTCAAACGGGGACTTGCACAACTTGCCCCGTTGCACAACTTGCCCCGTTGCACAACTTTCCCCGACTTCCCCTAATTCCTCCTAAAAAAGGCTACAACAAATTTGATGAATTTCATGTTTTCTATAGAGCTGTTGAGCTAGAAACCGTCGACCACGCTAAGTATCTTGGAATAATAATTGATAAACAGCTCTCATTCGAAACTCACATTGATGCTCTTAGATCTAAACTTGCTAGATCTGTTGGTATTTTGTCGAAACTTAAACACTTTCTTTCTTTCAATGCTCGACTGCAGTTATATTATTCGCTCATACACCCACATATTATGAATGGAATAGCCTTTTGGGGCTCTACATACAAAGCATATATCGAGAAACTACAAAAGTTGCAAAACAAAGCAATAAAAATAGTTGCTGGAGGGTTGTGGTCAGAACACGTTACAAATACTTCAAGCAGGTAAAAGTTCTAAAAATAAAAGACATTTACAAACTAGAAATTGCTAAATTGATGTTTAAATATAACCATAATTCTTTACCCTGTACTTTTTCGAATTACTTCAAAAAAACATCAAACGTTCATAATCGCTCAACTAGATGTTCAATCAAAAATGATAATTACTTTGTTCCTCTGTATGCTACTACAAAACTTCAACGAAGCATCAAGTAGCCTGTAGTGGAGTAAAAATATGGAACTCAGTCCCACTAGATATTAAAAAATAATCTTTTGACTCATTTAAAAAACTTTACAAAAATTATCTAATTGCAGAATATTAAAGTTGATTGCAGTGTAATTTACTAATGTGTAGCGATACTCTTTAAGCTTTTAATCGTTGACTATCAACACCTAATATTGGAACTTGTAATTTTGACATATCATAGATGCAAGTTTGTTTCTGTCTTGACTCTTTGTTGCTAGCAGTAGCATAGCCAGGAATTTTCAATGGGGGGGGGGTTTTGACGACCCAGCGGCGGGGGGTCTGGGGGGCCTCCCCCAGAAAATTTTGAAAAATTACTTTGAATTTGGTGCATTCTGAGAGCATTTTCAACAAAAATGTGGGTATGAATATTCCTGTAAAATGGTGCTGTCCGGTGGCATAGCAAAAGGATAAGATCATGTTTTCTTCGGAATTTTGCGGAAATAAAGCTAAGTCTCTATGTTTTCTTGTTGCTAATTCCTGGCTGAGATGTTTGAATGTTTGGTATTGGCAAAACTCGCTCTTTTAATGCAGTTTTGTTTAAAATTAGGCAATTTTTTTTAGACTGAAAGCATCATTCTCAATATCGTGACGTCACACGCGTGCCAAAGGGGGGGTTGTAACCCCCAAAACCCCCCCTTGGCTACGCCACTGGTTGCTAGTGTAGATATTTTAGTGTAATATTTACTAAATATTTATCATCGACTTGGCTGAGGATGGCTGCTTGACTCGAAGACCGTCATGGTCACTTCGCAGCTTCCCGTTGTGATTTAATTTACTTCAACGATGCAGTGTAGGCTACATTTGTTATTTTTCTTTGTTTCAATTGTGTTCGTTAAGCGTGCTGCATCATTTAATGATTTTGCTGTTATGATATTGCACAACAAAATAAACCAATCAATCAACATATTTGAAACACTTTTCAGCAAAATGGTTAGCACTAAATCCAAATACTACAACCGATGGAGGAACTATTCTTTTAACCATCTTTGAGAAGGTCTACTGCATCTTTCAATAGGCTATTAGCCTACCCCTCGTTTTGGGAAACTTATTGAAAGTCAAAGCCAACATCAAGTTTCACATTAAATTGCATTTTTTGCGGCCCTTTACAAATTTAGTTTTGAGTTAGGCCCCGTGCTGAAAAACGTTGAGAATCACTGCTCTGGATTCACGTGTTGTTAAACGAATGATTGGCTACTTTGTTTGTATCTCAACATATTATAAAAAAGGCTCATTAGGTTTTTCAACGGTAAATATGATGGTTTGATGCTAAAGATTTTGGTGGCTAAGAAATTAACATGCCTGGTCATTGCAAAAAAGACAAAACTATTCAGAAGACATCAGTCACAAAATCGAATAAAAAAAGACTATTTTGGAGACAGACTGTTACCAACTAAAACGAGTTTTGAATATGAATGTTCATACAGGGGCAATCTTATTTTACTTTTGTCAATCTTCTCGAGCAACACACAAACATTGTAGGCTATAAAATCTTTTGTTACCAAATTTCTTGAAAAGAGTTGTCAATTCCACTAAACTTGCTGTAAGACTCTACGAGTGCTAATGTACGTAATAGCTTAGTTTTTTCGACTGTTATCTAGGCTGCAGCGCAGAAAAACACTAGGCTACACCTTTAGAGACGATATGCTGTGCGCGCAGTGGTAAATAAAAGTAGCCGTTTTTAGTTTAAAAGCTAAACTAGTTTTTAGAACAGGCATCTACAATTCAAGTACCGTATAGGCTCTTAGGTAGGCCACCACAAATACGAACATAGGGCCTATGTAACTATATTTACATATCAGACAATGTGGTTGCTTGAGGCCTACTAATATAAATTCGAATTGCAGAAACGAGCAAGAGACGTTAAGTTACTTGTTTTCTTTGAGTGGGCTACAGTAGCCTACCGTAGTTTAGTAAACGCAAAACTGTTAATCTATGAGCTCAACTCCATATCTGTGTGTTGCTCTTTTTCTCGTCTGACTTTCTACTTCCGGCGCAAGGTCAAATCATCTGAGCCTAATTGAACCTTTGATAAAATCAAAATGGGTCAGAAAGTCTCAAAAAATGTTGAGGAGGTCGCAGCTGATGACGTTACACGTTGTGGATTGCCAGAAGAAAACGTGATGACCCTTCAAGGGAGAGCAAAGGAATACGTAACCCATTATGTTGACCTTAAAAATGGTCTGGTATTAGGTAAGCAAAACATTTTTTATGGCAGGTAAAAAAGGTTTAAGACGTAAGTTACATTATCGTAAGCTACATCAGCTAATATGGAATGTTCCTTGATAAAGCTCGCTAGACGGCTTAGGCCTATAACCCATTTCGAGCTTTAAAACCTGCAATTAGTGAGGAATTCAAAAAATATTTAACACTTCTTTCCGGTAATGAGTAGTGGCATACGCAGCAGCAGGGAGCATCGGGCCATAGGCTACCACCAGATCTTCATATTTCATTATGCGATAAAACTTGAACTATAATGCTTTGATAGACTTTTGGATAGCAACAGTCAAAAAACTCTTAGATCTCACTAAACAATAGCTAAAACCATGACTCACGATCACAATTAATTCATCTATAGGCCAGTGGTTTTCAACCTTTTTGGAGGAACGGAACCCAATGAAACATTCCAAAAGCTCGAGGAACTCCTGTTCAATAATTTAATTGCCTTATGCAAAAAACATCGTTTGATTAATAAAATTAAATTAAAATACTCATGTTCAGATTTATTTATGTACAATCGACGAAATTTACAGTTGTGTTGTAATGTCGACGAAATTTGGCGCGAAAGCAAAAAGTTAAACGTAATCGCACCACAAGAAAACAACGAAAATTCGGGATCGCAGCGAACGTGTTAAAGTGTAGCAAATGTATTAATAGTGGTAAACCTAATCAATATTTGATTATATTTAAACAATATGCATATAACAATAAAATAGACTCTTGGATTTGAATGTAAACTTGCGGAACCCCTAGACTTACTGGCGGAAGCTTAGGGTTCCGCGGAATCCTGATTGAAAAACACTGATCTAGGCTATAAGAAACTTACTGCTGTTATTTTTATTCGTAGGCTACCACGGCCGGATTTGCTATGCTGTTGAGGTATTTGCCAATACGTTAGCCATATCAAATTGGATTTTTTAAACCGGGCCCAGCGTGGCCACTTTTTAAATTGGGCCTAATGACTTTTCCAAATTGGGCCTAGTCGGCCTATGGTTATTTTTTTCCAATTGTGCAGTGCAGCAAAGTTAGGTGTTTAAGTTTTGTGTTTAAATTATTGTCGTGGCATTATTCTATGCTGGCTACATTGAGCAAATGGGCGTTAGTGAAATACATTTAAGAGTGGCCCCTTCAAGAAAATCTTACGTAAACCAGTGATAAATTACTTTTGTAATGGATCCCCTGTAATTGCCAAGCCCAGGCATGGAGGAACCATTTTAGAAGTAGGTGGGCCCAGAGGCGCAGCAGTTAAAGTCAATCCAACTTCTGGGGGGCTTCGCCCTCCAGACCCCCCATAACATTGTTGCATTCCTGATACTTGAAATCGTTTATACATTCTGTTTTCATGATTGTTTTCCATTTTTGGGCACGATTTGGCCAAAAAATTACAAAATTGTTAAACTGCTGTATAGCGCTGTAGACAAAATATGGCGATGTATACACAACTAAAAAAGCAACAATACATATAGGCCTACAGTTATAATGCCACCTGGGAGTAATAATCTGCAGCATTATACAATACGTGCATATGTAATGATATTATTATTTTAACCATAGAGAATAATTATATTGATTGATAGATTGCTCCACCAATCACAGGCAACTACACCCACGCGTACTGCCTTTCAATAGTGGGCTCAACAGAAAAGTTTGAAGATTGGATTTCATCATTGAGCTATCAAAGATAATCAAACTACTGTGTATCAAATGAGTGAAGACCTTTTTTTGGAACTCCCTCTGTGATTTGCCATTTTTGCTACCTTTTCAAAGAAACTTGGCTTTCAAATACGGGTGGGCCAGGCCCACCCAAAAATAAAGTAGGTGGGCCCAGACCCACTAGGTTCCTTCATGCCTGGCCAAGCCTCAGCATAATAATAATCTAGTTTTTAAACCCTTTTTTTCATAGGCTTTAGTGCTTTCTTTCTAAGTTACCGTACCTAATCTTAAGCAATTCCTTAGTACCGGTACATCAAATATAATTGCTATATTTCTAAAACCTCTACAGCCTGTTTCATCCTAAAGGGGAGATCATCAGAAGGTTCTTATTCAAATAGAATCTATTTTTATATTATTATATTCGCATATTTTTAATATATTTTTATCTCATTTTGAATATTTGATCTAAATTAGACAAGCACGATGAAAGTCCAAGGGACGCTCATTCTACCGTTTCCCAAAAGAGTAGCCAGTCCTTCTTCACAGTGCTTGCCGAAGCTCACGCGAAACATTTTCAACTTGCTTTGGCGGTGCCAATAAGCAAAGAAAGCAAAAACACTTCATTTTCCCAAAGTTCCTGCCAAGTTGAAGTGAGTATTAGAATATAGCCTACCATAGTTTTTTGGTGGTTGATTAAAACTTTTAGTTCAGACAACAATAGAATTATTTGGGCAATATTTCAAAATAAGATTTAGATTACCTTATACACAGAGATGGGCGTGATCTTGATCTTGAAGATCACTTTTTTTTTGGTGATCTTGATCTTAATCTAAGATCACTTTTTATTGTGTGATCTTGATCTTGAAGAACAATAAGATCAAGATCACTTTAAAATTGAAGTTTACTTACTAGATAGAAGCATTTTTTTAGAACTCGTACTGTACAAAGTAGTTAGTGGCAACTACTAACATTAAGTCACTGTTAATGTGACATGTGTCCAACAAAAGACGATTTAAAGTCTCCATCTGATCTGGTCAGTGTTGCCATTTCAAAATTGAAAAAGTTTTCTGTGTTGGTCATAATAAAGAAGTCAACTTCCGTGTACTACTTTATGTTGACGTATAAGAAATATGATTTAACTTTGTTCAAAATTTCCATGCGTGAATTTAAAGAAATGTTTGCTTTCTTTGACCGAGTTTTAGATGTTTCAAAAGTCTAGAATGGCGGTGTTAAAAAATTTAGAATCTAGCCGATTTTAGTCATGCAAAGTGGTTTATTGCAGCAAATCAACCAGACCAAGACTTGTTTAGGGTCTGAGTATGGAGCGGTTTGTCTGACCGCAAACCTCTGAACTTTTTTGATAGCAGACAGCAGTATCAACGTTGCCATATGGGTAAATGGTGCAATAAACTTTAACATAATACAGTAAAAGTTAAAACTACTTAGTAACACGTATAAAAACTCCCACATAAATCAGACAAAAATTTGGTAAAATATGATGCAGTTCAAAGTTTATTTTCATTTATTTATTATAAATAAAAAGTATAAAACTAATTGCAAATTTTACGACTTTTTTAGTACTGCTGTAATTAACCTCGGCCTTGGGTGTGACGTGGCGATTCTAAGCAAACTACGTCAACAATTGATAGGCCTAATAGCAACAGTCACTAACTTATTACAATTCTTAGGCCAGCGATCGAGTAGTTAAAAGTAAAAGTTAGCAATACCAACTATATACCTTTACCAAGGTTGCTTATACAGTAGAATTCGCCTATAACGGCACCTCTAGGGGATTGCAAAAACTGACGTTATAGCCGAATTGACGTTATAGACGAACTACCGCAAGCTATTCCAAAACTGTCTTTTGATTAAAGAAAGAGGTGTATAATCCAGTCAGGTTTACTGTGTACCACCAAACTGACAAAAGTCACGCAGAAAATACAGTAAACAAAGAAATTGCTTAAAAAAAATAACATACAGCGAAAGGTACAGGAAATTTGCGCAATACAGCTCGTTACATACAGTAGTAGAGAAGTTCATTGTTTATTAGCAAACAAGGCATTGATCTTCAGCCGTTTCGGTTTTGACACGGATTTCTCTACCACATAGCGTTCAGCTTTTGCTAAATAATGTAGGATTTGCTCGCTATCGTCGTGACTTCGGAAGTATCGGTCTAGTTGTCTGATCGACTTCAGGGCTTCTACTGGGGATGAAACGGCTTCTACAGGATTGTTGCCATCACCATCGGCCTCCTCTTGTACGACTGACGACTGAGAAGCCTCATCGCCTCTAAAACATCAACTTGAAGTCTTTTTTTTTCTTCGAATGCTAAGAGACGCAGTTTTGCAAGCAGCAGCGCTAACTGGATTAAAAGACTGACCGTTCGTGGTGAAGGTGATGGCTTAAAGTGACGTTATAAACGAACAAAAGACGTCTGGGGACCAATAAAGGGTGCTGTTACATGCGAATTGACGTTATAGGCGATGCTGTTGTAGCCGAACTACAATGTACGTAAAAGATAGGAATTCTGCCGGGACCGAGCAAAGTGTGACGTAATAGGCGAATTGACGTTATAAACGAAGCCGTTATTGGCGAATTCTACTGTAGTAATTATTTTTTGCAACATCATTGATCAAAAACTTCATTTTTTTCAAGTACACAAAAAGTGATCTTGATCTTCAAGATCACGATTTTGATCTTCAAGATCACATAGTTTGGTGATTTTGATCTTGATCTTCAAGATCACCTATTCTTGGTGATCTTGATCTTGATCTTCAAGATCACTAATTCTGGTGATCTTGCCCATCTCTGCTTATACATTACAATCTCTTTGAAATCTTAAACTTGTTTTAATCATGTGTAAAAAAATTTGTTAACTTTTAACTTAAAATAGATTTGTTTAGTTGATGAAATAGTCGTGCAGTCATTAGTATTTGAAGCAAGGCTACAAAATATAGGCTACCTGTAGCTAAATTTGTGGAATTTCACAAGCCACAAATTTTACGATTGGTAGGCTACAATATTTTGCGACAAAAATAGGAACTTTTTTAGTCACTGTCTCCTTCTCATTTTATATTAGTTTTTGCAACAAATGTTTTTTTTTATCAATGAGACTCTTTGATTCTTCTGGAATCATACACAGGCCTTAGCCTGCTTTACAACCTAATACGCCAGAAATGACAAGCAAGATGGCTAGGCTGATGTAAAATGGTTAGGCCTGCTTGCATGATGTAGCCTAATGGACATGCCAACACAAGCAAATCATGTGAGTTGTATTTTTTAGTCGATTCTCAAATTGATTCACATACAGTTTGAGGGAGATAGCTCTTAAAGCATTTATTCATAGGCCTACAGGTCTAATCGATGATAGCACAGCCTACTGTAAAAAAAAGTTTATTGTGAACAACGTAGCCTACCCTAAGAGAAAGCAGCATCCTCTACTATAACCTTCGTGTCAATAGACTACGTCACAAATGAAAGACGAGACTACCGTTATTTTTAACAGAACAACTCTGTCTTATTGATAACGCAATAGATGGTTACACAACACCACGTTAAATGACGGGCTAAAAATAAAATGCTTTTCATTGTATGTAGGCTACGTATTACCGGTACTCTGCAATAATTACAAAATCTAAGTCAACTATACATTTTTACTTTTTTCCATATCGTCTGTTGGCTTCTCAGCCAAGCGGTGAGCTTGAAAGGGCGTCAGTTCGACACCGCTGAAGAGTATGCGACTGTGTTTATCACAAGACACTTCTGCTAAGATAGGCATGATAATTGGCTCCCTTGTATGTCCAGTTTGTCCACCCACTCCATCTCAATCTTTAACAAACCTGCCTGATGTAAGCTAAGCCTGGAAATAACAAATAAAAAACTAAACAAAAGTACAAAGTTTAAGCACAGAGATGTACGTATACGCCGCAAATTCTACGCCGTAGACTTGCGGCGTAGACTTTTTGTTTACGCTAACGCTTACGGCCACATTTTTTTGGATAGTTGTCGCTTGAGGCTACGCCGTAAAGTTTTCGCGTTTTTTTAGCGCATAGCGTCAACGCATACTTTTTAATGTCTTTTTTTTCGCTACAACACGCCAATACCTTCCAGCGCTGCAGTTGAAAGAATGTTTTTAATGGGCAAAGACATATTGAAACCAAAACGCAGCAAAATGTCAGATGAACACTTTCAGATGCTTGTGTTTCTTCGTGGAAATTCAAAATAAAACTTGCATAATGTGGAAGTTGAGCCACACTCATGTTGAGCCACTTTAACTAGGCCTGAAAACGGATTAGGCTATGCCGTAGGCCTAATGCGATTCTTAAATGTTTAAAAGTAGGGGTTACGGAAGTGGGTTCAATTGAACACAAAAGCATGTCTTCTTTACCACCCATTTTTGGTTGAGAAACATTGAAGCGACTGAGCCACAATTAAAAGAACGAGTGTTGCTGTCAACTGTTTTTGTTTGTCGTGTCCATGCTTACGTCAGGTGATTGAAGATATAGATTAAGTTAAGTGGACGGGAAGGCAAGGAAGCCAATCTTTGTGACCACCTTCAGGCATGCCTTTAACTGTCTTGCTAAAGACACAGCCGCATGCTCTTCAGCGGTGTCGAACCGGCGCCCTATCGAACGTCGTTCCAGGGCTCTCACCACACGGCAATGCAACCACCAACTAACCATTGTGATAAGGCATCGTAGCCTAACAATTTATTCGCCTGTTTAGATTGTGGAGATTAAAAAATATTTCAGTAGACCAGTTGTTTTATTATTATTTATTTATTCGCGCAGAACAAGCTTTTTACTGGTCGTGGATCACGGTAAAAATGTTCCATGTACTTTTGATTGTAAGTTGATCATCATGATCACTTTAAAGGTGTCGCATATCTGCTTTTAGACACAATGTTGGTTTGATGATAATATTTTTGTTGATGATATTATTAAGCATTCGGGCCAATCACCATCTAATGGATCCACATCAAAAGCCGATATTGAAAAGAATGCGTCTCATGCCTTTATCTTCTCTAGGCCGAAAGAAAAGTAAGTTAATGTGGTTTTGTTTTGCTATAAATGTAAAGCTTATCTTGAACATACATGGTAGTTGTTCTCAGTCAGTTACAAGAGAAATGTAGGAAACGAAACAACGGCCTCTTCATCACATTTGTCTACTTCACCAAAGCTTTCGACACAGTGAGTAGAAATGGACCCTGGAATATCTTGTAACCTCCTAACTTTCTCGACATGATCATCCAGCTTCACACAAACCAACATTGCCAAGTTCAACATCGCCATGATCGATCTGTACGTTTTAACAAATCAAATAATATTAAACAGCGTTGTATTTTAGCAGTTTAGCACCAACACTCTTTAGCATATTTTTAACTGCAATGTTCTAAGAAGTTTTTGAAAATCTTTCTGACGAGGATGGTATCTATATGCGCTACCGTACTGATGACTCTCTATTCGACCTTCGGCACATAGAGCACGTTCAAAAACACAAGCACAACTAATTCATGAACTGCTTTTCGCTGATGATGCAGCCTTGCTTTCCCACACAGAGGAAGCACTTCAACGCGTAACTTCTTGTTTTGTAGAAGCTGCCAAAATTTTCGAGTTAGTGATTAACCTAAAAAAAAAACACGAGTGTTACATCAGTCTGTACCTGAGAAAGTGTTCTTCCGTCTTCATATCTTTGTTGGCCAATCGGAGCTTAATGTAGGGCAGCAGTTTCCATACTGAAGATACACCATATGTTCAGACTTCAGATGTCAAGATTGACAAAGAAATAGTGCAGGTTGGCAAAAATAAACTCTGCCTTTGACAAGCTTCACAGACGAGTTT
Organism: Aplidium turbinatum; assembly: GCF_918807975.1. Lineage (NCBI taxonomy): Eukaryota > Metazoa > Chordata > Ascidiacea > Aplousobranchia > Polyclinidae > Aplidium > Aplidium turbinatum. Next base: position 18,812,697 of record NC_137480.1, on the reverse strand, counting down.
GGAACAATCAGAACTTACAAAAGAGAACAAAGATCATGGTACATGAGGCATTATATGAGGCATTCGGTTCAACATCTCTATGGATCAGAATGCTGGGTGCTATAGACCTATCACCAGCATGTAGCCTACGACTCCTGGAACGTTTTCACCAGCGTAGCCTCGTATTTATTCCGAGCATTCACTGGACCAAACATGTCCCAGACACTGAAGTCCTTCAACAGACACCTATCTCTAGCATTGAATTATCTCCTTTTAAAAGACAACTACGTTGGGTCGGCTGTGTTTCCAGGGTGGACAATCACAAACTCCCCAAGATTGCTTTATTGGGAGAGATTTTTGCAGGCCACCGCAATGTTGGTGCCCCCAGAAAGCGCTTCAAAGACACTCTAAAAAATCACTGAAATTATATAGCTTAGACACTCGACATTGGATAAACCTTGCTGAAGATAGAGATTCGTGGAGACTCACTGTGTATGAGGCCGTCTCCAAGTACGAGAAAACGAGTAGCCTACCACTAATCAAGAGGAAAAGCGTCGCAATAGACAAAATCATTGTAATTCTCCATCATCACCGATGGCAGGCTTGACATGTTATTGTTGCTGCCAGTCACGCATTGGACTTTTTAGAAATAGGAGGGCTTGCAAATGACGTAGTTTTTAAACTAGCCTACTATGTTCATTCCGAAGTAGCCTACTTCCATATGGGCTGTATAAAAGATCGTATATTAAATATACTGTTATTATTATTAAATTTTAATAACAGTAACCTACAATATAGTTTTTGCAGTATAGTGTGCTTTGTAGCCTATTTGTCTCTCTAGTTATGACTACTAAAACATTTAGCGGCAGTATGGTTTTAAATATATACCATGTTATTTACCATGTGACCACACTATTACCTGATTTGTCTTCAATTGGTAAGATTGTCTCTCATTTTGAAATTCGTTGGTGATACCCAGCCTAGAATTAAACATAGAATTGACCTGTAGCGCGGATATGGAGCACAAACGCAAACGCCGAAGAAAAAAGATGACAAAGGACGATGAGAACTGCTTCATTCTCAAAGAGTTCAAAGGAGATGTTACTGGCTGCTTAACGAGCGAAGAGAACTTGCAAAAAATCAGAGAAATGGTGAGATATTTTCACATGTTTTTGTCTGTCTTTTATGTTAGACTTAATTAAAATAATTGAGATAAGTGATATCATTTTTGTTTTGTTTTGTGAAGATGATTTTACTTAACGTGGCAAGAACCAGGCCACTTTTGTAGTTTAATACTTAGGTAATGTTTTGTTTTACAGATTACGGCAGAAGCTTCGAAAGGTGGACGGTTGTTATCAGTCACTACTGAAACACAGAATGTTATCACTTCCAGTGACTACAAAAATGGAAAAAATAGTCGAAATAAGTTTGAAAACTCTTCGAAAAAGCTCAATTTGAAGATGATATTTTTGCACAAGCGCGAAGAACATGATTTTTCCAGTTTTGAGTATTCAGTTACATGTTTTTGTACAAAACCGGCAGGTAAACCTACTGTACAAGGGATATTAAATGGGCCTGCAGTGATTTTAGTGTATTATTACTGGATGAAATCCTGGTTTAGCTCTGGCATACGGCCAATTATTGTTTTTTTAGTCTCCAGTTTGGCTAGATTTGGTGTTGAAATTAAAAAGAAGATGTGAAAACATTCATTCATATGACGACAAAACAGCGATTAAAATATATTTCGTTTCCAAAAGCGAAAGCTGTTTTTGTCCTTGTAGACTTGTGTGAAGCATGTAGCTTGAACTATCATGTACATTTTAGGAGGTTGATTTCAAGAACAAATATAATTCTTTTTTATGCAGCAAAGCATAAGCAACAGCCATCTCTGGTTAGTAGTTTAATTTTTAAATCTAGTTTAGTCGGAGAATGGCCTGCTCTCGCCTTTAACTACGTCTCTGAACATAAGTTGTTCTTAGCCTCTCGAGAGTGCACCAACTTTTCTCTTTCCCACATAACTTTCTTCTTCAGGTTCACCCACTCATTACAAAATCAACTTATTTATACTTCACTCTCTAGACTAGACCTTCTCCCTCGCCCCATGACGCACTTTTACTGTAGTATGAAGATGAATTGAGTAAATATAGCATCTTCATTCTACAGTAGCCTAGCCTATGTGATGTGCTCAAACATTTCAGGAAAAAAACCCAAAAAGAATGTCAAGCAAGACAAACAAAAAAAGTCCGGAACTGCCAACATGCCATTAATTGAAGACTGGCTTGATTTATTCAAAAAAGAAGCAAGGCTTGTAGGCTTTGTAACTGCAGGTAACTTTCCATAATTCTAATTCTGCAATTTTAATGGACCAAACGTGGCACGGACTTCCGATGCGATAAATCATCTGATTTTGACTCTGCATTTTTTAACCTATAACCAGAAAGACAGAGACTGCTGTATTCCTAGTTGATAAATCTTTTATTTTACATAAAACACTAAAACAAGCAAGGAAGTGTAGGCTACTTGTTGTCAGAAAGCAAAATCCACCCTTGGCAGGTAGCCCACTGTGTATCAGAGAAATAGTTGTATATTTCAGAAGGCACTAAGTGTAGGCTAGGCTACATGTAGGCTAAACCATACAATTGGATCAACCCTGATTTTTGCTTGCAGAAAATTCAACCAATGCTACATCAAAGAATTTAAAAGCAAAGTTCTCTTCAAGGTTCATATTGTGTTTCTATGAGAAAAAATTGGGAAGAAAGCATAGTTCTGATGGCCTAGCTTTAAGCAACACTACTGCGACCAATGTTGACTTTCATGAAGATTACGAGGGGATGGTCCGGGAAGTGTGGACTCCAATGGAAGTACGAAACATGTAGAAGTTTAATTTGCCCGTATTTCAATGTCAGATTTATGGACAAAATCGCCTTGACTCTTAAACGGCAGCTCAAACCAAATTTACCTGTGGGCCTATTTCTGACATTTTTTTTTCAAAGCGGAAGTGCTCGTGTTTGATGCGAAATATGCTTAAAAAGTGAAGAACCTCATTTCAAAATTTAAGCACTTTTGGTTTGTTGCATTATGCGTTCAAAACGCAACGTACAGTCAAGAATACTAACTTACAACACAGAAAATGCTAAAAAATTACCTTACGAAGTAGTATTGTAGACCTACTTTGTTTGTGAAGATTTAATGGTTTTCTAATAGCGTATCATCCAAATGAGAGCATTTTGTAGCTCTTCGTTTGTGTTATTTTATTATCGATTCATCATGCTCAGCTAGTTTTTAATTTTCCTCACAACTAATCAGCTCGAAGCTAAAGCACAAAACATTTCAAGAAAATATTTCCAAACTTTGAAATAGGCCTACTTTCTTTCGATACAAATCCTATTATTGATTCCGTTTCGTTTCGAATTAGACTTCTTCGAGAAAAATTCGTTCCCGAAAAGCGTAATTTCCGAAGGCCCAAATAGCCTGCTACTTATAAACACTAAGAATTCTTAAGCTTTAAATTCAGCTAAAAAACTTAATATTCAACAACTCCTCTGCTTTGGCATATGACTTACCTTGTTATGAAACTCTTCAGAATATTCAGCCCAAAGTTGCAAAGCAAGCTTTAGCATATGGTCAATTTGGTTGGGAGCTACGTGCCCTGTTAAAAACATCACAAAGCTTCATAACGAATGAATCAAAGCTTCAAAAGTTCATTATCTTCTTCCAGCGTTCAAAAACAGACGACATTTCTGAAGACGAAAGTTGTGATGATTTTGAGAATAATTTGCAGGTATTTTTTAATAACAATATTTTATGCGTATCATGATTATGGATTGGCTGAAGGCCAACAGTACATGGGTCATACTGTATATTGCCATCTTAAAAAAACTGCGTTCTGAGAGTTTTCAAGCCAGGAAAGCGTAGGTTCCAACCACAACGTATAGGCTACCCACAAAGAGTCTCATAGTGATATTGCTGACACAAACACTATTTTTTTTAAAATAAACTGGGCTACATTTAAAATGGAGATTCCATTTTTATATTTTCTTTTTCATGAAAGGTATGGATTCCTGTTTGTCAACTACTGCCTGCTTATACCGGTATCTATACCAGTAGGCCTACAAATTTAAACTAGATGATAATATATTAAACAAAAAGCCAAGCAGAGCGAATTATAAAGGATTATCAATAATTATATTATATATCTATAATATACTATATGTCATGTACCAGAATGGGCTGATATTTGTTGAAAATTCATCTGGACCACAACCGGAGTTATTGGACGAGAGGACTCCGCCTTCTTCTCCGATTGAAAAGGTAGTAGCCTCCTATAGAAACTATGACGGTGATTGGTTCTATTGCAAAATTGACCCATGTGCTGCATTTCTGAATCAGATATTACAAATTTGGGTAGAGAGGTTACTTTTTTGACCATGAACAGACATAACTGAGCAACAGCACAAAACATTTTAAAAATAAAAACAAAATGGCAAACGTTTTCGGCTATGTATTGCATACAGCCTTTATCAAGCCTTAAAACAAAAATAATGTTAAATTGCACTATTGTAGGCTATACGAAATACTGGAGAAACTTACAGTATAACAACAAAAATATCATCCAATCTAAACGTTTGAAAAACTGCTTTATCTTGCTTGCAAAGGTTACGAAACGGTAGCTGAAAGATTGTGCAGCAGAACGGGTCATGTATGGGTAAGGTATGTGAGCAAGATAAAGCAGTTCCTTAAATGGTTAGATTAAAGCATATTTTTGTTGTTATACTTTATGTTTCTCTAGTATTTCTTGTACAAGGTAAATCTATTTTTCTTTTAAAGAGTTGATAAAGGCTACATGCATAGCCGAAAACGTTTGTTATTTTGTTTTTATAATATTAAATGTTGTGTTGTTGCTCAGTTAGGATATGTCTGTTTATAGACACTACAAAGATTCAAAACTAAGTACCACAGTATCATGTTTGTGGCCTATAGGCTTTGTGTTTGTGTCAGCGACAACGAAAGCAACTCTGCGCCAAACTAGTTGGGCTACCGAAAGTTTTCTGTCAATATTTTTTGTAAAAAATTGAGGTTTTTTTGTATATTTTTGAAAAATTAATGAGTGTCTGTGCTCTGAATCTATATTCTTTCCAATATTTGCACAAATGTCCTTGTGAAGGTTAGCGGTCGCAAACATTTTGATGTTTTTTCTTCAGGCACAAAAGTTTGGAGTTCCTGTGATGTTTGAAAAACGATTTGAGATTTCACAAAATAAATCGACGTTTTTCAACGCTAAATCTCAGTCTATACAACAAAAAAGTGATTCTATAGAAACTATGTCCTCTATATCTCAAGAAGAGGAAATTGTTTATAACAATATGAGAAGCGATTCGCTGTTCAGTCAAAGCGCTATCTGTGCTCAGCAAGCAAAATTGCGCCCCACAACAGTCGGATCCGACTCTCAGAAAAAGGAAACCGAAGATGTTCCATGGTTACCTTTGCTGGAGAAAAAGAGAAGCGCCGTGTTGAAACGCGAAGCAACATTTCACTCTGCAACGCGGTCTACTTCTGGAAATGCAGGAGGTGAGTTTGCCGAGAAGATTGACAGAATCAAAGAAAAAAAAATGAAAAGAAAATGTACTCTTTCCTGTCCAGAAGTGGAAACAACAAAAGAGGACATGGAAAATGCAAAATACGAAGGTATGGTAACAAATTTGCTTCAAAGCTAAAATTTATTTATGGTATTTTTATTTCGTGTTACAAACATTAATGAATTCGTAAGAAGTTTTAGCTTGAGGCCATGATATATTCTTACCAATTTAACAAATCTATGACGTGTTAAAAATATGAAAGTTGTCGAAGATTATTGTCATTATTCTCTAATTTTAGATGAGATTGATAACATTAATTGTGTTGCTAGGCTTGAAAAAAAGAAATTCAGTGCAACATTTCAGTATGAACGCTGGAAATGCGTGTGAATCCTCATCTACTCATACCAGCAAAGCCGAGTTGATGCAATCAAAGAAGCTTCAATTGGATGTTGATGAAAGAAAACAGTCACCAACAAAGGTTTCAGGAAATGAAAAGCGAGCAGCACCAAACCTTTCTCTGATGAAAAGTTTTCTAAATACTGCGCCTCCATCATCAAGTAATCTTCCATCTCCAGACACTGATGTAAAGAACAAGATGGAAGTTGAGGAGCAGCCATCTCCATTGTTTACAGAAAAACAAAATATTGGTGGTCACTTTTTGCCAGAAAGCCTATCAAGCAAAGAGGAGAATGGATCCGAAGGAAACATTAAAACAGCGGAAGAGATAAAGGAATCTGAAAATGGAAACGGCAGTTCAAAAGTTTTAGCAAATAAGTCACAAGATAACCCGGTGTCAAAGAAAAAAGAAGAAAAAGCAGACTTTAATCATGACATTTAATCTAGTCTTGGACTCTGCTGCAGAAGCACGTGCTAGAGAAGATGCACAATGAGACAGTGAATCTTACAATGAAATAGCAACGTTGCATTGTTTGACGAACCAAGCAAAACTTTGATGCAAAATCAGAAAGTTGCTGTTTTGCCACTTCCTTCTTCAACAGATTGATCATGCTTGAGCAGCTGTGACATCTCTAATAAACTCTTTCCATTTTGTTCTGTTTTGCGTTTTTAGTAATAATGCTTTAGTGTTAAGAATAACATGTTTAGTTTTGCCACAACTAAATTTAATAAAAAAACAAAAAAAAAGAAAAATTGATATATACAGTTGATCCAATAGAGCCATTTTGCCCGCTAGTCGGCGCTTAGAGCACGTTTAGCTCAAGTAATGAATCTACAAAAACAAACATTTCTGTGAAAGAAAAATACCATGGAGTGAAATGTTCCTCACATGATGAAGTAGTCAAGTCACGGACACTGATAAAAGTTGTACAGTTACATCAGATAACGGTTTGGAGAAAGAAAAATTAGAGGAAAACGGAAAAAGTTAACAATGCATCTGCTGGTGCCACGATTTATGAAGATGTGCTGTCGCGAGATTATGTTTTCAGCGCACACTAACCTGCTTACTATAGCATAGCCTGTGTAATCTAACTAACTTACATTTTTTAAATCACCTGTCAGAAACATTACCCTTCCCAGTTTTCTTTCCCATGGCCTAACAGGAGCTAAGATTTTTGAAGAGCAAGAGAATACAATTTCCAAGAAATTTTATTTTCTGCTGGCATAGCCTGTTGATTACAATTTCTAAATTGTATATTTGTAAATGTACAGTAGCCCATTATATTTATAAATGATTTATTTCATGTTTTGTACCGTATTTTCCAGTTGCAGTATTCTTGCTTAAGTACGTTTACTCTATTAACCTCAGCTGTAGTCGCAAAGAATATTATTCCTGGTTGGTTTTTAGAAAATGGAAGATCTTTTCTGATTCATCTAATGATTGTGAAAGTGACAACAGAAGCATACAAGTTGATCTATTGCTTCACTGACGTTTTACGCACTATGACAATGCTCATCATCAGAGCAATGACAGTACAAACTAAATTTTAAACTTATTTCATGTAATGCTGCTAAAAGCAAGAAAAAAATAGAAAAATACATTATTTTGAGTAGTGGAAAAGAGATCCGACATCGGTTACTTTATACGTTGAATAACATTAAAATTTCACATGATTTAGCACAAGCTGAAGCAGCTGAGACAGAGAAAATACTCGAAACAAACCGAAATTTCGAGGACGTTTCAAACTATTGTATTGTTTTGACGTAATGTGAATGCTGAAACAATACGTCAAAGCAACGTACTCAACCGTAACAATGGAAATATGTCACCAAACTGTAGAAATCTTTATTATCTTGACTGGCAGGCTTTATGCTTATTTTGGCACAGCTTGAAATCTCCTCGTAATTCAATTTGTCTCAAATATTTTGTTTGCTTCCGCCAGTGCTAAATTGTTTGAAAGTTTTATGTTATTCAAAGTATAAAGTAACTTAAACCTTTCCTCATACCTTGAACACTATTCGAAATAATACACTTTTTCTTTTTTCTCTTGCTTTTGCTAATTTTTTGTTTTCAGAAACTGTTTCTGAAATAGGCTAACGATGCTTTATGTGTTTATGCTGGCGTTACTTGCATGCTATAACTTGCTTAAACGTTGCACAGTGATAACAAGCATACTTTATGTATATAAGTAACATACGTAGGGTACCGGTACCGTATTTCTTTTGATATTTTCATAGAATTTTGAAAAACATAGATATAAACTGGTTGGCCTAGTTTGTTTTTAGCTAAGGAATTGCTCTTTAAAATTTTGTCTCTACGAAACCTTTAAAGGTTTAATCCATTAATAGACTGAACTTTTTTGCCCTATTGAAATTTACGTCTGAAGCTTGAAGATTTAGATAAAATCGACGTAAAAGCAGGAAACCCATTCTTGTGCCCAACGTTATGCATGTCCTTTTGTTGGGATGAAACCCGCAGTCGTACCTCTTGGATGCGCGTCTATTGAAGAATCAGCGGAAGTATTCACGATTTTCGATTTCGTGAATCTGGAGTGGTAAAGGGATAGACCCTCCGCCCCAGAGGCTCACACGACGACGACAACGAGTAGTAGTATTATGCCTGTACAATAAACATAATAAAAGTATATATATCAAAAATAAAATATCCGTTGCAATTGAATAATGTTATCCTGCTGCCTATTTGATACGTGGAAGATCTTAGTTCAGTCCCAGTGGTGGTACGCTGAAGGTGTTTGATATGAATTTACTTGATCGAAAAGAATTTCCTCAATGAGAAATTTCGTTCGAAAAAAAGCCATGCAACCTTAGTTCATGTCTTAATATTTTATTTCGAACTCCCATAATTATTGACAAACCTTCAAAGAGCATGGCAGAAGGCCAAGTATTTTAATTTGTCTTGCGTTCTAAGATTTTCGTGCATTTCAGGCGCAAGGCGGAACAAATTTAGGCCCACTTAAATTTCACAAGTAATCTAAGACAAAGGAAATTTGCATCTAAACACAAAAAATTTTCTTTCAAAAATATTTTTGTTTAAAACAGCTCTGCAAAGAAACAAAAACATTATATGCAGATGTTTTGCTTCATTAACCTTTGCGTCATAATGTAGGCTACATTGGATTTCGTTTTTTTTTTTACTGCAGCTGCGACAAAGGAGCTGTTGCGGTTTAGCATCCATAAGCTTTGTTGGCTGGGTTTGTTTTAATGTAGCCGACATAAGTGTTGACTTTGTTGCTGGATGCCGCAAATTGCACTCACTGGTCTGAAAGTAATGCATCTATTTCAGGGCTTCCCGATTGGGGGTGCTCGCACCCCCAGGGGGTGCGAGTAGCTGTTTCTAGGGGTGCGAGAATCCACCGAGGAAAAAGAGCTATAGCCTACCGTAGGCTATATAGAGATGAATTTTTTTTAACGATGGAGGTGGTGCTTATCTCTTAGAGCATTCAATGTTGGCCTATAGGGCACAATGCACAACAACAACAAGAAAATACAACCCGACAAGTAACAAAAAGGCTGTGGTCCGAACGTCACGTGATTGGTGGAGGGATAATGCAATAATATTGTGTCAGCAATTTGCTCATTGTTGGCAATTTCTTATCATACACATTGGGAAAGAACGCATTTTAAGCGAGAACGAAGTTTTTCACGTTATTTATAGACTGTGGATTGACTTACGAAAAGGAAAGTGTCAGCTACTGGTTGAACGGATAATTTCGTAAAGGCAGGAGAAAGGTCATAGATCTTGATTAACGTCATTGTGTTCTCAGTTTGTCTTATTTCATTATTTATCTGATTTTGCATTTTGTGCTGTGGCGTAGCCAAGAGGGGTTACAACCCCCCCTTTTGGCACGCGTGTGGCGTCACGACATTGAAAATGATGATTCCAGTCTCTTTATGCTTGAAATTGATGCTTTGAGTCTAAAAGAAAATTGCCTAATTTTAAACAAAACTGCATTAAAAGAGCGAGTTTTGGCAATACCAAACATTCAAACATCTCAGCCAGGAATTAGCAATATGAAAACATAGAGACTTAGCTTTATTTCCGAAAAATGCCGAAGAAAACATGATCTTATCCTTTTGCTATGCCACCTGATAGCACCATTTTACAGAAAATTCATACCCACGTTTTTGTTTAAAATGCTTTCAGAATGCACCAAATTCAAAGTACGTTTTCAAAATTTTCTGGGGGAGTCCCCCCAGCCCCCCCGCCGCTGGGTGCCGTCTTACACGAACACGCCGTCGGGCTTCGCCCCCCGGTCTTCAAAAAAACCCCTCTCAAAATTCCTGGCTACCTGCTGATTTTGTGTGATCGTGTTGTTGAAGGCTGTCCTTTTTCCTATTTATTAGCCATATAAAGGACGGTGAGCTGCTTTTCTGCGTGGTCTTCGTACATATTTTGAATTATTTCTCAGAAACACTCCGCTTCAAAACAGGGGGTGCGAGATTGGCTTCATCAATCCCATGGGGTGCGGGGTGATAAACGAATCGGGAAGCCCTGATCTATTTAGATTAGGTGGTAAATAGCAATGTCATTAACACCGATTTTGACTTCGTGTAAATGGGATATTATATGAGCAAAATTACCATCCCTAGCAAAAAGATAATTATTAGTGCGTAAAAAAGCTTGTTCAGAAATAATTATTGCCCTGTAACTTAAAGGACTCTTTCTATTGTTCTGCGGAGCACTCTTCTACGGAATCTCATTTGAACACTGACCTAAGGTCAAGCTTGCTGGTTCTTGCTCTGTACTACTAAGCCATACAAGTATATCTTCAAAGCAACGTGCAATATCAAAACATGTTTTTCGCATAAGTCATTTGCGAATGATGCCTAAACCAACTTCCCTTATAAGAAGGGCTTTGTTTTAGAACTAAACTTTGGTTTTGTGCCTTGCTTCAACGAATCTGTGAATTGATCTCTTGACAATCAGCTGGTGACTCACCAGAAAACATTTTGACTGCCTTCCTAGGCAGCAAATCGGTCGTTTTTTACATTGATTCAACGTAAAAAAACGTCTGATTTGCTGTATGTCTTTCTAGCCTTGAAGGTTGTTTACTTATTCTGACAACTTCAACACATAGTTGAGAAGGATAAACCTTTCAAATGATTGAAAACAATGGCTTGTAGCAAGGGTATTGAAAGGCTCATGCACTGTTTGCTATCTTCTTTGCCATATTTACTCAGCTGGCAAAATTCATTTCTTCATATTGATGCAATGTCTGCCGATCAGAAATGCAATTTGAACGAGGAAATTATAAAACCAACTTTTTGCTTCCAACATAAAACAAAGAACTGTAAAAACAACTGGTGTTACAGAAAATAATTTTTGAACTTCCTTACATTTTAGCAACTTTTTACGGTTTGAAGCAAGTGACTGCAAGTCTAATTTACACTTGCCGTCTGCTGTGGCACGATACTCGAACTAAGTTAAAAGACATGCTAAAATATTCTTGTTTGACAGTTTTATGACAACAGTAAAGTTATCAGACTGAAAGCAAACACAAAAAGTAACTGAAAATAGGTAAAACCTAAAACTTATATCCATATTTTCAAAAACAAAAAAAAGCCCAAAAGAAAAAAGGCAGTAAACTGTAACTTTTATAAGCAAAGTGTGTGAGTTTTTTTTTAATTGGGATCTCAGATAGAGTCAATGAAGTAGCCTCCAGCCGAGAAGGTTTTCTTGAAAAAAAGGGTAGGCTATTTCAAATCGTTTTTTTAAATTATTGTAGGTCTATTTTCTAATAGGATAATGTCATGTCTGGCTGTGCTATAAATGAAGCTTGTTAATTTTTTTGCTTAGCCTAATCGTATTTTTGTTATTATTTAGAGTTGCCAGATTTTTTATTTTATGTTAAGCCAAAACCTAACCATTTTGTTCATTTTTTTTGAATTTCATAAATTAATGTTGACTGATTTTTTTACCAGTATAAGTTGTGAATCATTCACCATGGTTGGACGTTGAACCTAATTTTGATTTTTGTAATACGTTGCAAGACATTTATTTGCTCTTCTTCGTCACATGTTATCGATATGACTTATTTAAATTTATACTAAAATATTTTTTAAAAAGCCCTAGTTTATTGAAAAGCATTCTCGGTCAAAAGCAGCAGAAAACGATTCAAAAACAAATATGTTGAGAATTACATTGAGAACTTCTTCATTTCTATAAAGTTCAAGCAATAAATTTAAACAATTAATTTTATGGGCCAATTTGATACAAGTCAAGACGAAGCGTTTTGCTTTTTTTAAAAAAAAGAAATATTTCCTTCACTTCAATTTTCTCATTTTCTAAATTCATTCATATTCCTGGATAATAGAAAATTGTTTTGATAGTAATTCATAAAAAAACAAAATTGGTTTTATTTAAATAAAACAAAACGATACCTAGACTAAAAATTGCATCAACACGAAACAAATTATTGTGGACCTACTTTCAAAAAAGGTTTGTTTCAAACCGCCCTACTACATAGTGAAAATAATGACAGAAGTATGCTTGTTTCGTCAAGAATATTTTGGTAAATTTGAAGTGAGTAGAAACTTTTCTATCCTAACCCAGCCATGAGATTTCTCCTTTCAACCTGTACAGAGATTAGCTTTTCCGAGATGCATGACTGGTTCTCAAACACTTTGTAGACTACAGACTGCGAACACAAAAAAGCAACTGCTCAGAAAGAGAAAAGCACAGAAACCTTCTAATCCATGACGGTATCTAAGGTTAAATAAATAAACAAACAAGAGATTTAAACGCACCATTAACTCCGAACCTGCACCCATGTGAAGGATTGTTTACAAATGCTAAAAGCAAACAGCACGCTTTTTATTGCCCTTAGTTGTATGATAATGCAAACACCCCTGTCTGGATTTGGCGTTAAAACTGCAAGTATAGAGATTTGATTGTCTAGCTAGGACCCAGGGTAAAAAAACAAATGAGTCAAAGAAAACCGAACGATTTCTTGGTTTTGAATTATTTCTATTGTCTGACGTCACAGATTCAACAAAATTTTAGCTTGATTTATGTCTCCAAGTTGTTTGTATTCATGGCGTCTTAGGGTAATCGATAGTTATATTATCGTGAGACGTGATGAACTTTTATAGTTGCGTGCTAAAGGTGGAGAGGAACAGAAGGTAGAAATGTTGCTGTCAATTCTTACGACAATCGGCTGCTGAGAAAATGGAAAACTGGTAGGCTGAAAGTGAGGAAAAAACCTCGCGCTGTCCAACAGCGCCGGTACAAATAAATGTTTAGAGTGGTTAGAAGTAAGGAAAGAAATTCTTATTTCGTTTATTGTGGGAATAGTACGATACAAGTATAATTAATACGAAAAAAATAGCACCATAATAAACTAGGTTCTACAACAGACAGGAAGCAGTGAAAGAGTAAATCAGTCATCGAGTCAACTGCCTCCCGTGTTCTTAATGTGACAAATGTCAAGCATCAGCAAATTACCTTTAAATTATAGATAAGCCGATGTAAAAAATGTTTGCAGCCGCGATAATGAAGCGAGATCTTGCGGTTTTATGTAAACATTAAAACATATTTTGTCTTACAAAACTGGTAAGTTATGACAAAAAAACAACAACAAAAAAAACACACAAAAACAGCAACTGTTCACTGCTACAATCAAGGAAGAGCAAAGCAAACAAAAAGTAATCACAGCAATGGACGTCAGGAGGGCAGAAGATGACATATGGGTTCCCAGGATACATTTTCAATGCAATAGTGCAGTTAGGACCAAAAAAAAACATAAAAAAACGGCCCCAGCTTTTACACTTAACTTGACAAAGGGGGCGTTTCGCCTCATACCCCCTGTAAGTTGTGTCCTTTAGTGATGACGTAGGAATACTGAAGTTGAAGGAAATTCGATAAATCTATGTTCCACTTTTTATGTTTTTGATAGTTAAACTAAAATGCAATGGAGATTAACTACATGCTATTGCGGAATAGTTGCTAATAAACGTTAATAAAAGGTAAAGGTGAGTCCCATACTTGATCCAAGTATCGGGGTATGAGAAGACAAGGTTCTCATTATACTAAGCCATCAACACAAACGAAAGTAGGGTGGCCAGTTCCTTTCTCTCGGCCGCCTTTCCGTCAGCAACTACGCCCACCCAATTTATTACACCCTGGGTAGAGGTGAGCGGTGTTTTTCAAAGTTAGCATTAAGAGTCGAACCAGGATTGCATGATTGGAAAACGAGAGTCTTATCCACTGCGCCATTCCACCGCTACGTTAATAACGTTAATGCTCGGGGCTTTTAAAGTTAGTATTAAGCTGACGAAAACCATAAGTAGGCTAAACTCTGACTTCGCCATGGAAAGTTTTCTATGATTGCAGTAGTGCAGTACTGTAATGTTTTCAAGTAGCTAATAATAATTTCCTCTGATATGACGTTCAATATCGTCCGAGTTAAAATGGTCCGTGGCTTCTGCGCATGGTAGACTAGTGGTTAGATCCAGGCGCAACAAAGTAAAAAAATTACACTTTGCAAAGGACATCGATCATAATCCACTGCAGGCTGGTTGCATAAAACAACAAAAATACACTATTTTTATCAAGAAAACATTGATATAACGATATAGCTTGACAAGAATTGAAAACTTCTAAACAGTTTCTAAATGCGGTAGGCCAAGCGACAAAGCTATAAATTGTAACATTAAACATAATGGTTGATAGAATAGAAACAATTTTATGCTTTTGCCGGTGGGCTACTGATGGATAAGATATCAAAGATTGACTTTTTGGAAAAATAATAATCAATCAATCTAGAAAATCTGGCTTGCCCTGTGCTTTAAAACATAAAGTGAATAAAAGTTTTGAGCAGTTTTATCTAACAAAAACTTGAGGAGTTTTCTCATTGCTCTTTCTTTACAATCTAAGCAAACTTGGTTGAGTTTGACAAATATGGTGTGCTGAGGGAACGATAGCCTGCTAGGTTTCATTCACATAAGGACAATTTCTATCTTTTTCATCAACGAACTGTGTTTAACGTATTTGATTAACATACAACCCTGAAATTTGTTATCTGGGTGTAGGCCAAACTATTTATATTACTCACTGGAAGTCAAGTCTGATATCACAATTCACAAGTTTACTAGTTCGACAAGCTTGGGCAAGTCCTGCGTTTGTCATTGGCTTTGACAGATTATCACGAAGCCCGTCGAATATCCAATACGAAAATTTGATTTTTAGTATCAGTAGGCCCACTGTAGGTATACAGTCACACAAAGAAGTTAGGCCTTGGTAGAACCATGATAGAATTTTAGGTTTAAATTTAAATTAGGATTAGGAGAGACGAAGTAGTTAGTTGTGATACATTCTACCAGATTCTGAAAACGATTGAAAGCAATCTTATTTTATAGAACTTACGCAAAAGGTGAAAAAGATTCAAGTCACATTAAGACTATGCATGGGTTTGTTTTTTGTAATGGGGGATCGAGGAAGGGCAATTGAGACAACTCCTCCCACAACACAGAAAAGTAACTTTATTCACGGTGTATCTGCATTTTAAAAGGTCGGATTACTGTTCACATCACTTTGTTATGTTGAAATCGCCCCTAATCTTCTTGCTAGATCCGTCCCTGGTTTTGAGTTAGCATATGTCATTGTTTTATCTTTCAGTAAATCATTCATTTGAGCTATTATTAGGTCATGGCGTAAGTAGTTTTTACTGAATACTGAAAAGTTTGGGTGTTCATCAGGACAATTATCGTTTCTAGCACTAGTTGCTACGTTCATCTGATGAAATTGAAAGTAAAATTAACAACAAACAAGATGGTTTATTGCTAGTTTTTAGTTGTAGATCTAAAGTTCCAAATCGTCAAAAAAATCATATTCAAAGTTTTAATTAACCTTGTAGATCGCATATCTTTTGCGAAGATAACTTAGTGTGAATCTAGCAATTAAAATTTTGAGTTTTGCCATCAGGTGCAAATTATACAGTAGGCTACTTTTAAGTGTGATTTTTTTAACCGCACATTGATTTTTCTGCGTTAACATGCCTGTGTCTCAGGTTGCCTAAGGCTTTAATTAGCCACTAAGTTGAAAGTTATTTGAAATATTTGACTCAAACTTGTTCGTAATTTGAAGACGTGTTTTATCAAAGGTGATTGACTTGTTCGTTTGCTTGCTTTGGCGAAATACTGGATTTGCTATTTGATGACAATTAGCGTGATTGCCAATGCTCTAAGCCGTTGACAAATCAAGTCAGGCACAATATTTGGACCTCTGTAAAAACACAACCTCAAAGTCTTGACAAGGAGATGTTAGTTGTAGTTTTAAGGACGAACATCTGAGCTACTACATCTTCGAAAAATAAGAATGCAACAGTTTTTTACATTCGGGCTTCTCAACAGTTTTTCTTAACCCTAAAAAGATGCCTGACCCAAAACGAAAGTATCCCCTGCCAACGGTAGTGAATCTAGTGATCCTACACTGCAGAGGTTACCTAGATTTGCGGTTATGCAACAATTTAGTAGCCTACAGTCATCTAAATAGTTTTGATTTTCTGCAATTCTTTTAGTCTAACTTTTCTTTCATCAAAAGTTATGGCTGGCTGTTGACTACTTTGATTATGTGGACAGAAAAACATTCAATACAAACAAGCCAGCGGATTTTCAACGACAAAAAATTTGTTCGGTTAAAAAACATTTTACAAACTAATTTTTTCCCTTTTTTTTAGGCTATGGACTATTTTTTCCCCACAGACTGCTGCCTATCTAGTACCAAGGTACTGCAGTAGTTCAATCAATGACTTTTGAAACTCTTACCAGCATTGCGATAATGTCATTACTATTGCTAAAGAATCAGACTCTGCTGTTTTTCTTTTAATTTTGTTGTTTTCATTATATTCTGAGGTGCTGTTAACACGATCTCAAGCAAAACTAACGTTGCATATAAAGAAAACGTAACTCATATGTTTAAGTTAGGTTAGTTTCTACCTATAGCCAACTAGAAAGAAATTTGTCAATGAGACTTTTTCATTGATCCCCCTTCAATGAGTGACGTCACATTCTTTCATATTTGTACACTTACAAAAAGCTAATAAAGGTTCAGAATAAGTTAGATGGTTTCACGTTAGCATTTGGGGATTTTCCAGTTCAATTTAAGCACTTCTTTTATCTGATTGCTTAGTTTTTTAGTCGTTTCTTTTAAGTCACTTTCAAGGTTAGACCCAACGGCGCATTTCAAGTTCTTTGAAACACGGCAGCACGATTAATTGAGCAATTACCAACAGAATATTTCATATCTTTTTAAATTCCGTTCTTAAACATGCTTAATTTTTTGTTCGGCAGTATTTCATATCGACAATTCATAAAATAATGAAATCGTCAGAAATGTCAATCATCTACGATTACAGCATTCAATACGGTAAACCGTAGGTTTTTGGACAAAACAGTGAACGCCTACTGCTTTTTTGGCAATTCTTCTGAAAAACTCAAATTATATGGACATGCGTTAGCCTACAATCATGCTCCGAAACGTTTCGGTGAGTGTCGAAAATGAAATTCGTGTATTCACAAGTCCATGAATAATTTCATGCCTGGTTTTCCAATGAATTTCAGCAACAGTTTTTGCCACCTTTCTTTTTGTTGGTTTTGTTACCGTACATCGTTTCCACAATAACATTTCTACTGCAATCTCAAAAAGAAAAATAATTTGAATTGAATTGAACACTTTTGTATTGGCAACAATACATTTAATGTTATGTTTCTGACTATTAGATGTATGCTTAATGTTTTGACAAAAAAGATTTATATGGAATAGCCTACTAACAGGCATCTATTTTGGTTTATGAAACAAGATCTTTAATCGACTTTTTACAAAAATACATGTGGATACAAAAATACATTCTTAGCAATAATTCAACAGTACTGTAGTGCAAAGTACAGTTGACCTTGAAATTTGCGTTGAATCAAGAGATTGAAATCTAAGGAGATAACTGGATTATGTTAAATAGAACCGAAGAATCAAAGGAAAACAATAATTCGTTCTCAAAATGTTATCAGTCGGAAACGGAAATGCCTTTGAGTGAAGTCAATTTTCACGCGCCGAATTTAACCGCAATGTGCGATGGTGTTCTGAATTGGATCTAGCAGTGAGTTCGCCGTTGAAAACTAAACCAGTTTGTGTCGGTATTTAACGTATGCAGACAAAAAGAAGAGAAACAACTTAAAAGATTACAAAAAAAAAATGTTTTCCACACGAGCGAACGACTTTTTTCACGCGTCTAGAACGAAAAATTTAAAAAACTAATTTGTTCTTTAATCTTCGCAGACATACGTGAGTAATCTTCGCTAAAACTCAATGATTTTAAATTTACAAATCTCTTTTCCAGCGATTTAGCTTGTTACTTACAGTAGATTGGCTTATTCACTATGGCTCATCTCACTGTGACGAGAGTTAGAAGTACTGTAACTGGGAAACTAAGAGAGAGGCTATTCAAATTAAGAATACGCAGACTGCAATTCTATTTATATTTCATGAGCAACTACCAATTTTTGAACAGCTTGTTTTTTGAAAAACAAATAGTGCTAAAGAACGAATTTGACGAATGCGTTGTATTGCAGAGTGGCATAGAAATTTTCCAAGATACAAATGCTAGCTGACACATGAAAGTTGAAAGTGTTGCAGGAGTCAGGAAAAAAGAATACTTGCTTGAGTACTCAAAGACCGTCTGAGTTTTGGGCTTTGTAGCGATATGATGCTGTTTGTTTCTAGGAGTACGACAAACATGAAGCGAGTGGCTGAAACTATGCTGCTCGTAATCGTAGCAATATTGAAAGACAACGCAAAGGCAACTTTCGACAGACCGTTTACTCGTCAACCACGAGTCTGTGTGGAAATTCCTCTTGACCTTAAACTGTGCCGCAATGTAGGCTACCCCAGAATGATTTTGCCTAATCTATTGAACCATGAATCACTGGACGAGGTACGGCAGCAAGCGTCTAGCTTTGTACCATTGCTCAGTCAACACTGTCATCCACATTTGCAAGAATTTTTGTGCTCACTATTTGCACCAGTTTGTTTACCAGAAGGATCGGCCGTAACCGGACCTATTCCCCCGTGTAAATCGCTCTGCAAGTCCGTGGAAAGGTCCTGCACACCAATCATGAAATTACACAACTTTGACTGGCCTGCCATGCTCAATTGCAGTAAATACAAAGAAAGAGACCCATGTGTGAACATTTTGACGCCGGGTTCCCCAACACCTACTCCAACACCTCGCAAAATGAGTAAGTTTTCACATATTTTTTATTTTGTTTTAGTTGAGCCTGACTTGAAAGAATGTGTGTGAAATGCTAATTGACGGATATATTTTGTCTTCTTCAAAAAGTAGTGAAAGCATTCTTATGTTATTGTTCTTGTCTAAACCATTAGTAGTGTGTAGGCTACGTACCAACTTAATAATATTTACTCTCAGAGCCAGTTTCGAGTAGTCACGAAAATTCGTTAGGACTCTTCTTTGTTTGCAATATGAGCCTACCAGTAGTTCACAAGCGGATTGATGTAATCTTACAAACATCGATGGTTAAAACAACTTTCAGACACATCAACGGCTGCCTGATGAAAAACACAAACCCAGAAATACATAGGAGGATTCGCTGCTGAAAGTGTGGCGGTATATTCTAAAACATCTGACTAGTAAAATTAATCACGATAACTTCAAAGATTTGAAGAATCTCTAGTAGACCTGCACTTTAGGTGTTGATCTGAGCTTTCTTAAACATAACAAGCGCTTAACAAACAAAATAACCATTTTGCATAATTACTTTTCACACCTTTTCACATTGCGGTTACGTTGCTGAATGTTGAAGAGATGTAATAATGACAACTTAGCCAGGCAGGAAACGTGTTTATTATTTAACTGTTATGGGTTTTTGAAAGGTGTTTTTACCTTCATTAGTATGATTGAAGTTTCCTTATTGAAAAGTCTGTTGCGCAATGTTTGATTCAACGTTTTGATTTTGCTAGTAAAGCTATCCCACTTCTGTGCTTTTACAGAAAGTTGCCTTGTCCTTGCTTCTCATACTTTGCGTTAAAACCATGCATCGTTTTAACTTTAAATCTTGCATTTACTCAATGAAAAGTAAGTTCTTTATAATCTTACAACAACCTCGTATATGAAGGGTATAGTTTTACAGCATCCTGCCAGCGTATAAAGAAATAAAGACCACTTTGTTAGTTGGTATCACCTATATCCTTGACCTACAGTACGAAGTACTGTAGGTTACTACGTCAATGAACTTTTCCCAGCTAAACGCTAGATATCTTCAAATACTCAAGTTATGAATGCTTGATATGAAGTTATTTATGATATATACATGTGGAAAAGATAGCGCGAATTATCTTAAAGTTAAATGTATTCCACAAGCCATGCTCAGTAGAATTCTAAAAATCATTTGGAGATATCACTTTTTACCCGAAGTAGTTTTGTTTTCAACGTGCGAAGGTGAAACTTTAGTATCAAGCAAAGACTATTCAATGCCATGGATGCCCCGCTAATCTGTCACCTTTTGAAGGCCTACGATATTGGGGTGTAGTTCTACGTAATTACTGTTGGAAAATTATCGTGATAATCTACGTTTTGAGAAGTTGGATAAGCACAGTACAACCAACCTATAACTTAATATAATAATCGAAAATATTTTTCAGCTTACAAAGTAAACTGTAGCCTAACTGTTTTACTTTGCTAATTATGGTTGTTGATGATGGCTGTGGCTGTTGATGTTTCTTAGGCCTTCAACATGTCAAAAGGTTTAGTTAAAGTGTTTTGCACCTCGACAGATTAATTATAAGATAGCAGTATACTATATACTCCACTAAATCTATATCTATCTGTAATTTTATGGAATGATTGTCCAGTCTGACTAGGCACTGTCCAGAACTTTTATTCTTTGAAGGTGTTAGGTGCGTTTTGTACGTCTCATGAACGCTTAAATGTTCATCATAATCTTTCCCATACTAATGAAAGAGAGAGCTATCCCCCTCTGTAGCATTATGTCCCATGCAAGAAACGATATAGAATAACCATAAAAACGAATTTGAGCATTTTGAATTTTATGTATCTTGATATACAGAGCTATTGCGTGTGTATTGATTGGCTATACATACCAGTAAGACTGGCGAAGAGTCTGTCACACTTTCAAGTTTAATTTCGATACTTTCTTGAAATGGGCGGACAACTTTACATAAATGGCATCTTGTGAAACCAAATATAATTAAAACTGATCGAATCGGTACAGACTTTTCCAACTTTGTTGTCGCCTGTTGTGTTTGCTGTGATAGCCTTGTCTTAGACTGCGAATGTCGTGAATCATAATAGTGATTAACCAAAAACAAACAGTGGAGTCAAATCTTAAGGCTTTGCCCTCGTAAACCAGACAATAATTCTTGTGCTTCTGGCAAGCTTAAATTTTTGAATAAACACCACGTGCCAAAAGGTAACCTCATAAAGTTGATATGTCAGCCAGCAAATGATGTTTTTTCTACGTTGGTTTAACGTCACCAGACCAATGCTGAACCCTCATTAACAGGAGGAATCGTTTTTGTTGAAGATTAAACGTCCAATCACGTTCACGTAATGTCAATAGAGATTTTAACTGAATACCACTATGACGAATCAAAACCCGCTTGTACAGCAGCTTGTCATTGTTTTTGAAAGAAAAGGTTCATTAAAAATTTTAGCACTATCATCGATGTCGTTGTTTGATTTCTAAATTGACGGTACAACGAAGAATGAAAAGCTATTGAGTGTTATAATGTTTATTAGCGACAATTTTTTTTATATTTTTTTTATTGCAAGTAAACTTAACTTTTGAGTTTTCAACCTCATGAAATAAAAAGAAAGATTGTTGAAAGCAATTAGGTTTTATTTTGTGAAATATTATATTTTAAATTTTTTAACAAACATCTATGAAGTTAAGGATTATGTTGATCTGATTAACTCCAAACGTAGATGCTATAGGCTACTCATGTTCAGCAAACGTTTCAAAATTAAATTGTTTTATCTTCAGGGTTATTAAAAATCTTTTTTATTTTTAAACAATAAATACTATTAATACTACAAAAATCTCAATGCCAAGCAGAAAGCCAAACAGAGCGAATTAAATCAAATATGGTTATTACTTTATTACTCTCTAAACCCTTGACAGCCTGTTTCACCCTAAAAGGAGGATCATCAGAAGGTCCTGAAAAATATGCAAAAGCAATAGAGATTTTGCATATTTTTCAGGACCTTCTGATGATCCTCCTTTTAGGGTGAAACAGGCTGTCAAGGCCGGGTTGAGAGTAATAACTATATTTGATTTATTTTATTTTTATATTGTTTTCAATAACACAAACGATGAAAACAGTTTAGTTTATAAAACGTTAGCTGAACATGAGTTTAATATCTACACTTTGAGCTCTTCATTTTTCGATTAGATTGACCATGCGTTCCATTTTGCTCCCATGTTAATTTTATGTCATTCCAAATCTAATGTTTTGTCGGTGCTAGACATCCAACATGAAGGCGGGAAGCGATTTGAGATGTATTCATAACTTTATATCTAAAAAAATCTTCACAAAGAAACATTGATAACTTGATAAAGACTAAGCGATATTTTAAGTTAATGACATATCATTTTGGTTCATATTTACCTGGTACTAGGGTAACAACATGTGTTTTTTAAACTTTCGAGGACATTTATATGTGATTATGAGATCTGTCGTTTTCATGTGGATAATAGCGCTGACGATAGTACTATAATAATTACTCACAAATATATGCACAAAGGAACGATAACATAAATGTAGGATTAGATATAATCCAAATCTTTTCTGACGTTAACCATTAACTCACAGAAATAACGTTAAATGGCTTCTTTATGCTGCTACTGCTGCATGAAACAAACTATGGACAATTTATTTTTACTTGTTTGACGATCCCATAATCTGATCGAAAATATTCATAAAATAGACAACGACGAGTGATTACTGACAGTTACATTGTGCTGCTACTATTTACAGAATACGACTAGTGAGCAATTATTTTTACGTCGAAGTGCTTTGAGTTTGTGTTTTAAAAATAATGTTAAGTTGTTGACTTGGATGTCTTACAGTGGGCTATTATAATTTCTCGCAGAATTAACCGCTTTATAGTAGGGTACCAAACGAAAAGGAAATACTCTCCTTCTTAGAACTAACCTTTTACTTACTAACATATTTTTTTTCTGGTAGATGATTGTGTAGGGCTTCAGTCAAGTTGTACATCGGCACCTACTGTTACGACAAGTATGTTGATATTGCTGCGTGTTGTTTTGTGCTGCTTTGCATGCAATGAAGCATAAGTGTGCTGTCAATGTTTATTCCACGAAGTTACAGCAATTATGTTTGCCAAATCACATTTTCCTGATCCTTATGCTGTCATTATCCTTGTTGAAGATATTGCCAATGATATGTATGGTTTATTTCAAAGGCTGGAAGCATCACAATTTTGGGTCTGCTATTTAGACGAGCCGTGGTGGAAAAAAACAACGCATGTAGAGAACATTATGCGTTCGTTTTGTTTGACGATTAGTAGTTCGCTTGGTAACCAACTATAAAGATTTTTTTCAATAAAAAATCTTGAATTGTATTTAACTTGTTTCTTTTTATTGTAACACCATTCACATGGATGACGTAATTGGAGAGGACAGCAATTGTAAATAAATTGATTTTATTTGTTTAGCTGCCCGAAGCATTACAGAAAGATTACTTGCAATAGGTCGTCAGTAATTGATGCATCATCGGCTTTTGTATGAGAAATAGCAGAAATTATTGTTTAATTGCAAAGCTTTGTAAGCGAACGTGGATCAATTTTTCTGGTGTTCTTAACGAAGTTCCATTATCCAATTTTATGTAGCCTACTCTTGTATTATAAAACACTGTCGGCTGCATAGCCGAGTGGTAAGACCGGTTCGACAATCGACACGCGCAAGAAAATGTGACTGTGTCTTGCAAGACACTTAAAGGCACGCCTTCGATTGCGTTGTGTTGCCCTTTCGATTGTAACCCTTGATTTTCCTCATGATTATAAACAGTAAGCTGCTCTGGAGAGAAATGCCTACGGACGTTTTTATGGCTATGACCTACTGAACATTAAACATAGCCTACAACATTACTAAGTTAACAAACCACTCGGCTATATATGCAATAGAATAAAAGTCCCAACATAGTCGCAACACGGTTTGCAACTGTCGAATCCAAACCAAAAGCTTTGAAATCACAAACGTTTGAGTTCTCAATCGAGCACTCTGAAATTAGGATAAGCTCCACCAAAGATATTTCAATAATTGCACCACTGCTTGTTCATTGCACAGCCAACACGTAGGGTATGTGTAACAACACGGTTTCTTCAACAATAAAAAAGTGACGATGGTAGCTGCAATAATTGATAAGTCATGTTAAAGGTTATTGATAGCTGATGAATATATTTGGGCGAAGCTTTTTTTTCATGGCAAGATGTACCCAACCATACTGAGAAAGTGTTTCAAGATGTACGTATGAAATTACACATTGCAATCAAGAAATCACACATTACAATTACAAAAACCACATATTACAAAAATCACACACTACCATTACAAAATTGTTATTCAAACTTTACACCACCACGGAGTGACAGATGAAAAGGGCGGACTCCCCTAAATGTAAAGCATTGTCCTCTTTTGTGAGAGTTAAAAGCATGCCATCAATGTTTGCCGCTATCACAATAAATTATGATGCTCGAAATAGGCCCGAAAGTTACATGCGTCAAGTAAAGAAATTTAATTGTCAACAATAAGTTGATTAATCTCAAGAGCAACAATAACTGCGGCTCTGCGGAGTCCAAGCCAAAGTATGGCTTAAATAACAAAGCCCAAATCCACGAGCTTTGCTCAACCTAATAGCCTCATCCCTTTCTCAAAACAGGTTTTTGAACTAAATAGGTGGTTTTAAACTTTTTTTTTCGCATCCATGAATCGATACACGAAGAGAAGCATTTTTTAATTGTTGACTGTTTTCATAATTTCGGCTTTTCAGTAATTATTTAAAAGCACTAGTTTTACTGTGTTTCTTCCAGTAAGTTGATCCTGTTTGCTTGTTTGCTCTTCTATGTCTAAACATGTTTGTTCTGCGAATCAACTGATTTATTGCAAGTTTATTTTCTTGATTAAAAAAGATTATCATCAATTGTCATCGAATGTTTAAAACAAAAATGTCCATGATCAAGAGACTCAAGATAACATGACAATTAACGAAAATACATACACCTGTTGTGATTCTAGGAGAAGTTGCAAATCTTGCAAAAGGCCTTTTTAATTAATGACGTAATGCAATATAATTAACATAGCTTAGACTGGCATCTCCTGGCCACCTAGGTTGCTTTGTTTTACTGTTTTTCCGTTGAATCGTGTTGCAATGCTGCTGGGATAATCAAAAAATAATCTTCAAAAATCAGGCTGCCCTGGGCAAAAATATCTTCGAATATACTGTAATTTATATTTTAGTTCGGTCATTTTTCATGCACCGAAAAGCTAAAAATCATAAATTTTCTCTCAAAAGTACAATGAATCCATTATTCTTGAGTTTAAACAATAATAGGCTATAGTAGTAATGTTATAGTATAAAATGATTTAGGTGAAAATATAACATGTCATGATGTATCCATTTGTTAAATACTAGAAACCATGTTTGTTTTCAACCAAAACCGTGTTTGTCAAAACGTGTTACCCTCCTTGTCTTCAGAAAGTTTATTTTTGAAATAAACTTTGTACTGCTTTTAAGTTGCTGCGTGAAATTGTTCATAAACTATCTGGTACTTTCTAACGCCACTTGCCTTGCCTTAATTTTGATTGACAGGCTGACAACGCACCAATGCATGATATGTGAGCAGAACTTCTTTTGCGAGAACTGCAATTCATGTATTTCAATGTGGCAAATGTTCAACACTGAAATATAATCAAATGAATGCGAAATAGTTGAATAAGATAGCTTTTGATTTGAAGACTTGCTGCTGCAATAACTTCGGCTTTGTCGGATTGTTGCCTTTATATTCATCTTAATTCTTATTTCAAAATTTATCTTTTTTCAGACAAAAATATATGCGCTCCATGTGGAACAGAATTGCAGTTAGACACATTACATGACAATTACTGTGCGAGTGAATTCGGTAAGTCTATGATCGTTTTGACTTCTTTACGGTTATTTCATAAAGAAAAGGTCAAGAGATCAGGGCAGACATGTGAAAAAGACAAGTGGGCTGCTGTGTTTACATGGGGATCTTTTGCATTATTCTGTATCAAACAAACAAGCAGTCAATCTCTCAATCACCAATCAAACAATTAATCAACCTACAACCAATTTGCAAAAAAATTGGATGTAAATACAGTAATACACAAAGAATTGAAATTGCTTTAAGCCCCTTGTTCATATGGTCTTATCTCAACATAAGCCGGACTTTGCACATGCGACCAAGAATTGATAAGTCTCGTGTGGAAGGGCATCTCAAGATATCAATAAACGATGCAAGGGTTTTTAAGATCATGGTACATAAATATTACATGATAATGGTATCTTTGTACTAGCTTAAACGGTGATAAGCGAATAAATATCCGATAGCAATCTTAATTTAGACTATTAACAAGCGTAGCTGCCAAATCAAGAAAAAATCATAGCTTTAGACAACTGTTCGCTTCAGACCAACAGATATCAGAACTGTTATCATAAATATCGGTAATCGTATTTTACAAATTGTTTTTAGAAACATTATAAAGTGAAACATAGCTTCTCAAGATATTGTGTTTGTTCAGGGATGGAACGTAAAAATGAATTAAAGTAAAAGTACTTGCTGCACTATTTCACTGGGAATGAAATATATAGTTTTGATTCTGTCTTACTAGAATTAAACAAAAACGTTAACTAAAATAATTTTAAGATAAAACTTCGTCAACAATGGCTGTTTATTAACATATGACGTATTATATTTGCATAATTCAGACGAAGCTGTATTGCTAGAGTATGCTAATTTTAAACTTTTTACAAGGCATCATAGACTATAGCCGACGAAAAAACTAAAGAAACATTTTGAATTTTTCATATCATTTTTACATCTTGTTATGTGCGTATTTCCTGGGCTATGTAGCTGGGCCTTAATTGCAGACAAATATTTGTTGTAAAGATAAATTAACTGTAAGATGATAAAAGTGTGCCGCAGTTTCGCCTGTTGGAATCAGATGTTCAACGAACAATTTTGAACTAAAATATCAGTATCAGCAACATTTTTTTCGTTTTTAATATGTTTGCTCTCAAAATGTTTGTAGCCGCTGAAATTGAAATTAAGCTTTGGAGGAAGACTGTTTTTCATTCATCGTAGCTTCAACAATTCTTCTTATTAATCAAGCAATGCGTTTATATTTAACTACGTCAAGCCCGCCTCTATTTGTTCACATACCACCCAGATAGCAAATCAGTCGTCTTTACGTTGATTCAACGTCTGCAGACGTTGAATAAATGTAAAACACACGACTGGTTTGCTGTCTGAGCAGCTTGATGAAAAATACAAGCACATTTGTCTTGGTCTCAGCAGGACGTCAGCTATGTCTGCTTTTCACAGCAGCGCTTTACATGAATCACCATAGACTTGTAGAGAATTAAACACCATTCATGAAACAATACTTGTCAGTGCGCCAAGTGGGCGAGTAAGAAGTGACATTGGACCCAGACATTTTTGATAACAACCATTTTTTAGTTACAGGAGGCTTGTCTGGTAGGCAAACCGACGATTCTAAAATTCGGCAAAAATCGGACCTAAGGAACTGCCCCAAACCGCATTTTAAATTTGCATAGCGCGCCATCTAGCGGTTGTAAACATCTGCTCTAAATAAAATGCAACATATGACGCATATATTCACGTAATTAACAATCACAAAAAGATAAGTGTATTAAAACTATATAAAAAGGTTGTGATCATAGGTGTCGCAGTAAAGGAGCACTAAACCCTCACCCGGATTATGATTTTACAAGTAATTTGCTTGCAAGAATGCAATTTTCCAAAATCGGATTCGCCTTCCAGGCAAATACTTTCCCATCAGGTTTTCAACCAACCCTATTTTATTTTTTTGATTTCTCTAAAAAATTTTCCGCCGTAGGCTCAACAACCACATACACCAGACGTTAACAGTAGTTTTTTTCACAATTCTCGCACCTCAACACTCAAATGTTACTTTAAATTGAGAACTTTTCTTACCTATGTTGCAGCTTACAAGACGAATTTGGCTTTAAAAATTGTGTCTTTGCAACCCCCGCCTCTCCCCCATCCCTGCATTTTTTTATGCCGACACCCATGTTTGTGACGTATTTGGTCATTTATTACAGTTTAATGATTTTCACGCAATTATAATCGCCTATGTTCAATTGTAATTCAATGTAGGCTATATGACACTTCAACAACATTAGCAACTGAAATAAATGGTGATACAACGTTGGCAGATGTAGAATCAACGTGTAATAGGCTAATAAAACGATGAACATCAGCAATTTGAGCGATTAATGCTTCAAGAGAAAAGACAATATATGCGTTCACTTTCATTAACAAATCATTCATTGCAAAAAATCTTTTACTTGCAAAAACTACCACAGTAACAATTTGAGTTCCCGTTCTAGAGATACAACTATTTTTATTAAAGTAAATATACTTCTACAGTTACAGCTCTTGGGTATCTAACACTCTAAAAGTGATGACTTTTCACACTGAGCTTCACAAGCACAGTGAATACTGCACTTAAAGCCTTTCTTGGAGCAACCACAAGATGTGCATAAACGTTTAGCGCTCCTGCGATTGCACCTAATTTCTTTCAGAAAGGTTTTGGGTGCACATTCATTATCTGTCATTATTGGGACCAGACCAGAAGTTGTTTCCTTGTATCCATAGAAAGTAGGATTCAGCACAGTTTTTAAATGACGCCATGTTGACACTTGATGATGCACACGAAGGCTGTGAAAGTAGCATGCTCTACTTGTTGGAGGCATTCTTTCAACTGATATATATTTGGGGAAAAAGCGTAATTGTAGCGCAATAAACTCAAAGTATCCATGGAAAACCCTTGCTTGTACAGAATTTTTGGCAAATTCTTTTTCAATTCTGGAAATGTCTTCTTCCAAAGCTTCCTTGTTTTCGAAGGCGGCACATTTACGTTGCACTTTGTTCAGACCTTTTAAGATTTTAAAAACTTTTACTTTTTCTATTCTGTAAAAGCAGGATGTTGTATCGCAGCCAGAGAACGCGTGGCAAAATAGCAACGTTCGGCACATATTTTCTCGGAGAGCAAGCTGCTGCAAGCAAGCTGCTCCGAGAAAAAACATCAGTTGATGAAAACCACCAAGTCGTAAGCAAACATTTTTGAAAATGCGAAAATTGTCCTGTTTAATTTTGAATGCTCTAAAGTAGAGGGGTTGGTCAAACGTTAGTGGTGCACAACATATGCTCATTTTCCTCGCTTGGTCTTAAAGGAATATCATTGTACTGTGAACAGCTTCATCTGTTGCGGGATTAAGCGGTATCATAGGATTAAATGATACTGACGAAACTTGAAACTCACCTTTAACTACATTGGCCATGAACCCTTGCCATTTTACTGGCTTAGAATTGAATATATTTGAACACAGCCACAGAGTGTCAAGCAATTCATAGTGCGTAAATAACACAGTAGAGGCATTCAGCTGCTTGATTCGTACCCTTTCCAAGTAAGCTACCCATCTTTGCAGCAGTATACGGTTTGACTAAATTGCCAAAATTACCTAATTCCAGTAGTTCAGTTGCACTGACGTGTCGTTTTTCAATAACTAGTGGCCGAGTTGCCGTTTTTGGTGTTTGACAGTTTATAATGCCCATCACATGCGTTGTATCATGATTCATGACCTGTCAGAGTATCTTTGTTAAAATCGAAGTTATCTGCTACCCACTGACAGAAAGAACCGGGATGACTTGTAGAGTCTATTGTCTCATCCGTATTATCACTATTCGCTTGGCTTACAGTAGCCTAGCTGATCGTTGAAACGCTATTACTTGACCATAACTTACACAAAAACCAAGGGATGATAGTACATCCAAGAGAATACGCGATCTTGTGACCTGATGTATAAAATGCCAATTGACAATAAAAGAGGGGAAATGTAAAATAGCCTGCTTGCTGACTGCAGAAATACATGGGACACCGATTTGTAGAAGCTTCTTCTGATTCACTCCGCGATCGAGGCATTATTTCAGACATTCAAGACTTTAAGCGACTTCGGTATTTCGGAAGCAAGATACTCCAGATTAATGTCTTCAGGAACAGGATAAGATGTTTGAGCTTTATCAATTTTTTAATTTTTTTCTTTATAACACTTCCAGCTTGCTACTCAGTGATGCTCAGTTGCTCATCAAAGTGCTCCAGCAAACGCCATTTTAGATGTTTGCTACTGTAAGTTTGAACATCGCTAGATGAAAATGTCGACATATGATCGCGTAGCTCTTGCAATGTATATTGCCTACCTACTCGATTAATATCATTCATCCACAAACAGAGTTTTTTGAATGCTTCTTCCTTCAACAAATCTTTGAGTTGCGGAAGTTGAGCATGCTTCCACCAACCTGATCAGATTTTATAGTACAGCTACTGAGAAATCGCTGAAGACAATCTCTGTGATATGTAGCTTCTACAGCTCGTCTATCTCCTGCACAAAGTATCCTAGATTTAATTTGAATTGAAATGTCATTTGTTCTCTTTTCACATTCCGCTATTAATGTATCCTGTAGCAAACTTCTCTTTTTTTTTTTTTTGTCAACAATTTCCACATTTCCTATCGAGAAAAATTGCTTTGGATTCTGTTTGAGTTTTTCAAAATCTATTTCTTCACCGCAAATCAAACAATGGGTTTTATAGTCGAATGTAGTTCTCCTTAATCGCGAAGCTGTAGATTGCGGTTTGTGTGCATCTGCTTGGTTTCGAGCGAAAGCTTTCGATTCGTATAATTTCTGTAGCAAATATTATGTACTGCAATTTCCCGTTGGTCGCCAATATTCTCATTTATTTGATCACGATACTTAACAGACCACTGGGTTAGTGTTGATACTGCTTTTGAACCCAGCGTTCTGCCATTTTTTTCACAAACAACCACTTTCTGACAAATTTCGCAGATTTTACTTACATTGCTTTCCATATTGGCTCAAAAACTCAACGTTTTAAACTACTTGCTTGCACGCATATTAGAAGTTAGAACAGAAGAATTGGTCATGTAACTTACTGTCCCATAGCTCCGGCCACGTGTCAATATAAAATCAAGTTGACAACCTGCTGAGAAAATTGCTCCATTTTACCTAAACTTAACGTTTGGCGACGTTGCATCGAAGTAAGAATGGCTACCTATGTAACAACCTATTTCTTCAGATAACCACTTTTGTGTTGCTTTGGCAATGAAGTTATTGATTTAATGACTTGGCTGGTCTGATGTTATAGGTGTTATCCAACTCCTTAATTATGCAAGAACATTTGTTCGGAGCATTTTCTGAAATCTTTTTTTTGTAAAAAGTTCAAGGTATAAATCATTACCAAATTTTATGTGCTCGTAGTTTTCATGTTCTTCAAATACGTTTAAACAAACGAAATTACGTTTTCCGAAATCAATCTTAGTTAATTAGTATTTTGCATAATTTTACAACCACTGCACTATCATTGCAGCCTAGTTTCTGTTACATGAGGCACTCAGTAAACAAAATATGTTATTTTACGTCGATTCAACGTTGCCAGACGTTGAATCAACGTAAAATAGCTAATTCTGCTGAAGGGTAATTCTAGACACTATGTTAATCATCTTTGTTTCACTTGAAATTTGCGAATTAGCACGACGGAAAATACTTATGTTTTTCTTCCGCTAGACGGCGCGCCGTTCAATAATTGCTTCCCTCAAATAGGCCTTTCCTTATGTCCGAATTTTGCCGAATTTTAGATTTGGAGTCTCAAACAGGTAACCTACCTTTTTATGAAAAAAAATGGTTGTTATCAAAAATGTCCGGGTCCGGCTATTTTTATGTCAATTCTTACTCGCCTAAAGAATTTCAACCAAACAAATTTGTAGTACTTGAGTTGGGCTTTAACCTGAGAAAAGTATACCAGCAGTCTTACAACGTAAACTGCACAGTGCGGTACTTACAGCCCAGATTAGTAGCCTATTATACTGCATATTTAATAAAACTGCCATTTAACGTTTTACAGGCAGAGAAAATTGTTCTCTCTACATTGAGAAATTCCAAGTCTGACTACTTAGATTGCTGGAAGATGGAGACTACCGTTTCTTCGACTTGGAATTTCTCAATGTAGAGAGAAAAAGTTTTTTCTGCCTATAAAACGTTAAATGGTAGTGTTATTAAATATTTCTGGAAACTTCCTTGGTTTCATATTATCTGAATTATACTGCATGTGTCTATTAACTTTACAAACTTGCTCTATTAGGAAAATATTATATTGATTTTAAATGTTGTATCTTCAATCTATTAAAAAGCCACAAATTTGTTGCAATTTGTAAGAAATGAATAAATTAGTATTAAAATTACATTTTCACTCAAGACTGTCTTATGCCATGACACGATGGAAAAATAACAACTTAAGAATTAAATCAAATATTTTTGACTGAATTATTGATGAAGTATTTTGGCATACCACTTTCAATAGCAAACCAAACTTCCTTCATATAAAGTGCTAATTTGCGCAGTGATTAAAACCTGATACAGGAAACATGTACACTGGATGACTTGTTGTATCATCTGTTGACATGCTCGCTCCGGAGTTCAAAGCGGTCACCACAGAAGAATGCTGAAATGACTGGCAGTTAGCCATCGAGAAAAGGATTATCTTGCTTAAGTAATTGGGCCATTTATTGTCTATGTGCGAAATCCAAAGAATTGATTGATATGGGAAAACGGACCTTTGTACATAGCAATTATAATAAACGTGTCTACTGGAACAAAGGAAACGCAGTTAATCAAGTCTGTGACATTTAGATGATATTTCTTCAAGGAATTCCCTTTAAAACAGTCCTCTTATTTTACTGTAAGCTATTCAAAAATGACTAAACGGAACAAGATTTTTTTGATTTCCATTGCAATGTTATGGTTTGTTGTCATATCCATGATGAAAACTCGCATCATCACCTCCTGCTTTCCTTTCGTCGAAGGTTAAAAGTAATGTAGCAAATTTGTCTGTTGTGAGATTTTTAATTTCAGTTTTATAATCAAATCCTGTCCGGTCTCTTATGTCTTTAGTCTTGGCGGTTGGCTTATATTTCTTTATCAATCTGTGTTCCTTTTCATGTTGCTTTTGTATAAAATCAAGTCGGATCATGTAGCCAATCTAAAATATCTCAGCCTTCATGTTCAGGTCGTTTTGCAGATATTTGCAGCCAAAAACAACTTTTAACCTATCGTGAGTAGATTTTACAATCGTAGGTTTCTTGTTTCAAGAGAGAACATTAACATGTTGACCTTGACCTGCCAGTACCATAATCTGTCGATTCAACAGAGGTACAATGTCAGATATTTTATGCTTTACGAACTTTTTGAGTGCCCTGTTTATTTTCTCCTTAGTTTGAGCAAAGAATATCAAGAATCCCACCTTGCTTGATTTAGCTTAATTTAACCTAAACACACCTGTAATTGCAAAGAAGATAAATAGAATATTTTAGAATACAGTGCGCAGCTTGGTTTGACTTTAAAGTGAGTTTATTTGTATATAAAGTTATGTTAAAATTCCCTTTTTTTGAGCTAATTGGCTTCTAAATAACCGGAGCATGACAAAGGAGTCATAAGTCGCTTTTGACATTTTGACACGACGTGTGTCACGGTTGTCATCCATTAAACTGTTGAAAGTCAATCTTTGTGGGTTAGCTGAGATTTCTTTGTCTTTCCGGAAAAGGAGCACTTCAGGTATGAATCGCGGCGAAAAACTCGATCTGAAATTTTATACTTACGCCTAAGTATGGCAAGTGGTGACAGAAAATCACAGTTCACTACTTTGTTGAGATAACCTTGTACGGTAATGAAGCGCATCGTGATCCACCGCAGCTCAAGTGCGGCGCACGCTTCGAAAAAAAACGTAAAGAAATCCATATTTTGAGTGCATGGTAAAAAGTTCACAGAAAAAAAAAACATTAGAAAAAGTTTGAATTCTGATGACAATGTGATACAATGATACTTAAAACCTTTGTGTCGGAGTAACATCACCAATTATTTAATAAGCTAATTTCCTTTTTTACGCTTAAACACACAAAGAAAAATGTCGAATTTGAACACTTAAAATGGCCTTTGGCATGTTTGTGATGATACCAAGCATACCATCAAGCACCGATGTGTGAATTTTTACTGTTGGGTAAACTTTAAGCTACTAGTTGATTGTAAAACCTAATCGAAAAAAAAGGTTTTCAACATTTCCTTTGTATAATGAACTGTCTTATTAAGCTGTTATTGGACCTAAAAGTGCTTAAATGCTGATAAGCCTCGGGCGGTTGGAAAGATGCTATTTATTGTTGAGACAAAGGTTTTAGGCGCGATCAAGATTTTAAATCAAGAAAGTTTATTTTTAAAGACGAGATCAACTTTTAAAGTCTAGTATGCATTTGCTAGCAATCTGCATACGATTCGGTTTATAGTTTTTGTATTAGTCTGCGTGGTCACACACATAAAGCAAAATTAATAAAGCTTTACGCAAATTCAACAAGTAAAGTCTACGCTTGTTGTACACACATTCATACCATTAACTGCAAATTACATGAGAATTTTAGAATACCGCACGCCTTTCTTGTTTAATCAAAACACACTTCCAAGCAGTGGTTCGTAACCTTTTGCCTTGTCGGCACCATCTTGAACCTACCAATCGGTTCTCGCACCCCCTCCTAGGAATGGCTGAAAAGTAATAGTTGCCTACAGTTCGAAATTTTTGTTGAAAGCTGGTAAAAACAAATTTGCTTCTTACGTCGTATTATAACAAATCTTAATAATTCAGCATCCCCGTACCGCCTAGGAACAGGTCTCGCACCCCTTAGTGGTGTGTGCACCCCTGCTTTAAAGCAAGTTAGAAGCGTCATTGTCCAATGCTGCTGTAGTTGTCTTAATGCTCGCTGCATACTTTCTCCCAAAAGATCAACTTACCATACTGGGTAGTAATTGAGGTTCTTGATGATTCAAAAGTTTCCTACAGAAGAATCGAGAAACTGTAGTGTCCTCATTGCTTTTAGTTGGGAGCCTATAACTTAAGGAGAACTCTTGAGAAAGTTGCTTTTATTTAATGCAAATCTTGCTCATAGGATTTCGTAACTTGTGTTTGAAGAAAATGTTCTCCAATCAGATCGTAAGGCCTTCCCTTTTCTTTGATTTTACCATGACTGAATATTGTATGTAGATATTATTATGTTGTCTTTTGAAAATATGTCAATTCAGCGTAGCAATTTGTTTTTGATTTTTGTTGCTTTAAACTTAGTGCTCTTAAAATAGTATTTTACACCTTTGTTTTTCGCAGTTCTCAAAGTTAAAGCAAAAAAAGTGAAAACTAAAAAAGGTAAAGGAGTTCGTGAATTGGTGGCAAACCGGAAACGCCGTGTCATATATAAAACAGGCCCTCTATCCAAAAGGGATTTAAAACGCATGAAATTAATTGTCCGTGGAACAAGAAAATGCACCTGTCCTCCATTAGATTCAAAGCCTTCCAGCAAATCCAAATCCAAGAAAAAAAGAAAAGACAAGAAAGGAAAAAGAAATAAAACATTCTACCTAGTTATGGGCCGTAAATATGGCAAAAAGTTGCTTGTCACGGTGCTACATAGCTGGCCGAGGAAAAACAAAATACTGAAACAAGCAGATAAAACCAACTTCAACGCGAGAGATTGCCCAGAATTTGGAAACACAAATATGCCTTGAAAAGTTGAACTTTTTTTCATAAAAAAGCTATTAAATTTACCCAGTGAAAAAATCGTATCTTCACTTTAATTCTACTGCGGTGCACAGGTCACCTACTTCCAGAGTGCTCTGCTAATTTAAAACTGATACAAAGTTATATGAACAAAATGCTTTCAAAACTTCATTGTAGTTATTGTGTAGCAAGGATTGTTGGCGAAGGACATTTTGTGAGTCATCAGTAAAATTACATTAAAACTTTTCTCTTACTTTAAGACATTACACTTTTCACTTGACGAGATATGTGCGTGAAGTTTCAAACATTATTATCAATTTTTAAAATTGACAAGCAAAGTATTGTTTTTACGTTCAAAGTATGTTTATGCGCCTACAGAATGTTTTGATATCTTTTGTAATTAACGTTGAATATTTGTAAAGTATGTCGAAGGAATCAATTAGCTTCCCTTTGCAATTGTTGGCTGTCGACACGCGCTTGAGTGAATAGAAAATGCTTGCTTGTTATGAAATGATTCGTTCGCTTCATATTGACAAGTAACTCTCGTTAAAATTGCTGTATTACTGTATTTGTATGATTGTATTTACGTTTGCTTCTTTGTATGTTGGAATAAAAGTTGCGTTTGTATTTAACAAAATGAAAATGCATGACGTCTCGGAAGTAAAACATGGTGGTTTGCACAAACCAGAAATAGCTCACGCGCACGCGAGCATCTCTCATGCATTTCTAGAAGAGAGTTCCACAAGAAGAATCAAGCTAAAAACTTTTTCGAGTAAGAAAAGAAGCACAACTGCAGACCTGTAGCCTATGCTACAAAGAAATTTTCTTTTCTAATAGAACT
Source organism: Aplidium turbinatum (assembly GCF_918807975.1). Lineage (NCBI taxonomy): Eukaryota > Metazoa > Chordata > Ascidiacea > Aplousobranchia > Polyclinidae > Aplidium > Aplidium turbinatum. The sequence continues at coordinate 18,775,950 of NC_137480.1, read as the reverse complement.
TGACTTTGATGGAAATTTTATTACATTTTATATGGCAGTTTTAAAGCTAGGCGATTCTGTTTGGTCATTTCAGATTACGATAGGCCACTCTTTATACTACAGTAAAGGGCACAGGAAAATAAATGGGCAAGCTAAATAAAAAAAAACTTAGTTATTAACACAGTCTGATTGCAATCTTTTTCATGCTTGTAATTGAAGTGAAAAAGTTTTAAATAAAATTGCATTATCAATGTTTTTGCTAAACCTTGCAGCTTAGACCTGGACAATCTCTGTCTTCTACAAAGTTCAGATTTCTTCAATTTAACCTTTTCGTTGCATTCTAATAATCGTTAGAACGATTTATTTATCAAGCTTAGGCCTATAACATTCTATCTGGCCTTAAAAGTATGTCGGTTCAACCATCGCGAACACATAACTGCATGTCTTGGAAAGTCTCTCAATGAGGTGTTTTGAAGGTTGGCACACAGACAAACTAGGCGTTCCGGTTAATATATCCGAACGTATCATCCACCACGTATGAGCTTACTGATGACAAAAAGCTGTTTGTGTTACCATGCCCACATTGTAGCCTCCAATCAAGTTTTATATTTACTTTTATTCCACACAAACAAATACTAAGTTGCTGAAGCGGTTGCAAAGGACTTTGATGTTTTTATATATTTTTTATACAGCGCATGCGCTTCGTCATCATGGGATGCTACGTGACGTCATATTTCGTGAGTTAGCCTAAATATGTCCATGACATTTCGGTTTTGAACTGTTGTCAAGTATGATCAATTGATCATATTTAACACTCTCAGGTATGCAGTGTTTCTGCATACCGGAAACTAAGCTCAAGCCACAAATATGAAACGCAATCCATCAAAGGCAGAATAGCTCGTTCTGTGATGAGCCATCCTATCAACACATCTGAAAAGATAACCTCCTGATTGAAGTTTTGCTGCTTACTAAGCAATGCAGCAACGCATAATTGAAAAAGAAAATATATTAAATTTTATTCAAGAAATATCTCGTCTATAGTAAGCTAAAATTGACAACATTTTCTTAACAAAAAAATGGAGCACTGCACAAGCCAAAACTTGTTTGTTTTTTGTACTTCGAACACAACAGCTAAGTTTTTTATCATAGAATATGTTCGTTTTTGCTTTTGTGTTACAATATACAGCATGTAAGTAGTAGCATTTCTTCGCAGCTTTAAGCAAAAAAAAACATACAAAAAAAAACTAATGAACACCACTTAAAGTTTGGTAAGATTCAAGCATTGATTAACCTTCAACCAAAGCCTAACACAAAACAGGCAAATGTGGTTTAGGCGTACTCACTTTCTTTGAATTCAAATTGTCAGAACAATTTTCGTGACCAACTTTTGTAAGCCATTGGTCTTCAGGTTAGTTGATATGCCAATGCTGCATAGTTGACCACAGTGGTGATCAGGTTGTGCTGTAGGACCATGTCAAGGTTCTTGTTTAAGGGTTAGGAGTACTTAAACTCCATCTTCATGCCTTGTATTGCCTACAGCTCTAGACTTAATGTATTCGAAGTCATATTTTGTTGTCATCAAAAACATTGTTTAGAAGTCACCCCCTGACTTCAGTTATATTCTCGAGCAAATTAAGTAAGTAGCCTAACCAAGATAACTTGCAACACAACTGCTATTCTAGTTTATTCAGTTGCTCAAGGCGTGGACGTCGCTATTATAGCGACGTCCACGCTCAAGGCTGAACAGAACAAAGATTCTATCTTTTAGGTTACTCATTAAAAGGGGTTAGATTCTAAAGTTGTGGAGAAATGTTTTATAGTCGCTCCACTAGACTTACATGGCTAGGGATCAGCCAATAAATGGAGCTAAAGTCCTTCACATGTAATTCTGACCTCCATTTTCCACAAAAGATCTCATTAAACAGCTTCAGAAAATAAAAATAAGTGACTCTTCTAAAACTTCTAAGTATTCACGTTGACAACAGAGCTAATCAAGGGTCTACTACGTAAAATTATGTCAACCAATGTAGTTGGTTCGACTTTTGTTTTGATTTGCGTAACGCGGTTTATTCTGTAACTAACGTAAAGTTGATAATGCTTCCCAAAATAGAAACGAAAGTTTGGGCAAACAAAAAGCGTCCTGCTACAAGTTTAGTTCAAAAACGGCTTAAATGCAATTTCCTTGTAGTTTCTTTTTCAAAATTTCAAAATGTTACATGTTCTACACCATGCCACTTGTGATTTAAACTTTAGGCTACATTTGTCGAGGAAATAGTTGGAAATGACGCTGCGCTATTGATGCTTGGATCGAATTTGGAATTAGATTTGAAAGGAATTCGGGTGAAATTGGTCCTAAATGTTCACATTATTTCTGTCACGTTTGCCATGTTAATTTTTACTTTCATTCACACTTAAGCAAATTATTTTCAAAAACATCTCTTCATTTCTAGCACTAGTTGCTACGTTCATCTGATGAAATTGAAAGTAAAATTAACAACAAACAAGATGGTTTATTGCTTCACTGACGTTTCGCGCACCATGACAATGCGCATCCTCAGAGCGAATACAAAATAAAATTTCACCAGGTTATATACTGCAATGCGATTGAAGGCAAGAAAAAATAAAACAGGCAATATTTTAAAAATTGGCCAATGATGTGTGAGCAGTTCACACATCATTGGCTAATTTTTAAAATATTGCCTGTTTTATTTTTTCTTGCCTTCAATCGCATTGCAGTATATAACCTGGTGAAATTTGGACAATTTGCATTGTGGACAATTTGTGGACAATTTGCATTAGAAATAATTCTGGTAATCAGTTTTCTACTTTATGCAGAGGACATTGAAATACGTATGGCATTGTAACACACCAGTGTCGGTATATATTCATGCATCTATTTCTAAAGGGAAATCAAAGCCTACAGCAGTGTTTCCCAACCTGGGGGTAAATTACCCCCGGGGGGTAATTTGCCTGTTTTCGGAGGGTAACGAGACCGGAGGTTGTAAACTTTATAAAAGCGAAGGAATGGAACAGTCGTCTTTACAAGGAACTGTGCAAGAAGATGGGAGAAATATACGAAGTATTACTGTACCACACAGAAGTACGATGGCTGTCTCATGGCAAAGGATAACCCGCCTGGTCGAACTTCGTGAGGCTGTCCATGCTTTTCTGATAGAAAAGAAGTCCTACTTGACCGAATACTTCTCTAACCAACAGTGGATTTCCCAGCTGTGCTACCTGGCTGATATCTTTGGTGAATCGAACAAAGGCAATCTTTTAATTCAAGGCAAGAATGTAACTGTGATCGACACCAAAGTAGCCGGAGCAGCATTTATCGCAAAGGTTAAATTGTGGAACAAGCGAGTTGGAAGAAGCACAGTTTTAGACGTTTGACATGTATCTCGGAGGCAATGGACTTGAGTTGACAGCGGTATTGAAGAAGGACATAGCTGACCACTTAGGCCAGCTAGCCAAGAAGATGGACAACTACTTTCCGAATTTGAACACGGCTAGTTTTCAATGGTGCACTGAGCCCTTCACATGTGATGCCAGCCAGGTGGATGATGACGACTTTTCGGCCAAAGAAGAATTTATCACTCTCCGAATTAACAAAGCGTTGAAACTTGATTTCAATGGGAAAGGCTTAGAAACCTTCTGGTTTAGCAGACTCCAGGACGCACCAACATTAGCGACACGGGCATTAAATATCCTGACATCTTTTTCAACAACGTATCGCTGTGAACAAGGATTTTTAACTGTCTTGGGAAGGAAGACAAACAAGCGCAATCGCCAGGATGTCGAAAGCGACACAAGAATTGTCCTCAGTAGCTTACCACAAAGCCCAGGATCACAAAGCTGGCGCCTGAAGTCCAGGCCTGACCTTCGCATTGAATGTTTACCACGCATTGTTATCTTGTATTCAGTATTGTATTGCATTTTGATTGTCATAGTTAGCCCTTTGAAATACATAGCAATAAACATTTTTGTTTTTGAAAATTGATCGTGGGGGTAATTGGCTCACTTCAGGGTGGAGATTAGGGTAACAGCCAAAAAAAGGTTGGGAACCACTGGCCTACAGGCTAGCCTACAAGTCGCAACAAACGCACGTTTTGCATGTGCGTGATTCAAGTAAAGAAAGCAAAGTTAATGAATTGCGGACAGAAAGTTCACATGACGTGTATATATTTTCGACACGAAATTTCCAACTGTGCATAACTTCAAAGTAACTTAAGTTTATGCATTTCAGTTAAGACATATTTTAACATTTCTGGTTAATTCTTAATCTGACTAGGTCTCCGAAATCTGTACTGAGAAATAATAGAGGTCACTTATAACGAAACGTTTTAAATTAAGACCAACATCCAACACGGTTTAACCTTTCGTTATCGGTGTTAGGCCTATAGCTCTGTATACAAATAGCCTGTGCCCATACGTTGTGCTGCGGAAATACATGCGTGGTTCTCTAGTCGATTAAGCACTTTTGAAGAATTTGTCAATTTATATTTAAATTTCACTCTTTTCTTAAAAGAGGAATACATGAAAGAAAATTCAGTGTTATTGTTCATTAGGCAAGTTAACAAAAGCTCAACAGCTAGATTTTCAAGTTATTTGACATATTTCTTTAGATATGTTACGCCACTGATGATTTATTAGAACAGTGTGAGTGATATTAAACTACTAGAAGTTAGTTTTTAGGTAGGGAGGTAGGGAGCGCAGCGGGTAAGACTAGGGACAGTACAATACGGGACGCGCAACTCCGTTGTTCCGCCAACATTAGAAGGGTCAATTGCCAATTTAACATTTTTTTCGCATTGCTGCTGGCTTGCTGTCAACTAAAATCCTTAAATTACTTTAAAACCAACTTCACTCTTCTTATATAACCCATAAAAAGTACATTATGTTGTAAATTACAAAAAAACGTAACCCTTCTAGTGTTGCGGATAAGCCAAAAGCGGATGTAGTTTCGCATCCCTATGATCTACAATCTCTAGTAAGGCGTTGTCTTTCCAATTTTGTGAACCTGTTTCAACTCCCGGCTTAAGCTGGTTCTGGAAACAGCGTTCACCTCTACCCTGGGTGTAATATATTGGGTGAGCGAAATTGCTGAAGGAGAGGCGGTTGAAAGAAACTGGGCACAAGCCACCCTACTCTCATAAATGCAGAATATCGAGTATGGACCTTATCATCTCAAGACATAGCATACCTTACAATGTATTGGACCTTATACCTCACAGTGTAAGCATTGGCATGGTTTAAATCAGATATTTTGCTACCATTTGCCCTCCGTCGGCTTCCTGCTAGGTTGTAATGCATCCTGTAAATCGTTGCTACAGCTGGCAGCCTATTTATTTTTCTATCTCGGATGTGATGACAAAAGTAAAACTAAAGAAAACAACATCTTCCACTAAAGGTTTTCTTTTGTTTAAGGGATGTCAATTTGAGCGTGATAAAACTGGAAATGCACAACGTTACGTACAATATTTGCAGACTGGTCAGTAGACAATGAGTTTTACATAGCAAAATTCATCACCGTACCAAACTGGTCAATGGTCATGTCTATAAACGAGGTACTGTAGTTTTAAGGAAGTTGTATTATAAGACATAGATGTCGGTTTTCTAAGACCCAGCGGGATAGTATTGTTGACTGCAAACAAAATAGCTGGCTAAAAACGAAAACAAACGGAATCGAAATGTTGGCTACTGCAAAAAAACTTTTTTTTTAGAAAAGATGATTATTAGGACTGTTGTGATAAAAATATGTTTGGTTGTAAGTTATTTAGTCTTTACTGGCTCTTCAGAGCAGGATATTCAAACAACTACAGCATTTGGTAAGTCACCAAATATTTTTTTTCTTTGTGTGGGCTACTATTTGAAAAGATCAATAGGCCTATAGGCCTAATTCAATTTATCATAAAACCACAAATTCGAATTACGACACGTTTTCTAGTTTTTTGAAGAAGTCACTCGTGTCTGATTGACGAAACGTCAGAAAGAATGTAGTCGATCACCTACAAAACCGTTTAATAAAATGCAACCAGAAAAGCTTTTAATATGCTTTTAAATGAGATGTTTCGTGAAAATCATCATGCAATCATTAAACGACATTAATTAATTTTGCCTATTCATTTCTTTGAATTAGCTGTGCTATGACATAAACTACATTACGTAGTCTATCGAATGAAATTTCATTATCGTGTTTCTTATTTATGACTTGTACATTTGCATTTGCAGCGCGTTGCGGTAACAGAACATGTACTTTCACTCGCCCATTTTGCTGTGCAGCTGGGTCAACACCACGGTGTGTTCCAAGTCCAAGCACATGCGTTGTCTCTCGAACGTGTGGAAGAAGAATATGTTCTTTAAACAAACCACATTGTTGCAGCTCCAAAACTGCGTCTTATTGTGTATCGGACAAACAAAGATGCATTCCCGCGTGCGGAAACTCGATTTGTTCAAAAACAAAACAATACTGTTGCCAAAATGGTACGACTGCATTTTGTACAACTGATTTTCCAGCTTGTGCTGCATCATTGTTTTGTGGGAATAACAGATGCACAGAAGAACTTCCTTTTTGCTGCGGCACTGGTGATGGCGCTTATTGCACGCAAAACAATATAAGTTGTGCCGCCCGAAACAAATGCGGAAGTAATTTTTGTTCCATAGAACTCCCCTATTGTTGCGGCAGTGGTGATTTTGCCTACTGTGCAACTAGCAACTCAACTTGCACAGTTCGGAACAGATGTGGTTCGCGGATTTGTCCTAACTCCAGACCATTTTGCTGCCACAGAGGTGACGCTTTTATGTGCGTTATGGAGCAGAATGAATGCAAAACCTCATCACTCCAGAGCTGTAGAAATACAAAATGTCCCGAAAGAGCTCCCTATTGTTGTAGGGGAAAATCAGAAGCTTTTTGCGTACAAAGTAGTGAGTCATGTCACGCGAATTCGCCTGAACTCTTTTTTTGTCCCGAAGCAACTCCGTATTGTTGCACGACCGCATCAATTAGCTATTGCGTCAAAGAGGCAATTATTTGCAAAGACGCAATGAGTTCCATAGATTTCAAAACAGCTTCAACATCAAACAAGAGTGCTATCAGTAATCACACTTCAGGAACAGAAGTGGTCACTAGTCACAACTCATTAGTTTCACAAAAATGCAGCTGGAGTAATTTTGATCAAACTGCTACTTCTGAGAAACTCAGTGACAAAAACAACACAGAACAAAAAAATGAGGAAAAATTGAAAGAGTCTACATCTACAAATCAAGCCTATAACACTTGTGGTATCCAGAACTGTTCAATGCCAAACCCGATATGCTGTAGTAATAGCACTTCATCCTATTGTGCAAAGACTCCTTGCGAAGACAATGTCAATAAGAAGTCTCCTACATCACGGTAAATTATATTTTTACTTTTAACGCTCTTTAAAACAATACTTGACCATAGAGATCCACAGCATATTGGGGTAGACTACAATGTGTAGCCTATGACTATTCTTCTACATTATATACAATATCATGAAGCGTTGCGGATGTTATTTAATTCAGTAATAGGCTAATTTACAATTTGCATTACAGAACTTGGCTAACGATCCTTGTTCCAATCCTGTTGGTTGTTCTACTTGCGATGGTCTGCGCTATTTGGTTTCGTAGGAAAAAAGGAGAGAAGAAAAACAAAGCATGCAAAGTTTCAACCGTGATGCTTCAAAACATCAACACCGACGAGATGGAACCTAAAGAAAATATTGATTTATAAAAAGGACAGAGTTGCTTTCACATAGTCTGACCTCCTTCCAGCAAATAAATCACGTTTAATCACACACGTGAAATGTCTCGACTTTGGCGACCATACCCTGCGGTTTAAGCGTGCATGTGCATTTGATTTCACGTGCATGTGTTTTTTTGCTACAAATAACGTGGTATTTACGTTTTTCCTAAACATTGACGTGAGCTTGGTATTTCAGTTATAAAACTCTTTACAACATTGGAACTTACATTAACTAGAAGTAGCCTACATTTACGTTCCATTGATGTTGATGCGATATGTAAAGCATAGAACGCAATGCTACAGAATTTATCTCCTCAGAACAGTTGGTCTGGTTGGTTGGTCTTGAATCTTTATCCTCGGACTAATAAAACTTCTGATAAGTTATTTTTGGTAGTTTCGCATACTTGAGGCTTTAATCCACTGACGCAGGTCCGGTTACCAAAATTGGCAGAGTGAAGTTCGATAGTTAGTTTTTGAAGTGTTGCCGAGGAATGATTATTCTCCATTCACTATAGGTGACGCTGAATGGAGAGCAGTGCTAAAATGCGTTGCTCAAGCGCACACCCCGAAAGCCGAACCAGTTTGATTGATAATAAGATCTTTATATCGCACTGTATCGATCTCAGATATCTGTTGTTCTCATCGCTACACAAAGCAAGCAGTGTCAGCTAATCCTAACAGAGACGCAGCTGGGTGGTTTTGAAACAAATTGTGGTGATGATTTAACAGTTTAGTTTCATATTAACAGTTTTGCTATGGCTTAAATCTGGAAGAGAAAGAGGCAAAGTTGAGCAAACTTATCCAGTTTTATTTAAGCACCAAACAATGGTAGGCTACAATTTTTGATACTTTTTGCAAAGTTTTGGAGCATTGCTAGTAAAATAAAAATAATCACGAAACAGGACCAATTGTTTTGTCTTTTCGGAGAAAGTTTAAGGTTTCCTAATTAGTAAAATTAAATTGTAAAATCTATTGAACTTTATGGAAAAAAATTTGCATCAGGGTCTTTCTTGTTTTGTTTATGTAGTTACGTTTCTAAACAAAGACTGATGAGTCACACGAATAGTGTTTGAATAATTTAATATGCTAAGCCAATGCTTAAGTGTTTAGATCTCTCTCAAATGTTTATATTGCATTTAATTATTAATGGGTTGTTGTATGTGAAACAAATAGCCATGTAAGTACAGTAAATTGGTTCTTTCCACTAGAGAAATGCGTAGGCTATGCTTAAAGCGTGTGAGGTTTTCATAACAGTATCTCCTTTTTTGGTTATCTGAATTAAGATAAAGTAGTTGCAATCGTGTTTTGACCTAACCACTGTGATCTTAAATCATATTTATGACACCGGAAACATCCCTAGTGATATGGTACGTTCCATATTCATAACTTTACCAAAGAAAACCGGAGCAACAGAATGCTCACTCCACAGAACAATTAGCCTTATGAGTCACTTAACAAAGATCCTACTTCGAGTCGTGATGATGAGATTGAGACCAAAACTAAAACCGGAAATTTCAACAGCACAGTTTGGATTTGTCCCAGACAAAGGGACCAGAAATGGAATTTTTACATTAAAAATGTTAACAGAGAGATGTATAGAAAAAAACAAGGATCTTTATCTATGTTTCATAGACTTTTTTAAAGCTTTTGATAAGGTTCAACATGCCAAATTATTCCATATACTGCATTCTTTAGATATCGACGGTAAAGACCTCAGAGTCATACGAAACCTCTATTGGGAACAAACGGCTGCAATACGTATAAATAACGATCTTAGCGAATTCAAACCGATACAACGTGGCGTCAGACAAGGATGTGTCCTATCTCCAGACCTTTTCAACGTTTACAGTGAGATGATTTTGAGAGACATCGAAAATATGAATGGAGTAAAGGTTGGAGGACAAAATATAACAAACTTGAGATACGCTGATGATACAGTCTTGATAACAGAATCTGCAAACAATCTACAGGACTTATTAAATTCTGTTGTCAATAACAGTAAAGCAATGGGTTTAGAGTTAAATTCAAGAAAAACAGAATGCATGACGGTATCAAAAAAGAAAACTTATCCAAATTGCAACCTAACACTCAATGGTGTTACAGTGAAACAAGTTGAAAAATTTAAATATCTTGGATACATTATAACTTCCGATGGCAAAAGTGACACTGAAATTAAAAAGAGAATCGCCATAGCAAAGGATACTTTCGGTAAAATGAGCACAGTCTTCAGGAATCGCAACATGACAATAAAGACCAAAATTAAAGTTTTAAAAGCATATGTAGAATCAATTCTAACCTATGGATGTGAATGCTGGACAATAAGTAAAGATATGAAGAAAAGACTAGAGGCTGCTGAGATGTGGTTTCTCAGAAGGATGTTGAGGATATCTTGGACTGAAAAGAAGAGTAATGACGAAGTTATGAAATTGGCAAATGCAGAAAGGAGATTAATAACAACAGTTAGAAGGCGTCAGATGCAATTTGTAGGTCATATTCACAGACATGGAGATTTGGAAAAATTAGCTCTATTGGGGATGATACAGGGAAAAAGAAGCAGAGGTCGACAAAGATTAACTTATTTAAACAGCTTGAATCAATGGGCCACAAACACAACAGTTAAAACGAACGATTTTATACGAATGGCAAATGACAGAGAAGCTTGGAAGACCATGATCGCCAACGTCTGTATCAGATCAGGCACATAATCATCATCATCAGTTGCAATCGCTTTACCGTGCGGTAAACTGTATAGGAAATTATCTGATTGTCTCCTGATGCCAAATGGTGAGCTATTCCTGCTCGTAAATTTGTGTTTTGCCGAGTGATAAGATAATCCAGTGAGCTTTCTTTACATCGAATATAAAATATAATTGAAACCAAGGTTTTGTAGATTTGTCTTTTAAAAATGCAAATTGGATTTAGTGTATATATTTTTATATTAGATTAAAGATTGAATTTAAATTTCTTTTGTCGGTTCTTACAAGGTTCCAACAATTGGGTCCGCCCGTACACCATCTTTGGTCGGTAATGACGGCAGGTGTAGCATTGGAGACTACTCTATTATTATATTGGCACAGGGCAAATATCACATAATGGAATGGGACATACCAATACCAGGACATACCAGTAGTGGACATACCAATATACAGTACATTGGTAGGCTATGTCTACGCGGCATTTGGCCACGAGAGTGAGGGAACACTTAGATTTAATTAATTTGAACAGAAAAATCGCCATTGAAGACCATATATTCGATTGCCAATCATGTTTAAACAACAAACCATCATTGGAATCTTTTAAAATTGTGCGTAAATGTTTCACCTAATTTAACACTAAAATCCACGAGGCTTTGCTAATAAAATCCTGCAATCCTCGCCTCAATACGCTGTTGTTTGCCGCAAGTGCTTCCTATCTGCTTAACGTCTTTTCTTAATTCATCATATGATGCGCTTTTGCCTCGCGGAATTAACCGCCATGTGATGTGCCTTTCTCCCCTGCTTTGCCGTTTCATTCTTATGTATTTCATTTTTCAATTCATTGTGTAGATCAGTTATATATTTTCAATGTAGATGTAAAATCAGTTATTTTTTGTTACTTGAAAAAGGCTAACACGTGTATGGCCGAAAACGTTCGTAGTTTATAGTTTATGTTCAGTTTAATGTATTATGTTAAATGCCGTGTGGTTGCTTGGTTTTATCTGTCTATTATTGAATTGCGTGCAACAAAAAGCTCACTAAGCTTTGCAGTCTGCATCCAATCTCTACTAGTAGCAAACGCTTTGTTAGTTTTGCTTGTCTTTCTTTTAACACGATGAACTTGATGAAAGTTGTATTGCTACGATTATTATATGGATCAATAGTTATGGTGCAAGTATCTTCTGCATCTGAAAGTGTTGGTAAGTTACATTTGAAATAATTCAATTGAATGAGCTTGCTGGTGAACAACTTTGGATTTTCTGTCTTTGTTCATTGTTGGCAATGTAAAAAAGTGTAACTTATGTTTCCAATAAAAAATAATAATAATAATTCAATCTACGCAAATAGTAATAAAATATCAAAACATTCTAGTTGCCGATTATAGTGTAAGGCTATGAGCTACCACATGTAGGCCTAAATAAAGTAGGTTACATATTTGGAGCCTTGGAAGTATTTTAATTGGCCATGATTCAACTAAATGTGTTGTGGACTAACATTTGATATGCTTCTCGCATCTTTATAAAAGAAACATAGTCTATAGTCCATATAGCCTAAATGAATTTCGTTTTCAGAGTTATGTAAATAAAATATTGGCTTTATGTTCTTCAAGGATATAAATATAGGCTATTTATTTTTTCAGAAAAATGCGGTGAAAAAGCATGTATTGGAGTTAAATCATTTTGCTGCAAAATAGGGCCCGTAGCAAGATGTGTGGTAAGCGAAAGAAGTTGCGTTCCCAGTAATTTTTGTGGAGCACTAATCTGTTCAATTTTAAAGCCGTTTTGTTGTGAAAATGGATCGATTTCATTTTGTACTTACGACAGTACAACTTGTGTTTCGAGAAGTGTTTGTGGAAAGACTAAATGCACTGAAATCAAACCATATTGTTGCGGGAAAGGTGATAATGCTTACTGCACAGTTAGTAAAAGGAGTTGTGTCCCTGACTCAGTATGCGGAGGCAAGATATGTACTAGCTCCTTTTGTTGTGGTGTCGGTGGAAAAGCTTTTTGTGTTGCTACCAAAGACAAATGCCAACAATTAATGTGTGAAAATTTTTACTGCCCAACTGCTGCACCATTTTGCTGTACATCGGAAAACAATGTAGCCTATTCTGTACACCCAATCAAACAGCCTGCATTTTGCAACAAACTCTATCAACAACATTAATTTCATCTAAAGTTGTACCTCCAACTGCAATGAGCATTTTTCAACCAACAAGTGATAGAAGTCTGGTTTCAGCTGAAAAGTTCATGGTCTTTACAGCATCTTTGACCGATCATGAAAAGAATACTTCTAAAAACTTCATGTTTACACCCGTCAAAGATTATCATCAGTTTCAAGATTTACCAGCACAAAGTACAAAAGAAGTTGAAGGATTCCAATCGACTACAATAGATGAATCTACTTCATTACCGATCAATTCACACATCCACATCACTTTGGATCCAAGCAGTAACTCTGAGGACTATAATGATTCAGAATACTTCAGAAGTAACCTCACCCCAACTTTACCTACAGAAGGTATAAAAACATTTCCTATAGGTGAGGTACCCACAGGTTCAAGTAGATCTATGTTGTTGGTAACAAAAGGTGCAACAACTAGCAAAAACTTTATAAATTTCAAGAAAACTGAACGCATTTTGAAAGCAACTCATGAAGAAAACTCCAATGTTAACAAACATGTTCGTCAAATCAATTCACCAGCCTCAGCCTTTGAACCAAATAAGACACATGAAGATGATTTCGTTTTGGGAAAACGTAGGAAACAGAATGAACAAAGTGGTGAAATAACAGATCTTCAAATAGCTCTTACTTCCAGTTCAAATACATTGGAGGTTCAATGCCGGAGAGCAAATTGTTGTGGAATATGTATTTCTTTATACTGTGCACCATTGTGTGTCTACAATTGGCAAGAATCCAAAAAATTTTTGAGGTTTGTATGTCAATATGTATTTACTGGTGAATTTTCGCTAAAACTTGAAAGTTTTTTGAACTTTGATTCAAAACTTAAAGCGACTGCATGAATGACATTAAAATTAACATTTAAGCTTACTTAAAATGTTTGTATTCAGAAGTTGATTTTCAGTCAATTTGACAGAAACTTAATTGCAGGATTTGGCTTCCAGTATTGCTGGTATCTATCCTCATCTTGCTGATTTGCATTTTGGTAATTCTTTGTGTTCCTAAGTTGAACAACACAGTATGCTATCAAAGAGGAAAGTGCAAAATTATGCTTCGAAGAAGAAAAATTAACACCACGGAAGAACTGGTGTAATGTAATTGTTTTCTACATGCCACAACATACACAATTACTTGTTTGAGTTAACCTTTACACTCTACAGTATACCGGCAAGCAGATAATAATGATTATTTTTTTATTCATCTTTTGTTTCCATGATTCCTGCCATTTTCCTCATGCAAGATATTACTTTCACAATATTCCCAGAAGCTGCCCACAAATAATTTGAGCAGCTTTACCTGTTATGGTTCTAATTCAGTTCCCCAGCTACAAGTTAATTAAAAACATGCATGCGTTTGTCACGTGAGCTTTATACACTCCGAAGTGTTCGCTGGTAGACTGTAGACCTGCAAATATTTGAATGTATTCCACTTCTGTTATGCATTTCAAATTCACCGACATCTTTTTGGCCACAAACGACAATGCTCAACGAATAAAAGTTAACGTTAAAGCAATGTAAAATATCAATTTACAGTTTGAGAGTCTCTTGCTGTGTCTCTTGCAGTAAGTTTACAACTTATTTTCTGTATTTCTATATCATTGCCGATGTACATAGGAAGCATTCTGTTATATTTTACTTAGAACTATCTTCTTTGTCTATGAGTTTATTCTTTTGGGAGCTACGGTGATGGAAAAGTTTATCACAATGATAATATTTGGTAGAATTCTTATTGCCAAATACCCTTCCTGGCGCTTAAGTTCCTTCCGTTACAACTGACTTGAGACTTTGTTTGAGGTATGTTTTAAACTACACAGGCCATTTTTTGTAAAATCCTTTCCAACTCAATTCTGCAAGAATTCCTAATGGTGGGATATTGCTATAAAACATACATTTATTTCACAGATGAAGTTTAACCTCCAACTTTTTCCGTTTTTATTTGCAATAACAGTTGCACTTTACCAACCGATTGGTTTGACTTCTTACAAAACTAACGAAATCATTTTAAACAAAATACGGTCATGGCAACAAAAGATCTATCTGCTTGGGCAAATCACTGGTCAACGCGTTCATAAACTGCCCAAAAAATCAAGCCAAATTTTCGTAATCTTGATTAGAAGTTGATGGCCACAACTCGTACGCGATAGTCTGGAAATCTGTTCCTCATGTCAACAGTGAACTCGATTTGTCCGCTGGAGCTTTGTTGCTCGATGTAGTTTTGAGAAATCACAAATTCTGAAGGGTTGATTCTCTCATCAACACGCCCAAACCAGACCTGTGCAAGCAATGATTTTACCTTGAGTTGAGATACTTGAAGTTAGAAAGATAAAGTTTCGGTAGATAGTTTGCTTTGTTGTACCATGTATGTCTATTGACAATAGAAAGTAAATGATAACTAAATTTTGAAAATGTATAAATCTAAACAAAAATTCCCTAGCTTAAGATTCCGAGTTACACTCTCTTGTAACAACTGTAAAAATATGCAATCGAGATTGGTTTCTCACAAAGAAACCATTATCATTAATTTCATTTAAAATATTGCTTGAAGCGTGTTTTGAAGTAGCTTGCAAAACTTACATTGAAATTAATGACAGGAATTGGGAAAATTACACGCACAGTATCAACTCCCGTTGGAAGATAAATTTTTCCTTGAGCTCCGTTTGGCCAGGTGCGGGTGAACACGATAAGAGCTCTGTCACGAACTAAAAGAAAGCAATGAAGTAGTTGGTTGAGAAATACAGAAATAATCTAATAGCAACCCTTAAGTTGCTTTAGGTACCTATAGTATAGAGCAAAACTAATTTCCTTGGAATTTTTTAAGTAGTTCTAATAGCATCAATGCAAGGAAGTAAAGATTAAATTCAGAGGGACGTTTTGGCTTGTCCCAAATTACTAAAAGCTGAAAGTCACATTATCGACAATTCCAAAACTGATTTCGACTAAGCCGAATATTTTAGTGTGTAAGTTCAGTTCAGTTGATTTTTGTTTTGTTGGCGAAAAATAAAAAAAACAAAAATATACAAAAACACAAATAATTCGCACAACAAGGATGGCAGCGAAAGACCAAAAGGTCACCAAAGTCAGCTGCCACCCAAACAAAAGACCCAAAATTAAGAACATTAACACATACGGTATATAATATATAGCACAATACCAGCACTTTACATAATACATTAACAGTGGAATAACACAGAGCAACATAAAAAAAACTGTGCAGAGAAATAAGCAGATGATATGTTTCAGGAGTGATCATAGTACAAATTCTTTAAAGGGGCAGACAACCCCATTTTCAAATGCAAATTGAGAGTTGAAATACATAAAGGGGATATTCAAAAACACGTTGCACTTGTTTTTATCAAAAAGTACCCATTTGTTCTCGCGCAATCTTAAAACAAAGTTTTGGTTTTGCAATTCGAACACACGCCGCCTCAACTGTTGTCAAAATAAAATATTTGCTTACGTGACGTCATAACCAGACTTTGGCAAAAACATTTTGCTGGTTTAAGGTGTTGAGTGCAGCTGCAGATAAGGTTTGAAGCGTTGCAGCAGTAGATAAGATTATCACAAGTAAAAATTTTAGCTCAGATTTAGTTTATTGTAGCTTTGATACTAGATTACATCATTTTAGAGACCATACTACACATTTACACTAGGCCTTGCACTGTTTGCAGGAAACAAGCAAATGCGATTATTTTGCTTCAGTGCTACAGAATGGTTTTGATGGGATTTAGTAACAAGAGGTTTAGACAGTCAAGGGTTGTAGGGGCTTAAATTTATTTATTTTTCATCTTTAGTCATGTTTGTGTACTATCAGACATGTTTGTAGGCCTATCAGACAGGCTAAACTAATATGCCTACCTCAATATACGGTACATGCTTTCCCAGTGCCATACCTTACTTGAATAGATTAAGCTAAACCTGTTACAGTTTTATACTCATCATGACAAGTCGATGTGTTGTGTATGACTGTTCAGTGTTCATCTGGTGGTTCTTCATACAAGAAAATTGAAATGGGACAAGTTTGTAAACACCACAAGAGTATGGCCAGGAGCAACAGAGACCAGCATAATAATGCCGACTCCATTTCAAGGAAACAGATTTTCAAAATCTTCAATTTAACATGGGACTTGCCACACAGCATTAAACCGCAATGCATGCCCTTCAATTTTTTTCAAAAAAATCCATTTCAACAACTCTGCAACCTTTGGAGTCAAGGTCCAGTGGGGAGACAACTCCACAACAAAATTCCAATCCATCCATACGACCGGCTGTCAGGAAACGTCAAGTTCTTGAAGTAATTTTGAGTTAACAATAATGTTACTACATGTTTGTTATAAAGTACCGTACATAAATTGGGAAATGGGGAGTACTGTACCATCCTTGGGAAATTGTTTTTCATATAATTTAGAATATCTTCCGGCTAAGCCTATTACATTTTAGTTGCTGCCTGCTGGCATAGCGATTCCTATCCTAGCTACATGTAATTTTAAAATGACCCATCTATAACTCACCAAGTATACTAACAAAAACAAGTCCTTGACAAACTGGTGTTTATTTCATTTACTGGCTAGCACGATATGCAACGGTAATGTAACAGTACATAAATGTGAGTTTTCTTTATTAGCCTACTGTCTTGTAATCTTGAGTTGTATTGTGCTGTTTTGTGATGTGCTTTTTGTGTTCATAGTTGTCCTGGTATTCTGATGGGTCAAGCCAAACAAAAATCGTTATTTGTTATGCCGCAGCACAATACAACATATCGGATTTTCGTGTTTGTTTGTCAAAAGGATGCCATGAAGCCAAGGAGTGTGGCAAAAGGTAAGAAATTTTAACTCTATAATAAACTAACATATGAAATAACGGGTGGTGATGATGTCGTCCCCTCATACATCATACATTGCTTGCTGCTTTTGAGAATCATGCTGCTAAAATGAGTTTCATTTGTAAAACTGCTTGTGTCTTGGTTGGTTTTGAATCTTTATCCTCGGACTGGCAAAGCCTTGATTGGTTATTCCTGGTAGTTTCGCATACTTGTGGAGGCTCTTGACACAGGGCTGGTTACCGAGATTAGCAAAGTTGAAGTTTTTTGATTGTTGAAGTGTTGTTGCCGGAGAATTCACTGGGTGCCCCTGAATGGGAAGCAGTCCTGAAAGTGCGTTGCTCAAGCGCACACTCCGAGAGTCGAACTTGAGCCGGGCGCGTAACCACTGAGCTAACGGGGCGGGATGGGAAGGCCTATTATTGGTCAACATTTTTGTTACGGATTTGTTATAATAGATGTAATAAAAGATAAGTTTTTATTGGCTTGTGAGTGCAAACATCATTTTGGTCTGCATTTCTTTTATACTATGCATAGACAACTTGTAACTGCATTTCTTTTATACTATGCATAGACAACTTGTAACTGCTATTCATTCCAACAAGAATAGCAGCAGGTCTACCGCTAGGTTTCGGGTTAGCTATCCGAAAGCAAAGCATAAGGAATGAGGCTATTCTCTAAAAACGATCAAAGAAAACCCCACTTACCATAAGTTATCTATACACCATAATTTTATGAAATTAGCAATATTCCAAAACTGCTACTTTATAATATGTGTACTGTGTAGTTGTAGTATGTGATTACCCAGTCAGCAAAATCAATCATTTTTACGTTGATTCAACGTTTTGCAGACGTTGAAACAATGTAAAAATGACGGATTTGACGCAAATATTGTCATTTTATTATTCATTTATTTGACGCAAAATTCGTCATTTTTACATTGATTCAACGTTTGCAAAACGTTGAATCAATGTAAAAAGGACTGATTTCGTTGACTGGATAAGCATGTGCGGTAAAGTGAAATGTGTGCAGCAATCATTGTGACTACCATACATTTTTATTGATTTAAAATGCATTATCTTTTTTAAAGATCATGCCAAGAGCCTTTTGAAGATTGCATTGTGTGAAAGGGAAACATTGGCAGAACACCGAGAAGAATGGGAAAGCACACCTCTTTTTATGCATTTATGCTTAGACGTTTGCATCCAGATGTTTCTGATGCAATTGCATCTTATTTTTCACGGTTTTCTAACCAAAACCCGTCTTAAATGATGTAGCAAATGCAATACCTAAACGTGGGCAATCATGTTGTATTATATTCATGTAACTAGAGATGTACCGATATATCGGTATCGGCATCGGTATCGGTGATATCGGCCATTTTTTGAGTATCGGTATCGGCATCGGTATCGGCAAAATTTGGCCGATACTGTGGCCGATACTAAACATGTAAAAAAAGGCGTTTGCTGCGGATTTTCTGCGGAAACAAAAATATAGATTTTTTAAAGTAGTAACTAACGTCACATTGAAGTAGAAAAATAACAACCTGTTCAAATTTTTGATACCTCACAGTCCCATGACATCATGCGCGCACCTTTTGGCATTGTTTGCTTACAGTGATTCTTTCACTCAAACTAAACGTTTTGTTTCGGCAGTTTTGCGTTGTTCGATTCTTAAGTTGTGAAGGAGACTCAATTTCTCCAATATTTATCATTTGTGTTTTTTTTTTACTCTCAGCAGAGAATAAAACCAGGCCAAGACTACCCAGGTGGCGGGAATGTGTAGTTTTGCATCGTTTTTGCGTTGCTGGACGTTTGAGGGACCCGTGTGGCTTGGTTGTTTTTTGGTGGGCTTGTTCTGTTAGTTTGTGATTTGGTTTCCGCCTTTCGTTGTGGTGGACTCACCAGGCTTGAACAATGTTGTGGTGGAGTGGGTGGGCTCGGGGTGGGGCGGTGGGACTGCAAATCCTCACTGAACTAATCAATAAGTAGTCTTGTTGCGCCTGGGATGGTGGCCTCATTGTGGTGGGGAGGAGTTTCCTTCCCTACTGTCGGCACGGGGCTGGGCGCTCACTGGTGCGGCGGGCTGTTGCGATTCGCTGGCCATAACGGTGTAGCTTCCACGCTAGCCATTTAGACCATCCAATCAACTATATATATGTTTCTCGGCAGCCGTTTTGTAGCAAGAATTGACATCGACAAGAATTGAAATGGCTAGTGTGGAAGCTCCACCGTTGTGGTTGGGGGGTCGCGGCAGCTTGCTGTGCTGGTGAGTGCTCAGCCTTGTGCCGGGGGGGACGCTCCTTTCTTCGCAATGAGGTGGTCATCTTGGGCGTAACAAGACCATTTTGATTGGTTTGGTGAGGATTCGTGGTCCCATTGCTTTCTTTTTGGGCCTACTTATTCTGCCGTGACATTGTTTGGGCTTGGTGAGTTTGTTGCGGCTAAGGGTGGAAGTTGAATCGCCGACTGGTGGAGCCGGCTTGCTGGGGGCAGCCGAGTTGCACGGGTTTTTTGAGCATTTGGCGGGGTGGGAGCGATGCAGAATTGTGCATTTTTGCTACCTGGGTAGTCTTGGCCTGGCAAAAGCTTTTCAACCAAACAACAAGCGCCCTTAGGTTGCACATTACTTGTCGAATAGTGTTTTGTACGACTACACAAATCACTTGGTTTACATTTTACATCTTATTATCAATTATGATAGCCTATTTGGAGAGTTTGCGCAAACACTTTATTAATTTTTCAGAAACCCCAATTATGATGTAATGTTTCTTCCCTTATACCCCAATCATCAATTACGGTGGCTTTTCATTACTAAAACCTACTATTATGACACAACAATGCGGTTGAGATTGGATTCTTGAATCTTTAATAAATTATGCCAATTTAAAGCTTTTTTTAATAGTTTTATGCAAATAAGGTAAAACTTAGCATTTGATATAATTCCTTGCAAATACCAAAATTGCTTCTTTTTGTAACACCAAAGTATCGGCCAAAATATCGGTATCAGTATCGGTATCGGCCTAAAAAAGTGATATCGGGATCGGTATCGGCCAAAATATTGGTATCGGTACATCTCTACATGTAACCAAAAGTTGCTTTTAAATACGTTATAGGCACATTGTCTACAGACAATTTGTTCGGTGGATCTGGGGTTACCTTTGTCATTCAATCCGTGTACCTCTGCCGTCATGCGTTGTTTCGGCTATTAGGTCGAAATTTTCAAGTGAACATAGAAAATATGTTGGATTTAAATTATCCTGATTTGAAATAAAAAGAAGTCACAATTCAAAGTCTGCTTCAAGAAAAGCTTTGCCGTGTGCATAGAGAGAGTGATTTTTGTACTTGTACACTAAAGTATACCTATCAGAGTTCTTGAGAAAATGTTCCTAGTTCTTTATAAACTAATATGGTGCTTGCCTGAAGCTAGTTGCTTTCGGTGTTCATTTTATCAACTACTAAGCTGCTTAAAATCGACATAAATAGTTCATTGCATTTGCTGGAAACGACACCATAAGCGATCTCTTACTCTGCATTTCAAATGCATCTTGCGTGAACATACGAGCAGCTTGTACCGTTATGACGTCACGTCCGATTATGGCACGGTTCAGTGAGCACGCGTCGCTCTGAAACTAAGGGCTAACTAAAACGGCCCTACAAAGGAAACGCAATGAAATTAAGGAAAAATTTCAACGACAACCACTTATTATACATCTCTAGAGCACTTACAAAGAAAAAAATCGAAAAGTATGGTTTGGGGTTTACTGCCCCTTTAAACAAACATTTATATTTAAATTTAAAAGCATTATAAGATTTTTTTTGGTATTTGATTCCATAGTTTCACTCCATTAAAACATAGCATCTTCTTACCAGAGTTTGACGTTGTAGAAGGCAAATATAAATCATTCTTTTGGTTCTGACGGGTTTTATGCTGGTGAATTTCGTTTACAAAAATAAAGCAGCCAGCAAAGGCCCGGGGAAGCATTTTGTGCACATATTTGTACATAAATTTTGCAGTCTCTAATTTAATAATATCGTCAATTCTGAGCACATTAAATTGGTGATAAAGAACAGTTGTATTTGTTGACCTCGACAAAAATAAGCAGGATCGGATGAACTTGTTTTGTAACACTTGAAGTGGAGTAAGCAATGTAGAGTTTGCTCTTCCCCAATTTATAATCGAGTACTGGATCTTGGATTGAAACAAATCATAATATAAAGTTTGTAATATTGTTAATGGGGCAATGTATCTCAGCTTAAATGCTATGCCGCAGACCTTTGCAAACTGCTTTCTAAGATTAATAATACGACTATCCCATGTCAATCGCTCATCCAAAGTTACACCTAGATAGTTTATACTTTTCTTCCTTTCGATGGATCGGCCACTGATGGACAAACTAAAATTTTCTGTTGCACTTTTTGTTGTTGCAGAGGATCATATAAGTAGTTTTACTATAATTTAATGAAAGTTTATTGGATTTCATCCACACATCAATTTTTCCGATTTCTCTATTGACATTTTTTTTGTAGAGATGACAGGCATTTATCTGACATGTGAAAATTTGAGTCATCAGCAAAAAGTGTAGTTGAAAAAGAAGATGCATTTGGAAGATCATTCACATAAAGACGAAAAAGCAAGGGACCAAGGATTGACCCCTGTGGGACACCACATTTAACAACATTGAAATTAGAATTCTTACCGTTAATTTTTGTACTTTGCATTCTATTTGTTAGATAAGATTTTAAAACGTTTAAAAACTTGCCACGAAAGCCATAATGGTGAAGTTTTTTTTTAAAAGTAGGCCATGATCAACTGTATCGAAAGCTTTACTTAAATCAAGAAAAACCGAGCATGTGCATTGGTGATCATTCAAGTTAGAAAGTAAATCATCATATATTTTTATCAATGCTAATCTTGTTGAATCATCTTCACGAAAACCATGTTGAGCTGGAGTTATAATATTATATTTGTCAATAAAATTCATCATCCGTTTATATAAAAATTTTTCGATTGGCAATAAAGAAATTGGTCGCAAATCTGTAAAGTGTAAAGGTGAACTAACTTTTGGTACAAGCATTATCAGACTCTTTTTGAGTACATCAGGAAAGATTTCTTGCAGAACACATTTATTCAGTATTTTTGTTAAAAAAAGGCATATAATTACATTAGCCATTTTGATAAATTTAGAAGGTATTTCAAAAATGCCTGAAGCTTTATTTGCTTTGAGGCTCCTTATAGCATCAGATACTTCTATCTCATTTATATCAGGAAAGCCAAAAGAAGAACATTTTCTGTTTAACATGAATGATTCAAAATTTACATTTGAATTTGGAACTTCAGCTGCCATTGAAGTTCCAATATTTGTGAAGTAATTATTTAATAAATTAATGAATTCAATAGAATCTGTTTTCTAGTTTTTATCATTTATAGCCATTGTTGAAGGAAGCTTTTTATTATTCGAATTTTTTCCCCTCTATCATCTCATAAATGATCTTCCATGTTTTCTTAGAGTCACTTTTTGTTTCTTTAAACTTTTTTTATGTGCATGTTTATCTAGTGTTAGCCTACTTGAAATCACATAATAAAAGAGTGCATCAAGTTGTCTGCATCACCAAAATCAGCATTTACTTCAGTCAAATTAGACTTCAAATCGCACAGGAAGCTGCCAAGACAAAAGTTTTTTAAGGTTCTAATTTTTTTGGTGGGTGAATTACACACTACATTTTTATTTTTAACACGTAAGAAAATAGGTAAATGATCAGAGATGTCATGTAAGCAAGTGCCATAGGCATTTTGGTTACAAGTTATGTTTGTGTAGATGTGATCCAGTAGGCTTGGATTAAATTCTCCACAAAATCTAGTTGCACTTGTTATCAATGATTGGCAGCCTGCAGCTTCAAGGGCTTCTTTATAATTTAATACTGCAGGAGACTTTGCAGCCTTTAACAAGTCAATATTTATATCTCCACAAATTATGTATTTACATCGAGAGTTTTCTAATTTGTTTAAAGAATCAATTATTTTGTCTTGGAATGTAGAAAAAGCGTAACTAGGATGACGATATATGACTCCTACAGTAATACTTGGTAAATTTTTTTGTACAATTGCCACCCAAAGATTTTCACAATTGGGTATAACAATCAAAAGGTCTTTTCGCTCATTAAATATATTGTCTTGTTTTAAGTAAAGTGCAACACCACCAGAATTGCTACAAGAATCCTTATGTAGCATGACATAGCCTGGTAAGGAATAATTAAGGAACGAGTTAGGACCAATTTTTGTTTCTGAAATGGCAAGAATATCAGGAGAATGATTGACAAGTTGAATAAATTCTTCAATGTTTTCTTTGTTTTTCCCTAGACTTCTTGTATTAAAGTGAAACAAAAACAAACTATTTTTGAAACTTGTAACAGTTTCTTGCAATTGTTTATGGTTAAAATATTGTGCATTTGGTTGAGGTTTTAATTGGTTTGTTATATTTTGTAAGCATCATAATCATTAATCGATGCATTTACCCAACAATTCAGAATTCATGTGAAACATAATTTAAAGTCTTTTGTTGTATGTAGGCTAGAGTGGTACAGGTGCCTCCTCAAAAATGTTGTTGTAAACTTACCCAATTCACAGATATATCTTCTGCTCGCACCACAATCCGATGCAAAGTAGTAAGTTTGTACATATCCACAATCTCCATTGCCTGTGATTAAGGAAAATTATTTAACTTTGATTAGCTTTCACTCCTGATACTGTTAATCAGGCAATTTTAACGAACGATTTTCATCACTTCGACTTAAAGCAATGAGTTTAAACAGTTCTCTTCAGTGTTCGTATCAGTTATGAAAAGAGCTAAAATATTATATCGCAACAAGTGAATTGACCCGACTTGTGCTTCATGCTGTAAACTTATCAAAGGAATTATCAAATACCCGGTTGCTCAGAAGCCCATCCGTTTGTAAATGTCAAAGGTTCATTGTCAGACCATCTCCAAATGCCTTCTTCTTCGCGATCAGTTAAACCTTTTGAAAACATATCGTATTGCAAAATATATGCTCCACTAATACGAAAACATGAAACCGCAGTAAAACTAGCGTTTTTTGTTCACATAGATCTAACAATAAATGAAAAGAATGAAAAGTAGGTTAAGCGTTTTCTCTTGTATGTTGGAAATGACATTTACCGTACATCACCGTATTATTATATATACAGTATGGGCTAACATTTAAATTTGTTTACCTATGGAAATTACCATGCAGTATCGAATTATTTCACAATATTGCCAAATGTGTTTCCTTCGCAATTGTACGAATATTTTTTGACAAGAAATAAAACCGAATTCGTTTAATTTTTATACGAAAATCAATTCAGTGTTTTGTGTTAGCACCCATTTGTCTGTATCAATGCGTGACAATGGGCTATGTGATTCAAAATAATTTTAATTTAAAGATAGCCTCCCTTTTATTCAAATACATACCAATCCAACGTCTGCCTTGAAAGTTTCGGTCTATGAGACGACGTAGACCTTCGCTATCGGCTTTGACAAGTCTTCCTCCATCTGCAGCGCAATTCTCGCTCGCTACTCGAAATATCGCTTCTCCATCACTCTCTTGCATGCAGCTCGAACCCAAAGCAATCCAATTGGCCGGGCAATCAGCAGCTGAAACACGACAATGTTGTTGGACAGAAAAGTTGTAACCATTGCCACATTGTCAGTTTTAATGTCGCTGCATAGCTGAGTGGTGATAGTCTTGGCACGATGCTAATTGAAGGGCGCCGGTTCACCACGCCTAAAGAGTATGCGCTATGTCTTTGGCAAGACGCAAGGTATGCCTGAAAATAGACATAAAGGTTGGCTTCCTTGTCTTTCCGTTCACTTAATACTGTAAAACTCATCAGGACAAAAACATCAGTTGTACTGTACAGCGTTGATGATGGTCTGATATGTACCGTATTTTACGGACCATAAGGCGCACTTTAAATTCTTTTTTTCCTCATAAATTGATCGTGCGCCTTATGGTCCGATGCGCCTTATGTATGGATCAAGTGCGGTAGTGCTTTATTGCCTACACTCAAAACCAGTACCGATATACTATTATATATGGTCCTGTGCGCCTTATGGTCCGGTGCGCCTTATAGTCCGGTGCGCCTTATGTATGAACAAAAAACTAATCAAAGCAATTTATTGACAGTGCGCCTTATAGTCCGGTGCGCCTTATGGTCCGTAAAATACGTATGCAAATTCTCTGAATGTAAGGTAGTCCTTCAGTCGCCACCTTGAGGGGCGTTCCATGCTTAATTGTTACAAGCAGCAATTACTTACGTCCAGGGCGTGGCGTGCAAGTTCGTTCATCTGCGTTCATTTCATGATCCTCTGGGCACTCGCAGAAAAACCCAGGCTCGATGTTCACACAAGAATGCGAGCATGGGTTCATAATTTCACATTCATTTAAATCTATAGGTAAAAAAGCAAAGTTTATCGCAGGAACATAATAGCAGATAGCGTAAATAAAACAAAAGCTAAAGCCCTTTTGTTCCACACATTTCTACTTTCAGCTTTCCTTCTCATTTCATAAAACTTTTCACTTTCATCACAACATCTAACGCTTCTCGCTTCTTCCTTTCTCTTCACCATCTGCACTTCCTGCAACTTTTGATTAATTATGCTCTTTAGACATTTCACATGCCTAAGAGCGCTTCCGATCCCTTGATGTTGACTTTTTAGACCGGAAAATACTTTAAGTGGTAACTTTGTACTAAAGGTATACTGCTATACCGCTACTACTACCATTATTACAATTACTGCGTGTCACACGTTGTAGGAAATTAACAAACATTTACGTTTGATAAAATATAATGTGAATCACTATAGAATATGTTATAGTTTCGTTTTTCTTGTTTTAGATTTACGATATAGGCCTAAGCTAGTCATGTTGTCTTACAACACGATAATGTTACTCAAACACTGAAACACACAAATTGCAAAAGAGACAATTGTTTGTGACTGACCGAAACAGGTTCGTTCATTATCTCCAAGAATATACCCAGCATTGCATGAGCAATTGTTTCCCTCCAACAGATCGATGCAAATTTGGCTGCAGCCGCCATTGTTGTCGGAGCATTCATCAACGTTGGATACTCCAGGACCACCTAAGTTTACCCAGCAATGAATATAATTAATAGGTCAGAATTTTAAAATAGTTTGTTACAAAAAATTTTTTGTCAACGACACAAAAATCGAGATTTGTACAAAAATGGTTTGGTGGCCGTGCTTGATTTACTTTCATCTACGTAACCTTTAAATCTGCATCGCAAGCACGTTTTAAACTTCTGTGGTTTTGCCACCTTTTCCTTTTGTTGGTTTTGTTCCCGTTCACTATTTGTACCTTTATCATTGCTGTTGTTTTCCGACAAAGAAAAGATAAATTGAATTGAATTAAAATTGAATTGAATGACACATACAATCAAGGTTAACAAATTTTTTCGTCCTGCGAGAGTTCAGCACAAAAATACAGTAGTTAAAACTATTTTTCATCCTTTCAATAAAAAGTTTTTTTCTTAAATTGATTTCGTTTAAAATTAATTTCTTTGTGAAGAATTTTGCTTCTCCCGTAAATATTCTTTTAAAATATCCCCGATACGTGACCATGAAGATTGAAGATGTAACACACAAAAGCTGAATATTGAAATTTCAAAACAGCAAAAACACATCGGTTAATGCAAGAGTTGCATGTCAGTTTGCGGTAAGCTATATTTTTAGTCAAGCTTAGAATCTGTCAATTTCCGTGACAACTAAGCTTAAAAGCTAAGTTTTAATTCTTGGACTGCCTATATTGGTTTAAAAATACGCAACAATGGGAAGCTTAAAAAACAATAAATTCCTCTTACCAACACAAGTTCTTGCATCTTCATCTAAGCGCAATCCTTCAGGACATTCACAGCGGTAGGAGCCTCTCACATTGACGCAAGTGTGACTGCACAGACCATTGTTAACCAAGCATTCATCTCGATCTAAAGCAAGATAAGTTAGTCAAATCTCCTTTATGATACATTCTAACTAATCTCTAACTGCTTGCTGTGAAAGGTAGTTAGTCATAAAATAAAGTCATGTTTGAGTAAGCGACCCCCTACTTAGAAAAGTGTTTTATTGTGGATTAATTAATCATACAATGAGTATAGAATACTAAAATGTTAAAACAACTTATTTGTTGCAAATAACTTGCAGTAGCTACTATTTAACTGAAGTAGCCTATGCCATACATAGGCTACAGCACGCATACACCATACGAAAAATTGAACACCAAATTTCTTCAAATTACTTGATTCATAATGGATTTATTATTGTAATTAGATCTACCGTAACAGATTTCTCTCTGGATATCAACGAGAAACATTCCCTCCAAACTATCGAAGCCTTCAGCGAAAAAGACTCGGCTTTCGTCTCCTCCAATCTGTAGCAATTCAGCAGTGTCTGCATTACCAATTCCAACAGCAAACGTAATGGCTCCACCTGCTCTCAGAGCTTCGCTTGGCTCAATGACGCTGTCCTATATACAAAAATTGCAAGATTACCATATAGCTGCCTTATCTTTTTTTTAAGCCTTGAAAGGTCATTCCTGGTAGTTTCGCATACTTGTAGTAGAGGCTCTTGACGCAGGGCCGGTTACCGAGATTGGCAGAGTTGTAGTAAGGTTTTATGTTGATGTTTGCAGCGACACCGCGTGGTTGGAAAAGCACTAGATATTTACAAATAACTTTATTCGTGAAAAGCAGCAAAGGAGTAGCTAAATAGATTAAAATCAAATGGTTAGGCTACAATAGTAGCCTACAAAGATAACAAAAAGATACACAAAAATAAGTTGATGAAAGATTATTTTCATTGAGCCTGTTAGGTCCAAGGCTGCTTTTCGGCAGAGTTAACTGTGTTTTGAAAATTTTATTGAACTTGGAAAAAAGTTGTTTTACTGTAATATTCAATCACCAATTAAATGTCACATTAGGTCCTGCGTGACTTGCCAAAGCCATGGTTGTGTTTAGTAGGCTTAAATCTATTCTTATGTAGCCTATTTCTAATTAAATATTTTGCTTGAGAATGTCGCTTGTCTTTTGCATTTGATCTACTTCCATTATGACTTTTCCATGATGCAATGGAATGCCTGTGGTTTATGTTGACAGTGTGTGCTATAGTTAGCATCATCAGGGTATGGCATAAAATAGTTTTTGCATTTAGCTTATATGCCTACGCATAGATTTTTAAAGGGAGTTTCTCGAAAGCTCAACATGTTCAAAATTATTTTTCTAATTTATAGTGTCAAATAAAAATTTTCTAAACCATTCAGCGTTAGATGAAACAATTTAATTTTATTCAAAAATGAGAAAGGCTAGTTGTTCATAGGTGCACGTTTCAAACAAAAGACAATGAACACTTTTTAAAATGGTTTTACTCATTGGGGTAAACCTCACAATGCTTCTAAAAAGATTAAGCCTACGAGTTATGGACCCAGTTCAAAAACTTTGCTTCACACGAACCTGAGATTGTCCATCCGTGACTGTCACCACAATCTTCGGAACGTCGTCATCTCGAGCACCGTTCTCTGGTGTTAAAATGTTATCAATGACGTATTGGAGAGCTCTTCCGGTCTGGGTTCCAACACCATTGTATCTCATTGCATCAACAGCATCAGCGACATCATCGCGGTGGTTTGATGAGTCAAAATTGAACTGTTCTTCAACAATTCTGTTGTATCTGACGAAAAAAAATAATTTAGTTT
The DNA here is from genome assembly GCF_918807975.1 of Aplidium turbinatum. NCBI lineage: Eukaryota > Metazoa > Chordata > Ascidiacea > Aplousobranchia > Polyclinidae > Aplidium > Aplidium turbinatum. The sequence goes on along the minus strand of NC_137480.1, from coordinate 18,746,749 downwards.
TGGTAAACGTAGGCTACATTAGCCTGTTGGTCTGTCTCATTTCACAACCTATTTGACCACGCTAATAGTAAAAAGCGTAAGTGGAAGGCTTGAAAAAGTAAGCAAAAAATAACCCTCACAATTTCCTTTCTTACAAACTTTTTGGTTGTTTCCATCTCTGTAAAAGTAACGTACTTAAATATGGTCTTAGTTGCTTTTCTTTTCTTTTTCTCCGACCTATTGCTACTCTTTGTATCATTCTAGCAAAAAAAAACAACTTTAACTGCTTGTATACAGACGTCACTGCTTTTATTGCTCAACCGGTTACTGTATTAAACTTAAAGTCAAAGCATTTTGAGCTCAACATTATGTTTCAAAATCATTCCAAAATTTTGTGACTATAATGGACTACTATAGGCCTACACGATCTTGAACAGTAGGCTATAGGCTGTCTTAAAACAAAGCCACTACTATAAGAAAAGCTATCCTTTGAGCCTTACCTTATCAAAGCAGTGTGAACTAAATCTTCTCCAAGATTAAAGCTCAATAAAAGAGCTTTTACAAAGGATTTGATTGTCTGGAAGTTGTCGAATCTTACAGAGCTTGATGAATCAGCTACAATAACCACGTCAGCCTGCGTAGAGAAAGATATCGTTGGAAGCAAAAGTGAAAGTCACATCGGTAGGGGCAGACGTTCGTTTTAAAAATAAAAACATACTTACTGCACTGAAGACTGAGGAGAACTTAAGGTCGAAACAGTGGCGTCCTGTCTGCAGCTCTTGGCTTATGCCGATTGAGCACTTTACTAGAGGCATCTTGCTGTGCATTGCGCAAAGCTCACTGCTTGCAGTTTGAGCACTTTGGCAAGGTTGGCGGTAGTACCATTTTTGGAGCTTAGATTCCATAAATGGGAAACGTCACACGGATGAATATAGGCTATCTCCGTGGCCAGACCCAGTGTACCTACTGCACTGAGGAAGCCGGACGGCCGAAACGGTGTGCACTGTCTGCAGTTATATATATATTTAAATGTATTAAAAACATCATTTTGCTCATGTTGATTACAAGGCTGTGCAACAGACCTGTTGAAGGTGACAACGTTCTTCGACGGCACAAGGTCTTTCGTTGAAGTTGCAGAGGTGACCGGTACAACAGCATCGGCAAACATCGTTCACCGTGCCAGGGTTACATTGAGTTGGCTCCCAAGCATTCATTGGGTTCTGAAGAGATAAAAAAGGATTAAATTGTGGTAAGAAATTAAATTTATTACACCTCACACATTTTAACCAAACATCATAGGAAGCAGTGTTGTGCGTTGACGCCGTCAATTTGACGGCGTCATTTGACGGCGTCAAATTTTTGTTGACGCTGAGGCTAGCGCCGTCAGTTTATTTTTTAGTTGACGGAAGTGACAGCGCCGTCAACTATTTTGCCGATTTTAAGCGTCAAGCGCTATGCGTCATTTTTTGTTTTCATGGAAAATCTCGTTTCGCAATGAGAGTTTCACAATGTATTCTGGCCAGCGCGACTCATCCAAATTACCGGCTTTCGCGTTGGTTGGAATGGCTCCCTGGAATACAAGCGGAAGAAGTTCGCCAAATGGTAATCACTCATATCGTGAGCAGTATCGAGAACGAGGGATCAGAGAGAGAAAACGAAAAATCAATGAATGTCATCGCGGAGGTTGAAGAAACTTTATTTCAAGAGCTCTATGCCCCTGAAAAGAGCGATGTTGTTGCAGTGGACCTCGTTAAAATAAGATTTATATAATACTAAACCATCACAGCACGCTTGGAAAAATAGAACAGTGATAGGCTACCTTTCCGAGTAAACGTTCTCAAGACTTGTTTTTAAAATACAACACACCAATACCATTTAGTGCTACTGTGGAACGCATGTATTCGCTTGGAAAGGACATTATGCGTCTCAAACGCAGCAGATTGTCAGGAAAACGTTTTGAAATGCTTGTGCTTCTACAAAGAAATAACTAATAAGCTAAAGCAGCTAATTAGGCTACAATACAATCTCAAAACATAAAACCTGCTCTTTATTTATAGCTATTGTTAGCCTACACTTGGTTAAAATACTTCCGTTTTGTGAGACCCTGGATACAATAGCGCTAGAAATTAGCGCTGACACTGACGGCGTCAATTTCTTTAAGAGCCGACGCAGTACTTTACGCCGCAAAGTTTTTAGGCAATTCGCGCAGACGCTGACGCCGTCAATTTATTTCATTGACGCGTGCAACACTGAATTAAGAAGTAGTATACTCTGTGGCTTAAACCGAACTCAGATGGCATCTAATGTTTTAACTTTCCTTAGAAGCCTCTTCAGAAATCTTAATGATGGTAAGCTGTATCTAACTTCTTGGGATTTTCAGGGTTCTGAAGCTTCTTATTGGCAATTCCAAATATAATATGGGTGAGACTAAAAGAAGAAATTATTAAATAATTTGGCGCTATCAATTGTAAATTTTCTCATTATGACATTGTTGCAAATTAAAATCATTTGAAAGCTTATTGAAAGTTTTTTGTTTGATAGTTGTTAATAAGCTATAATGGTTTCCTCGAGATGCAAACAGGATTTTGGTCGTGTGATAATGATTTAGCTATGTTCAAATTTAAATAAATTTAACTAAAGTCTCTGGGGTTGAAAAAAAAGGGACATAGTAAGAAATGAAATCATCAGAAAACCAATGCAATTTGGAGAGTTGGAAAACAAGCTGATAGAGACACGCCTTAAATGGTTGGATCACGTCGTAAGGAAAGACGAAGATTAAGTCGGAAGAAGAATAAGACAATCTGAAGTTGGTAAAAGAAAGCGAGGAAGGCCAAAAAGAAGATGGAGAGATTGTGTGACAGAAGATATGGAAACAGTAGGAGTGAAGGAAGAAGATGTTGCTGGAGTTATGTGGAAGACTGTAATCTGCACCAGCGACCCCACTTGCAGTGGGAATATACCAGAAGAAGAAGAATGTATTATTTTTTAATACTTGTACCAAAATATTTTCAACAAGGCTTTAGTTAAGAGTTTTACCTGACTTTCAGCACAAGGCTGGACATCCACTGAAATGTCAGCAAATATCTCACAGTCAATTGTAAATAGCCTACACGGTGGTATTAAGATCAGTGGTTCCCACACTAGAGTCTACAAACCCCCGAGGAGCTCGTGTATACATCAGTTGGAAACTGCTGCTTTCTTGTTGGGTAAATAATCTATAGGATCAGTCGACTTAATAAAAGTTACTGCAGCAAAGTGATGTGATATAGGTTTAAGTTATTACGTTAAGTAACCTATAAGCATAAAAGCTACATCAAAATAGAAAGTAATGAAAAACTCCAATACCTGTCTAAAATTGTTGTTACAGGATAGGGCTTGCTTGCATCGTTTGAAGATTTGTTTTTTACCGTCATGGACACGGACTTCGTTTTCACATGCATCCGCATCATCAGGACATACTTGCAATCCATTGGCATTGCACTCCTCGTTGGTTTCTGCCCCATTGCATTGGTAACATGCTCGTCCTTAGTTAATATAACTTATGTTATGTAGGGGTAATAGACCAATGCATAGATTAGAAAAAACAATAACACATCAAATTTTGCAATATTGGATAACAATAAGTTCTTTTCTGTTCTTTAAAATAATTTCACAAAAACTCTCTTATATTTGCCGAACACCAAAGTTTCTAATCGCTTTGCATTCACGCATCTTGTTGATAAAAAGATATATTTGACTAAATTTGAATCACAAACTAATTTAAACTGATATAAATGTTATGCCTGCTGTGATATAATCTAAAAACACTCAAAAAAAATTAGCATAATCTCTAATTGCACAGCGATCTTAAAAGTATTCCTGCCCCTTTCTAAAACTTTTATTGCTCGACCTCATTATCCAATAGTTTTGTACGGTATGAAAACAAGGTAGGCCTAAGGTAGTATTGAGAAACTGTAACAGAACATGCAGTTCTCTTACCACAGGTTCTACTATCTTGATGCAAGGCTTCTCCCATTGGGCATACGCAGTTGTATCCACCGTCTATATTAGTGCAATTTTTCTGACAGCCGCCATTGTTTAGAGCACACTCATCAATATCTTGACAACTTCCATCTTCCATTAGAATATAGCCTATATTTGAAAATAACAAATTCCGTTTAATATTGAGCCTGTCTTTAGCAGCCTCTTTCAACTTTAGGGGGTCTACTACACCCTTTCTTAGTTTAACTGATCAACTTAATGTACAATATTTTTTTTTAATTATTTCATTATTACCAGACATTTTCCATAATTCTGTTTCTTGGTACCAATTGAAGCAAGAATTGATAGCGAAAGACACGTGTTTCGCCCATGAGGTTGCGCCCATGAGTATCGTACCACCAATTCATGACACAATTTTTTTGACCACTGCTTTTGCCAGTCAATTTAATTCTTATTGGTAATATTAGTGGTCCGACTATTAGCTAAAGCTAGACTACAATTTGTTCTATGTTGATATTTGAATATGGTGGACTGAATTGACTCACATTGACAAAAGAAGGATTTAAAATTAGAATTCAACCTACATAGCTTAATCTTTTTATCATGCATTTTATTTGAAATAAAAGTAGGCTGACAGGCCTAACTAAGCAGTTCGAGAATAATATTAAATTTAACTCAAAAATATAGCCTATATTAGCACAGTTTTACGTAAAGCTTTGCTTGATTGTGGTAAGGGATGCCCTTTATAATTCTTTGACGTAATGCTGTAAACTATAACGTAGGTTAATCTTCCCAAGTCGTTACCTTGGCCGCAAGAGCAAACATAAGAATCTTCAGTAATAGTGCAGACTTGTCCACATCCTCCATTGTTGATGGAACAAGGATCAGCTCTGTAAGATAGTTGAAAATCTACTGTGGGTCGTGTGATAAAGAAATGTAGTAATTTATCGTCATCTGACAACTATATTCTGTTGGAGTCAAATTAAAGTGCAATAAAATTGCTAAGCAATGTAAAAACAAAATTATCATCAAGCTCAACAATAGATCTTGAAAACAATCCTTGAAGCACCTCAGTTTATTTATAAAGAAGCATTCGTATTAAAAATACGGGAGTAAAAATGATTACGTCAGCTATAGTGGCCTAAAAGGAGGTGACCGTAATGAAAAATTGGGACAACTTTTCATGACTTCTCATTTGTTTCCGAAAAACACGTGCCCAATTATAGCCTATTCCCAAGATCCGAGGCTGATTAAAGTAGGTTAAACAAAGTGTAAAAAAATCTTGGATCAAGCCGACCTAAACCTTATAGGCAACAATTACTTCTATCCAGCATGCTGCAAGAAGCAAGCTATCATATGTCATTGCTGGGAACTCAGCAAATGCAGACTCACGAGTAAATTGTTTTCCTTTCACTCATCTCAAGCTGGTTAGGTTTACATACTTTTACTAACCTGCATGTGAAACCATCAGCGCTAAGGACCTGGCCATCAGCACAAGAACATTCATACCCAGGATCCATATTGGTACAACTATCAGAACAGCCTCCATTGTTTGTGAGACACTCATCCACATCTGCACGTTTTCAAAAACAAATCCGAATTTTGATAAATAGTTACTAATAGTTATACTAATAGTTAATACTAATAGTTATAAATAGTAATAAATTGGTAAATAGTTACTCGTTGTAATTTACTTTTAAATTTTTCAAAAATGATGTTTTTCTATGGTGGTCGTAAAAAAAAAACTCAGAAACCATATATCCATTTATTCTTGTAATCAATGACTACTTAAATAGTATAGCCAAATGCTCTTCGAAGGAGTTATAATACAACAGTAGAGGTAAAATTATAGACTACTTAGTTACCAATGCAATTAATTCCATCGGCACCAAGAATAGACCCTTCATTGTTGCATCGGCACTCAAATCCACCAAGAGTATTAACGCAAACTTCTAAGCAGCCTCCATTGGCATCTTGGCATTCGTCTGGATCTAATAGAAAATGTTGCTTCGATAGAAGTGGTGTGGTATTAATAAGCAACTACTTTGTCTGCTTAGTTGCAACAGATCAAAACTACATTATTACAGCAGTAAAAAAAAATGTGATTATACCAGATTAAGACCGCAGGTTTATTTTCTCAAGTGCTGTTAAATAAGGTTCTTTAAACCAGTTGTCAAGTAAGCCTAATTTAAAATATTAATAGCTTAGACAGTGTTTAACAACTGTAAGTTTGACATTTTTAGACTTTGTTTTGTAATTTGTACTTTTTATTTTGATAACCAAGACTGCATTTGAAGTTGAAATCTATACAGAAACACCACGATTGAGTTTCTGAAAAATCTTTCTAGTTTGGGCTTTATTATTTAATCAAACAACTTCAAGTTTCAATAAAGTTTATGTTTCATTTTGATTGTACCACTATAAGATGTCTCAAGTCTTCATTTCTTTCAAAGGTTCAAACACAATATCAAAACATTGTCAGAAAAAAAAAACCCAAAAAAAAACGATAAATCCTACCACAAGTGAGGCCATCTTCCACAAGAGAATATCTTGGCGGGCAAAAGCAAACAAAGCTTCCAATAGTGTTAGTGCAGTTATCAGAGCACCCACTTGATCCATCAGCACATTCATCTCTGAATAAAAAATTGAAAATATAAGCAAAAGGAAATGTAAATTCTTGTGTTGTTTTTTGTATATGTTATTTAATGTTTTGTGTTGAAAATGGTTTGAATAGAATGGACAGGAAAGTCTTCGAATATAAATCGTAAGAAGGAAACGTATCTTTGCATGTTAACTACTCTTACTTACTTACCTTTCGCAAATGGTGCCATCAACAAGAACGTAATCGGAAAAGTCGTTTGGACAAAGACATTCAAAAGATCCTTCCAAGTTGACGCATGTAGCAGGCGCTACACATCCTCCGTTGTTGATAGAGCACTCATCAACATCTGAAAATTAATGCAACTTTAAAGCGAATTTTTCTTATTCTCGGTAGCGAGTGGTCAATATCTAGAATCCATGCAAACAAAAGCTATTTTTGTGAAGCACAGTGTATAACGTAATGTGTCAGTCTAATAAAGCATAAAATTTAGAATCGTAAAATTGTATAGGCTGCGATCGCACCACATCTTGTAAATTGCAAAGAATTAATAGGACACGAGTAATATTTTTGTGATACTTTATTCTGACTTTGTTGCATTACGAAGTAAGCTAAAACTAAAAATCCGAAAGCCCTGAATTCTTTACAGCTTGAAAAGTGTTAAAAACTATCTTCACGTGTTACAAATATTTGCCTTCTTGGCTCCCCAGCAATTGTTGTAGCATATGATATAGCCTACAGTAAGTTAGGCTATTGGACTGTAATTACATTAATGGAAGTCAGCTGATCTGTGAACAAGAATGTTAGCTTATTTGCATCAACGAAGTTAAAATACTTCCTGTTTTAGACAAACAGTTTAAAAGTAAAACTTCTCCTTACCAACGCATACATCCAAATCACTTGGATCGGCGTCCCAATCTGACGTTTCATTGACGAAATTATAGATGCAGTTGAGTTGAGAACGTTGTGCTCCACTCTGGCTTAACATGTAGCCTTTGCAAACCGAACGGTATAAAATTAAATTCACCTACTATCCTCTAAAAGTCTAAAGTACTGTAGATGTAATATGTCAAACAACAATAAGACCATGGCAGTTTCTCAAAGTTTTATAACACCAGGCTACTTGTTGTATAGTTGTCATATAGATGCTTGGAAAATGCAAACACTTGAATGCTAAAAGGTTGGGTCGCCCTTTGTGTAGTACCGGTAGGCCTATTGTAGCTGAAATAAAATTCCAGCGTTAACTAATAGTAGTGATACTTGAACGTTTTAAATCAGTTTTAAAACATGTAATAAACATAAAAGCCTGCTTTAATGCGGTGCTGATCGTATGTTAACCAATTAAAGTCTGGGCTGTTAAAAATACCATATATCGAAGTAGCAAATACAATAGGCAAACTATGTATAAAGTTCTAAATTAGAATATCGAATTTAACCAGTATACTGCAGGTAAATTAAGCTAGTTTAGAAATTCCGTTTGATTCTGCTAATACTACAAAAACATTTAATTTACCCAATTTAGATCTTCAAGTACATTGCGTATATACTCTGGTTAAAATGATATATCTCAAACATACCTTCTGAGCATTCGACTGTAGCAACTCCTCCAGGAGCCACTTGATCTCCTTCTTGAAGTCCTCGGAAAACAACGTCTGTTCGGGCAAAAACTGGACATCCATTGACTTAAAAAACATTATGCATTTAATTTCGTAAACGCAGAATAACATTGGATGGAAACACAATTTTCCTTGAAATTTATAGATGAATACAGGCTATAAAGCCTATCAAAGCTAACTGATCAAACCAAAACTTGATATATTTACTTTCTCAGAGTAAACCTAATGACGGAAAATTTATCGGATTGAATTTTTAATATGGATGTAAATCTTGTTAACAGAAATTATTCAACCAATGGTTTATATGCCAGAAACAGGAACAGTACATGTTCGAAACAAGCAAGTTTGTATATACACTGAAAAAGTGGCTCAAGTTTCCATATTTCAATCCAATAAATCAGCGTTTGCATTTATTTTCCGAGATGGAGAAAAATGTTCCAAACATAACAAGTAACAACACATAAATTATATTAAAACAGCAAGTACATGGTGAGTTATGGCGACTCCAAGTGGGGTAGTGACCCACAGGTTAAAGTTACAGTTTGTAGTGCTATATGCATGGGCGCCGATCGCTCTGTAAAATTGGTGGGGACATTTACTAGGAAAGGTAGGAAGGGGCGACGAGCGAAGCGAGCTAGAAAGTTTGGGGGTCTGTTCTGACAAACAAAAACAAATACAGTAGGTACAAGTCTAATGCGATGTATACTGTATATCAGGGGTGGCCAACTTCTCGTCGAATGGGATCGACCAAAAATTTCTTATTTACTAGCGATCGACCGGTCGGTGATAAAGTCACTGAGCAATTTTTGTGACACCATAAGATGTGTGGGAAGAAAGTGTGTTGTATAAGTGTGTATGAGCGTGTACGAGTATGACTGACAGGTATTCTGTTTTCATACTTAAAAAAAAAACCCTGATCGAAGTTTGTCTGAGTTGATCGACAATATTTCTCACGAAAAAAGTGCTTTTTAGGAATCTTGTAACTTCAACACAAAACCCGACACGATCGACCAATTGAGACTTGGCAATCGACGTGTTGGCCACACCTGCTGTATTTGGTTGGTTGGTTTTGAATCTTTATCCTCGAACTGACAAAGCCTTGATTGGTTATTCCTAGTAGTTTCGCATACTTGTATAGGCTCTTGACACAGGGCCAGTTACCGAGATTGGCAGAGTGAAATTTTCCGATTGTTAAAGTGTTGTTGCCGTGGAATTATTCCATTCACTAGGTGCCGCGGAATGGAGAGCAGTCATGAAAATGCGTTGCTCAAGAGCACACCCCGAGAGTCAAACTTGAGCCGGGCGCGTAACAACTGAGCTTGCCGGCCGGACAAATATATTTTAATTGTCAGTGTCAGCATTGGACGGCAGACGTCCAAACACTCGGCAACGAGTCTCCGGCTAATTAAAAACGAAGTCCTCGGAAAGGCCATGAATGTTGTTCGAATTCAAACCTGTGTTGTGCACATGGCAGACCATTGCATGATTTAGCCGTTTCTGTGTGATGGTAGATCGTAACCAAGTTTTGACACGTCGCAAAGTTGAAAATGACCGTTCAGCTGAACACGAGCTGGCTGGTGAAATGAGCAAAAGTCGCACAAAAAGTTCCACTTGCGGAAACATTTGTCGAACGGCGGATGGCATCTTCTTGAATATCATTCGAAAATCTTCCACCGAATTTCCATTGTACTGCTTTCGAAAGAAGCATAGCTCTTGTGCAAGACTGCAAGGGACTCTGTATCAAAGAACTCAAATCGTCTACCACATGTGATCGTAGCTTTCAACTAAAGGGTGATTTTTGTAGAATTCAGAAATATTGTAGTGCTCAAGATTGGTTGACTTGAAATAGTCAGTAAGATTTTGCTGCGTGCTGTGAAAGACTGCAAAATACTCTGACCGATATTTCGTCTCAGGTGTTTGAAGTTGAGGAGGTTGACCATGGCTATGTCCATGCTGGAGACAATTTGGGACCTTTTTGGGACGTGACAGGTTCAATAACTCAAGCCTTTCAGCATTTACAAAGGCAAGATTAAATTCTTCTTCACTGCGTAGATAGCGGAGTTTAGCACTACAAAGTTCAGAACCTTTAAACATGCCAGCCACAGTCACCGTGCAACCTTGCAAGGCTTTTGTTAAAACGATCCAGACACTGAATGCAGACACTGCCGCTAATAACCTAATAACACTCGACCCGCGAGAAAAAGATTTCAAAAGCCAACTAGTTGCTGTTGCTACATTTGAATGAAATTGATTCACGGCTACTTCCAAGACTTCCAATACTGACTTATAATTATCAAGCACTGCTTTTACAGCAGCTGCACGTGTGAGCCATCTTGTTGGGACTAATTGGTTTCAGTTTTCATGCCGCCTGAGGCAAAGATTCTTCAGAATAAAGATTCAGGTAGGCTACAGATGCTTGAATTTCTAAGAAACCATTACGTTATAAAAAAATAATTTAAAAAGATGGTGGGGACTTGTAAAAAGATGGTGGGGACATGTCCCCACTGTCCTATAGGGATCGGCGCCCATGGCTATATGGCAAGCTCCCTTGAATTTATACAGTATAAATCGTTCATAGAATAGGTATCAAATTTCTTATACCGTAGACCGGTTATTTAATTTTAGTGAAAAGGTAACAATGCTATACATAGTTACTTTAATGATGTAAACTGTAAAGTGTTAGTTTTAAAACAAAATTTAAATACAAACTTACGAAAGAAGTCATACGGGCAAAGGCCAGAGTTGCAAAAAGATTCCGTACAGCAGCATTCACACTTGGAGTTCAATTCATTGAAATTACATTGGGAAGGGCCTTCTCCTGCACTTCTTGGATTCTAGTGAACAGAATTAAAAACAGTTTTTGCTGTTAAAACGGAACAAAATTCCTCTTCACAAATTTTATTACAAGTATTTTTAAAAATTTGAAATCATTTTTCGTTGTATTTGCAGCGAACAGTTTTTGGCCTGCATTCGGCTTTAAAACTATACGTTTTTTTAGCAAAAAAAATTATCCAAATTCCTTAAAGCTTCTCAAATATTTCGAATGAACAACTTACTTGGATCAGGTTATTGATGCAAGCAAGAGTCTGCTGGCAGCCTTTGGTGATTCTGGTCACGTTATTTCTTGTCCTCATCGTTGTAAAACAGGAGTCAGCACCAAATGGGCAAGACTACAAAATATGAAACATACACAAACTTTCCATTATAGTGAATCCCATGCTTTAAAAAATTTTTGATTTGTAATACAATGAATGTTATTTGATGTTTTAAAATCATTAATAATAATAATAATAATGTTAGTTTTTATATAGCGCTGTATCCATCGCAGAATGCGTTGCTCCTCAGCGCTTTACAAAGCAGACAGTGTCAATGCAGCCGTATAGAGGCGCAACTGAGTACATAAAGTAATTGACGATTCAATCATGAAAATATTTTTCGTTAACTTAGGTTAATTTTCATCGTTGTCAACAAACCTAAATTAAGTTTAACTTAAATTGCGTGATAGAATATTGTGGTAATTGTCACATTCACATTGAAGGTATGAAAATTTACGGAAATCATATAGCCTAAAATTTAAAAAAAAAATAGAGATGTCAGAGGCTCACTGAAAGTGTTTGGCAATCGTCATTACTCAAGGCATTATCGCATGTATGACAAGTAACTCCACATGTGCGCCCGTCGTCACGAACGCCAAAACCATCGGGACATTCGCATCTGTACGATCCAACAGTGTTCACACAGGTGTGTTCGCAGCCACCATTTTGTGTAGCGCATTCATCAATTTCTAAACAAGATTATTCAAAATTTAATATCTTCTTAATGACTTGAAATTTTGTTGTTTGTTTTTGAATGAAATAAATAATAATGATGATCAATGCGGAGATATATGTTGCAATGATTTGATTGAAGTAACCTGGCGTTTAGCCTACTCTTTACATCAACACGTATTTTTTGGTGTACTGGAGCATTATGTCACACTTCAGAAAGTAAAAACATAACAAAAATGTTCTTCAAATCAAACGTTGCAGTAGATGTTATATCTATGTGTGACCTGTGCAATTATGTTCATCTTCATTTAGAGTGTGTCCAGAATTGCAAAGGCAATCGTAGGAACCACCTAAAATATTTTCGCAAACTTGTTCGCATCTGTTGGGAGAAACTTGTTCAAAGCAACTATCAGGTTCTGAAACACATAAAAAACATTGAAGGTATATATATCTTCATGGCCATATATATATCTTCCTGGCCTTATATATATCTTCATGGCCATATATATATATATATATATATATATATCTTCATGGCCATTATTCCAGTGTAACTACTGCACTGATGAGACCGGGAGGTCGAAACGGTGTGCACTGTCTGCAGTTATTGACGCTCTTGGTTTACGCCAATTGAGCACTTTACTGGAGGCACCTTGCTATGCATTGCGCAAAGCTCACTGCTTGCAGTTTGAGCACTTTGGCAAGGTTGGCAGTAGTACCATTTTTGGTTACTGATTAGGTACCACAAATGGGAAAATGTCACATGGGGATATATATATCTTCATGGCCATTATTCCAGTGTAACTACTGCACTGATGAGACCGGGAGGTCGAAACGGTGTGCACTGTCTGCAGTTAAAAAACACTTTTACCATTCATGTATTATTCTTTTTATACCTTGTCTGTAGAGTTATGATTGTAAATATGTGGAACACCTGAAAGCAGACAACCATTTTCGGCATTACCAATGTTAATATTATACAAACAAGAAAACAAATTATTTAAAAACCCGACATCAAAAGAAAAGAAGTCAACTTGATCTAACCGCATGTCTCTCTATCAGCTCCCAAAACCATCCCTTCCGGACATGTGCATGTGAAGCCCGGGTCCAAGTTTTGACATCCATGAGAACAACCAGCATTTCCATCCAGGCATTCATTGACATCAGCACAATTGAATTCGTCCACCTGTTTAATGGTCGTAGAAAGATTATATTGGTCATTACCTTCCCTGAAAAACAACATTTCAACAGACCAAATGATGCTAGAGATTTTACTGTTGAAGAGTATAAAATAACTCCATTACTATGTCATTGAGAACTCCACAAAACACTTTGGAATTAAAAATTTTCTCATGAACTTTATCATCAGCTTTTGTATTCAGTAATATCTCATTCCAAAATGAATAGCTTTGTGACGGATGGGCAAATTTGTAAACCCAATTAAATTGCAACAATTACTCAAGTTTAAAACATTTGTCAACAAAAAAGAAATGATTTCATAAAAGTATAGTTTGTTCTTTATTGTAAAACACATTACATTGCTTACCAAAACTTTGTCAAGATCACACAAGCAATTTCTTCCTCCTGGGATGTTGATGCATCCTTCCTGGCATCCTCCATTATCAACGGCACAAAAATCATTGGCTGAGGATGAGGAAAAAGATTTACGTCATTTCGTTTCTCTGCATGCAAAACAATCTCTACGTGCAGCTATAGCCCAGCAAACAACCTACAAGGTAGTACTCATTTCCATTTCAAGGTTATCCACACAGAATGCTATTAAATTTCATGTCATGATTATTGAGGCAACACAGCGTGAAGTCAATAAGGGGTGTGGGGTGTCCAGGAGGTAGTTTTAGACCCACACACGGGATGAATTTAGGGGCAGGTAACCTTTCCAAAGGTCCATGAATCTTAAATAAATTATCAAGTATTCTTTGGATGTAGTGCGTATGTCTTAGAGGTGTTTTGATTTGGATCCCGAGGATCTCATTGGTACTTTTCTAATTTCCCAAATTATCAAAATGCCCAAGTTGCCCAAATTATCCTTTCAATGGTCCTGTCAACAACATTACACAATACACGATTTTGTATTCTAGCTGAAATGCTGATGTAACAGTAAAGTACTTGGGAAGTCAACAAACCGCAGGTAATTCTGTCATTGCTGATTATCTGGTTCTCCGGACATGTGCAGTAGTAAGACCCCACCGTATTGGTGCAATTGTGTGAACAACCTCCGTTCCCGATGCTGCATTCATCAAAATCACATCTTCGCTCGTCTGCCTGAAAGAGAGAAATCGTTTAGTTTGATCCGTTGTGACAACACAAAACCACAAGGATAACAAAACTAACCGAAGCCTAAAAATTGTCAATTTTTGCATCAGGAAAACATAAATAGTGACATGTTTCATAAATGCAAAGAAATTTATTTTCACATGAGTCAGTTCAATCATATATAGCTAAAAACCGATTTCGATCAGCTAGAAGCTAGATCATCTTCAGTTAAGCTTGAAGATACTTCATTTTCTTGATCATGTTTCATTAAACATTTCATAACTGATGCTTATCTTGCGTCAATTTTACATGTAATTTACCGTGATAAAATGTTGTTGCTCTGGTTCAGGACAGAAACGACTTCCGACAAGACCCGAAAGTTCGTCGTCGAGATTGTCAAAACCATCAATAATTCGATAACTGCTGGGGTCGTTGTCAGCAATCATCAAGATTTCTTGCTCGTTGACACGATCCGCTAGTTGTGGAAAAGATAATTTAAAAATTAAAAAATGAAACAGTTTTAATATTGAAACAAACAAAATTGAAGTAAGGAAAGGTTCTTATTGGCTGCAGTCATAAAAAAGTAACACCGAAAGGTCTGGAAATGTGATGTTAACGGTGGATCAATTAACTTAATTAAAGTCAAAGAAATATATGATGTTTAACACCAGAAACTGCAAAACAAGCATAACGCACAAAGCCAAGAGTTACTGACCACTGAACTACTTGGATTTGGACTTGTGCCGTGAATTCAAACAAACAATATCCTAAATAGCGATTTTGCAGACTTTGTTTAATGTAAACTGTTTAAATTGTCCATGATAAGCAAAAACGACACTGGCAATGACTTAGGCTGTATGCTGCTGCTAAATGATCGTAGCAAATCATAACTAATCTACTCTCACTTGAGTCCTTGATAATTTGGATATTATCATACTCACATATTCCGATTGCAAATACTTCGGTAGCTATTGAGTGCAGCCGCTCAACTGCGCTAGGAAGACTTTTTCCATCTTGTGATCGACCGTCAGTTATGACTAATACAATAAGAGGAATATGACTTCGTCGACCTCTTGCTGCTGTGAAGCATTCTCGCGCGGCCACGTCAATGGCTTGCGCTGTCCTAGTCCCACGACCAGAGTACTCAATGCTCTATATAGCAAAAAGAATGTGTACGGCAGTGGTTTTCAAACGTTTCTTGTTGCGATGCCTTTGGATAAGTTTAGGAATTTCAGTAATTTTATCTATTTGTTTGTGTCTCCTGCCTTCATTTGTCTTTTGGGAAAGTGAATTAGAATTGTGCTATGTAATTGTTTATTGCTACAGTTTTGTAATAATGAGTTCGATTGCACATGTCAGGGGTAATAACGTCCGTAAGCACTTTATTGCTGCAATTGAGTTGATACGAAACGCAATTATTGCTCTACGCTTTTGGAAAAGTAAAACGACGCACCAAGACGGAGAACCTCTCGTGTGCGGTAAGCTATGCAACAGTAACAAACAAACTCAGCTTCCTTGCCAAAGCAATAATCAAAAGCTTACGTTAGCTTCAAATGAACTACAAATGTGTAGCCTCTAAAAATACTTACCCTGATCATCTCCAACAAATCCTCTGTTGTCTCTGCATCTTTCAGATCAAATCGCTTGTTTGTTAGTCTATTATACGTCATCAAACCAACCTAACAAAATAACATGCAGTCCAGTTAAAATGATAGACCAGAGAAGAATTGGATTGATTAGAAATTGATTAAACAACTTGGGTTTGCACTAAACTAAAACAACTGAATTGAATCTGGTGGTTGATAGCGTTCGTTACGTTATTGGTAAGCTATCTTAATACATGCAGAAAGACAGTAGATGTTCAAAGTCACGAAACTTATTAAGAGCGCTTTCTTGGTTGATAATGTCAGATGATGATAGCTAAATGATTAACGCAAGATACAGAAAAGCTAGAATACTATAGATATATTTACTGCCGTTCTACGAATATTTATTAAAATAGAGTAAGGGGTTGAAAATTGTTGTCTTACCCGTATTTGTCCATTTTCTTGGCCAACGTTAAAACCGGAAATAAGATTCATCACGAAATCTTTCATAACATCGAAGTTGGTTTCTCCGACTGAGCTTGATGAATCGAGAATAAAATACAAATCGATCGGTTGTGCTTCGCAAGGGTTGAAAACTGGGCAAGTGCAAATGAAAGATCCATCCGTATTCAAACAACCATGAGAACAACCGCCATTGTCCGTTGCACATTCATCAATATCTATGCATATGAAATATACAGACAATATGATATCGAAACATATCCAATCACATTTTATCCAAACACATTTTTAGAATAAGCTGCTGTTCATAATGCTACTTGATTTGTTTTAACAGGAACTGTCAAGTTTGATAACGGAGAAGAATGGAGTTATCAAAATGCACCAATTTGTCCAAATTTTGAAAAAAGCAGCAAACTGTTGATCATTTGATTTTAGATTGTCCATGGACTGCACTACCCAGTGGTTTTAACACAGTTTGCCAATGCGAAAATGTATTTAAAAACTGGCTAAAGGCCAACGAGCTTCCGGTGTGGAAACACCAAACGAAAGTACAAGAGGGACAAGAATGTTTGGAAAGCTACGTCAATGGTGTTCTATTACTCCCGAATGGATGATGATGAATGGACAATAGCCTTTAATTCAAAAACTGCTGAACTTTCACTTATCCTAGGCTTAGTTTAACCGGAACAGAAGTTAGTATTCTTTGAGTATTTAAAGCACTGTTGTAGAAAAGGTGAGCCAAACGCACCTTCGCAAGTTCCTGGTTCACCTCCAACCCAGATGCCGATGATGGTTCTTGGTTCTAAAGTGCACACCAGTTCTGCAGCACCGTTTAAAACTTCATACCCAACAGGACAGTTCACTGTACACGTATCTCCAATCTGAGTAAATGGAAAAAAAATATTACAGTCCTAATAAAAGTTTGCTCGCCATGTTTTGTGTTTTTTAATTTAAATATACAGCATTAGGGCATAAACCTAAAACAAACAAAAAAAAAATTAAAATTACCCAAACTCAGTTATATGTTGGATGTAAACATAATAAAAACTACTCTAAACTCTGGAAACAACCTACCGTGTATGGAGGATCTGAACAAGTAAGGTTAGCGTCTCCTTCCACTGTATACAAGTCAAAAGGATTGGGACAATCTATATTGATTGTGTCGGCAAGAGTACAGTCCCCAGCGTCGTTGCAAAGGTTTTCGTGGCAACAACATCTGCAAACCGAAGTCCCGTCTTCTGCCACGTTGCACTGTAAACACACAGGTGGGTTATAAGAGGACGATATAAGAGGACGACTACTACTACAAAGAGTTTGCACTAAATTAGCCGCAACGCATTGTGCGTTGCCTTACAATAATATATCGTTCACTAGTTTAACATAACTAAGGACATCGTTTTCTTTTTCAAAAAAGAATACCTAAAAACAAACTTTCGTCTAACCAGTTTCCAAAATTAGTGGATTTAGAAATGAGACAGTTGGAATTTAGAAATAAGACAGCACATTTGTTGAAATCAAACTATGGTAGTTGTGCTTCTTTATAGGTAGTTATATTGATTATTTTCATTTGGATCAGTAAAACTCCTTTTTTTCAGTATGATAAACAAGGTTTTTTATTTATTCAAAAGAAACATTTTAACTCTTGCCTGTGTTGGAGACCAAGCCGTCCTTGGATTTTGTATGAAGTTATTTACACACGCTTCTGTTTGCTTGCATTGCTTGGATATGTAATCAATTCCATTTTCTCGTCGGGTAGTGGTCTGGCATGATCTCTATAAATATTTAAATTCTTCTGATAACATTTGAGTAATTAAATCCATTACAAGTAAATTTTGCGAAACCAGAAGTCTTGTTATTTAATGTTAATAGACTGATTCTATTGGACAACATTCTGCTAACGATAAGCTTGTCTATTACCCAGGCATACACCAAACAAGAAAATCTGTAAAACATATAAATCAGCACAAAACCTTAACCTACTTGGTCCGGTGAGCAGATGACAAGGTCCAAACACTCTGCGTTGCTAAGTGCTCTGTGGCAATAGTAGCACTGAACACCACATGTTCTCCCATCGTTGCGAAGACCAAGTCCTTCCGGGCATAGACATTGGTAACCACCCATAGTGTTATTGCACATAAACTCGCATCCACCATTATTTTGTTCACACTCATTGATATCTAGAAAAATTAGCACGATAAAAGGTCAACAAAAACAGAACGATCTAATTTTAAGGCCACTGGGTTTATAAATTTCGTTACATTTATCGGTGCGTATTATACTTTATTTCCAAGACTTTTAAACAATATATTTTATCGAATTTCTTTTAGTGCACGTTTAAAAGTTCAGCTTACTATACTTTACAAACATAAATTAAAAATATTACCATAAGTTTCATAATGCTACCTTCGCAAGACACCCCATCATCGTTGAGTTTGTATCCTCCATCGCACGTGCAGAAGAACGTTCCTCCAACGACGTTATTGCAGTTCTGCTGACAGTCGTTGTTGTTGAAGCAACTGTCTTCCACTACCATGCATACATGAAATGTCAAGAGTACAAATTCATTTAGTGTTTTTATATTTTTTGTTATTTTTAAAATTTTACGGAATTGTTTTTTCATAAAAATTGCCCAACCCTTCATTAAGTAATATTTTGTCGTTTTGCAAACATTTTACTTTGAATGGAATTTAAAACGGGTTTGCCAATCATATTTTTACATGTTTTCAAAAGCAAATGCATCAACAAAATAGAAAACGTTTATTTTTTGCCATTTCTCGCATGAGTCTCACATTTGACAGTCACAATGTAACAGCCAGTTCTGAAAGCTTGTGCACGGTGTCTAGGCCATCTATTTTCGTAGGCCATGGTTTATATACGTTCTATAATCGCCAACTTCGTTTTTGTCACTTACCACAACCTCGTCCATTTCCTGTCAAACGAAATCCTTCATTGCAAGAACAAGCAAAGCTTCCTTCGGAGTTAGTGCAAGTGTGAGAACACCCTCCATTGTCAACACTGCATTCGTCTGTATCTATAATAATAACTTATGATTGTTTTTGTTTTGTATATTTTATTTTTATGTTATGGTGAAATTTGACATGCTGGGAAAAGCTAAGGCTTTCTCAATAAAGTAATCACAATCACTTATTCTTTAACTGTATAACTCCCTTTCGTATTGTTGCTAAAAACTTAGAACTTCCGGCAGTTAGCCAGTAAGCTATTTTGAATGTATTGTACATGTAGTCTAATACCTCTGGACATCAAGCATTCCGGCAGTATTAATAATATTAAGTGGGCTAAGCATAATATAGTAATAAGCCAATAGGTAAGTATAACACAATATTTTCAACAGGCCTTCATGGTAAAAAATGAAACAAAGGAGATCTTTAAAACTTGCCAGACAAAAAGACACCTCAAAGAAAAGCTTTCTTTTCTACTGTTATTGCAAAAAAAAACTACAAACCTGTACATGCGGTTTGACCCACAAGAGAGAAGCCTTCTCTACATGCGCAAAAGAAGGACGTGTAAGTGTTGACACATTGAACTTCGCATTGGCCGTTATCGACAAGACATTCATTAACATCATCAAGAGCAGCGCAGACCTGCAAAAAATGTAGAATATTAGTAGCTTCTTATGAACAGATTTCGTATGCGCCAAACGGTGTGCATGGTTTCCATGAACCTATCAATCCAATGGCTTCTCAACACCTGCCCAACCATCAAGCTCGAATCTGTCCACATGCAGCTAAGGGTGGTAAAAGGCAGAGCCCCTCAACCCTTGGAGTGGCATAGGAAAAAGAAATGCGAACGAAGAAGAAAAAAAAACAGATGACGAGACATTGCAAATAGTTATGGTTTTTCTTCATTTGCTCATAGGAATGCAATTCATGTGCTTAACATCCTAATCAACACTGAACTGAAACAATCGTGTGAATAACTGATCAAAAATTTTTTAGCAGATCAACTTAAAATCATATTCCAAAGGTAACTTGAGTTTAAAGAACGCATCTTTGATTCTCTTCAATTTAATGCAACAAACCCTTACTGATTGAAATCAACAATTATTTCCATGAGATTTCCTTGATGACTTTTATGTACTTTAAAGATGTTGATTGATATCATCAAGTTCCTCAATTAAAACGTGCAATATTTATTAATTATTATCCTATATCGACTTGGTTTGATGAGAAAAAGTGCAGGTTACGATTAATTTGTTATCGAGGTAAAAATTACTTTTCAAACCTAGCTTCACTGTATTGTTTTTTGATATGATGGTCAAAAATAAAAAACAACTGAACTGAACTGAAAGTAGGGATGGTAGAAATACTGTAGGTATTTTACTGTCCCTATATCAACGTTTAGACTAGAATTTTGATAATCACTTAAAAATTAAATAAACACAAAATCTCTTTTATTTTCTTATATGTTTGTGTACTGAGTCAGTTTTTGCAAGATTACCTGAAAATCTATAACAGTTGTTTTCATTTTAGTGAGCGCAGTCTTACCATGTTTAGAATTCTTTCAATTCTAATCGCATCAGTGAGGTCATTAAAATTGTCGACGAAAATAACATTATCCCCAGCAGGTTGTGTGGCAATTCTGATAAGTTCCCCTGCATCCGCCTCTCCAACACCCACAACAATTACTCGAGTGGTTTTAGCTGAAGAATAGGTAAGACACAGAGTAAGTCAAAAAATATTCAGAACAAACAAATAGTGTGATTTTATAAGACGCTTTGTTTTTACTTTTAATCAGTTTTTAGTAGTCCTCACAAGAACTTATATTCACTTTTCAACTAAGCAGAAAATAAGATAAAAGCCTTTTTTCATTTTATGAAATCGATCTTTATTGAACAAAACAATGCAAGAATCGTAATTACATTATATGCCTACCAATTTCCAGCATGTATTGACTAAGGCAATGACAAATCTGCTTACATCTCAACATCCGTGAATATTCGTCTAAAAACTCTTCATCCTGTGATCGACCATCAGTAACAACAACAACCACTGTTGGTTCAACACCCTCCCTCCAACCGCTGAATGCCTATATTTAAGAATTCAAGAATTTACTTGAACTCAGTTAATTTAGGGTTCAGGCTACATAATTAATCCCATTCTGTTCATCTTGAAGCATCTGATTTTTGCACAGAAAAACGTTTAGACCTACATAGCGCAACTATACGCAGGTTACAATGGATCAAACTAATCATAATGTGTAACATCACAGCAAAACAAACAAAAAGTTGTGCATGTTCTTTGGAAAAAATTATCTTTGAAAGCTTTATTGATTTTTAATTGGGAAGCTTTGTTCTATTCTCTTGTCAATGTTGGTTCACATACATTGTAACATACAATAGCCTACATTGCTTATCTTGAAATGTTGATGTGATTACAAAAGGGAAATACAATGCATCATGCGGTCTACAAGGAAACCACCCCTCACACTACTCATCTATATTATCTTTCTATGAACAGAACACAGTGCTAGTAAAAATATATTATAAGCACATAGTTTGAAAATAAAAATCTGTTCTGGTAAAGCATAAAGCATGTCATATACGTGCAGATTATTTTTAAATCTTCCACAAACCAACAGAGCAATGAATAGTTTAACTAGACAAGCATTAGCGACTACAAAATTTGTAGTAATACTTTGTAAAGCACGATGACACTCATCCTCATTGCAACCAGGCCCGGATTTAGGGGGGGGGGGGCAGAGGGTGCAGGTGCCCCGGCCCCCCTTTTGAAGGGGCCCCCAACGTGGAAAAAAGGTGATTTTGTGTGATTTTTTTCTTTTAGCCTTTGAAGTTTCTACAAAATGCTGTGCAGTGCAGGATTAATGCTATTGTAGGAAAAAAATTTTGCACAGGGGGCCCCCCGATGTAAAAGTACTCCGGGCCCCCCATCATCTAAATCCGGCCCTGATTGCAACTATGGGTTGCAATTTGTAAAAACAAATCATTGCATGCTCGTGGATTAAACTTTCAAATAGGACAGTGCATTGTTTTTTTGATATAGTTTTATACGAGTTTAGGGATGACAAAGAAGTGTCTGTTTTAATCTCTCAGGATATTCTCAGTCGTTTAGTATGTAACATGATCAGGTAATTACACGCAGTTTATATCAGTAGCTTATGTTCCCGGTTGTGAGCATACGTTTTTTAAGTATTAGCCTACATTTAGTGTAATGTATCACCAAATAAACAAATGTCAAGCAAGTCAACATGTCAATACCTAACAATGAGCTAATTCCATCAATGTAAGTATTATCATAGAGATAAAAGTATACAATTTTTATGTATTGTGTGGCTCATGCAATCGCGCAGTAACCACGGGTCAGTGAATGACCTAAAATTAAACAAATCGTCATCTCCGTTTTGCAGTTGACATAAAGCAGAAGATAAAAACTGATAATCTATTTCATATGATGATTTTATTTGACTATTTTTACTGCTAAATGCTGTTTTGAGATTCTGAAAAGTGTTTCTCTCTGCAACAGCTTTTTAAGACACGAGAAAATTAAAACTTAAATAAGGTGTAAGGACCTTAGCGTTTGCTTTCAACATTAACTAATGTTCTCACTTGTAGATGATGTTCTGTGAACACTCTTAGAGCTGTGGCGGTGAGAGTACCTCGACCATAGTAAGGTAAATCTCTGACGACTTGTAGAACAGCTTCTTTATTGCTGACTTGGTTAAAAAAAAGTTGAGAGTCCGTCCAGCTATTGTACCGAGCAATTGAAACCCTTGTTTGACCATCGCTTAATCCAATATTGAGTCCATCAATTATCTAATGAAAAAAGTTGATACTGTGTATGTTAAATAAGCGTTTTGTAAAAATAAGTTTATAGGACCATAATATTCTTCTGTATATCTCTATGATATGACATTTCGTCGTGTTTGTAATATCACAAAGTGTATATATTATTCCTGGGCGTTAAAACAAAGAATCTACTGAAAAACATCAAAGAACAACAATTTCAATTTCTAGGACACGTGCTACGAAAAGGAAAATTAGAACATCTCTCTCTCACAAGCAAAATTAAAGGGATGCGTGCCCCCAAAGCAGTAAAGATTAACCAACAAATCGACAAAGTCAACACAAACATAGCCTACACCTAATACACACAGAAAAAGACTGAGAATCTTGGAAACTTATACAAGAGGCAGTCAAGGCTTGAAATCAAGTGCGACAATGAAAGAAGAAGTATTGTGTCAGCATTAATTTTTCTTAGGTTGACAAATGCAAAGCCATTACGCCGTTTCACGCTGCATCACTGTTTCAAAATTATGCAGTTTTCAGAGCTATTTGTAACTTTTCTCTAAATTGACAATCATAAGCCATTTTTGAGGCGAAAATTTACGTATTAAAAACATTAGGATATCAGACTCTTACGCTTTCTGTAAAGTCTCGTATGAGCTGGAAATTTTCTTCTCCGATCGAACTTGAAGAATCAAGAATAAAACCAAGGTCCATGCCGCCGCTGCAAGCTAGATTGTTTCCTGAAAAACAATTTCTTGGTAATAATCATAGCTCTGGCATGATTTGGTTGCCATTTATGAAAACAGTTAGACTATCCGAGACGGCCATAATCAACATTGTCAGCTTCTTGACATCAAGATTTTGGAAAATTGTTTTTGTGATTTACCTTCTGTCTATCTTTGATCCACTGAAACACAAAAATGATTTCTCCTCCTTTGCTAACATACAACATACAATTTGGGTAGAGAGGTAACTCTTTTAAGCCATAAACAGACATACGGTAACTCAGCAACAACACTACATTTAATATTATAAAAAACAAAAAGCGAACGTTTTCGGCTAGTCATACAGCCCTTTTCAAGCCTATAAGAAAATTGTGCGCGGACATTTTGCTGAAAGACTAATTGCCGAACGGACTAATTGCCGAAAGGACTAATTGCCGAATGGACAAATTGCCGAAACAATTTGGAAAAAAATTACTTTGAAGTGACACAAAGTCTCGTTACTATGCAAGCAGTGCTTTTGAAATAGAATCACTTTGCTACTGTTTGTTTGCCTAAAAATTACTTTGAAGCAACACCAAGTCTCGTTACTATGCAAGCAGTGCCTTTGAACTGGTAATTATTTTGAAGTGACACCAAGTCGCAAGTCTCATTGCTATGCAAGCAATGCCTTTGAACTGATAATTATTTTGAAGTGACACCAAGTCTCGTTACCATGCAAGCAGTGGCTTTGAAATACTGTAGTAATTACTTTGCTACTGTTGTTTGCCTAAAAATTGCTTTATATACAGTATCCACAGTTTTTGGAAATCAGTATTAGTTTGAAGTGACACCAAGTCTCATCTATAAGTATAGGCTATAGGCTATGCAGTCTCCACAGGTTTTGGAGATCAGTATTAGACGTTCGCTTATACATATAACACTTCTGTCGGATACTTACGCGCTGTCGCACATAATTTGTGAGTGAAATCTGTTTGTGAATGACATTTATGTGTTATTAGGTTATGATAATACATAAAATGCATTTGTATAATTTCGGCAATTTGTCCATTCGGCATTTAGTCCTTTCGGCAATTAGTCCTTTCGGCAAAATGAGTTTCGGCAAAATGTCCATTCGGCAAAATGTCTTTCGGCAAAATGGGTTTCGGCAAAATGGGTTTCGGCAAAATGTCTTTCGGCAAATGTCTTTCGGCAAAATGTCCGGGTACCAAGAAAATACACATTAAAAGAAATGCTAAAGAATCATATAGTATCACAGCAAAAATATGGTCAAATCTAAACATTTGAGAAACTGCCTTGCTCACACAAACCTGTGAAAATTTAGCACGATAAAATTTGTGTGAGCAAGGCAGTTTCTCAAATGTTTAGATTTGACCATATTTTTGCTGTGATACTATATAATTCTTTAGCATTTCTTTTAATATTTTTTTTTCTTATAGGCTTGAAAAGGGCTGTATGACTAGCCGAAAACGTTCGCTTTTTGTTTTTTGTTTTTTATAATGTTAAATGTAGTGTTGTTGCTGAGTTATGTCTGTTTATAACATACAACATGTCGGCAATAATGACGACATGCCTTAACGTTTTAAACTTTGTTTGATTTTTCCAAAAATAAAATATCAAAGATTTTGTGTATAGCATAAAAAATAATAACATCTTGTACAAAAAGAGTTCCACTGGATCCTAAGGCAAACCATACAGACAATCCTTTGATATGGGCAAACTGAACATTTGCAAAGGAAGGTTTCATATTATCTGCAACCAATGTAATCATCACCAAAACTAACAATAGTTATATAGTAGTGAGCCTCCATAAACAATGTAATTATTTTTAAAAAATAAATTTGTCTTATAATTTGGCTGACCGTGGCACTGGATTCATTACGTACAGGTCAGATCAGCTTGGTTTAAATCAGTCCATGCGGCACTTTGTGTGTAATTGGTTGTGTGGCAATTTTTTGTTAAGTTATTACTTGCTGTAATTTATGATGTTCTTTTTCGCTTAAACTGCATTTTTTTTATTGGAGCTAACTTTTGTCAAAATGAAGGGCTTTTAACGTAATAATGGTGTATTACTTTTGTAAACAGAGAGTTAACGTTTCAAATTTCAATATGATGTTATTTCCCCTAAAAGCTTAGATTGATTTATATCAACCCTTAAAAAACTGGAGACGCGAGATAAGATAATAGATGTGGCCAAACATGTTTAAAATGCCCGGAGTGTGTGCTGTCACTGCTGACGTATTGAATGAAACCTGGTTTGAACTCACACTGTATGAAAAGCTAAGTAAATGCAAATTATGACCAGTGACCTGTTTTTATTAGTTGTCTTACTTCAAGCTTCTAGTTTGCACTTATCATCATGTTCATATTCTGATTACTGCTTCTTGTATTTTTGGTAATGCAATCGTTGTGCAGCTAAGTTCAGAATGAATGAACAAAGCATTAAAGGTAAAGGTGAGTTCCACACTTGATCCAAGCATCGGGGGATGAGAAGATAAGGTTCTCATCATACTAAGCCTTCGGCACTAACGAGAGTAGGGTGGCCAGTTCCTTTCTCTCGGACGCCTTTACTTCAGCAACTACGCCCACCCAATATATTACACCCTGGGTTGAGGTGAGCAGTGATTTTCAACAACCAGCTTAAGCCGGTAGTCGAACCAGGATTGCATGATTGGAAAGCGAGTGCCTTATCCGCTGCGCCATCCCAGCATTGCGATTTCTATAACTCACACAGGCTTTGCCAAAATGCTAACTGGAGACCGGTGTAGTTTCGATTTGAACAGTTAAGCTAAGGTTACTTTACATCCTTTTGAAATGATAGTTTTGAAAATTCAAATTGCAAAAGTGTGATCGCGGAATCTCAAATCACTGCAAACTCTTAATTTTACGGTAGGCACTTTAACATGATGATAGCCTACCCAATTCAACCACGAACCATCAGATGTTACGTTGTCCGTCCATTTGCGACCATTCCAGCATTCAGCCAGAAAGTTGATTATTGCTTTGAACTTTGTTTGGTAAATTACAAAAGAAAAAAGAGCAATAGCAGTGGTTGGAACTTGCGTTTTTGCTTTGTTCCGAGAAACGCAACCTTGATGACGTCATGAACAGCGTAGATTCTGATTGATTGATGGTTCGTGGTTAAATTGGATGTCTGCAAGTTAAAATGCCTACCGAACCTAATTTTACGAACAAAGGACTTCCTTCTTACCAGTGTTGCCAAACGCTTTTTGGATTTACAGCACAAGTGCTAAAATCTAGTCCATTATTAGTATAGCATTAATATCACAAAAGGAGTTCAAAATATGCACAAAAAAAAAACTATATTTATAACGCAAACCATCAACTTATACTAGCGATTTTGTCTATTAACAGATCGGCCTTCGGTCATATTTTAAGCTGCATGTTGGGGTGACCTGTGCATAAAGGGCGACATAGAACAATGTGAAAAAAAGTGAAAGTTTAACTTCAAAGGAGAATATTTATGTTGCCAAAAACCTTGAGAGTACTTTCTATGTTACTTGCTTTTGACCCAATGAATTTTAGAGAAGAGCTTCAAATACAGTAGACCAGTGACGTTCGGTGGCTTAAACCGTTGGGAAAGCAACACTTCCAGCGGGGGGTCTGGGGAACTTCCCCCAGAATTTTTTGAAAAACACTTCCAATTTGGTGCGCTCTGAGAGCATTTCCAAAACAAATCAAAAATAAAAATCTGTCAAATTGTGCTTCGCCTATGTCGTGATCATACATCCATTTAATGTTTAGAAGTCATGAACAATCTTAATTTTAACGTTGCAGGACCAAAATCCAGTGTTAGACATGGAATAATAGTTGTCTAAATGTTTAATTCGTCATGAATGTGCATTCTCACATATTCAGTTAGGCCTACACTACAAAAACTAACACTTAGGCCAAAACATTACAACCGCAAGCAATTTGTACAAAAAGCTGGATAAGTTTGCCTCCTGCGTATAGATGCTTAACGAACTAAATATTGCATCCGCACCTGAACGTTCATTGGCGAAGTAACGTTATATCAACGCTGTAAAAAGGACAAAGGCATGACTATGAAAGCTAGTAGGCTAAAGTACATGGCGAGGAGACATCAAAAAAAAACAACAAGCTTTTTGGCATTATGATGCTGTGCTGTGTACCGTGACGAGAGACCATTCTGACGAGTTATTCTAACCGCTCTAGCGAATGTACGCATTGACATCACTGGGTAAGCAACTCTACCATATCATAACCATGACACATCTGATTGGCTAAGCAGCTGGTGACGTTTTGTAAAACGAGTGAGGATTGGATAAAACGAAGGCGTTTTTTGACATTTTTGAACCTGGGAAAGCAACTTTGATAGTTGCTTCCCCAGTGGTTGTTTCTGACAGAAGCGTTTGCGTTAATTGGCATTCATAGGCAAGACATGCGGTTTGGTGAGGACTTAGACTACTCACAAGACATGCGGTTTGGTGAGGACTTAGACTACTCACAAGCGTTACGAGTAATTCTAGTCACGAATACAGTAATTTTCAAGTTAAAATAGACGTGATAAAAATAATAAGAAGTTAAACCTAGAATTCAGTCATTATATTTTGCATAGTTTTCGCTCAGGTAAGCACTGCTTTCCTTGCTTTCCCTCACCGATCGTCACTGCAGTAGACTACTAAGTTTGATTTTAGTTGTTGCAAATAAAATAATCTGCGTGACATAAACAAACAAAGATAATACGATTTGCCTTGGTGGTTAACCAACCAATAAGACCATAAGCCTGTTGTGGATACTTGGTGGCAACAAAAACGTTTCTGTTTAGTCGCGTATCTGCTTGAATACTGCAAAATTCACTGTAACAATTAAATGTAGCCTAGCTACACTTTGAAATGGATTTTTGAAATAGCCTATTTGTTTTTATCACATGTATTGCGTACTGTAGCTTACCATCCTGAAAACCGGCGTACACTGTAGCAAACGTCATTACTACAAAAAGGAAACTTTTTTTCACCATTCTATAAAACAAAAAAATAATTAAGCTAAAAGATTTCTCTTCCGTACACTTTTCCGACTGATCTTCTTGCTGCTTTGTACGTAGGCTGTACGAGTATCAGTAGCCTATTTATTATAGGCTAATCAATATTGATAACCTATGTGACAATAATAAGCTTGAGAACTTTTTTTAAATGCTTCACGAAGTTTTCATTAATAGTAAGTTGTAATTGGACATGCAGTAGGCTATATGGTGTA
This sequence comes from Aplidium turbinatum, assembly GCF_918807975.1. NCBI lineage: Eukaryota > Metazoa > Chordata > Ascidiacea > Aplousobranchia > Polyclinidae > Aplidium > Aplidium turbinatum. The sequence continues at coordinate 18,717,762 of NC_137480.1, read as the reverse complement.
CTCAGGGAACTAGCCTACTTTACTTATAACTACTAACAAACAACAACGTAAAGCACTATTTCTACTGATAAAAGGACAAAACTCGATTACAAAAATTTATGAATACTGAAAAGTTTGGCTGTTTATCACGATTACTATCTTTCTAATACTAGTTGCAACGTTCATCTGATGAAAGTGAAAGTAGACATACAAGTTGTTTTATAGCTTCACTGACGTTTTGAGCACCATGAAATTGAACTAGAAGAGCGTTTCCAACTGTGCCAAATTAGGCATGAAGACTGCCTTGCTTAATTTAACTTCGTCTCGAATACTAAGTTTACCTCAACTGCTTCAACTTCATGTTCAATGTTCAAAGTTTTATGTTATTTAACATAGAAAGTACCCGCTCACACATCTTTGGTCAATCTTTGAAACAACGTAGGCTATGTTTGACTTTTTCTTGCCTTTAACCGCACTGGATTTTATGACTTTGTAAATTTTATTTTGTATGCTATTCGCTCTGAAGATGCACATTATCATGGTGAGCGAAACGTCAGTAAAGTAATAAATCAACTTGTGTGTTTTCTTTTATCTTAACTTTCATCAGATGAACGTTGCAACTAGTGCTAGAAAAGAAATTTATAATAAAACTAAATGACTATTTAACGTGCAATTAAAAAGACGAAATACGAGGAATTAGCATATTTTCTGCTACGTAGCTACTTTGTGCATTTAATCAGAGATAAACTTGTAGCCGTGCCAATAAACTTTACCTGAAATTTTCAGTCTTCAGCTCCTTGAATTGCAAGAGTCAAATAATACTCTACACTCAAATAACACCTCAAAAAGTGCTCTACAGTAGTTGTAAACACACTTGCCTACTATTTTGTCTAAATAAAGTCGAACGTGGAAAACTGAACGTGACGTCATATGAATAATGTGATGTTAAACATTGTTATCTTCAGCCCTGCGATTTTTTCTACCGTTGGCCTTTTGTTGTAGGAGTTATGTCTCATATTGCTTTTACCTAATTTTTTAATTTAATTTGAATTAAAGAAAGGTTATCGAATTCATCTAAATAATTTTTGTATCTCTTTCTCTCTGTAGGTATCACGCTGATACAGCCCTCGATGTACAATGATGTGCCAGTTTGATCGATCTCGTGCGTCTTGCCAAATTTTAGTAGGGTTTTGATATGTGGTTGAAAATTGTGCAAAAATGTAAATCTTTGAGCTCCTCTTGACCGTTTTCCTATTAATGTATAGTTTCCTAGTAGGTAATGTATAGTTTTCCTATTAATGTATCAAATTTTTGTATAGTCTGACATTATTCTTTCATTTTAAACTGAACATGAAACTATTTGACAAAATCAGGGATATCTAGATATCTTTAGACATCCCTGGATAAAATCTAACAAACTTATAAAGTTTAATTTATCATTTTTTAGCTTTTGCTTTCTGTTTTAAACTATGTCAAAATCGAAACTAAGCCTGCTGTTTGCTTTGCCGTTTGTTTCACTTTCAGTTGAAACAACATCAAGAGTTTGCCACGATTGTCGGCAACGTTAGTTAAAAAGGTCACTTACCATGCCCCAAGGCAGATCACTACCCATATTATATTTCACGTACCAGCCAGTTTACAAAATTAAAAATATGAAACCATATTTCAACTTGTTTCGCCGGTTATTATGATTCTCATACGGTAACTACTGTAGGTAGGAATCTTAAATTAACATACTTGTTAGATTGTTGGTTTTGAATCTTTATCCTCGGACTGGCAAAGCCTTTGATGGACTATTCCTGGTAGTTTCGCATACTTGTAAAGGCTTTTGACACAGGACCGATTTATGAGATTGACAGAGTGAAGTTTTCGATTGTTGAAGTATTGTTGCCGGGAATTATTCCATCCATTCAGTGCCGCTGAATAGAGAGCACTACCGAAAAATGCGTTGCTCAAGCGCACACCTCGATAATCAAACCAGCGCCGCTTGATCTTAAATCTTCTTCAATTGCGAAGTTACGCTCTAACCAGCTAAACTATCAGGACTACAGTAGCCTATATTATTCAAGGCAGTACGGTACTGATGTAAATTGGGAAAATCAGGCCACTGCTTTGAATCTTCTTTTTGTTAATTCTGCTTTTATATAAACCACCCATCATCGGAAACACATGCTTTGTTTGGACATCTCACTTTGCTTTTTGCGTTTTTTTTTCAATGCACATTAGTTTTGGTGGTTGCATAGTTGTGAGTTCTCTGATAAGCTTCTATTGCAAACGTCACAACTTGGTTTCTCATGTATTTGCACCATGCTAATGTTTTGTATCACAGTTTGTAGCCTATTTCATATTTATGTTTATTTTAACAGTCGTTGTTATGCCTCAAATTCGGCCTCAATTCTCTCGTTTAACTTACAGTAGCCTATGTATGACAAATTGACAAGAATAGGCTACAACACTTTTGACATTCCCAGCAAATCTTTTACCATGGCAATAACCATAAAGACAATATAAGAGAATTCTTGTAATAACAGAAGGATATTAATTTTCGACAAATTACTCGTTTTGCAAAATTTGTTCAATTCAATTTATTATTCTTTGTCGGAATACAACAGCAATGAAGAAGTTAAAAATAGAGTACCGTACGGTAAAAAAACATCGAAAGGAAACTGTAGCAAAACTACAAAATTTAAAACGTGCATACGATGCAGAATTATATGTTACGGTAGGCGGATAAATTCCATTAAAGCAGGATAACCAAACAGTTTAAAGTAAGGGGGTATAGGCTAATTAGTTGAAAAAACAAGTCGGCTCCATAGCTTTACTAAAACAACTGAAGGTTCCAATGGATGAAACCATGCGGAAAGATTAAACCTCACCACGAATAACTTACAAAAAAGTATAGGCCTATGCAGTGATGCACGCGCATACAAAAAATATTGACGCCGTCAGTGTAAACGCAAACGTTCGAAAAACCATACGCCGTAGCCTATGCATCAACGTAACTTGTAAAAAAAGTTGGCGGCGTTAGCGCATACACTAGCATAAACTCATTTTGTTTGCTATGTGCCAAACATTCACACGCTATAAACCACTCGTAACAAACAATTTTTATTTTGAATTTCCACGAAGAAACACAAGCATCTGAAAGTGTTCATCTGACATTTTGCTGCGTTTTGGTTTCAATATGTCTTTGCCCATTGAAAACATTCTTTCAACTGCAGCGCTGGAAAATATTGGCGTGTTGTAGCGAAAAAAAGACATTAAAAAGTAGGCAATGCGTTGACGCTATGCGCTAAAAAACCGCTAAAACTTTACGGCGTAGCCTCAAGCGACAACTATCCGAAAAAATGTGGCCGTAAGCGTTAGCGCAAACAAACAGCAAGTCTACGGCGTAGAATTTGCAGCGTATACGTACATCTCTGGGCCTATACTGTATGTAATGTTTTCCGTAGTTATACAAACCAGTGGTTTTCAAACTTTATCGGACCACTGCATATCAAAGAGTTTCGGAATCTATCTTGGCACATTGACTTAGGCTACCACATACACGTTTTTATTAAACATTGCAATTTTACACACTTTTGATCGAATTTGCTATGTTGAAGAAACTATGCATGATAGAAGGTACTAAAAGTATGCCTAAGTTTTATTTTAATCAAGATATATAGCCTACCAATAAAATCATTTACTTTCTTTGCAATATAAAAGTGAACAGCTTGAGGCATAGGCCTACTTGGTTTTTGCACAAGTAGGCCTAGTCTTTAATGTGTTTGACATCAGTTGGTGAGCCTACTTCACTTCAAAAATTTAGTAACGCCTGCTCGTGAGACAAGTGGCTTCACATTGATCGATAAATGCATAAACACATTTGATACGAAATAAATTGTGATTCTATCAACATAAAGTAACTTCATGAAACTTTGCATACTGCAGTTTATTGCAAACCTAATGCAAAATATCTTATTAGGCTAATATCAACCGAAATCTATAGCTTTTATCAAACATTAGCCTAAGCGTAAATAGGCTACTACAGTAGAGAAATGTTAAAGCAAAAAAGCTGAATTCATCAAAAATGAAGTTAAAATGTTTAAAAGGTCAATACATCGACTTAATTGTTATACTGTTTGACTATTTCTCGCGGTTGCTTTTGTCGTAACGATTTGTCTATACGCAAAGAACGGTGTCTTAACTGATATGGAATACCGAATACGTTTTGAAGACTTTTTTCATCCACGCAAGGCTCATTTGTGTAACATATCTGCCATATTCTCATTGAGATGCTGGCTACTTGGCTAGTGCTGATGTCAGAGCTTAGTGGACAGTTTGTGTGAAGAGTGAAGGAGAATTTGTTTAATACAATTTCAAGTTTACCTTGTGAATCTGGTGGGTCTGTATTAGAAATTTCCTTATTCGATTTTTTGTTATGCCAAACACAATGTTACTAAAATAGAAATGACTAAGTTTGATGTACAGAGAGATTTTGTTAGATTAGTTGTAGATTTACATGCTGCACATGAGCAATGATTAGCCTATAAAGCTCTCATCTATTGTAAAAATTCCTGTGTTATTAACTTACGTGGATGGTTATAAACTAGTTAAGAATAAGAGGTTAACAAGAGGTTAACGTTGTAACTTTTATAAATCACGCTGCTGCTCACGCCACGCTAATTGAATAAGCCTTCCACTTTGTAGTAAAAGAAAGACGTAAGTCAGTCCAACAGTTCAATTAAGGACAGTGTTGGGCGCGAAAACTCATTTTTCAGTTAAGCGATAACGATAATCGATAAACGAAAAATACCTAAAGCGATAACAATAAACGATAAATCAAAAAAAAGTTAAGCGATAACGATAAACGATAAATTATCGCCGATAACGATAATTTTCTTTTTCTTGATTAGCGCTGCCCCATCCCATGCAGCACGAACTGTTTTCATCAACATGACGAAAAATCGAACATAATATAGGCTACTGTAAACGGACAACACTTTTTGTAAGTTATGCATGAATAGAATCGCAACAGCGGCAGTAGGTATCGAATCTTCAACCTCTTGATCCAGAATCAAATCACTGAGGTAACCGCTGTGCTTATAATTATACCTTCAGATACCAGTTGGATGCTTTTATCAATTGAGTTACACTGCCACTTACGTGCAGTTGGCAAAATAATTAAATCAAATAAAAATACCATAAAAAATTCCAAACTTTGTATTTTGCTTTCTGCTTAAAGGCCTGTTTACAGCAAAGTCAGCAATGATTGAAAAAATTCCAAAACACGCAAAATGCTTGAAAGTTTATCAGTAATTTTAAGCGTTATTGGTAGTAAAATGTGCATACTGTGAAATCCATCAAGCTTGTCAAATTAGTCGTGTTTTTTTAAGAACAATGACATAATTATCGTAATTTACTGATAATTTCAGATAATTTTTTTTGTTTTCTTTGTGAACACCATCATTAAAGCAATGGCAGAACGCTGAGTTGTTGAGATAAGAATTACAATATAGGCACTGTATTAGTGGGAATAAAACTATTTGATTGAGGTAGGCTATGTCGCATAGGTAAATGAGAAAGGTTATACTGTATTTAGCATAATTTTACCACGCAACTCGATGCGCCAATTGTCATGTAAAACTAGTACAAGATGCAAAAAATGTGATGTCGGTCTGCATGTCAAATGCTTCAAGCAATATCATATTCCGCAATGACTTGTTTCAGTGATGTTGTGTTACTTTGCTAATTTTCATCTTCATATTTTTTGAACTTTCATTTCAATACAATGCTTGATGACAATAATGACATGACAAGACATGAACAAGACATTTCCCATTTATCGCTTTGAGCGATAAGTAAAATGTAATAACGCTTAAGCATTACGCACAAGAAACTTGTGAAATTTGATAACGGATTTGCCTAGCGTCTTATATATAGGACGGTTTTTTTCTCAAAAAGTACAAACACAATTTGGAAAAAATAATTGTGATATGTTTTTAGGTCATAATTAGGCTATGCAATATTTAAATTTTCCGAAAATTTTTTTAAGTACTTTCACTTTCGGCATAAATGGGTTAACTTTTTAAGTTAAATGGCACTTACGCATTTGGTTATTATTTTTGGATTAAAGTTATATCGCCAAGCTAGAAAAAAATCGATCTTACGGTCTATAACCGATTTTGTGTTGTTATTGTGCGTGAATTTTGTCTTGTAAACTGAGTTTGTGACGTAACCGCACGTCTCAAGGCAAGTTCTTGCAATTTTAGTTAATCTACTCATCTAAAGATTTAATGCGCTTAAAACAATAAGTTTCATGTTTTGACGAGAGAGATTTTATTTTTTTACGACAATTAGCCTACTAAAAACTAACACTTCCAACGAAAAAAGAAAACACAAGAATAAAATAGTTGATCGTGAGGTGGCGCGAAAGACCATATTTCCGATGTAAAAGCGGCCTCGTATTGCGACACTTTCACAAACCACTTGCCAATTTCTTTCGCTTCGCTTCAAAGGAATCTGTACCGCCTGTGCGCTTACATTTTAATTGTAAAATTCACTCGCGATTGCCGATTGCAGCAAAATAACAAGAGACTTGTTGCATGCATTTCGTTGCATTGCAATTTGCAACTCTAAAAATTATTGTGTTGTCAGGGCCGTCGCTGCAAGGGGGGTGCCCCCTCCCCTGACAACGACCTGTGCACACATACTTCAGGCACTGAAGAAGAACTGGTTTTAATTTTAGTTTAATTAACTTGGTGGCTAGTCAAAATATTACTTTTCATGGTCTTTCCACGTGTGTTGATGCGAAATAAAATTTATCGGCGATAATCAAATATTGCCTTTGGCGATAACGATAAACATTAACTGAAAAAATAATTGAGCGATAACGATAAGCGATAAAAATTTATCGGCGATAATTATCGATAAATTTTTACACAATTGTCGCCGATAATGCCCATCACTGATTATGGAACACGGATTCAATTAGGCTATAAAACACGCTTATCAGTTATCACTAGCCACGTTATATTACTCTCGATTTAGCATAAAACAAGTAATTGTAGCCTACTTAGCGTGTTAAGTTATACTTTAGGTTAATAACTAAAATAGCGAACAATTCCAAAAACGCGTTTTGTAATTTTTTGAGCTTGAAACGCAATAGTTGAATGAACTGGAGTCTTGTCTTTGTTGAGGGAAATACCGTACTCTCACAAGTAGAGGAGATGTGGGACCAGTGGGTCACTTTTGATGTTTTTGCATGTGCAGGTTTTATTTGCCTCCTAAAATGGGATTTCGAAGTCTTAACATGAACTTTAATCTATCCTTCAACATACCACAGCCTTTAACTCAAAATGTAACTTAAGAAGGGAAAAATTGTTTATTTTGCTTGCAAAAAATGCAACTCAAGTGAACCATTGTTCCCCACCCATGGGGACCATTGGTTCAAGGGTTGGGGACCATTGGTTCACAACATCTTGTTGAAGAAGAACTCAAGCACCGTCCAATACAAATGCAATTTTCATCTGCATCATTTATTTTTATTACTATTCACATGTTCAGTTTAATTTATACTTCTAGCAACCAAGTACATTAAGAAATTAAAGCACTGTGTCCCTTAGAAACCATTTTGACGTCATCACTATCGAGTTAATGATTGCATGGTGGTCTGTTAATAAGGCCACAACCAACCTTTTAAAGTTTGGAGATACCGTAGGCGTAGAAGATGTTGTGAAATTTGCTTATCTCTGTGGTTTGTTTACTCGTTAGGCGAACAATAGGCCTACTGCTGATTCAGCATTCAGCTGATCCACTGGTCCCCACCAGGTTGTGAACCATTGGTCCCCATCAGGGCCGGATTTAGCTAATGGGGGGCCCGAGGCACTTTTAGATCGGGGGGCCCACATGCAAAAAACACCTATACGTCTACAGTAGCATTAATCCAGCACTGCACAGCACTTTGCGGAAAACTTCAAAAGCTGAAAGAAAAAAAATAACACAAAATCACATTTTTTCCACGTAGGGGGGCCCTTCAAAAGTCAGGAGGCCCGGGGCACCTGCACCCTCTGCCCCCCTAAATCCGGCCTGGTCCCCATGGCAGCCACTTGCAGTTGGCATGGCCTCAGTTGAAACTTGAACTCGCTTTTCAGGTCTGCTATTTGCCATCACTTAACTAAAATGCAATGAGGATTTTTTCTATTAAACCTGGTCAGTGGTCACAGCGGTAAACCATAATCTTTTCGTGGGAAAATTGTAACATTAGATTCCCGGATCCGTTCGTCTGTATGTAATGACCGAAAGAAACACTCCTTTGAAAACGTCTATTCAAAATTGTATTTCTGTAAAATTAGCCACTTGGCTGTCGAAATTGGGATGCAACACCGTACACCACTAAAAACTTGTCACTACGATACAAACTTCTTAGATAAAGACGGAATTTTCGTCCAGCTGGCAAGCACTAAGCAAACAGTTAGATATGCGACTAACTTTCAAGCAACCATTTTACGAATGACCAGAATAGACCGCAACATCTCAAACTCACGTAGGCAGTTACTGTAACGTAATAATCCATATGCATTGTGAAGAAGTTCTCAACAGGTGTGATACAAGTCTTACGAACGATGGTGCAATCTTGGCTCATTTTTTAGGAAAAATTCCATGACGTAATACGCTAAGATTCAGTAGACCTGAACGGTTTTATATGACGTTTGATTTGGTGAACCATTGTCGGGAACAAAACCACATATAAGCACTTTGCTCTAGTACAAAATACAAATTCTATTAGATGTAAAAATTTTACTTTTTTTACCTCAAAAATCGTTTTGCTGTCTCAAATCTTACACAGACTTTTGTCTTGTTCAAAAACTCGTAGACAAAGATTGCGTTGTATGTCAATACCACAGTCAAAATTTCAAATATCTATTTTAAATGAAAAGGGGAAAAAAGCTCCTGGGTCACTGGTCCCTATGATCCACTGGTCCCACATCTCCCCTACTCGTTGATGTTGTATGTTGGAGAGAAGATTCGGGTAATGTAACATGTCGCCCCGTTTTTGACATTATAACCTAAGCCAAGTAAAAATGATGACTTGCACGAAAAATTTCAATCCACATTCAAAATTTTAAATTTCTAATTTTGAAGATAGAAACATTTGTTTTCTTTGAAATGAGATCATGGAGGTGGTAGTTTTTAAAGTTCAGTTAGCCTAATCACCTTACATTTCAGTTGAAGCGAAGGCTAATTTTACTGAAATAAACACAAGTTGTTTGATAGAGACCATAAATATTGAAGTTGTTTCTTTATCTCTCTTTTAAACAAATCATGTAGGCCTATGCAACCTATCTCAGATCTTTGTAGCATGTTGATTGGCTACCTCAGCTGCCATGGTGAAAAAGAAAAAAAAGTAACCTAGTTATTCAAACACAGTAAGGGGCTAGGGTAGCGTATAGCCTAACTGGGTCGCTATATATAAAAGAATAATTACCGAACTCAGTTTAATGCAGTTATAGGAATGTTTTGTGTCAGCATCTCAGCTAGTAGGCCGACGCTAGATTATTATAAGTTGTGAACGCATGCGGTATAGATTTGGAAACTTAATGGAAATTGGGAACGAGCTGTTTTAAAATGCGATGCACAGTTGTAGAGTAGGCTACCGGTGCTTTATAGGCTACCCTTGACAAATCGAAAAACCAGTTTCACAAGTTTTCGATTTATTTGATATCAAATAGAAGTTCGGATCAAAGAAACCAAACTAAATATAAGTCATTTATCCCCAAAGATATTTTAGATACTAACTTAGTCTATTTATCTACAGTAGGCTATAGGATCCCTGTTTTGGTAAATTTGTTTCAACACTTGGTAGCAACAATTTTATCCCAGAAAAACAACAGTGCTTCCATCTCATAATGTCAAAACTAAAATTCGATTCTATGATTGCACTGCGTTGAGTCTGTTGGTATCTTATTCTAAAGCTGTCAAAGTAAAATGTCGGTTCGATGTAGGCCTATAATTGTCGTCAAAAGCCTGGCGACATTAGCTTGCAAAAATAACTGGATATTGACTGCGATTGTCTAAAAACTTTCAACAAAGCTTTATTTTGAAAGTTTGGCATTTTTTAAAAAAGTTTTCATTTATTATCCAAATCCAATTAAAAAAATTAATAATAATAACTTTCCTCTAGTCTAAGGTTTACTTGTTTAGCTTCTGTCGTTTTATTAGCCTACAGCTAAGGTTTTTTTAGCGACTGCTTGTTTTCAATTTTGCACTTTACAAAGGTTGTTGTTTGGTTGTTTGTTTGTTTATTGGCCGCTGCGAAAAAATATGTACAATAGATCAAAACACAATGTACAGTAAAACTGTTGAAAAGTTTACAATAAAAAAAAAACGAGTAAAAAATGATGGTAGCATCACAGCAGCGGGAGGCTGCGAAGTGACCGTTCAAGGTCTTCAAGTCAAGCAGCCACCCTTAACTCATCAATGATAATTATAATTGAATAATTGAGAATACAAACAATATGTTCTGGTGTCAACTCAAAGCTCACCAAGAATTTTAAGGAGTGAGCTATCGAGCATGTGTCAGTTTAATATGTTCTTGCAGTTATAGTGTTTTTGGGTAGGCTACTCGTAGGCCTAATTATTTTATTGAACAGACCACTAAAATAAAGTGTAAGTAGCCTACTGTAGTAAATATAAGGCAGGGCACGAAGCTCTTTGACCCCATCGTGATAAATAAATTATGGTTCGTACTTTTGGAAAAATATTATTAAAATCCCTTCACTAATGAAACAGCATGAGATTAATTCTAACAAAGAGCGTAACAAATTTTAGTTTTCTCATGAAGAAAATTTGTTTGAATTACTGAAGCTCTAAAAAAGTGAGGGCCTTACATTTTCGCGCTACGCTTGTAAATTAATCTCTCCGTTTAGACTGCACGGGACTAAGGATAGTGCATATTGGACGATAGAGGACAGATTGAACAACTGTGTCCAGTAGCGTAGATAGGGAGTCTAGGGGGTGCTTTTGGACTCGTGCCCGAAATAATTTTAGGGATCCGGTCACATAAAGAAACCATATCATGTTCTTTGGACACAGGGCGTATTTTACATAAATGTCTTAAAATGAAGCCCAGGAATCTTATTCGTAGTACTGGGGCAAATATATCCTCTCAACGTCCCATACTGTGCTGCATAGCAGTGGCGTATTCTCCATGCATGCCTTATAATTCTAAGGAAATCAGAAACCTTTTAGCTGCGGTATAACGAATTTAGGCGTAGAAATTCAAAACGTCAATAGCAAAACCTCCTCGCTTTCTTAATTTCAATATTCGAAACAACTGTTCGCTTTCAAAAACTTTGCTTACCCTGGCAACCCTGCATGCTGAGGAGTGCTCAGCATGCGTTGATAATACAATTTGCCTATTCGCTGCTCTTTTACTACAGCGTGGCGCAAATGCGACCAAGGCATGCTGATTTGAAATTGCATGCAAAACAAAAATCACTATCCGGGGATAGGGTTGCCAGATTGACCTTCTTACGACTAAATTTATGAAATTTGGTCTTTTTAAAGTGTTTGGCCGCTGGGCCTTTTTTAGTTTCCCGATTGGCATTTGTTTGGCCTTTTTTTCTTTTGGTCTTCATAGTTTAAGTCCTTGTGGCTTTCTACTGGAGTCTCTGGAGATACTGTAACTCTATACTGTATCAAAGTTTTCAGTCGAATTTCGAGAAAAAGCTCAGATTGCAAGAAAAGCTATAAAACCTAAGGCAAATTTGCAAAACGTTCCTGAAGGAGCATGCCCCCAGACGCCCTACACTGGCTATGACCCTCCCTCCATTGCATGCCTAGGAAAATCAACCAGGATACGCCACTGCTGTATAGCCTATTAAAAACTGAAGTAAACCGTGCCATTGTTTTTTTTTTCTTGTGTTTCACACTTCCACAAAGCCCATAATAGTACACTAAATACAAGTTATATTTAATATACAAGAATAAATTGGGTAACGAATACAGTAAATCACTTGTTGGTGTATATGAATAGGTTTAAACAATTTTCAGTTAGAGCATTGTGTGGGACTTTGTACATGGGTAACCTATGGTACATAGTCAGTCACCAATAATAGTAAAAGCACCAGACTGCAATCAGTGATTAGGTGAGAAAGTGGGAACAATAGATTGAAATGGCAGCACATATATGACGTGTTTAAACAAAGGCATTGCGTTGTAAGAGTTTGTGGACAGAAACCAATCTTGCTTTTGATGTTACTTTTTATTACTTGTATGAAATAGGTGTGCTACTTTCAGCAGAGATTAGAAACACGATTATTGCAAAGCTTGTTAGTATAAAACTCTAGCGTTACAACTTCAAAGCTTAAATTTTTTTCCACAAATGTAACAAGAACTGCAAGATGCTGGATTAGCTAGAGACAAACATACGGGCATTCATCAAACGTAAAGTTTTGGTCCATTATAGAATTTAGCAGACGACACATCCCAAAGAAGCATGTCCCTCAAAAATTCAAGCTCTTCTTACATACAAAGAATGTTCAGAAAGCACTCCGATAATAAACCTAGTCTAAATTTGCCTTGTAAAGATAACGGCAAGAATAATGCTTGTGGCCACCACCCTTAAACAACCGAATACTTGAATGAAATCATGCATGAAACCAGATGCACAACAAAAAAAGACTGTTACAAGTTAAATCTATCAGGTCACTTAAAATCAGGGCTGTGGAGTCGGGAAGATTTTGGCATGTCCGGAGTCGGAGTCGTTAAAAGACGGCCGACTCCGACTTGATACCAAACAATGAACAATAAAAAAATTTGTTTGCAATCTATTTTCAAAATATTTTTTTCTATATAACGCTCTTAACTTTGCCAAAAAATAAAAGTACCGTATTTGTTTTTGCCAGTGTTTGGAAAAGTTGCCGTTTCACTTTCGATGGTAACTTAAGTGAAATTAAATATAAAAGGAAATAAAAAACAACAAAAAATAATAAAAAACTGGCAACACTGGATGCGAAGACGGCCAGTTACAAACCGAGGAGTCGGAGTCGTATAATTTTAGCCCGACTCCACAGCCTGCTTAAAATGAACCCTCATGATCAATATTGTGAAGGCGTTGGTGTGCAAGTCAGCATCTGTTCAGAAAAAAGCATAACGGTTTTCGAGCAGCACGTCTAGGCGCCCCAGTGTGTGGATAAAATTGATATCAAATGAAACATAACTTAAAGAAACGCTGGTGGCTATTATAAAAGTACATAGTTAATATCAAAAAATACAACATTTTTCAATACACATCTTCATTGATTCGTATCTCTGAAGCATTGTGTGTTTTGAAAACCACAACTCTGTAGCAAAAAACGAAATCCCTTCGTTCTTAAAAACCAATTTTCAAAGAAAGATGCATTTAATGGCTCAATTTGATACAAATAAAAGCCTTAGTTTCGAATCGCGTAAATATATAATAACTCAACCACAAGTTGCTTGATGAACACGCAGACAACAAAATTGAGAGAAGCTTCAAAAACATCGTTTTGAAATCTGTTTTATAAAAGTAAACAAAAACGGGACATGTTTGGAAAATTTCATTCAATCATGAACATTGCTGAGCCTAGAAAAGCCGAGAACTTCAATAACAAGTAACGTACAAGTTAAAAGATCGCAATATCTAATATAGCAAAAAAACGCGGTAATTAGTAATGCACGATAATGCGTGTAAGGTACAGGCACTTAGCACCAATCTTTACAAAAATGATTTTAGTGTGTCCAGCAGTTTTACTTTCTACAGTGAAGAAGAATCATCGTTCCTTCTAGTATTCCAGGAATCTCTTGCATCTTTCTCTTTCCGACCACTCCCTTCTTTCATCCGGGATGATGATGATGCGGAACCAGATATTGAATAATAAGTGGCAGTGTTTTTTGCTTCATCAGCATCAGTAGATCTGACCATTCTTGGTGAATCCTGCATTGAAGACGTTTTATAAGCGTCAGGAGGAACGTTATCACCACTGCGCCCTGATCTATCAGAGGAACGAGCTTTTGATGATGCGGAGGAAAGATCATTGACTATATCACCATCATCTTCGTCATCTGATTCATAAGCGTGGTGCTGTTGTTTTAATGCTGATAACCCAACTCTATCACGAGATCTTGACCTTGTGCTTCCAACTGTATTTCTCATACTCGCTGGCTTGACTGTGATAATCAAGTTGGAACTGTTGGCAACCATCATGTCGGTGACTTGGTCAAGAGATTTTCCTCCAACTTCAATTCCATTTACCTCGAGAACTTCATCATTGACAGCAAGTAAACCAGTCATTTCCGCAAGTCCTCCTTGTACCAGTCGGGAAATAAATATTCCCGGGACCTTTTCCAATCCATTATCTGACATTCGCAAACTGACCCCATCGCGAATGAAAAAACCTAATGGCTTGTTAACACCATGGTTATGTAATCTAACACGACGTAAAGTTTCGGGTAAGATGTCCACATCAATAATGGCAGAAACAGGACGAAAATCTTCTGGAAAACTAATTTTTGGTATGGTCTTTTTTCCTTTACGTCTCCGAACAGTTGATTGGCCAAATCCATTGATTAAATTTAAATTATCCTTCAGGTGTATATACACACGCATGATGCCATTGACACACGAGGATTTTGCTTTTGCAAAGTTTTCAGCATTGTTTATAGGCAGCAAGTCTCCATGAACAGGGTCAGTGTAAGTAATAACAAAATCAAAGTTGACTAAATGATGCAAAGATTCAATTGTGTGAAAGAAGTCTTCAAAGGTATCGTGATCTATGTCAACTGGAAATCTCCGAAATTCAGCCTGGTACTTGCTTTTAACTTGAAGTAAGTTTTTGTTGTCAGATGACAAAATGGATCTCCCAGATGAAATTGTTTCCATTCTAATTTTTACAGTTAATGTAAACACGAATGGCTTTATCACTAACCTATTTCTATTACCAAAAGTTCTGCAGGAAAGATAATAAACCCGGATTAAAACTTCAACAGAGAGTTAACAGCAACTCAACAACAACAACCTATATTAATTAAAGATTTTGCTTGCATCTGTTTATCAGATATTCTATATTAGAGTACCGGACTACCGCTACCAATGCTTCAAGCACTACATTTAAAAAAAAATCATCATATGGTCCTAGTTTTTTAAACACAATACACGACTTTAGACAAAAATACTTGATCGTAGTAACAGTAGGCCTACTAAAGCCACATACTTTTCACCATCACATGCACTGCATATTCACTTTCACAACTAAAACACTATGTAATTCAGTTACTTAATAATCATATTACAGTATATGATTTCAATTTATTTATGCAAAAGACAGCAGTCAGTCATTAAACAAATGTACATAAGTTTAAAGCTAAAGCAAAAACTTGAAAAAAGCAAGTGCAAAACTGGTAAAACTTTTTGAACATAAAAACAACTTAATTTTAATCTAAACATACGGATAGGTAGCTGAAAATTTTGAAATGTAATACAGTACAAATAATTCACATCATCAAAAAGTAGTTAGCTGTGGATTGAGAACTTGATGCTCAGACGAGCATTAATTCAACACCTATCACAAACAGTCAAAGTGGGCTAAGCATCAAAAATGGAAAGTGCACAGGTTACACTATGTAACACAATTTCTGTTTGGCTACACTTTTTAATGCCCTTTTAAGTTTTATGTATTTTTGGGTGCTGAGTTCAAAAATCCAGTTAGTTTTTTCATATCATCGTTACTTTTTAAGATATTCAAATTTTTTGTTACATTTGATGTAGCTCATTTCATTATAATACACACAAAATTTTTCAAATTTTGGCAAAATATAATTTTTTTTATTGATTTAAAACAGTGTTTCTCAACCTTTTTTGTCCCAACACCCCTTTCATGAACTGGCAAAATTTTACCGCCCCACCCAACAAAAACGATTAATTACGAAAAGAGAGAAAAATACTATTAATACTACAAAAAGTGCTCAATGCCAAGCAAAAAGCCAAGCAGAGTGAATAACATCAAATTTAGACTTGTTACCAGTCTCTAAAACCCTTACAGCCTGTTTTACCCTAAAAGGGGGATCATCAGAAGGACCTTATTCAAATAGAATTCTATTTCTATTAGAATACGGTAAGGACTTTTTGATCACCCTGTTAGGGTAAAAAAGGCTGTAAGGGTTTTAAAGACTAGTACGGTAATTATAATTGATATATATTTGCGAGCATGAAAACAGTATAGGCCTACTGGTATGAGTGTGAACCTTGGGCTTGGTGAGAAAGTGCCATTTTCCTCACATCCGGTGTAAGCCAGTGAAAAACATTCGAAGATCACCTCTTATGGATATGCCAAGTGGGTTTTGCTGTTTGATATGTAGCAGAACAACACAGATGAATCCCTTTTCCACCAGGTATGAGGTAGGAAATGCTACCATGAAGATACAAGCTCTTTGATGAAATGCTGGGCTGGGCGGTAGATGGTTTAAACCAGAATGCCTCCTAATACTCAAAACGCCCCCTTTAAGCCGAGGTAATCATACCGCCCCCCTGAAAAATCAAAACGTCCCCTGGGGGACGTTTGAGAACCACTGATTTAAAACATGTTTCTCACTTTTCTGAAAAGAATGGTGAATAAACAAAACATTTTAAACACTTTCAGACAAAATTAAATATTTTTGCAAAAACACCAATCAGCAACTTGTAACCTATGTCTTCACAATTCACATGCCTACCAACTATCTTTTGCCCAGTAGTAACTGCTTAAGTGCTGAATGTAACAACTGAAGAGTTGATTGGTGGTACAAAACTTGAAAACTGCGAGCAGAAAGGTTGCACAATGCACATAGCTCAAAGCTGCAGGTTTTTGTCTGACTCTCTTTAAGAGCTGAGGTCAGAATAAAATAAACCTAAATGTAAAGTATTTATAATAGAAAAAAAAAGGAAATTGGGCTAATCAGAAGAATTCAAACTAATGATGGAGCTTTAAGGCAATGGACAACACCTGCCGGATAACAAAGAATGTGCTATGAACTTTAGACTCCAAATGTTTTGAATTCTTGCTAAAGGCCGTTCTTCATTCTACCTTGCAGCAATGGAAGCAATCTTTATAAAAACTTTTGATCTAGTCTTATGATTACAAAAGGAATTTGTTTATGCCTCAAAGCTCTTTTGTTAATTTAAATTCTTCAGATTAGCCACAAGTTACATTCCGATTTTCTTCTACTGTAAATACTTCACCACATTTAGATTTATTTTATTCTGATTTTAGCTCCTGAAGATAGTCAGACAAAAACCTGCAGCTTCCGTCTATGTGCAACCTTCTACCCGCAATGTAACAAATTTTGTTACAGAATGTTGTTTCATCTGCTGAGACACTGAGACAGTGTAGCATCACTTCTACTTTTACGGATAATAATATCACAACTTTCAAGCACTTATGCATAAAAATTTGTATCAGTTCGGAACATGTTGTCACTTGTCTGCCAACCAATGGGTCTATGCATTAACTGATGCAAAACGTATTTGGTACGATACCATACATAATAACTCAGCTCTTTGACGTTGATGATTTATTTTGCTTCTATTTTTCATGGTTTTATTTTTTCATTTTTCTTTGAGTATGATGCAAAATATAAATATAAATAAAAAATCAGATGCAGTCATGGGTGGTGTATCAGTCTAGGCAAACCTGAGAGATTTTACTTGGGCTCATATTGAACAAACCATCAATTAGAATCTTAATAAAAGAAATATTTTTCGTTAAAATATATGCTAGCCTATTTATTATTTAAGTTACCTGGAAAAACTTTTTTTTTTGGAAAAGTGTGTGAACTATGAAAGATGAAGCTAGCCTATAGACAAGATAAGTTGGATTGTTTTTATCATTTTTTATATATATATTATATATAGTAATAAATGGATGAGCAATTGAGCGATTGCATGGCCAATGGCCATTTAGGCAAATGTTCTGAAACAGCCATGCATTAGAATCCAGAATCTGTAATTGGTAAATAGCCTCCTAAATTGCATTTCGCATCATATATATACATACAGACTACAGCAGAGTAGTACTTTCACCAGTTTAACTATAAGGCCTTCTTGCATAAATGAGTTTTAATGTAGTATACATACACAAAGTGGCATTACTTGATTTTTGTGTACTGTACAATATCCACTGTGTTTTCAGTTTATTCTTGGAAATTTACTTCACAATCACATCCTTTTAAAAGTCCTAATTTAAAGTTTGTTTTAAGTGCCTTGTAATGTTTTTGTTCATTTTTTAATTTTCTAATAAAAACTGGACAAATATGATGCTCTGGGTTTTTTTAAGTGGGTTTTTTAAAAAAAAAAACACTCGGGATTTTTTGGGTCGGGTAAAATACCGACAACCCTGAGTCCAGGTAATCTTCCATATTTTTTGGAATGCCCACACTTCAAGCCCATTGGTTTTTAGTCATTCTTTTGTTAATTGTCCAAATTTCTCAATTATATATAATAAAAAATTGGATTAATGTAAAAATTTCTGTATCTGGTTAAGAAAGATGGGTATGGTACTTGTTGCACAAAGTTGATTTCATTTGCTGAAAAGTGGCTTTTGTTCAGGGTTGAGAAAAACCGTTTTTTTTTAAAAACCCGTTTTTTTTGGGGTTTTATTGTTTTTTTTAAGAAAGATGCAAAAAAAGGTAGATTCCTGCTTATTTCACCTCAAAACTACTTTTTACGAATGAAGTGCCTTTCACTCACAGTACATGCTTGCATAACTCAATAAAATAATGCACTAGGGCTATTGTTGTTTGAATGTTGCATCATCCATTAATTTCAAGATCAAGTTGGATGTTGCATCATCCACTGATTTCTATACCAAGTTGATGCTACCGTGGTAGAAATCACATTATTGCATCGTTAGCTTTAGATTTGAAGGCAAGGGGCATTTATGCCATCATGTTTAAACATTTTTTATCATTTATATATATATACACATACAGACTACAGCAGAGTAGTACTTTTACCAGTTTAACTATAAGGCCTTCTTGCATAAATGAGTTTTAGTGTAGTATACATACACAAAGTGGCATTACTTGATTTTTGTGCACTGTACATTGTACAATATCCACTGCGTTTTCAGTTTATTCTTGGAAATTTACTTCACAATCACATCCTTAAGTCCTAATTTAAAGTTTGTTTTAAGTGCCTTGTAGTGTTTTTGTTCATTTTTTTAATTTTCTATTAAAAACTGGACAAATATGATGCTCTGGGTTTTTTTTATGTTTTGTTTTGGTTTTTTTAAGTGGGTTTTTTAAAAAAAACCACCCGTTTTTTTTTGAGTCGGGTAAAATACCGACAACCCTGCTTTTGTTTAAGCAATACATTGCCCACATTAAACTCCTTTATCATCTTTTGCATCCCACTTTCTTGTTGTCCAAAGATATCAAAAACTTTTGGCTGTGAGTATAGTGTAAATATAACCTCAATAGCGTTGCCAGATAAGGATTTCTGCTCTAATTTGAGAAAAGTTTAAAGCTGTTGAAAACAAAAACTTGTATATTGGAATTTTAGTCCTGGGCCTTACCTTAACCCTTCCTAACTTTAATCCTAACTCTGGCAACATCTCATTGTAACTATGGCAACAAGTGGGTAAAAATAGCCACTTTGAAAACTTTTTACTTGTTTGATTACACGGTAGTTATTCTATTCATTTCAATTTGACAAATTGGAAATTCACTTTCTTTTTGCTTTGTAATAATTTACCATTGTTTCTGTTCTCTCTTCAATCTTCATTCTAAAATCTTTGCTTCTTTCATTTACTTTGTTCAACAAATTTTGCAGTTTTGCTTTCAAATTAGCTTCTTCTTCGTCGTATGAGCTGTTCTTCTGGACTATATGTTTGGGCATGATGTCATCAGCCACTCGACAGTCTCGTCACCCAGAGCCTTCAGTCCAAGCGCTCCATGTGGTGGTTGATGGATTGGGCAGTCATGGACGACATGATCTACTGTCTGGTCTGTGGCGCCACACTCGCATCCCGGTGAGGGAGCCAGGCCCCATTTGCACATGTCTGAACGAAAGCGACCGACGCCGGTTCGTAGGTGGTTAAGCCGGACCCACGCAAGTCTTGCGAGGGACATTCCCGGAGGGTGGGGATCGACGTCGGGTAGGAAATCACGGAGTCGGGAGGTGTTGTTTTGCCACTCCATGTTCCATGTGTAGTTCGTCCAGTGTGCCGAACTTATTCCAAGATCTTCAACGTTGTTCAGAAGCTGTCGTGCGGCGGGCACAAATGGGCGTCTTGATTTCAGTCGCTGCTGTCCTCCAGGTAGGCGCTGGAATGTACTGTGGAGGAGGTGGTCGGGGTCCAGTGCGCGACGAGCAAGGGAAATCATGGCTCCTTTACGGCGAAGCTCAGCAGGTTGGATGCCTGCAAGGATGGGAAGGCAGTCTGTTGGAGTGGGACGCAGGCATCCAGTCACAGTGCGTAGTGCGTCATTGATGGCGGTGTCAATGTGGCGGGTGTGAGAGCTGCGGCACCACACTGGTGCGCAGTATTCAGCGGTAGAATGGACGAGGGCCAAGGTAGCTGTGCGAAGGGTTTTCGCATCAGCTCCCCAGCCAGAACCCGCCTCAAAAGTGCAACGCGCGCAGAAAGTTTTTTGCGCAGTGACTCCAGGTGTCGTTGGTACGTGAGTGACCTGTCCAGGGTTACGCCGAGGTAGGTGGGTTCGGCGCAGTAGGGGAGGTGTTCTTCATCGGTGGTAATGTTGATCTCACGTTTTGCTTCCTTGTTGTTTAGGTGGAAGGCCGCCGACACTGTCTTTGCCTTGCTGAGCTGTAGCTTCCATTTCTGGAGATATGTTGATATAGTTGACATGTCCTGGCTTAGGTTCCTCTCCATTGACTGCCAATCTCCGGCTGGATGCAGGAGAGCCAGATCGTCTGCGTAAGCGTATTTCCTGGAGATGGTGTCAGGCAGGTCATAGATGTAAGTGTTAAAGAGGAGGGGAGCCAGGACAGAGCCCTGTGGGACGCCGTTCCAGAGTCGACGTAGTCTACTTCGTCGGCCGCTACCGGTGGAAAGGGT
This sequence comes from Aplidium turbinatum, assembly GCF_918807975.1. NCBI lineage: Eukaryota > Metazoa > Chordata > Ascidiacea > Aplousobranchia > Polyclinidae > Aplidium > Aplidium turbinatum. The sequence goes on along the minus strand of NC_137480.1, from coordinate 18,696,724 downwards.
AAAGCTGCAGTTTTGCACAAGTTCCATAATCATATGGACCATGTGCCTGTCAGCAAGGAGACGGAGTAGTTTGCAGGAAAGGCCGCTGTGCCATACAGTGTCGTAGGCAGCCGTGAGATCGACAAACACGGCGCCAGCCTTCTTTTTTGCCGAGAAGCTGTCCTCGATGTCTTGGGTCATCAGAGTGACCTGGTCTACGGTTGATCTTCCGTGGCGAAAACCGGCTTGTTCCCGAGGGAGCTGAGGGTCTATTATCGGTTCGACACGGGCATAGATAAGTCTTTCGAGTATCTTGAAGGGGATACAGAGCAGAGAGATGGGGCGGTATCTCTTCGGATCCCCTGGGGGCTTCTTCGGCTTTGGGACTGCAACCACTAGGGCTCTTCTCCAGATTCTTGGGATGCGCAGGTGACGCAAGCAGCAGGAAAGGAATTCTTTTAACCAGGACCTCATAGAGGGGGCAGCTTGGAGTATTAGCTCCGGGCATAGGTGGTCAAGGCCCGGGGATTTGCCTGGCTTTAGGTGCTGGAGGGCGGAGGCAAATTCTTCTGGGGTAAACTCACCAGAGATGTTGCCCTCGACAGGTGTTGGGACCTTCCAGAGGTTCGTCATTTCCTTGAGGACGGACTTGTCTGATTCACAGTCTCTCGTTCTGTGCACTCCATTTTTCACAAGTTGTGAGGCGATGGCATTTGCTGAAATGGGGCATTGGCGACGAGAGGCACGTGATCTGCCAGTGAGGTTGTTGAGTGTACTCCATGCTGTGCGGCTGGAGTGCGTGAAGTCGATTGAGTCTATGGCTTCTGTCCAATGCTTCTTCCTCTTTGAATCCAATCTTGCCAGCAGGGCTGTTGGTGGTGGCAGTACCCTGGGGGGAACGGAGGAAGTCGCGGTAAAGCCTGTCGCACTCCACATCCCAGCAAGGTATGTAGTTTTTCCGTCGACCTCGCGGGATGGAGTCTTTTGCCGCAGATATGATTGCATCACAGAAGTCCTGGTAGGCTTCATCCACTTTGATGGTGTGTGGGGATGGGAGGTACTGCGTAGCTTTGTTTGTGAGGAAGCTGTAGTATTCCCAATCGGCCTTTCTGAAGTTCCATCGCTTGACAAGCTTGCTCGGAATAGGTGTGGCAAGCAAGGGGGCCGTGATTAGCGAGGGTCGGTGTTGAGACCTTGGGAACTTCTCTAACACACATCTGTCCAGCTGGCGATCATCGGGGTCATCACTTGCGAAGGCCAGGTCTGGGTTTGTGCCAGTGTTCCAACGACCGGAGTGGAAGCTCGGTGCGCCCTTAGGATCGTATAAGAGGGCGAGGTTGTTTTTGGTTGCCCAAGCGGCCAGACTGTCTGCGTCGTTGTTGATGGAGTTGTACCCCCAGTCAGTGTGGTGGCAGTTAAAATCGCCAGCGTAGAGGCTGGGGTGGGGGAACACTGGGATGGCTGTTGATGTTATTCGCGAAGGGGGGGGGGGGGGCTTGTAGACATTGACGATGTTGTAGCCTGCTACATCTACACAAAGCCACTCGATCTCCGATTGAGCTTGGGATTGGTCAACCAAGGACCAGCTCAGCCGGTCATGGACAAACGTGGCGAGGCCTTGTTTCCTGCTGCAGGTTGCGCCTGCGAGTGTGAAGTTGGTTATTACCAACTTATCCACAGATGTACAGTGAGTCTCCTGGAGGAGGATGATGAGGGCTTGATGCTTGGTGGCCAGGTGCTCGATGATGTTGAGCTTGCTGGCCGTGATGCCCTCAGTGTTCAGCTGCAGTACGGTGGGTCGTCGGTACTTTTCGACAGTGCGAGCACTGCCGTGCCCTGAAAAGGGCATTTTCCTACCCACCCTGCGCTGAACAGTCTCATTAGCTCTTGTTTGACAAGCTTCGTTTCGCATACGTATTTTGTATAATTTCCTATGTTACTGACGGGGGGGACCACGTGAAGGTGCTTGTCTTCCTCAAATTAGCTGTTAAGACAGCAGACTATCGTCAGCATATCTCAGGTTATTAAAGTTAGTTCCCCCAAAATTTACGCCAGCTTCATCTTCAAGACATCAAAGGATGATCATACTATACAATTAAAAAAGGCTTGTGGAAAGCACGCATCCTTGTCTAATGCCTCTCTTATCCAGTCGCTGATGTTGTGACCTTTATTGCTACAATTTGATTAAAGTAAAGGTTTTGAATAATATGTAGATCCTTATCGTTAATTCCAATGTAATCTAGCACCTGCAGTAATTTGGTACGTTTCACTCGGTCAAAAGCTTTCAAATAATAATCAATGTGGGTACACTATACCGGATTCATGCCACTGATGTCGTCCTGTGAACATGTCATCCTCCCAATGTTGTCCCTTGAAAGCAGTGCTGCCAGATGTTTAATTTTTTTGTTCATTGAAATGTAGTTAAAAATTAGGGTTGTTCAAAACATACGGTACTTTTTCAAGTCAAAACAAAATTTTTGCCATTTTTTTTTTTTTTGAAGCAAAAATCTGAAAAAAAAATTAGCCTATAAATTAATTTAATTTTTTTAAATGTACGTACCGGCAGAGTTGGGCACCCGCTACTTTTAAAGTAGCACGCTACCCGCTACCGCTACTTGAACCAAAGTAGCCCGTGCTACCGCTACCAATTTACAAAAGTAGTGCGCTACCACTACTCGGACCAAAGTAGTGCACGCTAGCACTACTTCTTCCGCTACTTTTGCCTATAATGACACTAGGAAACATTTATCATTTGTTTATCCTGTCATTTTGACGTCGTTATAGAAAACACATTCTAAGGGAAATTTGTTGTTACGCATCTTTCAAAAACACGAGCATTTCAACATGAGAGTCACTAAGTCCTGCCTGCTTTGGCTTAAGCCAGGGGTCACCAACCTTTTTTGCATGCGGGCCACTTTGCCACTAAGGAGAGCTGTTGCGGGCCGCACTAATAAAATGTTAGGTAGGTTGACTCTTATGCTAAAAAAGAACATATTTCGTACCCAGTATCCAGCGTTACATGTTGTTCATATTTATGTTAGAATACCGCAGCAACAAAATTAATCGAACAACGCTACTGCCAGGCCAAGCTCCTTTTACAACACTTTTGACTTTTTTTAACAATGCCTAATAAACGAGGCCACTTGTTTTGCGCACTTATAGCGAGGCGAGCGGTTTCATCAGAATATTCATCGCCAAGCAAGAGTGGTGTTGTCTCTTTGCTTCACAAAGGATATCTTGCAATTAACAATTTCAGTAAACAAGGAAATGTTTGACACATTGCAATACAGGCAACAATAGTGACCTACAAACATATCAGCGAAAAATAGGCTCCAATAACAGGGAAAAAGAAACCAGGCACCATGAAACAAATGCTTGTAGAAATCACCCAAAAATCGTAATTCATGAACAGTCTTCCCTTTAAAAAAGCAATGAGTTGGTTTTTCATCCTTTTTGTGAGAGTATATAAAACCGTCTTTCTTTTGTTATAGACAACTGTCACTTGCGATGCTTATCAGCGTGGTAAGAATTTGTTGATTAATAACATTTTGCAGAACTTGCAAGCCTTAAAGCAACCGGCGGCCATCGCGGCCATGGCCGCTAAGTAGTGCTTGAATGGCCGCCGGTGCTACCTTCTCAGTCGGCCAAGTTTGGCCGCCGGCTTCTTCTAGCCAATTATTTAATTTCGCAACAGAATGAGCGTGGATTAACTGACGAAAATATGTGGTATCAAAGAGTGACGCAGAATTAGGTCAGCGCGTCATAATCACCGCTGTTGTATTGTGCGGGAACATTTGCTATTGTATATATGGAATATATCCAGTTGCGATCACCAGTTGTAACGCAGTGAGCGCATTTGGCCAACGCGCGACTCGCATTCACATCCATTGTGCGGGAGTAATAGCGTTAATTACCGTGACGTGAAACCACAAGTCGCAGGTTTGCGATTTTTTTGCATGATTATACTAGAGCAGTACTCACGTTTTATTTTAACAAAGTGTTAATCCAAAGTGCTAATTAACATCGGCTGGCAATATTGTCGTTTTTATGTCGATGCAATGTTGGCGGACATTGAATCCTTGTTAACAAGGAGAACTAGACTAGTTGACATCCGAGGAGAAAACACGTGTCTTCATAGTTGAGAAATGTTCCCGCTACGGGTTAGTGACTTCACACCTTCAATTGTGACATCATAACAGTATAAATGGTCAGGTTTTATGAAAGGCGGTATTCGGTAATGCAGTTGAAACAATTTACTGAGCAGCTGAAACAATTTAGTGTCGTTAGATGGTCCCGCAATACCGGATTACAATCCCGATAAAGCAGTTATAACGTGGTACAACGATTCTATTGCAGGACGTAACCAGATTTCAACAACGCTAAATGATCATTTTAGCATTGTAGCAAGTTTAATTCTATTTACTTATGCTATCGTTATTTGTATTTTGGCCTCCAAGCGCGCAGATTTGGCCGCCGAGAAGGAGCTCCCGGTAGGCCACGATGGCTGCCGGAAAAAAATACGAGTTTTAAGGCCTGACTTGCTTCGTCAGTAGATATACTAAAATTGGAACGATACAGAGAAGATTAGCATGGCCCCTGCGCAAGGATAACGCGCGAAATCATGAAGCGTTCTATATTTCTTTGAAAAAAGAAGAAAAAAAAAAACATTTTGCAGTACTAAGCTAAATATTTTCATAATAGGCTACAATCAGAAAAAGTCTTTAAATTTAGATATAATATTTTGCCAATTTATTATAAATTGAGTTGGCACACCGACCTATTTTGCCAACAAAAACTTGCATAAAGAGAACACTGATCGTGAAACACAATAACGGTGAAGCGCACACTAGTGTTTACATGACATTTGCAAACTTAAAATAAGCAACCCTATGCTCGACATTTTCGAAATTCGAGAACAGACGTTTTAATCAACCACTGGGACAGTGTGGCTGGACATCGCATTGGAATAGCTTTAAGCAACCCCCACGTAGAACTATAATCTGCTTGGTCGGTCGGTGGAATCGTATGCAAAGCGAAAATATGCTTCCCGGAAAGTATTTTTTGCCTTCGTGCTCTTTAACTCCTCAAGAAAAGTATTTTTGGTTATACTTGTACGCTGATACCTTCCGCGGGCCGCAGCGATACAGCGTGGCGGGCCGCCATTTGGTGACCCCTGGCTTAAGCACATCTTTTTCAACAGAGAAAAGTCTCTCCACCGCAGCACTGGAAGGAATGGGGTTGTTGTACTTAATAAACAGATGTTTAAACTCGGTATTCGAAAAGCTCAAGGATTTGCTCCTGACCGAAAAAAAGGCGTCCACAATTGCTGGTTCTTTTTGCAGCAACGTTTTACGAGATGACGCAAACACTCCAAAAAATTCAGAGTCGTGACTGTTGTTGGTGTCACTCTTTTTGGTATAAACCTGGCTTGATGTCTCCCGCAACAGTCGAATTACAGTACACCTGTCTTGACTTTTTCTCGTAGTGCGTCAGCATCATCCGTGGAAACGTACTGCAGAAATTGTAGCCACTACGTCTTGAAGGAGGGATGAAGACATGATGCTATAACGTATTTCATGTCGTTGAAGCACTTGTTGAGATCACTGATCTCGGTCAACTTTTTCGCACAAATGGTAATCGCAAGATCGCAGCTCCACACCAGAAAACGAGATTCCCAAATAACCGAAACTTTGCAACCAAACCGATTAAATAGGCTATATATATAGTATGGCTGCTTGACCACGCCAGCGTTGCCAAAAAAATGAGTATTTTTTACTTTAAATTAAAAAGTAGCGGGTAGCGGGAGTGCGACTGAAAAAAAGTAGCGCCTCTCCCGCTACTTTGGAAAAAAAATAGCGCCGCTACTCCAACTAAAAAGTAGCACCGCTACCGCTACTTTTACCAGAAAAGTAGTGCGATACTGCCCACCTCTGTGTAGTGTGTACCGGTATACAAAAATCGAATAAAATCAGAGACTTTCAAAAATGGTACCGGTAGCTTACCGGATTAATCGTTTTCTTGTTTGTTCATCCACTAATTCCACAAGTTGTACCGGTACCAAACTGAAAGAATAACGTAACACACACCACAATAAAGATTGAAAATGTCATAGCCTACAACACTTCCGCAATTCTGCTTTTGTGGCCTACGCTTCAGCAAAAAAGGGTATTCTCAGCAAATATCAACTCTTTTTGGCAGCGTTATACAATAATATACATAATCACTCACTGGAAACAACATGGGCATTGACGCTCAAGCTGAAATGAAACAACCTGCCATATATGAAGTCTATTCGACAACATTATTCATAATCACTTACCAGGGACGACATGGGCATTAACGCTCAACCTGAAATGCAACAACAAGCCGCATATGAAGCTTTTTCTGGTGGCGTAAATGATTCCGCGTCCCGATGTATGAGGGGACGACATCAGGCATACTACATCGGCAGGGGACAACATTGTCGCCACCCCACTATCATAGGCGCCGACTTTTATTTTTGCACAGGGTGGCGGATAGCACAATATGGTAACCTAAAAACTTTCAAACTGCTTGTTTTTGTTTGATTTTTACTAAGCGTGTTTGGTAGATGCAATTGTCTTTTCACACCTGATCTGTAGCTCGATAATTTACAAAGCAACTTTAAAACAAAGCACAGGAGGTATGTCGTGAATTTTATTGTTACGTTGCTCCCCTGACACTTAATATTTGGCAAAATATTTTGGCAGTGGCTATTTGACCGGCGCCGGTCTTTTAATCTGAAACACTATTTGACCGGTCATGACGTCACTATATAGGCATTTTTTCTTTTTTTCTTTTAAAGCAAAAGATGAGAAGAGTGCCTATATAAGTTCTAAATTCAACACCTACGTTCAACTGATTCGGTGGCGCGTAGGATACGTATCGGACTGGTGCTCCAGAGGGGATGAGTTCGATACGGTACTATGCGGAAGCGTTCTTTTGTTTTTAATTTTTAATTAAATTTTGACCCGAATTGACTCAATCGTTAGGCTTCTGCATTTTTGTGGTTAATTTTTAATTTGAGTAGCGTACAGCCCAATTTTTTATGTCTTTTCAAACATGAGTAATAAAGTTAAGAGTTTTTAATTTTCTTGAATTTAAGAATTTCTCAGGATAATTTTCCGTTTGTCATAAAAGGATGTGACCATGTTTGCCGAACGATGCAAAAATGTAATGACCAATGGAAAATTATGACGAACGAAAAATTACTCAGAAAAATTCTCAAATTCCAGAAAATTAAAAACTTTAACTTTATTACTTAATTTTATTTTTTAATTTTCTTGAATTTAAGAATTTCTCTGGATAATTTTCCGTTCATTATAAGAGAATGTGACCGTGTTTGCCGAACGACGCAAAAATGTAATGCGTCGTTCGGCAACACGGTCACGTCCTGTTATGACAAACGGAAATTCTCAAATTCCAGAAAATTAAAAACTCTAACTTTATTACTCATAGTTGAAAAGACATAAAAAATTGGGCTGTAGGTAGGGGTAGGCAGTAAAAATGAAGGTATTCAGATTTTGCATAGGACTCTTTTTTAAACAATAATATGATGTGACAATGCAGAATCAGCGAAAAAATTTGAACTTTAGGCGTTTTTGGCGGTTAGCACCACAAAAGACTGAAAATTGTATTTTCGGATTGTGAATTTAACAAAAAATCACAACTTTCTGGAATAAATGGTTTTCAAATGTACAATATAATACTGCATAAAGTTGTCATTTTTTTTATGCAAATAGGCTCTGTGAAGATGGAATAATAACTCAAGACAAATTTGGAATTTTATTAGTCAAAGAAAAGTCCAAAAAACACAAAAAAATGGTGAAAAAGCAGCAATTTTTTATGATAAAGTGTTCAGGAAAGGACATGCCTATTGCAAAGCCTTGGACACTAGAAGAGATACAGTAGAAGAATGGTGGGGTATAAAATGGTGAAGCTTTCAAGGTTAATGTGCTTTAATGGACTTCTTAAACCGAAGGGAGGACATTTCTGGGGGGAGGGGGTATGAAATAAGGATTTGAGTAACTGATTCCAGAGTCATGCCGCTGAGGGAAAATACCTAAACGGATTTTATTAAATACATTTAGTAGGCTACTATGATTATGTTAATCTTGCTACTAATACTATAATTGCTTTTTTCAGATGACAGAAAATCATACAATATTTGTGCTAGGGGATGTACTTCCCAAAAATTATGATGCAGCGATTGCTATATTTCGTGTTGCCCAAAAACTGAAATCAGAGAAGATGACGCTTTTGCATCAGGTTATATGTTACTGCTTTGATAAAAACATGGACAAAAGCATTCGGAAAAGATTACATCATTGACCGGAAATGCATCATGGAGAAAGTTCAAAAGGTCATAACCCACTACCACAATCATGTTTATGCCGAACACAACCGCACAAAACCAAAAAAGATAGGAATGGCTTTCGTGAAAAACTGATTGGTTGTGGTTGTATTTAGCATGTGCCCCGGCCGATTAGCACTGATATTCAGTTGATCACTTAATGTATTCGATAGGTCGGTTTCGTCTTCAATTTGCATGTATTGTTCTTCAATCCTATCTTGTTCAATGATTGCCTGTTGTTCAGCTAGTTCTGATTCCTTTTCTATGCCATACTATTACTCAATTTCTTCACTGATGCGCAATTGCGCATGACTTGATACCCCAGTTGGTCGATATAAAAATCCTTTTCGTCGCTTGTTAAATCATCCATATTCTTCCCTATTTCTAGCAGACCATTGGTTGGTACTGTATACTAGGGTGGCTCTTAAAATTGAGTTTTTGAATTTTGCTTGGGACACCCTTTCAAGTGGTGAGGTTGTCAGAAAAAATAACTCTTGCAAATTTTTTTTAAATTTGAAGTTGATTTAGAGGTGGCCCTCCCCCCCTAAAGTTCTGTGCCCTCCCTCAAAATACCAAATCTGCATATCTCGAAAACCACTTCAGCTAGAGATACAGTTTTTGTGTTAAAAGATGCAGAAAACATGGTTTTCTATCTGCTTTCTGAACATTGAATGCATCTACCTTGAGTAGAAAAGCAGTTATTTAGAAAAAACGCATTTGACCAAATCTTGATTTTACAACCTTTTTTGTGACCACAAAACCGTCTACAAAATTTCGTTTTTTTGTCTTAATTTTTGCACCTTAGAGGGAACACTGGTAACGATATTCATTTCAAAATGTAATTCTGGTCAGTACTGGAAGAAGCGATATTATCGACAATATTTTACATATTGCCTTGCGTATCGTGACAGGATGTCTGCGACCTACACCATCGGACAATTTCCCTGTCCTTGCAGGCAACCAACCAACTGAGTTTCGTCGCGAAGAAGCCATCCTGTCTCTTTCTCGCCGCACTACGAACCCCAACCACTTGCTCCACTCAAGTCTCTATGAGTCTATGAGCGAGCAATCGAGCATCCTCGGCAACTGAAATCGAGACAACCATTTGTATGTGACGCACAACTCCTGATGAAAACCGCTGAAGACCAATCCATCAGCGCGACTACCTGGGAGGACAACAAATGGAGCTCAGAGTGGAAGAAGAACTCCTCAAGACTCTAAAGTTGTATCTCCGACACCAGCCCCCATCCAACCGGAATGCATAATTTGCCAAGGAAGGCCTGGGTGCGGCTCAACCGCCTGCGTACTGGGCTAGCCTACAGGAGTCAGACTATTCCGCTCCAACATGCACAAATGGGGGATGGCTCCATCCGCAATCTGTGAGTGTGGCAAAGAGGAACAAACCACAGACCACACCATCTGTAACTGCGCCAAATGGGGTGCGTGGTCTGCTTGAACTGGATGACGATTCAATGGATAAATGGACGAATCAAAGGATTGCTGCTCGACACTTGCTCAAGCATCTAAACCGCATCGCCACTGCCCAAGAGTGGTAAAAGACAGAGCCCTTGACCCCTGGAGTAACAAAGAAGGTTTAAACGAAGAAGAATCGACAATATTGTTCTTGTTGGAATTTGGAAACAGTTTCCTGTGTTCAGTAACAACTTGCAAAAGAAACTGAAGTTGTGGCTCATCTTCAGTTAAGATTTTGTTAAAATCCTGGATTAGACTTAGAGCAACTCCTCTCTCTGCTCTGTCATTCACTACTGAAAGTCCCTTCGCCATGTGTAAAGCTTGAATAAATGCACCATCTTCAGTCCAATGAGCAAGATCCTTTGAAAGTATAATTATTGCTTCATCTTCACCCAACAGCTGAAGAAGCCATTTTGAATTAGAGGTGTAATACTGTTCTAGACCCTTATTGCTAAGAAACGCATCTACTTTGATGCTTGGTCTCCTTGGTGGACGTTCTCCTGTTTCATCTAACATGGTTGCCACCATTAGCTTTTTACTTTCCACAGACAATCAAGAGTCAAACAAGGCTAGTCCAACCATTTCTTCGGACAGATACCATGAATGCAAATCAAGCTATTTGCATAAATCGCCTTCGCCATCCAACAAGTGCGATGCATAGCACCTGAAGCTGGAAAGCGGATTCCACGCTCAGGAGTTTCTCCAAGGAATATGATAAAAAACGGTTATTTTAGCTATGCATGAATGCATAAAAGTTAAAGAATACTTATTTCGTTTATTGCTTTACCAGTTTTACAGGTTAGTTTATGAACTTTGTTAATTGAATAGGTTGGGCCACAATACTTGTTTAGCACTGTTTTGTGCTAGAATACCGAAAACAGGTTTTTTCTAAATAACTGCTTTTCTACTCAAGATAGACGCAATCACTGTTCAGAAAGCAGATAGGAAATCATGCTTTCTGCATCTTTTGACACAAAAACCGTATCTCTAGCTCAAGCAGTTTTTGAGATATGCAGGTTTTGTATTTTGGAGGAGGGCGCAAAACTTTAGGGGGGGAGGGCCACCTCTAAATCAATTTGAAATTCAAAATTTTTTTACAGGTGTTATTTTTTCTTACAACCTCACCTTTTAAAAGGGTGTCCCACACAAAATTCAATTTTTTTTCATTTTTTGCCAAATAAGAGCCACCCTACTGTATACGTCTTGCGATTCTTTATGAACAATTGAACATCAATAACATTTTTCTCCAGGATATGTGGAGATGCCGAATACTCTTTTTCACGAAAGCCATTCCAATCTTTTTTGGTTTTGTGCGGTTGTGTTCGGCATAAACATGATTGTGGTAGTGGGTTATGATCTTTTGAACTTTCTCCATGATGCATTTCCGGTCAATGATGTAATCTTTTCCGAATGCTTTTGTCCATGTTTTTATCAAAGCAGTAACATATAACCTGATGCAAAGCGTCATCTTCTCTGATTTCAGTTTTTGGGCAACACTAAATATAGCAATTGCTGCATCATAATTTTTGGGAAGTACATCCCCTAGCACAAATATTGTATTATTTTCTGTCAACTGAAAAAAAACAATTATAGTAATAGTAGCAAGATTAACATAATCATAGTAGCCTACTAAACATATTTAATAAAATCCGTTTAGGTATTTTCCCTCAGTGGCATGACTCTGGAATCAGTTACTCAAATCCTTATTTCATACCCCCTCCCCCCAGAAATGTCCTCCCCTCGGTTTAAGAAGTCCATGATGATGATTATGATGATGATTAAATGCATTAACCTTGAAAGCTGCACCAGTTTATACCCCACCATTCTTCTACTGTATGATATCTCTTCTAGTGTCCAGGGCTTTGCAATAGGCATGTCCTTTCCTGAACACTTTATCATAAAAAATTGCTGCTTTTTCACCATTTTTTGTGTTTTTTGGACTTTTCTTTGACTAATAAAATTCCAAATTAGTCTTGAGTTATTATTCCATCTTCACAGAGCCCATTTGCATAAAAAAATTACAAGTTTATGCAGTATTGTACATTTGAAAACCATTTTTTCCAGAAATTGTGATTTTTTGTTAAATTCACGATCCGAAAATGCAATTTTCAGTTTTTTGTGGTGCTAACCGCCAAAAACGCCTAAAGTTCAAATTTTTTCGCTGATTCTGCATTGTCATATCATATTATTGTATAAAAAAGAGTCCTATGCAAAATCGAAAGTTAGTGCCTAAAATCAACCCTGTACTGCCTACCCCTACTGTAGGCTACTCAAATTAAAAATTAACCACAAAAATGCAGAAGCCTAACGATTGAGTCAATTCGGGTCAAAATTTAGTTAAAAATTAAAAACAAAAGAACGCTTCCGCGTAGTACCGTATCGAACTCATCCCCTCTGGAGCACCAGTCCGATACGTATCCTACGCCCCACCGAATCAGTTGAACGTAGGTGTTGAATTTAGAACTTATATAGGCACTATTCTCGTTTTTTGCTTTGAAAGAGAAAAAGAAAAAAAATGCCTATATAGTGACGTCATGACCGGTCAAATAGTGTTTCAGATTCAAAGACCAGCGCCGGTCAAATAGCCACTGCCAAGTATTTTTGCGAACAGCAGCTCTGTCAATCCAACTGTTAATCAACTGGTCAAGTTGTAACCGTGAAGCTTCAGCTTGATCGCAAGTAGGTTTTTATGCGCCTGAGTGCACTAAACGATCGCTTCGCAGGTGGTGGAAGGCAACGATAAGTATATTTTCAAAACTTTTCAAAAGTATAGCTTTCCTTGAATAAAATCATGTAAACGTGTAAATTAGGGTGGCCAAAAAAATAGAAATTTTTTATTTTTGTTTGCACACCCTCTCATTTGAGGAGGATTCATCAAAAATTGACACTGTGAAAATTTGAAGTGAATCTGACAAGAGGAAGTGCCCTCCCACTGACCTCAAAGTTTGCTTTCTTTGGCATATATAATTTGTCAAAATTCCTTGAATATGTGACGTAATTCTTTTTTGACTTATCTACATTGCAGTTGCAGCATTTTTGTTTTAACCATTGTTGTACTCTGAATTTATGATACAATAAGTGTTTCCACATGCAGAAAAACATAAATAATACACAAAATAGATCACATTAACAAGCGTTTGGTATAAAATTAAATGCACTACACTTTAGCTAAAACCGAATAAAAGTACGTTCACCAGTCACGATCGCAACGCTTCAGGTGACAACACATTGCCCAGAAATTGCAATGAGAAATGTTTGTAAAGAGTCAAGCCATTGGTTGACTTTATTGCACTTTTTGGAAGCAGCTTTCTGTGGTGCTCGACCACTTGATAGAGGAGCTGGCGCAGTTGTTCATTTTTTGTAAGGACTTCATTGAAGGCAGTAGCTAATTTGACTGCCCGCTCTGCACAATCATTGACGGCTTGAAGATGACGCCAAACTTTGCATGCTTCTTTATAATCATCACGATCACGCCATGTGTTGACAGAAGCAGTGACTCGAAAAGGTTAAGTGAACGCTGTGTTACAAACTGCGCCAAAGAGAGACGTTGAAACTTGACAATTTTGTTTGGGGCAACACGACGAACATCTTCGGGAAATGGGTCTTTTTTAAGAGCATTAACGATTGCCTTCTTTTCATCATCTGTGTTATTATCACTGAATAAAGGCAGTGCAGCAAGATCCTCACTGATGTACCGCAAGTGCAACCTCAACTTTTTTCTGCCACTTGAGAAATTGCATTGTCAACTTCTTTATAATCCTCTGTGAGCTGTAACATTGCTAGGTCATTTGTAGGGGCAGATATTAATGAAGGTGCTGCAAACCAAAAAGTGGCATAGATGGTAGTAGATATCATAATATTAATACTTCATCTGCAACTGTACCTACTGCACGCAAGTGGCAGTGTAATCTTATTGACCTTCATCTCGTAGTAGAGACGGCGAAGAACCACACCCCATACAGGCAGCTGACATGGCCCTCAAGAGAGTCAACTAATGGGCACCCACTCTCTAGTGTTGACTCTCTTGAGGGGCCATTTCAGCTGCCTGTATGGGGTGTGGTTCTTCACTCCCTCTACTACGAGATGAAGATCAATAAGGTTACACTGCCAATTGCTTGCAGTACAGTTCTTGTGAGTGAAAGCTAATATCGCTACCACTGCAAAGACTCACGTTGTTACCAAACTAAAACGCATCCATCAAGAGCATATAGGAGAATCAAAGCACAAAGGGAGGCGAAATTCAGCTTCCCAGCTGACCTCAAAAGCTGACTTCACCCAGAGCTTAAGTGCATTATTTGATATTGCACATGCTAACTGGGAATGCCGCACAACAATACCACAAGACTGCCAGATTTTGATAGACCAATGTGGTGCATGACAGATACTGATGACAACAGAGGAGCCAATGCATCGGCAAGCTGCTGCAAAGTATAGAAAGCGCAAAGATGATGAACATTGAACAGAGATGCAACAGAAATCGCATTGATCCAGTACCATCAAGTGCTGCTGCTTTCTCATCTGAAAATGATCAGCAGATGATGAAGATTCTTCCAGTGACCCACTGTTTGCACCGTAAATCCAAATAACACCAAAACAAAAGAAACCCAGTAGGAGCAGCCATTACCAAAACGCTGCATTATCGATAATCCACTGTTTAATGCAGCACTGAACAGAACTATAACATCAAGTCGTCAAGCAATGATGATCGTCACTCCTGCTCTTGCTGCAGCTGGAATTGATATAAATCAATTGACAATGTCACATTCCTCTGTCATGAATGCTCGAAACACCTCTTGTGAAAGCCTGGCAGCTGCAGTGCGGCAAAAATTTAAACCAACAGTTCCACTTGTTGCTCATTTTCATGGTAAACATTTGACTAATAATGCCACTGGCACAAAATGCGACTCTTTGGCCATTGTAGTTTTTGGTATGCATGTTGAGATACTGCTTGGCATTCCGAAGCTGCCTGTTGGAACGGGATCACTAATGGGCCAAAAAGTAGTCGAATTTATACACGAGTTGTAGCAGAGCATTTAGCTGTACTTTGTTTTGACACAAGATCAAGCAATACGAGAATCCACACTGGAGCTATCACTGTCGTGCAGCAGGCATTTAATCGAAGGCTGCTATTTCTTGCATGCCATGATCTCAAAGTCGTCAATGATTGTGCAGAGCGAGCACTGGGCAGTCAAATTAGCTACTGCCTTCAATGAAGTCCTTACGGAAAATGAACAACAGCGCCAGCTCCTCTATCAGGTGGTCGAGCACCACAGAAAGCTGCTTCCAACAAGTGCAAGTAAAAGCCAACATGCCAACAGCTCCATTAAATAAAATCAATGGCTTGACTCTTTACAAACATTTCTTTTGCTTTTTCTGGGCAATGTGTTGTCACCTGAAGCGTTGCAACCGTGACTGGTGAACGTACTTTTATGCGGTTTTTGCTAAAGTTTAGGGCATTTAATTTCATACCAAACGCATGTTAATGTGATCTATTTTGTGTATTATTTATGTTTTTCTGCATGTGGAAACACTTATTGTATCATAAATTCAGAGTATAACAATGGTTAAAACAAAAATGCTGCAACTGCTAGATAAGTCAAAAAAGAATTACGTCACATATTCAAGGAGTTTTGACGAATTATATATATATGCCAAAGAAAGCAAACTTTGAGGTCGGTGAGAGAGCACTTCCTCTTGTTGGATTCACTTCAAATTTTCACAGTGTCATTTTTTCATGAATCCTCCTCAAATGAGAGGGTGTGCAAACAAAAATAAAAAATTTCAATTTTTTTTGGCCACCCTAGTGTAAATTTGTAGAACGTTTAAACTGGTACGGTACTTTACTAAGTGCACTTTTTAAATAAAACTCAAAAAGTTTCGAAAATTGCATTTTTTTAATGAAATTTGAAAATAGATATTCATTTAGGGGGTGGAGCTATCAATCATCAAGATAATTTTATTTCCAAGTATTTTATAGCTGTCATAATTTATAGCGATATTATGAGCAGTTTAAACTTTTAAAAAAAAGATTTTTGAGGGAGGCAATGGAAAGATTGTATTTTATTGATCAATAAATCCCATTGTAAACCTAACAAATGCAACAATGACTTATGACAAGAAGTAATAAATAAAACGATTGCAACAACAACAAGGAAAAAACTCGTAGCCACGTGTTGCGTAATCTTCACGTAGGTTGCTTGATGTTACGCGAGTATCATGCTTGTGACAAAAACAATCATTTTCTTCGCAATACTGTATTGGTTCACCTCTTGCTTGAAGCGAAAACCAATCATCAAAAAAGATTTAAACGTCCGTTTAAATTACATTTATTTGCAGTAAGTAACATAACCGAAACGAGGTGGCTGCCACCCCGTCACAGCGGTTACGGGGTGGCGTGGACACCCCGTAAGTAGGCGCCAGTGCCCACTATCTACCTAGCCTACGTACGGTATTTTTTTGCTCCTACCTACTCCTTTGTTTTGAACAATCCCTTCTAAATCTCTTCTTTATTGAATTTTAGAGTAGATTTTTATTAAATACATCCCGTAACTATCAAATTTTAACAAAACTACACTTAGCTGTAAGATAATTTTTAAAGTTTAAAATGAAGTGAAGTCGAATAGAAGAAAAATGTTGAAATCTTGTTTGAGAAAACTTTTATGGAGCAATCATTTCCGCCTAAAGTGCTAATTTTTTCCCAAAATTAGTTTGTTCCGTTTTCCATAGGATAGACTCTATCCGATACAGTGTCATTTGTGATAAGTCAGTAGCCTACAGTAGCCTAAGTATAAATTCAACACATGAACATGGTATAGTAATTTATCCATGAATTGCTTCAAAAAAACTTAACAAGTCGCAATAACAACAATGCAACAACAACAATTTGTTGTTTTTCTTGTATTTCTTTGTATTGAATTTATAAAGGCCTATTTATCTAGCTTTATTATCAGGGCTACTACAGATTTATTCTGACCGCTTGTTGTAAAATCGTTTTTTGTATCTTTTTGCACGATTAAAATGTGAAGAAATGAAAAATCATTTTTCGTTCAGTATTGTGTTGTTTTGATATTTATTTTTGTTTCTTAACTTCTTTTGCTAGTGATGTGTGAAATATGTTTTTCAGTTTAGTTTGTTTTTACTTCTGACAATCACAACGAAGTACAAGCCACCCGCACTTGCTGTTGTTTTTCTGGGCAAGAAACTTTACGATAATTGCCTCTACCCAGTGATCGATGTCGAGTAATGGGTAGTACCAAATTTAAGTCATAAGTAGAGTAGACTACCGGAAACATACATTGCAGTCGGCTGCAATCGTGGGTCAGGTGTACGTCGGAAGGCGTACACCGATGCATGGCGCTCAAGTCCGCTTTCCGCAATGCAGGATAAAGATAAACAAACAAACAAACAAGATATGCCAAACACAGCAGAGGTCTAGAAAAAAGTGGAAACAATAAAACGCGGACATTATAACGTGCATGATACTAAAACAGAACAGTCAGTTTGAAATAAAGCACGGTCGCAACATCTTAGCAGAGTTTTTAAAATTTAGAACGAAAAAAACAAAGAGAAAAAATGCAAGTGAATATTTTTTGTTAATTTATATGGGTAAAAAATATAGTGGTGAGGATGACCTGAGAACAATATTTATAGGGGAAGGCGGGGTAAGTTGAGCAGTTTTTTTTTTAATTTTTTTTATTAACTTTTTCGAAGACTCAAGTAGCCCATTGCATTTCAAAAACATGCTAATAAGCCAAGTTTTTAGACAAAAACTGGTTGGTTTTATTTATTATTTTAAGCTGTATTCAAGTTTAAGTAACGATTGCACAACTTGCCCCGGATTATTTTTCCGGGGCAAGTTGTGCAGCACCATGGGGCAAGCTGTGTAGCACAATGGGATAAGTTGAGCAACAACAATCGTTCGTTTTGACTAAGGGCAAGTTGAGCAACATATTACGGCCAGCAAAAGTACAGACAATTTAACAAATCAGCTATTTTTACATTCATTCACTAGTCATTTTTTTACATTTCTTCACGTGGAAGACTTTGAAACTATGTAAAAATGGCTAATAGGCTAGAACATTTGTAAGTTAGCAAAAATGGTTTACAGGAACAGTTGCACAACTTGCCCCATTCACACTTTTTTTAAGGAATTAAGAAAACTAACAAATGTACGAAAAAAATTTACCTGCGAAAATACAACTGGGCCTACATCATGTCTACTGACCTCTCTACTGCTAAAGTTTGACTAGCTCTACACTGTGCATCCAAAAAATCAACATTTTGTTTGCATCCGAATTTAGATCCTAAGACCTTAACACCTAATATCGTTGATCAAGCCTAACCTGCCAAAAAAACTGATAACTGCGATTCACGTGCTTCAAAGGCATTATA
This sequence comes from Aplidium turbinatum, assembly GCF_918807975.1. Classification (NCBI taxonomy): domain Eukaryota; kingdom Metazoa; phylum Chordata; class Ascidiacea; order Aplousobranchia; family Polyclinidae; genus Aplidium; species Aplidium turbinatum. Next base: position 18,678,510 of record NC_137480.1, on the reverse strand, counting down.
GGTAAAATATAAAAATGGCGTTAAAGATTCATTACGCTATTTATTTCCTTTCAAACGGGGACTTGCACAACTTGCCCCGCCTTCCCTTACTCTTGCGTGTATGATCATACTGTGATCTAGATACTCTGAGGTATAGGCCTACTCTTTCATTGGTACCGTAGCCTACATATCGATAGGCTACACATTGAAACGTTAGCCTACCGTACAAAAACGCTTGACGTAGCCAACATACTTATTGAAACTTACGGTACCGTAGTTCTTTTAGCCTAAATATTAAAACTTCTTAAAACTATTTAAACTAAACGCTGGACGCTCCAGCTTAAGAACTCGCATGGAATAAAAACGTGTGTCCACGACGAGTGGCATGTAACAAATAAGGATCATGTAACAAACTAACAACGTAGATGGACGTAAAACTATATAGGAGGCAATTGTGAAAAGGCGACCAAGGACTGTTAATCTTAATCCTATGGTCGTGAAAGAAAGCAAAGACGTCTTGAGAAGTGCAGGAATGAACCATGATCCTACGGGATTGCGCAGATTCCAAAACTAACAAAGAGTGACCTCAGAAAACGCAGAAGTGACGTGTGCAAAACTCACAGAACTACGGGAGCTGCAGTCGTAACCGTCAACATATTTGCAGTCTGTATAGGCCGCCGCAGTGGATCGAGTGTTTGTTTGTTTGTTTATCTTTATCCTGCATTGCGGGAAAGCGGACTTGAGCGCTATGCATCGGTGTACGCCTTCCGAAATACACCTGACCCACGCTGCAGCCGACGGCAATGTCTGTTTCCGGTTGTCTACTTTACTTATGACTTAAATTTAGTACTACCCATTACTCGAAATCGATCACTAGGTAGAGGCAATTATCGTAAAGTTTCTTGCCCAGAGAAACAACAGTAAGTGCGGGTGGCTGGAGTCGAACATGCAGGCTCTCGACTGCGAGCCAAACGCGCTAACCACTCGGCCACGGCTGCCGAGTGAGTGAGTGCTAAATGCACGTAGCCTAATGTTGTGAGCGTTTTTCTCGAAAAACATTTTGATAGAAATTAAATTAAGAGAACGTTTAGCCGTCGTCAGTGTAGCCTAGCGGTTTAGAGTTAGGGAGGCATTTACCGCGAAGACTTGGGCCAGAATAAATGTGTTGATATGTAGGCCTAGCCTAACAATCCATTTATTGTGCCAAAGATTGCTAGCAAAGCGCATGATTGTTACTATTATTCTACGTGAATAACAGGAATACCTCTAATGTCATTAATGACAAACAACTATGGAAAAATCACTTTATGACAATAATTTTTGTTTACAATTATGATAAGTTTCAAGTTTCAAATGATGTTTTGGTCGGTTGCATTTCATAAATACAGCAGTTGGAAACTTTATTGTGCAACTTTTGCTTTCTCTGGAAGAGAAGAGTTGCCAGAATATTGGATAAGCATATCCAGTTCAGTGACTGGCTGACTGTACAGTCTGTATTATACAGTTGATCAATTTATTTTCGTCTACTAGCCAGGCTGTTATCGATATATTTGCAGGTGAATGAACAGGAAAATGTGATAAATAAACTTAAAATTTGCCTGAATGTATGGGTATTAGAGTGGTTCAAAAAAATACAAGTTTCTCGGAATCTTCCTCCACAAGGTTTAAAATGTGCCATTTCCCAATAGAAGTGCCCTTGCAAAAAATTAGAGTGATTGGAGATCATTTGAAGGTCAATCAGATTTTCACTTTTTTACCACGTTCTGCCTATGTTAATCCCTATCGCACACAGGCCGATATTGTGTGCAAGACTTACAGAGGGAGGAATGCCTTCTATTATCTCGAAAACCACAGCAGAGAATGAGCTAGACTTATATATGATGCAGAATTAAACTTCGTGTGTATGTAAACAGCATTTATTAACTTAACACCCAACAAAGCAAAAATCTTATTTCCATACTACACTATCGACAACTACCGTACCATTATTATTGAAAAATGTTCACTCGACGGCAGTAGTTCCATCAGTCATCACCAATCATTTTCATAGGTTAAATAACTTTAAACGTAATACAATTTTTTATTTATCTCAAAGAGACATCCATCAATATCAAGATAAATGAATTAAAATACAATGTTAGTCAAGGACTGTGATGTTAAATCAGATATGACATTCGGCCATTGTTTTCATCACAGTCTCATTTCAGGCTTTGTTGAGATTGAAGACCTGTTGCTTTGGTTGGCACCGGAAACCTTTTCCTGTGGGTGCTTACTAATTGCAGTAGGTACTGCTCTGAGTCTCATCTTTGGTTAGAGCTGAATTAGTGCAATTCCTCACTCGGCTGTGTCATTAACCACTTTCAGGAGACTTACACTGGCTTTAAATTTATTGTATATATGCTGGCTCTGAAGCCCAGAGGTGTGGGCATGGGGGAATTGGCAAGGAATGCTCAGCTGCTTATTTGTTACCATTTGTGCACAGCAGATCAAAAAGCTTTAGTGACCGACTTGTTATAAATGACTATTATTGGAGATTGATGGTCGAATCCTGTCCCATCCAACCGCTTCAGAATTTTTGGATGTGGTGGTCATGCCAAGTTTGTCTCCATTGCTGTTTTGGTTATCATCAACATGATCATCGAACAGAGCAAGATGCTCAGAAAATACCACAAGTGACGATAGAAGGCCTTCAGAGCTGCTTTCTTGATATGACATATTGGGTAGTGGTGAAAGAGGTCAAGAACTTTCAAGTCGTTTATTGGGAGCTCTTGTAGCTAATGGAGCCTCGTGCCAGTACCGTGCATAAACAAGAGCCACAAAGAGACAAAACTGGGATAAACCAGTGATCTTTTTAATGGTAAGTTTGAACTAGTCCCGGAACAAAATTATCTTTAGGGAGTAGATGGCCTTTGCCATCCACCTTGCACTACGGTGCATTACAAGTTTTGCCTTTGAATATCGTTGAACAGAAGAATATTGAAAATTAAGGTGTTTTATGCATCATGTGGTAAAAAAGTGAAAATCTGATTGACCTTCAAACGACCTCCAATCACTCTAATTTTTTGCAAGGGCACTTCTATGGGCAAATGTCACATTTTAAGCCTTGTGGAGAAAGATTCTGAGAAATTTGTGTTTTTTTGAACCACTTTAATGGGTATTATGTACGGTATGTAGCCACCAGGGCCATTGGCCACAACCAGTCAATGGTTTATTTGTCAGAAACAAAAACATACGATAGTGCATGGATTGAAGTGTGCAAGTAATATATATACACAATGCAAAAGTTTCTGTGCATTGTGTATAATACTGTTCCTGTACACAATGCACATGTTCCCATAATCATGGGAAGACGACCATACGGCCTACTAGTCAATTTCCAGTGATGTAATCGCATACAAAAAATATTGACGCCGGCAGCGTAAACGCAAACGTTCAAAAAACCATACGCCGTATGCATCAACGTAACTTCTAAAAAATGTTGGCGGCGTCAGTACTAGCTACATACACTAGCTAATTTGTAAACTAATTTTGTTAGCTAGGTGCCAAACTTGAATTTCCACGAACAAACACAAGCATCTGAAAGTGTTCATCTGACATTTTGCTGTGTTTTGGTTCCAATATGTCTTTGCCCATTGAAAACATTCTTTCAACTGCAGCGCTAGACTAGAAGGTATTAGCGTGTTGTAGCGAAAAAAATACATTAAAAACTTAAAAAGTATGCGTTGACGCTATGTGCTAAAAAACCGCAAAAACTTTGCGGCATAGCCTCAAGCGCAAACTATCCACAAAAAACCCTCACCTTATTCCTAACTGTAACCCTTACCTTAAATCTTTCTAACTTTAATCATAACTCTGGCAACACACTTGTTGTAACCATGGCAACAAGTGTGTAAAAACAGCCACTTCCAATTTTATTTAAAAAATATATAGCCTATTTAATTAATATTATTTTGAAAATTAATTAAATAATTTAATATAGCCTATTATATTTTAAAAAGTACGGTACCGTATATAATATACCCTATATTTAATTTAAAAAACATGCGGCTATTTTTACACACTTGTTGCCATGGTTGCTTGTGACAGGTGTTGCCAGAGTTAGGATTTACTTTTCTCAAATTAGGGCAGAATTCTTTATCTGGCAACTCTATTACACATATATTTACACTATTTAGTGTATAGCCAGTAGCCACAGCCTAAAAAAAATGAAAGGGTAACAGTAAACTGTGCTGCATATGTTAATGCAAGTGCTGCGGTACGGGTACTTCTAAATACCCTTTTCAGGCATTGTCAGGGTTGCCAGTTCAAACTGGTCAAGTTTTGCAAATTACAGTAGGTTACAATTGGGGTAAGGATTAAGATTGTAGTCGGACAACCATTTGCAATGTCGGTCTATTTCTGAAAAGAAAAAACAACAATGTCCGGTAATTTTCGAGGGTTGACAGACTCACAAATTTGCCTTCCAAAAGGGTAACTTTGGCTTTACAATTGCGGAAAGTTTTGGTCATTGCAATATTTGATATTGTTGAGTCCTTTAATTTTCTATTATTTCGAATTGACTTTAATAGAATGTGTAGTGTTTTTAATGAAAGACATCTTGCAACACTGATAATGCCTGGCAATGGGTATTTATAGGGACTTCAACTGCTGCAGCATACCGGTACTATTTTGAGTTTTCACAAATGTAATGTCATGCAAGCCAAGCAAAGGTATAGTCACAAACTGTGGTCACCAAAAGTGTCAGAAGCCTCTTAGTCTTATGAACCTAGTCATGCTTTGAATCCTCGGTTATTTTACTTTTTGTGCATTTTAAGTTTTTACATTTGTATTAACGTTACCAATAACGTCAACCATTCTATTTGAATTTGTTCTATTTGAATAAGGTCTAAAGAATACTGTACACTTACTGTTACTGTATTGTAAATATAGCCTCTGCCTAAAAGTGAGGGATTGAAGGCTGACTGATAAAAGCGCATGATATGGAGTCTCGTGATGAAGTCCTAGTGGATTTGTTTTATGATGTTCGTTCTCCTTATGGATGGGTGGGATTTGAAGCACTTACACGTTATAACAAAGTGTTTTCACGAATAAGATTGCGCTTGCAACCCATCAATCTCGTCAGCATTGGGCGCGTTGCTGGAAGCTCATCTCCCATAGATACGGTAACCCTTCAAAAGCTAAATATTCACAAGAAGACTTGTTTCGGCTTGCTGAGTATTTTCAGCTGCCATTAAAACCTCCTAAAGATGTACGCAATGTAATGTTTGTGAAAGGAACACAAGAAGCTCTTCAGCTTCTGATGGTGGTGCAAAACTATTTCCCTGAACATTTGGAAAACCTTTCGAGAGTTTTCTTTTTGCGAGTTTGGTCAAAAGATGCTGATGTGACATCTGTTAATAGCTTAAGAGAGGCTTGTATTCATGCTCAGATACCAGAAAAAGAAATCACTAGGCTCATAAAACTGTCTCAAGCTGATGATGCAAAACTGGCTGTTGAACGAAATAATCAAGAAGCTTTAAGTTATGGAGCTTTTGGAGTACCCACTTACGTTGCTCACTTCAAAGACAAGGTCCCCATGATGTTTTTCGGCACTGATCGTTTGTTTATGCTGGCCTATTATTTAAACATACCATTTCCAGGTCCGTTAAATGAATTCAAATCTTTAATGCTGTTAGATGCATAGTTAGATTTTTAAGTGATTGCTGTGAGTCCATACCAAAAATGTTGCACTGAATAGTATTTAGAGTGCTATGCATCTTTTCTTGGCTTTAATCTCATAATTGGATTTGCCAGTGTTGATTTTCTGCATAGCCTAGTCTAGTAGTCTTTCCTTAGTTTTCAGCCACGCCATCAACAAATTATACTGGTCTTCACGATTTTTGCTCTATGAACTTTGAAAAGACTGATTTTAGAGTAATTTAGGGTGCTGAATCCGAATCTGACCTTAGATTTATAATCTTATCACGTCAGGTTTGTGAGATATGATAACAACAAATTGTTGGTAAGACTACAATGGGGGTAAGACTGATCGGTCGATAATTGAAAGCAGAGTGGCGGTTTGCTTTTTTGAAGACAGCAGTGACATTTGCTTCTTTCCATGTTGTTGTAGTGTTGGGCGATATTGAAAAAAACAAAACGATACGATATTTGAAAAAATACTCGATATTTCGATACTTTTCGATATTTTTGTTCTAATTAAGAAAAGAGTTTCTCAGTCTTCGAAATTAGTGTCGGATTGCTGAGGTGATTGCCGACGCAGATGCATGAATGGCGCATTAGCGTCGGCATTAAAAATGCCGAAGCCACACGAGCGCTTGTAAGGTTAGGATTAGACAATTAGACATTCCTCCCAGTTGTTATGCCACAGCCATAGATTTGCTCCTTAGTCAACACCCTGATGGAGCTCTGCGAAAGAGGCGTGTGGATGGGTATCAAAGCACGAAAGCGGCTAAACGTAGACGCTTCATTGTGAACGGCGAAAACAGTGTAGATTTACAGCCAAGTGATGAGCCTCTTGATTTGTCCGATTCCAGTGATGACACGACAACCTCATCCTCCAAGGACCAATACAGCATCTGATGATTCCGATTCTGACATCTAGTTCTTCATCAAACAGACTTTGTGTTGCTCGCGGTAGCCTATCCCAATTGTGCCGAAATTATGTTAGTGCATCGTAAATCGAGACAATCTTCTCGCAGGGAGTTATTAATTTGTTACCGGTACTTGGTTGAGCAATTAACGTTATTTTATGATAATTTAACGTCGCTAGACGTCGAATTAATGTAAAACAAACGTAAAATTTTTTATTGGGCATTGTTGTTATGCAATATAACTAGCCGGGAAAATTAAATCGATTTGTGCCGACTCGAACGTAGAACCAACCCAAAATTAACTTACTTTTCCTCCCCGTGAGCTATTTAACTTGAATTATCGTAACAGCGTGCGTATCGCGTTGTTCGGTTAATCGCTACTTTTGGCATTATTACATCACAACAAATCAAACAATGCGGTCGTGATAGACTACTCTAGTATATTTTTCGCTTCTCATTTTACTTGTTTTGGTACAATTTTTTTCGTAATAAACGTTCACAGCAATTGCCACGGCAATTTTAACTTTTGCCGTTTGGCCTCGGCAACGTTTTTGTAGAGGTTTGCAGTTACGAGTTAGGGCTGTAATAGTTAAAATATCGAACGATATTGAAATACAGGGTGTAAACGCCAAGTGTAGACAAACAAAAATTGTCATAAATAAAAACAAAATTTGTCATAAAAAGAAGGATTCAGTGGTCCCCTGGGTTGATAGGAGTCTAGGAGACAGCGGGGTGACACTACAGCAAGATGGGGCAACCTCTCATACCGCGAAGTTGGTCCAGAGCTTCTGCAAGGACAATTTCAAGGGATTCTGGTCAAAGGAACTCTGGCCTCTATCTTCACCAGATTTGAATCCTACCGTATGGACTTTGGTGTCTGGTCACTATTGGAGCAGAAGGCCTGTGTAATCTCCCACAAAAATACTGATGCACTTAAACGAGCTTTGCTCAAATGCTGGGATGAAATAGATACTAAAACTTTGCGTGCAACATGTGCCCAAGTTCCAAATAGACTCAGACGTTTAATTCACGCCAAAGGTGGATATTTTGAATAAATGGCGATGGATATTAATCAGTGTGTCTTTGTTTTATTATTTAGCCCTCATTTAATGAAATCTATTCGATATTGACTTATTTATGACAATTTTTGTTTGTCTACACTTGGCGTTTACACCCTGTAAATATCGATATTAAAAAGATATCGTATCGTATCGAAAATTCGATATATTGCCCATCACTATGTTGTTGGTAACTTTGATGATGCAAGAGATTGATTGAAGACTTTTTGCAGTGGATATTTAATCTCTTAGTGTGCCTCTTTTAACAACCTTGGATGGATTTCATCAGGCCCCATAGCCTTGTTACTGTCAAGGGACAGTAATAACTTGTCGACATCTTTAACAAATTGGTGGAGTTTCTCCATGGGCAGTGGGCACAGGAACAGGAGCACATATTGGTCGTGGGATTATATCATCCTCTTCTACAAATACAGATAGAAAGGCACTGTTTAGAGAATTAGCAATTTCAGTATTGCCAGTTGCTTTTCGATCTGGTGTGTCAATTTCAGAAACTTTTTCTTGATGACTTGTTATACTCTTGACATGTTTCCAAAATGCTTTTGGGTTTTCCTGTATGTTGACAACCAGGTTCTTTTCAATGCTTTTCACAGAATTTCGTATCAGACTTGTACACGGATTTGGGGGGTCCAATTTCCACACTTCATATCAACTTGTCATTGTTGGTGAGGACAGATCTAGAATGTTACCTTGACCATTTGGGTCCATTCGACTTGGTTCGAGGACATGCTGATTTGTATATGAATCTCTGCAAGCTTCCAAGAATGCATGTGCTCTGGGGTGCTGGGCACATAAGGGTTGACCAATCTATGGCAGGGTAATTAAAGTCTCCGAGTATTACTAATTCATTATTTACTGCATTGGAAGCAAGAATTTGCACACAATCATTTATTTCATTATTACCGTCTTCAGAGTTATTTGGGCTTTGGTAAACGCATGTCAATATAATGCTTCTTGATTCAGTCAACAAGATTTTAGCTGCCACAGTGTCTATGACACCTTCACATTTTTCCCACTTGATTGCTCTGAATTGAGTATGTACAATTGTACATAAATGAGTACTCCTCTCCCATTACTACCAATGTCCAATATTTGCAAAAAGGTCTAAGTTCTTTTTTTGAAAGTCTGCTTCATTTTATTGATACAAATTAGTTTTTGAATTTTACTTCTGTTACTACTGTACTATAATTTTCGCTTTAGATACACTTATCAAACCACACAGCTCCTTTTTCTTGTTACAAAGGCTATCAACAATTGCATATAAGATCTTGATTTTGTTGTTTAATGATCTTTGTTCACATAACTTTCATTCTTCTTATCTTCCATTATGACCATTTCTCTTCTTTGGCAGTGCATGCATCTCTCTTTCTCTGTCTTTTTTGCATCAGTTTCTTCCACATCACAATCTGTTGTTGGGTGTACGATCTGCTCTGAATTGAAAGTTTTTTGACATCTTGATTTCGAGTATGAATTTTTTGTAAGTATGAACAGCTTATGTCTGTCCTCAAGTGAATTCAAAGAAACAATTCAAAGGTCTAGTAGAAATATTAGAGTCAAGCTTTTTGGTTCCTAATCTTCGATTGTTTGACATTGGTATTTCACAGCCTAAAACCGCTCTGATTGCCTCAGACAACTTTTTCCTCTCTTCATCGCGTCGCTGAGTTCTGTTTCAAAAGCTTCTTCTTCCATGCCAAAGACAATAACATTACGCTGACGTTTTTGCTGTTCCATAGCTTCAAAAACATCACATTTGATTTTAGTTACCTCTTTTAAGGTCGATACATGCATATTGCATATCAACATTGTCAACTGTCGTTTTATCAGCAGCATCAGTTAATGACCTCAGCTCATTCAAATCACTTTCAAGTTTTTCAATCTTCTGGCCCTGTTCAACTTGGACATTTATTAGCTGCGTTATAAACTTATAATTGACATGATTTTTTTAGATCCTCTTTGGCATCCTGGGCAAATCCATTGAATGACACCACACTTAGCTTCATTCTCATTTTTTGAGAGAACCAATAGAGTTTCTTTTGGCATTTTTACACTATGGGAATGCTGCCAGTAATTCCAAAGCTTACATTGAACGCCACTTTTTTCCACTGTCTTAAAGCGCAGTGGACAATTTTCATTTTCTTTCTTGGAATTTGCAGCCACAGCGCTTCTTAAATAATCTGACTAAGAATTATCAATTAAGCACTTCTTCAATACCCAAATCCTTTCAAAAAATAGAATCCTTGATTACAAATAGAATGGATTCGATTATACATGTTTTTTTCCTGTCTTCATGTGGTCACAGTAGCCGGTTTGTTGAACTTTTTTTGGGACATCACAATATTGTTTAAACCAGAGGTGACGAACCTGCGGCCCGCAAAACAATTTGACAATCGCTCATGCAAGCCTTAAAGCAGCCGGCGGCCATCGCGGCCATGGCCGCTAAGTAGTGCTTGAATGACCGCCGGTGCTACCTCCTCCGTCGGCCAAGTTTGGCCGCCGGTTTCTTCTAGCCAATTATTTAATTTCGCAATAGAATGATCGTGGATTAAATGTCGAAAATATGTAGTATCAAAGAGTGACGCAAAATTAGGTTAGCGCATCATAGTCACCACTGTTGTATTGAATATATCTAGCTGCGATCACCAGCGCTGTAAGTCTTGTTTACAATTCCCGATGTTTATTTTAACGAAGTGTTAATCCGAAGTGCTAATTTACATCGGCTGGCAATATTGTCGTTTTTATATCGATTCAATGTTGTCAGACATTGAATCGTTGTTAAAAAGGAGAACTAGGTTAGTTGACATCCGTGGGTAAAACACTTGTCTTCATAGTTGAGAACGCTGTGGGTTAGTGACTTTACAGTTCACACCCTCAATGGTGACATCATAACGGAATAAATGGACAGGTTTTATGAAAGGCTGTATGCAGTTGAAACAATTTACTGAGCTGCGAGCAGTTAAAACAATTTAGGGTCGTTAGATGGTCCCGCAATTCCGGAAAAAAAACGAGTTTCAAGGCCTGCTCATGCATTAAAGACAAAAGACCTCAAAACTGTTTTATGCCTTCACGGCTACACCTTTCCTTTGCTATTTTCTTGCCCTAAACACTAGGTAACTTTCAGGGTTTATCCTCTATCCTTTTTGCTCAAGTTGATTTGTTTTTATTTTTTACTGTTGTATGTTTCGATTCTGCGTAAGATAATCTCAACTGTGTGGGTTTTATTACTTTCATCTGCCGTTTGTTACTTTTCGTGAATAATATCTTGAGTCGCTTTTAAAAGATTTCATAGTGGGTTACGATTAAAAAGTTGTGTGGCCCAATAACTCATGTGTAAGTGGTAAAGTGGCCCGCGACCGCAAAAAGGTTCGTAACCCCTGGTTTAAACTTTCAAAGTGAAAAAGTCCTGGAAACTTGTCACTACTATTTTTTTTTGTGCATTAAAGTTTAAATCGCTCTTGTTGCAAGTGTTCATAATGTCTTAAATTGGAATCGACCAAGAATATGTATAGGATGAAGTAGCTGTTTTATGTCTTGACCACTTTCCCTTTACTAGTTTCTAACCCCAACCGAAACCTTTACCTAACCCTGAAGGTAGGGGTTGGAAAATAGTGAAGTAAAGGGAAAGTAGTAAAGCCTTGATTTCAGGGTTAGAAAAAATCATGATTTTTTTAAAAAAATCAAAAAAATCTGATTTTTTTGATTTAAATCGGATTTTTTTGATTTAAATCAGATTTTTTTGCTTTTTTTTTATATAAAAAAGCGTCGAGTCTACTTGGGGGAAGAGATCATTTTAGTAAGATAGCAGAATTATTTTTAACCCCTTGATTGATTGAAAGGCTTTGCTTTGCAAGTGTTTAATCATTTTTATTATCATATTGTAGGCTAGCCTGTCTATTGCACATATTTTTAAGTAGGTGTGATATGTTGCTTTATACTAAATCATAATGTGCATATCGAGATTGAGGTACGTCTCAACTCTCAGACTGTCATCTCACTACACTAAGATCTTTCCTTACGTTTGAGCACACATCACTTTGCTTTTTTGCTCAACTGATGCATAGCCTACAACCAGACTTTTTGCAAAGAAAGTTTAACTGTGTAATATATGTTACCGACGTACCATACCAAAACAATAAAAGTTCAGATGACACAAAATTGCAGTTTATTTTGCATTGAGAAGTTTGTACATAAATACAAGCTCGCCAGCTTTTGCAGTGCCCAATCAATTTCGAACTTCTGATTGAACCAGACCAAAAGTGGAAAAAACTTGCTCAAAAACTATGTTTAGTGAACAACACTGTTTGTGAACTGCCAAGTAAACTAAGTTGCCTTTCAAAACATGCATAGCCTATAGCCTTAAGTATTTAAATATAACTTTTGTATTACAGAGAGGCAGTGAAACTTTTGTTGATGTATATATATATCTATTTTTATTTTAGCAAATAAAAAATCAGTTGATTTTTTTGATTTTTATTGTTTGATTTAAGTCAATGATTTAAATCATTTGAAAATCAACCAACCCTGCTTGATTTTTTTTTGTGTGATGAAGTTTAAATCGCCCTTGCTCTAATGCACTTGTATGTGTCAATAGGACTAATTTCTCAAAAAAAGTTTTATTTTTTCCATCTCTTTTGTAGGTTTGGTGGCTGTACAATTTTAAGATAGTGTTTTATCGATGTATATATATTTTAAACCTTTGGGTTTTGTTATCTTTCTTTTTTGTTGGTGTCAAATTTGTATGTTTACTTTGCCGTTCTGTACATGTTTGCACCAGCAGCAAAACATAAATTTGAATTAATTGAACCAGTTACTGTTTACATTTATCATGTGGCAATTTGGCATTATTAAATTTTTGATTGGACCAGTTTGTCATATGATAAATGTTTTGTTTTGCGCTCATGGTGACAATAAACAGTATACGGCAAATCACATATGAAAGAGAACAGACAAGCTTATCTAGTTCTATATCCATTCGATGGACTTGATCTAAAATAGATGTACTTTTGGGGCTGACTGTCGGGAAAATATGTTTATAAACAAAACTACATTATCATATTTTAAAGTTACAACTGCATTTTGTATTTACATATTATTGTACTTTTGAATTTTAAGCATGCCTTATCATTTATTCTGTGCAGATATATTATACAGTTTTAATGCGATAATGAATTTAATGTCAATGGTTAACATATTAAGTGTTGGTCGTCGAGGATTGATGCATTCTTTTCATAAATGTAGCACAACAACAAACAGAAGTTTCTTCATTTTATCCTCTGTACTGCAGCAAGAAAAGCCCCCAAAGAAACCATACACTCCTAAAGGAAAACTAGACAATGACTCTTCATCATCATATAAGGGAGCAAATGTACTAGAACCTTTTCCAAATGATATTAATCCAACTACTGGAGAAAAAGGTGGACCTCGAGGGCCAGAACCCACTCGATATGGAGACTGGGAAAGGAAGGGAAGAGTATCAGATTTTTAAAACAATTTACTATAGTTTTAGTACGTAGTACTAAATAATGATGTTTCATACTAAACTATAACGTGTCTTCTCAACCGGCTGAATCACTGTCTATTAGGTACATTGAAAGCCTTGACTGTGACGCCATTGCAGTGTAGGAATGTACTGGGGAAACTGTATATTTAACAAACGTTTTTTTTTCCTTTTTCAATTGAATCTATCTAAAGAACTATCTCTCTGGAAATCTTATGCTGTGAAGACTACAAACAGTTTTTCTATTGAATTTTTACAAAACTTTACTCACTTTCATGTTACAACAGCAAGTGGTTAGCTCATAAAGAATATCAAAAGGTGTGTTAAGTTTTCAGGTCAGATAAATGCATCCTTAACAGAAAGAACTGCACTTTATTCAAAAAAAAAAAAATGGTAAAGACTATGTTCTCCATCACATATGTCTATTTAGCATTGTTTATTCTTCTAATACAAACCTGTACTGGTTATGCCACTTGCAACTATCAGTTGTTGTGTCATATATCATTTCTTATTTTGATGAGTGGCCTAGTTATTTTTAGTGGTAAGAGTGTTATTTATCTAGTTAACTATTTTTAAATGGTTTTAAAATACCAATAATTTTATTTTAAATTGTGTTGTTGCCTCTGTGTTTTGCTTCTTTGCGCGTATTTTTATATCACAGCTTGTCCATCATTATGGTCTTCGATGCAGGGATCGACTTCACCGGCCATGCTTGCATGCATGCGAACGCACAAAGCCTGATTTACTTTTGTTTGCCATCTTTGAACACAAAAGGCATCATCATCATCTTGATGCTCAATAATATTTTTAAATTTTATTTTTGTTTTTGCTTAATATCAAAACTTTCAATAATGACTCCAGAAATGGTGACACTTAGATCGTGTGGTTCGTATTCTTAGACATACTTGATTTAATCACTTGTGTTATTGTATATGACGTGTTTGAAGGGAGGTTTGAAAAAAAATGAACGCACTGCCCGTGATTTTGCCCACAGGAGTAGCGTACACAATAAAATTAACTGAAATTTATTTTTACTTTGTGTCACCACTTTACGTATTGCGGATATTCGGTTGTTTGCAGCAACATAATTTCGCGCTCTGCCATGTGCTAAGTATTTGAGAAAGTCGGCTACGGTACGGTAATTAACTAATTATCGTATCTTGATCCTGCTCCAGAACTCAATCTTGTCTGATTGGCAAAAGGAGGAAATAAATGCAGGTTATCAAAAAAGTTCAGTAGCCTACTGTATTGTTCTTTTGAAGTAGGTTAGATGCTTATTGAATGATATTATTTATTTTCCAAGTAGGCTAATAATAACAATGTCATGGTTTTATTGTTTGTCGTTCTACAACTTCTATGTTTTTTTTTTAGCGACAGGGCTTAGTTTTCATTTTATATCAGGTATAGGATTTCATCACATTAGTACCCGACCTATTCTCATTGCATTATGCAAAAAAGAATACAATCGGTGCCGTTTTTAAAGTCTTTGGTTTGACCCGACTTGGAATCCAGAGAAGGCGAAACCACTCGGCTACTGAGCTGGTTATATTCCAAGTAAAGTTAGGATGTAATATAGGTGTCAAATTCATTGGGGAGTGGGGTATTATTAGTTTTGTGTTTGTTCTCAAAATTTATTTGCCTGGAGCCGCAACAGGAATCAAGCTTTTTCACTCAAATTACCGGCATAGACTACAATTTATGTTCTTTTGAAAAAGGTTAACTTACATGTTTTCTTCAGGGATATCTAGAACAACGGGATTGCTGACTTTGCGAATTTCGATAAAGCGATGGACACTAGAAGGGTCAGCGCTGTTAAACGCCCGAAAATGAAAAAGGCGAAAGCGTGTGTCAATTACGCTGTTGAGAAGTCGCCTTTTCTAGATATCCCTGCTGTGAAGCTAAAATAATAAGGTCTTGAAAGTGGGCACTCCTAGGCATCTTCCCTAGCAACGCCCATAGCAACAACTAATGGCTGGCCTTATCTATAACTTAAGATCATCATTTTAAAGCAAACTTTTGCTGTTAGTCATCCAAGACTATTGAACACAGCTTTAGTTTTCATATTTAATTGATTATTGCATCACTTTTGAGCAAGTTTTAGTCATCAAAACTAGGAAATAAAAAAAAAGTAAGAAAATTCAATTTCGTGGTATTGCTAAACAAAGAAAGTTGGATAAGATTGGTTGTAAGTCTAACAATGGTGGTAGACTTGATGAACCGTTACCGTAACACAAGTGTAACCTTTCCTGTAACACCAGAAAGCCATCCAACAACAGAAGATCAAAGCCCTTTTTGCCAACCTTCTGCTTCAGCAAAAAAAAAAAATAGGAAACTAAGACAGTAGCAAAATCTCTGCATATTCAGAAATCTGCCAAATACTCGACAAGTTTTGACTTGACAAATCAAGAAAAAGAAGCTTTGACACATCCAAGGCCAGGAGAAAAACATTAAAAGCACTTAAGAAAAAATTACAAATTCAAGCAGAGGCAAAAAAGGGTCTACTTATGATAAAGGAGGCTTTAAGGTGTTGAAAATGTTTATTGTTGTTTTTCGTAAAATGTGATCTTTGACCAAGTACCAAATTTTAATCCCAAATACTGTATCTCTTTCATTTATTTGCCAATCGCTTTCAAATTTTTAACACTATTAGGCAGAGTAAACATGCAAAACCTCTGGTCAAAGAATTTTGGAAATTTTGTCCATAAGGCTGTCGGCACCCATTTGTTTCATGTCCGAGGATCAAAACTTTTTGAAAAAATGCAACAATTCGAATAACTTTTTATTTTCTCAAAATATCTTCATTTCCTTCCATAGAGCTTCAGTCTTGATACTTATAAACATTCTGTTAAAATTTGATTTAAATCCAGTAAGTGGTATTAACAATATTTGTGTTTAAATTTTGTGTATTTTTCACCACTTGGTGGCGGTTTGGGGAAGAACGGCCACATTTTCAAATTTTTTTTTGCTTTTTTTAAATTATTTCATCTTCAAGCATCATTTTAAAAACAAGAAATGGGTTGTATGTTGAGAAATCCACATTTTAGTTTGTGCAGTAATGATGCAGTAACCCTCCTATTGTCCACTTCAAAACAGAGTCAGCAATCCCGTTGTTCTAGATATCCCTGGTTTTCTTGCAAAGTAAATTCATTATTTCAGGACACGTTTCATTATCTCAAAATGTAATTTTACTGCATTCCCCCCACAAAAACAACAAGCAACACATGCAAATCAATATCGGTATTGTCTCCACTCGTGGAAATAACCGTTTCTTTCCTTACAGCAATTGACTTCACTCCTATTCTCCATCATTTCGTCCATCGGATCTTCTTCAGTCCGACTTTGTTTTGTTAATTTCTGTTTGAGTAATTGTTTTACGTTTTGTAAACAATTTTGTTCGTAGCGCCCACAATCATATTTTATTAACCTATTTACCAAGGTAAGCAGATGTTAAATCTCTTCTAAAACTTGGATAATAGCACAAAACACACATTTGTCCCTCAACTAGAGTTAAAAATAAATCTATTATTGATTTAACTTTATTATATCAACCTGCTAGTTCTAGTTACTAATACCCATTGCTGGAAACACGCGTGCCCTTTTGCCGCCAGATAGTTAGGCGTAAATGGAATGTTGGTTCAGTGAGTGAGAAAATATAATGAAACGGAAAAATTGCATATTTTTTTCGGTACAGAAATTTACCGCTATGATAGTGTTAACTTTGATAAATTTGGTCATCACAAAACTGCGTCGTGAACAAAAACATTATTGCACGAAAAGCAAACCAAAACAAGTAGGCTAAATCCTAAATAGGAACCGTTTGATAGCTGTAAGCTGCTGCTTCAATCTGGGCTACAACGTGCAATCTGAATCATACAGCCTAGTAGCAAGGCAACTTTAATTTTTTCGGTTGCAGCCAAGTTGCTTATATAGGCTATAGGCCTAATGGAAGAAGAACGAAAAGTTGCAAAAGGTCGTAAGAAGACTAGGCCTACTAGAAAAGGAGTTTTAAATATTTCTAATTGAGTGATACTCGACAACTAAAATTTATTAGCTCTGTCAAGGTTCCGGATATTTTTAATCTAACTCAGAAAAATTGTAGGCAAAAACTGTTGATAGCCTATAGGCCTATGATGGTCAACTTTCTTGCTTCTTAATAGCACAATGAAAAGAACCATAAAGAGACTTAACTAAGCAACAACAAAACATTTCATTTAACTTCATAAAAACAATGAGCGAAACGTTTTAGACTAATCGTAGCCTACCGTAAGCCCTTTTTAAGCATATAGTATAAAAGAAAATATTGTAAAAGAAATATTAAAGTATCTTACAGTAGCCTATCACAAAAAACGTATAAACCAAACATTTAAAAAATTGCTTAAACTTGCTCACACAAAATGATAACTGAAATATTACGCAGCACAACGGGTCAAGAGATAAAATTAATTGTTCAGAAAAGAAGTAGCTTGCCAAGCTGATGACGCAAGATAGACAGAAGCACAACACCAGACACTTCTGCTTGAGTAGGTTACATCTTTTCTGAACAATTAATTTGAGCCTACCTCTCTCTCAAATAGCCTACTTGACCCTTTGTGCTGCGTAATCTTTCAGCTATCATTTTGCATGAGCACTGAACAAGTTACGCAGTTTCTCAAATGTTTAGATTAGATCATATTTTTGTTGTGATACTGTATGATTCTTTAGTAACTTATTTCTTTCCTAGAATTTTCATTTATAAGCTAGAGTTGAAAAGGGCCATATCAAAAGCCAAAAACGTGCGCTTATTGTTTTTTATATTATTGTATTTATTAAGCGTTTATTTCAGTTAAACGCAGTGTTGTTGCTTAATTATGTCTGTTTATGGTTTAGAAAAGTAACATCTCTACCCAATTTGTAATGAAAAGAATGTAGTGAGAATATCTGAAAAACATATCAGGCCATTTAAACTTATCTATTGTTTTGGTGTAAGGATCACCTTCAAAATTCTGTCGATGGTACAACGGATAATTTGTCCTCAGCACAAAAGGTGGTAACATGATAGGGCTTTGTTTTATGATGAGGTTTATTGTGAAGTATGCCCACAATACATGATATCAGTGCAAAAAAAGGAAATTAAAAGAATAAGTTGAAGGCAATCCAAGGTTTACTTTTTGAAACTACGAGTTTGAAATCAGGCCTAAAAATCATGTCAGGCATTGCCGATGCTATTCGTCTGAGAGAATTCACCAATACACATCCCCAGGTTACCGTAGAAGATGCAAATTTGATCAAGTGAGTTAAAGTTTTGCTGCAGCCTACAGCAGATTTGCTCCTTCAGAAAGCAGAATGCATTGTGAGACGATCTTTGGCTAACACTTAATTTACGTTAGTAAAACGTTTTGAGATTAAAAAAAAGTTAATTTGACTAATAAAACTTATCTGTTTTTAGTGAACCACCCAGCAAACTGTCCACTTGAAGCGGTTGACTGTCTCTTATCTTTAGTCTATAGTCCTGTTGCTCAACACAACAAACAGTGTACCAGCCTCATTTTTTTAATCAAATATCGATTTCGCTTTTAAAGCATCTTCAGTTTGATATTGTCAAGAGCAAAATAATAATAAAAAATTCTTCAAAGGTTAAAAGTTTAGATATTATGACGTAACAATGCATGTTGCGCCACCATGGAAACAATGAAACAAATTATATGATCTATTACTACGTAATTACTAATGAAGAAAACGTAACAAGTAAAATTAAATAGCATGAAAACCAAAAGAGTCTACAAGTTTTATCAAATGAATGTAAAAGATAATTAATAAGTTTCTACACTGTCGATTCGACAATCAAGAAATTGACAAAATTAATGGATGTTCTAAAACAATTACGCAGGCAAATAACAATAAAACAATTAACTAATCAATGAAATCAAAAGTATTGACTGTCTATGCATAGTGATATTATTGAGATTTTGCTAAAAAACTTAACCAGAGCAATTGCATGAAGTGCACAGCAAACAAATGTGCTATAGTAGGCCCACAAGTGTTTTTCATTTAAATTTAGGCAAAAACATTTTTTGAACATTTATTTTGGCATCTAACAATTGATACCACAATTCTTCTTTGTGGTCAAGTTTGATTGGGTTTGGTTCTTCTACAAACGTGACTTCAAAGCAGTCTGATAATTGAAGATTTCCCAGTGAAGCATCAGTATGTATTTTTTGGTAATGTTGTAACAGTGCCGTTCTGTCGGTTTTGTCGGAGGAGCTGCCGCAGTTACCCGAATTCCAAATGGAGCGATGTTTGTTCCAACGTGCAGAAAATGAATTTTTTGTTTGTCCAACATACTGCTCTTTGCAAATTTTGCAGGTAGCTACGTAAATTCCAAAGTTCTTACATGTCAAATTCTGTTTAAGACGAAAAAGTTTTCCTGATTGCGATGTAAGACTGTGTGTGTCACTGACCATACAAGAAAAGTTTTTTCTACCGCCACACAATGCACAATTTCCGCACCTTTTTGAAGATCCAATGTTTTTAATTTTTTTATTTGAAAAAGCCAAATCCTTGTAAGTCGTGACATAAGATGCAATAGTTGGTGGTCTTTTGAAGACAATACTGGCTGAAGATTTTAATTTCTTTTCTTTGTCTGAAAGCGTCAAAATGTTTGTAAAAGAGGAAGCCCAAATGATTCTTTTTTTGTCTGCGTTGGTTTTCTTCTCCGGTGCAAGTCTAGATTTCCAAGTTTTTGCCAAGTCAATAATGCTTTTGGTCATTTTTTTATTAAAGCCAGAGGCTATGCATTTATTGTACAAGCGAGTTAAACTCTTCAAGTAATATGGTTCAGTTTCATTTAATCGACGCATTCGAATGCATTCTCCATACACAATTGATTTGAACACACTCTGTGGATGATGTGAATTTCCATGAAGAAATTTTGCGTCCACAGCTGTTGGTTTCACAAAATCAGAAGTGAAAAACCCCATGTTGTTTTGGCTTGAAATGATGTGAAACACGTCAAGAAACTCAACTCCTTTTCCTTCTTCTTCGGTGGAAATATTTCTAAATTTTAGTTTTAAATCCCAAGATGCAAATGCTTCGATCAAGTGCAAGTGTATGTTTTCTGTGTTTTGGGACCCAAATGATAGCCACATGATGTCATCGATGAATCTTTTGAATAGTTCCGTTTTCTGTAATACATGCGATATGCTTCGAACAACATAATGCATGGAAATGTTGGCAATCGATACGGAGTTGTTGTCACCGGTTACCAAACCTTGCTTTTGTTTATAAAATTTGTCCTGGTATTGAATAATTACATTGTCCAAGCAAAGCATAACTAAATTAATAAACAAAGTTTGTGTTGTTTTGCTCCATGTCGTTTGTTGATTCAAAGCAAATGCCATTGCTGTTTGTACTAGTCGACGGTTCAGGTTAGGATAGAGTCCTTCTACATCAGCTGCTACGAGGTGCAGTTTGTTATCATTGTTGTTGAGAAATGTTTTGGACTTGACTTCCAATTGATGAGTTTTGTAATGTAATCCTTGCTGTCCCTGCAGTATTCATCAATTTCTGTCTTACAGAAGTTAACACTAATTGGTTGGAGCATATGTTCGAGGAAAGCAGTAATTCTGGAAGTGGTGATGTTGCCGGCAGATTGTAATAATCTGGTCGGAATTTCAGAGATTGTTGTTGTTTTTAAGACTTCTTCGTTTAGTTTGTGAGTTTTAAACAAAGGGTATGCATAAGCTGCGGAGTTATTGCAAAAGTATTTAGCTGTAGGTCCAGGTTTTCTATGGTATCCTGATGGTGAATGTTGAATCCCTACGGTATGCAATAAAAGTTTGTCATCCAAAATACCTGCTGCATGTAATTTCTTCATCAAATTTTCACCATCTTTTCTAACTTCATTCATATGCTTATTGATGTTGCTTTTATTCAACGTATTTATCTCGTGAAATTTCTGTAGCTCCTTTTCCATTATTTGGTCATAATCCGAATAGTTAACGATGATTGTTTTTCCGTCTTTGTCTGCACGACAAATGACAATTTCTCTGTCTCTGACTAAAGTTTTAAGGTGGCATAGGGCATTTCTTTGTGACTGCGTTAGATTATTTTTAGTGAAATAGTTTTTTTGAATTTGTTTTTCTGCATTGCGTAGTTTAGACGTGACCATTTCAGTGTAGGTGGTGGTTTCTTCGTCCAAAACTTCTCGGTTGGGTCTAGATGTTTTAGGAATTTTTAGTTTGTCTGGTAGTCCATTTTTAAAGCTTTCGTCATCATCGTTATCAGATTTAAAAACATTTTCCCACTCAATTCTACGGATGTGTTGTTGCATGTTGTACCATTCTGATTGTTTGATTGTTTCATTCCATTTAGGTGTTGGCGCAAATTTCAAACCATACATTAATACTATCTTTTCATCCTCAGTAAGTGCATAGTTGGATTTATTTAGAATTATAGCGTCTGCGTCTCTAATCTTGTTCTGTTTCTTTCTTTGGATTTTTCTTTGGCGATATCGAGATGTGCTTTTTTTGTTTTTACGATAATGGTAGTTGTTTTGACATTGCATATTTATCCGGGTTTGTTCTTGTTTATTCCTAAGCCAGTTAAATTTTTTAATGAAGTTATTTAACTGAAGTTATTTAATCTTCAGTTTGATATTTAACAATATCAAACTGAAGATGCTTTAAAAGCGAAATCGATATTTGATTAAAAAAATGAGGCTGGTACACTGTTTGTTGTGTTGAGCAACAGGACTATAGACTAAAAAAAAGTTAATCAGCTTTGCAAGATTAAACGCTTGTTTCAAATCGGCTACCGTGTTCTTTGTAGACACATAGCCTATCGGCCAAAAAGCAGAAAGTTGTTAGAATTCAGTGAAGGCTAGTTTAGTTCGCTAACCAAGTTCTTGTAGTCTATAATGTTAAAAAGTGTTGGATTTTTTTATTTATAAAACCTTTTTTCTTTTATAAGCTGTTTGGAAAAACTTTCCTTAAAATTCTATGTAGGTTATATCTTTAAAATTAATATATTTTTCACACTATTGTTGTGGGCTACTGAAAAATTGTCCCGCTGTGTCACGCTTTTTTGTTTAAATTAGGGATTCTTAAACTGTTTTGTAACATGAGCCTTATGATTATTTTTCATTTGGGCGGACCCTTCCCACTTATCAATTTAGGATTCCGGGATGGGGCCGTTTGGCTGGCTATAATTCTAAATAAAGTAGGCATAACCGGTACCTTATTCTAAGGAATTTTTATCACTGCACATTTTCTTAGAAAACAGTTATATACCGTAATGCTATATGACATAAAAACTATAAAATTGCAAATTTAAGCAAATGCTGCTTTTCCGGTTACCTCGCTTTTAGTTTGCTTGCTATCACAGTTTCATGCTACTGTGCAAAATCCTCTTTTTTGTGAAAATTAAGGACAGGCGATAACCAATCAAGTTGCATTTTGATAAGTAAAAGTAAAACAGATGAAAAATATTAAAAAATACTTTAATCTTTTTCTTTTAAAGCCTGCCAAAGCACTTAATTGGTTAATTTAAAACCGCTTCTGATGTGGTGTCAAATCAAGAACAACTTTAAAAAACTCAAAAGAGGTTTACAGCAGAAGAACTATTAGGTTAGTTATCAAGAAACCGATTTCATGCCAATGTAGATATTATATATCATCTTATGCCGGAAAGAGAAAATTACCTTTCTCAAAATTTGCGTTGAATTGTTTTTGTTTTGTCCGAAATCGCACCTTTGTCATAATAATAATTATTAAAAACTTTGGTAAACCACTCTTGCTTCTCTGCTTTTGGTGTTTTTTCTTTTAACTTTACGACTTTTATCGTCCATCCACCTCAAAATAGCAGGCTTGGGTTATATTCAGAAAGCGGTGGCATATTCATGTTGATGTACAAGCAGTCACTGATAGTTTGACGCACTCACGATTGTCTGCAAGTGGTCTCATGTCTCACCGCGAATACACATGATTACAGCGTGAATGACCTGATGAAAGCCCAGACTGATAATATTACATCATAGATTAGACAGCTTCAAGCAAAATTTATTTTACACTTATTGGTTTTTCGAAAAAAAAAAGAAACTGACTACATAAAAGAAATCGGCTTGATGTTTTGTATGTACTGGTATTGTTTATTATTCGGCCAAAAAAACTCTTATTTTATTACTACGCATTTCGCAGTTTATTACTGCACAATTTTGGTTTATTACTGCACAAAATGGTTATCACTGGGCCTTAGAATTAAGTATGAAAGTATAGGTGAAGACCATTTGGGAAAAAAGTAGGCATTTCTGCCATAACCGGTACCCTGATGTAACGATGCAGTAACATTTTGGCTCCACTTCGGAGAAATGTTAAGGTCCATGGAGAGTGGAGACACAGTTGGGATTGGGGAAACTTCTAGGTCCAGAGGAGAAAGTTCTTTTTCTTCATTTTTTTAAGAAATCGTTGATTGATTGCGGGAATCTTCAATACATTCTCGAACTGAAAAAGATTCTTTGAGAGCTTAAATAACAACACCAGAATGTTTTATCGTAGCTAGCAATGCACAAATGCATTAACCTTAATTTTTACGCAAAACTGGATTGTTGGCCTAATCAACTGTTGACTTGAATGCCAACAATAAATTCTCTAATCTCGTTTACGGCACTTTATGAATTGCCTTTTCGCCAAGCCTAACCAAAATGAGATTGTGCATTAAAGCGTCAAATGGTAAAACAAAATCATCAAGCCGAAATTAGGCCAGGCTATGCTAAAATTAAAAAAAAATAACAAAATTTATTTTAAAGGATTTTGTTATTTTATGCCACAGCAGCCTAATCCTACTAATATTAAAATAACAGATGGACCATTCTAAATCGGTGCCATTTTTAGAGCTCCAAGAACTGGTCACACTGTTGGAGGTCTTTATGTATGCCAAGTCGGCAGGGTTCATCCTTTCGATCCCAGTATACCGTACGTATAGTAGCTTACTTTAGGCCCTACAAAGCCTAGACTAAACAATGCAACAAGTTAACTGTAATCTATTTCCTTTTTAGAATGGATGCCGTTTCTTTATCGAATCTGTGGTAAACCCCTCATTTTTTTTTAGATGGATGTTGTTGTCGCTTATCCACTCAACATGTTTACCGGGCTATGCAAAAATTAAAAAAGATTTGTGTATCTTTACATTTCAGCATTAGCGGTGAGATGGCGCAACGGATAAGACGTTGGCTTTCTAATTATGCAAACCTGGTTCGACTCCCGGCTTCAACTGGTGGTTGAAAACACCGCCCACCTCTACCTAGGGTGTAATAAATTGGGTGGGCTTAATTGCTGCAGGAAAGGCGGCCGAGAAAAAGGAACTGGCCACCCTACTCTCCTTAGTACCGAAGGCTTTGTACAATGAGAACCTTATCTTCTTATACCCAACACTTGAATCAAATGTTGGACCACCTTCACCTTTTTACATTTCAGCGCTACAAAAGTTCGATGTGACTTGTCGTTTCCAGATATATCGGAAGTCGAACCAGTCACTGTTGGCCCGTGGAATCGGTTTGAAACATCGTATAGTTTGCATTTTCCTGAGGGTGTAGGTAATCATTGTTATAACATTGGTTCGCTGCTGTCTGAATGTTTCGCATGCTGATTGCTGATGTAAAAATAAAATGATTGAAAATTGGAAATCGTCTTTTTTTTATGTAAAACATGAAGCAGTGTCACTTTTTCTTCATAAAAGTGGTGTTTAACTTTGCAAAAATCACTGACTTCGTTGACAAGGTGATAAAATAATCTACAGTAACTAAGCTTATAAGTTAAATCTGTCAACGTTGAATACAGTTTACCATATTGCTTGCCTTCAATGCAATTTCTTTTCAGCTCCCATTGACAAGAGATACACACCAACAAGCCACAAAGCACCGTTACCCATTGGAGCAAAATCTCCTCCATCTTTAGGAGATTTAAATCCTCATTTGGTGCGTCCTCCGCCAGAATCAAATAACAGCAGAGACTGGAACAAAATCGCAGAACTGTAAAATTGTAATTCAAAGGCCTTATTGTAAGACTTTTGGAAGTCACTTTGCTGTAGGCCTACCCTGCATAGCTGTAAACTGTAAAGTAGGCCTATAGCAAAAAAATTTGTGATATTGCGTAGTTCAAAAATTTATTTTTTGTGCTGTATCTGTGTAGGCCTATAGGAAATATTAAGCCTTTATACGTCTTCAAAATCGAATAAAATCTGGCTGACAGGTATCGAGCGATTAAACCGAGCGCTTATAAGAAACGCGCTTTGCCCAGACACGTTTTTGGGTTCAAAGATACTTTTTGTTTAGTCGCACACTTTGTAATTGGACATGACCATAATATAATCAATGATAAATGTCTAAACTTGCTTTTAAACTTTTTGGTTTAAAACTGAACCTTCCTTTAGAAGCTCAAAACTAAGAGCTATTGGAGAAACGACCACACGACAATTCCTATAATCCAATTCATAAAAACCTTTGAGGAGTTTGCCAGTAGATTCAGTTTAGCAAAATAAGACTCATATTTATATGGGGAGAAGTTAGCCTACTACAGGCTATAAGCCGACCGTCTAAGCATTCTTCTATCGTAGGCTACTTCTAAACTATCGTGCATAAGCAGGGTCGTTAAGAGGATAATTTAGGTCCGATACCAAAGATCCTCGGGCCCCTTGGAAAGGTTATGGTCCCTAAAAGCATCCTGGGCCCGAATCCAAAAGTATCCCCAGGACCTTCCCCTCCCGTCAAAGTTACGGTATATAAGCCTACAACTCGCAAACCTTTCAATTATATTATTATTATTGATCAGCTGACGAGACCTACTTGCATGATCATGATTCATGACTTAGCAAGAAATTTTATTCCAAATACAGTATCAGCTGATTTCACAAAATTATGAAATTACAACATGATCAAATCAGTAGATACTTCGATTTTTAAATGTGCAGTAGAAGTAAAGCTACAAAGTTATAGCGTCTAGTAGCATACTGGCAGAATAAGAAAACAGCTAAATAAGCACCACAGAAAACATTGTTCTTGTAACTGGCATATTTATGTCAACAAAAAAATATCCAAGTTTAAATTAGCTTGCCGGGGAATATTTTCCTTGCTCTTTTTTCATCGGTAACACCCCAGATGGCATGTTTTATCTCATATTTTATTTTGACACGAGCTTAATTTGAAGTGAATTCAATAGCTAGCCTACTTGTCAAATCCAAAACGGTCGTAAGCCCTATAAAAATTTACAAATCAAAATTAATAATATGCAACTTACAGATTTAAAGTGGTATCTTGTGAACAACTCTGCCTAAACCATTTAAATAACACGACATTTAATAGATTTCACTGCGAAAGCAAGCAATACGATTCGGCAAAAAGACACGCAACACTTTGTGTAACTCTGAGCTGCTACTGTACATTAAGCTTTATGATACTATTTCAAAAGTTTTATCCACCTGCATTCCTCGTGCAATGAAACATAAATCTCTAATGAGACATTTTCCGGTAGGCACTTTGACAAGCAGATTTCTAGTAAACCACGAACCAATCAGAAGCTACGCTGTTCATGACGTCTTCAAGGTTGCGTCTAGAAAGAATAAAGGAAAAACGCAAATTCTAGCTAAATTAAATCAATGCCTTGCCATCGGTTGACTTGGCGCATTGGGTTAGGGCGGTGGTAGTCATTACATTGACGTAGGTTTGATTCCCACCTCTGCTATAGCTCTTTTTTCTTCTGTAATTACCAAACAAAGTTCAAAGTAGTAATTACATGTAATTCTCTGGCTGAATGCTGGAATGGACACAATTGGACAGATAACGTAGCATCTCATTGGTTCGTGGTTGAATTGGACAGAAGTCCATGGATTGGATATCTGCATGTTAAAGTGCCTTCCACATTTTCCCACCCCGATAGCTCAATTGGTTAGCGCGTGACTTCTGGAACAAAGAAGCTTCAAGATCAAGCGGCGCTGGTTCGACTCTCGGGGTGTGCGCTTGAGCAACGCACGTTAAGAACTGCTCTCCATTCAGCGGCATGTAATGGGTGGAATAATTTCCGGCAACAAGACTTCAACAATCGGAAACTTCACCCTGTCAATCTCGGTAACCGACTCTGCTTCAAAAGCTTCTACAAGTATATGCAAAACTGCCAGGACTAAGCTCTGCATAAACTTTTCCCAAACCAACCATAAAGATTCAATCAATCCATCAACCACTTTCAGTGTAGCCAACAAAGTTAAACAGCGTCTCCTTTTGGAAGAGCAGAAGATGGTGTTTCGTCGCCATTTGGAGTAGTGGGTTTATTACTTGATATTACTCCGTACTGTCCGATGAATGAACCATCCTCATTAAACTCGTTGGGGTCAGCCACGACAAATGCTTCGACTGAGTCGCCACCAAAACTTCTCCTTGGGTTAAGTGCAGCGCCAAGAGGAACTTCACCAGGGTGAGTTTTGAGATTGTCATTGTTGTTCGGATTAGCTGATTCAGTTAGCGGTCTCTTGATGTCATCTGTTTCATCACTGAAAAAGAACGATAACTGAAAGACGCCAAAAGTATAGGGCATAAAATATATGACTGCCGATACAAAATTTCGAAATAATACATTAAAAAGATTAACAATAGGCTATCAAAAAAAAAACAAGCAGTAAGTTGGCCAAAAGCTTTCAAGAAATATTTCCGTCACGCTTCAAAGCATTGGCCACATTTCCATTAGCCTACGCTACGAAAATCTCTGCCTAGGCTAGGCGGTCCATTTTGGTAGGCTTGCCCGCGGCAGACAGCGAAAAACATTTTTATCAAATTATCAACAGGATAAGTCAATAGCGACCGCCGACTGAAATCAAGACACCCATTCGTGCCAGCCGCTCGGCTTCTGATCAACGAAGCTGATGAACAAGACATCTCTGCGGCTACTTGGGCGGACCATAAATGGAATTCTGAATGGAGGTCAAGCACCACCAGACTCCATTCATCCCCGATGCCGACACACGCCCCATCGGCCTGACACTACAGAGACAAGCATGGGTGCGCCTCAACCGTCTCCGTACGGGCGTCGGGCTTTTCCGCTCAACCATGCACCAATGGGGAATGGCTTCTTCCTCCTCCTGTGAATGTGGTGCCGAGGAACAGACCGCAGACCACATCATCAATGACTGTACCATCTTCAAGCCACCTAACGGAGTGGATGGTCTGCGCGTCATGGATGATGAAACTAAAGACTGGCTGCTCTCTAGCAGCCTTCCAGTGTAGTCCGGGAACATCGTGAATCTGGGGTGGTAAAAGGATAGACCCTCGGCCCCAGAAGCTCAGACGACGACGACGAATAGCGAAACAAGAACACTTTGAGGCACTGCATGACACCAGGAACACAGGCAAAATTTACAAGCTCAACATATAGTTTATCAAAGGCCGCATCGGTTATGATACGTATGATAACGACAAAGCGTTAAATACAAGAAATGTTTAGGAAAACGTGTTGGAAAATAGATAGGCCAATATCTAAATAACGATTACTTAATCTAATCATTTTGGTAACACACCACATAAGAAATGTGGTGCCCCACGTAGCTGTAACACGCCACACATATTGTTTTAGTTTTCCTTTTATCAAATTTACAAATTTTTATTCAGACGTAGCCAAGTTTACACAGGCTATAAACTCAATTCTTGCAAACGTTTGTACGACATTAGCGTCAGATCAACCGACTTCGATTTACAGGCTTACAGCAGCATAATGAACACCACAATGCATCGTGAACAAAGAACATGCTTTTAAAACAACCATTTTGCCGTTGGTCAGCAAACCCTTGCTTCAGTACAAAGTCACGTCATCACATTGTTATTAGGAATGTACTTACAAACTTCATGCAACGTACTTACATTTTCCTTATCATGTAAAGCAATGAATATATACAGTAATGAGTTTTTTGTTTACATTGGCATTCGAGTGGCCAATTTTAAGGAAGAGTTTTATTTTTAGATTTTTTTCATTTTAGCCTATACTACACAAATCTCGCTGCAGAGTGCGTTACAAACACCAGTAGCATAGCTAAGAAAAAGGGTGCAATGAGAAACACTTATCCCGGGCTCAGTATTAATAGGCACAAAATTCAAAGCTCTAAAATTGAACAGTTTTGCTAAGACATTGTAAGCTACTTAAGTTGGCTAAGTTTACACCCCACAGTCAAAGCAGAAGGCGCAAAAGTGTAACCCTCCGCACGCTGAATTTTATATCTTGGCCATAGGCAAAGCGTTTGCTTTTTAGTAACATAAATCTGGTTTACCACCCAGTTTAATCTGGTTGCAAACACTTGTCTTTTCTACCCAGGGTGTAATAAATTGCGTGGGGTTTGTTGCTAAAGGAAAGGCGGCCGAGAGAAAGGAACTAGCCATACTACTTTCGTCAGTGCCAACCATGGATTAGTATTATGAAAATTGTATCTTTGTATTCTCCACGGCTCAGTAACTGAGTATGGAATCTTTACCTTTACTGTACCTTACTTCTAAAAAAGTATGCACTTACTTGTATAAACCGAAGTCATGCATGGGCTGGGATCCGTTATGATGACGTTCTTTAGCCGATACTAAACATAAGATCTTAGTTTACGTAAGTTGACAAAGACACAGTTGATGTCTTGAAGTGCAAATACTAAGAAATTATAACTTGGTAGCTAGCCTGTTACATTCAAATGTTTTACATCAAATTTAGACAAGCTTTCGTAAAGAGTTTGCTTTGTTAATTAAATTTATAAAAATAAACTTAGTTATATCTATTATTTATATTAAATCAAATATAGTTATTGCTCTCTAAACCCTTGACAGCCTGTTTCAACCTAACAGGAGGATCATCAGAAGGTCCTTATTCAAATAGAAATATTTCTATTTATTATTCTACTATAAAAATTACTCTCTAAACTTTAGAGAGTAGCCTGATAACTACATTTGATTTAATTAGCTCTGCTTGGCTTTTTGCTTGGCATTGAGCACTTTTTGTAGTATTAATAGTATTTATTGTTTTATTCTTTATATTATATTTATTTATATTCATTTAATATTATAATTTATTTAAATTATGACATTTATAGCATTGAAAATGAAGACAGTATAGTTTTCGAAACGTTCTTTTGCTAAACATTAGTTTAGTATCTATACATTTTGGGCTCTTTATTTTTTGATTAAATTCAGCACATTTTAAACAGAAAGCGCTTTTCGTACAAAATGCGTTTTACGATTCCTTCCTGCGTTACCAATGTTGTAAATGCTGTATAATATAACTTATAAAGTTTATCTTTCAATACACTATAACAAATAGTAGACTGCAAGTTATAAGATGAAGATTTGCTATCATTGGATTAAAGTTAATTTTCATACAAACTTTGCAGAAATTTGTACAAAACTAGGTAACAAAGGCCCCTATTCGAAAGTTCCTATTTTCGTGACTAATTTTGTCTGTCGATAAAAACGTTTTCGGACAGTATGTGTGCAGAAAAGGTACCTGGATATTTTTTGCCTTTACTTCTTTTGATTATGTAAAGGACGAGCACAACCACAATAAGAAGCCCAACCATGCAGAGTATAACGATTAGCCACACTGGACTAGCCACACCGCCAGCTTCCAATTCTGCAACAAAGCCAATAGCCTTCAATGCATCTTTCACCCTTTCTTACACATAGTGCTTTTCAAACATTTGAGCAAGCTTTCAGTAAAAATTCGATAGACAGTCTTCCCATCGTTGTGACGAACCGTACCCTGGTGCAGTGTAATCAATGTAACAAGACACATTATGCGTTTAATTTTAAACTTCCGTTTAAGTAGGGTACGAAAATATTGAAAGTAGAAAGCCATATTTTTATCTTGGTTGTATCAAAAGCATTGATTTGTTGTGAGAACAGGCAAGTTGAAAACTATCTGGGTCAGAAACGTCAATACTGCGTCGTAGCACATCGTGGTCTACCTCTACAGTACATAAAAATACCCTCTTCTGTTGAAAAGAAAAAGTATCAATAAGCTGCAACTTCTTTTATTTGTTTTTATTATATATCCCTTTTTCTAAAGCCAAACAACTGCAGATTTTTATGTCACAATACTAAAACTTGTTTGAGACTAATGTCCACACCTGCATGAGAAGTTTTCACTACATGAATAGGTGATGTGAAGTTTCCGAGCGTCGATATTGACACAACACGGAAAATGTACGTCGTCCCTGGTTCGAGATATGGAACATTTATTGATGTAGGAGCTTCATTGACTTCATACACCTGGGTATCGATCCATTGTTCTCCAGCTAAAATACATGAAACAACAACTTTAACTATTATGTGTAGATTTTGACAAATAATCACCCGAGTTGTGACGTCTGCGATAACGTTAGTTTGATGATGTCATCTATGATCATCAGCAATTTTTTGGTTCTTGATTAAAGATTTTTAAAAAATCGTGTTAGCCCTGCTGCAGAAGTAATGATAAAATCAGAAATGCGAGATTATTCATCATCACAGATCTGTTGTTTCATCCATGATAATCATCAGATTATATCGATAACAAGAAATATTGTTAGCTGTAATGGATAAGCGCTACAAACAATGAAAATTTTAAAGAACACTTTTTTCAGTTTCGATAGAATATATCTGACCTTTTCTTTTCCTGTACTGGATAACAATGCTTTCCGTTACAATTCCAACGGCCGGAAACCACGTTACGTTGGCTCGTGTCATATCAACCGTGATTTTTATGGTGTCTTGGTCGGAGGCTAAAGTTAACATAAGTTTGATTTAGTCATTATAAAGTCGAACTACACTCAAGTAAATCGTTGAGTAGAAATGTGTCAAAAGATTGACTTTCTAAAAAATATTTTTACCTTTTTGAGGAGTAGTATAGATAACAGGCTCGGACGGGGGACCATTTCCTTTTTTATTAAATACGGACACAGTGAAGGCATATTCGGTATTGGGAAGTAAATATTTCACCGTTCCGATTGCTTGGTTTTCGACACGTGTTGTCAAAACAGCTGAAAAAATAGTAATATAAAAAATGGAACAATGATAGCGCATGACCTAACAGACTACTACTCTTATAGCATAAGCAAGCAGTAGGCCAATTTTCTTCTTAAAAGTCAAGCATTTGTTTTTTTTATATTTAAATCTTTATTGTTGCGCTTTGATGCTTTATAGGTTTTCGTTTATCAATTGACGCAAAAAGTGTTTAACCGGACAACAGGGTGAGATTACCAAAATAGGTTAAGCAAAGTTTACTTAATGCTGAAGTTGACAAGATGTAGAACTTGCAGTAGATGAAGTGAAAAAATGATGATTTATTTCAAAGAAATTTTAAGAAGAATCTATGATGTCGCACAAAACGTATGAACATTACTTATTGTTAAAGCTCATAAACATACTCATTGCAGAATAACAGCCTTATAGAGACTAATATGAAATCGGCTATGTGGACTAACCTACCCTGTGCGTTAGATTAGTTTTATCTCACCTGTGCTAATCTAACTTACCATTTTCTCCCACTTTGCTGCGAGAAATAGCATATCCAAGGATTTTCCCTCGAACTGTTTCCTTGGAAACTTTTTCCCAAGTCAAAACAGCTTGGGTTGGAGTGCGGTCGGTAACCGATACACCAACATGCTTCGGAGCAGCTATGGGAGCTGAAAAAATGCAGTTTTTTAATTAAAAAAGTATACTCTTTCACAATTTTACTATTTTAGGTAGTAGCCTGGTGAACAATTTCCTTCTTAGGCCCAGACGATAACGTTCCTGATTTTATAAGGCAAAAATAAAAGCTGTGAACAGCCAATTTTAGTCTACGGCTTGTTTTCTTTTGCTACCAGACAGAAAAGGAAAATAATATTACACACGAACAACAGGGAAGAACATTATAGCAAACGTTTCTTTTATTTGGGGTATTATTCCAAAACTATGCAATTAATCATTCTAATCTTAATTACAAACTTTGCTGGCATGTTTGTGGGTAAAATCAATGCTGAACATATTTATTAAAAAAATCAGTTCAAGCAGATATAATGACAGAAAGATAACCGACAACAGGCAAATTATTATATCCATGATCTAGGATTCAAGCTCACATTTTGATTTTAACAAATAATAGCGCATTATGGACATTTGCGTCGATATTTGACAAAAAGCTTGTTTTATCAGTATTTTTGCTGCAAATTCGGCAAAATAAATAAATAAACATACCGTCTTCTCCAGTAAAAACAATGATGGGTTTAGTTGCATTTTTTGCTTTTCCAACATCGTTGTAGCTTTGCAGTTGAACAAGGTAAGGCTTGTAAGGAGCAGTTCCAGTAATTTCTAAGGAGGTATCCTCAGCAGACACATTTTCCACCTTCCAAAGTTCCTCGCCATGAACAGGACGATATCTACACAAAATGTGTGAGTTTGAAGCATCTTAGGCCTTCGTTTTGTAAGTGGGCCTAATACGATGAATGCATCAGCTGTAAAATATAATTTTTTTTATTTTTGGAAAGTACGCTTTATGTCAAGGCTTGCAAACGTCAATAGACATTATTGGAATTAGAGAAGCTTCACCAGTACAGTCAGGGCTGGATTTAGCTGATGGGGGGCCCGGGGCACTTTTAGATCGGGGGGCCCCGTGCAAAAATTTTTTTCAAGCCTACGGCGCGAAAAACCGTCTCTACGACTACAGTAGCATCAGTCCAGTACTGCACAGCATTTTGCAGAAACTTTAAAGGCCAAAAGGAAAAAAATAACACAAAATCACATTTTTTTCCACATAGGGGGCCCTTCAAAAGTCGGGGGGCCCGGGGCAACTGCCCCCTCTGCCCCTCCTAAATCCGGGCCTGAGTACAGTCATGGGCGTTGAATTTATGTTGCGCCTAAGGTCTCATCATATGCTGAAATTCCAAGTATCCTACAGTAGCTTATATGTTTAAATTTCATTGTTTTTTACTTGCAGTTCAAGTTTATCAAAATATTCTTTTTGCACCGTTACGTTTCGCGATTTTGCGTTGAGTTTAGTTTTTTATTCAGCAAAACACAAATGTTTTAGTATCCGCGTTACAAATTTGTAGATACTTTCTCAACATCAACTTTTCGTCTTAGTTGACATTAACATCGTTAGACTAATAGTGGCAGTAGACTTTTTGTAATGCCAGACTGACTTTTTTTTTATTTCCAGAATTGTTGAATCAGTGAATATAAAATCGATATTTTTTTACTATGAGGTAGCGTTTTTCGAATAGAAGCTCAGTTTGCCAGCCGTCTTGCCGAAAAACATTAGGCCTATAAAACGATTCATGCGTATAGCTTACCTGGTGTTTTAATTTAAGTGATGCACCACATTTGTAATAGCCTATTAGCAGCAATAGCAGAATGTTGTCATGATTTATAGCTTGCAACTAATTGATCTACAATATATTAAATAATAAACAAAATACGTAGATCTAAAATTTGACGTACAACGAAAGCTTAATATTTATGTCATTTGAAATTCGCGTTGTAATTTTCACACTTTCTTACTTTACTAAATATCCAAACCCAGGTGCATTCTGATCTAACCCCCTCACTTCATTCCACGACACACGGATTTTGCCAGGCGTTGTTCCTTTGCCTTCCACTCCGGTTGGATTACTAGGATCTGAGGTAGAGAAAAATTTAAGCTGTCGATATTCAGATACTTAGACGTTTCAATTTACAGCGAGATGATGAAACGCATCGCATTGTTTTGCAACCATACGTCGAAATTAACTCTCTCACGCAAGAATTTAAAATGATCAGAAAGATCTGAGCCTCTTGTAGCTTATAAGTAACAAGTAGGCCTCCTATGCTACAGTAGATATATTTTCTTATTTAAACCAACACCAATGAGCAATAGCCTAATTAGCTTTAGCAGGTTTATGCGAGTTATAGTCTTGACTCTATACTCACAATCATCCGGAGTCTTGTATCTGCGAGTGATGCTGCTTGGTTCTCGGCTCAGTCCTACAGCGTTTTGTGCCCAGGCGCGAAAACGGTAGTTAACCCCGGGTGACAGAAGTAGTTTTGCTGAGGTCGCTGAACCATCGATTGAGTCTTCTAATGTTTGCCATACTCCGGGAAGATAAACGTCCTCCTCGAATTCAATAGTGTAACCTAAAAATTAAATCAACTTTTAGTAAATCAGAAACTTTGAAAATATTAGAATATGCTGTAGTTTGTTGTTGAAAGATTTCAGGAAAGATTTTCTGAAAAAGCTATTCATCGCTTACTTTAACTTGCGGCATAATTGGATCTTTAAATTGCCGACAAAATGGTTATACAAGAAAAGTATATAAATTGCTGAAATAAAATGTTTACGTTTGAGTAGTGTTAAATGCTACAAAAGCATAGTGTTTTGGCTGCTCGATTTCCCTGTTTTGGGTTTGTAACTGTTTACGTTGTTTTTACATTATTTCGCCTTTGTTTTTCATGACGTGGCCTGCCCGCGGACGAGAGGCGTTTTCTCTCCACAATCAATTTATTTGCCTGCCAAAGGCGAGTGTGTTTAAAGAGCCACGGACCTTCTTGTGCTGAAAACTCAGTGTGTTTTGTTAACAGAGGACAACAGGACGCCTTCCCATACATTTGTGCTATCAGCTTTTGAATTTCTTACCCTATTGAAATCCTTCAGCACGTGTGTGCAACAAGTGTTTGCAAATATCAGATTTTTATCTCTACTTGAGGACTCAAATAAATCAAAAATAAAGGTTTCCGAAAATATTTGCCTATTTACTTAAAAAACTTTTATTTACCTGAAATTGGCGAAAAGTTGTCGAATCCAGGCGTCCAAGTGAAATTGATACGTAGAGGATCATCAGTTGTTGTGAAAGTAAAATTGTTGGGCGGCAATGGATTATCTTCAAAATTTTACGCAATTAGTTAGCAAGCATTTTATGATCATATAGCTTTAACTGTGAGATCATTTTATGCGATGCCTGTTGCTCAGGGAGGTTGCAGGATTATAAGGCATAGGTTATATTCTTAGGCTAGTGAGGTATTCTTTTCGCCAGAAAAACTAAAAATAGCTACCATTTTGATGTGTGTTTCACTATTTTCTGTATATTGGTTGCTATATTTTTACCCAGATGTTGCTCTTTCATTTGTTTAGCTTTCATACACATCACTTTAGCTTTCATACACGATAGCCATCATGAAATATAGCCTACGTATAAACGCATTACATCGGCAGACCATTTAGGAAACTTACCTGTTACTGTAAGAGTTATATAAGCGTTGGCGTGATCCAGCGTAGTGGTAGCGGAGGCTTTGTAAATTCCAGCATCGCCAAACTCGGCATTTGATATCACGAGTGCGCGACCATTTCCTACTTCCGCATTATCTTTTGACCATTTCACTCGATAGTGGCCAGGCAAGTTTGGGTCTTTCACAACCTTAGAAAGAATGAACAAGATTTTCCGTTTTTGCTGATAGTAGAAGAGATTGATTGGCTATTAGGCTACTCATAGTTTCGCAATAACTTTTCATTAGAAAATGTGCCCAGAGTTGCAGTGTTGCGTGTTATTGGACTCTAGGTAAAAAAAACGGCACGGCTCGTTTGAAAAGATTACATTTATTAGTAACAAACCCTCCAGTCTTTTAACCTGTGTTTACTATTTTTGTTTGAGCAATCAAAAGCATGCGGCTGTGTTTTGGCAAAACACAAATGGCATGCTTAAAAGTGGTCGTGACGATTGGCTGCCTTGTCTTGTCAAGCTTTTAGTGGTGCAGTAGACAGGACTCTGCAAACTCTTTTATCTGCATCTCATACCATACTCAGTGTAGCCTACCTACTGCACTGATGAGGATGCAAGGCCAAAACAGCGTGCCACTGTCTGCAATTATCATAACAATTATGTGGAACAAAAACAGCAATAAAACATTCCTTTCTCTTACCTCCACTCTTATAACAACAGAACCTCCAACCTCAACTTCAGCATCTCCGTCAGATCGGAGAGTAGTTGGTTGCAACACGTTTAGTGTGATATTTAACGAGGCTTTTCCGTATGGATTGTTGGCTTCACATGTATAAGTGCCACTGTCACTTTGCTGAAGGTCTTCTATTTGAAGAAACTTTTCTTTTCTTACACTGAACCTGAAAAACAATTTTGTATGATTCTCAATTTCTGACACCGTCAACTTCCAACAATCATGCGATTCTCTCTCTCTGTAGGTATCATGGCTGATACAGCCCTCGATGTACAATGATGTTCCAGTTTGATCGATCTCGTGCGTCTTGCAAATTTTAGTAGGGTTTTTGATTTGTTTGAAAATTGTGCAAAAATGTAAATCTTTGAGCTCGTCTTGATCGTTTTCCTATTATTTTTCCACTTAAAGATAAATCTTCAAGTTCGCCTTTCCTTATGCTGTGACCCAAGAACTTTAGTTGCCGCATTTCTATAGATCTCATTATCTGCTGCTCCTGGCCCATCTGTTGGAGAACTGCTCTGTTGGTTCGAAAAGCTGTCCATGGAATTTTAAGAATTCTTCGGTAAAACCACATTTCTGCAGCTTCAAGCTTTTTTCGTGTTTTTGCCGTTAGCGTCCAGGTTTCACATCCGTCATGCGATTCAACCTTACTCTAAAAGCAACTTGTTTTGGTTTTGAGTTGTTCTGCAAGGAATTAAGTCTGTGTTAACTATGCAAACCTGAATTTTTTTAATGAATGTTTATCTTCGGACAAAGTAAATCTCTAAAGGATTGATTCTTTGCAGTTTTGCATACTTGTAGAGGCATTGAACCACTAAGTCCGGTCAAAAAGGTTCACAGAATGAATTTTTTGATAATTGAAATGATGTTTTCTGTGAATTATGTCATCTACTCATTAGCATTAAGTTCCTTCCTTTCGTCGAAGGTTAGAGGCAATAAAACGCATAGTTTCTCTGTTGTGGGATTTTCTATTTTAGTCATACATGAAGTGCGCACTCCTCGAGGTTCGAAACAGTGTTTTTTGATCTTGCCGTTTTTCGGAATGTTTTCCAACTGATTTATTGGTACCCTACAGGCATTGAGCTATTAGAACAAATGCTGCAATAATTGATTGCACTTTAGCAAGGTGAGCAATGGCGAGCCATAATTTTAACATCTAGCTTTGGGTGTTGAACCAAATTTGCCAGGGCAGGGCCAACCTCTTGACCAACTCTGAAACCCCACAGTGAATACGTTAAATACGTAATTAAACTCATTACTGATATTAAATTGCACTATAGACACATACAGTACGCTTTTCTATAGTTATGCATACTATATTTACCTATCCATAGCAGTAACGTTCTTTCCGTCCAGCTTCCACGTCACGGAAGGCGGTGGTGAGCCGAAAAAATTACATTTCATTTCGACATTCTTGTCCTCAATTTGTTGATAAACCAATCGATTTTCTTTCAGCACTTCAGGCTCCCAAGCTAAATCAAATCAACTGTTTTAAACCAAGTTTTGAATCGACGCAATAGCCTGCTACTTTAACTTTAGCAGTTTTCAGTAAGCTTACAATTAATAGAAGGCATTAGTTTCCATACAAAGGTAGACCTACA
Source organism: Aplidium turbinatum (assembly GCF_918807975.1). NCBI lineage: Eukaryota > Metazoa > Chordata > Ascidiacea > Aplousobranchia > Polyclinidae > Aplidium > Aplidium turbinatum. Next base: position 18,639,847 of record NC_137480.1, on the reverse strand, counting down.
ATATCTATAGGTTAGCATAACTACTGCAGCATATAAGTTACGTGAAACAATATGCATTTAAAAATATCAATTTTTACATACAAATTCAAGTGTGTGGTTGTAGCTGTAGTTTTAGGACATTACAAATACAAATTATAAAACCGCAATCTAGGACTCACTCAATAGATTGACGTATGCCTGTTCCACCAAAGAATCGTATTTATTTGAGGATATACATTGGTACACTGCAGATTGATCTTTGCTTAAATTTTTTAGCTTGATTCGATTAGGCAGAACTTGTCTGTTTTCCATGGGAGGTGCATCTGAATTTTTATCAAGGTTTAAATTGCTTTTCCAGATATTTGTACTAAAATGCATAATAAACAAACGAGATAGGCTACGTCCGCTGTTCACTTAGTGAGATGGATCTTAAAAAATTAAAACAGTTGTGCGTAAATTGAAAGCTAACATTGAAAGGAATAAGAGTTTAGAAAGAAATAGATAAATTGTGTGTAGCCTACCATAAACCCATAAGACACATTTCTTTCAGCAACAATTGACGTTTTTACATCGTTTTAGCGTTGCCAGGCGTTAAAACCATGTAGAAAAGGGAACTTTTACTGGCTGGAATGCATTATATTTAGTAACATTTTTCATAATCAGAATTAGCTATAAAAAATAGGAACTTTTTCTGGTTGACTCAAAAACAATGAGAAAACTTAAAGATAAAAATCAGTTCAATCATCTTTCAAGTTTTCATGAGCTCACTATAGCTTGAGCGTTGTAGCCCAATAGACTGCAGTTACCAAACATTGCTCCAATTGTATGTAAATTAAAAAATGGTATACGCCTATTCAGCTAGAGGTTTTTGTTTGTTTGTTTAATAAATTGTTAAATGTTTTTGTCTGAACATCAAAACATAAGCTTTTTCGCACCACTTAAGTTGACTTTATGGAAAAAATCAACCATTGGTTATTTACTTTCTATAGGTATTCCATTCACCATCCATTCCACCACTGGAGATGGAATACCATCAGGTTGACACTTGATTGTAACGTTCCCTCCAGGTACCGTAATCACGTCGTGTGGTCTACGGTCTTCCGAAGCAAAGTATGGTTTAGCAGCAACTTGAACTGTAATAACCTTCATGACCTCTTCTTCCAAGCCATTTCTGGCTGTGCACCTGTAAAAAAGTGTTGGGACGATTCTAACTTAGAATGGAGCTAACTCAAAAGTAAATTAGTCAAGGTAAGTCGAAACATCAAATGACTACAGAACATCAGTACAAATGTTCAAGGCAACCTTCTCAACATAGGCTATATAATAGCCTAAGACAAATGTTGGACTTTAGAATAATAGAGCAATAACTTTCTGGAATGAAGAGCTCAAAACCAAAAAATCTTCAAACATGCAAACGCAGCATCGTCAAAAGTCTATACACTTTAGGCTTTGCAAAAGAATGCTTGTATAAAAAAGAATTCAATCATAATCATAAAACAGTGCAAGCAATCGTAACCGATGAGAGTGTCATCGTAATCTCTCCATGACAAATATTAACCAAAACAATTGAGGAAAAGCATTACCTGTAAACTCTTTCGTCAGAAGCAGAAACATTGCTAATTACAACTGTGTGTCCAAAATCTTCGAACGCTGTTCTTTGTTTTGGCCAACTGCCAGATAAAGCTGTCCATTCAACAGATGGTGTGGGACTGATTAAAAAATAAAAGGTGTTAATTGAAGATCAATGTGGATTTAAAAGTAATTGATAGTTTCAATCAATTTGGATTGTTTGTAGGAATTGTGTAAAATATGTGGTGCTTCTTCATGTAGGCCTATTGAAATCTTATGTTGAAAAACGAATATGCTCATGCTTTTGTCATTATTAAATCCGATTGTTATAATTGCTTAAATTTAGATGTATCAATTCAACACTAACTCAAATGATATCCATCTCTATATACGTGTCATTGAGAAATAAACCTGAAAAAATCAAACTGCTTTGTCCATACAACAAACTTTACTTTTAATCACAATAACTTGGTACGTAGCCTATTCATATAAAAACCATATACTTACTTTCCAATTGTTATACAACTCAGCCGTAGGTCCTCTCCTCTTAAAATTGTCACGTGTTCATTTTGGTCTTTAGGTGTCACAATTTCAGCAGGTTTTCCTGTCACTGGATCACCTACGATTGGCCGAAGTTGCATGACAAATCAGAAAAACTTTATGATTTATGTGAATAAAGGCGAACGGATTGAATTGGATTATTGTCCAGCAAAAATTTTGTTTTTAGCTTAGGCTACTCTAAAACGTTTATTCATTATGTGTAACAGTAATTATAATAAATTAATCATAATAAAAATCACAATAAAGTAATAACAGTAGCCTACTAACTAGCATTTCACATTTTATTCATTGTGATACCATAAAATCAGAGGCGGATTAACCCACCGGAACTTTGGGACTCGTCTGGCGTGCCTCTTGATTAACATCTTAAGAGTTACGCTCAGCCTTGTGCTGATAGCCAGGAAGAACGCTCCCTTCTTCACAGTTATGGTATTTATTGTCTTTTTATTGCAAACATGTCAATTCTTAATACCTCTGTCCACGCCAAGTGTGAAATGAGTTCCATCCGTTGATTTTCTAGTCGCCAAGTCTTTGACAGTGCACCAAAATACGTTTCCGTCATCTGTGTCAGCTATCACATTAGCAAACACTAAGTTACCATTTGGACTCTGCAATAAACAAGCAAACGTGGTTAACTAATATAACTCGACTGTGCCAGACTTTTCTCACGAAGAAACTATAAGATCAAACACCATTGGTTCGGCTCTCGGAGTGTGCGCTTGAGCAATGAGATTTAAAGATTGCTTTCCTTTCAACGACACACAGTGGATGGAATTAGACAGTTACAGTCGAAAACAGTCGAAGTTTGGCAGTTACAAGTCGAAAACATCACCTTGCTAATCTTGGTGACCGGGCCTGCGTCAATGGTAGCTTTCATAAGTATGCGAAACTGCCAGGAATAACTTTTTGAAGGCGTTCTGTGTCCGACGATAAAGATTCAAAACTAACTAACTACCCAGATAGCCATTTTATCGGACCCAGATCTGGTCAATCCGTACCCGATCTGCTAGCGATCTGGACCAGATAAGGTGGCTGTCTGGGTAGCTAAAATAACCAGTTTTTTATCGTATTCACGTCGCTGGAAAATAATGCAATCGCTAGACATTGAAAAGGTGTTAAGTGTCAACTTTTGCTATTCCGATAAAAATAAAGTTTCTGCCCCTGTTGATACCATGATAGGTTTGGGCTATGTATGTAAACCACTATAATAGTTCAATCAATCAGTTACATAAGATTAAACAACGATGATTCAACTCGTTTTGTGAGCGGTCGAGCAAAATGCTTTCAACTAACAATAGTTCTCTGTTACAAAACTTAATGGTCGGGCATAACCAAATTTAAAATATTTTCTTTGGGCATTAATCTGCAAAGTTGAAAGAAGCTATTGTGCATGTATCAGGAATCAGAACTGGCGAGACGTGGTAGAGCTCGATCTACTGAATGACCAAGTACAAAACTCAACTGAAGAGACAGTGGCTACTTATGGAGAAATGTCCAATTTAAATGAAAAAAAAAAATCGTTACCGCTATGTTTGTTTAATGTCACAATCAAACTTCGTGGCTACCACAAGGTGAGCTGGTCATTCAAGATTCTATAATCATATCAAAAGCAAGTTACTTGAGAGATCCGCTCAGAGAGAATGTTAACAGAAGCACTTGATGTCCATCTAATTTCCAGCTCGTCGTAATTGCTGTAGTTGCAAGGTAACGATAAAGAGTCTCCATCTCTTACTGAAATCTTCTCATTTTCAGGCCTCTGGTATGGCACCTCTGAAACCCAAATTTTACCCAGTAAGGGACAAGTTTTGTCTCCTTCGAATTGAAAATGTTCTATGAATTAAGTCGAAGGAGAAAAGCTTATTCGGAGTAACCTTAACCTTATTGAGTTTAAAAAGAGCTAAAGCACAGCCTACTGTTTGTATAATGACAGCTAAAATAAGAAAAAAGAACAATTGTATCGGCCGAGTCGATTGAGACGGCCAAAAAAATATTCTTTTACAAACTATTGAAAGCTCTTTTACACATCAGATGTTTAGACCACAATTGGGAACATAAATCACTTTTAACTTTAGCGGCATGTGTAGAAAAATATTTTCACATCTACCTGCCACTTTTACAATGATGGGGCGGCTGATTGCTGTTCCTAGTTCATTGGAAGCAAAGCATTGATAAATTCCTTCGTATTGCTTCAATCCTTCCTCGTCCAATTCTTCACTTCCTCTGCAATAGAAGAACACCAACATATTACTCAAACAATTATTACAACTTGCAAGTACAGTAGAATATTGCATATAGCTCGAAGCTGCGGTAGTGTCGGGCTACGTGCCACATTCTACTCGCAATTTTCAAGTTTTGTACCACTGATTAACTCTTCAATTATTACAACAGTAAAAATAGATGATGCCATCATCTTTTGTTATACACAGAGGAAATTAGGTTAAACTTGTAAGAAAACTATTGGATTTAGAACAACTGAATTCTCTCACCACAAACTCAAAAAGTAAAAACTTTCTTGATAGCGAGCAGCTTGATTAAAATAAACTTATTCTAGTGTGCTCACATAAATTCTATTGTGCCGTCTCTTTCTCTCATGATAATGCTCCCAGGTGTGGACTTCTCTCCTCTCGGGAGGACGTGTACAATTTGATCATTTTTCTTCCATGTATACCTAAAATGACACTTGATGTAATTTTATCTGCTATAAGTAAGTAAACCTTTTTTCTTGCGCTACATTGCAAATGTTAATTCGCTTATTCACAAAATAGTTTAAAGATTAAAGTTGTTTTCGATTCTGTAAGAATTAGAAATAGCGTACTTTAGTGGATTACGAAGTTAAATTTATCACAACCATGTAGTTTTAATTTTGTGACCAAGTCGTAGAACAAAATCTCGCAATCAATCTATTTTCCATTTGATGTTGCCATTTACACAATAGCTTTAATGAATCACTGACATTTTCAAAAACAAACAAAACGTCTTTAATTTAAGCAAGCCACGCCCAAATAGTAATCTAGGGATTGCTTAATTAAACTTAGAATAGTAGAAGACTAGCAATGACTGATGTTTAATCAAAGGTTTTGAATGACATGAAAAAAACACGCAGATAACAAGTGAAGCATTGATGATTATCTGGCAATATTTCTTATCGTTTAAACTAGATTTCACCAATTTCTATAAACATGGCAAAAAAAGGAAGATCGTATAAAATATTTAACACATCATGAATACTATCAGTATGATGATTAAAAAAGATTGAATGAGTACGTTTGCCACAATCAGTTATATTTCAAATGGAACGTGAAATCTGTCTGAATTGAATGTAAAAACTAAACACTAATTGCCCTAAAGTCGAGCAGAAGTCGATACTTGCCATAATCTTTCGCCAAGCACCTCTCTGTCTAAAGTAGTGTGAGGCAGTGACCTAAGATCTTGAGATAACGAATAATATCAGCAGTTTGTTAAAAAATGGAATGATTGCATTCCTACAACTTATTGCTTACCCTCCTTCGCTCGACACGCTTGGCCGAGCATCGGCACCACACCTCAACACAAGCTTAAGTTTTGGAATCGCGTATACGACATCACGTGACTGGAGGATAATCGTCGGAGGTCGATCCACTGATCAAATGAAAAGAAATTTGATGATAATTGTGCTCCGGTGGAAAAGAGAACAAAGAAACTGCAACTTCGCTTACATCGTTTCTGTAACCGACTACTTTGCTGCAACTGTTTGCATTGTGAGAGCGTCCAGATCAGCAATTGATAGGCTTGAGAGATACTGGTATGTAAAAGTTGTTTTTTTTAGGTTGTTATGTGTGTAAATTTTGGTTTTGGGTAAATTATTTTTTTGTGCTTTGCTGCAAATTATTTCGCTCTTTCGTACTTTCGATTTCAAAATACTGAAACTTTACAGTATTGTTTGTTTTTCTTATCTTTATCCTGCATTGCGGGAAAGCGGACTTGAACGCTATGCATCGGTGCTCGCCTTCCGACGTACACCTGACCCACTCTGCAGCCGACGGCAATGTCTGTTTCCGGTTGTCTACTCTACTTATGACTTAAATTTGGTACTACCCATTACTCGAAATCGATCACTGGGTAGAGGCAATTATCGTAAAGTTTCTTGCCCAGAGAAACAACAGCAAGTGCGGGTGGCTGGAGTCGAACATGCAGGCTCTCGACTGCAAGCCAAATGCGCTAACCACTCGGCCACTGCTGTTAACCTGTAGGTTTAGAAAGAATAAGTAGTTTGTTTCTTATTTGTTGACAACAAATAAATCTCATCGGAATATTTTAAGCAACTAAAATAATTGAAGGTAAATCCTTTTAAAAAAGGGCCTTTCTAAATGATTATTTCCTACCGATTATTCATAACGTTGTTTTCTCGATTCACACCTTACTCCCGGGACTGCTTTGTCATCTCCATTTATGTTTCACAAGTTAAGGTTATGACGTCAAGTTTTGACCATTGGGTAATTTTATGAGAGTCATTGTGGAATATGAAATTCTGTGACTGCATAAAAACACTGCAGATAAAATTCACTTGAAAATACATGCAATGTGGTCTAGAAACACGAGTACGAAATGCTTGCAAACATTTTCAAAGGATAATTCAACAAGGCGAAATTTAATGAGTGTCAGAAATATTGTAAGAACATGCTAACGAAACCGAATAACTCACATTCCTTCAAGACTGTTTCCGCAAGCAGTAAAATAAAAAAGTAGAAAAAAATCAGTAGAATTTAACAAAATGATAGATAGCCTATCACTCTCTTAGGAGAATATAAAATACAGATTACAGAAGCAAAAAAAAAAAAATTAAAAAATAGACTACTAGAACAGAAGTTCTTTTCTGTAGGCCATAGACTATAAGTTAGTTCACAACTACAAAGTAGTGCAAATTTAGGACAAATGCAAAAAATCCAGTCTTAGCTTGCATATCGATTCGATTTATTGTAAATATAATTGCCTAAAACGAAGTTTGCGCATTCATATAAATAATAAATCATTATGAACATAAATCTTCAGGTTCCGTTCTGCAGATTAGGCCTACATTTCAAGAACTGAATTCTAAGTTGTTACAATTTCACTTTCTGGAATGAAGGCTCACCTTGCCGTGGGACTTTAAGAGGTTGTACAAAGCATACAAACGTCATCACAATCGTCATCAAAACTCGTATAGAAGTCATGGTCGTTTTCCCTTCGGATTTCTTGAAAGCTTGACGACCAAGATTAGGTCATTCAAATGTAGCGATAAGTGTTGAAATGCTGTTTATCTTTTTGACCATCAACTTTTATGCAGTACAGTAAAGAACAGCGATAAGCTACAAGACAAATATTCCTTGTTTAGTTTCCGATACGCTACGTGGGCATGCAAATGCACCTAATTTAATAAATGGCGACCAAAGAGTTGTCCTGAAAAATATATGAAATTATTAAAAAAAAAAAATTCTTGCTTGTTGACACAACATGACTGATCTCGCGTTGGCCTGTGTTCAAAAAGAGTGTAATTTTCTATTAAAGTCGAAATAAAGTTTAACTCCATAAACAACAACTCGAAATGGACTGATCGAAATTCTTACATAATACGTTAAAAGAAAACAAAACTTTATTTCCATTTGAATTTTTTAAACATATGCCAAGCTAACGAAAGAACGACAAAAAAGGAAATATATTGACAATATCAAAGAAATTATGGAAATGAAAAGCATGCCGGAAGTACTACTAAAAACAGAAGACAGAACATAATGGAAGAAGTTTATATGGGAGATCACAGCTGCTGATCAAACATGACCAATTTTTTAAAAAAGAAAAAGACGAGTAAATCGGAATCTCTTAAAAAAAATCATGCAAGGCGTTCATTTACCTTCTACCACGCTTTGAAATTTTTCTACGTTTTGTTGACGTTTCGATACGAAACAAAAAGTAAAATTTAGTTTTGGGAAATTTTCGAACTGAATTTGTTCTATACAAACCATGTCTGAATCAATTAAATGTATGGTAGATCTCAAAATACGTTCACGATCTGTTGTTTAGCTCTCTGAATTGTAGGAACTCTTTTGTGTTATGCCACAAAGCATTCTGCCCTTCTACTTCTCAATGACAAACTAACAAACAGTTGCTTTAATTAACTCACTTTCTTTTCCAATTAGTATCGTTTTACTATTTTTATTTTAACCTATGTAATTAATCAATTCAATCATTGAGGACTTCGCAAAAAACTAACTTTTCCAGCAGTTTTACACTCCAAAAGCTATAAAGACCTGCCTAACATCAATTCCCACTTGATAAGCTATCTACGACAATTTGAAAAAAGCAATTCCACTGAAACTTAACAATGGGTCTAAATTTGCGCAGTCTCTCGTCAAAATGACGTGAATCATTTTCACGACTAAAATTCGTCAGCTGTGGGAAAAACTGCCATCGGTAGGCCTACTGTGGCTAACCTGGTTTTCTTCGAACACATTTCATACAGAAAAATAACTTTGTCAAACGACACTATGTTGTCAAATAACATCATCGTAGCTAGAAACAAGCCTGGTTAAATTGAGTTAAACCGCAAAAAAAAAACGCATTACGAAAAACACATTTACTCGATGCATCATTGCAGCAACGATAGAAATGAACTGGACAATGGACATCCTACTGTTTTTCAACAACAATGGAAGTCTGTTTAACTCTTTGTCGTACTCAACATCTGCTAATGACTTTAAAGCTAAATTGATTGAACCGACATTTTTACCAGTACAATCAATGTTGTCTCTCTCATTTCAATCTTTGCAGCAAGTATTTCGTTCTCCTTCTCAGTAACAACATTTTCTTTATTAGAATTGTAGATTATACAGCCACTAGTCAGATATTTGTTTTAAAACGTTTTGCCATCAAAAACACAAGTTTACATCCCGGCTGCAATCGGCTACCAACTTCAAAATACGCTGCAAAACATTTCTTTGTGATAATGGATCAGCTTAATCTTAATGCCACTCACACCACAAATGCACCGGTAATGAGCTAAAAGCAACGCCCATTACGCAAAGTGCCGGTGCACAATCCCTGCTAACATTTCATTTACAAAGGACACGTCGTAAAAGTGACGCAAATGATTTGCAACGTCCAGGTAGACAGGAAGGTCTGCTGTCAAGAAATGGATAGGTACTAAATTTAAGTAGCCCATGCAAACTCAAGATAAAATCAAACACGTTCCACTGCTGCCACACGAGTTGAAAAAAAATGTTGATGCAAACACAGAATTAGTGCATGTTGCAACTAATCGATATGTGAAATCAACATAGGTTTTTAATTGCTTTCGGAGAAGAAGTAAAGTAGTGTTTTTATGTAAGAAATTATTTCTTGACCGTTGTGTTTCCAGTAGAATAATTGAATTTTCGAAAAATATTTAGATTTGATTTTGAAAAATGTGATTAAGTTTAAATGAGCTGTTGCATATCGAATATGGCATGTGCTATGGAGTGTAGTGTCAACTAATCAGGCGTTTTTACATTGATTCAACATTTGCAGACGTTGATTTGGTAAAAAAAGATTGATTTAATGGCTGGATGGTTTTCACCTAGCTTTTCGTTGTGTTTGGTTAGTGTTGAAAGATCTTTGACCAATTTCTTACTAACGTAAATTGAACCTGAACAATACATCAAGCAACACAATTTCTCTTGCTCTCTTTTCGCAGTAATACATGTAAAAAATCTTAAAAATGATTTTCAAAGTTGTTTAAAAATTTATCTCTAATTGGAGATGGTTGAGCGGAACCAATGGAAAATAGCCTCTTTCTCTTCTTGTATATGTGAATGTTGAGGAACAGACCGCATACCGCATCATCAAGGATTGCACCACACCTTTAGCCACCTAATGGAGTGAAAGATATGCGTGTCTTGGATAATGAAACCAAGGACTGGGCGCTCTTAAGTGGCCATCCAGCATAGTCCGGGAACACTGTAAATCTGGGGTCGTAAAAGAATAAATTCTCGACCCCAGAGGCTCAAACGACAGCGACGAATTAGTGATGGTGTGAGTAACAAATGACTAAATTTTGTGGCTTGCCAACACATAAAACTAATGAGAAAATTGCATGTTCAAACGAAGGTTTACTACAGTATATTCGTAGGATTTTAGCAACTGCCGGAAAAACACGAATCCGAATAAATGGGCCTACATAAGCCCTGTGCTCTAACTGCTGTAGTAGGCTATGCTTTGAAAGTGGCACAATTTTTTTCCGAAAGATATAATAAGCATATGCTGTTTTATGCCAATATCAAACACGATTACACTTAACCTAAGCTTACAGGTTTAAGATTATACTTATAAGCAAGCCTTTGTAGAAATTGTTGAATTATCTCACTGCAACATGACACTAATTTTGTGAAGTATTGTCAGAAAGTTTGGACATTTTTCCGTTTTAGCTTTGGTACATTTGCTTACATAACCCCTTGTGGTCAATCACTACTGTACGTATATCACCACCCTTGTTATGCGAATTATTTGTGTTTATTGTGCTTTGTATAATTTTGCTTATTCGCCAGCAGAAAAAAATAAACTGAACTGTCAATGTTTGTCTTGAATTTATACGATTTAGGCGTGGGCGTAAGTCTATAAATGTAAATCCGGTTGGTATGAACGTAAGGTTAGGCTACAATAAGAAAATGCTTTTAATGTAGGCTACAGCAGTGACAAACAGCTTCCCTGGTGTCATGGAGTAGCCTCCATTCACATACAGTCACCATAATTCATTGATAGAATTATCTCTAGAGAAATCTCAGTTGATGACATATGCGGTAGTCTACCTAATTGTTAGTCAATTTAAAAAAAAATGTAACTTGGAAAGGTATCAAAGCATCAGGGAATTAAGTCAACCCAAGATTTTAATTAAAACAATAATCTCATTAACATTTTTGTAACGTTTTGCAATCTAAAATGAAAATGTATACATAAACTACAACATTTTCCTGATATTGTGAGTATAGAGATTGTTAGCAGTAATGATTTCACTGGATAGCAATTCCATACCCTTAAGAAATACATAAGAACCTAGCCTACTCTAGCCTATAACAACAAGCTGATTTGATCCAACAAAGTATTCGCTTCATCTTTGACAATTTTAAGACTCGAATTGCACAAACCGGTTGAGTTTAGCCATTGCGTAACATCAAGCTAGACTGATACTAATCAAGCCCAGTGAAATATCAAACTTCCATTGAACCTCTTAGGTTGGTTCATGTGTGGTTATACAACCTTTAAGACAAGAGACGGTATGACATTGGAAAACTTAAAAAGTCCAAGATATGTTAACCACTTATTCACGGGACCATTCACAGCCTTTGAGCTTACATGAGCATTGAGCAATGAGCACCTCTTGCTTGAAGCTTCAGCTGACTTCATACTTTGTTTGATGCAAGCTTCAAGAAGAGTTATTTGAAACAATCGTATTTCAAACCATCATTTGGTATATTTTGTTGCTTTTATACGAAATGTGCAAATAGGTCTTTAACTGAACAGCTAGAAAGTAGTTAGTAGCTAAAAATATAAACCTTTTGAAAATATTACTAAATAAACGAAACTGTGTTTTGCTGCACATTCGAAACAGTTAGGAAGTAGTTTGTAGCTTGTAGCTAAAAATACAAACGTTTTTAAAATATCACTAAATAAACGAAGCCGTGTTTCGCAGCAATTTCGAAGCGTCGTTTCCAACAACCCTACCTACAATGCACCTTACAGTATTTAAGATCTCATTCTTTTGAGAAAGTTTTGTAGGCTGTAGTTGCAAAACCAGAAGAATACAACTGTATTATCGATTTATGTTATAAATTTAAATGACTTCAAACATGCAATGTCAAATTAACAGTAAGTAAATTTCAAAATCCGTAAAGGGACAAAGTTTCGATCAAGAAGTATTTTTAATTACGACTAATCCTATGAAACCAACAAATGTCTTTGCATTGAAGCCATGGTCTTGCAAATAAACTTTTTTGGTCAATATAGCTTCTTGAAACAGATGTAACTGATGTTCCCAAAAGAATAGTTGACGTTGTTTTGTTTTTTATCGATTCGACAGCAGGCAACTTGTAAATCTCGCAGGGTGCATTCGATTAGCTTACAATCAATGCACAGTAGCATTGAAACCAAACGAGGGCAGAAATTACGACCCTTTTGTCAAAAGAGCACAAACAAAACATTCATAAAATTTTGCTTGATATTTCTAAAAACTAAAATCTATTGAATTTAAAGCTTTTCCATCATTCAAAATAAGATAAAACTGAAATAAAAGTCAAATGTAATACTCGCAAGGAAATTATTCAATTAAATTTTAAGTTAGCCTAGATTAAATATTGCGTACGAAATCTCCACAAACAAATCACAAGTACAAAATGGAGCGCTGTTCCAATAGTTGACCAAACTCAAACTTTCTAACCTGACCCTGGGTGCCTGTCAAGTACTTTACTGTTCAAAACATTTTTAAAACTAGTTTTACTCTTGGTGCATCATCCTCGTATTTCTTCCTTTTGTCTGTTGCAGTTTTGATGACTATCCTACGGCTACAAAATCGAAATACCTCCAAGCTTTAGTCTATTGCATGGGTGTTCAGCACTAAGGTATACCTTATATTTGGGCCTAACAAAAAGTAAATTTATCATCATTGGAAAAATATACTGCATGGAAATAGCTCAAATCCTAATCCAAAAATGGCCGAAGGTAAATTTATCTTTAGAAAGCCGTCAGTGGTCAACAAGGGCAAACACATTGAAAACCTCTGGCCTACTGAAAAAAAGTCACTTTATCATTACACAGTAAACCAACTAAAATCTCGCGAAATGTTCCTGCGAATAGATGAATATTCCAGTTGTACAACATTTTCATTGTAGTTAGGCTATAACAAAACAATTATTTATTACAATAGTGTATGTTTTGTACTTTACGTTTTCTGCATTTTTTGTTTTGTTTGATAAGCTATACTGTAAAAATCTATTCGTATCAGTTGGAACATGTTCGTAACGTAGGAAAAACCATCAGAGGTTCTTTCGGATAAAAAGCAAAATCAATACCTAATTTTCTTTTCTCTGTCCAGGTAATCATCAACACGCATTTGCGGCACACAAAAACTAATTAAGAAAAACACAGAATAACAGATAAGCTATCAACGCTGTACAGTAAATTTCAACAACAGCCGCCAAAGTTAAACTTCTGAAAACTATCTTGCTCTCTTAATTAACGATGCTTCAACATATCGCTAAGATGTCCATATAGTCCGCCCCGATAACTCAGTTGCTAAGGGTGTGAAGCTTCAAGATCAAGCGGCGCTGGTTCGACTCTCGGGGTGTTTGCTTGAGCGACGCACGTTAAGGACTGCTCTCCATTCAGCGGCACCTAATGGAGAGACTAATTCCCCCGCAAAAACACTTCAACAATCAGAAAACTTCACTCTGTCAATCTCGGTGACCGGGCCTGCGTCAGTGGTTCAAAGCCTCTATAAGTATGTAAAACTGCCAGGATTAAGCTCTCAAAGAATCTTTCCCAGTCTGAGAATAAAGATTCAATCAATCAATAATTGTTCGATCAACATTAAGCAACACAGCAATTTTTGAACCTTTCACAACCAAGACATTTCACAGAGGCAGTACAACGATATCTCGTTCCTATCCCCATTGAAGAGGCATTAGGCTACAGTTTTTTGTTTTTTTTACCATATTTGAAAAGTTTGAAAAGTATACAACTATGTGCTTTTGTACATGCATGCATCTCGCGTAACTGCAAACTTTCCTTGTCAACCAAAAAGAATTTTCCATCTCAATAGATGTTTGGTAAAGTGAAAAGGACAAGAGCATATTCAACTGACAGGATGATTCAATTCTTGTTACAAAAAACATTCGACAGCTTTTCATTCAGCAGCCTTGAATAAAGTATTTTAATAACTTTAAGTTAAGCTTCAAAATTTACAAAAATTTGTCAGAATTGAATTTCCATAAGCGTGCTCACAACTAAATATATAACTACTGTACAGTGTAACAATTGTGTCATGAGCACATAACCTTTTCACAAAGCACAGATATAGGCTACCAGTGGCTTACCGCACTTGTAACGTCACCGAAATTATCTCAGAAATAATCCTATTTCACAATAATTCCCTTTTCCACACTTCTAAGCAAGACCATAAGCAGAAATTGCCCTCTTTTATAATTTAATATTATGAAATGCTGTGAAATGAGTAATTTATTAAAATGATTATATTTACAATCAGCTAACCTAAACGGTGAAAACTACATTTAAGTTGTCACATTGAGATTGACAATACGGCGACATAAGCGAGAATGGTTTTCAAGAAAGCTTTGTATGTTAGTTACACATTAACTTAATGTCAATATTCTTCTCAGACTAAGGCGTATTTTAAAGTCAAACAAATATGAAAAAAACCGCCACTATGCAAACGGATTTTGAAACGTGTCGATTTAGGTGAGCCTGCGTGAAAATGTGTTAGGTAGTGATGCAAACAGTAGACGGGGTTTATGGATATTTTTTAACAAAATTGTTGCCGAGGGGAAACAGTTTCACTATTCATAGCCAGTTGCGAACCAGGAGGGGGGCGATTGGGGCGAACGCTCCCCCTACAACACAGAAAAAAGTTACCGTATTTACGATGCTTTTGTAAAGTTGGATTAATGTAGACGTACACCTCATTGTGTTTCGCCCGCCTCCCTATCCTCCCCTAAAACTACTTGCTGGATCCGACTCTGAGCGACAAATTAGGCTATTCTACGTATTTATTAATAATTAATATTCAACATTATTTAACATAAAGTTCAAAAAGCGACTTAAAACGTATTTGCCCTTCGTTTTCCACCTAGCCCTCAAAGTATTAACCTACGCTTTTAGCAGACTTAACTCCATTTTTGGGTTATCAAAAGCGTTGTAAAAACAATAAAATTATGTTGAGCGCAGTAGCCTAATGTTGTTCTCAATAGCTTTTAACCAGTATCATTGTACTTGCATAATAATCGCCAGTCACGCCAACACCTTTACGCAGACTTTTGTCTGCAAAATTTTACTTTGTATTTTTAAGATAACTCTATTTTAAATAGCTCATCGCAGAAGATGCTAATTTGGTGGATCCGGGTTCCCGTTAAAAGTTATGCTTAACAGCGGTTGATTTAGCCATTTTTTTATCGACATCGTTATAAAAGAAAAAAATAAAACAAAAAAGTTTTACCATAATTATGCTAGTGAAAATATTCATTATCCAACGCAAGCAATTCAACGAGAAAAGTGCAACCTCTCACATGTTACAGTCTTTTTTTAGTTTCTTTTTTTTTTTGTAAGAAAGGTTTGCCCACGAGTGACGATGGCCTATGTGGATTTAAATACGAAAAAGACTTTCACAGCAACATTCTAGAAACAGAAAAATAATTTCTTGGACAAAAAAAATTACAAATTTTGTTAATGCTAAAAAGCTGAACACTGAAGTTAAGCTGAACTGTTTGCTGTTTAATCAGTTCTTTTAGATTGTGATCGGGCGGTGTGTTGTTCAAGCTAAAATTTCGCTTCTACCCTTTTCTAGGCCTCTGCTATGTTTGGCATATACTTTATTGTTTTTCGTTGTGATGGTCAGAGATAAAAGCAAACTGAACTGAACTTAGGTACGCCTACTATATCAATTTCATCACTGGAAGGAAACAATATTAAAATTAACTTAAAAGCTCCAGCTACTTGGAATTTCCCAGATAGCCTACTTCCAAAATGCTTCCACTGGCTAGGCTCTAAGACTAAGAGACTGAAGACTACTAAAAACGTTTTGGTGACCCACGTGCGACCTGCTAATTTCCTTTCCCCAACCTATCGTAACCTATCAATTTTTTTTTTCATTTACAATAGCTAGCTAAAATAAACGTTATTTTCGTTGGACTGTTGACACTACTTCAATCTTCCTTCAAAAAGTCACCTGGAAAAAGGCATTGAACTACTAAACGTAGTGCCTGAGTAAATATTAATTTCTGTGCGGTAGGCTATCTCAATCTATCCTAAGAACCTTGCTTTTCAAATCACTCGGCTCCTTCACTAGCAAACAAAACGTTTGTCTGACTTACTACAAGACAAACAAAATGTAGCGTTGGCTCAATCGGAGAAAGTAACAGGGGGCGTTAGTTAGCGTTTTTAGTCGGCCATCTTTCATTGCCCAAGCTTCCAAAAGATAGGCTAAAATACATTGCCTAACAACCATAAACGACTTTATTATCAGAAAATTGAAGCTAATCTGCCAAGAAAAGTGCGTTCTTGTCACGTTTTCAACTAAGCTACAACTGAAGTCGCTAATCAAACCAAGTTGATGTTGCTACACTAGGTTGTCCATTGTGATTAGTCATTGAACAATGCTCGATACACATTGTATGGGTGCTTGAAACACGAGTATTTTGTCATTCTACAGCGTGTTTCTATGTAGCAATACAAAACTACAGCTAAAGTTTATTTACTTAAAGCTACTTTTGTTAAAATCAAGTGTTGGAAAAAGTACGCTGCTTGTCATTTGTTAAACGTCAGCTCAACGAAAGCTATAAACGTCAAAATAGCGTATCGTATGGCAGAGGTATCGCCGCGAAAGCAAGCGAGGCTCCATTGATCACGTCTGAAATAAAAGACAAAAATGCCTCTTTTTGTTTGTTTCGGTTCGCTTAAAACAAATGGGAAATGTTGCCATTTGTAACATATTTCTTTGTGGAGAATTCAAGCTACGACTTCGGTGACACAATGGAAGAAGCTATGCTAGAATTTCTCACGAATGCTTTGTCTTCTACGAAAGTAGTTGAGATGCTAAAAGTTGAAAGAATTTAATGTTTTGTCCAGAAACTTTTAGACTCTTTCAACGATGCTGTTAGAAATGAAAGTATTTCGTTTCGACATGTAATTTCGGGTTTAGGCTTCGTTTCACAGTAGGCTAAGTGGAGATTTCAGAAAAAAAGACATTTTGTTCTGTTTCGAAATGAACTGAAGTTCGTTACAAAGTCGAATCGCACAAGTCACATGAGATCTAAACGCAGAAAGTATTTGGAAATGTTGGATGACCTTGCACAATGTTCTTTGAATGATTGAAAATCAGTGCTTGTCATGAACTCCTCTCCGAATTTCGTTTTTCTACTACTATAAATATTTTATTTCTTTTTGGTCTATTTTATTCTGACGATAGCTCCTGAAGAGGTAGACGAAAATCTGCAGCTTAGAGCTACCATGAGCAACATTCTATTGGCAATTTATAAAATTTCCATTCAAACTGTATCTAAAACGTCGTCACTTTCACTAAAGCTGTTTTACAAAGACTGGTGTGAGCTCCTGCGGAAAACGAATCTGCTTACATTATATTGATTAAAAACCTGGTTAATTCTGTTCGGAAGAAGCTTTTATCAACTGTGGCAATTTTTGTTCTTAAAACAAATATTTACGATGTTAAAAATGTGGAGGCTAATGTGGCCTACCTACCTGACAGCAGCGCAAGTAGGAGGGGGTATGGGGTTACTTTTGAATCGGGATGATACAAGGCAGGGGTGTGCAACGTGCGGCCCGCGAAGAAAAATTGTGCGCCCGTCTCAAGATGTGCCAATTTTGAATTGTCCACGGCCCGCGAAATGTGTTTATAATTTAGTTTAGTCTGGTAGGCCTACGTGTGAACAATTCATTGTGGAGTGGATTATTGTACTGCAGATTTAGCACCTTCTGTTAACCATTTTAGAAATCTTCCAGCAGCCACCGCAAATCCATTGTATTTAATCATTTGGAACGTAAAAATGTGTGGTCACATAAAAGGCTTTATGAACAAATTACGACTTTGGAAAGCTCACATACAGACAGAAAATCTTTTCCACTTTCCAACTTTGAGAGACTATGGAATGCATCCTGAAAAGAAAACTGAATTTGCAGACCAACTTGAAAAATTGTTGTATAAATTTTTGGCTCGTTTCAAGGACTTCAAGTCTCATGATTCAAATCAAATCTCTCATCTCAATCAAATCTCATCTTCAAATCTCATCTCATTTGTTATTCTCTTCGCCATTCAACACAGACATTGACAAAGCACCAGCTGATATCCAACTTGGACTGATTGATCTTCAAGAGAAAACATATTTGAAAACAAAGCATTTAGAAATGAATCTTGGCGATTTTTACCGAAAACATCTCAACCAAGATAACTTTCCACATTTGAAAAAGCTCATGGCTTCAAAAATGGCTCTTTTTGGCTCAACGTAATTGTGCAAACAATTTTTTTCTAAAATAGGCGTCATGAAATCTCCCTATCGATCGGTTCTGACAGACGAACACTTGGAATATGGACTTCGAATTGAGAGCTCTTCCATTAAAGTAAATTGGGAAAAAGCAGTCGGGAAAAGAAGCCAGCTGCAAGTTTCTCACTGAACTCATATAAAGTCGGTGTGAATAAATTTGAATAGCAGTTTTCTTCAGAAATTTATGCGTCTTGACTTAATATTTCTGCAAAGAGATAACCCCTAATAATGCCATAAGAATAACATGAATAGTTAAAAACTACTTTTTGTGCCTGTAACTAGGCCTACTAGAAATCATATGTTAAATGAACGTGCGGCCCGCGGTTTCCCCCAGTTATTTATATCTGGCCCTCCTGTAATAAAGGTTGCACACTCCTGATATAAGGAGTCCGAAACGTTAACAAAATCACCATTTGAATTAAGCGCATTTTATTGTTTAGACAACTACCTCTTTCTTTGACAACTACCTCTTTGTTACGATATTAACCAAACTAGAAACATAACTTGGCTTTAATCAACTTAAATTCGTGCTAAACAAACAAAACAAATATAAGGTTAACTAAATATATCTACGGTAGACATAGTTCTGCACAATTCTATTCTCCTCGTTCTGCCAGCACAACTGCAAGATAATAATAATGTTATGGTTTTATTTATTGTCGCTCTACAACAGCTAAGGTCTTTTAGCGACATGGCTCATTTTTAATTTATATCAGGTTTACGATGTTATCACATTATCACCCGACTCATTCTCACTGTGCTATGCAGGATAGAACACAATCGGTACCGTTTTTAAAGTCTTCGGTTTGACCCGACCTGGAATCGATCTCAGATCTACCAGCACCAGAGCCGAAGGCGAAACCACTCGGCCACTGAGCTGGTACACAACTGCAAGATGAATCAGTGGCAAGGCTAGAGTACAGAACAAGAAAGCGTACAATTACCTAGGGAACACATGATTATGTAAGCGAGTAAACAAGGTGAACTACAGGCAAGCAATCATTACATTCCTCCCCGCTGATTTATGAACATGTTTAGAATTTTGATACTTGTTGTCTCAAGAAAATAGATACATCAATGTTTCACATAAGCACCATATCGGTCAGGTTCTTTTCGTACCCGAGAGGATCTGCGAAGGGCAGGAACCTCAACATCGATCACGGCCGGTTTGTGCGAGTGTTCAACCATCGGATTTTCAGGTGTAGACTTTGGAGATTCAAGTCCGGACTTTGGTGATTCAGGTGCAGGTTGTGAATTTAAATCCAGTAGTTCGGTTGAGGCGGTAACGTTATTGTCTTCTGCTGGTTTTTCTTTTTGCGGACAAGGAGCAAGGTCTGTAGTCGATACAGTTGATTCTCGGCTATTTGGATATCGAACATGTGCAAAGCTAGGGTTCGCATCGAGCAATTCAACTTCATCTACTACTGGCTCGTCCTTGTTCCTGACAAACCGACGAAGCAGGACAGATCCTGGTTGGAGCAACCAACCAGGTAAACTCTTCCCGAGCATTGAACGTCGTTTAAACCTAAGAAAACGTTCGTGCGGAGTAGCATTTGTGCTGGTGCATAATAATGATCGCGCTGCATGTAGAGCGTCAGGTAGGACTTCTTCCCACCTCTCCTGTGGAAGTTGACGATCATGTAACATTAACTGTACGGTTTGCCAAATAGTTTGATTCGTTCTTTCTACTTGTGAATTACCAGTGGGATGGTATGGTGTGCTCCTACTGGTAGCCACACCTTTACTTGTAAGGTAGGTTTTTACATCATTGAACATAAAGGCCGAACCTCTATCACTATGTACGTATCCAGGAACGCCAAATAGTACAAAAAGTTCTGATAAACACTTTAACACTGTTGATGAGGATTGGTCTTTGCATGCGAAAGCAAATGGATAACGAGAGTACTCGTCAATAACCATTAAAATGTATGGTTTGACACCTTTTACTGGACCCTTGAAATCGATACTTATTCTTTCCCAGGGACTGGTGGCACGTATTAAATGTTGGTTTTTATCCAAGCTGTGATAGCGAGGCTTCACTTCACAACACGAACGACAGCTTTTGCAAACATTTCTCACATCATCTAGAGAAAACGGCAAGTTTTTTGAACGAGTGAATTGCCAAAGACGAGTAACTCCCGGATGCCCAAGTTGGCGATGAATGTCTTTTAGATTGGGTTGTTGAGAGTAGCTAGCGATCACTTTGGAGCGAGATAGAGTGTCAGGAGCAACGTTATCGACTCCTGGCCGATGCTCTACACTGTAGTCGAAGCAACCCAATTCTGCTCTCCAAAGTTGAATTTTAGCATTTTTGACTTTACCTTTGCTAGTTGGGTCAAGCATAAATGAAAGAGCTCGTTGATCAGTAATTAATTTAAACTTTTTACCATGAAGATAGTGACACCAACGTCTAACTGCTTCGATTATAGCTAAAGCCTCTTCTTCTACAACAGGGTACGCTCTTTCGCATTTTGAAAGTGTTTTTGAGAAAAAGGCTACCGGTCTCCCACCTTGGTTTAAAGTTGCAGCTATTGTATGTTCAGATGCATCACAATCAACCTGAAAGGGCAAGTCATCACGGATAAACGATAGACAAGTATTCATAAGTCCTTGTCTTAATGATTCAAAAGCTTGTAACGCCAGTTGAGATAAGGGGAAGGTGTTTCCTGTAATTGCGAGGTTTAGTGGACGTACCTTTTGTGAGAATTGAGGTATCCAACGAGCGTAGTAAGCGAACATCCCAACGACTCTTTGAAGTTCAGTTTTACACTTTGGAACGGGTAAATCCAGTAGTGGTTGCAATCTTGTGGGATCGGGTTTGATTACGCCATGAGAAACCCTGTAGCCAAGTACGTCGATTTCGTATTTGCAAATAAGAGATTTTGAATCGTTAAACGTTAAACCTTCTTCATCAGCAGCTTTTAAGAGAGCTTTGAACTTATGCTCATGATCTTCTTTATTTGTTCCAGCAACTGTGATGTTGTCTAAATATGCATATGTCCCTCGGAGTTTATGCTTGCGGATAATATCGTCTATAATTCTTTGAAATGCTGATACTCCATTTGTAACTCCGAAAGGGAGTCTACAGTATTGAAACAGTCTCCCTGCGGCTTCGAATGCAGTGTATTCTCGATCTTCCATGCACAGGGGAACTTGGTAATAAGCTGACTTTAGATCTAATGTGCTGAATATCTTTCCGTGGGCAATGGCATTCACTTGGTCATCAATTCTTGGTAAAGGAAAGGCGTCAAGAAGTGTAAACTTGTTAATGGTGCGAGAGTAATCTATTACCATCCGCTTTTTATGGCGTCCGTCATCTGCGATTAAAACTTGAGCTCTCCAAGGTGAAGTAGAAGGCTCTATAACCCCATCAGAAAAGAGTTTGTTGATTTCCTGGCGAATAAAATGCTGATCTTCTGGATTAAAACGTTTAGACTTCGTCACGATTGGTCGGACTCCTGGATCCAGATTCTTGAATAGACGAGGTGCTGTGACTTTAGCCGCTGCAACACTACAGTTTGAAGGTGTTATTATGATATCCTCTTTTTTACCATTGAATTCAAAAATCACCCGTCGATGCAGCGCCATGAAGTCTTGTCCGAGGATGATGTCTGCACAAAGTTCGCGTCCAACTCCCAGTTGTAAATCATATTCGAGATTAAATAAAGTCATTTTAGCAGCAGTCTTTCCGAGACACTCAAAATTTTGAGTTACGCGAGCTAGTGAAACTGAAGAAGTGGGTCCTGATGGAGGATCCAGCCCAAGCCATTTCGCAACCTTCCAGTCAATGTGGCTATGAGATGCCCCGGAGTCTAGAAGAGCAGTGATGTGTTTTCCGGCTATTTCCACGGAAACTGAAGAAGACGACAAACAGGATGGCACACCGGCTAAAACCGACAATAAATAAGAAGAAACTGTTGAAGCGACAATGCCATCTTCAGATCCAGACGATAAGTGCTGATCTCCCAGTATTGAAGCAGGTGTAGATTGTGCTTTGATACGATTGTTGTGTCTTTTTTGTGATTTTAAACAGGCTCTTTCGAAATGACCCTTTTTTCCACATGCTCGGCAAGAAGCGTCCCGAGCAGGACATTCCATCCTCCCGCCCGGGTGTAGTTTTCCGGAGCAAAAGTAGCATTTCCTTAGTGGGATATTGGCATTTCTTGACGATGCAGCGACGGAAGATTGAAGAGTAGTTGAAAGACATCCGGATTGGTTGTGCGCTTGTTCGAGTAATTCAGCCTTAGCTATAGCATCCTCAAGGGTGAGTGATTTTTCTTCTAGTAGTTTCTGCTTGATAGCTGAAGAAGAGATTCCAGTAATAAATGCATCTCGAGTTAATTCCCTTTTGAAATCTCCTGCGCTGACAGCTCGCCACTGGCAATCTCGGGCAAGAGCCTTGAGTGCTCTTGCGTACGATGTGATAGTTTCATCATGCTTCTGTTCCCTGGTGAGTAAAAGGTGACGGGCAAAAGTTTCGTTTTTCTCCTTTAAGTAGGCTTTATCGAGTACTTCCTTTGCTGCGTCGAAGGTAGAACAGTCCTCAACAAGGTCGTACACTTCAGGTGACAAATAGCAGTGCAGTAATGCTATTTTATCTACTGCTGAGAAATTCTGGTCGCCTTCAGAGGGTTCACGGCTTGGCACAGAACGCTGAACTGCTTCAAGAAAGGCGTTAAACGTTTTCAGCCAATGTCTGTAGTGCTTAGCAGCAAGTGCGTCACTTGGGTCAAGGTCTAGCACTTTCGGTTTCAACAAACGCTCCATCACCAGATAAATAAGTTGATTAAATTGTTGCGATATTAACCAAACTAGAAACATAACTTGGCTTTAATCAACTTAAATTCGTGCTAAACAAACAAAACAAATATAAGGTTAACTAAATATATCTACGGTAGACATAGTTCTGCACAATTCTATTCTCCTCGTTCTGCCAGTACAACTGCAAGATGAATCAGTGGCAAGGCTAGAGTACAGAACAAGAAAGCGTACAATTACCTAGGGCACACATGATTATGTAAGCGAGTAAACAAGGTGAACTACAGGCAAGCAATCATTACAAGTCGGTGTGAATAAATTTGAATAGCAGTTTTCTTCAGAAATTTATGCGTCTTTACTTAATATTTCTGCAAAGAGATAACCCCTAATAATGCCATAAGAATAACATGAATAGTTAAAAACTACTTTTTGTGCCTGTAACTAGGCCTACTAGAAATCATATGTTAAATGAACGTGCGGCCCGCGGTTTCCCCCAGTTATTTATATCTGGCCCTCCTGTAATAAAGATTGCACACTCCTGATATAAGGAGTCCGAAACGTTAACAAAATCACCATTTGAATTAAGCGCATTTTATTGTTTAGACAACTACCTCTTTCTTCGATGATTTTTATTAACATTAGGCCTATAGCTCCTGTCGAGATTCATTTTAGTGATGAATTGTTTTAGGTGGCCAGAACGTCATTGGCACCGACAAAGATATCTAAAAAAAGGGGATACGAAGACTCGCAACGACACTTGCCTTATTCTCACGACACTACCAGAGCGGTAGTTTGTAGCGCGTTAAACATGCGTTTTTTTTTAATAGCAGAAAGTCTTGCAGTGCAGCTGGTACAGTCAGTTACAGAAGACAGTTAGCAAATGTGACGTAGAGCACATTTAAAGAATGCTCGTTTGAAAAGATAGTTGAAAGGTTACCAGTAAGCTGTTTTTCTTCAACAGAGCGTTTGCAGTAGGCTAGATGTAAAGTAGGGGTGGTTGAATTAACAAGTAACCATGAGCATGCAGTGAATATCTATGTCTGATACGTACTAATAGCGCAATGCAGGTTAACATAACAAGATTTATTAAACTACTATCGGTGCCAATTGTCATTTTACGATAAAGAGATTATTTACGATAAACAGAAGACCTTCTATTGTCAGACGTAAAAAAGCCTTCGTATTCCTTCGTTAGATATCCCTGGGCACCGAGCCTAAAACCCTCTCAACGGCTCTGAGTCTGCACACAGATATTGACTTATGCTGAATTGAAACTGTGGTACTTGCGCCAGACAGCCGATATGGGCGAAATTGCCTTTGAAACGTTTTCCTCGCAATAAAGCCGCACTCGATTGAAGACGCCACTGTCTAAGCTGGCCTCATGGTCCCAGTGGTTGCCCTTTTTTCAAAGTAAACTTCCTTGTTCAGGATAAAACTTATTTCTAGAATACCAAACAGTAAAAATAAACAACAATCTTCAAATAAACTCCCACGGAAAGGGGATGTCCACCACACACAGATTAAAATAGCCAGTACGTAAGTTAATATTTGTCAAAAGTACATTTGAAAAGCAAAACTTCGATAATACAGTGACTAACCAAAATCTAACTAACGAGTAAACTTATGCAAATATGCAAAAAAGAACGCGCTATTTGTACGCAATTTCAACATAAACGAGCTTGAAACGAGATGAAAAGTATGTATCCCAGACAACAAAATTCGTCATTTTTACATTGATTTAACATCTGCATCAATGTAAAAATGACGGATTTTGCTGTCTGGGTAAGTCATTCCATGCCAAAGCTAATATGGAATAAAACATTGCTTTATTAGGTTTTAAAATTGTCAAAATCTAAGCAATAAAGAACTGTTTATATAAATAAACATCAAGCTTAATTGGCTACAGATGCAACGGATTAGAGCACGGCAATTGGGTAATCGATTCAATATGAACTATTACATTGCAATCTCTTCACACTGGTGGTTTTATGAACGAGTACAAAAGGAAGTTTCAAACATAAATCTGAAGCAAAAACATTAATTTCGCTAAGAAAATCTTTAGCGTTTGTCCAGCAACGAATATTGCAACTGTTTGAAACAAAAAAGTTTGTTTCTTTTTGACGAATATTGTTTGGTTCAGGTCTCTCGTTTGCGAAAATGCAATTTTGTTTGGTTGCGAATTCAAAACAAAAGATATTGTAAGTTGTTCGGACTTATGAATGTTTAGAATAAAAATAGTTCGTTTTGTCACAAACTTGGAAGTCAGATTTTGTTTCGAATCAAATTTCGTCTATCAATTGGATCAAAGATTTTTATTTTGAACAACCCTGGTCAAAACAAACAGTCGGTTGTTAATCAACTTTTGGACGATGATGCGAAGTTAAATCTATCTCTATCTAAGATATGAGGTTTTATCTCGCCTAAAGTAATCAATTGCCGTTTTGCTGAGGAAGTTATTTGGAAGACATATTGACTAGAACCATTTATGCAGTGGCATCCTAGACAGCAAATCATTCGTTTATTTTACATTGATTCAACGTCTGCAGACGTTGAATCAATGCAAAAATGGTTGGTTTTCTGTATGGGATGTTGTGTTGGGTGATGACAGCTTCAATAGTAGCAATAAATCTCAACGGATAAAAAAAAATAACAAAACGTAGGAGTAAACCAAGAAAATACAGATTTTTGTATATGTCTGACATATTTCTATTTTTGCTTTTAAGAAATGGCAGCCCGTTGTTACGCTTGGCTGAATATTGATCAAGTGAAATGACTGATATGATACTGCAATAATTAATCAAAGCAGCTCGTTAAATTAATGTAATGGAACACGGTGACATTCTTGAGAAAGTTAACAAGTGAAAACTGCAACAAAAATATAGCATACTAGTACATTAGAAAGTGATTAAACAAAAACTTGTACTGTATATATTTATTTTGAGCAAAAAATTAGAGTAATTCGAGGTGTGCATGTAGTTTTGAAAAGTTAACCACTTTACCGTGCAAGTTAAACTGTCTTCGTCGAGTTACCCTCGGAAAAAACGTGGGTCTGCACCACCCACGCAAATGGCTTAAATGCCAAAAATCTTGTTCGACACTTTCAGATAACAACAAAAATAAATTCACTTTGTCTGATTGCCTTAATGCAGTGGAGTTTAAAGAATAAGATACTTAAGCAACAACACAAACAAAAAAATATAATAAAACAAAAAGTGGTATTTATTTGATCTAAGATCTCCCAAAATGGCTTTGCTTAAAAGGCTTTTGTCACATAGCAGGTAATATGAACCAGTGCAGAAAAATAAACGAGTTTGTCGATTTACGATTACCGATAAAATTCGGAATCAGCAAGGTTTATAGTAACATACACGAGAACACACCTCCCTTTGTTAGTCACTGGCATTATTGCACTTACAATCGGGTAATATAGCTGTTCAGTAGACAAAGACACACATCACAACTTTACGAGAGGAGAAGCAACTCGGTCACCAAAGGTTGCCATTATATCCATTGTTGCAATGTCTAGCGACATTGAAACGATGCAAAAGTGCAATCTTTGCTGACTGACGAGACATCGTTGTTCGAGCTGTATTTACAGTGGTTAGTGTGGTTGTAAAATATCGACAATAATAACTTATTAGAAGCGTAGAAATGCATGAAACTTCTTCGGCTTAAAACAAAACTTTAAACAACGAACAGTTGCAGTAAATACGACGATGCTTAAGAAATATTGTAAAAAAAGCAAATAGTGCCATACTACAGAAAGAACAAAAACGGAGCCTTTAACAAAGATCAGCCGATATATTCAGACAGCTAATTACTTCTTGTAAGGAACGGTCTGAGCAAGTCATGGCATATTCAAATTAAAACTTAAGGGGAATGTGTATTAACTAAAGAATGTGTCATGCTGGCAGTGCAAAGTGGGATCACAAAGACGGATATGTCGTCCGGGGAGGCGCGTCGCCCGCACGCCATCTTCCAAAACCCATCCGTCAACTCTCCTCTTGCCATTATCGCCAGCTTTTCGGCTACTTTGTTATACCTAATAATAATATGTGTTGTTACTGTAAATAGTGCTGCATTCATCGCAGATTTGCGTTGCTCTCAGCCGTGTCGAGGCGCAGCCAAGTACTACATTACGCTGGATCTATTCCTTTGCAGAGTGCCAAGCGTGAATAGAATTAAGCACCAATTTTAAAAGGTCCTTAGTATGTCCTGACAGGGAATCGAACCAGTGCCTACAGATTCAGAGACTATTGTATCACCAAGCCATCTACAAACAACACCGATTGCAATGAATGCAGAATCATTGCTTTGATGTAGAATTTCAATAAGGTCAGACCACCTAACCTGTTTGGGTCGTCTTCGTCCAGTGTTTGAAGCGTCGTCGTTGCAACTCTAGCGGCCATTTCGTTACTGATTACATCCCACAAGCCGTCGGAAGCCATTACGACAACGTCGTTCGGCCCGTGACTTCTGGTTGTCAACTCGTATGCGCGGACCTGTAGAAAAGTATCGGACATCACAATTCACCATATTTTGCAGAAAACTGATGTGAAAAGGTTATTTCAAGAAAAGTGAGGTCATTTCACTATTTGCAATGTTTACTTGATGCAGAACAACAATTTTTTTCAGTGGTTACCTCAGGCACCGACGACATGAACGGCTTCACTAGAACATCATGAAGATGATTCAAAGCTCTCAGATTATGATCTCCCAATCCTCGGGTGACTCCTATTGTCGCAAGGAGCCTTTTGGACTTTCCGTTTCCGGAGATCATCGGGATGCGGATATCATCCTCAGTGATTGTTTTATAAGACCTTTAATTGTGGATAAATTGTTAAAGATAACCGTTACTTTACGTAAATACAATTTCTGCAACGCATATCGTTGGAAAATATAAAAACTTGTGGATTACGAACATTTGTAAGACTCAAAATGAGAAGCACTGTAGTTGCAAAACGATTAAAAGATTAAAAATAAGAAGCACGAGAAACGAAAATTCGTCAATGAGAGATGGACGTTAGCCTTATGTGCGTGCTGCTACCCAGACTGCAAAATTCGCCAGTTTTTAATTGAATTAACGTCTGCAGATGTTGAATCAATGTAAAAATGGCAAATTTTGCTGCCAAGGTATGCCTCGAACTGCTCTTCAGCTTTGGTTTGAGAAGCAAATGCTCACAAATGCAGGGTACGAAGGAAGAACAGGCCTATAACTTAATCGGTATACGAGCAATACTGTTACAATCACAATCGTGTGTCGCGCTGGGAAACAACAAACAAGAATGCATGCGCTGACGCACACATGCCGCAGTGACACCATGACGCATATTTTCACAACACATCAAGCCTTACTTCCATATAGCTTAATGACTAAAAAAATATTTTCAAACGCCACAAGATTTCCTGAAGGAAAAGGTTAAACGTTGTTGGTTATCGTTAATCTGACATTAAAATGACGTTGAATTAACATCAACTGCAGCAACCAGACTTGCATAGCATGCTGAGATGGCTTGTTTCTTTTGTATAGGCTAGTCAGTAGTCAACCACACCACGGCAAGACGGATAGCCGACAAAACGATTACGGAAAGCAACTGCGCACCACACTCCACCAACGCTATTACTAAGCGGACATGTTGACAAACTAGCCACTCTATTTCAAAACAAACTAAACACAAAAACGGAGATATTAGCTTTTTTTGCAAAAGTTCATAAGCAAGTCTCCATTTAAATACAAAGATGAATCGTGCATCCAAACTAATTGCGTTCAAAATTAGTTCGAGTTTCGAATTTACATCGTACCAAATAAACGCATGAAGCCTTAATTTAAGGACCAGACAAGGGATTGTACAAAATACAAAACAGTTTTCAAATTTAGTAATCGGTTTCATGAACGTATATTGCTTCTATACCATCCAGTCATATGATAGTCTCTGTGTAAAATCTTCTTGCCAACATCTCCCAGAGTTAGTCTTCGTACAAACTCGTACCTAGTGAAATGAGCTCCAAGTAAAGCCGGCTTTACGTACGCCTGTGCAAACAAATGGATGATAACTGTTAACTTGAAGAAGCAAAAGTTATATTTCTTTACTTTTGTGTTAAAACGTGCACAGGCGCAATGGAAGCCTCCTTCCATAAACAACAACGTCTCAAATGCAAATGTTGTAGTTTGCATAAAGTATTATGTAGCGGTTTGTTTTCATGTACAAAAAACAAGTGCTACGGTACTCTATTTTGTATCACAACTCACAAGTATTGTGTGACAGTGACAAGCTTCCATTAAATCACCACGAGCAATAAAGGTTTTCCATCATTAAAAATCTGTTCATAGTCATTGCTTTATACTAGTTGTTGGTGAAGCAAACAATTTGGGCAAAACATCAACGATTTTGCATCGAAGTAAGGACTCTCATTGAAATAAACAAGATTATTCTGTAAGCTGCCGCTTCACAAGTATTATATAGCTATTATATACTCAAAAAACGTCGAAGCACTTGCATGAGCCAACTGACCAATGCAAATTAACCAGTCAAGCCTGCAAATCAGTCCTTTTTACAAGGACTAAAGACATCAATGTTTGAAAACCCGATTGATTTGCTTGCTGAAGGAGTAACTCCGACAGCAACATCATCAACAATCTTGCTATCTGGAAAGTACCAAGTATTGTAGCCTCCTCCGTTCCGTAAGCGGTGTGAAGTCTTGAGAGAGCGGAAGAGCTAGTATCTTTGTGCCATCGGTCACAGAGTTATCGTCATTGTTAGCATCTTGCACAGTCACGGAGCGGCACAACACAGCACGGCAATCTCCGGCACCAGCAACAAACATTTTCCCAATGACGAAGACAACCAAAAGCGCGGTGCAGCCTCCTATAATCTTGTACTCATCTTGGTCAGCTTTCAGATGCTGGTCCTATGATATGTTTTGTATGTTGATATCAATGCGGTAATAGTTTCCTAGTTGTTTTCATAATGTTATTTCAACCAATTACTTTGTTACAAATTATATCAGTTTTTTGTGTGTCACACAAAAATTACGCTCCTCCTAAAATTGTGCTCAGATTAGAAAGACAAAACTAAGAGTATAAAAAGTCTTTATGACTTTCATATCAGGTAGCATATAAAAAACCTCCTAAAAAGGTTTAAAATTCTCTTTTGGCAAGACGATTTGCAAACAAATCGACCTAAAAAAAAGGCAAAAAGTCACATCGATGGATATGCAATAAGCAGCATAGCAATATCAACAAGCCGCGGCAAATGTAAAGTCCATAGCACCGGTTCCATGCAAATGCATCAGTGACAATTGGCACAACGAAAATGTTATTTTAAACAACAAAGGATAAATTAAATGCACTCTAGTGTTAACGCACTCTTTATAAGTAGCATCTGTCTGATAGTTTGCAACAATAAAACAAAAGTGACTATCAAGCAGAAAACTGTATTTTACCATTGATTGTTGATGTAAATATAAATTGTAAACCGTAGCACACGCAATCAGCCACGCCAGTGGAAGATCCAACACAAAATTGAAAGAGCTCAGCTTACCGTCAGGGACATAACGTCTTGCAACAAACCGGTAATGAGGGTTTCAGGAAGAAGATTCGTCAATGGAGCTTCTGACATACCATCTGCTTCATCTGAAAAAAAAATCTGATGATCACTAATTTTCATAAAACGACAGGGAAATAGATACATCTATATGATGTTAAAGTTAAGTACAACAAACAATTATTGCAGGTGGTTATAGGCAGTGCAAGAAATTTATGCATATTATACTGATTAGGACAACTAGTGATTAAATATAATTGGTAAGACGAGATAAGCTGAACACGTAAACGCGATAGCTGAAAAGTTGAAAACCACTAATCAGGCACACGGACGAACACAACTTTTGATGGTGATTATCTCTTGGTGTATGCAAGATGCAATTAAGAGAAAGTGCCAAAAACAAACATGTTATTACAATCTTGTCCGCATTAAAAATAGTCCAGAAACTTTCAACGTAGCACCACGTACGGTAAGTAGAATGTTAAAATATGAAACACGAACCTTACGACACGCCAGGATTAATAAAGTATTATTCTAAATGGCTAAGATAACGAAAAGCACACGCAAACGCGTATTTGAAAAAGCACGTCGCAAGTGCCAGCTTGTGAAGTTAAAACGAGTCTATGAGACTACGGATAATTGAAGAGTGCATTTGGATGTTCATACCTGAAAGACATGCGGGTAGAAATTGGTTTGATGAAGATTCCGTTTTAAGTAAATGTTGAATTTCTCGAAATCGCTCGATCAATATTTCATGCAGCACACTGGAAGCATACAGGGCAGCCCCCTCTCCGGCATGGCCGTCAAACAAAGCAAAATAGTCGACGCGTAATGAAGCAGCCTTGCACTGAATAACAGAATGATAAAAAGTGTCATCCGCAAATCTAGTGTTAGTTTGATGACAATAGTAACTTCAAATATAGAAAATGCGATGGACAGAATGAAATGGAGAGTAACGATGAAGACATCGCTGCAAAGATGATGATTGGATGATTTAAAAATTAGATCAAGAGTCTCAAACTCAAGTTGCTCTGAGAGCCAAATGAACAGTGGAGTCTTGTAAATTAACCTGAGGACTGCAACACAAAATAAAAAGTCAATAAACAAAATAACACAGTAAAAACGCAATAGAAAAGGTAGTAAGACAAAGAGATGGAAAAACACTGTACGAACGCAAAAAAACGCAAACAAAAAAGAAAAAAAAGCGTAAACGAAACGACGGACCTGTAGAGTAAAAATCTTGCAACCTACTTTCAAAAAGGGCGAAAAAAACTTAAACCTTGAAAAACTTACTTCAGCAAATACAACGATTACTGTTGCGATAACCACACAATAAGTGAATAAGCAATATGGGTGTAATGTAACAATACAAGTTTCTCGCACGCAATAAAATGGCGCGATAGTAATGCTAAAAAGTCGTGTGAAGTTTGATGGGCATTTGCAGAAGTTTTGAGAAATTTTAGAGTGAATTTTACCTTTTTAAACCTATAAAAAAAATACTTAGGCTAGTACTGTAATTGTTAATATTATTTCAAAGTTTAAAAATGCATCACGAGCCGCACCAAAAGTCCTCGCAGGCCTCATGCGATCCGAGTGTTTGAGACCCTTGATTTAGATAATGATGAAAATACAAAAACATAATTACCTTGTGATGTGAAGCTAATTTATCTTGTTGAGATTCATGTATAGTGTTCATATTGCCATCAAGGTTTAGAGTTTCTTCACAAGCGGTTGGGGCTTTCGTCGGTTGGCATTGAGAATCGCCCATTGGTTCGTTTGAAATAGTCTTCGTTTCAGCCACTTTTACAACCTGCTCTGCGTCACCGGCATGCTGTGGGTCGGGCTCGTCGAAAGTTGCTGCACGTTCTGACGCATCTGGTTCTTTGCTTACGATGATGGGATCTTTGGCGCAGAATTGTCAGTAATCTCTTTGTTCTCGTCCTTGTTTGGAGATCCATCAGTGGACTCACGGAGCACGTCTGAACCTTGCTCACGCGGAGTTTCATTTGCGGCATCGTCTTTGTTATCGGTCGATGATGGACCTGCCTCACACAGAAATAATGACATTGTATTAAAGTAAAAATAGTGTTTGCAGTTAAAAACAAAATATATTTTAAACTGCTTTAAAAATCGCTTATGTTGCATAAAAACATCCGCATAGCAGAAACTCACAGTATGGTACTACAGGCCTCGAAATTCACGGCGGACACGGCGGTCATGTCCGCCGTCACAGCATGTGATGTCTGCGGGAAGTACCATTTAGATCGGTCATATTTGTCCGCCGAGAAATAACACAGGAACTAGCGATACAAATCGTCATTGCATAGCACGAACAACTGTTGCGAGAATATAATTTCCCGCGCATTCTAGCGCGCATCTAGAAAATGTGAATACTGTATCGTATCCCTTAGTTTCCATTCAAGCAGGAAAACTTCCAATTTTTACGTTGCTTCAACAATTGATGACATTGAATCAGCGTAGCAAAGGTGAATTCTTCGCCAAGAATCGATGGGAGTACCAGTCCAGTAGCCTACTTCTACACTGATCACGCGTAACTTATTTCAAGTCTTACGTCACAACGTCTAGCTTTGATCTCCGAGTAATACTGATAAGGCAAGGTTAGTTACAAAATTTGTTAAGCTTTGGTATTACAGTAAAAAAGAAAAGGCCCAGGAAAAATTCACTTTCGCTCACATGACACGCAAAAATGAACCTAAAGAAAAAAGCCCAGAGAAACTTTGCACAGCAGAAAATAGTAGCGTTAGTGTAGAAGTTTTCCGACTCGTGCCCAGACTCCCAGAGCATTGTGACGTAAGAAGCCACACGACCTCGTTCGATGCAAGTTCAATTATGCGGCGTATTAAGCAGCTACACGGCGCTTTGACTCTTCAAGCGCACGTCGTTGATCTGATGAAAGCCTTTCAGAGTGACTTTACTGAAATTTTAAAAAGCCTTCTAAACCTTAGCTAATTAGCTATAGTTCTCAAATGGCAAAGAATTATCAAGATAAAGTGATTAAGCTTGACGATCGACGCTAAAGCTGGTGTGTCCGCCGTGAGACTTAATTTGTCCGCCGTGAGACTTAATTTGTCCGCCGAGATAGCTGCTCAGACCGGACACGTTTGTCCGCCGTCAACAAAAACGAACTTCGAGGCCTGGTACTATAAGACAGCAACAAAAATATCTATCAGCAGAACAAATTAAACAAAAATACTCCAGTATCTCATTGCCCATTCAATGATATTAAAACTGATGATATTTCAAAGTACAGTTCAAAGTACAAAGCACTCACAGTTACAATTTTCCACCACAGGGGATTCCAAAACCACTGTCAAAGCAACTGAACAGTCTTCGTTAAGGGTACTCTTTCCAGCATTTACCACTCTAAATATATAATTTGCTTATTTTTTTGCATAGAAAGCAACAGCTTACCCAAGCTATCTGCTATCACTTATTTACACACAGATGCTGTATCATACAATGTACAATTGTATATACATACTAAGTAAAGGTGTGAAATATATTTCTTCATATTTAAAGCCAAATGATATGCATAAACAAAAAAATATCTGGCAGTATGCAATGCAAACAGTCCTGGACAAATGGAGAGCTGGAGACTGGTTGAATTTGAAGCAGTGATTATGTTAAAATATAGTACAAGGTATTGAAAGGTCAATTGATCATAGTAAAGATATTATTTCCGACACCAATGCTTAGCATTACCTTTATGACATCATGAGCACAAGTGACATTCCAAATTGTAAAGAGGGGGCATTACATCATAGATTAAATATAGTTGCTTACCCTGTGATGCACAGGATTGCACACAAAAGAATAGGCTAGGCTACATGGGTGGGTGTAGCATTTGTAGCTTCTTGCAACTTGAAATAAAAAGCAACCAAAATGACATAGGTTTACTCAAGTTTATGTGGAAAAACTTACTCGCAATAACCAGAGTTGAATGGCAGCGAGTTACTGCTTTTTGGTGTACATGGGCATCTTGTTTTATGATTGAGAGCACGTTGTTGATCCTCACTTGACAAATCTAAAAATAGTGGCCTCTGGTAGATCAATGGTGAGGTTAGCCTTCCAAGTGGAGATTCTTTGTTCTGAATAAAGAATAAGTTGTAAAATAAAATTGTCAAGTCAAATAAAATGAATGTAAATTCTAGCCACAGTAGAATTGAAAGCAATTAGAAATCAGTAACTTTGGGCATGTCAGTTGCTACATGATACTTGACAAGTAGCTCCTGAAGGAACACACAGCCAGGATAGTAAAAGATACCATGCTATCCAACAACTGATAAACGCTCACTATATATGTAATATGTATGACTGTCTTTCTAGAAAATAATGTGAAGTGTATAATATGATAGAGAAAAATAAACTTTTTCAATAAATCAATACTTTAATTTGCACAAGTTGTGGCAACAAACAAGAATAACTGGATGCAGTGAAAGACAAATCAGTAACCGACTCAGCTGCTTCCAGTTCCACTCAGAACCCTCTAAATACTGACAGGTGGTATTGGACCGTCTTCCTTTTGAGATTTGTGCAAGCACTTTTGCCACTCAGCCATACAGGACAAGAAGTGCAAATATAAACATCATTCTTTTGTGCTGTACAAGCCAGATGTGTGTTTCGTATTAAAATAATATGGCACAGCATATTTCTCAAATTAGAACAATTTTTTTTATAAACAATTAACAATTGAATGACTGGCTCATTGTCAGCTGCACTCAAAAAGTTATAAGGTTATGTATTTTTCGCGGCTATCAGCACAAGGCTGAGCACTCACTAGTACAGCGAGTAGTTGCGATTCGCTTTGAATCATAATGGTGTAACTTCCATGCTAGCCATTCAGACCATCCAATCAACTATATGTTTCTCGGAAGCGCAACCTCATGGGCGAAACACGGTTTCTATCACTGTTTATTCTTGCTACAAATCGGCTGCCGAGAAACATATAGTTATGTGTTTTATTAAGCCTTTTCACTAAAAGCTTTTGAGCCCACCAATTTGACACAACCTGTCCACTTGCCCAGTGACCAAGCCAACTGAAAAAACATCACTTTATGAATGATATCAATCAGACAGTGCAATGCTTAAAAGTAACTCCAAAATAGTAAAGTGATGGTCGGGTGCTAATTTAAAAAAAAATAGAAGCAATTTGTCAAAATAAAAAAATGCTAAAGAATAAAATGAACCTGTTGTCGAGAAATGCTTTCTTCACTACGCGTTCCCAATGCATGACTCACTCTGCTAACAACACTTTTCATATGAGACAACATGTTAGAGCAATACTGTATATAACACTGTTTGCTTTTTATGCTAAACTATTCCAACATGTTCACAAAAGTGGCAATCGAGACAGCTCATAACAGTAACATTGTTATACAGTAACCATGACATTCAATGACACAACAATTTAATCTTCACTAATCTGTAGTGTATATGCTTGCATGAGCTGAAAGATAAAACATCATCAGTAAGATCTGTCACAAAAAATATATACCAGTACAATACATATTATCAAGCCAAATCTAATACCAATAAAAATAAATCGATTATATATGTTTGCATTTTTGCACATTTAAAACTGGTATCACACTAAAAACGAAAACATACCATAATTTCTACCGTACCATATAACAGATAGCCTAACTGCACAAGGCTTTCACATATAAAATTGATGCTATCAGTATCAGAACTGAAAGTTTTACTTATTAACGTTTATCATACAATTTAAGATTTACATACATTGCTAATTGCTTTATAAATTGTCAAAAGTACCGTACTTAGCCTTGCTTATCCCACTCATAGGCTAGTCCAGTTTCGTTGGCGAGCCTAGTTTTGGAGCTGGTGTATAAGTCTCTGCCCTGGTAGAAATACCAAGACGTCACAGACAGGAATTGACCAAGACACACGGGTTGAAGTATGTGTGAACTGTAAAGCAAAGGTAAAGTAGTTTCACCCTATGTTCTGTCGATTTCCGTCTATGACATCATGGTATTTTTTACCAGGGCAGAGACTTGTACACAAGCTCCCTACTTCTAATGTGGGCTTTCATACAGTTAGCCTATAATACCGTATGTAAGCTATCGTATTCAGGCCTTGCAGGTTCTAAATTTTCCACCATACTTCAGCATGAGAAAAGGTCAAGTGTTATATTATATCAAAACCAATTAGACCCAGCTGCAGTTATTCTTACACCCAACCACTTTGGCCTACATTTAAAAATCAGATTTATTTTGGTCTAGCTTAATCTACGGTACGGTACCCCGTGTTATGGGGCCTAACAGATTAGGTGCTACGATAGGCAATCGGCAGTCATTTAAAATTAATTATTTGGAAAGTTTTTGGTTGCTGCTGACTAGTGATAACTGGATTTTCGTAATTATTAGTTTTCCGGTAGACGAAATTTCCTCTTACAAAATTTTTTAAGCCATGGTCCATCTTCCTAGTTCCTACCGTACTCCTCGAATCGCTAATCGCTATGCTAGAAAATAGTTAACAAGCAGCGTTGCCAGGTTATTTTGTTAAAAACAAGCTCAAAAACGTAAGCCAACAGAAATTGGTGATTTTCTGCCAAGTCGCAAATGAAAAATAGTTTCCACCACTCACCAGCGTGATTTTTGCGTACCCTATTTGAATTGCTGTGATGTAATCTATACAAATGAAAGAACTGCAGGTCCTCGTTGTCAGGGCAGGTTTTTTTTACGTCCTGCCTTAATACGACAATCCCAAAAAATTATAAAAAAAAACAAGCAACCCGCCAATCGAAAGAAAAATTTCATGTTACTTTTTCACACCAATTAATTTCACTATTTCTGAGTTCCTTTTAGCATCTTCACTTCATTGTAGTTTGTCGCTACAAACAAAAAAAGCTGTTAAACTCGTGAAACATTCGCACTTAGCGATAGAAATTTCAAATATTTTTATTTCTTTGTGTTCCCAGCTAAATCATTAGCCTAGTCCTAGTCTCCCGACGAAGTAAATTAGATATGTAGCCTAGTCCAGTGCTACTCAAACGCCGGTACGCGTACCGGTGCCGGTACGCGAGCACTTGGCTGCTGGTACGCGGTCAGTTAGAAGAAATTGTTAATTGAGTAATTTGTTTTATGTTGATCAGAACGTCTATATAATAATTTTTAGGCAGCGATAATGTTCAATCTGCTTTCCCAGCTATAGACTGTTTGGTGGCCCGCTACTACGACGACTTCCAGTTACGTCACAACGATTGGATTTATCTGCTGATGAAGGTTTGCGAAAATCTTTTGAATCAAACTCCCTTGCAAGCTTCTGGGTCAAAATAAAAGCAGAGTAAATAAAAGCGTCGGCAGCCGTGGCTGAGTGGTTAGCGCGTTGGGCTCGCAGTCGAGAGTCTGCATGTTCGACTCCAGCCACCCACACTTGCTGTTGTTTCTCTGGGCAAGAAACTTTACGATAATTGCCTCTACCTAGTGATCGATTTCGAGTAATGGGTAGTACCAAATTTAAGTCATAAGTAGAGTAGACAACCGGAAACAGACATTGCCGTCGGCTGCAGCGTGGATCAGGTGTAGGCTACGTCGGAAGGCGTACACCGATGTATAGCGCTCAAGTCCGCTTTCCCGCAATGCAGGATAAAGATAAACAAAACAAACAAACAAACAGAGTATCCGAGACTGTGTACCATGGCTATTAAAACACTGCTTCCATTCCCTTCTACATATCTATGTGAAGCCGGCTTTTTAAAGTTTAAAGCTGTTTAAAGGGAAAACACAGTTTAAAGCTGTTTAAAGGGAAAACACAGAAACGCGTTGGATATATCCATGCTCCTCTTCGAGTAGCATTGTCTTCCATTGAACCGCAATTGGATAAGCTGGTTGCAAATAAGCAAGCGCACACTTCGCATCAAAATTCGAAAGACCATTAATAAAAGTGTTTTTTTACTTGCTTTTTTTTGTGTATTTGTTACAAAAGTAATAATGACTTTCCTCTTGTCTTTTTTTCGCAAATTGACCGGGACGCCAAGTGATGGAAGGTGCTCAGCCGGTACACGGCATAAAAAGTTTGAGTAGCACTGGCCTAGTCTACCACGCTACTTCATAGGCCTATACAGAATGCTTTGTTTCGCATTTGTCTTGTTTCTGATAAGGTGTCGCGCTACTTTTGTTTTATGGCGAAAGGGTAATTCTCCAATATTCCCAATAGCCTACATTTGTGCCACAGAAATATTATGCCAACACGCTCATTATGTTGCCGGGACTACAGAGAAGGGGACTTCCGACTCAAAAACGGCATGGGCCTTAAGAGGGTTACTACTGCTCAAACGAAAATCGACAAAAGATAACATCTAAACGTCTTTCTGTTTCATGTAACAACTTTTAAGGGTACTCAGCAAAAAATTGAGTAAGCTGTGGCTATATTTACACTATATAGTGTCATAATTACCTCAATAGTGTTGCCAGATAAGGAATTCTGCCCTAATTTGAGAAAAGTTTAAAGCTGTTGAAAACAAAAACTTGAATTTTGTAAATTTTTTAGTCCTGGGCAAAGATGAAAACGCTAGTCTTATTCCTAACTCTAACCCTTACCTTAACCCTTCCTAACTTTAATCCTAACTCTGGCAACACCTGATTGTAACCATGGCATTAAGTGTGGAAAAATAGCCACTTCCAATTGAGTATAAGGTGAGGAAAAATATGCAAACACTGATAAAATATAACTTAGTATAAACATTTCACTATAACATTTAAAATCATAAGGCTACATGGAATCGCCAATACTATAAGACCGTATATAATATTCATTTTTTGGACAATTAAACAAAGATAATGAATACTGCTGCAACGCCAACAGTGTTAGGCCTATGTGTTTCCGGTGGCTCCAGGTCCCCTGCTGCCATGGGCAAACATATTAACCCTTGAAAGGGGGGTATCACGACTGCCACGTCGCTCATTGTTGCCTGGTTTCGGAGAATGTTTGAAGTTCCTTGATTGGGGTAGGATCTCTACACAAACATATAGAAAATAATGTAGTGCAGTCGAGCATCTGTAGGAGCAGACAAACCTCCACGATCAGCAAACTCAAACAACTGGGCATATTCCTCTGGTACACAGTCTTGGATTTTATATACATTTATAATCTTGCACAACCAATTCTTTGCAAGCAGAGCACTTTCTTCGGCGAGATACACTACATCCAATGTATCCACTAACAAAGCACGTAACA
Organism: Aplidium turbinatum; assembly: GCF_918807975.1. Classification (NCBI taxonomy): domain Eukaryota; kingdom Metazoa; phylum Chordata; class Ascidiacea; order Aplousobranchia; family Polyclinidae; genus Aplidium; species Aplidium turbinatum. The sequence continues at coordinate 18,599,952 of NC_137480.1, read as the reverse complement.
TTAGCATCAACAATTCAACATCAGATAAATCATGCTAACTACAACAAAGAAATCATCTAGCCATTTGAAAGAGGAAGCGTCTGAAATTTCCGGGGGAGATTGGTCAGAGCATGGTCAGAGCATGTCAGAGGGTACCAGGCAAGATGCTGATGCCAAAGCTTGCTGTTGTAACAAACTTAAACAACGAACTTTTTTTCTGACTCGAGCAGCTGCTTTACTGACATGAAGAAGTTACCTCCATTGGTTTGACGATACCAACCAAAGCGCGATTCAATAGGATGAGACATAAATTTTCCACTCAGGACATAATCAAATCCATGCTTCTCCTGGAGGTATTCAGCAAGTTTCGGAACTGCACCCATGCTCTGAATACAAGCGGTAAACGTTTCAGTGGTAAGTCCGTTATTGCTGGACTTTTTCCACTTCATAAATATATCCATTTGCTTTCCAAAATGCAAGTTTTTGTTTTCAACAGCTTTAAACTTTTCTCAAATTAGGGCAGAGTTCCTTATCTGGCAACACTATTGAGACTATTTACACTATATAGTGTAAATATAGCCCCAGCCTATTTATAAAGTCATTTCACTGTAATGGTTCTTAGTTGGATGAGTAAGAAAGCCTACCTGTTGCATACATGATTGCCAAAATCACATGCAGTAGCCTATTTTGAATGTGCCGTAATGAAAGTGAACACTTTCATCTATAGGCCTAACAATATTTAAGTATCCTTCAGGCAAGATTGCGTCTTGCAGCTAAAGCAAAAAAGTATTAAAATGACACAGAGCATCAAGTTGAAACAATGCAAGTTTTTGCTTTTCTATTCGTTCATTTTCTTTGTCCCGTCAAGAAGCAGTACCGGTACCATATGTTGTTGGTCGAGACATAGAGAGTGTTTTTGAAAAATGCCTTGGCAGGTGAGAAAAAATAGATCTGGAACAGCATTCTCCTTTAGTCGCAAACGTTGATACCCTTGGCGCCCAAGTGCTTCATACCGGATGCAACCTAATTCGTACCATGAAAAGACCGAGAGAAAAAATAGCACAAAGCCGAAGTCGCTGGTCGTAACAAAGCAGAAGTCGCTAATCGGAGTTTCCGCAAACATTTTAAAGTTAGGGTTAGTGTTAAAGAAAATCAAAAAAGCCAAAATAACACACTGATCGGAGTTTCCGCTTAACCCTAACTTTAAAATGTTTGCGGAAACTCCGATTAGCGACTTTGGCTTTGTAGCGATCACGGCTTTGTGCTATTTTTTCCCTCGATCATTTCATGGTACGAATTGACAGTACGAATTGTTCATGGTACAAATTAGGTTGCACCCCTTCACGCCGACTCTCTTTATGTATTCTTCCCCAAAATGCTTTATGCACACTCTGTGCGAGTTAGTTAATGTCCAATCTTTACGCAGAATTGCTATAAGCCATTTTCTTTTCAACTCTTCATTCTTTGGAAAGACAAACATTGAAATTTTAGCATCTGTCGGTTAGATTTGTGACCTGACTGGCATTGGAGGTACACAACATGTATTACGGTAACCAACTAACCATATTGCTGATAATTGTGACAAAAAATGTACTGATATACAATAAACACTGAAAAGCATATATGTTTGCAGGTAATTTATAGAATACATCAGCCAAAATTGTTAAAAACATGTTCTGTCAATAGCCTCACAGCAATTGCAGTTGAACTGTCTAAAACAAATCAAAAAGCTTAGCCTAGCCTAAATCACCATTTTATAACGTTGCTTGCTACATTGCTTTTTGTTCAAGTCTTTCTCACCATTAGTCTACACGCTTGTCTTAACTTTAAAGCAAAGCAAACTTAAACTACTACATCACTTCATGAGTTAACCTCCAATCTTCAACTGACAAACCAATACTGAACATGCCACTAAGAAGTTCGCGCATGCGCACAACGACCCTCTTAAAGCCCAATGACAGAAGAAAAATTTTATCAGTCGGAAGTCCCCTTCTCTGTAGTCCCGGATTATGTTGGTGAGTGGTGACTCACTGCATAAAGAATTATCAAACACATCTTAGTAGCCTACCAATACAGATAATCCAAATTCTTGCCATGGTCTCCTGTCCGAGAGTTGGGACATTAAATTCTGAATGGTGTCGATGACGAATATGACTTTTAAAGCCTGGTCTGTTATAAAAGCTAAGTCTCAATAATTTTGTCTTGTTGTTCTCACACCATCTAGTTTGGAAAAGCTTATGCTCTCAGCCAACTAATTGCCTTTAGCCATCGTGATTTTGTAAAACATTAACTTATCTTTTCTCACATGAGAAAGCTAAGTAAGTCATACTGACTGAGTAGCAACGATGCTTGATACACTAAGCATAGAAAATGAGTTGCTTTGTTGGTCTACAAACACAACTTAAGTTGTTACTCTTATAAAAGTTTAATAACACCAATAATCTCACACCAACCACAACTGCGTACGAAATAACACACAAAACATGACCGGTAAAAACTTTGCAAACAAGCTTTGCATATTTGTTTATGTCCATGAAAAGGGCATAGGCTAAGCCTATTAATTACTGTACTATATGGGACAAGTAAACTGCGAAGTAACTTATGTCAGAGGAGTAGCCAGAAAGAAAATTTTAAAGGGGCAAAAGCAACTGTTAGGAAGGAAAAAGCCATTTAACGTGAATTACATTGGCATTTAAACGTTGTAATAGTATCAAAAGATGTTTTTGGGAGAGATGATGGCGGTGGGGGGCGATTACCTCCCTTGCTAGCTCCTGTGCTTATGTCCCTAACTCATGCAAGAAAAAAACTTTTTTGGAACGATTAAGATTTCTTTGTTGCTTGATGCAAAAATGCCACGAAGTTACACATGCGACATAAACTGATTGGTCAACTGCGAAAACAAAACTTGTGCGACGCCTATAAAGTGATGATGTCAAGATATGTTACTAATGACGAATATCATAAACAACGAGGTATTGACAATACGAGGAATTGATGATACACTCCACTTTTATCTGTAAACTTTTATTGCACATATGTTATAGTGTTACTCCACCATGTAGGCTTGTAATAGCCAGTGAAGCAAAAATAAAAATTTGTATGCTAAGAAGTCGTAATTCTCCCCTAAATATAGGCTACAAACAAGAAAAATAAAACAGTTCTAAAACCGTTAAAAGACACTTGTAAAAAAGACAAATTTTAATATATCTATGTTACTTGTTCCTTATACGAACAAACCATCTGGCAAACTTCAAATGAAATGTACCGTATTTGCTTCTGTGTTATAAAAAATCTGTCGGTGCTGATAAGATACCAATGTCAAGCATTACAGTTCTTTTTTGGCCAAGAACCACAATCATTTGTGAAAATACACACTTACCACACAAAAACGTATCGCTGCTGACCATTGATTAAAAAATCGGTTGTTACCACGGACGTAGCCTCCCTGACAACATGATTTTCTATAGGGAAAAATTGTTCAGGAGATAAAGTGTTTGCTTCCTTTAGAATCATGTTCGTTATACTAAAAATTGTGTTTTCAATTAACGCTTATAATCTCTTCTACAGTCTTGTTTTGTTGCCCTCAAGAGACATGATGTCCCCCTAACGTACTGGTCTAGCTTCAATCGTGTCACCAACATAAACAGCATTAGACAAGCACGGAAAGCCTTCGATTGCTAAGAGTAGCACACGATAGCACTGTACTAAAGTTTAAGATGATGTAACACAAGTAGTGCATGCCAAACAACGCGTTATTTCGCATGGGTACAAGCTACACAGCATTTGATGGAAAGCGTAAGTGCAAAAGGCCATAAAATTAAAAAAAAAATCGAAAATGCTGAGTTTATAGCTTCAGGTATCTTTAGAAAGAAAATCTGTGCGGTTAACATCAGACATGCTTCGCTCATTAAAAAGTGCAATGCGGTTAAATCGGTAAACAAGGGCAGTTGGTAAAACCATAAAATTATCACACCACAAAATCACGATGAAATTAAAATAAACAACATGATAAAACCTCCATTCTATCTTAGTTGCATTCTTTTGGTTGGTCTCCCTGCAAAGCAACAATAATGATGTTAAAAAGACATTGCATACAAGAAACAGGTACTACCCTAATAGCATTTGTATACCGAGAAATAATAGCACGAAGAGCATAGCCATTATCATACATGTTCAGTTCCTAGTCGCTGTTGGCGATAATAAATGACATTAGTAATAAAAATTTACATTAACAAATTATTGTTTACGTTCCATGTTAGATGGTTATCAGACAAATTACAAGTCTCATTTGGGCACTCTAAACCAGTATGACTGCTGGTGTAACTTTAAAATGTAATCATAAAGGCATAACTAAAGACCAATTACGCTTCGCGTAGTAAACAAACTTAGAAATTGCTACAATGCAACACAAGCTTGGCAACATGGGAACAGCAAGTGGGCGCAATTAAGGCAGGGAACCTAAAAGCATTCAGAATAGGAAATTGTTTCTTTAAGAAAACGTAAAACAAGGGTGAGTTTAATTCCAGCTGTTGTCTGTTCAACAGTTACGTCATACTCTGGGAAAATTGACAGATGCTTTCTCGACTGAGTGACGCACACTGACAAATAAACCGACCTTCTCGCAATACGAAAATTGCATTATTTGACGTAATTTTAAAACGAAACCAGGAAACGTCTAGATAAAATTTCACTCATATTATACTGTATCAGTTTCCGACACCTCAGCTAAGATATATGCTAAGAAAAACAACATATGCTCTACCAACTAATACCATCACATATAGTCCGGACGTTGCCAATGCCATGTCAAGTTTCGGAAATTAGCAGCTGCAGATGCCACTTGCTCTGTAGAAACTGTGTTTGGAGACCGGTGCTTGATATCTACTTGGCGCACATGCAAATATGGCCTGTGGTTCTTTCAGTTATTATTCAACCCTTGTTTATTAAAACGCCTCAGGTAGTTTGTGGTCAGACAATATTCATGAACAAGTGAGGCAATAACAGTAACAATCTTGTAAATCAGCTTTGTTAACATACATTTTAACGTCTGCAGACGTTGAATCAAAGTAAAAAGGAACTGATTTGCAAGCTGGAAAGTTGAAATTTACAATACGATTACATCAAAACGCTTTTGAATTTCAATCACGTGTCACAAACTTGAGAAGATTTTGCTTTGTCAATTTTATGTATGTGGGAGAATGACATTCTTGCTAAGTTTTAGCCTGTTGTGTCCAGTGATTTTTAGATTTTTTTAAGAAAAAAAAAAAGTAACGCAAGTTATGACCGAACGTTAATCCTGGTTTGACTTCATTGGTTTTAACTAAAAATTGTTCTTGAGTCTTTATTTATACACTTGCATGGAAAACATTCACCACACAAAATTTCCTGTTTGCAAATATACTAAATGGTGCATTTTAAAGCAATTTGAGTGGGTTGTCAAGTGACTTTATGTTAAAAAATGCATCAAGACTTAAGAAATATGCTGTACTTGTAGTCTTATGATTATGAAAATCTCACTGTCCATTCTGAAATCTCAAATGTTCAATTCGACTGAATTGTTCAATTAAAATCTATTCTCGTGTGAGATCGGTCTTTTGACGTGCAAAGTAACACTTTTTGGTTGAAATTTTAAACGGAAGTGACGCTTCAACATGAATTACCAGAAACTTCAACATAATCAACAAGACGAACGTTCAGCTACGATGAGGAACGTCTTTCAATGAGAAACGATTCTGAATCTTTATTCGTTTGTTGTTAAATTTCAATGAAAAACTTTAAATGGATGAAAGATGCAGAATCATGGTCAAGATATTGTTATCTTCAAATGCAGACATAATGCTGTTGCAATGGCAGTGTGATCGATTATAATTATTTAAATTTTCAAGGTAATCAATGTTACTCTCCCATTGTGCTATTAAGGTGAGGGTGACTAAAAAGTTTAGAACACTCGATAATTGAACCAAGAAATCTGTACAAAATGTGAATAAAAACACCATTTTTATGGCTAATCAGTATGCCATACAACTTCTCTTAGTGAAAGCAAGACCCATGATAAACCTTTGAATTAATAAACAAATTTGAATGAAAGCCTTAAAGGTCATGCAAGTTGTGTTTCGACATAGTTGGGTCTCATCAGTACAACAGCCATCTCAAGAGCTATATTTTCGATGTTGTTTTAGTGCGGCGTCAATCACTCTTTCCAATGCCTGAATCCTGAAGATAGCTTGTTGCGCAAGGAAAGGTTTGAATTTTTTCTGTCTTTAACATGATCAGTGCGATGCTATTGCTTGGTTTGGCATATGTGCACAAAACAAAGTGTATGATTGAACAAAGTAGCCTAGTCCATCAAAGATGTTCCACAAACAGATGATAATAAACGTTTTGTTGTAGAATTGATGATCCTCTATTGCAATAAGATTGATTTTGAATATAGTGAGCAAGAATTGAAATGCACAACCATTTCATAGCAAAACATTACTTAGGTTAAAAAAAGTTAATTATAACTACCTCATATGTGCTGCATATCACTTTGAGAAGATCTGCAGTTGCAGATGATTGTATGTCATCATTATGAACCTAAAACAAGAATGTTATTGGCGACAAATCAGCTGAAAATCAACCATACATCCATAGATCAAGGCAAAATTTTGTGCATAATAATTTTATAAAATCTGTATAGGCCTACATCGTACAATGTATAAAAATAACATATTTGCAGGTTGAAAAGCTTTACCCCATTGATAACAATCCATGGAACCCAGTTTAGATTCTGCCTTTCTGTCATAACTCCAGCTTGATGCATGTATTTGTTACCATCTGGTCCACCAACACAAGCATTGATTGCATCCCAGTTCAACTTGGCATCTTTTACACACTGCAAGATGAAAGGAATCGGCTAAGTTTAAATGAGTGAGTACAAAAAGTTCAAAAACAAAATTGTACATTCTCTACCTTACAATTTCCAGAGCTTACACTTTTACAAAATAAATTAGTTTACAAAAATAAGCAAAACACATATTATATATAGTCAAACAGTCACATTCAAAAATTGAATAAGACTGTTCACAAGGCATTCAATTCAATATCATCTTGTAATAATTTGGTTAGTCTACACCAGAAGAGCATATCATGTCCTTAAACCAGCGCATCTTGATTGATAAAAATGTACGGCAGCTAGTGCATGGGATAACTCAAAGACAACAACAAATTGTGTGGGTGGTTCAAAGACTCTACAGTCTACACGTATATATGCGAAACTGGCAAAATAAAGCTTCCAAAGAGGTTTTCTCGGTCTGAAAACAAAGATTCCCCACAGATAATAAGTAGATATGAAAAACATTTGAGTGTAGTTATGACTACACAGTACTTGGTACCAGAGATGTACGTATACATCGCAAATTCTACGCCGTAGACTTGTGGCGTAGACTTTTTGTTTGTGCTAACGCTTGCGGCCACATTTTTTTGGATAGTTGTCGCTTGATAGTTTTATAGATAGTTGTCGCTTGATAGCTACGCCGTATAGTTTTTGCGGTTTTTTAGCACATAGCCTCAACGCATACTTTTTAATGTCTTAGCTGTTGTTTGCATTTTTTTAATCAAACTTTCCAAATTTTGAATAAGTTGAAAGAATGTTTTCAATGGGCAAGACATATTGAAACCAAAACGCAGCAAAATGTCAGATGAACACTTTCAGACGCTTGTGTTTCTTCATGGAAATTCAAATAAAACTTGTTTGTTTCGAGTGGTTTATACCGTGTGAATGTTTGGCACCTAGCAAACAAAATGAGTTTACGCTAGAGTATGCGCTAACGCTGACGCCGCCAACTTTTTTTACAAGTTACGTTGATGCATACGGCATATGGTTTTTCGAACGTTTGCGTTTACGTTGACGGCGTCAATAATTTTTGTATGTGCGTACATCACTGCTTGGTACATACTTGTTCAGCAGCAGAATCAGGATCCTTTGCTGTTTCCATGCATTGCACCACTGGTAAGTATAGATCTGGGTTAAAATGGGTGTCGTGAAGCAAGCAATTCTGCAAATAACAACTTGAGTTTAAACATTATGTATACGGTATCATATTATATTTATACATAACAAAAAAGACATTTCAATAAAATGGCCATTATCATCAACCACTTAGTATTGTAACTATAGCGATAGGCACCCTAGTTTACTAATATTGATAGCTTGCAATAGACCTACGACATGTCTTAAATTCATACTTATAATTACCGGTATGATAGTAACATTACTAACCTCAATAGTATTTCCCAAACACTCATCTGGTCCATGTTGGCAAAAGAACTTGTAGCTTCCATCAGGTTGCTCAAAATACTGGCATATAAAAGTTTCACATTAATTATTTATTCATCACTATATATATATATATATATATATATATATACAAGTAAATAACTTTTTAAGATATGGATCCTTCTTAACAAATGTTTTTAGTAAGAAAACCACACAGTAGGCTACACCAGTCACATGAGTCTACAAATTAATTTCTAGAGTATAATAAGCCAATCTTGACATGTTAATTGCAAAAGTAACTTACACGAGCTTTGCCATAAGGAACAATCAAAACATCCATAATGTTGGTGGTATTTAAGGTTTTGTAGGTTGGGTACAACATGGTAGTTAAAAAGCGAATTGAATCTGGGCAGTAACTTTCAAAATAAACTGCAACATGCACTGGCTTGTTTGCTGTACTTCCTTCAGCACAGGCTAATATGGCCAAAACAAGAGCAGAAAGTAGATAGATTTTCATTCTGAACTTAATGTAATGCCGTAATGTTAATGTAGCCTTACTGTAAAATGAAGCAATTCTGTAACAATAAATTGTTTTATAAAGCTATTATACGTCCAAAGAAATCTAAGTGCTAAACAGAAGTTACTGCTTGTGCACATTAAAGGTTATTGAGAACAAGCCCCAACATTATGTACCTAACAACTTCTCTAACGGCAACGCCAACTCGACCTTCAAATGACTACCATCATTTTTGAGTGAACACATTAGGAACAAAATTTTTGATGTCCATTGTCCAAAAGGAACACAGGATATAAGCCAGATATTTAATCTTTATGCAAAGCTGCAAATCGAATAAACAAATTGAACAGTGTACCGTACTTGAAGTTTCATGGCACCACCAAATGCACCAATCGCAAATCGCGATCATTCAAAAGTCAAAACAATTTTTGTTCTGTTGATGCAATGTTGCCAGATTCCGCTCAATGTAATTAATGAATTAACCACAACTATAGTTCAGGCCCTTAGGGGCAAAAATGAGCATCTTTAGGCTAAACGTGTTACACGTTGTTTTTTTGCATTTTTTTGTAGCTGATGAATCTAACTTCAATTTTAGTGGGTGCCGCAACCTTTTGGGTCACGTGATCACCCCCAAATCGGGGATTCCCCCCAAGTCAATTTTGAGCTCTTTTCACGGCATTTTTATGCAATTAGATACGTTATTTTTTTACATTTGGACTGACTGCCACTACAAAATACACGAGATAAAAATCGCACAAAATTATGTTATTAATGACGTCATTGTGACGTCATGTATTAATTTTTTGCTTGTTTTTTTCTTATTGTAGTCGCTTGTTTGTTGTTGGTGTTACTTTTTTGGTTACAATAAGTTACCAATGGTTTTTCAACTGATTTGATTAGTATTGAGTGTCAGTACTAACATATTCAAAATCTTAAGGAATCCAACTTCCGGAAAGTGGTTATTTTCAAGATGGCCGCTAAACCATTGAACAAAACAGTAAATTGACCATAACTCGGCCATCATATGACCAAAACATGTAGTTTTGGTGTCTGTATCTAGGTTTTTATACCCTGTGAAGTCAATGAGACTATTCTCAGAATTGTTGAATTATCTGATAGCCTATAAATTCAATATGGCCATCCAAGATGGCCGCCAAACCATTAAAATAACAGTAAATTGACCATAACTAGGTCATCATATGACCAAAACATGTAGTTTTGGTGTCTATATCTAGGTTTTTATACCCTGTAAAGTCAATGAAACCATTCTCAGAATTGTTAAATCATCTGATGGCCTATAAATTCAACATGGCAATCCAAGATGGCCGCTAAACCATTAAAATAACATAGTAAATTGACCATAACTAGGTCATCGTATCACCAAAACATGTAGTTTTGGTGTCTATATCTAGGTTTTTATACCCTGTGAAGTCAATGAGACTATTCTCAGAATTGTTGAATTATCTGATAGCCTATAAATTCAATATGGCCATCCAAGATGGCCGCCAAACCATTAAAATAATAGTAAATTGACCATAACTAGGTCATCCTATGACCAAAACATGTAGTTTTGGTGTCTATATCTAGGTTTTTATACCCTGTAAAGTCAATGAAACCATTCTCAGAATTGTTAATTCATCTGATAGCCTATAAATTCAATATGGCAATCCAAGATGGCCGCTAAACCATTAAAATAACATAGTAAATTGAACATAACTAGGTCATCATATGACCAAAACATGTAGTTTTGATGTCTATATCTAGGTTTGTATACCCTGTGAAGTCAATGAGACTATTGTCAGAATTGTTGAATTATCTGATAGCCTATAAATTCAATATGGCAAACCAAGATGGCTGCCAAACCATTAAAATGACAGTAAATTGACCATAACTAGGTTATCATATGACCAAAACGTGTAGTTTTGGTGTCTATATCTAGGTTTTTATACCTTGTGAAGTCAATGAGACCATTCTCAGAATTGTTAAATTATCTGATAGCCTATAAATTCAATATGGCAATCCAAGATGGCTGCCAAAACAATTAAAAATGTACAATAACAATGTATTGTTTATTAATAAACCCGGTAAATTTCTATGTGTATTTGGGTTAACTGAGCAGGCATAAAGAGCTCATACGATGTGGTCATGTAGACTCTTGACATAATCAGCGTAAAGAAAGCAAATGGATCAAGTATTACTAATGCTCATCGCTGTGACTCTCGATGTCATCGTCTGTAATTATGTGACTGCTGTATGGACACATGAACCAGTTTGGCATGGTCCACATCCAGCATGGTATGGTAGCACATATCTCCGGCAACTACAGTGAGGTGAACACGATTCGCAATTGCAGTGATCACTTTCAGTAGGTTGTCCGGGGCAGCTTTCATGTTCGTCATGATTGGAACCATCTGATTATTGTCTACTTTCCATCCCCAGTCTAGAGCATCCATACCATCGTCAGTAGCCTACCCATCCTGACCATGATCTGGTAGTAAACTCTGAGGCAGTGGAATTTGGTAAAGGATGATGTAGGTGGCAAGCGTTCAGGGTGAACAAAGGATTTGGCTGTTTTAATTTTCTTGACCAATGTATTGTATCGCTGTGTTTCTAGGTTACTACTGCCATCGTTGCCAAACATAACGGTCATAGCTTTGTTTCCAAGATCCTTAATGATGTGGTCTGTCTGATTTGGGAGAATAAAGCAATTTGCACATTCTTTGATTATTGGTTGACTTTTCACTAGTTTCTGGAAAGCGTCTTCTTCCCGATACCAAATATCCTTGACGTTGAATCACAACCGGTGAATGCATGAATGAAGAGGAGCTGTAAGCATAATTATGTCTGGTCCGATGATTGCTTTAAGTTTGTTGATGTCGTGTATTTTGGTTGCGTAAGCCTTTTCGGAGTGGAAGTAGAGGTCTTTAATGTCTGGGTCAGTGTCAGCATAGCGTAGTATCAATATTAAAAGGTCCGTGTCTTCACCAATTAAAGCCGTACTATGTCGATGAGGGCTGTCCATCTGCCGTCTTGACGATGTCAACATCTGCATCACCTGGAGCGTTCATCACATTGCAGCTTCTATTCCTCAGTTGAGCAGAAATTAATCCTTCCTTGTTGGAAGCTCGAGGCAAGAACTGCTCCTTCTTTCCAATGAACTGGGTGTCTACAGTAAAGTGAACAACCGGGTGGACGTTCATGCCGCGTCTTTGATGGGTATTGTCTTTGATAGACGGACCACCATATCCATCAAAGACCACCGTTGCTAAGCGATAATGACGAATGGTAAAATCTGCATACGACTGTGCAATAGACCCATAACTGTCTCCAGTTTCCATGGCACTCGATGCAACAAGAACCCTCCATCAAGGAATGTAGTGATCGGTTTTCGAGGCAGATTCTTTCACTACTTCATAATCGGCTGACATCACACTGCTGGCATGTTCTGTGATGGCAGTAGCTATCTGAGGCTTATCTTCTGCAAGAAACAGGGTCTGGATGTTACGTGGCTGTCACAAGTAATACTCGTCTTCCTCTCAACTGGTCTGAGTTTTTGGGAAATGACAGCAACAAAACTGCGTTATATCAACTGGTTCAACAAGCTGTGATAACTTCAGTCGATCCAAACTTGTTTACGATTGTTGTAACATCATTAGATACAGCTCTTAACAATCAAACATTGGACATGTCTGATGTTTCCCCATGTGATCACGAAGAGGCAGACACCCGTATGTTTCTCCATGTGAAACATGGAAAATCCGATGCCATAGTCAAAACAGTAGATACTGATGTGGTAATTATTGCAATTTCGTGTTTTGACAAGTTAGAAATCTGTAAACTATGGGTTGAATTTGGAGTTGGAGAAAAAACTCGCTTCATTCCAATCCATGATATTGTTTCATCTTCACCTCAATCTCAGATGATTTGCGCTTCTTTACCTTTGTTTTATGCTATCACAATCTGTGATACTGTTTCGTCTTCGGAAAAAAAGGCTTGGGATTGTTGGATGCTTAATCTTACCGCAATGTGTGGCTTATTTAACTCTCTGAATTTCTCAAGCTCACCTAGTTCTATAAATGACATACAAAAGTATGTCATAGCTCTTTATGGCAATAGTCCTACTATCACGGATGTAGACGAATGCCGTTATATGATGTTTACCAATGGTTGCACTATTGAAAAGCTGCCACCAACGTCAGCTGCTTTGATGCAACATACACGCAGAGCGATACATCAAGCTGAAATACGGACATCAAGCTGAAATACGGAAATCAAGCCTCGTAAATGTTCAGCAACTACCTTCTCCTTTAGCTTGGGGTTGGAAACATAATGATGCAAATCAGCTTGTTCCGTTTTGTCAGTCTACTTGTGGCTCTCGATGTCCCTGTAAGAAAAAATCCATAAAATGCACAAGTCTTTGTTCATGCGAGTACGAAACATGCAATTCGACCACAAAATATCCAATCCTCTCTGATGTTTCATCTTCAATCCACATTGACGTTTCATCTCCAATCCACAATCATCATTCAAGAAATGCTTTTGACTTTCTAAACTCTATCTTGTAACTTGAAAAAACTTGTCGTACACGATTTTTTTTAATATCAAATTACGTATGGTAGGAATTTAACATCGAAAACCGCTAGTTTTTTCATCTTGAATTAACAGTGTTAAGACTCTGACATTGCATCATCTGGGGTCGTGTATTAATTGGATTTGTAGATCATAATTAGGGCTACATAATTATTTTAAATTTTAAAGTGGCATGACCAAAAGGGAAATTCACCCCTGGTAGCTGCTCTTCTGGTTATTCCCTTGATGACGTCGTTATTGCGTCATACTGTACTGGAATTATTGTTATTGCATGCAATTGTAAAATTTTAAGCATTTGCAAAACTAATAATGAGAGTATTTGATCGCTTTTTTCGGAATAAACTTACCTTTGGTTCCTGAATTTGAAGTTGTCTAGTTTTAATAATGTAATGATGACGTCATAAAAGACGCAATCATGACGAAACTACTTTTAGGAATTGTGAAATGGTTTTAGTAACCGGTACTCCAACTAAAACCAACAGCAAACGACCAAAATAGGTTAAAAAAGCAAAAAAAAATATTTGATGACGTCACAATGACGTCATCAATTAAATTATTTTGTGTTTATTTTGTCTCACTTATTAGTATGTGCTTTTTAAGTTAAAATATACAAAAATCGAATATGTAATTGCACAAAAATGACGTAAAAAGAGCTGAAACGTGATTTCTGGGGAAATCCCCGATTTGGGGGTGATCACGTGACCCAAAAAGTTGCGGCACCCACTAAAATCAAAGTTGGGTTGATCAACTGCAAAAATATGCAAAAAAACAACGTGTAACACGTTTAGCCTAAAGATTCCCCTAAGGACCTGAACTACTAGCCAACTGTGGAAATTTTTCAATCGCAAATCCTTTCTTAAATTTCTATTAATAATTATTTTTGTTAACTTTTGTTAGGCTTACTTCTGGGCTGTTGTTATAATTATCCGTCACACCGAGCATCTTCTGATACCAGAATGCGTTTTATTTTAAACTTTCCCTTTTGTTGGTGTCAAATTCGTCTGTTTACTTTGCCGTTCTGTACATGTTTGCGCCAGCAGCAAAAAATAAATTGAAATTGAAAAATTATTTTGAACATTTAACTTGGTGGTAAAACTTCGATAACGATAAACATAGCCCAACAGTGAGAAAAGTACCGTAGGTGAGGTTGTTAGTCTGTAGCGAACATAGTGAGTAATAATTTCTAATCAAATTCGAATCCCACTTATGACACCAGAATGCTATGCCTAAGAATTTTACTTAGTGAAGATATATTTATCTTTGTTTGCACCATTGAATTGAACTTGCTTGAACAGGTTAAGAACAGGTTCTCCAGCAATCTAATTGAGGTCTACCTTTTTAAAGTTGAGCATGCAGTGAAGTCGGATATTGCCCGATTTTCAGAAAATGGCGTGGATTCGGAATTTTATTTTTCACAAAAGTTTTGGAGTGGATTCGGAGTTTTGATCAGCAACTGTGCATTTTATTTAAATAAAATGTCTCGTACGTATATAGGCTAGTGCTGTTTTGAGAAAAATAAAAGTTTTCTCCACGATTTTTCACCCAGCAGTAGGCTAATGCTTGCAGGTGTATACGCCACGAAAAACATTTACGTGCTACCAAAGATGACAAAAAATGTTGCAGCCTACCCTGAGCTATTTCAAAAAATGTCGACAGTGGCGTTTAAGAAATGGAGTTCTGCAGGGATCTGTTCTCTCCCCAATGTTGTTCAACATCTACATTTATGACCTTCCAAATACTTCCTCTAATAAATACGCATACGCAGATGCCCTGGTTATTCTTTATTCTCATTGCAAATGGGAAACAGTGCAGAACACCTTGACTGAGGATATGGACATTCTATCTTCCTATCTGCACCAATGGCGCCTCAAGTTGAGTGAAGCGAAGACCGTGACTTCTGCCTTCCACCTATGTATCCTATCCACCTAATAGAGACTCGAACAGGAAAATTAACATCCAAAATAACGGCCGGACACTTCCTTTTGAAGCCACACCCACATACCTTGGGGTTCGACTTGATCGGTCTCTTACATACCGCAAACACCTAGAACACTTACCCGGAAAAGTGACAGGTCGCTCTGCTCTCATGAAACGTCTTGCTCGGACAAGGTGGGGTGCTAGCCCTTCAGTGCTGAGAAGAAGTGGTTTAGCCTTAGTCTACGCCACTGCTGAATAGGCTACTGTGCTGCTACTTGGTGCAGAAGCACCCATACTGACCTTGTCGATGTGCCAATCAACAACGGCCTGCGAACTGTCACAGGTTGCCTCCGTCCAACTCCAACTGACTGCTTGCCTGTCCTTGCAAACATTGAGCCAGATGCACTACGGCGCCAACGTGCTGTTCTTTCCCTAAACCCCGGCCATCTGCTACACGCAACCACGCTGAGATATCCATCAAAGCAGCGGCTAAAATCAAGAAAGCCATTTGTACGCGCTGCACAAGACCTTCTGACAGCCTCTGGTGGAAGCCCTAGCAAACAGTTGTGCCACGCGGCGTGGTGTGAACAATGGTCAAGCAGCACATCCCCACCCCGCCCGAGAACCAGCTGGGTCATGGCCTCTCTAGACTTGCCTCATCAAGGCGTAACCGTTTGCTCACTGGTGTTGGACGCTATGGTGCAGACATGTTGCCCTGGGGCTTGGCAGAGAGTGCTGCTTGTGAGTGTGGTGAAATGCAGACGACAGCCCACATGGTCAAGGATTGCCGGCTATAGGACTACATACCACCTCATGGTATGGAAGGCCTAGTTTCTATCGACGACGACACCAGGCAATGGCTAACCAACGGATGCCCTGACATATAGCAACAACACGAGAGAAGAAGCTATTTCATATTATTCGCATTCGCTAGTAGCCCATAGTCCATCAATCATAACTCAAAATTTTCGGAGTAGATTAATGGACCACATTTTTTTTAATTTATGAACCTTGAAAACAGAGATCGACTTGAATGATTTTTGGAAAGAAGAAGCCTTTCAGGGCCAAATCACAAATAGACACTGAAACCGAAAAGTGTTCTTTACGAAATTTCCAAAAGATTGATGTTCTTTTATGGTTTTGTCTCACTTTTCCCTTATATTTTCCAACGTAGGTTACCTTTGCATTTCTCTAAATTAGAAAACGTTTCCATAAGTTAGAAAACGTTTCCATAAGCCTAACTGACAAAACGTTGTTTGAAAGCCGAAATGAATTCTCTGCAATGGAAACCTGTCGGATTCAGAGAAAATTTTCAGATTCAGGTTGAGAACGTCTTCACCTGTAGTTCAGTTCGCCCCGATGGCTCAGCTGGTCAGCGTGACTCTGTGAACTAAAAAACTTCAAGATCAAGCGGTGTTGGTAAGACTCTCAGTATGTGCGCTTGAGCAACGCATTTTAAGGACTGCTCTCCATTCAGCGGCATCTAACGGATGGAATAATTTCCCTGGCAACAACACTTTAGCCTAACAATCGGAAATTTCACTCTGTCAATCTGGGTAACCGGCCCTGCGTCAAACGCCTCTACAGGTATGCGAAACTACCAGGAATAATCTATCATGGTTTTGTCAGTCCGAGGATAAAGATAGCAAACCAAAACATATCTAACTTCCCAATTCAGCATTGCTGTGAATATTAGTGAATTTTAGCCCTTTCTGTGTCGGTTTCCCATATTTCTTTTGGAACCGGCAGGCTACTTTATTGTAACTTTATTGGGTGCTAATAATGTCATTGTTGGACAGATCAGACTAACTTACCCGTAAAACAAATATTGTTGCACATGCAGCCTAAATCAAATTTTTACCTCAATTGAGACAAAAAATTAACCCATAGCCTACATAGCCCAAAGTTGTGCTAAACAAAAGTAAATAGATAAACTGCTCTTCAAAGTCTCGATGTTTTTAAATGGGCCTACAGTAGGGGTTCCCAACCTTTTTACGATCTCGTACCACTTGGACGCTCTGTACTGCCAAGCGTACCACTTCTTGCAGAACAACTAATTTGATCGAATCATATTTTATTCAGAAGAATAATATTGGCCTACTAAAATAACACTAAAGCACCACAACTAAATTTAATGAGATTTTTGTTTACTGTCCACCAATTGATCGATACGCGGTGTAAGTTTGCCAACAGCGCATCGAAAGTAATTTCCGGGCGCACCTAGTCGGTTTCGATGTTTTGACTTGATGTTCATCATGACAAAAAATCCTTGCTCGCATTCCCACGAGGAAGGGAAAATCAGTAGCTGTGGAACAGCATGGGAAGCTGGCGTTGAATATTAAGAGGCCATACTGAGCCAGAAGTTTATTGGAGAACACTCCTTGTTACTGTTAGGCTATTGAACATTTTATTCCGATCTATTTTTAGCCTACAACTAGCATTATTCAACGCTATTTGTAGCTTAAGCTATAAAACAGAAGTAGATGATATCTATCAAGATTCAAGAGCAATAATTTGACATAATTAACGCCCACTGCCACCAGCGTTGTTCGGCTTTTCAAAGCAACTGTGCTCCTTGTTGACAATTGACATGACCTGTATTTTGAAGATCGTAATGGTGCGAAACAACAAGAATAGTTACGTAACAATAAGAATAGGCTTCGGGAACAAAACAAAACCAAGATAAAATATAAAGTTGTGAAAAAAAACGGAAGCTATCCGCGTACCACAAGTGGTACGCGTACCACAGGTTGGGAACCCCTGGCCTACAGACAACCTTCTCATCATAGCCTACTCTGAGTAAGTAAAAACTCTAGTTTTATGTCATTCGATAACCAAGTCCAATCCAAAATTTATGACTCTGAAAAAAAACAACTTTACCCGGCAGATAAACCTCAAAATTGTGTGTAAAGAGTTAGACGATAGATTAAATTAATCATTTCTTACATCACACCTGTTGGTTTCCCATGAGTATGCAAGCACGCTTTTTTCAAGTCTCTCTGCAAAGTTCAATCGTCTCTCAGCATAAAGCTGAGAGGCGCTTTAACCTGTCAATAATGAGTTAAAACTGAAGAGGCGCCATTGAGGCAACACTCATCAGCGCAATATCCAATAACGAAGATTTTTATTCAGCTAGGTCTAAATACATAAAGCGTAATTGGCTACACGTTCTTTTAAGTTCTTAAATTCGGAATACCTTCCTAATGCGACGTTTAACAACAAGAAAGTTAGGCTAAATCTTGAAATTTGCTATTCGAAATATGGTCTTTAAAGCAATTTCAGCATGGGAATATTGTGATGAAGTTTACTGGTCGGCAGAAGCAGAAGTAACTGAGCAGAGATATGATTAAAAAAAGGCCATAGCGAATTCTTGAGAAGAGTTACTTGACCGGCAATTGTTAATCTGGTAGTCTATGCTCTATACCAGTTCCTATCCTTTTTCCATGTTGGCACTACTGCAAAATCTCTAAACCTAAGTTTTTCTCACACCTCCTCCTAGAACTCCAGAAAAGCATCAGTCACCTACAATTCAGAAAGTTGGTTACAATCGATGATAAAACAAGCATGGCTTGGAATGACATTTCATATCTAACCTTAATTATTCAGCATGCATGCACCCCCTGGGAGCAGATATCGCACCTCTTAGCGGTGCGTGCACCCTTGGTTAAGAACCGCTGCTCTAAAGCCTACAGCAAGTAAATCAATGTGCTACATTCAGGCCTGGATTAACCATTGTGCTAGGGTGTGCTAAAGCACAGGGGCCCCGCAGACAGAGGGCCCCACTTTTCCTAAAAATGAAATAAATAAAATAGAATAACAAATTTTGAATAACAAATAACAATAATTTACAAAAGAATTGCTAAGAATTTCTCGTTTTTAATTGATCTTCATGCATCAAAGGAACAGATTTTACAAAGTGTCATGAATTTAGCGAAAGAATTTCCTACTGATGTTGATCTCTGTCTTGTTGATGAACTTTTGAATTTCTACCTGTATCTTAAAAAGGCTTATGGAAATAAAGCAAGTTTTAGTCATGAAAACATGTAGGCTACCAGATAATAAAGAATGACAAAGTTGAAGCTGCTTTCCCTAATGTAGAAACAATTCTTAGATTGTTTCTTTGTATGATGGTCACTAACTGTTCTGGAGAAAGATCATTCTCTAAGCTGAAAAGAATCAAAAACGTACTTCGGTCTACAATGAAACAAGAGCGGTTGGCTAATCTGAGCCTTCTCAGCATAGAGTGTGATAAACTGCGACTTCTCAATTTTGCTGCTATCCTTACAGACTTTGCAGCAAAGAAAGCCAGAAAAAAGTCGTTCGACTGAATTTCATGTTCACCATTTCCAGACAGTAAAAGCCTTCATTTTTACATTGATTCAACGTCTGCAGGTTGATTTTGCTGTCTAGGTTTCCACTCAAATTGAAGCATTTAAGATGCTATTTTAAAGAGTAAAATATTAAAACGAATTTATTGATAGGCTATGGCTTGAAGGTACAATCTGCAGTTTGAATAAGTTTGGCCACAGGCAGAAAGATAAAAAACAATTCTTCACGGCAGCTAGGTTAAAAGCAGCCTTCCGAAGCGTTCCAATAGCCATTTACCTCTTGCACATTTATCTTAACTTGCAACCTCTGGGTAGAAATCCCTGTAAAGAAAACGCAAATATAAAATCGCAAAAGACTTGTTATTTCAAAGCCAGCACTTTGGACTATAACCTACTCTTCAATATGGCGACAAAAAATGTATTAGCCAGCCACTTATAGTCTGTAGGCCTACACGGTAGGTATTTTATTTTGAACAGGCTAGCCTCGATCGCAGATATGTAACTTTAATTTACTAACCTGGTAAGTTTCACATATGAGCCACAACAGGTTGTCGAATGCAGCTTTTTGAATAGCGTTCGTGTGTACCTGATTAAATTTGTAGTGTCAGTCCACTTTGTGTGTAGGTTATAAAACGTTTGAGCGTATCAACAGTTTGCTTAAAAGATCTGTATGTAGAGCTGTTGAGAGGATAATTCAGGCCCAGTAGCCTACCAATGAAATCCTCGGGCCCTAAATCAAGACACCTTTTTTTAAAACGCATTGGGCCTTGGTATATCCAAATAATACGCGGTGACTTCCTCAAGCTTCTTGGCACTACATAGGTCTATACCATTGACTACGTTTAACAAACGTACAATAAACAAACGTTTAGTGAAATCAAGCTAGGTCACTAGTGATAAAGAGTTTGCAAAGTCTATTAACAATTTGTTGAGCGTAAATGAACGGAACACAAAATAGCAATAAAACGTTCATTTTCTTACCAACCTCATTCACAACGATCCAAGGAACTCTATCGAGTTGTTGCTTTTCTGTAAGAACTGCTGCTTTCCGGAACAGCTTCTTTCCTTCAATTCCTTGAGCGCAATCGTTAATAATTTTCCAGTCAATATTGCTGTTTTCAGTGCACTGCAACAGCCAGAAAAATATTTGCTACTGGCATGTGAAGTTTGTTAGTGTAGGCCTACATCAACAATGTATCCAGGAATTTGTATAGGAAAAGGAAGACTTGAACGTTCGTAACACCGTTCTTTTTCGTGTGGTAATTTTTTTAGGAAAACCCTAGCAACTAGTCAATTCTGCGCCAGAATAGCCTAATGAAGGTCACATGGCTTGACCTGTTGTGCAGCTGCAGTCGGATCGGATGAAGACTCCATACAATAGATAGCAGGAAGATATCGGCTTTCTTCAGACTTTGCATGATGAATTAAGCATGCCTAAACAAAAGTTAATCTATTTTACTCTGTCTGACATTGTAGCCTATACCTTATAGGCCTACAACAAATCGGCAAACATTTCAAGCAGAGTAGGCTATCGATATTGTATGCATAATATTTTTAACCCTGCTTTTGTGTTGCAAATGGCATCCAGTGACGACTCGTGTAATGGTGCTGTGGCACTGCAGCTCCACCAGTTTTATTGACTCATCCTGCCTGTGAAAGAAATGTAAAACGCGTCGCAATTTTTCATTATTTTTGTTTAAAATGTTTAGGTTTGCAGACTTTTCCAATTTTTTTTCGCTTTAGTAAAACACTAACGCTCAGAATGCACCAAATTTAATGTGATTTTTCAAATTTTGCTGGAAGAGGCCCTCCAGACTCCCTGCTGTTTTGCTCGCCTTCAGCAAAAACGTGGTCGGGCTACGCCCGTCCTCAACACCACCACTTTCACAACTCACCAGCCGCCACTAATAGCATTTATTAGGCAACGAGATGCAACGCCAATATGATAAGCCTTACCATAAAAGTGAAGGGTCTAATGAACTGAGCATACCAAACAACTTGTACATTAAGCTACAATCTACAAACTATTTAAAGAAATAAAATTTTTATTATTAAACTTAAAGCTTTTAATTTTCTGCTTGTGAATTTTTTGAATGGGTCAAGTTCAATTCCAAGCATTCATAAATTTTTTTTTACTGGGTCGGGCATAATAACCGTTAAGTCTAACCCGGTGGTCCAACTCTCATCTTGAAAAGATAAACGGTAAACATTGTTTTCCAACTACTTTCTTTTCAAGAACACTTAGGCTAGTGGATGGAAAATGTTGCTGACAAAGCTGATGACAACTTTGCAGGGATGATGATTTACAAATGGACGAGCTACATACAGTAAAAAATATCTTGTCACTATAGCCTAAGGATGATTACTGCAATGGTGTTTCCCACACACTCCTTTGAACCGTGATGACAGGTGGACGTCCATTCTTTGTTCTTGTTGATGACCCTCTGCACAAAAGCGCATTATAAGTTGGTTAGGTCAGCTAAAATGCTAAAATAGCTAGATCATAGGCCTACATCCAATTTTGTTTTAATTGTAAAAAAAGGATTTATGTAGAATACAACATTTTATGTTAACCTATGCTAAGATTTAAAGAGTTTTTATTTGTTTGAAAAAATAACTAATTAACCAATCGTTTATTTCATAGTGAGTGAAGTCACCGACTTTAAATTACATATTTGGCCCTCTTCCATGATGCAACCAATTTAAAAGTTTGTCATAGTACAAAAAGCATATTTTTTAAAATAATTTTTCAAAGTTGGGTAGGCTACAATATTTTTAATTATTATTATTTTAGCACTATTATTATTATTATAGGCTACTAGCCAACTTATTGGAACAAAACAAAACCAGGCTGTGAAACTTCATTGAATATTTTATGAGCCACTAGCAGAAAACATTTATCTGAAGAACAGTGTGGATTACTCACTTTTGCTTTTCCGTATGCTATAAGTGTAATTCTTAAGATGTTCGAACTCTTCAGCCTGTTGTAGACTGGGTATAATTTGGAAGTAAAAAAAAACTTCGAGTCTGGGCAGTGAGTTTCAAAAAAAACAGTTACATGAACTCGTTGAGGAATAGAAATGAAACTGGCTCTGTGCAATCTTGAAAAGCAAGGACCTAAAACCTGTTGCAATAGATAACAATTTCATTGTTTTTATCAGATTCAATTCAATTCAATTTATTTTTCTTTGTCGGAAAACAACAGCAATGATAAAGTTACAAATAGTGAACGGGAACAAAACCAACAAAAGGAAAAGGTGGCAAAACCACAAAAGTTTAAAACGTGCATGCGTGGCAGATTTAAAGGTTACGTAGATAAAAGTAAATTAAGCACGGCCACCAAACCTTACAGTTTAAAGTAGATGAATTAGTTGGAAGAACCAGTTGGCTCCACATACCTAAAGCAACTGGAGGTTAGGGTGGCTCGTTTTTGAATTTTTTTTTTTAGTTCTCTCGGGGTAGTGGGAAATGGTGCCAATGAGTGAGAAAACGCTCATGACAAAATTTGAGATTCGTAATAAATTGTCTTCAGCCTCCTTATGGGGCCCAAAAATCGAAAAATGGGTCAAAAACAAAACTTTTTTCAAAAATATTTTTAGTTTGGGTACATACAATATTGTTTAGATATATCTAATTAACCTAAGAAAAAAAATTGGAGTCATTTGAACTATTCCTTCAGCTTCCTCACAGTTTCTGAAAATTTTCATTTTGCTGAAAATTTCGCATTTTTGTGGGTGATTACACAATACATAATTGCGTTAGACATTTTGCCAACTATAAAACGTCATTGTATTTCTCTTTATAGACCTGCCCTGAGCTGTTGCATCATTTTTTAATGAAATTGGGTTAATTTGGTAGGAAAAAGTGACGTCTTTTATTTGAATTTACGTCACTGACGAAGTTTGTAGTTATGTAACCACAAACGAAAATGCAAAATTTTCAGCAAAATGAAAATTTTCAGCAATCAGATGACTTCAATTTTTTTTCTTTGGTTAATTTGAATCTGCGAGTGCGGTGCTTCAGACAGTATGAGCTTCTGAAGCTCGATCGACTGGTATTGCAGTGTTTGAAGGTGGCGTGGCGTCTTCCCAGGTGGGCGTGCAGCGCTTTCTTTTACTGTAAGCCTGCATTGGGGGGCTTTGGTGTGTTGAATCTGTGTCGCGAAAGCGACACGCTTTTGATAGCCCAGGCCTTCAAGATGCTGACGTCTCCTGACGACCGTGTCTCTGCCATCGCTTTCGGGCAGCTTAGGCGTTGTGCCAGTCTGAGGTTCGGCACTCCAGATCCTACCCCGTGCCAGCTAGCCAGTTACTTGAATAAGGACCCCCCACCTGAAGGTGCCCGTTCTCGACCGTGCCCAACAGGCGAAAGCTTGTGGGGCCGCGTCCCGGCGGCTACCCGTCGTCTAAATGTACGTTGGTCCGCACGCCCGGATGGCGGTCTCGAGTTGACCGCGGGGAGCTCCAAAATCACCCCTCCCCTAAGAAAAAAAGTGGTTCCGACCCTCCACCAACACAATGACTTGTGGTGGAGGAGACAGTGGGAATCCAAACCTGACCAAGGCAAGACGGTCAGTGCCCACTGTCTGTCCGGATTTTCGAATTCTTGGACTCGGCGACCGGAGCTCCTGGATCACGCGAACCGTGCATTTGCTTATAAAGCCCGCCTAAACCTACTTCCCTTGAAATCAAAACCAAGCCATGGCCACCCATATAAACCTGCCATATGTCGCGCGTGTGGGAAAGCGGAAGAGACTCTCCCTCATATATTGAATCACTGCCCTACCGTGATGCCTGTTGTCACGGAACGACACAATTCGGTATTGTGGGAGATCGTGAAGCATGTACCTGCCGAATGGCAACCCTTGCTTACCATAGATAGTACGGTTCCACAACACGTGGAAGCGGGCGGTGCTGATCTGCGCCCTGACATTGTCCTGCAACGCCCTGACGGTGTCACGGTTGTATGTGACGTCACTTGCCCGTTCGATTACGGCGCGGATTCCCTTCGAAAAGCCGCCGACAGGAAACACGACAAGTACGGCGAGTTATGTGTAAACATATTGGAAGACAGGAAGCGCCCTTGCAGGGACGTCCTGTCACTTCCGTTCGTCGTAGGCTCCCTCGGGAGCTATGCTCCGTTGAGCTCTCGGGCTTTGGCGGCCTTGGGTGTTCCTGCTCGTGGGGTAGCAGAGGTGGCTAGAAAAGTGGCCTCCCTCTCAATCGAAGGTTCCCTCCGTGTCTGGAAAGCTTGGAACGCCGGGCTCACTCGTGGAGGGGCTACGTCATAGAAAAGACGATTCCAGCGATCAGAAGCTCAATTCCCCAACAGCAGAAGCTCTGCAGTAAGCATCCGAGCGCGCAAGACAGCAAACCTCAAAACCCGCCAGTAATTGTGTGACGTCATAGTATGTTAAATCCATTGTTTCATTATCAATTTACCTGTAAACAATTGTCGTTTCATCAGCATGCTGCAGCTCAATGAAGAATACAATCATCATCAATAAAATAAAATAGCAATATATGAATTAAGTATATATTGCATATCGTGAATGGACTCATATCATCATCAATGACGTAATATCATTAACAACACTGGATCTGTATTTTCATATTTCAATATTTTAGATTATCACACACTACCTTCTCCCGATATGCTGCTCTTTCCCGCTCGGATCAACCTCGCGTTGCTTTTAACTCATCGATAATCATGATTTCCCGATCAACTCGATGCAACCTCCAAAGTTTCATCCCACTATTATATATTTTTCCTGGTAACGTAGCCTAGTCATATCTACGCTTCGATCGCTAGTCCCCCCGACCCATCTGGGCGAACCTGCCTCAACGTCTGGCCAGTGCACATCCGTGCTCGTTGGTTCAACGTCAACACTTTTTCGGTAGGTAAAGCATACAATATATTCCCACTTACCATCTTTTTTTTTACACCAATTAATTGAGCCTTTGCTCCAGATTTTAAATAATTTTCGTCTCCCACGAGTATTCAAATCGTCCTTGTAGCTAAGCTTCTCTTCCTCGTGGGAGACCCCAAAGTTTATCCGCTCTGCCTACGGGCAGACCGGGTATAGGAGTCAAACGTACCTGTGTTACGGTCACGTGATGGAGACGTGGGCGCTGCCTGGCTTTATAAAACTTCTGTCGCCCGGCCCGTCGTGAGCTGACCTTTTTGCGTTTGCAGAAAGCAAATCCCGTCTCCCTGGCCCGTTCCGCCATTCTAACTTTTGCGGACGAGTCGCACAAAAATCTCGATCCACACTTTCCTTCCACAGATACCTAGACTCCCCAGCCTGGCCCCCGCGACCTAAGCTGGTGGACTTCCCTTCCGGGTGCATCGCCACCCCATAATCACGCCGCTCCCCGCCTCCACGGGGCGTGGCAGGCCGGTTCTTTAAAGTCTCTGACCTGGCTATGTTTATTGTGTTCTTCTCGCCGTGTCAATTATTTTGTACTCGTGCGTCGTTGACCAAAATAAAACAGTTCATCATCTAAACAACATTGTATCTACTCAATAATTTTCGTCTCCCACGAATATTCAAATCGTCCTTGTAGCTAAGCTTCTCTTCCTCGTGGGAGACCCCAAAGTTTATCCGCTCTGCCTACAGGCAGACCGGGTATAGGAGTTAAACGTACCTGTGTTACGGTCACGTGATGGAGACGTGGGCGCTGCCTGGCTTTATAAAACTTCTGTCGCCCGGTCCGTCGTGAGCTGACCTTTTTGCGTTTGCAGAAAGCAAATCCCGTCTCCCTGGCCCGTTCCGCCATTCTAACTTTTGCGGACGAGTCGCACAAAATTCTCGATCCACACTTTCCTTCCACAGGTACCTAAACTCCCCAGCCTGGCCCCCGCGACGTAAGCTGGTGGACTTCCCTTCCGGGTGCATCGCCACCCCATAATCACGCCGCTCCCCGCCTCCACGGGGCGTGGCAGGCCGGTTCTTTAAAGTCTCTGACCTGGCTATGTTTATTGTGTTCTTCTCGCCGTGTCAATTATTTTGTACTCGTGCATCGTTGATCAAAATACAACAGTTCATCATCATATTTTTGAAAAAAATTGCGTTTTTGATCCCATTTTTCGATTTTTGGGCCCCATGAGGAGGCTGAAGACAATTTGTTACGAATCTCAAATTTTGTCATGAGCGTTTTCTCACTCATTGGCACTATTTCCCCACTACCCCGAGAGAATTTAAAAAAAAAGTTCAAAAACGAGCCATCCTACTGGAGGTGTGCCAGTTGATGAAACCATGCGGGGACGACTGAACCTTACAACTAATATAAAAAAGAAAAATCAACAACACGAGCATTTAAGAATAAACAATAAACATACGGCATATTATTACATTTTAAACATATTGCATATTATAATACAAAATACTATGTACAGTGTATCGTTTTAACTTTTAAGTAAAATGAAGTGTTGTTGTTATTGTTTCAGAGGAAATATCTTCGCTTCTATTCATATGAAATGACACTTGTACACTAAAATTAATCAAAGTGCAAACTAGCTTATACGCTATAATAATAAAGTGTTTTTATTTGGGATTGAATCTATCGTGGATGTGCGTTGCTTTCAGTACTTTACAATTAGCTTGGAGGCTGTCAATAAGTGTTTCCAATTTTAGACAAAATTTCAAAACTCGGGTGTCGGATGGCCTATTTCCAAAACAGAAATCCATTTTTTTTAGTTTTGGACAAACTTCAATTTGCCCCGATATTAAACTTATTATTACGGTACTTAAAATATACAAAGGCAACAGAAAAAATACTTGAATTAAATGTTTATTGCTAAAACACGTTGTTTTCAAGCAATTTTTATAACAAAACGCTCGAAAATCACAGCGTTGAGATTTTTATCTTTCAGTTTGTTTCTGAGTTTTGTGACAAGTTGTCCTGTGGATGAATAAGCTCCTTCGGGCTGCAATAACATGACTTGATTGTAAGCTAAGCAAGATTGATTCTTTTAACATTTTCTGCTCTTTTGTTTCCAGCTGAAAACACACATTGCTTTTTCACTACTCTTTGCGTGGAGGAATAGCTTCGCACTAATGATTTTTACTTTTCAAAAATGAAGCAAACTCCTCAGAAAGAACCTGTCCTTTTACTTTCTAATGAGTTTAACATCAACACTCTCTCGGTCCTCCTCCATTTGGCCACGTGGATAGAGTATTTCCTAAAGAGAATTGCTGAAGAAGCAATTTTTGTTTCCGGGTTTGTGTCTAAATTGGTCTTGGAGTCCTGGAAGACGAGAAACTTAGAATATTTGCTTCAGCTCCAAATCTTCCCTTTCTTGCACACGTTTCTCCAGTCTTGCAGATCCCTACTGATCTTTGTTCCCTACTCTTCCTGTTTATCAAAGGTGAACGTGATACACTTTTTCAGCCAAAGGCAAAGTATATCTTGAAGATCCTATTCCGCTGAGTCTTGTAATTGAGAAAGAGATTTTTTTTCCTTTAGAGCAATATTTTGAGGTTGTAAATTGTCTTCATCGCGCACCGCGGATGCACTGAATAGCTTCACTGCCTTGCGGACTTTTGCAACAGGGATTGTCTTTATCTCGGAATTTAATAAGCACACGATATAACTCTTACAACTGCGCTGACTACTGCACCTTTTCAACACTTTAAGGTTGTATCGTAAAATTGGTCATAACGTGATTCTGCTTTGCGGAAGCTGTAGTATTTTGCCAAACGAAACTCAGAAAAATTAAAATTGAGTTGAAGCAAGATAATAAATTTAATCACAGTAATTTTTATTTCACTGTGAGAATCAGTCACTGATAGTGATAGGCCGGCGCTGGGTTATAGAAACTTTAAAGGCTATTCTTAGAACACCAAATACACACACATTCAGTCCATAAACAAATTAAACACTTACTCCACAATTGGTTGCTATTTCTTTGCTATCACACCAAAATCGAGGAGCAACTGGACAACGATTTCTCTTGCTGTCAGTGCCACAGAATGTACACAGCACTAATATCACAACAACTGTTAGTTTCATGTTGCCAGAAAGCAAGCTTAGCAAATGTGATATCCCGAAGAAAAGTGGTGCACTGCACTCAATTATACTTCAATTTTATTTGCTCACTTTTTTCAATTTTATCACTTTTTTCGAAAGTTTAATGTAAAATTGTAGACAGGATTGTAATGTGTTTCCATGACAACCAAAAGTAATTTCCATTTGCAGGCTTATGTCGTCATAATTTTTAACTAAAATTGCATATTTTTTAGGTGCATCTTATTTTACGCATACAGAATATTGTATTTGTATAAACTTACATCTACTAACCGTATTGCGGCAATAAGTCGGGCATAGATTTATCGCGTCAGACAACAAAGTAATTTTAATCAAATTTAAATTATGCAAAGTTGAAATAATCTCAAGAGTCAAGACAAAGAGAGGGTGTAGGCTACTTGCAATCACCTGTGCTGTCGGATTGGTTTATGATACAAGAGAAGAATCCACAAAGCATACAAACTGAGTTAATTATCTTATAAAGTTGTGCTGAAGATAATTAAATATCCGAATTCGCAATCTGCAACAAAACAATTTGTTATTTAAACTTTTTCGTAGCCTACATTTACCTTGATTTATATAAGTCTTTACATGTGAAAACAAACAGATCAGCATCCTCTCAAGCACATGTGGCTCTACACAAAATTAAAATTACATAACTTAACAACTCTAAAAATGGTCGATTTTGCTGTCTGAGCGGTCATCCGTATAATGTTATGCTATTCCCTTTATGTTGCCACAACTGATCCTTTTCATCACAAAATCTAAGGTTTTTATTCTTTTATCCCTCTTAGTTTTCTGCTTTCCAAGCAACAATAGATTACGCCTGATCGATTAGTTTTTCGTTTTTTGATAAAATCAAATTGTAATGTAATATTCTGAGTGAAATTTTGCTCAAAATACTGTAATTAATGAACGGCAAGCAAATGTTTTGCAGCTAGACTGGGGCAAAACGATCCTGTCAACTACAAAATACAAAAAAGTAGATGGTAAACTTGGTAGAATTCAGAAAAAATAAACTGCAAGAAAGAGATGATGCATTTAAAACATCTGTTAGATTGGTCGATGATACGAAACGTCGACATGCGTAACAGATCCATTTGTAAAATTTAATTATAATTCATATGAAATTAATTTAAATTTCTTAATAATTTAATAAAATAATTGATTTATTTTGTTATAAGACTTAATTTTTTTTTAAGATTAAAAAATAATGTCTTGACACAACCCTTTAAAATGCCTATTTAAAATGCCTAAATGCTTATTGGCATTTGCACAACATTTACGTATGAATATCACAAATAAAAAAAATAAAAAACTCTTTAGGACCTGTTCGAAACAAGCCATTCTATCTCCTTCAAAGAATCTGAGAACTCCACCCACGAGATGGAAGAGACAGAAAACAACGTTTACTGACACCTCCGGAGCATCTTAGCAATGTCCTACTTCAAGTAAAAGTTTCATATCAAACATATTTTTCTTAAGTATGGTATGAACCTACTGTTTTGAGAGATTTGTGATTTTTCATTTGTTAGCATTGAATATGCATTACATGTAAGATTGTAAATCAAAGATAGTTATTACTATCTGAAGCCTTTACAAATTGTTTCATAAGAATTGTAATAATTGAAAGATTTAAATTGTAAGATTGTAAGTGTGTAACAAAATTCCGTCCATTACGGATACATCTCTTGCAGGTAACGCCAGATAAACATATGATTAAAGACATAAAACCTTTTTTTGCAACTTTTTCTTGAAGTATCACTTGGATATTGGTTGTTGGGTTGGTTTTGAATCTTTATCCTCAGACCGACAAAACTTTGATAGATTATTCCTGGTAGTTTCGCATACTTGTAGAGGCTTTACTGAGATTGACAAAGTGACATTTCCGATTGTTGAAGTGTTGTTGCTGGGAAATTATTCCATCGACTAAGCGCTGCTGAATAAAGAGCAGTCCTGAAATGCATCACTCAAGCGCACACCCCGAGAGACGAACCAGTGCAGCGTGATCTTAAGTCGAGCGCTTAGCCGTTGAGTTATCGGGTGCCGAATCTCTGGACCTGTGCTGTTCACAGTCTAACAATAGTAAAAGCATTTTTCAAAACACAAACTGCGTAGCAACTGCACATCAATTTTTTATTGTTTCTCGATTTACATCACAATGTAGTCATGAGCCATGTAATCAAATTCTCTCACCCAATGGCTCCACTACTGGCCAAATATGTTTAGAAAGTAAATGCAATAATATAATGAATCCATTACCCAACTTGCTGTGGAAGTAAAAAATATCGGAGCACTTGAACATAAGGTCTGAGGAAGACTGGGGCATGTATACATGAATGACGCACTTTGTGGCCATAGTTGAACTACGACTGTTTGAAAATTTAATTAAGCACTTTTAAATAAAGGTGGTTGGACTTTTGCTATGCTCTTTAAAGCAATTACAAATTTCGTTTACTAATGCAGTAGCGGAGTCGCCTAACTTGAAAAAAGAGTAAAAATAGTTTTCAATTCACTGCAACAAGCATAGTAGCCTGCCAGCAAGCAAAAGAATGTAGACTAAAGAGAAGTTAATTGGAAAATATTTTAGGCTATTTTTAGTCATCACTTTTCACTTTTTGAAGTGAACATTTTGCTGAACTTGAAACCGATAGAAAATTATCAAAATCACACTTGCCACACATTTAAAACGAGGCTCCTATCTTCAAACTTGGACTTGCAAATAAACCTCGAGCAAAAATCGATCAAATTTGCTGCTTTGGACAGCAGGCACCGCATCATTCACCTGAACAAGTTGTCATTAACATCACTTCAAAGGAACTTGACAACGCCGTGAAGTTAAAAATAACCTGAATCACATTAGTTCCAACCTGATGCTGCTTTGGGACAACAGGTCACATTTCAATGTTTGTGTTATGCAAGGACATTATCAGCCACGATTAATTCGAAAGGTACGACCAGCATGTGATTAAAAATAATAACAAAAAAAAAATCGATTCCATCAAAGCAACAACCGTAATAGCCTTCAACCCAAACTAATAATTTTAAAAAGTGTGTTTTTTATGACGGAATAGTGTAGATTTTCTATATACTTTATTACTTTTATTCATTATTTACATTACTCTATTTTTTTAAATCACCCTCTTTACCAAAATTGTATCACTTTTATTGTTCGTTGCATTATACTTTCCAACAAATTTAAACTAATTTGTTTAATTAGAGATACAAGCAAACTTTTCTAGATGAATTCTTTGCTCTGAATCCAAATCTGTGCTCGTTGTTTCTCTACCACATCAAGTTTTCAAAATATTTACACTGTAATATTTTACGTATTTTTAACTGTTTTACGTAGGCTATTTTGTCTTAAAAATACGTTCCTAAAATGCAATTGGTAATGACAATGCATTATGAAACCTGCATTGTGCAAGCTTGAGTTAAAAATTTCACTATTTGATCAAATTGCGTCGCAATTACGGCGCTATAGGTCAAATTTAAACACCAAAAGTTCGTATATACCAAAAACCTGATGAGCTGGAGAAACAATAAGAACACTTTCGGAATTATTGTCAAAAACACTCTAAGAATAATCGGAACAATAAAACTTTAATCGAACTCTAAACCTAATCGGAACTCCGTTTAAAATTTGCTGTTGACCAGTGTTTTTAATTTATTTTATCTGTATAAGCTATACATCAAATTTTGGATCAAGGGTCAGATTTACATTTTTTTGAAAAAAAATCATTGTCTAGGCTATTGTTCTAAAACAAGAGTGGAAATTTTCCTGGTTTAGATCTGTGAATACTCTTAAGCACATGGCTGTGTTAGCGCTCTTCCTGGCCACTAAGCTTTTCTAATGCGATTTGTTTCAAATCAATACAAAATCAGTCGCTTTTGCTATTGCTATTGCTCAATGTGTTCAGCAGTGGCGGCTCGTGGTCTCAAAACATGGGGGGGCTGCATCAACCAGTAGGCTAACCTAATATAAATAATTATAAACCTGTACCGGACTGAGTTATAAATGCACTGAGTTAGGGTTAGTAACACAGTAACATGTTCTTTTAATTGGCTGTCGTTTAATGTTTTTATCATTTAAAGTAAACTTTTGATAATGGCTTGAATTTGGTCAAGTTTAGGTGGTCACCAGATGGAGCTAGTACTATTATGGGACTTGGTATTAACTTAGTTGGTTAGATCTAAGCTTGTGCTTTCCAACGAGAGCAAATTTGTTGAAATTGAACAACAAATGAATAAATGGGAGACAATTTCCTTCAGGTGTTTTTCAGTGCATTTCCACCCCGTACTTCCTCCTTTATAATAGTCCATTCCAACCAGTGTGACGAATCATAACGTCTTCATCCCAAAAGGACCAATTGTGAAAAAGCACCAATAATTACAGTAATTGGCTTTACTTTACATCAAAACTAGTCTGTCTCAGTGACTTCTCAAAACACAGATCAAGTAAAGTAACCTACGACCCCTTCACCTAATCACCGATAGCTTCCACACGCTTACCCTAAAGATTTACGAGAACCAAAGTTGGAATCCCTGACCAGGGTCTGTTCTATTTGCAGTCCCTACAGCGCTTGTTCAGTGACGCTAGAAAACTTTTTTCTGAAAAACCTACGTCATAAAAAAAAGAACAAGAAACACCGGACCTGCAGAATTTGCAGACCCAGAGTTGCCAATTAATTTTTGTAACACAAACTTTTTTTTTAATGCAAAAAAAATTAATATTAAGAGTTTTGTTAATTCTTCAAGCAAAATAAATAAAAAAAAAACATGGCAAAACTATCTATATGTAATATAATTCACAAATGCACAAAAATGTTGGGGGGGCTGCAGTCCCGCAGTCCCTTATGACGAGCCGCCACTAGTGTTCAGGCCTTTTTGTATGCGTATGAGTACTACAGTCTACAATAGACTAGGCTACATCATTAATAAGAATAGTCAATCAAACACTGATGTGGATATCACAAGTGTAATTAATTAGTGCATTTTATTCTAGCAAACAGTAGGCTACTAACCTATGTTAACGCAAAAATGGCACTGCACAGGTTGATCAAACGAAATGTGGTAAAATACAATCCTTTACCGAAAGTGACACCATGCCAAAAGTAGGCCTATGGTGTTATTAGTGGTTACACATTGCAAACAATTATTGCTAAACAAGTCTTTAACCTGAAGTAGGCTATTCGCAACACAATGGCTGCCACCGGGGGCGGTTTGCAAAGACAATTATCATACAATGGTACAGTGGATATTTCTGAACTTATGGAAAAGTGGCTGAAAAAATTAATACAAACATAACGATACAGCTACGAAGAAAAACATTGCTGTTATGTCATGTGCAACTGTAAATAAGTAGGCTACCTTGCTTTTCAAGTATGGACTTACAAGTTTCTGCAGTAGGCTATTGAAGTTTCTTTTAATAATATCAATTGTGACAAATATACAGTCGGTGGTTATTAGTATGACCTAGTTGAAGAATATGTTAAATTAGTCAACTGTTCGTTTCTCCTCATACCGAACATACAGTTCAATTCTTTTCTCAAGACATCATTTTTACAATTGTAAATTATGGAGTTTAATAATGAATTCAATACAACTAAGCGAGATGCCACCAGCATAACAATGTTCCAAGCGCTATTCGACCAAACAGAAAATTGATTTTGATGGTTTTCTAGATCTAGAGCTGGGTGCTTGTGAAACGCTTGAGTTATAATCAGCGGTAAATAGCAAACGGTAAAAAGCATTATCATTGCCTTTAAAGTTTTTTGACTTGGGCGTTTCTTTTTTTTCATCATTTTGCTTTGTTTTTTGTGCTGAGTTAAAGCAACAGAAAGTTTCCTGTCTTGATTTTGATACCTGATTTTGAAATAAATTACCCATAGAATGATCATAGATGCGAACATGACAGCGTGATATACAAAATAATCTATCATCTGCTTTGAAAGAGTCATTCCCATGGGATGAACCTCAAATTTGTCTCCTGGTACAATGCGGAAGCAAGTCACCAGACCGAGGGTGGCAGATAAGAACCAAATACCAACAATGCTTCTTTTGGCTCTTTGATTGAATATGTTTTCTTTATAGCGATAGGAAAATGGCCGTGTCAAAGCATAGTGCCTGCAAATTAAAGGAAAAATCAGTACATGCGAAATTTTACAATAGCATCAAAGTTGTCTTTTTAAAACGGTTTGGTTGCCACATTGATATTCCACTAACGCAATAATAACGTCTCTGCTACATTACTAATCTAATTTAATACAGTAACATGTGACAAACGCCTATTTCTTTGCTCCATTGCACACAAGGTCTTTAAGGAAATCATTTGAGCCTGGTATTAATGCAACCATCGGGTCTCAAATTCAGACAATTCTAATAAAAATGCACAAGGCTATATCCAAAGAATACGCGGTGGCTTTTTCAAATTACCGGACCCCTTGAAAAGTCACTAGGCCTCTATAGTCATCTCGGGCAGGGGTGCAAAATACCTCCTGGACCTCCCTGTCAACTCTACTGGGCACCACTATAAGCCTACATTTGCAATCGAATAGATCACTTACCTAAATATCGATATTAAAATTAAAGTGAACAGTGAGCTAGCCATGGAAGTGGTTTGTACGATTCCAGTGAAAATAAGATATGCTTTATTCTCGGTTTGATTCAGCAATTGGAGAGGCTGTGTGTACTTTTCATAAAAGTTGTGCACCGTGCAAGGATGAGTGATCATCCCGACCATAGCATCTGCAAGTGCTAGTGACATTGTGAAGCAGCTGGTAAAACAAAAACAAAAAAAAAACGTTCACAAACGTAGTCTGACATTTTGACACAATTTTCAAAAATAGGCCACAAAACGTGGCTCAATGACTACAATATGTCTGGTGAGCAATAGTATAGTGAGGGATTTTTTAAAAGAGGAGCTTTAGTTTGTTCTGTTACCTCTAAATCTTACTCTTCTAAAAACGATTTGAAGAATCAGGTACACCCACAGACAGACGACTCTGGGCTGCATATTTCTTAGTAAGAGCCGATTCATCAAAATTTTATAAAAAGTCATTGCATTGACAAGTAGCCACCTTATCGATTGATGGAAAAAATGTGAAAAACAATCAATCAACTTGTTTCCTTATTCAGTCAGTGAAGCTGATATTTGAGTAAATTACTAATTTTGGCTACTCAAAAAATACTAACGTTCGAGGAAGCTTCATAATTGAAGATTTGAATCTAAAAATTATTACAGTAGTCAAATCATGAATTTATACTAAATTGTGTTGTTTTATGGTCAAAGCATCTTTCCAAGTTGATATTTCGTAAACGAATTGATTTGATTGATTCAAATAATAATTATATTTATAGATTAGTATATTTTGGTTTCGACAGCTCATGGTCGAGTCGAGAACAATGGCGCATTGTATTCAACCCTCAATATGAGGAAGGAACATAATGATGATAATATTTTTGGTTATTAAAAAAGTTGTTTAATGAAATAATTAACTAAATTGAGCTAAACCTTTAATGAAAGAGCAGTCACTTGCATTAAGCAAAAAAGAGTAGCACTAATAAAAATCACATTTCAATGTTTATTCTAAAGGTTTTTCTTTGAAATGGTCACGCAATGCCATACATCAATATTAGGCATTCAAATCTCAAAAGGCATCTAATCCATTGTAAAAAGTTAATGATTGAAGATGTGATTGACGTTTGCTTTAAGTGGGTCAATGTTTCATTGCAGCAACGTCTTTCGACGTAAAGTGGAACCGACAAGCGGTTTGTGTTAACAAAACTTGGGTTAGATTGTCATGAATTGGAAAACTAATCCGATAACTGTTGCAAAACTTCTTCAACCTTTATTTTATGATCATCGATCTTTTTTGCATCTAACCTGAACCTTCCCAGCGAATTTCATAAAATATTAATCTTGACAAATAGTGAAAAATGAGGCTTTACATTTTGTCATACAATAATGCGCTTAGAAAATGCCTGTTCATTAAAAACTTAGTCTACGTCTACGAGAATCATTTATAAACTGATTGATTTATTCAATGCCAATTGAAAAAATAAAGGTTAATATTTTACGGACTACAATCAGGCCTGTTGGGAGGATAATTTAGGCCCGGTGCCAATGAAATCCTTTGGCCCCAAATCAAGATATTTATAACCAAATGTACTGTATCCAAAGAATACACTGTAGTTTCTTTCAGTTCCTGGGTCCATTGAAAAGATTTTGGGCCCCTACAATTGCTCTGGGTTTGGTCCGAGGTTTGCAGTTCAAAAAAGTAATTTTTGAAAAAGTCAAGTTGATTGATATTATGTCTCGCAAAATATGTTTGCTGTTGGTCGTCGTCGCGTGAATCGGTGTGGTGCTGTTTGTGTAGCCCGATGCAACCCAAACCCTACTGTGTTTTGAAGGAGAGAGTTAGTAAAAAAGGTCATAGCTGATCAATCAACAATGACACGATGCGTCCTTTATCCTGCAGATTTTTTCACTAACTGTAAGTCAACGGGTGTGAATAAAAACGGTAATTTGTCTACTTTGTATACAACTTTGCTTGCGACATTCGAAAACTTGGGATTAATTAAACGCGGTGCCAATTTGGAGCGGATTATTTCACACTAGGGGTCTTCGATAATATCTTAATATCGAAAATTTATGATTAATTAAACGCAGTTCCAATTTGGAGTAGATTATTTCACATGAGACCTCTTCGATAATGTCTTAATATATAGCCTAGTATTCTTTACACTTACCCGTTCGTATAGTTAATAAACTGATGCTTTACTCCAACTATCAAAACAAATCCATTGCTGAAAGCGATTGCGAAAGACAATATGATGTCAGTGCAAAAGACACCGTAAAACGTCAGTTTGCACCAGTTTGGCATGCACTCATACAATGAGGAGATCCAACCAGTTTGGTCTTCTGTATTCTCTGTTTTGTTTATGGATGGGCACGTGATAGACGAGCAGAAGGATATATCTTCCATCAAAAATTCCTTATAGGAAAGTAGATACTGCGAATTGTTGAACTGCTTTTTTGAGATAACGCTGGACTGTTCCAATTTCATGTACGCTAACACAACGTGAGACAACTTCTGACAAACTTGTCCTGAGATTTCCAATGTATCGCACGCTTCACTTGAAAGTCGGTCTAAATTTTCGTATAATGAAGCATTCTTTTGACACAAAACGTAATATACAAGTTTGTGGAATGCAGTGAAAGCGTTGCTTTGCTTTAAACATTCGTCTTTAAAGTTTACAGCAGCTTCTGTGGAGGTATTGACGACGTTCAAACAATTTCTTCTTAACTCGATCATGTATGGCAGAAACCGATCATTGTGAGCGCGGTAAGCATGATGACCATCTACCTTGTTAATCTTCGAACCAGCCAAGAAACCGCTTGTCAGAGTAAGGTTGGATGTATAAGTTGAGACCTGTGATGTGCTGCACAGCAGAAACTTGCCAATACAAACATAAATCCATACGTAAGCACCTGCCATTGCTTCTCAAGATTGTTCTTCAAATTGTTCAATTACTTCAAAAATTGATGATCATTGTATGTTTTTTTTTAACCTAGATACAGCGCAACATTTGCTACTTCAGGACAAGCCATAGTCTACTATTATTGTATTCATAACAGACTTAGAATTAACAAGCCAACTTAAAAACAATTTCTGTGTGATCAAACCATTTGTAATTCGATTGACAAAACATTCCAGCTCTGTTAAAGAAAAAATTGTAGATTTAGGCAGGAGACAGATTTCAATTCTCACCATCGGCTTGATAACAGCACTGTACTGAAAGTAACCACTTATAGGGTACAGAAGCCTACCCTAGATAGAATAGTTTTCGGCTGCGCTGCTTCAACCGCATGATAAAACTCACAATCACACTTACTCAAAATAAATGTAATGTTTTCGCAGGAAATGTGACCAGAGGCGAAAATGAGTAATTCAATAGCAAACAGACCTTTTTTTTTCTATTGTTTTGAAATTTAATAGCAAACTGCTAAATTAAAAATTCTGTAGTAGGCTACACCATTCATCTCTAGAGTATGTTATGATTTTTAATTTTCAACTTAATTCGAATTATATATTGAAATTAAAGTCAATTAAATTATGAAGACTCGATTCTTGCAAACATTTTTTGCCTATGGCTATTAGTCAGCTATTTCTGTTTTTAACCATAGGAATTGATCATTCATAAGTTCATAACCCTCAAATAAATAATTAAAACAACAAACTTTTCACAAAACACCACTTGAATCGTCGGCTATTTTCAAATTAATGAAGGCCCTTTTTTCTAAAATCTAATCCCTCCCATGACACGCCCACAAAATGATTCGAGACAATAAAACATCTCATCGTCAAATTAAATTTCGAAATATTTAAAAATTCAATAAGAAATGCCAACAGAAATGTTTTCAGACTCATGCTACCAAGGCTACGTCCATCAGAAAATATTAAATCATGCAGCTAGATTCTGTCAGATTTTAAATTTAATGGTGTTTTAAAATTTAAACAATTAAACATCACTGTGAAGAAAGGACAAAGTGACTGGTGGAAGCGGCGGTCGAATATCCTTGTGGCAAGAATTAGTGGCGCGATACTGATGATCCCGGCCTCATGGGCGAAACACGGTGTCTTACTGTCTATGCTGTCAATTCTTGCTACAATCGGCTGCCGAAAAACAAGCAAACATCACATTTGGGCTAGGTTAAAATCACAGTTAGCTCAGAAAGTGGAAAAAGTAAATGGAAAGTGTGATGCTGCCTAGCTATTTTTCTTATTGCAGTTCCCACTCATATTTCTTGTTGATAAGTATTACTGTAGAGCGGAATTTTCGTCTGGTCTAGACAATTTCTTTACATAAAAACGTTAAAGAAACGGTAGGATGGACATGAGACCATTACAGGTCACAGATCGAAAGCTTTTATCGTGTTTATACTAGCATGAGATTAGAGAACCACGATTATAAATGATTTCCAAATGAGCAAAAAAAAAGAAAATTGAATCCATCTGCCTTCACGGTTACATTAAGTCCAATGAAAAGACTTATATCAGGGGTATCCAACCTTTTTGGCCAAAGGACCACATACGGTTTACGAATGATTGCGTGGGACACTTGAGTGTTTACTGCTAATTTGTAATCTTAGAAACAGGTGTCTTATAATTTCTAATTAAAACCCTCATACCAAAGTTCTGATCTGGGAAATGTGTATTATCCTCTTTTACAAATATAAGAACAATAAACGTGCCAAGATATAGTAAAGTCAACAAAGTTCTTACTACAGTGCCGTACGTCGACCTTTCAATGTGTAGTTTGGCACTTTTTTTCTCTGACAAGTTTGGCAATATTCGGTGAGATGGACGAGGTAATAATGCGAAGCGAGTTTTCCATATGTCTGTTAGAAATTAGCGATCTCACTGGGGATTTGATATGGTTCATCCACGAAAAACTTGCTCGCACAAGTAAGTGCTGCCGAATAACGCGGTCACGAAAACTGCCAATCTGTGAATCCTCTCATATTTTTCTTTAGAGTCATATATTTCATATCACTGCTAAATGCGTTTTGCGCAAGTCTCTGATAAGCTTATCAGATGTAGGCTAGCCTACCTCAATAAAGCAAGAAATGTTACTGACTGACTATTGAAGCACGAGTACGATTGTGAGGAAAGAATGTGGACATAACAATGTGCATTGTAATGCAATAAACGTAATTGAACAGTTGTACACCCCTGAAGGGCCGCACTAGAGACTACCCAGAGAGCTACTTTATATGGTCCAGATTTGGTTAAGGTCTGGTCAGATCCTCATCCGATCTGTTAAAGGTCTGGACCAGATAAAGTGGTTGTCTGGGTTTGGCGGTGGTTTTCAACCTTTTTGTCTTGGCGGCACCTTTTGAAGCGACACCTCAGAAGAATTTGCTGAACTCGCGATACATTTATGACGATTGATAAATTGACGAAGTTATGTTATGAGTTGCATGTTGGCACACAGGATCAAAAATCAGTAGGCCTAATTTATCTCTTGATTTACAAAAATTGTTTTCAATAATTTTTTCGACAATTTCTACAGAGAGTGTTTGCGACTTTTCTAATAATTTCTTCGTTTTATCATTTGTAATCAATAGTTCGTTGCAATTAATCATGGCAAAACTGTGAGTGCTAGTATAGTCTCCGATATCGACTGAAGTTTACATTTCTGAATCAAGCATTCATCAATAATTTTCTGTCTCAAAAGAATTAAGTTGAACATACATAGCCTTATAAAAAGAACCTAACCTAGGCTACCAAGGCGACGCACAGTTTAAGAATCACTGTGCACAAATACAGCACAACCGTTTTAAAATGTCGTAATTTAGTAATCATGTTGTAAATTTGGAAACTTTCACGGACCTCCTGAAAATGCTTTGAGGATCCCTTGGGATCCCATCCGCAGACCCCCGATGGAGAATCGCCGGACTATAGAGAAGCAGACAAAAAAGGAAACAATGAATGCAAATTTCTCGGAATGTAAGTTCGCCATAAAGTACGTAGGCGATTAAGTTGATAACAATATACTGTAAGTCATTTCAAAAAATACCGCGCGGGCTACGATTGGACACCCGTGGCCTGGACCGTCAATAAAAATGATTTTTTATCCAATCGTGTTTTTATCCATGGTTTCTAAAATATTTCAAAATCTAAAATTTAGGCAGCTACATGCAAATAATTGCTGCTCTTACAGTATCAGCATTCTAAATGATGTTTGTCCTTACTTGGCTCACTTGAACGAGGCATTGTCGCCCCGCATGAACAGGTAGTCTAAGTTTTCCTTGATTAAATTATGGATTCTTCATTATTTTTTTTTGTAGGCCTTTGATATGTCAAATATTCTTTTGAAGCATTGAAGTTGAAAAGTAGTTTGATACGTTATATTAGAGACGTAGTCTCAAGGGGTCTGGGGCAGGGGCAATTGCCTCCTACCAAAAAAAAATGTTTAAAGCCTAGTACTATTTCAACGTTTTAACACCATAATAATTCATGTTGCATGACTTTTTCTACTCCAACAGTTGCCTTTGTTCCCATAAAAAAAGTTCCAGTTGGTAGGCTACGTCACTGGGTTAAATTAGGGTTGGATAAAACATACATTTTTTTCAAATGCACATGTTAAGGCTGTATTTGTGGAAGGGCTCTAAGATGTAATTAGATCTTTCCTGCTTTACAACACCTGCTTACATTGTATATTTTTCTACTCTTGATTTATGCAAAGTAGCCTATCAGTCCTTTTACTGTAAATTGGCATGCTTTTGAATTATTTTAGTCTCAAACATCATGAGCAAACACTGGAAGTTTGATATTGAGATTTTGCTTGAAACAATAAAGCAGTTTATTTTAACAAATGAAAGTAACATTAAATCAACAAATGCGCGTATGCTGGATAGAAATAATTTTTTGCTTTGTTTTATTTACCTTCTGCGTAAACCTGCCAGTCCGACCAATATTTCACATGAAACATCTATCTTTCTGCCCTGTTTTACGGTTTATAATTTACACCAATGGAAAATCTATCACATCAGACGACTAGACAAGAGCATAACAATTTTTTTTTCTGTCATCGATTTTTTTCCCTTGTCGGTTTTCCTCCTTTTATTATTTGGTACATTGAAGTGACGCTTCATAGCACAGGTCATTTAATTATGCATTAATCACAAATCAAACAACATTTTATTTTTTTCCTTTCAAATGCTGTGCACTAATACAGGAAACTTGTAAAGCTTAGACACAAATGAAGGAATTATTCGTCCGATATAGCCCGATAAATCCCAACAAAGCAGATAATATGAATTCTTTTAGCTGCCCAACGCATAGCCAGGATGCAGCCCACGGTATCCAGGACCTTTCCCTAATTAAAGTTAGACCGCTCCGTTAGCTCAGTGGTTAAAAAGCGTTTTATTCAAGACAACTCGGCGTTGGTTCGGCTCTCGGATTGTACGCTTGAGCAACGCATCTCAAAACTGTTATCTGTTTAGCGACACTTAGTGGACGAAATAATTCCCCAGCAACAACATTTCAACAATCGGAAACTTCACTCTGCCAATCTCGGTAACTGGTCTTGCATCAAAAGCCTCTTCATTCTACAAGTATGCGAAACTACCAGAAATATCCTTTCAAAGGGCTTTGTCAGTCCGAGGATAAAAAAACAAAACCAAAACCAAGTTCCAACCTTTTTAATAAGCAGGTAGACCATGACCTACTAGAGCACGGCCAAATATGTTGCGATTTGAAGAAATTTATAAGAGTCTGAATTGTTACAATCATAGCTATGACGAACCTGTCATCTTCCCATTTCCAGAAGTAAGTAAAATAAGCAGTATTTTTTACCTACACATATTTTTGGATTGTTTAACCGGAGATTAGATAATTACGTTGAGCACAGTTCACACAATAACTTAATAATGTAATACGCAAGACTTTTCCAACTGCAACCTGGAGGTAGTATCGTTTGGTGTATCGCTTTTGGTGCAATTGCATGTTCCTTTTAAAATAGCAAGGATTTTTTGTGGATTCTATGTTATAAGCTGACCATTTG
Source organism: Aplidium turbinatum (assembly GCF_918807975.1). Classification (NCBI taxonomy): domain Eukaryota; kingdom Metazoa; phylum Chordata; class Ascidiacea; order Aplousobranchia; family Polyclinidae; genus Aplidium; species Aplidium turbinatum. The sequence goes on along the minus strand of NC_137480.1, from coordinate 18,556,761 downwards.
ATGTGCCAATTTAAATTTTAGTTTGTTTCTTTTTTCGCCAAGTTTAATGTTGCAAGTAAAATATGCCTATTGGCGAAAGATCCTGCTATACAAAAAACCTAACGACTGTATGATGAAATCACCTCCAGGTATACAGTTGGAAAGTCTTACATATTTTACATTATTATTGCATAAATTGTGCTTCACATACCTTAGCCTACATATCTAATCTCCGGCAAAACAAGTAAAAAATATGTCTAGATGCAAATATTGCTTATTTTACATGCTAAATATATTTTATATTTTAATATATATAATGCGAAATATATATATATATATATATATATAATGTATATATATATATTTATATAAAAAAACAATGAAAACTATTAATACTACAAAAAGTGCTCAATGCCAAGCAAAAAGGCAAAGCAGAGCGAATTAAATCAAATATAGTTATTACTATCTGAAGCCTTTACAAATTGTTTCACCTAAAAAGACCTTCTGATGATCCGTTAGGTGAAACAATTTGTAAAGGCTTCAGATAGTAATAACTATATTTGATTTATATATTTATATATATATATAATGCGAAATATATTTTCTGTAACATCTACTGACAACTGATCCCTGTTACCTTAGCAATTGAGGTTTTAGCTTTCTAGATATGGAACAGGGATCGTTTCAGAATAAGACTAGGTCAGAAAGCGAGGCAGACTCCGACGCAGCTCAGCATCAGCCTAGAGCAGTTAGCTACAGAAGACAAGGTAGAAGAGTCCCTCGTTATGTTGACCAAGTATTCGCAGTTTTCCTAAGGTGTACGCATGCAAAAGAAAAACTGATCTTTTTGAAGAGATGTGCAAGCCGTAACGTTTTACTTCCGTCGAACCACCGTCAAGGTATGGATTTTGATCTTTTAATACAGCAGCAAAATCGAAAATTTTCTAAAGAGCTCGCAACCCTTAAAATACAGGCTAAAAGCGACATAGGCTTATGGAGTGCATTATCGGAATCCCAGCGCTTTCTAATCAATGAAAAACGTCTCAAAGAAAAGAATCGTTTTATTCGTAAATTCAACTGGTTGGTGTCTAAACAAAATTCAACCATAGAAGCTTTGACCCGGAATAGTGTGAGAAAAACTAAAAGTTCCAAGAATGCCAATGACAGAAAGAGATACCGTGCACGTCGCAAATTTAAGGCAATGCAGGAAGCCATGAGTAGAGCCAATCATCTGATCTTGAATAAATCGTCTCTTAGCCTAGATGATCAAGATAAACTTTTACTTATGAATGGTTTAAATTTTGCACCGACCCCAAACTGTACAGAGACAGTTGAAAACACTGAATGGTATAATGCCTACCAACACATCAGGCGGGTTGAGTGGAAAGACGTTTTCTTTGATGAAAGTACTGAACAAACAGCTATACCGAAAAAACTCAAAATAACTAAAACTTCCAGACCTCAGTTAGATCAAATTCACCAGAAAACCAAAGTGTATGTAAACATGGCATTTAGTAAACTTAGAAATTTGGGAACAGCGGTCAAACAAGGCTATCGCAAACACAATAACCTCACTACTGCACAGCGCAACAGCCTTAACAAAATTCGAAAATTGGTGTCTGAGAAAAAAATTGTGATTTGCAAATCAGACAAAGACGGCAAAATTGTTTTACTTGATTACCAGGATTATGACCAAATTTTGCAAGAGCAACTTAAGCAGTTTCAAACGTTGCCCTACAATCCCACCACCATCAACAAACACATGGATCAAATTAGAAAGCACTGCGAGGATTTTGTCTTGAGATTGCATAAATTGGGTGTCGTTGACGACAATCTGCTATACCATACAACCGGATTTAAACTAAAAGGTTCATCCTACCATCGAGAGACAGGTAAAAATGCTAAACATTTTCGGGATAATCAACCAGCCTACTGTTACCCTCTCTTCAAAACGCACAAACTGATTTCGGAAAATTTATCCGCTGTCAATGTCAAAGACATTCCAGTACGTCTACTTCAATCTGCTGGAATGATTACTACATCCCGCATCACCGCTTTCCTTGAAAAACTATTGGCACCCATCAGCATCAAATTTTGCCAATCCAATCTGAACGAATACTGCAGGGATAGCAGAAACTATATTGAGGAGCTATTGTCCTGGCAGAGTACAAATTCAAGTACAATTGATAACGTTTTGAAGAAATCGCCCTTATACATTGTAGCGGCGGATGTGAAATCACTTTATCCTTCTCTTAAACGTTCAGTCGTTGATGTTGCCTTGTATAGTGCTTTGAACACACACACCACATTTTCTGCTGAAGCTATAAGAAAACAATTGTTGATTTAAATAATTTCTGTATGAACAATGTTGTGACTCAATATCAAGAGCATTTTTTCACTCAAACTGATGGTATTATAACTGGGGATAACAACTCAGTTTCACTTGCTAATATAACTATGCATTTCATTCTGCAATCTCTGTGTACAGTTATTAACCAAGCATGCATTTTCAAAAGATTCATCGACGACATCATTTGGCTTTCATTTGGACTCGAAACAACTAATAATATAAAATTAGCGCTTATTGATAATTTCGCCAAATTTGGACTTGAATTAACATTCAGGCAGGTTGATACTTCTCAAGAGACAGGCGCAGTGGAATTTTTAGATGTCAATCATTGCATCACCCATGGTAACAAGTTTAAATTTACCACTGAAGATTTCGTCAAAGCTACAGCAAAAGATCGTTGCTTCATAAATGGAAAGTCGCACCACCCTATATCCACCTTCAAATCCATATTATACGGAGAAGCCATTCGAATGCGTCTTCTGAATGAGTGCCATGAACATTACATTTCCAGCTTGTCAAGACTCAAAGAAAAAGCTACTAGGTCAGATTTCCCTATCGCGATGACAAATGACATGATTGGAATTGCTTCAACTTGGACTGACAGACTTAGGCCACCAAAACCTCAAAAGAAAAACAGCAAGACTGTGTGGGCTACTGCTTTCCCAGCTCTATTAAAAATGAGTGAAAAAGAAAAGGAACTTAAACCTGATGTCATGGTCACATACACAAGGCCAAAAACAATTGGAAATTATGTTACAAACTACAAAGATCTATCAAAAAAAATCCAATCTTCTGTTCTACAAAGAGGTTATTCTGCTCCTTGTGGTCGCTGTGCGTTGTGTGGTAACCATGGTCATCATCGTTTGTCAATGGTTTCACGTACAACGACATTGAGCACTCCGCAAAGACTTTTTAAGTTAAAACAGGAACTCAATTGCAGCAATTATGGGATTTATGTAGCAACATGTTTACTTTGCCATGAACAATATGTTGGACAAACGGTTAATAAATTTTCGGTTCGCTGGTCAGGCCATCGTGCAACTTGGAACACTTTTGATTTTTCTTCTAATAATGACAGGGCTGCGTTATTAAAACATTTTGCTGTATTTCATGATCTAAGTACTGAACCACAACTTTCCCAATGCTACAATGTCACATTTGTTGAACAACCCAATATTGATAATCTAGATGCTTGTGAAGATAAATGGATACATAGGATACATGCCAAAATAAATATCCAAAAATTAATTCTGCCACAAGTTTAATTTTTTGACCCTCCACTCCACTACATTTTTGGTATTTTTTCAATATTTTACTGCCTTATTATTCACTGCCGTCTTTGCCTACTCTTTTTTCCACAACGCTACATTTTGTGTTTTCCAAGACGCTCCTTTTAATTATTTATCGCTGTACTTAGTTTGTTTATCACTGCCTTTGACTGCCGTGTTCCGCATATACTTTATTTTCTTTGCCGTAATTTGTCACAACGCTACATTTGCAGGCTTTGCTCATCGCTCTTTCATCAATTCTAGTTTATATTTTACATTTGATAAGTAATTTACTTTACTGCCGGCTTAGTTTAGTTTTCTTTCAGCATTTTTTCAATATTTACGCTTATGCTTTTTCAATTTTTTACGCTCATGTTTTGACATTATTGCGTCACTGTAATGTTGTTTAAAACATTACTTGTAGGTTTTAACTGCCCTTTATCAGAACTGACGATGCACTGAATAAGTGCGAAATATATTTTCTGTAACATCTACTGACAACTGATCCCTGTTACCTTAGCAATTGAGGTTTTAGCTTTCTAGATATGGAACAGGGATCGTTTCAGAATAAGACTAGGTCAGAAAGCGAGGCAGACTCCGACGCAGCTCAGCATCAGCCTAGAGCAGTTAGCTACTTATTTTACATGCTTTTGTAAGTGGGAAAATGACAGGTTTGTCATGACTATGATTGTAACATTTAAGACTCTTAGAAATTTTCCTAAATAGCAACATATTTGGCCGTTTTCTAGTAGGCCGTGGGTAGACTAACTATACCGTAATAGTGTATTATGGAATCAACAATGTTAAAATGATAACTTAAATAATAACAACATGGTGAAATGCAGATACAGTAGGTAAGTCGACCTCGAATGAAAATTGAATGATTGGTTTATGTTTTTTTGCGAGAATAATAACACAGAGGTGGAATATTAAATAAAACAAACTCTCCTGGTGATTGCGTAAAGACGAGGATTTCACCTCCACTTCAAGTTGTTTAAAGGTGAAATTAGCTAAAATAACTGCATGCCATAAAAATTTACCTTCTGTCACTGAAAAACTGTTTGCGTTTGCCTGCACTGTCTTTATGACAAAGACGTGGCCTACGGTACAAAGTTTTAGATTTGAGTTTCCACATTTAAAAGCGGCTAAATACTAACGGCTAATCAATAATGCACTTTTGAAAATTTTAATCGAATTTTACTTTTTCATTGTTTTCTTTGGTTATAGGCGAATTCTTCGTAAACAATTCTTCGTAAAGCAATTTTTCGTAAGCAATTCTTCGTAAAACAATTGTTCGTAAACAGTTGTTGGTAAAATGAAATCCGTAAAAGAATTTTTCGTAAAGCACTTCTTCGTATACATCAAATCTCCATTGCATGCACGAATAAATGCTTTGGGAAGAATTGTTTTACAAAGAATTAACTTTACGAAGAATTGTTTTACGAAAAATTGCTTACGAAGAATTGCTTTACAAAGAACTGTTTGCGAAGAAAACGTCGGACACCGTTTTCTTTATTGAATTTAACATAACAGATGATTAATTAATGCCTTCGTCTTTGTAAGAAGCCTTAGATTCTTTCTGGTGAGTGGTGATACTAGACGGATCGCTTATATACCTCCATCATTTGGTATCACTGCGCATGAAACTAACATCCCGCGCTGCGCTAATCAAGCGTCTGACAGGCTCCAGTTTGGGGTCGAGGGCTGACACTTTGCGAATAGCAGCCTTAGCCCTTGTCTACTCTTCAGCAAAGTATTGCGCACCTATGTTTGGTGCCGCAGTGCTCACTGCCACAACATCGACAATGCCATAAACAGCGCCTTGCGCACAGTGACAGAATGCCTGCATTCCACACCATTGGACAATCTTGCCATTCTCGCTGGCATCTAACCTGCTGAGATTCGTCGCGAAGAAGCCATAGATCTGTCTCTCGGCCGAAGGGCACTGGAGTCTAACCATCTTCTCCACCACAAGATCTCTGCTCCCTCAAACGAGCACCCTGTGTCGACTGAAATCATGACACCCATTGGTGCCAGCCGCTCAACTCCTGATCAACAAAGCTAATGAACAAGATTGATTGATTGAATCTTTATCCTCGGACTGGGAATGCTTTTTGCAGAGCTTAATCCTGGCAGTTTCGCATACTTGTAAAGGCTTTGAATCACTGACGCAGGCCCGGTTGCAACTTTGTAAAAGGTACCATAAAAAAATCCCCTTTGAGCAACAAAGGAAAACGTAAATCGTAGCTAAGTTTAGTAATCGGCTCACCATCGGCTGGCTTGGCGTATTGGGTTAGGGCGGTGGTAGTCTTTGCATTGACGTGGGATTGATTCCCACCGCTGCTGTTGCTGTTTTTTCTTCTGTAATTACCAAACAAAGTTAAAAGGGGATTTTTTAATGGTACCTTTTCAAAACTTGCGGCCCGGTTACCGAGATTGACAGAGTGAAGTTTCCGATTGTTGAAGTCATGTTGCCGGGGAATTATTCCATCCATTAGATGCCGCTGAATGGAGATCCGTCCTTAACGTGCGTTGCTTAAGCGCACACCCCGAGAGTCGAACCAGCGCCGCTTGATCTTGAAGCTTCTTCGTTTCAGAAGTGACGCGCTAACCAACTGAGCTATCAGGGCAGACTATTCTAAGACATTTCTGCTGAGGATACTTGGGCGGACTATAAATGGAATTCTGAATACAAGTCAAATACCACCAAACTCCATTCGTTCATCGACGCCGACACCACGCTTCATCGGCCTGAACGTACAAAGACAGGCATGGGTGCGCCCTCAACTGTCTTTGTAAGGGCGTCGGGAGTTTTAACTCAACCATGCATCAATGGCTAATGGCCTTTTCCTCCTCCTGTGAATGTGGTGCTGAGGAACAGACCGCAGACCACATCATCAATGACTGTACCATATTCAAGCCACCTAACGGAGTGGAAGGTCTGCTCTTCATAGATGATGAAACCAAAAACTGGCTACTCTCTAGTAGCCTTTCAGTGTACTCAGGGAACATCGTCAATCTGGGGTGGTAAAAGGATAGACCCTTGGCCCCAGAGGCGCACACGACGATGACATCAAATACTAAAAGTAGTTTTGTTCAACGGTGCAAGTTTGATGCAGGAAAGATTAAATTTGATGGTTTATTTACGGTAACTGGGACACAGACAAGTCTATAAAATAGATCAAAGTTAAGTCAGCCTTGTTTACCTAAGTTGAACGTTTTGTTGCCCGTGTTTTCGTACACTGCCAAGTTGATGACTATGGAGTTATTAGACCAGAGGTTGGGAACCCATGGCTCGCGAGCCATATATGATTGTTCGTGACGGCCTTTAACTCATGGAAAGTTTTATTTTAACTTCTCTTTACAACTTAAAGCTGAAAATGCGCTCTGAGTGAACCAACAAGGTAGCCTAAATGCATTCTTTCAAAAATTTCTGGGGAAGGTTCCTCAGATCTTTCCGCTGTTTTTCTCATCTTCAGTAGCCTAAACACATGTCCCCACTTTTACCGTTCATCACCTGCCCCTACATGTTAGTAGCATTAAGTGTTAAAGCTTTAGCCTATATGGTTTTTACGAAAACAAATTTCCAAAAATGTAGCTTTCAAGGCTATTGCCTAAAAAGATTCCTGACCCTTGTATTAGACTAGTAGGCCTAGGCCTATAGCCTACACCATCTTAGAGATTGTGAGTAATGTTGCGTTTTTGAAAGTATAGGCTACTTGCAAAGACAAAATTTGGGCAAATTTTGTTTGCCCATCCAAATCGATCCAAATGTTTTATTCTCCTACGGCTATGTCTTACACCGTACACGCTCACAGGGTGGTTTTGATTTTCAAAATCTCCTGTTTGCACTAATGACACTGGAGTATTTTCAGCTAAAAAACAAAACGGAACGCTTGAGTTGTTGTATGTTTCGGCTGCTATGGACAATTTAATCTGCAATAAAGTTGTAAAATTCTCAGTTTAGTTCTCAGCCTATGTGCCAAACATAGCAGAGGTTTAAAAAAAGGCAGAAGCGACAAAACGCGGACGTTATAACGTGCATGACACTAAAGCAGGACAATCAGTTTAAAACAGGGGTGTGCAACCTTTTTTACAGGAGGGCCAGATATAAATAACTGGGTGAAACCGCGGGCCGCATGTTTATTTAACATATGATTTCTAGTAGTTGCAGGCACAAAAAAGTAGTTTTTTTGTTGTTCATATGGTATTATTAGAGGATCTCCTTGCAGAAATAATAAGTTAAGACGTATAAATTTTTGAAGAAAACTGCTATTCAAATCTATTATCACACAGTCTTTAAACGAGTTAAGTGAGAAGTTTGCAGCTGGCTTCTTTTCCCGAAGGCTTGTCCCAAATTTACTTTAATGGAAGTGCTCGCAATTTAAAGTCCAGTTTCCAGGTGTTCGTCTGTCAGAACCGATCGATGGGGAGAATTTATGACGCCCATTTTAGAAAAAAATTGTTCGCACAAATACGTTGAGCCAAAAAGAGCCATTTTAGAAGCCATAAATTTTTTCAAATGTGGAAAGTCATCTTGGTTGAGATGTTTTCCGTAAAAATCGCCAAGATTCATCTATAAATACTTTGCTTTCAAATCCGCTTTTCTCTTGAAGATCAATCAATTCAAGTTCGATATCACCTGGTGGTTTGTCAATGTCTGTGTTGAATGACAAAGAGAATATACCAAACAAATGTTCATGAGATTTAAAGTCCTTGAAATGAGCCAAAAATTCATACAACAATTTTCAAGTTGATCTGCAAATTTAGTTTTTTCTCAAGATGCATTCCATGTTCTCTCAAATTTGGAAAGTGAAAAAGATTTCCTGTCTGTATGTGAGCTTTCCAAAGTCGTAATTTGTTCATGAAGTCTTTTATGTGACCATACATTTCATTCGCATACTGTTTTTTTTTGTTGCAGTCTTGTATTGAGTTCATTCAATTGTTTTTTTTGCTCTTTTTCAATTGGCACTTTTTCAATTGTTTTTTTTTTCTTCCCATACCTCTACTTCTAATTTTAACAAAATTTGCTATTTTGACTGGTTCAACAAATTTGGCAAGGAATGGGCCGTTAGGCTTCTGCCGCTAGGAAGTTGTTCTGATCCAACCGCTTTTAGGCTACATGAGGCAACTGCGAAATTAGACACAAGCCGGCTCTACAAAAGGTCTTAAGCAAGAGATCAAACAAAAAGGCGAGAAAGCCAGAGACGAGAGTAGGACTCCGCCTCTGATCTTCAGACGTTCCAAATAATCAAATACAATGGATTAGCGGTGACCGGCGGGAAATTTCTGAAATGGTTAACAGAAGGTGCGAAATTACAATAATCCACTCCACAATGATTTTTTCACATTTACCAGACTAAACTAAGTTATAAACACGTTTCACGGGCCCCACACAATTCAAAATTGGCACATTTTCGCGGGCCGCACAATTTTTTTTCGTGGGCCGCATTTGGCCCGCAAGCCGCACGTTGCACACCCCTGGTTTAAAATGTGACACGGTCCCAACACTTTAGTAAAAATTAAAAAAAAAAGAAAAAAAAGTTTGGTAATTGTTTTTTAAACTCTTTATATGAGTAAAAAAAACAAAAATAAAACAATAAGACAGCAGTGCTTTAGTAATCGACATTGGTGAGTTATCAAAAATGCTGATGGTCTTAAAGGGAACACTCTTGATGCGTTAGCTCATCATGAAGAGCAAAGTAGGCAAAGAAAACCCCTGAAAGAAATCCTACCATGGGCAAAGCTATTTCAGAACGCAACACACCAGGCCTTGCAGGACTAACAAACACGATAGGCCTACAGTAGATATTATTATCGGTTCCCCTGAATCTGCACGTTCCGATTTTATTGGACCGCAGTGGACATGGAGCTGGCCAAGAGTGTGTGCGTAGCCCTCGCGTAGTCACGACCACCTTAAACAACCACACAAGCGAATGGCCTTTGTCTCAATTTGGACCAGGACCGAAACAAAGCCCAATGGCGATGATATTACGGGTAACGGGGGCAGTAGGGTGCATCATCTGCCCCTCATTTTTTTCTTTGATTTTCTGCAGTGGATTAAAATGTTCCTTTTTATGATTGTTGAAGATGTGCAACTTTTCAGAAGAATTCATTAACATCTAGGGGTACCACAATTGGATTAAATTATGTCATTTTTTGTTATTTTGGGGTCATTTCATGGCTACTGGTACAGTTGTGGAACCGTATGTGGTAGATTTTTATGAAATTTCATATGTAAAATTTCTGTGCAATTCTGAGAAAAGTGATACCAATTTTACCAAAATCGGCCCAGCACTTTTTGAGATATCGGCGATTGAAAATTGGCCCTTTTCGTGATCGCTCATGCGTAAAAATTAACTGCAAATTTTTTTTGACCTATTAGGCTATTATGAAGGTGTTTCAAATGGTAACTTGAAAATTCCAATGCATATGAGTTATCCAAAGTAAGGAGGTTCTGCAAAGATATATTTTTTGTTTGTTGTTATATCACTACAGGCCACCAAGTGGCTAGTTTCACACATGACTATTTGTGATCATTCATGCATGACAAAACTTTGATCGCTTATAACAAAAAACACTCTACTTCGATTTTTCTGCAACTTGGCTTAAATGAAAGATAATATCCTTGGCTTTCTAGCTTCCAAATATGAAGTGGGATAATTGAGTAGAAATGAGGTAGTTTGCTGTAGTAAATGTACCATGCATTTTTTAAAGTGAAGAAAGGATAGGTAGCACAGTTTAAACAACTGACTGAGGGGAGACGTTAAAACCAATTCCGTGGCCGGTTACAACGTCTTATACAACAGTTACAACGTTAAATTGGGATTCTCATGAATTAGACAAACACAAACTGAATGGGTTCCGGAAGCTCCTACCAAAACGCACCATTTTGGCCTTAATGTGCAAAATTTTGACAAACCAATCTTCATATCTGGTTGTCTCTTTTTAAATTCCTGATACAACTCATTTAGTGTCACCAAAACCAATCTTCCAAAACCTCAACCACGTCGACAAAGGGCTTTCCCTCAAGAGATTATTGATTCTGTGTTGAAGTTCTATGAAGATGATGAATTTAGTAGGTTACTTCCAAGTCAAAAGGATAAAGTGTCTGTGGGCAAAAAATGCTATCAACAAAACAGATTGGTTTTGGTGACACTAAATGAATTATTGTATCAGGAGTTTAAAAGAGACAATCAGATATGAAGTTTGGTTTGTCAAAATTTTGCACATTAAGGCCAAAGTGGTGCGTTTTGGCAGGAGCTTCCGGAACCCATTCAGTTTGTGTGTGTCTAATTCATGATAATTCCAAGTTACTGATAGAGGCGGAAATTTGGCAGAATCTTACAGACTTGCTTTCTTTAATGGTATGTGATATTACCTCAAGAGAATGTATGTTTAGCAAGTGCGACCAATGTCCATTTTCAGAAGTTTTGAGAAGCCACCTTAACTCGCTGTTTGAGGATCATGATGAAGACATCACTTTTAAACAGTGGACAACAGCTGATAGAGCAGAAATTGTTACGATGATCACGAGTGTTTCAGATTTCATAGAAACCTTGATTGAGAAGCTGGTCTAACTTCTTCCACATAGTTATGTGTCCAAAGCACAATCAAATTATTACAAGTCCAGAAAAGAAAATTTGCAAGAAGGTGATGTTTTGATTGCAATGGACTTTTCAGAGAATTATTCCTTTCATGTGCAAAATGAAATCCAGGGCTTTCACTGGACACATGCCCAAGCAACTGTGCATCCAGTATTTTGCTATCACAAAAACACCGACTCCGACATGGTTGAACACTTATCCCTTTGCATTCTATCAAACATACTGGTTCATGACGTGCAAAAGGTGTATTACATACAAATTGCAAAGTTTAAACGTCTTGTCAAATTTATCTTGTCGTGCTATGGCTTGTACTGGTTTTTAGCACCGTGCCAAGTCAACGCACCAACAAACGATTTGCGCTTTATTGAAGTCTTACACCAATACAAAGAAGAAGACAAGCTGGTAGCAGAGGTAGCGCTCAAATATTTCATGCTACACACATGGTACTTGTCTGGAGAACTTTCTCCCTTTGCCTTTTTCTGCACCAAGACACTGCCAGCTGAGAAAGCAGCAATGGCAAGAGCAATACTGAAGAAAATGAAAAGTTTCAGACAGCCATTAAAAAGATTTGTAGAAGGTTTTGGAAAACTAAGGTTGATTCCAATGTTGTCAGCCACCAAGTTGGCTGATCTAATCAATGAAGATTCCTGGTTCCTTTTTGCAGCACTAAAGCTTGGCCATTGTACAAGTTTCATGGACGAAGATGTTCTTCAGTGGGACAGTTGTCCTTCATATGCAGCTTGCTGCACAGTTGTAAGGCAGCCGAGAGTAGTGAATGATGCAGCTGAACGGGGCGTCAAGCTTGGATGCGACTATGTTTCATCGGCAAAGTCTGAACAGAGATTCCCAACTGTTCTGCAGACTGTTAAAGGCAGCTATCGGCAACGTCCGAATTTACGGAAGAAGGAAATGAACAACAATGTTCAATGGATACTGCATATTTTGTTGAGCAGGCAACTGTGCTTTTTCTAACTGTGTTATTTCAATTCGGAAAATACAGAATTTTGAAAATTCGCCAAAACAATGTGCATTTATTGGTGTTTTGTGACCAAAACAGTGAATGTTAAAGTTTAGATAAAGTTCAGACGTGCCATCTGAAACAAGGCTTTTCACATTTTTCGCTCGACGTTTATATGTCAAAAATTCATTCGCGATGTGGTACCCCTAGATCCAAATCATTTCGCATAAAACTTCACAGGTGTGTTTACTTTGACAAAAGGAACACTTCTGACAACTGCAGAACAAAATTTAAACGAAAAAGGGCAGATGATGCACCCTAGGGGGCAGGCTTGGTAGAGTAGGAAGCCTCCAGCCCGGTCTCACACATTGGCGGCGGATCTATGATGATCGTCTCCCAGCATACAATGTGACTTTTGCCCACGTCTTTTCCATCATAGACTGGGCCTCCAAAGCCACATACGACATCACCATCCAAAACCAAATTCAATTTGAAGACAAAACCAATGCTCGGACACGAGCTGGAGCCGACGACGACGAGATATTATTAAAACAGCATAAAAATATAAACATATTGTTAAAGGATGCTTTTTAAGTCAAGTAGATAATAGGCTACTGGTAGGCTTATTCAGTTAATTACGTCTCGCTTATTATAGTCGTAATCAGGGATGGAGGAACCATTTTAAAAGTAGGTGGGCCCAGAGGCGCAGCAATCAAAGTCAACCCATATTCTGGGGGGCTTATACATTGAGTTTTCATGATTGCCTTTCGTACCAACAAGCGAAAAGTTTCTATTTTAGGCCCAATTTGGCCAAGACATTTACAAAATTGTTGAATCGCTTTATAGTGATAAAGCTTTGGTAGAGAGTTTGCTTTGTTGAATCATGGAGAAATAAAACATAGTAGGCTAACCTTAACGGGTTTAACATACTTTAATACACACAAAAATATAACATAATTAAAATAAACTCAAACGTTTTCGACACGTACGTGTGTCCTCATCAGGAAACAACACATACATCGGCATGTCAACCAGACATTTGTTGACAAGGGCCGGGGAGCACTTAAACCCAAACCTAACAACTAAAAGTGCAATTAAAAAGCACATCGCCTCTTGTGAAACGTGCACTGACAATGTCTCGATTGGCCAATTTAAAATCATCTCACGAGGCAGATATGATTTTCAGACTAAGATCATAGAAGCCTTAAGACCCCGATAGCTCAATTGGTTAGCGCGTCACTTCTGGAACGAAGAAACTTCAAGATCAATAGCGGCGCTGGTTCGACTCTCGTGGTGTGCGCTTGAGCAACGCACGTTAAGGGCTGCTCTCCATTCAGCGGCATCTAATGGATGGAATAATTCCCTAGCAACAAACCTTCAACAATCGGAAACTTCACTCTGTCAATCTCGGTGACCGGGCCTGCGTCAGTGATTCAAAGCCTCTACAAGTATGCGAAACTGCCAGGATTAAGCTCTGCAAGAAGCTTTCCCAGTCCGAGGATAAAGATTCAATCAATCAATCAATCAATCTCTCAACCGGCAGTTATTCGCCTGTGGCTCATCGTTATTTTTGTGTGTGTTCTAATTGTTTGTCCAATGCCTGTAGTCTACACCTCATGTGATCTGTTTCCCACCGCATAATTTACTCGTAATCATTCTCGTATCATTTGTTCAGTTTGTGCTTTTCAGTCCAGAGTGTCGTTACAGTTTTAGTGCAAAGTCAAATATATCTTCGGATTTTTCATTTTATGTATAGGCCTAGTGCAGATTTAATTCTTTATGAGGACACATGTACGTGTCTAACACGTTTGAGTTTATTTTAATTATGTTATATTTTTTGTGTGTAATAGAGTATGTTAAACTCGCTAAGGTTAATGTGTTTTATTTCTCTATGCTTTATAGTGCTGTACAAAATATGGCGATGAACACACAAATAAAAAAGAAACAATACACACACAGTTATAATACCACCTGGGATAAATAATCTGCAGCATTATACAGTAGGCTGTGCGCATATGTAACAGCCGCAGCACCAATATGCAAATAGTCTATTGGCATCAACAATGCACAGCTAATTACCACAAAGTTTCAATACCAGGAGTTCCGGTGGCGGTATATACACATATTTCACAGTTAGCAAAGTTATCCGGGAGTAACAGCCTGCAGTATTGTGTGCATACAACAGCTGCACCACCAGTATACAAGAAATATAATAGGCCTACTGGTATCAAATAACAACAAGGTTCCTTCAACTGTCACTATATAGGTGACTGCTACTGTATTACACTTAAAATTTTTTCCTAAAAAAGTTAATAATAGGCCTACGATCATTGAAAGCAATAAATTCTTGGCAAATTGAGGTGAGATCAACCTGATCGATCAAGTTTTTGTGAATGTGTTCAACTGTTCATCCTATGGCTCAAGTGCTCTTGGGTCTGCTTTTTAAGTGATTTTTCACCAGACTGTGGCACGACAAAGACCTTTTTGCAGTAGCATTAAACATAGGGATTTTCAGGGAAAACTGTATCAGTTTTGATAGATTTATGTAAATGTTTTATCTATTTTAACAGCTTGAGTTCGTTTTCGAAAGAATTAACATCAATATCCCCATCTAGCCTGGTTTAAGTGCCTTCTTTTAGAGACAAAGTTGCTGCATCCTCTACCCTTGCTGCAGCTAAAGTTACTTTCTCTATATCACAAAAAACTGCAGGTTATCTTGGTCAAATCTTTCGCTACCTTTTCAAAAAAAAATTGGCTTTCAAAAGTGGGTGGGCCAGGTCTACCCAGAAAATAAAGTTGTTGGGCCCAGGCCCACGAGGCCCACGTGGTTCCTCCATCCCTTTTCCCTGGTTGTAATCGTAGGCTTATATGCAACCCGCAGGCCGTCGCAGCAAAAGGAGTGCTAGCCAGTGATGATCGGTGAGGGAAAGCAAGGAAAGCAGTGCTTACCTGAGCGAAAACTATGCAAAATATAATGACTGAATTCTAGGTTTAACTTCTTATTATTTTTATCATGTCTATTTTAACTTGAAAATTACTGTATTCGTAACTAGAATTACTCGTAACGCTTGTGAGTAGTCTAAGTCCTCACCAAACCGCATGTCTTGCCTATAAATGCCAATTAACGCAAACGCTTCTGTCAGAAACAATCACTGAGGCTCCAGGGAAGCAACTATCAAAGTTGCTTACCCAGATTCAAAAATGTCAAAAAACGCCTTCGTTTTATCCAATCCTCACTCGTTTTGCAAAACGTCACCAGCTGCTTAGCCAATCAGATGTGTTATGGTGAGACCAGGTGAGTCTTGCTTTCCCAGTGACGTCAATGCATACATTCGCTAGAGCGGCTAGACTAACTCGTCAGAATGGTCTCTCGTCACGGTACACAGCCCAGGGTCTATGAGAGGGGGGTACGGAGGGTACGGTGTAGCCTACCCTTGAAGGCCCAGGCCTGTGTTTGTTGGGGGGCCCGAAATTGTGGTTTTATAGTTTACCCGCAAAAATGTTTGGTTAAAACCATCTTAAACGACTGATTTTAAGCATAAAAGTTGTTATTTTTTAGTCCGGGGGGGGGGGGGGGTGCGTAATTTAGTAAAAGGGTCCAGAAAGGTAATCGAGTGCTTTGCGAGCAAATTAGGGGCCCAAAGTGGTAATTTAATGTTTTACGTGCAAAAATGTTCTGTTAAAAGCACTCTAAATTAAATCATAAAAGTTAGTTATTCTCCTGTTCTAGGGGGGAGGGGCATAGTGTAGCAAAAGCAAGTTTGAGAAAGACCCGGGCAAAAAGCCTGGGTGTTTGTTTTTTTGTGTGTTTTTTAAGAACTATTTGACAAAGGTAGTTTCACGCTTATTTCACTTCAAAATGAATTTCGAAGTTAAAGCAGGAGCTGGAGAATACTTTCGGAGCAGGACCGGAGCCGGAGTCAAAAAAGTGACTTTTCTCGTTCACCTCTGCTAGTGCTGGGCATGTGGTGAATGCAAAAGTTAATGAAGAAAGGTTAGGATTGGTCAGATCATTAATTTGATTATGCTTTAACAAGATGTTATGTCTGAGCCTTGGTAGAGAGCTTGGCTTGTACCAGATACATGATATAACACTCAGTAACGTTAACAGATTTAACATTAAACACACAAAAAAAAACATGAAAAAGCTACTAAATCCAACGTTTTCGACACCACATAGTGTCCTCTTCAGAAATAATTATAAGCTACATCTAAGAAAAATAAAAAAATGAATTTAAAATTTTTACATTAAAGATGTACAATAAGCAACAGCACCATCAACAACTGACACACGAATTCAATGCAGGATACACAAATTGGCGAGGGACAGATCACATAATATGCACAACACAAAATAATAGTTTTATTGCAGCCTGATACTATCATTGCACACAGATATCAAATTCTGCAGTAGCCTAAAATGTTGTGTGGTGTGCAATACGTCTACGCAAACATCACGCGTTTTGTCCAAGACAAAGGGGCCCGAGGTGAAAGGGGGGCCCGGAATGACTCTTCGTACCCCTAGTGAAAATTTCTCTCAGAGGCCCTGTACACAGCACAAGCATCATAATGCCGAAATAATTGTTGCTGTTTTTTGATGTCTCCTCGCCATGTAAGCTACTTTAGCCTACTAGCTTTCATAGTCATGCCTTTGCCCTTTTTACAGCGTTGATGTAACGTTACTTCGCCAATGAACGTTCAGGTGCGGATGCAATATTTAGTTTGTTAAGCTTCTATACGTAGGAGGCAAACTTATCCAGCTTTTTGTAAAAATTGCTTGCGGTTGTAATGTTTAGGCCTAAGTGTTAGTTTTTGTAGTGTAGGCCTAACTGAATATCTCAGAATGAACATTCATGACGAATTAAATATTTAGACAACTATTATTCCATGTCTAACACTGGATTTTGGTCCTGCAACGTTAAAATTAAGATTGTTCATGACTTCTAAACATTAAATGGATGTATGATCACGACATAGGCGAAGCACAATTTGACAAATTTTTATTTTTGATTTGTTTTGGAAATGCTCTCAGAGCGCACCAAATTGGAAGTGTTTTTCAAAAATTTCTGGAGGAGGCCCCCCAGACCCCCCGCTGGAACTGTTGCCTTCGACAACACGCCTTCGGGCTTCGCCCGACTGTTACGCCCTTCGTGCCTACTACCTTGCTGCAGCATATTTACAAGTTGGTTTCCCAACGGTTTAAGCCACCGAACGTCACTGGTGCTAGTTTACATGCACGTAATATTGTAAGCTCTCTTGAAACATCTGACAGAAACTAAATTAAGAGAACGTTTAGCCATCGTCAGTGTAGCCCAGCGGTCCATAGCTAGGGAGGCAGAAGCCTCGATGAGGTAGCCTACTGGGCTTGATTTACCCTGCCACCACTTTTACTCTTCTTGTCAAGTTCAAAGCAAAAATCAACCTTCTGGCCGACTTCCAGAAGGGTCACAACCAAGGGCACCGGAAGCATGAGGGGGGCGGATGCCCCCTTCTCTCAATTTTTTTTTGTGGATGGGGGACAGGGGGGCAATGATTCCCTTTTGAGGTCATGTAAACTACTGCACATTCTGCAATATAACAATTTCTGCTTTTCGCTTTTAGCCTAATTATAATTTTTCATTTTTGCCTCAAAATAATATTCACGACACAAAATTCTTTATCACAGTAGGTTAAATCGCAGACCTTCGATGCCATTGTTCTTTGTAGCCTATAGGCTACCTGGCACTTGTATCATTACTCGATGATGAGCTGATCGATGAACCTTATTGCTATATTTTATCTTATACCGTAACTTAAAACAAATCGGCCTTTCAGTCACAAAAGTACCCTTTTTTCATAATGCTGCCTCACTAGTAAAAATCGTTCCGGCGTTCCTGGTCACAACGACTGCAGTCAACTGGTTTACAAGGAATAAACGCGTAATGATCAAAGCGTTTGTGGTCAACTACTTCATCCGCTGCAGCGACCCAAGGACCACAAACACGTCAACCGGAGTAAGCTGGTGTAGGCCTACACTTTATATGTGACTTGAGTATTTTAAAAACTCAATTCTTGAAGATTTAACCAGATAAATTTATGTACGCAAGTAACGCAAGTGATATGCTTCTCAGCGATAGCGATGTGATATTCTCAGCGATCTCTTGGTGATATTTTTACCCTGTTTAGGTTACTTTTTTCTGAGCGACAGAAAAAAATGCCTATGGGTTTTTAATGTTTTAAAAATATTGCAACTTTGGTAGAAATTAAAATAAATTTTAAAATATAGACTACTACTTTTTTTTCAGCGCTAAAATTCGTTGGGGAGGCTGGGGTGCATTGGAACACTAAAAACGTTTTTGTTTCTAGCTCTATCAGGTTTTGTTTAAACATACTGACGTCTCGCTAGTTGATAGTATAAGTGTAGTTCTATATTTTAAATTATTCCACTTTCTCCAAACTTTTATACTTGCCGAGTATTTCGAGCTCAAAATTTGGTGTTCGAATGCGCCCCGTGGATTTTTTCCGGGGTCAAATGGAACACAAGACTGGGTGGATTGGAACATCGATTGGGGTACAATGGAACACAAGTAAAACATCACAAAAACGTGTTTATTAAAAAGAAAAATTGACGAAAAAACTTCCTTTTCAACGAAGATAAACAACAACAAAAAAATAGGCTGTGTTTCGTTATACAAACGTTGTGTAGGAATAGTATCCAGCCCTACATTTTGTGTTTTATATTATGTTGAGCAGCTGCTTTTCGTATTGAGTATCCTTGGTTTATGACCATTTCGGTGGCACTCTTCATGACATTTCCTGAAAAATCTCTATCAGTCTAGCGTTTACGACTTCGAACCATGTTTACAATACCGGCTAGACAAAATTTCTCTGTCGCTAGTTTTGCAAGAGTTGGCTATGCGTGAATATGTTTCAGCAACACCTAACACCATAACTGTCTGTGGAAAATGCAATGACAAGTTAGGCACTAGTTTTAGTGTGCACTGTGCAGTAGCTTACTGGAAATGAAGTCAAACCAAAAGTCAGCAAGTTATTGGTTGATACTTTTACATGAAGACAAATCATGTAGTGTGTAACTTTAGCCCACAGTATAGGCTACTTATAGGCATAAACAATTAACTTACACTCTCTAATGTAAGGGTAACCATTGTTAGGTAAACTCTTTAACCAACGAGTAAGCTACGAGAGATTAGGTGCGAGTTCAAGTCTAAAAAGCTTACTTAAAACTGTAGCCAACTTGAGATGGAATCAAGTCCGTAGGCTACTCGTAGCCTACTTGAATGTAGGCCTAACCTATGACAATAATATGAACCTGGCTTTAATATCTTTATGCTTCCTGCAAGCAGACTGTTTTATTTATAACTAACAGATACAATATGTTGGGGAGCATTGGAACGTGTTCCAATGCAGACAAACATTTTTGTTCCAATCCACCCCAAGGCAAATTTTTTAACAAAAATGGCGGTAGCTCATTTGTTTTCTAACCTGTTGAGAAAACTGTTTCACACAAGCTTGCTAGTATCCCTACGTTCTTAGTTTCATAGGTGGGACAATTTTTCCTTCGCTGAATATTCTGTAACTAAGTTTATTTTGAATAAACTGCAATTTACTTGAACTAGTCAGAAACACATTTTGATCAACAGCACCCTACCTCAGCGCATGTCAGCTACCAAAACAGAACATGTAGTGAGCAACTTAGCAATGAAGCCACTGTCATGCTTGAATGGTTTTAAAAGTTAAAGAAAAAAAGGGGAATTCGACTGTTCCATACGTCCCTGTGTTCCAATGCACCCCAGCCTCCCCTAGTCCTTTATGAGCGAACGTCCACTATTACAACGTCGCGAAATTATGCATAGCCTATATTATTCTGCTTTTAAAATAGTTTTACTTGTTAACTTTTTATATTAAAGATTATTTTATTGTAGCATTTTTGAAGTTTTACTTTGTACTTTATGTTTTGCCTTTTCTCTTGCGTTCATTGAATGCTTCCGTATGTTCCCTTCTTGAAAGTAGTTTAATTTGAAGTGCCAAACTGAAGCCACAACTTTCACCTAAAGTAACCAGGACAACGTGAATAGCAAATGGTTGATAGATTATGTCGAAGGCGCAATCTTCCAGGCGTTTAGCACAAGGCTGAGTACCATATTCACTATGGAACAGCCAGCATTGCGTTTTGCTAACCATACCGGTGTAACTTCCACGCAAGCCATCAACACTTTTCCAATCAGTGTTTCTTGGCAGTCGAGTGCAGCATGAATTGACAGTGATAACCACATGTTTTGCTGATTCAAATGCCAAAAACACAAACTGATGGATTGACAACAAAGACAAATGCCGCTTTTTCAATTAATAATTTCTCTAAACGAATTGATTAATGCATACTAGAAATATGATTCAAAATTGTATCAATTTTTTCATTAAATATTTAATCATAAACCCACTTCTAAACAATGGCCAGTATGGTATTGTACGTTTTTAAGTCGGTAGAATAAGTTTGTGAAAGTAGTTGTATGATCAGACAGTGTAGCTTAATAATTGAAATAAAAAGTGAAGTAAAAAGACATGGTCCTTTTTACTTAGATTTGCATATTGTTTCCACTTATATTCTATGCTACAGCTACTAGCCTACATTAAAATAGAGTTGTAGAAAAGTAAAAAAGTTTTGGTGGTTTGGGTGTGTTAGGCTATAACAGCAGTGTAGATGAATATGCAGCATACAACAGACGTGTAGAATATACACACCATAAGTTGCACACAAACGAGACAGCACACCTGAAGACCTTAGATGTATGCAAGGTTATCAAGTTAAAGGCCCTTGACATTTTTAGATTAGGCATCTTCAACTCGTGGCCTGTAGGCTACATGTAGCCCGCGAGAAAGTTCGAAGTGGCTTCGCAATGTTTTTTAAGTGACTTATATTATCAACTTAATCGCTTACATAAATTAGGGAAGATTTCCATTCCGAGAAATTGGCATTTGTTGTTTGCTTTAGATTGTCTAATAGTCTATTGTTTGTAATGCAAAGCTGTTGAAGTTAGTTGTATTGCATCACAATGCACATTGTTGCGCATCATATTTTCTACTTTGTTACATCCACATTCTTTCCACACAATCTTACTCGTGCTTCAAGAGTCAGTCAGTAATATTTCTTGCTTTGTTGAGATACATTTGATATCAGAGACTCGCGCAAAACGCATTCAGCAGTGAAATATCTTCTGAAATATTGATGTGTAGTAAAACCTTTGTTGACTTCACTATATCTTGGTATGTTTATTGTTTTTATAATTGTAAAAAATGATAATACACATTTTTAAGATTAGAATTGGAATGAGAGTGTTTTAATTAGAAATTTTAAGACAGCCATTTTAGGATTACAAATTAGCAGTAAACATTCAAGTGGCCCATGCAATCATTTGCAAACCGCATGCGGTCCTTTGGCCAAAAAGGTTGGACACACCTGTATTAGATGAACAGCATAAATCACTGGCACAAGGAATGTAACAATAGAAATAGGCAGAGGTGGAAAGTAGTGCACTACCATACTTTTCTAGCATCGCTCCTATCACGCTACTTTTTGGTGGCAACAGCGGCGCTACACTTTTGCTAGAATAGCAGCTGAAGTAGCAACACTACTTTTTTTCTGATGTATTGAAGAATCAAAAGAAATAACAATGCAATGATGTGATTGATATGTAACATCAGACTACAAGAGATCCTGTACACCAACTCATGCACACTAGGGCTTGTCAAAGATTGAAGATGTCTTACGATGTAATCGTCTTCGCTAATTTGGACATTTAAAAAAAAAACAACATGTGGATAAACCATTGCCAAGATGTGCCACTTCCTGTCATGAAGAAACCTGGACGTTTCAGTATGAGATGGGTAGAGAGCACAAAGAATGACAGGATGCGATGGCGAATGACCAACACTAGCCCCTTGAATCGTGATGAGTGGAAGCTGAGGATGTGCCTTGCCAGACCCTATCCTACCCTGACATCTAAGACATGAGACAAAAAAAACAAAAGAAAAAGCTGTAGTGGCGAAGTGCAACATTTGCTTGTCATACTTCCTTCACTTGCTACTAATTATAAATAATTTAAAATAAAAAAATGAGATGTTTTTAGAGACTTTTGATGAAAACACTGCAATGTAAGAATAAAATTTCACCTAGAACTTGTTTTCTATAACAACATTGAAATGGTACCGGTAGTGCAAGCAAATTTGGTACTGAACGTGATATCATTCGTTTTCGCAGTTGTTTTGACTTTAAAAGGTACTTGAATAGAGCTTTTCAATGTCAGCTTAA
This sequence comes from Aplidium turbinatum, assembly GCF_918807975.1. Lineage (NCBI taxonomy): Eukaryota > Metazoa > Chordata > Ascidiacea > Aplousobranchia > Polyclinidae > Aplidium > Aplidium turbinatum. Next base: position 18,534,293 of record NC_137480.1, on the reverse strand, counting down.
GACAAAAATAGTAAGTAGAAGTAGCGGTATCGCACAGTACTTGTGATCCGAGTAGCAGCAGCGTATTACTTTTCATTGACTGATAAGGAGTACTGCTGCTCTTTTAGCATATAATATAGTAGCTCTATAGCACATTACTTTCAAAGTAACATATGCCCACCTCTGTATAGGCCTAGTGTATATAGGCAAAAAAATTCCACCAAAAAGCTAAAACTGCTGTATTGTATAGATCAGGGGTGCTCAAAGTTTATTAGCCACGAGCCGCATTTTACTATTTATGAGTCTTCGTGGGCCACATTACATTTTTCACTCATTTTTGTCTGTAAAATTGTACCTTAGCTTCAAGACTGTATATTGTAAGGAAGGCAGTGAAAAAACGTTTTCAGTTATTTGATCAACCCTGCTTAATTGGCCCACATTTAATCAGAATACCTGCTTAATCAAACCATTTTTTGCCAGTCCCAAACATAAATTAAATTTTCTGTGCAATTTTCCTCACTTAATTGGACCATTACTATGCTTAAACAAACCACCCTCCCACAAAAAGTAGGCTTTGTAGTTAGTGGATTGGATTGAATTTGCCAGTTCCAATGTTTATGTGGATAAGCATTAAGCAGTCATCATAAAAATAGAATGGAGAAAGAAAACCGGATATAAAAGAACCTCATCATCAAGAAAGCATGGTGTTGAGCTCTTTCTATGGTCAGACTGCACATCACACTGTAGCCCACGACGATTGAGGTTTGAGATCCAGTTTAAGTTATTGTTTCTTGTCCTGGTGGTGGAATGGATGAGCTGGTAGATTTGATGATGTTGTGATGAGGTTGATGAAGCTCTCATCCCCTTTTGTGACGGTGATGAAAGTCAACAAGTAAAAATTTAACACGTAAGAAAGTGTAGTTGACTGTAAGTTTACTTGAAATCTGGATAATCAAACTAATCTTTCTTTTTTCTAATGCGGTCCAATTAAACAGAGTTGAAGAAATGACATTTCACTCCCAATGCAAGAGTTTTCTTATCCATTGTTTTATGTCTGCACTATGCTAGATGAAGTTTTTAACTTAATTAGTAGATTGTATGTAATACTTTTGTTGTTTTGTTTGTCACATTTGAAGCAAGTAAAAGATGTCAAGTTCAATATTCTCAGATATTGACTGGGATGAAGGCATTGCAATGCCTGTCGCTAATGCTGAGAACAAATTACTTGAAGACAAGGTTAGTTGTAATAATGTAATATTTTTGATTTTCACTGTTCTTTAGCCCAAAGATTGGATCAGAATTGGCTGATAGCCTATCTGAATTAAACATTTTCAGGTTTGTCTGAAATAGTCCTGCTGTTTAACAGTTCAAGAAATTACTGCAATTACCATGAATATATCATAAAATTCAAACTAACTTAACACCAATACCATGCCTAAACATTCCACTCTATTCAGCAAAAGTCTTTTTCTTTCTGAAATTATAAGAACGCAAACACTGGTAACTACTACTACTACAATAGTCAAGATCATAAGATTTTACTCAGAAACGTTATCAATAACTTACGATAAATTAATTATATATTCGAAAATATGACATTGCTCACCTTTGTAATACCACTTAGTATCATAGCTTTTGATGAATTAAAAATGTATATACAAAACAAGCAATTTCTGATGAAGTTTTTGTCATCCGTTATGTTGCATTTACATTAATTTTTAGTTGATGCAACTGCAAAAGGAGACCGAGAAGACGGGCAATGAGGTAGCGGATCATGATGATCGTATACATAGCATGTCACAGCATTTGAAGAATGTTCAACAAGAACTTACTCATAACTTGGTAAGTTTACTGTTGCACTGTGTTTTATATATTCCCAGTAAAATTTATATCTCTTTTTCTTGTAAAATATATAAAATGTTATATTGTTATAAATAATAGTTGCTTTACTTACTCCTCTTTGTGTTACGGTAGGTATAATTGAGGTTACCTAAAAGTTGTTTGTTGTACTATAAAATGAACTTTTTATCACAACTAAGTTTGACAATTTGGTTATTAAGGATTAGCTCTACAAAGTTTATGCAAGGCAAACTCTTTCACTTTAATTATAATTTTCACATGCTTAAAGTTTTGCATTTAGAGCATAGACATGTATAATTTTACCTAATTCCCTACTTCTCAAAAGTTGTGTTTGCTTAAGATTTCATGCCCAACTGGTTAATAAATTGCCTGTTGCTGTTGTCACTGATATGCTACCTTGGCATATTTCAGAACTTACTAAACGCAATCACAAACGAGGTGGAAACAGAAGTTCACATGTGTGCCATATCAGCTCGTGAAGAAGGAAGACTCCAGCAGGAAACATTGAGACACGAAAAGGAATTGACACTAATCAGAGAAAAAAGAAACAACTTTGAAGTGAGTTAGTATTTTTGATGTTATGCTAAACATCCTTACTCACTGATCTAAAAGAACGGAGAAGATATATAACATAGAAAGCCTGTGTGAGTAGCATGTGCTCAAGCCGCTCTGTACAGGTATTACATAGAAAAGTTATCTGTGTTTAGAACAAGATATTCATGCAAAGCCAACAATTGGAGGAGTTGAAATCGCGGATGAATTGGGATCAACAAGCACTGGAAGCTTGGTTAGAGGAGTCTGCTAGAAGAGATGAGGATGCAATAACCTTGAAAAAATATTCCAAGTAAGTTGAGTGTTCCTGGCCTCTAAGCTCCTTTTATTTTTCCGGCGACCAAGCATGGTCTACCAGAGCTTCTTTCCGGCAGCCAAAATAGTAAAATCCGTTAAAAGTTTGTGTTTTTAAAAATCGGTTAATTAATATCTTGTTTTTGCGTTTACTCAGATAAGAACAACGCAAACAAGGCCCTTAAACATATTTGCAGTTGTCTTAAATGCGCTGTTTCCTAAGTAGGTGTACAGATAGTCTTCGAGTTTTTATTGATCAACGCTCAGATTTTTTACGAAACCTCTATCGGCAATATCTTTTGTCCGCGTGTGAGAGACTCTATCTTATTTATAAAAAAAAAACGTTGTGAATGCGAATGAAGCATAAAAATTTTCACGTACAAATGCAAATAAGGAATAAAATTGGTTGATTGAATCTTCATCGGACTTGGAAAGCTTCTTGCAGAGCTTAATCTTGGAAGTTTCGCATAGCCTACTAGGCTTTGAAATACGAACATGAGTGGAGAAATGTTGGCTGGTGGAAGCCGGCGATCAAACATGGCCTACCAGCGGGGTGGTTTCGAAGGTCATTTAACGACTTTTCGGCGGCCATGGTCGCCGGGAGCTCAGAGGCCTGGTGTTTATTTTATTGCTTTTTCTCTCAATGTGGATTTTTAGAATTTGGTTCTGTTTTAGCTTGTGTAAGATATTTTAACATCTTCAATAGTCTGTCTGTAAAAGTGACCAGAACTATTGCAATGTGGTATCAATTTGAGGTGCAAACATATATACACGCGACTTCCTATTCATTTTGTGGTCAATAGTGTTGCAGTAATTTTGTATTTCTTTTTTTTTTTTCCAGCCAAGATCAATCAAAGTTAAAGGAATTGACACTTTTAATTGAACACTTAACTGATGAATCACACAAAAAAAGAAAAATTTTAGATAATGAAACCACTGAAACATTAACGGCCCAGGTAAGGTGTTACTTTATAAATGCATTTTAAGCTGTTAGCCTGTGCGATTGTCTTCAAGCGAATCAAAGACTTTTGTTGAAATTAAGCCTTCTACAAGTAGCTATGCAAGGAATCTAAACTTCACTTTCAAAAGAAGCATTCGCAGTGCAAGAATAGATGGTTTTAAAATCAATCAATATTCCATTAAAAACAATGTTTTTGGTGCTTAAAAGATTGCACTGGACAAGACTGCTGAGGAGTTCCGCAAGGCGCACAGTGATAGACAGAATCTGATCGCTCAGTGGGAAGTTACAATAGAACAAATGCAAAGAAGGGACAGAGAGATGGATCAAGCTGCCCTGGTATGTTAATCGCTTTTGATATTATGTTTTCTCGTTCAAATGACCAAGTAGGCTATTTTATACGGTGACAGCAACTATTTAACTAATTTCTTGTCCTGTTTCTTTTTCAGTGCTTGTAGCTAATCAGGTCGAGTTGTTTGATAGTGTGTCTTTTCATCATATGTTTAATCTTGTCATGCAATTCTATGTTAAGCATCCTGTTAGTGTTGTCAGATTTGCAGATATCTCCTTTATCGTTTTTTACGTATCCTAACCTCGCCTTCTTTTCATGTGAACGGTTAGATGCCTTATTTGGCTCATAGTCTATATTTTTGCAAGGTTTTTTTTTTAGTTTTTTCATACTTTATGTGGAAAAGCTGGATTGTATTATATACTGTAGTTTTATCTTCCTTTTGCAATGTGTGTTGGACAGTTTCTATGAACTGTATCAAGTACTTAGTGAGCTATTATTTATCGTCAATTTATAAAACTTACACACCCAAAATCGTTTATGTTAACAACATACACTTACGTTGCATACAGATTTTTATTGCAGATGTAACTTTACACGTTTACAACATGTAATTGCCACTAGTCTCACTATCTTTTTACTTTTCTTCAATCTAGGAACTCTCCAAAGTTAAAGAAGAGGTGAGAGCGAAGGAACAAATCATCAAAGGTACATAACATTTTTCCAACTTTTTAGTTATTAAAGTGAATGCTCAGGTGTATAAAGCTCAATACTTTATGAGTAAATCGTTGGTGCTAATTGAGTTAACAAATTTTTCAACGACAGTTTATAATGCCGTGTTTTCTTTTGTGTTTTATTTTTAATAGTTAAGTTGATCGAATGGAGAAAAAATCTCCACTTTTTCTCTGTGACGTTTTCAACACCCCAAGTAGGCTACACATGTCCTTTTTTTCTTTGTAGAAAAGCAAGCGTTTCTTGAAAGCGAGATGGAAAACAACGCTGACATGGATAAGAAGATTGCCGCAGAAGAAAGATACGCTGCCAAACTTCGCATGGATCTTCAAGAACATGAGAATGCAAGATCGCAACTGCAAGATGAGGTATGGTAGCTTAAAGACCTGCCTATGGTGGTTTATACGCTTTGCTGCAGCTTTGCAATGGCTGTGTAGAATTTTAAGCCGTCACTTCAGAAAATGTATATTAAAATTTCAAGTTTAAAATATTCTAAGGAGGGTTCAGTTCTCAACGCATTGTTGTAAGTAAAACTTTTTGTAATTGTTCAATTCAAGTTGTCACTTAAAAATCTCTGATTTAGCTGTGCTATATAGAGCGTTCTTTTTTGTTTTTGAAATTAAAAGCAAGATTTTGTTGTGTTAAAAGCTGTAAATGAAGCAAAGCAACTTTTGAGAACTTACAACTGTAAAGCGCTTGTATATATTCCATATTGAACAAGCCTGCTCAGTTCGTGCTACAAATTCTATTGAGTATTGAGGAGGCATGTATTTCCATGATTTTCAGACTAGTTACTTTTCGTTTCAGCTTGACACACTACAATATACCGTTGAGAGGACGGCTTCTGATCTTGAAGCCATAAAATCTAACATCACTAATCTAAAGAAGGACATAGCCAGCAAACAAGAAAAGTAGGCATTGGTTTGAATTGCTTACTGACTTGATGCAGTAAAGTACTTTTGTTGAGTTAGATTTATATTTTTGAGACAAGAGAAAACAATTTCATTTGCAACGATTAATCAAATGTTTTATATGTTTAACGATTGAAATTTATCTCCAAAAGTCTTCCTTGGCTAGTTTAATCTAGAAAATGTCAGCACTTTCGTGTTTTGTGAAGTCGAACAATCACGTTAAGCAAAACCAAATTTGACTTCATTTATTATTTTGCTGTCACAGTCTCCAACATGCCTTCGCTGTTCATGAAGAACTTTCGAACAAGCTTGAGATGTCCAGGAAAGGGGCGCTCAGCGCCGAAGAGAAAGCTGCTATAGCTGCAAAAATGTTTGAAGAGGAAGAAGAAGCCGTTAAGAATCTCAACAAGGAACTTTCTTGGACCAGAGAAATCCAATTCAAAAAGAAGCAGGTAGTTTTCTTCATCAAGTGCATTATTTACGTAAGATTATTATAGCGTTTGCAACCTTGAACTGTATTGATTGTTGAGTTTGGTGGAAGGAAGTTTGTCTTTAGTGACGGGAGTTAAATGCTTTTCAGGCATTGTACGATGTGATAACAAGTGAAAAAAACATCTCAGCTGAGATTCAAGGAAATCGAGCAGCGAATAGAAATCTCACTTCAAGGCTGAAGAAGCTCGATCAGCAATCTATCAAGCAACAAGAAATAATTTACAACCAGGTGATGTTGTGATGGACATGATATGCAGTCGGTTAAAGAGACTTTTTCAGATCAAACTGCTACAAAAAGTTTAGTCTTAAAATTTAATATTATTTAGCTAAAATTTTGTAAACGTTGTCAACATACTTATCTAAAAAAAAAACAGCCAGATGGTATGATTTTTGTTATTTTAATGTTTACTTCAATGTGTTGATTTTAGGACTTTGCGATACAGCAGCTCGAACGCAGGTTAGCGCGTCTAGAAGGCGATCTTAATACTGAAGAGAAGAGGCAGCTGGAAGCGAAAATTGAAGAACTTTTACAAACTTTGGATGAGAAGAACGCAGTTAAAACCTTGTTGAACACCCAGCTGAAACGGCTGCAGGTATTCTTCTAAGCTTCGTCTCTTTACGTTGGTCTACAATATTGTTGCGAGCCTAATCAGTATGTGTTCTCTCTTTACAAACTCATCCAAATTACTTTAAGCATACCTTCCAACACAATTCGAAGTCTTGTGAGATGCGTCTCTTAAAAAGCCTGATGAACAGTCTCATTCAATTTTTGCATTATGTTAATGCTGGTGCCGGTGTGAAATTTTTAAATTAATTTAAAAAAATTTTAAATTTCACACCGACACCAGCATTAGAGAAGAAAACATCTCTCCATTCAGTTACAAAATCTTTAAAAAGCCATAATGTGTTGAACTGCTTGCAATATCAACTTTATTTCAAATGCTGAAACATCTGTCGAACAGCTTTACATAAAAATGATTAGGCTTACTCGAGTTATGCTTTTTATCTTACGTACAAAGGAAAATACTTTTTGCAACTTTTTGACCAGCAAACTTTTAAGAGTTCAACTTTTCTCTTAACCCTTTCTCTTCTACGTCATATCCGTCTACGTCACGTCCTGTCCCGCCCCTCCCACACCGCCCGCACGGTGTCATGATCACAAGTTACACCAGTTGGATGTTTTAAATCGCAGGATGACATCCGGCGACAGAAACGGGAGATGGAAATTATTGGAGCGGAAAAGGCGGATCTGACGAACAAGATCGAAGAACTAAACCTGTACAACGAGATCTCTGCCAAGCAGCTGAAGAGCACCGTTGCGAAGTGAGTGTTTTTTATCAGACCTAAAGAACGCTGTTTCCTTTGTCATTTACCAGTTCATTTTGCGATACACATTGCACAGTCAAGGCATCATCATGTTAAATTTGAAAAAATAACATCGAAAATAAAATTATAATTTCTGTTGATTTAAAATAAACGATAAATACCATGTGTTTTTTTCATTTTGTGCAATTTCATCAAAGAAAGAAAATTCAAACAATGACCTAACGGCTTTAATGACTTCACACCGATAAACAATTCGTAAACTTTGCGAGAAATGAATTAATCCATCTAGAAATCATAGCATCTCTTGCTCCGGATCCACGAGAGTTCATTTGATAAAGACAACACAGGAAGTTCTGTGATTAATGTTCAGGATGAAGTTGACATGATGATTCCTGATAATTTTTTTTGGCGAGAAGCTAAAGTTTAATTTCTTCTACTTCTAGGAAGCAAAACAGCATGGTCGACGAAAACATCCTCAAGTTAGAAATAAAACGAGCCCAAGAAAATCTTTATCGAAGAGCGGACGAAGTCCTGACTCTGGAGAAGCGCTTCCTTCAGTTATCTACTGGTACTTGTAGAGTTTGTCTTGTACCATTCCCAGACAACAACATCCGCCATTTTTACATTGATTCAACGTCTGTAGACGTTGAATCAATGTAAAAATAACGGATTTTGCTGTCTGGATAAGCACACAAAGCCGAGTAAGGCAACGAGATGTAACATATTTACGTTTTTTCTGTGAATGTTAAAACAAGCGTAAATAATACGTTAAATCTCGTTACTTTACTCCGCTTTTTGTGCTTATGGTGAAACAAATGGTGTTTACCGATTTTCCAGTTTCCCGTCTTTACAACTTTAGTGCAAGATTAAGTTTAAGAGGCTGGTCAGTCTGTTTAGTGTCCCTTGGTTAGAATTTCTTCTGCACTGGCACATAATAAAATAGCGCTACGATTAAAAAAGTAACAATATAAAAATACGTCTTTACTGGTTGTGGTGTGATAAGTTTGCAATAAATTTTTTTCACCAGCTATGAAAGAGCGAAAGCAAGAAATCTCCGTTCACAAAGACATGTTGTTCAGCCAACTGAAAGCCGCCGAAGAGGAACGGTCCACCGTCAACTCAGAACTTCATCAGCGGACAGAGAAAATCGAAAAGTTGCGACAGAGGTTTGTGAAGTACTTTTCGAAATGGTTGGGCTCTAGTTGGTATTTGACTTTGAAGTAATCGGTGGGAAAACCTTAACGATCTAACTTTTGTAAAGCAGCTTGTCCCCGTCTGGACTCTACAAAATACAATCTTAAAGCTTAGGCCGAATTTCAAGAAAAAAAATGAGTGAAAATTGTAATGCGGCCCGCCAAGACTCGCGAAATGTGGCCTGTGGCTACAAAGCTTTGGGTACCCCCGCTTTAAAGTATCAAAGTATACTGTTCTACCAAAGAGCTGTAACGTATCGGTTGCTTCAAGAGCCTGAGCGACTGTGTGGTTTCTTCGTAATCCTATTTACGTTGTACGTGTATGTTGTACGTTGTACGTGTATTACGTTGTACGTGTATGTTGTACGTGTATTACGTTGTACGTTGTACGTGTATGACCTCTATACATATTCACTTCAGGTATGAAATGTTAATGATCTCCATGGCGCCACCTGAAGGTGACGAGGAACGATCTCAAGCCTATTACGTCATCAAGGTAAGCTTCTGGTGTTGCTACAACGGATTCATAATCCCATCGGGATATTTTCGAACCAATTTCTGTCACACCGATGGCATTGCAACACACTGTGAGCAAATAGTTTGAGTAAGCTAAACAAATGATAAAACAAGAACTTAACTATAAAATAAATAAATCAAATTTATCTAGAATTTACTCTTTTACATCAATTCAGGTTTTATGAATGGTATCGTCTAACTAACATGTTCATTTTGTAGAGTCACAGATCCTTTCATAGCTTTTCAAGGTTTTTTTTTTTACCAACATTATCTATTTGTCTCATCTTTTGTAAGTGAGATTACTTGCGGTTTATTTCAGCTATCAGGGGTCCGCCAGATTTTACAGCTCCTTTGTTCTGTTTCCCGGTTGTCGGGGTTGATATTGCTTAGTTCCTTGCACTGATGTCTTTTCTTACCAACTTTACAATTTTTTTTTATACCTAAAGGCGGCACAAGACAAAGAGGAATTACAGAGAAGCGGAGACGAACTTGATGCTCGTATCCGAAAAGCGGAAAAAGAGATCAGAGCTTTAGAAAACACTCTTCGACTCATGAATAGCAGAAATGAAACCTACAGACGGTCATTTGGAAAGGTACAGAGAACCGACAAAAATGATAAAATTAAATAAAAGACGAAACTAAAGTTAAAATTAAATTAAACTAATAAAAAAATATTAATAATAATAAAAAAAATGTAAGAATAAAATTAAATTAAATAAAAGACAAAAAAATATGCGTCAAATTAAAGGAAGAATGGTCCTTACAGCACTCAGACCACAGTGGCACTGTGTTTGAACTTATTAGTAGGTCCAAAGCACAGCGTGATCAATGAAAATCAATCTTGTTATAGGTGACTGAAACGAGTGAGGAATATGAAATAAAAACCCAGCTCGACGAACAGCTTCGTTCCGTCACTGACAAATACAAATACAAGAGACGGCAAATTCGAGAGCTCCAAGAAGATTTACAAGTACGTTGGACAAAAGTCGTTTTGATGTAATTTTTTCAGTCTCAAAGACTGTGATATAACAGAGCTGGCAACTATTGTGACTACCTACGCAGTTTCACAATTGTCTTAACGCGGTTCTAGATATATTTTACGGTATAGTGTAATACATATGCAAAAGGTCGCAAAGGAAACTGTATCATGATGCAGCATCTAAAACTACTGCACTTAACACAAGCGGATTTAACATTAACATTACGGGTCGAACTTTTTTGGTTGTGCTTTTCGTCTGGAAAAAATAGTTCAATTACCTTTGAAGAAAAAACGACAGTTAGAAATCAACTTTTTACCACGCTAAAACTACAAACGATACTTCTAAACTCAGTATTACTTAACATCGTTAAAACAACAAGTTAAACTTACACAACTCGAAAAAAAAATGTCACATGAAGCATCAAACATGCGCACCGCAAAAAAATATATCGCAAAACACACAGAAAAAACGATAAGCAATTTTACAATTTTGGCCTGATGAGCCTTTCAGCAAAGAAATGCGACCTGCAATGAATAAAAGATTGGACAGGTCCAGCCTACTATGACCACGCAGCAGCACTCTCTTGAACGGTCGGATTATCGGGGTTTTGATGTAAGTCCATTATACAATCGGTAGCTAAATATCGTTTGGAACAGTTCAGAATATCGCACATTTTAGCCGTAACTGTAGCTGTTATGTCAAACAAAAATATCTTGACCCTACGCATTTCTTAACGTTTTTTGTTTTTTTTTTCTTAGACCATGAGCAGCGCTATGGATACGACTCTGCGAGACGAAACCGCTTATTTGGAAATGGTTCAAGACAGAAAGGCGAAAATACAACAACTGAATAAGGAATTAGAAGAGCAGAAAGAAAAGTTGGATCGTGTTCAAAAACAGGTGATTTTTTACGCTGAGCTGCCAATTGGCAGTCTGATGTTATTTTTCTCACAATCGTAGAAGCATTTTTGCCAAATTGTTTTCAAGTAGACCAAATCGCTGCAATCACGGCATATTTCTTGTAACACTTGGCGGTATTTTGAATAATTTAAAGCTCACAAAAAACAGGACATTTCGACAAAGCTGATTTTAAAGAAATACTTACACGTCGTTCGGCTTACCTCCATTCGAGTTAGAAAATTAGCTATTTATCGGTTTGATTCAACGTATGCAGACGTTAAATCAATGTAACAAATACTAATTTGTTGTCTAGAATCATGTTCTATTGATTACATGAACAGTTGAACACATACGATGGAGCGGCAATTTTCTAAAGATTGTGTTTAAATCTTGTTCAGGGGAGTCATATAATAGCCTACTTTATAATGGTGTCACAACCTAGACCGCAAAATTTTTCATTTTAGCGTAAAAATAACGAATTTTGCTATGTGGGAAGCACTATATTTGTCGAGAGGTCTATGGCAACTTGGCATTCAGCTTTGGAACAATTATCGTCACTGGTTTGCATTGTTATCATTTATTTACTACTTGATGGCCGAGTGGTAACGACGTCGCCTTTCGGCCATGAGAACTTGGTTCGACACTTGGCTAAGTTTTTTTTTTTTTTTATCCCCATTACTTTGTATTGCTTGTTTAGGTGTCTCGAACTGCCAGGGAGTCTCGCGTCGCTCGAGGAAGCAAAGTTCCAATGATTGAAGAGCGAGATATGGATTTGAGAGATTTACGAAGTAAAAACAAAACCATTGCAAAGGCTATTGCGAATATAGCGAATCAGGTTTGTCTTTAAACTACTGTAAAGAATAAGAATGAAGCTACGGGTGAGGAGGAAAAATTTCCTCATAACTTTTCAGCGTCTTAAGAAATAATGTTTTTACAGCTAATGCAAGCCATTGTAATTTTTAGGTAATTGGTTTCGTTACTGATACAGACCGTACTTTAACTTTTGTATTTTAACATCCAGCGATTTAGCAGGCAAAACCAGTAAACGACATATACCGAATATACTATTGAATTTTGTGAGTAAAATTCAAAAAAATTCTTGCTTACAAAAGCATAATGTTACATTTGAAGTTTTCAATTAGTTTCCAGACATGGCTGGTTTCATGGAGGAATGCTTTCAACAAGTCGGTCTTCCTGTTCCGACGGCCGGTCCTGAATCAAGATTGAGCTCTCAAGGTTCCGTCAGATCAAGTGCCAGAAGCTCACCCCGTAGTTCCATATCTTCTGCAAGGTACATTAGATCAACGTATCGTTTAGCCATTTTAACGTATCCTAAGATCTGAGATATTTTTACCAAAACTGACATGTAATATGTTAGCATGTCACGATTTTCTGTGGATTGCAAGTTAATGAAATTTACTCTACTTTGGTTATGGTTTAAAAAGTTATTTAGCATGATACACTATTTAGTGCTGAAGATTCGCAACACACAGCCAACCTTGATAAGTAGAAGACAGCTTCACTTCGATATGCCAGTTGTGTGAGATAAATAGACAGGCGTCACAAATTTCTGAAAAACAACTTCACCAAATTGATGACAATATGCGACATGTAAATTACAATTTGAAATTCTCTTGCACACTTAACACAGGATAGTGATGCAGATGAGTGGAAAGGAAGAGGTATCTGTATTTGAATAGAATCATATAAAATTTAGTTTCTGCTGGATTAACTTGACAGCGGCTCAACGTAGCAGCAATGTAGGCCACTTCTGGTTATTGACCGTGTTATTATCTTAAAAGCGCACACTATTTTTATGTGATTTGTCGTATAATGTGCATGAGCAGCGGGTATCTTCAATGCATCAGTCTGAGTGTTTATGAATCTGCCGGTTCATTTTTTAGAGCGATCAATGCGTGAACAATGCAGTTATCCTTTGTCCAATGCAAACTAATCTACTGTATCACCATGTTTAGATCTGCCACAGCCCCCAAAGCTGTAGATCTTGGCCTCGGCCTTCAGGTCACTTCTCCACCTGGGTCAAGGCCTCCAAGCGTTAGTTCCAGAGGAAGCGTTCGGTCAACAAGTTCCCGATCGTCGCGGAAATGATTGTCAAGCAGATGTTAAATATAATCGTGTGTTTCATGATGCTCAATGAATTATTGAACGCTATTGTATCTATCATGGCTTTTTTTTTCAACTGTCAATGAATTCGTGATAAAATGTTTTTCAAATTGTGATCAATTGATAAATTTTAAAGTCTTGTTTCGTATTGAAGAATACTTTAACTGTGTCTGTTACTTTTTTTAACGCTCTACCCATCAGAATTTGTATTTTTATCTTCAATTTGAATTTTGCGTACTATGTGCATCAGCTACTACTGCATTTGATGTATAAAACCGTGTGTACCAGAGTCTACTCTATGCTTTCCTGTTGTTGTTTTTTTTTCATTCCACTAACAGTTGTATTAAAGCCTTTTGGCCTACAGCATGCTGTTTGTATCAAACTAAAGTTTCATGTAGTTGAAAATAAATGAAATTTGAAACAAACCGTTTGATTGAATGACAAAGGTTGGTTATTCCAATATTCCTGCTCCTATGCCGGTCACCTAGTTTGACAGAGGGAAGTTTCTGATTGTTGTCTGTAAATTACTCCGTCCACCAGGTGGCGCTTGATCTTGCGTTTTTTTTGTCAGGTCAAGCGCTGAGTCAGTATCGGGACAGACGCGGTAGCGACATATTAAAACTATTGTATTGATCAGATAAGTTATTCATCACTTATACAAATGCATTTATCTTCACTCGACTCAGTTTAATCACACTTTGCTAGAAACTGATTTTGCTTCAAGAGTTCACCTTCAATCAAGTGCGTATGAAAAGAGTAGTATTAGCATTATATTGGAATAGATGTGATGAAAAATAATGTCTCGGAAAGTCAATTTCTAGCAAAATGTGATTCAGCTAACTGGAAGGAAAACACTTTAGTTTGTTTTGAAATACATTTAGCTGATTCGTTGCCATCCAGCGTTGGTGTGGGTTTGACTCCTATCAGAAGACACATTTTCCTTTTTCTAGACAAATTGAAGAAATAATTATTTACTGCCCTAGAAAACCTCTTCTGAAAGCTAATCCTGATGGCTTCCCATGAGTGTGAAGCCTTTGAACTACTGCTGAGGTCGATAGGTTGTATTCAGAATAGTTTGAAGTATAAGCATTGGGATTAACAGGAACGCCTACCTCGTATTTCTAATAAAAAATACCTTTTTGACTGACATACAATTTGCCATATGTAAAAATATTTATGAGTTTCTATAAAACTCGTTATTCTATTTGAATAAGGACCTTCTGATGATTTACCTTTTAGGGTGAAACAGGATGTAGAGGTTTTAGAAAGTAGCCTAATAACTATATTTGGTATGAATTTCTGTATGTTTTTAGGGTCTATTTCTTAGTTATGCAAAAAACTACGGTAGGCCTACGTCCTCTTTGAGCGGTTTTATCTTTTTCAAAATGATCTCAATTTGATCATACTTGAATTGACGTCTGCAGACGTTGAAGCAATGGAAAATGAACTGATTGGCTGTCTGGCGTTAGCACAAGGTTACGATTCAAGGTCGGCAACGATTGCAATAACGTTGCGTTTGCTTACAAGCAAAGAAATCAACCTAAATCTCGTATGCACTTCTTACTTTTAAATTTGACTCTTTCAATAGATATCAGCCAAACGAACAAAAATTAACAATTTTTTTACGTTGTTTAATTTCACACACAACGCACAATTGATTTCTACAAGCTCAATAGGGATTTAAGGCTTTTACGCTTCGAATAGCATGCATGAATGCAATCACATAAATGTCCTTTTTATGCTTCTTTCGCTCGTTATCATGTCAAGTAGGCTACATGTAGCAGATTAAAAGACAGGATTGCAATACCATTTGCGATTGCTATCCGAGTCGCCTCTTGCGATTGCTATCCGGTTCGCCTCATCATTTTTTCAGACTACCCAACGATGAAATGAGCATGACTTTGCAAGGCAATGTTTTCTGCGATAAGTGACGGAGCGCAAAGATTGTAGCCGCACATATTAAACTATAAATTTTAAGTTATCCTGCTGCGGTTAATTTTTTGAAAAGGTGGAGAAACACTTAAGAAAAAGGGAAAATTTTAGTATTGATTGTAATAGTGATCCAAATTTCTTGACTTCAAAATAAATGATAGCTTCTACGAGAACCAGACTTCGCTGAATAAGATACAGATGATTGGCCTTTGTAGTTGCAATGGTATTCGTCTATCTGTAATGAGGGTTATGTTAGGCAAGGTAACAAACATGTAACTCAGTTATTCAAACGTTGTTTTCTGCAGACTGAACAGATACCACATATTAATTACCAACTGTCCACCCCTGTCACAGATATACCAAACGAAAGTAATGCTTCAGATCTGGGCTGAACATGGCTTATTTGAGAAACATTGCCTACATTCAGGAGTAATTTAAGTTGATTTTATTTTCGCAAATAGGACTAATATAGAATGGACAGTAGACACTCTGTCCCAGTTCAGTCTTGAACAAATTCTCACACGAAAGCTGAACATTACCTCTGAAGAGTAAGATTAAAAACCTAATCATTGCAGCCAAACATAAACGCTCAACTTCTGCCCACTAACCTTTTTCAGAAATGTACGTGTGAAATAGGCATGAAATATTAATACAAACCAATGGATCAAGCTTAAAACACCAGCGCTGCGGTAAAAAAGGAGCTAGTCGAGCGACGTTTTGATAAGACTGCAAGTTATTTTTATGAAGACTAGTTTAAAGCAGGAGGATTGTCTCTTTGCAGACAAACGTAGGTTAATTTTTAAGCAGTTTAAATAAAAACAAGCGCTCAATAATATTTCACAATATTACAAAACGATTTTCGCACTTGGCCAATAGCAAGCTGAAACAGTTTGTTTCATAGAATGATTTGTTTGGCACTTCAGTAGTTATTTTTATTTTTTACTTGAGTGCTGTAAGAAAAGCGGCTGCAGAAAATTGTATTTCGTTTCAAGCGACGGTTCTGTGAGGTGTTGACATTTAAATGCAAGTTTGCCGACAGAACAAAGTAGATAAATGCAACTGTTTCTGAAATACAGCCTGGCCACGGACTTCTAAATAGTAGCATCTGGACTGGAAACGCAGTGACCAACAAAAGGCCAAACAGTTGGTACAACAGTTGACCAACAGTGGGCCAACAGCCAACTGATGGTCCACTGTTGGCCAACTGTTGTACCAACTGTTTGGCCTTTTGTTGGTCACTGCGTTTCCAGTCCAGATGCTACTATTTAGAAGTCCATGGCCCGGCCAATGAATTGAGATTCTGTTATCACGGTAGCCACTTTAAACAGATCAATTCCCAATAAATGCAATGACACCGCCAATCAATCAGGACATGCTTTGAGTGGCTGCCGTCATTGTGACCCTTCTAGCGCTTAACCAGAGAGTAAGTTCTTGCTTTGAACTTTGTTTGACATTTCCAGAAGAAAAAATAGTTGTAGCAGGTGTGGGAATCGAACCAACGTCATCGAAATGCCTACTCCTCCAACCCTAACCCTCTACGCCAAGCTGCCGATAGCGAAACATTCACTTAATTTGCTTTCTATCAGGGATGTTTGCGTTTTTTCTGTGTTTTACCTGTAACTCCTGATTGGTCGAAATGTTCTCATTTCGGTACTTCTGATTGGCTTGGTGTTTAATTGCTTTTACATAACTTTTTATGTTTAAGTGTCCACCCCACAGCACAGATGTGTAACTGTATGCTTTAACTTGATTCACACTTGTACATCAACGGTTGCATCAAATGGGCTACGATGAAAATGGGAAAAGTTTAGCTTGGTTGCTTAACGAGAGATTTTGCAAGGGGGCAAACATGTGTAATATTGAATGAGTGCCAATCACAGTTTATTGCAAAGTATAATTGAACAAGATTTAATCTATTTAGAAGAATTTTATTCAAAAAAGGATCAGCGTATTGTAGCTCAGGAAGGTGCAACTAGCACACTACATTGATTGGTTACGTCATGCTGCATAATTACACGACGACGATTACAGTTATGATGAGGGCAGCCAGATAATCAAGCAAATGTAGTCAACATCAGTCTATCTAATAAAATCTGCATTACTTTACAGATTTTAGACTATGCCCGTACATTCGAAAGTACATTTCGCACGTGCCCAGCGGCGTTGACAAGGAATCCAGGATATATTTTTGGTCCCGGGCCGGGATGAATTTAAGGCCAGTAATCTTAATAAGGGGCCGGGAACATGAAGAAACCACATTGTATTTGTTAGATGTAGTGCATTTTTTTAGAAGTGTGTTAATGTGGAGCCCGAGAGTGTGATTGGTGCTGGACCCTAAGTATCCTTTCAACACATGCGCCACATGTTAAACGCTTCGCGTGAGCTGCTTTGTTAATCCTGGACCCATAACAGGCTAATTGCAATTTCTTACAATTGTTAGCCTACTTAAGACTAATGTAGAGTTTTCAAAAGAAAAGCGTCATGTAGGCTTAAATAAACAAGCCGAGCTGTCGTGATCGTGAGTAGGCTGTGTTGCACAACTCTTTTCTATAATCAAACAGAAAGTGAACTTTTTCATTGTTTTCTCAGATCACATTCTTTGCTGATACAAGTTTCATGTAAATTGGTCTGTTTAGAAAATATTTTCCGGCCCAATGGCTGGAATGTCAGATGTGAAACGTGATTGAACGTCGTGATTGTGATCATGATCATACGAAGAAAGTTTCATTAGGCTTTGTTTCTTATCATTTCATAAAGTTTAGTATAAGCCCGAAGAGGACAACTTTAGCAAAACGAGGAAGAAAGACCTTCACGTTACAACATGGATATCTGCGGCATAGAAGATATTATGGCAAACAATGTCCTTGTACAAGCCAAGAACGACACAGCTGTATGTAAAAAGTGGAGGAAAAATTTTAAGTTACCTGGTGAGTAATTATGTCACCAGCTTTAATTTTTAATTTGATTTCAAGGTAAAAGTAGTTTACAGACCAACCTACATTTAATTTTATTCAAACTGAGATTATTGTTTACTAAAGTTGATATTGTTTTGAAAATTATTGCAAAAAATGTCAATAACTGATAGAGTTGCTGCATTGTAAAATAAAATGGCTCATCAATGATTTGAGGCCTGTATCGAGTTTTACTCTATCGTATACGACATTTTGGGGGTTACACAATTTCCTATCTGCCTGGTATAAGGTTTTATGCAATATGATAAAACTGAAGTTACTCTATCTAGTCCAGTGGTTCTTAAGCTTTTTTCTATCAAGCCCCCCTTCAATGATGGTTATGTGCCTTGCGCCCCCCCTAGATTTTAAATAAGTATTATACCAAAAAAATTGTATTTTTGTCTGTTTATTGTACACATCAGTGAGATACTTGACACTGCTTCTTAGCGACTAGATTTTTAATGCGAGGTTTAACTCCAGAGAGTAAACAACGTAAGTCTCCTTCAACTCTCAGCCTGTTTCTGTACTTGGTCTTGATAGCAACGAGAGCAGAAAATGCAGCCTCACAAAGATACGTGGATCCAAACATTGTTAGAATTCGAAGAGCCCGAGTTGCGATAAGAGGGTAAACAGGAAGGTAATTGGCCCAGAACGTTTCAAGTTTCAGTTCTTTGAAGTCTTCTTTAGCTGTGGAGTTGAACTTCATCTCAAGAAACTCCTCTTGTCCTTCTTCGAAAATATCAATTACTTCGCATTAAAACGGTTTCTGATGAACTTCCAGGTTTCACGCTTCTCATCCAGATCTGGAAAGTATTGGATGAACTCCGCTTTCAATTCATTAAGATGGGTTTCTATTTGTTTCTTCAACTCAAAGTCACCATCTTTGAGAGCAGAATCCAAGTTACTGAAGCTCGCTGGATTTCCTTGTTCAGTTCGACTTTTCCAGAGGTCGAGTTTGGCTATAAAAGTTCGAATGATGTCATGATGCTTAATGATGTTGATGTTTTTCCCTTGAAGCTTGAGGTTGAGAGTATTCAATGCTTCGAAGATGTCCACGAGGTACGCTAGTGCTACTTGAAAACCTTCAGGCTGAAACGTGGCAAAAAAAATTGAAATTGTTGTAGAGCTCGCACCCCCCTGACAGATGCTTCACGCCTCCCTGGGGGGGCGCACTCCCCCGGTTAAGAACCACTGATCTAGCCCTTACTAAGCTATACTTGCTGAATTAAATTGAAATTGTAAAAACTAGAAATTGTAAGGTCACCACAGCTTCAACTTTTTTATGTTTTAAGTCAAGCTTAAGTGATCCTGTGCCAAGCCTGATATGCTTGTGGTTGTGTATGATAGTGCCGTGCCTTCTTTTAGCTCAACGCTTTTCACCTTTTTGTTGGTTCTACGATAAAGGTAAAACCGGTTAAGCTTTTTCATAATAACATAGCAATTCTTAAAAATCCATTTCAATGAAACAGTTGCTAATAGATAGGCTATAGCCTACTCATTATCCATATAAACATTCAACTGATTTTTTTTTATCTACAGACCCTTCAGTTTGCCAAGAAACAATTAAAAAAATCAACCAAGAGATCAAACAGATAACACCAGACTCGTTGCAATCAAGTAAAAAAATGACAGAACACTTTGAATTCATCCAGTTATGCGAAAAACAACCAATCGGGAAAGAAATGTTTGGACAATTTTGTAAGTCTTCCGAAGCACCTATCAAGAACACGTATTCTCTGTGGCAAGCCATTTGTGACTTTGAGGCAGGTTTGAAGCATTTCTTGATAAACTCTACAATTTCATTTAGGCCTGTAAGAATGTGTAGGATCAGAAAATGTATTAGGGCTGCGGAGTCCAGAGCACATCTTTCTGCAAAATGTAGCAAATGAAAAGTCAAATTGAGATGAATGAAAGTAGTTCCGAATGAGCCGACCTTACGGTTGATCGTACCCTATATCCCTGGTTGATTTTATTGAACATAGGCTGCAAGTGAGCACTTTTTCAAGATTTTTTTTTGTGATCAGTGATTAATTTGACTCTCACAAATCGTTATAGTCTGCTGTTGTGCGTTCTTGCGCTTTTGTGTTCAGTCAACATCTCAACAAAGAACTCATTTAACCCTTTGACTGTCACGGGCTCTTTAGAGAGCCCAAGCCCTAAAAAATACACACTGTTTGCAATCATCATAAATCTGTCTTACGTTTTTAGAAAGAGAAAGACTTGTAGTTTCTAAAAGTTGAAAAAAATCACTAAGTTTGTATTTTCTGCAATTTTCGATCATTTACAGAGAATTTTTATTTTTTGTGCAAAGTGAAGTTTATTTGGTTCTTTCTTTGCATAATGCATAAACAACGCTGTGACAACGTTTGTCTGCAAAGCTTGGTACTTGCCTGACATCTAGCGATGAAATTAATCGCAGTTTAAAGTTTTTTCTTTAGATATCTAAAACGGAAAAGAAGATAATTAAAAAAACGCAAAATGTTAGTAGTTTGTCAGACATTTTAGTCATTTAAGGCATTTCCAAGAAAAAAATACACAAAATTGGTAAACATATTTCAAAAGACTGTTGAAAATGTAACGACTTTCATGTTTTGATTTTTTTCTGGCAGTTACAGTTCTCAAAATAACTTACAGCAGTGGCGCCGGCAGGGGGGGGGGCAGGCGGGGCAGCTGCCCCCCCAATGTTTTGGGCATCATCTTTTTAATTTTTTTTTTATTAATACATATTAATATTTTTTTTTAATATTTGAATCCCAACATCAAGTAAGTCAACTCAAGTTGCAAGAAGGGGGGGGGTGGGGGGTAAAAGCACTCTCTTTAAAAAAAAGTATGGAAAACCTTGATGACTAAATTGTACAGTAGATAAAAAGATTTTCTACTGAAGCAAAGATATAGACTTTTTAAAGTTTTAACTAATGTCACATTGATGCAGAAAAATAACAACCTGTTAAATTTTTGATACCTTACACTCCCATTTTTTTTTTACACTCACACTCACACTCCCATTTAAATTTTTGATACCTCACTCCCAAAAAAAAAAAAACACTTCCATGACTTCTTCCGCGCGCATTTTGGCATTGGTTGCTTGCGGTGATTCTTTCACTTAAACAAAACGTTTTGTTTCAGCAGTTTTGAGTTGTTCGATTCTTAAAGTTGTAAAGGAGACTCAATTTCTCCAATATTTATCATTTATGTTTCTTCTTTAATCTCAGCAGAGTATAAAACTTGTAAAAGTTTTTCATCCATACGACGTCATGAATGAAATTATATCCTAAATCGGCGTAATGACGTGACATCATCTAAACATTTTACCGAATAATAAATTAACAAATTCGATCGTCAAAAGTGGTTTGGTGGTGGTAAATATTACGTAATGAAAAAAATGTGATAAGGTTGGAAGACATGACGTCATGTATTTTCAATACAAATTGAAGTTTAAAATTTATTCTTTTGGTCATAGTCGTAATCCACCTTCAAAGCGGTACAACAAAGAACAGTTTTCGATAAGGGGGGCATCAAGAATAAGTCGACATGACTTTTAACCCTTAGAAGGTTGGGCTCCTGGAGTCTTGCTCAGTTTGGGGGAGGGGGGCTGTCGATTCTTCTTATGCTTTAGGAGTGATATCTCTGTTATTTTGGCACGGTTTCAAAATTTGGGATTCACTTTGTAAAAGTATTCACCCTGAGCAAATCCGAAAATTAAAACTATGTGAATTTTAGAACTGCTCATATACGTTGAAATGTAGAGGTCACTTATGAGTGTAATTTGTAGCGTGAGTTTACACATTATTTTTTTGGTAGAGTAATGAATAACGTGCATTGTAACGTTGTGATTAATTTTTTTTGCATTATTTTACATACAGCCAATGCCCTTCACGCTGTGAAACAGTTAGGATTAACGAGACATGGGCCAAATTAATTACTTTCATCCAGCTGGTGGGAAAATGTTTCACAATAGAATATGAAATATTTCAGAGGATGTGCTGAGAAATGCCTTATATCTTTCAATTTATAACCTTTATTCGCTCAAAATTTCAGCTCAATAGAGGTGAATAAAAGTTAGGAAAAGTCAAGAAATCTCGTAGTCGCAGCCTCAGTGGTTTTAGAGATACTGTTCCAGACAATGGTTCACCTAATCAAACGTCATATAAAAAACCGTTCAAGTCTACTGAATATTACGACATGGAAGTTGCTAGAAAATGTGCCAAAATTGCACCATCGTTCATAAGACTTGTGTCAAACCTGTTTGGACCTGTTTGGGCCTGTTTCAGTTTGAAACCTGTTTAAACAGGAAATATTACATCAGCTTTAAACACCTGTTTGAATGACTTCATAATTGTCTTTCATTATTGCGTCACAGTACTGCATATGTGAGTTTGAGATATTGCTATCTATTCTGGTCATTCGTAAAATGATTGTTTGAAAGTTGGCCGCACATTTAACTGTTGGCTTAGTGCTTGCTAACTGGACAAAAGTTCCGTCTTTTATCCAAGTAATCTGTATCGTAGTGACAGTTTTTAGAGGTGTACGGCGTTGCATCTCGATTTTGATAGCCGCGGGCTAATTTTACAGGAATACACTTATTGAATAGACGTTTCAAGGAGTGTTTCTTTTTCGGTCTATACATACAGACGAACGGATTCGGGAATCTTATGTTACAATTTTCCCACGAAGAGATTATGGTTTACCGCTGTGACCAGATACAACTGTTGATACAAAAAAGTTGAATTGACAGCCCCCCCAACCTTCAAAGGGTTTGCATTGAGTCAACAGATCTATGCCTTAAGGTTTACGTCAGTTCCGGAGATCAGTAAAATATAAGGTTGTCATCTTCGGTGCAACAAAACCATTGATTGATTGGTTTAGTGAGGATTCGTAGTCCCATTGCTTTCATTTTGAGTGATCATACTGATTTTCAATTTATTCCTACAAGACGTTACGTAATGAAAAAATTTATAACTAAGGTTGGAAGACATTACGTCATGTCTTTTCAATTCAAAATGAAGTTTAAAATTTATTCTTTTGTTCATAGTCGTAATCCTCCTTCAAAGCGGTATTACAAAGAACAATTTTCGATAAGGGGAGCATCAAGAATATGTCGACATGACTTTTAAGGTTTACGTCAGCTCCGGAGATCAGTAAAATATAAGGTTCTCATTATCGTGATTGTAAGCCGCGGGAAATTTTTTCTCTAAAAAACAGATTCCCGGGAAGCTAAACATTTTTTCCAGCCCTGGTAGAAAACAAGAGAAATTAAATAATGTACCACTGTCTTGCACCAGTGGCGTAGCCAAGGGAGGGGGGATCGGGGGTTTCAACCTTTCAAATTGAATTTACGGATGTTAATACATTGTTTGCAAGAAAAGCTTCAGCCTATGATGTAATTTCTCGTCAAACTGTGCAAGGATGCAAGCCATCTGCAACTGCTGAAATCGCTTGTTCGATCTAGATTACCATCTAAACAGCTATTCGTTATACAAAACTTGAATATATCAGAAATAGCCTAAAGTAACTTCATTGTCTCAAAGCTTTTTGTTTGACACTCATCAAGATGTATGACCTCTATGACATTACATTTTCTAAACTTTGGGTTGACTTCAGAGCATAAAAGTTAGCGTCTTACCGGAATAAGATCGCTTTTTGAATCAACCAAGGAGAAAATTGATAAATAATAAAACTGTAATAACTCGCAAAAAAAGCAATCAACCTATGTCTCTAAGACAAAGTTTGCCTAATTTTAAACGAAACTGCATTAAAAGAGCGAGTTTTGCCAATACCAAACATTCAAATATCTCAGTCTGGAATTAGCAACAAGAAAACATAGAAAAGACTTAGCTTTAGCTTTATTTCCGAAAAATGCCGAAGAAAACATGATCTTATCCTTTTGCTATGCCACCGGACAGCACCATTTTACAGAAATATTCATATCCACAATTTTGTTGAAAATGCTCTCAGAATGCACCAAACTGAAAGTAATTTTTCAAAATTTTTTGGGGAGGCCCCCCAGACCCCCCGCCACTAAGTGTCGCCTTCGGCAAACACGCCATCGGGCTTCGCCCGCCGGCTGTCAACACCCCCCCCTTTCAAAATTTTTGACTACGCTACTGCCTTGCACTGTCAATATTTTGCCCTCCCATTGTTGAAGGTCTGGCGGCGCCACTGACTTACAGCAGTCCAAAATCAAAGCTTTGCTCAAGCTGAGTTCTGAAAAATGCATAAAATAAGCGTGGCAGTTGGTGTTGTATTCATCAAGATTTTGTAAAAATCACCACAGATTTGTCCTGATAAAGAACGTCTGGAAGCCTCCAATATGATTGTTAACAGCTATCTTGCTCCGAAAGCGCCGTATGAAACACATAACATATCCGAAAACCTCAAAGAAGCGTGCACGACTCTTGTGTCAAAAGAATTGCCTCCAACCCTTGAAGAAACTCAGGAAATAATGAAATCTGCAAAAGCAATAGTTTCGCCAGGTAGACTTCTTTACTATAATAATGGTATAATATTTCTTTACGTTTTTCATCAACAAGTTTTTTTCAACTAACATAGGCTACGTTTATCAATGTTGTAATATGTTTGCAAATGTAGGCAATTAATTAATAATTAATTAGAACTTATTTTTGTTGCCTTACTCCAAAACATACACAGGTATTATCACTTGGGATATCAATTGATGTCTTTCTAATTATTCTGTCAAGTTTTTGGCCTGATTTGAGTGAATTTTATACCTTTGCTAATACATCAACTCAGCACTTATTTGAACAGCTACCGCACTAGGAGAAGGCATCAATATAATTTGCTTCCCACTGTAGGTGACGGGCTTCTATAACTCTTAAGCTTGTATTGACTGGGCGGTATCTCCCTTCACTACGTGATTTCGTATTTGTAACCTGCCGTATGTAAACGAACAAAAACGTACGGTACAGAAAATCTAAAAGATAATAATTGAAGACCTGAGTTAAAAGACCAGTTAAGTCACAAAATATAACTTTTGAGAAAAACCAAGTTAATTTTTTTCAAAGTAATTTAATTTTTTATTTCTATGCAAACACCAGGGTGTGTTACAGCGATTTTATATCGTTTTTAAATCTAATTTTGCACGAGAACATGCATTGATCGTCATATGACATAGCTTATTTTGGTGATGATCAATTTCCACAAAAGTTGACTGAAGTAGTTTTTAACCTCAGGTTTTCAATTGTGCATTAAATACAGTAGTTATTGTTACTCTTTTGTATTTATGTGACGCCTGACTTCTATTTCTGTCAGACAAATCAGCTCTGAAAAGCGACAAGGATCACTTATCGGTATCAGCCATCGCAAATTGCCATCAACCAGATGTCATCCTCACACATTTATCCGACGAAAAACGCAGGTTCAGTGTTGTATTTTTGTCTTTCTGAAGAAGTCATAAAGTCAGAAGGCTACTTTATTATCATAGTGTTAAATTACGTTTACATTAAACTACAGTAAGTAATTTGATTGTAAATGTTTAGGCCTAACCCTAATTAGTTTACGTATACGCCTTAACAAATGAAGACAGTATTAGTTGCATGACTTGTATATTTTGTGATTTGTTTCTCGGCTTCGATCTTGTGTCATGGAATAACTTGACTCCATGTTGAAATATTTATTCCTGAACACGAAAATCAAAGCAACATTAAAAATTTAAACGTGTCACTTTTCACAGGCCTAGTTAAAATAGTTTCTCAAACTTGCAACAGAAAAGCAAACCTAACTCCAACAAATCTGTAACTACTGTATTGTAAAAGTAAAGCCTCTATTCTAGTATCTGTAGTAGAAGGGTTACTGCACGCTGCTGCAGCTTATTTATAAGGCAAACGCCAGTTTTGTCCGAAATTCACACAAGTCTGATTTTATCTTGTGAATTAATACGGCTTCTATTTTAGGTTTCATTTTATCAAGATGCTTTTTGATTACTGCAAGAACGAGATTTATCAATTCTTTGTTGACGAAGTCTTCCAAGTTTATAAAAAAAGCAAACATTTTGAAACCTTTGTTCGCTGGAAGTGGAAAGAAAAAGAGCCAGTCACCGAAGACGACTTTTTCCAACTTAGATTGCTTGGAAAAGGTGGCTTTGGAGAAGTTTATGCTTATCAGGTGACATAAGTCTACCAATTGTCTACAAAAGTGTGATGGGTATTTTTATGTCATTATTTTTCATCTCACGAAAGGTAGTCTAATCTTATGTTGGTTAAATTTTCAAAAATTCCATTGCTAAATATAAAAATTATTATTTATGGAAGTTGTGCAACTTTCAGAGCCTACTTTTGACCAGCTTCATTAGCTCATGGATAGGGTTGCCATTTGTTAAAATTTATTGATGCTGCATTTAGGAATATTCACATAACGCTTACTAAAACATAACTTCTACTCAGCCTACTCTTTCTTCGACAGCTATACTGTAAGTAGGCCTAGATAGCCTATAGTTAGTTTTGTAAAAAGTGTATTTATCTTGTTGGAGTGCTATGCTTCGAAACTAATTTATTTCACACATCGTTTCCGTAATTTTAAAAATATTGCTGTTTCACGCCTTTTCACAATTTTACAGTAATGTGTTTGAGTCAATCATATGGACAGAAATTGTTGCTTTGAGGTTTCAGACACTTTTTAAACTTATTTTTGTTTTCAGGTGAAAACATCCGGGAAACTTTATGCATGCAAAAAAACTTGTAAGAAAAAAATGAAGCAAAAACATGCAGAAAAAGTAGTGATATCGGAAAAGCAAACTCTTGAAATGGTCAATAGGTATAAACGAAATGCTTTTTCATTTATCACTTGAACGTATTATTGAAGTGTTACATGAGCAACCATAGCTTATGCTGTTGGCTTATTTATCAAATGCAATGTAATTTGCACATGTTTTAAATTTTGGTGAATTTGAATTGCATCACAATAGATTCTAAATCTTTTCTTTTTATTTTCTCTTCAGTCCATTTGTCGTTAGTCTTGCATATGCATACGAAAACAAAACTCAACTTAACCTTGTGATGACGTTGATGGGATCGGGAGACTTGAAGTTCCATATTTATGAAACCAGTGAGTGTCTAAAAGGCAACGTTTGTGTTTCCTTGCTTCTCGGCAGCCGATGGTAACAAGGGTTTCAGTTTGTGTTTACCATTTTAGGCTAATCACATGGAGACAACATCACAGTTTTTGTCATTTTTGTACGTGAATTGTAGCAAAACTTAGCCTATAGAAACTTGGGCACAATTTTTTTTCACGTTTATGTTGAACAGACAAATCCTTTGTTTATGAAAACTGTAAAATTGTTATCATATGAAAACTTTAACAATGTAGCTTCAAATCAAGTTTGTGGCAAACCAATACCTAAAAGAAGCTTGTGCACTGTGCAAAACTCAGTTTTCTATAATTCTTAAATTTCAGTAGCCTATGTAGCTTATTTCACATGCCGGTACTTTAAATATTCTTTCGTTTAGAGGACAAAAAGCGTGGACTTTCGCCTGAACAAACTAAGTTCTATACAGCTCAGATCACTCTGGGTATGGATCATTTGCATAAGGAAGATATCCTGTACAGGTTCGCGCTGTTCGTCATTATTCACCACTATCAACAAACTTTCATTTGGTGTTACGTTGGATCGACGTAATGTTAATCCGATTATAGGCTATTGCTCAGTTTAACTTTTTTTATCCGTGGCAGCGAAACTTTGGAATATGCTTTTTCAGAGATCTTAAACCTGAAAATGTTTTATTGGACGACAAAGGAAACGTGCGTATAGCCGACCTCGGGTTGGTTTGTTTCCTCAAAGGTTCTGAGAAGACCTCGGGCAAGTAACGAAGTTATTAATTTTCTTGTACTGTATATAACTATTGCCATTTTTAAGTAAAATAAAAACTGAGTGGTTTCTGTTAATTTAGTTGCAGTCGCATGAATCCGCATCGACAAGAATCAAACTATTTTTGAACGTTTTCAGCTTAACTGAAATCCTCATCAAGAATCTGAAACGTTACCGATTCTGCTCTTTCTTGCATAACGCAGTGAGAACAAATCGGGTAATAATGCGATAACATCGTAAACCTGATATAAAATATAAAATGAGATCTGTCGCTTAAAGACCTTAGCTATTGTAGTAAAACAATAACATTATTATTACATTGTAATACAGTAGCTGCGAAGCGTTGCATGCTGTGTACTATGTAGTGTGAGCGTATCGTGTATTTATTGTTCTATTATAGAGTAAGTTTACGAACAGTTTATAAATCCTAACAAAACTTAACTACAGATATTAGATGCGTTTTATTACGTGTGGTTTCTGGTATGTTACACTGTAGCTTTGCAAAACTTCAACTTGATTTTTATCAAAACTTCTTTTGTGACTTTGGTACTTGTTAAACTTAATTCTTCATTTTGTCATTCAGGAAAAGCTGGAACTGTAGGTTACATGGCTCCAGAGATGTTAAAAAACGAGAAATATGCCTTTGGCGTCGATTGGTTTGCACTGGGCTGCACAATCTACGAAATGATTGAAGGGAAAGGTCCGTTTATCATGAAAGGAGCGGTGAGCTTGCTGCTGTTGTATTTGTAATTGCCATTTAATTTGCATGAAAAACACTGGTCAAAATTCTGTGGAAATTCTTGAATTCAAGTATTGTTCTTCTTGATCGGCTGCATAGCCAAATTAATACTGAAGGCTGTGGTTTGGCGTTCGAAAGGCCTCCGGATTGACACCGCTCAAGAGCATGTGGTTGTGTCTTTGGCAAGACACTCAAAGGCCAGTGATGTACGCGCATACAAAAAATATTGACGCCGTCAGCGTAAACGCAAACGTTCGAAAAACCATACGCTGTTTGCGTCAACGTAACTTGTAAAAAAAGTTGGCGGCGTCAGCGTTAGCGCATACTCTAGCGTAAACTCATTTTGTTTGCTAGGTGCCAAACATTCACACGGTATAAACCACTCGAAACAAACAAGTTTTATTTTGAATTTCCACGAAGAAACACAAGCATCTGAAAGTGTTCATCTGACATTTTGTTATGTTTTGGTTCCAATATGTCTTTGCCCATTGAAAACATTCTTTCAACTGCAGCGCTGGAAGGTATTGGCGTGTTGTAGCGAAAAAAATACATTAAAAAGTATGCGTTGACGCTATGCGCTAAAAAACCGCGAAAACTTTACGGCGTAGCCTCAAGTGACAACTATCCAAAAAAATGTAGCCGTAAGCGTTAGCGTAAACAAAAAGTCTACGCCGTAGAATTTGCGGCGTATACGTACATCTCTGTCAAAGGCACACCGTCGATTGTGGAGTGGGACCTCTTTGACTGCAGCCTTAGATTTATCTCATGATCGTGAGAAACAGTACGCTGCTCTGGAGAGAAATGCCTCCGGCCCTTATGGTCTGTGAACAGAACTTCTTGATGTCGCTTCAACAACAAAAGAACACATTGCATTTCAAGTCAATAAACTGGTTACCGTCAGCCCATGTCATTCAATAATTTATTTTTGGTTTCAGAACAAACGGAAGGTTTGCGCTGAATCTACGATAAATAAAACAATCCAAGAGCAGCACACATACAAACGGAATCATCAACCTGAAGTTGTGGATCTTATTGACCGATTGCTGGTGAAGAACGTGAACAATAGATTAGCTGGAGAAGAGCGGTAAGCGCATACTTTGCGAAATAATTACAATTGACCTTGTAAGCACAATCATCGATTTAGGGAACAAACGGTAGCGTAGAAATGGCAAACTGCCTTCCTTGGAAAGCATTAGAAGAAAACTCGAGAACATTATTTTTATAGTTTGCGCCAAAAAACGAAAGTTAAATTCAAGGTGCTCTTTTAGCTGAATTTACCCTCTGGCACAAACCTAAAGCTAACGAATTGGGAACTGGCAAAGATACGTAGTTAAGCCATAGCACATACAAATGACTTGATGCTGAACTGTCGTAAAAAGTCTCAGTTGTACCAAAAATGTGAAAAAAAAGCTTTTTGTAAGCAACTTGGCTCAAGATATTTACTCGCACTTTACTGGTGTTTTTCTTTATTACTGATCCATAAAACTGTAATGATTGTTTTGAAGTTGAATTTGATTGCAGCTCAGCAGAACCAATCAAGCGTCACCCTTACTTTGCTGATATGAATTGGGAAAGATTAGAGGCTGGCCTAATAGAAGTTCCTTTCACACCAAATCCAAATCAAGTTTATGCAAAAGATGTTTCCGAAATCAGGTCGATAGTTATCGTATTTTGCGGTACCGCTTGTTTTAAGGCAAACTGTAAATACAAGTGTAACAGACAAGTGTCCTTACGTACCATATGTTGCAGGGCCTACTTTCTTTCTTGCTTTATTTTGTTGTCAAGCTCTATAAGCGAAACACTTTTAAGATAAAACCACTGATAAAGGGAGGATCGACACTGCTTATGTGTAGTGTACGGTACTAAAATCTTTGCTTTTTAACTTTTTCCTAGTATTTTTTTGTTTTCTATTTTATGAAATGCTTATATGAAGTAATGGACAAGTAGAACGGGAATAATTTTACAGTTTTAACATGTAACCAACAGTCTGTTTTTTGTCAATTTTTCAAATGCAAGTTCTAAGTTTTGTTGAAAACTGTAAACTTTGTTACTACAATTAAATTTGGAAAAAAAATATTGGATTAAGATATTAACTTAAATGATATATGATGTCTTTCCAGACTGGGCAGCGAAGTAAAAGGGGTTGAACTTACCGAAGCTGACAAAGAATTTCATAAACAATTTTCTTCAGGAAGGTAACACAGCGAAAGGCTTAGTCATTTTTACGTATATTCCACGTTTGCTTCCGTCGAAATCAGCTAAGTATACATTTAAAATCATAAGATTGTTTTAATATTCATTACAGGATGGTAGCCAGAAGCTTTATGAACTCTACCGCCTCCTCTCCTCATATAACGCCTGTGACGCCATTACAATTAAATCAATCACATTCACAACACAATAAATTCTAAATTGATTAAATTATATGAATGAGATAAGCTACTAATGTTTTTTTCATCTTCGTCAAACCTTCAAGGCAACTAAGTAACGGTATCTCTCATACAGCATCTCAATCACTCAAAATTGTACTGAGGAGTTCTAATGGACGAAAACCGGTTACAAAGCAATTAATTTTTTTCTAAATGCCTTATGAGCATGGCGATCTATACTACTGGCCTTCCCAACGTGGCAACAGCCAAATAATGTGGGGGCCTATTAAGTTTTAACTAGCAGGTATTAGGCGCACAAAAAAGCGTCTTTGCATGAATTATTGCTAACAAACAAATGCTTCTGGATTAGAAAACAAATTTTTTAACATACTGAGTGTTTTGAAAGTTGGGCCACTCTTGATTTCGTGTACCTTGATTCTGTTGATATCTTGATTCTCATGGTATTCTTAACATGTAGCTATTGTCTTACTTTCTTGCCACTTATTTAATAATATTACATTTTAATTACTTTTTGGCACTGTATTTACAATTTTTAGGCTGAAAAACATTATTTGACCAATGAAAATTGCTGATTATATGTTGTAACACTTATCTCAATTGGTAAATTGAATTTTCATATAGGCCCCCACATTATTTGGCTGTTGTCACGTTGGGAAGGCCAGTAGTATAGATCGCCATGCTTATGAGAGATACCGCTATTTAGTTGCCTTGAAGGATTGACAAAGATAAAAAAAAACTTTAGCATCTACCTTTCATTTTAATGATAATACAGTAACTGACCTTAGAGTGATCGCCCATTTTGAGGAAGTGCATCAGTTCTTAATGTCAGTGTTTTCTACATTTTATGGTTTAATTATAGTGACGTCACACACTTCTTAAAAGGAGAGTTAAAGTTTACCTTCCCCTTCTAGCTATGCCATCTAATCCTATTTAAGCTTAAAAGAAAAAATTGTTGTTTGCAATTGTGAAAAATTGCTTGAAACATTTTATTTAGATCTAGTGAGAGCTCTCATCACAAAGCTTGTAAATATCGTTTGTATTTTTGTTCTGTACAGTCACGTACAGTTTGCTTCTATATCAACAGAGTTCCCATACCGTGGCAGCAAGAAATAATGGAAACTGGACTATTTGAAGAAATTATGAATAGAAAAGAAGGTGATAACAGTGCTTCTGGTTCCAGTAAAAAATCATCCAAGTCAAGTGTGTGCACCATACTTTAAACCAAGAAAGACCATAAGCGCCCAGTGTGAAATCTCGTTATTGGCTATATTGATTGCTGAAATCTTTATCCTCAGATTGAGGAAGTTTCTTTGAGAGCTTGATCCTGGCAGTTTCGCATACTTGTAAAAGCTTTCAACCACGATGCAGGCCCGGTCACCGAGGTTGACAGATTGAAGTTTTTACTTGCTGCAGTGATGTTGTCTATGAGCTACTCCATTCACTAGGTGTCACAGAATGGAGAGCAGTCATTGAATAAATTACTCAAACGTACACTCCGCGAGTCGAACCAGCAGCGGTTGATTTAGCAGTTTCTTCGTGAACAAAGTTAAGCGCTCAACCAACTGATCTATTGATGATAATTGCTTGAGTATAGGAAGGTATTTGGCCACTATATTCCCAACTCTACTGTACTTGAGGGATTGCATATCTTTCTTCCAACAACATGCATGCGACTTCGACATTTTTACATTGATTCAACGTCTGCAGACGTTAAATCAATGTAAAAATGACGGATTTTGCTGTCTGGACAGTTGATTGTTCAGTTAATCAAATCTGACATGTATCGAAAGAATAGAAACGTTTGAACGTAGAGTGATGCGCTCCTCCCACTTTTTTTCGTTAATTTGTGCCAAATTTCTTCGTACTGTTCTATTTTGACTTACTTTCAAACTACCTCAACTATTGAGCAACTTTTGGCGGTATGCGGCGTACTGTAGATTGCTGGTTTAAAAACCAGTCTATGATCGATAGTCGAAGACATAATAGAGTATCTCGTATTCATTCAAAGCTACGCTTTTAATCTTGTATCGAATTATGTGCTATATTTCAGTAATGTACAAATACTGCTTGCAACAAGCAAATGCGAATAGATGAAATCTTTACATTTGTCAACTCTATTACAAGAGTTTATTATCAGGAAACCGTAAGTAGCCAATCTTCTGTTTTAGGATTTTTTCTACCTCCTTTAGAAAATAAATTTTATCAATATATAACCTTAATGAGATTAAAAACGTTAAGAGCTCAGCCGAGAAGAGCTTTTAAAAACTTTGCAACCTTGCTTACTTTTTTGTACAAGCGTTTAGGCAGCTTGCGCAGTCACATTAGTAACTAATACAAGTTGCACAAGTCATCACAAAATGGTTAAGTTTGATCTATTTGAATCCATTAGTTCTTATGCTCTGCATAGATTACAAGCTATACAGTAGGTTACGTACGTGAGTGTATCTTTAAAAGTCGCCAAATGCTGCATTAAATGTTTCATTGTTAAATTTACGTTGCACATTTTGTCGCAACAATGTGAATATACAGTAAGTCCTATACGTCGTGCAATATTCGTCTAAAACTTGTTGTGTTTTAAGAAATAAATACACAGCTCAAAAATAGTATTTTTTGTTGCTTTGATTTCAACTTTATAGCTGGCTGCAATGACTCAAAATAGCTGTGTTCATACAAGAAAAACAAAACCCTACAAATGACCTTTGGTTGAAAACAGTATGGCTGACCAGCATAGATAAAGTGCTATTTAAAAAAAAGAATTAGATCTTTTGAAAGGTATAAAAAGAATATAACGTACCAAAAATGCAACTCTAGACTCTAACGAATGTAAACTATAATATAATTAGTGAAAGAAATGAGTACCCTGATGTTGCTGGAAGACCAGAGTAGGGGTATTTTAGGAAAGCATGTCTTCTGCATAAATCCAAAATCACAGCCAACGATTGTCGTGAAAATTTCTATCTTTCATCCTTCATTCATTGCAACTGTCGTCAGTTAAGTATTTGAAAATTGTTCCCCACTGAAAAAGAGTGATTTGAGCCAAAAAATTCTGCATATGTGCAGCTATGTGGCTATGTTTTCTCCTCTGAAACGAATCTATAGCAATGGACACTTCTTTTTACCTTTTTCTAGACTTCTGCTACGTTTTGCATACAGTATATTGACTATGGTGTGATGGTCAGAAATAAAAACAAACAACTGAACTGAGGCCTGCTACCACAAACATTCATTTTTGCTTGTGAGGACTGAGGATACACCCAGAATTTTTTTTTCCTCAGCAAAGTGTTCATCAGTCGTCACCGGACTCGTCAGAATGTTTTCTTATTTTTCCTCGAATAGCTTTTCTGGCTTTATTCTTCTTTTGCTTTTTGTACTTTACGTTTGACTTGATGGGAAGATTGTTACCTGACCGCAATGACGTGCTTAAATTATTCGATTGTTGCATGTTCGTATTGCCACGATTTGACACTGTAGAAATATCTCGATTGGAAAGGGGCTTGCCGACGGAACTCATGTTCGACTGAGCAGGTGTGCTTCGACTAGGATATCTTGGTGGAGCAGCAGCTGAAGGATTTGTTCGATAAATTGGTGGAGGTGCTGAACTTGAAACAGGATCTCGACATGGGATTGGAGGTCGGTCAAGAGGATCTTCTTCAGGCGGTTGAATTTCTCGTTTCGGATTGAAATGATTGACTTTTGACAATTGAAATGATGACTTTTCACTGCTCACGCCCTCAACGGATGACGTACGGGCGGAAGTTGCAGGTGGTATGTCATCATTAAAGACCGGATTAACTTTCCCAGGAGAAGCTAAACAAAAAACATTTGACAGAGTGAAGTGAAAAGTTATGTTTAACAGCGATGATCTAGCTAAAACTTACTCACCAACTCATCGTACAATTAAACAACGGGCTGTTTAAAAATTCACGTAAAGAAGAAAATATGTTTGTCGTGTCAAATAGCGGTTTGCACTAGCTTTCGGAACACAGTTCCATAGTTATGTGCTATAACGAATGGTGTTGAAGTCAGTGAGTCGTTATTTAATGCGGCTCTTTTGTTTGGCTTGAAGCTGCTGCCTGTTGAGATTCTGTGTTGTTCGGCGTTATTGCTGTAAAATTTTGTTCAATCAGTTGATTAATAGATTAGGTGACGTAATTCTTCCCTTTCGGCACGGTTGTTGATTTTTGAATTTTGTCTACTTATGAAAATGGCCTCTTTGGGAGCGCTCTCATCACAGAGCTATAAATTGTGACTGAGACTTTTTGTTGTTGTGTGATGCAATTGCAAGTTCAAATATAAATTGGTCCAAATTACAATACCATTTGGTAAGTTGCACGTATGATATGTATTATGTAAGTATGTTTGTTGAGCTGGTAGTTAAGATTTAAAATAAGCATCTACATTGCAACCAAATCTTCAGCAAATGCAATTGAAGAGCTTAGTTCTAAATGTACCTAAGTCATATTTTGCGAAAATCGAGTTGACTATTGCTAAGATATGGTTGCAGTCGCGTAAGTTCACCCGAGCAAAGTTGCGACAAAAGAGCAACCTGTCGCACAGGCACTCAGTCACTTTTTCTAGCGCCAAGTTTGCTCGGGTGGACTTACGCGACTGCAAGCGTTTTTTTAGCAACCGTCAACTCGATTTTTGCAAATGTGACTTAGGTACTTTTAGAACTAAGCTCATCATTTCTTGTGTCTTTGGTGAAATCGAGCAAAAATTATATTGTGATGAACATAAATATTTGATGTTTGTAATTAAAATCTGCAATTAACTACATTTAAAGTGACTGTGATTTGAAGTTTTACAACACTGTAATTGTGATGTAACTAAAAATTTTAATGATGTGATTGAACTGAAACTATGCAATTAGTCCGACTCTGGTTCACACCACTGTATCTGTAAACGTTTCGTGTTGTGATCATGCGTTTCAGTCGGTTAATTGATTTCGTAATTTTGCAGTGAACATATTAGGCCAACTACAGTATACACTTCTGGCAAATAATAGTTTCGCCTACCTGCACGACGTGGTAGGGGCACTGGAACTTTGTTTTCTCTACTTTCGCTTTCAAAGCCACTACTTTCCGAAAACTCATCAGAACTAGTCAGAAATAAAAAGATTGTTTTAGTCTTTTATTAATTGTCACAAAACAAAAGATTTCACTGGTCTACAAATTTCAACTTTTTTTTTCAGGTTTGGGTTTTAACAACTGATTTTGGCTAATTTTGGGGCGCTGAATCCGAAAATGAACTCAGATTTTTTCTATCACATCAAGTTTTCTTTCTATCGTTGCCATTATTTTATGAAATTGACCAATTTTTACCCTTTTTAGTGCAGTAAAATGTCAAATGTAATTATTTTCTGACAGCTATAAACGTTCAAACATAGAGATATTTTTACACTAAATTCATAAATTGGTTCAGATTTCGTCTAAAAGAAAAAAAATTCCTGTTATGATAATCGTACTAGGACATAGTGGAGATTGGTAGCGTTGAGTTTTTCCATGCTGGCTTGAATTCCCTGTCTTGGCTTCTCAGGCGTTATCTGTGGGTCAGCTGCTATCTTTATGCACTTGTGCAGATGGAATATCGTAGGAAGACAGCTGGTGGGAGCAGATTTGACTTAGTAATAAATTCTTGCATAGTAAGGAAGATTTATTTAGAAGTTTCATAAAGCACATGTAGCCTACATTGTACAGACCAACATCAGAGTTCAAGCTGAAAAGTGGTTTGTAGAAGGAAAAGGTATTTCATACTTTATAAGTTTGAGTTCAAGTCGGTTAGAGTTTTTCGTATAGTGGTGTTTCTGTGGAAAAACTTGCTCTTAGAAAACTACAAACAAAGAAAGGTTATATTTGATCTCAAGCTATGTCTGCTTCCAGCAAAAGAAGAAAATGTTGTAATGATCCGGATATATTTTGTTACATTTGTGGATTCTTCTTCGTCGTGTGAGCTGTTCTTCTGGACTATATGTTTGGGCATGATGTCATCAGCCACTGTGGATGCTTCATGTTGAAGTGGATGTGGATGCTTCATGTTGAAGTCGCAACAATGCAATATTACCACGTTTGTAAAAAGGGCATATCTTGCTTACTTTAAAGTCAAGTTGGGGGACCAGGACAAAAGCTGGGTTCCTCATAAAGTGTGCAAGACCTGCGTTGAATGTCTGAGAAGTTGGTCGCAAGGAAAAGGTTCACAAATGAAATTTGGAATACCCATGATTTGGCGAGAGCAACGAAATCATGTTGACGATTGTTATTTTTGTCTTGTTAGTGTGAAAGGGTATAACAAAAAGAGTAAACATTGTTTGAAATATCCAAATCTGGATTCGGCATTGCGGCCAGTTCCTCACAGTGATGAAAAGCCACTGCCAGTATTTACATCACTTCCAGAGCTACACGAAGAGGCTATTTCTTCTTCAGAAGCATCGTTTAGTGAAGGAGAAAGTGAAATTTTTCAACCAGCACCCGAGAATCTGTCTGACAAGCCTTCCCAGTTTAATCAGATGGAATTAAAATGATTTAGTGAGAGATTTGTATTTGCCTAAGCAATCTGCGGAGTTATTGGCATCAAGGCTACAGGAAAGGAAACTTCTCAAAGCTGGTACAAGCGTGACATTTTATCGCAAACGAGAAGAACTGCTTCCATATTTTGCTTCCCACAATGATTTCGTTTATTGCAACAATATAGAAGGGCTTCTTCTAGAAATGGGATTACCACAGTATGATGCAGACGAATGGAGACTTTTCATTGATAGCTCCAAACGAAGTTTGAAGTGTGTTCTACTTCACGATGGTAACGTGTACGGTTCTATTCCGATAGGACATTCGGTGACAATGAAAGAAGAGTATCAGAACATCAAAACCGTTCTTGAAAAGTTAAAGTACCATGAGCATGGTTGGCTCATCTGTGTAGATTTAAAAATGGTGAACTTTTTGCTTGGGCAACAAAGTGGCTACACCAAATACTCATGTTTCCTATGCTACTGGGACAGCAGGGCCAAGGATCAGCACTGGAACAAAGAAG
Organism: Aplidium turbinatum; assembly: GCF_918807975.1. Lineage (NCBI taxonomy): Eukaryota > Metazoa > Chordata > Ascidiacea > Aplousobranchia > Polyclinidae > Aplidium > Aplidium turbinatum. Next base: position 18,496,333 of record NC_137480.1, on the reverse strand, counting down.
AGTGGCCTCCAAGGCTCACCTTGACACCTGGAGACAAAAATATCATATGTGATCACTTAGTTGATATCAAAAAGATCCTCTTGTCTCCTCTTCACATCAAACTTGGTCTCATGAAACAATATGTAAAAGCTTTGGATCACGAAGGAGAGTGTTTTAAGTATATATGTTATGCTTTTCCTGGTCTCAGTGAAGAGAAAAAAAAAGCTGGGATTTTCAATGGACCACAAATCAGGCAATTGTTAAAGGATGAAAATTTTGTAAAATCAATGTTGCCATTCGAGGCTAGAGCTTGGAATGCTTTCGGTGCTGTTGTGAGAAACTTTTTGGGAAACAGAAAAGCAGAAAATTATAAAGATCTCTTAAGAGAGCTACTGCTTAGTTTTGAAGATTTGGGATGCAGGATGAGCATCAAAGTTCACTATTTGAAGAGCCATGCGGATGAGTTTCCAGAAAACCTTGGGAAAGTTAGTGAAGAACAGGGTGAATGTTTCCACCAGGATATTAAAATTATGGAGGAACGTTATCAAGGTCGGTGGGATTGTCATATGATGGCCGACTATTGCTGGAGTTTTAAAAGAGAAATTCCAGATGCTGCTCATAAAAGAAAGTCCCTCAAAAGAGCATTTTTAAGCTTATAAGTAAAGAGTTCCTATTTTATGAAAGCTCTTTTTTTGGACTCGCCCTGCCCAAGTCCCTTTGAGTCAATCTTTATTTTGGCACTTTGCTATTTCTGTGTGTGTCTTCAGAATTTCTGCACTCCATTGGAATGTCTATGTGCATATTGTGTGAACTGTAGGCTATAATTCAGATAATACCTTGTCACTGTCCTATCGACATGTTCGTCAGCATAATGTAGCGTTTGATGTTATTATGGTTGCTCTTTTGCATGCCTATTTTTTATTCCAAGGCATGAAATTTTAATAAAGACAACGCAAATTTGTGTGAATATAATATAGAATGCTTGTTTGCTAATTAAAGCTAGATTATTGCAGGTAAAACAGTGTTTATTGCACCAGAATTCCTTGTTTTGACAACAGAGGGGGGGCAAAAATTGATTTTTTTCAAAAATTAGGGATATTTCATATCTCAAAAACGTGATGTGATAGAGAAAATCTGAGTTCATTTTCGAATTCAGCGCCCCAAAATTAGCTAAAATGAGTTGTCAAAACCCAAACCTGAAATTTTGTGTAGACCAGTGTTTTCAGTGTTGAATCTGTGTAAGTTTTTGTTGGAACAATAATAAATTAGTCGACTCTTATAATGCGAAAAACTTATTTTGTTGTTTAACTACAACAAAGCTAAATCTTTAATAGAACTAAAGTATACTGTACAACAACGTTAGACTGCAATAAGTCTATAAATCTTCGGCAACCAGACATTAGCTCTGGATAGCCTGCGATAAATATACTAACCGTGAACTCAGCAACCTGGTCTTCGAAACAAAAAATAACATTTTTGCTCAAATTAACCTTTAATAAACAGTTTTACCTGAAACTGGTATCCGATTCTCTGGAATGAACTTGGTTTTCTGGCAGCACAGTTTGTTTTAAGTTTTCTTTTCTTTTATTCCGACGATGAATGCAAAAAGTTATAGCAAAGCAAGAGAGGAAAAGAAATACCACACCGGCGACTACGGACAAAGCCACTAAAGTTAAATTACTGCCCTGGGCACTGACAGCTGAAAGTAAAAAAAAATAATTGAAAAAGCTACAGTAGATAATACTTATCAATCCAAAGAATAGCGCAGGACAAAGGCACTTGCTTTCCAATCAAGCGATCCCGGTTCAAATCCAGCCTTAAGTCAGTTTTTGAAAAAAAAACACCGTTTACTTCTATCTAGTAGGGTGTAATATACTGGTCATTGTAGCCTGGAGAAAGGAATTCATCATACCACTTTTGAAGATCTAACCGTATACCCAAAAATTGAATGTAAATAAAGGCATTAATTCAAAAAGTGCAAAAAAAAATAAGAACAATATCCAGCTATGGGCTACAGTTATTGAAGTAGATTTAGTAGGCTATCGTAAGTGTTTTTCAACCTTTAAAACAAAAGCACGCACTTTTTTATTTCGCAAAATTTTCATTTGCGCAAACCAAAATAGTAAGCTTTCAGCTACTTGTTTTCCCTGTTTGTGAAATAACTATAGAAGGGTTCGGTCAATCAAATTTTTAAATCGATAACTCAAGTTCATAACTTGCAATAGATTGATCTGAATTTAACTCTGGTTTACTTTACTCGCTTCTGCTTTATGGCACTTTAAGACATGTGAAAGAAATTTTGTTATATTAACTGCAACAACAAAAATTATTATAGGTTACATGAGCATTAGCATTTTTTGTTTAACCATCTAAGTTTAATGCCTCATTTGCTGCTAAATATTTCTAAACATTTCAGACCAGTTAGGCGCAACTTCTTGCTCCAAAGCCTCCTGCATTAGGTGATGAAGGGTCTAATTAAGAAGATATTTTCTTCTCCTTTTAATATCAACTATAGTCAGAGATGTACGTATACGCCGCAAATTCTACGGCGTAGACTTGCGGCGTAGACTTTTTGTTTACGCTAACGCTTACGGCTACATTTTTTTGGATAGTTGTCGCTTGAGGCTACGCCGTAAAGTTTTCGCGGTTTTTTAGCGTATAGCGTCAACGTATACTTTTTAATGTCTTTTTTTCGCTATAACACGCTAATACCTTCCAGAGCCGCAGTTGAAAGATTGTTTTCAATGAGCAAAGACATATTGAAACCAAAATGCAACAAAATGTCAGATGAACACTTTCAGATGCTTGAGTTACTTCGTGAAAATTCAAAATAAAACTTGTTTGTTTCGAGTGGTTTATACCGTGTGAATGTTTGGCACCTAGCAAACAAAATGAGTTTACGCTGGTGTATGCGCTGACGCCGCCAACTTTTTTTACAAGTTACGTTGACGCATACGGCTTATGGTTTTTCGAACGTTTGCATTTACGCTGACGGCGTCAATATTTTTTGTATGCGCGTACATCACTGACTATAGTGCAGGCCTGGCTAACCCGTATGCGGCTTTTTTCCGAACTGTATGCGGTTCAGTGTAGCTCGCCCAAGTCGACTTTGGTAACGTCATCCATATGCTAAAATCCACATGCATCTTGTATCACAAATATTGAAATTGGACAACGCTATGAAGCTTGTGATGCAAATCGCCAACATGCGCTCAATCAGTGCTAATTTAAAACATCTCATCACTGTGCTGGATCAACTACTTGCCGGTGATTTGCCGCTGCATTGTAGACTATTGCCTACTGTAAAAAAGCTGTCAAAAGGCCAGGTGCACTTTCGTTTCTTTCAGCGTTTATATGTCTTGAGACTTCATGGCAGAACATAAAAACTATTCCGGGTGGATTATCGATTTAGCTTTTTTGTCGACATAATGTGTCACTTGAACAAATTGAACTTGGATTTTCAGGATTAATTAAAAATGCCACATGACCTAGTGCAAAGCGTGTTTAGCCTACTCTCGTCAATAAACTGAAGCTATTCAAGACATACAAAATGGCTTGCATATTTCTGTCATTTTCATGTTTGTGTGTAGCATTTGCAATAAATCTAATTGAGCAAAGATATGTGTGAGTGAGGAAGAGACGAGGTGAAACTTATGTGTAGGCTATAATGCGGCTCTTTGCGGTTGGATCAGGAAAAAACGAACCTCTTGGTCTCTGACTGGTCGGCCACCTCTGAACTATAGTGCAATAAACCTCTTTTCAGCTAAGTGGGTAGTGGGATTTTGCATAGCTAAGAACTTCGAGTGCTTGGATTGCTAGGTCTTTTTTTGATTTATCGAGTTCTCACAGAAATTCAGCGTTTTCACAATTAAAAACATCAGTAGCCTACTCAATTGGACCAAACTCGCAAAAGTGTTGCGAAACAGCCACACGCTCTTTTCTAGTATAAACTTGAATAAGCAGCCCACTTCTAAATTATAAACCATAAAACCGTAACCAAAAAAGCAAAACTTGCTCAAAACTTGCAACTGCTGAACTTTTCTCATGATTCCGAATCAAAACTAGTCTGAATCGGTGAAAACACCGCGGAATTGGGAACCTTGAAGGGAAGTCAACCAGATGAAAAGATTAAATTGGCATGAGGGAATTAAAGACAAAAAGCTGTTGTCAATTACAATATGGCTTATTTGAATTCTTCCACATAAAGAAAAGTCACGGGCAATTATCATTCGCTTCATCCGCACCATGTTTATCATCAGCACAAGTGTGTAGGCTACCATCAAGTATCGTACCACAAGTGCGTACCGGATTGAAAAGCATTGGGATAGAGCAGTGGTCGGCAACCTTTTTAACAAAAGAGCGATTCTGTTACATATTTTGGCAGATATGACCAGCTGAAAGCCACAAAACGTAATATATGTATTTCAAGTAGATCAGACCACAGTTTCTTTGCTACGGTACCGAACAATTCTTTTTTAAGCCGTCATCTCTATCTGTGTACGGCTTTCCTCGCTTAACAATCTATTGAGCTGCCACAAAACTAGCAGCATTGGTGTGGGGCATGGGCTGTTATCCATTTATTGAAAGCTTCCTTACTCTGCTCCGATCTTTGCATAAGTTCGAATACTGCCTACTTTAACTAATCTCCAAAATGGGATAATGTGCAGCAAAATTAATGCTCTATGGCTGTTCTGACAGTGCCTTTTGAAGTCATTTATTTTGGGATTTTTTCCCACATAGGCAATTAAGCATGCAGATATGTCAACATCATTTGCATTGAATGCAAAGTTCATGTTTATGTCCAATTGTCTATGCTGAGTAACATCTCTGTTTTTGCTTAAAACTTTTCTCTTTTTTATTTGTGCATGGCTACTGATAAAAAAAGGTATGCTGTTCAGTGTTCACCCAAAAGCTGTAAACTGACCTGATAAAGTCAAAACTTGAATAACAAATTTGTAAAAAAAAGTCTATTATTTTCTGATAGAGTATCACTCGATCAGAGTTGGCTCGTTGCTGCATCATCTTGCACAACTAGTAAACAACGTTTTGATGACGTTATTTTTTTTCTTTTTTTATTATCACAGTCGAACGCATAGGCTATACCAAATCATGTCAAATCTGGAGGGAGCCGCTTCAGAGGAGCTAAAAAGCCGCATGCGGCTCCGGAGCCGCAGGTTGCCGACCACTGGGATAGAGCAACATTCAAAGCCTAACAACAATCAATCGCTCCAACTTTCTTAAAAATTTAAAACCAGCGTGATTTGTTTTAAATACAGTAAAATGATCAAAGTTTGTTTTACTTTGTTAGTTCATTTAACAAAAATTGGTTGTGTAGTCATAGCAAATTCTAAGCATACACTAACCGTCGCTACATAGAGGACCAGAGAAACCTTTCGAACATTCACATGAAGGGGAGCCAACGTGCTGTGAAGGAATGCAAGAACCTCCATTTAAACACGGGTTTGGGTTGCATTGATCTGAGAAGTCACAATGAGTCATAAATAGAGACATAGAGGCAAATTAAAGAAACAAGTTATAAGCTTATATTGGATTATTAAGTGAAAAGTCATAACTTGGGCTCTTAACCCTATTCGGACTAAGCTATTTTTGTGAGGTAATGGCCTGACGTGTGGACTTATTCCATCCACACTTTCATTTGCTAATAACTTTTGATATAAAAACGTTACGAGGTTGCTTTTTTCGCAAAGTTAAAGCAAAATTATTGACAAACTGGTTAAAATTTTAAGTGGACACACATACTCTACCAGTTATTTGCTATTGCTTTTTTCTAAAAGTAGTCATTTTTTTTTAATTTTTTTTGATGTCTCCGTCATAATCTCCTGAAATCGTTAATATCTTCGTAAAAGGCACAAGGTCCAGTCATGCATGTAATCCGAAATGGTCAGTAGTCATGTAGGTCAGTGGTCTCCAACCTGTGGGTCGCGACCCCAAGTGGGGTCGCCTTAACTTTTCCTGGGGTCGCCATAACTCACCATATTCGATTTATTACACTTTCAGTTTATTATCGAAAAAAAGACTGATCCTTTTTTGTTCTAGTTCGCAACCTTTGCCTGTGTTTTGGAGTACAGCTTGCTACCTCGTGTCACAAATAAACCATTGTGGTGCAATAATCAAAAGCCGAATAGTTGCGACAAGGAGGCGCAACACTTCACCTTTGTAAGGTAAAAGTTTTGTTTAGTAGAACAGAGCAAAAGCATTCACGATGCTAGCTTTGACTAGCTTTTTATTATTCAAGGTGACTCCAAAACGAGCGAATAGTTATTTATGCAGGTATAGTGTGCAGACATTTCACCGGCTGTTTACGGTTTGCTTTGCAGCTAGTAATGGTAATTTCTAGCTAGTAAGTATAGCTAAATATTATACAAAAATGGCAGCAAAAAATTCCAGAAAAAGATCATATGACGAGGCTTTTTTAAAACTTGGTTTCACTGAATTTAATGGCAAACCAAAGTGTGTAATCTGTCTAAAAGTTCTAGCAGAAGAATCGATGAAAAAAAATAAACTTAAACGTCATTTAGAAAAAAATCATCCAGGCTGCGTGGATAAACCATCTGAGTTTTTTGAACGTAAATTGCAATCTCTTGCATCACAAGCAAGTGTGATGAAAGCATTTACTGCAGTAAATAAAGCTGCTGTTTATTCTTCGTATGTCGCCCCTTATCAGATTGCAAAGCAAAAGAAAGCCCATACAATTGGAGAAAAATTGCTGATGCCAGTAATGAAGAAAGTTGTGAAAATCATGATTGGAGAAAAAGAGAGCAAAAAATTGGATTCAATTTCACTATCAGCTACATCAGTAAAACGTAGGATTGAAGATATGTCCAATGACGTTCTTGATCAAATTGTAATTCAAGTAAATGCTTCTCCATGGTATGCAATTCAATTAGATGAGTCCACCGATGTTGCCGGCCTGCCTCAACTTTCTGTATTTATTCGATATATCAACGGAGAAGAAGTATTAGAAGAGCTTCTGTTTTGCAAATCACTGCAGTTGCATACTAGAGGTGAAGATATATTCAAAAGTCTTGATAAATTCTTTAACGATAATTCTATATCCTGGGGAAAATGTGCTGGAATATGTACCGATGGTGCGGCAGCATGTACTGGCATAAATTCCGGAGTGGTAAAAAGAATTCAGGACAAAGCACCAAAAGCAAAATGGACACATTGTTTTTTGCACAGACAAGCACTCGTCGCCAAAAATTTATCTGAGGAACTGCATGATACTTTGAATTCTGTGACAAAGTGTGTAAATTACATTAAAGCGAGGCCACTCAACCAGCGTTTATTTTCCTGTTTGTGTGATGAGATGGGTGCTGATCACACAGGATTGCTATTGCATACAGAAGTGCGTTGGTTGTCACGTGGTCGAGTACTCAAGCGAGTTTATGAACTGCGAAAAGAAATTGTTATTTTTCTAAACAAACAGGATCATTTGGCCTTGGCTAAACAGTTTGGTCAGGAAAAGTTCATTGCAAACGTGGCTTACTTAGCCGACATATTTGATTTGCTGAACTGTTTGAACCAATCCATGCAAGGTTCTGGCTTTACGATTATTGATCACACTGCTAAAATTACCGCTTTCTACAAAAAACTTATCCTGTGGCAAAGTTATGTGAAGCGAAATGAGTTTGACATGTTTCAAGAACTTCAACAATACATTGTCGACAGAGATGTGTCTATGCAAAATACCATACTTGGACACCTTCAGCAGCTTAGCAAAAAGTTTGAGCACTACTATGGCAACATCCTGACGCCGTCCAAAGAACAAGACTGGATAATAGATCCTTTTTCTGTCATAGACTTGCAGGAACTGCCCCTCCGTGTTGCTGAAGAATTTACAGAAATGACAGCTGATGCGGCAAACCGTATTTCTTTTAACTCGTTTAAAGCAAAACATCCAAAGGTCTCAGCAAATATTTACTTTTGGGTGTCAATGCACTCAACGTACCCGACTATGTCAAATTTTGTTATTCAACTACTTATCCCGTTTTCAACCACATGGTTGTGTGAAGCCGGATTCAGCGCAATGAGTATTTTAAAAACGAAACATCGTAATCGATTGGAAGTAGAGCATGACATGCGGTTAAGCTTATGCAAAGTCAAGCCGCGGTTTCAAAAACTCGTGGACAGTATGCAGGCGCAACCATCGCATTGACAATGCAAATTAAACGTTGAAACAAATTGACAATTTTGTGTTCGTGAAATCAAGTTCATGTGTTAATTGAAACTTCTTAAAACAATCATTTGGAATACTTTTATGTAGCCACATTTCTCTGTAACTATGCATACTTGCTCGTATTATTTAGTTTCAGCATTACTTGAAATATTTTTAGTCGTATCGGAAAACAAAATGGGGTCACATGTATATGCTGATTTCATTTTTATTTAAATTGGGGTCGCTTCTTAAAAAGGTTGGAGACCACTGATGTAGGTCACGCAGTAAATCTTGGAAAGCACAAAACAATACAAATGTTTGCTAACTTGCTTGTACAAGATGATAAAGTTTTTCAGATGACCTGGCAATTTTAGGAGTAGGGTGTCAAAAACTGCTGATAACTAAAAAACTATACCACATAAAAATGTCATTTTATTACTAAAACAAGATGAATAATTTTTAGGAAAAGTCATAAAACTTCAGCTAATTTGAGCAAGTAACTTTTTAGTAATCGATGAAAGTTTTAGGTATGGACGGAACCCATTCACCCGTTAGTCCGAATAGGGTTAAAACACAATCAATATTTTGTGACCTCTCCCGTACTTGTTACCTTGCCGTGGTGGGGAGGCTTGAGTACCTCAAGGATCCTGTGGGCTATACCGACGGTGGCTCGTAGCCCCTGGCAGGTCTAACCATGTCGGACAGGTTACAGGTGAGAGGTCAGACAAAAGACAGTACAACAACAGCCGGGCAGACGGAGCCCGTCAGCCTTGGATGGCAGTTCATCTAGGGGAAGGCAAACCCTGATTCAAAAACCTCCGCTGTCTTGCGGCTACATCCAGTCCTGGAAAAGGCTACGGAAGTCAACCCAGACAGAAAATCCGCAGTGGAGTACGTGAGGCGGTCGACTGTCAAACTCTGACATCCTTCCGGTAACTCCTGCAGCCAAACCGTCGCCGAGTGTCACGCTTTGCGTTCCCTCAGACCACGCCGGAGAGGCAGAGAGGGGGGTCCTGTTGTGTTTTTGGGCAGCGCAAGACCTCCATACAGACGCCCAGGCCAGCACTTTGGAGAGGCCACTCCAGTCGCCCCCATCCCTGGGTGCGTAAAACAAACCGGAGGACAGCAGTCTACGGGTTATAAGTCTTTGCTAAATTGACGTAAAAGCTAGACGCCACGGGTTGTCTTCGACAGTGGAAAGGATCCTCGAAATCCTACTGGTTCAGCTACCGCCCGCTTTAAGCCCGCAGCCCCCGGCCAGTTAGGTGCTGACCCGTCACGACTGACCTGCTTCATTGGGTGTGTGGAGCTTAGAGTCTTACTCGATAGGTGGGTTGTATGCCATACACCAGACAACAAAGTAAGAAATGACAGAAGTAAACATAAAACTCCAGCCATTCGTATTGCAAGCTGGAATGTACGAACTATGCGTAGCCTACTGGTCTATCCGACGACTTAAGAGATATACAGGCCTTTCGTAAGACTGCAGTGATCGATCGCGAACTCTACAGATTGAACATTGATATAGCTGCTTTGCAAGAAACAAGACTTCCTGACAGTGGGTCCCTAAAGGAGGACTCCTATACCTTCTTCTGGAAAGGGAAAGCAGGGGATGAAACCAGAGAACATGGGGTTGGCTTTGCCGTTAGAAATACCATGCTGCACATGATAGAACCCCCTACGGGAGGCACAGAAAGAATCCTTACACTGCGCCTTTCCACGCATGAAGGTCCTGCACACCTCGTGTGTGTGTATGCGCCAACACTGCAGGCCACACCTGAAGCCAAGGATCAGTTCTATGAGCAATTAGACAAGGCTGTTCAGGAAATCTCAGCATCAGAGCACATCTTCGTCTTAGGGGACTTCAACGCCAGGGTGGGGGCAGACAATGAGTCTTGGCAAAATGTGCTGGGTCACCATGGGATTGGCAAAATGAACGACAACGGGCAAAGGCTCCTCGAGCTTTGCTGCTACCACAACCTTTGTGTAACAAACACTTTCTTCCAAAACAAGGCTATCCATAAAGCATCCTGGCGACACCCCAGATCGCAACGATGGCACCAGTTGGATCTAGTCATCACACGACGTACCTCTTTAAACAGTGTCTGCAGCACAAGATCATACCACAGTGCAGACTGCGACACTGACCACTCTCTTGTTGCCTCAAGGATATCAATAAGGCCCAAGAGGCTGCATCACATTAAGAAGAAAGGCCAGCCAAAAATCGATGTCAGCAAAACCTCCCTTCCAAACAAAAACCAGAAGTTCTTTGAACGTCTTGAAGAAAGCCTGAACATTGCCCAGACTCAGGACGCAGAACACATGTGGGAGTCACTGAGTAAGACCATCCACCGTGCAGCCGTCCAGACCTATGGAGAGAAGGAGCGAAAGAACACAGACTGGTTTGAAGCACACATTTCTATGTTGGAACCTATTATCGACCTGAAACGTAAAGCACTGCTCAGCTACAAACAAAACCCGAGCGGTCAGAACCTACAAGCCCTAAAAGCCGCCCGACACAAAGCCCAGCAAACCTCACGCCGCTGTGCTAACAATCACTGGCTTCTGCTGTCAGAACGTATCCAGTTTGCATCAGACAGTGGCAACATAAGAAAAATGTATGAGGGCATCAAGCAAGCAACAGGAAAACCAATCAAAAAGTGTGCTCCCCTTAAAGCATCGACTGGCGAGATCCTTACAGACAAGAACAAGCAGATGGCACGCTGGGTGGAACATTACCTGGGACTGTATTCAACAGAAAACTCAGTCTCTCAAGAAGTGCTAGACAACATTGAAGATTTACCTGTTATAGCAGAGCTTGATGCAGAACCTACTTTAGAAGAACTGAGTAAAGCCATTGACTCTATGCAAAGTGGGAAAGCACCGGGAGAGGATAACATTCCAGCCGAGGTCATAAAGTGTGGGAAACCTGTCCTGCTAAAACCACTGCACGAGCTACTGCGTCTTTGTTGGAAAGAGGGCCAAGTACAGCAGTCCATGCGCAACTCCAAGATCATTACTCTGTACAAGAACAAGGGGGATCGCACTGATTGTAACAGCTACAGAGGCATCTCTCTGCTTAGCATCGTGGGAAAAGTCTTTGCCAAGGTGGTCCTTAGGCGCCTTCAGGTATTGGCCGACAGGGTCTACCCTGAATCTCAGTGCAGGTTCCGCGCCCAGAGGTCCACAACAGACATGATTTTCTCCGTACGACAGCTTCAAGAGAAGTGCCGTGAGCAGCAGAGGCCGTTATACATCGCCTTTATTGACCTGACGAAGGCTTTTGACCTTGTCAGCAGGAGAGGCCTGTTTCAGCTACTGCAGAAGATTGGCTGTCCCCCACAGCTGCTTAGCATCATCATCTCCTTCCACAAGGACATGCAGGGTGTGGTCAGTTACGACGGGGAGACCTCTGAACCATTCGCAATTTGGTCTGGTGTGAAACAAGGATGTGTCCTTGCGCCGAGTTTGTTTGGGATTTTCTTCTCTCTGTTACTGAAGTTTGCATTCGGTCACTCCACACAAGGTGTCCACCTACACACCCGCAGTGATGGGAAACTGTTCAACCTGGCCCGACTGAGAGCCAAGACGAAGGTTCGCACAGTGCTGATCAGAGAACTGCTGTTTGCCGACGACGCAGCACTGTCAGCACACGCCGAGCACGAGCTGCAGCACTTGCTCAACCAGTTTGCACACGCCTTTAGGGAATTCGCACTGACCATCAGCATCAAGAAAACAGTAGTCATGGGCCAAGATGTCCCCAAGCCACCTGTCATCACCATAGGACCAGAAGTGCTCGAAGTGACAGACCACTTCACCTACCTTGGTTCAACGGTCACTAGCAACCTGTCCTTAGATAAAGAAATCGACAGACGGATAGCCAGGGCTGCAGGAGTGATGACTCAACTCGGGAGGAGAGTGTGGGACAATAATCTTTTGACACTTAACACAAAACTCAAAGTGTACCGTGCGTGTGTTCTTAGTACTCTGCTGTACGGTAGTGAGTCCTGGACCAATTACGCCAGACAAGAAAACCGCCTTGAAAGCTTTCACCTTCGTTGCTTGAGGCGCATTCTTGGTATTTCCTGGAAGGACAGAATACCCAACACCACTGTTCTGGAACGTTCTTGCTCCCTGAGCATACACCTTCTCCTCTGCCAGCGACGTCTACGCTGGTTGGGGCATGTATCCAGAATGAAGGATGGGCGCATTCCAAAGGACATTCTGTACAGTGAACTTGCCACAGGGAAACGCCCAGTAGGACGACCCGCACTGCGATACAGAGACGTTTGCAAACGAGACCTGAAGCAGACTGACATAGACCCTGCCAGCTGGGAACTGATCGCAGCAAATCGCAACAGATGGCGCTACGAAGTCAGTGCGGGTCTAGCAAAGGGTCAGTCGAGGCGGAGGAAGCAACTAGAGGAAAGAAGACAAAGAAGAAAAGAGAGACAGCAGCCTCAGAACTCCTCTGATTTCATATGTCCAAACTGTGGACGAGACTGCCACGCCAGGATTGGACTTCAGAGCCATATGAGAAGCTGCCGTACCCAGAGTGCTACCATCATCTGAAAAGATGGAAGGATGCCTACTACTAGACTTGATCAGTATAAAATCAGCAGTAAAAGCGATTAGCGTGTTACACTAGTCAACATCATTTTAGGTGCAACAAAGATAAACGAGGTTTTGGGATTTTTGAGGGTGAAGAATCCGAAAATGAGGTCCTTTTTCCGTATCAAACTTTTTTCACTGCAGCCATCACAAGGGCCTCATTTTCAAACTCAGCGACCCAAATTTACCCTCAAAAACAAACTTTTTATTCATGCACAATTGGTTTAATTCATTTATTTGGTTTAATTCAATTGGTTTATTCATGCAAAATTGGTTTAAAACTGTTGACCTATGTTATTTAGGTAACCTGATTATGTGTCATTATCTTACCAGCGCAAAATCTTCCTGGTTTTTCCGCAGCATTAGGACTGCCATCGACTGTTCCTGGTTTGCACTTACAGGTGAAACTTCCAATGTCGTCAATGCAGCGCCCCCTGCTTATGTCACAGTCATGCAGCTTAGGGGATGGTGCAAGTGCATCTAATCCCCAAGTGCACTCATTGATATCTGAAATTGAACACCCACTTTTAATGTTGAACTACCGTCAATATCTCAAGATCAAGTACTGTAGCATAGCACTGTTGGAATTTTAGATTAGGAGATGCGAAACTACATCCGTGTTTGACTTAACCAGAATAGCCTACTACGTTACTTTTTTTTTTTAATTTATGAAAAGTGGTAATTTTGAAAAACTATGCCGCAGCAATGAAGTTGGCTGTAAAGAAATTTTTTTGTTGAAAGCAAGCTGGTTTGTAGCAAGACATAAAAAGTTATCAAATTGAAAGTTGACCATTGTGATATAGTTGCCAAAACAAAGTTTAGCATGCCGCACTGCAATGTTCCTTCGTGAAGTTGGTTGGTTGGTTTTGAATCTTTATCCTCAAACTGACAAAGCTTTTAATAGGTTATTCCTGATAGTTTTGCATACTTGTAGAGGCTTTTGACGCAGAGCCATATACCGAGATTGCCAGAGTGAAGTTTTCCGATTGTTGTTAAAGTGTTGTTGCCGGGAAATTACAGTACTCCATCGACTAGTTGCCACTGAATGGAGAGCAGTCCTGAAATGCGTTGCTCAAGCGCGCACACCGAGAGCCGAACCAGCGCCGCTTGACTTTGAGTCGGGCGCGTGACTGCTGAGCTAACGGGGCGGAAAAAGTGTTTTAACTAACCACTGCTTTAGACGCTGTTGATTTGCGGTTTTACGCACACTTAGAACACATCATTTTGTTTTAGACAATTTAACTACTCCATGAACATAAGAATAAAAGGAATATTTTGTTTAATTAACCTTTTGCAATATCAGAATGCTCAGGTAAATCTAAATGAAACAAAACGGTTTAACAACCACATTTATTGTAATCGCTTAATTCATAAACGTTGGTCTTGTAAGATGGAAAACTCTTGGCATGTGCAGTTACGCAACGCGCTGCAATAGCAGCTTTCCATGCAGTGGCATTTAATGGATGGATAATGGAAGAGTTATAGATCTCAATACTTGAATTTTACTCTTTCAATTAGGTTAAACTTTAAAGCCTCTACAAGCAGGGTATGCTAAACTTCCAGAAATAAGCTCTTCAAAGAAGCTTTTCTGCCAGAGAAAAATGCATTTCTTCAGTGAAGTAATGAAATAAAATAAATGGTTAACTACAGCTGAGATATCTCTGATCTTTTCCAACGCCCCTAACATTCTTGAAAATATTAAAAACGACGATCAAAAATTAACCGATTAAAACTTGTTGCAGTGTATTCAGTTACCAGAGATAATTATTTCTTTGATGTCAAACGTAATGGCTGCTCCGGTTGCTGGTATGACTTTGCCCTCAGGAAACTTATCAAATAAATATCGATAAAGTCCCTTCTTGATCGAAGCAGAGTCAACCTTATCAAAACAAAATTATGTAAGTCTACAACATTGTAAAGTAGCCTATGACCAATCACTAAAACTTCACAGGCCTACGATTGTTTGTTTTACAACTACGTTTGAAATCAGTTTTAAGTGCTATTTCAAAATGGTTATTTGCATCATGCACGTGAGTTTATTCCAAGTTTCAACTATTTGTTTGAGTTTCACCGTTTTTAAAAGAAGCTTTTCCTTTTTACCTCCAATGGAACAAAATTGATTTGCCGCTTGAAACGATCTTCTCCAAAGGAAATTATAGTAATCACAAATAAAGCGCGAATTTTTTTGTTGTCTGTGGTTAGCATCTGAACACGGCTTTTCAGAAAATCTGTCATCCCTGGTATGTCACTAAACGCTGTGTCAAGCTGAAAAAAAAGAAAACATATAAGTTGCCCAGACTAAGATTGTATCGTAGCAATCGACTGTACAATCTTACTAACAGTTCACAAAGCCATCAACACACATTACAAGCTGCAGCAGTATTTTCACAGAATCCCATAAAAAATTTAGAGGTCTCTGAAGGAAGGCCAAATGTTCTTTCTTTAGTCACCTCCTTTGTATTTTGCGCAAGCTGTTATTTAATATACTGTAGAGGTCCCAGGTTGAAGTTGAAGAAGATTGAGAATTACGATTATAGCCGAATCTATTTTGTAAGATAAAACCTTGCGATATTGTTAAACTTAAGAAACTGTCTTTATTGGGATTAGCAAGTTACTTAATCCAGACAGACAAAGACGAATAGGCAACAGCAAGGGATGTTTTGTCTGTCTTCCTTTTATGAATTAATTGTTTATTTATTTCCTTTTTTTTTTAAACATTAAAAAAGTGAGACTTAAGTGGTGATCTAGATTCTAGAAAAACACGATAACAATTTAAGTATACCGCCTCTTCTACTGCTTTAGTAAGGTGACTCCTTCCATCTCCCAGTAAGTTGGAAGCGGTTAAGTTGTTTCCAGATTGTTTCAAAACGTTGATACGTCCAACAAATACAAGTACATCTAATTAAAAACAAGTTAGTGATAATTTTTGCAGATATTTAAGCAATTTCTATCAAAAACGTAAAGCCTTGATTGTGAATAAATTCTATTAAAAATAAATTAAGTTGATACCGGTACAATATATCTTTATTTCGTTTTTTCTTTCACATCTTTTCATATGGCAGGTGTGACAGAGGATATCATTAGAAAAAGAAATCGAAATAGCCTTGGAGTGGACTACAGAATTGATGCAAAACCTAACCTACAATTTGATATCATTTCAGATGTACTGCTGTAGTTGTGCTGTAATTTGTAATAACCTATAATCCTATACCCAGTGCTTAATTTGTAAACGCATCACTTCCAGTGTGGTAATCACAGCTTAGCAAACTTTATTTTCTATGTTCACATTATCTTGTTATCATAAATACATTTGGGTTAATAGCCACCATGGCATGAAAACTAAGAAACAATTGAAAGACTTATGATATACCTGTTTGGTCCAATTAAAAATGTCCATTTGCAAAATCAAAAGCTACAGATCAAGCTCCAGCTTGTCGCCATTGAAGTAAAGTTATGGATCTACCTTTGTTCACAAGACATACCTTGACAAAGCGACTGAACAGCTCTCTGTCCTTTCGGACAATCTCCAGAAGAAAGACCTATCATGTTGGCAGGTTCCACAAATACATCTTCGGTTGGCTGTTTTGTTGGTACTGAAAGTGTTCTTGAATTTGAACTGCTAAATATTATATAAAAGCTTACCAGATTGCTATTCTTTAAATTTTAAGTATAGAAATCTCGCGAAGGTTTGTAATTAAGTGTTTGCTCACCCTATTACACCATATATAAACAGATAACTAGGCCAAAACCACACCACTTACGGCGTTGTTGTAGTCTCCGATGATACGATAGCATTCGTCGTGGTAGTGTTGAGTTCATTTCTATTTGTTTTCACTAAATCTGTCACAGCATACAAAATGTTATTCTTATCAGCTAAGGGAAGTCTGTCCAAAGCTGGAGCACTCCACTTTACCGTAATGCTTTAGCTATTTCGTTGAGGAGATGTGCATTCTCGGATTGAGAAAACCTCTTCTGCAGTTTTATCCAGGCAGTTTTATGTACTTGCTTTGAACTACAGACACACAGCCATTAGATTTTTTAGCTCTCGTACTTGTAACATTAGTGTCTGCAAGTCATCTAATCCACTAACTTCCGGGATACAAGGGGCTGTCCTTTAACTACAAAAGTAGAGATTGGGGCCGTAGTTTATTGGTTCTGCTGCAAACTCATTAGTTTTAATAGATCACGTGATGAATGTCAAAGAAAGCTTTACTTAGTTCTCAGTGAAAAAATGTTCACGTTTCAAGAAAGCTTTTTTATGAAAATAGCGTAGGCTACTTACTGTACCATTCTCTTTTTAGTAGCCTATATTTAAGTTGCCTCACCTACTATTGAAGAGAAATTGAATGGTTTGATGGTGGATGTGGTCGCTGTTGTCAACGGGGTATCAGGTAAGACACAGTAACGCCCGGGTAAGAGAAAATAGGGTTTACTGGAGTCCACAAACCCGTCAAAACACTCGCATTTGAAGCTCCCAGGACGGTTAACGCAGAATGCTGATGTAGAACAATCATGGAAGTTCGAGGAAGAACACTCGTCTAAATCTGATTGAATAACAATAATAATTGTTTTTATATAACACTGTATCCATCGCATAATGCGTTGCTCCTCAAGTGCTTTACAAAGCAAAGGTAGCGTGTAGTCAATGCAGCCCAGCTGAGTACACTATTACCCGAATTCACTCCATTGCTGAGTACCAAGCAGGAATAAGAATCAGTACCACTTCAGACAGGTATCGAGCCATGCCCATTGCCTACCGATTCAGAGGCGGACTCACTAATCACTAAGCCACCATGCATTCTATATTTCACATTTTAAATGTCTGAGAAAAAGTGTTGTGCTGCTTGTTGACAAACCAATCTTCTGGTTTATTCAATTTGCGCCTCTGAATCCACGATTCAGTCATCATGTTTATCAATTATTTAATTAGATAAACAGCTAAGTAAGTCCAAGTCTGCAGTCAGCTTGTCAGTAAGTTAATTAGCATAAAGTCTACTTGTGATCAAATAGTTGAAAGGACGTTGTGCCCGAAGTATTCTTTAGATTAGATGTTAGATGATTGACTTCTTCCTTCGAGGTTGGCTCAAACATTTCCATGAGTGCTCATGAGTCAGGAGCAACAGACGAACAACAGCGGTTCAAAATGTAGCCTACTTTACGAATTTACAAACACACAAACGCATGTGAAACTGAGTCTGTCTTGTTCATACTGTATATACGGTATCGCGCAGTAGTAGGCTAACATACGAAACTAAATACGTCCATGTCATATCGGAGTTTAAAGCAGTTCTCCAAAAATGCATAGGGTCAAATCGGAGTTCCTAATATAGGTTACCTGTTACTGCAATAAAAGTCATGCTCCATTGTTTGGGCACTCTTTTCTCTCCTAAGTTGTATGCAAACTTAACAGCCGTTTCCGTTGCAGTACTTGATTTTGCCAGGTATACTACGGCAGAAACCATAACACCTGAAAAATGCATAAATTCGTGTTCTGTACTGGATGTAAATTTTTAAAAAAATTGAAAGGGGTGCAATAATTTGAAATTTTACTTGTTTATCAAAAATTAAATCCCAAATACAAAATCTTGTCTTCGACAGGAAATTCTTTAAGCATGTACTGTATGACAGTTATCTGTGCCGGTCTTTGGGGTGTGCAAACCTTGCGATCGCACAGGGCCCGCAAATTAGGGGGCCTGCAATTTACTCAGAAAATGCAGTAATTTTGTCATTTCCAATGGAAAAATTCAACAAGTGAATTCAACAAAAAAATTAGCAATAGGAAAACATAGAGACTCAACGAGTGCAACCTATTTCGTCCCCTGAAAAGATTGAGAGAAAAAAACAACAGAGCCGAAGTCGCTGATTGGAGTTGCCGCAAACATTTCAAACATTTTTTCGATCTTTTCAGGGGACGAAATAGGTCAAAATTTGATTTGTTACTCCGATTTCAGGGTACAAAACCTGGGTACGAATTTTTCAGGAGACGAAATAGGTTGCATCCAGACTGAACATAGCGACATAGCTTTATTTCCGAAAAACGCCAAAGAAAGCATGATCTTATCCTTTTGCTATGCCACCGGAAAGCACCATTTTACTGTAATATTCATACCCTAACCCAAATTTTTGTTGAACATGCTCTCAGAATGCCCCAAATTCAAAGTAAATTTTCAAAACTTTCTGGGGGAGGCCCCCCAGATTCCCCCGCCGCTAGGTGTCGCCTTTGGCGATCACGTTGTCAGGCTTCGCCTGCCGACTGTCAAACCACCCCCTCCCCTTTCAAAATAGCTTACCTAGCTACGCTACTGAATTGGATCATTGTCATTGGGGCCCGCGAAGCATATTCCACAAATACCCGAAATACCCTAAGACCGGCACTGCAGTTATTGAGGTTATTGATTGGGCTAGAGAGATGAAATGTTTCAAGCTTTCTTTGGCAACATGGTATTATTACTTCCTGTTGTAGGATTGTGTTTTAATCAAATTTTTCTTATGCGTTCTCAATCAAGTTTTGCCCCAATCAACCTAATCGTCCCCCCCCCTCCCCTTTGCCACGGTCATCATATCGGTTCTGACTGGTATTCGTTTATAATTGGTGCTGTATTTTGGTTTGATAAAAAAAATGATAGGGCATGTTGTTCAACAGGGGTTCAGTCAGTTTTAAGGGTTGCTTGAAGGTTCTTCGTTTTTTTATGGAAAGTGATTTCTTACATCAGTAGGCCATTAAAGGATCATGCTAAATTATTGTATCACCATGCAGAATTCACACTCCTAGTATAGGCCAGTTAAACAAGGGGTAGGCCTACTTCAAACTTTGTAACTTTTGTGATAGCTGTTGATTTGTTGAAGTGTCAAATTACGTTTTGAAGTGTAATAACAAACTAGTCGATTTTCTTACAAGCAATTTGTGATTTCTAAACTTTTGTTAATGAAGGTTTCGTGACAAACGTGAAAGTAAATCAAGTGTTCCGCGATGACAAAAAGGTTGAATAGTGCTAATTTAGATTGCATTTCAATGGTGGTGACTCAGTATAAAATCATTGTTGAAAGACTGCAAACGGTGTAAAAGCTCTTCGTGCATTAAAACCACTCACCTGTCACTGATGGATCGGAGAATCTCATGCAAAAAAACTCGTTAGAGCCTCTACAAGTATGCGAAATTAACAAGAATAACCTATCAAGGCTTTGTCAGTCCGAAGATAAAGATTCAAAACCACCCAACCAAATTTTAGACCACGACAAAACATATCAGATTAGAAGCCAATACTCACCTCTGTCTGGATGCCTCGAGAAAGATATGACACCAATGCTTCCGAAAAGAAATCTTGAATAGGCATTTGCGACATTTGGATGGGAGAATACATCATTTAGCTGTGAAAACAAGTAGAAGTTGCTCATTAACAGTAGGCTACACGTTGTAACAAAAGTATAGAAGCTAGGTAGAAGTTTTTAACGTGTAGAAGGTAGGCCTACCTCTAGAATGGATCAAATCATTGAATTCTGATAACCATGGATGTGCAAAACCATGGATTCTAATAACCTATTAAAGAGTTTGTAAACTGCGCTTGCTAAATGAAACAGAACACCACAACGATAAAAAGTTTACGCTGTCAACTTCGGTGTAGGGGAGACTGGGGTTAGTTGGAAAGTTTTTCTTTTAAAGTGAAATTTAAAACAACTGGTGCATAACCTGACAACTTGAAGCGGCTTAAAGTATCACCTATGGTATCCTGTATCTTACAACCAAAAATAAGTATTGAGTCAATTCAGCTTTTAATGGAAATTTAAAATAAACAAACATACAAATGATTTTCCAACTAACCCCGTGTCTGGGGTTAGTTGGAAAACATCATGGGGTTAGTTGGAAAACGTCATGAGGTTAACATTTACATGTCGTTGTAAGCAAATAAATTACTTTCTTTCAAGTAAAAAAGCAATAAATTCAACAACCAATTACTTGAAACCAGGGTTTCTCATCCTGGAGGCCATGGACTCTAGTAGGCCATGAGCCTTTTTCAAGGGCGCCATTGAAAAAAAAAAAATTTTTTTAATTTATTATCTCTATGTCCTTTGTACTTTCCAAGTTATTCAAAGTTCAAACTAAAACCTTACAATGTGCTAAAAACAAGTATATTAGAGCATATACTACTTTCAAAAGCACAATTTAAAACTTCAAAAGTATTCAAAACATTTTCCAACTAACCCCATCTACAATTTTCCAACTAGCCCCATCAGGACATGACTAACAATTTTCCTAAAATATTCAAGCATGGTTCATTTGACCAAAATTTATTTATTTCTCAGTATTGTGGAACAACTATAGCTAACACACACCAAAAAACGTGTGTCTATCTTTAACGCCATGGACGCATAAGATGTTTCCCAAAGAGCCAAAAATTTTACTTCATAGCTAAAAAAATAAAAAATGTTCACCCAAGCAGGCATACCTGGAGTCAGCAAATCGAAACTAACATGGATTGTGTGTTTTGACAAACTACATCACATGGTGGCATTAAATATTTAAAAAAGTTTTCGAGAGTTGCAAAAATGCTGATTTTTCAACTAACCCCGCTTTCCAACTAACCCCAGTATCCCCCCGGTGCAGGTTTGAAACAGTGTTTAAAATCTTCTGCAAGTGTGCAGATTCGGAAGTATTTACTCCACTCGACAATGACTGTTCATTCAATCAAGCAATGCGGAATTTCAAGAGATCACGATTTTCAATTGTGCTTACAATTTTAGACTGTCGATGGACTGCACTACCCAGTACTCAATGATTTCAACACAGTTTACTAATGCGGAAACGTATTTAAAAACTGGCTGAAAGACAACAAGCTTCGAGTTTAAAAATGCCAAACGAAACTGTTACTACTAGTTGTACTTACATATTGAGAGACAAGGTTAGTCAGTCTTTCCTTGTCAGGATTGTCTATTGCTGAGAGAACAGTAGCCGCAGGTGGTATGTCAGGCAAATGAAGATAGATTCTATAAGCTCTCAACTCTAAAATGCAATAAAACACAAAAAGTTAAGTTTCACGCTTGGGACAAAAGCAAAAACTTTTAATCTGACAGAATTCAAAGGAGTAAAACAATAAAGTTTATTAATGAAAAGAACAATTTATTTTGAAACTATGCCACTTTTATTTTTTTCATTTAATCTATTGTGTGACATAAATCAATTGTGTTAAAACATTGAGCAAAAATGAGGCCCTGGTGTTGAGAAACCTGTTCTTATTTCACGTGGAAAACTATAAAGAGTATGGGCGTCCTTTTCTCCTTTCAATCGTTCCGCGATGCGCATTTCATAGACCAGTCCTCGACGAAGGCCACCGATATTTAAACTTTTTGTGAAAGACGCAACTGTGGTCTTTGACCATTCAACAGTTCCTACAATAACCAATAGTTTAGATTAAATAGCATATATTTACACTTTTTTGATAAACTCTTTCATAAAATTACTGACACATTGTACAGAAAAATTTATTTTACGTCAAAATATAGTTATAAGCAGGTCCCATATCGTAGACGTAAACCTGAATGTTCGTTTGGAGAAAAAAAAAAACTAAACTTAGAATTTCTGAAAAAATAAAATCAGCAGACTATAGCTGATTATGCAAAAGTAAATTACAAAATTCAAAAGTCAGTTTGGCCCAATTTTATGCAAACTATATATCTTCAACTCTGCCAGACTCACACTTGTACTTGAAATGTTCTTACCTTTGATTCGATACTGAATGTCATAATTTAGTTGGTTATTGCTGCTTCCCTTGGAATCTGAACGGTACCATTTGATTCTGATTTTGTTTGGGCTGATTGCTACGCCAAATATTCTAACATTGGGAAAGGACATTGGGGTGGTGGTCACTTCCACAGTAGTTGTCTCTGGAGTCGTCGTAGGTTCAGGTGTAGTGTGCAAGTCTGTTTTTAAAAATACGACTTACCACATTTTATCATTGCTTATATTCCAAACAGTCATGTTAAGTAGCACGTGCATTACGGTTCAACTGAATTCCATAAAGTAGACTTCAGAATGTTTTAAGCTAATAATGATTTAGATTAAATACCGAAAAAGAATGTTCATCTGTGTATCGTTTCGTAGCCAGATGTGTAACAATGAGACTCTACTAAAAAGGAAACATAAATGAATTTGACCAACTAGCCATGTTTTGATGCAAATTTAGTATGTTTGACTCAAAGCATAAACAAAATAAAGCTCTTTCCTCGGCTATGTGTTAACTATTCTTCCACAAAGCATGTAGTGCACTCAGTGACTCACATTAGTCGTCAACACTGCTTTGGTACCTGTTTGGATTTATCGCATTTCATTTATGATTCCAGAAAGAATTTGTAAAGTCATTCTTACCTTTATGTAAGCAATACCTTCCAGGAGCTTGTTGAATGGTTTTACTCAAGTCGACATGGTCAGCGAAACACATGCATTTAAATCCTGGAGCTTCGTTAACGCAGGTTGCGTTTTTAGAGCAATCATCCCAAGTGCTCTTGCATTCATCGAAGTCTGAATCGAAAAAATTATACTCATGTAAGTTATCTTAGAATTGTTTGTAGAGAAGTGTTTTTTTATTATTTGCAATAGTCTTATTTCAAATAAATACAGCGATTATGTACTGTGTAGAAAATCTGGTCAGCGGGGTCAATTTAAACCTGGTTATGCATGCTAGGGTTAGTAATGTATCTAAAGGTTGTTTATATGTAGGTCACAATAATCTCTATAGATAAACATAGTTTTAAAAGCATTAGTCTATTATTTTTAAATTACCTGAAACTTGGACTGCATCAAAGTCTAAGCCTAAAACATCATCACTGAACGAATTGTGCTTGAACATGTCTTGGATATGCTTTGAATTCACATTTGACTTGGAGTTGAAGAATATATGCGCGAAACTGAAATTATATATTTAAGAGTAACGCTAAAGCAAGGTGCAGAAGTACTGTAGAATCAACTTGGTGTGTATCCATTGTTTTATTAAAAATTTTTTTTAAATAACCTTGTCCTTGTTTCCAATCAATTGATAGAAGAAACAGTACCGGTAGCCTGTAACTTCAACAGTGTTTTATGTGTTGTAAACTTGAAGTCCTAATTCAAAGATATTTTTAAGATGCATGTTAAATTATATTAACTGCATCCAATGCTTACTGATTTTTATCCAGTGCAAATTACGGACTGAGCAATATGAAAGTTACAGAATTCAATCGATTTGCCATTGTGTACTCACGCAAAAGTACGGTCTTGTATTCCTGGCTTAAAGATGACTCTTCCTGTTGCCATGTATTCCTGCATTTTCACCAACAGGCGATCCAACTAAAAGCAAATGCTCCTTATAACTACAAACAATAAAATGTTCTCAATGAAATCTAAAAGGTTTTTCCGTTACGTACATTTGCTTAGACGCACAGATCTCCTTTTCTGGCAACACTACAAGGGTCAATTGTCAACTTGACAATTTCTTAAGTCTCGCTACTATAGCTTAAAATGATTTTGTAAATGAGAAAAAAACGTAACTCTTCTAGTGTACGCGGATACACCAAACGTGGATGTAGTTTCGCATTCCCTTGATTAAAAAAAACGTACATTTGCTACACACAGTTGAATTAAATACTCATAAAAATTATAAATAAACACGTGTTTTTGATTACACCAATTTTGCTTAGTCTTTGGCTACAAGATGGCAAATAGAGTGACCCGTTTTCTTTTCACAGGCACGATTCCCTAAAGACAGGAATCTCTATGTAAACTGGATAATTCGATGCGTGTCATTAAAAGCTCAGTTGAATATTCGGTTTAGATTCAAATCGCCAGACCAGACAAGAAGGAAAAGATTTTTATAAAAAAAAATTATAACATGATTTTTGTGATCACTTTTTACAGCAATGGTTAGCTTTCACTGTAGTAGCCATACTGCCTCTATTCAATTTTACAATATGGTAGCCTACTTCGTCATTGCATTAACTACTTGTACTACGAACCAGTGCCCTAACATTATCCGCAGATTCCACTGTGAAATCGTTATTCCTATTTCTCAGTGCTCTGGAAAACACGAGCAAAGTCAAATTGAGTTTCACCATGAAGATAAGATTACCTGTGAAAATAACAAAATATCTTAGAAGTTTGTTCTGTAACAAACAATTATGTTTTCAACGTTTTAACCACTTAATAATATAATATAATAATAACAGAACTTAAAGAGTCTCAAAAGATTTATTTTCAGTTAAAATAGCCAATGTAGGCTATAGGCTACTTATCCACCCAGTTTATTACTGAACCGAAGTACCACTGAACTACTAAACAGACAAGACGGAGTCTTTTCTATATTCATTGTCAAGTGTTGTCTAAAGTTGTTGCTGAAGGTACCGTACTCGACTTCTCATATCTATGACCAGCTTACAACGAAGTAATTAAGTTTAACCGTGTAAACTGTAAGCACTCTTACTTGTTTCTAGAGTTTTCCATGCCGTGAAGCGGCCATTGCTGTTTTTATTTGCAACCGATACTCGAAAACTATATTTAGTGTTCGTGTTCAGATCTTGGGTTCTAGTAGACACAACATAAGTTTCCTTGCTGAAATCTTCGTCGTTGAGCTCAACTTTTTCTTCTGCAAATTTGTAACAAATGTTGTAAAAAGTTTAAATCTTTCTGATTTTAAACGCTTGGCTAGCTACGCATAATATTTTTACTTAAATGAAGGTTTGAAAGATTGCAATGTTCATTGTTAAGAAATATATTAATGTTCTTATGCAACCATGCACCAATAAGGTCTTTTCCAAATGGCCTCTTGTTCTACAGGGTGACCCAAAAAGATGCGTACCCATGTTTTATTCGATTTTTTCACATTTGGAACACATCTTGGGAAAGCCATAAATTGACTAAAAATTGACAGAAAAAGTTGAAACTCTGGTCAATGGTCTTCCATAAACTGAATAATGTGTGGTTGTAATTTGAAATAAATAGCTTTTCAATCAAAGTCACAATTGAAATTTTCATGGGTACGCATCTTTTTGGGTCAACCTGTACTTGAGAATGCTGTGCTGAGGAACAGACCGCAGACCACACCATCAACGATTGTGCCATCTTCAAGCCACCTAATGGAGTGGAAAGTCCGCGCGTCATGGTTGATGAAACCAAAGATTGGCTGCTGTTTTGTAGCCTTTCAGCATAGTCGAGAAACATTGTGAATCTGGGATGGTAGAAAGATACCATCGGCCCTAGTGACTCACACGACGACGACGCAATGTTTTTATAAAATAACACAAATCGGGTTCACATTTTTTGAATTGACAAATGGGTAAAGAGTTACTTTATCTTTGTGATATCACCATTCATGGCATCTCCAGGTGGCCATGCACCATTGCATTCTACATTGCACACTTATAGCCTACTGTAAATAAACAGGAAACCACGAAATTTTGCGTTTCATATTGTTTTTGTGTTTTACGATAATCAACAATAGCCTGTAGGCTACCGCAGCATAGCTAGTATGGCACTGTGATAACTAGCCTACACTAATGACTAAACTTACTTTTTACATCTTTGGCATTTTTTATTTTGTATTCAACAATGAACCAAAATTTAAGCTCAGGTTTCCTCAGCTGTGGTGGGATTTTCCAGTTTAAAAGAGCAGTTTGAGGATTTATCAACGACACAGAAAAGCTCAATGGGGAATCGAAAACTTTACAAAGAAACAAAATTGCATGTGATTAACTTGCAAACCATAATCAACAGAAACAATGAGTACTATTTTTCATAGTACGGGTACAATACGCTATGCAGTGGTATAGCATAGATACAGAATTTGCAAGAACGAATTTACAAAACTCTTTTCAATTTTTTATTGTCTTAGGTAAACGTCAAGAAACAAAACATCGGTTGCATAGTTGAGTGGTAAGACATTCCAAAGGGCTCCTGGTCAAGTGTTTGTGTGTTATTACCAAGCACATAACACTCTCGCTGCATAGCCGAGTGGTGAGAACACTGGAACGGCAATCGAAAGGGCGCCGGTTCGACACCACTCAAGAGCATGCGGCTGTGTCTGTGGCAGGACACTTGAAGGCATGCCTGAAGGTGGACAGGAAGATTGGCTTCCTTGCCTTCCCGTCCACTTAATCTAAATCTTCAACCACCGGGTGTAAGCCTGGATACGACAAACCAAGCACAAACAAATCTGTCCTGAAGACTTTCAAGCATTTTATATAGCGGTAAAATATAAAGTAGGCTATGGGTATAATTACTTGGAGGTCTAATGCACGATTAATTGAATGTGAGAAAACATAGCAGCCGCATAGTGTTCTTTTCTCATTCCTACCTATGCATTTTCTTCCAGGAAGTAAGTTCATATCCGTGCTGATATCGACTTGTCCATTTGGACATTGACAGATAAAATATCCAACTTTGTTGATACATCTGTTTCCAGAACACTCTTCAAATTTTGTGCCACATTCATCAAAATCTGAATTATACGAGAATGTGTGATAGGCTATTGTGTTTAGAGTGGCATTGCTTATTAGGGTTTACGTAGTAAAACTTCATACATTTAAAAAAAAATGTAATACGCTTTAGTAGACACATGGCCAGGGCCGGATTAAGACGAAACTGGGCCTGATGCTGCAGCGCAAAAACAGGCCTATTTTTTCTAGGCATTGGTACATATGCATTCGACACTCTGACTCCACCGTACACGCGTAATCAGACCGACCAAAGAGCCTTTATTGCTTTCGACGCAGTCAGCCAAATTTTAATGAACATGAACAATAATAACGACGTGTTATCGTAAAAACTCGAGAGTAACATCAGGCTATGTAACACCAACACAATTCAATACCAATATTGCCTGAAAAGTGGAGTTAATGAAGAAAAGGCTAATCCAGATCAACTTAACGTTGGCATATTGTCAATGCTGCGCTAGTGCTGCTTACTTATACTACTGTTTTTCGAGCCTTAGCAAGCGCGAAATCTTCGATCATGTCAGTGCAGTCAAGGCTGCTCAGCACCTCATGTTCAATGCTCATAAGCGCCAGCATGTTTAGCCTTTCCTCCCTCATCGAGGACCGCAGCTCTCCTTTGACTATTCCCAGTTTTGAGAAGCTCCGCTCGCCGGAGGCATTAGACACCATCAAGCACAGATAGATGCGCAAAGCAATCTCGACGTTTGGAAATGTTTGAGAAAGGTTCAACGACGACAAAAGCTTGTACATGGTAAGCTCTGCTGACTCGTTCACACTTACCGATTTCTGGGTGCGCATAAATGCAGCAAACTGTATCGTTTGGAAATGTTTGAGAAAGGTTCAACGACGACAAAAGCTTGTACATGGTAAGCTCTGCTGACTCGTTCACACTCACCGATTTCTGGGTGCGCATAAATGCAGCAAACTGTATGAGCTCAGCCACCAGCGTGTCTTCCAAGTCATCTGGATACGAGGAAACGAGATTTTGAGCTTTATTCTCGATCTGCTTTATGCTCAATGACGTTAGCTCCGAAAGAAATCCGAATGTTGTAGATATATCCTCATACGCCTTCATTCGCTTTTCCAGTTCAGCTAACAGTCTGTCGATCATGACCAGATATATATGGGTTTTGAATGTTTCCCTAGGGGTGAGGTTTTCTTCGTTTGCAGCTCCTTCATCAGGCATTCGCTTTCGCTTACGGCCTCGACGTTCTTCAGCCTTGTATTCGCCGTGAGGAACCTTTTCGATCGCCATCTGCTCATACACGTCAAATCTGTCCCGTGCAAATTGAATCGTGTCGACCAGTGATGCCAATAAACTAGTTGCCGTATTCAGACTGACTGTAGGGTCTTGGAGGCTAATGCTCGTACTGTTGAGACGGCATAGGATGTCGTTCCAGGCAGTCGCCATAACTGCTGTCTCAAGTTCGTCCATCCTGCGCGAAAATCCGTCGGCCTGGTTTCTCGTATCGGCCTTCTGCTCCTTATCTGCCGCAAGCTCATCCAGGACTTCTTGAATGCTCTTCCACCCTTCTACTAGCGCTTTGACAGCATCTGCACGTTCACACCATCGGGTTCCAGACAAACCTTTGAGCGTTAATGTGCAAACCTTTGTTTGGGTTCCAGACAAACCTTTGAGCGTTAATTATTTGTGGGTTAATTAAGCAAAGGAAAACTGTTCAGCGTCCGGAAAATTCACGTCTGTTTTCGTCTGGGCCTATTTCAGGAATGGGCCTAATGCTGCAGCATCAATAGCATCCACCTTAATCCTGCACTGCACATGGCCACCTAAAGATACGGCCTGATTTGTCACATTTTGCAGAAATTTCCAGGTTTTTCTAACTTTGGGCGAACGTTTAAATAATTTTTTCTAAAAATTAGATTTTTACGCTTTCTTTATTCTTTTCCTCAGATGACACAATAAGTTTTAACATCCTCACATGTTGAAAAACAAAGAAAATTTGATTTTGTAAATTTTAGTCAGACTGTTAATTTTCAATAACAGTCTGATTTTGCGTTTTTTAACTTACTTTTTCTCATTTGCTATTGCTTCCCAAAGGCAACAAAAAAGTTTTTTGTCATTAGGAAACCGCACAAAGTAAAAACATCTCAAAAAATGTCAGTCAAGCACTAGCAGTAGCTGTAATCAAAATCTGCAAAATGTGACAAATCAGGCCGCATCTCCAGGTGGCCATGGTAGACACCTTAAGCAACTCAAGCGTAAACTTACATCAAAACATGGTGTAACACTAAAACACTGTCTGCTTTACCATGACAAAACCAAACACACCAAGAAAACAACCACTCTCAATAAACTATAATAAACAAAGTATCAGGTGTCAAGTCAAGTCAATTTATTTTGTTTCAACAGCGCCATATAGTAACAAACAACCAGAGTAAATGTAATTGTCAAAACAATGCATTGTACAACTGTTGGTTAGATTATGGCGCAATCAGGATGGTACTGGTAGCGAAAGACCATAAGCAGTCATCTAGTCAGCCACCACCCCATCACAGTAAATCTAACTACACATTCATACACACTATAGTGTGCAGAGACAGGCACACTACTTCAATAAATAAAAAGGGTTCGCCACTGAGATTGAGAAACAACTGCTCTTGGTTTGAATCTCCATTCTCAGACTGGGTAAGCCGAGGATGAAAATTCAAACCAGCGACCAAGAATTAACCAACGACCAATATGTGATTATGTGCTAGAATAGGCTACAGCACTTGCGAATGCTGGATTAAATTTATGATATCAACAAACAAGACCAAAAACAATTAATATTATACAACACTATTTGCTTCGGGTCACCTTGAATCTTCACGCTTTTCTCCCAAAGAACTCCAATCTTGGTGGGTAATTTACTTTTCAGTTTGGCTCTGGCCGCTTTCTGCAAACGATCCACTCCGAGATGTCGCTTGTGCGTCACATACAAGTGCCCTATGAAGCGAATATTCCCATTACCATGAATGTCAGATCTGGCAATTGTGAAGTCAATCATGTTCAGTGTAGTCGACCCTTTCAATGACCTTTTGACCTGAACAAACCATTCATATTTTAAGGTGAGAACATGCAACATGTAATTTCAAAACAGTATGAGGTATTTTCTTGATACATAACATGAATACACCGTAGGCCACTATAGCCCATAGGCCTATACCGGAATTTACACCATAATTATTCAAGTAAACGACTACTCCGAAATTATTGTAAGCCTATGTCTACAGATAGAGTTTCTATCGAAAGGTAATAGCCTACCATCGACTATCGTATATCACTAATTATAGGAAAACTAGCTCTAATACAGGCTACGTATAAAACAAAAGATTGTACATGTGCAACATATACACACTGTATATTAACTTGAAGAAGTAAGTTATCTATTTAGTTGAGATAGTAAAACTTACATATGTTGTTATGTTACCTGATTTCTTATTCTTCTGTTTGTAACTTTTTGTATGGCTTGAAAATTCTGTATTTTTTCTTTTGGTTTCAATTGAAAAACAACTTTGAATAGACTCAAAACTGAAAATACAAGACAATTGTCTTGGAATTGGATTAACATCAGCTATGAGTATTCGCTAATTTATTCATAAAGCAATGAAGCGATTGTGGATTGTTGACTCTTACACTTTTTGTACACAAAGTTCTACTCATGTAAAACTACAATTTGCAATACAAATAGCATCAGAAATGTGGTAAAAATTTCAACAATGTCACAAAAACTTTACTCATTCGAATTTTTGCCCATCCTGACCATCTTCCGGCTGTCACTTTGGTGACTGCTCTTGCCCGAAACTGGTAAAGTCCGTGCGGTACCAGGTTTGCAATGTCGTGTTTCATCAGGATTCCTATTCTGAAGAAAAAAGTAGCTACTTGTGATATCATAAACAGTTTCTGGGTGATAGAAGACAAGGCTCTAAATCACAACTGCTGGCAATGTAAACACAAAACTTCTCACTGGAAGAAGCCAATGCAACTACGGAAAAATTACAATAACTGCATTTCTTCAATTGAAACAAACACTGAAGGTATGGCCTAGAAATTTTTTTTATAAAAAACTAACTTATTTAAGTCAGTGAAACTGCACAGATCCGAGGTGTCATCTTAAAAAATAAGTAATTATAACAGCAGCTCAAATAAAGTACCGGTAGTTATAAAAATGATACTATTAGTGCTGTGCCATGACGCTCATCGGCGTCATAGCCGAGTGTAAGAGCTTGAGTAGGCTACGACCTTCAAAAGATCCCACGGTTTGACGTAGCACTTTTGATATCGCTATTTGGCATAATACAAAGAAAATGAAGCAAAGGCTGACAAACATTAAACTTGTACATCAATCGGAATAAATTTGTCACAAACACAACAGTCAATACCAATGATTTAGTGCTGGCGTCAAACGACAGAGAGATTTGGAAGCCCATGATTGCTGGAGTTAGACGAGTTCCATCAAAATCGTCTGTAGCATCCAAGCGGATTTGAAATATTTTTGAACTGTAAGTTGTTAGTTTATATTGCTATCTTTTGTGGTAACGTAACCTATGCATGAAAAACCTACTTGTCCACCACAATGGTTTCAACCTTTTTGTCACCACTCGACAGAGATGAAAATTCTACTTCATAAAAAGATATCGGACCCAAACTGGACTTTGGGGCTTGAAATCCAAGACGAATAGCGGTAGAATTTAAAATTTGCAAAGCTAAATTTGTTGGTTTTTCTGCAAATATATAACATTATAGGCTGAACATTTATTTTCTGAACAAATTCTTCTGGTTATTGATAGAAGCCCGTCCGGAAGTTTGAAAATTGTCAAAATAGGTGAAACAATCATTTTCGTCTTTAGCTAATTTTCTTGGACATTTAAGAATTGAATATTTTTTACTAGTTGAAGTGTTTACTATTAGAATTACTAGTGTTTACTATTAAACTTACTTATAAAAGTGTTTAAACAGGGTTATATTTTGACGATCGCATAGTACAGTTTCAGCAGGCTGCAAACTCAAAATATAATAGGCTATAAGCCTACTATGAACCAAAGTATGGCCTACTTTGTGTAATTGGGTCTTGTTTCTTTCAACAGTTGAGCTGTTTGTTGCTTTAAACTAATTCAGCCTTTCGTTTGCAGCTTATTCATAACTTATTGCATAATTTGTTCGAATGGCTTGGTCAACAGTTATAAGCTATCGAATAGTAATTGATTAATCCAGTGGTTCCCAACCTTTTTTTGGTTGTTACCCTAATCTCCACCCTGAAGTGAGGCTATTACCCCCTCGATCAATTTTGAAAAACAAAGGTGTTTATTGCTATGTGTTTCACTGAATACAAGATAACAATGTGCGGTAAACATTCAATGCAAAGGTTGGGCCGGAACTTCAGCCGCCAGCTTTGTGATCCTGGGCTTTGTGGTAGCCGGCTAAGGGCGATTGTTGCGTCACTTTGGGCATCCAGACAATTGCGCTTCTTTGTCTTCATTCTCAAGACAGTTGAAAATCCTTGTTCACAGCGATACGTTGTTGAAAAAGATGTCAGAATATTTAATGGCAGTGTCGCTAATGTTAGTGCATCCTGGAGTCTGCCAATCCAGAAGGGTTCCAAGCCTTTTCCCTTGAAATCAAGCTTCAACGCTTCGTTCATTCGGAGAGTGATAAATTCTTCTTTGGCCGGAAAGTCGTCATCATCCACCTGGCTGTCATCACATGTGAAGGGCTCAATGCACCATTGGAGACTAGCCGTGTGCATGTCCAAATTTGAAAATTATAGTTGTCAATCTTCTTGGCTAGCTGGCCTAAGTGGTCAGCAGCTATGTCCTCCTTCAACGACGCTGTCAACTCAAGTCCATTGCCTGGGAAGTACATGTCGATTGTCGAGCGTCTGAAACTGCGCCACTGTGCCTCTTCCAACTCGCTTGCAACTTAACCTTCGTGATAATTGCTGCTACGGCTACTTTGGTGTCGATCACAGTTACATTCTTGCCTTGAATTGTCTATTTTCAATTCACCAAAGGCAAAGATATCAGCCAGGTAGCACAGATGGGAAATTCACTGTTGGTTAGTGAAGTATTCAGCCAAGTCGGGCTTTTCTATCAGAAAAACATGGATAGCCTCACGAAGTTCTACCAGGTGAATTATCACTTTGCCACGAAACAGCATACTTCTCTGTGGTACAGTAATGCTTCGTATCTTTCTCCTTGCACAGTTCCTTGAAAAGACGGCTGGTCAATTCTTTCGCTTTTATAAAATTCACAACCTTCACTTGCTTCACTGTTTCCAAATTGGGTCTCGTTACCCCCCAAAAATAGGCAAATTACCCCCCGGGGGTAATTTACCCCCAGGTTGGGAACCACTGGATTAATCAGTCAAATAATATAAAAGCTTTTCAAATTTTTAGTCAGATATATGACATAGATCTCTTTTAAGCAGGAGCCATGCTCATGCAAATGATCTCTGATAATAATTCAGCAATAGCAATAAATAAATAAACAGTCCACCCCTTGCCTGAGTTAGAAGTGCAATTTCTTCCATTAAACAGGTGACTTCCAATGCCATAGTCATAGTAATGTTCAAAACATTCGCAGCGATACGATCCAGGATTTTCAATACATTTCGAATACCTACTACATTCGTTAAGACCTTTTGTGCAAAAATTGATCTCTGTGAATGTAAAAACACTGCAGTATATACTCCCACGCTTTTTAGCTTTAGCATTAACCACATTTAGAAGACTCGATAAAGGAAGATGATAAATAAAAAACATGCTTAAGAAAATACCTGTAAATGCACTATGAAAGACATTTTATGACATGTTTAAAAGGAAAACGAAGATTGACTTCCTTGTATTGTCCTCTACTCAATGAAAACACTTAGCTATCTGACGAAAGTTTAAATAGAACAAGTAAGTGACAGCTTATTCAAAATCTTGTACAAAATCAGGAAAGTATTTTTGTTTGCATTGCATAAGTTATTTTATAGTGTGCATAATCGATCCTTTATATTTAAAAAAAAAATTAAAACAATGAAAACTATTAATACTACAAAAAGTGCTCAATGCTAAGCTAAAAGGCAAAGCAGAGCGAATTAAATAAAATATAGTTATTACTATCTGAAGCCTTTACAGACTGTTTCACCTAACGGAACTAATAAAATTGAATCTTATTCAAATTGATTCTATTTGAATAAGACCTTCTGATGATCCGTTAGGTGAAACAGTCTGTAAAGGCTTCAGATAGTAATAACTATATTTGATTTAAAAAAACATATATATATTTTTTACCGGAAACGTTGATGTTTCTCACAAAGCTGGTGTGAGCACGCGCATGGTTTCTTGCAAACATGTCCAAGAGATGAGTGGCAGTAAAATTAACACCGACTGGAAAATATATCTCATACACCACCTACAAAAGTAAAACACGTATATTATCCTGTGGAGAAAAATAGTGCTTTGACAAGGACGAAAACTTTATCTCACAAAGAGCCAATTACAAGATCATCTTTTCATTAAGAACGTTAAAGTTCGATAAAAGAAAAATGTTGCCGCACGTTAGGCGTATCAACCTTGAGAAAACAGCCTGTCAAATAATGAGAGCAGCTAACCGACGCCTGAAAAGGTGTTGGTTCGATGCCAGTGTAGAGCACGCCTCGTATGGTGGCAAAACACCTTATAATAGCATTTTCATATTGAATGGTTAAAACTAACTTGTGGTCTGCTAGCCGCATGCGTCCTGTTGAAAATTTTGTGCAGCGTGACACTTTGTCTTGTATTTGACTTGGTGCTATAGTGAAAGTAAATTATATTTGAATTTTATAGCCTACGTTAAATTCTTCCATACAAAATTTGGAAAACTTTATCTCGTTTAATGCGCATTTATACCAAGGGCCTTTTTCACTAGTTGGTGCTCTCAGAACTACATTGAAAGGCTACGTGGGAGTAGGCAACTTTTTTGACCATTCAATCCGTTTAACTCATCATGCAAACACCCGGTCCTTTTGCACCGTTTAGTGGACCGAAGATGATACAGTCGTCGATGATATGGTCTGCGATATGTTTTTCAGCGACAATCACAGGAAGATGAAGACTCCATTCCTCACTGGTGAACGGGTGAGTGAAAAATCTCGACGCTCATGCGAAGACAAACCCATGCTTGTCTCCCAGTTGTTGACCTCGGAGATGATGGAACGGAGCCATAGCCTTCTTAGGTCATGAACGGAGCCTAATCGTGTTTAGCCGCTATTTTGATTTTATTTGTGGTCCGCCCATTTAAAGCTGATTTCTTATTTTAGTTAAGTTGTGCGTTCCAGGCATAAAAAAGCATAAACCATTTACCACTAAAGAATATGTAGGCTATATAATGAATGCCAATTGGTTAACTAGGAGCGTTTAGACTTACCCTGTTATAGTTTTAAGTACAATAAAGAAAATAATTACAAACACTGCAAATCGTTTACGTCCAGTGAAAAGTACTTTTGTCAGTGCGTCTTCCACCACAATAAAAACTGATAAGTTTTCTCTTTTCAAAAACATTTATGTTTATATTTTTTCTTGCCAGGTTATACTGGAGAATGAGCACATAATTTCCTGTATTGGCACAGTCGTACCTCCGTTAGTGATGTATCCAAATCAATATTTTTAGACCTTAGTTCTTTAGAGCTGAGATACGAGAGTGGAAGAACTTCGTAGAGCTGAAAATTAATGGAAAAAGATTAAGGAACCAATGCCCTACAGCTCGTCGCTTGGTGCTGCATAAGTGAAGAAATTTATTTCGCAAACATTCTTTAAAAGTAAAATTACGGATAAAAGGTTATTTGAACCGCAACTAAGCTTTTAGTTTCTTGATCACAAAATAACAAAGAATGTTAAAAACTCACTATCAGAATCACCTACCGCTGTTTGAAACTGTTCTTTAGTTTCCGAAGGAAGTTGAACATTGACAACGAACGTTTCAACATCTGAATGTTTGTATAAGATTTATTTTTTTCTAAGCAAGTAACACAATAAAAATACCCCATCACAGCCTGGAATACCGAAAAATCTTTAGGTTGTATTGATTTAATGCAGTTTATGTTTCGTAATGAAATTTCATGATTACTGTAGACTGAACGCGAAGCATATCCGATGCAACAAAGTAACGAACAACTTCATGGCTCCTTTAAGATTCACAGCATGAGAATCGATGTAAAATGAATAATTGATTTTCAAGTTGCATACCTAACCGAACAATCATCCATTCTGAAAATCTACTGGTACTTCCACCTTGTTCTAAGGCCACTCTCATTCGATAAATAGTGTGGAATTGCAGATTGCCAATGATGAAGCTACGAACATCGTCGTTAGTCAGAACCTGTTCAAAACCACAACAAATAAAATAAAAGCTTGGAGAATGAAGACTTTGCAACATTTATTACACTGTTAAGACAACGCTTGGATTCGATGTATAGTTAGGTTTGTTCTCGCTCGCTCTTTGCATTTACAGAAGTTTCTAGATTTCATAATCGTTTCAATCGCCAAGTCAATGGTGCGAACTTGTTGAGCTATTAAAGTCGACTGTAGCAGCTGTGCTGAAGTAAAATAGGCCAACATGGAATGTGATACTATTATAG
Organism: Aplidium turbinatum; assembly: GCF_918807975.1. NCBI lineage: Eukaryota > Metazoa > Chordata > Ascidiacea > Aplousobranchia > Polyclinidae > Aplidium > Aplidium turbinatum. The sequence goes on along the minus strand of NC_137480.1, from coordinate 18,459,509 downwards.
CAGCCAAAGTGAAAAGTTGAGCAAGACAGAGCCAAATATAAAAACAAGTAACACTCTATTGCCAATTGTCATGACATGCAAAGCTGTCTAAAATCAAACCAAAACTACTCTGCTGTGAGTCGGTGATACCAATAACGCTGTAACGTTCTCGACTCAAACAGTTTTGCACAGGCCTGAAATCTAAAGTTACCCAAGTTAGATTCTGTCTTCTGAACCCGGGAACAATACTTCATTGATCCATTCCGAACACTCCAACATCTTCCTAAGCTCTTACCCTTCAATTCTTATTAAAAACCAGTGCTTACTCGCTTTATGTTTGTCCTTTCGTAAAATCCATATTCAATCTTAAATGATGCGGATACTTTTGCTGCTTCTTTCGTGATGTTCCATTTAAGCATCACAGAATAACTTGAATATGGAAATGCTTGCACATCTTGAGGTGTAGGTGGCCTTTTCGAAGCTGAGTAACACAACAATTTAAGATATTAAACTTCTAAAGCAATACACCAACTTCAACCATTTCAATTTTGAGCTTAATATTTGGCATAATGGAGACGATTTGTCGTTTACAATGTTTTATTGTCAAGTTTAAGAAAGCTTTGCCAGAAGCCTAATGGATGCAGCTAAACTCACCTACAAAGAAGTTGCTAATGTAGAGCGAGCCATTTAAACTTTCAGTTCAAAGCTTGCATCACAACTTTTTGTAAGCTTAGATTTTTTTGGAGGTTTTCATGCAGCATAATTATTGACTAGTGGTATGCTATTGCTATTATCATGATGATGATGATGGTGATGATGCTATTGCTATTATGCTATTATTGATTGATTGCTATATATAGCTAGCAAGCAGGTCAGAAAATAATTTGGCCCCGGTACCAATATACGGTCCAGCACCCTCATACCCTCATATAAAATACCTTGAAAAACAATAAGATTGTAAAGAATATGCGTGTTTTCATAGTTTTTGGGTTTCCTGGAAACATTCTAGGTGCTTAAAATGATCCAGGATCAGGATCCGCACTTCACAAGTAGCCTACCCCCTGCACCCTCTTGCCAACGCTACTACATATAAATTAATATATTGTAATGTTACAACAATAAACGAAAACAAAAAGCTTTGAAAGACTGTTTTTCCACACGTATTTTAAAGTACTCAAATTCATGACGATTTTACGTAACCTACTTTACGTACTGCAATTACTGATTGGTCTCCAGGATAAGTTAACAAGAATATACCTAGCAATAAAGGTATGTAACAAGGCATAATTTTTTTTCAAAGCCGCACGAATTTATCAATCTAAAACTTCATTACTTCATTCATTTTAACATATAGGCTTATGGCTTATTGGCTGTGCACTTACTAAATGCAAAATCGACTAAGTTAAAAAAATTAGTATAGCCTACTCTTTAAAACAAAATGTCAAAAAAACAAATAATAACATACCTCCTGAAACAGGCAAATTAAGATCCAAATAGAAACACAAACAAGCAAGCACTAAGATTTTTGAATGGGCATTGGAGATTGATTTGTCTTGCATTTCCGCCAACCCCTCGAACAGTTTTAAAAATAAACTTTGGTATACCTGCGCTATTTCAAACCGAATCAAAGGTTTTTCCTACTTTTTACAGAACGTGAAAAATCATTGAACGAAACCGTCTTCTGAAGAATAGAAACATAAACTTAATGTTTACATTGATTTTGTATTTTGGTTGCAAATTTAGCTCTTGTCAATCTAACGCTAAAAGTAAAGTAGATGTCTTGCTGCCTACTGCTACATCAGCCTCAACAGCGTACTGTTCAAAATATTAGCCTAACACCTATAGAAGTTTAACCGCATTTGAAAAATGATAAAAAATAAACAGCTTTTGACAGAATTTCAACACAATGTGTCTCTTTAATTTCTTAGAGTTTGTACGCATGTAAATTAACCTATTTTGACGCTCAAAGAATTAAACTAACGGCAAAGTATTCAGCCAACGTCGTCTTACTTTCTTATTCATTCACAATCATAAGCTTATCGTAAAGTAGGTGATACATATTGACAGAATAACTGCATATAAAACTTTTTATTTACTGTTGATTCATTTGCCTATGCGCACGAATTCTGGTTGATAACTACAAAGCAGAAGTAACATTTTTAATATTTTCGCTGTTTTAGTCTGTCAGATCACTGTATCCAATAAAGCCGTTTATGAATATCAAACACAGTCGCTATCGCCCAAGGGCAGAAAGTCAGAAGTTTTTCAGCAAAGCATAACAATCTATCATAACCAGTAGTGCAAGTGTAAAACAGTGTAATGATTTCAGTGTTTTTGCTTGAAATTCCAACGACTGGGCCTTCTGATATGTTGGTCTATGTATTTTGGCCCAATGTTTTAGTCTACTGTAGGCCTATATCAAAGTCGTGGTATCAATTTGTAAACTTAAATGGTAATCTATTGTAACTGCTATCCCCAATAAGAAATCACAATGATTGGTTAGTTGGTTTGAATCTTTATTCTTGGATTGACGGTACTATGACAGTTTATCGAACGACAGTTTATCGAAACGACAGTTTATCGAACGACAGTTTATCGAACGACACAGGGCCGTAGCCAGACCGCAGAGCAAGGGGGGGCCAACTTTTTTTTAGACAAAATCATTATAATTGAAGCTGTTGCTCTTGAATGTTGGGATTTTGCCAGGGAGGGCGAAATTTTTTTCAGGGGGGCGAGGCCCCCTGGCCCCCGGCTGGCTACGGGCCTGGAACGACAGTTAATCGAAAACCTAACCCCTAACCTAAAACCTAACTCTAACCCCCAACCCCTAACCCCTAACCACTAACCCCTAACCCCTACCGTAACCCTACCCCTACCGTAACCCTACCGCAACCCTACCCCTACCGTAACCTTACCCCTACCGTAACCCTACCCCTACCGTAACCCTACCCCTACCGTAACCCTACCCCTACCGTAACCCTACCCCTACCGTAACCCTACCCCTACCGTAACCTTACCCCTACCGTAACCCTACCCCTACCGTACCCCTACCCCTACCGTAACCCTACCCCTACCGTAACCCTACCCCTACCGTAACCCTACCCTTAACCCCCAACCCCTAACCACTAACCACTAACCACTAACCCCTAACCACTAAACCCTAACCCAAACCCCTAACCCTACTCCTACCCCTAACCCTACCCCTTAACTCCCAACCCCTTAACCCCCAACCCCTAACCCCCAACCCCTAACCCCCAACCCCTAACCCTTAACCCCCAACCTCTAACCCCTAATTCTAACCCTAACCCCTAGCCCCTAACCCCTAGCCCCTAACCCCTAGCCTCTAGTCCCTAGCCCCTTCGATGAATTGTCGTTCGATGAACTGTCGTTTCGATGAACTGTCGTTCGATGAACTGTCGTTTCGATAAACTGTCGTTTCGATTAATTGTCGTTCGATGAACTGTCTTTCGATAAACTGTCGTTCGATGAACTGTCGTTCGATAAATTGTCTTTCGATAAATTGTCGCGTCACGTGGATTGACAAAGCCTTTAATGTGTTATTCCTGGCAGTGTTGCATACTTGCAGAAGTACCGTAGATGCTTTGAACCAGTGTTGCCACTCCTAGTGTTTTTTCACTAGATCTAGTGTTTTTGGGTTGCATCTAGTGTTCTAGTGTTTTTTTCTGCTATCTAGTGTTTTTTTAGCGATTTACCGCTATGTTGGTGTGCATAAGTTTGAACAGTGTTCAAAGTAGCCCTCACCTATTGTTGTTTGGCTGCATCAATGTATTTGTAGTGCTTTTCAAAGTGGACTCAAGTTTTTTGTTTAGTTACACCCAATGATGACCAAACTTGAGATATTTAGCATAAATACTTTAAAAAAATACACACAAATGACTGTGAAAAGTGTTCAAAGTAGACTAAAGTAGGTAGCGTAGCCTACCTTATAGTAGGCTTGCATTTCGTCAGCTTACATTTGATGAGTGTGGAGTTCTTAGACTACACTACCACAGAGATGATTGTGAGTAATACTGCGTCTTTGACAATATATTTGCAAAGGCCAAATTTAGGAAAATTTTGTTCGCCCCCCCAAAATGTTTTACTCCCCTACGGCTATGACTTCAGGGCTCTCACTTTCAAGGAAATTCAGTTCTATTTTGAAATTTTAAGGACTTTTAGCACTCACTAACGCCATTGGCTGTCATTTTTGTACATTGTGCATGTAAATGTTCGTGTATTTATGATTCTAGTGTTTTTTTTTGTGAATCTAGTGGGTTTTTTTTCAGTCAAATCTAGTACTTTTCCATGACAAGAGAGTGGCAACAGTGCTTTGAACCACAGACACAGGTGCGGTTACCGAGATTGGAAGAGTGGAATTTTCGCTTGTTGTTGAAGTGTTGTCTGTGAACTATTCCATCCACACAATAATATATACTTATATAGGCCTACCATAATATACGAATTGTCTTTCCATAGTAGCTTTAGTAGCGACACACAGACATTTTCTTTCTTAATTTCATGTCTTATTTACAATTTTACCACGATATTCTCCGGTTTACCCTATCTGGTTCACGAAAGAACACAATCAGTAGTTTTATAAAGTGATTGGCAAGATCCGAATTGTAATCCAACCAAGGTTTACTAAAAACAGTACCGATAGTAAAGTTACTGTTACAAACGACTGAACAGGAAGGCAACTGTAGTAAATGTGCTTACAGTGATTTTTAAAGCTACTTTACGGCAACTTGAGTTCTGAAAACCATTAACAATTTTGCTTCAAAGCTGTTTTTTTTCTAAATGGCTAATACCTTTGTTGTCTAATCCTGAGTTGCACGACGAATTAGCATTTTAACAGTGCAAAATAATAAAATTAGTTTGCGTTCTTCTGGTGACTATATACTAGGTTACCTCGTGATGTTAAAGATGATAACTAGCTTTAGTATTTCCGACGTTTCGTCAGTCAGCACGACTGACTTTATCAAGGTGGCTAAAACAGGTTAACACAACCTGTTCAGCAACGATGGCACAACACAAAAACATACTGATAATGGCGATTTTTTTGTTGTGCCATCGTTGCTGAACAGGTTGTGTTAACCTGTTTTAGCCACCTTGATAAAGTCAGTCGTGCTGACTGACGAAACGTCGGAAATACTAAAGCTAGTTATCATCTTTAACATCACGAGGTAACCTAGTATATAGTCACCAGAAGAACGCAAACTAATTTTATTACCAAATGCCTGGTGAACAGTCTCTCTCTGTTTTTAGTGCAAAATAACTTTATTAAAGAAACATTGGAAAATTTTCCCAAGTAACACAATTCTGAGTGTTTTACTTGCTGAAGGTCCCTGACCCCAATGGGTCTGTTACAATAGAATACTCATTTTTCCTTTATGAATTATTTTGCTGGTCACGCCCTTGCGTTTGACTGATCAAAAGCCTTATCATTATGGCGATTTTTTTGTTACTGAAGTTACTTTTTTATTAGTTGTACCAATTAACAAAAGAAATGTAGAATCAAAATTTCATGGTTGTGGGGTCAATATTTAAGAAGTTATAAGTTTACCAAAAGTCACTTTTTGTGTTTTTAGGTTACTTTTCATTTGATAGGTCTTTATTTTGCATACTTTTTTGCCTAATTCCCTTATTTATTTATCTTTACTAAAGCTAGTTATCATCTTTAACATCACGAGGTAACCTAGTATATAGTCACCAGAAGAACGCAAACTAATTTTATTACCAAATGCCTGGTGAACAGTCTCTCTCTGTTTTTAGTGCAAAATAACTTTATTAAAGAAACATTGGAAAATTTTCCCAAGTAACACAATTCTGAGTGTTTTACTTGCTGAAGGTCCCTGACCCCAATGGGTCTGTTACAATAGAATACTCATTTTTCCTTTATGAATTATTTTGCTGGTCACGCCCTTGCGTTTGACTGATCAAAAGCCTTATCATTATGGCGATTTTTTTGTTACTAAAGTTACTTTTTTATTAGTTGTACCAATTAACAAAAGAAATGTAGAATCAAAATTTCATGGTTGTGGGGTCAATATTTAAGAAGTTATAAGTTTACCAAAAGTCACTTTTTGTGTTTTTAGGTTACTTTTCATTTGATAGGTCTTTATTTTGCATACTTTTTTGCCTAATTCCCTTATTTATTTATCTTTCATCGCTACTGTGGAAAAGAATTTACATTCTATGTAGGCCTAATGCCAAGACTTTTAATATATCTTCTACCATGGTACGGATTTTAGGTTTGCACGAGCCCATGCTTGTTCGTATCGCGTGTATTCCCGAAAACTAGTAAAGTGATTTTCTCGATGAAACAATTTGTGTTAACTACATTTAACCACTAGTTTTCCCTGCAACAGCTAAAGTGATTGATTGGCAGAAACTTTCTGCCAGAGAATGTAAAACATTACATATATGTAATTATAATGTGCAACTATAGTTTGAGGACAAATTGAAGCTAATTTAAATGTTTTTTTTCATGTTGAATTGCTGCTTTTTCTTTCGCTTTTTTGTTTTCGTTGAATAAAGTTACCTTTTGGTAACTTTTTTGCAAAAGTAAAGTCACTTTTTTGATTTTTTTAGGTTACAAAAAAATCGCCCTACTTATCATGAAATATTGTTGAACGTTTATACTTCCTTCGTTTATTACGTCGCTGAAAATGTTATCACCCTGGAAAAAGCGTTGCTTTTTCAATATCCAAAAGTAAATGCTTGGTGAGTAATTTAATAATTTAAACTCAATGCGGTAATCCGACATAACAAGAAGCCTAAAAATACACCTGTTTGAATAGCATTTTTTCTGAAACATACAATCAGCAGAACAATATTTGCGTTATGTTATAAAGTCAAAACGCCAAAATATCATGTGGGCAACAATTGAATGCGTAGCGCTATTTCACAGTTACATTGCGACATCTGTTGACAGGTAGTACGTAGAAAGCAAGTCCGCTAAACAAACGGCAGAATTGCAGCTTTTTCAATTGCAATTGATTGTGGGATCTTTATTCTCTGTCTCAGAAATATTTTTTGTAACTTGATCCCGGCAGTTTCTTGCAGAGGCTTTAGATGACTGATGCAGGCCCGAACACCGAGATTAGCAGCGAGAAGTGTCCGCTAGTTGCCGCTTAACGTTTATTGTCTATGAATTATTCCATCCACTAGGTGCCGCTAAATGATTGATTGATTAAATCTTTATCCTCGGAGTGGAAAACTTCTTGCAGAGCTTGATCCTGGCAGTTTCCCATACCTGTAGAGACTTTGAATTATTGACGAAGGCCCGGTCACCGAGATTGACAGAGTGGAGTTTCCGATTGTTGAAGTCTTGTTGCCCGAACTATTCCATCCATTAAATGTCGCTAAATGAAAAACAGTCCTTAACCTGCGTCGCTTAACCGCACATCCCCAGAGTCGAATCAGCGCCGCTTGATCTTGAAGCTTCGTTTCAGAAGTCACGCGCTTACAAACTGAGCTATCGGGGCGGATGAAGCTGAATGAAGCTGTCCTTGAAATGTGTTGCTCAAGCGCACACTCTGAGAGCAGAACCAGCGCTGCCTTTGTGATGGCTGTCTGGTATGGTAGCCACTTTAACATAACAACTTTCGTAAAAGCTAGTGAAGCTTCGAAGCAATCAACCAATCAAAAGTACAGGTAAAACAGCGTTTCAACCAGTCAGAGGTTAGAGGCTAGAACAGAGAAAAATGCAAACAGTTTTGATAAAAAGTACATTAAGTGATCGCTCCGCCGTAGCCAGCGTGGCTAAGGAATAGGGGTAGGGAATACATTTCAATGACGTGGGTTCGATTCCCACCCATGCAATAACTCTTTTATCTTTTGTCATTACCAAAAAAAGTTCAAAGCACGGATCAACTTACTGGCTGTGTGCGAGAAGGGTTAAGTTAAAGTTTAAACCTTCGCAATTTAATCAAAGCTCTGCTTGTAATTACCAATAGTAGTTTTAAGGCAAATGTCGTTCAGATAACATTTCATAAACCCCATTGTGGTAAAATAAATGTAAAAATCTTCATGAATGCATCCATTATTTCTGATCAGGGTCTTCGGTAGAAATCAGGACTGGTCGGCAAACAAAACAAAAAATTGGTCAAAAAATTTCGTAGTAGGTGTAAAAATACGTCTCATCAAAATTTAAAAACCAAAAACTATTCGTTTTTCCTTTGCAATGTCACTCCAGAGCAGAGATGTCCAACCTGCGGCCTGTCAGATTTTCGTGCGGTCTGCGAGTCACGTTCACTTCAAGTAGTATTTTTTAGAAAAATTGCTGACAATTGGAAAATCCTTACATATAAAAATCTTTTACTTCATCTTATATTATGTATTATAGAAGTAAATTTCAGCTTCTTTCAGTGTGTGTGTGTTATTTGTTCCTATTTTTAAAGTTGAAATTAATGATATTTGTTATTTTATGCAAAGGAATTCATTCTCACACGAGTTTTCGAAAATCGAACTTCCTTTGCATTGCAAGACATGTAACTGAATCGTTCATACCAAGCATTGTTGTGGGTTTGACACCTGTCAGAAGATATTTCATTTTCTTGTTTTTTTATGTACCCATTTTTTTTTTTTTAATTTAATAGGTTCTGCGGTCCATCGAATTATTTCAAGTGCAATGCGGCCCTCTATAATAAAAGGTTAGACATCCCTGCTCTAGAGGGAAAAGTTTTCCTACTTTCCTACTTTCTCAGAGCTCCTGTTGCTGATACAAAATACATTGTGCTAAGGCAGCTAAGCGGTCAATACGACTTAATAATCGATATTTTTGTTGTTCTTTGAAACAGCAAAGAGCTTCTTACAATGAAATATAATATTCACTGTAATTTACAGCGCAAAGGTGTGGAACTGTGAAAATTTTTGTTTTGATTGAAGTTGTGACGACCATGTTGCCGACAACATAAAACGAAGTTTTGTAACACTGATAAAACATTTCAAGCCGTTTAAAACGCATCTTACAATAACCTTTAGGTCAAAAGTATCAGTTTTCATTGAGGAATAACTATACTAGCAATTTACAGGCACCTTTTAATATTATAAATGGTGCTTTCGTGATCCCAAGCTTTTAACATGAATAACAATTGTTTGCTTTTAGTCTACAAGATGGTTGCCATACAACACAATTTGCGCAATTACGCTGTGACAGGCTAGGTTTAAAAATCGGTCAAACATGGTTTATCAGATGACCAAACTGAAGTTCCTTTGGTTTTAAAACTTTAAAGCCGTTGGAAGAATCAAGACATAATCTATTTTCAGATAAAAGGAAATGATTTCATGTTGAGATTGGTTACTTTTTTGCTGATTGGTTATTAAAAGCTAAATTGCGACCACTATTTCACGTATAAAAGCAACAAATAAAGCGATACAAAACACATAATCTTGTGTGGTTGTTGTTGAATGCCTACACTGATTTGCTGGTTCAATCAGCGAATTTAATAAAACTCGTTTTAGCTGAAACTGAAACTTCACTTTGTCAATCTTCGTAAACGGACTTGCGCCGGGGTTCCAAGCTTCAAGAATAGAAGACTGTCGAATGGGGTTTGAAAAGAAGGTTTCTCAGTTGGGGTATAAAGATTCTTACGATCAAACAATACATACTTTCTAACCTTAAAAACGTGAAACACTTATCCTAGTGGACTTAAGAAATGCACAAAGTCACATAAAACGCTATGGATTCCTAGCTAGCAAACCAACCTTCTAAAGACATTGCACCGATGTAAACAGAAGCAGCTGACCTGATGGCTGCTCAAAATCGCTGTGACGTCAATAAAAGGCGTTTTGTTTATTTGTTTAAGAAAACGCATACAAAACTATTCTGCTTGTTTGTCGATCAAAAAAGCTTTTCTATGTTAAAGAATGATGAAACAACAAAGCGATGCGGTCCTAGCAAAAAGAAAAGTAGCTGATGTGTTGTCGCAGCTGTGAGATGGAGAGATGTAATTTTATCAATGGCAAATGCAACAAAAAGTAGGAAGCCTTCGCAAGAAACCGAAGATTTTTAGAAGTGCACGATGCAAACTATCTGCTCGGAGAAAGGCTATTTAGTGGAAGTGTTTCAGATGTTCTTGCAATTTTCTGCAGAAATCCCATTCTTGGCTGGGCCAAAAGAAGACCAATGCTTGTCCGCCAAATCTATCTAAAAAAATTTAAAACCCCACAAACTTAATTTATAACGACCTTGAGTTGACCCATCTCGCTAGGCAAGAACGAAATGTTGGATTTGTCCGTTAATTTAACCTTAAACCTAAATCGTGGCCTTTGCAAGTATTTTTATGCCACGCGTAAACTTAATTTGAGTATTTCATCATGTTTTCTATACGAACCAAGACAGGCATGGGTGCGCCTCAACCGTCTCCGTACGGGCGTCGGGCTTTTCCGCTTAACCATGCATCAATAGGGAATGACCTCTTCCTCCTCCTGTGAATGTGGTGCCGAGGAACAGACCGCAGACCACATCATCAATGACTGCTCCATCTTCAAGCCACCTAACGGAGTGGAAGGTCTGCGTGTCATGGATGATGAAACCAAAGACTGGCTGCTCTGTAGTAGCCTTCCAGTGTAGTCCGGAAACATCGTGAATCTGGGGTGGTAGGCTAAAAGGATAGACCCTCGGCCCCAGACGCTCACACGACGACTACGACGACTGGACAGTGAGCTTGCTTGCAGCCTTTCTTTAGCTGTTACTCAAATCTCGTAACTTTTCCAAAAGTTTCAATTCTCCTCATTTCAACAAGCCCGTTTTGTTTTTGAGTCGGATAAAAATTGCTTCATTGTCAAATGTTTTTCGCACTGCAATGGACAAATGATAAGGTTTACAGCTTTTTGCACGTAAACATGCGCGGAGACAGATTATACTTTAAGTTTTACAAAACTGTCAAGAATGTTGGCTACAACTGCATTGTAGCAAACTTAGTACTGTAAGAAGTTAATCTTTGATGGTAATCCGAATTACTGTTATGGGATTAATGTGATTTTTTTATTAATTGACAAGGTTAACACCTTTCTCCCACCAAGGTGGTAAATTGTGAAGAGGAAGATTTTCAAACTTTGATTTTCATCTTTATGTGATTGACAGGAAATGCTGGAACACACGTAATCACAGATAAAAGTTCACTTGAGAAAACTGTGGAGCCACTTTTGACTTAACTATGAAATGTCTCTCAAACGGTTCTTAAATTTGTGATTAATAAATAAATCTTGTATCATCACAAGAACATAGAATTTTGGTTTCCGATATTAGCGCTCAAAGTTACAGGTTTTTACTGAACGCCTAATCAATTTCTGGCAATAAATTTAGAGTTAACTAAAAGTGTTGCCAATATATTTTTAACTGCTATCAACAACTTGAAACAAACACATATAAGCTAAAAAAAAAAGCTATAATTTTCATTGCACAGTATTTAACTGTCATCAGTATAACAATCGACGAGAAATAAAATGACTCTTCTTGTGATTTATTAAAATGTATTACTACACTATACGTAAGCACAATATCTGTGAAATCAAAATCTTTCAATCCAGTTGTTGATATCATAACCCACGTTATCATTTCACTGTTTTAGCTTTTGGTTTCCTAGGTAAGCTACTTAGTTCAAACTTTGCAAAAAATTAAGTTAAACTGGAGCAGAAAACACACTTTCATCGTTGGTGTACAAAAATCGTCAAATAAAATTGAAAACGGTTTGTATCAGATTGGCACGGAAGACAAACGTCTAAGAAGTAAATGCATTAGGTGCCAACGCATGCCAAAATGTTTTGCTTAGAATTTGGTAAAAAATGCTAAAATTTAGGAAAAATTTAAAAGCGCTTTATCAATTTTATGAAACGTGATTTCTGTTAAATTGATCAATCTCTAACATGTCAGATGCTGAGGTTTTAATCCATAGTCTGATCTTCTAAGATACCGTACTAAGTTTATAAAATCACATTAAATAACGTTAGAAATAAGAAATTGATGCTTTCATTTTTGCAAAAGTTGAGACAAAAATAGCATAGAGTCCCATAGACTCTTCTTTTCTCAAATAGTATTTGTCTCGCAAAGCTAAAAAGAATTGTTTATTGTGCTTTAACGTTCAGATGGTAGAAATACTAACAAGGCAATAGTTTTCGATTCGGTTCTTAAGTCAACATGATCTCAATGCTAATTTGGAAATGTTATAAAGACTGGATTGGAACCTAAGAAGTGACTCTCTTAACCCTGGCTAGAGTGAGCCAGTAACTGCGATTGAGCCAATTGGTTTCTAGACTCTCTGGTGTTTTTGAAGACGTGAACCATGCAATACACCTTTAGATTGTGCGGTTCAATCTACAAATGTGAAAAGAAATGAAATACTAAAACGTAAATAAGACTGTTTACTAGGCAGGTAACTCAAAATCATGATACACTCTTTTGATGTAAAATAAGCTAAACTATGACTGAGATGTTTCATGCGATAATACTATAATTCGCATTTATTCCAACGTTTCTTCACCAGCCATGACTGACGTCTTCAAGAAACTACATACATCATGGCAGAACAACGTTGCTGCAAGACAATTGAACACTTGCCAACCATTTGAAAAAAACACCTAAGTTGTAATTGTCACTTGCAACGCTTTACTATACTTTTGTGATGGCTTATTTCACACCAAAAGTGTAGGCTATACCATAATTTTTGTAAATTTTATAAAATATTAGTAATCTAGCATCACATTTTGCCATAAACATTTTTTTTTAAACGCTTGAAAAGCATCTTTGACAAAGCAATTATGTTTTGGTTATTGCAACTCATTGCCACACAAACTTTTACGAGACACCAAGTGCTGCCATGGCGTGTATTTGTTTGCTCTAGCGTCTGGTGGTTGACAGGCGTTACAAATTTTTTTTTTTTTTTTTGAAGGACTGTTTTCATACATTGCTTTTAACGACGCAAAAAGTTACATTTAATGTCTTTTCCAAGCCAGCAAATCAGTATTTATTTGCATTGATAAAACTACGTTTGCAGACATTGAATCAATGTAAAAATGGATCGAATTCTTAATTGGTAACGAACTTGCTTGTTCATCTGCAGTCCGCAATATTGTCTTTACTATTTTTTTTCTAAAACGTGCTAAAAAAAAGAAAGAAACCTCAATCGACCTGTATCAAACACCTGTGATATCAAAAAATCTTCAGTTTAATGATCATGCTTTTGTTGACAAACAACTTCACGGACAAAGTCACCGTAAAATATCTAGCAAGCAATCTTGTTCAGATTTTGAGATAGAGTTTTTTCTCAGAAAATCAATACTAGCGAAACTTTTGAGATGTCAAGCAAAACTATTCCTTCACCCAGCTAGATTTCAAAAAGAAGTTTAACATTCTACCTTTTGCCGGTTAGTCCCTTGCAACCACCTATTCCATCTGTTATGAAGTCATTTATGTGTGGAAGACGATGACTGAACATTAATATGCTATCATTTGTCGGGCAACACTTGACGGTTTAATGAAAATATCATTGATTAAGTAACTTTTCATTGCGTAATGCCGTCAAAAAGAGAAATAAATAGAGCGAATTGTTTTCAAGCTTTCAATCTAAAGTGCAGCGTCATCGCATTTGGCTTTCAACCTTCGAATTGATGTCCAGTTTTATGTTTTCATCATTCTGATTCACTCTTGACTACAAAGCTGAAATTTCACGCGTGCTGGCGAAAGTGAAAACCATGAAATTGGAAAAATATTACAACATAAAGTCAGACAGCTGTTAATAGTCGTCATCTCAATCTAAATTTGAAAACAATCGTTCCCAATTGCTGAGCTTTACACAATTTCTATTTTTGATGTTATTAACGCTAGTTTCTTACTTTTCAAAACCAATTGGCAATGTTTAAGATTTTACTTGGAATACAAACCGACTTGTGTTGAAGTAATTTATCACCGTTTTAAATGAAACGTTCCGTTTCTAAGTTTGTAATGGTTCTGAAACTATACTTTATTGGAAAAAAATCGTGAAAGAAACTAAAATAAATTATTGCGGAAAACATAAGGATACCTTCACTTTGGAAAAGTAAAAAATAAAATAAGAAAATGAACCACGAAAATGGTCTTTTAAGAAAATCAGCAAAATATATTGGGCAGTAGAGTGTCATTTTTTCACAACATGGCTATGCTTATTATATTTGTTTGACCCTAACAAGAAAACAAATTTTCTGCATATTTAGAATGTAGAGATCCAGATTAGACTTTGCTAGGAAATCTTAAAATTTACATCACTCGGTTAATTATTATATTTAATGCAGTGTTGTTCTATTTATTGAGACAATTATTGGCACACCACGAGTACTTATTGTCCCATGCAGACCACCTCTCATGAAAAGGTCATCACTGGCAAATCTCAGAGATAAAAGAAACCCGCATTGTAACAGCAACTATGTTTACCAAACACTCCCATACAAAACATCAAACAAGTGGTAAATAGAAATAAGTAAACAATGCAAGTGGCGGGATTCTCTCTTGCCCATAAGAGCCAGAGGACTTTTTCTACTGCCAGTGAAATAGCGAAATGGTTCGATTTACAGTACTGGGCATCTTCTCAATGATAAATCAGATCAAAAATGTAAAAATGATTTTAAAGTGAGGTTTTCTCGTGGCGCCATTTAATGTACCTAGTTATGCATTGGCATATTGAGCTTTGATCAATCTTTATTTATTTTTCTTTTGTTTATCAAGATCAAGATCGCAATAGTGACAAAAAAAGTTCAGCCGTTAATAGTCGCTGCCTGTTCATACGGTTTAGGTTTACGTCATAGACAGCTACGTCATCGTAGGAGCTTGAAACGTTTCGAATACGAAACGCTGTACTAGCTGGGCAGTTTTCTTTCACGATAATGTCACAACTATCACCGCACGAGACTTGCTTCAAAAAACTTTTCAAGTCGGTATCATGAGAGTGTCTTCACTTCGGCTTGAAAGATGTACCAAAAAGGGTTTTAAAAGGGCAGTTAAAAACTCGTTGCTACTATCGCACGACGATGACACCAGAGAGAACAAAATATGATTTCTTAAAAATAAACAAAGTCATCGTGACCCGAAAGACGTCGTTTCATCAAACCGTGCCCCCAGGCCGCAATAGAAGATGGCAACGAGGCAGAGCGCTTAAACGTCCAGGCAAAGTCTTCCACTTTTGAAAGGAAAAAATGATTTCACTTCGCAATATAGGTCGGCAGTGAAAAAGCGTACAAAGCGAAAATAGAAATTTCAATAGACGCTATTACAATGCAAGCAACTTTACCCGACGTGACAAGGCATGAAAAGTGTTGTAACAGGTTTCAAAAAGTTATGGAAATAAATTGTAAGCTTGAAGGGAGCTAAAAGAGTTTTTATCTGTATTTCTGATAAAACGTAAAGTAAAAAGCAGAAATTCGAGCAAGGAAGAACGATAAAGACGAATTACTTCACCTGAAGCTTGGGAAATCTTCGTCTAGTTCGCCTAGTGAAGTTCAGTTGCGACAGTTAATTCGGAATTTTCTCTATTTATTTCAGATCTAGTTTGGCTATTCTATGAGTTAAAATAATTGTATACTACTCTCATTTACGTATTGCATATCTGTCTTTGAATAATAGAGAACTTAAAAAATGAAATTTTATTTTGGCCGGCTCAATGATATTTCAAACATCTTTTACCTTGTGTTAGAGCTAGACTATACGTAATCCTAGACAGCCAGAGGTCAATCTCAGGCTTTTTTTACTGCCAATAATATACCTAACATTTTTTCAATAATTTTCTTGTTTGTTTTGTTTTTTTCACTTAAGAAACTTTATTAAGAAAATTTAATTAAAGGTTGTATTTACGAATGACATCAGTTGTCCAGACTTTTTGATTCTGAAAAAGATAAACCAATGCTTTCATTTCAATGAACATGTGATTTAACATCAAGAAATATTATACCGTTGAAGAAAAAAAGTAAAAATTTGAGATTATGACCCTGATAGATTTATTCTCTTTTAAATATATCTTCTTTAGAATTTGAAGATCAGTCTGATCGCATTCACGCAACAACAAAATCTTACCTGTCGCCTGAGATGTATAGCTCGGCTGAATCATGTAAACAAAAATATAATGTCAATATTCTTAGAATAATAAGAATACGAAAAAATGAGTCAAAAGTGATATTCCTATATCCAGTATCAGACTTGCCTTGATGTCGTAATCGTAAAAAAAGATCCAGTACAGCCTAATGTTAACTTATTGCTTCATCAGCAAAGACGGATATACGCTATTCTAAGATTACTTTCACTTCTTACTGCTAAGTTTCTGCAATCGTTTCACAGCACATAATAGTTTTTGTACAGTAGCATAAAAGCATCACTGACATGCAGTACATGATAATACGCTGCATAGTGATAGATGAAGCAATTGCAAAAAAGAAATTAGATTCTGTGTTGCTCTGGCTTATTTTTGAAAAAATGCATACGTCATCTGTCGCGCTGATAGTCTGTGTGACGTCATAATTCAACATTTGTTCTTCCAAAATCCGTAAGACGACATAAATGAGAAATAGCCATGTCAGGGTCTTTAGGAAGATCGTGGATAGCTATGATGAGATAAATAATTGATGAAAGAACTTTTGAAAGTCATTGAATGCAGCTTAAAATAAAGCCTATACACTGGATATAGTTAGATTTGTTACAATATAGTAAAATGTAATGTTTAATTTTTACATTTCATTGTTATCCACAAGTCTACAAAAGAAGGCAGCAGCAGGAGGTTCATTTTGAAGTTAAAGATTTGTCAGTCAAGACTTTGCGTAGTAAGGTTCACAACAAAGGATATGCGAACGTCAATTAATTTTCATTTGTCATAAAACAAGTTTTACGTATTGTTGCTTTTTCAAAGTAAATAAAAAACTGTTTTATGAAAGGTTTTGAATTCATTTAACCATCTGATATCATGGCAACGGTAAGGCTGCGCCATTTTGCTTTTTTGCCTCTTGCGCCATATTGAAAATGCATGAGAACTAGTCGACGATTCCAAGGATGCCAATTTAGCAGAAGAAATAATACAGCAGTGACTAGAGAAGAATGGAGCAATTAAATTATTTTTAATTTATTTAATCAGCTATTAAAAAGCAACTATAAAGAATTTAGTGGATGCATCAGCCGTTTCATAAAATGTCTAAGTTGCCTATTTAACGTTCAGGTGCAAACAAGAGGAAATTCATGATTAACAATAATCAGATTCTATTTGAATAAGCTGAAGATGCTATTACTGTAGCGAAATCGATTCTTAATAAATTACACTAAGAGGTTAGATTGTTGTATAAATGCCAGCATTTGATAAATGCAACATAGCAGTAACAATAATCGGTATAATTTGTTGTAGGCAACTATCAAAAAAAAAATTAAAAGTTGATATTTCAAACGAAAATACATATTTTCAATATTAATTGTTCTTGATGGTTTTAATCGGATAAAAAAAGATAATGAAATGGCTTACTAGTAGCACCTTAGCAATGCATTAAGAGTATTTAATAAGTATTTTGGGAAATTTTAATTAAGAGCGCATTTTATGTAATAATTTATAAAATACCCTTGCAGATTTTTAGATATATTCACTAGTAGAATATTTTTGTTATCTTACAAATTGCGTTGAATAACAGAAGATACATTTTTGAAAAAGCAAAGTTTTATTTTTCTTATCCGTCAGAAAAAGCGAGCCAAAGATCTGTACCTTTTACAAGTCTACGGGCATGGTCATGGTGAGTGAAGAGGTAGCCTATTTCAATTACAGTTCTTGTTTAATTGATAACTTTGTTTTGCTGTTGCTAAATTGCGTAAACAACTGCAAAATCCTGTGCCAAGCCAGTCGAAAAATGATTTAAATACAACCCTGACAATTACCACCAACCAGCAATTCCTCTTCATATTATTTCTTTGTGACACCAAACTGCTGTCAGCTATATCAATCGTTTTGTGCATTTATGTTCAGTTTATGTAGCTACTGTACTGAACCTAATAAGCTTTACAAATGTAATTGAAGTCCCAGCTTGAAGGTTTCAGGAGGATTTTTTTCGTTTGGCAGAGGCAATCACAGTCACAAACAACACTTCGACTCCTTGTGACTTTGTGAACTGCCTCCTCCAATAATAAAAATTGAAAATACATGACCGCCAATGTAATTTTATACGACAGAGTTCAAGTTGCCGTTGTAAGTTTTTACTGTATGTATTAGGTAGACTTTAGCAAAATATATTTGACATTACCACTTCTATCGGCTTTAAATACATGGAGAAATGCAAGCTGGTGACTTGACGCAGTGTAGAAAGCTCTTCTATGTTCGTCTGTAGTAATTCCCAATGATGGTTCCACAGGACGCTAGCAGTTTCAAAAATAAAACATAGACTTCAAAAAGGAGTCTACCTTAGCCAAAACCTATGGTCACTTCATCAACAGCATTTGAAAAATAATAATGTTATGGCTTTATTTATTGTCGCTCCACAACAGCTAAGGTTATTTAGCGACAGGAGTCATGTTTAATTTTATATCAGGTTTTACGATGTTATCACATTATTACCCGATTTATTCTCACTGCGTTACGCAAGAAAGAACACAATCGGTACCGTTTTTAAAGTCTTCGGTTTGACCCGACCTGGAATCGATTTCAGATCTACCAGCACCAGAGCCGAAGGCGAAACCACTCGGCCACTGAGCTGGTAGCATTTGAATAAATTCAGAACTCGCTTGCAAATTTACTTGTCTGCTTACATCCCTTGATGTGCTGTCACGAGTGTTGATTGGCTTAAGACAGCCTGAAACGAGTAGCCTACAATTTTTTTGTTGAATACACAGGTAAGCCTGAGCTGCACAGAGGCTGATTTCTCCCAATGTAAACACAACAATTCAGCAAATGAAAAAAAGAAAACCTGTGTATCAAGACAGTGAAAAGGGAAAATTAAATATCCCTGAACTTGAACATAAAAAATCAATCAAAATTTGCAGATTTGGTGAGTTTCTACAGAGAATAGATCAGTTAGTTTTATTGCAGCTGAAATATCAACAGTCATAACAAGAATGAGAAATGCAGAAACTATAATTGAAAGAAAGTAAGCTTAACAAAAAATTGTCAAAAGTGATACAAAAAACATGCTTAACAGAATCAATGAGAAATCACAGAACTCAAACTTGCAAAAAACGTGGGAAGGACTTGAAGCTGCAACCGATTGAAAATCTACTGTGGGAAAAATCCCTATCTTAAGATTATTAATTTTCATTTGAGCCATTGGTATTGCTATTGGCATTTTACAATATGCTGTTTGTAGGTGAATCTGCAGTCAAGCGTGATACAATAGCAGTATATGCTTGCTGCTATAGGGTTATTGCAAGGGCTGGGCTGTTGTTTATAACAAGTAAAGTTGAGGTATCTCGTAATTTTCCTAATTTTAAGGTCAGCGACACAGATCTGGGTGTAAGATATGTCTGTCAATAGCCCTTTCTTCAGGAGTGTACCAGGATGGGAGTTCTATTTGGTCAAAGCCTAACCTGTGATAATTGTACAATTTGCGTACTGAGGTCCACTGAAATTAGTTATCACGGGGCAAGTTTTTATTGTACGGTAAGTTAGTAAAAAAAGTGAGCAAATTAGGTTTACTTTGAAATCTTTGAGGTCAGTGTTCAGTTTAAGAAGACCCAACAACAAGGTTATCCCAACCTGATCGCTGTAAAAGTCAAATCTAAATATTCTCTTGCTTTTTCCTTCGGCACAATAGTCGGTAAACATTGCAGTTGAAAGTTGCAGATAAAATTTCTGAAAATAGCTTAAAACATCTTGTGTACCGCATGAATCTTGTTTATTTTGAAAACAGTTTGAAGTTGAAATAAAACCTTCCTTAGTCGTTACATATTTTTGCTTTTCTCTTGATCATTAGTAGCCTAAAGATGGCTGAGTGAGCAAGATGGCAGTGCATGCTTTTGCGAGGCCCATTTTTATGTACACAACAGAATATCGACAATATTAAATAAAATATCTTAGACCGACCGGTTTTCAGTCATATCTACGGTCTAAGGCATCAAAGGTAATTGTAACCGTTGCTCGAACATGTTCTTACATTGATTTGTTCAATGAAGCATTAGTGATGTCTTTCCAAACGTGTCGACCAACCGTAAAAACTTGAACTCAACATCTTTTCACAATTACCAAAATATCAGGCTACGAGAGAAATTGAAACAACAAATTTAATGAAAATGTTATGTCCTCATTCTGTGTAACAGCTAGTCTAATATCAACAACATCAGTTTAATCTCACAGCAAACTCTCTGAATTTGCTTGTTTTTAATAGCGCTAAAAGATAATCAGTAATTGAGTAATACTCTCTTGTGTTATTGGCTAATTATAACTAAATTTTTGACAGTTTAAATCTGTATAATCATGTTATCCGCTTTGTACGACGGTGACGTTTGAAAGCACGATATATTTACGAATTACGAATGTTGCATCGCAAACTCTAGTGTTATTCTGTTTCATGAGTTTAATTCAACGTTTTGCTAATGCGATTAATCTGCTTAAAGCTATACTGTAGGACGAGCCATAGACTACAAAGCAGTTCATGGACAAGCTATTAAAATCTGTCACTTTGTTTGAGGCTGTCACTGACGCGTACAAAGCCTGGAAAAATCTTTAAAACTTGTTTCAAATATTTTGCAACTAAAGGTGACTCTTGAGCGGTTAGTGCGTCCGCCTCTGAATCTTTGGGCATGGGTTCAATACCCTGTCGGGTCATACAAAAGACTTTTTAATAAGGAAACTGAATCTAATTTCTGCTTGGCACTGAGCAACAGAATGGATTTGGGTAATAATGTACTCAGTTGCGGCTCTATATTGCTGCATTGACACTGTCTGCTTTGTAGCTTATAGTGGCGAGGGGCAACGCATTCTGCGATGGATACAGATAAAAACAAGCATTATTATTATAAAGCAGCTTTGTTGAATAGTTTTCTAAGTTTAATGGAAGCAACCTTCTTGAAATTTAAACAGAAATGTTAGGCCTATATAGTGTAAAACTGTACATTTTACATAAATTTTTATTTATCTGTTTCATCAAAGCATATCATTTTAACTCTTCAATGTGTGTAGCCTAATACTTATTGATACGCAACCTCATCATCAGAAAAATAGACAAATTTATTGCAAAGCAAAAACATTTATATTCTACCCTGCCTTTGATTCTATTCTGTAGTCTACAATAAATACTTTGCTATACTGTGAATTTCATTTGAGTGGTATACAATTTCTCTTTACAAGTTATTGTAATGTTTCACAGTTTGTTTTTTCCATTAAAAACCATTCAAAAGAACAATGTCCGTGAAATTTGAGATTTTAGTCTACTAACTGAGCTTCGAAATGCACTAAAAGGTTTTGTTATCGCACTTCTTATCAAGATATAACATAACGCAATGTATTATGCTCTGGTGATTGGTGGCAACCCACGGATACCGTGACTTATTTAAGTCTAGCTAGACTATTGCGTATGATGTTATAATGAAGATTGTAAATATATTTGTGACAAAAAAAAAGCAATTCGGAATTAATTTTAATCATTTCGGGGTTTGTTTGGGAGGAGAATTGTGGTCCATCCAGTTTTAGCCAACAAAGTCACTCGCACGAATGACGTCAGTTCTTTATTATCCAAAGTCCGCCCTTGAATCAATGTAAAAATGACTTTTTTTTGCTTGCTTGGTTGGCACTGCCGTATATCTAACGTGATCAAAGTGAAAGCACTAATCCGGTCAGTTCTCTAACATTTTTACATGAAAGGCCTTATGGCTTGTGGTTCTTGCCAAACAAGCTGACACTGCGACATGAGAAAGTGACTTTAATCTGAAATATATTCTGTCGTGTCCAATTGCGCCAAGTCGCCAGAGGCTACAATATAAAGAAGTTGATGTTTGCTTTTAGTATTTTGTTTCTTGATCTGTTTGGGCACCCCAATTCTAAAGACATATTTTAGAAGACGTTTTAGTTTCGTAGAAAAAAATCCGACCTACTTGAAAATTGAAATACACTTAATAGCCTTTTTAATTCATAAAAATTCTATATATGCAGGTGGATATTTTTGGCAAACAGTACATCCACAATCCAATGTGATTTGAAATCAGACGCATGAACTCATTTGAAAAGTACCCAATACATGCCACAGCTGTTGTTCACGTCTGCCAAACCTTGCGCTTTAAGTGTCTGACATTTGCCAACCCACACTTATCATGTTAATCAAATACGCTCATAAAGCGTTTTTAAGGCATTTTTCGCAAAGCAGCAATTTTTCAGTGAAAGTCACCCCCAGAATTGATGAATACACAAAGGTATATGCAGCATTGATCAAATTTTCAGCTAAATCAGGATGATTTTTTTTAGCTTTATAATAAATAATCAAATTATTTTGAGAATATTCTAAGAGTATCATTACTACCGCTTTGGAAAAAATCTTAGACGCAAATCTTTGTCACAGCTGTGTCGACAGCTTGAGAGCTGCAAAATCTATATACAAGTTTTCAAAACAAATAAATTACCAAGAAGAACGAGTTTTGTCGTTGTGTGCAAGCCCAGTCTCTTGCGACGACGTATTAGAAAATTCTTTTGCAACGTTTTTGATGAGTGAAAAACATCAGATTGCGACGTAGTCAAATACCTCAGCAGGTTAGTTACCACGCAAACTGAATGTCTTTGAGTGTCACAAGCTATGTGAGGCCAGACAATAATTTGCTTGACGAATTCTTTTGGTGCTCGGATGACGAAAGGTTGATGGCGCGGCGAGATGTGAAGAATGTGAATGTTGTTTCATCATAATTGATTGCAATCATAAAAAAATCATCACATGCTAGTTGATGTTAGTCACTTTTTTTCATGTAAGTATTTGAAAAAACAATCAATTGTTGTTTTAAGTGTATTGAATTTCTGTTAAAGGTTTGTTTAATTGCGTAAAATAAACTTGCCTCAAAAAGTGGTTGCAAAACTTTCTGTAGTGCAGTAGTTCAAAAACAGCTTAATTGCAAATTTATTCATTTCACAATATCTCTTCTTGTTCCATGCTTCTTTTCGGGCTTAGACGTTCGTGCACAGTTCTTTTCATTTGTTCTGATATTTGACTGAAATGAACATTTTTTAGTTTGTATCATTTGTAACATGAAAGTGGTCCTTGGAGTTATTGAGAAAAGTGAAGCGTTGTTTTCCACGTGTTCGCTTGTCTTCAATTTTTAACAAAAAGCATTGTGTTGTAATTTTTTTTTTCATCTTGAGGGAGCTGAAAAAAATTTGTCTGCTTTGCAGTGATGTTGTTCAAGAGAGTTCTGATTTAATTAGTTTGAGCTAGTACATCTTTATTTATTTTGTGGCCAAGATAGGATATTAGTTGCATTTTACGTAAAAATCAGATTTCATCAGCGTTTAAATACTAATATCTTGACTTAGCGTCCAGGTTTCAAATCCATACAGCAACATAGGAACGGTGTAATACGTTAACACTTTTTGTAAATTGTAAATTGTAAGTTTTTGTTTCGAAGAATGCATGCAGTGATGTGAAAGGCTTGCTTCGGTTAAGCAATTCTTGTTCCAATTAACAAGTTATAATATATTTAACAATACATAATTTTCTAACTGCAAAGATTTAGCAATAGCAATATTTTTAGCAAACTTGATTAGTGCAAACTCAATAGGCTGAATATTGACAATCAGCGGTAAAGCATCACATGTGAATATGATTGTTACACGCGCATACCAAAATGATATCACGCACGAAAATTTTGAAGAGACGTCGAAGGGAGTATAATAAAGTAACAATTTAGTGAATAAGTAGCGAGATAAAATCTTTGTTTAGTTTGTTTTAATGTTTCGTTCTAATCGTTGGCACGGATAGTCATCTATCTACCCTCCTCTGCGAGACCACAGACAAATGTGGCCACATTGCTCTGATTGTATCGTCGATAGCCGTAAAAACCAACACCAAACATGACCTTTAACTTGAACGGAAATGTTGAAAGATTGGCTTGTTCTTAGTTTTTTAAGTCTTAGTTCAA
Source organism: Aplidium turbinatum (assembly GCF_918807975.1). Taxonomy (NCBI): domain Eukaryota; kingdom Metazoa; phylum Chordata; class Ascidiacea; order Aplousobranchia; family Polyclinidae; genus Aplidium; species Aplidium turbinatum. The sequence goes on along the minus strand of NC_137480.1, from coordinate 18,435,493 downwards.
TAACAAATTTTTTATATTTATTTTTATATCTTCTATATTATTTTTATATTTATATTATTTTTATATCTTCAGCCTCTATGAAGTAGAATAAAAAATATTTCAAGTTTAAAGAGTTATTTGATTAAAGCTTAACCCTACTGAGATTGCAAAACACTATTGGAAGATAAAAAATAGTCTGCGCAGGTTGTGTAACATCCCTATTACTGTCAATACAAGTTAAGTCTTTTGTAACATGATAAATGTTTTTCAGCACGCAGAAAGTCAAATGAGTGCATATGGATACAGTTATGAGCCAACTGCGGCTGCAGCATCCGGGTATTTGGGAAGTGGCCGCGGACCTTCTACTTTCGGGAACGCAGGAGCTTACGGAATGCCCGGCTCCACTTACGGTTCTCCGTACGGATCTACAAGTCAACCAAGTTCCATCCAAGCAATTGGAGGAGTGTCTACATCTTCTGCATCAGGCTTGAGCCCTGCGTCGCATTTAAGCCATCATACTCACAACATGCAAACGCCGGCAAGTGGATATTCTACAGCTCATCCTCCTCATCTAGGAACAGGATCTGGTGCATTTCATGGTTTTCCATCGCCTTACGGACCCACAGGACACTCTTCCTATGGAGGATTAATGAATCAGTATTCAAACTGTCCGCCCTTAGGAGACTCAATATTACATCAAGGTGAGAATTTTTTATGTGTTATATAGGTTACAGAAGACCGGTATCGTTGACACGGGGTCCAGGGGTACTTTTGGATGATATTAGAGGCCCGTAATATTGCTAAAGGGTCCGAGAAATTCAAGAAACCTCCCCGTATTCATTCAATATAGTATGTTTTTTACGCAGTGTCCTGATTTAAGGTCCGAGAATCTCATCGGTACCGGATCAAAATTATCCTTTCAACGGCCTTGCACAAGATAAATAATGCCTAGTGATAGCCTACATTTTACTTTAAAGATTTGAGTGAATTTATTATTTAAACCCAATTGATATTCTTTCCAGCCAGTTTCAAATAAGACAAGCCGTGAAGTATAGCTTTCGTTTTTTGCATGCGCTTGATGCCAAACAAATACATTCACTAAAAATTGTTTTTCACAAGTGTATACTGGATTTGGGTAGAGAATGTTTTTGAACTAGATTGACATAGAATCAGGTAAACATATGAAGAGTTCCATGCACAATATATACTACATACTTAGTAATAGTATGTACAAAAGTAAACATGGCATTCAAATCCATTAACATTGATTGTATGAGGAATTACTTTTAAAATTAGGAATGAAAATCGTAAATAGCAAGGGTTGCTTATATTCAGTTAAAAGAAATTTTAAGATACTGCATTTAGAAAAAGCTGGCATGATTAATAGGCTACATTGCAAACCGGAAAATTTGTATTGATGAGTAGCCTAATGACCATATAAAAATGCATCAATGCATCTTCTCTTCGGCTACGTCAGATATATTGCCTAAATACTTCCACAAAGCAGAGAAAGAACACTCAATGAATTTTTGAATTAAATAAAGCAAACTGTCATTGTGTATCAAGCAGAGAAAAAATAATCAAACAAATACATGGCAACACTTGCTTTTTTTGGTCATAGAGATCAAGTTACTCTCAAATGGCAAGAGTCCTGACGTCATTCGCTCAGATGTTGAGTATTTTACAGTTTGTGGGCGAGTGTCAATGCCGCAATGAGCCAAAATCTAATTTTATAATAAAACTTTGTTTCTGCTGATTGTTACTGCTATAACATGATTGTAACCGCACGTAAGAAAGCAGTGATTCATTGCACACGGTTTTAGTGTCCTCTATCTGAAATTATTCAACCTTCTTTATTTATAGTGTAGTTTTGAAACGGTTCATAAGGCTGGTAAATTGGATGTTTCCCGATATGCTCTGTGTCTTCAAAATTTATATATCTGCTAATCCAGAAAAGGAAACGGGTGCAATTTGCGGTCAAAAATAAAACGACCTAAAAACGACATTTAATTTTTCAATGCTGTGTAGGAAACGCTTCATTGACTCCGAAAATTACAGGCAATTTAATACTGGCGAAACTCTATCTTACGTCAAGGAAGTCTGTATGCGGCAAGCATTGCAAACCTACTTTGATGTTGGGGTGAACTGGAAGACAGCCATCGTGTGTTGGCAGAACGACTTTTTAGAAGCCTCATCAATCTTTTTACATGAGATATTTTACGTATGATACAATTACGGCATTTTTTCTCAAGGTTTAACTGCTGGCTTGTGATAGCACTCTGCAAATATGGCTAAGGTGTAATTTAGTGGGGTCGTCTCACTACTTACTACTGTAATTGAATAGAAAAAACAAATTTTCAAGATTTTTTGTTAACGCAAATATAATGCAGTTTAAACATTAATGCAATTACATTGAAACTTTGTCAGTAACACTGGTTTTAGGTGTAAATCAATGCCACATGCATTCGATAAGGTAATTTATATTTAAAAGTTACATGGATTTTATGGATCTGATTTCTTGAACATTTTTCTGTACACTGTAGCCTCACCTATGCACCGTGTGATCAGATTTTTTTTTACAACTGGAAACGCTTTTCTTCTTACTAAAAGAAAACTTCAAATACAATTGTTTTTGCCTATTTTTATGAAGCAATCAAGAAAAAATAAAACTTTCACAGGTATGCATATCATTGTTTTATTCACTGACAGAAAAGCTATGCTGTCAAGGCAACTACGCCGTTGCTGCTACCGTTGCTGCTAGTAAACCGCCAGCCGCCATTTTGTTTTTTTAAAACCACAATCAAGCGACTGTTAAAAAGAAATTGTTTTGAACACAAAAGTAACTTTATCAATACATCGTGCACTTTTAGTGGAAGTATGGTGAAGTAAATATGTTAAAATAATTACTTGAGCGTGAATGAAAGAGTAAAACGGCGCTGTACGCAACGACAGCAAATAACACATAGCATTCCTGTTTAAGTTCTATTAACTCACTATCCACTTATTATTATCGGATTTAGTAATGACATCACAAAGTACAGTGATATTTCATATTGGTATGTCGTATTTTCTAATTGCCTGATCAAGAAATGGAAATATCCTTTTTTATGTCTAAAAAAAGAACTAACAAACTAGCTAATAAATTTTCCATCTTCATTAGAAAGAATAATAAACGCATTCTACTTTGCATATTGCAACATATAGCCTACAGATGCATGCATCTGAATATTGTCAGGAAAAGACATACAACTTTTTTTTCCAGTAATTGTAATTTAAATGGAAGCAAAGCATCAAAGTAAAAATTTGGCCATGTGAAAAGCATTCGCTTGCGGTAGATATTGCTAACAAATCCGTGGAAAAGGCCATTGCGTTTTAAATCCAATACGGAATGAAATTGACTTTTTGCGGTGTTTCTTCCTCTCATTTCTATTGTTATACTTTTTAGAACCTGCTGCTTACTTAATCTAACGTCGCTTTAGGACAGAAAGAGATTTATCCGACGAGTTTCATTGATTGACATCTCTATTTCTTTGTTTGCATTTTTACTCATTTAACACTATAGCTTTAAATAAGCTCTGTCACGTGGTAAACCGTTTCAGTTGAATGGTTACATTAATATCACAACGTCACGGAAGCCTATACTTTAGAAACGAAGCTTAGTATTATGTGACTTCAATAGATGGGTTTCTTCAAACAAGATCAGCAAACCAGCTATTAGAGGTCTGTGAGCCCAGCTCGTAATAGATCCTGAGTTGTTCCCATGCTTTCAGTGTTTGCTTGGTAAAAAAATTGGGGATATTTTGAAGTTGCCTGTAGCCTACTCCTATTTGTGTGATTAGTGTGACTTACTGCTTTATACCATCAATAGGTTACTTACCTTTTTCTTCGTTAAGAGTCCATAAATTTCAAATTTTATCTTCTATCAACTATCACTCAACTACTTCTACTACAGTACAGTACTACTAAATATCAAGTACATAAGCATACTCAAGTGCCCATCATTGCCATCTATGTTGCTCATATATTTTGTCTACTGTTTACTCATCCATGTACAATTAAGTAACCGGCTAAATTCAATAAAACAAACCTTATCACAGTGGTTCTCAACTTGAGGCTCACTAACCTCTTAGGTTTTTAGATTATTGCAAAAAATTGTGAAAAGTCCTTAAATGCATTGGTTGTAGAATAAAATTAAAACTTAACGCAGTATTCCACATAGTTTATGAGTAATTTTGAAAACCGTTTACAAAAAGTCGCTCTTAGACGTTCAATACTCTGCAAGATTAATATAATATTTCGAAAGTGCTCCGTGGCTACAAAAAGATTACGAACCACTTAAAAGTCTTAATCTATCAAGACAAAACGGCTACTGAAATTTTTTTTGTTTCAACAGTAATCACTTCATTTGCAAGAGATTTTATCGAAATTCAGTTTGTAATCTAAGCGCTTGATGATTGACATTGTCGTATTTTCATCTTGCAAGTCGCAATTTACAACAATGTTAAAAATACCTGCTGCACGTTTAGGCTAATCCAAATCTAACAGAATTTCAAAGTGAAAATTCCATACGGAATTCAAAGAGTCAATCTTCGCAAAACCAAAGTTCAAATGAATCGATTAGTTTGTAAAATGCTTACGAGTGTCCAACTTGCAGCAAGTAGTAGGCCACATAAGCTATACGACAGTAATCTCAATTATCCAGGACTGCTAACGGTGCTTGTGGTAAGCCCTGGGTTGTGGTTCGAATCTTGGCAGCTGCATACCGAATTCTTCAAAGTGATACGAATTGCACCCTACGTTTGCATCAAATTTACAATGTGTCCGCATCGCTACCCAGACTTACCCTCACTACTTTATGTAATAAACAACTCAATCGATACCGTTTAGTCAGTGGTAGCCTATGACCAGACATGGAATCGATGCAACAGCCTGCCAACATCAGAGGTCAAGACACAAGCCACTCCTCTGGTCATCTTCAGTGCAAAAGAAGAAAACGTCGTTTGGGTAGAAGAGGCCAATGACGACTGACTTTCCGGATTGTGGTTGCAATTATTGGTTTATAACAAGTAGCACGGGACAGGCTGTTTTCAGCTAACGGTAATTATTAGTTGCGTTAAGTTCGTCAAAATGCCGTGATTTTCTTCATGATAACTGCACATATTCATCCGCCAGCTGCTATGTCTGTTCACAACCAACAAAAAAGATGAGAAATTTTAGTTGTTTTCTTGTCTCTTGAATTTGTAAGGCAGCTGTTGAGTTTACTTCTCTGTAAACATGTCAAACTTGGAAAACTGGTAGAATTTTTGCTCGCTTTGCTCAAGGATTTATAAAAGTAGCCAACTCCACCGTCGCAGCCCATTCATTTTAGGGATATGAGAAAAAAAACACTCACCCACTACGTAAGATGCAACAAAACAACTTTATATTTGTAAAAATATGTTAGTTTTACATCTTGCACAACTTCTTCCGCTTCGTGAAATGCTTTTTTTTACTGTGACCAATTGCGAGGAAAAGACAGCTGAAAAGCCAACAAGAAGACATGCACGTAAATACAAGTTGTAAAAAAGTTGTAAAAACCCCACCCGTTCATAAAACGCCATATAGAGAACGCCCTTGTTGTCGTCATAATGCTTTCGTGTCGAAGCTGTGTCGTTTGGTAAGTTGTAATGGGTGGTTTTCTAGTACAGTACAACAATTACCTTATAATTTGCTCACATCAGTAGGCTACAGCAAGACAAACAGAAATTTGTCAAAATAAAAATAATAATTACATAAAAATATAAAAAATCAGCGACAAAAAGTTATGTAATTCAACTTGATGCCTAATACCAACGGCTCCTACCATTAAGTCAAACAATGTTTCATACTTATTGCTACACTGCAGAGTAACCTAACGAGTTTCTAAATGAATTCCAAACAAGTCATTACATCGCACAATTGCTTTTTCTCTTAAACTTGCAGTTGTGTATACTAACTTACAGTAACTGTAATACACGTTAATTTTTACTTTGATTCGGCTGTAATTTTTCTGTGGAAGTTATTTAAATTCAATTGAATTTTATTTTGAGGCTTGATACCTAGATTTTGTGAGCCATTGAAAATCGAATTCGGTAGTTACGTTGCGAAAAGGGAAACCAAAAACAACGCTTTGGTTTTCAATGTTGTTTGTTTTCCGATGATGTCTAAAAGTTGGCACGTGTGCCTCTAATTATCAATATCGACACACTCACGGAAGACTATTTGTAAATAGATCAAAATCAGCAGATCGGAAAGCGAGAAATTAGCGAGTCAAATCTTGAAGTAACTTTATTCATTTTTTTTGCTCAATCATTCTAAAAAATTGACCAAGTATTTTTAATTTGCAAAAAAGAGTTTTAGGTCTACTTGTTGTTAATCAATTTAAAAAATGAAATATATGTTGCCAACACCAAAATTACACACTTGCCTTGAAAAAAATAAGGCAAATGACACTAACTATATTTTGAGTTGTTTCTTTCAGAGCAATAGTTTTGACCGCTTTCTTTGTTCAAGGTTTTGTTTCAAACAACGTCCCAGTCAGCAGATTAGTTGTTTTTTACATTGATGCAACATCTGCGTACGTTCAATCAATGTCAAAAGAACTGGCTTGCTGGTTTGAGCAGTTGCAGTGCTCTTAATTGTGTTGTTGCATCCGTTATTATGAGAAGCACTCGGATATGAATTATTTAAACTACAATTTTTGTGGTTCAGACCTTCACTGGTAATGGCTACAAGCAGATTATGAAAAATTTTTGTTAAAACGATAAAGAAAATTGAAATTATTTGAATTACTTTTTGTGTGACATAGAAAAACAAAAAATAGTTAACGTTTTGAAATGTATGGTTATAACTATCAAAATTTAGAATTATTATTTTCGTTTAGCCTACGCCATATAAATGTAACTTGACACTGTATAGTCTCTTTCCAACCATTTTTTCTGATATTTTCAACAACTTTTCTTCAACTCTGTCGAAGCCGATGCAGCAGCGACAAAAAGCAAAAAGGAGTTTTTGGCAGATATATCTGTGACTATCGTTTTTTTTTTTTGAATAAACACCAATTAAAAGTGATTTAAAGAGTGGAAGGTAAAAAGAAACGCATCTAAGTGCGCTACTGGAATCTATGTCATCATCATTATCATCGAGATTGACCCGTGTCGTAAAGTAAAGTGATTATGATCCACATGAGCGTCCATTGCACCAATGACTTCAGCGCTTCAGTGACGTAAGCGCAGGCGATAGTCCAAAAGCTGTGAAATTATTTTTCCGACAACAACAAAATCCACCACCGTCTTTTTAATCCACCACCGTCTTTTTAATCCACCACCGTCTTTTTAATCCACCACCGTCTTTTTATTTTTGAACGAAAGACAGCAAGAGAATTGAAACGCGCTCTGTTTGAATTTACGATTTAGAATCTAAGTGAAACCTCGCTGCTTCTCGAATGGTTTTAGAAGCTTATATGATGTTGATCATGAGCAAACTAAATGGTATCCACATAACATTTCAATCATTTAATATTCTACATTACAGCCTATCCTGATGCAATATTTACGTCATCACAAAATAAAATAAAAAGTGATTAAATCTTTCTGTGCCCACAAAAACAGTAGTTAGAAGCTTACCTGCAATTACTTAACCCATTACTTCGACTGAATTACAGAAACGTCTACAGAAATCGTTTAAATTTGGTGACTTTTTACGAATGCAAAGTGTGCTTTTGTAACAGAATCAAACATTGTTTAGAAACAAAATACACACAAGCGACCAAACCAGGATACCCTGTATATGTCAATTTCTTAAGGAGCCTCTGGTTAAACTCTTCCCCCCCAAAAGCATTTTTTTTTTCGACACGCTGCTGTCATGTAGGCTACTCTAAAAAAGTTGAAAATGCCATTCTTTGCGACAAAACAAAGTTGTAAAAATTGCCATTGAAACACGTCCACCCCTGGGTTTAAACAAAAAGTCAAAAATCCACCCCTAAGTTAAAGCTTGACGTTGGATCTGTCTGTACTGCTTTTAGGTTATGTTTTTTGCTTGTTTGAAACCTGGCTGTGTTCCCTATGTTTTTTATACTTAGAAAGAAAGGTCTGATGTCACTAATTGTTTAAAAAAACATGCAATAACTTATAAAAAAGTTGAACTGCTCCAATACAGTAGTAATCCTGCAGTGATATTGTAGATGCCAAACTTTTCATTGGTTAGCTTTAAAATTGAAAAATTAAGTTTACATTTTCAAGAAAATGTCTACTGTATTCAAATTTTTGCTATCTGTAAGCTATTGTCACAATTGTTTCTAGTTCCTACACGTAAAGAGACTTTAAAAAGATTGATGACGTAGTTTATTGGGATAATCAAACGTTAAACAGTCAGATAAATGGTCGAATAGTTCTACTTGTGAGAGGATAGATGAAAATTCTTAAACTAACGAATGGTTGACCACTTTCAGCACATAAAGAAATCAAATTCTGAACGGCAAAAGACTTTGTTGATTTCAAGATAAATATACACGACTACTTGCAACAGCTACTTTACAATTGGCAATAACTTCTATTTTACAATCTATTCAATGTCGGCTGGAACGCTACAATCGTCTTCAATATACTTTTCATTACAACTTCTAATACCCATAATACACAACTCTAATAATAATTACAAACAAATCACGCGGCTATTTATAACAGATTTGCTTAGACCAGAAGCTTCCAGAGGCTAGGGTGAATATTACATAACAAGAACGCGTTCTTCTGGTAAAGTGGCTTGCTGTGTTGTTTGGCATAGTGAGGCATAGTGAGCTGTTTGGCATATTGCTTGCTGGCATAGTGAGGGTTCGTCTTTGTGGTTACAACTATAGGAGCTTGGAGGAACTCCAAACTTATTTATTGTTTGACTTTAAACTTATAAAAGCTACTTGATGGACATCAAAACAAAAGAACTACAGTATGATAAATAAACAAATAAATGTGACATACAGATAAGCATCATACTATCTTGATGGAAGTGGCATTTACATAAAACTTTCCCCTTGGGTTCTATTACAAAGGTTCACTTATCGCGACTACTAACACCGCTCGTGAATTAAATCTTCAAAAAATGTTTCTCAGGATTGCGTAGACTTCCTGCTGCCGGTTTTATCTGCTGGCTAAACAAATAATTTGACCCAGAGGGCATGACTGACGAAGAACCTGCACGATCACCCAAGCGTAGATATCCAAGCAATCATTTTGCAAATTTTAAAACTTATTATCACGCGAAAAAGATGCATTACGTCGGTAGGTTTACTTACCCCAAAACTAGAACGCTTTGAGAACTGTAATGGTTAAAACCGCCATGATATTGGCATGATTACTGTGATACACAATTAACACTTTGAGTAAACTTGTAATCTGATTAAACCCTAACTATTTTACGTCTCGATTTATTGCTCCTTATTTAAAACTAAGTCAAAATAAGTAGGCTAACTTGGTTTATTACAAAAACTAGCCCAATAGACTAACTGTGTTAATTTTTTCAGCCACAAAATTGTATAAGTCCTTATTTTTTTATGTTTCTTTTTTGCTTATAAAATAGAAATATTGAAAACCCATTTGGAACCAAGTAGGCTACAAAGCAAAAAGTGAAAAAATGTGTTTTTATTTTAAAAATGCCATAGTCGAAGAAGCAAAGCTTTGATCTAAGAAAAAAACTCATTGTAGAAACAACAATATTTTCGCAAACTTCAGGGACATGCATCTAGATTGCGACAGATATTTCTCTTTTTCTATTTTTGTTGTTTTAAGACAGTTAAAATCAATTTCTATTTTTCATCTATAGTGGGCTACACGAAATATCATGTAACATTTCTCAGATAAGAGGGAGATGCTCTTTTAATGGTTGACTCATTGAGCTCGATAAGAAGATATCAATTTTCATTGGGATTGGCTCCGGGTTATACTTTCCTAAGATGTTATCGAGCGACATTGCGCTTTTACGCTAAATGAGTGCATTCACTTTTTTTTTGCGACAACTTGGCCTAAGTTTTCTAATATCAAATTTCATAAACAATTTTAGTGATTCCTCAAAAATCAAACCGATATCAACAACAAAAACAAAATTTTGTTTTAGTCACTTAAAATGACAAGTTAGAATGAGACCAGGTCGCTGTTGAATTGAAGACAAATCAATATCAAGATCATTTATTGTTTTTTGCAGCTTTTTTCTCAAATGACATTTGCTAAGTACTTTCAGTTTTACAATTTTTCGGTTATTTACTTAAAGTTTTTATATTTTCTACAGAAACCAATCACGTTATGAGCAATGACGTCATATTGGGAAAAGGAAAAAAGAAAAAAATGAGGAAACCGAGAACAATCTACTCTAGTCTGCAGCTGCAAGCCCTCAATAGAAGGTTTCAACAAACGCAATACCTCGCCTTGCCAGAGAGGGCGGAATTGGCAGCCACTCTGGGGTTAACTCAAACGCAGGTAAATCTCATTTTCACACCGGCCAAACACGACATATTGGCAATGAATTTGCAGCATATATTTGTAGATTTTGTTGACACTTTTTGACATCGTAATTAATTTCGTATTAAATTTCAATTAAATTAAATTTTATTAAATTAATTTTGTAATTAATTTCGTAACCTACCGTCAGTTTTCAGTTTTTTTTTGTCGATTTTATTTTTTTCTTTAGAGTATGTTGAAAAGTAAACATTGCGTTACTACAATCATACAAATTAAAAAGTAATTGTTTGATATAACACAATCGAAATTTTGAAAAATGTGACATACTATTACGTTTACTTAACCCATGATTATTCTACGCTTTTACAATAATGACGTCTGTTGCCGAAGTCTTTCACCTCACACAAAACTTCTCTCTGTAATTATTGATGACATCAAAAGAACATGCAAAACTGTGATTATTGTAGTGCAAACCTGTTACATTGTCTTAAGGTTCAATAAACCCAGGTAGCCATGGCAGAGACGTGGCAACGGGAAAAGAGAGGCTTGAAAGAGTAATCACCCCTTCCAAAATTTTATTTCCCCCCCCCCCCAAAAAAAAAATATGTTTTTAATTTTACAACGTTGTATTGCCATTGTATTACTTGTTGAATGACGTTTCATAAAATTTTGACCGCATTCAGTATCTAAATTATTCAGCAAAATTTTTATTTCAAACATTAAAATATTTGCCTATTCTCCAAACAGTTATTTTCCCTTCCAAAATTGTCTTTCTAACTACGTCATTGACCCATAATTAACTGCATTGCAATTAACTCCAATTCATAGTTGTAAAATGTGATTTAGAAACAGTTGAATTGCATATGAATATAAAGTGAACGGCTTCACATGATGGCGATATGATGAAAACACAATTCATGAATATTTCAGACAGGTTTGAGATGTCTCATATTCACAAACGTATTGATTCGTGTAATGCGCGTTATGTAGCTGGTCTACGACTTCATCAAGTGAATTGATATAATTGTTCCATAACGAAATGTAGCCTACACACACAATCACAAGGAAAATTACTTTGTTTTGTTTTAAATCTTCATCCTCGGACTGACAAAGCCTCTAATATGGTATTCTTGGTAGTTTTGCATACTTGTGGAAGCTTTTAATGCAAGGCCGGTTACCAGGATTGACAGAGTGAAAATTCCAATAGTTTTTAAAATGTTGTTGCCGAGGATTTATTCCACCCACTAGGTGCCGCTGAATGGAAAACAGTCATGAAATACGTTTAATTATTGTCTTTCTCAAAAAAATAAATAAATAAAAAAAAAAATAAAAATTATTGTCTTTCTCGGAAGTCTTTTCAGAAATCACAGAAAAACTATAATCAGACTATTAAGTGGAGTTTTTAATCAATTGGCAAAAGAAAAATCAATGTGCATTGCATAAGTTTTTTAAATGAATCTTGATTTTATTTCTGTGATTAACGTTTTTGTATTTACTGAAAAAAATAGCGCACATGACCACATGTAAGCTTTAACAACATACCCAACAAAATAACATACATTATTTTTACAATTATAGTATTCAATACAAATTGCTTCACCAAATGTAGCCTACACATGAGAGCACAAGGAAAATGTTGCCTTTCCCAATGCCCTTGGAGAAATAACAGAATAAATTATCCCTATTAATTGAAATTTTAGTTGACACTTTTACAATATAAGAAGGTAAATATATTTCAAACATGAAATTTACCGTTTCATGAGTCAAATTTTGAATTTGTTGAAAGAATAATGAAATTATTATTTTTCATTATTTAGACTACCTTAAACATTTTTTACTTATGTAAATAGATACAGTATATGTATATTATGTAGCCTACATCAACAAGATATTTAACTTCCATAAAGGTTTACTTTCTGTAGCTTGTTGGCCTAAGCCACATAAGCTACAATTCCCAGAAAGAAAATCAGTCGTTTTCCAAATTGACCCAAAGTCTGCAAACATAAAAATGTAAAAACCGACATTTGTTGTCTGGGCTGATGCTATGTGACAGTGATGAAGTGTCTGAAATTACGAACAGCTTTGACTCAACACTGTGATATGGCTTACGCCGATTGTCAAATTAATATTTTGATTTAAATCCTCTGCTATCATTTCATACTAATTGCACTTATGACTGTGGTACATATGTCTTTGACAACAGTACCACACGATGTGGGCTGGCCAGGCCATTAGGTGCTTATTTTCTTTTTAAATTGGCACCTTCGAGGGTAACGTCTCTTATATTTACTTAAAGCTAAGGTGGGGACAACGTATGCTAACCATACAATAGGTTTACACTTCTTCAACAACTAAGCTGAGGTTGACTTCTAAACGTCACTGACTTCTAAACCAATCAGAGCATGGGTGAAGAAAAGTTTCTTTGCACAAACGTGATCACAGTAATGAGGGACTTGAGGACATTCGACGAACGCCAGATTTTAATGAGCACTTAGGCGATTCAGCCCGGCTATCATTACGTTCTGTGACAGTGATTGCCAAGCACCAGTCAAGCACAAACATTTTTTCCTAACAACCCACATTTCAATTAAAATATCCTTGTACCGCGTCGTAGTGATCTTTTGAGAATCACAGCAAATTTCTTCAGTTCTGTGGAGTCATGTTATGGTTTGTTGAAGTAGGCTATGAGCTAGCCTACCCACTTACTTCAATTCTAAACATCATGATAAATACGTTTAACTACAGATTTTATTCTGCAGGTAAAAATATGGTTCCAAAATCGAAGATCAAAATGCAAAAAAATGATAAAGCAAGGCATTCAAGACAAAGACAATCCCTTATTATCGCCAGGAAGTAATGGTAGTACTGCAAACAACAACGTTGAATCGCCGCTGTCAATTACATCTCCAATGATGGCTTCGGTGCCCCAAACATCAATGTCTTCAGAACAAGGCACCCCGGGAAGTGCAAATGGTGAACAAATGATAAATGGAATTAGAGTTACAGGAAAAGGAGTAGGTCCGCAAGCATGGACTCCTTCTTCAGTAAATGATGAACAAACATCTCCTAGTCCTCCATCTGCAATGTCCCCTAATCAAGGTATAACATCACCACATTCGACTTGTGTTGTTAAAACGTCACCAAATGCAATAAGACAATATCATCAAGACATGCCTCATCACCCACCTCTGAAGATGGAAATGTCTTCTCCGGCAAATGGAAGTTCAGGAGTAGCACCATCATATCCCATAAGCAATGGACATTTTCCTCCTATAAGTGTAGGAGGAGAAAATCATCAATTATCAGGGTACCCTGGAGGACTCTCAATGCACCATCAGCCTATCCAACATCCTTCTATGATGTCGACTTCATTTTGGTATTCCGGAACAGAATCAGAGCCAAACATGCATCAAGTTCCACATTTGGATCACAGGGGATTGAGTGAATCTGGATATTTAAAATGAATAATCTGAGTAAAAAACTAAGTTCACATATGATGGCAATATCATAAAACCGATTGGCCGTTCCGTTTGTTCGAAACATTTGCCTTTCTGATGAAGCTTTTTCAAACAAACTGACGAGTGATTTTGTATTTATTTGTTTTTATGTTTTCAATTGTTCAGTCGCCTATTTGTTTGGTGCATATTTTAAAACCGTACGTAGTTATGAAACTAAGGTTGGGTGCATATTTTACAGCCGGGATTCAAGAACTCGGCCTGCTTGCCGTGGCTAATCTAAATTTGGCGTTGTATTTGGCTTTGTAAGAAAATACATACATTCTAAAACATTCTCAATAAAATCTTTGCAGCACAGGCAAAATTTGTGTTAAAGTTTCAAATACAAATCGAGTGACGTTTCAAAGAATTTCCTGAAAAATTTAATTTTAACTTTGGAAACTTTATTTTATGTTACCTACAGTAACCTAGCATGAATTTGATATTTGCTGTAGGCCCATTGTTTTTATCCAGATTATTAAACTGTTCCGATCATCATGGATAAGGTTTTCAACTAATTGCACAAACAAATTTTATTCATCAAAGACGCTGCACAAAAATGGCCTACAGTTCAATAATATAGAAAATTTCTTTGCTATTTTTATGTTGTCTTGTTTACCTCCCTTGAATTACCAGTTATTTATTATTGGAAAACTACGTAACGCTCTGAGAGCGAAGTTTAAATTTATAATGCGTTTCTTAGCAGACAGTCAGGTAGCTGGGCTAATCCTGTTTGTTGTACCGTATTGCTTGTGCCATGAGCATTTGTATTTTATTACTATTGTATTTTTTACCTGTTAGGAAATCGCAAAGCATACGATACAGTGCTATTGAATGAAAGCATAAATGACAGCCATCTTGGTGCTCTAAAAATAAGGCTAAATTTAATTGCGATAGAGTCAAAAGAGTTAATCCAAAATTAAAAAGCTCGACCGCAGCAGGAATTGCTTTCATTCAATAGCACTGAAAATAAAAGCAGACTAGTTTTCAAAATGTATGCTAAGCACGAAGTTAGCATCTAAATTTTGGGATCTTTATTTTTCGGTTAAATGAGTTTAACTAATTTGCAAAACATAGGCTACATTATTTCTATAGGCCTACAATCAAGCTATTACTGCTCATTTTTTTTAAAACAGCCGAAACATGTAGAATTAAAACGTTCTTTCTGGTATTGTTTTAGCATCCAACTGGTTTTACAATAAGCTTTTCAGTCGAAGCCAGGAAGTTGGGCGAGCTGCTGTTTACTAAGTAATGTGGAGCATAGCATCTTTTCACAAATTGGGACTGGGTGGGCAAATTTTCAAAAAAGGGCACTTTTAGCGCGAGAGTTATGTTAAAAAGGGCACTTTTTGCGCGTAAATGATGAAACAAAGGGCATTTTTTTTCCGAGCGTAAAACATGTAAGCTTAAAAATGTAGATTTCTCAGGCAAATTGTGGGTGAAAAAGCATATTATAATTAGAATAAACTTTTGAGACCCATAATTGATTCCTATATTCATCCTCGCCCACAATATTTTGTAAATACTGTAATAATGAAATAAAATTTAATTTAGCAACATTTAGTTGCAGAGGTCTCTTGCACTAAAGTAAAAAGGAACAACTATGGTAATAGCCTATACATATGAAACACAACTGCTAAGATACAATAATGAGTTGAATCTTTGCAGAATTAGATGAATCTAAAGAGCTGGTAGTTTATTTTGATGAAAATCAGGAAACAAACCTCGGTAATTTAGACATATAGAATCTCACACAAAATTTGAGGTACTCACAACACAAATTGATAATTAATCTGCTTGAATGGAACATTAAGGATATTATAGTAGGTTAAAGGTAGGCTCATAGGTTCTAAATGTATGCTAAAGCTTTCCATTTAGCTCAGTGGTTCCAAACCTGAGGGTAAATTACCTCCGGGGGGGTAATTTTCCTATTTTGGGGGGGTAACGAGACCTGATTTGGAAACAATGAAGCAAGTGAAGGTTGCGAACTTTATAAAAGCGAAGGAATTGAACAGCCGTCTTTCCAAGGAACTGTGCAAGAAGATGGGAGAAAGATAAGAAGCATTACTGTACCACACACAAGTACGATGGCTGTCTCGTGGCAAGGTGTTAACCCGCTTGGTCGAACTTCGTGCATCTGTCCATGTTTTTCTGATGGAAAAAAAGTCCGACTCGGCTGAATATTTCCCTAACCAACAGTGGATTTCCCAGCTGTGCTATCTGGCTGAAATCTTTGGTGAATTAAACAAATACAATATTTTAATTCAAGGCAAGAATGTAACTGTGATCGACACCAAATAGCCGTAGCTGCGTTTATCGCAAAGGTTAAATTGTGGAACAACCGAGTTGGAAGAGGCAAAGTAGTGCAGTTTCAGACGCTTGACATGCACTTCGAAGGCAATGGACTTGAGTTGACAGCGGCGTTGAAGGACGACGTAGCTGACCTCCCTGAGCTGACCACTTAAACCAGTAAGCCAAAAAGATGGACATTGGCCAACTACTTTTCGAATTTGGACACGGCTTGGGCACGGCGTCTCCAATGTTGCGCTGAGCCCTTCACATGTGATGACAGCTAGGTAGATGATGACGACTTTCCGGCCAAAAAAGAATTTATCACTCTCCGAATGAACGAAGCGTTGAAACTTGATTTCAAGGGGAAAGGCTTGGATTGGAACTCTTCTGGTTTGGCAGACTCCAGGACGCACCAACATTAGCGACACTGCATTAAATATCCTGACATCTTTTTCAACAACGTATCGCCATGAACAAAGGTTTTCAACTGTCTTGACTCTTGGGAATGAAGACAAAGAAGCCCAATCGCCTGGATGTCAAAAGCGCACAAGAATCGCCCTCGCAGTACCACAAAGTCCAGGATCACAAAGCTGGCGGCTGAAGTCCAGGTCCAACCTTCACATTGAATGTTTACCATGCATTGTCATCTTGTAGGCTACTCAGCATTGTATTGCATTTTCATTGTCATAGTTAGCCCTTTGAAATTCATAGCGATAAACATGTTGTTTTTGAAAATTGATCTTGGGGGTAATTAGCTCACTTCAGGGCGGAGATTAGGGTAACAGCCAAAGAAGGTTGAGAACCACTGAATTTAGCTGTTCATTCTTTAACTTGGATCTAAACAAAAATTAAGTCTTAAAAATTGCCCACCTAGTTTCAAACTAGGTGGGCAAAGAAAGGGCTAGGGGGGCAAGCAAAGGGACTAGGTGGGCAAGTGCCCACCTAGTTTATATGTGAAAAGATGCTATGATGTGGAGTACAAAATTTATGAACGCAAATATTTTAGCTGTCGCTAGGATCGCCTACGTACGTTTTTGGTAGCTATGACTTTATAGGTCTTATTTGTAATAAAATGTTTTCAAGATGAAAACTTCACACATTCAGTTCATCGAATCTTTGCAAGGAAATGATCGAAAACTAAGTTTAGGGTCTGCGGGTCTGCAAGCCAATGACTTTGCCAGGTGAACAAAAAAAGTCTTAGGAGGCAAGTAGCAAAATGGATTGATGGTGAGAAGTTTTATTTTTGAATTAAAGAAACATTATCCCACAGTAGGTTCGCATAGTTGTAGAAGCTTTCAACCACAGACACAAGCCCCGGTCACTGCGACTGACGGAGAAGATTTTTCACTTCTTGAATTGATTTTATCGGTAAATTATTCAAACCACTCGGTGTCGGTAATTGAACAGTTGTTTAGATGTGTGTTGCTCAATCTCAAAGGTTGTTTAAAATAGACTTTCTTTTATCACAACAAAAAGACATTTGGTTCGTTGAAGTACGGTTGAAAATAGCATAAAACAAACTTATTTAAAGGGGAGTCAATACAAACAAAAATAACCCGAAATTGATCGCTTTATTTTGTTGTAGCACGTAACGTAAAGGTAATAGTTATAACAAATAAGTGATAGCTAATCTCAAACTTAGCTAATAACACAAATAACACTTTCTTTCTTCATCCCCTTTTCCGTTCGACAAGCCAAGTCAATTTATTTGTTTCCATGGCCCCATAAAACGAACAAGTAGAGTGAATAAAAAACAATGCGAGATTTTGTTTTTGTAAGATTATTGACCCCGACCCGCGTGATTTCACATCCTCCTTCATTTAGTTCAAGCAATATAGCCAAAAAATTAAGCTTTTATTTTTGGCTATTGATTTTTAAACTTTATCCAAAATTCACCAAACAAATCTGTCCCTGCCAACATAGGTCCTTGCTTCTACTGAGACAAAGAAAATTAAATCAATAATAGGTTAGCCTACATGAAAGTTTAGCATGATGTTTTTAGAATTTCTGTTGCTCAAAACTAAAAGAGGGTGTCTTCAATATTTTCATTCAAATATCAACCGAGTCTCGGGATCGAGCTTCTTTGACAAGTAAAATGTTTGATAAAGCTTTGTTAGAAGAAGTTCGCTTTGTCGTACCATAGGCATACAAAACCAAGTAACTTCAATGGGTTTAAGATGTTATTACTCAAAGAAATAGAACATAGGCTAATTTTGAATAGACTTAATTGTTTGTTTGTTTTTTCATATCTTTATCCTGCATTGCGGAAAGCGGACTTGAGCGCTATGCATCGGTGTACGCCTTCCGACGTACACCTGACCCACGCTGCAGCCGACGGCAATGTCTGTTTCCGGTTGTCTACTCTACTTATGACGTAAATTTGGTACTACCCATTACTCGAAATCGATCACTGGGTAGAGGCAATTATCGTAAAGTTGCGTGCCCAGAGAAGCAACAGCAAGTAGGCCTACGGGTGGCTGGAGTCGAACATGCAGGCTCTCGACTGCGAGCCAAACGCGCTAACCACTCGGCCACTCGGCGTTTTTGACACGTAGCCTACTTTGTGTCCTCATCAGGAAAAATATTATATAGGCCTACATAAAACAATATACATACTACAATATACATTAAGTTACAATACAATATACATACTACAATACAATATACATAGGCTAGTTACTACAATATACATAAAAAAAATTTGGAAGCCATATATTATTAGGTTATAGTGCATAAGTTAATAAAACTACTTTCTCAGCTATTTCATTCACTTCATAATTCAATCGTTTAATATTATCTTTTCTACATTTTTTTCCTGGAAGAGAACAACGAGGGCCTGATGCTTTTATGGCCAGGTACTCGGTGATGCTGAGTTTTCTGGTCGTAATGCCCTCGGTGTTCAGCTGCAGTACGGTGGGGCGTCGGTACTTCTATACAGAGGAGCTGCCTCGCCCTGAGAAGGGCGTCTCCCTATCTACCCTGCGCTGAACCCGGGCCTGGTTTGCTCGGGTGTGACAAGCTTCGCTTTGCATATCTCTTTTGTGTCTTGAAGATATGGTAGGCCTACTCATACGCCGATGATCTTTTCTACATGAATTTTTATTTAGTCAAATAGACTATTTTCTATAAAACTATGATATCGAAAAATAGAAAGCAGCTTCCACTTAGTAGTCTAGAGTTGAGCATGGAATGGAATCGGTGGAGCCAGAGTTGGCTCGATTTTCAGAAAATGAAACAGATTTGAAGTTTTATTTTTTACAAAAGTTCTGAGTGGAGTGTAGGTATTCGTAGTTTGCTGTAGGAAGTTTTCATTATAAGTAGCCTACGGTACGATAAATGAAATAAGTCTAGTACTAGCCTAGGCCTATATATTCCGGTTCTTGTTCTGTTTGCAGAAGAAAAAAAGTGTAAACTGTCCCACGATTCTTGACCAAGCGGATAAATGTGCGCCACTGAAGACATGTAGGCTAAGTGCTACTGAAGTTGACAAAGGATTTTTGCACATCTGAGCTATTTTGTGTTATAGGCTACTCAATAATTTAGCTAGTGTTGTAGCCTATTTTGTTATATGTGTTTGATTTTGGAGTAGCCTATAGTGGATTCGGAGTCTGAAATAATGAAATTTTACAGAATTGGATTGGAGTGGAGTTTGGTTTTATAGAGTAGGAGTCTTAAAAATCACACTCCGCTTAACACTGCTACTCTTAACCGTAGCCTACGAGCCAGTAGGCAAAGGGGACAGCCACCCCCTGCTGTAAAAAAAGCCACTTATTTGGGCAAAAATCTAAAAATATTGGGGCAAATTATATCATGTAAAGCTGTAAACTAGCCTACCTTCTTGATCCTTTTATGAAACTGTCCAAATCAGCATGTTAATCAAGGCATCAACAAAATATGAAGTTGCCTAAATTTGACCAATTCTTCTGTGATAGGCTACTGTCCAAACATGTTAATTTGGGCATTAACAAAAAATGAAATTATCTGAATCTGATTAATTCATTTGATGAAACTATTGAAATCATTAATTTGGACACCAAAGAAATATGAAATTACCTGAATCTGATCAGTCTTTCTACAAAACTGTCCAAATCAATATGCTAATTTGGGCAGCAACAAAATGTGAAATTACCTAAATCTGATTTATCCCAGACAACTATTTTATCCGGTCCAGATCTGGCAAAAATCTGGTCAGATCCATAATCTACTAGATAAAGTGGTTGTCAAGGACCTTTTTATGAAACTGTCCAAATGTTCATTTAGGCCCTCATTTTCTCAGTCTCAATACAAATAGCTTTGCTATTTTGGTATGTAATTGGGAAATTTCAATAAAATTGCACAGATCTGGACAAATTTTGTTCTGCCCCTCCCCTTCTTCCCAAAATATTTTAGTCCCCCACGCCTATGCTTCCCTAGCTTTTGTCTTCTTTCAAGAAGGTGAAGGTTATGACATGATCACTAACTTACCAAAAAAAGAAAAAGAAGATAAACTGTAAAAAAAAGAGTGCGTTTTGCATAAACGAGAAAAAAATGAAAGACTGAAATTTTAAAAAGAGAAGAATAGGCAGCAAGGTAAAACTACACTCTTTTCTCTTCACAGCTTTTGCTTCTTTTTCTTGTTTGTTAAATCTACTGACATGTGCTAACTTATACCTATCAAGAAACTACAAGACGAGGTTGCCAAAAAACAAATTTGTCCCCGATTACGGAAAACTTTAGAAAAACTTTAATCGTTGGGGACCAAAACGTAA
Source organism: Aplidium turbinatum (assembly GCF_918807975.1). NCBI lineage: Eukaryota > Metazoa > Chordata > Ascidiacea > Aplousobranchia > Polyclinidae > Aplidium > Aplidium turbinatum. Next base: position 18,414,517 of record NC_137480.1, on the reverse strand, counting down.
AAATGGGAAAAGTTTTGTCATTCTAGAAAATGAAACCTTAGCTGAAATTTTGTTTTCAAAAATTATGCAGACATTAGCGTAACAATAGTTTCAAAATCAAGTAAACAAAATCTGTTAAAGATTATTTTGAGACCACTTGAGCCGAAGTGATGTCAAAATATGCTGGCAAATGACTTTGCAATTTACAGATTTGAGAAGCGACTGTGGGCAATTCATCCGACGTCGTCTGGCAACATTGTTGCGAAAATCGTTAAAGGATAAGTTTGAGGCAAAACCATGTGGTTGAGGTTTTATGAATTCTTTGTGCGAACTAATGGTAACAATTTAGCTTTTTCTATTTAGTGAACTAGCCCAGATAACATCGCTGATGTTGATAAGGTGTTACACTCATGTCAAATCCTGGGCTACTTCGTATATTATTTTGCCTCAGCAATCAGCATCTTCGAGTTTGGTGATTTGTCTTAACATGAATTTTATTGGATACCGTACTGTAGTCTTAATCACACATTTTACTAGCCTAATTATGTTTGAATTATTTCCTAGACTAACTTTATCTTCAATCGTTTTTAATAATAGTGAAGGCCCAAAGCATACAAGCTTATACACACCCTTTTTTGCCTCATGATCCATCTAAGTTGCGTATCCTTTTTCATGATTTAACGTTTGCTAAAGGTTAATCAATATAAAAAGAGATTTGCTGGCCTGGAAACAATTTTTGCCCCTGTGAACGCTTTTTTTTTATGAAAAGTTTGGCGCTTGTATGGTTGGCAATGTCCTGTAGGGTATAATGGGGTAATTCCGGACATGGGGTAATTCCGGACAGCCTGGGGTAATTCCTGTTCTAATCGTATTATCAGTTTATTTTATTTCAAAACAGAAGTATAAAGAATAAATGCACACGTAAATACAAAATAGCAAAGTAAGTAAACAACGCAAACAAAATACGTTAATGCGTTCATAAAGTGACTTCCCCAGTCCAAGGATAAAAAAACATTCAAACACAATCTTTTTCAGAGTGAGCAAAATGTTCCTTTTTTATATAGATATAATTTAGCTTTCGAGCGCCAAATGTGGTGAAATACTGAAAAAATAAAGTTTCTGTGCTGTCCGGAACTACCTGTAACGGTAATGCTACGGAGAAATTCCGTTTTTTGCATTAAAAGTGTGCATGTCCGGAATTACCCCACAGACGGGGTAATTTCGGACAGTTAGGCACTGGAAATGTAGGCCTCATCTTGTGGCCATCTTAAAATAATTTTAGAAAATTGCTGTAGCATACTAGGGTAAACCGGGGTAAAATGGGACAAGGGAAAAATGGGACACGTCTGGGTAAAATGGGACAGTTTACAAAAAGTGCTCAATTGTGGTGTAATTGTTTTCCATGATGTGTACTTTTGCTTTAATGTAGTATTTTATCTGTAACTTTTGGATTTACACTTTTACAGGCGCAATGACCAAGTGCACATTAAAGTCACAAATCAGTGCTCATGCTTTTTTATGAAAAAAATAGCGGTAATAGATCATGCAATATCACAGCGTTTAGTGGCAATGTCTATTCCAGCATTAAATCATTCTGTAGTTTATCTTTTTAAATTTTAAATACAAACCCATTAACTTTACTATGGCATCACCCACCATTTTTGTTCATTATGCTGTTTATTCATTCTACATATCTCGAAATAGTGTTCATTTGTACACGAACATTTCATTTTGTTTGTTGTGTTAAATCAGCAAAATACTTGTTCTTTCAATAAACTGTTGTTGTTAAAAGTTGTTTCACTATACCTAGTGAATAGAAAAACAAGACAAAAAGAATTTCGGAGCTGGTATACAAGTCCTCCCCCCACCCCTTTGGTAACTCATGACAAAGAGGAATTGACCAAAACATGTGGATTGAAGTGTGAACAGTAAAGCAAAGGTAAAGTAGTTTCACCCTATATGTTTGGTCGAGTCCTGTCTTTGTCATGAGTTACCAAGGGGTGGGGGGCTTGTATACCAGCTCCGGAATTCGTTTGTCCCATTTTTCCCACACCCGGGAAAAATGGGACACTTTTTCTTTTTTAAAAAAAGTTGACCTTCCCGAGGTGGTAGCCTTGAAATTTTTATGGGCTTGTGCCACCCTTTGATTGTTTGCAAAATCTGCAAAACAATATTCATGCCAGCTGTAAGGTTATTTAGTCCAGCAACAGAAATAGTCATTTGTGTCCCATTTTACCCCGGTTTACCCTATTAACATATGCGTGAATGTCTTAAATTTGCATTAGGGTCGATTTAAAAGCAACACGTGAGCAATGGTAATCCGAAAACGGAAATTCTGTCCGGAATTACCTCGTTATGCCCTATTTCTTTTTCATAAAATTGCTGTTGGCTTAAAACCTACAAGCCCTGAAAGTTTCTTTGACAGTTTTTGTCAACATGACTTTTTATTTTACTCATTTACTTTGGCCTTTAACTCAACAATTGTTCATATCAAAGCAAATGCTCGTCGTCTGAGCTTCTGGGGCCGAGGGTCTATCCTTTTACCACCCCAGATTCACGATGTTCCCGGACTACACTGGAAGGCTGCTAGAGAGCAGCCAGTCTTTTAGTTTCATCATCCATGACGCACAGACCTTCCACTCCGTTAGGTGGCTTGAAGAAGGTACAGTCATTGATGATGTGGTCTGCGGTCTGTTCCTCGGCACCACATTCACAGGAAGAGGAAGAAGCCATTCCCCATTGGTGCATGGTTGAGCAGAAAAGCCCGACGCCCGTACAGAGATGGTTAAGGCGCACCCATGCCTGTCTCTGTAGTGTCAGGCTGATGGGACGTGTGTCGGCGTCGGGGATGAATGAATGGAGTCTGGTGGTGCTTGACCTCCATTCAGAATTCCATTTATGGTCCGCCCAAGTAGCCGCAGAGATGTCTTGTTCATCAGCTTCGTTGATCAGAAGCCGAGCGGCTGGCACGAATGGGTGTCTTGATTTCAGTCGGCGGGGGTGCTCGTTTGGGAAGGCAGAGATCTTGTGGTGGAGAAGATGGTTAGGCTCCAGTGCCCGTCAACCGAGGGACAGAGTGGCTTCTTCGCGACGAAGCTCAGCAGGTTGGATGCCAGCGAGAATGGGGAGATTGTCCAATGGTGTGGGACGCAGGCATCCGGTCACTGTGCGCAGGGCGCTGTTTATGGCAGTGTCGATGTTGTGGCAGTGAGCACTGCGGCTCCAGACAGGTGCACAGTACTCTGCAGAAGAGTAGACAAGGGCTAAGGCTGCTATTCGCAAAGTGTCAGCCCTCGCCCCCCAGCTAGAGCCTGCCAGGCGCTTCAGTAGTGCAGCACGGGATGTCAGTTTCTTGCGCAGTGACACCAAATGGTGGCGGTATGTGAGCGATCTGTCTAGTGTCACCCCAAGATACCTTGGCTCGTGGCAGAAGGACAGGGGTTTTCCTTTGTTGTGGACATGTAGCTCACGATCAGCTTCCCGATTGTGTAGGGGTCCACGTCTTTTAGGCGCAGACAGTTAGGCGCCGGTCAAATAGGCGCGCACACTGTGGCGTCTAGATATTTAGGTGCGGAGCACTGTGGCGCCCGTTCATTTAGGTGTTATTTCTCGTAAAATCTGCAGATAGTAACAGCTCAGCTTTGGCAAAACCTAGTCTGGGTTTTGACGGAAAACTAAGTTACTCTTCACTCAAGCCTACCACCCGCTTGAATATAAGCTAAAGTATATTTTTTACTGATGTTTAGTGTAGTTATTAGGCTATTTGACTTAGCTAAAAGTGAACTCAGTCATGTTCAGAAACTTGAATAATTTCTTGATAAAGCTGTCGCCAACGCAAACCTAGACAAACAACAAATAAATGCCAAACACACGCATTAAAAAAACAATATGCTATATTTTTCTGTTCTATATTATACAACATTTTGTGTGAAAAGCATTGCCGGATAAAGCAGCTTCACTGACTGAAGCCAACACTAACAACAAATAAATACACGTGTAGTCGCGCATTAACAAAACAACATGTTTTTCTGTTCAATATAACATTTTGTGTGAAAAGCATTGCCCTACCTGCCAAGCTGATACAATCTGCAGACTTTATTAGGAATAGCACCTAAATATCCGGACGCCACAGTGTGTGCGCCTATTTCACCGGCGCCTAACTGTCTGCGCCTAAAAGACTTGCTCCCTTGTGTAGGTGGAAAGCTGCCGCCACAGTTTTAGTTTCGCTGAGTTTCAGTCGCCAGTTCTGGAGATAAGCTGAGATGGTTTGCATGTCCTGGCTCAAGGTGTCTTCTAGATTTTCCCTCGACTTTGTGGAGTGGAGAATTGCCAGATTGTCCGCATAAGCGTATTTTGCGGAGACCGGGGTTGGCAGGTCGTGGGTGTAGTACCGTATTTTACGGACCATAAGGCGCACTGTCAATAAATTGCTTTGATTAGTTTTTTGTTCATACATAAGGCGCACCGGACTATAAGGCGCACCGGACCATAAGGCGCACCGGACTATAAGGCGCACCGGACCATATATAATACTATATCGGTACTGGTTTTGAGTGTAGGCAATAAAGCACTACCGCACTTGATCCATACATAAGGCGCATCGGACCATAAGGCGCACGATCAATTTATGAGAAAAAAAAAAGAATTTAAAGTGCGCCTTATGGTCCATAAAATACGGTAGATGTTGAATAGAAGTGGAGCCAGGACCGATCCCTGTGGGACGCCGTTTTTCAGGCGTCTCAGTCTGCTTCGCCGTGGATTGCCGGTGGTGACTGGTGAGGGTGAAGCTTCGATTCCTGACAAGTAAAGCAAATGCTGTTGGACAGGCACATGCAAAAGTAATAGCCGACTTTACACCAAGTACGGTATATACTGCTGAAAGTCTTTTTGTGAACCCCAGAGGTTTGTGAACCTTTAAAGAATCTTAGCAATGCAGTACGGTACATGACTAGGCTAGCAAATATATTATCAGCTTTGCTTGGTTAATGGTTTAATATGTAGCAGAAGATAGATTTCCCATAACAGTAATTGCTAGATAAGGAATTCTGCCATAATTTGAGAAAAGTTCAAAGCCATTAAAAGACATCCCTTTCAAATTGCAATGCTTTTTGATTGTAGTGATGGCAACCAGTGTGTAAAAATAGCCACTTAGTTAATATTTTTGCTTCTTTGTCTGATTGAAAATTTGAATTTTTTCTTAATATTCTGCATCCTGTGTGGTTGTGTTCAACAAGTTCATACAATGCAGTTATATTCTGTTGTTTTTATAGTATTACTTCCGTGTGGTTTTGGAGTAATTTTTGCAAATACCTGTTAAGCTATGGTTACGATGAACAAACCAAGCCCTATTCAAGTGGGTCGTGAATTTGTGCGGCAGTATTACACTCTTCTCAACAAAGCCCCTGAACTTCTATACAGGTAATATTAGTGTATCAAGCAACTTTTGTGGGTATCATATATATTGGTTTTACATCTAGTTTATTAATGAAAAGAACTGCTGTTTGCAATGAATGCATTACTTCTGAAACTTACAAGATTTCTTGGTCTACATGTCAGATATCCTGTTTAATACTGAAAAAATATTAAAAATTGAATGAGACTGTTCACCAGGCATTTAGTTAAATGATCAAATTGTGACTACCTGTCTAGCATGGGTAGTCACTACCTGATCTTGCACCCAGAAGAAGTCAGTCATGTCTGATTGATAAAACGTTGTATTAAAACCAGATTATCATTTTATACATCTTGTGATAGTTGAGCTGAGTGCACCAAAAGAACGTAGTTATATCATTTCATTTAACTGAGAAAATGTGTTGTTTTATGTGCATATTAAATGAACTCTAGAAAACTTGTTTTTTGCAAAAAATCTGCAATGTGACCTGTGATTGAACTCTACTCATCTATGTGTTTTGGATGCAACCTAGTTCGTACCCTGAAAAGATAGAAAGAAAAAATTAAAAAAAGCCGAAGTCGCTGATCGCTGTTTCCGCAAACAAACAAAAACTCTTAGGATCCTTACCGGAAATTTTAAAATGTTTGCGGAAACTACAGAAAAACGGTTCTATTGTCTTTCTCGATCTTTTCAGTTTGTTTGTTTGTTTGCGGAAACTCCGATCAGCGAGTCCGGCTTTTTTTTAATTTTTTCTCTCAATCGTTTCCTAACCCTAACCCTTTTTGTAAATGTTTGCGGAAACTGCAATCAGCGACTTCGGCAAACTCTTAGGATCATTACCGGAAATTTTAAAATGTTTGCAGAAAAACGGAAACTTCGATCAATGACCCCGGCTTTGTGCTATTTTTTCTCGCGACCTTTTCAGAGGGAAAATTTTAAAATGTTTGCGGAAACTGCAATCAGCGATTTCGGCTTTTTTTAATTTTTTCTCTCGAACTGTTCAGGGTACGAACTAGGTTGCACCCACGTGCTTTTACGTTAAGGTAACAATAAAGCTCTAATATTGCTGCATGAATCTTGTTAGTGCCGCTTTCAACTGTTGCATCAATTTCAGGTTTTATGGAATTGGTTCTTCATATGTTCATGGTGGGACGTACTACAATGGAGAGCCAGAACAACCAATCATTGGACAAAATGTATGTGATCACTTTTAGAAATGTGGTAGATATATATATTAGTAAGCTGTTCACTGTTCAGCACCAATTGCTTAAATACACAACATCAGAACAACATGTATTGACAGAAAATTTTTCCAATTTGGCCCAATTCTGGCCTATAAATAAATTTAGTCACCCTATTTGCATGCTTATCTTTATTTGATTTTTGTGGTGTTACGATTCTTAATCTCAACCTTTTGTCAAGCCACATTTACAATTTTGAAATTTTTAGTTATTTATAACATATAATCAGTAGATAAAACTTTGTTTAATCGTTAAAGCATCTTTCCAGTTTTTATGTGTAATTTTTTTTCATAAACAGATTGATTTTGTCAAATAAGTATATACATACAATATTGCTGAAAACTTACTTTGCTGTAGCTCTGCAGTGCAAAGCGTTAACCTCCCTTTCTCAAAAAAAATTGTAACTTAAGTAGTTAAAGCTCTAGTCTTCGGTCTTTATCCAGGAAAGACTATTTTATAAGGCAGCACCATAAAAACAATAGTAGTTCTATACAGAGATTGTTGACATATGACAGTATGCATGTCAATTCATATGGCATTATTTGAACAACTTTAGCATAATGTAGTTGACCATACCGGTATATGACCAGGCATGGATAGATTTAGGTGCATCTGCTATCACTTGTGTTGCTCGAACTCAGGCATAACTTTTCAGTTGCCAACTTGCAATCTATGACTTTCAGGCTATTCATCAAAAAATTGATTCCCTCAAGTTTCACGATTGTCATACCAAGATTCGTCAGGTCGATGCTCATTCAACCATTGGCAGTGGTGTAGTTGTGCAAGTTACCGGTGAATTGTCAAACTCAGGACAACCGCTGCGTCGCTTCATGCAGACTTTTGTCTTGGCTCCACAGGTTTGTATTTACTTCAAGACATAAGTTAGTCTCTTGACTGTAAAGTTGTTTATAATTTTCTCATTTTCTATTTCAGGGAGACAATCCTTTCAAGTTCTATGTTCACAACGACATCTTCCGCTACCAGGATGAGGTGTTTAATGAAGAAGGACCTACCGAGCAGTCTGAGGATGATGCACGTGGTAAGTGACATGACGTATATATTAGGGTGGAGTGAAAAAAATAAAAATTACTAATTCAAAAAACGTCCCCTCTCAATAGTTGCCTTTGGTCCCAAAACTAAGTTTAAAAGTGGTTTTGGGGAGTTGCCTCGAATACTCAGGTGACAACCTTGACGTAAAGGTCATGCGGGGGTCAAATCCCATAAAAATGCCATAACTCGGTGAGCGGTGATGTTAGAGAGCTAATTTTGATGCCAAAAGAAGCAGAATGTGCACTTTCCTATCTGTCTCAAAAGAAGTTTTTTTCGAAATTTCGCTAGATATATGGTTATTTTCACAAAATGTAATTTTCAGGTCAAATATGAATAACACATAGCATTATGCACAGTTTAACATCACCATAACATAATCACTCCACAAGAAATCAGCATAATGAGTATGATATATCTCTAACCAATGAAACACACATTTGAGTGGTTTTAGAGCAAGCACAAGCACAGGATGGTAACAACAAACAAATATGAAATTGAGTTTCATAATATTACAATAGCCTAGACGACAGACGTTAAATGCCAGTTTTATGCAGGGGGAAATGGTATGGGCAGGAAGACCTAAGATTGAAATTGCTTTTTGGTATTGTATTGCTTCATCAGTTTTCGTGACCGAATCTTTAGCCTGATCAGACCGTCACGTCTGTTGAAGCCAGCTACTGCTGATGAAGCTTCGGTTACAAGTTTTATGTGGCGCTCCACAGCTTAATTGTGACATGGGTGGCGCATAATGAGCTTTTCTTTTCTGATTTTTTCGATGTCGCAGTTACTCTGGTGTGGAATTGCTGGTGATTCGTTGGTTTGGTCAGAATTTAAGTTCACAAGTTTGTAGTAAGATTTGGCATGAACGTTGATTGCTGGAACATTGAATTTTTTCACATGGACAGAAGCTACGGATTCTTCCCCATCGGATGGCTCGTTTTGGACTGGTGCTGCTTCGCTTTCAGGCACTTCATTTTTGATTGAAAATTGTTCAATGACCCCTCTCAAACTAAGGATTTTGTTCACAGCTAAATGACGAACTGTTTCATCTGCCAACATCCCCAAGAGAATGTTTTCTTGGTGCGCAAAGAATGCATTTCGCTTAAGGACATCCAGTGCAATCTTCTTGACTTTATTGTTCGAAAATTTGACGACTCTTTGTAGCATATTGAAGAAGTTTTTCGGTCCATCTGTGATCGTGTGGTAGTGCTTGATTTCAAACTATGCCGGAAAGTAAACCCTAATGCAAAATTATGCGATTGTTGTCAATATTGTGGTTGGTCGTTGTATAGAAACATAGAAACATGTTATGAGACAGGCCAAGGTCAGCCACCTTGCATGGGAAAGTCCTCCAACTTCGAGAAGCTCGAGATCTTCATCAACAGTGCCCAACATTACGGCCATACAGATTTTGTACCCATAATTTTCGTCATTTAGTTGTGAACAAAATCCTTAGTTGAGGGGGGTCATTGAACAATTTTCAATCGAAAATGAAGTGCCTGAAAGCGAAGCTGCACCAGTCCAAAATGAGCCATCCGATGGGGAAGAATCCGTAGCTTTTGTCCATGTGAGAAAATTCAATCATGCTAAATCTTACTACAAACTTGTGAACTTAAATTCTGACCAAACCAACGAACCACCAGCAATTCCACACCTAAGTAACTGCAACATCGAAAAAATCAGAAAAGAAAAGCTCATTATGCGCCACCCATGCCACAATTAAGCTGTGGAGTGCCACACAAAGCTTGTACCCGAAGCTTCATCAGCAGTAGCTGGCTTCAACAGACGTGACGGTCTGATTAGGCTAAAGATTCGGTCACGAAAACTGATGAAGCAATACAATACCAAAAAGCAATTTCAATCTTAGGTCCTCCTGCCGATACCATTCCCCCCTGCATAAAACTGGCATTTAACATCTGTCGTCTAGGCTATTGTAATATTATGAAACCCAATTTTACATTTGTTTGTTGTTACCATCCTGTGCTTGTGCTTGCTCTAAAACCACTCAAATGTGTGTTTCATTGGTTAGAGATATATCATACTTATTATGGTGATGTTAAACTGTGCATAATGCTATATGTTGTTCATATTTGACCTGAAAATTACATTTTGTGAAAATAACCATATTTCTAGCAAAATTTCGAAAAAAACTTCTTTTGAGACAGATAGGAAAGTGGCCATTCTGCTTCTTTTGGCATCAAAATTAGCTCTCTAACATCACCGCTCACCGAGTTATGGCATTTTTATGGGATTTGACCCCCTCATGACCTTTGCGTCAAAGTTGTCACCTGAGTATTCGAGGCAACTTCCCAAAAACACTTTTAAACTTAGTTTTGGGACCAAAGGCAACTATTAAGAGGGGACGTTTTTTGAATTAGTGATTTTTATTTTTTTCACTCCACCCTAGTATATATCGAGTTAATGTGACAACTTGTAGCAGCCATGTGCCAGTCGTTTTTTTTTTTCGGTTGTGACCTTTACAAAAACTGCATTACTTGAAATAACTTGTATCCATTATGTTAGATCATGTCTAAAAAACTTTTGTGGTTTCAAATTTCTATTCCACATTTTTGCAGTTGAATACGAAACATAAGCACTGCCTCTTGTCTTGCAAATTCTTGATTTAATGTTCCCAGAAATGGAAGAGGTTGTTGACATGGCAGAGGAAACTCCAGAAACTGAAACACCAAACTCTCAAGACAATTACTATACCGAGCAACCTGCCCAGCTTGACTTGGACGACCAAGCACCTGTCTTGACGAATGGGATTGAACAAACTCTTGAAGCAGCCGTTTCCAGTCGAGAGGCTACCCCCTCACCACCACCCGCTGAGCCCTTGGTCCCAACGCCTCGTGAATCTCCAGCCCCTGAAATAGTTTCTGAAGTAAAGATGTTGTATCTTGTTTTTGCATGTCTTTGATGTAATACATAGTACTCCAGACCCCAGTACAATACAAAAAAAGTGTCTGCATGTAATGGCATGAACACGTGCATCTTTGGGAAAGCATGTGAGGCGTGAGCCCCCTTTTCGGAAACAATTCATGACTTCTTTTTAAAAGATTATACTTTAGTGAAGTATAAATGCTGAAGTTATGTAACGGGGTAGTACGAATTGGAACAAACATCCATTCTTTGTTCCTTTTGCTTAACTTGTCTCTTTTAATTTTGACAGCCTGTTGAGACGCAATCTACAAAATCAAAACCAACTCCTGAAAAGCGTCCCGAAGTAGAAGACGAAGTCCTGGAAGAACCAGCAGTGGAAGAGGTCAAGAATCCTCGAAAGGTCTTTTCGTGGGCGGATCTTGCCTCAAAAAATACTCCAGCATCGCGCAACAACAACCAACCGCCAGTGACATCAGTCAAAGTCAACAAAGTGCCTCCGAAGCCGGTTTGTCATCTTTCATAAACGTCAGCTTGTGCAGTGCATTTCAACGTCATGCAACCCAGACAGCAAATCCACCATTTTTACATTGATTCAACGTCTGCAGACAATGTAAAAATGACGGATTTTGCTCTCTGGAAGGTGGCCATGATTGGCTGTCTTCCTCATGTGGCCTTGCCCAGCTCGAGAAGATACCGTTTTTCACATCGTTTCAATGTCACCTGACATTAAACACTTTTCAAATGAAAGTGACGATTTTTTTGCTAGCTGTGTAGTTGATGACGTAATAGGATGTTAGATGTTTAAAACTAAAACATAAAACATAGATGATGCATACACGAAAACCGTATTTCTAGCATTTGTCTTTCAAGGCGATAAATTCTTCGGAAACGCATACCAGGAAACCTGTTGCATAAGTTTCAAAAGAAATTGTGCTCTTGGCCTCACTGCTGATATCACTCGGTGTTTGGGAGAAGTGTAAAATGACTGAAAATTTAAAGCGACTTGGTTTTAAACATTTTTTGAATGTGTTGATACAACTTTGGTTATCTGTAGTTTCTTATTCAAATAGAATGCGTTCATGTTTAAATTTGTGTCGTTTTGCAGAAACCGGAACCTGCTGAAACCCCTGCTCAACCCTCCCGCCCCGTGCGTGGGCCCAAAAGCAACCAGCGGCCCCATCCACGCGATGACGACAAAGGGGGTTTCGGGGACAGGTCGGATGGGAATCGTCGAGGTGCCGGCCAGGGGAGAGAATCGGGCGGCGTTAGATACCCAGACAGCCAGCAAGTTTTCATTGGAAATTTGCCCCATGATATTGTGGACAGCGACTTGAAGGAGCACTTTGCTGGTATTGAAACTTTTTGCCCTTTTGTCCCTTAATCTTGTAAGGGATTGCCAATTGCTATCCAGTTGAATATGTTTGGAGTGAATAATACGCTAGAACGCAGACGATATTGTGATTCAAGGTTTTAAAACAGTAAAATTTCTTTTTACTTTGAACTATAATCAGAATGTTTTGTTGAATCTCAAAATTGCACACATTCTCGTTTGGATCTGTTTCGCTTGATCAAACTTACCTTTGCCATTGCAGAATTTGGCGAAGTTTTGGAAATCAAAATAAATCACTCGCAATCCAACAACCCGAGCTTCGGCTTCGTTATTTTCGAAGATCCTAAATCAGTGGAGCGTGTTCTGCATGTTATGGTAAGATACCTGTGCTGTAGTTAGTATAATTTGGTGCTTTTCACCCCTCCCTTAGGATCAGTTTCACTTAATGTTAAACATATTGGCATTTGGTCTCGCTTCTACGTATGCTTAAAAGAATTTTGTTTGAACTTGATTGATAGAGAAAAGCAAATGTAGGAAACTTCTTGTTGGCGTTCTTTGCGACAATCTACATTGCGTGTTTTATCTGCAGCCGACGAATTACAAGAACAACTACCGCATCAATATTGAGGAGAAGAAACAAAGGAACCCTCGCGACGGTAACAGAAGGGCCGGCGATCCGCGGCGCGGTGGTGTTGGGGACTCGAGAGGTGGTCGACGTGGGCCCCCGGTTGTGCGTCGCGACCGTCAGGGGTCCCGCGAAGGCCCGCGCTCCAATTATAATGGCCCACGTCGGTGACGAATTTTGGAACTTGTCTCAACCGCCCACCAGATCGTTTTTGTAACCTAATTTGTTTGGTTAAAATGCCACATTTCCGAACTCTGTATTGTCCCACCTTGGACGTGCAACGCTGCCTCCCAGTTCCATTTTTGCACATCTTTTTCCGGTGTGTTGCTTCACTACTCATCGTGGTCGTTTTACTTGACAAGCGAAACTGCACGGCCGATTCAAAATTCTTGCAAAACTCGAATGTTTTCCTGTATACAATAACCTTAATTATCCAAGCACAGCGTACTTCTTAAGCACTCCCGTCATGTATGGCACCTTAAAAGTGCGATCTAACTTGTCACATTTTGTAGAGTGTCACCTACGGTCTGATTGGAATTTTTTAAAAGGAACGTTTTTTTCATCTGACACTGCTTGGTAATATTTCAATAACTTGGGGTCGTCTGACAGGCAGTGAAGAGTGAGAAAATATGATTTCCACAAGATTTTCTGTTGTTTTGTTAGGAAAGCAGGTAATAATTTGACTGAAATCTAAAAATAAAGATTTTCCTATTTTCACTACGTGGAAAGGTCGTGAAACCTGCTGGTTGTAGGTTGGGAAAGTTCAGATTCTAAGCGATAATCGGCAAAATATGACAACAGGTTGTATCTCCAGTTCCCATGGTGCAGACTGCATATCCGTCACACCATCCTAATGAGTTGGTTTTGTTTGCAAGAAACAACTTTTTGTGACATGCACATTGTGTAGGTTTACTGTACGACAGTCGCTTACAATTACTTGACGATAATTTTGAGATATTTGTTTAGAAGTCGTTGGGGTCTTTCCTTTTCCTCAAAGCAAGTCTCAGTCCTTGAGTAGTGTGACAATTATGCACCATCTTTCATTTTACTACCTGAATTGATATTAGCTTCTTTAACTAAGTGTTTATCTATGGAGAACATATGGTTGTTTTGAAAGCGAGATTGAACTTTCCACCAAAACTTGGCTTTTTCAATTTTACGTCTTGTGTTTGTATATTTTGGCCCCCAAGAGTTTATCAGGAAAATAGACGTAACTGCTCTTTCCGTAAGTACATACAGTGGAACCTCAGTAGGTGACCTCCATAACAAGGCTATCTCTTCATCAGCCACTCCAATTTTGTGGCATTGTAATACTGCATTGCTTTCTGTTTCAATATTGCGGCCACTTTGGTTTCCAGGTCTTAACCACTTCAACTAGTTGGTTCGGAACTGCAAACTTAACTCCACAAAAGCGATCAATTGTCCTTAAGTATTGAAACAATTAGCAATTAAGTATTTTAAAAAAGTAGTAAAAGATTATATGCGCATGTGCACACACGCAAAAGATAATGCAGTTGCATAACGAATGACAAGTGGAAGTGCAGCACTGTGTTGCCAACCTTGCGGTTTTCCTCCAAATTTCTACTTGTTTTTTTAAAACTTTAGCATTTTCAAATTTTAGGGTTTGGTTTTTAGACTGAATGTGAGTTTCTTTTTGTGTGGCTCATTTTTCCGCCTTTTCCTATTTTTTTTTTTTTTAATTTCAAGATAATTGTTGTATGCCAATATGTTACAGCGTTGCCAGATAGAGACTTTTGTCGGTAATTTGAGGTAAAAATCGTCATTGAGATCAGGGTTGTGGAGTCGGGCGAAAAAAATATACAATTCCGACTTCCAAACTCCACAACTCGGATTAGGATACCGCTATGAACATAATGCTAATGTGGTCTCGTGATTGGTCAGATAAGCGCGGTTCCACTGTACTTCCACTACTTTTTCCCCACCACAAAATGCGTGTCTTTGGATATCAAACCAATTTCTTGTCATTCATACCTCCTCAGTGGATCAGTGTTGGTATTGCTGCAGTTACTATTCCGATGTGGTTTGTTTTTATCACAAAAAGTGCAAAATTCCTCGTTATTTATAAAAAGGCGTTTTTTGATTTTAATAAAACAGTGCACGCGACAGTATTTGCTTATGCGACACATTCTAACATATTGTCAGATATCAAAAACTTGACTTCGACATTGCTTCCAATAGATTATGATTTGAAAATAATAAAAAAAGCATCTGTTCAAAAATCAATACAATTTATGATAAATTTTCGTCGTCAAGTTCACCTATCTTGCTAGATCTATTTCCTTTGCCGTGCATTGCAGGCATCGATTAAGTTGCTCTTTCATCAACTGTTGGCATAAGGTAGAGTGGGAAACCAATGCGATATTATGTTGTCAACGAAAATCTCGAGCAGTGATGACGTTTGTCTGTCCCGATAGCTCAGTAGGCTAAGCGCATCACGCGAGATCAAGCAACACTGGTTCAACTTTTGAGTTTGCTTGAGCAAAGCATTTTGGACTTCTCTCCATTCAGAGGTGGGCTACAAAGAGCCAAAAGAGAAGCGCTAACACTACTCGGTACTAGTCGATGAAAAGTAACCCGCTACCGTTATAGTTCAGGCCCTTAGGGGCAAAAATGAGCATCTTTAGGCTAAACGTGTTACACGTTGTTTTTTTGCATTTTTTTGTAGCTGATGAATCTAACTTCAATTTTAGTGGGTGCCGCAACTTTTTGGGTCACGTGATCACCCCCAAATCGGGGATTCCCCCCAAGTCAATTTTGAGCTCTTTTCACGGCATTTTTATGCAATTAGATACGTTATTTTTTTACATTTGGACTGACTGCCACTACAAAATACACGAGATAAAAATCGCACAAAATTATGTTATTAATGACGTCATTGTGACGTCATGTATTAATTTTTTGCTTGTTTTTTTCTTATTGTAGTCGCTTGTTTGTTGTTGGTGTTACTTTTTTGGTTACAATAAGTTACCAATGGTTTTTCAACTGATTTGATTGGTATTGAGTGTCAGTACTAACATATTCAAAATCTTAAGGAATCCAACTTCCGGAAAGTGGTTATTTTCAAGATGGCCGCTAAACCATTGAACAAAACAGTAAATTGACCATAACTCGGCCATCATATGACCAAAACATGTAGTTTTGGTGTCTGTATCTAGGTTTTTATACCCTGTGAAGTCAATGAGACTATTCTCAGAATTGTTGAATTATCTGATAGCCTATAAATTCAATATGGCCATCCAAGATGGCCGCCAAACCATTAAAATAACAGTAAATTGACCATAACTAGGTCATCATATGACCAAAACATGTAGTTTTGGTGTCTATATCTAGGTTTTTATACCCTGTAAAGTCAATGAAACCATTCTCAGAATTGTTAAATCATCTGATGGCCTATAAATTCAACATGGCAATCCAAGATGGCCGCTAAACCATTAAAATAACATAGTAAATTGACCATAACTAGGTCATCGTATCACCAAAACATGTAGTTTTGGTGTCTATATCTAGGTTATTATACCCTGTGAAGTCAATGAGACTATTCTCAGAATTGTTGAATTATCTGATAGCCTATAAATTCAATATGGCCATCCAAGATGGCCGCCAAACCATTAAAATAATAGTAAATTGACCATAACTAGGTCATCATATGACCAAAACATGTAGTTTTGGTGTCTATATCTAGGTTTTTATACCCTGTAAAGTCAATGAAACCATTCTCAGAATTGTTAATTCATCTGATAGCCTATAAATTCAATATGGCAATCCAAGATGGCCGCTAAACCATTAAAATAACATAGTAAATTGAACATAACTAGGTCATCATATGACCAAAACATGTAGTTTTGATGTCTATATCTAGGTTTGTATACCCTGTGAAGTCAATGAGACTATTGTCAGAATTGTTGAATTATCTGATAGCCTATAAATTCAATATGGCAAACCAAGATGGCTGCCAAACCATTAAATTGACCATAACTAGGTTATCATATGACCAAAACGTGTAGTTTTGATGTCTATATCTAGGTTTTTATACCTTGTGAAGTCAATGAGACCATTCTCAGAATTGTTAAATTATCTGATAGCCTATAAATTCAATATGGCAATCCAAGATGGCTGCCAAAACAATTAAAAATGTACAATAACAATGTATTGTTTATTAATAAACCCGGTAAATTTCTATATGTATTTGGGTTAACTGAGCAGGCATAAAGAGCTCATACGATGTGGTCATGTAGACTCTTGACATAATCAGCGTAAAGAAAGCAAATGGATCAAGTATTACTAATGCTCATCGCTGTGACTCTCGATGTCATCGTCTGTAATTATGTGACTGCTGTATGGACACATGAACCAGTTTGGCATGGTCCACATCCAGCATGGTATGGTAGCACATATCTCCGGCAACTACAGTGAGGTGAACACGATTCGCAATTGCAGTGATCACTTTCAGTAGGTTGTCCGGGGCAGCTTTCATGTTCGTCATGATTGGAACCATCTGATTATTGTCTACTTTCCATCCCCAGTCTAGAGCATCCATACCATCGTCAGTAGCCTACCCATCCTGACCATAATCTGGTAGTAAACTCTGAGGCAGTGGAATTTGGTAAAGGATGATGTAGGTGGCAAGCGTTCAGGGTGAACAAAGGATTTGGCTGTTTTAATTTTCTTGACCAATGTATTGTATCGCTGTGTTTCTAGGTTACTACTGCCATCGTTGCCAAACATAACGGTCATAGCTTTGTTTCCAAGATCCTTAATGATGTGGTCTGTCTGATTTGGGAGAATAAAGCAATTTGCACATTCTTTGATTATTGGTTGACTTTTCACTAGTTTCTGGAAAGCGTCTTCTTCCCGATACCAAATATCCTTGACGTTGAATCACAACCGGTGAATGCATGAATGAAGAGGAGCTGTAAGCATAATTATGTCTGGTCCGATGATTGCTTTAAGTTTGTTGATGTCGTGTATTTTGGTTGCGTAAGCCTTTTCGGAGTGGAAGTAGAGGTCTTTAATGTCTGGGTCAGTGTCAGCATAGCGTAGTATCAATATTAAAAGGTCCGTGTCTTCACCAATTAAAGCCGTACTATGTCGATGAGGGCTGTCCATCTGCCGTCTTGACGATGTCAACATCTGCATCACCTGGAGCGTTCATCACATTGCAGCTTCTATTCCTCAGTTGAGCAGAAATTAATCCTTCCTTGTTGGAAGCTCGAGGCAAGAACTGCTCCTTCTTTCCAATGAACTGGGTGTCTACAGTAAAGTGAACAACCGGGTGGACGTTCATGCCGCGTCTTTGATGGGTATTGTCTTTGATAGACGGACCACCATATCCATCAAAGACCACCGTTGCTAAGCGATAATGACGAATGGTAAAATCTGCATACGACTGTGCAATAGACCCATAACTGTCTCCAGTTTCCATGGCACTCGATGCAACAAGAACCCTCCATCAAGGAATGTAGTGATCGGTTTTCGAGGCAGATTCTTTCACTACTTCATAATCGGCTGACATCACACTGCTGGCATGTTCTGTGATGGCAGTAGCTATCTGAGGCTTATCTTCTGCAAGAAACAGGGTCTGGATGTTACGTGGCTGTCACAAGTAATACTCGTCTTCCTCTCAACTGGTCTGAGTTTTTGGGAAATGACAGCAACAAAACTGCGTTATATCAACTGGTTCAACAAGCTGTGATAACTTCAGTCGATCCAAACTTGTTTACGATTGTTGTAACATCATTAGATACAGCTCTTAACAATCAAACATTGGACATGTCTGATGTTTCCCCATGTGATCACGAAGAGGCAGACACCCGTATGTTTCTCCATGTGAAACATGGAAAATCCGATGCCATAGTCAAAACAGTAGATACTGATGTGGTAATTATTGCAATTTCGTGTTTTGACAAGTTAGAAATCTGTAAACTATGGGTTGAATTTGGAGTTGGAGAAAAAACTCGCTTCATTCCAATCCATGATATTGTTTCATCTTCACCTCAATCTCAGATGATTTGCGCTTCTTTACCTTTGTTTTATGCTATCACAATCTGTGATACTGTTTCGTCTTCGGAAAAAAAGGCTTGGGATTGTTGGATGCTTAATCTTACCGCAATGTGTGGCTTATTTAACTCTCTGAATTTCTCAAGCTCACCTAGTTCTATAAATGACATACAAAAGTATGTCATAGCTCTTTATGGCAATAGTCCTACTATCACGGATGTAGACGAATGCCGTTATATGATGTTTACCAATGGTTGCACTATTGAAAAGCTGCCACCAACGTCAGCTGCTTTGATGCAACATACACGCAGAGCGATACATCAAGCTGAAATACGGACATCAAGCTGAAATACGGAAATCAAGCCTCGTAAATGTTCAGCAACTACCTTCTCCTTTAGCTTGGGGTTGGAAACATAATGATGCAAATCAGCTTGTTCCGTTTTGTCAGTCTACTTGTGGCTCTCGATGTCCCTGTAAGAAAAAATCCATAAAATGCACAAGTCTTTGTTCATGCGAGTACGAAACATGCAATTCGACCACAAAATATCCAATCCTCTCTGATGTTTCATCTTCAATCCACATTGACGTTTCATCTCCAATCCACAATCATCATTCAAGAAATGCTTTTGACTTTCTAAACTCTATCTTGTAACTTGAAAAAACTTGTCGTACACGATTTTTTTTAATATCAAATTACGTATGGTAGGAATTTAACATCGAAAACCGCTAGTTTTTTCATCTTGAATTAACAGTGTTAAGACTCTGACATTGCATCATCTGGGGTCGTGTATTAATTGGATTTGTAGATCATAATTAGGGCTACATAATTATTTTAAATTTTAAAGTGGCATGACCAAAAGGGAAATTCACCCCTGGTAGCTGCTCTTCTGGTTATTCCCTTGATGACGTCGTTATTGCGTCATACTGTACTGGAATTATTGTTATTGCTTGCAATTGTAAAATTTTAAGCATTTGCAAAACTAATAATGAGAGTATTTGATCGCTTTTTTCGGAATAAACTTACCTTTGGTTCCTGAATTTGAAGTTGTCTAGTTTTAATAATGTAATGATGACGTCATAAAAGACGCAATCATGACGAAACTACTTTTAGGAATTGTGAAATGGTTTTAGTAACCGGTACTCCAACTAAAACCAACAGCAAACGACCAAAATAGGTTAAAAAAGCAAAAAAAAATATTTGATGACGTCACAATGACGTCATCAATTAAATTATTTTGTGTTTATTTTGTCTCACTTATTATAGTATGTGCTTTTTAAGTTAAAATATACAAAAATCGAATATGTAATTGCACAAAAATGACGTAAAAAGAGCTGAAACGTGATTTCTGGGAAAATCCCCGATTTGGGGGTGATCACGTGACCCAAAAAGTTGCGGCACCCACTAAAATCAAAGTTGGGTTGATCAACTGCAAAAATATGCAAAAAAACAACGTGTAACACGTTTAGCCTAAAGATTCCCCTAAGGACCTGAACTATTACTCAGATCAAAAGTAGCGTAAACTGACAATGGAAAGCACTAAGTAATCAAGTACCTTGTGAAGTCAAAATGACTTTAAAAAGGAATGATTCCCATTCGACCACACTGCCGTTTCAACGTCATGATGGAAAGCAAGTTCAGGTGAAATTTTATTTTCATCCAGTGTAAAAATGATTTATTTTTTCCGAGAAAGTATTAGCCTGCTATAAGCAAAAGGAAGTGCCTCCGTTAAATTGGAAAAAAAAGTAGCGCCAGTACTGCAGGCCTTTGCTCAAAAACCGGGCCTGCATCAGTGGTTAAAAGCCTCCACAAGTAGCCTATGCGAAACTGCCAGGATTGAGCTCAAAGAAGCTTTATCAGTTTAAGGATCAAGATGCTCACAATCAATCCAATAAAGATGCTTGCAAGTTGCAACGCCTATAGGACTTATTGTCTGTCAGGTGATACTATTTCTGGATCAGACTTAGCCTATTTATACGATACGTCAGATCGCGCCTATCAAATGAAATATTAAAAACTGTTGGGTTATTTGTTTAATATTCACAGTTCTTGGCGGCTGTGTGAGGTGACTAGCAATGCCTTGACCAGGATTGTAAATTTGTGGAAGTTGTTGAGAAGCCTCATTTGCAAATCAGTGATTGATTAAATCACTGTCGCTTTAGTGTTTTAAGACAGTTAAGTTTTAGACTGTGACACAGCGAGTTTCCTACTAGTCAGCAGTAGTGAACTGAGCGAGCAACAAATGAGCTACCGGTAACGATATTTCAGCAAGTGGCTGAAGTTGGTAAATGATGAAACTGAGCAAGCCATAACTTGGAATGTCAGCAAAAGCAGTTTGACAAACGACGACCAAGCACGTCTGACGTGACCACATAAATCTCATTTGGTTTGGTTTTTGAGTCTTTATCCTCGGACTGACAAAGCCTTGATAGGTTATTCCTGGTAGTTTCGCTTACTTGCAGAGGCTCTTGACGCAGGGCCGGTTACCGAGATTGGCGGAGTGAAGTTTTTCGATTGTTAAAGTGTTGTTGCCAGCAGTGGCGGATGTGGTGCTTGTGAGCAGTGAGGCTGCAATAAATAGTCCAGGGGGCGAAGCCCGTCGCTGAGCACGCCGAAGGCGAACGATTTAGCTGGGTGTCTCCCCCCAGAAAAATTACATTGAATTTGGTGCGTTCTGAGCATGTTTTTACCCCAAATTTTGAAAAAATGCATTCAAACTTGGTTGAAAAGTTGATGTACCGGTATTCTTAAGCTGTATTTAAAAAAAACTAACGGTATTGCTTTGGAGACAAACTTACTAGTATTGAGCTTAGTCTTGACTAGCCTAGCCGTTGCATACAAGGTTCAAGTGATTTTGAGATGCCCTAGGCTGGACTAGCCAGGGGCGTTGACAGGGGGGTCTAGGTGGTACTTTTGGACCCGGGCCCGGAATATTTAGGGGCCCGGATTTAAACGATTTCCCGCGACTTCAAACATTATCAAGATCTTAATATAATCAGAACCAAAGAAATTGCCATCAAAGGTTAAAACAGCCACTTCAGCCGTCACATGGTAAAGTACCGGGCCCCCTTCCGGGTATAGTGATTTCCCTAACCACGAATTTTTTTTCAAAAACACGAAATATTTATCTTCACCCATTCTTTAATTCTGAATATATATATTTTTGGTGGTAATCACTTCTAGCTACTTGCATCTACATTACTTAGCCGTAGGAGATGGGGGAAGGGGGGGCAGTCGCTCCCCCGCTGAAAAAAAAAATGTCGCAAATTTTGGCACAAAATGTCCAGTTATTTGGTCAAATCAATCTTACCACAATGTTTCGACGCCTCACCAGTTTAGAAACTTTACATAATTGTTGTAATTTATGAGATACATTAATATTTTCCAATGAATGTAAATGTATTATCACCGACTTTGAAAACTGTTGCATGTGGTATTGCAATCTGGGCAGTACGATAAGTTTCGATTCGACAACTGCAAAATAGAACTGTAAAAAAGCACAGTTGGGAAACAGAGGTAAGCTTATTACTGATATTCACTAACATGTAGGCTGCATTTCTTCATGGGTAAGATTTAAAAGCCTACTGGGTACTGGTAACTTTATGAGGTTTTTTGTTTTTTCTCAATATCCTACTAATGTAGTTGATTATAAAAATCATTTGGGCAAAAATGTCTAGTTATTTGGACAAATCAATTCTTACCATAAGTTTTCAACATTCTACCAGTTTAATAACTTTATAGTGTTGTATTTTGTATAAAAAACATTTTGCTTTGAATGTAAAACAGAGTATCGACAATTTTGAAAACTTTTATATTTGGTATTAAAATTTGGGCAGAATGTTAAGTTTCGATTCAGTATTTGCAGAAAATAATGCTTCGACAAGCTGAGATAAGCTTATTACAGATGTTCATTAGAATATCACACTAGCCTACATTCCTTCATTGGTAGAAGTCAATTTTACCATGAGTTATGCTGTGCTCGCAAAACTTGACTTAAATACTACAAAAGTAGCTTATCATTTTTAGATATGGTCAAACAAAATAAGCATTTGTTATAAACTTTAATCAACAGTTGTGAGGCCACATATACACCACTTTGATCCCGGCCACTAACTATAGTTATGCACAAAATGAAAAAGTATATTAAATGAAAACAACTTGTGAATTTTCCTGGATTTAATTTCATGTTTTTGTGAGCTATGGTTTAACTGTTTTCTATATTGAATGTTTAGTATAAACTGCTGTTTGTCTTTGCCAGTCCCAGGGTTGATATGCTCAGCTATTTACTATCTATGACACAGTATTAGAGCAACAACAATAAAATATAAAGACACATGTTATATATGTTGTTTTGTCATCCAATTCATGCAGTTAATATATCAGGCAATGTAAACAGTGCTATTTTTGTGTCTTGTTTTGGTAATGTGGTCTGTATTTTGTGGCAACGATTGAGTTTGAAGTTATTATCCGGGAGACTGGGAGTCATTTTTCTTCAGTGCTTGTGATTTGAGTAGGCCTAGCTGCTTCATTGTAAAGTAAGATTATCTTTGTAATGATCTTCTGAAAAAGCATTGACTATGATTTCATTGTAATATAATATCAATATTTTTGGTATCAAAAGTAGTTTTGTTCAAAGGTGGAAGTATGATGCACATAGCATGGTAAACTGTCAAATTATTTTCAGGCTGTAGGATTTGAAGCAGCATGGATTAAGTATGTAATGTTACTGGTTTGATAAGTAAACGGATTGTCATTTTAGTTTTTTCTCAATGCAAATTTACAAATATTGAGTCTTTGGACTATCTTTGAATTGAAAAGATTGAGCTACTTTTGGTCAGGTCTTTTATTGAAGTTGGGCTGGAGATTTTCATATAATCTGGTGACATGAATATTCAGCAATTATTGTTATCCAGTTATTGGTGAAGTCTCAGTTCAAATTTTTTTGAATACAGTCAGGCTTAATATATCATACTGTATATTTTTTTGTGATACACAAGAATGTTTTAATTTGATGGTTTATTTAATTGGGACACAGACAGGTCTATGAACGTAAATTAAAGTAACTTCAGCCTTGTTTTGCTGTCGTATAGGCTATACGTGTTTTTTTGCTTGTGTTTCGTACATGGCCAAGTTGATGACTCTCAGAGATTGTGAGTAATTTTGTATTTTTGAACATATATACACAAAGACAAAATTTGGGCAAATGATGTTCGCCCCCCCAAAATATTTTACTCTCCTACGGCTACTCTACTTTACATAGAATTAATTTCAGCCGAAAACTCCAACAATTTTAAACATATCGACGAAGATCGTGATTGAGAGCAAGGTTTTTGCAGTTTATTAAAAAATCCCTAATGCGTAATTGCACAGTTGGGAAAATTTGTGGATACGGTACAACAAATCTTTGAGAATATATAAATGATATTCCTCTTAATTTTCTACTTTGAACGGCATGTGTCATCTTCATTTTAACAGCACATCAATAAAAGTTTGTACACAACCTTTATATTCATAACATTGTCGATGAAGGGGGCCCGAAAATAAGTTGGTACCGGGCCCGAGAAATCCTGTCAACGGCCCTGGGACTAGCACTTCCTATAACCTGTTGAATACCCTAACTCTACCGCTAACACTTCTACATTCATGGCTCATCGCTACTCTGCAAAGTAAAAACTAACTTTAAAAAGTCTGTAAAGTTATTCGGGGCTGTTTTTCATGCAGCCCCAACAGATTAAAAAATTACGATAAAATACCAAAAGAGGTGGAGCTTCAAGGATAATTTTTAGCCAATCAGAGCGCTTGAAATCTAGAATCTCCGGCTGCAGAGCTGTTTGCCCAAAATCGGTGTTGCCAAATGAAACTTTTAACTTTTTAATTTTCGATCCGCAATTCTTAAGTGAAAAAAGCAACTGGGTCGGAAAAACACAGAGGAAAACATATTTTCCCTTTTCTCTTTCTTTCAGGTGGGGCTGCAGCCCCATGGCACGAGCCTCCACTGGTTGCCAATGCCAGGAAATTATTCCATTCACTAGGTGCCGTTGAATGGAGAGCAGTCCTGAAATGCGTTGCTCAAGCGCAGGGGCGCCGGAAGTGGGAGGGGGCAGGGGGGCGGATGCCCTCAATTTTTCTGCAGATGGAAGGGCAGGGGGGGCAATGGTGCCCTTTTAAAGTCATGTAAGCTACTGCACATTTTGCAATATAACAATTTCTGCTATTCGCTTTTAGCCTAATTATAATCCTTCATTTTTGCCTCAAAATAATATTTAGGCCTACGGCACAAAATTTTGCAACACAGTACAGGCCTTAAAACTCGTTTTTTTCCGGCAGCCGTCGTGGCCTACCGGGTGCTCCTTCTCAGCGGCCAAATCTGCGTGCTTGGAGACCAAAATACAAAATAAAATGACGATAGCACAAGTAAACAGAATTAAACTTGCAACAATGCTGAAGTGATCACTTAGCGTTGTTGAAGTCTGGGCCTGGGAGTGGGCGACGTCCTACAATAGAATCGTTGCGTCACTCAATAACTGCTTAATCGGGATTGTAATCCAGTACTGCGGGACTATCAAACGACACTCGCACGAGTGTCTCCAATGTGGCTGATTTTAAAGAAGTTCGCCACTCCCCTAGAATTCTTTTTAGCAACGAAAAACAACTTTCGACCTGTGTTGACGATGACGGCAAGGTAATAAAATAAGTATTTCAATGATGTGGAGGACATTACTAAAAGAAGCATAATTTTTGCATAATATGATCCAAAAATGTTTTCCCCTCGGATGTCAACTAACCTAGTTCTCCTTTTTAACAACGATTTAATGTTCGACAACATCGAATCGACATAAAAACGACAATATTGCCAACCGATGTAAATTAGCACTTCGGATTAAGACTTTGTTAGAATAAACGTCGGGAATTACAAACAAGACTTACAGCGCTGGTGATCGCAGATGGATATATTCCATCAATATTCCCGCACAATGCAACAGTGGCGATTATGCCGCGCTGACCTAACTTTGCGCCACTCTTTGATACTACATATTTTCGACAGTTAATCCACGATCATTCTATTGCGAAATTAAATAATTGGCTAGAAGAGACCGGCGGCCAAACTTGGCCGATTGAGGAGGTAGCACCGGCGGTCATTCAAGCACTACTTAGCAGCCATGGCTGCAGGTTGCTTTAAAGCTTGACAGTAGGTTACATCATGATAAAATAGCATGATGCCCTTCTTTGTATACCGGACACAAGTAGGCTATCATTACTCAATACATAGTGAGTTAATAGATTAGCATTATCGCTATGTCTTATCTTAAAACTTGAAAAAAATTGGCCTTTTAGTAAACAAAAGTGCCCTTTTTTCGTAATCTTGCCCCCCCAGTCAAAAATCGTTCGGGCGCCCCTGCTCAAGCGCACACCCCGAGAGTCGAATCAGCACCGCGTGATCTTGAGGCGGGCGCGTAAACACTGAGCTAACGCGACGGATTTTGCTGAGTTAGATGTAGCTTTAGCAGTGATTCTGATTTAGCAGTAGGCTAGCTGAAATTATAATTGCTGAGTTGTTGCATGCAGAGTTGTCAGACTATCGACACAGCATTCATTAACTTTTTTTTTAATTTTATTATTTTCTACTTTTGTTTGGGAGTCGTTTGGCTTTTAAAATAAGCTTTTGGCTTTTAAAATAAGCTTTTGGCTTTTCAAGATGGCGCTTGCTCTACGCAGGGCCGTCATTTTTAAATCTTTTCGGTACTTGTTCTTCAAAATAACGTTTCGGATGGAATCGAGGGCCTTCGAGGGTCCTTCTTCCTCCTTTCGTCATGGTAACACGGTTGTACATCTGCTTTGGTTTGTTTTGACCCTCCTTTTTCTTTGTGACCAAAACAACACCCTTTCCATCAGGCCCGGATTTAGGGGGGGCAGAGGGTGCAGGTGCCCCTGGCCCCCCACTTCTGAAGGGTCCCTAGGTGGAAAAAATGTGATTGTGTGTTAATTTTTTTTTCTTTCAGCCTTTGACGTTTCTGCAAAATGCTGTGTAGTGCTGGATTAATGCTACTGTAGACGTAAGGGTGGTTTTTGCACAAGGGGCCTCCCCGATCTAAAAGTGCCCCGGCCCACCATCAGCTAAATCCGGTCCTGCTTTCCATTGGGTTCGGCTTCGATGCCGATTGTATTTTCATGGATCAGTCCATTAAAATTAAAAGAATTTTTGTTTTTCAGATTATTTGGCTCTTTGCTGAAGCAAGCCTTGTTGCGCTTCAACAAAAAGCAAGAAATATTTTTCAAAACCATGCACTGTACATCTGAAGACATGATGCTACTTGTCCTCAACTTCTGAAAAAGAAGCATTCACTATTGTAATGTAACAGTAACACATTAGCGATGCGATAGGCGCCTCCGAACCAGATGCTAACGTTATTGATTTTAATGTTGACCGCTAAAAGGTGCAGTGAAGTTAGAATCAGGAAATGTTTGTTTTGGCCTTCGCTGGTCGCATCAAGCATTTTCACATTAAACTTTTTTTTTATATTTGCTCCCTACGATCGTTCGATTACGATTGTTTGCTACGTATTGTTTGTTATTGTTACGATTGTTTGTTACGTATGTTTGATTTGTTATAAAATTCTTTTGAGTTCAATACTTTACACACAAAAAAGCTAAGCGCAGCCTATGTTCAAAACAATTGTCTTCAATCAATCAATCAATGTTTTATTTGTCAGTAACAGGAACATAGGTACATGTTTGAAATATGCAATTAATACACACAATGCAAATTTACACAAGTTCCCATACCGACAGGGAGACAACGAGACGACCATACGGTCTACTAGTCAATTGCCACCCTACGGAAATGACGATTTTGCCATTTAAAATAAGCTTACAAGAGAAAAATGAAATAAAACGTTAAAACGTTCCCGCGCTTCAACATACGCACCAAAAAAAAAAACATATTTAAGATAACGTAGGCCTAAACACAAAATTCCAAGAAGCAAGCAGAGATTAATCAAGTTTCCGACTGAACATTGTATTGCATAATTATGAAACTGGCAAGTTGGTTTCCATAACATATCACTTACGATGCACTGTAGCTTTGTAAAATTAACGTTTTGATCTCTTTTTTGAAACAATAAAATGATAAGTTTTTTAGCCTACTTGGAACCTCTGACCAGACCATTGGTCCCAATACCTGCATGGACTTTTTGCCAAATTCTGTGTTTGATCTATTTATAAAATAGTTGTTGCTTGTTTGATATCTTGTGTTATGCTGATGAATGGATGAAGCATTTGTAAATAAATCACAATACGTAGACGGATACTGATTAATATGAACTTTCTACATATGTTTTTTTATTTCAATGTTTTTTTATTTCAATGTTATGTATGTCTTTTAGTTTCAAGATGTTCATTTTGAAAAATAAAGAATTAGTGTGAGCATAGTAATTTTGTTTCGTAATTATTCTTATAACCTTTTTTTGTAATTTTATTAATGGATCCAGTACATTGTCACAGGCCTTTTCCCAACTTGATATACAATATTGCAAATGACAGTAAATCAAAGCGTGATACACATCTTTTAAAGTGTCTGTGTTCACATAATTTCTGAGTTTTAGCAACGCCCATGAACCTTTTTCTACTTTTCCGCAAATTTTGTCTATGTGATATTGTGACGTTTGGCTTCGATCACCGCAAGCCCGCGCGAGAAACTAAATTAGTCTCGCGCTTGCCTTCAGATGATCTCACATTTTTTGTAAGTTACACGTTTCATTTTTTGACTAGGTTGAGAAAAATGCATCAGTTTTTAGTTGGTTGAGTTACAGGACGGTTCTTTATTTTTTTTTTGCTTATCACTAGAGAGAAGAAACTGAATTAATAAAACAAAAGTGCACAATTATTGTTTCTCTTCATTTTGCAAGGCGTTGAAAACTGAGACCGAAGAAAGAAAAGTGAACAAGTAGCCCGTTTCGCGCACAATATTTCCATGTTAATTTGTTATCTATGTAAACGCCAAAGTATTTTATTTAATCTTTTTGTTGAATGCTTGTGTTACCAATGTTAATGTTAAAATTTTTTATTTGTTTTTTATTTGTTATTAGCATGTATTCAGTTTTTGAGTTTTGAGAAATTTAACGATAATCTATTAAGCTTCAACCAGTTGTAAACTTTTTTGCATTTCGACATTCACATTGTTCTGCAAATTTATTTCACATTTGTCGCTCATCGTAAGATTAGTGTCGTCTGCAAATAGTTTAACATTCATGTTTGTTGAATTTGGTAAGTCATTTATATAAAGTAAAAAGAAGGGGTCCCAATGTCGATCCTTGGGGCACACCGCAGGTAACCTGTCTTGAGTTTGAAGAGATCCCATTGACGACCGTGTGCTGTAGACGATTGCTGATATAGCTTTTTAATAATTGTAATGGAAGGCCCCGAAAACCATATGTTTGCTGTTTCTGTATGAGAATAGTGTGATTAACTGTGTCGAAGGCTTTAGCTAAATCAAGAAATACAGAGCAAGTTGTATTTTTATTATCTAGGTTAGTTAAAATGTTATCACAAAGGTTTGACACAGCTAACGAAGTGGAATATTGTGGTCTAAATCCATACTGATGTGGTGTGATCAGGTCTTTTTATGTTAGATAATTGTACATTTGTTCGTACAGGCATTTTTCGAATATTTTGGTAAAAGGGGACAATAGTGATATGGGTCTGTAGTTGGAACAACTTTTCCTGGAGCCACGTTTAAAGATTGGGGTAACTTGAGCGACCTTTAGTACGTCAGGATATACACCTTTATCGATGCAGTCATTGAATAAGTTGGTGAGGAAAGGAGTGATTATTGGTGAGGATAGTTTGACAAATTTTATAGGAATTCCATCATGTCCTGTACATTCCGAGACGGAAAGATTATTAAGATGTTTTAATACTTCTTCTTGATTGACAGGTTTTAGGAAAAAGGAGAATGGGACACTTTGCAATTTCAGTAATGAGCCAGGAGACGGTAGAGGGATTTTAGATGCCATGGAAGGACCAATTTCTGTGAAATAATCTGAAATAATCAATTTCTCTGAAATAATCTTCAGTCGAAACGAAACCAACTTATATTTTATAATGAAATTTAATTGGAAAATAACAAGCAACAGTTCTTAAAAATGACTGTCAGAAATAGATTTATCAAAAAAATTGCTTCAGAGAAGACAAAACTTAAAAAAATATTTGCAGTAACAATTGCAGGAGACATCAATTGAGCTTGTGCGACCATGACATTAAAACAAACCGCTAGATCGGAAAAAAAAAGGTTTAAACATGCCCCTGCTTTTTTATGTTTGTGCAAATAAAATTGATTTAAGTTCAAACATTTTGTTTGTTATTATTTATTTGCGTCAGACAAAGCTGTCCATATCCAAAACAACGAAATAATGCACACACTGCAAAGGTCACAGGGAGCCACTTTGGATGTCGTCTGTTTAAGAACTCACTAAATATCTATTTAATTCAATCTACTGTTACAAATTTACATACAATGAGCGTTGGAAATCTTTATTAGTTATCATCACTGACACTCACCAGTGTTGTACGTTGAAGCTGAGGCTAGCGCCGTCAGTTTATTTTTTAGTTGACGGAAGTGGTAGCGCCGTCAATTATTTTGCCGATTTTAAGCGTCAAGCGCTATGCGTCATTTTTTGTTTTCATGGAAAATCTCGTTGAGTCGTTTCACAAGAGTTTCACAATGTATTCTGGTCACTGGCCAGCGCGACACATCTAAATTACCCGCTTTCACGTTGGTTGGAATGGCTCCCTGGAATACAAGCGGAAGAAGTTTGCCAAATGGTGATCGCTCGTATCGTGAGCAGTAGGCTATGCGAGAACGAGGGGGAATCAGAGTAGGGATCAGAGAGAGAAAGCGAAAAACCAATGAATGTCATCGCGGAGGTTGAAGAAACTTTATTCAAGAGCTCTATGCCCCTGAAAAGAGCGATGTTGGTGCAGCGGACCTCGATAAAATAAAATTTATATATGCCAAGCCATCACAACACGCTTGGAACAGTGATGCCTTTCCGAGTAAACGTTTTCAAGACTTGTTTTTGGAATACAACAGTACACAATATCATTCAGCGCTGCTGTTGAACGCATGTTTTCGCTTGAAAAGGACATTAGGCTATGCGTCCCAAACGCAACAGATTGTCAGACAAACGTTTTGAAATGCTTGTGTTTCTACAAAGAAATAACTAATAAGCTAAAGCATCTAATTACAATACAGTCTCAAAACATAAAACCTGCTCTTTATTTATAGCTATTGTTAGCCTACACTTGGTTGAAATACTTCCGTTTTGTGAGATCCTGGCTAAAATAACGCTAGAATTTAGCGCTGACGCCGTCAATTTCTTTAAGAGCTGACGCAGACTTTACGCCGTAAAGTTTTTAGTCAATTCGCGCTGACGCCGTCAATTCATTTCATTGACGCGTACAACACTGTCACTCACGTAGTTTTTACCACTCTCAAGTGATCTTGTATCTAAATTCATGAAGCTACGTTGAAGCGTATTCGTAGCTTCGAATTATTATTTATAGCCAACCAGCCATCTGTTGTGTTCCCAGGTTGAAGATTTTAACTCTCTGAAATGACGTATCAGGAACTAATTCTCAACCACTTAGCTTACTTATAAGATCCAGAGAAACCTGATAAGATCTCAGGCATGTGATACTCCAAACTTAGTAGGCTATAACTTTTTATGACAAATCGGAAAAGTTTATAAGCTTTAAATATTTGAAAATTTATTTATTAGTACCGGTAGCCTAAAACTTGCAATTACAGATTAAAAACTTTGGTCAGTGAGATTGGCTGTGTTTGTATACAGGATACTTGAGGCCACGCATTGAAAGCTTCAAAATAAACAAACATAGCCTATTGGCTTTCATAGTTTGGTCTAGCTAGACCAGGGGTCCACAAAATAGTGCGTCCAAAGTTGGGTCGCGATTCAAATTTTGGGTCGCGAGACCATCGACTATGGGTCGCTAAACAGCTTAAACTTAGCCTACTGTAAATAGCCTATCACTTATTTGGCAAAAATAAATACAAACATATAGTCTTTGATGTGCTAAGTTTCATAGAATTTTGTACAAGAAAATGTATCCTTTCAATGGTAGTACAGTACTCCCCGCTCATTAAGACTTCGGTAAATAGGTCTACCCGCTTATTAAGCCCAATTTGGTTCATTCTAGAATTACTGAAGGTGTAAAAGTGGCAGAGAATCATCTCCTCGCTTTAGTAGGCCTCGCCGCTTAATAAGCCTAAAATTGCCCGGTCCCAATGTGGGCTTAATAAGCGGAGACGGCCGTCAAAAATCGAATTGTATTGGTGTTAAATTGCAAAGTAGTTTATTATGCGCAAAATTGTATGCTTCTGAAACGTTTGGGTCGCGAAGATTTCAAACGATTGTTTTTTTGGTCGCGCCTACAAGAATTTGCGGGCCTCTAGTCTAGACCACATCAGTGACGTAACAAGAGGGTTGACAAAAGCAATTGCTAGGGAACAAGCGTCATTCAACACGAATTATAATGGTATTAAGAGTTGTAATAGTAGCCTACCAAAAAAACATATTCTTAGGGGGGGGGGGGGGGCAAGATAAGATCTTGCGGGTGTGATTGTCCTCCCTGGGAGCTAATCGGGCTTGCACAACACAAAACTGTGGAGGCATGTTTGCCATTTTTAACTTTTTTTTGCAAGTTATTGCTGTAAGAAACACTTTTTAACGCAGATCATGCGGTCTAATAGGCCTACTCTTGTCACGTGTTGACTAAA
Source organism: Aplidium turbinatum (assembly GCF_918807975.1). Lineage (NCBI taxonomy): Eukaryota > Metazoa > Chordata > Ascidiacea > Aplousobranchia > Polyclinidae > Aplidium > Aplidium turbinatum. The sequence goes on along the minus strand of NC_137480.1, from coordinate 18,382,209 downwards.
TCATATATTTTGTGCTTCACAACGAGTAGGCGCTAAAATAACATTACCACAGAAATGTGACGAAGATCTTCACCGTGATCACGTAGACGGTGGGCCCAGGGAGAGACTTTACCATTGCACTTCGGAGAAGTTGACCTCTGCGATTACCCCAAATGTGGATAGCTCGGTCGTATAATTTTTGTTAGTGGGGACTGCGTTCGCGCTTTAAAAAAAATGCCACACTCAGAGCCATGTGAGCACCATGTTGCCTCTCCCCCCCGAAGTCCGCTAGGCTAGTGGACTCCTATGTTTAGTGATGGCTCTTAAGAATACGATAAAAAAGCATTAAATTATAGTCGCAAATCGCAAACTCTTTCAATGAAGGAATTCACGTTTATCATATTACCAAAGAGTAAACAACTCTAACCTTTTTTATAAAAAAAAAAAGCAAACATGCCTACAATGCAGTAGCGGATGTGCAAAAAAGCTGGTGAAAGACCAAAGTGTTAACACAGCAAAATTTATTAGATAATGGCCAATGCAAAACTTAACGTCAGAAAAAGGAAACTTACATAGGGGGTAGTAGGCCTATAGGAAGCTTGCCTCCAGAAAAATTTGTGACAAATATAATCTTGCTTTGGTCACTTTTATCACGATGCACACTTTGTATGTAATCATAGGTAATAGTGTAAAAATGATCCAGGTGCTGGGGCCGAGCGAAAACAAAAAGTTAAGCAAATGGCAACTATCTTATCGGCCTACAAGCAGTGCTGTATTCGAGGGTATACGGCGGTATACGCAGTATACTCTCTGCTTTTTGGAGCAACTAATAATATACCGTCTGGTTTTCCAAAGAGAGTGCGTATGCTATCCTTACTGATCCTTAAGGTATGATGTTCTGCAAGAATTATCCATGTTATCCATTGAACTTCAGTCTTGAAGTACAACTTTACCTAGAGCCGAATTTTTAATAAAAAGGACAATACGAATTATTGAGAGTTTCAAGAAAAATCTGGGAGAAAAAATGCAGTTGGCTTTAGCTGCGAAGGATAATTTAATGTTCAGAAATATTCCTCTGATACAGAATTCTAAAATGGTGTTAATTAACGCGAATCAATTCATTCAGAGCATTGTTAGCAGAATGCAAATGAGACTTTGCACTGATGCCGACACTGACAATGGTCATATACTATTCTACTGGATGATATTACTAACCTGCAACCTGAAAAATGATAGAAGGAGATTTGCGTCATGGAGAAGCAGAGGTGAGAAGAATTTGTAGACGCTTTGACATCGATGAAATACAGTTAATCCAAGGATTAAGAGAGTTTAGTAAAAACGTTGAAATTGTGCCCAATAATTTGAAGCCTCTTTTGACAGCTATTTTAACTTTACCTTGTTCGACCGCAGAATGTGAACGTGGTTTCAGTTTAATGAACAATATTATCACAGGTTTAAGAGCATCTTTGCTCACTGATAATGTGAGCTGCTTGATGTTTATTAATTGCAATGGACTCACCTGTGACTCAATTCACTGTTAAAAAATATGTAAGATCCTGGTTGCTAAACCACCGATCAGCTAAGGTTACTAGATCCCAAATTTGTAAAGAGGATAAAGATGTAGATTCCTCTCCACAGGCTGTTTGGAATGTATTCATAGAAAAATAAACAATTTGCGCCTCTCGTCCAATTTTGATGTTGATAATTCATGTTATGGTAGAATAAAGATTAGTATTTTGCAAGTTGTGTATTATTTATCATTTTGGCAAATCTGACAGTATACCCTGTGCTTTTTTTACGAATACAGCACTGCCTACAAGCTCAACTCTCCGTGCCAAAAAAGTGTAAGAATATGCACAATAACCAGTTACTGCCAGCACTAGGGAGTCTAGAGCAGGGGTCACCAAACTTTTTTCTCTGAGGGCCGGACTGCTGCAAGATTAACAGCTGCGGGCCGGATGCAAATTGTGAAACGATATACAACTATTTAGAATCTCCATTGACTTGAATTGAACACAATAAATAACAAAGTCAGTGGTGAAATAGCAAAGTTGTGATGAAAATCGAAAGGTTGCTAGAAAAGTTATCCCCTGCCCTGCTGTGATATACTACAGAGCATCTTGCTCTTGAAAAAACATTACATCTTTCCACATTCGGCCTAAGCTGTCCCCATTTGTGGTGGCCTAATGATGAAAAGAGAAAAACAACATGTAGACTGCCTGGTGGCAGGCCCGGATTTAGGGGTGGGCAGAGAGTGCAGGTGCCCCGGGTCCCCCGACTTTTGAAGGGCCCCCTAGGTGGAAAAAATGAGATTTTGTGTTATTTTTTTTTTCTTTCAGTCTTTGAAGTGTTCTGCAAATATGCTGTGCAGTGCTGGATTAATGCTACTGTAGACGCAGAGGTGGTTCATCGCGCCGTGGGCGCGAAAATTTTTTTTGCACGGGTCTCCCGATCTAAAAGTGCCCCGGGCCCCCCATTAGCTAAATACGGCCCTGCCTGGTGGTGCTGCCGTGTAGCTCAACAGCAACGTCAGTCCTTTACAAAAAGTTCGGTAACTTTTTTCCTTAACAGTTGTAGTTTTCGCAGCAAGTGGCGGGCCAGATGAAATCAGTTCGCAGGCCGGTTCCGGCCCGCGGGCCGTAGTTTGGTGACCCCTGGTCTAGAGTGATTGCTGAACACGGGAAACCTTCGCAGATGGTGACTTTCTATAACAGTGTCTCACTGAAGTCTCAGAAATAATGTGCCTAGAAAATTTGCCTAACTTCAATACCGTTAACTTGTCTAGAAACAGCTGTGCGTCGAATCGAAGACTTGTCACTGACGTAAAAGTTGTCACAGGAAGCTTCCGCTTTGAAGTTTTACTCGATTGCATATGATGAAATCACAGTTGCTATACCCACTCTGCGTAGTAGTCAACATTTTACGGGAAGTAGATGGCAACTTTTGCATTAGTTGGAGTTACTCTACAGTAAAGGGCACAACTACAGGTAAAGATATTTTTACAGCTGAGTCTGATGCCATTGCAAAGATGGTATGTAAGGGGGACAAGTTGTGCAAAGACATAAGTTCACAACACCTTGAGCTCCAACTATGCCAGAGAAAAAAGAATGATGTCTATGGTGAGCGCCTCCAGACAACAAAATTTGTCGTTTTTACATCCCTAGACAGTCCAGCTTGGTGAAGGAAACATAAACAATGAGAAAACCGTGTTGAAGGTTGTGTTTCTTCATGTTGTCAGAACGAGCAGTCTACAAACAATGCTTCACGACATGAGAGAGGAGAGAATGAGTCCTATGAGCTTTTCCATTAGCGACTGGTCTAAACTTTGGTGTATTTATTTGAATGTCACCCTCCGTAAAAATGTTTGGACACCCCTGAACTGTAGGCTATACAGGCCTACGTAAGTAACCTTGCTAACATTGAGTTAAAGAAGTAGATATGAAACTTTCCAAGTAGCTGATCCAGGTAGCACTTGGTCACGTGCTGAAAAACACGAAAGAAAATAGGTGAAAGGGGCCCAGTGTAGCTTACATAGGCTACTAGGCTATGTGGCTAAATGGCTAAGTTTTCTAGGGGGCAAATCCCCTAGATTCTTTGCCAGTTTTTTTCCCTTTTTGGATCTCAATAGATTAATTAGCTACACTGTTCATTTCGCTTGCAATTTTGCGTGTTTGAAATTTCAGTGCTCCATTCCGTAGTGAGCTAACCTTGGCAGCACTAAAGAGTTGTTTGGTTGTTGTATGATACGAAATATTTAGTTTAGTACGTTTCATAAATGTTAATAAGTGGCCCACTGAGAAGTTTTTCATTATCATACAACACTAGTCTAAAAAGTAGGTGTGTGGAGTCAAATAAATCTATTCAATTTAACTTGAAATTTAATAGCGGTGCCCTTACATAAATCCAAGGCTGTGGCGTCCGGAGAAAAATGTATGACTATTCGGTTTATAACTGGCCGATTCCGGACGCACCATAATCCCTCCAACTCCACAACAAAATCTGTTGAGAGTATTTTGAAAAAAATAAAAATAAAAAACTATAAAATTCCCCCACATCATACACTCCTAAATTTACTGAAGCTCAAAGAAAGACTCTCTTTATTAAAGCAAAGACAGACAGCCATCATTCTGCCACCCTGGGCATCACCAAAGAATGCAACGTTCCACAAAGTTCGATTTCCAACAACAAAACCTTTATTATTAGTTTACAGTGTAGTCGCTTTTGGCAAACTCAAAATCTGCCAATCGTTTTCTTTTGTTCTGTCTTGAAATCGCAACGTCATCAGTTTGACATGTAGATGGCCTACTATTGAAATAGTGTGCCGATAACCAGACTCCAAACAATAAAATAGCTTTCAATCGGTTTTAATTCACGAGGTCCCTAAGACAGTAGGCTACAATCACTAGAATGATTGTTAACAACATACTGACCATTTCTGCAATTAAACGTTACTATTTGTTTTTCATCTGTAGGCCTAATCATTTTAAACTGCAGCAGTTAAAATTACGTGAGCAGGAAGCACAAAGTTACAAATGGTGAAATGGATACGTATTTTAGTGATATCAGTTTTTCTATGTTGGATGACATGAGTAGTTGAATTGCTGATAAATTGTACTAATATTTGCTGTGAGATAAATTTTCTTTGCAGAGGTAGATTAGGCCATGTAAAGGAATTGTTGCTACAATGTATTGGCTACTGTGCACTAGTCAGCAAGTCACCTGAGCTGCATTTGACACTTTATCTGTTGACAACAACGGACCGGACAAAGATTTTTAAAAAGAACTTATTTTAGCAGATTTTTTTTTATTTGCACATCATTTTTTTATAAGTTCGAAGTTTAAAATGCAAAGTTCAGTTCAGTTCAGTTGTTTTTATTTCTGACCATCATATCAAAACAATACACGTCAACATAGCAAAGGTCGAGAAAAGGGTAGAAGCGACAAAACGCGAACGTTAAAACGTGCTTGAGACCGAAGTAAGTTATTGAGTTGAAAGAAATTTGGCACGGTCGCAACACCTTCAGAAAAATTTAAGAAATAAAGGGAAAATAAAAAAATAAAATGTTACAAAACAAAAACAACATATATTTAGGCTATAGCTTTATTAGCCCACATAGCTTTAGCTGATATATTTAAGATTTGTATGGACAGTTGCTATGAAGATCGGCCATGGTGCGTTATCAAGAGTGCTGATGGTCGTATGGGGAACACGTCTTGATGCGTTTAGCTCATTGCAAAGAAGAGCAAGGCAGGCAAAGCTATTAAGACCAATAAAAGTGTGGCTTTAGTTTATACAAAATTAATCTTCTAACAGTGGCTTCAAAACACTTGCTCTAGTGGTGTGTGAATATCACATAGTCGAGTTAAGAGTAGGCCGTTCATTTAGGCTGTTCTGCTGTTTCGTTTACAGTTCATCACGCCAGTGTCAGAGCCAGGCGAGAGCATTGCTGATAAACTTTCTTATCATGTTACAGATGGAGGAGACAGATGGTGGAGTGGAGATGTGGCAATAATAGTCTACTGATTATATTGTTATGATTGTGCCAAAGCTGTTAAAGTAGGCTCATTGTGAGAAGTCTGAAACAGCCTCTGTTCGTAACCTTACGTTTGGAAAGTTATTTTGTGTAGCGTGCTTTGAATCAAATCCTGACAAACTGATAACAGAGGTTATAGCTAAAACGCAATTCAAGAACAACTTTTCGTTCAGCATCGTCTGTGTCTGTGCACAAAAAAAAGTTACAAACAACACTAAAACAATAAGAAACTTTATACTATCCTGATAACCAAGCATGCGTCATTGTTTCAAAGGTTTTACCAGTATACGAAACTGCCACAATTAAGCTTCCAATGAAGCTTTCTCCAGCTAAGCCAATCAAAGTGGCACTGCCACTGAGCAACTATTGTCCGCATGTTGCTTTAACTAATTTGGTGAATCAAGAACTAATCTAGCCGCAAATAATTCTATTTGCCATGTAATGCATTGAGTACTAAAAAAACGTTTGAAAGTTAACCGTTTTACTTTGTCTTGGCGCATTTTGGCATTCAAACGTCACCTAGTCTATGACATTAGGTGATAATTAATTTTAACTCTACCAACATAATTTGCCTCTTGCTTAAATGGCTTAACTTTCAACGCAGAAGTTTAGAAGGGTTTGCGCTGAATTGAGTAAAGTAATCGCAAATCACGTAAATGTATTTCTGACATCTTCATACGTAAAATCAACGTAGGCTACTATGGCATAATATAATATACTTCGTGAATACTATTCTTGTCGATGTCATAACAGCTGTGTGCAACAGACTGGCGTAGACATAAGTGTACGGAAGCAAGGGAAGTAAATTCTTAAGCTTGTTTTTGAGATGGGGTTCTTCACTGTATTCTATATTGTTAGTTGATGGGAAATATTTTATTTGTGGCGAGCTGGTGTCAGTGAGCAATATTTTGTTTACAATGCTGTTTCATATCAAGATTTTTTTAAATGTGTGTTTCTGCTGCAGCACAAGCCAAACTTCAGTCAATAGAGCCAGATAAGACACAAATTCACAGTGTTTTGTGCATGTTGTTTGCGAGATAATGAGCTGCCAGGCTGCTGCCTGCATTAGACAACAAAAACTCGCATTTTATTTATTTTGAAAAAACATTTCTTTTCTTTTTGCTAGTCAGTACTATAGTGAGCTTTGGAGAACAAACTGGAAATCCTTGGACCGAAATTTCCAAAAGTTTTTATATAACATCTAAGGGTAGACGTGTTTCTTAGCAGTCGAGTGTAGCAAGAATTGACAGCGATAGACTCGTGTTTCGCCCACGAGGCTGAGCTCATCAGTATCGCACCTTCTCAATAAGTGTAGATGAATAAACAAAGAAAAGCCATAACTTCTCATATGAGCAAAACAAAGCGTGTTTACATATTGCAACCGACTGATGTAAGCATGCATTATATGAGTGCTATGAAGCAATTAGTGTTATATTTTTTGCATCTTTGGTTGATTGATTGATTGAATCTTTATCCTCGGACTGGGAAAGCTTCTTGCAGAGCTTAATCCTGGCAGTTTCGCATACTTGTAGAGGCTTTGAGTTACTGACGCAGGCCCGGTCACCGAGATTGACAGAGTGAAGTTTCCGATTGTTGAAGTCTTGTTGCCGGGGAATTATTCTATCCATTAGATGCCGCTGAATGGAGAGCAGTGAATACCTTAACGTGCGTTGCTCAAGCGCACACCTTGAGAGTCGAACCAGCGCCGCTATTGATCTTGAAGTTTCTTCATTCCAGAAGTGACGCGCTAACCAATTGAGCTATCGGGGCTTTAAAAGCTAACAAAACACATTTGGCCTCCACTGACGTGTTGTCTGATGGTTTCCATTCATCATATAGTTCAGCTATTTCTTGCAAATTTTGACGCATTTTTCAAGGTTTGCTAAGAGATGTTCAACATTGGAATTGAAATAATGATAAAATCCCAACTATTTTTCATTATTGGGGACTTTACCTCTATTCAAGATCAGTTGCTTTGAAGCATTTTTTTGAGGCTAGTTTAAATTTGTGTAATAACAGTTTTGTTTTTCTATTAAATATTATTTAATAAATGTTGAAGTAAAAATCATATACCACAACAATTCCGAACCCTGAAATCGTTGAATTCAAAGCAAGGTTGTGCTCGCGAAAACACAAAGCCTAATAATATAACCATTCATGATTATAGAATAGATCCACCACATTGATGAATAGCCCATAGTCTAACAGAACCAATACGAGATATTGTAATGGTATTGCTTCACAATGAAGATCAATGCGTAAAAGTAAACAATAAAGAAGATTATTTATAACGGGCGACTTCTACTTGCCCAGAGTGCGTCTTGGGCATTATTCTCTGTGTTTGCTTTCCACGGCCTATAGGCTACTATCACTTACAAGCAAGAATAGATTTTACATAAAGCTATACAAAACAGACCCATATCCAGACTCGTGTTTCATCATCACTGCGCTTGCTTTAACCACAATATTTATCAACCTGTGTTATCATTAGCAGTGACAACGAGCAACCAGCGTGGTCTTACTTAGTGTGCTACTGATGAGGCTGATATTGACAAAAAAAGCGCCAGCTACAGCTACATCTTTTTACAACTACTATTATGCTTATATGGATTACGACCAGTGACGTGCGGTGAGGTTCCTAGATGGTGAGGCACTAATTTTTTCAAGTCACTTTTACAATAAAATTTTTTAACAACAAAAATGGTATCATACTAAGCAAAAAAATTAGCAGCATGCTTTCACATTTATTAAAAATAAAATCCATGCGCCTATCCTTTTGGACTAAAACATTTGTGACTTTGTTATATAGACCCTTCTTTAGTCCTAACATTATCACCAGATATTGAAAACAAGAGACAGGGAAAGCAGAAAAGGCAATTTTTAAAGCATAGCCATTAGCCACACAGCCACTTCTTTTTTGAGTAGCAATCTCCTTGAAAGTTGCAAGTTATTTTTTTTTGTTCAGTCGTCTGATGCAAACCTTATAAATTTAGAACCGGTCTTTATTTATGACTTCAACTTTGGATTGAAAGTTTATTTTTTTAAAATCTCTCAGATTTGATACTAATCTTCCTCCATTTTTTAGTTAAATTTTATAAGAAACAATTCTTTACACTGCAAGAAGGCACATAGGCTACCTCGTACTATGCCGGCATTCCAGCTTGAGGAAAAAGGTTTCATAGCTGTGACGTCACATTTGAGGCAAGCCTCAAATCGTAGCTAAATTGTTCATGATGATTTCTGGGCGACTTTGCGAAAGAAAAAGGCACGCATAATGCAGTGTATGGAAGTTTTCTGATCTGAAGTGAGGCACAGCTTGGCGTTGCCTCTCCTCGCGTATTTCAACGATTTTGACCACGTGAACGCTCGATATGAATATCGCCACAGAAACAGAAAAAATTAAAGCACAGTTTGGGTGTAGAAGAAACCAGGGAGTCGAACCGAACCCGAACCGGATTTTTGTAAACCGGTTTTGGTGCGATTTTGTCTGAACCTTAACCGGAACTGAACTGAAAATTTGAGTTAGCTTAAACCCTAACCGAACCCGAACCGGTTGAAAAAAGCGGTTCACTCCAGCATTACGTCATTGTTCGCATTGTGGTAAGTGAAGTTGTACGTAGCATGTTGTTATCTTGGAGGCCACGTTGTACGGATGAATTATAGCCTATTCCGTAACACCCGATCCACTATCATCGATGCTTTGGAGAGGAATTTTTTGAGGTAAACAACTTCTGTTCTGTGACATCATAGACAATATAGTTTGATTGTAACTTGCGCAACAAACAACAAAGGCAAGTTAATTGAGCAAAGCAGTGTTGAGATCAGTGTTGCAAACCTTGCGGTTTTTCACGCCCAATTGGGCTAGTTAGTAGTTGGGCAATAGTAGGCCTAGGCCTAATTTTATCGGACCCGAACCGGAACTTATAAAACCGGTTTTAACTTTCTTCGAACCTGAACCGGAACTGAACCAAATTTTGAAACAATCTTTGAACCAGAACCGGACCCGAACCGGAAAAATCAAACGGTTCGACTCCCTGGTAGAAACGTAAAATTTGGGGGAAAGGGGGCACGACTACAGCAATTCACACAAATAAAAGCACCTAAAAACGTGCAATATTTACTACTTTTTAACAAATATATAATATTTATTCTGTGATAACCATATCTTTGATATAAATTTTGCTTTGCCAAATGTTGGCAGGTGAGGCACTGCCTCACCTGCCTCCCCTGACTGCACGTCCCTGATTACGACATAGTCTGCACGACTAGCGTCTAGGATCATCATTATAGGAACGTATGCACAACACTTGCTAACATATTAAACTTCACCCTTGCACTTTGAAGCACATTTTGAGAACGTTCTTATATTTAAGAAATCGTTAGCAGGCCTCGAAATTCGTTTTTGTTGACTGCGGACAAACGTGTCCGGTCTGAGCAGCTATCTCGGCGGACAAATTAAGTCTCACGGCGGACACACCAGTTTTAGCGTCGATCGTCACGCTTAATCACTTTATCTTGATGATTCTTCGCCATTTGAGAAGTATAGCTACGGTTGAGACGTCTTTTTAAAATTCTGCGAAGTTACTCTGAAAGGCTTTCATCAGACCAACGACGTGCGCTTGAAGAGTCAAAGCGCCGTGTAGCTGCTTAATACGCCGCATAACTAATTAACTTCCACCGAACGAGGTCGTGTGGCATCTTGCGTCACAAAGCTCTGGACACGAGTTGAAAAACTTCTACACTAACGCTACTATTTTCTGTTGTGCAAAGTTTCACCAGGCCTTTTTCTTTAGGTTTATTTTTGCAAGTCATATGAGCGAAAGCGAATTTTCCCTGGGCCTTTTCTTTCTTACTGTAATATCAAAACTAAACAAATTTTGCTGCATCTTGCTGTAATAGCCTACTCGTATAATCTAATTTTGTAACCAACCTTGCCATATCAATATTACTCGGAGATCAAAGCCAGACATTGTGACGTAAGACTTGAACTAAGTTGCGCGTGATTAGTGTGAAAGTACCGGTACTCCCATCGGTTCTTAGCAAATAATTCACATTTGTTACGCTGATTCAATGTCACCAATCGTTGAAGCAACGTAAAAATCGAAAGTTTTCCTGCTTGAATGGAAGCTAAGGGATACAGTATTAACATTTTCTAGATGCGCGCTAGAATGCCCAATTGCCCATGGAAATTATATATTCGCAACAATTGTTCGTGCTATGCAATGACGATTTCTACCGCTATTTCTCGGCGGACAAATATGACCGATCTAGATGGTACTTCCCGCGGACATCACATGCTGTGACGACGGACATGACCGCCGTGTCCGCCGTGAATTTCGAGGCCTGCGTTAGACTTGTAGTAGTAGCCTACCGGCATTGCGTTTATGAGTTGCTTGTGATGTGAGTGATCTTCTTTGGTTTGGTTTGAGTTTGAATCTTTCCGAGGACTGACAAAGCCTTAATAGATTATTCCTTGTAGTCTCGCATACTTGTAGATGCTCTTGACGCAGGGCCGGTTACCGAGACTGACAGAGTGAAGTTTTCGATTGTTGAAGTGTTGTTCCTGGGGAATTATTCCATCCACAAAGTGCCGCTGAATGAAAACCAGTCCTTAGAATGCGTTGCTCAAGCGCACACCTCGAGAGTAGAACCAGCACCGCTTGATATTGAACCTTCTTCGTTTACGAAGTCGCGTGCTAACCAACTGAGCTATCAGTATCGGGGCTGGCATAAAAAAAATCAAACTACCCCAACGGTCTTAACGACTAATCTTTGTCTGAAGAAGCTATATGGTCTTCTCTTCATTCATTCTCAATAATTTCGGGATTAGTTCTAGTAAGTAATATTTAAATATATCCGCAAAACGGTAAACCAACTTGCAGCAGGTCACATGACTAGACAGGTGATACAGTCAGTTTTAAACTACCCAGATAGTCATTTTATCTGCTCCAGATCTGGTAAGGACTTGACCAGATCTGAGTCAGATGAAGTGGCCGTTTGGGTAAGTAAAGATTTTCATAAAAGATGTTATGTTAACACAAGAACAAAATTGAAGTTGTAGTCAGACGTCAGCTTATCACTTATGCAATAAATGGTAGTAATGAAGACGACTTTAAGATTTCTACACTTTGCCAAATAAACTATATTAGGCTATATGTAAATAGTTTATTTGAGCTTAATAAGGTTTATGTCTCTTTCGATACTTTCACCTTTTTGCATCTTTTTTTCGCAGTTAATGAGAAACTCGATTCCGTCAATGAAAGTTTGAATAATTTCAACCTCAGAAACACCTAGTCGGTCTGCATTTAAGATGTCAAAGATTCCTCTATTGGCAGAGGTGCAAGAATCTTCTTGATGGGCTTGCCGCTTTTCCAAACGTAGTCGTCTCAATACCTCGTCAAATCGAAACTGTTTAGACAATTTTGGAATCTTCATTTGGACGCTAACTTCAATGCCCGTTCCTAAGTTGCCTGGACAAGTTGCAATGTATCCAAGATGAGAATCGTACATAAACTGATGTCCCTGGGCTTGGATGCAGTTATTAAGCTGCTCAATGCCTTTACGCATGGTGATAAACGCTTGAGTAATATCACCTCTTTCCTGTGTTGTAATAATCCGTAAATGGTCTTCTTCGTTAACTTTGACAATAAAGTTCTTTTTTTCGTTAAGCCAGAGACCACGTGCGTCCGGCCAATCTCTTACCATGCAGGAATGAAGCTGAGTGGCCGACAGTAGTGATATACTTTTGGTACTTCCGAGAACATTTTTCTGCTGTTCGTCTGATAACCCTTTAAGTGGATGATACTTTCCTTTAAAATCATCAGTCATCTTTTCAAAGGCATTTTTGATTATTTTTTCAACCTGCCGCCGCTCAGCACGAGTGCAGTGAGAAGGCAAGCAAAAGCCTTTTAAGTTTCTAACGCTTCTAACCTTGCAGGATAGGACAATATCTTTGTCCAAGTTCTCTCCTCCAGTTAAAGTCGAATAGTCGGTGTTTATGGGGTGCTGGTCCATAGCTTTGTAGCCGTTGTGTCTTGCTTCAATTACCTGATCAAAAAACTCCGCAAAAACTCGATAAGACTCTTCATCGCCTGCTAAGCAGCCCATTGTCATGCAATAGTGATTCCCAGGGTTATCTACCCCAGTCTGTATCACATTGTCAATGGTAAAACCGCTCGTTGTTTCTATAGCTCGCATATGTTTGTAAACTTTCTCTGTTAGACAATGGGCCATATGGCTGTGGTTATTTTCCAATTCAGGGTATTCCTCTTCTGCTGTGTATTGTTGCATTGCCATTCGATATGCTTCTTGTTTAACTCGTATAAGATCTGTCTCTAAAAATAACGCCCAATGGTAACACAATCACCGTTGTAGCTGGTCTTCAAAGCAAAGAACTAAACAGACATTCGTTTGCGCCTAAATTTATATACTGTACAATTCCTCATCCAAGAGCTGTCAATAATCTATGACGACCAACAGACTTCACCAGGTTGCATTTTTCCAGACGACAAGCTATCTCTGCAAAACCGATTTGTTGTGTGACTACTGACTAGCTCCAAGATAGTAGCAAACATAATGCATATCGAACTTTTGCGTTGGATTTACGTTAGCAGTACATACTTTAATGTTTGAAGACTCAAAAGATTTCAATTTTGAATGCGTTTCTTTCGTCGTCTGCGCTCCATCATACTAACTCTTGAAGAATGCTTGTATATTGATTGGTTGTTCATTCCGCTTGCTTCAATACCGTACATCATTTAAAAAGCAAAAATAAATTGTCTGATTAATTTCTGAAGTAAATCGAATCGTATTTTACAGTATTACGATTTGCCAAATGACTAGAACTAAATTTTTATTTGCAAAGACCTTGGCAAAGACTTAGTACACTTGTAAGGCTTACCCTAGAGATAGCATAATTCACATTTGCATCAAATGAAACACCTTGTATATTCCAAAGGAATATTGGTTCCCCTTTATCTCTATCTACATACTGGCAATTTTATAAAAATCGAATCTTTTTTACCGTTTATTTCATATCGATGGATTACACTACGCTAAGATTATCTTAAGCAGATAATATGCAAAATAGTTATTTTATAGTTGTTTGATGTAAAACAAAATTCGTGAAAACAATAGTCAATCTGAACAAAACAATACAAAATTTAAAAAAACATGAATTGAAGTTTGTTTTAAAACAGAGAATGAATTTACTTTTTGCTTTTTGATCTTTGTAATTCTTACTTAAAATAATTTCTGATTTGACTATGTTTTACTCAGTGTCGGATATATCAACAACAGACCCTTTAAGCTGGCGATTGAACAAATCATCTGATTGGTTAAGAAAGAATTAGTTTGCGCCAAATTCATCGTTGGATCAGTAATCGCCCATCTAATCAGCGAATTACAGTTGGTTCATCATAAAAAATATTACTCAGCAAAACTGTTTGCTTAATCAGCATATTTGCTCAAATTAAAGTCTTCAAGTATAGACCTACCTGGATAATAAAGAATAATTTTTGTTAACCCTCGTTGTACTTCTTTGAGTCAAGACCAGTGATTCTCACCATGTAGCCTGCAAGCACCCTTGGGAGTCAGTGAAAAAGTTTTAGGAGGTGCGAAAGTGCACTAGAAGTTAAATATGTGTGTTTGTAACATTGTTTATAGCCTACGCACACATTAGCCTATCTTTTTGTGCTTATTGTAACTTTATTTCTGATGTTTTTTGAATGTACTATTTTTTGTTTTAGCGAATTTTATCTCATATAAGATTCAGTCTTGAAACGTTAGGAGTCTGTAGCCTTGGTATTTTTACCTTTGGATTGTTCTGCCGGCTGACGTCATGATACGAGTGTTGATGGTTCTGTGTAGTTTGAATGTTTTGGTTTACGTGTGGTGGCCTTTGATTTAACATTGAAGGGGTTCCTCTTCTTGTTCAACAACTTAAAATCATGTAAAATTCATGCATTTGTCACTTTCGACTAGAGTAGAAGATTGTGGAATGGAGACTTGTGTGTGGCACACACGCACGCACGCGCGTGCGGATGTAATCTTGTGATGTTAAGTTACGTTGAAGGAAGGTAAGTATGCTGACAGGAAGAATGGCTATCATTCACTGACAACTTGCAAATTAAATGGGAAATCAATTTCTAAAATTTCAAGCAGAATAGGATTACAAACGATGTTTTGACAGAGCCCAGAAACGGCGGAGAAAATATAGGAAATAGTTGTCCCTCAAAGGCTTGATAAAATATATTTTCCAATGAAAAGCAATAAAATTTAATTAAGGCCTCTTGAGAGGTGCTTACGCGTTTAAAAATAAAACATTTCAAATCATTTTTTATTTGCTCCCTATACCCAAACCTCGCTTAGCATTGTCTTCGACTCTACAAATACTCGGAGGCAATTTTTCCTTCAAACACACTTTAATAGATAAAAGTACTGTATTTGTATTACCCAGACTGGATTCAAACCAGATCCACGAAGAATTAAGGCTAAGTCACTGATCTAGCCACTTTGTCACTGGATGGTTTGTATCAGTAAATTCCACTGAAGAAAACATTTTTTTTTTTCAATTAGCCATGTGGCTTGACAGCATGTATTGCCACGAGGAGTTCCACTTCCATCACGGAAATACTACATTGGGCTTTTTGAAGCTTGAAAAGTTTACAAACTTTTTCTCAGAAAACAAAAGAGCAATGTATTCAGTTTAAAGGAAAAAGGGGCAGTGTGTTGCAATTTGATAACCTGCAGCCTTTCACAGCTGGGTAATATCAGTATGTGCTTTGCGGTTACCTACTGCGTTACAACAAGTAACGAAACCCTCAAACAAACAGATTTATAATTAATTTCTATCCAGTTTCAAGCACAGTTGAGCTTGCAGTTAAACTCAATGCTTTTCAATTTCAAGCAAAACTACTACAGTACTATGACTGATAAAGCAAAGCGTTCTAAAATATTGAGCTTCGCAGTTTTTCAAAGCAAAACTGAGTGATGTGCATCAAGATGTGTCAACCAGGGATACATTTATCCCTCAAAGTAAATATTATTTATCAAGGTCTAAATGCACGAAAGAAGAAAGGGCAGACTACATGCTGAATACCTAGAAGCCCATCTAAAAAAGCAATGAAAGAAAAATATGTTTAGACAGTCAGCTTCGAATAAACTAGACAACAAGGTTGAGAACCTCTGCAATGAATTATTTCCATACCGCTCTGCTTAGCGATGTTATTTTGTAAGAATTTCAATTTTTACAAAATAATAAATGAATGGCTATAGATTGGGATTCAAGATCTCAACATGGCAATATAAATTCTTATGCAATTAGGATTTCAAGTGTGCAAGCAACCGCCTTCCACTTACCGTCCTAGTTCCGACCGAAAACGACGCCGGCCCCGGGCCGCGAAATTTTTTTTCCCACGAGATTTCTGTATCATTGATTCTAGTCACTCTAAAAGTAAGATTTTCCGAAAGTGTTAAGAGATATTGGTTGATTCAGATTGCGAAATAACTATTTACCAATCAAATTCTGCAATGATAATAAAATATAAGCTTTCCCTAACCCTACTTTTTTTGAAAAGCTCTTGTGCACCGCAAAAATTAATTTAAAGAAGAAAAAAAGTTTGACTTCGTCGAACCTTCGTTCTCACGATCACTAGGCGAGGATGAAACCACTGAACCAACCGTGCCAACGAAAAAAATGTTGCATTCACACGGTTTTAATCCAAACTTTTACCAACATATGTAAATGAGACAGCAATCTCGTGGGAAAAAATTTTTCGCCCCCGGGCCGTCGCCTGCCTGCAGCTTCGAGCACCTAATTAAAATTAAATAAACCTCTTGACAAGAGATCGGTAAATCCCATGCTGCTCGGGCACCATGGCCCACGATTTGGCCAACGTTGGACTAGACTAGAACAGAATAAAGGCCACACTCTGTACGCTTTTGATAAAAGAGAGGATTGGTGTAGTAATTATAGCCGAGCGTATTTTTATTACTTTAAAAATGCCAAGGGGCTTGATGAATTTTGTTTTAGTTTGATGTCGTACGTGTGACCACGTGGTCATTCCGATCCAACTCAAAATTACTATTGTCACTGTTTCGTGTAAGAAAACAATCGGTATTGTTTAGTTTTAGGTGTGACAGACCTTATCTGAATTGGTGGAAAATACACATAAAGTCGGGGTGATATTGAAACTTTTAGTCCACGAACAAATATGCACAAGAAAAAATAATTTGAAACCAACGACGCGAAAAAACGCAAACTTTGTGTCGAAAAGAAAATTTCTTTTAAACAGCTGATTATCCAATGGTCTACCAGCAGTGTGCAAATTGATATGATGAGGTGATTGGGTGAAACAACATTCTTTTTTAATAACCTTGTTTGTTCTTCGTAGTCGTGGTCCCATTGTATTGAGACCATGGAATTGCGCCCTTTTGTGTAAAAGCTATTGTATCACGCACGATTTCAGGTTGGTTGCTGCAAATTAATTATCAAGAAGGCAATTTCCAATGTGCACTTTACAGTAATTCTGCGTCTGTTAACGTCACATCAATGTCAATTTGAAAAGGTTATTCCAGTTGTATCTGAGATTGTTGCGACAATCTAATAAGGAATAAAGAAATTCTCTTGTTGCTTATTGAAAGAAAATCTAATGCTCTGGCCTGAATTTACAGTTGGACACATTGGTATTAGGCGCAAACTAGATGTTGATCAAAACAGCTTTGGCTGGCGGATTCATGATAAATTAAGGAAAAAATGTTGTTTTATTTGAGACAGACAGGAGCAGATTTGGAAGAAAGTGTTCTCGAAGTGAAGTTTTGCTTGCAACAAACGTGTTTAGACAATAGAAAAAACGTCTAAAGCAGTGGTTCCCAACCTGGGGTCCGTGAGAAAGCATTTGGGGGTCCGTGATTACTTTGATGAATTTTGAAAAGAAAAAAAAAACGAAAAGCGACCTTTTTACTTTCATTTCTCTCATTAAATTTGCATACGTTGAAAAAGTTTCGGCATGGCACTTTGGGTCACCTTAGTATTCAAATACTGCTGACATTTCTTGAACAATTCATTCATTTTCTTATTTGAGCAACTGTTTAACCTGATATTTGCCGCAAGAGTCATAGCGGCAATGCAACATGACACAGTACAGTAGTTGAGTAGCATAATTATTACAATAGTATGTTAATTGAGTTTCAGGCAAAATTTAGGTAGGGGTCCATAGAATTAAAAGTTTGTCTAAAGGGGTCCGTGACAACAAAAATGTTGGGAACCACTGGTCTAAAAACTTTGGCTGAATTTCTTTGTACCAAGTTTTGCTGGTTGTCTTGCATGAAGTTCGTTTTCAACACGTTGTAAAAGTGGCTGAAATTCAACTGAACATCGACAGTTTGAGGTTTTCCTAAATTTAATAAAGTCACTGTTCGTTACTTCAGGTAAAGATGAGATCGTGTTCTTTTAAAATTTTCACTTACTCGGAAAAGGTTTATAAATAAGGTATTGTGGTGTTTGTCTGCTCAGTACGCCTTGTAAATGATAAGGTTGGAATTAAATATGGTTTTTAAATGCCTGTGGTTCAACGCTGTTGGTAGCTGCCAAAGTCAAAAGTTCAATGGCTTTATGCTTTTTTAGGATTTAGAGATTAAATCAGCAAAAACTAGCTTCAGATAAAAACTGGAAAGAGGATTGACGTTCTTTCATTTCGCTGCCTGTTTTCATGGTTTTGCCTTATGTTTCGATTAGAAAAAAGCAGCAAGATTGTAGAAAAAATGTGCTTAGTTGTTCAGGGTGTTCGGTAGTCACTAGTCCCCACTCCCAGTAGCCACAATTCAGTGTTTTAACTAGCCTGGTTTGACAGTGAAATGTGCAGTATAGCAAGAATTCGACCTTCTGTATTACTTCATCGCTTTCGTAAAAATTCTACCACAAACTTTTCGGTCACTATTTGTTGCAGTCAATTGTATTAGGCTATTTATTACCTTTGTGATTCTGAAACAACCAGCTGTAAGCTGTAGTGTAGACAAAGAAGCAAAACAGAAAGTTACAACGAGCATATGAAAGTGATGGCAGGATTGGTGTAATACTGAAAAAGCCACCGAAAGGCTGAAACAGTTCAGTTTAGCAGGCCATTGACTGAAGGTTTAAGAAGGGCCGCGTAGGCATTTCTCGTTGATTTCTCTCTATAACAGCTTACTGTTTATAATCATGAGAGAAATCAAGGGCTATAGTCGAGGAGACGCCATTCCGCCATCGACGGTTCGTGATCAAGGTTTTCTTTAGCCTTTACCTCAAAAAGCATGAACCTACAAGGTTGTAAGTGGTTAATCAAGGCAGCGCCACGTTGCTCATGTGCTACAGCTCAAATCAACAGATGTGTTTGGACGGCTTCCTCCATCCGGGCAATTAGCCCGTTCCAAGCGCTCATACGCCCGAAGCCGGTAGACACTTCTCAGAACATCGGTTATGCCGCCGAGTACTCGGTAAAGGCTGAAAACAGCTGTCAATATTATTACCGGTTTAATATAACTTTCCCTCGATTACCAAACACAATTAATTAGAAATATCACTTCTGCAATCAAAGACGGTACGAAATCTGTGCACTGAATTTAGTAAATTCTTTCAGTTTCGAGCACGCGCTTTAACATTCGCGTTTGTCGCTTTCACTTTTTTCGAAACCTTCGCTGTGTTATGGCAAGTGATATCTTTCGCTTTGGTTGTCGGAAGTAAAACATCAAGTTGAACTGTACTAGAGAGTTGTTAGCCTTGCCTAGATTGCAGGTACATAGCTACCAGGGGTTGGAGGAGCAATCGCCTCCGCAAAATTTTATCTTGCTCCCATAAAAATGGGATTTTAATGCTATCACAACGTTACAATGACATTGTATTACATGTTGAATGACGTTTCATGAAGGTTTGACTGCATTCAATAGATATATTTCTAAACAAACTCTTTATTTCATCTACTAAAATGTTTGCCTCCCAACAGTTGCTTTACCTCACCCCTAAAATTTTCTTTCCGGCCACGTAATGTTAGATAGCCAGGAAGAGCTTATTTTTAATTCAACAAGCTGTTGAGAATCTCGTGTGATGTCAACTAATGAACTGGAGGTTCGTATTTTTCTTTGGAAAGGCATGGACATTTTTTGCATTTGTCTTGTATCTGATGGCAAGCACTTTGCTAAGTCACATTCTGTTGATGCCAGCCTTTCAGTTAAGTGACAGGAAAGGCACAGTTAACGTTGAAGTAATCAGCAAACATAGACTTGAAGTAAGTTTTAATATGCAAAGATGAAACAAGAATAAAGTTGCAGTTTATTTTTGGTGAATAGTCTACAATAAAATTTGTATCAGTGTGTATTTCCTTGTACATTGAAGTAGCAGAAACTAATGTATACTGTAGAGATCTATGCAAACTTGCAATTTCACCTGATGTTTTTTCTAGTTTACAGCAAAACTTAAATATAGTAAGATGAGACTTCCTGTTAAAAAGCTGGTGGTTTTGTGCACAATTTTGATTTTTCCTACTTTCGTACTTAAGATGTTTCGCATCAAACCAAGAAGAATAGAAAACGTCGAAATTAAACCCACGAAAAGCACCGATAATCTCATGGTAGTCGATCAGGAGTGCTTGGTGAGATTTCGAAGTCCAAAATTGCGAAAGAGACTTTCCAGAGCATTAGTCTTAGGGGATCCAGACGTGTTCATGAGTATCATGCGAAAGCACCTTCCCATGTGTCAACTTAAAGAGACTGATTACAATTCTTACGGATTTGGATTTATCGAACCTCGAGTATCTGTAACACCCACTATAGGACAAGAAAACAGCACCACTAATTTAACTATGGAGGATGATGGATGGTACACAAATTCAACGCTAAGGCACCTTTGTCCACGCCAGTCTCCACTGCTTAAAGGCCATATTCAGGTTGATACACCAGGTGAGTGAACTAAAAATAGATCGGACAATCATGCATTGCAGTTTGATTTATTTTCATGAAATCAACGTAAAGAATGACAGATACCTTTGCTGAAACCAGAATTGGGGAAGGAGGAACATTTATTTCAGTAACACCAGTGGTTTTCTCAATGTCTCGCACTCGGCTGCTTAGAGTCAGCAAACCAGCAAACTGTTTTATTTTACTTAGAATTAAAAAATATCCAAAAAATACTGATTTTCTAGCTAAGCTACCATTTTACATTTGACATGTTAACGCGAGTGGGGTAGTCTGTTCCTTTCTCTCGTCCACCCATAGAATGCACGCATCAATCCAAATACACTTCCGATAAATTTAAATAGTTTTCTTCGAATGTCTGCAATTTAAGGTGTTTTTTAATTTAGAAATATCTGAACTGCGACGTGTCAACGGAAAATACTTGAACTGGCCAATGACATTAGAAGAACTGGCAGTTTCGTATCAAAGTCTTCAATTAGGGGGATTTTATCCCGGACCCAGTGGATGCAGATGCAGAGGGTTCAACGCGATCATTGTTCCTTTCCGAGACAGAGAAGAACATTTAAGGTAAGAACGTTTAAGACTTTTGCTTATTATCAATACTGCGATTTGCGCATTACTGCGCATTGCGCATTATCATTACTGTGAATAATTTATTGTGCACCATACGACTTTCCTTGTAAACATCAGAAAATCAATGTGTTATAATATTGTGTTTCTCGGCAGTCGAGTGTAGCAAGAACTCAGCGATAGACACTTGCTTTGCCCATGAGGCTGGGCTCATCAGTACCGCACCACTAGTTCCGCACCACTAGTTCTTGCCACATAGTTTTCAACCGCTGCTTTTGTCAGTCAATTGAATTTTTACCTTCGATGTTCTATAGTGAGTAGTCAGGTAGTGCTGACGCCAGGAAGATCGCTCCTTCTCACCGTGTTATCATATTTTTACGGCTTTTGAATAGAGCTACTGTATAAATTTTATCTCACATTTTTTTCATTAAACAGTATAATTATGTTAGGATCAATTCTGAAAAAGATCTGATTTGCTGTCAATCAGTCGTATTTGCGCAGTGCTGACCGCAGTTGGCTTGTAAATTTGTTGTAGCAACTTTATTTAATTATTATTGTAAAATAAAAACATGGTTACTTATAATATAATTACTAGGGCCATTTAAAGTCATTAAAGTCATATTTTTTTCTATGCATCAGTAAGTCGTGAAATCAAATTTAACGCAAAAACCGCATCCCTATGAGGTATATTAAAAAAGTTATGAAGTCATATAAAGTCATATTTTCCTGGTTAGGTCATATATCAGCTTTTTAAGTTATATAGTCATATTTTTGAGTTATAAAGTCATACCGTTGTATACTTTAAATTAAAAATACCAATTTAAGCGGTGA
The DNA here is from genome assembly GCF_918807975.1 of Aplidium turbinatum. NCBI lineage: Eukaryota > Metazoa > Chordata > Ascidiacea > Aplousobranchia > Polyclinidae > Aplidium > Aplidium turbinatum. The sequence continues at coordinate 18,360,349 of NC_137480.1, read as the reverse complement.
AGCAATTAAGCACTAAAAAGTAAGGCAATTTCTGATTGAACGAAGGCAAACTGTAGGATTAGCCTACATAACACTTACAGTCACAGACCTATATTTTATGAGGTCACACATTGAGGTCAACTTAATACTCAAAATGGAAAGTTGTACGTACACCATCAAAGAGGCCCATGCTGATCTAAATGCCCTTGATTTCGGAAAAGATCCGCTTGAGCTCAAAAATTACATTAAGAAGCGATTAGACAAAAACGATGTGAAACAAATTATGGAGCTACAAAGACAAGACATTTCACCAGCGCTTTATGCAAAACTGCAGAAGTGTCAACCCACGTCAGCGTCTGTGGAGCGCTCATTTTCCTTACTAAAGTCATTTTTACATCCAAATCGTAACTTCAAAGACTCTTAACATTCCACACTACATGAAACTGTACTACAACAGTGGTTTAAAATAAAAATGGATGTGTATTACTGTTATGTTGCGTATGTTTTACTCTTTAGTTCCGTGAGTGACGTTGTTCGTATGTAAAAATAAACGATTTTCACATAAAGTCATATAAAGTCATATTTTCCAAAAAATAAAGTCATATTATTGATTTTTTAAGGTCATATAAAAATGGCCCTAATAATTACTGTCTTAGAATGAGATTGTGTTTGGTTTTTAGGTATTTTCTTTATTACATTCACCAACTGCTGCACCGTCAACAGCTCTGCTACATTGTAATTGTGTCTGAGCAAGATGATGACCACGTGTTCAACAAAGGTAAGATTTTACAAAACGCTACAGAGATTTCAATTGTGCAAATACAAAATCCCTAACGAGAATTGCCTTTCTGTGGGTTTTTCTGTTTGTTTTTGTTTGTCGTATCCAGGCTTACGCCGGGTGATTGAAGATTTAGATTAAGTGGACGGGAAGGCAAGAAAGCCAATCTTCGTTAGGCATTTTGTAATGCTTCGAGATTTAAATTATGCAAATACAAAATGCCTAACGAGGATTGCCTTTTTGTGGGTTTTTCTGTCATGTCAAGAAAGGAAAAAAATTATGTGTTAACCACGAGTTAAAAACGATCACATGTTTCTGAGCTTAATTAACAACCAAATGAATGCGATAAAATTCTGATAAAAAAGAGGTCCAACTCGTGCCAAACCTTTTTTTTTTGAAATCTTGTGAGGTGCTTGGAAAAGTCGTGAAAATAGGTTTGTTTGACCTTTCACCAGACAGCGAAATCTGTCATTTCACATTAATTCACCGTCTGCAGACGTTGAATCAGTGAATAACGGATTTCGCTGTCTGGTTTGCCATTTATTTTTAACAGTATGATTTCCATATTTCCTTAATCCTTTCATGCTTATGGTATGTCTAGTTTAGTTAAATGTGTTTCTGAAGACAAAACGTGTTAAAAAGTAGCCTCAATCGGTCGCGCAAATCTAGAAATGCTTGTTCTTGGAAAAAGTTTTGGCGTTTGTTTGCGGTTTGATTACGTTGCATTATTTTAAAAGTAACGGTCCGCGTACAAGCAGGCATTAGTACAGTTACTGCCTGGGAGTGAATTTAAGAAGAAATTGTGTGCAAGGCAGGACGCATACTTCGAACACTGTACATTTTTTGTGAAACACAAAGCTGACTTTTTCGAACCTTCGTCCAGAAACAAGAATTGTATAAAATCAAATGCCAGATTAAATTTAAGTTTGTTAGCCTGAAGTATGGGAAACAACGCTTTAAATTACAAAAAAAAAATCAATACAACATGCACCAAAAGCTAATGCTTCTGTTTGCTCATCGAGATGTTCAATGTAATCTTCATAGCATTTGTTGGTTGTTTAACTTTCGTGTAAACTTGTTAATTGAGCTGTGGCAAAGTATTGAAATCCTGCTTATGTAATGCTGTGTTAAAAGAGTGTTAATAGAGCGTCATTCATGGGAACGATTATAATTAATTGCAAACGCACTGATACTATCAGTGATGATAATAATAACATTTGCAGGATATAAGTCACACTCACATCCATTGCGCATACCATTCACCTAGTTCGAGGAAACTACTAGCCTACACACGACAGTAACAAAATTTTAAATTCTTTCAAAGTTTCTGCTTTCTTAATGTGATCAGGCAAACAATTTCAGCAGCTAGCAGCCGCAGCTGGGAAGCTACACTGCTGCCATTGTACGTTTTGTATGAAGGGCTGCACAAGAGCAGTTGATGTAACAGTTGAATTACATTGCACTCGTTACTGTTTATATTGTCCCGATGAGCAGTAGCAATTAATCACAGTGTATTGTATATTGCATGATAAATTTATGGCCACACCCTGTTGTCATGCCTTTCAACAGCAATAAAAAAAATTTTGAGACAGAATTTGCCGAATTGGCAAACTTAGATGTAGGCTACACGCTGAAATCAGCATGAAGCGAGTACAAAGATCACTTCACTTGTACATTGTTCTTTGGCGTATTTGTGGTGATAGGAATTTATCACTTTAGCGCGAGAAGGCAAGACTTGAAACAATGACCGGTGTCATGGTTTTGTAGCTGCTGAACCTTAAATAGAATTTTCTTCCATTTATTTTGCACAATAACAGCACAGTTGCAACTGTATTGTGTAGCTTAGCCTATGACTAGTTTGGCACACATAAAAGTGAAACGTCAATTAATCACATGACATGGTGCCCACATCAACTCGTTAAAAGTTGTATTTTGACCAAGCTAATACATTTTTTGCATGGACTAGGAGAAACGATTTAATATAGACGAACAGACTGAAGTACATTTTTCCAAATTGTGCTTTTTCGTTGTATTTCACGAAGTGATTTTACTGTATCTCATGCAAGCATAAAGTAGCTTGGCAATGCATAGAATTTCTTGTGGAAATGGATTCCAGTGAGGAAAGTCTGTAGTGGACCTGAACGCAATTTGGAGCACCACAGTTTCGTTTCTAACGGTAACCCTATTCAAAAGCGCATTGAAGGAGCAAAACGCCAGCTTAAAACGCAGATATACGCTAAGCTCTCCGACAGGCAGTATATTTCTTATCTTTATCCAAAAATCATGTTTCTTTCACTGGCAAGATACTGGTTATTACAACATTGAAGGTCGGGGCACAAGAGGTCCAACACAATTTATCATTTTTTTAACACTTATTGAATAATGGGCACCAAGCCCACATTCACCAAATGCGCAACTTCTATTTATACGTTTCTTCCGCTGTCATATTTGCAGTTACAAACAATTGCACTGAAGCGTAGCTGATTGAGTTTGTTTGAATTACTGGAGAAATGCTCCTATACCTCAATGAATAGGGATAGGCTTTTTAAAAATTAGTCAAATTAAGGTAATTGTTTGTCGCTGAGCCGATGCTTTTTACTATTCAAGGTAACTACAGTTTGTTGTATAATTGGAACAATTAAATCGAGCTTGTTGAAGGCGTAGGAAATTGTCTGCTATTTATGAAATATATATTCAGTTGAGTAACACCTTCGATCTATGGCGCCTGGTTAGACCGAAGAATGTCATTAAGCCCCAAAGTGCCTATGTTTATATATAGGCGTACTCATTGAATGCCGTTGTTTTGTTCTTGGCCCACGCTTTTTGCTGCGTTGAATAAATGCTTGACCAAAGTCGTTTACCAAGCCATGCCAAGCACAACAAACTGTATCTAAAAATATACATTTGTTGAGTAATTTGTTGTGCACTTGTTAACGCTAAAGCTTTTGCTCAAACTGTAACTGTTAACTAACAATGACATTGGAAAGCAAGTTTGCAATAAACTCCCACCACAGTCGTTGTATGCTAGTAAGCAGTCAAACAATGTTGTCTTGTGGTTTGGGGACTGGTGATATGAAATACTGATGTGAATAATTTTGACTGTTAAAGTTTTAAACTCTTCGAATCCATCAAACGAAGAATAAGTTTCGGTTCGGTCTTTCATGCAGACCTCATGCTCAAGTAGGTGACTTAAACTGCTAATGCATTGCGCAACAAATAGAAGTCAGTATTTCTTATAATACAAAAATACTAAAAGATCAAAATCTGCATGAAAGATAAAGTTAAGAGAAAGAGAAAAAGAGGCAGACCACCAAGGCCACGGCATGATAACTTCCAGGCATGAACCGAATTCAATTTGGCGAATGGCGATGCTGGGCGAGTTAGCTAAAAAACCGTCATTCATGGAAACAGATAACCCATGATGATGCGCAATCTGCTTCAAGCGGAGACGGAGATTGATTATAGTATATTTATTAAAACAATTTTCTGATTTATGGTCAAAAACGTACGGGACATACAGTTTCTTTCAAATGGAGATAAATTGGCATTATTATTATTGATTGCTTTAAAGTAAAATTGTACACCGCCAAACGTATTCGAGAGAAAACCAATCAAAGAATTCTTTTTACTTTAGCTGTATCGCATCCTATCGCATAGTATCGCACCGCATCACAACGCAAACTGCACCCCCTACTACTTTCTTGCTCCGAAAAGCCTCCTTAGAACATCGCACGGTACGACCTGCGTTGAATGTTGCGGCATCATGATTTGTAAATTGGCTGACTCAACGTGAAGAAATTGCTTGGGTTTTGAAACAACAACGGAACTATGCGCCACTGCAAAACTTTTATCAAAAATATTTTGTTTTGAATAACGCTGAAAAGTTTCAAATGAAAGAAGTACTTTTATTTCTCAAAACGTTATAACTTCTGCTATGTCTTGTAGGTTTAATGAACATTTTTTTTAATCCACAACTTAGAATGATGCAGCCTGTTGTATTAAGTCAGTAAACAATTGTTTATACTCCAATGCAACAAATTGCGATGATAATTTATGGGTGAAGATTTGAAACGCCTTGATAGACTACACGCTGCGCTGCAGTGCACTCGTGTATTAACTGCGATGTCCGTTGATAACGCGTCCTTACTTTGCTATTTCTTTACTTCATTTTGTTCAACTAAAATAATACGAGTAGGATTAGATTACTTTGATTCTATTTAACTAATCTAAAACAAACTTGGATAGGCAACCCATGCCCTTCTCTGTGACAGACACCAATGGGCTTGGTCAGGCCCGGATTTAGGGGGGCAGAGGGGGCAGTTGCCCCGGGTCCCCCGACTTTTCAAGGGCCCCCCTATGTGGTTAAAATGTGATTTTGTGTTATTTTTTTTATTTTTGGCCTTTAAAGTTTCTGCAAAATGCTGTGCACTAGGCCTACTGGACTGATGCTACTGTACTGTAGACGTAGAGACCGTTTTTCGCGCCGTAGGCGCAAAAAATTTTTTTGCATGGGGGCCCCCCATCAGCTAAATCCGGCTCTGGGCTTGGTGATAGGACAACAGACACTTCAAGTCAATTTTATTATTCTCTGTGATAATGTTTACACGGTTTGTGCAAACCCTTTGTTAATTAACAAATTAACGTGGCAATCTAATGGTGCTGGTACGAAGCCTGATTGAACAGTTTTGTGCAATCGAAATTTATTCATCGCTCAACGCAAATTCTTGTTGTGTGATTTATTACATCATTAGGAGCCTGGTGCATGTTCTTCTAGCACAGGGGTCACCCAACTACGAATCGGGGTCACCAAGCCGGAATCGGCCCGCAAACTGATTTCATCCGGCCCGCCACGTGCTGCGGAAATAACAGCTGCACTGTTGCTGTTAGGGAAAAAAGTTAACAAACTTCTTGTAAAGGACTGACGTTGCTGTTTATTATTAGGCCACCACAAATGGGGACAGCTTAGACCAAATTTGGAAAGATGTAATGTTTTTTCAAGAGCATGATGCCCTGTAGTATATCACAGCAGGGGATAACTTTTCCAGCAACCCTTCGATTTTCATCACAACTTTGCTATTTCACCGCTGACTTTGTTATTTATTGTGCTCAATTCAAGTCAATGGAGATTCTAAATAGTTGTGTATTTGTTCTGCAATCTATAGGCTACTTAATATCGTTGCTGCAAACACTTTATTTCTGTAAAAAATCTGTAAATAGTCCTTGTTTTGATAATCCGTTACCTAATTACAATATGTGTGTATTAGTTTGTTTTTGTGATGTTGTTAGGTTCAGTCGTGTTCTCATTGCTTTAAGAATTGGCGCTCCAGTTGTTCCAGGAACGAGGAGGCGACTGATTCTTTTAAACTAATTCATCAACTTCTTTTAAAGTATCAGGTTTGGTGGCCAACTATATTTATCGATGCATATACCGCAATATTAAATCCTTTCATGCACGTCTTAAACCATTATGGTTTTGCCACCTTTTCCTTTTGATGGTTTTGTTACTGTATTTCTTTTTCACAATATCATTTCTTTTGCATTCTGACAAAGAAAAATAAATTGAATTGTATATCTTTTCGCAATTTGCATCCGGCCTGCAGCTGTTAATCTCGCAGCAATCCGGCCCTCAGAGAAAAAGTTTGGTGACCCCTGTGCTAGCACAAAGAATCGGCAAAGTACCAGTATTTGCCTAACAAGGTAATATCGGTATTAATATTGGCAGTCTCCGTCCTACCTACATTTTACATACAAGTTCCCAAAAGTTAGGTTTAAAATATAAGTGTAGATAACGTAAAGTTATTTCACACTCAGGTCAACTGATGAACACTGCGTTTGAGTATGCGCGGGAGCTGATGTCTTTTGATTGCTATATTTTTCACGATGTTGACGTCATAGCAGAAGATGACCGGATACTGTACACGTGTAGAGGTAAGCTGCAAGATTTCAACCATAGGTTAATGTTAACTGCAGCAGTTTCATTTGTAATACCTTTCTAACATCAGACTCAGGTATATAAAGTGTGCCATTCCGGTCTCAAAAACCTTCACAACATAACAACGATATGCTACATCTTACCACCAAACTTACGCAGACTCACATTTGGGCTCATGCGGTAGTACAGTGTCATGGCTGGCTGCAAAGTTGTCACTTATCACCTGGGAGTGATAAAAGTACAACAGGCAAATACCTTCAATAAATCACTTGAAAAAAGACATGTTTAACTTGGCAGGAATGCTTAAGTAGCACGCGGTAGTAGGAGATTTTAGAAGTGATATTTGTAGCTCAGTCTTTAGCTACTTTATTTGCATTTTTTAATTATACCTAGTTTTTTTGTTTTTTTTTCGCGCAACAGTTGTACCTAGTTGTACCCATTGTGTATTGTTGTATCTATTGTTGTACCTAGTTGTACCCATTGTGTATTTTCTTGATAACTTTCTACCTACGGCACGGCATTTTACTTAGAAAAGATTTTTTTCGATTGCTGCGAAGACGGGAATGTTTGTAGCAGTAATTTGATCGTTGGGAACTTATTGGAACAGCGTTTTTTAATACATGGTTGATTATAAAAATATTTATTCCTCTTGATCCTGACGATTTCGTATACTTGGAAAGGCTTTTAGCTGTGTACGCAAGCCCGGTCACCTTCTTCTTCTTTCGAGTCTTCTAAAGTTCGTTGATACACCACAGATTGACACATTCTTCCGCAACGGAGTTATACACTGACAGGTCCCACCTACTGCACCGGGTGGTAAGCCGAGGGCAAACAAGAAGGTGGTCCGCTGTTTGGAGCTCGGTGCCACAGATGCATGCAACTGGGCCCGCGTTGTAGCCCCACTCCACCATTGCCCGGTCACCGAGATTGACCGAGTGAAGTCTCTTGTCGAAGTGTTGTGGCCTGTGAATCATTCCATCCATTAGGCGCAGCTGAATGGAAAGCTGTTTTTGAGATGCGTTGCTCAAGCGCACACCCCGAGAGTCGAACCAGCGCCGCTTAATCATGAAGTTTCTTCGTTCATAAAGTTAGGCGGTCAAACAATGAGCTATCAGAGCGGACAGGAAGTGTGTGGAGAGGAAGTGGAGGTGGGAATAACTTAGCTGGTGCCATTATATCATACGGTAAATGAGTGAATTTCGTCGTCCATTGTGCAACAATGCATTGTCCAAGAGCATAGCCAACTTGCTGCGTGCAAAACTATTATGGTCGCTAATTTTTTCAAGCTGTGCGATGGTAAAGTAAAGGTGAGTTCCATACTTGATCCATCATCGGGGGATGAGAACATAATGTTCTCATTATATTAAGCCTTCGGCACTAACGAGAGTAGGGTGGCCAGTTCCTTTCTCTCGGCCGTCCTTCCTGCAGCAACTATGCCCACCCAATTTAATACACCCTGGGTAGAGGTAAGCGGTGTTTATCAACAACCAGCTGAAGCCGAGAGTCGAACCATAATTGCACGATTGGAATGCAAGAATGGAAAAAAATAACCATGTTGATACTTGCTTGGCAGTTGCTTACTGGGCGGCGGTACTGCTTCGTTTTTTTGGCTGGCAACTGATCGGGAAAGACAAGTTACGAGAACACGATTATTATCATTTGCAGATCTTTCTTCTGAAATATATTGGCATAGTTCCGTCTATTAGCTCATATTTGTAGCGTAAAGGGAAAGATTTCTTACCTGGATTATTTATGAATTTGGTGTTGCTGCTTAAAAATACACAATGAAAAATTCTTTTTTTCTGATGGCCAAAAACCTTTTTTACTCAGTAATCACTTTCATCATAAGCAAGATGGCTGTTCGTGGAACAACGATTCGACGCCCATAAAAGTCTTTTTTTTTTCTTTAAATTAATTTTTGCGGTGCAAAAGAGCTTTTAAAAAAAGTAGGGTTAGGGCAGCGTTTCTTAACCGGGGGTGCTGGAATAGACTGTTCCAAATGCATACAGTATAATATCCAAAATGCCATTTTACTTTTCTGCATTTTTTCGTCTTTCTGCCAGTATCAGCAGATGCGCAAACGGAGTGACGAATACCATATTTACTTGATTGTAAGCCGCGCTTGATTGTAAGCTGCCCTTGATTGTAAGCCGCATGTGATAGTGTTAAAAATTTAATGTAAGCCGCCCTTGAATGTAAGCCGCAAATACTGTTTACACGCAAAGCTGAAACTGTTTACTGTTAAGTACCATAAATAAAACTGACAACTCCTTTTTTTCTTTCGAATGCACGTCATAAATGCATGTGACAATTTAAACTGCACGTCACAACTTCACAATTGTCGGCATCAGACAACGCAGTACGGCAAAACATCTATGGCCAAGTCGACAAGGAAAAAGGCAAAAAAGAAAAAACGTAAGCCGCCCTTGAATTTAAGCCGCAAACATGATGGAAAAAAAAACTTTATAAGCCGCGGCTTACAATCAAGTAAATACGGTATGTCAAGTATGGCTTCACTTTATTCCAATCCTGGAGGACCAGATCGGGCACAGTGTATGACCTGCCATTTCGTCTCTTGCAACTCAAATTCGAAGTCTGCTAGACTTCGGCAACACCAGTTGAAGCATCCAACTGCAGAACGTGAACGGACTCTCGAGACCCTTTTTACATTGCTTTCCTTTCAATAATGCAGGCCAAAGTTTAATGGCGGCGACGAAATTTTGACATTCTTTTTGCTCGCTAGCGGTAGGCTATATTTTGTAGTGAAGTTTCTTGTCGTCTAACAAACTGTGCTGTCGTTTTAACAGAGTCGATTACCAAATCTTGAACCAAAACAGCAGCACAGTTTGATAGACAACAAGAGACTTCATTACAAAGTATATAGCCAGCGATCTGAAGGCATGTCAAAATTTCGGCCTCTACTAAACTTTTGGCCGGCACTGTAGTACTTGTATGTTAACGATGGTTAGGGGGTGCTAGACTGTTCAAGCCTGTTTACAGGGGTGTTAGAGTCAGAAAAAGTTAAGAAACGCTGGGTTAGGGTTAAGCTTATTTTTTATTATGATTGCAGAATTTCATTGGCAAATAGTTTTTTCTGAATCTGAATCAACCAATCTCTCAAAACACTTTCGGAAAATCTTACTTTTAGAGTGACCAGAATCAATTTCTTTTCTCAACTTTTTTAAACTGGGTGTGTCTCCAGGCTTTCTTTTTTTCAAGTTTAATCTTTAGATTTGGACCTGGAGGGCGAAAATTGGCTGCTGACTTTGAAAACCGCGCGAAAAAATGAATCGGTAAAAACAGTTACCGCGCGAGGTAACCAGTAATGGCTACAATTACAGAAATATGCAAATGAGACAGAAAGTTCGTGGGAAAAAAATTCAAGTACGGGGGGCGGTTAACACGGCCTTGTGCATAGCACATTGGCTGAGACTGGGAATCTAGCACACACAGCACGGTTGTACAATGTGGCTAGGCGGCATGGTGGTGACTTGGCAACGTTGATTATTTATAGTCGCCTGGGTGTTGCCACTGAGCTACCAACATTCCAGTTGCTGTTTACACAATGTAAAAACAATTTGTAAATTTAAGGAAATCAATCGTCTGCAGACGTTGAATCAATGTAAAAAATGATTGATTGCTGTCTGGGGTGAGACTGATGCCATCTGCAAATAGTCAAAAGGCCATCACCTTTGTTTGGAAACAGCTTTGGGCTCATGACTCATGAGTGGAATTGTGTAGGAAAATTAGGTTATTAACTTAGCTGTAACGTTGATTTTACGTAAGCTTGTGCTTCAACATGGTAGAAGAATGGTTTTGTAAATAACTTACGTACAACGTTTTTTGGAGTAACGCATGCTCGCGGAAATAACTTGGTTGCCATGTATGTACAGAAACTTTGCGCCCACGTGGCTACCACGTGATTTTAAAACCTGGATGCAATCGCAACTTGTTTTATCCCTTGTTCACTCACAGATTTAAACTTGTCCCTCGCTATACTCTGTGTCGCCATGACAAATTCAATTTAAATGAAAAAGCAACAATGACATTTTTATGTTTTGTTGCAAAATTAAATGATTCAGTAAAGTCAGAAAAGTTGCTTGTTGCATTAATTGAGGTATATTCACTTGAAACGTTGAGGTTGAAGGAAACCAGCTTTATCGATCACAAAAAATTAGTACAATGAAATTAACAACACTGAGTAATGAAAGCCATTCAAACCGGTTAATAAACCACCAACATACAGAGCAATTGTGCACACAGATACCTCTTCCCCTTGCAAATTTGCTACGTATCAAAGCATTCAATGTCTGTAGACGTTCAAACAATGTAAAAAAAACGACTGATTTGCTGTCTGGAGCATTGACCGGATATGCTGAATCTTTTACTTTGATCTGCGTTGTTCACTGCTGCCCAGCAACAATAGCATAATCTTGTGAGCTAGAAATCCGTGATAACTTCCGTAGTTTTTAATAAGTGAAAGTGCGCCAACTGGTTAATCATATCCAGTCATCACTATGGTAACAAATCCTGTTCTTTCTTACCTTAATATAACATCTGCAGACTTTAGATCAATGTAAAAATGACTGGTTTTGCTAAATGAACACTGCATTTGACCACATTAGTTTATCATATGAATTCTATGAACACAGACTCTATTCAGCTCGATACAAATTTTAATTATCTCAGTCGTTTATTATTATTATTCACAGCTGTTTTTAGGTTATTTCCTGATGAGGGCAGAGAGTTTTGCCGAACAAGTTTGAATTTAATAAGTCATTGTTAGTATCGCTTTGCTTTTTTTAATAATGTCTGTCTATGATAAATTTATAGAAGACAAAATCATGCACTACGCTCCGTACATTGACAAGTACGACTACAAGTTCGTAAATGGCCTTACAGTTGGTGCTGCTGTCGGTTTCACAGAAGAGCAATTTCTCGCAGTCAACGGATACTCGAACGAGTACGCGGTAAGCAAACCTTGTTGCTGTAAAGTAGACTGATTCAAATGCGTCGTTTTTACATTAATTCAAAGTTCGTAGAGGGCAGTTGTCAAATAAATCCGTTACCAACTTTTGTAAAGCTTCTTAATCGACACATTTCTGTATGTTGAAATAATACTCTAGCCTAGAGTCTAGAAAAGATATTATCATAGAAATCCAAGCGATCTTTTTCTCGTCTCGAACAGACCAACTGCGCAATTCTTTTGCTACAACGCATGTTTGTAGCAATTGCCAGGTAGCCTACTTGATGTCGGCCAAGGGCAGATTCCCTCACAGATTTCTAGAACTTTCTAGGCAGGCTGCCTGACTCTGAACTGGTCATACGGCTACACTCCCGCATAAGATTTTTTTTATTGATGCAAGCATTTTCAACCAAAATAAGCCAATTATCACCCCTTAAAAAGATGAAGATCTTTGTGGGAGATCGAAAATCTGGATCAACAAATTACTAATTAATTTACAAGTACATAATCAAACGGCAATTACAAATTAATAAAAACCAAATCACATCAACCTCTAGTCATTATGATACATGGCACGTTGACAAAGCCTGTGTTCATTTTTATGCTACAAAAACAATCCTCTGTAAAGTTGAACTGCTTGCATCTTTAAACATCCGTTAATGCTTTTTTCCATTTCCCATGGTTGATAGGGGTGGGGTGGAGAGGATGATGACATGGCTGCCCGAATAACTATGAAAAAAATTCCAGTTTGGAGATCAAAGGCAAATTACACAAAGTGAGTATAGTTGCTTTCGCCATAGTAGTTTGGTACCAGTAGCGGATCCACGAGAAAAACGTGTAAATTATCTTGAATTTTCTAGTTTTGTTTCTGTCGTTCTCCTAGCTAAAAAGTGTTATGGTTTTATTTTTGACGCTCTACAACAGCTGAAGTCTTTTAGCGACAGAGTTCATATTTAATTTTATATCAGGTTTACGATGTCGTCACATTATTACCCGACTGATTCCCTTTGCGTAAGCAAAAAAGAACACGATTGGTAGTTGGTACCGTTTTCAAATTCAAATTCTTCGGCTTGAGCCGACCCGGAATTGATCTCAAATCTACCAGCGTCAGAGCCGAAACCACTCGCCACTGAGCTGGTTTCTTTTCGCTTAATCTTTTACCTAACCGGTGCAGAAGCATTTAATGAATAGCACATTGCGCAGAAGAATTTAATCATGTGTCTTTCAAAAACTTGCTCATTGACCTACAGTACTGTATATTGCCTTAAGTTAGTCTATTCGAGTGTCAACAACCAGTGGTGTCGAAGTAGGGGGGATGAGGGATATATCCCCCAATATTTTGAGTTTTGACAGCATTCCCCGCAATAATTTAGAAAAAAATAGTTATGAAATTTTACTACGATTGAGCTGTTTGCAAGCATCTCGAATTGCTGTTGTTTTTCTTGTATTGATCAGTGATCACAGTTCTAAAGTATCTTGGATTTGACGCTGGACAATGAAGGACCTTCATTGAAGGTATTAAGGACGAGTTGGAGGCTCGAGACTCGATTGGGTGGAGGCTCGATGGCAGCTACTGCAGACACTCAACTGCATTATAAAATACTTTACAATCAGTTTATGGACAGAGTCTCTGAACTGACTGAACGGTTTGAAAGTAGCCTGAATTCCGATTCGGCAAAGTATAAAGAAATTGCATGAATTTTCAAGACCGGCTTAGTTCCTGAAATGGTCAAAAATTATCCAGAGCTGAATAAACAATCGATGAGTTATCAAATTGATTCATTCAGAAAGGCAACAGGAGCAAAATCTCTGTACGATGCTAAAAGAGCTTACCAGGCATTGTCCGAGTTGGAAAAACCTCTCTATTCTCAAATACTCCAGCTGATTAAGATCTTCTTAGTTTTCCCGGTAAGCTCTGCTGCTTGTGAGAGGTCGTTTACCAATCTTCGTAGATTGAAAACCTAGCTGATAAATACTTTGGGACAGAAAAGGTTGAATGCTAGCGTTGTTTGCAACATTCACCAAAATATTCTTAATGACATCAGCATAAATGACATTGCTAATGAGTTTTCACTGCTCTCTACCGTAAGACGCAATATGTTCGGTTGTAACAAGTTCTTGTGATGTGTTTGAAAGTTATTACTTTTATCATAAATTTGTAGATGTTCTTCTGTAGCTTCGATTGTTTTCAGTTTCCCGACTAGTGACTTTGTCCTAAAGTGCACTAAGTGTAGTGATTCTAGTGAAGGAGAGGACAAGAAGAAAAGTATATCTTCTATTTTTTCTTAAAAAACTAAGCATTCATTGTAAAGTCATAGGTTCGAATTCCGCTGGAGGTACCAATTTTTCTTTGTTTGTTTCTTAATCTTGCAGCAGTCATTCACAAGAGAAATGGCATCACTTTTATCTCTATAATTTCTTATTTGTATATTATGCTGTTAGCAGCTAATTTACCAAGGTCCGGTGATTGTTTACTAAACTTAATACAGGTAGGCCTACCACTAAAGTTGTGTAAGTTATAAAAATATGCATCCCCCCAATGTTCAAAATCGTCTAAAGTTTGATAAAATGTTGATTTATCCCCCCCAATCCTCAACTTACTTCGGCACCACTGTCAACAACAATATAGTGCAAAGTATGCCGTACAGTAGGCCTACATTATAAACCAGTGGTTTTCAAATTGTGGTGTTTTCCAAGAAGACCAAAGTGAGACAACATTTGTTAAAAGTGTCTGAAGACAGCGCCATGACAATTTTTGCATTGTTCATTTTCATTTACTTACAGAAAATGTTGATTCTCGAAACGTTGGCGCCCTCTAAGTTGGTGCCCCTCTAGATCCGCCAATATTTGTTACCTGCCTGGCGTAGCGTCATTGTCTGCGCGTGATAATGTAGCCTATTGGTATTTGAACTGTTTATGATAAGTAAACAGTAAAAAATACCGTTTGTTAGGTTTTTATTTTCGCATAAGCTATAAATCTTACTTTATACTTTCAACGTGAAGTCTCAATGTAATTTTATATTCCTTAGGTTTCGAATGATCAAACACGGGTCGGACCAGGGCAATGAGATAAATAGGCATCGTTACGAGCGGTTGAAAATGACCAGAGACCGTCAGAGGTTTGATGGAGTCAATAGTTTAGATACCTTACTGGTGGACAATATCCAGTATAAGACTCATACACGGCTAAAAGTGAAAACTTACCAGACTGGACTACAAAAAGAAATGGAAAGAAGCAGTTCAACCGAAGTGCATCAAAAAAATAGATTAGATGTGGGCATACCATTAGCTAAAAGAAACGGTGTTGCGATTAATTCAGTGGCTACTATTTGGAAAGTAAAGAAAAAAACGTAGTTTTTATCAGTAAAATATAAAAAATTATTTTTTGCTGTATATTTTTTTTCTTTATAAATGTGTTAATATTGCATTTTTATATTTTTGTATGGAATATTTATGAATCGTTCTAGGTGCATTATATTTTTTGCGGTAACCCAGTCGATAGCCCACGTGACTGGGCCTGCGTTAGTGATTCTAAGCCTCTACGTCTACACGAAACTTCCAGGATTAAGCTCTGCAAGAAGCTTTCCCAGTCCGAGGATAAAGATTCAATCAATGGAGACATTTTTCCGCACTTTTTAATTTTTTTTTGGGGCCTTGAATAATCCCGGCCATGATAACCAAACATTTTGAAAATGAATCCGATTAAACTTTCGTGCTGCGTAAGTGGACGAAACGGGTCAACAACGCATGAATTTACATATCTTGTTACCAGTTAATTAACATTTTTTCATTCAAATCGCTTTATCTCATTGTATCAAGTGAAATTAATGATTAATAGCTACATGATAGCTAATATTAAGAATAAGAAGATCTGCTTGTCTTGGATATTGACACCGAAAATTGGCTGCTCTTCAGCAACTTGTTGGTGTAGTCTGAGCAAACATTAACAACCTGGGTGATGTAAAAACACACGCTTGGTATCCAATGGCAAAAACCCATTTTCAGCTGGATGGCGGTTTGTAAGAACTTTGGTTTGTAACAAAACTTATATGATGTTCTTTGTACCAGACCCAAGGATCATGGCTCATTATTCTTTAGTTTCGAGTTGGAAATTTTATGTGACTGAGGTTCTTGGGATTAGAAAGCCTCTTTTGAAGCTTATTAGGCAATTAGCAGTTTTAAATAAGTAGGCCTACTTGCAGAAGAATCTAACTCACCCAAGTAATCAAGCAATTCAATGGTCAAGTAATGTGTAATAAACTTGCCCATCCACTGATTAACCACTCAAGAAAAGCACGTTTTTTGTGGGCGTTATTAATAACATCACACATTTCTTATCCTGAGATGAACAGTTGTTGCTTGTTGTAGCCTATCTATTTCTTTGAGAAATCCGATCGTTTTTGTTGTAAGGAGTAAGGGAACGTTCAAATATTACGTAACGCTTTTTTTCCGAATTTTTGACCCCCCCTCCCCCATGTAACGCTAACGTAACGCTTTTTTCAATCCCCCCTCCCCCATGTAACGCTTTTTCACTACAAATTCAGCACAAAAAACTACCATTCCGTACTCGAAAGCGTTACGTAACGTTTTGCTTGAACCCCCTCCCCCCCCGATGTGACGCTAACGTAACGCTTTGCATAACCCCCCCCCCCCCTCCCCTTCGAAGGCGTTACGTAATATTTGAACGTTCCCTAAGCTATTGAAGGCTATCAAACCTTTTTTAAATAGCGCAATTTTTTAAAGTTTTTCTATCGTAACAGTTTGCTTCCACATGTAAAAGTTTTCAATATATTGTAGGTAGCATACAGCTTCTATTGCTATGAAGTTTTGTAGATCGGAACGTTAAAAGTTTCAATGGCACAAGACTTCTTTTTCTATTTATGCCCCTTATTGCATTTGCTACGTAGTTTACCAGCAGTCCTAGAAACTAGATATTGACTGTCGAGACGCTTTTTTGCTACTAAATCACACTGATTATGGTTTGCATTCAATGTCTTCATCGTTATTGTTTTTTGAGCAAAGTTGCAAGTTATCATCAGCTGAAGCCTAACCACTTTAGACAAAATTTTATTTTTTGTATTGTCGTTGCATACCGTACTGTATTTGTTTATGTGTGCAAATCAAACGCTTCCAAAGATTACCGCAGTTTTTTCAGAAGCTACTTGAAGTTTGAGATTATTTATGAGCAAGCACAAACGAATTAACAGCACCACGTCAAAAAATCAGTATTTTGAAATTTTGTGGGATGTAGCCTAAAGTTGTCTGGTACAGGAATCGTTTCGCAAAAGGCTTTCATTGGATAATGGTGAAAATTAAGTTGAATATTATGTGGATATTGCATGTACGCTGATATTTCTCCGGAGCCGATTGCAACAAGAATTGACAGCGATAGACATGTGACTCGCCCATGAAGCTAAGCTCATCAGTATCGCACCGCCAATGCATGCCGCAGAACTTCCGATCGATACTTTTGCCGGCCAATTGAATTCTTACAGAAAAAAAACATCTAAACCAGCTGAAGCGCTTATTTTACACAGTATTTACGCTAGTTAAATTATACTTGTTCTCGTGCATTTTCCAATTTTATTTTCAGCAAACTTTGTAGGTAAAGGGTAGGCCAATTCGCATTTACACCAATTTAATTTAGAAGGTTCAATTTTGTGAAAAACTACAAAAGCAACAGCGTTGCGATTGATAAAATGCAAACGATGATAGCCATAGCTTCAAGTTCTGTTAAAGTTGCAATTTTAAAGTGGTGCAAAGACCTTCGGTTCTACATTATGGCATTTGAAGGTACAGTACTATGCAACTGGGCTGTAAAACACTTTGTGGTTTGATTTGCACGCTGGACCAGAGGTCATCAATCTCGGTTACTCTCTAGTCTAGAATCACATAAACAAGATGAAGAATTTTACGTCGATAATATGTTTGTTCTTGCAAGCAGCCTTGTAAGGTGTCATTGATACACAAGGTCATGTTTAACAAGTCAGCATTGATTGTTAATCTTTCGTGGCCTAGCAACGTTTTTGAATCATTTAGCCTACCGTATTTTTATGCCTTGTGCAGGCTTCTGCTTCAAGTAATGCTTGCGGTTTTGCGAGCACTGTGAAATTTCTTGCTTTTGCACTTGTTACGTTGTGTAATAAAAGGTCGGAAAACTTTGTATGTCGAACTTGCAATCATACACGGATTTGATCGTGTAGTCTTGCTTTTTAAGACTAAAGTTAGTTGATACGGCAGTTCAGCGTTTGCAAGAAATCAATAATTGTGCTTTGAAGTTAAAAGATGAGGTTGATTTTGAAAATTTTCTTTTTGCCAACTTAAAAAACGTGCAATGTGCTGAGGTATGTAGGCTAGAGCTTGATCCTGAACATAGTTGGCAAACATTTGATGCAAATGTGGAATCAGCACCTCTAAATCTGTAAACCCCAAAAGTCTTGCCTGGCAGTGCAAATGCACACTATTCACATTGTTTGTGCACTCGAATGAACTTTCGTTTCCGTGAAGCACAAAACTATCATGTTGTAACTTGGAATTAAAGCTCTGTAGTCGGTCATGACGTGTGTTGACGCATTGCACTAAAAACTAACCAATCACGGATGTCCATGAACAAAATATTGTAGTAAAAATTTCTGTTTACATAGTTATGTCAAGTTTTGCTAATTAGTTCATAAAATGTTATGAATCAACAATACCGGGAGTGTCCATATTGTGATCTTGAAAAGCAGGAATTCAAAATCATCAATTGTGCTTCGAAGAAGCCTGGTCTTCATCCGAAGCAACAGGTTCGACCAGTTGCAGCGACTCCTCCTTTATCGTTGGGATCTTCAATTTTCAGGTTTCTTTTTGTCATGTCATTCTTCATCACGTGATTTTGTCATGTCATCCCACGTTTTCTTTGGTCTTCCTTTTCTTATTTTTCCTGTCACAACCTTATTTTAAACGCGCTTTGTCAAATTGTTCTCATCTCTTCGTTCAAGAAACAGAAATTCCAGGTAATAAAAAAACCACTTTTCATTGCTAAACTCTGAAGAGGTTGAATCGATGTAAAAGGCACGGATTTTGTTTGCTGGAGTTAGCTGGTATGCGTGCAAAACAGGAAATTATATTCATCAGAAGTTCACTTTTATAACCAGATCAAATTTATTTTCTATACAACGAAGCGGTTGTGGCTGGGTACGATTGTCCAGCAACTACACTGACATCTAGAAAAGAAACAAAGCTCTTTGCAAGGTGACGCAACATTTATAGGCACTTGACAGGACCCCAGAGAGCAAAATCCCTCATTTTTACTTTTTTTTAAATGACGAATTTTGCTGTCTGGGAAGTGACGATAATGAACAAAACAAAATTATAAATTTTATATAGTTTCAACGTTCGCTAACGTTTGGCATCAAAGGTGTCCGATTAGTTGACAGATTCAACAAAATAGCTTGTACAAACAACAGAAGCTTATATATTGCAATACAAAGAGCGACTGTGGTTGCGTACAAGGCATTTTGCTATTAGTTGAAAGCCCACACGAAACGTCCAGAAATGTCCAAACATTAAGCGAGCTTTTCTGACATTCAATGTCGCAGGCAACAAAAAAGTCACTCCTTTTTATATTGATTTGAAGTCTGCAAACGTTAAATCAATGTAAAAAAGAAGAAAATTTGCTAGCCACTCCCCAGACAGCAAATCAACCGTTTTTACGTTGATTCAACATAAAATATAGACGTTGAATCAATGTAAAAAACGACTGATTTGCTGTCTGGGTCACTGACTTCTCGCGACATTTATTTCAATTACCCAGCAAGCAAATTTCCCGCCGCTGCATTGTTTCAACGTCTCTGGATGCAGAGCGATGTGATATCGGTTAGTTTTCAAATTTGCTTGCAAACCCAACAAAGAAACGCAATAAGCTTCAGGCAGCAGAGAGATGAAACCAGCCTCCCTCAACCAAACTACAATGGAGCAAATAAGACAACGACTCGGCGATCATGCTCGCCTATAACCTAGTTAGTCAAATCAACATTTTTACATTCCAAGGTCTAGTGATGCAAAAACGCTAACCCTAGCTGGGAAGCAATTTCACAGAGCAGGGCATCCCTGACAGCAAAATCTGTCATTTTCATCAACGTCTGCAGATCAATGTCAAATGACCGATTTTTCTTTCTGGGATGGCAGCACTGGAAGTCACAGCGTCCATTTTTAGATGGTACGTCATTGCCACTCACTTGAACGCAAGATTGTTGATGCAACAAAGATATTTGAGCTTATTAAAGTAGACAAAAAAGTTTTCACAACGTTGTTCAGAGCCAGGTTAGTGTTGCACAGAAGTCACACATCTCGGTTCATCACCTTCATTCTCAAGTTGACTTGAAAACGTTACATTGGTGGAATGCATTGAGTATGTTTGTGATTTTAGTAGTTATACAGACAACTGAGTATGAGAGAGTTAGTAGCAAACGTAAAAAAAAGTCAGTCAAACAACAATAACACGAGCAGCATATGTACAAAGTGAAAGCAAGCATTCGCAAAGGACAAGATGATGAATTGAGTTGTTTTCCCAAATTTTCATTGAGAGACCTTTGACCAAACATTTGAAGCAAAACATCGACTGCTCAACCTACCCTTGATTTTTTTTTCTATCGATAAATCGTCTACAGACGATGAATCAATGCAGACAGTTTTTCTTATTTTGTCAGCTCGTTAACCGCTCGCTGTTTAGTTTCTGTTGCCGAAAGGTTTCTCGATCAACGCAACAAGAACCGAAACACACAAAGTTGCCCTTTTTACATCGCCAGACGTTGAAACGACGTAAAAACGGGAACCTTTTTCTTGCAGGGAATGACTTTCATCACCTCGTCTTTGTCAGGTATTGCACAATATACGTGTTTACTTCCCTACAATGTGACACACCGGGCAATATTCCCCAGACAAAAAATCAACCGTTTTTTACATTGATTCAACGGTTGATCCACTGGTGGGTCCTTCGAAATATGATTACATGGCACACGCAATCATCGACAGAAAAGAGAGTCTCCTCCCCCATCAAGAGGTTGAGCCACAATAAAAAACCCTCCCAGACAGCAAAATCGGTCATTTTTACGTTGATTCAACTTTTGCAGACGTTGAATTAATGTAAAAATGACGGATTTTGCTGTCTGGGCTAAGAGAAAGAGCGTGATGGTTGAATGAACCCAAACAACAAAAAAACATC
The DNA here is from genome assembly GCF_918807975.1 of Aplidium turbinatum. Lineage (NCBI taxonomy): Eukaryota > Metazoa > Chordata > Ascidiacea > Aplousobranchia > Polyclinidae > Aplidium > Aplidium turbinatum. The sequence continues at coordinate 18,339,489 of NC_137480.1, read as the reverse complement.
ATTTTTACATTGATTTAACGTCTGCAGACTGTAAAAATGACGAATTTTGTTGTCTGAGAAGAGTATAGCCTATAGCGGATATGGCACTTATGCGACGTAACAAAGGTATAGCTAAATTTTTACCAAAACCGAATTAAGCGTTTTTGAAAAAACGATAACAACAACTCTGTGGATCGCACACACTTCCTATCAGTTTCACAAACGTCACTGTTTTGTTTAGATCCACCACTGTATTAACCGTTGCTGTGACGTCATAGCATGTTGCGGAAACAAGAAAATTTTGGATTGAGTTCCAAAAACTAAACATAAGTTTCTTAGCGGCGAAAAACACAGAAGCTTTAAATAAAAACAACGAAGCTGAAAACGGCTCTTGTCTGACCCCACGTGACGAAATCAAGGAAACAGCACGACCACGTGCGGAGACACGAGGCTAACTGAGTAACTCCCGTATCTCCTTGTGCATGTGGCACAGGAAGTCCACATAAGATGCAGCAGTTCCAGAGCCCCGATCTTCCACAAGGAAATGCTTGAACCAAGGCTCCAGCTTGTCCCTCTGACGAACGATGGTGAGCTGTAAAACACGACCTAGTTAAAGCAACCAGGAATTAAGACGGCACAGTGGCTAGCTAACTATGTCCTAACAAATGCCTCGTTTTTCGTGGCCACATGTCACTCAAAACCTTTATACAAACAGACTCTTTGTCGCGATCAGGCTCATGCTGTTGATTAAGGTAAAATCACGTGACTAAAAAAGCCGATTGTCATCGAGCGTCATGTCGCGTGCTCTCGATAGGGGCGCACCGAGGTCATGTTAGCGTCGATTCGGCGCTCACGACTGACACCATGAACTTCAAACACACCTAGACTTAGGCAGCTTGTCAGTTAGTCAATCAGTGCTTTATTACATCAATTCAACGCCATCGGACTTTGAATCACAGTAAAATAAAACTAATTTGCTAAATGTGCTATTAATCAACACCTGCGATTGTTGAATGTAACAATTGAGTGGTTTACTGGCTACGTTATCGCATAAACACACGTCATATCATACACGCTGTGACAAAATAAACTTAAGAAAATGCTGTATCATGAGAACATCCTCATAACCGTTGTCGTAGGATCAGGTAACATTGGTTTTGAAAACGAGATAAAAATGCGAAACTTGTCATTAAATTGTTGAGCAACTTGCAGAATGCTTGAAAGGCCAGTCTCTGTATCAATGTTACCTTCATTTGTCGCGTTCTTCCAGCTTGCAACTTGGAAACGACATCTCGAATATGTCTTGAATCTTCGTTGTCGAACACAAGCAGGTTGCCCTGAATGAAATGGGACAAAAATCAAAACAAGCCATTTTGAATGCACGAGTTCTGTTAAATAAACCTCTCTTTCTTCACGTTAACTTGGACTTTGGTTTGTTAAAAAAGGGCGGCTGTGTTTAAAACAAAGTTGTAAATTTTGGCACTTCCTTTGATTTAAGCACACGCTGCAAAGAACGCTCTAGTGCTACGACCACTATAAAATCGTTTCCAGACTGATTTTCATAGTTGGTCGTATCTGCAAATTTGCTCAGTTGGTTGTTGTAAAGTCACGAACCCAAAAAACACCATCCAATCTACAAAACATTTTTTGCATTGATTTAACGTCGGCAGACGTTGATTCCATTTAAAAAAGAACTGATTTGCAGGCTGGGTTGGGTATGCCCATGAATGTGGATCATCAGCAACAAATCATTCTATTGATTCAACGTCTACAGACGCCAGTACAGACATTGAATCAATGTAATAAACGACTGATCTGTTGTCTAGGACGGCACTGATCACTTACCGAGTCAATGTCTATCTGGGCAGCGCTTTGGACATCGAAGATGTTTTGTATCCAGGTTGGCTCCACTGCCTGGCCGATCCAGAGGAACATGCTGACGCCGTTCTCAAGAAGATAAACCTCATTATCCTTAAGTCGATCTTCCGAGCACCGCACTGCCACTGGTAAGCCGTTATCAGAAGTGGGAGAAAATAACTGGGATACAAAAAAACAAACAGATTTTTGAATAACGTTGTCGTAATGTAACATTGAAACGACCTAAAAACGCCATGTTGGTAAAAAAATCGATTTGGGCAAAAACGAACAAAACTTTTTACCAAACGCGTGCATTCGTGCAACCGTCTATGTTTCTGAAAGAAGAATTGCTCACCAAAGGCATCAGTTTAGGATAGAAGAAGATCTGGCTCTCAGCAACATCCATAGACATAATGAGTTGGCGAAGGTAGGCCCGGTCATCAGTGGATATGTCGTGAGAGGAATGAATGGCGTCGCTCTGAAATAATTTAGCAAATTCAGCGAAAAATACTTCACAATGTAGATATTAACGACCTGTTTTAGCCTAATGCTGCGAGTTCGCTGTGGTAATAGCGAATTGCAATAGCTTTCGGAACACAGTTCCCTGGTCATGTGCTATGAAAATCAATGTTTTAGTAAAAATGTTTTCCGTAGGGGGAACTCCACAGCATGAGTACTACCTTCATCAGAGAAACAGCATGAGTATCCTCATCAGAACAACAGCATAATCACCACCCTCATCAAAACAGCATGAGCATCCTCATCAGAACAACAGCATAAGTACCACCCTCATCAAAACAGCATGAGCATCCTCATCAGAATAACAGCATTACCACCCTCATCAAAACAGCATGAACATTGAACATCATCATCAGAACAACAGCATGAGCACCACCTTCATCAAAACAGCTTGAGCATCCTCATCAGAACAACACCATGAACAATGAACACCTTCAACAGAACAACAGCTTCCGAATGGCTACTTGTTAGATCTTACAAAGACGTACCTTCAATAAGCAGTTTAGATATACAGGAACAAGCTTCATGCATTCAGGAAGAATCAGCTGGCCTGGTGAGGACGGGGATGCGACATGTTTGCGGTACATCGCCAAGATCACTGATGCCTGAGAGATCAGCTCTTCCCGGATCTTCGTCGCTGGATGCTGGAGTCCGGCTCTAGACGTAACATTGGATATTTAAATGAAATATATTTGCACCATACCCTTTTGTTTAACTCCGAAAAGGTGGCATTTGAAAACGCAGCCTGCAAAAGTTGTTTTTTTGCATAGCGATGTTGAAACAATGTAAAAACAGTAAAAAGGTAAAGGTGGTCCCATAGTTAATTCAAATATCGGGTACGAGAAGATGAGGTTCTCATTGTACTAAGGTATCAGCACTTAGGAGAGTACGGTGGCAAGTTCCTTTCTCTCGGCCGCCTTTCCTACAGCAACCATGCCCACCCAATTTATTACACCCTAGGTAGAGGTGAGCGGTGTTTTCAACAACCAGCTGAAGCCGGGAATCGAACCAGGATTGCATTATTGGAAAGCCAACGCCTTATCCGTTGCGCCATCCCACGCTTACAAAGTGCAACTTCTGTTAATTGGGAAAAATCAACAATGACTTTTTGATTGCTCCACGCGAACTATGATAAAGCAACGCTTTTTACAAACAACAAATCAGGCGACACTGTACTGCCACCACGCGGTAACAATAAATCTCTGTTATGGATCTTAATTTCACAACACGAACGGTCGAGTCCACAATACGGCAACAACAACTCACTATCGCATTGTTGTTAAATATCCAAAATATCCAATATATATCAATATATATCCAATATCCAATATATATCAATATATAAATATCCAAAATATCATTAAATATCCAAACGTACAATGTAAAGAATGTTCATTATAAAACGTTTTACAAAATCAGGGACTTCAACCACAGCTGTGACACTTGACAACATGAAATGGGATGAAAATATCAAGCTTACTTGACGGCCTTCTTGGCAAGGTAATTGATCAGCACGTCGGTTTCACAACTCCTGTACAGGTCGGCGTATTGCGTACACACGCTCAGGTTGATGTTGTGGAGCCGCAACCTACGCTGCCCGCTCACTGACGTGAACAGAAGTGCAACCTGAAAACATCAGTAAAACGTTACTGCCAATCGTCGCGTGTTCTGGATTTTAATGTTACATCCCAGACTGCAAATCAGTTGCTTTTACTTTGACTAAACGCAGAAAACAGTAAATCAATGTAGAAAAACGACTGATCTGTTGTCTGGGACTGAATATTGATGACACATTCTCAGCTATTCAGTTTAAAGGGTAGATTTTCTTAGCAATGTACCTGCACGTAGGCGCCGTATTCTTCCGCAATCTTGTCGTCATGTTTCAACTCAACATGAATGGACTTGTCGCAGTCGATGGCGGCCAGTTCCACATCGGTGGTATTGCCCATGTACAGCGCACCCATGAAATCAACGGCACGAATACCTGGCAAGAATCGCTTTAAAATGAGCTTGAAAAACTAGCAGTGCATTTCATTGAGAATAAGAATGCTGAAGGTAAAGTGCTTTGAATATCGTTTGTTATGTAATATTAATAGCAATGAAAATGGTGATGTTACTTTTTGACTTGAATTACCAAAGATCTGGAAGTGTTTAGTCGAACAAGATCCACAACAACCTTAAGAGCCTGAGGTCTCTAGAAAAAAAAAAAAAGTCAAGGGATTGCTAGCTTTACCTGTGCTAGTTCTGACACGCATGACTGCATCGAATACAATATCTCGCTGCAAAGCATGAGCCAGATCCTTGATAAATCTGTCGCCGTCAACCTCGGCGCGGAAGAAGTTGTACCTGGACAATAGAAAGGTTCAATGCTATTGGTGTATCAAGTACGATAGGCTTCAAACTCAAAACGTTAAAAACGGTTTGACGTTTAATACGTCACAAGCGTGATGCGTTATGACGCGTAAAAAACGTAAACATAACGTAAGGACGTGAAAAAGTTGCAGTTGTGCAAGATGAGACAATAGAATGAAGTTAAAAACTCACTTGAACAGTTGACCTCCAGTTAAGGACGGGACCTGGCCAAGCGTAGCAACATCCACATATTGATTCGGAAACAAGAAAAGATCAACCGAAAGTGCTTGCGCGACGCAATCCTTCCCTAACTTCTCGTAGAAATTTGACGCAGGAGCGAAAATCGTCTGAAATGCATCAAAAGATCTTTCCATGATGCGACTTGCAACATTAACAGGAAGAAATGTTCAGACCTTCAATTCACTTATCGTAAACAAGAACGATTCAAGTTTGAAGCGTGGCCACGGTTTGAAATAATACTTACACGCAAAGTGAAAACAAGATAGAATGCAGTCAAAAAGACAACCAAACTAGCATATGGTCTAGAAATAGAATATTTAAACACTCAGCTTTTCAAACTTTTCAATTGCATTGCAGGAACATAAACAAATGTACAAGAAAACCAACAGATAGTTAAGGAAATTCAGTTCACGATTTTGTTTTAACTTGAGAAGCTATCATCAGTTCATCACGTACAAAAATTTAAATACTCAGCTTTTCAATTGCATTGCAGTAGCATAAACATTAAACAAGTACAAAAAAGCCAACAGATAGTTAATGAAATTCACTTCACGATTTTGTTTTAACTTGAGAAGCTATCATCACGTATAAAAATGGTGACACAAAATCAACAAGTACCTTTTCCTTGTCCGTGCCAATTAATTTACGATCGTCCCTGTTCTTCAACTTGCCAGGAGCTTCGCCAATAGGAAGGCTGGTGTGGAACATGAAGAGCTTACCAGCGCATTCAGCAGACTAGAATGATATGCGATGTTTAAGATTGTAGCATCAAGTTTCAAACACACGCAGCAGTTGCACTTAAGGACCAAATACTCTCAAACAAAGCGCAAAGTGGTCGTTTTAAACGACAGGGTATAATCCTAATGATCAGTGTTAAAAAAGTATAACGTAAAAACTCTTTCATTAAATTATGCACGCCGAGTGCAGAACTTTCAAATCCCAATTGTGGAAATGCAGTAAATTGTGACAGCTTCATTAAAAGTAAAAATGGTCGAGCATGACAAGGTTTGCTCGAAGTGCTACGTAGAACAGAAGAAAGTGTATTTAATTTTCGTTTCCGTTGGACACAAATGTATTAGCACCCACCTGAGTGAGGGCATGTTAACATAATGTCAATTCTGTTCGTACCTGCACTGCTTGCATGGCCGCTTGGATGACTGGAGCAAACACCAACTCAGTCTCCCGTGTGTCGCGGAACATCTCAGGGATCTGTTCCAACAGACTCTCAATCACGTGCCTGGAAAGAAAGCCCGTTGATGATTGCGGCTACAAGCTTGCCTCCGGTGAACTTTCGTGTACATTGGACATTGCTAACTCCAACTAATAAAATCAAACCTTGTCTGCAAATATGCCCTTTATTGCAAAAGTTGTGGATGGTTGTGTGAAAAAATCGTGGTTTTTCAATGATTCAACGTTGCAGTGATTAAAATAAGACGGAAAATAAAGTTTTGAATCGGATTACCGTAAGCTGGTGAGGTAATTCAAGTACAAATAAGCAAATGGTCCTCTTTAGTTTGAAGCTCACTTACTTCTACCAGCAAACATAGCCAAGCAACCTTAATAGCGTTTCTAAACCGATAGGTAAAAAACGGACAAAATTTTACAGCACGAAAGCACAGTAATGTTATAAGCGTGCTACACATTGTCAAGAATTTTACGCTTGAAAGTCATCGTTGCTGAACCATCAGCTGATTTGTGGTCGCGATGCAAATATTCTACAAATGGATTTGCCATCACACGTTCTTCGTCGACTTTATTTATAGACATCAATTTAACGTCATACTTCGCAGCATATTGATGTTCGCATGCTAACAATGTCAATATTTTAACCACGAATTTCTAAAATAAAGTTATAGCAAGCTTTTTGGCTGAACTATTTTGCAATTCATTTCGTCGGCTGTGACTGTAACAAAAAAGTAACAATCGACGAAATAGGATTAGGCGAAAGTGGTATAAGAAATTGCAAGCCACCTTGATTCTTCCAAGTTGACAAGGAATCCATCTTGCAATGGAACAAACACGTCACTCACATCTGACACCACCATCATTTGCGGCTGGGCGAGAGAACTCTGAAGAGTGAAGTTTGGTACGTCAGCTTAGGACGTTAAAGTCGCATGCTTTGACATTATGTCAACGCTTTTATATGACGCCTAAGATAGCAAATCAGTCGTTTTTTACACGTCTGTGTTGAATCAATGTAAAAAACGACAGATTTTCTGTCTGGGGCAACCTAAACGTTCAAGCCGTAACCACTTTAATCCCAACATTAAACACATTCCAATCTTCAAAGCAGTTCAACGTGATGCTACGCCACAATAACGTAAACTTCCAACAAAACAAGCGAGAGACTCACATTTATATTGTAGAAATGAAGGACATTGCTGTAGGTTATAAATCCGACTTTAATCGACGACTTTTCTTGATTGAATTCCCGAGGCAGCGTGTCGAGTAGGTCGCGCATTTGCCGACACAACAAGTCGACAAATCCGGATTTAACCGCATTGTACGAGACGTCGATGGCAAATACGAAGGCAGGAGGGTTAGGAAACTTGTCATTCTGTGAAGAGATTTAGCATGGACGTGTGAAATGTAAATACAAATGAAGATTGAGTGCTGCAAAACTTCCTTAGTGTTATGTTGGTTTCGCTTTTAATGACGTTTTGTACAACATCATTTAACCCAATAACTTCGCTGACATTTTTCATCTATCGAATACTGAAAGTTTTGGGTGTTCATCGGAATAATTATCGTTTCTAGCACGAGTTGCAACGTTCATCTGATGAAAGTGAAAGGAAAAGCCAGGAATTCATCCCTGGAAAAAGCACTTTTACTTTCATTAGATGAACGTCGCAACTAGTGCTAAAAACGATCGTCATCTAGTGGTGGTGCAGGAAAATTGCTTTTCGTTTATAGCAATTTAGTTTTGAAAAAAATAAAATAAATAACGAATCTTGTGGCAGAATCAAAACTTTTGCAAAAACAAAAAAACAAACTATAACGCCATAAGATTAGTTACTTTAAATTGAGATAGACAGCAGAAGTTACAGTTTCGTTGTACCAATCTACAGAAGAACTGCTCACAGGAAAGTATTTCCAGGTAGCCAAGCATCAAATTTTGAAGCGTTTATACTTTAGTTTATAGTCTAATCGTAGTTGAGCTGGGTAACTTGATAATCTAGATGCGTGAAAGACATACTCGGCAGTAATCCTTGGTGGCGATATATTCGTAGGAACCCCGGCAGAGCTCCGGTCGTCGGTACTTATCGACACGTTGATTCATGTGGTCGATGTGATCGAAGTACAAATGAGGAGTCTGTAACGTTGTGAAACATTGAATGATTCGTGTGCTTAATGATTTCAAATGTTTTTTTACACTAGTTACCGGCAGAACTAAGCTATTGCTTTAAAGCAGATTATAAACGGGCGAAACCTGAACTGTAACATTTTTATGGTAAAGGTAAATGATGAAAACTCTTCTATGATTACAATACGAATACATGCTGTAATTTTTGTGAGTTGGTGTCTGTAGTGGAACATACAAAAAACACTAATGGTAACCACTAAACTAAGTGTATCCTAGACAGCAACAAATTTATCTCAAAATATTTAAAGAATAACGAACACACGCACTTCGGTGATGGCGTTGCAGAAGACACACTGGAACCTTCTTCCTCCGTCGGTGAAAGCGAACTGGGGACACATGTAGGCTTTGCAACGCTTGCATCTGATTGGTCCATCAGGGCCTGGATCGACAATAAGGGGCGGGGCTTCTCCGTTTGGAAGACTAGCAAGCGGCTTGATTATGATGCTCATTGGAATCTGCATTGAAATTCATGCATCATGTCTCAATTTCTTATTTTCAATTTTTATTTTACCTTACTTTTTTGCACAAATATAAACTTGGTTTCTCGCTGTTGTTTGTGGTTCGCATAGTTTTAGAAGTAACGCACGGCGCGACTTCAACTGGCACAATTCAATTTTAAAGTGGAGCTGAAGACTTTAGGTTTTGTGCCTGGTACTTTGGTTGGTATTGATTCGCAACAAGAAAGCTAACTGATTACAAACATCGTAATCGCAACGTGAAACTCAGTTACCGAGCCATCATGATGTAAAGGTAAACAAAAATTATTTCATACAGACTTATTTTCAGCGTACAGCATTATATAGTGGATCTGAAGCAGGTGAAATATTACCTGGCAGGTTTTAGCCATATCCGAAGTAGAAGGAAGGTTGTAGGTGGTGCACCGCAGGAATCGTGGACTGGCGCTTCCTGTAACATACCCAACAATGAAGCAAAGTAACCCAATAATACAGCCCTGGGCATTGTACACTCGTGTGTCGCCATTAAAGCAAGACGACATTGCATCAAGTAGTTATGATCAACCTTTAGCAGTACATCACGTAGAAATGCCCTTTGTTTAAAACAACAACAGAGTATTGCCATGTCCTGGTGCATTGCTTCGAAACTGCATGTGGAAACATGTTAATGCTGAAATGTGTTTTACAAACGAGTTTCGAAATCAAAGGCATGAAAACAGCGTTAATAACTTTCATGGTGTCGTTTCGTTCACCCACTGAAAAGATTCAGCTTCTAGATAGCAATGATTTGGGCTTGTCACCATAAGCTGTTCGCAAACAATGAGTTTTCGGCGTCAGCACGGTTCAAATATATCAAAAAATTATTCACACTGTAAATTACTGCTGTTGCGTGCATGCAGTGAAGGGAAAAATGACTACACAAAGACACAATCAAGGTGATGGATTCAATTTCATTTCGGAGAAAGCACTGCAGCTGTTGATTGTGAAACAAGAACGAACCCATATCTTCCACAGTGAAGTTGGTGGTTACGAAAGGTGGCACGAGTCCTCTGCCTTCGGTTCGAAACGCTTCGGTCGTTCGGTTGATCTTGTCTTCGCTGATCACCTGTTGGGAAAGATCGCATGATATTTGGACCAACTCAAAAACGTGGCGTTTATTCCTCACAAAGGCCCTCTCTGGCATTTACGTTCTGTAGTAGCAGTCCAGTTTTAATCTGGTGATGTCCCCGTTACCGAGGGTGGCCGGATTCACCTCCAAGTGTCGCAATCGCCTTGATCATGTGTTTTTAATGTACAGTACGAGACAAAGTATTAACTATTTTTGAAAAAAAAAATAGCCGGAGCCATGAAAAAGCTAATTTTGTCCAGTACTGTACAGTAGGTATTGATAAAACAAAATTTTTCTCAAATTTTCCACTAGAAATCAATTAGGTTATCAAGAACACTTTGGCACACCGTACGGCGATGCTAGTAACATTAAAGAGCTCAAAATCTAGTTCACAAAAGGTCGCACCGGACATATGACAACCATTAATAATAGGAAATCAATCAAACAACATGTACGGTACCTGTACTGGGCTTGGCATCGCATCGGGATCCAATCGTTTGGCAGGAGCTGATTGTTGGTTCGGATAAGGATGCATCCCGCCCGGACCAGCTAGACCTGAAACAGTGAGCAACACCTATAACTCTTAAATCGTTTCACAGAAAACAGTACCAGTAGCACAAGTAGATACGAAAAGTAACAACAAAAATTGAACTTACCTGGTTGAGGCTGAGGGGGATACCCTGAAGGGGAAACCCCAGGTGGTGGAGGCTGAGAGGAAGGGGGCATACCAGGGGCAGTTGATTGAATCCCAGATGTTGGTGGTGGCATCCCTCCAGGGGGCTGGAAGCAGCACAATAAACGTTGACATTTTGCATGTATGTGATAATGTAGTTTTTGAAAACAAGGTGATTGGTTTTGCGCTACGTATTTACAACGTTATTTACATGATATATCATATCGGACTATCGGAGTTTGGTAAGTGAAGTAAAACCATCACTTTAAAATATTTCACTTTCAAAACTTTCTAATGACATACTGGGTATTGACCAGCAGCGCTGCCAATCTGCATATTTTGCATCTGTTGCACAGGAGCCTGCATTTGCCGTGGTGGTTGTTGCATATGTTGTGGCTGCTGTAACTGCGGTGGTTGTTGCATTTGGCGTGTTTGTTGCATCTGCGGTGGTTGTTGCATCTGCGATGGTTGTTGCATCTGCGGTGGTTGTTGCATTTGCAGTGGTTGTTGCAACTGTTGAGGTTGTTGCATTTGCGGTGGTTGTTGCATTTGTGCAGGTTGTTGCACTTGTGGTAGTTGTTGCAACTGTTGTGCAGCCGGTGGACGATTGGACTGGGCTCCTGTGAGTAAAGATAAGAAAAATTTATAAATATATCTTTGTACCAATCTCGATGGTGCTGTTGAAATGCGTGTGCTTTTTCTGAAATATTTATGATATATCAAGATTCTCAGATTTTTTAGCTGAGAAAGACACCTCGGAAGTGGTTGGCCTGAAATATTTCAATACATTTTATCAAAAAAACATGTAAAAACAAATGTTGTTAGTTCGAAGACGCATTATAAAAGTTATCCTACCGATATGCCTACCAACCTGTAAGTTTTATATAACCAACCTGTAAGTTTTATTTAATTTAAGTTTTGTAGATAAAATTCACATTGTTATTGCAAAGTAACGCAACTGCAAATTGCTTTAACTCAATCTTGTGCAACTTTAAACTTCAGGTTAGTTTTAAATGGACAAGCTTTGGGCGAGTCCCACTACTTTAAAAATGCCAAAAAACATTTCTTCTAAAAATTTAAGAAATATCTGGCAGCACTTTTACCTCTACTTGTCAGATATCGTAGCCGAGTTGGTCATCCCGTTATTCTATGAATCCCTGATACAGGGGCACCAAACAACATTCCAATATTCATATATACAATTACATTATCTTTAATATATACCATATTAAGTAGATTCAACAAGTTTACTTGAATATGATGGCCTACCTGTTGGGGGAGGGGGGCCAGCAAGGTAACTTGGAGGCCTATATCCCCCTCCTGCTGATGTAGCTGGTGGAGGTCCGTAATTCATGCCTGGTCTTGGAGCTTGCTGGGAGACATTTGTAGGAGACTGTGTGGAAGTGGGATGCCCACTAGTTGCACCCGGTGAAGGGTAGGTTGAGGTTTGTCTAAACAAAAGAGAATTTTTGCAGTGCCTCTGGAGTGTCATTGGTTAAGTTACTGTGAAGTTTACTTTTTGTCAATAGTAATTGTTTCTTTTTTATGCGTGTTTCCAGAATCTCCAGATGTTCAAGAGTGAAATAGTCTATGAAAGTTTTTTGGACAGTGGTGATTTTGTTTGCAAGAGAGGTTTTGGATAGTAGGGTTACTATAAACTATTGTATCTTTACGCTTGATGCAATGATTTGCTTTCCCAAATATATGCACAATTGCACATCGGGTGAAGTCATTATTAATTATTGTTAAAAAGTAGAGAGCTGCCAATCTTACTGCTGTTCTATGGTATGAAGAGAAACACAGCAAGCTATGCAAATGCTAAATTTGCTCAGTTTAATCAGCATGACTGAAGTTTGAAGTGCTAAAACATTATTGTACAGTACACTGCTGCATATTCAAAGCACGCCTGGCAAACATTTTGCAAACTAGTATGGTACATTCGTTTACTAAATCATGCATTTATCCTTAGTTTATCATTGATATAACTTATAATATATATAACTGAATGGTCTAGTAATTTTACAGAAGATGCATGTGCTGTTGGTTGAATTAAAGTATGTAGGCTAAGTCACTGTAATACTTAGGTCCCCGTACATGTACTATTGTACTGCTACTGGACAATTGGGTAATGGGTGTGTGGCAGATGAGTGTGATCAAAATTTATTGTGGTACCGTATGCTTAAAAATCAAAATAGATATTTTTAGTGTACATACTTTTACAAATTAAATGATAGTGACACTAACTATGCAAAAACTAGTACACTACTAACTACAAATCTCATCATGTTGCATGCAATACCTGATCAAGTAGAGAACAAAGCCAACATCTAATATGCTACCACACTACAATACCATGCAAGTGAATACTTTGTATTCACTTACTGTGTAAAAGAGTTAAGAGGAGGTGGTTGGTATTGGTTTGGTTGCTGATAGTTCATTTGGTTATAGTTATACCCGTTCATAGAAGGTTGCTGTGATGGCATTGTACCACTTGTGGCGGGAGGCATGGGTTTTGTTGTTTGCAGTGCACCAGTTTGAGACTGAAAATAAAAAACAGTATTAAATATAACAGGCCTCTAAGCTACTTTATTATTCTGGCAACCAAGTATGGCCTACCAAAACTTCTTTCCAGCGGCCAAATTTTCATGCTCAACAGCGACAATAAAAAGTCTGTTAAAAATCCATTAATTGATATCGTGTTTTTGCATTCACTCAGGTAAGAACAACACAACCTAGGCTCCTAAACAGATTTGCAGTTGCATTTAAATACACTGCATCCCAAGTAGATGTAGAGCTAGCCCTCCAGTTTTTATAGGTTGACAGTCAGAATTTTTGTGAAACTTTCATCAGCATATTTCTCATCGGCATGAGAGATTTTGCCTTGTTTGTGAAAAATGCTTGCAAATGCCAGTGAAGAGAAAAAAGTTTCACGTTCGAACGCAAGTGGAGAAAAAAGTTTCAAACATCAACAGAGTGAAAGAAATATTGGTTTGTGGAAGCCTGCGATTAAACAAACATGGCCTACCAGCGCGGTGCCGCGATACTTTTGGAGGCCATTTAACGATTTCTCGGCGACCATGGCCACCAGGAACTTAGAGGCCTGTATAACTACAACATCTTAGTAATTTAGATAAAACTGCAAGCTGTAAAACGTTGGTCAACTTTAGCAGTTATATACCTTTCATAATTGTCTAGAAACTTCTATCAATAAAGAACAGGAATGAGTTAATCACAAAAGTTCACTAATGTGTAGTTTATGCATATTTAAACTACTTCCTACACTAGTTCTTTTAAAATTGTCATATGATAGTAGTATGGTTGCCAAAGGAACAATGCATTTGAGACACTTTTTTCAACAACAAACAAAGCGAATGAATGTTTTGTTGCATCGTTGCAACATCAATTTTAGTAATCTAATTGACATTTCCCCTCCTAAGGAATATGAACATAGACCACTTATTGGCATCATGCTTCAATGATGTTGGACATGCTCAAATAAACATTAACCTTTTTTCTCTCCAATCTCGTAGTTAAAAAGTGTCTCAATATAATATTACAACACTTACTTAGCAACCTCATAGCGATAGGTCAACTTTCAGTCAATACAATAGGATCAATTTCACTTTCAGTCAATCCATCTGGCCCAACTTACAAGGTTTTACTTTCTGACAGAATCTCTTGGTGTTTGTTTTGAATTAGTATTTTCATTGCAAGAAAAAATAATTTTCTACACTTCTAGTTACCAGGCAGTTTTTTTTAAAAGATTAGCTAATAAAAAAAGTCTTTTTCAATTGCTGCAATGCTGCATATTGCAAAACATGAATAGCCTACAGAAGATTAGGCCTAAACAGTCTTTAATTATTGCTATTCCCAGTAAAGTCTATTTAAGTAGGTGCTTGATGGAAATACTGACAGACAGTGGCATACGCAAGATTTTTTCAAAGGGTCAATACAATATTTAAGGGGGGGCATTTGAAATGCTTTTCAAAGTGAAACAAAAACAAATTAACAAAAATGCCTATTTGCTAATTATAACTAGAAAGTTATATTGTATAAAGGTTAGCCTACCATACTCAAATATTTTGATAGTTTACAACAGCTAGGTTACTCATTTTTAAAGATATTGTATTTACAACAAACAATATGATACAACACCCTATGTATTTTGTATGTAAATGACGTAATTGGCTTAATCAACCCAGCAAACCACTATTGAGGGTATGGTATGTTCGGGTCTGCTAATATTCGGCTAGTCCGATTTGGCTAGTTCCCCATTCGGCTACGGCTACTACAATAAAACAAACAATATTGTGGAATAAAATACAACATTCTCTAAATAAACAGAAGTAGAGCTGGGCGATATTACGATACGATATTTTTTCGGCAGCGATATTTATTCACAAAGCTCCGATTTTATCGTTTATAAATGTACTGAAATTATAGCAACATTTTCGCATGCGCAGTGACACAGACATCGCATGCGCAGACAACCCAGTGTGTGTGCATTATTTACGCATTGCGAGCAGTTTGACATCGCATGCGCAGACAACCCTCAAGCGTGTGTGCATTGTTTACGCATTTACAAGCAGTCTTTGTGATCACGCAATCCTGTTTATTGATTCCCACGTGTTGCGTTGTTGCGAAGGATGATGTCCGGTAAATACGATAAGAAACTTGCAAGCTGGCTGAATTTACGTAGCATAGCGTAGCGGCCGTAGCATAGTGTTGCGGCCGTAGCCTACGGTAGCTACAGCTAGGTAGATACTTTATTTTGTTTTGCTACTCACAGCTGCATCTCTATTTTGCATCAAAAACTATCAACAAGGATAGCTGCATCTGTACATGGTGGCGAGCTAATGCACTGACTTTTCCTACACTTGCAAAAGTTGCAAGAAAACTTCTGTGCATTCAAGTCACCAGTGTTAGTAGTGAAAGGGTGTTTTCACTTAGGGGCTCAATTGTTTCCAAGAAGAGATCGTGCCTAAAACCCTGCAATGTCAACATGCTGACATTTTTGTCCAAAAAGCTTTAGTTTGCGACAGTTAAATCACAGCATTGTTTGCAATAAATGTTGTTCATTTCAGTACCAGTGCTCAGTATGTTTTTCATGCAGTGATAGAAAGCCGTGCTTTGCGATTCGCCGTAAAATATCGAAACTTAGATAATATCTTTTTATTTTTGGTAATATCATATCAAAATTATTTTACCAATATCGCCCAGCTCTAAACAGAAGGCGTCGTTGGATTTGGAATTTTGTAATAGTTGAGGATTCTAATATATTCCAAGTTTGCATACAGACGGTGACGTAGGATACATGTCGATTTTATGTGAGCAAACATTTCAATTTAATAGTTCAAACATTTGCACTAAATTTCATTTCAATTTATTTTTCTTTGTCGGAATGCAAAAGAAACGATATTGTGGAATAAAATACAAAATGCAATTCAAAACTGTAGCAGAATAGGGAACTAGCCGAATCGGACTAGCCGAATCAGGCTAGCTGAATCGGACTAGCTGAATCGGATTGTAGCCGAATAGGGAACTAGGCCTAGCTGAATTGGACTAGCCAAAATGGGCCATTCCGGGTATGTTCTGTGGCGTACGAAAGATTTTGTTGCTATTTTGTAACAATTTCTGATAAATGATTATAATTATGAGTGTATTCCATGCTCATTCTGAACCATAGTGAAACTGTTACGTGAAACGCACCACTCGTAGCAGTGTAGGCTGGCACACTGTTTTGGTAGCTTATAGTGAAGTCAGAGCGTTTTTGATTTGTTGTCTGTTATTTATCCAAAAGCAAAATAAATGAGGTAGTTTGGCAAAGTAAAATCACGAGACAAAATCACAACTTTTTGAAAAATAATATTAACCGCTCAATAAGCAAATAGAGCTGTTTCAAGTGATGAATTTTCGTAGTGTAGGTGCAGTTGTGTTACTTACATATGTAACACTTCCACCATTGTAGACATTAGTATTAGGAGGTGCCACAGATGCCTGGTTATATCCTGCAGAAGACTGGGGTGAAGGATAACCACTACGACCAATTCCTTGTGGGCCAGATTGAGCCTGATTTGGAAAACCAGTCGGCTGCATTTTCTTGCAGATTTGGCAACTTTAATAACTCTGGTGTGACATGTAGTACACCAAAGCAGCAGAACAGATACCGTATCAGTCTAATCTATATACCTAATAACATAACAGTTTAATGTAGCCTACTTAAAGCGAAAGAAATATGATATACTATACATTGTCAGTGTGCTGTCCTTTACACTGGTATTATCTGTATTGTACAAAAAAAGATAAGTTTTTCTGCAAGCTTTTTTATTTCATGACTTGTTAGTTATGATAAGCACCCAACTCAAAATTGTGCGGTGCGGGTTCAGCTCTTACTATCAGCATCAGGGCGTGCGCTTGAGCATTTCAGGACTGCTCTCCACTCAGTGGCTCCTAGTGGATGGAATAATTGCCTGGCAACAACATTTCAACAATCAGAAATTATCAAACTTCACTCTGCCAATTTCAGTAACTGACCCTGGGTCAAAAGCCTCAAGTACAGTATGCGAAACTACCAGGATAAACCTACCTATCACGGCTTTGTCAGTCCAAGGATAATGATTCAAAACCATCAAACCGTTGACTGCTTTGAACACCTACTACTAAGGGTACAGTAGTACCCTTTTTTACGATAAACATCAATGTTGGGTAACACTGAAAGAAACCACATCTGTATTGGTTCCATGGCTGGACTGGTAAATGAAGGTTCTATTTTAAATCAATTTTGTAGTCACCTAATAACCCACCAACCATGTAATGTCATTGTCAGACCTTGCTATGTTCAAAATAAACAAGGCAAAAACGTTCAAAAGCGAATAACGCAAACTTTAGACTTTCCAAATCCAGCGACTTTCAACTCGAACCCCTCTCCCCTCATCCTCATTCCCTCAAATAATCAATCAGCTGGCAGTAAATGCATGTTTGTAAGCCACGTCATAAATATTTTTAGTCTCGCAGCAGACAAATCATAACACGAACGCTTGTGCTTGCTGCTTGGACCAGCCTGGACTATTTTGAGCTAATTAATAATAATAATCGTGTTTTTATTTGCGCCCATTGCGATAAAATGCAGTACACTGCGATCACAGATGTGATACAACAGACGACAGGAAGCAGCGAAGTGACATATAGTCTTCGAGTCAGCTGCTCCCCTTAGTTTGGCTTGCTATTAAGTGTCTTTGCCCAGACACAGCCGCGTGCTCTGGAGCGGTGTCGAACAGAGTTGCATTCCTGGGGGGCTCGGGGGAGCTCAGCCCCCCTAAATATAAAAAAGCTTGATGTAAGGGGGGCTCAGGGGAGGCTCGTTCAAGGTTCTACTTTTACGCTCTTCTAGCTGAACAACAACTTATCGACTGAACAAGTAGGCCTAACACTTTAACAGCTTTCTCACAACAGAACTGCAAAATACACAAACATAAGTTGGTAGCAATCGCCGTTTTCCGTGATTAGGTCCCGTGGATTAGCTTAAGTCTATCATGCAATCTACATGTAGGTAAATTAAACTTTTTGCGAATAGGGCAATAAAGAATGACATAACAATTTTGTGGCTCTTTTGACATTCTAGATGTCTGCGTGTGATGTGACTCTTGCATTGAATAGCCTTTCCTATCCATGTGCCTTAACGTTTAGGAAAGTACGTAGATAAAATTTTCAGTGTGCGTTGTGCTGCAGTCGTCGCCCAGGCCCAGACTTCAACAACGCTAAGTGATCATTTTAGCATTGTTGCAAGTTTAATTCTATTTAGCCTACTTGTGCTATCGTTATTTTTATTTTGTATTTTGGCCTCCAAGCACGCAGATTTGGCCGCCGAGAAGGAGCTCCAGGTAGGCCACGATGGCTGCCGAAAAAAAAACGAGTTTTAAGGCCTGTAGGGGGAAGGGAAGGTAATTTGATACGGAAGGTAATTTGATACACCCCCCCTACAGAAATGTACAAAAAATATTGGTCAAAAATATTGTCATTAGGTGGAAGATCTGTGAAAATAATGCCTACAAAAATTGCACCATGCAGCTAACTCGTGCTTTTATGGCATAAAATTGTGAAAGTGTGTTTTTTGAGTATTTTCGTAAAAATTTTAACTCATGATTATTTTCGTCTGGAAAATTAAAGAAAAGTTCCTGAAAGATGAAACCAAACTCATTTGACAGTTCATTGATAAGGCTTCAAGGGCATGACACGTTTTTTCTGCAATGTGCATCCAAGCATACAAAAATCAATATTTTATAATTTTTTTTGAAAAAGGTAAATTGATACATGTGGAGAAGGTAAATTGATACAGTATATTAAATTCTTTTTTGTGACTGTAATAAATGTTGACATAGATCTACTTGATTTAAATAAGTTATTCTTTAATAACAAGACCTGCTACTTTGGGAAACAACTATTATATAGGCTTTCGTAGGCCTACACGCTATCTGCTGTCAAAAAATGAGAAAAGTGCAAAGCACCCCCCTTGAATAAGAACTCCAGCCAATGATCCTTCCCATGACCATCCCGCTGCAGAAGATTCAACGCACACATGGGCTTCAACAGTCATCTTTGCACCCAAGCACGCCAACTACATATTAAATTTTCATTTATTGCTTTGCTGTCACAGGGGATTTCTGTATTATAGTTTTACTGTATCAAATTACCTGCCGGGTGTATCAATTTACCTTCCGTGGAAGGTAATTTGATACATTTGAGTGATGTTTTTAAAATTTCAATTAAAAAAAAAGTAACAAAAATAAAAAAGTGAAAATGTTTTTAAAAAGTGTGTAAGGGATCAGACTTTCATTTCAGCTTAAAATCAATAGTTTGTGTCAAATAATTTTCAGTTAACAGGCAAAAATGTTAAAAGTGTATCAAATTACCTTCCCTTCCCCCTGTGTTGCAAAATTTTGTGCCGTAAATAGTATTTTGAGACAAAAATGAAAGATTATAATAAGGCTAAAAGCGAACGGCAGAAATTGTTATATTGCAAAATGTGCAGTAGCTTACATGACTTTAAAAGGGCACCATTGCCCCCCCCTGCCCCTCCATCTGCAGAAAAATTGAGGGCAGGGGGGGCATCCGCCCCCCCCCCCTGCCCCCCCGCTTTCGGCGCCCCTGGCTGCATTCTCACATCGTGCTATCAAGGCTTTGTGGAATACTTTCCCCAGACATGAAAAACACTTCACAGCCCTCTCAGAAAGGAAAAATATTAGAGAAACAGATCGGCCCATGTTCAGAGATCTCTGCATCAAAATGACCACCAAGGAATTCGTAGAAGATCTGGCGCTTTTAAAAGATTGTCTTCGGCAATTATCACTTTTGTCAGAAACTCTCCAGACTGAGAATATCAACTTCGTAGTAGCTAACCGTCACTTAAAATCGACTTTTAATTCTCTATTTCAAATCAAAAAAGCTGTTCAAGAAGGAAAGTATTCGTTGATGAAGTTGACTCCTGGAAGTACAAAAACTACTCCTTTTTTAAAGGCATAACGTTGGACCAGTTCAAAGCTCGACGTAGAGACTATCCTTTTTTTGGTCGTTATCGGTTTATTCAAGCTTCAGCTGACAACGTTGGAAGCAGGATGGTGGACACCAACAATGAAAATTCTGTGAAGAGCTTGGAAATTATTGTAGCCTACCAGAGTTATGGACTGCTGCAACCGAAGTTCCATGGCAAAAAGTGGAGCAGATATCACGGTAAAAAGAGGAGAGATTTCATGTCACCACTCTTATTTCCGATTTTCGATTGTACGTTGACAATCCTTGCCTTATACCACACACGATAAAGTTGCTCAAGAATGTTGTAGGCTACTAAACATGATTGCTTTAAAGAGATAGTAAAGGAAAAACCTGACTTGGCGATTTTCCACGTTCTTTGTGTTTAACATGCTACCATAAAACGATTTTCAATAAAATTTTGCCCCATTGCGGTCTGATCAGCATTCCGCGCCCGCTTTTGTCAGAGCTTTCAAAACTAGAATGGGCGTGAGCAGCGAAGCGTGCGACTGTACACTGTACAGTCTACGTCACTATAGGCGAGAAATCAGTTGATCGCGCAATAGTTGTTACTGCGGGCGATTTAACTGTAGGCTATGTATGTATGTAGGCTACATCAAAACAGCAGATTTCAACATCAAAACATCAAATCTGATGTTAGTGTTAACGTGGCTTTTGTTATTGCTGTCGATAGTGACGTATTTTCGAGCAGTGTTTGCACTTTTTGGTCATTTTGAAAAAAAATATAAATAAATGAAACATTGAACTTTGGGCCTAATTGCCAGTGCCATTGAAAACATTTTTTTTTCAGTAATTTTTTTTGAAATGTATTCTTGAATGTTCAGTTTACGCATTTTAATGCTTAATTCTCGTTTGAAAATTTCATTTACTATGCCTTTAAGTTCTGCTGAAGCCGAACGTGGATTTTCGCAAATGAACTTGGTCATCACACCGCTACGATCAGGGCTGACGAAATCACTTGTTTCAGTAATGTTGTTCATCAGCATCAATGGAGCACTTCCTCATATAGGCTATGGAATGGCACCGCGGCAACTCAGAAGTGGTTGCAAACTCATCGATCGGTTGTGAATACTAAGGTTAAGCTGCCCACATTGAATGAACTCAGATATATCCCTGTCAGATGTGTGCAAAAACTGTTTGCTGGCTAAAATCAAAGACTGTCGTGGTGCTTATAACTTAACCCATAAAACCAAAGACCTGGCAGACAGGCTATTTGTTTTGTATAGCCTAATCTCGTTTGCAATAACTTGGAATATGCTTTTGCTGTATTTGTTAAACTGTTCGTTAATAACTAAATGAGATTTTAGTATAACTGTCACATTGGCGACTTATTGGTTCTTACTCGCAAAGCTGCAAACACAAGCTCTCATTTCAGGAGATGCATTTCCTCACTTTCCTACAGTCAATTTTTTGCAAGAATTTTGTGCTTAGAATTGTAGCAAATAAGTAGCCTACAATTGAGTTGAGATTGGAATTAGCTCATGCCATGCGATTTTCAAGTGTAAGCCTACGCAGTAAAGAAAAAGCAAAGGAGATTGCACTGCAGGGGCTCTATCCACTTTTAGAATTCGGGGGGGGGGTGATTTTTGGACAGTGTGCTAAAATCGTCATAGTCATTTCAACTTCTGGGGGGCTGCGCCCCCAGACCCCCCATTGCAGCATCAGCTTCATTCTGATCGAAGCATAGGGTTTCCAAGTCGTTTCACAAAGTATGTTTCGGAAAGGGCATTTTTGGGTAAGCAAACTGGTAGTCACTTAACAAGAAATAATTCTGGCACTGCAAATGAAAACTCGAACCAATCATAAACTACCTTTTCCGTGACGTGAAAAAGGGCGAAAAGAAGATGATACAAAGCAAATCAAGTGCTGGATTTCCTATCAGCTGTTTGTTTGTTTGTTTATTTGTTTTTCATATTTTTACCCTGCATTGCGAGAAAGCGGACTTGAGCGCTATGCATCGGTGTACGCCTTCTGACGTACACCTGACCCACGCTGCAGCCGACGGCAATGTCTGTTTCCGGTTGTCTACTCTACTTATGACTTAAATTTGGTACTACCCATTACTCGATATCGATCACTGGGTAGAGGAAATTATACTTATAATGAAGTTTCTTCCCCAGAGAAACAACAGCAAGTGCGGGGGGGTGGAGTCGAACATGCAGGCTCTCGACTGCGAGCCCAACGCGCTAACCACTCGGCTACTGCTGCCGACTAAGTTGGCAGCTGGTTGGCTTTTTAGGGGTTAGGGTTAGAAAGTAGTCATTTCATTGACGTGGGTTCGATTCTCACAACTGCTATCTTCTGTATTATAATTCCCAAATAAAGTTCAAAACAAAGATTAACTCTCTGGCTCAGTGCGAGAAAGGTCACAATTGGACGGTAGCCTCTTATAACATGTTCTGATTGGTTGGCAGTGTCATTCTAGTCATTTGCAGTGGCAGAATTGTTTCTTGTTAAAGTGGCTACCAAGCAAACTAAGTTAAAACACAGTGTAAACGCCTGGCTCGTAGTTTAGTTCAAAAAATCATATTGAAATGAAATATATATTCATATTGATAAAAAATTCAAAATGTGCTAACAGCGAAAATATATTTTTCAAAATTTGATCAATAAAATATCACAAAACCTTTTCAAAGCCAAATGAGTGGGGGGTGATTCTGCATTGATCACCCCTCCACTCCAATTAGTGGGGGGGTGATCACCCCCTCACCCCCCCCCCTTAGATAGAGCCCATGGATTGCAGTCTAGCAACCAAGCCAAATTTCAAACTTATAATTTTATTTTGGATTCGACCACGTTTTCACGTTTTGTTTCTTCAAGCTATGTTTTAGCAAGGGTTGTTTTTCGACATGATGTTCAGAAATAAAAACAAACTGAACAGTGTTTCTTTTCAAAAAAGGTAAAGATTGTTGGCTCACCTACACCGATT
The DNA here is from genome assembly GCF_918807975.1 of Aplidium turbinatum. Lineage (NCBI taxonomy): Eukaryota > Metazoa > Chordata > Ascidiacea > Aplousobranchia > Polyclinidae > Aplidium > Aplidium turbinatum. The sequence goes on along the minus strand of NC_137480.1, from coordinate 18,316,467 downwards.
ACTTATACATAGTTTGTCTATAACAGCACAGCTAGGTGTTAATAGAGCCCCCCCAAATAAAATTATAGGAATGCACCCCTGGTGTCGAACCCACGTCCTTTCGAACGTCGCGCAGACGGTTTGAGGAATTCCGTTCTGTTTTTACAGATAGATATCACTTACGGTATGATAATAAAATGTTGAGTAAGATGCTATGATAGCACCAAAAAAAAAGCAATGATATTAAAGCTTTATTGCAACTGCAAGCAAGGATAAGATCACAGAGGTCGTGAAGAGTCCAATCACCGAAACATATAGCCTACTGTGGTGTTTACTGTTTAACTCAAACCTTTGTACTAGGCCTACAATAAATAATTTTCAGGTGGATAAGGGAACGTTCAAATATTACGTAACGCTTTTTTTTCCGAATTTTTGACCCCCCCCCTCCCCCATGTAACGCCAACGTAACGCTTTTTTCAATCCCCCCTTCCCCATGTAACGCTTTTTCACTACAAATTCAGCACAAAAAACTACCATTCCGTACTCGAAAGCGTTACGTAACGTTTTGCTTGAACCCCCTCTCCCCGATGTGACGCTAACGTAACGCTTTGTATAACTCCCCCTCCCCCTCGAAGGCGTTACGTAATATTTGAACGTCCCCTAAAGCATTGGTCATCCTACCGTAGATCAAGATTACTGATGGAGGAAATCTTGACTTAATCCAAGCCCGGATTAAGGGTGGCAGAGGGTGCAGGTGACCCAGGCCCCCCCTTTTGAAGGGCCCCTGACGTGGAAAATGTGATTTTGTGTTAGGCTATTATTTTTTTTCTTTCAGATCCCTACTTTCAGCCTTTGAAGTTTCTGCTAAATGCTCTGCACTGTGCAGTGCCAGTGCAGTGATGGATTAATGCTAATGTAGACGTAGAGGTCTTTTGCCTATGGCGCAAAAAAAAATTTTGCATGGGGGCCCCCCGATCTAAAAGTGCCCCAAGCTCCCCATCAGCTAAATCCGGCCCTGGCTTAATCATGACATTTTCGCATACTTGAAGGCATGGTACGGGATAGCAGACGTGTTATTTCATCTTCCATCCTGAGATATTTTTTTCATTCCATTATAGAAATCTATTTGGTTTGATTTTTGAATCTTTATCCTCGGACCGACAAAGTCTTGATAGGTTATTCCTGCTAGTTTCGCATACTTGTAGAGGCTCTTGACGCAGGGCCGGTTACCGAAATTGACAGAGTGAAATTTTCCGATTTTTGAAGCGTTGTTGCCAGGGAATTATTCCATCTAGGCCTAGTAGGTGCCGCTGAATGGAGAGCAATCCTTAGAATGCTTTGCTCAAGCGCACACTCCGAGAGTCGAACCAGCACCGCTTGATCTTAAAGCTTCTCCGTTCCAGAAATCATGCGCTAACTAACTGAGCTATCGGGCGGACGATCCATCTTCTGTTCCATCTCAAAAATTTCTTCCATATGCAAATTTCATGATTTTTGCGTATCCTGCAATAGCATTTCATTAGCAACACTTCTTCGTTCCATCAAGTTTTTTAGCTGAGGTTAGCTTGAACATTTAATCACAAAAGTTTCCCATTTTATTCTAAGCACACCAGACAATCATCTAATCTTATTACCGTTATCAGTGTTTTCCAGGCGTCTGCATGGGTACACATAATGTTATTGTTTCAGACTGTTTAATGGATTGTTCAAATGATTCACAAATGAAATAATTCAAGAACAATAAAGTGCATTTGAATGACTGAAGTTAAACTATGCTCCTTGCGTGGTGTGAATGCTGTTGACTTTTCGATCTCGAACAATTGTCCGGGCAACAATCGAGTTGGTTCATATACTACGAACGGAAAATCGAATTATTCCAGTTAAGTTAAAGAAACGCAATCAAATTAAATCTGAGCCCGTCGATGCCTGGTTCAGGTAAGGCAATTGAAGAAGAAGAATCACATTAAAACTTTCACGCAACTTTGTAGGTTATGTCTTAAAACGATCTAATAAAGTTTATGGTAGAAGACCCAAGACTGTCATTTATCCCATCATTCAAATCTTCCATCTACTAACTTACATTTTCCATTCCAAAATCTGCCTTCAATCACATTGCCTATCCTGCTTATAGAATAGGTTACACTGCTTAAAGGCCATGTTTTTAACAACACATGCAGGCTTTGAACCACCTAAGTGTCTAAATGATTTGATAACTTAGCCTACTAAGTTCAATTTTATATAAAACCTTGCAACTGAAATCTGGGCCATAGTTTTAATTTGATGCATTTACACAAATAGTTACCGTGCGGTACACAAAGAGTGCGTATTCATTTATTCAACAAAAAAATCATTTCTTTTCAACTGTTGCTTGAACAGCTGAGAACTCTCTCCACTTTGCTCTATTGTTATTACGGTAAGCCAAAAGCTACTTCTTCAATTGCTTTGCCTGAACCAGACATCGACGGTCTCGGATGAATAATTGTTAAATTGTTTCAGATCAGTTTGTCTTTGTCTGTAAGGTGCCGGCTTTTCAAAAATTTTACCAGTCACAAAGAGATGCTCCAGTTTTTGCTTTCTTATTAGATGGCCTAGAAATTTATACTGTCTTGTTTTAATATTTTTGAACAGAGATTTGGTTTGGTTCACTTGTTGTAAACTTTTTTGCTGTCTTTGCAAGCCATGAAATATGTTGCATTCTACGAAAGCACCACATCTCAAAAGCATTAATTTTTTTCAGCCATTTTTGTTGAAATATTCCAGGTTTCAGAGTTGTTTGACTGACAGCATAAATATAGCAATCGAAAACTCTAAACCTTGTTTTAATGGAAATATTTCTATTGCAAATTGATTTCATTTTTTGGAAGCTTGCTTTTGCTTGAGCTGTTCTTAGGCTATGGTGGGTTCCGTTCCTTGCATCCCAATTCACTGTGATCTTATCCTTCCAGTTGCAATAAAGCTTTCAAATCAGTGATACCAATGATAAACAAACCGGTAAACATAGTTAATTGCAAAAGATGTATTACTTCAGCACAATAAATTAATATTGACAAATCAGCAGCCTAAGTAAAAAACGCTTTTCACACTCGAAACAGTAGGCTAATGCATCAATGGAAGCAATTGCACGAAAAACTAGTTATAACAAAAACGAAATGTTATACGAAGTGTTTTTCTCAGGTTTAAATACCACTGCGTAGGCCTAGGATCAACAGGTTTGTTTTTTGTTTTTTTATGAAAAAAAGGCTAATAACACTGGTAACATATATCAAATATAGGCCTAACACCATGAGTTTTTCAAAGCATACTAAAGTAGCCTCACCAAAAAGAGCAAAATCGCAAAACAATAGTAGCCTACAGACGTAAACACGTGACGCAAGATAGGATTAAGGTATGAATTCGTTGAAATTCATCAATCCTTGTTAAAAATAGGTTATTTGATGACAGAAATGTGTTGAATGGATAACTGTGGGATAATGCAAGTGAAAACAACTCGTAAATAAAAGAAATATTTTCTCGGGGGCATTGTAGGCTATACCTAACCATGGTAAATACTCAACAAGACCATTCTTTTTTTTTTTTGTAAAAAAGAGTTGCTCCTGCAAACACCTGTTGGGTTGCCCGATACTTCAAAAAAATGAACCGCAAAAGATACAAGGTGACTCATATTATTAACGAAAATAAAAAATTAGCAACTTCAAAAAAATGACGTCACTTCACTTCTTCGTTTTCAAAATAGTCAATGCCTCCCCAGAAAAACTTTATTTGCTACAAACAGAAGCGAAATTCGAACTAAAAATTCTCATTAGTTCAGTAATATTATACAGTAAATACAAGGTAAAGGTGAGTCCCATGCTTGATCCAAGCATCCGGGGATGAGAAGATAATGTTCTCATTATACTAAGCCATCGGCACTAACGAAAGTAGGGTGGCCAGTTCCTTTCTCTCGACCGCCTTTCCCTCAGCAACTACGTCCACCCAATTTATTACACCTTGGGTAGAGGTAAGCGATGTTTTTCAACAACCAGCTTAATCCGAGTGTCGAACCAGGATTGTATGATTGGAAAGCAAACGCCTTATCCGCTGCGCCATCACACCTCATATTATAGAGTAGAAACTTGATTTGACAATTTTTTGGCATTTTATATTCTTAAAATGAAAAAGTGATGTGAAGTCTACAGTATATGCACCGACAATATAACTGACACGGCTTTTTTAAAAACACGCATAACAACAATATAATTTCAGTTTGATTGAACATTTTCGCTGCAATGATAACGTCTTACTATTACAAAATTTTAAATTGGAAAACTTTCCTAAAAATCTCATACACCTAAACAAATACATAATTGTTCAAAAAAGCACTTTGATTGCCAAGCCATTTTTGTAAAAATTCCCCTGGAGGCCACGTGAAAAACTGCAATTTTTGTGGCTTTCATAAATGAAAGCCGCGGTCTCACACGTAAATATAAGGCTTTTTTTTACACCAGAGGCCATGGGATTACCGGTTATTGAAGTAGCCTATTTGCTAAATTGCCATTTTTCTGCAACGTTACCATAATGAGGTTACCACAGCCACAGAAATGCAAGTCATATGATCAATATCAATGATCAGCTAAGCCTCGTGCTGTACGAGTTTTCGTAGGAATATTTGCCTGTAGCATTATTGTATCAGCTTTAATCAAAGAAATAGCTTTGAAGATTTTGCTAATAAGAGTAGTTTTGCTTGATTTCAGGTTATTAGTATTAAAATATAATGGCTAAGCGAAGGTTAACTGATGAAAATATTATAAATACTTTGATGTTTGAAAGCGATTCAGATTTTGATTCTGATGATTCTGCAGCTGATCGTAACTGGTTGCCTAGGGGTTCAACAGACGAAGAAACGTCAGAAGATGAGGATGTAAATGTTTATGCCGCTCTTCAAGCGCTTGCAGTTGAATAAGAAGATGAAACTGAACCAGAGGATCGAACTGACGAACTGATGATAATCGTTGGAATGAGTACGAAAGCAAGCACAAAACGTTTCAGTTACTGACCGAACAGGCGCACAGAGAGCAGTAGCGTCAAACAGTAATCCATTGGATATCTTTCTTGTATTGGTTAACGATGAAGTTATAAATCACATCGTTAGTGAAATAAATAGAATTTGCAGCACAAAGTATAACCTCCAAATCACAAACAAGACATGGAAAATTAAAACAGTGGCCGGATACTGACGCTGAAGAAATTAAAAAGTTTTTAGGCTTGCTGCTATGGATGGGACTTGTGCGACTGGGTAGTCTTGCTAATAACTGGGAAAAAATTGGCATTTACAAGGAGTGTGTTCCCCGACATATCATGTCAAGGAACAAATTTCAGTTACTGCTTGGCAGGATAGGGTGGAGAGTGAGGTAAGTTGAACCACCCCCGATTCTTGCCAAAACTAAAACTCTAGAAAATCATTAGCACCACCGTTTGGTATCTACAGTAAGCATATCGTCGGCACTTTTTCCTTCGTGTCAGATTGAAAAACTCTGCTGTCAAGAAGTAATGATGAAATGTAGTCAACTGGTTATTTCTCCTATGTTCTCCTGAGAACAGATTTATATAATATAGCTGTTATAAAAAGAGGAGTGTGTCAGGAATATTTACAAGGGTTGAGGTTGAAACGTAACTAATTTTTACTTTAACACCTCTGTGGCTTTTGTGCTTACCCTTGGGGTAAATTGAACCAGTAGCTTTTGGCAAGTTGAACCACGGTTAAACTTACCCCACTACTTAATTCAATAACTACATATGGGCTACTGCCTTCATTTTTACAACAGAATTGCTGAAGATATGATAGTTAAAATAAAAGCATTTTTTTTTTATTCATGGTAGATTCATTGTCATTGGTTCAGAGTCAAAATGCCCAAAAACTCCTCTACAAAAACAAGTAGAGGAAATGAACCTGAAGCAGTTATGGAGGGTGTTGCATCTGCTATTGAAAGTGGTGAATCTTTAAGGTCAGCTTCTAAAAAATATAATATTGGTAGAAATACTCTGAAAAGGTATATGGACAGAAAGCAAATGGTGCTGGTTTCAATTCATATGGTTATGGAGCAGTAAAAGAAAAAAAGCAAGTGGTTGGAGAGGCTATGGAACATATCAAAATATGAAACTTAGCAGAACATGTGAAAGATCTTTCCAAAAAAATTCATGGAATTACTCCAATAAAGTACCTTAAACTGGCATATGAATTAGCTACGCAAAATGGTATAAATGTTCCGAAAAATTGGACAGAAAAAGAGCTGGAAAATAATGGTTTTATTCTTTCATGAAAAGGCACCACATTTCTTGCAGAAAAACAGAGGCTACATCGATTGCAAGAGCAACCGCTTTCAATCGCCACACAATGCAGGAATTCTTTGATAATTTGGCTTCTGTCATGGACAGATATAAATTTAGCCCTGATCGTATTTTTAACACTGACGAGACAGGGGTGACTACTGTCTAAAATCCGAAACAAGCATTAGTTGCAAAAGAGACTAAGCAAGTTAGGTCGATTACGGAGGGTGAGGAATTAGTCATAGCAGTGTGGACAATCAGTGCCACTACATCGGATGCAGCCTTTGGACTGCACAGTATTTGGCAGCTTCAAGACAAAATACAACCAAGCGATGGATTGGATTTATGGATGCGATCGAATCCCGACAAACCAGTGTCAATCTACAATATTCCTTCGCTTGTAAACAAAGCATATTTGGCTTCATTTTCACCCAGTAATGTTCAATCTGGTTTTAAAACAACAGGGTTTTTCCCATTTGATAGAGATATTTTTGATGATAGCTGTTTTGCCCCTTCAGATTTAACGGATTGCCCTCTGCTTCCTGAAACCTCCTGAAAATGTCCCACAGTCAAGCAATTCATTGCTGGTTGTTGACATCAATCAACCAAACACTCCATCGCATTCTGATAAGGAACTCACAGGTATTATAGGGTAGGTGTCCCCTAGCTATAATATTTTACCACTACCACGTACTGGACCTCGAAAGCAAATCCAGGTTCTCGCAAAAGAGGATGAACCAGAGTATTGACCGATACACCAGAGCATGGCGCCCTCTAGTAGAGGCCAGGTCATCGCGCGTACTTCAAACGTGACTGACGGCCTATTCTTAACTTAATCAGTTGTGAGGAAGATGTTTCATCTATAGTCTATACTTTATGCTAAGGTTCTAGTTTTACTGAACTTATTTTTTATATTTTCCTTAACTTGTTCACTAACTATGCATCTTTGCCAGAAAGTAGAAGTTTAGTTACAAACTTTATGAAAAGCTGAAGCAGTTGCAGTTATGCAGCTTAGTTTAACAAAATTAGGTATAAGCTACAATGTTTTTGTTTCAAGGAGCTTTTATCTGTTCATGAAGTCATTGGTTACACAGAAAATTCACAACAAACTGCCATTACCAATCTATGTTTTCTTTAATAATAAGTTTCTGCCCAGTTTCCTTGTAGCATGTTGTGGGTAAAGTAGGCAGAAAATTGTATTTCTTCCAGGTTTATTAAAGTTAGCAAATAGAGTAGGCCTATTTAATAAATCTCCATTTATATGTTCAGTTGTATGCAATGTTACTCACTACTGGTAAGTTAGTTTAACAGCTTCAGTCAATTTTGAATGTTGATACTAAATGTTTACCTGTACTTTATATTACAAATCTTCATGTACCGTATTTTTTTGCTTGCCAGCAACATGTCTTCTGTCCACTCACCATTTTCTTATAGATAACATATCAATATTCACAAAAAGTATTTCACTGATATTACATTTATTTTCTTAAATACCAGTACCAAAGCTAATCTTTGTAGAATGTAATGTTATTAATTTGTGTGGATTACCGTACTTACTGTATAGAGTTCTAACAAATCTTAACTAACTTAAATAGTAACTTTCAATAGGCTATACTGGTAGTACAACAATTTTTAATAGATTGACTGCCCAGTTTCAACAACTGTTTAGTTTTGTAGCATCTTCATTTAATACATGCATGATGGGGGATCTTTATTTGTTATGCTTTCATTTATTTCTCGAGATGTTTTGATTTTTGCAATACATACATCTTGAGAATTCATGATCTGCATGTCAGTAGAAAGTAGTTAACATGCATGGTTTGATATTATTTAGATTTACTAATCTGATTAATTTGCATGAAAGATAATTCCTCTGTTTTAAAAAATGCCTTTAAAGTGTTGCGTACCAAACTGCAATTCAAATTATAAGTCTACTGGGATTGTTGTGTCCATATATAAGTTACCACAGGATGAGGAAGACAGAAAGAAATGGATAGCCATGATACCGCGTTCAAATTTAGTAGTAACGAAACACACAGCAATTTGTCGCAAACATTGGCCAGATGATTGCAAGATGGTTGCTTGTCATGGAAAACTGCGCCCCAGTGAACCCCCAAGTGTCTTTCCCAATATTCCAAGAAGCTGTTTGTCCTCACCTCCTCCCAAATGCAGAAAAACAATACAATCTTCTGTCAGTGTTCGAAGTGTTTTGCCAGATGAGATCGCAGAGTTTGAAAAGGCTGATATGCTTACATTGAATGAGGTTGAGAAGAAGTTACATGATTCAGAATTATTTGTGTACAGTGATGATGAAAGTAAAATTATTCAGTCAAAAAAAATGACGCAAGGTGTACCACATTTCATAATCAAAATAAAAAGTGATTTAACCTATGAATCATTTCACTGTGGATCCTCATGTACAGTTAACACACTTTCAGCAAACAGAGTCACTTCTTGCAATCGTTGGTCTACTCTTCATGAAATTATTCGATTTTTAAAACATAAAGAGCAAAACCACAAAACCCAAATCATTTTTGAGCAACTGAGTGCCATGGGAAAAGAGAAAGCTGGGGAAGCTATTTATTCACCAGATTCAGTCACTAGAGCATTTGAATATTTCGCATTGTCAAGATCATTATACAACCGATTTCGTGAAGATTACAAGCTCCCGAGTGTTAGTACACTGAAACGTATTACTTTGAAAGTGGATAACATAACTGATTTGGCTTTCTTAAAAAATGTTTTAGATGGTTTACCTGCGCGTCAACGTAACTGTGTTTTGTTGTGGGATGAAGTATATATTAAATCTATGATCACATACCATGGTGGCCATAGGCGCCTAACTATTTTTTTGGCCGTGGGGGCGAAAGCGTGTTTCATCAGCAGCAACGTAAATTCAGCGAAATGTCACGCAGATAAATGACGTAATTATGTCGTCACACTAGGATTGCTTTTATTGCCACACTCGAACTTATCGCTACGTTCGACCTACCGTTAATTATTATAAACAAAATTCGACCAAAACACATGCTATGCGTCTGCGTTGGCTAGCGGTTGATGGACTGCGATTCTTTAAGCTAAGCACAACATAAAGTTTAGCAACGAACTAGATTTGTTAGCATGAAACAAGAGACGAAAAGGTTTACTAAAAGGTATTGTCTGTAAATGGAATGAAAATACTAACTTGATCATACGCTTGAAAATATACCTGTTGAAAGTAAAATCATTCATGTTTACATCAATTCAACAGCGAACAGCACGTCACCTTGAATACATTTAAAAGTTTCTGACATCCGTAAACAGCCCTTGAAAAATAGTCACGGAGAGACGTTTGATTAAGTTTTCGACTTAACATTGCTCCCTTTTCACTACAATATCGCAACTTATCGCTGACCAGCTTTCAAGTTTCAATTCGCTGTAATACGCCCGTTTTCGGGTTGCAGATGAAACAAAAAATGCGCATATTCCCCGCCTTTGATCGGGTTTCTATGGCAACGGTCGTGTGTGCGCCATGCAGTTTGCGCGAGTCCGTTGTTTGTTTGTTTGTTTGTTTGTTTATCTTTATCCTGCATTGCGGGAAAGCGGACTTGAGCGCTATGCATCGGTGTACGCCTTCCGACGTACACCTGACCCACGCTGCAGCCGACGACAATGTCTGTTTCCGGTTGTCTACTCTGCTTATGACTTTAATTTGGAACTACCCATTACTCGAAATCGATCACTGGGTAGAGGCAATTATCGTAAAGTTTCTTGCCCAGAGAAACAACAGCAGGTGCGGGTGGCTGGAGTCGAACACGCAGGCTCTCGACTGTGAGCCCAAAGCGCTAACCACGTGTTGATTATGCCGCGTGTGCGCAATGCGGTTTGTACCAGCCCTTGTTGCGTTGGTTAGTGGTTACCTCGGGCCGAGACTTCAAGTTCATTTTCACAGCAAGCGATTCACTGCCGCGACAATTCTCTGCAGAGGTTTCGACTTTCGAAAGCGACATCGAGTCTGTTTGCAAGCGCATTAAGCTAAACGCACGCTGCGTCAACGTAGCAAATTATGTTGTTTTTGGGTGCATTCAACATCTGATGACATTGAATCGACGCAAAATGGTAGATTTTTGATATGTCTCAGGCAGCAAAATCAGTCATTTTTACATTAATTCAACGTCTGCAGACGTTAAATCAATGTAAAATTGACAGATTTGTTTGTCTGGGGTGGGATTGTAGCATCGCTACTCGTTCTAGTGATTATTTAGCGCAAAGCTGTTGTGGTTTGCTTTTAAAAATGTTTTCCTGCTGCCGATCGCTAGTTCATCTATTGTTTTATGTATCAATGCAGCATAAAAGGTTGCTCCCATGCATAAATATGCGTGGGGGCCTGGCCCCCACGCCCCCACGGGTTAGGCGCCTATGATGGTGGCACACTATTCGGCAAAGCTGCAGATCATCCAGAATGCTTAGCAAAAACTGTTTTGGGGATGATGGTAAAGTGCTTGTTTGGTGGTCCGGAGTTCCTGGCAAAAGTTCTACCAGTGAGTAATTTGACATCAGATTTTTTAATCAGTCAAAGTGAACCTATTTTGCAATGTATCAATCAGTCTGGTGGAAACATTTTAGCAATTATTGCAGATGGGCATCAAACCAACCAAAAATGTTTTAGGAAACTTAACACGGTTAAGGGGAAACCATGGCTCAAAGATGAAGGAACATTTTTGCTGTATGATTATGTTCATGTTATGAAATGTATTCGAAATAACTGGCTCACTGAAAAGTGTGGCGAGCTGGAATTTGAATTTGATGGTAAGCGTCAGGTTGCAAAGTGGAGTGATCTAAAGCAGTTACATGAAATGGAAACAAATCATCTACTGAAGCTTTCGAAGTTAACAAATATGGCTGTTTCTCCAAAACCAATTGAGAGGCTAAAGATGTCAACCTGTCTGAAGGTGTTTTGTGATGAAACTGTCGCCGCTTTACAAACTCATCCGAAACTGAAACATCTTCTTGTTGCAGGTACAGCAAATTTTATCAAAATTTTCATTAAATTATGGAAGATTCTTAATGTCAGAAGACTTGGTACTGATGTGAGATTTAACGATCCAACTAGGGCAGTGATTCGGTCACCCGATGACCCAAGGCTACAGTTTTTGCTAGATGTTGCAAGCATGGCAGAAAAAATGAAGAAAACTGGCTCAGTCAGAATTCGTCAGTTAACGGCAGATACTGCCAACTTCTTGTATCATATATGCCATGGTTTTGTAGATCTAGCAAATTATTTACTTTCATGTGAAAATGATTTTGTAATCTTTGGCTGGTTTACAACAGACCCATTAGAAAAGTGCTTCAGTAAACTTCGACAAGGGTCTGGAGGTACCTATTTCATTACTGCTCAGTCAGTTTTGGAAAAGGTAAGAATTCAACATGCGAAGCTCTCACTGCAATTAGATTTAAAGTTTGATGTTGCCGAAGGTCATGCTTGTGCCGCTTGTAATCGTGATCTTGTAGAAAGTGAGCTTGAAATTTTGGATAGCTTATGTGCTTTGGAAGGGAAAGTTTCAGAAGAGGTTTTAATTGCAATGGTTTATATTGCTGGGTATGTTGAGTTGAAGAATGGATGTGCTATTGCAGAAGACACATACTTCTATTATGAAAGATTTGGTTCATATGTTGATAAATTAAATCGAGGTGGTCTGACACGTCCTAAGGATAGTGTTGTACAGTGGTGTGTATTTTGTTACATCTTTTTTACAAGTGTTGTTGGCGAAATGTGTCGAAAACTTATTTCCTGTAACTTTCTATCCATATCTGAACGACATTGCTTTTTCATGACATTGTCTCATTGTCGCACATTGGCTAATGTATTTTTAAAGAACTATGCCCTGTTGCAGTCTCCCAGATGCTCAAAAGAAAGTGCATTGAAAGTGCTAAAACTTTCGTAGAATATAGTCTATACATGCTGATAGCTAAAGGCATAATCTTTCTTTGAATCTTTATTTAGCTGATCTGATGTTATAAAAATGCCTGGTAGTTTATTTGTATATTTTTCCAGGTAAGCTTTTACTTTCCATGCAACTTTTAATGTTTTTAAACAACATTTCTACTGTATTTATTTAGTAAGTATTTTCTACTTCGTTATATGGCTGCATTTATCAGTAGTAATCATTCACCATCTACAATTAACCACTTCTATAGTTCTATTGTAGTAAATCACAATATAATTGTGACTCATTTGACTTTCTCTTCTACTCGTTCATTTTGTAAAATTACAGCTTTATATTTTGTTTAACCTTATTGTTTTTGCATTTTAGGCAGTCACTCTAGGGCTAGGCAGACTGGCTTCATTGATTAATTTATTGACTGTTGATATTTGAAGAGTTGAGCTTAAAGTTTTGAAGTATAGCTCTGTCTGTCAGATGAATATGAAAACAGAATTTCACCATTTATAAGTGACTATATGGCAGAAGAACATCGCACTATCAATGGTATGAACCACAGAGACCAACGCTGATCCTGATCAACCAACACCAGGTGCCTCTCCCTCCATCAACTGATGACTCAGAGATAACCATACAATATCAGATTCAGAGGGTGAACACTGACTCATTTTGATGTGGCCAGAACTGCTTACATGCTTATTGTTTTGTGTATATGTCTATTGTCTAAACTCAAAACTATTCTTGGATAAAATTACCAGCAGGCATATTTTTGTTTACTAGTTTCTACTGCTCTAATCTCACTGTATTTTCTGATTGTATAGGAGAGTTGGATGTAATATCTGTCTAGAAGGCCAACACATAAGATCTTTTGCAGCGCGATCTAACGAACGATATAGTTTGAGCAACGTCCGGCTCACCTGCATTATACTGTGAAGGCATGATTCAATTGAAAACTATTGATCAGCACGATTTTGTTTAAATTGCTATTAATGTTGCATGGAAATTAGTTGCAGATATGTATGATGCTCAGTACTTTATTTCTACCATGTTTAAGTTTTTCTGTGCTTTTAAACTGTTAATGGTTTTATATTTTATGCATCCAGTAGGCTACTTGAATTTTTTGAATTACAGTACGTACTGTTTAAAGTCAATAGGGGAAATGCAGAAAACTGATTCGTAGAAATTGTGGTCTATCAACATTATGCAGCGATTCCACTGTCATTTGCTTACCTAAACTACTAAAACTGCTGTTATTACTAAATGCTATTTGTAATACAGTAAAACATATGGTGATCAAGTTATATCCATGTGATATTGTTTGTATATTAATTACAATAATTAATAAATTTTGACGAAACATCACCTAACTATTAATAACGTTCCAGGAAAGTGACAAAATCGTGTTTTTTTACATAAAGCATATCGGCCGTCAGTCAGATCTCGTGCGTGCACGATGCGCTGGCCTCTATTATAGCTCGCCGTGCACCAGAGTAAGAAACATTAGAAGCTGAACATGCTGCAAGGCTGAGTAAGAAAATAAAGAAAGTGAAAAGAAAACTTGTAAACAAGCAAAAACAATATAAATCAGCAAGATTGGTGGAATCAAGTGATAAAGAAATTGAACTGCAAAATCATTGTGTTGACAATGATAGCAATGAAGAGTTGCCAATGGTACATCCAGCTGAAGGGGATTACGTCTTAGTAAAATTTACAGAAAAAACAAAAGATCATTATTTTATTGGCACGGTTGAATCTGTCGATGACTCGACTGGTGATTGTGAAAGCAAGTTTCTGAAAAAGGACGGTGTGGATCCTGTGACGGAACAACCCACATATCTTTAAAATAAACATGGTGATAAGTGTTCCTTTTCAACTAGTGATGTTGTACAAATACTCCCTTTCCCATGCACCACTGGAAGAACAAGTAGATGAAAGAAGTTGGTATTTCCAATTGACTTGAACAAAAAGACTGCTGAATGATATTTCTTTGCAACAGCCATTGCTGCGGACAAGCCGGACATGTTTTCATTTTGTTTGTTACGCCTCTGGAAATGCGAATGAAATAGTCCTTTGTGCATAAAACATCACTTTTGTATGTTGGACTAAACTGTTAATGTCTACCAGCTTGCTGATTTGACATGGTGTTGTATATAACTGTAAGGCCTTTTCTGCTTTCGTTTCACTTTTGGCTGTTTAACGCATTGGCAGTAACATACTTGTTAATGGTGCTTGTGGGTGCTTAGTTGCTGTGTTAGATAATAATTTCTAAGCTATAGCTCCTGTATTTTCTTTTACTTGTGCCGAATCATAGACTGTTTTCTAACTTTTAATTGATGACATGCTGCGCAATAGCCTATAATGCTAAATTTTTGCCATCAATCATTGATGTTTGTCAACAAGTACCTTCAATAAATAACACCTTCGCTTTTACCACTGTTTAACATGAAATCCAGATAAAAAAAATTGAAACTACATCATAAGCTGACACCTTGGTTCAACTTACCCCATGAAGTGGTTCAAATTGACTCTCTAATAGGAAAGTTAAACCAAAAATATGTCTTAATTTAAATGTAAATTATCAGAAAATCTTAAGTTGCACCAACAAGCAAATGAGATTAGAAGATAGCTAATAGCAGTAAGTATAATGTCTAAAGATATTTAGAAGATCGTTCGTAAACTCTGGAAGATATACTTGATTATTTAAATTTTGGTTCAACTTACCTCACTCTCCCCTACACTTCAATGACAATGAAAGCATGCAACAAGACAACCGTCTTGCAAAGATTCAACCAATCATAGACCTGCTGGAGAAAAAATTTAAGGGTTTATATTACCCTGAAGAAGACATAGTCATTGATGAGACTGATTCCATGGAAAGGGCGCTTAAATTCTTAAGACAGTATATTCCGAACAAAGCACACTGCTGTGATGTAAAACTATTCAAGTTGTGTTCGGTAGATGGCTACACCTGGGTATTAAAAGTGTATTCTGGAATATCGGTAACGGGTGAACGAGAAATAGGATTGGTAAAAACGTTTGTGTGGAGTTGTCGCAAGGGCTTCTTGATCAAGGTAGAACCCTGTATGATATGTGGACAACTTTTATATAAGTTACGAATTGGCACAAACCTTCTTAGAGAAACAGACTCATGTGGTTGGAACCGTTAGAGTCCAAAAAAATATATATCTAAAGACGTTCTTCAAGCAAAACTAAAGCACGGTGAAATGATTACAAGAGAAGATGAAAATGGAATCGTTATGTCCCAATTAGGGTTCCAGTTAATCGGCCTTCTTCTAGCACCGATTCCAATCAATCTGTGATCAACACCAATTCAAATTAACCTTCCACAAGCACCAGTCCAACACGAATCAACCCACCAACAACATAAGTCAGAATTCAACCGCTAATAGAAGACGCACATCAAAAAGAACCACAAAAAAACCGTTGCCAGTTTTAGCCTATAATAAAGGCAAAGCTGGAATAGATCTATCAGATGGCTTCTTATGTGACAACTATGCGAAAAGAGGTAAAATGGTACCGAAAACTTGGCATTGAGCTTTTGTTAGGTGCAGCTGTGGTAAACGCGTATGTGGTGTACAAAAAGTTATCTCGAAAGAAAATAAAAATATCCGCGTTCAGAGAGGAATTGGTTGCCATGCTTCTGCAAATGGATAGTCTTGGTCAACCTGCACCTCGTACGTCCATCAGACAAGTTCACCTTCTCGTCCAAAGGGTGGATGGACATGGAAAAAAATACGAAGAAAATGCAACACATGTTATGCAAAGATCAGCAAGGAATGTGGCCGTGGTGAAGAGCGAAAACGAGCGAAGATTACATTTACCTACTGTAATAAATGCCCTGAAGAACCCCCAAATGTGCCAGAAATGCTTTAATTTACATCAAAACTGATGACCCAAGTGTTGAAATCAACCAAGTATGTTCTTATTGATGCAAAAAAGTGACTTTTTACAAAATTCTCAAACCAAGCATACCAGCATTGTCAGCAGAAGGCACGCTTTTAGATGCCCATTAGAATGGCACGTAGTGGCTTGCATATATGCAAATGACGCGGCTTCCAGTGAAACACAGGTATCATTCATATGTGAATGCCATGGCCTCCAGTGAAACATCGGTGTCATTCATATTTGAATGCCATATGGTCCATGGCAGTCAAAGTTGAAGTCCAGACAAAAATTGTTTTATATTGACTTTAGCTGGCCATGGTCATTCATAGTAGATCTCAAATTAATAATTAATTAATGATTGACAGATAATAGCAACATACATGTATGCAAAGTAGCACCACCATAACAGACAGTCACAACGTCACAGAATCGAAAGCTTTTAATAAGGTTGCTTCTCGTTCACTTGTCGCCTGGGTTTGCCTGACTTGAGCCGTCGACAACTTTTCAGCATGGTTCTTTGCCAAGGTCTCTGCACGCATAAAAAGACATTGACATTTCACAACATAGATCTGCACGTAAAACAACTAAAGGTAAGGCGTATTAATGATTACAGGAGAATTGCAGTGGTTTGTTCAAATGGTTGGAGTTGCGACTTCCAAAATTATGACCTCTTAAAATCACTTACTGTCTGTATCACAAACGTAGAAATCTATAGTACCTCAAGCAGGTGTGGCCGTTGTGATGCAAGTGTCAAACTGTGTCTTTTAATTTCTGTCCTTTTTTATTTTTTTAAATTTAATTTCACTTAAGCTGTGATCGAAATTACACAAAAGCTGCCAAAAACAAAAAATATTTTTCTGGTAAAGTTTTAAAACGAAATACGAAGAAGAACCGAAACTTTGAAAAAAGACTGCAAACATAATTTTTATTGTTTATTGTTTTGTATCAAGCAGGGGTCGCCTTTATTTTAACGACTCCGACTCCGGACATGATAAAATCGCTCCGAATCAATAGCCTCAACCGTAAATAACACTTCATTGTCACTGCTGTGCAATTCATGAGGGCAGTGCCCATTTGCATAGGGTAAAGAGCAACAACGTCAAATGGGATAATTTTCCACATACCTTTAAGTTTTTCCAACTCTTGTCTGAAACAAAAACAAACTAGGCAATAGATAAAATGCTTTGAATCTCATTTCATTGGTTAAGCTAGATTGGTGCAGCCTTTGGACTTCGTATTCGTCCTACGTTTCAATTCAAAGATTTTTAAAAACACAAAAATGCTCAGATAAAAGTAATCTCAATTGTATCAACTTTTACGCTTTTCAACATTTATGCTTACATACGTAACGCATCATTTCTTTATGTGCATCAAAATACATTAATTCCTAGACAAACTGATTTTCGCGAGGCAGTTCAATTCTAAGCAGCTAAAAATCGATTTTGATCTGCTAGATCATCTTCAGGTTAACTGAAAGCAAACAGCACAAAATCAAAACGATTAAGGTGCGAACGAGTAAAAATGTTGCACTCGTGTTAAGTTAAAGAACTAATGAATAGCCTAATAGCTTATGTCCATTGTCCAACAACTAAAAGCAAATACGAAAAATAAATTTGATGTGGACGTTTTTCCTGTTTATAAAACATTTAAAATTAGTTCGTATTTTCAACTAAAGTCCCAGACGCCTTCGTCTCTCTGCTCAAATGTCGTATATTGTTTTACATGTCCGTGTGATTCGGCATTGACGTACATCGGTATGTCCACCAGACATTTGACCACGAGAGTACGGGAGCATCTGAACTTTAGAGACTTAAAGAAAAGTGCCATCAAGGACCATATCATGGATTGTTCTTTTTGCACAGATCAAAAATTCTCTGCTGAATCATTTAAAAAAAAAAAAAAAAAATTTTACGCAAAGGCAAATCCCAATTTGACACAAAAATTCAGGAAGCGTTGTTAATCAAACGCTACAATCCAAATCTAAACAAACAATTATTTGCCGGTGGCGCCTCCATTCTCCTCAATATTTATTAGCCTAGTTGTATCACGTACTCCGTGGTGCAAATTCGTTTGTAACTTAGTCATGCAGTTGCCTTTTCTTAATGTAATTTTTCGTCTGTCTGTATGTTTTCCACTCCAGTGCTTTTAATCGTGCGTGTTTCTCGATGCTTTTAGTTAGTTAGTTAGTTACGGTAGTCACTGTCAAGAAGTGAAATTTATTGTAGTTTATAATTATTTACAGATTCCTGATGAGGACTTAAGTTAAGTCGAAAACGTTTGAATGTTGAACTATTTGTAAATATGTAATATACTGTTGTAATGCTCAACCCTGTGTTATTGTTGTGTCTTGCCTGTCTCTGGTATAAAAAAGCAAACTCTCTCCCGAAACTAAATTATAAAATTGTACAATCAACAAATGCCAGAAGAAATATTTGTTTCTTTTTACTCAATATGCAGTAATTTACCTTTTTGCAATTCTCAGTTGGTTCACTTCTTGCAAGGCAATATGACTACGCTTGCATTGTTCGTATTCATCGCATACCTTCTCATACAGATCAAGAGAACAACTTACTTCCTCTATACTGGACTCAATTTGCCCTGCAACATATTATGATCAGCAAGTGACTTAGCTATGTTTAGGCTTATCAAACAGTTGGAAGCGTTTATACCGCACTTGCTATTCAATTGCAGCGTTGCTTGAAATGAAATATTATGTTAAACATTTAAAATAATTCCAGAAATTTAACGTTAATCTGAACATCGGAAAATTTTCTTTTGAAGCCGTAACTTGGATACTTTTGCCAATGTTGTGATAGAACACGCACTAATGTGCCATGACACACTAAGTCGGTAACAAAATTGTGCTCTTACAGTACCATCAGTAATTACTTTTAATCAAGCAGTTACTGCTATAGGGGAGGGCGGGGCAAGACGGGCTTCAAAGTGCTCTACTTGAGCAAACAAATCAGATATCTCGGACCTATTGCGTTTTTTGAATTAACGTATCACTTAACAACAACTGCCCAGAGTATAAAACTTAAAGTGTTTTTATTTTTTTGTTTATTTACAAAAAATGATTTTTTATTCTGGGTGCCCGTTATGCTCCGGGTATGGGGCAAAATGGAGATTGTATATGACCGCCTTGCCTGAAAGTTAATGTTGTTAGTTATTGTCAAGATCAAGCAATTTATTGTAAACTTGTTAGAATAAATATCCATGAATAAAAACGGTCAGGTTTGGTGACCATTAAATTTATTTTAAAGAAAGCCTTCGCCGCCATAAAGCCAACATCTTCATTAGTATTATTCAAATAGAATGAAACTAACTGTTTGGCAAACAGTGTTGGAAACAATGCATCTTTGCTGTTTCAGGTTTCCAAAACAAACTAGTTATCTGTTTGAAAACAGTTTTCAAGCCAAAAAAAAAACTATTTATTTCAGGCTGTGTTGCAAGTGATATCGATATGTCCGTTTTGCCCTAAACAAGCTACCTAAAAAAGTCTATAATTATACGAAAAACTAAAATATGTAGAAAGCTCTTTTTTAATTTCAGCTTGTTTAGTTTTGAATATTGGTGAACAATGGATCACTAGCATCCAAAAAATGAGCTTTCTACATATTTTAGTTACACCTAAATATTATCACATTTATTTTAGTAGACAAGTTCTTATAGGGGGGGGGTTCTTATAACAAAGTACTGAGAAAGCTATTTCGGTCTCTTTGCCACCGAGTGTCAAACAAAAGTTTCATATTTATTTGTGTGGAATATTCATTCAAGTAGTTCAAGAAGATGGAGAAAAAAATTGTTGCTTTTTTAAAAAAGCAAATGTCCGTTTTGCCCCGCCTATTGCCGTCGGCTGTAGCGTGGGTCAGGTGTATGTCGGAAGGCGTACACCGATGCATAGCGCTCAAGTCCGCTTTCCCGCAATGCAGGATAAAGATATGAAAAACAAACAAACGATTTTTATGGCAATTGTTTTGTCTGTTTACTTAAATATTATTCCCGAACCGAATACCCAAATCCATTGTTCTATGTTTGACATCATATTTAAAAAGCAAAACCTTTGCAAGTGACAAAAATACGTTTCATAACAATTTACAAAAAATACATAGTACTTGTTAGCTACACTACAGTAGCCTACATTTCGTACCGATCATAACCGTTAAGCGATCAACGTCTTCAACCAAACCAGGCAACGTTTGAAGCTGAACATGCAACCTGGTGAATTTGTCATTGGCCTCTTTCCATTCGGATAAATCTTTATTCAACAGTTTGTTCACCACCTGGTAAGTAGTAAGCACAAGAAGGTTACTAACGTTGTCGTTACAACACTATGTCAAAAACGGCTGTATCGCCGAGTGGTGAGAGCCCTGGTATGACGCTCGAAAGAACGCCAGTTCGACAACGTTCAAGAGGACGCAGTGGTATTTGTTTGATCGGACACTTAATGGCATGCTGCTTAAAGGTGGACATGAAGATTGTCTTTCAATCCACATAATCTAAATCTTTTAACAACAGGTGTAAGAACACAGATAATTCCCAGGTCTTGCAACATGTTCCAAAATCAAGCACAAAAACATTGCATTCAATGAAAACAATGTTGCATGTAGGAAGCGTTCATACAGTTTAAATGATTCTGCTTAAAGGCTACTGTAGTGTGGTATATCACAATGTCCTACGCCTATGGAATCAATTAATCTGCACAACTGTATCATCAGTACTTATCACAGATCCTCATTACATTTGCCACAGTGGAGGAATGTACAGAGTTGTGGTGAAGGCTTTGCCAATCTTCCTGAAACCTGCAATTCAAGATCATAAAATACAAAGCTGGATTATCTGAAGTTGTCGACATTCACAAAAATCAAAAGATGCAGCTTCCACATTGCATCATCCGCCCCGATAGCTTAGCGAGTGACTTCGTCACCGAAGAAGCTTCAAGATCAAGCGGTGCTGGTTCCACTCTTAGGGTGTGCAGTGTGCACTTGGGCAACGCATGTTAAAGACTGCTCTTTATTCAGCTGCATCAAGTGGATAGAATAATTCCTTGGTAACAATCGGAAACTTCACTCTGTCAATCTCGGCGACCGGGCCTGCGTCAGTGGTTCAAAGCCTCTACAAGCATGCAAAACTGCCAGGATTAAGCTCTCAAAGAAGCTTTCCCAGTATGAAGATGAAGATTCAATCAATCACCGTACATATTAGATGTGATGTTCATATTGTTTCAAGAGTTCATTGAAATTATCGTAAATTAAAAAAAAATTTAAACAGGGACCATTGTCATCTTTTTCAAGCACAATTTTTTATCAACAACTGAATGCAAGAATGCAAAATAGTTAATATTGGACATAACTAAAGCTATAACAACTATGAACAGTTATTTCTACCTCGATAAAACTTCAGATCCGGCAGATAAATTTATTCCCTTTGGGACTGGAGCATGCTTAAGCTTATTTTGAAAGATATTCATCGTAACGTAACCCTGGATACAAATTTGCATCAACAAAACGTTAGTACTAAGTTGATCACAATCAATTGAAAGCACTAAAGTTTTATGTAAAGTTAAGAAAAAACAATCAATAAAAAATCAACCAGGTTTGGTAACTACAAAAATTTATTGGTAGAGCTTTTGCCGCCGTAAAGGCGGCTTCATCAGTACTCTTATTCAAATGATTCAATTTGAATTGAATCATTTGAATTTGAATCAGATTGAATTTGAATCAAATTGAATCATTTGAATAAGAGTACTGATGAAGCCGCCTTTACGGCGGCAAAAGCTCTACCAATAAATTTTTGTAGTTACCAAACCTGGTTGATTTTTTATTGATTATTATACGTTTGGTTGAATCCTCTCACATGGATCCTACAATTATTGATGATTAGCAATTCCCATAACACCGAGAAGCCAGAACTGAGGTTAAGAGTCTGCAGAAACCTTTTATTACTATTAAGAAAAAACATTTGGCAAATTCTCATTTGAAACGGTTTTTCTGAAACCATTTGTTTGCATGTAAAACCTATATCACTTTACATAAAAAAACAAAAAAACAGTGAAAGCTTGAAGCTCAAAAGTTCAAATCAAGCAAGATTACAACTCCCACAAAAATTATATTGTTTGCAGCAAAACCATTGAAAATCCATAAATTGAATTGGATATGTTTCATGAAAGTAGTTGTATTCCACGTCAGCTTTTTGCACAGAAATACTTATCTTCAATAAACAATGATACTTAACATGTGCATTCTTAAAACTTTGGCCAACTATGTATTGTAAGCTTTGAGGATAATTCCAAAATAGAGGCACAAAATGCAGTAAACATAGAGGCAGCTCAAGCATCAACGGGTAACAATTAAACTAAAATAATTTACTTTTTTTTTGGAGAAATATTTATGTACTATTCAGCTTACGCCATGACTCCACAAAATAATTTTACAGAAATATTGCAATTTTGCAAAGGTGCGAATTAGCACAAAGTTCTAAGGAAGTTTAATGTTTACCATCAGAATGCAGTTATATTTCCAAAAGCTTAAGACATTTATCAAATTAAAATTCAACACATCAACCATCATGTCAGCTACAAAAACAATGGATCAATCTCAATGTTAAGATTGAGTATTTTTACATTAAAAATACTCAGTTAGAACATAATAATATCCATGAGGTTTTCAAATTCTTAATGCTTGTTGCCTAATTCAAACATTGAATGAAAACTGCTAGCAAAAGGAACTCAACAATTACATCATGATATTACAAATAACTGCTTGTAACATCAACAAAGCAGAAGTATTATGCAATGGTTACATCCGATGCTTATCAAAGAATATATGCAAAAAATAATAACAACTTGCACCATATAAGACAATACAAAAACTATTAGGCTATTATATCAGAAAGCCAATTTTAATGTATTTCCAAAAAACAAAGTAGAAAATATTAAAATTCAACTTTAAAGCCATAGTTTATGATGAACAGATAAAGATGGTGATCTTTCCATGCATCTAACCAACGCTTTTTCTTTTATGTTCAAATTTTGAAATTTGATCTAAAATATTGCTAAAATTATCTTTTGTGACTTTATGTATTGGTACAGCTATCGTACTGTTTTTCTCCGACATATCTTCACTTTTTCTTTTTGCAATTTTTGCTGGAAAGTGATCTTTTTTCTTATGTGAAGTAACATCATGGCTTACATCAGAATGATCACACACGTCTTTGTATCTATGGCTTGATGAAGATTGTCTTTTGTGGTCTGATGAATGTCGTCGTGCTGAATTTGAACACTCTGTATTAGAGGAAAACTGTAATGATGTTTTCCTTCTTTTGCTAGTTTCATCTCTTTGCATAGCATCAGAAGATATTCGTCTTTTCGTATTATCATGATAATCGTTTGATGACTGCAAACTCGTTCTCTTGCTTGGAGAAATTCTGTGTTTTCTCTTGCATAAATCAATATGAGATTCAGATGAGAAACTTGAATTATGACGCTTTTCATTGATTTTATTGGTATGATTTGAGGAATTAGGTTGATCACTCAACTTCTTTTTCAATATGTATTTGCTTCCTCTTTCTTTTACTGGTGAACCAGGTGAAGAGCTGCTATTGCTGCTATCAGATGAACTATCGCTACATGAGGAGCTGCTACTAGAAGAGGAACTACTACTGGATGAAGAACTGCTACTGGACGAAGTACTGGAAGAAGTTGAAGAATAATGTTTAGATAACTTACGTTTCTGTTTGAAATTGTTTTTATTTCCTTTACTTATGCTAACATCATGTTCAAGTAATTGGCGTACTTTCACAATTGTTGCTGTTTTTTCAGATTTTTCATCACCTGATGCATTGCTCCCTTCAGAAGATGCGGAGTCAGTTGAAGAAAGAGATCTTTTTGATCGTTTAAGCTTTTTTGCCTGCTCAGAGCTTTCTAACAATCCCAATGCATTTTTGGCTTCTTTACAGTCCGGATTTAAAACTAAAGCCTTTCTGTACATGTTTGCTGCTTCTTTTACTTGAGCAAGATCTTGCATATTTTGTTCAATAGTTTTCGCTCGTTCAATTAAAACTTCTATCAAATAAACTTTAGCATTTTTATTACGTGGATCACATTTCATGGCAAACTCAAAATCAGCAATAGCTTTAGCAAACGTTCGCTTATTTGCATAAAGAGCACCTCTAGCTACAAGTGCATCAACATTAGTTGGATCCAGATCAAGAGCATAAGTAAATTCTTGCAGAGCCTCAAGTACTTGGCCTTTTCTGGAATATTTAATTCCTTTAGCAACACAACGTTTAGCAACCACAGCAGACTGCCGCTTTCGCAATGCAGGTGCAAGTTCATCTTGTGAATAGGTGAGATTATTTAAGTCGCTAATAAAAGATGATTTACTGTTATTAACAAGTCTGGATTGTAAATATTCAACAACATTAGGATTGTAAAAACCTGTACTCATGTGCAATAGCTTGTCGTAAGATTCTTCTTTCGTGCACATTCTTTTATAAGAGACAGGTAAATTTTCTTCTGAAATAACTCCAAAGTCTGAACTATCATAATCATTGCACTTACAACAAAAACTTATTACAACTTCTTCTTTTCTATAGATACGGATTACTTCACCCCTCACCAAATCATTATCAGAGAAGCGGATTAAAGGATCATCATGGTTATTGACGGTAGGTATTTCTGACCTAGGACAACGAGCTAAAATGTCCATTGATTCAATGTCTTGGGCTTTTCCTGCATCAAAACACACTAAACGTATAGAGAGACTTCTTTCTGTTTTAGATGTTACTCTACCAATGACCACATCACCATTTTCTAAACAATTCCATACATGATTTGCTAATCTGCTCTTTGAAATGTCCATATAACTTTCAAGAGGAGGCGCAATAGCACAAAGATCTTTTGTGTCTTCATCTTTAGACCAGCTCTTGAGAGCATTCAACCGGTTTCGATAAGGCCTTTTAACACGTTGAGAAATTTTATCAACAAACTGCTCTATTTTCGTTGAAGACATCTTGCAGCAAAACCCTGCAATAACATAAAAGAATAAAAAAAAAAACACTTTGTAAAGATTTTGGTAGAGGAAAAGTTATTGCAATTAAATTTCTTACAACAAAAATACTACTGCAGCCTATCACAGTGATTTGCAACTTTTTAAAACTATGAAACACCAAAAAAAATTGAAAAACAACAGCAGTCAGCAGCACACTGACTCATCATCATAATCCATCGTCGGTTTGTTCCCCACTAGTGGGGGTGGCCGATTGTTTCCGCGCAGCAATTGTTTTAATCCCTTTTCTCCATTTCACCCTGTCCCTTGCATCTTCCTCAATACGTCAATGTTTTTTCAATAGTGATGATATACACACAGGCCTTGCCAACGTGCAAATTATTGGGCGATGAAATTTCAATTTTAAACTCTAAGCTAAATTTACTTCATAATAATAATAATAATAATCATGCTTTTATTTGCGCCCATTGCGATAACATACAGTACACTGCTATCACAGATGCGATACAACACTAACAGATTGTTGGGGATCATATCCCTTAGAAAGGATAGTTTTGAGAATTCAAATTGCAGAAGTGTGATCACTGAATCTCAAATCACAGCAAACTTATTTTGCAAGCATGACAAATCTTCACTGCTTCATGCAATACACTTTTGGGAATTCCAGCACAAATTCCAAAATCTAGTCCATAATTAATTGGTCGGCTATGGCAGTGGTTCCCAACCTTTTTTGTTACGTTCCTCCCTTTAGTGCCTTTACTTATTTTGGAACTATTCATTCCTCCGCATATAACTAAAACCAAAATAGGGAGTTCTAAATTCTAGAAACCCTAGCATTTAAACTAAAATGATTTCTCTACTATTCTCCCTGATGTGTACTTGAAACTTGAAGCCATCATGCAAGGGTTCTTTCTCATTCCGATCGGAAGTAAAAATGGGATCGGGGACCGCCCAGCTGGTGGTATATAAAAATTACCGTCTAAGTCAGTTTTTGGTTTGGCTTATCAAGACAATCAGTCGAAGTCGCAACTGGCCGACTTAAAATATAGCCTACCCAATCACAAGTGAAATCACCCATCATGTCGATCATACTCATTCTGCGCAAGCAAAGCCCATGGTGTGATTTTTTAGTGGCGTAGTGTACTAGTGTTGGGCGGTAGGCAGCCTACATAACCGTGACCTTCGTGATAACATGTTATGTCGTAGATGACGACATAACCCACTTCGGTGGGTATCTGTCTTATGGATTTTTTCCTTCACACGCAGTGATGGGCATTATCGGCGATAATTATCGGCGATAAATTTTTATCGCTTATCGCTCAATTATTTTTTCAGTTATCGTTTATCGTTATCGCCAAAGGCAATATTTGATTATCGCCGATAAATTTTGTTTTGGATCAACACACAAGTGGAAAGATTATGAAAAGTAAGCTTAATATTTTTACTAGCCACCCAGTTAATGAAACTAAAATTAAAACCAGTTCTTCTTCAGTGCCTGAAGTGTGTGTGCACAGGTCGTTATCAGGGGAGGGGGCAAGCCCCCCTGCAGCGACGGTCCTGACAACACAATAATTTTTAGAGCTGCAAATTGCAATGTAATGAAATGCATGCAACAAGTCTCTTATTGTTTTGCTGCAATGGGCAATCGCGAGTGAATTTTACAATTAAAATGTAAGCGCACAGGAGACACAACTTCCTTTGAAGCGAAGCGAAAGAAATTGGCAAGTGGTTTGTGAAAGTGTCGCAATACGAGGCCGCTTTTACATCGGAAACATGGTCTTTCGCGCCACCTCATGATCAACTATTTATTCTTGTGTTTTCTTTTTTCGTTGGAAGTGTTAGTTTTTAGAAATTGTCGTAAAAAAATAAAATCTCTCTCGTCAAAACATGAAACTTACTGTTTTAAGCGCACTAAATCTTTAGATGAGTAGATTAACTAAAATTGCAAGAACTTGCCTTGAGACGTGCGGTTACGTCACAAGCTCAGATTAAAAGACAAAATTCACACACAATAACATTCACAAGATCGGTTATAGACTGTAAGATCGATTTTTTTTAGCTTGGCGATATAATTTTAATCCAAAAATAATAACCGAATGCATAAGTGCCACTTAACTTAAAAAGTTAACCCATTTGTGCCGAAAGTGAAAGTACTTAAAAAAAATTTCGGAAAATTTAAATATTGCACAATTATGACCTAAAAAACATATCACAATTATTTTTTTCCTAATTGTGTTTGTACTTTTTGAGAAAAAAGCCGTCCTATATATAAGACGCTAGGCAAATCCGTTATCAAATTTCACAAGTTTTTTGTGCGTAATGCGTA
Source organism: Aplidium turbinatum (assembly GCF_918807975.1). Taxonomy (NCBI): domain Eukaryota; kingdom Metazoa; phylum Chordata; class Ascidiacea; order Aplousobranchia; family Polyclinidae; genus Aplidium; species Aplidium turbinatum. Next base: position 18,289,024 of record NC_137480.1, on the reverse strand, counting down.
AGCGTTATTACATTGTACTTATCGCTCAAAGTAATAAATGGGAAATGTCTTGTTCATGTCTTGTCAAGTCATTATTGTCATCGAGCATTTTATTGAAATGAAAGTTCAAAAAATATGAAGATGAAAATTAGCAAAGTAACACAACATCACTGAAACAAGTCATTGCGGAATATGATATTGCTTGAAGCATTTTGCATTTAACATGCAGACAGGCATCACATTTTTTGCATCTTGTAGTAGTTTTTGCATGACAATAGGTGGATCGAGTTGCGTGGTAAAATTATGCTAAGTACAGTATAACCTTTCTCATTTACTGTAGCCTACCTATGCGACATAGCCTACCTCAATCAAATATTTTTATTCCCACTAATACAGTGCCTACATTGTAATTCTTATCTCAACAACTAAGCGTTTTGCCATTGCTTTAATGATGGTGTTCGCAAAGAAAACAAAAAAATGATCTGAAATTATCAGTAAATTACGATAATTATGTTATTGTTCTTAAACAAACACGACTAATTTGACAAGCTTGATGAATTTCACAGTATGCACATTTTTACTACCAATAACGCTTAAGATTACTGATAAATTTTCAAGCATTTTGCGTTTTTGGGAATTTTTTCAATTATTGCTGACTTTGCTGTAAACAGCTCTTTAACACTTTAGCTGCCAGCGTTTTGAAAAAGTGAGAGGAGTTCTCCTTTTTCTCTGGTTGCCATGGTAATGAAAAAATGGGTTGCCAAACTATTGAAACGCACTTTGAAATTTTGGAGCAAATCAGTGTTGCAATTGATCGTCGAAATGACCATTGCATTTACAAGCGCGCCAGTCAGCAAAACAGTTTTTTTTTTGCATTGAATCAACCTGTTCAGACGTGAAATCGATGTAAAAAAAAAAAACGATAGACCGAGTGATTCAACGTATTCAAACATTGAATCAATGTAAATACGAACTGTTAGGCTAATTCGGTTCTTTGAACAAATCGAATGGCTTTTGTAAATATTTCTCAGTTGCAACTTATACCTGATCAGCAAAAGTTCCTTTTTTACACGATTTCAACGTCTGGCGACAATGAAACGATGTAAAAATGACAATTTATGCTGGCCGGTAGCTAGGCTACTGTACGGTAGGCTACCGAAGTTTAACTTAACCAACTAGGCGATTGCAAGCATATTTCCATTCGATGAAACCTATAGGCTACCACGTTTGGTTTGCCTTTACATTACATTCAAAAGTTTTGTTGACATCATAGCATAGTCATAGCCTATATTCATAAGAAAATGCTTGCTTGGATTTTTTTAGCGACTAGGGTTAGATAGCCTACAGGACTTCTAGCTAGTACCAGTAAGCAGTCTAGTCTAGTGACTTTAAATGAATAGGTAAATTAGTCTAAACCTTAAAAATAATAGAATATTTCAATTACCTTGCTGCATAAAAAGTAAGCTCTTTTACATGACCTATGTGCATTGATCAATATACTAGTAGCCTGGCATCATTATCCCAGTCTAAGAATTTCTAGACCTCAAAGTCATTGCTGAATTTCAAGCTTTGTTCACACTGATTGGTGTTTTGACTTTTATTTAATTTTAAGAATTTGGCGGGGAAATGGGTTAAAAATCGTTTTTTTTGGTTTAAAATTGAAGCAACCTGTCAGGCCCCCAGACTGGCAACACATTAGGATTTTTGGGGCATTGTGACATCATGTGACGTTAAATTACATCACAATTGCACGAGCTAACTCGTTTCCAGCAGCAGAACTGTTAAGCAGAAAGCAAAATACAAAGTTTAGAATTTTTTATGGTATTTTTATTTGATTTAATTATTTTGCCTACTGCACGTAAGCGGCAGTGTAACTCAATTGATAAAAGCATCCAACTGATATCTGAAGGTATAATTATAAGCACGGCGGTTACCTCAGTGGTTTGATTCTGGATCAAGAGGTTGAAGATTCGATACTCACTGCCGCTATTGCGATTCTATTTATGCATAACTTACAAAACGTTTTGTCCCTTTATGTTGATGAAAACAGTTCGTGCTGCATGGGATGGGGCAGCGCTAATCAAGAAAAAAAAATTATCGTTATCGGACATTATCGGCGATAATTTATCGTTATCGCTTAACTTTTTTTTGATTTATCGTTTATCGTTATCGCTTTAGGCATTTTTCGCTTATCGATTATTGTTATCGCTTTACTGAAAAATGAGTTATCGTGCCCAACACTGTTCACACGTAACATGACTAAAAAAAACAAAAAGAATATAAAAAAATACAGTTGTTTTACATATCAATTTATTCCACAGTAACTGGCACAGTAAGATACAACTTAAGAAGTTTGCTCTTGTTTGCATTCTGTAAGTAGCCTAGTTGTATGCGTGGCAGCGTCGGCACAGTTCGTGACAGTGCACAACGCAAGTCATCCTCAACATCAACTTTGTTTGCTCTTAATCTGCAACAGAGTATGGGTAAAAATCTTTCATTCCGATCCAGAGCTGTTGAACAAGTTTTTCGCTATACACTTGCCTGGCTAAAGAGTCATGAATAAGCTCTAAAAATTTATCCTGGTACTGTACTGCACCTATTTATCTGAAATATTTTCGACTGGAAATGCAAAAAGATTTCTCATGAAATCCAAGTTTTCATCAGATGTCTCTGGAAAGTAGCCTACCTTTCAAATTCTTTCTCAAGTGCTGACAAATGCTTTAAAATTCCTTTTTCAATTATCTTGTCTTAATTTTTGCTAAATGTTTTGCACTGACATGAAAAAGATATTTAGTGCGATACCGTAACATTTGCAATGTAATTTTTTTAAGTTTAATGAAATTCCTCCCCTGAACTCATGAAATTCCTTCATTGAGAGAAATTCTTCCCCGGTTGAGAACCACTGGACTATGATAACAATATCACAATAATAGCTCAAAGTCATAATTACAAAACATGCACAAAGACTTTATTTATTATGTACCTACGACTACGAGCCTACTCACTCTACTCATACTATCAACTTATATTAACGATTTTGGCAACTAAAAGATAGGGTTCTCGTCAAATTTAAGCTGCACGTTCGCATGGCCTGTGTACAAAAGTATCCATGTGTCTTTCGAAGAATTGATTTTTGCTAACTTCAGTCCATCAAGATCAAGCGTCGCTTGTTCGACTCTTGAGGTGTGCACTTGAGCATCGCACGTTAAGGAATGCTCTCCATTCAGTGGCATCTAATGGACGAAATAACTCCCCGACAACAACACTTCAATAATCGGAAACTTCACTCTATCAATCCATGGATGATCAATCCCGGTGACCGGTCCTGCGTAAAAAGCTTCTACGAGTAGGCCTGTGCTATGCGAATCTGACCATCCCAGTAAACATCACATTATTGGGCCAATATTAGTGTTTTTGTATCGGCGCGTATCGCGTGTATGGATAAGGTGTGCACCGTATCGGCCAATACCGGCAACGTAGGCTACAGTCAGGCGCGGATTTATGGGGGGGGGCCCAAGGGGCCCGGGCCCCCCCCGAAATTTTGTGAGAAATTATTGAATGGTTTGATATGCTTCTAAACAGCTGATATTAGTCTCACAGCGGACTTACAACCCCCCTTTGGCACGCGTGTGACGTCACGATATTGAGAATGATGCTTTCAGTCTCCATGTCTCTAAAACAAAACTTGCCTAATTTTAAACGAAACTGCATTAAAAGAGCGAGTTTTGCCAATACCAAACATTCAAACATCTCAGCCAGGAATTACCAACAAGAAAACATAGAGACTTAGCTTTATTACCGAAAAAATGCCGAAGAAAACATGATCTTATCCTTTTGTTATGCCACCGGACAGCACCATTTCACAGGAATATTTATACCCATATTTTTGTTGAAAATGCTCTCAGAATGCACCAAATTCAAAGTAATTTTTCAAAATTTTCTGGGGAAGGCCCCCCAGACCCCCTGCCGCTGGCGTCAAATCCCCCAAATTCCTGGCTACGCTACTGGTTGTTCATATCTGTTTTTTCTTACTTTTTAATTCATTTTCAAATTTTCTGGCCCCCCCCAAAAAAAACTCCTAAATCCGCGCCTGGCTACAGTAACCTATTGTATCGAGAAATGGCAGCCTACAGTTTGTCCGCCCCGATTGCTCAGTTGGTCAGCTCGTGACTTCGTGAACGAAGAAGCTTCAAGATCAAGTGGCGCTGGTTCGAGTCTTGGGGTGTGCGCTGGAGCAAAGCATATCAGAACTGCTCTCTATTCTGCGGCACCTAATGAATGGAATAATTTCCCGACAACAACCCTGCGTCAAAAGCCTCTACAAGTATGCGAAACTACCTGGAATCCTGGAATAACTTATTAAGGCTTTGTTATTTCGAGGATAAAGATTGAAAAAACAAAACAAACCAAAAATATTTCCATAAAAGAGACGTTAGGGAGAGAACAAACCGAATGACTCTTGAACAAAAAGGTAAAAATCACGACGAAAGAATGTCGCTTTTGTGACACTCATCGTAATAAACAAATTCGTTGGTGTTAGACAGGACAAGTATTTTTCAATTTTCCGAACAAGAGCTTGTAATTTGACCTAAAAAAAAAAATACATTTAACATTACATTTCTCTTGTTCAATTTTGTAGGCAATCATACCCCTAGACAGAAACTCTAAATTATCTATTTGTAGCTAGAGACTCTCAGAATTTCTCAATAAGTAAAATCCTACATTAAAGAAAGCTCAAAACATCAAAAAAACTGTGAAGACATAAACTTTTCCCTTTTTAATTTTACACCAAACGTTATGAAAACTGAGACAATCCGAAAATTTCTTCAAAACATGACAACAGTGAACGCTTATTTATCAGCACAGCTCTGAATCTGACTTAAGTTGATTTCGATTGGTTGGTGCTTTTTACTAGGCCTATAGTATTCTAGCTAAGTGTTATAATTTAACATTTTGCTCATATTTCTAATTATCACAGTTAAAGATTGCACTATAATATATGTATGTACTATTTCATTAACTGAGAAAGCATTTTGGAATGGTGATCAGAGGCAATTGCTTTAATGGATTTTGATGCTGAAATTGATGCCGCGCTGGAAGCTTTATCTGATTGTTCTTCTGAAGAACTTGAGGATGTTAACAATACTACAGAAGAAGAATTGTTCCTTTCTTCTGAAAATGCAACCGGTACAATTTGAATATATCATTTAAAAAGTTTTATTATGTAGCCTACCGTATTATAGGCACGGTTTCCCAAACTTTAATCTGCGGACCACTGGTGGACTGTTATGCACGTTCGCATGGCCTGTGTACAAAAGTATCCATGTTTTTTTTGAAGAATTGATTTTTGCTAACTTCAGTCCATCAAGATCAAGCGTCGCTTGTTCGACTCTCGAGGTGTGCACTTGAGCATCGCACGTTAAGGAATGCTCTCCATTCAGTGGCATCTAATGGACAAAAAAACTCCCCGACAACAACACTTTGTCAATTTAAAATTGTCAATTGATAAAATTGTCAATTGATATCTCCTAAACTCCACAATTAATTCATGCAGTAGCACGGTAGTAAACCTGCTTCTAAGTTTTTTTGTTTTTTTTGCCTAATAAAAACATGTGTATCTATATCAGCAAATGCTTGATTTTTTGTATGATTGTTGGTGTATGTTATTTAGACCTACATCACCTAGCTTGAGGTGGCTACTGACTAGATAACCGCTTGGTCTTTTCGCAGTATCCTCGTCATATGACACACAGCAGATTATTGCATATTTTGTATTATTTTCATGTTTGTGTTTGTGACAAATAAATAAACTGATTGATTGATTATGCATGTGCAGGGCCGGATTTAGCTGATGGGGGGCCCGGGGCACTTTTAGATCGGGGGGCCTCCGTGCAAAATGAATGTTTGCGCCTACGGCGCGAAAAACCTCCTCTACGTCTACAGTAGCATTAATATAGCACTGCACAGTATTTTGCAGAAACTTCAAAGGCTGAAAGAAAAAAATAACGCAAAATCACTATTTTTCCACGTAGGGGGGCCCGTCCAAAGTCGGGGGGCACCTGCACCCTCTGCCCCCCCTAAATCCGGGCCTGTGCATGTGGTTGTAATAATATATATATAAAAAATTCTAACATATGCATAGTATAGTAGGCTACATGTCAAAAATAATTGCTATATGAAGACAAAAATACAAATTTGGAAAACCTTAGACAAGGGTAGTGTTCGGATATCCATCGTCAAGCATTGTGTCGTCAGGCATACGGACAGTGGCCAGTGTTTCGATTTTTTTAACCCTCTTTTTTAACACAGTTTCTCTCAAAAAAATCACACCTTCTAATAGGTGGAAAAATTACGTTTTACTGAAGTCCGAAATTAAAAATTAAATCCATTTTCATTGTATTACAACAATCACTCTTAAATTCATCATCTCAACACTTGAAGACAACTTTCCACTTTCACTTTACTACGCTGAAGAGATCGGAAGATCGAAACACTGGCCACTGTTCGTAGTTACTTTTAATAATGTTTTTTTAGACATTCTTTTTGGACAGTAATGTCTTTTTAGACATTACTTTTAAAGAAATAATAAAAAAGAGTCAAAAGGCATGTTAATTTCACTTTGTGTGGAGCTACATGTACTTGAGAGGTTAACTGTTATTTTTTTATTCACTTGTTGATTCATTCATATCAGTTTGTATCCTCTGTGAATCCTTCTCCAGTATCATGGGCCAATCCTACAGATGTTTGCTGGTACACCCCTTCATTTTCTTTGAAGTATAAAAATTTGGCTACATTTATCTATGATTCTATACATTACAAGCCTATTATTACCAGAAATGCCGAAAACAAGGTGATGAAATGGATAAATTGATAAAGCTTTCAATTATAAAATTATAATCATACTTCTTTAGAAGATAGCACAGACTGGATGAAGCTATTCCTTGAACGGACATGTGAGCAGTCAAAGAAAATAGAAGATGGTCTTTGTGATGCTGAAATAGTTTTAGCAGAGGTTGATTATGTGTTGGTTTTTTAAAGTAAATTAACTTCTAATAAGTCTGTATAGTGTATTAATAGTTACAAAATATACAGTATACATATAGCTAGTTATAAAACAAATTTATTGATATATGTTATATATTGACTGAAGACCAATTCTTAAATGCCCTTTGAGCTGTTGCTGGGCCTCAAACTATCCCTAAGCCATTGTCTAGTGGTTATTGATCCTTGTTTTAAATAACAATGTAAAGCATTAATATTGATTTCACTTACGACCTGTAGTATATATGATATATATAAGCTCAGTGGTGTACACAGGATTTTTTCAATTTTTTTTAAGATTTTCGAAACAAAAACCACTTGAAAAATTCCCATTTGCTAATAATAATCAGTAGGCTAAGTCATATCGTGTAAGATTAACCTACCATTATACTCAGCGTGAATTGACAACACTTTTTCAGTTTGCAGCAACTAGTTTATTAATTTAGATAGATTTTGTATTGAAAACAAAAAATGTGATATAACACTCTTGACGTCACATACAATTATTTACGTAGACGATGTAGTTGGCTTATTTAACTCAATAAACAACATGTATTTAGGGTACGTTCAGTGGCGTACACAAAATTTTGTTACTGAGGAGGGGATCGTTCAATATAATTTGACATTTTTTAATCAAGAGTAGCCTAATGCTAATTTATAGTCAGACAAAGGTTTAAGGTAGCCGAGGCTTTTTGTTGGTGAAATATAAACTTTCACGGTCTTTGCATTTGTCACTGAGGCTACTTTTGAATTGCATTATTAGATATATAATAAATATAAAAAGCATGATAGTAGACCTAAACAGATAAGTAAAACTGTAATACTGTAGTTTGATTAACAGGCAATGTCTTCAAATTAAAACATGAGTCGAACCTCTCTGTGAGAATTTAATTATGGTAATTTATTATGGTACTTTTAACAGAAATTATTGCTTTCTGAACATAATATATATAACAAAAAAGAAGGCCTACCCTACAGGGCCATGTAAGCACCATCTCCTGTGAGCACTTTTTGATATTCATTAAGTAGTGAGCCTCTACTTTTTAATAAAGGTGCCTAAAATGTTTTTCAAGCTATAGATTGTGAATTTTGATGAAAAACGTCAGACTGACTCCACAATCTGTTGGGACTCCATCTTTGACTACATAACAATACAAAGGGCTAGTATCTAGTTTAACTAAAACATTTTCAACATCATTTTCAGCCTGTGGTAGCCCACTGCTGTGCGAAGGCCTTCCCCTTTTTTTGCCAATCCAGTCGATCATGTGTTTCTTTATACCAGTTTGTTGTTCCACAAAACCTAAGGAAAAGAATGACTTAGTGTTTGTTTTGGTAAAAGTAAGATGCTGGGTTGAATGCAAAACAACCTACTGCAACAAGATAGATACAAAAATTTTGGCGACATATAGTTTACTTCTGTATGCAAGCACCACCTCTCTGCTAAAAAGTTTTTGAATTAAAAAATTATCTCGTATGCAAAAGCATATGCTGCAAATAGGGCCTTGCATGATTTAAGCCATTGCTTCTGTAGCAATATTTGCAACAATTTTTTCATTTCAAATAGCCAAAAAACATTAAATAACCTAAAATGAGTGAGTCTCTAAACAGCTTTGCCCCCCGGTACTAGGGGCAGTTAATACAGCCCTGCTACCATTGACCACTCTTGAACAGTAACATGTTTGCACTACACAATCACAACAACGCTAAAAACAACAGTTTTTGAAGGAGGCTCCCCTGCATACACCACTGTGTAGGCTTAAGGCTACGAGTTGTGGATTTTTGCATGCAATTGCAATATTGCATCCTTCAATTTGAGCTTTACTTTTTCCATTGCAACTGCTCTTTTTTCAGGTTAATAAAACTGTCAATCAATGTCATTCTGCAAGACTTGCAATTACTGATGGCCAGTCAACTAGTGATGGTGAGTATGTTTTGTTTTCTGTTTGAAATTCTTGGCATTGCTGCTATGAAGTGAATTTCAACCGGTTTAGATTTTACTGGGTTTGAAACATACAATGCTGAGATGTTTTTCTGAGTTTAATGACCGTTTTTAATTTAATTTTATGCTGAACCTGAGTGTTAAAATATTTACTTGGATATTTATTACACTTGTGATTAGTAGCCTAGTGTTTAATGTGTTTATGTAATGCTTCTTCATAGGTCTGTTTGAGACCTACATCTTAAAATTTGCATTCTGATGATGTAACCAAGTTAAGGGTTTGTCCAATGTGACTAATACCAAGAAAACTTTTTTTTTATAGTTTATCCACATATATGCGAAGATGAGCATGAAGCATCGCAGGTAATTTGTTCTTTAAAAAAATGTAAAATTTGAATTAAAATTAAGTTTATATGAATAAATTGCTTCAATAACTTGAATACCGTATTAGTATTTTTCACTTTGGGTTGGATAAAGCTTTTATTAGTTTGAACTTTATGTTTATTCTCTTCATGTTTTGCACAGAGTATTGAAACGGCAAACGACCATTCTGATGAAGACAAAAATTCCAATGATGAAATCAGTGCAAGAAAACAAACCAAGGTCTCACCACAAAATGATAAAAATGAAACAGTTGATGAATTTCACTTTCAAAAGCAAGAAATCGATCAGAGGATCCTGGTACTGGTTAGCCACAGCAGCTTTAGAGCTGTTTAGATTTTGTATGCAATACTTGATGAAAAATTACAGCGATGAATTGGTTAGTATTGACCATGTCTCCATTATGTGACCACGTCTCACGGCTACTAATGATCTGCTTTACACTCCAGAGGTTATTGGTTTGCTCGAGATCACGCATGTAATGCCTAATGACGATGTACACAACTGAGTTCCTTGTATTTCGATCCAAATCATACAACCATTGACCAAAGAATAAGGCAGTACATGATAAAAGAAATGTTTCCTTTGGTTTTAATCTGTTCCTTTACTCTAGGTATTAATACTATTTTAAGGACTGCTCTGCGTAGATTTTACTTCTGTTACATTTGTATCCGTGAATCCTGAACGAATTGATTAATTGGATTTGTATTCTCGGACTGACAAAGCCTCTCATTGGTTAATCCTGGCAGTTTCGCATACTTGTAGAGGCTTTGAACCACTGACGCAGACCCGGTCTTCGAGATTGACAGAGTGAAGTTTCCGATTGTTGAAGCTTTGTTGTCTGTAAGCTATTCCATCTACTAGGTGCCACTGAATAGAGAGCGGTCCTTGAAATGCGTTGCTCAAGCACAGATCCCGAGAGTCGAACCAGCGATGCTTGATCTTGAAGTAAATGTTAGCTATGTGCAAACGTTTATGTTTTATCCGCAGTCAGTTGAAACTTCATACAATGAAGAGATCGCCCATCGAATTGGCGACATTGAAGCGAAACGCATTGCAACTGAGCAGCATTTACAAGAGATGGAGAACGCTGAGAGAGAGATACTGATGGAATTAGTTAGACAGAAAGCGTTTTACACAGAAGAACGTAATAACAATGCTGCTTGCATGATTCAGGTGCGCAGTTTCAAACATTTGTATCTTTGCCATCGTTATGCTTAAATTTTTCCTTGTAAAAAAGCTACTCGAAACGACTTTTTTTATGAAACTTTTTCGCTATTGTTTAATTCGAAACAAAATTGACAACAGAATTCGTTTCGTCACATAACAAAACATTGTGGATTGGTTTTGTTCTAAACACTGATAAGCCTGTAACATTGGCGAATAGTTTCATTTTCAGTGCACTACGAAACAAAACTGCTTTTATTTCGAAACAAAACAATTTCGTTTTGAATAGCCCTAATGAATATACATTGTAAAGATTTTCTTTTCTTTCATTTTTCTGCCTTTATTCGATAAAATTGATAGTGATGCAGAAAAGTCTCCTAGAAGTCAGTAGTTGTGAACTGAGCAAGCAACATTTCAGCAAGTGCTTGAAGTTGTAAATGATGAAACTGAGCAAGCCATAACTTAGAATGTCACACGTCAGCAGAATGAATTGGACAAGCGATGACCAAGCACATCCGACGTAAGCTCGTAAATCTCATTTGCTGACTTGGCAGTAGCTGAAATGAACTTGCTCAGTTGAAGCACTTGCTAAGTTGTCGCATGCCGAGTTGTCCGACTACCGATGCATAACAATTAAGTTGTTGAGTCATGCTTTATATATCGGAGCTTTGCAATGAAAGATAACGTGATTAAATTGTTGTCAAATTATGTAAGTTATTCTTTCCAATGATATACTACGATGAAAATATTGACATTTTGTTTTGCAGTCATATTATCGTCGTTATGTTGTCCGCAAACAACATGGCGCCATCTTGGATGAGAGATTACGTCAACTAAAAGAAACAAGAACTCGGGCAAGAATACTTGCGATTGAAGAGGAAAGAAAGAAGAAAAAAGAAAATGTCACCGAAATCAAGAGCATCAAAGAAACAGAAAAATACCGTCATAATGAGGAAACCTTTCTGACATCTGATGATAATGAAGTTGCAAGCAAGGAGATTGCCAACAGTGAGGAAGATGACGTTTCTGATCAGGTTGATTTCACTGAAGCGGAACCGGCGAAAGATAACATGAAGAGCGTCAGTGTTGCAAATAATTTTTCCGACACTAGCTCATCGTCTGAAAATCTTACATCAGCAGACCTAGAACTAAATGGAAATAATGACATTGCTCTTGAAACTGATACACACTCAGCTGATAACACGGGAAATGTTAATTCCGATGCTGAAACTGTCAGTGTTGCAACTGTTTCTTTATCGCCTTTGCAACATGCAAACGAAGAAGCTAGCTTTGAAATTCCTAATTTAAAAGAATCACAAAACTCTAATGCTCAATCGGCAGAGTGTACTTCCAATAACATTTTCGTAAAAGAAGCTTCTTCATCTGACGTTAACATGCAAAAGAACGACCATTCAGCCGAATATGTTGTGGAAGAACCACCAAAAATCACTTCTGATTTACCAAAAACCATCCCAGTTGTATCAGTTAAGGAAGAAAAACAAAAGATAAGGTTTAGTGCTTTAAGCAGAGACTTGGCTCTTTTAGAAAAGAGTGTTTCCTTTGAAAAAGAGCACACGCCTGGGGCTTCGTTAGATCTTTCAAATGTCTCATCTTTGCTCCATGAGGCACGCTCATCATCGCAAAATGGTGACGTCAGAAAGCTTTTTCGCGATGATATCGAGAAAGATTTGGCTTTACTTGAAGCGCCGGTGGAGTTTCCAATCAAAATTTCAACGGTGGAATCAGATTGTAAAAGTATGGAAGTAAATCTTGTTTTCTCCAACAATGGACCTATTGAAAAGCAAGATGATGAGTCCTCTGAAGAAGATAGTTCCTCAACTGACAGCAATCCCATTGTCCCAGCGGCTTCTGAAGGTGTGCATGGAAATACGTGTGCAATGAAGCATTCTTCTCAGGATGGAATATACAATGTTGCAAATTTAGGGAAACCTAAAGCAAACAACTTTGAAAATCGAAGAGAAGCTTTTGTCGAAGACGTAGATGACAGTGAATCTTCGTCAAACATTTCTTTCCATCAAGTTAAGGAAAAATCCTTATCACAACTTTATGAAAAAGATGAATTACGGAGTACATTGCCCACATTGGAACAAGACAACAGTGTCGAAAAGGTTCCCGAAAAAGGTGACCAACTTGACCAGAATAGTTTTGTGGAAATCTTGTCACCGTCTTCCATTAATGTTGGCGAAATTTCTTCCACCGACTTCACAGTGAAGAAGTCCACCGCTCCTGTTGAAATGCAACCTCCAAGGATCGTTGGCGCTGCATCACAAGTGCAATCACTTGTCGAAATGAAAAAGGAGGTATTGCGCTCCTTAGACGTTATTTCAACGTCCACTGATGATGCTCCTGCTGTTAATATAGTCCAGGTTAGCGGCAGCACGACAAACACAACAAACTTGCTTGCAGAAAACTTAACTTTCCGAAAAGATTCTGAAATCCTAACCAAAACTGTTCAAAATTCACCAACAAACAAAGAGAATGCAAAACTAAGAGATTCAAATCCACCACCGGTGAAAAGATCAAACAATTTTGACCTAAAAAAGGACTCTTCATCGTTGCCACGAGGCCTACAATCGAAAGATGTCGTCATGAAATCAAGTATGGTTGACAACGGATTCGATAAGGCGATGCATAGAAATTTGTTGTCTGACACTGATTTTGATGAGAAATATACTTTGACGAAGACGTGGAAAAAGTGGAAAAACCAATGCAGAAAATGGAACATGGGAGAAGCAAACGAAACGGCCAAACCACGTCTTCGGAGAATGATCAGAAAGTCCTCCGCAGCCAAAAAACTGCTTCCGTTGACTCAAGATGAAATATTGAATGGTAATTTTTTGTATTGTTTTACAACAAAATGCAAGAAAGATTAATTTTAAAGCTATGTTATGTTATAAAATCGCTCTTTACTCTATTTCTCCTTGGCTTCTTGTTTCCCTCATTGCCTTCTTGTGCTGTGTACTTTCCAGGTCTACCATCTCAATCCCATTGATCGTGTATTGCATCTACTGTATGTCTTTTGAACATTCTCTCGGTTGTAAAATGAAAACAGTTTTGAAGGTTATCTAGGAAGTTGAGTTAATATCTTTTTCGATCCCGTTATATTACGCCCGATAAATATCAATCGATTTCATCTAGTTTTGTTGAATAATTTTGCATTTTCAAAAGTTGGCCTTAAAATCTGCTTTTTTGAACTGTTGCAGGGAAATGGCCACACTACAGGGTGCTTTCTAAAGCCCAAAACTTTGAGTCGCTCTCCCGCGTCTACATAGACCACGTGGAAGGTGATGGTAGAAACTTGACTCTCTTACATAAATGCGTCAATCTAACCCACCTCACTCTCTTTAATTGCCGATTGGTTTCTTTGGAAGGATTACAAGCTTGCCCCAGTTTGAGAGTAGGTAGTAGGTATTTAGAAACATTTTTTATATGGCGTTGATGTACAACAGTTGTGACTGTTCATGTAGATATCATACGCACACCACAGTATATCAAGAACACTTTGTCTTTCCAGTTGCCAAAGCAGACACAACACCAGTTTTGTTTTGATAAAACAATTTAAATGTTTACTCTGCGGAAGACAAATTTATTTGAAACATTGGAATTTTGTGTCGAAACGAAATTTCGTTTCGTTTCGACACAAAATTCCAATGTCGAAACGAAATTTTGCTTCGAAATTGTAAGGCTCGTACTTCCCTGTACCCAAATACATAGCGAGCGTAAAAAGCAAATAGCACAATGTCACTTTTAACTGCAAGGAGATTTCTGAGACTTCTAAGCGTTTCATTTTCGTTTCAAGCGCATAGCGAAATGAATTTGTTTGTACATCGAAACGAAATTAATGCAACAACAATTGCGGCAAAAACGAAACAAAGTTTTCTTTTTACACGACTTTACTTCAAATGTTCTTAAACTAGATGTCTTCACTTTTGCAGTAGCTGTAATTGAACGCCAATCTAGAACGGCTGCTGTTCAAATCATTGACAATCTTAAATTAAAATCTTTGCAGCGTATCAATCGTGATGACGCTTCATTATACACACAGTTTCGGTGCAGCGTTACCTAGGCATAACTCACTGCACCCGCCCAGAACTTATCACTTATTTCTGAACAAAACTGTTGCATTGCAGCCAACCCATTCACTTTTTTTCAGCACATCAACGTTTCGTCCAACAACATCAGTTTTATGTCTTGCGATGGCATGAAGAGGCTGGAATCTCTGGTTGTCGCGGAAAACAAGCTGACATCAATTCATGGACTCAATGGCTGTCATGCTCTGCTCCTCTTGGACCTGTCCCACAATAACATCACGCGCATAAGTGGCTTGGAGGAGACCCCAAATCTTGCCCATTTAAGGTGTCAACTTTATTCCAGCGAGCATATCAATCCTTTTTTACATTGATTCAACGCCATGTAAAAAAGGATTGATTTGCTGGCGAGAATTTTTCTTGCAATCAAGTTTGTAGTTAATCGATATGATGTGGTTTTGTTTTGGTTCAACGTAGCTACAATGCTTTTTGGTAACTTGATTTACTTTTTGTCTAGGTTGTCACACAACCAATTACTGAGCGTTGAAGGATTAAAATATGTCAATGCTCTTCTGAGTCTGGACATTTCTAACAACAACGTTTCCACCTTACAAGGAATTGAAGGTTGCGGTCTCTTGCGGTACCTCGACCTTTCGAATAACTACTTCACCTGCATCCCTGCCAGTAACTTAACTAATGCTGTAAGTTGTCGATTTTTAATGACCACTCCTAGTCGATCAGACCAGCCAACTTTTTTAGTCTCGTGGATTTCTGTGAACTACCCTGCTATTATTGTATTCTTTCTATAAATTGGTGCAAACGCCGAATCAGTTGTACGCTGTTGTCATGTTGTTGTTTTTTTTTCAGCCAATTGCCAACATGTGTAAACCCATCCAGAAAAAACAGTCCTTTTTTGCATCGGTTCAGCGTTGGCAGACTTTTGAGTGATGCAAAAAGGTTTAGTGTTTTTGCCTGGAAGGGTTTGTTAAATATTTACAAGATTGTGAATAGCTGTGTAGTTTTTTTCATGTAACTTTTGTTATTTTTTGAAGGTGCTCTTGATTTATTTGGACCTGGGTGGAAACAGCATCTCAGAGATACAGTTTTGTGCAGAGAATGTTGTCTTCTTACCATCCTTGAGGCAATTATGTCTACAACGAAACAAAATCTCGCTTGAGGACATGACATTTCCTTCTCGAGCCATTACGCCATTGCTTCAAAATTTGAACTTGTCACAGAACTTGATTTCAAACACAGACAACTTATTTGCTGAGCTCAGACAGTTGAAGTGTTTTAAGCATCTGCGATTGTCAGAGAATCTGTTTTCGAAAAAACAAGAACTCGAAGCTTTTGAAAAAGTTAAAAATCATGATTTTACCGTTTCATTTTCCGAAGAAGACATATTATCATCACCTTCCAAAATCGTCCGCACGATAATAACCTGTCTTCTCATACCGGCTGAAACCGAAAAAGACACTTCTATTTCCTCTTCTACCGAGGAAAGCTACCACAGAGCGATCATTGAACAAATTAACGATTACGTGGACTTGTTATCAGTGGAAATAACTGAAGTGAAATCTTTGTTAGGATGGAAAAATAACCGAAATGAAGATAACAGCTCAAACGTTTTCAAAGCACTTCAATTGCCGTTAAACGCGTTTTCTTGTCACTGTGATTACCTTAAAAAGCACTTTGAAATGGCGATTCGTCACAGGTTAGTAGTATCAAGCTTCTACTGTAGCTCATCATCATCATCCAAATTCGGTTTTTTCCCCACTAGTGGAGACTGGGGGTGGCTGATTCTTTCCTCGCAGCGATTGCCGTCACTCCTATTCTTCATCTCGTTCTGTCTATCGCATCGTCTTCCTTTAGTCCGACTTTGTCTGCCTCATTCTTCAACTGTTCTTTCCATGTTTTTTTTGGGCGTCCCCGTTTCCTCTTTCCATCAACCTTCCAAGTCAATGCCTTTCGAAGAAAACTTCTTCCTTAATCCTTAGTACATGTCCATACCATTTGCCATGGCAAGTTGTGCAATAGTCTCCTGCATCATTATCATCCGTTTGTCCCTTCCTTGGTAGAAGGAGACCTGACGTTTGTCTGGGGTCCTCCAGATTTTACAGCCCGTTTGCCTTGCTTCCCTGTTGTTAGGGTTGATTCTGTCCGGGTTTCCAGCACTACTGTCGTCTCTCACCAACTCTAGCCATCTTTTTTTGGTATTCCCACTTTCTTTTTCTGGTTAAAAATCTTCTTTGCCATCTGATATACGTTTCACATGCCCATGCCATCGCAAACGGTGGCATCTAAGAAACTCACGGATGCTTTCTACTTCTGTCATCTCTTGAATACTTCAATTTCTAATTTTATCCTTCAAGGATTTTTTACACATCATTCGAAGCATTCTTATTTCTGTTGTTTCTAACCTGTTTAAATCTTCAGTCCTCATAGCCCATCTTTCAGCTCCGTAGCACATTGCATTTCTCACCCATGCTTTATGAACAACTATAAACTCCTATATCTTAAGCATATCCATCAGTTCTTCAGTCTTTTTCTCCTGGTTTTTACTCCACACATTGCTCTCACCATTGCTCTTTCCGTTCCTTTCAGAATAACCAGTTCACTCTCTCTTAATATCCACGTTTCGCTGCCGTACAATATTGCAGGCTGCACACAAGCTATGAATTTAAAAACTATACTCAGACTATACTTATCTATTACTACTTAAACTACTAACTTAGGTTTATGTCAGCGATTTTAACTGCTATCAAGCAGGACAGATAGATCGGCCTTCAGTCAAACTTGAAGCTTGCACATTTGCATGGCTTGTGTATATAGGTCACCATGCGTCGAATAACTCGAATATTTTGTCTTAGGATGTTATTTTAATTTTTGAAAATGATATTGATCAACTTTTGTAACCTCTCTGGCGTTAACTTTGCAGGCACGCGCACGAAGAAACGCCCATACTTAAATCAACGACAGTAAAATCTATCGAAGATCGAAAAGAAATTCCCTCGGCACTAAAACGTTTTTCTCGCCATGCTTCAGCTACAAGTACACAGTCTTTGAACTCGCCTTGCGAACAGCGGATAACCGAAGCAACAACAGAGTCAAACTTTACATCCGGGGATAGCTCAGCACTTGATTCAAAAACAATGAAATCTTCTAAATCTTTGTGTTCTGCGGCCATTGATAGAAAAGAAGCCACTTCTCATTTATTACAAGCTGAATTGTCTAATTCTACCGCAAGACATGGAGGTAGAGTTACCCTCTGTCATGTTCAATGTGTGAAACATTTAATCGAAGATTGTACTAAGTGTGGTGCTGTGCAATGGATCGCTATTTATAAACACGTTTTTAGTAACATACTGACTACTGTATAGGGTATATAATTTTTTTTTCTGTAATACGATCTTCATACTTGGATACAGTTGGAAAACTTTTCCCACGTCAGGACTTCTTGCCTAGCAAACTCGCGAAGTAGTAGGCTACTCTTTTCAGTGATAATCAAGTTGAAAACATCTTATTTCATCTTTTAAACTTTCAGTTTGTAGCAGATTTGTGCAGTTCACTGGTCACAGTATAGTCCACTGCAAAATTTGTTCAATAAGGTGATCGAATTTTTCACACCATCTCGAGAAATATTTTGTGACACATAGTTTGTGGTAGCTTTACAAAACTTTAAACTCTTTCTCTCAAATCTCTCTTTTGCGCCTTTTAAGAAGTTACAAAACTTAAGTTTTCAATTAAATTTGATACAAAAAAAAAAAAAACTGTATTCATTTATCAAAAAGTTTGTTATTGTTTGGGAAGTATTTCTCAATTTCTTAATCCTCGTAGATCCTGACGATTTGATGTCATCAGCAAACACGAAGCTTGTGTATGAAGAATTGCAACGGAGCAAGATATCCACCACAATGGAACATATGGCTGCTCGTAAAATTCAGGTTCGTCAATGTGATTTTCCAGCTTTTTCACCAGTCGTTACTGCATAGTTACCTACCAGACAGGACGACCTTCGCGGATGAGTTCGAAGCACTTTTTTACGACCTTTGTAGAAACTACCAGCCAAACGGCGACTCGTCAGAAGTAAAGGTTCTTCCACAATTTACTGAAACGAAATTTTATCGAACCAACTGTAATAGGAGATAGGAGATTGATCAAAGAAATATTATTACGCGAAATACTGCTTTCGATAAGTGGTTTGCCTTCCTGTAGCAGTACCATGCTAGCAGCTAGTAGTATAATGTAGCAGTACTATGCTAGCATTATAATCAGCTTATCAAGAGACCTGCAGTAATGTTTTTGTAAAATCACACCATTTTTACATTCATCAACGAATTATAATTTAATTATGTGATGTTTTAGACTTTCTGGAAGAGATACCGTGAAGCTAAAATCTCGCGAACTCGGTTGAAACGTCACAATCACGCAGCTTCTATCATCCAATCAGCGTGGAGAGGCTTTAAAGTGAGACAAGACATCAAGAAAGCCTTTGCTTCGTTCAATGTAGGTTGACCAATGAGGTTGACCATTCTCCTAAAAGCAGCGTATTTTTAGAAAAGGTTGCTTTTTGTCTTGTGTTTAATATCGAGTATCACTTACTTTAAGCGGTGGGATAGCGTAGCGGATAAGGCATTGGTTTTACAACAATGCAAACCTGGTTCGACACCCGGCTTAAGCTGGTTGTTGATAAACACCGCTTGCCTCTACCAAGAGAGTAATAAATTGGATGGGAGGTAATTGCTGAATGAAAGGCGACCGAGAACTGACCACCTTACTCTCATTAGTTCCGAAGGCCTGGTGTGATGAAAACCTTATCTTCTTATTCCCTGAAGCTCAGTAACTGGGTATGGAACTACTCTTTATCACTTATTCTACTAATACAAAATCATCTCCCGTTTCTAGACTTCTAGCGAACTTGATGTTGATGATTTTGAGGAAGTTGATCTTTCCCAACTGGAGTTTGACGAAGATTCATACAACCAGCAATGGGCTTTTAAAACAAACGTATTCAGAAACGTAACACCCCATGCCCCCGCTCGGCCGCTAAGTACAGACGGACTCAAGATAGATCCTCGATGCACTCCTTCTCACAGTCTATCGAACCGCCCTGGCAGGAATATATCTACAGATGAGGTTACTTGTGTTTTAATTTATCTCACTTTAAAGTGTAAATTAATCCAGTAATCAAGTTAATACTGTACTATTTTGACGATCCGTTAATATAATGTTTTAAGAACGTCATCTACAGTACAACTAGATGGTCAATTTACACGAATTATCCAATGCGGAAATCCTTTGCAGTCAAAATAAATTTTATAATTTTTATATTTCCAACATGTAAAAAGGCGATTTTGCCGTCTTGGTATAACATCCAACAGACAATGCTTGTACCGCAACATTATGTTTTCTCTTCAAGGTTGTCAACTCCCAAAGCATGTGGCAAAAGATAGCTTCCATGAACAAACCGCCATTACCTCCTATTACACCAACTGGTGAGTTAAAACAAACATAGGCTAAAAAACATCTCCCAGCTTTTCTACCAATCGTACAACCACATATGATTTTTTACCGCAAAGTGCTTCAGTTTTTGTGAGTTCAATTCATGGTAACCAGCATCATGCATGTTGATTGTTCTTGTTCAGGAAGCACAACTGGGAATCACAAACTCAATGTTAGTGACGTGGCTCATGATTCAAGTTCATTGCTGGATTCCCACCGTTCGAAGCATTCACGCCATGAAGTAAGCGGCTTCTTCCATAGCATTGTCAACTTAATTGTGCACGTGTGTACTTGCAGACAATAAGAGCGATACGAGAAATGGTTGGTAAAAAAGCTTCAACTCATTAAAGGCGAATTTGTTGAAGTTGATAAAGATTAATTTCATTTTGAAGTTTTCTAAGTTATTTGCTCCAAAAAAATGTCCGAAGACGTTCAAAACGTTTTTGCCCTTGCGAAACATAATTTTCGGTTAATGTTTTTAAACTTGTATAGAAACGAAAACGGAAATGTACGTGACCTTCAACTGCTTTACAGGAACTACTTTCGAATGAATGGGGCCTTCAAAGTTCATCCGCCACTGAACTTATGCTTAAGCGAGCTAGGAGGATGAAAGGTAGGCTTTGTTTTATTAAATATTTTGGTACTTTTATGTACATTTAACTTGTGTGTGAAGGTGAGATGACACAAGACAGCAAAAACGTTATTTTTAGAAAAGATGTAAATTTGCATTGCCAGGTCCACACTTCATCGTGTGTAATATTATTGATTCAATTGCTGCATTTTAGTTTTGAGAGTTCGCTGTCTTGGTATTGGTAATGATGTAATGATTTTTTTTTTAAGCCGTTGTTAGATTTGCAGCATTTTCCACGCTTTGATTCAGCCAACCTATCTACAGTACTATAGTAAACAATAAATGCTATTAATTAATACTACAAAAAGTGCTCAATGCCAAGCAAAAAAAGCATCAAATATAGTTATTTTCCAAAACCTCTACAGCTTGTTTCACCCTTAAAGGAAATCATCAGAAGGTCCTTGTTTAAATGGAATAAGGACCTTCTATAATAAATAAATATATTAAAAACTAAGTGAATATAATAGTATATTATAATTACATAATACATGTTACATATTATAATATATTATATAACTTAAGCAATAAATACTATTTAAATACTATTAATACAGTACCACAAAAAGTGCTCAATGCCAAGCAAAAAGCCAAGCAGAGCGAATTACATCAAATATAGTTATTAGTCTCAACCCTTGACAGTTTGTTTCGCCCTAAATGTGGATCGTCAGAAGGTCCTTGTTCAAATAGATTCTATTTGAATAAAGTATTTCTATTTCTTATTTTATTTGAATAAGCATCTTCTGATGATCCTCCTTTAGGGTGAAACAGGTTGTAGAGATTTTGGAAAGTGATAACTATATTTGATGTAATTCGCTCTGCTTGGCTTTTTGCTTGGTGTTGAACACTTTTTGTAGTGTTAATAGTATTTATTGTTTTATTATATATTATAAATGTGATAATATAAATAAATATAATATAGATTCAAATAGAATAAGGAATATTCTATTTGAATAAGGACCTTCTGATGATTCCCCTTTTAGGGTGGGACAGGCTGCAGAAGTTTTAGAAAGTAATAACTACATTTGATATCTACTATACTATATTTTTTGTTGATAACTTTCCTACAAGTGTCAGCTTTTTCTGTTACAATCTAATTTTCATTCAATGCTTTTTTCCTGTCGTGTATCGCTTTTGCTAATGTTGCTCTGTTCACACTGTCCAATCCTCCGCATTGTTGCGTAGGGCGGCGGAAGAAGGAAGTCGGTGCCGTGGAAAAGTTACGTCGCTTTCAGGATCTCAGTCAAAAAGTGACTCAGCAACCTTTGATGACTCAGCAAAAACCAACACAACCAAAGAACCGGAAAGAATATTTCAAAGGTACCGGCATATACTTTTTCTAGCCTATTGTCTTAACGAAAACTATTAACTACCTCGGTTTTCAGTAGAAATAACCATCATTCTTCACAATACATGCTCGAAATGCATGACAAGCTATTGTTAGCCATCAAATGTTACGTTTTATCGATGGAAAAACACCGTCAGTATAATCACACGCGTCGATTAGTAACAACCGGTATCCGGAACCCGAGTAACAATGTGCAGCCTGGAAAAAATAGAAATGAATCAACAAGAAATCACCTCTAAATTTTTGACCTGCTGTCTTTAAGAATATACAAGAAAACTCTAGCTTGCGATTTATCATGGTAGTCGGTCACGTCCAGATGGGCTGGATGGGAAAAGAGATGAAGAGGAGCTAGTTGTAGAAGCCTTGGAGGAAGTTGTGAATTTAAGGAAACATTTTCCTTTGTATGATTTGTTCCATATATGGTCACTTTTCTTCTTCTAACCTGCTTTTCTCATGTAGCGCATGAAATGGAGTTTGAACAACACGACAAGAAACCTTCAGAAGATGACGAGAGAAGAAGGCAGTACACCTACGAGTAAGTTGATCACCTGTTCAGACCACTTTTTCATTTTTCTAATAGTCTTTTCTCCACGTTGCTGGTCTATATTTTTCTCATCCAAGAGCAGATGTAGCTTCACGAACTGCATGGCAACACTGGCATGATGTATTCACTTAAAAATTGCTTCAACTACACGAATGTTAACTATTTCTGTTCTTGACACACAAAAACATCTCCAGTGATAATTAAACTCTTAAAAACTATTTGATTGTTTTATGATCGTTTTCTATATATCTTATTGCAATGACGTAGCTAGCAAGAAAATTTTAAGGGGGCAAAAGCAAGTGTTGGGGGGAGTAATATTTTTATGTTTGAAATAACGAATTTGTTTAAACATATAGCTAATGAACGCAGCCAAACATTTATAAAACGTCATTAAACATGCCAATGCAATGTCATTAAAACTTCGTAGGCCTAAAAACTTTTTTTGGGGCAAGATAAAATTTTGGGTGTGGATTGCTCCCTCAAGCCCCACTCCCCGTGGCTACATATGCATCGTGATACAGCGGATAGCAGTTAATTTTCTCTTTCTCTTCCGTCACCGGCCAGGTGGCTACACACTAGTGCAAACTCGCCTCAAACTAACGTCCACCCGCCGAAACCACGTGGTCGTCACGCATCACCGCGCGACACGATCAGTAATCGCAGTGGTTCTGGAAAGGCGGGATTTCTACCTGACATCACGCAACGTCACGTGAGTGGATCTACGCGTCATAATGATATGGAGGTAAGGATCGGTTGATGTAGTTGCGTAATGTAAATGAATCAGTGATTTGAATGATACCAAATTTTCGCCAACGAGTTGCATTGCTACGAGTTATAATCTTGAAGAGTAGACTAAACTGCGCTTAGCCTGCATAAACCCTGACAGTAAAACCGTCATTTTTACATTAATTCAACGTCTGCAGAAGTTGAATCAATGTAAAAATAGATAATTTTGCTGTCTAGGAACGACCTTATAACCTGACTGCTTCAAGAATAGGATTGCCAATGTTCCAAAATTTGAAAACGAGTTCTCTTAAACTTGACGGGCGCCTTACATGGTATTGAGAAGCCAACGAATTGGAAGTAATACTACCTGTCAGTGACCATCATCATGTGATTTATCTTTTCAGGTTTTATCTTTGAGTAGTTACAATAGCACCCAGTCCAGAAGCACACACCTTCTGAAAGACATAGCTAGGCGACATGCTCCCGATCCGTGATCCTAAACTGCTGTGATTTTCAATTCCACTACTTGAAAGATCAATTCTTTGTACGGATTTCATATCATTTTATAATTTTAATATATGTTGAAAAGACTATGTTTCTATTTTTACGTTTCTGTAATATGTTTCTATTTTTATTCATGATTCAAATGCTGTTTTATTGTGGATATCTCACATTGATTTCATTCACTTTGTCCTCTGCGTGAGGAAACAATCTTTGTCATACCGAATGTGGATTAACGCATAATTCTGGGGTTGAGATGGGAACAAGTTTTGGCTTGGGACGTCTCGCAGACTAGCTTGACAGTCTTGAGGGTGCGCTATAAAGTTCAATGTGGCCTTTTGCTTTGTGAGACTGTTTGGCTCATCGTTCCTGGGATGTCATTGTTCATACGGTAGTAATCCACTAATTGTCGCTTTGCACATGAAATAATTACTGATCTACTATAGATAAACATGTAGCCTACAAGGCAACCCATTGGCTAACCCCATACTTTTTGTTTTTGCAGTGTTGTTAAACATAGCTACCGTCCTTTTCCGTAGTTTCTGACATGTACTGATTCTTCGGCGTTGCGAATACAACCAAGCTTTGTATCAATGTTTATTTCGTGATCTTGCTCCCGTACCTCTACCAGAGTCGGATATATGGCGAAGTGTTCGTACTGACATTGATTTAACGCAATGTAACGTGAAAATAGAACGTAAAAAATCCACCGACCAATTAACTTATTATCACAGTTGAATCGTATTAATACACCACGCATCACACTTTTGTTCTAATTTTTACATTTTTAGTCACCCTGTTGAACACCCGATGAATGGCGATAACTTGTCCAATGTAAATGAGCAAAGCTATCACCAGTAGGAGCCAAGCTCTTTGACTCATGTAGCTGATATACCGCGATCTGTTTTGGTGATTCATAGTCCACCTGGTCTTGTAGTATTGCAATAATCCATTCACTTGTTCCATCAGTTCAGATAAGACGTATATCTTCCCCTGAAACCATATGTAAAAAAGTCAGCTTTCTGTTATCTTGCAAACTACGCGAGAGAGTAAGCTACTTGAAAGCTCGATGAGCAGCCTACCTATCTGGTGCACGAACTCAGCCAAGGGCCCGACATGGTAGGCAACACGAAGAAACCACAGGCTCAGCAGCGCTATCTCGGCTTTCAGATTATGCGCTGGAGCAACGCATTTCAACAACTGCTCACTATTTCGAGCCACATTTGCGCGAAAAAAAAGGCACTTTAGGCTATAGTAAATATAATATTTTTTTTTGCGATTGCCGCAGCTTAGCCTCATTGCTATGAACTGTTCAACTCACCTCTTCGCTGCCGTACCAAAACTTCTTTTTTCTCGCATCGTTCGGCACAACTTGGAACACCACATACACCTTTGATTCTTTCCATCGAGAATTATGCAAGCAAAAGTGATACATGCCTGAAAGTATTTCAACGTATTTATCTTATTATTGAAAACACAACAAAAGTATGACCAAGGCTGCTGTAAAAAGACACACCGTGTGCCAATTCTGAAGAGATTCTCGTTTTTTGAGCGATGCAGCTGTCGTCTCAGAAAAAAGACGATAAAATTGTGTTGAACGCCAGTAGGCTACACAAAAACTTTTGTAACCACTAACCAAGCTCTTGTGGTAGAGGTCTTCCGTTATATTTTGAGCGTGGTTGCACCATAGCTTTACTGCTCCGGCGCAAGCAGCTAGAAATACGGTCTACTTACCCGAATAATTTGCAGACAACTTAATAGTTCCTTGGCTTTTTCCGCTGACTTCAGTTAGAACTTTTCCTTTCTCATCTAAGACTGAAATGAGGGTCGGAGTATTTTGCCTATCCTGCCAAAAAATATATAAACGCATTGACCATGAGATAGGCTACGCTCCGCATTGCAAGGTAAACTTAACATATTTTAACTTAGTAGGCTTCATAACTCTGCAAGAATGCTGTTTACATTGTTTAATTTCAAACGTCTGTAGCCTATGGATTTTATCACACGGCTCTGATAAAAATTGCATAGCTATTGTAAAGTTCAATACAAAAATTCTAAACTCTGTAGCCCAATGGTTTCCAACCTTTTTGTCTTGGTGACCCCCTTTAAAAAAATTCGTAAATAGTGCGACCCCCACTTATACTCTTTCCTAAATGCAAGTATAGGCTACTATTAACAAATTATACAACAAAAGGCAGCATTAAAAATGTTTTTCTTGAATTTATTGACAAATCAATGCGATGGTTGACCATGTAGGTCTGCAGCTAACCGTGAAATTCGAGGTTGCGTGCTAGACAGAGCCAGTCTCATGTCGTCTTCCACATCCATTCTATTTCTTTTCTACAGCTAGTAGCCTATAAATTTACAATAAGCAACATAAAAGCAAATATAACATATCTTTTAACCACTAACTTAGAAGGATTGGTTGAATTGCTGTTTCGCAATTGCTAACTTAAATATTATTAAACAACAACCATTCCAGTCCCAGTTGAAAATATCTATCATTATGATTTCAAAAACACAAAGCTATTGCACTGATGTAATGTTCAAGTTCTCTCTTCCTACTACACTACAAATAAATACCTAAACAGACCACAAACTACTAGCAGAAGGGCTAATCTTGTTGCTATAGGATCTCATTTGCGGTGTGTTTACATCACCCGCAACCGCTTCATTTCGGTTTCATTTCTGTTGAAACTATCTACATGAAATCCAGACCGCCACGAATCTCATTTCGGTCATCGCATGTAAACACTAACTTAGAAGTCTGGCAGACTAACCGAACCGAAAAATTTTAATTTCGGGCGCAATGAAACGTCATGTAAACGTAGCCTATGCCTAAGGCACATACTACTAGCGGACCGGTACCTCGTCCTACTTACATTCACTTTTGTTGTTGCATGAGGCATGAGAAACAGCTTCGCGACCCCCTATAAAATGCTCTGCGACCCCCAGGTTGGGAACCACTGCTGTAGCGTATAAATTGCTTTGTTAGACGAGCCTTTGTTAGACGAGTAAAATTGATGAGCCTTGGAAACGAATTGGCATCTTTACGTTTCAAAGCAATAAAACCCCACGTTCAAACGACAACTTCCAGGACAAAAAGAACAGTTGACCTATACTACCACATTCTAAAAAGCTGCAATTGTTAAAAATGTTGTTGATGTGACTCAACATCGGATTTGGTTTTATGTCGAAGGTTTTTCGTCTTATAGGATAGCTGCTATCCTATAGGACGAAAAAGCTTCAACACAAAAGCCGATAGCTGGTGTTTATGTGAGCAAGCTTACGAAAGAAGTGTTGAAACGTAAATAGACAAAATTGAATTTAAGACCTTCTGTTTGGTTTGGGTTAGTTTTCCGGTTAAATTGAGCATTTTATATTCTAAATAGATTCATTAGCCTAACCTACTGTACAGTTGAAGGTGTAGGGAGGGCCGCAACAATTTTTCTAAATATTCAATAAGGGCGCAAATTGTGCTAGTGTAAACCAGTAAATTTTATTGTCGTGGGTTCAAGACCTAGTAAGTTATCATATGAAAAATAATGATGGTAAGCTACTGCGTAAGGTAGCCTACCATAAAATAAAGCGAAATGAGAGAACCAGCTTTCACGCTTTGATGGTAGCAATTTCTTCCTGGGTGAAGAACAAGGGTGTATTGCTGCAGCAACAAATCAACTCCATGCTTTTCCGCATGTTTTCGATATTCTTTCTTGGAAACTAATAATTAAAACATTTTTGGTAAAGATGTGATTTTCTTGAACCATAGACAAATAAAACCTAACAACCACACAGCATTTAACATTACAATAACGTAAACAAATGAAAAAAACTTGCAAACGTTTTCGGCCATACTTATGTTAGCCCTTATAAAGTAACCAATTGGCTGATGTTATTACCCAGGTTATTACATAAATTCAATTGATGTAACTGTTTTATTTGTCTATAATAAATGAAAACAACAAAGTAAGTTGTTTCGAAGCTCTAAATAACGGTGCTTCTGGAATTTTGTGGGCTATTAACTTAATGTTTTTTTTTACCTTTCTAGTGGATTAACACTTGGCTTAGCAAACAAAGTAAGTTAGCTGTAAAATTAAGCAAAGATGACCCAACTTTGGGAATGAGTGCAGTTATGCAAGGTATTTCAAGGACAACTGTGTATTGAGTGTTCATCACTAACTGGTGGCTGGACCCTAGGAAGAATTTATAGGCAGCAACAATAAACGAAAATTTTATATTCCCAGTATTGACGACTGATAATGAGCTTCAAAGCTTTTTCAGTTAAAAAATAATCAGAATTCAGCAACCAAAAATATTTTTTAGTCCGAGAATGAAGATTCCTCTGATGAATCAGTTAGCCTATACATCTACAGGCAAATCTTTTAAGGTTTTAAAGAATTACATAATGCAAAGAACGTTTTGTGTTCATGAAACAGCGTTCTTACCACCGACTAATAATATTGGTGCCGGTAGGCTATCTTTCAAAAAAAATGTAATAAGAAGGTAGTTTCAAAGTTAACCTACCTAAAAGATGCAAAGGTTTGCCACTGTCTTTGTGAATGTGGTGGGCAGCATTCCAAATGTATTCTCGTTGGTGATCCTTCCATTTCTCCTCAGCTTTTATTGTACATTGTATTTACAAGTAAACAAGCATCAGTTAGTTTATTAAAATTATCTTATCATGATGTATTTTTAGATTAATATTTAATCATGCGCCAAAGAAGATTGGCGTTTCATATAAAGAAAACCACTTTACTGTGTTGATCATACACTATGTGAGCCCGTATTTTGAGATTGGATACGGATTTTCAATCGTACAAGATGAGAATCAGTGTCCTATTTTCAAATTTAGTGACTGCAGCCTCGCATTTACCATTTTTCACATTAACAAACAATATTTTTTGGCTGTTCGTCGTCGTCGTCGTTTGAGCTTCTGGGGCCGAGGGTCTATCCTTTTACCACCCCAGATTCTCGAAGTTCCCGGTCTACACTGGAAGGCTGCTAGAGAGCAGCCAGTATTTAGTTTCATCATCCATGACGCGCAGACCTTCCACTCCGTTAGGTGGCTGGCTTGAAGGCGGCTTGAAGATGGTACAGGTTTGGCTGTTAATTTGCGCCAATAATAGAAAGAACGGTGAAAATAACGGACACCTCAACTATTTACTGGTTAGATTCTAGCCAGTTAAGTCAACGCAAAATATCAGTTCAGCTTACCACTTTTATCGGCTTTGTGCTTCTCACTTTGGTGATGAATATTGTAATCTTTATGATGATGTACCTTGTCATGAGGAACATGATGAAGATCATAATTACTTTTGTCTTGATGATCGTGATGTGTCTTGTCCACATTATCATGATGATTTTGATCATGAAAATCTTTGTTAAAATGGCGAGGATGGTCATGCTGATCGAAATGATGATGCGCATCGTTGTTATTGTGAAAATCATGATTGTGAGAAGGAGGATGATGAGTTTTTTCGAGTTCACTGCTTTTGTGATGTAATCTGTTATTCTCTTCATGTCCAGCGTGTGACTCGCTCAAGGAAACTTTATGTTGTGTTGAGTGATCATCTGAAAAACAATAAGTTTTTTGCTAGGCGTCAATCGAACTTAACAACACAAATAAAAAAAAAAAAAATCATAAAAGTGTTTAAAAACATTTTAGAACAGGCTGTAAACTATTGCGTTGTAGATATACAATAAATATAGGCTAATATCGTCGCATTATTACGCAGTAAAATTGTAAAAACAAAGCTAATGGGGCTACATTTTGATGGAAGATAAAATATAGCTTACCTTCTTTCTGTGTGGAATTTGTGTTATGAGTTTCGTTTTTGTTGTGGTGGTCTTTTGCGTAAAATATATGATGTTTCACAGGTTCGTTGTGATACAAATGATGATGTGGTACTCCTCCACCGTGAAGCTCATCATAATAATCATCTTCATGGTCAATATGATGATGATGATGTAGTTTGTCAACATGACCGAGAACCTTGTGGTCGTCTTTTTCACGTTCATGTAAATGTTTATGAACGTGATTCCAGTGTGAGTGATCATGATGTGGATTCCAATCATGATGCATGTTTTGATGGCCATGATGGCGTTCATAATCTTCCAGTTTGATATGTTCCAACGTTTGTACAGTTTCGTGAAGTAGTTTTTCAAGTTTTTCTGCACGTTCACGATCAGACAATTTGTCTTGTTTCTTAGACAGTAACTGTTCTTTATGGGTTATTTTAGTATGTTCTGGTTTATGTTCGTGATTGTGTAGGTGATTGCTTCCATCATGTTTATTGTTTTCATTCTGATTATATTTGTGGTCATGGTTATCATGATAATGCTCATCGTAATGTTGACTCTCATGAACATGTTTATCATGGTCTTGAAGATGTTCACTGTGATGCCTGTTGTCATGAACAGGTTCATTATGATGTTGAAAGTGTTCATCATAATGCTTGCTATCATGTGCATGTATATTATGATCATGAAGATGTTCATCATAATGCTTGTCATCATGTTGATGGTTATGATATTTGTGATCATGTGAATGTTTATCGTTGTCATGGAAATTATGAACCGTTTTACCAAAATGATCGTGATAATGCTCATCGTGATTGACGTCATGGTGGTCAATGTGATGTTCATTGTGTTGCCAATTCTTTTCGTGATTATGATAGTCATGGCCGTGATGCTCAACGTGCGTATGTTCATGGCCATCGTCATGAGAGTATTTGTGATGATGGCTATCCATTAGAACACCGGAAATACAGAAAAAGAACAAAATATAAGACTTTGTTTTAAAACAATAACAATTCATGTTTTAATATTGAAATACGATTCGTGTGTAAGTTATTTTGAACAACGAAGTTTCGCCTCAATTACAATTTTAGACCTAGAGTCTGTTGAAATACCATGTTACGTTATTGTACTTTTGCTTTTCATATGATACAAAAATATCACATAGCCTATGTCATTAACTATAGCCTAAATGCAATATGACGATTTTGACACCCTCCGCGACATCATTTCAATTTGAGCCTAAACCAGGGGTCTCCAAACTACGGACCGCGAACTGATTTCATCCGGCCCGCCGCATGCTGCGGAAATAACAGCTGCATTTCAACTGTTCAGGAAAAAAGTTACCAAACTTTTTGTAAAGGACTGGCGTTGCTGTTGAGCTACACGCACAGGCAACCAGGGCCGGATTAAGGGTTTATGGGGCCCTGGGCTGAGCTGAAAGTGGGGGCCCTTATCAAGTGACATTTTTCGGTAAAAATGAATGGTGGAGTGGGGTTACGACACGGGCCCAGTTGCATGTATTCTGTGGCACCGAGCCCCAAATAGCGGACCAGTGGCGTAGCCAGAAAAAATTTTTGGGGGAGGCAAATATTTGATGAATTGAAGAGAACAACAAAGTGTTTGATTTAAAGCCATTGTCACTTGATGTGCAGTGGCGTATTCTGGTGGGTTGAAGCAATAAAAGTGGTAGGGGGGTTAGAGCGTGCCGAAGGCACGCGTATTCTAGGGGGGTCTGGGGGCATGCTCCCCCGGAAAAATTTTAAAAAATTACACTCAAATAATGGATTATAGCGCTTTCTGAAAACACTTTTAGGGTAATATTTGCATGAAATTTATTAGCAAATAAACAGCTATTAACTTATTAAAGATAGCTCTTACACACGAACGGGCAAAAACTGCGGCTAAAATTAGAGAACACTAAAAACTCAGCTACACAAAAACTCAATAACTACACAAAAACCCAACAGAGTAAGCCATTCTGAAATTGCTTCAACAAATTAGTTCAAAGAAACGTAAATCGCGTAAATTTTGCGCGATGTACAATTTGAAAAATTTATGGGCATGGCCTCTTTCGCCCCCCCCCCCCCCCTGGCTACGCCTATGCAGCGGATCACCTTCTTGTTTGCCCTCGGCTTGCCACCCGGTGCAGTAGGTGGGACCTGCTAGTGTAAACTCCGTGGCGGAAGAATGTGTCAACTTGTGGTGTATCAACGAACTTTATAGAAGACTTGATAGAAGAAGAACTGCATCATATCTAACTGACCATCTTGTATCAGATAATGTCTTCATAACAGGCAAACCATCTAAGAATTTTCGATGGACTTGCCAACGATGAGTAGACGAGACGAGCCATGAATAAAGGCTTTGCAACAATTCAAAAAGCTCAGCGGTAGAACGGCATGTTTCTACAGGACATTTAGGCTACCGATTAAATTAAGTGAATGTGCTGTGCAAGGGACATAATGAGCTACACTACATTTCTCGCGCAGAAGAGCTTGAAGACCGTTATACTTGCCACTCATATTGGCAGCATTATCATAACTTTGACCCGTAATCCGTACCATTTTCGGATATGAAAGTATCAAATAAATATGTTTTTTGTGAAAAAAAACGAAGAAGAATTGAATAACTGGGGTTGGGCAGGGGTGCTGCAGCACCGCAGCACAAATGGGTGAGCCGCCCTTGCTTGTTTGAGATACGAATTAAAGCAGTAATCTCCAGCAGTGCAACTAAAAAAATTAGTAGATTTTTTTCTTTGAGGTGGGGGTCCCCAAAAGTCGGGGCCCTGGGCTTCAGCCCAGTCCGCCCCCCCCCCCTTAATCCGGCACTGCAGGCAACCTACATATTAGGCCACCACAAATGGGGACAGCCTAGGCCAAATTTGGAAAGATGTAATTTTTTTTCAAGAGCACGATGCCCTGTAGTGTATCACAGCAGGGGATAACTTTTCCAGCAACCTTTCGATTTTCATCACAACTTTGCTATTCCACCGTTGACTTTGTTATTTATTGTGCTCAATTCAGGTCAATGGAGATTCTAAATAGTGGTATATCTTTTCGTAATTTGCATCTGCCCCGCAGCTGTTAATCTCGCAGCAATCCGGCCCTCAAAGAAAAAAGTTTGGTGACCCCTGGTCTAAACAAAGGCTATAGATATGACTGAAGTAGATGTAACTAGGCTAATAATCTCATTCAAAAAAGCTCTAGTCGCCAAAAGTAGCCTGTCGTTAATCGAAGCAAATCTAATTAAAAAAATCCACTATTTTAGAGCTTTATTTGCAACAAATCAAAATTCTCTGTCCTGGTAAATATTGCTGATGCTATCTTCAAATCTATTTATTATTTTTTCATTTAGGCCTAATTTTGCACAAATGCCACATAACCTACCTATCCGAATAGGTAAGCTATGTACATTCTCCTTAAATTTTCCTTGCCGGACCTTAGCCTACTATCAATTATATTCATGCAGCAGTTAAGCTATGGTAGCCTACTACATAATACTTTTTAAATTACAGAAGGTTATGTTGCTGCGCTGATTTGCCACATTCTGGCTTGTCGCTTGCAACGTGGTTTGTTTTTACAATGCAAACGAATCGCTTGACTTTTCATCTTCACCAAGCAACTGACTTTGGAGTTGTATTAGCAACATCTATTCTCTTACTCTTCCTTGAAACAGTAGGAGTGAGACTTCATTTTTTGCTCTTGTAAGTATTCATTTAATCATTTTAAGCAATGAATACTGCTAATGTCTTATGTAGCCTACGGTGACTTGTCTTTACAGTCAGCAAAATTGAGCTATTTTGATAACGCAGCTTCTCATTGTTTTTACAGGAAGGTTTTAAGTGTCAGAATCATGCCTAAAGCACACGTGGCACAATTTGCTCATTACAGCTCATGGTAGTTTCAGCTTGAACTACCTTTTTGTGAACTGCAGAGATTTTGTTACATTTGAGGTTTTATCATGCAGTTAGAATCAAGGTAACTATATGAGCAAATTGTGTCTCACATAGGGTTTTGATAAGGCTAGAAATGTAATTTTACGTGGCTATAGCCTACGTTTACGCAGCTCGGAGTTTACTTAAAATGATTGAAGTTATTCGAATAAGTAGATTTTGTTTTAGTAGCTGCGCAACATAATTGAAAGTGTAGCTTAGAATAGAAAATAAAGTTGTAGAGAAGTTAACTGTGGATCCAGAAATGAAGTTTGAGGGTAACCGTAGCCTACATAAGTTTCTTTGAACCAATATAACTTAGATGAGAAAGAGTGACCAATTCAAATAACTGAAACTTCAATTTCCAAAAACGTGGCCTAAATATTTACGTGAATGATTTTAGAGAGTTTGCTTCCTTAAAAAGATTACTTTTTGCATAACTTAACATGATATAGGCTATACGTTCTTCTGGTGTAAGTTAAGCCGAACTATCACAAGATGAAGATGTTTATGTAATTAAGAAAAAGGTGATAATCTGCTTTTATTCCGACGTTTCATTAATCAGACACGGCTGACTTCTCCAGGGAGCTATAGGCCAGGTAGTGACTATAGGTCTACCTGTCTAGCATGGCAAAACACAGAACCATGTTGCTGTAAACCAACCACACATGCAAAATGAAATTCAATTTTCCAAGCAATAAACTGCCATGTGACTTTATAGCCTACAGACTAACCGAATTGTCATATATGGTTTCTTATATAGGCTAGATTATAAAATTATTCTATAAAATGAACATAAAACACTTCAAAATATGTTTGGTAATGATGTTCTGTCTTGTAGCTCTGTCTCGTGGTGAGATAAAGCCGCCCGAGCCAGAACCTGAAGATGAAAACAAAGCTTCTGCAAAACCCCATGTAAGAAAAGTATTAATTTTTTATCTGAATTTTTATGCAAAAACTGTTTTTTAATGTTGTGCATTGTAAATTTGTTGAAAAACCTATTAGTTATTTTGATGTTGTTATTTTTTTAGGACTACACAAAAGAAGAACTCGCGTTCATAGAACAGATGCACAAAGACATGCCAGAGCTTCATCCTGATACTTTCAGTAATTTAATAGATGAAACTCCAACAACAGCAGCTAGTTACATTTAACAATTTTTTTGTGCAGATTTGTATAGTCCTACTGTGCAGTGTTTTCTGTTTATATTTGGTGTTTGGTCCAATCGTTTTTTTGGTGTCCAGTTAAAATAGGTTTCACAAATAATACACGTAGTCTACTGTTGCTTATAAAAAAAGTTTGTAGGCTAAATTATTTTAACTTTAACGACCAATTAGCGTTGTTCAAAACTTATTTTTTTCCCTAAATGTCTATCAAATTTCATGAAACTGCTGTGACATCTCTAATTTGACAAAAATGTAAAGGTGGTGAACAATGGTAAGATAAAACACTTTTTCATCCCCGGATTTCACTGTTTATTGTTTTCACTTTGTTTTTCTAGAGGTCGTAGAAACAAGTTTCCGAAAGAAGCTTACTGATGAAGAAAAAGCAGAACAAAAGCGTAAATGGGGTAAGCTATATTGACTGCTTAGCTAACAATTTAGGCTACCGAGGAAAGTGTTTCTTCCTCAAACAGAATATTGCAAGATTTTGAAAATGACGAATTTTCAGTGGCAAGCATATTTTATAGACAATCGTTGGCTAGGCCAACTCATTGGTGTCCAGATATTATGCGATAAGGTTTAGATTTCAATACAAATAAACTGAAATGGAGAAAAGGGATTAAGACAATTGCTGCGCGGAAACAATCGGCCACCCCCACTAGTGGGGAACAAACCGACGATGGATTATGATGATGATATGGAGTGCCCGATGTCCAGCAGCAGTCCCAATAAGCTTTAAAAAAAGTAACGTTTAAATTATTCTGTTAGCAAACATTTTGCAATGTTAACCCAACACTCCCTAGCCTACAGCTTCTTCTCCGGGATTTTGCTACGGGACGAAAAGCTCAATTTTTCCGCCCGGCGTAAGCAGGGTTATCCATGCTTTTTGTTTAGCTTAGTTGACGAAATAAAAAGTCCCGATTCTTCTTGCTGGCATATTAAAGTTTCTTTGAAAGTTTCAGTGCTGAAGTTATGAATATCTGTTGTCGTTCCGATATGGAATCGAACTAAAATCAAAATGGATCTAAAACTCTGGGCAACCGCAATGAGAAATATAGGCTACCGATGGAGTTGACATTGAGCATCTTTAGGCTATTTTTCATGATACATTGTATTAATGAAACCTTTCATGAATAAATTTTGTAAAGAAAACTTTGTTTATAATTTTAGAACTAAAAGAGGCATATGAAAAAAAGCGATTGGAACGTCAAGCAGAGGAACAGCAAGAACAATCTGAAAATTATCAGGAAAAATTAAGTAAGATTACAAACAGATTCATCCATGACTTGCTGATTGGTTAAGATTGTGTTTTTTGTAATCAGTTAATGAAGAATTTAGTTTTGTATTGTTTCGAAATAAAAGCAATGTCGTGGATAAAAAAAAAAAAAAAATTCACGGGAACCTTCAAATCTAGAAAAGACGTTGAAATTGAGAGCAGCTGGATTTTGCGGTAGGTTCTTTACAATAATATCACGAATTCCTACTGCTGGAAGTTCTTGAAAACCAAAAATTACGAAAATTTCTTGAAACTAATTAGTTTAATTTTGACACAACATTTCCTTGTCTTGATTTCATTTTAAATAGGTTCTTTGAAGAACTTTATTTGTTTTAAAACAAACATTTTTGTGTCACACATAATTACTACCGAACTGTAGGCTATTGGTTACGGTTGTTGGAAGGCTTACAAGCAGTTGCGTAGCGAGCGCAGAGAGGGGGAGGGCTTTGAGCTATGAATTTAATATTTGCTTCTTTAACAGTGTTATCCAAAACATATTAAATGCCTTAACTTACTCTACTTTTGTTATATTACTAAAACATTTCTTATTAAATCGGGGGTAGGCCTATAGACAAATGCCCCTTCTGCATACAGTAGGCTATATCTAGGCCATTGCTTACAGGTGTTCATTTAGAAATATTTTTCACCATGTTGGGTTTACAGCTAGGCTTCATAATTAAGATTTGTTTTTATCGTCTAAATAAAGTTCGGTTATTAAAGTAAACCGTCCTTGTTATTGTAACTTAGGCTACCAGTCATCGCTTTAGCCTTTTTCTACAATCAATCAACTTTTGTAGATGTTGAATCATCCAAGTGAAAAAAACTGTTTTGTGATTCAGCAACTATGGTCGCAATTTTACACTTGATTGACTACAAAACCATTGTTTTTTTGTTTTTTTTGTTTTTTTATAGAAAACATGACCGCTGAAGAACGTGAGCAACTAATAGGAAATCTTAAAGTTGAATTGGCTGACGTCGAAGAAAAACTGAAAAATAAGCAAGAGCTATGATAGAAGTTGAACTACAAGCAGTAGGCTGAATTGTTTGTGCGATGTTATTGTTTATTCCTCAAGACAATATTGAAGTGGATTCTCGTTACACCAAAATGTTTTTTGTTAATTTGTAGGCTATTTGTACATTTGCATTTATGTCTTGAAATGTGATAGCCTATGAGCAACTAGGCCTACTATAAAAATCCACTAGATCAGTAGAATAATAAAAAAAATGTTTAAGAGTCAAACTTGTTTTGAGAGCATTGATATTTTTCTGTTAAATGCCAAGATCTTTTCAGAAACTTAAGCTGCTAGACAGTATCAATTACGTTAGTAGGCTATAATATCCTAGACTTGAGGTGTTGTGACCGTGTCATATTTTAAACTGACTGTCCTGTTTCTGTATCGTTACATTTAGATATCGTTATACTAGGATAACAAAGCACGTTACAACGTTCGCGTTATGTCGATTCTACTTTTTTCTAGACCTCTGCTATGTTCGGCATGCATTGTCTTTCGTTGTGATGGTCAGAAATAAAAACAATCTGGATTGAACACTTGAACAACTGTCAACTGACGCAAGGCCGTCACTAAAATTAGCAGTTTTAAGTTTCCATCTATAGGCCTACAGTAGAAGTAGCTGATGAAGTTATGTAGCATGTCACTTTGTAGAGCTCGTAGTTGTCCTAAGCCAGGGGTCACCAACCTTTTTTGCATGCGGGCCACTTTGGCACTAAGGAGAGCTGTGGCGGGCCGCACTAATAAAATGATAGGTAGGTTGACTCTTATGCTAGAAAAGAACGCATTTTGTACCCAGTATCCAGCGTTACATGTTGTTCATACTTATGTTCGAATACCGCAGCAACAAAATTAATCGAACAACGCTACTGCCAGGCCAAGCTCCTTTTACAACACTTTTGACTTTTTTAACAATGCCTAATAAACGAGGCCACTTGTTTTGTGCACTTATAGCGAGGCGAGCGGTTTCATCAGAATATTCATCGCCAAGCAAGAGTGGTGTTGTTACTTTACTTCGCAAAAGATATCTTGCAATTAACAGTTTCAGACTTTCAGTGAAAAAGGAAATGTTTGACACATCGCAATACAGGCAACAATAGTGACCTGCAAACATATCAGCGAAAAATAGGCTCCAATAACAGGGAAAAAGAAACCAGGTACCATGAAACAAACGCTTGTAGAAATCACCAAAAAATCGTAATTTTATCGTAATTCATGAACAGTCTTCCCTCTAAAAAAGCAATGAGTTGGTTTTTCATCCTTTTTGTGAGAGTCAATAAAACCGTCTTTATTTTATTATTGACAACTCTCACTTATGGTGCTTATCAGCATGGCAAGAATTGTTGATTAACAACATTTTGCAGTACTTGCTTCGGCAGAACATATACTAAAATTGGAACGATACAGAGAAGATTAGCATGGCCCCGCGCAAGAGTGACACACAAAATCGTGAAACGTTCCATATTTCTTTAAAAAAAAACGTTTTGCAGTACTAAGCTAAATATTTTTATAATACAATCAGAAAAAGTCTTTAAATCTATATATAATATTTTGCCAATTTATTGTAAATTGAGTTGGCACACCGACCTATTTTGCCAACAAAAACTTGCATACA
Organism: Aplidium turbinatum; assembly: GCF_918807975.1. Classification (NCBI taxonomy): domain Eukaryota; kingdom Metazoa; phylum Chordata; class Ascidiacea; order Aplousobranchia; family Polyclinidae; genus Aplidium; species Aplidium turbinatum. The sequence continues at coordinate 18,250,425 of NC_137480.1, read as the reverse complement.
GGGAATACTGCTCATGAAACACAATAACGGTAAAACGCACACTAATGTTTACTGTACATGACATTTGCAAACTTAAAATAAGCAACCCTATGCTCACAGACAATTTCGAAATTCGAAAAGAAACGTTTTAATCAACCACTGGATCAGTGTGGCTGGACATCGCATTGGAATAACTTTAAGCAACCCCCACCTAAAACTTTAATCTGATTGGTCGGTCGGTGGAATCGTATGCAAAGCGAAAATATGCTTCCCGGAAAGTATTTTTTGCCTTCGTGCTCATTAACTCCTCAAGAAAACTATTTTTTGTTATACTTGTACGCTGATACCTTCCGCGGGCCGCAGCGATGCAGCGTGGCACTCCGCATGCGGCCCGCGGGCCGCCATTTGGTGACCCCTGTCCTAAGCTATGAGTTTTGAGGCCGAGAGTTTATTTTAGTTGTATTTAACCTACCGGCTCACCGGCCGCACACGGATAATAGAAGCTTTGAACCACTAACGCAGTCCAGGTCACCGAGCTTTAACAGAGTGAAGTTTCCAATTGTGGAAGTGTTGTAGGCTAGTCTGAATTATTCCACCAACTAGTAGACCTTATGGAGAGCAGTCCTTGGAATAAGATGCTCAAGTAGCCTACAGTATAGCCTATACACCCCGAGAGTCGAATCAGCGCCGCTTAATCTTGCAGTGAAGGATTTCAGCCAGATTTTACTAGCTAACTTGGAATCTTCTCAAAGAGCCATAGTATTGTAGCGGACGTCGAGTAGTCCAAAGCATCCAGTGACGTTCGGTGGCTTAAACCGTTGGGAAAGCAACTTGGAAATATGCTGCAGCAAGGTAGTAGGCACGAAGGGCGTAACCGTCGGGCGAAGCCCGAAGGCGTGTTGCCGAAGGCAACACTTCCAGCGGGGGGTCTGGGGGGCCTCCCCCAGAAATTTTTGAAAAACACTTCCAATGTGGTGCGCTCTGAGAGCATTTCCAAAACAAATCAAAAATAAAAATCTGTCAAATTGTGCTTCGCCTATGTCGTGATCATACATCCATTTAATGTTTAGAAGTCATGAACAATCTTAATTTTAACGTTGCAGGACCAAAATCCTGTGTTAGACATGGAATAATAGTTGTCTAAATGTTTAATTCGTCATGAATGTTCATTCTCAGATATTCAGTTAAGCCTACACTACAAAACTAACACTTAGGCCTAAACATTACAACCGCAAGCAATTTGTACAAAAAGCTGGATAAGTTTGCCTCCTGCGTATAGAAGCTTAACAAACTAAATATTGCACCCGCACCTGAACGTTCATTGGCGAAGTAACGTATATCAACGCTGTAAAAAGGGCAAAGACATGACTATGAAAGCTAGTACAGTAGGCTAAAGTAGGCTACATGGCGAGGAGACATCAAAAAACAGCAACAAGCTTTTTGGCATTATGATGCTGTGCGTTTACCGTGACGAGATACCATTCTGACGAGTTAGTCTAGTCGCTTTAGCGAATGTACGCATTGACGTCACTGGGAAAGCACAACTAACCTACCATAACCATAACACATCTGATTGGCTAAACAGCTGGTGACGTTTTGCAAAACGGGTGAGGATTGGTTAAAACGAAGGCGTTTTTTGACATTTTTGAATCTGGAAAAGCAAGTTTGATAGTTGCTTACCTGGAGCCTCAGTGATTGTTTCTGACAGAAGCGTTTGCGTCAATTGGCATTTATAGGCAAGACATGCGGTTTGGTGAGGACTTAGACTACTCACAAGCGTTACGAGTAATTCTAGTCACAAATACAGTAATTTTCAAGTTAAAATAGACGTGATAAAAATAATAAGTTAAACCTAGAATTCAGTCATTATATTTTGCATCGTTTTTGCTAAGGTAAGCACTGCTTTCCTTGCTTTCCCTCACCGATCGTCACTGAAAGCATCATACCTAGCTTTCAATTATTGTAGCAACATCTCGAGCACATTGGTGGTGGAGATGATCCGAGAATGATGTCTAGATGTCTACATGTATGAGTTTATTGCAGAAAACCATCAGGACGCAATGACTCAAAAGGTTGCAACCGAAAAATGCCTAAAAGAACGTGGTGAACTGAATCAAATCATGACTCGTAACATAAATTAAACTGACACCACAACTGAACTGGTACCATAACTGCAAAGTGCAAACAAAGCGTGGTGAACTGACTGAAAGATGCCACGACTAAATGATTGAAGAAATCGTAATAGCCTAAATGAAATTCAACGCTAGACGAGTTGGTTTTAAGAGAAAACCCAGTGTACGGTAGTTAATTGGAATGCTTCAAGCGATGCACTTAATCACGACACACAAACGCACTGTGGCATGCAGCAGATGGACAACGCTAAACAGACGTAAAACTATGTGTAGCTTATTGCAAGAATGCGCTCAAATTATTAGTTAGCGTTCCAAATTCCTAAGAAGCACACAAGGGAATACAATAATGCCGCAAAGAAAAACCCGTAGGAGCTACAGTAGGCCTATCATCCAAAAAATTAACTTTTAAGGCGTTTTATCAATTATAAAAGGTAGAAAAGTTATGAATTTATCGGCTATTGATTTCTTAATGTCCCAGATCTAACTGAAACAAATGTTGCTCCCTTGCTCTGTTGCAAAGTAAAAGTTAGGACATGACCAATGATCATCGATTTAGCAAAGAAGAAAACGAAGCAAAAACTGTTGAAAAAAAAGAGTGTGGTTTACGAAGCAAGAAAATAACAGGAAACTAATGTTTAAGAAAGAGAAGAAGAAGCAGCAAGAAAAAACCACACTCTTTTTTTTTCCGTGCAGCTTGTATGCCTATCTTTCTTGTTTGTTACATCTATGTATTTAGTCATAGTTGAGGTTGTAGGGTTCTGCTTGGTTTTGCGAGGTGTTGCAACCACGCCATAGATTAAACTGATTGTCCTGCTTTGGTATCATGCACGTTATAACGTCCGCGTTTTGTCGCTTCTACCCTTTTCTAGACCTCTGCTATATTTGGCATAGTATTTTTTGTTGTGATGGTCAGAAATAAAAACAAACCGAACTGTCAGGGGCTAACCTTTACCCTATTGCAAATTTAAATAAATTTTCATGACACATCAAAGATTGTATCCTGGAGCTGATTCACTATTTACGTGTTACTGATCATATCGCTGCAGCGAAATGCAATACCCGGTAACATGGATTGTAAGCAGGTCCTCTTGTATTTTGTTTCACTGTTATTATCTTGTCTATTTGAACTTGCATTTTGTGAAAAAGATTTCAGGTTGAAATATGAATACAAATACAGTTTCAAAGGACCAAATTTATCTCAGGCTGATCATGGGATTCCTTTTTGGAACATTTCATCAGGTTAGTAAGGCCTAAGGGGCTAGGCCTATAGCTTAGTGGTGTGTGCTACCATAGCTAAACTTCAAAGGTTTTGTCATGTTACTCCTCAATTTAGAAAAAATGAGATCACGTTGAACACCATCGGTTTTATGCAAGATATTATTTGTATTTCAAAAGAAAAGATTAGGCTAATAATAATAGACGAGCACTTTTAAACATACTTTGTTGGCAACTTTTCATTAAATCAACTACGGTAGATTATGCAAAGTATCAGTTCTCATAGAAATAATAATAAATATTATGAAAATTGACCACCGTAGAAAGTCTTACACTTAGCCTGGAAACTTAGTTGCAAGATTTTCTTTGTGTTTAGCTGATATTTTTCATTTTATTTTTTGGAGCTGGTATACAAGTCCCCCCTTGGTAGCTCATGACAAAGACAAGACTCCACCAAACATATAGGGTGAAACTACTTTACCTTTGCTTTACTGTTCACACACTTCAATCCACATGTTTTGGTCAATTCCTCTTTGTCATACTCGTGAGTTACCGTACTAAGGGGGGTGGGGGGACTTGTATACCAGCTCCCATTTTTTGTATGTTTACCGTACCATATAAATCAAATATAATATAGTTATTACTATCTGAATCCTTAACAGCCTGTTTCACCTTTAACGGATCATCAGAAGGGTCTTACTATATATATAAATTGTGATTTGTAAATATAGCCTCTGAGGCTATACTTCCCTGTTTACTTAAGCCAGACGATAACCTCAATTATGCACTCAGGCATATTATTATGTAGGCTCCATATCTTTTTGTGCATCCATAGCTTCAAGTGTGAAATGTGAAGTCGCGCATGCTTTAATGAAAGTGGCAGCATTAAGAAAGTGGCAAAACTAAAACTTTTAAATACTACATGTGATAGGACTATTTTCTTGAAATAACATACTAATAGTATTTTATCTCAAGATGCTGTTGCTGGAGCAGACCAAGTTCGAGTGGTTCCTTCTTTAAGAGCAAAAAATGGTGCTGTTTGGTCTAACAATCCGTTCCCATATGAAAATTGGCAAGTTAATATATCGTTTCGGGTCCATGGGCGTGGACGAATAGGAGCTGATGGTTTTGTAAGTGATTTTTAGCACTTTGTTAAATGCTGAAATTTAAGTGTTGGTGTCAAAGATTCATCTCAAACTTTTTGATAGGTTTTCTGGTATACTGAAGTGCCGAATGCAAATGGGCCTGTTTTTGGGTCCATGGATAATTGGAATGGTTTAGGAGTCTTCTTTGATTCGTTCGATAATGATGGAAAGAAGAATAACCCCTTTGTGTCAGTTATTCTTAATGATGGAACACTATCATACCATCATTCAGAGTATGTTGATTAGAAATACATTTCTCCCTTGAAACCTACTGTTATTTAAGTTGATTAGCATGTTTTTTGTCTTTTGGTACTGTATATATATACTGGGAAATTAGAATAATAAAATTTGAATGTTTTCATTGCAATTTGTAGAAGTTGTTAAGCACAAATCCGATTTGTGATTGCTGAGTTTTGTCTATACTTTTACTAACAATGTGAAAGCTAAAGTGCTATTGTAGTATAATTTACAACGTCAAGTGTTCGGCTGATAGCAAACTGTCAGTACTCACTACCCAGTTATGTTGAAAACAAATTTCTCTCTATGAACATAATTATGTGCTGCTTTTGTGCAATGCTTAAAGTTGCATATAAAAAAGAATGTGCAAAAGTAACGAACTAGCAATGAGGGTTGTGGAAGGAAAATAGCTTAACTTTCTTAAGGATTTGTAAAAGTTAATTGCAAGGTGGAAGGTTTTATTTACATTTAATTTTGATATTTACAGCGACGGCGCAGAGCAACTCCGAGGTGGCTGTCAAAAAGATTTTCGAAATCGTCCTTACCCTGTCAAGGCGTTGATTACTTATTATAATAAAAGTTTAAAGGTGAATCAAGCAACATTCTTCAGCAGTCGTAGTGGAAAGTAGCTAAGCTGCATTTTGGAATATTGTCAAAAAAATATGAACTCCGTACATATTGCACCAAACATGGTTTGCTTTCTACTTCATCACTTGTTTTTGCAGGTTTCTATAACATCTGGAAATACCCATGTAGATGATTTTGAAACTTGTACAGAAGTAAGCAACATTGAACTACCAAAAGGATACTATTTTGGTGTATCAGCTGCAACTGGCGGCTTGGCAGGTAAATATTTTAATGCTAACAAATTTCATTGAAGATGAATGTTTCAATTTATTGATATTTTATATTGTTTCAATAAATGAGCATTATTTCTCCTGCAGACTAATCTTCCGATATTTTTCAGATGACCATGACATACTCAAATTTTTAACTTCCAGCTTGCTTCCAATAACACCGGTAAGATGATAGCTATTCACACACCCTAGGTCTGTAACCAATTTTAAAACAAAACATTTATTTTAAGGAATCTAATGATGTTTTTACGAAATCAGGAAGACCCAGTGGAAACCATCGACGATGCGAAGCAGCGAGAGTTGGAGGAACAAAGAAGACTTGAAGAAGAGTATGAAAAGAACCTTCAAGAATTTTATTCTGATCAGGAGAAATTCAAAGAAGAGCACCCTGACAAAGTGAAGTCTCCTGAAGTTGATCCAGACGACTTGGTAAGTTGGTTTGGCGCATGTTAGGGATCACTTAGGCTCAATGTTACAACTCACTGTGTATTATGTATAAAGTTGGCAGTAGAGTTTATATTTGCTTTTTTTCTAAAAAATAATGGTGTAGCACTGTAGCTATTTACTGTCACGACTTATTCCACAATCCAAGTAGTTAATTTCAGAAACTCGATGTTTCTCTCTCAAACACGTAACTTTATTTAGCCTGTTAAAAACATTTGATAACGTTGGGTTGAAAAGGTGTTATCATGTGGTCTTTATGGATTGTAAAAAAAGTTACATTTTTATTGATATTTTTGTCGTAGTCAGGCTATTGCTGTAAAAGTTTCACATGAGATTGATAGAAAGGCAACAAAGCCGTTACTGCGTCCCAACGGATATAAGATATTAAAACAGACTCAATTATTAGCCTTGAACTGCTGAGTGACAATTTTACCGGATCAGAAAACCTATTACACCGGCAACACTGAAATCTGCTTGTTTTTCAGTATCAAGGAGATTCGAGTGATGAACTGCGAGCCGTGTTTGAAGTTCAGAGCAAAATAAGCAAGCAGCTGAAGTAATCATCAAAATCTACCTTTTTAATCTGCTAATGCTGATTTTTTTAGCCGCTCTTGAAAAACTAAAAGTTGAATTGCTTATGTTGGACGGTTAGAATCAGATGATGAAATTATCGTTCTGAAAAAAAAAAATACATGAGAGCTTTGTTGATTGAAAGTTTTCATTTGTTCTTTTTCAGTGACTTGGCGTCAACAGTAATAATGGTGAAAGAGAAACAAGACACATTGGTTTCCAAGTTGGAAGACACCCGTCCACCAGAAGCGGAGCTTGCGAAATCTCACGAGATCGAAAACGTTGTTAAGATTCAAAAGACCACCTACGATTCCATAGTTGAACTGCAGTAAGTTGTTCGGCACCCATTGTAAAGTCATAATGGATATTCCGGTAGATTTTGTAAAACTGCTGATTCGCTACGTTAATTGACTATCTTTCGTGACAAAACTTCGATAACGACTGGATGGCTTGGTGTGTCCGCTTCTGCATTGGGAGAAGTGGGTTCGATGCCCTATCGGATCGTATCGAAGACTTTTTAAAAGTGGTGCTGAATCTTGTTGCTGCTTGGCATCCAGTAAATGAATGGCTTCAGGATATTAACGTACTCGGCTGCACCTCTATGGGGGCTGCATTGACACTATCCGCTTTCTAACGCGCTGAGGAGCAACACAATATTGATGGATGCAGCATTATAACTTGGCGAAACGTATTCTGGCTATCGAATTTGACAACTCTTCACTGCCATTGTACCAATAGTATCATTTTTCATCACCAGAAATCACTTAAACATCTTAAAATCGACGGCACTGACACTTTCTGAAAACATTGCGCAACTGGGTACCACTGGTGGCGCTGGGAAAAACGACGCTGGTATAGCGAGCAAGCAATACGAGTCACAAAAGCAGATGCTTAACGTGCAAGAAAAACTGGAGCGAGTACATCAAAGTGTGAGCAACTTGGAAAGCAAAGCGGTGAGTTGCGCATTAAATTCCGTTTGCAAGTTAGTTCTGGAAAAAAAGCATTAAAAGTTATCGAATTTTCTAATAACTGTTTCGGAATTTTATTTTAGTTCAGAAGATCATTTGTCATGCCTACTCGAAACACCAGGTCAAACATGTAAAGAAAAATCGACGTATATTTGCAACATATTTGCGGCATTATTGTTACAATGTTGATTGTATTGTTTTTGATAGAAACAGCCCCCAATATTAACCTGTCCCGAGCCAGACGTGCCATCATGTGTCCCACTTTCAGGGCTTATCGTTGTAGCCATCTTACAAGTCGTTATCCTCGTTGCATTCCATTCATACCAGTAAGTCCACTTTGGTTGCAATCGTTTTAAACACGATTGCCTTGTACTTTTACAGCTGCTCACACGAAACATTTGGTTTTCATTCTGAATTACAGGGATTTCTCGACTACAACGGTCATTTTTCTTTTTTCGGAAAGTAACCGAGACTATAAAACAGTACCGTAGCATTTTTGTAACTTTATGGTGCCGGTATTATTATTATTGCTTAAAACTATGTACTTGAACTAATATGGACTTTTGAGTCCACCCCAAAGTTTACAGATCAGTCGTCTGGTCAAGATTGCTTTGCCTGAGCTATTGCCAGGGATTTAGAAAAGTACGTAAAACCATTTCTTTTTTCAGGCAATCCCGATCGGACGCCGCCGCAAAGAAATTCTTTTAATTCTTGCCAAAACTAAAGAATATTTATTTGTCAACTGCCAGTTTGAAGCAATCGTTTCCATGGGTGTCATGCAGGCTTGGTCTTAGCCAATGCTTTAAGTCAGAGTTGTGCAAACTCGCATCATAACCTCGTTGGTCTGGACTCTGGAGGCACATACTTCTCACAACGAATCATGCGGTTTTATATCTATCACCAAGCAACCTTCCTGGCAGCATAGCTCGGGATTGTTGAACTTGTCGGGTTATCAAAAAAATGAAGTTACCCAGACGTTACATAAAAAAAAATAAAAATCGTCGCGGCACTCGAGTCATTTCTGGGGCGACGTTCTATTTCAAATCCCCAACTTTGGCCATAAAATTTTGGATTAAGGCCGGCAGTTTGCACACCCCTGCTTTAGTTTCATCACATCACGGTGTTGGGAAGGAGAACGTTCGTACTTAATTATTTGCTGTTGTGTTATGCTCGACCGTAAAAAGACGTCAGTGGCGTGTGTGGGTTTCGATTCAACCGTACAACATCACATCTAGTCATCTTTTTATGGTCGTATTTTAGTCAATGTTAAACTTTTTCGTGCGCAGGATGCAGCCAACTTTGTCCTTGAAGCAACAACTTTATTTTGTGCCAGTTAGCAAGGTGTCTGCCTTAGATTGAAACACACCATTCGCTTTGGCTGTTAACTTAATCGTTTTTTTTTTTCTACGACTCAAACATTGCGCTTTATTCAAGACAGTATTCACTAGCAGAATGAAGTGAACTTAAAACTGAACGAGAACGGTCTTGTTTGTATTCATGCTTTACTCTATTCAGATAACCGAGACAGCCAAATGCGTCATTTTATCATCAAGATGACGGATTTTGCTACAAATCAGTTTCCCGCTGAAACATTTGATCCACCTCGATATTCGTTCAATCAGTGTTTTGCAATACAAATCGTTATTTTATGTCGTGGGCGAAGGAGTTTTCTCATTGCGCGTATGAAGAGCTATCTGGCCTCTAGACAGTTCCTTGCGTGTGAAACATCCACACCTTAGCAGCTGTTGATCTATCCCACAAGACCGAAGTGACGTCGAGGGGCAGCCTAGCGAAGTTCTCCACAATTCCTACAAGCTTTCCCTGTCATGTTGTAATGGCAGGAATAATAGTAGTAGAGGCACCGCGAGCGAAAGTAGCACAGATTTCTGAATTGAAAGCCATGGAGTAGCAGCCCAATGCCATCGACAGAAAGATAAACGAGGCAACTTTATTAAGAAAAAATATAAATATTGCATTTACGATTTGTGTTTTTTCTTCTTCCTTTTGTGATCGTGCTTTTTATGCTGCAAAACAAAAACGCGCATTTTAAAGATTACAATGCAAACCATATCTCAACCACCACAGCATTAGGTAATCAAAATGCTTCTTTTCACGAACTTTTCCCCGTACTTTAGGTGGAGATGCTTTCACGTTTGGTACTGACAAGACACGTAAATTATATCGCATATCTACGTGCATGACATAACGTAGCCCACGCTCTAAACTCACTTTCACACACAACGAGGCAGAATTTTCCCAATTATGCCCGTTCTTTTACGCGTTGATCAGTTTTTTTTTTGTGATACTGTATTGGAAAGCAGCAAAATAATAACACTTTGAAGAAACGCACAAGCCTGTATCAGCAAACAAAAGCTTAGTTTGAACTGGTGAGAACCTAGCCGGTGCTGCAATCACATAATTTTAAATGTGATTGAACAGTACATTGCAATGAAAGCTGAGAGTCCACAAACCTTTTTGTGCTTGGAATGGGATTTGTGACGATTGCACTGGGATTCAGAATTATAAGTTTGATCTGAAACGTAAGTCAACCATGAGATCACGTGATTTCAACGAAAGCAATCACAAACTATAGATTTGGGACCAACATCAAAAATTCGCTTATGGCTCCCGAAATACTCACTTTCAGACAGAAAATCAGTCGTTTTTTTTGCACCGATTCAACGTATGTAGACGTTGAATCAACGTAAAAAACGACTGATTTGATGTCTGGTTTGCTTACTTGAAAGTTTCACTGGAGGTAAAACAGGTCCAAAACACTCTTCATCCACTTTATTTTCCTGTACATTGTTCTGTGATTGGTTCGAGGGTGGGCTCATTTCATTTGATTTGTTATCATCGGGCTCTGAACGATTTAAGGTCATGGTTAGAACACAGCTGGAGATGCCGATCACTGAATCTGTTTGCAAGTTTATTCTGGAACCGTCACTAACCAAATTCGTCATTTTTACATCGATTCAAGGTCTGCAAATGTTGAATCAATGTAAAAACGACAGATTTGGTTGTGTGGGATACGCGCGAATAACCGCACCTGGTTGGGGGATCGCTTCGTCTCGGGTTATTGGGATCGGTTTCATGAAAACTTCGGCTGCCGACTTTCTTTCCTCTGACGAACCTGCAAAAATGTTTTGTAAGTTCTGGTTAAAAATTGAAATTCTGGTTGCATCAGTTTATTGAAACTTGTCCAAATGCGAGCGACACATACCTCCCGATATCGTTTTGCGAGGCCATTAAAACAACATATGTAGTAATATGGCTAGTCCTTTGAAAGCATAACAACGTACAGATAGGAATAGAATTCTTGCAGTTATGTTGGTTTATTTCTCGTTTTTAAGAAGAACAAGTGGCTATCGTTACATCATGCCTCTTCAAAACTTCATTGCGCCCTTCATGAGAAGGTTGAACGAAGAATTTAACTTGTTTTTCGGTGCTTTAGTAGGCAAACGTTCTCACTTCTGACACGCACGATACTTACAATTTATAAAAATGCCCATAATTCTGAAACTGTTCAGTGTTCAAGTTACGAGTCTATTGAGCTTGATAAAGCTCCGATAAACGAACACATGCGCAAAGAAAGTGCTCGGTCATCAACGGATTAGAGGAAAACCTTACCAACAACAGCGAAGAAAACTGCTGTAAAACAAAGACATTTCACCAAAGGAGGTTCCCAACTGACCTGAAATGCCAGCTTGAGATTCTCGAGAATTTGCGGCTTCTGTGACGTCATCATCTTCATCGGACGACGACTCTTCTTCACTTGAAGCAAAAATTGACTTAAAAAGTTCCATGGGAGGCCGTTCAGTAGGCTCGTTTGTATCCTGAAGTCGTTGAGCATAATAAATCGGTACAAGTAACGTTAAATCGACGTAAAACTGTACCAGAAACAGAAAGTAGATTTTGAACAAATTCTGATATAAAGTAGCTTTAGTTGCCGATTTGCTTTGCTGTAACGTAAACACAAACAACACAAGGTGAAGTAGGATATGAAGAACTTATTTTTCGCTTTTAAGAAAGCTGCCTATTTTAAACTTCAAATAGTGTACAAGTGTTCCGGTTAAAAAAAGAGCATCCCAGACAGCATATCAACCAAAAAAGCGGTTGATTTGCTCTCTGCGGAGCGTTGCTGCTTCCAGAATTCAACTTAAATCTTTTACTGTTGGCTGCTTGGTCAAGATATTGCGCAATCACAGCGGTTTACAATACAAAATTGCCGATGGGAGTTACCGCTTTGGACTGGGCCATTTCTTGGTTTGCTGTCGAGTTTGAATCAGCGTTGTCATCTGGCATTCTGTCAAGCGGCCCAACAAAATCGGGTTCTTTGTCCCATCTTCGCTTCGTGAAGGGGCGTGACTTTTCGAACATTGGAGGTCGCACTGTGTCGCTTATTATTCCACTATTATTCTGCGCAATACAACAAATGTTGCACACAAAAAAAGCGATGGTAATCAGCAATCTCCAATTGCCGTAATTATTTGAAGAATCTATTACCGCGTAAGACTGCACATGAAACGTTACCCTTACTTTGCAAACTAGAAAAGAAAACCCTCAATACAATAAACAAGATATAACCTTACCGACACTAAATCACCGGTGACAATAACTTCATTGGAATCAAAAACTTGGAGAGAAAAATTAACCAATTTGCAGTTAACAATCGTTATCACATGATATATGAGCACCAATTCCCAACCATTACGAATGAAAGATAGAAACAAACCGATATGAACGCAGGAGCTACCTTCAATTCTTGAACTCTTGCCTTGTCACCGTCTTTTGTGGGTTTCGAACTCGCTTCATGCGTAAGAGGCAAATAGGAAAGATATTTCGAGCCGGATGGCACTGAACTCCCAACATGTTCGGAACTGCACAGTAAGAAAATGTCAGAATGAGAGCTAGTTGACAATGAAGTTATGATGAAAATATACACTCATGAATATTTCAGACAAGAAAATCCGTCATTCTTTCATGATTGAACGTCTGCAGACGTTGAATCATGAAAAAAAAATGATAGCCTACATGACACAGTTGTAAAAGAGAACAAAATTATATGTAGAAAATATTACGGCAAGAAATGGGAAAAATTTAGGCTAACAGTTTAAAACCATTTACAAAGTGTTGTGTTGCTTGCATGATCTTACTCGGGATATGGGTCCGGCACGTTGAACCTCTTACATAAGAGCGGGTCCGGATGCCACTCCCCAACACTGTGCGTCATGATCCCAAACATCTTCATCTTGGCAGCAGGTTCCGCGTCACGATCGGTGGAGACCTGAAGTTACAAATATTATCGTTACACGCTGCAACAAAAAGTTAAAACTGAAAAAAAAACGAATCACTTTCTTGGTATGTATGGTAATCCAGTTTGAAAGGTTGACACAGGAATTCACTTTGTTTTCTCGCCTCGCGCATGCTCGCACGTATGAAATTTTACAAAGTAACCGTGTGCGCACGTTAGACACAAGTTAAAAAGTGTTTTATGATCAAATTGTTAAAAACACGTTATAAAAGTTAGCTCTCATCAAAAGCACTATTACTATGAAAAGCTAAATTTAAACATCAATACATCTTGAAATCGGACACACTTCTATCTTATGGAGTTAGATTTAAGCTAAGCATGGAGTCATGTTTAAAATCAACCTCCACCTCTTCCGATGTGTCTTCAGTACTTTTAGTAAACTTGGAATTGATATTGTTGGATAGGTGAAGATAAACTTGAGCCATCCTCGCAAACTCGTCCCGTTCATGCTTCCGTTCCCATTCTGTTAAGTTGCTTTGGATGGACGAGTATGGGTCTGCACAAGCGAGTGGTCATGTACATCTGGTAATTTCGTGGCTTTATCAGCATAACATGTGGGAGTGCACCTCATGGAGCACAAGATTGTAGATAAAGTATAAAAACCTTGAAGAGGTACTAAAGCCATAGGTTGATGTAAAAACATGAATGATTCAGCTTGGGTCAAAGTAAGAACTTATAGTTTTCGGTCAGGTAAAATGGAAGTGTAATTAACCGGATTTTTTAAAAGTATATTTCAAATTTTTTAAACCATTTTCAAAGTACTGTACCTTACTCCGTCATTTCGTTTCGAAAAAGATTTGTTTGTACAACTTTGTTTTGACCAAAGATAGTTTGACGCAACCAAAACTACGAAAAATTGTATTGTGCTTACAACCATAAAGTTGCAACAAGGTTTAAAGCCAGACCTTTCTTCCTTTGCTTGACAGCTTCTTCGTATTGATTGTAGCGCCGAAACTTTTCCGGATTGTTAGAGAAAGGCCTTAAAGTTTGAGGCTTGCAAAGAGGGCTACTTTTGTCAATCTGAATGAAAGAAAGAAACGCACTGATTGTAGAAACAAGGAATTTGTTTGATTCTTTTAAATTTGAAGTACTGCGGGAAGAGCAGAAAAATGCGAGTCCGGGGTGTTAGTGTTATGAAGTCAGTTTGCTGGTCAGGGTCTCAAAGAGTTCATGATAAATAGCGAATAGAGCACACTGGTAACAATCGGGTTTATTTTCTAGTGATAGCAGCTTCAATTTTTTCAAACAACGCACAAAAGCAATTTCAATTTGACCAATAGCTATATAACTGTTTTTTGCTTAGTGAACTTATTAAAACTACAAACGCTGTATTCAATAACAAAGAAAGGTGTAACAAGTGAGCTACAATGGTATATTTACTTAATTACATGGGTTTCTGGCGGAATTTCTTGAATAGTTTCAGATTTGTCTTTGTGGCCGAGTTCAACGGGTTTCTGTTTGGCAGCTTCCATCTTCTGACGATCCTCGAACGATATGAAATCAAAGACAGACTGAGACTTTTTCGACGAGCCATCATCGAGCTTGCCACCATCCAGTAAGACAGCACGATCTTGGGAGGTAAGGTGATGAGGAGGAGCAACTGCTGCTGGAGGCAAACTCTGGCTTGGCATCTGTTGAGACACGAAACATATCCTTGAGGATGTTTCTCAACTCCAAACACACAGTAGCTGCTTAAATAGCACATTTCAACAGCGTAAAGTAAATTACCGATTCTGGCAATGCCATGCCAAGCACAAGAAAGCAATGTTGACAGAAAGCAAGGTAATGACGTTTCTTAGTGAAAGTCGCGGTTGATCAATCATGCGTTAAAGAAAAAGCTGATTACTTGTTTCGGTAAATTCATTTCCTTGATTTTCTGCGTACCCGTTCTCAGTCGTAGCCTCCGATTAGGGTCAAAGTCTGCAGGTAGGTTGGGAGCCGGGTAGACTTTCGGGTAAAGTTTACTTTGCTTTTTTGCGGCAACGAAAAAAACCTTTGTGGTTTCTCCGAATCCAATGGCTTCCATCGTGTTTCCGCCTAGCAAAAAAGAAACGAAATAACCATGCACGAAGTCGAGAAACCGGTTGCTTAACCGAAGATAAATTTATAGCCTACCTGTGATAGCACGAGGTCTTGTCCATCCGTATGTACTGTCCGGGTTTCTCTCTTCCCCCATGATGGAATCATAGTTACTCATGCTGTCCTGCGCGTAGATGTCATCGTCTTCCTCCTCGTAAGCACCGACTCCGAACGCCTAAACAAAACTTGTACTTAAGTTGCAAGTCCTTTTGAATTTGCATTCGAAATAAAATGTGTCACAACTTCTGCCGCACTGCATGTCGAAAAAACATAACTTTTGAAAATCTGCTACATTTTATGTACTAGACTAGTAGAGTACCGCTCAGTTTTCCTAAACCAAAATCTCACGTTTACGAATTTAGAAATTTAAAAATAAACAAATATGTTTAGTTGCAGTTTGGAGCTAGGTAAATTATAAATTTTGGATCTTTATTCCCTGGATAGGTCATGGTCCTAATGGTAGGTGATAGACAGAGTCAATCACTTTTTAAGCGGTTTTACGACAAAAGCCTTTGAAATACACAAAATCAAACTAGGCCAAACAAGAACAATGGTTGTAAAGTGAGATACACATGAGGTGTGTAATGTGTATCCAGTGTTTGCAACTTTAAAATCTAATACATTCTAAATTAGAAAGCTTTTAAACCGTACTTGTCCAAAAAATGATAATTTGCTTCCAGATTTAGTCTTTGCTTTGACCGCACTGGATTTCTTCACTTTCTTATGCAAGGCCGCAGTGGGGTCCAGGCCACTATAACCAATCCCGTGATGATCATCTTTTACATTGATGGATATTGGCATCAAATCCTTTGGGGCAAATTTAAAGTCTTCAGGAACATATTCGTTCTGTAAAAGGAATTGAGATCTAAATAATAATGGGACAAGATTTTGATCAAAAAAAGTTAGAAATTCAAAACAAGAATAAAGTTAGGAAAAAAACTGACTGTTCCAGTCGGGAAAAAATGTTTTTATATCTTTTCAACGTCAATCTTTTTTTTTGCTGGTTTGGTTGATCACTGCATCACCAGTGCTAACTGGCAACACTTGTAAAGCACGTGACTAACATTGTTCATTCAACCAAGATAATGATAGTTGTTATTATCACATTAGATTAATGTTGCTAAACCTTGAAATAATCCAAAATGACATCTTTATAAGTTTTCTACATAAACTTGACCTTGCAAGGAATGCCGCTATTTGGGGTACGATTGGAGTGAGGATAACCCAGACAACAAGATCTGTCATTTTTATGGATGCTGCTGTCTGGGGGTCATCTGCATGTCACAAACGATCGAAGAACAAGCACAACTTGAAGCCGTAAGCCTCGGTGAGTGAGCAGAATACGATGGTTCGAAACTTCTATCGTGCACCTACAAGTATGCGAAACTGCTACAGTGTAACTTTCGAAGTGATTTTACAAACATGAAAATAAACGTACTCGAACATTCGATTACCAAGCTTAACGTTTCAACATACAATGGGTGGATAGGGCAACAAAGAATAATGCAAAAACCCTTGCACTCAGTGGCGCCATTGCCAACAGTAAGACAGACCACAGAATGATGAAAATCTATTTTGAGGAAAAAGAAATAAACTTTCGGACGTGACATTACAGGACATGTAGCTCGGTTTTTGTGACCATAGAAGAATCACTTCTCAATTTTTCACGGCTCGTTACAATCTTGTCTTCAACAAACAAAAAATTAAATCACTGTAAAACTAACTTCACTATTCTTATTAGTTATAAAAAATACAATGCTATATAAGTCCACAAAGTACGCTAACCCTTCTGGCGCGACGGATAAGCCAAAAACGGATATGTTTTGGCATCCTTTTGATCTAAAATCCCTACTTCGACTCTACAATAGCTTACGTCACTATCAGAATCTCCAGCTTTTCTCGGCAAGCTGCACCCGTATGTCTTTGTGGCAGGTGGTGACTTTATGTCTGTTTTCTTTTTCTTCTTTTTCTTGACGTGGGGACCAAGGCCTTGACCTTCCCTCCAACCCATATTGCGCAACAGTTTCACTCCAATGTTACTTCTACGTAAAGAAACATTGAACAATCCACTTTTACAACATCTTTCAAATCGCATCAAATTTCAAAGTTCACGCAAGGAAAAAATAATACGCAATTTATCAATGATGAATGAACTTGCCTCACTGGAACAACAAGTGATTCGATGACATCATTTCCGAGCGGGAAAGCCAGTTTGTCTTCTTGGAGTTTCTTTTGTTTCTCCTGAATCGCATTTCTCTTCCTCTCAGATGTGAAGTCAGCTTTGGTGGAAAGCATTCGCGGTGCAATTCCAAAATCACCCAAATCCTACATCGTCAAAAAACAACAACGCTGAACCAAGCAAGAAGATTAGGCTCTAAGTATGAAAATTGAATAACAATGCGCTTTGTTTCTTGGCAGTCGAGTGTAGCAAGATGTGACAGAGATAGACATGTGTTTCGCCCATGAGGCTGGGGCGTCAGCATCGCTCCATTAATTCATGTCAGAGAGTTATCCACCGCTGCATTCGCCAGTCAATTGAATTCTATTGTTTTGCTAATACTGGCCCTTTGACCAGAGAGAGTCATGCCTTGTATATTTGGCACTAGCCAACACTGCTTTCGTAACGATTCGAATCTCTGCTGTTGTTGCATAAAACATACTTTTTTAATTGCAAGTAACAATAGATTCTTAAAATCCCGCCACAAAGAAACGAGTCAGTGCAAGAACGGAATGTAGACAGCAGGTTTGCGACACATTGCACAAAAATTTATTTAAGTCAAACATAAAAGCTATGAACGAAAGTTTTCCTGACATTCAAGGCACATTCATTTACCTCTTCATCCATGAAATCTTCCGCTTTGAACGACTTTCTGTCGGATTTGGTGGATCGAGAAGACTTAAATTCAGAAGGTTTCCAGCCTTCTTTTGTCCCGACAGTGTTGTAATAACCCGCTGAAAAACCTCCAGTAAAAGCCCCATGGAATCTGGAAAAATGGTAAAAAACATTAAATGAGATGATTTTCATACCGCAAAATGATAAACCAATTTTCTTGACTGATAAAAGTAGTATAATATATATCACATACATAGGCGTCGATTTTTTCTTAGAAGAGAGGAATTCTGGGTGGGCAAGAGTTTTCAAACAGATTTCATTGAATGTGTGTTTGCAAATTCGCAATGATTCAGTCTTCGAAATTAGCATATTTTTACTTCGGCAAAAACGTTGCCGAGGCCAAACGGCAAAATTTGAAATTGCCTCGGCAATTACTGTGAATATTTATTAGGAAAAGATTGTACTAAAACACGTAAAACGAGAAGCGAAAAATATACTAGAGTAGTCTATTACAAATGAATTGTTTGATTTGTTGTGATGTAATAATACCAAAAGTAGTGATAAAGCGAGCAACGCGATACGCACGCTGTTACGGTAATTCACGTTAAAAAACTCACCGGGAGGGGAAAGTAAGTTAATTTTGGGTTGATTCAACGTTCGAGTCAACACAAATCGATTTAATTTTTCCGGCGGGTTATATTGCGTAACAACAATGCCCAATAAGAAATTTACGTTTGTTTTACATTAATTCGACATCTAGCAACGTTGAATTATCATAAAATAACGTTAATTGCTTAACCAGGTACAGGTAACATATTAATAGCTCCCTGCGAGAAGATCGCCTCGATTTACGTAAGCTTAGGCTATAAGCCAACATAATTTCAACAAGGAGTAGATGCTTAGAATAATTTGACGTCTACTGGAGTTAAATCAATGCAAATAGCAGGCCTTGAAACAACTTTTTTTTCCGGCGGCCAAACGTGTCCGACTGAAGCAAGCTGTTCGGCGGCCAATCACAAGCACATGGCGGCCATCGGAACTTCGACACGCATCAACATACAGTCTTCGAAATTAGCACATTTTTACTTCGGCAGAAGCGAAAAATATACTAGAGTAGTCTATCACGACCTCACTGTTTGATTTGTTGTGATGTAATAATGCCAAAAGTAGCGATAAAGCGAGCTACAAGATACGCACGTGGCACGCTGTTGCAGTAATTCACGTTAAATAACTCACGGGGAAAAGTAAGTTAATTTTGGGTTGATTCAACGTTCGAGTCAGCACAAATCGATTTAATTTTTCCTGTCGGTTATATTGCGTAACAACAATGCCCAATATGAAATTTACGTTTCTTTTACATTAATTCGATATCTAGCAACGTTGAATTATCATAAAATAACGTCAATTGCTCAACCAGGTACCGGTAACAAATTAATAGCTCCCTGCGAGAAGATTGCCTCGATTTACGTTTACACTAACATAATTTCGGCACAATTGGGATACTGCGAACAACACAAAGTCTGTTTGATAAAGAACTAGCTGTCAGAATCGGAATCATCAGATGCTGTATCGGAGCACGAGGTTGTCGCGTCATCACTGGAATCAGACACATCAAGAGGCTCATCGCT
Organism: Aplidium turbinatum; assembly: GCF_918807975.1. Classification (NCBI taxonomy): domain Eukaryota; kingdom Metazoa; phylum Chordata; class Ascidiacea; order Aplousobranchia; family Polyclinidae; genus Aplidium; species Aplidium turbinatum. The sequence goes on along the minus strand of NC_137480.1, from coordinate 18,231,024 downwards.
TGGCTGTAAATCTATACCGTCTTTGCCGTTCGCAATGAAGCATCCACGTTTTGCGGCTTTCGGGCTTTGATACCACTCCACAGGCCTCTTTCTTTTTCATAGAGGTTCATCAGGGTGTTGACTAGGGAATAAATCTATGGCTGTGCCATAACGACTGGGAGGAATGTCTAACCTTAACGTTACAAGCGCTCGTGTGGCCTCGACATTTTTATTGCCGACGCTAATGCGCCATTTGCCGACGCTAATTTCGAAGACTGAATATATCGCATCAATAAAGTGTATTGTGGTGTCACTTGCATCCAGCTAATCGTCAGACATCAGCTGCTTGATCACTCAATAATGTTAACAATTCAAGCATAGACAGGGTGTATTGTGATTTATCGAGTGCTTTCACTCTTTTCTAGTCCTTTGTGATTATAAGTGGCAAAGTAGGCCTACTTTATTCACAAGGCCGCTTGTGTAAAATTTTCTCGGAACTTCACGGCAAACAAATGCGGCCGACGGAAGGGCGAGACCCGGCGGACAAAATGTCGGTTTTTGTAGGTTAATCGCCGCGATGGCCGCCTTCAGTTTCGAGGCCTGCAAATAGGATATTTTTATAAAAGATTCTCCCAGCTGGGCACGTGTCTAAGCGCCGGCGAAGTAGGAAGTAACCCAAATAAAACATCCAGCAATAGTAAGATTGAATCAACACTCTAGTCTGGTGTAGTCTAAGAAAATTAGTTTTTTCTTGTAATCTTGTTGTCCTTACAATCACCTCGGCAATTGCCGACGCTAATTTCGAAAAGTGTGGTTAGTCTTTCTCACAAAGACTGCGTTTAGCGTCGCTGCAGCAATTAAGCATTAATAAGAGAATGTTTTCTTTCTTGCATCTTGCGATCTTATGAGCGCTGCTAAACTAAGCAAACTTCTTTTATGTTTTCCTTTGCGACCTAAAAAGCGCGTGACTCGTGACCTGTTAGTGTTATCTTTAAAGTGGCGCCTTCGGATTTGCTGCATTTGTAAAAGCGATTGCTTTAGTAGGTCTTTAGTTTGTATCGGTTATTTTATTGTCATGTTCATTATGATGTCATATTCACATTCCCTTACGCTGACCGGGAACTGAAGTTTGATTGTGACGTAACGAAAGTGAGACCATTCGGAGAAAAGATCAAATTGCCGACGCAAATTTGGAGAAAAGATCAAACGTGGCTTTCTCTCACCAGGAATTGCCAGCTGTGGCATTTGCCGTAGCAACAACAATGCAGTGAGTAACGCCTTTTTTTCCACGCAGCGTTGTTGCGGAATTGCTTTGTTCTGTCGGATACCTAGCGAGAGACATAGCGTAAAACAAGAAGTTGCGCTGCAGTTGGTTGGATAGTCCAGCGTTTAAGAAAAACGGAAATAATTGTAACGAACACTTCATAAGTGTCATGAAAACAGGGTGGGCGAACCATATTTTGCCCACCCTCGTTTCACGGCAGGGTGGGCGTCGCCCACCCTGCCCACCCTATTTCGACGCCTATGATCACATATGTCATTTGGTTTTCTTACGTATGCTATCATTTTTTAACTTTCAATATTAATTTAAACCATACAAAAATCTATTGAACTATTTTATATGCTGGAAAATAAAAGGCAAATTGTCTTTAAAGCTTAAAAATTGCGTATCACCACATGAATGAAAAATTCAAAACATGGAAACGACACCAAAGAGGCTTTCTTCATCCGAGGATAGAGATTTGATCAGTCAAACCAACCTTCTTCTTCCTTCCTCATCAGTGACCACTTGTTCAAATACAGGAACACCGCTTTTGAGTGACGATGGTTTGATGGAAAGTTCTGCCATAAGTATTGTAATTTAGATTGTATGATCAGGTAATGAACATTTTATTCAGTGCAAAAACTTGGTGTTTCCTAAGTTGAAAGCATTTAACACTCAATTTGAAAAACTACTTTTTTGCTTTGAAGTTTGCGCAATTGAATTATTTTATTTTAACTACTGTCAACCGTGTGTCAACAAGAATGTGTCAACTCAAGTGAGTTTGTAGGGATTTTACGTGTCTGAAGCCCCTAGTGTAGGGATTTGTCCAGGGATATCTATAACTACGGGATTGGAAACTCTGTGGAACTGAAAACCATTTTATACACCAGTAGGGTCACTTTTCTTTGTGCGCTGCTGTGATAAATATTCACATAAATTGACCTCAAAGGGAAGCAAATAGTAGGCTAAACGAACAACCAAAAGTGTAATCATCAATTCACCTGTAAATTGTAAGGTCTATGCTTGCCTGGTTTGTTTATTTGTTTGTATTCCATTAGTGCAGCTATGTTGTATTTTCTTTGTTGCTTAAAAAATTTCTAGAATGACTATTGGTTTTAGTTCTGATGACATCGTAAACGTATTGGTTTCGTATTGGATCGATCAGTGAACAAGTTGATGATACAACAGCATATTTCACTGATTGCTGAACACTCCTCATTTACTTCTGATCCGATTTGCAGTACGCAAAATGCGAAAGAACAACAGTAGGCTGTTTTTGGAGTTGTTGCATTCATTCATATTTTGGATTCATTGTATTTTTTTCTAGCAGCGTAAATGTACTTCTATACATCAATTAAGTTTCATGTGAGTGTACATTTTGTATTATTATTGCAAAATCTAACTTTGTATATCTTATAGTCGGTAATTTATTTTGTTAATCTTTCTGTAGTCCTAGTAATGCGATGACCCTACTGATGTATAGCACTGGATAGAGTTTCCAATCCCGTAGTTATAGATATCCCTGGATTTGTCTAACTTAAGTCCCCAGCGTAGGGTTTGGCTGTCTAATTATTGTCGTAAATTTTTTTAATAAAAAGAAAATAAAAAGGATACTTTAAAAGGATATTTTAGGCTTCTGGCTGTCTAGTCTATTTTCGAATGCCAAGTCTGAGTGTTTGCATTTTTCAATTCCCCGTTTATATCATAATATCCCGGTAGAGCCTTTTCATCAATAATAGCTATCGTAAGAATCAAGGGAAACGCTATACCGGTTTCATAGTTATGTCGCATTAGAAATACAGATGTGTTGAGCTAGATTCTGTGTGAGTGGCGTTTGTTAACAGGAAGCGTGACTTATGTTCTGTGAGAACGTTAGGTTTTGAATTTGCAGCATTGAAATGCATTTTGCAATAATGATAAATTTCGGTCAAATGTTAAAATATAAATTTGTTAATTAAAAACATGGTACATGTTACACACTTCCCTCCTTACGGCAAAATAACAGGTAATTCATATCACAATAAGCGGTTATACAAGATGCAAACTATGTACAAATGTACAGATGTGTGGTTATAAGTAGAGATGTACCGATATATCGGTATCGGCATCGGTATCGGTGATATCGGCCATTTTTTGAGTATCGGTATCGGCATCGGTATCGGCAAAATTTGGCCGATACTGTGGCCGATACTAAACGTGTAAAAAAAGGCGTTTTTTGCGGATTTTCTGCAGAAGCAAAGATATAGATTTTTTAAAGTAGTAACTAATGTCATCACATTGAAGTAGAAAAATAACAACCTGATCAAATTTTTGATACCTTACACTCCCATGACTTCATGGGCGCACCTTTTGGCATTGTTTGCTTACAGTGATTCTTTCACTCAAACAAAACGTTTTGTTTCAGCAGTTTTGCGTTGTTCGATTCTTAAGTTGTGAAGGAGACTCAATTTCTCCAATGTTTATCATTTGCGTTTCTTTTTTACTCTCAGCAGAGGATAAAACCAGGCCAAGACTACCCAGTAGGCCTACCCAGGTGGCGGGAATGTGTAGTTTTGCATCGTTTTTGCATTGCTGGACGTTTGAGGGACCCGTGTGGCTTGGTTATTTTTGGTGGGCTGGTTCTGTCAGTTTGTGATTTGGTTTCCGCCTTTCGTTGTGGTGGACTCACCAGGCTTGAACAATGTCGTGGCGGATTGGGTGGGCTCGGGGTGGGGGCGGTGGTACTGCAAATCCTCACTGAACTAATCAATAAGTGGTCTTGTTGCGCTTGGGATGGCGGCCTCATTGTGGGGGGAAGTGTCTTTCCCTGCTGTCGGCACGGGGCTGGGCGCTTACTGGTGCGGCGGGCTGTTGCGATTCGCTGGCCATAATGGTGTGGCTTCCACACTAGCCATTTAGACCATCCAATCAACTATAATATATGTTTGTCGGCAGCCGTTTTGTAGCAAGAACTGACATCGACAAGAATTGAAATGGCTAGTGTCGAAGCTGCACCGTTGTGGTTGGCGGGTCGCGGCAACTCGCTGTGCTGGTGAGTGCTCAGCCTTGTGCTGGTGGCCGGGGGGGACGCTCCTTTCTTCGCAATGAGGTTGTCATCTTGGGCGCAACGGGACCATTTTGATTGTTTTTTTGAGGATTTGTGGCCCCATTGCTTTCTTTTTGGGCCTACTTATTCTGCTGTGACATTGTTTGGGCTTGGTGATTTTGTTGCGGCTAAGGGTGCAAGTTGAATTGCCGACTGGTGGAGCCGGCTTGCTGGGGGCAGCCGAGTTGCACAGGATTTTTGAGCGTTTGGCGGGGTGGGAGCGATGCAGAATTGTGCATTTTTGCTACCTGGGTAGTCTTGGCATGGCAAAAGCTTTTCAACCAAACGACAAGCGCCCTTAGGTTGCACATTACTTGTCGAGTAGTTTTTGTACGACTACACAAATCACTTGGTTTACATTTTACATCTTATTATCAATTATGATAGCCTTATTTGGAGAGTTTGCGCAAACATTTTATTAATTTTTCAGAAACCCCAATTATGATGTAATGTTTCTTCCCTTATACCCCAATCCTCAATTACGGTGGCCTTTTATTACTAAAACCTACTATTATGACACAACAATGTGGTTGAGATTGGATTCTTGAATCTTTAATAAATTATGCCAATCCAAAGTTTTTTTTAATAGTTTTATGCAAATAAGGTAAAACTTAGCATTTGATATATTTCCTTGCAAATACCAAAATTGCTTCTTTTTGTAACACCAAAGTATCGGCCAAAATATCGGTATCAGTATCGGTATCGGCCTAAAAAAGTGATATCGGTATCGGGATCGGCCAAAATATTGGTATCGGTACATCTCTAGTTATAAGATACTTTACAACAAAATTGACAATTTTAGTCTAACAATTGCTAGGGGAAGACACATGACCCCCCTCCTTTCGTGGGTACATATTACAAGTTTCTCGCCTACCATCTGAAAGATTTGCGTACCAATGGTGGTACGCGACTAGCCGACTACGCGTACCACAGTTTGGAAACCACTGATTCATTTGGTTGAAATTGTTCTATTTAACATTGAGAGCTCTCATTGTGACACTACTACCCATCAGTGCCACTGAAAATTTTGAGAGGTCCCAGTCGTCCCACTTTCCCAACAAAACCCCACTGAGCAGTTGATTAAATCACGAAATTATATAGAAAACCGTTTTCCACTTACCATCAAGCTCTTGCAAAGGCGTGCCATATTTAACATAAGGGTGATCTTCATCAGATGAATCTGACATGTTAGCAGAAATGCCACAGCTTTAAGCCTCTTAATATGTTAGTCGTCTCCGAAACTATATTACCATCATAAGAAGAACCTACAAGGCATAATACAAATCGTAAATCGTTTTTATTTACACTTGCCAAAGCATAACTTTAACTGCAGATAAGCTAATGAAATGTTGATTATAGCAAACAGTTGTACTTATCACCAACTTGACATAAATTTTACATTTTCAATATTCAAAGAACAAAATTGCAGAAACCGATTTAAAGCAGAAAATTCCAAATTATTAAGGCAGTCATTTATTTGTTTTAACCGAGCTGTAGCAACAATGCACAGAGCAGATTTACCGGTATCTGTTCAAACATGTTGAAATTCTACATATTATTTATATGTAAGATTTAAATTAACCAACTATTATCTTTGTAAATTTAGGTAATTGCCTACTTCACCAAAATGTTTTCCGTATACAGTTCACAATGTGATGGTAGTCAACAAAGTCAAGTTATCATAATTTCTCACAAAAATGTGACAATTCAAGCAGTTGTTGAAATCTAAACTTTGTTTACATGTACAATGTACATCAACTTAAACAAATTCTAAGAACACAAATGTGTGCAGTTGATCAATTTCTATTGTTCACGTACAATAGAACACCAGTGACATGATGTAATATATATTACTTGGAATACTCAAGCTTTGGAAACAACAATATGAAGTATCAGAAATGCTTCTCTTTATGATTTTTAAACATAACCATTAACCAAATTTTAGAATGCAATGGTGCGGCAGACACCAAACACTCAGTCATCATGCTTAAGAAAATTTATGCTTTGATTTGGTGCAATGACGTTGAGATCTTTAGTGTGACACGGTTATCAACACAAATGAAATACATGTACATTGTACAAAACCACTGCGGTTTGAGTCAACATAAAGTGTTTTAAGTATAAACAATTTAAACATCGTATGTACAAACTTAGGGCTATGCTTTGGCTTAGCATTCTCTAGTAGTCTAGTCCAATGTTCATTGTTCAATGTTCAGTTTATCCTTGTAAAAGAAATGCGATAAGTTTTTTTCTACAGTCCCACAAACGTTGCAATTTAAGAGTTGTGGTGTAGCTCTCTTCGATGTTAAGAGTCAATACAATTGGCAAGCAACCAGATTTTGTTGTTGCATACCAAATTAGTGCCTTCTTTCTCTGCGTTCTTTTGAACCACCTCTTCTGCTTCTTGTGGGAGGAGAGCGTGATCGACGCTTTTTCTCCTTTCTTCCATATAGTCTTCTCCGCAAATCTCTTGAAATCGGTTTCAAATGCATGAAATTGCAAAACCCTCCTCTCGTACATTCGCCCATTTCATACTGACGACAACATGCTTCACGAAAGTCAGTGACTGTGCTGAGCTCAGCGATTATTGGCTGGCCATTGAACCAACGATTGTTGCAATCATTCACAGCAGCTTCTGCATTTTCTTCTTTGTGAAACTTAACATACACATTCCCCACCAGATGATCACCAAGATTATCGCACACGTTCATTTCTTCTATTGAACCATACTTTTCTTCAAGTTCGACAAAGATTTCTTCAAAAAAATTATCATAATGTTCTTGCATTTCAACATCACTGAAAGTCCCAGCTGCAGTATTGTTGATTTGCGGATTTTGATATAAACCTTGCAGAACGATAGTTTGGCTGAATGTTGGTTTGTTATGCAATCTTGAGCAACGTTCACCGTGGCGACAGGCTCCAATTTTAAAATAAAAAGAACAATTAACCTTATCTTTTTCAGTACCAAAGATTGAAGCTAGATATTCTGCCATTTTAAAATTATTTGAGTAACTCTCTAAAAGATAAAAAGAACATCAAAGTGACTGCCCGTACAATCTTCAATTCTTATGTACAATAAGCCTTGGGACTGAGTAACAAGATTACATAAACAAGTTTTTATAAAAACAAGCCTAGAAACTTCCAATCCATACCTACTACCTAGTGTTGCTGAAAGTAAAAATACCAATCCATGCAATGCATTAGTACTAATTGACAAAAGATCCTACAGAATAACTCACAAAGGTGCTTCTGTTAAGTGGCAATTTATAAAAATAGGCTACTTTAAAGCAAGATTACCTATTACAAGGACGGCATAAAATTACCAAACTGACTTTCAGCAAAAACGAAACTATCATTTGTCCAGCAAACACAGTACATGATATGCATGTCTGAGAGTAGCCGCTTAGTGTAGTCCAAGCCAGAATTGACCATCTGGACAGGCAAAAATTTTAACCCTTGACCCTATAGCCTGAGGGTTAATGTTAAGTTTCACAAATAATGTAAAACCAAAAACATAAGGGGAATGGATGTTAAGACTCTCTGGCATCATGCAACAATTTATTTCTCAAGCACAAGCTGGTCAATATAACTAGGCAATAGACATTTGCCAAATGACACTGGCTTGAAAGTTGCTACAATGCCGAGAGACTGTGCTGAACTAAAAGCGGCATCTGTTTCAGATTCAAGTTCACATAATTACTTGAACCATTGAAGACTTTGCCTGAGAAAAACAGGGTGTGGCGGATAACACCTTCAACCCATTTCATTGTTAGATATCTTATTTATGCCTAAACCAGAATCTACTAAAAGTCCATTATCACTGATGCACAATGGTACGTTAGCTTCAAAAAGTGGTTCTTTTTGCAAAAAAGCAATGTGGTTTGATCTCAAAAATTGACTATTTGCATGACTGCTTCACATTGACAACAGCAATGGGCACAAAAAAGTGCTAATAAAATCTATCACCAGATTATGATGAAAATGGCTTAGCACTTACCAACTAGCCCTTGCAAAGGAGTTCCATATTTAACATAGGGAAAATCTTCATTCGACGAATCTGATGAGAAATGCCAGAGCTTTAAACCTCTCAAAATATTAAAGTCCTCTTGCAGACAGTAATATCCATTGAAAGATCCTATAAGGCATAACACAAATCATGAATTGTTTATTTACACTTACCGAAGCATTATGTAAAAAATGGTAATACATTAGAATTTGACTAACAGTGACATTTTAGGTGTCACAAAAGGGGAATTCTACCGTAATAGCAAAGAATCATGTCAAAAACCAATTTGAAATATCACACTTCAAAAATTTAAAACCGATTGATAACAGCACAATGCACAAAATGATCAACCAGTGTATGATTAAATTTTATGTTTTAAGATTACAATTAACATGTTACTTTTGTAAACTCAGGTAACACTTAGTTGAAGTGTTCACTGTCTGTATATATTTCACCAGTAAACACTAAATACCAAAGCCAAGTTTTTATAATGTCTCATGAGAAACTTAACTTGTGACAAAACAGATTGTTGAAAACTAAACTTAGCCTGGAAGGATACATTTACAGAATACATTTCAATACTAAAATTGTGCAGTTGCATTTGTTACAACAATAGTCCACTTTGGTTCTTTATATATATAGCCTATATGAGACAAAACACCAATTTTGTGATTTAAATATAACTTGCTGGCAATGTACAAGTGTTTTGTTTATGATTCTTGACAAAAATTTAACAAGCAATGGCAGCATGAGTCATGGATTTACAAATTTTACATCTGTAACTTTAACAAGATTCTACTTTAATTCAATGGTTTGAAATAGTATCCAATAGATATCGGATGTCAACACAAGTAAACAAAGTTTGGATTTAATTTTAAATCATAAATTGTAAAAACACACTGTCTAAGTCATTGTTTCAACTACAAACGTGTATGTACACATGTATAGGCATGCTTTGGCTTAACATGACATCTTCTAATGTTCATGCCATAGAAAAAGAAATGTAATCAATCTCTTCAGTCTTCACCAGCCTCATACACTATGCAGGTTTAAAAGTTGGGATGTAGGCTTGACAGGCAACCAGATTTTGTTGTTGCATGCCATACTAGTGCCTTCTTTCTTTGCTTCTACGACGTTCTCTTGATCCACCTCTTCTGCTTCTTGTGGGAGGAGAGCGTGATCGGCGCTTTTTCTCCTTTCTTCCATATAGCTTTCTCCGCAACTCCCTTGAAATCGGTTTCAAATGCATGAAGTTGCAAAACCCTCCTCTCGTACATTCGCCCATTTCATACTGACGACAACATGCTTCACGAAAGTCAGTGACTGTGCTGAGCTCAGCGATTATTGGCTGGCCATTGAACCAACGATTGTTGCAATCATTCACAGCAGCTTCTGCATTTTCTTCTTTGTGAAACTTAACATACACATTCCCCACCAGATGATCACCAAGATTATCGCACACGTTCATTTCTTCTATTGAACCATACTTTTCTTCAAGTTCGACAAAAACTTCTTCAAAAAAGTTATCATAATGTTCTTGCATTTCAACATCACTGAATGTCCCAGCTGCAGTATTGTTGATTTGCGGATTTTGATATAAACCTTGCAGAACAATTGTCTGGCTGAATGTTGGTTTGTTATGCAATCTTGAGCAACGTTCACCGTGGCGACAAGCTCCAATCTTGAAATAAAAAGAACAATTAACCTTATCTTTTTCAGTACCAAAAATTGAAGCAAGATACTCTGCCATTTTTCAAAATTATCAAAGTAGGCTAGCCTCCTAAAAGGCAAAATAACCACATGAATGGTTGCAATATTTAAAATTATGAGATTGATTATATTGAATCAAGTAACACAACATACCTATATAGAAATTTCTTTATTTTAAAACTTGCTAGCTTTTAATATGCTGAAAATCATCAAATTATATTGCTTTCAATATCATATGCAAAATAGTATCAATAAAAAGTCTCAATAATTGATGATTTTCAGCCAACTGTCGCTGGTCGCAGCTAATCTGGGCTGTGCTCAGTAAGGGATCGCACTCTTCACATGATAGTTTTACTTTATTTGTTGTTTTAAGAATATGAACTTGTAACTCTAGATCACTTTTAAATTGCCGAAAATTTTTTTAATAGAAAAAAATTGCATTTTAAAGTTTTTTTGAACGATTTTGTTTTGAAAATGTACACGAGCAGCAGTTGTTAATGTATTGGTAAAGCAATTGCTGCTCTTGTACATTTCCATGACAAATTTAATGGTTTCAGATTATATATGGACCTAGCCAGCCTTCGGCCTAGTGATTCAACATATATACGCCCCCTACAGATCTGAGACCCTCCAATTAACATACAACCATGTCCAAGAAATGCATCAAAATAGTTGACGCTGTCCTGACTAGTATGAATTAACTAACCAATTAAAAGTTTAACAGGCATTTTTGAGGTTTTGGTGGGTGACTTGTGGCTGCACGACTTGGATGCCATCGTTGTTACAATTGTAATATATTTTCAAAAATGGTATTTACCCTTGATTATTGTACACTTTTTGTCTACACATGGTTTCACTAATTTGGAATGAAAAAAAAAAAGATTTCTTCAAGTAGATAACTTTTTAGATTATGAAAAAGTCCAGGTTATAGCAATACTGCACAATTACAAATTGCGTGACAATTGATTAAAGAAGTCAGTGTACTTGGGTGCAACCTAGTTCGTACCCTGAAAAGATCGAGAGAAAAAATTAAAAAAAGCCGAAGTCGCTGATCCCAGTTTAATAGCACAAAGCCGAAGTTTCTGATCGGAGTTTCCGCTAACAAACTCGAGGGTTAGGGTTAGCGGAAAAATATTTGGGGAAACTGCAATCAGCGAGGGTTAGGGTTAGAGAGTATAGATTACTCGATGGTTAGAGTTAGAGGAAACTGCGGTTAGCGGAAACTGCAAAACTGCGGAAAAATGTTTGCGGAAACTACGGTCAATGAGGGTTAGAGCATAGATTACTCTATGGTTAGAGTTAGGATAAAGGTTAGCGGAAATTGCGGAAAAATGTTTGCGGAAACTGTGATCAGCGAGGGTTAGGGTTAGAGCATAAATTACTCTATGGTTAGGGTTAGCAGAAACTGCAGTTAGCGGAAAATACGGAAAAATGTTTGCGGAAACTGCGATGAGCGAGGGTTAGCGTTAGGGTACGGTAAGGGTTACGATTAGCGGAAACTGCAATCAGCGACTTCGGCTTTGTGCTATCTTTCTCTCGATCTTTTCAGGGGTAAATTTTAAAATGTTTGCGGAAACTGCGATCAGCGACTTCCGCTTTTTTAATTTTTTCTCTTGATCTTTTCAGGGTACGAACTGTTCAGGGTACGAACTAGGTTGCATCCAGTGAACTTCACTAGTAAAGTATTACCTTCACTACTAAAATCTTGGCTAATAACATACCGGTATAATACAATAAACTCTAAATAAATAAAGAAATGCAAGTCAGTTTAATGTTGTGCTGAGCTAAGCATTCTGACACAATCCTTAAGTCAACTAAGAATACCGTAGGCTACGGTATTATATATCTGAGCAAAAGTTAAAAAAGTAGTTTTCATACTTTTATAAGTACCGGTAACAAACATGAAGGAATGAGAAGATAATATTCTCATTACATCAAACTTCAGCATTACGGAGAATCGGATATATTTCCTTGAGCCATCTTTTCTTCAGCAACTGTTTGTATAATTATTATTAAATCGCAGGCGGCTTAAAACCTACCAACCCCTGAAACCTATCTCTATTTTAGTTCCACCTTTCTTAGAAGTAGTTCTGTCATTAAATACATGTGCAAAAAATTCAAAGCGTTTCATCTGATCATAATATAACTTTGTTGTACTGTCACTCTGACTGTCATATCATACAATACACTGGTCATTTAACATCACTGTCAAAAACATAAAGTCTGTGAGAAAAACTAGCCTACCCGGCACTCGCATGCACAATTTACTTAAAAACAGAATTTCTAGCAACTGCTTTGCTGACATGTATTGTTTTTGTTGCGATGGTCGAAAACAAAAAACAACAGAACTTTAAATAAAGACGATCTTTTATAAAAGACTGACCATTGATTGAGCAACAGCTCAGAAAAGATGTTTCAGAATTCAGATTCAGAAGCATATTGCATTTCCAATCAGAGGAAAACCCAGAGTTTCCAACATGTCTTGATAAAAAAAAAGAAAAGGGAGTTAATGAAAAAAAAAAACTTGCGAGAAGTTTGGTTTGGTTTCTGAATCTTTAAACATTTCCAAAAAGTAAATATTAAACATGTGAGTATAAATTATGCAATATAGTTGATTTTAGAACTTCGGTAGAGAGTTTGTCTTGTTGAACCATAGGCATACGAAGCCGAGCAACGTGATCAAGTTTAACATCTTCAAGTTTATTACATTTACATAAACATAAAACTACGCAACAAATTAAGTATCGAGCGTTTTCGACATCACAAGATGTTCTCTTCAGGAATAATATACATACGACTTAACTACATCTGAAAAAATACAATGGTCAACTAAATCTATAAACAGAAAAAGACAAAAACTGCACAGTACTTCTGACTAACTCAAACTCAACGATATAGGCACCACGAGAATCAAATGTAATTGCATCAAAAGGTGTTAAACAGATCACATGATATGGTAGAAAGGCAAGGTGCGAAAAAACTAATTTTAAAATACAGCGAGCATGAAAGACGAGCCGCAGGCATACAATTGTCTGTTCAAAAGTGGATTGTGACGTTTTATGTACAAGGCTTCCAAGATCTTAGTTTGATACTCAAACCTGCCTCTGGACATGATCTCAAACTGCTTGATAGAAACGTTATTTTGGCATTCTGTACATGAGAAAATGTGATCTTTAATTGCGCTTTTCTGTATAGAATAGTTGATCTTTAATTGCGCTTTTCTGTATAGAATAGTTGATTTTTCTCGATGCAAAAAAATGTAAAAAGTGTAAGTTTGGCAGTCACGATTCCAGAAAACCATGTTGGCAACTCTTTATATGGCGGGACATTCTTTTAGCAATGGCAGTCACTGGTCGGTGAGGGTAGGCCTACACCAGGGACACACGAGCAAAAAATCATGAAACTTTGAAACTGGGAACAAAAATACAGTGGAAGAAAAAGCAATTTTAAATAATCGAAAACAGTTTTCTTGCAGACCTCCAGTAAGTTTCGAGCCAGCCAGGCGAGACATAAATCTGGTTCGTTTAATTTCTGATCAGTAGGCTATGCTAAACATTTTTTCCGTAAAAAGTTACAGGTAGCCTAACTTTTTATGGCTGTAACACAAAAACAGTTTCAGCGCAAAAAAAATAACAACTATATCGTAGCAGAAAACATCCCATAAATAAACTAAAATGTAGGCTAGAATGAAAATTGTTGTGCTGTGAGATACTTGGCTGATCACTGCATGATAGGCTATATAGCTAGCCTAAAAACACATTCAAATACAAATTAAAACCAAATTTAACACAAATTAGTCTACTTTTATTATATGAACGTATTTCATAAAAAATATTAATAAATGAAAACCGTTGATGTTTTCGGATGAAAATGGTGTCGCAAGGTTTTCCTAGCCCCATCTACCATCAGGGCTGTTGAGAGATTAATTTGGGTCCGCAGTAGGGGACCAATGGCAATGAGATCCTTTGGCCCTTAGGCTACTCAAGACATTTCGAAGAATTGATTGATTTATAAGTTTATTGTTGAGCAATATTATGAGAGCAACAATTAAATGTCACAGCACGCATAACAATGGAAACAATATCTTAAGTGATGACTTCTTTAATTTTTGGGATTCAAAAGAAGGGGAAAGTGGGGCAATGCAGAATATCTTTTTAACATCCCATGTAACTTTCGCTATAACTTATGATATGAATGATAGGCTACGGACATTATTTAAAATGGCAGTCGTTACACTTCAAGTCTAGTAGGCTTTCACACATCATCTCATATTTCTTGTTTGTATATAGACCTAACTAATTTCTCAACATAATTTTAAAATATTTGTTGTGCTTCGCCCCACCATTTGGGACAAAACCAAAACGTATGTTTCTGGTAGGCCTATGTAATAAACTTCCGTCGCTCGAAAACAGTGATTCTTGTATTTTATACCTTGTAAAGCAGCTTGCAATTTATTTACTAACGCCCAGCATTTGCAGTTTTACGCTGATTACATAAACCCATTTTTTTCTAAACTGTATCATGAAATAGACTAGGCCTATATCAGTAACACATCGATAGATGACGTCCGTTTTGCCCAAAGTATGCTATGATTTTAAATAAAAGTGAAAAAAATAAAAATTCTAAATACACAAAACTTGCACTCAACCTGCATTCAGGTGCTCTTTATAAACACTTCAAAATCAACTTTGATAGCTCAACTACTCGGTTTAAAACAAACTGATGCATATTCGAACAGGTCTCGTCTCCGTATAGATCAGCATCCTAAGGCAAAATTTCTACTTAACTCAGCACACCTAACTAACTAAATGCTCAACAAATTTTGGCGCGGAAATGTGTCGCATGATTATTCCAAAAGTGACCGATAATAATGGTAGCGGTGTTTATATCAGCCCATGAGAAATTCAATTATTAAGTTATTATTATTTATCTGTGTCAGACAAGAATGTCCACATTCAAATCACACAAAAAAAGAAAGGCATAGGCTACAGTAGTATAGGCTACACGCAGCTGTGGTGAAAAACGCAATTGAAATGAAATTACAAGCTTATTTTGTTCATACAACCAACCAGTAAGATTTAATTATGCAAACGATGACTGTTGATATCTTTGTGCCATGGCAGCCATCAAGGGTAAATTACAGCATGTATGGTCTTATTGTAATGAAGACAGAAGTTCGATTTGCGATAGCAGTCAGACCTCATAATGTTCCACTTTGTCTTACTTTCTCCAACCCTAGCTTTTGAGCCCCCTTATCAATGCTAGGTTACTGTCCCGCAATTGAATATGGGCTGGCGGTTGAAAACCAACAACTTTGCATGTTTTTAAATCATGTTTCAATCAGCAGTCAAGTAGCCTAGCCTTAATAGCCTGTCAGGTGTCATACGTATTGTCAAAAACGTACGCTATAGCCAAGTAGTCCCACTCCATGCATATGAGCCGACAGAGTAGCATAGGTTCCTGCAGCCTAATAACAGTGTAGCTCCAAAACTAAGTTTAACATTACAAAACTCAAATGATTGGCTATGATCTCTTCATTTGGTCATAATTCTCAGTTATATTAACTAATGTGTCTAAAGCTTCAACAAAGTCTTTTTCATAAGTTCCATTTCGGGAATACCAGTGCAAGTAAGCTTTACTGTCCAGCATCAGTTGAGACTTTGTTATAATTCTTTGCATGATCTTTTTCACAGAACTATTATTCATGCACATGGTTATGGACTTGGGAGGTTGCCTGTAAAAATATAGCAACTTTAGACCGTTAAAAAAAAATTATTCCTTATGTTAGTGAGTTTAAGAAACGTTAGCTACCATATCAATTAATAAATTAATTACTGTAACTTTCATTCCTCAGCCAGAGCAGAATAGACCAAAGGTAACCACGTTAGACCGGTCTGATAAAAGGCTTTAAGTTAGCGCAATTTGCTTCTACCTTTTTCTCGACCTTTGCTATGTTGACATGTATTGTTTTTGATATGATGGTCAGAAATAAAAAACAACTGAACTGAATTTGGGCAATATCCTAAGCTTATTAGACTAAAATTGCATGCATTTTAAGTAGGTCTCAACACAAGCATATTACTGTAATTAGTCATCTACCGTTTCGAGTTAGTTTTCGGTTCGTGAAGCCACACATCTACTGGATACGGATTCCAACTAGAACAGTGAAGAGCAGACTGAAAAACACCGAAAAACAAATTTTAACCCCGAATGAAAAGCTTCCGTGACTTTAGTTGATCAAAAAAACGTAGACTTGACATGGATTAATGACCAAAACGTCATCGAAGAAATGGAACAATCAGTCGAATAATTTATTCAACGCATTTTTCAGTACGAAACAAAAAGGTAACATGGCATTCGCGGCGTACAGTTGAGCTTTGTAGGCTACTGTAAGAACGTATGCGTAACGAAGCCACGACCAGACCACCCGGTCAGGGGGGGCAACAAAAAAAAGAACGTCCAAACATAAATTTAAAACATTTTATAGGGGTAGCTAATTTCAAGGAGGCTTTACCAACTTAGTTACGGCCATGGGGGGCTTATCCAATCACACGGGTGGGGAAAGTGTGAAGAATACAACTTCAATATGAATAGTCTAATATCACACAGCCAATAGCTGGACTGTATGCTACAAGTGAGAGTGTTAAGCTTTAGGGGAGGAAGAAAAGGTGAGTCTGAAAATACTATTTCAATTACCAAATGCTTTAAGGCAACTACATTATAAAAAAAGTAAGTTCTACAGCTTACTTTTAATTTTTTTGATACATGTGTTGCATCAGGACAAGAACTTTTCTCCAAACCCCGACAGACACACAAAGCGGCTATGCATGATTCGTTGACACTCGATTCGTTAGTATTGCGAGTTCGACTGCAGGCCTTCCTCAAAAGTTTATCCCAAATATCTGTCGAAGATTCTCTTGAACCAGCGTGACTAAAGATTAAAGTGGTAAATGAACGCGCGTCACTTGAGGTCAGAATCACAAGCAATAACTACTGTAGGTTATTAAAAACAAGAGGTAGCCTAAACCCAAGTAATGAGATCGATTAATATATGAAATGGCAAAAAAAATCTTCAAAACACCACGATATATTTAAAAAATCAACTTCCACAAAATCTTCAGCAAGTGTTTTAGCAACGTTGAACACTTTCTTCTCAAAAATACTGTATTTAAAACAATAGAAAATTTAATACAGAATCAAATAGGAAATTAGGTAAGCCTTGAATTATTCGATTCTGCCAAGTTGAAACAGGCAATGTGGTACTCACTGTTTAGTACAATCTAGACTTTCACGCATTCTTAATTCACATCATCATTACAATATTACCAAAAGGTGTTCATAACCAAATAGACTACGCACCTTGTTTGTAAAAATTTTAAAGTTGGCATTGGTGCTACAGACCGTATCAACTCCCACGGTTCAACGCCTATGGACAAGCCAAAAGTAGGCGGCGACAAAGCGGACACCGGCAGATATAGAGACAGCATCGTATCCGCAATCAGTTTGTTCATGTCAGCTATGGAGACGCTTGAATCGGTGTGAGGTTTCGACAAGCAGTTTAAGATGTGGTCATTTTCGAATAGCACTATCGCGTCGGAATTGTCTTGAAGTTTTGCTAAGCTCAATAGTTGGTTGTAATGTTGAGTCGGAGATTCGCCCATCGAATGTGGAACCACGACATTCCATAGTCTGAAACACACCGCTTGAGTTTATCATTATAAAGCTCATTTTAGTTGTGTCCCAACGCATGATGATCGAGAATTCGGACTGAGAAGGAAGGCAATCAAGGCATGAGTCGTTTTCCTACCGAAGCATGTAGTCTGAGTGGACGAACAATGAAAGCAACAACAAAGAAAGGTTCGGCAGCCATTAAAAACAAGCGGCTGTGTCTTAAAAAAATCAGGAAAGCTTAGTGAAATTAAACTTAGAAATTAAAGTGAAAAAAAAAACTTAGTGAAATTATAATTGTTTAAGTAGTTCCCCCACATCAAACATCAACATGTTTCATATAAAGCTTTGTCGTATGTGTACGTGGCTGATGTGCCAGCAAGATTATCAAGTGAAATATAGCAACAGTTAAAATAAGTTTAACGATTACTGCCGAAATGGAAACTTGCCTATAAGCTGTCGGGTACATATCGTTCAATTCTTCACACAATTTTGCTCCCAAGCCGGAGCCAGTGCCACCTCCTAAACTGTTCATGCATACAAAGCCAGAGAAGCTATCACAAGCTTCAACTTTGACGCGAATTCCTTCTTTGCAAATTTGCAGCATATTAGAATCTTCATCGACCATGTATTTGCCATATCCAGCTTTGATGCGAGGAAGGTCTTTGCCCAATACTGTATTGCCGAGCCCATGAAAACCCATAGCCCAGTTCGATCCACAGCCTTTCCTGCAACGAATTGAGTTTCCCAAGACGTTTAAGCTTGGTTTGATCTGCAACATGTACGAAATACTTCATTTAATCCTAATCCTGAGAAACCATGGCACATATGATGTGTTACAAAGAAATAATTTGAAGCAAATTGTGATTTCTTGTGCAAGTGCAGACTGTGAAATATACACTGAAAGCGGTGTTTAAAAACATGTCAACATAAAAAATGCAACTGATGAGACCTAATAAGCCGAGGCAGTTGCCTGTGACTCCTTAACTTGTCTACAGGGATATGCAATACCCGTGGCAATGGAAAGCACAGTAGAGAAGTAGCGGTAGTAGCAACTGTAAAAACGTTTTGTGTTATGGTGTTATATATTGTCGCTGTGCAACAGCCAATGTATTTTATCGAGAGAGCACATTTTTAAAATTATTGCAGGTTTACAATAATGTCATCACACTATTACCCGACTTATTCTCACTGCGCATGCAAGAAGAACACAGTTGGTACTGTTTTCAAAGTCTTCGGTTTGACCAATGACCAGACCTGAAATCGATCTCAGATTTACCATCTCCAGAGTCGAAAGTGATAACCACTCCGCCACAGAGCAGGTTAACAACTGTGCTACAAATCGTCCTCTGGTCTCACACAACTAGAGAGCATAACCAGTTGCATTTACGTTAATTCAATATTTTCAGAAAAAAAAAACGAAAAATAACAACGGTTTTCCTAGTTAGAAACCCCATGCAGCAACCTTACTTGATTAGCGATTAACAAAGCAAATTATCCTTTGGAGTGAACATACCTTTGATTTCTTTGTTTCATTTGCTAATTTTTGAATGACTTTACGTTCGGAATCTATAAAAAGACACAAGGGGTCACCACTGGCGGACCACATGGTGTGCTTGACATCATCTTCGTGTGGGGTTTTGGAGACAACTTCGTTCCAAAACTCTTGGCCTATTTGAACACCGCACTGTCCAACATGCAAATACACCGAAGACATGTAAGCTAATTACCAAACGTTAGTGAACGCTGAAAAAACATTAGCAACAGTAACAACAATATAAAAACGGCGGCCGAAAATATTACCAATTTTTTCGAAACACGTTTGTAATTTACAGTTCACATAGACAGATAACGCTATAACCAAATATTCTAGTGTGGAAAGGCAGTAGGCAACAGAGACTAACTTCAAGTTTATGTCAAAAAATTGAAAAACAAAAGCTGACAGAGGCGAGTGATCGCCCTTTTGTGGAAAAACAAAAGAAACAATATTATATTTTTACTAAATATAAATTATATTATGATGTTAACTATAAGCAAAAGAAAATAGTTTCTGAATTTTGCTTGCCGGAGGAGGAACATCTCTTAGTCGGTCACGTTCCTGAATGGAAACATCACGTAACTTCATAAATGATCGAAAGATGAATTGTACAAATGTTAGTCTTGTAATCACGACATGAATTAATTGCATGAATGAAAATGCGTAAGCTATATCTCACATGCAGTGGAAAGGTTGAAATCTATCAACCACACATTTTGGTGTTGAACTCAACAAGAAGTAAGTTTATGAGGTATTTAAATACAAGGGTCAATGAATCTTGATAAAACGGTTTCTGAAATACATCACCAAAGCGGCAGTGCACAAAAAATGATACAAACATTTCTTTGCAAAACAATTCTTTTTTTTCTAAAGTCTTTGCAATCATTGTGTAAATTGACAACGTCAAGTTCATCATTTCTTGGCTACTGATAAAAGACAGTACATTCAAGAAAATAATGGTGCACAGATCTTGAGCGGTCAACTAGCAAGGCGTGGAGCTAAGTTACCAAAATTGCAATGGTAATAAAACATGGTCAAAGCAGTAGTTTCTTTAGTGATGTAAAAAAAGATCAACCATAACAACTATCAGTGGTAAACTCCCATGCTTGGCCAATAACAACATGATAAGCACTGATCCACCGAGCCATTGATAGACTATAATGAGAAGAATGCTATCACTTCTTCACAGACAGCTTTTCTTTGTGCTTAATTCGCTGAATGTCTCTTAGAGCTTTTTTCGAAGGTTCTAAAGTGTTTGTAACTCCATGACGCTTTCTCTTGACCACAGGTGGTCCATCGCCAGAGTGGTCATGATCATGTGTTGGTGCAGAAAAATCATCACTGATGGTAGGATTTGAAACGAAAAACTCTTTTCCTTCTACATAAAAACAAAAACAAGAGTTAAAGTTGTGTTTCAAAACTTGCTACAGTGTTAGAAAAGTGTCATATTTCAGGACAACGTTTCATGTGATAGTGATAACACACATCCACTATCTATTCACATAATTAGCCTTATCAATGACATCAAGCAACAGTCGTTCAACTCGTTGCATGTATTGTATACTTAGCTAATTGTATGTACAATTTAGAGCAAAGCAAATAAACTAGCTCATATTCAATGGTAGGTCATGAACAAAATAGTACACAGGCAACAATACTTCGGGTCTGCTACTATTGGGAGAATCCGATTCGGAGAAATCCCTATTCGGAGACAGCCCTTTTCGGAGAATTGTAAAATCACAGTGGCATATGTATATTGAAAGGAATTAATGTAAAACCATCAGAGCTAAACTTTAGCAAATCTTCTTCCACTATTCTAACAATCAAATATTATAACTTCTTCTCTGGTGCTGTCGCTAATTATCAGGGTACGGTACTGTACTATTGAGTAACATTAAAAAAACTACTATATATATATTTAGAGAACACTTTTTCGTTGTGATGACAAATAACTAATTAATCACATGCACCTCTAAGTGCTGCTTCCCGAAGATCACTGTCATGAAACATCTTGCACCTTTTGCCAAACCTGCATTTTCCTTTTCGATACATCCAACAGACCTTAAAACAGAACAGTCAACACCTTCTTTTACAAAAACTTCAAATAAAACACATGCTTTTGAAAATTATTTCATATGCTAACAATATATCAAGGTATTCTATGGCAATGTCCGCACATAAGTGTGAGTATTAGAAACTATTATTACGTTGAAGGCAGCAACAGTATAAAAAAGTTGCAAAGCTGAAAAAAATTTTTATATACCTGTTTTCCATTAACTTCAGTAATATCATTTTTATTTTCCACCATTTTAACATGTTTCTCTAATGTAGCCATCACTTGCTCTTTTTTACTGCAAAGAGATGGCATAATTTTTTTTATGTAAATATAAAATAATGTATATATAATAAATTTCATTGCAAATGATGGACTAAAATCATCACTAAACACAAAGCAAACAAGCAATTAGATAGAACAATCAACTACGAAGTAAAATCATATCAAAATAAAATAAACTATGCTGCACAAGACAGCTCACTGGGTGTAGAAACCACAGACACTACTTTCATTGCAAAAAGTTTCCCAAAACAGAAGTTGAGGTTTGTTGAGTCTGGCCCAATAAAGATGTCACTACTAACCTCTCATATTGGTTTTGAAATACCGATGATGAGGAAGGGTTTTTCAACACTTCGTCAGCAGATGGCAAGTGCAGCATCTTTTTCACTGTTCAACAAACCCTACTTGTGAATAAACCTTTCAACAGCTGGAATATCACTGACATAAGATTGTGCTTTATGAATTACGTAGTTCAACAATGATATAGCAAAAAAAGCTTGTTGGCCAAAAAGCATGAGGAAGGAAAACTTAGGCACACTGCTTTTTGTAGAAAGATCAAAAGAAAATGAGTTTGTGAAAAACAGCATTTCACTTTCTTCAATAACCTCAAGGATCATCTTTACATTACAACCACAACAATTTGTATACAGTCAAATATCAGGATAAATGAAAATATCTATGCATAAACAGTAAAAACACCAAGTCTGGAACCTGCATGGTACACATTTGAAGAAGTTCAACAATAGATAAAATTGTATATACCTGTAACTGCTTCTTCAACATCTTCGTCATCGGAATCATAACTAGCTAAAAGATCCATCAAGTTACAGAAAATTACACTCAATGCATTTACAATGAATATACAATATCTTTATTAGTTCATTACAATAAAAGCATGATAGAAATAAATAATTCAAACAAAAGACATCATTAAAAAACATGTTTTTCAAAATATTATAGTTGCTGTTCAATTAAAAGTCTTCAGCAAAGTAGTTGCAAAAAAATGACTAGTCTATAAGCTAACTCCTAAATGGGAAAGATTTAAAGTAAATGGATGGACAAGCAAAGAAGCCAATATTCATCTTCGCCATCAAGCATGCCTTTAAAATGTGCTTGAAAAAACACGTTCCACGTTTAAGTGCTGCAGTGGAGAGACTTTTCTCCGTTGGAAAAGATGTGCTAAAGCCAAAGCAGGCAGGACTCAGCAACTCTCCTTTTGAAATGCTTTGATGTGACAGAGTGCTTCCTGTGTCATTGAAAAAAGTAGTGGGTAGAGCACTACTATTATCGATTGGTAGTAGTAAAACGCACTACTTCATCCTAAGTAGCGGCAGCGGGTGGCATGTTACGTTGGGGATACCCACCCTACATCTGGCTATACGTTTCTTTTTTGGTAGTCTAGTTTTTAATTTTATTGACTGAACAGTCAGCTGTTACCTTGTTGCAAGAAAAGAATGAAATTATACAATTGAAACTGATAACTGCAAGAGTGACCTAAGTTATGTCTCTGATTAAAGAGGCAAAACCACAACAAGAGGTAGGCTACTGGTATGTTAACTATTTTACTCTGAGATTTGATTTTAATTATTTGAATAAGTTGAAAAACCTAAATACATTTACCTTACAGTAGAGCCATTCCAACCATGCAATCCTGATTCAACTCAGAATAAACTAGTTGTTCAAAAAACACCACTCACCTGCAGCCTTCCCAGGGTGTAATAAACTGGGTGAGGTTACGAAATGAAAGGTGGCTAAGAAAAGGAAACTGACCACTCTACTTTCATTGGTACCAAAGGCTTAGAAAAATAATAACATTATCGTCTTTGCAACAATAGGAACCATCTTTACTTTTTATCTTTCTACATTTCCGTATAGTTTCTACATTTCTGTGTAATTTTATGTTTGTAGATATTAATAGCAAATGTAACACTCCATAACCAACACGACACTGTCACAAAAGGGGATCAGAGCTTTATCAACACCATCAGGATATCATTAATCATCATCTTATCTACCAGATCATCCATTCCACCCACCAGGACAAGAAACAATAACTTAAACTGGATTTCAAACCTCAATAGTCATAGGCTACTGTGTGATGTGCAGTCTGATCATACAGAGAGCTCAACACTTTTCTCTCCTGGACCACATGGAAACGGGCTTTTGCCTAAGGATGGGTTTCTTTCATGTCCGGTTTTCTTTCTCCATCCTATTATTATTATGATGACTGCTCATCCACATCAATATTGGAACTGGCAAATTTAACCCACAAAAGTTTTCGGAGCTGGTATACAAGTCTCCCCCCCCCCCTGGTAACTCATGACAAAGACAGGACTCGACCAAACATATAGGGTGAAACTACTTTACCTTTGCTTTACTGTTCACACACTTTCATCCACATGTTTTGGTCAATTCCTCTTTGTCATGAGTTACCGTACTGGTACCAGGGGCCCAGGGGGGGGACTTGTATACCAGCTCCGCCGTGCTAATTACCAACATATACCGGCAGCTTACTCGATAATTTTTAGGCTACCATTCAGGCACGTTTTAAACCTTTCACCTGTTGTGCTGATAGACACTCATTTTGTATGTCCTTTTTGTTTGTTTATCACCAACAAAACAATAAACTGAACTTTCAAGGTTTTGCAACCCTTTCCTGTTCATTCACATGCTGGTAAGTCTATATCGATTTTTGCAGTTAGTATCTTTTTCGTCCCGGACGCCCTAATGACGAAAAATAAAATGAATAAATGAATAGAATTAGCCTACAGCAGAGTCATCGTTTTTGCAAAAACAAAATCACATTGGAGCAAACGTTTATGTGGGTAGGGAAAGTCCCATAAACATTACAACAATTATAAATTAAAAACATTACAACAATTATAACACAAAGTCAGGAAAAGGGGAGAATGATTTTTTAGAAAAAGTATTTCTAAATCCGATTCTGAAAAAAATATCTACAGTACTTTTCCAACTATGTCGACTCGGAACAAAACAAAATTCACCCACAAAAAATTACAAAAAGCAGTAATTTATTTATTTTTGAGTTACGGCTAGCCAGAATCAGTCAATATTTAAACAGAAAAAAAATTTTTTGCTGATTTTTCTGTTTAAATGCTTCAACGCTTTTTTCATTTATTGATTTAATATTTGTGAAACTGTGCTGTAGCCTGTGGTAACGCCTAGAACATCACACAACTAAGGCGAAAGAGAAAATTGAATTAGCCTATGTCCTGTCTTTGTCATGAGTTAACAAGGGGGGTGGGGGGACTTGTATACCTGGAACTGGTATATAAGTCCCCCCCAGCCCCCTTGGTAACTCATGACAAAGACAGGACTCAATTCAAAGTCAGTGGTCAGATCACTTCAGATTTATAAGCAGCTTGGTGTTTTCAGAGAAAAATTCTTTGTTGAAGTAGTTTGACCAAACCATTACAGGCTATATTGTTGCAGCATTCTAACCTCTAAGATTGTTGGTTGAGCAGCAGCTTTGCTTGTTTTTCTATTTGTGCATTTGCAATTAAATAGGCAAATCAATGTAGCTTTGTCTCATGCAGGGGCGCCGGAAGCGGGGGGCTTCAATTTTTCTGTGGGTGGGGGGCAATGGTGCCCTTTTAAGGTCATGTAAGCTACCGTACTGCACATTTTGCAACACGATATAACAATTTCAGCTTTAGCCTAATTATAATCTTTCATTTCTGCCTCAAAATAATATTCATGACACAAAATTCTGTATCACAGTATGTTAGCTTACATCATTATAACATAGCATGATGCCCTTCTGTGCCACTGTTCTTTGTATACCGGACACTTGCACATTACGCGATAATGAGCATTATCGCTAGAGTATATCTTATCTTGAAAATGAGTGCGCTTTACGCCTACGGTGTTGCACAGATTACATAGATTCAAGAATTATAAAATGAAACAAGAGTGACTGACGTCAGAGAAAGCTTGCGGGAGCTACATGTATGCCAAGTATCTTCCATCCACTGTGCGGTGTTACTATAAGTTATTGTCACAATCAAAAGAAAACGTGACAGTTATTAAGATCCAGCAAGCAAGTGTAGAACTATAATGGCTCTGTTTTAGGAGACTTCAGTAGGTAGGATACTTGTAAAGCTGAAGGTATTATAATCATCCCATTATACATAGTACGGTATGGTCAATTATACATTTATAGACTTATAGTTATGTAGTAGAGGTTTGTTTTAGTGATGTATAAAAAACATTACAGCACCTAGTTTAAACAGCTTCAAAGCAAGACTGGATCACCACTGGCAAAATAGAGAAGTTAAATTTGACCCACTTGGGTAGTCATATTTTGCAAGTAGGCTACTGGCCGCCTCCACTAACGTTGACATTTACTACATCTTGTAACTTGTACAGTATATAACGTATGTAGCCCACTATTGTATACCTATCTCTACTGACAGTTATATTGTATCTTGTATAATTATGGTGTCTCTAGCCCCAGGTGTTTTTTGTTTGATTTTTAGTGTTATGCTGTGCCTTTATAAGATATGTATGCTCTAGGTAGTATTGACTCGTTTTTCTTGGTGTTTTGTCTCTTGTTTATGACTTCCTTGTCGGTATTCTATTTTGTTTTTTTTATTTATTTCATATTGCTACGTAAATTATGAAGGTGAAAAGCACTGCTGTGCTTGCAACGCCATTATTATTATTATTACATAATTCACATTGCTTGTTTTTGTTACATAGAAGCAAGTATTGTCTCACATTGTCAAGAATTGTTGACTGGATAATTCCTAGCAATTCTTAGCAAAACCAGACAATCAATGTTAGCCCACATAATCTGCTTAAGAATATACCCTGGTGTAGAACTAATTAAGAAATGACCTATTCAGAGTGATGGTTTAAATTGTGTTTTGATTTCTGTAACCAGGTCACTCAAATACAGTAGCCTAGGTGTTAAGTACAATAGTATTGGACTTGTGAATTTGTTGGTATGACATCAAGTATAATCTGTTGAAATAATATGTGAAACTGTTCTATTAATCCACATTGTACATCATTTTCTAGACAAACCTAATTCAATGAGAATACCATATTTGTCTGTGCAATATGGGTGAAAGAACACCCTTGCTTAAGGATGAATTGCCACCAGATCAGTTTTCACCTAAAGTGGCACACCAGGTTCGGCAGTAAACTAAAATAAGATTACAAGTTAATCATTAGCATGTGAGTGATTATGATATAGTTGCAAGTCAATCATTGCATGCTATTGTTGGGCATAATCCTTGTTTATTTATTCATTTTTGTCCTTACATTTAAATCATGACTGTTTATTTACTGACATGGTTGCCTTGTTTAGTTTGGTTGATTTTACTAAACTCCACTGAATATGCTTGAATGAGATTACTGTATTTATAGAGAGTCAATGTATTACAGGCTCTTAGCAACAACAACAAAAGCATTGGATGTGAAACTTCATCTGAAAACAACAGTGAATCTGAACCTAAAACTCAGCGCTATGCCACCTACTGGTACCGTTGGTATATTTGTTTAGTATTCTCTATGTTGGGCATGCTTCAAGGTGCAATTTGGAACACATGGGCACCAATTGATGATTCTGCAGAAGTATCTTATGGTTTTACAGAATGTAGGTGTTTATTATACTTATACTCAGACGTGGGCAGTCTACTTTTTTGGTAGCATTAGCGCCACTACTTTTTTGTTGGAGTAGCAGCTGCAATAGCAGCAACTTTTTAATGTATCAAAGAGACACTACATTTATTTTGGTCACATTCCTGCTACCAGTTACTTTCCAACATAAAGTGAAAAAAATATTTCTTTTTGGAGATTTTTCATTAAAACAATGCATGAAACAATCAAAGCAAAAATCATTCAATTATTATGGAAAACATCAAGCCAACACCTGTCACAACACAGAAGATGAAATTTTTGACAGTGTGTTGGACTGGTGCCATTGCATGAAACGTGGGTAGCTATGGAAAGAAAAGTCAATTGCAGAGGCTTTTTTTAGACAGAAACAAGTTTCCTGTTGCCGATTTATATATAATATCTCTTTATTAAATAGTACAACACCCCCATTCCTTCCCGGAATGGCCCGATTCGGTGAGTCCGATTCGGTGAGTCCGATCCCTTAATGGGGGATTTTTTCAATTTTTTTTTTTAATTATTGGGTACCGTGGCCTAATTATCATTGCCGTTTTAGGGTTAGGGATTAGGAGTTAGGGTTAGAGGTTAGGAACTCACCGAATCAGACTCACCGAATCGGACTCACCGAATAGTAGCAGACCCATTCCTTCCAGTGCTGCGGTGGAGAGATTTTCCTTCATTGGAAAAGTGGGCAGAACTCGGCGACGTACATTTTGAAGTGCTCGCGTTTTTGAAAGATGCGTAACAATAAATTTCCCTTAGATTCCTAGAACGTGTTTTCTATAGTGACGTTGAAGTGGCACTGTAAACCAGGGATGTACAAAGTCCGGCCCGCAATACATTTTTGTGTGACCTTTTGCATTGTCATATACATATATTTGTTCTGCCTGGAGAAAAGTTTGGACACCCCTGGTGTAAACAAATTATATTATTCTCTTCAACTTTTTTTTGAAATCACAAAGTGTTTCTTGTGTCAGTTTTATTAAGACAAAAGAGTATGTTACTTTAAGCCCAAGTAGCATGCTACTTTTATAGATTAGTAGTGCACTCTACTTTAGCTCAAGTAGCGGGGCATGCTATTTTTAAAGTAGTGGTCGATGCCCCCCTCTGCTTGTACTGTAGTTTATATTATTCTTTTAACAGTATGAGTATACTATACCTATACGGCACGCATATCCATTACTGTTCAACCATAGTGATAGAGTATGGTTGAATGTTGGTGCTAGTATTCTAGTATATAAATATAGGTCCTACCAAATTATGTTGCAACGATTTGGTATACTTCATGGCTCCTGTGATTAAATTTCACGGTGTTTGTAAATTATATTGCCCAATTCTCTTTTTATCACTTTTGTGAACACAATCTCTAATCAAAATAGCTGACCTTAATATGGTTACTGAATATTTACCATTGCTTTCCATTCTGTGGCACCTAGTGGATGGAATAATTAACCGACCACAACACTTTAAGCATCGAAATGTTCATT
The DNA here is from genome assembly GCF_918807975.1 of Aplidium turbinatum. Classification (NCBI taxonomy): domain Eukaryota; kingdom Metazoa; phylum Chordata; class Ascidiacea; order Aplousobranchia; family Polyclinidae; genus Aplidium; species Aplidium turbinatum. The sequence continues at coordinate 18,202,310 of NC_137480.1, read as the reverse complement.
CTCTCAAACTGGGTGACAGGGCCTGCTTTACTGGTTCAAAATATTTGAAAAAAACTGCATTGATGCATGGAACTTCTCAGAGTTAACGTTTTCAAAATGAGATGATCGGCAGAGGCATGTGGCTACTGCTATTAATCTTCCTACACATAGCTTCCAAACACAATAGATGCCAACCTTATGCAGCTCAACTATCAGACATTTCAATTGACAATGTCAACAGAAAATACGATGATTATTTCTTTATGTAAATCAATATAACGATCAATGAAACAATCCAATTCATATCATTCTGTTTTGGTAACACATACAAAACATCTAAGAGAGCAGACATTACGAGTGGTGACAATGCTTTGATTTCTATTATATCTCTAATATGTTTATAAACACTATGATATTATTTGATTTGTTTCTATATGTATGTCATAATTGGATAAGCATTAAAAGGCTTCTTATTGATTTTTCAGCGGACATTGAACTGCTCACCAATTGGGGTCCTATATCTTTCATTATTTTTATGCCTATCTTTATGTGGGTGCTGGACAATAAAGGACTTCGTGTTTCGGTGGTCACCACTGCTTTTTTCATCAGTTTAGGAACAGCTCTTCGCTGCTTGCCTTTGGATGTATCTGTACTTCATTAGTAAGTTAGTTTTGTATTAAATTTTGTTAGTTTTCTGTATTTTGCTTTGTTGCACACATGACCGGGGAAAACTCATCTGTACATGCCTCATCTAATGAGATAAATTTTATACATGTTCTGTTCTAAGGGTCTCAAACACGCAGGCCACATGCGGCTCACGAAGACTTTTTGTGCGGCCCGTGATACATTTTTAAACTTTGAAATGATTAATAATTGCAGTACTTTATTTTTTCTATAGATTTAGAAAGATAAAATTCAATCTAAAATTGCTTAAAAAGTCTAAAAATGCTCAACAAACTTCACACGACTTTTTAGCGCTACTGTCGCGCCATTTTATTGCGTGTGAGAAACTCGTATTGTTACATCACAATCACATTGCCTATTCACTCATTGTGTCATTATTGCAATAGTTTCCTTGGTATTTGTTGAAGTCAGTTCTTCAAGGGTTTAGTTTTTTTATGCGCCTTTGAAAGTTGATTGCAAGATTTTTACTCTCCAGGTCCGTCGTTTCGTTTTCGTTTTTTTTTTTGCGTTTATACAGTGTTTTTTCAAATTTCCATATCTTTGCTCTTACTACGTTTCTTGCAATATTTTTGGTGTGTTCTTACTACCTTTTTTTTATTGTGTTTTATCTTTTAATTGTGTTATTTTGTTTTATGAATTCTTATTGTGTATTGCGGCTTTCGGGTTAATGTACAGGAATACAAGTGTTCATTTGGCCCTTAGAGCAATTTGAGTCTTGAGAGCCGTGCTGTAGAGGTGATTACATAATTAGTAACTGTATAAAAGTGTATATATATATTTGATGATTTCCAATATACGTATAAATTATCTTGTCTTTTATAACTTCTGAACCAGTACCCCTAGCTTAAACAAACGTTTACATTTATTTTAAAACATTGTTGTGTTTTTAACTATAGTGTTCATAAACTCAAAAAAACATTGTTATCGATGTAGAAATACTATTTTTTCTGCTTAAATAGTTTTATATGCTGCAGAAAATTGTGTAGTGGCTCGGCACGTTTTCAATTGTAGTATAATTCTCGAATATATTGTATAGCTTATATGTATACTTCACATTATTCTGACTACCGTTTCTGACTTTTGCTTATAGTTTCATTCATATTGGACAATTTTTCAATGGAATCGCTGGCTGTGTTGTCATGGCTGCTCCCCCTTTGCTTTCCAATACTTGGTTCCCTTTGAAAGAGAGAATTACTGCAACTGGGGTCGCAACTTTGTTCAATTACATGGGTAAATCATATGCTTGAACAATTGTATATTTTTCAATTTTTTGTTATTGTAAGTTACTCTGTACTTTTGTGTGCTTGTCGCATGTCTTATAGCATGGAAACTTTTTGGCTCAGGAAATCTTTTCAAATGCTCAAATTAAAATGTTTATTTAAAAGCATGTGCTGTGTAAGCAATTAACGCGTTATCATTTTTTTTTTTTTTTTGCAAAACTTCTTTCAACCTGACTTAGCCTACACGCAGGAAAGTCATTCAACCAACCTATAATTTTTTACACTTACAATCCATATTTATAATTGCTCAGGTACCGGTGTTGCTTATGTTGTTGGAATGGTCGTGCAAGATCCTTCAAATGACGCCAAGAATGCATCTAAAAGCTGTCTTCATGTTCTTCCCGACGACATTAACAGCACCTGCCACGAAGTCTTTATGATTCGGTAATAAGATTTACTTGTGCTTTAATTCTCATGTATGTCGGGCGAAGGAGACGTTTTGTTGCTTTTTGACAATAGAGTTTTACCGAGTAGGAAATTGAATAGAAAGGAGTATAACGTTTTTTTCTATGTATACTAACGTTTTGTGTTGTGCACTCATAGCCTTCAGATTTTTAAAATTGTCCAAGTTCTGTTCAAAGTTAACCTTCCAAATCAGACGACTTTAGTCCAAATTTGGGAGAATTTTTAGTTCATTATTTCTACTTTTTTTTGTTATGTAAGATAACAATAATTTCTGACACAAGAAGTTAGTTTTTATCACATTTGTTTATTTATTTTCATGTATGCATTTCTTAATTTGTTAAATTTTTTCCCAGTCAAGAAATAAAAAACATCCTCTACATTGAGTGTGGATTGAGCGTGTTTGTCTTCGTTTCAATGTTGGTATTTTTCCCCAAGCGGCCTCCTTTACCACCAAGTGTATCTGCTGCTATTCCCAGAGTTAGCTTGAAGGTACACTAGATACTTGCTGTGTCAATCCCGCTTAATCGGACCACACTTGAACCAACTCAACTTGGTTCGATTAAGAGGGTAGTCCAATTTAGCAAAGAGAACTATTTTTTTTTGAGATTAATTATTTATTTTAAATGCTTTTAACTTTAAAGTGTATTTCTCAAACTGGGAGATATCTTGGTCTAGTGCGTCGTTTTCATGTTCAAAGGGCATCACACATCAGTGCAATATACTTATGCTTATATTTGTTGAAGATCGGGCTGAGTAGATGCAACTTTTGTCATGTCTGTTAATTTGTTATCGCTGTTGCGTTGCAAGTTCAAAGAGTTTTACTTGGTACGTCGTACCAAATAATGCATGATAACCGCAACTATCAATACAACGTAAGAACGGTTATATGAATACAAACACGCTACAGTTTTGATCAATAAAAGTCTCTAGTCATGTGCAAGTGACGAGTTGGAGTGAGAGACTGCTCGTCATGACACTACTTGTCATTTGCGCATGGCTATTGGCTAGAGAACTGTGTTCCGGAAGCTCTGTGAAAAACCGCTATCACTACAGCCAACTCGCAACATTCGGCTAAAAAAGAACGTACAATCTACACTTGTGAAATAATTTTAATTGATATGTACCCTACTCTAACGTTGTTATACTGTATTGTGATCGTAAAATCATCAATACATTAAACCCACTATGGCCTGCATGACAAACCTGTGTACCAGGCTGTGGGGCTGCATGTGCAAATAAATACAATAAAGAACAATTGATGAAAGTAGTTAAGGCGAACTTTCTAGGATATGGCTGTAACCCAATCAACAAATCAGGCCTTCCATTGTTTCAACCTCCGCTAACGTTAAATCAAGGCAAGAATGACTTGATTCGCTGGCTATAGGAGGTCACCGTCTCTAATTTCATTACAGGAAGGGTTAAAGCAACTTCTTCACCATAGGCAGTACTGGGTGGTAACTGCAGTTATGGCACTTGTCATCGGCACCTGGTCAGCATGGACTGGTGTCATGCCTATTATCATCAAGCCCATTGGCGTCCAACAAGTGAGTCTGTTTAAAAGTTGATTTTTATCAATTATCTTACACAACAAATCAGTCGTTTCTTTACAACGTCTGCAGACGTTGAATCAATGTAAAAACCGACTGGTCTGCTGTCTGAGTATGACAGGAAAGGCCAAAAAGTTCAAATTTTGAATTTTTTTTCGATTTCCCAATATTTAGCATATGACTTTAGAATAACTTTATCTTTTTAGTCAATCAGGAATTAAATTCACATTGAACTACATGCATTCTCGGTGCAAAACTGGTAATCTGTATGCGAAAGCAAAAACCGTATGGCAATCTTTTAAGCGTTGTTAGATCTTTTTAACCGTTACTTTGCTACACAGAAAGAAGCCGGGATGATTGGATTTGTCATGAGCATGGTTGGTTGTTTAGTAGGAATGCTTGTTGGATGGTAAGTAAAGCACACTTATGCAAAATATTAACTAGTTTATCTAGTCTGCACGCGTCAGTCGTCACATGATGTTTTGTTTATTTTTTCAAAACTTAATCGTACTCAAAATAATTATCAGCACATTGACCTTTTTTTCCATTTGGTTGATTTGCATTGGGTTGATTTTTTAAAAATCGGTTGATTTGCTGTCGAATGTTGAGCAAATCTGCTTTCGACATTTTGTTGTCTCCTTCAGTCCTTCCCTGAGAGTAAAATGCGCTTTGGTTTTCCTCTGTCAATGCAGTTAGTGGGCAAGTCAATAAAACTTTGTTTTGTTTAAATAAGAGCATCCGACCTTTGTGCGAGAATGAATGCAAGTGATTTCTGAAGGTAGTTTTTGTTGCTGTTTCAGGATCACAGATCGCTTGAAAGGAAGGATGAAGCTTGTTCTCACTGTTTTATTCTCTTTTTGTATCATTTTGTTTCTTTATTTTATCATCATCGCCAACAAGTGGCTTAATTTCACTCCATTTTTGCCTCAATCCGGTGAGCCACTTGCTAAAAATATATTATGCTAACACATTCACCGCTATTCTACGATACCACAATGTAAAAGGGAAATTTTTCTAGCTAAACGCGCAGTGATTGCCGCACTTACAAAGATAACATTTTTTCGTAACATATGTATATTTTTCTGATTGGCCCACTAACTAACTTCGTAAATTTATCTGTTAAAAGCTAGTCAGTGTATTCAGGCCTCTAAGCTCCTCTATTTTTCCGGCGACCAAGCATGGCCTACCAGAGCTTCCCGGCGGCCAAATACTCGCGCTTGGCAGCCTTGGCAAGTAAAAAATCCGTTAAAAATTTGTGTATTTGGAAATCCGTTAATAAATATCGTGCTGTCGTTCATTCAGGTAACAACGCAAACAAGGCCCTATAACATATTTGCAGTTGTATTTAATTGTACTGCTTCCCAAGTAGGTGTAAAGCTATCGTTGGAGTTTTAATGCAGTCAGTCGACGCGCAGCCTTTTTGCAAAACCTGTATCAGCAATATTTCTTGTCGGACTTTGCCTTGTTTATGTACAGGTTGCGAATGCCGGTGAGGGAAAAAGTTTCACGATTAAACGCGAGTAGAGAATAAAATTTCAAATACCAACAGAGTGAAGAAAGGCTAGCTTGTGGAAGCCGGCGACTATACGTCGCCTACCGGCGCGGTAGTTTCGGAGGCCATTTTACGACTTTTCGGCGGCCGCGGCCGCCGGGTACTTGGAGGCCTTGTATTCTATATGTTTTATACTATGTTTTATACTGCTATTAGTTAATCACGTTGCATTATCAGTTGGAAGCTACTAATGCTTGGAAAGACCAAAATAGTGATATCTGGCGAATTCACACTTCAGTCCTAGTCTTTCTCTTTTTTTTTACAGAGGCGACTGGTAATACGAAATTTAAAGGTGGCAAAGAGAAGGTGATTCAATAAGTACCAGTAGTAACCTGCCATGAATCACTTTCTCCTTGCCCAATTTCTTATAGTTATACGTGTCAGTTTCATAGACAACATTTTCTCATTGTACATTGTGTCAGCTGAGGTGTGGACTGTATGCGTGCTCCTCGGTACTGTGATGAACGCGGCCGTGCCAGTAGGCATGGAGATGGCCGCTGACGCAGGCTATCCAACATGCGAAGGAACATCTACCTCTATCGTGGTGTGGCTGTTCAACGTCTTCTCGTTCATTTTTCTGCTTCTCCTAGGCCTTGCGTCAAGTAAGACTGAATTTGAAGTATTTTTTGTATCACTAACGTCTTAACTGCTAAAGTACAAAACAGTGCTAATGTTTCTTTCAAGTGAAAACAGTGAAAAGAGATAGAGTTCTGCCTGGTTGTCAGCGTCAGGCTGGGTGTTCACTCGGCTAAGTAACGAGAAATATTTTGTTGACTGAAAACGTCGTTTCTACGCAAAACAGCCTTGCATTCAAGTTATTTTTTTCTACTTTGAAAAACAATGCTAAACGTTTTGTCCGCGTAATTTATTCGAATGCTGTTCTGAGAACACTATTATTATTTTACATTGCTCTATCACAAACTGCACTTTCAACCTCCCTTTGCGCTTCAGACCCGCTCTTTGCTAATTATGTGATGCTGGGTTGCGTGTGCGTTGGTGTTCCCATGCTGGTGTTCTTCACGACTGAGCAAAACCGGCGTTTTCAACTTGACGTCCACATCAGCATCGATGGATCCACTGATGGAAGCGAATATGGTTCGATGGACAGGGAAGTTGATCTCTCAGGAGGAGAAAGTCATGCTTAGCTACTGCATCAACTTCTGCATCGATTTTAGTGACACAAAGTCATTGTATTTTAGCTTCGTGCAAGTGAGAATCCGTTTTTGGTTTCGATAGCTAAGAAAAAAAAAAAAAAACAGTTTTACATTATCTTTCCTTTTTGTCTTGCTCAAGTATTATTATTATTTATCTTCTAATTGTGACTTAAAAATCTGAAGTAGTTTAATGTGCTTTCGAGCAATTTTCTATTGCATGAGCACATTGAGGAGTAACAGTCGTCAAAGATGCAGTTTATCAAAGCACGTAGGCTAAGATATGTGCTCCATACTACACTGCACTGATGCTGTTGTACTTTGAGCTGTGTGGTATGGATTATTGGATATATGTAGCTTCATTTGTCGCGAGAATTTCGAAAGTCTCAATGTCAATATGCAATTATTTTATGTTAAGTTGCTATTCTCAATCAGGACTGTGGCGTCGAGCAAAAAATATACGACTCCGACTTCTCGGCTTATAACTGACCGACCGGACTTTGGATGTGATCCGGACCCGCCAAAATCCCTCCGACTCCACAGCCCTGTTCTCAACACTCTAGTGCTTGCAGTCTTGTTATGCTTGTTGTTACTTGTAAACTTTTCTAATGATGACCGTTTTTTTGTAAACTGTGTTTCCGATTGCAATTTCTGTGCTTTCTGCATTAGTTGCTTGCGTTCAGCAGAATCTACGGTAGCCGATAGTAAGTTAAATTGTATTTTTTGTGTAATTTTCTAATGTTATAAGCTGTGTATTTACATCTAGTTTATTTTTTTGACTTTTTTTTGGAAAAAAACTACATCTTGTCTCATGATTGTGTGTTTTGGCCACATTTTCTATGGATGAATGAGAACCTATGCAGTACAATGCAAAGACGTCCAGAATAATAAAACAAATCGTTTTTGTTGATATTATCACTGATTTTGACAGTGTTGCTCGGTTGCTACAGAAGTTGCATTTATTTGTGTTTTACCGGATGCGATGTTTATTTCATTTTTAATCATTTCAAGCAACTTGCTGTGTTCCAACAGAACACGAAAATCTTACATTACGTTTTTGCCTTTTGCAGCATTATGCCAACAAGTGTGCTAAGGCACCCTCACCAGCATAAATGTTGAGCCCAATCTTGTGACGTGACCGTTTCATTTTCACCTAGCTCGCAAATCAAAAAAAGTGTTCAGACGTTGGATTAATGCAAAAAGATGTTACGACGAAGGTTTTTGCTCGGTAGCCTAGTTGAAGGTTTTCATTAAACGGACAGGAACACAAGAAAGCTAGCATTCATATCCACTTCAAGCATGTAGTTTAGTAACTCACGTATTTTGCCAGACACAACAGCATTGGGTAGGTTTCGAACCGTTGTTGTTCTTAACATCGTGCAGGTGCTCTTACCACTCGACAATTTTACTGGTGTCCAATAATGACTGCTGACGCGAACTCTATATTTTATTTAGAGTCTTTAGACCAATCGTTGTGTTTGTTGAAGGTTTAAGAAAAAGTGCATCAATTTTATCGATTGCTTTTTCAACATGGATATTTACATTGTCATACATTCGGAATTTAATCATATATCTAATTTGAAATAACTCAAGACTTGTCTTCTTTTACATGCATTGCATTTAAGTTATTATTGAGAAATGTAGGCTATGCTATAAAATGTGAATTTGCTGTGAAACTAAAGTGTTTTCGACTGATTATTTTCGTGCAATTATTGGGGTCTGCACGTTGTCGCAATACAAGTTGTTTATGTGCAATTTACATTATTGTCAAGTGGCAGTGCTGGTGCAGTATTTGTGTGTAAGCCAGAAAATGCGTGGCACTGTTTGATTCAATTAAACAGATGATATATTTTTGACGCAAAAAAGTAAAAAATAATCTTTTGCCTTCTGTTCGGCAGAGGAGCATTTGGCCACTCCCTCTCCCACCCCTAAAGAAAAAAATGACGTAACTTACCCTGTAAAATGCAGATAAATAATAATCATCTGCGGCAAAGGAAAAAATTATCATAGCCTTCTGTGAACATCACCCTGAAAAACCTAAAGTTAGACTTCTCTATAGACCAGGGATAGGCGAGCTTTTTGGACCACGTACCAAAAACTTTTCAATTTTTGACAAGCGGGCCCATGCAAGTATATGGAATGGACAAGAGTGCTAAGTTTAGCCGAATCTTTGGTCCCAGAATCTTCAAACAGCTGTCCTCATTCAGCTGACACGAATTTTATCGTTCTGGTTGGATGAGTTCGTCTTGTGGATGTCTGCAGGGTTGCCAACTGGTATATTTATATACCAAATTCCAGAAATCTGGTATATTTCAAACCTGTTTGGTATGCGATTTTTTAGTTTGGTATATTTTGGAAAACTGGTATATTCTTGGTATATTTTTGAAATTAAAAAAACTGTTTCTGAATTTCTACCAGATATTTACTTTACAATCTGGCAATCCTTTACAGTAACAGTAGAGCAGTAGTTCTCAAACTGTGCGTCGCGACGCCCTGGTGCGTCGTTTCAATTTTCCAAGGGCGTCGCAGAAGAGTTTCGTTTCGTAGCTGGATTCAGTTTATCTTATAAAGATGAGGTTAATCCTTTGATTAGCAGTTTCAGTTGTCACCAAAGTTGTTAACTTCATTAAAACAAGCCCACTGAAGTCAAGAGTTTTCAAAAAACTTTGTGGAGAAATGAATGCAGCGCATCGGAGTTTGCTCTTTTAATTTTCATTCGAGTGGCTTTCGTTTAGAAAATTCTTTGAACCCTTCTGCGAATTGGTGGATGAACTTCAGGCTTTTTTGCAGCAAGAAAATAATCCACTTGCAGAGTGTTTAGCTCAGAACAATTTCTTATTGAAATTGACTTACTTTACTTGTGTGATATCTTCGCCAAACTGAACATTTCTATGCAAGGGCCGAATAAAAATGACATTTCAGATAAAATTGCAGCATTCGTTAAAAAGCTGCTATTGTGTAAGGAAGATATAGCAAACCTGTCTGGAAGCTCTCGATACTTCACTTTCTTGTTCAATTTGCTTGAAAAGAAAAGTATGACGCTGCCTTCAAATTTGTGAAGCATATTTGGGCAACATTTGTCCAAGCTCGAGTCGAAATTTGCAAAATACTTCCCGAGAAATTTATCAAACTACGAATGGATTCGTGATCCTTTCGTTCAACCTACTCCACTGTCTTTTACTGCACAAGAAAAAGAAGCCTACTTTGACCTTTCTTGTGACAATTCTCTGAAAAGGATGTTTAATTCAGGAAATCCGGCAAATTTCTGGATTTCAATGAATGGCGATTATCCAGCTTTGGTGAAGAAAGCACTACGAATTATTATCCCATATGTCACGTCATATTTATGTGAAGCAGGATTTTCTGCCTTGGCGGTGATAAAAAGCAAATTTCGATCACCAATAAACACAGAAAGAAAAATGCGGGTGGCAGTTTCAAAAATTCTCCCAAGATTTAATGAACTTTGTAAAAACAAACAAGCCCACACGTTACATTAAATAATATGCATTGCTTTTTGTTGTTGTATCAACAAACAAAACTTTAATAATAAGTTTCCTCATTAACTTTTATTTGCTGGTGCGTCGCAAGTCCAGAAAACTTTTCCAGAGGCGTCGCAAAAAAAAAAGTTTGAGAACCACTGCAGTAGAGTATAGGAAATTCAAAATTGATTAATAATGGCATCAAAGAAATGGAAACCACGTTATGATGGTCAACGAAAATTTCGTTCAGAATGGTCTGATGAATTTCCTTGGATCTCTAAATCTAGTGATGGAGGAGATGCACCTTATTGCAAACTTTGCAGAAAAGTGCTTGCGGTACGAAAAGCAGCCATCATCCAGCATTACAAAACAGAGGAACACAAGAAAAGAGAAAATGCAACTAACAATTCAAGAAAAATAACATTTCAAAGCGTGTCACCTTCACTGGAAGTTAAAAAAGTGGAAATGGAGCTTGCTGCTTCGGTATGTTGTCATTGTTCTGTATCAACTGTGGATCATTTAAGTGAGATAGTAAAAAAGCATGGCACAGGCAGTGCTTTAGCCAATATTCGCTTGCACAGAACGAAGTGCTCCAAAATAATTCACAACGTTTTGTCCAAATCATTATTTGAAGAATTCATGGAAGATATAAAAAACAAGCCCTTTTCTTTGATTTGTGATGAATCTACTGACATTTCCTCTGACAAACATATGTGTGCTCTTGTGATTTACTTCAATGAAAGGCTTGAAAAGATTGATGTTGGGTTACTTGGATTAGTTCCCGTCACCAGAGCTACAGGAGAAGCTTTGTTTTGTTTGCTGAAACAAACTCTTGCAGATGCTGGTATGGATTTTAAGAACTGCATCGGATTTGGAAGTGATGGAGCAGCAAACATGGTGGGAGAGCAAAACTCATTGTTTTCAAGGATTTTGAAGGAATCGCCCAACTGTGTTTTGTTTAAGTGCATTTGCCACAGTCTTTCTCTGTGTGTAGAGAAAGGCTTTGAAAAGCTTCCTTCAGCTTTAGGCTTTCTTTTGGCTGAAATTCCATCTTGGTTTAGTAAGAGTGCACTTAGGAGAGACGAGTACAAGACTTTATTTAAGGCCTTGGATACTGCTGAGGAGAGCAGTTCAGCTTCTCTTCCTTTCCAAAAAATGAGTGCAACAAGGTGGTTGGTACGCGGAAAGTTGATTACCAATCTATTGGAAAATTGGAAAGTTTTAAAAGAATACTTTGCAGCAGCAGAGCTAATTGGAACTCAAGCTGTCAGATACAAGGCTGCAACTCTACGTAATATCTTGTGTGATGACATAACTTACTTGTATTTAATTATGGTTGCTCCAGTGATCCAAGAATTTGAAAAGGTTAATGCATTCTTTCAAGCCTCTAAGGCTGACCCAGAGAAAATGGTTAGTGAGTTGAATGTGCATCACAAAACCCTGAAGCAAAGACTCTATGACACTCGGGGATATCAAAAACCAATTTCACTTATTGATTTTGGTTCAAGATTTCAGTCTGAATTGTTACGCTGCAAACGAGAGAATGCTGGAAACCCACAATTTATAGTTTCGGTGGAGCTTCTACTTGAGCGATGCATGCAGTTTTTAATGGAATTGTTGATTCAAGTTGAGAAAAGGCTCCCTTCGTCTAAGCAAATTTTTCAAGGTCTCAGTGGCCTTCATCCAAATGTAGTTCTTTCACAGATGTCACGTTTACCGTTTTCGCAACTTCCATTTCAGCACCTTCTATCACGTAACCCAGATCTTGAAAGCCAGTACAGAAAGTTAATTTGTCACATATGGGAAGAAGAAAAGTCTGCTTTTCCTGACGGATTACCAAAAGAAACTGTTCCATTTTGGCTTGGTATCCGAAACTTTGAAACTGTTGATAGTTGTAAACCCTACAAAGAGTTAGCACATTATGCTCTTGCTTGTTTGGCTACTCCAGTCAGTAACGCTATTGTTGAGAGAATGTTTAGCCAGGTCACTTGTGTAAAAACTAAATTCCGAAATAGGCTTAAACTTCCAATGCTAGAAGCAATTCTGAGGGTAAGGCATTGTTTAATTATGAAAGGAGAATGCTGTAAGAAATTTGATGTTACCCAACGCATGTTCGCAAACTTTAATTCACATAATATGTATGATCTAGAAAATGAGAATGGAAATGAGTTTGAATTGCTTGACTAAACTTTTCCATTCATACAGTAGAATTCGCCTATAGTGACTTTGGCTATAGTGACACTTCGCCTATAGTGACACTGACACCTGTTGCAAAGTCCCGTTTGCAAACCATATGTTTTGCATAGAAATGACTTCGCCTATAGTGACTTCGTGTATAAGAACACTTTGCTTAGCCTACAGTGACACCACATTTCTGTCCCTTGGGCTCAAAAATTTTCGTATAAGGACACTTTACGGTGTATTTCCAGTTTAAGTTGGAATCATATTTTGTCCTTATCAGCATTCGCCAGTTCCTAGCCAGCAAATCCATCTTTTTAGGTTGATTTAACGTATGCAGAGATTGAACCATAAAGGATTGATTTGCTGACTGGGTTTGAATTAAACCAACATGGGATGCGCATGCGCAGATACTGCACAAGTGACGTTATTAACGGCGTCATCATTCGTCTATAGTGACACTTCGCTTATAGTGACACTTTTTCCGTGGTCTCTTCAGGTGTCACTATAGGCGAATTCTACTGTATTATCAATGCATTGTCAAACATTTATTTTTCAAGGTTCTTAATGAAAAATGGCCGTTAAGTTTTGTTAACATGTATTGTTTGTATATGTGCTTCTAATTGCTCATAGTTTGTTTGTTTTTTTCAGGTAAAAATAAGTTTGGTATATATTTGGTATATTTTAATCCAAAGTTTGGTATATTGTTGCCTTTACAATCTGGCAACCCTGGATGTCTGTTCTGCCAGTGCTCAACCAGATTCCAGAAATGCAAAATTTGAAGTTGTAAGGTTTTGCCTATACTATCAAGTTTTATCATCTATACTTTTATCTGGCTACAGCTGAATGAATTTCTGCTTTAGTAGCCTACAGCAGAATATTAATTTATGAACCGTCAATGTTAAGTTAGCAACCGTGTAGCACGGCCTGCATGTTTTTATATTTTTAATGTGATCGTACCTGCATTTCTGCAAGAGTGGGCTAGCAGAATAGGCTATTGGTCTGCTCAAGGAATTAAAAGCAAAACGTGTAGCACTATATTATAATACCACTACCTATCAGGCCTTCACTGCAGAAATCGTATTTTTCCCCATTTCTTTGACTCAATGCAACATCCAAGACTATCTAATTCTAATCTATATTGATATAAGCACATTTTACGCAAAGTTACATAAAAGATAGGCCTTAAAGACATAATATCTTTTGCAATAAATTTGTTTTGAACCAAAAGCAAGTGGGACCATACAAAAGACTTAATACAGTATTTGTCATAAACCATGAGTTTGGCCTTTAAAATGCAAAGTTGGGCAAAATAAAAAGTATTTCAAAAATGAGGATATTGATAGACCATTACCATACATAATTTTACCTACAAGCCCCATAGTCTACTTTTAACAATAAGCTATAAAATTTGAAAGCGGTTGATTTTTAAGAGAAGACGCATAGCCTGTTTTCTTTTTTACTTCATATCTATGGTCATTCTTTATAGGCTAGAACAGAGGTCACCAAACTTTTTTTGGAAACGGCTGGGTGACTGTGTAAGAAGAAATGCTCTCAGACCAGATAACCATTTTTTCCAGCACAGTTTGCGATCTGTGGTGGTGATTCAACAGAGTGGGTATACTTTATTCCGCTCTGCACCAATTAATACGTTCAGTTGAGTGCAGGTAAATGGGTTGTGATGAGAAACCTCATTATTTTATCACAAAGTCATACATACATATTACTACATACTAGCCTATCTAAGCTTTCAGAAACAGCTGTTTGAAGATAAGAAACAACAAATTAAATATTTCACACTGCGTTATCTTTTCATAGGAAGTCTGCTCTGCCCTGATAGGTTAGTTAGTTAGTTAGCATGACTTGAACGAAGACGTCAGGATCAAGCAGCTCTGGTTCGACTCTTGGGGTATACGCTTGAGCAATGCACTATAAGGTCTGCTCTCCATTCAGTTCCACCTAGTGGATAGAATAGGCTAATTCCCTGACAACAACAATTGGAAACTTAACTTTGTCAATTTTGGTAACTGGCCCTGTGTCAAAAGCCTTTACAAGTATGCGAAACTACCAGAAATAACCTATCCAGGCTTTGTCAATCCGAGCATAAGGATTCTAAAACCAATTTAATTTGCTTATTACATTGTTTGCACGGTTTAGCAGACAAACCTCATGTGCCGTAGTTTGGGGACCTCTGGTATGTTTGGGCCGTAGTTTGGTAACATGTTATGAAACTGCTAAAAGCAGCAAAAGCAAATTTTTGCTTGAGCTCAACAAATCATAGGCTAAATCAAGGGTCACCAAACTTTTTTCTCTGAGGGCCGGATTGCTGCGAGATTAACAGCTGCGGCCGGATGCGAATTGCGAAAAGATATACAACTATTTAGAATCTCCATTGACTTGAATTGCCCAAATTCTTCTGCTTATGATGTCTAGTCTGGCTGGTATGATTTGCCTAACAGAGATATCGCACTGATGAAACATTGGTGTTTTGAACAACAAAGTTTGTGATGTCATAAAAAGAAACAATATGGAAAAATCATTAGCAGGTTGCGTGTAGCTCAACAGCAACGTCCTTTACAAAAAGTTTGGTAACTTTTTTTCTTAACAGTTGTAGTGCAGCTGTTATTTCCGCAGCACGTGGCGGGCCGGATGAAATCAGTTCGCGGGCCGGTTTCGGCCCGCGTGCCATAGTTTGGTGACCCCTGGGCTAGATCACCAGGTGTATCTTAAAAGTAACTTCCTTAACAGAGCTTCTGCATGATTGTAGATTTCATTGCTGGATACCATTGCTATGATATGAAGTTAGAATTGTGTATCTGGTAATTATAATAACAAATTTTTGTAGCTATTAGTAGATTCTAAATGGCTCAGTGTACAGATATTGCAATTCAAACAACCTGTGATGATGCGTCAATGTGTAAAAAGTAAGTTAGTCAAACTAAGCTATTAAATGAGTTTGTACAGAACTAAATCGAGTGATTTTGCTCAAAATTATTGATTGCTGTTTTCTTGCCATAAGCTTCTGTGACAATTTTTTAGTTAATACCATATAATACACAGAATGATGATATGATTCATTTAATTGATTTTAGTCTGTCTTTAATTGTTTTCAGCTAAATTCATATCATGACTGCTAATTTTGACAATGTAATCTTATTGCAAAGGCTTTGTATAAATATTGGTTTGGAACTTTAAACCATTTCAGTTTTATTATAAACTAATTAATATCCATTTTTAGATATGCTGTTTTAAAAGGCTATTGGAATGACCATTTTGTTAAAGATATGGTACAGGGGACTGGGCAAAGAAAGCAGCCGGAAATTAGCAGAGGTTGGTCGTTTTTTGCGTGATTATCAATTTGAATGATATAATGTCATTTGCATTGTGCCACCCCACATACATAGTAAAAAATATAAATCAATAATGAAAACTATCAATACTACAAAAAAGTGCTCAATGCTAAAATTTGCTCTGCTTTGCTTTTTTGCTTAGCATTGAGCACTTTTTTGTAGTATTGATAGTTTTCATTGTTTTAGTAAAAAATATATATATGCTTCAAGACACTGTACATGACAATAGTACATAAAATGCATATATATTATACTACAAGGGTCTCAAACACGCGATCCGCATGCGGCCCTCGAGGACTTTTGGTGCGGCCCGCGATGCATTTTTAAGCTTTGAAATAATTCATAATCACAGTACATATTTTTCTATATAGAAAGATAAAATGCCCATCAAACTTCAGACGACTTTTTAACACTACTGTCTCACCATTTTTGAGTACTGTACGGTAAACTTGTATTGTTACATCGCAATCACATTGCTTATTCACTCATTGTGTCATAATTGCAATAGTAACTTTGGCACTTGCTGAAGTCAATTCTTCAACAGTTTAGTTTTTCCGCGTTTTTGAAAGTTGATTGCAAGATTTTAGCTCTCCAAGTCCGTCGTTTCGTTTACGTGTTTTTTGTTTTTTTGCGTTGGTACAGTGTTTTACCATCTCTTTGTTCTTACTAATTTTTCTTGCTATCTAACGTTCTTGGTGTGTTCTTACTACTGTATATACATACAGTATCTTTTTTATTGCGTTTTCACTGTGTTATTTTGTTTATTGGTTTGTTTTAAATCTTTACCCTCGGACTAACAAAGCCTTGATAGGTTATTCCTGGTAGTTTCACGTACTTATAGAGGCTTTTGACGCAAGCCCGGGTTGCTGAGATTGGCAGAGTGAAGTTTTTCCATTGTTGAAGTGTTGTTGTCGGGAATTATTCCATCCATTAGGTACCGCTGAATGGAGAGCAGTCCTGAAATGTGTGGCTCAAGTGCACACTAAGGTGCAGCAAACCCCCCAATGTCGATGAATTGTCATGTAGATCGGTACCAATGTTCCATTTAGGCCTAAAACAAAGTTTGTGAAATTTGGTTGGAATCTGCACCTGCCTATGTGGGCAACCATTAATTTTTCTTTTCAGGGTTGCCATTTTGTAAATACTATCTATAATTAAATGAAGTTTCGCATTTAACTTTAGTAAAGTTTATGATTTCAGGGGGAAAGTGCACCACTGCACCATAGCATACCTTATTTATTATTACATCGTTTCCTACATTTTCAGGTTTGGAATCCAGCAATTAGGCTTTGGTTTTACTTTCTCTTTTACAAATTTTTGTAAATAAACGTAATTTTGGGCAAAATTCTATCTTTTCAGATTTCTGATTGTAGTCGTACGTTAACATGACAACTAATAGACACAAAATATTTGGCTTAGGTGATGCTGTCACTAAATGCGATGGCGAAATAACAGGAAGCCGTCTTCCAACCGCGCTACAGATATTGAGATCTATTATCTTTCACTTAGAGAACGGATATAGTGAAAATCGCACAAAATATGAGACTGCCAAGATAGTGTACATGAAAACTATTCCATTTTTTGAAAAAGGAGGCATACCCATGTTAGCTGAGCAGACATGTTGTCAAAAAATCATAAAACTGTTACAGGAGAATGAGAAACTGAGGAGAATACCGAAGGCACGAAGAACAACTCCTGCTGTAATTGCTAAGGTTGAACAGTACCAAAATGACCTGTCGAAAACATTCCCTTTATGGACTCCAAATTCCGAGCAAATAATACAAAACCCAAGACAAAAAATTTCTAAAATCGATGAAGACTGATAGAATGGCTACTATAGCTGGTTTCGATGTGAAATCATTTTCAAAACTGAAAAGGAAACAGGAGAGAATTGTAAGTGCAGAGAAACGGCATGAGAAGTCTGCTAGAGAAACTGAAACTTTATTTTCTACTGTTGGATTCGAAAGCAGCTCTAGCGAGGATGAAACGCCGCTATCATCATTTATACCACAACAAGCTCCAAAATCTCACAAAAGGACTGTGCGCACAGGGACTAAAGCTTTCATTCCACATGACACTGTCAAATCTCCAAAATTAGTAGCATTAGCTACTAGAATAAAAATGACAGCAGCACAACTAGCTGCGTTCACGGAGGCTTTCGTAGAAGAAGCTGGAGGAGATGCTTCAAAAATTACAAAATCCTACTCACAAGCTGACAAGGCCAGGCGTCAAGTTAACCAAGAAATAGCACAGGAATGTAGAGAACTGTGGATGCCACCGAAGTTTATGTCGCTACATTGGGATGGCAAAGGGCTCCCAACCCTCGTCAATAAGTACGAACACGAAGAGAGATTGGCGGTTGCCGTAGGTGACTCGAAAGAACTGAAATTACTAGGAATCCCAGCTTACAAAACAGGAACTGATCAACGGGCTGGACATATCATCTCAAACTTAAGTTGTGGATTGTTGCATAGCTGGCAGTGGTCGGAGAATGTAGTCAATATGGTATTTGATACTACATCGACTAATACAGGTCAAATGACAGCAGCATGTATAATTGTATAAGTATTCAGTAACAACTTGATCGAGCGTTGCTATGGTCAGCATGCCAACACCACATCGGCGAAATCATAGTGTCTCATGTGTTTGAAGACTTGAACATTGAGCCATCAAACTCTCCGGAGATCACTGTTTTTACCAGGCTCAGGACAAGCTGGAATCATCTTCCCCACGATGGGGATCAAGGACTGAGCCACTTGGATTTACAAAGCTTTTCTGTAGAGGCACGTCCCCTTATTCAAGAATGGATAGATGAAATTCTCGAACTTGCAAGAACTCAGCTAGAGTATAGGCGTGACGACTACAAAGAAATGATGAGTTTATGCGTGGCCTATTTAAGTTCTGATACTGTGAACTTTAGCTTCCAAAAACCAGGTGCCATCCACAAGGCCCGATGGATGGCCAAGATCATATATGCCATAAAGATTGTACTGCTAGAAAGGCAAACATCTGAGCTGCCAAAGGGGACAATAACTACCAGTTCTCAAATACAGAAGCTAAAACGATTCGTGACATTCATTTCTCTGGTGTATTGTCAATGGTGGTTTTGTTGCACAGTAGCTGTCGACGCCCCATGAAACAGCTTAACTTTATATCACAAGATTCTAAAATACAGAACAGTGAACGAACTGATATCAAACAGTGCAGCGAAGAGTTTCAAACGACATCTATGGTATCTTTCTGCTGATATGGTACCATTGGCTCTCTTTAGTTCAAAAGTTCCGAATGCTGAAAAGAGACGAATAGCCGATAAGCTCAGCAATATGAAGCCAGCAAATCCACTTGTATCACCGCTAGATCGCACTGGTTCCGGATACGGAAAATCCAATTTCCCAAATGAAATTACTCTCGTATCATGTCTGACAGATTTCATCAAAGTTGACTCGTGGTTTTTCTTCCATATCTTGGAAATAGACGATAGTTTTCTCGCTTTGCCTGTGGGCGAATGGTCGCAATCTGCTGCTTATCAGTCAGCGCTTCTCTACGTTGGTTCAGTAAATGTAGTCAACGATGTCGCTGAGCGTGGTGTACAATTGGGTACTGATTACTTACGCAGCGCTAGGAGTGAGAAACATTTTCAAAACACTATTCAAGTTGTTGAAAGTAACAGGAAGCACATTCCAAACTTACGCAAGAGAAAATCTGTGCCTGCAGAAACCGTAACCAAGTGATATTAAATGACTATTGCTTTTTCTAAGACTGAGAGTACCGGACACCGGTACGTTTAAGCATATTGGAAGACATGCTACACAATTTTACACGGTCGGATTTTCCACTAGCATGATCTTGAATAAAGTTATGTTCAAATACTTGTGAGTTTATATCAATATCACTTCATGCCATTCAAATTGTGCTTAGACTAATATTATAGCATATATATATATCTCATTTTTGTTTTTTTTTGAGAGATTTTCAAGCTGCCGGTTGCCCACATAAACGCTATCCAATTTCAATGATCTTTGAACACAGTAACTAACTTGGTTAGTCTAACAACAGGTGGGATCTACAAATTAATTTCTCAAAAAACATAAAAATGTTGGGGAGACGATGCGCCCTAGTGCACACCCCGAGAGCCCAACCAACGCCGCTTGATCTTAAGTGGAGCGCGTAACCACTGAGCTAATGGAGAGACAATTGACTTCTTATTGTGTGGTGCGGCCCTCGAGTCGATTTACAAGTGTTCATTTGGCCCTCAGATAGGGATGGGCAATTCAGAATAATTCACTATTCTAGAATTATTCCAGAATACTAAACCGAATCCAGAATCGAATCCAGAATACTGAATCCTATTAACTTCCAGGCTCCAGCAACACAAAAAGTAAAAAATTTCAGACACAAAAGCTACACAATCAAAGTAAATGTTTGTTGCAATGCAACACATTAAGGCATTCTAAATGACTTCCAGCCAAATGGGAGCAGTGTTGCCAGATGATGGAAGCCGCTTGGCAACAAAAAGTAACTAAAATTTCACCAGATATTTAAAACACCCTAAACAAGCCCGTAGCCAGCCGAGGGCCAGGGGGGGCATCGCCCCCCGCCCGGAAAAAATTCCGCCCCCCCCTGGAAAAATCCCAACATTCTCGAGCAACAGCTATAGCAACATCATCGAGCAACATTCTCAAGCAACAGCAATTATAATGATTTTGCCCAAAAAAAATTGTCGGCCCCCCCTAAAAAAAATTTCCCCCCCCCTTGCTCTGCGGTCTGGCTACGGCCCTGACCCTAAATAAAGCAATCTCACTTAAATACAAATAGTTTTTAAGACTTAAGACACTGCCATCATCCATATGCAGACCGCTTGCAAAACGTTTTCTATACGAGCAGGGATTATTTGCTAAAAAGTTTAAAAAAATTGAAAAAACTTTCTTGAAAAAAATTGAGTAGGAAAAATTTCACCAAAAAGTTATCTGGTTCCAAGGTCAAAAAGCTTGGCAAGAAAAACCTCTAAATTTCACCAGAATTTTTTAATTTGATATTCTATTTCCCCATCTGGCAACGCTGAACGGGAGCGCAGCTTAGTTTCCGTCAAGCCGCAGTCGAAAAGAATCGCTCGAAAGATGCTGAGGTGTTTCAGAGCCAACTCCTTTAGCAAGGGGCATCTGCTCAATGTTGTTACGCCCACCAGTCAAACTATCGCAGAGTCGCATACGCATGTGAATTGAAAAAAAGCATTGCACGATTGTGCATATTGTGTACAAAGCGTGAAGAAAATTGCGCGCTTAGTTTCTTTGGTTGCTCGTGCGAGCGAGTGACGTAGAGTTGCATGAGCCGTGCGCGCACAACGCGTGCACAATGTTTTTGAAAGTGCGAAACTGCGGATGGTGTCAGTGCAAAGAAAAAAGGGAGTAAACCACACTTTTTTTCAGTTCACTGTCTCCAGCTGACAGCTCGCACAAGACTTATGTATATCTTTAAAACCGAATCTTATTACCCGGTTTTATTGCCGTTTTGGATTCGGATAGTTTAGGATCCGAATCCTTCTGGATTCGGTATTCTGAATTGCCCATCCCTACCCTCAGAGCAATTTGACTTTGAGACCCTTGTTATAATATATTACTGATAGTGACATGCAGAATAGTACGTTTTCAGGTGAGCTCTAAATTTGGTAAATTTACTGAGCCCTCTACATGGGCTCAGTAAGGTAGATGGGCTCAGACAAGTAGCCTAGATGATTCCAACAACTAGCAGCAACAGCAGATAGGGACATTACATTACGGGACATGGAGCTCTACTTTTTCGGGCACATTTTTATAAAGGTCAATTGCCAATTTGACAAATTTTAACCTCGTGCTACAAGATTGTTTTCAACAAAAAAAACTTAAATTACTTAAAAAAGCATTCGGTGAGTTTTATTCATTTACTATTCGGTGAGTCCGATTCGGTGAGTCCGATTTGGTGAGTCCGATTTGGTGAGTTCCTAACCTCTAACCCCTAATCCCTAACCCTAAAACGGCAATGATAATTAGGCTACGGTACCTGATAATTTAAAAAAAAAATTGAAAAAATCCCTTATTAAGGGATCGGACTCACCGAAACGGGTCATTCCGCTTACGATATACATATAATCCAGAAAAAAGAACAATAATTAGTAAATCAGAAAAAAAACGTAATTCTAGTGTGGTAAATACGTAAGCCAAAAGTGGATGTAGTTTCGCATGCCCATGAGCTAAAATCTTTTGATATCAGGAAAGCTGCAGCTATCGCAGGGCGTTTTTTATAAGAGTTATATAACAGCAGTTGGTGTTGAAACTGCAAGTTCTGGCATGCTTGCTTATGATGCATAGCAATGTTTTTATACAAAGATTCATTTTACTTCAAATTATATTTTTGCTGCCACATTTGTATGGTAGTGACAAATTTTACTTGAATAACATCATTATAATACGGTCAGGGTTGATCGGTGTAAACCGAAAACTGGTTTAAACCGGGCAGTTTTGACCACCTATTACTGGTCAAAACTGGTTAAAACCCCTTTAGTGTATGAATCAAGTTGCTTTTCAGTTGAATTAAAAGTATTACCCTCCATGTTATTAGTAATGATGTTCAACTATATTTTGTTTTGATCAACAATAACCTAAATGCTGGATTTGGAACAAAAAATATTCAATTTCTCTGTTTATTTTTGATATTTCAATCAGTTGGTTACCGTATTTTACGGACCATAAAGCGCATCCGATTGTAAGGCGCACTGTCAATCAATTGCTTTGATTAGTTTTTTGTTCAGACATAAGGTGCGCTGGGCTATAGAACGCAACGTATTTTAAGGAGTATGGGTTACCGCATAAAGCTCGTTAAACAAAAATGCATAATAAATTTAAGCAAGTCACAATAGTACAAAAGAAAAAATGGGCCTAGTGAATATCACAGTTGCTAGTTTCTTTTACCGTAGTTTATTGTGTAAGACGGTGGTTTATTTATATAATATTAATAGTATCGGTACTGGTTTTGAGTGTAGGCAATAAAGCACTACTTGATCCATACATTAGGCGCACCGGCTTATAATGCTCACGATCAATTTATGAGAAAAAAGGATTTAAATTGCGCCTTATGGTCCGTAAAATACAGGTATTTTAATTATTGAGAAAATTCAAATTCTAAAAATAAGTTTCTGATGAACCAAAAAATGCTTGGTAGAATGATGAACAATTTGCACAGCCAACTGAAGTACAAGAATTTATTCCAACAAATTTTTTTTTTTTTATGAAAACATTAGAAAGTTCAGGCGGCCATGGCCGCCAGCTATTTCGAGGCCTGCATATCACAATGGTCACAACTGCTTTTATATTTCCTAAATAGCCCATAGCCGACCACGACCATTCACTACATAAAAATATTTTTCTGGGTTTTGACCAGTTTTGACCGGTTAAAACCAGGTTTAAACCGCTTAGTGGTAAAAACCAGTTTTGACCACTTAGAGATCAACCCTGAATACGGTATATGTTGTGACTACTCAAGTAATCACCTGTTTAAAAAAACTAACCTTTTGCACTTGTAGGTTATTATGCACGAACGGAAGGGATTTGGCAGCTTCTCCGAAAATTTATTGCCATCAATCAACAAAACTGTCAAATTGTCAGTCTTGGTGCTGGCCTTGATACAACATATTGGAGGCTAGCCAGTGAAGACTGTCAGCCAAAGCGATATGTGGAAGTTGATTTTCCAGATGTTATTCGTCGTAAAATCTACTGCATTGGGTAAACGGGCATCGATTGCGTGCTATATTTTAGTTAGAAGCAGTTGTTTTTTTGTAATTAATGGATTAATGAAATGATTAATGAAGAATGATACGACTTAATGAATTTATTTTATCACTTATCTATGCTCCATACCATGCAGAATTATGATTGAATGTTGTTATGTTTCAGCCATAAAACTTCACTTAATTCACACCTTCAAGACTTTTCTCTTCAACAAGGTAATGAAAAGAAAGTTCAATCTTTCCACTTTTTTTAATTACTGTAGTGCAATTTTTATCAGTAAATTGCAAGCACAGTATTTTTTGTAGTTTGCATGCATCAATATTGTAGTACTTTAATTTTAAAAGTATTGATTGTAAAATATACCTTGTCTTTGTAACGTATATATATATACCGTATACGATTAGAATTAAATATATTGTTTCTTATACTTGCATCCACGTTAATTAAAACTTTTGCATGGATAAAAGTCCAAACAATAGTTTCTATACTGGACACTGGTCTTCTGAAGGCTGAAACTAAGAGCCGGAGAGTGGGACGAGAAATATTCTAGTCTTCTACAATGTTTTGACAACATTCTTGAAACGGTGAACTATCTTCCGATCCCACTTCTCTGGTGAAGTCCATGGTTACAGATTAGATTTGCATCAATTGATGAGCGATCAAATTGCCTTATGTTTGGATGCATTCATCAGATACGACTTGTCTGCATTGTGGACCTTACCACCTCATCAATGCTGATTTAAGAAATTTAACGGAATTAGAAGAAAATCTTAATAAATGTGACTTGAATTTTAAGTAAGTACTTCTTGTTGACTGAACCGACTTTTTCAAAACGGTACCCGATCATCTGGTCGACAGATATTTGGTCGACAGGACGTTTGGTCGACAGACCTTTGATCGACAGACATTTGGTCGACAAGACATTTGGTCGACAGGATGTTAGGTCGACAGAACGATTCATTTTAGGGTTAGGGCTAGTTAACTAACCTTAACCCTAATTTTAACTCTAACCCTAACGCAAAAGTCCTGTCGACCAAATGTCTTGTCGACCAAATGTTCTATCGACCAAATGTCTTGTCGACCAAATGTCTGTCGACCAAATGTCCTGTCGACCAAATGTCTGTCGACCAAATGACTGTCGACCAAATGACTGTCGACCAAATGTCTGCCGACCAAACGACTGGTTACGTTTCAAAAGGGTCTGCTACTATTCGGTGAGTCCGATTCGGTGAGTTCCTAACCTCTAACCCCTAACCCTAAAACGGCAATGATAATTAGGCTACGGTACCCGATAATTAAAAAAAAAAAAATTCAAAAAATCACTGAATAGGGATCGGACTCACCAAATCGGACTCGCCGAATCGGACTCACCGAAACGGGCCATTCCGTTTCAAAACGACAGGCACGTAAGTGGTTTGTGTATTATAAGTTTAGTTTTTTTAACGTTTCGAACCGTATGATATG
Organism: Aplidium turbinatum; assembly: GCF_918807975.1. Taxonomy (NCBI): domain Eukaryota; kingdom Metazoa; phylum Chordata; class Ascidiacea; order Aplousobranchia; family Polyclinidae; genus Aplidium; species Aplidium turbinatum. Next base: position 18,177,481 of record NC_137480.1, on the reverse strand, counting down.
TAAAGTATCATATAAATTGCAAATTTTCATATTTTTGTCCACTTAATTTTGCAATTATCAGAATTGAGGTTAACTCAATTGAGTGGGTGTTGCCAGATGGTATTTGCGATGCTTTATGACTGTTGAGTGTCTATTCTGTGTATAGATGAGATAGAATTAGCTACGGACTACGGTACCTATTTTTGTTGTTCATATACTTGTTGTACAGTCACGCTTGTAAGGCCTGATGCATGAAAAAAGTGGCAGTGAGTTTTAGAAAAGTGTAACAAGAAAAAATGAGTCCCTTCTCTGAGCGATTTTTAACATCGTTCTTTGATAGTGATTTTGCATTCCCAGTCTTCCAACCTTATTTCTGACGGAGTGCGTCTTAATTTACATGCAACCGGAAAATTCTCAAGCGATCATGCGTTGGGTACCCGAAAAGTTTAACGACGCGGTGTTTATTAATTATGAACAACTCCATATGGATGATTCATTTGGTCAAGTCATGATCTCAAATCTTAAGGTATCAGTGGTTATTGCTATGTCCATTACTAATTGATTTTGTAAAATTTGCATATCATATCATAGATTTGCATATCATGTTTCCGAATGCCTTTTTAACGAACTTGGTAATCATTTTATGCTTACGTTTTAGCTTCAAAGAAGGGTTTGTGTAAAATATCTCTTGATTTGACGTATTTGCCGTTTTGTGGTTAAAATCATGTGTGTTAGGGGAGTGAGTGAAGTGGTTAAGCCACAAGTTATGCTACTGATTTCAGTTATAAACAGTTTGAGCCATTAACTTCAATGTTGAATGTTGATATCTTTTTTTTGCCAACTGAAGTAAAAAGACAGCAATCAACAGTAATGTGTAGGCCTAATTATTTTGAATGGTAAAGAATAGAATTCTATGGAAAAGCATTGCTGTTTGTTTGTGCTTTGAGTACTATATCATGCCACTTGCCAAGAATCCAAGACGTTTGCATGTTCTCGCAGGCAAGGCAGTGCTGGCTTGCTGGCGCTACCGCGTGTACGAGTCTCGAAGCACAAGAAGCAAGATTTCTGAGCAGCGGGTGGCAGCAAGTGTCGTGTAAGGACATGTGGATGATATACAATAGCCTGCCAGATAGACGGGTTCGTTCCTTTACACCAGGGGTCGGCAACCTACGGCCCGCGGGCCGGATCCGGCCCGCCAAGCAAAATTATCCGGCCCGCAGCATTTTTGCAAATTGTAGTTGGCGGGCCAAAACGAACATCCCATTATTTTATGCTGCCATTTGGTTTTACATAACAGAATTAAGATTACTAAATGTTATGTAAAACTTTCGCAATTTTTACTTTTCCATATTTATCCGTAACGCTCACTTGTAATCACGTAGCCTGTGTACTTATGCCGCAACAATGCTTAGTTATGGCATTGTCGCCATTTTGAATTTCCTTGATATTCTTTCTCTGCGAACTGCATTTTAGAGAGAGCGACGTTGCAGGCCTGACAGATAGTTTGATAGATTTGAAGTTTTAAGAATTAGTTTGTTTGAAGGTTGATAATTTAGAAATATGTGTAGCTTAGGAAGCAGGAATTGGCCTTTTTAGTGACAGCCGGTCCAGACTTTTGAATTACGTTATTTTTTAGAGTTATAATTTACTCCCAGTTCCATTTTTCCGTTTTTTTCAACAAGTGATTCTTGTCTTTGAAGAATTTGCTGCTTGTTAGAATCCACCAAGCATAGGAAATTATCACAAAGCGCCTTTGTACCCGCGACCTATCGATCACGGGTCGCTTTGTTATAGTAAACTAGGTTTGGGGCAAAATTTAGCTTAAGCTTGCAGAAGGTAGCATCAAGGTACTTGGCAGTTTCACCTTGAAGTCCGGTTATATTAGCCTATTTACTGCATGCTAGTTGCAGGCTACATGAGTTGCGTTAGTAATAGTCAATTAACTGTATATTTAACCAAATTTTTAGCAATCTTACAATGTTGGCAAAACGTAGAAAAGTTGATGCTGAGTGCCGAGGTTTTAATGAAGCATGGGAGAACAAGTACTTTTTCGCTAACCATTTTGGTAGACCCACGTGTTTGATTTGCCACGTTTCAGTTGCTGTACACAAGGAATTCAACATAAAGCGCCATTATAACTCAAAGCATGCCAATTATTCCAAGTTCACAGGTCAATTGAGGAAAGACGAACTTGAGCGACTAAAAAAGAGCTTAAAACAGCAGAGTTCTGTATTCCAAAAACAAAATATTGAATCAGAAAAGAATACTCTTGCTAGCTACAAGGTAGCAAAATTAATAGCAGAAGACAAGAGACCGTTTACTGATGGCGAATTTGTGAAAAAATGTATGATGGCTGTTGTTGAAACCGTATGTCCGGAAAAGAAAAAACTATTTTCAGATGTCAGTCTTTCAGGAAGAACCGCAACCAGACGAATAGAAGAGATGTCTGAGAACGTGAGGTCTAGCCAAAAAGATTGCTTTGAAGATCTACAGTTCTTCTCAATAGCGATAGATGAGAGCACAGATACGACAGATACAGCTCAGCTGGCAGTATTTGTGCGTGGAGTAACCAAAGATTTTCACGTTGTTGAGGACTTTGTTCAACTGTTACCTATCAAAGGTACTACTACAGGAGCCGATATTTTGAAGACATTACTTCAATGCCTTGAAGTCATGAATCTGAATCTCGCAAAACTGGTGTCAATAACAACGGATGGAGCCCCTTCAATGGTGGGAAAAAATAAAGGTGTTGTGGCTTTGCTTCAAAAACACATGGAAGACCAAGGAATTAATAACAACATTGTAACATTACACTGTCTCATTCATCAGGAAGCATTGTGTGCAAAGGTACTAAGCTTAAAGAACGTCATGGACGTAGTGGTGAAGGCTGTAAATTTTATTTTGTCTCGAGGGTTGAACCATCGTCAATTTCGCCAATTACTTTTAGAAGCAGAGAATCAGTATGGTGACTTGCTCTATTTCTGCGATGTCCGCTGGCTCAGTCGAGGCGATATGCTACAAAGAGTGTACGCGCTGAGAGAAGAAATAGCAACCTTTCTTGAAAATAAAAACAAGAAAGCGGCAGAATTTCGCGATCCCCAATGGGTCTCCATTTTGGCATTTCTCGTCGACTTAACATCGCATTTGAACAAGTTGAACTTGCAGCTTCAGGGAAAGCACCAATTGATACACGAGATGTGGAGTTATGTACGTGCATTCGAAACAAAACTACAACTCTGGGAAAGTCAGCTGCAAACTACAAATTATGCTCACTTTGCTACACTGCGAGAGAATAAACCTACAAGCAATAATTTATTTGCTTCTGTGATACGACATTTAAAAACTGAATTTTCGTCTCGCTTTGGTGATATTCGTTCTCTCGAGAATGATATTAAGTTATTCAGTACTCCATTTGATGTACAGGTGGATGCAGTACAAGAGAAGTATCAAATGGAACTAGTTGAGCTGCAGTGCAATAACGAGTTAAAATCAAAATTTCACGCTGAAGGTGTATCACTGCTTGACTTTTACAATAAATATCTCGAATACAAGCGATATCCCACCTTGGTTAATCATGCCAAAAAGATGGCATCAATATTTGGTAGCACTTACACGTGCGAACAACTCTTTTCGTCAATGAAACTCGCCAAGAGCAAGTTGAGGACACAACTTACTGATGACCACTTGCAAGATGTTATGATTCTTGCCTCATCCAACCTATCACCTGACCTTCAGAAACTTTCTAGCAGGAAACAACATCAAATATCACATTAATGTTGTGCTGTCAATAAATAAAGTACTTGGTGTTTTTCGTTACCAATTGTTACTATTTTTCTTTATATTAATCTATATAAGCCTATAGTAGCTAAATATGGAGATACTCTGATAAGAACGCCAATTTTAACAATATTATGAAAAGTAAAGAAAACGGAAGTGCAAATGGAAAACTTGTACGGCCCGTTGACATCTGCGCAGTTTTGTTTTGGCCCGCGACTGAAGAAAGGTTGCCGACCCCTGCTTTACACAGTATAACAAACCAGTTTCTCAATCTTTACAATATTCTAAACGTTTGTTTCCAGGGTATCATGACTGCTGTAAATAAGCAGCCAGGCTAAGAACATTGAAATGTTTTAGAGTCGCCACCGGAACGACTTTGTCAAGAAGCTTGTTGAAACTAAAATCAAGTCGATCTCATTCCAATGATTCTATTTGAATTAAATCTTTCATTGCAATTTGATATAAAACGTTTTCTACACTTGGCTGGTTTGAATTTACCAATCGTTCAATTCCATCCTATATTATACCTTATATTTTGCATGAAACGAAATATCGCAATAGAGATAAAGGTATACCAGATCAGTAACTTTATTATTTGGTATTGTAAGTTCTTAAATGTTTTTACCACCCATATCTCACAGCAAATCGTTTCACAAATGTTTTTAATCAACGCGTATGATGATTTGCAGAGAATAGAACGAATAGAAATGCTTGATGAAGCGGAATTGCTGCAGCAGTTAATGGAACATTACTGTTTGTGTGTCGCAATAAAGGAAACGTCTGACTTGGGTAGCTATCTGTGTTCGCTGAATGTTCGTTGTGCTTAGTGGCTCGCCAGTAATCAGACAACAAATCAGTCATTTTTTACATTGATATGTCTAGCTTCCAGATCCATACATACAGGGCTGCGATTTTTGCCTTTTTCGGTGACGAGGTCACTCGACACGCGCCATCACTATTCGACAAACGCCGTGCCTTACGAAAAAAAAACGAAAAAAAAAAGGAAAATAAAAAGGAAAAAAAAAAACTGAGAAAGGACTAAACGTCGTCAGGTCGAGGAACAATCGGGGGGCATCACGTGATGCAATCATAAAAGTGCTGATTTACGTAAACTTTCTTGCGCCAGGTACTTCAAAGCAAGGTCTAAACGCGTCGCTTCACACGAGAAACTCCCAAGGCGTCAGCGCCGCCATTTTGAACACTGCAGGAGAATGCTTTGATCGAAGTTCCAACGCCTGGCATCAAACATTTCGCCACACACGTTTTGTGCTATTCGACACAACGGGTTTCTTTTATAGTCAAAATAACCGAAGTAGGCTACTTTAATTGTCAACGTGTTTGCAAGTTTGGATTTATGTCTGACTTATGCACTTGTTGTTCCAAGATTGCAGAAATGTTTTGCAATGTGAATAAAGAATAGTAGACAGATAAACACGGCTGCAACTTGACTTCCATCCACTAAAAGGGTTTCTGTGATTACGTAATGGGCGATTTTGCATTTGCATTCACAAAAGCACACAACCCAGCTGGCAAAACCCGTCGTTTTTACATTGATACAACGTCTGCAGACGTTGAATCGAAAAATCGAGAAGCGAAAAATATACTAGAGTAGTCTATCACGAGTCACAACTGCACTGTTTGATTTGTAGTGATGTAATAATACCAAAATTAGCGATACGCACGCTGTTACGTTGAATAACTCAGGGGGAAAAGTAAGTTAATTTTGGGTTGATTCAACGTTCGAGTCAGCACAAATCTATTCAATTTTCCTGGCGGGTTACATTGCGTACCCAGACAGCAAAAATCATCATTTTTACATTGATTCAACGTCTACAGACGTGAAGTCAATGCAAAAATAACGAATTTTCCTGCCTGCGTAACAATGCCCAAGAAGAAATTTACGTTTGTTTTACGTTAATTCGACATCTAGCGACTTTGAATTATCATAAAATAACGTTAATTGTTCAACCAGGTACCGGTAACAAATTAATATTTCACTGCGAGATGATTGCCTCAATTTACGTTTACACTAACATAATTTCGGCACAATTGAGATACTGCGAGCAAACACGAGTCTGTTTGATAAAGAACTAGCTGTCAGAATCGGAATCATAAGACGCTGTATGGGAGGATGAAGCTGTCGCATCGTCACTGGAATACTTGAAGACGCAAAACTGCCCGTTCATGAACGCGCAATGCCATATGATCAGAAGCATTATTTTTCTTTTCTGCCGAAGAACCGTTTATCCAATTTTGTACTACTTTTTTAACTTGACCCCGTAGCTTTTCTAATTCCGATTTGTTTCCGTCATAATATTCTTTACAAATTTTGCAAAATACCACACTAACTTTTCCTTCTGTTTGATAATCTATAGCAGGTAAATTCCACTTTTTAACTGTATCTTCTTTCACGATGATTTATATTCGCAACGACACCGGTAAACAATAAGCATTCGATGAAAGAATAACTTTTGCGTAACAATAAGCCGGTATTTATAAGGTTGCAAACTTTTTACAGTTCACAAGAGCATTGTCAGCGCATAAAATAGCTTGCGTGATGCTCTGGGCTACCGCCGTGTGACACGCGATGAAGAAGCGCATAAAATTTCGTTTGAGAAAACATTAAAGCATACGGCAATTGTCGCAGCAATCCAAGGTGTGTTGATTTGGCGACGGCAATGTTTTTGCCGTCGTAGATGGAATCACTTAACCAGCGTGCGATTAAAAACTTAAAGTAAGTGACTCTGATACCACACGACTTGTGCGGTAACTCGCGGCCAAACGCTTACAATCTGACTCTTGTGACGTCATATTACTATTCGACAAACAAGCGTAGAATTTTTGGTCGTTCGACAAGAAAGAAAAAATCGCAGCCCTGCATACATATATGCGAAGTCAGGGTGTTCGAAATGTGGAACTTGCGATTCAGCTTAAATTACATTTGTTAGTTTGAGTCTTAGTAGACTGTTGTTTCAGATTCTGGTAATAGCGATTTAAGTATTTGCTTAATTGTATTGAATGTTACGTTAAAAGAACGTTCCGCTCGGTATCATTGACATTTAAATCTGTGCAGGTTTGCAAGCTCTCCTGGGGTAATGACGGTAAAGATCGTGTTAGTGATCTAACGCATCGGATTATCACTGGTCGTTCTTGGAACTATAGATCAACCAATGAAGTCAATCCTGACGAACATGATAGCCAACTTTTGAGCAAATATAAACAAAATGCTCTTTGAAGATTATAGAGCTTTTGTAGAGACTTCTTTTTAGATGTGATTTCAGCTTGCCTATTTGCTAGTGAAGAGAAGAAAAACTAGTTGAGAAACCACTAGCTCTGGGCCAAAGCAAATTGTTATCCTTTGATGAACCCATGCTTCACTCGCTGTACTTGTTTTTTTAATCCGGTATCCGTGATCGCTACAGCGATGTGTGAAAATATCATGTGCTGAAAAAGACATCACTGTGACAAAACGTGACTTAGTCACGATTGCTTAGTCAAGTTCCCATTGTACTAGGCCTATTGATTTCGAACTCTTATTATTGCCAGCAAATCAGTTCTTTTTTACGGTGATGCAACGTTAGCAATGTAATAAAAGACTGATTTGTTGAGACTTGAATGGCGATTTCTTGAAATTTTGGGTTTGAGATCGAATCTTTTTAGCGTTTGCATTCTTATTCAATCTAATATAATGGTTGTTCGTTTGAAATTATTCCCTGCTTTAGTTTCTCGTCGATCATCTGTCAGCCACACTGTGTTCCAGAAGCTTTGTGCGATTTCTTCCAAACTGAGCCATCCATTTTGATTTATGTAGTGCAGAGTCTAAAAAATGATAGGATAATTAGAGACATAGAATTTGAACAACTTTGAAAGTTTTTTTTCTTTTTTTATTTCAGATTTTTTTTTATTATGGTACTGTGTTTAAAAAGCTCTAATAATCATTTAGCGATCCTTTTGATAATTTTTGTTTTTTATTTCGTGATTTTTTGCAACCATGTTGGGACATATTTTTCTGTCCGCAATATTTCGGCAGTCGTAAAGCAACCCTTTCATTTACGTTTGGTGCAAGTTGAAAGAGTTCTGACGCCACACAACGCGAAACAAAGTGCTGGTCACTGCGTTCGTCTGCTATGCTGGAGACTCGAGTTCGATTTTGTTTGTGGACAACGTTTCAAACTTACAAGCTTTAAAAGTTATGAGTGTGCAGGGAGTGAAACATTGATATATATTGACTCATGTTGGTTTTTAAAGTTGTAGGGCACTGGCCTGGTGCAATCCTCTAATGTCAGCAGATTCCCCTAAATATTTTTGTGTACGATAAATTTGAGATGTATGCCGAATTCAATGGAAGACGATTAATTTTTTGATGAAAGTTATTCTAGAATTGGTTATCGCTCTGTGAACATTACCAATTTCTGAAAACACATCGTTGTCATTTCATTATCTGTTTTTGCCACGTGTTCATTTTTTATTAGGAACTATGTGATTTTTAGTCTCCTCCTATTTTCGTAGGTCACGGATGTGACCCTTTTGGTGATTACTTGGGTGTGTCACACCAATAACTGAACATACAGTAGATGTCAAAATCCTGCAATTTGCATATTAATTTGTGTTTCTAGGTTTGAAAACTTACACTAGGTAGGCAAGTGTCAGTTTATTTTGTAATCAAAATGTCGTTTAAAGATCTTATGAATTTTGTCATGACAGACCAATGTTATGACAAGATATTCTTGGAACTCGATTTCTTTGAAGGTGAGCGTCATATTTAGGCCTATGCTCCTACTGAAGGAAACCATTTTTTCCACATAATTTGCGAAGTTGCGTTCTTAAAAAATATGAAGCTATCTGTGTAACTTAAGCGGATAAAGTTTTTTGTTTTTCATTGCTTCCTTAAGCTATGCGTAGGTCAACATTCAAACAAGGGTCACTCACAGTAGTTTTGAGTACGGTACATGTGTGGCATATTTACTCTGTACAGCAAGCTCCTCTTCATAATGTAACAAGTTCAATCATACTAAAGCTTTGTATTTGATTTTCAGTGAATTGTTTCAAGGCTATTCTCAGTAAATTGTTGGGTTATGGAATAATAATGGGAGCTGTTCTTGGTGAGTGCACGATATTATATGTTTTCCTTGTTGATTATAATGAAAGAACCGATTAAATTACAAACGTTTATTCTTACTGTAAAAAACGGTTTTCACTAAAGGTGATATACGATTTACAAGGTTCTTTACTGACCACTCGCAAGGTGGGAAAGCAAGCTCAACATTCAGCGTTCTTTCTTAATGAAACTCAGGGATATGATGAAACTTCTATTATTAACACTGCTATAGCCTACTTCCATTGGTTCTGAAAAATGAAAATTTGTGTGGTAATTCTAAACTTCCTCTTTTTTGAAGTCATCATCAATCCTCTCATCGTTGATGATCTTATGGACTTTTCTCTTCTGAGCAACTTAGAAACTTACTTTTCTTGCAATAGAATGGCTAAGTATCCTACCGTTCTGCACTACTTTCATCCTTCTATCATAACTTATTTCATAGTCATTTAGGTTCGAATATAGCCTATATATATATAAGTTTTCAATGCTTATTGCTTAGTCCTATGGCATGAGAGTCATAGAGATGCATTTTTAAAGATTGTAAACTTGCTTGTTTTGCAAAATCTAGTTCACTCTTCAAAGAAAGATATTCTAAAGTAAACCATGAGTACCATCATGAATGGTGACTCTCGCTTATCAAAATTCGGTTTATAAAGTTATTTATAAATTCATGATTTTGCAGTCAAAGTTCCTCAAATCCAAAAGGTTGTGTCCGCCAAAAGCGCCCAAGGGTTGAGCTTCACTGCGCTGATGCTAGAAATGTATGCGGTTACTTCAATGCTCAGTTACAGCTACGCGAAAAGCTTCCCGTTCAGGTATGTGTGCATCTTTGCTTGGGTCGTTCGAAGTTTTTTTGTTTTTGTTGCAGTTTACGCATTTCACTTCAAACTCAAAGCTTTTTAACATTGCATGCTGAAGTGAAAGTGAGTTTGGAAGGCATGTCAAAAGTATTGATCAATTCATTTTTGTTTCAGCTCGTGGGGCGACAGTTTTTTCTTGATGCTACAAAACGTCGTGCTTGGATATCTCATTCAAGTAATTCCTCTTTTGATCATTCATAAACTACTGCACCATTAACACGCACGGTTACGTTGAAGTACATTGCATTGAAGTGTTTGGAATGCCATGTTAAATAACCTGTGAAAAGAAACTGTGATGTAATTATTTGCTTAATGTGTGAAACAATATTTTATTGGGTTGTTGTCAAGAAGCCTAAAGTTACGCATATTCTGTATTCATTTGGAAAGATACCTATTTATGTTGTTTTTTTTTTTCTTTCACACATGCGCGAATTTGTAACTGCATGTGCAATTGTAGCGTGAAAATTCAGAGCCAACGTCACTAGACGTAGAAACGATATAAAAATGGCAACTTTAGCTGAAAATCATTTGTCATTACAGTACTACAACGGAAACACAGGTCTTGGAGTCGCATTCGTTATCATATTCAGCTCCATTTTGTTCGTTCTCACATCCGGGCTCACTACTGTGTCTATGCTGGCTGCGTTACAAGCAAGCAATCTACCTGCTGTAGCCATATCGAAGGTGTGTGAAGATAGCATGTTCGATTTTGACTATTTATAACTCCGCCAAACAAGAGTTACTTTTTCCTCCCGGTGCAGTCCGTACAAATATTGACAGCCTGGCTGGTGAAAGGATACTCTACAGATAATCTCGTTCATAGAATTTCGAAAGCAACTTCTCGTGTAAAGGTTGAAGTGACCCACCCATGCACATCTCCACTTTACGAGTGTGTGGCTTTGTGAAAATAATCACTAAATGGCGCTGTGGAGCAATATACAGTTGCTCCATGCGATATACCAGCGGCTTGTTTGCAATATTGTTCACCGTTCATGCCGACTTTTTCAGAACAAAAAAATCAATTTATTTTAAAGCAAAATTATTTCTCTCAATTTTGTTTCAAAATAAAGACAATTTGGTTTCATTGTAAAACGAAACTGGCATTAAACACCCATCAAACTATTAAAGTCCATAAAGTCAGTGTTGGAACAAAAGTATTATGAAGTGTTTGTTTGTTATAAAAGAAATTTCGTTTCGAACAACCCTACTGGCCAATGCCATTAGTATACGTTCGATTTCAATAGCCTCGTTCAATTTTTTCGAATGATCTTGTTAAGATACTATTGATTGTGTTAAAGCATAATTAAAATTACATGCAAACATAATTTGTTGGAAATTGATTTTGTGGAATACAGTATTGGTATTCGTGGCAGATCTTACACATTTTACATTACTTTCGAAAGTGAATTATTTGTTTGAAACTTTGTTCCTAGTATATTTCTGTGCGATATTCCGCACATGAAATGTAGTTTAGCGAGTGAACGTCCCATCCAAAATGAAGTTACTTGTGATTATCAGCATTCTTCTTTTCCCTGACCCAAAAGATGCATCAACATCCACCCAGCCCAACCTCTCACATACGTCGGACCTTCTCTAGGGGAGAGCCCAGACAGCAAAATCCGTCATTTTTACATTAATTCAACGTCTGCAGACGTTGAATTAATGTAAAAACGACGGATTTTGCTACCTGGGAGGTTCTGTTCAAACTAACCGAAAAACTTAAACTCATAGGCAGGTGTCGTCTAGCGTAAGTTAGGATCAGCAGCTTACAAAAGGTTTTGTCGTATTTTCGACTTGTCCGTTTAAGTTGGAAGCATTGATTGATCGGCCAAACACTTGATCTACGACTTGTAGGCCACTCAGATATTAAATTTCTGATTTAAATCAATTCTTTGATTCTTCCACAGAGACAGATGCAGGAACTAACGAGTGTTTTTTTCGATTGCAATCGTAACACGACTCGGTTAAAATCAACGCTTACCGCATATTAAGAATTTGTACACACCTCACGAGAGCAACAACCAATCCTACAATGGCAGCTATTTATCCCGCGCGTCCAAATCTGCCTGCGAACGTAGTCGATAAAAATTTTCCCAGGGTCAAATCCATTGTCTTCCCGCCGAATGCTTAACCCCGGCCAGGGTCGAATTCGCCGGAAGTGAGTAGCACAAGATTTTGATTAACCGTCATTTGAAGAGCGACCGTTTACCGACGTTTAGACGACGTCAGAGTTCATTGAATCAGTGTAGACCTAGCAACGCTTGGCTATAGGGACGTCAACCGAATATTTGCAATTTCAAAGGCAACAGTTCGCATGCGATTGAATTAAATTCAGATTTGTTTGGACAACCTGGTGTCATTGAATACCGATGGCGTGTTGCTTTGCAACAAAGACAAGCATTTCAACAAGACAACAAGCTCAAGATTTCGGACGAAATCAATTTTTTTTTCTTTGTTCAAAATTTAATTCCATTCAGAATCAAGTGCAGTCGCACGAATGGAAACTAAAGTCGAAATTAATCATCACTGGACAATCAAATGCTTTGTCATACAAAGAAATTTAGTGAAACATTACTTTCTAGCTGAGAAAAGTTGACTGTTTTTGTGTCTGGATACGTTGAAACGATGCAAAAAGGGCATTTTTTTCTGGAAAAGTGACTTATCAGAATTATATTGACTGGGATTTTTCAAATTGAACTGAGTGTAGCATTTTTAATATTGTAGATCTTCAAAAAGTTTTTAAGTCATTTTCATACACTTGTGCGTGTCAGGAGAAAGGTTTGTTACGTATAAGAACGGATCCTAAATATAGTCGTCACGTGCAGCGAATGTTTGTTTTACTTTTTAGTGAAAAATGTTGAAAAAAATAGTCATCAGTATTTGCTCAACTTCTCTACGTGTGGGGTCTTGTCACTTTCGGCACGTCTGCCGTCCCCATTGACCCACTAAAACATATTTAAACCCTTTTTATATGTCAAACTGCCTTTCCTGTTTCACTACGACTGGCGAAATTAGCAGCTTGAACTTTAATACTCGCCCTTTAGTTAAACTAATGAAAAAAAAATATTTGAATTGAGTTCACTATATGCAGACTTGTTGATTATAGCTTTTTTGTTGGTACTACTTGGAGTATTAATTTTGATTACAATAATGTTTATATTAATTTTTTTAATGTAGATATATTGATAGAACATGTCACAACTTAATGCCAGCTAGAAACTTTTTTTGTAAAAGGACCTGCCTCTTGATCAGGGCGTAGCCTTGGGGGGGGGGGGGAGTCAAACGCTGCTCAAAACTTTATCGTGCTCCCAAAAATAGTATAACATATTACTATGAAAACGCTCGTCGTCGTCGTGTGAGCCTCTGGGGCCGAGGGTCTATCCTTTTAATATCTTTAATACCAACGCTTTAATACCATCATTCGTGTTAAATGACGTTTACCCCCCAACAGTTGCTTTTACCCCCCAACAGTTGCTTTTACCCCCCAACAGTTGCTTTTGCCCCCCTACAGTTGCTTTTGCCCCCCTACAGTTTTCTTTCTAGCTACGTTACTTCTCTTATTTGTTTCTATTTTTCTTGGACTTTTTATTTGCCGCCTTGATCAAATTTGGTTGCGTCATGTTTGGTCATGATGTCGCATTGAAAAACTTGATAACGTTTGACCGATCGCAGTTCAACGTCTACCCTCCATTGCTTTGGGAGCCGTGGCCCAGCCTTGTGCATTGGTGCGTGTCTTGTATTGTTGTTGTTATGGCGACTCTTCTTTTCACGACCTTGTTGGCTTGCGACGACATTGCCAACACAGCTTGTTATTCACTAGTTTCAACGCTCCATTCATTGCATCTCTACCGTAGATCCCTCTCTTTTGTTCTGTTCCTTCTCTGCTAACTAAAGTTGATGTTTTTACAAAGGTTCAACGTCTAGCGACGTTAAAACAATGTGATAGGGCAACTTTTGTGCGAGCTGAATTCTGCTGTCAGAGCCATCACCAACTATGATCGCACGTGCCGGAAAGCCGAAGCTTGGTCGCCGTTTTCAAATTTTCTACATTTTTATCAATGCGCCGTTATGGTGCATAAAACAGACGTCAATTTTTTTTTATTTCCTGGGAGCATAAATCGGCATTGGTTTCTTTTGTAACCTCACGCTTTGCTCTCATAATTTTTCCCGTTTAGTTTCCCCATTGTAACATAGTGGACAATTGACCATTCATTCTAACATGTGGACCGCATGTGTACTTTCTAGAAGACTCGACTTTTTAAAAAATCAAAACTACCTTGTGAAAATGCACCTTTCCTGTTGCACGAGTGTGATTGAAGTTCAATCGTTTTCACTGAAAAGTTTTGAAAAACTTTGCTTGCTGCATGATGCGAGTTGAAATAACCTTCGGTAATTCTATATGGCTTTCTTGTACGGATGGCAGCCTTTGTAAGTAGCGGAATAATGGCTATACGCTGGCGTATGGGAACCCCTTGTGTTAAGGTGGGAATTACTTTCTGCTTGAACTTATAGGGACCTTTGAAGTATTCGCATATCATAGTGTGCTTTCGGTTCATTCGGTCTCGAGCACTAATGATTTTTAAGGCCACCGTCTTCGAACGGCTGTTTTCCACTCTGAATCATGTATGGCAGCCCTGAGCTTGATGTGCTCAAGAAGTTTTTTTATTCTTGTTTCATGCATTTTAAATCGAACGTCAGCGTTGTTTGGTTGGGACTTGGGAGCCCGTTGCGCATTAAGCTTTAACTCACTCGAACACAGTAATTATCTTTCCAGACTCACGCAACCTAATCTCCGTACTGCGGTAAGAAGGTGGGGTTGGTGGTAATTTCTTCTTGCAAGGCCTTTTTAATTTCACTAAGAGTGTAGTTCCATGTGCAGACTCATCAAACATTAGGCTATAGCATAGCGAGTGGTGACTGAGGAGATGTAAAAAGTATCTCATCTTTTCCGTACTGCAGTTAGTACTGTTACTTGGGGGTAGGTGCGATGCCTGGTGGCAAAAGATTGTTAACTTACAATTTTTGAAAAATCGTCGAGTATCTTGAAGTAAAATTACATTTTGGACAGTGATAATCCCTGAGTTGTAACCGTCAACTAATTTGGCGGAATAAACGAGCCAGCGGCTTGTTTAAGCTTGCTCCGGTTCGAGTGGTAATTTGTTGTAATTTGGATCAAACTACCCAATTTGTAACTTGTTGCAATTTTTTCTAACTGCTGGTTTACGCACATTTTCCCATGGCCTGTCTTAAGCCTAAGTTTACAGCATACCGTAATAATACTCATGAGATCCTCACAGTGTCATATTTAACCACATCATTGCATGACGTTACGTATATTTAATGGACGGTGTGATTTTTTTTGTGGGAGCTGGCTAAAATGGCAGGGCAATGAGACGAAAATATTTTCGAGGAATTGCGAGTTCTCACGCTGGCATAACCAAAATAGTATCATGTTAAGCATATCAGCTTCCCTTTCTCGCCACTGCATCATTTTTCTGTTACATCGCCCACCGGTCGTGTGTGTGAATACCAGTTTCGTGAACCTAGTTTAGTCTACCGTGAATGGCAGATGTGCATGGCTCGTTTTGACTATGATATCACTTTTTTTCTTTTTGCATTGCAATACATATACGACCACGCTATAACTTCAGCAATATTCCTTAACATCGTGTGGGGTGTCACAAAACTGCAAAACCCTTAAAAAGACTCAAAGATTGCTTTGTGCTTTTATTTGTCACCATGTTCCAAAACTGGTAGCATCACATATTATTACATACTTGCACAAAACATATACCGATCGTAACAGGCGTCGTTGAGTGAAAATTTGCTTGCACTAAACATTCACCTTGCGCTGAAGCCTATCTACGAAAAACTCCACTCTCGTCAATGCACACGATCCGTCTATCAGACTTGACGTAGAAGGCACATAGTGGTGTGGGAACATAGGGTCCGTGTCAAGTGCAATTGCCGAGCTGTACCAACCTGTACTTTTTTCTTTAAATCGAATGACTTTACCAATGACGAAACCCCGGTATTCTTCAGCCTTTCATCTGTTTATTTTTCTTTGCATAAACTTCGCAAAGAAACTGAAAGGTTTTGCGTTAAAAGCGACAACGCAAACACGATCTAAATTTTGCTCTGCGTGAGTCAAACAAAACAAAAATGTCGCTTACCAAATTGTCGGCATCTCGCTGTTTTATCTCATCATGCGACAACCGATCTATCCTGTATAAAAACAACACTATGGACATCATAAAAGCAGCCAGTGCGTCTTCTGTGCACCAGGGTTTATGTAGTCGCATTACCTGACTGCTTGGCTGATGACATAGCACATCTAAGCCTGATTATTGTTATCCTTTTGCGTCATGTAGTGTATTTATTTTTGTTTGATATTTAACAACGTCTAAGTAACATAAATCAACAAAAATTGCAAACAAAATTACACAATTACGATGGTTGTTTGATGTTATCTTGTAGGTTTAATTCCATTCGATTTTATGACATTTCTTGTTTTTGTTTGTTGTACAAATATTCAATATGCGGCAGTTTGCAAGTTAAAGGCATTTTTTGTCACATACACTTTCCATACTTGACACCCAGTTGGCGTCTGATGTTATTAAAACGCTCCAAGGCAGGCGTTCAGACACAACCAAAGACATGTCACCGACCATACTCATCTTAATCTGTGAACAAATCTGGAAAGGGGTTTGATCCTTTTTACGAACATAAGTATAAATATCTACACAAGCGACTGACTTCACGCTCACTTTGCATTGTGGATTGTTTCGCCCCCCATTCGGAAGTTCGTCCATACAGATGCGCTGGGCCTTCACGTGTTGGGGCAAGGTGTGTTTTTTTAATTATTTCCTAATTTTGGTGAAAGTGTTGCGTTTTGCCGTGCACGAAAAATACTTTTGACAGGTAATATGTTGACACAATCGCACAACATTCGAACTTTTTACACTTCGGTACACTTCAGTTATCACACAAGATAGAACTGAAGAAGTTGAGTGAATGTCATTGATATATTCAATATCACTGCAAGACATCCATAGAATGGGATCAGTGTCTTAGTTACACACCACTGGTGTCTTTGGCAGGACACTTTAAGGCATGCTTGAAGGTGGACACGAAGATTGGCTTCCTTGCCTTCCCGTCCACTTAATCTAAATCTTCAACCACCAGGTCTAAGCCTGGATACGACAACAACAACCACTGGTGTATTTTTCCCGCTGATGAGCCATCGTGGCCAGCAGAGCCTATTTGACTCGATCTTGTCGTCTTCTTTGCTCTGTTTGGCAGTCTCTTGATCAATCTTAGCATCGACAATTAAGGAAACTGTGGTTTAGCGCAACCGTGATGAGACGTTTCCTGGTCCAAAGCTATATACGGTATAAAAGCACAATACACAATACAATGCACGTCAACTAGAACAACATAACATCAACAGCCCAAAATTCTGCCCACTGTCTGTATTGGGTATTGATTGTTGCAGAACACAATTCAATCTTCAGGTTGTGAGATGTAACTTTTATAGTGTTAATAACCCAACAAAATGTAACGTGAACTTCCTTATTTGACAATTGAGGTGATGTTAGAACTTTCACGTGCCAGACACCTCACAACAGTAAATGATAGCACTCCGTGTTGCCTTTCTTCACAATAAATAACATTTCCACCCGCACATTTTAGTGACTCAACGAATTTAATTCGTCATCGTCATCCGACTACCGTGTGTTGTCCCGATCTTGTCAAGAACAGCAAATCCTCTTCACTCCTGCTCAAAGACTCGATAATCTGAATTTGACTAACGCACAATGCCACAAGGCTTCAGTGCTTTGCCAGCTTTTGAATCGCGTGTCATCGAAAGTGAGCTGTTATTGCAACAAATCCTAGAGGGATTTTAGGGGTGAATGAAAGCGGGATTAAACGACCTAGATAGTGTTTGTTTAATATATCTGTAGGCATCGATAATTTGCTGACAATGAGTCCAAACATTTTCCAATTTTCCACACAGCAACCCACGAGACTTTGACAATGCCCTGATTTTGAATGGAGAAATGCAACATTATTAAAGTTGTGTGTGGATATCGTGGGAGCAGTGGTCATTAACTCAACCTTTGGAGCTACAACCTAATGCAATACTTAAGATGCGATGAACTGCACCACATTTGCAACAGGAAAACTTAAGTAGATCCAAATCCACTTTCACGGTTTCTTCATATTTGAAAGCCTTGGTTAGCGACCGAATCATTTTCGTCGTCGAAGTCTCCTAACTATCCGGATTAAATGGCGACGGCGCCACAACATCTTCACTTAACGTGGGCGATGGTGAAGTGTGACGTTGCAGTTATTACAATGTCACGTGTCTTGCTGTTTTTGAATGCCTGATAAGGTCGCTCTATACATCACTTTTCGGCAAAGAACGAACAACTTGTCAGATAACACCATGGGAAAAACGTCTAGTTTGTTTTACTGAGAGCGTTGAGGCTGACTGGCGCCCTAAATCGACAAATTTTTTTTTAAAAATGTCCCTTTCTTATTCGACGCATACTATTTTGAAATCTAATGATGAGAAACCTGAAATACATAAATTTTATCAAAAATCTTGTCTTGGGTATAGAAGGCGCGATACCATCGGTTGTCTGTGCTTACCACCTTCATGATGGCATCATCTTTTGTTCCTATCCATTAACAGCAGGGTCAGCAGAAACAATTATTTTGGATACTACAAGTAGTTGAACTTTAGAATAACGGAAATTATTTTTTGAAGCGACGTTAATGGTTCCACGAAAGGCAACGCTTATTAAATGATGAATCAACGACAAAATTTCAATTTCTAGGTTCTTGGTTACAATTTTCCGACATTCGTGCGAACCAGTTCAGTGACGCACTTGAACAAGCTGACACGTCAACTGAGGCGTAACGTAACATTATACCAAGCACGTGGGCGCTGACGTCATGTCAAATACTTTTTCCAGTGAAGGCGTTGGGGTTGCAAATAGTAAGAAATAAGCAATCGTCTTTTCCGGAGGCAGAGTTGCCACATGCCAGAAATCAACAATCGCATTTTGAAATGTTTCACTATTGTACGATTGTTGGGGGGTTCAGAAGACATAAACAATTTCCTTCAATTTTTAGGTGATGCAAGCTTTGGATAACTATAAGAACGGACATACTGGCCAGCTCTCTGCCATCACCGTCTTCCTCATCTTCGCAGGATCTCTCACCCGCATTTTCACCTCCATCCAGGAGACCGGAGACCAACTTGTCATTCTCAACTACGTTGTATCCACAGCTTGCAATGGAATCTTGGCTGCTCAGGTTTGACTCTTGAAAAATAATATCACTTCGAGATTATTATCACAAATTTATTCTTATCAACCTCAAACATATATCCCAGCTAGCAAAATAGCTCGTTTTCCATCCTTTGGTGACGTTGAAATAACTTGAAAAGGGCAACTTTGATAGCTGAGATTGGCGAAGCGCATGCTTTACGGGTTGTCAATTGTGATACGCATCCACCAACTTTGTCAAAGCATGTGTTGGAGGAAAACAGGGAACGTTTGTGCTCTTAACGTACCAAAAATTAGCCGTACGTACCAGATATGTACGTACCGTACTGCATCAAGGACCGAATTAGGTTGCCCAGATAAGAAGTTTCAGTTAAACGACTCTGCATCTGATTCTTGTTAGATGCAGCAGAGCAACAACAACCTGTTTCAGATTTCAAAGCAATATTTACAAAGCTTGTTGTTGCTGCTTTTGTTGAATGAAATCATCAGGAAACATGAAACTTTGTTTGAAGAGGTAACGCATCAAATTGTAGCATCAACGTCTTTTAATTTCGATCATTTTTCAGATGCTCTGGTACTGGAACGTAAATGTGAAGAAAACGAAGAAAGAATGAGAGACTTTGAAACGACAAAAATTTGTCGACGTTTTGTACGAGAAGTAATTTTTGCTGATTTGAAGCCTGGTTATTCCACGTATGCATCAGTTATGTGGACAGTTTAGAAGTTTTTAATCATTCCAATGCAGTAGTCGATTAACAAACACCCGGCCAGTAAACCCCTTGATTTTTCATTTGATTTAGCAGCTTGAAAGCGATAAATGCGCATAAATTATTTGGTTTTGCTGGTTGCAATAAGCATCGATTGCTTTATGAAAACCAAAGAAAATCCACCACCTCCCGCATTAACACTGATTCCATGAATTCTTGCTTTAGGCTATGCATCAGAACAAAAATCTGTGGTTTGCGGGACCATGCGAGTTACGAGTTGCTTTTCCTAATTGTGCTTTAAGCGGTATACAACGTATGAACTTAATAAGTTTGAAATTTATACCCCAAAAGAATGACATGCGTTTGCTGAGAAAACGGCCTACAGGGTTGGATTTGCCATGAACGGTTATTTATATTTTGCTGTTTTTGCTTCGCCGACAACTGCCAAATCATCGCTTTTGAAAGTTTGTTACGCCGCTCTGCCGTGGGGACTTAATTTCCTACGCTCTCTTATTTTTCCTTCCACTAATTGATTTTGTATTTTTGGAGAGTCGGTTAGGAAAGACATTTGTGACTTTATATCGTTAGGAAAGTTTGATCTTTTTTTTGTGTCATTTATTTCTCAGCAACTTTTAAAAACATAACTTCTTCTTATTTACGTTTTAACATTTAGGAAATTTAACTCTGCCTGTGTGTTTTACTGAATTGTAATTATTAGCGGGTCTAGTGTGGAAAGCGTTTTGATGGGATCCCTACGGTTTAGTGTTTAAGTAAGTATTGTATGAAAACGTAAGAGGTAGAACTAGCCTCAGGGTACTAAAGTTTAGTTGGGTTAGTCTGAGGAGCTAACCTTTTAGAAAACTTGTATTGTCACAACATGTGACGTCTTTTTTAATAGACCAAGTCACCAAGTTCCCCACTAGATCTGCTACTTATTCCAGCTCGCTTAGCTTTATCACTTACAACTGTAATTTGTTCATTGCAATTATTATGATTTCTCGATTAGAACAAATTTTAACAACCTACTTTCATTAGGGACTGTTTAAATATCATATGATGCACTCGGAGAGTGCCAGAACTCATATTTCCCCACATAGGTTGACAAAAAATCATATTCAACGTCGTTTCGGGAGGGAATCGGTGTCATCTCGGGATGGAAACAAAAAATGGCACCTTAATAAGCCTCTGAACCGCAAGATGTATTTTAACACCCGAGGTTGATTTGACTTGGGACATTGCCCGATAACGTAGAAAATTGCGCATAGATACCGTAGTCGGTTTCAAGCCGCTGTTAATAACAGTATCGACATTGTGACAATGCTCTGCGGTAGCTTAGACATGGGCTGGGACTACAAAATGGCGTCATAGGTAGTTGAACAGCTCTCGTATTGCTTGGCGGTTGTTTACAATCAAAAGATGATTTGGTGCCTGATGCATAGAAAATTATCTTACGTAGGCTGTGTTGTAGCAAAGCAGAAAAGATTTTTTTCATATACAGTGATCTTGTGACTTTTATTTTATATCATACATCATGTTTATCATTGGCTAATATATCCTGCAATGTAAGTGTTGTCTGGTTTTGTCTACTTCTAGATAGAAATTACTAAATTAGTTCGAATCATGTCGTCTGCGATAGATCAGTAGCTTACAGAAATATCTAATTCCAAATTCCCTACCACAGTGTAGAAACTGCCTTGTTTAACTGTTTGTATAAGTAAGTTCCCAAACAGCAAAACCTCTCTGCAAAAGTTGAATCAATATAAAAAATTATAGGTTTTGATGTCTGAGCTATTCTCCTTGAATAAAGCAAGCCTTGAAAGTTTAATCCTGAAAGTATTTATATACTTGCAGAGTCCTTAAACCATTGATACATACCCAATCCACCCACAAGTGAAAAGTTTTCTATTTTAGTAGAATGTTGTTTGTAAATTAGTTTTCCCACCAGGTGCCGCTGATAGGAGAGCTGTTCTTGAAGTGCGTTACTTCAATGAGAAGTCAAACCATCGGGACTTGATCTTGCTCTTTCTTAGCGCTATCGGAGCGGACTGCTTCTATAGACTGTACGCCAAAACATGGCAATTACATCGGATGTATCTATAATCTCAAAGTGGAGTGTTTTCGGCAACATAGGCTAGCTAACTCATTGCACGAGAGAATTTGGACCAAATTGTTAACTTGAAGTGAAGGTAGGCTACTACAAGTCGGTTTTCTTCACAGCTTTAACTGGTAGTTTTCTAGGATGTTTGCTGTAGCCACTTGTGCGTGAGCTCAAAGTTGATTGAATGAATCATTCTTTGTCATGAAATGCCCAACCAACTCGACGGCACAACTGCGTTAGTGATTGAATGGAATCTCGGTACCGTACCTGCTTAGCAAATAAATTTTTAGTATGATTGAGAGGATCGGCAAAAGGTAATTGCGTTGTAAAACAATCATTATTAATAGATCCTTCTTAAACAAAACACTTTGGCCAACCTGCAAAGAATGGATCATCAGTGGCCTGACTAGGGTTTACGGTAGTTTGTAACAGAAAAGCAAGTGCAGCTCATACAAGTCACAACCTTGATGTAAAGGTTTTGAAGCATCATGCGGTGAGTTTTTACATTTTACAGTTCAGTAGAATGGTCTGGTCTAAGCTACAAGCCTACTTCTGTGCTCTGTAAAGATCATATGGCTGTGTTCATAATAAAAATACAATTTTTTTTTGTTGCACAATGACTTGCATGCAGATGGTTAGGCACCAATTTCTCTTATAAGGGAACGTTCAAATATTACGTAACGCCTTCGAGGGGGAGGGGGGGGGGTTATGCAAAGCGTTACGTTAGCGTCACATCGGGGGGGAGGGGGTTCAAGCAAACGTTACGTAACGCTGTCGAGTACGGAATGGTAGTTTTTTGTACTGAATTCGTAGTGAAAAAGCGTTACATGGGGGAGGGGGGGATTGAAAAAAGCGTTACGTTGGCGCTACATGGGGGAGGGGGGTCAAAAATTCGGAAAAAAAGCGTTACGTAATATTTGAACGTTCCCTAAGGTGTTAGATGAAAATCAAAACGTTTGTAATGAAATTTTTTGTATGTCTTTCATTCACCGGTAGCCTACTTAAACATTACTGAAAATATCCCTTTTCCTCAAGCTTATCGTCATCAGATGTAGGCCTGTGCATTGGTCCATATTCCAAAAGAAAAAAATATATGGGATAATATGCCTATTAAAACAATATTTTTGACCAATTAAGTATACAAACTAACACCTAACCTTGTTGATGTAGTCTCAGAATTTTGTGAAAGAGCTATTAATTTACCGTAACTATTACTTTGTTAACAAGGTCGCATCTTATTTGCGCCCCTACCGGTAGCCTACTGCCAAAGAAGCACGTGGTTGCGTAAAAACAACATTTCTTGCATAATTCCGGTGAGGACAAAGCGTTTGTTGATCGAAATCCAAGAGGACACATCCACGTGTTTGAGTGTTGCCTCATAAAGAAATGATTGTGCTTGTGGTCAAATCAAAAGAATTGCGACCAAGCAAGGAAAGTGTGATTTGATTTCACCTTTCTTGCCACTTTAGCTCGCGACCAAACTGTCTATTTAGATCAGCCCATTGTAAGCGAATTAATTCTATCTGTTCCGTTCTTTTTGCTTTTGTCCAGATACTCGTAAAAGGCTCTCTGCATTGTGTGGTGGTCTTTTGTGTTGAGAAGTCAATGCAGTCAATGGAATCCTATGCACAATACCGATTCCCAGGCTGTCACAACAAGACTTGATGGAACAATAGATGAATAAAAAAAATGACAGTGACAGTCTCGTTTGAATCTCTTTTGTGATCGTCCTTCTCTTCGTAGCAAGATCTTATTCATCAAAGCGTTTACAACCACTCATTATACCATCAAATGCTCAATTAACTTTTTTGAGCATTTGCCTGTATGATAAAAAGCTCTTCCGAGCTTTTGCATATTGTTGAAAGAGCAGAATAGTAAAGAAACCGCAGTTGTAGGCTTCATATCCAGTTGACAAAATCTGTCGTTTTTAAGTTGATCTAACGTCTACAAACGCCGACTTAATGTAAAAGATGCAACTTTATTAGCTGGGTTCCTGGTAGGTCTTCATAAACATGAAACTTATAAAAATTTTGAGCAACTAAAGTCCTTGCTTTGTGCATGAATGTGGAGCAATCAAAAGGATGGATCAATTAACCTAAATTTTAAAGGAGGATCGGCTCATACAGTTCATTTGGAGCTAGTGCTGATCCATGCCTCCTGTCAGATGTTTTGCTAAATGTCATCCATGGAGAACATCTTTGCAAAAAGTCGTGAGTGTAGTCTACAACTCTACATCAGAAAAAGGTATTCATGATGAAATGAGGTTAGCAAAACCGATCAACTAATTTTTGTTATGAATGATTTCAAAACGTGTGCACCTAAAATACAAAGCTGTTAAACGATTCTTAATCATATACATAGCTGACTATAATCATATACAATTTTAAATAAGATATGGACGAATCTGCCTTTTCTTTGCCAAAACTTTATAAGTAATTTTTTATACAAATTATGGTGCCTGATTGATTGTCTGTTTTCTTTATATAGCCTACTACACTACTCACGTATGAATGGACTGCAAATCGCAATTCGTGTAAGTCATAAAAAGTTACGTCCAACTTTTAAACAACTTATCTGAATTTAGTTTTGTTCAACGTAGTGTTTGAATGATTTTGTTGACGATTTAAAAAAAAATTCTAACTGTAGACCTATATCTTAATTGTCAAGTTTTTGTTGTTGTTTACTTATGTTTTACAACAGCGTTTCATTTTATTTTTTATTATTACAAGGACAAATTGCTTATTAATCAAACAACCAACATATCACGTGATTGTTGCATGGCAATCCTTTTTATTCTTCCATTGAAAAAATTATAACAAAGTATAAGTTACTGTGTTGCAGGAGACCAATTTACGCTCCACAGTCTTCACATCAAAGCAAGCAACGAATGCACATCTGAAACCAGTAGCGTAGCCAGGAATTGTGAAAGGGGGGGGTTTTGACCACCCAACGGCGGAGGGTCTGGGGGGCCTCCCCCAGAAAATTTTGAAAAATTATTTTGAATTTGGTACATTCTGAGATCATTTTCAACAAAAATGTGGGTACAAATATTTCTGTAAAATGGTGCTGTCCGGTAGCATAGCAAAAGGATAAGATCATGTTTTCTTCGGCATTTTTCGGGAAAAAAAGCTAAGTCTCTGTGTTTTCTTGTTGCTAATTCCTGGCTGAGATGTTTGAATGTTTGGTATTGGCAAAACTCGCTCTTTTAATGCAATTTTGTTTAAAATTAGGCAATTTTTTTTTAGATTGAAAGCATCATTCTCAATATCGTGACGTCACACGCGTGCCAAAGGGGGGTTGTAACTTGTAACCCCCAAAACCCCCCCTTGGCTACGCCACTGTCTGAAACAACGGATATTTCTGGTTAATTTCATCTTTTGTAAAGTACACTAAGAGGTTAGACAGTTGTGCAAATGCCAGGATTTGATAAATGCAAAATAGCAGTAAGTTACCATCTTTTGTGAATGAATAGATTACATTGCTGGGACTCTAGGAGTCGTTGCTTCATACGATTCTACTTTACATAGTAGCCTACACCTATATGCCCTATAGGTATCAAAACTATGTAGGCTACTTGTTCCAAAACCTTTTCCGGCTGTTCTGTTTTTATTTTTGAAACATGTCCAGTCTTGACTTGGCATTGTTTTCGAATTTCGTTTTGCATTGCATCCGTACCAGATTTGAATAAGATCAATAGCGGCGCTGGTTCGACTCTCGGGGTGTGCGCTTGAGCAACGCACGTTAAGGACTGATCTCCATTCAGCGGCATCAAATGGATGGAATAATTCTCTGGCAACAAGACTTCAACTATCGGAAATTTCACTCTGTCAATCTCGGTGACCGGCCTGCGTCAGTGATTCAAAGCCTCTACAAGTATGCGAAGCTGCCAGGATTAAGCTCTGCAAGAAGCTTTCCCAGTCCGAGGATAAAGATTCAATCAATCACTCAATCAATCAATCAAGCTCTGAGACAATTTTTGTTGAAGAAGCACATATTTTGTAACCGTTTGATTTTCTAAAAACTGTAATCAGTGTCACCAAAAATACAGTTAAGAGTAAAAAAGTGGGTTACCAAACTCATAACTAAGCTTATAGTGATTACATAGTATTCATTTTAAGCAAATAGTTCACAGATAACAAATACAGCCGTGCAGGTCGGTGATTGCATAGCGCTTACGCGTAGTTTACACTTCAGGTGAAGTTTATGCTAAGGTTACTCAATGTACTGAACTACCGTACTCTATTTGCTGTCATGAAGCCAAGTTACTTCGATTTGCTTTGGTTTAAAAACATTTGATCACTCGTTTACAAAATCTAACCACAGGGGTCAGTTTTTAACAAAGGCTTACCAAACAGCCGGAGATTCGTATACAGTTTCTCGTACACAAATTTTAGGTTTTGAAAACCATTGCTCCGTTTAAAGCTCTCGTGCTAAACAAGTGTATTGTAACTTGTACAGATACCTGAAAGACTACTTCTATTTGAATTTTATTTGATTTAATATAATTTTATATTAATTGATTCTATTTAATAGAGCTTCGGTAGAGAGTTTGTCTTGTTGAACCATAGGCATACGAAGCCGAGTAACGTGATCAAGTTTAACATCTTCAAGTTTATTACATATAGTAACACAAAACTACGCAACAAATTAAGTATCGAACGTTTTCGACATCACAAGATGTCCTCTTCAGGAATAATATACAGTAGAATTCGCCTATAGTGACTTTGGCTATAGTGACACTTCGCCTATAGTGACACCTGTTGCAAAGTCCGTTTGCATACGCAACAATTGAGTAGAATTCGGCTATAATGACACTTCGGTTATGGTAACACTTTTTCCTCGGTCCCTTTAGGTGTCACTATAGGCGAATTCTACTGTACATACAACTTAACTACATCTGAATAAAAATACCATGGTTAACTAAATTTATAAACAGGAAAAGACAAAAACTGCACAGTACTTCTGACTAGCTCAAACTCAACGATAGGCTCCACGAGAATTAAAGGTAACTGCATCAAAAGGTGTTAAACAGATCACATGATATGGTAGAAAGGCAAGGTTGGAAAAAACTAATTTTTAAAATACAGAGAGCAAGAAAGGCGAGCCGCAAGCATACAATTGTCTGTTCAAAAGTGGATTGTGACGTTTTATGTACAAGGCTTCCGAGATCTCAGTTTGATACTCATACCTGCCTCTGCTGGACATGATTTCAAGTTGCTTGATAGATTCTATTTAGATAAGGACCTTCTCAGGGCCGGATTTAGCTGATGGGGGGCCCAGGGCACTTTTAGACCGGGGGGCCCCCGTGCAAAAAATTTTTTCGTGCCTACGGCGCGAAAAACCACCTCTACGTCTACAGTAGCATCAGTCCAGTACTGCACAGCATTTTGCAGAAACTTTAAAGGCCAAAAGGAAAAAAATAACACAAAATCACATTTTTTTCCACATAGGGGGGGCCTTCAAAAGTCGGGGGGCCCGGGGCAACTGCCCCCTCTGCCCCCCCTAAATCCGGGCCTGGACCTTCTGATGATTCCCCTTTTAGGGTGAAACAGGTCGTAAACGTAAAGGTTTTAAAGAGTAACAACTATATTTGATGTAAAAGACTACTTCTTTATTTTACAATACCCAATATTGAAAACTAAACTAAGTTCCATCGATATGCATCGGCTTACTATCACAGCAGACTGTACCTTGTTAGGAGAAGTAACCAATCACCTAATGACAATTAGCAATATCAACTTTTCAGCTATGAGCACATTTTGCTTCAAGTCATAACAATTTATATCTATCAATCTTTAATCTGATTGATTTTTTTCAACACAGCCAGAAAATCACTTCTTTTTTAATTTGATTAAACGTTTGCACCCGTTGGATCTATCTGATTTAAAAAAAGGATTCGATTTTCTGACCGGAATTATGTTGTACTTTCTTGCAAGCCATTTATGAGTCAAGAATAAATTTCACCATTTAGCGCAGAAAAACGTAGATCAATCAGTTGGAAGAGAAAGATAAAATCTAAGAGAAAATACAGATGTCGTTTAATATAAAATTAGAACGGCAACACCTTGTCAGCATATTGATACGTCACAATACCGGAAATATTGAAATCGTGTATTTGTATTTGCGGGTGAAGCCAAATCGGATTGTAGATTTAAGTTCGATCAAACGCTCCGCCGGACTATTTGCTCAATATCATAACATACAAAAAATAATAATTAAAGTCTTGAACTGGATAAAAGATCTAGATCATTTTACGTTGTTTTTCTGTAGCACGATTATAACCTCCGTTTAGAAATTGAAGAAAAGTTTTTGGAAATAAACGGAAAAATTACCAGTTTACTTCCACACGAGAACACGAGAAAAAATTCAGGGGATCGCCTGCGATCTGTCATTCTTGTTTGAAGAGTGCCTTATTATTAAGACAAGCACTTTCAAACTTGCATCTTGGTGTAAGTGGCACTCCTTTCTATTCAAACGAACATAGCTCTTGCATCCTAACAACTATCCTGGCCGATTTTTCAATCAATCATACCGCTGTGTACACACTTGAAGTGAATAAATAATGTCTAAAAATTTAAACGTTAATTTGCGCAATCAGAAACGGCTTGAAGCACCCTATCCAAACCGTTTGCCTTTCTATGTCCACAGAAACATAAAAAAAATCATAATTTTCTTGCACTGCCTTTTCTTTTCAAATGTGTTTGCTGTTGATTGCGGCCTCATTGGAACAAAACTAGCAAATAAAGTAACTTTCTTTGATATTTTAAGTCTCTTTAGCAACGTTTTTCAATAATTTTATGCAAAGTGTTTTTACGCGCGGATTGAAAGACATATACAGTAGCCTATAGGCCAGTTTGATAGAGATTTTTTTTTTATTGTTCTGCACTCTTGACGTTTTTAAAGGTAAACATGAAGACACGATAATCAACCATATAGAGAAAATATTTATCTCCATAGGAAAACCTTTTGTAAACCTCAACCTTGGCAGGCACCTTCACTCTACTTGTAGACAATTTTTAGTCTTGAGTCTTGTAGCGTTGTTGGTTGCTCGGCCAACGTCATCGAAGCAATCCAAGCTCGTAGTCTGCTATGTTCGAGTGGAAATGTTCAAATACCAAATTCAGAATTTTTCTGATAAACAGAAATCGTCAGCTCCATCTGTTGTCTTTGATAAAAAAAAATCATCTGTTCAAGCGCATTCAAACGGCCGAAAAAGGAAGTTGTGGCCACATTGTGCGTTAGGTCAAAACAAGGGTCTGTCTCTCTCTCGCCAAGGGCCTGTAAATAATAGCGTTGACAGAGAGGTTTAGGGAGTACTTTTGGACCCGGGCTCGAGATAATTATAGAGACCCGGAACCTTTTCAAGGGGCCTGGAAAAAACCACAACGTATTTTTAGATGCAGTGCGTTTTCTTAAAAATGTCAATTTGAGGCCCAAAAACCCCATTGGTACCGGGCAAAAACATCCTTTCAACGGCCCTGTCTGTAAATGTACTGTAATTCAAATAATAAATTTTGCGAATTTGTATTTAAATGACATTGTATGCTAACGACATTAAAATTCCACTTCGTCCTATGATCAGACGCTTTCTGCTTTATAGCTTTTGTTTTATTGCACTTTAGAAGAACTTGAATCACTGTGTGTAACTTCAAAGCCTCAAGGCCGTTAAATTTTTATGCTTGTGAACTCTGACGATATCAAAAATATGTTAGAGATTTGAAAAGCATAAACTATTATTGACATGTTAAGTAAATAGAAAATATTTTAGTATAACAGGAATTGATTGGGAAAACAAATAAAAAAAACACTCAAACAAACATGCGTCCGACAAATTTAATCATCGCCTCGTGCATCGGGTGTCATAGTCTTTGCAGAATCTGCTGTTTACAGACTTCAACTTTCGCTCAAATGTTCCATCTATGATGCTACTCATCTGCTAAGGTGAAGAAAAGTTCATTCCGCAAATGACGTTTGAATGATTGATAATATTTGTAGGGTAATTAGGTCTAAGATGATCCAACGTTTTCGAAAATTGATCATTAATACATGGGGCTCAGTCTGAAAGATATTACAAATTCACTCTTTTGGTATGCTGCAGTTATACACTTGATACTAAAATCGGAAATCTGTTGTCTGGACTGCCAGCAAATCCATCAACAACAAATTGTCATTTTGGTCGCAATTTGATTTTAGATAAGTTGTAGTGCTGGCAGTAAGTTTGTGTTGGAATAAGGAATAAATATTTGCACAGCAGCTAAACTGCTCGATAGCCAACCTGAGTAAACTGCATTTTTGACTGATTTTTGCATTTACAAAATTTTTATCCGGAATAAAAGAAAAATAATTTTATGTGAATCTATCAAAATCCATAGGAATAGCATAAAAGTCACATCGAAACAGACTAAATTTTAACTTGAAAATTTAAAACATTTTTGCTATCTGACTAGATGAAAAATTTATAAAGTCATATTTCAAACGTTTGGTGCGTAAGCGAATAAGACAAGGCCAGAGTGATAGAAAGACCCAGGTTCGAAACCAATGACGGGTATCAGTCCCTTGGCACGCCACTTTAATGTAAACCATCCTGAACGGTTCACAACAATTTTTTTTCTTGTTTTTCTATCCTTGCAATACGAATCTTCCCCCATGACCTACGTTTGGAAGTGTTAGAAAACTTAATCAGTTAACAACATTTTAATTCACGCAGAGCAAGCCACGTCGGGGGAGAATTGGCAGAAAGGCTTTTTATGTCCAAGATTTTTGTTTTTTTGCGGCGGTGGTCAAATTTATCAAGCTAGATAAACTAAAAAAAGTTTTGACTTACTACACACAGGGCGTGAGCGATAGCAATAGCCTACTTCTATTTGAGCGGAAGCTCTAATTTCGCAGACATTCGACGTTGTTACTTGTATGCATTCTCACAAGTGCAATATATGTTTTTAGAAAACGAAACCAGGACAAATTTGTAAATGTCGATTTTGCATCTTGCACAAATATCCTGACACTTGCTTGGTGTGACGCCGTTACTAAACATCACAACAATGTAAATATAAGATATTTCTTTGTCTCATTGCACGGGGGAAAACACGGCCACTGGTCTCTTTTGTTGTTTTGTCAACTCTATCTGAGTTTTGACGATCAGTCCTTAAATTTACCGCCTTCTGCCAACACACTGTGTGTGTAGAGCGAGAATATTTTGCCCTAAATTACACAACGGGTCGTATTTTTAATGAGCTATGAGTTTTTGATCAACCGATTGGCTTAATAATCAACCTACCTCACCTCTTGTTTGTCTGGCCAAATGCAGTTTACTCCGCATTTGTTTGATAGTTATTTTCAATCATTTTATTTGCTCGCCACGATCTGGTTTGAGTCATTACATAATCAACTGGCCTTCCTTGCTACTCGATCATAAAATCTGTCGTTCAGACATTAATTCTACTAAGATTTTGTTCGTTAAACAAATACAAAAATTGGTTAAAAGGTCATTTCTATGCATCTGCTGTTAACTTGTATTTAATACTTAAAAAGAACCATTTACCCTATAAAAAAATGACAGCTAGGCCTATGAAACAACGTGTCGGAGAACAAAGGTATTATGAATCAGCATAAATTTGACAAAGTGTTGTTCTGCAAAGTAGAAAGGAACATTTCATTTGCTTTCACGTTGATTTTGCAGTCAACTCCATTTGTTATTCTATTCTGACAATTTCTGTTTATAATTAAATGGACGACATGGCTATTGGCCTACTATGGAATAAAATGGAAAAAAAAAACAATAGGCTATTTTATAACCCTGTAATTTTCAAATTAAAATTTCGCGTATTTTTCATGCTTTCACTTGAGCGTGCAATAACTATTTTTTTTAAATATCAGTGCTAAAACACTGCTAAGTAAATTAAATCAGCAATCTTGTTCAACAAACGACAACGGGCTTGTTTGCATAATTTTAAAGAAATATTTCAAATAAGAAATTTAAAAAAAAATTTGAACGAGGTTGTTTTTCAAATACATTAACATATCGCAACACAACATGTTGCGATATAAAGTCATCAAAATGAGCAACTACTAAAAACTTGCAAAAAATTTAATATATTCAAAAACACCTCCATGTTACGATGACAAATATTTTTTTCCATATCAAAACAGATTGCAGGCATTTGTAAATTTTAATAAATACGATTGCAAATTAATTGGTATACACAGTTCTGATGGATTTAATGAATATTTTTCACATTATTTCTTATTGTAAGCCTATGCTTTTCAAACGCGCGATATGTTTTGCGTATTTTCCCCCCTAAACTCCACACATTTAATTATAATCATAATGGCATAGTAAGATATACCTGAAAACACACATAGCAATTTTTTCATATTTCATCTCTCATAAATGATTTATTTTTTACGAATTGACATTAAATTTTTATCACATCTCAGATCATGGCTTATAGGTAATGACATGGCCGGCACGTGGTGGTGGGCAATTTGGCACAATTATACAAATTATGGACTTTTCGAACTCATTGCCTTCTCCAAAAAAGCAACGATTATGAAAAATTCTTGAATATTTTATTAAATTGCTTTTTAAATGTTCTGTAAAGTAATAGACTACCGCTTTGTCACGTATCCCGTACTTTCTTCTAACATCTATTCTCATCCTTTTTTGAAGTATCTGCCACAAGCGTTACTCGACCATTTTTTTCCTGAAGCTGAATTTTGACGTTGTTTTGGAAAAATGACGTTGAACAAATGCAAAATCTTATTAGTGGAAAACGAAAAGGGACAGCTTCTTTATAAGCGAATTTACTTAAGGTTTTTAGAACTCGATAAATAACTTTTTCGGTTTCATTATTAAAATGATTTTATTTTATTACACATTGATTGTAAGTTGTTTTCCTCATGCTACTAAAAATTTGTATGCTCTATTGTGTTTGCTCGAGTGTGAATAGTCGTGCTTGATGAAGAAAATATTAATTTCAATTTAAAAGGTCATTTTCATTAAACTTTATTGATCAAATCCATCGATGTGTTTAAGCGTGTAACCGATGACATACTGATAAAATTTTCACTACCTTTCTAAAAGTTAAATAAACCAGCTCAGTGAGCGATAGATTACTGTCTTTGTTTCTAATGATAGAAGGTCTACGTTCGATTCCAGCTTGGGCAAGACCAACAGCTATGATTGGTGCCGATTGTGTTCCTTCTTGTGTACAGCAGTGAGGATGTTCCCTGGTAGTAAAGTAATCACATTGTAAATACGATAAGCCAAGGCTTCTTCTTCTTCTTTGTGTACCAGCATGCCTGTTTCAGGCCTAAGCTCTCATGCACAGCTCCTTCCAGTTATCCCGCCATTTAACTGGATTAATAATTGTTGTGGTTGGAACGTGAAGATAATCCTTGAGGTTGAGAAAAGTGAGGCGCTGTTTTCCACAAGCTTGTGTTCCTTTGATCTTTCCACAAAAAGCAGTGTGTTCTAATAGCTCCTTCCTCATGATATGACCAAACAAAATTGTTTGTTTCTTGATGATGTTTTTCAAGAGGGTTCTAGTTTGATTGGTTTGAGTTAGTATGTCTTCATTTGTCGTGTGGCTGAATATGATATTCGTTGCATTTTTCGAAAGAACCACATTTGAGGGGCGTTTAAATATTTCTGTGTAGGCTATTTTTGCTTAGCGTCCAGGTTTCACATGATCACATTCATGCAGCAAAATATGAAAGATATACCACGTCAACACACCCTTCCTTGTTGTAAATTGTAAGTTTTTGTTTTGAAGAATGCAGGGATACCAAAACAAACCGTTTGTTTAGGTATCCCTGAACAAAACCATACTTTTCTTCCGAAATTTCAGAATGAATTTTTTTTTTGTTCTGAGTAAATTTGCTTTTAAAATTACTTTCATAACATGGCTCATGACGCTGGTGGTGCAAAAGTTTCCACATTCATTGGTTCCTGGTTTTTTAGGAAGAATAATAAAAACTGACAAGCTTACAAATTGAATAAAGCAAAGTTGTCATAAGGCCTTGGCAGGTGTTGAGTCACAATAAACACATTACATCGTTATTATTGCTTTGAAGAACAAATTCTACACGTTTTATGTCTACGAAGATAACACGTTTCATCGGTATCTTATCCTGCATTCCACAGGAAAAGAAAAACCCGGTTTAATCGCCGATGTCACCACTACTTACCCAGATATTACATACGCCTATTGGTGTTGGTCTTGGTGGGCCTGCGATTCCATGAATAAACACATTGAATAACGTATAATTTAGGTAAAAATGAAGAACTTTTAAAAAGCAGGTTCTTTCAAACCGCATTTTATTGATTCAACCCCATTAACATTTATTGATGAGATTTCTGAAACACCGTCTTATAAAGAGCTACTAAATCATCTGTGACGTATATTGTTTTAACTGTAAAATTTGTAAAACTCTCGTAAACGTAAATTTGAAGTTTGGCTTGTAAAATGTGGAATCTTTGTGATCGGATTGTAATTTTAATTGTGAGCCTATCATCCAAATTAAGTAAACTTTACAAAAATATTCTAAAAGATAATAATGTAAAAGAAGGATTTTAAAAACAAAATGATAAACATAACCAGTTTATTGCAACATATTTGGCAACACTTGTCATCGGGATGTTATTAAAATACAAACAGATGTAAGATTAGGGAGAAGTAACCGTTGCTGTGTGGAATTTTAACGACTCAATATTTCTTCCAAATTATTTTATTCAGTCATTGGCTTGTGACATCAATTAAATTTAGTCAAAGTATCGCAGTTTTATTCGGTTTTGTTTCCCTAAAAAAGATTGGCTACACATTTATATTCAATTGCATGCTACTTCGCATTTTGATCACTTTCCCCACTGTGCAGTAGCTTCGTTTTAGTCACAAATCCTTTTATCCACTACATAACTAAATATATTTCCACCCAGTTCTGTACACAACAAAATCACAAGATCAATTAAATGACAAACATGTGAGGTTGCTCTCTAGCAGAAGTAGCTTACTTTGAGCAGAACCTGATTTGCTGTATCTGTCAGAAGATCAAACTTTTTGAAATACAAGTGTGCGAATCCAACAGGCTAAACAGTAGAAAAAATTCTCAATTGCATAGAGTCATAGACAATCAAACACTCAATGCAATGCATGTGTCTTCTTTTATTACTCTGTCAGCCAACAGCGTAAACGAACTTCGCAAATAAAAGCAACGGAAATTTTCTTCGGTGGAAATTTTTCAACTGCAAAATAAAAAATACAGTAATCTAGTGAGTGGAATTCTCTACTTGTTTAAAAAAAAATACCAAATACTATAGAAATTAAAGTGGATGTCATCACGACTTAGGGTGATTTAAAGGGGCGCTTTTCAACTATTGATGGGTTTCCAACCAACATTATACATTGTGGAAAATCCGAATGGTTCAAATCTTTGAAATCAATACAAATGACTGCCGATGTAAATGGGTTTTTTTATAATGGGCATTTCCTTTTTAATAAAACGGATTAAGAGCATTTTTTATTGAGATCAAACCTGAAGTCTTTTGGACCTCCAGACACTTCCATATGTTGAACCAAATAGGAAGATGTTACTGTAAATCGTTATAGATGCGGCTCCATTCTGTGCTTCAAGTGTAAAAGGCTTGGTGTTGTACTTCGCTTGAGCACTGAAACAAAACCTTGTGTGAGAAAATTAATTAGGCCATGGGAAAATATCCTAAAAAATAAGTCACGTGGGTGGTCACGGCTGAGTGATTGTGAAAATACGATTTGCGGTATCAAATAGACAGGCAGTGGTAGGTATCTCAGAGATAGATGGCAACCCCAATTCAAAGTGATATCCTTGACGATTAAACTAGGCTTTTAGACTTATTTTACTGATAATGTTTCATTATCTCTGCGAGTGATGAATTTTGTGTGAACTGCAACTTCAAAGAAAAAAAACAACTTTAGCCTTCATCTTTTCGAGAAGCCCATAGAATGTTGTCAAGAACATTGTTTCATTGTTAACCGCTTCTCGTACGGTACTTAGGAATAATTTAGTTTGGGATTGAAACAAGTTGTAATTTTCAACAAAAACTCTTTTAAACTGCAATTTTTATTTTGTTTAAAACCGTCTCCATCAAAGGTTACATGTTACAGTGCCTTTTTAAACTAAAAAAGTCGATGCTGTTAATATTCCATTCGCTTCATACCACCCAACTAAAATCAATCAGTGAAAGTTAAAACAAATCTACGAAAGCAAATAAAAGCTAACTGGCCACTGGAGCAGCAACCCAACTAAATAAAATTGCCAGTCTGTCAACGTTGCAATGATGTAAAAATTGCAACTTTCTCAACCTGAGATGCTCATGGGCCATTTCATCACCCACACCTTCTGCAAATCATTGCCATGGTTAGTGCCGTGACGCACCGTGACGATCCACCCTGAAAAAGAAGTTAAGCATAGTTTCGTTGATACAACGTCCAGTTGCAGTGGTTCCATGCTCTTGATTTTGTCATTTCACTTGCGCTTTTTGAGTGATACTTCTATTTTCAAAAACAGATTTAGTTCATTTCCTTGGTAACTTACATCGATTAAACATCTCGCAACATTGGAACGATTTCAAATCTACGAAATGCGGCAATGACGTATCCACTATATTGACGAAACAAAATCCTGCGATTACAAAAGAGCTTGGACGGGCAAAACGGATGGGTGCAATTTTAAATCCCAATTTTCCGTGTTTTGTCAGCGAAAAAATGCACTAAAACCAACTTGGGGATTATTGGTTTTCTGACGAAATGAAGGTGAACAAATTGCTGTTGGTAGAAAATGTTTAGTTCTGTTTAGAGCTCGCATGCCAAAGCACAGGTGTTTCTGCTTCGAAAAGGTTTCATTAAATTTCCACACAGATTTAAAATAGAATTGAATTTGAAAGGTTTACCATGAAAATTAAGGTTCGTGATCTGCCACACACCCATTTTTCTGATGTCATCTTTAAAACTGTTGCCACAATTTTTTTAAAAAACAATAAAATTTCTGGAATAAAACGTGACCGCAGAAAGGAACACAACATTTTTTTTCCAAATCTTCACTTTGACCTTGATGGTTAGGTAAGTCGCTCTATTTCACGAAAAATGCATTTTCAGTAATTGTTTTTTGTAATTGAATCATAAAATAACATTTTATAACTTCAGCAAATCAACTTCGACCATTTAATGCCCTGAGTGAGTCTTTTGAGTAAACAGACTACTTTTACATATTTTTTGTTGAAAAATGTAGGCTGCACTTTAGCTCGTGCTTAGCAGAAGTGCAGACATGTTCACCAAACCTCCTTTTTATGTTTGTATAAAAATTGTTGAAACGAGCAGTGCCACGACTCATCAACTGTGAAATATGTTGTATCCCGGTATCACTTTCACAACTCGCTGTTTTAGTTTGTTTTGGCTTTATTTATTTAAGAACTATCTTTTGAAAGATCTTTTTTGTTTTACGTTAAAATCAAAAGTTATCAGCTTTGTAGTTGAACAAAGAAATAACTTTTTCCCCCTAAAAGAACAATAAAACAAGTTGCATATGAGGCACAAACGAAGCCTACAACTCAAGGTAAAAAAGTGCAGGCCAACTTGTAGCTAGGCCGCAGATGTTTAACTAGGCAGCGTGATCGTATCAACTTGAAGATCAGATAGAACCTCGCCATGTTGTAGTCCTCAAACACAACTTGCTTTGTAGACCTATTTATGCACCTTGCGGTGCACAACTTGGTCTGCAGTATTCAGATCATTGCTATGATTAAATTAAGGAAGCTAACCTTTAACGTTAGGCTATGGGCTATATTTCAAAAAACAAACTTTTCAATTAAAAAGAAGATAAAGCAAAAAAGTATTCAAACTTTACTTCTGTTTGATTCAAGAAAACGTAAAATGTAATTTAAAAAAAATCATACTTTAAAAATTATTCCACATGTTGTGAGTAGAAAGGCGTTTCAAACTTTTTAAACAAACTTTAGCGACCTGTGGTTAACCTCAGGAAAGTTATGATATTCGTCGTCAGAATGATAAGAACGTCTGTCCAAACGATGTGTCCATCTATGACAAATAATTACCTCATATTTTAATGTCCGTTTAACCTGTCGGCAACCTAAGTGTACAATACGAAACAAACCTATTTTTAACAAAATATAACGCAAAATAAACGTTATCGCTTAAAACTATAGATTTTTTGTCTGAAACATTACACCACGCTTTATGGCTAATTCATAGCTATAGATCCAGTGCTCCTGCTAGAGCTTCCCTAGGAAAAGCTTAATACTTCTCATTGGGAACGAGTCCTTCTTCAAATGGGACTTTTTGAGATTGATAAATCATTTCCGGACAGAAAAATCCGTTATCTCTTGATTGATTCAACGTATGCAAACGTTGAATCAATGTCAAAATAACAGATTTGCTGTCTGGGTTGTTTGATTAAATATAATTGCACAAATGTCTAGGTTATTGAAAACAAAAACTGGGTCACAAATAATTAATCCATGTTTTAATGTTGTATAATTTTCTACTACTGTAGTAAAGGCTGAAATCTTCTAGGGTTTAAAAGTCACATTTGATTTGAAACATGTTAGACTTATTTGACTTCATTGATGATGTCAACTTGGGCTACGAAAGATATGGAAAAGTATAAACGAATTTTTCCTTATTTGGTTTCTTGTATTTACTTTTTTTTGACATAATGTACCTAAGTTCTTTGCATTGACTCATACTCATTGGCGACTATTGGAATCAAATCAACTTTACCGATTCCTAAATGTCATCCATTCAGTCCATGAATGTTCCGTTCATTTTGGTGCCACGTATTAAGATCGATGAAATTCCGTTGCTGAGAAATTGTACTATGATGAACTTTCTGTCGGACAAACTTGTGGCACAAAATGATCAGAACATTCCTAACTTGATGTGCCGATGAAAACCGATGAAAACCGTGGTTGCGGAAGACAGGGAAAAGCAGTCTAAGTTACCTTTGCAGCAGTATAGACTTTGTTTTTGCAGATAAACGTAATCTTAAATGCAAACACACACATCAACAAAATAGTTTATTTCTGCATCAATGTTTTGCAAGTGTAGTGCACCAAAATGCTGGAACAGCGAAATAGGTCCATTTAAAACACACGAAAAAATTTCTTGATACCCGGATAAATGTTTACGAATATGTCATTTCTGTACTCTGCCAAACTAACTTCACGTAACGTACGTTCTGCTTTTTCCAAACGGCTTTGTGCAAACATAACTGTTCACCTGCTCTCTACTGTATTGTTTAAAACAAAACTGTAGACTTATTGATATAAATGACAAACTTTAGGATATGAACTAAAGTTATACAGCAGTGAAACAAACAACGATTTATCGATTTAATTAATGGTGCTTAAAATACAACATGAAATATTTTGGTCACTTGAATTTAGCAGTCACCTGACATAACA
Source organism: Aplidium turbinatum (assembly GCF_918807975.1). Classification (NCBI taxonomy): domain Eukaryota; kingdom Metazoa; phylum Chordata; class Ascidiacea; order Aplousobranchia; family Polyclinidae; genus Aplidium; species Aplidium turbinatum. The sequence continues at coordinate 18,138,211 of NC_137480.1, read as the reverse complement.
TCTTTATGTTTTAAAATTAAATGTTTATAAAAACAAAAGTAGGCTAATGTACAGTAGCGTCCACACCAGACGGCTTGTCTCCAAAGGAGAATGTCTGCAGGGTAAAGGCAACAAAACGATGTTTCCCCTTATTGTTTTTTATTGTTGCGTGGTAAAAGTCAAAGACTGCTAATCCACTTGAAAGGAGGTCTTTTGTTTGTGACAAGTGATTCACACCACAAAACTTTCAAATTGACGACTCAGTTTCCTTTTCCTGAGTATTTAACAGTTTTTGCTACTTGCATTCGAGTAGGCTATCATTTTGCTGGTGACATTATATACTGTACCCAGCTGATCGAAGCTACGACCCACTTAATTAGGCTTTGTGCATAATCTCCAACAGCAGAAAATTCGTAGGAGATGTCAGAAATGCCTTCGGTTTTCTGCAAGTCATGAAATAATTACTTTAAAGAGCATTCAGTTAATTAATTGTAATGCATACTTGAATATTTAAACACTGAAGACACAGCCTCTGTGCACTTTGACGTCAAATCTTGATTGTTTGGAGGCTATTTCTTTCCACAAGCTAAAAAAAGAAGAACCCAGGACGCTGCTTGCAAGATGTGCACCGTAGAGTGCAAACGATCCAGCCAAAACAAACAGTATTTTTTTTCATCTGCGTACGTTGCATCGATATAAGAGAAGAATGATTTGCTGACGAGCTTTAAGCCTATCGTCTACCCCAGACTTTTCGATTATGAACTCTACCCCAGGAAGCAAATCGCCCCTCTTTTTAGATTAACACCTTACTTATTCACCCCTTTGTCTACAGACGTTAAATCAATGTAAAAAAGGATTGTTTTACTGGCTATGACATGTCTTCATTTGCACTGCTATCAGCAGCTGCATCAACTGGTGAAATATGCAAAGAAGCATATGAAATAATGAAAATGAAATAATGCAAAGATAAGATTGCAAAATAATGCAAAGATTGCAAGTGAAATATGCAAAGATTTAACATGCAAAGAAGCATCAGCGTGACGATATTCGAAAGCATGTGCAATTGTGCATATGATTGTGCTGTAAAATGTAACACCAGGCAGTGCCAGTGGCTAACCGGTGGGTGCCCTGATGTATGGCGACAACACGAGAGAACATTCTGAAATATTGACAAAAGGAAGATTTCATCTCCCTTCCGTGCTCTTGATTTAAATTTGATCACCACGCATGAGCCTGGAAGCGATACTTGACAACATTTTTGAAGTTTTCTTTGCAAAAGTTGCTTGTGGGCTTCACAAACCGTGCACTAGACAGTGAACAATAGACATTTATGCGATGAAGAAGCTGAAAAGACAAGTTCAAGTCTTTCTCTCAACATGTTTTTTGTTTGCTGTTAAAAAGTGCAATGTTACATTACATCTAAGACGCTGAGCGGTGATGTTGCCAGTTGGCACAAATGATTCAAGTTGACTTTCAAAAATAGTAAACATTTCAATAAAAAATTGCTAAAACCCTTTGGCAGAAATACAAAATGCCACTTTGCCACAAATATAAAATGCCTAACGCCTGCCATTTACGCTTTGTTGGAGGAATAATGCATGTACTGAAATATATTCCACTTTTTTAAAACCGTTTTATTTTCATTTCTTTGTTTTTACAAATAAAAGATTAAAATTAGGTTGCCTGCGAATCTTATTATATTGCCCTTATATCTTTTTATATCTGGCAAACTGCTCTCTGAGAAGTTGGTGATGGAAGAAAACCTTCCAGGAAAGAAAAGTGTAATTGAACATGATTCCGTGTTTTTCAGTTAAGAAAATGGGGCATTAATACTAAAATTTTATTTCACAAAATATTGGCTGCTCACTAACGTTTCAAATTTTTCGAAATAAAGGAACCGTCTTTTTTTTAGTTTTTTATACCATCAGCTTCACCCGAAATTAAAAAGATTAACCCTCTACACTCGACTAGGTCCACAGATAGCCATGACGCACGTGCTAAGAGTAGGTTACTTGATACTCAAGTATTATCCGTGTGAAATCCTCAACTTAGGCATCAGGTGAAGACCCGTAAAAAGTTCTGGGAATTTATTTTTTACTCTCTTGCATCGGAAGAAACGGCATTGCTTGCAGCGTGTCATCGATATCATATGCAATAAGGAGATAATTATTCAACAAAATCACAGGAAGATACAGATTACTTAGGTCAACCTAAGACAAGTGTTTTATATAAATCTACTATATGAGTGGAAGATTATGCGTAGCAAAGCTTGTAATGTCTGAAGAAGAAAAATCTGTTTGAAATGACTCAAAACGTTGTTTTTGCAGGTCACAAAAATACAGCAGCCAGTCCTATGGCCGACAACTCGTAATAATTTTCACAGAAAACTATATAACGTATATTAATGTAAGAAACGCAAACATGGTTTCTAATTTTAAACATGAAAAACACAGTTTGCAGCATCATGACTTGTATGTAGGTGTTAAAATGCATTGGCATGTGGTCATTTTGAACCATAAACTTTTATTCGTGTTGTCAACACTGCTCCTTGCCTGGAATACATTGTACAAGCAAAATGTGCTGTGAACGAAGCTGGCTAAACAGAATATAGACATGCTTGATCGTGTTGTAGGCTCTTCTGGACAGTCTGGAGATCTTACAGCTCGCTCACGTTCTTCAACCAGAATCATTACTTTTTCATTGTAGTTAGTGAAATTGACGAAAAAAGATGGAATTCAATAGTTGCTTCATGATTTAGTTTAACTGCTCCTTCTGATGAGGTTATTAGTGCACTTGTAGCTTGTCGATTTGTTGAATCCTTATTTAAAGAACTGCCAGCAGCGTTTCGCCTAAAACCGTCAAACAAAATTTAACGAAAAAAATTCCAGCAGCTTTGCTCTCAATGATACTCAAACGACAGCCTAAGTAGGGAGTCGAAGCTTTATGTAGTGGTTCGCGTGTTGAAGTGACTTAAGCCCTTTATAATCGACTAAGTCAGAACTGCTACCGCGCCCGTGATGAATTATCCCTCTTGTTTGCATTCACAAAATTATATATGTTTTATTTAACTTTTATTTCTTTTCATATTTGATAAACAGTTTTGATGACGTTTTTGGTTTCTTTTCCCCTATTGCAGACCTTGACCATGAGTTGAAGCCAATTCCATTTCTTCTTCAATTTCATTGCCAGTAACCAAGACATGATACAAAACAATACATTTGCTGGCAACAATTCACATCCATGCTGATATGTTTTTCCAACTGCCAATTTACTTTAAACTTACGAATATTCCAATTGATACAAATTATGAAAACAAAACCTGTCCTAGATAAACCAAATGTTGATAGAACCTATGTTCTCTCTCTCTCTCTCCTTTTTGTTCACACCAGATATCTAATTTTAGCCGTATTGCGAATTCCATGAGCGTAGTTTGGAAAGCTGGCATGAGTTATTCGCTTCGGGCAATCCTGCTGCGTGGAAGAGCAAACCGGCCATTGGCTTATGCTTACTAACCTTCGATAGGCTACTTGATGACAGCTTAAATATTTGCAAGACTACGTAAGTTTATTCATTCACAATTTATTGTTACTACAAATCCCAACTTTGCCGCTCAACAGCAAATGAACACATCATAATAATAATAATCAAAGAAAGCCGCAATATTTACTCAAAGTTGCTTGTGTACCATGGCGGTTGCAATATAGCATGCCAAACAGTGTAAAATATAGCGAATCGAGCAAACACAGACAGCAGGCTGCTTTAGACTTTTCATAAGCAACCAGTACGTATCAGGGTGACGAGAAAACAGTGTGGAATAATAAATAGATACCATGTTTCGATTTAAGATCTTTAAATATCGGAATTTCAAGTTGTTGTGAAAGCGCAAACAGTCAAACCGGCACCAAAAGTTTCTGTTGCAAATATAATCGATAATCTACACAATAATAACAAGCTGAAACAAAACCAACATTGTACCAAAGCATATTGAAGTGTTTGCAACAGGTTTACAACATCACGTTTTTAGCAGAAAAGTAATCGAAAACTTGAGCAAACTTGACCTACTCAGGGCCGTTGAAAAGAAGATTTGTACAAATAAGAGGTCCAAGTCCCCATAGAACAGTAAAACTGGAAAGATTCCAGGCCCCAAAAGTCACCCTGGGTCGGGGCCCAATGGCACCACTGGACCCACCGGACGCTACTGAAACTTCATAAGTCACATCGATACCAAGCGTGAGTTATTTCCAAAAATGTGTTGTACAATTGTCAAAGTATGTCTTTTGTGTAAAGTTTTTTGGTCAAAATGTAGATTCGGTCAAACACAACTCGCCATTAGTGATAAAAATTAGCAAATTAACTACAGCTGTTTGTGTCACGCACATGATGACGAAACAGCAAAAACGAACGAAATAAAAACATATCTTTCTTCGGGTATAAGCGTCTCCAGTCTCCTTTCATATAACGCGATTATAGAAGTGGAAAAATTATGTGCACCCTTTAATTTAACAAACTTTTGCATTGTCGGTTACAACTTAAACTACCAGATATGTAGAGATTTATGACATCATAATGTGGCATCGTGTTAATGAGTAGTAGGTCTATTCCATTTCGCGACTAAATGAGAATTAACGGCGTGAAAGGTTTATTTTGTACAGTATCAACGTTTAAAATTTGCTATTGGGTTGCAAATCCTAATTGGTTGCTGCCTTATTAATGTGGAAATTATCTTTGCACGCGAATACAACAAGGAAAAGATACATTTTACGATTATAGCGTAAAGCAGTGTTGCTGTAACAAATCGACAATAAAACATAAGCCTAGACGTGTTTCGCTTCAATACAGAAATGGACATAAATGAACTCCTGTCGTTTTTTTAGAAACATATTTACAATTCTTTACTGCAATATTCCTGTGCTGCGGAAACTCAGGTCACTTGCTAAAATGAAGCTAATATCGAAAAAGACAAGAAAATAAATACAAAAGAAGCTAATTAATCAAATAGCAAACGATAGTTTAGTCAACTCAATTCTTGAAGTGTAACAGACGGACAACACCTTCAGTTTTTGACTCGGGTAAGGTCAAAATCTTGAAGTAAAGCGAATCAGAAAGGCACGTGACGCATAAACAATCAATACGAAATAGCTCAGAATGCTTGAAGTTCGAAAAAAGCGTTAAATCGACTCAAAATGACATCCAGTCACATGACATAAAACGTATTTACTGTATTCCACCAGGAAAATTTTCATGAAGCCACAAAAGGCCAGCGCTGCTGAGCCGACGTATATACTTTTCAGTTATGTACAATCGCGTATATCACAGTCAATAGATGTATGAAGCTTTTGGTCGTTAGTATTCTACCAGTTAGTGGAACGGTAAGTAATTTACTAGTCGCAATGCGTTTATTATTAAGGTTTATAATAATAAAAAATGGTTATTTTATTGCCAAATGAACCCCATTGACGTCGCATGGTTGTTTCGGTTGCTAGTTTGAAATACGCAACGTGCTTTCGTGACGACACCCGGACTCGGAGAACATATTCGCAAGTCAACATCCAAACAGGAACTTTTCTTTGTGCATGTTTGAGTGCACTGAGAGAATGATTGCATCCTTCATTACCAACCTTCTTATATGTGGGCAGGATGCATAGACGTGGGTTGACAGTTTTGATAAGCATGCATGCTGGTCAATTGGGAGAGACTTGGACTTTGGGCTGGATCATGGTTGGCTGGAGACACTGGCTGCTGATGTTCGTTGATGAGAGGATACATGTGATTGACGGGAAGATGATTTGGCTGGGATTGAAGTGGGAGCATGGATGACATCTGTTGCTGGAGTGGACTTCCATTTGCAGAAGGAGGAGCCGATGACTCGTCCGGAGTTGTGTTTCCTGGTGAATGTATTCCAGATGATGTGGAGAGAGATCGACCCATGTTTCCAAGCATTGAACTAGAAACAGAGTGACCTTGCGAAAAATTGTATGGTGCTGTTGGAGACCCGGGCATTCCAAAGCTAGATTGTGAATATCCATTGTTTTGACTTGTCAAGGAACTCATGCTGGGCAGAGATGCAGAAGTCGGATAGCTGGTGTTTGGGTAATACAACGACATGTCATATCTTGGAGAAGGATTCGGATTTCCCATTAAATGCCCCATCCCATGTTGAGCTGCTGACCCGTACGGACTAAGCGCACTTTCCTGGCCTGACATCATTTGGTGGGATCCGGCATAGTATCCATTCAAATGAGAATATTCTAGAGATTGTGAGATAGGGTTTCGGTTTGGGGCCCCGATCCCGGCTACAGAGCCTGGAGCTGAAGGCATCATGCCCATTGGTCCACCAAACTTCTTGTCTTTCAACAGTTGTTTAGTTTTTCGTCTCGGTCGATATTTATAGTCAGGGTGATCGGTCATGTGTTGAGCACGCAGTCTCTTTGCCTCATCAATGTAAGGTCTCTTTGCTTCATCGCTCAGCTTCTTCCAATTGATTCCCAGTCGCTTGGAAATTTCGGAGTTATGCATCTTGGGATTGTCTTGGGCCATCTGACGTCTCTCTGCTCTCGACCAAACCTGAAAAAGAGTTGGTTAATATAGTTTTTCTTTTATTGATCAATGCAATATTTATGTATAATGGATTAGTTGTTGTGCCATTTTACAACAAACCTTTGAAAAAATGATTAGTTACAAGAATCATAGAAGCTTCATGAACTATATGAGTTCTAAACAATTTAATACACAATAAAGTAAAAGACATGTTTAAATTTTTAATCAGAGATTGTTTATAAATTTTATCAATTTAATTCCCGATATGATTAAATTCTGCTTGATATCTTACGTGGTGTCTTTGCAATAGCAATCGCTACCATTAAAAACAAAATGGCGATATAATTTTTTATCATTGAAAGGGTTCGGCAACTGTTTTCATGTTTTATGCTGTATAGAAAGGGGCTAAGATTGTTAAAACAACGGACTTCAACAAAAAAGAGTTCTTTAGTGACAACATAACTGCTTTTCCAAGAATCAAAAAAAACCTTACTTCTTTCATTACACTAGTAACGAGTAGTCTTTATTTATGCCAGCTTTAAACTGCTTTTACATCTTTTATGAATAAAACATGACCTACTACTGATCAAGGTAAATTTTCTTGATTTTAATCTCTTGTTTTTCAAAGAAAATTTCCGTCAATCCGCAATTAACTGAACCAGCCAGCATAAAGTATGGTCCAGGCCGTAGAAAACGGCAATTTTTTCCAATGAAAGTTAATCATTGAAACAATAGATGCAGAACGCGAAGTTATATTCGACTTAAAAAATAAAGTCATGATTATGGCAACGACGGTCTTTCATTTTTAATGTTACTTTTTATGACATTGCAAAAAAATTGAAAGATTCTATGCACAGTAAAACTTCATTTGTTCAATAATGACACAGAGGCAGTGAACTATCTGGTGTACTAATTCACAAATTACAAGCGGAATTGCCATCAAGTAGCCATTTAGAAAAATCTTATTATATTATTTAAGCTTATCAAGTGTTCACGTTTATGATGTTTAGCTGGCTTGTTGGTTACGGCTAAGTTTACTAGTTTAAACTAATATTATCTTGACGAAAAATATCAGTTCTTTAATCAAAGAAACTGAAAACGTTTGTCAAACAGTTCATCTGTGATCAGAGCACTCGACTTTTAGGTACAGTTTTATTTCTAGAATGTGCTTGTCGTAAAAGATACAGTAGATAGCGTGCAATATTTTGCAAGTCTTTAAAAAAAATGTTCACAAAAAGCAGAGTTTTCTAAACAAAGCTCACATTAAAAGTAACTTGACGAATTTGACATTGTTTTTGCGTCAATGCGACACAGTGGCAACAAACTTTGCGAATTTGAAGTAACACACATAGAAACAATCGGCAAATATGATTTTGCGTCTATGTAAAATATTAAACTGAAATGTGATTGTTAAATTTTCTATTTGGAAACATTCACTTTATGACGTTTCCCAAACTATTAACCAGCTTATGAAATTTTAACAACATTTACGCCAAGCATTAGGTCGCGGTAAGTTTTTACGGTTTCAGAAATTCTCGTGATGTTTGACTTATTTGCTGTAGGCCTACTAGCTGAAGCTTGCTATGGCGCTGCTTTTATTTTATTATTCTCTACAGTGGCGCAAACAACAGAATCCCCACTGAGTGCTGATGGGCAATACAGCTGCAGTGCTGTTTCAAACATTTGTGAATCACAAGAAATTGGCTTTTGACTTATTTGACTTTTAGCTCTTTCGAAGATATTGCTTGTTCTGGCTGACATAAATACAAACATACAATAATCGATGCATTGATGTTCTTTGCACACAACTTACCATGAAAGCATTCATTGGTCTTTTCACACGTTCCTCTTGACTGGTTTTTGAAGAAGCGTTTGTTTGATTGTTTGAGTTATGCCCCGAGCCTAGATTTGCTCCTGGCGGGTTTAGGTGCATCATGTGCCCGCTGGTTCTCGTGTCTTCGCCGATGTATTGTTTGATCTCTTGGTGAGTCGCCGAAAGAGTCGTGGAAGAAACTGGGACTCCATTCAGGGACGGTGGTGGAGGAAGATGGTGATTATTTAGCATTGCTGAAGTAGGGTAATGGATTGGCATCCAGTTTGAGTTGTTACCGTCCACAGCTATCATCGTGAGTTTTGAAAAATTGCGGAATTTTATCGATACGGTAGGCACTTCCAACAGAGATCAAAACAGTCAAATACTACAGTTCGTTTTATGTATGAGAAGTAATCTAAAAATAAAAATTCAAAAACTATTTATTGATAGGCTACTATTTTTTTTTAAATTTAACGACCTTATTTAAAAATATTAAATTTAAGCTCATCCCAGTAGGCTATACCATTTCAGAAAAAAATAAACTTTTATGAAACGTTTAAATTTCTTCATCAATCTTTGTGAAAAAAAAAATCATAATAAAATTTGTCAACCTTGCCGTAAATCAAACAAAATTCCTGTCATCAAACATCTATCTATTCTTTCTTGGAAGCGCTTTGTTTAAAAAAATGTGTTGAAGATAACATTGAAAACATTGTCATTTCACATTATACTGGCGGTTTAATTGTGCGCAGTTGACAATAATTTCATTTGTAGTTCTATTCGCTCACAAAGCCATAAACTGCACTCAATGGAGACAGAACAATACTAGGCAATCTGAATGGGAGGCTGTGATCCTTTATTTACTTGCCTTTTTCATGAGCGGAACGTCTCTCGTTCTTTCCACACCCGCCTGAGTTGGCAATCATTCGCCTCGCCTACTCATTCCGACCCCTTTCTGAAAAACAAACCGGAAAACTTTGTCGTGTGCCGCCGAAGAGTTCAAAACGTTTCTTTGTGATCATTGGGCCTACGCAAAAAAAGCGATTATTTTGTGGCCAACTTTCGATATTCATAAAAATTTATTTGTTCAGTAAATTTAAGGATAAAAATAATTGAATGTTCATATTTTCTTTCAATTCAAGTAAGTTTAATTTTTCCACACGGGTTACTCGTTTTCAACTTTAGCAATTTTTTTATCAAGAAAAGGTACAAGATAAGAAACTAGTATAGAATAGCATTATACAATATAATTATGCAGTACATGGCCATGGTATATGATAGCCTAACACGTAAAATAGTACCCATTCGTTACTTCATTTTGTAGCTTAGGTTTTTCTTCAATCAAGATTCAGTTAATTTTGCATTAAGTGCTTTCCCAAAAGATGCTTTCCTATCATAGCCTGTAGTTTTAACCCCAGGCTAAAAGAAATTTACTAAAATCTTTTTCCTTCTTTTCAAATGGTTTTTGACGTTAAGACAAGAGGCTATGGTAGTCAACTGGAAAGCATCTAGAATCTAGATGCTAGAAAGTGTTTTTTTTACAATGTCTTTAAAAGTTTTTCCAGTATGCTCGTGCCAGATACTAAGCGCCTCTTCATCTGTAGGTTCGTGTTTTCATATGGTTCATGTAGTATGGCGTTACAAGGATGATGTATGAAGGGGTGATGGTAATGCAATATCATGAATGAACGGCAACGGGTGTATTTTAAAGCGCAACGCTAATGGTAAAAAAGCACAAATATAGAAACTGTTCTGTGAAATACTTTCGCTTTTGCGAACTGTCATTGAAAAGTATCGTCAATTGTAATTACATTTTATTGAAAAACTTTAACGCTAACACTTGCTGCTATACACAGTAGGCTGACACTTACTGCTACACTCACTCACTCAGTAGGCTAACACTTGCTGCTATAGGCTACACGACAAGTTTTAGTCGTTAGTTGTTGATGTTGTTGAAGGTTTCTTACGATAAAATTTTAAACTCACCACAATTATATTTCTCATAGCTTTGTGTTCAAAGTGTGTTGCAACCAAAAAGTAGCACTCGTTTAATCCCAAAACAACAATGTTTTGAAGACGCAAACTTTGTTTTGTCGTGGTCATTGGCTTCTTGCCAGGGTTGAATAAAATCACCAAAAACCACAGCTTCTTAACCTAACTTTTAAGTTTGTTGATGTCAAGTGAAAATAAAAACAATATTTGCTTGCTTTTTTGTTTAGTCGAAATGGCGACTTCATGCTTTGAGCGAGATGTTAACTCGTGAAGCTAAGAATGCGAGCGGGTGTCATTATTTCCAGCAAAATTAAAGATTGAATATTTCCGCTTCACCACTGAGAATAAATTTTCTTTTATAACGTTTTTTTCATATAAAGCAACGTCAACTGAACGTAACCTCTTTTGACCGAAACCACCTGTCATCAAATCACCTGTGCGTCCAATTTCCGGTTGCTACGGTAACTCCAGCGACATTAAACCACGTGACGATTGACGAAAGCCAAACATGACGTCACATCAATAATAATGACTAGAGTAGAAATGCTCGGCAAAGACCTGGAGCTGAAAGCTTCCTAGACTTCAAATGCAGTTGGGGTGAACTAAGCAAATACAAAAAGTGTCAGTAACGTCAAGATGTAAATTTGCAAAAAATGAAACGTGAAATTTCCAAAGATAAACTTTGGGGCGATTATTTCTCCGTCCTCTCTCCAATGGCTGCAACCCTGTTTTACGTGTCGTATTCGTGATGATGGTGATTTAAATCTTCAAATAAGAAGAAAAAACTTTTATCTGGTCTGTTGTGAAAATGGTGTAGTATAGAAATGTTAACCTTTTCTTGTTCTTCTTTGTTCCTACAAGCATTCATGGATGAGAATCGTGATACATGACTCGTCAATATGGCAAGGTAAATGTCTTCAGCAGAAAAGCGTGTTCAAACTCCTACTGTATGATTTGAATGCGATTTGATCCACGGATCTCCCGGGGTCTCGTTTAATTGGATCGAGGATGGCGTAAATCTGAAAAGTCTGCATGTTCATTTCTTGAAGTGCTGTCTTCTTCAACCTAGATGGTAAGCTAAGAAGTAGTTTTCAGTTGATTTCTGTTAGGTTTTACATGATTTTTCCAATAGAAAAAAGTTCAAAAACACTGACTTAAATGAATATACCAATGAAATCGATTTTAAATCTAGAACATGGAAACACTGCTTTCCTTATGAAATGGCAAGTCCTGTCAAGTCTAGTTGCGGCCCGATGGTACGCTACATTATACCGCTATTGGTTTTCATAAGCCAGGACGCGGTCTTGAAACAACAAATAATTCCAACGAATCTCTCGGCTAAGTGATAGATTCCTGTGGTTTGCGGAGATGCAGAGCAATCGAAACTTTTCTCATTTTGCAGACGAATAAGCTTAACTTTTGCTGCTGACAAAGTCAAAAGCCGTAACCAAACTGATTCACACAAAAAAATATAAAAACTGCGCAGGCTCCTCACCTGTTAGTTTTCAAGTGAAGCTTTGTGGAAGCATATACTATGGCGTGCGAATCAGCATAGCAGAAAACTATTTAGCTTTAAAGCACTATGTCCTAAAACAAAATCTACATCAGTGACCGATTAGTGATATGAAACATCACATGAAGGCTAATACAATTACGCTGCCATCAGCAAGGCATTGTCAACAATGTCCAATGCCACTCGTTATATCGCCAGCAAAACGAGACTAATGTCTTTAACTTCATCAACTTAAATTTCATTCTGCCAATACAGTAGATATTAAAAAAAAAAACAAGAAAAAAAGCAAATCGACTTCATCGATGTTGTGATTCCAATGTATGATGCAAGAATAAAAATGCAAAATCTGAAATACACTAATGTTTTTCTGCAAAGGTGTGTCTTTTTCACATCTTTTGCAAAATCATAATGGTAGTGAAATAATTTTGGTTCATGGCTTTTCAGGTTCCTTTCAGACAGAGCTGCTCGCTCAACCAATGTTAGCCATCGAAAGTTTTTCTTTTTAGATTAATTAAACTTCTGCAAACGACGAATCAATAAAAAAAGGCAGGTTTTTGCTAGCTGGGCACTCCACATTACTGTGTGGTAGCATAAAGCCACAAAACACCATGACAGTATCCAAAAAAAATACTCATGTCATAAAATTGCGATTTTACATTGCTTTAGCGTTACACGGATGAAATATTGCCCTAGGTTTGACTTCGAAAGACAAAATTACGTTTTCAGCTCAGTAGCAATACCAAACACAGCTTGACTTCAATTTGTGTCACGAAAAAGCTAGACCACGAAATGTTAAATTTTGAAAAATTTATTTCCTGGCGTCCCACGGAGACGAAAGCAATGACAAAGGTCTCCAAACTTAAATAGCCTTTCTCTCGCCGTCATAAAAAACCTCACTACAAGCCAGAAACAAAAGTTTGAATCGATTTACTTTGGTTAGCCCGTGATTCTGTTTGAAATTCAATGATTCCTAAGCCAGCAAATCGGCTCCTTTTACATTAATTATACGTTTTTAGACGTTAAATCAATGTAAAAAGGGAGCTAGTTTATTGATTGGGTAAAACAGCGTACAGCAACCCCCACTGCACCACTTTGTATTACAACTAGGGCTGGATTCAAGCAAGGGATTTGTATTTACTTAAGTAACAAGTAAATATTAAAAAAAAATACTCAAGTGATTCAAGTGATATCTGCAAATTACCCCAGCACAAACAATGTAACGTTAGTAGAAGTATATGCATATGTAATGTTTACATCATGATGCTTTTTGCCGATACTGTGTTGGTGAAATGAGCAGTTGCAATATCACCCGAGTTTTGAGACAAATAGTCCAGCTACACTGAAGCTTCTGAAGTCTCAAATGAAGATGGGAGACAAGCAAGACTGGATTTTAGATCTTCAAGAGCTTTGGGAGACTCTTTGGGTGCTTTGTAAAAAGCAATCTCCTGTTTTTGTGTAAACCAAGACAAATGAAATTTGCAGCCTAGAGACAGCACTTCATTCAGTATTTTTGCGTTGGAGTTTTTCTCTGGGCGTTCCTCGTTGACATCATGGTCACTATCATCAGCTCCACTTTCCCCCTTGCGAAAAAGTCTGATGAATATATATCTTCAGCAATCTTGACCACATAATTATTTTTAGGATGTATCCAGAAAGACGAATCCATCATTTGATCATAATGATCTGGATCATTCAAATACGTTGGAAGCCTACAGATTCTCGTTTTTTGATCCTCTCTATTATTTTAGCGAACATTGTATTGATATAGGCCCTTTCTCTTTCATGACTTTCTTGACGATGTATTCAAACACCTTCTCACTTTTCAGAAGTGCAACATCTATCTGACAAAGGGCTTTTACTCTTATTTGGATAATCTCAAGGCTCTCCACCAAATCACGAGAAACTCTGACTTCTTGTTCATTCAAACCCTTCAAATCAATATCAAGCTTTCCAAGGTGTGCTCTATTACTGGCTCAATTTCCCTGAGCCTTCCCTGGAGTCAAGAACTATCTAAAAGTGACAAAAGACACAAAAAGTCCAAGGGGCAGCTTATAAAGATTTGATCATATTTTTTAGCAATTTAATTACTGCAAGACAGTACTTTAAAATTTGAAGTAATTGAGAGTCACTTGAGTCAGTAACAAGTAAAAGTTTGCAAATAAGTAATTACTTATTTGAATCCAGCCCTAATTGCAACATATCTTTCGTCAAACAGTGTGAGAAGCACAACCTGGGGATGGGGTTAAAAACATACTTTATTATGAGTTTTAAAAAGGTCGTGAGTTTAAAAAGTTTATACCGTGGTTAAAACTGGCGGAGAAGCATTCATTTCGAAAAACATTTTAAACAACTCTAATTCATTAGCCGTTTTGACATCAGCTAGAATGGCAAGTTTGCGTTGTAGTTGCAGGCTAGTTTGCATCATGCATAAACGTTCCAAAGCAGAAATCGGACACCACCATTATCAAGCTAGGAACCGTCATGGCTCTAGTGGACTGATCTGCTTTATCGGATCAAGATTGATGCGACAGGACACTTGATAAACTATTGTGCATAGATCAGTGCGACGACACAAACAACCACAAAAAATAACATCATCAAACATTAGTTTTTCGTAAAATTTTGTTATGTGATCACAGAAGGAACAGAACTAGCCTACAAGTTGCCAACCAGAGCAGTCTTCTACAAACACATCGACTTCAAACAGTATAAAACCGATTGGGGTTTGAATATAGACAAGAATCCAGACAACAAAGTTTTCCCAAAAGTCTGAGCCTCGAATCAATGATGATGACCAATATACATGTCAATGCTAAAATTGTCAACCTCCTGATATAATGAGCCTTGGTAATTTGATTATTGAAATCAAGCGAATGACCACAAATCAATACAGCAATTGTCACTCATAGAGCTTTATGCACTTATACAGTACGATTATGCAAATGTGGATCATTGGGCTACTTGAAGTTCTAACGCTTTGTGATAGTTTAGTTCAGGGCTCTTTAACCGAGGTGCAATGAACAGGTACAGGGGTGCACGAGTTCGAAGGGGTGCATGAGGGTTCACCAAAAATAATAATTGAGCGTTACAAGGACAGCGACAAGGCTGGCAAGCATGCACCATATCATGTCTGTCTGCTGTTATGCGCATGAGTTGAAGTCATGCAATGTTTGATGAGGTGAGTCTTTATAAGGACCAAAGTGCTGAAAAAGCCGGTTAAAAAGTTATGCTACATCAATCATAAATTACAGGGGTGCATGAAATACAAAGAGTGCATTAAAAGCAATAAGATTGGATCACTAGTTTAGTTTATTTTGCACCTGCATTATGTTTTTTTAATTAAAATGCGTATTGAACAGTCTCATTCAAGTATTTAACCTGCAAAGTGGGCTACTTCATTCGTATTGCGTCATCAAGAAATCAATGAAACAATAGAGTGGAAGGCTGGTACTGGTTAAAACGCTGTATATGAAAAGTAATTACCTGCTGTAGTCAATCGTGTTGATAAGGGTGTCGACGAGTGCTTTTGGAGTCGGATTCGTTTTATGATCGCTCATGATCGTGTGGTGCATTGCCTCCAACTCTCAATACTAGGAAAGAACATGACGATGATGGTTCTTTTATGATGATCAACTTGAATCTAATCCATTTATGGAGATAATTTCTGATTTGTTGGAAAAACTACTTAAACTACGATTTAATTCAAGTAGCCTTCAGCGGTTGGGAAGATATTGCAAGGTATTGTATTGTCTTCTTAAATCTTCATGTAACTTGAACTGCGTAGAAGTTGCACAAAATGTTTCATGTTCAAATGATTTACCAGTGGAAAGCAACTTTAATGTAAAACGTAAAAGTTACCGATTTTAAGTTAACTATGTTTTACGTTTTAGACCAAGTTCGGCAAGAAGCCACAAAATGATGTAATTAGGTTAAAGCTGAAAAAGGTGGCATGTTGAGATAAGACACACCAAGGCGGTGTTTGCAAACTTAGCACCACGGACGATTCAATTTACAAAGTCTTGAGGGATCCCATTTCACAAATTGTGAAAGTTTGCTTGGTCGGTGCCTTTTGTGATTGAAAAAGCAGCATCGAGACGGCCTAGTCTTAAATTACCGTCCACAGGTTCCCAGAGCTTGAAAGGGCTTCGCTGAGTGGAATCAAACACGTTCTCCTGCTAAACACTTTGTTTGGTCTATTTCTCATCAAATCATCGCTATGTCCTCTCTAATCAACAACGCTTCGTAAGCTTAAATTTCACAGAGGTTTTGATGGTAGGGTGTCAACTTTCTGTCACTATTACAAAAAGGTAACATTTTGCGTGTCGTTTTACGTGTTAGACTGCACTACAGTCTTTTGCCTTTGGTTTCATCTAGACTGATATCACGGTGATGTCGACCTGATGAAATCAGAACATTTTATTGCTTTGAAACGAACGTTTTTCTTCTGTAGGTTATTTTATCAGCAAAATATTTGGTATCATATACCAGTGAGAACATTTTTAAAAATGGCGTTTTGGTCTAATGTAAAATTAAGGTGCCTAAGTGCTGCTATATTTCCCGCTTTCGGTTCAGCAAAAATGAAAATGGGAAACTAATTTCATCTTTGTTAGTTTCTGTACAGCAACTATTGAATTCTATAGTCGGTCGTTCAACAATGGAGCAGAAGGTCAGAGCTTCTTATTTATTCAACAACAAATTGTTTATACAGTATTTGATTTTAAATAGTTACTATAGTATGAAAAATAATCAAAAAACATATTTATTATACTATTACATTTTATCAAAGGCTGGCCAACATTTATAGCAAGCTGTTGACTTGTAAAAATATCTACTTTAATTTATTTATTTATTCAACAACAAATTGTTTATACAGTATTTGATTTTAAATAGTTACTATAGTATGAAAAATAATAAAAAAACATATTTATTATACTACTACATTTTATCAAAGGCTGGCCAACATTTATAGCAAGCTGTTGACTTGTAAAAATATCTACTTTAATTTATTCTCATGGGAATAATCAAATGTGTGAAGCCAATTTTTTAAATTTTGAAGTACCGGTACATGTTTTGGTTATAGGGTGGGCCATGGGTGGACTTCTCAACTTTAGTTGGTAATACGCAGTGATGTACGCGCATACAAAAAATATTGACGCCGTCAACGTAAACGCAAACGTTCGAAAAAATATACGCCGTATGCGTCAACGCAACTTGTAAAAAAAGTTGGCGGCGTCAACGTCAGCGCATACACTAGCGTAAACTAAGTTTGTTTGCTAGGTGCCAAACATTCACACGGTATAAACCACTCGAAACAAACAAGTTTTATTTTAAATTTCCACGAAGAAACACAAGCATCTGAAAGTGTTCATCTGACATTTTGCTGTGTTTTAGTTCCAATATGTCTTTGCCCATTGAAAACATTCTTTCAACTGCAGCGCTGGAAGGTATTGGCGTGTTGTAGAGAAAAAAATACATTAAAAAGTATGCGTTGACGCTATGCGCTAAAAAAACACGAAAACTTTACGGCGTAGCCTCAAGCGCAAACTATCCAAAAAAATGTGGCCGCAAGCGTTAGCGCAAACAAAAAGTCTACGCCGCAAGTATGCGGCGTAGAATTTGCGGCGTATACGTACATCTCTGGAAATACACACGTTGAGATGTGATAGGTTTTAGTATCAAAGCAGTTAATGATTTGTGAGCTTCAGAAAAGAAAAAGAATTATTCTCAAGTTTTAAACAATTTGGGCTGCTTGCAGTTTTAATAGTCGCACTCAATTGTTTGTTAGGGTAAAGTCCTGCAATCGCATGATATTTTAATGACAAATCCAGTTTAGAACTTCAATCTGTCAAACTTGTTAATGAATAAGGACGAGTTGTGGGAAAATTGTCGCTGGGTTGATTAACTTGCTGATTAAAGTGCCGACAGGGCATATCACTTTCACAAACCTAGGGCTACTTACAGATCTCAGGTCGTGTGAATTTCAAAGTTTTGCCTTTTGTGGTGACAAGACTTAGCTTTATTTTGGTACAAGTTTGATTTTCCAATTTAAAACGTTCGAGTTAAATTAAGGCTAAAAAAATTTTTTTAGAGTGTTAATTGACGCTGTGTCTGAATTCAATCGTTTGGTTAAGAGCACAAAGCAAGATCGAAACCTTTGACCAGCAGTTAACGTTTTTTAATTGTCAGTTAACTAACGTTTTCATGAAGGATTATGTTACACTATTTCTGCGCAGAGCCCCCAAACAGTATAATCTATTCAAGTTTTTGCACCACAAAATTGAGAAACAAAAATAATAATCATAGTCATGCAAGGGTGAAGGCTATCATACTTGGAAGTTTAACCAAATCAAGTGCCATGATGATGAATGCGTGGCCTACAGAGTTTTGTTTTTATTTATTTTTTATTATCATTACAAATATGTCTAAAATTTGTTTGTTCTATTTCATTTCACAATATTGAAATATACCAAATCATCATTTTCCGATTCGAAGGCAACACACTTGTTGTTTGGACTCGTTTACATGAAAATCCATCTCCCTATTAATATCCATCGTCTGTCAGTCGTTGTGCCTGTTTTCATAGCCGCCCTTGTAATAATATTGCTCCGTCTATCATATTTGCTTTTTATTTTAGTATTTACGTTGTCACGCTACCGTAACCGAAAAGCGTTTGAGATAACCATTCAGAAAAAGAAAAATTCCGTAGTCATGCCACTAAAACAACATGCAAAGGATACGAGAAATCAACACAGTCGTTTCGTGTGACATTTCTCTTCCTTTATGATGGCCATTTTCTTTGCAAGTTTTTTAAATCTTATATGTGATCATAGCCTGTGCTCTGCTAGAACAACCCATAAGGCAGTGGTTCCCAAACTTTTTTGAGCGCGACCCAAATCTGAGTTTAGTGAACATCTTGCGACCCAAGACACAGACAACGTATATAAACAATTTTACCACTCCACTGTTTTTGCAATCTTTGCCTGATATAAACAAGACACAGACAACCAGTTGAAGGGTGGTCTACTGTAGATCCTCTTACTCAGAGTCTAAGTAAAAGTGCTAGATTCGTTGCTGAGTCAAACCGTCTTGGCTCCAGTGCCTCTTCTCGTTGCTTAAAAATGCGCTCATTTTTTACATGCGTCGGATGTCTCTTTAACTTGTTCTTCTTTAAGGATTCGTTTGACAACATTTTACAACACAGCCTACTGTACATAGCGGCTTGCCAGCAGCACCTGGGTCGCAGATAAAGCTGAACTTTAAATCAAAAAAATAGTTTAGAAATCTTAAAGTGTCAACTTAAAGAATAGGCTAATTTATGTTTACAGTGATTTATTGAAGGAAGTGACTTGAATGCCTGTAAAACTGCTTCCCATAATTGATTTTGATAAGAGAAGCCGAATAAAAGAGTGTGATGCTCAATAGAAGAAAAAAAACCTTATTTATAAATTAATTTACAACAGTCCGATTTTGGCAGATTTAGACCGTCTCTGCACGACCCATTTTCTGACCCTTCGCGACCCATGTTTGGGTCGCGACCCATAGTTTGGGAACCACTGCCATAAGGTAAGCTATCTCTTAAGTTTTGTTTTTGGTTTCGTGCGACTGCTTATTTACTGCTATAAAACAAGCAAAAGTGTTAAAGTTTGGAACATGTGAGGTTACATAATGAGAAGAACGGTGCAACTGCTAAGATGGAAGGCATGAACTTTTCAAAGTTCGTAACTTTGCCTTAAACACTCGAAAAAATCTTTCATTTTGTTTCCTCGCTTGTCCTCAACCAGCCTATCACCTCTTAGCAGTTTGCAAAACCAAAACTCAATTGTCCTCACTTTAAACGCAAAAAATATTAGCACATGCCACATCATAACTAGTAACTATAGTCCATGCTCTATTATTGATGCAACACTTCATTGAAATTTAGCTATCAATTCTATTTCTGCAAAAGACACAGTTTTACTCGGCAAGTATGATCTTATTCTACAGACGCTTTGCTCACATAACGGAGGTCACTGAAAATTGTTGTGTAAGGTGTTGGAGCTATTCAAGCTTGCCTGAAAAGACATCTTTTGATTCTTTATGAGCAGTCTTATTCATGCTGAACAATTACTTTATTATGCTCATGTAGAATTTTGTTTATCACCAATAAGGCCTTTTACAACCTATACAAATTGTCGCCATGAAAGGCATTCAAAATATCAATGGACGTTCTGTTAATTTCTTCACGACAAAGACTCGGGGAGTTGTAAAAGGAAGACGAAACTGTTTTAAACAAAGACTCTTCCACAAAAGAACACATTTTATAGAAAAAATAGCCCCAGGGGATTTTAGCGATTTGATTTAATTTTTTTTGTCACTGTTGTATCTCTTCGGCGAAAAGATAGTCTAAGCTACAGCACACGATATGCAATCACAACGGTGAATAAGGAAAGAAAGAAAACTTTTGCATGAACAGAATCAACAAAACATGTCTGAAGACAGCTCAGCCATGCGAACAAAGTAAAAATGCAAAAACAGATAACACTAGAAACAAATCCACAAACATGGTAACCCATAGCTACAAAACACGAAACAAATAACAAGTTCACAATATTCAGACCGGTGAAGTGTTTTGCCAAGCCTAGAGAGCAAACTCCTTAATTTTTGTATTGATTCAACGTTTGCAAACAATATTCTTAAACTCAATATTCCTAAATTTTCAGTCATCTGTATAAAATTGAGAAGGTTAACAGGATACAAAGGGGCCCGTCCTCAAGTCAAAACCATTCCCAGTTTACTTATCCACTCATTGTGATGGGCTCAACCTTATGTAACATTCCAGAAAAGCTCCACGACACTAAACGCTTGGACGTAGCCAATTGCACTTTTACTGTAAATAAGTTGATGTATACCTGGCCATGACCTGGCCTGCTTTGGTTCTACAAAACCTTAGTCTACGTTGCAACTTTATTTTAAACCTGCGTTGGTGTAGATTATACAATGCAAATTTTATTTGGTTGGGTTCATAACGACATGTCGGTTAAACAAAATGATGGATCTACAATTCTACATGTGGTACAGCATCAAAATCATTACTCTGTCTATTGGTATCGGGGCAATTTAAGAGACAAGCAAAAATATTGTCTCGGCATCAGCAAAACTTTTTGAACAAAATAGCTTACTTTGCTTTGCTATAGTCTTAGCTTATTTTTGCTAAGTTTAACAAATTTTGAAGAAATAGATCATATCCAAAGCCGAAAAAAAAGACCAAGTTAAGAAAATATGAAACAGTCGTGGACAAGAAATCAAATGAAAAAATTGTATTATGAAAACATTAATGGTATTCTACATCTGTACAAAGTTCCATTGTGAAATATCTAAAAATAATATTTTTGCTTGGCGTATAAACGGAATCGTTGCTAGTTGCGTTTTTATCTTGTTTCATTTGTAAATACAGCGGGAGCCTTATCTTTGATGGTTTTCAAGTTAGAGAATTAGGGTCAAAAATAAATTTTAACATGCTGACATGCAAATTGCTAAGACACAGACTTCAGACAATCTTCTCAAGTTTTGTTTTAGACCAAATGAAATGCCTAAACTACATAAGACCAAAACACATTAGATAGAGTCTGTCCATTTCGGCAATTAAAACAATCATGAAATAAGTTTTGCTCTTTGTCTCGAAAATGCTACAATAATAGAAAAAAAACAACATTTTTAAAGTCAAAAGATCCATCCCATAAATCTTGCCCACACAGATTAAGGAAACTTTAGCTGAAACCATAAAACTAAAAAATTGACAATTGAATCAAGGCCAAAAGATTCTTAGGTTAGAAAAAAAGCAAACTACAGTTACTAATGTTGAAATAACGTGAAATTGAAAAGTTTTCTGCTCAACACTAGAGCATTAAAAGTGTAGTCTGCTCACCAGCATGTGGTCAATACTTTGGGCGCCAGGAAGCTCGAGACCTCCCTCCAAGTTTCAAATTTTTATTCAAATTTTCAACCTCACTGAATTAATTTTTAAATCGCAGTAAATTTTGGTAAAGCTTCATAAAATATAAAATTTTTGCCATCACCGCTTTGAACTATTTGGGCCGGTGAGAACTTAGTGGAAAAATCAATTCTTTTTGCGTTGATTCAACGTCTACAAAGGTTTGCAAAATAGAACGGATTTGTAGAATGAGATGATGTTCATTTCAATAGAAGTAATTAGGCATCCTTTCAAAGCAAGGTAGCCTAAGACTTTTTGATTTAGCATGCGTTCCCATCAGGAAGTTTAGAGACATTGAGGCAGTCTTTAAATTTTCCAATTTCTCTTCTTCAACTACATTAGATTGTGCAATTATCTAACTTTTTTTGTAACACCATTTGTAAGACTTCTTCGTTTTTTTTAATATACAAGATTTCTCGCAGAAACTATTATAGAAGTTGGGTCAAAGTAGTAAAGCATTATCAAAAAACGACATTGAACGCTAAACCAATTTATGATTTATATAACTAAGTTATGAAGAGGTTAATTAAAGTTTCTTGTTTTTGTTATCGTTAAATAAACATAAAGTGTGAAGCTAACAGCAACTACCAGGGTCCACTACATTGTTAAATTCAATGGGATGGCATGTAGCCTGGCATTTTTTAATATAGAGGCCGAAATCAGAAGACAACACATTTAGGAAGCCGCGAAGTAGACCAAATAAAATACTTACATACAGGTTGCTCTACACAAAGACAAACATCAACCAAATATTTTTTTTAAATAAATTGCTACTCAAAACCAAACTTTTTCTATCAGAGATGTGTTCAGCCATTGAGCCAGCAAAAAGGTTAAAATATGAAACACGAATTTATCTAATTGCCAAATTGCTTCATAGAAGGAATATGGCGGGCCGCATGATAACCTTCGCAGGTCATAATTGGCCCTTCATAGCGACGTCCACGGTTGGCCCAATCCGGATATAATACTTAAGTTCGTGTGGTAAAAAACAAATATGTTCAGTGCAAACGACGTTGAGTATCCAAACACGCAAGCGCACAATATGGATAAAAGAAGTTGATTTTTTTTCTCACCTTGGCATAATGAAAGCATGCGCTTGCCTGGATAAGCTACTTTGACGTAACAACTTTTGTTTAGAGCTTGTAAGGCATGAACCAATCAGAACATGGTTTAAGTGGCTACCGTGCAATTATGACTCTTCTAGCACTCAGCCAGAGTGTTGATCAGTGCTTTGAACGGTGGTTGGTAATTACAGAAGAAAAAAGTTATGACAGGCTTGGGAATCGAATCCACGTCATCCAAATGTATTTCCTAGCCCTAACCTTCGAGGACACGCTGGGTACGGTGGAAGGTTCCCTTAATTTACTTTTTATCAGAATTGTTTGCGCTTTTTCTCTGTTGTACTTCCAACTTTCATTTATGTAATGACGTCACAGACAACGCAGCTTATGATTGGTTCATGCTTTACAGGCGCTAACAAAAGTTGTCATGAGTGCTCCGGCTTGTCTGCCAGTCTCATGTTGACTCTTTGTTGCCACCATACGGTTTTACTAGAAGCAAGTAATTGCGTCGATTTGCAAACTTAACCAGATATCATTGCGTTGTCATGTTATTTCTTGTTATTAACGTTTCCACAAAGAAAATAGTTCCAGCCACTAAAAGAACATCATTAACACAACTATTGAAAAAAATAAAATGGCACAAATTTAAAAGTTTAAAAATGTACAGGCGTGAATGTTTGGGTATTAGCCCTAAGTCACATACATCTGTAGTAGCCTACTAGTAGCTAGTTTTACCACAAAGCCCAAAACACAAAAAACAAAAGTCGACGAAAACACACAATTCAAACAAACATGATGAAAGATAATGTGGTCAGTTTAAAAGATACTTTTGCCAGTTTTAATGCTGGTGAGAACACGCTGAAAAACATCCCCAAAAATATCTCGGAATCAACATACTTTACCTACAGTGTAGGCTAACCAATCTATGAATTGTCATTTGTTATTAAAGCAAAACGAGCCGAAAATAGCTTCCTTTGAATTACAGATTTTATTAGTTAACACTCCTTCCAAGTCAACGTTTTTACATTTTATATTTTTTACTCTCCATTGTACATTCAAAATTTTGTAGGAAAATTTTCAAGCAAAGGTTAAGCACATGGTTAAGCACATGCCATGCCACCGTGCAGCTTCAAATTTGAACGGAGGCCGATCTGCTTGTAATCAAACTCGTTAGTATCGGTGGATGGATTTGAGTAGTAGTGAAGAAAAAAAAAGTTTCTAATACTGTATTTTGTTGTTGCACCAAAATCAATAGACTTAGTCCATTTGTGATTATGAATAGATTTGTTTTCTTTCAATCAGAATAAACTTGGTTTAATAGCACAAATTCTTCAACTACTAACACCCTACAAGTGAGTTAAAATAAAAGCAATCAAATAGTCAAAATTGGCGGTTGACGAGAATGGTAAAGCAAACACAGTGGTTTTTCTTTCTAGAAACAATTTACGATTTCTTACGTAAACCAACCTAAAGGAGTTGGTTACATAAACAAATACCGCAAAGCAAGCTTAATAAGCTAGCATGCTTTTCGTATCGAAAGCTTACTTTTAGGTAACAATTCATCTTATTACATTAAAGTTCAAAATGACTTAACAAGCTTTCTTTTTGTATTGCTTTTGGATAAGTAGCCTATTGCAGCGCAAAAGCTATTTTATCTAATCACTTCAAGGCCAACCTACTTATTATTTGACGTTTTAAAACATGGCAAAAAAAGAGACGCAAACATAGAATAAGCTTTTTACTACAATAGCCTAAACGTAAGCCCAACAGCACATTTGCCTACAGTACAGGTACAGCAACTTTTACCTCTCTCTAGTCTATGGTGACTCGATGACTTCGTCTTTACTAGATCCTCAGTTGGCGACAAATGCAAACAGGAAAGCAAAGACTCGATGGCTACAACAAACTGCACAAAACTTTACTGCTAAAATTGTGTGATCATTGATTGATTGCAAGAATATTTATTCTCAGGCCAAGCAAGCTCCTTTGCAATGTTAATCCTGGCATTTTCTATACTTGTAGAAGCTCTGAACCACTGATGCGGGCCTGATTACTAAATTAGCAGCGTGAAGTGTCCGCTTGTTGCAGCTGAACGTTTATTGTCTGTGAATTATTCCATCCACTAATTATCATCGCTAAATGAAGCTGCTGTCCTTGAAATGAGTTGCTCCTACATCACTCGATAGTCGACCTTGTCCTGCATTAAATTTCCGCTTGTTTGTTCATAAAGTCAACTCAACTACATCATTGCTATGCGCTCTAAGGTTGCAAGTGAAGAACAACTCTCTGTTCAATTTGAGTATTGGGCTTTCCAACTCGAAGTAATTCAATGGCAGACTACCTTTTCACATAATCATTTCAAGTCTCAGCATATATTTTGTACTGCAAGATGCTAGCCCATAATTTGAAGGCTTCAGAACTAAACTCTTTTGTGACATTGTTTGGTTTTGCAGAACAGTCTAAGACTTTATTCGTCCATTTTTTTGCCGATTGTATTCGCATAGTTGGTATTTTGAACAATCTGTTTTTTACAATGCAACGCAGTTGTCTTTTTGTGACTTGTACAATGAAGCGAAAATCGTCCTTTTAACGCAAGTCTTTGTTAAAGAAATCTATTCCGCTAATCTCTTTTGTCACTAAATGAACAGCACGACCATAAATTATTAAGTTTATTGAATGCTGGAGACAAATAAATGGTCTTACAAGGAAGCGAAATAGTAGCCTACAAGAAGGAGGCAAAATAGTACAATGTGGAATGTTATTTAACAATGAATTTGAATAATCAAGCCTAAACGGGAGCCTCGAGCAACTGCAACCACGACATCACTGAAGAGCAATGAATGCTATCGACACTCGCTATGAGTGTTGCATGATTGCCTTGTGGACTCCATGGTTTGTTACAATTTAACAAAGAGTTAATTAAAAAATTGAATGAGGCTGTTCACCAAGCATTTAGTTAAAAAACATGATACGTTCTACTGGTGCAAACTAAGTTGAACCATCACAAAATGTATGTGATAATCTGCTTTTATTTATATTGCCAGCTGGGTTATTCTTTTGTGTTCGTCTGTCGGCTGTCGTAGAGCCTAAAAAGTAAAAAGCACGTACTTCTGGAAAACCAAGCGAATAAACAATGTTGTGAGCACAGGGATATCTCAATACTATATCCATCCGTGTGTGAGCAACATGGTTTACTTTGAGCTCTGATGCCACATTATCAAGGGTTATGCGTCTATTAGGCCAAGTACTTTTCATTAAAGCGTCTGCTTTTGTTTTGTTGGTGAGGTTTAGAGCCGATAGAGCGGTTGGCGGATGGATAACACAAGAAAAGAGAAGCATCTAATTTTAGCTTTTTCCAATTGTGAGGAATTTTCAGAAGTAATTATTGGACGTTGAGTTCATTTTCATGAACTGGTATTATTGGCCATAGAAAATGCTTCATCTTTGTGAATACTCCTCACTCAGCAGTTTCTTTTGAACGTCAACGGGAGGTTGCAGTTTAGAAAAACAAATTCATTTATTGCTCTTTGCTTCATGAGGAGTTCTAAAATGGCTGCCATAATAAACTAACGCATTCTTTCAGTTGAACACCCATGCTCAGATATAGGCTACATGTACTGCATATATCTGATAAAACACGAAAAGTAGGTTCGTCATGTGGTAAGAAAATTGATAAAATGTTGACCACTTGATGGAGTTGTTTGCTTATTTTCATTTTTAAGCTCAATTTGCAGTTTATAGTTATTCTTTTTTCATGTCCACATCTTTGTTCTCCAACGATTGTCGATTGATGAAATTAAATTCACATCACAATCATCGACGTAAGTCTGGATAGTACAAAAAATTTAAACTTTTAATTTATTGTGGTAGAATTTTTTTCCAGCCTCTTTATAAGTGACCAGTGGTTGAAATATTAAAAGTTATGGAAGGCAAGAAAGTCAATCGTCGCGTGCACTTTCAGACATGCTAAAATGTCCGCCAAAGACACAGCCGCATGCTTTCGAGCGGCGTCAAACTGGTGCCATTTCGATGGTCATACCAAAGCTGCCACCATTCGTTTGTGCAGCAGACAAAACTTTAAATAGTCAAAACCCAGACAGCAAATCAGTCGTTGTTTACATTAATTCAACGTCTGTAGACGTTGAATCGATGTAAAAAACGACTTTTTACTGTCTGGAAAGAAAGTGATATGATTTTCCAGGGAAGTGCGTTACAATCTAGCCCTGGTTAGCTGTGAGTGTGACAGCTATTAACAAATTTCCTAACTTTGAAAAGTAAATAAATTTTGGACTTACATCGTCGTGGAGATATGAAAGACTAAAGATAGAACGGATTAGTGGATTTAGCCAATTCCTGCATTTAAAGTGTCGAGTTGGTTTGGACTTCTAAAACAAATGATTTATATCATGACTTGACCAACTCGAACATTTTCTCACATTCATCGTTCCAGTGAGTTTTTATTGACTTGTAAAACAAACTTACGATAAGTGACGTAAACGTCTTTTAAGAATAACAAATAATGCACTGCAAGACGACAAAAACAGGTGTCCTTTAAAATAAACTTCTACTTTAATTGTAATTGATTGTCGAAATCTTTGTTCTCGGACTGAGAAATTTGTTCAAATACAAACATTTTTTTCAATAATTTATGTATGCTCAGTGCAAGTCAAAAAAAAAAAAAGAACAAACAAAATACTGTTGTAGGCTACAACAACCTTTTGTTTTTTATTATGAGAAGTTTTGAGACCTCCTCTGTTAGTTCATGTTATGTTAAATAAACATAACCGTTGTTTGGTTAACATCAATATTGTTTATTGGTTCTTAATTGAATTACTGTACCCCGAGAAAACAAGTATAAATTTTCTAGCCATGATGTTACCCTGGAGCAATTATGCGGTCAGTGACGTTCGAGCAGAAGACAGTCATGTGATGCAAGACTCTACGTAGGAGAGAAGACCGGATATGTGACGTCAAAGCCATTCGAGCTTGACAAAAAGCAATAAAGAAACAAACTCGAAAACAAGAGCAGCCAAAGCTCTCTTGATAAACAGAATATTTGTTGTAAGAGAGCTAAGGCTAGGGCAGGTGCTGTCCGACTTAGTGAGGTTTGAGTTGTGTCTTGTATGATAGTGGTCATAATGACAGAAAAAAATAGTTTACTTATTGAAATAATACAAAATTAATGTCTTTTTTATTTTTAGCATAATCTGCATTACGCTGTAAATAAGATAGAAGGTTTACTCTTGGTAGACTTTTACTGCTTACAAAATTCTTGTCTAGGCAGTGCCAGTTTAATTGAATCACAAAGTATTAGCTTATTGTATTCACACAATATTCAGTAAAACGCGGTTTCTGCGCAATTGAAGGATCCCTCTCCATGGCTAATCCAAAGGGATTTGTTGTGAATTTCGTATTTCTTACCATTTTTCATTTAGATTAAGATATAACTTCTTCGTAGTCAAGCAATACGTACAGATAACACAGCACAATAAACGGTTTACAAGTAGGCTAGGCTACTGCAGTTCTGCTCTATTCTATCAGTTGTACAGGATTGAGTGAAAGATTTTTCTGCACGACAAACCATGGCGTTAATGTGAAAGAAAAGTTATATATATTAAATCTTTCTGGTTGATTGACATCTAGTCAATATTTTTGAAGATCCAAGTCGCGACTTTCTCGTAACTGCAACTTGTCCTACACCTTATGATTGCATGAGGTTGTTTGTGAAAAAAATTTGAGTGCAATTCGATAAGTTATGAAGCGTTTTACGGTTGTCTTCAAATCAGAAAAATAAGTTTTACGTCGGTTCACGATTACCTTTTTTGGGGTGTGTGTCTTCCATCAAGATTTGCTGGCAGTTCAGAGGAGTATAACTGAATTTAGGGCTACCAGGAAGCAGCCAGTGTCGGTGAGGTCTAGACAAAATTAGAAGCAGATAAAACGATCTTGCGGCCCAAAGGAACATGTGCCAAGGCAATGTCTTTTCGATTCTGTTTTTTCACGCAAATTCAAATTTGGAAATACCCTGACTGGGTTTGTGTTTCTTACAGTATTTCTTGCTGTAGAACTATTTGATGGTATACGGTTTTAGTTTCAGTAGCTTAGCAACCCTTGCCTGATAAAATAGCACAGAGAAAGCCTACTTAGATAGAACATAAACATCTCTCCAGAACGTTCATAAGTCAAAGAGATATGGTGTTTGTAAATATCTGCAAGAACAACACATGAAGCTTTTTGAATGACAGTTTGAGGAAGTTATCAAAAGAGAGAAGTTTTAGCTATAGCTTTTTCGCCCTGAAAATATCGTTGTAATCTAGATATTCCAATGATGCAACAATATTGTCCTTGATTTTTCAGGCAAGACCTTATCACACAGCGACAAAAAATAACTACCCTAACGGTTGTGTTGTTGTAGAAATAATAAAAGACTATTGGATATACAGAAAAGCAAAACTTATAAAGGATATACAAAGCAGCTTTGCGAGGTGAGAATTTTGTTGTTTTTTAATAAATATTGGCATGTTTACTTTTAACTTCATCTTCAGTCATATTTCGTATAATTTATAATTTCAAAACCGGAGAATTTTCTGTTTTATGTTTCTTGTTTAAAATGTTTTATTTTTGTCATGTCATAAAAGATCTGTTTCGTCCAAAGCTAAGTTCACCAAGTAGAATAGATTTACTCTTTAAAAGTTATACGTATCAAAGGGGACATATTTACCGGAGCAGGAAGAGGGACTGCATGACAG
This sequence comes from Aplidium turbinatum, assembly GCF_918807975.1. Lineage (NCBI taxonomy): Eukaryota > Metazoa > Chordata > Ascidiacea > Aplousobranchia > Polyclinidae > Aplidium > Aplidium turbinatum. The sequence continues at coordinate 18,108,597 of NC_137480.1, read as the reverse complement.
TCGCTCAGATTTTAATATAAAATTCACTGGCCTTGCAGGGTAAATTTAACTTTTAAAGGCGTCAAGAAATGCCGGTGGTAATACCTGCAGCTCATTTAACGCCAATTAGAAGAAATTGACTCAGTGGGAAACTGCTTGCAATATTTTAAAGTCATCCTAAAAGCAGAAAGTAGCAGAGTAGAGAATAGCTTCCGCTGGTGGTGATATTTTTGTCCGACCGCATATGTTACCTTGCTGTTATGCAAGGCAGGTCATACATCCATTCCATAACACTGCCATTGTTGTTAAATGGACCATACGTTCAGCCTATGCCATCGCATGTTTGGTTAACCCGTGACACACTGAATCGTAAAGTTCGACTTTGGAATTACGAGGTAAAATTGCTTTTCTGCTGACTCAATGTAACTAACACCCGAGCGGCGGTGACATCAACGGAGAAGTTCCATTTTAAGGGACGCTTCAACAATGGTGACAAGCGACCTTTATTGTTTTGTTTTGGTGGTTTGATCCTTGCACAAAAAGTAGTTTATTTCATATCGTTTTACAAACTAGTACCTTTACATTGGAATGTTATTCATAGAGACGTTGTGTTGGCTGTAAAGAAGTGTAAGCGTATGTTGTAAGCTTACTAAAAATGACTCTATTTTTTTTTTGGTGTACTGTAGTAGTTAAATTATTTTGGTGGCTAGTTGATTTCTCTGCGTCATGTGGTGGGATAGTGGCGATTCGTTGAAGTAGCCTAGCATCTTACTGCGTCTTTGGGATCGTTTAACAGTTAATTTTGTCCTTTAAAACTATCTTTTCATTGCTAAACATGCATACACTTTATTGATGGTTAAGTTTCGAGCTAGAACTAGTTTTAAAATTAAAGTCGAGAATAAGTCTACGAAAGAAATACATTACGCAAAGACTAATGCATTTTTTTTCAATTATACTTGAAGCAATTCAGATTTTTATACAAAATTACAAATATTCATTGATATCTTTGGATACTTTAAAATTAAACCATATTTGATGCTTGTATGTTTGTATCCTGTATACGCTCTGTGGAGCCGTTTTACTTGTCGCTTGATGTATTTTGCCAGCAAATTTCGTCTTCGGTTATTTTATTTTTTTAAACGGTGTTGCCGTTTTTTTTTCGTTCTTGGTTTGTTGCTTTTATTGTATGAAGTTTATCAACTGCTGACTTTTTAACAGTCTCTTTTTTTCGAAAAGATTTTTTCAAATGCTTACGCACATCTTTTCTTAGCTTGGACAGAATGAGTCTCTTCGTGAGAGCAATCCAATTATTCGTTTGAAAGATGATTTTTGACTCAAAAATATTCTGTATCGATTTGTGACGTTTGGGTGAATTTTTTAAAAAATCACGATATGACTCAAAATGCCTTTTTAGAAAAAAAGGGCCTGTCACAGCAAAGTTTGTGTGCTGATGTCAATAAGTTGTCATAGTTTGAAGTCGTTTCATAACTTGTGGCAAAGTTTACGTTTGGAAATGTTACCTCTTATGGTGACCTCACTTTTGTCATTGAATTAAGCACTGTTAATAAAAACATTATTCTTTTAATTTTTACTAAAGCTAAGCATTGATTTATAACAGCTAATTTAAATCTAATAAATTGCGCAAAAGCAAATATTTAAAATCACATTTAAAAAATATATATTTCGAAATAAAATCTACAGTAGTTCAATAATTCAATGAGATAGCATTTTTATGCAATAATACGATATCACGAACATTTAATTTGCGATCTTCGTGCATATTCAGTGAGGATGATTTCAAACTTCCTATGTTGGTTGATACAAACGCTGCGATGTTATGCAATACATGGAATAAATGTTTCTATTTACTGCAAATCACGATTTCTGTGAGACCCTCAATTTTCGTGCCATCATATTTTTCCATATTTGTCTAAGTCATGCATTACCAAGGCTTGAATCAGTAGGTTAAAGTTTCAAGTAGAAACCGATTTAATTTGCTTCGCATTTTAGCGCGTTTTTACAGCAATTGGCATTTCGATCTCTTCCCAGAAATGGTCTGCAAACGTTGAATCAATGTAAAAAACTACTGATTTGTTGCCTGGGTTATGAGACAGGAAAGTAATACTATCTCACGGATGGTTAATGTGATTGAAATCATAATGAAGTAAAATGTTTATTGATATTTTCAACTAGGTTTGGTTTTCATTGACGTCGACATAACGTCAATTAAACGTTACATTGAAGTCTTTGCTAACCTGAACGAAACGACGTTAAATAAGAGATTTTTTATCACTTTCCAGCCTTCTATTGTTATTTGCCCAGAAAGAAAACTTTATCATTTTACGTCGATTCAGCGTGTGCAGACGTAGAATCAATGTAAAAAAGAGCCACTTTTCTAGCTAAGTATCTTGTTGGTAAGAAACAGAAACAGCGCGTCTTTATTTAATTGAGGAATTTTTGTGAATTATGATTTTGATTGTGTTTGGTGTCGTTCTTACCATTACATTGTTTTAGTTTAACGTAATAATAAACCACTCAAACAATGCAGTCCCATTGTTTTCGTCTAAGAACATAAAGAATTAGCCAAATTGGTCTGGTTTGAAAAAAAAATTAAAGGGGAAACTTAAAATAGCTTTGGAACAAGCATAAACCCATTCGATTATGAACAGTTGGCGACTGTGATTGTGTTTTAAATCACTGAGCATAACGCTTGTTAATTTTTGTTTTGTTTAGTATATATTTAGTTATTTACAGTACTTTCAAAATACAAATTATTTCAAGTCGAAAATACAACAAATTATGATTTTCAGGTTCCATTATTAAGGTCAAAAATGGCGACGGATTACTTCATCAACATCAAGGTTAGTAAATACTGGCACTACGGGTACACAAGATGTTACTTTCGAAACACTGCAACCGTTTTGCTTTCAATTTTCTGACATTACAATTTTTCTTGTAGTTTCCAGGTCGTAAAATTTATAATGTTATACTGTTTAATCAATGACAAGCGCCACAACGAATATAAACGTTTGTTTACTGAGTTCTGTCAAGTTAACAAGAGAACTCTGCCCATAACTGCTAGTGCTATGGCTTTAGCTTCTCTACTCGGTCTACGGTATTTCATCTAATCCAACAAATCAGCGTTTTTTTGCATGGATTCAGCGTTAGCACAAGTCGAATCCATGCCAAAAAAGACTGGTTTGATGGCTAGAGTGCTATGACGTTTTCGTAGGGTATATGTTAACCACCTGCTTACTTTTGCTTCTTCACCATCTGTAGTTGTTGCGTTGTATTACTTCTATGCCTGATAATTACGTCTGCCGAGGTTGCAATATGTAAAAATTTCAAATTCGTGTCAATGTATTAGGTTTATAACGTCTAGTTTTACATCATATATCATTTGGCCGTAATTTCAATACAAGAAGGAGAAGCATTTTTCTGGGAAAATGGTTTAGTTTCGGTTGGTGTTTCCGCGCGGTTACCGCAGTGTTTATGATTTCGTTTGTTTCTATGATGAAACCGTTGGTCAAAAGTGAAACATCTTCACTTAGCCTTGGATCGATCATCGAAAGAAACTATTTGATATAAAGTCTTTATTATAGAGTTTGTTATGACTTGTCGTCAAAGGTATTCACTGATTTGGTCTGCACCGGGATGTTTGTTGAGAGTATGGCGAGGTGCAGTGAGATGAGATGCTTGTTGAGCTAAGCATTTTTTATATTTGTTTATCGTGAAAAAACATGTGTGATATGTGTTTAGTGTATTTCTAAGAAACTTCTTGCGTGATACTGATCATGCATTTTCTCCACGGCAAGGCACCGGTTGTCACACCTTCGCTTCTCAAGAAATGTTTGACCAAAACTGATTTCGTTGCACTGTATTGGTTAGACGTCAAAATACACAAATGTGTTTGCGGAGTGTAGCTCCTGGATAAGATTTTAGTTGAGATACAAATAGATTTTCTATCCTCAAGGAAACTTTTAGTAGATTTACTTATATAAAAATCTGTTATATTCTCAAATATATACATTTTGCGAAGTCATACTGTATAGTGTGAAGGCTGAAGTGTCACTTGGACTTCAGCGTCTGTCTGTTTCTCTTGATGTAAAAATTGAATTATTGATTTGCGATTGGAATCACTGCCACAAAGGATGCACCAATAATGAATGCGCCTAGCTTGTAGGCTGGTGTGCCAACTGTGTCATAGACGAGCTGGAAGTTTTCTACTAGCGACGTTTTACTTTGGTGAAAGGAAAAGTCGTTTCCTGAAGATATTTAAATTCAGGATTTGATTTGCTAATGCACGTTTTATTAACATTTTAGCATGAAAACGTGTCTAAAAGGTCTTAAACGACAAGCAATAATGAGGTAAAAATTGAGCACGGAAACACTTTTACATCATCGCATACTTTGTTGTGTAATTTCATAGACTTCAGGAAATTACTAATTCTGTCTGCTGGTTGGTCAATTTTCTGTAATTTTTCCGTCTATTGCAGGTTGTATGTTATTGTTTAGTGTTTTACCTTTGCTGATTACATTTTGCGAAGATTCATATATGCTCGCAGCTGATGTGTTGTAAAATATCTAGAATAGTTGCATGAATATGAAATGTTTTTCAACAAATCGCCAAGATGTGATGCGTGAAGTTAGAAGTAGCTTAACCCTTTGAGGACCGCTGGGACATATGTGTCCCATGAAATTAGGCCGATTACCCCCCAGTTAACTATAAAAGTTTGCCACTGCTGATACCCTAACGTAGCATTGAATATCTATGCTTAATTTTAGGATAGACATCCTTTTTAATTTTTTTTTGCGTAGGTGTTGTTTATATGACATTTGAAGAGTAAACAAACAAATTCTACATAAATATTTTTTCGGGGAAAATTAATGGTCCTCAAAGGGTTAAGGCGAAGACAATAAGCTTGCTGACACCAGAAAGGCATTTTGCTATTCCTTTTCATACTCTTCGTGATGTTTTATTTTTTAAAACCAGCAGGTGTGTAGTTATTTACATTCAAATAACCATGAAATATTATTGACCGTTGAGTTCTCACAAGCGATAGGTAGCGGTGACTTGCTATGATATTTCTTCAATTGCTTTGTTGAATTTGTAGAAAAGCTTGTTCATAGTAATTTGCCATCTCTATCTCATTTTGCGGTTGGTTGGCTTGGATAAAAGTCCAATCGATGGCTCTTTTCACTGAAATAAAATAAACAGCCACAGTGGGTTGACGACGACTGTTTGGAACAACTTTTAGCTCTCGTAGTTTCTCAGAACAAGTCGCCATGTCTTTCATTTCGATGAAACGCATACCAGACCAGAAATTTGTGTATTGGAGTAAACATTTGTAAACATCTTGTAATATTAAAACCGAACACTTTCTACTTTGAACGTGCTGCCAAAGTCTTTGTCGCTTCTTATAGCCCTTGCGTGCGAGTGGCTAATTTGTTCGGAACGAGCAAGTGTGAGTCATTGAGTTATCGCATGCATTGCCAAGCATCATGTCAGCATGGTGATAAATTGTGCGATAAAAAGAGCACCAGCGAAAACCAGTCAATTCTGCATTATCGGATTACATTGACAATTCCTTACGTGTGCAAAACAATTTTGATTGACAAATTCTAGTAGCCTCCACTACGCAATAGCTTTTTGTCATATTAAAACAACCACAATCATATTTACGTAGCAGTGTTGACGTATTTGTTCAAAAGACCCATAACGCTAAACCATAGACTGAAGAGTTAGACAAAAAAAGAAATTTTAAAACATGTTCTGTCTTCATGGTTGTAAACAGCTGATTAAAATAGCCCACTTATCGCACGATAAGCAGGCTTGACGTTTTCCACAACTCATTAATTATAACCAGACCTATTCATTTTGGCCTCTGGCCTATCCTTATAAATGCCGCCGTTTCATTACGCACTGCGGGCTGTACAGTTTGTACACTGCTTGTAGATCTTGTTAAATTCGATGTTGCTATTATTAAATCATTGCTCTATGTCTTTTTTTTCTTTGTGTCAATGCAACATTCTGAATTACAGAATGCGGTTAGATACGTCAAAGAACAATAAATTTAACCACTCAGGGTTCATTTGATAAAGTTGCTTAATGCTTGACCGGCACATGGTTATTTCAAACAAAAATTTTCACACATACACTTTCTGCTTTAAAGGTATCTGATAACACATAGTGTTGTAGTTTGGCTTGTACAGCGGTAGTTTCTTGAGTCCATTTGTCAGTGTTAACTTTACACATGGACTTCAGATAGCCTGTGGGTGATTTCATTTAAGATTTACCGTTTTGTTTGTCGTATCCAGGCTTACGCCCTGTGAATGAAGATTTATATTAAGAGGACGTGAAGGCATGGAAGCCAATCTTCGTGACCACCTTCAGGCATTTAAGTCTTACCAAAGAAACAGTTGCATGCTCTTGAGCGGTATCGAACCGGCGCCCTTTCGAACGTCGTTTCAGGGCTCTCACCACTCGGCAACGCAGCCGACTGTGAGCGTGAAATTGACGGTCAGTGTGAAGGAAGAAAGCTTGTGTTAAATCTCACTGTCACATCCTTTTCACCTGAAACTGGTTATGTGGAACTTTCTGTTTCTCTCTTCCTCTTTCGAATCAGCCAATATCAGTTTTAACTTTCAACCCCGCCTAATTTCAAGCGCCAATCACCAGCCTTAGCCCAGTCTTTTGTGGGGCTGGCAATTTGATAAGCTACTGGTGGAAAACAATACCCTTGCGCAAATGCACATTTTGTTAAATTGACTGAGAATTCTGGTTCCTTTTGGCCACTCTGCCTGATTGTTTCTATTTAAAGGATTTTTAATTTAGTTGGATAGCCTGCTACTGAAACGAATCGCAATAGTTTATCACCCAAGCAATTTTCGGATTTATAATAAAAACACACTGAAGAGACATTTTGCTTGCCTCACTGTTTTTCGCTGCGGATTAACAAAATTTTAAGACATTGTTGACGAGTAATTTTTAGATTGCTTTCACGCATAACAGATTTACAAGCCCAAAGCATGAATGCTGTGATAGTTAAAGTTACTGAATCGAAAATATATTTTTACCACTGAAACAATTTACAACAGAAAAGTTTCATTTGTTGGCTGTAAAGCCTTCCCATGAAGTTACTGCAGTTTAAGTTTTGGTGGAGCTAAATTTAATTTCTTTTGTGCCATTCATTTTTTCTGTTCCGTAATTTTTTCCGCAGTGTTTTGTTTGAAATTTTGTCTTGTAGGTAAATGAATGTCAAAGTCTATGATTGTGGTTTCATGGCTCGCCATAGTGGTTTCAAGTTTTATCGACCATCAAACTAGCTAGCAAAGTTGGTCCTTTTTATCTTTCTCCAATGTCTGCACCCGTTAAATTACAGTAAAAAGAATATACTTTCCTAGCTAATAACGGACTTTTATGGCTGCGAAATCTACAAAGTTACTGATATGCTTTTAGATTAGCGTGTATTGGCATTGTAATACAGCGCTTATTGTAACAGGTACCACACTTTTTGTTTCGGACACATCAAAAATGAGAAATGAATAGTAGAATGCTATTTATGAAAATACAGTTTCTAAATTTCATGGCGGGAACACGTAAAATAGTTTTTGTAAACCTGCCCCAATTTTAAGTTCTCTTTCAACGTTCTCATCTTTTGTATTTCTTTATTATCTTCTGGACGATGTATTTCGATAATGATCTTCTCTTTAATTTCGTTTTTCTCCTTCGGCTTGTTTTATCACCCTTTTATCGGAATCACACAAGTCCACCAGCCACAGTTTTGTTGATACAGGGTCAACAGACTGAAGCCAAAAACAAAATGCTTTTGGATTGTTTTTCAGTAAAATATCCTCATGGCCTGAAGTTAAACTTTCTGATATCAACATCAATGCAATGTAATCATATGTAAAATTACCGGGATGGGTTCGCCGTAGTACACTTGACTATCGCAAGCTCGTACTGTTTGTAGACTACAATGGCTTGACTCTGCATGATGCCCTTGTGCCATTCAGGTCAATATTTGTGAAGTTTTTGTCGAGATGTTCGTTAAACTATTTTCAATTCTTTTTTTTAATATCTGATAGCTTGACATTATATTGAACTTTTTAATCAAATTTGATTAAATAACAAACTTTGCTCAGTTTGTAAGAAATTTTATCGTCAAACATCAAGCCTGCTGACTTTTATACCACACCACGAGACTTATTTGAATCAAATTGTAAACTTACTGAGATCTTTCATAAACGAGAAGCATTAAGAATGAGACACCTGATCACCACAGAATTTTTCTCATCCAATTTGTAGTACAGCATTTTTCAATGAAATCAATCAATTATATCATCAATCATTTTATTTTTCGTGATTAACGCGCCCAGGACGAAAAAGATACCGGTACTACTAGCTACAATAGTCGATATAGACCTACCAGCACGTTAATGAACGGAAATGTGCTGTCTCTGTCGGTAAAGGTGGTTCCATTTTATACAGTGACTGAGTTTTGGGGAATGAGAAAATAAGGTTCTCATCACACTAGATCTTGCATTAAAAACCTGAGCTTCGAATATCAATACTATTTTTATCATTCTCAATCATACTACTGTATCGTATGACATTGTGATTTAAATGGTAGGTCAGAGTAGTTTCAATAAATAACTTTGAAATGGCAATTTATATAGTTTCTAAGTGTTGTCAACCTCCACACACAAATAGAAATGCTGCAGTTTGTATATTTTTGTGGGCTGACCAGTTTGTTATTTTTACAAATAAATTAAACCAATAAAGTAATTTTATTAAAAACTCAAATAAAAATTGGATCTACTTCAAAGTGTTGAGTATTCGTAAAGCGCTAAAGCTGCAGTGTGGCCAATTCAAAATGATTGTCTCTGTGCAATGGAAAATGCCATGCACGACTTGTCAACAACGGGTCACTTGCCGTTTACCTTAAGGCTGTAAATCAACAGCAGAGCGGTATCTTGATATAGATTTTGCTCTTATGTTTCTTCATTTTCTCCATTCAAGGAACAATGATGTCCGGTTATTGCATGGAAACCACAACACCAATAGCGAGTGGGATTAGCAAACGGTTGATTTTTAATTCTCTGCCTGAGCTTGAACATAAACATTCGTTGGGGATTGCGTTATACGTTAAGTCACGGAATTCATGTTTAAGTCACGAAATACATCGTGATAATTAAACTTTAACCCATCATTACAGCTTAAAAACATACAGCTTTCCGAAAACTTGTACATCTGTAACTTTATTCTTATATTGCTGATGCAACTTACTATACATTGTTTCGCTTCATTCTTTCAGCAGTCTACAATGTAATAATCATTGGGGTGCGTGCTACTGAATCGGTGAGTCTGCTGTTTTGAAGCTGATAGATTCTATGACGCTAATAGCTTTGTTACTTCTTATTCAGGATTCAGATTTGATGCAAATGATGCACGAACAAGACATTGATCTTGGATTCGATTGGCACCACCTCAACGAACCAGTGAAACCCTTGAAAAACATTGATGACATTCAAAGCAATACAAGCAAAGGACTTGTGAGCAAATTTTTCGGTGTTTTACGGTTGACTTCATAATTCGAAAAAAAACATGTTTTTCTGCTTACCATTCCATTTGATTTTTCTTAATAAAATTAGCCTTACATAATCCCTTATGCTTAATTTGTTTGGAGAGTTGAGAAAGGCGTTATAAAGGCTTTTTGTCTTCATTATCAAAATAGAAAAGAGTTTTTGCTTAGCAGTTGTCATACTCATAAGTATTTCTATTGCTAATTGACTATAACTTACTGATTGTTTTCAGAATATCACTGATTTCTTTGTGGATGGTGAAACCGGAGAACAGATTCCAATCACCAGAAACCCATCACTTCAAGTACGTATATGAGTATTCAGGGACGTAACCACGGGGGGGCCTGGGGTGGAAATCGCTGCTCCAAAGTTTTATCTTGCCCCCCCTTCCTAAAAAAAAATCATGCTTTTATACTATTACAAAGTTTTAAAACCATTATTATTTGTTTTGGATAACGTTTACCCCCCTAACAGGTTTTGCCCCTCCAAATTTTTTCTAGCTTCAGCACTGAGTATTATGACAAATATACACCGCAAAAGTTAATTTTGAAAATTGATCGGTTTTAGCAAACAGCATAATTTGCTGTACAAACGAAAGTTCCTCATAATAACCCTTGTTTTTATAGAACCATGCAAACGTACATCACACTAATGGTTGTTTTAAATGTTCAGGAATCGAAACCTCAGAGCACTCAGCTTCCACGACCAAGCAAGCCAAGTGATGCTAACAACAACGCTTTTAACATTGACGAGTGCTTGGAGATCTTCGAAAATTCATTTGACAATGTAGCACCACAGAAAATGCAAAGCCAGGTAGGCTTGTTACAGTAACTCTTTGCACATATAGGCCTACTGTACAACAAGTTGCGTTAATAAAAAGAACTAATCTGTGTTCAACTCTACAGGAAGTTGGTTGTTTTCTAATTTTGCATTTTGTTTGTTTTCGTTATTATTTTAATGGGCTTACTTGGTAGTTAAAATGGTGTATTTAAGTATCAGCCATAAATTGGCGTATTGTATAACTTACTAACCTAATTTATTATAATAATAACAATATGCAAACCTCACTGCAAAACCAAACCGAAGTGATGAGAAATCTTAACTCCCTGATTAATATTCATCCCAGCGAAAACCCCACATCTGCGCAGCTTATGAATAGGCCTACAAATTACTTTTTCATATATCTTTCTGTGGAGAGGTTCAGAAACGCAACTAAGTAGGCCTAACGTCAGTCTATAAGACAGATATACTGAACATATCCAGACAGCAAAATCACTCATTTTTACATTGATTCTACGTCTGCAGACATTCAATGCAAAAATAGACAGAATTTGCTGTCTGAATAGTAGCTAGTACTGTTGTGATGGTTTTAATGTTGATCTGATGACGTCTTTTTGATTTAACAGAATGAAGATGTCTGGCAACACATAGCAGACCTCTCTGAACTGACTGGATTAAACTTGCCCACACAGAACAGCCAAAATCTCATGCAAACGCAGGACATAATCGATGTTAATGCTAGGTAAGACATACTGACAACATTTCTATATTGTTTACATGACGCTTTGGCTCCTAATGTCAACAGCTCCACGTTCAAAGTACAGTAGGTTACGTTTTCGTATGATGTAATTTAAGATGTTTTAAAAAATTAGCTCGCAGTGAATTGCTTAAAATCGCAATGCGTGAGTGTCAAGTTTTTAGCGCACAGATCGTTCCTAAAGTAAAAAGGAAGAGACATTACCTGGAAATACTCCTTTCCGTGTTACCTTTTGGTTTCGATATGGGCGTGAACTATCGCCTTCATTTCAATAGAGTGTGTGTAGTTTCGTCGTACCAGCATGTTTACATTGTTCTTTGTTTTACTATCTCCGCAAATGATTAACTCACTACTTGCTAACACTCTTTTGTTGCACAAAATTTAAAAACAAACCACAAAAAGTAGTATCTTTATTGCAGGTTACAAAACCAAACACAGCCACAACTACCAGTGGCGCCTGCCATCATGGATGAACCAGTGAACACTTACAATAGTCCACCTAATTACCGTGGTGAGATCATTATTTGTTGACTAAAAATTGAATTTTGTCTTAAATCAATTGGAGTTGTCTCTGACACGTTTTTGTTCTTTCAGATCAAGTGTATGAGCCGTCGCCAGTTTTTGAACCTCCAATGGTTCCTCAGTACAACATCACAGCCACTTCCTTGTACGCTCCAACGTTTAGTCCGCCTGGGAGTACTCCCCCGAATCATTTCATGCCATCTCCAATGAGCTCTGACGACGGAATACCGATGGATGTGAATTTCTCTTCAGTGGATGGGTCTCCAAAACGACAGGTATAGTAAAGTCATGGACGTTGAGAGGGAAATTTGGGCCCGACACTAATGACATTTTCGGGCCCTTGAAAAGGTTATCGACCCCTAAAGCCATCCCGAGCCCGGGTCCAAAAATACCCTATGTACCGCTACTAAATGAAGCTCTAGTGAATTTTGATTCTGAAATCCGTGTTTACTGTATAGCATATTTCTTATATCTTTTTCATTTCTTCTCATGGCAAAATATTGTAAATTACAGGAACCTGGCTATCCTTTCCGTCAGTTCAACAATTTCTCGATTGGCATGGATTCAAGCCAGTCCCCACCATATGGGGGAAGCCCCGTTGCATCGTCATTTCCCGAACCAGGACAAGGTTTCTTCGATTTGAGCCCAAAGCACGACATGAACTCAAGCGTGCCTGATCTCGTGTCAGTAGTAGACTCATCATCGCAATCATTTTCTAATAACATGGTAAGTTATAGGCTGAGACTGCCCACTGCTCACCAAGCGTCGAATTTAAAGCATGATCGTTTTTCTTGGTGTGCAGCAAAAAAAAATCAGTTACCTTGGCTTACGTGATTTTATCGTTTTCAAGAAGTCGCTTGTTTGATTACGAAGCGTTGGAATACGTTTAGATTCCTACTTATCATACTATGTGGTAGTTTAGGTCATACGCACCAAAAGACCGGTAAGTGTAACAGAGATGGTGATTTGCGCCAATTCTCCTTTTTGCGTTACTGAATATGACGTGACGTTCGTGAAGTTTCGCTTTCATGCAGCGCCGCAACAAAGATGTCTATTTACATCATTTCTATAGAAACGTCAACAAATCGTGTGACCATGCCACCGTCATAGAGCAACTGTTACGTGTTAAAGTTCTCGCTTTCTCCAAATGTCAGGGAACTTCCTTTAAATTTCCTAGCTAGTTACCGGATAACAGCGAGATTAACGTATGGATGCAAGCATACAGTGCAGTCGTTATTTGTAGCAGTCATTCTTTTCCATTCTGTCTTCTGTGGTAGTTAAATTGACAAAACGAATGGAGACGATTTGAATAAAACGTAGAGGGTGAAAAACAGTCGTTACCAACAATTCAAAGAAAAGGGTTTCTTTTTTCTTCAGCCCCAAAATTATGTACAAAAATACTAAATACTTTGTTTTCAAATCGACCAAGCGTACAAATTATTTTGCTTTTAAAAACTAGGATGACCAAAACATTTTTTTATTCATTTCCACAGAACGGTCCGTATCTGAATCCGCATGTTGCTCCGTTTCAACCTCCACCGTTGGTATCCACATCTCCGCTTCTTTCCTATCAGGAAGATCAGGAACAGCAGCAGAATATTGGCAACAGCACTGTGGATAAAAATGCGATCTCAGAATATTGTGAATCGGATTCAGGGGTCTCTCTGGATCACAGCCCGAAAGGTTATTATTCTACTTATGTCCAATGCCATTTATATCTTCGATTTTTTTTTGTTTGCTGATAATATTGCCTGATACAGTAACAATAACGGTAATGAAAAATAGTATAACCTTGCCACAGGAGGCGGTTTACTGTAATTCTTTTTTAAATTGAATGTAAAAGCAGACGAAAGATGGCAATAAAAGCAGGCCTCGTAGTAATATTAGCTGCACAGGATTAAAATATTGAGTTAGGTTTGCTTTGATGCCAGTGCTTGGTTGTTTTAAGATGCACACTTGTTCAGGTATTAGCAAATGACAAATTGAAAAACGTTGTTTTTCTCTTCCTCAAAACAATCCCACGTATTATGACGAAATGTGGTTGATTATAATCAACTTTCTTTGTGACAGGTTTCTCCTTCGTGGGCAGCAGCGTTCTCGATGACGCGTCTTACAACACAAGAGGTGACTATTTGCTTGAAACAACTAACTCAGGGGTTTTCAACCTGGGGGTCGTGACCCCCACAGGGGTAGTTTTAAAGTTAGTTAGTTAGTTACTAACTTTAAAACTAAGCTAAGACCGCTAAGTTTCCAAACTTTGGGGCTCCACTCACATATTGGTGAAATTGATTGCATTAATATTAAAAGATATTTAAATTCAAAGTAGGCTACATGTAGCCTATTAATTAGAACAAATTTATTTTTTAACTTTTAAAGTAGCCTAATAAACACGATTAATGCGGAGAAGATTTCTTGATTTGGTTGAATTATCCCACTCTTTTTCTTAAACTTACTCTAAATACTGTAGTGTTTTTATTCAAAAGTAAAAACTTATTTCCTTTACTGCTACGAAAATTTCACTCCCCCTCCAATGTTGCCAGGTGCCAGGTGGTTCCGTATCTGAACCAAATAACACTCCAGGCAGCAAAATCCCTCATTTTTACATTGATGTAACTTCTGCAGACGTTGAATTACAGACAGATTTTGCTGTCTGGGTCCACGAATTGTAATCTAATGAATTCTAATCAAGTCATTTGTGTTCAACCAGAGTCACAACTGAATAATCCTGACCAAGCATTCCATCGGCAAGACTTGACGCCTATGCCGCTCACGTACAATGGCGTCAGTGCAGTCAAACGGCAAATTAACAAAAAGTAAGTAGGCCAGATTGTTTCAGTGGAAAGCACGTTTGGTTTCTGAAGTGATTTTGTATTTCAGGCATAAAATTTTCTATTAATATTGTCAATGTAAACGCAATAATCACTTTAATCATCTCCAGTGTAAGTTCTTCCTTGATGTGCGCTATGCACTAACATAGAATAACATAGAAATACGCTATACATAGAAAACGTGATGATTTGGTGCTGAAATTTTATGCAAAAGATTCAAAGGCAAAGACTTCGTTATCAACGAAACATTGTGCCAGCGCTCAAATTAAGTTTTGTTTTGCGTCACTGACGTATCCAGAACGAAAAAAGAATTAGCTAACCTGCATAGGAAATAGTTCATACCAGCACGCCAAAAAAGGAAAAAAAGTGGGGAAACTTTAAGGGTTCTAAACGTGCATGGATAGTTGGTTGAGTAGAAAGGTACATGTTTGAAGAAAACACGGCAAAAAATCCAAATATACTGTAAAATGAAAGCAATCGACGGAAAACTTTAAGATGTTTGATAAAAACGTTCAAAGGCTATGTTTGCGTCAACAGGAAGCATGACAAGTCCCAGCATCGTGAGTCTCGCGACGAAAAGAAAGCCAGAGAGCTGAATCTTCCATTTACTCTGGAGGAAATTATCCTCTCTCCAGTGGAAGATTACAACGAAATGTTGGTGCGAACTCCTCTGAACCCCAGCCAGCAGGCTTTGATCAAGGACATTCGTCGTCGTGGCAAGAACAAGGTTATTTTATAAGATGTTGTCTTAGTTCGTTTGTTGTCGTATCCAGGCTTTACGCCGGGAGGTTGAACATTTAGATTAAGTGAACGGAAAGACAAGGGATCCAATCTTTGTGTTCACCTTCACGCACGCCTGTAAGTGTCTTGCCAAAGACACAGCCACATGCTTTTACGTGGTGTCAAACCGGCGCTCTTTCGAGCATCATACCAGGATCCCACCACTCGCCTATAAAGCTGAATGTTACCGTACAAAAGACGTGATTACATGCATTTGTGCATGCTTATCGTTTGAACTCAGAAAAGTAGTGGAGTCTGAGTTTTTTTGACTCATTTTATGGCACTTTCTATTTGGATTTTAAAACGTGTTGTGTTTGATAGGTTGCGGCTCAAAATTGTCGCAAACGCAAGATCGAGACCATCAGCAACATGGAGGAAGATGTGGACGTCCTTCGTTCACGCAAGCAACAACTTGTGGACGAACAGAATGAACTGGACGAACAAAAAGACCAAATGAAAATACGCTACAATGCGCTCTACCAGCAAGTGAGTTTGCCCATTAGTGTTCTTATCAATAAAATAAAATCCCCTGATCTCTTGTAATCATTAACATTGACAGGGGCTCCAGGAAGTATTTTAAACCTGGGCCCGGGATGGTTTTAGGGGTATGTAAACTTAGAAGTCACCTTGTATTTTTTGAATAGGGTGCATTTATTTTTAGAAGTGTCTTGACTTGGGCCCCATGGATCACATTGGTACCGGGCCCAAATTATCCTCTCAACGGCCCTGCTCGTATTCGTTCAGTGTAGTTCAGGCTAATGTTGACAACCTGAAGTTTTTAAAAAGGATAAACCTAGGCACGAGAAGCTCAAACAAATGTCAAGGCTTATTTAGTTTTGAATAGTTTCTTCTCTAAATGACCACACAATACAGATTCGATCTGTAGATTAAAAGCTATTTGCTTCAAAAAGAAATTAACACAACTAGCTGCCACATGTTATGTCGGTTGTAGACTAATTTTGAAATCTGGAAAGTGGTAACAAAACTGATTTCTTCTTCAGGTTTTTAATGCGCTTCGAGATGACTCGGGACGCCCCTACGACCCCAACCACTTTCGCCTTGAACAGGTGGAAGGGGCTGTCATCCTTGTACCCCACAGTCGTCATAACAACCGAACCTCCGAGCAAGACGAAACCAACAGGAACATCGACTTTTCAAAAGTGAAAACCGAAAAAGCTCATTAGACCCACTTCAATGCTTCCCTTTTCGTTTTCATTAAAAAAATAAAGCAATATAAATTTGTTGATCTATTATTACAGATAAAAGTGAAACGAATAAATACAGTATGGTCCTTTTCTAGAAAAAAAAGTTAACTTTTGTAGGAAAAAAAAGATTTCAGTTTGTAAAAACAGTTACTTTGCGGACGGTGTAATTTTTTTAAAGTTTTTTTTTTATCATTTGCTTCTGCACCGAAAAATATTAGTGGCATAAATACTCTGCAAGTTTCAACATGTTAAAAATGGATCATACACTCTTAACTACTGGTACCCTTATTATAACTTTTGGTCTTTTTGTGATGATATTCTATAAGTCTGGTGTAACTGAATAGCATGCGCTATAACCCAGACAGCAAAATTCGTCACTTTTTCATTGATTCAACGTCTGCAGACGTTGAATCAATGTAAATGTGACGGATTTTTGTTGTCTAAATACGTTGTAGTGTAGCCTACTGCAGGTTTTGAGTCATTCTGAAACGAAACTTGAGTCATAATGTATTGCCGAACTTGTAAAGACCGCACTTTTCGCTTGCTTGTGTACATAGCTTGCTCTGCCTCTAACGTTTGTGATTCACCTTGTCGTTTTCACTAGCTGACGCTACCTTGCTTTAATTTTAGCATTTTCGTGATCGGAAATAAACACCAAGGCAAAATAAGCTCTTTATCTCTGGGGGACCTGGTTTAAATTGACCATAGCATCATGGAAACCGTATGTCTTCCAGAATAAACTACAATGTATTATTTTCATTTTAATAAATGCAATAGATATTCTCAAGTTCATGTAGGTTTACCCTGCATTAGGTCTCTGTTACTCTAATGTGAAGACTCTTTCTTGTAATTTAAGGATTCACTTTGAAGTTGTTCAAGTCTCATACGACACCACTCTCTTGTTTTTCTTTTTCCTTTTCTTACACGTGACACCCAATATGACGTAATCGCCAATCCATGTAACACAGGTTGACGATTCTTGAACTCTCAAATGGTCGTATGATATTTGAACAGCCTTTTCTGATTCTGAGCACTTGTGTCTATTGTTCGCGTTTTGTGTACAATAAATGATATTTCATATACACAATTTTGTCATTTTTATCTGTATGTCATGGCTTTTTAGAGTTTAGATACTGGCAGTATCTACCGGAGATATCTTAGTTGCAAGTGAAATGATGTTACACTTAAATGTAGTTTGTCCAATGCTCAACGACAAAGCGTAAGAGAAAAGAATGGTGGCCTTTTTTTTCCTAAACGATTGTGGGAATCTTTATCCTCGGACTTAGAAACCTTTTTACAAGTTTTTTCTTGGCGGTTTCGCATACTTGTAGACTATGTAATTGTAGAGCCTATGGTAGGGTTACCATATTTGAAAAAGCAAAATTCCGGACAGTGCATGACTATTTTCATGAGACCATATATATGCGCTACCGAAATGCTAAAGCTGCAAACGTTGTACGATACTCATGCTAAAGCGCCAGCTACCGAAATGAAAAGTATTGTCTTCTGTCACGAGCAGAATCTCACACCAGCAGGCAGGGTAAGCACTCTCTAAATATAGCTACGGACCGTCACTGAAAAAAATCTCAACTTCAGAGTGAAAAATAATAATGAGAATTAGGTTGTGCCGAAAAAGGAAGAACAGCAATTACATGCTTAAAACAAATTAAAGACACGCTTGTAAGTCAAGTCACTACAAATTTACTCTTCTGACCATGCATATTTTTCTGAAGATCTAATTCTCTTCAATAGGGCCTTGTGTGATTTCAAAAATGAGAAAAATTCACTAGAGCACATATCTTTGAAATTATATTGAAGAGTCAATATGCCTTTCATAGTCGCAACGCTCAACTTGTTTCTTTTTATAGTCCACTGACTTTGCATCAGTGAAAAGAGTCTCTCTACATTGGCATTGTGGGATGTAACAGCAAAGAAAAACTGTAGGCTACAATCCTTAAAATTTCTGAGTGGCATGTGATGTTCGTAGACTGATCGAAATATTTGCACCATTTCTTCTGCGTTGGCAATTTAATAAATTCTTCGTCCTGTAGGTAACTTTCCACAAACTGCTTCAAGTTACAGATTTGGTCAAAGCACTTTGCATCGTCCACATCAACCCCTTTACAAATCAGATATTCCAGGCAAGGCTCTACATCCTTCCAACTTGGTATCTCGGTCAAGGTCATCCATTTGAAACAAGCAAACTCTTCCATTGGTTTCATCCATTTGCACAGGTACTCCAAGCATCTCTCATAGAGGTTTGCAACTTCGGAAAGAAAATTGTTACATTCATCTTCATATCCCTCTTCTCTTTTTTCAACTAAAAGCCTTTTAACTTTCAAGGACATAAAGTTTTCATTCTTCCTTTCCACAAGCACCTTATGAACCAGCTCCAAATTTTCTAGCACTTCTGCAACGGAATTGTTTTCTCTCTCAACTACTTGAATACGTCCATGAAACACGGACATTAGTAAGTGCATATGCCAAAGGTATAACTCGCTCATTTCATTCTCAAAGAACCGTGTAATAACCAGTGCTGTATTCGAGGGTATACGGCGGTATACGCAGTATACTCTCTGCTTTTTCGATAAACTATTAGTAGCCTATACCTTCTGGTTTTCCAAAGAGAGTGCGTATGCTATCCTTAATTCTTGATAACTACTAACTAACTAACTACTTAACCCTTTGAGGACCATTAATAATGTGAGCTGTTTGATGTTTATTAATTGCAATGGACTACCTGTGGGTATCAGTTTACCGCTAAAAAATATGTAAGATCCTAGCTGCTAAACCACCGATCAGCTAAAGATATATAGCCGAGCTGACTGCAGAGCCGGCTGCATTGCCGAGTGGTGAGAGCCCTGGAGCGGCACTCGAAAGGCGCCGGTTCGATACCGCTTACGAGCATGCGGCTTAGGGTGGCTCATTTTCCTTGATGTTCTTTAAAATTTTTGTCAGTTTGGAATAATGTTCCATTTTGCTCACTGATATTTGCAAACTAAAAATTTTTGTTGGGGGTTGACCTTTGACCCTGGTTCACCCAAGGAGAAATTCAAAATTTTTCTGAAAAAATGGTAAATTTCGAAGTGGTTTAGCAGTATCTGAAGAGGGGATTTCTCAAAATTTAACCACGTGATTTTGACGTTACTTCCTCTGTTAACTTCCACATGGAACATCTTCACCCTTCTCCAAGTCTGAGAGTCACTACTAGTGCATGCTTTTAGTGTCATTTTAGTTGATTTTACAGCCTTTTCGCAGTCAGCGAATCTATAATATATAGGCCAACAAAAATTTTTGGCACAAAAGATGAGAGTCATTTTAGAGTATTTCAGGGCCCCTGATTCCGAAAATGCACTTAGTTTTTTCGAATTGGCTCTAGTTTTCGAGATATTCGACAATGAACATATTTTTGAAATCGTTACTCAAAAGCTGTCAATTAACAAATTACTTATTTTCAGCCCTGTTTATCACTATGATGTCATAATTGCACTTGTCTAGTTCAATTGGTTCATATTGCATGAAAGTTTAAAACGCAAGCAAAGGTTGAAATGAACTGTGTTTAATGTAAAGGAGACATAAATACTCAATGAAAACAGTTGTGAATCAGTAGGCCTACATCACACGAAAAATATCCCGAAAGTCATGAGTTTATGAATGCAGCTTTATATTCAAAAGGTAGACCTACTGAAATGGATACTGTACAAATGAAATTTTATTCTAAGCCTTTGCTAAGGCCAAGTCTTTGCTGCAAGAAGTTTTTTTCTGGTGTATAGGCTAAATAAATGACATATAGGCTAATGAAATACGCCTTTGACAAGTAGGATGCTGTACAAACAACCCAGATATATTTTGCTGCATGAGGCAACGCATTCTGCGATAGATACAGCGCTATATAAAAACAAGCATTATTATTATTATTACTTTGACATGACGCTGGGTGATCAAGACAAGTCCTGGGTTCCTCCTAAAGTATGCATACATTGCACTCAAACCCGTTTCTGGGCTCAAGGCTAAGAAGTTCAGAGTGCCATGGCATAAAGAGAGCCGTGGAATCACCATGAAATTGATACTTCTGTTCTGTACGGTGAGCATGTTCGAAGGAAGTTGGAACATCATGTTTACATGGAATGTGCAAGGCAGTCATTGCGTGGACGTTGCTATTTCTGTTTTTTGTTTGCGCCCTCTCTTGTTTCAAGTGGTGACTTGCTTGAAACAATAGGAAAACGGGCATGACTGAGAGTAACCTCAATACCTTCAGTAATGTTTTGGAGCAAGGTCAAGCTTTTTTCTCAAAACCATTTCTACCACCTACTGTAGGCTAGTAGTTAAAGATTTAGTTATCAAAAGTGGTAGCTGGAATCTTGGCTAACTCAAAAACTAGAGCCAATTCGATAAAACTTAGTGCATTTTCAGAATCAGGGGCCTCGAAATACCTTAAAATGACTCTCACATGTCCTGCCTTTATAAAAAAAAAAGTTTTGTTGGCCTGTGAAAGTCAATAAACATCGTCAAATGATCCAAGAAACTGAAAGCAGTAGATATTTACTACAGTGAACGGTGCACAAAGAAAATCATGTTTGAAATGTGGTAGAATTCGACATTTTGAAAGTAATACACGTGTCAGTGTTCATGGAGTTGCTAATTAAACCACTTTGCTTGCTACAAGTTTGTGTTACTGCCTCTTATTGTGTCCATTAAGATGCTAGAGTGCATTAGAAGATAGCGAGTGAGCAGTTTCAGGGATAAGCGAAAATTCGATATTTTGAAAAAATTTAAACCAGGTGAACCAGGGTCAAACGTTAATATTTTTTTGTGAAATTTGGTATAGGAAATACATTTACCAAAAGGAACAATATTACAAACTGACCAAAAATTTAAAAGAAAAAAAATTTCTTTTCGAGATTTTGCGCCAGCCTAATGCGGCTGTGTCTTTGGCAGAACATTTTAAGGCATGAAGGTGGACACGAAGATTGGCTTCCTTGTCTTCCCGTCCACTTAATCTAAATCTTCAACCACCAGATCTAAGCGTGGATGCAACAACAAGAAGCTAAGAATACTAGATCTCAAATTTGTAAAGAGGTTAAAGATGTAGACTGTTTGGAATGTATTTATAGAAAAATAAACAATTTTGACGTTGATAATTCATGTTATGGTAGAAATAGAATAAAGATTAGTATTTTGCAAGTTGTGTATTATTTATCATTTTGGAAAATCTGACAGTATGCCCTGTGCTTTTTTTACGAATACAGCACTGTTAATAACTATTGGCGGATGTTCTTGTGACAAAAAGTAGGACTTCAGAGGTGAAAACATTTCTAACAATCTTGAAATTCCAGGAAACAAGGAGAGCCGGCGAGTCTTGCTATGAGAGAGAAGTCTCTTGCATTGAATACAAAAAATAAAAAATAAACCAAACGGTTGCAAAATAAACCAGATTTGGTTTTAAAAAGACTAAAATTATAACACTAACTTCTAAGTGGTAAACATCATTGATAAGGAAAACGCTCTGTTACACCATAATTCCGTACAACCTTGAAGTAAAAAAAATGCACACGGTACGAAATAACAATGTTCTAGATTGGCAGTGTGCACAGTACGATTGCAGATGCAGTAAAATGAGCTGGCTGAGCGAATTTTCTAGGACACCCCTAACTTACAGGATTATTCCGGCAATTTTAATTCCCCCAAAACGCCCATCATAAAATTCCGGACATTTGAGCATTTTTTTAAATTCCTCCCGGACGCAAAATTTAACCCTAAATTCCGGACATGTCCGGAATTTTCCGGACGGTATGGCAACCCTAGCCTATGGAGTTATACTGACGCGGCCCGGTCACCGAGATTGACAGAAAGAAGTATCGCTTGTTGTTGAAGTGTCTGAATCATTCTATGTACAGTAAGCCTACTAGGTTCTGCTGAATGGAGAAGTGTCCTTGAAATGCATTGCTCAAGCACAACCATTCAACCAACGTCTTGAACCCTTACTAATTAAAAAGACATGGCTAACTTTTTATAGCGACTATTTATGGTTCAGTTTAGCGTAGTTATACTTCGTACTCAATTTATAAACGTAATATATGTCCAGACCTAATTCCTTGTCAATCTAGTGGGTTTTAGTCAAGTTTCCCTCTTGTTATTCCAAAACGCCTTCATTGTTTGTTTGTTTGTCGTATCCAGGCTTGCACCCAGTGGTTGAAGATTTAGATTAAGCGGACGGGAAGGCAAGGAAGCCAATCTTCATGTCCACCTTCAGGCATGTCTTTAAGTGTCCTGCCAGAGACACAGCCGCATGCTCTTGAGCGGTGTCGAACCGGCGCCCTTTCGATTGCCGTTCCAAAGCTCTCACCGCTCGGCTATGCAGCCGACCTTCATTAAGATGCAGTGAATGGAAGTATACGTCATTGGCCTTGAAAGTTGTTACACATTTGTGATGATTGCTGAATCAAAACTATAAATTCCGCTTGAAAAACGTTCATTTTGAATCGACCGCCAGCTTGCTCCAACTGACAGTAATCTTGTCTTCTTTTTGATGTATCATTTTGCATCATGTTCATTTTGATGTAAATTTCTATCCAAATGACCAATGGCATGTTTGCATGTCTTTCATGTTCGTCTAGGTGGCGTATATGAGACAGTTTGCTAAAAAATAAACAAATGCGGTTTCATCAACAAATGAGCTCCACTCAGCCGTGACAAAAAAAACAAGCATCTGCTTCTTAACTTTGTAGTGGAATATATCTGCATGATTCAGGGGCTCTTACACTTGAAACACAAAACTATGACAGTTGCCATTGTTAGGCCAAAACCGCTTTTATCTCTTTCACTACACTAACAATTTAAGTTTTATTTCTTGCCAGCAGTGACTGCCGGTTTGTATTCTGGCTTTGAGTGTATTACTTTTCTTCACTTGTCTAACTCAAATCGGGTATTGGCGCCCTCTAGTGGTCAAAGACTTTTAGAATTTTGTATATAACTATCATTACATTATTTTGAAAAAAGGAATCAAAATGCTAGCTTTACAAAGCTACGGAAAATTCCAAGCGATATGTTATGGCCACCAAGTTGTGACTTTCATGTGCTGATGCAATTATAAGGTTTAGTCGGAAATTTGAGTAATCTCTGCTTGTTTCTTGTATTTTTGCGTTTATTTCAGTTCACTAAGCCATATAGCCCTAAAAAGATTCTAGGGAATTCTCTCTACAGCAGCGTACTGTTAATGCATGAGAGAAAGCAAGAGCTGTTGTCGAACAGGCGCCACTCCGCAATCGAAAGCATGCTTTCAAGTGTCTTGTCATAACACAGCCACATGCTCTTGAGCAATGTCGCACCGGGGGAGTTTCAAAAGTCAAACCATGGCTCTTATCACTTGGCTATGCATGTAATTATGTGTTTACGTTATCTTAAATATGTTTGTTTTCTTTTTTGGTGTGTATTTTGAAGTGCGGGAACGTTGTATTTTTTTATTACATTTTTTGTGCATTTTAAATGAAAAAATCTTCATTTAAACGTTAGTTTCGCAAAAAAACTGTTAGATAAGTGTAAAGCTGGTGGTTTAAAACTAATCAGATGACGTTATGTGGCATAAGTTCATTTTTTGATTTTTCAATTGACTGACTTTTGTTGCCACACAAATAGAAAATTTGTGGGTAACCGACATTGTGCAAGTCACTTTTTTGGGTACATTGTGCAAGCCCACACAAATGAATTATGAAAGTTTAGAAAAGTGCAAAACCAATAGGTCACCTTACTAATTTTAAAACTTTCAAACAATAACCTAGCTGACTTAAAATTAGCAACTGGCATTAATTTCAGATATTTTTAGAAGCGTTGTCTAACAATAATTTACGCATTTGCATTTCCATACGTGCCATCATGTGATCAGCGTAAGGTCACATATCAAATATCCAGAAAGAATTAAACTATTCTTTTCCACTCAAATGACATTACATCCTTTCTTACACACAGACATTACGGAAGCTTTGCAAAGCCATTCAGTAATAAACTTCATTCATTTTTTTTCCAATTTTTCTAAATGCCTTAGTTTCCTTTAATTGAGTTACTTGTACAGAAATCAGTAAGTTACGTCAATATTACATATGCATCACAAACTGCGCGTTGGGGTCACATGAGAAAATTATATATATAGCAAAGCTTTGAACAAATGCATACTGAGAGTTGAGTTTATCACCATAGTAGTCTATGACACTCCTGTACAAAAAGTGTCCTCTTTAGGCCACAGTAGTTATGCAGTTTTATCGGTCCAGTAAAACCCGATAGCTACAGCCATCACTAAACATAAAGACAAGTAGGTTTCAGTAAGGGGAATCAAGATGGTGCTCACATGGCCCTGGTGGGGACAGTGAGTATAGGCTATAGGCTACTGCAGAATAGACAAGGACTGTTATACGCAATGTTTGAGCTCTTGCTTCTCAGCTGACACCTGTCAAACGCTTCAACAGCTCAACGTGAAATGAGGATGAGCATTGATAAATCCTACTAATTAAGTAATGAGGCAAAAAATCCTGATAAACAACCAGATTTGGGCTCAAGTTTTTAGTAAACCTGTAATTTTTCTACAGTTTAAAGACCCGAAATTTAAAACATTGCATTTGATTTGCGGTAGCCTACTAGGCAAGCAGTCAAAATCCTTTTTTTTCATGATCAAAGAAATTTTGATCAAGATCAAAGAAATTTTGCTATGCCATCGCGATAATTGCGAAACTACTAGCTACAATATCTTTTGTTTTAGCCTATTTTGGAATGTTAATGTAGCAATTAAAAAAGGAATGAGAGTAGGCTATTCAATTTGTGGCTGAACGTTTTGCTACATTTTTCATCAATAAACAAACCTTGTACCAAGCTTTTATGAATATACACATTTTTTCTATGAATTTAGAAAGATAAAATGCGTTCTAAAATTGCTCAAAAAATCTGAAAGAAAAAATACCTATCAAACTTCACACGACTTTTCAGCACAACCTGTCGCGCTATTTTATTGCATGCGAAAAACTCCTATTGTTACATCACAATCACATTGCCTATTCACATTGTTTGGTTATCGCAATAGTAACCTTGGCATTTGCTAAAGTCAGTTCTTCAATAGTATAGTTTTTTCTTCGGTTTTGAAAGTTGGTTGCAGAATTTTTACTCTTCAGGTCCGTAGTTTTGTTTGCTTTCTTTTTTGTTTTTCCTGTTTGTTTTCTTTTTTGCGTTCGTGCAGGGTTTTTCCATCTCTTTGTTCCTTCTACTTTTTCCTGCGATCTAAACATTTTTAGTGTGTGCAGGGCCTCCGAGAGAAGTCAGCACTGGTCGGGAAACAATACGAAAAATGGGCCCCATAATATTTTTTAGCAAATATACAACTAATTTGTATCTTGCGTCGCATGTTCGTGTTAAGCTGAAATTAGCATACTTTCCTCAGCATGAAAAGAACTTCGTTCAATGTAAAAATCATCAATAATCACTGGATTACACTTGCAGCAAAAATGCCATTGAGGCAAACTATTTTGTCTAGAAAGCTTTGTAAACACACAATAGGCCTATACAGGCAACGAAAATAGTTCAACCAAGCATTTAATTCAGGAGTGTCCAAACTTTTTCCCACGCGAGCCAGATTTGATAATAAGTGTTCGCGGGCCAACAGCCACAATAATTTTTCTGAAAACTGCAAGTTGAATTTATATGATTTTTGTGTGTCTGCTGGCCAAAAATAACACATTGTACAACAACAGGCGCGGGCCATACAAAAATGTCTCGTGGGCCGGAGTTGGCCCGCGGGCCGGACTTTGGACATCCCTGATTTAATTCAACCCTTTCTGGACTTTTTGCAATGCAAAGTTACGGATCACAGCATCAAATGATAAAATTTTGCGAAGTCTGAATTAATGCACAACATGTATAGTTTATAGGCTTTTCAATCGGTTTTTAGTCATAGGCCTACTGGAGCGCAAACAATTCTTTACAAATTTCAGTAATTGCTAAAACCACGTTCTCAAAGCGCAACGGTTGGAGGTAGCTACCGGAACACAGAAAAAATCATAACAAAACTATTTGGGAAAAACCTTTCGAAATATGGGGTGGTTCGTTCTGGTTTGCAGCTGAAGTTTGCTGTGTGGCTTTCTGTCAAAAGTACCAACTCATCCAAAATGTCTTGAAAAATGTCATTGTTGTAGCCTACAAATGGTTTAAATTTGTCCCACATGCCCGCAATTGCACAACAGACATACGATGAAATTTTCATGGAACTTCAAACTCATCGACGATAATTGTTTGAGTTTGTTGATACATTTGTCAATTCCAACAACTATCGAATCCTTTGCAATGTACGGTAGAATACATTTCCTTCGAATGATTCAGCTAGTTAAGTGGAGTTATAAAAGCGTTCTGTCCTCAGGAAAAGAAAATCATTTTCTTTTAAATTTATAATTGCCACTGCAACTTTAGCTTGCGAGTAGCCTAGTAGCCTACTCTTCTCAGCTTTCTCTTACTTAGATTACATCTTCCTTTAATTTCATTAAATTCATCAGTGAATCTTGTTTAGGACCGTAATCCACATAATGCAAAGCAGTCACAAATTTAAAACTGCTAGTTGTAAGCTACTTTAGCATTGACTCAGCTTCCGATCAAGCTCTTGTTGGTTCCAACTTGATGCATTTAAGAAACGTCTTTAGAGCTTCAATTGCAAAAGGGTAATGTAAAGCATTGGGTTTGACTGCACCACGCCTTGATTACCCTCTCGAAGTCAATTTTCTTTGCAAGATGATAGGACAGCTTTCTTTAGATTTTTCAGAATTTTTCCTCTGACTGGGCTATAACTTTAAAGATGCCACAAGCTTACAGATAATCAATTACTCCAAAAATGATAAGACATTTGAACACCACTGTCTGTAGGCAACATTATGAATTCCAACTAGATTTAGCCTAAGCAACAACATCCATAAACAAAAAACTCAAATAAAGAAAAAACTCACTACCTTCCAAATCACATCATGAGAAGCATGACCACCAAAAGGTACTTGACCACACGAAAACAGAAGATCTTTTAACTATGACAAAATTACATCCAATTGCAGCAATAATAAAATCAAAACTTTTAAAACTGTTCGGCCACACTAAAAGATCATAATTCAGAATCAGCAAAGTTTGCACAGAAGGAAAAGTAGAAGAAAAAAGAAAACGTGGCAGACAACCAAAACGATGGCAAGACAACATCCAATCATGGACCGGACTCAACTTGGCGACACTGGCTCAAAATCGCCACTCTTGGAAGCAAATAACTCATGTTGATGCGCAATCTGCTGCAGGCGGAGATGATGACTGATGATGATGATGATCCATAAACAAAAAATATACAGGATTTACTTTCTTTAATCGTGCTTGGACTGATACCTTTAACTTTCCCAGATAACTTATGTTGAATACAACTTCCTATGCCTGGCCAACGCAGATTTTGAAGTTAAGGTTCAGTTGTCAAGCAAAAATAGTTCCCGCTTAGCTAAAACAGCACCAGTTTTCAAGTTGAAACTATCAATACAATCGAAACCGTTCAGTGATACAGAAATCACTTCAGCTTCAGATTTTACGTCTTGAAGCTGTTCAACATCGCCTACCTTTACACGAAAATGATTTGTTCTTGATGAGAAGCATCGAGAGTGACATTTACAATGATTGAGAAATACTTGGAACTACGCACTTCATTTAGGAATTTGTTGATTATTTAGTTGGTACATTTTTACTTTAGTACTAAAAATGGGCCCCCCTCAAAAGTGCAAAAACAAAAAACTACTCGTTTTTCCTTTACAATGTTTTGCTAGGGGGGAAACTGGCCCGACTTCCCCCCCTCTCGAAGCCACTGAGTGTATGTTCTTACTACCTTTTTTTATTGCGTTGTAACTGTATTCTTTTGTTTAATGACTTCTTGTTGTGTATTGCGGCCCTCGGGTTAATTCACAAGTGTTCATTGGGTTGGGCCCTCAGAACAATTTGGTTTGAGACCCTTGATTTAAGGCTAGGCTAATGCAAGTTTGTATTTTTGCATAATTCTATGCAAATTCTACATATTATGTTGAATCCAAACATTCCGCCTACTTTAAATTGATTACCATTTTAGAATCCAATTTTCTTGATGCTATTTGTAAATGTTTGGTCACAGATGATTAGTTGCAGATGTTATGCTTAAGCTTGTGCACACTAGGATAGTGTTTTGTCTTTTAATTATTCAAGCGCTGCTGTTTGCATAATTACTTACTGGTAGCCTAAGCCTATGCCATTGGAAATGAGAAAATTTGGAATTGCTAAATATAGGCCTACAACTTGCAAGCCCTCCATGGACAGAGCCGTTAAGAGGATAATTTGGTCCACATACAAATAAAATTGTCGATCTCCTAAAACAACGTACCACAAAAATACCTTTCATTTAAAAGATAAGCCTACCTAAATAAAAAGTAATAGTAAATCACCGAAGAAAGATGTAGCTTTCCAAAAGCCTGGAGTTGTCAATTAAGTGAAATAAGCTTGATGCCAATGCATTACACAGCAAAAACCATGCAGCGTCATTTTCAATTTTCCTTTCCCTCTGGAAAGCTTCCGGTCTCTTTATCCGGAGCCTAGGTCCAAAAACTGCTTATCCCTCCTTGATCCCTCTATCAAACAGAGAGGCGAAAGAAAATCGTAATTTCCAATATCTCTTCGTCTAACGTAGTGTAAAAATGAGGCAACCAAGTATGCAACACATGATATTTTGCGACTGCAATTCATCTTTAGCTATTTTGTTGACTGCGTTTGTCTCAGTCAACAGTGAAAACAATAGGCTACTGTCAGTCAGTAACAGATTTAGAAAAAAATTCTGTCGTAGATTTAAATTTCATCAACGGTCGATTTCTTTAGATTGTTCATAACAGCCTGACATTGAATTATTGAAAGATTAAAAGATACGCACAAATGTTTGCATTTTGGTTAATACGAGACACAAGACACTTACCACAATAGGTGTTTGTGTCGTCCGACTGATGTAAAAAACGTTAGTTATATATTCGGCAGTTGATCCTCAATATAGTGACGTCACAAAGCTTTTTAGAGGTTGGTTCGATCTGCTTCATTTCCTATTAGCCTCAGGGTTGCCAGATGGCCTTTTTTTAGGCCAAATTCCAAAAATCTGGCCTTTTTAAATTGCAGTTGGCTTAAAAAAATTGATGCAAATAAGGCCAGAAAATCTGGCCTTATTTGGCCCTTTTCATGGCTGAAAATTTTGACCGGTTAAAGAACCAATTTTATCAGAAACAGTTATATTTTAATCATTTTTTTTGAAAGGTTAAGGTATAGCCTATTCTCCAAGTATTGAAAATGAGTAAGTGTACAGTAAGTAAGGCATACTGATGATGAATTAAAGTGATAATGGTTTCTAGTTTTTCTGCTACTACAGTAATTGTTTATTAAACAGATTATGCAAACGAGAGAGAGAGAAACCTTTTATTTTGTCTGCCGGAAAAATAGTATACGGTACAAATTTATTTGTTTGTTTATCTTTATCCTGCATTGCGGGAAAGCGGACTTGAGCGCTATGCATCGGTCTACGCCTTCCGACGTACACCTGACCCACGCTGCAGCCGACGGCAATGTCTGTTTCCGGTTGTCTACTCTAATTATGACTTAAATTTGGTACTACCCATTACTCGAAATCGATCACTGGGTAGAGGCAATTATCGTAAAGTTTCTTGCCCAGAGAAACAACAGCAATTGCGGGTGGCTGGAGTCGAACATGCAGGCTCTCAACTGCGAGCCCAACGCGCTAACCACTCGGTAACTGCTGCCACTCGGTAACTGCTACATATTGTACCAAACGAACCGGTCATTATGCTGTGACAGTGTTAAATTATTTTCTGTTATGCTTGATCGTTAAATGGCATTTACAAAAAAATCTTTTAATTAATTTGTTAGCGTTTATTTAGCCTTAATAGAAGTAAATAAAAAAATTGGCCTTTTTTTGGCCTTATTTTATAATCAATTTGGCCTTACTATAGCTTGAGTATCTGGTAACCCTGATTAGCCTACTATTTCTTCTTCTATTGCGAGTGATTTTGTGTTTTATCTTGTGTGCATGTTGTGTGATGAACTAGGATTCGATAACAGAGCGTACAGTAACTTTTATTGTCAGTCATCTTTTGCTCATATTTTCTTTTTCCTCTACACAGCTTCACTTGATTCATGGGTGCCAATATTTGGAGCTATTTTATTTTAAAGTCATTGATTTTCTGTCCAGCATCAGTGTCTGTCCCTACTAATAGTTGCAAAAAAATGATTGAGAAACAAATTTGTGTAAGACGACGTGTTACTTTCGTGCGAAATTTACTCATCAAGACTATTTCGGCTAATCGTGTGAGACTGTCATGGCACCGGAAAAACATGCTGAGTTATGAATTCTGTCATTGAGTCTTACTCAGGTTAGGTTAACACATCTGCAAATATAGCGTAAGGTAAGGTTAGGCCTTAATTACAAGAGCACACAGGTTTCAAAGTGTTCACTAATTTCGTAAAAAATGTGCCGTGACGTCACAAATTGCACTTGAAACTGCTTTTGTACAAAACGGTAAAACAAGTCGTTTATACAAGCCATTAAAACAAAGTTTTACTGAAAAGTGACACTGAAAGAAACGAAACCATAGTCAAGTTTATTTTTTTTTTTAAGAATAATGTTTGGTAACTTAGCTATGTCGCGGTAACAAATTCAATGCATTGCTTAGTTTTATAGGCGTAATGTCATCAAGACAAAGCTGTTGTGCTTTGATGCAGGATGGTCTTAGATTTATTTTAGTTTTCGAAGAAACAAGAAATCTTAGACGCACGCAAAAAATTAGGATGTTATTGTTTCTGGATCATAATATATTGACGATGATTTATCTAAAATGAAAGAGGATATTACGATTTGGTTACCAGTAGGTCATCCTCCTTTTTGCATTCTTAGCAAAAACGACAACCAATGTAAAATTAGGTTGAGATCATTTACCGATCACCACTCTAGGCGAGTATGGTGAAGGTAGTCCTACACTTGACTCCAAGTGTTGAAGATGAGAAAATAATGTTCTCATTATAATAAGCCTTCGGCACTAACAAGAGTAGGGTGGCCAGTTCCCTTCTCTCACCATTTTTTCCTTCAGTTACTGCGCCCCCATTTATTACTACTGCTACTGGGTAGAGGTGAGCAGTGTTTTTTATAACAAGTCCAGTAGCTTAAGCCAGGTGTCGAACATGGATTGCATGATTGGAAAGCGAGCAGCTTAAAATAGTCTCGCATTGACCACAAAGAATGTATAATTGCAAGTAACTGCAAACAGATGGCAGTTTTCAGAACTGATACAAGTTAAAGAATTTACACTGGATTTACGTTTTTTAGCTTGTCAAAATGCTCATTTCTTGTTCTCAGACAATCATTCTTCGTTGCTGGTGCAAACATGCGGTTAATGAAAGTAGTAGCTTAAATGCGAGTGTGTCACCTAATCTACCAACTGCTAAATTTTTTAGTATTTTGTAGGTGATAAGTTAAGCAGTCTACCACTCATGTGATAAAAGTTGACATTTTCTAATGCTGCAATTTCACCTCTTTGTTTCAGGTTTTAGTAATTCCTCAGCTAGAAAAATCAGTTCTTTTTGAAGTGATTCAACGTCAAAAGACTTTAAATCGATGTAAAAATGTTGGATTTTGTTAACTGGGTTCTTTTCATGTTGAAAGCAAAGGTAATGGCTGATGATCTCATGCGTTGAAGCTGCAAGGGATAGCCTAAGGATGTTGAAGTGCTTTGCTGAGAAAACGTTCAACAGTCGGAAACTCATGTTTAGGAAACAGTGCAGCAGTAATAAGAATATCGAAACTTTTCGTTGACGCTATTGTACAACCAGTTGGTGTAAAATCAATTAGTAAGATTTAAGGTTTGTCGAAATATAAATTCTTTCTCTCTGCAGTAAGGTCAAAGACATAGTCAACACGAAACTTACTGTCTGTTTGTGGGGTAGTAGCCTACGTTTTTTAATTACCAGCTGGCTCAAGGTGAAGAATGCAAATAGTCTAGTTTTGACAAAGAGCAAGATATTTGAGCAGCTTACTCAGGGTGAAGAGTGTAAATGATTATCACAATGAGCGCGATGCTTGGGCAGATTCAACTCATAAGTTAGTCTAACAAAGGATGCAAGCTTCTTTTAATTGTACTAACTTACAGTTATTATAAATCTTACTTTTTTGTAATGAAAAACCAGGATAGGGTACATATTGCAAAATGTAAAAAAAGGATGTGGCCTAAGCCATGCAGCCTAGAAGCAGTTTACTTGATTTAGGCTATGACAGTGACACTAGTGCAGATTATACATGGTTTGATTGATTGAGCCTTTATCAATAATAGAAGGTCTAGTTATTTACGCAGTAAATGATTTAGTAAATCTACAGTAATGTAGCTACAGCTCGCGGTCAATTTCAATAAACTACGCCCTACGGTATGCCGAAAGCATAAGAAAAATACAGATAGGCTAGCCTAATTAGCCTAACCTTTTTCGTCAGTGTAATGAACTTAAATTTCTTGAAAGTTCACCAATATTCGCACCTTAAATCTCTTGAACTCAAGTATATAAAAATGAAAACAATTGATCTGACGGTCAGGCTGTTGTACGATGCAGATTCTACACCAAGCAAGTAGCAACACCAGGGGTAAATAGCTTATAAAGTCTACGATAGAAGTCACTTTAGAAAAGGAAATGGGATTTTTTTATAACTTTTTCCCATCTATAAACCAAGCGCAATCTTTGAAAAATGTTTATAGGTCCTAGGCCCAGGGGCGCCAGAACGATTTTTAACTGGGGGGCAGGATTATGAAAAAAGGGTAGCCTACTTTTGTTGCTGAAAGGCCAACTTTTTTAAAGTTTTAAGATAAGATAAAGCAATAATGCTGGGCAGTTTGTTTATCGTTGTCCCTGTATTAGCTATATAAATTGAAATGTGAGACAGATGAAGATAAATGAATGAAATATATTGAATAGCTTGAACAAGAAGAAACGAAAGACAAATTTCACGTTCATAGCGTCTCAATCTTCTGCAAAGTATAACATGTGTCGACGGGATAATTTGTATAGTGTATAATATTATACAGTAAACAAAATATCAAACCAATTCGAAGTACGTTTTACGAGAGTCGGTTGTTCGAATGAACTCGTTTACAACAGCTTCTAAGTCAATGGTGTCCACTGTCCATCACCTGCTCGTTAATAGTCGCGAACATTCGGTGGTTTAAACTGTTGTCTGTCATTGTGGTAGCCTACGAAGCCACGTTTTACTCGCCTCATGGCGCTAAAACTGCGTTCAGCATTCACCTTTCCTGATTTGACAAAGGCTTACTTACACTTTGCTATGCTAAGAGTCTAAGACGTTTATAGGTTATCATTCCTTAACTTTCCTACAATTCTGTATCACTCAGATCTTTTTTCTAACACCAACACCACGAGGAACAATACGATTAAACTACTCATGCTGATTATGTTGCAAAAACGTCCCAATACGTAATTGCAATTTGTAACAACGTATAAAAATGACATTAGATTTCCTCAAACAAGTAATTCGATCACAAACATGTTTTGTATAAAATACGTAATAAATTTAGCAGAGATGTGTTCAAGACCAGATCCAGCTTCACTGTCCAAAAGTTGTATGGCATTGTATGGCATACAAGATGTACAAGTTGTACAAGATGTACAAGTTGTATGGCATTGTATGGCATACAAGATGTATGGCATTCCATCCTATCTCTCTGCCTAAACTGCCATAAAATCTGGATTGCTACCATGCATTATATTATTTAAATTTGAGTTAAAAAAAGTTTCTTTTTATGTATACACTAGTTTCTCGAAAAGAAAATGGGATTAGCCGATCTATCAACGTTAAATAATAAAACACAGTTTTGTTCATAACAACAGTTTTCTGTCATCTTTTGCGAACTCGTGTAAGAACTCGTGTAAGAACTCGAACTTATTTTACGTTAGTAAAATGGAAATTTACAAGTTAAAGTAGGCTATAGCATAAAAAAGAAATTTGGATGCAAACATAAAAAAATAAATTGGAATTTTAGGGAGTGCCGCGGCGCCATAGGTAAATCCGCCCCTGGTGGTAACATCAAACGTAGTTGTGACAAAACCGTCTTTGAAGAAGCATAGGAATGATAGAATTTCAATAAGTTATGTTAGTGACCTACACAATAGCTCATTATCGAGTAATGATACAAGAACTAGGCTGCATATCGGTATATAAAGAACAATGGCACGGAAGGGCATCACGCTATGTTATAATGATGTATCATGTAACCTACTGTGATACAGAACCGTGTGAAGAGCCTATTATTCTGAGGCAATTCAATTCAATTTATTTTTCTTTGTCGGAAAACAATAGCAATGATAAAGTTGCCAATAGTTTACATTTACGGGAACAAAACCAACAAAAGGAAACGGCGCAATAACCAAAGAAGTTTAAAACGTGCATGCGATGTAAATTTAAAGGATTCGTCGATGAAAGTAAATTTTAAGCACGGCCACCGAACCTAACAGTTGAAAATAGATGAATTAGTTGAAAGAATCAGTTGACTCCACATAATTAAAGCAACTGGAGGTGTGACAGTTGATGAAGCCATGCGGGGACGACTGAACCTTACAACTAATGCAAAAAAAGAAAAATCAAAACACGAGCATTTAAGAATAAACTTACGGTGAGCTTATACAAAAAACTATGTAGGCTACAAAGTTTCGTTTTTAAATAAAATGAAGTGAAGTGTTTGCAGCAACGACAGTGGTGTAGTTTTAAAATAGGAATCGATAACTGATGGGTTCAGGAATATACATTAAATATTAATTAAACATTATATTAAAGTGATGATCATGAATGATGAAAAATGTAGTGAAGAAGATATGGAAATGGGCTTGATGACATGCGGGTGACTTTGGTATCGGAGAGGGATGGAGTTTCTTGGCGTTTTTTAAACGAATTTTCAACCAAACTGCTGGAGAGTGATGTAGCTAATTCATTGTTGAAGTACCGTGCTCTTGACAAGCAAATCTACACAACAAAGTAACAGAAAGTCGAAAGGTTCTTTTAACAAGTACAATATACGACATACGTAGTTCGGCTAATTAAAGGCGTA
This sequence comes from Aplidium turbinatum, assembly GCF_918807975.1. Taxonomy (NCBI): domain Eukaryota; kingdom Metazoa; phylum Chordata; class Ascidiacea; order Aplousobranchia; family Polyclinidae; genus Aplidium; species Aplidium turbinatum. The sequence goes on along the minus strand of NC_137480.1, from coordinate 18,072,998 downwards.
TTGCGTTGGTAACATATTAATTAGCATTAGCATCTAATAGCAGCTTATTGAAATCGAATAATTTTAGGTGGTGGTGGCAGACGCACGACAGTGACTGCTGTAATAAGCTAAGCAGATACTTGGTGTCAAACAGTAGCAGCCTACTTGAAAGATTAAATATACAAAAGTTGACGCATATTAATCAGCTTGAATTTCAGTTCAAGCTGATTATTAGGCTAAAAGCAAATAGCAGAATTTGTTATATTGCAAAATGTGCAGTAGCTTACATGACCTTAAAAAAGCACCATTACCCCCCATGCTCCTCCATCCAGAGAAAATGTAAGGGGGAGTATTTCTCCCCTGCCCTCCCCCTGCTTCCGGCGCCCCTACCTAGGCCTACGCGAACTTTTCTTTTCTTGTGTCACACAAACGTAATAGCTTACAGAGCATCGCGCAAATATTTGTTCTATCGTTGAACTCGGTCAAGTCTTGCTCAAAGCATTTTGCTTTCATGCCAAACCATTCGAGCAGATGCTGCACTCTTTGCTGCTGTCCGCAGCCGCAACTAGTGTTTTTAAAGGATATCCCCAATGCTGCATCAATGTTTTACATCCACCAATTTAGATATCTAAAATGGATGAGGCATTGTCAGTATTTCCATGGCTCATCTTTACCAGGAAAAATGTTTGTTTTTTGCCGGAGAAAGCTCTATGTTAGCTGGTGTGGTTTCGGTTGCCAGCTTTGGCTGTTACAGCTGGTGGCTGCATTCACATAGGCTATTCAGTATGCAGGGCGATCTCCTTTTGACCTATAGGCTAGTGGATTAACTGTGGTAAGGCAATTTTTGTTTTCAATTGCTTACGTGCTGGAGCTTGGCCATGTAGTGGATATCTCAAATTTATGTCCTGGCAAACTCTTTCCTTTTGCTGATCGCACTCTTTCTGCTGTTGCGGAAAGAGCAATTCCAAACAGAATATGCAGCAAAGTGATGTTGGTTGGTTTGAGAAATCATGTAGGCCTACGCCTAAGCAAACAAATGTTTTGATTTAGCATGGTGTCGATTTTCTTGGCATGTGCCTAGCATTCGAATAGTGGGAAGGCATATTCTTCCAGCAAATAGCATAGAGATAAAGCAGTCGATTACGTTTTAGCAGTAAGAACAGCAATCAATCCAAGGTCCCACAAGATATTCGGGTAATCACTTTAGTTTAAGTTATATTTTGTCGACATGGTAGCAATTGGGCTATAGCTTACCGTAGCCTATCAGAGTTTTTAAAATATCGCAGCTTATCCAAAAATTAGAACTAAAACTGAGTTTGAACTAAAGACTTTCCCTACCTAAAGGTGTTGGGCTATATGACATTGAGATTTAAACGACTCTTTAGCTAATGCTTGAGTGAACTGTTATAAAATATAAAATAGCCTAGCTGTAAATTAAGACTCTCTGAGTAAAACAAACCACATCCATACGTTGGTTTCTTCAAGTTCCCAGACCCTTGAAAAGGTTAACTCATGGGCTCTGGCTAGTCTACATCACTTGTCTTCAAGTGTTGTCGCTGCCATCTTTAGGCCTTTGCTATGTTATGACAATTTTCACTTTGATATTCAGAAACAAAACTAAATTAACTGAACAGTTCAGTTTGTTTTGTTTGTTTTTATTTCAAACCATCACAACGCAAAAACAATAGGCCTATGACAAATATAGCAGAGGTCTAGAAAAAGGTAGAAGCGACAAAACGCGGACGTTATAAAGTGCATGATACCAAAGCAGGACAATCAGTTTAAAATATAGCACGGTCGCAACACCTCAATAATTTTTTTATAAATTTAAAAAAAAGAGAGAAAAAAAACATACGGTAGGTTAGCGAATTTTTTTTTAACAATTTATAAGTTATGAGTAAAAAAATAAAAAAAACAAAAACAGAAAGACAGTTGCTATGTTGATCGACCTTGGTGGGTTATCAAAAGTGTTGATGATCTTGAAGGGAACAGTCTTGGAGCATTAGCTCATCACGTAAAGCAAGGTAGCCTACGGTAGGCAAAAAAAAACCCTGAAAGAAATCCTGCCACGGGCAAAGCCACTTCAGAACGCAACGCACCAGGTCTTGCAAGACTAACAAAAACGATACAGTAGATATTATTAAATCAGCATAGAAATATAAACAATTTGTTGAAGACTTTTTTCTTTTTGAGCCACATTCATTCATAGCTTGTCACGCCAGTGTCAGAGCCAGGTAAGAGCATTGTTTGTGATGTTTTTAAGGTCGTTGTCATCACATGAAGGGCTAAGGGGGCAGTTGGTGAGGATGTGCTTCATCGTCTGATTGTCTAGGCCGCAATCACACCGTCACACGTAGGATCAGGAGTCATTTCCATCGGAAAAGGTTGCTTTTATTTCTCCCGACTCCGCAGCGGGCTCTATTTAGGCAGCACCACTCTCTTCTCTCAAGGGTGGGAGTTTGTCGAAGACTTTCGGAAGGACTTGGGATGGCAGGATGCTGTGTCCTATCGGGCTCAGAGGTCCACATTTCTAATCGTGCAAGCCACATGATAATACTGGTAGTCAGTTAATTGCGTCCCGATTAGTCGTAATCGTAGACGAGTAAAATAGTGAAATTATAAAAATGAACCTAGTAAAATTAGAAAAAAAAAAAATTATATAGTCCATTTTTAATTTGTAATTTAAAACAAGACATTTTGTCTTTCCATTATTTTTTTTTAATTCCACCTTTTTTTCAGGATTACCTTTTTTTAAAAAACGTGTCAAAGCTTCCGCTAGGAGTCATATAAAAAGCTCCTTTCGTTTCGAAAACTTCTTTTGCACACGACACTAAGCGGATTTCTGAATGATACAAGAATTTGGAGCGTATCGGGTGTAAAATGGGTGAGTGTGTTGCTGTTATTTCGTGCTCGATGTTATGGTAATGCAGGCGTGTAGTAATGTGGTTTGTAAGTTTAGTTTAAACTGTAGCAAAGATTGTTAAAATTTTCTTGCATTCGGTTATGGTCGTAATTAAGCTTAGTTACTAGCACGAGGTAATCATAATTTAGTTATCCGCATTGATCCAGGCAGCCGCTCAGATTTCATCATGTGTGTTGCTGGCTACAGATGTTTTAAATGCTGCACAATCGTGTAATTATTGTAGTATTATTTCACTAGTTCTAGCAAAATGTAGGACCACATTTTTGAAGCTATCAAAAGCAGAACAATTTAAGTGTTTTGTGCACCAAAAAGAAACTTTCCCACTTGGTGTAGAATAGATGTTAAATGGATTGGTAATGATATCAGCTAGTTTTTATTATTTTTTAAATGGCCTATGTTAGTAAATGTGGTCAGCAACGTCGGGGTATTTAGAAAGTAGTGTATAGTTTTTAACAACTGTGCTAAAGACCTCTCTCTGAAGCAAGTTAATTATGTTTGTAGTTTTTCGTATTAATCAATTCCTAAATTCTGTATCTCCTAGTTTCACGAATTCAACTTTATAATCCTGAATGCTTGTTGGCAGCAAATTATTCACCAAGATGGAAAATAATGAGGTGTGTGTTATGATTTTTTAGTACAGTATTTCTTAATATAAATGCAAAGTTTCACCTAATTTATTTTTGTTTGTGTCGCTTTTTATGAGCCATATCTTTCCAATTTTTTGTGTGATTGTATAAATCATTTAACTTAATTTTTATAATTTGATGACGTGCACAAATCTAAGCTACCGTATTAAATTAAGTTTGCGGTGCTGTATAATGGGTGCAACCTAATTCGTACCCTGAAAAGATAGAGAGAAAAGATCAAAAAAAAGCTGAAGTCGCTGATCAGAGTTTCTGCAAACAAACAAACTGAAAAGATCGAGAGAAAAAAATAGAACAAAACCGAAGTCACTGATTGCAGTTTCCGTTTTTCCGCAGTTTCCGCAAACATTTTAAAATTTCCGGTAATGATCCTAAGAGTTTGCCGAAGTTGCTAATTGCAGTTTCACAAACATTTTAAAAGGGTTGGGGTTAGGGTTGATCGGAGTTTCTGCAAACATTTTAAAATTTCCAGTAATGATCCTAAGAGTTTTTGTTTGTTTGCGGAAATTCCGATCAGCAACTTCGGCTTTTTTTAATCTTTTCTCTCGATCTTTTCAGGGTACGAATTTGAGTGCATCCCTGTATAATGATCTTACAAGACAGTTTATCTGTAAAAGCTTATAAACTGTTATTTTTAAATTAGGTACGATATTAAATTTATGTACTTTGTTGTACCACTTATTTTTGTTGTGATGGTCAGAAATAAAAACAAACTGAACTGAACGTCGTTAAACCTATTTTTTTTCACAGATGTCCATCAATTTCTCTAATTCTTTTGTTGATTGTGACTTTTTCTTCAGGCACAACACTAGGTAATGTGAAGATTACACTAGTTGGAGTTTTGTTTCATTTATTTGTAAACATAAGCATGTTTATATACCTTTGAAATGAGAGATGGACTGATAGTGGTGATTTTATAGAAAGAACATTTGTTCTTTTATGACATCACATTTAATTTTTTGAAATGTCTTTAAAAATTTGCAAAGTGAAAAGTTCAGGAAACTTGTCACTTTTTGAATTTCTTTTGTGTGTAGTAAATTTTGAATCGCCCTTGTAATACTTGCAAGTCATCATCATCATCATAATCCATCGTCGGTTTGTTCCCCACTAGTGGGGGTGGCCGATTGTTTCCGCGCAGCAATTGTTTTTATCCCTTTTCTCCATTTCACCCTGTCCCTTGCATCTTCCTCCTTCAGTCCGATTTTTTAAAATTCATCATTCACTTGTTGTTTCCACGTTCTTCTTGGACGACCGCGTTTCCTCTTCCCATGTTAATTGTATTAATTGTATTAAGTGTTAATTGTATTATATATATACAATTGTAGGCTTGTTTTTACAAAAATTATTTTGTTATTTCTTTTCTAGGTTTGGTGGCTGTGCAAATTAAATACATATAATGATTTTCAAGCGCTGTTTTATGCATATTTTAAACCTTTTGGTTTTGCCATCTTTTCCTTTTGTTGGTGCCAAATTCATGTGATTACTTTGAAGTTTTCTACACGTTTGCGCCAGCAAAGAAAAAATGAATTAAATTGATAATCTAAGTTTATTTAGACTTATTCTTGATAGATTACTGTGCGTTTGGTGGCATGTGGCTAAAGTGTTTCTTTGCCATTTTCATTGTGTCTATGAGAATTTCTGTATGTAGGGTTGTAGCTGCATATGTTTGTTCAGTTTTTCAACAAATGGACTGGGTATGAGAAGTGTTTAACTGCCGACATATCGTACCATGCTGGTCAATGTATTTATTTAACAGTTTGAAGTTTCCAGTTTAATTAACTGTTAGTGACTTTTTTGATTACCTTGCTTGAACCAGGCATCAGAGGCCTCAAATGAATAATTAGACCAAGTATTCTTATTGTACTGTAGTATGTTGTATGAATAATGGTGTCTGCCTTGTTAACTTGTTTCAGATAAGTTTGTCTTTGTTTGCCAAGTGCCTGCTTTCGAAAAAATGTTCTGATTGAAACGATATATTCCAGTTTTTGCTTATTACACGGCCAAGAAATTTATATTCTTCGCCAAATAATTTATATTGACTAGGAACTGCTAAATCGAGGATCATGTCTTTGATGCTTGCTGCTAAACTGCACTGGCTAATTTCAAACTACTCTTAATTGATAATGATTGAACCTACTCACTATTCAGGTGGACAATTGAGAGAATACATTTATTAGTTTTTCTACTTTTACACCCATACTACTGTAAATTTATGTCTTGCAATGCTTTTTAGGTTTAAATTCAAGCCAAGGTTCTGTTGTGAACAACACAACGGATGATATCAACTCCACTACAGCAATCATCTATACATCTACAACACCTGTTCAAAATGAAGTTGTTGCATCCACTAAAAGTTGGAAAGTGTCCTGTCAAAATCGATCTTGTACTGTTCACTATAGTTCATCGGCTACTGTAAGATTTCTATGAGCTTGTGATATTGAAAGTTACACTGTCATTATTGTATTTTGTGATTTATAGTGTTAAAACAATTTGCAACTTCTTTTGTCAAGGTTTTACACATGCATGTATAGAAATGGAATAGTTCAGGGTTGATCTCTAAGTGGTCAAAACTGGGTTTTGACCACTAAGCAGTTTAAACCTGGTTTTAACCGGTCAAAACTAGGTTTAAACCGGTCAAAACCCTGACCTGACTGGTCAAAACCCTGTAATGAGTTGCTTGATCGTGTTCGCCAGAAAATCACTGAAAATGTGAGGGAGATGGTAGAAGGTGAGGGAGGAGGGAGAAGGTGAGGGAGAACGAAAAGATGAAATTGACTGATGAATGAAGCATTTGAATATACTGGAGAGACTTGTTAATTCCAATTGTTCAATTGAGGTGTTCTACATAAAGTAGATAGGCATAAGGCATCACAACTTGTTCCTTTTCCGATAATCCTTTCTTGGCTTGACGTGTACTTTGCTTCAAAGAACGAATCATAAACTATCCTGTCTTTAATTTTTAAAGCATCTTAGAATATGCATTCGCATTGTTTTATTTGAACTGGATAAAATTTGATGGCAAATGTTTTTCATAAAAAAAAAGTTGTTGGAATAAATTCTTGTACTTCAGTTGGCTGTGCAAATTGTTCATCGTTCTACCAAGCATTTTTTGGTTCATCAGAAACTTATTTTTAGAATTTGAATTTTCTCAGTAATTAAAATAACCAACTGATTGAAATATCAAAAACAAATAATAATAATAATATTTATATAGCGCCACATCCACAGTCAAACTATGCTCCTGGGCGCTGTACATGACAATGGTGAATGGTGATAATTAATATGGTATATTCAGTAGGGTGGCTCTTATTTGGCAAAAAATGAAAAAAAATTGAATTTTGTGTGGGACACCCTTTTAAAAGGTGAGGTTGTAAGAAAAAATAACACCTGTAAAAAAATTTTGAATTTCAAATTGATTTAGAGGTGGCCCTCCCCCCCTAAAGTTTTGCGCCCTCCTCCAAAATACAAAACCTGCATATCTCAAAAACTGCTTGAGCTAGAGATACGGTTTTTGTGTCAAAAGATGCAGAAAGCATGATTTCCTATCTGCTTTCTGAACAGTGATTGCGTCTATCTTGAGTAGAAAAGCAGTTATTTAGAAAAAACCTGTTTTCGGTATTCTAGCACAAAACAGTGCTAAACAAGTATTGTGGCCCAACCTATTCAATTAACAAAGTTCATAAACTAACCTGTAAAACTGGTAAAGCAATAAACGAAATAAGTATTCTTTAACTTTTATGCATTCATGCATAGCTAAAATAACCGTTTTTTATCATATTCCTTGGAGAAACTCCTGAGCGTGGAATCCGCTTTCCAGCTTCAGGTGCTATGCATCGCACTTGTTGGATGGCGAAGGCGATTTATGCAAAAAGCTTGATTTGCATTCATGGTATCTGTCCGAAGAAATGGTTGGACTAGCCTTGTTTGACTCTTGATTGTCTGTGGAAAGTAAAAAGCTAATGGTGGCAACCATGTTAGATGAAACAGGAGAACGTCCACCAAGGAGACCAAGCATCAAAGTAGATGCGTTTCTTAGCAATAAGGGTCTAGAACAGTATTACACCTCTAATTCAAAATGGCTTCTTCAGCTGTTGGGTGAAGATGAAGCAATAATTATACTTTCAAAGGATCTTGCTCATTGGACTGAAGATGGTGCATTTATTCAAGCTTTACACATGGCGAAGGGACGTTCAGTAGTGAATGACAGAGCAGAGAGAGGAGTTGCTCTAAGTCTAATCCAGGATTTTAACAAAATCTTAACTGAAGATGAGCCACAACTTCAGTTTCTTTTGCAAGTTGTTACTGAACACAGGAAACTGTTTCCAAATTCCAACAAGAACAATATTGTCGATTCTTCTTCGTTTAAACCTTCTTTGTTACTCCAGGGGTCAAGGGCTCTGTCTTTTACCACTCTTGGGCAGTGGCGATGCGGTTTAGATGCTTGAGCAAGTGTCGAGCAGCAATCCTTTGATTCGTCCATTTATCCATTGATTCGTCATCCAGTTCAAGCAGACCACGCACCCCATTTGGCGCAGTTACAGATGGTGTGGTCTGTGGTTTGTTCCTCTTTGCCACACTCACAGATTGCGGATGGAGCCATCCCCCATTTGTGCATGTTGGAGCGGAATAGTCTGACTCCTGTAGGCTAGCCCAGTACGCAGGCGGTTGAGCCGCACCCAGGCCTTCCTTGGCAAATTATGCATTCCGGTTGGATGGGGGCTGGTGTCGGAGATACAACTTTAGAGTCTTGAGGAGTTCTTCTTCCACTCTGAGCTCCATTTGTTGTCCTCCCAGGTAGTCGCGCTGATGGATTGGTCTTCAGCGGTTTTCATCAGGAGTTGTGCGTCACATACAAATGGTTGTCTCGATTTCAGTTGCCGAGGATGCTCGATTGCTCGCTCATAGACTCATAGAGACTTGAGTGGAGCAAGTGGTTGGGGTTCGTAGTGCGGCGAGAAAGAGACAGGATGGCTTCTTCGCGACGAAACTCAGTTGGTTGGTTGCCTGCAAGGACAGGAAAATTGTCCGATGGTGTAGGTCGCAGACATCCTGTCACGATACGCAAGGCAATATGTAAAATATTGTCGATAATATCGCTTCTTCCAGTACTGACCAGAATTACATTTTGAAATGAATATCGTTACCAGTGTTCCCTCTAAGGTGCAAAAATTAAGACAAAAAAACGAAATTTTGTAGACGGTTTTGTGGTCACAAAAAAGGTTGTAAAATCAAGATTTGGTCAAATGCGTTTTTTCTAAATAACTGCTTTTCTACTCAAGGTAGATGCATTCAATGTTCAGAAAGCAGATAGAAAACCATGTTTTCTGCATCTTTTAACACAAAAACTGTATCTCTAGCTGAAGTGGTTTTCGAGATATGCAGATTTGGTATTTTGAGGGAGGGCACAGAACTTTAGGGGGGGAGGGCCACCTCTAAATCAACTTCAAATTTAAAAAAAATTTGCAAGAGTTATTTTTTCTGACAACCTCACCACTTGAAAGGGTGTCCCAAGCAAAATTCAAAAACTCAATTTTAAGAGCCACCCTAATATTCAGTCATAATGTTCATTGAAATAGAACGTTTTCAAGCGAGCTTTGAATTCATTTAAAACAGATAAATTGAATATTTTTTGTTCCAAATCCAGCATTTAGGTTATTGTTGATCAAAACAAAATACAGTTGAACATCATTACTAATAACATGGAGGGTAATACTTTTAATTCAATTGAAAAGCAACTTGATTCATACACTAAAGGGGTTTTGACCAGTTTTGACCAGCAATAGGTGGTCAAAACTGTCCGGTTTAAACCAGGTTTTAACCGGTTTTTACCGGGCGGTTTAAACCGCCCCGGTTTAAACCGATCAACCCTGGAATAGTTGCTTTTAGTCTGGTTTGTTGATAAACAAAGTTCTTCTGATTACTTCTGTAGTTATGACATTGATGAATTGAAGACTATTCCTCTCCAGTTGAACTAATACGCGCAGTCCTAATGAAGGGCTAATGTAATTGAGTAGGGTTGGGCTGTATCTTTAATGCAGTGCAGATTTTCAAAAATTGCTTAGCATTATGCTGTCACTGATTTGTTTGAAGTTGTATGTAAAATTCCTTTAGTGGAAATATATATTATATTCCAGTGATAATATGCAGTAGTTGCACCAATGAAGTGCTTAATGCAGCAAGAGCCAAAACATTTCCAGTAAAACTGAAAGTAGGCTAGATAACAATCATCAGGCACAAAACTGAAAGAAAATAAACAAGAAAAAGTAAAATAGCCACCAACCATAATAATGCATTATGCATATTTAATTGAAATTTCTTTAAAAGTGATTTTCATGCATTTTATAAACACATGTTTTTACAGAACGTTCACTCTGGATTAGATTGGATGGAATTAATTTTCATGGAATACAGGACTCACGACAATGACTACTTGACAGTGGATAATCTAGAAGCATTTATGAAAAGTATTGGCAGCTTTAAGTTGGTACCAACTGATGAAAGCGAACATGATACTCATGAAGGCCACCATCATGATGAAGATCACAATGATCATGAGCCTTATGAAGAAGATTATAATGCTAGTGCAGATTATGCTTACTATGACTTGGATAGTCTGGTAAGTGCATGTTGTATTTATACTTCTCTCGGAATTACAATACTCTTGCACAACTTCACCTTGATACAAAATGTTTATTGTATGTCAGGTTTTTCTAATGGCAGATGAAGCAATGAACTGTGCTAGTATTTGTACTTAGTAAGCAGTAAACAGATGATATATGTTTTTAGTAAAAAAGACATAATTTTACTTGCAGGTATTAGTTTAAATTATGTGTATGCTTGTAGAAAAATGTGGTGAGCTGACTGCTATGAATATAGTGGTCAACAAAAGTAAACCGAACTGGCGTATTTCTTTGGGATATCAAACTATTTTGACATACTTGATTCTACATAAACAAAACAGCAGAAATCTTGAATCAGAAGTTGAGTTGTGGCACGTTTCAAACAATGTGTGGGCTATTATCATCATAATCCATCGTCGGTTTGTTCCCCACTAGTGGGGGTGGCCGATTGTTTCCGCGCAGCAATTGTTTTTATCCCTCTTCTCCATTTCACCCTGTCCCTTGCATCTTCCTCCTTCAGTCCGACTTTTTTAAATTCATCCTTCACTTGTTGTTTCCACGTTCTTCTTGGACGACCGCGTTTCCTCTTCCCATCCACCTTTAGATCTAGTGCCTTTCTAAGAAAACTTCCTTCCTCCCTCCTTATCACATGTCCATACCATCTTACTCCATTTGCCCTTGCCATTTGGTCTATGGTCTCTCTCATCTCTAGCATATCCAACAATTCTTCAGTCCTTTTTTCCCTTCTCGTTTTCACCCCACACATTGCTCTCACCATTGACCTTTCCGTTCTTCTCAGGATTGCCAGTTCACTCTCTCTCAATACCCATGTCTCGCTACCATATAGCATTGCAGGCCGCACACAACTCCGATATACTTTTCCTTTTATCCTTAGTGAAAATTTTCTGCCATACAACATTTCCCCACATTCCCTGAACTTTGCCCAGCCCAATCTTGCCCTTGTTGTCACCGCTGCTTCACATCCACCACTTCCATCTATCCGATCACCCAGATAACAGAAGTCTGTCACTGTTTCGATGCCATGGCAGAACTCATCATCATGGCCTTCCACTTCATTCCTTCCTTTACTGCATTTCCCACACACAAAACACTTCGCCAATCTTGTTGCGGCTCTCTTGACATTAGCACATCTTGCATGTACCCACTTTCCACATTCCTTGCATTGCATTGAATTTCTCATCACTCTCTTGCCACATATTCCACAGGGATCTACTTTGCTCTCAACAACTGTTCCTTCTGCTCCACTCACCATCACTTTTGTTTTTTCAAGATTCACCTTCATACCCTTGGTTTCAAATGCTTCTTTCCATTTCTCAAACTTTCTCTCCAGTCCCTCCATACCATTACTTGTCAAGACCAGGTCGTCTGCATACAAAATTTCACTCAATAAGCCCTCCCTCACTCCTTCAGTTACAACGTCAACCACAATAGCAAATATCAGAGGTGACAAAACTGATCCTTGGTGTACACCAACCTTCACAAAAAACTCGTTTGAATAATTTGATCCAACTCTCACTTTTGTTCTTGCATCCTCATACATAGACATCACAGCTCTCACTAATACCTCTGGTATACCTCTTTTCCTCATTGCCCACTCCATCACTTTCCTTGGTACTCTGTCAAATGCCTTTTCTAAGTCGACGAAACACATATATAGTTTTCTCTGCTTCTCTCGGTATTCCTCCTGCATTCTTCTCAATATAAACAGAGCATCCACTGTACCTTTTCCTGGCATAAATCTAAACTGCATATCATTTAATTATGACGCACCTATTATGATGCCCCAATTACACTTGAGGTGTTGAAAACGAAATAGCCTAATTTGAGCCTTATAAATACACAGCATCTGAAGATTTTTTATATCATCTGACATTTTGAAGGAGAGTTGATGCTGTATCGGTCAAGCTTTTTAAGCCTTCTCAGACCACAAAGTGAGCCGTACTAGGTGGATTGAGTTGAGATCGTCTTGCTAAAACTTAAAAGGAACAATTTTAAACACAATTTGTAATCAAATATCAATTTTAAGACTACTGTACCAAATACCATGGCAGGAATTTTTGCGCACAAGACTTCACAAAATCTATGCATCAAAGAGCAAATAATTATACGCTAGTCGACAATTTTGGCAAGTTATATGATTTCGTTATTCCAGTCAATTTCGATCATTACAATAACTACATCTTAGAGCTAGGGTGGTTATTTTCGGAATGGCCCGTTTCGGTGATTCCGATTCGGTGAGTCCGATCCCTTAACGGGGGATTTTTTCAATTTTTTTTTTTAATTATCCGGTGCCGTTTTAGCCTAATTAAACTAATTATCTTTTAGCCTAATTATCATTGCCGTTTTAGGGTTAGAGGTTAGGAACTCACCGAATAGTAGCAGACCCGGTTATTTTACACCCATACTTACACTTAGGCTACAGCATACTCATATTTACACCTATCAACGATATCAGTTGGACACTCAGACAAAGATGGAATGCTTCATGAAATACGTCAGTGTTAAATTACACTGCATTTTAACAAAGATCATGGCCATCTGGAGATGCGGCCTGATTTGTCACATTTTGCGGATTTTGATTACAGCTACTGCTAGTACTTGACTGACATTTTTTGAGATGTTTTTACTTTTTGCGGTTTTCTAATGACATAAAACTTTTTTGTTGCCTTGTGGAAGCAATAGCAAATGAGAAAAAGTAAGTTGAAAAACGCAAAATCAGACTGTGATTGAAAAATTAACAGTCTGACTAAAATCTTCGAAATCAAATTTTCTTTGTTTTTCAACATGTGAAGGATGTTAAAACCTATTGTGTCATCTGGGAAAAACAGTGAAGAAAGCGTAAAAATATAATTTTTAGAAAAATTTATTTAAACGTTCGCCCAAAGTTAGAAAAACCGGGAAATTTCTGCAAAATGTGACAAATCAGGCCGTATCTTTAGGTGGCCATACAAAGATATAGCATTACATGGATGGTAATTTAAAATTCAAATATTTTGAGAACTTGATTGTAATGAGAAGACGTTTTCGGAATAATCAGTGCAATTTGGATGTTTGAAATAACATGTTTGATAACATCTTAAGGCGTATGTTAACTTCGCCTTGTGTTAGTCATCGTTATCAGTCATCAGTTGGTTTGAAAGGAGGGAGCACACGAAGTTAACATCTTGCTTCCCCACTAAAACATCAATCTTCAGTGTTCACGCGTAAGCAAAAATCATCAGTCTTCCACCTCAATCCAAAGTGCTAAGCTTCCAGCAAACATCCACATACCGTAAAATATGTAAAAGTGAAAACGTTTAAACACCCAGTAATCTAATCAAAATGTTACAATGTAAATATAAATTCATTTTCAGGAAGTTCCAAAAATTAAACTTGTAATCATCGTCAGTAAGTTTAGAAACAAACCCAGCCTACCTTTCCACTTCCACGGCGATTGCCTTCGTTTTGGAGAAGTAGTGACATTAGGTTACTACATAGTAGGTATGATTGAATTTTTTATCGGGATGTTGCACACCGATTAATAACACTAAAGTTTGGTACTATACACACACTACATATTTAGCTCTTTATTTTTTGATTGAAAACGTTCGGTTTGCATAAAACAAGAGTAATGCCGCTTGACCAGATTTCTCGATTAGCTTGGAATTTCATTAAGCTTTTTGTAAACATTGCGTAATTGCCGTTGGTGATTTTTGACGTAACACGTTCGCACCTACTTGCGTGGCACATTTTTATTAGCCATGCTATAAGGTGTAACACCACTTCCTCATTAATGTGCTACATATTAAAACGCGACTTCCTTCATAAAGAGAGGCCAGTTCATTTAGTTTGCTGTTTCGAGCAGTTTCTTTGAATATTGCACAACGCCTGTTGTAGTTGCTTTACTTCGTATTGTTTCAACCGATTCTTCGTTATCGCGGTGATTGTCCACAGAATCTGATGAAACTCTAGTACTATCAGTATCTTTGTGAATCACAGTCCAAATTTTTTTAATTTCGGTATTTCATGACAGTAGCGCATTTGCCTGCATTGGATCTACCGTTTGTATGCATATGATGGGTTGGCGAAACTGTCTGATAGAAGTTTCACAAGAGACCTTTTCAGCTAATGTTAATTTTGTTTTTATAAACTTCGTAAATTCTAGATCCATCGTTACTTATATATATGAAAGGTTACTTTTGAGCGTTTTTTTTTTTTTTGAAACACAATTGTTCCATGCGCCACCGACCGAAGCATTTTGAGTGGTTTGTCCGTGAAGATTGGATGTTGATCTTCAAGAATACAGCAAACCCGTCGTGTAGATTTAAGATCCTACAGCCAAAACAAAAGATTCTGTTCCAATCTTGGGTCGTACCTTGCTTTTAGCAATCCCTGGAGCTGGAGTTATTAGGGCTATTTTGACATTGATCAATCATTATAATCGATATCTGGCGGAAAAAAACGTATCGTTCTAGATTTGTTCATCGACACAGATCTGTTATGCGGTCATATTCGAAATATCTTTAGTTCATAGTGCAAACGCAGACTAGATTTACATTTTGTAAGGAATTGTCAAGAGAGGATGACTTCACTGTTTATGCTACCACGCTATAATTGATTATAACATTTGACGTAACATTTGACCAGTTTTTGCATGTATTGGTTTTTGTGGATATTTCCACTGACACGAGCTTCTAACTTTTTTCCCTGTTCCCTTTATGACATTAATGATTCATTTTTTGTGTGCAATACACTATGTCGTTTTTGTTGCTTTAATTCAGCATAAATATTTCAAATGTTGCTTCCTGTGGTGTTCCTTAGGGCGTAGGCTAGAACAATTCGTCATCATGTCATCAATATTGATGACGTTGCAACCCTCATCAAATGTCTTCATCCAAATATAATGATTGATATTGATTAGTTGATTTACTTTTTCGATCTACGGTTTGGCCCTCTCATTATGGTTTCGTGGTAATGTATCGTATTTACAATGATTCAACTTCCACAGATGTTAAATTGCTGTAAAAAGGACTAATTTTGCTAGTCGGGTTGCTCCCCCGCCAGCAAATCAGCCGTTTGATTTGCTGTTTTGCTCGTTTTCACAAGTTTTCGCATATTTTCAACCTGCCTGCAGCCAACCCCCTACTAAACATTTTTTTTTAATTCCAGTGCCTTAAAAGCGTAGATGATGTGCTGGATGAGTTTTATCCTGGAATCGCTCACCAGGAAGTGAAGATCACTTTATCGGACTTCAGCTTTATCCTTCCCAGATTATTTTACCACGTTTTCATTTCAGGATGTGTCCAAACTAGCCACACACCTAAGCAAGGTAAATTTTAGTTCTTGATGGCAGATTTAATTGCCAAAAACCGGATATGATGATTCACACAAGTAATATGTGAATCATCCAAATCTATAACATACCGTGTTTTTTTAACTTATTAACTTCCCATTTGCAGACCACACTGTCATTTATATTTTCGCTGTATTTTCTGACCTTATCGCAAAAGCTTAGCGAATGCCTGGTACTTGTACCTCGTGACACGAGCAACAACAGATATGAGATTGAACTTCAATCTTCACAGTGTGATTTACGTAAACGTCGTCGTTCAAATGTCAGCTAATGCTCATCTCATGTAATTTGCTGTTCAGCTTTGCAATTTTTTGTTTATTTTAATAGTTGAAGAAGATCATCATTCCCACGATGAAAATGAGGAGGTCAGCGATTCAAGTGCAAAAGGTAATTCGATTCTAAGTCTTGTTTAAATTATATACCGGTTTTCATTTTTTTTTTCTGAAAAAGGCGAACACAAAGCAATAGTCGTCTCCTTCGCCTTGTTCCATTAACATGTAGCCTACCACACTACCACAGTCGCATGATGACGAAATAGCCGGTTTTCAAATTGACCTAATACACCTTTTTCTTCAGTTTGGGGAATTGCATTGGTATCCGTTACCATCATCAGCTTGTTGAGCGTCATAGGCATCATGATCGTGCCATTGATGGGCCATTCCAGATACTTCCAGCGTCTCTTATCTTTCCTCGTTGCTCTGGCTGTCGGTACACTGGTCGGAGACGCTCTACTCCATCTGTTGCCCCACGTAAGCACCGTATTGTTTGAGTTTCATTCTCGATTTTTGTAAATATAAGCAGACGACACCCAGGGGCTAGTCAGGATGGCAAAGGGGGCAATTTCCCCCCTCCCCGTAATATTTTAAATACACATTTCAACCTGTGTTACGGTATCTTTTAACAGAGTTTTACGATTGCTTTGGGCTAAAACTGAAAGTATTTTCAGATTGCGCAATTGAGGGTTGTTTTTCAAAAATTTCTGAGGGAGGCCTCCAGGCCCTCCCTCCGGATGCTTTGCCTTCGCCAATTGATTGCCACGCTCACTGCTGTGCAATAATATTGATTTCCCCCCACCGAATTTTTTTGCTGGCTACGCTCTTGACGACACCTTAAATAACAAAATCCGTCATTTTTACATTGATTCAACGTCTGCAGACGTTGAATCAATGTAAAATGATGAATTTTGATGTGCTGGTCCCTGGTCGACATTTAACAGTTTATACCGAAATAAGCTTAAAGTTATAAACGTTTTCGGCTATAACAGCATGTATTCGCTCTTCAACAACGAGTAACTGACATACTAGACAAGAAACAAAATCAGATATGCACAAGAATGAAGTACACTTGACAAAGGAAATAAGGCATATCACGTGACGTTTTTGTCGTATTGAGGCTTAATGCCCGGCTGTTGAAGATTTGGATTAGGTGGACGGGAAGACAAGGAAGCTAATTTTGGTGTCTTTTCCAAATATTTTTTTTTGCAATTGTTTTTAAAGATTTATTAAAACGTGGAAACTAAAGACTTTACCTCGTTTTTTACAATGTTTTGTGTTTCTGATGTTTTTTTTTTTATTACGATTAATAGAAGCAGTGTTTTATGTACCGGTACGTTGTTAAGCTTCAATTTAATGTCAATTTTATTCAAGGCCAGTCGAATTCTTGACTAAACGGTTGTTGTGATAACGTTTTGCTCTTGCTTTGGGTTTGCTCTTTGAGTTTAAAGACGAAGATTAATTGTAAAACTCTCGAAAGCGTGTTTACGATATTCCAAGTGAAATGCCATTTGCTCTCCAATTTTCACAGCGGTTAACGGCGGAAGGATAACGATAGTCATAAACAATGTATGTCTGATCGCTTCACTAACCACGCATACTACATAATTGGAAATGTCACTCATACCTTAATGATTAATCCACAGGCACTGGGCGGTCATGGAGACGGGCACGCACACAGCGGGGAAGCCGGAGCAGAAGAAAAAGACAAAATCATCAAAAGTCTTGTTGCGGTTATGGGTATCTACATATTTTTCGTGTTCGAAAGCGGGATGGCGATAATAAGAAAGCGCAGGCGGAAAAGGGTAAGCCTTCTGAACATCACACAACTCAGTTAAACGAAAACAATGTAATCCGCCACATTCTGACAATCTAAAGAAGATAGCCTCTCGGGTCTAATACCTAGACAGCAAATCAACCGTTTTTTACATTGATTAAACGTCTGTAGATTTTGAATTGCTATATTTATCCTGTTTTTCATTACAACTCTGAAACCTGGAATATTTCAACAAAAATGGCTGAAAAAATTAATGCTTTTGAAATGTGGTGCTTCCGTAGAATGCAACGCATTTCATGTTGCCAACCTCCTCGTGGTGAGTCCTGGTAATTCATATTAATGAAGGGAATGGCAACAATCAGAGACCGCAACTCACATGGCACCTGGGGTGGTAAAAGGATAAACCCTCGGCCCCGGTGTCCAATGAGAGAAATTCATCCTGTCGGAGTCACAATCTTGCAGCTAAACGTTGAAGACCTTACCAAAGCCAAATGCGACATGTTGGAACGCATTTCATGGCTGGCAAACAAAACAAATAAAGAAATTTTGCACCAAGTGAACCAAACCACATCTCTGTTAAAGTATGAAAACCAGACAATATACATTTCTTGGCCATGTAATAAGAAAGCAAAAACTGGAGCATCTCTCTTTAACTGGTAAAATTTTTGGAAAGCGGGCATCTGGCAGACAAAGACAAACTCATCTGAAACAATTTAACGACAAGACAGAAACAATTATCCATGCAACATATATATAATAGGAATATTTGGTATAATTATTTATTTGAGGCTGTCGATGCCTGGTTCAGGCAAGGCAATTGAAGAAGAAGATTTTGAATTAATATAAAAAACGGTTGATTTACTGTCTGGGTATTGCTGCCAACTTGGTTAATTCTTTCGTTTGATGTTTACGAACTGAAGTATTTTCGTTTTGCTTTCATGGGTTTCCAATGAAAAGGTTTCGCTTTTGTCATTGTTGTTTTTGCTTGATATATTTCCCCGTTTTTTTAAACCTTTTCTTGCTACACTAAACACTTCTTGTTGCTTGCAGCTACACAGGGCGTCAATAGATTCCACGGCCGATCAAAAGACAACAGCTGTTTCAATTGCGAAAAGCGACGATTTGTTGATAATCAAGACTCCTCTTTCTAGTAAGGCAACTTTTATTTACTGGAAAGCGCCCGCAGTACAATCTACGTGTATAATCTCTAACTCGCGACCACTTTCCCAGCTTGTGAACTCGGTTATTTTCAAATGGATTCAACGTCTACAGACGTTGAGGCCATGTAGATTGTAGAAGATAGTCTTGCCAGTTGGGTTAGCAATTTCTATTTTGACATGAGCGAAAAAACTCCTCCGGGCGATATTCGAATGTACTTTTGTACTAATGTGACGTCATCCTGCGTTTAAAGTGAATTCCTGCAGTTTGACATAAGTCTCGTTCCGCCCGCGAATCTGTCCTTTGTTTTGCATTGTTTGAGCGTCAGCAGACGTAGGACTGATTTGCGTCATGGGCAGGATGTGTTTACTTGAAAAACCGGTCTTTTGAACCGCCAACATTTTTCAGGATCCTATTCACTTTTCGGTCCCAGCTGCTGCATGAACGTTTGTACGCTGTGGCTGTCTGCTCTCAGAAAGTGCGAAAGTTATACGCTAAGAGTAATTTTGATCTTAAACATTAAATTTCACACTTTTTATGTCTTTTTTTCAGCCGAACCTTTTCTCGACACTCCATACAGTATGTCGTCATTAAACCATAGCAATGACGCCATTGTGAAGTCATCGGACAGTGGAATATCGTCATCGGTTCGTATATGTGACGTTTTTAAGATTCAATTTTTTTCCAAAGTGACCTGAGTGTGAATTCTTTAACTTTGGAAACGCTTTCATCTAGCCCCCCTCTCCTACCTCTTCAGAGGGGACTTGTGAAAAGAGCTTGCACTTTTGAACATGCGTGGTTATTTGGCAATTAGCTTCTTTATGTAATCCTTTGTTTCTCGGCCTGACTGGCTTTGTACTTTGATTGTACTTACTAAAGTTGGCAGTAAAGTTATTCTCGTCCATCTGGGGATCAAGATTTCGTATCACGCAACTCACTTGTAACCTTATGTTGAGAGCAGCAATGTTTATGTCCAATTATCAAGCCTAAGCCATTGTGCAGTGATGTGTTGATTACTGGGCACCCAACACACCAATAAGCAAGAATTGATGTGTTTTCTCTTTGTAGTCTCTAAATCTCAATGAACTGGGACATTGTTTTCTATTAGAATGCTGAATTGAAGTTATCCTCTCGCTCGAGTTCCGGCTCGTTGAAGCCCTTGGAGAATGGCAACGGTGGTAAGTGCCTAAGCTTTTCAGTTGTAGGTCAATACACGTTTTATGGGAAATTTAACCTGGTGCTTCGTCTAGACTTCGATGTAAAATTGATTTGTATGTAAATCTGATGTTTTGGCTTGGAAGTCGATATGCTCGCATCAACTTGTTTTTGTTATCTCCGCCCACTAGAACAAATTCCTCTCAATTCGATGGAGCAAAACTTTAGCAGCGACGAAGCAGAATTACAGAGCACCAACACCGCGGCGAAAGGTGGGGAGTTGCTTAACTGGTTGAAATTTTTTTGTATTTTGTATTTCAAGAGCCGTCGAACTTGAAAAACTTCTGCCTGTCCAGCTTCTAGCTAGCGTGTTTCCAGCCAGAAAAACAGCATTTTTTCGTTATGAGTGAACTGCTAACGTCTACATACGTTGAATCAATGTTAAAAAGGTGATTTGCTCAAACAGAGTACGGGGCTCACCAGCATCACCATGGAGACATTGCCAATGCTCAAGGAATCAAAGATCTTGCCTGGATGATACTAGCCGGCGATGGATTGCACAATTTCAGCGATGGTCTGGCCATAGGTGAGTTATCTTTTATTTCGTAATTTCAGTCCACGTGCAATTGTGCATGCTCGTCTGACCTTGTTGGGAGATCTCTTCTCAGATAGCAAATCAATGTAAAAAACGACTGTTTTGATGTCTGCGTATTAGCACGGTGAAGAATGTCGGTTGCCTGTTAATTTCACGTTTCTTGTGGAAGTGGCGAATTAACGGAAGCGGGTAACAGTTTCAGGTGTGCCAAAGAAGATCGGTTTTAACTTTCAACATTTCTTACCTGTTCTCAGGCGCAGCATTCACTAGCAGCATATCCGCGGGGCTGAGCACTTCGCTGGCTATCTTCTGCCACGAGCTTCCACACGAGCTCGGTGACTTCGCCATTTTAATAGATGCCGGATTGTCGATCAAGCGAGCTTTGCTTTACAACGCACTTTGTGCTTGTCTTGCATTCATTGGTGCGGTTTTAGGTGAGGTTATGTTAATCGTATTCTGACGTGGATAATACCCGATCACTTTTTTAGCAACGTTGCTATTTTCTCATCGTTTCAACCTTACTTGCTCTTGCTTTTGACCAAATGTCTCATCAAAAACATTTTTTTTTATATATCCGGCTACGTTGAATCAACGTAAAATGGTCAACTCTTGTTAGCCGGCAAGTGTGACAGTGTTATCTTCGTTTTTGTGCGAACAATTCAAAAATGTGCGCTGCTGCAATAATGAATTATTTTAGATAGCAAAATTCCTTTTTGACATTGATTCATTGTTAAACGGCCTGGTTTTGCGAGCTTGTCTACAATAAGTTAACAAAATAGTCAAGTTCGGCAACTTGTATAATTTATTAATAAAGCTTTCGCCACCATTAAGGCGGCTTATTCAAATAGCCTACAAATGCTGCTCGTTTTTGGACGCATGGTGGTCTCGCTGGATGATCGATTGGCCCCATTGCACACAATTACGCATAACATAGAACATTCGCGTTTTAATGAGCTAAATTGAGCTCTTAATATGTGACAGTGAGGCACGGCGAGATCACAGATGATGAATATTCATCCGCTCTCTTTTAACAGGTCTATTGATTGGAGAATACACGACGTCGGTCAAGCTTTGGATACTGGCAATGACAGCTGGTGGTTTTCTCTACGTCGCTTTGGTCGACATGGTATGTTTACATGATTAGCGTGCTGTTATTTTTTGTTTTTCCGAAGTTGCCACTTCTCTACGAACTCCCAATCGTCTGCGGTTGGGTTGTATTGAATTGTGCTTAACAGGAAGTTTTTTTCATCACAGCAATGTTGCTGCAAGTGCCAGAAACATTCACATAACCGAGAATAACTTGAGAAATTATTTTAACTTCAATTTTTATTGACACGAGCGCTGCAGTAACGTGGGAACATGCATCTGGTGTGATAGCGACATCACCACATTGTTCTTCTGGCAAGTGTTAATTTCCACTGGGACTGAGGTAATGACGTATTTCTGTTTCACACATGCTCATAAACGACCAGAACTAATCAAAGTAGTCAACCATTTTAGACTTAAGGTCAATGAAAAAAAGGTGTTTTCAGCCGAAGAAACTTGACTACTGGACCTTTGTCATAGGTTTTATTTACCGGTACCGCGGAGCAATATGAATGTCGGTACGTTTGTGCCATTGAGGATAGTCCCGTTTGACAGGACACGTGATGGTGTCATGAACTGCGACACGGGATTCGCAGTGTGTTAATCTTTGGTCGGGGGGAGGGGGTTAATTTTGCTTATAAACCTTTTATCATAACAATGGATCTTAAATTTGTGCTTAAAGCTTTCTTGTTTTCAGCTCCCGCAGATGCTCAAGCATTGCGTTGAAAAGCACGGATTGTCTCGATTCCTCTACCAAAATCTTGGCTTTCTTCTGGGCGTGGTCATAATGCTGCTGATCGCTTGGTACGAGGAAGCTTTTCTGCTGGTATTCAATGTTCCACACGGCCACTGATGGAGCAAAACGTCCTTTCACTATACTGTTTTTTTTACACAAGATTTATTTTGATAAATGAATCACGTCATTATTACGTCACATCGACGTAATTTATAATCGTCATTTGTAAGCGATCAAGTCTTCAAGATATGGTTGCTTCCAGATTTCAACATCTCACTTTTTGCGTTCGATGGAGCACACATGTGTTGTGTGGGTAACCACTACGATGTTATCCAGATAGCAAATCAACCGTTTTTTTACATTAATTCCACGTCTGCAGACGTTGAATCAAATAAAAAAACTGTTGGTTTGCTGTCGAGGATAGCCCCACCTGGTCCTTGCAGTTGGCTTTTTTTACTATTTAAAGTAAACAGTTCAGTTCATTCGAAACGCACCTTTTTACATGAAAAATATTGTACATAACTACCGGTATTTTGGTGTTACTTAAATGTAGCAATCACTGTGCTTTTTTCAGCCAGGCTATCCTTGCACCGTTCCGCATCACTGCTAGCTCATGGCTTGCCGCCTGGCGGTACATTCTGCTGCTCTCCTGCAACGTCCTGTTTAAAGTCTGCTACTTTTCCCGTGATTTCTTGCAAATTTTTTTTATACAATAATAAGGAATCCCATCGTGGGTTAGATCCTAGTTCAAACAGCGGGAAAGTTCGTGATATCTTGGGTTATTAAACAATTCCTTCGTGTTTTTTTTTAGTATTTTTAACTGTTCGGTGGCAGTCTGAAGACAAAAGCCATTCCTTCAATACTTTACTTTTTCTTTGACTTTATCAAACTTGTTTGTTTCCACTTTAACTTCAACTTTTGAATAGCCCCACTATCTTTAATGCAGAGGTCGGGAACCTTTTTAGGTAAGCGAGCCATAAAAGTTAACATTTTTGGAAAAGTATTTCAATTAGAGCCATGTAATGCTTTAACACCTTTAATGCAATTAACATGCAATGGCAGCTGATGAGTTGTAAAAGTGGGTCTGCGTGTTCGCTGAAGACGAGAAAACAGCAAGGGGTCCGTTTGGCCTACCCCCCCCAAAAAAAAATCAGAAAATTTTCATTTAATTTGTTACATTCTGAGCGTATTTTCAGTTCTAAATGGCAATGAAAAGTTAAAATAAAACTATCTGCGACCAAGATGACATCATCAAAAAGCCATGTATGACTGGCGAGCCATGAGTTCCCGACCCCTGCTCTAATGTATTGTGCTTTTCTTCTAAATGATTTTAAGTTATATTACAGACAACGAGTCAAGCTTTTATCGTTTTCCTCCAGTTTTGAAATTTGTTTCATCTGAACATTGCGAGGGTACTCAATGCGTTAGATCCTAATCCGCTTCAATCTCATACTGGTTTTAACCGCTATTCCAAATGTTTGAAAGTTCCCGCTTAAATTTTACTTTTCATTTAAAATGTTGTCGTGCGTATCAATGTTTCGATATTGTCTGAAACAAACTGCTCCTCATTTCAACGGTATGTATTTGCGTAACTTTGTGTTGTAGTTTGCGTGTTGTGAAGTCCAAGTAGTGTTTGTAATGACTCTTAGATTACGCTTTAGACCAAACCCACTTTTTATATATTGGTATACTTTTTGAACAGGCCTGCTTACGCCGATTCCCTTTGCAGTCTTGGCCGTAGCGACGTGTATAAGCATTATGTATGCTGCTTTCACTTGTCAGGTTTTACTACATGGTTAAACTGACGCGGTTTTTATTATCTTTGTGTTTTGGATCGTTGTGTTTTTTTTTTGTGATGTAGTTTAATTTGTTTTGTGCTTTGCGTGAAGCGTAAGTTTTTTCTGGGCTAATCCGATGCAGAAGCCACCGATGATAAACCAGTTTCAGCGAGTTGTTTATATATTTTAAACAGCTGCCCCACATGGTACAGCTCACTAGCAGCACTTGGCCGAGAGTTGCCCAGAAAAAAATGTCAATTTCACTACAAAACGTGCCAAAATTTAATCGTGGGCCCACCCTTCAAAGACCCCCTCGAGCTAAAGCTTTCAAACCGTCAATTATCTTTCTATGCTTATTTGTATACTAAGCCATAGTGCGCAAAGATTTGTTAATTCCGCTTTTGGATAAACTTTAATATATACAAATGTCAAATTTAACCTCGAATTGAACTGTGTCAAATATTGCATTTTTTTGGTTACTCAAATCCATGACCGGGTTAGAGCATTGTAAATTGTGTCTAATATTTCTTGTTACCTATAAAAAAGTGTCTGCATATTAGAGACGTGTCCTATCCGAGTGACTTTCAACTGAAGCCACATGGAAATACTTGTGGAGTTCCGTATTTTTACTGCTGTTCTGTTTCTTGCATATCTGATTGCCAGCGCTTTCTCGCTTGCTCTTTCTAGTTTTATATTTTTCAATGTTTTGATAATGTAACGTTTAACTATATTCTTGGTATTGATTTGTCCTTGTCTGTGCAGTGAAACGAACAAAAATAACGGTCGTAAGAGACAGGTTTCCCAGCCTCTCAAAGCTGTATGCAACAAAAACTTTAGCTAACGTTATATCCCAACATGTTTCATCGAGAAACATCTTCCGATCACGGGCATTGCTTTTTGCGCCATTGGCACGAAGTTGCAAAAACGCATTGCACATGAAAGTTGTTCAAGAGACCGTGGACCATGTCTTGAAGTACGTTGGTGTGCTGTTTGCCACGTTTTGTGGTGGCAAAGGGCAGTTTAAAAAACGTTTTCACACGACTTGGTGGTGCGTACTGATCTGTTTTCAATTTGGGTAGTCTATGCAAAGAGCAGAAGTTGCTGCTCTTTTGCCACGTTTATATTCAATTAAAGTTATCGTACTGTCTTAGCGTCGTCGTATTGCGTGTAGATTGCTTGTACTGTTCTGCGCTATCGAAATACACCCTGTCTGTGCTGATTATGACTGCTGCAACAAAAGAGCTTGAGAGACAGAGTATTTTGAGAGTATCTAACAGTGTCTTTACATTGCGATACCTTAACATGCAAATACCCAAATCCAACCATTAACCAATCAGAAGCTACGCTGTTCATGACATCATCAAGGTTACGTTTAGGAATTTGATAATTATCTGTGTACCTGTTGTATATTCTTAGACCCAGTGGCGGCTCGTCATGCGGGACTGCAGCCCCCCCAACATTTTTGTGCATATGTGAATTATATTACATTATAGATAGTTTTGCCATGTTTTTTTAAATTTATTTCGCTTGAAAAATTAAAAAAACTTTTAATATTAATTTTTTTTGTAAAAAAAAAACATTTGTGTTACAAAAATTAATTGGCAACTCTGGGTCTGCAAATTCTGCAGGTCCGGTGTTGCTTGTTCTTTTTTTTATGACGTAGGTTTTTCAGAAAAAAGTTTTCTAGCGTCACTGAACAAGCGATGTAGGGACTGCAAATAGAACAGACCCTGGTCAGGGATTCCAACTTTGGTTCTCGTAAATTTTAGTGGAAGCTATCGGTGATTAGGTGAAGGGATTGTAGGTCACTTTACTTGATCTGTGTTTTGAGAAGTCACTGAGACAGACTAGTTTTGATGTGAAGTAAAGCCAATTTCCAATTTAGAATATTCCAATTAGCTTAAAACGAAAAATCATGGACACAGTAATATTGCCAACATTAACATACGGAGCAGAAACATGGTCACTCACAAAACAACAAACAAGAAAACTGGCAGCAGCACAAAGGAACATGGAAAGAATAATATTGAACATAAATAGAAAAGACAAGATCAGAAATGAAGTTATCAGAAACAAAACTTGTATCAAAGATGTCATAGAAACAGCAACAAACCTAAAGTGGCAATGGGCGGGACATGTAGCAAGAATGAAAGACAACAGATGGGCCAGGATAACCACAGAATGGACACCAAGATATGCAAGAAGAACTAGAGGGAGACCAAAAAGAAGATGGCGAGATGACATAGAAGAAAAGATTGGCATCACCTGGATGAGAACAGCAAAAGACAGAATGGTGTGGAAACATATGTGGAGGCCATCTGCCAGCAGTGGCATGACCGGCTGATGATGATGAAAGCCAATTACTGTCATTATTGGTGCTCTTTCACAATTCGTCTTTTTGGGATGATGACGTCTTAATACGTCACACAGGTTGGAATGGACTATTATAAAGGAGGAAGTACGGGGTGGAAATACACTAAAAAACACCTGAAGGAAATTGTCTCCCATTTATTCATTTGTTGTTCAATTTCAACAAATTTGCTATCGTTGGAAAGCACAAGCATAGATCTAACCAACTAAGTTAATACCAAGTCCCAAAATAGTACTAGCTCCATCTGGTGACCACCTAAACTTGACCAAATTCAAGCCATTATCAAAAGTTTACTTTAAATGATAAAAACATTAAACGACAGCCAATTAAAAGAACATGTTACTGTGTTACTAACCCTAACTCAGTGCATTTATAACTCAGTCCGGTACAGGTTTATATTTATTTATATTAGATTAGCCTACTGATTGATGCAGCCCCCCCATGTTTTGAGACCACGAGCCGCCACTGCTTAGACCTGTCGAAGGCATTTGACACTGTTAATCATGAAATCCTGATTTGGAAACCAGAACCATTCGGGGAACTCTTTTGAACTTATTACGTGATTACGTTTTCAATATATTCAAATACATAATCAAATTCAAAACTGCAAAAAATTACTTGTGTCCTTCCACAAGGTTCGTCTTCAGGCCCACTTCTTTTTTTGATTTATCTCATGACTTTACAAGCAAATTCATCGAAATTTGCCGTCTCTCTTTTTGTCGATGATAGCCTACTTACCCTATGTATTTGGCAATAAATGAAAAAGATTTAGTTTTGCTAAATAAAGAAACAAATTCCGAACTTGACAAAATTGATAAGTGGATAGGCTACGACAGAATAAGCTCTCAAACTATCTACATAGTAGCAGGGGCGGATCCAGGTATTAACGTTAGGGGGGGCGATGCCATTGGCATTCAGGAAAGTGGTCAGCCCGGCACAAACAATGACGGGGGTCTGCCCTAGAAAATTTAGATCGAATTTGGTGCGTTCTGAGAGCATTTCGAACACAAATTATGAGAAATTCTATAACTTAAAAAACCCTCAACAATACTGTTGTTGGCAAAGGGAGGGATGAAGAGCTGATGTGCCTATGCCATCACCAGACAAAGAAAGAAACTAACAATACCAGAAACAACTATTTTTGTGGACTTAACAAATAAAACGTAAATAAAAAAGCTACTTTGCCGGAACGTGTGTCGTACCTTTGACTACAACACAAAGTCAAGTTTGCGATTTCTACTGTTGGCAAATCGATTTATCACGGAGTCTGTGTCAATTAAAATGTCCCGATGCTGGTATAGTAAGGCCAATCCATTCAGTCTTTCCTCGCCAATGTTGTTCCTCAGCCAGGTTTTTAACGACCGAAGAGATGAAAAGCTTCTTTCGGCTGATGCTACGCTGACTGGCAAGATTAATAGTAGTTTTAGAAGAGAGTGTACGATTATTTACACATCTTCATCACACTGTTGTAAAGCTTCTTCCGTAGTCATCGGTAAGACTGCAGCAGTCGCCGGAAAAGTTATATTTGCCCACTTCTCCTTCCATAGTTGGATCTCTGAACATAGAGCAAATTCCACACTATATATATGACATAACAAGCCATTGTATGCATTGCAAATGACTTTTGTCAATGCTATCGGGTCGATACTTGAGCAATTTCGTGGTAGCAATGATGTTAGGTGACAAGATGCTAAAGTCTCATTGATAAACATTGAACTTTGCTGTTTATGTGTGCAATTTCAAGGTAGAATTCCAATGGTTTTAGTTCCACGTCTGACCGCCAAAGTTGCCAATAACCCGCTTTGTCAACCAGCTTATCTAAGCTAAGGGATTTATCGCTATGCTCTACAGTGCCGGCAAAAAGTTTAGAAACTTTTTAAATTTTAGTAATTTCGCTGGGTATAGACTCTGTGACGAAATAATAGCCTTATACTATGTTATTATTATAGCCTACCCTAATCTTTGAACATGGCGAAAGACTTATTCAGCATTGCTTTCGATATGTTTCTTTCAACTAATTCATCTATTTTAAACTGTTTGGTTTGGTGGCCGTGCTTAACTTTACTTTCATGGACGTATGCTTTAAATTTACATCGCATGCACGTTTTAAACTTTTGTGGTTTTGCCGCCGTTTTCTTTTGTTGGTTTGTTCCCGTAAACTATTAGTAACTTTTTTATTGATAAAGTGAATGTCTTCTGAGACACCGAGACCTAACCCTGGCACGCCGTCAGCAAGAAGCGGTTGACTTGATCACATCGAAAATTTTGTTTGAGAATTATTAAAATAAAGTTCAACCAGCCTCATGTTTAAAAAGAATATATATTTCGCTACATATTGAGCATCTTCAGTTCTGCAAACAAACAAACAAATTACTGCAATGACTGCTGCATAAAGGGAAAACTATGCTTATGCAGCAGTCATTGCAGTAATTTGTTTGTTTGTTTGCAGAACTGAAGATGCTCATTATGTAGCGAAATATATATTCTTTTTAAACATGAGGCTGGTTGAACTTTATTTTAATAATTCTCAAACAAAAATAACTTTTTTATTGCTGTTTTTTTCCGACAAAGAAAAATAAATTGAAAGAATGTTGTTTTCCAAATCGTACACATATAAATGAAGAATAAAGCTACTTTCTTAGGTTTTAGGGGGGGCGATCGCCCCAATCGCCCCCCTCTGGATCCGCCCCTGCATAGTAGGCTAATAATTGTAATAAATAAACTTCGTAATCGCACAGTGGAAACAAAATTTAATTTAGTGATAAACCAAACTCCTCTGATAGGATCTAAACGGGGCGGATCTAAAGTAAGTTAGTTAAATACCTAGGAGTACTCGACAACCAGCTGGCCTGGTCGGATAACATAAAACATGTATCGTTACAAATATTCCAGAATTTTATATCATTTATGTGACTTTGTATCGCGTAATACACTATGTAGCCTATGCTTATTACAGTTTAGTGTACAGTCGTATACAATATGGAATCATTAGCTGGGGAACAGACACTAAAACTTTTCTTAATGAGGTTGACGTTGGACTTAAGAATTTTGTTTGTACGATAGGCTAACAAGAAATTATAAATTTTGCAGTCTCAGTAACAGTGACGTTCGGTGGCTTAAACCGTTGGGAAAGCAACTTGGAAATATGCTGCAGCAAGGTAGTAGGCACGAAGGGCGTAACCGTCGGGTGAAGCCCGAAGGCGTGTTGCCGAAGGCAACACTTCTAGCGGGGGGTCTGGGGGGCCTCCCCCAGAAATTTTTGAAAAACACTTCCAATTTGGTGCGCTCTGAGAGCATTTCCAAAACAAATCAAAAATAAAAATCTGTCAAATTGTGCTTCGCCTATGTCGTGATCATACATCCATTTAATGTTTAGAAGTCATGAACAATCTTAATTTTAACGTTGCAGGACCAAAATCCTGTGTTAGACATGGAATAATAGTTGTCTAAATGTTTAATTCGTCATGAATGTTCATTCTCAGATATTCAGTTAAGCCTACACTACAAAAACTAACACTTAGGCCTAAACATTACAACCGCAAGCAATTTGTACAAAAAGCTGGATAAGTTTGCCTCCTGCGTATAGAAGCTTAACAAACTAAATATTGCATCCACACCTGAACGTTCATTGGCGAAGTAACGTTATATCAACGCTGTAAAAAGGGCAAAGGCATGACTATGAAAGCTAGTACAGTAGGCTAAAGTACATGGCGAGGAGACATCAAAAAACAGCAACAAGCTTTTTGGCATTATGATGCTGTGCGTGTACCGTGACTAGAGACCATTCTGACGAGTTAGTCTAGTCGCTCTAGCGAATGTACGCATTGACGTCACTGGGAAAGCACAACTAACCTACCATAACCATAACACATCTGATTGGCTAAGCAGCTGGTGACGTTTTGCAAAACGAGTGATGATTGGATAAAACGAAGGCGTTTTTTGACATTTTTGAATCTGGGAAAGCAAGTTTGATAGTTGCTTACCTGGAGCCTCAGTGATTGTTTCTGACAGAAGCGTTTGCGTCAATTGGCATTTATAGGCAAGACATGCGGTTTGGTGAGGACTTAGACTACTCACAAGCGTTACGAGTAATTCTAGTCACGAATACAGTAATTTTCAAGTTAAAATAGACGTGATAAAAATAATAAGAAGTTAAACCTAGAATTCAGTCATTATATTTTGCATAGTTTTTGCTAAGGTAAGCACTGCTTTCCTTGCTTTCCCTCACCGATCGTCACTGCTCAGTAATCTATACAAGTCTTTACAATTGTCTTAAAACGGGAAGATAGGCCCTACAAACTGGAACTTGCCAAATTCATGCGTCAACTCACCTACAACAATCTTGGTGTCTTTTTGAGGGATCATAATTTGGACTGAAATTAACCAAACAATGAAGAACTTGCATATGAACTCTTTTAAACAACACTACAAAAACTTTTTATTTGACTCTTATGAATAGCCCTCTCGTCTTCAAACAGAAGAAAATGTGTGTAGGCCTATAACATTTGTTTTATGTGTAACACACTTGTTTTGCCTTTACATCCCCAAAAGAAGTAGGCTGTGTGGATTGTATAGCTATAACAATGCAATATGCTGTTTACTCTAAATCCCACAATGTATAGCTCACTCTTAAATTTCCTAAGATTAAAGTTGAATTTTCTAAAATTGAAGTAACTTCAGATCAAAGTTTCCGTATTAATTACTGACGTAATTACTCAATTGTACTTTAGCCGTGGCCGAGTGGTTAGCGCGTTGGGCTCGCAGTCGAGAGCCTGCATGTTCGACTCCAGCCACCCGCACTTGCTGTTGTTTCTCTGGGCAAGAAACTTTACGATAATTGCCTCTACCTAGTGATCGATTTCGAGTAATGGGTAGTACCAAATTTAAGTCATAAGTAGAGTAGACAACCGGAAACAGACATTGCCGTCGACTGCAGCGTGGGTCAGGTGTACGTCGGAAGGCGTACACCGATGCATAGCGCTCAAGTCCGCTTTCCCGCAATGCAGGATAAAGATAAACAAACAAACAAACAAACAAAACAATACGGTAACAGTCATCTGCTATTGGATGACAGGCAGCATATAGACTATAGAAAACCGCAAGGTAGGCTAATTCGTGCTGTTAGTCCTTTGTGCATTGTAGGCTATTTTTGTGTAATTATGCAATTTTTTTCCTGCTGGAAAGACAAATAAAAAACATCGCTCTCTCGTTTGACATTCTCGCGTAGTTTACAAACAGGGTCGTTTCCAAAAAGTATAGCCTTGAGGGGATGATTTCACCGAAACAGATGGTCTGTAGGCCTACGTCCACATTAATCCCACCTTGCAAATATACCGTGAATAAAGTTACTCTTCTGTGTTTTAAGGGGACATATGCTCTCCTCACTGGGTCCGCCACTGTCTGCAAACACTCGCTCTGACGAAGCGTCCAACTTTATTGTTCGCTTTTGCACTGAAAGATCTGTTTAGGTTTGCTTTTGAAGGGAGGAGGCAGGGAGTGTAGTAGCCTAATGCGCTTTATCATAAACACGGTATCTTTCTGTATGGAAAAAAATTAAAAGTTCCTCAAGCAATGTTGTTTTTATTTAAAACAGGCTTGTCGCTTTTGCCCTCTGTGACAACCCATGTTATAGCTAGGCTATCACAATCAATAGGCCTATATGTAGCTATTAAGCTACGTAGTCCCGCGGCAGGCTACATTCATGTTCTAAAATAGGTAAACTATTTTATTGTGTAATTTTGTTGTGGTGTTTCGACGATTAGGCCTACCGACCGATAGTAACCTTTAGTTACGCAATCGTTTATTATGATATCCGATTCTAGAAAATTTGTGTAGCCTACATGTTATCTTGAAGACCTTTGACTTGTTGACCAAAAGAATAAGTTTTTGTGATGTAAT
This sequence comes from Aplidium turbinatum, assembly GCF_918807975.1. NCBI lineage: Eukaryota > Metazoa > Chordata > Ascidiacea > Aplousobranchia > Polyclinidae > Aplidium > Aplidium turbinatum. Next base: position 18,040,653 of record NC_137480.1, on the reverse strand, counting down.
ATTACCCCATAGTCTCTGGAAGCTTCTGGTTCAAGCTAAACTGTTAAGCTGCTATAAATAGCCGCATGATTTGATTACAGTTTTTATTAGAGTTGTGTATTATGGGGATTAAAAGTTGTAATGAAAAGTGTATTGAAGATGATAGTCTCTGGAAGCTTCTGGTTCAAGCTAAACTGTTAAGCTGCTATAAATAGCCGCATGATTTGATTACAGTTTTTATTAGAGTTGTGTATTATGGGGATTAAAAGTTGTAATGAAAAGTGTATTGAAGATGATTGCAGAGGAGGTCTAGCCAATGTTGAATAAGCTAGATTGTAAAAGTGGAAGTTATTGCAAACAGTAAAGTAGCTGTTGCATGCAAGTAGTAGGCTAGTAGTGTATTTTGTATAGGCTACTTATTTTGAAAGCAACCAAGACGCATGCTATTTAGATTAGAAGTTGATTTGTTTATGTGCTGGAAGTGGTAAACCATTCGTCAGTTCAAGAATTTTCATCTAACTTATCCTCTCACAAGTAGAACTATTCTACCATTTAATTAACTAAGTTATTTAACGTTTGATATCCCAGTAAACTACGTCCTCAACCTTTTAATCATCAAAGCCTTAGGCCTACATGTGAGAGCTCCCGATGTTGGGTTGCTCGACTAAGGTAAGTTGACCCTGGGTTGTGGTAGCTTACTGAAGTAGGGTAGCTGCTTCGTGCCACATAACACTCCACAGTGTCAGATGGGGGCTGGATTTGCCTGAGACACGCAAAGGTACAAAGAGCCCTGCGTCTGGCAAGAGGAGTACGGAGTACGGTAACGTAAAGTTTAAATAGTAACGAACCGGTAACATTTAAATTTTAAAGTCTTTTAAATGAATGATTTTTAAAGAGATTTTTGTATATAGCTAAGCAATCTTTCTTTCCTTTTGACGTCAAACACAGCGCTTCGCACAAAATAACGTAAATTCTATGCAAAATGTTTTCTTAATTCGATTATCAACAAAAAACCTGCTCTCTTCAAAGTTTGCCTCTTCGAATAAACAAATGAACGAAGACACGTGAATGGACTGCGATAAAATGTCAGTTTCAACTTTTTATGTTCAAATATAGCTTATCCTATTATGTGTTGAAACCATTAGCCTACTCTTTGGTGGGGGCAAGATTGAATTTTGGAGGGTACTTTTGGACTCGTGATGATTTTAAGGGACCGAGAAATTGAAAAAAAATGCCGGGCATTCTTTGGATATAGTGCATTTTCTTAGAAGTGTCTTAATTTGGGGCCCGAGAATCTCATTGGTACTGGGACCAAATTATTCTCTCAACGGCCCTGAGTGTTTGCATTCCCCAGAAACCCGTGGCTACGCACATGTTATCGCAGGTGCAAATCATCATACAATAGCTAGAAGGAAAATTTTAACTTTGTCTGAACCAACACACGAGCCACGCAGGTATCAGGCGTAAATTTCACGTGTATCCAGTGTTATCCAATCATCTTCAAGCAAACGCGTGATCAGTGTTTATAATTTGCCTGAACGCCCGAGAGAAACGATGTCACGTGATCGAGGTGACGTTCAAAGTTGCCAGATTGACAATTTTTATATTGTCTTCTCAACGGGCTACTCAAAGAAAAAGAAAGATCTTTTCAAAACATGGATTTGGGACACCCACTAAATACATAAACTTCAGCACGCAGGTAATTAAGTCCAAGTTACAAATTGTCCAAGAGTCCAAATTGAATAGAATTGTTATCTCACTCGGCCAGGACAAGGACACCGCCAATATGCGAATCCAACAATGGTAGGAAAAGAGCTCTGCCTCTGTCTCTCCCATTGAAAACTTTTTTCGCGGCAACCATGAGCCATGGAAGTATTGGCGATGCTTCAACCAGTGACGTGGCTAAAAAGAAAATGTTAAGGGGGCACAACAATTGTCGGAGGGAGGCAAATACTTTTATGTTTGAAGCAAAGAATTTATTTAAAAATATAGCTACAAAATGCAGCCAAACGTTTATGAAACGTAAATGAAACGTTATTCAACATGTAATGCAAATGTTATTAAAAGGTTGCAATAGTTTATTTGGGGAAATTGCTCCCCCAAGCCTCTTTGTAGCTACACCATTGGTACCGGTATCAACTGTATAAGAACTGGCTTTGGCAGATCTAAAACAATGATGCAACACTGAAGGTAGCCTTCTCTGCTTTGGACGATAGGTTGCAAAAGCGAACATGAGCAAAGGATAGGCCTACAACATCCCCGATTGCCACGACCAAAAAGCAAAATGCCTTGCACAAGCTTTGGCAGAGTTCAACGATAGAGCAAGAGCTTACATGATGCTCTTCAGCTCTGCGCTACGGTTGTGTGACACCAACTATGGTGACACACGAAGAAGCAAAGTCAATTGAATTTGACAATCAACTTAGACATTTTGATGTTTCAGTTAGGCCTAGGCTATATCATCTAAACAAACATTAATATGAACATTTTTTACGTTTTTCATGTTGCAAAAGTGATTCAAAATGAAATGACAAAACGAACATTTTCTTTTAAGCTGGCAAAAACACCCGTTTAAATTTATGAAACATTTTGCAAAGTTTTGAAATAAAAAAATTAAACTTAAACCAGAACAATATAGCATGGTCTTGCCTGATGTAAAACGACATTGGAGAGGTTGGCAATTTTGTGGAGTCCAAACCAATGTAATCACATGGGAAATAGTGTTCCCCAAGCCCCAAAAACCTTGAAAATCGGGAAAATTTTCACATCTTTTGGGACAAGAAATTGCAATTGAAGAAATTTGAAGTCTTGGAAAAAAGTCAGAAAATAAATTTTTCTCAAAAAAACATTGTACCGGTATTCTAAATAAAAATGCCTTTTTGGAGGCGCACGGCGATGACAAACACAGTAGCTGCAAAATACAAGTAACATCGAGAAATTTTGAAACATTGGACAAATTCCTTTTGGCAACACTGGTTTTATTTTGGAAAATTGAACAGGCTCTTCGTTTGTTCCACACTTCCACAATTTGACATGACACTACTTTTAGAAACATGGGTAATTGGGTATGACACTGGATTTCGGTGCTGGTTAAAGATCGGCCGCCTTGGTCAGTGACGTCACGAAAATATGTGACGTCATGCAAAAAAACGCAACTACTTTTAAGAAGGGTGCAAAAACGCGGAATAGAAGTAAAAGCGGAATGCGTGGTGATTTTTAACTTAAACTGTACTATTTTGTACCAATTCTCAGCAATTCATACCAAACCAACACAAATTAAAAGAGTATGTCTACTTTCACGTTTATATGTTATCTACAAAACGAGAAATCGTTGTTCAAACGTAACCGCTCGACGAAGCTTTTTTTCCAATGCATTTTTCAAGGCGATTCGATCGTGGTTCAGTATCAGCCGCTCACAGTTTGCTGTGATCGATGAATACTGCCTCCACCAAATATGCTGTAGCTTTCTCATTTCTGCTCGGATTCTAACAATTTTACTATCGTTGGATGGCATTATGCTTCATCTACTCGAATGGATTAATTGCCAATCTAAAGTAGGCATTATATTTATGTAGCGCTAACTTAAACTTTACTATTTTGTACCAATTCTCAGCAATTCAATTTTTACAATAAAAATACCAAACCAACACAAATTAAAAGAGTATGTCTTGCTTTATTAACCTAACAACTTTCACGTTTATATGTTATCTACAAAACGAGAAATCGTTGTTCAAACGTAACCGCTCGACGAAGCTTTTTTTCCAATGCATTTTTCAAGGCGATTCGATCGTGGTTCAGTATCAGCCGCCCACAGTTTGCTGTGATCGATGAATACTGCCTCCACCAAATATGCTGTAGCTTTCTCATTTCTGCTCGGATTCTAACAATTTTACTATCGTTGGATGGCATTATGCTTCATCTACTCGAATGGATTAATTGCCAATCTAAAGTAGGCATTATATTTATGTAGCGCTAACTTAAACTTTACTATTTTGTACCAATTCTCAGCAATTCAATTTTTACAATAAAAATACCAAACCAACACAAATTAAAAGAGTATGTCTTGCTTTATTAACCTAACAACTTTCACGTTTATATGTTATCTACAAAACGAGATATCGTTGTTCAAACGTAACCGCTCGACGAAGCTTCTTTTTCAATGCATTTTTCAAGGCGATTCGATCGTGGTTCAGTATCAGCCGCCCACAGTTTGCTGTGATCGATGAATACTGCCTCCACCAAATATGCTGTAGCTTTCTCATTTCTGCTCGGATTCTAACAATTTTACTATCGTTGGATGGCATTATGCTTCATCTACTCGAATGGATTAAGCTACAGCATATTTGGTGGAGGCAGTATTCATCGATCACAGCAAACTGTGGGCGGCTGATACTGAACCACGATCGAATCGCCTTGAAAAATGCATTGGAAAAGAAGCTTCGTCGAGCGGTTACGTTTGAACAACGATTTCTCGTTTTGTAGATAACATATAAACGTGAAAGTTGTTAGGTTAATAAAGCAAGACATACTCTTTTAATTTGTGTTGGTTTGGTATTTTTATTGTAAAAATTGAATTGCTGAGAATTGGTACAAAATAGTAAAGTTTAAGTTAGCGCTACATAAATATAATGCCTACTTTAGATTGGCAATTAATCCATTCGAGTAGATGAAGCATAATGCCATCCAACGATAGTAAAATTGTTAGAATCCGAGCAGAAATGAGAAAGCTACAGCATATTTGGTGGAGGCAGTATTCATCGATCACAGCAAACTGTGAGCGGCTGATACTGAACCACGATCGAATCGCCTTGAAAAATGCATTGGAAAAAAAGCTTCGTCGAGCGGTTACGTTTGAACAACGATTTCTTGTTTTGTAGATAACATATAAACGTGAAAGTTGTTAGGTTAATAAAGCAAGACATACTCTTTTAATTTGTGTTGGTTTGGTATTTTTATTGTAAAAATTGAATTGCTGAGAATTGGTACAAAATAGTAAAGTTTAAGTTAGCGCTACATAAATATAATGCCTACTTTAGATTGGCAATTAATCCATTCGAGTAGATGAAGCATAATGCCATCCAACGATAGTAAAATTGTTAGAATCCGAGCAGAAATGAGAAAGCTACAGCATATTTGGTGGAGGCAGTATTCATCGATCACAGCAAACTGTGGGCGGCTGATACTGAACCACGATCGAATCGCCTTGAAAAATGCATTGGAAAAAAAGCTTCGTCGAGCGGTTACGTTTGAACAACGATTTCTCGTTTTGTAGATAACATATAAACGTGAAAGTAGACATACTCTCTGAGAATTGGTACAAAATAGTACAGTTTAAGTTAAAAATCACCACGCATTCCGCTTTTACTTCTATTCCGCGTTTTTGCACCCTTCTTAAAAGTAGTTGCGTTTTTTTGCATGACGTCACATATTTTCGTGACGTCACTGACCAAGGCGGCCGATCTTTAACCAGCACCTGGATTTCATACTAGTGTTCAACTCGCTCTCTTTTCAAAAAGCTACAGTCTAAATATTAACCCGCGCACGAATGCCACCCATGAAGCGAAACAAAACATGACGTTAGATGTTGGTAGCGGTACCGCACATACTCAGGTGGTGATTTTTGTGTGGCAGTTATGCATAGTGCTGTAGCAGCTTACTGCATTAGGCTATACTACTACATTTGATGAACTGTTTATCCAAGGTCACATTGCTACGCGAGAGCTGCAAGAGTAATTTCATGTGCTGATTCATTGTGTTTTAAGTCTAGATCAGTGGGCTGAGTGGTAAGAACATTTTTGCAATGCTTGAAAGGGTGCTGTTTAGTTGTGTATCGGCAGCTTGCATGTAGAGATCATCATTCATTTTTTATTGTTTGGGAAAATAGTAAAGGTTAGCCCTTCCTATCTCACCCGAAAAATTCCTGTATATCATGATTGAGTCTGGACTCTGGGTGTTAAGTTAGAACCTTAAATCTATGGTTGAATCAACTTGGCCTACATGATGAAGAATGCCCCACCATGGTGGAACTCCAGAAAAACTCTTGAAAGTTGCTTTCACCAGTTCGAGAGTCCAGTTGGCATGTTTCTGAGCAATTGCAAGATTTTTTTTCATTTTTTTAGTTGTGTAAAGGTTTCTTGGCAGCTTTGCGACAAGGCAAATCGAAGTTATTTTTGAGGTATCGTAGTAGTGTAGTGTTGGACTCAAATCATAACATTTTCATAACTGTTCAAATCATACATGCAGCACTGGATGCAGATTTTTCGAACCCCATTAATTGAGGATTTTTCTGCAATTTTCTTTTTATGATGATATTTGTAACATAGCTGATGTCTTCTTTCACCATTTAACTTACGGTATGCTTACCAACTGCATTGTTAGGCAACTCTTCGGGTGAAGCAAAGAGCTTCATAATGGCGAATTTTTTCCTTTTGCTGTGTTCACTTATGAATTTTATCAGAATGTAAAATATGATGCAAGCCTTGAAGGCTATATTAGTTTTTACTCTGAACTTCACCAAGATTGGCTTAGATTGTCATATTAAGATGCCTCAAGTCTCAGAATAATTGTGAAGTAAATACCTCACTACTGGTGTATTATGTTGCCTATTTATTTATTGTGAATAACAATCAATTAAGTAAAATAATTTAGTTGATAGGGTATGATGCTCAACACACCTCAAAACATCTAAATTTTGTGTAATAACACAAGCCAACACACTTTTTGTGTCAGCATAGTAAATGCCATTCTAGGGTATTATATATTTTGGGTGCTGAATTCAAAAATCACATCTAATTTTTTGTATCACATCAGGATTTTATGATATCTGAATGATGTTTTGGTAAAAATTGGTAAAATCGACTCCTGATCTGTATTGGTAAACTATGGCGTTTCATGGAATTTAAACCCTTTTTTGTCAACAAGGTCTGCGATAAAGTCTAAATGCATCACGATAAACTCTAAAGTCTACACAAGAGATACAAACATAATATTAATGAAAACATTGAGGTATTTCAAGACCTGTTTATTTTTTTAAATTTTATAGAAGTCTGGTAACTTAAACCCAATTCTTCAAAGTTTATCTGCTAACGCTAAACGTTCAACGTCCTTTTTTTACAAGAGTAGGCTATACATTGTTATTTTTTTTCGTGTTAAGAAGTAGGTTTGGTGGCTGTGTAAATCCCCAATGCATATTTTAAACCTTTTAGTTTTGCCAACTTTTCCTTTTGTTGGTGCTACAGTTGTGTGTTTGTAATGTCATTTGCTATATGTTTGAGCCAGCAAAGAAAAAGAAAATTGAAGAAATTGAATAGAATATACACTTAAAAATAGGTTTAATTCTACAGAAAAAAGGAAATTCACATGCATATTGCATATATATTTGGGAAACGTTACTCTGGGACAAACTTTCGCTTGCATGATTTTCGTGAATGTTGTGGCTGGATTTAGGATTTCCATTGATCTATCGTCTTAGGTTTTCCACACAAGCTTTACATGCAGTTTATGGAGCCCATGATTTTTCCTGATCACCCAGACGAATTTTAAAGTATGCAAGATATGCTTGTTTCACAAAACTTGTGGTTTGCCTTTGGTTAGAAACAATGATGATGATGATGATGGCGTATGAGCGATCTTTCCAGGCTAGATTGGAGGGCAGGAAATCTTCAGCCACTCAGCAGTCTCGTCGTCCAGGACCCTCAGACCATGCGCACCGTGTGGAGGCCGGTGGGTTAGGCAGTGGTGGATGACATGGTCTGCGGTCTGTTCAGTGGCACCACACTCGCATTCTGATGAAGGAGCCAGGCCCCACTTGTGCATGTCCGAACGAAAGCGGCCGACGCCAGTTCGCAGGCGGTTAAGCCTGACCCATGCAAGCCTTGCGAGGGACATCCCTGGTGGACAGGGAGCGGCGTCGGGTATGAAGTCACGGAGCGTGGAGGTGTGATTTTGCCACTCCGTGTTCCACATATGGTTCGTCCAGTGTGCCGCACTTAAACCAAGTTCTTCTCCGTTCTTCAGGAGTTGTTGTGCGGCAGGCACAAAGGGGCGTCTTGATTTCAGCTGCTGCTTTATAGCTGGTGGTCTCTTGAATGTTGCATGGAGGATATGGTCGGGGTCCAAAGCGCGGCGAGCGAGAGAAATTGTGGCTCCTTTACGGCGTAGCTCAGCGGGTTGGATGCCTGCTAGGATGGGTAGGCAGTCCGTTGGAGTGGGACGCAGGCATCCAGTCACAGTACGCAGTGTGTTGTTGATGGCGGTATCAATCTGGTGGGTGTGAGAACTATGACACCAGACCGGCGCGCAGTACTCAGCGGTGGAATGAACAAGGGCTAGGGTAGCTGTACGAAGAGTTTTAGCACCAGCTCCCCAGCCGGAACTCGCCACTCGCCTCAAAAGTGCGACGCGTGTAGATAGTTTTTTGCGCAGTGACTTCAAGTGCCGGTGGTACATAAGTGACCTGTCCAGGGTTATGCCGAGGTATGTAGGTTCAGCACAGTAGGGCAGGCGTTCCCCATTAATGTTGATGTTTATCTCACGCTGTGCCTCTCGATTGTTAAGGTGGAAGGCTGCCGACACTGTCTTTGACTTGCTGAGCTGTAGCTTCCATTTCTGGAGGTATGCTGATAGTGTTTGCATGTCTTGGCTGAGGTTCCTCTCCACTGACTGACAGTTTCCTGCTGAGTGCAGGAGTGCCAGGTCGTCTGCGTAAGCATATTTCCTGGAGATGGTGGGGGGCAAGTCGTAGGTGTATATGTTAAACAGGAGAGGAGCCAAGACTGAGCCCTGTGGGACGCCGTTTTTAAGTCGGCGTAGTCTGCTTTGACGACCGCTACTGGTTGTGAGGTTAGAAACAGTATAACTGCCACATAGGCCTATGTAACAAAAAACATCAGGGTCATTTTCACACTTTCTCCTTGAAGATACCATCCTGCTACTTATTCACACCACAAACAGAATTAACACCTTGCTAACATGAAAAAATCTGAATACATGAAAATTCAAATAAGAATGAGTTATAGACAAGTTTCACATTTAAATCTCCACGTTCAGCAAAAAAGATAAAACCGATGTTATATATCAAAAAGTGGAGTGGTAGGCTACTAAACATTCAGGTAAAAGTGAATGTAACCCTGTCTGTAAGGGGTGGTTTATGGACAGTTCTCAGAAGGTACATGTTGGATGGTCTACCATAGACAGATAGTCCACTAGCCAAATGGCCTAGGTGACTTTTTTGACCAGTGGACCATCTAGCTAGAGGGCCTTCTGACTAGTGTACCTTCTGAAGATAGGTCGGCCACTCCAATGGTCATGGTGTCATCATACATCTCCAAATGTTACATATATACAAAATAAAATCATTTCTATGATTATGACAAATTTTCAAACACTATTGGCTCATAAGGTCTTTATTAAACAGTAACAGTAAGAAAAAATTCGGCCAAAAAGCCAATATTATGAAAAAAAATATCATGCAAAAATCTCAAAAACCTGATGTGATGGGTAAAATCTGATGTGATTTTTGAAATCAGCAGTCTCCATATACCCCGAATCACATCTTATATTGCAGACACAAATTTTTTTATCCTTTTTGTTGGCCTGTGTAATAGGTTCTACCTGTAGATCAATTCGCAGTAGCTGTAGTGTACTTTCATCCAAAATACAAAAAAGGTTATCAATGAGTGAGATTTACTACTCCATCATGCCAATATAACAGAAGGCAATGTCTTTCAGCTAATGCAAGCAAGAACTTGAGAAATCTTGCAGCTATCACATATTGTTTGACGCAATATGTTAATTGATATATACTACAGCTTATATAATTTTTTTATTCTTCTTCTTCTTCTTGCTTATGAGGCAGCAATTCAGGTAACATCTCCCAATTGTTGCAACCAGAGCAGTGTCTTCATATCAGGGTCTATGAGATTCACATGTTCTCATAGACCCTGATATGAAGACACTGCTCTGGTTGCAACAATTGGGAGATGTTACCTGAATTGCTGCCTCATAAGCAAGAAGAAGAATAAAAAAAAAAAAAAATTATATAAGCTGGCGTATTGAGTGGCGTAGCGGTCAGTGGAGTGGTGCCTCACTCTACCGGCCCGCGTTCAATACTCGGTGCGTCACGGGAAGCCTCACTTAACTCTTAAAACTATTTTTTTTTATTTTTTTATTAAAAACTTGTTACAGGTGGTAAAATAGCATTGTAGTACAGTTATGATTGTAGCTGTATCACAAACTTGTTTTTCCAAAATTAAATGCAATGCTTCAGTATTGATAGGAATGTTAATTTGTTGTGAAATATACAGTCGCTTCAAAAATTTGTCACATCCATCATCTGTTGTATTCGATGAAGTTCACAGTGGGTCAATATGTAGCTTGTATTTTAAACAGCGTTTCCATTATGATAAGCAGCCACCACTTTTCAGAATGTTTATGTGTTCCTTGATTTCAAAGGAATTAAAGCAAGCAGAAACATGGACACATATTGGACAGGAAATTACTTCAACACGTAACTTAGCGTTTTTACGATTTTTTCCTATTACTTTTGGTGTGCTTTTGATACCTCTAGTGTTTAGCATTGTGTTGGCTATGAAATTTTCTTATTTTGCAGCTTCACTTGCATCATTTTTTGTTGCATTTGACAATGGTTTCATTGTGCAGAGTAAAATGGTTGTTTCAGACTCATTTCAGCATTTATTAATTGCACTGTCATTGCGTGCTGTTTTGTATGACTCTGGTATTATGTATGTAACATCACACATATTTTTTGGACTGGCAATTTCAGTTAATTCATCATGTGTTTCTTTGTCATATGTGTTTATTGGTTTAGCAATGCTTAAGTCATGGCAATATTTTACAAACATAACTTTTTCATTGTATTCTTCTTTGTTGCGAGGTGTTTTTATTTTTTCAAGTGTCTTCTTTATTCCTACTCTTGTATATTTTTTAATAATCATGTTACATATTTTTCTGACACCTTACAGTGGACCGCACGATACTCTGATGTCTTCAGCCTTTCAGGCTTCATTAGTATCAGGCTTAAAAACTGGAGACGTGATTGTAAAATACGGTTCAAATGTTCGACTACGAGCAGAAGGTAACCTTCCCCCATATGGCATGTGTTACTTGACGTCCCAATCGCAAATCTACCCTTTGCAATATGATAGTGGCCGTGGAAGTTCGGCGCAACAAGTTGTATCATGCTGTCATCTCCCGACTACATCATCTGTGTGGAAAATAGTTCATCCAATAGACGCGTTAGAAAATCATGTGTCTGTAAAGCATGGTGATATTGTTTCTTTGGTTCACCTTGCGGATTATAAACCACTTAACACTCATGATGTAGCTGCACCAATGTCTAAATACAGACAAGAAGTTTCATGCTTTATAGATTACAATGCATCTTTTCCAACAAACTTTGAATGGAAAGTGAGTATATTGAATAGAAAAAGTAATTCTAATGAATGGCAAAATTTGCATTCCAAAGTAATGCTGCATCATGTCAGCACTGATGCATATTTAAGCAGCAGTGGCATTTCTCTCCCCCAATGGGGATCCGGTTGTTTAGAAGTAGTTGCGGATCGGCGTGACAATTTAGAAATTCCTCTGACACCATGGAATGCTGAAATATTACCTGATAAAAAGTCAATTCAAAGGTTATTTATTTCTAATCCTTTGAATTATGTGGAAATGACCGTAGAATATATAAAAAGATCAATGTATTTGGGAAGAGAAAGTCGAGGAGATCATCGTTTTGCATCACGCTGGTATCAATGGCCGCTTGCACGTTCAAATATTGCTTATTGGTTTAATGAAACAGGCAACTTAGCTGAATTGCGTTTTACTGCAAACGTGATGAGCTGGGTCGGAGGTTTACTTATGTGCATGTCATTTCTTTTATTTTTTCTATTTCTAACAATTTCTAAACAAATTAATGTCTTCTACAAACCACATGACATGTATTGTCAATTTCGATTTTGCGTATTACTATTTTCTGGTTTGTGGCTTTCTAATATGTCTTATTTTGTTCTTTCTGATGAAGAACCACTTTTTATTTACCAGTACTTACCTTGTGCTATTTTTCTTCACATAATGCAATCATGTGCACTCTCTGTTTTTTGTGACGTCAGTGGAATACTTGGATATGCCATCACTTTACTATATTGTGTTGCTGTTCTTATTTTTTATTTTATTTTGAAACCTTTCACTTACGGTTTTACAGACTCATCAATACCAGGCATAGAAAATCTTAAAACTTGGCTTTTATGGGAAGCTCTTTGACCTTTGCTTAATCATCTTAATCATTAAGAATGTTGTTGTGTATGTTTAATATTTTGCTAACAGGAATGGACCAGGTGTATTTTTAGTGATTGTAGAAAAATTACATTACTGAAAAAATCTAGCAACCCTCGAGTCAAAAGCAAAAGTTATTGGTGGACCGTCAAAAAATTCAAGAAGTTGGAGTTGCCTATATATTTGTTGTTTGAATTCATAGCCCTGACTTTAGCACTATAACTTGTAATAGTAATACTAGTACCTTCACAGTTACTGCTTTTTTAAATTGTAGTTTTCACTTTTCCAAATATATTACTGCCAGTATGTGTTTGTTTACTAGAGAAGGGAAAAACCCTGGTTGGTGGTCATATATACACCAACAATTGACGTCAACATTTATTTTTGATTTCAGGTACATGATATATAGTTGTTTTTTTATTGTGAGTCCTTGTGTAATTTATTTTTCTGTGCCTTCTGAGGTTTTTATTTATAAAGATGGAAAAGAACCTTGATTCTCAGCAACTAAAGGCAGTTTTTCTAAAGGTACTGGTACAGTATGGTTATTGGTTATCTATAACATGAAGGAATCATTATGATTGGTGATGACTGATGACTTATTGATGAGATTTGCTAAAAATATTACTCAATCCCTTTTAGCACCCAGTATAGAAGAAATTAAAGTTTGGTAGGCCTATGTTTGTTCCCACACTTTAGTTGCAATCTACCAGTATATTTGAATGTATATATAATTGTTTAAATGCCTTGTTTCAATGTTTTTTCTCATCTATTCTTTGTCCGCAAGGATCGAATGTTTATTGTTTAAGCATTTTTCCTGAGATCACACTCTTTATTTCCAACTTTCTGATAAAATATGTTGACCAACTGATCAACATCACTGCCAGATTTGTAATGTGAAACAAAGCATACTATGTTTTGAAACTGAAGCCCTGCCTTATACTGAGCACTTTTTTTACTTAAAGATTAATTATGTAGTGCATGAAAATTGCTGCACAGACTTACTTTTTTCAGTATGCAACTCGCGAGAAAATGAACGAACGGTTCATGACAACGTCCGATTTCATTCGCTCTTTTCTGATGATGTTTCCGCAAGAAAATTACAACCGTTCTTCTGTGGATTTACTTGCTTCAGTAGCTGATTCTACAAAAGATGGGTATGAAGTTTTGATTTTGTAAATGTAGTCCTTCTGACTAGAATCAGTATTACTTTATTGCCTTACTGGAGTTATTTGTTTCACAAACTCGGATGATTAGATCTACTCCCATCAAGGAACTAGTTTCAGAGACCAGTTAATTGTTGCACAGTCCTACTGGTTCTGGTTAGACCTTCTCGTGTTCAGGCTGGTAAATGACTAGCCCCAGTTTCACTACAGAGCAATGTAGACCTTCATACAAAGAATAAAATATAACATAAATATCTTGTACCGACGTCACTATGAAATCATACAACTGACATCAGTGAGTACTGACTACTGAGCACGGTGGTCACTTGATGGCATTTTTTTTGCAAGACTGACTAATGCAATTAATCATAAAGATTGTAGATTAGATTAAGCAAACTTGGATGATGAAATGTCACAACAAGTTAAGTTTTTCATTTTTACAGTTGTTGGTTAATTTAGGCTTCGAATGAAATTGTCCACCTTCACGATTTTAGGTTAATCTCATGGCCAGAGTTTCAAGCTTTTGAAGCAGTTTTAAACTTACCAGACTCTCTATTCCACGTTGCCTTCCAACTTTTCGACATGAATTGCAATGGAAAGATTACATTCGGTAAGTGGAATGATAACTCAAAGTAACATATTTGTCTCTTTGCACACTTATTGAAAGGAATTACTACTGTATGTGTGATTTTGCTTTTCAGAGGAAGTCAAGGACATATTCAGCAAGACAGTCTGTCATCAGCAAATTCCATTCAACTGGGATTGCGACTTTATTGGGCTTCATTTTGGAACAAACCTACAAAAAACATTAAATTATTTTGAATTCACTCAGTTTCTTCAGGTACGTCGAAATATAAGTTTGATGAGTTGAGGCTAATTCTTAACCTTTTCGTAAGCTTAAAAAAATCTAACTATCGAAATTGGTCAGTTCAAACCTTTTAGTTATTCTTGATAAAATGTTCTTTTCTGGCGATAATGAATATGATGCAAGGATACTTTTAAATTAGTGGCTAACATTTTTCTTCAGGACCTTCAATTAGAACATGCAATCCAAGCGTTTGAAAGATTCGATGTACAGAAGCAGGGTCAAATACCAGTGCTTGCCTTTAAAGAGATCATGGAAACGATACGACCCCATTTGCTGACAGATATTGTTAAAGAGAAGCTCGTTGCGGTAAGAGAAGTTGATAAAAACATTCATCATTTAGCACCTTTGCAGGTTTATCTTGTTTAAAGAATTTAGCTAGCAGCCTTCCAGTGTAGTCCGGAAACATCGTGAATCAGGGGTGGTAAAAGGGTAGACCCTCGGCCCCAGGGGCTCACGACGACGACGAGCTTACTTTTTACAAATTTGCAACATTCGCCCTTTAAATATCTTTCGTTTGCATGTCAATTCCTGTCCTTTATTTAGGTTATGGTCAAGTCCGGACAGCAGTCAGTTAGTTTCACCTATTTCCAAGCTTTCCAGTCTTTGTTGAAGAATATGGAGCTTGTAAGGAAGGTCTACGAAAGCATTGTCGGGAAGAAAGACTTGCATGCTGTAACCAAAGGTAACGTTTTGTTGACGTTCCGGAGCTGCAATACCACCTCTGCCTGTCATTGGATGTGACGCACTCCTAGCTAACGAAATTCGGTCTTTTATATGTTGATTTAAAGTCCACAGACGTTGAACCGATGTGAACTGATCTGCTTTTTCCTAGCTTGTTTATTAAAGCTTGCGGGTTTTTGTACCCTCCATTTATAATCACGAAAACAGAACAATTTTGATCGAACGAATCTAGTAGTAGACCGACATAAACGTTCATGCTGATTGATTACACGTCCAGCTATTAGATGTTAATTAATCTTTTGCATGAACTCTTGTTTGGCTTTAAAACTGTATTTGTACGTACTGATATGGAAAGAACAAAAAGACGTTCACCTCATTCCTGCACAACTGCGCCCTGTGATGGCATCAAATTCTTGAATTGATCGTTTGACGCAAGGATTACTTCTTCTTTGCAGAAGAGTTTCTCCTCGGAGCTCAGAGAATATCTCGGATGACTCCGTTGGAAGTTGATCTTCTCTTTGAGCTGAGCGGATTGTGCGGCGAGAAAGGTCGACTTTCAATGAAATCCATCGACGCCATAGCTCCTTTGGAAGAAGGCTCCATGCCATACAGCATTGCAACGCAACAAGAGGTGAACAGCACTTAACTTGCTAAACAGCACGCGTTTCTTAATCAGTCTTGGTGTCTTGTTCACATCTTCATTTAGTTGTTGTTGTACGAGGACTGTTCTGACTTCCTTCATCATGTGGTCTTTTGTCGCCTTTCTACCACCAGCACTATATAAGGCATAATACCACCAACTGTGTTATATAAACTTATTTAATGTGATCTACTCACAATCAGCAAATCGCAAGGTGCTCGACATGTCTATACTGTTTAACTTCAACCAAATGAACTCATAAAATCTGCATTTTTTACGCCCGTCCGAAAACGTTGAATCAATAAGAAAGGTCGGGTTTTGCTAGTAAGGTACAAGTTTTTGCTTTGTCTTTGATAAGTATTTTTGTTGATAACTTTTTGATACATTCATTTACATTTATTGTCCTATTTTGATCGAAGGAAATCAAGCAATCCCGTTCAATATTACTCGCTGTCGTTGAAAACGCTTACCGTTTCTCCCTGGGAGTTGTAGCTGGAGGTAGGTGCATCCATCTGATACCTTGTATCTTAAAATTGTGTTTTCGGCCGCTTAAAAATAAAATGTGAAACATTGGTCGGCATGCCATTACCCAGACGGCAAATCAACCGTTTTTTTACATTGATTCAACGTCTGCAGACGTTGAATCAATGTAAAAAACGGTTGATTTGCTTTCTGGGTATGTAACGACTCGAATCACAGTGACATGCGATCACAGGTGTTGGAGCCACCGCTGTCTACCCTATCGACCTCGTCAAAACTCGGTTACAGAATCAAAGATCAACCGGCTCCTATGTGGGGGAATTAATGTATCGGAATAGTTTCGACTGTTTTTTTAAGGTCAGTTTTTTGAATGTTTGTGCCGGTAAACAGTGCACAATGGAGCTTTATTTGCAAATTGACTTTAACCCATTCTCACCACCTGTTTCAGGTTCTTCGGCATGAAGGTTTTTTTGGGTTGTATCGGGGGCTAATCCCCCAACTTGTTGGAGTGGGACCGGAAAAGGCCATCAAGCTCACGGTGAGGATAGTTACAAGAAAGCGTCGCTCAGTAAAATGCGATGTTTTGTCAAATTGGTTCGTTTTATTTTACAATAAATAACTCCTCTGCATCACACGTGTCTGTGACGTAACTTCCGTTGATGTTTGTGTCACAGATGAACGATTTCGTGCGCGATCAAGTGCGACGAGATGGCAAGGTCCCATTGTGGGGGGAGATGTTCGCTGGTGGATGTGTAAGTGACAACTCAATGGATACAATGATTTGGTTTCTTTCTTTATTAAATCATCTTTAATGTAACAACCGAATTTTGCAGGGTCGTTAGCAGACCCTGCATCCAACAGCTGTGCTTTATTTTGCACGACAAGAACGGCTACCAGGTTAGGCCTCAATTCATCACATTACTGACTCAAGCTGACTAATGTTTATTCAAGTACACAAAAACACTTACTTGTAATCCACGCACACAAGTCAACCATCATCAGAAAGAATTATTGAAAAATATGACTGTCCACCGCTCTAGTCGAAACGCAAAATGAACGCTTTTCGATAAATGAAACACAAAGATTCAAAGTCATGCGGCTGGAGGCCACTGAAGCGTGAACGCAAATCAAGAACATTAAAAATAAGAAAGGGATCGCATAAATCGTTCCTACATTTAATGCTTGTGTTACTATGTGCACTCGATCGCGCCTCTATACAGCTACATTGACAGTTGTAGTGTAGTCATATTAGAGTTTGACCCGGAAAAAATTCGTAACTTAACAAATTTGGTATCAAAAGAAGCGAAATTTTATGTAGATCATCATATCCAAAATCCTCTTCAATCGGTTTTGAGCAAATGGAATGGGGGGCATTTGAAATTTGCGTCTAGCGCCCACTTACGGAAATGAACTATAATCATCTTTTCTAATACTTCCATACTGATTTCTGATTTGTTTTTTCAAATATCGCAATCTGTAGCTTTGTGAGAACATTTTGGTAAAAAATTCTGGATGTGACGTCATGATGACGTCACAAGAATAATTGGAATATCGTAATTACTCTTCAATACTGGGGATGAATGGAATGCAAGAATACTCCCAGTAAAGCCACTTTTTCTTTTCGTTTTTTACTTTGTTGAATACAATAAGTTTAATGGGGAGTGATGGGCTACTTAAAACACATGTTGCGCCATCTAGTGCAGAAAATGTAAATGTTGACAATCGAGAATTTCCAGTGAATGCAATCGTTGGTTTGTGCAATGTGCATATTGTTTTGTGTTCACTTACTTGAGTAAACCTTTCAGAGCATTTAGAAAATCAATAAAAAATTTTAATACTTGCAGTAGCAATGGCGTCACAATGCACTGGTTAAAAGGAATGTTTTATGGACGATCACGAATATCACTATTATAGGGTAAATAGTAAAATTCAATATCAATCTTTACAAATACTTATGAACAATAATCTACATGTCAAACCAAACATATCATATCAGTTGAAGGGGTTTGAAATTAAGTAAAATTGTTTCAAAAGTTTTGTTTTCATGATTTTTTTTCCTGACTTGTAAATCGCTTTTTTTTTGCAACCAACACTTCAAAAAAGCTCGATTTTGAATAATTTTGACCAAATTTGAATCTGATATTTATTTTTCAAAATCAAATATGTTTCTATCCGCTTCCTCGTCACTTCCAACGCTGTCTTCGTCTGATGAAACTTCGTCTTTGTCATAATTTTCACAATCCACTCCATTGCAATTACTACACGCAGAAACACATGGTAGCCCGTGCCGCCTGCAGCTGCAAACGTTGGTACTGCAAGGACTTTTCTTAGCGATGTTGCAGTTAATTACATCGTACAAAGCGAAGAATGTTATCAGGAGCCGCACTCAAATCTGTCAGAATAGGATCGTAACTCCCATTGGATAATTTCCAGCCCCCATCGAGCGGATTTAGTTCAACGCTCATCAGTGTTTTCCATTCAATCACCTGCAGATGGATTCGAAGAAAATGATACTTTGCAGCATTTTTGGTTGGAGCGAGAGACTGTGGCTTGATTGTCGTTTTAGATGTTGCTGCTGCCTTCATAAACTGATGGTAGCGCCATGGTAGCGCAAATCTTCCATCGCCCAGTTTTCTTTCCCACCATAGCTAAAAAGATAAAAAATTTATATTAAAACTGAACACACTTCTTAAACTTTTATTGATGATTTGGTGGTAGGAACTTGACATTATCGTTATAATACTAATGTAACTTTTTAAGTTACCGTACCTAAACATTAACAATTTAAATTCTTTTTGTTCTACTTCCTCTGCAGTGGCTGTTTCGTCTTCGAATACTTTAGCAGTTTCTTGGAACACCTCCCTTGTCCCAAACTTCTTCAGGGTACTAGTTTTTCCTGACATAAAAGATTATAGATATAAGTAGCCTGTGCATAGCTTAACCGAAAAATAAGTAAAGAACGAAGGCAATTCCGAATAAGTTCATCGTGTACAATTATATTAAAAAGAATACGATAAGGCTTATCTAAATACAATATTTCGTAAAGTAACATTTACATCATTCAAGCAAGTAAAACCAAGTTTATCATGAAAGTTCCTAGTTGCCAAAAACAAATTGTAGGTTACCTTGTCCAAACAATGCACACGTAGTATCGCAACCCGACCAAGCATGGATGAACAAAATATGACTTGTAATGACATCTCCAGTTGATTTGACCAAATCTTCAATTTTCCAGATTTCTTTGTCACCTTTGTTGCTAGCATCAGAAAGCATGTAGAGATGCATACCATTTTTCTAGCGAAACATCAACAACGCTAGAATACCAGTGTCAGCCGCTACTACAACCACATCTTTGTTGTTATCTTCTGCATACTCTAATGCTGCTGAAACGATTTGAGTGTCCGCATCTCCCAAACTGTTTCGAATATCATGACCTTCTCTTCGCAGCTCGTCTGATAGGAAAGATATGAACTGTGATTTATTCAGCTCGTTCTTCAAAAATACTTCTTGGTTGAATGTTGGGATCATTTCTAAGTTATCCAAACTTACAAAGGCACTCATTTTCCCTGTTCTTCGTTTGTGTTCATAATCTTTTACGTAGGGACCATGGAAAAAACTAGTAAAAACAGGAAAAACTAGTACCCTGAAGAAGTTTGGGACAAGGGAGGTGTTCCAAGAAACTGCTAAAGTATTCGAAGACGAAACAGCCACTGCAGAGGAAGTAGAACAAAAAGAACTTAAATTGTTAATGTTCAGGTAACTTAAAAAGTTACATTAGTATTATAACGATAATGTCAAGTTCCTACCACCAAATCATCAATAAAAGTTTAAGAAGTGTGTTCAGTTTTAATATACATTTTGTATCTTTTTAGCTATGGTGGGAAAGAAAACTGGGCGATGGAAGATTTGCGCTACCATCAGTTTATGAAGGCAGCAGCAACATCTAAAACGACAATCAAGCCACAGTCTCTCGCTCCAACCAAAAATGCTGCAAAGTATCATTTTCTTCGAATCCATCTGCAGGTGATTGAATGGAAAATACTGATGAGCGTTGAACTAAATCCGCTCGATGGGGGCTGGAAATTATCCAATGGGAGTTACGATCCTATTCTGACAGATTTGAGTGCGGCTCCTGATAACATTCTTCGCTTTGTACGATGTAACTGTAACGTCACCAAGAAAAGTCCTTGCAGTACCAACGTTTGCAGCTGCAGGCGGCACGGGCTACCATGTGTTTCTGCGTGTGGTAATTGCAATGGAGTGGATTGTGAAAATTATGACAAAGGCGAAGTTTCATCAGACGAAGACAGCGTTGGAAGTGACGAGGAAGCGGATAGAAACATATTTGATTTTGAAAAATAAATATCAGATTCAAATTTGGTCAAAATTATTCAAAATCTAGCTTTTTTGAAGTGTTGGTTGCAAAAAAAAAAAAGCGATTTACAAGTCAGGAAAAAAAATCATGAAAACAAAACTTTTGAAACAATTTTAATTAATTTCAATCTCCTTCTACTGATATGATATGTTTGGTTTGACATGTAGATTATCGTTCATAAGTATTTGCAAAGATTGATATTGAATTTTACTATTCACCCTATAATAGTGATATTCGTGATCGTCCAGAAAACATTCCTTTTAACCAGTGCATTATGACGCCATTGTTACTGCGAGTATTAAATTTTTTTATTGATTTTCTAAATGCTCTGAAAGGTTTACTCAAGTAAGTGAACACAAAACAATATGCACATTGCACAAACCAACGATTGCATTCACTGGAAATTCTCGATTGTCAACATTTACATTTTCTGCACTAGATGGCGCAACATGTGTTTTAAGTAGCCCATCACTCCCCATTAAACTTATTGTATTCAACAAAGTAAAAAACGAAAAGAAAAAGTGGTTTTACTGGGAGTATTCTTGCATTCCATTCATCCCCTAGTATTGAAGAGTAATTACGATATTCCAATTATTTTTGTGACGTCATCATGACGTCACATCCAGAAGTTTTTATCAAAATGTTCTCACAAAGCTACAGATTGCGATATTTGAAAAAACAAACCAGAAATCAGTATGGAAGTATTAGAAAAGATGATTATAGTTCATTTCCGTTAGGGGGCGCTAGACGCAAATTTCAAATGCCCCCCATTCCATTTGCTCAAAACCGATTGAAGAGGATTTTGGATATGATGATCTACATAAAATTTCGCTTCTTTTGATACCAAATCTGTTAAGTTACGAATTTTTTCCGGGTTGGCCCTTTTTTTGAGCTTAGATGACCACACTATTGACACTGTCGGCTCTGTCAAGCGTTGAGGAGCAATCTGCGATAGATACAGCGCTATATAACAATCCGCATTATCATTAATAGTAATTTGTATTAATGGTTTTGGCTGTTTGTTTTGCTTGAGCACCCACTTAAAAGTGATCGTTTTTTCCCTGGTCAATCTTTTTAACCTTTTGATGCAAAGTTTGTTTTTTGGTCAAATGTTGTGTTCAAAGTTTGTATCTTTGCCAAAACAAAACCGCACTTGTAATTTGTGTAATGGAGGTCTTCTACTGAAGCATCTCTAAAAACCCTTTTTTATTGTTTGCACCGAATTTGCTTAAAAGTAAACCGGTTTATTTTTGCAAATCCAGGCTGGAGGCTCCCAGGTGCTTTTCACAAATCCTCTTGAAATTGTCAAAATTCGTCTCCAAGTGTCTGGTGAAATAGCTGGTGGCCCTAAAGTATCTGCCATCAACGTCATAAAGGAATTGGGACTTCCTGGCCTATACAAGGTTCGTTCTTGATAGCACGGCGTTCAAGTCTACCCTGCGACAGGTGTCACTGCTAGTAAAAATAGCTTTTACTTCACGTTTTGCAGACGTTGAATCAATGTAAAAGACACAAATTTTGTTAGCCGAGATTGAACGACACAAGTCATTGATGATTGTCAGGTAGAAAAAAATTTAGATTTCTAACTTCAAACTATATAGAATTGTATTGTGAAGATTGTGTTGCATTAACGATACGCTTTAGCCAGAGACTGACTTCTATTTTTTGTTTTTACAACGCATGTTTCTGTCGGAGAAAGTGAAGTTTCTTGTAAAGGTGTGCTTCAGAGTCAGCTACTGTAGTTCTTTATTGAATCGAAACGCACAGCTTTCAGTCCTGAGTGAGTTGCTCGTTTTCACAACATCCTTCAGTCACTACGTTCTAATTAGTTTTGTTGTGATGAGCAATGAGCATCGTGCCAATACGCATTCCTAGTCCTTTTTATTCGCTTTAATTGAACGTCGCTACACGTTATTCTCACGCAAAGTCGTTCAACCTCTCCAGTTCGTAAAATTTGCATTTTTATATCGTTTCAACGTCGCCAGACGTTGTAAACGACGTAAAAAGGTGACTTTTGTGTGCCAGGTTGTTAAATTATCTTTAAATATCCCCAGGGGGCAAGAGCATGCCTGCTACGAGACATCCCCTTTTCAGCCATCTACTTTCCGTCGTACTCGAATATAAAACAAGCACTCGCCAGCGAAGATGGTCATGTCTCTGCAGGGAAAGTTCTGCTCGCTGGAACGTTAGCAGGTACTGTCTATCATACCCAGTATGGACTGCAGACAACAAAATCCGCCATTTTTGCATTAATTCAACGTCTGCAGACGTTGAATCAATGTAAAAACGACGGATTTTGCTGTCCGGCAGTCTAGGTGCTTCATCTTTTTGCCGAGATGTTATGTCAGCTGTTTTCCACAGCAAAGCCATTTTTATACAACGTCTGCAAACAATAAATCAATGCAAAAAATGGAATTGCTTACCATGTAGTAATTGATGATGATGGCGTATGAGCGATCTTTCCAGGCTAGATTGGAGGGCAGGAAATCTTCAGCCACTCAACAGTCTCGTCGTCCAGGACCCTCAGACCATGCGCACCGTGTGGAGGCCGGTGGGTTAGGCACTGGTGGATGACATGGTCTGCGGTCTGTTCAGTGGCACCACACTCGCATTCTGATGAAGGAGCCAGGCCCCACTTGTGCATGTGTAATTGATAACGTAAACATCTCAACTGGAGAGTGTAACAAATGACGCATTTGGCACACCCAACGCATACGTCATCACGTAATCCCACGCACGGATTGTTGCTTGCAAAAGCGACTACGGCTTCTGCGTGTCGACGAATGACTCGTTTGTCAGCTGTGCACGTATTGTATAGCAAGCGTGCCAAACGGCATAAGGTTTCACAAAGAACATTCAAAGTAGGGTAACAAGAATATCCCAATTTTTTCGTAATTAATATTAAATGAAAGTATGAAGACATTTTTTGTTTGTTTGTTTGTTTATCTTTATCCTGCATTGCGGGAAAGCGGACTTGAGCGCTATGCATCGGTGTACGCCTTCCGACGTACACCTGACCCACGCTGCAGCCGACGGCAATGTCTATTTCCGGTTGTCTACTCTATTTATGACTTAAATTTGGTACTACCCATTACTCGAAATCGATCACTGGGTAGAGGCAATTATCGTAAAGTTTCTTGCCCAGAGAAACAACAGCAATTGCGGGTGACTGGAGTCGAACATGCAGGCTCTCGACTGCGAGCCCAACGCGCTAACCACTTGGCCACTGCTGCCGACATATTGACAGTAATAGTTTTACTTTTTATAGCCCTTACCCACATATTCATCGTGGTGCCAGTCGGCATGGCTCTTAAATGATTTTGGCTGACCGGTCGTATTGTGATTGTACCACATTGTTCATATCGGTTTGCCATTTAAATTAATATCAACCCAGCGTCAGTTATAAGTCAGCCACGAAAATTTATTCGCTCGTTGTATTTTAGAAACCCTGTCAAAGGTGGTATTAATAAAACCAGCCTCGCATTGCAGACATACGCATGCAATTAGCGAATGATCATCTTGACCATTGTAACAATGTTTATAGATGCTTGCTACGTCAGTAGTATGATTGACGTCGAAAAGCAAACGAAGCATTGTTCAATATGCAAATTTATGCCGTCTCGTTGCGTCTGGATTCAATTTGTGTAATTTAGCGTTTGTTCAACGTCAGACTCAACATTCCGCCATCCCGACTATCATAAGTTGTCTTTTTTAGCGCGTTGACGCTATGTCAAAACGGCAACTACTGCTTGCTGCGACCGTGCTTACTCTAAATTACTCGGGTGTTTAACCTCATCACTAAAAACGTCTATTTCATGGGAGTGATCAATTGTTACCTTTTCAGGTGCTCCGGCCGCCTCTCTCACCACCCCTGCGGACGTGGTGAAGACGAGACTGCAGGTCAAGCAACGTGGAGCATCAACATCTTACAACGGTGTGATAGACTGCTTTAGAAAGGTCAGTGATAAGCTACCAATTGCTATCCAGTATTCCAGACGACAAAATCCTTCATATTTACATTGATTCAACGTCTCTCGACGTTGAGTCGATGTAAAAGTGATGGATTTCGCTCTCTGGACAGTTGAGTTATTCTTAATTTCTGACCAAAACTTTCACGAACTTTTCTTGGAACCAAGCTTTCCACTAACACAGTGGTTCCCAACCTTTTAGACCTTGCGGCACCCTATCAAAGAGATAAATAGCTTGCGGCACCCTGGCAAAACAGGATCAGTTTTATGAGGTTTCTGTCTTTCAAATAACTGTATGAAGTAACACAGAATGAGTTGTATAGTAGGCCTATAGCGCGCGTAAATAAATGTTGTTATTCAAAAGTCAGTGTGAAATTTGGGCTTGACTTCTTGCACAAAGTTCCTTAATATGTGGGGGCACACTCGATAAAGCCACTCGCATTTCTTCCTCGACTATAAGCAGTCGTTCTCGTTTTTTAGTTCGTTACGGAAAATCCACCTCGACTATAAGCAGTCGTTCTCGTTTTTTAGTTCGTTACGGAAAATCCACTCTCACATAGGTAGGCTATGACGTGGAAAACTGCAGCAAAACCACAATAGCTTTCTTTCCAACGCAAGGATATTCATTTTGAATTTTTATCCAGAAGTCGTGGAGAGGCATCTGCTTGTGCATAAGCTTAAAGTTTCCATCGTTACGAATGTCAATTAATTCTTCTTTAAGATTCAAAACAATATGAGAGTCCAGTAAAACTGGATTTCTCGAATTCTTCGCAAAATAAAATCATGAAACCTGGCAATAATGATGCGTTTCAAACTTTTTTATGGAAAGAACAGCAACGAGTCAAAATCTCTTTCACGCTGTTTTTCCTGGGCGAGAAAACAAAGGCTTACCGCGGATTATCTACTTACCGTCAGCGACTTCCCCACTAAGCGACCCTCCAGAAAGGAGCTGGGAATAACTACGAGACGCGCAACTTAATACGCACTGAAACTCAGTTAGAAATAAATAAATTCCGCACTTAACGGGTTAAAGTTAAAATAAAGAATGGGCCGCAGTATTGTAATATCTCGCGGCGCCCTTGAGCATTGCAATTGGCACCCCAGGGTGCCGCGGCACCCCGGTTGGGAACCACTGCACTAACAGAAGACAGTGTGCACTGTGCAGTTGACAAAGCCAAGTCGGGGGATTTGTTGAGCCAGAAGACAATTTGCTTCCTGGAAGCTAAGCAGGTTTTCAGACTGGTCGTTCTCAATGCAATTTGCGTTTATGTTCTTTTGTGAATTTTAAACAATTTCCTTAAAGTCATTCATTTTCTTGAAAGTGTTTTCTCTTACGTTTGTAAGGAGTATCAGTTTCTTACAAACGTTCGGTACTTTTCGAAGATTTTTTATTTCATTGATTCGATTCGAGTAAGCTTTCATAGTAAACATTAACACATTGAAAAATGCGCAGTTGTTCACGTGGCTTCAGCACTGCCAATGGAAAAGGGTCAAAACCGAAGTAATTTGAGAGATGCACTAAAATGCTTAACAGAATGCATTGTTTAGATTCCGTAACGACTAACTGAATGTTGAACACCCCCAGACAGCTAAATTCGTCATTTCTAGCATTGATTTAATGTTTTCAGGCGTTAGATCAATGTTAAAAGGACTGATTTCCAGGCCTGGTCTGGATTACATCGTAGAAAAACCGCGTTATTTTCAAATCATCTTACCTCGCCTGTTGCTCAACTTAGGTGTACAAGGAAGAAGGTTTCACGGCATTCTGGAAGGGCGCCCCCGCACGTGTGTTCCGTTCATCGCCCCAGTTCGGGGTCACTTTGCTCACCTACGAATTGCTTCAACGATTCTTCGACAAGGATTTTGGAGGAAGCAAACCTATTGGTGAGCTTGCGCATCTATCGACGCGGTGTATTTTGCATCCTCATCCACTTCCTTGCAGACACATTTGATAAGTTCATTTTACTTGTGTTTCAAATCGCTTCTCTTGCATATCACGTCAGTTGCCGCGTCAATTAGTGCTGATAGGTGGGTACCTAGACAGCAAATCAGTCGTTGCAGACGTTGAATCAATGTAAAGAAAGGCTGATTTGCTGTCTGGCCACTTGTACTAAGATGGCCATTCGACTGAGCCAAGATTCATTCTGTGGTTAAGAAAGTATTCTTAGAAACTTAGATGTGCGTTTAGCTCCCTCTTGCGGAGGCTAATTTTTCCATGGTGGCCACTGAGTTAAAGTTTTTCTTGAACTAAAAGACGCATTATTCTGACTAACGAAAGTCTTAAGTGCTTTCTTAAACGCATGCTTTATTCTCTCGATCTTTTTGTTATTTAATTGCATGGAAACGTTAATATCTGACGTCGCTTGCGTGGCATTCCATTATAATTCAACAAATTTTAGAAAGAAATGTAACCACTAGGTTTCAAAAGGTGTTGGTTTTGATATATTTTGTTGTTTTAAAAATTTGAACTTGGGCAAAAAAAAAATTTTAAAAATCGGACAAGCGGTTTTTGAGATATTGCGTTTTGAAATTTTGTTGTTGTCACTAGGTGGCGCTGTTGATGTGCCCAATGTTTTTTGATTTTAGGGTTATATTTGGGGTAGAAAGTTGGTTGAAGTGTCTTTTCCACCATTTTTTATGATGCAGATTTCAAAAATGGTCTCAATTTTAGTCTAAAAGCATTAGCTAAGGAGTTATGGGGCATTTAAAAAAAATTGGGGGACCAAATTCCAACCCCCAAATTGTCATGTGGGCAACGAGATATCCCCAAAAAAATTTCTGTTCTTCAAAGTTTCTTGCATATACTTCATGATAGTATAATATTTTTTTATGAGACTTTTGTCCTTTTTGCACAATGCAACCTTATATCAAAGATCTGTTAATGCAATATTTGAATGATGCTTGCTTATGATGTCACAATAACAAATTACAGATTTCCCCAAAAAACTTTTTTTCATTGTGAAAATTGCCCGGGAGAACAAAATTTGACTGCAATTTTGAAACAAGGGCTGGTTTTCCCGGGCAATTTTCACAACAAAAAAAGTTTTTTGGGGAAATCTGTAATTTGTTATTGTGACATCATAAGCACGCATCATTCAAATATTGCATTAATAGATCATATAACTTCTCATGCAAGTCTTTAATAAAAGGTTGCATTGTGAAAAAAAGACAAAAGTCTCATAAATAAACAGTATATTATCATAAAGTATACGCAAGAAACTTTAAAGAACAAAAATTTTTTTTGGGATATCTTGTTGCCCACATGGAAATTTGGGGGTAGGCATTTGGTCCCCCATTTTTTTTTAAATGCCACACAACTCCTTAGCTAATTCTTGTAGACTAAAATTGACATCATTTTTGAATTCTGCATCATAAAAAATGGTGAAATAGACACTTCAACCGACTTTCTACCTCAAATATAACCCTAAAATCAAAAAACATTGGGAACATCAACAGCGCCACCTAGTGACAGCCAAAAAACTTCAGAACGCGATATCTCGAAAACCGCCTGTCCAATTTTCAAATTTTTTTTTTGCTGAGATGCATTTTTCACATACTGTAACATATGCTTTCGTCAACAAAATTGAAGACTTAGTGGTTATTTGGATTTGTTGAATTATGATGGAATGCCTCTTGCACGGAGTTTCTATTTAGTATAGTATATGTTTCTTTTTGCAGGTTCCACTCATAAGCCCAAGTTTGTTCATGTGTCCGACCTCCCACCTATCACGCCTGACCACGTGGGTGGTTTCAGGTTGGCTGCCGCTACGTTTGCTGGAATAGAAAGCAAATTTGGACTTGCCTTGCCGAGATTCGAACCCGCGCCGGTTGAGGCGGCGAATGCTTCCTGAATCACGTTGCTTGTTATGAAATCGTGTTACGTTTCACCAATAATTCTTTCTCAATATTGTTTTGTTTTAGAAAATAGAGTGTTTTCTTATTGAAATCAAATTACTTTGCCAATATTTTGTCGTTGGACGTCTAACCAAGCGACACGCCCAGACAGCAAAATCCGTCATTTTTACATTGATTCAACATCTGCAGTCAGCAGACGTTGAATCAATGTAAAATTGACGAATTTTCTGTCAGGGCTGCTTAATACAAGTGTAAGTGAAAAGATAATTATTAATTTTCAAATCCTCAATGAATGTTTTTTAATTTATATGCTCGCAGCATAATTAATTATGCAGCTCCAAATAATTTCTTGCATAGCTGTAAGATGAAATTTCTTCTACCTGTCATTTCTAAGGACTTTCATGTTGTGTAGTACGTAAGCCAAAGAAATACAGCTGGCTTTGTTTTTAAATTCAAACTGCATGACAAAACGCTATACACAATATTCACTTTCAAGCTCTCTTTGCGAATCATTATAGTAATATCAGCATTTTTTGTAAAGCGAAATTGAAAACAAAAACACTACCTTCACATGCAATATATACTTTGAGAAGGTGTTAGGTTAACGCACTAAATATTTACTGAAGTGTACGTATCGTGCGGTAAGTTTTATAGAAATGTAATGGAAATAGACGCCCTGTGTCTCAATTAGCATTGCTTCAAAATGAACTCCGTTGCACAACCCAAACCTCTTTGCAAAGATTGCAAGCGTTTATCAAAAGCGAATGTTCATTCTAAACGTTATATCAACGTATGCTTTTGATGTGATCACTTGAAAGTAGTCGCCATGTTCCTGTGCAGGTGTTGGATAATTTTCCTTTCGATCATTTATAGGCCGAGTGGGTCTTTGTTATTCCGTCCATAACATCTTTTGGTTTTATGTGAGTCCTGATAATTTTTTTGAAATTGGCGAATTGGAAGACACTGCATATTTTTTGTCACGTAGTTAATTATTATTACTGTTCCTGTGTTTTATTCTATGTCAACCTGCATGGAATGAAATTGTTCTGGATGCTTTACGTTGGCTAAATTCAAAATACTATAGGTTACCTTTACCAAGATTATTGCTTCAATACCGATGTGTGGTACATTACTGCCCTGTTGGACCTGACCTTTTAAATGAATAAACTTCTAGAAGTTTTTTTAGCGTGTGATAAAAGTTTGTTGACAGCCGGTATGTAAACCTCACACTGCTGTATTTGAAATGTGGCATCCGTCCACAGTCTCCAATTGAAATGAAGAGCAACTTTTTTTAAAGTTTGAAAAGGCGAGGCCAAGACGACAGTTGTATGCCGACTGCACATCACATGATGAGAGTTTATCATGACATGCTGCTTGGAGTAGGCTAAGTTCTTTAGCAAAGTCCCGAGTTTATAAGCCAGCTGAGATAAAAGTAAGTTTTGCACTGCCATTAAATCTTGAAAGGTGTCGCATATGTGACATATGATATCATATGTATAATATGTTATCACATGATACATGATATCACATGATACTAAAACTGTCATTCGGTCTAAACGGGCCTTGCTGGGTACGGTAGTAAAATGTTGGGTATAAGGATAGCCTAGCCTACTAGGCCTATAGAAAAAATTTCCAGGAACTTTGACTTGACTTAGGTAATATAGATATATTTCTTATGAAGACAATGGCCTCCCAGTTTAAGTTGTGAATAGAATACTCTCTAAAGCGATTATATTACTTGATTACCAAAGCTATGTTGCAACTTGTGTGTGCAAAATAGAGTCATACAGAAAATATTCGACTAGACGATTTTTGAGACCAGAGTATCTTCCTTCACACCGGAGACCTTAGCTTTTAAAGATATCATCAATCAATATCGTCGTCAATATATCATCGTCGGCAGCAGTGGCCAAGTGGTTAGCGCGTTGGGCTCTCAGTCGAGAGCCTGCATGTTCGACTCCAGCCACCCGCACTTGCTGTTGTTTCTCTGGGCAAGAAACTTTACGATAATTGCCTCTACTTAGTGATTGATTTCGAGTGATGGGTAGTACCAAATTTAAGTCATAAGTAGACAACCGGAAACAGACATTGCCGTCGGCTGCAGCGTGGGTCAGGTGTACGTCGGAAGGCGTACACCGATGCATAGTACTCAAGTCCGCTTTCCCGCAATGCAGGATAAAGATATAACAAACAAACAACCCTTCATGCAAAAGTAGCCTACGCAAAACAGAGTTTTGTCATCGTGTTCCAAAAAGTCATGTAATGCAGTATTTCAACCAAGCTAAGTTGTTTTCATGCGACAAATGAGATTTTGAAACGTGAGGAAAGACATGTGCTCACAGGCTCGAAAACTTTCGAAAGTTCATCATTGCTCTTAGCGTCTGTGCATTTGCATGTGAAAAATGCGAGAGCTCTGGGAAAATCTGTTTAAAGAAAAGCTCTTGAGTATTTATGACTATATCCCCGATTTATGATAAGCGTTGGCTGTTCCTTTGAATCACAGTAAAGTAGCAAGACCAGTCCAGTCGCCAAATGTTCATTTTGAAATAAGCACTAAACCATCGTCGAAGGAACGCTTAGAATGATAAAAAGTTTCTACACAGCTTAGGCAGCTTCTTATGAGCCAGTATCAGTAGCCCAGTTCATGGGACGCCGGAATGATTAATAAGCTACATGGCCTAGGTCTTATTTCTTTTCACCAGTGTTGCTGTAGAGTAGCCTAGGCTATATTGCAAAAACCCACTGTCAGATACAGGTGGCTGTAAAAATATTTGTAAAGACAATGTAATTACATGTCGATAAGAAGTGTAAGAACGTCTCTAGTGGCGTTAGTAAGGGGTGGTCTACCTTTGGACCCGGAGTGATGTTAGAGGCCCGTAACCTTTCTTAAGGGCCTGGAAACTTAAAGTAACCACAGACGATAGTTGTTCAGCGAAGAGCAGAAAGTCAACAAACGGCACAAGAATGATAAGAAGCTCACAACTCGTTGAGGACTCGGTCATATGAGATGTATTTTACAGAACGTTTCCGATCATGTCAGTTCAGTTTGTTTTTATTTCTGACCATCACAACGAAAACCAGTTTAGCCTTTGCCAATATAGCGGAGGTCTAGACAAAGGTAGAAACGACAAAAATTAATGCTATTATTATGACGTGCTCAACACCGAAGCAGGATAATTAGTTTAAAATGTGGCACGGTAGCAACACCGTGACATCAAGGGCCAGTGCCATCAAATTCAACCAACATCTCTAACCAGTGAGCCTACAATCTAAGGTTTTGCATTTGCCACCATGCGATACCTTTTCTTCTTGGTATAGCCTATCTTTATGTCCAGAAGATGTTTTAACGTTAGCGTTTGGTCGCGTTTATCATTTTGAAGACCAGGCCTGCACATATCAAAGTAGTAGGCTACAAGGTCCATAATAACTAAAACTATATTTCGTGGGCGGCATACACACGTTGTTGTAACGTTTCTATTAAGTAGCTATCGGATAACAGACATTATTCAACAAGAAAAAACATGATATCAACCGTCCTAAACGTAACCGCTGAAAGAGCGTAGGCTATACCACGCTATTCCATTGTTGTAGCCTATTGTACTTGAAAACGAGAGTCTGTACTTGATAAAAATTCGCTAATGAAGCCAAAAATTGTTCTTACAAAATGTAATTGTAAAGTATATTTGAATCATCCAGCTGCTTCATGAAAAGATTTTTACAGGCCGCATGTGACCCGCGGGCCGTATGTTGCATGTAGGCCTGTTCTAGAATCTTGCTTTGGTGTTGTAAGTTAAAAATAAACTGAACTGAAGTGCAATGTTAATTGCTGCAGCTGCAAAATAAAAACTTGGAGCCATACATGCTTGGAAGTAGAAAATGTTCATCCGAGACAACGACCAATCAATCAGATATTGGCACAACAATTGGCACCGCATATCTTTAACATGTCAACCAGACTATTTATGAACGTACACTGCTTCATGCGCCACCTTGGTGGTTTTCTAGAAAAAAATACACAAGTCACAGAAGCAGTCTACATGTTATTCTGTTATGAAAAGACAAAGACTTTTGGCACAAGATTTTTCTACGAAGCTTATGCTGATGACAGAAAGCATAATATTTCCATATACAGTATGGCTTGAGGAAACAGACGTCTGAAAAGATTCTTTTCGTTGACTAACAACAAAAGATTGCGTTTTGTATTTCGCTGTATGCGTCGGAGACATGCGTTATTTTCCGCAATGGGCTGATATCGGTGATGAGTTAGTTGGTTTATGAAATTTGTTTCGTTTTTTTTTTTCGTTTTGTTTAATTTTCTAATACAGTTGGAAGTAGATTGATCATAAGAAAAAAATATCCCCTAGCCTCTGCTCCAATGTCGGATCGAAAGTCGCGTAGCAAAATAGCAATAAGACACCATGGCCTCCCTGTTTTTAAATCAGACTTCATTTTAAGTTTTTGAAAAACCATTCAAAAACCTTTGACCATAATATATTAAATATCAATTCTTCTTTGGACATGCTTTTTTTTTATGAAAGTTAAATCAAAACCTTATCATTATCTAACAACGCAAGATTTGATTTTACTATTTGCCATGGCGAACAGATACCGTAGCTTTTTACGAACATTTAGCCTACGAATGATTAAGTTTGTTTATCTGACCTTATGACAACACATATTATGACATTTGGAAAGGACTTTGCTTACAAAATCGTGCAGACAAATGTGTAGTAAACGTGTGATAGTGAAAGCTAAAAAAAGTAAACATTGAAAAGTTTCTCCTTGTGCAGATGTTTCATTATTAGTTTTGGTCAGTTGAGAAAATTGCAAGCTGAAAGAAACATTTGTTTTGAAAACGTCAAGAGATAATTGTTGTGTAGCCTAACAGCTGTTTGGATTTACACAGTTTATATTATTTTTATTTACCCGCTGTTTTAATTCAAAAAACAAAGATTTCGTTGTGCCTTTGATGGAAATTTTATTTATTACTTTGAATTAAACTTCTCTGTAGGCATTTTTTTCCAGTTAAAAACAAAACATAAAAACGTTTCAACTAACTTAATTATTACAGTTAATGCTGCCATAAAAACGCAATATTTTTACAATAGGCCGAAGTAGAAGTTGCTACAGTTGAGATGCTAATGATGTTTTCAACATTACATTGCAATTGCAGCAACCTATGAGCAGTATTTCTACAATTCTAGGGCTAAATTTCGAAACTGCCTTTGACACAGCTTTTTTAATCTTTTCAGACTTGCCTTGAAACCTGAAATAGTGCGCAGATAAATAAGCATCAAATACTGTGTTTGCAAAAATAAAAATCAAAGGCTCGTCAAATTGCAGCATGAAAACTATTCACTTCACAACGGCGGTTCTTACTTTTCTTGCCTCTTTGTTTACCACAATCACAGTTTCTACAAACCATTGGTTAGTCAATGACTCGGTGACAGTTGGACTTTTTAAAATTTGCCGGGGAGTAACTTGCAAAGACAACATTCAAAGTAAGTGATTACATAGCCTACCATACTGTGCATTTTAAAACAGAATTTTTTTACTGATTTTAAAAGTTTTTGGAAAATAAATGTGGACCTATTTCTTTTTTTCTATACAACTCGTCAAGGTATCGAACCGACATCATTTCGCCAAGAAAATACTTCTATCCATGTAAGGCAGTGAGCCACTATAAGTGATTAGTAGAGTGACAGGCTACAACCGCTACGAGGTGCTAATGGTAAACTAACTTACATTTTTTCTTCCATCTGGAATTGAAATAATCCAACTGCACGTGGTATACTGACACCGGTTATTATTCCTTTGGTATTTCAGCTTTCTCAATAGTAGTGGCAGTCATATTGATCGCCTGCATAGTGGAGATGCTGTTGGCCTCTGTTGTTCTTTTTATTGCGTGGAATAACGCCGGGAAAAGAGTTCTTCAGAAAATCGGGACAACTCTTGTTATTTTATCAAGTAAGTTTGTCATTTTTTCAACCAAATTTGATAAAACTTTGCAAGAAATTTATCCATACCCCACCACAGATCGATGATAGTCCTGCCTACGGGCCGTTTAATGTGTAGCATACCTGCAGCGTTTGTAAATTGATGTAGTATATCAAAGTGTGGGAGCAGTTTAAGTAATTTGCTCATGTATGCTTTTTAACAAAGCGATGATCTATAGTCTCATTTACCTAATACTTTATACTTTATAGTTTATACTTTATAGTACCGTTTGGTGGTGCCCGGTTTAGACTCATCAGTGTCAGTTAAGCAATGAACAAAAAGCGTAGGCCGGCAATTTTTAAACAAACCTATAAAGCTGCCTGCTTTTCGATTGCCGATTGAAGTATTATTAGAAGAGAACCACGCGCCAAAGTAAGATTCAAAATTGGCTGTAGAAAGTGATATCAGAGCCAATGCAGTAAGCTAAGAAAACTTGCAATGATCCGAACTTAACTATATTAACATTCAAACCGGAAAAACGTATCACTTTGTTTTTAGCTATCCAATATTTTGTTGGATGTGGAATTTTCACGTGGTTTTCTTCGATCAATTACCCAGATCTGCCTGACTGGGGATTAAGCTACTTCTTAGCTTGGATATCGGCAGGTCTATCAGTTTTGACTTCGTCTCTATCTGTGTATCTTCTGCTTGGTAAGTTAAATTTGGTTAGTCGCCTACTTTCCATTAACATAGACGTCCGAGTCCGATCTACCGTACGTTAGCTAACGCGAGCGGGTTGTAACCTGCATATTACATAAAATAAATTAGCATGTCTGTTTTTACCAAATTGTGAGTAAATTGAACTTTTCTCAATCTACATTAATCTATTTTTAGTTTTAATATTTAATTTTTTTAGCTAAGTCGCTTAGGCATATGTTATGTATCAGCAATAGCAAGACTAGCCTAATACAAGTGGTCAAAGCAGGCCCGTAGCCAGCCGGGGGCCAGGGGGGGCCTCGCCCTCCCTGAAAAAAATTCGCCCCCCCTGGCAAAATCCCAACATTCTCGAGCAACAGCTACAATTATAATGATTTTGACCATCTTTCCCGTTGCAGAGCTCCAACCTAGGCCCAATTAACTACAATTGTTTTGTTTAGTTAACAGCTAAGATGATTAAACAATTTCGCCCCCCCCCCCCTACCCCCTCCTTTGGCATCCTCAACATGTTCAATTCAACCAAGGCCAACACGTGTTAGGTTGGTAGAAAAATTGTCAGAAACTGTGCAAAATAAAAATCTTTTAGGAAAGAATAGGCTAATAACCTAACAAAGAGGGAATGATTTTCCAGCAGGCCTACAAACCGGTACAAATTAGGCTATTTGATATCAGTTGTCGCTATTCTCGGTAGGCTACCAGTTGCATAGCCAAGGGGGGGTTTTGGGGGTTACAACCCCCCTTTGGCACGCGTTTGACGTCACAATATTGAGAATGGTGCTTTCAGTCTCTATGTCTGTAAAACAAAGCTGGCCTAATTTTAAACGAAACTGCATTAAAAGAGCGAGTCTTTCCAATACCAAACATTCAAATATCTCAGCAAGGAATTAGCAACAAGAAAACACAGAACTTAGCTTTATTACCGAAATATGCCGAAGAAAACATGATCTTATCCTTTTGCTATGCCACCGGACAGCACCATTTTACAGTAATATTCATACTCAAATTTTTGTTGAAAATGCTCTCAGAATGCACCAAATTCAAAGTAATTTTTCAAAATTTTCTGGGGGAGGACTCCCAGACCCCCCGCCGCTGGGTGTCAACCACCCCCCCTCCGCTTTCAAAATTACTGGCTACGCTACTGCTCAGTACCATACCTAAATGCTAAGGATCAGTGATAACCAATTTGTGCAGTGATTAAACAAATTTGTGCAGTGATAAATTGCAAAAATGTGCAGTGGTAAAGCGAGTGGTTTTTGAAGGCAACACATACAAAATATAAACCCGTAATCTTTTAAGCAGTGTTCATTTTTTTTCTTCAATCCAATCAGTGGAAATCAAATTTGTTTCTAATTTTCTGATCTGTGAAGTGTTCATCCTTGAAGCAGATATATTGCTACATTTGGATCTAGCACTGCCGTTTGTGAGTGTGGATTCTCACTGTTAACATGGGTTGGCGCTCCCACTAGGCGGAGCATGTTACAACCAAGACAGGCAAACTTGGTGCTTATGGCCTTTGAACATTCTGTATCGAAATCTATCGATTTAGACTTGTTTGTGAGACGGTTTGCATCCAAACATCGGCGACTGCAATTGCAATAGACTAGCTCACCGGTGTATAGGCGGAATGTATCATATATACCAAAATTCTCGGCACTACTTTCTTCGAGCCAGTTAAAGTTTTTTCTCGTAACAAGTACCGCTATTTATACAACAAGTCAACAATTGCTGTGATGTTGGTCATTGTAATATGGTTGCCGTGATTTAACTAGCGGATAAAATAAGAGACCAGTGTTGGTCTTAACACTAATCTGATATAAGTTATTGCAATTTTTGTGGATACCGGTATTTAAAAGGTTAAAATGCCAAAATCATTTAAATTTTTTTGGCCCCCCCTAACAAAAAGTTGGCCCCCCCTTGCTCTGCGGTCTGGCTACGGC
This sequence comes from Aplidium turbinatum, assembly GCF_918807975.1. Taxonomy (NCBI): domain Eukaryota; kingdom Metazoa; phylum Chordata; class Ascidiacea; order Aplousobranchia; family Polyclinidae; genus Aplidium; species Aplidium turbinatum. The sequence goes on along the minus strand of NC_137480.1, from coordinate 18,003,762 downwards.
CCTGGGTCAAAGGCCATTGGAAATCCAGTTCAATGTTCTTTTAACTATTTATTTTTTATGGAAATATTGTCCAATTTTGATTATGTGAAAATTTAAAACAAAAATGTTGACATTTGCCTACTTTTTATCCGCCTTGCACAAGCTACTTTGTGTAAAATATTTTGCATTATTGCAGAAGAAAACAAGTCAAATATTATGCTGCTGCAAATTTTAATTAATCAAAGATTTAATTCTGTTGTGAACGTGATTAATTGAGTTATTTTAAAAGTTGATACATTTTTCTTAAAGTATTCATTTAGTCATGAAGTATAAACGCAACACGAAAAACTTTACTTGCAAGTAATGCGTGAAAGTTTTCTGTTCACTGGAAACGCTACTGAAGTAAAGTATTTACTTCTAAGAAAGCATCTCTTCTAAATTAATACGTTGCTGGTAATTTTATTTTTTGTCGAGATTTTAGTGCAACAGCTCCAAATAAAGTTGTTAACTTTAAATTTTTGAATAATCATACGCTGATTTCAACCTAACATTTTAGTAAATCCTAAATGCAGCCTCTGTTACTTTTGCATGGAAATCTGCCAGGAAAGATCACTTAAAGCAGCATTTTTTACAATACAAACAATCACCCAATCAATCAATCAAAACAGAACTGACTTTGCTTGAGACTGGTTGTGAAACGTATTCTGGCTTCTAAAAACGATAGCCGACGTAAGAAGTACAGGTTCCAAAATGCGAAAACAAAACCTATAATGTATTCCTCGTTCAATTTTAGCACTGAAACTAAACATTGAAAGAGCACATTTCACAGAACTGAGCACGAATTTATTTACGGCACTTTGGCCTCTATTTTTCATTCAAATCGACTACAGTAGGTTACCCCCACCACGGCCTACTAGAACACGGCCAAATATGTTGCTATTTGAGAAAATTTCTAAGAGTCTTAATTGCTACAATCATAGCCATGACAAACCTGTCATTTTCCTGCTTACAGAAGTATGTAAAATAAGCAATATTTGCATGTAGACATATTTTTGTCTTGTTTTGCTGGAGATTAGATATGTATGTTAAGCACAATTTAAGCAATAATAATGTAAAATATGTAAGACTTTCCAACTGCATCCTGGCGGTAGTCTCATCATACAGTCCTTAGGTTTTTTGTATAGCAGGATCTTTCGCCAATAGCCATATTTTATTTGCAAATTTAAGTTTGGCGAAAAACAAAACAAACTAAAGTTTAATTTGGCATCAAATGAACAGCTTACAACATAGAATCCAGAAAAAATCTTCGATACTTTAAATGAAACATGCAATTGCACCAAAAGCGACACACCAAACGATACTACTTCCAGGGTGCAGTTGGAAAGTCTTACATATTACATTAATTATTGCGTAAACTGTGCTCAACGTACATACCTAATCTCCGGTCAAACAAGCCAAACATATGTCTGGGTGCAAATATTGCTTGTTTTACTTACTTCTGGAAATGGGAAGATGACAGGTTTGTCATAGCTATGATTGTAACAATTCAGACTCTTAGAAATTTCCTCAAATAGCAACATATTTGGCCGTGTTCTAGTAGGTCGTGCCCCCACCTATTTTGCTTTTAACAATAGGCTACTGTAGCCTATATTGAGTTGTGCAATAAATTTAAATGCTAATGGAAGACAGCTTTTTAGTTTTCACTTGGCTATATATTTATAGCATGTAGCCTATCTTTTGAGTCTGCAGTGGTAAACTATTGTGACAATATAGAACCTAGCAGTATTTGAAAATACAGCACATAAAATGTTGAACCAACTGTGTCCAACTGAGAACATGTTACGTCTCCACTCTCCACTAATGTTTTTCCCAGTTACGCAGCGTCTGTGTTGTTAGCTGTAAGCGCTGACAGCAACACATTAGGCTATAGTGTCGCGGTGTCCAAAACGTATCTGCGGCTTTCGGACCACGTGGTATGCACTAGTGACTACAAAACTGATTTCGCTTTTGCAATAGTTGGCAATTCCAAAGTTAAACAATTTTTTTCACATCTGTCTTCCTGAGCACTTTTCTTTGGTTTGAATTCACAATCTAAACAGCAGGTTGTGAAGCTTACTTAAAAACCGTTTTGAAATTACATATCTAAAATTATTTTTAACAAAAATAGCCCCGATATATTCATTGTAAGGTGCAATTATATTTACTTGCAAAGTTTAACTATAAATACTCGTCAAATTTACATTTGAAAACATTTAAAAATATCTAAAAAAGCTAGGCCATATCTCAATTTCATGATTAGGCTTTCATTTTTGCCCTTAAAACTTCTCCAACTCTATCGCTGTAATAGGAAGATAAAAAGCAAGGGACGTCAGAAGGTTAAAAGTTAGCTTTTTGAAAGTTCCCAAGAGTTCACTCACCTTAGTAATTAATTGTCAACGAATGGAATATAACAAAAGGTTACTTTGTGTTGCAGCGTGGCCAATGGGCGCACCGGAAACGAACAGAGAGAACAAGAAATGGCTTCACACTGAAACGACAGAAGTACAGAAGAATGCTAACCTCGTATAAAGACTTATTTCTTCCATTTTTTCATATTTTGTTGTATCCTGTGTATTTTGTTGTATCCTGTGCTGTATTGCGAAAATATTTGAACCAATAAATGTCAGTCTTGATATAAAGCTTTCGCATGATTGTAAGGTTTATGATGTATCCTATGATTGCTACGCAGTCAAATATTTTTCTTTTTTTTTATTGCAGTAAATAGACTCAACATGGTTTAGCTGTTCTTAATTTCAAAATTTATCAGAGATGCTTTTTTTTCATTTCCAAGTGCTTGCTTGTCGTTTTCCAGATAGCAAACTCTGTCATTTTTGCACTGATTCAACATTTGACAGGTGTCGAATCAATGTAAAAACGACGGATTTTGCTGTGTGGGTGAGTGGTCTAAAAACGGTTAATACGTAAATTGAATTATGTAGTATTACAGTATATTACCAGTCGATTTGCAGAATCACTTTGTACTTCACTTTTTTTTAAGAATGTATTGAAAAAATAAAAAAACTCAGCACCTAAAGAATCATGTAGTCCTGACAGCTCAGCTGACAAATTCGATCTTTTCACCTCGACTTAACGTCTGCAAACATTGAATCGATAAAATACATAATTGAATTTAGATAGATAAATTTACGCTGTTGGAAAGTAGCCTACTGGTTTTAGGCATTCACTGCATTTAGTTTAACCTCTAGGTATCGTTGCGTGTTTTAATTCTGATTCTTGCTGCTTTACTTTACTCATTTTATCAGTATGTTTTTGTGTTGTGCCATCGTTGCTGAACAGGTTGTGTTAACCTATTTTAGCCACCTTGATAAAGTCAGTCGTGCTGACTGACGAAACGTCGGAAATACAAAAGCTAGTTATCATCTTTAACATCACGAGGTAACCTAGTATATAGTCACCAGAAGAACGCAAACTAATTTTATTAATTGAATTTGTTGACGTAGTTACCCCAGACAGTAAATCAACCTGTTTTTTACATTGATTAAACGTCTGGAGACTTTACAAAACGGTAGATTTGCTGTCTGGAGCAACACTGAAAGTATGAGCTATATTGCTTACCAGGTTAAAAAGGGTTCTATTCAACTTTAGTCATTTCTCACAAAAGTTCTTCTGCTCTTAACGTTATTGCGCTTTTTTTAAATGCTAAACTGATTTATAATTTCAAAAATTAAAAAAATATCGGAAAGAAAATTGCAGATGGTCTTTCTCCGTAGTTTGTTATCAGTGCAACGTCTAATGTCCTATCACGCTCAGTATTTTCTTCGTCATGACTAACACATTTACAATGCAGCTGTTAGCACAATTTCAAAGAATTCGCGAGGGCTTTAATTGAAAATGGAAATTAGTGGAATTTTTAGTGACATGAAAGCACAAATACGTCTCTTTCGACTGCAAGACGATGAACGGCAGAAATCAAAGAACAAATAAAAAATAAAGTGATCTTGAATACAGCAACAAAAAAGTGACAACAAAGTTTGTTTTGAAGTATTCTTGCAATCTCCAGTGCGTGGTGATACTGGATTTTGATTAAAAGCGGAAGATAAACACATAAAATATATCACGGTGGCCAAACAGCGCGAAATAGCGCAAACAGTGATGTTGAAAGAGTAACAGCACAAAGAGCAGGTTCTAATTGCAGAAGTTGTGAGTTGTTTTCTCATACGAGCAAAAATTAGCCTAATATGCTCATTGATTTGAGCTTAGTCGAAAGCATGAATCGATTTATTTAGGAACCAGAAACCCTCTGCTGGCTTAACCAGACTTGGACTAAAATGGGAAATGTTAAAAAATTTGGTATCGATTGATAGCAAACATTTGCGTATAGTATGAGTTAACGATGGCTAAACCCGTTATAATTACCCTTTTTAAGACGTTTTGAGTAACTATAAACCTCAAGAAAAATCACAGTTTTTCTTCTGGTAAAAACATTTTTGTAATATTGTAGTAGGCTAAGTATGACCAAAAAATTATGTTCTTGCAAGTAAAGTGTGGATCCCAACGAAAAGTTTAGTGACGTCTTCAAGATATTCAGATATTTATAAAAGTAAAATCGCAAACGCTACACCGAAATGGAAACAATTTGATTACTGTTTTAGAGATTAAATGTCATTTCCCGAGTAGCCGACGCAGTTCTTTGAAACAAAAAAACAAAAGATTTTGACACAAAGAGGGTACTTTTCGTTTTTCTGTTCATTGCTGTGAATGTGAAATATACGTAAGTTATAATTTGCAACTGCTTACCTCATAAATGCAGATGCGCTACGTTTTGAATAAGGTAAAACATCAACTTATTAAACAAACACTTTAAAAGTTTAAATGGTTTTTAATCTCTCATTCGAAATGCAAAACACGTTTAAAAGAAATGCATTTTGAAATAATCAACCTGTACAGGGGATTGAGATAGCTACTACACAGAAAACCTTTAAAGTCAACAGAGCTGCTTTTTCGTGATCTGTATATGACTGGAAAACGAATGCTTTCGCGGAATAGAACAAAGTCTGGAGACTTACTTAGCAACCTCTGGCGTTCATAAGTAGTTCTTAGAGCCTTGCAAATTGATTTGCAAATGACGTCACTTACAATTGTAGTTTGTAAACTTAAGAAAACAAGAAATTTCCTAAAGTCTAAGTTTTATAAACTCAGACCCTCTCTTGTAGAGACAAGCGAAACCAGCGTATTTTCTGCTGCGCAGCCGAGACGCACATAAATTTTTCTTTGGCTGTTCGTTTTGTATTATCCGGAAACATATCCGAATATCCGAGATTGTATGGACTGGTGGGAGACTGTGCGATGCTGACACGAGCCGCTTGTTTGTCGTCTTGTCTTTTTCTTTTCGCTAAAAAGATCACAGCCAATCCTAAGGCTACCCCGACCAAAGAGGCGACCACAGCAATGGTGGCGTTTTTTGTAGAATTGTTGGTCTCTGGAGATACAGACTTCTTTCTTTCGAGAAATCCACACCCCAGCCAGTCTTCGCGAAACGATTTAGGCCCGGAAACAACTTTCACATCCCAATTGTTAAACTTCCAATATTTAGTTCCCTTCACAAAGTAAGTGTGGTTTTTTCCTGCAAGATACTTTTAGATTTAGAATATTTATCTGCGGAAGCAATAACGACACAAGTTGATACCAGCAGAAAGCTAATTTAATCAAAGCGTGCCACCGGACAATATTGAACATGATCATTTCCACAATTTTGGCTAATTCAAAATAGTTTTCCATTAAGATTTTTGAAAATCTTTGCCAAGTGTATTTACATATAACATCTGATGTTTTATGTTGACTGTGTTTATCTGTTCATTTACATACTGATCAGTTACAAAAAAAAAAATCATACCGTCTTCATCTAGTCCTGTGAATGCAGCATCCACTGATGAAGGAATACCCTTCCAAATACTGATAGATTTTGGATACTTTTCCTCGACTTTTTCGTCACTAAACCTCCAATAATATGAACCTAGGCAAGAACGTGATCACATACAACATCAATAAATCTTGCAATATATTATTTGCACGTTCGCTCGGTATATTTAGCCTAAATGATAGGCCTATCCAAACAGTTGAAATCTATTTCCACAGGAAGCGGTAATTTATTGGAGCAGCAGAAAAAGATTAATTCATGTCTTGGTAGCGTCATAGTGAAAACATCAACCAAGAATAATCAATGAAATTTGGGCTTCACAGGATTTAAAATTCACCTTGAAAAAAATAACTTTTTCCGTTTCGTATCCACCATACGGCGGCGCCAATGTGCTCGTTTTGAAGCCCAAGAAAGCGAACTGTCCGAGGAGAATTCTCCTGCAAACTCACGCCGTTGTATTCCCAGTACATATGATCTGAGAGAAAATGACAATACAGTGCTAATTCTATAAGTTAAGTTTATGCTTTAGTTTTGGCAACGTTTGTGCTTTAGTTTTCTTGAATACAAAAAAAATCAAAACTTGAACAAGCTTTGCATAATGTTCAACTTGATCAGTTTCTGCAGTCAAGGAGATACAACAACGCGACTTTGATGATGCAACGAGGCAAAGTATATTTTGATGAGGTTTAAGTTGCACGAAGCAGAGTGAAACTATCCGTCGTTACGATTCCTGTTCAATCTCTTTTACAATGACAATGACTCATCATTGTCACAATCGAGTAATCCAAACTGGAACTAAGTGTTTTATTGGTGTGTCGCCCTTTGCTACATTTTTTACATTTGAAGCCTGAAAGCAGCCACGCACCGAGTTTTGGCCCACGAATCGTGCGTTACATAACTTCGATTAAAGCAGTTGATGTGTTTTAATGACGTCTTATATCAAGAGGAAGGCTTATGGGATTTTTCCCCCTGGAACAACTTATGTCAAAAAATAGATCTTAATGGACCACAGTTTAGGTTATAGCATGATCTTAAAGGTTAATCGTTATAGACTTTGCCACGCTAATGGGATGCTCATAAGACGTCAATGAATTTCTGTTAATGAAGCAATTTAAATGTTTTTTGATTTGCAATACCTTTGAAAAACACGATTTGATTCGTTCGTGGATTTTCATACACAGCGTTGACTCCATTTGTCAAATCAGACCAAAAACTTGTGATCTTGTAAGGGCCACGCATACGGAAGTCTTCTTGTTTTCCTCTCCATAGGTATTTTCCACTGCGCAGAATATGAACTTTAGTTTAATGTTTGTTATTTGTCGTATCCAGGCTTAAACCTGGTGGTTGAAGATTTAGATTAAGTGGGCGGGAAGGCAAGGGAGCCAATCTTTGTGTCCACCTTCAGGTATGCCTTTAAGTGTCCTGCCAAAGACACAGTTGCATGCTCTTGAGCGGTGTCGAACCGGCGCCCTTTCGATTGCCGTTCAAGCGCTCTCACCACTCGGCCATGCAGCCGAATGTTCAATGATTTTGGTGTCAATTGGTTGATTTATCGTCGTTGTACATTGGAACAAGTCACATCTGAGAACCTACTGAGTGAAATCCAAAACTAATCTAGTGAACAACAGTTAATTTCTCTTTATCACGATCAGAAACCGCATTAAAAACCAATTTAGGTTGATTGGGAGACTTATTTTTCGCTTGAAAAAAGCAGTAAATGAAAACCGATTGAAAAAAATGAAATAGGCTACAAAGAATTTTTTTTTAAAAGATCAACTTGCAATTGAAAACTTTAAAACGGTTAAAGAGTTTTTATCATCGTATTGAGCTGTGTATCATTGTTTTCTATTTGGTTCTTTTTCATTTTTTTGGCATTTTTTGTTGCTAAGTTTAATTCTCCAAATATTAACTGCTATAACAAAGCTCAATTTAAGCAATTGGAGCGTTACCTGAAAATGTAAAGTTCTCCGCGTATGAAACTCACAGCGTCATAATGCGTCAGTTGACAAATGTCAGGTTCAAGGGGTTCGGTTGTGGTTAGTCGAGGGGGTAAGGTTGTCGTGTGAAAGTTTTTTCTAGAATTTAAAATAAAATAAAAAGTTTGATACAAAGAAACGTTTAAAATGCAAAGAATGTTGCAATCAAAAGGTGAATGGTAAATGATGTAGCCTACTCCGTCTGTGTCTACCCACCCTTTATAAATCTTTGTCCTAAACGGAAAAAATTTAGTCGTTTTTTGTGGCTTTTCGGTCGTCGTCGTTGTTGGGATGATGGGGATTTCAGGCCTTGCATTTCGCTTTCCTGCAAAGTAATAAAAACTAGTTTTCAATATCAAAACTTGCTTGGAAAATGCCGTAATATACTGAGCCAGATGCACAGTAGCAGCAATGCGAATACAGCGTGGGTTAATGCACAAGAGTCACTGTATGCTGTAGAACACCTTATGTGTCATAGTGAATTGTTTAAAGTTCCTTTTTTGTTTGTTGTTCAGTTTTGCAACCAGTGGCGTTTTATCATCGAAAGAAATAACTTTTAACCGACACACATTACAATCACCATTAATTGAGCACAAGTGGAATTCCTATATCAACAATTTTTGGAGTCATTCCAGAGTAAACTGTGTTTATCCAACTTTGGACAATGGAATTATGGATCATTATGAAACTGTGTTTTGCTGCTTGTGTTATAAATGTCTTTAAAAGGAACAAGTCCGAATAAAATCTTGGTGATGAAGGTTTACGAGCGCCCACTAACGGATTACCATAAATGCTTTGAATTCCGAAAACGTCGTCTTGAGGTAGTTCAAAGTTCTTCGTATCGTGATACTTATATACTGGGGCCATAATAGCCTTTTGGTTGGGCGAATGACCAAGACCCAATGCGTGGCCCAGTTCGTGAACTGCGACCAAAAATAAGTCGTTCCCTGAAAAGAGATGAAGAATCACAGTAAAAAACTTGAATTTAAAACCATTTGAGTATAGCGTCAAAGAGAAGTGCTTGAAATTCACAGACAATTTCTTCACAGATAATTGACAAAGAGATGAGTTGCAAGAGAGGTGGACCGTTCTTACAAATTAATGTAAAAATGTATTTTCTTTATTTATAACGTTCTTTTTCAGGCAAGCCGTATTTTATTTCTGGCATCAGCAGCTTCCTCAAATAAGGAAATATCTTCTCAACCATGAAACAATGTTGCCCGATGTTAAATCGTTGCGTTGATCAACAAACAATTGCTGTAGGTTCATGAAAGCAAATGACGATCAAGCACAATCGATCACTTGATCTTAATACCCAGAAAATGATTCACCTGCCCTTGCTCATCAGTTTTAATGGGCATGTCATTCAATCCGTGATCAATCGATGTTCATAAGAAAATGCACGCAATTTCATTTCGCTTGGAAAAAACATGAAAAAACGATTTTCGTTTCTACACTTGTAAGCCTGCTAATCAAAATAAGAGATCACCCATGGTACAAGGTCACCAACCATAAATTTCCATCGTAATTTCAGGGACGTAAATACCGGGGGGGCTGAGGGGAGCAAATTGCCCCCAAAATTTTATTTTGCCCTCAAAAAAATATGTTTTGATGCTATTGCAACATTTCAATAGACATTGTATTACATGTTGAATGACGTTTTGTAAATGTTTGGCTGCATTCAATGGCTATATTTTTAAACAAACTTTCTCTTTCAAATATCATAAAATTTTCCCCCCCCCCAAGAGTTGTTTTTGTTGCCTTAAAATTTTCTTTCTTGCTACGTCACTGCGTTAATTGCGTCACGAGATCTTTGTGTCGTTTTCACCTCCATTGCACAACGACATACAATTCCTTAGATTTCAAAGTGAAACAAAGCAAAAAAGTTTTGCGTTAAATCAAAATATTTAATTTAAAATGTTAATAAAATAAACAGCAATTAAAAATGTTCCAATATTAAACGTAACGTGACATTTTAGAGCAACTTTTATTCATAAGCAGTTTCAATCATTAGATCTGTCTCTCAAATGGTGTGATTTGGAATTTTTTAAGCAGAATATAACTGTGATTGAGTCTTCCTTTTAGAAGGTCGTTAAATCCTTGACTATCTCGTTGGTTTGATTTTCACCTGAAAAACATCAAGTTGGTGGAGGTTGCTGATGGTGAAAGCTTGTCATGTTACGTATTTTCAATGTAAAAAACTACTTTGAGATTTAAATAATTGATTTTAAAGTATATTGGAAGTTCCACTGTACTTAGGTGAACAAACTTTTTAGCTTAAAATGACAAAGTTCAGTAGGCCGTAACTCTACGAAGGGTCGTAGGCTTCTCTCTCTAAAGTAGCGTAGTCTAGCCTACTGTTTATAATCATGAGAGAAATCAAGTGCTATGTTGCATTTTTCCAACCAGAAAAATCAAATATTTTTTAACATTGATTCAACGTTTTGAAGACATTGAATCCATTTTAAAACGCACTGATTTGTTGGCTAGGGCAGTCCAGATGTCTTCTCTTTTTCAATTGTTGCAATGTCACAAGAAACAAAAGCAAAACGGTAGAAACTATTGCTGGCTGGCACAAAGTTTACACTTTAATTCTTATCCACCCCTTGGAAGGCCTGATGTACAAACGAAAAGTTTTGGAGATATTTTTTAAAAATTTCTTTGAGAAATCGCGTTCAAAATTTACATGTATATGCAACAAATCTAACAAAAAAACTTCTTCCCCTTGAAAATAGTCAACTCTTATAAAACCAATACGAAATGCGATATAAGTTTGAGTCTGCAAGTAGCAACTATGTTTTAATAACTGCAACTTTCTTTGTGTTCATCATAAGTAAATCTTTTTTCCATTTTTTTTATACAACTGTTACGTTTTTCTTTTTTTACCACGATATTACCGGGCATCAGCTAAGAAAGTAGATTGTTTTATAAATAAGCAATGTACAAAAAACGATTGTTCACGCAGCAAGCAACAGTCAAATAGAAAAATAAATAAATAAAAAAGAACAAAGCATTTTATGCATTTTTGACGTATTGCTTTGAAAGAAACGACAAACTTGCCAAAGTGTTTTCGAGCCAGGTAATCACCTGCTACTCAACATTTAGTTCTCAGTGGTAAACCTGAAGTAACTGATCTCTTGTGTGTAATTTATTGTGGCGTGGTTTACTTGTGTTTGTCGCCCCTGTCTTGAAGAGGTTGACTGGTATGCTGGTCTTGTGGCCATGCATTGTTTTAAAAGGTACAACCCAACTGGGTTGTTTTTTTATTATTGTCTATAAATAATTCATAAAGAAACCTTAGCCTGGACGACTGCACTTAATTATTCATGCGAATACAATATTTAAAAGGGGAGAGTAGACAAAATGCTTTTGTAAAAATAACAAAAAACTACATTCTTTGCGGCACCTTATTTTAAGACTTGGCCTATTTTTTATTTTGACTTTGTCACCACTAAAAGAGAGCTGTGCTGTACGGATACGCTCTGTGACGTCACAAGAGGTTTCTGCAAAGAAAAAAAATGCAGCTAAAAAGAAGCTACACGAGGTTCAATCCCAACACCTTTTATGACGTTATAAATACAGAAAATAACCCATTTTTTTGCATTTATGCTATAAGATCGGTCCACCTTTCCGCTCACCCTTTTGTCAATTACGATTCTTGGCTACCATTCGTGAATAAGATTGTCAGTGAACTTCAAGCAATATTTTCAATTATTGCAAGCTAAACCGAAATAAGCCCGCCATCGATTTCCAATCAATCTGTGCGTTTCCAGTTTATTTTGGTTTCATCTATTTCAGTTATTTTGTCCTACTTATAGTGCATGCATATTTTATACCATTAAGAAAAAAATATGCATAAGCTCGGTTGGTCAGCGCGTGACTTCATGAACGAAGAAGCTTCAAGATCAAGCGCCGCACTGGTTCAACTCTCGGGGTGTGCGCTTGAGCAACGCATTCTAAGAACTGCTTTCCATTTAGCGGCACCTAGTGAACAATAAACAATCGGTAACTTTACTCTGTCAATCTTAGTGACCAGGCCTGCGTAAAAAGCCTCTAGAAGTAAGCGAAACTGCCGGAATTGAGCTCCTAAAGACGCTTTCCCAGTCCGAGGATAAAGATTCAATCAATCAAGATATCTCACAAACGAGAACAAAAAGAAGCAAGCAGTCTGTGCTGTTCTTATCCTCAGCATTGTCTACTTTTTTGTATAAATGGGGTTAATGGGTGTAGAGCGTCAACTTTACGCATAGCCCTTGAAACAAACGCGAATAATAATTGATAAATTTTGGAGCAAGTAAACCTGCTCAGCCTAGAATTTAGTTGGAACAATAAACTAATGAGAACAGATCTTTTGCATTGTTTTGTTCTATTACCAACCTAATCCTCAACTGAAAATTACTCCCTTTTTACCATGATTTTGATTTAACATATGTAGTGTAGACGTTGAATCTATATAAAAAAAAAAAATAGGGAAATGGAGATGGTGGCTAATAACTGAGATAGTCAATATTAGTAGTCGGGTCAACAAACAGGCACTTGCAGTGCGCCTTACCTTGATAAGCTTCTTTATGTAAAGTCCACGGCTCAGCCCCATCAAAGTGAGTATCTCCACCGATTCCTCTTCCTGGGTAATAGGCGTGGGCCAGGTAGCCCCCAACCCCATCAAACGCGGTGTTGTCATTGTGATACAATTCAGCAAAAAATGTAACAATATCGGGATTGTCTTGTGGAAGAACTTTTTGGAATTTCAAGGGGACATGTTTACTCCAAACGGAAAAGGCATCGTCAATAGCTTCGTGGGTAAGTTTCTCTCCTAGTTTAGGAGTGTAGTTGTTTATGCTGAAATAAATGACATTCAATATCATAAACATATTTCATGACTCAATAGGTTTCAAATTTCATAAAATAGAAGTAGGCCTACAAAGCGCGAAATTAATGCAATCTATCCTTGAAAAAGTGTTTGCTAAAAAATGGACGATAAATCAATACAATTCTTAGAAAAGTTGTTTCTTGAAATGTTTTTAGAAGAAAATCTACTTCCTCTGGAATTGTAGGCTAGAATTAAAGTAATCCTCGATTGGCAAGACAAAGGGAAGGCTTTCGCACACCAGTGAGCTACTCAGGCTGAAAACGATCATGATTAAAATAATACATGTCTTGCAGTAGTTTGGTCACTGTCGTCAAACAATTGTTTTGAAATGGCTTGATCATGAATTGTTTGTGTTATTTAAATATAAATGACATCTCACTTTCTGGGTCGTACACCACGAGGTTACTTATCATTGAGATTTTGGATCACCCCTAAACCTTATTACTGACGCTACTTCGGTTCGTACCACCGCTTATACATCTTATTGCGTAACAATAGGCCTGATAGCAAACCATGCTAGAAGGTAAGTTATGTGACTGCGTCTGTAGCAGGCTGTGTTTGAACTACTGTATGACGCTTTAAAACAGAAGTCCGTAACGTTGTTAGCCATATAAGAAGATCAATTTCAAGTAAATCCAAAGGTTTTAATAGCTAACCTATGTTCTATTTTGAGAAGTGTTGTTGTCCTATTTGTTTTGTTGTCTTTGGGGTAAGAGATGGTTTGCAAAATTTCTGAAATTTGTTTTAAAGAATCTACCCAAAACGTTGAAACGAGACATTTTAAAATTGTTTCTAAACTTCAGCAAAAATGCAATAAGTGTGACATGTGGAAGGCATGCGGCATAAAGGAAGAAATATTGCGTCTGGGCTCATCTTCATCATTTTCTAAAAGGTTAATTTAATAAACGATTAATTAATTGAATGATTAATTGTCATTCATCCACATGAATGACATTTTATTTGCCCATATTTCTTCCATTGCTTTGTCTTTGCGACATTGCACGAGATTTTAAAAATCAGCTCTTTCATTTATAGGCTATTTCATCAAATTTATTTCCCTCTTAACTCTAAAATCAAAAAGTTACAAACAAAATACAGTTACTCGAAAATCATCACCTTTTGTTTGGGCTTAATGTCACATTTGACTAAAGTTATGCTGTAAGTGGTTGATAAAAAAAACAAACACTGGCAGCATTTTTTACACATTGAAAGCATGCAACGTTAGAAAATATCAAGATCAAATTAAGTTATTCGTTTACAATATTTATGCAAAGAAATGAAATGCTACATAGTGTCACGGGCATTAATAGACAAACTGGCAGAACGTTCTCTGGTCAGATATAGTTAATTTTTTAACCAAAAACTTGTTTCACAGGAGAAAATATATCTCACACATGTACCAAATGGTCCATTCTTTAACGATTTGAACACCAAATATAAACAGAGGGGACAGTTTTACGACGAGGGGAAGCGATACCCTCTCTTGTTCTTTTGTCAGCTGCGGCCCTGGACATGATCGCTTAATTGTTGGTGACAGCATCGAGCCAATACAAAATTGCAAACTATCTGCATCTCTGAAAATAGCTGAAGCGCCAATATAAACGTCCACAAGCGATGCCGATGTGTCTCATCAATATTTTAGTTTTTAAGTATGAAAGAGAGAATTTGTTTTCTTGGCAAAGCGAAAAGCAGGTTGAAACTCAAAAGCGAAAAGACGACATGCTCGCTGGTGTTGGCTGTCAATTCAACTGTGGGCACGTCAAAATGACGTTTTCCTATCTCATACCCAAATAAACGGATTTAAATATTCATTGCTTTTGACGTTCGTTTGGAAAACAGCCCCAACAAATTACTCTGTGGTAAATAAAGTTTCTCTTTCACACAAGCATAGCTGACAGCAGTCGCTTTCTTGAATACATGGCAATCAATGGCTGTTTGCAAAAAAGTGAAAACTTTCAGGCTTAATTACAATAATAATGATGAGTGTTTTTATATGGGGCTGCTTCCATCGCAGATATGCGTTGCTTTTAGTGCTTCACAAAGAAGCCAGTGTCAGCGCAACCGTATGGGGACGCAGTCGAGTACAATATTAGGCCTACTCCAAAGTTGAATCAATTCTTTTGTAGAATGCCAAAGTATAGTTTGAATGTTTCTCGGCAGCCGATTTGTAGCAAGAATTCACAGAATAGTTTGAATATTGTATAATATCCTGTACGGAAGGTACAAAAACTAAATAAGTGTCCCCTTCAAGAATTTACTCAATTTTTTGCCAAAATACAGCCGACCTCTCCTGATAGGTTGTCAAACCCACGTACTGTACTTTCAAGCGTATTCCTGTACAGCTCTAATGGCTAATTACAATACAGCTTCAAAGAGTAACTACCAGTGCAGACTTGGCTGGACAAACACAGACCTACCCAGATAGCAAATCAACCTTTTCTTTGCATTGATTCAACTTCTGCAGAATCCATGTATAAAAACGGTTGATTTGCTGTGTAGGTAATGTATGTATTTTGATCTGTATTTGAACTCCCACAAAAGTAATATGAAATGTAAACACTTTTACTCACGAATACGTGACTACCATTGATCGCCACTTGGAGCCGACGTTTACATAACGCTTTTTCCTTTCTAAATTGCTATTGATTGAAACCTGAAAACCAATTTCAAATGAAAAAAAAATTATCATTTCGAAAGCTGTCAGAAAACATTACGACACATTAAGTCAGTAAAATGGTTTAATTAGTTTCAAGTTTTTAAAATGACAAAAATGTAGCAGAAATGAAATAATAAATGTGCAGTAGGCTTATATGACAGAAACAGAAAGGATAATTTTAAAATTTATTCACAATTTTTTTTACAAAAAAATAGTAACGAATGTGTTACATTATCTTGGTTTCCACATCTGGGCTTGTGCATTAGTTCTAGTGTTTTGTCATCTAGTTTGCCCGTTACGTCCAAGCCAAAAAATGATTGCATTTCCATAAGTGCTTTGTTCCAGCTAACTTGAGCTGCTTCGTGGCCGCCGTTCCGTAAGGAATCCGGCGGAACATATCCGTACTTTAGTAAGTAATCCTGTAAAATAAAACATAAGTTTCTTTAAACAACTTTGTGAGTAGAATCAACATTTCTTCTTATAAATTTCAGATCAAATAACGTTTTTGGACCCTCAAAAAAATACTAGCCTACTTCAATTGAAACGACACAAAACTTAAGTCTTGAGATAATGGTGTGTGTTGTGTGCATTTTTGCCAAAAGCTTGTGGCGTTGTTGTGACAAACTGAATAGCGTTTTTAGTATTTAACTGTAGGCTAAATTGAATAGGCTCAACTTTTGTTGAGTAAGCTACTTTGTTTGTAGCTTACCCAAGCTAAACATACAGATATTATCTTCAGAAGACAAGAATAAATTGTTGTAATCAACATTACATGCCGATGATTAGCAAGTTGTTGAACACCAAAGTAACAGTGCATGCTTAATGGTAGCCGTTCTCCCAAAGGACCCATCTTTATCATAGGAAATCACGGTCTAAAAAACAACCTTATTGCCACTTGCTAGTGACTGCATGCATAGTAAGCAAAAAGTGTTGCACTCATAATTCCCGTGGTAAGATGAATGAATCAAGAAACGGTTCTCAATGACCTTATGCATCATCATTGTTATCAATCATCATCAATGCTATCGTCATCAACGTTGTTTCACTGGGAAAACATTTTGAAATATTTTGTTTCTAAAAAGTTTCCAACGGTAGTGTTCCAAATTGGGTGCTTCGAACGAGCTGGTCACGTGCCAGTGCCCTCCCCCCCAGAAAAATAAAATTCAATTATTTTTCGGCTTTCGCACAGTTTTCTCACTTGTTTCGTTCGCTGAATCACATTGCATTAATAATAAGCAGTGTAGCCAAATGAGAGAAGGTTTGAGACACGTCGGACGGATTTTCTAAAACTGTCTGTTCCGTGCCAATGCAACATCATTGTGAAAAATAGTAAGCAGCTTAAAAAACAACTTTTGCAGCAATTTTTGCATAGGTAGGCGTAGTCTATGTTATGTGTGCAGTCATTCTACGTTCAAACTATACTGTACGTGCCTTTCTGTGATTACATGAAGCCTGCTCTATCGTTGTTTCAAATAACTGTAATGTTGGATCAAGATTTTTAACTCTAACTTCTACAAAAATTTAGCTGTGATGAACAATGAACATGGTCAAATGCAAGGTGCACGTCGGAAACAATGAATCATAATTGGATCACAATGCGGCACAGTCAACCCTATGATTTTTAAGAAATATTTTTATCGGCCAGATTAATATTTTAGAGTCAGTCCATCGCATTAAAAAGCCTCGCCTTCTTTATTCTTTTCTGAAAAAATCTAATCCAATGGCTAATCCCACAATTTCCAAAGTTTGCAGTTTGTGCATTATTTCAACGTCAAAAAGAATTAAAACAATTTGATAGAAAGTTTTGCTGGCAGGTAGCGAGAAAATACAAGCTTTATGTTGATCTCGCTTCAACGTTTGAAAACGTCAAAGCCATAAAAAGTTGGGTAATCTTTCTTCTTTGTGACGTTATCGATCTTACAGCAAAATGCATCTTCTTGTTATGTAGGTTAGTCATTTCCAGACAGACTTTGGTCGCCATGGATTACGTCATCATGCAATTAGGCATGGCGAATTGAAAGGGAAAACCAAAAAATTTCCAAACTTTGTTACAAATCAAATCTCCATTTGAGCACTTGAAACAACTTAAACTATCTTGAGTGGGAAAAAAATCGAATAATTAGTAGACAATTAACGACAAAACTTTATTATCAAAACACACAAAAGCCTAAACCGTAGCACAGAATTTGCAACTTTAGTATAAATGAGCTTGACAAGCACAGGCAACTAAGGATTCAATTCAATCAAGTGTCAACTGCCACAAAATGGTATAAAATGGCACCCGGTGAAGAAACAATATCCAAACAAGTTGCCAAAGTAGCTGGGTCTTAATCTTAACCAAGGCGATTCACAATGTTAGCGAAAGGCCTATTTCAAAAACAAAACTTCGAAAGTGTAAATTAGTTAGATTCAGAACATAAAACGAACGTCTTTTTGCCGTACAACCAACCGACTTTAATGATTTACTTTTTCTTAGGAGTAGAACTATGTCTTGGAGACGAGGTTTTATCATTTTACTTCCCGGTAGCAAAATTACTAACCCAACCAATGTTTGGTTATTGAGCCATAACACCTAACAACAATTCCAGTAAAATTACGCGGAACGACCGTCATCCGAAGGAATGTTGTTTGTTACATAATGCACCTTAAAGAAATAAAACTAAACAAATTTTTATCACAACTTTCGTTTACGTAGTTTCTATGCATTCTTCAAACCTTGGTGAAGCTATGACGATTTATATTCGTTGTATTATATTGTTATTGAAAACGGATACTTTCATCACGCTTTAAGTGAAATGTTTAACATTTTTTAATAAGGATAAGATGATGCCGTCCGACATTAGACAAACATATAAAATTAATAAATGTCTAACAAGATTTTATAAAATCTAATATATCTTTTGAGTCATGCAAAAAGGCTTTAACTTTATTTACGCTTACGTCAATAAGTTGAGCATTAGCAGCGACGCAAATTCTTTAAAAAAAAGTGATTTTTCTTGCATGAGTAAAACATTGCTATGACGTCAATTTTGTGAGAACAAAAAATCCATTGATTTTAAAATGAAGCAAACAATAAGACCGAGTGAAAAGCTTTCTTCGCTACAATCCAAGACGTCATTAAGTGGTGTCTGTTACAAAACGTTTACGCGGAAGGCAGACACTGTTTGCCGAAGAATTCATACAAAATTCGCGCTGTCCCGGCCCTCAGCAGAGTGGCGCAGCGGAAGCGTGCTGGGCCCATAACCCAGAGGTCGATGGATCGAAACCATCCTCTGCTACATACGCTGTGATCGTATAGTGGTTAGTACTTCACGTTGTGGCCGTGACAACCCAGGTTCGAATCCTGGTCACAGCATTCTTTTCGATATTTTTCATTCAAATGTTTGAAAATGCATGAATAAAACTGCTGATTTTATGAACTTACTTTTCCAAAGATTTCGTCCGTTTCTCGTTTCGTTCTTGATTTAGCAACCAGTCTTTTACTTTCTTTGTTAAGTTTGTTGAATACTTTTAGTTGAAAAGAATTTGTACAATTGAAAAAGAAGAACAACACAGCATAGATTTTGCACATTCGGTGGACACAGAGTGCCACTTTCATTGTGCCAAAACTAACTTATCAAAATAACGGTCTTGTTAAAATTATGCTAATTAGTAGAAATCACTATTGAAAAATAAATTATACATTTAAAATACATTGCATTAAAAACTGGACTCATTAAAATGCTACCATTAAATAAAATGATGGTTTTTCGTAATGGTAAGCTTATTTGGTAAATTTATATCTTTTCAGGATGTAGGCTACTGTAGTACAATTGTTAGGAACAGCTTAAATTTCAAAACACTATGACAATCATGAGCTGATAAATTGAAGTCATTTGCTTTTGTAAATTATAAGATAGATTTGCTGAATAAGCATTGGTTTACTTTTGAGATAATAAAGCACAGGCCTAGCTTAAGACTGAAATATCTAACAAGTTTCTTATTTAGCACACTCTACTCTAAAAAAAAAAAATTTACCTGGCTGTAGCCTACTTTTAGAAATACCTGTGCAGCGTGCACAAGACATACCTGATACCTTACACTTTGGCAAAAAATATCTAAAAAAAACATGAATTTGCAATAAAATAGCGTTTCTGCTGAACAATCCAAATGTCAAGAAATATGATTCTTGCTAAAATTAGAAATAGGCTATCTATTTGATAGCTCAGCCTTTCAGCTGCACAATCGCACAATCATTCTGTTCTTAAGATAGGAGCACCTGTATTTATAAACTTTTTTTAAACTCCAAGTTGTCATGGCCAGGGATGGGTGAGAACTCTCACGAAGCCACATTTCATCCAATGTTTCCTCATTCTGGGGGATGAGCTAGCAAGCCCTAGGAACATGAACGCGACCTAGATAACCAGGAGTCCAGGACAATAGGATAATTTGTCGGCTGCATCAATTCGACACCGATGAAAGCACGCAAATGTCTTGAAGAGACACCTTAAGGCAGGGGTGTCCAAACTTTTTTCAGGCGGGCCAGATTTCATAATACGGAAGTGTCAGCGGGCCAACAGCTTCTGATGATTTTGTTTGCGGAAAGAAAGATCCATTTATAATAATATTGTAGTATTTAATGTCATTTTTACACAACAAAGCGATATGCAGGTTTATATGTTTTGTTGTACACTTATCATGATATATGGTAAGTTAGTTAGGCTATATACAGTGCCGGATTAACCATTATATTCACTTATTCTTATTGTGTCGTTTCGCAATAGTTCCCTTGGTATTTGCTGATGTCAGTAATTCTTCAACAGTTTAGTTTTTTCTGCGGTTTTGAAAGTTGGTTGCAAGATTTTTACTCTCAAGGTCCCTCGTTTCGTTTGCCTTCTTTTTTGTTTTTCTTTTTCCTTTGCTATTTTGCTTTCATGCAGTATTTTCCATCTCTTTTTCTTTTTTACTTTTTATTGCGATTTAACGTTCTTGGTGTGTTCTTACTACTTTTTTTTATTGCGTTTTAACTGTGTTATTTTATTTACTGGTTTCTTATGGTGTATTGCAGCCCTCGGGTTAATTTACAAGTGTTCAATGGCCTTCAGAGCAATTTGAGTTTGAGACCCTTGGCCTAAAGCAGGGGTTCTTAACCAGGGGTGCACGCACCACTAAGGGGTGTGAGACCTGTGCCTAGGCGGCAGGGATGGAGGAACCATTTTAAAAGTAGGTGGGCCCAGAGGCGCAGCAGTCTAAGTCAATCCTACTTCTGGGGGGCTTTGCCCCCCAGACCCCCCGTAACATTGTTGCATTGCAGATATTTGACATCGTTTACACCAGAAGTAGGCAACCTACTGCCCGCCAACAAAAATCATCCGGCCCGCCGCTCCTTTACAAATTATAATAATATGTGGCCAGGCCAGTGGTTTATTACAGTATAATCGAATGGAAGAACAAGTACTTTTCATTAATCATTTTAGTAGGCCCACGTCTTTGGTTTGCAACGTTTCTGTTTGTACAAACAAATAACTCAACATAAAGCGCCATTATGATGCAAAACATATTATTTTTTCCAAGTTAATGTGTCAAACAAGGAACGGCAAGGTTAATCTACTCAAAAATAGCTTTAAAACAGCAAATTTCTCTGTTACAAAGGAAAGGAAAACCAATGAATCAGAAAATTCTTCTGCTAGCTACAAGGTAGCACAATCAATAGCAAACGACAAGAAATCGTATAATGATGGAGAATTTGGGAAAAAGTGTAAGATGGATGCTATTGAAAACATATGTCCAGAGAAAAAAACAAAACTACTTTTCAGATATAGGCCTAAGTCTTTCAACAAGAATCGTATCTCGACGAAAATTAGAGATATCGGAGAACGTAACATCTAGCAAAAAGTTATTGTATATCTACAGTTCTTCGCAGTGGCAATTATAGATGAGAGCACAGACACGACAGATAAGCCTACAGCTGAGCTGGCAGTATTTGTGCGTGCAGTAAACAAAGATTTTGATGTTTAAGAATTTGTTCAGCTGATTTGCGTCAAGGATATTACTAGCTAATATTCTGAAGACATTAGGCTACGTCAACGCCTTGAAATCATGCCTTTGAATCTATCAAAACTGGTATTAATAGGCTACGGCCCGCCAAGACCATGTAAAGTTTGGCTTTGGCCCGCTGTTAGAAAAAGGTTGCCGATCCCTGGTTTACACATTGCGTTTTCATAACTGCTTTTCGTGCCAACAGGCAAAACTTTCTATTTTTGGGCCGGATTTGGTCAAAAAAATTACATATATAATTGTTAAATTTTTCTATAGCGCTTTACAAAATATGGCGATGTACATACAAATAAAAAAACAACAATACACACACAGTTATAATGCCACCTGGGAGTAATAATATGCAGCATTATACAGTAGGCTACGTGCATATGTAATGATATCACTGTTCTAGCCATAGAGACCATAGAAAATAATTAAATTGATTGGTAGATTGCTCCAGACCACCAGTCACACCCAACCACATCCACACGTGCTGCACATCAATAATGGACTCAACAGAAAAGTTTAAAGATTGGATTTCATCATTGAGCTATTAAAGATAATAATCAAACTACTGTGTATCAAATGAGTGAAGACCTTTTTTTGGAACTCCCTCTCTGATTTGCCGTTTTCGCTACCTTTTCAAAGAAATTTGGCGTTTAAAAGTGGGTGGGCCAGGCCCACCCAGAAAATGAAGTAGGTGGGCCCAGGCCCACGAGGCCCACGTGGTTCCTCCATCCCTGCTAGGCGGTACGGGGATGCTGAATTATCAAGGTTTGTTTTCATAAGATGTAAGAAACAAAGTTGTTTTTACCAGGATTTAACAAAAATTTTGAACTGTAGGCAACTATTACTTTTCAGCCAATCCTAGGAGGGGTGCGAGAACTGGTTGGTAATGTCAAGGTGGTGCCGACAAGGCAAAGGTTAAAAACCACTGGCCTAAAGTAAAGTTTAAAATCCATTTTGTGAGCAGCTTGATCTTTCTGTTGATATACGCATTTAGAGCACATGTTACTCCTGCATCAACGGCACAAAAGCAAATCAATTTGAACGCTGCAAAGTAGTGGTTCCAATGTTTTGTTGAATTCTTGATTGAACGTTTGCAGACGTTGAATCGATGTAAAAAAAAGTTAATTTTTAGGTGGTTTCAAGTTAAAATAAATTACTTTAGAACCGGATATAAGATTCATTAAAAAGTTGTTGCTCACAAGAAAGCTTGGCCAAATTGTAGACAAACCCAGCCAGCAAATCAACCAATTTCAGCAATGATTTGACGTCTGCAGACGTTAAATCCATGTAAAAAGGAACAATTTTGCTGGCTGGGAAAGGTACACCAATACAGTCGCAATTTAGTTAATAAGTAACGTTTAGTATTTCTCAGGCTTTTAAACATATTGTCTATGTTTTGAAAGTTCGAACTAATCCCTTTCTGCACAAAACTCTGTCAGTGTTGATTTCGTTGCAAATTTAGTTTCGACGTGAAAATTTCGTTTTATCTAGTGAGAACTCTCCTAAATAGCTTCTACCAAGAAACAAACGTAGTTTATTTCAACTAACGCGTATTGATATAAACTGCTACACAAGCTCTTCTTTAGTGAGGTATTTTTTAGGTACCGCGCCTTGCTCGTTTTTACAAAAAAGAAAATGGATGAAACTTAACTGTATGCCCTCAGTTCCACATAAAACACTTTTAAGTTTTGACTGCCATTCAAATGTACTTTTGACACAGCGAACCACGGTCTTTCTAAAACATTTTTCTTTTCCGATCAATTGTGTTTCTTTATTCAAGGTTCGGCTGTTTACCCCATTTTAGTCTCAAGCTCCTCGCTGCTGTATAGCTAGGCTACTGACTGGAACCTCCTTTCTGACCTTGTAACCTAATTGCTGAGCTAGTGAAAATACATTCAATCTAAAATCAACTGTTTAATTTAATGCATCTCAATAGTAAATATTAAAATTCATGCTGGGAGACAGCAAGCTGTTTTTTTAGCCTAGGGTTGGCTGATCGATTGTGCTTTTCATTATGGCGGTGCATTGATTTATTCTCGACTCGGCTTGTGATGCAATTCCTTTGGGATCACAAAAGGCAACAACTTTCAGGTTTGGTTCTACATTATGAGATTGCAAACTGTCAAACAGCTGGTTTAAGTTAACTGTATTTGCTTAAGTCCCTCTATCATCTTCAAATTACTACCGGGGAAGATTTTACCTAAAGAAAAAGATTTTACCTTTCTTCATCAGAAAGGTCTGACTGGGCTTCTTATGCATAGTTTTCTTGGAAATAAAAAAGCAATTATTCGCTTATTGCACTGCCTTGTAAACCTTCCCAGTTTAGCTGCTGTTGTGGAACGCAACCTGACACTTCACAAGGCAAGCTGAACCTTTTCCGCTTTCTTCTCTCCTGGTCTTTCGGCTGTTTAATTGCTTCCACACGTTGCTGCAACGTCGATAGACAATGGTAACAAAAATCAAAGAAATGAAGTTACCGGTACTAACTGATTAAGTAGGCTAGTAACAGCAGAGCCAGCAATTTTACTTACTAACACATTAAATATAAATCGCTCTCAGTCGACTGGTTCCAGCAAGGTCAATAGCGGCTGCCTCGCCGAGCGATAAGAATAACCATGGGACCCGCATAAGGTTGTCAGGTAGTGGCGGATTCAGAAGAGGGGGGCGATTGGGAAGGTCTGCCCCCTAAGGCTACTAACTAGATCTTTCCCTGTCGTCAGGTCATCTCCCGTCATGAACACAATGGTCAGGGCCGTTGACAGGGTATTTGGGCCAGTCTCAATGAAATCGAGTCTCAAAAACACGACATCTCTTTCAAAACACGACAGCTTTGAAGCAATGATGAAAACTACCTAAAAGAAGGCAAATACAGTATTAATGAAGCCATCGATAAAAGGAGTAGTCTTCCTCTAAACTGTTTTTTTTATTGGTTTCAAACATACTATAGTGAAAGAATACGGATTCTTTTTTAATTTCCCTGCCCTATTGGGAGGCCTTTAGGTGTCCAAAATCACCTTGAGCCCGGTTTTAGGCTAGAAGCACTCCCTGGACTCCCACGTCAACAACGTTGCTTATGAATTGCACCTTTGAACGTGGGAACGTTGACTGAAATCTTTGCCCACACGAAAGGTTTAAAAAAGTAACTTCAGCTAAACGACGGCTGTATTGCCCAGTGGTGAGAGCTCTGGAACGGCGTTCGAAAGGGCGCCAGTTCGACACCGCTCATGAGCATGTGGCCGTGGCGGTGATAAGTTTCATGTTTCAAATTTCATGAGGAAAAACTAAGTACTAAGTAGAAAAACCTGGAATGTTACTGCAAAGTCGTTGACGCAGCAAATGAATACGGTTTACATTGGCGTGCGATTGACGTCATTCAAAGTTGTGTTTGTGTATCTTCGTTACAGTAGAAGCTGATATATAGGGCGACCAATAGTTTGACCCAAATCTTTCAAGCTTGATCGATGTTTTTTTTTTCATTTTGGCCTCGTTTCTATCTGTAACTTCTTCCTGCGTTTGCAACTAAAATATGAATGCTCATACATATGAGAAATCAAATGCAAGGTGGTGAGATAGCGCTGAGGTAATTTTTGTAGTAAGGTATTTGTCTAAGCAGTAGGCTTACGCTCCTAAAAATACAACAGTATTGAAACGAACATACAGCACGGTGAGAGTTGACCCGAAAAATACGAATAGATAAATCCGCAACGACATCTCTAATTGAGAGGTTTATACAATGTTATTGACAAAGTCAAGTAAACAACTGTTTAAAAAGATCGTTCTTGAGTTGTCTCAAATCAAGATATTGATGGAAGCTATTGTGATAAAGCTGCTATCTATATTTTGCACCTCTTGTATTTTACTTCTACTGCACCAATAATATCTTACTTTTTGGTCTAAAGTCCAAACTAGCTTTACATAGCTACTTTGTGAGTATAAAAAACGGTGGAAGTATGTTTTGGCTTGAGTAGCCTACAAGACTGGAAGTAGACGTACAGTGCAAATGCAGCCACATATAAGTAACGGCCCAGTGGCGTTCGCAGCGCAGGGCCATTGGGCCCTCCCTCCTCTCTCCTTCAAAACATTTTGACTTTTGTTAGCATTGTAATAGTTTAGTGCAAACATTTTATTGTTTAAGAGTGGTCTTGGTTAGTAAGGCTGTAGGCTATTCACCGACTTTCGTATCTTCCCGGAGGGGATGGGGTGCACTCATTTCAGTTTGTTTAATGTCTTTTCGGCTTTTTGACATGAAAAACTGTTGTAAATTAAATACTGCTGTAGAAGCTCGATATTCAATAGCTTATATCATCCAAGGCCATGTTTACCGCTTTTAAAACTCCGGTTAGTGAGCACACCTCTGTTTAGGCACCCACCTATATTCACATGTAGGCTAGTTGGTGCAACGTTTTTCGGGTATTTGAAATAAAATCTTTAGTTAGGCTACTTTAGTTTACAATAGCAACAGCCCTTTGCATTGTTATGGAGTCCAATATGGAGTCTCAACAGATTGTGGGGTCAGTCTGATGTTTTTGCTCCAAATTCACAATCTATGGTTTGAAAAACATTTTAGGCACCTCTATTAAAAAGTAGAGCCTCACTAGTTAGTGAATTTCAAAAATTGCTCACTGGAGATGGTGCTTACTTGGCTCTTTAGGGTAGGCCTTCTTTTTCGTGATACTTGTTTAGAGTCTGATAATTTGTGTTTAAAGTAGCTTACGGTACTATAAACTGCATTCGATATTTAAACTTTCAAAGAGAGGTTTGATTTTTGCTTTAGTCTAATCTAAGGACTTTGCCTTTTAATCGAACTATTACAGTTTTTACTTATCCGTTTCGGCCTACTATCATGCATTTCTTATTCACATAGGCCTATCTAATAATTCAATCAGTAAATACAGTGACACAGCCTACGTCACACGGTGAGAGTTTACATTTCACCTACAGATTGCCTCCGCTACCTTAAAGCTTGGTCAAACTATAAAGTAGCATTAGACTACTTTTGATAAAAAAAATGTCATTGTATCGAACGCTTCCCTCCCACAGTAAGAAAATCCTGCATATGCCATTGAACATAGCCTAATTAGCCTATATAGCCCCAATACGCGTGGTTCATTGGGTTGAGTAAGCCAACCACGTCGTCTACGTGGGAGTTGTTCATTTCGTTTTTGTTTCCTTTCCAAAAAAAAATTAAAAGTCCCATTGAGACATTGAATGTCCCATTGAGACAATCCTGCATAGGCTTCTACAACAGCCTGAATCAGTTGTTGACAAAAGTTTGTCCACTGTAGCATGGTGACATTAAACAGGCAATTTCTCGTTAAAACATCTATCAACTGAATAAGACCCAAATTTTAATCAAAAGTAAAAAACACAGTTTTTTATACACTTGGTCTAGCAGTGTAAGTGAGCGTGCCATAAAAGACTAAATAAATTTTGCTTCATTCTTTACAAAAGTTTTCTTGTCGGCTGTGCCTGTCATGAAAAGTTTATGAAAAGATGGTTGAGTAACTTATTTCCACTTGGAAAACTTTGTGAGACACAATGCTTGTGCAATACTAGACAATTTTTACGTACGGTATCCTATAAATCTATAAATTGCAGCAAATTTATTTTTTGAAATAATTTAAGAGCACTAATTTAATAATTTGATTTCAAAAACTGTAACCTATGTTTAGACTGCAAAGTAGTGGTAGCCTGCAAGTACAAAGATGAATATTCAAATTACTCTTTACTCTCGAGCGTCATTTAGCGTCGAGAAATATTTGTACTTTTTCTATCACTGAAGGAATGGTGTTTAAGCAGCTCCAAACAAGGCAAACCTGTTATGTTGACGATGAAAAAAGTTTTCAGAAAAACTTCCATCAGTATCCAGTTGGTCGGGACGGCAGAAAATGGTTAAATATCAAGACACCGGCTAAATCTCCGGCTGCTTATATTTGTTTTAAAGTTCTGCAAAGTTCTGCTCCTGTCTGGAAAATACAGCACTCATTGTTGAACAGATTTTGAAACAAGCCTTAGAAAGTCAATCTAGCAAAACTTACTGACGTTTCATGAATCGCAAAAAAAACGTGTCAACTCAAGAAACGTTGCAGCTTGGGGTTCGATCTACGATACTAGGCCACTTACAGACTAAAGACTCCTTGGAAAAAGTTTTATAAACACACAAAATGAAAACTTTTACAAGTGTAGATGAAGCAATCTATTTCAGGCTAATACTGCGGGTTCACTGTGGTTAAAGAGGTTTTTGTTTTATCTGCTGTAGGCTACATTTGTGGGTTAAGGTTCGATCATGCTGCTAAAGGCGAAACTCAATCATCTCTGCTGTTACATAACATGAAAAACATGCAATTACTTTTCTGTCAAGCATCGATGATGATGTATAAGGTAAGGACAATATTAAAATCTTCAGAAACATAAGAAAAAGGAAAAAAGCGATCTTCTTGTCTTTAGAGCTACGATGGATTCGATATATGAAGTCATAGCTTTTTTGGTAAGAGATAGAGCTGCAAGTAGTTTGACGAAAGTTTGAATATAGGCCTACCGGTAGTTTGAAATGTTGTTGAAGCTTTTGAAAAGATCTGCAACTGACTGGAGATCTGTGTTATTATGTGACTTAAATTTTATTGCAAAAATATCTCCAGTGTCTATGTAGGAATTTTAATTCAAAGCATAGCAATAAATGCCATTGCTCCAAAAACTTGGCTAACACTAAACGTAGTTAGCCTATTATGCGTCTTCGTATGTGATATGTAAAAATTGAAATGCTTTGTCTACATGTAGCCTAATTTGAAATAATTGCTGGAAAAACTAAAAAAAGCTTCGTTTTTATGATAACTTGATATTCCTGCTTAGCAATAGCCTACGACGTGAACCCGTAGTCCAGCGGAATATAGCACAACAAGACCCCAAAACTCGAACATTAGGCTACTGATTTAAGAAATAGGCTACAGTAGGCCCAGTCGGGTTCATCGACCACGACATCTTATTCGAAAGCAAGAGAAATATCAAAAAGCGAAAAAAATGTTTTTCAACTAACCTGCCTCGCACGAACTCATAAAGCAGTAATGTGGAAGAAGTAGTCTAATGCTAAAACAAATGTTAGCATAGGCTACCCAAAAGTAACAAGCTGCTGTTGAAGCATTGTTTTACGTTTTCTTATTATGTTTTGTTACAAAACAAGAGCGTGGCAATATCAACTCGAAAATCGATGTTGTCGGAAAAAAATAGTAGCCTAATTATTATGGCTATAAAAGTACGAATATTTTCTTTACAGAAAACGATTTTTGTTTCGTTTTAAGAAGAAAAATGACGTTTGGCATAATTAAAAAAAGTAGGAGCTCACCTACATCAAAAAATTGGTTTTCTGATTGTGTGACTGTGATAGGTTGCGTAGTGTATTTTTTGATGTATTTTTCTATGTTGAAGAAGCCATCGAAAGATTATTTTGTATTTTAAAACCCAATGTCAATTTGGCGAAGTGCTCTGTTCGTGCTGTTTCACAGAACTCAACTTTTCTGTGACGTTTAAAGTGTGAGCCTGGGGCACACGTTGACCTCACAATTATTTTCTTAGTGAGCCGTCTTTACAAGAAATTCCGTTTTTGAAAAAAAAAAACAAGTTTCTGGTAAGAAGTGGTGTCTTATCTCAGATGTTCTTCTTACTGTTGCAAAGTTGAGTAGAACAGATTTAAGTTTACTTAACATCTTGGCAAGCTTACAAATTAAACTTTTTTTCTGGAAATGTTAGAGCTCGCTAGCATCAGTCCTTTTGGTTAAGCTAACCGTGCACTTTTTGTTGATTTGAATGAAACCGGTTTTCCGCTGGTACATTCAACCCCTGCAGCTTGCTTGGCACGATGGAGGATGAGGGCATCTGCAGCGTGTCAGTGCGCGCGACGGGAGCAAATGTAATCTACACTTTTGCCGAGGTCAACAAATACAACTGTTCTTTATCATCAATTTAATGTGCTCAGAATTGACGATATTATCAAATTAGAAACTGCAAAATTTATGTACAAATATGTGCACAAAATGCTGCCCCAGGCCTTTGCTGGCTGCTTTATTTTTGTAAACGAAATTCACCATCATAAAACCCGTCAGAACCAAAAGAATGATTTATATTTGCCTTCTACAACGTCAAACTCTGGTAAGAAGATGCTATGTTTTAATGGAGTGAAACTATGGAATCAAGTACCAAAAGAAATAAAAGAAAAGTCTTATAATGTTTTTAAATTTAAATATAAATGTTTATTAAAGAATTTGTACAATGATCACTCCTGAAACGCATCATCCGCTTATTTCTCTACACAGTTTTTTTTTTTATGTTGCCCTGTGTTATTCCATTGTAAATGTATTATGTAAAGTGCTGGTATTGTGCTATACGTGTTAATGTTCTTAATTTTGGGTCTTTTGTTTAAATGTTTGGGTGGCAGCTGACGTTGGTGACTTTTTGGTCTTTCGCTGCCATCCTTGTTGTGCGAATTATTTGTGTTTATTGTGTTTTTGCTTTTTGTGTCTTTCTTTTTCGCCAACAAAACAAAAAATAAACTGAACTGAACTACAGCTAATCTCATCATTTTTGGTTGTCCCATATATTCCCCTCTCAACGGAATAACAGGCCTCTGCAAACTTGATGACCTGACGAAAAATTGGCTCCAAGTCCTTCCATTCGACTGATCACAAATTTTCTGCTTCATAGCCTACGGATGATAACTACTACATTAGAAAATGTGTAATATTTCTCACCAGACTCATAGGCTTGAGTGTTTCAACAATAAAGTGCTGAGAATGCAGCTTTCACTTTTTTCAACCTGTGGTCTGATCCTGATCACTGCAATCGCTGCTCAGGAAAACCACTCAATGTCGAGTTTGAAGCTTCGAATGAATCAAAGAGGCATAGACTTCAGTAAGTTCAGTATCATCTATCAACCTTTTTCCACCATAGACAATAGACAATTAGACATACAGCAGAAAACAGATCTGTAAAGTTTATCACATTATGACACGTTTATTGTGCAGTTAAGGACGTGGCCTTAAACACTGTCGAGAGAGATGCTGTTCCATTGCAACTATCTTCACTGTCAACAACAAAAATATTGGCAAGTGGACAAATAGGGACCAGCTTTTTTACCGCTGGTGCTGATTTCGCATTAACTGGGTAAGCTGTGTTTCTTTTGTGTGATGTCTACTTTTTTGTTGCATACATTACGATGCCCATTGAATGAAGGTTTAGACTGGGTTTAGTTTAAAAGACTGTGAAAGCAAGGTATCTGGTTTTTATATCCACCTTCAAAATACCATTCTGTGTCTTGCCAAGACCCAGATGACGTTTGGCATCGATCGGTGTCAAACTTACAGTTTCTTGTGCGACGACCAGACGATTTCACTAGCTAGACACTCAGTCTACAGTCTACTATTAAAACACTCAAATACTCTTCAAAACAGGGCTGTAGAATATTTTCTTTGTTAGCATGTTTAGAGTTGTAACCACATAAAAAAAAAAAAAAACAGAAGCAAAATGGAGTATTTTTTATTGCGATTCCATGCTCTTGTGCAAATGTCTCGTATGGTGGCGCTAAGTACTTGCAGGGGCTTTGGACATGGTCGTTGTTTAGCCTGTAGGTGAAATGAGAAAAAACAAGCTATCTTGGCACGTTAGCCATCTTGACTGAAATAAGACAAGTTAATATAGGCCTTTGCAATAAAATGACTTTCTTTGTTTCAACAGACAAGTATTGGAACGGCTGTCCTTCAGGAATGCAGAAATGCTTCCCAATCCTCCTCAATCGTTATTTTTAAACGCAAGCATGGTTGAAGGAATGATATCGGGAGAACACAACGTCAATATCAGCCTAAATAAGTATTAAAACTTATCTCTAATCTATTTACTACCGTTCACTACTAAGGATAATTTGAGCCTGGTACCAATGGAATCCTTGGGCCACAAATCAAAACACTTCTAAGAGAAACGCACTATATCCAAAAAATACGCTGTAGTTTCTTAAATTCCTCGAGTTCCTTGGAAAGGATGAGCTACAGACCCCTAAACCCATTTCGGACCCAGAACCTAAAGCATCTTCTGAACGCCCTGTCAACGCTACTGCTATTACGTAACGTATAGGCTACCATTATGAAATTGAAGTAATTAGGCTATACTGTGCCGTTTCAGTGACATTTAATCTGAATAGTAGAATAAGGATGGAAAAAGGCAAATCAAATAATTCAACTTTCACATAGCGTTAGCTTTTGATGGAATGTTTATTCAATATTAATTATTTTGCTCATGCTGTGTAGCCTATCTACCAACGAATCGGCGAGGTTACATAAACATACGGTTCAGCGGGCCGGACGGACAAACCTCGCTGGCTGGATCTGTCTCGTGGGCCGTTGTTTGGTGACCCCTGCTTTAGTCTGCCAATCAAAACCACTTTGTCTAGTTTTCACTTCTTTGTTTTTAGAATTGTCACCAGACAACACGCTGGGTTTTTCGAAGCCACCTTTCAAAGTGGAATTTTTGTATCTCTGAGTTTGGGACAAAGTGAAAACCAGTTTTTGGTAAGAAATTATGATTCAAAATTCTACAATATCAAACGCTATAGTCGACGTTGTTTTGGCTTATTCAGAGAGTCATACGTTTCAAAGATGCAAAGTTTAGCAAAAGTTTCTCACATAAAAAAATAGCATAGAAATGTTAAGCTGATACTGAATGCTAGTTTAAGGTATAATTTTGATCACTTGTTTTTGCCCCATTTTTACTTGTAGACTACGTTGAAAATTGGATATAGCCTACTGTATGATAATACATCGGTAGGCCTATGTCTAAAATGTTTAGGTACGTAAAGCTAATATTTGTATGGCCGTACTGTATTGTGGTAATAGGTTATAGTAAAGAAAAGTATTGCAAACATTACGAAGTTCAATAGCCTTCCATTAAAATTAATTTTTGGGTTACCTTTGCCATATGCCGTGTTTCTAACTATTAGGTTATGGCATGCTATGCCCATATTCACTATGTCAAACTGTATTTTTCAGACTGGCATTACGGCTCCTCAGTGTGTAACGCAAATCTATTCAATGAATGTTGCAACAAGAGTGGCAGACATTGGGGATTCAAACTTTGCATTGCAAGACGTAATTGCCGAAGACCTCATTTCACTGCTGCAAACCGAGGTGAACGAAAACCTGACTTCATCGTAGACTAATTTACCTGATTGCGGTTGCAAAGTTATAAGATTTTAAGTAAATATAGAGTAATAGACCTGTTTATCAATTTGTTTTATTTGACGATTTTTTAACGATAGAAAAAATATGTCACAGAAACGATTTTACGATGAATTAGACAATAAAATACTAAAAACAGTTAAAAAGTTCTTGTGTTAATTAAAATAAAAAATAAAAAAGTTTCCTTGTGAATTAATCGAACTGCTTACAGTAACTCCCAATTTTCAGCTGTAGGTTGCTAAAACTAAACTAGTTTTTTGTTCATTGCCTCAGTAAGTTTAACTAGATAAACAATGGAAACAGTTTTGCTTGTACACTGTTTGCTGTGCCACATGCAGTAGCCTATTACATTTCGTAATTTTCTTATTTTGTCTGATTTAGCATTGCAAATAATTAATTTGTTACTTGGCTTACAATAAACCAATTTATTATAAACGATTAATTAACAAATTGTTGTTAAACCTTCACAAAAACCAATTGATCTTTGGTGGATGTTTTAAAGGTTAGAGTTACAGTGTTGTTTCTTGTTTGAGCTACTGTTATGTTTCAGAATCATTTAATTGTTATCTCTAACAAAGCTACTGTATAACGTTTCAGTTGTGTTCGACATTAATTGAAGCATCCCTGGGCATATTCAACAAGTTTATTGGAGGTGTACGAGGTAACAAGCAGAAAACTTGTGACATTTTTCGTAGCGTTGACATGAAAAACTAATTGAAACAATTTTTTCCATCTTTTTTTCGCACTGACAGTATTTTCTCTTGGATCGTTTCTCCATTGTCCTCATCTTAAATGGTCTACTGTTTGTGGCAAAGAGGAGATAAATTAACAGTCTAACCTGATTGTAAACATATTTCCATCATAATTATGTTATTATTGTTTCAGCTGATATTCCAGTATTTTCCGGTGTTGGACTGGATTTATCTCTTGTAGGATCACCAGTAGCTTCCAACAGTTACTTCGACGTTAATTTTGATGGAAAATGCTATCTTTTGGACCAACCCGACATGACGTACGTATTTTTATGTACCGGTACTAAAATACTTCTTTTCTTTTAGAAGCATATATTCACTGCACTAAACTGCCGCAAGTGTCTGCAGAGGTGATTCAAGTTTATCAACGTTCGACTTTCAAGTTAGCAATAAATAGACTTTTGTCTTGAATAGCAAATGGCAAGCTAACATGAAAGAAAACTTTGATAGAAACAATTTGTGTGTGATATGCAATTATTTAGTGATTTGACAATTGCATAATAGCACTTGAAAGTGACTATGTAGAAGTTTGTCTAAAAGTTGACAGGGATATGTTTTCTTTTCTAAACATGAAAACAGATCCTTTGTCATCCGTGCATAGAACGCACCAGAGATGTACGCAGGCCCGCAACCAGCAAGTATTTTCGGGGGGGGCATTTAATTTTTATCAAAGAACAAACATTAAAATGATGCATTGTGACATTTTTATGTTAATGTCCACGCCCATTGACAGAGTGTGTGGCACTACCATGTTACGGTTCAGTGGTCATAACTTATGTCAATCACGTTTTTGTTTAGTACAGCATTAAAGGAAACTAGCCTTTGTATCCTTTTCTCATTTAGCTATGACTACCCAAGGAAGAAAATTACGATAATACAGTAATGTGTTCAGTCGATTACAAATAAAATACAACATCTGTAGGCTACGAACTGCATTGGCACGACTGGAGTCATAATTTAATCAATAACATATATTTACATCAACATAAACAAACAGATACATATGAATAAACTCAACACGGTAATTACAAATTACAATCCTGAAACATTTTGTTGGCTCAACAAGTTTTTATGTTTGTAGGCCCAAAGAAGTTGACTTTGCAAATGCAAAATGACATTTTAATTTAGAGCATAATGTCTAACTTTCTACTTGATTTGGCAAGTTTGTTTAACACCAATTCCGCGCTTGGATTTTGAGTACGATGGATTTGCATGAGAGCGAGTCCAGAAAGCCTGTCCTGCCCCATAGTGCTTTCTAAGGTAACTTTTCAAGCACCGTAAACAGCTAAATGTTCTTTCTGCAGAAGCAGTTGTGATTGGAAGTGTAGCCAAAATTATCAAGAGTTTGTAAATGTTTGGATAAAACTCTTTTTGGGATTCTATTGCTGACACCGCATCAACCGCACTTGCTGGCCTTTTACTTTCAAGAATTCGTTCCCACTTAATTTTCCACCTGGCAAGCTCATCTATCATGGCTTCGCAGTTATTGTCTCCTTTGTAAAATTGTAGCCTACTGTATTGTCAATGTCACTATACCTTGTTGAAGCGACATGTCTAGGCACAATGAGTTGAATTTGGGCAGCTTTTTTTTAAATGCTCATGAAATCTTCCTTGCAATTCTTGTAGAAGGCCATCTACATACGGTATGTATACAGATTGACGATAGAAATCTTCCGGATCATTTGTCTCGTAGTTTGCTCTCATTGATTGGCGACCAGCTTTCCTAGGTATTGTTATTGCATCTAGAGACTATCTGAGTTATCGATTTTTCGACTGAGTTATCAATTTTTCTTCGTTTTGGAAAAAAACTCAATATAGAATTCTGTTTATTTGCCATGCCGCTTGTTACTGTAGCAGTTTAACTTCAAAATGCGCTTCAGCCTTCGATCTACTCAATCATAGAACAAGGCAATTTTTTGTGAAATTGTGATACAAATGTTTCTATGTGACGTATTTACAAATGCCTAAGCCCAACTGAGTAGCTTATTCACCACGCTATCGCAGCTGCTTTTGATCTCGAATTATTTAGTTGTTTTTAAACGCTTTTTATGGTGATGATGGATGCTGACATTATGTATAGGCTACGCTAACGAAACGGATAGTGAGGATGCCAGCCTAATTTATCGAACAAAATCGTTAGCATGGCTTCCAACCAACGTAGCCTACTTTCGGTTTCGATAGTCTACACTCTACAAGTACATTTCATACTGCACAGAACGTTTAAAAAATTTTCAAAAAATTTTGGGGGGGGCAAATGCCCCCAATGCCTCCCCTGGTTGCGGGCTTGGATGTACGTATACGCCGCAAATTCTATCAGGAATAACCAATCAAGGCTTTGTCAGTCCGAGGATAAAGAGTCAAAACCAAACCAAACCAACTAATTTTTTTTTTCTAATTAGAAAACGTTGAGTTTCTGGGCAGCCGATTGTAGCATCGAATAGACAGCGATAGACACGTGTTTCGCCCATGAGGCTGGGCTCATCAGTATCGCACCGTATTCTTGCCACTTCGGTAATCGACCGCCGCTTTACCAGTCAGTTTAACTACACCGTTAACACTACACCGTTATGGTTAGCGAAGCGTTACTGCTGCTCGCTGTACTAGCGAGTGATCAGCCTTGTGCTGATGGCCGGGAAGAACACCCCTTCTTCACATAGAAATCGTTGTGTGACTTTCAAATACACAGAGTTTATTTTTAAGGCATAGGCTTACGTTAAAATTTGTGATCTTACATACTGTACTGTAGATGTAACAATTATTTGCAGACTACCATACGAGAGAGAAGCTCTTCCGGAACCAACATCTTCAACGGCAATGGGCCAAATTCTTATTGGAAACTATGTCTTACAAACATGTCTGCATTCGCTATTTGCCAGTGGAGTTTTCAGCATCACAGTTGATCTTGATATGGTGAATTGTTGACAAGTTCAAAAATTCAAGATTTTATTTACAAAAAATTCATTCATAGCATTCTTGGTTGATCTGTTTTTTAAAATATCATTTTGAAATCCTACAAAGGTCTACACAAAGCATTAAATTATTTTTTTGAAGTAGAAATGCATATTTTACCACCCTAATATAGGGATATCAGAATTCTTACTGTTTTTTTCTTTTACCGTATTTTGAATTATTTGATAAACTGGTAAATATTTATTGTCCTCCAATCAACAGGGCTTTTATTGTAGAATCTAAACCTTTGCCAAACGTACTTTTCTGGTCGAAATGAATTAAAATTTTAATCCATAAAAAGCGATTCGAAACGAACAAAATTCTTCACAAGAAAAGCAATTTCAAAATAAATCAGTGACTCATCATCTTCATGCAGGTCCCTGGATTTTATATGTCGCACTTTGAATTTTGAAAAAAATTTAGCTTTATCGACTTTTTTTATAACAAAAGCTGATCCATTGGTATCTAAATCAAATTTTTTGGAGGTATGGTTATCTTTTTATTTAAACTGCAATATGGTATCCTATATTAGGCTTAATGCCAATGAGACCATCTCTTAAGTTTCCGTAATTTTAATTTACTGCTTTCAAAAAAGAAGATTATCTTTGGCGCAACATGAATGTGAATAGACAGTGCCATATATTTGCTATTATGTGCAATAGTGAGCCATGAACATTTAAGATTTTTTTCATGTGGCTTCAAAGTAAATTCCAACCCTGGAGAAAGTGCTGTCACTACTGGACACTTTTAAGGAAGAGCTGCTATAATTCACACACGAAAGACCATTATATGTGTTCTTCAATAGATAGTATCCAATTGGTTTACTACTTCCACAACAATTACAATTGGCTCTTGTCATCTAACCTGACACCACATGATATATCGACAGGCCCAACACCCGGAGTAAGCTATTATCTTATTTATTTTGTAGCTGGACATTGCTCTTCCTTTCAAGCTGGATTCCACTTTCCTAGGCAGAATAATTCCATCATTATTAAATCTGGCCGGACCAAATAGGTATAGCATAGTTTCAAACTTGTTCAATTTGAATTAAATATAAAGTAATAGCCTGCAATACAATACGTTGAATGAGTAAACGTTAATTTAAGCAAAATTAATACTAATTTGTAGCCTATGTATGACAACTGTATGAGTATGACATTGGTAATTTGTAAGTTACTTTATACAGTATATACTGTACATATGTCAATATGACATTTTGTATGTATGACAAATCAAATGTAGGCTATGACAACCGATCCAATTGACAACTCACTTGATCTCATTGTATACGAAAGCGAATGGACTATAACAAATATCAGAATTGGTATATCTTGGCAACAAACTATCTTCGACCAACGATGGAGAAACTGCAGTAGGCTACAACACCGAATCGATATAGGCTGGGTAGCGTTTGAAAAGAATAAAAAGATTTTAACTTTCAATAGATTCTCAATCAAACTAAAAAAAAATTTTTGAACAGTTATGTTTTACCAGTATTGATATACAGTTTAGAATACGTGCATTGGACGTCCACAACAATTAAAAAACTCACCACTTTCCAAAATCGCATCGTAAGAAGCATGACCAACAAAAGGCTACTTGACCACATGAAAATTAAAGACCTATTAACTATAACGAAGCTACTACCAATTGCAGCAACAATAAAATAAAAAGTTATAAAACTGTTTGGCCATAATACTGAGTCAGCAATATCTGCATGGAAGATAAAGTCAATGGAAAAAGAAACCGAGGCAGACCACTAAGACGATGACATCACATCCAGACATGGGCCGAACTCAATTTGGCGACACTGGGCAAGCTAGTTTAAAACCATGGCTAAAGGAAGCGGATGACCCATGTTGATGGGCAATATGTTTCGCTTCGCGCAATGTTAATTTTATTTTCTCATCCATTTGCATTTGCCCAATTTTCAAATTATCGGCAAACTTGTAGGTTACGTTTTATTTTTCTTGTAGACCCATCCGTATTCGAACAGCTGCTTCAAAGCCTCCGACTATTAGCATTCAAAACTCAGTGATTAGCATGACTGGGGTCTTTGATATTATCGTAGCCGTGATCAACGACAGCCAAGAAGACAGACCATCGGTAGATGCCTTCACTTTGCAAGCGGTAAGTTTCCAACATTATTTTTTGAGATTGATTCGTATGATTGGTAGAACATCGTAAACTTCATTGCATTGAAACATCTACACGTAGCATATATTGCCAAGCCATTGTTTCATTCAGCAAACCAATCGATAACACCCCGGTGTGCAAACAAAGAAATGGAAATGTATAATCATCTTTCAAAACAAATTGATTATAAATAGCCTATGTTGAACCGCTAGTAATACATGGAATGGTAGCCTACGGTCAGTGATGTACGAGTATACAAACAATATTGACGCCGTCAGCGCAAACGCAAACGTTCGAAAAACCATACGCCGTATGCGTTAACGTAACTTGCAAAAAAAGTTGGCGGCGTCAGCGTCAGCGCATACACCAGCGTAAACTCATTTTGTTTGCTAGGTGCCAAACATTCACACGGTATAAACCACTCGAAACAAATAAGTTTTATTTTGAATTTCCACGAAGAAACACAAGCATCTGAAAGTGTTTATCTGACATTTTGCTGCGTTTTGGTTTCAATATGTCTTTGCCCATTTAAAAACATTCTTTCAACTGCAGCGCTGGAAGGTATTGGCGTGTTGTAGCGAAAAAACGTTTCGTAGTTTGATAAAAAAAAATTGCAAGCAACAGCTGAGACATTAAAAAGTATGCGTTGACGCTATACGCTAAAAAAACGCGAAAACTTTACGGCGTAGCCTCAAGCGACAACTATCCAAAAAAATGTGGCCGTAAGCGTTAGTGTAAACAAAAAGTCTACGCCGCAAGTCTACGGCGTAGAAATTGCGGCGTAATAGCCTATGTACATCTCAGCCTACTGTATGCTTAAAGATGGAGTCAAAAATTAGATTACATGTTTTCCCTTTCAAGAATGAGGCAACCAAAACATCATAAAGAACATCAAGGCATTTAAGTCGATTCGAGGTGTCACTCGTTTTCTATTGTATCTTTTTGTCATACCAGGCTTAGGCCTACGTCCAATGAACGATAAATTAGAATAAGTGGGTGGGAAGACAAGAAGCCAATATTTGTGTTCATATTCAGGAATGTCATGTCCTGCCAAGCAGGGCCTCTGAGAGAAATTTTCACTAGGGGTACGAAGAGTCATTCCGGGCCCCCCTCTCACTCCGGGCCCCTTTGTCTTGAGCAAAAAGTGTGATGTTTGCTTAAGCGTATTGCACACCACACAACATTTTACTGCAGAATTGGACACCTGTGCGCAATAATAGTAGGCTATCAGGCTGCAATGAAACTAGTATTTGGTGTTTTGTGCAATGTGCATCATGTGATCTGTCCCTCGCCAATTTGTGTATCCTGCATTGAATTCGTGTGTCAGTTTGTTGATGGTGCTGTTGAG
This sequence comes from Aplidium turbinatum, assembly GCF_918807975.1. Lineage (NCBI taxonomy): Eukaryota > Metazoa > Chordata > Ascidiacea > Aplousobranchia > Polyclinidae > Aplidium > Aplidium turbinatum. The sequence goes on along the minus strand of NC_137480.1, from coordinate 17,963,933 downwards.
AGGTGTCGCTTGTAGCCTACAGCTTTAATGTAAAGTGTTTAAATTCATTTTTTTATTTCTCTTAGATGTAGCTTGTAATTATTTCTGAAGAGGACCAGTGGCGTAGCCAGAAAAAAAATTTTGGGGGGGCCAAATATTTGATGAATTGAAGAGAACGACAAAGTGTTTAATTTAAGACATCTGCAGTGGCGTTTCCTGGTGGGTTAAGAAAGAAAAGCAATAACGCTGATGGGGGGTTAGAGCGTGCCGAAGGCACGCGTATACTAGGGGGGTCCGGGGGCATGCTCCCCCGGAAAATTTAAATTACACTCAAATAATGGATTATAGCGCTTTCTGGAAACACTTTCAGGGAATATTTGTATGAAATTTATAGACAGATAAACAGCTATTAACTTATTAAAGGTAGCTGTTACACACAAACGGGCAAAATTGCGGCTAAAATTAGAGAACACAAAAAAACTTAGCTACACAAAAACTACAAAAAAACCCAACAGAGTAAGCGATCCTGAAGTTGCTTCCACAGATTAATTAAAAGAAGCGTAAATCGCGTAAACTTTGCGCGATTTACGATTTGCAAAACTCATTGGTGTCTTTCTGTGTGTCTAAAACAAGTCCTGGAGGGTGTTAATAGCCAGATGTCTTGAAAAACAATATAAATTTATACAAATTATATTATATTTTCAACAAAGGGTTCAACTTCGGAATCCAAACTTTGAAAACTTGGGAGGGGCCATGGCCCCTTTTGCCCCCCCCCTGGCTACGCCTATGAAGAGGACACTATGTGATGTCGAAAACGTTAGATTTAGTAGTTTTTTCATGTTATTTTGTGTGTTTAATGTTAAATTCGTTAACCTTACTGAGTGTTATATGTATCTGGTAGGCTACAAGCCAAGCTGCTCTCTACCAAAGCTCAAACATAACATCTTGTTAAAACATAATCAAGTTAATCATCTGATCAATCCTAACCTTTCTTCATTAACTTTTGCATTCACCACATGCCCAGCACTAGCAGAGGTGAACGAGAGAAGTCACTTTTTTGACTCCGGCTCCGGTCCTGCTCCAACTCCAAAATTTATTTTGAAGTGAAATAAGCGAGTAACTAACTTTGTCAAATAGTTTTTAAATAACACACAAAAAAAACAAAAACATCCGGGCTTTTTGCCCGGGTTTTGCTCAAACCTGCTTTTGCTACACTATGCCCCTCCCCCCCCCTGGACAGGAGAATAACTAACTTTTATGATTTAATTTAGGGTGCTTTTAACAGAACATTTTTGCACGTAAAGCATCAAATTATCACTTTGGGCCCCTAATTTGCTCGCAAAGCACTCGATTGCCTTTCTGGGCCCTTTTGCTAGATTACGGGCCCCGAGGACTAAAGAATCACAACTTTTATGCTTGAAATCAGTCGTTTAGGATGGTTTTAACCAAACATTTTTTGCGCGTAAACTATAAAACCACAATTTTGGGCCCCCCAACAAACACAGGCCTGGGCCCTCAAGGGTACGCCGTACCCTCCGTACCCCTCTCTCATAGGCCTTGCTGCCAAGACACAGCCGCATGCTCTTGAGCGGTGTCTAACCGGTGCCCATTCGTGCGTCGTATTAGCACTCATACCACTCGGCTATGTAAACTAGTTTCTCAACTTAATTTTTACTGTTATACGTTGCTCACTTGTTATACGTTGTTACACGTTGTTTGTTATACGTTGCCGAAGAATTCTTAAAATTCCATGAACAGCTTTTCGAACTAACAGAGCAGTTCTCCAACAGATGGGCCGGGAGCAGCAATTAATGACATCTTTAGAAATGCGGCAGCTGAAGTTCTTGGGTCACATCATAAGGAAAGGCGAACTTGAAGATTTATATTTAAGTGGAAAAATACTAGGAAAACGGTCAAGAGGAGCTCAAAGATTCACATTTTTGCACAATTTTCAACCACATATCAAATACCCTACTAAAATTTGGCAAGACGCACGAGATCGATCAAACTGGAACATCATTGTACATCGAGGTCTGTATCAGCTATGATACCTAAAGAGAAATACGTTGCTGCACATGATTACTCGTCCTTCCCTATCTACAGGCAAACAATATCCACTCTCCCGCCTGAGTGGCTTGCAAATTGCTATGTTTTTTCTTTTGCAGGATTTATCTGCTTCTGGAAGAATATCTGTGGTCAACGCAACAATATCAGGATCCATAGACGATCTTGATTTAGATTTATCCACAAAAAGCAGCAACATTGGACCTATAAACATTGGGATTGTACGACTCTTTATTGGAGGAGCATTGCCAGGAACTTTACTACCTGCCATCAATCGTAAATTTTGTTGCAACAAGCTTATTCTTTCATTCACTACATATAATTTCCTCAAATAAATAGCAAACGGTTGTCATGTAGGCTACTTGACACGCAATCACTGTATTTGAAGAATATTTTGCTTTTACGAATATGTAGCCTATGGATTTTTGATTTTCATGCATTTTATACAGCTTGCATTGAATTCTAAATAACCAGCTTCGGCAAAAGAATAATCTTCTAGGTCTGTATTAAAACACCGAAGCTAATTTGTAAATAGGCTATACTGTATTTCAAAACACACTAAACAATGAGATAATTCTTTCTAAAAAGTAATTTTGATGTAGGCTACTAGAACGAGTAACATTATTATCATTGCAGAACTCTTAGGAAATGGTATTTCAATTCCTTCTGGGTTGGGCTTTAATCTCTACGACGTCGAGTTCAGTTTTCTTAACGTAAGATAACCATATTCAGAAATGTTATTCACATATAACTATTCCTATTCATCATATTTTGTATGTTGCCTAATTATTTATAAGCCACAGGTTTTGTGACACATGATGTACCTAAGTTGGCCACGTAAGTTGGTAGCCTACACATCATTAGCCAATTGGGCTAAATTGAATCGTAACTCCCGCCTGGTGCAACCGTGTAGGCTGACAGATGAAGTGGGTGTGTGAGAGTGCTTTTGAAAATACGAGGAGGATGAAGTGTGCAAAAAAAGGACCAAGAGAACAAACAACCTCGTTGTTAACCTTCATGTTAAAAGCCCCTCCCCCAAGTGGCTTATTGTCCCCCAATTTTTGATGAAATGAGCAGTGTTTATCAAAATTTGGCCGCTGCGATCTTTTTAGTTGTCATTTAGCCTACACCTTCACGTTTTGTATGCAGCCATTAGGAAGGATGTTATGGTCTAAAATTGCAACAAACTAACAGACAAATGAGTTTAAAAATGGTTTAGGAAAATATTTCACAATATCTACACAATTGAAGCGTTGTTTTAAGTAGCAGTTAAATGGTATTCATGGTCACGAATTATAAGCTGCCAAAACAAGCATTAAAATATGATTACCGTACTAAAAGTAATTTGAATAGGCTAAGCTTTTTTTAAACAGCAGAAACATTAGTGCTAACTTATAGTAATAGTTCAATTATTTAAGGCACTACAAAAGCTGTAAGTTAGCCAAAAGTAACTTTTCGTGTAAAGCGATATGCTATTTGCTGATGTATATTTTCTGAAAACAAACACTTCATCTGTTGCAGGGAGCCTTGGAACTCAGAGGAGATATTGGTGTCAAAAGACCGCCTTCGCCATTGGATATAACTTCCATACTATCATCTGTATTAGCCTTATAACATGGACCACCAACTTTACGTTGTAAACAGAGTTTCCACATTGACTGTTTACGACATTGCATTTGAGTTAGATGCTTTCGTTTGATTAATAAAGTTTTGTTCAGTTCAATTAGACCCAACCCGCAAAATCATTTGGCCTGCAACTCTTTTACAAATTGTAATAGCAGTGTGACCTATCTTGAGTGTTTTTTTATGAACCTGATGTTATCAAACGTGGTATCAATAACACTTGACGAATCTCCAGTCATGGAGGAACCACGTGGGCCTCGTAGGCCTGGGCCCACCTATTTCATTTTCTAGGTGGGCCTGGCCCACCCACTTTTGAAAGCAAATTTTTTTTTGGAAAGGTAGGAAAAACGGCAATCAGAAAGGGAGTTTCCAAAAAAGGCCTTCACTTATTTGATACACACTAGTTTGATTATATCTTTGATAGCTCAATGATGAAATCCAATCTTTAAACTTTTCTATGTTGAGCCCACTATTTATGGGCAGAAATTTAACAATTTTGTAATTTTTTTGGCCAAATCGGGCTCAAAAATGGAAAATTTTCGCTTATTGGCACGAAAAGCAATCATGAAAACACAATGTCTAAAAAATTTAAGGTAACTTATTAGAAATGCAACAATGTTATGGTGGGTCTGGGGGGCTTCGACCCCCAGAAGTTGGATTGACTTTGACGGCTACACCTCTGGGCCCACCTACTTTTAAAATGGTTCCTCCATGCCTGCGAATCTCCATAACTATTTGAAATATCTTTTTAACAAAAAATAAAAATAGAACATGGGAGAAAACGAAGTCAGTAGCAACCCAGACAGCCAATTTATCTGACCAGATCTGGGCGAGATAAAGTAGCAGTCTGACAACATTATGAAAATGCAATTGCTTATTTATCAGGAAGCATCGCTCCAAATCCAAATAAAAGAATGTCGTAAACATAGTGACGGCTGTAAACAGTAGTAGAAGAGTTTTGATTAAAGACCAACTAGCTCGTAGCTATAGGTTACTTATTCAGCTTGTCGGTTGGACAAAGGCGTGCTTGAAAGAGGACACAAAGATTGGCTTCCTTGCTTTCCACCAACTTAATCTCAAGCAGTGATTCCTAACCTTTTTGTGTTGGAGGAACCCCTTTTGGTGCCTTCAAAGCAGTCGCAGACTTTTAAATATAATTTTTGCGACCGTTAGGCTACTAAGAAGTTCTCACTTTTTTCATTTATAATCCATATTAATTCGTTGTTATCACAACCATGGCAAAATTGTAAGTGCTATAATAGACTACTGACTGACGTTTGCATTTCTAAGTTGAGCATTGACCAACAATCTGCCATTCTGCTGTCTCAACAGAATTAAGTTAAACATACCGGTAGGCCTACTTGCCCAGCCAACATTGCCTTATGAAAAGATTTAGCCGAACTCATATGATTTTTTTTTTAGTTAGGAAAATCAAACAACACACCAGTGCGTTGCGAGGTAGGCCTACAGTTTGAAAATCACTGTAATACAAAAATCGAAGCACAACCAATGTTTTAATTTCGTAATTTATCTATCATGCTGCAAACTAAAAGATTTTCATGGACCCCTGGTTGAAAACCACAGATTTAAATCTTTAACCATCGAGAGTAGGCTAAACTTGGATGCGACTTAGCCTATTCAGCTGATTGTTTTACCTTCTCTGGTAGTGTTGCTTGAATACCTGAGACTTTAACTAATAGACAATCTATCCCACATCGCTTCTGTTTTTGTAAATAGAAATCGGCTGTGGGTTTATGCAGCCTTGTAGCCTAACCTGTACAGTGTACAGGCTATTCGCCCGCTTGCTTCGCACTTTTCCCTGCTAGCTTCGTTGCTGAAGCACAAACTAACATCATCGTACAAGAAGAAGAATGCTTGTTTTTATATAGTCCAGCTCTGTATTCATTCCAGAATGCGTTGCTTCTCAGCTCTTTACAAATTAGATAATGTCAATGCAGCCGTAGCCTATATAGGCTAGTCTCGGCGCAACTGAGTAGGCTACACTATTACCTAAATCTACTTCATTACTGAGTGCCAAGCAGGAACAAGATTCACTACGGTAGCCTACCACTTTTAAAAAGTATTTGGTATGATCCGACAGAGTATCGATCCGTGTCTATCGATTTAGAGGCAGCGCGCTAACCACTAACTAAGCCGATAATAAAAAATATGGAGCCTAAAATGTGGGAAGGCCCAATGTTCGCCTTTCTTTTTTGAAGATGGCCAACGAATTTTAATCAGGCTTTTATTTGTGATTGGTTCGTAATGTGTGCGAAAATGACTGATAGAGTTGATCTAAGCGGAAACTTTCTTGCTTGCGCAGTTGCGCTTGTTTCAGAGCTTGTCCATGTTGCTAATTTTGGCATATTTTTTGTCCTAACAGCCTACATTGCTATATAACCTGCCGGTGACCCTTGTAAATTCATCCAATCAACAGGGGGTGGAAAAAGTGTTGTTGTTCTAAGACGCGAAAAAGTGAAAATTTTAGTTACGCTACAGCTGATCTCAAGCACATTACTGAGAATCAGAGATGTTCACAAGATCAAGATCCACATCCTGCAAGATCATTGAAAATTGGCAGGATCAGGACAAGATCTCGATTTCCGCGGAAAAGCAGGATCAGGACAGGATTCAAAATGTCTTCAACATTGGCATGGATCTTCAATAACTTGTCAGGCACGTTTTTTCTTTAATGGATTGTAGGCTGTGCATTAGAGTTTTTATGAAACAGAAATGTTGACAGAATTACAAGATCTTTAAAATTTTCATAGCCATCGGATCAGGACAGGGTCAGAAAATTGGAAAAAGTAGATCGAAACATCTCTGGCACATTGATGCTTTGTAGCTTTTAATTTTCTTGGAACTTCTGTTATGTTTGGCATGTAAGGATATAGGCCTACTGTGTACCAGTTGACATGTATTGTATGCCCTGTGACGGTCACAAGTTAAAGCAAACATAGTTGAAGACAATAAACGCGGTCAACCCTTCGCATTTCAGGACTGCTTTCCATTCAGCGTCACCTAGTGAATGGAATAATTCCCCGGCAAGAACTTCACCAATCGGAAAAACTTCACTCTGCCAATCTCGGTAACCGGCCCTGCGTCGAGAGCCTCTACAAGTATGAGAAACTACCAGGAATAACCTATCAAGGCTTTGTCAGTCCGAGGATAAAGATTCAAAACAAACCAACCAACCCCAGCACCAAATGCACTTCATCCAACGTTTTTGACTCAGGGAAATACCCTACTACGTGGCCATTTATAATTGAGTTAGAGTTGCCAGTTCTGCGGTTTTCCTCAGAATTGGTATAGTTTTGTTTCGCAGCCACATGAAACTGTTGGCAGTTACGGGGTTTGTGATGGTTAATTTAGTTTCATTTCAAACCCAATTTTTCAAAATAATTACCATTCATAGCTAAAAATGTCTGTTTTGACTGTAATTTTCACAACCTTTCAAAACTTGGGCTACTTTTGCGCTTGTTCAATCTTGTAAATTAAATATAATAAAATATCTGGTAATCTTGCGAGCAGTTGACTCTTGACTGTGTCTAGTTTACAGGTATGGTAAGGGTTTGCAACGGTTTTTTCAATTTCATCCCTTCAACTTCTTATTTTCAATGATCTTTTTTCTACTAACTTAATTTAGAATTATACCGTAATTACCAATGTTCCTTAAAAGCATAATTTTTTCTACGGTATATTTTAAGTATCAATTTTTCGATATTTTGAATATCAATTGGTAAATTAGCTAGAAGTACAAAAAATCAAAACATTTTTTATGGTGTTTGTAGTGTTTATTCTTGCACTCTTCTTGTAAATGTTTGTCATCCACACAAATATTTGACATCAGGCATTTGTTGTTCTTGAGGCAATTTGTGTGGCTTGAGTTGTGGTGGATTGTATGCTGCTTTGCCAAATTTTTTCTTTTTACAATCTGTGTTGCAGGTTTTTTTGTATTTAGTTGTTGCCATATGCCAATCATGATTAAGCATTGCAGTGCATTGTTTTTATTTTTTGTTTTTAAATTTACTTTCGGAGTTGATGTTGATTGGAAATATACACAAGTATGGGGACCTGCACTTAAAAGTGAAGCTCGGTTACCTGTAAAGTATCTTTTTATACAAGCTTATGACAGAAAAAACAAAATGTTAGTATTTTTAGTGACATATTTATTGTTTTAACAATGGAATAAAAGTATTAATATCACAACAGCGTGATTTAACTCACTAGAACCACTCTGGTTTTTTTTTTATCACAGAGACTTTTCGGTCATTTGTCCGAAATGGCTTGAAAAAATTCGGTCATTTTTTATTTATTTCGGTAATTTTTAGTCATTTTTGGTCATATTTTTTCTTTTTTTCACATTTTTTGGTCATTTTCACATTTTCTGGTCACATTTTTTCGGACATTTTGACCGAATTGACTATATTTTTTTCGGACATTTTGCTAAAAAATCGGTCAATGACCGATCAATGACCGAAAAAAAAAACCCAGGAACCACTACCGGTACATAGTTATAACTTGTTTTATTTTACAATTGATATTTCAATTATTTACAGATCCCATGTTTGGGTGAAATGGGCTATAAGTTTGCCTACTAATATGTTAATATTTATGTATTTTATTTAAAGTTTTGAAGCTACAGTATTTGTAATTTATGTTGCATTCATTTCAATACCGCGTTGGTTAGGGTGGCCAAAAAAAATCGAAATTTTTTATTTTTGTTCGCACACCCTCTCATTTGAGGAGGATTCATAAAAAAATGACACTGTGAAAATTTGAAGTCAATCCGACAAGAGGAAGTACTCTCCCACCGGCCTCTAAATTTGCTTTCTTTGGCATAATTCGTCAAAATTCCTTGAATATGTGACGTAATTCTTTTCTGATTTATCTACATTGCAGTTGCAGCATTTTTATGTTATAACCATTGTTTTACTCTGAATTAATGATACAATAAGTGTTTCCACATGCAGAAAAACATGAATAATACACAAAATAGATCACATTAAAAAGCGTTTGGTATGAAATTAAATGCACTAAACTTTAGCATAAACCGCATAAAAGTAGGTACGTTCACCAATCACGATCACAACGCTTCACGTGACAACACATTGCCCAGAAAATGCAAAAGAAATGTTCGTAAAGAGTCAAGCCGTTGACTTTATTTAGTGGTGCTGTTGGCATGTTGGCTTTTACTTGCACTTGATGGAAGCAGCTTTCTGTGGTGCTCGACCACCTGATAGAGGAGCTGGCGCTGTTGTTCATTTTTCGTAAGGACTTCATTGAAGTCAGTAGCTAATTTGACTGCCCGCTCTGCACAATCATTGACGACTTTGAGATCACGCACAACTTTGCATGCTTCTTTGTAATCTTCACGATCATGCCATGTGTCGACAGAAGCAGTTAGAAATTCTTTTGACAAATGAAGGGACTCGAAAAGGTTAAGTGAACGCTGTGTTACAAATTGTGCCAAAGAGAGATGTTGAAACTTGACAATTTTGTTTGGGGCAACACGACGAACATCTTCGGGAAATGGGTCTTTCTTGAGAGCATTAACGATTGCCTTTTTTTCATCATCTGTGATGTTATCACTGAATAAAGGCAGTGCAGCAAGATCCTCACTGATGTACCACAAGTGCAACCTCAACTTTTTTTCTGCCACTTCAGAAATTGCACTATCAACTTCTTTATATTCCTCTGTGAGCTGTAGCATTGCTAGGTCATTTGTAGGGGCAGATATTGATGAAGGTGCTGCAAACCAAAAAGTGGCATAGATGGTGGTTATAAACAGGCAAATTCTCCGCAGTGATCCAATCTCTCGTTTGCTCATGTTGAATTGATGGCGAAATCCAAAGATTTTAAGGCAGTATATGCCTTTTGCCATCCACCTCGCCCGGTGATAGGCACCAGGAGCATAAAATTTATTTTCCAAATCCGCTTTTGCTCCTAACAGTTGAAGAACAAGTTGTGCAAACTCTCTATAGTCTTCACGAGGTTGCAAATTCACCAAGTGTTGGTGAATATCATCGATAACAATTTCACGACGAGACTGAAGCCAAGCTTTCTCCGGCTTGTTCAAACACCCTGCACCAATGCCATCGGTATCAATGCAGTCGAATTTTGACTTATCTATGAAGTCCCATTGAGCCTTGAAACGGCTGAACAGGTCTATTTCTGGCCCTCTTGAAGGAAAAAAGTTATCAAACACTGCAGAAGCACATATTTCAAACATATGATGTCGGCATGCAAGAAATAGCAGCCTTCGATTAAATGCCTGCTGCACGACAGTGATAGCTCCAGTGTGGATTCCTGTATTGCTTGATGTTGTGTCAAAACAAAGTGCAGCTAAATGCTCTGCTACACCTTCCCACTCGTGTATGAATTCCACTACTTTTTGGCCCATTAGTGATCCCGTTCCAACAGGCAGCTTTGGAATGCCAAGCAGTTTCTCAACATGCATACCAGAAACTACAATGGCCAAAGAGTCGCACTTTGTGCCAGTGGCATTAGTCAAAAGTTTGCCATCAAAATGAGCAACAAGTGGAACTGTTGGTTTAAATTTTTGCCGCACTGCAGCTGCAAGGCTTTCACGTGAGGTGTTCCGAGCATTCATGACAGAGGAACGTGACATTGTCAATTCATTTATGTCAACTCCAGCTGCAGCAAGAGCAGGGGTGACGATCATCATTGCTTGACGACTTGACGTTAAAGTTCTGTCTAGGGCTGCATTAAACAGTGGATTATCGATAATGCAGCGTTTTGGTAATGGCTGTTCCTGCTGGGTTTTCGTTCGTTTTGGTGTTGTTTGGATTTGTGGTGCAAAAAGTGGGTCACTGGAAGAATCTTCATCATCTGCTGAGGAACTTTCAGATGTGAGAGCAGCAGCACTTGATGGTGCTGGATCAATGAGATTTCTGTTGCGCCTCTGTTCATCATCTTTGCGCTTTCTATACTTTGCAGCAGCTTGCCGATACATTGGGTCTTCTGTTGTCATCACCATCTGTCGTGCACCACGTTGGTCTATCAAAAACTGGCAGTCTTCTGGCATTGTTGTGCGGCGTTCCCAGTCAGCATGTGCAATATCAAATAATGCACTTAACCTCTGGGTGAAGTCAGCTTCTGAGGTCAACTGGGAAGCTGAATTTCGCCTACCTTTGTGCTTTGATACTCGAATATGCTCTTGATGGATGCATTTCAGTTTGGCAACAACGTGAGTCTTTGCACTGGTAGCGATATTAGCTTTCACCCACAACAACATCACTTCATCTGCAACTGTACTGCAAGCAAGTGGCAGGGTAACCTTATTGATCTTCATCTCGTAGTAGAGACGGCGAAGAACCACACCCCGTACAGGCAGCTGGCATGGCCCCTCAAAAGAGTCAACACTAGAGAGTGGGTGCCCAACCAACCATATTGATGTTCCTGAACGTGTAGCAGGCGAGTCTGCGCACTTCTGGAAAAAAGTTACAATGTGTTAAATAATATTTTGCACATTATAATACTAATTACCAAGATCACTGTGATATAAGGTAGCCTACTATTAACATATATAAATGCCTAATAATTGTGTATTTTAAATATTGTAGATAGACTTACCTTCATCAGGCTGTTTGTTCTTTATTTCCTGCTACTTTCTTTTTGACAAATACAAATCTTGCTAAATTACAGTACCGGTAATTATTTATTTTAACTTATTTTTACGCTTCTGTGTTGCAAGGATAAATAAAAGAATTAATTCAAAGGTTATTTAGCGTCCTACATCTTATTGAAAGTAAAATCATGCGGTCCATATCGATTATGAAACGTGGTGCAATTTTCATGAGGCTGTTCTCAGAGAACAAGTTACTAATTTATCCGATGCTTATAGGCATCACAATGCCATGGGCACAGTCTGAAAACTTCTACACTAACCTACTATTTTCTGCTGTGCAAAGTCTCACTAGGCTTTGGCCCTGGGCCTTTTTTACTGTAATATCAAAACTTAACAAATTTTGCTGCATCTTGCTGTAATAGCCTACTCGTATAATCTAATTTTGTAACCAACCTTGCCTTATCAATATTACTCGGAGATCAAAGCCAGACATTGTGACGTAAGACTTGAACTAAGTTATGCGTGATAAGTGTAGAAGTACTGTACTCCCATCGATTCTTAGTGAAGAATTCACCTTTGTTACGCTGATTCAATGTCATCAATCGTTGAAGCAACGTGAAAATCAAAAGTTTTTTTGCTTGAATGGAAGCCAAGGGATACAGTATTAACATTTTCTAGATGCGCGCTAGAATGCGCGGGAAAATATATTCTCTTGCAACAATTGTTTGTGCTATGCAATGAGGAATGATGATCTGTATCGCTAGTTCCTGTGCTATTTCTCGGCGGACAAACATGACCGATCTAGATCATTAGATGGTACTTCCCGCGGACATCACATTCTATGATGGCGGGTATGTCCGCGGTGAATTTCGAGGCCTGTTATGTAAAAGAAAATGGAAAAAAAATTTAGGGGGGGGGGCTTTTCGAAATTTTGCCAATAATAGCAAATTTAGAAGCCGGTGGGAGAGTACTTCCTCTTGTCGGATTGACTTCAAATTTTCACAATGTCATTTTTTTATGAATCCTCCTCAAATGAGAGGGTGTGCGAACAAAAATAAAAAATTTCGATTTTTTTTGGCCACCCTAGCGTTGGTGTAATGTAGTTAGAAAATTAAGTTTGATATTGACTACAGAATAGAAAGGTATTGATGAGACCCAGACACCAAAATAATGTTGTCTAGCCCTACTGATTGATTGAATCTTTTGGACCGGGAAAGCTTCTTGCAGAGCTTCATTCTGGCAGTTTCGCATACTTGTAGAGGCTTTGAATCACTGACACAGGCCCGGTCAGACGGTCACCGAGATTGACAGAGTGAAGTTTCCGATTGTTAAAGTGTTGTACAATTTGGGTAGAGAGGTAACTCTTTTAAACCATAAACAGACATAACTAAGCAACAACACTACATTTAACATTATAAAAACAAAAAACAACAAGCGAACGTTTTCGGCTAGTCATATAGCCCTTTTCAAGCCTATAAGAAAAATACATTATTGAAAGAAATGCTAAAGAATCATATAGTATCACAGCAAAAATATGGTCAAATCTAAACATTTGAGAAACTCTAAACATTTTGTGTGAGCGAGGCAGTTTCTCAAATGTTTAGATTTGACCATATTTTTGCTGTGATACTATATGATTCTTTAGCATTTCTTTCAATAATGTATTTTTCTTATAGGCTTGAAAAGGGCTATATGACTAGCCGAAAACGTTCGCTTGTTGTTTTTTGTTTTTATAATGTTAAATGTAGTGTTGTTGCTTAGTTATGTCTGTTTATGGTTTAAAGTGTTGTTGTCGGGGAATTATTCCATTTATTAGATGCCGCGGAATGAAGAGCAATCCTTAACGTGCGCTGCTCGAGCGCACACCTCGAGAGTCGAACCAGCGCTGCTTGATTTTGAAGCTTTTCTTTCCAGAAGTCACGCGCTAACCAACTAACACAATCGACTGCCATTTTTCTGAGCTGATACATTATTTATTTAATGCTGCAGTACCAATTTTCCATTTATACTTTCTGCTGCTTGCAGAGAAAGTAGCAAAACATTTCTATTGCTTTTAGTTTGTGATTAAATTTCAATTAAAGTGTCTTGTTAAAAATAAACAACTTTTAAAATTACAAACGATTGTCTGTTTGTCATTTAGCATAAAAACGGATCTTGGCGATGATGCATTTACAATGTCAGTCAGTGGTGTGAACGGTGAACGCGTACGAAGCTGGACCCAGGTTCTGAATCGCCATAATGGCAGCTACATTGGAAGGTTCAGAATGTATGATTATGCTGGAGACATCAAGATATCAATCGTTCACAAAGGAAGGCATTTGGATGGTTCACCATTCATTGTGAAAGGTGTGACAATGTCATGTTTTTGAAATACAGTACATCCAACTGTTATAACACAAAATTTTTGAAAAAAGTTTTACTCTCTTGGTATTCTGTACATTTACTGATTTTAATTTCTGTTCATTTTCATGGCGTCTTAATCAAAGCTGTGGTTGTCAGAGTCTCATGCTGTATATTTTACTAAACTCCACAGCATTTCGAATGTCTTGTCTTCAATGTCCTACAAGTTGTTTAACCCTGAATCACACCAACCTGCACAAGTGCACATTAAGTCATATTATTTAATTAGTGATACTCACTATACAGTGATAGTTTGTGCATTTTCAGGTGTTTATGGTGATGAATGCTTTTGCCCAATTAATGCTAAACAATGGACCAAAGCATTAGAGTGTCCTTCCAGCTTTCCACAGATTGAAGAAGATTTTAAACTTCATAAATCAATTGACCTTTCCACTTTGAAAGAGAAAATGCTCAAGAAATTTGGTGCTCATCACTCTATTTGTCATTACGTCATCAAAGATAATGAGGTGGGTGTCTTCCCAAGCAACTAGTTTTTAAAATGTATATAATCTTTTTAACCTACCTACACCTACCTATGAATTATCAAAATTTTTAATTGATATTTTATCTCCACTCTTCGATCATCAATATTGCATAAAAAATTCCACGGAGTTTGTCAAAATAATTAAAGATATTGACATTAGCCAGGAAGACTGTCTCGTTTCGTTTGATGTAGTAAGCCTCTTTACTTCTGTCCCTCTGACAGAAACCTTGGACCTAATATCCAACCTGTTATTGGCAGACGATTGACTTGTAAATTGTACAAAATTTTGTGCAGATGATGTGATTCAAGCTTTAAAAGTGTGTTTTCAATCTACTGTTTTTTGTTATAAAGATGTGTTGTATCGCCAAATTTATGGTATGTTGATGGGCTCCTGCATCTCTCCAGTTGTTACTAACATCTTCATGGAATTCGTTGAACGCAAAGCCATCAGCACTTTTTACACTCCTCCACAATTATGGGTTAGATATGTTGACGACACGTTTTGCATCATCAAAAAAACTGCAGTTAATGATTTTCACAAACACCTTAACAGCATTTCATCATCCATTCAATTTACCATAGAACATGAAGTCACCGGCACAATTTCATTTTTGGATGTTAAAGTGGTTCGCCATAGCAACAACAAAAAACTAGCCACTACCATACACAAAAAACCAACACATACAGACAGATACCTGCAGTTCAACTCACATCACCCCAAGCATCAAAAACTCACAGTGGCCAAAACATTGTACAACAGTCTGGACACTCACATAACGGATGATTCTGAACGTTCACACCACAAGAAAAACATTCACAACACTTTAATGCTCAACGGATTTCCACGAAAACTTGCTTGCATACAGCTACCCAAACCGAAACCTTCGCTTCCTCCTTATAAATCTTTTACTTGTCTTCCTAATATAAGGGGGGTAACTGACAAAATTCAGCGTATCCTCAATGGCATAGGAATCAAGGTTGCGATGAAACCCTATCTGACAATTAGGTAAATACCTTCCCTCGGCTAAAGACCCCATGAAAGAAGGTGAAGTTTCTGGATTTATCTACCAAGTTCCGTGTCATGACTGTGATTTAATCTACATTGGACAGACAAAACGTGATCTTAAGTCTAGAATCAACGAGCACCAAAGAGCTATTAAATTTCAACGTCCGGAGCATTCCGCTCTTTGCAAACATTCTATAAATTCAGACCATAAAATTACTTGGACCAACGCTACCATTCTTAAAACTGAAAAGGAATATACAAAAAGATTGTTCACAGAAAAGTGGTACATAAACCAGAAAGCACAACATGCTCTTAACCAAAAAGATGGTCAGAATTTCCCCTCTGTGTACAAAAAATTACTTTAACTTTAGCTTCACCTTTTCCATTCTCAGTGCGTCTTCTCTATCATTATTGCTCATCCCCTTGTTTTCTGTCTTGTCTGATGTCTTTTCAACGTTTCTTGACGGTGGCCCAATAGATAGATAAATTTACGCTGTTGGAAAGTAACCTACTGGTTTTAGGCATTCACTGCATTTAGTTTAACCTCTAGGTATCTTGTTGCGTGTTTTAATTCTGATTCTTGCTGCTTTACTTTATTCATTTTATCAGTATGTTTTTGTGTTGTGCCATCGTTGCTGAACAGGTTGTGTTAACCTGTTTTAGCCACCTTGATAAAGTCAGTCGTGCTGACTGACGAAACGTCGGAAATACAAAAGCTAGTTATCATCTTTAACATCAGGAGGTAACCTAGTAAATAGTCACCAGAACAACGCAAATTACTTTTATTAATCTTTTTAATATTAAGCATCTAACGCCCAAACGGTCTACAATCATACAATATTGCTTTGTAATTTAAAGCAACAGGTGCCAATTTGAAATGCCAGTAAGCCTACCACCGTACCACTTAATTTGGGCACTTAAAAGTTTATTCTTTCTAACGTTGCACTTCAAGACTGACTTTTGATATGTCTACAAGTACAAATGACCATGGTGAATGTAAAAAAAAAACATATCATAAACATAAATTATGTTCTACAGATATGTTCATTGCTGGCTTAATTTTGGGTCTTTTGTTTAAATGTTTGGGTGGCAGCTGACTTTGGTGACCTTTTGGTCTTTCGCTGCCATCCTTGTTGTGCGAATTATTTGTGTTTATTGTGTTTTTGCTTTTTGTGTCTTTCTTTTTCGCCAACAAAACAAAAAATAAACTGAACTGAACTGGCACTGAACTCCATTTTTTTGTGAAATAAGCAGAAAAACATTCAGATCAATTTGAATTCTTAACTTTTTTAATGGTGACCATGACGGTTGACCCGTTTAATTTCTCAATATCTCTATGACCTTAGTTGATAGACATGGAAGTAGATGTTCATCTGAATTATACTGACGGACAAGCACATTTATTCGAATCTAAAAAAAAGTGCTTTTATGTTTCAGGTGTATCGTGAATGCCACGGAAGCATTATTGACTTTAAGATGTTTATGGATGCACCGCTGTTAAATCTAGCAAGAAAAGTAAGTTGTGATACGTATTTGATACCATTTTCCGAAGAAGAACCTGCTGAAAACCTCCATGTCTTAGATCATGAGACCAAAGATTGGATACTCTTTAGTATCCTTTAAATGTTGTCGGGTTATGTAAAAAGAAAGCTTAAACTAATATAAAGGAAAAAATTACGTGCTAAACTTCCATTGGTTATAGAATGAAAAAGATCATGTCAATGATGCAGTACCTTTCGCTCAGCCATAGAAAACATATACGTGGGTGTTGGTGGCGTTAAGATGCAGCTCGTGTATTACAGTATTGCCAGGTTTTAAAGTGTGTTGACAATGGTATGTGTGTGAACTTCCTTCTTCACTGCTGTTGCGGCTAAGTCGCATAGTTGAGATCGCTGTGTCTTTTCTTTGTGTGCACACTAAGTCACTAACACGATTCTGTTGTGGATAAATATAGGGTGGAAGGATAATTTGGTTTTAATCTATCTTCGTGTGACCCTGAAAGCATGGTACTTCCGCGAACAGTTTAGTGTGTGTGTAACAACGCTGTTTTCCGCTTCAGGTGAAATTGCCCGATGTTGAGTTTTTCATCAATCTTGGTGATTGGCCATTAGAGAAGTCACGTGATAATCCTCTACCAATCGTATCATGGTGCGGCTCTGACTCTTCTAGCGACATTATTTTACCAACCTACGATTTGACCAATTCGGTCTTGGAAATGCTGGGAAGGTAATCAATAAATTCGCATTAACATTTTGTTTTTATTTTTCCGCTAGCGCAGTAGTAGGCGTAGTTTAGATGTTTTACTCTTTCAGATATTTTTGATTTGCAGAGTAAGCTTGGATGTTTTTTCGGTGCAAGCAAACACCGGTCCAAAGTGGAAAAACAAAATTGAGAAAGGTTTCTTTCGTGGCCGCGACAGCAGACAGGAACGTCTTGATCTTGCCGCCATGAGCGTGAAACAGCCAGATATTGTAGACGCCAAGATCACAAATTACTTCTTTTTTAAAAAAGACGAAGAAAAATACGGAAAGAGTGTCAAACACATTTCGTTTTTTGATTTTTTTAAAGTAAGTTTTTATTTTTACTTCATGTAGAAAACGGAGGCCTGATAAAATGTGAATATTTCTGACGTCATTAGTATTTGTCTACTTTTTTTTACAGCAATTTCTCATATGTGCATTTGTGCAAGCTTCTCATTCTCCTCTTATTCTTTTTATGGCGGTATTCTTTCCAGAAAATATCGTTAAACCAATTTTACTTCTATCAGTCGTGTCCAGTGAGCACGATCCTCCGCATCACTGCAACACAACTTTGTAATGTCTTTCTTTCTCCAACTGCTTCTCTTCAACTCAACTTCTGTCATCACTCCGCTCATGAGTAGTCTTTACCCACCCAGACAGAAAAATTCGTCACTTTTTCATTTTCATAACGTCTGCAGACGTTGAATCAATGTAAAAGTGACGAATTTTGCTGTCTGGGCAGTCCTTACCTTTTGCAGCACACGCTGGTAGCACCCCGACTACATCCTTTGACGACTTTCCGCGCCCGCTTCATTGTAATTCTTGTCTCTAGCACAAGTACCAGCTGAACATAGATGGGACTGTGGCTGCTTACCGGTTCCCTTACCTCTTGCTGGGCGATGGGCTGGTCTTGAAGCAAGATTCCGAATACTATGAACATTTTTATCGAGAAATGAAGCCCAATGTGCACTACATACCTTTGAAACGTGACTTGTCCGACGTGCCAGAAAAGATTAAGTGGGCAAAGAAAAACGATGACAAGGTTTGTTAAGATGAAATTTATGTTGAAACCAATCGACCTTTTTGAAAGACTTAAGGTGGTGTAAAATAGTCTGTTGAAACAACGCGAAGTTCTATAATTTTACTATTCGCACAGAAATTGCTAGAAAAGTTGATTTAGGAAGCAAGTTTCCCGATTAAACCATCCAACCAGGTGCTGTTTTAGATTCGTCACGCGCTGTACGGTGACTGTTGCACACTATTGAAATCTCGTATTTTTCAGGCTCACGAGATACAAAAAGCAGGAACAGCATTGGCCAGAAAGATATTGCAACCAGCCTACGTGCTATGCTATCATTTGGCAGTGTTTCAGGTACAACAACGACACGGAATTAATACTGCAAATTTTTTTCCTGGATGTTATAATCACATTCTCGTTATAAATGCACTCAATTGAAGAGGGTGTGAGTAAGACGATTCCGTGTTAAGTGGAGTACGATATTACAATTACATCAAGCAGGAATGCTAGGTCATTTTATGGCTAGCTTCGATAGAAAATTTGTGCAACAGTAAAAGGTTGTTTCGGTAAATTTATTTTGAAGAATATTTACTTTTATGCGGATTCAAAAATCTCCAACTAACTACTAGTTCCCTTGAACGGCTAATGGAGTTTGTGTCTATTTTCTTACATCTCCCGTGTTTCCAGGAATACGCTTCCCGCCAAAATCAGCCAGTTACCATCCTTGACACCATGGAAAAGCTTCAACAACCGATGAAAAAGTGCAATTGCGTAAATCGATCAAACAAAGCCTCATCCAAGGTAAGATGTTCACATTTGACAACTTTTCATGATTTATTGGTTTTTCTTTCCCCGTGACTCGATGAACTTAATCGAAACCAAGTCACCATCATGATCATTATGTTCCTTCCTTGTATTGAGGGTTGGATACAATGCGCCATTGTTCTCGACCATGAGCTGTTCAGTGTTCATACTGCACTTTTATAATTAAATTTTGTCCATTTAGTGATGTTTGATGTCGAAATCATTCTTGGTCTGTCTTGGTTTCTTTTACCATTTATCTTCTCTTCTACAAATGATCTTTGTAACACGGTTTGCCTTATTGCGTATCCGAAATACTTCAATATTCTTCTTTTGACTATTTGTAAGAGAATTTTCCTTGAATTAAATTAAGTCGTCTATTGAAAAAGATTATTTTTTCTAATCTATCAGGCTACCTACGGTAACTGATTTGATAATAGGTTGCCCAACTTATACCAGCGTAAAGCCTAATGTGACCAACATCGAACACTGACACTGCATATATCATTCAAAATACTCTCTAATGGCAAGGCTTTTATTCGGTATGTTTTTGTTTGCAGAAAAAGGACGAACTTTGAACTTCCCGTAACTTTCAATCCATTTCGCTCATCATATTACACATTTATGCATATGTAGCTCAATACAAATCATGCAAGCCTGCCTGGTGCCTATAAGCTAATTGCTCGTTTGTGTTGATGGCAGTGGCAGACAAGTTAGATCGAACAACAAGGAAATTAACCAACTGGATAAAGTGAGTCTCACAGATGGTAGTTTTGTCAGGATGATGTTAGCTGTAGTTAAAACTTGTGGTATAGGTGGTAAGAAGCAGTTTAACAATAGCATGTGTATTACTTTGGGATCCTTTGTCATTTTAACCGTGCTGAAGTTAGAACATTTGTTGTTATTGAAGTATGACCGATCGATATGTTTTGTCAGTGATGAAGTATTTTTTTTAAGCAATGGGTTTTGTCACAAAAAACATATTTTTGATTATTTTCTTATCTCTAAGAAAACAAATCGATAGTTTTTTCTAAAGTCTAAACCTTTAAATCATTTGGCTATAGGCTAACACTCACAACAGTATTTCAATAAAAATTTATATTGCGGAACCGCGGTTTTCGTCAATTAGGACTTCAGTAGCCTACAACTAAATCGAAACGAAAAACTTACAATATAAATTGGTAGCAGTACAGGTAAAAGGTGAGTCCCATACTTAAATGCAAGCATAGGGGGAAGGAGAAGATAGGGTTTTCATTATAGCAGTAGGCCTACAACTGGCCCGAATAAAACGAAAAATTACAGTTTAATAGATGAAGAAGTTTAATAGATGATTTATTATTTCAGTTTAATAGATGATTTAATAGAAGGAGTCACTAAATGTTCACTGTTCTCACTTTTGATTTCGTCATCTCTTCGTTTTTCAATTTTCTGACTAACGCCACCCGTTGTCTTTGTCGAATGATAAATTCTGCAGTTTCTTTGTGTGTGATTTATGATATAAGCCTACGTTTGCTTTTATGTTAGATATCCCGGCTAAAAGTTGGTCGTTTCTAATAATCATTGTGCAAATCATATAACTTATCGGTTTGCAAGAATTTTCCTTAATCATTCGATGAAATCGTTAGAGTTTTTGCTAGCACAGTTGCAAACTTTCTGTGGTGAGCCACTATTGTGGTTTTAGAGTTGACATCTTTGCGCAATTAGGTGCTTGAAGGGCTAATTGCTAGTTACTTAGACAATGTTGTCATTAAACACGTCAGCAATTTTACGAAAATTAGGAGACCAATGCTACAAACAAGCATCTTTGCATTGGCTACGGCCCTATAGCCAATTTGACGTCATACGAAGTTGTGAAAAGAAAATTAGATCATATTATAAGCTACGTTGGCAGCCTATTTCAACAGCCCTGGGTCAATTTCAGTAAACTTTGTTTTCAGGTGTTTGATAAGCTTTGTTGGTGATTTTTTTGTAGCTATATTTTTTCTTTTCAAATTTACGTGGTAGACAACCTTGCTTGTAGCCTACACACAGTAGATCTGATTCGCTATATCCTGAGGATGGGAGCAGGGATCGACTTAACTGCTTTATGGTAAACTGAAGGAAACACAGGATGTAGGTTGTCTATTGTTTAGCGTTTTTGAATTAATGTGATTGTAACGAACGTTAGGCTACGATGAATCCTTTGAAACGTCACAGTTAAACCTACTGCCGGTAGGTTTTAATAATTTGTAACAGGTCTACGGTTATTTTTAACGTTCTGTCTTTCTAAAAAACTTGCTGGTGTTGTTTCTTGATAACTCTTGCGTCAGTATTACAATGGAAAAAATGTGTTTTTTTTGTCTGCTTTGAATGTGGAATTTTTACAGTTGAAAAGTTACCAAAACGTTGTTGTTAGCTTCAAATCTTAACAGAAAAGATCGGCTACTATTGTGGAATTCCGTGCCAGCGGTGTATCAAATTTAAAAACAACAAAACTTGTAAAAAAATGAAGCGTTATTACGGAAGTAGGTCTATGTTTTTTATTCAATTGTGCATAAGAAAGTTTAGAAATTGAAAAAATAGCCTTTCTATAGCCTACACTTCGTGATGATACTTTTTTGTTATTTTACCTGGTATCCAATCGGAGAAAGCTGTCACCAAACCAAGATTATTTGATTTCTGAAATACATCAATCTTGGCTGCTGCGAAGCGTTCTTTTGGTTAGTTGCATCGTTCAAACATTGATTTTGTCCTCCTGTCAAACATTACTTTCTCAACACCAACACTCCAACAGCCTATATTCATTCTTGGCACTTCTTTGGCTGTTTAATGGACTTGCTCTCAAAAGGCTTGTTTCTATAGTCTACCGCCTTAAAAGCGTTTGTTTCTACGTCGTAGGTTCCGTTGTGCTATTAAAACCACATCAAACTTTTTTAGGGTCACTGATAAACACAATCGTTGTTGATAGGCTAATAACGCTAAGTACTTCACAACAGAAACCACTACCAGTAGGCGACTTCAAAAATGCTGTTTAGATTTCACAAAGCTGACAGACTATGTCTGATACTATAGCGCACCCAGCATAGGGCTAAAGCCCCCCCCCCCCCAAACCCGCCACCAAAAATGAAGTTTTTTTATGTTCCCCATTTATACCTTTTGCTTACGGGTTAGATATGAATAAGTACCGAAGGAATAAGTAAAATTGTGACATCATAGATACAGGGTCATCAATAAATTAACGTTACAACTTCAAACAACTGTATTTAACAAATGGCAAACAATTTTTGAATGATAAACATATAATATTATTGTCAAATCAATAAATATTTAGGAAAAACAAGTTTTACTCAATGTGTCCGCCATTTGTGTCGATAACAAGTCGAAGACGCTTCGAAAAGGACCTGCAAGAGTCACGAATAACTCTTTGAGGTATTTTGGTCCATTCTTATTTCAGATTAGCCTTCAGCGCTTCCAAACTTTGGTGGTGTTTAGTCGAGACTTTGCTCTCCAGGTAAAACCAGATGCCAAAGTCTCTAGGCTAGGGGTTCAGGTCTGGGGATGAAGGAGGCTATTCTTCCTTGGAAATGAAGAACGGCACATTGGCTGAAAGCCAGTTTTGCGTTCTCTTAGCTCCATATGAAGGGGCAGAATCTTATTGGAATGACCAACTACGTTTTTTGAAGTGTTTTTGTGTTTTCTGCCCAAGGCAACAATGAACCCTCAAGAATATCATTTTGGTAGTTTTCTTGGTTCAGTTTCACCCTTTGGTCTACAAAAATCAATGGACTTCTTCCTGATTCGTTGACTGCGGCCCACACCATCACGGATGCCGCCCCTTGTCTGCGATTGACTACCCAGGGTTCCACGTCACCATCTCTTGACCAAACACGATCATTCTGACTGTTAAAATGATGCTTGACATCAAATTTCTTCTCATCGCTGAACACAAGGTTTGGCAGCGTGCCTCCTCCTTCAATGCATGAGAGCAGAATTCTGGCTCTGGAGAGACGTTTCTCAATGGTATTGGCATTTAGCAACTGTTTCTTCATGTATTTGAATGGGCTTATCTTCAAATCCTTTTTGAGAACTGTGAACATGGTTCCATAGGCCACGTTCGCCTCCTTTGCCAGTTTTTCAATGGATCTCTTGGAATTTCTTCGCACCTTTTCTTTGGTTGCTTTTATCAATTTTGAAGTTCTGGCGCTTCCAGGGCTACCTTGGCCAGGTCGATTTTTGACACTTCCAGTTTCTTTGTGCTTTTTGAGAGTTCTCCAGACCAACATTCTGTTAATTTTTAAGTCCTTGCAAAATTACTCCTTGACTTGCACGATTTGAAGAGCTCTACAATTAGCTATTCTTATATTCAAATTTTCATTCATGACCTATAAAATTTAGGCCTAAAAAACATAAAATTGAAAAATATTTAATTAATTAACATTATATTCCTAAATATTGATGTTAAATACAGTTGTAACGTTAATTATTGATGACCCTTTATAGACTGTGCGATCATAAGTGGTGGTTCGCTCTGCCTCGTAGTCAAATATTTAAATCAATATTTTTCAAGGGAGCTTGAACCCTGGCACAGGTATATAGGCAACCGGTGGGTCGTGGGCCATGATTGCCTTTAAATATTAATAAAAGGGATGGGCATATAGGCTTATTGTTGCAAATCACTTTTCTGAATTAGCCCCCCCTAACTTTTTTTTCTGGGGTGCGCTACTGGCCTGATAGTTGTGCATAGCTTTTGATAAATTGCTGTATAAAAATACTGATGTTACGAATCAAAGCGAAAGCAAAATAGGCTAAGTTAAAAACAAACAAAAAAATAATGCACTGGATAGGAAAGCTAGGAAAGTTGACATATCAATTCTTATGACAGGCTTTGTCAACAACAAAGCAAAAGGAACAGAAAAGTCGCAGTGGAAAGCAACTTTTTTGCACACACAATCTTTGGTAATTTAAAGGCTATGCAACAAAATAATTGAAACGTGTTTCTAAATATTTTCGATGAATTTCGTTCTTTGCAGTCAATTGAGCCAGAACGTTTGTCATCATCGCTATTAGGTAGCCTAAATGAACTATAAAGTTTCTTCCGAATAAAATGACGTTTTGGCCTTGGATTTTGCATAATTAACGGCTTTTTGTAATCGAATGAAAAATACTGGCTTTTCATCCGAAGAGTCTTCTGTTTGTTCTGGAAACCCTCCCGAAATGAGACAACGTCTGACGTCAGCTGTAAGTGAAATAAATGTAAATTACAAAAATTAGCCAATCGCTGATAACACAAAGTTTCAATGCTTGATATGGGCCCTGTGCCGTTACGAGATTACAAAAAACAACTAAGACATTGAATTAACAATTTGGATTTAAGGAATAGGCTAAGGTAGTACTTTTAGGCTATTTCTGTAGAGAATTTACAGCGAATTAGAACTGTAAACGCTAATAAATACTGTAAACCGGTTGCCTATGTCATTTGGCATGCAATCAATCCGTTAGGCCTATCCTACCTGTGCAGCGAGCCAGCAAGAGTTGAATATTAAGTTTTGAAAGACACAGATGAAGAGATTTTATTGCATGGACTCCGTCGTTGTCAATAAATGAGCATATGCTCATGTCCAGGATAACGTAAGATGGAATCTTTACTCCGGTTGCTGCAATACGTTGTGAACAGTTCGAGATCGTAAGTTGACCATCAGCTTCTATCTCAACTGCAGTATCCAGTGCTTTCAGAGTTCTTTCATTCGAACAGCATTGTTCGTTATTATTTCTTGCTAAAGTAATTGTTGCGTCAGTTGCCGCTCCTTCAAGGGCGTGGAGTTCGTTTTCTTCGCATTGGTCTTCAGCCTGTCCCTCTGCATTAACGTGATGCTTTCTTTTTTCTTTTAATTTCTGGCTTCGCGAAATTTCAAACGCAGGATTGAACCCAAGTGCAACAGCTAATTGGTTTTTGAACCTACAAACAAGATTGATATCTATAAACTATTTTCAATTTTACAAGATTTCTAGGCTACAATCTTAACATCAAGATGGTGATCTTGATCTTGAAGATCACTTTTATTTTGGTGACCTTGATCTTGAAGTACAATAAGATCAAGATCACTTTAAAACTCAAGTTTAGGCTACTTACGAGATAGAGGCATTTTTTTAGAACCCGTACTGTAAAAAGTAATTAGTGGTAATTACTAACATTAAGCCACTGGTAATATGACATGCGTCCACGAAAAGTCGATTTGAAATTTCAATACTTTTGTTACTGTGATCATTTCTAAATTTAAAAAGTTTTCTGAGTTGGTTATAAATAAATCAACTTCCGTGTATTGTATAGCCGATAGTTCAAGTCGATTTATGATAAAAAATAATTCAATTTTGTTCAGAATTCTGTTAGGCCTAGGCCTATGTGAATTCTAAAAAAATGTTTTCTTTCTTCGAACCAATTTTTGGATTTTGTCCCATAAAAATCGAAAGTGCTCAGTAATACGAATAAAGCTTCCCATACGAACCAGACAAAAATTGGGTGAAAAATGGTGCAGCTCAAAGTGTTTTTTAAATAAAAAGCATAAAACTATAGCAAATTTTGTGACTTTTTTAATGCTGTAATTAACCTCAGCCTTGGGTGTGACGTTGCGATTCTTCGCAAACTACAACAACGCTTGATAGGCCTAATAGCAGCAGTCACTAACTTATTACAATTCTTAAGCCAGCGATCGAGTAGTTAAAAGCAACAGTTAGTAATCAACCAATTACCTTTACCCAGGTTGCTTATATAGTAGGCCAGTAGTTCTCAAACTGTGCGTCGCGACGCCCTGGTGCGTCGTTTCACTTTTCCAAGGGCGTCGCAGAATAATTCCGTTTCTTGGCTGAACTCAGTTTAAGATTATAAAAATTAGGTTAAACCTTTGAGGACCGCTGGGACACATGTGTCCCATGCATTTAGCTGATTACACCGCAATCAACTAAATATTTGCCACTGCTGATACCCTAACGTAGTGTTGGATGTCTATCCTTCAAAAAAAAAAAATTAAAAGCTCTGAATCATTTTTCTTGGTGTAATTTCATTTTGAAAACACAGTGAAGAGCTGAGGTTGCAAGTGCGTTTTCTCCCTTCAAATTTGCGAAACATATTTATTTACATTTGTCCAAGCTCGAGTCAAAATTTGTAAAATATTTCCGGGAAAATTTTTCAAACTACGAATGGATTCGCAATCCTTTCGTCGTAGGAAATCCGGCAAATTTTTGGATTCAATGAATGACGATTATCCAGGTTTGGTGAAAGAAAGCACTGCGAATTATTACCCCATTCGCTACGTTGTATTTATGTGAAGCAAAATTTTCTGCCTTGGTGGTGATAAAACCAAATGTCGATCACGAATAAATACTGAAAGAGAAATGCGAGTGGCAATTTCAAAAATTCTCCCAAGATTCAATGAACTAAAAAGCCCACACGTCACATTAAATAATATGCATTTCTTTTTGTTGTTGTATCAATAAACAAAACTTTAATCATAAGTTTCTTCATTTACTTTTATTTGCTGGTGCGTCGCAAGTCCAGAAAACTTTTCCAGAAGCGTCGCAACAAAAAAAAGTTTGAGAACCACTGTAGTAGGCTAATATTCGTTGTTTTTTTGCAACATCATTAATCAAAAGCTTAACTTTTGTTTAGAAAGCGAGATCTTGATTTTCAAGATCACGTTGTTTTGGTGATTTGATCTTCAAGATCCCAAAACTGGTGATCTAGTTCTAGCTTGATGATTAAAAATGTTTTCGTGATAAACAATAATAAGTCTTCATAAGAACTGAATGCAAAAATATCCACACGCAATGGATCCTTGATATGTCTTGCAGGAACCTGTGTTGATTTGTAAGAAAATGATTTTCCTTTTCTTCCACTGATCATAAAAAAAATTCGTCTTCATTCGAAAAACGGCGAGAAATTTAGAGTTCTTCACTTATAAAGATAGCCTTATAGAGAAATCACATATTGAAAAAATATTTTACAAGTAACGGTAGGCTATTACTTTCTTCGAAAAATTTGGTACAATATACGGTTGTTGTGACATCTATTGTGATTTCATTTATTCTTCTCGTACAGATTCAGGCTAACATTTACCCCACTCTGGAATTAATTTTTTAAGATTATAAACAGTCTATACTTGTTTTCAGATAATTAGGACCAATTATTCAGGGTTATTAGTAGGCTATCATAAATATTTTTTGTAATCCGCAAATCCAACGCTTTTTTTTTCTATAACGAAAATACCTTTGTTGGTTTGCGTAAATAAGCGGTGAAGGAAACTTGAATACAAGTATGTCGCTATCTGTCGCCCCATCAAAGCGTTTTGAACTTCGATAGATTCCAGACTGGCCATCAGGAATCTCTACCATAGTATTTCCAAACGTTCTGCAAAAAGTAAAGTTGTAAATTTGTACTTTGCAGTCAACCTTGGAAATCACGTGCATTTCATTGACTCTTTTTTCTGTTATTCATCATTCTGCTGTGAAACTTTGTCTCTGCATAGGCTAATATAGCCTAAGTTGAAACTGTTCGGATTTTTAAAACGGCATAGGCCAATAATTCCGTCCCTAAGTTATTTCTTACATTCAATACAGTTACTTTTATAAGCCTTTTTTTTACTTACATTTGCGTTCTCAATACAACCGTAAAAAGAGAGAATCCAACTCCAATGTAGAGACCAAGATCAACTCCAAATAATACAACGGACAACCAGGATACTACCCAAGTAATCGCATCAAGCTTGCTCACTTGCCACAACTTTTTCAACTAGATGTATGGAAAGAAGATAATTAAGCTCAGCTGGCATGTCAAATCCGTGCACATTATAAGTTGTTTACGTCGATGTAGGCTACTGGCAGCTTTAAATAACACTTCGGAGACTTACTTGATTAAACTGTAGCAGCATGTTCTTCAAATTCACTACAATAATAGCTGCAAGAGCGGCTTGTGGAAGGCTTTCAAACAACGGACCAATCCATAATAGTGCTATCAAGATTAAGACCGATGACACAAGACCTGTGATCTACATTGAAATAAAGATATTGTTGAGTCGGTAAATTGGTATTGTTGAATCGGCAACTGCATCAAGTGATCGTTAAAGGTAAGTTCATAGTGGAATAGCCTACATATGACAAAAAATAGAGAACTTGAGAGCTACTGTAATCTAAATCAATGGGCTGACTTATCGAATATTCGTGAAGCCAATATAAAAACAGAACATTAAAATTTAAAGATGCATTTGACAGTCAATTTTTGAATCGGAGCTGGCACGTGATGATGATTTTTGAGTTAGGATTTATCAATAAAGGTTATCTCTCTTTGAAAGTTACAATTTGAAAAACACAGTGTTTTAAACTCAGATACTGTTTAAATTTAAGCCACAAATTTAACGGTCTCAAATGGCATCAAATTTAATCACACCCCACTTGCCTGTGTGCGTCCGCCAGACTGCTCCCACACTAGAGAACGAGACAAAGATGCAGAACTTGGAAAGCATTGAAAGAATGAACCGAATGCATTTCCCACAGCATACGCCAACAGTTCCTTAACAGCGGAAAAAGTTTAACTCACATTACTCCAATGACCTTTTATAACAGCCTATACTCATTACTGTATGTTGGGCTAGCTATACCTAAAAAAGCCTAATTTATAAGGGATTGAATTATTCAATAAACCTGATTGAGGTTCACACTGTATCCGTGCTTTTCTGAGAACAGAGTAGAGAGTGATATCGAAATGCTGAAAATAACAATGGCAATAGGAATGGCATCCACGATAACAAGACCAACATCACTGCCGTCCGGAATTGATGTTTTAATTCTAAAAAGCAAGAATAGGCTGGTATGAATGATAATTAGTTAGTTACACAACCTTGTTTTAGTTTTTTTAGTGTTCAGAGCTTACCCTTGTGGTATGTTACCGACGTCTCTAACTGCATAGTTGAGCTTGAAGTAACCAAAGCTAGAAGCGACAGTGGAAAATATTACAATCACCAATTCCCACGGAAGAGGAAATGGCAACTTCTTGACAAATCTGCGATTTATTTCCTAAACATAACATGATTTTGTTTTTTGTGATTTTCGTATTAGGCAATCATTTAAATCAAGACATGGTGGACCCCATGAACAAGGCCATTCAAGTCGGAGATGCATTGCTGAGCATTTCAAATGCGATTTAGGAGATGGAAATGCACTTTTTTCAAACAGTTCTTTATGCTTTTATCATCACTAAAACAGTTCTTTTTATATATATGCAGTCTTGTATTTGTCACACGTGCTTAATGATGCGATTTTCGAATAAAAATTTTAAATTACAAAGAGAATTGAAAATCGCCTCACGGGGTTTAGCCTATATCCTCGTGGTCCCAGTGTACCTATTGCACTCATGAGGCCATTTAGGCCGACACGGTGCGCCATCATCTGCAGTAATTAATAACTTACATATAAGTATTAATCAAGTTGATTGAATCACTAATTCACTATTAGACAATCAATGTAACCAGCCTGTTTTACCCTTTGCGGGATCATCGGAAGGGATATATTGCATATAGGCCTACGGTGTTATACTAATATATAGGTATATGTAAAATGTAGTTAATCTCGCTTTACACAGTCGCAATTTAGGTGAAGTATTAGTTATCGCTTACCTTACCACACACAAGTACGAGTATGCAGCACAAAGATATAATTACAGTCGCCCAGTTAATGGCTGTAATCATCTTGAAGAAGTCAATGTAAGTCTGAAAAATAAATATCAGTGGTATTCTATCTAGCTACATTATTCAACTATTCGTGATTGAATAAAACTGACGCAACAAAATTAGAAAAATTGGAAAACAATACTTCAACTAAAATCATTCATGTTCATTGTCAAATACTAGGCAGTGACTTGAATTATAATAAAAGATAAATCCGTACATCCGCCTTCTTGCCATTTTAGATCTTTATTGAAATTTAATCGCTTACGAGTTTGGCTCAAGAAAATGGTCATCGAAAATAATCTTCAGAAATTTCGTAAGACAGCCTGACTATTTGAGATACAACTGTGGTAAATGACGCAACTCACGTATATTATCGAAAAAACTCCTGACTTTCTTGCAACATTAATGCCAAATAATTTTGGCACTTGCGACGTTAAAACATGAAATGCTGCTCCGCAGGTAAACCCTGACACCATGTGGCTAGAAAGAAACACGTGGATAATTCCAAGACGAAGTACATACATCCCAAGCTGTCAATCAAAAGTACGTTAATATTGCAACACCACCAGAACAATTTTCTGTAAATACAGGCTACGGCAACTGCAATCCACACTAACGTGCATGTTGCCAATAACTTGTTTGAAATACATTTTTGGTTCATCAACTCATATTAAGCTGTTCAAACGTCACATGGCACCGATCCGTGTAACTCAATATTGCGGTTTTGACCTCATTCCTTTTTGAAGGGGATCACTTAATATTTGAACAGTGAGTAACAGTCCCTTACAATAGTGCCACAAGGTTTGTAGATCAATGAAAAAATCGCTCTGGTCATAACCTAGCTCACATGAATCACTGCTACCGCAACGGACAAGGCAATTGCTATTTCAATTTTTCTCTCATCACAATTGAAGACGTTGGAATCTTCTACCAAACTCCTCGTTGTTGGTCCGTATGAAGGTGTTGTACTGTTTAACAGTGACGGCAGATTCACAGAGGAATTGCTACCGTCCAAACAAAGTGATGATGGAACATGCTGTAAAAATGAAAAATAAATTCTATTCCAAAAAGTTACTTCCCATTGGTTTGATTTAGCAACAAGCCGCAACAGTTTTTTTACTGCATACTCGCTGGTCTTTTAAGGGCCGAAACAAAATGAAAAAGGTGGGCCGTGACATCATAAAATTAGAAAGAGTCTGGTGTAGCACAGTCTGGTTTATTAACATATAAAAATGTTAATATAGGTTATAATTGAACGTACAGTGCTGAATTAAGTTTAATTAGACCAGTGGTTCTCAACCGGGGTTCCGTGAAAGTTTCCGAATTTACAGCATGATTGATAAATCTCGAAATTTAAAAATTGATTGGTTGTGCTTTATTTGTACTTCCCAACGAACTGGTGCGATGTCCTTAAGGTTTGGTTTCTTAACTAAAAAAAATATCATATAAATGACTTAATTATTTAATAAGGCTATGTTCAACTTAATTCTTTTAAGACAGCAGTCTAATGATCAATGCTTAACTTAGAAATGCAACCGTTTAATAGTGAGCAGTCTATCACCACTCACAGTTTTACAATGACAAAGATTGTAACGAATTAATATGGATTAGATACGAAAAGAGGAAGAAATTGTTTGTAATGGTCGCAACATTCTATTGATTTTTGATAAAAGTTATAAAAAAAAACCCAAATCAACATATAGATAAGATTACTGATGTTTGATGCTGTGTGCCAACAAAAAGCTCATAACATAATTTTGTCAATGTCATCAATCGTCACAAGTGCGTCGCGAGTTCAGCAAATTCTTCCAAGTGTTCATCCAAATTTCTTCTAAGATTCCATTAGTATAGGAGAAGCGATAGCCTATACCAAAATTTCAGATAAAAATTTGTTAAGGGTCCGCGACTGCTTCGAAGGTACCAAAAGGGGTCTGCCAAAACAAAAAGGTTGAGAACCACTGGATTAGACAAAGAGTTGCAAAAGCGGAAAAAAATAAGCTACCGTCTGTAGTTTAGTTGGATCATCTTGCATTAGTTTATTCCTGTCTGACGATACATAACGTTCCGTCCTTTGGAGGCTTTAGCCTATTTAAAAAAAATGGCTAATATGAGTACGTCGGTACGGCCGAAAACGTTTGTAATTTTTAGTTTATTTTTATGTTATTATGTTAAATGCCGTCTGGTTGTTAAGTTTTATATGTCTATGGTTAAAAAAGTCACCGCTCTACCAAAATAGTAGGCTATTTACAAAATGTTACAATTGCAGTTGGCCAATTCTAACACGCGTCACAAACCCACACTACAGTAGATCCCATTTTGAAAACATTGCCTTGTTTATATTGTTTCAACGTCTGGCGAGATCATTTTTTTCTCGCAGTATCTAACAGTAGGTTCACGACAGATGTATCTTACTAGGATTTCATGCTTTACCATTACAAATACTGGAATGCATAAATACATAAAGATACTGTTCGATGGCGATTAGCTGTACATTTCTTTATTATGTGTGGTATTAATGTTTCACATTTATGAGGTACCTTGTCAATTACAGCCCCTATCATTAGAGTCACTACAGCAAAAGTTCCGATGGATAAATGGGGAGTGGTACCCATCAATACATAAATAAGCACAGGAAAGAAAGAAACATATAAACCGTTCGCAGGAGGCAGACTGGCAAGAAGACTATACGCCATACCTGTCAAAAACACAAAAATGTGGTCAGTTTGAGTGATAACCTAAAATGTTTTTGTAAATTCAAACAAATATCTGGAAAACTGAATCAAACTAATGAGGGAGATAATAGTTTGCCAATCAAATGCGAGGTATTTCATGAACAACATTTTTGAACTAAATATATTTACAAAGGAATTTCATAAAAATATAAATTCTCAGAAAAACAATTTATGTTACAATTCGGGCCTTTGCACAATGACAAGTTGTTCAAGGCGTAGGCTATCTGGTGGAAAGTGTTTGATTGACGGATATGACGATTGTGCACTCTAGCCTGCAGTCGTTGCGTTGACATCATTGTTTCACGGCAGCATGACAGGACTCAGGATCTCAAACAGCAAATCAATCGGTTTTTACATTGATTCAATGTCTGCAGACGTTGAATCAATGTAAAAACCGGTTAATTTGCTGTCTGGGACATTATCTGTATCACATGCATAGTGTCAGTAGCTTGCCTGAGAAACAAAAGCGGTTTGGGCTATCTGACATTGCTTCAACGTTGCATGACAAATATTGTAGGCTATAGTCAGTCTTACTCAGATGTTTCAAAGATGGCTGTAAATCTGCTGTAATTGCTTTTGCAACAATGTACAAATGCATGTCAAGTAAGTTGTTGCCTATTTACTAAATTCTACTTTGAAAACTCCCCAAATAAACCGGATGGGTGGAATAAAACACGTGTCTGTAAATTGCGAAACCCAAGCCCAGTGGGTAAAAATAACATTGGTTTGGTTTTGAATCTTTATCCTCGGACTGACAAAGCTTTGATAGGTTATAGTTCGCATACTTGCAGAGGCTTTTGATGCAGGGTTGGTTACCAAGATCGATAGAGTGAAGTTTTCCGATTGTTGAAGTGTTGTTGCCGGGGATTTATTCCATCCATTAGGTGCCGTTGAATGGCGAGCAGTCCTCAGAATGCGTTGCTCAAGCGCACACCCAGATCTTGAAGCTTCTTCGTTTAAACCAACTATAAGCTATCGGGGGATATTATCTGCATCGTATGGCAGCCGACACACCATTAGCATAAGTGAGATACTAAATACACAATTTAAGTACGGTACGTAGGCAGTCTCTGCATAATTTGAGCCCAATAAGAGTTCCAGACCCCCAAACAAGACAGCACGTCTAAAATAAAACAAAACTTACTCAACATTCCCTTGAGAAAGTAATCACCAGTAAATTTATATTGTCGCTCTATCCTCGTTCACAAGATTATAAATTCGCTGATAAAGAAGTTCTCGAAAAGCTATGGTTCAGGGGAAGGCTACTTTTGTACTCTGCTGCTTATAATGTAGACTACGGCCGTGAGTCACAGAGTATTAAATTTACTTACCTTGCGGTAAATGCACAATTCCCACAGTGATACCAGAGGCAATATCTCGAAGAAAATTTTCCTTTATTTTGTATTCTGGCAACCACTTCGTGATTGGCAACACAGAGTGTGTGATTTCTTTAATTCTTGCACCTGACACAAAATAGATCGATTGATCTCCAAGTTAGACTAGCATAAAATTTAAACTCTAACCGCAACGTGTTTGGTTATAACTTACAAGTTAATTCCATTTTAATACCACAGATTTTCCCAAAGCCAAGTAAAAACATAAGCACAGCAACACAGTGAAAATATGACCACAACCACAGTTCAGGTTAAATCGCCTCACCCGAACACGTGCAGGAATGCTTCGCAGTTTCACTAATGTATTCGCGCAGTGAGAACACTTCTTCTTTTTGTTTGGCATACATTCTAAACAATTGTTCGTCTGTGGATATGTCCGGATAGCTGACAGACTGCTCATTGTTGACCATTGCAACTTCTTCGTCACTGGCAGCCATAATCGTCAGAGATTTTTTTCAAAAGAAAATTATAGCAAAGACACAGCTGTCACAATAAATTGTATCTTTACGATCTCTTAAGATGATTAGGCTATTAATAATTGAAAACTTTTTTTAAAATAGGTCATTAAAGTTGAAAACACAAATAAAAAATTGTTTTACGTAATATTTCTAAACTTCAGTAGTCGGCATTAGCTAATCTGTTTATAGCAAGGGTCTCGAACACGTGGCCCGCGAAGACGTTTTGGTGCGGCCTGCGATGCAGTTTTAAACTTTCAAATAATTAACAATTAAAACTCACTCTTAATCACTTTATAAGATAATATTAACTGTAAAATTGCTGAAAAATCCAAAATGCCCATTCAACATCACACGACTTTTTAGCGCTAGCCCATTGTGGCGCCATTTTATTGCGTGTAAGAAACTCGTATTGTTACATCACAATCACGTTCTATTCACTTCTCGTGCCATCATCGCAATAGTAACCTTGGTAGCCTATTTGCAATGTAGGGCCATTGAGTTCTTCAAGGATTTCGTTTTTGCCTTCGTTTTTGAGAGTGGGTTACAAGATTTTTGCTCTCCAGGTCCGTCGTCCAGTTTGCATTTTTTTACAGTGTTGTTTATCTGTTTGTTGTTAGTACTGTTTCTTTTTTGCGGTCATTCCTTCTTAACTATCTATTTTATTGCGACCTTACTTTGTTATTTTATTTATTGAACGGTGATGAACTGTGTTATCACTAGGGCCATTTTTTGTCACTAAAGTTACTTTTTTTAGTTGTACTAATTAACAAAAAGAAAGGTAGAATTAAAATTTCATGGTTTTGGGGTCAATATTTAAGAAGTTATAAAGTTACCAAAAGTCACTTTTTGTGTTTTTAGGTTACCGATTACCGTACTTTTTTTCCTAATTTCCCTATGTATTTATCTTTCATTACTACTGGAGAGATAAATTTACATTCTATGTAATGCCAAGACTTTAATATATCTTCTATTATGGTACGGAATTTAGGTTTGCACGAGCCCATGCTTGTTCGTGCTGCGTGTCGATGAAGCAAATTGTGTTAACTGTATTTAGCCACTTGTTTTCCCTGCAACAGCAAAATGTTTGACGGAAACTTTCTGCCAGAGAATGTAAAACATTACATTGTGTATTTTAAATGTTTAATTCTGATTTGAGTACAAACTGAAACTAATTTAGATGCTTTTTTATGTTGAATTGCTGCCAATTTTTTCGCTTTCTTGTTTTCATTGAATAAAGTTATTTTTTGGTTACTGTTTTGCAAAATTAATATCACCTTTTTGAGTTTTTTAGGCTATAAAAAAATCGCCCTAGTTATCACTTATCAGCATCGATAACACACGAGTACAAAAGAATTGACACGGCGAGAAGAGCGCAATAAACATAGCCAGGTCAGACATATCAAAGAACCGGCCTGCCACAGTGCCACACCCGTGGTGGCGGGGAGCAGTGTAATTTTGGGGTGGCGATGAACCCTGGAGAAGATCCACTAGCTTAGGTTGCGGGGGCCAGGCTGTGGAGTCGAGGTGCTTGTGGAAGGAGCGTGTAGATCGAAAATTCGTGGACTGTAGCACCGGTTCGCAAAATGTAAAATGGCGAAATGAGCCAGGGAGACAGGCTTAACTTTCCGAAATGCAAAAAGTATTGCGGCCCTCGAGTTAATTGACAAGCGTTCGTTTGGCCCTGAGAGCAATTTGAATTTGAGACCCTTGATTTATAATGTCTGGTTTGCAATCTGCAAAAACTCCACCTATGCAGTGGCAAGCATCACTGAAGAAACCGTAGCTACTAAAAAAAAGTCATGTCATTGTTAGAACATAATTTTTGAGGGCAGTTTAACCTCAGGTGCCCGTAGCTACGTTTCTGTGTCACACTTGCAGACAAAAAAAAAAGAATCAAAAATAAGTGCAGCTCAACTTTCATAGGCTACGTAGCATGGTCTTACTTAGAAGCTAGGTTCTTAAATTAAATTAAGCTCGATATCTTAGCTCAGGCATATCGTTATGATAGCCTACTGCTGCATCTTTGCCAGCTTACAGGCAATTAAATTGAAAAGCCTAAGTAAGATTAACAGCAGTCGGTTGGTATACAAAAGAAAAAAGAGCACTAATAAAATCGATCCACTCAAGAACTTATTGCTGAAGAATTATGGCATTGCGGATGTTTTTATTTTAACATTGTTAAACGCTGTTTCAACGTTTTTAACAATGTTGCATAGAAATTCTGTTGCTAAAGATTCACAATAAATTACTGTTTGTTTTCTTGTTGCATCATAAATCATTGAACATATTTATCACTATACTGAATAGTTTGAATGCTTGTTGGCTATATAACTTTTCATTAGTCAACTTACAGAGTGGTTTTGAGTTCAAAACTGAGCTATCAAAACAAATATAAACATGAGAGAAACGCTCAAGCAAACGAAAGGCATCTCTTTTGAAATGGTTTTGACCTTGAAATCCGACCTTTTGTCAAATAAGTCCAGTCCACCTTGTAATATACAATAGGCTTACTCACGCATAAAATCGAAAAAAGTGATTCGTTGACTTTACAAATCACTCAATTTTGACAATTTGTCAGTGAATACAGCCGTACAAGTATGTTCAGGACTCAGGAGTAATTCAAGTTGGTCAAACTAGAACATATACAGCTTACTGTAAATTTGAAGAGAGTTGATATTCTGACTTGTCATGTGCTGCCTTACATTCGATGGGTAGCAGTGATACAAAGTTCATGCTAGCCTAGATCCCTAACAGTAGCCTACCACGTCAAAGGTAGACTGCAAAGCTAGTCGAAGTACTAACTGCATACTGTGCAAAACCATCTGTGGTAAAACTGTCCCAAAACTTTCCGAAGAGCAAACGGATATGATTTTCATAGCCAGACTACAACGAAGCCTGCTCTATTGTTCGCAGAAGATTGCCTAGATCCCTAACAGTAGCCTACCATGTCAAAGGTAGACTGCAAAGCTAGTCGAAGTACTAACTGCATACTGTGCAAAACCATCTGTGGTAAAACTGTCCCAAAACTTTCCGAAGAGCAAACGGATATGATTTTCATAGCCAGACTACAACGAAGCCTGCTCTATTGTTCGCAGAAGATTCAAAATTCAACAAAGCTGCTGAACTAGAGTGAAACATTGTTGCGAAGATACTGAAACCACGCACATCGCGATAAATACAAGGCGCACGCTGAAAGGAACTACGTTATATGATGTTGTCTTCGTCATCGTCACGTGTTTCTTGATGACGTAGCTAGTCTGTTTCGTGCACAAACGTGCGTTCACAAAACAACTGAACTGAACTGAAAACATTTGGAAAGCTTTTTTGCTTTCGATATTAGAGCTCAATTGTGAAACAGATTCAGATACAACTTGTTACATTCATTTTCTGACTTTTTAAAGGCAATGACTAAAGCATTTTTGAATTACCATTTACAATGTTTTTTTTTTCCTTTTGATAAATTAAATCTTTAATAACTGTATTTTGTTCAGATGTAGATAAAATTTCTGCAGAATTGTTATACCTCAGTGACGTTCAGTGGCTTAAACCGTTGGGAAAGCAACTTGGAAATATGCTGCAGCAAGGTAGTAGGCACGAAGGGCGTAACCGTCGGGCGAAGCCCGAAGGAGTGTTGCCGAAGGCAACACTTCCAGCGGGGGGCCTGGGGAGCCTCCCCCAGAAATTTTTGAAAAACATTTCCAATTTGGTGCGCTCTGAGAGCATTTCCAAAACAAATCAAAAATAAAAATCTGTCAAATTGTGCTTCGCCTATGTTGTGATCATACATCCATTTAATGTTTAGAAGTCATGAACAATCTTAATTTTAACGTTGCAGGACCAAAATCCAGTGTTAGACATGGAATAATAGTTGTCTAAATATTTATTTCGTCATGAATGTTCATTCTCAGATATTCAGTTAGGCCTACACTACAAAAACTAAGACTTAGGCCTAAACATTACAACCGCAAGCAATTTGTACAAAAAGCTGGATAAGTTTGCCTCCTGCGTATAGAAGCTTAACGAACTAAATATTGCATCCGCACCTGAAGGTTCATTGGCGAAGCAACGTTATATCAACGCTGTAAAAAGGGCAAAGGCATGACTATGAAAGCTAGTAGGCTAAAGTACATTGCGAGGAGACATCAAAAAACAGCAACAATCTTTTCGCCTTTATGATGCTGCGCTGTGTACCGTGACGAGAGACCATTCTGTGCGTATGACGAGATAGTCTAGCCATTGTACGCATTGACGTCACTAGGAAAGCAACTCTAACCATAACACATCTGATTGGCTAAGCAGCTGGTGACGTTTTGCAAAACGAGTGAGGATCGGATAAAACGAAGGCGTTTTTTGACGTTTTTGTACGTGGGGAAAGCAACTTGGAAAGTTGATTTCCCTGGAGCCTCAGTGATTGTTTCTGACAGGAGCGTTTGCGTTAATTGGCATTTATAGGCAAGACATGCGGTTTGGTGAGGACTTAGACTACTCACAAGCGTTACGAGTAATTCTAGTCACGAACACAGTAATTTTCAAGTTAAAATAGACGTGATAAAAATAATAAGAAGTTAAACCTAGAATTCAGTCATTATATTTTGCATAGTTTTTGCTCAGGTAAGCACTGCTTTCCTTGCTTTTCCT
This sequence comes from Aplidium turbinatum, assembly GCF_918807975.1. Lineage (NCBI taxonomy): Eukaryota > Metazoa > Chordata > Ascidiacea > Aplousobranchia > Polyclinidae > Aplidium > Aplidium turbinatum. Next base: position 17,924,811 of record NC_137480.1, on the reverse strand, counting down.
CACCGATCGTCACTGTTATACCTGAAGGGTACGTCATGTGATGTCGAAAACGTTCGATGTGAAATTTGTTTTAATGTAGTTTTTGTTTTCTGCAATTGTTAAAAATAACTGTTAATATGTTAAGTTTGGTCGCGTTGCTCGGTTTATGGTAGCCTACTATTTGCAAGGTTCATCCAGCTTTAAATAAAAATAACAGTTGCACTCTAAAAATTTTTCCTAATCATAATGCGTTAATAGGCTACCGTTACACATTCATGACAAGTGAGATAAGGTATTGGTCAGTGCCGCAAAATATGTTTTTATATGCAAGTTAAAATAGACTTTTAAGATATTGAAAAGCTATAAAAAAGCTTCTAGAAGATATATTTGATCAAGTTATGCGGCATTCAGCAATGATACGCTTTCGCTGAGCACTAACAGTAGTCAGAGGTAGTGTTAAGCATTTTGTTGTACTGTATAACATTTTGCTTTCCAGCCCAGACTGCAAATCAGTTATTTTTTACATTGATTCAACGTAAAAAATAACTGATTTGCTGTCTGGGAAAAGCCCATTGTATTGTCCAATGTTTGTTTCCATGCACGCCGAACAAGCGTTAAGTGTAGGCTACATTTAAGATCTATTTATCGACCAACTGAAGCTTAGCCTACCATTAAATCAACCACAATAGGCCTACTCTATTTATACTTACAGCTGTTTTGGTTTTATATAACTTAAACTCTTAACCCTCTGATACACCATCATTTGACAGAGTCTTACCATTGATTTAGGTTGAAAACAGCCTACTCTCAGAATGTGCAATTTTTAAGACTTTTTTCAAAAATTTCTGGGAAAACCTCCTCAGAACCCCCGTGGGTGTGTTGCCGGGCTTTGCCCGACGGACTCACTGTCACTGACATGTGCAATAATTCTCATTTTCCTCCTACTTCCGGAAATTTTGTGCTGGATAAGCCCCTGGTCAGCATTTTTGGCTTTTTGCCATGTAGACTTTACAAAAATTTGGCTTCGATTGGTACTTTTGACTAGCGGCTAGCCGCTAAATTACATGTCAGTTCAATGACTGAGACTAGTGATGGATGTGACTATGTGAAAGGCCTAGAATTAGGCTTAGGCTACTTGGAATGTAAAACGTGACTGAAAGACAAAACTGATTTTTCCAGGTGACAAAGTGCAAATAAATATCACCTGTTGTGTGCGACGCGAACACAACAGGTACGGTAATTGCGCCGGTGACGTCACGATTTTCCTAATCCACCCGGCAGGAATGAGCAACTGTTCAGTATTTTTTGGTTAATATTGTTCAGTGTATGGCTTTCACCCATGTGCTTCGATTCGTTGGTATGACAATGTTCAATTATCAAATCCGTTAAGTGGCGCTCTGGAGCTATGATAGCAGGATGTCGCGTTTCGAACGGTAAGTCGGCTCTGTCGATTCTGGAGCTAACACGAAGAACAATTTTCATTAGGACAGGGCTGAGTTTTTCGAGTGGGATCCTCTTGGATTTGGGCATGTTTGGGTGTTCTCCTTTGGATAGAGATCTGATCCAGGCAGGAAAAACTCTGACGCTGCTCGTACTTGATTAACTCGATTTCTGCCTCATTAAGTTCTGGCACACTGATTGGTTCTTTCAGTGTAATCTGGGTTTCTTTCTTCATGCGCATCAGTAAGTATGATTTGAATCTCAGGAACCAGGCTACTGATAGTTTCAGTCGGCGCAGAGATGAGAAGTAGGAGATTAACCTGTTGGTTTCTTGGCTTTCCGTCGTAGAAATAGCAAAGGTTTCGATTTTTCTCTTTGGTTTGTAAGCAGCAAAGATATCTTCAGATTGTGGTTTCTGTGCGGTTTGATTGGGCCATTCTTCTGGTGGTTTCCTCAGAAAATCTGGACCATTGAGCCACATCCCAGAATTCATCAAGGCCTTGGCCGTCATGCCCCTTGAAGCTTGGTCAGCAGGGTTCTGCTTCGTGTCACGGACAAGACAATTTGAAACGTCGGATTCAGCATCGAAATTGCCTAAGCCTGTCTCCTTTGGTCGAGTACCTCTAAGCAACCAGCCTAAGGGTGTCCTGGCTGCATCAGGTCCTTGTTTCGGGTTAGGTGCAAAGCGGCTTTCAATGCATCGGTGGGAGACAGCATGGTCATTTCCGATCAATAGTGTATCTGTACCATGGTCCAGTTGCATCAAGTCAATGCCTTGGAGGTACTTGTGCGTTTGCAGATACTCCGGAGAAGGCGTTGGAGTTGGCTTGGTAGGTATCTTGTCAACGACGATCACATCTGTCAGTTCTTGCACTTCGCCGCCAACTGTTGGTAGAACTTTCAACGATACAGTTGAAGAATTAAAGGAATATGGTCCACTCGAAGACAGTGTTTGCACCTGGAAGTCACCAGATGGCTCAGGTTTCATTTCAAGCATCTCTACAAGTTTTCGTTCACAAAAGGAGCGGTTTGAACCAGAATCTAGGAGAGCATAAGTATGTACAGTATTACCTTTCCTTCTCCTGTCACACGTACGGGAACGATGTCCAAGTAAGTTGCCGAGTTGCTTGTTCTGGAATGGAAGGTTTCCACAACTTCATTTGTGCTCCTTTCTATTGGTCTTCTTCCGGGATCATCTGGCTGGCTATTTCTTCTATTAGCAATGGAGCTGGGGTGTCGTCTCTGGACGTGTTCTCCAGTTGTGAACAGATACCGATGTAAGAGAGAATGATGTGATGAGCTTCCGCATTCAGTGCATTTACCTCGGCTTCTGCAGTCGGCACGTATGTGATCTGGTCCAAGACAGTTTAAGCACAATTTGTTCTTCCTTACAAATTGCTCACGTTCAGTGATGGATTTGGCTTTGAACTCTTTGCAGTGTTGCAAAAAATGTGTATTATCGCACAGGATACATTGTATGAGTCGCTTGTTGCCAATGCGGAGCTGTCCAGATCTCTCAATAGGTTTTGTAACTACATTAAACAGTGAAGCCTTTTGTTTCCCTTTGGTGTCAGGCTTGTTAACTCTTTCGCGCCCAGCATCATTTTAAAATGATTTGCGGTTTAATGCGAAACGCCCAGCATCATTTTAAAATGATCTGAGGTTTAATGCGAAATGCCCAGCATCATTTTAAAATGATGCTGTTTGATGCGTGATATAAAACTTTGTGTTTGTAGCAAAATATCTATAAATTTACTGGTCCCTTGTAACATGCTTATTTTATTGATATTCTCGTGTTTTTCAAAAAAAAAAATTGCTCAAATTGGACAAAGTGTGCTTACTTTAACCAACAGTTAAAATAAAAGTATGTATATAAAGGAACAAGGCATGTTTGATTTTTCCTTGACACTTCATATCATTAGGAAGTCCACTGAAAAAAAAAAATCTTTTTTAGGTTCTACAGAAAAGGTGGGAGTATTTTTTTTGTAAGATGCTTCATTTTCACAAAATTTTCAACAAACAAAAAAGTTAAAAAAGTGCACATTTTGAAAACACTGTATCTTCAAATATGTTGTATTAGGAAAGTAGGTTCTAACATTTATAGTCAGAACTTGAAATTATCTTTCCAATGAGATATTCCATGTCAAAATACACAATCGGTGTTACGCGTGTCAACTCGTTAAAGTTAAAGAAAAAAAAGAGAAAATGGCTGGGTTTTGCGGTCAAACCGTGCAAAATCGCTGGGCGCGAAAGAGTTAAGTTTGTCGACATTTGATGAAAAGAGTTTCATGCCATAGATTGAATTAGCAATCCTAGATTCGTTCGTTATGAAGTCAGCAAAGTGTTGGAATCCAGCCACTTTTCCAGTGTCATCATTGATTTTCAGAGCTTCAATTACCCACTTTTCCTTCAGAGACACTGGCAGCTTATTCGCAAGGCAGGTGATAAACTGCACGGTATCCAAGTTCGAAGCTTCGGTGTTAGAGCTCAATGATGAATAACATCTTTTTAACAGGACGGACAACTTCTCCAATTGTTCGGGTTCGTGGTGAGAAATTCTGGTAACAGCTCTCAAGCGTTCCTCGCAAGCATGCGCAATAACGTGCGGTTGGCCATACCTCCGTTTCAATTCTTCCCACGCTTCATTATAGCAGTTGTGACCTTCGCTGCTATCGGCAAGGTGCCTTATTTGTTCACAGACTGCATCACAGCAGTGCTGCATGACGTAAGACATCTTCCTGTCGGGTGTCAACCAATCAGAAATATGAGACTTAAAACGGTGCCAGAAAGCCCAGAAATCGAGCGAGTCACCAAAGAATTTCTTAACATCTGGTTTAGGTAGAAGTCGTTCTGAAAGATCAGGTTGTCGGCTAGTATAATAACAAGGGTAATTTACCTTTTGGTCTGGCATTCTTGCAGACGTTGCAGTTGGTTCTTGTTTGTGCCGCTCATCACCGTGACGCAGAGGTTCCAGGTGTGTGTCTTTGTGAGTGAAGGTTTGCTGTGGCAATCGTACGGGTGTCATTGATCCAATATTGATAACCGAAGAAGAATCATCTTGCCAGAGTGCGGCTTCAGTTTCGGCAGCTTTAGTTTGACGCAGGTCTTCAGCTTCGGCTCTCTCACGTTCAAAGCGAACTCTATCCTGCTCCACGCAAACTAGTTGTTCTTCCTCTCGTCGCCTGGCATCATTCTGCTCTTTTGTCAAACGAGCTAGTTCTAACTTGGCATGTGCTTCACGTTGACGCAAGCTATACATGGTACTCGATGACCGAATGCTTCGGGATTTTGAGCGGTGAGAGTGAGTACGCAAGGACGAGTGATGTGAGCGTAGTGGAGGAGTTTTAGTGTCTGTCCTCTCGCATTCAGTGAACCACTGTTTGACTCTATCAGAAAATTCTTTTTTACCTTGAATGTAATCCCGTTTGGTTGAAAGACCTCCTGGAATTTGTTCATTGTCAGGGACATCGACACAAAGCGCCATTAAAGAGGCATAATTTTTGTCAATTTTTAACAGGATAGTCTGTACTTCTGTGAGGTTTTCGCGTTTGCTCATCAGCTGTTCACCACGCTTGTAGCTGTCTCTCAAAGTATCAGCTGCTTGTCGAATAGCTTCGGCTTTAGAATCCATAACTGTGTATGCAAATCCGCTTCGTAACAGCATAAGCTAAGTTCAGCAAATGAGAGATGTCACGTAACACTGATGGGAACTTGGTAAGTAAACGCAAATTTGATCGTCAGGTTAGTGAAGATCAGCAGTTCGGTTCAATTGACGAAATCAGCTTCAGTTCAAAGATGGTTAAGCTTTGATGTCAAATTTGAAAAACGATGTTGTGTGCGACGCGAACACAACAGGTACGGTAATTGCGCCGGTGACGTCACGATTTTCCTAATTCACCCGGCAGGAATGAGCAACTGTTAAAGCACGCCAACTTGAAGAAATCACTCGGTTTCCAATGACTGCTTCGCAGCAATGAAGTTTATACGGTTTTTCAAATTTGTTGACTAACAGTTCTCAATCCACTGTACGGTACACAAGTTCCACAGGTTGGCCAATGACGCACGGTAGTATAACCGGTCAGTAAGGCGAAATGATGCGCTTGTACGCGGAGGATTCCATAGTGATTGACTCAGTAAGTTGAACTTTGAGAGATAGCAAGCTGCAAATATGAAATTCAACCTACACGTAAATATTAGGCTACCATAGCAGTTGTCGAACTTAAGTCCTGTAGAAATACATAACAGAGAAGCAGCTAACAAAGCATAAACATCACTCAATCAATTTTCATTCACAAACTACAGTAGCTAACAAGTTCGGCTAGCTGGCAAACTAGCACTAAACGAAAACGTCTCGAAAGTTCGATGACAATCTCATGGTGACTGTTGCCATTTGCAAAGAGCGATAACATAACAATGAAGGGGAAACGACGCTAGGTGGCGAATACACAAATTAACGGGAGTAATGCAGTAAAACGAAAGGTAGGCCTATCAAGGACCTGTTGAAAATCTAACATCACCGATAGCTCGATTCAATGGGTTAAGCGCCCGACTTTGTGCACGAGAAGACGTCAAGATTAAACAGTGCTGGTTCGATTCTCAGAGTGTGCGCTTGTATAACACATTATGAGGACTACTCGCCATTCAGCGACGCCTAATAGATAGAATATCTCAGACAATACAACAACATTTCATCAAGCCAAACGTCACTCTATCAATCTCGGTGACCGGGCCAGCGTCAGGGATTCAAAGTCTCTACAACTATACGAAACTGCTATAGCTAAGCTTCCAGATAAACTTTTCCAGTTTTTGAATAAAGATTCTCACAATAAATCATTGTTTGTGTCCCAAGCTGGTAGAAATGAAATAAGCACATGCAAAATAAAGTGAAGGTGGCCTACACATTGTGGCAAGTGGTAGGCACCTTGGTGCTCTAGGGATTTCGCTGACATGAACAGTTTCCCCACTGGTCTGAGATTATTTACTGCAGTCAACTTTGAAACCTTAACCTGAGTGACCACAGTCTATAAAAGGCTCTGTAAAAGTTTCTGAGTTGCTACCGTACCAGGCACTTTGACTGACAGGGGGTCCAAAGAATAGCCTACTTTTGGACCCGGCATAATTTTAGATACAGTACCCGGAATTTTGCCAAGGTACTGAGTCTACTGACTACTTGAAGAAAACACCGCGCATTCTTTGGATGTGGTGCGTTTTTCTTAGAAGAGACTGAGTTCGGGGCCCGAGAATTTCATTGGGGCTACCGCGGGACCAAATTATCCTCTCAAAGGCCCTGGTTTCCATAGTGTCATTTTATATATCAGGTGAATATGTGGTCCACTGTCGTAGTAGAAGTAGCTGCGATCAGGGTAGGCTGGTGTAATGATCCAGTTTTTTGACAAACCCCACGTTTGGCTTCCGTTGAACTTTATATAATCGCATTTGCAATCCGGTAGCCTACCTTTCTTGAGTACTCTACTGAAATGTTTGGGTGTTTATTAGAATTATTATCTTTGCTAGCACTAGTTACAACGTTAGTCTGATGAATGCGAAAGTAAAAGCAGAAACATCAAAATTGTTTTCGCTGGCGTTTCCCGCTCCATGACAATGCGCATCCTCAAAGAAAACCAGTGGTGTCGAAGTAGGGGGAGGGGGGGGGGGGGGCGAATATTTAATATGCCGAGGGGTGCCGAATATTTTGGCAGCATCCCCCCCCAATAATTTAAAAAAATATATTTGCTATGAAGTTGTACATCGATTTAGTTGTTTGCAAGCATCTCGGATTTCTGTTGATTTTCTTTTATTGATGTTTGATCACAGCTCTAAATTGTCTTGGATTTGACGCTGCTAGAGAATGAAGGATCGACATTCATTGAAGCAAACTGCGGCCATTGTGCCCAACGAGATGGTTGTGCAGGGTGACACCGATACAATCAACGGTGGTCAACTATCATGTTATCAAAAAAACTTAGTCAGAAATTGTTGCGTCTGGTCTACTGTCTAAGCTAGAGGCAAAAATAAAAGCACAAGGAATTTTAACAAGCTTAGATAAAGCTAAAACATAATTGGGAATTGTGCTGATTTTGAAGCCTTTGTCACTTATGGAGCAATGTAGCATCACGCTGCAAGAAGAAAAACTTGATATTGACTCTTGTAAAGTGCTGTTTTAGACCCTGAAAATCACTCTAGAGAAATATCGTGATTTGGAGTTTGAGAACAATTGCAAAAGTGCAGTTTCACTTCCGGAAAAATTTGCTGCTAATTTTATCACGCCTTTGCAAGCACCACGGCAAAGAAGAGGCTCTTAAAGATTGGGGAGAGGCTCGATGGCAGCTACTGCAGACCCTCAACTGCATTATAAAATACTTTACAATCAGTTCATGGACAGAGTTATTTCTGAACTGACCAAACGGTTTGAAAATACCCTGAATTCCGATTCGGCAAAGTAGGCTACAAAGAACTTGCATGAATTTTCAAGACCGGCTTAGTTCCTGAAATGATCAAAAATTATCCAGAGCTGAATAACAATCGATAAGTTATCAAATTGATTCATTCAGAAAGGCAACAGGAGCAAAATCTCTGTACGATGCTAAAAGAGCTTACCACAGCAAGCATTGTCCGAGCTGGAAAAACCTCTCTATTTTCAAATACACCAGCTGATTAAAATCCTCTTAGTTTGCCCGGAAAGCTCTGCTGCTTGTGAGAGGTCGTTTTTCAATCTTCGCAGGCCTAGGTTGAAAACCTGGCTGAGAAATACTTTGGGACAGGAAAGGTTGAATGCTAGCATTGTTTGCAACATTCACCAAAATATTTTTAATATTATCAACATAAATGACATTGCTAATGAGTTTTCAATGCGCACTACCGTAAAGCAGGGTCGGATTTAGCTGATGGGAGGCCCGGGGCACTTTTAGATCGGGGGGCCCCCGAGCAAAAAAAAAAACAACTCTACGTCTAGCCTACAGTAGCATTAATCCAGCACGGCACAGCACAGCATTTTGCAGAAACTTTAAAGGCTAAAAGAAAGAAAAACAATAACACAAAATCACATTTTATCTACGTAGGGGGGCCCTTGAAACGTCGGGGGGCCCGGGGCACCTGCACCCTCCGCCCAACCCTAAATCCAGGCCTGCCGTAAAGCGCAATATGTTCGGTTGTAACAAGTTCTTATGATATGTTTGAAAGTTATTATTTTTGTCAATAAATTTGCAGATGTTCTTCTGTAGCTTCGATTGTTTTCAGTCTCCTGACTAGTGACTTTGTCCTATCCTAGTGCTAGTGTAGTGATTCTAGTGAAGGAGAGGACATGAAGAAAAGTAGGCTATAACTTTTTTTTTTTTTTTTTGGAAAAACTAAGTATTCATAGGAAGGTCATAAGTTCGAATCCCGATGGAGGTAGGCCTACCAATTTTTCTTTGCTTATTTCTTAATCTTGCAGCAGCCATTCACAAGAGCACTGGTAGCACTTTGATCTCCATGATTTCTTATCTGTATATTATGCTGTTAGCAGCTAATTTACCGAGGTTCGGTGATTATTTAATAAACTTAATACCAGTAGGCCTACCACTAAAATTGTGTATAAAAATTTGCATCCCCCCAAATGTTCAAAATTGTCAAAAATTCATACATTATTCGTGTAGCCTACCACCTATATCCAGAAAATCTCCAAATTCTGCAATAAAAGTAGCAGTGGGCAATAAATGGACAATTTTTTGTTTTTCCTTGGGGATAGTTTTTTTGTGCTTCATCCTATCTCAACATAAAATTACAAAATTTTTGGTGTTATAAGTTGCAAGAAAAGGCACTTGCGCATAGGGAAAAGATTAATTTTTTGCCACCCCAGCTTATCTTTGTTTGCACAGCACAGACTGCATTACGAGACAACTACGTAGGCTACGGTACTCCTAAAAATCAGCCAATGTTTATTGATCATATGAGTCTTGTGGTCATTGCATTGCCTGTCTGACCAACGTCTGACCATTGATTGATTGGCCATATCCTTGAAATTTTGTGACGAGCGTTAAAATCAGCTGTTCGATAAGCATGAATGCGTTACTTACATGACCTTCTTTTTGCTCTAAGGTTGCCCATTCCACGGATTTGGGTTAGTTTTGTTCATGAGTTGTGAGAAATTTTTGTTGATTGTTTAATTTGACAGGTTAATTCGCTTAATATATTTTCATTTCCAACCAAAAATTATAAAATAACTCTATTTAAACTTTAAATTTTTTGTTTTTAATGACTTTATTTTGCCCAAATTTTGGACTAAGAGCTAGTTTTTTGTTGTAATTGTGCTAGAAATTTAAAACATTTCTGGCACCACAGCTCTGCTGTTGAATCCATTCATGATTGAGTCAATTAAAAAGTAAAAATTGCAGATTGTGCTTTGTTGGTTGTAACTTGTGAGAAGAGTTGTGTATGACTTGGTCATAGCTTCTTCTGTTCGTATTGCTATTGGGCAAGTCCATTGGTGTTGGTTGTTGTTTTCATGGCATTTTGTGAGACTTGAGGTGGTCTTTTCGCAGTCTCCTCGTCATATGACACACAGCAGATTATTGCATATTTTGTATTCTTTTTATGTTTGTGACAAATAAATAAACTGATTGATTGACTGACTGACTGACTATCTTTACGATTTTATTTTCTGAATAAATGCTAAACTCCGGTACACTACAGCAGCAATATTTAACTCACACTATTGACCACAGTAGTCCACTGATTGTGGAAATTTTTATTCTTGAACTGAGAATGCTTCTTTGAAGCTTAATCTTGACATTTTAGCAAGGTATACTAATCTTTGAGTTTGATTTCTTGTAGCCTACCACAGAGGTGTTAAATGTTTGGCACAGTGCAAGAAGTAATTTTATGCTGCAAAATTTTTCTGGTAGCCCATAGCATGCTACGTATGTTGAATGGTATTGACAAAAGCCAGTTGATAAGTTTGTTTTAAGTTTCAATTAATTCAGACAATTTTCTGATTACTTTGTATGAAGACACATTCGTTAAGGTGTTGTGACCATGCCATATTTAAACCTGATTGTCTTGTTTTGATATCAAGCACGTTAGGCCTATAACATTTGCATTTAGTTGCTTCTGCCTTTTTTAGATTTCTGTTATTTTTGGTATATATAGCCTACATTATTTTTTGTTGTGATGGTCAGAAATAAAAGCAAACTGAACTGATTACTAGAAAAATTGTGCATGGAAAGTTTGAAGTGAAATATTGGATGATATGGTTATGCGATTAAATTATTTTGAGACAGGTTTTACATGGAAGCAAAGTTAATTTATTTTAGACTTGATTTAGAAATAATGAAAGCGATGTGTGGGGTAAAAACGAGGAGGGAGAAGAAAGACTGAAGAACTGGTGAATATGCTAGAGATGAGGGAGACTATTGCCAGGACAAACGAAGTAAGATGGTAAAGACAGTGTGCCTACTAAGAAGGGAAGAAGGACATTTTCTTTGAAAGACTTTGACTTTGAAGCTAGATGGTAAGAGGAAACAAGAGCGTCCAAAAAGAACAGTTGAAGAATAAGGGGTATAGTGTCAGACTGATGGAAGAAGATGCGATAGATCAGGGCTTCCCAAACTTTTTTGGGCCACGGACCACTATTTGTGAATCTGTTTATTTGCGGACTCCCAATACAGAGGTAAAAATGAATAAAACCAAATTTTGTTTATTTAAAAAACTGACATCAATGGGACGGATTGGATTTCTTCTTATTGAATAAGTCATCAATTCTCGGAGTTATATGTAAAAGACAAACTCGTAACTCAGGGTCCACAGAAAGTTTGGACCTGTATTTTGTCTTCATGGTGGTAAGAGCTGAAAATGCTGTCACACATATAGGATTATAGGTCGTGGCAAAAGGCAATAAAATTTTATTTTCCTTTTACGATAGCAATTGGTATTCCTCCACAACATTTAACCCAGTGGTTCCCAACCTTTTTGTTGTCACGGACCCCTTTAGAGAAATTATTAATTCTGCAAACCCCTACCGAAATTTTTGCCTGAAGCTCAATTAACATACTATTGAGTATTGACTATTGTAATAATTATGCTACTCAACTACTGTAGGCTACTGTGTCATATTGCATTGCCGCTATGACTCCTGCGACAAATATCAGGTTAAACAGTTGCTCAAATAAGAAAATGAATGAATTGTTCAAGAAATGTCAGCAGTATTTGAATATTAAGAGACCCAAAGTGCCATGTCGAAACTTTTTCAACGTAAGCAAATTTAATGAGAGGGCTGTTGGCTGAGTTTTTGACAATCCAACACGCATTTCATCTTCCAGGTGATTTCAATGTTTAGTTTTTATTGTAGCAAGAGCTGAGAATCCTGCCTCGCAAAGGTAAATGGTAACAAAAGTAGTAACTATGAGTGGTAACAAAACAATAATCGCTTGCTTTGCCAAGAATGGGTAGGTTTGCAGTTGTGAGCACCAAAATTCTTCCACAGTTTTTGAATGAAATTCATTCAATGCGTAATAACTCTTTTGATCTCAAATCAATAGGCCATCTTTACTGAGATCGTCATCGCTAATGTCGTTCAAGCCAAAAAGAAAAGGATTTCGAATCCATGTTTCAACTTCATTCGGCAGGTGTTCTAAATTGAAATAACGCTGAAATGAGATTTGCAGGGTTTCCAAATGTGCGCAAAATTTTTTTCTTATGGGGATCAAAAGAGTACATTCTCTTTGAGTTTCATCCATCAAGATAAGATCTTCTAACCTTGGAAAGTTAGCGTAATTACCTGCTTCCAATCTGCGTTTCTAAACCGGCAACTTGGCTAAAAACGCTTTCAGTTTTTCAGCTGCATCAATTATTGTCACACCTGGTCCTTGAATGCCACGACTAACATTGTTAATATGATAGAAAATATCGGCTAAGTAGGCCATGCCGTATAGAAAACTTTTACTCTCAAACAATTTTGAGAGGGGACTTCTTTTTGCTTTCAAATACCTAATTTTTTAGCTGCTGCAGTCGTTTTAAAACTTCTCCTCTAGATAACCAACGTACCTCAGAATGATACAAAAGTACTTCGTAATCTGGCCCTACTTCTTGACAGAGCGCTTTAAAAGTAGGCTACTGTGGTTTACAGCTCTGCTTTTGATGAAACAAACGACTTTCACGCAATTTGTCAGAATTTCTTTAAGACTTGCTGGTAAAGTTTTTGCTGCTAAGGCCTGTGCAAGAAGCAATGGGTAACAACCATGCGAGGAGCTTCGTTTTTTACTAAAGCAGCAAATCCGGATTTGTTCCCGAGCATAGCTGGTGCTCTATCCGTGCATATAGAACAAAGCTTTTTTCCCAAAATTCATCAAGGTAATCACGGACCCCCAAGGGGTCCGCGAACCCCAGGTTGGGAACCACTGATTTAACCAGAAAGACGCAATAGCTGTTTGATTGAAACTAAGCATTAAAGTTCGATCAGATAATAATTCAGTAATTCTTCTTCTTCTTCGCGTCCTGACAGATCAGTCTTTGTAACAACAAAAGGGTTAGGGTTATATGTGTGACTTTTTAATTTCTTGTCATATCGCCACGGACTACTTGTGCAGTCGTCGCGGACCACAGTTTGGGAAACCCTGCGATAGATAGAATGAGATGGAGAATAGGAGTGAAGGCAATTGCTGCAAGGAAAGAATCAGCTATCCCCACTAGCGGGGACAAAACTGAATTTGGATGATGATAAGATCATACTAGGTGTAAATCTTTCTTCCTAAATCAACTTGATCGAAAGCAATTTGAGAAACTGAATGAGTACATCAAGAGGCTATTGGAGAGCAGCCTAACTTAGACTCAAGGCAGGTTGATCTTCTGTTCTATTTGGTGTTGAGGGTGCAGATGATGATGTAGTATTTGCGATAATATGTTGGAAGCACTGCCAGTTGCATTCAGTGCAAGAAATGTCTAATTCTGCTTGAACTATTATAACATTTTTGGGCTAACTTCAACTTATATAATTATAAAGCATTTAGTTCATTCTCAGTTTGATCAGTTTGACATTTGTACTTGTACATAGAGTAAGGATGCTTTGTTTCTTCAATTCTCTTAAAGTTTTGTAATAAAAGATAAAACATGGCGTTGTTTGTCTACATAGTACATGGTTTTGTTACTTTCTCTTAAAGTTTTGTAATAAAAGATAAAACATGGCGTTTCAAACAAAATTTTTTAGATACAGAGTAAAACAGATAAAATCTGCTTCTCTGTTAGCCACCAATAGGAAGGAAACATCCCTTTCCATTGATGTATGGTTGAGCAAAGAGAGAGAGAGAGAGAGATATTGTTTATTTGCCTTTCTAATACGACTCGATATAAAGAAACACAATTACATACAAATCAAAATATGGCAATAGAAAGGTCTGGCAACACCGAACAACCTTGCGGTTAACCAGTCAAGGTGCTGCCTGTCATCAGTCATCTTACATTGCAGCATCAGACATTATAACTGTATCAATAAAATATAATGATGGATGGAACAGTAGCTTCGAAATCGAATTGTATATATAAGGTTTTGTAGAATATTGAATCAAGACCAGCTGGGAAAACATGAGCATATAATGAATCATATCGTTTAAGAACACAAATACGAGGTTACATGAGATAAAATAATTTAACTGAACGATTTTAACGATTTAATAAGAACTTAACAAGGTAATTTTATAAAGTTTTTTAAACAAAGCTAGGTGTTTGCTTTTAATACATTCATCCAATTCACTCCACAATTTAGTACCCCGATGTGTCAGAAGATTGTGTGCCACGGATTTGTTTATTTGTGGAAGAAAATACTTCATTTTATTTAGTTGTCGAGTGTTGTGCGAGTGAATATTATCAAGTTTTATAAAACGATCTTGCAATACAGGCGGTAGATTATTATTGGAAACTTTATGCATAAATTTTGCAATTTCGAGTTTGTAAATATCTTCACGTTGTAAAATATTCAAAGATTTGTATAAGCTAGTGACGTGACTGAATTTTGTACTTCTAGTGATTGCGCGAATAATATTATTGTGTCTTACGTCAACTTCCTTGATTAGTGTTTTACCTGCAGTACCCCATATAGTAATACCGTATTGAACACGACTATATACTAGACTATAATATAACATAAGCAATGTTTCCTCTAACACATAGTTACGAAGGCGATAAAAAATTCCGGAATATCGAGCCAACTGCAGCGACAAATGTTTAATGTGTGAGGACCAGGTTAGATTTTCATCGACATGGATTCCCAGGTACTTAACTGTTTTCATTCTTTCAATCACTGTTTGGTTTATACACAACCTGAAATTAGTTTCAACAGTACGCTTAGGTACTTTGTTTATTAAAATGTAGCTTGTTTTAGAGTAGTTTAAAGAGAGTTTGTTTCTTCGTAGCCAAGCATCAATTTTTTGTAGTTCAGTATTGGTTTCTGTTTGTAAAGATTCCAAGTCTTCACCACGTAAAGCTAGATATGTGTCATCCGCAAAAAGCACGGTAGAAAATTTAGACATTAAAGGAAGATCGTTAATATACATTAGGAAGAGAAGGGGTCCCAATGTTGAACCCTGAGGGACTCCACAAAGGATTTTTTGCAAGCTTGAAGCAGAATTAGACACTTTGGTATATTGGTATCGATTAGTAAGATAACTTTTCATCAGCTCAAGAGCAGTGCCACGTATTCCGTAGCAATGTTGAAGTTTATTTGTCAGTATGTTGTGGTCAACTGTATCAAATGCCTTTGACAAGTCAAGGAATATGCAACAGGTATAGAAATTTTTGTTCACATTGTTTAACAGATCGTCATACAGCGTGCTTATTGCCATTGCAGTGGATGTATTTTGACGAAATCCAAATTGTTGAGCACTCAAAGGTGGAATTTTTCTAGATATGTGTAAATTCTAGTGTGAAGAAGCTTTTCAAATATTTTACTAAATGGAGATAGCAGTGATATTGGTCGATAGTTGGTGGAATTATGAGGATCACCTTTTTTATAAACCGGAATAACCTCAGCAATTTTTAAGGCATCAGGGAACACTCCAGTAGTGACGCACAAATTAAATAGTTTACTTAGGAAGAAAGAGATCACAGGGCTGGCATATTTTATAAATTTAGTTTCACAGTCAGATTTCCTTGTTGACTTTTTGTCTTTCAAATTAGAGATTAACTTATATATTTCTTCTGGACTTGCGGGATCAAGAAAAAGAGAGTTTTTGACACTGTCTGGAGACGAAGTTATATTACGCTGGTCTTTTGATTGTTTAATTGTTTTTGCCATGTTTGGCCCGATGTTAACAAAAAAATTGTTTAGTTCCTCTGCTATGTCTTTTGGAGACGTCAGAGGTTTGCCATTTGAAGTAATTACTTTAGAGGGCATTGTTGTTTTTTTCTTTTTGATACTGGATAATTCATAAATACTTTTCCATATTTTGTTGGAATCGTTTTTGTTTTCTGTTAGGGTGTTGTGATAATATTTACGTTTAGCAGCCTCGATAGTACGGTTTAGTAGATTACGGTAAGTTTTATATCGTTCATGCATTGCATGCTCAAATTTTTTATGTAGACGCTTAAACATGGAATTTTTCGTTTTAATTGATTTTAGCAGTCCCCGACTGATCCACGGTTTAAGCTTGAGGCGCTTTTCTTTACGGGTAGCTTTTCTGTAAGGGGCATGATTGTTTACTACTTCAGAGAAAATGCTTTCAAATTTATCAAAGCATTCATGCACTGAAAGATCGTTGAGATTATTATTATAATTGAGTTTACGGTCTAATTCGTCAATGTAAAGTTCAAGATTAAAGTTATGCATGTCACGAACATAGTATACATAGTCATTATTCATTGTTTTTATTGGAGTCTGTATCAGGGTAAATACAGGAAAATGATCAGAGAGATCACTCACAAGGATGCCACTTAACATCTGGTTGTTTATGTCCGACGTATAAATATGATCAAGTAATGTTTTAGAGTTCGGCGTTAATCTAGTAGGTTGATTAATAAGGCACTTGCAAGAGAAACTTAAAAGCATATTTGCATACCTGCGATACGAATCGTTTGTTAATATTTGACACAAATCAATATTAAGATCACCTAATACATAAAATGGGCTTTTCTTACAAGTTAAAGTTTGAAAAATATCTGATAGAGCTTCGCAAAAGTTGTCTACATCTTGCACAGTGTACACAGGGTGACGATAAGTTACACCAATCGTTACGTGGTAATTTCCCGTTTCTACGTTTACCCACAAACTTTCAGAGTTTGGTAAGTTTGGATCAAATTGTTTCCAAATTGAAAATTCAAGAGTGTCCTTAATGTACAAACCCACTCCACCAGCTTTGGTTGAACTATCAGAGTGGATAAAAGCGTAACCGCTGATTCCAATATTGGTGCAAATTGATCTTTAGTTAGTTTCGTTTCGGTGATAGCAATGATATCAGGTTGTTGTTTGAATTCAGATAAATAGTTAACCAGTTTATCAATATTTTTTTGTAGACTTCTAATATTGATGTGTAATAAAAATAAAGCATCGAATTTTTTTAGAACAAGGTTATTGTTTAATAAGTTGGTGTCCCAGTACTTGCTGTCATTGAAAAAAGCATCGAATTGCCCGAATTCGTTTGACGTATTGCCAGAGGAAGCAAGCGATGCGTTTAAATCGATTCTACATTCAGGATTAAGTGTGCCATCTTGACTTAGAGTTTCACACAAATCAAAGTTGTCGTTAGGATTGCAAATGAACGTGGCTGGTTGACTTGAACGCAAAAATTCAAGAGGATTATAATCAATCGAGCTAGACATGAGCAAGCAATTTCAGACGCATTCCTAGAACAACACATTAGTTCAGGGCTAGTCGCTTTCTATTTCGGTGTCAGAGGCAGTTTCCAATGAAGTATTTACGTTTAGTAGCAAAGGTTGATAATTTAGCTTATTAAAGTCAATGTCAATTCCAACCTTAAACAAATCATCATAACTATTAATATGCAGCCATTGTCCAGTACCTTCATCTTTTCCATCTTTTACCGGTCCTGCTTTTTTAGCCGATCTTTTCATACGAATTCTTCCATTGATGGTGTGCGCTAGAACAAATTTACCGTCGCAATGATTTTTTACATATGAAAGCAGTTTGGATTTTAAAGTGGTTAGGTCTTCTGTGATAAAGGCATTGTTGAAATCGTGGTTTGCCTTCAGGTTTTTCTTCGCTCTAATTATTTCATTCCGTTTTTTGCAGTTGGAGAAGCGAACGATGATCGCTCTAGGCTTGCCTCCTGAGCGCTGTTTCCCAAGGCGATGCGCTCGCTGAATTTCATTCTCGTTCAAACTAACGTGTAGTGTTTTTGCAATTTTTAATATTGTTTCTACTCCATCGTCACTGTTAGAATTGGTTTCAGTTACTCCATGGATTCGTAAGTTTTCACGTCTGCCGTATTGTTCTAATTCATCAGTCTTTGCAATGTTTAGGTTCAAGGCTTGTTTTAGTTTCAAATTTTCCTCATTCAGTAGTTTTAGATGGCTTTTGCTCTCTTTGAGTTCCTTTTTTATAATTTTAATTTCTTTAGCTAAACTTTTTACTGTATTGTTTATTTCTTTAAGTTCTTGTCGGTCTTCTTTGCTGAAATTGGTTGAAATTTTCTTGCCAGATGGCATCTTGATGGCGCACAAAAAAAAAAACACGTCCGTTCGCTGGAATGACAGATCGAGAATGATGATACGAGACTGCAAAAAGCCCGATCCTCGTAGATCTCTGTAAAAACAAGCCAGTTTGAATTTTGGAAGATGTCTGCATTATGTAAAGGACCGGAGTCTGGCTGTGCTTAGTCTCTGTATTCTATATTCTTATGGTTCACTCAACTAGCAATGGGACAGTATATATTGCAGAAGTCAAGTGGCTAGCACAAGTATGTGTCTATATATCAGTTATGGAGAGTGTTTGTTTCATGAACTTGGAGTGGAGATGGTTTGGTTCTAGTGCTTGTAATTGAGAGACAAAGTGGCTTCATTGAGACAAATTGAAGAAGGCTGGATGCCTGTTGGTTCATCCAATCCGATGCATTGGAATGCATCTGGCCACAATGTGCAAGGCACCGATGACAGTGTCATTAAGTGCCTACTGCGTATATGTTGTAATAGTAACAAACTAAACTATGAGATTTCAATCCCTCACTAATCTAGTGAAAATGAAATATTATATTTTTTAATTTAATTTTTGGATCATGTATTATTTCCTTTGCAGTTATATACTACTTTTCAAAAACAGTGTGACTCTAGCCCATCGTGAACTGTTGCATCAGTATATATATGTTTGCTTTTTTTGGCTTAGTCTGGCATGCTATGACTTTGTTGAAGCCAGATGTGGGCAGTTGGGCACCCTTCTACTTTTAAAGTACCGTATGCCATTGCCTACCTTTTGGTAACACCCTCTACTTTTTGAAAAATCCCAAAAAGCACTACCAGTCAATGAAAAGTAACATGCTACCACTCCTGCTAGCTGCTACTCTGTGAAAAATAGCGGGTACTTTTACTGCTTTTATGTATTACCCTAGACCCTGCTTATTAAGCCCATCTCGGGGATAGACAATTTTGAGCTTTTTCCATCCCCCAATGTTTGGTATCAGGTATCGGACTATATTTACTGTGTTCAGTGCATGCCATTCTCAATTGAGGTTGTCATTTGGTTTGTAAAATGTAAACATTGCTGTCTGAATGCAATTGAGCTTACCATAATGGGTAAAAATAACAATTATATATATATATATATTCATTGTAATTGCATTTAAATTACTGGTATGAAAAATGCCTAGCATTGGTATATATACTATTTTTTTAACTGTGTGTTTGAATATCAGAAGTTTAGTTTGTTGAATTGTAATTATGAGTACTGCTGTATTGCATGTGTCAAAACTGGAAGTGTTATGGCGCAGATCACGTTCTAATATTCTTGTATGTCTTGTTTTCTTGAATATGCTTCACACATTTTTAAGCATGTTAGTATGTTGTATAAAAGCAGGAATGGTCTAACAACATTGCATGATTGTTGGAGGCTATGCAAGAAGAACTTAGAAGCTCAGCCATTCGCTTTAATGGTTATTGGAATTTCTGTGTGCTGGTAATTTGTATAAGCTGTTTTTTTGCATCCTTTGTATTTGAGAAACCAAAGGAGTTTACTTTTCAGAATTTGAATTGCCAACAGACTGTTGGTTATAATATAACATGACATGGTTATATATAGAATGGTTATTTGTGTCTTCTATTTGAACAGTTTGTAAGTGAGTGTTTGCTTATCTCAACTACACACATTTGATCACATGGTGAGCACAATACGTACTTTGATCTTGTTTACTGCCTTTGCTGCATATGAATAAGTTTGAACTTCCATCATCTTTATAGTTGATCACATCAACAATTTAGACTGTTTAACAAACTGTAACTTTCTAGTCTTTATGATCATGCAAATCTCATGCAAGTTCATACAAATCTCATCCAATCATGCAAGTCAGTCATGCAATTCTCATGTTATGGCAATATTCATTTTGGATCTAATAGAAAATTATAAGATGATTTGCATGCAGGCACAGCCTGTATTTGTATATGATTGGTTTGGCTGTTTCAAGAGACATATCACATAGCCTACCGCACTTACTTGTAATCTCTTTATAAACAAGAAAAAATTTTGCAAACAGTAAAATTGAGAAGAAAAAACGAAGAGCATGTTGAACTTGATTTAATTGAATCCAATTAACAGGAAGACTCAATGTCTGCAGACGTTAAATCAATGTAAAAATGACAAATTTTGCTATCTGGGTCTTTACGTAGTTTTCAATCAGTCTTATTTTTGAACAACATTACTTTGGTGTTGACAGTACACAAATCGCCAAAGATTTGTTTTCTTATGAGCAGATAGATTTGTTTCATGTCAGGACTAATGAACAGTTGAACACGTCAATCATACTTTTTTTGCAAGTGATTACATAAGCATGTATCGATCATCTTACTTTGTCTGGGAACAACGTTTATTGTTTAGCAGCATAATGTCACATTTTTTTCACTAACAGCTTTATCAATTTTCGCATCACAAAGTTTATCATTTTTTTCTGCATTATGGTACGCAGGCCTCTTATCTTTCTTGTATCAAGATTATCACCCGAGGCGCGGAATGCTTGGTTGCAGAGTTTGTTGTCACTGATAACTTGCATCATTTTTTTTTCTGGTTTTTCCCCTAAGAAAATGTCAAAAGCGCATAAAAGCTTGCTTCACTTTGCGATTGCATCAATTTGTGCATTGGAAAACTGTGAAATGAGTCAAGCACTTTCGTTTCTCAGTGCTGCTGACTTTCCATATGTTTGGGTGTAGAACATCAGATATCCATAGTAAAGTAATCCTTCAATTGCAAGTAAAATTAAAGTTATTTTTTATTGGTTAGCCGTATAGGATTGTCTGACTGTTGACAGTGGTAATGACTGACTATCCAAATGAGTACGAAGTTCGGGAAAAGTACGGCTACGAGCCTCCGGAAGAGAAGACACTTTGGTAAATATTTATTGATCTTTAGTTTTAAATTCTATGCAATATGTATTAATCATCTGTGTTTTCGAAGGTGCTTAATAATGAACTATTTTATGGTAGATACGTTAGGCTATAAAATGTTCAATTTGTAGGGTTTTTACAAATTTTTTTCTTACTATTTATCAGAGACCCTCAACCATGGGGTCGCGAGAAAATTCGTCCAAAATGGCGAGTTGGTTAAAAGTATGTCCTTGGCAATAGTGTTGATTACAGTGAGAAATAATTGCACCCATGCAATGACTATTACATATCTATTGTTTATCAATAGAGTAACGGATTCTAGAAGGGGGCACTTGGTCACGTACAATCGTACATCCCCCCAAAATCGAAAAAACACGTAAATTTTCTACATTTTTGCAAAGTTTCTCGCTCATTTTTCTCAATCCCATGTTATCAATCAACGGATGGCATGGGGAACGTATGGTTTCAACACTAAACTTACAGAACAATACCAATAAAGTTTTAAGTGCCTCAAAACCTAAGATATACACTCATGAAATATTTCAAAGTAAACACCTTGCTAACAATAATTATATACCTAGCAATTAAATTGACCTATTTCAGGCGTGAGGTGAAATGTGCCTTGTATGAGCTACTGTACTGTATATACGAGTACGAAAAGGTGGTGGCACCTCAGATGGATTTTCCAAATTTTACTTTAAACCCACACAATACTTTAGGCTACAAACCTTCAACAAATAAATTTTTGAAACCCTTCTGTTGTCGTGAAAGAAAGTAACTAAAAAATATATTTCAATTTTAAATAAAAATTTGTCACTCAAACTTTTCAAAAAAATTCAGTTTAGTTTGATAATATTGGTTAAATACAAGGTGCGCGTCTTGATCAAACAATCATTGTTGGTCCTGATAGTGTTCAAAAAGCGATTAAAACAACGTTAAATTAGTCAAAAATTTCTGGAGATAACTCCTTCCAGGCCCCCTGCTAAGCTAGTTTCCTGTTTCGATCTCAACTTTTACATTCATACATTGTCTATTTTATTTTATGAATCTTTCTTAAAGTGTGTTTATACCGCTATACACGATTAGACCTATATCCTACTTCGTTGTCAAACTTCGTTTTTCCTGCAGTGTTGCCGGTCCGCGAGGCCATTTTTATTTTAAAACCGGTCCGTGGGAGAAAAGGTTGGGGACTGCTGATCTAATTGAAGTTGTACAATTGTAGCATTTAAAATCTTTAAAAGTAGGTTTGTAACTCGTTCTGCATGTACTTATAGTCAATGGCTCAAAGCTAAAGTGAAATGTGATCGCTCCAGCGTCCGGAGTTTTGTTTTCGGCTTTTTCCCCATCCTGACGTGGCTCCCAAACTACTCCTTGAAGAACCATCTGCCTGGTGACGTCATCGGCGGAGTCACCACGGCCATCGTCAGAATCCCACAAAGTACGAGATTTGTATGTTGGAATACACTGCACGTTGTTAATCATCTTACAAAATTTAGTTTTCAGTTTTCATAATTATTTACGAAATGCTTGTTTGCAACAAACATAATGAGTCAAATAAACACTCATGTGTCAAAATCTTTCCGTGGGTTGATTGTTAGCCAATATTTGCCTTCTCACTGTATACACTATAGTGCTTATTTGATTCAAGTATCCCGTTCCGCCGTTGAAAGCTTTTCCCTTTAAAAAGTTTGCATCTTATTTCCTATAAAAGCACCCACCATTTTTTTCCCATTTCAAATAACCATGTTTTCATTTCGTCGATTTGTTTAGGTTTAGCGTACGCCCTGCTCGCTGGAGTAGACCCGGTCAACGGCATGTACACCGCGTTCTTCTCACCTTTGGTCTACACGTTCCTCGGCACTTCAAGTCATATATCCGTGGGTAGGTTACACCTCGCTTGTCTTTATTCCTGTGGCCGGCGATTTTGGTTTGAAGTTTGAATTCGTTTATTTTTTAAACATGCCGTCGCTTTGCTAATGCTTCCTTGCGTTGAAGGATTAACCTTGTTGCACTTTTAAGCCAAAGTTTTCTCAAAACATGGTAACACTAATTAAGCTCTTGTACTGTTCAGAAAGTTTTTATTTATACTTTTTTTTAATCAAGTCACACATCATAAATGAATACAACATTCTTTTGCAAGGAAGATTTTATCGAGGATATATAGCAGTCTTCGAAATTAGCGTCCGCAATTGCCGAGGTGATTGCCGACGCAGATGCATGAATAGCGCATTAGCGTCGGCAATAAAAATTTACCCTTGTCTTGTCCAGCTTAACTTACTCCCCCCCCCCCCCCGGAGTTATTTAACGTGAATTACCGTAACAGCTCGTGCGTAACAATCTTTTCGTAATAAATGTTCACAGCAATTGCCGAGGCAATTTCAACTTTTGCCGTTTGGCCTCGGCAACGTTTTTGCCGAAGTAAAAATATGCTAATTTCGAAGACTATGTGGAATGTGAATTGACGTCATTTAGACTTCGTTGTTGTTCACTTCATCTTCAGGAACGTTCGCCGTCATCAGTTTGATGATCGGTTCTGCGCTGGAAAAGTTTCTCATGAACCATCCGTTTGTGCCGTCATACAATGCAACCGCTGTTACGACCGTTCAGATGCCCACAGCAACCTTCACCACCGAAGCCACGACTGCTGTTGGTGACACGTTAGGCAAGTTTTTAACCATACATCATATTTCTACAATCTGCTATCAGTCACTGTTATGTTTTCATGAATTGTTTCTGATTATCGCATTTTTGCACAATTTTAAAATGATTTCAAAGTCAAGTTAAGACCTACCGGTAGTTGTATTTTTTTAATAATTGTGCTCAAAATTAACCCTTTATCGCACGTGTTGTACATTTGAAATGTAATGCGTGACTTAATTAAAAGCAAAATTTGAAAACTGACATGTTATGCGAACTGACAACTTACGCAATATCCAACTCCCGACTTGAAAATATCCATAGAGCATTCAGCCCCAATACTCATATGTGACTTCAATCAATTCTTACGAATATTACAACTGACGTGTTATTCTCCTTTTCAGACGCAAGCAGTGAGCTGGCTATGTACAAGCTTGCCATTGTCACTTCTTTGACTCTCCTGGTCGGCTTCATACAGGTTTGTACGTCGTGAAAGCTATGACTCTTCACACTTCCGCTCTTGCGCGTCACAATATGCTTACGTCAGCTCAAACGTCAACATGACTCAATGAGATTTAGCTGTTATGCTACTTTTTTTTGCTGTTTTAGCTGTTTCATGCTTTGTCACAGAGAACTATTGAACCAAATCTACTTTTTCCTGAGCATTAAGTAGCCACAGTGCCACACGTATGTTCTCATGTAGTTTGCTGGTATTTTGCACATTTGACAAGTTGTTATCGTTCACCGTCACAAAGCCCCCACAATACACAGTAATTTAGTGGGATATCAATTGGTCTGTTTCACACTCTTTTCTTAGTTATTAGGTTTGCATTCGATCACTTGTTTCATTTGACGAAATTAAGGCTATTTGATCGTTTATATTTTATAAGACTGGTGCCCGTATTCAGAAGACAAATCTGTCCATTTTAGATTGATTCAACGTTGAATCAATGTGCTGTAATTTATTGCCATCATTATACCGTAATACCATTTTAATTTTCTCATTTCAATGCCAGAGTAACGTGGCTGTTTATTCTTTATCCGGTTCTCATTGGTACCTCAATTTCATAACTCGGTTCATGATTTAGAAAGATCGGAAAATTTCGGAAAACCAATCGGAAATTGCGTCATAAAAGTGCCGTCTTTTAACATCCTGAAACTTGCTTTAATTTTTTTTTTCATTAATTCTATTGCAATTACGCATTTTTTCATGAGGAAATAATCTACTACCCAGATAGCAAAATCCGTCATTTTAACATTGATTCAACGTTTGCAGACGTTGAATCAATGTTAAAATGACAGATTTTGTCGTCTGGGTAGCTATTATCGCCACCTTGTTGAATGTGAGCAGTGATTAATACGTTGCTCTGCGTTCTCCAAAATCAAAGCACCAAACGCATATGGGTAGCTTTGCTGGGGAAGCCAGTTGTGTTTATCAAGCGCTCAGCGTAATTTCTGAAACTAACAATTTACCTGGAGGTGACTAATGCCCTAGGCGCACAAGTTGCATGTATTTTGATTGTTTTCGGTAAACAATTGATTCGATTACACGTTTAACAGTGTGACTAATTATGATTATTTGTCCATTGCCTCTGTGTAAGGTTGATGCTTCACTAATTCACTCACTTTTGTAGACTGAAAACGTGGCACCGAACCATTGCAACCATTCTGGATTCAGTGCTTTGTTTCTGTAAAATGATAATTTATAACCTTTCTGTTTTTATTTAATGATAAAAATAAATAGAGGAGTCACTGCAGACAACTAGTTGACCGTGATGCTTCGTGATGAAGACCAGACTTATTTAAAGCAAAATGGAGAGAGCGAGAGATAATCTTTCACATGGAGAATGTGACATACTTGATATGCATTTTTTCCCTTCAGATTGGCCTTGGAACTTGCAAGCTTGGGTTTTTGGCTCTATTCCTTTCCGACCCCCTGGTATCTGGCTTCACCACCGGCGCAGCTGTGTACGTCTTCACAGCGCAAGTCAAATATTTTTTTGGAATTTGCTTGGCTCGTCAATCTGCGCCGTTTGCTTTGGTCAAGGTAGGTTTCGGTGCCGAATGATGTTGCGCTGACCGCAAAGCAACTTGTGCGCTAGAGATGCGCTTCACGCAGAGTTGACCTTTTGTTAGTCGGTTGGGAGTTTTTCAGACCAGTGTTTTTGCGCGCGAAACTGTGCTAGATTGATTGTTTCGTTTCAATCATCCCATCACGCCGGAAGCCAAGCAAAAGAACTTATTTTTTCATTTAGCCTACTGACATTTAAAATTTGTCCAGTAAAATTTTGTCGAAAGAAGTCCACTTTGAAGAACTAACCAAAACATTGACAATAATAAGAAGACACGCCTTGTTGATAAAAATATATTCGCTTGCTAGGCGGTAATTAATAATTGATTTTTCATAGACAATGTAGCCCTCAACATTAAGATACTGTTGTTGATGGACTTATCTGCTTACAAGAGGATCTGTAAAGTAACCTGATTATCTAGAATCCTTCCGGTTGTTCATTGGTCCTTAGGGTTCCGCTAAACTTGCCGTACCTTATAAAGTACTATCTCAGATTGTCTTGGCCCATTGGCTTCACAGATTCGTTTGTTTCAGACGTACATTGAACTGTTTTCCCGTCTAGATGAGACAAAGCCCGCAGAGGTTGTTATATCTGTGTTGACCATTATTCTCCTGTACCCGATCAAACTTATCAACGTGTAAGTGTTTTACAATTGGTTGCATCATGCTTGGGTCTATGTTGACTTTCTTCTATTGTGGGTTGTGAGCTATCGGCGTCTTTTATTAGTGAGCATAAGTTTTCCTTTTTGCAAACCAGGACTACCACTGCAAGTTAGTTGGTGTGGCTTGTAAGTTTTTCTACCAATGTCGAAACAAAATTTGAAATTTTTACTGATCCATGCTATGCAACGATTGCAGGAAATACAAAGAGAAATTGCACAACATCCCGATACCAATGGAACTCATTATCGTCATAATTGCCACCATCGTTTCGGCCAATGTCGATCTCCAAGCTCTCTATGGTGTTGAAATAGTTGGAAAAATCCCGAGTGGGCAAGTACCTATCATATTTGTTGATTTTTTCCCCAACTATTCAACAATACACGTATAAACCTAATAACGTGAATGGTTTTAACGATGTCTTTGTTGACGCGAAGAAACATACATACCTACGTACATAACATAGATAAGGAAGTAAAAATGTTTCGAACGTTTTCAACACATCGTTGTATCGTCATCAGGAATAGTCCAATAATAATTACATATCTGCAAAAAAAAAAAAAAACGAATGGCAATTACAATTCAATTTTGACTACGCAGTACCTACAAACGGTAGTTTTGAACTGAACAGCAGAAACTCAGCAAATGTCTCAAGATGATAAAAAGCAAACAAACCGTCAAGAAACAAATCACATGAAGTGTACTACACAAGCGCGTGAAGCCAAAGATCGTGAATTAAGTCTCACGTTTTTTTGGGTATTTTTGGCCTCGTTTAACCCTTTAATGCCCGGACTACTTTCTACAAACGAAAAAAAAAATTTTTTCGTTTTTTAGTGACATTTGTGACCCAATAAATCCATTTTTATCAAAAATTTTATTTTTTGTGTTTTAAATAAAAAATTAAAAAATGTTGCCAAATGGCTACATTGGGCATACAGAGTGCGCAAATATGAAAATTCTTAGATACAAATTATCCTGTAAATTCGATCGCTGAAGGTCAAAAACCGAAGAAGAAATGTTATATGCATTTTACAAAGAGTAACCAGAAAACTAAATGGCTTTAAGATTCTTTGGCAGGCTATTTGCAATTTATATTATATTCCTCCGGAGGAATTTGCTGACATTTCCATTACAGATGCTCTATCAAGGGATTCACTTCGATTGTCATAGCCTTCCTCGTCTCTTTTCTTCATATCTGTGTTATCATTGAAGTTCATGCAACAGCGTTTCAAATCTGTTGCGTGGCATTCAGTCAGCTATTAGAGAGTATCTCGTTCGTCTTTCCCATTACATCCTTCTCGAAGGCATCTTTACAATACTGATGTGTAGGAGGAGCACTCCTATAAGCTTTTTCATTTCAGCAATAGATGTAATCAAGACATGTCCGTCTTTTT
The DNA here is from genome assembly GCF_918807975.1 of Aplidium turbinatum. NCBI lineage: Eukaryota > Metazoa > Chordata > Ascidiacea > Aplousobranchia > Polyclinidae > Aplidium > Aplidium turbinatum. The sequence goes on along the minus strand of NC_137480.1, from coordinate 17,897,127 downwards.
GATGAGCGTAGAGTTTTGATTCACGGACAATATTTCCAAACAGCTCGTCATCAAAAAACTCTAAAAAATACTCCAAAGGGGTTTCATATTCAGATAGAGTATACCCTTGATCCTCCCACTGAACATCCAAACTGGGTTTAAATACCTCCTTCTTCCACGTACACTGGCGTTTTGTGGTTTTACTGGTTGACCGTTTTGTCGGTTGAACCTCTTTCACACTTTCCACAACCACTTCAACTTGTGGCTGTCTTGTAGTAGAAGGCGCCGAAGATAACCTTGATGAAGAAGTAGGCATTCCGCATCTTCATCGGACTCATCCTCTTACTCTGAAATGTCACCAGCGGGCACAACTATCGCAATATCCCATTCAACACCAAATCTACATTATTTTCATCAATTGTAGATAATTCAGGCAGCGTTACAGTAAAGAACGTATCTGCATAAAAAGTAAAAAAAAATCAAAAATTTATTCTATTCCATGGAATTTGGACTCTTTCTACGCCCAATGTAGCCATTTGGCTACATCAAAATTTCGGGTAACATAACTAAGATTAAAAACATTAACTTCAAAATTAAAGTATTTAGGCTAGTTATTTGTTGATATGACTTTGTGAAAACACACAAAAGTGCAATCATTTCTTCAAATAAACAAATCTGCAGTGCTCTGAAGCTGCCTCATTTTCTGACTATTTCAACTTTTCAATGGTCACCTCATCACCATGCTTTCTTCGAAAGGGAATTGTGGGTAATTAGTGTTTCCAATAAATTTCTTTGCTATTATTGTCTTCACAAGAGATAGAATGGTGGATTAAACCATGACAAGGAAACATATTTGTTTTTAAAAAAGTTACAGGGGCCCCTCAATTAAGGTGTGCCAATTGGCTACACTGGGCATTAAAGGGTTAAGCAAGGTGTCTCAAATCACATGAGGTGTATGATACAACCACGTGAAGCCAATGATAAGACAGTGAATTAAATCTTGCGTTTTTTTGTATCGTTGGCTTCGTGTAAACAAAGTGTCTCAGACTGCCAAGCATAAGCTTTTGTATATTTTGTCACAAAGACAGCAATTTAATCTGAATGCCTTCCACTTGCCTGAGCAATTGCCACTTTCATGTCTTTTTCAACCTTATGGTTCAATCTGATTAGTGTGGCAGTTCTCTGTTTTGCCTGTTGTTGTGTTTGTCTGATTTAAACCAGTCTGACAAAATTAGCACATTTTACATTGATTTCTACAGACGTTGAATTAGTGTAAAACCTGATGTTTTAAGTTCCTTTGGCTTGATTCACACAAATATATGGAAAAACAACAAGCGATTTCTACCGTGATAAGATTTACTTACTTTTCATGTGGTAAATCCTCTTCTTTTTGTCGCGTTAAGAAATTCTTAACTCCACTACTCATTTTACAGGGTAAACAAAAACAGACTTCTTTAATGACTTTAGAATCTTTTATTGTGGTTTAATCCATGACGAAAGCCAAATCTTAATTACAATTTTAAAACATTCATTTTCAGCCTGCCTTCCCCTTCTATGCCCAAGATCACTTACTGGTCGGATTTAGTATCGGATGCGTTTTCCATCGCCATAGTTAGCTTTGCTATCACGGTCTCTATTGGAAAGCTATTCGCAAAGAAACATGGATATGAAATTGCTCCTAACCAGGTAGCAGGCCAGACATCTTTCAGCATGTTTTGAAACTTTGTTTCTCCACGACAAGCACTATCGGCATTTTGAATTCCTCTTTAATTGATGTTTGATACCACTGCAGAATAGTAAACTGTACCACTGTTTGGTGTGACAGGCAGAATCTGAGGTATTTGGCACTCATGGGGAGGGTCGCGGTGCAACTAACGCTAGAGAATGTGTTAACTACAAGACAGTGGATTTAGAAGCCAACAGTGTGACTTAAACACGCAACACAGATTACATTTGCCATCTTTGTAGTTGTGTGATCTGCCACATCAAGAGCTAGCGAAATCCGTCAATTGCACATTGATTTAACGTCTGCAGACGTCGTATAAGTCAATGTAAAAATGACGGGTTATATTATCTGGGAGAGTCCAACATTTTTTTTATATTCGTAGGATTTCTTACTTACAAGTAAATTTCGACATATTTTTATAGGAACTCTTTGCACTGGGAGTGTCCCAGTTGTCATGCGCCATATTCCAAGGCCACGCCTGTTCTGGTTCACTTGCCAGGAGCAGTGTCAAGGAAAGTTCTGGAACAAAAACTCAAGTACTGAAATCGTAACTACATAGCCTACTCATGCTTTGACAAATCGAGTTTAAAATTGCTCCATTGCTTAAACAGCGACTCACTGCATCAATGCAGCTTAAATAAATGAACTCCGTTTTTATTACTTTTTTTTGAAGTGCTTTGTTTTTGCTTTTTCCACATTTCCATCTTTTCAACGTTTTTTTTTTATACAGTTTTCAGATATCGTATCTTGCGCCGTTATGCTGTTAGTGCTGCTGTTCATTGGGCCGCTTCTGCGACCGTTACCAGTGGCATGTTTATCAAGCATTATCATGGTCAATGTCCGGACACTATTCCATCAATTCTTGCGCCTGCCACACTTTTGGAAGTTTTGCAGATACGATTTTGTGAGTCTCGTTAGAACAAATCTCATGTCTGTTGATGTATATACAAACAAATAGGGTACTTTTTTTCTAATTTGTCTTTTTAAGACTGGTATGCATTGTTCTTGTGAAAGTGTCTAGAAATTTTTTTCTGATTTTCTGCCATCAGATTGTAACACAATAATCGCTGAAAGTGATACGTTCAAAACAAAACCCAAATGGCTCAATAATTGTTCTTTTGTACTTGCATTTCCAACATACTTATGTTACACTATCAACATTCTTAAAAAGGCAATTTCCTTTCTTTTTTCAGTACAGTTCAAATTACTTGTAGTGGCCTTTTACAGGTGATTTGGATCGTAACCTTCAAGGCCACGGTACTTCTTGGAGTTGACCTTGGCTTAGTAGTAGGAGTGGTTACTTTGCTTTCTAGTGTGGTGATTAGAAAGTACAACGCACGTTCAACAGTTTCGGGCCAACTCGGATCATCCAGCTTGTTCGGCGACATGGGCGTCTTCAACAAAGTAAGACTGCAAGAGATATGTTCTGTGTTGTGAGATTACAGGGCCATTGCTTATCCGGACAAGTTTGCTTGAAGTTTATTGGTAAAAAATTAACAACCGGTTAAAAACAAAAGTTTTTCTATATTTGCGGATTTTTTATCTTTGTGGAAAAGCATGCTTTCAGCAACTTCCCTGACAACAAATCAGTTGCTTTTACATTGATTTAACGTCTGCAGAAGTTGGATCAATGTAAAAAGCGACTGATTTAACTGTTTGGGCTTCATCTTATGCTTGATCTCGTGAACAAACAATTTCCTTCAGGGTCTTATTAACAAGTTGATTTTCTTAAAGATAAACGCTGCCTAAATATCAAATAGGTTTTTCTGACCTTTCCGCATTGTTCGTTTCAGGCAGAAGAAGTTGCGGGAATCAAGATTATCAAATTCCCAGAATCTCCATTCTTCGGTAACAAAGAGAAACTGCAAGCTATTTGTTTTGAAATCATTGCTATCAAAAAGAGGTTCACCGATCGACAAGGTTGTTATTGTGAATGCCTGACAATATTCTTTTACCTGAAGTGGTAAACAATGCACAATGGTAAAACAAGTTAGATATGAAAGATCACTGGATACTTTAGCTCTTTTAAAAAATAAATGACCCTTTGTTTTCAAAGAATGAAATAAAAACTTTTAAATTTAGGAAAACAAACAACTATAATTTATTTTTATTTTAGTTGGATAAGTGATTTACTCAATTATTTCGACTCTATTGTTCGATTTATTTTAAACCTAACCAAGCTCTGAAACGATTTGAACAAATTTACAAGTTTGTAGTCATCATCATCTGTTCAGTCGGTTTCGATTCTCGGTCACTCAGTAGATCTTCTCCCTCCACAACTCTCGATTCCTCGCAACCTCCTTTAGCTCTTCCATCCCATCCCGATGTCATTCATCACTGTATCGGTTCATATTGTTTTGGGACGACCCTTTCCTCTTCCTCAGTAACAACGGACGCTATGTACATTGGCTAAACGGCTCTGGCTTGGGAAAAGAACTAGCAACCTACCCCAAAACTCTGGCAAAATACTCATAAGTATTTTTCTCATCATCATTATTAAGTTCCTTCCTCTCGTCGAGGTTGGAGGCAATATTTTTCTATAAGTTCTTTATTGTCTTTTATTATAAATTTCAGAACGAACTCGGGTTCGATTTTCACGGCAAGCGTCAGAGCAATCTCAAGCTCTTCTTGCTGAGGAATCGAGTGACAGTGACGTTGCGATTGTTGCGGAAAGGCCCAACCACGCCACCGAGCGGGCGAAGAAAAGCGGCAAAAAGGAAGCGGCTGTCGACGATTATGTCGTCATCGTCGACGCGGTTGGCGGCACCGTAAAATACGACGGCAAAAATGCCAACAGTAGAGGCGCTGGGTCGTCGTCGATTGCATCACGTTCAACAGTGTCTTTAGCCAACAGTAGCCAGCCCGCTCACCTGCACACAGCTCACGAATTCCACACGATCATCTTCGACTGTTCCTGCTGGACCTTCATGGACACAATGGGGGTTGACACTGTTAAGCAGGTAAGATTGAAACAATGCTTTTCTGATATCAACTGAAAGTGCTGCTCAATGACGTGCGTGGTACTCATAAGTTAAATCACTCGTCTTTAGCAAATCTAAAAAGGCAGAGAAAATTTGGTCCTCATTTTTAAACAGCCATTAATGAGTGATTTGTTGGTTGTCATTCTCAGCATCTTGTGGTAGCCTAGTTTATATAGTCACCAGAAGAACGAAAAATATTATATCATGCTCATCTGTGAGTTATCGGAAGTTGGTTGCTTTAGAAAAATTGTCTTCATCACAAGCAATCTCACAAGTCAACCATAAAACGACCTTTTCTTCAAACAATTTGTCCGTAAAGATTTTTTTTTTCTTGCAGGTTTGTGGCGATCTGAAGGCTGCAAATCTACGTGTCTGTTTGGCCGCGTTGGAGCGAAAGATTTTCTACAAACTGTCAGAGTCGAAAGTATTCGACGAAGACGTTGTTCCTTATTCTTCTGTCGAGTACGCTGTGGAAGCCGCCAGGACACCCTCACCGCCGGCTGAAACTTGCAGCTATGACGTCACTGACGGCGTGGATCCAGACACGGTCGTTCCATGCCAAACAGAAGTCTGACGTCACCTCTTGCGTCTTTCACAATCATGTGCAATTTTAGAAATCACTACGTACTAGTAACTTTTGCTCAGGCGACGGCCACGCGTCGATGCGCATGATCGATTTTGCACGGGTGCACTGGACCATGAGATTTGTAATTTCTCTGCACTGCTTCTTGAATAGGCCAATTGCACCTTCCAAATACTGTTTTTAAATTCGCAAGCTAAGTATTTCTTACGGTTATCTATGATTTGTTTTTGACGAACGGAAGACGTTTGTTTTGTTTTAAGAGCAGACTACGTACCAAAAACATTTTAAACGCTTTTAGGATAATTGCTTTTTACCTCTCGCCTGCATCTGAAATGGATTTGAAGCGTACGTAGCCAGCAAATAATCTTTTTTACATTCATTCAATGTAAAAACGACTGATTTGCTGTCTGGCTACTTCGCCCATTTTCCAAAATCGAGATTGTCTTATGCAAATTACTTGAGTAGACTCTTCGCATCTGCCAAATACTAGTTGTGATGGCGTATAATGGTAACTGTCTGGAGACATCGGTCACTGTAAAACAGGGGTGGGCAACCTTTTTAACACAAGGGCCAGTTCGGAAAATCTAATGCTTACAGGAGGGCCGTACATCAAATAAACACTAATTCATATTTTCAGCAATGGAGTTTATCTTATTGAAATTTTGTACAAGAATGTCATCCTCCTGCAGTGAATTCAATTCAAGCTGGATTTCTACAGGCGAAAAACTTATTTCACAGGTACAGGGGATTGAAAAGACGGTCATATCACTTTTTAAGCTTCGAAATTGTGTAAATCGAGATGAAAATAGCCTTATTTGGGAAAAAATAGCTGAAAGAAGATGAATGGCCGCACGTTGCCCACCCCTGCTGTAAAACTTTATCCAGTGCATTGTGCTTTGCTCTCTTTGTTAGGTATTACACATTACGACTACTGCTTTCGTGTGCGTACATATTGCATCAAGTGTGATTTGAAATCACTGGCATTTTCCTGACAGCTTTGATTGCATGTTACAGCACTTAATTTTTCTTTACACTTGCGTATCATTGAAATTGTTTGTGATAATGGTGTTGGTCCAACCATGCTTTAAATCATGTGCCTTTCAAGCGGTGGGACAAGCAATCTAAGTTTGTGTGATGATCTTGTAGCAAATTGGATTTTATTATCCAGCCACCGAATCAATTTTTTTCACGTTGAATCAATGCAAAGGACTAAATTGTTGACTGCCTAGACAGCAAATCAACTGTTTTTACATTAATCGATTTGCTGTTTGGGCATGTTAACAATTCAGACCAACCAGGCAGCACACCAACCGTCTGAAGACGTTCAATCAATATAAAAACCGGTTGATTTGCTGTCTGGGTATGTTAGTATCGTTTTCAAATTGACATTCTGTTGTAACCCCTTTTGCTGTCTTGAGATGATGATCGCGTCAACTTTGCAATGAATTAACTTTGAAAATAACTGACAACTGCCTCTGCGCTCGAAACCCTTCAGCACCGTTCTGACCAAATGCTGGGGACTCAATTATACGTCGCAGATAATTGTTTCATTTTTCCTTGTGAAGACAGAACATCCACTGCCAATGCAAGAACACGGGGAGTTCTAATCGGCTGCAAGTACACGTTGTTTGTCTTTTTTTTTCGTTACATAATTTTTCGAATTGTTTGCATTTCTTTATATCAATCAAAATGTCCTTTGAACATTTCTGACCGTAAGTTCATATTTATTTATTACAATCTTTTTACTCTAATTTTACATTGATTATACAATTTCTTATCGCAAGGTATTAGATTGGACATCGGTCCCCACCCCCTGGGAACCTTTTCTCCGTGTTTTAGTTCATTTTTCTTGCGTTTTCAATGAATGTTTTATGAGTGAAATTTATTTGCGCAGTTTTTGTTCTCTCTGGTATTCAAACGACAGCAAATGCTTGTTCTTATTTGGCGGATTAAATCTCACTTGGGTTGGGCATTGGAATTGTTACACGGATTGACTTAGTGGATTAGAAATCAATAAATAACGAACTGATAAACGCATATAGAACAATTACCGCTTAGCATAGAGATAGAGTTATGCCACAGGCTATTGACAGCTTGTTACAATTAAATTTTAAGACACACACAGCAAACACAATTGTTGTCTTTGTAATAGCTGATCCAAGCGCTGTTCAGTTAAAGTGACTGCACATACTTTGATGATACAACATGAATGCATACAATATATCGTAATTCCATGTGCAATTTTTAGTTGTTCGATCATCTTTCTGGCATCCCACACCACATTGAGTTTGAGTAAATGCAGTCCTAAAATTTCTTTATTTCTTTAATCCAAATTATGAAAATTTAACTTTGAAATCTGCATTGTCAGAGACTGCATAGGGAACTCGTTGTTAGGTCATTTGGCGTTTTCGAGAAAATTTTGTGGTGACCTTGCTTGCCAACAAACGAACAGCAATCAGTGCACCATTTGTTTTTTAATGCTGCATAGTCTACTAGGAGTTCTTTCCCAGCCAACAAATCAGGGTAGGCTATAAGGCTGATTTGCTGGCTGAGTTCAGTCAATGTCTTTGTCTTTGAAGAACCAATTGTTGAGGTCAAGTCTGATTGAGCTGGAGTTGTCACATTGGGGTGTCTTGTGCAAGTGAGGATTTTGACTCTTTTATACCTTTTCTTCCGCTATGCCATGTTCGGAGGTAGGTGGCTGCGAGTCTTTTCCTACTTTTAGATCTTTGGCGACATCTTGAGGGCGTGATTTTGGCCGGGGTCTGTGAAACAAGAAATACCCGACGGAACAGCCTCCGATTGCACTGCACAAAATGGCGGGGTTCATGGTCATGGCGGTCAGCATCATTGCGTACGTCCACGTTAGTAACGTACAATGAGCGAACGTGTTCACGCAATGCGTCAACATCTTTGAATACATTCTGAAATAAAATAAAACTTTTTTTTCAGCCATTTGTTGAATCAATGTAAAAAGGATTTATCTGCTCGCTAGGTCGCTTGATAACCCAGAAAAAGTGTTACCGCACAACATAGCATCTTTTCACAAATTGGGACTAGGTGGGCAAATTTTCAAAAAAGGGTACTTTTAGCGCGTAAATGATGGAAAAAGGGCATTTTTTCCGAGCGTAAAACATGTAAAAACGTAGATTTTGCAAGAAAATTGTAGGTAAAAATACATATTATACTAAGGCTAAACTTTTGAGACCTATAATAATAATTGCTTCTTATATTCATCCTCGCCCACAATATTTTATAAATAATAATGTAATAAAATTTAATCTAGCAACATTTAGTTGCAGAGGTCTCTTGTACTAAAGTAAAAAGAAACAACTATGATAAGTTAGTATGTGAAACACAACACAACTGCTAAGATAAGTTGAATCTTTGCAGATTAGATGATTCCAAAGAGCTGGTATTTCATTTTGATGAAAATCAGGCAACAAACTTCGGTAATTCAGACTTTTAAAATCTGACATCAAATTTGAGGTAGCCTACTCACAACACAAATTGACAATCTGCTTGAATGTAACATTAACCATTTATCAGTATGTTTTTGTGTTATGCCATCGTTGCTGAACAGGTTGTGTTAACCTGTTTTAGCCACCTTGATAAAGTCAGTCGTGCTGACTGACGAAACGTCGGAAATACAAAAAGCTAGTTATCATCTTTAACATCAGGAGGTAACCTAGTATATAGCCGCCAGAAGAACGCAAATTACTTTAATTATCAAATGCCTGGTGAACAGTCTCTCTCTGTTTTTATTACATTAACGATAACTTAAGTAAGGTCAAAGGTAGGCTCATAAGTTCTAGATGTATGCTGAAGCTTTCCATTTAGCTGTTCATTCTCTGCCAAAGAAATAAAATAGTTCAAAATGTGAAGAGTATCAAAGACGTTACTTGATCACTTTTATAATCTAAAAAGTTCTATCGAAAAAAGCTGCGAAGTTTTCTCCCAACTGTTATGCCTAATAAAAAAATATTTTTGAAATAAAAAATAGTGCAGAATCTGTTATGCAGCTTGTCCTGTCACTTTTTCTTGTTCTTTTGTCATTGATGGCTAAGGTTTGGGTACCTGGCTGTTGTTTGGTTTGCAAATCATTTTCCATGTCTTATGGAAATTTAGATCATGCTGCAGTTTTGTCAAACTGCAGAGCAGTCCGCACATATTATACAATAACAACAATGAAAAAGCTAATAAAACATTATTGCTCAGTCCGGCATAACCTGTCATCATTACCAGGGCCCGCAAAAGTCAATAAAGTTAAAAAATTGTAAAGACCTCGTCTGTCCACGAATCAAAGAATAAAGTTGTTTTCAGCACCTAGGGGACTGTTTCTAAGAAGTTTATAGGTCAAAATTGACAATAAAGTCAAAATTTTCAATAAAGCCAAAATTTGTCAAATTATGGCTGTTGACAAACTTTTTGTGTTTCTTGAGAGTAATTTTTGTCAAAATCCTCGTAGAAAAGCATTGTAAATCAGGAACTGCGACACAGTTAATCCATATTAACCTATAAAACAGGAAATATGTCACAATGCCCACTTGGATAACTTTTATCGCAAATTGTTCACTGTTTATTCGTTGTTACGTATTTAATTATTCTTATAAAACACTTCCTCTTCACAAACGTGGTCCTTTCGAAGATCAACAGTTGGGATTTTGGGAATAGCCTACTGACATTCTGTAATACAAAAATGCCTAAGCAAGCTAAATTGTCTTCAGCAAAAGTTAGACAGATTTGTCGAGATTTTCCTAATGAATTTAATGCAACTCCCGGGGTGATTTAAGGTGCATTTTTGCGAGTTTATAGTGAAGTGCGATAAAAAGTATTTTGTTGAAAGCCACAGGGAAAGTAAACGCCATCCACCTGGATTGGAGCGACAACAAGCATCGCAATCAAGGCAAACTTTTATTGAACAAGCCCCTTTTATTGATCACGTTTGGGTCTGAAATCGACATAATATTATGTTTGGGTAATTGATATCAATTCAAGGAAGAACTGTGGCCTCTACAAATAAGCAATTTCGTTAGGTCAAAGTAAAGTCAAAATTTGATAAAAATAAAATCAAAACTTTTTTTTAGGTCAAAATAAAAATGGCCCTAATCATTACACATACCTAGAAAGAACAAGAAAATTCAGTTGCTTTAAGCCAGAAAGAAGTAAATGAACAGAGTTACAGAACGAAATCTACTTAATGGGAAACTGTAGGCTACTCAATTAGCCCTAGCCAGTTAAAAATATAAAAATACGACGATTCCCATCGTACCAAAACATATTCCCTATCATTTTTTTTATCAAAATTGAAAAGGACTTCTTTGATGACATAGGGATAGGGTTGCACTCTCAAGTCAGCTTCCTGGGTCTATGAGTCATTAATGGTAAAAGCTGTGAGAATCGGGAAGTAGTTGCGTTGGCAGGCAGGTTTTGTTCCTAAGAAATGATGTAGGCATCTAGTGATGCCACCCTATGTAAGTTTAGCTATAGCATAAACATATAAAAACAACTGCAATGAAATACAACGAATTCCCACGTTCGGTAGCGCTGATAGATCGCAGAAGTGAAGTGTTCCACAAGAATGTAGAAAAACTACAGATTTGTTGTTTTAAAATAAAACTAGGATCAAACTTAAACAAAAACTAAGTCTTAAAAATTGCCCACCTAGTTTCAAACTAGGGGGGCAAGGAAAGGGCTAGGAGGGCAAGCGAAGGGACTAGGTGGGCAATTGCCCACCTAGCTTATATGTGAAAAGATGCTATGCCGCACAAGAGGATAGCACTGACAAATTTTACTTTTAGTTAATGCTTATCACTTTTAAAATACAGTAGAAATCTTGATATGTTTATTTGGATCACTTTGATAACTTAATGATTTATTTCCGATTCATTTTCCTCCATCACCGGAAAACCTGCCATATAAGGAGATGGATGCCTGGCTCACCTTGGGTCACGTGATCGAACGGTACTTTTTGCTTCTGGTTTGCATTTGTCCTGTTACAACAACAGTGACGTAATCTCTCATATCGTGTTATTTTGAAAGGTTTAATATTGAACTTCAAAACGATATGCCAATACTCAAGCTAACGAGTGCAAAAATGTTTTGCTGTGTTTCGATGCAAAATGTCGTGTCTTGCTATCGTTTCGAAGCAAACTAAGTTACTCTTTGTGAAAAACTGCGTTTCAACAGAAAAAATTGTTTTGAACCGCTGGTAATCATTATCACTATGTCATAGTTTATCACAAAATCCAAATCCAGACTGTAGACTACTAATTAAGCAGGCTATTATTAATTTTTACGACTTAAAGTGATCTACAGTCAGCTCATTTACTTTGGCTTTGTTGTTGTCCACATCCAAATCTTGCTCTTCAAACCTGACAACAGTGCTTCCAAATCCATTTTTAGAAAATCGAATTTGTAGTATTTTCAGATACTCGTGTAAGCAACCAAACAGAAATATGCCAATGCAAGACAACGCCAAATCTGAAACAAAATTACAGAATAATCAGCGTTTGCGATAAAAATATGTAGCCTACTGTATTTTGTTTCGACAATAACTTCTGTCTTGATTTCACTCCGTTTTAAAGTTAATTTTTAGTGAATAATTTAAATTATGCAGCCTATTTTGGTAGTCTAATATCAAGAGTTATTTTGCTGTAAAATTTATAGCCTACAAGAAAAAACAAATCAATCATGCGTGGAATCAATGTACAAGAGATCTGATAAACTCACTCACTAGCATGGCGGAAAAATAACATAATAGTAGAGATCAAGAAAATGAAGTATCTTCTGACAGGTGTCAAACCCACAACAATGTTTGATATGAACGACTCGGTTACATGTCTTGTAATGCAAAGAAATTTATTCTCACACGAGTCAGTTCAATCATATATTGCTAAAAATCGATTTCGATCAGCTAGAAGCTGGATCATCTTCAGTTCAGCTAAGCTTATTCAAATAGAACCTTGAATAAAGCTTATTCAAATAGATTATTAACTGAAGATTAACTTAATTAGACTTAACTTAATTAACTTATTAACTGAAGATGATCTAGCTTCTAGCTGATCGAAATCGATTTTAGCAATATATGATTGAACTGACTCGTGTGAAAATAAACTTCTTTGCATAATAGTAGAGATGTCGAATATATCAAGCTTTTTTTAAGCCTGTACCTTGAAGTGTTGACGATTTTAAACGGGACTTGTCAGAAAATAGAGAATCCAATTTTTTATTGACCTGCAAACTTTATTTGTTTGGTCAATCTACAAAACTTTCAAAGTAGGCTACCGTATGTCAATCTATCATTAAAAGCAACGGCTGTGGTTGGAATTTACAAACATCACAAGTGGCGATTTTGACACCTCACCAGCTCTAATGAAGTCAATACAGACAAATTGCGAAGACAATATAGTTAACACTTACCACGATTGTTTTCAATATTCCAAGATTTAAAAATAACTTGCAATGGAAGGCGCTCGCTGAAGATCATTCTTCCGCATTTATTAGACTTTGCTAAATGTCACCAGACCTCCTTTTAGCTTAAGCAGCCTAGGCCTATTGTAATCAAACAGAAAAGTTAACCAGACTAATTTGCGTTTTTTTGTAGCTCTTTGTTTATCTTCGTCAAAGCATTTCGTCTGCAAAAAAGAAAGGAAAAATATAGTGGGTCAGCAATTGGCATTGTGCAGCTCAGTAATCTACGAATAAAATAACACTTCACAATAATCGGTAGTCCAGCCTGCAGCTATAATTGTATCACACACATAATAATTATTATATTGGTCATTGGACAGCCAGCTAATTCAAATAATGTCAGCTACAAAAATCATCTAGTTTTCGACCTTCATGGTTGACTTATTGCACGCAATGCCACGGAATTTGACGTTGCTAACGTAAAGTCATTCTCTTCAATCTTGTTGAAGAAATAGATCAAGATTGCCTTATGGGATATACTAGAAAATACTTCTGCCTTGAGCAAGGGATCTAGCCTAGTTATACCAGAGAAGGCAAACATTAAAAATCAGTCGCAGTACAATTTGTGGGACACCTTTGAAAAACGTGCACGAACGGTAGGCTATTGAACCTAGACTGAAAGTTTTATTCTAGATTGAATTTTATTCCATTTCAAAGTCGACTTACTTAGGTTTAATTTTCTGTATGTTAGAGTTAGATCATTTTTTATGGATTTCAACTTTCCATCAAGTACATTGTGAAACTTTCCCGATCAGTTTTAGTGGTGTAAGACAATAATTGCACCAGTGCGATTCAAAACGCTTTTGAGCGCATTTCCTGTCGAGCTCAGAGATTTTTATTGTTTGAATCTAAGTCTGAGCTCACAGTCTTGGCGCAAGCCTTAGACTACCACTGAGTTTGGTGCTTTCAAATAAACTAGTAGGCTAAGTTACAATGTTTATTTTTATTTAATTTCTTCAAATGCTCCCTTGATGGAAAAACATTTGACCTAGTTGATAGGTTCAATTTTTTCATTACATCAAGATTTATGCTTGTTGATAAACATTTAAATTATTAACCGGATGGCAGAGAATCAAAGTTTGATGGCCATCTTCAACCATTTCATTAAGTGTTTTACCAAGATACAGCAACGAGCGTTTGGGTGGGTTTCGAACCGACATTCTCTAGCCAAGTGGTCAATGATATCATTCAAAACGCCTTTTTACTTGAACAAATATAACATATTAAGTTAGCCCAGGTTTTGAACTAAAATTTTAAAAACACTGTTTTGCAATCAAACAAAAATATCAACTTAAAACTGCTACTAAATACGCTTCAGCTAAGTACCGGTACTTTAACCAAATAAGAATTGTAAATATGCATTTTCGCTGCGTTACAATAAGTGCCTAGTTTCTCTTAAACGTTTTTTTCAAGTCTTAGCCACAGAACAAAGAAGAAGGTAAATATATAACATTTCTAACGCGACTACTTCTCCATGACGTCTATGTCCTGCGTCAAGATTTAGCCTGCAAGTCGTTGTCAGCCGACCGTTTAACGTTACAGCTGAGCAGATTTTAGAGAAAAACAGCATTTCATGGAGTCTGACAATAATGTTCAGTATCACTAGATTCAAGAAATGCAAAAAACATTTCAAATTATGCTGCAACAGACTATAGCAAAGTTGTCAAAAATGGCGAAAAAGTAGAGTTGTTTATTTTCAGTTTATTTTTGTTTGGTCTGTCATAGCCACCCTTGCTGGGTTGTGCTGATTTTGGCTCACTTTCCAAGTTTTTACTGACATGGTATTTTCGTGAAAGTTCAGCATCAAGTTCATTTTCCGTTGTAGGTCTAGGCTTTCTGTAGAAAAAAATTGGAAGATATATTGCATGGGGAATTATTTTACTGAGGAATTTCTTTCCGGAGGAGTATATTATCAATTCAGTATTATTATTATTATACTGAAGGCTAATTTCTAAACTTTAAAACAGTGACAAATTATGCAAAATTATTATTCATGACATTTTAAAGTAGCCTACTAAATTTTCTATAGGCTACCTTGCTCAGGTGGTTTTAGATAGACTAATGCTCAATTATCTATCTTGCTTACGGCTACTACTGCTCGTTGTATACTATAAGCCAGGGCTTCCCAAACTTTTTTGCTCGCGGCCCCTTGCGATTAAAACGACGAACATTGCGAAATATACATTTGTGATATTTATTGAAAAGCTTAAATCTAGCGAAAACCAAAAACAATTTACCGTTCTCAGTTTAGTTTGTTTTTATTTATTTCTGACCATAACAACGAAGCCTATGGGTAGCCTACTGGAAACAAAACAAAAAAGCAAACACATATATTCAGCGTGAACAAAGCAAGTCCAGCCGTGGCTCAGTGTTTGTTTTTGCAGGTCTCAAGGCGGTTTCAATGTTGTTTAGGTTGGAACGGTAGGCGAAGTGAGAACATTTCAGATTAATTATTTTGAAATTTTAGATTCCAGGTGTTCAATTTTTTGATGAACGCATCATTTTTAGATTTCAATGCATTATATTGATGTTTTCTCCCAGGAGGGACAAACTAAATTTGTGTAGTTTTTCAAGCAAATCTGACATTTGGCATAATTCCAAAAGCTAGATGTTATTGCGAAAATGGTGGACCAAGACTAGATTTTATTCTGTTGGAAAAATCACGATTTCGGTTTTCAACGTTAATTGGCTAGCCATTTTAAAGCTTTAACTTTTCAAAGCCACCTCACTTCACGATGCAGTAAAAGATTTTTTAAGTCCAATTCCATTTCACCTCATAAATTTTCAAAAATACGGGCAGCTTATTGAGTGCGCGACTCTTAACTATAAAGTTAATAACTGTCACATCATCTTGCACAGAAGTGATATTATGCAGTACCTTGTGCAAATTGGTATACTATTTTGATTGGCACACTTTACAGTTTATAAGCTCTTTGATGTTCTTTAATAGCAGACCTAAAAAACAATAAAAAGTCAAACGTTTTTACCAAATGTACATTTATATTCAACAAAGAACTAAATCCACTTTTACGAGCACCGGCGTAGAGTTATTCCGCTCCAATATGGACACAAGGTAAGGTATTATGAGTGACACCTTCCAAGCTGTGAATGTGGCACGAAGAAATATTGAAATGTTCCAAGACATTTTTTATACAGACGAGACAAAGTAAACGCAGATTTTTCCATGTCATGAAATCTTATTGCTGCTTATTTGTGCCAAGCCTTGTTTTTCTCGATCGGCAAGAACTGCTCTAGTAAGGTGTGAGTTTGATTGTAACGTCATAAAAAAGCATTTAAAATTAAGTTCAAACATTGCTGCTCTAAATGTTGATTAAAATAGTCAGCGCTAGATAGCCAAAAGCGTTTTTGCTGATACGATAATTTAAGGTGATTTCCATGTTTTGTTTTTATATTGAAGCAGCTTACTATGAAGTCATTATAGGAGGGAGTTATGTTATTGGCAAAAGTAGGTTTTAATCGAAATAAGATAAATGTTTAAGACAATTTTAAAAAATTTGGGGCCAAACGTGCGTAGAAGAAATTAGAATAGATTAAATTATTCAAAAAGATGGTATTTTTCTTTTCATAAAAAACAAAAACAAATTAGAACACCTCTAGCTATTTTTTCAGCTTGCTGGTGCTCAGGTGAGGCTGCCGTATGTATTGGTCCAAACCCAAAAATCTGCTGAACCACATGTGGTGAACGTAATAGCTCAGTGTCGTTTGTATATATTTCAACTATTGCTTGCAATTAAGTGTCTGAACCTTAGAAATGTTTCAAATGAACCAAGCATGAAAAATATGAAACATTTCAACAAACAAGGTTTGCAACTGTTTTGTTAAAATCATAAATAACAAATAACATCAGAAATAACAACAATCAGGTAAGGTAACTAAATCAAATTTATTTGTGGAGCTTTCGCCTTGAGTATTCTTATTCAAACAGAAACTCTTGCTAAACTTTAACAATTCGGAATAAGTTGAGTTTAACTTCTAGCAGGGCGGTAACCTACACCGTTTCAGACGAAAGAAGCCCTTTAATTGCTTTGCTCCTTATAAAAAATAATGATTTTACTGAACAACGTGTTTTCAGCCACATGCTGTCTTGGCCAAGGTTCCCCGTCTCCCAGTAGCCTATTTCTTGAAAATACAAAAAAAAAATCAAATTCTGTCACAACGTCAGCAAAGTGCGAGTATGAGATTTGCTTTTTTTCATGTTTCTTCCTCACTTTTAGATTTTACTTTGTGTAAGTCTGATCTAAGCCATGTCAACGTCGCAAAATTCTACATTACTCATAAATGCAACGGACTTAACAACTATACCTGCTGTTCCACCTACAATTGAGTGGGTTCCTGTTGGGCTCACCATTGCAGCCTTTGCTGCTTTTATCATCTACTTAACACTCAGCCGGTAAGATATATTTTAGTTAATTATGAACATACGTCTTTTGTTAACATAAAATGTGACAAACAAGATAATTTTTGCATTCGTCTGTACCTAATTGCAACTACATGATGCAATTGAAACAATTTTACAAATATACATACTTCTAAATGTTAGTAGCATTTAGTAGCTAAGTTACTTATAGAATCTCGACAATCAAAACATAGCAAGTCTGTTGCTTTTCAGGTGCGGAGTTTTCGACGGCAAAGACGACCCGAATAAATTAAAAAACAACGACAACGCCGTTGTTTTAAAAAACAAACAAACGCAAGATGTTGGAAAAAATGAACAACCTCAATCGTCATCTCTTTTTGCGTCACATACTGTGACGTCATCTGCTTCCTTGGGCTCGCAAAAACTTTCTATCTGAAAAAACATTTCAACATTTTCAAGTATTCTGGTTGTCAGCCAAAAAAGCTAACACTGGCTGAACAAATTCGATGCACATACAAACAAAACTTTACTTCCTTTACGCAGTAAGAGCTTACCATAGAAAGCTTTACTATTGAAATTTTTTTTTGACAAAGCATTGACAAGCTTAACATAAATCTCTCTTCCAGTCAGCACATTTTTTTCGAGGATCTTTTCGATTTAACGTCTGCAAACGTTGCATCAATGTGAAAATGAAGGATTTTGCTGTCTGAGTTGTGGGTTATTTTGTGCAAGTATTGTTTCCGAAGTCATTTCGGGACAAACTGTTTTATTGCTTGTTGTCGTTGAAGCAACGTTTAAAGTACGTTTGTACACAAAAGAAAAAATCTTTTGAAAACATTGTGCTCTTCTAATCTTTGATTTATTGCCACGTCAAAGAACACCTTAAGGCCAAACGCAGAGTTTTCTTGAATGGTGGTGAAAGGTCATTTAGATGCCAATTTTACGACTCTATCGTAGCTCAGTGGTCAATGTTTTCGCCCCTGGCTCGTGAGGCTTTGGTTCGAGTCCAGGTCAAGTCATAGCCTACTAAAATCATTTAAAACGGTACCGATGGTATTTTCCTTGCCAAAACGGTGAGTAAATGGTTTGTATAGTTTGGAGAATGAGAATATACTGTACAACGAAAATAAGAAGTTACCGTTGTCAACATACATCTAGTTATTTGCATGCCACTAAATTGTCTAATTTGTTTTATTGCATAAGGATGGTGGATCCCTTGTGACTAAATGCTCCTGTAAATTGTACATTGGCTGCTTGGTAAATGTGGTTTTGTTAAGCGGAACATTTAGTCTTAAATTTAACTGAAAAATATCCAGAGTTTCAATATAGAAAAAAAGCGGCATTCCTTGGCACACCAATTTGTAATTCATGGTCATCGCGGTGTGAAACTTGTATTTTTGTAAAAGATCTGCCAATTAAACTTTCACCGCTTTGTAATAATAATATTCTACTTCAGTTTCAAAAGCTATTGATCACACGCAATTAAATGGACCCAATCTTTTTCATGTTAAAGATTGAGTCATTGTGGTAAGCGCAACAACCTTCAACAGTGTCACATCTAGAAAAGTGGTGAGAGCCGTGGTACGGCATTCGAAAGGGCGCCGGTTCGACACCGCTCAAGAGCATGTGGCTGTGTCTCTGGCAGGACACTCAAAGGCATGCCTCAAGGTGGACACGAAGATTGGCTTCCTTGCTTTCCCGTTCACTTAATCCAAACCTTCAACCACCATGTAAGCCTGGATACGACAAAAAAATGTAAAAGTGGCAGATTTTGCTTTCTGTGCATAAGCTGTTGATGTTGTTGTCAGTGGCGTAGCCAGAAAAAAATTTTGGGGGGGGCCAAATATTTGATGAATTGAAGAGAACGACAAAGTGTTTGATTTAAGCCATCGCCGCCTGATGTGCAGTGGCGTATGCTGGTGGGTTGAGCAAGGGAAGCAATAAAAGTGGTGGGGTGTTAGAGCGTGCCGAAGGCACGCGTATTCTAGGGGGGTTCGGGGGCATGCTCCCCCGAACATTTTTTGCAAGATTACACTCAAATAATGGATTATAGCGCTTGCTGGAAACACTTTTAGGGTAATATTTGTATAAAACTTATTAGCAGAAAAACAGCTATTAACTTATTAAAGGTAGCTCTTACACACGAACGGGCAAAACCTGCGGCTAAGTTAGAGAACACCAAAAACTCAGCTACACAAAAACATAACAGAGTAAGCCATTCTGAAATTGCTTCCACAAATTAGTTAAAAAAAACGTAAATCGCGTAAATTTTTCCCGATTTACGATTTGCAAAATTTATTGGTGTCTTTCTGTGTGTCTAAAACAAGTCCTTGGGGGTGTTAATAGCCAGATGACTTGGAAAACGTTATAAGTTTCTACAAATTTTATTATATTTTCAACAAAGGGCTCAACTTCGGAATCCAAACTTTGAAAATTTGGGGGGGGGGGGCCATGGCCCCTTTCGCCCCCCCCCTCTGGCTACGCCTATGGTTGTTGTGCCCAATAAAATGTTAGTAACTTGTAACGGCACAAACATTTATAATCGGTGTCAATATGGACATTGGACAGTGTCACAAAAAATGAAGAAACGGATCGATGCTTTTGAGCTCTGGACAGTGGACATACAGGCAAATGTTAAAAATTTCATGGAAACAAAAGATCACTAACGATGAAGTATTATCTAAATTCATTTCAAGCAAAATTCTTTTACAAATAGTCAAACGAAGAAAACTAAAATACTGTATTTTGGACGTACAATAAGGCAAAACTCGTTACAAAGGTCATTAACAGAAGGGAAGATAAATGGAAAAAGTAACAAAGACAGACCAAGAGTGATTTGGACAACAAATATCACTGAATCGACAAATTTACGTTATGAAAGTACAGTACGAACAGTTCATTATCGAGAACAATGGAGCATCCAACCCTCAATACGAGGAAGAAACTTAATGATGATAATAATAAATTTGTGGTTGATTTAATGTTTTGCAATGTTTTGGAGCTTGTCTTCTGTGTTTGATCGGTGATCTTTTGTGTCTGAGTGGCGTTATCACTCGCATATCAGATCACACATTGCCATCTGTATTAAAATATTGCCTTATGTTTGGATACAACTGTAGCCAACTTTCTTCGTTAAGCGGATGTTTCTGTTACCGTACGTTGCTGCTATTTTACAGTATGTAAAACAAAAAGAGTTATTGCTTTTTCATGGCATTGACAAGGCAATCAATGTCTTGCTGATTCTGGCCAAAATTAGAGCTGGCCAAAATTTTACTAACTTTAGAGTTGTTGCTGGGTGGCTGAAAACAGTCTGGAGCGACAAAGTCATACTGTACAATTGTGCATGATCCATAGCAAAAGAGCTTGGCAGAATGAAGTAGTCTTGAGTAAGGGCTGTTCAAAGTACAGTATATTTTTGTAAAAACAAAGTTGTATTCATCGAAACAAATTTTCGTTTTAAAAAGTTTGTCGTCGTCGTCGTCGTCGTCGTCTGAGCTTCTGGGGCCGAGGGTCTATCCTTTTACCACCCCAGATTCACGATGTTCCCGGACTACACTAGAAGGCTGCTAGAGAGCAGCCAGTCTTTAGTTTCATCATCCATGACGCGCAGACCTTCCACTCCGTTAGGTGGCTTGAAGATGGTACAGTCATTGATGACGCGGTCTGCGGTCTGTTCCTCGGCACCACATTCACAGGAGCAGGAAGAAGCCATTCCCCATTGGTGCATGGTTGAGCGGAAAAGCCCGACGCCCGTACGGAGACGGTTGAGGCGCACCCATGCCTGTCTCTGTAGTGTCAGGCCGATGGGGCGTGTGTCGGCGTCGGAGATGAATGAATGGAGTCTGGTGGTGCTTGACCTCCATTCAGAATTCCATTTATGGTCCGCCCAAGTAGCCACAGAGATGTCTTGTTCATCAGCTTCGTTGATTAGAAGCCGAGCGGCTGGCACGAATGGGTGTCTTGATTTCAGTCGGCAGGAGGTGCCCGTTTGGGAAGGCAGAGATCTTGTGGTGGAGAAGATGGTTAGGCTCCAGTGCCCGTCGACCGAGGGACAGCTTTAGAGTGGCTTCTTCGCGACGAAGCTCAGCAGGTTGGATGCCAGCGAGAATGGGGAGATTGTCCAATGGTGTGGGACGCAGGCATCCGGTCACTGTGCGCAGGGCGCTGTTTATGGCAGTGTCGATGTTGTGGCAGTGATCACTGCGGCACCAGACAGGTGCACAGTACTCTGCAGAAAAGTAGACAAGGACTAAGGCTGCTATTCGCAAAGTGTCAGCCCTCGCCCCCCAGCTAGAACCTGCCAGGCGCTTCAGTAGTGCAGCGCGGGATGTGAGTTTCTTGCGCAGTGACACCAAATGGTGGCGGTATGTGAGCGATCTGTCTAGTGTCACCCCAAGATGTCTTGGCTCGGGGCAGAAGGACAGAGGTTTTCCGTTGTTGTGGACATGTAGCTCACGATCAGCTTCTCGATTATGGAGGTGGAAAGCTGCCGCCACAGTTTTGGTTTCGCTGAGTTTCAGTCGCCAGTTCTGGAGATAAGCTGAGATGGTTTGCATGTCCTGGCTCAAGGTGTCTTCTAAATTTTCCCACGACTTTGTGGAGTGGAGAATTGCCAGATCGTCCGCATAAACGTATTTTGAGGAGACCGTGGTTGGCAGGTCGTGGGTGTAGATGTTGAAAAGAAGTGGAGCCAGGACCGATCCCTGTGGGACGCCGTTTTTCAGGCGTCTCAGTCTGCTTCGCCATGGATTGCCGGTGGTGAGGGTGAAGCTTCGATTCCTGACAAGTTCCATAATCATATGGACCATATGTCGGTCAGGAAGCAGGCGAAGCAGCTTGTAAGTAAGGCCGCGATGCCATACAGTATCGTAGGCAGCTGTGAGATCTAGAAAGACAGCGCCGGCCTTCTTTTTTGCCTCAAAGCAGTCCTCGATGTCTTGGGTCAACAGTGTGACCTGATCTACAGTGGATTTTCCGCACCGAAACCCAGCTTGCTCTTTTGGAAGGAGCGGGTCGATGATTGGGTTGACGCGGGCATAGATCAGCCTTTCGAGGATTTTGAAAGGAACGCAGAGGAGGAATATCGGACCATAACTCCTTGGGTCCTCTGGTGGCTTGTGAGGCTTAGGGATCGCAACTACTAGAGCTCTTCTCCAGATTTTTGGAATTGTGAGGTGGTGCAGGCAGGAAGAGAGGAATCTACGTAACCAGGACTTGAGGGCAGGGCCAGCATGGAGCACAAGCTCAGGGCAGATCTTATCCGGCCCTGGAGACTTGTGTGGTTTCACTAGGCGGAGGGCGGTGGCGCATTCCTCTGGAGTGAAATCTCCAGAGATTGTTTCTTCTTGTGGTGTTACCACTCGCCACAGGGCAGACACTTCCTTGGCGACAAGGCGAGATGTCTCGCGGTCCTTTGTCTTGTAGACCCCGTTCTGCACTAGCTGGGAAGCGATGGCATTTGCAGAAACGGGGCACTGGCGAGGGGAGTTTGCTGAGCGCCCAGTGAGGTTGTTGATGATGCTCCATGCTTTGCGGCTTGAGTGTGAGAAGTCGATGGTTTGGACGGCTTCATTCCATCGCTCAAGCTTCTTTGCGTCCAGCCGCTCAAGTAGTCTGGTGGCGGCGGTGTTAGAAGCAGTACTCGGGGTGGCGTTTAGGTAGGAGCGATAGAGAGCTTCACACTCAGAGTCCCAGCATGGTGTATAGCTGGTTCGATGGCCACGTGGTATTGTGGCCTTTGCCGCAATTATTATAGCATTGCAGAAGTCCTGGTATGCCTCATCTGCGTTGCATGTTTCAGGTGGTGGTAAATTTGCAGTAGACTCATTGGTCAAGAGGCTGTATTGATTCCAATCGGCTTTTTTGAAGTTCCATCGCTTCACCGGTGAACTCGGGACAGGAGCCACAAGTTTTGGGGCGATGATGAGGGACGGCCGGTGTTGGGACCGCGGGAACTTCTCAAGCACACGTCTGTCTGGAAGAGAGCTGTCGACACTCGCGAAAGCCAAGTCAGGGTTTGTCTCTGTTCCCCAGCGGCCGGAGTGGAAACTGGCTGGTTCCTTTGGATTGAACAGGAGGGCAAGATGGTTTGTAGAGGCCCAGTCAGCCAGCAATTCTCCGTCGCTGCTTGTGTTGTTGTAGCTCCAGTCGATGTGCTGGCAGTTGAAGTCGCCAGCGTAGAGACTGGGGGAGGGGAACGTTGGAAGGGATGATGGCAACATTCGCGATGGTGGGGGCTTGTAGATGTTGACGATGTTGTAGTCTGAGATAAATATGCATATTTACTCAATCTCGGCATCAGTTGGAGATTGGTCGACAAACGTCCACTTCAGGCTCTCATGCACAAACGTGGCAATGCCGTGCTTCCTGCTTAAGGTAGACCCGGCTAGCGTGTAGTTGAGAATAGCTAGCCTATCTGCAGAAGTGCAGTGGGTCTCCTGGAGGAGGATGACGAGTGCCCGATTGGTATGGGCAAGCTGCTCCACAACTTTGGTCTTGCTTGTTGTGTAGCCTTCTATGTTGAGCTGCAGAATGGTGGGGCGTCTGAACTTATCAATTGCCCCTTGCAGCTGTGCCGTCCGGGTGGAGGCTCTTTGTTGACAAATTTCGTTTCTTATCTGGTTGAAAGCAGATGGTACTCACAGGATGGGGCACGAGGAGCCATTTGTCGTCCATTTTAAAAAGTTCAAAGTAGTTTTTGTTTTACACTTTTAAGCCCGAATAATTGCTAAATCTTTAAGAAAACCACAAACCGTAAGTATCGTGGTGTTTTCTGTGTCTCGTAACTTTCTTTGCTATTCGTTTTCGTTTCAATTGGTGACAAAATGACATTGGTTGGATTTCTAATTGATCAAAATTGATTGCTTTCGAAATTGATTGCTTTCGAAATTGATTGCTTTCGAAATTGATTGCTTTCGAAAGGAAGCAGTATTTGAAAATCTTTGCGACGCACATTCTTTCGAAAAGAAAAGAAACAAAATAAAGCAAAACAATTTTGTGTCAAACTGAAACCTTTCGAAAATTTGAAATGTTTTGCTTTCAAACAACTTTTGTATTGAGACATTAGAGCGGCAAGTGCAGCCTACATTTGCTTGCCTGCTTGGGCTCGTGTTTTGAATTGTATTTTTTAGGCTTTTGTTTCGCTGTTTTTTTCTTTTTTTCCGGTTGTTTTCTTCGCACTTCTTGAGATCTGTTTCTCATCGAGTAGTATAACATCTCCAGCTCTTCTTAGGGCGTTGATAAGTTTATTTGGGCCTTGTAAACGTGACATTATTCGGTCTTTAAAACAAGACACCGCTAAAAAATACTTCTTAAATAAACCCAAGAAGAGAAGTATTAGTACAATCATCGAAGAAATAGGGTAGTTTTCTTCATTACGATAGTGATTTACTTTTCATTATGTGGTCAATGAAAAGTATATCAACAGAAAAAGACATCATGCTTGGTTTGGTAGGCAAAGGAAAAGTAAAAAGATCGCTCCAATATGAAATGGCTCGACACAGTTATGAATGATAGCAGGATGGGTATGGAAGAGCTGAAGGAGGTTACGAGGGATCGATAGTTGTCGAAGGAGAATGTTTATAGAGTGGCCGAGAGTCGGAACGGAGGATGATAATAACTTGCAATAGTTTGAATAATTTTATGACCCTAATGATGTACAACACTCATCAGAGTTTCTAAACCCATTGGCTGTAGTTATAGTCTTATAGATGCTTCCATATTTTTTTTACGGCATGTCATTCAAAAACTACAAAATAAAAGCTCTTTGGTGGCACTTGGCGGATAGTGTAAGTCATATATCAAGTGCAATTTTTGCATTTTGTTGGATTGGTTGTTTAGACATATTAACTAAATTGACATGCTTTTTCAACAACATTTTTATTGCAGTTAGTCATTAACTGGTTGCTTTTAAATTATATCATTCACCTTACACTATGCTCAATTGCTCAACCGCACAGCTCGTTAAACATAGAATTAAACTTAGGCAATTTTTATTTATTGTTGAAATAGTTCAGTTCAGTAGGTGATAGCCCCAAGAAGGGTCGTGGACATTTATCCAGAGTAGCGCATTTTTCGGACACGAGAGAAATCAAGGGCTATAATCGAAGGACCGCCACTCCGCAATGGACAAAGACACAGCCACATGATCTTGAGCGGCATCGAACCAGCGGCCTTACGAACATCGAACCAGGATTGTTACCACTTGGCAATGCAGCCGAAGTAAGAAATAAATTTATTACGAAGTATTCGTAGCCTATTCAAAGTATTCGTAGCCTATTCGCCGTGCCCATTCCTCAGTGTAACTAATCATGTCGAGAAAAAAAAATAACAATAGAATTCTTCTTCTTCTCTCGTATTGTCGCTATACGTCAGGGCATCCGTTGGTTAGTCACTGCCTGGTGTCGTCATCGATGAAAATTAGGCCTTCCATACCATGGGGTGGTCTATATAGCCGGCAATCCTTTATAATGTGGGC
Organism: Aplidium turbinatum; assembly: GCF_918807975.1. Lineage (NCBI taxonomy): Eukaryota > Metazoa > Chordata > Ascidiacea > Aplousobranchia > Polyclinidae > Aplidium > Aplidium turbinatum. The sequence goes on along the minus strand of NC_137480.1, from coordinate 17,871,531 downwards.
TGCCGTCTGCATTTCGCCACACTCACAAGCAGCACTCTCTGCCAAGCCACAGCGCAACATGTCTGCACCATAGCGTCCAACACCAGTGAGCAAACGGTTACGCCTTGATGAGGCAAGTCTAGAGAGGCCATGTCCCAGCTGGTTTTCGGACGGGGATCTGAATACTTGGCAAAGTGGGGACGTGCTGCTTGACCATTGTTCACACCACGCCGCGTGGCACCTCTGTTTGCTAGGGCTTCCACCAGAGGCTGCCAGAAGGTCTTGTGCAGCGCGTACAAATGGCTTTCTTGATTTTAGCCGCTGCTTATTGTGGCGTAACAATTGCATGTTGCGCCACCATGGAAACAATCAAACAAACTACTGTATATAATCGATCACTACGTAATTAGTAATTACAAATGATGATGGCGTATGAGCGATCTTTCCAGGCTAGATTGGAGGGCAGGAAATCTTCAGCCACTCAGCAGTCTCGTCGTCCAGGACTCTCAGACCATGCGCACCGTGTGGAGGCCGGTGGGTTAGGCAGTGGTGGATGACATGGTCTGCGGTCTGTTCCGTGGCACCACACTCGCATTCTGATGAAGGAGCCAGGCCCCATTTGTGCATGTCCGAACGAAAGCGGCCGACGCCAGTTCGCAGGCGGTTAAGCCTGACCCACGCAAGCCTTGCGAGGGACATCCCTGGTGGACGGGGATCGGCGTCGGGTATGAAGTCACGGAGCGTGGAGGTGTGATTTTGCCACTATGATCACTGCCACAAGAAAAGTAACATGTAAAATTAAATAGAATAAGAAACAAAAGAGTCTATAACTTTTATCGAATGATTTAAAAGATAACTAATAAATTTCTTCACTGTAGATTCGACATTCAAGACTGTCTTTTATTTATGCACATAGGCTAGCTAGAGCAGGGGTGGGGAACCTTTTTAGTATTGCCGGCCACATAAAATGAGAAATAACATAGGCGGGCCACTAAAAATTTCGAAATTTTCTTTACAGATAAAAAATGCAGCGAAGTAGGTAATGATTTATTTCACTTTCACGCTAGTGGGATGGCTAAAAGTTTTTATTTTTGGTGAGTCGTGTGATATCTGCTGACACAGAAGATGTTGCAACTCTTAACTGCATCTCCACGTTTTTATCAGTCAGTCTGGAGCGAAGCCGACTTTTTGTTAGATTCAATTCGGAAAAAAACTGCTCGCAACGGTAGGTGCTTCCAAACAGAGACACATATTTCAAAGCATGCTTCCGCATAACTGGAAAATCATCAGCATTTATGTAGCGTTGATAGAAGTTGAGCAGTGGAACGTTTTGGTACATCGCTTTCAACGTACCGTCACTCTGGAGCTCTACTATTTCATGTTGGAAGTTACTAGGAGCATCAGTTGCAACCACATTGAAAGGAGAGGCAAAATATCTAACTCCATTTCTTGACTCTTTATTTCCAAAAATCTTGCATTAAATGTTTCCATAAGATTGACACATACATAGGCATATTTGGCTGTTGTGAGAAGGCTTTTGCTCTTGCAAGGTAGGGAAATGTGCGGTGTTATTGTTTTCAAGTTGTACTTTCCTTTTGGGTAAAGAAATTTTGATGCGGACCACATGGAACAGTCACGCGGGCCGCAGGTTCCCCACCCCTGAGTTAGAGCAACATTGCATGGATTCAGGCTGGTTTGGGAAATCTTGGCTGTTTGTAGAATGCTTGATCACGTCATCAACATTTTTCGTCTGTTTTAAATAGCTACACAAAGCTTTGTAATATAAAATCTTTCAACCCCAAACGGATACAAGCAACGAAAGATCGTGCTCGGACGTGGCCTAGCTCGTAAAACAAGTAGGCTAGTTCGTGTAGGTATCGTCAATACCGTTAAAGCCATAAAATACTTAATGAGAGAAATAATGAGAAGATAGACCTAATAGGCTTAAACAAAAGGAATCAATCAATGGTTTATTTGTCAGTAACAGGAACATAGTACATGTTTGAAATATGCAAGTAATATACACAATGCAAAAGTTACACAAGTTCCCATACCGACAGGGAGACAACGAGACCACCACACGGTCTACTAGTCAACTGCCACCCTACGGAAATGACGATTTTGCCATTTAAAATACAAGAGAAAAAAAGAAAACGTCAAAACGTTCCCGCGCTTCAACATACGCACCAAAAAAGCATATTTAAGATAACGTAAACACAAAATTCCAGAAAGCAAGCAGGAACATTTTTATCTTTTCTTTTAAGAGAATTTTGTAAATAAGTATCTGTACACAAAACATTTCCCCAAGTCAAAAAATGGTTTCTCGCGTTTCGCAACTGGTAATATTTGACGAAACGCCTACGTATCACGTCATGGTTGAGATCTGTTTGGAAAGGGTAAACAGATCTCACGTGCAAATAACATTGCATTGACAATTTACGATTTAAGTGCCAAAAACTTAAAACAATGGTAGCTATTCAAACAAATTACGCTAAACTGGGACACTAATTCTCAAAGGTTTCAAAGATTTGTTTATGACATCAAATAGAATTCATTTTGGTCATTTTAGGTCCGTTACGAGGATACCATATCAACTGTAGTGGTTAAAGAACAGAAATGTATTTGTCTAAGCTTGAGCCGTTAAAAATAATTTGGTTCCGGTACTGATGAGGTTTCCGTATAACCATAGAATAATAAAACATCTCTGAAAAAAAACACAAAACAGCTCATGCGAGGAAAAATACGAGTAAATTCATCCAGGAAAGAAGTAGTTTTCCACAAAAAACGAAATCTCTCTAAAGTAATATGATTTGGATGCAAACACACTTTCGCAAAAGATAACGCGAACGCGATACTTTCTTCAAGCCGGGACCCACAGAAAAGTTCCTTTGTCCTTAAAATTATCCCAAGCCCAAACAGTACCCCCTAGGGCCAAGATCAACTGACAACTAGACTCAACCAAATGAGCTATCGGGGCTTTTTCTACGGTTCTTTGCACATTTTAAATTTTAAGTACACAGAAGAAAATTTGTAAATGGGGTTTATTTTTCAAAACGTCTGAAATAATTAGGTTGTTTCCATTTCATGCAAAAAATACTTTGCTGGTAAACCACCTAAGTTTACTTTCGTTTTTACAGAAGTATTGAAGGTGATTAAAAACAAAAGCATTTTGGGAATAGTTGAAAGGGAAAGATTGATTATACTGCTGTTGCACTTTTTTTGTTTATTTTTTGTACTTACAACAGAAAAATATCAGGCTAACAGAAAACGTTATTGAATAACCGAAAACACTTCTTCACACATGTTTTCTAAAACCTATGGCATGATGAGGTAGTTATGTGCAGAGACGTAGTCACGGGGGGCTTGGGGGAGCAATCGCCCCCTACATTTTATGTCCCCTCCTCCAAAAAAGATTTTCAATATTATTACAACGTTTTAATGACATTGTATTACATGTTGAATGAAATTTCATAAACGTTTGACTATGCATTCAGTAGCTATATGTTTTTAAACAAACTTTTTATTTCAAACACTGTATTAAAACGTTTGCTTCAACAGTTCTTTTAGCCCTTGATTTTTTTTCTAGCTGTGTCATTGGTTATGTGACCGTTGTCGCCTACGCAGTTCCCTCTGGCGCACAACTACCGCTTTTTATTTATAGCGATTTGCTAATTTGTTCTCCATTTTTACAGTCAACACACATTACTACTTAAAGGACTGTTCGTCCAGCCAATGATACACAAAAACATATTTGTAATTTCAAGCAGTACTGCATGTACTGTACTGTATTGAAAGACATGTAAAAGAGTAAAAGAACTCGTGTTTTGTACCCCAGAATTTTTTTTCAAAAATGGGTTGTTGAAATTATGCAACTGATTTAATGTGGAGACTGGAGATGATTATTTGAATAATTCAAAGTTGAGCGATCAGCAGAAAGACATATGTACATTTTTTTTTCAGCCCAAACACAATTATTCTCACAATTAATTAACACATCAAACCATAGCCCTCCACGTAAGGTAATGTTCTTTAAATGAAAGTAGACGATTTGCAGAAAGAAAAACAACAAAAGCTATTTGAGAGAAGAGACATTTCGTGAAACACTACTCAAGTTTTGGTAATAAAAGATGAATGCAGACTTTTATCTACGATCAATAAATACAAAATACTGTAGTGTGTAACTTATCTGTAGTGTGATTATTTTGTAACAAACTAATTTAAGCGCCAGCGTCATTGTCGGTATTACAATAAAACAAACGTCAATTATTTTTTCTAATATTTTTATTCCTATTGTAATAAAAAAAATTTCTAACAGTTATTTCAAAATATTGAATTATTCTTTTAGAGGTTTTGTATACAAGACTAATAAGCAGCAGCTTAAAACAATTTCATGATGATAGCAAAATTAAATACTTTAATTTAGCATAGCTTGTAGGCAATCTTGCTTAAGCAGTGGCGTGTAACGAATAGATTTTCTCATGCTGAACGTCCCACCAAGTGCAGTAAAAATTCTAAAGCTCTTTTGTTAGCTTAACACATGACAATTACACATTGATTTGTTGATCTTACATTATCCTGTAATAACTTCGTTTTTTTTCTATGTTTTCAGCTGGCAAATGTAAAATCACGTTTTCTTGAATGCGAAGTATTAGAAAGACCATCAGAGTAATAAAACACAAGCCTGAGGAAGAGAGTAATATCAACGTAGGGAGATTTTCACCCGATTACCTAATAAACACTTCTCACACCAAAGCGTAATTCGATGCAAACGTGGCGTGTAAAACCACCGAGAAAAAAGGAAGAAGAAAAGACAACAGCAGATGATTGTATTTGAATGGACCCTAAACTGTACGTAACTGAGCTTAGTTTTTTTTGTTTTTATGAAGGCAAGAATCTCGATTTAACAATAGCCTTCAAAAGCTTGTATTTAAACGAGAAAAAAACAAACTTAGATGAACAATAGGGGTGATTTATAGGTTGTATTGTAGTAGGCCAAGTATAGCTATTCCAAACAGCAGTGTTTACTAATAGGTCACCAAGTATTCATTAACTTGATACTTACTTTTTTAAGTCTAATTTACATTCAGTCTGTATAACTTGAAAGGAATTAGCCAGTCGAATAACAAGGTCTCTTTGATTCCCTTCAAATATTGGCCTTTGCTTGTAAAAAGTGTTAGTCAAGCAAATATCAGTGAAGTAGTGTCCAGACACGCCTTGCTTCAAGTCCGTTTCAAAGTACCGTTTCTTGCGTCTCGGTCTCCGAAACCATAGTAGTTACTGTACTTAAAACAATTTTTTCCATTTGCTTAAATTCAAACTAACCCAAGTGGATTGGGGAAAGCAGATTGGAGCAAGGGGTCAAATTCGACCTTTTAGAAAAATGATCTTCAACTTCAGGGCCGCCGACAAGTAACGGTCCGTAAATTAGTTGGTACCGGAAGACAAGGATCAGATCAGGCAGATCTAGAATGGCAGTGTAAGGAAAAGGTCAACTGCTAGAGATTGCAAATGACACCAGCCTTAAAACTACGTTCAAAGCAACAACTCTGCTCGTGTTTTGGATTAAAATTATGGCGGAATATCCTGCGATTGCCATTACAACATACAAAAACGTTTGCCATGTGTAGAATCTTACCTGTGTGAAGCGTTCTTTTTGCAATAAAAGCAAAAAAAACGAAATAACGGAACAGCCTACACCAAACAGCCTACACGGAACTGCCTACACTTCGGGTAGTTTATCCTGTTGTTTTCAAATCGACTCAATGAAATCGCATTCTTACAGAAAAACGAGCTCAGTGTTCTTGTTGTTGAGTTAAATTACTAGTGAGTTACAATGGTAAATCGCTTTATATTTTTGGCGTAGCTGTATTTTAATTTGAAGGCATGTTACAATTACTATCAAACAAATACCATTAAATTAAAACAACCTAAAGCATGAACATCAACGCCGCCCTTTCAGCGTACCGCGGTAACTGTTTCAAGGTTGGAGACCATTGCTCTACAAAGCCTATCTTGGAGCATGTTATTCATTGATTCTACTGTGAAACTATAATGACCTTATTTTTTTTATCTAGATCTGCTGCTGAATGTTAGCTTGTACTCAGATCAAACAAGCAATATCAAAAAAAATAACTTTAACTCTTCAATTTCAGAATTCAAAACAAAACAAAAACTCTTGAGTTTGTTAAAATGTCTGTTCGATCTATTGAAATAAGCTCATGCACTGGAAGAGGATTGAAGGACAAGCTGCTTAAATTAATTCAAGACAAAGAAAATTGGAAGGGAGGAAAGTGGTACAAGTTCGATTACAAGACTGGTGAGCAAAACATACCAGTCTTTCAAATCAAAGCATGCAAGAAAGTGTTGCCCATCGAAGAAGTGGTTAAGTTCGAAAATGTTAGCGCTGGGTTGTCTTGGGGCATTGATGCGCAAGACATTTTATCAGGCGAAGACTTTGGAACTTATTACAAACGATTCATGGCAAACAAAATGAGCACTTTTGATGATGACATAATGAACATACGCGACAAGTTTAGATTGTGCATCATGTTGACATTTGAGATCGCTCGTTGGTCATTGGAGGACAATGACCCAGAAAGAGCGATTTCAATCGTTCTCAACCAAACCGATCGTGATGTTGCTTCTGTTGATATTTCTAATTTGTGCGAGATGTTTCCTAAAGGTTCAAGTAAAACTGATGACGAAAGGCGAAAGATTGCTTGGAGAGCAATTATCAAGTGAGTAGATTAGTAGAATAAAGAAGAAAAAAAGTTTATTGAAACCAAGCCTGACAAAAAGAAGAAAATTGAAGAGAAAACAGCACTAAGTTTTCCTAATTTACTGTCATATAGAGCTTTGGTAGAGAGTTCACTTGTTGTACCTTTGTCGTAATGTTTCGAAGTAAACGCTGTAGTTAACAGTTAAATTTATCCTTTTTCATATTAATAGAGGTAGGCATATAGAGGTGAAATGTGTCTTGTGGCTTATAATATTTGGAAAGGTGGAACACCTCAGAGATTTTAAAATTGGGCTGAAAGACTGCACAACAATATTCAAGCCTTGAATAAAGAAATGATTAAATCTCTTCTATGCTCGTAAAAGAAAAAATATTTAAAACATAACTTCAACTGCAATACCAAAACTTGTAACTGTATAAAATTTCAGTTTTAACTTTTAGTTTTGGTCAAATAGGCTAAAGAACGTGTGTATTGATCAAAAACCATCATTGGGCTAAAGTACCACAAACAGAGACCGAAATAAAGTTAGATTTGTCAAACTTTTCTAGGAGGCATTTCCTCCTAGATCCTTACCAAACTATGATGTTTTTATATATCAATTTTCACATTGTCTATTTTGTCTTGTATATTTTACGTTGTTGAAACTCTGGCGTAGCCCTAATTCTTTTGTTGTACCCTACGTCCGCTACTGTATATGCTAGCTGGGATTCCACAAAATTGGCAAAAAAATGTATTGCTTTTCATCCTATCCACTTATTCTAAAAACTTCACCACCAGAGAGTCTATGAAGCTGAGTTAGAAAGTGCTTGCAAGTGCAGAACATGAAGCAAGATGATTTGCCGTTAGATTGAAATAATTTTGTCTATACGCTAATCGTTATTGTTTTGCCACAAAGGTTTCAGACTGAAAGAGATTTAGAAAATATCAACAAATGGTGGCCAGTTGGACAAAAAACAGAAAATGTTTTGGAAATATTAACCGGGAACGCGATGGAGAGAAAATATGCATTTAAAAATTTTGAAAAGTAAGTTAATGTAGGCCAACAAACTCCGTAAATAATTCTTATTGATGCATATACAGGCAACACTGGGGTTTGACACCCTTGAATTGTATTAAAATTCCAGAAGGACCTGTCAGCTCAATTTATTGACAAAATGGTTAAAAAGTGCTGACCACTTTCATAGCGTTGTTTATGTCTCTACCTCTTGCTCAGAGGAGTAAGCGAAATATGCTCAATCTATGTTTTAACCACAGACGAAAAACGAAGCGAAATGAAATTTTGTTGAGACAGGATCAAGCAAAGTTAGAGTTTTTCAAAACCATCGCAATAACCTCGGATGAAGAAGACTCTAAAAGAGCTTTCCAACAACTGGACGAGTAAGTATCTTGTAGTTGGATGTTCCCTTCTTGTAAGCTCAACAGCAACAGCCCGTGTCGAACCGATAATAGACCCTCAGCTCCCTCGGGAACAAGCCGGCTTTCGCCACGGAAGATCAACTGTAGACCAGGTCACTCTGATGACCCAAGACATCGAGGACAGCTTCTCGGCAAAAAAGAAGGCTGGCGCCGTGTTTGTCGATCTCACGGCTGCCTACGACACTGTATGGCACAGCGGCCTTACCTGCAAACTACTCCGTCTCCTTCCTGACAGGCACATGGTCCATATGATTATGGAACTTGTGCAAAACCGCAGCTTTACCCTTTCCACCGGTAGCGGCCGACGAAGTAGACTACGTCGACTCAGGAACGGCGTCCCACAGGGCTCTGTCCTGGCTCCCCTCCTCTTTAACACTTACATCTATGACCTGCCTGACACCATCTCCAGGAAGTATGCTTATGCAGACGATCTGGCTCTCCTGCATCCAGCCGGAGATTGGCAGTCAATGGAGAGGAACCTAAGCCAGGACATGTCAACTATATCAACATATCTCCAGAAATGGAAGCTACAGCTCAGCAAGGCAAAGACAGTGTCGGCGGCCTTCCACCTAAACAACAAGGAAGCAAAACGTGAGATCAACATTACCACCGATGAAGAACACCTCCCCTACTTCGCCGAACCCACCTACCTCGGCGTAACCCTGGACAGGTCACTCACGTACCGACGACACCTGGAGTCACTGCGCAAAAAACTATCTGCGCGCGTTGCACTTTTGAGGCGGCTGGCGGGTTCCGGTTGGGGAGCTGATGCGAAAACCCTTCGCACAGCTACCTTGGCCCTTGTCCATTCTACTGCTGAGTACTGCGCACCAGTGTGGTGCCGCAGCTCTCACACCCGCCACATTGACACCGCCATCAATGACGCACTACGCACTGTGACTGGATGCCTGCGTCCCATTCCAACGGACTGCCTTCCCATCCTTGCAGGCATCCAGCCTGCTGAGCTTCGCCGTAAAGGAGCCATGATTTCCCTTGCTCGTCGCGCACTGGACCCCGACCACCTCCTCCACAGTACATTCCAGCGCCTACCTGGAGGACAGCAGCGACTGAAATCAAGACGCCCATTTGTGCCCGCCGCACGACAGCTTCTGAACAACGTTGAAGATCTTGGAATAAGTGCGGCACACTGGACGAACTACACATGGAACATAGAGTGGCAAAACAACACCTCCCGACTCCGTGATTTCCTACCCGACGTCGATCCCCACCCTCCGGGAATGTCCCTCGCAAGACTTGCGTGGGTCCGGCTTAACCGCCTACGAACCGGCGTCGGTCGCTTTCGTTCAGACATGTGCAAATGGGGCCTGGCTTCCTCACCGGGATGCGAGTGTGGCGCCACAGACCAGACAGTAGATCATGTCGTCCATGACTGCCCAATCCATCAACCACCACATGGAGCGCCTGGACTGAAGGCCCTGGATGACGAGACTGTCGAGTGGCTGATGACATCATGCCCAAACATATAGTCCAGAAGAACAGCTCATACGACGAAGAACAGCATAAAAGTACACAACACACTTGATTAATAATAAGCAGCGGATTGTTTACTAAAATAAACAAAAGAAATATGTTTTTAATGTTATGATTGAGACTTGTTTCTTAAAGATCGAAATCAATGATTTTTAGTTTTTAGCAATTATACCAAAGGAGGATTTTTATCCATACAAGCCCGTGTAACTTTTTTGTTTCATACAAGAAACAACTGTATGCTACTGTGCGTTAGGTTGTATTGATAACTTTAGGCTACTACAGTATGTTATTGAGCAACGGTTTGAGAGTGCTGTAAACACTTGCATCACACTGTGCACTGAGATAGTATGGGATTAAAGTATTTTTAATTTAGCTTCCCAGTCTTAATGACTATACTAACTACTAAGTTCTTGTAGAGTAAAATAAATTCTGCATAAGTTGAATTTAACTTGGGTTGATAGGCTACAAACTAAAGAAATGAAGCGAGACATTTGGGTGTCCATTTTTTTCTTTCATGTAAAATATTATACTTATGAAAAAAAATCAATCTATTCTTAAAAATCACATTTTGTTAATTAATTATTATATTTTAAAAATCCATGATGCTCTTCATTCGCACGGATTCGTTTAGATTTTCAAGACAAAACAATTCTCACTTATAACGCATCCAATCAACGGGTTCTTCATTCCAAAGGTACATCAACACATACACAAACGAGGCATCCACAAACGATGCATCAACGCACAACGCTCCTCCTGCATACGACGCATGCGGAAACCAAGATGCATTAAAAGACATCGGCAAATGGTGGCCTAAAGGAGAGAGCGCAGAAGATCTTTTGGAGATTTTGTCCACAGATCCATTGGAGAGGAGATATGCATTTGAAAAATTTGAATTGTAATACTTCAGTAGTTTAAGCAGCTTACTGTTGTCCTGTAGCCTAAGCACTAAATACTGTCTTTCAGAAATAGTCAAACTTTTATTTTCAAAACTTATGCTTTCAAACGTGTGAAAATATTAAAGAAAACCAATTTCTCCTAAAACTGTCATTTATACAACAGAAGGAAGAAAAAAAGAAATGACGTCATGGAAAATTTAGATCCAAAGATTTTGGAGTTTTTCAAAACAGTACTGACGACTACCGACACTGAAGACTCTAAGAGAGCTTTTGAACAACTCAATGCGTAAGTTTTTTCCAATGAGTTCTTGAATTGGCTGTTCTGCCCTAAATAGCCTACTTGGATGTCGACCGTGCGGTACAACTTGCGGAGACAGCTATGACAACAATTTTTTAACTTTTTGCATTTCAAAGCTGAGGATTCAACGGAATAAAAAATTTTTGTTTTGCAATTGTAGTCTACTTTTAACATCGAGACACGGAAGATGACATTTAGCTTGTTTACAAATTAGAAAGATGGTCTACATTAGATTACAAACCAGGTTACTTAGGATAAACTTTTGTGTTGTATTTTTACATGGAAAATGAAAACAAACAAACCATGGAGCCCTTATTATACACAGACTAAAAATATTAGGCTGCATGGTTATTGTTAGGTTCACTTATCTCTACAGCTAAACCTATTTTTTCATTCCATTCTAATGTAGACTACTAAATATATTCACAGAAAACTGGAAGAAGACGAAGAAGAGTGAAGCATATATCTGTTACTGGCTGGGATAGTTCCTTTATGCAAATATACTACTTCTGCAATTTTTTTCCATTTATATTAATTTTGGAAAGAGTTAGTTTTTATGTGTCATTTGGTGTATGATGGAAAGTAAATGTATCTTTATCCTTTTTATCTTTGTTTAATGGGTTAATATGAGGTATGCAAAATGTTACGATCTTCATTTTAGCTCAGCCTAACATTTTCCCTTTAATTGCACTTTTGCCTCATATAAATAATCATGTGATGTTATGTTATTCATATAAGAACTGGGCCAGCACTAAGGCACAACAAGTTTCTGTAGAAAAGTTTACGTAAATTGATCTTAGATCAAGTTTTAAATAAAAATACATAATCAAAAAATCAAGATTAACTTGTGAAACACTGTTGTGATTCCAGGGGTTTTGCTTCCATTTTGAATGCTCTTTGTTACGGTAATGCTGATAAACAATCAACTAATTGAGAGAATCTTTATTCTCCGACTAAGAAAGCTTCTTTATTTGAGAGATTAATCCTAGCGGGTTTGCATACTTGTAGATCCCTTTGAACCAATGACGCAGGCCCGATTACCGAGTTTGACAGAGTGAAGTTTCCGATCGGTGAAGTGTTATTTTCTGAATCTGAACATCTTTGTCTTCTTGTGTATAGCCAGTTTAAAGTTTAGTTGCAGGGCAGTTGAGAAGGTAATTTGGGCCCGGTACCAATGAGATCCTTGGCCCAAAAATAAAACACTTATAAGAAAAAAAATCCAACTAATATTACATCGTTTCTTCAAGTTTTCTGGCCCCTTTAAAAACGTTACGAACCCCTAAAATCATTCCGTGCACGGGTATAAAAGTACCTTCTGAACCCCTCTGTCAACTATTATTTAATTGTGGGAAGTTTTGATATGAAGAAAATTTATCGTAATAGGCCTATAACAGTTGCGTTTTGCTTTGGCTCAAACGATCTTCTTGTGAAACTGTACTGAAATACTGTTGTGCTATAATGCCATCAATCTATTTATTGCTAATAACTCTATTGTGTTACTGGATGCTTGTAATGCTAATGTACCTGGTGTTTGTAATACAACAAAACAAACAATAAGAGGTATTGAAACCTAGCAACCCTTATCTGACTTTTGTTAAGACGTACTTTACTGTGTAAGGTGTTGATGTGCACACACAATCCAGACTTTGCAATCGTATGTGATTATTAAAGAATGTTTTCTTCACTTTCAATAACTGATGAATATTTGATTGCAGACATGGCAATGCGATGAATTGATTGAGTGATAAATATACCATACCGACGTGCATGTTTTGATTTTTGTTTTAACGCTTGTAATACAAACAGCCATATCAGGCTATAACAGATCGTCAGCAAGTCTATCTCTATATTGGCTACCAAGCTGATGTAGCAACAAAGGGCTACTTCAGTGTTAGACAAGTGTAAAACGTGACATCCCTATGGCAGTAAACGTTTTTATGATCTACTTCATTTACTAACTTATTCGTTTTTATTGAATAAGATAGATTTCGTTCCAAGGCAACAAAAAAATGAATAACTATAGAACAACAATGATCTAATTAACTCAAATGGTGCCTAATTTTATTTAGGTTGCTGCGTGCATGTTAGAGCATACACTACTAAACAAAGAGCTTATAAATTAAATGTGAAAAAATACTTTTTAAGAATATTCACTTAAAGTCACTTTTTTTCTTTTGTTAGGTAAGCCATAATAGGCCAATAATGAGTTTGGCAGTTGTGAAGCAAGAATTTATATTTCAGGCATGTGTTTTGGCCACTCAACTGGCGTCACCGGTATCGCACTACCTGTTTAGACGTTTTGTAACATCAAGAAGGGTTAAACAGTTTTCAGTCCTTGGGGCATGGTTTAGGTGAACGAATGGCTAGTATAGGCCTATCCCACAACATATCACTCACCATATTATAACGAGGAGCCAAAGAGAACCTTGTGCTTGTATGGAGAGAACTGATGGCCAGAGACTTGCTGAGACTGTAGCGCCACAGTCCAGAAATATAGCAAAACACGATTCAGATCCCAAGTGAGGGCCTGTCTTTTGTAATGAGTGAATTGTCTTCCGATTGGCTTAGAGAATTCATTACCAAATCAATTCAAACATATTTCACGAAAAGTTATCTCACCCTGAATAAAATGCACAATTTTTTTCTTTGCTTAGTATGAGAGCAATTGAATGACTAAATGCTTGCTACAATAAAAAGACACAAATATTTTGTAAAAAATCAAAACAATTTATTTTCCACAGAGCTGCATATTTGCTTCCACTATCAATGGTCTTGAAGCGCTTTATACGCCTCACGCAAGTTGTAGGTTACAACACTTTAAAATACACGTTGTTATAATCTCGTTTTTGGACCCGTTTTTACTGGAGCTGGAACTTCCTTCAATTCATTCTCCGGTAGGTTTTCCCGTGCTGAATGAGTTTTTTCAATGCACAGCATGCAGATGAAAGTCACATCGAGTCCAAGAATTAAGCCGCACACAAGGTATATCTAAAGAATATTTTGACAAAGTTCAATATTGCATTATAGTTCATTTTGCCGATATTAAAAACAAATTGTTTTACAAAATATTTAAATATCTCAGTTCGTGCAAAAGTGTAGCTTTAAGCACAGACTGAACGATTAACACCAAACATGATATTAGTATACGCATAGCCCATACTGTATTTCCCTAAAAGTATTTCTTAGTCTTTGCAAAGCAAGCAAGAGTTGATCTAAAAAGGATAACATAAATACGCAAGAGCTTTTCCCTCAGAGATTGTGCTAATATTGGTAGGCTCAAGTAGAATCTATTTGAATCAATGGCTGGTCTGAACTCGATTGTGGGAGGGTGCTGTATCATTTTTGCTAGCTTAGAAACTTTCATAGCACTGAACATTATCTCATCCCTCTATTACAAGATTTAATAGCATCCGTGTTGCATAGTGAAACGTACTATAATCTTCAAATGAACTTGAATGATAACGCAACCTCCTAAATGGTGACGCGAGAACGAATATGAAGAACATCCAAAAGATCCTTTTAAAGCACCTGGTGGAGCAGGCCGCTTTTTCTATAGATATTACAAACTATATTTGCCAAAGTAGCATATTATATAATTTTTTTTGCGTTTCGAATGGCCTTATTTTAAACTGTAGATCAAATATCTTCGATTTGTTTTCACTTCGGACAGCTCTATTACTTACCACGTTATATGGATCCATTTCGAACAAGACACCAGCTAAAGGTAACATTGTCATCTGGCCAAGAGTGTTTCCTAATCCAAAAACTAAGATATACGTTTTTGACACATTTGTGACACGAGACGTCCAAGATACTCCTGCAAGAATAAACTTTTGCAGATCAAGCTTTAATTTTTATTGTATTTGTTCAAGTTTAAGTTTATTTTGCATCAACTCAAACTTAAATTACCGAAAAATAGATTTATCATAGAATGTAAAGTTTCCGTAGGCTACTTATCTTTTCATTAATTGTTATTGAGCTCCAACACAAAAGACCAAATCGTGCTTGTGCAATAAGTAGGAGCTTTTTTTCTAAATGCAGACTTTATATCGAAACGCACCTGTTGGGAAAAGGGAAGAAAGGCAAAACCCCGACAAAAACGTTACAATCCACAGAAGAGTAGCTACACTGTGTCCAAATATAGTAAGAAATACCTGAAAAATTATTTCTACTGTAGATTGCAGTGCATGACTGCACGTTGTAGGTTTGGTTGGATGCCACGAACTTGGATGCCACAAAAATTTGTTATGTGGATTAGACTTAGGCCACACATACTGTGCATCGTCGGAATAAAACTTGAATGAGGATTTTGTGGATGGGTCCTGCTGAGGCTACGATATAAATTTGAAAAACTAAGGTATAGACTTAATTTGGTAACGTTTGGATAGGTCTATAACGTTTTTTAAAATGGTTTGTTTGAAAAAGTTTATTCCATTGGTTGTGAGCATTGAGCAATGCTGTTGAATTGACCTCTGTGGACCAGTAAAGGGGTCGGTTCTACTTCAGTATTTTGAGTTTGTCTAATTTAAAAACTATACGAGATAGTACAATTTTGGTAAAGAGGTGACTTTCTTCAACCACAGACAGATAATAATCTGTCTATACAAGATAGATCAATCACACTTTCACGTAGCAGCTTGAATTGCGGATCCTACAAATTTTTGTTTTTATAAAGCGTTTGAAAAATCTTCATAAATAAAATAATACTGTATAAATTAATGTACATACGTGTACTACATGTAAATGACGATAAAGCAGTCAAGAGCTATATCGAAATTGACAAAACTTAACTCTTCAACCTGCTTGTTTTATGAAATGAAACAAAATTTTGCATTAAAAGTTTGAGTTGTTCATTACTATGAGTCATGAACAAACTATATTGGCAATCCAAAACAATGCAAATTTAATCACATTTTTTACAGTAGGATTTATCGCATCGTCTCTAATTGTTCCAAAACCACTTTGATACAATTAAACGTTTAATTGAAGCAACTAAGAACTCAAGTTTGCCAGCAAAAATTGTGATCGTGGCGGCTGAAGACTTCACCACAAAGCTAACGGATGACAAGTTTTACCCAATGCGACGCCTAATAACCCTATTAGATCTACGTAATTTGAAAACAAAAGAAACAGCTAGTAGCAAGCTAAAGTATGAATTGTATGTCATATTGCCAGAATTGCACACGAACAAATAGCAGCATCATTCCAATTGAAGCAAATTATAAAATTTCAAAGATATTAGTGGTATAGTTTTTTAGTAATATCGTTCTGAAAAATACCAAGGACAAACCGACCCCTCCTTCACAAGATATACGGTTAATTTTGGGATCTGTTTTATGCATTCAAAAAAAATTCTCGTCAAGCATAAATAGGTTTTTCAGATGCAAGCCAGCCGTGAGTCATTCCACGAGCCTCACACAATACTGTGACACGTTCAAACACAATTTAAGTTTCTAACTTTATTCTTACGATATAGCATAATGTAGGCTACTAACACCAAGCAAGAACACGGAAGCCCACTTCCGCAGTGGTAAGTTAGCCACACTGCACTCACAATGCCTATGGTGACGCTTATCAAACTCAAGATAATCATGCTGGAAGGAAGGAAAAACTTGGCGTAGATTATTCCCAAGCAGGTAGAGGAAGAATACCCAACCCAAAATATCGTATTCAGTGTTAACGCATCGGAAACCTTAAAAGATGTTACTAATTGTTAGTTCAATATTTAGTTAGTTGTTTAATAATATTAAATTAGTTTAATAATAGTAATATATATTAATATTTAGTTACTTTTATACAGGGATCTGCTTTCATATAGCCAATCTGTTATAAACGCTTGAAAAACATTTTAAAAAATTACTGTAACCTAACAAAACGAGACTATATTGTAAAAGACCAAATATTTAGGGTGATAGGCCTATATGTAAAACTTGCTTTGAAGTGTGATTTCACTTCAAGTAACCAACTGATGTTTTTCGGGTCAGGAAGTTGGACAAGATTTCAGCACAGATTTCGATGATGTAACCGATATATCATGACGGATAACGTCGTCGTGCTCGCAGGATTTCTCAAACTTTTTTAGTGTGAGACCCTATTTTAGAAAATAATTTTCGATGCGATCCCTCGGTTGGCAGTGTAAACTGTAAGTCACCCACTGTAGGCCCAGTTTTAACTTCTTTGGAAACTCTAAAATTACAATTTTTGATCCCGTTGAGGAGCGACCCTGAGTGTGGGAACCCTGTGCTAGTCGATACTACAAACATGCCAAACAGCTTAATGTAAAAAAATTCAAATAGATTTCTTAAACGGTGTTTAGCTAAACGTGGTTTTAGAATACTGGAGTTCATGCATGCAATTCGTAGTTCACCATCGAAATGTCACAGAGGTTTCTTGCTACTACAAAGACTCTTACGGAAAAAGCCAAATCGGAACATAAGGCCACAGAATAGATGTAGGATTGATAGACATTAACTCCTCCTGATGTCATGAAGAAAAACAACACAACCGCCAGGAGAAGACAAACTACGTTTTTTAATGGCTCTTCATCGCGTTGCTCAGTGATTGTATTCCGGCTTGTTTGCACGTGATCTTCGACATGTAGCAAGGCCAGAACAAACATGAATGCTGCTGCCAGAAAAGTTAAACATCCTGATATGACATATGTCCAAGAAACCGGATTGAGTTCTGTTGGGTGCAATGGAGGAGAAGTAAGATTCATTGTGCTGTACACCAACGTTGTCACAACAACATCACTATCTTGAACCGGACAGCTGTCTCCTGAAGTTCCTTGTTGATCAGTGACTTTTAAAAATGGTGTTGCTGCAAATTAAACAAAGAAAATCAAGGTATTAGTTACATATTTGCTCACAGAATTATACAAACATCATTTTGATTACATTGATTTTAACAACAAAGGCATGCTTTCATATTTACACTGCTTATTTAATTAATAGATCACCCAGTAATGGAGCTAATAATCCTCCCAAGCCAGTACAAAAGTGGTATGTTTGGATGAAAGGACGAGACGCTTCCTCTCCCCAAAGCCTCAAGTAAATTGATTGCATACCTAAACATGTAAAGTATCATCATTTTGCAAGCAAGTTCCAGTTTTTGTAGATAGAAATCATTTAAACGTTTTTATATAACCGAAATTAAAAACACATCAATTTCTTTTTAGCCTACGTCAGAGTTTTTATGCTGACGAAGGACATAGTGTCATGTAATGGAGTGAAGCGAAAGATGTCTATATTTATCACTTTTTTACATCATCCTGCCAAATGTTGTATCGCATAAAGTAGCCTACTAATAGCCATTTCATACAAGTTACCATGAATCTTTGATAGCCTGTTTTTATCAGAGCGCCCAACCTGACCTCGTAGGCTAAAAAATCTTAAATTCTTATTGAATTTTTATTGGTTTGTGTGGAAATAAAGCCGAACTTCAGAATTTTAAATTTATTTACTTCAATAAATTACAGGCAACGCTTGTGGAAATGATCCATAACACTCAAATTCATGAAGCAAGGTTGTTAATTTGACAACCTTTTGTATACCGTACCATGATCTTTCCTGCACAACGTATGAGGAACAAAGAAGATTAAAACTGCTCACATCGTATGGCATTGCTGCTCTTTATGATAAGCACCGTGAATAACTTGGATACAAAAAGAATGCACACGAAATTCTACCTTTTTTGATCGATAAAATCAATTGGTTGCATACTTGGCTACTACGAGGTTGTTGTGGTATTGTTTTTCAGGATAATGAACTTTACGTTTAAATTTTTTTACCTGCGTCAGCAAATCCAGTAAATAATCCGATTATTACGCTGACGACAATTAGACCAGCTAAATTTTTGATCCATGGTATAACCAGTGTTAAAATGCCAACAAAGATTAACAAGAAGCCTGTAAAATAAAATGATTAACGATTGTTATCTTGACTTTTATCATTTCAAATGCTGACAATGTTTTATGTGACCATTGGAACAGCCCACTGCTCTAATTTTGTGTTAAATCGTAGGCTACTTTGACCATTCGATACAGAAAACTTACCTTGCGCTGTATTGAAAATCAAAAACTGCAGTCTAGATAAAAGAAGTTGGTTTATTGTGTGGGCTATTGTGGTGTTTCCACAATGATAGATTTTGGGGTTAAAAAAGGCCATTTGAATGCCTAATTTTGTCAGTTTCGCTTTCCAGTAAAGGCTTTGAACAACAGTCTCGGAGGTGGTCTTCGAGATGCACAAAGAACGTTTCTGCTTCTCGCTGAAGCATTGTCTATAAACTATTCCATTTACTACAGTAGATGCCGCTGAATGAAGAAATATCATTGGAACACGTTTCTCAGACCGGACTTACGCGGATTATTTTGGTTGAACACATTTTATTGCCTAGTTGAAGATGAGAAAATCTCCTTCTCTCTGATAAACTCCAAAAAAGAAACCTTTGCAAACCTATTGCTTTCAGAGGTTGCAAGGACTTGAGCCGGTTCATTGTTATTCCAAACGACATAATTCCAACAAACATTCCTCCAGACCTCCCGGTGAACATGGCGGACACTTCGGCAACGGATGCATGGACGTTTTCGGCGAGGTATAAAAGAGTTGGTCCAGATAAGGAAAAAAGCAATCCCTATGAAAAATTATCTTTTAAAAAATTTTCACATAAAACCATAAGCAAGACAAAACTAATTGACCTACATTCAAATTTTACTGTACTTCAGCATGAAGTCGAACCAAATAAATAATGTAAATAAGCAAATAAGCTTTCGCAATCGCGATACGTATACTCGTCATCATGTTGCACTAAGTTTGAACAAGCAAAATAAACGGAGCCTAAGTTATAATGAGAAAAGGAATCTATAGTCCACCATTACGTGCATGTCTCATTCTTGTTTTTTCATTATTTTGCTGATACTGTAGGAGTGTAGGTTGCAATATTTTTTCAAATGGTGTAAAATGAAAAGTATCGTTGAAGTCAATGGAATGGTAACCTATACGTATATCTTAAAAACTAATGTTAAAATATATACATTGAAGGGATCAACCAAATTGCTTCGAGTTATCCATAGTTCTAGTTATCTGTAGTTCGAAAAAAAAACACGTTACTATAGCGTAACAACAAGTACTTTACAATATTAGCCTATTAGTACACACGCATAAATCACTTTTTTGAAAGCAATGTATTGTTCAAGTTTCCATGGACAAAAGTCTCGACAGAATTATTTTGCATTTGTAAAACGTCTCAAATCCTCATACATTGATCAATCACTCTTGTTGCTGTGAGTATGGGTCTGGCTTTCGGCTCTTGTCATCATCGTCATCACTTGCAGCAGTGTCAGCTATCTTGTGTGCAAGAGTGTCATTAGCTGCTGCGTAGTTTTCGTATGTCCCGTCAATGATCACAGCAGCATTTGCAGTGCATCTGATGCGTCCAGCAATAGGGATGCGAGATGATGTCATCTTCTCCAGATGTGTCTGCTCTGCTGCGACTTCAATGCCAGGAGTCATAGCAATGAAGTTGGCATGTCTGAAGCAATTGCTTATTACTTTTGCCTCAACTGATATCCAAGCTCTATCAAGCATGTGCAATTGTTCATAGTGCAACGCTTTCAATACATTGACGTTTTTCAGTAATTTCGAAAATTTGAGAGCGCTGTATACGCTCTGGGACCACAAAAGCGCTTCGATTTAATCAAAGTTTCGTGTCATAGAACTTCGACTTAGGGATAGTTTTTTGCGTGTATTTCAGTATTTGATGGGCGTTTAGCAGGGGCCAGTCAATCTCCTTCGACATAAGGAGAGTTTCGAGTTAAAAGAGCTTCGAATTATCCAGCTTTTACTGTGCAAACAAACATGTATTGGGTCACTTACATTGAAATAGATCAGAAAAACGCGTAACTAACCTGGAATAACCTAACATAGCCTACTTATTAAATCAGATTTTAGAAAACTCATTTGATTCTTACGTCAGGAGGCTTAGACAGCCTTGAAATGTAAGCAAAAATAAGATATCACAACTTGTTTGCAACAATTTCTTACAGAGGATGCTCCACTGGCTGAAATACAGGAAACTAATCCGATGACCCACAGTATGCTCGGTTTCTTCGGCAAATTTGCAGTTTCCTCCTTTTTGAGCATGTCAACTGACATACTGCTTTATTCCAAAACAAATAATAATGTTACTTATCAAGCAACGCTATGCTCTGCCCACAACTCGTGCTTAAAATGAACATCCGACCCAATTGCTTTCCTC
Source organism: Aplidium turbinatum (assembly GCF_918807975.1). Lineage (NCBI taxonomy): Eukaryota > Metazoa > Chordata > Ascidiacea > Aplousobranchia > Polyclinidae > Aplidium > Aplidium turbinatum. The sequence goes on along the minus strand of NC_137480.1, from coordinate 17,850,457 downwards.
GACGAATGGGCAATCAATTTGTCAATAAAATTGGCATGGAAGTCAATATTTAACACTAAAAATTTATTAAAAAGATATTGTTGTTTGAATTTCTGCAAAGAAAAAGATTATTTTTGCTTCTGTTTGCCGTTTATTTGCCAAAAATCAATGCACTTCAAAATCACAAAAGCTTGGCAAATTCAATGCGCGTACTAACATTTACCTTGCATCTGATGAGTGTTTACAGGTCCCACATGCTTGATACATCTTGTTTCAAAGAAACTAGAAGATTACTACTATTAATAAGACAATTATTTGCACTTGTGCATAATTTATTAACAAAAAACTATTTTTCATTGACCATACCCTGAACGTTCAAAAAACCTTTCGGTTTAGTTGGCCTCTTTTGTTTTCTGTAATGCAATTTGTCAACAGTTTGTGCATAAAAGAAGTATGAAAGTATGCGCAGCACATATTTGAACAATTCTTTGTGCAAATGTGCATGCATTGGAAGACGGATAATTGAGTAACCTATTTTCTTTTCCAACTTCATTATCAGTCCGCCTATTTGCACACGGTGCAGCTAACATGACAAACATGGACGACCTTAATTCGTGCTCACAAAACATGGCAAACGCTTTAAAAAATGTTTATTATTATTCGAGTATTTCGATAATTTGTTGGAGGAGGAACTTGGTTTCTTAAATAATCTTCGCATACTTATCTTTTAAATTATCTCCAAAAACATGATTTTCCCTTTTCTTTTAGCTTTGAGATGACAAACGCATCTTTTCACTGCTGGTTGTCTGTGTTTTTCATGAAAAAAATCACAAATTTTAAATAACTTCAACTAAAACTAAAAAATGAGGTCCTGCTAAAACATTTTCCCGAAACTGCCAGCTAGAAAGGAAAGGTTCGTCGTAGTAATTCTCTTCAAGCTTTATTAAAAGGCTACTGGCCTATCAGTTGTTCTGTAAATGCAGTTACTTTGGAAAAAAGTTATAAGAGCGTCTACTTCTAACTGAGTTCTAAGTAAGTATTTGAAAACGCTGTGTTATCGATGGGGGTAGATTTCCTCGTAAGCTGGAGTTTTGTTCGTTAGTAGACAGCAGACTGCAGGTTTCCTTTGAATATGCGCCAACACGTTGATCACTCAGCTGTCTTTATATTTGTCTATACTAGGCTATAAGTCTTTTTGCGCATTTGTGAATAGAGGAAAATTATTACGGTGAACTAATTTTCACAAATGGCGTAAAAGCGAATGTGATAAACTTATTAGGTTACTTGTTTTAATCCAATTTTCACTACTTTTCAAAGAACAATGAACGGGACCTTGATTTTTTTTTACACAGCATAGAGCTGTTACATCTATCCAACGGGTGAGGACCACTAAATCATTCTAACCACACATGGATAGGTTAGTACAGTAGGCTATAATTATGTTATCTCCATTCCATTCAGTCTGCAAGCCATCACGCAGTCCAATGAAAAAACCAAAGGATTATAAATAGTTTATACTGTGTAAAAATTGGAAATAGATGAGAAATTTTAAAATTAGAAGCTTTAATTTTCAGTTTTGTGTTGTTGATTTAACTTGCATGACTTTGTTCTTCGCAAAGTCTGTGAAGTAATTCTTTATACAGTTCCTATATGTTTCCTTGTAACTAGTCATTAGACCAGACCAACAATATTTTAGACAAAACGCATGCTAACCTCAACTGTGACTGAGGTACAAGTTCTCTTGTTCTCAATCAACATTGTCTTTCGAATGAGCAAGACATAAATTATTGAGAAATTGTTTTTCTAACCTCTGTGTCTGTATCACTTAGTCCTGCATATGACATTTTCAACTTTCACTTTCCTTTTCTTTCAATTTAAGAAGTAACGTTTATATGTACCAACAACATACAGCAATTAAATTAGCTGTCACTTATGGTTGAATTGACCATGCTTACGTTTATCTTCTTGTTTATTGCAAAAATACGCTATCTACTCGTGTGGTGAAATAACGAGTTAAAACTGCATTTCTTGCAATGTTAAGCAGGTTTGCTTTGCAACTCTCTTACATCTCAGACTTGACAAATGTGATAAAATTATCTTTGTGTGCAAAGTAGGATAGTAGCTTCCATGGCCCTAAAACATAATCTGACACGTTGTCTCGTTTTTGCTGTGGCCACATAAAGTAAAGCTTCGTGAACTGACTAATTAAGCAGCAAAGCTGGATCCGTTTCTCGAAGTTACGTTTTTCCGGTCCGTCAAAAGGTGAAATGAAGGTAGGCTAATAAAGTATACTGTCCCATGCTTGGTCTAGTGATAAGGGCGCTTACGCAACCTTTCAAAAGCGTCGATTTGACACTGTTCCAGAGCACGCGTTTGTGTCGCGTTTGGTGAAATTTCACAGCCACCGGAACAGATGACTTGTTGACTGCATGTTTTTTGCTGCTTCCAGCTGTCTGTTGCGTTGCACATGACTCCCAGTGCTGTAATGTGTGTTGTTTCAATGGGCGCCAAACAAGGCGAGTTTAACTGATGGGGTCCGGAGCACTTTTAAATCGGGGGCCTCCGTGCAAAAAAATTTTTCACGCCGACGACGCGAAAAGCTTTACAAGATAACTTTGAAGTCACCCACAATGTTGCTAATGCTTTTATGCCAAGCTCAGTCGCCACCTTGTGACTAAAAATTAACTTTGAAAGAAAAAAGGAGGCATTTTTGCAGAAACTTCAAAGGCTGAAAGAAAATAATAATAGTACAAAATCACATTTTTCACGTCAGGGGGCCCTTCAAAAGGGGGCCCCGTGGAAACTTCACTCTCTACCCTCCTTAAATCCGGGCCTGGGCGCCAAAAGCAATTATTATTATTATTACACCGATAGGCTATTTAGAAGAAAGCATACATAAAACATTTTTGGGTTATTCGTGGCAAATGAATTTCTTAGCGTAATAACATCTAAAGTAGGCCTATTAAACTTTTGTGAACAAATTGCGTTAAAGTGTTAATTACCCAACCAAACTCAACTCATGCTTATTGCTCATACTTGCTTGCATATAATCTCCACAACTACCTCTGATAACAACCCATGTCCCAGTTCGCTTGTGACTAAGCACTTTTGTACGATAGGACAAACTATTATTGAGACGTCACAAATGCCTCAAAGGGGGATTGTGAGTTCCACCCCCCCTCTTAACTACGCTACTGGCCATAATGTCAATCAAAATTTGGTATTCGAACAGTGGCGTACGCAGTATTTTCTCATGAAGCGCCATTTAAAATTTTTCTCGAATCGAAAAGAAAACGAATTGAAAAAACACCCACTTGCCGATAATAACCAGGAAGTCATATTGTGTAAGATTACCTTACCATACTCGGCTTTCATTGGTGATAAAAATTTTAGTTTGCAGCAACTAGTTTACTCAATTGAATAGAACTTGTATTGAAAACAAAAAAATATGATATAACTCTCTTGACGTCGCATATAAATAATGTTTTACGTAGACGACGCAGTGATCGAGCTTACTCAACCCAATAATCCAGGCGTATTGACGGTACGTTCAGTGGTTACTGGAGGAATAGAGCGCACGATAGAACGACATTTTTTTATCTGGTGTAGCCTAATGCTATACTTTATAGTTCGAATAAGGTTTAAGGTAGCCGAGGCTATTTGTTTGTGAAATATAAACTCTTTCGGTCTATGCGTATGTCCCTGTACTTTTGGATTGAATTATTAAGTATGCGAATATGAAAAGCATGACAGTAGGCCTAAACGCATGAGTAAAAACTGTAACAGTTCGATTAACAGGCAATATCCTAAGATTAAGGTATAACAAAATTATCGTACTCTGAATACATTTAACGAAAAAGAAGGCCTACCCGACAGGGCCAAGTTAGCACCAAATCACCCCTATCCCATCCCTCCGAAATTCACTAGTGAGCCTCTACTTTTTAGCAAAGGAGCCTAAAATGTTTTTCAAATCATAACTTGTGAATTCGGATCAAAACAGTCAGAATGTCTCTACAATCTGTTGGGACTCCATATTTGACCACATAACAATGCAAACGGCTGTGAGCTTTTGTAAACAGCAGCAGCCTAACTAGAGATTTTATGGGCGGTTTTCAGAGAATAACTTTGCAAAAAAATATTGTCTCTAAAACATGCAATTGCATCACTCTTAAAATACAAAAAACTAGGGAAAAGAATGCCGCAGTGTTTGTCTTTAAAAAAAAGACGCTTGGTTGAATGCAAAACACTTCAACAAGGTAGTAACAAAATAAAATGGCGACGTGGAGTTTGCTTCCGTATGTAAGACCCCTCTCTCTTAGAAAGTATTTGAATTGATGGATTAATCTCGGATGCGAAAGTATGTACTGGATAATCCCTGCCAACGCTTCTGGATGCCAATACCGAACATCTTCGTCGTTTCCCGAGCATTTAATTTTGGACAAGTCTTATGCTTTCAATCGCTAAAACCACATTTTCCAAGAAAGCGAGAGCGTAGTAATATTTCTTCTGTAAACTTCAACAACATTTACAACATTTTTTTCATCTTAAATTGCCAAAAAAAAAAACATTAAACAAATAAAATAGAGTGAACTATATTATGTTTGCAGTACACAATCATTACAATGCTATAAAAAAATCAACAATTTTTGACGAGGAAGGCATGGTCCAACGGCCTCCCTCCTACGTACGCCACTGTATTCAACAATTCAAGCTGCAACGTTCATATATTTTACGGAAGGTATTCAATATCCTGTTTTTTCGGTTGCATGTCCCGATTTGTGACTGAACAGATGTTTGCATATGTTCCTGGGCAGGCGCGGATCTAGGAGTTTTTTTCGGGAGGGGCCAGAAAATTTGAAAATCAATTAAAAAGAAAGAAAAAGATAAAATAGATATGAACATGGCCACCTGGAGTTGCGGCCTGATTTGTCACATTTTGCAGATTTTGATTACAGCTACTGCTAGTGCTTGACTGACATTTTTTGAGATGTTTTTACTTTTAGTGGTTTTCTAATGTCATAAAACTTTTTTGTTGCCTTGGGGAAGCAGTAGCAAATGAGACAATGTAAGTTGAAAAACGCAAAATCAGACTGTTATTGAAAATTAACAGTCTGACTAAAATCTTCGAAATCAAATTTCTTTGTTTTTCAACATGTGAGAATGTTAAAACCTATTGTCTCATCTGGGGAAAAGAATAAAGAAAGCGTAAAAATCTACTTTTTAGAAAAATTTATTTAAAAGTTCGCCCAAAGTTAGAAAAACCTGGAAATTTCTGCGAAATGTGACAAATCAGGCTGTATCTTTAGGTGGCCATGATATGAACAATGATACTACGACAGTAGCGTAGCCAGCAATTTTGAAAGGGGGGGAATTGACGGCCGGCGGGCGAAGCCCGACGGCGGTCTGGAGGGCAGCCCCCAGAAAATTTTGAAAAATTACTTTGAATTTGGTGTATTTTGAGAGCATTTTCAACAAAAGTGTGGGCAAAAATATTCCTGTAAAATGGTGCTGTCTGGTGCCATAGCAAAAGGATAAGATCATGTTTTCTTTGGCATTTTTTGGTAATAAAGCTAAGTCTCTATGTTTTCTTGTTGCTAATTCCTGGCCGAGATATTTGAATATTTAGTATTGGCAAAACTCGCTCTTTTAATGCAGTTTCGTTTAAAATTAGGCAAACTTTGTTTTAGAGGCATAGAGACTGAAAGCATCATTCTCAATATCGTGGAGTCACACGCGTGCCAAAGGGAGGGGAGTTGTTAGTTGTTACCCCCAACCCCCCCTTGGCTACGCCACTATTAATACTACGACATATACGATATGCTATAAAATAAAATAGACATTAAAAGAAACAGCCATTTTCATCAATTGTGAATGTTTAAAAAATACATTTTGCTTGAATAAAAATTGCTAAGCAAGCAAAGTAAACTTGAAATCTGGTTTAAAACCCTATATGCAGTGTCCATGACCAATTGGATGTTTGCAGGCATATACGGCGATTGATTGAAATTATAATGAAGGCTAAAAACTATAAAACGGCCATTCAAGGTTTCAGATTGTTTCAACTGACGTCTTTGGTTCAGCGTTGGTTTCAGCTGAGTCAGCTCCAACAAATGTTGCTATTAAAATTCATTTGAAATTGTATGAAAGAAAATAACGGAGTCTGATCGATGGATGATTTCAACCATAATAATAACAAAAAATTATTCCCCCCGGATAAGTTAAGTCCGCCGTGGGACTAATATCAGCTGTTTAGACGCATATCAAACGATTTGATGCGGATACATAGAATTTCAACAATAATTCCTCACAACATTTCGGGGGGGGGCCCGGGCCCCCTGGGCCCCCCCCATAAATCCGCGCCTGTTCCTGGGGTTGAGCTCACAATTATATATCTTCGCTTACTAGCTAGGCAACAGGAGCTGGAGGTTTAGAATGTTCAGGAATCGGAGTCTCCATTTTCATCCGGAAACGGAGTAAAGCAGGAGCCTAAAACTTGTAGCAAAAACAGCCGGAGTCCGATTTCTTTGCCAGTTGATATTTTTAGCGTGAGCCTACAAATACTTACGCAAGTTGTTGCATTTATTATGCTCATGTATTTCTATGATTGTTTTTCCAAGCAGCCATTTTTTATTTCAAAATATGCTTTTCATTTTCATGACAAAGAAAAAGGAAGGTATAAAATAAGGTATAGTATAATGTAATCTAAACTGTGGTTTGTGATTTGCCTTTGGAGTCATATCCAAAATATTTGGAGCAGAAGTGAATCTTTGGAGTAGGAGCGGAGCAGAAGACCAAAAAACCTGGCTCCATATACCCCTGCTAAACAAGTCTATCTACTACAACAATCAAATGTGCAACCCAGAAAAATTTCACACCCAGTTTATCAGTTATTTAACGAAGAAACATATTCTCGTCAAACAAAACGGAAGGAGGTTACTGCACTGACATGATCGGTGAAACATGGTGAAACAGTTATACTCTCTGAAGCTTTCATGCTAGTTGGGATTTTCCTGAAAAACATTTTGATTTTCGTACTTTACGCAGTTGGCTGTATAAAATCTTTCTATTGTTATCTAAATTGTTGTAGGCCTATCGTGAATTGTGTTGTTTCTTAGCGCTGCAGTAGCCTATCTTATAACATTAAACTTTGCAAGGCAAACTAAGCTAAAAATGTCGTGCTAACGTATACCATATAGTACTGCGTAAGCTTTCAACTTAAAAATATTTTCCAAATTTATAAAGATTTCAGATTTGATATGCAAATTTTGATCTCATTTTCAAACTCAGCTACCCAAATTTACCCTTAAAACAATCTTTTTGATCATACATCAGAAACTTGGTTTGAAATTATTGACCTGTGTAATCTGATATGAAGTTTCAAGGGTAGGCTTCGCTTGGAGAGAAACCAGGATTAAAGCAGCATTTCTTTAGAATCAAAGTTTGCAATCGTGCATTGAATCAATGTTACTTTTACTTACTCTTTTTGAGTGTGTTTTTTTTTTCAGTGTTACTGTAATTGTGTAGTGCAAAAATGTTTATTAATTGAGAGTGGTCTCTAGGGTAGGCCTTCTTTTTCGTTCTATATGTTCAAAGTGCGGTAATTTTTGTTTGAATTTATAATTGCATTCGTTATTTAAACTTTCACCGACGTTCGTTTGTGCTTTAATTAAGCTAATAACATTACCTGTCATGATCGAATTGTTAGTTTTTACTTGTTCATTTAAGTTTAGGCCTATTATAACGCTTTTCATTCTCGCATATTTTTATTTCAATCTGTGAATATAGTGACATGCACAAAACCGTGAAAGTTTACATTTCGCCAACAGATTGGCTACCTTAAACCTTGGCAGTGCCGGTCTTTGGGATGTGCAAACCGTGCGATCGCACAGGGCCCGCAAATTAGGGGGCCCGCAATTTTACTCAGAAAATGCAGTAATTTTGTCATTTTCAATGGAAAAAATCAACAAAGGAATTAGCAATAAGAAAACATAGAGACTCAACGAATTCAACCTATTTCGTCACCTGAACATTTCCTACCCTGAAAAGATCGAGAAGCTGATTGGAGTTGCCACAAACATTTCAAAATTTCTCGATCTTTTCAGGGGACGAAATAGGTTGAAATTTAATTTTGTTACACGATTTCAGGGTACGAATTTTTCAGGGGACGAAATAGGTTGCATCCAGACTCAACATAGAGACATAGCTTTATTTCCGAAAAATGCCAAAGAAAGCATGATCTTATCCTTTTGCTATGCCACCGGGCAGCACCATTTTACAGTAATATTCATACCTAAATTTTTGTTGAACATGCTCTCAGAATGCCCCAAATTCAAAGTAATTTTTCAAAAATTTTTGGGGGAGTCCCCCCAAACCTCCCGCCGCTGGTTGTCGCCTTCGGCGATCACGCCGCCACCACCGCCCCTCCCCTTTCAAAGTACCTAGCTACGCTACTGAATTGGATTATTGTCATTGGGGCCCGCAAAGCATATTCCGCTCCGCACAGGGCCCGAAATACCCTAAGACCGGCACTGACCTTGGTCAGACTAAAAGTAACATTAAGCTAGGGCTTCCCAAACTGGGGGTCGCAACCCCCCAAGGGATCGCGTATAACGAACTTCAGGTGTCGCAGAAAGTATACCAATTTGCACAAGGTAGCCTACTGCATATTAACACTTCTCTGCGAGATGCTGTGACAGTTATTAACTTTATAAAAAGTCGCGCACTCAATAGGCTGCCCGTATTTTTAAAAATTTATAAGATGAAATGGAATCGGAGTTAAAAACTCTTTTACTGCATCGTAAAGTGAGGTGGCTTTCAAAAGTCAAAGCTTTAAAATGGCTAGCCAATTAACGTTGAAAACTGAAATCGTGATTTTTTTCCAACAGAATAAAATTCAGGCTTGGTCCACCGTTTTCGCATTTACAGTAGCTTTAGGAATTATGCCAAATGTCAGGTTTGCTTGAAAAACTGAATTTAATTTGTGTTTCCCAGGAGAAAACATCAATATTTTGCATTAAAATATAAAATTGATGCATTCATCAAAAAATTGAACATCTGGAAACAAGAATTTCAAAGTGATTTTTCTGAAATGTTCTCACTTCGCCTACCGTTCTAACCTAAGCAACATTGAAGCCGTCTTGAGACCAGCTTTAACTAACATTGAGCCACGGGTGGACTTGCTTTGTGGCAGAAAGCAGTCACCACGAGTCACACCCATCACACTGAATAAATGTGTTTGCTGTTTTGTTTTGTTTCCAGTGGGCTACCCAATACCCATAGGCTTCGTTGTGATGGTCAGAAATAAATAAAAACAGACTGAACTGAGTGCCGGTAGGGTATATTGTTTTTGGTTTTGGTTGATCTAAGCTTTTCAATAAATATCATGAATGTAGATTTCGTCCTTTTTAATTGTATAAGGGGTCGCACAATTTTTTGGGAGATTAAAAGGGGTTGCGAGAATTGGGAAGCCCTGGACTACAGTACTCTCGATCAAACAATGTCATGCTGCCCTCTCCCGTAACAAAATCCTGCGTACGCCACTAAATACACTCTCAATACGAGTGGTTCGTTGGGGTAAGTCAACTCCGTCGTCTACGTAAAACATCCTATGCGACGTCAAGAGTGTTAGACAATATCATATTGTTTGTTTTTAATGCAAAATTTATCGAAATGAGCAACCTAGCTGGTGCAAACAAAACAAGAGTCAATGCAACTAAGCGACCATATATGGTAGGCTAATCTTACTAACCTACTGGTTGTTGGAAACAGCAACTTAATATTGTACCATTTCTTTCGGTGTTTACCGCAGGGGCGCCGGAACGATTTTTGACTGGGGGGGGGGGCAGGACTATGAAAAAAAGGCACTTTCATTGTTGAAAGGCCTTTTTTTTAAGTTTTACGATAAGATATACCAAAAATGCTCATCTATCAATTCATTATCGAGTTGTAATACAAGTGTCCCATATACAAACAACAATGGCATGGAAGGGCCTCATACTATGTTATAATGATGTAACCTATTGTGATACAGAATTTTGTGTCGTGAATATTACTTTGAGGCAAAAATGAAAGATTATAATTAGGCTAAAAGCGAATAGCAGGAATTGTTATATTGCAAAATGTGCAGTATAGCTTACATGACCTTTAAAAGGGCACCCTGCCTCCCCATCCACAAGAAAATTGAAGGCAGGAGAGGACATTCGCTCCCTGTCCCCCGCTTCCGGCGCCCCTGGTTTACCGCCACCTAATAAGCTGATCCAGTATTTGGCAGCTCTGTTTTCACATGCATGTGGTTTGCTGTCGACTTTAGTATTCTTTTTGATCATCGGTGTTAGGTGTGTGGTCTGGTCAATATTTTTTCGTAAATTGTTTGGTGCAGAGACACTTAAAGTAGATCACTGATCTGAATGGAACAGTTGTAGATACTCGGCTGGTCCTGTGTTAGGAAACGGAATCGGTAGTAGTAATTGGTGTGCCCCTGCAGGATCTTTGGCAGTCAGGTAGTTTTATTTTGGGTTTCCCTAGCACCGAACGATCAGCGAGACTCACCACACTAAGAAGATTTTCGGTAAGTATGGAATATATTCTACACTCGTTATTATTATTAGCAAATGGACATTATCAGCATTAGCAAATGGGCGTTTTTTAATTCGCTAATCGCTTCCATTCGAAAGGCATTTCAAGTGACCTCCCGCCCTCCACTTGAGAAAATCCTACGTACGCCAATGGTTGACCTAATCATCGTTTGTTGCAAGCTGAACACTGTGTCTTAACTCGAGGTTGAATAATCCTCCTTGTAACCTACCTACGTCAAAGAGAAGGGTAAATTTAGTTGACTATTTTTAATTTATAACGTTGCTATCTGTTTAAAGCACAAGTCGTTTGAACAGACGCAATTTGGTGGGCTGTAACACGTCTTCGGTTGCTTAGTTTACTGACTGCCAACGATTCTATTGCAGATTTTGTTTAAACTTTGAGCGATTGAATTTATTCTTTCTTTTCTTTCAAATAGGCCATTGCTCCAAGTGGGAAGGCAAAGGTAAAATATTTTGCAACATACAGCACAGGCTGTAGGCTATTGATGAAAACATCAGTCAACAGTAATTTATCATATTGTAATGAACTAGACAAAATGGCTACGTTTTGGCTCTACATAATGCAAACAATTTGACAATTTTGATTTATGGTGACTGGTGGCAAGAAAAATGAATAAGCAAAAAAGTGGAGAAACTCAATTGACATAATATGTTATAGTAAAGGCAAGGCGTTATTATGCTACGTTGACTCTCATTAATCAAATTGACGTTATAACAAAAAAAGAAATACTTCCTCACAAAAACCATGCGTACTCCACTGATAGGTTATGCGCTTTCAATGCAAATGCTTTCAAAAAGTTGTGTAGACATATAGAGTTCAAAAAATGAAAAAGCTCCCCTCATAAGCAGGTGCTGCCATTAAACTTCTCTTATGTCAGCTGACTAAACTTGGGTATTAATCTTAGTAAAAGTAGTTTTCGTCGTTTCTAACACTAGTTGCAACGTTCATCTGATGAAAGTGAAAGTAAAAGCAACGACAAACAGGTTGATTTATTGTTTCACTGACGTTTTGCGCATCATGACAATGACAATGCGCAAAGTTATATACTGTAGTGCGGTTGAAGCCAAGAAAAAATGAAACATAACATTATTTTCAAGGATGGCCAAAAGATGTGTGAGCGTCTACTTTTTACGTTAAATTATATAAAAACTTCCAACATTTAAACATAAATTCGAAGCAGTGGAGACCAACAGAAATTCCATACGAAATTAAATTACAATCACGTTTCCAACTGTGTTCAAATAGGCATGAAGCCTGCATGTCAAGATAATAACGATTTATAGCCTTTCTGTAATAGATTTCCATCGTTCCGGTTGAGTACATTTCATTGTATTGACGTAAAGCAACTTTCTGCCGTGGTGCTTTGATAATAATTTGTTTCATTTTTCAATATTTTGTATCTGACCAGTTAATTCTGTGATCTTCTTTTAGCACGTGTGAACAAAGAGCTGACTGTTCATCTTCCATAGTATTGACAGCTCTGCGATGTTCTTTGACCCGGGAATTTATACTGCGTTCAGTTTGGCCCAATATAAACTGCGTCACAATCATTGCACGGAATTTTATAAACAGCACCACAGTCCACAATCATTTATTGTGAAAAGGAGTTAGTTTTTTTGGTAGTGATAAAATATTGCCGATTGTTCGAAACGGTTTCGAAAAGTTGAAGTCGCTATGACCCAACTCCTTTTCACAATAAATGTGGTGTTGTTTATGAAATTCCGTGCAATGCTTGTGACGCAGTTTATATGGGCCAACCTGAACGCAGTATCAATTATCGGGTCAAAGAATATCGCAGAGCTGTCAATGGAAGACGAAAAGTCAGCTCTTTGTTCACACGTGCTAAACGAAGATCACAGAATTAACTGGTCAGATACAAAAATATTGAAAAATGAAACAAATTATTATCAACGCACCACGGCAGAAAGTTCCTTCATCAGCATTAGGTCAAAACAATGAAATGTACTCAACCGGAACGATGGAAATCTATTACAGAAAGGTTATAAATGTTTATTATCTTGACATGCAGGCTTCATGCCTATTTGAACACAGTTGGAAACGTGATTGTAATTTAATTTCGTATCGAATTTCTGTTGGTCTCCACTGCTTCGAATTTATGTTTAATGTTGGAAGTTTTTACGTAATTTACCGTGGAAAGTAGCCGCTCTTTTAGCCATCCTTTAAAACAGTGGTTCTTAACCGAGGGGGCGCGCCCCCCAGGGGGGCGTGAAGCATCTCTCAGGGGGGCGCGAGCTCTACAACAATTTCAATTTTTTTTAATTACTTTAATGTCTTAGGACCTATGCTGTTCGTCATATTTTGTATTTTATCTTATTTTATATTGTATTCTATGATTCTTGGTTTATTAGTTAGACCAGAACTTACAAAACTATTTTGCGCTGAACTCCTTCAGATTTATCAAATTTTCTTCTGCTTCATTTTTACTTTTTTGTTCAAATTGCCTTTTTACAGTTTTATTTACTTAATGCTCGATCCCCTTACTTAATATTACCGGTACTAATGGCCTGTTTTATTTACTTAACGCTCGATTGCTTTTTTACACTTTTATTTAATGCTCGATCACCTTATCAGGTCACATGAATGCTTAGCTCAGTGGCCTATCCCCAGCCTAGTTGCAGTCACGTGGTACTCAAGTTGCTATCAAGACCAAGTACAGAAACAGGCTGAGAGTTGAAGGAGGCTTACGTTGTTCACTCTCTGGAGTTAAACCTCGCATAAAAAATCTAGTCGCTAAGAAACAGTGTCAAGTATCTCACTGATGTGTACAATAAACAGACAAAAATGCAATGTTTTTGTAGGGATGGTAGAAGTAGGGGATTGCTCACTCAAAAGTAAGGTGAACAACTGGAGGGTCACAATGTTATGACAAAATTTGATGCAGCTACAGCTTGAGGTCTAATGCCATATGTCGCATACTCAGGTGCAGTTTATATGACCTGCTCAGTGCCCACGTGTGTACAAAGTGTGTATCGCCAAAATAAATGTAGGAAATATGTGATATCATGTTTATTTAATAGTACGGTATTCAAGTCATGATAATGCAGGGGTAGACTTCGCGCAACATCGTTAACGGTAGACAGCCTCACACTGCTACAGTAAGGCTTTGCAGATTTTCTAGCACCCAAGATTATAACCAAATATAGCAATTCATTTGATGAGAATGAATTTATCTAAAAGCAAAGAAAACGTTGTGCAGTTCTGCTGATTTTTGAACTTCTTACTAACCCTCCAGCTGTCCACTTCGGAAGAAAAATCAGTAAAGTGAGTTGTCCCGATATTCTACTGTCCCTATGTTGTTGGTATGATACTTATTTAAAATCTAGGGGGGCGCGAGGCACATGACCATTATTGAAGGGGGGCTTGATAGAAAAAAGGTTAAGAACCACTGCTTTAAAATAATGTTGTGTTTTATTTTTTCTTGCTTTCAACGGCACTGCAGTATATAACTTTGTAAATTTTATTTTGTAAGCTTTTCGCTCTGAGGATGCGCATTGTCATGGCGCACGAAACGTCAGTGAAGCAATAAATGAACCTTTTTGTCGTTGCTTTTACTTTCACTTTCATCAGATGAATGTTGCAACTAGTGCTAGAAACGATAATTGTCCTGATGAACACCCAAACTTTTCAGTATTCGGTCTAGTTTTCATGATGTTTATCGCATAAAAACATTGTGTTTCATAAAAAACACTACGAATGATAAACTGTTTTTTTTTTTAATTTTATTTATGATAAAGGTGTGATGACATGATAAACATGAAATTATGTTGTCAGCTTGGCTTATAGGAAGTGATGCAGTTATGTACAATGCATAGAGTATGGGAGTTTACAGACGTTTCTTGGTACGGCAAACTGTTCGTGCATTCAAGTACATTTCCTTTGAATTCTGCAATACTTGCATAGCTCTGAAATTAACAAAAAAAAACATGGGTTATAAAATTAATTGTGTTCTTGATTCAAGCTAATGAATGTTATTACATGCTTCGTACCTCTAGTGAAGATGTCTGGGTTTGCTCGCAGAAAAGAAGATTGCATCCAGTGCTAAGACTGAAAACCTCAGCCATAGACTGCTTCGGGCACGAGATAAAATACATAAAATTAATACAGATTTCCACTTATTTGGGCAAAAACCGTTGTAATTTAAAAGTAGACCAGTGTTGGTGGGTTTTCTCCAGACTTGTGTGTCAAACGAGTCATGATTTATTTTTACTTTAACATCTAAGTCTTTTATCTCGTGCCCGTTTGGTTTGCTCGACGGACTTATTGTTCCACAGTGAAACTAACAAGTTGAAAAATATGCTACATTTAAATGGATACCCGTCATACTTTTTTGATAAAATATTAAAAGCTTTTTTGGATACGAAACCGAAAGATAAACCCGAAGAAGACGATTTTAGCAACTTTTTTGATGTACCATTCTTGGGAAAAGATTCGGTAAGATTTTCAAAAAATCTAGCTAAAATTGTCAAAAAGAAATTTGATTGTGACATTTACCCTGTGTATAGAACGTTCAAAGTAAGCAGATATTTCCAGCTGAAGTCGCCTACGCCCTTTGCTCTATGTTCTAATGTCGTTTATAAACTCAGTTGTTTGCGTGTTGCAAGCCTGACATACATCGGTATGTCAACAAGACATTTATCGACTAGAGCTGGGGAACACCTGAATTTGAATTCTGTACAGAAAAGCGCAATTAAAGATCACATTTTCTCATGTACAGAAAGTCAAAATAACGTTTCTATCAAGCAATTTGAGATCATGTCCAAAGGCAGGTCTGAGCATCAAACTAAGATTTTGGAAGCCTTGTACATAAAACGTCACAATCCACTTTTGAACAGACAATTGTATGCTTGCGGCTCGTCTTTCTTGCTCTCTGTATTTTAAAATTAGTTTTTTCGCACCTTGCCTTTCTACCATATCATGTGATCTGTTTGACACCTTTTGATGCAGTTACCTTTGATTCTCGTGGAGCCTATCGTTAAGTTTGAGCTAGTCAGAAGTACTGTGCAGTTTTTGTCTTTTCCTGTTATAGATTTAGTTAACCATTGTATTTTATTCAGATGTAGTTAAGTTGTATGTATATTATTCCTGAAGAGGACATCTTGTGATGTCGAAAACGTTCGATACTTAATTTGTTGCGTAGTTTTGTGTTTCTATATGTAGCCTAATAAACTTGAAGATGTTAAACTTGATTACAAAATAGATGTTTTACCTCGCTTTTTTTTGTTTCTAATGTTTCCACATTTCGAAGGAAAAAAATAACTAGGTTTGCCATAAAAATATCCTATTATAAAGCAATATCTCCGACAAGGTCCCTGTGAAAGAACAAAAAATAAAATTAAACTACGACATAGACAATTATAATAAAACTAGTAAAATGCATAATTGGAAGAAACTTAAATAGTGGAATTTGATGTTTAATATAAAAACCAGTAAAACACATGACTAGTTTTCTTAACAAAAGATCTGTACAAAATATTTTTTGACACGAAAATGAAATGTTTTTGTAGCAAAATAAACTATCATTTTGATATGAGTTCAAGATAGTTACTATTATTCAAAACTCTCGCCATATAGCGCAAATATAATTCAGTTTGAAAAAGGAACTTCGTTTTGCTCTACCAATTCATTATGCCTTAGGCTACTTTCTCCGGTTGCAAAATTAATATATTAACAAAAGATCAGTAAGTTAGCCCACTGAAAAAAAATTAGAACTTTAATTTATATTTTCATACTTGGTACATTACTGTTTTGTCTTTAGGTCGGTAAAAACTTTCCCTCGTGAATTTGAAATTATATTCTACCCTTATTGCAACTCACCAGATTCGGTAAGGATGGTGAAAAACTCTTGGCTCTTCCGTTATGATTTTTGAAGAGGATACTTTTAGCTTAAATAAAGCAACAAAGTGGTAAACAGTTTTAAAAACTAGGCTATTATATAATAAAAATAAAGGAAACAGTTAAATAATTCGTGTAGGAAAGTAAGCACCAAATTTTAAACAGCAATTACCTAACTAAAATTTAGTGAAGTAAAATTGCTTGCTCATGAACAAAATAGTTTTCCAAAAACTGGTCCGGTAGCTATCGAAATTCCATCTCAATGTGTGAGCCTATATGAACGTATGTCTTAGTTGATGTGGTCTCACAACAAACGTGCGGCCGTTCCCTCATCTATTTCGGTAGTTAGTG
Source organism: Aplidium turbinatum (assembly GCF_918807975.1). NCBI lineage: Eukaryota > Metazoa > Chordata > Ascidiacea > Aplousobranchia > Polyclinidae > Aplidium > Aplidium turbinatum. Next base: position 17,833,678 of record NC_137480.1, on the reverse strand, counting down.
CTGATGGGTTGAATGCTACCCTCTTAGATCGTCAATACATGAATTGGCGTAGATTTAATCACCTGACCTTCAAGTTGTCGTTATTGTACTGTACAATTTCTATTAGGACTTTTCGTTCTTTCTGCCCGGTTGCTATTTGTCTTGTCAGGTGAAAGTTGTATTAGCCCACGACCAACATAATAAATCCCTGATTGTCTTTTTGTTAAATAAAGATGACAACGGTCAATACTTGTTATTGAAGCAACAGCATAAACTTTGTATGATCGCCGCTTAATTGGAGAAGATATTTAAAATCCTTTCAACTTCATCATCAGTCGCCATCTCCGCTTAAGCAGACTGCGCATCAACATGGGTCATGGTGTTGAGGTCCGCCCAGCTTTGCTCACAGAAAAAAAGCTGCCGCCAAATTGAGTTTGGATCATTCTTGGATTTTGTCATGCTAGCGTCTTGGTGGTCTGACTCGTTTTTTCTTTCTGTTGACTTTATCTTCTATGCAGATATTGCTAACTCAATATTTCGATCATTTAGTGTGCCTTAACAGTTTTAGAACTTTTGATTTCATTATTACTGCAATTAGACGTAGCTTCGTTATAGTCAATAAGTCTTCTATTTTCATATGGTCAAGTAGCCTTTTTACGCATTCGAGACTGTAGAACACGACTGGTAAAAAGTAACTGTGTAATGTATTTTATTCAGTTTGATTGAGAGTCCATTGGAAGCTAAAATCTTGTATTTTTTACAAATGCTGTCCAGCCAATTCCGTGTTGCATTGTCTGCAATTTCTCCATCGTTGGTCGCAGATAGTTTGTGGTGAGATACGAACTCTGGTGCTTGTTCTATTTGATTTCTGTATACAGAGATTAACTGTGTTGCTCATTTTATCGATTGTCATGCATTTGGTTTGGACACATTGAGTTGAAAGCCGAATTTAGTATCATTTTTTGTCCAAGCGGCGCTGGCTTGACTTTCGGGGTGTACGCTTGAGCAACGCACGTTAAGGACTGCTCTCCATTCAGCGGCATCTAATGGATGGAATAATTTCTCAGCAACAACACTTCAACAATCGGAAACTTCACACTGTCAATCTCGGTGACCGGCCCTGCGTCAGTGGATCAAAGCCTTTACAAGTATGTGAAACTGCAAGGATTAAGCTCTCAAAAATGCTTTCCCAGTCCGAGGATAAAAATTCAATCAATCAATCAGATTAACTAGAAGTTTCTGTATTTTCAGTTTAGAACTGTTGATGATGGTCAGTCGTCTACAACTAAGCTCTGCATAGCTTAGGTTGGGTAGTAGAGATCCCCAATCGCACATCCACTTGTTCACTCATCTTCCATGTTCCATGTGAGAATATTCTAACAGCTACGTGCAAAACAGCTTAGTGGACAGAACCTCTCCTTGTTTAAGACTTTTTAGGGTATCGATTTGATCTGGTTATTCTGATGGTTTTTTTGATAAGTGCTTTTGAGTTGTCGTAAGTTGTTTTTAAAAGGTCGATGCAGTTTTTGTTGATGAAAGATGTATCTAAAAGTTGCCAAAGGTGAGATAGTTTAAATCTGTCAAAGACTGTTTTAAAGTCAACGAAGAAATATGAAATCGGTTGAATTTGATAGACTTTTCTATAATTTGTTCCAAAGCTAGGATTTGTTCGATTGTTGCTCTTCGTAGTTGGTAAGCTGTGCTTGTGTAGGGAGGAGATGCAAATAGGTTATTATTACGTTTCAACTTATAAAATTTGTGTTAAGGACTTTTAGGCAGATATATCAAAGCAGTGATATATCTTGTCACAAAATTTAGCTTAAAATTAACTAAATATTATTAAATAGCCTAATATAGGTTTACGACTTTACCTGATGTTGGAAAGTTTGAACTGCGAGCTCCTGTGTGTAAAACTCCGCATAGTGCAATTAAAAGTAGAAGTAATGCAGTTTTCATTTTTAGCAGGAATACGGCTGATCACTGACCAGACAAATTCACTGTTTGATCACCTGAAATAATTTTATTTAACAAAATAAGTGGCTACGTTTATTTGATTGCATCTACAGTACAAACGTACTAGCCTACGTGTTTCTTTGAAACGATTTCCTAGAAAGCCACTCTTGCAAGACGAGAAATATTCCACTGTCTCATGATTGTGCAGAGACAACCAAAATATCACCATATACACTTTCCACCCAGGCGCGGATCTAGGAGTTTTTTTTGGGGGGGGGCCAGAAAATTTGAAAATGAATTAAAAAGTAAGAAAAAGATAAAACAGATAGCCTATGAACAATCAGTGGCGTAGCCAGGAATTTGGGGGGTTTTGACGGCGTGTTTTCCAAAGGCGACATCCAGCGGCGGGGGGTCTGGGGGACCTCCCCCAGAAAATTTTGAAAAATTATTTTGAATTTGGTGCATTCTGAGAGCATTTTCAACAAAAATATGGGTATAAATATTCCTGTAAAATGGTGCTGTCCGGTGGCATAGCAAAGGATAAGATCATGTTTTCTTCGGTATTATTTCGGTAATAAAGCTAAGCATCTATGTTTTCTTGTTGCTAATTCCTGGCTGAGATGTTTGAATGTTTGGTATTGGCAAAACTCGCTCTTTTAATGCAGTTTCGCTTAAAATTAGGCACACTTTGTTTTAGAGACATGGAGACTGAAAGCATCATTCTTAATCTCGTGACATCACACGCGTGCCAAAGGGGGGGTTGTAAGTCAGCTGTGGGACTAATATCAGCTGTTTAGAAGCATATCAAACCATTCAACAATTTCTCACAAAATTTCGGGGGGGGCCCGGGCCCCTTGGGCCCCCCCCATAAATCCGCGCCTGTTTCCACCCATGGCACTACCCACTAGTGTAGCTACAAAGATATGCTGCTTATGCATTACCTTGACCAAGTTAACTGGCGATGACAAGAGTTTTGATTTTTATCAGCTGGTTTAAAAAAAATGTATGGTATATGATACGGCGAGGACTACTCGCAATTGACTGAGTCAAATTCCGCAACCTCAAAGTCACATCCACAGGGTCAAAATGGCCGCACTTGGCTTGTGGTCACTGTTTGGCCACTCCTGGCTTAGATTTTGGATGTTTTTCGCTCTTTGCATATTTTTTTCTTCCTTGATCTGTTAGGCTATCACTCAATCCTTTGACAAACCACTGATAAAAATCAAGTTTATTTCAACAAAAATTATTTTACTTTTTATTTTTAAGAATTCTAGTTTAGGCCTATATAAAAAAAAACAAAAAAAACGTATTATTATAAAACTAGTTTCTTATGCAAACAGTAAATAAAAAATGTTATGTGTTCCCTTATCAACAGAAGTCTATACATTTTTGATGTTGTCATTTTTCACTGTCGAAGAGATCAATGTATAGCTTCTTGCTGGAATTGCATCTACTTATGCACGCAAACCGTCTCGGCATTTTATAACATTTTCTTTGGATCAGATTAATAACTAATTTAGATAAATGGAGCAACCCAGCAAGCTATCACGTTTGGGAACTAATGTAAGTCACGACATGATTTCCATAGAACGTACAAGTAGTAGACCTTTCGTTGCAAAAAAAACGAGGGGCAGACGTAAATTTGTGATTATATAAGGAATTGCTTTTCAACAAGCAACAACCACAAAAAGCTTAAAAAAATCAATTTAGGCTACAATGCGATAAGCATATCATGTTTGGACAAAATCTTCTGTAAATTATTGGAAGTAATTGATTAGACTACTTAATTGGTGATTTCCATCTACTGGTAGTTTGTTTGCTTCTGACCCAAAGTTTGTTTTGAAGCAGTTTTCTGAGTGTTTATTGCTCGTTCGCTTTTGTAATATTTTGCTCAGACACGTTTAAGTCTACTTTTCTTGGCTGTCATTTCCCTTGGCTGTTTGTGATAAGTGATAACACGTACAAGTCTTGGAAACTTGGAAGCTTTACTGCTAGAAAGTACAAACAGGTTTTTTTGCTCCTTCATCCTTTAGTCATTGTTTTTATTTTTTTTTTACTGCATAGGCTTACATGTTTATCATAAGTCACCTTCTCTGCTTGAAGCAAATTGAGCAACAACATTGGTTATCCGTTTCTTTGAGAGTCACGGTACGCTACGTTGCTACTGGTGACACCACAACTAAGTTGACAGTCTGCTGTGAGATAACTCTAATGATGTTCTGTTTTGATGTAAACTCTAGCTAGAATGTTTCTTTATTTGAGATTTTTAATTTGTTGTTTGAATTTTAATTGTGCGGTTGTTCACAAATGCCGTACGATCACATAAAAGGAGCTGTCTTTGTCAACCAAAATTCTAAAAAAAAGAAGCACACAAGTGCGTTAAAGCATTGTGTACACTGTACCGCATTATTTATTATTTAGCATTAAAGCATTACAGCATTAAAGCATTGCACAGCATTAAAGCATTGTTTACACAAGTGCGTTAAAGCATTGGGAGAAAAAGTTAAAAGACATTTCCTTTTTCGAACTGCATAACCTATGCCTCTTCAAGGCTGTTGAGAGGATATGTTTGGCCCAGTAGCAATGAGATCCTCTTGCCTATCAATACACTTTTCAGAAAAATGCGATATATTTAAAGAAACGCAGTGATTTTTTGAAGTTCTTGCGCCTTTGGAAAAGTTACGGGGCGCCAAATCATCCCAAACCTAGGTCCAATAATACCCTTTAGAGCCCCCTGTCAACACTACTGTGCTTCAACATAATTGCAGTTTGAGGATTCTTGTGTGGTTGCTAGAAACGTTCGTTTGCAAAAACAATGTTTTTTCATTGTAGCGCAAAGTCACAAGCATGTGCTGAATTATAAATCGCAGTTTCCGAAGTTAAGTTTTCATCATTTTTCTGGCTTCAAACCAAGGCTCCTAACATTAATTTCGTGCCACGCTGACAGTTAGCGTCGCTAGGATTGTCTTATCATTTATCATTAAAGATTGCTACAGTGACGTTGATGAGCCTGTCCTGTAAGCTAGCTTACATGTAACATATTGGGGTAGATAACCCTGAAAATACTTCATTTGGTGACACAAGCATGAAAATTGGCACACATGTACACATAACAAGTGTAGAATCAGTTTCGATTAGTTTGCTTGTTGTGATGTATTCATACATTTTATCACAAAGACTTACTGTGGTTCTACGCAGTAAAACATTATTCATCTGGATCTGAGTGCAATTCAAAGGCTGATGCTTGGGTCAAGTTAATGCACTTCAAAAAAAAAAAAATGATTGGTAAAATTTATTGGCAACCCGTGATTTTACAGTAATATTAAGTTATGTAAGCTACCATGGAGCTTGCAAGTTCAGTCACGATCAAACTAATCTAAAGTGTATTTGCAACGTTTCAGTAACAGTTAGTAGTCAAATGCTGTTCAGAATATGCAAATCGAGATACTCATTTCCAGTTCTTTGAATTGAATTTATTTTTGTGCAAATAGGCTTCAACTTCGTTTACTGGGCAGTGGCGAAATAAATAAAGGAATGGCTCACGCCCTTCTCTCAAAGTTTTTCAGACGATATAGTTTGAAACTAATAATTTATCTGGTTTTTGGATAGCGCAGTCAAAAAGCTGTTAAATTGTTTCAAAAACATGATAAAAGTTAAATCATGGCCCAGTAGCTTTCCATCGCCTGGTTCAAGTATCGGCAACTTTTTTTTTAAACAAAAGAGCCATTCTGCTATATCTTTCAGCGCAGATATCACCAGCAAAGAGCCACAAAACGTAATACAGCCTACGTATTTCGTGGTACTGTATTTCTGTAACTATAGATCAGAAACACACTTTTTCTATTACCTTAAAGCAGGGTTACTCAACTAATGTTAACAAAGCTCCAATGTTAACAAAGCTGTTAACTAATGTTAACAAAGCTTGAATTTGTTTTTTGTGCAAATAGGCTTCAACTTCGTTTACTAATTCTAGAGGCAGTGGCGTACGTAAAAGAAAAGAAGGGAATGGCTCACGCTCTTTCTCTCAAAGTTTTTCCAACGATATAGTTTGAAACTAATAATTTATCTGGTTTTTGGATAGTGCAGTCAAAATAAACTGTTAAATTGTTTCAAAACCATGATAAAAGTTAAATCATGGCCCAGTAGCTTTCCATTGCCTGGTTCAAGTATCGGCAACTTTTTTTTAACAAAAGAGCCATTCTGTTATATCTTTCAGCAGATGACCATCTCCATGTCTATTCAACCTGGCCTATACTGAAATGATTTTCAGACAGATTGATGGAATGGAGGGTATCAGCATAGGAGGTATGAACATATCCAACCTAAGGTATGCAGACGATACTGTTTTATTGGCGGAATCAACAGAAGCTCTCCAAACAATAATAGAAAAAGTGAACAATATTGGAAAGGAATATAACATGAAAATCAACATAAACAAGACGAAAACTATGATTATTACAAGAAAAGAAAATGTACCAAGTTTAAATATTACCATTGGCGGAATGCTGGTCGAACAAGTCAAAAGCTTTACCTATCTGGGACACACAATAACTGAAAATGGCAGATGCGATACAGAAATATTGAGACGAATAGAAATAGCAAGAAACAACTTCGTGAAAATGAAAAAGACATTAACAACACGCAAAATTAACATCAACACTCGAAAACGAATTGCGAAATGCTATATATGGACTACACTACTCTACAATGCAGAAACATGGACACTGTCATCACAAATGGTTAAACGACTTGAGGCATTTGAAATGTGGATTTATAGAAGAATGCTTAAAATTTCATGGAAGGATAAAATCACAAACAAAGATGTACTATCTAGAATACAAACCAACATGGAAATTCTACAAACAATTAAATCAAGAAAATTGAAATATTTTGGCCACATGATTCGCAATAGTTCTATTCAAAGACAACTACTAGAAGGAAAAATGAACGGCAAACGAAATAGGGGCAGACCACCAAGAATTTGGACTAATGATATTGAAGACTGGTCAGGACTTAACTACAAAACTGCAAAAGAAAAAGCTCAAAACAGAGAAACTTGGCGTCTCATTGCCTCCAACCCTCGACGAGAGGAAGGAACTTAATTATGATGATGAGATGACCAGGAAAGAGCCAGAAAACGTAATACCGCCTACGTGTTTCGTGGTATTTCTGTAACTATAGATCAGAAAAACACTTTTTCTATTACCCTAAAGCAGGGTTACTCAACTAATCTTAACAAAGCTCCAGTTTGACAAGCTGAATATTTTTAGCCTCCGATGAATAAGTTATTTCACACCCAGCCATGAAAGTTTAATTATCTATACCATACCACTTTTTTAGGTAAAGTGTAACCCGAATTGGATTTCTGAGAAAGTGGAGGGGAGTCTTGGAGTTGAAGCCCCCCAGCAACTAGGATAATCACAGTAAAAATTGCTTCCTCCCAGTAGAAATCTGTTTAAAGAAGCCCTGAAACATGGTAATGAGGTTATTCTTGCAAAAGCTCAAGGTCCACCTCCACCATCAACACCCGGAAGGTCCGGATTCGGACCGTGGTCCGCCAGTTGAGTAGCCCTGCTTTAAGGGCCCTTATTTTATATGCGTAATCGACTTTCGTGAAGGGCATTCCCGCATAACGATCTTTTGAGTTGCTACAAAACTAGCAGCTGTAGTGTGACACGAGACTTTTCAATATAAAAGCTTCCTTACTCTGGTCCTCTTTTTACATTAATTGCAATGGTGCTTTCTTTTGTTCTTCTCTAATAGGGTACTTTGCAGAAAATGCTCTATGCAAGACCGCAAAAAAATTTTCTTGTATTTTTCCCCACGTATTAAGTATACAGGTATACCAACACTGAAAGCATGGGGCAGATTACAAAAGCATACCAAAACTACCAGATTCGTTATGCTGTTGAGTGCGTTGTCAAAGAATTAGTCATATTAAATTAGATTTTTTAAACTTGGCCCAGCGTAGTGACTTTTCAAGATAGACCATACTGTTAGTTGTTTGAGCTTTATGCTTAAATTTAAAGAAATTCAACTTATTTTTTGTTTTGTTTTTGATAGTCGGAATACTGTATATAGTTTTGAGCTGCTTTTAAAAGAGATCGTATTTTAATAAATAACGGCGTAATTTGTTTTTTCCAATACATATCAAAAGGCATTGCATTACCAGTGAGCTTTTTCAAAAGATAAATCATAACTTAAATAACATGTAGGCCTAGACCTTACCAAAAAAAAAAGCTAATAAGATTCATGGCCAGATTTGTCACATTTTGAAGGATTTTATTAACAGGCTGACTCAAATTGTCTTAAACATTGCAGTTTCTACAACTAAAGTTCTTTCAGAAAATATTGTAAGAGGGTAACAAACATTTCCTTTATTAGTAATAAGTATTTAAAGCTTTGCACGATATCGTGAACTTTCTTTGAGTTGATTGATAGTTATTAATCTTCATAAATGCCAACTGCAATACGAAATGAAACCTAAAGTTATCAGAAGTAGTTTTCTCCAAACCATCAACATTAACGTAAACGGAGAAAATAAACATTTTCTATAATTCAGTAGATTGTTTCTGATCTTTACTCAATGCACATTATAAAAAAATACGTCTTGGCAGGGCCATTGAGTGCATAATTGGGCCCGGTACCAAGCCAAACTTCGGGTCCCCTCAAAGTTTCAATTGGCAATGCACAAATAAATATACGTACGACCTGAATTTCACTTTCACAAGTTTACTTTTTCTGCATAATTAGCGCAAACTATTATTTATCACATAGGTCCTCACAACAAGTACGGTGTGTGGAAGAAATAACATACATAAAATAATAACCGTTTTAAATACGTTTGCCTGCAGAAATGACAAACTTTAGAAAAGATTCTGAATACTTGGTGCAAAATAACCTACGTCTTTCTTTAGCATACAACTACAAAAACAATTGCCAATGCAGCAGCCAAAAGAAAGACCATGAAATTGTAATGATAAATGTTTATCAGGGGTGTAGTCAGGGGGGCGAGCAAAGAGAGCAATTGCCTCCCCTCGAAATATTTTAAAGTAACATTTCACACTCTATTACAGGATCATTTGACAAAGTTTTACTATCGATTTTGGCTGAAACAATGGCAATTTTAAGATATATTTTAAAAAATTTTCTGGGGGAGGACCCCAGTGAGTGCTCCACCTTCGATGAAACTCGTTGCCACTCCAGGCTCACTCACATATGAAAAAATACTTATTTGCCACCCCTGAAATTTTGTGCTGGCTGCACCCCTGATATTATATTTCATAGCCTACGTAAAATTTCAAGATTAATACTCGATCTTGCTTCACACCATCACATACACCAAAGGGATGAGAATTATGGTATCCCTACTTTACAATCATACATTATTTTGCATAAAAATACAAGAATTGTACAAATACCATAGGATCATTGAACAAGCTTCGAAAACTTTACTTGGTCAAATTCATTTGGACAGTCTAAACATATAGTACAGTAAATAAGTGTAGGCAATGGGTTTAGCAAAATGCAAGATAGTTAACCTATTGATTTTAAAAAATACACTTACAGAAGTTGAAGCCAAACTGATTGTCAGTCATACATAAAAAGACTCTAGTTATGAAAAACAAAATCCTTGAAAATTGTTGAATGTCATGTTGGCAAATGTGTATGGGCTACCACAATAACTACTGTTGTCTTTGTTGCTTTTCACAGCATGTACAATTTCAGAATACATGCAATAATTAGATGCATGTCCAAGATACATTGAAGAAATGACTAGAAAAAGGTAACATACAAAAATCATAAGAAGGCTTAATACTCTCAGTTGTGGTACCCAGCTGATTAATTAATACCAATTTTTTAACACATTGTTTTGAACATATCTACAACGCAAAGGTACAAAAACCAACAAAAGTATATATCACGCTCCTATCTTGTAGAAGGGTTTGGATACAATGCATCATTGTTCATCACGAAGAGCACTTCTTAGTCTTACAGCATTTTTATAACAAAAGTAGAACACTCCTAATGCAGTAAGCTACATACTCACCATGGCACTGAGGTTTAACACCAAGGTCTACTGAAATCTGTACATGCCAACAATACCAGCTCCACCAGTCACTCTAACTCCATCAACAGATAACGAGAGAGGTGAACAGGTGGCAGACAAAAACTTTCTAATTACTTTTATGTTCATACTTGTCACTTAAATACTTTTGTAGTAAGTATTAATTCTTTCAACTTTGTCTTGTTTTGAAGCTGTTCTTGAACTCCTTGTGTTTTTGCTTCTTGTTTTTATATGAGGCAAAGCTTCTTTATTAATGAAGTAAAACCCGGTCAAATGCTGAGTCATTTTCAAACCACTGATATTTTATTAAGAAATTGGAATGCCTTTCTACCACCAGAAAGTGGTCCATCACCATGAATATGCTTAAAAGCAACTTCATTCCTTTGTTCAACATTACACAACTGAACTTTCCCTTCTATTTTTCTGTTCTTTTTTTGATGAATGAACTTTCCACGAAAGGACACAATCATTTAAATACAAAATTATAACTTTCAAAAATGTTTGTAATGGCCCTGATTAACTGTAACAGCAAAAATTCTGCATCTAAATGGTGATTGCTATGAACTACGAATAAAACTAGATAAAAGTTTTCGCTAAGCACCTTGGTATAACGAGGATTTCTAAAAGTACCCCACTTTTGAGACGATGTTTCAGCCTAACACTTACCAGCAAAAAATCAACTTGTTGCTTCAGGATGTTTACAAACGAGTTTAATTAAAAAAGCAATGGCATTTAAAAAAGTTTTTTCTAATAGACTCACTTTTTAACATATCCATCATGTATTTTTGTTTTTAAAAACACAGCTCCTAAATGTCAAAAAGCTGTTTATGGTAAATATAACACAGTGGTACTTTGTTGGCTATTGTTGCCGCAAAAGTGTTTTAGCTTGTAAAAACATTAATGATTTTGTTAGATTTGTTTCAATGTTAATATTATGTTAAGATTAACTTGATTGAGCAGTCTTTGACCCATTGTAGATTTAAAAGCATTTCTAACTCCTTCAATCCTATTTATTTCCAGTAGATTTAGTCTAAGTCTAAATTACCATAGTCCAAGTCTAAATTACCATGTTGTACGGTACCGGTATATCGCGATTTCGGGTATTGAACCATTTTCAGTGTCACACAACTCCATAACCAGCACATTAAAATTTACAGCAGTTCAGTTTATAAAAAGGCTAAATGAAAATGACTGTGGCTATCATTCCCATACAAGGGTTGCCAGACATGGAATTCTGCCCAATTTTGAGAAAATACTTTAGCCTACGTTAAATTGCCCACTCCATTTTTTTTTATAAAGTGTAGCACACTGCAAAAACTTAATCCACATACAGTCAAGTTACTACAATTTTTCATGCATATTACAAAGTATTTGACTTGCGATAACTTGAAAAGATCCAGTGTCTAAATATACCGTACTTGGAGCAAAACTAAAGTTCTTGATTTTTTATCATTACAGTGCAGTGTTAAACACTTGTCATGCAGCCACTTAAAAAATGTGGGCATAAAAAGATCTGGGAGCTTGATTTAATTCTTTCAATTCTGATCACTTTCACAAAAGCATGGCTAATAAAACCTACTGAGACACTGTCATTTTGAATAAACCATGCCATAATAGCAACCACAAAAATGACTGCAATGATGAATGATGAGTTTTTTTATGATGAAATCAGCACCTGTCAGTTAGGCATACTTTAAAGCTTGGAAAAACTTAAAAGGTATAGTTTTTGCATAGTGAAAATAAAACAGTCATACTTGTTTGACATATCATTGGGCTATGTTAGCTAAAGCAGTAGACACTAGACAAGGCACTCTAACAGCTGCAAGGTATAATTATACGGTATCTGTTAAACATACCCAAAGATTAAATTGGTGAATGCCTAACCTATTCTGGTATATCTATGCCTGTTGAACTGCCCAGGTACTTTTCAGTTTTAACTATCAACTAAGCAGCTTCAAAAAAAAACAGACCCATCACCAGTGGTTTGAACTGCTGGACTTGGCTGGGTTGCATTGATCAAAAGTCTCACCAAATAGCCAGTTGAGTAATGTGGGAGTGGCAAACAAATCATGTTTAGTTAACTCTAGTTAAAATAACAATAACACATGAACTTTTTATCAATGAACTGCTTTTAACTTTTCTTTAGCAATCGCTATCTTTTCGAGTATCCTGCCACATTTTGCCAGCAACTCAGACTGTTAATGTTTCAAAGAAAAATGTGACAAATCAGGCCAGACACTAGAGGGGGCCATGTAAGATTTTATAAAACAATTAAAAAGTCTTGCGACATAAAATAAGTATCAATTTAAGATGTATGGTAAAGTAATTTGCAACGTTTATTGATGAAACATATCAATCAATATTACGGTAATTGACTAAATTTGCAACAAAGTAGACAAAATGGCCGAGTTTCGGTTCTCTATTTTGCAAGCAATCTATCAGTTGTGATTTTCACTGACAAGAGAAACGAATAAGCAAAAAACGGAAAAGCTCAGTCGGAGCCAAAGTGGCATTGTTCTATGCTGACTCTCGTGATCAAACGATGTTTGTTTTTTTGCAGCAGAAATAGCATCAAGACAATAGTTTGTAAGCAATTGCGCGTAGACTGTCTATGTGTTTTCAATAAAAGTAATAGTAAAAAATATTTCATCATTTTCGCGTTTCATCATAAGTCCAGATAACACACAGTAGGCTAAACCTCGTTATTTAGACCACATCAAAACCAAGTCACATCAGTTCGTTTTAACAGGTGGTCCAAATAAATGAAAAACTTGTAGCCTATAAGCCTAGACAAAATTTTCAGAAAATTAAAACACAGTCCAATTTAACAGGTGCTGCCATCACATGTCAGACAATTAAGTCAGGTGCATTGATTTGAGAGAAACTGGTTTATTGCATTCATCGCATACAAAATTTAGATTTCATGCAAAAAAAAACGTCAAAACATTAGGAATGATAAACTTTTTTTGTTCATGACGACAGTGCAATAACACAATAAAAAAAAATTGCATTGGCATCTTGATTACATGGATTATGGAAGTTTCTTGGTATGGAAGTTGTTTGTGCATTCAACGACATCTCCTTTGAATTCTGCAGTACTTGCATCTCTCTAAAATTAACAAAGAAATCATGGGTTACAAAATCAGTTGTTCCTTTGTTTCGGGCTAATGAGTTCCATCACATTCTTTGCAAGTAACACTATAGACAACATATAAAATATTAATATTAGAAAAGTGAGCACTAGTATCCTAGTACCGGTATGATTAGTTTAGAAAAAAAATCGAAAAATGAACTCCCGATGAAGTTATGTTCAAGCAAGTGTCCGCCCCACCTGCTCAGCAAGTGGTTAAGTGTCTGATTTTAAGCAAGAAAAAAATCCAAGACCAATCAGTGCTGTTACTGCTGGTTCGACTTCCAGCATGTAAGCTTGAGAAAAGCATTTAATTTTAAACGATTGCTTTCCAATGTCCATTTAGTGGCACCTAATGAAAAGAGTAATTCACAGACAACAACACTTCAACAATCGGAAACTTCATTTCACCAATTTCGGTGACCGGGCCTGCATCAGTGGTTCAATGCTTCTATAAGTATGCAAAACTGCCAGTAATAATCTTTCAGACGTTTTTTTTTTTCAGTTTGATGGTAAATTCAAACTAACCGGTTAACTTGTACTTCTTCACTAGTCGTCAAACAGTGACTACCACATGTGGATTTGACTACCACAAGTGGATTAGCTACAAACTGATTTTTTTACCTCTTTTTCTTTTGTTTTTAATTCTGCATGTTGCAGGACGAGCATAGATGGATTTTCCGTTAGCATAGCCTATTATCCGGCAATATCTCAGACAAAGTCCCTGCGAGTTCACAAAAATAAACAACTTTAATAATTCGAAAAAGCATAACTGAAGTAGCCTATTCATAAATAGTGGACTTTGATATTTAATGTGAAAACCATTAAAATGCTTGACAATTTTTTAGAAATGGTCTGTTGAAAATATTTTTTAGAAATGTGAATGATTTATTTTTTGTATTTTGCTTAGTCAATGTTATTTGTGGAATTATATATTTTAAACCATCAATTTGACACGTATTCGAGACAGTAGCGAATCCAGGAGGGAAGCACTTGTTCACGTTCTCTCCTAAAATAGAGAAAAGACATGTAGGCTACTTTTTCTACACTTTTGCATAGCTTTCTCGCTCGTTTTGCTTGCTCAATCGCATTTTAATGTTCTAACCGCCTGCATTGGGCACACATGTTCTCAGCAGTGGCTTAAAAGGGGTAGAAACTTTTTATTGGCTCTTCAAAAACTAAAAAAGTACTGCAATATTTAGAAGTATTAATTAAACGCATTGCTCATTCAACTAGTAAACAAATAACTTAACTTATTCCAGTGTTAATGGAGGTATGAATTTAATCGTGACTTGTATAATGTATTGTAAGTTATAATCCCTCAAACGGATTTTTGAAATGCCGCTAAAAGACTCACAACACAATAGCCTGCAAACATTCATCAACAAATATGAGCTTATTATTAAATTCCTTTTGTGGTAATGAAAAATGGCCTATTTAAAAGCAAAATTTAATTTTGAACAAAACTTTGCCACTCAAACGTCTACATACACTATAGAAACAATAATTAATAATGCGTGTTTTTGCATAGCGCTGTATCCAAGCGCAAATTTGTCTTGCTCCTCAGCGCTTTCCAAAGCACAGAATGTCAGTGCAGCCATACAGAGACGCAAACGAGTGCATTAACAACTAGTTTAAATTTAATGACTATAGAGTCAAATCAGCTACAATGTAAATGCCTTGTACAAAAATAATTATTGAGCTTTAAAATATACAAAAAAGAACCAAAACAAGGTTAAGGTTGTCAATTTGTCTCTAGGTAGACAAGCCACCTTACCATCCTACCTAACTATGTGCCTCTTCAGACCTCAACTTTTACATTGTCTATTTTAGCTGAAAAAATTTACTTTGTCGAAACTCCAGTAGGCTACCCCCTCTAAAATTTGTTTTGTGGATCAGTTACTGTTCCGAGATGGTTACTATTTTTCAAAACTCAACCACGTAGTGCAAGCATAGTTAAGTTGTAAAAAAGGTAACTTCGTTTTGCTCTACCAATTCATTATGCCTTATTTTCTCCACTTGCAAAATATATAACAAAATTACAATAAGTTGACCTACCGAGAAAGTTTAGCTCTCTTGCTTCACTTATCGTTTTTTCTATTTCTAGGTCATTGTTTTGTCTTTACTTCAGTAAAAACTGGTCTAAGTGATTATGAAGTTATATTCCACCCAGTCGTGTATTTTTTTGTGAATGCAAGACATTTTATGAGGAATTATTTCTTATAGAATTATGAAAATAATTTTATGGTTGATGTATTTTGATGCGCGTGGAAACGATTTTGAAGATTTATTCAAAATTAGAATAATACTTGGTACCAGTGGTGGCTCGTGCCATGGGGCTGCAGGGTTGCAGCCCCACCTGAAAGAAAGAGAAGAGAGAAAATGTGTTTTCCTCTGTGTTTGTTCGACCCGGTTACTTTTTTCACTTAAGACATGCAGACCGAAAATGAAAATATTAAAAGTTTCGTTTGGCAACACCGATTTTGGGCAAACTTCTTTGCAGCCGAGATTCTGGATTTCAAGCGCTCTGATTGGCTAACAATTATCCTTGAAGCTCCACCTCTTTTGGTATTTTACAGCAATTTTTGAATCTGTTGGGGCTGCATGGAAAACAGCCCCACCTAATCGAATAACTTTACTGACTTTTTAAAGTTAGTTTTTATTTCGCAGAGTAGCGATGAGCGATGAATGTAGAAGTGTTAGCTGTAAAGTTAGGGTGTTCAACAGGTTATAGGAAGTGCTAGTCCAGCCTAGGGCATCTCAAAATCACTTGAACTTTGTATGCAACGGCTAGGCTAGTCAAGAGTAAGTTCAATGCTAGTAAAGTTTGTCTCCAAAGCAATACTGTTAATTTTTTTAAAATACCGTATAGCTTAGGTATACATGAACTTTTCGACAAAGTTTGAATGCATTTTTTCGAAATTTTGGGAAAACACATGCTTAGAAGGCACCCAATTTAATGCAATTTTTTTAATTTTTCCAGGGAGAGCCCCCGGACCCCCCCGCCAAATCGTTTACAGCCCCACTGCTCACAAACAGCACCAGCCGCCACTGCTTGGTACTGCATGCGGAATTGGATCTGCATGCCTTAGCCTATTGTAGGCTTTTAACGAAAATACGCTATTTAAAAAGTGGGCCAAGGCAAATCTATTTAAATGTAGCTCAGTCTAAGCCTAGGGTATTTTAGTAAAAACTTTTTTCATGTTTTCACGAAACTTGGCTTAGAGTCGGTTTTCGGTGTGTTTTATCAACTCCGTGTTTTATATGCAGCTGCAGCTATTCGGTTGTAAACAAGACAACATTAAAAATGATTACAGCGAGAAGATTTTTCATTCAACCATGTCATTGTCAACCAGCACATAAAAATCTTCTGCCATATTCAGGTTCTGTAGTGCCGCGTGGACGTCGCCATGATAGCTAGTCGCTAAAGTAGCGACGTCCAAGTGTAGCTCAAAAGCAGTGATGTTCGTGCATCCAAAAAATATTGACGCCGTCAGCGTAAACGCAAACGTTCCAAAAACCATACGCCGTATGCGTCAATGTAACTTGTAAAAAAAGTTGGCAGCGTCAGCGCATACACTAGCGTAAACTCATTTTGTTTGCTAGGTGCCAAACATTCATACGGTATAAACCACTCGAAACAAACAAGTTTTATTTTGAATTTCCACGAAGAAACACAAGCATCTGAAAGTGTTCATCTGACATTTTGCTGTGTTTTGGTTTCAATATGTCTTTGCCCATTGAAAACATTCTTTCAACTGCAGCGCTGGAAGGTATTGGCGTGTTGTAGCGACAACAAGACATTAAAAAGTATGCGTTGACGCTATGCGCTAAAAACCGCGAAAACTTTACGGCGTAGCCTCAAGCGACAACTATTCAAAAAAATGTGGCCGTAAGCGTTAGCGTAAACAAAAAGTCTACGCCGCAAGTCTACTGCGCAGAATTTGCGCGTATACGTACATCTCTGCTCAAAAGTCTAAAGAAGTTATTAGCTTACGTAGCAAAAGAATATCTCTTGATAATGTGATTGTATTTAAGCTTTTCTAACTGCTAGTTTTTTGTATAGGCTACTGTAGTTTTACATTTATATTATATTGTCACATTGTAGGATACAGCAGCGGCATCAATAGGTTGTTGTTGGTATAGATCTATTGGCGCCAGTTTGGCACTCGTGTTGCTGTGATACACGCCTTTGCAAATCAAGCAGCATATACCACTGATCTACCCCCAGTAACTCACCAATTTTGGTCTGGATGGTGTAAAAATGGAGACCTGTTTTGTAATTTCTGAAATGGATAAGTTTCAATGGTTATGGATATTTTAGCGTAAATAAAGCAACAATGTAGGAATTTGTTTTCAAAACTATTAGGCCTATGTAATAAAAATAAATTAAATAGTCAATTCCATTCGTTGTGAAAGCTATAGGCCTACTCCCAATTTAAAATACTGAAGACAGGTCCAGCGCATCCATTAGGCAAATTCGGCAGCTGTCCAGGGTGCAGCCTTCACCAGGGCTCAGAGCTTGCTTTTTAATTTACCAGTTTCGTAACTTTTTTGAAATTATCTTCTGTGAATAAATGTGTTTTTGTGTTTTGAATATTGTCGCACGAATTGTATGGGAAAGTCACTTTGACAATGACGCTTTGAAGTCATACAATATTCTTTTTGATAAACGCAGATTCAATAAAGCAAAAGATAAATTCCATGTGTTCAAAGGAGAAATTATCATTTCTGCTTTATAACTACAGTAAGTTATTTGTTTACAACAATCTGACAACAAATGTTTAAAAAAGTGTTATTTGTTTAAAAAAACGTCTCAAAAATTTGAACTTGTTGTAAAACAGTAGTAGGCTATAGACCTATCAAACAGAGACACCGACGGCAATGATTTGAGTCATGAACTAACAGCAATAGTTACACGATTCCCAAACTTTAGGACACTTGAAGATGTGCTGTCGTTTCTGGCCAAGCAAATCTTTTAAACTTGGGGTGGCAATAGCACCCCACCACATCTTCAGCTCCTTCACCTATTTTGATGCAAGCTGTATCAGCATCATGTAAATTTTGACTAGGATAACAAAAGCATAACTTTTATTGTTAACTTATTACCGTGAAGTTTTGAGCAATGGGGTGCAGAAATTAAAGCTTACTTTATAATTGCGCAAAATAGCCTTGCGCCAGCCCTGATTGTATGCAACTCAAAATTTACTGAAATAAAATTGTTTGCTTATAAACAAAACAGATTTAAAAAAAAAAACTTTTTAAATCAAAATTTCAGCTTAGTGTATTAGTGAGCAAACCGATACGTAGCCTACAATATTGTAGCCTAGGCTTATGTATGCTTTAAACCAGTGGTTCTCAACGGGGGCGTTTTGAGTTTGCAGGGGGGCGGTATGATTACCTCGGCTTAAGGGAGCGTTTTGATTATTAAGGGGCATTCTGGTTTAACCCATTTACCGCCCAGCAGCGTAACGATTTCGTCAAAGAGCTCGTATCCTTGAGGGTTTTAGAGACTGGTAACTAGCCAATATTTGATGTAATTATATCGATCTGCTTGGTTTTTTGCTTGGCAGTGAGCACTTTTTGTAGTATTAATAGCATTTATTGTTTTATATTAATTCGTAATTAATCGTTTTTGATGGGGAGGGCGGTAAAATTTTGCCAGTTCATGAAGGGGGCGTAGGGCCAAAAAAGGTTGAAAAACGCTACGATGTAGTCTGACAAAACCAAAATCACCATCACCGCAGCTATTATAAGGGGGGGGGGGGGTGTTAATTTAAATTTTATCTCTGATTATAGGCTATAACATCATAGGCTATGTTAAAATGTCTTGTATAAGTTTTTTGAAATTTTTATCTCAATTCTCTCCACCTCAAAAATTGCTTTTCAGAAGGACTGGCTTATATTGACCACGACGCGAAAAAATTGCTCCATATGGTATTTACGTCATATTTTGTTCGTGGCATGTAAAGTTCAAATATGGAGTTTGTGTGATTTACTAGCCTGCATCCGTGATGAACCTCAAACAGCACATCATACATCATGGTATAGCAAGTTGACCTACAGGACATTGCTTGAATTGCTGCTTCGTAAGTCAGAAGAAGGCTTTCAAATATTATTTGCTATTTTACTGAAACTTGTTAACAATTTTTCGGGCTCGGGCGAAAGTTAACAACCGCAAACAATTTCTCGGGCCTTGGTTTTAATGTGAAACATGATAAAGTGATCATTTCGATTATGCGCATGGCTACGAGCATGCGTAAAAGCGTGACGTAAAACAGACATTTTTTATTGAAGAAATAGAAAGTAGGCTACCACACTAAATTGACAAATTCAAGAGTATAGGTACAGCTTTTTTCTACACAAGTATTGATGCTTAGAAGCATCATGAACAGCAGATGTCAGCCTGAGATTTTCAATTGTTTTTGCAACGAAAGCATAGCAAAGGCAAGTCAATCTACATAATTCAACTAAAGTCAGCAGATGACATAGACAGCTAAATGAAAAGGAATTGAGTGGAAAATCTCAGCTTGTGGATCAGAATGGAAAATGCAAAATAAGTTTTCACAGACAGAAGCTAAAGATGTTTGATCAGTTATCATAACAAGACAAGCTAATATGTGACTTTATTTTTTGAAAAATAATTTTTAGATAGGCTTTGGTAGAAACATTTTATTCATGGAAATTCAAATGTAATCAGCTTCATACAAACTGTTTGCATTTATGTCACGCAGTTACGCATGCGCGTAGTTATGCGTACAAATCATAATGTCAAAATTATTGTATTTTAACCTGGTGCGAAATCTTGACCAAAAAGCTGTTTGCGACAGTCTTGCAACATAGGCTATTAATGAATTTTAATGAAGTTGAATATAATATTTAAATTTGAAATGAACGTCAGCAAAATGATGTAAAAACAATATGAGGCGGTCTTTGCGACGACATGGCCACCTAAAGATACGGCCTAATTTGTCACATTTTGCAGAAATTTCCAGGTTTTTTTAACTTTGGACGAACGTTTAAATAATTTTTTTTTTTAATTAGATTTTTACGCTTTCTTTATTCTTTTCCCCAGATGACACGATAGGTTTTAACATCTTCACATGTTGAAAAATAAAGAAAATTGGATTTCGAAGATTTTAGTCAGACTGTTAATTTTCAATAACAGTCTGATTTTGCGTTTTTTACCTTAGTTTTTCTCATTTGCTACTGCTTCTCCAAGGCAACAAAAAGTTTTATGTCATTAGGAAACCGCAAAAAGTAAAAACATCTCAAAAAATATCAGTCAAGCACTAGCAGTAGCTGTAATCAAAATCTGCAAAATGTGACAAATCAGGCCACATCTCCAGGTGGCCATGGCGACGAAGTAAGTATACAATTTTGGTAAAGAGGTGATTTTCTTGCACCAACGCAATTAAGTGTCATGTGATTTCGCATCTACACTGCCTTGCCGTTTTATTCTTGTGGGTTTCTTTTTTCGATTTCGTGTATGTAGATCAGTTTTGTAATTTCTATTTATGTAGAACATCAATCAGTTCGTTACTTGATAAGGGCTAACATGAGTATGGCCTAAAATGTTTGCAATTTTTAGTTCATTTTCATATTTTTATATTATGTTAAATGCGTGTGGTGTTAGGTTTTGTCTGTAAAATAAGTAGCCAATAGTCCTTCTCAAAAGTAATTTTCAGAAGATTTTGGCAATTACCAGAGATCTTGGAATACCCTGTTGTATCTTGAAATCCAATTTTAAGTTAAATTTGAAAATTTTTGCCAAATTAGCCCTCCATCCTCTAAAATTACAAGGCCTACTTTAGGCTATTTATCACCAGAAATGAATAGCCTGTAAGTTCCTTCGTGCAAACGATGCTTAATCGTGTGACGCATCAAAATCCGTTTCAACTTGCAAGAGTTCAAATTAACTAATTCAGAGTTAAATTATTTTAAGAGTTTTAAATAAACTCAATATAATCGCATCAAATGTTCTTACTTGACGGTTCAAAGTTAAAGCCAGCTGTGGAGTGTAGTACAGTGAAGAGTGCAACAAAAAGTAGAACTAAAGCTGTTCTCATTTTTGCAGAAATATGGTTTATCGCTGAACAAAAAAGAAAAATTCAATATATTGAAAGCTTTTATAACTAACCATTTAGTTTAAAGTGTGAAGCTAGTTTTTTCTAATGCAAACCTTAAATTTAAAATTATGCGTTTCTCTACCAAAAGTAGGCCTATACATTCTTGATATCCTGTCACTTTGTACTGTCAAAAGTACCAGAGTGCTTTCTGCTTAAATTGCATGTACTTATAAATTGTAAACCGTCTCGGCATCACAGCCCACCTCTATTGCATTTCCTTTGCATCCGGCTAATGACAAATTGAGTTGAATAGGTTAACCTAGAAAATAAGCACGTCTGGAAGCTAACGCAAGTCACGACATTTTGCTACTGTAAAAGTAACTGTAAACATAGCTACAGTACGTAAATTTGTCTTTGATTATACGAAATATTGTTTTTTTGCTTTTGAATGTCGAAAAGATTTAAAAATGTTACCCATATCACGTTGAGACAGAACTGGCCTTGGTTTGGTTGGTTTGAACCTTTATCCTCGGACTAACAAAGCTTTTGATTGGCTATTCCTGACAGTTTCGCATACTTGTAAAGGCTTTTGACACAGGACCGGTTACCGAGATTGGCAGAGTGTGAAGTAAATGATTTGAAGAATAAATGCAACTGGAAGATCTAAACTTGTTCCACAACCGGGACGAGTAAAAATACATAAAGTTGCGATCTGTTTGAAGCACAAGTCATTTGAATAGATGCAGTTTAATACTAGGCCATACGTCGTCGGTTGCTTTCTGACTGCCACAAAATTCTATTACAGGTTTTATTTAAACTTTAAACAATTGGATTGTTTTATTCATTCTGCAGTTATACTAATTTCATGCAAGCAGTGACGATAGGCACTTTAACATACTGATATCCAATTCAACCACGAACCATCAGATGCTACTTTGTCCGTTCAATTGTGACCATTCCAGCATTCAGCCAGAGAGTTGATTTTTACTTTGCACTTTTTTTGGTAATTACAGAAGAAAAAAGAGCAATAGCAGTAGTGGGAGGTTGCGTTTTTCCTTTGTTCCGAAAAACGCAACATTGATGACGTCACGAACAGCGTAGCTTCTGATTGGTTGATGGTTCGTGGTTGAATTGGATATCAGTATGTTAAAGTGCCTACCAGCAGTGACAGACGTGGATGCGCATGATTGAACCATGTCCTACCTTTTGAAAATTATTTTAAACGATTAACTTTTTGGGTAACGGCAGTTAAATAAATCCGTAGTGAAATGAATGCAACGTTTATTCACGAAAACGTCGGTCTACAGTAGCCTACACAGGGCCGGATTTAGCTGATGGGGGGGCCCGGGGCACTTTTAGATCGGGGGGGCCCCCTGCAAAAAAATTTTTTGCGAAAACCACCTCTGCGTCTACAATAGCATTAATCCAGCACTGCACAGCATTTTGCAGAAACTTCAAAGGCTGAAAGGAAGAAAAAATAACACAAAATCACATTTTTCCACGGAGGGGGGCGCTTCAAAAGTCGGGAGGCCCGGGGCACCTGTCCCCTCTGCCCCCCCTAAATCCGGGCCTGAGCCTACAGTAATATGTAAAATTTGTAATGAAATAGACAAAATAGCCACGCTTTGGCCGCGCACCGTGGAAACAATCTGGCAACTCTGATTTTCCATGACAAGAAAACGAATAAACAAAAAAGATAAAAAGCTTAATTTAACGCATAATTAAAGCAAGGCCTTATGCTATGATGGATTTCACGAGCAAATAAATGCTAATCGAAAAAAATGGCTCCTCTCAAGAAAATTTTACGTAGAAAACTGCGTGTTTTCAATAAAAATACCTGTAAAAAACACAAACAAACCAGCTTTACTTCGCCATCACTGCGAATATATTCAGTTAAGTCCAAATGAGAAACAGTCAACTTCGTCAACGGACTGCATCAACACCAACTCAGATTAGTTTGTTTTAGCGGTGTTCAATTGAAAGAAAAAAATTGTATAGACACGTGGAATTCAGAAAATGAAAAGGCTCTTCAAATAAGCAGGTGCTGCCACTAAAACGTCACTCACATCAGCAACTGAAGTTGGGTATTAATTTTAGCCAAGGCAGTTTATTGTATTCATCGCATAGAAAATTTGTATTTCATGCAAAAACACATCAAAACACCACGAATAATAAACCGTTCTTTTGTTTATGATAACGGTGTGATGACATGATAGAATTAAAATTATGTTGTCAGCTTGACATATAGGAAGTGATGCAGTTGCGTTTGCGTACAATACATAGAGTATAGGAGTTTATGGACGTTTCTTGGTACGGCAAGTTGTTTATGCATTCAAGTACATTTCCTCTGAATTCTGCAAAACTTGCATAGCTCTGAAATTACCAAAAAACAACGTGGGTTACAAAATTAGCTGTGTCCTTGTTTCTGCCAGTGAGTTTTATTGAACTCTTCATAAAATTAGGCAAAATGTTCATATTTATTCACAGAAAAAAATTGTTTCAAATGTTGAAATTGCAAAAGTCAACACTGTTCTACAGTAGAACTATAATTTACATGAATCGAAACTTCGATAAAGTTATTCTAAAGCTAGCGTGCGTCTTAGTTGCTCAGTTGGTTGAGCGCTCGACTATGTGCAATGACAAATTGTAAGTTTAAGCAACGCTGGTTCAGCTTTCGGCGTGTGCTTTAGAAAAAAGCAATTTAATAAGGGCTGCTATTTATTCAGCAACACCTAGTAAATGGAATAATTTACAGATAATAACACTTTAACAAGCGGAAAACTTCGTTCCGCCTATCTCAGTAATTGGTCCGGCGTCAGTGGTTCAAAGTTTCTGCAAGTAGGCTATGCGAAACTGCATGTAATACCATTTCAGTTCGAGTATGAAGATTTAAACCAACCAGCTAGGCTACAGTATATTCCGCTGTCAGTTTCCAAACTTTGACTCTGTGTTGAATTAGGACGATATATACTGTATTTTATAGACTACTTTTGACCACCACACGTTGATTAGCTACAAAACTGATGTTTTTACCTCTCTTTCTTCTTTGTTTAAGTTTTCCACATTTCGTAGGACGAAAATAAATGGGTGTGCCTTCAATGTTGCCTTCAACATAGCCTATTATCCTGCAATATCTCCGACAAGGTCCCTGTGAGTCAACGAAAAATTTACAATGACATAGACATTAGACAATCTTAATAAAACTAGTAAACGCATTATTGCAAGAAACTTAAATAGTGGAATTTGATGTTTAATATAAAAACCATTAAAATACATGAATAGTTTTCTTAACAAATGTTATGTTGAAAATATTTTTTATATACGTAAAAGGTATGTTTCTTGTATGTCGCTTAGTAAAATATTTTTGGCAATTATTTTTTAAGCTATCCTCTTAACTCATGTCCGAAATGATGGTCGGACCATCTTACGAAACTCTCGCCATGAAGCGGCCTACAAGTAGACTTTAGTTTTCAAAATAAAACTTCCCCTGAAAGCAAAATTTCATTTTTAGATTTAGATTCATTTTTAGATTCAACATCTGCAGACGTTGAATCAATGTAGAAATGACAAATTTTTCTCTCTGGGTTGTTTTACTCTATCGATTCATTTATCTTATTTTTTCAGTTTAATAAAAATATTAACAAATTTACAATACGTTGGCCCATTCAAAAAGTTTAGCTTTCTTATTTATACAGACTGAGGCTAATTTTAAAAGAAAATGATTTAAAAAAAATGTCATTTACATTATTACTTTTTAGTTTTAAATCATGGTTTTATTTTTGGGTCAGTAAAAGCTTGTTCTTAGTGATTATGAAGTTATAGCCTATTCTAGTCTTATTGTATAACTCACCAGTTTCGGTCTTGAAGGTGAAAAAATAGAAACTTTTTCTGGGGTGAATTTAGTGATATCTATAACTTTAATAAAGTAACAATGTAGTTAGTATTTTATTTCAAAAAGTATGATATAATAAAAATAAACTAAACAGTTAACTTCGCTCGTTTTGAAATGTGAGCACCAAAGCAAATTTTAAACAATAAATATATTATACAAAACTTATAGAAGTAAAATTGCTTGCTTGTGAACAAAATAGTTTTGCAAAAACCAGCCTTGTTACTTAAACTTTCATCTCAGTGTGTTGGTAAGTTGATTCATATGTTTGTATGCCTTAGTTGATGTCTTCTCACAACAAATATGCGACTATCACCACAGATTTTCTTACCACAGCCTTTACGGTATTTATTACCAGAAATAAATAGCCTACTTTGCGTGACTGGTGCTTAGTCGGACACGATATCAAATGCTTTGTAATTTATAAGAATTTAACTTTTTGTTCGGAAATTTTGTTCATCAAAGCACTGACATGTTAAGTCACAAAATTTAGTTTCAAATTAACTCAATATAGTATAATCAAATTATAGATTCTTACCTGCTCTTTGAACGTATAGACCGACAGCTGAGGGGGGTAAAACACTGCATAGTGCAACAAAAAGTAAAGCTAAAGCAATTCTCATTTTTAGCAGAAATATGACTTATCACTGATCACAAAAGAAAACTCAGTGTTTAGCCACATGTAATGCTTTTATTTAGCAAAATAAGTGGCTAGCGTATTTGATTGCGTGTTGAAACATATTTCCATGCAACAATTTTTAAACAAAGGCACTGAGGCAATGTTTGGTTTTTTGTTCTTCAAGGCTACACTTGCAAGACGAGAAAGATGCTATTGCCGGTTTCAAGAACAAGAATCAAACGTATTTCTACTGAAATTATCTCAGTAATTATTTTATTTATAAGATTTCTATTTGATTTAAAAAAGACTAACCCACTTCAACAAACGTTTTTGTTACCACCCATTAAGTTTGAAGTTCGAGGCTGGTTTCTGGTGCTAACCTTAAAAATAAAAGTTATGTTTTACTCTACCAGAAATAGGTCTATACATTCTTGATGTTTTGTCACCTTGCACTGTCAAAGAGACCAGTGTATAGCATCTTGCTTTAATTGCATCTACTTTGATATGCAAACGGTCTCGGCATTTTATAACATTTCCTTTGGATCAGGCTAATGACTACAGTAATTTACTTGAATGGATTACCTCAAAACATAATCACGTATGGAAACTAACTTATGTCAAGACATGTTTTCTATGGAAAGTACCAGTAGTCGGCGAGATCCTTCCTCAATTGCTGAAAATAACTATGAACATACGTAAATTTAAAGTTCATAATATAAGGAATTGTTTTTTAACTTCGAAAATTGAAAGGGCACGAGTTTAAAAAAGATTAGGCCTTATCACGTTCAGACAGAATTGCCTTCATTCATCGTATCTAAGTTGTTGATTAGCTAATTGGTGATTTCCATGATCTGCTGACAGTTGGTTTGTTTCTACACCAAAGTTATTTTGATTGCAGTTTACTAAGTGTTTCCTTCTCCTCCATGTTAAGTGGCATTTCAGGCAACCAGACACGTTTGAGTTCACTTCTCCTGGATGTTTATGATAGCACGTAGTCTATCCCTATAGGTCTTTTTGTTACCTTGTCTTACAAGCCATTGTATCTTTTTCTTTACATTCTTTATTCAAGCGCACACCCCGTGAGTCGAACCAGGGTATGCGCTTAAGCAAAGCACGTTAAGGACTGCTCTCCATTCAGGGGAATCTAACGGATGGAATAATTCCCCGAAAAGAAGACTTCAACAATCGGAAACTTTACTCTGTCAATCTCGGTGACCGGGCCTGTGTCAGCGATTCAAAGCCTCTACAAGTATGCGAAACTGCCAGGATTAAGCTCTACAAAAAGCTTTCCCAGTCCGAGAATAAAGATTCAATCAATCAATCACAGCAGTAATCAATTAGATCAATTAGAACAATTAGAACACACACAAGAGGAACGATGAGCCACAGGCGAATAACTGCCGGTTGAGAGACGGATTATTACGTTTGATTCGGTTTCCATGATCTTAGTCTGAAATTCAGATCTGTCGAATGTAGAACAACAAACTGATAAACACACGATCGACTAGATTGGCAAGAAAAGGGAAAGGCCTTTGCTCAGCAGTGGGCTATACTGTACTATACATGCTGAAGATGATGATGATGAAAATCGTTTAGCCTAGTTATTTTAGTTAAACTCTATCGCCCTTTGCATTTTTATGTAGACAAAGATGGCGTCCCAACAAATTGTGGAGTCAGTCTGATGTTTTTAAACCGAATTCATAACCTATAATTTGAAAAACATTTTAGACACTTTTACTAAAAAGTAGAAACCCACTACTGAATTTCGGAGGGAGGGGGGCGATATGGTGCTCATACGGTCCTGTCGGATAGGCCTTCTTTTTCGTTAGGCTATATAATGTTCAGAGAGCGAGGTTCGATTTATGCTTTGATCTGAAGACATTGCCTGTTAATCGAACTACAGTATTACAGTTTTTACTCATCCGTTTAAGCTTACCATGATGCTTTTCTTATTCACATATCTAATAATTCACTCTAAAAGTACAGTGACATATGCAAAGACTGTGAGAGTATATATTTCACAACCAGATAGCCTCTGCTACTTTAAACCTTAGTTAGACTATAAAGTTTTATTTGGCTACTCTTGATAAAAAAGTGTTAAGCTATATCGAACGCTCCTTTCCCCCAGTATAGGCTGAGAAAATCCTGCAAACGCCACTAAACGTACCCTCAATACGAGTGGTTCATTGGGTTGAGTTAGCTAACTACGTCGTCTACGTAAAGGATTATAATCGATGTTCCGACGTGGAGTGTTATATCACATTTTTATGTTTTCAATACAAAATCTATATAAATGAGTAAACTAGTTGCTGCAAACTAAAAAAAATTCGTCTGAAAGCTGAGTAGGCTATGGTTGGGTTACACAATTTGACTTAGCCTACTGCTTAGTATTAGCAAATAGGCGTTTTTTCAATTCGTTTTCGTTTCGATTCAAAAAAAAATTGGAACACCATCCCCCACTCCTCCCCTTTGAGAAAATCCTGCGTACGCCACTGTTTATGCATTACAATTCCACTGACCAAGTTACCTGGCGATGACAAGACTTTTTATTTTAATTAGCCGGTTCTAAAAAATGTGTACTGTACAGTATGATACGGCAAGGGCAGTAGTAATAAAATGGGTCAAACTCCGCAACCTCAAAGTCACATCTAAAGAGTCAAAATGGCCCACGGGTTTGTGGTCACTGTTTGGCCACTCCTCGTGACTCCTGGCTTAGGTTTTAGATGTTTTTTTAACGTTCTTGGCATATTTTTTTTTCTTCACTGAGCGTGGTGTTGACACTCCATAGGCTATGCTTTTATGCTTTTGCACAACAAAATCTAAAAAAAAATTCATTCCTTTGACAAACCGTTGATAAAAATGAAATTTATTTTAACTAAAATTACTTTATTCTTTATTTTTAAGAATTCTAGTTTATATAAAAAAAAAAAAAATAAATAAAAAACAGTAAAAAAACGTATAAGTGCAAAACTAGTTTCTAATGCAAACAGTAGGCTAAATATAAAAAATTATGTGTTTCCCTATCAAGAGAAGCCTATACATTTTCGATGTTCTGTCCTTTTGCACTGTCGAAGAGATCAGCGTATAGCTTCTTGCTTGAAATGCATCTACTTATGCACGCAAACCGTTTCGGCATTAGGCTATATAACATTCCTTTGGATCAGATTAACGACTAATTTAGATAAATGGAGCAACCCAGCAAGCAATCGCGTTTGGAAACTAATGTAAGTCACGACATGATTTCCATAGAATGTACATGTACTAGACTTTTCGTTGCAAAAAAAACTAGGGGCAGACATAAATTTGTAAGTGATTAAATAAGGAATTGTTTTTCAACCATCATTATCATTAAGTTCCTTCCTCTCATCGAGGGTTGAAGGCAATGAGGCGCCCAGTTTCTCTGTTGTGAGATTTTTCTACTGCAGTTTTGTAATTAAGTCCTGACCAGTCTTCAATATCATTAGTCCAAATTCTTGGTGGTCTGCCCCTATTTCGTTTGCCGTTCATTTTTCCTTGTAGTAGTTGTCTTTGAATAGAATTATTGCGAATCATGTGGCCAAAATATTTCAATTTTCTTGATTTAATTGTTTGTAGAATTTCCATGTTGGTTTGTATTCTAGACAGTACATCTTTGTTTGTGATTTTATCCTTTCATGAAATTTTAAGCATTCTTCTATAAATCCACATTTCAAATGCCTCAAGTCGTTTAACCATTTGTGATGACAGTGTCCATGTTTCTGCATTGTAAAGTAACGTAGTCCATATATAGCATTTCATAATTCGTTTTCGAGTGTTGATGTTAATTTTGCGTGTTGTTAATATCTTTTTCATTTTTACGAAGTTGTTTCTTGCTATTTCTATTCGTCTCGATATTTCCATATCGCATCTGCCATTTTCAGTTATTGAAATATTTTTCAACAGAAAAAGCTAAAAAAATCAATATACTGTACACAATCCGATAAACATACAGCATGTTTGGACAAATTCTTCTGGAAGTTACAGGAAGTAATTGATTAGACTACTTAACTGGTGATTTCCATTCACGATAGTTGGTTTGTTTCTAATCCAAAGTTTGTTTTGCAGCAGTTTTCTGAGTGTTTCTTGCTCGTTCGTTTTTGTAATATTTCGCCCAGACACGTTTGAGTCTACTTTTCTTGGCTGTCATTGTTCTTGGCTGTTTGTGATACCACGTACAAGTCTTGGAAATTTGGAAGCTTTACTGCTAGAAAGTACAAACAGGTCTTTTTGCTCTCTCATCTTGCAAGTCATTGTTTTTTGTTTTCTTGGGCTTCCATCTATAATCTATATCATCACTCCCCATCTGAGCTTGAAGCAAATTGCGCATCAACGTGGGTTATCTGTTTCCTTGAGTCACGGTATGGGCTGCGTTGCTACCGGTGACACCCAGGGGCGAGTTTAACTGATGGGGGCTGGGGGCACTTTTAGATCGGGGGGACCCCGTGCAAAAAAGTGTTTTGCGCCGAGGGCGCGAAAAGCTTTACAAGGTAACTTGGAAGTCACCCACAATTTCGCTAATGACTTTACGCCAAGCTCAGTCACCATCTTGTGACTAAAAATTAAACTTGAAAGAAAAAGGAGGCATTTTGTAGAAACTTCAAAGGCTAAAAGAAACTAATAATAATAACACAAAATCACATTTTTCCACGTCAGGGGGCCCGAGGCAACTGCTCCCTCTGCACACACCCTAAATCCGGGCCTGGTGACACCACAACAAAGTTGATAGTCTGCTGTGAGATAATTCTAATGATGTTATGTGTTAATGTAAATTCTAGAATATCTCTTTCTTTAACATTTTTGATTTGTTGTTTGAATTTTGTGGTTGTTTATAAATGCCATACGACCACATAAAAGGAGCTGTCTTTGTCAACCAAAACTCTTAAAAAAGAAAGTATTGTGTAAGAAGGCATTGTGTAAAGAGAAAATAAGATGGAAGACATTTCCTTTTTCAAACTGCATATGCCTCTATACAAGGCCGTTGAGAGGATATGTTTGGCCCAGGAGCAATGAGATCCTCTTGCTCATCAAGACACTTTTAAGAAAAACGCACTATATTTAAAGAAATGCGGTGGTTTCTTCAGGTTCTCGTGCCCTTTGGAAATGTTACGGGGCCTCCAAATCATCCCGAACTGGGTCCAAAGTACCCTCTGGAGCCCCCTGTCTACAATACTGTGTTTCAACATAGTTGCAGTTTGAGGATTCTTGTGTGGTTGCTTGAAACGTTCGTTGAAGTTGTTGGCGCAAATTCGCAAGCATGTGCTGGATTGTAAATCGCAGTTTCCGAAGTTAAATTTTCATTATTTTTCTGGCTTCGAACCAAGGTTCCTAACATTTATTTTGTGCCATGATGACAGTCAGCGTAGCCACGATTGTCTTACATCATTTATCAATAAAGATTGCTACAGTGACGATGATGAGCCTGCCCTGCAAGCTACATCTAACAAGTGTAGAATCAGTTTCGACTAGTTTGCTTGTTGTGATGTATTTGTACATTTTATCACAAAGGCTTGCTGTGATTCTGCGCAGTAAAACATTATTCATCTGAGTGCAATTTAAAGGCTGCTTGGGTCAAGTTAATGCACTTTAAAAGAAAAAGATTGATAAAGTAGGCTATATTGGTAACCCGTATTTCTAATATTATGTAAGCTACCATGCAGCTAGCAAGTTCAGTAGCGATTGAACTAATCTAAAGTGTATTTGCAACGTTTCAGTAGAAGTTGTCAAATGCTGTTCAGAATAAGCAAATCGGAATACTTATTTCCAGTTCTTTGAATTGAATTTATTTTGTGCAAATAAGCTTCAACTTCGTTCATCAGGCAAAGTTTTTCCGACGATATAGTTTGAAACTAATAATTTATCTGGTTTTTAGATAGCACAATAAAAAAACTTTGTTAAATCGCTTCAAAAACATGTTAAAAGTTAAATCATGGCCTAGTAGCTTTCCATTGCCTAGTTCAGGTATCGGCAACTTTTTTAAACAAAATAGCCATTCTGCTATATCTTTCAGCAGATATGACCAGCAAAGTGCCAGAAAACGTAATACAGCCTACGTATTTCGTAGTATTTCTGTAACTATAGATCAAAAACACACTTTTGCTCTTACCTTAAGTTAAGGGGCGCTTATTTTATATGCGTAATCTTTTTTCGTGAAGGGCATTCCCGAATAACGATCTTTTGAGTTGCTACAAAACTAGCAGCCGTAGTGTGACACGAAGCTTTTCCATTTAATAAAAGCTTCTTTACTCTGGTTCTCTTTTTACACTAACTGCAATGGTGCTTTCTTTCGTTCTTCTCTAATAAGGTAGGTTACATTGCAGCAAATGCTCAATGCAAGTCAAAAAAAATCTTGTATTCTTTCCCACGTGTTAAGCATACAGGTATGCCAACATCACTTGCATTGAATGCAAAGTTCATGTTTAATTTCATCTGTAATACTAAATTAAATCTTCTGTTTTCGCCTGAAACCTTTCTCTGTTTGGATTTGTGCAGTCATGCTGTTAGCACTAAAAGCTTTAAACAGATCAGATGAAGTCAAAACTTGTTTGGTAAAAATCGATATAAGTGCAAATTATTCATTCTCATTTGCCAGCAAATTTAGGCGCAGGATTTGTCTAATCTTGAGGGAGCCGCTTCAGAGGAGCTGAAGCGCCGTAGGTTGCCGACCCTTGTCGAAGTATGGGGCAGTTTACTGATGCATACCAAAACTACCCGATTCGTTATGCCGTTGAGTGTGTTGTCAAAGAGTTAATCATATCAAATTAGATTTTTTAAACTTGACCCACTGTAGTAACCTTTCAAGATAGACCATACTGTTAGCTGTTTGAACTTCATGCTTAAATAGAAATTCAACTTATGTTTTGTTTTTGATAATAGTAATACTGTAGGCTATATAGTTTTGTCCTGCTTTTCGTAGAGATCACATTTCAATAAATAACGGCGTAATTTCTTTTCCAATGCATCATCACAAGGCATTGCGCTACCAGTGAGCATTGCGTTACCAGTGAGCCTTTTCAAAAGATAAATCATGTTAATAACATGTAAACCTACTAAAGAAAAGCTAATAAGATTTTATGAAACAATTAAAAAGTCTTGCGACATAAAATAAATATCAATTTAAGATGTATGGTAAAGTAATTTGCAACGTTTATTGATGCATATCAATCAATATCAGGGTGATTGACCAAATTTGCAACAAAGTAGACAAAATGGCCGAGTTTCGGTTCTCTATTTTGCAAGCAATCTATCAGTTGTGATTTCCACTGACAAGAGAAACGAATAAGCAAAAAACGGAAAAGCTCAGTTTGACGCAAAGTGGCATTGTCCTGTGCTGACGCTCGTGATCGAACGACGGCTTTTTTTAAAGCAGAAATAGCATCAAGACAATCGTTTGTAAGCAATTGCTCCTTGACTGTCTATGTGTTTTCAATAAACGTGACAGTAAAAAATATAAGCAAACCAATTATATTTTGCTAGCATATTCAGTTGTCGATAACGATTCGCGTTTCATCATAAGTCCAGATAATATACAGTAAACCTCGTTATTCGGACCACATCAAAACCAAGTCACATTAGTTCGTTTTAGTAGGTGGTCCTAATAAATGAAAACTTGTATAGACATAAATTTCAGAAAATTAAAACACAGTCCAATTTAACAGGTGCTGCCATCACATGTCAGACAATTAAGCCGAGTGCAATGCATTCATTTGAGAGAAACCGGTTTACTGCATTCATCGCATGGAAAATTTGGATTTCATGCAAAAAAACGTCAAAACATTAAGAACGATAAACTTTTTTGTTTATGATGACGGTGCAATTACGCAATAAAAATAAAATTACATCGTCAGCTTGGCTAAATAGATTATGGAAGTTTCTTGGTACGACAAGTTGTTTGTGCATTCAACGACATCTCCTTTGAATTCTGCAATACCTGCATCTCTCTAAAATTAACAAAAAAAAGATATGAGTTACAAAATCAGTTGTTCCTTTGTTTCGGGCTAATGAGTTTCATCACATGCTTAGCAAGTAACACTATAGACAACATACAAAATGTTAAAATTAAAAAAGTCAGCACATGAATCCGAGGAACCGCTTACCGGGATGATTAGTTGAGAAAAAAAAATCGAAAAATGAACTCCCGATGAAGTTATGTTCAAGCAAGTGTCCGCCCCACCTGCTCAGCAAGTGGTTAAGTGTCTGATTTTAAGCAAGAAAAAAATCCAAGACCAATCAGTGCTGTTACTGCTGGTTCGACTCCCAGCGTGTAAGCTTGAGAAAAGCATTCAAAGGATTGCTTTCCGATGTCCATTTAGTGGCACCTAATGAAAGGAGCAATTCACAGACAACAAGACTTCAACAATCGGAAACTTCATTTCACCAATTTCGTTGACTGGGTATGCATCAGTGGTTCAAAGCTTCTATAAGTATGCGAAACTGCCAGTAATAATTTTTCAGACGTTTTTTTTTTCAATTTGATGGTAAACTCAAACCAACCGGTTAACCTGTACTTTTTCACAAGTCGTTAAACTGTGACACTGCGTTAGATTAAGACAACAAATACTGTAAATTATAGACGACTTTTAACTACCACGTAAAATAACCACATGTTGATTAGCTACAAAACTGATTTTTACTTCTCCTTCTTTTGTTTTTAATTCTGCATGTCGCAGGATGATCATAGATGGGTTTTCCGTCAGCCAAACGGTAGGCTATTATCTGGCAATATCTCCGACAACGTCCCTGCGAGTTTACAAAAATAAACAACTTTAATAACTCGAAAAAGCATAACTGAAGTAACTTATTTATAAATAGTGGACTTTGATATTTAATGTGAATACCAATAAAATACGTGACTAATTTTTTTTTAGAAATGGTCTGTTGAAAATATTTTTTAGAAACGTAAACAATATGTTTTTGTTTTTTTTGTATTTTGTTTTGTCAATGTTATTTGTGACATTATACTTTTTAGACCATCAATTTGACTCATATCCGAGACAGTAGCGGATCCAGAAGGGAAGCACTTGTTCACGTTCTCTCCCAAAATATAGGGAAAAGACATGTAGCCTACTTTTGCTACACTTTTGCATAGTTTTCTCGCTCGTTTTGCTTGCTCAAACCCATTTTATTTCTTTAACCGCCAGCGTTGGGCACACACGTTCTCAGCAGTGGTTTTAAGAGATAGAAACATTTTATAGGCTCTTTAAAACCTAAGAAAATACTGCAATAGTTAGAAGTATTAATTAAACGCATTGCTCATTCAACTAGTAAACAAATAACTTAACCTATTCCAGTGTTAATAGAGTTATGAATTTGATCGTGACTCGTACAATCCTTCAAACGGATTTTCGTAATGCCACTAAAAGACTCACAACACAATAGCCTGCAAACGTTTATCAACAAATATACCTACTGCACTGAGGAGTCCGGAACGGTGTGCACTGTCTGCAGTTATGGACGCTCTTGGCTTACGCCGGTTGAGCACTTTACTGGAGGCACCTTGCTATGCATTGCGTAAAGCTCACTGCTTGCAGTATGAGCACTTTGGCAAGGTTGGCAGTAGTACAATTTTTGGAACTTAAGTACCACAAATGTCACATGGAGATATATATCTCCATGGCACATACCAGTGTGCCTACTGCACTGAGGAGGCCGGAAGGCCGAAACGGTGTGCACTGTCTGCAGTTAAGCTTATTGTTAAATTTCTTATTATAATGAAAAATGGCCTATTTAAAAGCAAACTTAATTTTAAACAAAATTTTGCCACTCAAACGTCTACACTATACAGAAATAATAATGATACGTGTTTTTGTATAGCGCTGCATCCATCGCAAATGTGCGTTGCTCCTCTGCGCTTTACAAAGCACACAATGTCGGTGCACCTATATAGAGACGCAAATGAATGCATTAACAACTAGTTTAAAATTTAATGACTTTAGTCAAATAAGCTACAATGTAAATGCCTTGTGCAAAAATAACTATTGAGCTTTAAAATATACAAAAAAGGAACCAAAACAAGGTTAAGTTGGTCAATTTGTCCATGGGTAGACAAGCCACCTTACCATCCTACCTAACTATGTGCTTCTTCCAACCTCAACTTTTACATTGTCCATTTTAGCTGAAAAAATTTACTTTGTCGAAGGCCCAGTAGGCTACCCCCTTTAAAA
Source organism: Aplidium turbinatum (assembly GCF_918807975.1). Taxonomy (NCBI): domain Eukaryota; kingdom Metazoa; phylum Chordata; class Ascidiacea; order Aplousobranchia; family Polyclinidae; genus Aplidium; species Aplidium turbinatum. The sequence goes on along the minus strand of NC_137480.1, from coordinate 17,797,793 downwards.
TTTGTTTTGTAGATCAATTACTGTTCCGAGATGGTTACAATTTTTCAAAACTCAACCATGTAGTGCAAGCATAGTTTTAAAAAAGGTAACTACTTACAAAGTATATAACAAAATTAAAATAAGTTAACCTACTGAGAAAGTTTAGCTCTCTTGCTTCAATTATCGTTTTTCTAATTCTAGGTCATTGTTTTGTTTTTAGTTCAGTAAAAACTGGTCTTATTAATTATAAAATTATACTCCAACCAGGGCGTATTTTTTTTTGTGAATGCAAGACATTTTATGAGAAATTAAGTTTCTTATAAAATTATCCATACGACGACGAGGAACCAACGACGAAGACGACTATTGGAATTTTGCAAACTCAATCAGCTGATAATAGCAAACACTTTATTTCAACAACCACCTAGACGACTATACACATGGCATAGCCCTGGAGATCAATATCGTAACCAAATTGACTTCATTATGATTAAGTCAAAGATTCAAGAACTCAATAAAACAAGTCAAAACGTATCCAGAAACGTATTGAAGAAACGAAACAACAGTACAATCTTTTGGTGAACAACAAATTTGCCCTATTGAACAACGAATCTGGACCACAAGAAGGCGACACTGAGAACATGATTGAAAACCAATGGCATGAAATACAGAAGAACTTGAATGATGCAAGCAAAAAAGTTTTAAAACAAAAGAAAAAAGCCTCTAAGCAACTATGGATGAATCAAGAGATTCTAGACTTGATGATAGAAAGAAAAAGAAATAAAGACAATAACATCCAGTATTTTAAGCTACATAAAGAAATAAATCATAAGTGCCAAACAGCAAAACAAAAGTGGTGGGATGAACAGTGTGAAACTATAGAACAATTAGAAGCTACGCACAAGTCACGAGATATGCATCAAAAAGTTAAAGAAATGACTGGTAATAGAAAGTCAAAAGCAACACAAAACAATTGCATCAAGAATAAAGACGGAAAAATTATTTTCGACCGAGATCTGGTGACGCGAAGATGGGAAGAGTATATTAGCGACCTGTATGGAGATGAGAGAGGAAATATTCCTGCTATTAATAATGAAGAAGGTGAACCAATACTGGAATCTGAATTTGATGAAACCATAAATGAATTGAAAAACCATAAAGCTCCTGCTGGTAAAGATCAAATAACAACGGAAATGATAAGAGCTCTAGATTGTGAAGGACTAAAACATATTTATAACTTATGTAATAACATCTACATGAATGGCCACATACCACTAGAAATGAATGAATCCATTCTTGTCAAACTGCTGAAGAAGCCAAAAGTCACACAGTGTACATAATTTAGAACCCTTAGTCTGATGAGTCATATATTAAAAATTTTGCTGAGAGTTGTTCTCAGAAGAAATAGAAAAATCATCGAAAATGAAATTAATGAAACTCAAATTGGTTTATTCCGGGAAAGGGAACACGTGAAGGTATTTTCAATATGAGAACTATATGTGAACGTTACAACCAAATCAATAAAGATGTTTATACCTGCTTTATAGACTATGAAAAGGCCTTTGACCGAATTAAACATGAAAAATTGATGCGATGTTTGGCTGATATACTGTAGGTTTAAATGGAAAAGATCTGCGACTGATAGCTAATCTATATTGGACGCAAAAAGCGTTTATTCAGATGGAAGATGGTTTATCTGGTGCAATAGACATAAAACGTGGAGTTCGCCAAGGGATGTATACTATCTCCATTTCTATTCAACATGTATACTGAAATGATTTTCAGACAGATTGATGGAATTGGGGGTCTCAGAATATTGAGACGAATAGAAATAGCAAGAAACAACTTTGTAACAATAAAAAAGACATTAACAACACGCAAAATTAACATCAACACTCGAAAACGAATTATGAAATGTTATATCTGGACTACGTTACTTTACAATGCAGAAACATGGACACTGTCATCACAAATGGTTAAACGACTTGAGGCATTTGAAATGTGGATTTATAGAAAAATGCTTAAAATTTCATGGAAGGATAAAATCACAAACAAAGATGTACTGTCTAGCATACAAACCAACATGGAAATTCTATAAACAATTAAATCAAGAAAATTGAAATATTTTGGCCACATGATTCGCAATAATTCTATTCAAAGACAACTACTAGAAGGAAAAATGAACGGCAAACGAAATAGGGGCAGACCACAAAGAATTTGGACTAATGATATTGAAGACTGGTCAGGACTTAATTACAAAACTGTAGTAAAAAATCTCACAACAGAGAAACTTGGCATCTCATTGCCTCCAACCCTCGACGAGAGGAAGGAACTTAATGATGATGATAGAATTATAAAAATAATCTTATGGTTGATGTATTTTGATACGTTTTTGAAGATTTATTTAAAAAAAAAAAATAACACTTGGTAACATGCATGCGGAATTCGATCTGCATGGTTTAGCCTACTTGTAGGCTTTTAACGAAAATACGCTATTTAAAAAGTGGGCCAAGGCAAACTTACTTTGATGTGGCTGAGTCTAAGATCTTTTAATAAAAGCCTTTCATGTTTTCACGAAATTTGGCTTAAAGTCGGTTTTCGGTGTTTTTACGAACTCAGTGTTTTATGTGCAGCTGCAGCTATCCAGTTGTAAACAAGACAACTGTAAAAATGATTACGGCGGGAAGATTTTTATTCAACTATGTCAACCAGCATATAAAAACCTTCTGCCATATTCAAGTTCTGTAGCACTGCGTGGACGTCGCTATTATAGCTAGTCGCTAAAGTTATAGCTAATAGCTAGTCGCTAAAGAACCAATAGGTTGTTGTTGGTATACTGTAGATCTATTTGGTATAGATCAATTGGCGCCAGCTTGCCACTCGTGTTGCTGTGATGCACGCATTTGCAAATCAAGCAGCATACACCACTGATCTACCCCCAGTAACTCACCAGCTTTGGTCTGGATGGTGCAAAAACGGAGATGTGATCTATAGTTTCTGAAATGAATATATTTCAATGGTTATGGATATTTTTAGAGAAAATAAAGCAATAATGTAGGCATTTGTTTTCAAAACTATTAGGCCTATGCAATAAAAATAAATTGAATGCAGTCAATTCCATTTGTTTTGAAAGCTAATACTCCCTATTTTAGACAGCAAATACTGAAGGCAGGTCCGGCTCGTCTATTAGGCAAACTCGGTAACTGTCCGAGGTGCATCCTTCATGAGGGCGCAGAGTAGGGTGGAGTGAAAACACTTTTTTCTTCATTTTGCTTAGCTTGGGGTTGGAAAACTTGCCAATTACTATTAAAAACAGTTGTGCAAAATTAGAATGTAATCTGACGACATCTTGATCTGCCACCAGCCACTTGAAAATTTACTATTTCCTTCTACATTAAGGTGGATCAATTTAAGGGGGTGTAAAACTTTTTTCCTCATTTTGTTTAGCTTGGGTAGCCAAAACTTGCCATTGGACATATAGAACACTGTGCTAAAAGTATATTTCGATCGAACAAATTTTTGATCTGCAACCAGGCCATTACTTATCGACTAAAAACGCAAAAATACATGCAAATGTATTTGAATTTGAGGTTAGCATAGAGATTTATTACAATGCAATGGAATTGGTAATATGCATCAAACTTCCTCGCTTTAGATGAAATAGTCACGTTTCGATTCGAACTTGGGCATTTCTTGTCGTGATTCAATGCGTGAGCGTATAAATCCATCTCGCGAATTAACCCCGCACACCGCCGCTGAAGCTTCCGTCACCAACTTGACGCACCTTTCCACCACCTGTGTGAGACATGGAAATCGAGGAAATAAAAGTTTTGGAGTGTCCTTAGCTGCAATCATGTCTCGCAATTCTTTGTACCCCATGTTTCTTGTCACAGGTCATTGACTGCTGTGCCTGGATGTAACAACGTGATCTGCGGCGGTCTCAAACGCAAGGAGAAGAATCTTCTCGAACTTTTTGGGAAGATGCTCCATACACGAACCAAGAGATTTTCCAAGAGGACCGGAAAATTCACGCGGTCCGGTTGTTAGTCCATCCAGATGTGCTAATACATGTCTCATGAGAAACGTGTTCTCCAGAGATATGGATACTTCGCACACTCAAAAAACATTACGTTGGCCATGATCACAGATGAGAGACAAATAATCCGTGAGCTTGGACTTAAGTGAATTCAGAAAACTCGATCAAGCCATCGCGAACAGAAAGCAATACGACGATTCTGCACACCGCCCTAATAGTTTGACGCCAACGAATACTACGATATGGTTGACTGGCAGCTTCTCAATTTCACCGAGCCTCCTGTGACAAGAAATATGAGGGACCAAAAATTACAAGACATGATTACAGCTAAGGAAACTCCAGAACTTTTATTCCCTCGATTTCCGTGTCTCACACAGGTGGTGGAAAGGTACGTCAAGTTGGTGACGGAAGCTTCAGCGGCGGTGTGCGGGGTTAATTCGCGAGATGGATTTATACGCTCACGCATTGAATCACGACAAGAAATGCCCAAGTTCGAATCGAAACGTGACTATTTCATCTAAAGCGAGGAAGTTTGATGCATATTATCCTTTCCATTGCATTGTAATAAATCTCTATGCTAACCTCAAATTCAAATACATTTGCATGTATTTTTGCGTTTTTAGTCGATAAGGAATAGCCTGGTTGCAGATCAAAAATTTGTTCGATTGAAATATACTTTTAGCACAGTGTTCTATATACCCTATCGTAAGTTTTGGCTACCCAAGCTAAGCAAAATGAGAAAAAAAGTTTTACACCCCATTAAATTGATTCACCTTAATGTAGAAGGAAATAGTAAATTTTCAAGTGGCTGGTGGCAGATCAAGATGTCGTCAGATTACATTCTAATTTTGCACAACTGTTTTTAGTAGTAATTGGCAAGTTTTCCAACCCCAAGCTAAGCAAAATGAGGAAAAAAGTGTTTTACCCACCTAAATCGATCCACCCTAGCGCAGAGCTTGCTTTTTAGTTTACCAGTTTCGTAACTTTTTTTGAAATTAATTTCTTTGAATAAATATGTTTTCGTGTTTCGAATATTGTATGGGAAAGTCACTTTGACAATGACGCTTTGAAACCATACAATATTCTTTTTGATAAACGCAGATTCAATAAAGCAGAAGAAGAATTCTATCTGCTCAAAGGAGGAATTATCATTTCTCCTTTATAACCACAGTAAGTTATTTGTTTACGACAGTTAAAAAAAACGTCTCAAAAAATTTGAACTTGTTGTAAAACACTAATATACAGTAGACCTATCAAGCAGAGACACCGAAGGTAATGATTTGAGCCATGAACAAGCAGCAACAGCTTCACGGTTCCCAAAATTTAGGACACATGAAGATGTGCTGTCGTTTCTGGTCCAGCTAATTTTTTTAAAATTGAGGTGGCAATCGTACCCTTCCCCCCACATCCTCAGCTCCTTCACCTATTTTGATGTAAGCTGTATCAGCATCTTGTAAATTTTGACTAGCATAACAAAAGCATAACTTTTATTGTTAACTTATTACCGTGAAGTGTTGAGCAATGGGGTGCACAAATTAAAGCTTACTTTATAAGGGCGCAAAATAGCCTTGCGCCAGCCCTGATTGTAGGCAACTCAAAATTTACTGAAATAAAATTACTTGCTTATAAACAAAATAGATTTGAAAAAACCAACTTTGTAACTCAAAATTTCATCTTCGTGTATTGGTAAGCTAACTGGTATGTTGCCTACGATTGCAGCCTAGGTATATGTATGCTTTTAAACGATATAGTCTGACAACAATAATCAGATCATTGCCACGGCTATTATTGGGAGAGGGAGAGGGTTAATTTAAATTTTATTTCTGATTATAGGCTACAACATCATATGCTAAAACTTCTTGTATAAGTTTTTTGAAATTGTTGTCTTAATCCTACCGACCTCAAAAATGGTTTTCAGAAGGACTGGCTAATATTGACCACGACGCGAAAAAATTGCTTCATTATTATGGCCTATTAGTATTTACGCTACTTTTTGTTCATGGCATATAAAGTTCAAATAATGGAGTTTGTGTGATTTACTAGCCTGCATCCGTGATGAACCTCAAACAGCACATCATACATCATGGTGTAGTAACTTGACCTACAGGACATTGCTTGAATTGCTGCCTGTGATCATTTCGATTTGTGCGCATGGCTACGCGCATGCGTAAAAGCGTGACTTAAATACAGACATTGTTTATTGAAGAAATAGAAAGTAGGATACCACAATGAATTGATAGATTCAAGAGTATGTACAGCTTTTTTCCACACAAGTATTGATGCTGAGAAGCATCATGAACAGCAGATGTCAGCCTGAGATTTTCAACTTGTTTTTGCAGCAAAAGCATAGCAAAGACAAGTCAATCTATCTGATTGAACTTCTTCTTCTTCTTCTTCGTCGTATGAGCTTTCTTCCGGACTATATGTTTGGGCATGAGGTCATCAGCCACTCGACAGTCTCATCATCCAGGGCCTTCAGTCCAAGCGTTCCATGTGGTGGTTGATGGATTGGGCAGTTATGGACGACATGGTCTACTGTCTGGTCTGTGGCACCACACTCGCATCCCGGTGAAGGAGCCAGGCCCCATCTGCACATGTCTGAACGAAAGCGCCCGACGCCGGTTCGTAGGCGGTTAAGCTGGACCCACGCAAGTCTTGCGAGGGACATTCCCGGAGGTTGGGGATCGACATCGGGTAGGAAATCACAGAGTCGGGAGGTGTTGTTTTGCCACTCCGTGTTCCATGTGTAGTTCGTCCAGTGTGCCGCACTTATAAGATCTTCAACGTTGTTCAGAAGCTGTCGTGCGGCGGGCGCAAATGAGCGTCTTGATTTCAGTCGCTGCTGTTCTCCAGGTAGGCGCTGTAATGTACTGTGGAGGAGGTGGTCGGGGTCCAGTGCGCGACGAGCAAGGAAAATCATGGCTCCTTTACGGCGAAGCTCAGCAGGTTGGATGCCTGCAAGGATGAGAAGGCAGTCCGTTGGAGTGGGACGCAGGCATCCAGTCACAGTGTGTAGTGCGTCGTTGATGGCGGTGTCAATGTGGCGGGTGTGAGAGCTGTGGCACCACACTGGTGCGCAGTACTCGGCGGTAGAATGGACGAGGGCCAAGGTAGCTGTGCGAAGGGTTTTCGCGTCAGCTTCCCAGCCGGAACCCGCCAGCCGCCTCAAAAGTGCAACGCGCGCAGATAGTTTTTTGCGCAGTGACTCCAGGTGTCGTCGGTACGTGAGTGACCTGTCCAGGGTTACGCCGAAGTAGGTGGGTTCGGCGCAGTATGGCAGGCGTTCGTCATCGGTGGTAATGTTGATCTCACGTTTTGCTTCCTTCTTGTTTAGATGGAAGGCCGCCGACACTGTCTTTGCCTTGCTGAGCTGTAGCTTCCATTTCTGGAGATATGTTAATATAGTTGACATGTCCTGGCTTAGGTTCCTCTTCATTGACTGCCAATCTCCGGCTGGATGTAGGAGAGCCAGGTGGTCTGCGTAAGCATACTTCCTGGAGATGGTGTCAGGCAGGTCATAGATGTACGTCTTAAAGAGGAGGGGGGCCAGGACAGAGCCCTGTGGGACACCGTTCCTGAGTCGACGTAGTCTACTTCGTCGGCCGCTACCGGTGGAAAGGGTAAAGCTGCGGTTTTGCACAAGTTCCATAATCATATGGACCATGTGCCTGTCAGGAAGGAGACGGAGTAGTTTGCAGGTAAGGCCGCTGTGCCATACAGTGTCGTAGGCAGCCATGAGATTGACAAACACGGCGCCAGCCTTATTTTTTGGCGAGAAGCTATTCTCGATGTCTTGGGTCATCAGAGTGACCTGGTCTACGGTTGATCTTCCGTGGCGAAAGCCGGCTTGTTCCGGAGGGAGCTGAGGGTCTATCATCGGTTCGACACGGGCGTAGATAAGTCTCTCGAGTATCTTGAAGGGGATACAGAGCAGAGAAATGGGACGGTAGCTCTTCGGATCCTCTGGGGGCTTCTTCGGCTTTGGAACTGCAACCACTAGGGCTCTTCTCCAGATTCTTGGGATGCGCAGGTGACACAAGCAGCAGGAAAGGAAGTCTTTTAACCAGGACCTCATAGTGGGGGCAGCTTGGAGTATTAGTTCCGGGCATAGGTGGTCAAGGCCCGGGGATTTGCCTGGCTTTAGGTGCTGGAGGGCGGAGGCAATTTCCTCTGGGGTAAACGCACCAGAGATGTTGGCCTCGACAGGTGTTGGGACCTTCCAGAGGTCCGTCATTTCCTTGAGGACGGACTTGTCTGATTCACGGTCTCTCGTTCTTTGCACTCCATTTTTCACAAGTTGTGAGGCGATGGCATTTGCTGAAATGAGGCACTGGCGACGAAGGGCACGTGATCTGCCAGTGAGGTTGTTGAGTGTACTCCATGCTGTGCGGCTGGAGTGCGTGAAGTCGATTGAGTCGATGGCTTCTGTCCAGCGCTTCTTCCTCTTTGAATCCAATCTTGCCAGCAGGGCTGTTGCTGAGTTGGAGGTGGCGGTGCCCTGGGGGGAACGGAGGAAGTCGCGGTAGAGCCTGTCGCACTCCACATCCCAGCAAGGTATGTAGCTTTTCCGTCGACCTCGCGGGATGGAGTCTTTTGCCGCAGATATGATTGCATCACAGAAGTCCTGGTAGGCTTCGTCCACTTTGATGGTGTGTGGGGATGGGAGGTACTGCGTATTGAACTAAAGCCAGCAGATGAAATAGACAGCTAAATGAAAAAGAATTGAGTGGAAAATCTCAGCATGTGGACCAGAATCGAAAATGCAAAATAAGTTTTTATAGAAAGAAGCTAAAGATGTTTGATCAGTTGTCATAACAAGACAATCTGAATGCAACTTTATTTTTTGAAAAGTAATTTTTAGAGATAGGTTTTGGTTGAAACATTCAATTCATGAAAACCTAAACATAACCAGCTTCATACAAACTGTAGGTTAATCATAATGTCAAAATTATTGTATTTTAACCTGCTGCGAAATCTTGACCAAAAAACTGTTTGCAACAGTCTTATCAGTATAGTAGTTCATTTTCATGTTTTTATATTGCCGTATGTTAAATGTCGTGTGGGACTGTGGGTGTTAGGTTTTGTCTATGAAGTAAGTAGCCTATAGTCCTTCTCAAAAGTAATTTTCAGAAGATTTTGGATGAAAATGAAAAAACAGAATTACCAGAGATCTTGGAATACCCTGTTGTGTCCTGAAATCAAAGTTTAAGCTAAATTTGAATTTTTTTTGCCAAATTAGTCCTCCATCCCTTAAAATTACTAGGCCTACCTATCACCAGAAATGAATAGCCTGTAGGTTCTTTCGTGCAAGCGATGCTTAAATCGGATAACGAATCAAGGTCCGTTTCAACTTGCAAGACTTCAAATTAACTAATTTAGCGCTAAATTAAGAAAGGTTCTTACCTGGCGGTTCAAAGTAAACTTCAGCTGTGGAGTGTAAAACACTGAAAAATGCAACAAAAAGTAGAACTAACGCAGTTCTCATTTTTAGCAGAAATATGGTTTATCACTGCTCAAAAAAGAAAATTTCAATGTTTGGAAATCTTTTATAATTAACCATTTAGTTTAAAGTGTGAAGCTAGTTTTTTTAATGCAAACCGCAAATTTAAAAGTTATGCGTTCCTCTACTAAAACTAGGCCTTTACAAGTATACATTCTTCATATCCTGTCACTTTGCACTGTCAAAGGGACGAGTGTATACTTTCTGCTTGAGTTGCATTTACTTATGTATTGCAAACCGTCTCGGCATCATAGCCCATCTCTATTGCATTTCCTTCGCATCAGGCTATTGACAAATTTAGTTAAATAGATTAACCCAGAAAGTAAGCACGTCTGGAAGCTAACGTAAGTCACGACATTATTTTTACGAAAAGTATCTGCGATAAATCCTTCCTTGCTAAAAGTAGGCTAACTGTAAACATAGCTACAGTAGCCTACCCTACGTAAATTTGTATTTGTTTATACCAAAAACTGTTTTTTTGCTTTTGAATATCGAAACGATTTAAAAATGTTACCCATATCACGTTGAGACAGAATTGGCCTTTTAGTTGGTTGGTTTAAATCTGATTCTTCGGACTAACAAAGCTTTTGATTGGCTATTCCTGACAGTTTCGCATACTTGTAGAGGCTGTTGACACAGGGCCGGTTACCGAGATTTGCAAAGTGAAGTAGATTATTTGAGGAGTGAATGCAACTGGAAGATCTAAACTTGTTCCACAACTGGGACGAGTAAAAATACATAAAGTTGCGATCTGTTTGAAGCACAAGTCATTTGAACAAATGCAGTTTTGTAGGCCATACGTCTTCGGGTGCTTTCTGACTACCACAATTCTATTACAGATTTTATTCAAGCTTTAAACAATTGGATTGATTTATTCATTCTACAGTACAGTCATACACTACAATTTCATACAAGCAGTGACGGACGTGGAGGCGCATTGAACCATGTCCTACCTTTTGAAAATTATTTTAAACGATTAAATGTTTGGGTAGCAGCAGTTGAATAAATCCCTAGTGAAATGAATGAAACGTTTATTCAAGTCAGTCCACAGAAATATGTAAAATTTGTAATGACCTAGATAAAATGGCCACGCTTTGGCCTCGAACTGTGGAAACAATCTGGCAACTCTGATTTTTACTGACAAGAAAACGAATAAACAAAAAAGCGGAAAAGCTTAATTTAACGCATAATTAAAACAAGGCCTTATACTATGCTGTATTTCCCGAGCAAATAAGTGCTAATAAAAAAAATGGCTCCTCTCAAGAAAATCTTGCGTACAAAACTGCGTGTTTTCAATAACAATAACAGTAAAAAAATGCAAACAAACCAGCTTTACTTCGCCATCACTGCAAATATATTAAGTTAAGTCCAAATGAGAAACAGTCAACTTCGTCAACGGACCGCATCAAACCAACTCAAATTAATTCGTTTCAGGGGTGTTCAATTAAAAAAGAAAAAACATTGTACAGACACATGGAATTAAAAAAAATGAACAAGCTCTCCAAATAAGCAGGTGCTGCCAGTAAACGTCACTCACATCGGGCCAACTGAAGTTGGGTATTAATTTTAGCGAAGGCAGTTTATTGTATTCATCGCATAGAAAATTTGTATTTTATGCAAAAACACATCAAAACACTACGCATAAAAAACTGTTTTTTGTTTATGATAACGGTGTAATGACATGATAGAAATAAAATTGCTTCGTCAGCTCAACCTTTTGGAAGTAATGCAGTTACGTACAATACACTGAGTATGGGAGTTTATGGACGTTTCTTGGTACGGCAAGTTGTTATGCATTCAAGTACATTTCCTCTGAATTCTGCAAAACTTGCATAGCTCTGAAATTACCAAAAAACAACGTGGGTTACAAAATTAATTGTGTTCTTATTTCGGCTAATGAGTTTCATTGAACTTTTCATAAAACTAGGCAAAATGTTCACATTTACTCATAGAAAAAAAATGTTTCAAATGTTGAAATTGCAAAAGTCAACACTGTTCTATAGTGGAACTATATAATTTACATGAATCGAAACTTCGATAAAGTTATTCTAAAGCTAGCGTGCGTCTTAGTTGCTCAGTTGGTTGAGCGATCTACTATGTGCAATGACAAATTGCATGTTTAAGCAAAGCTGGTTTAGCTTTCGGCGAGTGGGTTAGAAAATAGGATTTTAATAAGGGCTGCTGTTTATTCAGCAACACCTGGTAAATGGAATAATTTACAGATAATAACACTTTAACAAGCGGAAAACTTCGTTCCGCCTATCTCGGTAATAGGTCCGGCGTCAGTGGTTCAAAGTTTCTGCAAGTAGGCTATGTGAAACTGCATGAAATACCATTTCAGTTCGAGTATGAAGATTCAAATCAACCAGCTATATTCCACATTCCGCTGTCAGTTTCCAAACTGTGACTCTGTGTTAAATTAGGACAATATATACTGTATATTATAGACTACTTTTGACCACCACAGGTTGATTAGCTACAAAACTGATGTTTTTACCTTTTCTTCTTTTGTTTTTAGCTTTTCCACATTTCGTAGGACGAAAATAAATGGGTGTGCCTTCAACATAGCCTATTATCCTGCAATATCTCCGACAACGTCCCTGTGAGTCAACAAAAATAAACAATGACGTAGAAAATTTTAATAAAACTGATAAAACGCATTATTGCAAGAAACTTAAATAGTGGAATTTGATGTTAATATAAAAACCATTAAAATACATGAATAGTTTTCTTAACAAATCTTTTGTTGAAAATATTTTTTAGAAACGTAAAAGTGCGTTTCTTGTATGTCGCTTAGTAAAATACTTTTGGCAATAAATTTTTTAAACTATCTCCTTAAATCAAGTCCGAAATAATGGTCGGACCATCTTACAAAACTCTCGTCATGTAGTAGCCTACAAGTAGAGTTTAGTTTTAGAAATAGAACTAATTGTTTTAATCTACCAATTTATTTTATCTTATTTTTTTTCAGTTTCAAAAAATATTAGCAAAATTACAATTTGTAGCCCCATTGAAAAAGTTTAGCTCTTTTATTTATACAGAATGAGACTGTTTACCAGGATTTTAAATAATTACAAAATCATTTTTTTCCTTCTTCTTGCGAGTGCAAACCTGGCTACTACAACATGATAAAAAATGCCTTATTTCTAGTGTTTTTCAGTCAGAACTACTGACTTTATCAAGGGGGCTGAAACAGGTAATAACTATCTATTTAGCAGGAAAATTGCACCCCACAACAACACATTGACGAAGTAAAAAATTTGACGAATAAAAAATTAAAAACGCACAAAGAGCTACCCAACTCTATTGACAACGCAGGTGATGCTTATAAAACAAATGTCATTTACATTATTGCCTTTTATTTTTAAATCATGGTATTATTATTAGCTTAGGTCAGTAGAAGCTTGCTCTTAGCGATTATGAAAGATAGTCTATTCTGGTCTTATTCTATAACAGGGCTTCTCAAACTTTTCTGTTCTGCGACCCCATTTTGAAAAATATATTTCTATGCTACCCCATTATGGGGACATCCACGTTAATGACATTAAAACGGGGTTAGTTTTTTTGTCTCAATTTGTTTCGGTTCTTTTTGGCTTACTTTATAATTCTCTTTCTGAAGTAGTAAAACAATATCGAAAGGAGCATGAAAACAACAACAATGAAACATGAAAAAAGCAACGAATGAAAACAAGAAATAACAAACGAATAATCCGACCCTAATTAAGACTATAACAAAACAATACAAATGTACCCAATTCGTTACTTTTGGTCAGCAATGATAGCGTAGCATCAATTGTTACGATTGGTTATATTTTATCGTTCGACATTTCACACCGACGGTTGCGGTCAATTGACATCATGGCAAGACTACAACCTACCGGTACTAGACTAAATTAAACTATTTTATTACGACCCCAAAATTTCATTACGCGACCCCATTTGGGGTCGCGACCCATAGTTTGAGAAGCCCTGTTCTATAACTCACCAGTTTCGGTCCAGAAGGTGAAAAAATAGAGGTTCTTTCTTGGTCTATTTCTTGGTCTATTTCTTTGACTATTTCTTTGTTTGGTCGATTTCTTTCTTGGTCTATTTCTTGGTTTATTTCTTTGGCTATTTCTTTGTTTGGTCGATTTCTTTCTTGGTCTATTTCTTGGTTTATTTCTTTGGCTATTTCTTTGTTTGGTCTATTTCTTTCTTGGTCGTTATCGATCTTTTGAACTTAAATAAAGTAATAAAGTGGTTAGTATTTTATTTCAAAAACTATTAGTCTATATGATCAAAATAAATTAAACAGTGAACTTCTCTCGTTTTGGAAAATAGACCTAAGCACCAAATTTTAAACAGCAAATATCGTACGCAAATTTATAAAAAGTAAATTTGCTTGCTTAGAAACAAAATAATTTTGCAAAAACCAGCCTTGTTACCCAAACTTTCGTCTCAGTGTGTTGGTAAGCTGATTCATACATTCGTATGTCTTAGTTGATATCTTCTCATAACAAATATGCCACCGTCACTACAGATTTTCTTACCACAGCCTTTACGGTATTTATCACCAGAAATAAATTGCACGCATAGCCTACTTTGCGTGACTGGTGCTTTTGTTTGCCTTTAAGTGTTTTGCTAAATACACAGTTGCATGCTTTTGAGCGGTGTCGAACCGGCGCCCTTTCGAACGTCGTTCCAGAGCTCTCACCACTCGGCAATGCAACCGACTGGTGCTGTCGGACAAGACATCAAAATATTTTTTAATTTATAAGCATTTAATTTTTTGTTAGGAAATTTTATTTATCAAAGCACTGACATGTTAAGTCAAAAATTTAGTTTCAAATGAACTCAATACAGTATAATCAAATTATAGATTCTTACCTGCTACTTGAAAGTTTAGACCGCCAGCTGCGGGGCGTAAAACACTGTATAGTGCAACAAAAAGTAAAGCTAAAGCAGTTTTCATTTTTAGCAGAAATATGACTTATCACTGACCACAAAAGAAAACTCGGTGTTTAGTCACATGTAATGCTTTTGTTTAACAAAATAAGTGGCTATAGCCTATCTCACCGCGTCTTGAAACGTATTTTCATGCAACGATTTTTATACAAGGCACTGTTTGTTTTTTTGTTCTTCAAGACCACACTTTCAAGATGAGAAAGATGCTATTGTCTCTAGCATGAATAAAAATCAAATGTAGCCTATTTCTACTGAAATTTTTTTATTTATAAGATTTCTATTTTATTCTAAAAAACTAACCCACTTCAACAATAAATTTTTGTTACCACCCATTAAGTTTGAAGTTTGAGGCTAGTTTCTAATGCTAATCCTAAATATAAAAGTTGCACGTTCCTCTACCAGAAGTAGGCCTACGCTTATACATTCTTGATGGTTTGTCACTTTGAACTGTCAAAGGGACAAGTGCATAGCTTCTTGCTTAAATTGCATCTACTTTGATATGCAAACGGTCTCGGCATTTTATAACATTTCCTTTGGATCAGGCTAATGACTAATTTACTTGAATGGATTCCCCCAAAACATAATCACGTATGGAAACTAACTTATGTCAAGACATGTTTTCTATGGAAAGTACCAGTAGTCGGCGAGATCCTTCCTCAATTGCTGAAAATAACTATGAACATACGTAAATTTAAAGCTCATAATATAAGGAATTGTCTTTTAACTTCGAAAATGGAAAGGGCATGAGTTTAAAACACATTACCCATATCACGTTTAAACCGAATTGTCTTCATTCATCGTACCGGTATCTAAGTTGTTGATTAGCTAATTGGTGATTTCCATGATCTACTGACAGTTGGTTTGTTTCTACACCAAAGTTATTTTGATTGCAGTTTACTAAGTGTTTCCTTCTCCTCCACGTTTAGTGGCATTTCAGTCAACCAGACA
Organism: Aplidium turbinatum; assembly: GCF_918807975.1. Lineage (NCBI taxonomy): Eukaryota > Metazoa > Chordata > Ascidiacea > Aplousobranchia > Polyclinidae > Aplidium > Aplidium turbinatum. The sequence continues at coordinate 17,782,386 of NC_137480.1, read as the reverse complement.
CGTTTGAGTTCACTTCTCCTGGATGTTTATGATAGCACGTAGCCTATCCCTATAGGTCTTTTTGTTACCTTGTCTTACAAGCCATTGTATCTTTTTCTTTACATTCTTTATTCAAGCGCACACCCCGTGAGTCGAACCAGGGTGTGCGCTTGAGCAAAGCACGTTAAGGACTGCTCTCCATTCAGGGGAATCTAACGGATGGAATAATTCCCTGGCAACAAGACTTCAACAATCGGAAACTTTACTCTGTCAATCTCGGTGACCGGGCCTGTGTCAGTGATTCAAAGCCTCTACAAGTATGCGAAACTGCCAGGATTAAGCTTTACAAAAAGCTTTCCCAGTCCGAGAATAAAGATTCAATCAATCAATCACAGCAGTAATCACAGAGAAGTTTTACTGGTGTCTTGTGTGGATGTAGTTTCTACAATCATTTTGTTAAGATTTTTGATTTGTTCTTAAGTTTTCCGGCTCATAACCAAGGCTCCTATTATCTTCTGTGTGATTTTAAGTTACTTTTGAGCCACTGTTATCGTTCAAATAACATACTAGATCTTGGCATAGTGCTGGATATCCAAGAAACGTCTGGCAACACTGGTAATTGGAAAAAATTGTCACTTTTTTAACGTAAAATTAAGAGTCTTACAGTGATTTGAGATTCAGTGATCACACTTTGGCAATTTGAATTCTCAAAACTATTATATCAAAGGAATATAAAATAAACTTAGCTTAAAAGTTCAAAATCGAAATTACATCGGTCTTCAATAAGGCCTCCAGATCGCACGTTGTGTCTAAATAAATCGGCCTGTGTACTGAATAGCCCAGTGGTTCCCAACCTGGGGTTCGCGAACCCCTTGGGGGTCCGTGAGAAAGCATTTGGGGGTCCGTGATTACATTGATGAATTTTGTTCCATATGCACGAATGGAGCACCAGCTATGCTCGGGAACAAATCCGGATTTGCTGCTTTAGTAAAAAACGAAGCTCCTCGCGTGGTTTTTACCCATTGCTTCTTGCACAGGTACGCCTTAGCAGCAAAAACTTTACCAGCAAGTCTCAAAGAAATTCTGACGAATTGCGTGAAAGTCGTTAATTTCATCAAAACCAGAATTGTAAACCACCTTACTTTTAAAGCGCTCTGTCAAGAAGTAGGGTCAAATTACGAAGTACTTTTATATCATTAAAGAAGTTTTAAAACGACTGCAGCAGCTAAAAAATGAAGTATATGTCAACTCTTTTGAAAGCAAAAGGAAGTCCCCTCTCAAAATTGTTTGAGAATAAAAGTTTTCTATATGGCATGGCCTACTTAGCCGATATTTTTGGTCATATTAACAATGTTAATCGTGGCATTCAAGGACCAGGTGTGACAATAATTGATGCAGCTGAAAAACTGAAAGCGTTTTTAGCCAAGTTGCTGGTTTGAAAACACAGATTGGAAGCAGGTAATTACGCTAACTTTGCAATGTTAGAAGATCTTATCTTGATGGATGAAACTCAAAGAGAATGTACCTACTCTTTTGATCTCTATGAGAGAAAAATTTTGCGCACACTTGAAACCCTGCAAATCTCATTTCAACGTTATTTTACCATTAGAACGGCCGAAAAAAAAGTATACCTCCAACGGCCGCTGGTGTCGAAATCGACACTTTTCACAAAAACTTTATTTTTGCGCAAAATTGACAGTAAGAGTTCGTTTTATTTTACAGTGATAAATTATCTGAAGCACTTACAGTATTACTTTTGTCACCTATTTGCGCTGTTTATTTTTTGGTTTTAGACGAAAATTATGACGTATGCTACCAGGTTTTGATCAGTTCGAAGCTTGACTGTATCTGTATCTTGACTCTGTACGATGATCTAAAAATTCAACAGAGCGAAGACATAATTATCATAAAAATAGGACAAAGTTTTCTTATTCAGGAGAAAAAAATCAAACAAACACTTCACGCAGTGCAGCCTTTGCACTCTGTGACTCTCCAGTCACCATTGTCACACTTCCCATTTTTCGACAGTGGCCGCAAATGGTAACTGTATTGTTTTTGCAATAATATCCAGCACATTTTCTGCGTTTTCTAGATGGTCGTCCCTGCTCTTCTTCTCTCTGCAGTGTCGGCTTTCGTTTCAGCACATGAGTTGTTCTCAAGCTCTCAATCTGGAGGATAAAATCACGTCGGATGATGTTGCTGCCGGAACGTTTTCTAAAATTAATCCAAGAGTTCAAAGCTGCAATATCTAGCACATTTGTCCAAACAGCAAGAGGCCATCTTTTGCTTGCTGCATGTGTGGTGCATTCTCTTGCCATTTGGTCAAACACATCAACTGGTACTTTGTTCTCGCTATAGCCTAAAAATAGATCGCAAAAGGTTTCTTTTTCTCTGTTGTATCAATACTGGGGCTGTCATGCATAGTGGAAGGACACTTGCATTTTTGTTTGCACTGATAGTTTGCAAGCATGCAGCTGTTCGTTGAATTGTAGAAGAATTTACTGGAAAATCTTTCTCCTCCACCATTGGTCATCTCCTTTGTCAGTCCTTTAGCCTACTGTTAGCTCGAACAGTTCCAACAATGGTTATATTTCTTTCCTGTAGTAAACAAGCAAGATTCACCCTAGTAAAGAAGTTAACTGTTGTGACGTTGTACCCGCTTTGTCTGTGTAAATTGATGGTGATCCTGATCACTACATCCTCGGGGAGAAGCCTTCCATTTCGTTGCTTTCTTTCAATAGTTCCGAGGTACGATAAGTACGATACGGTATTGCATACGTATTTTGAATGAACCTCGGCTAATACACAGAATTTCATGCCAAACTTGTCTGGTTTGTTTGGCATGAACACGATAAAAAGACATCTGTTTTTCATTGGAAATAGCTGTTCATCGATTGGCAGGCTCCAATCCGGAGTGTAATTGTTGATGTAATTTGCAACAATTCCTTCCAGTGACTCTCGAATATGAATAAACTTATCTGTTGCAAATCGCTGATAGATTTGTGTAAGGTATTTGTAAAACTCAGTAGGATGACCTAAAATCAAGCCGAGCGATAACACACATCAAGCCGAGCGTTGGATAATTACCATGAGAAACGCTATAAGTAATTGGGAAAACTATTGAATTAGTTTTTTTCAAACAGAAAATCTTTTATACTTTATAAATCTTATTAAATTTGTATGAAGTGTCGATTTCGACACCTCGGCCGTTGGAGGTATATCCGCACATTGTAGATAACATAAAAAGATTTTTTAGAAAAATAATACTAAACTATAAAGAGTAAGTATAATTGGGAAGCTATTGAAAGTTTGAAAACGTTGCGACGACAATTAAGGCCCAAAATAGTGAACTAAATTTCTAAAAGTGTCGATTTCGACACCTCGGCCTTTCTAATGTTAATTTAGAACACCTGCCGAACAAAGTTGAAACGTGGATTCGAAATCCTTTTCTTTTTGACTTGAACAACATTAGCAATGACGATCTCAGTAAAGATGACCTAATTGATTTGAGATCAAAAGAGTTATTTACGCATTGAATTTCATTCAAAAACTGTGGAAGAATTTTGGTGCTCACAACTGCAAACCTACCCATTCTTGGCAAAGCAAGCGATTATTGTTTTGTTATCATTCATAACCGCTTACCTTTGCGAGGCTGGATTCTCAGCTCTTGTTACAATAAAAACTAAACATCGAAATCGCCTGGACGTTGAAGATGACATGCGTGTTGCATTGTCAAAAACTCGACCACAGTTCAGTCGTTTAGTTCAGGAAAGGCAACAACAGCCCTCATTAAATCTGCTTACGTTGAAAAAGTTTCGGCATGGCGTTTTGGGTCACCTTAATATTCAAATACTGCTGACATTTCTTGAACAATTCATTTATTTTCTTATTTGAGCAACTGTTTAACCTGATATTTGCCGCAGGAGTCATAGCGGCAATGCAATATGACACAGTACAGTAGTTGAGTTGCATAATTATTACAATAGTCAATAGTATGTTAATTGAGTTTCAGGCAAAATTTAGATAGGGGTCCGCAGAATTAATAAATTGTCTAAAGGGGTCCGTGACAACAAAAAGGTTGGGAACCACTGGTATAGCCTATAGATGGCTATGTAGTCAGCGTAGCATTATGGTCTCAATTACTAAGCAGTGTGACTGTCATCATAGCAGGCGTGGGATCACTTTTGTTTTGTTTACTTGTTGTGATGTATTTCAAAATTTCATCGAAAAGGCTAACTGTGGTTCTGCGCAGAGAACATTGTTCATCTGACTGCAATTTAAAGGTTGCTTGGGTCAATAAAAGCGATTTTGTAAAACAAAAGGAGACTGGAAAAACGTTTTGGCAACTCATGCTATATTACAAGCTACCATTAAGCTAGCAATTTTACCAACGACCAAATAATCTAAAGTGTATTTGCAAAGTTTCAATGAAATTGTCAATGTTGTTCAGAATAAACAAATCGGAATACTCGATAACAAAACTTTTTCTGATTTTGCAAAATTAACCCCTGTACAAGCAGGGTAAACTAATTTTTGCAAAAAAGCCGCAAATGGCATAAGTTTCCCTGCAAAAAGAAAAAACATGGTGCAAATAGTAATATTTAGTGAGTGAAATCATAGTTGCTTTTCAGATTAACTCATTAGACGCTTTTTCGATCAACTGCTTTTGCACTTTTTGTTTTGACCACTCAGATATTTGAAATTTAAATTGTCGCAAGACAGATGGTATCGGAATAATTTTCAAGTCGAATAACGTCCTGACATATTGCAAAACAAAGGAAACGATTCAGTATTATGCAATCAAATGACACGCCGAAACCACAAAGTAACAAATTGCTTGCAACACGATAAAATTCCCCAACATGTCATACTACGCTCTGACCTTTGTATTGATGCAATACAAATTGAAGCAATACGTGTTGTATTGATGCAATACACATACAAGATTGCCTCATCAAGCAATTTCTACCCCACTTTCTACCAAACCGTCCAAACGATTCAGAAGTCAACCGCCGTATTACAGGTCGCTATTATGAGTGTAGCTGACTGGGAAAGGATCTGGAATAATGTCTGAAACGTATTTGTCATGGACTGAAAACACACTTTGGGTTTTTGCACCATCAGTGGAGTCGTATTCAATTGAACTGTCAGACGGCTTCCATTTGCTGTCTGGTTTTATAAGCTGAAAAAAATATAACTTGTTATTTTTTTGTAGCAAAAGTTGTTAAAAGCGAACGCGATTTAATTCTAAATTGTTAAAGTCAATAGTCGGAAACCGTAAACATAGAGGTAATATAATAAAAGAATAAAATAATCACAAAAAAACAAAAACTAAAGCAAATGTACCACTAGTCCACTGCTCAGTCTTTAATGTCAAAAATTTAACCAATAATTTCAACTTTATTAATATTTTAGTTACCTTCGAAAGTGGTTCGCCTCTCACAAGAGCAATAATGGTCCGAACAATGGCATATAGTGGAACCACGGCGGCACAGGAAACGCTCATACAAATGCCCAAGTCATCCGCCCACTTGGGATAAACGTAATCTCCGTATGTTAATCGAGAGGATCCAATCGCTGAGTACACGATCAAAAACTGCACAACGAGCACGACTTAGTTTGGTTACTCATGGTCGCATTTTGTATGTAGCCTAAGTCTTATCCAAACGGATTGGCATGGGGATAAAAAATTCAAGCGAAAACTTACAATCAGCATTCCCGGGGTCACAAACATCCATGCGCCCTTGAAATACCAGCTCGGAGAGGAACCAAGCATCAACTTAATGTCGGACATGAATCGCCAGCGGTATGTGAAAAAGAAACCTTGAAAATAAAAAGACTGTGGTTAAAAATAACGTTGTTAAACTGAAAGTATATTTATTACAAGCAAAATGTTTTTAAGTGGACTACTGCAAATCACCTCAACACACAAGTTGAGCTTACAATCGTTTGTGTTGGTAGACCTGTGTGAGTTTTTTATTGATTGACATTGTTGTTGTTTTCTTCATTGAACAATTTGTAGCGTCAACAACCTACAGTTACCTAGGCTACTTTATTTACATTCAAATGAATCAATGAATTTGTTTCGATAGCGCATAACACCACAACAGACAAGAACATATGCTGTAGCATTGACAGGGAAGTTTAGAGGGTGCGACCTGGGCCTGCATGATTTAGGGGGCCTAACCTTTCACAAAAGCCGAGGAGCTTGAAACAAAGCAACTCGTATTTTTTGGATATAATGCGATTTTCTTAAAAGTTTGGAGCCGAATATCTCATTGGTACCAGTTCTAACATATCCTCTCCACGGCCTTGGACATAGGTGATACATTGTGATAAAATACATCTCTCATTTTTGTTTTTTTACTCAATCTGTATTGCTATAAAAACTCAAAACTGATCATTCAGAAGTGGTCTAATTTTGGAGCTTCCAAGAAATATTTTTCCAGTACTACATTTTTAGATAAACACAATAGATTAAAGGTAAATAATCATAACACAAGGCATGTAATGGTGTTGCCAAGTAGGCTTATTTACATGATTTATATTAGAAATAGTTCATCTTTACTTAGTGCAATACAGCTATTAAAGCATGATAAAAGCAAAACCAGTGGACACAGAAGGTTATTTATTACTTTGTGCAAACCAAAATTTCGAAGACAAATTGGGGATAAACTCCAGAAAGGTTGTTACTAAGCTGATGCACCAAGTGCTGTGATAGGGAGGAAATTTTTAGTTGCAGTCTATTCATAAACACTATTGAATGAACATACCGTATCCCCAATTAACTCCAAGGCACATCATAAGCGAAAGAGCCAACAATCCATAATAGGCAGAATACGAGTCATATAAGTTGAACCAGTAAATTCCACCCTAAAAGTAAATATATAACTAACTAACAATAATAGAACACTTATTAGTAGACTAAGTAGAAGATTTGATGTTGACAAAGGCAGTTTTTTCTAAACGATCGTACGTCATTAGACAACTTTAAATATGATCGATATCAGCAAACAATTAATTGTTGTAATTTTATAGGGCTTTGTCTGCGATGTAATCGATTCTCAACCAGTCTTTTCTATTGAGGATTTATTTATTTTTTCATTTAGGCTTTATTTGATTCGCTTCAATACTGTGACTTATCTTGCAAAGAAACCCAGCCAAATTAAATTTAAACTACTGGCGACAATAGGAAAGTCAAAACTAAGGATATTAATCATCAACAAAGGAAATGTGAAGGTGAAAAAACGTTTTGACCAGCAGTATTGCAGAGCGAAAAAAGTTTTAAAAACTTGCAAAAAAAAGGATTATGCAGTGGTGCTGAAATGTGAAATGCTTACCTCAGTGACGTGCAAAATCCCAAGCAAAAATGCGATTATAGCAACACCCAAAGTGAACTTCATCTTTTTATCTCGCAACTGACGCGGAAATTCATCGATGAAACCAGTTACGACAGTTTCCAACATGGCAAACTAAACACAAAAATGACAATACAAATTATATTTGTCTGATGATTCACGAAACTTTCATGTATGCTTAGGAGCAACCGGAAGTTATGAACATTTTTCTTGTTAGTTAGATTTATTTAGATCGAACAACAACAACACGAAACTGTGCTATTTCACTTAGTAGCTCCTTCCAGTTTTTTTGCGCTCGTCATTACTTCCCAGACAAGTTGAAAACGTTATTTTCAGTCTTTCAAACGTTATTTTCAGTGTTTCAAACTGAACAAAACGGTCAAGAACGCTTTTCACAACCTTCCTCTATTTTCACAGCATAATCTTTTTTTTTTCTGAACTTTAGATTTTTGTAAAGTTTTGAAGCAATTAAAAGTAACAAGCCGGGACCTCATAGTCTTTCGGGATGAAATCTCTTTTTTGTATTCTCGAAAACGTGGCACACAGTATTCCATGTTTTCTGCAAGGTGCAGTAATTTAAACCTTTCCAGACCGTCAAGCCACATTCGTGACGTCACCAATGATCGATGACCCATCGATATGTTGGCAAACTGTCTTCACTTCTTTATTTTTACCAAATCGTTGCGCTAACAAGATGTGAGGCGTAATTTTCAAGATTTATGAGAGGTGAGGAATCAAGTTGATGTAATGAATGCCATTGCTAAAAAAACGATTATAAGAAGTTAATTTAAAGATTTGCGAATTCAATGCAATTTCTCAATTGTCGAGCCTTGGAGTGCGTGGTCCTGTTCTGCAAGCAGTGAACGATAGAATGTCTGTCCACTCATAAAAACTTGCTTAGGTTTTTGCAATAGCTTTTTGTTTTCAGTAAAGCGTAGCAAAATTTAGTTGGTATTTCCGGAGTCTGTCGACTTCTCTTCACATTTTAACCGCATTTAGAATACCTGATTATGTCAAGCAGGAGTCAAACTACAATCAAAATGATTGCAGCGCCGGCATTCGGCAAGTATTATTTGACACGAAATACCGAAACTACTGTGATGGCCTATGAAGAAAAGGTAAATTTCATATTAGTTTCTTATACATTGCCAAGTTTTCGTTGACTCTTTTTAGCTATAGTAGCAGCAGAAGTTGCGTGAAAGTGTCCCTCTTGTGTATCAACAAGACGTGTCAACAGATCTTGTACAATTATTTTTTTGCAGCAATCAATTCAAACCAATTTCTTTGTCTGGTATTCCTAGTGAATCAGTTGCAATTAGACAGATCCAATGGAAGACATGGCTACGCATGTTGTAGGTATGGAGTGTAGTTGATTTGCTGCATTTGTACTGTCAACGGTATCTCAATTTGTTACAAAAGTTTACCTGGCTGTCAAGTCCCAGAGTAAGAAGCATAAAGAAAAACAAAATTGACCATAGTTGAGGGACGGGGAGGAGAGCCACGGCTTGGGGGTAGGCGATAAAAGCTAACCCAGGACCTGCAATACAGTGCCGCTGCATGAGAAAAGTTCTGGATTTTGTTATGCGGCCTTTCGTTCGCTTGGTAATATCTGCAGTCAAAGGTTTGACCAATTAAGTTACCGAAGCAACTCGAAGTCATCCTTCTGTTAGTGTTCTATTGCAAATATACTGCAAAATGACTTGTGAAGGTAAAACTACATGTACGTCATACTGTATATGCGATGTCGACAAATTTTCAAGCTTTGATTGAAGTGAAAGGTCTCACAGTGTTGATCGCAGTTGAAAGCGCCGATTTACATATTTAATGTGAAAGTACAGTTGTTTACATGTGGTAGTGTTTATATAAACACTTGAACAGCCGCAACGACTGAAGAAGTTTTAAATAATGTAGGCTGCTCTTGCATTGCACTGTGAGTTATCATACCTTGATCTATGACTTGGTCAACCTTTAGTCCAGACTTAAACGCCATGTGGCCAATGACTGAAAAAATGACAAAACCTGCAAAAATACTCGTAGCACAATTTCCAATTGATACTATCAATGTATCCCTGCAAATAAAATATAAAAAGTTTTCAAACTTCTAGAAAAAGTTTACCACTAAATTCAAACACGCCAAAATAACATGACGCGACAATTGATCGAAGATGACAATTGACCAAATTATCCAGTTTTGGTTCTAATTTAGTTTTTTGTGAAGATTTTAGTTCTATGTCAAAGCTTTTTTTATCAAGTTCGTTTTATCTCAATGCTAATGCTTTGTATCCGAAAGCTCTGTATGGTCTGTGGATAAAAGTCGTTTGAAATAACTGCCATCAAATGACCTATGACATCACTTTTTCCTGTTACATAATAGATCGGACTTTAATGTATGTGAAACCTCAACCACAACAGTCTGAAAAAGACATCATGTTTGTTTCTTGTTGTTGTTTTGCTGCTGCTGTGTAGGACGTATGTGTCATTGTACACTTTAATTCGACGTGAGAAAAGTTGTGTTCACAGATACCATTGAGTGGTCGGTGCATTGTTTAGACAAGTGTAATAAAAATACTGGAAGCTTAACACTCACCTGAGTATGTTGTTATTGAATTTGTTATACGAAGCAAATGTTAGCAGTCCGCCAAACGATACTCCAAGTGAGTAAAAGATCTGGGTGGCAGCGGCACTCCACACCTGCAGACAACGTAAAACTGATGTAAGGTCGCATCATTTATGCTTTTTTAACTATTTTGTCTATTCAAGAAGAAAGAAAGAGAACAAAAATGTCTCCAATAAACTAACTTTCAAACACAAAAGTAATGTCCAGCAAAAGTTGCAGACAGTTGGAATCATTCATATTTTTTAAATGATTTACAGCTCTTACAAGCTTAATGTGTATTACTGACCATCTCAAGAAAATAACTTCGCTAAACATTTTTTTATCTTTTTTTTATAAATATGAAAATTGTTCTCAAGGTGTTGCGACCGTTGCAAGTTTTAATTATTCATAACGTTTGCGCTTTGTCGTTTCTACCTTTTTTGGAAATTCTACAATGTTTAACTTGCCTTAGTTTTCGCTGTGTTGGGCAGAAATAAAAACAACCTAAATCGAAAACGTTATCGCCGCTGAGTGATGCAATCAGGGCCGTTGAGAAGCTAATTTGGGACCGGTACCAAGGACATTCCTGGGCCTCTAAACTAAGACACGGCGAAAAATGCACTAATGAGGTTTCGAGCCCCTAATGTCATCCCGGGCTCTGGTCTAAAAGCAACCCCTGTCAATGTTACTGGATGCAGTTGTCACAACTGTGCTTTCTTACTTTTGAGTCTTGTAACTTCTCCCATTCTGGTGTGATGTAGAAGCGTATACCTTCTCCAGCACCAGTCAAAGTGCAGCCACGGATGAGTAGAATGACCAGAATGAGATAGGGAAATGTTGCAGTGAAGTAGACGACCTAAAACGGTTTCAATGCATGAGGACCTTATTGAGTGCATGGCTATAGTATATAAGGCCATTTGTGTGGATTTTTTTTAAATTTTTGTAAAGGGCGTTGTTCTTGCTGTCAGTTCACAAATAAACACTTGTTTAAGCTAGTTTAACTAATTTCACTCTTTGAAAAACTTCGAACAATTAACAACCCTTCGAAATAACAAAAATCGTTTTACATTTCATGCAGCCTATTATTTTCGTGAAAACGTGTGCACAAACAGGGTGTTTAATTAACCGGTTGCTCACGCATATGAAAGGATTAGGCCTAATGTACAACTAGTCTGCTGCCTGTTTTTACCTTTCCAGTAGATTTGACTCCTTTTATTAGGCAACCAAAAACAATTATCCACGCTAAAAGAAGACAAAGGCACAGGTCCCACAGAACCACACCAGGGTCTCCAATTCCTGAGCTCTGATCTACTCGTAGGACACGGTACCTTGGTAAAAACAAAAAGATAGGCTACATTTGTCTTCACCAGTAGCCTAACAAAAACCAGCAAGATTATGAACATTAAGTGTTATGAAGCCACACGCAATTGTAATGCAAGAAGAATGTTTGAGATTGGCGTGACAATATCTTTATAATGTAAACTTTTATGCAAACTTAAGAAAAGTCAATTTACCTACATCTTTTCAAAAAAATTGAAATTTATAAAAAAATAGCCTAGACTACCTAAAAATTGATAAGCAATAAACAAGAATTCTTCTACATCTCTTAAAACACTGACGCATGTAGCCAAATATTACAGTATGTATAAGCCATTGTATATGCACAAAAATGTAAACAGCTTCTTACTTCCAATATTCTTCTGAGGTGCTTACGGGCCTGCTTGCATTGCTAGAGTTAGTCGGAACTGGCGTTACTGTCAAAGGTGTTTGTGTTGTTGTGGAAAGAGAACTGTTCAGGAGACTGGTGTTTACCTTGACCAAAAACAGTATTATTTGCATTGCGGTGATTCCTTGTAAAAACTTGCATCCGATTACTTATCAATCTATTTCTCGTAGTTACCCAGTGAGCTACAATGTTGCAATACACATCAATTCAAAAGTTTTGCAATACTTCTTTCAGAATGTTTGTAAGGCAAATTTAAAAAGCATTTTAGTGGCATTTAGTTTACAACGATTGAAGTTCCAAAACATGATCGTCTAATTAACTCACTGGAGGGCAGTATGACTCCTTATTCCACCATTGGTCACACAGAGTCCATGGGAGCACGGATTGAAATGACGCAAATAGATAAAACAATGACCACGCAATGATGACGTTGTAGTAAATACAAACCAGGAAGGAAACCACGACCATGCCAAAACCGATACCTAAAATATAAACAAAACGAACATTACTATAATAAATAAAATGAAGCGATGGCTATAAATATACGTTATAGTTAACAGGAGTATGGCTGGCAAGAGCCAAAGGGGAACCATGTCTGTATCAAGTTAAATGTGCAAACAAAATATGTAAATGCGGTACTCTATTACTCAAACTGTGCTTCGACTCAAAACTCAGCACTTCTACGAAACTCATGAGATCAGGACCTGTTTCAGCTGCCTTGCTCACCTGACGCAAAAGTATCATCAAGTTCAGTGAGGTCATCCAACTAGTTTGGACCGGTTTGCTTTAACTGGGCATTAAAACGTACTTGGCTTGGTTTATTACATAGTTCAAGTTTCACTGCACATATGAAAACATAAGATCCATCTATTAGTTACGTCACTGCCCATGGGTTGCAAGAACATGCTCATGATATATTATGAACAGAATCACGAACCTTTGAATAGAGGAACCGAACGCCAAGCAGAGATAGGACCAAGGCCGGAGAATTGTCCGAATGATAGTTCCATTTTAAAAAGCGGAATGCCACACAAAAGAAGCATGATCAAATAGGGAATAAGGAATGCACCTGAAAAAACATTTAAATATTTACTATTTTTGATAAAAAATTAAAAAAAAATCATACAAATACTAACCTGGGTTTAGTAGTGGAGAAATTTTGATAAAGAAAACAAAGTAACTATTGCAATTCTTTGATCAAATAGAGATTTAGTTACATTGTGTTCTTTTGTTGATTGCTGAGCAACTTTCAAGACGATATTTCCATTTCTGTTTTATCAGTACGTTCAAGCAGAGCAAAACATTACCAACGTTTACATCAACCCGATTTAAACTCTATGAAAAACTGCTGATGATGCTGGGGGTTTGGTTTATTTATTGTCGCCCTACAACTGCTAAAGTCTTTTAGCGATAGGGCTCATGTTCAACTCTGTATTATAATTAAATGCCACCACCACATTTCTGTATTCCCTTACTTTTTCTTACTGTGTTTTACTAGAAAGAACACAATCGGTGCTCTTTTTTAAGTTCTTGCTCTGCTCCGACCTAAAATTGAATCCAGATCTGCCAGAACTATAGAATGGAAATCGATTAAACACTCGGCCACTGAACTGGTTAAAAAGACTGCTTCACTCGTAGTGTCGTGGCGGTGTGATAAATGGACTTTTTTGTCTTTTGCCTTGCACAATTGGACCTACTCCAAACTTTTATTCCAATTTACAGACACGATTTTCAGGGCTGTTGAATAGATAATTTGAGCCCCAAAGAAAATCGCACCATGTCCAACGAATAGCCCATTAGGTGGTTTCTTCAAGTTCACGGGCCCGTAATATCCCCTGTACTCCCCGTCAACGCTACTGCTGTTTCTTCATTGTAATATTAATTCTTAGATTTCTCCGCTCGTTGACAGACGCTTCTCTTTATGTGATTCTTTATTGCTTTATTGTGTTATCTCTTTAGAACGTGTTGTGTTTTCCAATTGTTAAACCTAAATCTGTTTACAATAAGAGGGTTATGCGCCTTTTTCTGCCTGATGTAAGTTTGCAAAAGGCAAGTAATTTTAATCGTTTTTTTTTTTGCTTTCAGCAACAATTCAATCTACAACAGTAGCATTTTTGTCATCGTTTTGACGTTGTCATTGTTAACAATACCATAAAGGAAAACTTCAGCTCTGGGGTTGTGAGACAAGAGCCAGTCTACAAAAATATATGAACTATAAACAGTTAAAGCCAATCTGAGTTGCACAAAAAACATACCTCCGCCGTTCTCATAAGCTAAGTATGGAAACCTCCATACATTTCCGAGCCCCACACAATAACCAATGCACGAAAGTAGAAACTCAAGTTGTCCTCCCCACTGTTCACGTCCGCCATCTTCTTCACTCTGTGTCGTCTGATCACTTTCCACAGAGTTGAAATCCTAAAACAATTACATTGACAACTTTAGTTTATTTGCGCATTTTGAATAAACCAGTGGTTGCAACAAGTAAATTGTGATATGCTGGTCAAGAAAAGGTATCTAAATTTTTTGGGTTTAACTTTGACAGTTTTTTTGGTTGACTTCAATTTCAGAGAAATGTATTTCTTAAGGTCATGTTGATTGTATAGTAGTTCAAAAAGCAGTTGAGCTTAAGGCTCAAATTTACGTCCCTGTGTGCCTTTCTAGCCCAAAGTAGAGTTACCTCATCCAACAGTTTGATATGGACAATATTTTTAATCTGTACAAATGTTTAACATTATGTTTTATATAAGTTAATCAATGACATTAGCTTTTTTACTTGGAAATTATTACTTGATTTCTGGTATATTTTAGTTTCTTTTTCTAGCATATACAGTAATTTTGAGTATTTTAATGCAAGTAGCCAACCAATTTGGCAACAATGCATGTAATTTGCCTTTGCATAAACGTTGCATAAAATAAAGCTTTGCATAAATCCAATTTGACTTTACTTTTCATGAACGCTCGCATATATGGTCAAAAGATAAAAAAAAATGATCCCTTGAAATAGTTATCTTGGTATAACGACGGTTTACAAATCGAATAGGGACGCCATGTATCTCTATATCAGCACAAAATTGAGTAAAGTATATAGTTGCGTTTATCAAATCAAGTAGCATTTGCAATCCACATTGCGGTCAATATAGCTTTCAATATTTCAATCGCGTCCTCAATATCCTATAATTAATTGGGGCCGATCAATATATCGATACTAAGCAATGTATAAAGGTAATTCCAAGCATATTTTAAGCAACACGTTTGTTGCAATGACAGGAAAACTCCAACAAGTTACTTATCGAACAAGTTCCAGAAATTGAAAGTAGGTAATCCTGCGAAACTGGCGAATGCCAACCGCACACAACGCCTCAACCGTCACCGTGCGGCGTCGGGTTTTTCCGCTCAACCACGCACCAATGGAGAATAGTCTCTTTCTCCTCTTGTGAATGTGGTACTGAGACACGCAGACCCCACCATCAACGGCACGACTGCAACATCTTCAGCCCGCCAAACGGAGTGCAAGGTCTGTGTGTTTTGGATGATGAAACCAAAAGACTGGCTGCTCTTTAGCAGCCTTCCAGTAGTAGTCCGGGAATATCGTGAATCTGGGGTATTAAAAAGATAGACTCTCCGCCCCAGATGCTCATACGACGACGGCGACGATGTACAAATATGAAAATAATTCAAAGCCAGCCTGTTTTTCTGTGTTAAGCTTGATGATATACACCAATACCAGTATGATGATAAAACAACTTCAAAAAAATATTTTTTTCTTCTCAGATTTTAGGCAAACTTCGGCAAATAACTATCTACTTTTTATGTGTACTGTACAACACTGTAGGGTGACATTTCACACAAGACAAAGGGTTTTCCGTCTCAAAGCTTTAAACAAAATGTAAAAAACAATTGTTTTATCGATACGTCGTACATACTAACAAATTGTTCTTTTTACGACTTTATCGCACTTCTAAAACGTAGAATTGTATTTCTCATTTTCTCATCAACAACCTACTTTTTGTCTTGGGCAAAATGAATCTGATTTGTAGAAACAAATCATCCTGTGTTTGTTTACGTTAATGTCCGTTACTTTACGTTGTTGTTACATTATCGTGATATTTATTTCGTTATTTTTTTCCGTTTGTTCGGTAACATTTCAAGACTTCGGCCACCCTTGTTTTCTAATCCACTTTTTATTCACAGAGTCACTGGCTAATCCTTCTTCTATCAATGAGGTAGTATGACTGTCTGCACACCTGTTTGCATAAGTGTGCAATTAGATTTGTTTTTTTTTGGGATGGTGGCTGACTAGATGACCTCATTATGGACTTTAACTACCATCCTGATGGTATCAAGATCTAACCTGCTAATACTCAATGCATTGTTTCAAGAATTTGATGCCGTCTTTATTATTTGATTTGTGTCTTTGATAGAAGGTGCGATTGAATAAACTAAATTGACCAACATTTACTCTCTGGATAATTTGGTTGCTTATTGTTTTGTCAATAGCAGTTGTTTTTATTGTTTTGTCAAATACTGTTTTGTGCAGGTTTGCTTTGAATTTGAACGTTGCCACCCGTCGCCAATCGCCATCACCAGTTACGCTGCAACACGCCAATCACAGAGCCAGTTCAAAAAACGGATTTTCACAATTTTAGATTTTAATCTAAAATTTACAACGGGATTGAACAATGAACAATTTTGCAGATTGTGCAGCTTTATACGTGAGTGAAGCTTCTGTGGCAAGTATCACATGAAGAGCCAAAAATATGTAGGTATATTTTCGTTTTGTTGACTGCCTTGGATCAGTTGGACAACAAGGCTGCCTTATATCTGTCACCAATGCTGTATTTATACCCTTGGTTGGCTTGTTCATATCAATTTACAAATGTCAAATTTCAAAACCAGCTTTAAATCTTTACTGCTAGAAAATTTTATTCACCGTAAAGAAATTGATTTTGTCGATAGTAAACCCCATACGCGGTTAACCAAGATATTTTGTACAACGCTGTGCTTTGTAATACAAAATTGATGCCATTGTGTGATGGTATAAGGTCTTTTAAGAAAGCAATACTTTGAGATCTAGCGATAAAAAGGAGTTGATGATAAAAGTAGAAAAAGCTTTCAACTCCAAATTGTGAAATAAGATAGGCTATCATTTTACCACAAAAAATGTTTTTTTGTAACTCGTATTGTGTTGTTGAATTTTCCAAATTAAACTTTTTGTGCAAAAGAGGAAATAAGAATTACACGTCAAAAGAGCAATTCCTGTCGCTGCTGTTTGAACTTGAAACAAAGCGATTTAATGCAAAGCTAAGGTCCTCACAGACAACTGCAAGTGCGGTATGCCAAGTTAACAGAATAAGACCGAGGAACTTCACGATTGACGCATTCATATTGTTTGTTGTATTATTATAACTTGGTGCCCATAAGAATGCTAACAACGCAGCTTATTAAAATGTCTTCTACCAAGAACTAATTCAGTCAACGTTTAGTCGTAAAACGCAAAACTTTAAACTCTTTCATAACCCTTTGTCCTTCCATGGTTTCTATGTATTTAGCCAACGATTTAGCCCAGTTCCAAGCATACTGAAATTATTTACAACGTTATTGAGCGTAAACAAGTTAGGCCAGGGGTGTGCAACGTGCGGCCCGCGGGCCAAATGTGGCCCGCAAAGAAAAATTATGTGGCCCGCGAAGAAAAATTATGTGGCCCGCGAAGATGTGCCAATTTTGAATTGTGTGCGGCCCGCAAAACATGTTTATACGGTAATTTAGTTTAGTCTGGTACGTTTGAACAATTCATTGTGAAGTGGAATATTGTAGATTTCGCACCTTCTGTTAACCATTTTAGAAGTCTCCCACCGGCCACCGCCAATCCATTGTATTTAATTTTCTATTCTGATGTCTCCGGATTTATTAATATTCAATTGAACACTGAGAATATGTCCTTATAATGTTTGTAATGTATTGTATTGAGTTTAAAGTTAACCGTTGTTATTGCGTACATAAACGTAGTTGCACTGATGAGAATTTAATATTCGAAAACGCGTTCTGCAACACTGTTTTTTGCACTCTGTAATGCCAGATGCAGATTTATCTGTAGCTTTCCATCACGCATTGAAGCGGTGATCTGATCATGAAATTTTCTACGGTTCGAGAAAAAGTTTTCTCTGCCTATAAAACGTTGAATGGTAGTTTAATCAATTATTTCTAAAAATGTATGGTACTTTGGTCATATAAAAGGCATTATGAACAAAGTACGACTTTGGAAAGCTCACATACAGACAGGACATCTTTTCCACTTTCCAACTTTGAGAGACTATGGAATGCCTCCGGAGAAGAAAACTAAATTTGAAAAATTGTTGTATGAATTTTTGGCTCGTTTCAAGGACTTCAAATCTCATGAACATTTGTTTGATATATTCTCTTCGCCATTCAACACGGACATTGACAAACCACCAGCTGATATCCAACTTGAACTGATTGATCTTCAAGAGAAAAAGGATTTGAAAGCAAAGTATTTAAAAATGAATCTTGGCGATTTTTACCGAAAACATTTCAACTAAGATGACTTTCCACATTTCAAAAATCCATGGCTTCAAAAATGGCACTTTTTGGCTCAACGTATTTGTGCGAACATTTTTTTCTAAAACGGGCGTCATGAAATCTCCCTATTGATCGGTTCTGACAGACCAACACTTGGAAAATGGACTTCGAATTGCGATCACTTCCATTAAAGTAAATTTGGAAAAAGTCGTCAGGAAAAGAAGCCAGCTGCAAACTTCTCACTGAGCTCGTTTAAAGACAGTGTGACAATAAATTTGAATAGCAGTTTTCTTCAGAAATTTATGCGTCCTAACTTATTATTTCTGGAAGGAGATAACCCCTAATATAAGAATAACATGAATAACAAGAAAAACTACTCTTTTGTGCCTGCAACTACTAGAAATCATATGTTAAATAAACGTGCGGCCCGCGGTTTCACCCAATTATTTATATCTGGCCCTCCTGTAACAAAGGTTGCACACCCCTGAGTTAGGCAATCGCATCTGGTTAAAAATTTATGGAACAGCATTGTGGCTACTGGCGGTTACAGTAATCAAACCCTCAGTCACAAATGTAACACCACCTCATCTACTTGGCCTTAAAGTAAGCCCTACTCGCATTCGATGTATGTTGAATTGAATCCTGATACAAAAAAAAAAAAAAAAACTATTATCATCATCTTTGCTGCAAGAACTTTGACACCATGCATTTCGAGGTCAAACCCGCAATCATACCGTGAATCTTCTCTACAAACAAAAAAATAAAAACAGCAAAAAAGGAGCAGCAAAAATCGTGTGCTATCTCTACGATGCTGTAACCATGTTGTTCTCGAGAACAAAAGCTAGTTGATCGAGCGAGGCGTAATCTTGCTTACGCGGTTGATTTAACAAAAATAAGATTTTATTTCATGAAAACATTTCTTACACAGTTAGCCATGAGTTAGCCAACACCTGCGTCGAAGCTGGCATTGTGCTTGCTGTGCTGTCACAAGGAAATAACGCAATACACGTCATATTTTTTGTCAAGCATAAAAATTGTCGGTTATGATTTACGTCTGGCCGCCACTTTTTCACAATAAAGGCCAGAAAGGTAATTTTTACTTTAAAAGTTTATCATTATCCGCGAATTACGTTACGTAGTTCAAAATTTATTCTTACTTTACATTTTACCGATATATAGATAAATCAAGTTAAATGTGTTTTATTATATTCATTTATTGCACAAAAGAGTACTCTAAAAGGGTTTTTTATCTCTTGCGAAATTTTTTTTTTCGCGCTACACTTAAGTTGACCATTGCTGATGGGTTAACGTTTTATTTAGGTTTATATAGTTTGTTGTGTTTTTATGTTGCTTCTTAATTCTAGCAGCCCGGTATACAGTACATACGGTGCAATGAAAATAACCAAAGCAATATTTCTCAATGCGCTTAAACACATAAACTAAACTGAC
This sequence comes from Aplidium turbinatum, assembly GCF_918807975.1. Taxonomy (NCBI): domain Eukaryota; kingdom Metazoa; phylum Chordata; class Ascidiacea; order Aplousobranchia; family Polyclinidae; genus Aplidium; species Aplidium turbinatum. The sequence goes on along the minus strand of NC_137480.1, from coordinate 17,762,738 downwards.
CTTTTTTTCTTGCATCCTGTTCTTTGTGAAACACTATAGCAAAATTAAGCACTAAACTTTATCAAAATCAAGATATCTGGATGACTAAATTTAAGAAAATATTTTCATTTATTCCACGACATGTCTTTTTATCATTAAAACAATGAAAATTATTAATACTACAAAAAGTGCTCAATGCTAAGCAAAAAAGTCTTATTCAAATAGATTCTATTTGAATAAGACTATGAAGAATAAGACTATTATAAGGCTTATTCAAATAGATTCTATTTGAATAAGACCCTTCTGATGATCCGTTTGAGGTGAAACAGGCTGTTAAGAATTCAGATAGTAATAACTATCTTTTTATCATTATTAACTTTAGGTTACTTTCTTTCAGTAAACTTATCCTCATTTAATTAATTTAATTATCAAAGGCTACCTAAACGTGGTAATTGCAACCTTTCATTTACTGTATAAAAATATTTCTTTCGGTAGGAAAGGAAAGTTCTACTTAAAAATTTGCTGAAATTTGGTCATAATCTGAAGTAGGCTATGCATTATTTGCTTTGGTTTCTAAGTGGTAAGCCTAACAAATGCAATAATCTTGCTGCCATCTATTGCAATAATCCTATGAGATGAAAAACGTTATGAACACCAAGTAGACATAAAATCAAAAATACCAAACTAACGTGGTCTACTGATTGGTAAGCATTTTGAAAACTACATTATTTGCATCTTTAGTGCTAAAATTGAACATTTCTATAATTTGCTTTTCTATTTTTGCATTGGGAACAAAAGTTTCAGCTTCCAATACGTTTGTAAACTTTGCATTGCGATGGACCAGGTATTCTTCCGCTAACAAAAGCATGCTTTGCAACTTTCTGCAAGCTGTGACTGGTAACATTTGCTTCCATTTTTACGGCATCTAACGAGAACTAACTTTCTTATATACGGTAGGACCACGTTTACGAGCTTTTTCGTCGCATTTTGTGCGCGAGGAGAGCGTTTGTTCTGGTATGACTAACCTAGTTTTTCTACGTCACGGAAATTTAATATTGTGTCAAGCCCCACATAAGCTGTTTAAATAAAAAATAACCATATTTACCCCAGTTTTTAACTCACAGGAGAATTGTTGAATAAACAAAACATAACAATTAGTTTGTGCAACAATAAAACGTCATCAATCAAAACAGAATCTATTTCGTTTATTCAGGTAACTTGCTCCACCGTGCTGTCTGCTATTCAAGGTGTGATGTATGAATTTCGGCTTAAAAGTAAAGGTGCGAAGTTTTAGAAGGGACTTTAAAACCAATCTTCGATTCTGCACGCAAAATAGACAATTACAACGCCTTTGAGGAGATACCTGACCATCCACATATCAGATAACTCACCACGGTGGACCAACACACCCAGCACTGACTACGGTATTTTTCTTACATAGATAATAATCATCTTGCTCTTGATCTTTTTTCGTATAATCGACATGTTATAATATTTTATCCAGTTCGGATTTTAAATTTCTTGAACCGCATTGCAGCCATAACAAATATTTTTAGAAATTTTAGGTTTCGAACACATCTTACAGTAACTTTTCTGTCAATTTCTTCCACCTGTTTCTTGACTTCTTATATGTGGTGACATGTAGCCTAAGTATGACTTTTTATGATGGTCAGGTCAAAAATGAAAACAAACTAAGCAACCTAAAAAAATTGGTTGCTGTTTGATTATTTTGTCAGCCAATAAATTGAGCTTTAAAATGAAACAAATGGTCGGACAACCACTTAAATGTAATGAGCGTTTTTTATGTCCGGAATTTAAACGATCTCTGGCCTGAAGAATAACAAAAAATAACTCGTTTAAAGTCAAACCGGTTGATTTAGATATTTGCCAAAAAATGTCACCAAACGATGAACAGGTCACAATTCTTTTGGCATAACAAAATGATTTTAAAACGTCCTGAGACGGTTTGTGAAAAAGTGAAAAAGATTAGTATGCTATCAGAATTTCATCAGTTCAGTGCTACAAATCGAATAATAGAAATGCCTTCTGTCACCAAATTTTATATTCAGTTTAAACAGGTCAGTGTCAGTATTCTTGATCAAAAATGCCTTGAGCGATGTACAGTAGGCCTATTAAGTTTTTATCAGGATTTTGCATCTTAAAGCTAATTTTGGTAATACCATCCTAAAACAAGTTTTTTTTTCATCTGGAAAATTTTCCGTGAATCTTAAATAGTTTAGAATACAAACATGATGTTTGTATTTGCAAAATTAACGTGTGCAGACGTTATGTTATCGCCAAAATGGCTTATGGCGTTAACTTGATATACAAAAAGCGCAACAAAATCATAGTTCATTGTCCGGTTATTTTTAAAAATATTTGTTTGAACCAAGCCTAGAGCAATAAAAAAATTATTTGGCATACTCACCTGTTTTTTTTAGATTATCAAGCTATTTTTGTTTATAAATTATTGTCATATTTCATGGCCGTAAGCGACATATTTTATAGCCGAAATACGTTTTTTTGTACAGCCTGGTGTTTCTAGGACTTGGACTTGGACTGGATTTCGGTAACCTACTAATGTGCTTTTGAGAGTAGAGCAATATTATGTGACAGACATCGAGTAAGGAGAAACTTGGATGATGACTGATCAGGCTCTACTTGGCCGTCAAGTTACGTAAAAAAAGAGCCACAAATAAGACAACGTGTTTTTTGTTTTCAAAATGTTTCTTTGTTGTTTGTTCATCCCAATAGTTGCAAAAACAAATTGTGAAAAAAAAAAAAAAAAAAATAGTTGCAAAAACAGGAGTGCGTGCTGTGAAAAACTCAGCCTGTTAACGGGTGAATAAGAACTGCTGTACCTTCTTAACAGAATAATCTTTTCCTGGGATTGGTAGCTATTTACAAAATCACTTTACATAGATTTGTGACTTCTCAGATGGCAAAATCTGTCATTTTTACTTTATGGGTTGTTGTCTACTTGGGACGGAAATAAATTCTGGCTTTCAATGACTAATTCTGACACATTTAAATTTTCAGTATCTCAGTTCCCAGTTTGTCAGAATGTTTTTCATTTTCTATATACTAGACTTTATCGGTGCGTGAATAGCTTACCTGCCTGCTAGCTAAAAAACGAAGTTGATATTTAGGCTATTTTTCGATCTATTTTTTCATAGTGGTGAAAACACACTTTAAGCAAGATATGGAAATCCAATAGGCAATGTAAAACTCGAGGCCAAAAAAGAAAATTGGTTTAGCAAGTAGTTGGTGAGCAAGGTGTTTACTTGGAAATATTTCATTAGTATCATGATTATTGAGGGACTCTTATAACTTTATCGGCACAATTTAAATTCACTTCTAAAACCATGCGTTTCCAATGCCACCCACTAAGTTTATGACATAGGATTTACCAAGCAAAACGATCGACAAAATTGAGCAAAATGTAGACAATTTTCCTGTTTTTTTTTCTTCTCATTTTGGAGGAGGTACGTGACCAAGTGCCCCCTGGCCCCTTCTAATTCAATACCAGAAGAAGATCTCCGAAACACATTCTAAACACCAGCACATCGCAAACACACACACACGCAAGCATCATGGTCGGCTAGGCTTACCCTAAACCTTCTGTTGACCAGCAATTCCACGATTTTGAACCAAAGTGAAAAGTGACTCAATCGATTGGCACTTCTACACGTTGTGATAAATTACAAGTAGCAAAAGATGACAACAACAAAATAAATATTCAGACAAATAAAAGCCATCAATATGTTGTGAAAGCGAATCAGTTCAAACATCAGATTCTAAGATAAACTTATTTGGACCAAAATGAATATTTAGTAAAATACAGGATTAGAACGACTTGGGTTGGAAAAAGAAAAGGGAAGGAGTTTACAAATGGAAAATGTTGCTTGTTTGTATTACGTTTGTGCCACTACAACTGTATCAAAGTGTGATGTTTTTCCCATGACAATGCTAGTTTCCGTGCATAGAGTAATGACTAGGGCAACCAAAAGTCAATAAAGTCAAAATTTTTCTGCTTTGTTCAAAGTTTATAAAACGTCCACAAACTAAATTTCAGGCTGACACGAAGTGAGGTTTCAAAGTTATTAAGTAAAAAAAAAGTCAAAATTCATGGTTAGGTCAAAATTTTCTTTTAACATAGTTTTTCTTCTCTCTATTGATATTTTATTAAAGCTACACACATACAGTACTGATTTTTTGTTGTAATTTCCGTTGCTATTCTGACGTAATAATCCATTTGTTGCAATTTCTGAGGTAATAATCTTGTTGCGCCCATTACTGACGATTGAATATTAGCCAACTACCCTGCTGTTGATGAGTTGGTTGCCAGGGTTAAAGCAGTGACCATTAAAAACAGGTCAAGAAGAGCTAGTTTTACTTCCATCGGCCAACCTCCACAGCCAAATGTAACTAGATTGTCCCTTGGTTGAAAGCTGCTTTCTATTATTCAAGAAGTTTAACACAAGTCGGAAATATTGTGGAAGGCTTCCATGATGGTGGTGTCTTGCTGCGGCGTGCTCAAGATGCTGTAAAAGCTCCCAATTTAGCTACTAACCTTGTAGAAATAGAGGAGCAGTACAGTGCACTGTTTGATTTAATTCAGAAGATGGAAGACAGCCGATACACCATTCAAGAAGCTTACCAGAAAATGAGGTCCCTTAACTTTGGTGTTGATGGCTGCCAAATTGGAAAATATATTCAAGCAAGAATCTCAAGGAATGACATCAAGTGCATTGTGAAAATGGGACGAGATGATATTTCACCACATTTTTATAGCCTGTTGAGGAACTCCCAAGCAACTTCTGTATCAGTAGAGAGAAGCTTCTCTATTTTAGGAAAAATTTTGGCGAGAGACAGGAACTTCAAACGCGATAATGTGAAACATTACTTGATGTTGAAGTATAATAGTGCAGAGCCCTTTCAGTAATTTCGGGATATTTAAAGACACTCCATATTTATCTTTTGCAGTTTTTCGAGTGACTTTCATTACATGTTCGTTAGCTGTGGTGTCGTTGAGTCTTCCACATTTTTCTCATATTTCATAAGAAAAAGAAGATATCCTTACCTAACGGTTTGATTTCTAATGTGCTTTGTATTTCACGTTTAAGTTGCAAACGCAGAAAGCTATTGGTCAAAATTAGGTCAAAATTTGTAAATAATAAAGTCAAAATTTCAAGTTTTTAGGTCAAAAAATTGGTTGCCCTAGTAATGACGTATTTTTATACAGTGCTGCGCTGAATCACCGTTTAACAACAATATAGGTCATATTTTGAATACAGGCCACGTAGTAAAACCCAAAAGCTTATCTATTCCAGTCAATCGAAAATTGCAACACGCTTGCACAACGCTTTCACTTTACTACAGCACTAAATTTCTGCACCTCCCAACTTCACCAAACTTCTAATATTAATACTACCGGTACCTAAACTTCACATTTATCTCAAATTTAAGTTTGTTCCGCTGTTAATTAAATTAACCTTGTAGTTTCTGCATAGGCGAAGCATTGGCTTAGCTTACTTCTACACAATCTTTACAAACCATTGTGAGAAGAAGCTACTAGAACAGCAGTTAGCCATGTATCATCATCTACGTTGTTGTGATAATGCAATTGAGATGAGGGTTGAGTGCCGCTTTAGTATTATCAAACGTCGTTTGTTGGTATATGAATCTGTATCGCTTTGAATTCCACTGATCTTTTTAGTTGGTAAATAGCTTTTTACCTTTTTATTTTTTCCCACCACAGAAAATAGCTAGTTTTTCTGCGTGATCAAGTATCGTTAGCAATGGATTACAGTCAAATTTAAAAGGGCTGTTATTGTTAACGATAAAAAAGGACTTTGGTTTAAAGATTCAAACGTTGTGGTAAGATTTTGAAAACTGATTTTGAAATTGGCTGCTTCAGAAAAAAGTGACAGATATCGCGTTTTAAATTTCCATAAACACATTTGAACTAGACAAAATTTTTTATTTTGTTGACCGAGGCAGTAGGCTGAACCATAAACCACAAAAGCGCTCGTGCAAGACAGACGCAAGCCTCCGCTGAGTCAGTTGGAACAATGACGTTGCAACAGGGACCATTGAAATTTGAAACTTCACCACCAAATTGTAAAGTTGCATTGCAGTTCACATTAGAAAAAGAACTTTTCAAATAGTTCGCTGACTTTGTTTCACCTTAGATCTAGGCTACATTTAATCATTTTCAAAATTAGATGTTTGTCTTGCAGAGATGTAGGCTACTGTAAGGCCTACACTGCACCAAATGAATTGTGTTTGGGGGGAAATTGAACCTTATTTGATGAAGGATTTTCAAACCCAACAAAACTAATCACTGGGAAAACTGATACTAATTTGAAACTAAATAAAACAATGATTCATGTTAATTTGATGTTGATCGACAACGTAATTCTGGAATTTTTGTTCATAAATACATTGAAAGGTTTTATGAACAATCGACATGGACTTGGAATTTCTTCCAATATAAAACAATGTAGAAATCCTTGTAGTACACGCAGTGTGCTCATTATTTAAACATTCAGTGCTTGATTGTCCATGGCTCGTCACTAATCACGTTTTTACTGTGTACACAATTTGAAAAAATTTTTGCAAGAAGGCGCAAATATTATTCTGTCCCAGACATTAAAATCTGTCATGTTTGTAGATGTTGAATCAATGCAAAAATGACGGTTTTTGCTGCCTGGGGTGGTCTAGTCTGAGATTTGACATCTCAGAGTCAGCAGGTTGGTTGGCGTTGAATCTTTATTCTCGGACTCTGGTAATTTCGCATACTTGTAGAGGATTTTGACGCAGGGCCAGTTAGCAAGATTGGCAGAGCGAAGTTTTCATCTTTTTTAAGTGATTTTGCGGGAAATTATAACATCTACTAAATACGGCTGAATGGAGAGCAGTTCCCTGAAATGCGTTACTCAAGCGCACACCCCGAGAGCCGAACCAGCGCCGCTTGATGTTGAGTCAGGTCCTTAATCACTGAGGTAACAGGGCGGACTCACTGTGAGCTTATCTTGCTGCTGCTAGTCATGCAGCCATCAACCAAAAACTTTCTTGAGTAACCCAGTGAAATTAAGTGATGTAATAAAAGGCTCGTATCGTAAATATTATACTGCAGGCCCGCGAAAATGTAGATACAATTGCAAAGAAACAATAGCTGTTTTTGGTTGTTAATAAATAAAATTGCAACCCTTACAGCATGATTAGTTTATGAGGTTATTAAAACTGCTCCAGTTTAACAAAGACACGTCAACAAAAAATGTACTTTTGTTGACAGTTTCCAGCCACCATATTAATAAGTTAATAACGTAATGAACACCTCAAGACAAAGTAAGATGAATGCACGCATTAGTAAAGGACGCAACTGCTCATTGTTAATACCGGGTTACTCACATGCTTCACTAGCTCGGCTTCCATTGATTTTGATATTGTGATATGATTTCGGATGACATCAGAATCGTTTTGGGAGGCAAGTCCAATTACCCTGTGTTTGTCAAGAACACCAAGTTAAACAACAAAAAGGTAACTAACTGCAACAGAAAAATATGATGATTACGTTCATAGATCTTTTATAAATATGAATCTGTTAAAAAGTTGCATGGTTTTCTGCTTCTTTTTTTTTATGGGGAGTATTGACGATTGAATGCCCTGATTGATTAGTAGGCTATATCTTATAATTTTATTCTGCCTGTTGCGTGGCCCTGTATCAGGAGGCTATTGCAGGTTTGATATTTGCAGCAATATTTTGGTCGAGTGAAACCTCCACAAAGAAGTGCAATATCCAAATCAGAATGTTCTCTTTTTTTAAGTTATGGCGCCATCGTGTGACTAAATCTTTTCCTAGTGACAAGGGAAATAGATCATGTGAGAGTTTGAAGTTTAGAAACCTTTTGTAAAGAGACACGTTGTTAATTTGCAATTTGTTTTCTCACTAAGTAGTTTTGAAAAGTAGCCTATTACTTTTAACCTACGTAGCCTATCTTTGTACTCAGTACTGCTGCTTACTCAAAATTACTTTTTGCTAATAACAAAAAAAGCAACAAAAGCTTGAAACAAAAATACTATCATAGGCCCATAAGCCTATATGAATCTTCTGTTTTACTCTGTCGTGTACCCCAGGAATTCATAGTATAAATCCCTGTCTAGCCCTTTTTATTTTTTCCTAAATAATGCACATTAAACTGATTTAAAGTAAAAGATAGTAACCTCAAAAATGCAAAGGCTTAACTTTTTATCGTTTTGTATTGTAGGATAGTAAAGCCGTCTCTCTGCTGAAGCCACAATTCTGCTTTTACGTATGAGCAAATACTACTCTATGGTTATGCAGCTAACTCAAACTCATTCAGGAATGGTAATATCCATCACTTGTAGCCTATGATTGTTTGCAAGCAGGACATCAATATCCGGTCTGCTTACTTTGATTCTGTACACTGCAAGCAGTATTCAAAACAAACATGCCTGCACGCAATGCATGCCGCTACAGAAAGCTCCAAATAATCTGCTAAAGCAGATATTTTCGATCTTTATCTACACTAGCCTACTTATTTAAGCTTTGGTAGAGAGTTTGCTTTGTTGAACCATAGAGAAATAAAACAAAGTAACTTCAGCGGGTTTAACATGATGTATTACATACACAAATATAACATAATTAAAAATAAACTCTAACGTTTTCGACACATACGTGTGTCCTCATCAGGAATTACATATCTGCAACTGCAATATACATAAAATGAAAATTGTAAGGTAAATTTGACTTTGCACTATAACTGTAACTGTACGTGTCGAAAACGTTAGAGTTTATTTCTAATTATGTTATATTTGTGTATGTAATACATCATGTTAAACCCGCTGAAGTTACAGTACTTTGTTTTACTTATTTAAGCATTTTATAACGGCTAGTAAAATACATGTTTGTTTTTATTGAATAGATTCATGTTGCTGCAATTTACTTGTTGACTCACAGTTGAAAAAAAATAGCTGCTATAAAAGAAACTTATGTTAGCTTACTAGGCTACTATCAAAACTACTCTGGCTACATTACTTTTATATGCAGTACAAAAAATCTAAGTGATCTTACTTTCACAACATTCAAGCATGCCAGCTCTTTGTATTCGTCGTCATGTGGCGCTAGAGAAACATTAAAGCTGGATCCATCGGCACCTTCCCAGACAGCAACTCAGTCATTTTTTCAATGTTGAATACGTTGAATCATGGTTGAATCAATGTGAAAATTGGCTGATGTGCTTTATGGGTTGTGTTTCGAATATTTATTTATGCTCCTATTATAGGTTCTTCAGTCTGTGAGGCAAAGTTAAGCAAGCTGTTCTCTGTGTGCAATGTCCTTTTTGAGAAAACTTTTCAAGTCAGTTTGGGTTTGGCTACAATTTTCAAATTGGTTTGGCTGCACTTTTGGTTGCAGCCAAACTAGTTACTAAAATTGTATAGCCCAGGGGTTCTCAAAGTGGGGACCTCGCCGCTTTGATGCAATCGCCGCATCCATAAGACAGTGATTCTAAGTACAGTATAATTAAGGCACAAAATTAATTTTCCAAACAGCAGGTAATTCACGCAGTGCATACTGCATAGGTACATTTTGTAAGAGAATGAACGTTCTTTGTTGCCTTTTTATTGTTATTGTAATGAGGCAGCAATTCAGGCAACACCCCGCAACTGCTGCAGCCAGTGCACTGTCTCAGTGATAGAGTTGGCGAGGTCCACGTGACCTGACGTCGACAAATACGCAATGACGTGCTGGCTGTGCTGCTTGAGGTTTGTTGCAGTCACAGGTTGGTGAGCCACACAAACCCCAGTGGAACATATTGTGCTTAAAGCGACCAACGCCAGTACGGAGACAATTTACAGTCAAAACAAAATGCAATAAAAATTAGTCCACATTTATCTGCCATTCTTATTTTGCTTATTTTGTAACTAAGACAATCATCTTATCTAATCAAAAACATAATTTGTAGAGCTGCATGTTAGGTAGGTTTTCCTGCCAAATTATGCTAGCTTATTGTCTCCAAGTCGGTGAAAACTATAGAAGTCTCGGTTTGTTGGTAATGATTTTAATTTTGTTTCATTCCGAACTAACTTCTACAGAATAAATACCGCTTCTGCTTGAAAATTTTTGTTTTTGATAAATTTACAGTAGTTTGAGAGACGTTTTAAGGAGCCGTAAATGTTCATAAATTTTTACATTGTCCCGTCAGCAATAAAAGCTTGAGAACCACTGGATGTAGCCTATACGCTTTGAACCTTGGGAATCTTTATCTTGGTTTAACAAGCCTAACTGAAAGCTTATAGTCATGGAAGTTTCGCATACTTGTGGAGGTTTTGAACTAATGACGCAGGCTCGGTTACCGAGATTGACAGAGTGAAGTTTTCGATTGTCGAAGTGTTGTTATTTCCATCTACTAAGTGCCACTTGTCCTGGAAATGTTTGTTCAAGCGCACACCCTGAGAGTTGAACCCTCGTTTCGTCACGAGCTTGGTCTTTTGTCGTTGTCGTTTCACCAAGTGAGTTGTTGTGACGCAAGTTTTGAACCCTGCAAGGATTTTCATCTTTTTCCGTTCTATTGGCTGGGTAGTGTATTCCATCTTCAACTAGTGACCTACTTTCATTTTGACCTTTTTCCTCACAATGACAAAAGTGGGATGTAAAAATTACTTGAATTAACAGACGGTTCTTGTCTAAAATTTAACTTAATGAAACGCGGCGTTAATTCTCTCCAAACATGTTTGCTTTCATACAAAGTTGTTCACCCATTTTCAGCTTGTTAATTTACTTCTTCAATCTCAACGAATCAGCTTGACACTTGAAGAGGCTTCAAGACTCTTTCAAATGAATGAAAAGCTTTGACCCTTGTGCTTAGTTTCGAACGAATCAAATAATGATAAAACCCAGCCCTCCTTGAAAACCATTTATCATCATTATCATCATCTCTTCTCTCTGTCAAACACTTTTTCAAAATGTACTTTTCACTTGATTCGGTGTTTATGACAAAGCCAGTGAAAAAATAATGTAATACCTTTTTGCAAAACAAACTGCATTGGAAATAATCCTTCCTTTTGCAAATGCAATTGTTAGACCATACTTTATGGCACGGCAACATCATAATTTCATCTTTTTGTGTCATAAGTGCATAACTAAGTGTCTATTTACTTGATTTGAGGCAATCGGAAATTTTTATGTCATCTGCCTTATTGCAATAAACTTTCTTCGAGGATTTAAAATTTCAGAGATAGGCTATTGTAATTATCAGCAGAATTTCACGGCTTATACGGTAGTTTTGTAAACAAGATTTTTTTCTGTCCAATCATTGTGTTTATTATACAACCTTGGTGTGAAGTGTCTTTCTCATTGTACCTTTCATTTTTATAAATGGTTTCACAAACTTCCTAAAAAAGCATCTAAAGAAGTTGTGTAGTTATTGACACATAATTCCAAGTCTAAAAAAAGACTGGTATTATGCAATTTAGTTGCACCAGCCATCAAACTACAAGGCTCTTCTTGTAAGCACTCAGAACTGCTTCGGTAGCTAATTTAGTAATGCAGCAGTAAAGTAAGAGCTGCGATATGCAGAAAAATCAATTAGTTTTGTTGTTTAGTCAGGTTAGGTTAGATAGATTTATCATAACATCTCATATCACTTTTCGCATTTATTGTTACGAATTTCCGTTCAAATGTGTATTGTTATTTTCCTGAAGAGAACACAGTTGGCTTCTGCATCAAAAAAGTTTGAATTTGCTCAGTTTTGTTAGATTTTTTTTATAATTTACATGTTAATATACAAATCAACTATTATGTTGTCGATGATTATTTGTATATGATGCAGCAAAATTACTTGTCTCCCAAAGCTATATTGTTATTTATTAAAATGTAGATTAGTTGATATATTAGGTAGGCTAACTAAAACAATACACTTTTATAGTCTAAAGCAAATTGCATGTTGGTAGCCTATTGTCAGATCTTATCCACAACGATAATAATATATTTGCAGTCTTTATTAATGATAAAATCGATGAGTACTTGCAAGTGTAGCAACACTCATATTATACAATATCTTGTTTTTTTCTGCTTCAGGGTGGTCTTTGTTCCGTTAGCCATGACATCAGTAGTAACCTTTGTCTGTGGTTTGGCTTTTCGATTAGCTGTCTAATCTGTCATGATAAGCCACGCTAAGTAGCAAAAAAACTGATACAGTGCAAAGATAGGTAGAATTGTGACATTGCTGCGCTGTCACTGATTTACCGAAGAAATATATTTTTATTACCTACTGTAGCCATCTCCAGGTGGCCATGCTGTAGCCTATTCAAAGCAAAAGAAAAAAACCTTAATTCCTTCTATTCACATCGTCATTTATATTAGCAGACTTCAAAATTTTGTGTTCTCTTAAGGAAACGATGAGTAGAGCTTTAGTAGACTTAGCTGAAACTTTTTTGCTAATGAAATGAGGTATGCCACGAAGAACGAAAGCTATAATCATTTTTTGTAATGCGGAATTCAATCCTGCGATTTGGATTTTGATACTTTGCCACCTGCACCGAAAGCAAGGAAACATAAAAATAAAAGTCTGTCGAACACTCTTATTCCTTTTTAGTGGCGATAGTGTTGTTTTAGACGTCAGATCGTGGTCAGACCTTTGCAGCAACTGCAAATTAAACTGATTTAGTGATCTCATCTATTCTTTGTAAAAACAACTTTTAAGCAACGGTAAGACCCTTGGCTCATTGTAAAGACAGGCTGTCAGTGAGCCCACGTCACTACAGCAAAATATGACAATATTTAAATAGGGTTAATTCTGGCCCAATCCAGATCAAAAAGAAAATTCTTATTAAAATAAACTTTGCTATAAATGACTGTCCATTCAGAAGGATTGAGAAAATGCTACTAAATGGAGGGGCTGCATCGACTTATTTTCTTTGAAAACATGAGAGTGAGTTGCAAAAGGCATGGTAAAGCACCTTACCATTAGACTAAGCTTGGTGCATGAATGCCATACGGCGAATAAACAATCGTTACATTGTAGCTTTAAATATAAAAGTTTGATAAAGTCAGTTTCAAACAGATTGCGTTGTTGAGAAATTATGAAATGTAAGTTGCTTAGGTTACGTATAAGAAGTAGTCTGTTTGAAATAGTATAAGCTACCGGTGCAGCGAGAGTCAACATATGGCCATGGTTTATCGAGAGAATAAGTACGTAAATCGACATTACAGTTTTTGTGAAAACTTTATCGAAAACTGCAAAAAACTTAGTTATTTCTCTCGCAAAAATTGCTGTCATTAGGTAAAAAGTAGTTTCGGTGAATTTTGAAATAAACTTAATTTGCGCTAAAATTTCTCTCAATGAACCGTCGTTTGAAATTGAAGAACTGTGGATTTGAGGGATAAGGATTTGCAGAAGCCAGGCGCAAATAAATTTGATGAAGGAATTGATTTGCGTCAATAAATTAATTTCTGGTTCTTGGTTATTTAGTTGGTAATTGATTTCGCAGTTTAAAATCTATTTACACATTTTGTCAAAATTTTATTAGAAAAAATAGTTAAAAAACGTATGAATTTTACTTTAACTTTTGTGCATTATGGCAGCACAAATAGCTCATCAAAAGTATCTCGTTTACAATGTTGTTTCTAAGCAATCAAACAACACACTTCATTCTTGTAGTCTGCTGCTGCATTTGTACAATTATTTTTTTCATTGAGACTTAGAGAAAATAGCTCAAGTCTTTCATCTGTGCTCTTTTCCGGATCTTGGGTGGTCGTTTTCCCTTTTGTTTTGATGGTAACTTCCATTGCAAGTTTTACATTCCTGTTTGGTGGCATTCATAGCAGAGTCTTTAATTGAGCGTTAATTTTCATTTCAACACGTTATTCTCTAAGCCAGGAGTGTGCAAACCGTAACCCGAGGGCCAAATGTTGCTCGCGAACTTAAACTTTTTGGCCCGCAGAAAGATCCGGATTTTAAATAATGTGTGGCCCGCTAGACGATTTTCATTTATGTTTCAAGTTTTCAACGTTTAGTAAACATCATTTTCAGTTTAGCAACCCGACAAGTTCAATTAGTGTGAAAAATTCAGCATAGAAATCTTTACCTACATCTCTAGTAGATACATCCTTTGATTGCAGTCACATTTTGTCTGTGCTAGCATAATTCTAGTCGCGCGCACGCAGCGCCAAATTTAAACTAATTTTAAGACGTCCGCATGTCAAAAAAACAGAAAAAAAATTCGGTGCTGTTTTGCGATTGAAATTGAATGGCCTACTCGCGTGCTCTGTATGAACAAAAAGTAAACACCTATTTGCTGAGCATCCCACTGTGGTTCTCGCTATCCGTGCTGTGTCTGAAGGCGTCGTCTTTAAGTTAGCTAGGCGGTAGATAGCTGCGTGGTCATTTGTTGCATGCGCATTCGTCATAATAAAGTCAACAATAGATATTACTTGGCCCTCAGTGCTGAAAGTTTGCACAACCCTGGTCTAAGCGCTTGATTTGACACGTTGAAAAGCTTTTTCTTTTATTGAGCTGCTTGACTTGAAGACCTTGAATGGTCACTTCGCAGCCTCCCGCTGTTGTAATGCTTTCATCATTTTCTTTTTTAATTGTAATCATTTCAACAGTTTTATTATGTACATTGTGTTTCGATTTATTGTATACATTTTTTGCAGCAGCCAATAAACACATATCTCTCTCTAAGCTACACATGGTCTTTTTACAATCTCTTAGCATATCTGGGAGGCATATGAATATCTTTGGGTATCTGGGAAGCATGCTGGATATCATGGGTGTTTTTAACCCACCAGAGTATAACTTCAGTCGCAGCTTTATCCGGAATTTTTTATTTTGTTTCCAAGATTTTAGCTTAGATCCGTGTTGTATGGATTGCTTACGCAATATCACTAATGCAATTGTTTTGGAGCTTTCCTGGCTGGGTTAGCTTGCAAATCAATGCTATTTTTAACATTCTGCAGATATTGAATCAATGTAACAAAGGAATGGTTTCTGGTTGGAAGAGCGGCAGTCTAAACATGATTGCGCTTTCAGTCGAAAAAAAAAATTATACGCTGAATAAACTTTGCTAGTCCACATTGGATCGGCGACAAATTAGTTCTCCGAAAGTTATGCATTAACCATTGAGCTTCTTGCAAAATTCGGTCTATACCTTTTCAACCCACGGCTGCACACTGACGAGTAGCAGTAGAAAGAAATTTAACGTCAATGAAAAATATTGTCGATAACAAATAACCTATCCCTTTGCATGCAGTACACTTTAGTCGTATTTACGTCAATAAAGGAGTGATAAATTTTCCTTGAGAAGGTCACCCTTATCGAGTCAGATAAACGTAAACGTGAGCTGCAGAAGCTGATACGTAGATTAGATAAAAGCTTCAGCTTTGGCTCTATCCAACATGGAAAAACCATTGCTTTGAATGTGATTCATCGTAGTTGTGGGCTATGCGCTTATATATGTGACATTAACGATGGGAAGCTTAATTTTATCAGATATTTTTCAATCTGATTGAAAAACCATAAAACCTATGTATAGTAAATAAAATAAATGAGCAAAGGTAAGTACAAAGTCTTACTTCAAGCTTGACTTGAAATAGCCAAAAGCCACTGCAGCCAAAACTTGCATCTTCCAAACCTAAGCCAGTAGGCCTATACGTCGAGCGGCATTGCTCGTTATTTAAATGATTTCTTTCATTTAGATAACGCATTTAAAATACACACTAAATGTATTAACAATTTTTTACATTGATTCGCAGACGTGGAATTGATGTAAAAAATGGTTGATTTGGTGTTTGGGTAGATTCATCAATGTACAAAGGAAAATAAGATTTTTTACATATTTTTAACAACCCTCTGAGAGCTTCCGCTGTTTTGCAAAAGAGGTTCTTGATTCGAAGAAGGATTGTGACGTACATTTTTTTTTTATATAAAAAATAAATAAATAAATAGACGTATGTCTACAGTGCAAGAAAAACATATCCATTAGTTGATGCTTAAAATTTAACTGATATTTTTTGCAGATGAGCTTTTTAATTGCTTTTTTCTCGGTTATTAGGCCTAACTTTGGAATGGTTTTTAAGTTTTAGAATATGAATTATTAAGGCAGTTTTTCATGAGGATACCATATCAAAAGCATGGCATATAAACGTAAATGGAAAAAGTGTCTGAAAATTAAATTAAAATTTCCACTCTTTCCTTCATTATTGGAAGAATATTAATCTGCAGCGTTATGGGCAACGTGGGTTTAGGTTTGTAGCATTCATTTGTTTTATTCCTCTATTTACAATTATGCGTAGGCCATATCGCCCAGCATCTGGCAAAACCGATCAATTAGTCATTTAAGGCCAGAAACCTTTACTTTCGCATACAGAGAGAAAAAGTCAGACCTGCACAAGCATTGCAAAAATAACATAAAAAAATTGGTGAAAAACAGGACTGCCACGTTTTAATAATTTTATAGTTTTTGTAAAGCTGGCTGCTTCTTTATTACACTTGGTACAACTTTTCCATTACAATAACAATACCTGCAGAAGGTCAAACTTTTTTCCTGCACGTTCGTTAAATTCATGAATACACAGTTGGAACAGCACAGTCGGAGCAAATTGTATCAAGGTTTGTTAAAACAGAAGCTTTAATGAAAGTTTACGGCTTGCAAGTAAGCCGCAAGTTTGAACAGAGCTGGAACATGTCATTCAACAACTTGTAAGATAACAATCGTCAAGCAGTGCCCTAGTGGCAGGATTCAGCCGGTTTACACCAGTTTGCGCAAGCTGGGTCTTAAAATTGTTGAAGTAATGCGTACGGATTGAATCAAAACATGTTGTTGTTACAAGCTTCATAATGTATGCACTTAGATATTTAACGACCGGTTTGCTGAAAATTAGGATCACACTACTGACTTGGCAATGATTCCTTTGCCAAGAAGTAGCCTGCGTATAGCGTCACAATTTTCCACACACAAGAAAATTATGTGTAACCATTGTGCAACAGAACTTACTTTTGCAATACACCGAGAATGACGAATGATAGTTAAACAAGATACGGTTGTCTACGTCATCAGTAATGAACCGTGTTGCCATTAAGGGCTGTTGGTGATGTCATACAAACTTGTGTTGATAGGATGAAATGCTATGCTGAGTAGGAATGCCGTACCACAAAAAAACAGTTTCACTTACACATCACAAACACGCCAATACTTTTCTTTTAGCATTGTAACTTATTACCTACCTATCAGCCTGTTCAATTTCTTTGTTCATTGATCGTAGCACTTACTTTTTTCTGATGGAATCCCGTTTTAAGTTTTGCAAGCGATATTTTATTTTTCGAATTTGTGATTTTCATTTCGAAACATTAGTTTTTTGAAACAGCCTGGTTCTGTGTACAAATATGTGCTGCTGGGCAGGTAATCGCCTGATTTAATTCATTGAGGAAGTCCATCGTGTCTCAGTGAAAAAACGTCAGAAACAATGCAGCTTTCAATATTTTGTTAAAATTCAGCTTTACACAAAAAGAATATATCAATACGTTTTTAAATAATAATTTTCTGCATATTTTTGCGTTTGTACTTTCTCAGGTCTATTTGGTTTAAAATGATTTTTTTCTTGCAATGATCATTTGTAGTGTTCTGCGTTATGCTTGTTTTTTTGTCTCTTTTCCGGTGATTCGTAACTTTTCCAACCCTTGAAGACCTCTAGTCTTGAGGGCATTGGTTTGATTCGCTTGTCCGCGCAACCTGCAAAAGACGTGCTTATGAAATAGCATTTGGCATTCCTTCTAGAAATCCTTTACTTTTCAGTTGGTTCCTCTAGGTCTAGGGAATCACTGTTGTAAGCTGGTCTTCATCAAGCTCTTGTTGAGTTACAGAAATGAAGCAATGTGATTTGATAACGAGTTTCTCTAATTCATAAACCACAGGTGGACTCTAAGTACATTTTAATGCAAAAAATGGCAAAAAAGTGTTGTTGTGAAAAAAAATAGTAAAAAATAATAAATAAAACTGAAATAAATAAATTGGGAATACATATTGGACAATCAGGCCAAATTAACTAATAATTTCAAATAAGATTAGCTTTAAATTTGAACATACTTTTTTTGCATTGTATGATGTATTTTTTTTGATGATGATGTTTTTCCAATGTATTGATCTTTTTTATAACTGTTCTGCAGATAAGACTGTGGTAAATTTTCATCTGTCAAAATACCCAAAATGTCGTCACGCGCGTATTGACTATAGATCCGAAGAATGTCATTGAAATAAACGAAATTTCTTGACCGTGATTTGAAATTGAATTTTAAATCTTAATGCAATGTAATTTTGTTCCATTTGCGTTCAAATCTGTTTTTCTTTTTGCAATTTTTTAAGGCTCATTAATTTAATAACGTCACCTACGTATCAAAATACCAATAATTTCAAAACTAAGTTGATTATATTCATTCTGATATTTGAGCAGAGCTACGCAAGATTTTAACAGGGTTATTAAACTCGATATACGCTAAATTCAAAAACATCAGTTAGACCTACCAGTTTTTGATAGCTATTTCAGAAATATTGAAAAGTGCTTTATTCGGTCCATCACTCACCTATACATACTGTTGCTGCCAGTAAACCAGTAAAATTGGAGTATGCCTGATTTTGTTATTTACTCTTTTAAACCGAGTACCTGACGAATGATTTAGAAGCAAAGTCAATACTTTTGTGAATTTTAAACAGGGTTACAAAGAAATCTTTGTTTCAACACCTGCAGCAAGTTCATTTCTAGAAAGTGAATATTTTTGTTATAGTTTTAGTAGAAACGACCTCTCGGAGTGTTAAAAAAATATGGAAAGGGCTATAGAAATATTTCATCTCAGCACGAAGTCATGTAACTTAACACATTGACATTTGTACCCCTACAGTTAATTTGCATTTAATTGATTAGTTTCACATGTTGGTTGGTATTAAGACAGTTCAATGACTAAGTATTCAATATTTTTGTTAGCTGAAGTACGTCATTTTTTTTTTCAACGGAACGTAGTTGCAGAACGGTTGGAGGCAAGGCAGTAACGATCGGTATTGGTTACATCAACAAGATAACAAGGTTTCTTTCGAAGCAGATATAAAAAGAAAAATATCTGATCTCTTCTTCAATAAAGCAAGAAAATGTTTTAACGTTTTAAAGAGTTCATTGACGGTACAGAAATGCAAGAAAGTGGTCAACGGTTTAAAAAGTCGACTAAAATTGGGGCATCAATGAATCACCTTTAACGCCAAATTTTATTCATGGCAGAGCTTCAAAATTTAGAAGAAAAAAATTAGACTACAAAATGTAGCTTACTTTCACACAAGAAAAGTCGCCTTTTTTAACCAATATTGAAAGATAAAGTCATTTACAATGTAAATGTAAGTGGTATAACTACACTTTGTGATAAAATATGTACAGCATGTAACCAAGCACCAACACTACGCAATATTTTGTTCCAGTTTAGATTATTCTGAAATATTGAAGATGAAACTCTGAAAATCTAATGCCAGTAGATGTAATAATAACACTTCACAATTTTATGAGACTGGCATGATCTTTCATAAAGCATTTGCGCATTCCAGCCAACAAGATTTGTAAAAATAATTGCTCACAAACCTTTACGAGTAAAAATTATGTTTGGTATTGAAGTTCAAGCATTAGAGGTTGGCATTAAAGTTTAAAAAACATTATTTTTTCAACTTTTCCGTTTTCTGGGAGAATCGTATATTGCTTTTTATAGGCACAACAATATTTTTTAGTCTCTGCAATCTATGAAGAAAAATAAGATAAGGAAATGAAATTTTAATCATGGAAACAATAGACTGTTGACAGCTGAAAAGTCCACACATACAGTAGTCTTGAAAAAACAAAAGTCCGTTGAAAATTTAATCATGGAAGCGATTAGGTGTCTGTCGTGCACTGATGCTATCAGCTGTCAATCAACCTTTTGAGATCAAATTGCTAATGAGCTATTTTTCATTTTCGGTCAATTTTAAACCTATTGTGGCCCTTTTTTTTTTTCTCTGTAGGTGTTACTTCAAAGCAGTGGCATAGCCAAGGGGGGGTTTTGGGGGTTGCAACCCCCCCCCCCTTTGGCACGCGTGTGACGTCACAATATTGAGAATGATGCTTTCAGTCTAAAAAAAATTGCCTAATTTTAAACAAAATTGCATTAAAAGAGCAAGTTTTGCCAATACCAAACATCTCAGCCAGGAATTAGCAACAAGAAAACATAGAGACTTAGCTTTATTTCCGAAAAATGCCGAAGAAAACATGATCTTATCCTTTTGCTATGCCACCAAACACCACCATTTTACAGGAATATTCGTAACCACATTTTTGTTGAAAATGCTCTCAGGATGCACCAAATTGAAAGTGATTTTTCAATATTTTCTGGGGGAGGCCCCTCAGACCCCCCGTCGCTGGGTCGTCAAAGCCACCCCTTTCAAAATTCTTGGCTACGCTACTGCTTCAAAGTACATTTAGAATGAAAAATTACTGCAAATAAAAAATAACCTAATAAAAACACTTAGCCTACAAATCCCTGCATTAAGGTTTTTTATTCTACACATAAAAGGCAAACGGTGAAGTAGAAACTGATATCTCTCAACCTCTGTTCTTTAAGGTACACAAGGTTGAAGGACCCTTCATTTACTGTAGGTTGCAACCGAACGATCAAACGTAACAAGTAAAATCAGTCACGTTCGGAAACTTGTATGCTTTATTGATAAATCTAAATTCTAAAAGATTGAGTGGGTTGATATCTTTGAGAAACAACAAAAAGCGTGCTAGAATTAAAATACAGCGTGTCAGATTAGACGACAAGTCGCCGAAAAGGGTGTGAAATACTCAACACTTAATACTGACATCAGTGAAATGCGTCGAAAAGATAATACTGCTACTGTATTTGTGCTGCAATTTGCAAGCGTTGTCCAAATTCGTCATCAAAGCATCGTGATTCCTATTGCATTCCCCTTGAACTAAAATAGCAGACGTTAAATTAATGTAAAAATGGACTGATTTTGCAGTTTCAAAAAGGAAATGTAAACCTTACGTTGGATCTCTGGACTAAGCAAATTTTCTTTTGATATTGTTTAGACGTGGCATGACGTGGCTATGAGAACGTTTGCTAGCTGGGGTAACTGCTTTGGCATTTCTGTGCAGCAATTTTATTAAATAGTTTTTCCAATTAACGCAGTCGTGCCATTAGCAGCCGCTTTTGACACACTAAAAATAAATATGCATCTATTGTTGTCTATTTTGTTTGTTGAGGTTTACAAAGCCTTGAAATAACTAACGCATTTGTGTTTAAAAATGTGTTTCGAGCCCTTGCGATTTAAGTATGCAGAAAAAAGCAAACTGTCAGTATTTCAGGAACAGCAGGCTACACGTTTGAAGAGTTGAACTGACCAAATCCAACCGCTTTTGTGACAAAGTGTTGTTTTTGTTTTTTTCAGTAATAAAGTTGAGGTCTTGCAAAAGAATGCTTGAGTAGAGGACGTGGTTGAAACCTGTAATTCACCATATTGCTTTTGTAGTGAAGTGGAACTTGAAGATTTCAAGTAGATTAAAAGAAATCAGGGATATAACAACAAACACAGGCCAAGACGTAAACAGTGTTGATGTTTTTACAACAAAGAATGTTGCTATTTTTTTTTTTTTGCTGTACTATGCCATGATATTGCTTTGCGTTTCTCCTGCGAAGATGAGATTCTCTAAAACAACAAACTATCTCTAACGTTTGGTTTTTCAAACCAATTATTGACAGCTCGTCCTTGCAGTTGTAAAGCTCAATTTTTTTTTAAATAAAAGTTTATTCGTTTGTTAAAAGTATGTTCAGAATACAGCTATCCCATCATGCGGCGGCACATGTGGCATCATCTCGCGGCGCACCGGTTGGGGTGCGTTGAGCTAGCTCTAGGACGCCGAAGTGTTTGGACTGTCTGATTGTCCAGTTTCACTACTTGAATGGTGGATTCAGACCGAGACTGAACAAGTTTATCACAGTTGAATTTGAATGTTTTGTGTCAGAAACATCAAAACTAAGGCAGTCACTAATTTTGTAAGCTGTTTCCTTGATTTTACGAAGTGTATTGCACTCTAGGCCTATGTGCATTTGCAATAACATTTATAGTTCAAGCTATGCGTCCCCACTGAGCTTTTAGTTGTTCAAATAGAAAAAGTAGTTTGAATGAGTGTGCAAATAAAGAGATGATCCTTAAGTAACAAAGGAGAAAGGACTGACACCGGAGTTCTCGGATCTATGTAGGCTGCAACATGATTTCGACTAATGGCCTTCTTGGGTTGTTGCAAAACAAAGTGGTTTATGAGATTCATTTAAAGAAAAGAAAGTCCATGGGATAGAAAAGGTTGGAAATTATTGGTTTGGATGCTAGATGTTTTCTGCTGCCCAACTAAATAGTTTTAACTGTTTGGATTTGCTATTTTGCAGTGAATATTTAGCATTAAAATCGTGAAGAAGTGGAAAGATTATAACAACTAGATATGAATGAAAATACGACGCTTAGTTCTATTGTTTTCACCACTGAGGAGCAGGAAGAATTTCCAAGTTTAGAAAGAAGCGTTTTGGCAACAATTGTTTTTCCTGTAATTGTTTTCGTGGTATTTCTTTTGGGGTTCATCGGAAATTCTTTGATTGTTTATATTCTCAAGGTAGGCTACAAGTTGGTTTTCGTTAGGCTATTGTAATTAGTTTTTATTATGACCTTTGTTCTTATTTCTGGGATTCAATAAAAATTCTCTGATTGTTTGCGTGCTTAAAAAAATGTTGTTACTTGAAAAGGGCTAATATGTGTATGGCCGAAAACGTTCGTAGTTTGTAGTTTATGATCAGTTTAATGCATTATGTTAAATGCGTGTGGTTGCTTAAATGCTTGGTTTTATCTATTTATGGTTGAAAAAATTCATCTCTTTACCAAAATTGTATTAAAAAAATTGATTTACCAGATTATAATTTGTCAAAATTGTCAGTCTATCTGTTATTTCGCTTTCACTTACTTTTGTTATGTTTAGTTTCCTCTGAAGAGGATCTGCGACATCTTTCTTGTGCATCTCGCTATGGCGGATTTATTGTTTTTGTGCACTCTCCCATTCTGGGGAATTGAATTAGTTCTTCAAAAGAGGTAAAAAAAAGTGAAAATGAACTTTACATTTCAATTGTTCAGTGAGTTTGAAGTTGCACAAAATTTATATAAAGCAATTTGTGCTTTTGTCATCTTGTAGGTGATGAGATTGTAGATTGACCTTCAAAACTTAACTCAAAAACATTACGTATTTAGCATTATGTATTAGCCTACAGAGCATGTGAATTTAATAAACTTAGGATAACTTACAGTAGCCAACACATCAGAAATATTGAAATAGTTTTTACTCTTTGCTTGGCAGGAAGTTGGACATCTCACATTTCTATGAATATTTGAAATAACAACTGGAAGATTGTATAAACTTTTTAGGTGGATTTTCGGGAGTGCTATTTGCAAAATCACAAGCTGGTTTACGACGTTTTCAGCTTACGGAAGTGTATTCTTTCTTTCCATCATCTCCCTGGACAGACTGGCAGTGATTGTGCTCAATCAGAGGTTTACAAAGCACAGGTGGGCGAAACAAACTTCATTGCAGCAGGACGTGTAATAAGTTTTCTTTCAAGGTTTCATGACGCAGACAGGAATAGGTCAACAAGCAACTATTGAAGTGTTTATTCTCTTTAAAGTAAAATGGTTGGAACTTCAGTCCAATCTTATTCAAAAAATAAAGAGCCCAAAATTGAGATACGAAACTCAGGTTCAGCAACCGTTTCGAAAACAAAATTTTGGCTATCATTCGAACTTTGGCTTTCATTTAATAGCACTGAAGATGAAGACAATTCAGATTTAGAAATGTTTGCTAAACGTGAATTTACTATCTACATTTTGGGCTCTTTAGTTTTAATTTTTTGTTATTTAGCACTAACAGAAAATATAAAACGGGATAGGCTACCAACACCTACGAATTGCTGCCTAGAGCTGTTAAACCATTTCATTTTTTTACATTCAGGACCAATTTCAAAGCTTACATAGCAATCACTATTGCTTGGACATTGGCATTATTAGCAAGTCTACCTTCATTGCGTTTTCGTGGGACTTTGTATCCTGACAGGAACAGTTCTGGTAAGTATAAACAATTAATGCGTCAATCATTTTCTCTAGCTTACGTCTGCTCACGTAGATAAATAGCTTTCGTATATCAGCAAGGTTGTTTGTAATTGGTATTCACATTGACCTGCTAAAATGCACAAGTAGGCTATTGACTTAGGGCTTTTTTTCCCTCCTCGGCTTGTAATCGAAGTTGATCCTCTGCAGAGATTGAAATATGTCATGAAATCAAGCTAGGCTTAAGTGTTAGTAATCTGTTGCTTCAAAAGTTTGACATTTCTAATCTGGGCAACTGATCTCAGGCTTATATAATTATAAACAAAATTATTCAACGAGATAATGTCCATTTTAAAAGTTACAAGTGATGTTGAATGACAGTTGCAACATGCTACGATTTGTAACAGTATTGTGACCAAAATAGGTTGAGGGCATGGCGATCTTGAGGGTCATATCCCTCTAACCCTTGATGAATTCAAGGTTGTGTTTTAAGAGACGGGCATTTGATGAGACTTGTAATCTTTTTAATCAGAAAAATATCATTTTCAACAGCTTGCAGCTAGTTAAAATTAAAAAGCTTTTCGCCTAATTCTCACGCCCTTTGCGTAAGCTAGTTTTCAGACTATTGTACATATAGACCAATCCTTGAACAGTAGCCTACAGCGAATTTTAATCAGCTGCAAAATTGGCGATTTCATGGCAATATCTGCAAATTGCATTCATTTGATGAGTTGAATCACCCTACATCACCAACTAAATTCAAATTGCATGTATTATGGCTTAATTCTGCATACATCCTTTTCCATTAAATCAATCTTTTAATTAAAAACTGGTCAAGTTTTCTGGTACCAATATGCATTCGTCAAATAGGGGAAATAACAAAATTTCTCAGAATTACCCCAAAGAAAGAAATCAAGTTTTACGTACGAAACACTATATGTCACACTTTAGTATCAGTTTCTGAAAGCATTTGGTGCTTTGCTGGTGGTTTATCCAAAGATGGCATGATCAGCGGTTTGTTCTACGTCACACTGACAAACCGCTGGAACCAATTTCTATTCCTGCATTTTATATAATGTTATGATGTCATTCTGCCTGCAGAATTTTTGCTGGAGTATCCCCTAAATTGCTACATTGATCAAAATTTGGGGTATTATGTACTTCGACTGCACATTGATTGCAATGTGTTCAAAAGGCGAGAAGATGGGTATTGAGCGACTTTTCATTTACAAAAACACCCTTAAATTTTGCTGGACACCAAAATTATAGTTACGTATAAAATTAACCTTAAATCTTGGACTTTTTGTGACAGTGACACTCTTTTTCAAAAGTCCCTTCAGATGTCACTGTAAGGGAGTTCTAACATATAGCTTCATTGCGGTGGCTAGGCCTAATGTTTTATGTGGGGTTTGTACGGAATGAAACTTTCTTTGACACATCCAAAGTAGTGTTCATGCATGTAAACAGGCACCTAGTATTTTTTAATCTTTTCTGTTAGTCGCAAACATTAATTATCCTGCTTTGTACTGTGTGTTGCCAGGATAAAGGAACAAACAGCTAATCACACTGTAGACATGCATACAAGATGTAAAACACGGCTTACAAAAGGAGATGTCACTTTTAATCAATTAACAAGATTAATGATTCATGAAAACAAACAGACGATTTTCATTACTAATTTGCAGATGTCAACTTCAATCTTTGTGATAAAATATTTTATTTCATGGAAATGACAGCACAAGTAAGACGACTCAGAGCAGGCCTATGCTTATTCTTTCAAAAGCCATAGCTGCTAATGTTATGTCCTTGGCATGCGAGTACTTTAAATTTAAATAAATTTTAAATAGGCCTAGCATTAGATAATCATCTTTAATTAAAAAAATTACTCTTCTGGCTTGAATCCGGGGCAGTGAAGTAATATACGGTAAAAAGAATGAATTCGATCTAACAAAATTACAAAAAAAGGACGAGACAAATCGAACTGTAGATTTTTGCCATAGCATCTGCTGATAGCATCATACAAAACGGGACGTTGTTCATCCTCCAGTCAAGTTTGCTATTCATGAAGTTCTTTTGCAGATTTTGCGATATGTGAGTGGACTTTTGATAGCTCGTTATATTCACATACGATTTGGTTTGGAGTACACTTCGGGTTACGGTATGTGTTTACATAAAGTTTTATTTATTTTAGTCAAACCTACAATCTAATAAGTTTTGGGGTCTGAGAATTGCCTGAAAAGTTAACATTCACAAATTTTTATGCAAACCATATTGGGGAGAGTGGGGCTAGTCGGAAAGATTTTTTTTTAAAGTGAAATTTAAAACAATTGGTGCATAACCTGACAACGTGAAGTGGCTTAAATTATCATCTATGGTGTCCTCTATCATACAACCAAAAATAAGTATTGAGTCAATTCAGCTTTTGATGAAAATTTAAAATAAACAAACATACAATTGATTTTTCAACTAGCCCCATGCGTGGGGTTAGTTGAAAAACGTCAGTTTAATGCCCACTAATGAACTGGATACTCTTTTTTTAACCAACAAACATTTACATGGGGTTGTAAGCAAATATGTTTACCTGCTTTAAAATCAAATTCAATGAATTCTACACCTAATCATCGTAAAACCACTTTTTAATAAACGCATTATTAAAACTTGTGACGCCGTATATATAACACTTTCCAAATTATTCAAATTAAAATTTTACAATGTATGTCTGCTTAAAACAAATACATTGGAGCTTATACTACTTATTATCATACTACGACGATCAGGGCCGGATTTAGCTGATGGGGGGCCCGGGGCACTTTTAGATCGGGGGGCCCCCTGCAAAAAATTTTTCGCGCCTACAGCGCGAAAAACCGCCTCTGCGTCTACAGTAGCATCAATCCAGCACTGCACAGCATTTTGCAGAAACTTCAAAGGCTGAATGGAAGAAAAAATAACACATAACACAACATTTTTTCCACGTAGGGGGGCCCTTCAAAAGTCGGGGGGCCCGGGGCACCTGCCCCCTCTTCCCCCCCTAAATCCGGGCCTGACGACGATATACTCGTATCGTACTACATAGTCATACCGTTATCAAACCATTTTCCAACTAACCCCACCCACTATTTTCCAACTAACCCCATTAGCATATGACAAACTATTTTCCTAAAATATTCAAGTATGGCGCATTGGACTAAAATTTGTTTATGTCTTAGTGTTGTTGAACACCTACAGCTGATACACACCAAAAAACTTCTGCCTATCTTTAACGATATCGACGCATAAGATGTTTTTTAATATGTCAAAAATTTTACTTCGAAAGTAAGAAAATAGAAAATTGTCAGCCAAACAGGTATACCTTGACTCAACAAATCGAAACTAACATGGATTATGTGTTTTTATAAACTACTTCACACGTTGGCAGTAAATATTTAAAAAAGTTATCGAGAGTTAAAAAAATGATCAGTTTTCAACTAACCCCGCCTTCCAACTAACCCCACTCTCCCCTACTAAACTTGTATTGCATTTTTTTCAAAACTTGCCTTCTGATTTTTCCAAGTGCGATTTTGACAAATCATATTGCGAGTTGTGAGAATCCCTACTCGACAAACATTTTTGTCAAACAGAAATTGTCAATGATGGAACACACAACACAAGAAAATGCCATAATAATGTTAACTTGCATACCATTAATGTGAATACAAATCTAAGAATATAGTTTGATCAGACTTCACGCTTATCGTGTGCTGTACTTTCAGCGTACTTTTTTGGTGATCAGCTTGTGTTGTTATACTACTTTAGCTGTTATGTTAACATGGTATTGTTGTCTAACGTTGTTTCACTGTTCCTTGTGTAGGTTTGTGATTGGATTTGCCATACCTTTCATTACTATATTTACTTGCTATCTGTCAATCAATATCTACTTGAGTAGAAAAAAGTCTCAAAAGAGATTGCTTCGAAAGAAACAAGTAAGATTGAAGCCTTCTACTATTTAATGTTACTTTTCATGTAGCTTTGTCCATTTTTTTTATACTGCATAGAGTATACAATAAGCCTACACGCAAAGATATTTCTTGCTGTGCAAACGTAGCCTAAGTTTATTTCAATACAGTGTCCTTCAGAAAATGTTAATAAGTTTTTGACAAAGTTCACTCGAAACTTGTAGATAATACTTGCTAAGATGACAGAATTTAAACACTCTTTTTTATTTTCAACTTTGTTATTTGTACAGTATTGTATTATACCAACTTGCTTTTGCAATAGACTACTAGAATTATAGGCCGACATAAAGTGATATTGGCCATCGGGTAACTTAAGATTTAAAAAAAAATAACATACAAAATTTAATATTTGTGTTGTCACACTTTTTTCTTTACGAAATACATCATACCTGCTGTACATTAACATTAACAGTACTGCTGGTTGATATACAAAACAACATACTTTTTCCAATAGGACCGTATAACGGCTACGATATGGGTGATGATCTTTGTATTCATACTTTGTTGGCTTCCCAATCAAGTATCCGGTTTCATTTTTATGGCGGAAGGCCTTGCTTTGATTGGTAAGTATTTGCTCGCGATAGTTCAATCAACATCAAAATGATCAGTGCAACTGTGTTTACTTTTTTTTTTAGCACAAAACAGGATAGGTGCCAATGCCGTCATTTCTGCCATACTTCTATGAGTCTCTGAATTTTCATCCTGACATTCATGGAACCTTTAACGTTAACCAATATTTCCGTCAGAAGTTGCATAAATACTCCCTTGCTTTCCCTTTTAAGTCCACATACATAGCGCTGGTAGCACATCCAAGAAGACACACGGTCACGAGCCCTTTAAAACATAATTACATGCAATTTTTTTTCCGTTTTACAAAAATTTGTCGTTCATTTTATCACACTGCATAAAGTAAGCCGATGGTATAAAGATCGCTTGTCTTCTGAAGTGGGTACAATAAGAGATAAAAATTGTTGTGTCTGTCAAAGACAAAAAGTAATGCAATATTCCAAAATGGTTGGTGGTTTGGTTTTGAATCTTTATCCTCGGACTGACAAAGCATTGATAGGTTATTCCTGGTAGTTTCGCAAAGGCTACTTGTAGAGGCTCTTGAAGCAGGGCCGGTTACCGAGATTGACAGAGTGAAGTTTTTCGATTGTTGAAGTGTTGTTGCCGGGGAATTATTTTATTCACTAGGTGCAGCTGAATGGAGAGCAGTCCTGAAATGCGTTGCTCAAGCGCACACCACGAGAGTCGAACCAGCGCCGCGTGATCTTGAACCGGGCGTGTAACCACTGAGCTAACATGGCGGACAAATAGATTGCTCGCTTAACCAGTTACCGTACCAATCAAATTAAATTTATTTTAGCGTTTATAGAGGGATGAAGTGAAGTGTGCCTTGAATATTACAAAGAAAAGCTTGGGAGTTTACTTAAAGACCATGTTATACTGTTTATAAGACTACAAGACTTTTTCAAAAATAAATTATTGATATCCTTCTTTTGTCAAGAAAAAAGTGATTTGAAACTTAACTACAATTTTACATTAAATTTGTGACGAAGAATCAATATATTCCTTCCTTGTAACTTTAACTTCTACAAAAACAGAGTTTTAATACGATAAATTTGATTAAATACAAAATATGGGCCGACGTCCTAAACAAAAACAAAAACATTTTTGGGTCATAACATACGCAAAAAGCGAATACAAGGTAAAATGGTCAAAATATTTTACGAGAACAGCCGCAAGATCCTCCATCAAACTGTTTAGCCTATGAATTTCTTGTACTTCCCAACTTTTTTTCTAGATTTGCTAATGTACAGTATAGCGCCATATAAAAATATTATTGTTGTTATTATTGTTTGCGTGCTCCCAACAACACATTCCTTGGTTATACCTTGTTAAGGGTTAGCCTGACATTTACAGACTGTAGGAGACTAGGCCTAACAGTCAACATCAGATTAAGCACCGCTATTAAACATCATAATATGCCATGTGTGTGCAGCTTGCAAAGATAATATTTCAGTGATTGGATGATCAATTCCCAATCATATCCAGAGGGAAATATAGAATTCTTGAACCTCTACAGATCAAAGCAATAATTTTTCATTGAATAAACAATTGCAATCGGCTATGTCCCTGTGGGTCTTCTACTGCATTTTTTAATTAGCCTATTTTGTTTAGTTGATCTTGCATTAATTATATCTGTCATTTTGTTTGCCTGATGTTTCGTGTACGCCTACGCCTGTCAGTTTTAAAAGTATTGCTTGTAAGTTACGTTTTTTTTGTTTATTTCATTTTTTTTCGCTCAATGCTTAAAGTTCAAAATGAATACTGCTAGCCTACAGCTTGCGGGTTTAAATTTTTTTGATAGCCTTATTAGCCTATAAAATGGAATTGTTACCAGACTTATCATTAGTGTATCATTGGCACCTAAAGTGCATCATTGGCAAATTTCTACTTTTTGTGATCGAAAATGTATTTAAATTCTTGAAAGATATTTTTGGAAAATATATAATGTTTTGACTTTTTTGATTTGTTAAATTCGCTTTGGCAACAGCCAATTTTGTTTTACATTGCAAAACAGAAAAATTTTGACCGGAAATCTAAAATATCTTCTATAATCAAGGCTTAGTGAGGGCAAACTAGTTAATACTAACTAGTTTACTGTTGCCAGGTATTATTAACTGCTGCAATGGAATGTACCGTAGATAAAAACTCTGGAATTTGATGGCTGGCATGCTTGCAATAAATCACAACCGCGAAAATATTCAAACAACTGCAAGGTTTCATTGTTTAATGTTCAATCAATAAACTTGCGGTTGTTGGGACTTTGAAAGTTGGTTTCAAAGCCTACCAAGCCTACATGGTGTCATGGCATTTATTGTGCTGTCAGTCAAAACAATTAGAATGTGTTATCAGGAGTACAGGCTGCGGTTGACATACTGTATAGTGCTGTCAATTGTAAAGGTTTAAAAGTGCAGCCTTCTCTATCCTGATCGCGTCAACTTCAATTCAATCAATCAACAGTTTGCTTATCAAAAAAAAAAGAACGCGTTTGGAAAATAAAATAAAAGTAGGAACAATGCTATGTTTATGTACGATTTCCGGTCTCGATACAAAGACAACCAAGCAACCATATATTTATGGTCATCTGCTATGTAGCCAAGCAGCCCTCTGACTCGTTTTTCATATACAAAATTTATGTCATGAACTATTTGTTCCTAGAACCCAGGAACATGTCGACTTTGATGGTACATTCTCAAGTTCACATTTTCCTCACTGCTCTAGCATGGAGTCATTCCTGTGTGAACCCGATCCTCTATGCGTGCATGAGAGATGACGTCAGAGGAAAGGTAAAAGTTGATTGGTTAGTTTTCTATCCTTAGGATTTGCTGAAAACAAATCTCACGACGGCTACTTAATAGAAGTAAAGAAAGTATTGATGAAAATGTATAGATACTTATTGATAAATTTTCTCGCTATGTAGGCTACAGTTGTACACTTGCACGTCTTCCAATTAAAACTTGCCTGTTTCATTCTGCCTCTTTACTGGTATCCTTTTGATGAATTAGGCCCCGATGTCGCCATCTATCTTTGAGATCTGAGACTGACTGTAACGTTCCCACTAGCTATAATTAAATGAAATAAGTTGAGAATTTTAATAACATTTTTTATTATTAGTTAGCAGAGATATTGCACAGACTGGTGACGGTTTGTAGCTGTGGAAACTCTGCGAGATACAAAAGAACTCCTTGTACAGAAGAACATTTGAAGGTTAGCGCAGGATTTGTTTTGATATTTTAGCTGTAAAGGATGCAACTTTGAAGCTGAAAGCGTTTGTAGATTGGCAACCCTAACCCATTAATTACATAAAATACTTCTTTTGGTATTTATAGATCTTGAAATTTAGCAACGACTAAACAGTTGCCGTAACATCTTTAAAAGACTTGCTAATTTTAAGATTGGTTTATTTTTTATCATACACAGTGGAACCCTTTTGAAGATTGTGAGTTTAATTTGACACATGCGCTGAATGCTGTCTTGCATTTGCATGTTAGACAATATCAGTGTAGACCAGTGTTTCCCAATCTTTTTTAAACTGGTACCGTACTCAAATAAACCTGGCGATTATGGCGTATCTTGGTATTACCCTCAATATTTCATTTCGTAAAAGAAATTAACCATTAAGCTCATATTTATTTAATTTTATTGATGACTTTTCAGTAGGCTAAGTTTTAGAAACAACCACGGCAGGAGAAAATATTGTTTTCGGTGTAACGGTTGCGCCTGCGTCTGTGAGGTGGAGAACAACATACAGGCTATCGTATGATGGAGAACAAAATATATTTTAGCGTGATTGTGGTACCGGTACCGCGTTATCGCTCAAGGTAATTTATCCCCAGGTTGGGAATCACTGGTGTTGTGTAGAGACTATAGGCTACTGTACAGTAGATAACGCTGTGTCAAAATATGTTGTAAAAATCGCTATCAAACACAATCTTAATCATGGATGCAGTGCATGGCTATTGGCTAACTTTATACCACAGGCCATGCCAACGTACAGCTTCAAATTTGACTGGAGGTCGATCTGTTAGCAGCCAAAACCGCCAGTCGGCCCATAAGTTGATAGTTTGAGTAGGCTAGTAGGCTAGTTCATCTATAGTCATTGTGTATATTTTATGTGATTTTACGCTACTTTTGTGTCATTTTGACCATACAAATAATGGATAGATTTTGGCATTTGTGCTGGAAATCCAAAAAGCGTCTGACAACACTGGTGAAAGGAAAGATTTCTCAATTTAACATACCGGTATTATTAGTTTTGCAGTGATTTGAGATTTAGTGATCACTGATCAGACACTTTGGAAATTTGCATTCTCAAAACTATCATTCCAAAAGACAGAGATGTACGTATACGCCGCAGATTTGCGGCGTAGACTTTTTGTTTGCGCTAATGCTTACGGCAACATTTTTTTGATAGTTGTCGCTTGAAGCTATGCCGTAGAGTTTTTGCGGTTTTTCAACGCATAGCGTCAACGCATACTTTTTAATGTCTTAGTTGTTCTTTGCATTTTTTTTTTTATCAAACTTTCTAAATTTTGAATAAGTTGAAAGAATGTTTTCAATAAGCAAAGACATATTGAAACCAAAACGCAGCAAAATGTCAGATGAACACTTTCAGATGCTTGTGTTTCTTCGTGAAAATTCAAAATAAAACTTGATTGTTTCGAGTGGTTTATACCTTGTGAATGTTTGGCACCTAGCAAACAAAATGAGTTTACGCTAGTGTATGCGCTGACGCTGACGCAGCCAACTTTTTTACAAATTACGTTGACGCATACGGCGTATGGGTTTTCGAACGTTTGCGTTTGCGCTGACGGCGTCATTATTTTTTGTATGCGCGTACATCACTGCCAAAACGATATAAAGTAAATTTAGTTTAGAGTTTAAAATCGAAATTACATCGGCCTCCAATCAGACATCCAGTTCACACGTGGGCACTGGGCAAGGCCTGTGTATGTAGGCTAGATCTCTATGATATAGAACTACCTTACTGTACTCTAAAATTTAAACCTCAATAGCGTAGTTGCATAAGCGCCTCATATTTTAAACGAAGAAACGCCAAAATCAACGCATTCTATTTCAAGTTACTGGATGTGGGCGTATTTCAAAGACAGCTTTCCATGCTGCGCATCTAGTGGATGAATTACGGTAAATTGCAGAAAACAACGCTTTAGAAACAAACGGAAATTTCATTGTGAATCTATCCCACTGACCAGGCATTCGAAAGTGTCTGCAACTATATGAAACTTCCAGGATTCAGCTTTCTCAGTCCAAGGATAAAATTCCCACAACCAATCAGCAAGATTTCTTGAATTAATCAATAAACTTGCAGTAAAAGTTAACTAAATTTATCATTCTACTTAAGGTTAATTGCACTAAACTGGGAAAAGGTGAAAGTCTGAGATTCACCTCCCCAACTCGGATAACTCTTTTGAAGAAAAGCACCAGAAGGACAAATGAAAAAAAGGTGGGAACTAATTTATCTAACTAAATTCCTTCCAAGCGCCCGTGCTACTTTCATAAACTTTGAACACTTTTTAAATAGTCTCCACGGTTTTTTATTTTGCAAAATAAACCTGGATTTATGCGAAGGTTATTATTCTCGAAGACATAGAATTTTCAAACAATCTGTACTGTATACAGACTTGATTTTATATTCAAACTCAACTAATTCTACAGCTACTACTACTTCATTCACGAATATATTTATTGATGCACATACCGCAATATTAGATCCCTTCATGCACGTCTTAAACCATTAAGGTTTTGCCACCTTTTCCTTTTGTTGGTTTTGTTACCGCATTTCTTTTTCACAGTATCATTTCTTTTGCATTCTGACAAAGAAAAATAAATTGAATTGAATTGAATATCATGCGTATATAGGTGAACGATTTTTCAGCTATTGTATTTCAAGTACCGATACGGTAACCTTTTTAGAATTAGGCTTAATCGGAGTTTTTGTCATTTATAGGAAAAACTACTGCATAAGCCCAGACAGCCACTTCATCTGGTCCAGATCTTTACCAGCAGATCGGGTACAGATCTAACCAGATCTGTGCCAGATAAAGTGGCTGTCTGGAAGCTTATTGTATGTTCTCGCATGATCACTTAATTATTGTTACAATGATAAATTTCTATAAAGGTTGCTGAAGCCCGGGAAGACGTAAATGAAGAACTTCAAGATTTACATGTTACTTCAGTTGTCTGACAAAAAGTATGCTACTGCCTGAGGGAGAGACAAAGTATTCTGGTGGTCTGCACACCTATGCATAATTGCATATACTTGATTCCCACATCTAGACTACTATGTTGCTGCCGAAGTGGATGTAGTTTTATTTTTTATAGCTATTTGATGGTTATTAAGATATTTGCTTTAAAATACCTTAAAGTTACTCTACTGCATGTCTCGCGGAGTTGTGTTGTTGGGCCTATTTACGTGTAATCTACAGCTCAGTTAGGAATAATGTTTCGAACAGTTTCACTAGTTTTGAGAACTGCGTTTTGAATTAAACGTCTGAAAAGTGCCATAGTATTACATGCAAAACTTTGTGTCAAATCGGTATGCTTTTTGCGATCCCGGAAGTTCGTTACGCGCCCCCCTGGGGGTCGCAACCCCCAGTTTGGGAAGCCCTAGTCACGGGAAAAGCTTTTTAAAATCATTAAAACATCTCTTGAATTAGCAGGCCACTTGATGCCCTAATGTTTTTGAAGTTGTACTTTTTATATTGCACATCTGTATTTTTGATGAGAACTGCATCACAGCTAAAGCGTTGAGTCAATATTTGATTAATAATGTGCATTCTTCAGTTATCTCATCACACTAATTGGCCTAAACGTTAAAACTGTAAACTAAAACCAGGCATGTACATTGCACAACGGTTCAGAGGAAGCATTTTGCCCGTAAAATCTCTTACTGCGACCAACGCGATGTTGGATTATATTTTGCATCGGAATTCGGAATCCGTTGGAATTTGTAATAATATTATCATTGCACAGCGAAGGGCACTTTCATTTTTCAAGGAGCCTCGTAACTTAAGACAACTATAGGCTACTTAACACGAAAAATAACTTCAACAATTCGATAATTTTTGTTGTTTCCTACCATATCACAGTAGGCCTAGGCTACGCCTACAAAAACAAATACAACACTTTGGCAAAGGTCTTAAGTTTCAAGCATAGGCTAATGAGATATCGTGGAACAGTCGTAGCCTACACTGATGTCCTCTTTTGAAAGTAAACCACTTAGAAACGATAACTTTTGTTTATAGGTTTC
Organism: Aplidium turbinatum; assembly: GCF_918807975.1. Taxonomy (NCBI): domain Eukaryota; kingdom Metazoa; phylum Chordata; class Ascidiacea; order Aplousobranchia; family Polyclinidae; genus Aplidium; species Aplidium turbinatum. The sequence goes on along the minus strand of NC_137480.1, from coordinate 17,726,753 downwards.
TCGAAAATATGTTACGTGGAATCGTCACATTATAAGCCTATGTAGCCTATGAACGTTTCAATAATCATAGCACCGGCCTGTCACATTTAGATTTTCTGATGCTGTTCTTGCGTTTGTTTGTGAATGTCTGTCTAAACTCTAAAATGATTCATGAGATCAAGTAGAGCACAATTTATTTGTAGTCTACTGTAGATACAATGATGACTCACAAAGGTGTTGTTGTGCCCCGTTTTCTGCTGTCTTTTTGCGTTTTTGTCAAAATATTTTTCTGATAATGTCGTGTATACAGTATTGTTAGTGTTAACTGAGAATGATTGTTACAGAGACAATAAACTCTGACCAGGGATATCAGAGAAGGGGATACGAAGGCTTTTAATACGTCTGACAATAGAAGAGCTTTTGTTTATCGTAAATAATCTCTGTTTATCGTAAAATGACAATTGGCACCGGTAGTAGTTTAATAACTCTTGTTATGATAACCTGCATTGCGCTATTAGCAGCAGGCCTGGATGCTCACTGCATGCTCGTGGTTACTTGTTAATTCAACTACCCGACTGTACCATCTTCAAGCCGCCTAACGGAGTGGAAGGTCTGCGCGTCATGGATGATGAAACTAAAGACTGGCTGCTCTCTAGCAGCCTTCCAGTGTAGTCCGGAAACATCGTGAATCTGGGGTGGTAAAAGGATAGACCCTCGGCCCCAGAAGCTCAGACGACGACGACGACGACATCTGGCCTACTGCAAAGACTTTGTTAAGAAAAACAGCTTACTGGCAACTTTTCAACTGTCTTTCCAAACAAGTATTCTTTGAATATGCTCTATGTAACATTTACTAACTGTCTTCTGTAGCTGACTGTAGCAGCCACACAACAAAACTTTCTGCAATTGTGTAAAGAACTGCATATTTTACGCTCTACAAACTACCGCCCTGGTAGTGTCATAAGAATAAGGCAATCGCTGTGAGCCTTCGCATCCCCTTTAAATATCCTTCACTCTGACAAACTCTGACACTAAAACTCACTCTGACACTGACACTAAAACTCACTTGACAAACTCAAACTCACTCTGAAACTACTCAAAGTTACCACTGGCTATAAAAATAGTATTTTTCTTTAAAAATGAGAAGATTACTCGTCGTCGTGTGAGCGTCTGGGGCCGAGGGTCTATCCTTTTACCACCCCAAATTCACGATGTTTCTGGACTACACCGGAAGGCTACTAGAGAGCAGCCAGTCTTTGGTTTCATCATCCATGACACGCAGACCTTCCACTCCGTTAGGTGGCTTGAAGATGGAGCAGTCATTGATGATGTGGTCTGCGGTCTGTTTCTCGGCACCACATTCACAGAAGGAGGAAGAGGTCATTCCCCATTGGTGCATGGTTGAGCGGAAAAGCCCGACGCCCGTACGGAGACGGTTGAGGCGCACCCATGCCTGTCTTGGTAGTGTTAGACCGATGGGGCGTGTGTCAGCGTCGGGGATGAACGAATATAGAGTCTGGTGGCGGTTGACTTCCATTCAGAACTCCGTTTATGGTCCGCCCAAGCAGCCGCAGAGATGTCTTGTACATCAGCTTCGTTGATAAGAAGTAGAGCGGTTGGCACGAATGGGTGTCTTGATTTCAGTCGACGGGGGTGCTCGTTTGGGAGAGCAGAGATCTTGTGGTGAAGAAGGTGGTTAGGCTCCAGTGCCCGACGACCGAGGAACAGAGTGGCTTCTTCGCGACGAAGCTCAGCGGGTTGGATGCCAGCGAGAATGGGGAGATTGTCCAATGGTGTGGGACGCAGGCATCCGGTCACTGTGCGCAGGGCGCTCTTATGGCAGTGTAGATGTTATGGCAGTGAGCACTGCGGCACCAAACAGGTGCACAGTACTCTGCTGAAGAGTAGACAAGGGCTAAGGCTGCTATACGCAAAGTGTCAGCCCTCGCCCCCCAGCTAGAGCCTACCAGGCGCTTGAGTAGCGCAGCGCGAGATGTGAGTTTCTTGCACAGTGACACCAAATGGTGGTGGTAGACTATGTGAGCGATCTGTCCAGTGTCACCCCAAGATATCTTGGTTCGGGCAGAAGGACAGAGATTTTCTGTTATTCTGGACGTGTAACTCACGATCAGCTTCCCGATTATGGAGGTGGAAAGCAGCTGCTGCCACAGTTTTGGTTTCGCTGAGTTTCAGTCGCCAGTTCTGGAGATAGGCTGAGAGAGTTATCATGTCCTGGCTCAAAGTGTCTTCTAGATTTTCCCACGACGTTGTGGAGTGGAGAATTGCCAGGTCGTCCGCATAAGCATATTTGCGGAGACCGTAGTTGGCAGGTCGTGGGTGTAGATGTTGAAAAGAAGTGGAGCCAGGACCGATCCCTGTGGGACGCCGTTTTTCAGGCGTCTCAGTCTGCTTTGCGTGAGCTACCGGTGGTGAGGGTGAAGCTTCGATTCCTGACAAGTTCCATAATCATATGAACCATATGTCGGTCAGGAAGCAGGCAAGCAGCTTGCAAGTAAGGCGGCGATGCCATACGGTGTCATAGGCAGCTGTAAGATCTAGAAAGACAGCGCTGGCCTTCTTTTTTGCCTCAAAGCAATACTCGATGTCTTGGGTTAAGAGTGTGACCTGATCTATGGTGGATTTTCCGCGCCAAAACCTAGCTTGCTCTTTTGAAAGGAGCGGGTCGATGATTGGGTTGACGCGTGCGTAGATCATTCTTAGATCACACCCAGGGGCGCCGGAACGATTTTTGAGTGGGGGGGCAAGATTACGAAAAAGGGGCACTTTTGTTTACTAAAAGGCCTTTTTTTTCAAGTTTTAAGATAAAATATAGCGATAATGATAATCCGGTATACAAAGAAGGGGCACTATGCTATGTTATAATGATGTAACCTACTGTCAAGCCTTCAAGCAGCCTGCTTGTATGAACCGCCGGTGCTACCTCCTCAATCGGCCAAGTTTGGCCGCCGGTCTCTTCTAGCCAATTATTTAATTTCGCAATAGAATGATCGTGGATTCACTGTCGAAAATATGTAGTATCAATGAGTGACGCAAAATTAGGTCAGCGCGTCATAATCGCCACTGTTGCATTGTGCGGGAATATTTGTTATTGATGGAATATATCCATCTGCGATCACCAGCGCTGTAAGTCTTGTTTGTAATTCCCGACGTTTATTTCAACAAAGTGTTAATCCGAAGTGCTAATTTACATCGGCTGGCAATATTGTCGTTTTTATATCGATTCGATGTTGTCGGGCATTGAACCGTTGTTAAAAAGGAGAACTAAGTTAGTTGACATCAATGGGGAAAACATTTTTTGATCATATTTTGCAAAAACTATGCTTCTTTTAGTAATGTACATCATTGAAATAGCTAAAACCTCAATTGCTAAGGAAACAGGGATCAGATGTCAGTAGATGTAACAGAAAAAATATTTCGCACTTGCTAGTGCGTCGTCAGTTCTGATAAAGGGCAGTTAAAGCCTACAAGTAATGTTTTAATCATTGAAATACTTATTTTATTACCTTGCCATCATCGTCAACACAGTCATGTCGAACGTTGTTTTTCGTTGCTAAAAAGAATTCTAGGGGAGTGACGAACTTCTATAAAATCAGCCACATTGGAGACACTCGTGCGAGTGTTGTTTGAATAGTACTGGATTACAATCCCGATAAAGCAATTATTGCGTGGTGCAACGATTCTATTGTAGGACGTCGCCCAGGCCCAGACTTCAACAAAGCTAAGTGATTATTTTAGCATTGTTGCAAGTTTAATTATATTTACTTGTGCTATCGTTATTTTTATTTTGGCCTCCAAGCACGCAGATTTGGCCGCCGAGAAGGAGCTCCCGGTAGGCCACGATGGCTGCCGAAAAAAAAACGAGTTTTAAGGCCTGTATTGTGTTGCAAAATTTTGTGCCGTAAATATTATTTTGAGGCAAAAATGAAAGATTATAATTAGGCTAAAAGCGAATAGCACAAATTGTTATATTGCAAAATGTGCAGCAGCTTCCATGACTTTAAAAGGGCACCATTGCCCCCCCTTCCCCTCCATCTGCAGAAAATTTGAGGGCAGGGGGGGCATTCGCCCCCCCTGCCCCCCCCCGCTTCCGGCGCCCCTGATCACACCAGTCTTAGAAGATTACTAATGTCATCAAATGCTCCCCTCATTAAAAAATTTTGCTTAGCCTACGCTATTGAGTGCAAAAATTTTTTATCAATGAACTGTTGTTTACTGATTGGTTTCCAAGGGTGGCGATTATAGCCTACAAGTAGCCTAAGTTAGTATAAATAGCCTACTGTAGCAGTGCAAAAGTCGTCCTGAGAATGAGAACAGTTTCAGGGTAGGCTATCTCGCAAAAACGATATTTTTGCCATTTGCAACCTTTCTCATGGTAGAGTAAGGACTGTGATGTTCCGGGAAACGCTCTTCAGACTATGCCGAATGTGCCCTTTTTACTATGTTTTTTTTTTTACATTTGCATTGAACAGAATAGCTTGCAACAAAAACAGAACCAGCCCTGATTTCTCTTGGAAGCCCTGATCGTAGGCTGTATCCTACTTTAAGTGACACATTCGCAAATCTCCAATACAATACTCAGCAACATGGTTGTCCCCCCCGTTAACTTAGTTAAAGGTTACGCGCCCGGCTCAAGATAGGTTTGGTGGCTGTGCAAATTAAAAACAGTGACATCCAAACACTGTTTTTGCATATTTTAAACCTTTTGGTTTTGCCATTTTTCCCTTTTGTTGGTGCCAAATTCGTGTGTTTACTTTGCTGTTCTCTACATGTTCGCGCCAGCAATGAAAAATAAATTGAATTGAAGATCACGCGGCGCTGGTTCGAGTTCGACTATCTGGGTGTGCGCTTGAGCAACGCATTTTAGGACTGCTCTCCATTCAGCTGCACCTAGTGAATGTAATAATTCCCCGGCAAGAACACTTCAACAATCGGAAAACTTCACTCTGCCAATCTTGGTAATCGGCCCTGCGTCAAGAACCTCAAAGTAGCCTATGCGAAACTACTAGGCTTTGTCAGTTCGAGGATAAAGATTCAAAAACCAATGCTTTAGCAAGTTTTTATTTTATGAAAGTGCATAGTCCGTAGGTGGGCAGTAGCGCGCTACTTTTGTAGCGGCGCTACTTTTTCGGTAAAAGTAGCGGTAGCGGCGCTACTTTTTAGTTGGAGTAGCGGCTGCAGTAGCGGCGCTATTTTTTTTTCAAAGTAGCGGTAGCGGGAGAGGCGCTACTTTTTATCAGTCGCACTCCCGCTACCTGCTACTTTTTAATTTAAAGTGAAAGAAATACTCGTTTTTTTCGCAACGCTGGCGTGCTCAAGCAGTTATATTATATAGCCTATATCAGCGTGGTCCAACTACAGGCCCGCGGGCCGCATACGGCCCGCAGATAGATTTTTTGCGGCCCGAAAGCTTTCACAGTATTGATTTAATTTGTATTTATGTTACAGAAAGTAATTTCAATTAGAACAAGTATAGCATTTGGATAAAAAGTTTCAAATATTTAATTCAAAGTTGTAGACAGCATGACCTATACTGTTTCAACCTATCAGGTCTCGTCAGTAGGCTACAACTGGGCTTCTTAAAGGCTGATATGTAGCCTACCCAGTGTTCCGGACGTTTTTGTTTCCTTTAAATATTCCACAGTTTTCATATGATGTATCTTTTAAATTGGAACCCTAATACTGGCTATTGCGCAACAGTCAGAAATTTGGCATAATCCGATAATTGCGACAGCATCATTGTATCGCAGTGATGCTGTCGCAACCTAATCTCTATTATATAACAATCGTATGGATGTTAATGTGGAAACACAGCTACCAGAACTTCAGCTCAAACTCTGCGAGCTTCAGTGCAATCAATTCTTGCTGTCAAGGAAAAATGAAACCTCAGAGTGCTTCTGGAAATTAGTCAGCAAGGATAGATTTCCCAAATTGAAAAATTTTGCATTAAAAATGCACTCAATGTTTGGAAGCACATACATGTGTGAGAGTACATTTTCTAGAATGAAGCAAGTCAAGTCTAAAACAGAAATCGAATGATAGACGAAACACTGGAAGATATTCTCCGATTTGCTACCACTAATATTGAAATTGATGTAGAAACGATAGTATCAGAGAAACCTCGACCACACAGGCATCTTACTGATAGAGATTTGCAATAAATTTCTATTTGTTATTGTTTAACAATTTCGATTACGCACTCACTATCATTTTATTGGAAATGGCCCGCAAGTTTTCACGTTTTTGTAAAGTGGCCCGTAAGTCAAAAGTAGTTGGACCACGCTGGCCTATATGATCGGTTTAGTTGCAAAGTTTCGGTCTTTTGGGAATCTCGTTTTCTGGTGTGGAGCTGCGATCCTGCGATCAAGGTATGAAATCGATAATGTTCATTTTAATTTTAATATTAGCCGAAGTAAAGTTGTATGGCCTATGGTTTATAGAATATAGACTACATGCAGTGAGCATTGCCTCATCAGTCATCACCTATGCTAAGATGTCCAAAAATAAGGTTTTATCATATTGGTAGTAAAACTGTTGACAAATGGTTAGCTAAGATAATTGTTGCTGATAAAATTTTCTTACACGATGGCTTTTGTTAAAAGAAATCATTACAGGGCAATTTGGTTTTGCTTAAAACTTAGAAGTTACAACATAGTTTATCTTATTTCTAAACAGCTCATTTATTTCTAGCTGACGTCAACTTCTTCGGCGAATATCTCCGTGTGATCGGCAAGTCCAAGGCGTATTACGGAGTCTTGCTTCCAACCAGGGCCGGATTAAGACGAAACTGGGCCTGATGCTGCAGCGCAAAAACAGGCCTATTTTTTCTAGGCATTGGTACATATGCATTCGACACTCTGACTCCACCGTACACGCGTAATCAGACCGACCAAAGAGCCTTTATTGCTTTCGACGCAGTCAGCCAAATTTTAATGAACATGAACAATAATAACGACGTGTTATCGTAAAAACTCGAGAGTAACATCAGGCTATGTAACACCAACACAATTCAATAGGCTACCAATATTGCCTGAAAAGCGGAGTTAAAATGAAGAAAAGGCTAATCCAGATCAACTTAACGTTGGCATATTGTCAATGCTGCGCTAGTGCTGCTTACTTATACTACTGTTTTTCGAGCCTTAGCAAGCGCGAAATCTTCGATCATGTCAGTGCAGTCAAGGCTGCTCAGCACCTCATGTTCAATGCTCATAAGCGCCAGCATGTTTAGCCTTTCCTCCCTCATCGAGGACCGCAGCTCTCCTTTGACTATTCCCAGTTTTGAGAAGCTCCGCTCGCCGGAGGCATTAGACACCATCAAGCACAGATAGATGCGCAAAGCAATCTCGACGTTTGGAAATGTTTGAGAAAGGTTCAACGACGACAAAAGCTTGTACATGGTAAGCTCTGCTGACTCGTTCACACTCACCGATTTCTGGGTGCGCATAAATGCAGCAAACTGTATGAGATCAGCCACCAGCGTGTCTTCCAAGTCATCTGGATACGAGGAAACGAGATTTTGAGCTTTATTCTCGATCTGCTTTATGCTCAATGACGTTAGCTCCGAAAGAAATCCGAATGTTGTAGATATATCCTCATACGCCTTCATTCGCTTTTCCAGTTCAGCTAACAGTCTGTCGATCATGACCAGATATATATGGGTTTTGAATGTTTCCCTAGGGGTGAGGTTTTCTTCGTTTGCAACTCCTTCATCAGGCATTTAACCTTCCGATGACCTAGATTTTGTGCCGTTTATGATTGTTTCGTCATAAACTGCGTCTAGCTTTCAAAAAGTTTTGTAATACAAGGTCATTCTTCACTTTTCAGATGCTGCAATAGCTTGTCCTGTTAAACTACAGAAGGATTAATATGGAATCAACGAACCAACAAGTGTATTTTAACAAGAAGGAAAAAACTAAGACTTCTGAAACAAATAATTCTCAAAATGGAAATGAACCAAGTATCAGTAGGTGCAAATGTAAACTACGAAAAGGGCATATGCAGATAAGTTGAGTGTCACAGAGGGAAGTAAGAAACGAAAAGGGGAATTTGTCAGGCAATAGCCTACAATAAAAATACTTGGAGCTTGGTTTTACAATAGTTCCGGGTAGTGAGCAATCGTCACGGCCCTAATGTTTGGTGTGCTCCCAAATTCTGCCAAATGACGTTATGAAACCTTCTAAAGTTGTTCGTCACTTTCATTCAAAGCACAACAATCTTGAAGGCAAGCCACTTGAATATTTTGGACGAATATTCTCTGATATGAACGATTAAAAAAAGCAAATGAAAAGATGACGACTACCGAAAAATCCTTTCTTTATGAATCCTATCTAGTTTCTCTACGAATAGTTAAAACCAAAAAAAGCATACACGATTGGGGAAGAGTTAATAAAGCCGTGCATCTTATCTGCGGCTGAAGTAATGAAGGGCCCTGAAACAGCTCGAAAAGTGTTATAATTTTTCATCTTAAATAAGTAGTCTATGCCAAAATCTTGCTTTATCTTACGTGCCTAGGCGTAACACTGTGCCTAGGCGTGCGAAAGTCGGACTACAAATTTCATAATAAGAATTATTTGTGGGTTAATTAAGCAAAGGAAAACTGTTCAGCGTCCGGAAAATTCACGTCTGTTTTCGTCTGGGCCTATTTCAGGAATGGGCCTAATGCTGCAGCATCAATAGCATCCACCTTAATCCTGCACTGCTTCCAACCATTACAATTTGCGCGAAGAAGTTAACGAGATCAGCGATCTTGTGACCTGTGAGGAGTTCGTTTGTTTGTTTTTCATATCTTTATCCTGCATTGCGGGAAAGCGGACTTGAGCGCTATGCATCGGTGTACGCCTTCCGACGTACACCTGACCCACGCTGCAGCCGACGGCAATGTCTGTTTCCGGTTGTCTACACTACTTATGACTTAAATTTGGTACTACCCATTACTCGAAATCGATCACTGGGTAGAGGCAATTATCGTAAAGTTTCTTGCCCAGAGAAACAACAGCAAGTGCGGGTGGCTGGAGTCGAACATGCAGGCTCTCGACTGCGAGCCCAACGCGCTAACCACTCGGCCACTGCTGCCGACATGAGAGTGAAAGTCCTTGAAGGGGTGAAGAAACGATTCAACGACATGAAGTGCGTTACGGCATCATGTCGTCATCCTCCTTCAAGACGTCGTGGCTACTATTTATGCACTAGCCTATGTTTCCACGGATGATGCTGACGCACTGCGAGAAAAAGTCAAGACAGATGTAATTCGACTGTTGCGCGAGACATCAAGCCAGGTTGATACCGAGAAGAGTGACACCAACACCATCAGTCACGACTCCGAGGATGAATTTTTTGCTGTGTTGGCGCCATCCCGTGAAACGTCGGTGCAGAAGGAAACAGCAATTGACAGTTGTGGACGCCTTTTTTTCGGACAGGAGCAAGTCCTTGAGCTTTTCGAATACCGAGTTAAAATATCTGCTCATTAAATAGGCTACAACTTACAACATTCCCATTCCTTCCAGTGCTGCGGTGGAGAGACTTTTCTCTGTTGGAAAAGATGTGCTTAAAGCCAAAGCGGGCAGGACTTAGTGACTCTCATTTTGAAATGCTCGTGTTTTTGAAAGATGCGTAACAATAAATTCCCCTTAGAATGTGTTTTCTATAACGACGTTAAAATGACAGTGTAAACGAATGATAACATTCGTTTTCAAGGTCACTTTTGGGTCACTAGGGACTTAAAGAGTGTTTCCTACTGTCATTTTAAACAAAAGTAGCGGAAGAAGTAGCGGTAGCGCGCGCTACTTTGGTCCGAGTAGCGGTAGCGGGTAGCGCGCTACTTTTGTAAATTGGTAGCGGTAGCGCGCGCTATTTTGGTCCAAGTAGCGGTAGCGGGTAGCGCGTTTCTTTAAAAGTAGCGGGTGCCCACCTCACTGAGTGCGGTTCATGTGTAAATGTTATTTTGCCATCGTTTTGGTTGGCAGCGGTGTCTTTTTTCCCCAATACTATTTTCTACGCAAATTTTACTGACTCCGATTCTAAATTAGCCTGGTTAACCGAACAGTGGAACAGATGTGTTGCCTGACCATGCTTCTTTGTTGGTTTGAAAATTCCTACTTGAGTAAGAATTCATGAAAGCAAGTAGCGCCACATATTAATTTCCTCAAGTAGCCTACTGCATTAATTTCGAAAACTAAAGGGTGGATTACAATCAAATATCACGCACGGTCAACACTCATTAGAGGGAACTGGAGAGCACCCGGTTTTTGCAAACAGCGGATGTTACGTCACAGACCATTTCATTGCGGCATAACATAACAGCCTTGTTTTCTCTCATTCAATGCAGTCTTGTAAATTATTCAATAAGTTAACAACTTCATTTCTTTTAAATCATTTGCGAGCCATGTCTTCTGGTAAAGATATCACAACAGTTGATTACTTGGTTATTGGAGGAGGGTCTGGCGGTATTGCCAGTGCAAGAAGGGCAACAGAGTTTGGTAGCACCACAGCAGCTGTTATTGAACATGGACGACTTGGAGGCACCTGTGTAAGTTTTAAATTATGTTGTTTTATAGTGTTGCAATATTTCCAATCTTTAGCTTGAACTAATTCAAATGTAGCCTATTTTACTGAGCTCTGTGTTTATCACTGCTGAAGTGGCACTGCTTTAAAGGCTTTGTCTGCCTAGAGCTGAACTATCCTATGATGTCACTTTAGCCTATAGCTTTTAGTCATGTAGGCTATAACTTAGCATGCACATCAAGTGGATGGAATAACTTACAGACAACAAGTGTAAACTTCACTCTGTCAATCTCAGTAACCCGACCTGTGTCAGTGGTTGAAAGCTTTTGCAAGTATGCACATGATTAAGCTCTTTAAAGAAGCTTTTTTAGTTTGAGAATAAAGATTCCTACATTCAAATCGATTTAAGTGGAAAATTCTCCTACACAAACAAAGTACATATGCATTTAAAGTCACTTGAAAAGTTGTCAATGTAGCTTATCATCCCTAAAAACAAAGACAAGGCTCAACAGTCTCAACACATTATTTAATGGCAACCACATGTGACTGTGTGTGTGTGTGATGAAAGCTTGCTATGAAGTTCAACAACATAGCGGCATGTTACAGTTGCTTCTTTTCATTAGTAAATTGTAACTGTATAAACTGTTAGATCATCATCTAGTCTACAATCAGAAGGCAATATACCAATACTTGCCCTCACTTGGTACAGTTTTCCTAAATTTCAATTGCAAATAATCATAAATGGCATGGACATTGGACAAGGACAGTGGCGTAGCCAAGGGGGGGTTTTGGGGATTACAACCCCCCCCCCCTTTGGCACACGTGTGACGTCACAATATTGAAAATGATGCTTTCAGTCTTAAAAAAATTGCTTAATTTTAAACAAAATTGCATTAAAAGAGCAAGTTTTGCCAATACCAAACATCTCAGCCAGGAATTACCAACAAGAAAACATAGAGACTTAGCTTTATTTCCGAAAAATGCTGAAGAAAACATGATCTTATCCTTTTGCTATGCCACCAGACACCACCATTTTACAGGAATATTCGTAACCACATTTTTGTTGAAAATGCTCTCAGAATGCACCAAATTCAAAGTAATTTTTCAAAATTTTTTGGGGGAGGCCCCCCAGACCCCCCGCCGCTGGGTTGTCACAACCCCTCCCCCCTTTCAAAATTCCTGGCTACGCTACTGGACAAGGACATACATTTCAGTGGCAATTGGGTTACGACTTATAGTCAAGAATGCATTCATTATTCACAGACTTCCAAGCTCCTGTATTTTTTCGGCGACCAAGCATGACCTACCAGAGGTTCTTTCCTGCGACAAAATTTTTGCTCCCAACAGCCAAAATAAAAATCCATTAAAAATGAGTGGAGAAATTTTGGCTTGTAAAAGCCGGCGACCAAACATGGCCTGCTGGCGTGGTAGTTTCGGAGGCCATTTAAATGACTTCTCGGTGGCCGTGATGGTTTCCTGGAGCTTAGAAGCCTGTTATAGTTTCTGGTGCGACTGAACATGGTGAATGAAATGTAGCAGGTGTAAGCTACTACAATAAATTGTAGGATCCTAACCACATAACAAAAACTTAGAAATTATGAGACTAGGAAGTTTTAATTTGGTATATACTGAGGGCTATTAGGTATGTAAGTGACAAACTGTCTTTAATGATACAGTAGAATTCGCCTATAACGGCACCTCTAGGGGATTTGTAAAAACTGACGTTATAGCCGAATTGACGTTATAGACGAACTACCGCAAACTATTCCACAACTGTCTTTTGATTAAAGAAAGAAGTGTAGAATCCAATCAGGGTTACTGTGTACCACCAAACTGACAAAAGGCACGCAGAAAATACAGTGAACAAAGAAATTGTTTAAAAAAAATAATCTACAGCGAAAGGTATAGGAAATTTGCGCAATACAGCTCGTTACATACAGTTTTTTTTTGTTTTTTTTTTACATACAGTAGTAGAGAAGTTTATTAGCAAAAAAGGCATTGATCTTGAGCTGTTTCGGTTTTGACACAGATTTGACACAGCTGTACTGCTTTTTACACGTGATAGTTTTTCACGCGGGAAAAAAGTTAATTCAGTTAATTAGTTTATAGCTACACTCTGCTACAGTACTGCACGTACAACTGTTGCTTTGAGTTGTTTAAAGGTCAGCTGTAGAGCTGCTTTTTACACGTGATAGTTTTTCACGCGAGAAAAAAGTTAATTCAGTTAAAGTCCCTGCTGAGAACGACATAGCAAAATAAAGGGAAGACATTTTGCAAGCAGCAGCGCTAACTGGATTAAAATACTGACCGTTCGTGGTAAAGGTGATGGCTTAAAGTGACGTTATAAACGAACAAAAGACGTCTGGGGACAAATAAAGGGTGCTGTTACATGCGAATTGACGTTATAGGCGATGCTGTTGTAGCCGAACTACAATGTACGTAAAAGATAGGAATTCTGCCGGGACCGAGCGAAATGTGACGTAATAGGCGAATTGACGTTATAAACGAAGCCGTTATAGGCGAATTCTACTGTATGAAACAAGAATAAAAAGTGATTTCAAAAATATTGTTTATTGCTGATTAGTGTAAAGTCTGTGTGTCATAACCCGTTCCTCAATTTATGGCACTTTATTTTGTAGGTTAACGTTGGATGTGTTCCGAAGAAAGTCATGTTCTACACAGCTAGCCAAGCTGAGATGATACACGATCTTCCTGACTATGGTTTTACTGTAAATCAGACACCATCATTTACATGGAAGTAAGTTTATTCTTGACATGCTGTTCAATCATTTCATCATGCTTCAGCTTGTATTACTGTATATCAGTGAATCATATATCTAGATAACAAAGTTTGCAAGCATCGAAACAAAACTTCACAACAATAACGCCTAACAACACAAAAACTCAACAGACAACATTTAAGACAGCAGCCTCAAGCCTAACAAAAGAGTCGCATAAAAAATGACCCAATGACTTCAACACCATTCGTCATAGCACATGACTAGGGAACTGTGTTCCGAAAGCTAGTGCAATTTGCTATTACCACAGCGAACTCGCAGCATCAGGCTAAAACAGGTCATTAATATCTACATTGTGAAGTAGCCTAAGCAACGATTATGCTGCTAAAAGCGAAACTCAATCTATTGCAGAATTATTATCAAATTGACTTTAGAGATATGTTTTTAAATTTGGTGTCATGTTGCACAGAAATACAAGTAAGTAAAGTCAAAACAATTAAGATTTTTGAGTGTGTTGTTAAAAATTGCTATATTTCAAAGTGTTTTTTTTTTAATATTTTAAGCTGTCTCATATTGTGTGCACATTCATGCAAATACAGTATTGAGGTTCATATATTAAAAGACACCTTGAATATTAACATTATCGCTATCCCTTAGTAGTAGTTTCATATGGCATTTTCACATGTGAAGCCAATCGTCTTTGAGCCAGTTTTAAACCTATTTCCGTATTGGTAAACTGTGTTAACCACTGGATAGCATCTATTCTACAGTCCCTGGATAGTCTAAAAAGAAATGATCAACATTCACCATAACTATATCCCTTTAAATAAAATAAACAGAACTTAATGCAGCAATAAATGTTTTCATACAAAAAAATGGGAATTTAGTTGTCCCAATAAAATTTTGACAGAACAATTAGCTGTTTTGCTAAGTCTAACTAAAATTTATGAATTCGAAATATTATGCTGGTATGTTTTCATATCCTGCACAATTGTCAAGAATTTTTTAACTATTAAGTTATAAAGATAATAATAATATGCAAAAATAATTTGATTTCAAAACTTCAAATCAAGTTGATTACCCTATGCAATGTTATAATGGAATATGTTTGTCCATTAGTCCATATGGAGTTAATTTATAAAAAATTTACCTAAATTCACTTTTCTTTACTATGCCTATCGTATCGTCATTAATGATGTTGTTAATTTAGTGAGACCTATAAGTTTAATTTTAGGGTAAGTGAGAAAGCAGTTAAAGCATCTGCATTCACTTTTTTCTTGGATCTCTGCTGTGGATAAAGTTTGGCAGAGAACACTTTGTAAATAATTAATAACATTCTATCTACTTGAACACTCGTTCGAAAAGAAAATTGTGGTTATTGTTCTGAATACTGCAATTTACACCAGTGTTTTATGGGCTTTTGATTATTATCATGGGCATTGATATTTGTAGTTGTATTTTCCAGTAGGAAAACCCCTACCACCATGATAGCTGCATGGCATGTAATCATTTCTTTAACTAAACTGTTTAGTGTTTACTATCATTTTATCACAGCACTAACACCAGAACAGTTGCACAGTGCACACCTTAAACTTGTTTTAACGTCCAAGTTAATCGTTGACTAATGATAAAAATGAAAAAAGTAGCATCTTGTGCCACTACCGTGACGTAATAATATATTTTTTACTGTTTATTTACTGTTAAAAATTTATTGATGTCATGCAAATTTATTATAAATTAACAAGATCACGAAAAAATTTTATTTTTGCTCTGCGCTGTGAATGGCAAATATAATAAGTTCAAAATGCTTGGTCATTGTGACCGCGCGTTCTAAAGTCGTCCTTCCTATACATTCTTACAATGAACGTTCTTGTGTGACGTTTGCTTTATGGCAAATTTGTTAAAAATCTTACAAATTGTCTCATTGTTAAACAACAAAAATACTACGTAAAGAGAAATATCCCCACTGGTGCGAGCAAACTTTTTAGCAGTTGCCTACAGCATTTTAACAGCACTACAGATTGATTCTGTTTGTTGAAATGGATCATCTGTGATTAATATCCACCTTCATTTTCTACACCATGTCATTAAGGTTGAAAGCTATCCTTTGTCTATAATGTATTTTTTTGATGAAAATAAACATTCTTGATAAATTTTCCATAAAATGAATCATTTTGTTTATACAGGACCATAAAGGACAAACGAGATGCTTATATCAAAAATCTAAACGATATCTACGCGGCCAATTTAAAGAAGGTATATACTTGATGATGACGCGTTAAAATTAATGTGCCGTCATATAGCATAGCGCCATGACATAGCACATTTTTGAGCATATCATTTCGGTGGAATTCATAACAATCATTACTTGCATGGAGCTTGAAAGTCGTGAGCAGTGGACACAAACCTTGTAAGCTTTCATGATTTCCTGGCTAACAACTCGAAGACTCAATTCATTGCTGACTAATATTATTGTATCACTCAATGCGTTCTGTGATTGAGTTGTTGTTTCTTTACTGACGATTGTAACGTTTTAGCTCATCCCAGCCGACAGCAGCCGTCGTTATTACATTGATTCAACGTTTGCAGACGCTGAACTTTTGTAAAAATGGCAGTTTTGCAAGCTGGGAAGTTTGCATATTAATCTCGTATAGAGTTTCTCCCACTCACTAGAACAGGGATGAGCTCATTTTTACTGTTTTTTTACTTCCGTTTCTTACTTCGCTTGCCTTTTCATTGCCTTGTATAATATACATTTATTCAATTTCTTTTTGCATTTTTTGGTTGAAACCTCTTTTCTTTTGGATTTCACATTCGTATGTTCATTCATCACAGGCCAACGTTGAGTACGTAAAAGGTCACGCAGTTTTCACAGGAGAAAAATCCCCACACCCGGTGATATCAGTCGATGGCAAGAAGTATTCTGCACCTCATATTCTAGTGGCAACCGGTAAATAAGGGTTCTGGTAAAGTGTCCAGTATTTTGCACACAAGTTCGATACCATTACATTATTTTTGAAGTATAGTTTTGTCACCATAACACGAAACAAAATCAATTATTTTTTATAACAATTCCTTCTATTTTTGATATTTAATGTTCAGCTAATTTTTACTTTATTAAAATTCTGCCTGATGCTGGATTTTAGCATTTATTTGCAACTCTGTGAAACTTTTTGTCGTGACATTGGTAGGAGGATACCCTATTGTTCCATCGGACGCAGAGATCCCAGGAGCCTCTCATGGAATCACGAGTGATGGTTTTTTTGACCTTGAAGATTTGCCAAAGTCAGTGCAACACATGTTTACTTTTAAGCGTGCTGGTTTGCGAAGATTCTTAAACTTTCATTTAGTTTTCTTGTTTTCATTCGATTTAGAGAAATGTAAAGCGGCCAACTGCTGTGTCAATAAAAGCATAGAACTGAGCGTGAAGTTTCTTTTGTTTACTTCATACTTCATAGCTTTTGTTAGGGCAAGGCAAAAGGTTAGGTATGTGGTTTTTGAACAGTCATGCCACTCAGCTCGTGAATAAAATTTTTGCTTGCTCACTTTAAACTAAGAGTTTGTGTGAAACGTTTCAGCCAAAATTTGTTCTTTCAAATGTACACAATATATATAAGTTTTCCAAATCTTTTATCTTATCTGGTATAACATTCATTACATGCATGTGAAAGATAACAACCCATTGTCTTTCAGAAAAACTGTGGTCGTCGGCGCCGGATACATAGCCGTAGAAATGGCGGGAATTTTGAACGCGCTTGGTTCAAACACTCGCTTGGTGATCCGACGTCATCAAGCCCTGCGTACGTTCGACGCTTCGATAAGCGAAAACGTCACCAGAGAAATGGAAGTGGCCGGTGTCAAAGTCGAAAAGTTTTCCCACGTGCGTTTTACCTATTAGAAATACTTGACTCTTTGTATCGACTCCATTTGAATGTGTTAGTTAAATATATTGCAAAAACCTACGGAGTAATAACCTCCAACAATTACGAAGTGCTTCTGTTCAATGCTGCAGTGTTGCACAGATTTCTGAGATACATCGATCATTGTTGAATCTTCAATCATCAAGTTTTTATTTTGCGCCCAAGCCGCCCATTGCAACAACATACAGTACAGTGCGATCTCAGATGCGATACAACGGAAAGCAGCAAAGGGACATATTAGTCTTCGAGTCAGCTGCTCCCATTATTTTGACATGCCATTAAGTGTCTTTGAAGAGACAATCTAGAGCGGTGTCGAACCCACGTCCCTTTGAACGTTCGCAGACGTTCTCTCCACTTGGCCACGCAGCAAACAACTTCTTTAATTTCAGTGTCCGGTTTTCTTTTTTCAGGTTAAGAAGGTGGTGAAGAATCCAAGCACCGGAAAGATGACGATCACAATCTCCTCCTCACCACCGGATGGAGGAGAAACCTCCCAAGTGGTGGATGATGTTGATTGCTTATTGTGGGCGATTGGAAGGAAATCCAGCACTAACATAGGACTGGATAAAGTGGTATGTTTAATAAAACAGTTGGGGGCTGATCCAGCAAGTAGCCTTAAAAGAGGGGGGATTTTCACAAAACGCAATGATATGTAGGTCCAATTAATCCGACGTTGAAAAAGCACCATGAATAAAGTTACTTTTCTCAGCTTTAAGGGGGGATGGGTGCGATTGCCCCATTTGCACCCCCTTCCCCTGACCCACCACTGAAAACAATTTGATTTTCGTAATGTATTAGCTTATAGGTCGAAAAATTATTGCACGACTTTGCAGCTTTGTGTCTTGAGTTGGTGATGCGATACTGGTGATCCCATCCTCATGTGTGAAACACGTGTCTATCGCTGTTAATTGTTGCTACACTCGACTGCTGAAATACACCAGTTCACATTAATGAAATAAGATCATAATGTTATTGAGCGCTCACACCAAGATCCAGATACACGGCATCAGATTTACAAGTCTAGGCAATTTTTTTATAGCTCATTTTCCAATGTAAGCTATTCGTTGTGTTGCGCTGGTCATAAGCAAAGCTTTTGTGCAAAATGTGATTTTACCGTGATGTTGTTTTTGACCACTTCAATCACGAGATGTGTCGCTCTTCACTCATGAGAACCAATTAGCAACTTTAATTCGGTTCTTTTCACCACCAGGGCGTCGAATTGGACAAGAAAGGAGACATCAAAGTAGACGAGTTTCAGAACACAACCGCACCCGGTATTTTCAGCGTTGGCGACGTGCAGGGGAAGGCTCTGCTTACCCCAGGTGGCTCCTGTCTGAAGTTAAATTTCATGTTGATTGACTAAGTTTTCGCCTGACACATTCTATTTCGTTTGGAAATTTTTTCGCCAACTGTTGTGGACTGTACACTGTACAGGTTTAGTTGAAGCCCAAGGGTAAAAAACTGCGTAGATACTGCTGTATAAGGTAAGGTGGTCCCATGCTTGATTCCAAGTGTCGGAGATGAGAATATAAGGTTCTCATTGTGCTAAGCCTTCGGCTCTATGGAAAGCATGGTGGCCAGTTCCTTTCTCTCAGCCGCCTTGCCTTCAACAATCATGCCCATCCAATTCATTATGCGTTGCATAGAGATGAGCGGTGTTTGTTAACTACCAGCTTAACCCAGGTGTGGAACCAGGTTTGCATTGTTGGAAAGACATGCCTTATCCGCTGCCTTACTTTCGAATTAACAACTTGAATAAGTTCTGTTTGAATAAAGCTTGAAAAGGGCTGTATGACGAGCCGAAAACGTTAGCTTATTGTTTTTGATTTTTGTTTTTATAATGTCAAGTGTAGTGTTGCTGCTAGATTATGTCTGTTTATAATTTACAACTTAGTTGCGAAAAGGCACGTTGTTACTTTATGAAAAGGCACCAGTATTTTTGATGTGAAAATTATTAGTTCTGTCATTTGTGTTGAGTTTGCGTCTGCTCAGTCATGATCTTTTGTCCTTCTAGTTGCGATTGCCGCCGGTCGTCGATTGGCTCATCGCCTCTTCAATGGAGAGAAAGATTTGAAGTTGGATTACTGCAACATCCCCACTGTTGTGTTCAGTCATCCCCCGATAGGAACAATTGGCTTAACTGAAGGTAGGATTCATGTTTGCCTGCTGTGTACAACCAACTGTACGTTTTTAAAATTATGCTTACAACATAAATGTTACAAGTTATACAGTTGGTTGTACACAGCAGGCACAGATGACTAAATGTTACAAGTTGTGGTTTCTAACGTCTGACTCTGTGGATGCCTTATCGCTTGGAAGCATAAATGTTACAAGTTATACAGTTGTTGTTTCTAACGTCTGACTCTGTGGATGCCTTACTTGTTGCCCCTGGAAGAATTGCCGTTTTCAAATCGTTTCAAGTTTTTCAGCATCTGGCGACGAACTTTGTAAAGGGAACTTTTGCTACCAGCTGCTTAGTGCTTATCCAGCCTGCCAATCATTCCTCTTTTACATTTATGTGATGTCTGCAACGTTAAATCAATATATAAAAGAGCTGATTTGCTGATAGCTTGGCAGTGAAGTCACAGCTTCAACCTGATTTTGTTCAATTTGATTTGAGTTGTATCATGTTCTGGCCAAAAATGCTCGATCGGTGTATGAGTTTCTAGAATTTTACTAAACGACTTCAAGAATAAATTAAAAACTCTTGTAAGCTGATTAATTCTTGTGGAGTAGAGCTTTATCAGAGTTTAACCAAAAGTCGTGTTATGAAATTGTATCTTACTAAACATTACGCGTGTGCCTTACAGTAAAGTCACGTCATCAAACGATTTCCTTGCAGCGGAAGCCAAGAAAAGACACGGCGACAGCAATATAAAGATCTACCAGTCGAAGTTTCGACCGATGTATCACGCCATGACTGCGCGACAAACCAAATGCCTGATGAAGCTTGTATGTCTGCTGCCTGACGAAAAGGTAGGACGAGCTGAGAATTAGTACCATTTTAAATGTACTTTCAGGAGAGAGAGTTCGTTTTTTTTGTACCACAGACAGGCAAAGCACATTAACATAACAGAGTTGAGCATTATAAGAATATTGTATATTTTTACATACTTACAAATAGTTTTAACAGTTAAACGTTCTCGGGTTAACTTAAGCCCTCATCAGGGATCTGAAAATATGTGCACGAAATGTAATAAATTTAAACTTCTTGAGCGTAACTAGCTAACTAACGTAACTTTGCTGAAACGAACAATACAAAGACGTGTTTGCTTTCATTTTGTCTTTTGAATTGTTTCTCACAGGTCGTCGGGTTGCACATGCAAGGTCTCGGTTGTGACGAAATGCTTCAAGGCTTTGGAGTCGCTGTTAAAATGGGAGCCACCAAAGCCGACTTCGATAACTGCGTCGCCATCCACCCAACCTCCTCCGAGGAACTGGTCACAATGCGTTAGCGCCGGTTTAGCCTTCAGGTCTTTGCATCGATTGATTCAACCATACTACCTTTAAAAAGTTCCAGTTTGCCAGCGCCAACCCACCGCAGTAAATATTGCACCAATGTGTGTTACCAGTTGTCATTTCCGGTATTCAAATATTGGTGTCAGTTCAACTTTAGCTTAAAGGCTCTTCTAATATTATGTGACCTCGTTGGGAATGTGGTAGTTCCCAGACACCAAAAACCACAATTTTGCATTGATTCGCCGTCTGCAAACGTTGAATTAAAATAAAAACGGCGGATTTTGCTATCTGGGTCTTGATACTAAGTTACGTAGTCGTAAATTAACGACTAACGTTTGATTCGGTGTCACGTGATGAGTGAATAAAAGCAAGAAAACGATGCCATATGATATTTAAACAACCTCTCAATGAACTACTCAATGCGTTGCATCACAATAACTCGATACCGTTGGATTTTAAAATTTATGTTTTGAACATTCAACAAATATGCAAAATCCGGTGTTTGTTGCAATTACTGGCTGACATGTTCAAGTGTTCATACTAGTGAAGTTGCCCAAATTATTGTACAGTATTAATTTTCTTGCAAGTGTGTTTAAACCCAGACAGCAAAATCCGTCATTTTTACATTGATTCAACGTCTGCAGACGTTGTAAAATGTAATGTAAAAATGACGGATTTTGCTGTCTGGGAAGCGGCGATACTTTTGTGCACGCGTAGCAACGTCATGTTTCAAAGCCATCTTTTGGATCGGCTCTAGATTATGAGGCAAACTATGAAGCAGATTTTCAACTTTTTCATTCTTTTCGTATGGACATAGCTTAGGACGTCGTTGATTGTGTGGCTATCGAATGGCTGTGGCAACCAGAAAGTTGTCAAGCTCTGCTATAAAAGTTTTTGTATCGTTTACCAGTTGCGCGTTTAAACCGCTTAGCCAATATCTATTAAGAAATTAATTTGGCTGAAAGCATTTCAGCGAAATCCGAAGTTGCCTCTTCGTTGGAACCCGTAACTGAAAATGCATTTTGACAGCTGTTTGATACTTGCGTAACATACGCTCGAGCTATTGCACTGATGTTTAACTTGTTCGGTCATCAATTCTAAAGACTGCATCACAAGCATGAACAAGAAACGAAGATGCAACTGTTTCAAAAGTGTAAAAGGTGTTGCTTGGTACATACGTTTGGCGTACCACTCCATATATGAACGTCACTCATGAGTGTTTGGAAACGCTGGTTTGGGTATTTTGTCACATTCTTATAAGGGACGATTGAAATATCATGCGATGCCGTTTTATTGCTTTCACCTTTATGACATATCTCGCCAGCCTATGCATTATGCAACGCAGTATGACGGTTTGAACACCCCCCAAGGACTTGTTTGGTATTAGTAGAATTACCCCCTAACTTGAATTTCTCGCCTAATTAATGCAATTAACTAATTGTAGCACTTAATTTACGGTTTCTAGGTCTATTTCCTCTTCTGCTCTGTGCAAAAGTTGCTTGCACAATGTTTGAACAAGATTAGTCAATGTGCGTACAATAAAAATGTAATCAAAATACTACTAAGATTGGTCAGGAGCGCGTCATATTTCAAGTACCTTGATGGAGCGCTTTATCTTTTACCTCCATTTGATTTGCTACCTGGCAGTTTTAACAATTCCCGTAACGTCATCTAGAGCTAGAACAGTCTAACTTCATTTGCAGTCATTTTGACCTGACCTACCTTTCTTACAAACCAGTTTGTGGCAGTGTGCTCCCGCCAGAGCACCGAGACCTCTATACAAAACGACGTCTAAATAAGTAATGGCCACTGGCCAGTCCCATACTTGAAGCCAAGCATCGGGAGAGAAGATGCACTAACGAGAGTAGGGTGGCCAGTTCGTTTCTCTAGGCAGCCTTTCCTTCAGCAATTAAAACCACCTTGTGACACCCTAGGTAGAGGTGTTTTTCAACAACCAACTAAGGCCAGGAGTCGAAAGATTGGAAAGCGAGCGCCTTATCCGCCGCGCCATCAGTTTACATTGTATTGGATCAAAAATCGCCAAATCTTGACTAGACCAGCCGATCAATTCTTTCTCACTACGTTAAATCATGGTACGGTTTAAGCTCTGGTTTGTAGAGGCTGACAAGTGAAGAAACAAAGCATACAACACATCATGCCACTGTACTTTCAAACAAAAACAGATGATAACAAATTTAACATGCACCGTTACTCGAGTCACGAAAACAGGTAAACAAAATAAGTTGGCAAACGTATTAAACTTCGATAAATGGTTTTGAAAAACTTGTGTAAATAAACTGTTAAATCGGGTTTTGTTTGAGGTAAAAAAAGCTATCCAAGCACCACTGACGTTATTGGCTAATAAAAAGATAGATTTTCGACAATAAAAATGCATAAAACTGTGTAACTAGTTGAAAATTTCAATAAAACAAAAGCTAGTACCTTTCTTAATTACATATAATTAATTTACGTTTTGTAAAAAAGCACCGCAATAGCACCGACTGACGTTGTTGGCCAATAAAAAGGTTGATTTTCAACAATAAAAATGCATAAAACTGTGTAACTAGTGAAAAATTTCGATAAAACAAAGCTAGTACCTTTCTTAATTACGTTAAAAATGCCCTTGCGTGATGTCCTCTGTATACAGTATATGTCTGGGCAATTCTGTGTTTTCTGCAAACCAAGTTGATAGCACCTGTTCTTTACTTCTAAGCTTGCGTGTCGCTTGGTCCGTTCATTTCACGCAAAGGAATCTTCTGTGAATTGCCGCTCTCCACTCCAAAGCTCTGCGTAACTTTGTTTCTGCGAGAACACAACACACAGTTACCGTAAATGCTCTGCAAGGAAATGCCAAAAAAAAATAACCTTGCACACTGACCACTAAATAATTAATCATGAAGACTTTTACAATGCAAGATGTATAAACTAATCACATTTTCATTGTATGAATCTTTATTCTCGGACTGAGAAAGCTTCTTTGAAAGCTTAATCCTGACAGTTTCGCATACTTGTAGACTCTTGTAGAGACTTTGAATTGCTGACGCACTTAACCAGCGCTGCTTAATCGTACGGTTTCTGCATGAACAAAGTCAAGCGCTTAACCAACTGAGCTATCGGGGCGGGCATTTTACAGTAGCCTACATCACGAACTGTTCAACTTACAATTTTGCAAACAAATCGTTGATTTCTTGGAAAGTCTTTCCTTTAGTCTCCGGTAGAAGACATCCAAGGAAGATGGTTATAAATACGCAAACAAACATAAATCCAATGAACACATATGGCCCGGTTAGATCCTAAAAAAGAAGAAGTTAAGTGATTTCTGCCAATGAACATTATTTTTAAAAATGACCCAATGGAACACATGATTTGGCACATTTTGCAAACTTCTATTCTGGAGATGAATTTGAGTCAGACCGTAAGTAAAACTAAAATGTATAATAACAAATAAGTTCATCCATTCATGGGTAAACAACTACACATTGATTCAAAACCTGTTCAAACCTATATGCTGTAAGTTTAATGTTCATAATTTTATTCACAAAGAGAGTTACAAAAAATATTTATTTTTTCCGTTTAAGCCGAGAGTCATCCTATTACCACTGTCGGTTGGCGGCGTTTCCCGAACTTCACTGGAAAGCTACTAGAGTGTTGAGCTAGACCTTTGGCCTCATCATCCAAGTTAATTTAGAAAAAAAACATCAACCCCACCAAACATGCAAATTATTGTTCTAGCAACTCACAGCGACGGCGGGAAAACTTATTCCGACTATGAAATTGCAAGTCCAATTGACCAGGCAACCAACCATAAACGCAGGAGGCCGAGCGGACTGGCGGAACAACTCAGCAGTGATCAGCCATGGAATAGGTCCTGTGAAACAAAGTATTAAAAATTAAAGCATTTGAATTCTTCTCTTAAAAAAAAAACATTAATATTTTTTCTGCTCTTGTCATTTTTTCATTGTTTTTTGCTGACGTCAAAGATTCACAAATTTGCAACTTTGGTATGAACAATTCAACATGTTAGATGACAAAACCAGCGGCTTTGAACAAGCAGGATGGATGGAAATCTGTGTGATCAGAAAATTACTACAAATACATTGAAAAAGTTTCACAAGCAGCTACGCTGGCATACAATGCATCAACTGGGCTCACCTGGTCCAATAGCAAACCCGACTATGTACCCGATTACACATCCGATGCTGGTGTACGAAATCCAACCCTGGTCTTGGAACTGAAAACAAAATCGTCTCTGATATGACTTGATATTAGCAATGACGTGTCCGAATGTTATCCATGCAGTACGCCTATTCCCGAAAGTTATTCTTTTTACGTCTTCATCAACGTCAGGTGACATGAAACGACGTAAATAAGAGAACTTTTGCTAAGTTCAGTCGTGAAAACGGTTCTGTTGTTAATTTAGAAAAAATCACTCATGAACTCACCGCTATGAGAAGATTGAGTATGACGGTAAGCGCCAAACACCAAAAGATCATCATCCCGAATCCCCACACCATCAGAGCCTTTCTTCCTACTCTCTCGATGATTCCAACCTGCGGATGACATCTTGAAGATTATTCACACCATCAGTTAGCAAGGTAGGCTACATGTTGTAGTACACTTTCTTTGGGGCTTTATTTCCGCTTCAAATGGGGTCTTCGGTGCGGATTGCAGTCCCCCATATCATTCTGTTAACAACATCCTCTTCTTTCTCCTACTGCTCCAAGGTGTTCTTCCACAGTCTCTCTATCATCTTCGCTTTTTATTTCCCAAGTTTCAATCGTCAAAGGTGCTTCGCTCTCCGACGTGCAGTCACTTTCTGACAAATTAATTTCTTACTCGGTACTGCTTATCAACCACAGAGACCACCGGAGCATTTTTATTTCGAACGCTTGCATTATCCCTTCATGTGAGATGGCTATCGCCTCCATACCATACAACGTTGCCAGTTTCACCATGGCTTTACAAGTGTTTCCTTACAGCTTTTCTGGCATACATGACTCCTGTTCTTTTCTTCAATGCTCCCCATCCCGCCTGGCATCTTGTCACCTCCTCATGGACTGTCGAACCAAGGTATTTGAATTCTCGCTGGTTTCACTACCTCTCCCTGTAATCGTCTTTCTGTCTCATTTTTTCGTCATTATCTTCCGTTGACATCTGGAGTTTTGAGATTTTTTTTTCTGCTTATTTTCTCCATCGGTGCTCTCGAGCCCAGTCATTGTCCCGCCTTTTCTTCTTTCTTGCACACAGCACAGCGTCGTCTACAAACAGCATGTCCCACGGCGCCTCATTGTAGATGTTTCCTGCCAAGTGCCGATTCTTGCTATTGCCCAAAAGTTACATCAAATTCCTGAGTGTTTTCTGCCCCACACATCACTTGAAACTATGAAACATATATGCGGGGACTTGACTTTCAGATGAGATGTAATTATTACCTGATTAAGTCATGTGGGAGATGTTAGAATAATCTTGAAAAAGTATCCACTAAAAAAATTAAGCGATTCAAAAAATATAATTGCACAACTCTTTTATTTACCTCACACGGTAAAAACAGGTTTACTTGAATACTGCCCATTGAATACTGCCCATTGAATATTGCCCATTAAATATTGCCCATTAAATATGTAACAAACCTTACCGAAATAATCGTCATTAGAACGTTAACGGTGCCAACTGCAACAGAAGCAAGATCCTGGGGGTTGCCTGGTGGGATTCCAGCCTTTTCGAAGATCACGTTGGAGTAGAAAAAGACCTAGGAAACATCGTAAGCATCATTACCTGCTCGACTAATGCGTCTGTATTGTCTGTTGCTTTATGTGTGCACTATACTGAGTGTCACACCCGTTGAAAATTGGTACAAATTATTTTGTTCATTCCATTATCAATACCCAATTGCATAAATAGTTTGTTTAGAATTCGATTTTTGATTTCGAGCGTTAAAACTTGCTGGTGCTCGGTCAACAGTAATATGGCGCAAAAGAGCTAACAGACAGCATCCAAACGCTCCCAGTCCAGAGCGCACCACCACGTTCTTGACACATGCAGACGTGATTAACAGTCAAGTCAATCTCTATAGGCTATACGATTTATCGCCTCTTGTTCCCAGTATTGCAGGGGTTGAACGCCTACGAATGCATACTTTGTTTGATAGCATTTTTGAAAAATGTTCTACAAACATGTACTGTACATTAAACTTTCAAAAAGCTAAACTGTGTTTTCTCGGAAAAGATAGAAAACGGGTGGTAATGCGCGTAGTTTGATTTGCACATGGCAGCACCACAAGAACAATCCTGCCAAAGCATAAAGTACAGTATTTACAATATAAAGTGGACGTTATAATGCGTTGCATAAAAAACTATCTGCAAACAGAAATGAGTGAATACGGAAAAGTTTGAACGTTCATCAGAACTGTTTTAGTTTTCTAACTATAGTTGAACTGTTCATATGAAACTAAAAGCAGAAACACACAATTTCATAGCTTCACTGACGTTTCGCGCACTACGACAATGCGTGTCCTCGGGTCGAATAACTTACAAAATAAATTTTCGAGAAACATACCACAGTACGGGTAGTGAAGAAAGACATTTGCATCTCTTGCCCACTATTTTAAATGTGTTTTCAGCGTGCTTTCTCTTTCCACTATAACAACAGATATTTTGAAAAGTTTATTTTGTGCGTTACTCGCTCTAAGGATGCGCATTGCGCAATCATGGTGCGTGAAACGTTAGGAAAACAATAAGAAATTTATGTGTTTCTGCATTTCCTTTCTTATTGATTAGATGAACATTGCAAGTATAACTAAAAAAGAAATGATTGGACGCAAAAGTTGCCGCATGTAAAAAATCAGCTGAATACCCGTAAATTTCAATGCAACAGCGAACACCATAACATAATCACAAATGTGTGAAGTTTAATTTTCTCTATGTTGCCACAGACTACAACAACGAAGCGACAAGCACTTAGTAGAAGAGACAAAACAGTAAAGCCGAAACAACGACCGCACATTTTTTTATTTTACCGAACTATCAGCATTACACCGCATCGTATTAACTATAACAAAGTAGTGTTGCAAGACAAGTTTTGATGATGCGGCAAGAGTAAAAAAATAGCTTTGTATATGAACGAAACGCAAACTGCTATCTCTCTGGATGCCCTTGGGCTGCGGCTTGCGGTCAAAGCCATTAACTGTCTGGAGAACGTTAAATATTATGTAGCAAGCCGGCGTAGTAGAAAGATCATATCACCAAATCAAACCGGACTTTCAGCTTTTCTTGAATGACGGCTCAGCGGTTTCATGACCATCAAACATGACAAGGCATTAGAACCAACACAACAATGAGCCGGAACAACAAGTTGTTTTAGGAAATCTCACATTGAAAAGCATAAAATTATGGAAATTGCTTTGCATTTTCCCGCATTCTGCACGACGCGTGTAAAGTCAAACACAGAATTGTGCACGCCGCAACATAAGGACTATCCAAAGCTCAACATCTCACACCCAAAGCACTTATAGTCAATGACAATGTCTGCAAGCCAATAACTTGAAACCGAAAAGCAATATAAACCTTATCAAACATTTTAACATAATCCAGGAAGTAGAATTTCCTGAATTCTCAAACACCATATCAAAGCTCCCACGGTATGGTACATTATTTTAGAATCTACAAGGGCCCACTTAGAATGGGTTTGTTGAAATAGGACTCTGACGTGACCAATGTTTTGCGTTACACATTCATTGAACGACATTCCTGGTTAGTGGCTAGACATTTCTTTGAATAACCTGTCTCCCAATGCTGATGGAAATGTAAGAATTTGAGCGTCATCAAGTTTAAAAAGAAATAACAGTTTTCCTAAACATGTTGTTTGCTATCAATTGCGAATGTGTGAGCAATGCGTGATCGCTAAGAAGAATAATCGAGAAATCACAGCGTGGTCTTACAGCATGACAAATGGATTAATAAACATAATGCATTTCCACGAGTCGAAGCAATGCTACTACCAACGCGCTCATACACATGAAGGGTCTGTTTTCCTTTTTTTCTTTCGCACGAGCAAAAAGGAAGGAAGCAGTTTATCATTATCTGAGCAGCGAATAGATATGGTCGGTGATACATTACGAGCTCCAGACAAGGTTGCCATTTTAATATTTTAAGCCACACACTGGGTCATTTTTGGAAGTGTGTAGCATAAAAGGTTGCCCTACCTATCTTCGGAAAATGTTTCTAACACTGCAGTATTGCTTCAAAAAAGCTTTTCAGGAATTTTAATCTGGAATACCGTATTTTAAGTTTCAAAACAAATCAACTTGTGCAGGATTTGTTGCAAGTCAATAATCCCTTTCAAACAAAATCATTAAAAGTTAGTAGAAGTATATTAAATAAACCAAGCCTCAAAGTTTTGTCCAGTCAATGCGTGAAACTTTAAATATGTTTGGTAAATTTTGAGATTTCAATCTGGCAACCCTCCAATACTTCCTCACAATACAAGCATAGAGGCATTAATCACCATATGGTGCTTATTCAATAAAGAAACTAAGCAATAAGCATCCTTCTAAATCTCATGCTAGCCCTACTAATGCTCAAGCATTCTAAATCTAAACGCTTAAAACTCTAAACAAATCTGTAAAACAAAAGCAAGGGTACTTTGGCATCGCCTGTTATAGAAAATGAACCTCCAAAGTTAAACCATGGGAAGCCACTTACAGCATTAATTCCAGACAACTGCTGAGCAACCATCATGAGGAGAACAATGATGAGTTGCCAGCGGATCGTGCGATCACGGAAGAGTTGAGGAATCGTCATCTGACCGGCAGAGGCCTGCTCAGCAGCTTCGGTTCGCATTTCGTCCATTTCGGTAATGACGTCATCGGTTCCTCGGAGCTTCACAAGGGCTGTTCATGTCAAAATCAAGGATGAAAAAATTTTAAAGCATCCAATCTACACATCAAAGTATGGACCCCGAAAGGAAAGATATAATGCATCTCGAAAACGCTTTTTATTTCCATGGACGGATCGTTAGGAGAGCCAGGTAAATATAAATGTAATCCTGGGTGGCCCGTAGCCGTACGTTCCCGTGGCAGACAGCAATACTTTCATTCCAATCACCAAGAGAAACCAGACAGGCAAACAAGAGGCGTCTGGGAGACTCCAGGACAGCGATGGCAGGGTTCGCACATCAGTATCTGGTGCTGTGATATGCGCGCCGATAAATATATGGGACTATGATACGTAAGGCGACGGTGTCAAAAACGCAAGTTATAATATTAATCAATACTTGGATCGTTTTAGAAAACCATGGCATCACTTTCCTAAAAGTCCATGTTCACTTTCAGGTGATCACTGCCACTGTGCAAAAATTGTGCAAAACGTCAGTTTGAACAACATGTAAGGTCTATCAACTCACTGTTTCTGGCTTCATCCTCTTTGCTTTGGTCGATGAGTAAAAACCTTGGGCTCTTGGGCATGAATGGGAAGCTTATCAGTGACAAGAGTGACGGGATACACGTAAAAGCGAACAAGAAAGGCCATAAAGCATCGGTTCCCATAATTCCGCCAAGACCAAATACCTTTTTCAAAAATAAATAATCAATAGCTTACGTACTTTGTATATCAAAACATTTTTCTACAAAACAAATACGAAAAACAAACATATCATATTTCTAATAGTTGTTAACAGCGCTAGTCAGGACATGTCATACAAGAGTCGTCGTCTTACTTGTGCCACAAGAATGCCGATCGTAATTAAAAGTTGATTGAGTACGCCAATCGCCCCACGCCATTCTTTGGGTGATATCTCGCCAATATACATGGGAACGACCCCTGTCGCAAGCCCTGCAATCGTCAACAAAATTCCATAAGAGACATGGAGTGGGTTTTTCAAATAGTAGAACCATTGATAGCTATTGTGGTAGTTTTAGTCAAAACTACGCGAGCGTGAAGCTAGGCTTTGTATTTCATTTCCTCAACAAATTGGGGTTTATCCAGCAGCACAAAAGCACATAGCCTACCGACCAAATCGTGAATAAAGAAAATGAAACAGGAACGCCCTCGTTATAAACCAATACGTTTTTAAATGAATGAATGCAGTTTCATCGCCATCTAATATATTTTACTAAGCTGAGTAGTGAGTATTTCACGAAACCTCCAGTAGAAATCGTAACTGATGGAATCAGTTCTTTTTACAATCATTCAACGTCTGCGGACGTTAAATCAATGCAAAATAGACAGATTGTGTGATTAGGGTCTGTACAATAGTAGGATGAGTCATGCCATTCAGTTATCGTGTTACGCGGGAAGCGTTTGACAGCAATCTGATTGGACGATCACACAACTCGTGCTGGTTTGACCGGTTTTTTCAAAACGTGCTTTCCAAAGCTGCCACAATTTGGAAGAATCAAACCAATTCATAAAATTTAAAAAAATTCTACTGTAGTAAAGGATGTGTGCCATCTCGTTTCGAAATGGTCTTTTTCCTTTAAGACAAGTAATGGCAAAAAGGACTTTGCTGGCTGGGGAGATACAGCAGCGTTGACGTGGTATTGTGGTAATCTTTGTGTGGACGTGGCATCGCCAGCTACTTTAAGACTGCTCACTATCGGGATCGCTGATCATTCTAAGCTGTGTCAGTTTGTGTGTGTGTGTGTGTGTGTGTAGGATAAGCATGAAGTCACCCTCTAATGAAACCATGGTTCCTGTTATTTTAAGAACCAAGACTAGGTCATTGCGATAAGAGTTGGGCGTGGCGTGGGATGGTCAAGGATGACATTCCTCGGGGAGAAAGCGACATTGAATTGAGGCTAAATGTCACGTGAGATATTTTCTTAATTGCAGTATTCGTCAGATGAACATTATAACTATAGTAAATAGTTTTGATGAACATTTAAGCTTTTCAGTATTCAGTCGTACAAGACATGGTATATGGTTTCTTTCGTGTTCTACCCAGTGAAGCAACACACTCGAGTGTCAAACAACTGTAAATTCTTGGCCACAAAATTACTGAAATATACTAGGACCTTCAAAAGATACAAAGACGTTGCAAGAAAGCAAGTATTTTGATCATCTGATAGAATTAAAAAATTTAAAATCTAAAAAGTAGGCCACGTTTTTTTTACTCTCAGAATAATGGGGCTAATGTATTGCGTGGTACAACACGGCTCACAAAGTCACACATACTGTCAACAGTCAAGCGTACTTTAGAATTTAATTTGTCTTGCGCACATACTCCAAATAGTTTTATATCGGGCGACCAATAGCGGTCGAACATTCTTAACCTATTTCCAGGAGGCCTTCGAGTGGAGTTGTCTTTATTTGAGATAACAAAACAACTTTAGGAATCCACGCTGATTTAGACAACCAGTGGAAAGACAATAAGAAATAGAATGCTTGAGTAATTAAAGTGACTTTCAGAACTTTCATTAAAGTCATATCTTGCTGTAGCTTTACAAATCACCTGTCTTTTAAATAATTGAAATTGTAAACTTCCCTTTGGCTTGAAATCCGATATCACTGAAATACAAAGCGATGGATACAGAAACTTTTCAATGGGGATGTTGGTAAAACACTTCGAGTAAATGGATATGCCAAAAAAACAGTAAACCTTTCAAGGTACCTGCAAAGATGCCGATGAAAATACGACCAATGACGATCAAAGCATAACTTCCTGCAGGCTTCGCTGCTCCAAGACATACTGCAGCTACAATGGATACGATATTGTTGATCATCAAACCGCCGAGTCTGAAGAGTAATTGAATTTTTGCAGAGCTTATGCATAAATGCAAAATATATAAAAGGTTTTTTTTTTACAGAAATTGAATGAATTGTTTATTGAGATCGTGAAAATAAGTTGGTTACGTTCACATGTGCAACATGGCATTAGAAAGAATCGTTCTTAAAATGTCGTTCAGGATATTTTAGCACTAACCTGCCAAATTTGCCAACAACAGGGCCAACGAGGAGAGAACCCACCATACCGGCAGCGGCAAATGCAGAAACAGCCAAGGCATACATATTGCTTTGGTAAGATTTGTGAGAACTTTGTTTCTAGACAACGAAATACTCAGTCATAAAAAAAGAAGAGTTTTACAGTAAACACAAGCATAGCAATGACTTCTACTTACTGCCTCACATTCCTTGTCCAACATATAGGTCATCGATGTGATATTGCCAGTCATAACTGTTGTTGCATTTACAACGGTGCAGTTGCTTATCTCCGGTGGCACAGGAAAGTAAAACTGTTTTATTTCCTGAAAAAAAATCAACAATTATACGGCATGATGAAAATTTAAATATCAAGCATAGACCAAGAATGGATCAATCCAGTGAGGTGTTGAGACGCTGTGAAACTTCCTGCGACTACTTACATCAGCAGGAGCATTCACGACCGCTATGTTGTATCCATACTGAAAAGATGCACCAATCACCGCCATGGCAACTCCAACAATGAGAGAAGTGGTCGCTCGAGGTTTCTGTAAAACAATTGGACCAGAACTTAATCTCACTTCAAATGTCATATGTTCATACCTGATAACATGTGGTCATATCTTAGCTACTAGCATTGTTGGTAAAACACTGACACATTGAGGTGATCATAAAAATTGGGTTTTTTGCCTCCTTGTCCACTCAATCCAGTTCTTTTTATACTCGACATCATTCTGGTTATGGCGATGACTGAAATAATGAAGAAGTCTCAATTTAGAAGAAAAGTGAATTTTGTTGCCAGCTCAAGTTGAATCCAATCAAATGGAAAAGTCCAATTTTACATTATTAAAACTATAAGCTACTGATTTGAAGTATAATGTATGTTTTCACACAAAATGTTCAAAAGGTAGGCCTAAAATAGGTTGTCATCAAATGTTTTATAGTTTAGACCATTAACTAGTACAACAGTGCATTGACAACTTGCTTTTATAACCAAAAAAATATCTAGGTACTTTAAAAACTTACCACATTTTTTTCAACTAAGATATCGCCACCAGACATGTCAGCTAATAAAGTTGTTATAGAAAGTAATTTCACAAAAACTTAAGACACTGCAAAGAAAATGACAAAACACACATTAAAAACATTGATTCTACAATGAAATCAGTATAACTCTTAAACCTAATGCTGAGCTAATTGTTCACATTGATACCATGTGTGGTAATGTTGCCAGTTAAACCTAAAGCATCAGATCCGAGCTATGCTGACACCTTCACTGGTCACCATCCCATTTTCTGCTTGCGTAGATGGAGGCCGGAATGGCCCGATTCGGTGAGTCCGATTCGGTGAGTCCGATCCCTTAACGGGGGATTTTTTCAATTTTTTTTTTAATTATTGGGTACCGTGGCCTAATTATCATTGCCGTTTTAGGGTTAGGGGTTAGGAGTTAGGGGTTAGAGGTTAGGAACTCACCGAATCAGACTCACCGAATCGGACTCACCGAATCGGACTCACCGAATAATAGCAGACCCGATGGAGGCAGCGTCTAGAAGTTTGGTTAAATGAAAGTGGAGATAAAACTGCAGACACAGCAAAAGCAGCCATCATGCTACAAGATACAATTGGACCACTTTTCGTAGAAGCATTGTTTCAAATGAACTTTGATGAAGAAAATGACAAGAACAAACCGCACTTAGTGTTGAAAAAAGATTGAAGAATATTGCCTTCCTGAACAGAACTCAGTCGTGGAAATTTATGGATTTTGGAAACTGCAATATTGACACAAGTTCTTAACTACTGAACTCAGACAATAAGCTGAAGGATAAACATGATCAGGAGCTGAATGGTCAGACAGCATAATTGGAGACAAAGTTTTTTTCTTTATTTCAAACAAATTACAACAAGTCTTGTTAAGAGATCTGGATTTAAATTTAAAAATAAAAATACTCAATTATGCAGGTTAGATGAAATGCCATGAAAACAAGCAAAAAATGTATTTTCAAAAATCAGTACCAATCTGTAATTCAGAAAGTAAAGAATCCAACACCATCCTGACCAAAACATACTTTCATCAAGAATTGTCCACAATGCGGAAAATCAGATCACCAAAGAAACCACCCTGCTAATGGAGAAAAGTGCCTGAAAAGGCCAATCACTTCAGTGCAGTCTGTCATACTTGGATCTGCTACTATTCGGCGAGTCCGATTCGGTTAGTCCGATTCGGCGAGTTCCGTATTCGGCAATTTTTTGAAAATCCAACGACGCCTTCTGTAAATCCAACGATTGAATATTATTCAATATTCAGACATTGAATCAATGTAAATACGAACTGTTAGGCCAATTAGGTTCTTTGAATCCTACGTCACCGTCTGTATCAAACTTAGAATATATTAGGCTAGTTATTTTTGTCATCAAATTACCTAACTATATTTTTATAAGTAGTGCTGCCAAACGTTTTTATTTTTTGTACTAAAATTCGTATCATCAACTTCTGCAGCTTTAATGTTTTATACAAATTGTTGCAACTATAACCTTTCTCCTTAATTTGCTTTTGACAACAATTTTTTTTGCATTTTTATCACTACGTTTTTGGTGAAAATACAGTATAATTGCATTTAAATCGCCATAAAATTATTTCTGTCTGTATCAGTAGCGTAGCCAGGAATTTTGAAAGGGGGGGGGTTTTGATGACCCAACGGCGGGGGGTCTGGGGGCCTCCCCAGAAAATTTTGAAAAATTACTTTGAATTTGGTGCATTCTGAGAGCATTTTCAACAAAAATGTAGTTACGAATATTCCTGTAAAATAGTGGTGTCTGGTGGCATAGCAAAAGGATAAGATCATGTTTTCTTCGGCATTTTTCGGAAATAAAGCTAAGTCTCTATGTTTTCTTGTTGCTAATAAGCAATTTCTTTTAGACTGAAAGCATCATTCTCAATATCGTGACGTCACACACCTGCCAAAGGGGGGGGGGGTTGTAATCCCCAAAACCCCCCCCTTGGCTACGCCACTGGTCTGTATTATATTATATTTAATTATATCTCCATTGTTATTTACTTTTTTCTGAATCCGCATGGTCACACTGAAATAAAATGTATACCAGATACGCATCTTTAAAGAGAAAACTGCGATAACTTTATATCTTTACATATTGGTTTCTTCTTGTTTATTGTTTTATTTTGCTATTTTTATGTAACACAATACTTGTTTTTGTATAAACGACTGTTTAAATGATCTCCCACACCTACAGTCTCCGTACTCTCTCATTCAATGCATACTGCAAAGTTTTCATTTTTTTTAATGTGCGTTTCGTTTCACATCCAAATCAAAAATAAATGACTGACTATGTAGCTGTAGCTAGTATGTAGCATCTTTTAACAACCAGAAGAATTAGGAATGTGGGCTATAGTTGCCGATTGTTTTGAAATACAATCCTATCCAATATCTTACACAAACGCTATGAATACACAAGACGTGACCTGTGAAAAAGGATACGTGTTACAAAATTGTCACAGAAGTAAAGTATAAAACTTTCGCTTATTAAACAAAAAGATGTCAAGTTAAATTTACTTTAGCAGCTTATGCTAAGGGTAAGACAGGACTTCTATAAACAGTAAACACAGTAACTTTGCTGTGACTGTAGTATTAATACTGTAGTATATATGATACTGTTGTTATTAATAGTCTTTGTTTTGTTTATCTAAAATAACAACGTTTAAATTTCATAGAACATGGGGACGTTATGAATAAGTTTTCTGAAGAAGCTGTCTTCTATTAAATATATAGCCTAGATAACTACACTGCCAGATGATCTCATAAAAGGGTTGGTTCCCTGGCATAACAAAAAAATTAAACCCTTCACTTAGCCTACAGTTTAATAATAAAACAGTATAATAACAAAAGCATGGAACACTGAAAACTTTGAACTTAATATTTCAGCAGAAGGATTTTGCATTTATATTGAATTTTGACTAAATTGCAAAAACAAGAACATAAATCATGTTTTTCACACCTGATTTCAACATCTACATAGTTGACATTTTATCACCTTCCATAGATTTGGAAAGTTCCTAATGTTATTTGCACAATGACAAAAACAAAGTAATAACTCTAGGGCCATTTTTATATGACCTTAAAAAATCAATAATATGACTTTATTTTTTGGAAAATATGACTTTATATGACTTTATGTGAAAATCGTTTATTTTTACATGCGAACAACGTCACTCACGCAACTAAAGAGTAAAACATACGCAACATAACAGTAATACACATCCATTTTTATTTTAAACCACTGTTGTAGTACAGTTTCATGTAGTGTGGAATGTTAGAGTCTTGTTACGATTTGGACGTAAAAATGTCTTTAGTAACGAAAATGAGCGCTCCACAGACGCTGATGTGGGTTGACACTTCTGCAGTTTTGCATAAAGCGCTGGTGAAATGTCTTGTCTTTGTAGCTCCATAATTTGTTTCACATCGTTTTTGTCCAATTGCTTCTTAATGTAATTTTTGAGCTCAAGCGGATCTTTTCCGAAATCAAGGGCATTTAGATCAGCATGGGTCTCTTTGATGGTGTACGTACAACTTTCCATTTTGAGTATTAAGTTGACCTCAATGTGTGACCTCATAAAATATAGGTCTGTGACTGTAAGTGTTATGTAGGCTAATCCTACAATTTGCCTTCGTTCAATCAGAAATTGCCTTACTTTCTTAGTGCTTAATTGCTTCACCGCTTAAATTGGTATTTTTTATTTAAAGTAGGCTATACAACGGTATGACTTTATATCTCAAAAATATGACTATATTACTTAAATAGCTGATTTATGACCTAACCAGGAAAATATGACTTTATATGACTTCATAACTTTCTTAATATACCTCATAGGGATGCGGTTTTTGCATTAAAATTGATTTCACGACTCACTGATGCATAGAAAAAAATATGACTTTAATGACTTTAAATGGCCCTACTAATAACACAAGAAAAGATCACATACTATAGAGTAAAATCATCTAAATTGAACTTAATAGTGCATTGTTGAAACAACTTGTGTTCTATGTTCTGTCCTTGCTTTGTAGCAACATAACTCATAAACTTGTGAGTTGTGACCTGGTTATTTAAAAAAACTTATTGATCAACACCTTATAGTCAAAGTTTGGTAGAGTGACACATTATTTAGCCCAAATAGTGCTTTTCTCAATTCTGTCCTCTAGGCTCTAACCATCATCGGAGTATGAGCAGATCTTTCTAGGCTAGATTGGAGGGAAGGAAATCATCAGCCACTCAACAGTCTTGTCAATAGAATGTTTTCAAACGAGCTTCTCTCCACAAGATAGGCTAGCTACTGTTTTAGACTAATAACTGTAATAATATTTAAATGTTAGCTTATTGGGTACGGTACCTCCAAATGCCCATAGTCAGTGTTGCAAGATGTTTTTCACTAAACGTGGTAAGTTATATATTGTATTGAAGTCATATCGAAATAATAGGAAATCAAAGGAATCAACCATATCAAAACCTGCAACTGCCAAAAACTTTCTGCAACTAAGAAGCCAAGCTAGTATAGTTGGTGAGCAAAAATCGTGAATCTGGCAACCCTTGAAAATTACCACGCATTGCCGGGCGTTGTCGGCTCTTTCAAAAATAGGCAAATATTTTAAATACAGTAGATGTTGGACCATAATCTTCCTCACCCCAATCCTAACCTAAACTGTAATTCGCAAAACTGGTCCAATTTGAACTGGCAACCCTAATAATGCTCGAAACTGCTTGAAAATGCCTGAGAAAACGTATCAGAAAAGGTATTCAGAAAAGGTATTTAGAGGTAGCCAACCAGAGTGGCAGGAAACAGCTTTTTCCATTGTAGGCTCATGGTACATATTACACTCTTTCAGGATTTTGCTCTATTTCGGTACCACAAACCTAAGTTGTTTCTGGTAGAACATAAAAGTCGATTTGCCTCCATTAAGCTCCCTGAGCACCCAACACCGGAATGACTGTGGTAGGGTTTAGCTTATATGGAAAATTGTAAAATATGGAAAATTGTAAACCTGCAAGATGTAGTGGTATCCATCTTGAACTCTGAGCGTTGCGCGAAAAAAAAAAAGACTGTAGTAGGAATGACATAGTTGAAAAAAAAAAGACTGTGGTAGGGATGACTGATTGCAGCGGTGAAAAAAAAAAAATCCCGCTCTCGCATGTAAGGCAACGTCGACCACAGGGTGTGAGGGCTAGCGACCCTTCCCCGCACCGGCTTATAGTCGGATTCAACCGGACTTAAACAGCAGAAGCTTTGCAGTAAGCATCCGAGCGCGCAAGACAGCAAACCTCAAAACCTGCCAGTAATTGTGTGACGTCATAGTATGTTAAATCCATTGTTTCATTATCAATTTATCTGTAAACAATTGTTTCATCAGCATGCTGCTGCTCAATAAAGAATACAATCATCATCAATAAAATAAAATAGCAATAAGTTATATGAATTAAGTATATACCGTATTCAGAGATGGGCGTGA
Organism: Aplidium turbinatum; assembly: GCF_918807975.1. NCBI lineage: Eukaryota > Metazoa > Chordata > Ascidiacea > Aplousobranchia > Polyclinidae > Aplidium > Aplidium turbinatum. Next base: position 17,687,712 of record NC_137480.1, on the reverse strand, counting down.
TCTTGATTTTGAAGATCACAAGTGATCTTGAAGATCAAGATCGTGATCTTGATCTTCAAGATCACTTTTTTTTTGGTGATCTTGATCTAAGATCACTTTTTTTGTGTGATCTTGATCTTGAAGAACAATAAGATCAAGATCACTTTAAAATTGAATTTTACTTCCTAAATAGAGGCATTTTTTTAGAACTCGTACTGTACAAAGCAGTTAGTGGTAACTACTAACATTAAGCCACTGTTAATATGATATGTGTCCAACAAAAGACGATTTAAAGTCTCCGTCCGTCTAATCTGGTCAGTGTTGCCATGTCAAAATTGAAAAAGTTTTCTGTGTTGATCGTAATAAAGAAGTCAACTACCGTGCACTTTATGTTGACGTATAATAAAAAATGTTTTAACTTTGTTCACAATTTCCATGTGTGAATTTAAAAAAAATGTTTTCTTTCTTTGACCCAATTTTAGATGTTTCAAAACTCTAGAATGGCGGCGTTAAAAAATCTGGACTCTAGGACGCCGACTTTGGTCATGTAAAGTGGTTTATTGCAGCAAATCAACCAGACCAAGACTTGTTTAGCCAGTTTAGGGTCTGAGTATAGAGCGGTTTGTCTGACCGCAGGCCTCTGAACTTTTTTGATAGCAGACAACAGCATCAAGGTTGCCAGATAGGTAAATGGTGCAATAAACATTGACATAATACAGTGAAAGTTAAAACTGCTTAGTAACACGAATAAAAACTCCCACATGAACCGGACAAAAATTTGGTAAAAAATGATGCAGTTCAAAGTTTATTTTTATTTATTTATTATAAATAAAACGTATAAAACTAATTGCAAATTTTGCGACTTTTTCAGAACTACTGTAATTAACCTCGGCCTTGGGTGTGACGTTGCGATTCTACGCAAACTACATCAACAATTGCTAAGCCTAATAGCAACAGTCACTAACTTATCACAATTCTTAGGCCAGCGATCGAGTAGTTAAAAGTAAAAGTTAGCAATACCAACTATATACCTTTACCCAGGTTGCTTATAGTAATTATTTTTTGCAACATCACTGATCAAAAACTTCATTTTTTTTTCAAGTACACAAAAAGTGATCTTGATCTTCAAGATCACGATCTTGATCTTGATCTTCAAGATCACATAGTATGGTCATCTTGATCTTCAAGATCACCAATACTGGTGATCTTGCCCATCTCTGACCGTATTGCATATCGTGAATGGACTCATATCATCTATCAATGACGTAATATCATTAACAACACTGGATCTGTATTTTCATATTTCAATATTTTAGAATATTACACACTACCTTCTCCCGATATGCTGCTCTTTCCCGCTCGGATCAACCTCGCGTTGCTTTTAACACATCGATAAACATGATTTCCCGATCAACTCGATGCAACCTCAAAAGTTTCATCCCACTATTCTATATTTTTCCTGGTAACGTAGCCTAGTCATATCTTCGCTTCGATCGCTAGTTCCCCCGACCCATCTGGGCGAACCTGCCTCAACGTCTGGCCAGTGCACATCCGTGCTCGTTGGTTCAACGTCAACACTTTTCCAGTAAGTAAAGCATACAATATATTCCCACATACCTTCTTTTTTTACACCAATTAATTGAGCCTTTGCTCCAGATTTTATATAATTTTCGTCTCCCACGAGTATTCAAATCGTCCTTGTAGCTAAGCTTCTCTTCCTCGTGGGAGACCCCAAAGTTTATCAGCTCTGCCTACGGGCAGACCGGGTATAGGAGTCAAACGTACCTGTGTTACGGTCACGTGATGGAGACGTGGGCGCTGCCTGGCTTTATAAAACTTCTGTCGCCCGACCCGTCGTGAGCGGACCTTTTTGCGTTTGCAGAAACCAAAACCCGTCTCCCTGGCCCGTTCCGCCATTCTAACTTTTGCGGACTAGTCGCACAAAATTCTCGATCCACACTTTCCTTCCACAGGTACCCAGACTCCCCAGCCTGGCCCCCGCGACCTAAGCTGGTGGACTTCCCTTCTGGGTGCATCGCCACCCCATAATCACGCCGCTCCCGGCCTCCACGGGGCGTGGCAGGCCTGTTCTTTAAAGTCTCTGACCTGGCTATGTTTATTGTGTTCTTCTCGCCGTGTCAATTATTTTGTACTCGTGCGTCGTTGATCAAAATAAAACAGTTCATCATCTTTTTTAAATCCGTTCAATCTCTGGACTCTGGCCAACTAAATAGGGGAGATGTTCGGATCTACCGTTTTCAAGATCCTGATCTTACGAGTAGAGTAGCCTACAAGTTCTGATAGATCCGATGGTTTGGAACTTTGAAAGATCCTGTGCTGATCCTTCCAATTTTCAATGATTCTGCGAACATCTCTGATTCCTGGTATCCTAACCTTAATACACAGACCTTAATTCTTTTAAAAAAACGTGAATGAATTCTGTATGATATATCAATGTGATATAGAATCATTCAATACCAATGCCCTTTTGGACTTTCGGGTGCACATCGAAACTAGACCTATACCTCACTTGCAGTGACGATCGGTGAGGGAAAGCAAGGAAAGCAGTGTCTAAAACGTTTTTTGCCTAGACTGGATAAAGTGCAGGCCTTACTTATTAGAAGAAATGGTGTATTGAAAACGACAATAATAAAACGAAACAAACAGTTGCTTACCGAATTCTTACATATTCCCTAGTCACTCCAAATCTCCAGTTCTCCAGATTTATAAAACAATGACCACTCCAGTCCATGCCAAAACGTAAAAAGAAAGATCAACTAGCAAAAATTGTTAATGCATGGCCGGGTCACTCAAGCATGAAAATAGAATGGAGCAGAGATACAACAATAATATTAAATGGGCGGGGAATCGTTTCTAACATACCCACCCCCAAAACCAGAGTTTAACAAATGAGGGTTTTACCACTGTAAAACGATTACAACGAAGCAAAACACAAACCAATTAATTGCCACAAGGTGGCCACATAAACGACAATTAACATGAATTATGCAAATGTCGACCAGAATCAAAAATATTCGCGGTTAGCAAGGATCACAATTGCAACATAAAAGCTGGCTTGCATTACACACAAACCTAATAGAACATACATAACAGTAGCTCGAAGACACGCCCAAGAAGAGTTAATAAACCCTTTTGACCAACATGCTTAGCGATTGCTAAGAATAAGCACAAAAACATAAGTCTACCGACAACTGGAAGTCAGCATAAACGGATACACGAAAAACAAATGATAGCATACATGGTACCAGTGGCAGAAGTGGGGATATGGCATAAACAAAAGCACACATACAACCTAATACTGCGCAATGCTATGACCAGCGCAAGTGACATTAACGTCAGAGCAAAAGTAGGCTACCAGAAAAAACACGCGACTGTTAAGTCGAGTCGTGATAGTTAAGCAATGAATTGACAAAACACGAAAAATAATATCGCACATAGCAAAAGCATTAGTAGTGAGACAGGTGTGTGAAATAGTCAGACCAAAAACAGAGCTAGACTGCTACAGTGTAAATAACTGCAGGATGCAAATAGAAACAACACTATTAATGGGAGTCAATAACAGTTATGGCAGAACTGCTGGATGCAAATGCATCGACGACACCGCGCTAGCTGCGGTAGTGAGGAGCACAAGAATAATAATAGTAAAATAAACACAAACACGCAATACAATTCAAATATGAAACCTAAGCAGCATGAGCAATGTCAGTTGTGCAATCGTGCCAACCAGCCAGCCTAGAAAACAAAATTGTCATTTCAAAAGTCCATACTGCCCTCTAGCAGGCAGATCTTTCTGATGTCGCGAACAAACTCTGTACCGTCAGCAACCTTTACTCGCACGCGTCTGACAAGTTTGTTAGTGTCCGGCATAACTTCCTTTACAATAGCCTTGGGCCAGTGCCCACGTTTAGTTGCCTCGTCCGCTACCAGTACCAAATCGCCTGGTTTCAAGCTTGGAGATGTGCCAAACCACTTTTGTCGGGGCTGCAGCAGAGGGAGATATTGCAACAGCCATTGTTCCCAAAACTTGTCTGTGAGGTATTGGGTCTTTCTCCAAGAGCGTCGATAACCGTCAGCCTTCATAAAAACATCTGGCGGTAGGGTGTCACAAGCTGATCCGGTGAGTATCATACTTGGAGTCAGGGCTTGCAGATCATCTGGTGACGATGGGAGCGAAGTGATGGGACGATCGTTTAAAATTCTTTCAATCTCTGCTACCAGCGTTAGAAGGTCGAACTCATCCAACGTAGCGTTTCCTACCAGCGACCGCATCAATTTTCTTAATAAACGAAAAAATATTTCGTAGAAGCCGCCTTGATGTGAAGCACGCGGAGGGTTGAAGTGCCAGTTCGTTTCATGCCGAAGTAAGGCATCGGTGACTTTCTTTTGATGGAGGTTCTTGAGTCCTTGCCGAAGTTCGCGGTCTGCAGCAACAAAGTTTCCTCCGTTGTCACTGTACAGATCAGTAGGACAAACGTTTCTACGGCTGCAGAATCTTCGGTAGGCTTGAATGAATGCACTTGCCTCCAGGGATTGCACGACCTCAAAGTGCACAGCACGGGTCGCCAAACAATTAAAAATACAAACATATCGCTTAACACTGCTGCGGCCGCTCTTTACCATCAATGGACCAAGAAGGTCAGTGCCAGCAGCTTGAAAAGGAATGGATTTGTTTACGCGTGGAGCAGGTAAGTTGCCCATCTGCTGTTTTCCGGCGGTAGCTTTCCAAAAACGACAGTTCATACAGGAATGCAAGACCCTTTTGACAGCTGATCGCCCTTTGACAATCCAATAACGGGAAGCAATGGCGGTAAGGACTTGTGAGCATCCCATGTGTCCTTCTCGTTCGTGATACCTCATGATCACTAGATCGGTGATTGGGTGCTGATATGGGAGAATGATCGGATGCCTTCTTCCGCTTGACAGAGAAGATTGTTGCAATCGCCCACCAACTCTTAACGTTTCGTTAACAACATAGGGGTTTAGGGACTGTAGCTCCTTCAAAGCCACATGCTTCTTCAACTGCAGGTCGGACACGAGTTCCACCGGGGCGTCAAATCCTGGGTGGTTATGGAGAACTGCGAACACCGTCGGGTATGCTTGATGCTGGGCGGCTGTGACAATGGCAAGTTCAGCTTCGTCCATCTCCTCGACACTGAGCGAATCTGTCTTAACAGTCAAGGAGTCATCTCGGCATTTCCTTTTCAGGTACAATTTGAAGCGAAGCAACCATGCAACCGTTCTTTGCAGATCGTGGAAATGCGAGTAGCGGGTAAACAACCGACAGAGAGAGTCTGAGTCCGTAATCGCGTGTTGCTGAGCTGAGCAATGTTCAATGCTTTTAACCTCTGGATCGTCTGACGAAATTCCGCCAACAAAGTCGGGCTGGTTTGGCCAATTGCTCGTGACATCATGCAAAAACTTAGGACCATTAAACCAAAGCTTAGCGGTATTAACTTTATCAGGCCAAACTCCCCGAGACGCGAGGTCAGCGGGGTTTAAAGTAGTCGGTACATAATGCCATTGATTGACACTGGTAAGCATGTGAATAGTGCTCAGCCTATTAGCCACAAAGGTGTGGAAACGAGTCGAAGTATTATTAATGTAACGCAGCACAACAGTTGAGTCTGTCCATAAGACAACACAATTGAATTTAAAATCACACTCCGTCAGGATAAAATTGCAGACTTTGGCAGCGAGCACAGCAGCAGTGAGCTCCAGGCGAGGTACGCTAACAGGCTTTAATGGAGCCACTCGAGCCTTGCCAAATAGAAAATTACAAATTACTGCAGAATCATCATAAAACACTTTAACATAAAACACGACCCCATAGCCACTGGTACTGGCATCACAAAAACCATGCAATTCAAAGCGGATAGCACAATTACCAAAAAGAGTCAGGCTTCTAGCGATGGAAACACATTCAAGCTCTGGAAGGGCCTTTAACCAAGCTTCCCAATTAATGTTTACTGGCCCAAGGCCATTAAGGGGTTCATCCCAATCAAGTTGAGCGTCACATGCCTGCTGCAGGAGTTGCCTAGCAGGTAAAATGAAGGGTTGTATTAGACCTAGTGGGTCGTATGTTTGCGAAATCATGGAGAGAACGCCTCTCCGGGTGTTAGGCTTTTGTTGGATACTCACCCTCACCTCCATGCAATCGCTCGCAGCATTCCACACAACACCAAGGGTTTTCTGCGTTGGAAGCTGGCACTGAGGCAAATCGACCTTCGACGCCAAGTCTTCCTGCAACACAGAACTCAAGACCTCTGCACTGTTAGACAGGAATTTAGTTAAATGGAAGCCGCCACTTTGTAATAGTTCACGCAGTTGTTGTATTAGTTCGATAGCCTGATCCGGCGATTCACATGAATGACAAATATCGTCAACATAAACATTTTTTAAAACTGTGTTAACAGTGTTTTGATCAGCACCTGCTTCATTGTCTTTGGCAGTCATCCGAAGTGCGAAGGCAGCACAGCATGGCGACGACTTTGCTCCAAACACATGAGTTTGCATACGGTAGTCGACAGGTTCCCGCTTGAGATCATCGTCCGGATACCATAAGAATCGAAAGGCATCCCTGTCTCCTTCGTCTACACGTACTTGGGAAAACATGGCCTTAATATCGCCCACAACAGCGATCGGATGTTGCCTGAAGCGAAACAATGTTCCTACAAGGTTATTGGTGAGATCTGGGCCATGAAGCAGCTTGTCATTTAATGACACGCCTTTAAACTTCGCGCTGCAGTCGAAAACGACTCTAAACTTGGCCGCATTGGTCGTGCAGTGATGGGGCACATAGCACGTCTTCCCTGGTGTGTCTACCACACCAGTTTCAAGTGGCACAGCATAGCCACATTTAACATATTCCTGCATTTTATCACGATACTTATTGAATAACACCGGGTCAGTAATAAATCGGCGCTTCATTCCCTCTAGGCGCTTGAGTGCCATAGAGCGATTATTGCACAAGTCCGGGTCTTCATCCTTCCACAACAGCCCTACAGAATAGTGTCCATCCACCTTCTTCACCGTGTCCTGCATGATCTGCAGCGCACGTTTATCCTCAATTGAAGGACAGGGGGCCTGTGGCTCATCGATGTCATTAAAATCCTGCAACAATACATTTAACATTCTATCGCAAGACTCCTTTACGCTAAGAAAGTTTACCATTACTGGTGAGTTGAGTTGCCTATCGCCACCATCTTTCCCATAAATGGTCCAACCCAGAAGAGTGTGCAGTCCACATGGTTCTCCTGGTGCGCCAGTACGAACTTCCTGCAAAAGATAAGCCTGGTGAAGATCGCTGCCCAATAACAACTCAACCTTCCTATCTTTTAGTTCAGGGAACTTTAAGTCCTCCAAATGACTATATGCACTACTAAGTGCTTCGGTGGGAATACTGTGGCTGACATCCACAATCTGGTCCATCACCAGAGCATCTGCAACGGAAAACACAGCCTGCTCTTCCATTCCCTGCACAGCCAAAAAATCAATTTTCTTGTCATGAAAGGAGACAGCATTGGTGGTCAGCAACTCCACATTGCTTTTTGTCGCAGCAACCCCTAAGCGAGATACGAGGCTTGAGGAGCATAGACTGACGCTAGAACCTTCATCGATAAAAGCATAAGTATAGGTATAGTTGGAGGGGTCCCCAGCCCATACCTTAACTGGCAAAACCTTAAAAATTGTTGTCCCAGATGTTGCTGGCACAGTTGCGGACGTTGTTGCTGAGATGCCCTTCTTCAGAGCAGAGGGGCTTTCCTCTTCCACACGGTTTACATGCAGAAGTGAATTATGCCTCGATCCACACGTTGCACAAGATTTCTTAAATCTGCAATCAACCACTCTGTGGCCTGCTCTCAAGCAACAAAAACACAGTCTATGCTTTTGCACCAGGGTTCTTCTTTCTGCAACAGGCTTTTGTTTAAACATCTCACACTTCCATAGGGCATGCGACTCTGCACACAAACAACAGGACTCTTGCTTATGGTTAGCAGATTGGGAAATCTGCTCTTGGGTTGTGCAAACCGAAGCACGCTTGTAGCCACCTTGCGGATTAGATCGAGCCATCGTTGGTTGTAGAGCTCTCTTAACATCTTTGCCTGGTTGCATAAGATGGCCATATTGGCTGTCGGCTCGAGAGGCTGCATCCTCGACCAAGACTCTTAAATCACCAAACGTGGCACAGTCCGATCCTAAGTGATTAACATGAACAAACTGCTCCTTTAACTTATAAGGAAGTCGCAGGAACAGCCGTTGAAGCACCTCGTCACTGTTTAAAAGGTGAGACTTACCCCAGCCATCGAAACTGACTTCACACTTATACATCTTGTCGCAGAGCTTTGTGAGGCCTGGCGCATCCCACTCTGAAATAGGGGGTCCTTGCAGCAAATCTTCCTTCACTTTGGCCATGAGTTTTCCAGGGTTGCCAAACCTTTTTCTCAATCTATCCCATGCCATTCCATATGCTCTTTCACTATTTTGCAAGCAACTCAGGCCAGATATTACTTCCAAGGCCTGGCCTACACAATTGTCCTCCAAAAAGGCGATGCGATCTTCAAAACTTAGATAATTTGACTCAATGTATCGCTCAAAACGCCTTTTAAAGTTAAAGAACTTTAACACATTGCCGTCAAACTTCTCAAGCGATAACCGAGGACCATGAACATTTTGAAACCCTGCACTGAGCTGGGGTTGAGGCACGACGATGGGAAATTCACTACTATTATTAGCTTCAGTGCGAAAGGGAGATGTGTAAGGATTAAGAATATTACTAGCACTACTGCTGCCCTGAAGGATACCCTGTTCTGCTTTTACAGGTGGTATCTTTACACCACTCTCACGGGGTGTCACGTGACTGCTAGACTCAGCAGCTTTGCCTGTGTCACTGCCTGCATCCATAACTACCGATGATGTTTGATGTGACACTCGCTTGGATTGCTCTCGACAGCTTCGAATGAGGGTAGAGCATGCTTCAAGCAAACCATAAATGCTTTCCCCCATACGGTTCATCCTAGATTCTATTGAGCCTGATTGCTGTGGTTTGCATTTGAGTAAATCTAAACGTTTAAGGGAGAGCTTCCTTTGAAGTTCAAGGCATCTTTTCTTTACCTCCAAAACTTCAGAAGAGCTCAGGAAATCATCACTTGAGCATAGCTCCATGTCGATGGAAGTTATGCCAAGCTCGATTTCAACCAGCTCTTGTTCTAACACAACAAGACCTGGCAGCTCTTCGCTACTGTCATGTTGACCACTAATATTAGAGGCGGCCTCATGCTGCTCTGTTGAGCCACTAGCATAACCATTTGGCTTACCCCGTCTTGGGGTTTGCTTGGGCTTTTTACGAGCCATAATTAACACACAGCAATATACAAGCTACAAAAAACAAAATCTGTACGGTACTTACCTTAGGTGAGGTGACAATTGACCTTCACGATATTACGGAGAATGTCAGTAAGCAACCTACTAAAATTACAGGGTTTAACGGTAACCAGTTCTACCTGACTAGAACAATGGCCTGACAGAGTACAGGCTTAGAAGCTTCAATCTTTGGCAGACCTGACAAGACTGCCCAAAGTGAAGATCTATTTACAAAATTTAAACAAAGTTTACAACGTGGCGGGCTCAAAGGCACAAACCAAAAAATGAATCCTTGGCAGACCTGAAAAGACTACCCTAGGATAACAAACAACTAGTTACAAAGTTCAAAGAAACTTTACAGCATGGCAGGCTCAAAGGCACAAACCAAAAAGTTAATCCTTGGCAGACCTGAAAAGACTACCCTAGGATAACAAAACAAATTACACAACTAGCTAAAGTGAGCTAGACAAAGGCACATACCATAAATGAATCCTTGGCAGACCTGAAAAGACTACCCTAGGATAACAAACAAATTACACAACTAGCTAGAGTTAACTAGACAGGCATAACCTTGCACCAAGCAAAGGTATGTTTTATAAATGGTGTCTAAAACGTTTTTTGCCTAGACTGGATAAAGTGCAGGCCTTACTTATTAGAAGAAATGGTGTATTGAAAACGACAATAATAAAACGAAACAAACAGTTGCTTACCGAATTCTTACATATTCCCTAGTCACTCCAAATCTCCAGTTCTCCAGATTTATAAAACAATGACCACTCCAGTCCATGCCAAAACGTAAAAAGAAAGATCAACTAGCAAAAATTGTTAATGCATGGCCGGGTCACTCAAGCATGAAAATAGAATGGAGCAGAGATACAACAATAATATTAAATGGGCGGGGAATCGTTTCTAACAAGCAGTGCTTACCTGAGCGAAAACTATGCAAAATATAATGGCTGAATTCTAGGTTTAACTTCTTATTATTTTTATCACGTCTATTTTAACTTGAAAATTACTGTGTTCGTGACTAGAATTACTCGCAACGCTTGTGAGTAGTCTAAGTCCTCACCAAACCGCATGTCTTGCCTATAAATGCCAATTAACGCAAACGCTTTTGTCAGAAACCATCACTGAAGCTCCAGGGAAATCAACTTTCAAAGTTGCTTTCCCAGGTTCAAAAATGTCAAAAAACGCCTTCGTTTTATCCAATCCTCAATCGTTTTGCAAAACGTCACCAGCTGCTTAGCCAATCAGATGTGTTATGGTTATGGTATGGTTAGTTGTGCTTTCCCAGTGACGTCATGCGTATCTCATAGCGGCTGCTTTTGGTTTCAGACGAAAGGAATACAACCTCTACGCATGAGTGATTTGCGCGCTTGTAACTATAGGCTACTGAGTACGCTGAAAATAAAGCTGGTTCTCTTACCAAAAAAACATAGATTCTACAATAAAACATGCAATTCCAAAGGGTACATTAACCAACCAGTAGGCTACTGAAACGGCACAAGTGTTTTTTAAATTCTTTTGGGTCAATAGACTGACATCACAAGTTCAGAGCAAATTTACTTGTGTTCTTCAAGAATGGACTAGCTTAATTTATAGGCTAATTATTTGCTCTTTACTAGTGCACCAGTCCAATGCATGTCTTAAATGCTTACAGATGACATTGACAATAAGTTTTTGGGCTCAGTCTAAAAACGCAGCCAACATTCTAGACTAGTCCCAGTTTGATTGATTGATTAAATCTTTATCCTCGGACTGGGAAAGTCCAAAGATTTTGTTTTGGAAATGCTCTCAGAGCGCACCAAATTGGAAGAGTTTTTCAAAATTTTCTGGGGGAGGCCCCCCAGACCCCCCGCTGGAAGTGTTGCCTTCGGCAACACGCTTTCGGGCTTCGCCCGACGGTTACACCCTTCGTGCCTACTACCTTGCTGCAGCATATTTCCAAGTTGCTTTCCCAATGGTTTAAGCCACCGAACGTCACTGCTCACTTGATGCTACGCGTGGGCTATATGAAAAAATAATAAATCTGATAAGTTCGTAAATAATTTAATACAGTAGAATTCGCCTATAACGGCACCCCTAGGGGATTTGCAAAAACTGACGTTATAGCCGAATTGACGTTATAGACGAACTACCGCAAACTATTCCAAAACTGTCTTTTGATTAAAGAAAGAGGTGCATAATCCAGTCAGGTTTACTGTGTAGGCTACCACCAAACTGACAAAAGTCACGCAAAAAATACAGTAAACAAAGAAATTGTTTTTAAAAAAATAACACAGCGAAAGGTACAGGAAATTACAGCTCGTTACATACAGTAGCAGATAAGTTCATTGTTTATTAGCAAAAAAGGCATTGATCTTCAGCTGTTGCGGTTTTGACACAGATTTCTCTACCACATAGCGTTCAGCTTTTGCTAAATAGTGTAGGATTTGCTCGCTATCGTCGTGACTTCGGATTTTTCACGCGGGAAAAAAGTTAATTCAGTGAATTAGTTTATACAGTAGGCTACTGCACGTACAACTGTTGCTTTGAGTTGTTTAAAGGTCAGCTGTAGAGCTGTTTTTTACAGGTGATAGTTTTTCACGCGAGAAAAAAGTTAATTCAGTTAATTTAAGTCCCTGCTGCGAACGACGTAGCAAAATAAAGGGAAGACATTTTGCATGCATCAGCGCTAACTGGATTAAAAGACTGACCGTTCGTGGTGAAGCTGATGGCTTAAAGTGACGTTATAAACGAACAAAAGACGTCTGGGGACCAACAAAGGGTGCTGTTACATGCGAATTGACGTTATAGGCGATGCTGTTGTAGCCGAACTACAATGTACGCAAAAGATAGGAATTCTGCCGGGACCGAGAAAAATGTGACGTAATAGGCGAATTGACGTTACAGGCGAATTCTACTGTACCATGTTTTCAACCATTGATCTCCTGCAAAAACTTTGAATCCTGCTTGTAGCTCCTGCGGCTTTTTTTGTGGTTCCTTGAATCTTATTGCAGTTGTGAATAATAATAATAATGTTATGGTTTTATTTATTGTCGCTCTACAACAGCTAAGGTCTTTTAGCGACAGGGCTCATGTTTAATTTTATATCAGATTTTACGATATTATCACATTATTACCCGATTTATTCTCACTGCGTTACGCAAGAAAGAACACAATCGGTAGGCCTACCGTTTTTAAAGTCTTCGGTTTGACCCGACCTGGAATCGATCTCAGATCTACCAGCACCAGAGCCGAAGACGAAACCACCAGGCCACTGAGCTGGTATGCAGTTGTGAAACCTGGAGGCCTTTTGAGTCCCTGCAGTTTTGCTATAATTTGTGTCGTTTATTAGGAATTTGAAACGCTCGCAGTACCGTAATTGTGCGTTTTCTTGTAATCCGCAGCTTGATACACATATACGTAGTTTTACGTCTTTTTAGTGTTGTGTATCTGCTGCTTGCCACATTGCGCTTTGGTGCATCGCTTGGAGCGTTCCTATCACACTGGGCTTCTCACCAACGCGCTAGCGTTAAACCAGAATCAGTATTGTTTTTGTCAGTCATTGGGTGCTGCATCTTTTTCCAGTCAGTTTACCACGGATACGGATTTCTTTTTCTTGAAAGTCATAGCACCAGTTCAGTTGTGGTGGTAGTTTAATTTTCCGAATTATGATGCGATTAAGTTCATTACGTCCGATTAGCTAGGTATCTTTTGGTTGTAACGTTTATAAGTTAATGCATCCTGATGATTTGAGGAGTTGTTTATTGCAATGAACTCATACTTATAGAAATCAAGATATCTTTCTCGGATCATCCCCACCCCCGATGTAGCCTACTCGGGATGTTGCTGCATTAATTTACAGCTAGGTATGAGCGGATGCTCTGAACTATTCGACGTCCGCTACACTGCTTTTCCACAAAAATCAAGATCCTGTCTAACATAGGCTACCGGTAATCTAACCAACAGATGTAACTTACAAAGCGTTGTTTCGAAAATTCCATTTACTTTGCTTATTTGTTTATACGTGGCGCTATTGAAACAAAATTAATTGATTGTCCTGATCCTGACAACTTTCTATGATTTTGCACGATCTGGATCCTGTGAACATCTCTTGCCCATTTTTATGCATTGTCAGTGTTGCAAGATCTTTTTCAATAACAATGGTATTTATTGTATTGAAGTCCTCAGAACAATAATTCAGATGGTCGCATGACTTCGTGAACAAAGAAGCTTAAGATCAAGCAGTGTTGGTTGGACTCTCGGGATATGCGCTTGAGCCAGGCGCGGATTTATGGGGGGGGCCCGGGCCCCCCCGAAATTTTGTGAAAAATTGTAGAAATTGTATGTTTCCGCATCAAATGGTTTGATATGCTTCTAAACAGCTGATATTAGTCCCTCGGCATCACAATTGATGAAAATGGTTGTTTTAATGTCTATTTTATAGCATATCGTATATGTCGTAGTATCATTGTTCATATCTGTTTAGCTTTTTCTTTCTTTTTAATTGATTTTCAAATTTTCTGGCCCCCCCCGAAAAAAACTCTTAGATTCGCGCCTGGCTTGAGCAATACATTCTAAGTACTGCTCTCCGTTTAGCGAAACCTAATGGATGGAATGATTCCCTGGCAACAACAATCGGAAACTTCCCTCTGTCAATCTCGGTGACTGGCCCTGGGTCAAATTAAGCCTCTACAAGTAGGCTATGCGAAACTACCAGGAATAACATATCAAGGCTTGGCAGCTCGAGGATAAAGATTCAAAACCAAACCAGGCTAATTACATAGTCATTAGTCATACAAGGGATTGGTTATCTAAACAAGTCAATTTATTTTGTTTCAATAACGCCATGTAGCGGCACTGTTTAAAAATGGGCCACCCATATACAGCTGTAGTAGTGCAACGACATCCCGAGCGCGGTAGCGGTGGGGATGAACAGAGAACAGCGTCTATATTCTTGTAGTTTATTGCGATTGCACAAGCCAACTTGGCACATTGGAACAAAAAAGAGTAAGACCGGTCTGACGAAATTAAGCCTTGATTACAAATAGAATACAAAACTGATTGAAATCAATCTTGAAACTGAAGTCATGACGACTGACGAGAGTTTCTACAGTTGGAGCACATTGCTCATCTTGAAAACTATTGAAATTAATTTCCTACTTTCGACTGCACGTTGCAACTTTTTGAAACATATGACAAACTTACATAATGAAAACCAACTCATTCCATAACTTATCAAAACTTAGGCTACATGCGGTACCGTACCAAGAGTTAAGATTCCTACTAGTTTTTATCCTGTAGAAGTGAGACACTGGACGTTGCAGTTTAACGACTAGCTTTTACATTAGAAACATGACCCTGACTTGCTGATTACACACAACAAACCAACAACGCAGATAGACACAAAATCATGTGAATGCAACGTAATGCGATAGAGCAAGTACGCGCTCTGTGAAATTCCAGCCTGAGGATTTGTACGCGACGCAGGGAAAAACAGTGAGCCTGTTGAGCCACCCGGATTCCAGAACCATGTATTCATTGAAGCTTTAAAAGACGTCTGCACCGTGCAGTGCCCGCCAGGGCCGGATTTAGCTGATGGGGGCCCTGGGCACTTTTAGATCGGGAGGCCCCCCGTGCAAAAAACACCTTTACGTCTACACTAGCATTAATCCAGCACTGCACAGCATTTTGCAGAAACTTCAAAGGCTGAAAGGAAAAAAATTAACAGAAAATCACCTTTTTTTCCACGTATGGGGGCCCTTCAGAAGTCGGGGGGGCCGGGGAACCTGCACCCTCTGCTCCCCCTAAATCCGGGCCTGGTGCCCGCAGGAGCTACACGCCACATTTAAACAAACAAGCAGAATAACCAAAAAGTAAAAAGAATGCATTGTAAGTTAGAGAGAGAGAAACCTTTTATTTCGTCTTGTACTTAGACTACAGTCTACAGCTGTTGGTTAAATTATGATTCATGAGGCAATCGGAATGGTAGCGAAAAATAATTCAATTCAATTTTATCTTTCATTGCTAGCGCGAACATGCAAAGAACGATAAAGTGATAAAACGAAAACAGTGTTTGGAAAATACTATTTTAAGAATGCACACTTGCACAGCCACCAAACCAAGAAAAGAAAAAGAAAACAGGCCTACAATTAACATTGCACAGCCACCAAACCAAGAAAAGAAAAAGAAAACAGGCCTACAATTAACATTAGCAATTGCGCAACAAGGGCAATTTAACCCAAAAAGAAAATCAAAAAGTGACTAGTTTCCCAAAAATTGCGTAAACTAAGTAAATATATTCTTGAGTCATACGCACAGGTGTGCAGAGACAGTCACACCACTCCAAAGAAAGAAAAAAGAGTTTAGCCACAGACATCAATAACAAGCCGATGTAGAACTGTTTGTTTCCAATTAAATAGCCTATCACGTAGCCTATTTTGCTGGGCTTAATGATTAACATCTCAAACTCATAACTGAACGAAGGATTTCCTCAGCAGCTACTGTATCCTTTTATACAACCTGACCCATAGTATTTCGTAAGCACAGGTCACCGAACACTCGATCGCTGACCGCATGGCGAGAAAAATAGCTCAAGAACACTATCTATCACTGCCTTCTCGGACGCCCACATGCTAACAGCCAATCACAGTGCGAGAAGATCTGTGACACTCCCACCAATCGTCACATAGATAAGACAAAAAAATGCTGTGAAGCACGTTTTCACATCACTACGGAACTCCGATTCTTGTCGTAAAACAAGTTTGTAAAAATGCGATATAGAAAAACGTATCAATAAAATTAGGATTGAATGGTAGTGGCGGAGGTGGAGTTTATAGCAGCTGTCTATACATAGCCTACAAATCTTGAAAATATCAGGTAAAAGCTATGTGCTCATAAAGCTATGACCTGGATATATGTTTTTGTTTTGTTTGCAACTCTTTTTCTTATTTCCCTTCCATCTTAAATTTTTTGAAGGTGTTGCGACCGTGCCCATTTTCTTTTAACTTCTTTACTTATTTTGGTCTCAAGCATAGCCGTACGAGCCAGGGGGGCAGCCGCCTCCCTGTTGTTTCAAAACGTCGCGAATTCGGGCAAAATCTTGCATTTATTAGGGCAAAAATTGCTATATGAAAAACTACAAAATTGCATGGATTAAAAAAAACTATAAATTAATATCTTTTACCTATCAAACTAAGTACAGTAGAATTCGTTTATAACAGCACCTCCAGGGAATTGCAAAAACTGACGTTATAGCCGAATTGACGTATAGACGAACTACCGCAACCTATTCCAAAACTGTCTTTTGATTAAAGAAAGAGGTGTATAATCCAGTCAGGTTCTACAAGGATCGTCGCCATCACCACAGGCCCGTAACTAGCTTGGAGCAGCAGGGGGGGGGGGGGGGCAAAAAGTATTCTAGAGGGGGCCCAACTTTTACCTTCCGTATCATGTACGAAAACGACGTTTGTACACAATGTGGGTATATTTACGCAAGTACATTAATCGTAGGCCTAATACAACGTTTACATTAGACTAGTTTATCATAGAAACAGTCAGTGACGTAGCCAGGGATTTTGAAAGGGGGTGGGGGTTGACGGCCGACGGGCAAAGACCGACGGCGTCGTCGCCAAAGGCGACACCCAGCAGCGGGGGGTCTGGGGGGCCTCCCCCAGAAAATTTTGAAAAATTACTTTGAATTTGGTGCATTCTGAAAGCATTTTCAACAAACATGTAGGTATAAATATTCCTATAAAATGGTGCTGTCCGGTGGCATAGCAAAAGGATAAGATCATGTTTTCTAGGGCATTTTTCGGTAATAAAGCTAAGTCTCTATGTTTTCTTGTTGCTAATTCCTGGCTGAGATATTTGAATGTTTGGTATTGGCAAAACTCGCTCTTTTAATGCAGTTTCGTTTAAAATTAGGCAAACTTCATTTTAGAGACAACATTCTACCACACCCTTAAACACACAATGTTTACAATTAAATAACACAAGAAAATTGAGTATAAAACTGAAAAGTCAGCGAACAGAGCTAATTAACATATTTTTTTCCAGGGGGTGCCAACATTTTTGCAGGGGGGCTTCGCCCCCTCTGCGCCCCCCCTAGTTACGGGCCTGCATCACCATCATCATCGGCCTCCTCTTGTACGACATCTTCTGCGGCAGTTTGTACATGTATGTCATGCAAAATGTCGCTCTATGTTAGGCCTACTGCTTCACGAGTTATGACGTTTGCATCATTTTCGAGATTGTTCACACGGGAAAAAAGTTAATTCAGTTAATTAAAGTCCCTGCTGCGAACGACGTAGCAAAATAAAAGGAAGACATTTTGCAAGCAGCAGCGCTAACTGGATTAAAAGACTGACCGTCCGTGGTGAAGGAGATGGCTTAAGTTAAAGTGACCTTATAAATAAACAAAAGAAGTCTGGGGACCAACAAAGGGTGCTGTTACATGCGAATTGACGTTATAGGCGATGCTGTTGTAGCCGAACTACAATGTACGCAAAAGATAGGAATTCTGCCGGGACCGAGTGAAATGTGACGTAATAGGCGAATTGACGTTATAAACTATTGGTTCTTAACCGGGAGGGCGCGCCCCCCCCCCAGGGAGCATCTCTCAGGGGGGCGCGAGTTCTACAACAATTTTGATTTTTTTAATTACTCTAATATCCTAGGACATATGCTGTTTGTCATATTTCGTATTTTATCTTACTTTATATTATATTCAGTAATTCTTGCTTTATTAGTTAGATCAAAACTTTACAAAACAATTTTGCGCTGAACTCCAGATTTATCAAATTTTCTCGACGCTGCTTCATTTTTACTTTTTTGGTCAAATTTCTTTTTTTACAGCTTTATTTACTTAATGCTTAAGCTTCAAGGGAAAAACATCAACATCATTAAGCATCATGACATCATTCGAACCTTTATAGCCAAACTCGACCTCTGGAAGAGTCGAATTGAACAAGGAAATCCAGCGAGCTTCAGTAACTTGGATTCTGCTCTCGAAGATGGTAACTTTGAGTCTGAGTTGAAGAAACAAATAAGTTAGAAACCCACCTTAATGAATTGAAAGCGGAGTTTATCAAATACTTTCCAGATCTGGATGAGAAGCGTGAAACCTGGAAGTTCATCAGAAACCCGTTTCAATGCGGAGTAGTTGATATTTTCGAAGAAGGACAAGAGGAGTTTCTTGAGATGAAGTTCAACTCCACAGCTAAAGAAGATTTCAAAAAAACTGGAACTTGGGGCGTTCGGGGCCAATTACCTTCCTATTAACCATCTTATCGCAACTCGGGCTCTTCGAATTCTAACAATGTTTGGATCCACGTATTTTTGTGAAGCTGCATTTTCTGCTCTCGTTGCTATCAAGACCAAGTACAGAAACCGGCTGACAGTTGAAGGAGACTTACATTGTTCACTCTCTGGAGTTAAATCTCGCATTAAAAAATCCAGTCGCTAAGACGCAGTGTCAAGTATCTCACTAATGTGTACAATAAACAGACAAAAATGCAATTTTTTTGGTATGATAGGCTACTTATTTAAAATCTAGGGGGGCGCGAGGCACATGACCATTATTGAAAGGGGGCTTGATAGAAAAAAGGTTAAGAACCACTGTTATAAACGAAGCCGTTATAGGCGAATTCTACTGTATAAGCCTCTTATTTGCACAAGAAATGTGCCGCAAAATTTTCATTTGGCAATTGGCACACCCGTATTGATGTATTGTATGGTGATCAAACTGTAGTACGGAATGCATTTAACCAACTGCATCATGCCAAATTTGGGCAGCCACCAAAATATGTCAAACTGCCCAAATCAAAACGCAAAATTTGCTATAGGTAGCTAATTTTATTAATTTTCACAAATGCATCGTGGTGATTTGGGCAGCTGAAAACATGAAATTATCTGATGAAACTGATTAGTTTGTTTTTGCAACTGCCCAAATTAGCGTGAGGCAGTTTCCCCAAAATAAACAAATTCATCAATTTTTTCCATTTACATAACTGCTGTAGGCCTATCGTTTAGATTTGGGCAACAACAAAAATATAAAATTAGCCTACTAATGATAAAATGATGATCATCTTGATTTGGGCAACTACAAAATATGAATTTATATAAATCTGGTGAATACTTTTATAAAACAATTCGGGTGGAGAGGTTACAGTAGGCTACTTTTTCAACCATAAACGGACATAGCAAAGCAACACCACAACATTTGACAAAAAATGTTATACCTGTTAAATGTAATGTTAATATTGTGGTTTTGCTTAGCTTTCTTTGGTTACTTTTATAAAACTACCCAATTTAAAACTACCCTAATATAAAACTACCCAAATGATGCAGTTGCGCCCCAAAATAAAAATAAAAAAATTTTAGTTTGTTTATGCAACTGTGCTGTCATGTTAATTTCACCAATATTTTAAATGATAGGCTACTGCTGAAATATATAATCTCAAACCAATCATAATATATTCATTTATTTCAAAGCTTTCCAAACTCAAAACCTGCCATGCAAGCTGGCAAAATATTTGCTTTGCAAGATCTTGTGTAAAACATGGCAGCTCCACTTTTTTTCATTAATAATATCTTGACTTCTGTTCTGTGGAGACAGATCCAGTTGTTTGCATATTTCATTTTTATTTCTTTAGATCAAATTTCAGTGCATATTTCTTTTGATCAATGTTTACTAATTTCATTGCCACACCTTATGTTTTTGCATTGCTGTCTGAGGTCCATCACACCAGTTGGAGGATTATTTATGTGTGTAGCCTAATACTGTGTAGCGGTCTATAAAATATATTCAAAATTGTACAATTAATCATCAGCAAGATAGTCAGTCTCTGTGTGTCTCAAGGCCGTTACCGTACCTTAAGCATCACGCAAGGGTTGCTCTGTTGTTGAACTTGGCCAAGTCTCAAGCCGAGTACTCTGCTTTCAGACCGTGGTTTCATTCAAAAAAATGCTTAATTAGGGTGAGACATCCTAGAATCTAAAGTAAAATGTGCAAACTTGGGTTTTATTATATTATCATGAGTGCATTTATATTGTCCAATTACAAATATACTCAGTTTCAAAATTTCCTTTCAGTGAATGCTGGGTCCAAATATTAGAAAATTAGGTGGGTATATTTTCTTGCCTGTAGGAATTCTCATTAAAGGATTCTTGTATGTATTCCTGCAGTAAATACAAACCACAATAGGCTACAGTACATTTTGGTAGCCTAAGTAGGCTACTAATATATTTCTTGTTGCTGATTTTCCTGATATGATTTGTGCAATCATATAACTGCAGACAGGCTCCATTGTTTCAATTTCAAGGTCTATTAATCAGTGCACTTTGGTCTAATTTTAACCAGTAGCCTACTGCCTACCTTATACTTTTTATACAGAATATTAAAGTGGGGTTGTTTTTTATTTGTGGTGTTTAAAACAATATTTGTTACTCCTACCTACCATGCCAAAGTGCAGAAGCATCGAACAATGCACAAGCAAGGTATCTTCAAAGATGAATTCAGTTGTTCTATCTTGATTACTTTGATAAGAAATCCTAGCTAGCTGGTGATCTTGTTATGTTAGTTTTTCATTGTTATCATGCACCGCATAGGCAGTGGCTCCTAGAGGGGGGGGGGGGAAGTCGGGCCAGTTTCCCCCTAGCAAAACATTGTAAAGGAAAAACGAGTATTTTTTTGTTTTTGCACTTTTGAGGGGGGCCCATTTTTAGTACCAAAGTAAAAATGTACCAACTAAATAATCAACACATTCTTAAATGAAGTGCGTAGTTCCAAGTATTTCTCAATCATTGTAAATGTCACTCTCGATGCTTCTCATCAAGAACAAATCATTTTTGTGTTAAGGTAGGCGATGTTGAACAGCTTCAAGACGTAAAATCTGAAGTTGAAATGATATCTGTATCACTGAACGGTTTCGATTGTATTGATAGTTTCAATTTGAAAACTGGTGCTGTTTTAGCTAAGCGGGAACTATTTTTGCTTGGCAACTGAACCTTAACTTCAAAATCTGCGTTGGCTAGGCAATTAGGCATAGCATGTTGTATCCAACATAAGTTATCTGGGAAAGTTAAAGGTATCAGTCCAAGCACGATTAAAGAAAGTAAATCCTGTATATTTTTTGTTTATGGATCATCATCATCATCAGTCATCATCTCCGCCTGCAGCAGATTGCGCATCAACATGAGAGTGGCGATTTTGAGCCAGCTCGCCCAGTGTCGCCAAGTTGAGTCCGATCCTTGATTGGATGTTGTCTTGCCATCGTTTTGGTTGTCTGCCACGTTTTCTTTTTCCTTCTACTTTTCTTTCTGTGCAAACTTTGCTGATTCCGAATTGTGATGTTTTAGTGTGGCCAAACAGTTTCAAAACTTTTGATTTTGTTATTGCTGCAATTGGATGTAATTTTGTCATAGTTAAAAGATCTTCTGTTTTTGTGTGGTCAAGCAGCCTTTTGTTGGTCATGCTTTTCATGATGTGATTTTGGAAGGTAGTGAGTTTTTTCTTTATTTGAGTTTTTTGTTTATGGATGTTGTTGCTTAAATCTAGTTGGAATTCATAATGTTGCCTACAGACAGTGTTGTTCAAATGTCTTATCATTTTGGAGTAATTGATTATCTGTAAGCTTGTGGCATCTTAAAGTTATAGCCCAGTCAGAGGAAAAATTCTGAAAAATCTAAAGTAAGCTGTCCTATCATCTTGCAAAGAAAATTGACTTCGAGAGGGTAATCAAGGCGTGGTGCAGTCAAACCCAATGCTTTACATTACCCTTTTGCAATTGAAGCTCTAAAGACATTTCTTAAATGCACCAAGTTGGAACCAACAAGAGCTTGATCGGAAGCTGAGTCAATGCTAAAGTAGCCTACAACTAGCAGTTTTAAATTTGTGACTGCTATGCATTATGTGGATTACGGTCCTAAACAACATTCACTGATGAATTTAATGAAATTAAAGGAAGATGTAATCTAAGTAAGAGAAAGCTGAGAAAAGTAGGCTACTACTCGCAAGCTAAAGTTGCAGTGGCAATTATAAATTTAAAAGAAAGTGATTTTCTTTTCCTGAGGACAGAACGCTTTTATAACCACTTAACTAGCTGAATCATTCGAAGGAAATGTATTCTACCGTAGCCTACATTGCAAAAGATTCGATAGTTGTTGGAATTGACAAATGTATCAACAAACTCAACCATATCGTCGATGAGTTTGAAGTTCCATGAAAAGTTCATCTTATGTCTATTGTGCAGTTGCGGGCATGTGGAACAAATTTAAACCATTTGTAGGCTACAACAACGACATTTTTCAAGACATTTTGGATGAGTTGGTACTTTTGATAGAAAGCCACACAGCAAACCAGCTGCAAACCAAAAGGAACCGCCCCATAATCTTTATACAAGGAATCATTGAATTCAACTTTCAAAAGGTTTTTCCAAACAGTTTTGTTATGATTTTTTTTTGTGTTCCGGTAGCTAGGCTACCTCCAACGGTTGCGCTTTGAGAACGTGGTTTTAGCAATTACTGAAATTTGTAAAGAATTGTTTGCGCTCCAGTAGGCCGATGACTCAAAACCGATTGAAAAGCCTAACTATACATGTTGTGCATCAATTCAGACGTCGCAAAATTTTATCATTTGATGCTGTGATCCGTAACTTTGCATTGCAAAAAGTCCAGAAAGGGTTGAATTAAATCAGGGATGTCCAAAGTCCGGCCCGTGGGCCAACCCTGGCCCACGAGACATGTTTGTATGGCCCGCGCCTATTGTTGTACAGTGTGTTATTTTTGGCCTGCAGACACATAAAAGTCATACAAATTCAACTTGCAGTTTTCAGAAAAATTATTGTGGCTGTTGGCCCGCGAACACTTATTATCAAATCTGGCTCGCGTGGGAAAAAAGTTTGGACACTCCTGAATTAAATGCTTGGTTGAACTATTTTCGTTGCCTGTAGGCCTGTTGTGTGTTTACAAAGCTTTCTAGACAAAATAGTTTGCCTCAATGGCATTTTTTCTGCAAGTGTGGTCCAGTGATTATTATTATTGATGATTTTTACATTGAAGGAAGTTCTTTTCATGCTGAGGAAAGTAAGCTAGTTTCAGCTTAACACGAACATGCAACGCAAGATACAAATTAGTTGTATATTTGCTAAAAAATATTATGGAGCCCATTTTTCGTATTATTTCCCGACCAGTGCTAGCTTCTCTCGGAGGCCCTGCGCATAGGCTACATTATATTTGGGCAATTTCTATAAAAGCGTGCAAATTTGGCCAAATTTATGTTCTGTCCCCCTTCCCCCCCCAAAATGGTTTGGTCTCGTACGGCTATGGTCTCAAGCATGTTTCAACTTTTACGTTTTTTTGCTTCTACCTTCTTTTTCTAGGTCTTTGCTATGTTAATGTGTATTGTTTCCTCTGTGATGGTCCGAAATAAAAACAACTTAACTGAATTACGCAAGGGTAGCTTTTGAAGGTCAATAAGGCTGAAGCTTCGGAACTGTCTACCCCAATTAATAGCTCAGTTGGTAAACGTCCGACTTTATTTAGGCTACCGTACAATGAAAGCGCAAGATCAAGCGACGCTGATTCGATCGTCGAGGTGTGCGCTTGCCGCTTGAGCAATGCAGGAGACTGCTTTTCGCAATTTTATGTAGATCATGGCCTATAGGCTACATCATTGTTTTTTTGTTGAAATCCCTATCCTAGAGGCTACTTGCTGGATCAGTGGATCCGCCCCTAGGTGCCTACCCAGACAAGTATAGCTTATGGTGCGATGAACACGTCTTCACTCGAATGCCGAATTTCTTCTTTGCACCATGCACAAACTGACCAAGGAACGAGCAGCTACACTTTTCTGGCAACATTGAAAAGATCAGTTGCCAATTTGACCATATTTTACACCTCGCTACAAGCTTGTTTTCTACAAAAAACTTAAACTATATAGGCCTACTTGAAAACTAATTTTATTACTCTTATATAGATAGCCCATAAAAAGTGGAATAGTCTGTAAATCAGAAAAAAAACGTAACCCTTCTGGAGTGGCGGATAAGCAAAAAGCAGATGTAGTTTTGCATCTTCCATGATCTAAAATCCCTACAGGCTGCAGATCATATCATCAACGATAACAAGCTACCATTCCACGTTCGCTAAATTGAGTGGAAGTTTTTTTAGTTGCCAGAAAACATTGCCAATCCATGGTCTTAAAGTTGAAAGATGAACTTTTGGCCCAAACGAAAACGACGATAATTAAAATCGACGTTTCAATGTTCGAATAACTTTTGTTTCGTTCAAACTCGGATAGTAGTCAAAGTCCCGCGATTAAACCTACTAATTAGCCCGCATAACACTAATGCTGAAGTACGAAATGTCAAATTTTGCTATGATCAATACTGTGGGCCAAAACAATTAAAAAGACAGATAGCACAAGCACAGGGGCGTAGTCTGGGAAGCAAAGGGAGCAATCGCCCCTCCTTCCCTTCCTGATAATGTAACCGACTGATATAGACGTGTAAGCTTTTGAAAAACTGCAGAGAAGTTTATTGAAAGAAGACGTTTTTTATCAAATTTATGCGGCATTTAGATTTTAGACAACATTTTCGCTGCTAGCGGCTTTTTCAATGAGCCATCCATTGGCTGTGGTGTGACTTCACATATAGGCTATCACATTGCCAAGCTTTCTAAGTGGTTTAAGATACAAAGGTGGGCAATTATGACGCCGTATATTCCGAATTCGATTAAGTCGGAAAAGCTATTAGGAAAGCTATTGATTTAGGCTGAAAGTGCTCTCAGAATGCGCAATTTTAGTTGTTTTTTTAACTTCTCAGGAAGAGTTTCAGATTCCTTTGTGAGAGTGTGGCTTTCGGCGACACGCCGACCGGCTCATTAACATTTGCAATAATACTCATTAGGGTGTACCATTTTGCAAAAAGTTTTTAGAAATTAGTGCGGCTATGCATTACGGGTTTTCACTTTTGTTAAAAAGTACTTTGGTGGAGTTTCAGAATTTTCCCGCCAAAACTGTGGTTCTGCCGCCATTTTGAAAAAATGGCGGCCAGATGAGATATCATGAAAATCTACAGCCTTAAACTGGCGCAATGTGATCATGTAATATGTCGATTACAGGGTTTTTGAGGTCACAGAACACAAATCTGAAGTCAAAAACGCTCTACGAGAACAATTTTGCAAAGTGAAATTTTACCCCTTGAAATTAATGGTGAAATTTTACAGACATGGACACAACCTAACCAAGAATACCTCACCCCAGAATGAATAATCCTAAACTATTGTCAAACTTTTGAAATAACAACACGATTCATTTACAAACAAATTGAGTTAATCACTCTCAGACATGATCTATCCCTGTTTCTTCTGCATGATATTCCTTATCATCAACGCAATACCAGAGTTAAGCAAACACACAATTCACTAAATTCTGGACGAATTTTTTTGACAATTGAGTTTGGCTAAAGTAGCCTTTTTGTAATCTGACAACTGTTCACTGTGCCTTTGCACAACAAGCAAGAGAGCTTGCAGGTGGCTCTCGTCAGAACACCTGTCAATAAAATCAGTGAATAGCTTAATCCCCCGTACCGCAATATCGTTGACCACCCTTACATTCAAAGCGAATTTGTTCAGTTTCTTATAAATTTTAGAAGTTTTTCCATTCTGATACTGGCATTTGTAGCCACTTTTAATCAGTAAGTTCCAAATTGCTATCCCAATTGTTGCCTCCAGCAATGTACAAGCACCTTGCCACCTCCCTGAATTGGCTGCACTCGTATCAAACAACATACCACCAATGGCACCTTTCACTCTCCAGTCTTCTACCAACTTTATTACGGCCTGTTCCTGAGATAATCCGGTGCCGTCTGGTATCTCACTCCCAGCAGCTGCTTCATTTCTGCATTATCTTCATCATCAAAACTAACGCCAGACACATATAATTATATAGGCTACACAGTTAACCGTTCTGATGAAACATATCCTCTCATTTTCAGAATCTTACCGTCCCAGTGAATTATTTCCAAATCAGGGGCCTGGAGCTCATCTCTGATATTTGGGTGTGAGAGGACCTAGTCTTATTAGCCAGTCTATGAGCTGTTGTGGCTGAGATATTAGTATCAGACTTGTTTGCCGGACGCTTGAGCCACAGCAGCCACGAACATTGTTCTTTGCCGATAGCTCAATCCAAGTCGATTAGATGTTAAAGCTGTATAGGCAACATAATATTCATTTTCTTTTTCTTCCTTTCAGGAGTTTTCCAGTTGTCACTTTGTGTTTCTTCATTTGTACTCCAACTTCACGGTTTTAAGATTGTCAGCAACATCCCTTTCTATTTCCCTTCACCAGCTGCGCTGTGTCGTTTTTCTCTTGCTAAGTCCAGTCTCTTCTGCAGAGCATCTCTGCACAATGCGCAACCTAATTGATCTCGCTGGAGCTGATTTTCCAGATCTGTCTCCCAGTCAATGATACCAGAATGCATGAGAATTGACTGCGAGGTAGTCTTACATATATTCAGAGCATCCTTGAGCTTTTCTTCCATATCATGCAAACGTTTTTTAAATGAATCACTTTTATTCCTCACACGCCTAGAATCAAGTTCTAGTTGATACCAAGTTTCATACAAATTCCTCAGATGCCGGTCTATATCCGCATTTTTAACAATAACCTTACACGATTCCTTCTCTGTTCCAGATTGTTTCTCGTTTTTCTTACCAAATACCAAACCCACGCCAAAATGATGTTTCCATACCTGGCGAATTTCCTCCCTTGCAATCACGATGGATTGGTTGATGGTTCTGTGACTTTCGTCTCTGAGAAACAACAGCCTAGCTAGAACGTCAGAGCTTTTAGGAAGCTTAGAAACACCTAGTCTTTGCTAGTGTTTCCAATAAGGAAGTACTTTCTTTTTGGTGTTTGTGCCAATGACCGGTATGCTTCACCGGCCGTCTCATTCAGTGGCATAACTGATCTGAATCTTGTAACTTGGGTAGGATCACTAGCTACTCTTCGAGTCACTGTAGCTAATGATAATCTTCGTCGTGTAGAAGTAAGGCATTTACCTAGTTGGGAGAGTTTACTTCTGTTTTTCGAACCTTTTGCTCTGCCGTGGGATACTCTGTTGCTGCCCATTAGTTAGTAAGTAGGTATAGGTTAGCAACTAAATATACAGGCTACTGTAGACTAGTTAGTAGATTTTTATTGGATCTGAAGTACACGAGAAAGTACATGTTCATTTTTCCCTCATATTGATTGATATAATCACACCGACTAGAAAAGTTTTTGCATACAACACATGCATTTTAAGGTTAAAATGACAATAAGACGCTCTTTTCATGTAAATCTGCAGTCCAAAACAGTGTGGTCACATCTAGCCTAGCCTATATGTCAAAATTCACTTTACAAAATTGTTGCCGTAGAGCGTTTTTGACTTCAGATTCGTGTTCTGTGACCCCAAAAACCCTGTAATCGACATATTACATGATCACATTGCGCCAGTTTAAGGCTGTAGATCTTCATGATATCTTATCCGGTAGCCATTTTTTCAAAATGGCGGCAGAACCACAGTTTTGGCGGGAAAATTCTGAAACTCCACCAAAATACTTTTTAACAAAAGTGGAAACCCGTGATACATAGCCGCACTAATTTCTAAAAACTTTTTGCAAAATGGTACACCCTAATACTCATCATCCCCCCCGAAATTTTGTTCTGGATGTATTTCCTTGCCTAAGCAATGGCCCCACAACTACCAAATGTTTCCAGTGGCGTAGCTCGGGAGGGGGCCGCCCCAGGCGGCACTTTCAGACTACGATTTTTGATTTTGATTGTAGTCTGATAAAAAACGCATTTCATTTTCACATGCTTTTTCTTGAAGGGGCGGCAAAATCTAAATCCGCCCCGGGCGGCACATTCCCTAGCCACGCCACTGAATGTTTCATACAGAAAAAAAATACTCATAAATGACTCACTTGTATGAACATAGTTTGAGAAATCTACAATAAAACATTAACAGAATTTAAGCTGAAAAATGCGAACGAATACTACTGTACTTTAGTCACGAACTCAATTCAGTTGACGTGAGACATCGCCACACACAGATTCGTCTTATCAAGGTTCTGCAGGATAATCAATAACGTAATGCTGGTGACGTAGTGTGGTGTCATAGATTTGACATTTGCCATGTTGGTGAATAATTTAACAGTTAGCCAAGATTGCGTTAGTCTTATGTGAATGTAGAATAGTCTTTATAAAGAAATATGAGCTAGCTCGAGCATTCAGAGCACAACAGATAGGCCTATATGTAAGTTATTGGGTTTATAACCGTTTACAGTAGCGTTGACTGGGGGGGGGGGGCGTCCAAGAGGTACTTTTGGATCCAGGCCCGATGGACCCAGACCAGGATGATTTTAGGTACCGGTACCCAAGAACTTGAAGAAATCATCTTGTATTATTTTGTTGAATAGGTAAAACTACGGTTGTCAAGTGGCTTAAAATTCCGACAAAAAGCAATAAATTAGCCTATTTTATTTAGCCAACTGTGTCCAACGGCCAGCAAGTCCTTCGGACATTTTTTGTGCAAACGTTTAATTTCCTGTGATATCAGTGAAGTGTTGGACATAACAGTAAAGCGTTTTGCTTTCTTTTTTCTCAACTGTCCAAATTTCTACAGGATTAGGCTACTTGGCAACCCGAGCGAAATAGTAGTTCGCTTTTCTTAGAAGTGCCTTAGTTTGGGGCCTGAGGTCTCATACGTGCTTGTCTTAAATTATTCTTTCAACGGCCTTAACCGGTAGAGCTGTATAAAAAAATGTAGGTCATGTTTTAACCCGAAATTGGTTTCATTGCAAATCAGGTTTCGAAATAAAAGCAATTCTGCTTAGTTGTAAACTTAAGGCAAAAACAAAACGCACAATTATCTCGGGACGTAGAAAGCATTTTAAAGTTTTATTACAAGCTTACTGGTCGCATTGCCTCGTGTTCGTCAAAAATCACTAATTGTAGACTAGGTTACTAAGCTTATAACTACAGCATAGGCTACATATGTTTAATACCTAAAGTTATTAAACGATTTGTAAAAGTCACCGTACAAAAACTCCTTTAATTTTCTGTTTAGTGGTTTTACTGCGTATTTGAGGCATTGCAATAAAGCGTTTACAAACAGTTAATATGTGGGTTGCATCAGCGCTTTGTCGATCTACAATCTGGTTCCGCATCCTGTAGCGATTTGCAAAGACGTTGTTTCTGTGCGAAGCAGAGGTTTTCTCATTCATAAAAATAGATATGTTTATGCCTCTGCTGCCACCTAACGTCGTGTGGATAGTTGAGTTTTTCGAGAATAGCGACCTGTGCTATAAAAGAGTAGGGTACCACTTGGCTACAAGGAGTTGGTTATCGGATTGCATCTTAGTACTGACTTCAACCAGCTTTTACTTTTATTCTCACACTTTCATGCATCGACATTACCGACCTTACTAGGACCTCCGGTATACATCTTTTTCTCATTGTTCATTTCTCATCACACAAATTTAAATAATCGACTATGTATTTTAAACCTAACAACGTCCGTATTGTTGGACGACTGACATTCTGATATCCAGTTTCACACAGAAATGCTACGGTACCAAATGCAACAGCGGATCTAGCTGATTAAAATATTGTATTTGGATGTTCAAAATGCCGCTTCTGTGCAATGTTAATACATTATAATTAAAAAAGGGACAGCGAAATGCAACGAATGATACACTTTGATCCATCGATTGCCAGAGTGCAAAAACTATGTAAAAAAATTGGAAATGCACTTCAGTTTTAAAATAAGGCGTTGCCTTTTGCAAACGTAACTTTGATTTAGCCTGGCAATAAAACAAAATTTGAATTTAAAAATAGAGCAATCAAAAATAAAAAGGCCAAAATAAAAATACTAAATTCGTGTTTAGTAAACGTTGCGAAAACAGACTGTTTTCATCTTCAGTGCTATTGCATGAATTCAATGACACTGTAGATGAAAACAGTCTGTTTCCAAAACGTTTGCTGAACATGAGTTTAACATCTACATTTTGGGCTCTCTAGTTTATAATTAGATTGACCAGGGATTCCAATTATTTTGCTTCATTGATAGAGTACATTTACAAAGCATTGAAAGTGCGCATAAAACATTTTAAAACACAAACTATGATGGAAAAGTCTAAATGAAATCCGCATAATTAAGTTTACGAAGTGCAA
Source organism: Aplidium turbinatum (assembly GCF_918807975.1). Classification (NCBI taxonomy): domain Eukaryota; kingdom Metazoa; phylum Chordata; class Ascidiacea; order Aplousobranchia; family Polyclinidae; genus Aplidium; species Aplidium turbinatum. Next base: position 17,657,154 of record NC_137480.1, on the reverse strand, counting down.
GTAATTAATAAGACGATAAAGTTACACGCAAGAGAAATTACTTAACCCAGTTTGGCAACATCGAAAAGGTCAAATTTTTATTCTTTTGTGTTTGGCGAGTAAGCACCCGTTTGAAAAACAAAATTTGTATTCTGGTTGGTATGTACAATAAAGTCAGTGCAAGAGCAACTGCACATCTACTATCGCCAGCATTGCGTAGCAAGAGGACATGTTGAGATGAGGGTGACCAGATGCCACCACAAAACAAATGGTACAAACCACAAGAGAAACAACTTGTTTTTACGTTGAATAGACATCGCCACATAATAAAATAACGTTTACAAAAGCTTTGATAGCTTATTAATGACATGAACAAGAATATATCGATGAGATCTTAAACACAATTCACTTTGATGCAGGATCACGATAGGGCTACAAAACTACTGAAAAACTTTACAATTCACAATAGTGCAGATATTTAACTTGTTTACATACTGTGTCATACGGGCCAAATTTGCGAGAAAACCGGTAAAAAACATTAATAAATACAACGTTTTTACATCAATGGTGAATGACTTCACACAAACAACTCTCGCTAGATACAACGTTTGGACGCATGAGAGATGTATTCTCAGCTGAGATCATATTAACCCGCAAATAATCGTATATGACATACAGTTGGCACGCTGAGCGCATAACCAGACAGCAAAATCCGTCCTTTTTACATTGATTCAACGTCTGCAGACCTTAAATCAATCATTTTGCTGCCTGGATGTAAGCTGCGTGGGTAACCACAGGAACTATTCACATCAGTTCATTCGAGTTGCCATCTACCGTGCCATGACTTCGTTGCATATCCTACAGTAGATGTGGTTGTCCAATGGGAAGCAGCCCTGCTCCTTTGAAAACTGAACTTCACATTTCTGAAAAGCAACACAATCGGGGATATACAGAGATGTCAAGTTTTGAAACAAAAATAATAAAGTAGTGTTTTTACATTAATTTAACGTCTGGCGACGTTGAAACGATGTAAGAAGGGCAAGCTTTCGTGAGGATGAAAGACAGCTAAAAAAGAACGCATTCTGCCAGTGACGTTCGCAACTGCGCATACATAACCCGTTTCAGATTCTAGAAACCGGATTCCAATATTGGTGTTGGCAACCCACCATGTGAAAGTGACCACTTGTGCACATGGCTACACTGTGTATAACTATTACATGGCTAGTTTTGGCTACCTCGCATCTGTAGCATTTCACGTGGAAGTCTCTATCCAAGGCGACAATACGCACAGTCTCTTCTTTGCCATCTTCAGGTAAGATAGGAAGCTGACACACGGAACACCGCGGCGCGTATTTCCTAACAGATAGAAAGCACAAAACTATAAGTGGATACATCTAAGTGATTATAACAAAGCCAGCTTCAGAAATATGAAATTCCAATTATCTTCTTCTTTTTTTAAATACATAGCATACAAATTGTGGCGTATCAAAAATATATGTATTTTTAAAGTTTTTGTCATTTTAGTTATCAACAAAAGTCCTCTAGACAAAATTAATCTTCAGATCAAGATTAAGCTTTAACAAGATTAATTTTCTTTTTGCAGGAAGGTAGAAATTGAGTTCATTGATCACGTGATCAATCAGCGTCATCATAGTACTACGTGATCACGTGATCAATCAGCGCCATCCTAGTAAACTGTTTTATAAACGAACTCAATGTGCTGCTGTGCTGAAAAATGTACATGTGAATTTCCGCTGCCGTCTTTAAGAAATATGCGTGCATTGTATGTCTTCCAATACTCACTGATGATAGTCTTCCACACAGTAGATGTTTTCCGAATCGTCAACAGTAAATGGAATTCCATCCAAATTTTTACCGCATTCAACGCATTTGAAGCAGGAGGCATGGTATGGTTTCCCCGTGGCTCGTAATATCTGGATAACAGAAAATGTGGATTGTGTTACGACGGCGAGAAGCTTGCATTGATGGCTATGCGTCCAGCATGGTCCTGAACTGACGCATCACAGCTCAATGTCATTTCAACTTCCGCTAAAAGACATGACCTCACATGATATTCCAGTGCAGAAAATTTGCATGTGATTTTTTAAAAGCCACGTAAGTTCATGGTAAGCTTTTCTTTTCAATGCAAAGCATCTATTCAAAATTTAATACCTAGATGAAGTGCCACTAAGCCCAAGCAAAAACGAAGAACTAAGATTACACTATTTTGCAAATACATCAACAAGGTTTTCAGAAGGAAAAGTTTTTTGAAAGTAATTGTAAACTAAAGCAACTGCACAACAAAATATGAACTTACTCGGTCAGTTATTGCCTGTGAACAAACTGTGCAGGTTTCCAACGACGCGATATAACAGGGCTCGCAATATGCCTTCTTCTCGACGGCAAAGAATGGCTCGCCGTGCAGTTCCTTATCTGAAGACAAACTGTTGCAATTAAAAACTAATCAAGCACCAAAATAAGATTCTATCATTACTAAGACTCCGATCAAACGAAAATGGAAGACGCCATATTGGGGTTTCACCCTAGTTTGGGATCATCAGCGGATCATTGGATATGCACCACTGATGATTCCAAACAAGGGTGAAACTCGAGTATGGCGTCTTCCATTTTTATTCGACCGGGGCCTTAAAGAATTTATAAAATCCCCACATCTCTATAATTAATAAATTATTCTATCTTTGCAAAAAATTTTGAAGTCAATTTTAAACCTCTGCTCAAGCTACGTTAAAAAACATGGCTTTGGCGTAGAATTACGGAGACTGAAAAACGCAACTTTAACATCCTTGTGCCATACATACTGCAAGTGATGCATGTGAAGCACTTGATGTGAAAGATCGTGTCCATGGCGTTGCACCCAACCTTTTCTCCTTCAACAACCATATTGCATTTTTCGCAATACCCGTAGAAGTCCTTTTCCTAAATATATATCGAGCAATTAGACGTATAATGGCAACACCAAAAGTTTTAACAAAACCTCGGAAAAGTAGACTGACATTGACATTACGCTGTACAGAGTTCCTTTCAGCTGCAGTGAATTTGATAAATTTCACCATTATTTTGACAAAAGTGTTGTAAACCATAGTACCGTACTGTATAAGATAGACAAGACCACATACACAGTAGCGTATATTTCAATTCATTCCATTTAATTCATTCAGCCGTTGCTGAGAACCAGATAGTAAATGCATGGTTATCAAAGCAAAATCGTGTTGTGTAATCTGCACTTTAGATCTAAAAGAGAAGTACACAACCATACATTTGGATTTTCCATATTTGAGAGTAAGTTTGTGGTGAGGAAATCCAATTCTTCAGCAGAGTTCTTTTCTATTCCTTTCGGGATTCCTGCAGCCGCAGGAGGAAGAGATCCGTGTTGTGAAGGAAGATCATGTGCCATGGAATACACTGATGGTGGGGACACAGCTGGAGGAGGAACAGATGACGATCCAACAGAAGAGTGGTTTGAAGGCTGTTTTTGCAAGAAAACGTCTGTTGAGTACGCGCGATGTTGTGGATTGTAACCCAGACAGCAAATCAACCGTTTTTTACATTGATTCAACGTCTGCAGACGTTGAATCAATGTAAAAACAGTAGGTTTGTTGTCTGGGAAATAGCAATCGATTAGCTGGAATGTGATTTCTTAAACATTCTTTAAAAGAAACTCTACCAGCCTACCAACAAAACATCAAAAGAAAACACATGAAAAATGTGATTTTAACAAATTTTAATACGCTCTATCATCCGTCTGCAATTGTACATAATGTGGTACCACTTTTAGTCAATATAACAAAGTACACACTAAAACTTTCGTTTCGAAAATATATATATATGGCTTGAAAATAACGTATGTTCAGAATAACATTGCCCCAAGTTTTGATAGCCCATACACCAGCAAGCGTAGACTACAGCTGACATAAACGGTAATGCTTCTTGATACTCTACGACGGGGGTGGGGAACCTTTTTAGTATTGCGGGCCACATAAAATGAGAAATAACACAGGCGGGCCACTAAAAATTTCGAAATTTTATTTACAGATAAAAAATGCAACGAAGACAGTTAGTAGACAATGATTTATTTCACTTTCACAGCTAGTGGGATGGCTGAAAGCTTTTATTTTTGGTGAGTCGTGTGATATCTGCTGACACGGAAGATGTTGCAACTCTTAATTGTAACTCAACTCTTAATTGCAATTCTTAATCTTCTATGATGGATTAACTAGTCATAGAAGGCCATTCGCAATATACTAAGAATGCACACCCTACTCTTTTTTGAGCTGTTGTTTCAATATATTTTGGGTAAAGAAATTTTGACGCGGGCCACATGGAACAGTCACGCGGGCCGCAGGTTCCCCACCCCTGCTCTACGAGAACCTACCACGCTTGTGCTCTCCCCACCAGACGTGCGTGCTTTGAGTGCAGTGGACCGTGACGGCTTAGGGAGGACTGGGGGTGGAGCTGGCTTTGACATCATAGATTGTTTTGCCTGCAATAAGATGTTTTAGTACAAAAAAGAAACTAAAACATGAAAGTCGATAAGCTTCATCTATCCCAGTTCGCAAAGATGATCAAAACGGACCACCACAGATGTACAGTACAGGGCTTCGCCGGTTACTTTGGTCAAAAGTTCATTTCATTTGTTTTTGCACTAAGAAACCATTTGGTTAAACATAATACCCATTACCCAGTGTGCAATACACATTGTAAAAATACGGAATCTTCATGGATACCCTTGTGCATTTTCTGACCTCACAAACCATCTCACATTTTTGATATCGCATTCAACAATCGACCATTGTTACGCCGTTGTTGCATATTATCCAATGCATCAGCAAAAACATTAAAAAAACAGTAGGTTTGAACAAAATTGATGCCTTACGTGATTTGGGGTAACAGGTGGTGGATGACTCAGAGATGGTGGTGGTGGTGGTGGAAGATGAGGACTTTTGGGAGACTGGGTGTGGTTCTGAGGTATATTTATTGAAAATTAACGACAAATCAAACCAACAGCCCGTTTTCTTATTTCATTGTAAGCTTTTTTCCACCACATTCATTTTAAAGTTACAAAATATTCAACACAAAATACTAAAATCAACCTTAGGGATAATGAACTCGTCCAAGTCAGGTGGAGGAGGTAAGTTGAAATTTCCGTAACCTTGCTTTGGCTTTGTAACGTCCAAGCCTTGTATGAGTTGATTAGTTAACTTATCAACATCAGCGTCTGCCCTAGGGCTAGTAACCTGCAATAGACAGCATGTTCACTAACGAAACTGAATTACATCACTAACGACCAAAGTTGCAGTGATCCCAAGAACAATCAATGAAACATAATAAGTGAACACACTCAATCAGGTTCAGAAACTTATATAACTTATTGATAAGGATTTTACCATCATAAAGACAGCTTCTTCAATATCTTATTCAAATGGAATCGAAAAATGAACACGGAACTTTTAATTCAGTTCCATGCGCATATGATCAACGGTAGGTGAGGTGAGTTTGGTTGAGTATTGCGATGGCTGAGACAATAAATTGACAAATTCCCTACTCGGCTCTACCCTTATATTAATTCAATGTTATTGCAGATTTCAAAAACTAGTCAATGCAATTGGATGTTAAAGTAGGTGACATCTAGCACTGTACAGTGTACGCAAAGTATTCAATACATTAGCCATATTGTAAATTTTGTGCAACATGTCAACCCTTTACTTTAGCAAGATACGCTTAATTCATGGACTCGTGACAATATTTATCTGATCTCTTGACAAAAAAATACACCGCAAGTCATCATCACTTTTGCAACTTGCATGCATTTACCGTCACAGCCCAGCCACACCATTTCTCTTAACTTGCAATTGTTGTGTCTCAACCGCTACTTTGCTTGCTCACGACAAGTATGACAAATAGGCTCCACTGTCACGTTTGGCCTCATCTGAAATCTTTGATTGGTAATTTTTCACAGAGACTCGGCAAAACGTAGTTAAACAGTTCACAATAGGTACGACTACTTGATGCTGCTTTCTAACATAGTAAGTTGTGTATGTAAAGCCTCCACTCGTGTTGACATGACGAAGCCAAGCACTCAACTGAACTACTAAACAACCAACTCACCAATAAATGCTTGAATTTGTAGAGTAAAAGCCACTTAACGTTTGAAAATCACAAATCCTTTAGCACTGCTGAATGATTTGATGCGCTCTGCACTATTTTTCAGGCTAGATACCTTCTACGTCACGCTATCTCATGGTCGGATTGACAGGCCTAATATGGCGGTGTCGTACTAGTGGTATGCGCGCTTCTAGCAAAATAAAGAAAAAAATTTCTCGAGATTTACATTTCCGACAAGCGATGTGGCTATGACGTAATTAAACACGTTGCGTCACTTAGCGCTTGTATTTCACATTCCTTACTATTTTTTGACTAAAAATAGTAAAAAGTCCAATTTCACAAGCCGATAGCTGCGGAATAAAGATAATACAAAAAATATGCGTATCAAGAAAAGTCCTTGGAAAACCTTCTGCTCTGTGAAACCAATGGTATTTTACAAGCTCCACCTAAACGTCTCAATAAATTGTTTCCTGTTGTGTGAAGGAGGATTGGGACTTGGGAGTTGTGTCAAAACCCAAAAGCTGTATTTCAAGCATCGCTATGACAAAATAATTGAAGTTGAGTCAACGCGTCCTTCTGGTAGACAAAACAGTTACAAGCCATAATATATAAACCTCAGTGAATAAGTATATATCTGTTGAAGTTTCAAGTTACTATAAGCGTATAAACTGACAGATTGTTGAAATGTTTATCCTTAGACTAGGATATCCTCTGATGGCTTAATCTTAGTAGTTTCGATACAGACTTGAACGAAGTAAGCTTTAAAAGAGACTTTCTCACGTTGATATATCTTACAACCTATTCAATAAAATACATTTTTTGTGATTGAAGCAAATTTTCAGCAAACCGCAAGTTTTTATAAATTTCTATTCTAGGCATATACAGTACTAGTACTTCGTTTTAAACGTCTTCATGGAATGAATAAGAGCTTGCGTGATGCTCTGGGCTACGGCCGTGTGACACACAATCAAGAAGAAGATGGAATGAAAGAACCCAGCTTGAGAGAGTACGATCCGGGTACCGTATGTTGATTAAAGTTGTGCGTGCAATGCAATGCACACAATATAGAAATCGCTCTATCGTCAAAACTTCCTGCTAAAATGTTTAAACCGCCTACTATTCTAGGTTGTACCTCACGTGGGAAACTGTTTATGCCTTCATGGAAATGTAAATTAGCCGCCACAGCAATGATGTTGATAGTTGATTTCTGTTAAAATTTCGTGTGTGACTTTCTGTCATATAATAATGTTATATTCGGCAATTCCACTCTTCGTCTGCACTGACCCTGTGCTTTTCAAAGCGCTGAAAGCTACGCATGACTAACAGTGCAATATAACTCAGGAAGCTGGTCAATAGAGTAGAGAGAAACTGAGAAAGTTAGTTGGGCTACTGCAAGCACTGGTTGTGAGCACCAAATAAAACTGCAACAAACTGACAAAAGCAAGCCAAATAGTTACTTAACAGAAAAATGTAATTAGCACCGATTTGTTGGACATAACAACGGCTGATTAGGCATAGAACATACGACTCCAACCCAAAACAATTCGTTTTAAAGTAAAAACTGTAACACAACCATAACACAACAAACTTTCATGATAACTGAATGCAAACTATGTGACGTGACTTGAGTGCTATTACTTTTGGTACACAACGAACTCCACCAATGCTCTGAAACGATATCAACCGCTGCAAACAAAAGTTTTGATAAAACAAGCTAAAAGCATAATAATCAACTCAATGCTGCTCAACAAGCCGCATATTTATCTTATCAATTTACTTCAATTCTACAGCCTGTCAATACATTCTTTGAAGCCAAAGAAAATCATTTTGAATCCGAACGTCTTTCATATAACGACGTGCCGTGTATCTTAGTCGTGATTCACATGATTAAACATTTCGACGGATATGAAAAACATCACGATAAAAGAATCTTATGCTGCGATCATTGAGAATGGAAACCAGCATTTAAAATGCCGCAGCAGCAACAACACCAGTTGGATATTAGAAAATATTAGTTTGACCAGAAGAAGTCGACAAAGAGTCATAAAAAAGGCTAGGCTACTCAAATTGACCAAAACCGCAAGTCTTTTCACCTCTCCGGTGTAACGGTCCAGGAGTTACTGCGGTCTGAAAGTTACCGTAACTTCTGGACCGCATATACACGGTCTGAAAGTTACTGCCAGTCCAGAAGTTACTAAAACAGGGTTGTCAGATTTAACGCTTGCAGCAGATTTGTATAAATGATTTCAACATTGGAAACATGTTGAAATTGAAGACTTATCCACCATTGCATCTTCACAACATGGTTTACAGCAGAAACGTAATTGAGGATGAAGCGAAAATAAGATGAAAGTTAAAAGATGAGTTTTGTTCCAGAAATTGTTGCTGTATTTGAATGAAATTTTGATTTGTAACTTAAAAATTTACGTAGGCTATCATTTTAATCTGATTTGTCTGTATTACCGTATACCATTTGAAGTTGTGTCCGTGCCTTATACGCGTTGGCAAATAAATTTGCATGGGGAGGTGATTGACTGGATGACCACTCAGCCTATAGTCTTTTGCTGTCATCCTGATTGTGCTTTGATGCAACCTACGATTCACAGTGTAGTGTTATGTGTGTTTGATTGACTCGTTGTATATGGCGCTGTTGAAACAAATAATTTAATTGATCATCGCTTCAAACCTTTCAAAGTTTGATTCGTGGCTATACGTGAATCGGTGGCATTTAATAAGCTACAGGCCTTAATATATCGTGCAGTTTGCATTTGAAGGCTGACTTGTTAGCCGCTGGTTTTGAGTTGTAGTTGACGAACATAGTCTTTGACTAGCCTATATTTTATGTATTTCATGAAAGTTAAAACCAAAGTTTTCTAGTGAATGAAGCACTGAGCCTATTTTTGGTCTGGTTTTTCATAACTACCGTTTTGAAGAAATATAAAGTAACTTATAGGCTACATGTAGGCCAACCGGTAGTCAAAACGCCATCAACCTTCAGTGAGTAGGCTATCACAGTCTCACACGCGGGGAAGGCTTTAACTTTTCCGAAAGTGTTGAACACTTTGAGATTCCAATGAATTTCCGTTGGACTCCCATCGAAAACACGTGGCACGAAACTTAAAGTCAAGAATAATGGTTTCGTGGTGAAAATATTTATCCTTGGGATTCATCTTTCGCATACTTGCAGAGGGTTTAATCTACTGACCAAGTGAAGTTTCAGTCCATTTACAAGTTTTCCCAAACGAATTTCGAAAAAGCATACCCACCTACAATAGCAGTAACTTTTGGACTGCTTCTGCGGCGTTGCAGTCTGGAAGTTCCTGTCAGTCCAAAAGTTACCAGGGGTGCCCGGCGTTTTCGCAATCAATAGAAAAGCGAAAATTGTTTTAACTAAGTGTAATGAATTCATTGCTCTCAACCTAATGCAAGCTTTTCAATTAATATTACAAAATACTTATAATTATTAATCTGACCTTTTGAGAGGTTAAAAATTTAATTATTTTTCAAAACAAATTTAAATAAAATTTAAATGAAATATTTGGCAACCCTTGTAACTTTTGGTCTGCAGTAACTCTTGGACTGCTACACCGGTATTATCTGCCTTTTATCTAGATCAGGGGTTCTTAAACTGGGGTCCGTGGACCCCCAAGGGGTCCGCGGATTAGTTTTAGGGGGTCCATGAAAGCTCAATGGAAATCTTAGTGTATAATTTCAACAATAGAATAAATTTTTCAAAAGAAAAGAGATTAAGTTCAAATAACGCTGATGATTTTCCTCAGGTCATCGTTACTCATTGCTTTTTACATCGCCATGCATTAGAATCGAAAACTCTCCCAACAAATTTGAAAGAAATTTTGTCGGGTAGTGTGAAAATCGTTAATTTTATCAGAGCTTGGGCTTTGAACCATCGAATATTCAAGAGGTTATGTCAAGAAATGGGAGCGGAACATGAAGTTCTCCTCTATAATATAGAAGCTCGCTGGCTGTCAAGGGGACAAGTTTTGAAGCACTTATTTGAACTTCGAATGGAGTTTCTTTTTTTCTAAGAGACAAAAATATTGAACTCTCAAAGCAGTTTAACAGTGAAGAGTTTATTCAAGGGTTAGCTTACTTGGCGGATGTTTTTACTCATATGAATGAGGTAAATCGTTCGATTCAAGGCCCTGCCGTTACAACTATGGATGCTTCCGAAAAACTTAAAGCTTTTCAGGACAAGTTATCTCTGTGAAAAAGGACATTGGAGACTAACAACTATTCTTATTTCTCAACGTCGGAAGAATTGATGCTTCAAAATGGAACTGCAGTTTGTAATGCTCTACCATCTTCTCTGCACACAGACATGTGCAGTCATTTGGAAGCTTTGCAAAACACTTTGTGAGGCCACTGCTCAGCCGCAGAGGATATTAAAAATACAGCATGGATACTTTACTCTTTCCTCGTTGAACTGGAATTTATCAGGATGAGGAGGACCTTGCAAAAGATGAGTTCATTGAACTAAGGGCAATGGAATCATTAAGAATGTCCTTCAATTCGAAAAGTATTGGCGATTTTTGGAGTGCGTTGACGCAAGCATATCTTCTTTTGGTAAAGAGTGTCATGGCTGCTATGTATAATCTCTTTGGGACTACATAGGCTATTTATGTGAGACACAATTTTCATCCTTGGTAACTATCAAAACAAGGAATCGAAACCGGTTGGATGCAAAGGATGACATGCGTGTTGCCCTATCAAAGACGAAGTCACAATTTTATATTCTTGTTGAAAACTAACAGCAGCATCCTTCACATTGCTGAAATTAAATCGAAGATATTGAAAAACAATCTGCATTCGCTATTTCAAACATAAATTTTGTTACCAATTCACTTTAATTTTATTGCGTTATATCCAATTCATGCTGATCAAAAAAAGTTTCTCGGACTAGGCCACAAAGGGGGTCCACGCAAACGAAATTTTTTTTTTAAGGGGTCCGCGTTAAAAAAAGTTTAAGAACCCCTGATCTAGATTCTAGAAACTTGATTGCAAAATTCATACATAATTATCCTAGAAAGCAAAATCCGTCATTTTTACATTGATTCAACGTTGAATAATAATGAAAAACTTTTTTCGTTAGCTTCATAATCAACTCCTACAAGAACGCACATGTTTATATTTTATGACATTACGAGCATTTAGCAATTTTTGATTTAATTGTAATAAAAACAAATTATTGGTATTAGTAACCAAAAAGTTTCTGTCAAGTAATTTAGCAGTCACTGAATACAAAATACCCAAAAGTAATAGTAACAGACAAAATAAGATATTCGGTGCGACCATATTATAACCGATAATTAAAAATAGACCACATTTCCAGCATATTAGACCTTTAGAACTGAAAATTATCGTAGTGGAAAGCTACGCTTTAGACATTTCTTATTGATTTACTAGCAAATGTTAGCTCAATCAAATAACGGCTAAAAGCAAAACAGATGGTGTAGTGCAAATCTTCTTTCACAAAACACAAGTAATGAAATCTACACCGAAACATTAAATATGCTTAACTAAAGCAATACCTGGTTCGATGCGCCAGCGACATGTCCGTGTTCTCGTTCTTCGATGGCAATACATGCAACAAAAGATAAATTAAGTAAGTTTACTCACCTTGAATTTAAGCATTTGTAAGATTTGTTGACGAGGAAAGTAGGTGATGGCAAGAGCAATGGATTGACAAATAAATAGACGCTTCAATGTAGTGGAAATAATCCAGTGTGAAGTATTGATATCGGTAATGATTTGCGAAATAAACCTTTTTTTTATCTAAATGAGTTCATTTCAATATCTTTAAAAAAAATCAAAAAATATAAAACAAAGAAAAAATAATTAACTTTCATCCGCAAAGAGGCAATTGTTAGTTTTGAGTTCAAGCGAAAGGTTTTTGCAAAGCAGTTCTATAATTCCAAGAGGAACTTTTGTTAAGGCTTGGATTGGAACTTTTCTTAAGGCTGTGGTAGCAAATCGCATTCATGTATACGGAGCAATAGCAAAATATCTGCAGCTCAGCTGTTATGATGGCTATGAGTGAATGTCAGATCGTTCTGCAATAACTCCACAAACCACAAGTATATGACAACTCAAACACAAATTTTGAACCGAGCCTTTTCGTTGGACACCGGACTCTTTTCATCAAGCAAATCAGCTTTTTGACATTGATTAAGCACTTTACAACGTGACTTAATGTGAAAAAAACTTAAAGACTGAGAGGTTGGGACTAACTTAATCTTGGTTGCAAGAAGCTAATTATCCGGTCCCGGTGAACTGCATCAAACAAGCTGTCTGAAAAATCATGACGAATCGCTTTGGGCCTACAATAAGTTTTCCTTTCGTTTCTCAAACAATTTTTTTTCGTGCATATAATTTGCAATGTACTTGTATTGTGAAACGTAAAACGTGTGGACATTACCAGTAAGCAAATCGGTCTTATTTTACATTGATTCAACGTCTGCGCATCATCATTAACACAAAATGCAATGATTTTCTGACTAGATTGGTGACTGCAATTGCAAACTGCAACCACAAACAGAAAAACGAGCGTAATCATTGTCGCATCAATCGAAGTGATACAATGGAAAATTTGTATTCAATTGTATTCATTTTGTAAAGCCAATAGTGTTCAAATTTCAAAACCTTTTAAGTGAACATCTTAACCTGAGTTGACTGCAAATTAATCATTCTTTCAGGGTAACGTTAGGCGGCTATACTAGTAATTTGCACGTTAACGGTACGCTAGAGAGGGTCAACTAAGTCAAGTTAAAAAAAGGTTCTTCAATTTGCTGGCAAACGTTCAAAAATGAAAAAAAGGACAGACCCTCGGTCCCAGAGGCTCATACGACATGAAACTCAAAACTAGATAGGCAAACATGCAGAAAAAACTGTAGTTGTAAATTGTAATCTAAACTGCAACTCTTTTCATTGATAAACATATTGCATTTTTCTTGATATTTTAGAATTCTGTAATAGGCAATCTAACTGACACCCAGTGTCAACACTTTGCTGCTTAAACAACAAGATTCTCTCAAGTAGGCTACTGCAGGGTTGCTTTACTTGCTTCATATTCAATCGATGATTTAAGATAAGACAACGTTTGTAAACCTTTTTTTGTTCATCGCAAGTATCTCGTTGTCATCATTGTAATGGTTGAACCTTACAGGAAAGCCAGGTGAAGTGAGATTGCCAGATAAAAACATTAAAATTCCTGATCTACCGTTTTCAGCCTGATTAAACCTGGCTAGATATTGCATTTTCCATTGTAAGTTGTGACCATTGTAGCCAAACTACTGTCCAACGTTCAAGGTAACTAACACATGATAAAAACAAAACAGCGTGCTTGATCGTTTACTCTTGACGCATTTATCAACGTAAAATGCAAAGAAACACACGGGCAAGTGGTTACAAAATGACTATTGATAAATTTGTTGATTTTGAGTCATTTTACAAATCACTCGTGGGCAAACGGATCTTAAAGTAAAACCTCAAGAACAAACAAAAAGACGGAAAAATAGAAAATATTAAGCTAAGCTTCGGCACACACATGACTTATAAATGCAAATCCGGCATAGAATCGTTGATCAACATAAAACTAATCATCGGTGTAGTTTCGTTAGGCATTTTCACACTTGAAGCTCGTTGTCTTTTTTTTTAATATAAAACTGATTATAACAGTTTGGCATAGTGTTTTCAGGCATTCCGCGCATTTAGCCGTTGGCACATGTATGGCTGCATTTTGCACGTGCCAACAAACTTTTGCAACCACAAAAGCTTCTCAGGTTTCATTGTCAAACTATGACGAATGTTTTTAAGTGATTTTAAAACAAAACGGTTCCAGAGAGGTACAAGGTAGTAAAATGAACATAAATTACCGCGTACAACTAGCTGCCCTTGAAAAATGCATATTCAATAAATCACACTTGTTGAAGTCTGCTTTTCATCTTAAAGTCTATATAGGAAGTCTGTTATTATGACAAACACAGAAACATGTTTGCACCTACACGGTACACCCCAGTAAACAGTGTTCAAAAACCTTGCAGACAATTGAATACAATCACACCTTGACAAATGATAACCGAACTTCACGGGCCTCTGCTACAAAAACCTTGAATCCAATTGCATACAACCACACCATGCGTAATGATATAAAAATTTACAATCTATTTGCACAAGATCTGCATTTTAACCCTCAGACTTCACTGCCTCTGCTACTGTATACCGGACTATTCACTGGTCAACACTATGAACAAAGTCCTCATTTTTTCCCACATCGAGCACATCATTGTTTGTCAAAGTTGCTATCTTGCTCTGTTTGCTTTTGGTGTTGGTCACAACTGAAGACAATAAATCACACTGCTCGTGCAGCAAAACAAACCCACTTTATATTGCTTCAACGTTGCTACACGTTGAAGCGGTGTAAAAGTGACAACTTTTGTTAGCTGGGCCGTTCACTCTATGAAGATAATATGAAATTGATCTAAACCTACGAGTAAAATGGTAATAACATTGCAGCAACGTAAGTATATAAGCGATCGTTTCTAGCAGTACCGGTAGTTGAAAAAGCAAAATTCATCAGATGAACGTTGCAACTTCTGCTAGAAACGATGATATTCCTGATGAACACCTAAACTTTTCAGTGTTCAGCGATTACGTATAGTTTTTTTTTTTCATTTTGATTGCACAGCAGCAACAGAAAACCTAGCTAAGAAAATTTATAGACAACAACGCTTGATGTTAGCACTTACATTGCAACAGTTTATAATCACAATGAGAGAAATGCCAAAGCCAAGCGCAATGCAATGTGGAGGTAATGACCATGCGGCTGCATTGCCCAGCTTGTAAATTCAGTCTTTTTCAAAATGTAAAAAAGACGAGTTTTGGTAACTGGGCAGTGAGTTGCCTACTCGGTCACACAGCCTTTTATGTGAATAATAGAGCTTTTATTATATACATAATTTTAAACAATAATTGAAATCATAATAAATGAAAAAAAAATCCGCAACATTATCGAAAGAATCGCTCGTGGTATTTGAGCAAATGATAACTACGTAATGTGATTAAATAGTACGATTGGTCATAAAAATAAAAGTTTAGAGTGGTGTAAAAAACATAACACTCCCAATATCGCTGCAACTACATTAACATGCGCAATTCTTAGTATACACTATATACACCATTGCATTTTCAAATGTAGCATAATTCAACATCACATGACTGCAAATGAACAAAATTGTTTAACTCAAAACACGTAAAACCAACTGATCGATCAAAAAGCGTTTCTTGAACTTGTTGCAACTTCAATGATGAAATTAAGTTTTTAAAACCGTTTTCCTCCAAATTTTCACAGTGTTGGCAATTGGCATTCTTGAATGCGCCTAAATATTCTGACTGATCAAAGATCGGAACTGTTTTTCTCTTAACAGGGAATACGAATCAACTTCAAATAAAATATTTACAAAACAAAAATTTCTAGTGGCCAAGCACGCCAGGTTAACATCTACACAACTATTGCGCTTGTGCTTCCAAACAATTAAAAATGTCTTTGCATGTACGACAAGATAATTACAAATTATTCACATAAAGTTTACTTTGCAAAACGAGTTCTTGCACAGCTGACTTTTTGCAAGTTACACCTGTACATTTCAGCGACTAAAAACAGTAGCACAACTAGAACAATCACGCTTTACTTGCAAACATACCGTAACTTACTTTGTCTAACTTACAAAAATCCATCGGTTTCCTTTCACATGTTGACCAAGGCCCAAGTTGTAAAAGACAAAGCAAAAGTAGGATAATTGCACAAAACACAAGCGATAGGCTTATTTATAAGCCGCACGCTTGGCTTTCAATAAGAAAGCAAAAACATACCTAAGCCTAAAACGATAAGTCGGATAAGACTGTAACGAGAGTTCTTGAAAATACCGGTACTTAAAATCTGGTCAGAAAAATGACATGTTTTATAATTGCATTTGATAATTCCGACAATACACAAAAAAAGATGGCAAGAGAAAGTTAATTTTTGTTTAAAGTCACTCGCTTCAGCTAATTTTTGAAATAACTAAAACATCAGAACTTTAATCACAATAATAAAGTCAACACAATTACCGTCAGCTCAAACTGTATACAGAGTACAAACAGATACATCACTTCCGACTTCGAATCTGATCAACGATTCCAGAATATCTCATCGACCCAACAAGATCAAGTTCAATGGCCCAGGAAGCAAAATCCTTTATTTTTACATTGATTTGACGTTTAATCAATATAAAAACGACTTATTTTGCTGTCTGGGAAAAACATTTGACGCAAATGCACTCAAAATAAAATTTCTATGGTGAATGAAGAAGAACTTCCCCCACCTATCACAGTATTGAAGTCTCAACAAAGCACGAAACAGCGCTCAAAAAAAACGCGTTAAACAAACTGATTTTGAAAATTCAGTTAAATGCCTGCTTAAAAATGCACTTAAAGCAGCATTTTTCAACAAGTTACGATATTTTCATGCTTAATAATTTTTGATAATGTGGTTTCAAAGCTCGTCTCAGACTGCAAAATCTGTCATTTTTACATTGATTTAACGTCTTCACTCTGTTCTGAGAACCTCATTCTGAAGTTACTCTTTGCGATATCACTGCACGCTTTCTCGTACCACGCCAGACGGAAAATTAACTATGGTGCGCTTCAAAACATCTCAGAAATGTCAGCAATGCAACTTTGAAACGAACTCTAGAAAGGCTACTGTGCTATAGTAATAAAAAAAAAACTATACTTTGAAGATCTGACCAGCCTGTTCCATGAATTTAAAAAAAAAAAAACACAACTCAAGAACTAGCCTATTTCTTCTTCTTGCTTTGAACATCCTTCTCCACTCCAGAGGTCGAGGGGCCTTGCCTTTTACAACCCTTGGGCAGTGGCGGCGACTCGGTCTAGATCAAGTCTCCGCCAAGAACGACGAAAAATGGTTACAAGTACAACCACTGCTAACAAAATCCGTCCTTTTTTTTAACATCGATGCAATCACTGCAAGCTTTGAACCATTGTAAAAAAGTATGAATTTTAGTGGATAACAATAAGACACTTGATTCCGATATTTCCACCTTACATGAAACAAATACTGTAACAATTATATAACTGAAATTTAACATTGATTTCAATTATTAAAGCATACGGTTGGTACATTCAATAGACAAATAATAAGTTATGGTTGTTTGATATTCCAACATAGAAAAAAACAATTCCATTCTGTTTAATCGTAAATAAAACTCCCCATCCCCGCAAATAAAACAAAAAAGAATACAAAACAACAGCAAGATATGTTGTGCCAACAGGATTGACAAGAGGATCATCTTTTGCACATTGCTACAAACAATGTACTGAATCAATCACATCGCACGTATTTGTTTCGTGTGAGCATCGCACTAACAACGATGCTTCAAGTATCAGCTAAATGTTCACGCCAACCAGACACGTGACTGCCCAATTGAATCGCAAATCCCCCTTTCAACTGCAACAACAGTTGATCTTTTAAGCGACCGATTTAGCAAACCCGTCTGATTAGATGAATTAGTTTATGTAAAGTTTATCTGCGGATCAGTAACCAGCCGATTACGGTTGGTACATACGTAAAAATTAATCTGCAAATAAAGTTACTCAATCGGTGATCCAACTCTAAAATAATAATCAACAAATGAAACTTCAATGGCAAATGCGTTTAAGTATAGCTGAATACTGACATCTCGTGACAAGAAATATCCGATAAAAGACAGTAAGACATCATCCAACATTTCAACAAAAATTTATCATCGGCTTCTTGAGGACAGTTTTGATTAAGGTGGCTATCATAATGAGCTTTAGCCAAGGATAGAGGGGGAAAATCGTGACCAATCAAGCATAAAAAAATACGCTAATACTTAGAAGTTAAAAAATAAGATTAAACCTATCTTGCGTGATGTTTCCAATGAGAGAAACATAGCAAGTATATACATAAAAGTAGTAGTGTACCGTCTCAACATGGTGTTTCTCAAACCAGAGTCGCGAAGCGATTGCAGAAAGAATGAATAATTCCTTTAGTTTTTCCACGAGAAACAAATTTTCTCTCGAAAAAGAATGATGCACCAATACAACCAGTTTTAAGTGCTTTTATTCACTATGCTTCGTCATTTATGTTGCGTTTTAACGAAACACTGTACACTAATTTCACAATTTTCAAGAATCGTTAGCGATTTTCCTGTAAAGTGGTATCAAACTCATCCAGATTTCTTTGTGGGGTTTTCTTTGCCTGCCTTGCTTCTTTGCTATGAGCTAAACGCATCAAGACGTGTTCCCCTTCACGACCATCAACACTCTTGATAACGCACCATGGCCGATCTTCATAGCAACTGTCCAATGTCCATACAAATCTTAACCCGTTAACGCGTAATTAAATTTTCGAAACTCTCCTTACTGTGCGTATTTAATTTGATCACTCGCAGTATTTTTCGTCGCATTATTGCTTGCTAGGATATTGGGGAACACCCATGATGCAGCATAATACGCTTTTGTTCAATTTCCTTTTGTGTTTATTGCTTTACCTTTTCATCGACTATTGCGGAGAAGTCTCCTGCTGGACTATTGTTTTCTGGTGTAATCACATTACTCTCAAGTGATTATACCTTTCACTATTGTGAAATTATTCAACTAGTTGTTTATTACAAAGAAAAAAATAAATCAGTTTACAGAACAATAATTTCTAAGCATTTATAGGACACTAAACAAAGTAGCCTACACGTAAGTTTAGTTTGGTGATATTCAAACTGTATCATTTTCTGACGCTTGTTCTAACATTAGCAGCTACACAAAACCCTATTGTTTTGTTGACTATATGTTACAAAATATGTTTTCGAAACAACAAAATATTTCTGAAACTGCTTGCAACATTATATCGAAATGACTTCACACTGACTGAACGCGCATGATGTGGTTCGAATTTTATAAACCGGAAGGAAGCCATTTTAGAAAAAAAATATTTAGGATGAAATCTTTTTATTCTTGCAATTGTGGTTATATTGTAGGTGAGTGCAGAAGCTACCTAATATTGCAATAGAGTGATTAAGGGATTAATGATTTCTGTCAAGCTGCAATCGTTATTGTAGTGTAAACAATGCATCTATGTTTCTTCACACGTCATAATTGCGCATTCCAGACCGGAATGGCCCGTTTCGGTGAGTCCGATTCGGTGAAAGCCTTTTTCGGTGAGAGCCCTATTCGGTGATTTTTTTTTTTAAATTATTGAGTACCGTAGCCTAATTATCATTGCCGTTATAGGGTTAGGGGTTAGGGGGTAGTGGTTAGGGGTTAAGGGTTAGGAGTAGGGGTTAGGGTTAAGAGTTAGGGGTTAAGGATTAGGAGTAGGGGGTAAGGGTTAGGGGTTAAGGTCTCATTTCAATGTTTAGCGACATTAAAACGATGTAAAAGCGGCAATGATAATTAGGCTACGGTACCCAATAATTTTCAAAAAAATCACCAAATAGGGCTCTCACCGAAAAAGGCTCTCACCGAAAAGGCTCTCACCGAAAAGGCTCTCACCGAATAGTAGCAGACCCTTCCAGACAAAGCGACTACAGGAAAACAAAATTAAAAGTGCCACGAATAGCTGCGATCACGAAAACGACAATTGTCGTTTTACGCACAGCAAGAGCGACTGTCTCGGACGACAATTGTCGTCATACGCACTTAACAGGTTAAATATATCAGCTAAAGCTATGTGGGCTAATAAAGCTATAGCCTAAATCGGAATGGCCCGTTTCGGTGAGTCCGATTTGGTGAGTCCGATTTGGTGAGTCCGATTCGGTGAGTCCGATCCCTATTCGGTGATTTTTTCAATTTTTTTTTTAAATTATTGGGTACAGTAGCCTAATTATTATTGCCGTTTTAGGGTTAGGGGTTAGAGGTTAGGAACTCACCGAATCGGACTTACCGAATAGTAGCAGACCCAGCCTAAATATATGTTGTTTATTTGTTCTTTTTTTGTTTGTAACATTTTCTTTTTTTTATTTTCCCTTTATATCTTAAATTTTTCTGAAGGTGTTGCAACCGTGCCAAATTTTTTTTCAACTCAATAACTTACTTCGGTCACAAGCACGTTTTAACGTTCCCGTTTTGTCGCTTCTACCTTTTTCTGGACCTTTGCTATGTTGACGTGTATTGTTTTTGATATGATGGTCAGAAATAAAAAAAACAACTGAACTGAACAGAATCTTTTTAAAAACCTCGCCAAGATCTTTTTTAACTCCATAACCAATAACCATGCTTCACAAAGCGACACTGACAAACACGATTATTGCACTTTTATCTCCATATTTGTAATCATGAAGGCATCATGCAGACTTGTGTGTTTGAACTGCTCTTTTGAGCAACTATTAAACTATGTGACATGTTCTCGAATTCTAAACCCAAAAATTAGGAAGAAAAAGTACAAGCTAGACTTTTTGCACTGGCTTCTTTACATTAATTCTCAGTGAAAGTGGAACAGATTGTGTGCAATGCCTTCTGCAATTTGAATTTCTGCCAAAGAAAGCCGGGTGGAGAGTGCAATTTACTTGTGAATAAAAGAAAGTACCAAGCATGAAAAAAGATACAAAGATTATAGCTGTATATAAATGGCCAGGCACCATGAAAACCAGAGCATGCTACAAATAACACTTTCCTCAACTCAATCATAATAATGTGGAACAAAAAGGGATCTCCAAAGTTACACACAAAGTTGCAAATAACTGAAAAGACAACTTTATTTTTAAGAGCACAGCAGTAAATAGAAAGATGAGAAAGCATGCCTGTGGCAGACAATAAAAACAATTTCTAATCTATCTGATTTATGGTAAAATCATGAGCCACGAGAGATTACATAACAATCAACAGAAGGCCTGAAAAAACTGAGCATATGGTTTATCAAATCTAAAACATCGTGGGCTGTCATCAACAATAACTTAAAGAATAGTTGGCTCAAAATGCTGTAGGAAAAGCACTGTAAAGTGCAGTTAAAAGGTAGAAAATACCGTACTGTACAGTATACATGCAGTTTAAAACTATCTGACCAGGCAGAAAATGATTTTGTCATCAAACGTAAAGAAATCCATGGTAGCACAGGCTTAAAAGGTAGAAAATACCGTACTGTATACATGCAGTTTAAAACTATCTGACCAGGCAGAAAATGATTTTGTCATCAAACGTAAAGAAATCTATGGTAGCACAGACTGGACATGCATGTATCAGTGAATATTATAAAGCAAAAAGAAGTAAAAGTATCAAATCAAAACTTTTCAAACAGTTGAATAATAATAATTAACAGAGAAATATTCAAATACTTAATCAAATTGCCAGACTCTTCTTCCAGTACCACATATGTTCCAAACCTAGATAATATGTACGTACATTCATTTATTTATCTTATAGTTCGGATGCTTTAAAAAGTTTTTCAATTGCAAGATGAAGTTGAAATATGATAAGCTGCAACTGTTAAATGAACAAACTTATGCAATACAAGACTGAAAAGCACTTTTCAGATTACATACAAGTAACAACCGCTGTGGACAATAAAAATATATGAGTTTGGTTAAAACTTATATGCTGTACAAATGTACTTGCATCTCGTTCTGTAGTAGTACTGTTTGGTGTTTGCCTCCTGTATATCACATGAATACAGTTCTCTCAAAAACAAAAAATACACAGAGTCTCTCAAAGAACAATGACAAGGGATTGTATTTTTGCCATTCATTTAGAAATACAAACAGTGTCATACACTTGACACTGTGACATTTTATGACACTGTGACATTTTATGGCACTGCAAATTGAACTTTATCTAAATTTTTACAACAAACGCGTTGTAAATAACAAAAAGGCACATTTTTTAAAGATATTTTATGCACATACCAGCAGTTCTTGAAGTGGTATGAGAAGGAACAAAGTTTGACATCGTTTGATGAATGAATTGCTCAGCTTCATCTAATTCCGCCAATTCATCTTCCAGCCAAGAGTGGTCAGCCATAGTTCACACTTTACCTACGTCCTACCTACAACCTAGATTTTGATAACAAATAAAAGACATGAACATACACAGTGGCTGTGGGCACCATGTCATAAAGCTTGCTTTTTTTCCTTGAACAGCACAAAAAAGCTGGTTTCAAAAACGATCCAACAAGTAGCCTTAAGGAGGACGATTTTACCATCACCAACCAATTTCGATTATACATACTGTATATACAGGCCATGAATTAATTCTCATGTCAAAGGTGTGGCCTGTGTTGGTAGAGTCCATGTTCAGAGCTCTACAAGATCATGCTTTACGAGTTCTTCCTAAAAAAGTTTTGCTGAACCTTGATTCTGCTGTGCTGTAATGTTGACACATCTGACCTGTGATATTCAGAGCTGGAGCTGATCTTAACTTGTACAAGCCATCCCAGTCTGCCCTAATGGAAGACTTCACTAATGTCTCTCATTTTGAGCTTAGATAAAAGATTCTCAAAGTAGGCTAGATGTCTTCAGACTTGACCTTCAGGTAACCATTGTAATTTATAAAATACAATGAAGTGTATTGGTTGATTGATCAATTCAAACTTGCAAATACTGTCTAATTGTTGTATTATTTTTTATACAAGGAAAATAAAAGGATAATTTAAGCTTCTGGCTGTCTGCAAATACAGTCTTGCAAATACAGTTACACTATAAATAAAATTATTTTTGTTTGTTTGAGGGGTGGCCACCCCCCAATCATAATGGAAATTTATTAATCCAACCTATTTCAAACAGGAATTCGTTGATCAACAGTAAATGACATAAACAGCTTTTAACTTGTTGATGGTACAAGAATAAAAGAAAAAAATGTGACTTCTCAGTAATTTATTTTTGAGGCATTCCATTATAATTCAACAAATTTTAGAAATAAATGTAACCACTAGGTTTCAAAAAGTGTTGGTTTTGATATATTTTGTTGTTTTCAAAATTTGAACTTGGGCAAAAAAAAATTTTGAAAATCGGACAAGTAGTTTTTGAGATATCACGTTTTGAAATTTTGTTGCTGTCACTAGGTGGCGCTGTTGATGTTCCCAATGTTTTTTGATTTTAGGGTTATATTTGGGGTAGAAAGTTGGTTGAAGTGTCTATTCCAACATTTTTCATAATGCAGAATTCAAAAATGTTGTCAATTTTACTCTAAAAGTATAACTAAGGAGTTATGGGGCATTTTAAAAAATTTGGGGACCAAATGCCAACCCTCAAATTGTCATGTGGGTAACGAGATATCCCAAAAAAAAAATTCTGTTCTTGAAAGTTTCTTGCATATACTTCATGATAGTATAAAATATTTTTTTTATGAGACTTTAGTCCTTTTTGCACAATGCAACCTTATATCAAAGATCTATTAATGCAATATTTGAATGATGCTTGCTTATGATGTCACAATAACAAATTACAGATTTTCCCAAAAAACTTTTTTTCATTTTGAAAATTGCCCGGGAAAACAAAATTTGACTGCAATTTTGAAACAAGGGCTGGTTTTCCAGAGCAATTTTCATAATGAAAAAAGCTTTTGGGGAAAATCTGTAATTTGTTATTGTGACATCACAAGCACGCATCATTCAAATATTGCATTAATAGATCATATAACTTCTCATGCAAGTCTTTGATAAACGGTTGCATTGTGCAAAAAGGACAAAAGTCTCATAAATAAACAGTATATTATCATGAAGCATACGCAAGAAACTTTAAAGAACAAAACAAATTTTGGGGATATCTTGTTACCCACATGGAAATTTGAGGGTTGGCATTTGGTCCCCCAATTTTTTTAAAATGCCACACAACTCCTTAGCTAATTCTTGTAGACTAAAATTGACATCATTTTTGAATTCTGCATCATGAAAAATGGTGGAATAGACACTTCAACCGACTTTTTACCTCAAGTATAACCCTAAAATCAAAAAACATTGGGAACATCAACAATGCCACCTAGTGGCAGCCACAAAACTTCAGAACGCGATATCTCAAAAACCGCTTGTCCGATTTTCAAAATTGTTTTTTTGCCGAGATGCATTTTTCACATACTATGACATATGCTTTAATCATCAAAATTGAAGACTTAGTGGTTATTTGGATTTGTTGAATTATAATGGAATGCCTCTTTTACGTACAATTGCTCTGTTAGCAAACACTTTCAGTTCCCTCTTTTTCTTACTTAATAGAATGCCAAGGGGGCCTTGGCTTGATAACCTTGCATTTTTTCTCGAGGCTTCCTGATGCGCTGTCTCATTTGTGTATATTTTTTGCATATCTTATGCTGTATACTCATATACATTGCGGTTTTTTGTGCACGAAAGTAAAGTTTCTGACAGATCATGAGGTAGATTCAGAGGTCTAAATGGTATACGTAAAGAAGGCCTCGGCTCAATAACTTTTCGTTTTTCGCGGTCTCTTGGTGCACTATCTTGTTTGTGTAGTTCATATGTTTTGCTTGTCCGTTGTTTCGTCTACATTAGCCTACTGTTTTTACGCACCAAAATAGACTTACTTACTGAGCACTGACAGGGAATCACTGTTGCCACTCTCTTGTCATGGAAAAGTACTAGATTTGACTGAAAAAAACACTAGATTCACAAAAAAAACACTAGTATCATAATTACACGATCATTTACATGCACAATGTACAAAAATGACAGCCAATGGCATTAGTGAGTGTTAAAAGTCCTTAAAATTTCAAAATAGAACTGAATTTTCTTAAAAGTGAGAGCCCTGAAGTCATAACTGTAGGGGAATAAAACATTTTGGGGGGGCGAACAAGTTTTCCCAAATTTGGCCTTAGCAAATATATTGTCAAAAACGCAATATTACTCACAATCTCTGAGGTAGTGTAGTCTAAGAACTCCACACTCATCAAATGCAAGCCGACGAAATGTAAGCCTACTATAACAGGCTACGCTACCTACGGTCCGGTACTTTAGTCTACTTTGAACACTTTTTACAGTCATTTGTGTGTATTTTTAAAGTATTTAAATGCTAAATATCTCAAATTTGGTCATCACTGGGTGTAACTAAACAAAAAACTTGCTGTCCACTTTGTAAAGCACTACAAACACATTGATGCAGCCAAACAAAAATTGGTGGAGCTACTTTGAACACTGTCCAAACTTATGCACACCAACATAGCGGTAAATCGCTAAAAAAACACTAGAACACTAGATGCAACCCAAAAACATTAGATCTAGTGGAAAAACAATAGTGGCACCACTGCAGGGAATTATAACAAGGCAAGCAAAAGTTTTAAGTAGCTTGGCAATTCATGTTTCCATTTTGGAATACCAAAAGTTCTGAGGCTGATTTTTTTATCAATAAGGTATTGCGACCTTGCCATATTTTAACTTGAAAATCTATTAAAAATACGTCAAATTTCTAAACGTTGGCATTAAAACCGCCAATATGGCAATTCTGTTTGCTGCCAAGATGAGGCCTAACGTTTGGTTTTCAGTCCAGATGCTATTATAATTGTAGGGTTTGGCTGTCTAATTGTTGTATTATTTTTTATACAAGGAAAATAAAAGGATAATTTAAGCTTCTGGCTGTCTAGTCTAGGGGTATGACTTCCTACAAAAAAGCAAACGAATTAAATAGAATGAATCATTTTTATTTAATCAAAGTTGCAAATTTGCTATTCGGGAATTGAAAAATATCTCTAATCAATATAATTTAGTGCGACCGGTGTCAGAAGAGCGACATTCCCCAGTCGTGAATTTAACCTTCTTGTTCTAAAATTCAGTCCGTTCGTTTTGCTAGTCAAATTTCGAATCAATGTCTGAGCGTTTTCATTTTTCAATTCCCCGCTTATATCATAATATCCCGGTAGAGCCTTTTCATCAATAATAGCTATCGTAAGAATCAAGGGAAATGCTATACCGGTTTCATAGTTAGGGGAAGGTCGGGGCCTATGATCCCCCTTTTTGATTTAGTCCCATAACTCTTTTATTTCTGAATATTTTCACCTCATATTTCATGTTGGCATAACTTGTGATATAACCTGTTGAATCACCAAAGAGAAAATTCGTATCTTGTCAGATTTTTAATGTGGAGCAAAAAATGTAAATTTGTTGAAGTGGCTCATAGGATCCAACGCGTGGGGTCCTATGAGCCACCAGTACAATCAAAAGAATAAACGTATTTACATGAATACATCGATGAATACATTTACATGAATACACAACAACACATTTGCAAGATAATGGGACGTGATAAGTTGAATATAGAGGCTTAAGTGATCATGAAACTGGAAGATTTCCATAATTTTTAAATAAAAAGATAGTAATTTCTAATAATCACATTAGGCCTACATTTTTTTTTATAAGTGACAGATTTATATAGGCCTAGAAGGCTAGAAAGTATGAAAAAAATTAAGCATGCCACAACCGTGCCATCATTTTTATGATCACAAGCTTACAAAATCGATCCATCGAATAGCCTATAGGCTACTAACAGGCTATTCACACAAGATCAAAAGCAGAAAAGTCAATCAAAATTTTTCTAATTCCCTTCACTCTTTTTGTTAACCCAGTAGTGATGGGTGGAGGAAGAACTATGACTACAGAGGAAACTGGAACAGCGATTTACCACGATGAGTTTTTTTAGCAGTTGTTCGAGGCATTATGGTCAGTTTTGTGAACTAATTTTTGAAATCGCTTATGTACAGATATAGCCTACATTTGTATCTTAAACTGTTAAACAAAAATTGAAAAGTACACATAAACAATTTACTATAATCTTAACTAGCTTAAACATAAAAAATAAATAAACAACTTTCTAACAATAAACTAATTGTGATCTGAATTTCAACCAAGTAGGATCCTATGAGCCGGCCTCATAGGATCAGCACACAAGGTGGCTCATAGGTGCCGACTCTCCATATTGACAAATTCACATGTATTGACGCTAAACTATTAACTTCAATACTGCACTTCTTTCATTATTCCTTTAAAAAGGACACTACTTGTCACCAAATTAAACCATTTGAATATCTGTTCAAAAACTAGGAAGTTATAGTAAAATTTTCGAACCCCTCAAAATTTACTTTTTCAACATAAAAATAAAGAAACCCTCCTTTCGCTTCGAATTCTCACAGGAGATTGTCCTGGCAATTGTGGGAAATGCATTCAAGCAAGAAGAAAAGATCTCGGCTGAAACGGAGTGGCAAAACTTTTTATTTAAAAAAATAGAGGGGTGGATCATAGGACCCAATATGCTCATAGGCCCCGACCTTCCCCTATGTCGCATTAGAAATACAGATGTGTTGAGCTAGATTCTGTGTGAGTGGCGTTTGTCAACAGGAAGCTTGACTTATGTTCTGTGAGAACGATAGGTTTTGAATTTGCAGCATTGAAATGCATTTTGCAATACTGATAAATTTCGGTTAAATGTTAAAATATAAATTTGTTATTTAAAACATGGTACATGTTACACACTTCCCTCCTTACGGCAAAATAACAGGTAATTCATATCACAATAAGCGGTTATACAAGATGCAAACTATGTACAATTGTACAGATGTGTGGTTATAAGATACTTTACAACAAAATTGACAATTGTAGGCTAACAATTGCTAGGGGAAGACACATGACCCCCCTCCTTTCGTGGGATGAGGAGATTGGACGCACACATAAGTTAACAAGTAGTCGATAACGTGATTGCAGGGATAACAGTCGTTTATCATGAAAGATAAGGCGATGTCTTAAGTTCCCTGGGAGCCATTTTGGCTTAGTAGGTTACGATATACAATAATTGCAGGACTGTAATAGGCTACAGTAATTGCGGTTACAGGGGTAACAGTCGTTTATCATAAGAGATAAGGCGATGTCTTAAGTTCCCTGGGAGCCATTTTGGCTTAGTAGGCTACGATATACAATAATTGCAGGACTGTAATAGGCTACAGTAATTGCGGTTACAGGGGTAACAGTCGTTTATCATAAGAGATAAGGCGATGTCTTAAGTTCCCTGGGAGCCATTTTGGCTTAGTAGGCAAGGCAGCAGTGGCTTAACTAATGGCTTGGGTACAGTTTTACCTCTTGTCCAGGAGGGATGCAGTTTCACCTCATGCTCAGGAGGATTTATGGGTTGCAGCTGCTACGTTGCTGCGTCATTCTTGATTAAGCATCACGAATCATTTTAAAAATAAAATACACAAATATAGTAGGCTATATAGAGAAGTTCTTTTTATTTGCATCAACAGCACATGTGGAAAAAACAATACAAGATTACAATGTGAACTAGGTTGTTTTAATGTTTGCTGACGATGATGGGAGTGGCAGAAGGACCGAACTGGTCATCAAGTCTGCCACACCCGTGTGGTGTCATAGCTTATTTGACATGGAACGGTGTCGGAGTTGAACACAAATATATATTGTATACATTACAAAATAAAAAACAATACACACACGAAATTTAACAGTACAATATAAAACAGGAATACAAGAAGCGATGCAGAAATACAAAATGGCATAGGCTATACATACAACACAGCATAGGATACTGGTAAGGAAAAAGCGAATATACAGTAATTAGCGAGATACGGTGAGAATAAGTAAAAACAGTTTGATGGCACTATATCAGTTACTTAATTTATACCCAGACATTAAGTGCAGTTTTAATTTTTTAGAAAACATACTAATTGTTTGAATTTTTCTTAGCTGTTCCGGTAATTTGTTCCAAGTGTTTGTTCCAAGAAATTTAATTGAGCGTTGACCAAGCTTTGTATGCATTCTTGGTTTAAAAAGTATATCTTTCTTAGCACCTCTGGTATTATAGTTATGAGTTTCATTACAAGGACGAAAGTACTCAGAAAAAATTGCTGGTAGATGTCCTTTATTGCTTTTATAAACAAACTTACATACTTCTATTAATAGGCAGGTGAGTGTCCTTGATTGTTCATGCCCCGCGTCCAGGGAGATAAGGCTTAACACTCATAGAAACAACCATAATAATAATAAAATAGCGCGTGCGCGAAGGTTGTGCTAGCTAGACAAAGATGGCGTTTATGAGAGTAATGTCTTTGAGGACCAGTTATGCTATACAGTTCAAGCATGTTGAGTTTGAGACTATGACAAGCAGTGCTGATGAGCAGTTCAGTTTATGTCTGTTGACGGATGATGAGCAGTGAGCACGACATGAATGAGTGGTCAGCTTGTAAGGTCGCAAGCTGTAAAGCAGACGTCTTGAGCAGCTGGATGCTGGATAGACAGTGCAACTGTGGTGCACGTCGGTGTGTCGCAAGCAGCAGTGCTTCTTGTGTGAAGAAAGCTTGAGTGCGTAACAATGCAACTACGCGTGGTGTCGCAATGTAGCAGTGGACATGGGATTGACCATGTTGAAAGGTAACGATGCAGCTTCGGTGCATGTTGGCGACTATGAGGTTAGCCGAGTTGACGTCGTCTGCGCAGGGCTTTTTTAAGTAAAGGCATCTCTGAATAGAGGCATTTCGCGTGGAGGTAAGTTGATGAGAGTCATCGTGTGGTGGCGATAGAGAACTCTGTCGTGTCATCCGTCGTAGTGCTGTCAGTCTCTCAATGTCTCTTGAGGTCTCTCAATGTCTCTCGCATCTCGTCGTAGCAGCAACCATGTAGTGAGGTGGCGCATCTGCAAAATTCGATACAGAGTAGCATCCGCAAGATACATAATTGCGGTATAATAAGTAAAGTACGTACACGGTAGTATAACACAATAACAAAAAATATAGCATAAATTGTTGAAACCACTAGGCGACATGATTTAGTCATGGCGGCAGATGCCAGCTTATGAGGTTCTAGAAGCTGTTCAAGTGTGAGAACAGGCAGGAAAAATCGGTAGACTAGAATGTAAGTATGTACAATGTGATACAATACAGGAAATACAATGTCAGTGAATGAGCGAAGTCGTTGAGAACGAATAGCTTAGTTAACGTAGGCTAGGTGAAATGACGAGCACCTAAAATTGTAATAAAATGCAGTGAAAAACAGGTGGTGATGCGATATCAGTGAATGAACAATGTCAATGAGACATGGCGTAGCTTGAAGTACGATATGTAAAAGCGGTAAATAATAACATAGGGTAAATGGAAATACTACGTAACATGACAGTGTCATGGCGTAGGCTAAGCTTACGGCTAATAGAATTATGTAACAGGAAACAGTAATGGTTCAATAGAACATACCGAGATAAAATCGGTAGGCATAAAACGTCTAGCATGTTTTGTAATGGTTAATCAACGTTTGAACGACGTGGGATGAATGGTGTTGTTTAATCGATTTCAGAACGTGGCAGCGCTCCTGCCTTATCAAAAAACAAAAGAAATTACATGGCCAAATGCCAACCAAGTTTTTACACACAAAGTTCCATATTCAGGGTAAATAACTGTGCATATACTGCAATTCCAAACAAAAGAAAAACAGCGGCTAAAATAACTAAACAAAATTTCTCAAATCATGCTAGCTCCTAATAATACTAAAAAAAATGGGGGGAACGATAACAACCTTATGTGTCCAGGCGGCTTCGCATGATTTCCCCTTTCCTTTGCCCCAGGGAGTTGCACGAACTGATAGCTTCAGCTGAGAACGTATCAGGGTACCAAAGTGTCTCCTAGCCGGAGCAAAAAGACGCACAAAAATTACGATGGTTGCTTGGGAGCGAAACCACAACGCTTTGCAGAGCGGTGCCTGCACGTCTGTATAAAATAAGATTGGGACGGGGTGTCCTGCAATCTGCGATGCCGAGTAAGGCAAAATAAAAGGAATATTAAAATGAGCTAAAAATTTAAGTTACATTTGACACTGTGAATTTTAAACAAAAAATTACATGGTTATGTTTCCCTGAAAAGGCAACTTGTTGGTAATTACTAATTAGTAAATCTAATTATTCTAATTTGAACGTCTAAAAATATTAAAAGTGGCAAATGGCGCTTCGGCATGTACAGTAGATAAAATTTTCGACATCGGCGGCTAAAGCGGTCTACCGCTGAACAATTCGCCTTATTACTTCCTATGATCGAACAACAAAAATCAGTTACGTTTGACAAGCAATAAACTGCCGGCGTTGCGCTTAAAAAGTACAGTAGGCTACACATAGTTTGTTGGCAAATCAACGTGTGAAATGTTATCCAGTAAGTTAACATGTTTTTAAAAGATATTCATGATAAAAATTGTAGGATAGGGTACTTACCAGATTTTTTATAGCTAGTTTGGAGAATATTTCTAAACTTACTTGTCTGAGTGTCACCAATGTGGTAGGCTAATATTTATATTACATATGTTAAATTAAAGGTTTAATAAGTTAATTATATTAAGACTGTCTGACTACCTGATAGATATTCTATCTAATTTGACTACTAATTTAATTGTCGAGTTAACCATTTTTTTGTTTGGACGAGCCCCCAGTGTAGGGTTTGGCTGTCTAATTGTTGTATTATTTTTTATACAAGGAAAATAAAAGGATAATTTAAGCTTCTGGCTGTCTAGTCTAGGGGTATGACTTCCTACAAAAAAGCAAACGAATTAAATAGAATGAATCATTTTTATTTAATCAAAGTTTCAAATTTGCTATTCGGGAATTGAAAAATATCTCTAATCAATATAATTTAGTGCGACCGGTGTCAGAAGAGCGACATTCCCCAGTCGTGAATTTAACCTTCTTGTTCTAAAATTCAGTCCGTTCGTTTTGCTAGTCAAATTTCGAATCAATGTCTGAGCGTTTTCATTTTTCAATTTCCCGCTTATATCATAATATCCCGGTAGAGCCTTTTCATCAATAATAGCTATCGTAAGAATCAAGGGAAATGCTATACCGGTTTCATAGTTATGTCGCATTAGAAATACAGATGTGTTGAGCTAGATTCTGTGTGAGTGGCGTTTGTCAACAGGAAGCTTGACTTATGTTCTGTGAGAACGATAGGTTTTGAATTTGCAGCATTGAAATGCATTTTGCAATACTGATAAATTTCGGTTAAATGTTAAAATATAAATTTGTTATTTAAAACATGGTACATGTTACATAATTATAACGACGTCCACGGCCTACTGTATAAGCTAGCCTATGTTCGATTGATTGATTGAATCTTTATCCTTGAACTGGGAAAGCTTCTTGCAGAACTTAATCCTGGCAGTTTCGCATAGGCTACTTGTAGAGACTTTGAATCACTGATGCAGGCCCGGCCACTGAGATTGACATAATGAAGTTTCTGATTGTTGAAGTCTTGTTGCCCTTATTCCATCTATTAGATGCCGCTCAATGGAGAGCAGTCCTTAACGTGCGTTGCTCAAGCGCACACCCCCGAGAGTCGAACCAGCGCCGCTTGATCTTGACCCTTTTTCGTTCCAGATGTCACGAGCTAACTAACTGAACTGTCGGGGCAGACTGGGCTCACAGTAAAACATGATTATTTCGCTCGACTCAATTAGATGACGCGGTGCTGGTTCGGCTCTCGGGGTGTGCGCTTGAGCAAAGCATTTCAGGACTGGTTTCCATTCAGCGGCACCAAGCTGATGGAATATTTTCCTGACAACAACATTTCAACAATCGGAAACTTTACACTGCCAATCTGGGTAGGCATGAACTGGCCCTGCGTCAAAAGCCTCTGCAAGTAGGCCTATGTTTAAGTTATGCGAAATTACCAGGAATAACCTATAAAGGCTTGTCAGTGGTCCGAGGATAAAGATTTAAAACCAACCATGTTATCATTCTATAGCTTAATTTAAAACGCATACGGTAGTGGCTTGTTTCTTGTGCAGTTGATTAAAAATATTTTGCTTTAATTCAAAATTGCAGAATTAGGCCTAGTAGGCTAAAATGAAACTCAGTCAGCTTTGTCAAGTTTAATCTTTGGTTTGTAATCTTGGTTTCGGCAATAGAATGCCAACAAAGGTGTTAGGAAAGCACAAAATGGCCTACAGCCTAACAGTGGGAGTAGCCTAAGCTATATAGCAGACATGGGAAAACTGCGTCCCGCACATGGCCCGCTTGTCAAACATTAAAAAGTTTTGACCCGTGGTCCAAAAAGCTTGCCCGCCCCTGCTATATAGGCATGTGGTAGCTCACGCTAATCTTCTAACTACATTGGGAGAGTTCATCAAATGTTTAGATCATTTCCTTTGAATTATAGCGTATTAGCCAGGATGTGAAGCTTGACTGACATAGCCTAATAGCTGCTGTCAAGAAAATAGGTGCCCACTCTGTCTATTTTATGCCATTTTTGCCGAACCCAGTGTGTGTGGCGCAATTTGTTGAGTGCTAGCTTATAGCCAACTGTAGCCTACAGTGTGCACAGTAGCGTACGCAAAGAGGATGGTTGGGAGTAAACCCCTTATTGAGGTTAACATATTTTTTGAATTGTTTTATTGCTTATCGTGGCTTTATTTGTGTACTGGTAACCTTTCAGTTTTCTTCACCAAGACAACTTATCAATAGTTTTTAAGTAGCCTACATCGAGTTTAATGAACACGTGGGCTATTTTTGTTGTAGCCTAATATGGCAGTTAACTTATAGCCAAGAAATTATTAATTATCTGTGAAGGAAAAAAAGCTGAGTAGCTGACATCGAAATTTCCCGCTTGTTTTTGTTGCTTATAAGCCTATAGTAGAGCTGCTTGAAGCAAAACTAGGCTGTTTTTGGCCCAGGATCTGGTGCTGGTAGATCTGAGATCGATTCCAGGTCGGGTCAAACCGAAGAGTTCAAAACGGGTAGTCAGTCTAGTCCCGCCAGTTAGCTCAGTGAAACACTTAGAAGGTTGGGCTCCTGGAGTCTTGCTCAGTTTGGGGGGGGAGGCTGTCGATTCTTCTTATGCTTTAGGAGTGATATCTTTGTTATTTTTTAAGGCACGGTTTTAAAATTTGGGATTCACTTTGTAAAATTATTCACGCTGAGCATATCCGAAAATTAAAACTATGCGAATTTTAGAACTGCTCATCTACGTTGAAATGTTGAGGTGACTTATGACTTTTGGATTATTTTGCGATTAAAGCAATTGTAGCGTGAGTTTACACATTATTTTTTGGTAGAGTAATGAAGAACATGTATTGATATGTTGTGCTAAAATTTTTTTACATATTCTCAATTTGAATCCATATTTTTCATGCAAAATAATAACTTTTCCCACGCTCAAACATAAGCTCGCTGCTTGTCTAAAAGAACAATACTTCATCAATTACATGCAGTAATGAGATTTCTGAACGCGCGTCACACCAATTTGGATTACGATCTTGTGACCTCGGTTCTTAGAACAGCAACTCCTACGCTTTATTAACAAATGTAGACCAGCTGAAGAAGCAGGGTGGCGTTTATACAATCATTTCGACGTGGATTCAACATCGCAAGACGGTGTAAACATGTGTGGGTTTGCAATTAGATTACTTCTCTTTTGTCCTTGTTTGTATAAAAGTCATAAAATCAGTCGTTTTGTCCGTGCTAAAATTCAGCTATGTTGAAACCGCATTATATTGATATTTTCTAAATAGAAAATGGATTTATAAAATATGAATACAATACTGTTTCAGCATATAAAAATGCTGAATTTTACATCGAGTAGGCCTATTACGATTAGTTTTATGATCAACTTTTTATACAAAAAAGGATCGATGATTTTGATAAGCAATCTAATTGCAAAACCGCGTATGTTTACAAGTATTCAACGTCTTGATATGTTGAATCAACGTAAAAATAGCTATCTGTCTAATGAAAGGAAAAAAGAAAAGTCTTTCATTGAGCTCCGCGTTTTATTAAGGCTCTGGTTGAAGCCAAAGTTTATAAAACCGTAATCATTCAAATACTTTATTCTGCGCAAAAGCAAACTTGACATACTCGTATGGAAAGTGCAGGGCATAAAGGCTTTTCACAGCATTGTCATTGGCCACGATTTTTTGGTAGTTTATTTTTTCTAGCTTTGGCACCTTCTCCCATAATAGCGTGTTTGCATACGTCGCATCTACGTCGTGTCGACGATAGTTGGGGCAGGGTGGCCCTTCTGCCGCTTTGAGTTGATATAGGGGTTGTTGAAGGTTGTTTCCCTACTACTGCTTCAATCTTATGTATGGTGTGATAGTTCAAGCCCTGGAGAGATCACGACTTTATGAATGACTTCACGAGTTCCATGGCCAGTTCCCAACCGAAGTCGAAGGATTTTCGCTTGCGTGGATCAGTCCCTTCATTTAGTGCTAAAACTGTAGATGCGTTGACGCGGCAAGTACCCTATCTAAAAAATAAGCAAACGCAGTAGTTGTCCACCGTGGGGACTTCGCTTTGCACGTGAATGAACCCATCCTTTGGTCGATGGTATCGGTGCCACCCTTTGTGAAGCCGTAAAGCTTATACAAGCCTGGCTTCTTTTTGCCCACATCCTTGGTAATCCCCAATAGAGGTTGCATGGTCGTCAACGTCAACAAATTCCGCATGCCAGAACTCTTCGTTTTTACTACATAAGAATGTAGGCTGAGATCAGCATCACTCGTCTGCCAATAAATTTCGTAGGAAAATTCTTCCCTACCACTCACTTGCTTCACTTCCAGGGGTATTCCTCTACGTATAGCGTTGAGGGTTCCCACTGACGTTATACCCCTGTCAAGCAACCACTGCGCGAGTGGTATGGAGGTGTACAAGCGGTCATACGAAATATTCCGACCTTGAAGGTCACCGTGTTGTTCCAGGCTCATCACCATTCCTTTTACCACTTCTTCTGTTCCACGAACGTAAAAATGAAATGGCTCTTCCTTCAGTTTACCTGAATACACCGATGCCGTAAATGTGTATGGGAATCTGCTGGCGTTTACCGACTTGAACAGAAGGCCATATTTCGCAGGCTTGTTTGGATTATATTGCTTGAAGGCAATTTGTGTCCTCATGAGGTATAGCGTTTCGTCCAACGACAAGTAGTCACCTGGAATGACATGTTTGCCGCAGTTTTCGTTAAACATTTCGAAAACGACTCGAAATGCGGCAAACCGGTCATTCTTCCAACGTTGCGGCCTAGTATTTTGGTCGTCGAACAAAATATTCGAAAATAAAAATTTAAAGCGGTTCTTGCTCATTGTTGCACTAAACACGGGATGCCCTTGCAGTTGATTGAACAATACATCCGTGGAATGACCAGCCTGTCCTAAAAGCCCCCGAAGGTACCCCAATCCAACAAAGGCCAGCATCTCCTCGTTGTTGGTTGGGCCAAAATAGCAGTAGGCTTCCTGCTGTCATCTAAAATTTTCTCTGGCAATTGAGAAATGAATGTGGCAATTTTTCTATTTGTTTCTTGAACAATAATGTTCAAAATGTTTAAAAAAAAAAATAGTTGGCTTCTCCTCTAACACTAGTCGGGCCAGATATAATGTTAGCTCGGCCCCTTCTCCCATTGTGCACCGGCCTCGCATTAGACCAAGTACTGGCAGTATAGCCATTCTCATTTACCCGCCTTTCTGTCGATTCAACGTTGCAAGACGTCGCATAAGTTCATATCTTCAGTTTGGTAAACGGTGATAAGATTTCATTGTGACATTGCTATGTAAACATGTATTTCACATGAGACAACTTGACAAGTAAATACACAAGTTTTCACAATTTATGACGAGTTATAGCACATGGCAATGTTACGCTACAATTGCTTTGCGAGGTACTGCATTGCGTTTCAGTTTATCAGTAACGGTGAACCTGATACAAGAAGCCTCGAATATATTGATTCAACTAAGCCGCGTCACGTATAAACGTGGTGGAACGATCGTCCTTTTCACAAAAGCGTGATGTTCTGGTTTATCCTACACAAATGAGAAGCGTATTGCATTTCAAATCTTTACATGTCGACTTGGGAATAAATGTTTACAAGTATATTTGAGAAGCCTTGGGAACATTGACGCCTTTTCTGCTTTTGATAGTGTGTCGGACAGAAGGAAAGATTGGAAACCAAAATCATAATATGTTACAGCGCAGATTCTACAGTAGCTAAATTTCAAATTATTCATAAAAGCGTTGTGGCCCAAACAGAGCAATCAAAAGAAACAAGTCGATCGCTTTCAATACTTATCTCACATTTTACATCAAATCTACTCCAAATGACGCTGAGTCATTGCAATAACGTTATATGCTTTGTTTGATTGAAAGGACATCGTTGTCTGCAAAAAAAATTGTCGCGCTAGATGCATTGGCACCAAGTCTTGTGTTTAATTTTACGCAATTTCAACAGCAAGCGACGGTAACTCATCGTATCAAAGTTGAAACTTTCACTGTATCGACGTTGCTTATAAGCCGTGGTGAGAACAAAAGGTCTACGCATACAGCCAATTTCCTTCACGCTGTGAAACAGTTAGGATTAACGAGACATGGGCCAAATTAATTATTTTCATCCAGCTGGTGGGAAAATTTTGAACAATAGAATTTGAAATATTTCAGAGGATGTGCTGAGAAATGCCTTATATCTCTCAAGTTATAACCTTTATTCGCTCAAAATTTCAGGTCAATAGAGGTGAATAAAAGTTAGGAAAAGTCAAGAAATCTCGTAGTCGCAGCCTCAGTAATTTTAGAGATACAACTGTTGATACAAAAAAGTTGGATTGACAGCCCTCCCCCCAACCTTCAAAGGGTTAAGCGCCCGACTCAAGATCAAGTTGCGCTGCTGGTTCGGCTCTCGGTGTATGCGCGTGACCAACGCATTTCAGGACTGCTCTCCATTCAGCGGCACGTAGTAGATAGAATAATTTCCCGGCAACAAATATCGGAAACTCGACTCTGTCAATCTCCATGACTGAGCCTGCGTCAGTGGTTCAAAGCCTCTACAAGTATGCAATTTTCAGGATCAAGCTCCCAAACAAGCTTTCCCAGTCCGAGGACAAAAACCAAATCAATCAATCCGTAGGCTTACCGATCGCATTCTTTCTTGCAAAATGTAGTAAGCTAAGTCGGGTAATAATGTGGTGACATCATAAATCTGATATAAAAATAAACATGAGCTCTGTCACTAAAATACTTTAGCAGTTGTTGAGCCGAGCGACAATCAATAAACTATAATCAACATTATTATTTCTGGGCCTGGCTAACCATCTGCTTGAATAACCGGTTTGTTTTTCGCTGGTGTCTAACCCAACTTTTAGTAGGAAGCAGTTTCCACGGTTTGAGCAACTTTAGTATGGTACGTTTTAATTCTGTTTCATTTGAAAGAACATTCTTTAGTTTTTTTTATTTCGAAATTGTGGCCATTTACGTTGTTGTGTGCTGTACTTTGTTGTGTGCTTGAAAGAAATATGAAATACTAATACATGAGAATCGGACAATGCATAAAGCGTCATGAAGTAAAAAAAATTCAAAATGTTTTTCCAGTTCATTGTATTTCAAAATTTTATTTCGTTTAATAATATACAGTAGCCTACAAGGTTTATAGACATTTTTATCACTACAACGAGTATTTAAAATACCCAGGGCTGGAGTTCAGCCGGAACGGTCCGGAGCGCCGCTCCGGAAGCTCGATCAAAAAGTTGACTTGTCCGGAACGGCGTTCTGGAAGCTCGAATATTTTATACTCTTATTATGCCTTGCCCTGTTCAGTAAAAGTATATCTATAATTCTTGATGAGTCGACCACGTTAAATCGCGTATCCACTCTGATAATATATCTTCGTACCAGTCTTGACGGAAGCGAACCTGTGAATGTATTTGTAGATCTTGTAGAGCTCGCTAGTCTAACAGCGAATGGCATCTTTGATTCCCTGAAGAGTTGCCTAAAATCATACGGCATGTCTACAAAATTTTTATCTTCTGGTTTGATTGGTGTTGTATGTGATGGCGCCGCTGTAATGTTAGGTCGCAAAAATGGTGTGGCAAAATTGCTTCGTGATGAATTTCCAGACATTGCGGTGTGGTAACTTATTGTGCAAACCAGTGGCGTAGCCAAAAAAAAAATTGGGGGAGGGGGGCAAATACTTGATGAAATGATGAGAACGACAAAGTGTTTGATTAAGCTATCGCCACTTGATGTGCAGTGGCGTATCCTGGTGGGTTGAGCAAGGGAAGCAATAAAAGTGGTGGAGGGTTAGAGCGTGAACACGCGTATTCCATGAGGGTCCGAAGGCATGCTTCTCCGGAAAAGTTTTGCAAATTTACACTCAAATAATAGATTATAGCGCTTTTTGTAAACAATTTTAGGACAATATTTGTATGAAATTTACTAGCAGATAGACAGCTATTAACTTATTAATGGTAGCCTACCGTAGCTCTTACACACGAACGGGCAAAAACTGCGGCTAAAATTAGAGAACACCAAAAACTCAATAACTACGGTACACAAATATCCAACAGAGTAAGCCATTCTGCAATTGCTTCCACAAATTAGTTAAAAGAAACGTAAATCGCGTAAATTTTGCGCGATTTACGATTTGCAAAATTTATTGGTGTCTTTCTGTGTGTCTAAAACAAATCCTTGAGGGTGTTAATTAATAGCCAGATGTCTTGGAAAACGTTATAAATTTCTACAAATTTTATTATATTTTCAACAAAGGGCTCAACTTCGGAATCCAAATTTTGAAAATTTGGGGGCCATGGTCCCTTTCGCCCCCCCCCCCCCGCCCCTGGCTACGCCTATGGAGACAATTTCCTTCAGGTGTTTTTCAGTGCATTTCCACCCTGTACTTCCTCCTTTATAATAGTCCATTCCAACCTGTGTGACGTATCAGACGTCATCATTCAGTTGTTGACCAACAGGCAGGGTTGCCAGGTTGGCCTTTTTGGGGGCAACTTTCAGAAATTTGGCCTTTTTGAAAGCCAGCTGGCTCCCAAATTTTGGGTTGGCTCTTTCGCCCTTTTTTGGTTCTTTTCAAAACCAGTTGGTTCCTTAAATTTTGGTTTGGCCCTTTAGCCTTTTTTGGCCCTTGTTTGGCCTTTTTCAAAGTATATGTAAGAAATTTTTGCTTTTAAAATTTTAAAACTCGAATTTCCAGATTTTTTTGAAACGCTTGGTGTCCGTACTACGAATCCTTGTGAAATGAGAATAGATTAATCATTCACGTAATGTGATGCTGTGAGAGCTGGTAGCCAGTGATTTTTTTTGTCTTGTCTTCTGGAGAAGGTGGTAACCCAATAACACCAATATTGGTACCATGGCCACCTAAAGATGCGGCCTGATTTGTCACATTTTGCAGAAACTTCCAGGTTTTTCTAACTTTGGGCAAACGTTTAAATAAATTTTTTTAAAATTAGATTTTTACGCTTTCTTTATTCTTTTTCCCAAATGACACAATAGGTTTTAACATCCTCACATGTTGAAAAACAAAGAAAATTTGATTTCGAAGATTTTAGTCAGACTGTTAATTTTCAATAACAGTCTAATTTTGCGTTTTTCAACTTACTTTTTCTCATTTGCTATTGCTTCCCCAAGGCAACAAAAAAGTTTTATGTCATTTGGAAACCGCAAAAAGTA
Source organism: Aplidium turbinatum (assembly GCF_918807975.1). Classification (NCBI taxonomy): domain Eukaryota; kingdom Metazoa; phylum Chordata; class Ascidiacea; order Aplousobranchia; family Polyclinidae; genus Aplidium; species Aplidium turbinatum. Next base: position 17,616,622 of record NC_137480.1, on the reverse strand, counting down.
AAAACATCTCAAAAAATGTCAGTCAAGCACTATAGCAGTAGCTGTAATCAAAGTCTGCAAAATGTAACAAATCAGGCCGCATCTCCAGGTGGCCATGTTGGTACCCTATTTTATTTCAATTGTGTTTGTTGACCTTGATCCAGGAAGATTAGGATTCCAAAAAAGTAGAAAGCAGGATATGAGAGCAGTAGGAAATATAATGGTAATTTAGTAGTAATTGGGAAAAAACTTTGGGTAAAAAGAGCTCCAGGTGCAGCAGAAGAATATTTCTGTAAGTTATGCCATTGCACTATTGTTCCAAAGGTCGCTAATTTAGAAAGGCATGAGAAAACTGATAAGCACAAGGCTAAGGCTCCATCCACACTCCGCAGGCCAAACAAATCTATTGTTTTCTGCAACTACCAAACAAAATAACACGTTACAACTAGCACAAGAAAGAAATGTGAAATTTTTTGTTTACACAATAAGTATTATTAAATAAGATATTACCTTACTTATTTTGTTTACAAGTGAAATATATAGCTATATTGCTAAGAATGTGTTGCTAATTCAGTGAAATTGCTTCTTAGTACTTGAAAATTGAGTTGGCTCTTTTTTTGGCCCCTTGTTTTAGAAGTTGGCTCTTTTTTGGCCCTTTTTGAAAGTGCAGTTGGCTCCTTGCCAAATTTACATCTGGCCACCCTGCCAACAGGGCGAATTGTGAAAGAGCACCAATAATTACAGTAATTGGCTTTACTTCACATCAAAACTAGTCTGTTTCAGTGACTTCTCAAAACACAGGTCAAGTAAAGTAACCTAAGATCCCTTCACCTAATCACCGATAGCTTCCTCACGCTTACCCTAAAGACTTACCAGAACCAAAGTTGGAATCCCTGACCAGGGTCTGTTCTATTTGCAGTCCCTACAGCGCTTGTTCAGTGATGCTAGAAAACTTTTTTTCTGAAAAACCTACGTCATAACAAAAGAACAAGCAACACCGGAGCTGCAAAATTTGCAGACCCAGAGTTGCCAATTAATTTTTGTAATACAAATATTTTTTTTAATTACAAAAAAAAATAATATAAAGAGTTTTTTAATTTTTTAAGCGAAATAAATTAAAAAAAAAAACATGGCAAAACTATCTATATGTAATATATTTTACATATGCACAAAAATGTTGGGGGGGCTGCCAGTGCCGGATTAACCATTAGGCAAAGTAGGCACGTGCCTACAGGCCAGCTAAAAATCCAGGCCACTTTAAAATCAGTAGAAATTTAGTAATGTTTTCAAAATAATTGTTTTCTAAAGTAATAAGTATTTATCTTAATAGCTCTGTTTTTCCAGATGAATTAAAGGTTGCAAAATTGTTAAAAAAAGAGGAATTGAAACATGTTGCCACTTCCTTTTTGATGTTTTTAATAATTCGCATTTCCGTTGGGTGACGCAACGAAATAAACGTGGCTTTGTGTTGTGTTAAGAAATTAGAAATGTAGGCTGCGTTGCCGAGTGGTGAGAACGTCTGCGCGACGTTCGAAAGGACGTGGTTTCGACACCGCTCCAAAGCACGTGGCTGTGTCTCGGCAAAGACACTTAATGGCAAGCCACAATAAGGGGAGCAGCTGACTCGAAGACTATATGTAACTTCGCTGCTTCCTGTCGTCTGTTGTATCGCATCTGTGATTGCAGAGTAGGCCTACTGTACGTTATCGCAATGAGCGCAAATAAAAACAAAAACACAATTATTAAAAAAAAAAAGAAATTAGAAATAAAGTTTAGTCAGATTCAGAATAATAATCAGATCAGATTGAGTATTTGGGCGTAGGTAGTGCAAGATTGAGTCTCGAGTGTTTTTACTGTATAGCAGATCCTATTTGTAATTTTTCATAGACTAGTTTTATAGTGCAATTGAAGCTGTGAGTGTGACTTATGAACAGTTTCTTATCTGACGGTTTATGCTTCAAATCAGTGGCGTAGCCAAGGGGGGGGGGGGGGGGTTTGGGGGTTACAACCCCCCCCCCCCCCTTGGCACGCGTGTGACGTCACGATATTGAGAATGATGCTTTCAGTCTAAAAAAAAATTGCCTAATTTTAAACAAAATTGCATTAAAAGAGCGAGTTTTGCCAATACCAAACATTCAAACATCTCAGCCAGGAATTAGCAACAAGAAAACATAGAGACTTAGCTTTTTTTTCCGAAAAATGCCGAAGAAAACATGATCTTATCCTTTTGCTATGCTACCGGACAGCACCATTTTACAGAAATATTTGTACCCACATTTTTGTTGAAAATGCTCTCAGAATGTACCAAATTCAAAGTAATTTTTCAAAATTTTCTGGGGGAGGCCCCCCAGACCCCCGCCGTTGGGTGGTCAAAACCCCCCCCCCCTTTTAAAATTCCTGGCTACGCTACTGCTTCAAATAATCTATGCTTCATAAATCTGAAAGTCGGCGAGCACCAAAGCGGCAGAAGCATGTCAGTGATGGAGCTGCTACAGATGATGTGGACAGTGGAAGGAATGTCGGCCCAGCAAAAATTTAAAATCAACACGTTTTATGTGATCATCGACCAACTGAAGAGTGCACTACAGAAACGTATCGATGCATATTCCATGGTGCTGCAGAGGTTTGGGGGTTTGATGGAGTACGACTCCGTCTGTAAAAGGACCTGTCTTCCGATTTCTCATCAGAATTTCGTCAGTTTATGTGCTGTTATAAAGACTATAAAAAGCAAAGACGCGATGAAACAACAGCAACAGAAAGTGCCCAGAAGATGTTAAAATGCTGCACACTACTGATGTTTATAATGCATTTCCGAACACTGAAGTAGCACTTAGAATGTACTTGTCTCCAATGGCGGCGAATTGCTCGGGGGAACGCTCATTTTCGCAACTGAAACGAATTAAAGACGTTAGTTAAACGATCAACAATGTGTCAACAACGTCTTGGTACACTGGCACTTTTGTGTATTGAAAGCGATCTACTCCGTAAGATTGACCTCCAAACACTAGTTAACGCGTTTTCAATCGCGAAAACGCGCAAAGTTGTTATTTAGTTAGGCATATGACCAAGTTTTTGCACGATACCCTGTGTTATAGTTGCAACAACGATCTTTGTGACAATGATTTGGCAACACTGATCATTCTATTTTTTTAGTTGGCAACCCTGATTTTCGGGCCACTTATAAAATGTGCCTACAGGCCAGCAGACCCTTAATCCGGCACTGGGGGCTGCAGTCCCGCAGTCCCTTATGACGAGCCGCCACTGTTGATAAGGATAAATTATAGTCTTTTTGTCGCATTGTAGTAGTTTGTTTCTCCAGCTACATTGTGATCTTGCATGAATGCATGGCTATTATTAATGTCAAAGCAGCCATTGCTAATGGCTAAACGGCCGATTACGTCACAATCGAAATTTCTGACTTCAGCCTGTCGCATCATGAAACTTCCTTTTTCGTTTTAGTCTTGGATCAAGGCCAAGGCTTTTGGTGTTGGTTCAGTTCAGTTGTTTTTATTTCTGACCATCATATCAAAACAATACATGTCAACATAGCAAAGGTCGAGAAAAGGGTAGAAGCGACAAAACGCAAACGTTAAAACGTGCTTGAGAGTTGAGACCGAAGTAAGATAATGAGTTGAAAAAAAAATTGGCACGGTCGCAACACCTTCAGAAGAATTTAAGATATAAAGGGAAAATAAAAAAAAGAAAATGTTACAAAACAAAAACAAATAAACAACATATATTTAGGCTATTAGCCTGCAGAGAGAAAAGTAGAGTTGGTAGAGAGAAAAGCAGCGATAGCGACAGTTTTTCTGATTATGGTAATTCGCTCACAGATGTATTCTGTTTAATTCGCTCAAAGTGCGTCTGGCAAAGTGTTATCTTGATGTGGGTTGTATTCAAATAAATAATTGAGACAAACGTTTTTTATATCTTTTATGTAACACATGTACTGTATATAAAATCTCCGTTTCTTTCGTCACTTTAAAAATAAATAAAAGTTTGTGTTTTGACTATTTTAGACTTTATGTTTTGGCTTATAATCTTAATTATACTATACTGCGGCCCTCAAACAAATTCAGGTTCTGAATGCGGCTCTCGAGATAAAAAGTTTGCCCACCCCTTTTTATGCAATGAACTAAACGCAGACTACCATAGTTTAAATATGGTTTCAAAGACTCAAGCATTTTTTTTAAATTTTCCCATGAAAATATGCAGTGTACGCCACTGGCTATAACCTATATTATTGCGTGTGCCTTTGCTGTGTGCAGTCCAACTTGCTTCATGTTTCTAGGACATTTTCACTGACGAATTTTAAGTGAGACAGGTTGAGCATGAGCAGTGAGCACTATGCTTGAGCATTCTGACGACAGGTTTGCCAAAAGAGTAGTTGGCTGGAAAGTACAAACATCGGGCAGACTAATTCTAATCTGTAGCCAGCAGATGAGAACGAAATTAATAGAAGACAAAGCTTCATTTCTAAGAGAACAAAGCATGATTTCAAAGGTTACACAATTTGATGCAGTTTCATATATGAGAATCAAAACTATGCTTTCCTAATTAGCAAAAACCGACTAGTAAAAACCGCAAAAAAAAACTCGACTTTTTACGTTAATTCAACGTCTGCAAACGTTGAATTAATGCAAAAAGGACGGATTTTGCTCTGGTTCGGTTGCTCCTTATCAGTGGCGTAGCCAAGGGGGGGTGGGGGTTACAACCCTCCTTTGGCACTCGTGTGACGTCACGATATTGAGAATGATGCTTTCAGTCTAAAAAAAAATTGCCTAATTTTAAACAAAATTGCATTAAAAGAGCGAGTTTTGCCAATACCAAACATTCAAACATCTCAGCCAGGAATTAGCAACAAGATAACACAGAGACTTAGCTTTATTTCCGAAAAATGTCGAAGAAAACATGATCTTATCCTTTTGCTATGCTACCGGACAGCACCATTTTACAGGAATATTCGTACCCACATTTTTGTTGAAAATGCTCTCAGAATGCACCAAATTCAAAGTAATTTTTCAAAAATTTTTTGGGGAGGCCCCCCAGACCCCCCGCCGCTGGGTGGTCAAACTCCCCCCCCTTTCAAAATTCCTGGTTACGCTACTGCTCCTTATAGTGACTCTGTCTAATCTAATTTGAGAACGCTGATTTCAAAACCGCTTTCGGGCAGTGGCGTAGCAGCCACTTGGCGGCTCTGGCTCTGCGCCAGGGGCAACAGGCTGCAAGGGGGCGGCAAAATGAGGCTGCACAGTGCACGAGAAATGAAGTAATGCAAAAATAAATAAAAAGTAAAACAAGAAAATGATTTACAAAGAGACAGCTAGCACACCTTAAAAAAATTAAGGATAGAACAACAGCTAAAAAGCTCGAGTTGCTTCTTATGTGATGTTGGATAGCTGTAGCCTGTACTCCGTCTGTTGTTCAATTCTTACTAACATTTATTACGTCTACTATTCGTCTTTATTTCTAATATTACGTCTTTATTTCTAATATTTATTACGAGGCTTCTTTCTCAAGCAATATAGAACTTCTGAGACGCGGCACATTATTTGTAATTATTTTTATTGAAAAGATTGCTTGAACATGAAACTATTTCAAAATGTGCTGCAGTCTACCAGTGTTGTACGCGTCAATGAAATAAATTGACGGCGTCAGCGCAAATTGCCTAAAAACTTCACGGCGTAAAGTACTGCGTAAGCTCTTAAAGAAATTGATGGCGTCAGCGTTAGCACTAATTTCTAGCGCTATTTTAGCCAGGGTCTCACAAAACGTAACTATTCGACTTCAAACGAGTTTGGCTTTTGAGACTGTTTCGAGCTGTGAAAGACGATTTCGTCTTTTCTCGACTCAGATTAACCCAGGATACGAAACAAACTTGAAACTGCATAATTGGATAGACGAACAGCTGCCACAAAAAGATTGTTCATTGCTATCAGTCTGAAAGTCAAAAGGTCAAACAAAATTTAACTCTCATAGTGAAAGGAGATTTTCCATGAAAACGAAAAATGACGCATAACGCTTGACGCTTAAAATCGGCAAAATAGTTGACGGCGCTATCACTTCCGTCAACTAAAAAATAAACTGACGGCGCTAGCCTCAGCGTCAACGTACAACCAGGGGCGCCGGAAGCGGGGGGGCAAGGGGGGCGAATGCCCCCCTTGCCCTCAATTTTTCTGCAGATGGAGGGGCAGGGGGGGCAATGGTGCCCTTTTAAAGTCATGTAAGCTACTGCACATTTTGCAATATAACAATTTCTGCTATTCGCTTTTAGCCTAATTATAATCTTTCATTTTTGCTTCAAAATAATATTTACGGCACAAAATTTTGCAACACAGTACAGGCCTTAAACCTCGTTTTTTTTTTCGGCAGCCATCGTGGCCTACCGGGAGCTCCTTCTCGGCGTCCAAATCTGCGTGCTTGGAGGCCAAAATACAAAATAAAAATAACGATAGCACAAGTAGGCTAAATAGAATTAAACTTGCAACAATGCTAAATTGATCACTTAGCGTTGTTGAAGTCTGGGCCTGGGCGACGTCCTACAATAGAATCGTTGCACCACGCAATAACTGCTTTATCGGGATTGTAATCCAGTACTGCGGGACCATCTAACGACACTCGCACGAGTGTCTCCAATGTAGCTGATTTTAAAGAAGTTCGCCACTCCCCTAGAATTCTTTTTAGCAACGAAAAACAACGTTCGACTTGTGTTGACGATGACGACAAGGTAATAAAATAAGTATTTCAATGATGTGAAGGACATTACTAAAAGAAGCATTTGCAATGATCAAAAAATGTTTTCCCCTCCGATGTCAAACTAACCAGTCTAACCTAGTTCTCCTTTTTAACAACGATTCAATGTCCGACAACATCGAATCAACATAAAAACGACAATAATGCCAGCCGATGTAAATTAGCACTTCGGATTAAGACTTTGTTAAAATAAACGTCGGAAATTACAAACAAGACTTACAGCGCTGGTGATCGCAGATGGATATATTCCATCAATAACAAACTTTCCCGCACAATGCAACAATGGCGGTTATGACGCGCTGACCTAATTTTGCGTCACTCTTTCATACTACATATTTTCGACAGTTAATCCACGATCATTCTATTGCGAAATTAAATAATTGGTTAGGAAGAGACCGGCGGCCAAACTTGGCCGATTGAGGAGGTAGCACCGGCGGTCATTCAAGCACTACTTAGCGACCATGGCCGCAGGTTGCTTTAAGGCTTGACAGTAGGTTACATCATTATAACATAGCATGATGCCCTTCTTTGTATACCGGACGCTTGTAGGCTATCATTACTCAATGCATAGTGAGCTGATACATTAGCATTATCGCTATATCTTATCTTAAAACTTGAAAAAAAAAATGCCCTTTCAGTAAACAAAAGTGCCCTTTTTTCGTAATCTTGCCCCCCCCCCAGTCAAAAATCGTTCCGGCGCCCCTGCGTACAACACTGCAGTCTACTTAGGGCGGCATTTTCAACGAAAGCCAGGGGCCGCAGTCTATGCTCCTACGCCACTGCTTTCGTGTTGGCTGAAACCAGTCTGAAACAGGTCGCATTTTTCCAAAAAATGGTTCTAAATTTTTGTCATGTAAGTGCAAAAGAGAAACATACTTTGAAATACTTTAGTTGGTTTTTCTGGCAGTCCATGAAATCCTCTGCATTTTTTAGAATGCCCGTGTTTCAAACTCGTTTGTTCTTCTAGTTATTCTTTTGTTGATTGCAAGGGGGGGGGGGGGGGGGGTGAGGAGGTGATCAACCCCTCACTCATTGGAGTGGTTGGAATGACTAAGTTGTTGTTGAAATGACTATGACGATTGTAGCCCACTGTCCAAAAATCACCACCCGATTTCTAAAAGTGGATAGAGCCCCTGGTTGATTGTCTGGGTTTCTGATTTATATTTAAAATTTGGATAAATGTAACACTTTACTATTCTGTATTCACTTGGAAAGATACGGACTTGCAGCACAATATTGATTTCATTTGCTGAAAAGCGGCTTTTGCTTGAGCAATAGGCTACGTATTTTAAACTCTTTATCATCTTTTACAAAACTCAATAAATTAAACTATAACTCTATGCAGTGCAGGGCTACTCAACTGGCAGACCGCGGTCCGAATCCGGACCTTCTGGGTGTTAAAGGTGGACCTCGGGCTTCTGAAAAAATAACCTCATTGCCACATTAATAGGGCCTTTTTAAACAGATTTCCATTAGGGAAAAGCAATTTTTGTGATTATCCAAGGAGCTGGGGGCTTTGCCCCCAGATCCCCCAACGCTTTTCCGTCTTCTCTGATGTGCGATCCACACAGCTACTCTACAAAGAAACACAATACATTTTTTCCTATTTTATTTCTTTGTTTGTGTCAGACAAAAATCCAAGTCGTGTTACATACTATCTGAAAAGTGTTTCTGTGCTCGTAGGCTACTGGTTGTTTAATTTTCGTGGTTGCATATGAAATATTCATCTCTCCGCAAAAATATTCAACTTGTCAAAATGGACCTTTGCTAACATTAGTTGAGTAGCCCTGCAGTAGAGTGAAAACACTATGTGATTGAGTGAGGAACTCCATTACAAATATGGCCTTGTTTCTCAAACTTTAAATGGCAAAAGCGTGACCTAAATTTCTACCTTTTCCTTTCAAACCCGCATGGGAAACAATGTCTCTATGCTGTGGGTGAGTTTCGTGTGATGTGATTGAGTGGGCAAAAAACATAACATTAATATAGAAAATTGTATTTTTCTCATTTTTTGCACATGACCAAGTTCCCCTTGAATCCATTGCTGACTGTTGCTATATTGACGTACTTCCTTAACTGCGTTGCCTTCATTAAAAATTGATGATACAATTAAATCGCCGATCCCTCCTTTTAAAAATTAGACCTACGTTTGCAAAGTTTGCTTATCGAATGAGAGAGCCACTTGCATTGAAATCAGGTATTTGCTCAAATCGCATTTATTTTCTATTTCATTTTTCTATTGACATTCTACGACAGTTGAATTTTTTTCACCAACTTTTTGTGATCCTTGCCCTGAACACTTTTATGGTAACTTAAAAAAAAAACAAAAAAACTCAGCATCACTTGATGCCAAGTTGCTACTGTAGAGGTGACGTCTGATGACGCTGAAATAATGTAAAAAAGAAAGCTTTTGATAGCTGGATGGCTTTCAGTTAATGCCCTGAGGGGAAACAATCAAACGTTTTTCCGGTCAAGTTATTTACACATGGTGACCATAGGCGTAGCCAGGGGGGGCGAACGGGGCCATGGCCCCCCCCAAATTTTCAAAGTTTGGATTCCGAAGTTGAACCCTTTGTTGAAAATATAATATAATTTGTATAAATTTATATTGTTTTCCAAGACATCTGGCTATTATTAACACCCCCAAGGACTTGTTTTAGACACACAGAAAGACACCAATAAATTTTGCAAATCGTAAATCGCGCAAAGTTTATGCGATTTACGCTTCTTTTAACTAATCTGTGGAAGCAATTTCAGAATCGCTTTCTCTGTAGGGTTTTTGTGTAGCTGACTTTTTTGTGTTCTCTAATTTTAGCCGCAGTTTTTGCCCGTTTGTGTGTAGATAAGAGCTACCTTTAATAAGTTAATAGCTGTTTATCTGCTAATAAGTTTCATACAAATATTACCCTGAAAGTGTTTCCAGAAAGCGTTATAATCCATTATTTAAGTGTAATTTTGCAAAAATTTTCCGGGGGAGCATGCCCCCGGACCCCCCTAGAATACGCGTGCCTTCGGCACGCTCTAACCCCCACCAGCTTTAGTGCTTCCCTTGCTTAACCCACCAGGATGCGCCACTGCACATCAGGTGGCGATGTCTTAAATCAAACATTTTGTCGTTCTCTTCAATTCATCAAATATTTGGCCCCCCCCAAAAAAATTTTCTGGCTACGCCACTGATGGTGACGTTAAATAATGTTGAGCCAACACTAATTCTGAAATTGTGTCTGATGCCTGTCGATTATTAACAGCAAATTTTGTTGAAGATAGAGCATGCAAAGAACGTAGAGTGCGTAGAGCGGTAGATTGACCGGTAAAATGTAAAAGGTTTCAAATTGACAGGCTTAGCTTAACGTGTTTATTTTTTCTTTTATATTTTTAAACTTTGTTTGTGATGATTGATGTTGGAAAAGTCGCTCGTTTTATAACCAGTTTGAAAACATGTTAAACTAGGTTTTAGCGCAAGACTCGAAAACAGCGGTAACTGTAATATGTGAGGGCAGGGCATGCTGTGAAGTGATGAAATAAGGGAAATTGTAGTGGAATACAAATTTTTCAAAGCATGGGATGGAACGTATTTTCATTCTTTGCTGTTTTCTTCGCATTAAAATGTTACGAAAAAGTTTGAAGCCACTTTGTAAACTAATCAGATTTTTGATTAATTTGTTCAATATTAAGGAAGTAAAATTTGTGTTTGACATGTCCATCTTGGAGTAGCCTACGGCAATGATAAACACAAGAAAATGAATTGTGTCAGCCTGTCCCATTTTGACTTATTATGTCAACTGACGGACTTGACGAAAAGCGCATAGGCTATTGCTAAAGCATGCAAAAGCAAAACACATCTTATGTAAGATTAGGGTAACTAAGGTAGCTTATCTCCAAGGACTATTTTTTAAAAAGTTAAACCGAAGTTTAGAATACTGTAAAGTTTCAATAAAAAGATCACTTTTTTGCATTACTATCACACAAAACTGTGCAACACGAACGAAAGGAATCGCGTGTTACACCCGAAGAAAAAAAATGGCATCGATTCCTTTGGACTGAATGACGTCAGACTTTGGTGTGTCCTTGTCTCAAGTCCTGTGACTTGTATTGTGTGTCCTTGCTCTTATGATCTCTGAAGATGTGTTCAATGAAAAACAATTCAATTTGTCTCCACATTCCTTTGTCATGATTTCGTTCTCATTTGAATTAAGTTTTCAAGTGAAAAATTTTGTTTTTTCTAAATCAAATTTATTTTGATCATTTTTGGCTAACGCATAAGACTTATCAGCTGTCAAAGGAGCGTTATGCGCCTCTACACTTCGTTAAAACACGCCCTTAGTTTTCAACTTTTCACCGAGTACTTTTACCGGTATCCTCTGAGTAGTAGCGTAACCAGGAATTTTGAAAGGGGGGGTTTGACGACCCAGCGGCGGGGGGACTGGGGGGCCTCCCCAGAAAATTTTGAAAAATTACTTTGAATTTGGTGCATTCTGAGAGCATTTTCAACAAAAATGTGGGTATGAATATTCTTGTAAAATGGTGCTGTCCGGTGGCTTAGCAAATAGATAAGATCATGTTTTCTTCGGCATTTTTCGGAAATAAAGCTAAGTCTCTGTGTTATCTTGTTGCTAATTCCTGGCTGAGATGTTTGAATGTTTGGTATTGACTAAACTCGCTCTTTTAATGCAGTTTTGTTTAAAATTAGGCAATTTTTTTAGACTGAAAGCATCATTCTCAATATCGTGACGTCACACGAGTGCCAAAGGGGGGGTTGTAACCCCCAACCCCCCCCCCCCCCCCTTGGCTACGCTACTGCATCTGAGCTTTTAGTGCAATGTGTGTAGGCCTATGTGATGACGAAGTTTGTGGATAGTAGGCTATAGGGATTGTGAATTAATTCGGCCTCTTCTGGTACGTTTACGTGTGAACATCGAGGAAGCGTTTGCAGTGAAGTTATGTAGGCGGAAAACAAACGTCAATGACGTGAAAAAAAGTAGGTTAAGAAGTTTGGTCACATGGTCACAATGTTTCGTCAAACGGTCATGCGGTCTAAAGTATTTTTATTGAAATAGCATAGCTAGGAAGGATAAATGCTTGGTTACACATTAGGCCTAAGCGTGAAGGACTGAAGGTAGCTATAATAGCATCTGGGCTGGTAACAAAAACGCTAGACTTCATCTAGGCAGCAAACAGAATTGCTATATTGTCGGTTTTAACGCCAAATTTGAGCGTTTTTTTTTTAATGCATTTGGCAGGCCAGTTTGAACGTGGTATTTTGATATACTGTATATATATTATAGGTAAGCAATAGGTCAGTATTATTAAAAGTTAAAATTAGGGCAACCAAATTTTTGACCTAAAAACTTGAAATTTTGGCTTTATTATTTACAAATTTTGACGTAATTTTGACCAATAACTTTCTGCGTTTGCAACCCAAATACGAAATACAAAGCATATTACAAATCAAACCGTTAGGTAAGGATATCTTCTTTTTCTAATGAAATAAAAGAAAAATGTGGAAGACTCAACGACACCACAGCTAACGAACAGGTAGGGTAATGAAAGTAACTCGAAAAACTACAAAAGATAAATATGGAGTGTCTTTAAATATCCCGAAATTACTGAGAGGGTTCTGCAGTATTATACTTCAACATCAAGTAATGTTTCACATTATCGCCTTTGAAGTTCTTGTCTTCTGTCATTCACCTTTAGGTGTTGAGGTAAACTCAGAAGCGTAATCAAGCAGCGTACTACGAACTTTGGAAGAACTTGATTGTTTAACCTTAGGCATAATCATAGGCTAGCTAAAGACAAATTTGAGAACATCAGGAAGCTAAAACTCCATATGTATAATGCTTTAAGCATTGACCTGACCAAGAGCAAAGACCACGTTACCTGTCTTCCACGCCTAGCCTACTTAATATTCAATCGTCAGAAGTGGGCGAAACAAGATTATTACCTCAGATTCAGAAATTGCAACAAATGGATCATAACGTCAGAATAACAACAGAAATTGCAACAAAAAATCAAAATCTGTGTAGTTTTAATAAAATATCAGTAGAGAGAAGAAAAACTACGTTAAAAGAAAATTTTGACCTAACCATAAAATTTGACTTTTTTTTACTTAATAACTTTGAAACCTCTCTTCGTGTCAGCCTAAAATTTAGTTTATGGACGTTTTATAAACTTTGAACAAGGCAGAAAATTTTTGACTTTATTGACTTTTGGTTGCCCTAGTTAAAATTAAAATGTTAGGCTATTTGTTAACACTTGAACAATGAACAGAAGAAAGGTGGATATGTTAAATAATTCTTGGGAAGTTATTAAAGACAATACCCTTCTTTTATAAGTTGTTTTTATTGACCTTAATAGGCTATAATTGAAAACACTTAACTTTTATTTGTCCACACTTCGCTGGGTCACCCTGTAGAAGCATTTACTGACAAAAAAAGCTAATGGAATATTGTGCAACAGTAGTGCATTGTTATTGGTGCAATGTTTGTAAGCTACTGCACTGTCCACTAAAACTTTGTAGATAATCGAATATTCAGTTGTTCCAAATTTGACCCATTCCATTTCTTCGCCATCACTACTGTTGCCATTTAGTAAATTGTTGTGACCAGGCAAGTGGTTTGACCATTTCCTCAGCATCGAATTGTTCCTTAGTTATTTAGTCTTTTCAACTAACAAGGCATTCCGCCCACAAAATGATACTTGATACTTTTTGCGTCACAATACTTGCCTATTGTCTGGAGTGATTCGCGAGGGTTGTTTTTATTTGACCATTGTTGATATAATACTGACCTATAAGCAGTGGCGTAGCTAGAAAAAAAATTGGGGGGGGGGGGCAAATATTTGATGGAATGAAGAGAACAACAAAGTGTTTGATTTAAGCCATCGCCATTTGATGTGCAGTGGCGTATCTTAGTGGGTTGAGCAAGGGAATCAACGAAAGTGGTGGGGGGTTAGAGCGTGCCGAAGGCACGCATATTCTAGGGTGGTCCGGGGGCATGCTCCCCCGGAAAATTTTTGAAAAATTACACTCAAATAATGGACTATAGCGCTTTCTGGAAACACTTTTAGGGTAATATTTGTATGAAATTTATTAGTAGATAAACAGCTATTAACTTATTAAAGGTAGCTCTTACACACGAACGGGCAAAAACTGCGGCTAAATTAGAGAACACCAACAACTCAGCTACACAAAAACTCAATAACTACACAAAACCCAACAGAGTAAGCCATTCTGAAATTGCTTCCACAAATTAGTTCATAGAAACGTAAATCGCGTAAATTTTGCACGATTTACGATTTGCAAAATTTATTGGTGTCTTTCTGTGTGTCTAAAACAAGTCCTGGGGGGTGTTAATAGCCAGATGTCTTGGAAAACGTCATAAATTTCTACAAATTTTATTGCATTTTCAACAAAGGGCTTAACTTCAAAATCCAAACTTGGAAAATTTGGGGGGCCATGGCCCCTTTCGCCCCCCCTGGCTACGCCTATGGTCAAAACTCCCCCTTTCAAAATTCCTGGCTACGCCACTGACTAAGCCACGAAGGCTATCGTGGAGGAGTGTTTATTCGATTTTAAGCGTTATGTCTTGAGCCGGTCTGTGCTGATTGCTTTTTTTTGCGGTGATGTTCTCTTTTTGGTGCTGCAGCTTTCAAAGTAATAATAATAATAATTTATTTTACACCAGTTGGGTACAAAATAGCGTCAATGAAAAGTCTCCATAACTGGCGATTTTCAGCCAACTGTCCCAGTTCTTATGGGCTGTGCTTTGCAAGAGATCAAGCCCTTTGCATGATGTTTTATGCATTGTCTTCCTTAATTTTGTTTGCCTTTGATCACTTTTGGTAATAGGAGAGTTTCATTATAAACTGAGTTTATTGGATGGCGTATTCTATGTCCCAACTAGAGTTGACGTTTGCTGACTTGTTGAAGCTACTGATTCGATTTATTTGAAATTTCGACAATGTTTAATCTGCCACGTCAAAAAACTTTTGCTTCGGCAAAAACACATCATTGTGTTATGTTGAAATCAACCCTTCCCTAAGGCTATTTGCTGGATTCCCCTTGGTAAGAACTGCGTCAAAGCATATTGATTTTTTTCCATTTCACTTGAGGCACAAGTTTGAACAATTTGTTTAACCAATCGCAGGCAGAGAGTAAAATTCCGATCAAGCCGGTTACAACATTGCGTTGTGTTGGTGAGGCAACAGGCATTACAGGCAAACCGACATAATTGTTTGAAATTTCCAGTGAACAAGCCCTTTTTTCCTTCATGCACATGGATCTTCTCTTTGTGGCATTGCCTTCAACCAATGCTTCAACCCTTTTCTAGTTTCGCAATAACTGCAACGTCAATAATACGTTGACATCACAGAATAAAGGCAGCAATCCTCTTTTCACTGATATTTTAATCTCCTTGATGTTACGCGACATTGATTCAACATGGAAAACGGAAACATCCCGCATTTAGCTAGGCTGAATTAAAAGAGAAAGATTTTCAAGAAAGAGCAGAGAGGTTTTTCTTTAACGTGTTTCTTGATATCTGGTATTGATAGAGCGCAGTGTTGCTCCCAGCACAACTGAGTAGTGAGTACTGACGCTCGACAGAAGAGATCAGCCAGCTTTATTGATTTTGTAGGTGAGCTTCGCAAAAGTATTTTTTGTGTGCTGTTGTATGTATTTCTCAGTTGAAATAGCTTTCACTTGACGTTGAGGCGATGTTGTGTTGATTCTGAGCAATTCTCGGAGTTACTTTTTCATCGGGAGCACAGTAATAAAGAGATAGTTTGGCTTTTGCTATTGGAGCTTGTGCTTATTATAATCTTAACTTTGGCTTTGCTAGTTTGACAGCTCAGTTTGAAATCGCCGCAGTAGAATATCACATTGTCGACGTGTTGCTTTGATCTGCTGAACGTAACCGTTTTTTAAGCATTGGTCAAAGTTCGATGCTTATCCTCATACTTTCGCAAGTGAACTGTAACGGAATTTGTTGGCCTTCAGCTGAGAAATGCAGGTTATGTTGGACTAAGCCTGTTCGAAACAATTTTGTTAATCTTTTGCTTTGACAAAGAATTATTATCTAGACTCTGGTATCTAGAATCTAGATCGTGCTTTGATTAGAACTCTTTGAAAGTGTTGTTTCAAATAGTTGTAAACTGCAGAGCTAGGCTAATGGTAGCCTATTCGACACCTTTTTCTTCTATACTTCATAAAAAACCATCATATTCATAGGTATTAGGTTATGATAGGCCTGTAGATGACTTTTAGCATATATGTGGCTACTTGAACTTATAGAGAATGACCAGCAGTAAGAGGAATGATTAAATAAATCTTTTTCTGTGATCATCGAGCTGTAGTGCACTTCACTGATTGTAACATCCGTTCATCTCAATTCTCAACCGTATGCCGGGATTTACAGAATTGTTAATAAAATATGAAAGGACTTAAATGAAAAGATGCACTAGTTTTTTTTAGGATCACAGATACGGAGATACCCTTGTAGAATTTACCGCCTGGTTATGGCGCTGTAAAAAGTTTTTTTTGCAAAGAGCTCAACCAGCCTATGCGTCAGCAATATACGCCACAAACTGCCAGCATAAGAAAAATGTTTGGGCAGGTCTATAAAATTAATCACAAAGGAAGTGCAAACTTTTACTAGTGTTATTAAAATCAAACGTCATGCAGTACCCAATATAATTATATATCTGAAGGTTTGTCCCCTGACTCGTCAAACCAAGGTCAAATAATTTTTTTATAGCAATGCTGTTGTGTCATTATAGACAACGTCATGAAGGAATTTTGTCATATTGCAGGATTCCAATGCAGCGAAATTGTTTCGGTACGCTACCGTTCCAGTGGCGTACCGTATTGTAGGGGGTTCCGGGGGCATGCTCCCCCGGAAAATTTTTGAAAAATTACACTCAAATAATGGATTGTAACGCTTTCTGGAAACACTTTTAGGGTAATATTTGTATGAAATTTATTAGCAGATAAACAGCTGTTAACTTATTAAAGGTAGCTCTTACACACGAACGGGCAAAAACTGCGGCTAAATTGGAGAACACCAACAACTCAGCTACACAAAAACTCAATAACTACACAAAAACCCAACAGAGTAGCCATTCTGCAATTGCTTCCACAAATTAGTTCAAAGAAACGTAAGTCGCGTAAATTTTGCACGATTTACGATTTGCGAAATTTATTGGTGTCTTTCTGTGTGTCTGAAACAAGTGTCCTTGGGGGTGTTAATAGCCAGATATCTTGGAAGACGTTATAAATTCCTATAACTTTATTACATTTTCAACAAAGGGCTCAACTTCAGAATCCAAACTTGGAAAATTTGGGGGGACATGGCCCCTTTCGCCCCCCCCCCCCCTAGCTACGCCTATGTACCGTTCATGTCGAAACCGTCTTTGTCGTAGCCTACTTATCGGCAAGTTGGGTTCTTCTCATTGTAGCTTATTTGGTTAGGATCCAAACCAGTAAAACTTTTTCAGCTCATTAATTTCACACGAGCTAAATCATGAACGAAATCATGCAGGTTCTGCTTGCAGACTTTAGATTGTGTGGCAATGCATTTTTATTAAATTGAGTGACAATTTGCTCACAAATTGGATGACATCTTATGATGTATCATTTATCTTATAAGATAAATGTGTTTCTCGGCAGTCGAGTGTAACAGGAATTGACAGCGATAGACACGTGTTTCGCCCATGAGGCTGGGCTCATCGGTATTTTTTTTTTTTTTTTTTTTTTTAACCGGTATCGGTAACCGGTATTCGGTATCGCACAATTAATTAATGGCACATAGTTCTCAACCGCTGCTTTTGTCAGTCAATTGAATCCTTACCTTTGTGGAAAGGAAACGACTAAGC
Source organism: Aplidium turbinatum (assembly GCF_918807975.1). NCBI lineage: Eukaryota > Metazoa > Chordata > Ascidiacea > Aplousobranchia > Polyclinidae > Aplidium > Aplidium turbinatum. Next base: position 17,599,018 of record NC_137480.1, on the reverse strand, counting down.
TCACTGTCGCCAGGATGATCGCTCCTTCTCAACTATGAGATAATTATGTTGCTTATTGAGATATCAATTGACTGGTTCACTATTCTTAGCTTGATAAAGTCTCAGTGAAGTTTGCTTTATATGACGGTAAGATAAATACTTTTCGAGGCCGTAATTATTTCAATCGTCCGTGACTGCTTTTACGTCGCTGGTTTAGTCGTCAACAGCAGAGAAACGATGAATCATATTGTTTTAAAAAAATTAGTGCAGTTAATTCTGACTTTGGCGTAGCCTATATTTTATTTCAATCTCATTTGACCTTATGCAATGTTTGAAATCGTATTTAACGCCACGCTTTTCCAACATTGCAACAAACTTAACAATGCTCCAAATGATTAGAATAAAAAGTAGTCTTGTTACTTAAACATACGTAATTTATTTTAAAGCATTGTCACGTGATGTCATCTCGTGTCCAGTGCCGGATTAAGGGTCTGCTGGCCTGTAGGCACATTTTATAAGTGGCCCGAAAATCAGGGTTGCCAACCAAAAAATTAGAATTAACAGTGTTGCAAAATCGTTGTTGCAACTATAACACAGGGTACCGTGCAAAAACTTGGTTATATGCCTAACCATGGCAACCTGGAGATACGGCATGATTTGTCACATTTTGATTACAGCTACCGTACTGCTAGTGTTTGACTGACATTTTCTAAGATTTTTTTACTTTTTGCTGTTTCCTAATGATATAAAAGCTTTTTGTTGTCTTGGAAAAGCAACAGCAAGTGAGAAAAAGTAAGTTGAAAAACGCTAAATCAGACTGTTGTTGAAAAATTAACAGTCTGACTAAAATCTTTGAAATCAAATTTTCTTTGTTTTTCAACACGTGAGGATGTTAAACCTATTGTGTCATCTGGGTAAAACAGCAAAGAAAGCGTAAAAATATAATTTTTAGAAAAATTTATTCAAACATTCCCCCAAAGTTAGCAAAATCTGGAAATTTCTGCAAAATGTGACAAATCAGGCCGTATCTTCAGGTTCCCATGGCCTAACTAAATAACAGTTCTTTGCGCTTTTTTGCGATTGAAAACGCGTTAACTAGTTTTTGGAGGTCAATCTTACGGAGTAGATCGCTTTCAATACACAAAAGTGCCAGTGTGCCAAGACGATGTTGACACATTGTTGATCGTTTAACGTCTTTAATTCGTTTCAGTTGTGAAGCGAGCGTTCCCCCGAGCAATTCGTAGCCATTGGAAAATAATTATTTTGAAAACATGACTAAATTTCTACTGATTTTAAAGTGGCCTGGATTTTTGACTGGCCTGTAGGCACGTGTCTACTTTGCCTAATGGTTAATCCGGCACTGCTCGTGTCCTGTGTTTGCCAAGTTCGCAACCATGTTTTTTCCGTTCAGTTTGTTTGTTTTGTTAGCAAAAAAAACATAATTATACAAAAGACAACAAACACAAATAATTCGCACAACAAGGATGGTAACGAAAGACCAAAAGTTCACTAATGTCAACTACCACATCCACTACGTGAAGCACACGTGTGTTATGTTTTTTCTTCTCCATTTATTACGATTTGGAGAGACCAAAACGTAAAGATCATTTCATTTTGCAATTAACAATCGACATTTAGAATTCTATTACTTTCAGCACGTTTTATTTGAAAAATGGCTAAAATTCTTCAAGCAAGTGCAGTCGTTTGTGGAACCTTGGGCTTGGTCTTTGTCATCGCAGCAATGGCGACATCCGGTTGGATGCGGGTAAGTTGCAAGACTTTTGTTGTTTTTATCCCTACTTCTTTGCTGCTTGGTGAAGTGTAACCTATCTTAGCGGAACCACCTTGGCAATGGCAGCATTCAAATGCTCTATACTCTATGCAACGGTGGGCAAACTGCGGCTCGCGAGCCGCATGCGCCTCTTCAACATAAATTTTGTGGCTCTTGTATTGAATCGTAATATTACAAAAAAATTAAGATTTTTTCCTATAAATATATTATCTCAGACTGTCAACCAAGCAGTGGCGTACCTAGGGTAGCCTGTAGCAGGTATGGCTCGAGCCACGGGTGCCACATTGATAGGGGCGCAAAAATCGGTTCGTATTAATAAAAATTTGTGACTTAGCCTACACTGTCTTCAAAATCTACTTTGCGGCCAATACAACACAAAGATCAAAAAGTTTACTGTAGCCATTGATACGCAATGGAATTGTGACGTTGCAAAAGCAACATTGTGCTTCTGGCTCATTTTGCGTTCAGTCAGCAACAATTGGAGGTTTAGTAAAGTCGCTAAGCAGCGATTACTTGAAGCTTAGAAGTAGTACCGGAACTTACCTATTCATTTTTACAAGAATTTATAACTTTGTAAAATCAAAACATTGTGCAACCTTGACAAATTAACACTTGGAAGAATTAATTCGCACAGCATTAACAACTTATCGTCCAAATTTTCAGAGATTAGTGAGTCAAGTACAAAACTCATATGGATAAACAATCATTGTGTTTTTATTGCTGTTATGTTATGTCAACTGATTTTGCGGCTCGCTGGTGTTTATGGTTTATTCGCGAGCGGCTCTTTCTTTGAACAACTTTGCCCACCCCTGCTCTATAGCATCATTTAATAGAAAAAGAGCGATACAGCTACCTGGATGTTATCCCAGGCCGAAGACAGTATTCGCTATAGACCAGTGAGGTGTACCCTTCACACTCGCCATTATGGCTATCCAATCAACAAAATGTTTTTTGGCGGCGTAGTGTAGAAAGGATCGATAGCGATAGACACAGCTTTCGTCATTAGGCTGGACTACTGGTAATGCACCACTAATTCGTCCCACATGGTCTAGTATCGATGGGTGTAAGTTAGTAAGCTGCTTACCAGTAGTCTATGTTAAGGTATGAATACTGCGCCCCTTCCTGGTGCCCACACCTGCCTCATCGACCGGCCAATCAACGACGCATTGCGTACTGTGACTGGATGCCTGCTACCTACTCCAATAGAATACCTGTCACTCCTTGCAGGCACCCAACCTGCTGAGCTTTGTGGAAAGGGAACCATTATACACCTGGCTCGCCGGGCAGAAGATCTTGACTACTTGTTCTACGCAAAAACTCACTGTTCCACCTTAGGAATCCTCCCGGCGATTAAAGTCAAGACACCACTTTGTACCAGCTTCCCTTGAGTTGTTTAGCGATTACACCACCAGTGCAGCACATTATATGGAAGATACTTTGGACACAGCATGGTGTGCCACCGATTCCAAACTCAATGGTTTTATATTTTACCCGGTGGCGTGCCCCCTGGTATGGACCTGCCCCGGCCGACTTGGCTCAAGCTCAATACAATTCGAACAGGAGTCGGTCGCTTCCATTCCAATATGTACAAGTGGGGTCTGGCTTTTTCATCGGTCTGCGAGTGCGGCACGAAGGAACAAATTGCTGACCATGTCATTCTTGAATGCCCCATTTACCAGGCGCCAAATGGAATGCGTGGCACAGCAACACTGGACGAAGCTACACTCACCCGGCTCAATGAAACTTAAAAATGACTATTGTCTTGATTATTTCAGAGAAGCAAAAGTACAAATTTTGTTCCAACATTTAAATTTTAGACAGATTGTTGGTGCAAAAAACGATCGCTTTTTTCATTCGTTCATTTTAAAAAAACAAACAAAAAAAACAACGTTTTTTTAAACAAACGACCACAATAAAAGACTCACATCTGTAGGCTCTAGGCATGTCACAAATCAGCAAATTCAGTTTAGGAAGCCATGACCAAGTAAGACCGACGTGAACACGTAAATCTCATTTGCTGATTTGGCAGCAGCTGAAATATAGCCTACTTGCTGAGTTGTCATATGCCGACGACCTAATATTTGTTATTAACTCTGTCCTCAAAGTAGCTTCTGGTGCTGGAAAGGTAATGTAAAAGTATTTTTAGGGTTGTCTATCTGTGGACAAGTTAATGCAGGCGGTGTCATCCATGAACGACCAAAGTGCTCCACAAGCGAATGATAATGTGATGAATATGTTACGAGGCCAGAAGCTCTGCTTCGAAACAGGCTTGTTCCAATTGAGCATGTCCTTAGGTTCCATAATCAACTACAAGATCTCAATTTCATGTGAGTCGAATAGTTTACACTTAGCAATTACTGTTTGCAATGCTAGTTGAACTGACCAGGCTATTGAATTGTTGGCCAACTTGCTACGTCCAGCAACTGCGTTAGAAGCCTAAAGCGGAAAAGGGCATGAAGCCTACAGCTCTGATGCGATTCAGTTCAAACCATTGCTGTTTACACGGTTTTTAGCATCCTCAGCACATGTTTCATAAAAAAAGCAAAAATAATTACGATCGCTTTCACCCGCATAGCCCCGAGTTAGTTACGGCTTGTATCTTGTTTGTAAATTTCTCCTCTGTCCATAATGCCTAGAACAAGGGTCTCAAACTCAAATTGCTCTGAGGGCCAGATGAATAACTTACTTGTAAATTAACCCGAGAGCAATACCTTTTTTACATTGCGGAAAGTTAAGCCTGTCTCCCTGGCCCGTTCGTTATTGTAACTTTGTGGACAGATCATGCAGAGTTTCCGATCAGTGCCGGTCTTAGGGTATTTCAGGCCCTGTGTGGAATATGCTTTGCGGCCCCCAATGACAATGACTCAATTCAGTAGCGTAGCTAGGTATTTTGAAAGGTGAGGGGGTTTTGACGGCCGGCGGGCGAAGCCTGACGGCGTGCTCGTCGAAGGCGACACCCAGTGGTGGGTTCTGGGAGGCTTCCTCCAAAACATTTTGAAAAATAACTTTGAATTTGATGCAATCTGAAAGTATGTTCAACAAAAAATTGGGTATGAATATTACTGTAGAATGGTGCTGTCCGGTGGCATAGCAAAAGGATAAGATCATGTTTTCTTTGGCATTTTTCGGAAATAAAGCTGAGTCATTATGTTTTCTTGTTGCTAACTCTTGGCTGAGATATTTGAATGTTTGGTGTTGGTAAAACTCGCTCTTTTAATGTAGTTTCGTTTAAAATAAGGCAAACTTTATTTTAAAGACATACCGGAAGGCTACTTGCTTGCGAATCGATTTTTTTCCATTGGAATGACAAAAATAACTGAATTTTCTGAGTAAATTGCGGGCCCTATGCGATCGCACGGTTTGCACATCCTAAAGACCGGCACTGTTCCGATCCACACTCTTTTTCCACAGGTATATCGACTGCCCAAGTGCCCAGCCTGGCTCTCGCGACTTAAGCTGATGGACCTCCCCCGGGTGCATCGCCACCTTAAAGTCATCACGCTCCCCGCCACCACGGGTGTGGTAGAGACCTGTTTTTTGAAGTCTTTGACCTGGCTGTGTTTACTGTGCTCTTTTCACCGTGTCAATCCCTTTGAAACTAAACTGTGCGATGTTGACAGGGCTGTGTGAGCACCATCTTGCCCCCCCCCGAAATCCACTAGTGGGCTTCCATGTTTAGTGCTTGCTCTTAAAAATAGAACCAGAAAGCGTTTAGTGCTGCAAACTCTTTCAATGTAAGGAAAAAATTTACGTTTATCATATTAGCAAAGAGTAAGATTTTGTAAAAAAAATAGTTAATAGGCTATGCCGACAATGCACAGGGGGATCTAGAAAAAAATTGGGAAAGAACCAGAGTTTCAACAAAGTAAAGTTGATATCATAAACGAACAATGCAATCCAAAACTTGACGTACAAATAAATGAAACTGAAAGAGGGTATGGGTCGGCTTGCTATATCACGTTGGTGTTGGCATAGAAATAAAACTTTAAATAACATTAAAAGAAATTGCTTCATCTCAAAAGTCGTAAAAATGTACCCGCTGGCCATATGTTTGAGACCCTTGGCCCTAGATGAAAGATATTTTTGAAAAACATAGTTGAGTGAGTTTATATTTCAAACTATAACTGCAACAAGAAAACGACTTTGCTAAGAGATCGCGTTTTGTACTTTCAGTCAACGCAATGGATCACTTCATCCAAGCTACGGCTGGGCTGCTAATCGTTGGAACAATTCTATTAGTTCCCGCTATTATTCTTGTGACACTCGGTGCTTGTTCTGACTCGATGAGCGAACAAAGGAAAAATTCTGCTCATACTTGCACTCGAATCGGATGCATGATCTTTGTCATTGCAGGTAACAAACTTCTTAATGATTCGCTATCGCTAAGGTACCGCAGTATAGTCCTATCATATAGGCTAATCTTAAAATTCCACAAGTACAGATAGAATTACCTGTTTTCACCTGATGGTTGCTGTGGTGGTAGCGGTTTCTTCGGCTGGTGTCGTCGTCGTCGTTCGCATGAAGCAGAAAGTTTGTGGTCAGCCGAATGGAAGGCCTTGGAGCCAACTTTTCGTCAGATCGTCAAGTGTGCGGAGGCCTGTTATTCCATTGGGAGAGGAATAGATGGGACTCCCAAAGATGATGTGGTTGGCTGTTTGCTCCGTCGCACTGCACTGACACGCAGCAGAGTCCCTTATGCCCCAGCGTGTCAAGCAAGCATTGAAGCGGCCAACTCGCGTTCTTAATCGGTTCAGTGTCGCCCACTCCCGTCTCTGAAGCTCAGAACCAAGTGGGAGTGAAGAGGCAGGAGAGACATCGAATAGAACGAGGCGAGACTTTATTTTTGGTACAGTGCTCAATCCCTCGGACCAGGCATCTGACGTGCTGAAATCAGCGAGCTGGAGTTTTGTAGCATGCCTTACAAAAGGGCACCGTGATGGTAGGCGTTGTATGATTGGGACATTGAGATTGTCGTGGTGTCATGATTGCGGTGTGTTGAGTTTGTGTACTATCAGACGTGGTTAACTGGTTAATGTAATTGGTCGATTTAGTGCCGCAATTCTTCTCACTCGGCACGAATGTGCCCCTAAAATTTGGTCATGCTTGAAGAAGAATTTTCAGCCTATGTATGGTCAATTGGTCAACCGTGCCGAGACGGAAGAATTACCACATTTAATCCACAAATTTCATTAACCACGTCTGACAACAAACAAACTCAACACACAGCAAGCAACCATGATAGCAGCCTCAAACCGAAGATAAGAGCCCTTACAAAACAGCAATAAGCCTATTCTAACTCGGAATGGCCCGTTTCGGTGAGTCCAATCCCTATTCGATGATTTTTTCAATTTTTTTTTTAATTATCGGGTACCATAGCCTAATTATCATTGCCGTTTTAGGGTTAGTGGTTAGGATTAGGGGTTAGAGGTTAGGAACTCACCGAATCGGACTCACCGAATAGTAGCAGATCCATTCTAACTCCAGCACTGTACTTGTCATAGCGCATCACTAGGGAACTGTTTCGAAAGCTAGTAAAAATTCGCTGCTACCACAGTGAACCCGCAGCATCACGCTGAAGCAGATCGTTCTATCTGGTTTGCCTACAGTTGTGAAATAAGTTACAATCATGTTGTCAAAAGGGAAACTCAATCTATTATATTATACTAAACTACTGCAATCCAAACATTCCGTTGCAATTCGATCTTCAATGCTGTGAGAAGCTTACATTGAAGTTGTGTCGTAATTGGCAGCATGATGTTATAATTTATACTGTTCAAGGGAAGCAGCATTGATTAGTGACGTATTGAAAGGACTACAAGCGAGCCAATTGTGTAACTAATTTATTTTGGTCTCAATAAGCAAGTGGAAGCCCTGTGTTTCCGTTTTTTGGCTTATTGCTTTTATAAATCTCAGCAACTATAATGTAGGCTAAACATGTATTGATTTTCACTATAGTGTTGAGAAATGAAAGTAAACGGAACTGAAATTATTTTTTATTCATTTAGCACTTGTGATCGGCGCTGGATCACTGACCTACACAATTCCTCAAAGCAAAACTGTGCATAATCCCACTCGCTTTATGCAGCAAATATATGTGTCGATGTACAAGGGAATGAGCGAAATGATGGCCGGAGGAGGCGGATCCACCATGAATATGAACGAAATGTTTGGCATCCCAGAACATCAGCCTGGTGGTAATGGTGGCGATCAATCCTCCATGTCTGATCTGAAATCTTTGCTTAAAAACAATGAAAACGTTGACCTTTCTGAAACTGGAAACTCGGGTGTTAAAAGCAGAGGAAAGCGGCAAAGTGAGGATTACGTTTTTCCTTCCAGCAAGCCTATAAGTGGATACGCACCAAGGGAAGACTTCTCGTCTAGCAATAACAACTATCAGCAGATGCAACAAGCAATGATGATGGAAATGATTAAAGACTTGGATCCAATGTATGCATACTCATTCTTCATGGCCTGGATCAGCTTTGCTCTGGTTCTTTTGACAGCTGTATTAACAGCACAAGCGTATCGAAACATGAGACTGTACAACTCAGACAACTACCGTGTTCCTATGCTTTAAATGGACCCTTTGAAGAAAAAATAAAGCAAATTCAACTTAACTGATTGTATATGTACAGAATTAACAAACTTGGAGAACTATTGCATAACAAAGGTTACATCCGACACTTTACAGATTTGTGATTATGAAACTCAGTCTTGCCTGACATGTCACTTGTTAACTTCCATTATTGTTTATATGTTTGACATTTCAAGAACATCATGTAGCATAAACGTGTGAATAAGTTATTGTCGTGTTTTTTTTAAACATTACATTGCAGAGACTAAGTTAACTGCGTCAAAACTCATAAGGGCATTTCAAAGTTCGGAAAATTCTTAGTAAAATCGGCTTTGGCTGCATGAAAGCTTTACACTACAGCATTTGGACAGAAAAATGCGACGTTATTAGAAATCTCACGTAGCAGACATGTCGCCTGTAAACTGCACATTTTGTCAATTTATTGTTAGAATCAAGTTTATCCATTTCTACAATTTAATGTCTCTTGTTCCCGTATTGTGAATAGCTTTAGCAATACCTATTAATTCGTTTCATAGGCATAAGTGCATGTACTGTATAGATACGGTTTTGAATCTTTATCCTCGGATTGATAAATCCTCGTGAGGTTATTACCAGGAAGTTTTACATACTTGTAGAAGATTTTGACGCAGGGCCCTTATATGTAAGACTTGTCCTTATTTTGAACGGTCAGGCCTTAGAAAACTTAAATGTCCTTATTTCTAAGAAATGTCCTTATTTTCGACTTGCGTCCTTATTTTGTCCTATTTTCAACAATTACAGAACTTCGATCGTTTTCCTCTGGTATCCGGTGTTACATAATATTCTAAAATTAGTCTAATCAGTTTCCCCTAGTCATCAGAATTCTTCAACGCCAAAGTTGGAGTGTGTCTTCTTGACCTACGATCGATGCCAGGCTAAATCTCGGCACAGATCACGAACTTTATTCTCTCCTCTATTCAAGAGAATGGCCTAGACATGAAACAGCTGTCATTCTTTTGTGCCGATAATGCACCAGTGAATTTTGGAAGATCACAGCATAGTGGAAAAAACAACGTCTTCTCTCGTCTCAAAGAGCAAACATTGCATCTGATTACAGTCGGCTGCCCTGCTCATATTTACATAATGCAGCAGAGAAGGGATCACAGCGCCTCACACTCGACATAGAAACAATCGTACTGAAGATTGGTATCTACTTCAAAATCCAAACTGGTAGAACGTTGAGGCTCAAGCATTTCTGTGAGGAGCTTGATATCAACTACTCGACTCTACCAACACACACGCCGACTCGATAGACCACACTTGATGCTGTACTCGAGCGAATGATCGATCTCTGGGAACCACTCAAAGCGCATTTTCTTTCGCTGAAACATCCACCAAGAATATTGGAGGATTTCTTTAAATCAGAAGAGTCACTGATCATCGTATCATTCCTCCACGGCGCTCTCTTGCTCTTTAATAAACCACTGTTACTCCTGCAAAGTCAAATGTGTTGTTTCCAGAACTGGCAGAGATAATTGAATCTTGCAAGATCAAAATATTGCAACGCCAGTGTTCAGGGTTTTTCGAGCGACAACAGACGAACTACAAAGAACAGTCGATAAAGAGCATGCTAAGGTTCTGAAAGCGAGCTTCCAGGAGTTGTACACCATTACCAAAGAGTGTTCTCTCTTGTTTCGGCGCAGTGGATCAAGCAAAGGAACAGACTTAGTGAAATGACAGTCAAATCCCAGCTACAAGTAAAGATAAACCTATACCTGAGCTGCCGTGAGTTCCATGAAGCAATTTCTAATAAGGAGTTGCTAGAGCAGATTGCTTCTGGCAAAAAGTATGGAATGTGATATGACACGGCTCGTATAAATACAAAGTAGCCTATGTCCAAAAGCGTTTTTAAAATGCTAATCTAATTTTTCGGTTGTCCTTATTTCTGGGTCTATGTCGATGGCAACCCTGCCTATACAATTATCTTTCCTCCAATTTAAATCACTAGATTTATGGAAGTTTGATATTGTGTCTGTCCGTTACCCTATTTTTCATGAATTTGTGTAGATTGTAATTAGGGCTTTAAATAAGTTACCAAGGCTGTCAAAGATGACTGGGTATATAGTCACAAAGGGAGGGTGGGAACTAGCCCTAGCGCATTAGAACCCTCTTCATAAATTGAAAAAAAATTATATGTAAATTTTTTTTTATTAAGGGAACGCCTCTAATGAAAAAAAAAATTTTTGAAGAAAATTATATTTTGGACGGAAAAGTTAGAGAATTTCATCAGGATTCTGAATATTATGGAAGTTTGAAGTTAAGTAGAAGTTAAAAAAAAATATGGAAGTTTCTCCACAATTCCAATTCTTTTCCTGTTAAATTTTAGAACTAGTGAAGCTACCACGCGACCCAAACGTCTAAAATATGCCAGAACGATGATACGATATGCTGAAAATATACTAATAGTAGCAACAGAAAAACCCTTTCTGGTTTTATATATTTGTGGTATTTGTAGCTGTTGTTTTGGTCATGCTTCAGCAGTTACAAATTTCCTGTATGTAGAACGCCCATAATAATAGCCGATAGGTTACTGGCATAGGTACTCAGCTTGCATTGACGATAATGTTTTAATTTGCAATGGCTAGTTTACTCATTTGGATAGATGTTGTATTGAAAACAAACGATACGATATAACATTCTTAATTTCTTAACGTCGCATTTAATGCCTTACGTAGACGACGTAGTTGGCTTACTAAACCCAACGAACTACACGTATTGAGGGTACGTTCAGTGGCGTACGCATGATTTTGTTCCGTGGGGAGGGGGGCATTCGATATAATTTGACTTTTTTTGTCAAGAGTTCCCTTACGCTACTCTATAGTCTGACCAAGGTTTAAGGTAGCTTATCTCAAGTTATCTGTTCGTGAAATATAGACTCTCGCGGTCTTTGCGTATCAGTGGCGTATATTCAGGGTGTTCACTGAACACCTTGAACACTTTCACTGAACACCTTCACTTTCACTGAACACCCCAAGAAATCCAGAAAAAAAGAAAATTTCCATCGGTTGTCGTTGTGGGTTGTCGATGTTGTCGTCGGTGCAAAAGGCATTCAAAGCATATAGCAGTGGCGTATATTCAGGGTATAGTTGAGAGTCAAATATTATATTGTATCTCAACATGGTGTCATGAAAACAAAACTAGCCTACATTTAATCCTTTACAGTTTACACTGCAAGAAGTCACATACCACGTACTATGCGGCATTCCAGCTTGACGAAAAAGGTTTCATAGCTGTGACGTCACACTTGAGGCAAGCCTCAAATCGTAGCTAAATCGTTCATGATGATTGCTGGGCGACTTAGCGAAAGAAAAAGGCACGCATAATGCAGTGTATGGAAGTTTTCTGATCTGAAGTGAGGCAAGGCTTGGCGTTGCCTCTCCTCGCGTATTTCAACGATTTTGACCACGTGAACGCTCGATATGAATATCGCCACAGAAACAGAAAAAATTGAAGCACAGTTTGGGTGTAGAAACGTAAAATTTGAGTCAAAGGGGTACGACTACAGCAATTCACACAAATAAAAGCACCTAAAAACGTGCAATATTTACTACTTTTTAACAAATAATATTTATTCTGTGATAACCATATCTTTGATACAAATTTTGCTTTGCCAGATGGTGGCAGGTGAGGCACTGCCTCACCTGCCTCCCCTAACTGCACGTCCCTGCAATTAACCACATGAAAAATACAGAGATTGCAACTTTCATGTGTAAATATTCAAAAAAGCTACTTTCCACAACATTCAATGATAGGCTATAATTATGTGTAAACAATCAGGTAGCCTAACAACAAGAAGTAATTCTCCTTATATTCCGATATATTGCAGAATTAACACTTGCAAACAATCAATACGGTACATGGGAGTGGGACCAACAGTTTGGAGCAAGCTTCCCCTACTATAAGAAATGAATGCAAAACTGTAAAAGACTTTAAATCAAAAATGAACAAGCTAAATCTTCCTTGAAATAATCCTATAAGTTATAAGTAGGCCTATTACATGCACCAAACTTACTAATATATATATTTTTTGCCCAGAAATGATAGGCCAATGTGTGTAGATTTATTAGCAAAATAGTAAGGTTGTAAGTAGCCTACTCCTACTGGCCTTCTGGTTCTTGTTTTTTTTTTGTCCACAGAAGTTCTACAGAGTCTGCAGAAGTTTTTCCATCCTCTTCGACCAATCGCCATCTTTCGGTGAAGTGGTGGCCATGTGCTCCAACCAGTTGTTTTATATCAATATCTTGGACTGGATCGTCATGCTATTGTCTGATTGTTTATCTATTTTTCTAACATGCCGAATTGGATTTTTTTTTTGTTATGGTTTAACCCTATATGGACAAATTTATCGTTTGGTTAAAAAAAAAACTTTTTTTTCTATTTTTTGAAAACATTTTAGTCCAGTCAAAACATGTTGTATTTAAAAATTTTTTTTTTCGAGTTCTTTAATTTTTTTTCAAACGTAGCAAATCTGTTACGTCAGGCACATTCGCACTACCTACAGAATTTTGAAACGTAGCAGATCTGTAACGTCAGGCGCTCTAGCAACAAAAGCACACAATAAACAGCAACAAGCAACTAGTTTATTTTCATTCAAACAGCTCAAAATTGTTCATTTTTTGTAGAATTTCAAAACAGTGTTTCGTTTTGTCTATGCAAAGGTGTTCTTCACACTTCTAACAAAAGTATAGGCAGCTTGTCCAGCCAGACATTTTGCATAATCCCCTTTCTTTGTAAATATATATGCAAACTTCTTAGCTGTTTTTCCGAGACGTTTGGAAGGGTCTAACCATAGATATCTTACATATGTAAGATATCTATGACCATACTATGTAAGATATCTATGGTCTAACTGGACCAAATACAAATAGGACTGCTCCACAATAGCTTCATCATATAACAGTTTGAAGTAATTGGCTGATGATGAAATGTGGGTCAGACTGTTCACGCACAGTGGTCATCGAAGGGGTGTTTCTCATGGAAGGACTTTTTCTTACACAGCTCCAAATTGAACAGGGTGGTTTGGTTGTCCTTGGTGGTGGATTGATGGATTCCATTATGCCTTTATCTAAAAATAACAAGTTGTAAAAGAGTAAGGAAAAATACTACAAAGCTGCAGTATAAAAGTAAATGACAAGAATCACTATTATTTTCCATTTACGAATTTGACATAGGCTACATATGCAATTATGCATTGTACAAACATTACCTATTGTGGGATTGAGAAATAAGTGAGACATTTTCAAACAAATACAAAACTCAATGTGGCTCAAGAGAGCATGGTGGAGAGTCCTTTTTACCATCAGAGTATATATCAAACACATCAGTTTGATAGTAGAGAGGTATGATTTATATTTTTAGTTGTCATCGCCGTGTGGGTCTCTGGTTATCATTATAATATGGAATGGATTTTTTTTGCAGTACATGTAAGTTTCTTTTGTGACAAAGTCCACTAAAACTGAGTTAATGCTTGGTTATATGGAAGGCCAGCCATTATACGTGTTCACTGATAGTGTTTATTTGTATGAAACTTACCTGAATCACTAAAGCTGTCATCTGGCACATCAACAAAGGTAGAAGGGTCTACTACTGGAACATTCTTAGTGTCAGACTCCAAAATATCAAAACATTCATCTTTTCTTTTTCCACCAACTGGTCTTGTATACCGATTTTTTCCATAAAAAGATCATGCATTCATTTTGCACCTATGAAAATAAAACTTTATTGATAACAAATCTAACAAAACAAAAGTTTTGAGGTCAAAAAAACAGTTGCATGATGGACGAAGTCAACAGATTTGTTACGTTTGAACTTAGGATGACTGTAGCATATATAAACATCATTTATGAAATATCTTATTCTTCAAAATTAAAACTTATGAATGCTTTTACAGTAAAATAAATTGCGATAATTTGAAACGTAACAGATCTATCACAAATGTCCATATAGGGCGTGTAAAACATACGGTAACCCAAATTTATCATATTACTGTGACATGCCACTACTACATCCCAGCTGGCGATGCCTGTCGTTTTTGCATTAATTCAACGTTTGCTAACGTTGGATCAGTATGGAGGTGACGAGTTTAGCTGACTATGGTCTAAAATTATCTCTTTATCAACGCAACTTTTATCAAAGCACGCTTGATATCTTCAAGACATAACTTCTCTGGGTATAATTGAATTTCCGCAAGATGATGATGATTTTTTTGCTAGTTTGTTTTATTTGTTTTTGTCATTGTTTTCATGTCGTCAAGTTATAGCCTATCTGTTATAGTCGTCATTTTATTTACGTTGATTTTATGTAACTTGTGACCTGCCTCACTACATAATAACATTTAGCGTTTTCTGGTACAGACGTTGGAATTGATTACCACCGCACAACGCTTGTAATCAATTAAGCGTTCTGTACCACGTTCCTTAGTTGATTGTTTTGCGTTTCTTTCTTGATATATATTGAGTTGTTTTTGTGCACATAAGTCAGTAAGTAACAAACCAGCTCAGTGGCCGAGTGGTTTCGCCTTCGGCTCTGGTGCTGGTAGATCTGAGATCGATTCCAGGTCGGGTCAAACCGAAGACTTTAAAAACGGTACCGATTGTGTTCTATCCTGCATAGCGCAGTGAGAGTGAGTCGGGTAATAATGTGATAACATCGTAAACCTGATATAAATTGAAAATGAGCCCTGTCGCTAAAAGACCTTAGCTGTTGTAGAGCGACAATAAATAAAACCATAACATTATTAGTAAGTAACAAACCAGCTCAGTGGCCGAGTGGTTTCGCCTTCGGCTCTGGTGCTGGTAGATCTGAGATCGATTCCAGGTCGGGTCAAACCGAAGACTTTAAAAACGGTACCGATTGTGTTCTATCCTGCATAGCGCAGTGAGAATGAGTCGGGTAATAATGTGACAACATCGTAAACCTGATATAAATTAAAAATGAGCCCTGTCGCTAAAAGACCTTAGCTGTTGTAGAGCGACAATAAATAAAACCATAACATTGTTATTATTATTATCAGTAAGTAACAAACCAGCTCAGTGGCCGAGTGGTTTCGCCTTCGGCTCTGGTACTGGTAGATCTGAGATCGATTCCAGGTCGGGTCAAACCGAAGACTTTAAAAACGGTACCGATTGTGTTCTATCCTGCATAGCGCAGTGAGAATGAGTCGGGTAATAATGTGATAACATCGTAAACCTGATACAAATTAAAAATGAGCCCTGTCGCTAAAAGACCTTAGCTGTTGTAGAGCGACAATAAATAAAACCATAACATTATTATTATTAGTAAGTAACAAGAGGTAAATGATTTTCTGACTTGGTTGGCTATCGCTACAATTATTATTGTTTATTTTATATTAAACGTCTGGAAATACAACACTATCTATTTTGTGAGTCGTGCAAGGCCTATGGTGCGTTGCGCTTGAAATGGCTTTGCCCGTGGTAGGATTTCTTTGTGGGGTTTTCTTTGCCTGCCTTGCTCTTCTTTGCCATGAGCTAAACGCATCAAGACGTGTTCCCCTTACGACCATCAGCACTCTTGATAACGCACCATGGCCGATCTTCATAGCAACTGTCCATACAAATCTTAAATATATCAGCTAAAGCTATGTGGGCTAATAAAGCTATAGCCTAAATATATGTTATTTTTGTTTTGTAACGTTTTATTTTTTGTTTTCCCTTTATATCTTAAATTTTTCTGAAGGTGTTGCGACCGTGCCAAATTTCTTTCAACTCAATAACTTACTTCGGTCTCAAGCACGTTTTAACGTTCGCGTTTTGTCGCTTCTACCCTTTTCTCGACCTTTGCTATGCTGACGTGTATTGTTTTGATATGATGGTCAGAAATAAAAACAACTGATCTGTGTTCACTGAACACCCCAAGAAATCCAGAAAAAATAAAAATTTCCTTCGGTTGTCGATATTCTAACATCTTGCTGCATGCTGATTGCCTTCTTTTCAATTGCAAAACTTGTCCCCTTCTAATTTTAATACTCCAACGTTTGAGGTCATTGCCTTTAATTTTTTTCGGTCATACCTTTAAGCTGGGTGTGCACTGAGGTGGGCACTTTAACAAGCAGATTTCTAATAATCCACGCGCGTATCCAATCCAACCACGAACCAATGAGATGCTACTTTATCTGCTATTGTGACCATTCCAGCGTTCAGCCAGAGAATTAATAATTACTTTGAACTTTGTTTGGTAATTACAGAAGAAAAAAGAGCTATGGCAGAGGTGGGAATCAAGCCCACGTCATTGTAATGACTACTACCGCCCTAACCCAATGCGCCAAGCCAACCGATGGCAAAGCGATGATTTAATTTAGCTAGAATTTGCGTTTTTCCTTTATTCTTCCTAAACGCAATCTTGATGACGTCATGAAAAGCGTAACTTCTGATTGGTTCGTGCTGGATTGGATATCTGCATGTTAAAGTGCCTACCGTGCACTGACAGCTTGGTGAATGCTATTTAAAGGGATACTAAAGGAAAAACCTGACTTGGCGATTTTCCACGTTCTTTGTGTTTAACTTGCTACCATAAAACGATTTTCAGTAAAATTTTGCCCCATTGCGGTCTGATCAGCATTCTGCGCGTAGGCCTACTTTTGTCAGAGCTTTCAAAACCAGAATGGGCCTGAGCAGCGAAGCGTGCGACTGTACTGTCTACGTAATAAAAGACGAGCAATCAGCTGATCACGCAACAGTTGTTACTGCCGGCGATTTAACTGTAGGCTATGTATGTGTGTAGCCTAGGTTACATCAAAACATCAGATTTCAACGTCAAAACATCAGACAGTTTGCTCAAAACCTCAGATCTGATGTTAAAACATCAGATGTTGTAACGTGGCTTTTGTTATTGCTGTCTTTTATTACGTATTCTCGAGCTGTGTTTGCACTTTTTGGTCATTTTGAAAAAAAATGAAAAAAATGAAACATTGGACTTTGGGCCTTGCCAGCGCCATTGAAAACAAATTTTATTCGGTAATTTTTTTTTGAAATGTATTCTTGAATGTTCAGTTTACTCATTTTAATGCTTAATTCCCGTTTGAAAATTTCATTGAGTATGCCTTTAAAATAAACAATTAAGAAAAATGACGTCACAAGGCAGGGAAAACAGCAATGGTTTTAGTTCAGCCAGGCTGTTCACTCGCTGATCTGAACACCTTGGCACGTCATTGGGGGAATCCCAGGCAATAGCAAGTTTTAGCTTGTTGGATTAGAGTTTGAGGTGATCAGAGTTGGAAACAAGATAAGATAAAATGTTTTTTATGCACCAAGTGCCAGTAAATTAGGACTAGCTTGTCTGAATCTGCAACAAAGCTTATGGCAACAGCCAATATCATTGATGCACCATTCTAAAACAACACATCTATTCGTTTTGTAATTTACATAGCAATCGACTTTCTTTTCTTGTTTATTAACGAGTTGCTTTGCTATTGTTTTTTGTTTCAACTTTCACCTGTTTGTTTTTAATTCGCTTGTACATTTCTCAAGGTGTTGCGACCGTGCCTAATCCTTGCATGAAGTAAATCATTTCCATCTCGAGCACGCTTTAACTTTCGCGTTTTTTCAGACTCCTGCTGTGTTATGGCAAGTAATATTGTTCGTTTTGATGATCGGAAATAAAAACTGAACTGAAGTATGTGACTTTAGAAATGCAACTTAATGTTTGATATTATTAAGTCTTTCATTCAATAGGCGCTGTCAAATAAATATCTATTTTGTATTCTTCTCCATTCCGACAACATTAGTTTTGTCAGTTCTGTTCATGTTCAGAATTTGTGCTGAAAATGCTCTCAGAACGCACCAAATTCAATGTTAATTTTAAAATTTTTCTGGGGGAGGCCTCCCAGACCCCCCGCAGGCCCCGCTGTTGCTTTGCCGTCACTGAACACCCTGTCAAAGTGGTCACGGTACGCCACTGCTGCGTATGTCACTGTACAGATACCGATTCTGAATATGAAAAGCATGATAATAGGCCTAAACGGAGAAGTAAAAACTAGGGATGCGAAACTTCATCCGCTTTTGGCTTATCCACAACACTAGAAGGGTTACGTTTTTTTCTAATTTACAAAATATTTTACTTTTTATGGGTTATATAAGAAGAGTTAAGTTGGTTTTAAAGTAATTTAAGGTTTTTAGTTGAAAGCAAGCCTGCAGTAAAGCGTAAAAAATGTCAAATTGGCAATTGACCCTTCTAATGTTGAAGGAACAGCGGAGTTGCGCGTCCCGTAATGTACCGCTCCTAGTAAAAACCATAATAGTTCGATCATGATAGGCAACGTCATAACATTAATTAAAACATAAATCGAACTACTGTGTGAAAGTTTAAATATCGAATGCAATTTTAACTTTAATCAAAAATTACCGCACTCTGAACAATAGAACGAAAAAGAAGGCCTACCCTAAACCAGTGATGAGCAACCTTTTTGTGACTGTGGACCATACAATTTTTTTAGAAATATCTGTGGACCATAGCCTTTTTTTTATATCAGATTTATAATTGTGGCTTAAGTTTAGAAAAACAACATATTTATAAGTAATAAATTTAACCAAACAATTATAAGTAACAATTGACCAAATATCATAAAATTTTACGTCAGTGACTGCCTTATTCTTGATGTTTGTCACACATTAAGTCATAATTACAAGTAAAAGTTTGATTCAATTTTAATCTTACTGTACCACGCTTATTAATATCAAGTCGGTTTCTTTTTTTACAAAAAATGTTATTAATCACAGAAAATCCAGCCTCAACTAGCCATGTTGTTGGAAAGGATATGATGAAAGATTGTACAATTTCGTAAATTTATGGATTGGAGTTCATTATTTCAGTATAACCAAAAACACCTTCTATTTTTATTTTTGTAGTAAGCTGAACATTTTCTTTCTTGTCTAACAGCTCTTCACATATTTTTGGATCAATATTTTCATTTGGTTCAAAGTTTGAAAGATCAAGAACCCATTCTGGGATATCTTTTTCCAGAATGTCTTTAAACCGTCTCTGACAGTCTTCATGGAGACTTTCTAAATGGTGGTAACAAGCGTTTATACAATTTTCTGAAGGATTACTGATTTCTAAATTCTTGAATAAAAATGTGTTTTTCTTTTGAAACAGATTTTTCCAATACATCAACTTATTCATAATTTTATTCACTTGTTGATTCATTCATATCAGTTTGTATCCTCTGTGGATCCTTCTCTGTTATCATGGGCCAATCCTATAGATGTTTGCTGGTACACACCTTCATTTTCTTTGAATTTTTATTCACGAAGCCCTTTATTTTCTGGATGGTTTTCACTAAGTCTGATTTTCTTTCTTATATTGTCAGATTAAGTTGATTGATAGCTTCGAAAATATCACTAAGATAGATTTTTTTTTATAACAATATGGAAATAACTTTACCGAAAGCGTGTGTGTCTTGAATTATTTTATCTGTGGACCACCGAAAATTCTCTGTGGACCACTTGTGGTCCACCTGGACCACGTTGCTCTTCACTGCCCTAAACCACTCTCAAACAATAACATATTTACACTACACAATAACGCTGAAAAAACACGCTCAGTAAGAGACTAAGAGTATGTAAAGCTAATAAATCATTTAATGGACAATTGAAAACTTTGATTAAGATTCTCAAAAAATGTTGCTTTCAACTCTGGTTTCTCTCCAAGCGTAGCCTACCGGTACCCATGAAATTTCATATCATATTACTGGCCTATTTCAAGCTTTGATACACCTAAATTTCGATAAATGTAATACGTTTTTGGCATGCGAGATTATATTGACTAGATTACCTATAAAAGTTACTTTGGATATTTAATTATTTATGGTGGCCCATAGACCTACCAGACAATAAACAAACTTGAATTACAATAGACGCAAAACGGTTTGCATGAAATCTTACGTAGGCTATAAAACGAAAAAGATAGTAGTGTTTTTATTTATCGTCCATCAATAATGGTGAGAGCAAAATAATGATAAGCCGGAGTGCTAGGACTAAATTCACCTGATTAGAAACGAAACCCGGAATCTAGGCTAATGCGTTTGCACGAAGGTGATAAACGCAACGTACATAATCAAATAAGTAATTTTAGACAAAGTCCAATCGTGGATTGTTATTGCTAAACTCTGTTATTACGTCATCATAGTTTAGCTCTAACTCCCGATGAACGTACAATAATGCCAGTCCGTTGAGACGTTCTTCTCCCACTGTAGATCTCAAATAATTATTTATGTCGGCTACTTTAGAATACTGAAAGATCTCTCACTCGTAGCTGTTGTTACTGGTATAGTTGCAAATATCTGTAGCAACGTTGCGATGTTGGGGAACGTTTTTAGGTCCACTGCGGCTTTGAGAGCATCAATAACTTTATCAGGTATAGGCTACATGAACTGTTTCGCCAATGGATTTGCCATCTCAAATATTCTACTTTGACCGAATCTTTTCCACATGAAAGAAAAGAGCTGTACGTGCTAACGTTTTTTTTTTTCAATGGCTTTAAATGGTCGACTTGAACAATATTTCGGTAGCAGAGATGAAGTGAAAATGCAATAGTTGTTTGAGAGCTGAATCGTTCTCGCAATTGCAATACGCTTCTGAGGTAGTATTCAGAAGGAGTGTCAGCTGGTACATTACTTCTCTGTTTTTGAAAGCGAGCTAATCTCGGTATAGTAATGGCTTCACCGTATAGTTCCTCAGATTGGGAAAAAATAAAAACATTGTTAATTGCTTTGACAGTGCAATCCAAAACATATTAAATGTCTTAATCTACGTCGTTAACTACTAAAACATTTTTAGGGGGGGGGGCATGCCCCCCCCCCATGCGTACGCTAGTGCATGCTGGTACAATGGTATTGCATCAACCCAGATCAACCTATGAGAGCCTTTTTTAAATTTCATTTCTTGACCATTTTATTGAAAAAAATGTGTATAAATATTTTCGCACACGAGTAACTTTCAATTTTTCTTTTTTAGGAAAGTGACATTTTAGAGAAAAAAGCTCTCATAGGTAAGCTATTTGCATATAAGGTAGATCTAGCACTTCATAACATTTCTTGTTGCTATATGGTGCTGGTAGTGAGAAACAGTATTTTGTATTAGCATGTCAAAAAATAATTATTGAAATATTGTCTGTGTTTGAAGGAAGCTCATTGCATCAAATTAAACTTTTATTTCATGAGACTTGCATATTCAGAGGCGTCTTTTCATGCCCTTTTCAGAAATATATGGTATGTGGGGGTTCCTACAATAGTTAGCTTATCTGAGGCAAGCTTCTCAGCCATCAGCAAATGTTGAGATTTCATTAGAGGTGTCCCCTTAAAAAAATTCCAATTATAATTGCGATTCGTTAATGAAGACCATGTTTTAAGTCAGGGAAATATCAAAGATGTTTGTTCTAACAATTGTTGGTTACTCGCTGCAAATGTCATTGACAAGTTTTGATTGCAAGTGAAGAGAGAGTAACTGTCAAATGTTATTCCAAAGCCAACATATCAGGATCAACATGGAGATGGCCAAAGGATGAGGACATCCATGATTACCCTATAAGTGATGTTGTGCAGGCTATAGCCACTCCACACCTTATTCTTGGAGGAGAAAGAAATGTTTCCTTTTACATACCAGAACTTCATTACATTTGGGGATACCATGACTCAAATTGTGTGAACTGACTTTAAAAAGTCGTAAATTTCCATGAATTAAAGATAATTATTAAAATAATATTAAATATTAAAATAATTTTTTGTAAAAAAAAAAAACTTTTTTTCAACCAAAATTTTCCAAAATTGCAAACCATAATCTTTCCTATTCGGAAATAAACATTTTTTTCCATCACCTCAGTTCAGTGTAGCAAAAAAATTCAGAAATGAGATAGTGTCTGTCCGTTACTTTATATCAAGGTTTTAAACTAATTGGCGCGCAAAGACTGCGTCAGGGGTTAGCAAAATATACTACTTTTAAGATGGGGGGTAGTTCTCAAATTTAAGAAAACATTGATCTATTGGGTTTGGGAGCTGAATTTAGATAGAAAGAACATGTGAAGGTTGACTAGTGGTTTTTCCCAATGATATCTGTCTGTCCGTTACTTTATTTCAATAGTCCGTAAAATTGGTAATACTGAAACCAGACCCAACTTTTTTTCCTACACAAACCATCATACAGTACTTAGTAGTTTTAACACGCTGAATATTGTGGAGCTGGTCTTCAAATTTAAAGATTTTCGCATCAATGTCTGTCCGTTACCAAATTTTATTTTTGAAATATCACCATTAGATTCTCGCAAGGAAGATCTTAATACAATCTTATTGAGAAGTAGGTTATGTGATAATCACTGGTCAAACTAATTTAAAACTTTGAAGACACCACAATACTTTTTCCAGACATTCAAACTATAAAAGAAAAAGAAAAAAAAACAGTGCAAAGAGAACAAACTAAGGGTATAAATAAGTAGGCCTATATTGCTCGCGCCAGTTCAATTATTACGGTTAAGCTAATAAACCTGGCTCGAGCAGGCACAGTTTGTGTCATATTGATAAGTGGCCGAGTCGTTTATATGCTAAAAATCGCTATGGTCTTGTTCTGTCGAATATTCTTTAAAGTTCACTCCTCTTATTCTGGTACGAAGTGGTATCTC
This sequence comes from Aplidium turbinatum, assembly GCF_918807975.1. Classification (NCBI taxonomy): domain Eukaryota; kingdom Metazoa; phylum Chordata; class Ascidiacea; order Aplousobranchia; family Polyclinidae; genus Aplidium; species Aplidium turbinatum. The sequence continues at coordinate 17,576,009 of NC_137480.1, read as the reverse complement.
AGACAGCAAAATCCGTCATTTTTACATTGATTCAACGTCTGCAGACGTTTCCTTTACATTGATACGTTGAAATATGATCAAGGATTGTAGACTTTAGAAAGTCCTAAAGACGACTTTGAATTGCCGTCAACAAGATTAATGCTCTTGAGTGATTTGCCTGTGAAGTTCTTTCATCTTTTTCGCATTTTCAATTAACTGCAAAACACGAAACGAAGTGTAAAAAACAGTGTAAGTAAACCGGCTAATTCTGATAATAAAATTACGCCTACGTGATAAAAATACTTTACATGGGCCTTCAAGGCTCTTTAAATATAAAACTAAATTACGGTAGCCTACTAACTCCATTTAACAACGCTTGAGACTAAGTCTGACTAGTCTTATTGTAAAGCAAAGCACAAATTTGATCCGCAAACTTTTGAATATCTTGTTCACTTACACTTTTTACAGCTGATAAAGAATAGTTTTCCACAATACCGATTGTTACCTTTAAGAATGACTTCAATTCGCAATCTATGCTCCGCATGGTTGAACCGATTTGAGAAAATTGCACGGCGGATTTATCGCAGTACGGACGGAAATAGTTTTCGTGTGTTTGTAAATACGTCACTTGCAGTTGATCCAAATCATTCAAAGCTAACGCCAACGATCGCTTCAATTTATCCAACAGAGAAGGATCATTTCCTTCTTCTTGGTAGTGAGGCCACTGAAACAACAATATCAAACGATATAGGAAATTGATAAGCCAGCAACCGGCTGTTAAATCAACACATTAAGCTTGTTGGTTTGGTAGTAAATGTAAGACCTCAATAGGAAATTCAACACCTCAAAAAATTTTTGACATAAGCAACAAAGAGGCAACTGTGCAAAGAGCTTGAACACACAGTCACATCGTATGAAAGCAGACGACGGATGTGGTATCGCGGCTCTGTTTCATCTCACGATGAAATTGAACAACAGATCCAACAGCTACCTCAAACAACGGTCACTTTTGAACAAGAAAACTGACTATTGCCCAGACAAGTTTGATATATACTCAAACCAGGGATATCTTGACACTGACTAGTATCCCTGACTCAAACATGAAACTAGACTAATAATTAATTTGTTTGTCTGTATTCTTTGTGACAGCTGCGGGTATCAAAATGTATTCATAGTCCATCTTTCACTTGTTTGTTCTTTCTTTAAAAAATGGAGCATTTAATTCACTCCCTTCAAAAATTACCACCTCGTTTCTTGTTATCAATCTCTTCTGCTTTGTTTTTTTTCTTTGCTTAAAACAAATCTTAATCCAACCAATTTCTGTAAAACCAATGGCAGGTTTTCTGCATAAATGATATGAGTTTTTCAACCTTCAACATCCATGACGGTATTCCTAATACGTACATACCTTTTCTATTAAATTTTCCAATATTGTTTGTTGCTGAGTAAGCTCGTTTAGTAAAATGTCAAGCTTATTGTCCATTCCGCTTGTAGTCGCCAATGTTAGAGAACTATGACTAAACAAACAGAAAAAACGTTAAAAAACAAGACTTTGGTTGAAATTTCTTTTTAAAATTATATGATATGGAAGCTTTTTCAAAACAGGTGGGTAACTGGTACAATTTTAGCATAACATATTCGAATACCTTAAACTCTTTCTCATATTCAAAGACATGCTTAATTCACTCGCAATTGCCGGTGGCAGCAGTTTGAGCGATGTGGACAGAATGGAAGACATTTGGCAAGTTTGCAGGATGGTTTCTACGACCCACACTACACGATCATTCTGTTGCTTCAGACCATCTGTTTGAAATGTAATATTTTTTTGCAAATTCACACATACACTTACTGTTATACAATTTTCATTGTCATGCATGTAGTAAAATGCTTGAATCTCGAAAATAGATTTAAAAGTACAAGCCTTGTTACTCAACACAAGAAACAATTTACTAGCCTCATTCTATTTCGCTATCACAGCATCCTGAGTATCATCAATGATAGCGAAATCGATTTATGATTGAAAAATGAGGCTGGTAAACTGTTTGTTGCGTTGAATAACAAGGCTTGTACTTATGATACGAGACAGTCAACCGCTTCAAGTGGACAGTTTGCTGGGTTGATTCACAAAACTATAATTTTTTTATTAGATTTAAAAGGTATGTTGCCAAGCAGGTGTCATACAGAAGAGAACTGTAAGGTCCTTTCATAAACTATTGTGTGAAATTGTCAAATTATTTATGGATCACTTGCAAAATATTTCAAACGTAAAACCAAGGCGTCTGCCGAGGAGTCACTGTTATATATGACTAAGACCCCAATACATCCGATTGGAAATGTTTTTGATAAAACCGAAAATACAAGCAAATAAATGTGCGTTTGATTAAAACTGTTGAAGCAGGCAGTTGAAAACCAACTACATTTAAATATCAAATTATTCGTAGGTCGTAAACGACGGGTCTGCTACTATTCGGTGAGTCTGATTCGGTGAGTTCCTAACCTCTAACCCTAACCTCTAACCCTAAAACGGCAATGATAATTAGGCTACGGTACCCGATAATTTAAAAAAAAAATTGAAAAAATCCCCCGTTAAGGGATCGGACTCACCGAATCAGACTCACCGAATCGGACTCACCGAAACGGGCCATTCCGTAAACCACAGCTTCACAAACAAATGCAGGCCTCTTAGCTCCCGCGACCAAAGCCGAAAAGTCGTGAAATGGCCTCCGAAACTAGCGCATCGGTAGACCATGTTTGGTCGCCGGCTTCATCCTTTGAATTTGGCGTCAGCAATCGTCGAGATAAATGCCGAAGTAATCGAACAAAGTGTGAATTTTGTCGGTAAAAAAAATGACGACGCAAATGGTATGTGGATTACAGAAACCTAGCCAGCAAATCAGTCTGTAGACGTTGAATCACATTAAAAAACGACTGATTTGCTGTCTGAGTCTCCACTCCGTTAGCATTTGAAACTTTCTTTTCTCTACTCGCGTTGTTCATTCTGTACATCTACTTGGAATAGATGGTCCAGACACCGCGCACAAGATTTCAGAACCGTAGGCTGAAGTCGATTGCAGATAAAATTGAACGCGTTCTTCATTTGCCTAAAATGTTTCTTCAATTGTTTCCGTGTTCAGTGCTTCTTTTTTTCATTTTGCAAACTGAATTTTAGCAAGTTGACGTTGATAAAGTAAGGTATAACCGCCAATGAAAACAATCGAATCTACATTTCTATTTATTGTTTGAACTACAGCAATGAATTGTGTGTACACACCGATGAAATGCTAATTCTTCTTTCATATAAAAGCTTTTCATGATAAATAAAAAAAATACTTCAACACTGAAACTATTAAATGACAGAATTTAAAAAACACGATATCAATTAATAACGGATTTTCAAAAACACAAATTTTTAACGGACTTTTTATTCTGGCTACCGGCGCGAGAATCTGGGCGCCGGGAAGCTCTGGTAGGCCATGCTTGGTAGCCAGAAAAAAAAAGAAGCTTAGAGGCCTGAAATGTAATTCTTTTATTTAAGCAAATACATGCAGCACAATATCAGGCCAATTTTGCGATAGAAGTTACCTGATCCCAGGTCAGAAATATTAGTGGCAACAGAAAGTAAGTTTTTCCACAGTGCAATATGTTGTGTCATAGAGGCTTTACCCTGAACAAAAAAATGAGATACACAAAAATAAACTTTAAAAATTTAGTATTCAATAACCATCCACTTTAGTCGCCACGCTGTACTGCAATTAAACTATGAAATAAAAAGGCTAGACATGATTTGTCACTTGTGATCACATGACGATGTTACATGCGTGTAAATCTGAAAACAATTCACAAAACACAGGTTTTATATTACCCTGATTAAATCAACATCTGTGGGCAAGCAAAGACCAAGGTTGGAAGCAATCTCTGTCAAAAGTTGAGATTCCCCATTTATTTCAAGAGTGCTTGTGAATGCTGCATGATTGTTATGATATTTTACTATCATCTTTTCAATATCCAAATCAATGCTGAAAAAAAGATGATATTGATGAAGCTTTGCATTGTAAAGATCAGTCAAAAAAGGTATTTTACCTAAAAAAACACTTTTTTGTACAGAAACAGAGATGCACATTAAGTACCGTAATTTGGGGTGAATAGGGACAAAAAACAAATTTTTGTATGTTTTTACAAAAAAACTAGTTAAACTTAATATTCCAAACACAATATTTGCTTTGCGGATACATATAAGTTTATTGATTATTTAAAGCTGATAACTTTTTTGAATAATATATAGCAACTGCACAGAGACTAAAATTGTTTGGGTAAGTTTTTTTCTTGTTTATTTATTATGGTCAAAACTGTGTTTGTGGAAATATGTTTAGCAGCAAATACACTTTTTCTGGGTGTGCACCTTGTTAGGTTGGTTATCGTACATATACAAAAAAAATTTGGACCAACTATGTTTACATTGATTGTGTTTATTTTTTATTTCGTTTTTCAAGACAAACATTTTAACTTTTTTGGGGTGAATAGGGACGATGCCAAGAGCTACAGGAAATATGATGCCAGCACCTTGCAAAAAGCTCTTGAAGCCACAGATAGGGGAATAACTACAGAAAAGTCGCAGAAACGTTCAACATTTCAAAAAGTGTATTGGCAAGACATCACAAAAGTCAAGATATGAAGCCCCAAGGTGGCCGCTGGCTTTAGGAGAAGCATTAGAGGAACATCTAGTTCAGAGTGCAACATACGTGCAACATACGGCCCGCGGTACCCATTTACGCGGCCCGCACATTCTTCATCAAGTAGCCTATTATTTTTAAATACTTTTCATGTTGTTATTTGTAACGTTATCATTAGCATTATTGACTTTTAGCATTATTACAATTACATCATTGTTGCGTCATTAGTAAGCGTTGTAGAAAACCGCCTTGTTCTTCTGGCAATGATTCAGTAACATAAATCTTACTTTATGGGTGCAGTGTGGTGAATATATTAATATTTATTCTACAAAAAGCTTAGCATTGTAAAAATGTCTACAAGTAAGAAAAGGAAGGTTGATTATGAAAGGCGGAAGTTCAACAATGAGAGGTGTATAAATTACTTCGTTGTTCAACACAATCAAGATGTTGTTTGCCTGATTTGTTAAAACACTATAGCAGTAATGAAAGAGTACAATATCAAGCGACACTACTGTGCAAAGCACTCTGCTAATTATGATAGCATTGTGGGTCAATTACGGGTTGACAAAATGCAGCAGCTGAAAAAGTCTTTGAGCAAACAGCAAGAGGTATTTCACGGTTACAAGAAAGACATTGAGCTTGTTACAAAACTGAGCTTCAAGATATCTGAAACTCAATGTGTAACTTGATTGTGTCTACTTTTCCATTAAATAAATTGTTCATATAAATTCATGTGTTATTCGATAGACTGGCCCTCAGCAGCATTATAATTGTACGTTGTGGCCCATTGCGATAAACAGTTGCACGCCCCTGATCTAGTTGGTTGACTCTTGCTATGTGCCCAGTGGGGCTAGCCCATGGACAAATTTGGCATAAGATGCATCGCAAAAGCTCAATTTGATAGAAGGGGAATTCAACACACAAAGTTTAAGAATAAAATGTCTGGTAATGACTGGGTAGAATCGTTTCTCAAACGGCACAAAGATGTGTTGACTCAAAGGCTGTGTCAAAATACCAAACGGTCAAGAACTGCAGTCTCTTTTACTGCCATATCATAATAGCTTTTTGAAAATCTTGAGGACACATTAAGAGATGTGTCACCTGGAAATATAATGAATTATGACGAGACTAACCTCAATGATGATCCTGGGAGGAAAAAAAATGTTGTTGAATAAAAATTGAATTTTTTAATTTTTTTGACATTTTATTCTAATAAAAAAAGCTTTTTGCCATATGCCAAGCACCAACAGGTTCAAACCTTAGCGTTACTTCAAAGCATCAAGTACCAAAGCTTCAGATACGGTGTTCCTATTCACCTCATGCACAGACCGAAAAGGTTTAAAATTAAAAAAAATAAAATGTCAGTTTTTTCTAAATATTTATCTCAAAATTCTTAGGATTTATAAAAAATACAAAATGGCATAAACATAGGTCTAACATATGGACATAAGTGGAACTACTAAAAATAGCGACAGTTTGTTCATGGAAAATCCTGTGTAGCAAAAACCTTTAAAACTGTCCCTATTCACCCCAAATTACGGTATTATAAGTAACTTAATATAAATGCATCCATGCAAACTACATAATTTTTTAGGCTATACAGTTTTCATCTTTTAAGCTTAGAATAGAAGTAACTTTATATTTAATCATAGTACATACACTCATAGGTATATTATATTTATTAAGAACAATAACTGGAGACAGTGCCTCTGTTTTGGGGTCCACGTCTTTTAGGCGCATACAGTTAGGCGCCGGTCAAATAGGCGCGCACACTGTGGCGTCAGGATATTTAGGTGCGACTGGTGCGAGCACTGTGGCGCCCGTTCATTTAGGTGCTATTCCTAGTAAAGTCTGCAGATTGAATCAGCTCAGCTTTGGCAAAACCTAGTCGGGATTTTGACGGAAAACTAAGTTACTCTTCACTCAAGCCTACCACCCGCTTGAATACAGCCTACAGTATATTTTTTTACTGATGTTTAGTGTATTTATTATTTGACTTATATAACTAAAAGTGAACTCAGTCATGTTCGGAAACTTGAATAATTTATTGATAAAGCTTTCGCCGACGCAAACCTGGACTGACAACAAATAAATGCCGAACACGCGCATTAAAAAAACAATATATTTTTTTGTTCAATATAACATTTTGTGTGAAAAGCATTGCTCTACCTGCCAAGCTGATAGGGTCTGCTACTATTCGATGAGTCCGATTCGGTGAATTCCTAACCTCTAACCCTAAAACGGCAATAATAATTAGGCTACGGTACCTGATAATTTAAAAAAAAAATAAAAAATCCCCCGTTAAGGGATCGGACTCACCGAATCGGACTCACCGAAACGGGCCATTCCGAAGCTGATACAATTTGCAGACTTTACTAGGAATAGCACCTAAATGATCGGGCGCCACAGTGCTCCGTACATAAATATCCCAATGCCACAGTGTGCGCGCCTATTTGACCAATGCCTAACTGTCTGCGCCTAAAAGACTTGCTCCCCTGTTTTGACCTTTTGGATCTCATCAGAATAGAGATGTTTTGACCAAGCGCAAAACATTGAATAAGAAAATATTGCTGTGTTTTCTTTTTGTGATGCTTAAAGAGTTCTCACAACTCACCATTCACTTTTTTCAGAAATACTATTAGATAAGTTGATGTGCAATTGTGCATGCTTGTCTTTGTTTTCAAGTAAAGTATTTTGTAACAATAGATGCCCTTTGTGTGAAATAATAAAAAGTTACACACAAAAAATAAACTCATCAGTATCATGCTACATGATTATTATGTACTAAAGGGATAACCGGATAACGTATAATAAGAGTGTCCAACCAAATATTATAACATTTGTGTAAATATACAGCATATTCTGAAACCAACAATACCATACATTGCATGTTTAATCCTAATGGTCATTCCTAAATACAAATGTTCTCCTTCAGAAAACAACTTCGACTGAGGTCCAGAAACTGCATCAGCTAAAATGCTTGCTTCAACATATCTACTGTGATGCTACATGAACAAAATCAGACATTCATTTTCATGTAGATATTTAACATTCGTTGAATATTACTCACCAAGAAAATAACCATGATAAAAGTCGCATACGATGTGGACCAGGATTCAAAAGAAGTTTGCTTAAATACAAAGGATCAATATCTTGTGTAAAAGGACACTGGAGGATCTGCAACAATGTAATCTATCATAATATAAAAGTTTTTAATTTTGTGGCTTTTCAAAGCTTTAGCACAGATGTTGTACATTTATATAAGTGGAGTTAAGCATGTGCCAATTAATCGGAATCGGCAGGTATCGGCAATTTTTGGAGAATCGACATCGAAAAAAATTGCCGATTCTTTCGGATTCTTTATCAAAGTTTCCTTCAAAGACAGTGTCGGCGGCCTTCCACCTTAACAACCAGGAGGCACAGCGTGAGCTAAACATCAATATTGATGGGGAACGCCTGCCCTACTGTGCCGAACCTACATTCCTCGGCATAACCCTGGACAGGTCACTCACGTACCGCCGGCACTTGAAGTCACTGCGCAAAAAACTATCTACACGCGTCGCACTTTTGAGGCGATTGGCGGGTTCCGGCTGGGAAGCTGGTGCTAAAACTCTTTGTACAGCTACCCTAGCCCTTGTTCATTCCACCGCTGAGTACAGCGTGCCAGTCTGGTGTCGTAGTTCTCACACCCACCAGATTGATACCGCCATCAACGACGCACTGCGTACTGTGACTGGACGGAATGGCCATTTCGGCGAGTCCAATTCGGCTAGTCCGATTCGGCGAGAGCCCTTTTCGGCGAATTTTGAATTTTTTTAAAAATTATTGGGTACCGTAGCCTAATTATCATTGCCGTTTTAAGGGTTGGGATTAGGGGTAAGGGTTAGACATTGGGGTTAGGGGTAAGGGTTGGGGTCTTATTTCAATGTTTAGCGACGTTAAAACGATGTAAAAGCGACAATGATAATTAGGCTACGATAATTTAAATTTTTTTTTAAAAAAATCACCAAATAGGAAACTCGCCAAAAAAAGGGCTCTCGCCGAATAGGGCACTCGCCGAATCGGACTAGCCGAATTGGACTAGCCGAATTGGACTAGCCGAATTGGACTCGCCGAATTGGACTCGCCGAATAGTAGCAGACCCGTGACTGGATGCCTGCGTCCCACTCCAACGAACTGCCTACCCATCCTAGCAGGCATCCAACCCACTGAGCTACGCTGTAAAGGAGCCACGATTTCTCTCGCTCGCCGTGCTCTGGACCTCGACCATCTCCTCCATGCAACATTCAAGCGACCACCACATATAAAGCAGCGGCTGCATTCAAGACGCCCCTTTGTGCCTGCTGCACAACAACTACTTAAGAACGCAGAAGAACTTGGTTTAAGTGCGGCACACTGGACGAACCACATGTGAAACACGGAGTGGCAAAATCACACCTCCACGCTCCGTGACTTCATACCCGACGCTGATCCCTGTCCACCAGGGATGTCCCTCGCAAGACTTGCGTGGGTCACTGGGTCAGGCTTAACCGCCTGCAAACTGGCGTCGGCCGCTTTTGTTCGGACATGCACAAGTGGGGCCCGGCTCCTTTATCAGAATGCGAGTGTGGTGCCACGGAACAGACCATGTCATCCACCACTGCCTAACCCACCGGCCTCCACACGGTGCGCATGGTCTGAAGGTCCTGGATGACGAGACTGCTGAGTGGCTGAAGATTTCTTGCCCTTCAATCTAGCCTGGAAAGATCGCTCATAAGCCATCATCATCATCAAAGTTTCCTAATCAAAAGTAGCGCTTAATGCTTTCAACAAACAATCGTGTGATTGCGCAAACGTAATCAAACCAGCTACCTGATAATCTTTTTTCATGTGTTTGCTAAGCAACAAGATTGGCTGCAACTCGGCGTTCGAAAACAATACTAATTTCTTCACAAGATGTTTTTCTTTTTTCGCTTATTGATGCACTTTGAATGCAAGGCTGGTGTGTTACTTTTTTAAAGGTTTCTGTATATTCAATACCGCTGCGTTCATTTTCTTTTACACTCTAATCTTTTTCTCTTCTTGTTTCTGGCACCTTCTTGAATTCTGCGAGAAAAATACTGCAAACCGCACAAGATAATATTTTGCAAACTGCATTAAGCTACGTTGATTTTACACTCTGTGAGCGATGGCGATTTTTCTCTTTTAACTGATTTCCGCGACAAATAAAACGCGTGTCTTTCACCACTTTGTAGCGCGCAAGAAGTGAAGAACTACCGTAAAAAATCACACTGTCTAGAGCAGGCGACAAAGTGAACGCTTTTAGACATTTCAAAAGCAGCAACTTGTAACAAAATTGCAACCACATATAGGGCACAACTAAAAGCAGCTTTAATCATTTAACCAAAGAATCGGCATCGGCAAATATTTAAGAATCGGCATCAGAATTGGCATCGGCAAAAATTTTGTAATCGGCACATCCCTAGTGGAGGTACACTTAAAACAGAGTTTACCATTTTTTTTACAAAAGTTTCAGGTAACAAAATGTAATGAAGGTTAAGCTTACTTCAAACTTTTTCAAAAACTCATTCGCTGTCACCATATCCATCTTTCCTTATCCTTTATAAGTGTAAGCACAGTACGGTATGTCAAAAAAAATCAAAACTTTTACTGCTTGCCATATACTGTAGTGTAAAAAATGCATTAAGCAGGTACCATACTCAACAGTTTAACACCATACTGTTGTAGATAAATAACAACAGAAAATCAATACACAGGGCAAGTGATAAAGTATATACGGTACAACTTCAAATGCACAACTGCAATTATGAAAAACAGAAGATTCATAAAAATTAAGGTTGACCAAAATTCTGAAAGCTGAAGCTAGCCATTACATAAAGCTTACCAAACTTTAATTATCTTTTCATAATTTAAAAAAACATAGCAAAGCATCAACTTTGCAAACCTATGCATTATGCAAAAGTATGATTCTTGGTAAGTGGGCTTTCATTTGGACTAAAAATATCCTGATATTCAATGGTGTCTATAAGTTATCTGTTTATGGTGTTCATATGTTTTTGTTTTCTTTTGGTTTAACCAACTTGGTTAAATTGTTTCTTTTCAGGGTGGCAACTGACTACTGACTAGTAGACCCTATGGTTGTTTCATTGTCTTTCTATCAAAAACAAAATTTAAAACATTATATATATATGTGTATTTTTATCTTTTTTTTTTCATTATTTTTATCTGAAATGTCAATTAAATTGTTTTGCTTTTTGATGATTAAATTGATTGATTTTTTGACTGTGAAATCTTCTAATGGTTAATAAAAGACATCTTAACCTAATACATAAATACTGTACCAAATATAGTTATTACTATCTGAAGCCTTTACAAATTGTTTCACTTAACGGATCATCAGAAGGTCTGAAAAAAACATGCAAACAGTAAAGAATCGATAATTCTGAAAAGATATTAAATATTGCAACTGTAATTTAATCTGCAAAAAAAACCTCTAAACCTGAATTCCTGAAAAAATATTAAATATTATAACCGTAATCCAATCTGCAGAAAAAAAAACCTCAGAATCACTAAGGACAACATCCATCCGCCACGACAAAGCTTCAGGATGTTGTCCTTAGTGATTCTGAGGGTTTTTTTCTGCAGATTGGATTACGGTTATAATATTTAATATCTTTTCAGGAATTCAGGTTTAGAGGTTTTTTTTGCAGATTAAATTACAGTTGCAATATTTAATATCTTCTCAGGAAGTACAGGTTTAGAGATTTTTTTGGCAGATTAAATTACAGTTGTAATATTTAATATCTTTTCAGAATTATCGATTCTTTACTGTTTGCATGTTTTTTTCAGACCTTCTGATGATCCGTTAGGTGAAACAATTTGTAAAGGCTTCAGATAGTAATAACTATATTTGATTTAATTCGCTCTGCTTTGCCTTTTTGCTTGGCATTGAGCACTTTTTGTAGTATTACAGACGAAATCGGTTAATAGTATACTGCTTAAACGTATCAATCGTTCATTTGAATCAAAACCTGAAATCCCAAACCAAATCCAATCTGATGTTAAGTAAAAACATCGGTTAAGCGCATACCGCTTAAAAGAATAAGTCGGATAAAAGCATCAGGATTTGCTTCTAGTTTGCATACTTCATTCATTTAAACGTATAATTATACCCGTTAACGAAAAGAGAATGTCTCTTTTTTGCTTCGCATTATTGTCTGCAATGTTCAAAGGCGAAATGAAGCAAAGGTGAGACAGATGCATGCGCTCAAAACAAAGACAAGTGTCTGTAATCCCAGGCCATAATCTTATGTGCTAGACATCGCACTACAAAGAACCAATTTTCGCACAGCTGGGCTTCATTAAAACAGAAGAGTACACAAAAGGAATAATCACACTAAAGAAGTTTAAATGCTTTTGATGTCATCCGTCGGCGACTAGCCTTCCAAGGAATGGACATGGACAAATTATTTCGGCTTAAAAGGGAAGTGTTGGAAAGCATGTCCAAAACTTTTTACCAGAAAACTTTGGAGAATTTTTTTTAAATTGCTAAAAAAAAGCAGCCTACTGTTGTGAAATGCAGTGCATAATTTCATTTGTGCAGTTTCGTTTAGTTGAAGAACATTGCAAATGAATTATTTTACCAGACAGCGCAAAAGACTTGAAAAAAAACTTTGCAATTTCAAAACAATGAGAGTGAGCCGTGTTTTTCTACCATACCACTATTTTCGTAGGCCACGTTCCATACTCAAAACTACACAGCTGGTACGAGCTAAAAATAGCACGCTTGAATCAAAAACGTCAACGTCAAAGTTCGCGTTGTGACGTCACAGAGATCGGTGAGATTAAAAGAAGTCCGATTGCCGCAGTTTGCAGAAAAATGCTTTGATCATACCTGCTCAGTCAAGTCAGCAAAGCTGGTCTTTTTTACATTCTTTCAACGTCTGCAGATAATAAATCAATGTAAAAAGGACCAGTTTTGCTGGCTGGAACATACAGCATAGTGTTATGTAACACAGAACTAGTAAACTCTTTAAAGTTTAACCAGAATTGTAAACAGTTGTAGGAAGCATCAGTTGTAATGTGCGTTGCAGCCTAGTCAGCACAGACATCTTCCCAACAATTACGCCCATTCACAATAAACCTTTTTTTTAGTAATTGGTTAAACGAATCAATCGTATAATCGTATCAAAACGTCTGGCAAATAGGTGATTCGATTAACCGATTTCGTCTGTAATAGTTTTCATTGTTTTAGACTGTACCATACATCTTGTCTATTTGTCAAAATTTTCCAGGAAGCAAGCTCTCTACATCCCCTACCCAGCTTCACTTTTCGGATATCAAGTTTTACAATTTTATTTATCTATACTGCATAGTCGGCTGCGTAACCAAGTGGTAAGAACGTCTGCGCGACGTTCGAAAGGACGTGGGTTTGACACCGCTCCAGAGCACGCGGCTGACTCATTCCATTATAATTCAACAAATTTTCTTCAAAAAGTCAACCTGCCCCTCTTGGAATTTTTTTGTTTTAGATATGTTGATGTGCATGAAATTCTGAATGCAACAAAAAGAAAAATTATGAAAATTGATCAACCGGTTCACTAGATATGCCATTTTGAAATTTTTGATCACTTGGTGGCGCTGATGAGTTCACAAACATAAAAATGTCATTTGTTGCGCCCCCTGATGATAGAGAGGTGATCAAACATTCGATTGAATCACTATTTTTAAGGATGAGGATTCCAAAAATGGAAGTGTTTTCTGTGTATTACTATCACAAAAAAAGTTATAGCAACTTCTATTGCTTTTAGGTGGTCGCAAAAAGACGCCCAAAAAGCCTTGTGGGAATCCACGTAGAGTGAAAATTTTTTTTTGTAAGATAATCAAAGATGTATTTTATTACAAAAAAGAAAAAAATTAGAGGTGTTTTTTGTTATTTTTTTAAACGAAGTGGCTATTCTTACAACATATTGTAAAACTAGCCTCTGAAGCTATTCTTACAAGCACCACTCAAGCAAGACGTTGTTTACTCGAGCAAGACCTTAATGCGCTCAGGCGTTTCATCCGACGACGCTCATACGTAATTTCGCGCGCATGCGTATTGGCTTGTGCTGCACACTTGATCGTAGAGTGAACCGCGGTAGTTGCTGATTTTGCTGATCGAAACTACACGTCAATGAATCCATCGTCATCATGATTACGAAGGGAGCATTATATTACAGTTTTGAGACACTTTCTTCGGCTATTAAGCAATGGGAAAAAGAAAACTTTGTCAATGTTTATGTGAGAAATTCCATAACAATTGAACGCGCAAAACGACGTCTAGCACTTACATCCACAAAAACCTGGAATGAACAGTTGAAGTATCGTACAATACAGTATGCTTGTGTGCATGGAGGAAGAACACCCAAATCATGTAGTCAAGGAAAAAGACCAAATCAAAGGTAAGTAATGATGGTTTTGTCCTTGGTGCCCATAGGTTGAGCTACTCATGTAGCCTATATGCATAAGTTTTGCTAATAGATTGAGTTTTGCATAAGTGCAAATTGCCTACATTCCTTATGAATGCTAAGAACTTAGCAAAATGCATATATTCTGCTGAACCATTCCCGCATGCTGTCTATTGTAATAAGTTTTGCTAATAGATTGAGTTTTGCATAAGTGCAAATTGCCTACATTCCTTATGAATGCTTAGAACTTAGCAAAATGCATATATTCTGCTGAACCATTCCCGCATGCTGTCTATTGTAATTTCCATTGAATTGTCATGCCCAGAATTATTCCTAAGTTGCATTGAATTACCCATTAGTTTTGTCAATTTACCCATATGTTACGTCGAATTGCTCATCAGCACAATTCGTCGAATTACCCGTAAGTCTCATGAAATTATCCATAAAGACATGCCTTATGGGTACTTCAACGCAGCTTTTTGGCAATTTGACGTCACTTATGGGTAAATCGACTAGATTTATGAGAATGCTCGGCTGAACTTGTGGTAATTCAACGTGACTTTATGGGTAATTCAGGTGGGCTTATAGGTAATTGGATGCAACTTATGGGCAATTTGACATGACTTGCAGGTAGGCTACTTTAACGTGAGTTATGGCTAATTTAGGTGTACTTATGGGTGATTCAACACGGCCTATGTCACCTCATCTTTGTTGTTTTTCAGTACTTTTATCAAAGGTTGTCCATTTGGAATCAAAGTAAATGCAACGTCAGATGGAAAAGCGCTATGCATCACTGAGATTAGTAATGTCAATGATCATAATCATGATTTCAATGAAGTAAGTGGAAATAACCCTTTGTAGTAGTCATAGCCTTTGAGCTATGGTCACACTAGCCCTGTATATGATAAGGAGGCTTTCATCAGAAATTATGTGAAGGATAAAAAAGAGCAATAACATTAGGGGGGGGGGTTAATCGGCTTTTTTTTCAAATTCAATTTTAACCCAGGTTTTAGGATACAACAGTACATTCTAAGACCACTAGTAAAAAAAATTGACATTTCCGTCCAAAACCCCCTTTATCCAAAAAATTACTTTTCGTGTATAATTGCATTTTGATTATGACACTTGAAGTTCAAATATTGTTTGCTACTGTACTAAAACACGTTAAGAATGTTGCAAGACAGTTTTTCTGATCTTGACTTCATCGTAAGACACGGTAAAGTGGTCATTTCACTTTGCGCGCATGACTACGCACATGCTGAATATGACCAGTTTGTGCGAAACTGGTCATATTCAAGCCGCCGATTCACCAAACCTGGTGATCTTGCCCATCTCTGTGGGTTGGACACCTGTCAAAAGATATGTCATTTTCTTGACTATGTGCATATAAATTATTTTTCAGAATGCATTTAATTTGATGCCTAAACAACGAAGATTAAATGAAACAGAAAGCAGTGTGATCGGAGAAATGCTTGCCACCAAAGCAAATAAAAAGTTGGTACAAAAGCACATTGCAGCTTCTACAGGAAAAACAGTTATTCTTAAAGATCTGCATAATATTGCCGCAAAACAGAGACCTTTGTATGAAAACACCTATGATGAACTTATTAATGAAATGAACAAAGAAAAAGGTTAGTCGACAGACAAAACTTTTTTGTCTGTTATACAGTACAAGATATGTTCATGCTAAATAGTAGAGATGACTTTCTAATTTCTATGTGCAGTATGATAAGTAGAGATAGAATGAGCTCCGGTTCCGGTCAAATTCTGGCTCCGTACTGGAGGTGATGTGACTCCGGCCTAGAGCCGGATGTGTGTGTGCAAGCTGTGGTCAGGGTCATGACCTTGGAAAAATCTAATTTTTTGCATCATTGTAGTACTGCAGCAATGCAAGAATAGGCTACCAGGTTGCCTGTAACATTGGTCAACACCGTAGGCGTATTTGCAATCTACAGGTCGCTGCTGCAGATTGAGTGTCACATGATATTGTGAGCATTCTTCTTGAACCATTTCAGATATAATGTCAATTTTAAAAGCAATTCGCGATTGACCTCTTGCCGTAATGGTTTAGACTGCAGATGAATTATTTCGATGACGTGGGTTCAATCTCACCATTGCCAGTTCAATTTAAAGTGTTGACCGCCTGGTTTACCGGTCAATAGACTCTGTCTACTGCAGCAAACTGCGGATTACCAGTACGCACATCATAGTAGGCTACACAAGAAAAATATCTAATTTTCAGACGTTTTTCTATTCAGAAAACGTTTGTCTAGTATAACCAACACAGAATATTAGCAGTACCCTACAACGTGTGGAAAATTTGCAACATTGAGCTATAAAGGGTCAATTGAGAGTATTTTTTGCTTCATTTTCTTCATAAGAATTCATTCTACTTTCCCAAACTCATGCTCCAAAGATTTTTGTTGCAACATAAGGCGCTATGGGGATTGTAAGATTGAAAGCGGGATCAAGGAATTCAATCAAAGGTCTTCAATATCTTGAAACAATTCTACTTTGAGTGGATAGAAATAGAAAACATTGCTAAATTTGAAATCTACGTAAAAGTTTACTCCTAATGGATCCTTTTAACGGACCCTAAGCATTGCAATGTGGCATCTTTTAGAGAATGGGGTGAGAGTGGTATACAACCGCTCAGTTGGAACATTGATTATATGATGTAAATATTACCAAAGGCCTAAACATCCTTCCTCTGGCCAATAATTAAAATAACATAGAATAGAAAACAAATTTCACTAAAAGTTGATGTTTTTGCTTTTAAATCTGATGGAGTGCCTAATAGGCCTAATTGTTTTGCGCTATTTTAGTCTGGCCCAGGATTGTCAAGATTCTTGCTTTGTAGGGTATACTAATCCTCAGTTTATTTTCATTTTAGGTGCTGCAGTAGATGTGTTTGCAGATGATGACAAACAATTGCAGGCGATATACTTTCAAACGAAAGACATGCGGGAAACCTTTGCGGCATATCCTGAAATGCTGCTGATTGATGCAACCTACAAACTTAATGACTTGAGAATGCCATTATATGTGATGCTGAATGTTGATGGCTTAGGTCAGAGTGAAATTGTGTGTCTGTGGCTTGTAGCCACTGAAGACAAACTGACCATCAGCAAGCTGTTAACTCAGTTTAAACTCCACAATCCAGCTTGGGATAAAGTGGAGGTTGTAATGGCTGACAAAGACATGACAGAGCGGGATGCCATGATGAAAATGCTGCCTACTGCAGAAATTTTAATTTGCTATTTTCATACCCTTCGCACTTTTCGTAGAGAAGTTTCCATGGAAAAATTAGGCATTTCTTCAGCCCAAAGGCAGGTATCACTGGAAATTTTAGGAAAACTGGCAAATGCCAAAAATGAGTCAGCTTATAATTTACTGTATAACCAATTCGTTGACACAGTCCCAATTGCTGTCACAACATATTATAACGATAACTGGCATGCTATTCGACATCAATGGGTGGATGGACTGAGCAACTTAAAAGCTAATTTTTTGAACAGAACTAATAATCGACTGGAATCCATCAATGGAAAGTTGAAAAGTGTCATAACAAGATACTCAGGAATGACCATGTTTTTTAAAGATCTGATGGCATGTATCCAATCTCTTTCCACCGAACGTGACCACAAAGCGTCAAATGCTTTCCTTAAGGTTCCAATTGATGCGATTTCAAGTGTGGCGGAGAGACAATACCAACAGCTACTGACACCATTTGCATATATTCATGTGCAACAACAATTCAAGTTAGCGGAAAAGGTTGTCATGTCAGAGATTTTGAATGATTCTGCCATAGTAAAATCTCGTGTCCATGGGGAATTGGCAGTCACAACAACAGCATGTCCTTGTGGATTCACATCATCAATGCTGCTACCTTGTAGGCATGTCTTGGCAGTTAGAAGGCAGCTCCATATGTCAGAGTACAATCCCAATCTTTGTTCAGAACGGTGGACAATGCAATATTTTCTTAAATCCCATCGCCTGACAAGAAACTCACTGGACAACGGTCCTGCATCCACATTACCAGCTGTTGAGATTCTTAACAAGCCTCAAAGAAGATGTGTTTTATCAGAACAGCAAAAGTATCGCCGTGTTCAAGATATTTCCCAGAAGATTGCGTTAATGATATCTGAACAAGGAATGGATGAATTCCAATACAACCTGGATAATTTACGACAAATTGCAGAGTTCTTGCAGGAAGGAAAGAAATTCCAAGTTGTGAACTTTTTGGGTCAAACTCAGAAAGGTAGGCCTATATGCTAGCACTATTTACTAAATCAGAAAAACTAGCCTATTTTTTCAAATATCTGAAGAGATATGGGTTAGTTACTGCAACTTGCGTCGTGATTTTGCAGTCAATTTTTTTTTGAGCAATGATTTTTATGGCGTTGAGCTATCCAATATGTGGGCTAATATGTACTGCATGCGCAGTTGCGCACTAATTTACGATTATACAAGGTTGCAGATGCTCAGTAATTCTGCTTTTGTGAACAACTGCATGATCCTTTTCAGGCACTGATACTGGAAGTGCTGCTGCAACATCTTCCAGCAATGATCCTGGAATTGTATTTCCTACGGTCTCAAACAGTACTTTACAGCACACACCCTGTGACGTCTTGTCGACCGTTGATACCAGTGCGATTATGATGCAGACTCCGTCCAGTTCTGTTCAGTCTTTTAGAAGTATGCTGTTTCTGAAAGCTTCATTTCTGATTAGTTGTTTTTTTTTTCTTGCATTGCATGCTGCGCTTACACTACGTTTCATGTTTCTTAAGATTATAGCACGGTCTGCATTATTTGATAAGTAATGAGTTTATTGGCAGGTGATGCAGCATTGTGCAAATAATCATCGAGAAACACCTAGCAGATTTTGATAGATACTGGATTGGTTGGCATTCGGTAACCACGCCAGAAGCATGTTTTGGCTGCAACAAAATCTTGTTTTCAAAAGGTTAATGTAGATTTGTTGACACCTCAAGTGCTCGCTTCCAACTCAAAATACGGTATATCACAATATCTACTGCCAGTGCACGTATTTACGATTATACGACATTATGTTCCGCCCAGGACCGTAACCTCGTCAGTTTGGCCCCCATTGCAACAGTGCAACACATCCAATAATTGTCCAGTAAAGACTCGTGCGACGCTTCTATTGTTTCTTCATTGCTCAGAGGTGATCCTTTTCAGGCACTGATACTGGAAGTGCTGCTGCAACATCTTCCAGCAATGATCCTGGAATTGCACTTCCTACAGTCTCAAGTAGTAGTTCACAGCACACACCCGGTGACGTCTTGTCGACCGTTGATACCAGTGCGATTATGATGCAGACACCGTCCAGTTCTATTCAGTCTTTTACAAGTATGTGCTGTTTCTGAAACATTCATTTCTGATTAGTTGTTTTTTCTTGCATTGCATAATGCATTATGTTTATTAATTTTTTAATAAAAACGTTGAAATAGTGATGTTTTCTACGTTGTAGCCTATATTCGATTCTCGTTGTGTTTATTAACAGATGATGCAGGATCAATTAAATTTCCACCGAAGATGATGAAACGTGGCAGGCCAAAAGGAGCTGGATTGACAGTCATTGGGTTACCACGCAAGAGACAAAAAAAGAGCGGACCAATTCCATTCAGACTGAAGTCGTCTTTTCAGAAAGAAGCAGGTTTGTTGCATTTATGTTTGTGTGACTTCATTTTTGTTATAGCCTACGTTAGTTTAAAAAACTACACTTTGACTTCTGTGGGTCTGCCTAGCCGATAGGCTACGTCAAAGCGTACGTAGGCTACATCAAACAAAGTCACCCATGGTCATATTTTTCAGCAATACTCAGTTGGTTTGTCGATTCTGAGGTAGTAGAAGAGGTCTTGCGTCCATTCAGCGATCGACTGATCGAAGAAAATGAAATTGAAACGTTGCCCGAAAGAATTCCAATGAAGTGTTTAGATGAAAACATTGCCATTGCTTCTGTGCGAAGACATTTTTCTTTTGACGGTTGGACGTTGATGGAGAACCTACTGACCACTTTGCGAAATAAAGGCCGCTGGTTGTGCATCTCCTGTTATTTAGATCTTGATGCAGGCGACAGCATCATGTGCGACTCGTGTCTGGATTGGCACCATCTGAGATGTCTTGGTAGAACAATGCCGCCAAAAACGAAGTCTTGGTTCTGCAGGACATGCAACCTTATGGAGAAGTGACAGTGAATGTTCAGGTGATACTGCAATCTCGCTTTGTCAATTAAACCAAGGTTATGTAAACCGTGAACTACGAAAAGACTTATTGGCCTTGACGCGTTATGCTTGAAACTTGTAACATTTGATAAAAATCGTTTCTTCAATGGTCCTCACATAAAACGCTAACGATGTGTTCTTGAATGACTAATGAGTCCAATCCTGGCATTAAAAGTTCTGATGCATTTAGGACATTTAACATTCTTTGGGAGAGCTAGCTGAAAGTCATGGACTAGTACAGGTTTGTAATGTAGTTGCTGCAATATACTACGGTCCAACAAGACCTTCAACAGTTCATTAATATTCAACTATTTTACTGTTTCCAACTTAACACAATTAGTATACGTATGTTGAACTCTTTCATAGCAAATGGTGGTACAGAACTTGAAAATAGCAAGTAAAAGGTAGCTCGAAGCTGCAGTTTTTTTTTTGACTGACTCATCAGGAGCTGTCATCAGAATAAAACAAACCTAAATGTGGTGAAGTACTTATAGTAGAAGGAAAGAAGAAAAACTGGAGCTTCAAACTATCAGCTACCTTATACTCGCTAAATCCAGATTTGTTGCATGTGTGTAGTATTTACATTTCTTCACTGTAATCTTAGGCTATGGCATAAATGCTTTGATTTCTTATGGCAAAAAATGGGTGATGAAGATCCATAAGTTTATAACAGTAAAAAATCAATTGTTTATTGTTGAAAGTGGTTGGCTTCAGTTGAAGATGCCATGAGATCCATTGAAGAGTACGAAGCAAAAGCAGGAACGAAGCTTGTTGTTGTTCAGAAACGAGCATACGGTGCCATGTTAATGTTGATTTTTAACATCCTGTCATTGTAATTCACTAGTGTACTAAGTGTTGATATTCATACTACAATAATAAGCCTTTTCTTTGTTGACAAAGATTCTGAAAAGGTTTCTGCAAAGCACAGTGTTTTCACCAAAGTGGAGGATAGGCATCATAAAAGAGGAAACGGTTTACTAACTGCAAAAAATGCTATAAACATATGTAAATGTGTTCTGTTTCATCAACTTTTCATCTCGTTTCTTAAAGACACTCAGTTTTCAGGTGTAAAAGCTTTGTTGATTCAAAGTAGCCTAGCCTACTTCACTGACCTCTTTTGTATTTTTTCCATCTAGTGTGCCAAATCCATACGCCTATGTGGTGTTATTGATTGGACCAAGTGACATGTCCAGCGGTAACCAAAGGCAGGGTTTGGGTCACAACCAATCTTTTTGAGACAATTTATTTTTTACCATATTCACGTAGTAGGCTTGGTGGTTTTCAATGTTACGTACAGTACCGTATATTATTTCTGTAGGCTACTATCATAAGATGAAAATTTAGTTGATTGTAACTCATCGTAGATGAAGATAATACGATTGTTGCATCGTTGCGGCCAAGGCATTTGCCTCTTGGATGCAACTTACAAGACGTCCAAGTATTCCCTTCCTCTATTTTTTCTTTGCGTCAGAACGAATGTTGGTTACCAGGTTGTTGCTACTTTTATTATCCAAAATGAACAAGCTTCGGACATAGCAGAAGCACTTTCTGTTGTAAAAGGGTGGTCAGAAAACTGGAACCCTTCGTTTTTCATGACCGATACATGTGAGGCGGAAATCAAGGCCATCGAAAGCGTTTTTTCAAGTTAGTGAATTGCATTAACATTTTCGTTGCTTGTGTGCTGTCTCCATTGCTCATGCATTTGTGTCGTCACTGTTAAGTTGCTACTGTACTTTACCACTCAGTGCCCACGACTTCTTGTTCCGCAGATTGCTACGTGTTACTCTGTGCCTTTCATCGCGAACAAGCCTGGGAAAGGTGGATGAGGAAAAGTGACAATGGCGTTCGCGATGATAAAGCAATTGTGCTGACATACTAGAGTCTAGACGCAATGAGGAAAGCAACTACATAGAACAGACTTGTTTGCAATCAAACCAGGCGACAATGAGCGAATGGCAAACGCGATACCCCCCTATTCAGGGATAATATGCGTGTCTGTGACCGCAGGGGACCTGGAGCCGAGTTGTTTTGCACGTTGATAGCACCATGCAGTTGCAAGCACAGTAATAGGCTACTGAGCTCACATTTTGAACAATTCAGTGATCTTCACACCAAGGCTTTTTTTCAGTTGCTAACACGGCCACAAATCGCAGCGCATATGCGTGCTTAGTGTTAAGTAACAGCCTAGTGGAAAGTGTTGTGGATTGAATTTGCTAGTTCAAATAAGTATATTAATTCCGGTACCCAAAGCCTCAAATGAATTCACGAATATCGCAATTGTTAACAATGGCATATAAATTAGGATGTTAGTGCACACAAAGTAGGGAAAGTATTGCTTGAAGAGTTGATTCCTGGGACAAAAATTGAACACTGTAGGCTATGTCGAGCAGAAACTGGTTTAGTGTTTTAAGGTGGTCAAAAATGTAAGCATGCGTCTATTTGCATCCAACAAATAACGAAACTCTAAACTTCTCAGTTTGGTCGGGAAACAAAAAGGGTTGCGAGGACAAATGGCAGGTCTCATCTAGGCAAGGAGAGGAGGGACACATGGGTGATGATCTGGCCTAACAGTTACTGTGCTGTGCTCAAAATATGTACAGTTTTTGTTTAACATGTGCGGTATTCACTTTTTGTAAATAGCCTAGCTTTTCGGAAATGCAACGAGTCATCTGGCGCTATTTGCTTGTGTTTGAAGCCCGGTTGCTCGCTTTGTGAAAAAGCTATCAACCTCAACTTTTGCTTGTCAATAGACAGAGATATGTTGTTTAGATTAGCGTTTATTAAATGCTGTTATCTTTAAAAATATTTGTGGGATAAATGGTTAAAGTCGGTCAAGTTCAACTCTTTACCTAAGAAATATTTTTAACTTTTAGAGTCTGGCTGACCTTAATTTGGATAGACGATAGCTTGTGCTTTCCAGCAATGGTTCAATTGTTAAAATCGAAGCAGAAACAAGCAACTTACAACTAATTTAATAAAGACATATAATGATCGCAGACCGGGGAGACTTGTATACTTGCTTCGATTCGGAAATGCAACGAGTCATCGGGCGCTATTTGCTTGTGTTTGAAGCCCGGTTGCTCGCTTTGTGAAAAAGCTATCAACCTCAACTTTTGCTTGTCAATAGACAGAGATATGTTCTTTAGATTAGCGTTTATTAAATGCTGGTATCTTTACAAGTATTTTTGGGATAAATGGTTAAAGTCGGTCAAGTTCAACTCTTTACCTAAGAAATATTTTTAACTTTTAGAGTCTGGCTGACCTTCATTTGGATAAACGATAGCTTGCGCTTTCCAGCAATGGTTCAATTGTAAAAATCGAAGCAGAAACGACAAAGATATATTATTGATTAAATGCTGGTATCTTTAGAAGTAGGCTATTCTTCGGATAAATAGTTAAACTTGGTCAAGTTTAATTCTTTTCTAAGGAGATATGTGGTGTTTTTCGGGCTTGTGTTACATAGCTATTAGGTAAAAGCGGACACTTGCACGCTTTTTTTTGTCATGGTTGACTAATTTCACCCCACTTTTCCACCATTTTATGGTGGATTCCTCCTGTGTGACGTCATCGCCTTTTTAACCAGGGTCGCGACTTGTATACTAGTTCCAGATCACGCATGAGCGCATATTGATGTCAAACGTAATGCTTGAGTGGTGCTTGTAAGAATAGCCTCTGAGGCTATTTTTACAATATGTTGTAAGAATAGCCACAGCCTTTTTTAAAATTTAATTTTAAAGTAAAGTATGGTTTTCACAGAATTTGTCCATTTCCAAGCCTTACATTGTTGCTCTTGTGTCATGTAATAATAGGCACACCAATGACATCATAATGGTTATTATTTCTTAACAATCAGCCTGTTAGTTGAGGTTCAAAATGGCTGCTCTTTTAAACCTGACTGTTTCCCTATTGTGTTTTCTGTCTGAGAACAACACCCTGTGTAGGCTAGTTAGTGGGTGTTGTGAGTAGAAGGTATTGAGATGGAGGATTGCACTGTTGGAAAAAAAGTAGTAGTATTATACTTGTCATTTGAAATCAATATTTAATGATTCGAATATTTTTTCAGAAAGTAAGCAAAAGGATGATTGCAAATTGTTGACATTGGCAGTTCCTCTTTTTCAAGTTCAATCCCAGATCTCCATAGAACTAACTTTGTTTCAGTTTCAGAAAGGTCAGACAAAGCTATGTAGCTGTCCTTACGGCTATACCATTTCAAATAACAAGTACTACTACTTTTTTTTCCAACAGTGCAGTCCTCCATCTCAATAGGCTACCATGTATTTTCCTTTTTTTCGTTTTTTTTTTCCGTAAGGCACGGCGTTTGTCGAGTGACCTCGTCACCAAAAAAGGCAAAAATCGCAGCCCTGGACAAAACATTGATTGAAATGTTCTTCAGGTCCAAGTAAGGTAGCACCTTTTGCCATGATCTACCATGCACTTTTGCTGCTTTGAGAATGTTATTCACTCTATCAGTTATAAGGAGTTAGCCTATCTACTTAATGAACTGACTTGCATGACCTCATTTCAAACAATAACATAAAAACTGGCAAAATAGCAGATTATACAAAACCTGTTTACGCTTCCCTCCACTGCACAAAAAGTTGCCAATTCAAAATTAATGTAATGATGACGAATCCTCGCTGAAGCGTACCACAAAGGTGTAGTGTAGGCAAAAGGAGCAGGAGTTTGATTGATTCAATCAATCAATGCAGCTGTAGTCTACAGTATATGAGTGCCCCATCTTTGCCCCTAACGTTCCTAGGTTGTAATTTCAACCAAATCCCAGTTGATGCTGATTCAGCATCAAGTATAAGCGCTTACAACTATTTTATTACAAGTCGCATCTTTGTTTGACAAAAGATAGAAAATTTATCTGGGGTTATGAAAACTGTAAAATTGTCATTCAATCAGTGATGTACCGTCAGCGCATACACTGGCGTAAGCTCATTTTGTTTGCTAGGTGCCAAACATTCACACGGTATAAACCACTCGAAACAAACAAGTTTTATTTTGAATTTCCACTAAGAAACACAAGCATCTGAAATTGTTCATCTAACATTTTGCTGCGTTTTGGTTTCAATATGTCTTTGCCCATTGAAAACATTCTTTCAACTTATTCAAAATTTGGAAAATTTGATAAAAAAAATGCAAACAACAGCTAAGACATTAAAAAATATGCGTTGACGCTATGCGCTAAAAAACCGCAAAAACTTTACGGCATAGCCTCAAGCAACAACTATCCAAAAAAATGTGGCCGCAAGCGTTAGCGTAAACAAAAAGTCTACGCCGCAAGTCTACGGCGTATACGTATATATCTCTGCATTCAATAGCATAAAAAAACTCTTGCTTTAAAGCAATACACAAGGAGGATTATTTTTAACATATTAATTAAAATAAAGAAACACTGCTCTGTTCGTTTTTCTCTCTTTCTTGCGTCATCAGTATTTGCGGTTTTTATACTCTTGGGCAGTGGTCACAGCAGTAAACCATAATCTCTTCGTGGGAAAATTGTAACATAAAGTTCCCGGATGCGTTCGTCTGTATGTAATGACCGAAAAAGAAACACTCCTTTGAAACGTCTATTCAAAATTGTATTTCTGTAAAAATAGCCTCAAAGCTGTCGAAATTGGATGCAACGCCGTACACCACTAAAACTGTCACTACAGAACAGATTACTTGGATAAAAGACGGAATTTTTGTCCAGCTAGCAAGCACTAAGCCAACAGTTAAATGTGCGACTAACTCTCAAGCAACCATTTCACGAATGACCAGAATAGATAGCAATATCTCAAACTCATGTACGCAGTACTGTGACGCAATAGTGAAACCCATTTGTCACGCAATTCAAACCGGTGTTCAAAGGTAGTGATGCAATATTTCATCAGGTCTTACGACCGATGGTGCAATATTTGGACATTTTCTAGCAATTTCCATGACGTAAGATGCCAGCTAGGTTAAGTAGACCATAACGGTTTTTATATGACGTTTGATTTGGTGAACAATTGGCTGGAACAGGCAGTGGTGCCACTCCTAGTGTTTTTCCACTAGATCTAGTGTTTTTGGGTTGCATCTAGTGTTCTAGTGTTTTTTTTTTGCTATCTTGTGTTTTTTAGCGATTTACCGCTATGTTGGTATGCATAAGTTTGGACAGTGTTCAAAGTAGCCCCACCTATTTTTGTTTGGCTGCATCAATGTGTTTGTAGTGCTTTTCAAAGTGGACTCGAGTTTTTTGTCTAGTTACACCCAATGATAACCAACTTTGAGAGATTTAGCATAAATACTTTAAAAAATACACACAAATGACTGTAAAAAGTGTTCAAAGTAGACTAAAGTAGGTAGCGTAGCCTACCATATATGGTACCGGAGGCTTAGGCTACATTTCGTCTGCTTACATTTGGTGGTGTGGAGTTCTTAGACTATAC
The DNA here is from genome assembly GCF_918807975.1 of Aplidium turbinatum. Taxonomy (NCBI): domain Eukaryota; kingdom Metazoa; phylum Chordata; class Ascidiacea; order Aplousobranchia; family Polyclinidae; genus Aplidium; species Aplidium turbinatum. Next base: position 17,549,244 of record NC_137480.1, on the reverse strand, counting down.
TACCTCAGAGATGATTGTGAGTAATATGGCGTTTTTGACAATATATTTGCAAAGGCCAAATTTGGGAAAATTTTGTTTGCCCCCCCAAAATGTTTTACTCTCTTGCGGCTATGACTTCAGGGCTCTCACTTTCAAGGAAATTCAGTTCTACTTTGAAAGTTTAAGGACTTTTAACACTCACTAACGCCATTGGCTATCATTTTTGTACATTATGCATGTAAATGATCGTGTATTTATGATAGGTACTAGTGTTTTTTTTTGAGTCTAGTGTTTTTTTCAGTCAAATCTAGTAGCCTACTTTTTCATGACAAGAGAGTGGCAACAGTGCTCTTGGGGGATTGAAAGCTGATAATGAGTTTACAGTTTAGAATTTCAGTGTCTGCAGTTTTTCTTGCTGACTTTTTGCGAGTAACCCACACAATCATAAAAAGCTGTTGATTTTATATAGTATCAACGTCCGAAAACGTTAGTCAGATTTAGCGCAATGCAATTGTAGGCCTACACCAGGGGTGTATGCTATTCCTAGCATTTTATTTGGGGGGCTCTATTAACACCTAGCTGTGTTGTTATAGACAAAGTATGTACGGTAGGCTATGTAAGCAGGTGAGCCAACAATCTACCCTTTTTTAAAGAACAACTTCCTCATACGAATACTTTCCTTCTTCAACAGATTTTTTTTTATTTGAAATAGAGAATTAACAGTCCATTTGACGTGACGATTGGCTACTGCGAAGTTGATATTCTCAGTCTGGAGAGTTTCTGAAAAAAGCGATCATTGCCGTTGCCGAAGACAATCTTTTAAAAGCGCCAGATCTTCTACGAATTCTATAGTGGTCATTTTGATGCAAAGACCTCTGAACATGGCCCGATCTGTTTCTCTAATATTCTTTCTTTCTGCGAGGGTTATGAAGTATTTTATTATAAGCTTACAATGCTGGGAAACTATTCCACAGAGCATTGATACCACGATGTGAGGACGCAACACAACGCACACTGAAAATTTTACCCACTTTCCAAAATTTTAAGGCACATGACTGGGAAAGGCAAGATGCAAGAGTCACTGGCAATGTAAGTGGTCACAATGCAATGCAAGGGTCACATCACACGCAGACATCTAGAATGTCAAAAGAGCCACAAAATTTGTTACGTCATTCTTTATTGCCCTATTTGTAAAAAGCTTGATTTAAGCTTACTATACAGTACATATAGATTGCATGATACAACATGTGGATCTCATAGACCCTAATGTGAAGACATTACTCTGGTTGCAACAATTGGGAGATGTTGCCTGAATTGCTGCCTCATAAGCAAGAAGAAGAAGAAGCATGATAAAATTAAACTAGCTATACGGGACCTAATCACGGAAAACGGCGATTTCTACCAACTTATATTCGTGTATTTTTGCAGTTCTGTCGTGAGAAATCTGTTGAAGTGTTACTTATTCAGTCGATAAGTAGTTGTTCAGCTAGAAGAGCTGAAAAGTGTAAGCTTGAACGAGCCCCCCCGGAGCCCCCCCCCTTCATCAAGCTTTTTCATATTTCGGGGGGCTGAGCTCCCCCGAGCCCCCCCTCCCTCCAGGAATGCAACCCTGGCCTACACATTGCTTTTCCTAATAATATGTCACTACGGTATTGTTTGTTTGTTTATCTTTATCCTGTATTGCGGGAAAGCGGACTTGAGCGCTGTGCATCGGTGTACGCCTTCCGACGTACACCTGACCCACGCTGCAGCCGACGGCAATGTCAGTTTCCGGTTGTCTACTTTACTTATGACTTAAATTTGGTACTACCCATTACTCGAAATCGATCACTGGGTAGAGGCAATTATCGTAAAGTTTCTTGCCTAGAGAAACAACAGCAAGTGCGGGTGGCTGGAGTCGAACATGCAGGCTTTCGACTGTGAGCCCAACGCGCTAACCACTCGCTATTGCTGCCGACACTTTATTCTTTTTTACGATAGTCAATGAACGGGTGTAACGTTTGAAACTGTTTTGGCTAGGCCTATAGGTCTATGTGGTTCACAATATTGTAGGCCTATTACCAAAACATGCATTGTTTTTGCGAGTGAAACCTGGTCTTCAAAACACCCAGAATGAATTTTTTTACCAAAATGAGCCGTTTGCTCAACTTACCAAAAGAAGAATTTTTTCTATGACTATTTTGACGACGGCAATACTGGGTTTAGTGTGCTTTGTGCACTCAGTCATTGATTGGTACAAGTCTTGTTCTATGCTGTATTCTGAATACTTTAATCGGTCACATTTTTATTCCGTTTTGTTGTTTTAAATTTTGTTTCATTTTGTAAAAAATAAAACAAATTGAGTAGCCTAGCCTATACGATATCATTTGTCACAAAGAAGATTGTCACAGCAAAAAAAAAAAGTTTCTGTAGCCTACTCCTACCTACCGCATCCAAAAATCTAAAAAAGTGTTATATCAACCTCAAATATACTTTGAAATGAAAACATGCTTGCCCAGCAATCTCCAGAGATCAAAATTCGTCCTAACTTATTTGCCTTGATTCAACATCAGGAGACTTTTTCTTAGTTTAAAAAGACAATTTTACTAATTGTAAAAATGCTCAAAAAAAAATATTGTAGCCTAACGGCATTAATTTCAGAATCCAGCCACTTCATGTCTACAATCAGGAACAAGATCAGAAAATTATTAAATATCATTTTGGAACAATGACAGATCCAGAAAGAGCGATCGGGCCCTCCTCCCTGAAACATGGAAAAGAAACTTTACTTACGGTTTACTTACAAGTTATGTTAATGTAGACCTACACATAAATTGTGTTTAGCTGAAATCTCCCCCCCCCCCACCCCTACGGCTACTTAGGCTACTGTTGGATCCGCCCTTGTATTGAAATACAGTAGCCTACAAGTTGTTTATAAATATTGTGTACGGTAGTCAGAGGCGGGCACCCGCTACTTTTAAAGTAGCGCGCTACCCGCTACCGCTACTTGGAGTAGCTCGTGCTACCGCTACTTCTTCCGCTACATTTGTCTAAAATGACACTAAGTTACGAAACACTTTTCAAGTCCCCAGTGACGCAAAAATGACCTTGAAAACGAATGTTGTCATTTGTTTACACTGTCATTTTAACGTCGTTATAGAAAACACATTCTAAGAGAAATTTATTGTTACGCATCTTTCCAAACCACAAGCATTTCAAAATGAGAGTCACTAAGTCCTGCTTTGGCTTTAAGCACATCTTTTCCAACAGAGAAAACTCTTTCCACCGCAGCACTGGAAGAAATTGGGGAGTTGTATTTAATGAACAAATGTTTTTACTCGGTATTCGAAAAACTCAAGGACTTGCTCCTGTCCGAAAAAAAGGCGTCCACAATTGCTGTTTCCTTCTTCACCGACGTTTCACGGGATGGCGCCAACACACCAAAAAAATTCATCTTCGGAGTCGTGACTGGTGTTGGTGTCACTCTTCTAAGTATTAAACTGGCTTGATGTCTCTCGCAACAGTCGAATTACATCTGTCATGACTTTTTATCGCAGTGCGTCAGCATCATCCGTGGAAACGTAGTGTAGAAATTGTAGCCACGACGTCTTGAAGGAGGGATGAAGACATGATGCCATAACGTATTTCACGTCGTTGAAGCACTTGTTGAATCGTTTCGTCACCCCTTCAAGGAATTTCACTCTCAACTCCTCACAGCCAGGCCCGGATTAAGGTCAAATGGGGCCCTGTGCTAATGAATTTTATGGGGGCCCTTACCAGCTTACGTGGAGCGTAATGGAAGTGAGCTGGTTTCGCTTGCAGAGGAAACCGAGCGTTGCTTAGGTAAGCAGGGATATCTATAACTACGGGATTGGAAACTCTGTGGAACTGAAAACCATTTTATACACCAGTAGGGTCACTTTTCTTTGTGCGCTGCTGCGATAAATAATCACATAAATTGACCTCAAAGGGCAGCACATAGTAGACTAAACGAACAACCAAAAGTGTAACAATCAATTCTCCTGCTGTAAATTGTAAGGTCTACGCTTGCCTGGTTTGTTTATTTGTTTGTATTCCATTAGTGCAGTCCATAGGCGTAGCCAGGGGGGGGCGAAAGGGGCCATGGCCCCCCCAAATTTTCCAACTTTGGATTCCGAAGTTGAGCTCTTTGTTGAAAATGTAATAAAATTTGTCGAAATTTATGACGTTTTCCAAGACATCTGGTTATTAACACCCCCCAGGACTTGTTTTAGACACACAGATAGACACCAATAAATTTTGCAAATTGTAAATCGCGCAAAATTTACGCGATTTACGTTTCTTTGAACTAATTTGTGGAAGCAATTTTAGAATGGTTTACTCTGTTGGGTTTTTATGTACTGTAGGCTAGTTATTGAGTTTTTGTGTAGCTGAGTTTTTGGTGTTCTCTAATTTTAGCCGCAGTTTTTGCCCGTTCGTGTGTAAGAGCTACCTTTAATAAGTTAATAGCTGTTTATCTGCTAATAAACTTCATACAAATATTACCTAAAGTGTTTCCAGAAAGCGCTACAATCCATTATTTGAGTGTAAATTTTCAAAAATTTTCCGGGGGAGCATGCCCCCGGACCCCCCTAGAAAACGCGTGCCTCCGCCACGCTCTAACCCCCCAGCACTTTCATTGTTTCCCTTGCTCAGCCCACCAGGATACGCCACTGCACATCAACTGGCGATGGCTTAAATCAAACACTTTGTTACTCTCTTCAATTCATCAAATATTTGGCCCCCCCCAATTTTTTTTTCTGGCTACGCCACTGGTGCAGTCATGTTGTATTTTGTTTGCTGCTTAAAAAAATTCCAGAATGACTATTGGTTTTAGTTCTGATGACATCGTAAACGAATTGGTTTCGTACTGGATTGGTCTGTGAACAAGTTGATAATACAACAGCATATTTCACTGATTGCTGAACACTCCTCATTTACTTCTGATCCGATTTGCAGTACGCAAAATGCTAAAGAACAATAGTAGGAGGTTTTTGGACTGGTTGCATTCATTTATTTTTTGGATTCATTGTTTTTTTCTAGCAGCGTAAATGTACTCTTATACATCAATTAAGTGTCAATGGGAGTGTATTTTGTATTACTATTGTAAAATCGAATTTTGTATATCTTTTAGTCGGTATTTTATTTTGTTAATCTTTCTGTAGTCGTAGTAATGTGATGACCCTACTGATGTATAGCACTGAATAGAGTTTCCAATCCCGTAGTTATAGATATCCCTGAGGTAAGTTAGATAACTTTGAAATAGCACGTGATCGATGATTAAATAAGCATGTGCAAATTAAGTCAACAATGTTTACGTTATAATGGATGCAAAATCACACACATTAAATCAACGAAACCGTGCAAGGGAAAACATTGTAGCAAGGGACCACTGTTAGTACTGCACACTACACTGAAAATTGCAATGAAAGGTTATTCTGAATTTCTATTCTAAACTGCTCTTTTATTCACTACTAACTACCAATAGAATTTAGAAAACTAACATGAAATTCAGTCGAACGACTTTTTTCTGGCTTTCTTTGCTGCAAAGTCTTAAAGAAAAAATACAAGAACCATATTTCTATTTCACTTGAAGAGAAAGATATATTGATAAATGTGTTACTTTTTTTAGACAGAGGGGCCCCACTTTTCTTAATTATTTTTCTTGAAAATTTTTTTCAGGAAAAATTTGTGATTTTATTTTATATATTTCATTTTTAGGAAAAGTGGGGCCCTCTGTCTGCGGGGCCCCTGTGCTTTAGCACACCCTAGCACAATGGTTAATCCAGGCCTGCTCACAGCTCACAAGATCACTGATCTCGGTCAACTTCTTCGCGCAAATTGTAATGGTTGGAAGCAAGACTCCGTAATACGCCTTGGACTCGCCCTGGAGTATGTCTAAAGCATGGCAGATAGGCTTCATCACACGGAGATATTCGCTGAAGTAGTTGACGTCAGCTAGAAATAAATGAGCTGTTTAGAAATTAGACAAACTATGTTGTAACTTCAAAGTTGTAAGCAAAACAAACCATATAAAATTACCCTGTACGGTAATGATTTCTTTTAACAAAAACCATCGTGTAAGAAAATTTTATCAGCAACAAATATCTCAGCTAACCATTTGTCAACAGTTTTACTTTAATCAATACGATAAAACCTTATTTTTGGACATCTTAGCATAGGTGATGACTGATGAGGCAATGCTCACTGTAAGTAGTCTATATTCCATAAACTATATACAACTTTACTGCGGGTATTATTAAAAATAAAATGAACATTATCGGTTTCATACCTTGATTGCAGCATCGCAGCTCCACACCAGAAAACGAGATTCCCAAATAACCGCAACTTTGCAACCAAACCGATCATATAGGATTATAGGCTATATGATATAACTGCTTGACCACGCCAGTGTTGCGAAAAAAACGAGAATTTTGTTACTTTAAAATAAAAAGTAGCGGGTAGAGGGAGTGCGACTGAAAAAAGTAGCGCCTCTCCCGCTAACGCTACTTTGAAAAAAAAATAGCGCCGCTACTGCAGCCGCTACTCCAACTAAAAAGTAGCGCCGCTACCGCTACTTTTACCAAATTAGTAGCGGCGCTACAAAAGTAGCGCGCTACTGCCCACCCCTGACGGTAGTTCAGTATTTAGGAAAAGTCATACAATTCTGGAATTTTATAACCAATGGTCAAGCCGCTACCGCAAGTGTAATGTGCTTGGTGCTGATTCAGCGCCACCCGGGCAATGTAGGGTTGAGTAGTGTTGCTACATTTTCTACTACGACAAGTACGGTATTTAAAATGCTATTTTGCTGAGAGATGCAATTTAACGTAACTAGAATGAAATTCATCTTTTCACAAGAAAGACTGGTCACAATACATCTTAAATTTACAAAAACATATTTATACTTTTACACTTTACCTAACAGCCTATTAACCAACTGTCCAAAGCTTTTCCCTCAGTTTTTGGAAATTTGACAAGGGTTAATGACCTTTCAAGAAATGAAATTGAGATTAAAAAAGTTTGAATATTTTTGTGAAAATTGGCTATTAATTCTGCAATTCGAACGCAACGAATAAATAATATAGTTTCGGAAAACTAGAACCCTACAAAACCTTCAATATTACTTGTACAGCAACAAGTTTCCGAACAAACGACTTAACAAACGAAAAATAAAATGATTGATTAATGATGATTGATTGACTTGATCAGCCTTCTTCCTACACCGCATTCGGAATGCGGCATTCCCACGGTTTCACGGGTGTGCGATTTGTCGGGTCTGGGTCTGTTTGCAACGTAATGCCGATGCTTTACATTTGTCACATTAAAAACACGGGAAGCAGCTGACTCGATGACTAATATAGTCTTTCGCTGCTTCCTGTCTGTTGTTGAATATATTTGTACCGGTTTATATTTGTACAGTATACTATTTCGCAGCAGACAAAATAAAAGGTTTCTCTCTTTCTCTCGTCTATTGAAGTTGGGAAACTGCACTGTTCAAAGAAATTTGGTTTGTTTTTGTGCATCTGGAAACACTATTACAAAAGTCATTCGTATTTGAAGCGGTTGAGAGCAAGCTTAAAAGTCAGTGTTGCCAACCATAATGTTTTCCCTCAAATTTTGGCTTGATTTTTCGAGTTTGTTTATTTTTTTAGCTTGTCAGTTGCTTGTTTATGAGCTTTTAATTTTGCCAGTTTAGGCCTTTTTTACTTTTTTTGACAATGCAATTAATTTTTTTAATGTATTCAATGTTGGGTTTCTTCTTTTCAAGATAATTGTTGCATAAAATGGTGTAAATATATATAATTCCTAAAATAAACGTAATGTACGGACTTCAAAAGTTATATTTAAAATCTTGAATTGTCAAACTGCGTGCTTGATATGGATAAGTATTGGTTGCATGTTACTGAGTTTGTTTTTGTGCTGATTTGCTTGTTTTGAGCTTGTGTTTTTGGTTTTACTCATTTGTTTTAAAAAAAATAAGTTGTCATCACTGAGGATAGTTGCAATCAGTCCATCAGTCAGATTCAGAACAGAGCAAGACGGACTATATTAGAGGCCATGACAACGTACAATGGGATTGTTAAAACTGGGGGCAGATAGTGACGTCATAGTGCCATTGTCTTCAATTGAACCGTACGTTAGGCTAATATTTATAAGTGAAAAAAATAACAGTTAACCTCTCAAGTACATGTAGCTCCACACAGAGTGAAATTTACATGCCTTTTGACTCTTTTTTATTTCTTTAAAAGTATTATTGACTCAAAAAGAATGTCTAAAAAGACATTACGAAAAGTAACTACGGACAAAGGCCAGTGTTTCGATCTTCCGATCTCTTCAGCGTAGTAAAGTGAAAGTAGAAAGTTGTCTTGAAGCGTTGGTTGAGGTGATGATTTGAAACTTGAGTGATTGTTGTGAGACAATGAGACTGGATTTAAGTTTTAAATTTGGACCTCAGCGAAACGTAGTTTTACAGCCTATTAAAAGGTGTGATTTTTTTAAGAGAATTTGTGCTAAGAAATGGCAGGAATTTGTTAAAAATAAAAACTAGACAAAAAGACAAGAATTTGCAACTGAGCTAGGACAAAACAATCATCTGAGATGACAACTTTCGGTGCAAGTATAGAATCCGCCACCCTAGTCAACATGACGTCACAAAACGGACGCAACTACTACATAAGGGGTGAAAAAAAGGATGCTGAAAAGCGGCGGAATGAAGATGATAAAGCGGAATAGATATGGATTTTTTGACAATTTTACTGTGTTTTTACAATAAAAACATTAAACCAACGTCGAGTGTTGAATATAACTACCTAGAATGACATAAAATTTACCAAATTGCATCAATTCAGCTAAAAATTTACCCAATTAAACTTTAAAAATAAAAATATGAAACGTTTGCAACTAAATGTGTTGTAGCTATCTAATTTCAGCTCGCATTTTAATTTTTAAAATAAAAGTACCAATCTAACGCAACTGCAAAGAGTATGTCTTGCTTTATGCACCTGGAAAGTTTCAGGTTTATATCTTATCTACAAAACGGGCAATCGTCGTTCAAACTTAACCGCCCAGCAAAGCTTTTTTTCAATGCATTGTAAAGGCGAATCGATCCTTATTCAGTATAAGCCACCCCCTGTTTGCAGTGATCGGTAAATAGTGCTTCCACTAAACTTGCTGTAGTTTTCTCATTTCTCCTCGGATTTTAACAATTTTGCCATCGTTGGAAAGCACGATCATACATCTACACGAATCAATTAAACAGTAGCACAAAATAGGTACTAGCTTTATCTTGTGATAACTTAAACTTCACCAACTTGTAACGATTCTCAGTAATTTAATTTTTACAATAAAATCATTAAATCTTTGCAAACTAAAAGAATATGTCTTGCTTTATGCACATGAAAACTTTCAGGTTTATATCTTATCCACAAAACTGGCAATCGTCGTTCAAACGTAGCCGCTCAGCGACACCTTTTTCCAATGCATTGTAAAGGCAAATCGATCCTTATTCAGTATACGCCACCCCCTGTTTGCAGTGATCGGTAAATAGTGCTTCCACTAAACTTGCTGTAGTTTTCTTGTTTCTTCTCGGATTTGAATAATTTTTCCATCGTTGGAAAGCACAATCATACATCTACCCGAATCAATTGGCTACAAATCCAAAACAAGTACTATCATTATCTTGTTAAATAATAGGAGATGTTCTACTGGTGCAAATTGAGCTAAACTATCACAAGATGTATACAGTGACAATTTGCTTTTATTCCGACGTTTCGTCAATCAGACACGACTGACTTCTTCAGGGGCTAGACCAGGTAGTGACTACCTGTCTAGCATGGCAAATTTATGAAACATTTTTGCCATGCTAGACAGGTAGTCACTACCTGGTCTAGCCCCTGAAGAAGTCAGTCGTGTCTGATTGACGAAACGTCGGAATAAAAGCAAATTGTCACTGTATACATCTTGTGATAGTTTAGCTCAATTTGCACCAGTAGAACATCTCCTATTATTTAATTTAATGCCTGGTGAACAGCCTCATTCAATTTTCATCTTTATCTTGTGATAACTTAAACTTTACCAACTTGTACCGATTCTCAGCAATTTAATTTTTACCATAAAATCATTAATTTTTTACAAATTGAAAGAGTATGTCTTGCTTTATTCACCTAGAAAGTTTCACGTTCATATCTCATCTACCAAACGAGCAATCGTCGTTCAAACTTAACCGCCCAGCAAAGCTTTTTTTCAATGCATTGTAAAGGCGAATCGATCCTTATTCAGTATAAGCCACCCCCTGTTTGCAGTGATCGGTAAATAGTGCTTCCACTAAACTTGCTGTAGTTTTCTCATTTCTGCTCGGATTTGAACAATTTTGCCATCGTTGGAAAGTACAATTATATATCTACTTGAATCAATTAAACACAAGCACAAAGTACGTAATAATTTTATCTTGTAATAACTTAAACTTCACCAACTTGTAACGATTCTCAGTAATTTAATTTTTGCAATAAAATCATTAAATCTTTGCAAACTAAAAGAATATGTCTTGCTTTATGCACATGAAAACTTTCAGGTTTATATCTTATCCACAAAACTGGCAATCGTCGTTCAAACGTAGCCGCTCAGCGACACTTTTTTCAATGCATTGTAAAGGCAAATCGATCCTTATTCAGTATACGCCACCCCCTGTTTGCAGTGATCGGTAAATAGTGCTTCCACTAAACTTGCTGTAGTTTTCTTGTTTCTGCTCGGATTTGAATAATTTTTCCATCGTTGGAAAGCACAATCATACATCTACCCGAATCAATTGGCTACAAATCCAAAACAAGTACTATCTTTATCTTGTGATAACTTAAACTTTACCAACTTGTACCGATTCTCAGCAATTTAATTTTTACTATAAAATCATTAATTTTTTACAAATTGAAAGAGTATGTCTTGCTTTATTCACCTAGAAAGTTTCACGTTCATATCTCATCTACCAAACGAGCAATCGTCGTTCAAACTTAACCGCCCAGCAAAGCTTTTTTTCAATGCATTGTAAAGGCGAATCGATCCTTATTCAGTATACGCCACCCCCTGTTTGCAGTGATCGGTAAATAGTGCTTCCACTAAACTTGCTGTAGTTTTCTCATTTCTGCTCGGATTTGAACAATTTTGCCATCGTTGGAAAGTACAATTATATATCTACTTGAATCAATTAAACACAAGCACAAAGTACGTAATAATTTTATCTTGTGATAACTTAAACTTCACCAACTTGTAACGATTCTCAGTAATTTAATTTTTGCAATAAAATCATTAAATCTTTGCAAACTAAAAGAATATGTCTTGCTTTATGCACATGAAAACTTTCAGGTTTATATCTTATCCACACAACTGGCAATCGTCGTTCAAACGAAGCCGCTCAGCGACACTTTTTTCCAATGCATTGTAAAGGCAAATCGATCCTTATTCAGTATACGCCACCCCCTGTTTGCAGTGATCGGTAAATAGTGCTTCCACTAAACTTGCTGTAGTTTTCTTGTTTCTGCTCGGATTTGAATAATTTTTCCATCGTTGGAAAGCACGATCATACATCTACCCGAATCAGTTGGCTACAAATCCAAAACAAGTATTATCTTTATCTTGTGATAACTTAAACTTTACCAACTTGTACCGATTCTCAGCAATTTAATTTTTACCATAAAATCATTAATTTTTTACAAATTGAAAGAGTATGTCTTGCTTTATTCACCTAGAAAGTTTCACGTTCATATCTCATCTATCAAACGAGCAATCGTCGTTCAACCTTAACCGCCCAGCAAAGCTTTTTTTCAATGCATTGTAAAGGCGAATCGATCCTTATTCAGTATACGCCACCCCCTGTTTGCTGTGATCGGTAAATAGTGCTTCCACTAAACTTGCTGTAGTTTTCTCATTTCTGCTCGGATTTGAACAATTTTGCCATCGTTGGAAAGTACAATTATATATCTACTTGAATCAATTAAACACAAGCACAAAGTACGTAATAATTTTATCTTGTGATAACTTAAACTTCACCAACTTTTACCGATTCTCAGCAATTTAATTTTTACAATAAAATCATTAATCTTTTGCAAATGGAAAGAGTATGTCTTGCTTGATGCACCTGTAAAGTTTCAAATTTATATCTCATTTACCAAACGAGCAATCGTCGTTCAAACTTAACCGCCCAGCGAACCTTTTTTCAATGCATTGTAAAGGCAAATCGATCCTTTTCAGTATACGCCACCCCCTGTTTGCAGTGATCGGTAAATAGTGCTTCCACTAAATTGCTGTAGTTTTCTCATTTCTGCTCGGATTTGAACAATTTTGCCATCGTTGGAAAGCACAATCATACCTCTACCCGAATCAATTGGCTACAAATCCAAAACAAGTAGGCTACTAACTTAAACTTCACCAACTTGTACCGATTCTCAGCAATTTAATTTTTACAATAAAATCATTAATTTTTCACAAATTGAAAGAGTATGTCTTGCTTTATTCACCTGAAAAGTTTCAGATTTATATCTCATCTACAAAACTGGCAATCGTCGTTCAAACTTAACCACCCAGCAAAGCTTTTTTTCAATGCATTGTAAAGGCGAATCGATCCTTATTCAGAAGACGCCACTCCCTGTTTGCAGTGATCGGTAAATAGTGCTTCCACTAAACTTGCTGTAGTTTTCTCGTTTCCGCTCGGATTTTAACAATTTTGCCATTGTTGGAAAGCACGATCATACATCTACACGAATCAATTAAACACAAGCACAAACTAAGTATTAGCTTCATTTTGTGATAACTTAAACTTTACCAACTTGTACCGATTCTCAGTAATTTACTTTATTCAATAAAATCATTAAACTTTAACATATTGAAAGGATATGTCTTGCTTTATTCACCTAGAAAGTTTCAGGTTTATATCTTATCTACACAACTGGCAATCGTTGTTCAAACGTAGCCGCTCAGCGACACTTTTTTCCAATGCATTGTAAAGGCGAATCGATCCTTATTCAGTATACGCCACCCCCTGTTTGCTGTGATCGGTAAATAGTGCTTCCACTAAACTTGCTGTAGTTTTCTCATTTCTGCTCGGATTTTAACAATTTTGCCATCGTTGGAAAGTACAATTATATATCTAGTTGAATCAATTAAATACAAGCACAAAGTACGTACTAATTTTATCTTGTGATAACTTAAACTTCACCAACTTGTACCGATTCCTCAGCAGTTTAATTTTTACAATAAAATCATTAATTTTTTGCAAATGGAAAGAATATGTCTTGCTTTATGCACCTGAAAAGTTTCAGATTTATATCTCATCTACCAAACGAGCAATCGTCGTTCAAACTTAACCGCCCAGCGAAGCTTTTTTTCAATGCATTGTAAAGGCGAATCGATCCTTATTCAGTATACGCCACCCCCTGTTTGCTGTGATCGGTAAATAGTGCTTCCACTAAACTTGCTGTATTTTTCTCGTTTCTGCTCGGATTTTAACAATTTTTCCATCGTTGGAAAGCACGTTCATACATCTACACGAATCAATTGGCTACAAATCCAAAACAAGTACCATCTTTTTCTTGTAATATTTTAAATATCACCAACTTTTACTAATTCTCAGCAATTTACTTTATACAATAAAATTATTAAACTTTTGTAAATGGAAAGAGTATATCTTACTTTATTCACATGAAAAGTTTCAGGTTTATATCTTATCTACAAAACGAGAAATCGTCGTTCAAACTTAACCGCCCAGCGAAGCTTTTTTAATGCATTGTAAAGGCGAATCGATCTTTATTCAGTATACGCCACCCCCTGTTTGCAGTGATCGCTAAATAGTGCTTCCACTGAACGTGCGGTAGTTTTCTCGTTTCTGCTCGGATTTTAACAGTTTTGCCATCGTTGGAAAGCAAGAGCATACATCTACACCAACGGTGTTCAACCTGCGGCCGTTAACACGTAATTTAATAAGCATGTGTTGGTGGCCGTGCCCTGTTTTTGAAATAAAAAAATTATTTCATTAATAAAAATAAAATGTATTTTAAATATTATACAGGGATATCTAGAACCACTGGATACCCTTGTAGCTTGTAATTATATATAATATTTCAAATTTTAAAACTTGAAAAACATTGTCATCATAAGTTTTTGTAGGCTAGGCTATATTGTTAAAATCGTTTTGAGACAAAACTTTTTCCTCAACCTAATTTCATTGTAACGGTAGCCTACATTCAGTGCCGGTCTTTGGGGTGTGCAAATCGTGCGATCGCACAGTGCCCAAAAATTAGGAGGCCCCGCAGTTTAGGCTACTCAAAAAATGCAGTAATTTTTGTCATTTCCAATGGAAAAAAATTCAATTCGATTCACAAGCAAGTACCGGTAGCCCATTCCTTGAAGTCATAGTTGCGGCTTTAGGGTGAGGCAAGTGCTGAGGGTGAGGGTGAGGCAAGCACCATTTTACAGTAATATTCATACCCAAATTTTTGTTGAACATGCTCTCAGAATGCACTAAATTCAAAGTAATTTTTCAAAAATTTCTGAGGCATTCCAGTCCAGACGCTGGGTGTCGCCTTCGGCGAACACGCCGTCAAAACCCCCTCCCCTTTCAAATACCTAGCTACGCTACTGAATTGGATCATTGTCATTAGGGCCCGCAAAGCATATTCCGCACAGGGCCCGAAATACCCTAAGACCGGCACTGCCTACATTGCATTATGTCCTTAAAAAGAAAAAGAACACTAGCAGAGGAGAAAAGGATATTCAATTCCAAATGGGAGTTGGGTTATTTCATGATGGAGACGGCAGCGCATACTATGATGTGTCTAATGTGCAGTCAAGTGGTTAAAACTGTTAAAGGAAATAATGCAAAACAGCATTTTTGTCGTCATATGTCACACCATTATGCAAAATTGGAAGGCGAGTCGAAGAAAATCTGTGTCGAAAATTTGAAGAAAAGTGTGAGTCTGCCTTTTCACGAATGAAGTAGGGGAGAGTGGGGCACAATTGGACATGGGGTACAATTGGATATCGCATTTTATAGAAAAAATTGGAAACTCTGGAAGTCCTTGCCTTGGCAAAAAATTAGTTTCACATTAGTCGTTGTACTATGAAAATTCTAAGAGTTTGTGTTGGTCGTGTATTGAGTTTGGCGGTGGGAAGTCTTTTAGCACCTGTATAGTATTTTTAGCGGATTTTGTTTTAATCGTAATTTTTTTATGTAAAGTAAAGATTTTTAGATTTTTTCCTTTTCTGTTCAAGCCATATACAGTAAAGTATCTTTTCATTACCTTTGCTTTGACCTGACTTTTAGAACAGGTTGTCCCTGCCCAACTTTAAATCGATGTTGGTGTGTGGGGCACAATTGGACACAAATTTTGGGGTACAATTGGACAGCAACACACATGGTAGATCATACTGTAAAAGTAGTTCTTTTAATATTGCATGGTCTCATGCAACGCAATGTCATTTAAATGTTGTAATAACATTAAAAATAAAAATTTTGGGAGACAAGATAAAATTTTAGGGGGGAGTAAAATTGCTTTTCCAAGACTCCCCTCCCCCGTGGCAACGTCCCTGATTTTACCGCAATAAACAAGTGAAATCTATTTATTAGAGTCCTTGTCAGTTTCTTGATTACTTTTGTGTTGGTTTAAACTGTTGTTTCTAAACCATTCATAATATTTGCAAATGTCCAATTGTGCCCCATTACCGGGGCACAATTGGACAAATTTTTTTTTTTTTCAATTGACTGTAGTATTTAATATGCATTACCTAAGTGTTGTTTCACGGTCTCATTTTGTTAACAGTGTGATACTTTGTTATTGTGCAAAAGTTGGATTTTGTTAGACTTTTAATATAGACGGGACTTCTATTTTACTATTTTTTGTCCAATTGTGCCCCACTCTCCCCTACCTACAAAAACGAGTACCGAACAAATCAGGCTAACTGAGACTGGTGTCTTAACCGGTGCTCGTATGCAAAATCAAGGGAGTTGCAATGTCGCAGACTTTTATTGAATAAAATCATTTCAAAATGTTTGATATTTCATGGTACTATTAGGTATAGCCTAAGTATGATAAGTTTAGTAAATATTAACGAATAAATTCTTCTCTTAGATAACGCAATTTAAAAAAAAAAATCATTTAAAACTCACTGGCGGCCGTGCTTTATAGAATTAATCGGAATGCGGCCGGCAATAGCAAAAAGGTTGTGCACCCCTGATCTACACGAATCAATTGGCTACAAATCCAAAACAAGTATATACCATCTTTTTCTTGTGATAACTTAAACTTCACCAACTTGTACCGATTCTCAGCAATTTATTTTATACAATAAAATTATTAAACTTTTGCAAATTGAAAGAGTATGTCTTACTTTATTCACATGAAAAGTTTCAAGTTTATATCTTATCTACAAAACTGGCAATCGTCGTTCAAACGTAACATTTTTTGGTAATAGAGCTAAGTCGCTATGTTTTCTTGTTGCGTATTCCTGGTTGAGATATTTGAATGTGTGGTATTGGCAAAACTCGATCTTTTAATGCAGTTTCGTTTAAAATTAGGCAAACTTTGTTTTAGAGACGTAAAGACTGAAAGCATCATTTTCAATATCGTGACGTCACACGCGTGCTAAAGGGGGGTTGTAACCCCCAACCAGTGCCGGTCTTTGAGATGTGCAAACCGTGCGATCGCACAGGGCCCGCAAATTAGGGGGCCCGCAACTTACTCAGAAAATGCAGTAATTTTGTCATTTTCAATGGAAAAATTCAACAAAGGAATTAGCAACAAGAAAGACTCAACGGGTGCAACCTATTTCGTCCCCTGAAAAGATCAAGAAAAAAAAACAACATAGCCGAAGTTGCTGATCGGAGTTGCCGCAAACATTTCAAATTTCTTTCGATCTTTTCAGGGGACGAAATTTGATTTTGTTACTCCGATTTCAGGGTACGAAATCGGGGTACGAATTTTTCAGGGGACGAAATAGGTTGCATCTAGACTCAACATAGCTTTATTTCCAAAAAATGCCCAAGAATGTATGATCTTATCCTTTTGCCATGCCACCGGACAGCACCATTTTACAGTAATATTCATACCCAAATTTTGAACATGCTCTCAGAATGCCCCAAATTCAAAGTAATTTTTCAAAATTTTCTGGGGGAGGCCCCCCAGACCCCCCGCCGCTGGGTGCCGTCTTCGGCGATCACGCCGTCAGGCTTTGCCGCTGACCGTGAAACCACCCCCCTCCCCTTTAAAAATCCCTAGCTACGCTACTGAATTGGATCATTGTCATTGGGGCCCGCAAATCATATTCCGCACAGGGCCCGAAATGCCCTAAGACCGGCACTGCCCCAACCCCCACCCCCCCCCCCCCCCCCCTTGGCTACAGAACTGGTAGGAAGGCTATGAGCTACCCTCCAAACAATCCCAATTCAAAGGGTTTAAATTGTGTTGCGTGTTCTTTGAACTGGACGAATGACAAAAACGGCTAGCATCTTGCACTTTTCCTAGATGTGAGATGTATCAGTGTTGTCCAAATACGAAGGACGATTGCTCGCTTTATAGATAAGACATAAACCTGAACTTTTCAGTTGCATGAAGCAAGACATACCCTTTCAATTTGCTAAGGTTTAATGATTTTATTGTAAAAATTAAATTGCTGAGAATCGGTACAAATTGGTGAAGTTTAAGTTATTACAAGATAAACTTTCGTAGCCAATTGATTCGTGTAGATGTATGATCGTACTTTCCAACGATGGCAAAATTTTTAAAATCCGAGGAGAAACTAGAAAACTACAGCAAGTTTAGTGGAAGCACTATTTACCGATCACTGCAAACAGGGGGTGGCGTATACTGAATAAGGATTGATTCGCCTTTACAATGCATTGAAAAAAAGCTTCGCTGGGCGGTTAAGTTTGAACAACGATTGCTCGTTTGGTAGATGAGATATAAATCTGAAACTTTTCAGGTGCATAAAGCAAGACATACTCTTTCCATTTGCAAAAGTTTAATGATTTTATTGTAAAAATTAAATTGCTGAGAATTGGTAAAAGTGGGTGAAGTTTAAGTTATTACAAGATAATGATAGTACTTGTTTTGGATTTGTAGCCAATTGATTCGGGTAGATGTATGATTGTGCTTTCCAACGAAGGCAAAATTGTTCAAATCCGAGAAGAAACAAGAAAACTACAGCAAGTTTAGTTGAAGCACTATTTACCGATCACTGCAAACAGGGGGTGGCGTATACTGAATAAGGATCGATTTGCCTTTACAATGCATTGAAAAAAAGCTTCGCTGGGCGGTTAAGCTTGAACGACGATTGCTCGTTTGGTAGATGAGATATAAACCTGAAACTATTTAGGTGCATAAAGCAAGACATATTCTTTCAATTTGCAAACGATTAATGATTTTATTGTAAAAATTAAACTGCTGAGAATCGGTACAAGTTGGTAAAGTTTAAGTTATCACAAGATAAAATTATTACGTACTTTGTGCTTGTGTTTAATTGATTCAAGTAGATATATAATTGTACTTTCCAACGATGGCAAAATTGTTAAAATCCGAGCAGAAATGAGAAAACTACGATCAAATCGATGTGAAAATTAGATGGGTGCCAATCCCATTAGAAAATCAAGATATCGCCATGTATCTAGAAGAAAATTTTGGAAAGCCCATTTCCATCAACTGCGTGAAAGATCAAAATGGACTGCTGACAGGTTTGAGAATAGTCAAAATGCAGCAAAAAGACTTAGAGAATAAACCGATTCCAAGTTACATATATGTTGATGGAGAAGAACTGTACGTGAATTACCCTGGTCAGGAGCTAACCTGTAAAATATGTGGAGATACAGGTCACAAGCTAATAACCTGTCCAAAAAAGAAATCCAACGGACGATTTCCATCCTTACCGTTAAAAGAAAAATCTGATATCGTGAAAAGCCCTGAAGAAGTAATTATCCCAACGTCTCATACAACGAAGGCAACAAAACGACCCCTGGAAAGCCCAGATAACAAAAAACCGAACTCCAAATTGACAAACAGACGCCAAGAAACGACTATGAAATGCACACACTGTCAGGTAGAAGGGAAGATGATAAACAACTCTTCGACCTACCACTGCCCCAGCTGCTCAACTAACTTCAAAGTGATGAAAGCATGCTGTGACCCTACAACTTCATTTTTAGTTCCAGAGACCCAAAAAGGTAACACTTTTGATTGTGGTATATGTAAGAAGCAAGGCATTGTTTGCTTTTGTAACACGCTGAACACCTTGCCACAAAAATCTAAAAGTAAGGTTTGCCAAAATATAAAATGCAATAAAATTATTTTGTACTGTAAATGTGAAGAATTTCATGTTTATGAATGTGATAAGGAACCTTTCCTGTGTCAATGCGGTTTTCAGTGTTTTCAAAAACAAGATTGATATTAACGATTTTATGTGCTGCACTTTTATTACAATTTAAATGGCTATGTCAAACTTAAAGATTGTCACTTATAATGTAAATGGCCTTGGGGATACGATGAAGCGAAAAATTGTTTTTAATTATTTGAAACATAAGACTTGTGACGTTGCTCTCCTTCAAGAAACCCACAGCACGCCTGACGTTGAAAAGCGTTGGCAAATGGAATGGGGGGGTCAAGTGTTGTTCAGTCACGGTACTTCAGCTAGTAGAGGTGTCGCAATTCTATTTTCGAAACGCTTTTCAGACAAATTGAATAGCATTACGGACAAAACTATAGATACAAATGGAAGATACGTTATCTGCAATATCAAATTTGGAGAGTGCAAGCTCACATTATTCAACATTTATGGCCCAAACCTTGACCAACCGCAATTTTACGACAACCTGTTTTCAATTCTTGAAAGCATTGATCACGAAAGTTTAATCGTAGGTGGAGATTTCAATCTCGTTTTAAACGAAAATTTGGATAAGCAAGGAGGTGCCCGAAAACATAATAACTTCCGTTCCAGTCAAACACTCCGTCACCACATGGAGCATTTACAACTGCTTGACATATTTCGACTTAAGCACCCAAACAAAAAGCTTTTTACACGAATACAAGCAAATCCCTTCACTGCCTCTAGATTAGACTTTTTCCTGGTATCAAAGAATTTAACCCAACAGTGCGAAAGCTGTTCTATTCAATCAAGCGTAAAATCTGACCACAGCGTAGTCAATTTATTATTGAACGTATCTCCAAACCAGCGCGGGAGAGGATATTGGAAATTTAATGGCTCTCTGCTGAGCGATCGCTTGTTTACAACTGAAACAAAAGAGTTCATTCGGGAGTTCATTAGTCACAATGACACACCAGATGTTAATCCCAACACTCTGTGGGACGCCTTAAAATGCGGTCTGCGTGGCCATATCATCAAATATAGTGCTTATAAATCAAAACAATTAAAGGCAAAGCAAACCGACATTGAAAAACGACTTGAAGACATCAAGCAACGAATCTCTGACGCAAGCCCCGACGATGAGTTGTTGAATTCATTGAAGGCTCTGCAGCTTGAGTTTGATAAATTTGCGGAAGCTCGCACCCGCGCAGCGATTGTTCGAAGTCGAGCCAGGTGGGCCGAGGAAGGAGAAAAAAACACTGCGTATTTTCTAAATTTGGAAAGACGACAAGGCGTCAAAAAAACGATAACGTGTCTAAAATCGAATGATTCACACGTGACTAACCCAAAAGAAATTCTTAAAACTCTAAGTTCTTTTTATGGAAATTTATATAAAACACAAAGTACATTTTCTATGACACAAAAAATCAAAAAGTTTCTCTCCTCGTTGTCCATCCCAACTGTAAACAGAGACAACTTGCTGGTTAATGAAATCACAGAAGATGAATGCTTTTGTGCTATTAAAAAAATGGCAAAGAATAAATCTCCTGGTTTAGACGGTTTTTCTATCGAGTTCTACAAGGTGTTTTGGCCTGAAATAAAGCAAGTGTTTATGAAATCTGTCTGTTTCACAAAACAGCATTCTCAATTAACGCCTACCCAGTCCGAAGGAGTTATAACACTTTTGCTCAAACCAAACAAAGACCCACTATTGCCAGATAGTTACAGACCTATTACCCTCTTGAATGCTGATTACAAAATTCTTAGCAAAGTAATCAATAACAGAGTAAAACGGCATCTAAATGCGCTTGTCGCTCGTGACCAATCAGGCTTCATTCCTGGTCGATATATTGGAGACAATATTCGTTTATTGTTTAACATAATGGATTACGCTGAACACAAACGCATACCCGGAACAATACTCTCAATAGATTTTTATAAGGCATTTGATACCTTAGAATGGAATTTCATATTCGAATGCTTGAAAGCGTTTGGATTTGAAAACGAAGTTATAGAGTGGGTCAAAATCTTTTATAAAAATCCTACATGCGTAATTACCAACAATGGTTTTTTCTCAGAAAAGTTTGATGTTCAGCGAGGCGTGAGACAAGGCGATCCTTTATCGCCGACAATTTTTGCCCTATGCATAGAGATGCTTGCAATAGCGGTGCGATCCAATGACGATATAAAGGGGATTAAAGTGCTAGACAATGAGATAAAAATCTCTTTACTGGCTGATGACACTTTATTGTACACTGATGGCAACGAAGAAACGATAAGTAATGCGTTAACATTGTTTGACAAGTTCGGCTCACTTTCCGGGTGTAAAATAAACCAAACAAAATCTACAGGTTTTCACATTGGTACAAACTTTGGAAATAGCAAGCCTTTAGCTTGCCCGAACCTAATTTGGGCAGAAAACAATTTTACTTACCTTGGCATTATTGTCCCAGTCAGACAGGCATCACCGACAACTATTGGCACTCTAAATTTTGACCCTTGTCTACAGAAAATTTCAACTTTGATAAACATATGGTCTTCGCGAGGCTTAACATTATTGGGGAAAAAAACAATCATTAAAAGTTTGTTGACGTCCACGTTGATGTATAAACTTAACGCTCTTCCTGTTTCGATGCCTAAAAAACTTTTGTCTAACATCAACAGAAAACTTTTCCAATTTCTGTGGGGCTCGTCTTGGGAACGAGTAAGTCGCATGACTCTTTGCTGTGATATACATGAAGGAGGCATAGGAATGCCAGACATGCAGTCTTACATCTATGCGTTCCAATCTCGATGGATAAGCAAACTGCTCGATGAAGATTATTCTGCTCCTTGGAAAATTGTTGAACAAGCTTTGGTATCCCCAACCATGGTCATGTGTCTAGCAACCAGCACCTTTACTTCAATAAACAAAAAAATCAAAAATATTATACCCTTCCAGTCAACCTCTGCTTGCATGAAGTCTCTGCAAATATTATACTGTCACCACAACGCATCACACTCCGAGACTTTGCATCAGCCCCTATGGTTAAATAAGTCAATAAAACTCAATGGGAAATCTCTGTATAATAAAGAATTAGCTGAGGCGCAAATTCTCTTTTTTGGCCAATTGCTAGACCATAACGGACAGTACCAGTCTTACGATGACATATGCTCAGCTTACAACTTGACACCCAGCAACGAAACATTTATTAAATTTATCGAACTCATCTCATCATTACCTCCTTCCTGGGATGGAGACAACGGCAATTTAAATCGCCCAAACTACACCACCAACATTACCACACTCACATCCAACCTAAACACAATATGCGAGTCAACAAAAACTGCATATCACTTTTACCTTGACAAAGTCAAATTAATTCCTACAAAGCAACAAAACAGATGGCAGCACATTGCTGGAATGAATTGGAACCTGACGCGGTGGGAAAACATTTACAAATCTGTACACTACTGCACGCTAGAGAGCAAACTACGAGCATTCCAAATAAAGTTGAACCTCAGAGCAATTGTGACCAATGACGCGTTGTTTGCGTTTGGTCTGAAGGAGAGCAACCTCTGTACATTTTGCAAAATTGCTACGGAGAATACCTTTCATTTGTTTTGCGAATGTCATGTTGTAAAAAATTATTGGGAAGATGTTTTTTCTTGGATATCAGCAAAACTGAGATACCCTGTCATAGCTAATGACCAGTTGATTCTGTTTGGAACTGTGAATTCTAATTTGTTGAATTGTTTACTTTTATGCGCATGTTATGTTGTTTATCGATGCAAATATGCCGAAGCTTACCCGACAATTTCCCAGTTTATTCAAACGGTGAAAGAAACTCAGCAATCAGAGCGAGTGATCGCCGTAAAGTCTAAGAATTTGAAAAAACACCAATTGAAATGGAACCACATGACATAGATAGATTGTGAACTAGAACTTGCATGCATCTTGCTGATGTGCTGATGAGTACAATATTTTTGTGTTTGTTATCTGTGTTGTTATTGTTGTGTAATAAAAAAAAAAAAAAAAAAAAAAAAAAAAAAAAGCTTCGCTGGGCGGTTAAGTTTGAACGACGATTGCTCGTTTGGTAGATGAGATATCAATCTGAAACTTTTCAGATGCATAAAGCAAGACATACTCTTTTAATTTGCAAAATATTAATGATTTTATTGTAAAAATTAAATTGCTGAAAATCGGTACAAGTTGGTGAAGTTTAAGTTATTACAAGATAAAGTTAGTACGGTACTTACTTTGTGCTTGTGTTTAATTGATTCGGGTAGATATATAATTGTACTTTCCAACGGTGGTAAAATTGTTAAAATCCGAGCGGAAACGAGAAAACTACAGCGAGTTTAGTGGAAGCACTATTTACCGATCACTGCAAACAGGGGGTGGCGTATACTGAATAAGGATCGATTCACCTTTACAATGCATTGAAAAAAGCTTTGCTGGGCGGTTAAGTTTGAACGACGATTGCTCGTTTGGTAGATGAGATATAAACCTGAAACTTTTCAGGTGCATAAAGCAAGACATACTCTTTCCATTTGCAAACGATTAATGATTTTATTGTAAAAATTAAACTGCTGAGAATTGGTACAAGTTGGTAAAGTTTAAGTTATCACAACATAAAATTAGTACGTACTTTGTGCTTGTGTTTAATTGATTCAAGTAGATATATAATTGTACTTTCCAACGAAGGCAAAATTGTTAAAATCCGAGCAGAAATGCGAAAACTACAGCAAGTTTAGTGGAAGCACTATTTACCGATCACAGCAAACAGGGGGTGGCGTATACTGAATAAGGATCGATTTGCCTTTACAATGCATTGAAAAAAAGCTTCGCTGGGCGGTTAAGTTTGAACGACGATTGCTCGTTTGGTAGATGAGATATCAATCTGAAACTTTTCAGATGCATAAAGCAAGACATACTCTTTTAATTTGCAAAATATTAATGATTTTATTGTAAAAATTAAATTGCTGAAAATCGGTACAAGTTGGTGAAGTTTAAGTTATTACAAGATAAAGTTAGTACTTACTTTGTGCTTGTGTTTAATTGATTCGGGTAGATGTATAATTGTACTTTCCA
The DNA here is from genome assembly GCF_918807975.1 of Aplidium turbinatum. Taxonomy (NCBI): domain Eukaryota; kingdom Metazoa; phylum Chordata; class Ascidiacea; order Aplousobranchia; family Polyclinidae; genus Aplidium; species Aplidium turbinatum. The sequence goes on along the minus strand of NC_137480.1, from coordinate 17,524,859 downwards.
ACGGTGGTAAAATTGTTAAAATCCGAGAAGAAACGAGAAAACTGCAGCGAGTTTAGTGGAAGCACTATTTACCGATCACAGCAAACAGGGGGTGGCGTATACTGAATAAGGATCGATTCGCCTTTACAATGCATTGAAAAAAAGCTTTGCTGGGCGGTTAAGTTTGAACGACGATTGCTCGTTTGGTAGATGAGATATGAACCTGAAACTTTTAAGGTGCATAAAGCAAGACATACTCTTTCAATTTGTAAAAAATTAATGATTTTATGGTAAAAATTAAGTTGCTGAGAATTGGTACAAGTTGGTGAAGTTTAAGTTATTACAAGATAAAGATAGTACTTGTTTTGGATTTGTAGCTAATTGATTCGGGTAGATGTATGATTGTGCTTTCCAACGATGGTAAAATTGTTCAAATCCGAGCAGAAACGAGAAAACTACAGCAAGTTTAGTGGAAGCACTATTTACCGATCACTGCAAACAGGGGGTGGCGTATACTGAATAAAGATCGATTTGCCTTTACAATGCATTGGAAAAAAGTGTCGCTGAGCGGCTACGTTTGAACGACGATTGATAGTTTTGTGGATAAGATATAAACCTGAAACTTTTCATGAGCATAAAGCAAGACATATTCTTTTAGTTTGCAAAGATTAATGATTTTATTGCAAAAATTAAATTGCTGAGAATCGTTACAAGTTGGTGAAGTTTAAGTTATCACAAAATAAAGCTAGTACCTATTTTGTGCTACTGTTTAATTGATTCGTGTAGATGTATGATCGTGCTTTCCAACGATGGCAAAATTGTTAAAATCCGAGCAGAAACGAGAAAACTACAGCAAGTTTAGTGGAAGCACTATTTACCGATCACTGCAAACAGGGGGTGGCTTATACTGAATAAGGATCGATTCGCCTTTACAATGCATTGGAAAAAAGTGTCGCTGAGCGGCTACGTTTGAACGACGATTGCCCGTTTTGTAGATAAGATATAAACCTGAAACTTTCCAGGTGCATAAAGCAAGACATACTCTTTGCAGTTGCGTTAGATTGGTACTTTTATTTTAAAAATTAAAATGCGAGCTGAAATTAGATAGCTACAACACATTTAGTTGCAAACGTTTCATATTTTTATTTTTAAAGTTTAATTGGGTAAATTTTTAGCTTAATTGATGCAATTTGGTAAATTTTATGTCATTCTAGGTAGTTACATTCAACACTCGATTTTATTGTAAAAACACAGTAAAATTGTCAAAAAATCCATATCCATTCCGCTTTATCACCTTCATTCCGCCGCTTTTCAGCATCCTTTTTTCACCCCTTATGTAGTAGTTGCGTCCGTTTTGTGACGTCATGTTGACTAGGGTGGCGGATTCTATACTTGCACCCAACTTTCTACTTTCACTTCAAGACAACTTTCTACTTTCACTTTACTACGCTGAAGAGATCGGAAGATCGAAACACTGGCCTTTGTCCGTAGTTACTTTTCGTAACGTCTTTTTAGACATTCTTTTTGAGTCAATAATACTTTTAAAGAAATAAAAAAGAGTCAAAAGGCATGTAAATTTCACTCTGTGTGGAGCTACATGTACTTGAGAGGTTAACTGTTATTTTTTTCACTTGTTGATTCATTCATATCAGTTTGTATCCACTGGGGATCCTTCTCTTGTATCATGGGCCAATCCTATAGATGTTTGCTGGTAGCCTACACCTCTTCATTTTCTTTGAATTAATATTTATAACATTGAAACTAAAGCTGTGGCACTGTGTGGCAACTTTAAAAAATTAATATGTTGTTACAGAACGGTAGCCTACTGAAAGTTGAAATACAAATCACCAAGTACGCTAATCGTCTTGTAAACAATTTATATATTTTTTAATCTCGAATCAAACGGGCCCACTACAAACTTGTTAAAGGAAAAATACAATTAAATCGTTCGTTTGATATTGTACCACACCAACATTGAAAATTGCGATGGATCAGCCATGATAACACTAAGATATTTAAAAAAGTGGTAACTTCACTAGCAAAAACTATCTAAAAAATTATGCACCAGCTACTCGTAGCCAAGACTCGCTTAGAAGATTAATTGTTAACGTGTAAAAAGTAAGGTATCATTCACTAAGCCTTATAAACAAGTCGATATCGAGACAAGGCTGATACGCATCATCTTTAGTATATAATTTGACTAATATGCTAACCCGACTTATTGTAGTATTAATGAGAACACTCAAGAAAAAAAATTGATAAATATCCAGAAAAGCTCATAAACTAACGTTAACTAGTCTATGATAATTAATTCCCAAGCTTGAGAATTGTAAGTGTTCTAGTACTGGGCAACTTGAAATCCCGTCTCAGTCGGTTGTATGAGCTTCTGGACAAAGAAAAATATTCGAAGGACCTAACGATTGTTTCCACAGTGTATTTCTTTTCCACAGCCTGCATAAAATTCATAGATTTCATCTGTTGCAAAAGAATACTTTGTTGATGAGATAATGCAAGAATCTCACAGCTTCTTGAATTTGTGACCATCTGGAACATTTACTTGCTGATAGAGACGTTATAGAGCATTTTACTCCAGAAGGAAATGCTTCAAAGCTCAGATTGTCATCAATTCTTAACACAAACTTGGGTATATCGGAATCTTGCATAAATTCCTTGCATTGAAAAACAAGCGTCTGATGAGCCCGAAATACAACATCATCACCTGCTAAAAAAGGAAATTGGACACTAAAAGCATTAGCCAGGACATTTTCAAAGCTCACAATAATGTCACTTTTGTCAAAACTTGGTAATTCATCAACAGGGTGATTGTGAGTTCCACTTAACGCCCTTTGAGTACTTCTAGGAAGAAATGGTGAGGAAGAAACTAAACTCAAAGGGACACAGGGAAACACAGATGGTGGATACAAAGGTCTTACTTTCCCAGAAAATCTGGCCTTATTTGGCCCTTTTTATGGCTGCAAATTTTGACCGCTTTAGAAAGTATTATTTTAAGGAAATTCAATTTCAATTGTAATATAAAAGTATCACTTATCATCACTTAGAGCCTGACCTATATTCGTTTTAATTTTAATTAGTGAGTAGAGACATAGGTAGAGAGTGTGGTAATATTTTATTATTAGGTTATATTTAATGTATAAGAATGGTTTGTTTATAAGTTGAATTAAGATGAAGGCTGTCTAACTGCTTGGTGAAATTTCTATTTATCTAATTTATCTAGTTTGGCTATCTGTCTCCATGAACTAATTTCCACACAATTGTTATTCGAATTATAATTTTAAGTTATCAGAAGGTGTTCGTATAATGTTGTAGGTCTATAACACAATTTGAATTTAAACAGTACAGAATAATGAAATTACAGGATAGTGAAACATTATCTCGAGTTATTACATTTTAATTAAACAATCAATTTAATGTTTTTCTGAGAGCTGAACTGGTCTAACTGAGCTGGTTTGATGTGATAGCTCGTCCGATTTAATAAAGCTCTTTGTCTAATTGAGCTGGTTTGATGTGAGCTAGTCCGATTTGATAGAGCTCTTTGTCTAATTGAGCTGGTTTGATATGATAGAGCTCTCGTCAAAGGACGAACAAACCATTTTATTGTGGGCCCCCTTTTTTCTATTTTCTTTGGGAGCAGTTGCATGGAAAATTACAGAAACTTTAGTAAAAGGCAGGAAAACTTATATGTTGAAATAATGGATCGCTACAAAAGTAGAGAATGTGTTAGCGGTGGACAGGGCGGTTCTATTAAGTTACACCTGCCGTAAACCGTAGGCTAAAGTATACACTTGCCTTGTTTGTTAATGTGATGTGTTTGCATTCCATTTTTGCAATCTTGTCGTATTTTGTTTGCTGCTAAATAATTTCAAAACCGAGTATTAGTTTTAGTTCTTATGACATCTTAAATGTATTGATTTCGTATTGGGTTGGTCTGTGAATAAGTTTATTATAAAAGCCTACGACAGGGATGGCAAACCTTTTTTAGTGCATGGGTCACAAAAGAGACCTTAATCCTTGAAAAAGCAAAAGTGGGTCATAGGCTACATTTAATTACATGTTAATGCGAAACTTGCTGCTGCATCTTCTCTGCGAGTCTTATTATCCTTGGTTGGTAATCCGTAATTTTTTAGCTTCACACATGCAGCACCCATATCTGAGCTGAGACGATTCCTTGTGCTTGATTGTATAAAATTCATGTGCAAAAATAAAGATTCGCACGAATATGAAGAACCAAACAACGTTAACAGAGCTACCTCAAATCTTTTCATAGTTTCAAACGAATTTGGCAGGGAGTTCCACTCTGTGAGAATTATATTTTCAGCATGGTTGTCAACAGCAGGAAAGTCACAACCATCCATATCCGTTTTCATTTCAATTTTTTGTAGGAGATGATTTAAGTCTACAAATTTTGTTTTCCAAACTGCACTTTCTTGAAAGTCTATCATTTCCATTTCCAAGTTGTAAAGACGAAGCCATTCGAAGTTTGATGATTCAAGATTTTCAAATTGAATTGCATGCCGAAAAAGAATGAACTGCAATGTAGTATCTAGGTTTCGGAACTGGGTAAACCTTTCTGACATTACATTTTTGGCCTATTTCGTCAGTAAAACATATTGAGTGCAGTTTGCTTTTGTTCATACGTTAAATTGGTGCTTCAATAACTGAAAAAAATATTTTAGATGACCTTGTTCAAGGTCTACAGAAAAATAGCGAGTTTCTACTCAAACGCTTTAATGTGCCCAAACATGGATAGTAGACCTACAATATTTCCACAGCCTTGCAATTTAGTATTTAACTTATTGTAATGCATTGTGAAATCAGCAAAAAAATTTAAATCATTCAACCACGTAGGCTACTTTCGCTTAACTCTGGACTCTGACTTTCGCTTAACTGCTATAGGCTATGGCAATTCGGTATGGTATATACTAGATTAAAATAGGGTGGGGCCTTATTACAAATATTTAGTGAAACATTTATTCTTTGCTAAAATATTTGTTTGAATTTCATTATGGTAAAAAAGACAAGTGGGTCACTGAATATCTGTGATGGGTCACTTCGTGACCCGCGGGCCAGTGGTTCGCCATCCCTGGCCTACGACAACACATTTCACTGGTTGTTGAAAACTCCTCGTTGTTTACTTCTGATCCGGTTTGCAATACGTAAAATGCTAAAGAACGACAGGGAATCTTTGCATTTGTTTATTTTTGATTTTTTAGATTCGTGGTTTTAAACTTCTATACATCAAATAAGCTTTGATGTGAGTGTTTATATTTTATATATATTGTTATTGCGAAAGTGAATTTTATACATTGTTTAGTTTATACAAGCAGTGTTTTATTTTAATAATTCTTCTGTAGTCATGTATAGCACTGAAAAGAGTTTCCAATCCTGTAGTTGTAGACATCCCTGGTAAATATACTCAATAAGACAAATTCATGCTTATTTCTTAGCTAGATGTTCCGAATAGCACTGTTCATGAATTGAAGTAATAATGGTTTCTAGTTTATCTGCTACTACAGTAATTTTTCATTAATCAAATTATGCAAACGAACCGGTCATTATGCTCTGACAGTGCTAAATTATTATCTGTCATATTTGATCGTAAAATGGCATTTTTACAATTAAGTTGTTAGCGTTTATTTAGCCTTAGAAATAAATAAAAAATTTGGCTTTTTTTTGGCCTTATTTTATAATGGATTTGGCCTTACTATAGCTTGAGTATCTGGCAACCCTGGTTATGCTACAAATACAATGTTGCCTGTGTCAGTTGAGTTGTTGGTTGGTTTGAATCTTTATCCTCGGACTGACAAAGCCTTGATAGGGCATTACTGGTAGTTTCGCATACTTGTAGAGGTCTTTGATGCAGGAGCGGTTACCGAGATTGACAAAGTGAAGTTTTTGATTGTTGAAGTGTTGTTGCCAAGGAACTATTCTATCCATTAGAGGCCGCTGAATGAAGAGCAGTCCTTATAATATTTTGATCTTGCACACACTCTGAGAATCGAACCAACGTCAGCTTGATCTTAAATCTTCTTCGTCCACAAAATCACGCGTTAACCAACTGAGCTATTGAAGCGGATGGTAGCTCAGTTGTTTTTAAGTAAAGTATATATATACTACAGGGATATCTAAAGAAGGGGATGCGAAGGCTCACAGCGATTGCCTTATTCTTATGACACTACCAGGGCGGTAGTTCGTAGAGCGTAAAACATGCAGTTCTTTTCACAATTGCAGAAAGTTTTGTTGTGTAGCTGGTACAGTCAGCTATAGAAGACAGTTAGTAAATGTTACATAGAGCATATATAAAGAACACTTGCTTGGAAAGACAGTTGAAAAGTTACCAGTTAGCTGATTTTCCTAACAAAGTCTTTGCAGTAGGCCAGATGTAAAGCAAATAAACGGGTAGTTGAATTAACAAGCAACCATGAGCATGCAGTGAGTATCCAGGCCTGATGCCAATAGCGCAATGCAGGTTAACATAACAAGAGTTATTGAACTACTACCGGTGGTAATTGTCATTTTACGGTAAACAGAGATTATTTACGATAAACAGAAGCCCTTCTATTGTCAGACGTATTAAAAGCCTTCATATCCCCTTCTCTAGATATCCCTGATATACTATCAAAAAGAAGTCAACACATGCCAACATAGTATAATAGAGGTCAAGAAAAAGGTAAAGAGACAAAAGGCAAAATGTAAGACAGACTTGAGACCGAAAGTGAATTTTATTTATTTGTGAAAGTGAACCTTATAGATTTGGGATTATTTTGGTCCAAGTGAGAATAGGCTACTTTATACCATTCTGTTCACCACAATCCATGGTTTTAAGTTGTGCTTTGTGAAGTATGATATTTTTATTAAAAAAAGGCAATGAATAAGCCAAAAGTTCAAGTAACATAAACTTATTGTTTGTTTAGTTAGTTAACTGGTGCTATTCAGGTTTTATAATCATACTGTAATGGTTTATAGCGGATGCAACCTAATTTGTACCATGAACAATTCGTACCGTCAGTTTGTACCTTGAACAGATCAAGAGAAAATATTAAAAAAAGCTGAAGTCGCTGATCGCAGTTTCCGCAAACCAACAAAAACTTTTAGGATCATTACCAGAAATTTTAAAATGTTTGCGGAAACTTTGATCAACTCTAACCCTTTTAAAATATTTGCGAAAACTCCGATCAACCCTAAGACTAAATCTTTTAAAATGTTTGTGGAAACTGCAATCAGCGACTTCGGCAAACTCTTTTAGGGTCATTACCGGAAGTTTTAAAATGTTTGCAAAAACTGCGGAAAACGGGAACTGCGATCGGCGACTTCGGCTTTGTTCTATTTTTTCTCTCAATCTTTTCAGTTTGTTTGTTTGCGGAAGCACCCTAACCCTTTTAAAATTTTTGCTGAAACTCTGATCAACCCTAACCCTTTTAAAATGTTTGCGGAAACTGCGATCAGCGATTCAGCAAACTCTCAGGATCATTACCGGAAATTTTTAAATGTTTGCAGAAACTTCAGGAAAGCGGAAACTGCGATCAGCAATGTTCTAATTTTTTTCTCTTAATCTTTTCAGTTTATTTGTTTGCAGACATCGATACCCTAACCCTTTTAAAATGTTTACGGAAACTGCAATCAGCGACTTCGGCTTTTTTAAATTTTTTCTCTCGATCTTTTCAAGGTACGAACTGACGGTACAAATTGTTCATGGCACAAATTAGGTTGCACCCGTTTATAGCAGTGGTTCCTCACCGGGTGCCGTGACACCTTGGAGTGCCATTTGCACTACTCTGTTATGCCGCGAGCTATTTTTTATATTCATCTTTAAATGTGTCTTTTAATGGTAAGTTAGGATCATTGTTGTTGATAAAAATTGTTTTCCTCGATTGTTTTTGCTACATTATTAAGGGCAATCTTTTATCACACTTTATGTTATGTTTCGAGGTAACAAATTCTTAGTGTGACATCCATATATTACATTGGTCTACAAAAATAGAATTTTTTTTTGCTCCATGAACTTTGAAGACTGATTTAGAGTAATTTTGAGGTGCTGAATCCGAATCTGACCTCAGATTTATCCTATCACGTCAGGTTTGTAAAATATGATAACAACAAATTGCTACTTTCGTCAAAAGTGGAAGATTTGGCGTTGCGTTTACCACCAAGATATGCAGTGCTGTAACGAAAGGTTAGTGTTAGACAGGCCAAAACAGCCTAAATATGGTTACTGAACAAGCATTGCCATAAGCTTGCTTAAATCTTTGTGGTTCCATGCAAAACATTGACGGGGGGAGGGGGTCAGTTACACTTATAGCCTCCCTTTTAGCTTGTTATTACTGCCTTGTTAATAATGTTGCTAATTAGAAAACAAATTGGTATCAAAATTATAATTGGTAAGTGTATTTCAGCTGCTTATGCACCACATGGCCTGGATTTCTGGATCTTGCACAATGTGTATGTGCAATAAACGCAACGTCAAATCTTCCACTTTTGACAAAAGTAACAATATGCTGTTATCATATGTCACAAACCTGACGTGATAGCATAAATCTGAGGTCATATTCGGATTCAGCACCCCAAAATTACTCTAAATCAGTTTTCAAAGTTCACAGAGCAAAAATCGTGTAGACCAGTGTTATTGTTGCCTGTGATGTCAGTGTCTGTAACCTATTAGTTGTGCTGTTTGTCAATTGTAGTTCAGTAGGTAAATGCTGTGCTTAGAAAGGTTTTTGCCTGTTTAAAGCAAGAGCAGTAAATACATATCAAGTTTCACACTGACAATGAAATAAGTAAACTTATCAAAATGTCATTTCAAAGTGGCATTTAGTTTCCAAGTAAAATTGAGGTATTACCATTATGTTGATTTCTGAGGTGTTTAGTTTTGAATCTTTATCCTCGGACCGACAATGTAGTTGATAAGTAATTCTTAGCAGTGATATGAAGGTCTTTGATATGAGACAGTCAAAGGGGGAGCAAGTCTTTTAGGTGCAGACAGTTAGGCGCTGGTCAAATAGGCGCGCACACTGTGGCGTCTGGATATTTAGGTGCTATTCCCAGTAAAGTATGCAGATTGCATCAGCTTGGCAGGTAGGGCAATGCTTTTCACACAAAATGTTATATTGAACAAAAAAATGTGTTGTTTTGTTAATGCGCGTGCATTTATTTGTTGTTTGGCATGGCTTTGCAGTGAGTGAAGCTGCTTTATCCGGCAATGCTTTTCACACAAAATGTTGTATTAAACAGAAAAATATGTCATGGCTTCGGTAAGTGAAGCTGCTTAAACCGCCAATGCTTTTCACACAAAATGTTATATTGAACAGAAAAAGATATATATATATATTGTGTTTTTTTTAATGGGCGTGTTCGGCATTTATTTATTGTTACCGGTAGTCCAGGTTTGCGTCGGCGAAATCTTTATCAATAAATTATTCAACTTTCCGAACATGACTGAGTTCACTTTTAGTTATATATATATAAGTCAAATAGTAACTACCACTAAACAGTAAACATCAGTAAAAAATATATCGTAGCCTATATTCAAGCGGGTGGTAGGCTTGAGTAAAGAGTAACTTAGTGTTCCGTCAAAACCCTGACTAGGTTAGCCAAAGCTGAACTGACACAATCTGCAGACTTGACTGGGAATAGCACCTAAATGAACGGGCGCCACAGTGCTCCGCACCTAAATATCCTGACGCCACAGTGTGCGCGCCTATTTGACCAGCGCCTAACTGTCTGCGCCTAAAAGATGTGGACCCGTTAAAGGTTTGTTCCAACAACATGGTACCGTACATTTGAGGCAGTGGCTATTTGACCGGCTCCGGTCTTTGAATCTGAAACACTATTTGACCGGTCATGACGTATTCTTTTTTCTTTTTCTCTTTCAAAGCTAAAGACGAGAGGAGAAGAAAAAGTGCCTATATAAGTTCTAAATTCAACAATTTCATTCAACTGAGTCCGTGGCGCGTGCGATTTTTCTCGGGCTGGTGTTCGCGAGTGAATGAGTTCGACTATCTCGAAGCGCTTTTTTTTAAATTAAATTTTGACCCAAAGTGAACTCAATCGTTAGGCTGCTGCATTTTTGTGGTCAACTTTTAATTCGAGTTAGCTTTTTTACGTCTTTTCAAATATAAGTAATATTCAATTGAATTGAAGTAATAAAGTTAGAGTATTTTTGATTTGCTGGAATTTGAGAATTTCTCTGGGTAAGTTTTCATTCGTCGTAAGAGGATGTGAACATGTTTGCTGAACGACGCATTACATTTTTGCTCTCAACAAGGTAGTTTGGTTTTTGCTCTCAACAAGTAACTTTTTACAGCCACCAAACTAACTTGTTGAGAGCAAAAATGTAATGTATCGTTCGGCAAACACGGTCACATCCTTTTACGACGAACGGAAACTTACTCAGAGAAATTCTCAAATTCCAGCAAATTAAAAATGCTTTAACTTTATTACTTATATTTGAAACTCGAATAAAAAAGCTACTTGAATTAAAAATTGACCACAAAAATGCAGCAGCCTAACGATCGAGCTCACTTTGGGTCAAAATTTAGTTTAAAAAAAAAACGCTTTGGGATGGTATCAAACTCGTTCACTCGCAAACACCAGCCCGAGAAAAATCGCACGCGCCACGGACTCAGTTGAATAAAATTGTTGAATTTAGAACTTATATAGGCACTTTTTTCTTTTCCTCTCGTTTTTTGATTTGAAAGAGAAAAAGAAAAAAGAATACGTCATGACTGATCAAATAGTGTTTCAGATTCAAAGACCGAAGCCAGTCGAATAGCCACTGCCTACATTTAAAGTGAAAAATAGATGGTCTGCCCTGGGGTGCCAAAAATATTTTCCTTCAAAAAGGTGCGTAAGCCTAAAAAGGTTGGAACCACTGGTTTATAGTTCCTGTGTTTCATTTGTATGGACAAAAAGTAAACAAGCTTGTATAAATTTCTTTACTTAAATACAAAAAATTGTTGGCTTCAATTTTTTATTCTACTTTTCTACGTGCTGTTTCAAACCCATCTTAAAAACAGTCAGTCTAGCTGATCTTTATGCACTTGTCTTACATAGTACATAATATTCCAATACGACATTTTTTCAACAAAGTTGTTGGGCCTTTTTTGTCAATTGTAGACAAATAAGTCATTCAAATCATTAGTGTCAAAGTCTAAGGTCTAGTTGTAAAATTTAAAAAAATTGTCAAGTTGTAAAATAAGTAGGGTTAACTCCACAAAAAAAGAAAAATGTCCACCTTTATTGTTGATAAATTGTGAGAATTTTATCCCCTGACCGAGAAAGACTCTTTGCGAACTTAATCCTGGCAGTTTTACATAACTTTAAAGGTCTTGAAGCACCGTTTTTGAAGTTTTGTTGTGTGTAAATTGGGTCTCCTGTAAGTCAGCAGTTGTTAACTGAGCAAGCAACATTTGAGAAAGTGGCAAAAGTTGGCAAATGATGAAACTGAGCAAGCCGACACTTGGCATGTCACAAGTCAGCACATTCAGTACAAGCGATGACCAAACAGTTTTATTGTATCATTATATTTAATTAACTGTTGCATTGCATTAAAGCTATGCGTTAAAAGACACATAATTATATTATGTTACTTCTTTCTTACAAAAAAACTAGAAATCGGTATGTTGATGGGGCTTAGAATTAATAAGACCCTATTTTCACTACAATATATTTTTGCATTGATACTGCAATAACAACAGCAGTATTTGTAAGTTTTTGAAGCCTAGAGGGTTAGATGTAATAAATATAATCTATAAAATTGCTGAACAAAATCTCTCTTGTGACTGAGGCAACTATCTTATGCTAAAAGGAATGGCTAGTATCGTTTATGCTTTACATGAGCTTGAAGCCAACATAATCTATAAATAATCAATCTTTGTGTCAAATTCAATATATTTTTTACAGGAAAAATAATAAGAAAGAATGGATGATTTTAATGATGATGTAAATTTTAATGCCCTTACAAGAGAGATGAGCTCTGCTATTGCTCACGACAAGAAATATCAAAGAGAGAATGATGCCAAATTCCGAGCCATTCATCAAAAAGTGCAAAGCTATGATGAGTTTCGTGACATTGTTGAAGCATCGCATCTTACACCGCTTGATAAAAGTGACAAAATAGGTGGTATGAATTATCAAAAGTGGAACTCAGTTTCTTCTAATGCAAACACACTTCAAAGTGGAGTGAGTCAAACTTGTGCTTTTGCCTCTACTGTACAACAGCAACCAAGAAATGGCAGAGAATTTGTTCGTTTTTGGAAAAGAAATTGTTCAACTCCTTCAGAGCAATTTGATTATTTGTTGAGCATTAAAGATGATATGTTAAAAAAGTGTTTGATGAGTGACTGTCTACTTGGTGAAATAGTCTCTGCTGTACACACTTGTATGGAACAAGTCGAGATACATCAACATAAAATACTTAATATATTTGAAATTATTTCAAAAACTGAAAGATTTATATTGGATTTAGAATTTTTGAACAACAAACAAAAATCGCAATTGAAGCAAATTTTTAATAGATTTCAGAAAGCTGATGTACAGCCAGGCGATGAATTCCTAACTCGTGTCCAAGCTTTGGAAACCATGTATAAATTGTGTTTGTTTGAAGAGTCTTAGAAAAAAATTGATGACAAACGTTTGAAACTGAGAGTAGTGTCATTGAAATGTGCTTTACTAGAAGAAAGAGGTTTCTATTGCGCTATGTTTTGTTTTATTTTTTATGTATGTTAAATTTGATATTTTGTATACAGACAGATATGTTATTGTCATTCACCGATTGTTATGTTTGTTTTGTCTGCGTTTTTCATAAATATATATCTTCGTATCAGGAATGTCTAGATATATTGATTTTAGATGATTTGTTTCACATGTCATGGAATGGCTGTTTCTGTGTTCCAATATCATACTATGGCTGGCGCTGTTTTATTGCTTTTTCCTCTTGTCACGTGATGCAAAAGTATTGCCGGATGTCATTTTAGTACAAATGCTGTTTTTCAGTAGCTCAAAAGTAGACAAATGCTGGCCTGTTGAAACGAGTCTAGACTGTGCCAAACTCTACTAACTAGTAACTAAATTAAAGAAACTTCTATTAACTCACCAATGTATCAGTCCCTACGGTACTTGAAAATTTCAACTGCTCATAAAACTTACAATCTGTGAACAATTACATAATTCTGATTTGGTATAAACAACTTAATTTTTTCATAGGCTACGTTTCTTTAGCAGGAAACTTTGTTTGGAAAGTGTCTATGTTGCGCACATTGTACAGTGAAACAATTTGTCGATTAAATGGTGTGTTTCCTCCTTGAGCTGTTTTTTTTTTCGGACTGGACGATTGCTTGAGGGAGTGCTCCATTAGGTCAGTGGTGAAGCGCTCGACTTAATCAAGCGGTACTGTTCGGCTCTCGGGCTCAAGTATTAACGACCTCAGTTTTCTTTTACCTTCTCTCCTTCAGTAGGCTATACACTACAGTACAGCCTAATTTTTTTGCTAACCTAATCAACACACTATCGACTGTTGTACCTCCCCCCCCCCCCCCCCCATAGAGCATGGTGTCATTTTAAAACACGTGCTTTCATCAATGCAAATAGCTGCAATTCTGATTTAAAGTAAGCACCGTTGATGGATGCTTGAAGTTATTTTTTTATTGTCTGAAGGAAAATACAAATGTCATAGAACCACAAACTAATGATACTCAATAACACTGGGGAACAATTTTGAAATTTTTTTTTGTTGACTTTGATTTTGCACTTGATTTAGGCTAATTCCGGCGTGCTGATTTCAAAAATGCCACCAGTTTTCTTCTATCACGTCAAGTTTTTGCTCTACAGCATACATCAAAAATATGCAACTTTTCACGAGTTTAGCCGTGTTGCTTTTCCATACGTAAAAGGAATGCACAAGCTAATCATATAGTAAGTTATATACAAGGAGGTTCAACTGAATTATTAAGTAAAAAAGGCACATGCATCGATTTAGGTGGATGCTAGGCTATTTCCCCATTTTTGGTAGGAGGATGCAATCATCCAACGAAACTAGATTACCGTGGTAAAATTGAAGTTAGTTGCTTTCCACTTTCAACCATGTATGTACTACAATCTACATGTTTGTTTGTTAGAATACTATCTTGTCTGCGTCTGCTGTTTCTCGTCGTCAGTGTCTAAATAATCCGGATTCCTTTTGCTATATTTGCAGCAGTTTTACTATTTTTAGCCAAAGAAAAGACGTCATTTGTTAAACAAGCCTACTTCACATATTTTAAAAATAAAACTTGGTGATCAAAATAAGCCTTGGGCACCCCACAAGGTATGCAAGCAGTGTATCGAGAGTTTGCGGATGTAGACCAAGGGAACACGTGACAAATTGGCATTCGGTAGACCCATGGTTTGTGGCGAGAGCCTAAAGATCATTAGTCTACACAGTTACTTTTGCTTGGTGCAAACTTCAGGGTATAAAAAGAAAAACAAACGTAAAATTGAGTATTCAAGTCTTCCATCAGCTATATGTCCAGTGCCTCATTCAGTTGAAATCCTAGTTCCAGTTTTCGTTCAAACACCTACGCTCGAAGATTTGGATCATGATGAATGTTTTACTGATGAATCAATCATTCTTTATTACAAAAATATATGGAAAATCAGCAGAGCCCAATGGGCATATGCATTTCGCTCTAACTGTAGAGCATCATTACTCATTAGTGCCTTATTCAAATAGAAACTAAACTGTAACTGTAACTAATACAATAACAACAATAAATAATATAATAATAATAATATGTAATAGAAACTAAACTAAACTCTAACTGTAGAGCATCATTAGTGCTTTATTCAAATAAAATCTATTTGAATAAGGCACTAATGATGCTCTACAGTTAGAGCGAAATGCATATGCCAATAGGGCTCTGCTGATTTTCCATGTATTTTGTAATAAAGAATGATTAATTGATACTTGATGGAGAATCGCTGGCCTGCTGCTTCTTAGTCTGGAGATCCCCTAGCCTATCCTAAATGGAAATCAATATATGTATTGTTTTAGTGATGGCAGGCCTAATGATGAAGATTTTGAAATTGAAGACGATTCAGAACGCGGTGTATTACATCAACATGAGTTGAATGATTTGGCACGAGATTTAGAACTAGGAAAAAAAGCTTTGGAACTCTTAGCATCCAGACTAAATGAGAAAAATTTACTTTGAAAAAGAGCGAAGGTATCATACTTTCGATCGAAAGAAAGTGCGTTTTTACCGTACTTTCGAAGTGACAGCAGCTTTGTTACCGAGATCTGACCTTAAACCTGGTGATCTCAATATTCTACATGAGCCACTTGTTGACAGAGAGAAAATTATTTTCCCACCTCTCCATGTAAAGCTCGGCCTAATGAAGCGATTTGTTAAAGCATTGCCAACTGAAAGTGAAAGCAACTGTTTCAATTACTTCGTTTTGGCTTTTCCTGGCCGGTCAACACAAAAAATTAAGACTGGTGTATTTGACGGTCCACAAATTCGGCAACTGATCAAAGATGAACGTTTCAGTGGTTCAATGTCAGAATTGGAAGAAAATGCGTGGTTATCATTTAAAAACTTTGCCAAGGGGTTTCTTGGGAATACACGGGCAGAGAATTATATCGAAATTATTCAGAAGCTATTGGAAAGCTACAAAGAACTCGGCTACAACATGAGCATCAAGATGCATTTTTTGCATAGCCATCTTGCTAATTTCCCGGAAAACCTTGGTGCGGTCAGCGATGGGCAAGGAGAAAGATTCCACCAAGATCTGTAGGTGATGGAGGAAAGATATCAGGGAAGATGAAACTTGCATATGCTGGCTGACTATTGCTGGAGTATTAAGCGAGACTGCCCATAGCTTGAACATGCCAGGAAAAGCTACAAGCGTAAATTTTGCCCTAAAAGTCGCTCTTTATTTGTCCTGCAGAAGCAATATCCGTTTTAAGAAATAGAATATAGCTGTACAAATGTTTATTTGAAAACCATGGAGTTACTTTCGGTTGCTTGTAGTTCTTAAGACGTTTTATACAATAAACACAGATGTCTTAAATGTTGTAGTTTTTGTGGGTTATGAGACAAAGTGGTGGGTGCCTAGCTCAAAAACGTGACGTGATAGAAAAAATCTGATGTCATTTTTGGATTCAGCGCCCAAAAGTTAGTCAAAAACAATTGTTAGATCGAAGTCAACAAAAATTGTGTTCCCTTGTGTAATGAAAGAAATGAGAATGTAGTCTTTCAAGTGTGCGTCCAATGTAGTCTAAATTGAATAGTCGCGAATAAGATAAACAAAAATTTAATTTATCTTCATTAGCCTACCTATCGTAATAGGAAAAATTGAATATTGTAGATAGAGCTGTTAGTTTAGGTTTCCACATTTGATTTTCCATTATCCGAAAAATCTACCAAATGTCTGACAAATTGTTCAACTAATGCAGAGATGACTGAATTTGACAATCATTATTACATCGCTTATTCTTCTGCTCTTGGCTGTTAATAAAATACATATTGTCGTGTCACGTATGTAATGAAAATATTAATACAGAAATCAACCCTTGCAGCGGTACTTTGTCTACTATAGCCGCTAAACAATCTAAGTGTCCGGTAATCACAACAAATTATTTTCTTTTAGAAATTTTTCACTTTCGTAAACTTTGGCTTCAAGAGCTTATTCAAATAGAAACGTTGTATACTTTATTCAACTAAGAAATTAAACATCACAACATTAACGAAACACTTTTGCTGTGGCAAAACATTTGAATTACTTAACTTTCTTGGTTAAAATAACTATGCATTCCAAAGCTTTAAAATCGAACTTACAACATCCGACCTTTTTTGTGCTTTAGGTTGACTAAAATTCAATCCAGTTTGTAGCTATTGGAGCGAAATGGCACGTTATATTGTTAAGCAATGCAATAAATGAAGTTTTGCTTCCTTTGCGTAAGAGCCGTGATGCCATTTTCATAATGTCGTTGGTGTGCCCCAACGAACTATTTTCAGCTCGCATCGATTTGGGTCGGACATTATATTCATCAGAACAGCAAGATGGCACATAAATAATTTTTTTCACAAAACACATTAAATAAAATATACGACATATTATATTCATACGCGTCGCTTCATAAGACCTCTGTTAGCATAGGTCGATCTTCTTCAAGCAAATGTTAAATAAAGCTCACACTGCAGTTTTCTGCATTGAGTCTTTCTCACTTAACCCTAAAGTTGTAGTTAGTTTTAAAAGACGTTTCCAGCAAATATTTTTTTTGTATTTTGCATCAAACTCAAAATGGACCAGTAGGTATATATTACAGCCAATCACTCACAAAAAATAGAAACAAAACGGATAGGCTCTACTCAACTCCGAAGAGCTGGGTTGTGTAGGCTGTGTCAGTTGCTGTCGTTTTTAGTCTCTTAGTAGTTCGTTCTATAGCGCTTTGTCTTTGCTTTTGTCTGCAAAACATTACACATGATTCCACGTCACACCGGTGCTGTTCCGGTTCGAACTGGAACGTTTCGGTTTATCTGGTGGTGGCGAAAGTGCTTCGACATGAAATGGCCACAAATAACCTTTCCAATTTGAAAACGAAAAGATCACTGCCAATGTGCTGACAATTCCATTTACGCTGTAAATAAGTGACCAAAACATTATCGAGCTGTGGTCATCGTGAATTAGTGCAAATGTGCTTGCTGCGGTGAGATCGGAGAGAATGCAAACAGTAGCACTGACACATAAACGTCGAATTGTCGAAAAAACTTGATCATATTTGTTTGATGTTTTTACTGGTTTTGCACCAGAACAACAGGCTATCTTATATTGCTTTACCACAGGATACAAGAACAGACCAAGAAGCAAAGTTTGGAAAAATAAACTTGATCCAGATATGATAAAAACAGGGATCCCTGCATCTTGCCTCACCTCCTGAAAAGTAAGATCGAACACACAACCGACTTCTGAACTGGTTAGTTTGAACTGAACGAAAACAAGTGCAGCCGCCGTGATGCTGCAAATTCCAATGCCTATAATTGAACTGGCGCTGAGAAATCGAGACAGGGGCGTTGTGAGATGAGAACATCCAGGATTTCCATAAACCTTTCTCTGTCGAGCCCATAGTAAAATATACAAACATAAGGCTGTTGCATGGAACGAGCACACGAAAAGATATTGATAAACCACGCAAAGCATGGGCGAGTCTCTTCCTCGAATTAGGTCAATCTGTTCGAAAAGGGTCCGAGAGAAAATTATGAAAGAAGAAACCAGACAAAGAGTTCCCTGAGAGAAAAAACGGAGGATGCGTTGGCTGATAGAGAACCCTGAGCCTGCTGCACGTTTTTTATACCGACGATATTCGTTGAGACTCAACGACACGACTAGATAAAAAGACACAACAGTAAGAACCCATGCAAACACTGTGTCTCTCATCCAATCTCTTTCATTCTTCTTGCGAACTTCAAGCGAAGTGGTGTTCTCCATGGAAGCGTTCTTCTCTTGATGGATGTTTGAGAATGGAGTTGATACTCCGATCAATGCTGGTGAACTCGCTGTGGTTGACATTCTTCACGTTTTAAATACTGTAGCCTATAAATCTATACTTGCAAACTTTAGTCTTATGGCGATTTTCAACCTGCACGTAAATTGTTGTATATATAAAAACAAATCATCGTTGAGATATGATAAACAAACGCTTCTTCGATTTAGGTTAGAACTACTCTGCACAAACGCTCGAAGGCAATTTCCGTGGTTCTACAACTTAGGTCTATGTTCATATCAAGGAAAAATAGTGCTTTAATGTAGGCTAACTTGCAAGTATTACTAGTTTTTTGTTCTTTTATTTCGAAAAGTGCCTGTCGGCTAAACTATTTGTCTGCAAAAATTTATAACTTCGGCAGAAACTTATGATTTCTATGGTTTTTGTTCTGAAACGTTTAAGTTTTGTTTTATTTTTTTCAGTAACAGATGGTTTGTTATGGCCTTCTACACCACGAAAAGCGAATATCCGCTTTTGGGATTTTGTTTTGTTTTTGTGCAGCAAACTAGAGTTGTTTCTTATTGAACATAGTTTTCATTTTGTGGCACAATACCAGTTTACTTCCAAGATGAAGCATCGTCACTAAGTGTTTTATATCTAGTTTAGCTTACAAAGTAGGCTACTACAAGTTTGGCGGAAAATTTATTGCATGGTAATCTACATTTAGGTCTACATGTTACTGAAATGAGTTTGAGATCCCTTTTTGCTCGAAAAAATTTCTAGGCCTTGCCATCATTTTTTGAGTTATAATTACCAGTTACAGCTGCAGGGCGAATGCATAGTCTACGGTTTTTGCCTTTTTGATTTCTTTTAAAAAACCAAAGTTTATCTAAATTTGTTGTAGGCAATCGAAGAATATTGTGCCGCACATCAAGTAAAATTTCATTAATAATTCTGTAGCCTATCTTAATATAACTGCATCTTACGCAGTAAGAGCAATAAAATTTTAGCAGATTCTGTTAATCCGCTAAACAGCGCTGCTTTAAATGCAGCACTGAACATATTTTTCGTTACCTGAATCTTATTCACTCAAGTTCAACTGGCAAATAGTTTTGAAATTTTTTTTCACCGATAGCCTAATACGATAGCCTAAGTTGGTCTGCATTATTGCCTAACGATGCTTATTTAAAGAAATTGGATGTAAAATAAATAAACTAATGTTTTTACTGATTTCCTGATATTTCGCTCTTCCTACCAATACCCATCAGCAACGAAAATAGAGTGCAACGTAAAATTTTGGACATATATACTCTATGTCATAAAGTAAAGAAAAAAGTTTAGTTAGGCTATCGCACAGTTCGAAACAAAGTGGTAACCTACGTTTAACCAAAAACTCAGCTCCTATTAAGGTTCTTTTGACAACACATACCTAATTTACGAAGCGTTTATCGATACACTTGATTTTATCAGTAAAGCTAATACTTTATACCCAGCCTTTTTTGCTTTTACGTGTTATTTCTTTAAAAAAGACTGCAAGAAAAGTAAACAGTTCTGCTGAACATCGAAGATTTTCAATACATTATCATGTTTGCAGGCTATTGATTGCACGACCTCGTCTACTACGTCTATTTAACTTTTTGGTGCTCACGAGGCAGAAAATTTGTATATAATTTATCAGTTTTCAGAAAAGCGAAAAAGGTTAGGCTATCATTACAAAGTCTAAATAGGTAATTGCGAGTCAATTATCATGTCAATTATAAGTAAATCTCAGCCATAATTGTGAGGTTGCGTATTGAGAAGGATATTTCCGTAAGCAAAAACTTGCACTACATTTTTAGCAATAACTCTTTTCAAACTTAATTCGATGAGTTTTGTAAATTGTTTAAACTTTGCCACTGTTTGTCACGTAGTGTTGCATTTGGCAGCTCAATCGGTGTTAGCTACAAATTGACATTTTGTAAACATCGCGATCTCAGATTTCATGTTTTGATCGCAATGGCTGGTCAGAGAATAGAAATCACAAAACAAAACTCACAAAAATAAATCTGAAGTTTATTATATATTTTTTTTACGAAAGTTGGCTGCCAGATTTGCTAGAGCAAACTTCTCAAGATAAAAGCTTCACATTTGAACGAAAGCAACGTCAGAACAACGTTATTTTTAGCAATTGTTCAACAGGAAAAAATGCCACTGTCGTAAGCTGCATTGGAATCATCCGCATTTAAGGATTATTTTTTTTTAACAATGCGACTCTCCTCTTCCAATTCAAAGTCTTCATTTTTTACTTTATTTTTCTTGGCAAACATGTTGCTGATTTCTTGAAATGTCTTGTGTTTGGTTTCAGGGATGACAATGATGACATAGATTGTGGCAAATATGCATATTGCTAGGAAGAACAGAAAAACATAAGCACCCATACCCTCCTGCAAGAACAAGAATTAATGTGCTATTAAAAACATGTTCAAGACTAGATTATTAGAAGTATTTTGTAAAAGTGCGAAAAATTGCTTACTTCATAAAGATGACTAAACCGTTCTAGTTTTTGCTTTATACATCAATAGGATTCACTTGCCTGCATAAAAGGAAATACAAAAGCCACTAAAAAGTTGAAAGTCCAATTCAAACCAGAACCAATGCCAGAAGCTGCTGGTCTGGTGGACTGCCTGAAGAACTCTGCTGTTAATAGCCAAGGAATTGGACCTAAGAAACCAGGAACAATGTGAGTGAAATAAAAAAACTTAGTAGTAATTATCTCTTATTCACATCTCTGATCGTCCTACTGGATTGAGTTTATACATTTACAAAAGCGCTGCTTTTTGGCCTCCATGACATAAAATTTGGTCTTGGCTTGGTTTACCTGGTCCTATAGCAAATCCAATAATAAACCCAACTACACAAGCAATTGACATCGAAGACATCCACGGAATGGTTTCTTGAAGATTTAAGGATATAGTTATGAGAAGAGAGAAGACACCAGCAATAACGTAACCTCCTCCTAGTAGTATCTTTCTTCCTGCGCAATCCATCAACAAGACCTATCGAAAGAATACGTTGTGATTGAATTATTGAAGGTAATCTACTGCAAATACAAACTCGGCCATGAGGCAAATTAAAATTGAAAAATTTCGACCATTTTTTGATAGTTTTGACAGGAATATTTTGTTTCTTGAGAAACGTTTCGTTTCATTTCGAACCACCTTCTACAGAGTAGCTTAATATTTCGTTTCATTTCGATCAAAACAAAGCCGTTTCGGTAACGGTAGCGTTTTTTGCTGGCAATGAAATCTGCCTTAACTCAACAATAAAAGTCAATGAGCTTTCAATCATCAGTGAGAAAAATTTATAGCTTATAAAACACATGGTTTTAATCAACACTTTCACAAAAAGGGAAATGTATTTGTGACTTCAGTGATTCCCCAATCGTGCGTAGCAGTGCCCTATATTACGTCATTTTAATTTTCAGGAGCGTCTTATGAGAGGTAATTAAAGGAAAACTAGCTTAATTGGTCTTGTTAGAGTAGAAAAACACTTGTTTATTGGTTTTTGACACGTGTACTCGGTTTCATTATAACCCAATTCCAGTGATTGATTCGTTTGACAACTACTTCCAAAATTAATTTTACGCATGCACAAGTTAAGTGAAGGCCTTTCTGTAATCAGTTGTAAAACAGACGTAAACAGTAAGATAATGTTTAAACCTTTGATGACTGAGCGCAGATCTACAATTGAAGACGACTGAGTGAAGAAACTCTTGCAGGGTTTTTGATAATTACTTCTATTATGGTTTCACATAAAGTCTACTTGGCAGAACGGTAGGAAAAAATCTTTTTTGTGTATTAATTTTAATAAGTATTTGGTTAATGCAAGGAGCCTACTGTATCTATGCACTACTTAACTGTCCATGTTTTTCAAATTCACCGAAAGTCTGATTAACTTTTAAGTTCGGAAAAATCAAACATTATTCTTAGCTTAATTGGTATAGATTTACGGTATATTTTTGTTGCCTTGCATCAGAAAGTTAAATACAATTTAAAAATGTTTTTCTTAAGCACCCCAACAAAGGAAGTTTGAGATCAACTGAGAAAACTGTGTAAGTACAATATTGTTTTCCTTGCGCAAAGAATTCTATGTTTAAGAAAACTTCATATGAAAATTTACGGATTGCAATTGACTACGCAAAGGTTGTAAATTTATTGAGATCGAAAAAAGAGAATTGCATAGTTGTTACTGTAGGTATGGCGAAAAATATCTACGTACCGAAATAACTGTCATAACGACATTCACAGCACCCACACCAACCGATGCATAGTTTTGAGTATCGGCGCTAACCCCAGCTTTTTCAAATATTCGATTGAGATAATAGAATATCTGCAAAAACAAAACAACACTGGAGTAATAAAATGTAGGCTAGTATGTAATTTTACTTTGCTTAACTCTACGCAAAGATACAAACGAGTGTACGTAAGATTTGAACAGGAAAATGCATTTGAATTCTTCAGTAGGACCAAAAATTGATATCTCTGTGTGTTAATAAATTAGCAAGAGAAAGATGGCCCATATAAGAAACTATGGAATTTTGTCCAGACCTTGACCATGCCAGACTTACAAGTATGAATTTGCGCTTTAGAGCCAATTTATTGAAAATGACTTACGGCATTTATTCCGCATAACTGCTGAGTCACTTGCAAAACGGCGATAGATATTAGTTGCCATCGCACTGCTCTGTTGCGGATAATTTCAAGCGCCGAGGCTTGTCCTCCGATTGCTTCTGCACTCGCTTCCGCGCGCATTTCACGCATTTCTTCAGATACATCCTTAGTTCCTCGAAATCGTATCAAAGCTGTGTTGAACCATATTGCAATGAGTATTGTTCAATGGTTAGCTTACATGTAGGACTGGGAGTGTAGGTTTTAATGTTTTTCTTATAGATATAATTACATTATTATTATTTTTTTTGACTACTAATTAACACTGCGAAAAGTTTCAATGGTTTTCTATGCAAATATGCACATATCTAGGCAATTTTGTCTGTGAAAACTACATGATAATAGCCTACCACTGCAGAACAAAAATTTCTTAAAGCCGATATTTATAGTATTTCGTTTTTTCGTTTTGACTTTGTCTGCTGGGTTGAGTATATGAAAAATTTATTATTTAAAAGTATTCTTTTTCATCTCACAGCCTAAGTAATTCGTTTGTTGAAAATTTAGACGTAATCATTGCAATGTTATTCTCACAAAGTGTTTTAATATCCTCATTTTAGAAACTTGTGTTTTTTAAATTAAAAAAAAATCGCTTCTGTAATTAAATCACTCAGAAAGATAATTATACTGGTTGGTTAGAATAAAATTTATTGCAATGATCAAAGCTTTTCCGTTTTTGCTATTTCCTGTACCATCCGTAATTATGTTACAAGCAAATCATTATCAAACGTACTGATAATTTTTCATTAAAACTTCATGCAAATATTGAACTTAATTTCTATGCAATGAGGCGTTGGTTGTTTTATCAAAGTTTATCAAACTAAAGTGTTTGACAACCTGAAAAAACAATGCTTACAGCCTTACACAATACGCTTGAGCTAGATCATGCATCTTTACCTTTTTTAGCTTTTTCTTCCTCATCATTGTCAATCAACAAAGACCTTGGACTTTCAGGCAAAAAAGGCAAGGTACAAAGTTGAACCACCGAAGGGATTGCGGTAAAAGCGAGCAAGAATGGCCAAAGATCTTCTGTCCCAAGAGCTTCCTTCAAACTTAGAAGTTGTGCTGTCAGAATTCCTATTTACCCAAATTGATGAAGAATTAAGTTTGTGAGCTAATCGCACGAATTTGTCATGTCAGGCTCATTGAAAATCGATCCAAACTTTTGTTCTGAATTTATAACGCAATGAGTTTCTTTTTGATTTGTTTGAAAGTAGTAGAAAATACGTTTTTAACTTTCTTAGTCTTGTTTATCATATATGACTGCAATGAGGCAAAGAATTTAAAAAGTAGTAAGCATACGGTAACTTAGTTAATGTGTTGCAACCGTGCCACATTTTAAACTGATTGTCCTGCTTTAGTATCATGCACGTTAAAACGTCCGCGTTTTGTCGCTTCTACCTTTTTCTAGACCTCTGCTATATTTGGCATATATTGTTTTTTCGTTGTGATAGTCAGAAATAAAAACAAACTAAACTGATAACTTAAATTAAACCGTTTGAAAAATAAAGCAATAACATTTTGTTCATACCGATGGTGATAGATAGTTGATTTATTACACCGATTCCACCTCGGAACCGCTTAGGCGAGATTTCACCTATATACAAAGGAACAACCCCGGTGGCTAATCCTGCAAGCAACAAAAATATTAGATTTTTTTTGTATGTTTGAATTAGCTATTGGTCTGACAGCCAAATTTTATGATACCCAATTTAAAAAATATTACTAAAAACTGTGACCACCTTGAGAAGTATTATTATTGGCAGTATTTTTTAATAGTTTTATATTAGCGTACTCGAATAATGACACATTCGCATTGCTTTGACGTTACGAAGTTTTCCACAAACGGAAATAGAAAACACAAATCAAAAGTCCTTATTTCAACAAACATTGTATATTGACTTAAAAAGTTTGGGTTTTGAATATAACAGGAGTAGGCAACAGTTACTTTGCATTTAGTGATTTAATTATTTTAATTGTTGGTTACTTTCAAACCTGCAAATATTCCCAACAGAAATCGTGCTATGATGATCATCACTAATGAATTGGCTGCTTTACTTGAGCCCATTAGAATTGCTCCTACAATTGAAAGGACATTGCTTGCTAGCAGAGTTCCTTTTCTGAATCAATACAACATTTTTTAATTTTCAAATAGCTTATTTGTGTAAAAAAGCACATATAAATGTTTATTTTAAATGACACTTTTGTTTTGCAATCAAGTTGCAGCCATTTAAGCCCATTGATGAATTTTGCTATTTCTGCTGCTTAAATTTATTTTGGACGTATGTTAGACTCGGCTACTTGAAATAATACGCTACACCGTTACAGTAGAGAAATCAATCAGAAATTTGTGCAAGGAGGAAAGCAAAAATGAATACCGTTGGCCATACCTTGACGCAAAATACTGTAGTTTTGATGAAAACTGCTTGT
Source organism: Aplidium turbinatum (assembly GCF_918807975.1). Lineage (NCBI taxonomy): Eukaryota > Metazoa > Chordata > Ascidiacea > Aplousobranchia > Polyclinidae > Aplidium > Aplidium turbinatum. Next base: position 17,499,272 of record NC_137480.1, on the reverse strand, counting down.
AAGCAGTCTGGAAACCCAGCTTTAATGTTTAGTTTATCAGGGACACTTCTCCAGCTTGTGAAGGAACCTATGCGAGTAGGCTACTTCTTGATAGAAGTTGCTCAGATAGAAGTTATAAAGATTCCAAATCGAGTTTTATGAAATTTAAGAGCATGCTGAATCAGTGGCGGATCTAAAGGGAGGGCACTTGTTTACGTGCACCCCAATAACAATAAAAATGATAATATTTTTGTGTATTATATTGTAAAACCTAACCGGTGGCTTTAGTCACGCCATGGACGTGTTTCAATAGCAACACATTTGAGGGGTAGGAGTTTGCTCATTGCATATCAAAAACCGAGAAAAATAAACTAAAAGTTGAAGCAAAAATGTTTCTCGCTTGACTAGATTATGTTACCAATTAAATTAATCGATTTCAATGGTAACAAAGGCATGAGGTAGACAGTTTATATTATATGGCAGTTGTTTTCAAACCATGGGCGCAAAAGAAATGAATTTGGGCCAGAGAGCCTTTGATTGCGAGGAGTTATTAGAATAACTAAGAGAAGTGGGCCATGAAAGTAATTTTAGAAAATAATATGAGGGTTGGGTAGAGTCAAAACAGATTTGAAAAATATTCTCATAAGAGAAGGAGGATACGTTAGATAAACTTTCGAAATTTGTCAGTTACGCAAAAATCATGAAAACCATAGAAAAAAACACTTTGTGATTATGTTACGATATCCTTGTGATAAATAGCACGCAAAATAACTAATTTAAAATCAAATACAGTAGGTATATTGTGTGTCGGAATAAGTCTCCCTTCGTTCAAACCACACCTTTTTCATTATTATTTGCATGATACATACTTTTTGAAACTTTTTTCAAAAGTTAAATTAATCATTGAAATTCTTCTGGTGTCATCAAAATTTATTTTAAATTCAATATTACAATCAACAGTGAATCAAAACTTTTAACTTCAACTTCTATAGAAACCTATCGGTGCTTGGCCAACAAACAGTATTGTAATTTTTCTCTTTTATGCCAATGTTTTGAATTTTTGTTCATATATTTTGGATTTACAGTACAGTACTATATCCATACTTCGTAGACTATGGCTATCTCCTATGACTATATTTTAGATCTCCTAAGCCCATGTTTTGGATCTCTTATACCATGTTTTGGATTTCTTTTGATCATACTTTGTGCGTCCTATGATATTTCTTGGTTCTTTCAAGCACACGTTTTGGATCGCTAATATGCCAAAGTTTTGAATTTTTGATGCTCATGTTTTGGACATTTCATGCCCATGGTTTGGTTTTCCAATGTCTATGTTTTGGACCGTTTATGCTCATGTTTTAGATCGTTTATGCCCATATACTTCAAATCTCCTCTAATTAAGTTTTGATTTCCTGTACCTATGTTTGGGATATCTATTGCACATGTTTTAGATCTCCTATGCACATACTTTGGATCTACTATGCTCATACTTTGTACCTTCTTTTATCTTTTGGTTCTCTTCTGCCATGTTTTGGGTCTCCTTTGACCATACTTTGTATCTCTCATGATATTTTTTTGGTTCTTTTAAGCACATGTTTTGGATCTCTTATGTCCATAGTTTGGTTTTCCTATGATGTTTTGAACCTTTAAGGCTCATGTTTTGGATCTCTATTGCCATTTTTCGTATCTCCTATATGATTATGCTTGGATTTTTTGCCTATGTTTGGAATTTCTTATGCTTATGGTTTGGAATCTCCTCTTTTATAGTTTTGGATTTTTGTGCCCATACTTTTTATTTCTTATACCCATGTTTTAGATCTCTTATGCCCATATTTTGGATCTACTGTACTTTGCTCATACCTTGTATTTTCTATGAATATGTTTTACCGTAGATCTCCTGAACCCATACTTTTTATCTGCAGTGATATTTTTTCGATCTCCTAAGCTTATGTTTTTGATCTCTTATGTCCATGTGTTGGATTTCTTATGTCAAATGTTTGGATTTTTTTTGCCAATTTTTGGATTTCGTATATCTATGTTTGGAATCTCTTATGTCAATGTTTTGGATCCTTTATGACCAAACTTCTTATCGTCTATGCCCATGTTTTGAATGTTTTATGCACATATTTTGTATCTACTATAATATCTTGTCGATCTCCAAAGCCCATGTTTTGGATCTTTGACCATATTTTGTATCTTTTGTGATATTTTTTTCGTTCTCTTAAACACATATTTTGGATCACTTATGCCCATGTTTTGGACACCTTATGCTTATTCTTTGGATCTCTATTGCCATGTTTCTTTCCTCCTATGATTATGTTTCTGTCTCCTATGTTCATGGTTTGGATCTCCCATGTCATAGCTTTGGATCTTTGTGTCTATGGGTTGGGTCTCTTCTGCTCATACTTTCGATCTATTTTGTATCTCCTATAAATATGCTTGGATCTCCTAAGCCCATAATTTTTATTTCTTATGATAATTTTTCGGTCTCTTAAGTCCATGTTTTTGATCTCTTATCCATGTTTTGGATTTCTTATGTTAATTTTTGGATCTTTTTTGTCCATGCTTTAGATCTCCCATGTCCATGCTTTGGATATTGTATACCCATGTGTTGGATTTTTTATGCCCGAATTTTTGATCTCTTATGCCAATTTTTTGGATCTCGTATATGCTCATATTCATGATCTCCTTGGCCCATGATTTGGGTCTGTTATGTTCATTTAGTTCATGTTTTAAATCTTTTATGCCCATGTTTTGGACCTTTTTGCTCATACCTTGCCTACTTTAGAGAGTGCACCTTTAGAGAGTTGCCCATACTTTGCATCTTTTATGCCGATATTTTGGATGTAGCCTACTATGTCCATACTTTGTATCTCTTTTGATTATTTTTTGAATTTTCTAAGCTTATGTTTTGGATCTCTTATGCCCATACAGTAATTCATTATTATTGAACACAAAATAGTTAAAAAAGGAAAAAAATGAAGTAAAATTTGTTAAACTTTTCTGAGTGCAAAATCTCTGAAAGATTATTGCATGACAATTGCACAAATGTATAACTACAGAATAAAAACAACTCAATTTTGAGACACCAGTTTTTATGGCAGCTTGCGTTATTATAAGTCTATGATGAGTGGCGTGCTCTGAATACCTTCTAATGATAGCAGAAAAGTCTTGTTTGTGGAAGTAAACTACCCAAGCAATGTGTTAACAAATGAATAATGATTATGCAATGCAAACAAAACCATGTTGGTTTGTGACCGGTGAAATATTAACGTGGGTTAAGGTTTAAGAGCTGGCGAAAGCTACTGACATTGGATTACTGCATAAAAAGCTCAGCTTAGCTGTTGCTTGTTAGTTGCCCAATTTTGGATTTTCGTGATCGTTTTTTGTTAAGCTTGTGACAAAATCGGCGCAAAAAGCTTTGAAGAGCGCCGAAGTACGGATTGGTCCATGCTTCTCAACTTTGTGTCACTTCTTCTTGCATATGAGGTGGTAGTAGTCACGCTATTCCATCTGAGTGCTGCAGTCATTGGCAATAGTGTTGATAGGAGGTACTGTACTTATAGACCTGCGCCGGCATGGCTTTAGGAGTCCGATATCTGCCCAAAGGGCTGAAATTTTGAAAAAATACCACGTATTCTTTGGTTACGATAAACAGTGCATTTTTTTTATAAATGTCTTGAATCGGGGCCCGACGATATCATTGGCACTGGACCTGAATTATCGTCTCAACGGTCTTGGTCATTGGACTGTGTTGCTCTCAAGCGATGTAATATTAGCATTACCACCTCGAGGTTGTTAAAAAGACATAGGCCTATGGATAATGTACTACTACTCGTCGTCTATTTGTGGAATACTACTCTAAGCTAACAGGTAAAGGTATAAATTTCTTACATTTTTGATCGCTAAATCAACTAAAGAACAAACCCAAATACCTTCCCATACGTTGGATGCAAAAGCCAGTGGAATATGATCCTATCATTCCACCCACGGTGTAAATCGATACGGTGAATGACCATAGAAACAATTGAAATGGCGAAAGAACGAACTTTTCAACAGCTTTCGGTGAAGAATCACTCTAAACACAACAAATAAAAAAATCGGTCCAAAAAGCACTACCCTAAATTAAGTCATCAATTAGCGTCAAGTTTTGTTCTTGCCTCATGCAATCAGACTAATAAAAAAATCGGTCCAAAAAGCACTACCCTAAATTAAGTCATCAATTAGCGTCAAGTTTTGTTCTTGCCTCATGCAATTAGACTTATACAAGCTTAGGACAATTTTGCGGCTGTCACTTTATTACAAACTGAGAATAGAAACAAGTCAATAAAACTAGTAACACAGTAGATAAAGTGAGCTAAAAGTGATGATTAATAAGGTGAATTAGGGAAAATGGAAAATGTGAAAGAAAGCAGGTGGAGAATAAGCTACCGGTACATAAGTAACGAAACTCATGTAATATACCTAAAGTGATTGCACGCATGAAACGTGGTCTTGCCTGTAGCTGCTAGCCGATTGTTGCATTGTTGCAACAAACTGTACGTGCTTTAACAGTAGCTTGGTAGTCAACCTAACGTCAGGTTGTCTGTTTTGTTAGTGTATGTATCTCTTGTTAAATGGAGGTTTAATGCATGTTTTTGTTTTCTAGACACTTTCGATAGTTAGTTATAAGTTAGTTTAAGCTTTAATAAAGCAAATACGATGTACAGAATAGTTTCATTTCAACTGAAAATACACAACATAAGTTGTATTGAAATTGTGGGAATTCCAATTCAAAAGTTCCTTTTGTTTAAAAAAAAATGTTTAGTGACTTACATTGTTTGAGGTAAAATTGTATATAGACTGCTGTGTTGGAGGCAGAGAAGATGCGTTGGTCTCTTCGATAATCTCATTATTTTCTTCCTCAAAGAAGTACTGCTGAATTAGCTGCAATAAAAACTTTTTCTTACACAAATGTGTTTCGTTTGCCTGCTGTTTTGGTGTTTCTATTGCAGTTCAAGGGTGGTTTGTGTACAACATCACAAATAGTCTCATTTAACCATTGTTTATTTAATTCTGTAAATTATGCGCTAATTGCTACTATATGTGTTCAACTATATTTCAGAATTTTTGCTGTAACCTATTTGTTTTTCATACCTTTGCTGGTGCATTTACGACAGCAATGTTGTAACCGTATTGGAAAGAACTTCCAAGAACAGATACTGCAACTGCGAGTATCAACACCAAAGTTAAATTTTGGTTCTGAAATTTAAAAATAAACCAAATTTAAACAAACTGAGGTGACAAGCAGGTCATTTTTGAAAAAAAGGGAATGTCTTCTAACTTTTGCAGTATACGCTTAACAAATATTTCTTTTACAAGTTCAAACATCTAATTCTGACATAGGCTATTATAAATTCTATGACTTTAAGAAAAAAAAAAAGAAAGAAAAGATTTTACGATCTACTTCATATTCAGATCGAACTTTTTATTTAGGATTTTAGGCCTATGTTTTTCTTAAAGAGGAGACTTTTCGTTCTTCCATTGAATAAATCCTTATGAAAAGATTTAACGATTCAAATGCATTTGCATGAATATATCTATGCAGTAAAACGGGTTGATCTTAAAACTGGCAGCTAAAGCCGGCACTTTATGAAAAGTTATTGTAATACATTGAGCTATGAACCACACTCACCTGCTGCTTATCATCCATCATGGAGTTTCTTGTATCGGTAACTTTGAGATCATATACTGTTTCCTAGATTTTTGATAGCAGTATTGGTTTTATGTTATGTTTGTACTCTCAAACTCCCCCAAACTGCTGTTGAAAAATAAACAATCATTGCTATCTTTGCCTTTGTCCACCTCAATAGCACAGTTAGACAATCCCGGAGTTTAAGGCTAGACAATGGCAGGAGCTAATACCAGCAGTTCGGCTGCCGGGGTGTGAGCTTGAGCAATGAGTTTTGTGTGACTGGGGCTGCGTAAATGGTTGAAATCATCTATAAAGTATGAGAAATTGCCTAAATAAAGTTTCTAAACATAAGCTCTGAAGATTCTCATGATCAATGCATCTGTATAAGTAGATAACTTTTTACTTCGGAAAAGGCAGTTCAGAGATTTGAGATCGTGCTGTTTGATTGTGTTAAGCTACAACAGCAAAAGAAACAACTGTCTGTCGCTAGAATTCTTTTCAGCTGACTGTCGATATACGCTGACTTTTAATTTAGCAACCATAGAAACTGCTACCGGTGCAAATCAGCTATATGCTTTAATGCAGCACGTGTTGGCAAATTCTTCATCTTACTAGCTAAGCATAAAAATTACAGCATGTTAATAATTAATTGCTCAGTTCACTTGGTGAGCTTACTAGCTTTTATTAAAAATTGCATGAAATGAGTTTAATATTTACTTTTCGTAATATTTTTCTCCAAGAACGCTTTCCTACTGGTTTATGTGGTTGCTGATGAATTCGAAGCTATACATATAAGAATGGTGAATGATACAAAACTTTCAAAGAGACGGTATAAAGAGTCAAAGATACTAGGCTATGTATACTTCCAGCAGTCAAAAACAACAAGTAAATGCTTTTTCATACAAAGATTGAAGTTCAGCTGTTTATTGGATCAACATTGATCTATCTTCTTTCTTGCTTGAACTTCTAAGGCCGATGCTTATGGTGTAAATATTAATAGGTTATCATTCCCCGAGGTGCTGATGTCCAGATTGCCTAAAATTGCCTGAAAATCTGCCTGTTCAGTTTGAGATTTGTGATCGTTCATAGAGGAAGTGCCTTAGTGCCTGATCCTTTCTATGACTTTAGCATCTTTTCAATAATTTGATAATGGTTTTCTTTAGCACCCAGTTCCTAGTCGTCTCTATCATTCTCACTGACTGCAATGTTTTGCAGCCTATTAGCAGCATTGCACGATTGTGTATGTGTAACAGATCTATTAACGTAGCTTTTTATAAAAATCTCCTAAATAGCATTGCCTTATTTGGTTTCTATCATTCGCTCTGTCCTTGAGCTGTTTTCATGCAGGTGTAGGCTAATGCTAATTCAGTATTTCATTTGAGATGTTATAACAGTTGTTCTTTTTTGGTATATAAGCACTACAACTTTTGCAAAATTTCATTTAAATTTTTACAATCTGAAGCTAATGCTATGAAAAAGACGAACGTTAAAATAAATGGAATAACAAATGTTTATGACCAAATTTAAGTCAACCATGCATCTATTAAAATTACAATGCTAAGAGGATACATTGGCAATCATACATGGAGAAGCATTACGGCTCAGGAGATTGAATGAATCACAACTATATTGCAGAACTTGAACAACTTAAAAACAAAGCTTTGAAATCAAACTTTTCCCAAAAAATTGCAAATTACGAGATCGCAAATTTTATGATCTTGCTGAAATTAGAGCTAAATCATTCAACAAAGAAATAAAACGGAGTAACCTTAGCGGGTTTAACATACTTTATTGCACACAAAAAATGCAACATAATTAAAATAAATTCAAACGTTTTCGACACGTACGTGTATTCTCATCAGGAATTAAATCTGCAATATACATAAAATGAAATATCGTAAGAGAAATTTGACTTTGCACTTTAACTGTAACGACACTTTGGACTGAAAGCACAGACTGAACAAATGATACGAGAATGAATGCGAGTAAATTATGTGGAGGGAAACAGATCACATGAGATGTAGACTACAGGCATTTGACAAACAATTAGAACACACACAAAAGGAACGATGTGCCACAGGCGAATAACTGCCGGTTGAGAGATGGATTGTTAAGTTTGATTCTTAAGGCTTCCATGATCTTAGTCTGAAAATCAGATCTACCTCGAGATATGATTTAAAAAAAATAAAGTATGTAATATAAAGTATGTGTAAACGATTACCCAAGTGGCAAGAATACGGTGCGATACTGATGAGCCCAGCCTCATAGGCGAAACACGTGTCTATCGCTGTCAATTCTTGCTACAAATCGGCTGCCCAGAAACTTATGTGTAAACTGTTATATAAAGTGTTCTATAAATAAAGTATGTGTAATAAAGTATGTTAAGCCCGCTAAGGTTACTCTGTTTTATTTCTCTATGGTTCAACAAAGCAAACTCTTTACCAAAGTTTTATCAAATCATTCAATGTTGGACAAATAGCTATTGTTAAAGCTGATAATTTCACATCTACTTTGAATAATTTTTTATTATAATTTATTAATAGTTGTACTGATGAGCTCTTTATGAACGAAAACTGGTTCTGCAACAAATAAATTGCAAATTAAATTGTAATGCTGTGTGGGAGATACAGTAGCTAGTCGTCGATGGTATAAAGATTGACTTCAAGCAAAAACTTTAGAGTTTTATGTCATGATTGAAAAGATATCAGAAAAAAACAAAACAAACAACAGTCTTAGGTTTGTTCATTCAATACAGGCAAACCTTCTTCAAACTCGACTCCAACCGACTCAAGATCAAGCGGCGCTGGTTCGGTTCTCGGTGTGTGCAATTGAGCAACGCATATCAGGACTGCCCTTCATTCATTACTGCACCTAGTGTATGGAACAATTCCCTGGCAACAACCCTTTAACAATCGGAAACTTCATTCTGTCAATCTCGGTAACCAGCTTTGCGTCAAAAGCCTATACAAGTAGGCCTATGCGAAACTATCAAGAATAACCTATCAAGGCTTTGTCAGTCTGAGAATAATAAATTTAAAACCAACCAACCAATCATTTCGTGAACAAAAGGTTGTACGGTTGATGGTTGTACTAGAAAAAGGAAGCAATCCGTCAATTGGACAGGAAGACTATTACAGTAATAGCAGTCAAGTCATTCTGTTGACTGCTTAAGTTCTGCTTACTGCTATACTCACACTTCACAGAAACATTTCTGCTCATCGCCAGTTACTGCGTTGTCGTTTATAGCTGCGATGCATTTTGATTGCCATGATGAGCCGCTGTGAAGTTGGTGATCGTGAAGTTTCATCCACGTAGATCTTCAGCTTCGTGTAAAACGTCTTCACTGACGGTTGTGCCGCATTTGTAGCAATCTCTTGCACAGAGGCGTAGCAAGCGCCCTCCGTACCCTCCGACCGGAGGGGGACCCGCAAGAAATGAGGGCCTCTAAAATGTTTGGGCTGCCCTAAATGGTCCTAACCGCTGTGCTGCGACTGTGCGAAAATACTCATCAATTTAAAGAACTTTTCAAAAACCACCACCAACAAGCTAATTCTGCTGTTTGCGCTACAAAGTGATGATAGCTATGATAAGCTGATGAGAGCTGTGATGAGCTCACAACAACACAGTGAAAGAGGGATTAGTAATTTCGCTTTACTCATTAAAGAATCTAAACAAAACGAAATCTGTCATTACTGAAGTTATTGCGTAAAAATTGACCTTTCATTGCTCTTCGCTTCCACTTCAGACGGTGTACAGTCGAGTTGATGAGCAGCAGCTGGCAAGTAATTTAGTTCGTCGTCGTCGTGTGAGCCTCTGGGGCCGAGGGTTTATCCTTTTACCACCCCAGATTCACAATGTTCCCGGGCTACACTGGAAGGCTACTAGAGAGCAGCCAGTCTTTGGCTTCATCATCCATGACACGCAGACCTTCCACTCCGTTAGGTGGCTTGAAGATGGTACAGTCATTGATGATGTGGTATGCGGTCTGTTCCTCGGCACCACATTTACAGGAGGAGGAAGAGGCCATTCCCCATTGGTGCATGGTTGAGCGGAAAAGCCCGACGCCCATAGGGAGACGGTTGAAGCGCACCCATGCCTGTCTTTGTAGTGTTAGGCGGATGGAGCGTGTGTCGGAGTCGGGGAGAAACGAATAGAGTCTGGTGATGCTTGACTTCCATTAAAAATTCCATTTATGGTCCGCCCAAGTAGTCGCATAAATGTCTTGTTCATCGCTTCGTTGATCAGAAGTTGAGCAACTGGCACGAATGGGTGTTTTGATTTCAGTAATTTGGTTGTTTAATTTGTTATCGTTTTCAACGTCGAGGCGTGCTTTGTGATGTCCAAGAGAACGTATAAGAGCGGAGGTGGCAAACAAATGGCAGCAAAAAATGCAGAGAAGGAACTTAAGAAAATTCCAAAATTGTCAACGTATTCTGCGCTGCGATCCAAAGTAAAGGTACAGGCACATGAAACGGACTGTGCTAGCAGCGAAAAATCGCATCCAGAAGTGCTTCAAGTGAGGTTGAAGACGAAGTCAGTGTTTCTACCAAACAAACTGTGATAGATATTCCAGTTGCTGCCGGAAAAGAAGTATCTGAATTTGAACCACTAACTGAAAATCCAGGAGATTGACCGGTTTTAATATCGGACAGGAAGCAAGTGTGTGACATTGTTGCACGTGGCCCACCGCAGCAGAATGAAAGTTACAAATTTCCATTTAACAATGAAAGACGAAGGTTCATGTGCAAGTTTTTAACGTAGCCTACATATACAAGAGCATCCTTCAGGAGATATATCCGAATGTTTGCATTTGCATCAGAATTCTTCTGACCACACCAGTTACTGTCGCCAGTGCTGAAAGGATCTTCAGCAGAATGAAACTGATCAAGAATATCCTGCGCTCTACCATGACAGATGACAGGCTTTCTGCTCTTGCAATTATCTCCATCTAAAATAAGATTGCCAGATGCCTAGACTATGACGCATTGATTATACAATTTGCGCAGAACAAGTCTCGAAAGAAGCGCTTTACATAATTATGGAATACATGTACACACTGTCACTGTAAACCTATGTATACACAGTGGTGGGCGCAGCTAACAAAAAAGTTAGCTTTTAACAAAGAAATCAACGGATTTCAAATAAATTTACTTTCGCTAACGAGTCCGCTAAAATTTCTGAATATTAGCGAAAATGCTAATCCGCTAACCAAAGCGATAGCTTTGCTAATTAGCGGAACTATACTGTGTAATGTGTATACATAATATGAAACCTGCATGTTGTGTAAACTAAATACAGCATTCCAGTTTCTGCGTTGTAAGGGGTCCCGGACTTATGTTAGGAGGGGGCCTCGTTCTTTGTTGTTACGGTCCTGCTCTTGCATTTCACTTTGGTACCGATTAACTATGAGCTTTGCCAATAGTGTTTTGAGATGTGCGTAAAGGGCGTTTAGGCTACTGTTCTTTTTAGAATGTCATCGATATTCTACATCAGCTCACATATGTTTAAATTGGGGATTTTCATTAGGCACAACACTTTAAAAGCAGCTATCTTTTTTTGACGTTCACCTACACAGCAATTCAATCGATTTTCACAATGTGAAAAACAGTTGGTTAGCTGTCTGGGCACTGTATTTTCACTTATACTCGTAAAATACTTGTATACGTAAAACATGATTAGTATTATTCTATATGTCCAATTTGTTCAAGGTTTTGGCTGGTCATGGAAGCTGAAAAATCTTGAGATACCACTAAAAAAAAAGAAAATCAAATATTATTCACAATACCTTTGAGGATGCATTGCATAATTGTAATGAATAATTTGTGAACACCGACCTTGACGTGACTGTGCCCGATACGCAAAACTTTAACCAGGTACATTGTAAGTAGTCCTTAGCCTGCGCCTTTAGCTGGATTTATTAATGATTAACGAGCGGTCCGAGAGCATATTTTCAACGACGGTTGTTAATCATTAGATTATAAATTGCAAGGATTTGGTTATTACGAACATAGATCATGGCTTAAAGTTTGCACTCCTTATTATTTAAATAAAATGTTGCAATGCAAAAATACACAAAAAGTAAAATATTTTTTCTACCTCAGATATTTATTAACTCAAGATGGGAGGCGTAACCATGAAATTCTATGGCGCATAGAAATTGCAAGAATTGCATTTGGAAAGATGAAAAGTGTTTTTATCAATTAAAGTTTAAATTTAGCAATTCGTCAAAGAATATTAAATGCTACATCTGGTTAACCCTTTTATACAATTCTCAAACTTGGGCAGTGTCACAAAAAATGGAGAAACGATCGATGCTTTCGAGCTATGGACATACAGTAGGCTATAGGCGAATGTTAAAAATTTCATGAAAACAAAAGATCACTAATAATGAAGTATTGTCCATGTCCAAATTCAATTCAAGCAAAATTCTCTTACAAATAGTCAAAAGAAGAAAATTGAAGTACTTCGGACATACTATAAGGAAAAACTTATCACAAAGATCATTTATAGAAGAAAAGATAAATGGCCAAAGAAACGAAGGCAGACCAAGAATGATTTGGACAACAAACATATCTAAATGGACAAAATTAAATAATAAAAGTACAGTACGAACAGCTCATGATCGAGAATAATGGCACATTGTATCCAACCCTCAATACGAGGAAGGAACATAATGATTGCGAGCAAACATTTACAACAATCACTCGCACTCTTCAAAAAGCAAAATTTACTGAGCATTGTTTGGTAAAGACAAAAACTGAACACTTCGTTAAGAACAATGCCAAAGCAGGTAAATAGGCTAAGTTGCAGATGCAAACGAAAAGAAAAAAATGCCCCTTTGTTCTTAGTTTGCATCAAAACACGCTCAGTGCAAACCTTTTATTTACATTTGTTCTGCGAACCTGGTTCAACCCCCGGCTCAAGCTGGTTGTTAAAAACATAGCTCACCTCTATCCAGGGTATAATAAATTGGATGGGCATAGTTGCTGAAGGAAAGGCGGTCAAGAGAATGGAACTGGCCACCTTACTCTCGTTAGTGCCGAAAGCTGAGTATAATGAGAACCTTATCTTCTCACCCCCCAAGCTCAATAACTGAGTATTGGACCTTTACCTTACTTTTACTGGCACCTAAGCCTAATCTATTTCCACCAGGGGACACGTTGCAGTTCGAAAACTTTTAGTTCTACTCCTATGCGTATGTGCTTGCATGGAAAGCAAGTAGGCTTATGAAATGTTTTTCAGAATTTTTCCTTCAAATACATAAATACTTTTGTGATCAAATAAAAAAGATTGCTTTTCTTTTCAATTTATTTTTCTCGGTAGACCTAAGATTTTTTTCGAGTAGAATCAGTCCAGTGAAGTAGAATAAATCTTTTTTTCCTAAAGTAACAACAAATAAACAAAAAAACAAAACAAATAAAACCAGCAATAATAAAATAGCCTACAGTGAAATAATGCCGTGATAATGTTTTAAAAGATGCGACATATTGTACCACAAGGCATCTTCTAAATACTTAATACTTTTAAATATCTTTTGATCAAGAGAAAACAGTACACAAAATGCCATTTTTAAATGCAATAAATATTCGTCATGACACACAGTAGGAATCATATCTAAGTTTGTTTATCATGCTTCAAACTCATAGAATTTGCAGAACAATATTGTAAGAGTCTACTCCTTACGAAATTCCAACCACGCAAACCATAAACAAGTGGTTTTTAAAAGCATTATTTACAGACATAGTTATGTTTCAGTGACAAATATCGATCTACGTAATGCATGCATTGTTTACGTTGATAAAGTTTTGCAATAAAATGATTAGCAGTTTAGAAACGTTTGAACAACACTAATATTAACCGTAAAAAAACAGCATACAGATAAAGATGTGTTCTCACATATTGAGAACAAAAAAAAAATATATGTTTGTTTAATCAATAAGCAAAGGTCAACATCGATAGATCCGCATACACTCTTCAATATGTCAGCTTATTAAGAGGATGTATTCGGATGTTGCATGGAACGTAAAGGCGAAGAGGGAAGAAAAAGAAAAAATGTTAAATTCAGTGATGATAAGATCAGCTTCTATACAATTAAAAAAGAAAACCAGAAGATTTGGATATGTAAAAAAGAGAAGTGCAGTGGACTTGTCAACTGACCGAAAAATGATAGGAAACGTTACTATTGCCATCGTTATACATATGATCTAATAACGTCTATAAATTCATGACTGTTACAGGATGACCTGCAAGCACTAGTTAACTGTTCATTATTGAAGTGATGTTTCACTGGCTTTTATGGTAGCTTTTGTGGTAGACAGATTATTGGCACTCTGATCACAATTGTTGGACTTTATACTTTGGACAGAAGTTCTCTTGTTCTTCTTGCGGCGAAAATAAGAAAGAAGTTTATGCAATAACCTGAAATTTAATAAACATGAGTCAAACCTGAGATTAGGTTTAATTTTGTTCCAAATTTCCAGTAGACTTCTTTGCTTTATATCTTCACCATAGTAATTAGTGAAGTACTGGTGATGGATAGGCTACTGTAGTTTGAGGCTCTAAATAAACTCTTCAATATTGTACTGTATACAGTACAATTGTACATTTTTTATTGAAAGTAAATTTTTTTTACTATAACTGATAGATCGAAACTATCTTTAACATCTCACCTTGAGTATTCTTGCCTGAATTGAGAATTCATAGCAGCATACACAATCGGATTGATCATGGACGTAAGCCAGCTTAAGTTGGTCACTACCATGTGCGCTTCCGGTGGTGCACTGTCATAGTTCGTTGCAAGGTTCAAAAACAAGCTAAAAATAAAATCTAGTTAGATTGATTTGCTATGCTCAAATCTTAAACAGTTCTATTAATAGACTTTCTGAAAAGACCTAAGTATCATATAGAAAAAAAGTCTGTTAATTTTGATAACCGCGTTCTACTCATAACAATGAAATAATGTGGGAGTTGTGTGGGCCATCGTAAAGTTTTATTTTGATGAAGATTACCCCGAATGGAGCAAACACAAGTAACACTTGTTACAAAAATATTATTTAATCAAGCGAAATGGCTATACTAAAGGCTATTTAGTCAGCTATTAAACATATTTAGATACAAGAATATTTTTGGCTACACTACCCAGCGGTTAGCAATGGATTGTAGTTTGCCTTGAGCAACTTTTTCTATTCATACTTTATTAACTCAACATATTAGCCTAAAATTTAGTGTATAAATATATTTACTAAATGATTATTTACTTTCTCACTTAGTTTCTTACCTTGGTAAAGAACATAAAGCAAAAGCGGAACAAATTACTGTGCACATGTATAAAAGTTTTCGTTGAGCTTTTGCATGTTGAGCAGATTTACGCAATTTTCTTGATTCTCTCTGCAAAGAAATATATTCATTTCTGCTTTTTACCAAAAATGGGAACCGCTAGAGCATAGTGTTGGGTCAGAAAATAGCAAGATAATAGTATGTTTTGTCTGTTGACGATATCAATCGAAAAAAAACAACTTATTATTAGGTGCACAGTTGCACTCTGTACATATAGGCTTGTTCCGGCGGGTCAATTGCCCTCTTGATCGGAATTGAAATTGTGATGAAATTTTGTTGACATTGAATTTGCGTTGCTTCTGTGTCTCGCGTGACGTGGCTTGCCTGGCTGCAAAGAGATTTCACAACCGATTATCGCCTTTTGCTGCGTGCCGGGAGCCGTTGTTTCTGGACACAGTTTTGCCTGCCTTTGTGTTGAGTTTCTTTTCATTATCGAAAAAAGCAAGCTAGAGAAATGAATGTGTACCACGGATTTAAGTTGTCGTGTTAAAGCCATTGTAAGTTTATACAAAATCAAGTTTTTATCCCAACTCGCTCTCAATAAATCAAAAAACAACATGAAACAATTGCAAGTATGATTGAGGCAGACCGAGGAGGGATTGTAGGTAGGCAGTGAGCACCTACTCTTGTAACCAAAAATAAAAACTTGATTACCTTTCGACAACTGAAGTAAAGAAGTTATAAAGTATCTAAATAACGAAAATTGACAGAATTAAAAGAACTAGAACTAACTTAAAGACTAACAAATTTAAACTTCAATCAAGGAAGACTTCAGAAGGGGTGGTCAGCACTTCCCTGCAACGAAAGGACTTTAATAAACTTTGATTGTGCTGTAAACTGGAACTCTACTGTAGCCTAATTGTGTATATTAATTTGTTTAAATTACTGTATTGTTTGTCAAGAGGCTTGTGTCACCGTAACTCAGCGAGCGGTAAGTCCCTAATTAATTTTGTTTACGCTTTCCGTTACGTGTGCCGCTATTACTGTGTGTAGGCTGTAGTATACAGTAGTGTAATTTCTTTTAAATTGATAAATGGAAGGTGACGGTGTCCATCCGGTGTCTCGTGCGTTTCCCGTTGGCAGTGGGACAGGGGGCGCTGCGTCTGGGGGTGGTGCGGCGGAACACCCGGGCGTTGGGCAGGTCTATCCTCGGGGGGTTCATGGCAGCCTTACCCATGCTGATTTCACTGCAGAAGCTGTGCTCAGGGACGTCAGACACAAAAAAAGAGAGGTGCTGCAGGGGGTTGGAGAATTAAGGAGAGGTCTCTTCATGGTACAGGATGAAGCGTTGCTAGAGCGGGCCTTGGTTGATATGGCGGAGTTAGAGGGCAACTTTGGAGAACTGTTAGAACTTGCGAATAAACTAAAGGATAGCACTATGATATCTGAAGCTACAGAACAGGTCAGGTTAGAGATTGAGGAATTGAAACGTACCATAAAACAGAAGCAAATCTCCAAGGTAGATACAAAATTAGGTACAATAAAAGGAAAATCAACCACCAGTGCCTCGAGTAGTCGCTCGCGCCGTTCAAAAAAAGAAGAAGAGATTGAAATCCGGCTCGAAATGGAGAAGTTGCGGTGGGAAAAACAGATGCGGGTGAACAGAGCCAAAGCCGAAGCAGAGGAAGCCGAAGCCAGAGCCGAAATTGAAATGCAGATCAAGGCAGCTGAACTGAGAGCAAGGCAAAGTAAGCTTGAATTGTTTTCACAATGTGGATCGGACCAAGGGTCGGAGCGCGGGCAACGACGGCCTACGGCCAGTAGTCTCGGAGTCACCGACTACATCCCTACAGCGATAGAAAAGGTCCAGAGGTGGGACGCTGACATTGTCAATCCGCCTGGGAGATCCCATGACATTCATGGGGCCGCTAGCATAGATGCCCAACCTAAACAGAGCAAGGCTAAACAGGAGAATTTAATGGAACCGCCACATAGAGAAACTCCCCTAAGAAAGCTCTTTCCAGGGAACGCCCTCACAAACAAGTATAAAACGTGGACTAAAGATAATGTATTGACAAAACCGCCCGGGGAGACCCATGGGGCCGCTAAAAGAGAACCTCATTATGATTATCAACGTGATTTTAATAGAGAGAAGGTTGTGAAACCGTCACAAACATGCCCCTTAACTGTAAGGAAAGATCTTAAAAGTGAGAGATGTAATATACCACTAGTTAAAGATGATGGCCGTGAAACTAGACATGTTATGACATCCCCGCCAGGGCTTAATGCAAACAGAGGCGCTGAGGATCAACAAAACTGGTTCTATAAATATCATAATTGTCGCACTTTCTATGACAGGGCCGCATTGATCAACTATGACGGCAACAACATGCCATTTATATTTTTTAAAAACCGTATCGAATCACTAATGGAGAGTTGCCCATTTGAGGGAAATCGGCTGACTTTGCTACAGGCAGCCTGCGTACGTAGCGCCGCGCAAACCATTTCAAACTTAACATCGGATACTTCTGGTTGGAGCGAAAAGGAAAGGATCGATATGTCGCTGGATCGCTTGTCGCAGCGCTTTGGCGTTAGAGGCGGATTTCTCGCGGAGCCGGAGATTCGGCGGATACGGCATGGCAATAAATTATCTGGGATGTCATCATCCTCAATAAAGGAATTCAAAGACGAGCTGGCTCAGTGTACCCTCTTCGCTAGAGCGTATAACCAGCGTCATCAGCTAGAAGGACGTTTTGTACTAGACTTGGCAGGTCGATTACCTGGATATGCGAAGAAAGACTTTTTGTACTATCTGAAAGAGCAATATGGTAGCACCGAGGAACCAAGCTTCCAAAGCCTAATGGATTTCGTAAATTGCGAAGAGACGTGTCGCTCTACGGACTTCGCCATACGCTTAATGGAGGAAGTCGTTGCTAGAAAAGATACAAAACCGTCGGCAAGTGATAATCACATTATGCGTATTCGTCAAACCTCAGCACAGCCTGTCAGAAATGTCACCCAAGGTAGCAGTCGCGGGTCTGGCTTTAGTTCTGGGAGCCGAGAAGACACGTTTGGTAGCCGCTCTTTTGAGGGTACGAGGAAGGACATACTTTGTATCTATTGTGAGAGTAGGAATAAGCAAGAGCGTCACAGACTACCCAATTGTCTCGAGTTCCTAAACTTGACGCCGTCGCGACGCCGGGATGTTATCGCCACGACTGGTCGTTGTCTAAACTGCCTACGTCTAGGACACCAAGCAAAACACTGCACCCAATCATGTAATTGTAGGCGCTGCGGCGAAGATTTCCGATTTAAGCACTATTATCTACTGCACGACGCTTATGTGAGTCCTCAAGGAACATCGGGCAATGGCAATGGTCTTAGAACGGCACCTGCCGTCACTAATCGTAGTGTAAGCATCGCTCATAAGAGGGCAGTGTTTAATCGTGTCACGGCTGTGCGGGTCATAAACCCATCTAATGGAGAGACCACTCTGGTTTACTGTCAACACGACCCAGGCTCGCAGCTCACATTTGTTTCAAACCGATTGGTTAAAGAATTGTATCTAAAAGCCGCGGATAATGTCTCTTTCCGCATGGACACTCTAGCAGGCAAACAAGAAATACACTCTGATCTGGTTAAATTTAATATCCAATCCTTAGTTACTGACGAACTGTATGGTGATGTGGAAGCAGTGGTAAACGCACCTTGGAGTGACCATGTCGAAACATTGCCGCAGCATCAAGACTTAAATAGGTTTTCACATTTCGATAATGTTGAATTGATTTCGTTACCTAACAAAATGTCGGTCGATATTCTAATCGGGAATGACCATGCTTACTTGATGCGAGTATTAGAAGAACGGGTTGGCATGACTCGGGAAGAGCCCCATGCTATTTTAACCCCACTGGGCTGGCTGGCTAGTGGAGGTCGAGGTTCGATGATCTCTGGTGATTCTAAAGTACGTCGTGTTGCCATTAATGGTAACGTCGCTGAGGAGTCACTTAGTCTTGACAGTTTTGATGCGCAGGAGATTGAAATCAGTCGCTTAAAACATGTAATAAAGGATTTAACCCTAACAGATGAAACGATAGAACTGTCCCGCAATGATGTCATAGCACAAAAATTTGTTGAGACGCAAATGAAAGTTGAAGATGGGAGATTTGAAATGCCCGTACCGTTAAAAACCGACTTTGAATTACCGGATAACCACTCTTTGGCTCTTGACCGTGTTCTGAGCTTACGACGAAAGGCTTTAAAGCAATCTGATGTTCGAATATTCTTAGTAGACACGATGACTGAAATGCAGTCCAGTGAGTACATTGAGCCGGTAAAAGACGACGACTCATCGGCATGTGTGTGGTACTTACCATATTTTGTGACATCCCAAGCAAAAAAGCGAGTGGTATATGACGGCAAATCTGAGTTTAAGGGTAGGTGTGTTAATGATGTGATTTTGTCGGGCCCAGACATATTAAACCCTTTAACACAAGTTCTGGCTCGCTTTAGATTGGGAAAGTTTGGCCTAATGGCAGACCTAACCAAGTGCTTCTTCCAGATTCAATTACCAATGGAACAACGCGACTTGTTCCGTTTGCTATGGTTTGAGAATAATGATATCGAAAAGGGCAAAGTAATTCCGTTTAGATTCTGTGTACACCCTTGGGGAATTAAAAGCAGTCCATACATCGCCTGCTTAGCTATTCAAAAAATGATTGAACAAAACCCCACTGGAGCCAGTGACCTGACCCTGAGTACCATTCGAAAAAATATGTATATGGACGATCTGATATTCTCTGGAAATAGCCTTGATGAGGTCACTGAGATTGCAAAACAAGCCATTGACTTGTTCGATAGCCGAGGCTTTAGTTTGGTGAAATGGAGTGCCAACAAAAGGGCGTTGGATGTTTTGTCCAACTTCAAAAAGGAGATGTTAGCTTCTTCCTTTCGCGATATCGACCTCAAAAAAGACGACACAGACTTACCAGTAGCAAAAACTCTAGGTTGTGTGTGGCAAACCGAGTCAGATTCATTCTTCATTAAGTGCTCTCTCCGACCCTTAGAGAAGTACACACGTCGCTCAATGTTAAGCCAACTTGGCCAAAACTTCGATCCACTAGGGTTCGGCGCTCCATTCTTCCTAAAAGCTAGGTTAATTCTGCAGCGTTTAGCTATTGAAGGTCTTGATTGGGACACCGAAGTGCCACCCGACTACATAAAAGAATGGAAGTCGTGGCTTCATTCTTTAGATTTGCTGAAAGAATTTTCTATACCTAGATGGTATTTTGTAAACACCGAGCCGTGTTGCGCAGATGATATCGTATATCAGTTACATGGATTCAGTGATGCTTCCAATCACTCCTTTGCTTCCGTGGTGTATATACGTAGGCTGTGTAAGGGAGTCCCTTGTGTATCCTTCGTTTTTGGCAAAAGTAGGGTTGTCCTCAAGCATCAAAGTGCATGGCCGATTGCCAGAAAGGAGCTTGTAGCCGCGCTTAATACTACGGAGCTGTTAAACCAGGCAGCTAACGCACTACACCTGCCTGATCTTAGAAAACATTTCTGGTGTGACTCGAATACTGTCCTTCAGTGGATCAGAAACCCTGATTTACGATTATGCAAGTTTGTTACTCGTAGGTTAAATCGTATTTTACTCTTGGCAGAGGTGAGCGAATGGCATTACTGTCCGACACATCTCAACTCTGCAGACGTTGGAACCAGACCGAACGCCATCACCAAAACAGGTTCCAGAGAGATGTGGTTGAACGGTCCATCTTTTCTCATGCAGGAAGGCGAGGTCCCAACGGTGAATGGAGCAGATGCTGCTATTCGTAAAATGGAACTGTCACCGGAGATGACGGTAAGAGAAAATGCAACTGGCTCCATTAGCAAGATGATCGAAACCGCACCTACTTTGTACGTGTTGAAAAAGAGAGCCGCCTATCTTGTAGCTTTCACAGAGTTCATTGTATCCAAATGCAAGAAACATGGGTATGTAAAACCAAAGTTAAATGCATCTTATCTAGAGGACGCTTTAAATAGGGTTGTTTCCTACGTACAGAAAGTAGTGTATAGAGATTTGTTAAGTTGTGACGGTCTGCCAGAGTCGATCGATGTGGTAACAAAACGTCTTGCTTCGAGCAAAGCTGGCGCTGATAAACAGTGTCTGAAGGAGTTGCGCTCGCTAAAAAAGTATCGTCCTTGTGTGGACACACGAGGGAGACTTCGTATTGAAGGTCGTTTGAGTAAGTCTCCCGAAATAACGGTCGATGCGAAGCATCCTCTTATTTTGCCTTCGAGGCACGCATTGACACGGCTAGTTGTCCTTGACGCTCATTGTGATAGCTATCACTGTGGTGTGCAACAGACACTGTTATCTACTCGCCAACGTTTTTGGATTGCAAATGGTAATTCCTCGGTGAAACATTATTTGCATGACTGCGCTCCATGTGCCTTAGAGAAAGCAAAGCCTATCAGGCAGCTTATGTCGGATTTACCATTACCACGAACCACGGCCTATAACAAACCCTTCTTCAACAGTGGCGTAGATTATTTTGGTCCAATGACGTTTGTGGAGGGAAGAAGCCAAAAGAAAGCATGGGGATTGTTATTTACCTGCCTTGCGAGTAGAGCAATCCATGTGGAACTTGTGACGTCACTATCTTACAGTGAATTTGTTTTAGCATTTACCAGATTTGTAGACTTGCGTGGATCTATACGTAACATGTACTCAGATAACGGGACCACATTTCAAGCAGCATCTAAAAGACTACCAGAAATTCTGGAGTCTTCTGAAATTCAAACTTCTTTGCGAAAAAAGGGAATTAACTGGGAGTTCATTCCTCCGTATGCCCCGGCCCAGGGAGGGGCCTGGGAAGCAATGGTCAAGCAATTCAAAATTGCCTTTTCCCACGTTATTGGGAACTCATCACGGAAACCCAACTTTGTTGAACTTCTTACATTTACGGGTAGTGCCACAAGAATAGTCAACGAAAGACCTTTAGTTCCTGTCTGTGATGACCCTAAGGATTCTACTGTTATCACCCCAGCCGCACTCCTTAACCCCTTCTTGAGCCCATTTTCATCAGTAGGAAATCCTCATGACCGAGATGAGTTACGGAGAGACTATAGGTATAACCTGGCTCTATCTCACAGTTTCTGGGAGAAATGGATCTCTTTCTATTTACCTTCCCTGCAGGGTAGAAAAAAGTGGGCCAGTTTGGTGGAAAACCTACAGCCTGGCCAATTAGTGGTGGTTGGTTCTCCAGAAGATATAACTAAGAGAGGGAGGTACCGTCTGGGGAGAGTCCATGAGATCATTCCCCAAATTAGGAAAGGAAAACCGATTGTCCGGCGCGCCAGGGTGGCAGTCTCAGTGGTGGATGAGGCATAGGGTGAGGTCAAAGTGGATCTGGTCCTAAGGGATATATCGTGCGTTGCTCCTGTGGGGGGTGCTTGACTGCGTTCTGGACCCGGCCCCGTCCTGGTCTGTTGTTAGCGGGTGTCGTGGAGACATCTGTACCACCCTTGCCTTTCATTTAAATTTGTAGTGTATTGTAGATATGTAACGCGCAAATCTGTTTTTAACCTGCGTATCTTTATGTGTCATCCGCAGGGCCCCAATATGCGTAACTCAACAACATGTCCTAGTAACGTATGCTCTACAGCGCTCTCAGTGATCGGCCTCATTATAAGTAGCTAGTTAGTTACTGTGTAATAAATTTGATTTGTTTGCTATTGTGTGTTTCATGAAAATAATGTAAATACTAATCGTGTAAGTATTCGCCAGCGTTCTCAGTGATTTGCGTCATCATAAGTGGCTAGTTAGTTATTGTGTAGTGCCTTTGATTTGTTTGCTACTGTGTGTGTCTCATGAAACTAACGTAGATATTAATCGTTAATTGTGTAAGTATTCGCCAGGCCATTGTGGCCAGGGTATCCCAGTGCCTTGCACTGCTAAAAAAGGATAGTCACCGTTTCTGTGTAGCTTGATGTACATACTTTCTGTGTATTGCATTTCGGGAATTGACCCTTCTACTTCAACTTTTGTTTGTAATTATGTGCCATAATTAGGGGCCGCAATGTTCCGGCGGGTCAATTGCCCTCTTGATCGGAATTGAAATTGTGATGAAATTTTGTTGACATTGAATTTGCGTTGCTTCTGTGTCTCGCGTGACGTGGCTTGCCTGGCTGCAAAGAGATTTCACAACCGATTATCGCCTTTTGCTGCGTGCCGGGAGCCGTTGTTTCTGGACACAGTTTTGCCTGCCTTTGTGTTGAGTTTCTTTTCATTATCGAAAAAAGCAAGCTAGAGAAATGAATGTGTACCACGGATTTAAGTTGTCGTGTTAAAGCCATTGTAAGTTTATACAAAATCAAGTTTTTATCCCAACTCGCTCTCAATAAATCAAAAAACAACATGAAACAATTGCAAGTATGATTGAGGCAGACCGAGGAGGGATTGTAGGTAGGCAGTGAGCACCTACTCTTGTAACCAAGGCTATAATAGTAATATGCAACTACACAATACAAACACATGAAATCGCATAGATGTTAAATTCAGTAACATATTTACTGTGCTGTCCTGTATATAGCCTACATAACTGCAGACAGGACGTCACTGTTTCGACCTTATGTTCTCCCCAGTGCGTAAATCAAACACTAGATAGGAACGCCTTATTTCTATAGCCTATAAGTAATGCAGCGTGGTGATTTTTCCATTTGTGGTACACAAGAAACCACATTTCGGTACTTTCACCCATCTTGCCAGAGTGCTCAAACTGCCGAAGCGGTGAGCTATGTGCAATGCAACAGCAAAACATGTATATACATGTATACGCAACCAACAAACCGACAAAACTAACACCAATATACACCTAAGCTTAATACACACTGCAAACAACAGAGAATCTTGGAAACTTTTCATGCAAGAGGCAGTCAATGCTTGGAATCAAGTGCGACAATAAAAGAAGGAAGATATACATGTACATAAGCAGTTTGGTTGTGTTTGGAGGTTGTAGCAAAATTTGAGTCAACTCACTGCAAGCAAAGCTCGAACAAGTTGGTGCAATGAAAACTTACAAAACAAATGAAATTACTGATATTACTTTATTACGGTAAAAAATTACAACAGTTAATGTAAATAGATTTTGATTAATTGCTTGCCAATAAATAGGCCGCCAAAGTCTGAAGAAATATATAGTTCAAAAATTTTTCATATTTTTAAGTTTATCAAATATCGATTGATTGAATTTTTATCAACGGACTGGAAAAGCTACTTCGAGAGCTTAATCCTGGCATTTTCACATATTTGTTGTAGAGGCTTTGAACCATTGACGCAAGACCGGTCACTGGGATTGACAGAGTGAAGTTTCCAATTGTTGAAGTTTTGTTGCCGAGGAGTTATTCCATTCATTAGGTGCCGCTGAATAGAGAGCAGTCCTTAACGTGCGTTGCTCAAGCACACACCCCGAGAGCCGAACCAGCGCCACTTGATGTTGAAGCTTCATCGTTCACGCAGTCATGCGCTAACCAACTGCTAACAAAACATTGTGTCTCACCTGCTGCCTAACAAAATCCATCATGTTACTAAATGATGTCGATATGCTCCTTCTAAAAAGAAATATGATTTGAATATGTATTTCTGTCTAAAATTGGAAATCAAACTTCTCCAACGTATGTTTATCAGTTTGCGCTAAAGTGCGTTTTTCTTAATATCGGTACTTTTTTACACCGGATTATACAAAGTTTCTTGATTAAAGTCACAAGTAGCCTATGACCTCTAGGAATTGCTACTACAAGCTGCCGTAATCCATTGCTTCTGTTTTTGCTCATAAAGCCACCATTTAACCCAATACTGTATAACAACCATAGTACAGCCAGAGGGGTTTATAAAGCCCCTACGAAAATTTTGGGTGGACACATTTGAGATGTATTGTGACGTACATATAGTAGAACCAATAATAACATTGATTCAAATATTGTGAGGTCACCAACTCCTCAACATAGTTCATATTCCCTCTGGCTACTACTGAAAACAGTTAACGAAATTAAACAAATTGCTCTTACGATCGTTCTAGATTAGGCAGAGATGTTGTGTTCGATCTTCTTCTTGCTTTGTTTGGAGGAAGAAACCTGTTGTTTGTTTGAAAATAATCAGAAGTCGCACTCAAACGTCGCGGACGCTGTGGAGCGTAGAGATGAAGTTTTTTATCTTCTGACTGTTCCCATTGTTTCTCTTTTCCTTTTGGAAGTTGAAGTTGCTTTTGACCATCTAGAGAGATGCGGAGACTGGATCGATGAAGAATGTTGTTGAAGTTTGAAAAGGTTACAGACCGAGATTTTAAACCTTGTGGATGATGATGTTCTGTAGAAATTTCGTTTGAAGGTTGTGGTACATGAGGCAACGCAAAATTTTCTTCTTCAACATTTACGATGCGTATTTGTGCGTGCCTGACTTGACATGCACCTACTTGCAGTTCAGCTATTTTGTCGTCATCACCAATTTCACTGCTCACTTTTGGGATATCCCATTTGTTTATTTCTTGTTTACCTTGGGAATCCTGCTCGTTCAAAGTTGGAAAAATTGGCCTCCAGTTTGTTTTTAAATCACAGTCTGGAGTTTTGAGGACTGTACTTTTAGTTGTAGCTGAAGTACATTCATAACTTATTTGGTGTTTGAATGAAGGTTGCTTTGGAGATTTTTGGGTTGATGTTTGAACTGGAGTTCCTGTTGTTGTGCGAGTGTCATGTGAATATGCGAAGCTGTCACATCCACTCACTGTGAAACAAAGACACACGGTGTAGTTTTAAAGTGTAATTATATTTTGCTCAAACTTCATGTATGTTGGTTTAATATTATTTTGTATGTACTGCACAAAATTAGGACAATCAAATTAGCAGCTTACCTAATGTTTTTTTATTTTTGTTCAAAAGGCAATAGGCTACGAAACACAACTTTCAATAAAGGACATATAAATACTTTACTGTGCTGCCATATTCTGAAATACCCACCAGTAATTCTTGGGTTATCCACTGACTCATGGCTTTTCCTTACTGTGTAAAATATCATCCCATACAGAGCCATCATACACAAAAGTGGAAACAATTGGAATAGGATCCTTACTATCATGGAATAAACATCCGAAAACGGGTTTATTCTGAAAAAATACAACTTTAAATTGGAAATACAAAAGCTAGTTATCATCTTTAACATCACGAGGTAACCTAGTAACTAGTCACCAGAAGAACGCAAATTAATTTTATTACCAAATGCTTGGTGAACAGTCTCTCTCTGTTTTTACAACTTTAAATGTGACAAAAAAAAGGTTTTAAAATAAGATGCGGTAATGAGGTAGTTGAAATTTCAGCAAAAACACTAAGACAAAGCTTTGTTCAGTTTGGTCTTATTCGGCAACGTTCTACTTGTTTGCAAGGACTTTTCTTTGCCAGTCCAAGGGTCAAGGGGCTTGGACTGGCATTTTTTCGTGTAGACTGCCAAGCATGTTTTAGGCATAAGCGTGATGCACAGTTTTTTCCTTTTATCCCGATGTTTAACTGTATCAATACCAGTGTTGGCTGCATTGCCGAGTGGTGAGAGCCCTGGAACGACTTTCGAAAGGGCGCCGGTTTGACACCGATAAGAGCATGCACCTGTGTCTATTTTAAGACACTTAAAGGCCTAAAGGTGGTCACGAAGATTGGCTTCCTTGCCTTCCCGTCCACTTAATCTATATCTTCAATCACCGGGAGTAAGCCTGGATAAGACAAAAAAAAACTGTACCAGTATTCAAAATGTTTTGGTTGCAACATGAAGGCGATCCTTCTTGAGATTATTGAAAAGCGTGTGACGCTGTTTTCCATGTGCTCGTTTTCCTTTGATCCTTTCACAAAAAAGCAGGGCGTGCTTTGTTCTTCCTCTACATGACATGACCAACAAAGCTTATCTGTCGTTTGTTGTTTTGTTCAAGAGAGTTGTGGTTTGCTTGGTTTGAGCTAGGACATCTTCATTTGTTTTATGGGTGAGGTATGATATTTGTAATCTTTCCTATATCACTATAGCTACGAACATAAAAAAGTTTGCCAAGGCTGGTTGTTTGTGATTTTATTAGTTACCTGGTGTAGGTGCATATGAGCCCTTTCTGCCACCATCCGAATCCATCAGTAAACAGAAGAGGAAATAGACAAACAAGACTAAACGACCAGGCTGAAATTTCAATGATGCGACGACCTTTGGTTGAAAATACTGCTCTGTAGTGAGATTGAGGAAGAACTACTCGCATAAACCTGCAAGACGTGGAACAGCTGTTATCTTTGTTGTAACATTATGCAATTTAAGCATGAAAATAAGGCTATAACATATTGTTTCAAGAAATCAAAGAATTGTGGTAACAGTAGCATGTATTTACTTGTCACCTGTTGAAGGATATGACGACAAGAAACGCAGCTGACGTGTAATGGGAAGCATGATAGAAATAGGCAAAAATTGAGCAAGTTACTGGAGCGAAAGGCCATTCCATGGCGAAATAACCTAAAAATAAAAATAAAGTATTTTATAGAAAAACAGAGTGTCGTGCATAGTTTACCCCTTTTTTATGTTGAAGATGCCAGTTTGGTTCTGACATTGATCAGTCCATTTTGTAAACCCAGCAAGTAACTGAATGACCATTTATCAGCCGAAGTATGGATGGCCGAAGTAACATAGCACTGATAGAAGTAACCTCACACCCTACCATAACACATCACTGACCATAATCAATTTCTTCACTATCAGAGAGGAGTTTCTCTACTTTCCTGAAGTCAGAATGAGATGCCGAATGTAGGCTAGCATAATTTTAGCTTGTGTATAATCCATGCAATAAACAAGCTCAAGATTTTACATAATCTTACCATAAACAATCATTGGGAGAATAAAAATTGATATAATGAAGTCGACTATGGAAAGACTAACAACCAACATGTTAAACGTTGTTCTCATTCGCTTATTTGAGATGTAAGCTACAATTGCAAGGCTGTTCCCGATGGCTCCTGTGAAACAAATTTTGCTTGGTCAAGTGTATAGACGATGGTAGCCTTATTTTCTTTTAAAAAATTTGTGAAGAGATTTCTGGAAACACGAGATCGAACACAGTATCAAGTAAATTTTTACGATTTGACTTGATATTTTAAACAGCCCAAAAGTAGGACCAATTCTTGTTTAATTTTCTCCACAAATTTAAAACTGCACTGATTTATTTTAAAATGTTTTTGTTGACCTCATCGATACAAAAACGTTTGACTAGGCGCTCCTCAAAGCATAGGCTACAGTTTAAAAATTTAAAAAAAGCTGCATGTTATCAAGTAGCCTACTGTAATACAAAACCATTATATTGAATGAGTCAAATGTTCAATGTATTATTTATTAAATTTGTAATTTATTTTCAGATTGAAATTTCCGCAAAGATTTAGGTAGCCTGAATTTTTCCAATGCAGGCTTACATGTGATTGATAAGATAATATTTTTGATTAATTTAGACATTTTTTTGCATTTTTGGGCTACGTTTTGCTGGACATCATGGGTATACGCTGAATCCATGTCACTTAAAAGCAGCACGTTGGTTTTGAATTTACGGAAAATCGGGCGACAAGTTTGCCCAACATGTCCTATGTTTAGAACCAAGATGGCGTCAGTTGTGCTTCCCAGTATGCTCTTGATTTTCCTGAAATTGCTCAACAGAATAAGCTTTATTTATATAGGTTTGCGTTTTGGCTTCTTGATTTTAGTCGACAAAATTTCTGTGGGAAAGTGTCAAGTCAGGTCCAATGCCTAGCAAGGAGAATATTCTTCTTGATGCATGCAAAAATTGCTAAAAATTCCTTATTTAAAAAGGAAACATGAAATACAGCGATTAAAGCTGCAGAAAGATTAAGTTAGTTATAAATCATGAAGACCTTGATCTAACAAAAATGGAAGACGCCATACTAGAGTTTCACCCTTTTTTGGGATTATCAGTGGTGCATATTCACGTGTCTTGAGCGGGAATCGGACTTCCAACTTGATGGGAATTGTAAACTTCTTCGACATAAGTGGCTCAAGACACATGGATATGCACCACTGATGATCCCAAACATTAGTCATAAATGTAAGTAAATCAAAAAACAAGTATTCGAGTTTATTTTTCGACAACTCACCAGCTATGCTGATGGTTATTCCTAAACCGATACCAAGATAGCGGAAATCATCTGCTGACGTCATCATGGTTGCCTTGTCTTTTTCATTTGGCGTATTGTGTAGGATAGAACCAAGTTTAGTGAAAGACTTGTTTGTTCAGCACATAGTTAAACTATCATAGCAGCAATTTATGACTGAAGCTAGATTCCTGCAAATAGCCAGATTATTACCTTATTGATGATCAAAGTTCTGTCAAATGACGTTTATCGAATGGAATAAGGTTATTTTTTGTGCTGTGAACATCTTAAGTACAGTAGGAACAGTGTTCAATATGCAATCACATTCTTAGATCTTTGAAATTCGTGCCACTGTTGAAACTGGAATATATTTTTACCACATTTCTTTGTTTACAGTTTACTGTACGTTACAGTGCTTTAAAGTTGCAACTGTCTTGTGAAGATCTCTGATGCAGGTAGGCTAGTGGTTATCGACCTTTCATAGCTTGTGGAATACTAAAACTCCTAAAAAGCTTTCACTGTACATTTTAAAAATCCACAGTAAAAATGTTTACAGTGAAAATATGTGTTTTACACGCTCATTCCAACTTAATCAAAATACGACCAACTTAAATTAGGCAGATACTTTAAGTCTAACATTTTTAGAAGCTGATATACAAATCTACTGATGTTGTAGACTAGGTTGAAGTAGGTTAACTCATTTTTTTCAGGTACCACATCAGATATTTTAAACGTTATGGCGGTCGATTTAAATGCGGACGTATTTTGCAAAGAAAGACTTGCAAAGAAACTGCTAAGACCTTTCTTTTGTCTATCGCAACCCGTTCAGTTTAAATTTATCCAACCCACGGTTTCTGTTGTTTATGTCTTTTATTTTTAGTTCCGTTCCTTTCATGAAGAGTGGATAACTCCAATCAAGAGTTGCACTTTTTTGTTTAAAATTGTGTGACAAAGGCTCAAACAAAACATCATTGCAAGTGACTAATTTCGTGTTGGTACAATCATGGAATTGTAACATGCTTCAAAGCTTTGACAGTAAAAAACGTGTTTGGCTTGAAAATTAGTAGCTTATCAAACATATCTTACACTTTGCTCCTTTCTGAAACCTGCATGTTGATAAAGAAACAAAACGAGGAGATAATATGTTTGGTATGAAACTAAAATAACTAACAGCTTCAGCATAGAAACAAACAACTCAGCTTCTCCAACGTGGTTTTAATGAGTGAACAGCACAAGAAACAAATCGGCTGGGAGATTCTGATTTTACTTCAAAATGATGTTCATAATCGCACGATAAAAGGTTAAAAAAGTTGACCCTTTAAATAAGAACGCAGAAAAATTGCCGTCTTTTATGGCCCCACTAATAAAGCACTGTTAACGCATGGATAAAATTGTTAATTTTTGTAATTATATCTTCGTTTAAAAACCAATTTTTCAGTTATTCCTGGGTACATTCCAATCTGTAGCGGATCGGATGTAGCACCTGGATTGCAATTTGCTCAGATTGTTTTGTAAGTTGATAGGTTGCGGTATTTAACAAACATGTGCCACACAAAAGTAAATAAAGTAGGCCTAATTAGACACATTTGAATAGCGTCGAGTTCGGGAGATCAAGTGATGGATTCCTTCCCATTTAAAATTTTTCCAACTGAAATATTTTAATTGGCAGAATAGTTACACATATAGTTTAAGTTAGTATTTTTTTTTCAAACTTGCTGATATTTAGATGTCAATACTTCGACTAATTTTTCTAATTCTTAACCTGTCAAAACTTTTCATTGGCCGAAACATTTTAATTCTTTGACGATTTTTTGATCTTGGTGCTCGTACGTAATTTAAAATGCATAAAAATACAAACACTTTTCATCATAGTCAAAACAACAGATTCTCGCAGGAATTGCACTGCTCACTCTGGTGTGCAGCGGAACATACGTTGGAAACGGCAAGTTTAAGATATTTTTGTTACATGCTTTAATTAATGGCTACTCGACACACGCCCTAACATCTAGTCTACTTCACGCTACCACCATTGATGCAGTGGTGGTAAAAAAATAGATTTTTGATCCTTTAACTTGGGAAAAATATAACTGAAAATTCAGCATTACATACAGTCACCTATACTACAAAGATAATGATCCGAATGCATTTCGGATAGTACTCTATGTTGTTTTTGATGAGATTGTCTATCCCTTCCAATGCTACAAATCTACTTTGCTAATAATCTTGATAGGCTAAAAGTTTTTATCAGTGTTTTTAATTAGAGTCCTAATGCTTGGTAAAGAAACCTGTAGACCTACGCTTAGCTGAGACTACGAAGTCTTGAAACTTTTCACAAAGCACAAAAAGTTGGTTTAGGCTACCTTGCATATACATTTTCATTATATCATCTATTTGGTAAAAAGGATAGACCCTCGGCCCTAGAAGCTCACACGACGACACGATCTATTTAGTTTCACTAAATTTTGTGGCTACACCACTTTCATATTGTTACAGCTTTTTCGTTAACCAACCTGTCGGCCTACAGCAGTTTATTCTGTTTACTCTGTCATCAAAAAAACTAATGCTGAAACAAACTGTTGTAAATCATGTCTCTGTAACAAACAGAACTAGCGGGCTAATAAAAGAAGTAGCCTATAACAAACTTAAGGTTCCATAAAAAATTGTCAAAATAGGCCATAAAGTTTTGAACTTAGTTTTGCTCTAGCCACAATTTTAACGTTTATATTTTTATTAGAAGTTCTACTGTATATCAGACTTTTGTGTTATCTTAAACATTTCAACTTTTCGTTGTTTGACATGATCGTCGTCGTGGTGTGGCGTAATAACTGAAGTGACTTACTCTCGTATGCAACCGCATATTCAGTACCCCTACCGTATGAATACAAATGCATTAAGAGTGCTGTAGTTTGCAATCATCCTCTATGCCAACGAAGATACGAAAATGCAGACTCCACAAGTTCTGTGTCTTAATATAAAGCGTAGTAGGCCATGATGTGATATATTTACGTCACCCAATGTGCTACTCTGCACGGGAACCCACATGTTTTACAACCACCACTACTTTCTGAAAGGTGACACAACAACTTTGTTATAACCTTTTAAGGAAAAATAACTTCCTGATAACCTCAATGATGCAATACTTATGATGACGTGAAAAAAATCGCCCACACTAAAAATTGAGACCTGTCTATATTTTTATCCGTTTACAGTATTTTAACTTTTAAAAGTAGTTTTTCTGTCAACGCACTAAAAAAATATTTCAAACGACCTGTTTCTTCTTTGGTTTCATAATTTTGATTTTATAGAACTAAAAGATTGATAGATAATAATTAACTGTTTGCCATAGCGGTGGAGCAAGTAAGAGAAACTTATTATTTATATTTTTTATTGCTGCAACCAGGTTACCGCTTTGAACTTTTTGTTGCTTCACGGAGCATGATTACGCAGGGAAAACAAGTTGGCTTGACCGCAGTTCAAAACAAAACTGCGTTTTAATTAAAAAACAATTGAGTAAAAATTCTTTGTGCGGTGAAATACTAAATCACATATATTGGAAAACATAACCTACAGTATAAATGGGGTAGCTGATAAGCCCTTTGCCGATAAACCCCGAGTCATGAGATCCTGGTTTGGCTTTCGGCTTGAGCTAGTTGTTTAAAAACACCTTTCACATCTACTTATAGGGTGTAATGGATTGTCGTAGGTTGGCGTAGTTGCTGAAGAAAAGGAGGCCGAGAGAAAAGAACTGGCTACTTTTGGAAGTGCCGAATGCTTAGTGGGCCAAAGTGAGAACTTTTTCTTCTCCTTATTCCACGAAATAATCACCTTCACCTTTTACACCTTCGAAATATAGGCTAACACTGTCGTATTAATACCATCCTGTTAGCATGACTACATTGCCAGGTTGTAGAATTATTTGCAGCAATTAGAGATTGAGTCAGTTTTAAGTCAAATTAGCAACTTTTCGCTCAATTGTTGTAGAATATAGAAGGTTACTTGAAAAGCTACGTGGTTGCTTTCAAGACATTTTGATCATTCGTATAACTACAAAATAGGCCTGGCCATCACGCGATCCGTTATATTGCTTGAAAACTATCTTCAGTATTGTTTATTTATCAGCAAAATGCACAAACTATTCTGAACAATAAGGTAGTCTTAAATTTTTATAGCAACACTAAACAAATAGCAGAATGTAGCCAAGAGGCAAAGTTCAGAAAGAACAAAATACATAGCTGAAGCATGGGTGTAGCCATGAGGGCAATCTCCACCTCAAAATTCCATCTTGCCTCCCCCCCCCAAAAAAAATATTTTGATACTATTGTAATTCATGTTGAATGACGTTTGCTCCCCCAACAGTTATTTTGCTCCCCTAAAAATTTGTTTCGATTTGAGTTACTGCGCTGAAGGGGGTTTCTCTTCGTTTGAACCTTCGAGTCACATAAATGTTGTAAAAGACATGTGCACTGTTGCTTATTTTTCTCACATCAGGAATAATAAAAGGATAAACTCTTGGTCCTAGAAGCTCAGACAACTAGGACCAATTAATGCACCATGTTGTAAAAGTTATGAGACAATCGATTCTACACTTTGAGAATATCTTTGTTCTTTATGATTTTTTTCTTAGAGGTCTTACAACAAAAGAAATCATATCATAATTTCTTGGTTAGCTGCATCAAGCTGTTCATCGAGATTTGTTTCTACTTCTGGCGCAATTTCTTCATTGATAGAAGCAGATGTTTCAGAAAAAGATGTAATAGATGCATCTGTAAGATTTTCTGTTTCATCAGTGTATTTTTCATTACTTTTAGAATCTAAAGATACTTCGGATTTGGGGTCGTTTACGAATTGATTTGATTGGTAGCCACCCAGTTCATTGCGAACATCATTTGTCATCATTAAATCTTCTTCTGCAGGTTTTGAAAGGGATTCTTCTACAACCTCAGCAAATACCTCTTGTTCATTCTCGCCAGGATCTTCTTCGTCCAATTCAATAATTTGATTTGGATTATCACCAATACTCCTCATGACTATCTCTCCTGGCCTTCTGGAATTGGTCTCTTCAAAGTTCCATTTCAACTGACTGGATGTGGCAAGGTGAAACTTGTGAGTTTTCTTTGAACCCGCCAAGGAAGCATTCTAGAAAACAAAATTACGGTGTATTTCATAAGGTTGTTGTAAGTTTGCGCTCTTTGGATATATTTAGATGGACTGTTGATAAAAACCTGGATCGAAATCGAATTCAAATGATATAATAATACAATAGACTGTATATAATAATCCTGTATATCTACTGTAGGCCAGTTACAAAAATACAGATTTCTTTGTTCAAGTCTGGAGAAACCTGAAGTCCATACTTAGCATAAAGATAAGATAAACCTAAGATGCAAAGTACTGATTTCTGGAACAACTAAAAGGTACGGTACTTTAAATATTAATAAGAAGATTCATAGAAATATACATTTTTATTAAGATTTTCTTTTTAGTTGCAGTCAATTTATATTTCATTGATGTTAAAAAACTATGTTTACATTTTTGTCTCTTCTGCTTTTCTGTTCATTGACCATTCTTGATTCAAGATCCCTCATTCTTACGGATTTAGCTTCATTCCTCCTCGAACCAGGGACCTTTCTTCGACTGGCTGTAGCATGCTTTTCTACTTTCTTCAGCGTAAAGTCCAAGTAGCCACTCTGTCGAAAACCCGATTAAAGGTGGTACAAGGAGTTGTTTCAATAAACAATATGTTCTTAATTTTGTGCTAAACGAAATTTTATTACTTTATCTGACAAACGTGTTGAATGGAGGCAGTAATACAAGCCAATATTGTGGTGGTGTAGAGTTCGATTTTTGATTTAAAACCTTGTAGAAGTAAACACTCTGTTGGTTGAAAATATCCTACCAAAGCAAATTCTACCAAATCCTACCTGTGATGCTATTTCTTCTTCGTCATGGTAGTTGATTTGTTTATCCTCTTTAACAAACGCCACATTATCTTCCCCTTTTGTGTATTTAGGCTTCACAACCGGTTTGATGTCTCTACAAATGAAAAAGTTAAGTAGAAATCTACACGTTCATATTGAAGCACAATGCGAGAAGACGTTTGTTTTTACAGAACATAAGAAGAACATGTTTTCTTACTTTTTTAAGGACTTTGAACGTTTCTTTTTCTCCATGCTCTTCATGCGCTTTAACTTTTTATATTTCTTTTGCTTTTTTTTCTTATCAGTTTTTTCTATTTCTCTGTGAATTGTAACACAAGTCATCTTAAATTCTACAAAAAATACTGATACTATTTTACATGGTTATAGGCGAATTCTTCGTAAACAATTCTTCGTAAAGCAATTCTTCGTAAGCAATTCTTCGTAAAACAATTGTTCGTAAACAGTTGTTGGTGAAATGAAATCCGTAAAAGAATTTTTTGTAAAGCATTTCTTCGTATACATCAAATCTCCATTGCATGCACGAATAAATGCTTTGGGAAGAATTGTTTTACAAAGAATTAACTTTACGAAGAATTGTTTTACGAAAAATTGCTTACGAAGAATTGCTTTACGAAGAACTGTTTACGAAGAAAACGTCGGACACCATTTTACATGGTTTTCGTTCATCTTTGGCCACAAGCACTCACTGAGTTTTTTCTTCATTTGCTTCATCATTTTCAGGAGCTCTTAGATCGGTACCACCTTTGCCTCGGTCTTGTTCCTTTTTCTTTCCATATTCTCTCTTTTCTACAACGTAGTCAATCTTTTCCTTACCTAGCAACTGTTGGAATATCGGGTTGACAGACGAACGATGCTCAAACGGTTGCAAGTCGTGGGTAAGTCTGTAACAAATTTGATTTGTGTCCTCAGTATTTATGTCAAAAGTTTATCTGCATGACACGGTACAAAGATGATCGTTTTAAACATAGCTTAAAGATACGCTTTTATCGTTGCAGTTTACGTTACGTGTTTATATGTTATAGTTTCGAAGTTTATAAAATGAAATGACGAATTAGCAAGAACGTTTTTTAGATTAGATATCGCCGTGCGAAAGGAGACCCAGCCATCAAGTCCTAAACTGTTGTGTAACCTACTTCTTTTATGGCCGTCGACGTAAGGTACAGTACGACGATATGCTAAAGTCAATAGGCTATGTTCCAAACAGCTTTATTAGTTTCATCGGTTAACGCAACTGGCTTTATCAAGAGGTAAAGATAAATAAATTGCAGGCTGTGTTTTAGACCTAAATGGAACACCGAAGAAGCAATTTGATCGATAAAATAAACTACAACTATATACTATGTTATTCAAATCTCACTTTAATTCATTAGATGATACTTTGGGTAGTTCTTTTTTCACTGACAGCACAGTCAACGCCACAGAATTACCAGATTTCACAACCATTCCAATTGCATCACCATGGGACGTATCTGTAAAAAAGGAACCATTGGTGTCTCTTTCTTGCTACATTCTTCACTCAACTAGCAGTATTGTAACTCTACCTACAGTATAATTACATTATTATCATAAGAATTTTTTTTTCAGAGCGTAAAGCTAAATGGTACCGGGCTACAACTTAATGAATCACAGCACATATATCAAATACTTCTATTTGGTACGGTGTCCGACGTTTTTTTCGTAAACAGTTTTTCGTAAAACAATTGTTCGTAAGCAATTGTTCGTAAAATCAATTCTTCGTAAAGCAATTCTTCGTAAAGCAATTCTTCGGGCATGCAATTGACCGTAATACTAATTGTTCGTAAACAAATGTTCATAAAAGTTAGGCTACAGCTTTAAAAAAAAAACAGTTACAACTGTTTACGAACAATCAATTAGGGTAGCCTATATGCTATAGAGATGTGCTAAATGTGCTTAAAGACGTGCTGTACCTGTAGAGTGTAGACGAGCAGACAGAGTGTAGAGTCCCTGATTCAGAATGGCATTACAGTTTGTGAGCAGCGAAAAAGGAAAGCCAAACTTTTGTATAGTGGCCAGCTTGCGTGGAATTGCACACAATACTTCATACTAAACTTGGCTCGTGGACAATTTGTACGAAGTTACTCAAAGTAGTATTGGTAGTGTAAGCAAAGAATTGCTAAACACAGACAATTGTTGTATTCCAATAAATAACAAAAAATGCGCTTTTTCATTGTGCTTATTTCTTTGTGTCGTCGTAACTTGGTTATTCAGGAAAATTTGCATTACGCACCTTCATCGGAAATTGCAAGACAAACCTTGCTGTTGCGAAAATTTTTTCACGAACAATTCACCTATCACCTGTTTACGAACAATTCACCTATACGAAGAATTGATGTATACGAAGAATTGCTTTACGAAGAATTGCTTTACGAAGAATTGATTTTACGAACAATTGTTTACGAACAATTGCTTTACGAACAACTGTTTACGAACAATTCACCTATAGCATTTAATAGATATTTTGTACTCATCCCTCACACAAGCTCAAAAAAAAGCAGAGAAACACGATTCTTTATCAGAAAACTTCAATTTCTTTACTGCACGTTGACACTTTTTCTGTGGAATGTAAACCAACACAAACTATAATAGGATATTATCTACTGCTTGCAGAAACAAACCTTTTACAGACTCTCCATTTATTTCCAATAACCTGTCTCCCATGTGCAAGCCAGACTCTTCAGAAGAACTTGACGTTTGAACAAATTCAATGTACAGTCCTCTGCCATCTTCTTGAATACAGAAACCAAACGATCCTTGTTTTTTGACAATCTGTAAAAGGAACTGCTTTAGTCTATTGCAGTAACAATGCGAACAGACAAACAATTGAAGACGAAAGTAAAACACAGTATTGGTGTTATCAAGTTGTTACAAAACCTTGTACATTCAAATTTTATATTAATTAGATTGGTCTGAAACAGCTTCTGTTGAACTCATAGCGTCCAAGATTTACTTAACTTCTGCAAGCCATAGCCCTAAGAAAGGGCCGTAGGCATTTCTCTCCCGAACAGCGTACTGTTTATAGCCATTTGAGAGGTCAAATGGCTATAGTTGAAGAGGCGTCTGACCGCGATCGATGGCATGCCTTCAAGTGTCTTGCCAAAGACACAGCCACATGCTCTTGAGCGGTGTCGAACTGGCGCCCTTTCGAACGTCTAACCATGACTCTCACCACTGGGCTAATGCATTACTTTCAAGTTACATTTTTATAGCCATTTATTTTATTTCTAGAAATTCATTGTGAAATATCATGTTAAAGAAAATTTATTTACAAATCACCCTTGACATTATTTGGCAACCATCTTATTTAAATTGTTTTATTATTCCTAGTTCTACAAATAAAACTTTTAGTGCATAATTCGCAACACATAAGCCACGGAACTGCAATGCAAGAAGTTTTGCAAACGTGCTATTTTTCCTTCGAACAGAGATTTTCCAAAGAAAATGCCAGTGGTCTGGTTTGTTTTTAGAATCTTTATCCTCTGACTGACAAAGCCTTGATATGATATTCCTGATAGTTTTGTATACTTGTAGAGGCTCTTGACGCAGGGCCGGTAACCGAGATCGACAGGGTGGTTTCCAATTGTTAAAGTGTTGTTGCCGTGGAATTATTCCATCCATCAAGTGCCGCTGAATGGAGAGCAGCTTTAGAATGCGTCGCTCAAGCTCACACCCCGAGAGTCGAACCAGCGCCCGCTTGATCTTGGAGCTTCTTCGCTCACAAAGTCACGCACTAACCAACTGAGCTATTGGGACAGACTCACGTGACATGTTCGAGGTACTGCGATATCTTTGACGTCATCTGTTCTCACGCTTTGCACGTTCAACCTTACTACACCGCCACTATCACGAACACGGGACACAGCAGTTTCGTGGCTTTCACTTTCTACATTTTCATCATTGATCTAAAATAAAGATAAAAAATTAAAGATTTTTTGAAATATACATAGAAACGCAAATAAAGTGTGTCTTTTTGCTGCCTTTCCAAGTGCCCTACCTGAATTAGACGGTCACCAATTTTCAGTCCTGCTTTATCAGCCGTCGATCCAATTGTAACGTCTTCGATGTAATGTCCATTCTCATCAAACCAAAGGTAAAAGCCAAACGAACCGCTTTCTTTCTTGATTTCAACGTCATGTGGTGCTTGCGATTCTAAAAAATTCACTTTAATAACCATCAAATATCATGTTCAAACTTTTCTTGTTTTAAAGATTTTAAATTTTTTTATGCGACGTTCCCAATGAGTCATAACCTTGTTAATGTAAATAATGTATGTGCAATGAAACAATCAGAGTTTTATTCTTCAAAAACATTGTGCCTTGTTTCATACAAAGATACCTTTAATTTCAATAATCTACTAAACTTTTCAAAGTAGCCCCCATCATAGTATTGGAATTGCAGCTAGTAAAGAGTGCAAGTAAAAAGTAGGCTACACAAGCATGTTATGGACAATGAAATAGTCTGTTCTTACATGTTGTAGAGATCCCGTTTTTCGTCACAAAACAAGTTTAATGTACGATACACGCAATTACAATGCAACCTAACTGCTGTAAAACGGAACCGAAAATATTAAAAGTCGAATCCATTCCTTCTATCTTATAATTAAGTGCCACTGTAATCTTTGGTATAACAAGACAAAATATCACATCATTAACTAATTCCGAGACCAAAACTATGCAGACCACACTAAAGAGTGGAGAGCTAATGACAGTGGATTTATCAAAACAGTCGAAAGATCGTAAGTATCGCTTGCCTCCTTCATATTCAATGCAAAGTTTGACAACATTCTTTCCGTTGCCATGGATACGAATCATCACTTGTTCGTGTTCTTCGTTTTCGACATTTACGTCGTTAACCTGAAGAAAATGAGCATTTAAATAAACTCGAGCTATTTTTTTTCTTGTTTCTATTTCAATAGCGGCGCTGGCAGCGCTGTCCAAGTCTCATCTGCAGGGCAGTTGAGAGGGTACTTTGGCCCGGTACCAATGAGATCCTCGGGCCCTGAATTGCAGACACATATAAAAACACACTACGGTGTAGTAGCCAAAGAATACGCGGTGGTTTCTTCAAGTTTCCCGACCCCTTGGAAAGGTTACAGGCCCCTGAAATAATTTCGGACCTGGATCTAAACGTACCATCTGGCCCGCCCTATTAACGCCACTGCTCATTTGTACCTTCATTTAGCCGGAACTGTGATTTCTTCACAGCTTCTTCTGCTACCCATGTTGCTATTACTGTTTATGTAAGCTATTTCAATGTGTCTACGGGAGGTCTACTGTTGTAAATGATTTTTTCCAAATACGTTGCAATGTGCAGTTCTACATATTTGTTATAGCCTACGCTTGCTTTGAAGCAAAAAAGAAATTTATACTACTAATGCTATTGTCATTGACTTGTATTTTCCTATTAAATCGTTTCTCTAGTTTCTAAAGTGAGTTGGCTAAGCCTAGCATTCAAAAGCCGAAAGTGTCAGATAAAAAATTTAAGCACAAAGACTTTTATTATTTAATTAATCTTGAAAAACATTTTATCTGAACGAAGATTATGTTTCTGATCATCTTACTTTTATGATGCGATCTCCATCTCTAACTCCAGCCATGTCAGCCGGTCCACCTTTGCCAACCCAATGCACAACGTGTCCGCATTGTGAATCACTTTCATCCATAAATGAGTTGGAGTAAGCGAGATGAAATCCGTATCCATCGTCTGATTTTTCTTTTTTCAATGTTACTTCATGTGTTATCTTTTTGGTGACTTTTTTTGAAATTTTGCTAGATGAAGTTGCTCTTTGAGGTGTGTCTGTAGAAGCGAAAACAAATGACTGAAAAACCGACGGCCAAAATATTTTCCATGAGAATTTCATTGTACTGTATGTTTGTCACTAACATATGTAAGCCTAGATGAAGACAAGGCTTCTTTGAAGCAAAATAAAGAGAGAGCGAGAGAAACCAAAATATTTTCCATGAGAATTTCATTGTATGTTTGTCACTAACATATGTAAGCCTGGATGAAGACAAGGCTTCTTTGAAGCTAAATAAAGAGAGAGCGAGAGAAACCAAAATATTTTCCATGAGAATTTCATTGTATGTTTTTCACTAACATATGTAAGCCTGGATGAAGACCAGGCTTCTTTAAAGTAAAATAAAGCGACAGCGAGAGAGAGAGAGCGGGAGAGCGGGAGAGAGCGAGAAAGAGCAAGAGAGAGCAAGAGAGAGCGAAAGAGAGCGAGAGAAAGAGCAAGAGAGAGGGAGAGAGAAAGATAGAGATACTAACGTATCAGCAACGAAAAAAAGAAGTAGACCTTTCATCTTTTCCAATACAGGCCTGCCAGCACGCTGATAAACGGAGAAAAGTGGAAAAGCTTTGTGTCTAAAAGCACGTGTCAGAAATTTGCAATACACTTAAAGTTTACCTGTACATATGCTTCAGTTATAAACTTATAACAAAACCTGTAAAGGAAAAAAACCTTTCACCGACCTGGCTCCACTTCCGTTTCTCCGGAAAATTTATTTTCCGCTTTCCGTGCACACACGTCGATGTTGTTTTTCTTGCAATAAGCAAATGTTTTGGCATCAACAGCTAATAACGTTGCAAAGTTTACGCAAGCCTTGATTCGATAGAACACATCTTCATGGGTGTCTTTTTCAACGTTAACTCCATTTATTTCAATAAGACGATCTCCACAACGCAAGCCTGTATTTATTACAAAATTCATATGAAATAAAGACCTAACGATGTACCGTACGCCGTTCAGCAATTGTGATGTAAGACATTAAAAGTAAAGCAATAAACATTTTGATACAAGGGAGTAGGGTGCACAGCCTGTATATCAAACGCTTTCCGACCATGCTATAATTTCATTAAAAGACAATATTGATGTAAATTTATGTAAAATAATCTAATCTATCTCCTCATTTTTTTTACAAAACAATATAGAAACTTCTTTGTGCTGACCTTTATATTTTAGGCCATTAATAAAAGCAATACACACTAAGTATATCACCCATAATTCTCTGCATAAAGTTTGCAGACCTATTGCATTCCAACTTAATAACAAGTTTCATACCTGCATTGTCGGCTGGGCTGCCAACTGTGACATCTTGAACATAGTGTCCGTTCTCATCATACCACAAGTAAAAGCCATAACCACCTTTGCCTTTCGTAATACGGAAGAGGAAAGGTCGACCTTGCACACCAAACTGATCGGATCTTTCATCAATGACAGTAAAAGAAATTGTATTTCCACTTTCTCGAATACGAGACACAACCTACAACGCATCACCACATAAAACAATTGAATATGATTGATTCTGCTCCTTACGTTTTAGAAATGATGGCTGAAAAATGATACAAACGGTGTGTTGAATAAATCTAATATTAGAGTAGATTTTCTTTTGTTGAGATACGGTACTCTTCTCTTTTCCCGAAGGACAAATTTTTGAAAGCTTAGAGTAGGCTAGAAGTGCAAATCAGGTTAGAGTAGTTACATCCAGTGCTAGCCTACTAACAGCAACATAAATATCCCTAAACTTGGTTAATCAATTACCGACCTCATCGTGGTCCATTCCCTCAACCCGCTCGCCATTGATGCACAATATTCTATCTTCATTCATCAACCCAGCAAGATCAGCAGGACCTTCTTTAGCAACTCTGAAAAAGAAAGCAAGAGAGATTTTTAGACATCCAATTATGCAAGTAGGTCCAAGGATTTCATATAGGCTACTTTGAAAAGTACTATGT
The DNA here is from genome assembly GCF_918807975.1 of Aplidium turbinatum. Classification (NCBI taxonomy): domain Eukaryota; kingdom Metazoa; phylum Chordata; class Ascidiacea; order Aplousobranchia; family Polyclinidae; genus Aplidium; species Aplidium turbinatum. The sequence goes on along the minus strand of NC_137480.1, from coordinate 17,456,483 downwards.
AGCAAAAAAGCACAACAAAGACATTGTAAGAGAGATCTTCAAATGCATGATTCTGAACTTTAATATATTTCTTAGTTCTGTTTTATTTTTGCGTTTTTCTTGCATCATATGATGTTAACCAACACAATTTAATTAATTATTCTCCTAAATGTTCCTTGCTGTTAAAATCATTTCAGTGGCGTGTTTTACTCTTCAGCGGTTCGTTGTTTTGTGTTCTTTTGTACTGTATTGTTTCTTGTTGAATTAAATGGTAGCGATTTTAAGTTGGTGAAAGCTTTACAAATAAAGTAGTCTGTAGTTTAACGACACGAACAAACTGTTAATTTTTAAATAATTGCATCCTCGAAAAGTAAAACTGCCTCTTCCAATTGAAGAGTCCAGGTGCAAAACGATCAAACTACCAAAACCACCTTTTCGAGTAAACTGAAAATTAAGTTTGAGATTGATTGTTTCGTGGCTAAACCCTGTTATTTTAAAGCCTTATTTTGAGAGATTTTGATCGTTTTGCCGCAAAAAAAAGCTGCTACATAAAACTTTCGATGTCAACACAACGGGAGATGGCAAAATTTAAAAATCACAAATAATGAAGTTTGATCGTTATGCACCTGAACTCTTCAATTCCAGAATTTCCACAGTCTCCCCTATTTGAGCATAATCACCCTTTGTTGAAAAGCGATGCGTTATATTAATACATATTCAAAGTACATGGGCAGCACAGACATTAACGCGAAGCTGCTAAATGACTACTCATGTTCTTTGGCTTAAGTAAGTTTGGCACACCCAGGTATGTAAACAAGTAATGTAATAATTTAACCAAAATTAACAATATGGAAAAAGCTAAGCATCTGATTAAGTACCAGTGATGGTAGGCTACTGTGCATAACACACAAAGAAATACAGCATGAAACTCGATTTGTTCTAAATTAGTTTAAGCTAGGCCGTTTGTATACAGGGGCGCCGGAAGCGGGGGGGGCAGGGGGGAGGATGCCCCCCTGCCCTCAATTTGTCTGCAGATGGAGGGGCAGGGGGGGCAATGGTGCCCTTTTAAAGTCATGTAAGCTACTGCACATTTTGCAATATAACAATTTCTGCTATTCGCTTTTAGCCTAATTATAATCTTTCATTTTTGCTTCAAAGTAATATTTACGGCACAAAATTTTGCAACACAGTAGGCTACAGGCCTTAAAACTCGTTTTTTTTTCGGCAGCCATCGTCAGGGCCTCCGAGAGAAGTCAGCACTGGTCGGGAAACAATACGAAAAATGGGCCCCATAGGCTAATATTTTTTAGCAAATATACAACTAATTTGTATCTTGCGTTGCATGTTCGTGTTAAGCTGAAATTAACCTACTTTCCTCTGCATGAAAAGAACTTCGTTCAATGTAAAAATCATCAATAATCACTGGATTACACTGGCAGCAAAAATGCCATTGAGGCAAACTATTTTGTCTAGAAAGCTTTGTAAACACACAATAGGCCTAAAGGACAAAGAAAATAGTTCAACCAAGCATTTAATTTAGGAGTGTCCAAACTTTTTCCCACGCGAGCCAGATTTGATAATAAGTGTTCGGCTGTTCGCGGGCCAACAGCCACAATAATTTTTCTGAAAACTGCAAGTTGAATTTATATGATTTTTGTGTGTCTGCAGGCCAAAAATAACACATTGTACAACAACAGGCGCGGGCCATGCAAAAACGTCTTGTGAGCCGGGGTTGGCCCGCGGGCCGGACTTTGGACATCCCTGATTTAATTGAACCCTTTCTAGACTTTTTGCAATGCAAAGTTACGGATCACAGCATCAAATGATAAAAATTTGCGACATCTGAATTGATGCACAACATATATAGTTAGGCTTTTCAATCGGTTTTGAGTCATTGGCCTACTGGAGCGCAAACAATTCTTTACAAATTTCAGTAATTGCTAAAACCACGTTCTTAAAGCGCAACCGTTGGAGGTAGGCTAGCTACCGGAACACAAAAAAAAATCATAACAAAACTACTTGGAAAAACCTTTCGAAATATGGTGCGGTTCATTTTGGTTTGCAGCTAAAGTTTGCTGTGTGGCTTTCTGTCAAAAGTACCAACTCATCCAAAATGTCTTGAAAAATGTCATTGTTGTAGGTAGCCTACAAATAGTTTAAATTTGTCCCACATGCCCGCAACTGCACAACAGACATACGATGAAATTTTCATGGAACTTCAAACTCATCGACGATATGTTTGAGTTTGTCGATAGCCTACATTTGTCAATTCCAACAACTATCGAATCCTTTGCAATATACGGTAGAATACATTTCCTTCGAATGATTCAGCTAGTTAAGTGGAGTTATAAAAGCGTTCTGTCCTCAGGAAAAGAAAATCATTTTCTTTGTAAATTTAGTATAATTGCCACTGCAACTTTAGCTTGCGAGTAGTAGCTTACTCTTCTCAGCTTTCCCTTACTTAGATTACATCTTCCTTTAATTTCATTAAATTCATCAGTGAATCTTGTTTAGGACCGTAATCCACATAATGCAAAGCAGTCACAAATTTAAAACTGATAGTTGTAGGCTACTTTAGCATTGACTCAGCTTCCGATCAAGCTCTTGGTTCCAACTTGATGCATTTAAGAAACGTCTTTAGCTTCAATTGCAAAAGGGTAATGTAAAGCATTGGGTTTGACTGCACCACGCCTTGATTACCCTCTCGAAGTCAATTTTCTTTGCAAGATGAAAAGACAGCTTTTTTTAGATTTTTCAGAATTTTTCCTTTGACTGGGCTATAACTGTAAAGATGCCACAAGCTTACAGATAATCAATTACTCCAAAAATGATAAGATATTTGAACAACGCTGTCTGTAGTGTAGGCAACATTATGAATTCCAACTAGATTTAGCCTAAGCAACAACATCCATAAACAAAAAACTCAAATATAGAAAAAACTCTACCTTCCAAAATCACATCATGAGAAGCATGACCACCAAAAGGCTACTTGACCACACGAAAACAGAAGATATTTTAACTATGACAAAATTACATCCAATTGCAGCAATAATAAAATCAAAAGTTTTAAAACTGTTCGGCCACACTAAAAGATCACAATTCGGAATCAGCAAAGTTTGCACAGAAGGAAAAGTAGAAGAAAAAAGAAAACGTGGCAGACAATCAAAACAATGGCAAGACAATATCCAATCATGGACCGGACTCAACTTGGCGACACTGGGCGAGCTGGCTCAAAATCGCCACTCTTGGAAGCAAATAATTCATGTTGATGCGCAATCTGCTGCAGGCGGAGACGATGACTGATGATGATGATGACCCATAAACAAAAAATATACAGAATTTACTTTCTTAAATCGTGCTTGGACTGATACCTTTAACTTTCCCAGATAACTTATGTTGAATACAACTTCTTATGCCTGGCCAACGCAGATTATGAAGTCAAGGTTCAGTTGTCAAGCAAAAATAGTTTCCGCTTAGCTAAAACAGCACCAGTTTTCAAGTTGAAACTATCAATACAATCGAAACCGCTCAGTGATACAGAAATCATTTCAGCTTCAGATTTTACGTCTTGAAGCTGTTCAACATTGCCTACCTTAACACGAAAATGATTTGTTCTTGATGAGAAGCATCGAGACTCTCGAGAGTGACATTTACAATGACTGAGAAATACTTGGAACTACGCACTTCCAAGGGCGGATCTACCGAGTGGGCCTGATTGGTACAGGCCCACCCAGATTGACAGTGGGCCCACCCAAAATCAGATTCATGAAAAAAAAACATATTAATGTTTAATACTAGAACAACCAAGTGGCACTGAATTGTCTGCGGCATCACTATTTCACATCATTTGTAAGAGATATTCGGTAACACTAAGTTTTTGTGTGCTGGCCCGCCGTTGCATTATTGGTAAAGACCCACCAAGATATTTCCTAGGCCCACCCATAAATTACGTTCTGAATCCGCCACTGCGCACTTCATTTAAGAATTTGTTGATTATTTAGTTGGTACATTTTTACTTTAATACTAAAAATGGGCCCCCCTCAAAAGTGCAAAAACAAAAAACTACTCGTTTTACCTTTACAATGTTTTGCTAGGGGGGAAACTAGCCCGACTTCCCCCCCCTCTCGGAGCCACTGGCCATCGTGGCCTACCGGGTGCTCCTTCTCGGCGGCCAAATCTGCGTGCTTGGAGACCAAAGTACAAAAAAATAACGATAGCACAAGTAAATAGAATTAAACTTGCAACAATGCTAAAATGATCACTTAGCGTTGTTGAAGTCTGGGCCTGGGCGACGTCCTACAATAGAATCGTTGCACCACGCAATAGATTGTAATCCAGTACTGCAGGACTATCTAACGACACTCGCACGAGTGTCTCCAATGTGGCTGATTTTAAAGAAGTTGGCCACTCCCCTAGAATTCTTTTTAGCAACGAAAAACAACTTTCGACATGTGTTGGCGATGACGGCAAGGTAATAAAATAAGTATTTCAATTATGTGAAGGACATTACTGAAAGAAGCATAATTTTTGCACATTATGATCCAAAATGTTTTCTCCTCGGATGTCAACTAACCTAGTTCTCCTTTTTAACAACGCTTCAATGTCCGACAACATCGAATTGACATAAAAACGACAATATTGCCAGCCGATGTAAATTAGCACTTTGGATTAAGACTTTGTTAAAATAAACGTCGGGAATTACAAACAAGACTTATAGCTGGTGATCGCAGATGGATATATTCCATCAATATTCCCTCACAATGCAACAGTGGCGATTATGACGCGCTGACCTAATTTTGCGCCACTCTTTGATACTACATATTTTCCACAGTTAATCCACGATCATTCTATTGCAAAATTAAATAATTGGCTAGAAGAGACCGGCGGCCAAACTTGGCCGATTGAGGAGGTAGCACCGGCGGTCATTCAAGCACTACTTAGCGGCCATGGCTGCAGGCTGCTTTAAGGCTTGACAGTAGGTTACATCATGATAACATAGCATAATGCCCTTCTTTGTATACCGGACACAAGTAGGCTATCATTACTCAATACATAGTGAGCTAATAGATTAGCATTATCGCTATGTCGTATTTTAAAACTTGAAAAAAAATTGGCCTTTTAGTAAACAAAAGTGCCCTTTTTTCGTAATCTTGCCCCCCCCCCCAGTCAAAAATCGTTCCGACGCCCCTGTTTGTATAATATGTATTGTATGTATGTTTCTTTGAAACATTTCCGTTATTGCCACCAAAATAGCTTGCCTTCTTATAATTTGCCCATTTCTATCTCTATCCACTGCCAGAAAGAAGCCGTGTTCCTCTTCTTCTGACTTGTGTAGAATACATTGGCGAGGAGCTCCAGGGACCAACGGAGATTGGATTTCACCTTTCAAATAAACATCAAATAAAACAATGAAACTGTGTGAATCAGGAGTTGTAAAGGATAGACCATCGGCTCAAGGGCGTAATTGGGGGACAAAGGGAAAATTGCCCCCAACATTTAAAATTAACATTTCACCCTCTGTTACGCATTATTTGATAAAGTTTTACTGTTGATTTAGGCTAAAAACACTCTCAGAATGTGGTGCAATTTTACAGTATTTTTTAATTTTTTTGGGGGAGGCCCCAGACCCCTTGGGTGCTTCGCTTTTTCCCAGTCATTGCATGTGTAGCGGTCCAGAAGTGACCAGGGCTGTCAAATATTTTATTATTATTTTAAAATTAGTTAAATTTCTAACCCTTCAAAAAGTTACAGTGACAATTTTTAGCATTGATTAATTTTAACTGAAAAATAATAAATTAGTTTGAAAGCAACAAGTCAATTCAACTTAATTTCAAAATTTTCAATTTTTCATTTTTTGCAGACGTGTCTGGCAGCTCTTGTCACTTCTGGTCTTGACAGTCACTTTTGGACTGCTACTCTGCTGTAGCAGTCCAGAAGTTACTGCTATTGCAAGGAAACATGCTGTTTGGTTTGGTTTGAGAAAATTTGCTTTGTTACTTTCATCTTATTTTTGTTGAGTCTTCTGCAACCATCACATCTGGCAACCTTCGTTTGGTCAGTTCTGGATTGTGTATACGCGGTCTGAAGGTTACGGTAATTCTGAACCGCAGTAACTCCTGAACCGTTACACCGGACTCACTAACATCACATGTGCAATGATAGCCAACTTATTTCTCCCCCTACGAATATTAGTGCTTGTTTCGCTGCTGCCTCGGCCCATAGAGGCTCATACAACGACGATCAAATGGAATCGTCACCGTAATATGCTGCGAGTAGGCTACCGTACCATTAGTATTGAGCAATCCCATTTTATTTCAAAGGAAACTTTGAAAGAAAAAAATTCTACAATAATAAAGCTGTTGCTGTAACTTACAGTATTTGGATAATTACCTCGAAGAGACATGCCGCTTGCAAACGATGCGAAGCTTTTAGTTTCAGCCATAGAAATTGAATCAGCCATGCTGAGAGTGGGTGCGCGCGAGTGGTAAGATTCGCTGTCTGAGCCAGCGTCCTGTGGCACGAACACAGGCTCTTCTGGAATTGATATGGCGTCATAATCGATGTCGTCCATGCCCTGAAGTTAGAAAATAGAAACTAGAAATTGAAGAAACTAAAATCATAGACTCAGACACTATAGAGCCCAGACAGCCACTATCTGGTAAAGATCTGGTAAGATCCGATTTAGTAAAGATCTGGAGCAGATAAAGTTGCTGCCTGGGAGAATTTTAGCCTACTTGATTTACAATACGCCTACTTGAATAGCAATACGCGCTTGGTTCAATTTGACCTTAACCCAAGGCTTCTCAAATTTTTTTTTGTGCGCCCCGATTTCAGAAAATGATTTTGTATGCAATCCCTTGGTGAGCAGATTCCAATGTCCCGTAACATAGACTTACCCACTTTAGGGGTATTTTTGATTTGTTTGACAATCTAAAAAATACAATTTTCGACCCTGTTTGGGTTCGCCACCATACTTTGGCCAAACCAGCCTTAACCTATCTATAAAGATGTCCTTTTTGGCATTGACTATAGCCACTGTCATGGGTATTGTTATTATTCACTAAACTGATAGCTTACTATTTAATCAGAAAGCAAACCTAAAGTTCAGGTTTGTGCAAGATAAATATGACTCACACCATGATGCATTATGCGGAGTCATTACTTCAAAACACCTCTTGCATTTTTACTGGCCTAAAAAGCTGTCATATTGCTGAGACCGACTTACCGTATTTTTAAATTCAACAATTTGTTTGTAATGCTTTGATGACTTGTGGTCTATCACCAGCAATACGACTTCACTCTCGCACGCCCTTAGTCGGTGAAGTACATCCTCATGCGAGTGACGATCCACATTGACTCCATTCATTTGCACCACTCTGTCTCCAACCTTCAGAAATCGCAGATATTACCTACTACTATCATCTCAAACATCACATACTATATCTAATCAGTGGCGGATCGAGAGGGGGGCAGCGCCTCCCCTAAAACACAAAAAAGTGCCCAAGTTCATTCACAATGCATTGCAAGGTTGGATTAACGTAGACCTGCACTTTATTATGTTTTGTTAAAATCACTCCCTTCCCCATAAGGCTACTTGGTGAATCCGCTTTTATATCTACCAGATGTAATCATAAAAGTGATTTCCTTCTGACCTTTAATCCAGCTCTTTCAGCTGGCCCACCAAAAGACACCTCTTCGACGTAGTGACCGTCTTTGGTTGAATTGTAATCAACACAAAAACCAAACGCGCCGCGTTCTTTGAAAATACGACAAAGGCGGGGCTTGTTCCTGTAACAAGATTTTTTTTTTATTTATAAGCAACAGCATAACATTCAATAACAAACTTCAGAAAAGTGCAGCTTATTCTATAGTTAGTTCATTAAACGAATAACAGCCTTGTAGATGTTGGAGGTAAACAGAATAATGTTTCAATTACAATGCTTAAAAACAAAAACAAAAATTAAACTTTTTTTTACTTTTTTACAAACTAAATAAACAAAAATAACCGTTTGTAAACTTTGTCATAATCTTCATCCACAACAATGATATGAGCGGCACTTTTACTTAAACCAATGGCTTCTATCAGTCTTTGATGGGGTTCATATTCAACGTTTTGACCGTTCACTTCCACGATGCGATCGCCGATTCTTAAGCCTGCTCGGTCGGCAGCACCCCCACAGTCTACCCAGCGTATCACCTGTATTAATAACAAAATCATTTTCAGGTAAAATTATAGCTATATGAACCATAGAGAAATAAAACATAGTAACTTTAGCGGGTTTAGCATACTTTATTTCACACAAAATATAACATAATTAAATAAAATAAACTCAAACGTTTTCGACACGTACGTGTGTCCTCATCAGGAATTAAATCTGCAATACATAAAATGAAAAATCGTAAGATAAATTTGACTATGCACTGTAACTGTAACGACACTCTGGACTGAAAGCACAAACTAAACAAATGATACGAGAATGATTGCGAGTAAATTATGCGGTGGGAAACAGATCACGTGAGGTGTAGACTACAGGCATTGGACAAAACAATTAGAACACACACAAAAGGAACGATGAGCCACAGGCGAATAACTGCCGGTTGAGAGATGGATTGTTAAGTTTGATTCTTAAGGCTTCCATGATCTTAGTCTGAAAATCAGATCTGCCTCGAGAGATGATTTTAAATTGGTCGATCGAGACATTGTCAGTGCACGTTTCACAAGAGGCGATGTGCTGGGCTTATTTAATTATGTTATATTTTGTGTGAAATAAAGTATGCTAAACCCGCTAAAGTTACTATGTTTTATTTCTCTATGGTTCAACAAAGCAAACTCTCTACCAAAGCTTTATTATAGCTATATCTCAACCAGAAAAAAGCACCACGTTTTACAGGAAGCAATATAAGATTAATAACTTGAAGCAAAAAACATTAAATCTTTAAAAATAGTGATTAAATTTTAGTATTAAAACGGTAGATTTATTGAAAAACTTCAAATTCTCAACCAGAAAAAAGCATCACGTTTTAAAGGAGGCAATATAAGATTAATAACTGGAAGCAAAAAACCTTAAATCTTAAAAACAGTGGTTAAATTTTAGAAAGTTGGTTTTAAAACGGTAGATTTATTGAAAAACTTCAAATTTTTTACCACATGATAGGCCTATCTCACATGTATCTAAACACGTAATTCTATGATTTCTTGAAATTCTAACTTAGTGAATAGTTGAGCACAGTAAACAGAATATTCAAATCTTATGTTTAGCGAAAAGCATACAAGTAGGCTACTGCCTACTTGTCCAATTCTCGAATTATCAATGACCACATATAATCCGAATTCTTCTTTTTGCTTTTTTGCAAGTCTACAATATCGTGGTTTCACATCTTTTCGTCCTTTTCGTTTTGCTGCACAATAAATATCTAAATGATTAAAATTTGTCAACTACATTGATTATATTTAAAACTAGTCAATTGTTTATTTTTGTTAAAAAGTACCTTGGTTCACTTTTGCGTTCGAACAAAGTTTTGAATTATAAATCTTGTATGTTTCATATTTTTCATCACTGCTTGTTCATTGCTAATATTTACCTTTAGGAGTAGCAACTTTGCCACCAGCTCTTTCTGTGAAGTATTGATCGTCCAAAGAAGCTGTTACAGTCACTGCCTTCTTTCTATATGCAAAATTTTTGATTAAAAAAATTTAGATAAATGACTTCATATATTTTTGGCATGAAATTGAGTGAGTGGTGATCCACTGTGAGAAAAACTGATCTAAATCAAACATTACCTGAAAAATCCGTCAGTTTTCGAATCCACCACCAACAGGTAAACCACGGAACCACTCATGCGTATCCTTTTCACAACTTCGCTTGATTTTTCTCTTTCAATATTGACACCGTTCACTTCAACTATTCTGTCTCCAATTTTAAGGCCTTCAAAAAATATAAGTATAGAGTCTTGTTACACTCTTTATCAAGTAAGTAGGCTACACTCTATACTCCTACATGCATGCGTTGCATAACTAATAAGTTGTTCTTACAGTAGCCTATATTGAAGGCAAATAAGGTCATATAACCTGCATTTTGGCCAGACCCATTTGGAGTCAAGTCTTCAATATATTCCCCTTTTCTGTCTTCGAGATACAAGAGGCTGAATCCAAAACCAGAATCAAGTTTCTCTACTTTGCACAAACGAGGTTTGTATTCCAACTCTCCCTGAGTCGCTCCTGCGCAAAAAAAGCTTTCTGTAACAAAACCTCCAAGTTTCATCACTATGGAAGTTTTAAGGAGTAGGCTATCTGGGTATATTTACCTTCAACGTTCCTTAGATTGATGGCAACTCTGTGATCTTCATACAAAGCGCTGGTAATTGCGTCGACCACAACTAAACGAAGTTCTTTTGTGGCCATGGCAAAAGTGTATTCGATTTCTTCAGCACTTGCAAATTGTGTCATGAGCCCATTCATCTGAAACAAGACAATATGTATTCTTCGGATTGAAGATTCAGGTATGCAAAATAAGGCTCATGTTTTCGATAAAACACTTTATTTCGATAATTATCACTAGCTATGAAGTTTTTTTTTTTTTCATTTTTTATTCCCAAACGTTTTTGTTTTTACTCAAGATAAATTCTCAAAATTTTACTTCAAATTTTATCAGCTTACTTCAATGACATGAGAGCCGGTAGTCAGGCCTGCGAAATCTGCGCAGGAATCCGGTTCTATTGAAACAACCACATGACATTTCCGGACTTCATCGAACATGATCAAAAACCCAAAATTTCCATCTTCAGCGTGCCTCACAATGCGGTACATTTTGGGATACGGAAGCTCTAACAATAAATTTGTCAAAAAAAACTGTAAGTTTTGAAGGTAAAATCACAATGCATAATGTTTTCGTCATATAAATAAACTAAAATTATCAACTTTTTGGTTTCGTTATACTCCTTAGTCTTACTTAATTAATTAATTATTGACGTAACGATATCCCATATGTGAGAGAAAAGGAAAACACAATTTATAAAATATGAATGACCGTACAACCAGCTTCTATTCCACAACACTACATCGTTCACATCACAGCATTCACATTAACACCAATGCAAAAATATTGGTGGTGGCTTAAAATGCCAATGGTTAAAACACATTCCACCATATTAAAAAAGTTGCAGTCTATTCTAACCTCCAAAGAAAGCGAGGGATTTCCCAAAGTCATCTGTTCCACGCAAGCTGATTGCATCACTTGCTGAGCTATAAATGATGCAATAAAATATTAATACATTGCGTGTAGTTTTTCCAAGTTTTGGTAGCGAAATAAAAAGTTATTAGGCTACTTTGAAGCATTTTCGTTGAACTATGAAGATCGATGAATGTCAGATGATAGACTAACTTCTGTTTCAAAAGTTCTGTTTTGACCGACTAGAGATTATTCATTCTGATTGTTTAAAAGGTTTCAATGGTTAAAACAACAACATTTGTAACCTAAAATATAACCAAATATTCACCCGATCAATCCCGATTCTTCGTCTCCGAAGTCATCGTCATCATCGTAATCGTATCGACCCCGACGAACTTTTACAGAGTTTCAAATACATGAATTAGGTGTTTGGCAGAAAAACATGAAGAAGACGTGATTCCACAAAAAAAAAAACAACTTTATGAAGTATTTTCGCTGACATGTTAACGAAATACAAAAAAGGTAATTAGCCGTGAAATAAAATACTTTTCAAAACGAATCGTGACCCGCATTTGCTTTTCTTTTTTCAGATAAATTAACAGCAGCAGCAACTCGTAAATTACCCTTCTAATCTACATTACTTCTATACAAGCCAACTTTTGTCATGAGGCTAACAGCTTGTACAATTCCGAATTTTAATAACACTTACACAAATATACCAGATAAAACATGGCTGGTATCAGTTCTCCAAGTTCCAGGCACAATGCAATTGCAACACAAAACCAAACTGGCCAATCATTTAAAAGCCAACGAACGTGTTCAGTGATCTTTTTCAGGCATCCCTGCAGATAAACAACTCGTTAGCCTCCATTGCTTAGGCCTACAAGTTGAAAAAAATTGCTTTCTGATTTTTTGTAATCAGTGTCGGCTGCTGAGTTGTCGAGCAGTTATCATTTTTCTGACTACGCACTTCCACAGCAAAGATGTGATTGTGTTTCGATAAGCCAGCAACATGTAGCAAAATGAACACGAATATTAGCTCAATTGCCTTCCCGTTGACTTGATTGAAACCGTTTCTAGCACTTCTTGTAACGTTCATCTGATGAACGTTGCAAGATGAACGTTGCAACTAGTGCTAGAAACGATAATTGTCTTGATGAACACCCAAACTTTTCAGTATTCAGTTTGATTGAAACCTTCAAATTCTGGCACAAACCTGAATAAGAGAAAACTCGTAGCCCTACCCACTATCGCTACAGCTACAATACGCCAAAAAAGCGGCGCTCCCGCTACTCGTTAACATTTGAGAAAAGTAGTGCGCAACTTCTCCAACTACTCGGATCAAAAATAGCAGCGCGCCCTCCAGCTTCCGTTGACGTCGCTATATTAGAATCTGGATTGGAAGCCAAACGCTAGGCCTCATCTTGGCAGCAAACAGGATGGCCAGGGCGGTTTTAAAGCCAATTTTAACTTTGACATTTTGATACATTTTTAGCGTTTTTTTTTTTAAATTTATTTCAGCATTGTAAATAGTTTAATAAACTTTGTTTTATCAATGCGTAGTAGCCTATTTACAAAACATCAGGTTTGAAAAGGCAACTAGGCCTATTCCCGCATCTTGATGATGCTTTTCATGATATTGCATTTTGGGCTGAATTTGTCAACAGCATAATTACTTCCATAACCTAAAGTGTTGCAACCGTGCCATATTTTAATCTGAGAATCCACAGTATTAAAAAACGTCAAATTTCTAAAAGTTGACATTGAAACCGCCAATATGACAATCCTGTTTGCTAGCGTTTGGCTTCCACTCCAGATGGTATAAAAGTGACGGCCACGCCGTCCCTTCACGTGCTAGTTTTCTTTTGAGCTAACACTGGAAAAAGCTCGAATTCAAATACCTTGTGAAGTTAAAATGACCTTGAAAGTGAATGGCATCAACTTTCAGTAATTCGACCTCTAGCCTACAGCTTTAGTTTATAAGGAAAGCGATTTGCGAACTTAAATTTGGTCAGCTTGGTGCACTTTCAACTCTCTGGCTTTGTGTAATAGGATAACAACGATAAGATTTTTAATTTACAACGAAAACATAAACTTGGTTACTTCTGAATACACAGGCACAGTGTATCTGTCTGGGCTGAGGATGAGTTTTCCATTGCATGATTGAGGGATCTCTGTGACGTTCGGAAGTCTGTATTTGTAGTCTTTATAATTTCTCAAGCCGCAACACTCCATCTACAAAATAAGACTATTTCAGTAATTTCATTTTTTTAAAGTTAGATGGTCTCTGAGTTTTTATTCTGCCTCAGGCTTCATCGTGGATTAGCTCACCCAATGTTTACTGAACAAAAAGTTAAGAACATTTTTTTTTATCCAAAACAATGAAACATGTGATGCGTTTTATTTTGGTAGCTTTGAATAGGCAATATTAAACTATTTAATTTTTACGTATTATGTTTGCATATGAAGTAAAGGTTTTCTACAGTCAGGCTATCGGTTTTTCCAAACGAAGCGTTTTCACTGATTTTATTACGTTAATAAATGCGAAAAGGAAAAAGCAGATGTATTTAAAAACTTGTAGATATAATTCCTTGCATGCAACAAAAACTCAATCTTATCTTAAAGCAAAATCAACTCCAGTAATTGAACTTACAGAAGCCTGGACGTGGTCTACAAGTTCCGATTTTACCGGATCCCCTGTATGTTTGAGAAATGAGTTCGTGTACCATGTCCTTGATTCCATTATGATCTGATATTGCGTTAAAATGAAATAACGTTACATTCTGTTCATACTACACAAGCTGCAGAGTAAAAAAGAAACTTTTCCACCATTTTATCCATTCTCAACTTGTAACTATACTGTTTTTTGTGAATTGAGCATGTGATTGGGCTCTCATATAAATTCTACATCTTACATACAAACGAAATTATTTAACACGTTTGTATTGCAAGACATGTAACCGAGTCGTTCATATCAAGCATTGTTGTGGGTTTGACGCCTGCCAGAAGATATTTCATTTTCTAGATACATTTTATACATAATTTACTTATAGAAAGGCTTTCACTGTGATACAGCATTGATTAGCCTTAGCATATGCGGCCTAACCTTTAACTTTTTAGTGGTACTCTAGTCTACAAATACTATGTACATAATGTACAATACAGTAAGCTGTAATAAAATTAGAAAGCCGATTGTCATTCTTACTTTGTTATGATTCTGAATAAAGAAGACCAAGCCAATTACTTCAGCAACGAGCAATATTAGAGTGGCAAGGATGGACTGAAAATAATCACATTGAGTTTATTCACCAAGATATGAAGTTTTTAATTAGCTAACTTCATCTACAGTATAAGTATGGCTACTGATTCTATTGTGTTGGACAAAACGCTTCTTGTATTCTATATCATACATAGCCTATCTATTTGAAGTATATTTTTTGTACAGCCTGCAGGGCCTCCGAGAGAAAATAAGACTGATCGGAAAACAATACGAAAAATGGGCCAAAATTTTTGTTTATCAGGATAAATAAAAGCCACTAATTTGTATTCTGCGCTACATAATATGTTTTAAGCTGAACTTGGCCTACTTTTCTCATTGTGAAATTGATTTCCATGAAACCTTAGATTTTAACAACGTAATCGATATGAAAAAAACTTTCTTCAATTTGAAAATCAACAAAAATCACTCGACTTCACCATTTTGTCTGGAAAAAATTGTTGTAGGAATAGAGTCATATGGTTTGCACATCTCATAGGCGGTGCCTTTGGAATTTCAACAATTCTTTAAAAATGTCGTCACATGAGTATATTGCTCTATATCCGCCAATGAATTTGATTGATGGCTTGACAATCCTTGACCATGTGTTCGACGTGCTGAATGTTGGATTCGCAGTGTGGGCATCCAGGGCTGCTGAGAGTGCCCTCCCAATGTAGTGTTTGTGCAGTGCGGACGTGTGTGGTGATGATTCTGTTGGCTGATTCTGGCCTGTTTGTTGTGTGGAATCTTGAAAAAGCCGTTGTTGGATCGGTGATGACGTCTTCTCCCTTTGTCAAGTCCGCGTGCCCTTAGCTCATTGGTTTCAAATCACAATGCGAATTGGATTTATTGTAGTTGGTAATGTTGGTGTAGATAAAGAAAAAATTATAAGCACACAGCACAAGCAATGAAAATAGCTCAACAAAGCATTCAATCAACAGCTTGCAAATCTTTTTGCAACATAATAAATTTCGTTTGTATGATGGAGCTGGCGAAGCTGAGTTGTTGGAGCGTTCATTCCCCAGAAAAATTAAATTGTCCTTTTTTTTTAATTCATAGTTTATATTAACAACTTAAGCTTGCGAGTAGCCTACTCTTCCTAGATTTTCTCTAACTTTGATAACATTTTTCTTTAATTTCATTAAATTCATAAGTTGATTGTCCATTGAACAGTTCTTTATCGCTGTATGAGTAGGTTAGTCGAGTAAATTCGTTTAGGACTGTAATGCACATAATGTAGACAAGCGTAGATTTGAAACTGCTCCAATAGGTTGTTTGGATAATGAGACAGCTTTCTTTTGAATTTCCTATCTAACTGGGTTATAATTGAGAATGACACATGCTTACAGTCGAACAATTATTAAAAAATGATATGACACCTGAACAACATTGTAGCCTATACAGTATGAACTACAATTAGATTTAAGTAATAACCTCCACAAGCAGAAAATATTAGTTAGCTTTCCCCACTTTTCATTTGTAAATTGGTGCACTTTTATTTTAGTAGCAAAATTGGGCCCCCTCAAAAATAAAACAACAAAAATCTACTCGTTGTTCCTTTGCAATGTTGTGCTATAGGAAGGACAGTTGCGTGACTCTCTCCCCTCTTGGAGGCCCTGACAGCCTCTATCTTGTTTTAACTGACATTGCTTTATTTCATCTTTTTTGGAGTTTGTTTGCTTTCATTGCAGCGGAGACAAATTTAATTTGTTTGTATCAGGTTTGTGTTAGGGAAAAATTATGCAATAATTGAAAACTTTCTACAGCCAAACATACAAAAGATGGTTTGTTAAAATAAATTCTTTAAAATGTATCATTGCATTCATAAAAAAGTAGTAATAGCAGCAAACTAAAATTTATAATACAATAATACAAAAACACTCAACTCACCAACGCGATTAACATTTCACTTTTCATTTTGGCAGCACACATTCCAATGAAAGAAATAATTAGAAAGAGTATTCCTGCTACGAGTATCACAATTAGAGCTGAAAATGAAACGAATTTCACATAATTCACATAAACGAAATCACATAAACAAGACATTAAGAATCACTGTAAAGATTAAGTTCTTATAGGAATAAAATTAAAGTTTAATGCGAATTCAGATGCATTAGTGTTATGTTACTATTGCGTTGATGCGAAATACCATAGCTTGCATTTGCCAATCCTTGCCTCATTATATCAGAGCTGGCGAAATAAAGTTTGTTAACAGTTTTGGCTTTAAATAGCCTACACATAGCTCTTGCCAAACGTCTAAAAACTAACTAAAACTTGTAGAAATTTCTTTGAAAATTTGGTTTTGTCATTGCTAAAAACAGTTATTAGAATATGTAAAGCATTATACTTATGTTTTATACCCGTGTCAAGTATTCGAAAAGTTGAGTAGTATGTTGTTGTGGCATGGTCAATTGCCATGAGCCACACCGCGACACTCACAACGGCACATCCAGAAAACTGTTAAACAAAGGAAAGCAAGTTAAGTAGGTTTACGTTGGTAATAAATGTCGTCCTAATTCACAATGGATGTATATATACCTACTATACATGTAAAACCAACACAATGCGCTGTTCACAATTTTTTTAATTGGTCACAAAAACACCAAACGAAGGTGATGAATCAAACGTTTTCGCATTTCTTAGAGCCTTCATCACAAAATCGAAAAGGTTTAATTAATTTCTTTGTTTTTGTATTCAATTATAATAGGCTTGATGTTCACACTCTAATTTCTTAAAGAAGCAATACTTTGATGGCACAAGAAATCGTTACCCTGTCAACCACGATAGTATAGGCTGGTGTATGTGACTGGAAGTATGTACAAGTTATGTGAAACTACCACAAATAAGCTTCTACTGTAAAGAGGTTTTATCTGTCATATGAAATAAATTCTAGTAATCAAGCAATCTACCGATTCTTAGTCTTACCCAAAACAAAATATTGAAGATGACGACGAGGGTTCTTAACACTTTCCCATTAAACTTTGTGCTTGTACAAGGCTCACAGCATCTGTTACAAAGCGAAAGAATAGTCGAAATCGCAATGTTGCCAAGCAGGAAAGAAATATAAGGACAACATGATGCACAGCTGTAAAACTACTTCAGTAACTGCCTTTAATTCTACTAATATATTTAAGTTGCTTTGTAGCCTACCCCAGCCAATAAATCAGTTCTTTTTTACATTGATTCAACGTCTGCAGACGTTATAATAGGCCTTATAATGAACAGAATTGCTGACTGGGACTGTTCGGCCTCACCTCAAAGTTTTCTGATGTGGCCTTCAAGGAAACTTTAGGCCTAAAATTAAAGCAATGCAGCGATCGCGGTCAGGCATGCCATTTAACAATAAGATCAGCAATAATGAATGAAAGTTTAGGAAGGCTCATTTGCTTATGCATCATACTTATAAATACCTTAAAATAGGAACATAAGGTCTCATATCTGCAGATTCTTCGATGGAGTCTTTTTCAGACATCAGCTCGACTGCTCAAATGGAACATTGTAAAGATAACCTACATATTAAATCCCAGCTTCCTGAACTGTGTGGTGCAATAGTAGTGTCATAAAATGTACTGATGAGTTTCTGCAGAAACCGACCTGACAACAATTTGTAGTAATGGCGATTTAAATGATCTGTAGACAATATATATTCAAACCTTTAAACCACCCTGTTATACAAACCATCTGACCTACGTGAGGCAGAATATCTAACTGCTTGACATTATCGTCATTTTCACATATCTCCTTTCAAGTTCAAGCCTGAATCAACGTAGGCTATAGGAATATCTTAAGCTTGTTACATTATTTAAGATTTGTAAACTTGAACATCTTTATGAGAGCATGACGTCGTTGGTAATACCAAACATGGCAAGTCACAGCCTAAGGGTAGTTTGCTTTGTCACGTGACAGTTACTTAGAGAACTAGTTGGACGATTTCGCTACAATGTATGGCATGCAGTGTATTTTGCTAATCTCTTGCCAACATCAGTCTAGATTTGTAAATCTACCAAACCTCCAATAACTAAAAACTGTGAAAGATATCAATTGCACAATGCACACTGTATCAACCAGTTATCCTCGTAAGCCCTTTATACTCTTTATCGCGGTCTTATAATCAAACCTCAAAGCACAAAATGTATAAAAAGATTTCTAAGCTATTTGTGTTGTATAGGTCAACTTGCATATACGCACCATTCATTTCATAGCCTACACTAAAACAAACGATTGTGAGGTTTGTTGAGGCTACTTAGTGATTATATCGAAGTATTTGTTAACACTACTTTAAATAATCATCTACTGTGCTTTCAGCCATCTTCATCAGTAATTTTTTCATTGTAATTCTTTTTTTTTGAGCAATACAACTTAGTTTTTTTAAAGTGTGTTTTCTGTTTGGAAGTGTAAAGTTTTGTCTATTTTTTCGTATTTGAGAAAATGCAAAGCAGTTTTTTTTAAAGCTTGAACCGTTTTTCTGCGCAATACCGTACAATATTTTATCTAGCATTACGCATTTAATGTAAATTAGTTTTTTAAAGGCTTGCAAAGGACTGGAGGGAGGCTATAGTCTAAAACGTTTGCAATGTGTTTCATTTTATCATCTTAAATGCCTATTGGTTGCTAGGTTTCTTTGTTATGGGTGAAAAAAGTAACACCTCTATCGAGATGGTTAACCAAAACATTTTTTAAACAACTAGTAGAACGTTTAACAAATAAGTTATGGACACGGGATCTTACTCCCAGCCCAGGTATATATATAGTCTCAGGCCATCAGAATTTTTATCCACGGTATTGATGTACTAATTGCTGTCTCTCTTTAAGCAAAGTTAGCTTTATTCACACACCTGACTGGCCTACAAAGTAGCCTAAGCTCGTTCCTTATGCTCGACTGTTCACTACTAATCAGTGACGTTCGGTGGCTTAAACCATTGGGAAAGCAACTTGGAAATATGCTGCAGCAAGGTAGTAGGCACGAGGGGCGTAACCGTCGGGTGAAGCCCGAAAGCGTGTTGCCGAAGGCAAGACTTCCAGCGGGGGGTCTGGGGGCCTCCCCCAGAAACTTTTGAAAAACACTTCCAATTTGGTGCGCTCTGAGAGCATTTTCAAAACAAAATCTTCGGACTTTCCCAGTCCGAGGATAAAGATTCAATCAATCAAACTGGGACTAGTCTAGAATGTTGGCTGCTTTTTTAGACTGAGCACAAAAACTTATTGTCAATGTCATCTGTAAGCATTTACGACATGCATTGGACTGGCGCACTAGTAAAGAGCAAATAATTAGCCTATAAATTAAGCTAGTCCATTCTTGAAGAACACAAGTATGTTTGCTCTGAACTTGTGATGTCAGTCTATTGACCCAAAGAATTTAAAAAACACTTGTGCTGTTTCAGTACTGGTTGGTTAATGTACCCTTTGGAATTGCATGTTTTATTGTAGAATCTATGTTTTTTTTGGTAAGAGAACCAGCTTTATTTTCAGCGTACTCAGTAGCCTATAGTTACAAGCCCGAAAATCACTCATGCGTAGAGGCTGTATTCCTTTCGCCTGAAACCAAAAGAAGCCGCTATGAGATACGCATGACGTCACTGGGAAAGCAACTTTAACCATAACACCAGATAACACATCTGATTGGCTAAGCAGCTGGTGTCGTTTTGCAAAACGATTGAGGATTGGATAAAACGAAGGCGTTTTTCAATGTAGGGTAAGCAATTTTGAAAGTTGATTTCCCTGGAGCTTCAGTGATGGTTTCTGACAAAGGCGTTTGCGCTAATTGGCATTTATAGGCAAGACATGCGGTTTGGTGAGGACTTAGACTACTCACAAGCGTTACGAGTAATTCTAGTCACGAATACAGTAATTTTCAAGTTAAAATAGACTTGATAAAAATAATAAGAAGTTAAACCTAGAATTCAGTCATTATATTTTGCATAGTTTTCGCTCAGGTAAGCACTGCTTTCCTTGCTTTCCCTCACCGATCGTCACTGCTACTAATCTGAAAAAGCAAGCAAAAACAAAGAGCAAGTGTTTAAAACAAAAATTTAAAAATTGTTGCTTCTGGTGCAAGTGTCCATTAATTCATGCTGTTTTCAATGATGTAAGTCAACTGTTGGGATCGTAACCACTCTCTGAAAAGCAATAATTAAAAATTATGCTGTCAAGTCTCAATTGCTTGTATTTTGAATCAAAACCTTGAAATGTGAATAACCAATCGTCAGCCTATTTTGCACAAAGACCTAGTTATTTTACGCTCTGGCTGCAGCACGGTGTGAAGCTTTGTAACATAGTGAGAAAGCACGTAAGTAAAAAGTATTCTCTTGTCGATATGATATTTTGACAGAAGATGGCATTTGGACCAGTTCAATACTCACTTAACACCCTTGAAATTACCCTTTAATCAACCTAGCTTATACGCTTGCATGTTTTCCCTGTAACTCATAGGATGAATGGAGTCTACAGGCTGTATGGGATGACTCCAGACACCCTGAATACTTTAAATAAACTTCGCTTGTGAATCAAATCGGGTTTATTAACAAATCTTCATTCCACTGCATCGTTATAACAATACATCTTTGCAGCAAAACATTCGACTTCAGCGAACTAAAAACTTTAAACTTTCTATGTCTTCGTTTGCCGAGAAAACCCGGTTGGTAGAAGGTGAGTAGCGCCACATTTGTAATAACAAGAGACTGCACGACTTAAAAAAGAATAAAAACGAAAAAAACATAGAAACACACTTGTCGAAAGTCTCCCTTCGTTCGATATGTACTCGTATTTCTATGGTTAACAAGGACGCCACTCAGAACTCTGTCAAAGAAATAAATCATTGAAATACTCCCGTCGTCATAATAAAAAAAAGAAGCAGAATCTTTGTGTGATTAGTCAGTCCGGTGGATAAGCGCCGTACCTTCTGAACGAACAGCAAGATCATGCAACGCTTGTTCAACTCTCCATGAGTGCGCTTGAGCAGCGCATATCGACTACTCTTCATTTAGCGGCACACAGTAGATGGAATATTTCACAGCCAACAATCAATAAGCGGAAACTTTACTCTGTCAATCTCGGTGACCGGTCCATCGGTTGTTCAAAGCCTAAGCATCTAGGCTACGGAGTCCACTTGCACGAAACTGCCAGGATTAGGCTGTCGATGAAGATTTCTCAGTCCGAAAAGAAAAATTCCAACAATCCGTCAGCAAAAGCGGGACGATGTAGACAAATATTCAATGAGCTATACGTATATGGCTACGGCTAGGCATTTTTACATTTCTTACACGTGTCCATGCTGTTTGAATGATGTTCTACTTGCAAGGTCAAAGAATGGAAGTCATACAAAGTATTCAGTTGTTTTCTAGCTTGTTTTAACGTTTTGCTTGGGTTGTTATCTTTACCTGAAACAATTTAGTTTTGTGACAAGCTGATGATTATTCAAAGCTCTTCATTTATTTTTGTTGATGCACAACGAGTTTATTTTAACATTTAACATTGTTCTATTGAAGCTCGTACGCTCCAGAAGCGCTATACTTTGACGCTCTTTTTCTTATCTGGGTTGTAAGTCAATTCAAATATTAAATCTAGCATTTTCTAACAACAAATGATAAAGTGCTCCATTGTACGTAATGCAATGAATTTAATGCCTACTGTTGCCACAGCAGGTAGTAAAATTATACTTAAATATTTGTGTCTTTGATGAATTGGCAAATATGAATGAAAATACTTTACCGATAACTAAGTGAGCTGTCATAACGGTGTGGTTGATTGTTAATGACCATAGTCGCAAGTCGTGAACCGCAGCCACCCCATCGATTTCAAGCAGCTTGTTTAATACGTCGTTGTAATTGACACCAACAGGTGATCCTGCACAAATAATACAGTAACTTTTCGTATTCTTTCACCACTCAGAGGAGAATTATTTTTGAATAAACATGGTTCTATATCTGACATGTATCCACCGTGAGAATTTGAGCAACGCAACAACAAAGATCAAAAAATACAGTGACACGAGTTGCAAAAGATCTTCTCGCAGTCTCTGATAATTGCTTTAGCGAGCATGATGTAGTGCGTCGTTGTATGAAGCATTGCTAAGTGATGGTAATCCCTCGCCTTCGAGTATGAAGGTTTTGGCAAAAAAAGGACGCTAACGATGAGTTCTTAAATGGTTAATTTGTCCAATCGTGCCTTTAAAAGTTCGGTTACATTTGGTACATTTAAGATCCTTTGGGAGAGTTGGTTGTGGGTGTAATCGTCGTTTTATTGTTTGTATTCTTTTTTCTTTAACCATTGAGATCTGCTCTTCTCAACCTTGGCAACACCTCCATGGGTAGTACCAAATTTAAGTCAGTAGAGTAGACAACCGGAAACAGACATTGCCGTCGGCTGCAGCGTGGGTCAGGTGTACGTCGGAAGGCGTACATCGATGCATACCGCTCAAGTCCGCTTTCCTGCAATGCAGGATAAAGATATAAAAAAAAAAACAAAAAAAAAACAGAGTGGCAGATCTCCAAAGCAGCCTATCCTTTGCGGTTTCCTTCTAGTTTGTGTAATTGGTATCGCACTTTCTAAGATTACTCTTCAGTGAGTCCATATATACCGCTTCGTTTATCCACCCACTAAACGTTGACCTTTAACCAATTCGGAGTAAAGCAATTGCTTGTGTAGACACTGATTTGGCATTCGCACTACATGCCCGCACCATCTGAGTTGATTTTAAACAATGCGGGACTCAATGCTTGCTGTTTCAGCCTCTTCTAGCACGCTCAAATGTCTTCTCTCTTCTCAGCTAATATTCTGAATTTTGCGCAGACAGCGTTGTTGAAATCTTTAAGAGCTGTAATATGGTTTCGGTATGTGGTCCAAGTTTCGGAAGCATACAGTAGTGTTGTGATAACTACTGCATTGTAGACAGCGAGCTTTGTATCTTTTTGTATGTTGTGATTGTCAAATATTCGTAAGCGAAGTTTTCCAAAAGCAGTGCTAGCACATTTAAACGATGTTGTATTTCATCCTGAAGATCGCTATCTGAAATTTCACTTCTTAAATAGCAAAAGTGTTTCACATTCTTTAGAGGTGTACCATCGACATGGATTTCTGACAGAGCACTGTTACGATCTTTAAGAAGTGGTTGAAAGAGAACTTGAGGCTTGTTGAAATTGACGCTAAGACCAAGTATCTTGTATGCTTGATGGAAAACATTCAAAATCTGCTGTAGGTAGTTTTCACTCAGTGCTGTTTCACAGTTATCATCGGCATATTGAAATGCCATGTTACAACGTGTTGTAATCTTTGATTTACTTTTGAGGCGAGCAAGATTAAAAACCTTTCCATCCATGCGGTAAGATACGTCAATGCCAGACAGGAGGTCATGGTGGACTATTTCAAAGTCAGATACAATGAAAATTACAAAAGGAGTTGGTGCAGTTACACAGCAATGTTTCACTTTAAAGATAATCAAGAAAGGTTCAGAAGTGTTGTTGTTAGTCTGGACTCTGGCAAACATACCGTCATGAACATGACGCAGATTACGATAAAATTTGTCAGGACATCCGTATTTAAAAACTACATCCCACAGGAGGTCTCTTGAGACGCGGTCGAAGGCCTTACAGAGGTCAATAAACGCCATGCACAGTGGTTGATATTGTTCACTAAACTTTTCTTGCAATAGTCTGAGGAAAAATATCATGTCCGTGGTGCTATGCGATGGCCTGAAGCCCGCTTAAGATTCAGGAAGAATCTTCTCCGGCATCAGTTTGAGACGATTTTTCAAAATACGTGCTAAGATCTTGGCGCAGTTGCTCACAGAAAAATCCCACGATAGTTTCCACACTCTGATCGATCACCTCTGCGTTTGTATATGTTGGTGATATTGACATCTTTGAAATCAGCAGTGTTGTACGTTGACGCCGTCAATTTGACGGCGTCATTTGCCGGCGTCAACTTTTTGTTGACACTGAGGCTAGCGCCGTCAATTTATTTTTCAGTTGACGGAAGTGATAGCGCCGTCAACTATTTTGCCGATTTTAAGCGTCAAGCGCTAAGCGTCATTTTTTGTTTTCATGGAAAATCTCGTTTCACAATAAGAGTTTCACAATGTATTCTGGCCAGCGCGACTCATCCGAATTACCAGTTTTTGCGTTGGTTGGAATGGCGCCCTGGAATACAAGCGGAAGAAGTTCGCCAAATGGTGATCACCCATGTATTGAGAACGAGGGATCAGAGACTGAAAGCGAAAAATCCATGAATGGCATCGCGGACGTTGAATATACTTTATTTCAAAAGCTCTATGCACCTGAAAAGAGCGATGTTGGTGCAGTGGACCTCGTTAAAAGATTTATACATGCTAAACTATCACAGCACGCTTGGAACAGTGATACCTTTCCGACTAAACGTTTTCAACTTGTTTTTGAAATACAACACACCAATACTAACCAGCGCTGCTGTGGAACGCATGTTTTCACTTGGAAAGGACAATATGCGCAGGGGCGCTGGAAGCGGCGGGGGAGCAAGGGGAGCGGATGCCCCATCCCCTCAAATTTCTGTGGATGGGAATGGAAGAGGGGGCAATGGTGCCCTATTAAGGTCATGTAAGCTACTGCACACTTTGCAATATAACAATTTATGCTATTAGCTTTTAGCCTAATTATAATGTTCTATTTTTGCCTCAAAGTAATATTCACGACACAAAATTCTCCATCACAGTAAGCTATATTACATCATTATAAAATAGCATGATGCCCTTCCGTGCCATTGTTCTTTGTATAGCGGACGCTTGTATCATTACTCGATAATGAGCTGATAGATGAGCATTATCGCTATATCTTATCTTAAAACTTAAAAAAAATTGGCCTTTCAGCAACAAAAGTGCCCTTTTTTCATACTCCTGCCCCTCCAGTCAAAAATCGCTCCGGCGCCCCTGAATATGCGTCCCAAACGCAGCAGATTGTCAGACAAACGTTTTGAAATGCTTGTTTTTCTGCAAGGAAATAACTAATTATATAGGCTGAGCAGCTAATTACAATACAGTCTCAAAACATAATTCCTGCTCTTTATTTATAGCTATTGTTAGCCTGAACTTGGTTGAAATATTTCCGTTTTATGAGACGCTGGCAAAAAAATAGCGCTAGAAATTAGCGCTGACGCTGACGCCGTCAATTTCTTTAAGAGCTTACGCAGTCCTTTACGCCGTCAAGTTTTTAGGCAATTCGCGCTGACGCCGTCAAATTATTTCAATGACGCGTGCAACACTGGAAATCAGATGGACTAATTTTATTTGTCCCGATTTTGCTTGGCCGTAAAGCATGACCAAGAAGCCTATAGCCTACTGTTGTATATCTCCTTTGCGTCAACTGATAGAATGGACTCTCCATTTGAGTTCAATTAAGTCATGAATGATCTCTTCCGGTATTGGTCAGTTTGGTGCTAAGATGCTGCATGTGGTCAAACAGAGAGTGTTATCTGTAAATGTGGTGAAGTACAGAGGGAAAGTCATATCATCAAGCAGGTAATCACAAAAATATCTCAGGCAAAATGTTCCAGAAACAAATCCACCCTTGCATTAAATATCCCCACACTAAGTAGTTTTAATTGTTTACCTGGAGGACTATTTATCAAAAGGATTTATCTCGAGCGATTATCATGGTAGATTTTTACTAGGGAGATATTTTTCAGATAGATTTTTTCTGGGGACATTTTTTAGGAGATTTTATTGTTGGGAGATGTTCTTGAGAAGAATTTTTTTCTGAAGGGATATTTTTCAGGTAGAATTTTTTCTGGGGAGATATTTTTCATGAAAATTTTCCTGGTGAGATATTTTTTAGGAGGAGTTTGTAGGAGAGATATTTATTTACATTCTATCAAGGCCATATTATTTAATGCAACAATATGAGGGAAAGCATAAGGAAGATAGAGATATTCTAAAAGTGCAACGAATCAGTTACAAATTATTTTCAAAACCATGCACTTCACCAGAGAAAACAACTGATTTTTGGCAATCTTTAAATACGAAGGGTGATCTACATACACTGCCAGGCCACTTAGACGTAGGCACTAGGCTGCTTAAGTAGGCTAGCAAACAAACAAGCAGACAAGTTATTAAAATATGTCACCTTCCATTATGACGATCAGTATGTCACGCACAATCGTAAAAGTTGTGATGAGAACTAAAGCGGAAAAGATGAAGGTACAAATCGGGTCTGCTACCTTGTAGTCTGGCTGTGGACCACAAGAAATGAGAGCTAAACAAATATAGTGCAGCCGAACAACATGCAAAAAATAACTAACGTAGTTCAGCAAAACTTTCGAAAAGTAGGCTGAGCTAGTTTTTGTTTCAGTACAGTAGTAAATTGAAATTATATTAAAGTCACTTTCGCATAGACGCCATTAAGTTTAGAGTATGCGATTAGCGCAGTTTTCAAAAAGCTTGTAAAACTACGAGTATAGTATAAGCTTATTTTTTCATTTAAATTAACCAAATATTTTATGACGAAGATAAGTAGAGAAGCGATTGTTAAAAGTGACGACACCGCTTAAAATATTGTCCATTCGTCAGCTACAACTAAACTGTCGAAGGCTGAACAAGATTAGCTACACCAGTGGTTCCCAACCTTTTTCATCCGGTGGACTCTTTTAGTCAATATTCAAATCCAAATCCCCCCCCCCTATAAATTTAGTTTGTTAAAAACTCGTTTACATTAATATTTTAATCTTATATAATTAATATTTTAATATTTTATAATTTTACTAGCAATAAGCTTTTTAGCCTGTAATATTCCTTTTCATAATAAAATAATTCAATTAATGAACAACGTTGCTGAAAAGTATTTTATCAAAAGAAAAAGACAAAAATGACATAAAAAGACCAGCTGAAAGTCTCCCTCAGCCATGCAAACATTGATCTAGATTCGTGGGAACAACTTGCTAGTCACAGATCACTCTGGAGAAAAAGAAGTAGGGAAAGCACGGAAATTTTCGAAAAAAACAAGATACAAAAAGCCCATGAAAAACAAAGCATTAGAAAAGCTAAAACAACCACGTCCGACACCCTCCATACAATGTGATTTTTACCCACGTCTTTTCCCTCATAGACTGGGCTTCCAAAGCCACATACGACATCACCATCCAAAGCCAAAATCGATTTGAAGACGAAACCAATGCTCGGACACGAGCTGGAGTCAACGACATTCAAAATAGAAGAGTCAATGCATTTAACAGTCTGTGTGATGCTTGTGACTTTTTGTTTCGACAACTCATGAATAGTGGTGGAAGAGTAGGCTACTAGAAAGAGCATAACGAATATTATATTCTCCACGTCTAATCTGCTTCTCTGTTTTGTTTTCATCTGTAAGATTCATCTGTAAGTTTTGTTTTCATCTGTAAGAGTTGAAAAACCTGATTTGCATAGATAAGTGGACGCAAACGGAAGGATACTTTGAATAGGTTTCTCTGCCACTTTGGGATAGGAATTACACATTAATGGCCAAAATCCAGTAATTAATTTTTTTCTCTGAATAAGTTTCTTGCGCAAGAATCCATCTTGAGTTTTAAAAATTCATTCTGCAATTTATCGGGAAGCTTTTCCATTAACAATGTGAATGAATTTGGTAATAAATCAAGCTCATCGTCATAAATTTCAGGAAAACATCGAATTAATTCCAGCTTTAATGCTGTGAGATATTGCAAAATTAATTCTTTTTCCAACTCTGGAAGAACTTGTTCTTTGCCGTCAACAACCGGCACCGATGATAATTCTTTAAATATGGTGACATGTTCAATTGTTCATTCTAATTTCTAACTTTTCTCTTTCAATTATCGAGCTTGCTGGTGAAAGCTTCTAAAGCAGGGGTTCTTAAACTTTTTGAGCCGCGCCCCCCTTTGACGTGCCATCCAAACTTGCGCCCCACCAAACTACAAAATTACCAAACATTAAAGTGTAATGACTACAGGAATTTATACTTAGCTTTCATCAATGTGAGGGATGTAATTGTTTTTCGGAAACCAAAAGTTTAATTCGAGGCTTTGTAGCTGATTATGCACACCTCAGATCGGCTTCACAATCAATAAGTTTGCCACTTTCGCACAGATAAGTGGACGAAAACGGAAGAAGTGTGCGTATCGCCACGCTACCCACTCCCTTGTATATGTGCAAATATTTAACCCAAAAATCAGTTAGTGGCATTGCTTCATAATCGTCTGTTGCAGTGGAGTTACACTTTATTTCCAAGAATTCCTCTTGCAAACCGTCGGGAAGAATGTCCTCGTTAACACGAAAGGGATTTCTTGTCATCTTCCATTCTGGAAGGTTGCTAGGCTACTTTGAAATCATACTGCGAACGGTAAGGTTACCTTTGGTCAGCACGTTACAGCAATGATAGCGTAACAATGCATCAATTGTTACGATTGGTTATATTTTATCGTTCGACATAATTTTCATACCGACGGTTGCGGTCAATTGACATCATGGCAAGACTACAACCTACCGGCACTAAACTAAATTAAACTATTTCATTACGACCCAAATTTTCATTACGCGACGTTTAGTCACATGCGTTTAGTCACATAGTTTGACATCGCTCGCGCCCCCTTTGTGAACCTTTCGCGCCCCCCAGTTTAAGAACCGCTGTTCTAAAGCATCATTAAATGCTGAGCGGTACTGGCATCTGCTCCTTGAAGGGCCATCCAAGCCAGCCTGGTTGAAAGGTAGAGGCCAGACAAAACGTAGTCACCCGCGATCAGGACAGCAAAGCCTTCTAGTAGGCTACCTTAAGACAATCTCCTAATGACAGTGACATAAATCAATTAATCTCCGCCATCTTGCCTTGAGCCAGCATGGAAGCAGTGCAGTTTGTAGATTCACATGGTATCAATATGTCAATAGCTCATGGGTACAACCCATGTTGATGCGAAATCTGCTTCAAACAGAGATGGCAATCGAATAGCCTATAACCGTGTATTGGTGTTTTTCCCTTTCATTTTCAGATTTTGTTTTGGACCAAATATATCAACCAAATAAGCAAGGAATCTAATCCATTTGTCATCATTCAGCAATGAAACAAATTCCAATTTTATTTAAAGGTCAAAAAATAATTTAAGCTTGTCTCTGAGCTCAAACACTAGCTTGGTTATGTTTCCTCTTGAAAGCAATCGAGTATTTGCATGAAAACGAAGTAGGCCTACGTGATGGTTTGCATCCATGTCACTGCACAGTTGCTTAAATAATAATCGGTAGTCAAGGGCTTTTCCTTAATGCTCTAAAACTCTGGTCTTGGCCAACTTACTAGGCTGAAAAAGGTTTACAATTCTAAAACCAAATTCCCCCCTGAAAATTGCAAAATCCCCCCCGGTTGGGAACCACTGAGCTACACGTTAACAGTACTAAGAAACCAATCAAGCTGCGACTACAAACTGACCTTGAAATATATGATCAAAGCAGCAGCAAAGACGCCGAGGCTTTGCACCAAATCCCCGATTGCATGAATGAAAGCAGCTCTCACGTTGATGTTGCCACTTTGTTTTGAGCCTTGCAACAACATTAAATAAACAATAGCTTTTATAAACACAGGAAGAAATTAAGTATGGCTCGTAACCAAGCAGACCAGTGATTCTTCATTATTTTGTTGTCATCAAGCCCTTTTAAAGTGTTTGCCTTCCAACTTTGTAACATCAGCACCCCTGTTGAGAAACCCTGCGTTAAAGCAATGGCTTGAAAATTCTAAACTTCTACCGTGTGGCCTACGATGAAACCGTATGTAGAATTTTATTATTTTTAGAACGGTTAAAATATTTAAAAAAAAACAAAGGAAGGAATTGACAGGTTTCATTGCTTTTACCGTCTTTTTTTGTAGCCGAAGTGGTACGTTCTGGATGGCCATGACTGTGATCGTGACCACCATGCATATGATCATGAGAATGACCGTGTTCGTGAAGCACAAAACCCAACCTATATGAGCAAATTAATAAGATTAATTCTGTTTAGAAAAAATCTTTCAAATCAAGGACAAGTTTAGGGTAACCGTAGTTTCTTGAATACTGAAAAGTTTGGGTGTACATTAGGATAATTATATCGTTTCTAGCACTATTTATATTTTGTGACATAGAAGAACTTCAAAACTGTATCACTACGTTAGCAAAATAATTACTTACAGCACGTTGAACCCGACCGCCAGACCTGCAGTTACCAGCATATTCTTCCCATTAACATCATAGTTACTTGTTACAAGGCGGTTTACTGCAAGATATACCAGCATAGACGTGACAATCCATATGACCATGACACTTAGTAATGCTCCGAGTATTTCCAAAAAAAATCTATAAATAAAACAGTTCCGCATTTTTTTTTTTTTTTGGTTCTGAACTCTAAGGAGAACTGCGAATGCTCTTTTTTACGTCTTTTTGTATTAATTTAGCATAGCGTCAAACTTACGTTTATTGTTGCAAAGAAAAACGAATGACGAACCACTGGCCACTTCACCACTTGAGATAAACAGATGGGAGCAATTTGATACACGTGCAGTTGATAGCAGTTTCAGATATTTTAGACAAAGCAGCCTTTCAGATGGAGTTTTTTCAAACTTGGTTTGTTGCAGACCATTTGAAAAGCTTCTTTTGAGTTTGTGAGAGAATAACGACGATGCCGAAGTCAGACTTATCAAAACTACAATTTAAAATGTCTTCTACATCTACTACATCTATCACAAATTATTTTAATTTTTGATAAATAGAATATGAAAGCAACATTATACATAAACAAGCATGGAAAATCTATAAAAATATAAAAAGTTTTTCTTTTCTATGCATAACAACTCCATTTTTATGGCGCAAATGAAGAGTGTAATTTTAAAAGGCAAGTCCAAAATTTTTAAATTAAGTTCTCAAACTTAAGACAGAACTTGGTTACTTTTGAAACGAACAATTTTGCGTGTGGTGAAATCTGTGATATACAAAAGTGGACTTCGACATTGTTTGTGAGCTAAAATTTTGCAACAACGTTTAGGTGACCGCCAAAAGAACTTTTCTAATGCTAACTCCATTTGAATAAAACCTAACTTAGCCATTTTGAATACTACATTCTTCAACTATTTTCCTTCGATTTCACGCCATCTTCTATTTTATACCGGAGTGTATCATGGAATGGAGATTACACTGTTTAGGTTAGCAGCAGTCTTTCTCACTTTCTGGAATACTGAGCTGTTCAATTTACCTGCCCTGTGCCAGCCAAATGTCATCCTTTTCGATATCGGTTTAGAAGCAAGCTTTAACGCGAGAATACTGATGATAAAACTGCTGACGTCAGCAAGCATGTGGCAAGCGTCTGTCATGACAGCCAGACTGTTTGCCAAATAACCTCCTATATAAGAAATATAATGAAAGGGTTTAGAGAGCGTTGACATTCAAACAAATGCTTTGCATATTAGTCGAAAAGTATTTTTAGACAGTTCTTTCAGGAGCGTTGCTTTATTAAGGTTTGAAAAGAGCATTGCCCAAAAATTTCATTTTTCCATGAAAAAATAAATGACAGAGGACTGTAAATTTGGAAACATTTTTGTATGCTATATGATCAATTGCACTTTATCCACAATGGGCCTGTTTCAGCACATAAACATGAAAAGTTAAAAGATTGAGTTTTTCTCTTTTTTCTCGAAACTTCGATTGATTTCTGGACTGATTCTAACTTACAAATATATACTATTTCCTTGTTTCCTCACCTGCAACTTCTCCGATCATAAACAGAGCGCTTAGTGCGGTTGCAATGCAAAGTTTTTTGATTGCTGTTTTTTTCTTTTGCTGCTCCTGGTTTGTCTTTTCATGCGATGCACTGTGGCAATGTTCCGGATCCATGCCAGCAGTTCGTAGTCCTTGGAAGAAAAATAATTCACTTTGATCATTTTCGTTTGAAATTTGAAGTATTTAAGTGTTGATAAACTAGCAACAAAATGTTATTGAAGCTCAACATGAATCACAAATGAAAATTAGCAAACTACAACACCTTTTTGATCAGTACGGTTTGATCGTAAAGAGAATAGAGTTATTGTGAATGAGAAATCCAGCCAACAAGCTAAAACATAGAAGTACTGTAAGTATTTCATCAAAAGGTGCATCTGGAAATCTTTGATTGCGCCCTCAACTATGTAGCCAAGTTGTTTTGTTGGCCGAGGCACTTAAAAACTTCTCATACATTCAACCTATCAATTAACTCGGCCTATCAGCATCACTCTTAATTCAAAATTGATTTCTTATAAGTTTATCAACAACGGAAAAATAAATATTGCATGTTTACAAATCATAATTCAATGAATAACGTCACGATAACATAAACTAAGCTTACCTGGAGAAAAGAAGCTTATGCTGCCGTCACTCAAGTTCTGATAAGCAAAATTACGCCCACGGGTAGCATTCGTTTTTTTCATTCTTTTTATTTTCCTTCCAAAATATTTACTGCATTCACCGCCTCGGCTGAAGCTCCGGGATGTAGGTTATTGTGACGCCGTTTGCAAAATCGGCTTTGGCTTTTAATGATTTATCCAATACACTTTTGATTGGTGCTTTCAGTTGTTTTGTTTTCTGGTCATTAATTTTTTGATTGCTAAATAAATGCAAAAAACTACCTACCTCCTGCATCCCACAAGCTTTGTGATGGTTTTATCGGTATCGCCACGTGGTGGAGAAATTAGTTCTCTACGCATTAAGGCAATTTTTTGTCACTAAAGTTACTTTTTTAGTTGTACCAATTAACGAAAGACATGTAGAACCAAAATTTCGTGGTTGTGGGGTCAATATTTAAGAAGTTATGAAGTTACCAAAAGTCACTTTTTGTGTTTTTAGGTTACTTTTCATTCGTTAGGTCACTTTATTTTGCATACTTTTTTGCCTAATTCCCTTATTTATTTATCTTTCATTGCTACTGTAGAAATAAATTTACATTCTATGTAGGCCTAATGCTAAGACTTTTAATATATCTTCTACTATGGTAAGGATTTTAGGTTTGCACAAGCCCATGCTTATTCGTATCGCGTGTATTCCCGAAAACTTGTAAAGTAATTTTTTCGATGAAACAAATTGTGTTAACTTTTTATAACCACTTGTTTTCCTTGCAACAGCTAAACGCTAAAGTGTTTGATTGGCAGAAACTTTCTGCCAGAGGATGTAAAACATTACATGTGCATTGTGCAATTTGAATGTGCAGCTATAATTTGAGCACAAATTGAAGCTAATTTAAATGTGTTTTTTTATGTTGAATTGCTGTTATTTCTTTCGCTTTCTTGTTTCCGTTGAATAAAGTTACTTTTCGGTTACTTTTTTGCAAAATTAAAGTCACTTTTTTGAATTTTTTAGGTTACAAAAAAATCGCCCTACTGATTATGTTTTTGTTAAAACGATATACGTTACTCACAGAATGTTTTGTCGTTTTGCACAAATATGATTCTTCACTCCTTTGATTTCAATTTATTTTCCACTCATCTTCTGTTAAACATTGCCTCAAAAATGGTAATGCAGTAGGCTACACAGTATCTCTAAATCAGGGGTGGGGAACCTGCGGCCCGCGTGACTGTTCCATGTAGCCCGCGTCAAAATTGGGCTCCTTATTTGCAAAAGTGAAATCATTTGAAGCTAAACTACATCTGTGGAAAGTACAACTTGAAAACAATAACACCGCACATTTCCCTACCTTGCAAGAGCAAAAGCCTTCTACAACAGCTAAATATGCCCATGTATGTGTCAGTCTTATGGAGACATTTAATGCAAGATTTTTAGACATATAGAGTAAAGAAATGAAGTTAGATATTTTTGCCTCTTCTTTCAATGTGGTTGCAACTGATGTTTCTAGTAACTTCCAACATGAAATAGTAGAGCTCCAGAGTGACGGTACGTTGAAAACGATGTACCAAAACATTCCACTGCTCAACTTTTATCAGCGCTACATAAATGCTGATGATTTTCCAGTCATGCGGAAACATGCTTTGATATATGTGTCTCTGTTGGGAAGCACCTACCGTTGCGAGCAGTTTTTTCCTAATTGAATCTAACAAAAAGTAGGCTTCGCTCTACAAGACTGACTGATAAAAACGTGGAGATGCAGTTAAGAATTGCAACATCTTCCGTGTCAGCAGACATCACACAACTCACCAAAAATAAAAACTTTCAGCCATCCCACTAGCTGTGAAAGTGAAATAAATCATTGTCTACTTTGCTGCATTTTTTATCTGTAAATAAAATTTCGAATTTTTTAGTGGCCCACCTATGTTATTTCTCATTTTATGTGGCCTGCAATACTAAAAAGGTTCCCCACCCCTCTTCTAAATGCCGAAAAACGACCCAAACATGAAACTGATTATGAAAATGACACAAGAATTACATAAAAATGAGCGTGTACGACACAAAGTCTGACAACCTTGCTTAGTTAGGCTACAAGGGTTCCCAAATTGGTTACCTTTTAGGCTATATGGAGGCTTTCAAGGCAGTTGCAATATCTCAACCATCAGCAAAACAACATTTTATTAGGGACTTTACTGGTTTAGTAAAGTCCCGAAAGAGAAGGTGAAATTTAATTTTTGCATGAGGCTACATCAAATGTAATTAACTGTTTGAAGGTTGGGGGGGGGGCTGTCAATTCAACTTTTTTGCATCAACAGTTGTATCCCTAAAACCACTGAGGCTGCGACTATGAGATTTCTTGACTTTTCCTAACTTTCATTCACCTCTATTGAGCTGAAATTTTGAGCGAATAAAGGTTATAAATTGAGAGATATAAGGCATTTCTCAGCACATCCTCTGAAATATTTCATATTCTATTGTTCAAAATTTTCCCACCAGCTGGATGAAAGTAATTAATTTGGCCCATGTCTCGTTAATCCTAACTGCTTCACAGCGTGAAGGAAATTGACAGTATGCGTGGACCTTTTGTTCTCACCACGGCTTATAAGCGACGTCGATACAAGAAAAGCTTCAACTTTGATACAATGAGTTACCGTCGCTTGCGGTTGAAATTGCGTAAAATTAAACATAAGACTTGGTGCCAATGCATCTAGAGCGAGAATAGTTTTTCGCAGACAATTATGTCCTTTCAATCAAACAAAGCATAGGCTACAACGTTATTGCCTACTATAGAAGCTGCTCTGTAACATATTATGATTTTGGTTTCAAATCTTTCCTTTTGTCCGACACACTATCAAAAGCAGAAAAGGCGTCGATGTTCCCAAAGCTTCTCACATATACTTGTAAACATTTATTTCCAAGTCGACATGTAAAGATTTGAAATGCAATACGCTTCTCATTTGTGTAGGATAAACCAGAACATCACACTTTTGTGAAAAGGACGATCGTTCCACCATGTTTATACGTGATGCAGCTTAGTTGAATCAATATATTCGAGGCTTCTTGTACCAGGTTCACTGTCACTGATAAACTAAACCGCGATGCAGTACCTCGCAAAGCAATTGTAGCGTAACATTTCCATGTGCTATATATAACTCGTCATAAATTATAACTATATAACTCGTCATAAATTGTGAAAACTTGTGTATTTACTTGTCAAGTTGTCTCATGTGAAATATAAGTTTGCATAGCAATGTCACAATGAAATCTTATCTCCGTTTACCAAACTAAAGATATGAACTTATGCGACGTCTTGCAACGTTGAATCGACGGAAAGGCGGGTAACTGCCAAACTGAACTGAGAATGCATGAAAGAAATCGTTTATTATCGAATGGACGTGACGTCAGAAAACGATGAATCGACATAGGCTAGCGGCGAGAGATATTTTAGTTAGATAATGACACGCGGCAGCGCGTTTACATTGAATAAAAATACCTTTATTTTATCCATTTCTATTTCCATTCTTCCTAGTTTCGTCTCACAATAACAAACAAATGAAGTTACGCATATTTACTAAATTATTCAATAAACAATAATGCATCATCCAGCATTATGTCAGCGCTGATTGACTAGACATATTCACGAGTTGTGTGAGAATTGTATTCGATTAATCGCATTATTTATTGTAGGTAACACCAGCAAAAATTCAAGTAATTGCAGACTCTGCCTTCATAAGTGTAGTTTAGAAGTAGCCATCTCATATTGAGCCAATCCAATCAATGTAAAATAAAACGCTTTTACTTGATAGCGCGTGTGATATATAGGTTTTATCTAACAACTACTTTTAGTTACATTGAAAGTGAATGAGTAAGCATTATGCAGTCTGTGACAAAGACTGGAAATGTATAATCAGAAAATATAATATCATAAAGTATATTGCGTTATGTACATCTAGTAATTTTTATGAACATGGT
Organism: Aplidium turbinatum; assembly: GCF_918807975.1. NCBI lineage: Eukaryota > Metazoa > Chordata > Ascidiacea > Aplousobranchia > Polyclinidae > Aplidium > Aplidium turbinatum. The sequence goes on along the minus strand of NC_137480.1, from coordinate 17,419,817 downwards.
ATCATTTTGCAGGCAGGCGTTTTTATAGAGATACAAACTTATTCCATAGTTTGATGTATGGCACTTATCCAACTGTTTCATAATGCGAATAGCTGTTTTAGTTGAATTTAGAAAAAAATATAACTTATAACCGCAGACAGATGCAACTTTTTTCATGCTTTAGGCAATCGGCAGTACGGTGAACTATAGTGGTACATAACATAACCCATATGCGGGGTAATCGCAAGGGTCAACCCAAGTAATGGAAAGGTTCTTTTTGAATTATGGTGATGGAATTCTTGTAATGCTATTGAACTTCATCTTTTTATGAAAAACTTATATTGTTTGCATTTGCAAGAAATATCAAACTTTTGGATTTTTTTTATCACTGAACTGTCCGTTAGTAGAATGTTTCTTTATTACCTTAGTTAGGCCTATTGGTAAGTCAGGAAAGTATTTGTTGATGTGACATATGAGGATATTGTAAGAGACCGAGTTATTTTGTAAATAGTATTTGATTTTTGGACACCATCAAAATTTTCTCACAATACACAAATGCGCATCGAGATATAGTGCTCACAGTTTGGAAAAGTTAGATTGTGATAATTACAACTTGCCTGAGTAGGCCTACAGCAAGGGACAATCAAAATAGATGAAACCGCATTCATGGTAATATAGACGTTTTGGAAACTGCTCTTTTCGTTTTCAATATAATAACAAGAATGACAGCTTATTTTCACTAAACATATAAACAAATATCAAAAATTATGAATGAACAGCGCATCTATATTTTTCGGTTTAGGTTCAACAATCTAGCCGTCAAAATGATGGAATATTTGGTAATTTTGTTGAGACATACCATTGCCCAATCGTTGAATTTACATCAGAGATAATTTTATTAGATAGATTATCAGTTTCATGCACATGGTTTCATTCAGCGTTATAATGTTGTTTTTCAAGCCACGTGGCGTTCATGGTCATAACGCAACATTGCAGAAACAGCCAATATTGATACCAGGTAGGCCTACTAATTATTACGCCGCTTTCGTCAAATCTACGTCGCTAAACGACGATATTGTGCAAACGCCTGTTGGATTTCCCTTCTACGTGTAGTTTATCATAAACGTGAAGCATTGCTCAAAAAGCTAATCTGAATCACCATAGATAACCATAGCATTCATATAGTTTCATCATCAGTAAATATGTAAAGTGCACTTCACAATTTTTAACAACGGTCTGACAATTTATTATATTGCAAAGTTTTGATTTATTCTCGATTTTTATAATTCTGTGTAACAGTTTTTTTCTAACTAGTTTCTATGGGACTAACAATTTGTTTCATTATACATTTTCTTTAGTATTTCAACGCCATTATTAAAAAAATTACGTCCTTTTCACTTTTAAATAAAACATGGCAAGGCAAGGATTCAGTGCTGAAGAAATATTGCAACATGTTTTACTGGATTCTGACGACGAAAGCCAGGCGGATGATTTGGAGGATTTATGGCACTCCGATTCAGATGAAGAAGCGGATTCTTCTCCGTCAACTTCCGCAACAGCGATTCCGATCGAGATTGACGACCAGTTACCTTCCATGGGCGATGTTCAACCGGAGTTTGCGCCATCAGGACGGATTATAACATCGAAAAGACTGGTGAACAGCATAGATTCCTATCTCGACATGAACAACTACGATGCTGTTGAGTTTTCCTGACACACTGAAGTCTTATACAACTTTTGTAGAAAAGCCAAAGAACAGACAAGAGGGCGGCGTCAGCATTACTTGGTCTAATGCGAGACCGGTGCACAATGGGAGAAGGGGCCGGGCTAACATTATATCTGGCCCGATTGGTGTTAGAGGAGAAGCCAAAGAAGCCAAGACCCCTCGGCAAGCATGGGAACTATTTTTTTCTTTAAACATTTTGAACATTATTGTTCAAGAAACAAATAGAAAAATTGCCACACTCATTTCTCAATTGCCAGAGAGAATTTTAGATGACAGCAGGTACTGCTATTTTGGCCCAACCAACAACGAGGAGATGCTGGCCTTTGTTGAATTGGAGTATTTTCGGGGGCTTTTAGGACAGGCTGGTCATTCCACGGATGTATTGTTCAATCAACTGCAAGGACATCCCGTGTTTAGTGCAACAATGAGCAAGAACCGCTTTAAATTTTTATTTTCGAACATTTCGTTCGACGACCAAAATACTAGGCCGCAACGTTGGAAGAATGACCGGTTGGCCGCATTTCGAGTCGTTTTCGAAATGTTTAACAAAAACTGCGGCAAACATGTCATTCCAGGTGACTACTTGTCGTTGGACAAAACGCTATACCCCATGAGGACACAAATTGCCTTCAAGCAATATAATCCAAACAAGCCTGCGAAATATGGCCTTCTGTTGGCGGTAAACGCCAGCAGATTCCCATACACATTTGCGGCATCAGTCTATTCAGGTAAACCGAAGGAAGAGCCATTTAATTTTTACGTTCGTGGAACAGAAGAACTGGTAAAAGGAATGGTGATGAGCCTGGAACAACACGGTGACCTTCAAGGTCGGAATATTTTGTATGACCGCTTTTACACCTCCATACCACTCGCGCAGTGGTTGCTTGACAGGGGTATAACGTCAGCTGGAACCCTCAACGCTATACGTAGAGGAATACCCCTGGAAGTGAAGCAAGTGAGTGGTAGGGAGAAATCTTCGTACGAAATTTATTGGCAGACGAGTGAGGCTGATCTCAGCCTACATTCTTATGTAGTAAAAACGAAGAATTCTGGCATGCGGAATGTGTTGATGTTGACGACCATGCAACCTCTATTGGGGATTACCAAGGATGACGGCAAAAAGAAGCCAGGCTTGTATAAGCTTTACGACTTCACAAAGGGTGGCACCAATATCATCGACCAAAGGATGGGTTGGTTCATTCACGTGCAAAGCGAAGTCCCCACGGTGGACAACTACTGCGTTTGCTTATTGAGAAGGTGCCAAAGCCACAAAAAATAAACTACCATAAAACCGTGGCCAATGTCAATGCTGTGAAAAGCCTTTATGCCCTGCACATTCCATACGAGTATGTCAAGTTTGCTTTTGCGCAGAATAAACTATTTGAATGATTGCGGTTTTATAAACTTTGGCTTCAACCACAGCCTAAATAAAACGCGGAGCTCAATGAGAGATTTTCCTTTTTTCCTTTTATTAGACAGATAGCTATTTTTACGTTGATTCAACATATCAAGACGTTGAATACTTGTAAACATGTGCGGTTTTGCAATTAGATTGCTTATCAAAATCATCTATCCTTTTTTGTATAAAAAGTGGGTCATAAAACTAATCGTAATGCTCGATGTAAAATTCAGCATTTTTATATGCTGAAACAGTATTGTATTCATATTTTATAAATCCATTTTCTATTTAGAAAATATCAATATAATGCGGTTTGAGCATAGCTGAATTTTAGCACGGATACAACGACTGATTTTATGACTTTTATACAAACAAGGACAGAAGAGAAGTAATCTAATTGCAAACCCGCGCATGTTTACATCGTCTTGCAATAATGAATCCACGTCGAAATGATTGTATTAGCGTTGTATTCAATTTCTCGTATTATCGAACTGTAAATGTGCAGCCACTTGTAATTTCAATGTGCCTCATTGCATATTCTTAAATATTTCTGAATTTGTGTGTACATAACCTGACAGAACACAGGTTGCTTTACCATTGAATCAAGTTGAAAAACGTTGCTGCAAGAGCCTTGTGCCAATTGCTGCAGTCCGGTATTGCTGTAACCAAATCAAAATACTTATCAATATTTTGCTGCCAAACTGACATTTTTATCGCATAAACGCCCATTAGGCAAAAAAAAAAGGCAGCTAATTCTTTGTAAAGTATTTCTCCAGGTTCACAATGATTTGACGCATAATAAATACTACTTTGAATAAATCTAAATATTGTTTGGATTTTAGTGTGTGGCATATGAATCTTAGAGAGCTTATTGAATCCACAAGAAAATGACCCGAGGCATTACAGATTTTCCTTTTGATGAAAAGCGTTGTGACGTTCTGTTAATTAATGAACCGTAACTGTTTTATTTTGAATTTCTTTCTGACTTCTGTTTATGTAAAGCATCATCGACTTTATCGGGTAATCTTACTCCTAGTACTAGCCTTGTATGTAGCCGAGTTCACATTGAACTTACATTGAGAGACGCTGTTGCAACTACAATACATTGCATTTAAACCGCTTTTTTTGTTGCATGATCTTCCATTCGTTTCGTGGATTACATAATAGTATTTGATAAACGCCACCCTGCTTCTTCAGCTGGTCTACATTTGTTAATAAAGCGTAGGAGTTGCTGTTCTTGGAACCGAGGTCACAAGATCATAATCCAAATTGGTGTGACACGCGTTCAGAAATCTCATTACTGCATGTAATTGATGAAGCATTGTTCTTTTAGTCAAGAAGCGAGCTTTATTTTGAGCGTGGGAAAAGTTATTATTTTGCATGAAAAATATAGATTCAAATTGAGATTATGTAAAAAAAATTTAATTACAACATGGCAATGCATGTTCTTCATTACTCTACCAAAAAATAATGTGTAAACTCACGCTACAATTGCTTTAATCGCAAAATAATCCAAAAGTCATAAGTCACCTCAACATTTCAACGTCTATGAGCAGTTCTAAAATTCACATAGGTTTAATTTTCGGATATGCTCAGCGTGAATAATTTTACAAAGTGAATCCCAAAGTTTGAAGCCGTACCTTAAAAAATAACAGAGATATCACTCCTAAAGCATAAGAAGAATCGACAGCCCCCCCCCCAAACTGAGCAAGACTCCAGGGAGCCCAACCTCGTAAGGGTTAAAGCAACCATGGCTACCTAGAGATACGGCCTGATTTGTTACATTCTACAGACTTTCCACATTTTGCTAACTTTTGGTAACTGTCTGAATAAAAACTTTTAAAAATATTATTTTAACTTTGCCGAAAGTTTCGGCAAAATGTCAATTCAGCAAAATGTCTTTCGGCAAAATGTTCCTTCGGCAAAATGTCCGGGTACCTGATTACACACCCTTTGATAAATTTTCAGTCTGTTAGCCGCTTGCTGACAGTCTGATTGAATGTTTTCCAGCGGAGGCCTACTTGTTAATCACGACAGATGGCATGCTTATTGGTTACTGAAGAACTGATATTATCATATATTTGATTCTAAATGGATTTCTCGCTACTCTGCGATCCTTATTGCTTATAGCTGCAAAATTACCAAACTGTGTTATTTCCTAAGATTTACTTGCACAAAATCTTATCGTTTTGAATCAATACGTAGGCAATATGGCCAACATATAAATGTCAGATTTTGTTGTGACCGCCGCTTTTCTATTGAAAAGGAAACAGAACTCTAAAATTTCTTCAAATTTAACGAACATATTGATTTGTGAGTTGCAATGCTGCTTCTAAACTAAGGCTGCTTGAAAAAAAATTGAAAAATATTTTCATTTGACACAATACTGCTTGTTTTAGTTTTATTTTTTTAAATAAGCACACGAAAGAAAAGAGAAACTCTCAAAAATTCTACGTAGGAAGCAACCTAAACAACAGAGTGGGCAGCCTTGTGTCATATTAAAACATGATCGATTGTTCTTTTAGACTTACGAGTTATGAAACAAAATTTGATTTAGTTTAGGGTTATTTTTTGTGGTATGTAAATCTTTGAATAAAAAACACTTCCAGCAACCCCATTCTAAAACAATCATAGCTTATTTGGCTACAGGCAGTACAGTAGTCTTGACAGAGAAGTCGAACGTGCACTTTTGGACCAACATCTGAGATGATTTCATAGGCTTGAAACTTTTTTGGGGGGGTCGGAAAACTTGGAAAAATCCCCGTATATTCTTCAGAATCAGTGTGTTTGTATCCAATCCACATTTCTTCTGATGACAGCTTCTGCACTTTTTGGAAAAAAGAAACTATTCCAAATCTCTTGCTTCCTCAACGATTTTACTGGTTGCTTATTACCCGCATAGCTTATTTTTTTAAAAGTAAAGTAAAAAGTAAACTGAAAAAATGCTATGTTTTGTTTTTAGAGGTTTCTTGCTCAGAAGGCCCGGAAATCGTATTGGTGCGGCCCTAAATAATCCTCTCGACAATTTTGGTTACAAGGAGGGGCTCCAAAAAGGGGAGAAGTCGGGAAACTTTCCCCCCTAAGCACAACATTGTAACAAATGAGTAGTTTTTTGTTTTGTCGCTTTTGAAGCAGGCCCATTTTTACTACTAAAATAAAAATTTACCAACTTAAAAATAAACAAATTTTTGAATGAGATGCGTAGTTACAAGTATTTTTCAATCATTGTAGATGCTACTTTAGATGTTTCTCATCAAGAACAAATCATTTTCCTATTAAATCAGGCTATGTTAAACTGCTTCAACATGTAAAATCGGATGCTGTTAAGCCTGCTGATCTCTGTATCTCTGAGCGTTTTATGTTGTTCTAACTTGAAAAGTAGTGTTGCTTGTGATGAAACATTTAATAACCCAATTGGGGTTTTTATTCACTGAAATAGAGAAACACAAAACAATAAAAACTAAAGACAAACTAATAGCAGTAGGTAACGTAGGGGAAGGTATGGACTGATGAGCCACTTTTTCACATTAAAAGCTATAGTTGGTTAACTAATCACTCTATGATGATATAAACTTCCACACAACATAGTGTGATCACTTCAGTATATTGTGTAAAAAATTCAACCACATATAATTATAGGATCAACAAAAATATTTGACAACATTGACGGTGATCAGAGTGGTTCAAGGGTGCAAACGCGTTTGGACCCTTGAACCACCGGGTATGGACCCTTGAACCACTCTGATAAGTTTGACCTTAAAGATGTTTAGAGCAAACTTTTATGATACAATAAATACACTGCCAAATACGCATACTGCTAACAGTTTGCAGAAATAGATTAAGCAATATTAAACTGCGAAAAGTCGGTTCAAAACTTTTTAATGTCAACTGTTTGTTTTGTCGTTCTTGCAAGTGGTGGGGGGAGGACAAAAACAATTGATAAGGCATCACCAGCTTCGCTAATCATTTTATAATACTTTACACTCCACTTACAATACACAATAATTTCTAAAATAAAAAATAAATGAAACATGTTTATTGTCCCTCAATTACGCATTGTGCTAACCCATGAACTATGTGGTTCAAGGGACAACACTTTTGGTGGATCATCGGTCAGGACTGTTGGTGACAAAGTTCCATCTTAGCTTTACTTAATTAGAATGAAGTAATATCTAAATGAACTGTACTAAATCCTGCACTATATAGCCCATTACAATTTCTGAATTTTATATCTCGATGCTAGCTGTATTTAAGTTTCTGTAAAGCTCCAAACGCAAATGAGAAATTTTACTAAAACACCTCAAAATCACACCCCACCCTCTAACTTGCAAAATTTTAAAAGATTCCATCCAGAACTTTCCAAGAAATACTATTGAACTAAATGCAACTTATTTAGTTGATAAAAATTTTACTATAAGGTTTTATTCGAATTTGGAAAGGGGTGGTTTATGGGTCAGGTATGGTCATGGGTCCATACCTTCCCCTACTACTTATTAGGCATACAACACAAACTTCTACTGTCGTCGTCGTCGTCGTCGTGTGAGCTTCTGGGGCCGAGGGTCTATCCTTTTACCACCCCAGATTCACGCTGTTCCCGGACTACACTGGAAGACTACTAGAGAGCAGCCAGTCTTTGGTTTCATCATCCATGACGCGCAGACCTTCCACTCCGTTAGGTGGCTTGAAGATGGAGCAGTCATTGATGATGTGGTCTGCGGTCTGTTTCTCGGCACCACGTTCACAGGAGGAGGAAGAGGCCATTTCCCATTGGTGCATGGTTGAGTGGAAAAGCCCGACGCCCGTACGGAGACGGTTGAAAACGCACTGATGCCTGTCTTGGTAGTGTTAGACCGATGGGGCGTGTGTCGGCGTCGAGGATGAACGAATAGAGTCTGGTGGCGGTTGACTTCCATTCAGAACTCCATTTATGGTCCGCCCAAGCAGCCGCAGAGATTTCTTGTACATCAGCTTCGTTGATAAGAAGTTGAGCGGCTGGCACGAATGGGTGTCTTGATTTCAGTCGACGGGGGTGCTCGTTTGGGAGAGCAGAGATCTTCTGGTGGAGAAAGTGGTTAGGCTCCAGTGCCCGTCGACCGAGGGACAGAGTGGCTTCTTCGCGACGAAGCTCAGCGGGTTGGATGCCAGCGAGAATGGGGAGATTGTCCAATGGTGTGGGACGCAGGCATCTGGTCACTGTGCGCAGGGCGATGTTTATGGCAGTGTCGATGTTATGGCAGTGAGCACTGCGGCACCAAACAGGTGCACAGTACTCTGCTGAAGAGTAGACAAGGGCTAAGGCTGCTATACGCAAAGTGTCAGCCCTCGCCCCCCAGCTAGAGCCTGTCAGGCGCTTGAGTAGCGCAGCGCGGGATGTGAGTTCCACTGTAAACTTCTACTGTAACGTAAAGCTTCAAACATAAGACAGCGACGCTCTGGCACAGCAGTTGAAAGGAAAGGTTGCTTGCGGTGCCAGAGGCATCGCGCTTCTTAATCAAGCAACATATGTCGTAACTACCAAACACAAATTCCAGACGTTGTCAAGACGTAAATACCACACTGCTTTGACTAAGCATGTACTATTTTTGCTTGACCAACTGTATTTTGACATGGAAAACTACGCCCAGGCATATGATAATGGATCCAACATATTTGTAAAAGTGTCCAAGCAAGATTGACGGAAGTAAACCCTTCTTGCCTATTAAAGAAAATTAAAGCTGTTCAAAGCGATTAGGCTACAACCTGATAATACAAATTCACTAAATGAGCTACTGTCACACAAAATAATCAATTTATCAAAAAATTAGCTTTCCAATTATTTCATTAGTGAATTTTTTATTGAATTTGTTATTTTGTTTTAAGTTGCAACTTCTGCAGGCCAAATGGTGGCAAAAATTTATCAACACCAAAAGTTTTTTTTTTTTTTGTATTCAGGCTTACAACAAGTTGATGAGTTAAAAAAAACTCATTAAATTTATTTTTTAAAGCTTATAAAAGCATTGAGTTAGGCTTAATTGAAAAGCTTTGTTTATTCTTGAGTTTACCAAGACCAGCGTCTTAATTGAAAACATCCGGCAACGTTTTTGCATAACGAGCCCTGTACTAAGTCTAAGCAGGTAGTTTTACATCCTGCATTTTTAACAATCCCTGCTTGATCTATTTTTTATATTCAAATAGATTCAAAAGGCAAGTGACACCTTTTAAAGAGTAAAAATTACTGCTTTATTTCTGAAATTTGTAAACATATTTAAAAATAATGCAAAAACCAGATTTAGCAAAACTATGCAAACATTTTACTAATACTATTCTGTGTCTTTAGCTAACGGTTGTACTCTAGAAATTTCTTCAGAACTTTTCATGTCTTCAAGTAAATCCCTCAGCAAATTAGAGAGTATGTTAGATGCAGGTGCATTCGTTTTGTGGTTGAGATCAACGTTCGATGCTTTGCTGCCACCAGGCGAATAGCTTGCAGATGTTTTTTCTCCGCTAAAAGCTTCTTTGTGGTTTTCTGTCACTTTTTGAAGAGCTTTTGACACTTCTCCGTCATTGTTGCATTCAGAGCTTCTTGAAGCGTTATTAACGTGATTAATATCCCTTTTTTCTGAATTATCTTGTTCTTTCTTTTTACCGACTCCATTCCTATCATTGTAAAATCATGTTGTGGTATAGGGTTAACAACTTTGAGGCTTGTATCATGATTATAGGCTACTAACAAAAACAACTTAGTCGGCTTCGATTTTATAATAATTTTCTCAACAACTAGAGAATTATTCAGCACAGTTTATTCAAACTTTTGTAATATTCGTATGCTGAAGTGAATGATTTGTATTCTAGAGGTGTGTGGCAGTCTACTTTCAAAGGTAAATATGGACATAGAACATGTTTTCTGACCAGCGAAAGAAGAGATAAACAACATTATGCTCTATCAAACTTTCGAAAATAAACGTTTTACGTATGGAAGCCAATTTACACAAACCTGCTTTACTTTCATCCCTTGATGTACAGTATATTGGCATTTTCAGTCGCTCTTTTTAGGAATTATTAAAAAATATAACCTATCATTTTACACTTACTCCTTCGTAATGATATATACACCTATGATTGACTGCACGACTCCAAACAAGAACATAAAAATATGATCAAATTGAACGTTGTAAAATTCTTTGTAAAACATAACACCGGCCAATATAGCGCTTGTTGTAAAGAACATGAAGTTTACAGGCACAACATCTGATACATTGTAGAGCTGCATAGCCTGAAAATAAAACAATGTATTTATTCTTTTGGTCCATTTACTCAAAACTGAAAGATTTATTTGTGGTAGGCTACGTCGTATGGTATCTCTATTACAAAATGTAAGAGCGCCAGGTAGTAGTTTGGTTTAGTGACCAAACTGAAGTACGCCAGACTCTCAGATATTTTGTGGTTTTAATTCTGTGAAGTTAAGTTTTAACAGAAAATTTATATTTGAAAAAAAAATTAAGTTTATATTATAGCTAACTATAAAGGCTGCCATGCCTGCAATAACAGCCATGACAAGTGTGAGACGCAGTCTTGTAAATTCATCCAATATTTGAAAAAGGATATGAGTACGTGCTGGCATCAAAATAATTTTAATAATTATTTTCCACAGCCTATACAAGAAAGAGTCTAAATCAAACAAAATTCTATTGTTATTACACATTAAATAGAAGTGTAGACGAGGTAGCCTGTTATTTTTCTTTTGGTGCTTGTATTTTACATGTCAACATCTCTAACTTACTAGCACATTTTTCACAATTTATTTTTTCTTTTGAATGCAAACGAAACTAAAGCGATCTTGTTCTTGCCACTTACACGATTTAGAAACCTTATTTGTGTGAATGTTGTAACTGGAATAATAGCCAATGAAATAAAGAATACTGGGTTGAGGACGTGATCTTTTTTTTGAATGATTGTTTCTGTTATCATTGTGGACACAGCTTTTGCCGCAATAATTGTGACAGAAGCCACTATGGCGACCAGCAGAAGAAGGATCACCATCTGCTCTTTCCCTCGCACATATCTACAAAGTAAGTTTGTTTGTGTCAATAATTTATAAATTGTCCAAAAAAATCTAAATAGTATACTTAATTGAATTGTTAAGATTTTGGTAAGGTGATCTTTTTATTTTATTTTTATCAAGTATTGTCCGTTTGTGACAGTCATTTGCTGTTTACGTTATGAGTTGAGGTAGCCTACTCAATGGCGGTTGTTCAGCGAAATCTATATTTTAATGTCAATGCACAATTGCGTTACTCTTAACGTTACTCAATTGCGTTAATGAATAACTGTGACGGACGGAAGCGATTAAGGCATTCAGCATAAGCTGTATGCTACTGGTATAGCACATACAACGATGTTTCAATGTGCGGGAAACAGATTACAAACTGCAATCAAAATCACAAAGAACTAACCGAGTCCAATTTAAAAAACATCTGCCAGCGCTCTTCAAGAGAAGACATCGAACATGTCAAAAGCTTTGTGGTAGTGTGCCATGTGGTTGCGCAATTAATGTAAATTACAGGTATCCTAGCTCAATATTAGACATCATCAGACTGGTCTTTGATTAGCTATTTGTTCAAATTCGTAGTTTTTGTTTCTCTTGTTTACAAACATTAGCCTTTGATTCATAGTAACAAGAGATATCTTTCAAACGATCATCTAACATTGCTTCAACAGAACTGTAGACAGTGTAGAGTAATGTCTGCTTAGTCAAAGTTAAAAACTGATTACATTTCCAATGGTCTGGTTGTGACAAGTGTTTGATTTTAGTTGACATTCTGTGACTTGCATAAATTTGATCGCCCGTATATGTTGGATGTCAAGTCTCTACTTCCTTTCCCGTTAAATTATTGTTATAATTTTTGCAGTTTTTTTAGGACTTGGAGAGTATCGTCCGCACCATCGCTGGACATTAGCGTATGTGCATCCACAAGATTAGTTAACATTATTTTTTCATTAATTAATCTCACTACAGATGGTTTGTTTGTAAAATTGAAGATAATAATACAGCCAGATAGAACAAGTTGTTCCTTTTTTTCGCGTCACCATCGCCTTTACGTTTTAAGACGTTGAAACGATATGCATAAGCATGGCAACTTCCGATACGGTAGTTCTACTGTATGTCATATTTTTAATACCACAACATGTTAAAACAATAACTAAAGTTTATGTTTTCAGCACAATGTTACGAATATCACTCTTCAGTATTCGTTGCTGGATTCAGTTGATCAACAATATAAGAAATAGCCTATACGTGCTGGGAGGTTCATCAAAGTGGCCATTTAGAAAAAAATCGGTATAAGTTTTTCATGTCCGCTGGTAAATATCAGACCTGTCAATAGACAATTTTATTTTTGAAATGTTAGATTCAACCTGAAGTGCATTTGCAGCCCAGATTTAAATAATTCAATCGGTACGTTTTTTTCATCAGCTGTTCTGTAATTTTCGACATATGGTATACTCTCTGTCACAAAAGATTTTGCTTAGTTATCATATATAGCCTACCTCGACAAGACCAGAAATTTTTACAACTTTTCAAAAGTGTTATTTGCAAACACCAAAGTAGTTGGCTACTAAAAGTATTTTAAACAAAACAAACCAGTCAAGGACTTCCTTTTTTTTTTTTTTTTTTATTTATTAGGATTTTCTAAGCGCAAGAAATGTGCGACAAAATATAAGTCCTATAGGGTCTATACTTAAAATAATATCAAAATTTTTATGTTTTGTGGAATTTCTTTGAAGGTATAAAATAAGAGGTCTGGCAACACTCCAAAATAGATTTAACATTTCAGGCACTAAAAATGATATACTAGCGTTATGCATTAGCAGTGCATTATTAAGCTACAGTGCATTAACGTAAAAAATAAAAACACAAAAAACTATATTATACAATACACAACCACACCAATAGGTCCAGAAATAATAATTTATTTATAAGCGTGTGGCACTTTTCGCTATAATAAAAAGAAAAAAAAAGAAATAGTAATTACGCTTGACTTACTTTAAATAAAGAAGAATCACAAGAACAAATATTTCAACACTAAGGTAGACAACGAATGGCCATGCTTGCAAATACAAAATAATCTCCGCAGACGTGAGAACAGGTTTTCCTTTCACGGAGAAACTTACAAGAATAACAGATCCAACCTGGAAACCATGACAAGCCATTAAAAAACAACATCATGAAATAAATATTATGGATTTTCTTTGTCATTCACAACACGCAGCTTGAAAGGGTAGTTCCTTGAATGAATTTCTGATTAATGTCTGGTGGTGACAATTATATGGTGATATTTTAGATAAATGGTCCAGTTTTTGATTTCATTTTTGGATAAAGCAAAAATGGGTCACAGTTTTAATATACTATGAATGTCTACGACAACTTGCTTTGCATTCTTTCAACACGTTTTGTGATCCTAAGCCAGTATGCTAATGTGTTATTTAGCTTCAGTATAACCACGTCTTTAGCATATGTTGGATGCTGAGAGCATGTCCTGGCACTCGACACAAATCACTGTATGCAGGCAGCCTAGTTGTTTTTTCTTATTTATAACTAAAGGAAACGTACGACTTAGTCAAAAATTCGTGAGCAATTCTTTAAACAACATCTGCGCTATTGGTGTGCTAGAGCTGCTAATCGAAGGGTTAGTGGTGTAGGCTATCATCCTTGTAAAATTTTATGATAGGCTAATTTTACAGCAGGACTGCACAACTCAAAATGGTAGAAAGGCTACAAAAACTATGTTTCGCGAGCTTTATACAAACATTGTAACGTTTCTATACAGCCTATAGTGACTATCGAATAACAGATATTATTCTGATAGGATACAGATGAAACCAAATTATTTGAAACAAATTAATAAATCAAAAGTTGGTGTTACAAAATTTAATTGTAGAAATTAATACATTTGAATCATCTAGTGAGCCGCATGTAGCCCGCAAATCGTATGTTGTGCAGACCTGTTTTACATAGATAGCTACTTGTTAAACAAAGATTTTTAAAGAAAACAAAAATGTAGCCTACTCACAATGACAAAAGTAACTCCCATCATACTTGACATGGTCAACGGCTCGTGTAGAAACACGACCGCTATGATAGCGTTAGCTATTACTCCTAAGCTACCAAGTGGAGCAACTAGTGATGCCGGAGCAAATCCATAAGCCATGAAGTTTCCCCACTCTCCCAGACCCATGAGAATCATCCCAAGCCACCACCATTTGTCAACGCAGTAGTTCAGTTGACTTTCTTGGCCCAATCTGTGTAGGGAGTACTTATTTTAGTTTTAAATTGCAATGTACAGGTGAGTGAAAGTTACCAAAAAGTTTCATAGAGTAGATAGATCATTATATCACTACTCCTTGTTGGCAAGGATATACTTAAATCTTGCGGTCCGGTTTTATGTTTCCACTAACAAAAATCCTTGACATTTAAAGCTTTTCGTAATAGGCTACAACACGTTTCGAAATATTCAAACGATTCATTCTTGTTCGACACAGTTTTGTCTTGATTTCGTTTTATTTTGAAGGCTTAAGAAAGTTTAGCAAAACAATGGCCTAGGTTTTAAAAACTGTTTCATTTCGACAGTTAATTTGCGGCAGTAGCGTAGCCAGGAATTTTGAAAGGGGGGGGTTTTGACGACCCAACGGCGGGGGGTCTGGGGGGCATCCCCCAGAAAATTTTGAAAAATTACTTTGAATTTGGTGCATTCTGAGAGCATTTTCAACAAAAATGTAGTTACGAATATTCCTGTAAAATGGTGGTGTCTGGAGGCATAGCAAAAGGATAAGATCATGTTTTCTTCGGCATTTTTCGGAAATAAAGCTTAGTCTCTATGTTTTCTTGTTGCTAATTCCTGGCTAAGATGTTTGGTATTGGCAAAACTTGCTCTTTTAATGCAATTTTGTTTAAAATTAAGCATTTTTTTTTAGACTGAAAGCATCATTCTCAATATGGTGACGTCACACGCGTGCCAAACGGGGGGGTTGTAACCCCCAAAACCCCCCCCCCCCTTGGCTACGCCACTGATTTTGCGGTATGTTTTGTCACGGTAAAAATTCAATGTTCTGTTAAAAAAGTTGCTTTAAACAAACCAAAACTTGTTTAGGCAGCTCTATTCAAATACTGTAGAAAAAACATTGATGATTTGTTAAACGACTGTATACAATCTCGTACTGTAGGCTATACAATCTCCTGTGGGGGTTCCGGTATGCAGCAGCTTGTAGCTATACTAATGATAAACACAATTTAATCAAAACATAATACTGTTATTATAAACATAAACAGTACAAACAACAATGTGGAAAATCCGTACATAAACTATACAGTTATGCTGTTGAGAATATTTGTTTCCACAGTATTTATGAGTTTTAGGGTTAGAATTATTTAGTCATGAACCTCTACTAGGATTACCGAAGTTAAAGATCTCTATTAGGAATGATCTTGAGTGAAGATTCTGTAACATCACTTCCTAAATTGTTTCATTTTGGTTCTTAAACTTGCATTTTATCACTGTATGCGAATATCAATGCATGCGCAATCCCACACGAGTCATTGGACATCAGTTTGGCAACCGCTGTTTCAAATGAACGAAAAACGCTTCCAAAACGCACCTGTTATGAGCTTTCTTTTGAACATTTAGAGATATGCTGATGAGCAAATTCCCACACAAAGCAAGAGCCATACCGATCACATGACGGTCAACGTAGGAGTCAATCGTAGGCAGGCTAGTGGAGTTTTGAAGCGACCGGTTGGTAATCAAGAGAGTATGATTATTGAAATCCAGTTTCAAAGATTTCGATATTAAATATAAATCAGCTGTTTCGTTTTCGTAACTTCTATTGAGCATTGTTCTGTTCCTAAGTCAATTTTAAAAAAAGGCTAGATTTTCCTGTTTTAACGAAGCAGTATTAATTTTAACATTTCTGCTCTAAAATTACTTTAAAATTGTAAAAAAAAACCTGCACAGTTACTCTGTACGCCATAGGCTACAGGTGTATGAACTATCTGATTCTATCATTATGTTTTGCCAAACATGCAGTTCTGCTGTAGACTTAACAAATACCTTGTGGTATATACTTCGCCTGTTGAGACCGACTTCATGGCTTCACAAAAAGCTTAAATTGGGTTATTGAGGTAGATGGACCGAATATCGATTATTAATTTTCTCGACAACGTTCATATCGACGTAAAGAGGGATATATTTCAACTGCAAATAGCTATTATAAATCACTCTCAATCAATATTTCTCGTATATCTTTCTTCCATCTGTATCTATGTCTGCTCTCTTTTTAATTTCCTTTCATAACTGTGGAATTTACAATTTTTGGAAAGCATTAACGCTTGCACAATTAACGCTTTCACTTTAAACAAAAGGCAAGAACCTACGAACCGTTTTAAGCCTCTTGATATAAACATGTTACTTACTGTAGATTTTTTCGTCGTGTTTTGCCTTGCAGGGCGATATACTGATATTGCCTTCAGCTCGGGAGGAAATGCCCCCACTTCCTGCTTCCTCAAATCTACCGCAGTTAAAAAAAATTCTGTTTAAGCATCACGTTTCAAACATCAAAAGCTTTCTTCATGAACGTTTATAACAATTTTCTTGTTGACAAAATACAAAAAATACAGCCAAAAATACCCCTATCAAAATCAAATGACTAAAATTACAGCTTTTAGTCTGTAGTCACGTGAGTCGTTAGCACATAAAACCGCTTTGTAAAGTCAATCGTTTCAAGGTTCAGTCAATTCTTACAGAAATAAAACTTCTTGTATCTTAACGTAGGCTACACTTCTTTCAATGTAAATGTATTCTTTTCACTGGGCTTGAAATTCTCTTGGTAGATTGCATGATCCAACGTTTTCGCAACCTGATTGTTCAGCAAAAAAGCACACTCTGATCTTATCATTTTACTTACTATCACTTTGGTGTGCTTATACGAATGCGCCATTTTACATTTTAAATACTAATAGTAAACCTATCTTACACTATACCTGTAGGTCGCGTGCAAGTAACCAGTTACTGTATAATGTATATAGATGTGGCAAGACGGTATAAACCCATCATAGAACCTTTGTTATATGAGTAAATGTTATTTCCTGTTCTTCGCCGTCGCGTGCGGGTTGTGACGTACATTGTTATAACATCGCTTCGACATTGCAAACATGCAATCCCTACTTTACAATAGGATATGTGTAGGCGAAGATAAATAATGACGACTTAATTTTTCTAGGACTTGTTGTTTTATGAATCTTTCTCTACTTCTAATATTTAAGCCCAACAATCTTTATGCTTGTAATGAACGTTTAACAGGACGTCGGTTCGACACCGCTCCAGAGCACGCGGCTGTGTCTCCTCAAACACACTTAATGGCATGCCAAAAAAAGGATAGCAGCTAACTCGAAGACTATTATGTCCCTTCGCTGCTTCCTGTTGACTGTTGAGTTGCATCTATGATGGCAGCTCACTGTATGCAATGTTGTAACGGGCGCAAAATAAAACATGACTATTATAATTAAGTGAATTTAGAACCACATTCTTGTATTGAGTCTGTCACGATAGCAAATTTTTGTGTGAATATGTCGCTTTAACGAGAGGTGATGAGTGACTTTTATTATGTTTCAGTATAATAAGACTTGCTTTTAATGTTCAGACTCAAATTTTTACACGCACGAAAATATAATGCACAAATGAAATAGGCACGGTAAAATTACTGTCAATACACCGCAGAATCTCCAAGCGCAATCCTTTGTTTTATAGACTTGTATAAATACAGTAAACAGCACAATTTCACACAAACAAGTTATTTACAAATAGACGCATCTTTTTCGTTTAGACATTCAATAAATTTTCTTTGCAGGTTGGGTAAAAACACTTACAGTACAAGTGCAAAAACGTTTAAGAGATGTTCTTTGACTGACAGATGTTTTATTATGTTTTATTTAGAAAAGCTTGAGAGTTGCGTTGATGCCGAATGTATCTTAAAGCAAATTTTCCATAACGTCTTGGGTTAAATCAGGGATCTCGAAATCATTTAAATTTCGTTATTTCACGCAATACTACTTAATTTTTGCAAATCTACTTATATTTTTATGAACTATTTTAAAATACTATTTTGTGCAGGTGCATTGGTCAGGCCTTTGAAATTCTCCTGTAATTTTAGGAACGTATTGCGGACAAGTGTCACTGCACTCGTTGAAATGATTAAGAAGACACGGATGATAAGTACCAGCTTCAAACATGCGTCCATCAGACTCTCCGGGTGTTTTGACCCAAGCATAGGCATCAAGTCCACTTGATTCCTCGGTAACGCAAGGAAGAGTCACTGCTTCACCATACTCTTCAGAATATTCATCATCCGAAACATCTTCATACTCATCAGTGACACCTGCTTCTTGTACTATCCGATCAATGTCGGCGACTGAACCTAAACAGCAAATGAAATTAGAAATTCTTAAATGAAAACCTTCGCCTTCCATAAAAGTTGGCTGTCCATTCCGCTACCAAATCCTGTAGCTGTGTAGCATACAATGCTACTGTGTGTTGTCAAAGCCGATGCTTTTGACTATGTCGTCACATCAAGATAACTCAAAATACTGTTTATTATAACGGTAAAGATTGGCTTACACTCGAATTCCAGCAATGTGATGGCCAATGCTACCTATAAATACGCTCAACTAAACTCCTGTTAAAGCGTATTGATGAAATAACATGCTACATTAATGAGGTTAAATAGCTTAAAATCGTCCAGTATGAAGTACTCGCCATAAAATATCATATTATTGCCGAAATACCTTTCTTGTGATGATAGAGAACTCTAAAAGAACGCAATGGTTATCCAAACACATTAATCAATCCACATGGTAGCACAGCAAAAAGTAAACGCGGTTCACTGTTTAACAAACAACTTGAAACTCTCCAAGTTTTGCTTTTCAAATGTTTTCTATCAGAAGCTCATTTTTAAAGTTGTATAGCAAATGTGTTAATCACAAATCTATCACTCACCGTCAGCTGCAGGATTGTTGGCTTGGTCTATTGGACTTCCGGGTGGGGCGTTGTTAAGCACCCAACGCCTTCTTCTTTCCTCAGCTGTCAAAAAAGACAGTTAGGAAAAAATCAAAAGGATCACTATATAGCTTTGCACTTTCAACAACAACAAAAAGAAATGAATGATAATGAAACAAAACGACTAAAAAATGGAGTGAGTAAAAAATACTTAATTTTGTACGGTTGCATCACATTTATATGTAGTGTAATGTACAATATATCTACATTCTCATCTCAAGCTTGCATACAAATGCGTCACATTTGTTGTTGTTATATTTCAACTTACGGATCCCTGTAGTTTCCACCGGTGGCAAACCTCTGTTATTGTTTTGCGTTCCTAAAGTTTTCCTTGTCGCTCCACTCAAGAACGTTGGCATGGTCCCGTTGGTTACTGAAGGCGGATCGTAGGTGCATTCGTTGATTTCTGTCAAGGACCTAAATTTATGGATAATTTTAATTTATTTGATACTAATGAGGTGTTTTTGTTTAGTTAGCACAATGGTTTGATTCCAGCATTTGTTTAACCAACACTTGTATAAAGTTCAAGGTTATGTATGAATGTCAAGCCAAAATGTTTTTCAGTTAATCGACCAATTGCAAACAAAGACACGGTACAATCATGCAATGACTAATCAATTTTCGAGGTGTGCGGTGGAACAACGCAGCGGCAACGAGTGGATGGAATAATTTAGAGACAACAACACAGCAACTACTGGAAACTTCACTTTGTCTATCCCAGTGACCGGGTCGCCTTTAGTGATTCAAAGCCTGAACAAGTATGCAAAGCTTTCGGAATTGAGCTTTCCAAAACGTTATTTGAATCCCAGAACATAGATTTCAACAATCCATCAATCAATGATGCAATCCTACGTTTACATAGCAAATACTGGTTTCGGTTTCGGGACAAACTGGATGCAGTGCAATTACTAGTTTTTAAGATTTCCAAACAAAAGCCCTTTTTCACAAAACTAGTGCAATTTAAAACGTCGCACCAGGCTGTAAAGTTAAACAGACTTAATTATCTGAAAATATTTTTAATAATAACTATGCCTACTAAGCCAACACACAAGTTCATAGGCTAACCCACTTTTTAAACAACGTAGCTTCTGTGCATTGTGATGGTTCCACCATTAGATATAACGTTTTTTTTTCGTTTTTTTTTTTTTACTGTTAAAAGTTAACTTAGTTTCTCGTGATAAAAATGTGATTTAAGAGACAAAGACTCACGAATTTTACAGAAGACCTTCTTACTAAGCCTACCTCGGGACCGGACGATTTCGCGCATATCAAGCGGGTGGGCCTATTAAGCGGGGACAAATTTCTGCCATTCTTATAAATGGGAGTAATTCTGGACCAAATTGGGCTTAATAAGCGGATGGGCGTATAAACCGTGGGCTTCATAAACGGGGACTACTGTATTAAACTTTCACCTTGTTGAAAAATCTCCTCCGTTTCGGGAAGTGTCAATAATGAAGTGCAGCCCTGTTTGACAATGTATTTCGCCAGCCAACTGTTCGTTGAAGGAACTGTTCACAAATGACCCCACATTGATTGAAAACCCTCTAATGGTCGGAGGCATGTTTTGCATGACGTCAATAATGTGCTGCAAGTTGACTTTCCATTGCAGATACATGGCGTTCCCAGCGTCAACATATACCCAAGAACTCGGATACATATCAACAACACGCTGGACTCTCTGTGTGAAGGCAAGCTGTAACAAAAAAAATGGTTTTCAACAATCATAATAACTAAGATATCTGTCCAGAGGTAAGCCATATTTGATTGCCTTGAGATGACAAAAAGTATTGTATATGCAAAGAGCAAAGCTAGATTTTGCGATAACTTCTAATAAAAACGGAAGATGAAATCAGCTATTGCATTCCTTCTTGACGCTTATTTTGTTTTGACTACTCATTCATTCAAATCTCATTGCTTGTAAGCTCATTCTACTGCAGCTGGATGAAGTTACCTGAAATGAAAACATTTAAGTAAACTTCAGCTTCGTGTGTTTATGGTGATTTGATGATGAAAATCCCAAATAAAGAACAATCAGATCTTACCTGATATTCTGTGTTATGGTATTCACTTTTTGAATTAAACGTGTGCATAAGTAAAGCGGGTTCCATCACTATGAGGGATGGAACGTGTTTTAATTCATCCGCGTATTTTTCTATTAACTCATCATATTCTTCCCAAGTGTCTGGAAAAAAAATCATTTTTATAAAAAAAATTTGTTTAAATATGTTTGACTATACTTTTGGCCTATGGTAGGCTATGCAGTTGAATCGTAAGCTTCTTTGTGATGTGTTTATTAAACACTTTTTTTAGAATTAACAACTGAGGCTTTACATTTTACTCCTTGGACTACCTTGTAAATTTGAAGAAGTTTGTGGACCCCCATAGCTTCAAACCAATTAAACAGGTGCATAATTTTTTTCATGACCTTTAATACGTTTTGTTGTAAATTACCTGACGCCAGATCTCATGTATGCGCTTGTCGCCAATAGCAGGTGTAGAATGAGGTGATACGTACATAATTTAGTTAATAAAAATCTGGCAATTGTAACTTATTTCGCCTTGACTTTAAATAATCATTTAAATAAGATTTTTTAAAACATAACCTTTATCGCTGTACGCAAACTTCCTATGAAGGTATTAAGCAACTTTATAAAAAGTTATGTAAAAATATTCTTCAAGTCACCATGGATTTTTGGGTCCTTGTGTTCACGTATCCTAGGTTAAGAAGATTAAAAAAACACTCACCAATCCGTTGATCAGGCATGTAATGGCCGGCCTCTGCATCAAGAGCCAATCCTTGAGAAGGATGCATCAGAAACACAATGACAGGTATCTCATCTTCTTCACACGCAGTCCTTTTGATTTGTTGTATGGTGTAGAAGTCATCCTTAAGACCAAGCAGCCAAAAGGCGTTTCTGCTTACTTCTAAGTGTGAAGACACGTCCAACGTTTTCACAACAGCCAAGGGACTGACACCTAATCAAAACCAATCCATTAATTAACATACATCTTAGAAAAAATGCGTTTTAATAGAAAATTGCATGAAATGGTTTGGAAGATGGCAGTGGAGAAAAAAGAGGAACTCTTTTAAGAAAACAAAATAATTGAATAATTAGAGATATGGGTGTGTGCTGCAAAAGAAGAACAAGATGTGAAATGTTGAGTACTAAAAAAAGAGGACAATGCTCGCTGAAAAACATTAATATGAAGAAAGCTTACTGTATAATTAGAAAGACAATAACAG
This sequence comes from Aplidium turbinatum, assembly GCF_918807975.1. Classification (NCBI taxonomy): domain Eukaryota; kingdom Metazoa; phylum Chordata; class Ascidiacea; order Aplousobranchia; family Polyclinidae; genus Aplidium; species Aplidium turbinatum. The sequence goes on along the minus strand of NC_137480.1, from coordinate 17,397,387 downwards.
TGAGCAACCAACTCACGACGTTTTGTAAACAGTTCAAAATTTTTAAGCTTTTTTAAAGTACATATTTAAATTTTTAATCATAAAAATTCAGGCATGATTGGGACGCTGGGTCTGCTTACCTAATATGCCAGAGTAATCGTGAGGACAAACAAAATTTTCTGTCAAGTTTCTGGTAGTAAAAGCTTGTACCATGATGAGACTCGCGCAGACAAGACGAAGCAAGAGCTGCACATTTCTGAAGCAAGCCACAAGCAAACCCGGGATTCGAACTCGGTACCAGCAGTAGATTACGACAATCAAATATGGCGTCATGTTAATCAAGGCCCATGACATACCAATCATGTACATGTAGTAGAAATAGAACTTCACGTCAATAGCAACGATAGCTGAAAACAAAGAAAGTATGGAAGAATTGAAACATTACTTTTACGCATGCTTTTACGCTATGTTGAGCTTTTTTGTATCCATGCAGGCTGTGCCGGATTTATCATTAGAGTGGAAAATTTGAAGCTTAGAAGGCCTAAAAATTTAAGATGTGCCACGTATATTTAGAAATGTTCAATTATATCTTTGTAAAAATTTTCACTGGTAATAACGTGAAATTTTCTGAAACGCAACCAGTTTTAAAAAGTGAGTAGTATTTAATAGCAGGTCGTAATGAAAGATTTTGATGTCTTTATTTTTCACAGCAAAGAAATAACACTGCTTGAAGGTTACTTTTTTTACTGATTTAAAAAGTCCTTAATTCCCATATAATTGGTGTACTTGAAGTTAATTTATGAAGAAGAGCAAAAGTAGCATAAATGTTTTCTTTCTTGTAAATCTGGCAGCAGCAAGTGAAAAATTCAGCAAGGTGTTGAATTACTGATGGAAGCATGTCCAAAAGATGTTGACATGAAATTTTCTGATAAAGTTTTTGCGCTTTCACGTGTGGGCCTATGTGCAACAAAGCCCTAAGGCTACAGAACAGCATGTTTTGTCCCTACGGAACTTTATTAAATTATATACAAACAAAACGTTCCCATGGCCTTCTCAAATGTAAAATCAATCATTTGGTTATTTCTTAAGTGAATGGTAAGAGGGTTCCTTTTTAAGCATAAAAATAATTACAAATGAATTTAAATTACTATTCTGTGTATTGAAAGTGAGAAACTGAGGCAAATAAATTTTGATAAACTTTTTTCATATTATTAACATTTCTCATTACATTTGAAGAGTCCAGGTGCATAACGATCAAACTCCATGATTTCTGATTTTTAAATTTGACCATCTCTCGTTGTTATCATCACAAGTTTTATGTAGCAGCCTTTTTTGCGAAAAAACGATCAATATCTCTCAAAATAAGGCTTTAAACCATGGACTTCTAAACAGTAGCATCTGGACTGGAAACTCAGTGGGCAACAGGAGGCCAAACAGTTGGTACAACAGTTGGGCAACAGTGGACCAACAGGGTTAGTTACTTGGCTGTTGGCCCACTGTTGGCCAACTGTTGTACCAACTGTTTGGCCTCCTGTTGCCCACTGATTTTCCAGTCCAGATGCTACTATTTAGAAGTCCATGCTTTAAACTAACAGGGTTCAGCCACAAAACGATCAATCTCAAACGTACTTTTCAGTTTACTCAAAAAGGTGGTTTTGCTAGTTTGATCGTTTTGCACCTGGACTCTTCATTTGTAAACTCAATATTTCTTTAAGGTAAAGGTGAGTCTCATATTTGAATCCAAGCATCGGAGGATGAGAAGATAATGTTCTCATTATAGGCTACTAAGCCTTCGGCACTAACGAGAGTAGGGTGGCCAGTTCCTTTCTCTCGGCCGCTATTCCTTTAGCAACTACGCCCACTTAATATAATACACCCTGGGTAGAGGTGAGCGGTGTTTTTCAACAACCAGCTTGAGCCGGAAGCAGCTAATATTATATTAACAATGAAGTACATTTATGTTATTTGACCAACATTTTCTATTTTAATATTTCACAAAATGTTTACAATTAAATTAGAAACTTTGGCTATTTTCAAATGGTTAATTTCAACACTTGTGTGTATATTTCTCCATCACTAATTTACTATGGCATCAGTGGTTGTTGGTTTGTTTAAAATACTCGTCTCTGTGGCTGTTAGCAGTGGCGGCTCGTGGCTAATTTTAATGGATAGGCTACAATAGGCTGCAAAAATGTTTTATATTGTTTTTACATTACATTTACATGTACCAATTTCACGAGGGTAGGCTGCAGTCTTGCAGCTTATTTGGACGAGCCGCGACTGGCTGTGAGGGTGGAGGTTGGAGGCTTATAAAAGGAAATAGCCTTGGGTCTCTATCAAAATCCGGCCCTGCATGTAGGATATGCTGTTTTACACTCAAACGCAGGTCTGTGGAGTCGGAGTCAAAAGGACTTTGGGCGTGTCCGGAGTCAAAGTCGGGCAATTATAAACCGAGAAGTCGAAGTTGTATATTTTTCGTCCGACCACAGCTCTGTCTCAAACGGGACTAATTTTAAGTGAAATAAACAGATTCAATCGAATTTAGAAATAGTCTACAGTAAACATCCTGGTTCGACTCCCGGCTGAAGCTGGTTGTTGAAAAACACCGCTCACCTCTACCCAGGGTGTATTATATTAAGTGGGCGTAAATGCTGAAGAAAAGGCGGCCGAGAGAAAGGAACTGGCCACCCTACTCTCGTTAGTGCCGAAGGCTTAGTATAATGAGAACCTTATCTTCTGATCCCCGATGCTTGGATCAAGTATGGGACTCACCTTTACCTTTACCTTACAGTAAAAAGCATCTTGAATGACTTGTTAACAGTTCCATAATGATTGTTACATTGTAGTTACGTGATAAAAATTGTTTTAGCTTTAAAATATTCATGTCAACAACAAAGTAAAAATGTTACCTTTTACGATGGCGTATATGATTGTAACAAACATAATGAAGAACATAATGAAATGCATGTAACAAGCCCTAATGTCTTCTTTTTGAAATCCTACGTTTGACCCTTCTTCGTCGTCTTCAGTTTTCTTTTTGGTAGTCTTAAATGTCAGCTCACCTGCGAAGGATAAATTTATTACAACATTGCGGTAAAACATGTGCAATCTTTACATAATTTCTGAAGTTGTAGCCTATCTAGGCTACTATTGTTGGTAAAAGGAAGTTATTTTGGTTTTAAGCTACAATTTTTCTTTCTCAATCAACTAAAATACAGATGGCTATACGGAATTCAGAAACCAAGTAATGTTAAAGTTAAAACTGCGGTTGCATCACCTTTTCCTCTTAATAACTTTGTTCCAACAATGCGTCTCACTCCATTGAAGTAAGTAAACCAGAGGTTTGTTGATGCCAGCTCTCCGTTCCACATGTCTCTTATACCGAATCCAGGAGGAGGAAAAAGAAGAAGTAAGTTTCCCAGAACGTAATAGATGAAAAATGCGAACGCAAATTCCAAACCAATTTTCGACACAGGCCACAAACCAAAAAAGATAGCCCACGCAGGTACGAGCTGGAAGAAGGGAATTGAAATGGACGCGCAGAAATAATTAAAACCACACGAGCTGTAAAAAATCCTCTGAGAAAGAGATAAGCCGGACTGCATAAGTGGAAATTCGTCCAAAAAAATCTGTAAGTTTCCTTTACACCAGCGAGAACGCTGTTTAAAGATCTCTGTGATTTCGTGAGGAGATTGACCGATAGCAAGAATTTCATGATGGTAAGCCACACCCCATCCCATGGTACAAAGACGCAACGAGAGTAAAGTGTCTTCCGTCAAACATCCCACGGGAAAATAGCCGACATCTTTCAGGGCATCGGCACGGACAACAAAGTTTGTGCCGCAACAATTGACAGCGCTCCAACGATCCAAGCTGGGTTCAATGCGATGGAAGAAAGACACGTTCAAGTGATCCCACACATCTTCATCCGGGTTTACATTGTAGAAGAACTGTGGTGTTTGCACCAGTCCAAGCGGACGCGTCCGTTTTTCAGAAAACACAGGCAGTACTCGAAGCAAATAATTTCTCCTGTGAAATATAAACAAAAATATCGGATAATAAAATTAGCATCAGTGGTGACACTAAAATTTTATTAAGATCAAAACATAAATCGAATTATAATTGATCCCACACGACTTTGATCGACACGTTGTTGACGTGTGGAAGCTGGGGAGCATAGATGATTAGACCAAGCGCGACCAATACAGGTAGCCTACCAATATTGGAACGGTTTGGATAACGTGCCAGGCTAAAAAAGACCCAAAGTCGACGCTATGAGTCTACGCATTTATAATTAAACGCCAAAAAAGGTATTAATAAAATGAAAAATAAAGATTTTCTTAATAGCGTAGAAGGAAGTCTACAGTGCAGTGATGACTAGGCATCGAAGACACTCAATCAAAAAGATTTAATGTCTTTTCCATCAGCGTCTTACATTTTTCTATTGACACATTTAATTTTTTTTATCCCATATGTTCTCTTCTTACCTAGGCATGAAATCAGCATCAAAAATGATCACACATTCTTTTTCTGCGTACGCATCGTCAAACACATAGTGAAGTGTATGGTTGATATTCCCGGCTTTTGCGTGATGTGGAACACCTGGAAGTTTCGGTCGGGCTACGTAATGTAAATAAACTCGCCTGCAAAAGTTGAGAATTAAAAATCTTTGTTTAAAATAAGCAGTTTATGATAATATCGTAAAAGTTGCACGGCAAAAAAGGTTAATTAGCCTGATATGCTATGCACGATAGCCTATAGATTGTTGTAAGTAAAAAAAAGTGCAGTACATAGTTTAGTCACAAATACAACTGAAATTCAAAATGCTTATTTTCTTTTTGGTTTAAAATGTTTGATTTAATGTCAAAACTTTCCCTGTAATTACATTGCATTGCATTATTTTTACCATACTTTTACAAATAAATTTGTGATTACCTTTTAGTTCTTTTGGACAAAACCCAATTTTCTAAGGTTTCACGTTTACCATCGTCCAGTACATAAACGTGGACGTGAAAATGAGGAGGAAGGTCCATGTGAATGATTTCGTGGACAGTACCAGCGACCACTTCAAGAGGCTCCTTAGAAAACATACGCAAATGTGTAAAGCATTGCGTGCATACCAGAAAATCAAAGTGCTCTCATTGTTTCGAGTTTGTCAAAACAATATGTTTTTCTTGTCAGTAGAGTCATTGACTTTAAAAAGGTTCCCTTTCCTCCAACCACTGGTTTCAACTTTGAATGAAAAAATATAGCACCATCCCACAGAAGTTAATATATGGTCAAGTAGATTGCAGGAATTCAATATTTAGCAAATTAGTGCACTAGATCGACTGTTGTGATTTTATGAACAAGTGTAGTTGCCACGTCAGCTTTTGATTATATATAGATAGAAATAACCGTAATCTTCTTTAATCTTATCTTACTAACAAAAGTTTTGTGATTTTAGGACTACACCATTTTCTAAATTCAAAATTTTTTTTTTGATTTATAGGACTGTAGATCTGGCGTCACATACAACTACCACTTTCTATTTTATAAAGATTTACATTCTGTGGCAGTGACTGAGACATAGAGGTACACATGAGAGGGAAACTAATTGATCAATCTAATTTATTACACGCACTTTGTAGGTAGGCACCATGATTCTCGCTGTGTGAAACTTTGGCCGATCAAAAGCGTCAGCTGGAGCTGGTTCTCTAGAAACCCATTTCCACAAACAAAGACCCTGTTTGAAGTAATAGATGTAGATAAAGGCAGCATCTAATATAGCTTTGTCTAATGATCTACTGCATATACCGACAATGCAATGCATTATCCTGAATAACAAACTGTAGGCCTAATCTCTTTCTAAAGTAGCCAAAATGGTAACGCATTACGTAAAGGTAAATCGAATACTAAAGGAATATCATCGCTTGATGTTGCTACAAAGGTGTCGTTTTCACTTTTTACAAGAATAAATGGTAGGAAACATGTCACAATACCTGCAGTAGCAAAGAAGGAGCTGTAACAATTTCCAAAATGGCGACTACGATACAATAGATTCGATTTAGTCCAGGAGCATCCAATGTATATTGCACACGCACATAGATGTACGCCAAGAATGAACAAATATAGAGAATATAAACCACTTGGTAAGCTACGTTGTCTGGTTTATACTTGATTTCAGGAACGGGAATAGAGGTTTCTGGAGCTGGTGTGTCATCATCTATAAACTGAAAAAAAAATCTCATGACAAACTTCGGCAACGTTTTGTTACAAAATTCATAGCCTACATTTAGCTTTTGGTTGTTGTTTTAACATTTGATACGTTTTCAAAACTTATTTTTAATTAATCAGTTACCTCTTCAAAATCATCCCATTCATCTTCTTCATCAGATCCAAGGAGCTTTGGATTGTAGGTTTCGTCTCTATCGTAAACAGGAGGAAGAGGCAATTGAGATTTATCTGCCTGTACGCTTTCCAGTCGACTGAACTCGTCATCATTCATTGGAGCGCTTGGAGGCGGATAGTGGCGGTGCCTCATTGTAGTAGAATGAGCAGGAGTGAAGTCAGGTTCTGGAGGAGATGATGCTAGCAAAAAGGACATACCGCATGTTTGAAACCGGGCTCAGAATATAAAATCAAGCACATTCTTGGTAATTATATAGTGCTGTATAGGTTTATAGTGTAGTATAGCATTAGTATAGAATAGTAAGGCAAACCGGGGCGTGTTGTCACAGGTTTGGGGTTTTTCGATTTGTGCTTTTGCTATATACAATGCAAGTGGTTTGGTTATATCATTCGTACGCTGTCCACTTGCACTTCCTTTTGCCACTAGTTAAACTTTTTGCATTGTATATAGCAAAAGCACAAATCGAAAAACCCCAAACCTGAGACAACACGCCCCGGTTTGCCTTACAAAATCAAATTTTATTACGTGGAATTTACACTTATAAACAAGTTGAAATTAATTCAACAACTGCTTTGGGTCTTGTTTCCTTGCCTTAACGTATCAACCAAGGGTTCGGTAGTTTATGCCAAATTTTGCTTCTGCTTCTCGTAAGCTGTGACCATCATCACAGCTGTGACAACTCGCCCCGACGTACGCAGTCAGACAAAAGTTTTAATGGCGGCTAGAAAAGGCACGCTATTAACTTCTAAAGTGTCAGCTATACTCCTAACATAATAAGCTATAAAACTGATTTCATACTTGCGGTCAGACTGCTCTTACGAAAGCGTCACACAATTTTGAAAAGTTAGTGAAATTTACATCGATGACCAAATTTTTGATAATAATTTAATTTAAGCTAAACCTGCTGTCTTTTTTTGACTTTGCTAACCTCAAAATGAAGATGACTCTTAACGAAGCACGTGCTACAAATATAGACTCGAAGCAGTCAGTGGAAGTACCAAAAAAATTGCTGTGACAACACGCCTCTTGTGACAACACGCCCCGGCTTGCCTTATATTGTAGGCCAAGCCCCGTCTACAAATATTTAATCGAGAATGATTTAAAAACTATAGGCTACATTAGTAGTAGTAGGCTAGTGTTTCAGCGTATCGCAACAAAGTAATAAGATATTTACCTTGTAGATTTTATTTAATCAAATTAAAATACTCACGCATGATATGAGCGTTGGCACCCTGAGCTCTAGCTGGAGGACGAACTGTCAAATTCTTCGGACCAATTCCGCTATCACTGCTGTCATAGAAATCTTCATCATGGTGCTCCCAGTCACTTCGATTGTACTAAGAGATGTAGGCAACTAGTTAGCGTATTCAAAAACGTAGGACTATATGTTACTGTATTTTCTATCAACGGCTTGTAAGAACTGTACCGAAAATTGCCTTAAAGTCAAAACATGTATTCATAAACAAAATAAAATTCTAAAATAAAGTAAACAATATCACACCAAATCAGAAAAATCAATTTATTAAAATATATAGCTTTCTATTTGAATAAGATTATACTGAAGAAGCCAGACTTGTGTGGTGAAAGCTCTATATTTTAATAAATTGATTTTTCTGATTTGGTGTGTTTACTTTATTTCAAATGTTTTGTCACACCACGCATCCTATTGGATCATCAGCTAAATTATAAGAAAGTTTGATGAAAAGTTTAGGAACGAAGTTTTGTTTTGGAATTTTTTTTAAACTCTATACACTGTAAATTTTCAATGCAATGAAACTAATATGTCAAGCCTTTTAAAACATGATTTGATGGAAAACTTACTCTTCCTGGAGGAGGAGGAGGCGCACCATCAAACTCCTTCTTCAATTCTCCAACTTTGCTTTGAACCTGATTCACGGCACTGTAAACCTTGATTTGGAAGCATACTTAATAAAATTTAAGAAACTTTGAATTGTAAAATATTAAAATCATTCTGCATTCTGTAACATCACATCTAAATGAAATAGAAATACTGATATTGTAGCGCATTCTTTAAGGCATAAGTAACAGATTTACTGCGTTCGAACACGTTCAACTGCCGTTTTTTAACCCACTTGTTTCTGACATTCTTCTAAACGTTTGCTAAAGTAGTCAGCCATTTGGTCCATGTCTCCAGATGCGTCGCCACCACGTGAACCCAAATGATTTAACCCTCGAGATATCTGTGACTTTAGACTTTCTAGTTCACCACGAACAGCAGAAATGTTTGAATCAGATTGCTCGGTCAAATCACTCTGTAAAAAAGAAAAATCATTCATTAAGATAGCGTTGCCCTCTCCTTTTTTGAACTTCCCAGCAACGTTAAGCCGTTGAGCCCTTTCGTATACAGAAAACAAAAGTTACTTTTTCTAAACGTTCCACTGTTTTATTTAAGTTGCTCAAAAGAAATGGCAAAGTTAACGCACGGTTTTTTTCTTTCATTGAAGAATACTGCTGGCTTTGATATGATGAACAGAGCGTCAAACACGCCATGCAACAAACTCAAACGGTTTAATTTTGATACTTTGTAAGCTGACAATACAGTACAACAAAACGCAATTGGAGTGTCTAACACGTTACCGAAAAAGAAACCAATCTGTAGAATTCAGCCTACAAACAACTTTATTAGTATACTAATACACAAACCACACATACCGGCCTGAAAGACTGGCTATTGGTGGGGGTGATTGTTGAAGCGTCAGATAGAGTCCCATTGGCACGGTTAGTAGGGCGTACGGTGTGATGGTCAAATCCTGGCCCCCTACGATTGTACGACCCACCACCAGGAGGCCCCCTGTTATAACTGAACATGGAAGAGTCATCTTGATAAGACTCGTTTCTCTGAAAATAAATAGAAACATAAAAATGAAAAGTATTATTATTTTGCTTATCTAACAATTACTTACATGCAACTGCAAATAATTGTTCTTTAGTGTATAATGCTTTCGTTGGCAAATTATTAAAATATCTTGGCTTATTTTTAAATTATTATTATAATTCTTAATGAACGTACCCCATTCAGCATCATTGATTAGCTTACATGAATATGTGTTTCCCAAAGGTTGCAAATCTTTGCTTAAAAATTTGTGTAAAAAAAACAGTTCTTCAAAAGTTTTCTTCTCAGTTTCAAACATTCAAGCTGTTAGGAAATATTAAGTATCTATGAATATTGAGAATATTTATGGTTTGAACAAGGTTATACTTGCAATAACAACAACAAGTAGGTAGGCCCAGTGTTTTTTTAAGGTGTTTTGGGGTACCGAAACGGTCCCCCAAATTTCTCCAGCGGTTTCCCAAAATTTGGACTTGCAACTACAGTAGAAAAGTAATGGTTGTTTCTCGCTATGTCTTGTCGATAATACGAATATAGCCTACGATCAATAGTTCACGTCCGGAAAAAATAATAAGTGGAGGTACAGCTAACAGCTGAATCAAAGAGTTATTCACAAAAGAAGTGCACCTTCGATACTCGTCAATGTTTATTTCTGATTTATGGCGCATAATGATCAGTTTTTACGTGTGGAAACATGACAAGCAGAAGCCAACAAAAGCACACGTTGTTTGATTGTGCAGCAAACTTGTTTGGCGGTCGTGTTGGGCAGGCTGTTTGGTCGCTGTCACAATCATTTAAGCTGTGCCTTGTCGAATAATTCATTTTATGGCGTTGATTGTATGTAGTTATGGCTATTTTTTGGTATTTAAATGAAACACTTGCGGTTTCTTAAAACTACTTAGCGGTCACCCAAACCAAACCTTAAAAAAAACCCTGGGTAGGCCTACCCTGTTTTTCTTTGTTTGGTTTAATGCGCTATCTGCTTGTCGTTGAACATCTTCCAGTTTCCTGCAACAAATAAAAGTTGAATCAGTTTTGAAAAGTAATTACATCAATTTTGTCATAAAGAAAAGGAAAGTGGTAGAATGACGAGACTAAAAGCGCCTCCCTTCTAATTAACGGCAATACAGTGTTTCCATTTGCACTTACGATCGAAAAAAACAGTAAATGCTGTTAGATTACGATAGTCTTAAAAAGGGTTGTGGCAGTTAGAGAAGGTATTGCACACGCCCAAGGGTAGAATTCAAATACAAGTTGGGGCAAACCGGTTTTCACATTCATAAAAAAAGCAAGCAAAAGCGTAAAGGTTAGTGTGCTATTTTTGGGTTTCAGCATATTTTGGACAGATGGATAAGTTATTTTAGAGGCAGAGTTTGGTTTGGCGAGATTGATAGATGGACCTAAATGTTGCAGCAAAATTTTATTAGCAAAAAATGAATACATAATATTTAACTGTCAACTTTCCTGGAGATAGGTCACTAGCTTGTATTGTTCTTCATTTATCAACATTTTTGACGTCCGGTTAACTGGGACCTCATGTGGCTGAGCCTAGCTCATATCGGTTATTTTCCAAACAAGTTGAAATATACCCACGATACAAAACTCCCCGGGCGTTTGTAGAGTGAAAACGTAAAAAAGTATTATAAAAACGGAGATTGAAAGTAGCCTACACATATGACATTCAAGACATTATTTACCACGGTTTTGAATTTGTATTTAACATAAGTTTGATATTTGATGTATAGCTCAAACCCTTAGACTGGCTTCTCTTTTTCTACGTGCCAACACGTGAAATATCATCGAATTCAGTTCAGTTGTTTTTATTTCTGACTATCACAGTGAAAACGATAGGCTACACCTCAGCACAGCAAAGGTCTAGAACTATCAAAAACTTCAGTGCGTCAGTATAATTGTTAGCGTAGAATACTGGGCACTTGGGCAGTTTAAAACTGCTGCTTGTTTGATTATTTTTTACCCAACATATTCTTTGACTATAATACAGGCTACAGGTTCAAGATTTGAATCACCCTTGCGGATATAAACAAGCAGTTCTTTCAGTTGCCTGCTTTTTCTCACAAATTCTTTTTTTAAATTAGCAACATGTATTATGGAATACAGGCATAGCCTACCTATTGAAATATTCCGCTAGCTCTTCAAGGTCTGTCGGCCTGTCTCCATTTGTCAAAGTGGTATTTGTGTCTTCAGATAGCTCCGAGCGCAACCGGCTGATATCCGCACTCTGAAATAATACAAGTTTTATTCTGATTGCGAAGTGTCATATTTCGTCCTTCATTGTTTCAAATTAGGTTAAATTAAAGCAATCAAGTGAAATATATTCAATGTTCACGCAAGTACTTACCTTCACTGGGTCAGGATAAAATTGTCCTGTGAAATTTGATGACGACGAATCTCGATATTTGTCCTAAAACGCAAAGATCACATTTAGCCTTAAGCCATTTTAACTAAAACTATTAGTAGGAAATAAAATCGACTAGACTACATGTAAAAAACAGTGCAACATAAATCGCCTCACGTTTAAATTATGTAACATACCGGTTTAGGCGGTCTGGGTGGATATCTTCCGTCGTAATCGTCTTGTGAATCTATAAAAACAGGAATAACTTTGTAACTACAAAATTATCGCTAAATCCCGGTCCTTAAAATTACGATTAAGTTGTAACTTTTTGTTTTAAAGTTTTTAAGATACAGCAACAATAATAATATAGACAAGAGCAAGCTTTGTTGTCTCGGCAGAGTATAGGCCATTGTTTGTCACAGCAGTTGTTTTCTTTAAACGCTGTTTACTCGATGCTTCAGTCGCATGCTGTACACTTTTATCATTTCATTTGCAACGATATTTTGCATAATTTGGAAATGATTTACGGTTATTGAACTGTACAGTGCCACTTTTATGATCCACTTCTTGGAATATGTTTTTTAGACGAAAGCGATTTTTTCCTTTCATCAATCACATTTAACATAGACCTCATACAGATTAAAAAATAAAACTCTTGTAGTTCATGTAATCTTGTAATAGTTAAAAACTGTTGAGGTATTTGATTAAAAAATGGTTAGCACGACAAAAATGTTTTAAAACAAGGTGTTTTTAAACAGTGATGGTTGTTATACATCAAAGTGTCGTAGCAGTGGTGCTTTGTTAAGGAGGTGGCAGGGGTTGTTAGGCTACTGCACGGTAGTGAGTATTTTTAAGAGAGTGTATAGTAAATCAAAAATTATGTAGTCATTGAGTTTGGAAATACTTTTCTCAAAGCAACTCACCAAAGCTTTCAGCCGAACTGTAAACACTAGAACCATCCGACCCGGATGTGGTTTGTCTTGTTGTGGAATCACTGATCTAAAACATAACAACACGCATTACATAATGTCGGCTACAGTTGAAGGCTTGCAACATCATACTTTTAAATGTAGCCTACAGTAGACCTGTAGGAATTAGATAACAGAAATTGGCGTATACGCCAACAAGTATTTCTGATTAGTGTGATGAGCAGCGGATCATGGCTGGAATCTAAAAAAAAAATTAGGAGGCACCAAAGTTCCAACAAATTAAAATTTGTAAAACGAAATGGACAATGTTAAATTGTAGGTCCAAAAATAAAGCGGTGTGGTAGGGGGGTATTGGAAACCTTGTCTCCCACAAAATGTTGACAAAATTAACCTTGTTTTGGTGGCTTTATTGTATTTTTAAGTGATTCTGACAATATGAATAAATACAGTAAGTTGACCGTTTTACAGTCCATGTGATTTTTAGACAAAATCTAATAAATTTTCAGACAACATTCCAACACAAACCGTGTATAGAGGTGCATCCCTTTTATTGGTGGACTTCTTCCCTGGTTCAACGGAACGATATCTCGCTCCTCCATGATTGCGATGATTGTTCATTGCGCGATGATTGGCGCCCATTGAGATCGTGCGTCGTTTGTTGTTAGATCCTTGATCGCTGACAGGGTCCTGGCTACTTACGAATGAGGACCCGGATGTTGTGTTCCGTGAAGGTTTACCGCTAGGTAGCGTGCTTGCATTCCTGGAACGACTGAAACAAAGAAAGAGAGAAGCGTTTTGTAAATAACTTGAAACTTATCCAGTAAAAAGGTGATTTTTAAAGCCCAGCCAGTAATTATGAACAGAGATGCGATTATTTCGAAATCATCACACTTTGTCACTTATTTAAATCAAATACACCCCCTTGAACAGAAAATTGCGAGTCTAATTGTAGTCTAACATAATAACACTTAAGTCAGATGCACAAGACGAGCAATTTAATAACATGCACGAATTTGCGTGTTAAAAAATAAAGCACTAGCTTTCATATGATCAAACCACTGAAAATTAATTTTTTTTATATATCATTAGCCAGGGCCGTGTGAACACTATCTTGCCCCTCCCCCCCCCCCCCCGAAACCCAATAATAAGCCCTTACATTCTGTGATGGCGCTAAAAATAGGACAAAAAAGCATTATTTTAGGACCGCAAACTCTTTCAATGAAGGCAAAAAATCACATTCATCATTTTAGCAAAAAGCAAACTACTCTCAGATTTTCTACAAAAAAAAACAAAAAAAAAACATTTTATAAGCTAAGCCGACATTGCGGCCGCTGATCTATGTAGAAAAAAGTTAGGAACAAAAGATCAGAGTTTTAAAGTTTATAAAACAAATGGACAATGTAAAACTTATTGTCCGATTTAACATAAATGGACAAAGCTTGCCTTTCGAAATTTTTTACAAATATAATCTTGTTTCGGTCACGTTTTAGGCGTTTTTAGGAGCAGTACTGTTTTGTTTTTTTATCAAGATGTACATTTTGTATGACCATCGCTGCAACCATAGGTCGCTATGTAAATTATGTAACCAAATTCATCAAATTAAAGTAAGATGTGGGTAAAAGGTTGGGTTTAAAGTTTAAGTTAGACTAACTTTTCAAACAAAAATTCATTCACAATCTCAGAAAGATTTCAATAATTTATATCTTGAAAATTTGTATAGCTTAGTGTGGTGTAGACTTTCAGCTGGTTAGAGCTTCTAAAATTCATCTGAGGTTCACCTTCACCTATAGACTAGTAGGCATATATCTTCACGGCACATCTCACTTTATAGCTTATCTCCATTAACACTGAAATTTATCAATTGTTGTAATTATAGACTATTTAAGTGAGCAGTGCTTATTTGGAATATTAGCCTACATTGTTTTGGTAGATTTTCGAGGCACACAAAAATTTTTCTCGCTTATTCCACTTCTAAAGCTGTGCATGCCCAAGATCGCTGGTTCGATGAATAAAATGTGGCTGAGTAAACGAGAAAATTTTGAAAGAATTTAAAAAAAATTAACATATTACATGTAAAATTACAAGCCATAAAACGCACAAAATGCGTGGGCCCTGAGTTGTAGGTGGCCCCCCAGTCAGGGTTTGAAAAACAGTAAATACGGCGCGGCATGATTATCAAGCTTCTGCAGCAGATTTTTTTTTCAAATAACGAAAAACAATCAACAGATTAAAGTGAGTGGGCCTTTGAACAGCCATTCTCCCCGGTGGGGGGTAAGGGGGGCGGTTAACACGGCCCTACCATCTGTTCAAAAACAACAGAACTTTGGCCTAGTAAGCTCTTACATATTCCTGAATAAAAACGTCCCTACACTAAACCATCATGTAAACTTTTCGTCTGAGGCATACCAACATAACATATTTTAATGAAAACTTTTGTTCATAGGCGATAGTAGGAAGTGCTTTAGAATAATCAACATAACACGTATTTAATTTTTATTTGGAAGTGTAGATTTCCGTGTAAAATAAATAAATAATTAAGTATGGTAAAACGTTCTGGGGGTGCAGTTAATGGGTTATTACAAAAAAATCGCAATTTGAACGTAGAGCTTCTACAAAGTTTCGATATCTAAACTCATGTACAGCGTTATAATAAATAGTTTAATTGTACCTTGCACTGGTGTCTGTGTCATCGAAGCTGAATGTTCCGGGACTGAACTCCCCATCTGTTGGATTCTAAGGTAAAAATAATCAGATTACGACTTTGCTCAAAACAAGGTAACTTATCCAAACAACAAAGCAACCATTCTTTATATTGTTATATTTTTTTATATTCAACGTCTGCAGACGTTGAATCAATGTAAAAAACGATTGATTTGCTGTCTGGAGACAAGGTATCATAAGCGAAGAGTTTATGATTTTGCAATTTACATCAACAACGTAGTTATAATCAATTACCAAAAATGTACACTTTTTTAAAGAGGAATTCAAAACATTTTTCTCAACCATGCCTATTAAGCTTTTAATCAAAAGATTTTTGGTTTGGCTGAAAAAGATATTTCCTTCCGTAAACTAACACCACAAAATTAAAAAACTAACAGTAAAACTACAGCCTACATAACAAATATTGACGTACAGTGGGGATCGCGACACTGTTTCAGCAATACAATAAATACTAAAAAAAATTGGTGATCATGCGCACAGCACGCTGACGCTTTCACGAAATCACAAGATCAAATTCTGTTGCTATCAAAACCGGTCTGGTAGCTTTTTAACTTAAACGCTCGTTGCGTCACGCAACTGACCCAAGCTCAAGTGTACAATAAAACCTATTTCTTTTGCCTATAGAATTCGACAATTCCTACCTTTTGTTTGGAAAAACATTTAAAACAAAAGTATTAAAAATATTGTACTTTAAAATTTTATCTTTTTGGTAATTTTTTTTTTATACCGGTGTATAAACTTTTAAACTTTTATATCAAAGCAATAAAGTTAACTCTCATTTTAATACAGTTCTAATATTACTGGTAATTTCCTTGTGTTTGACTTATTTTGAAACAAGTTACATAAAAAGAAAACAAACAGCATCATGTGGACCTCGTAGTGATTTTTTTAGCATACAATTGCACGGCCTACAGTTTAAAAAATATTTGCATGGGACTTCGATTAACTCCATTATTGAGTTGTTAATTATTGTTTTGAATCAAACTATTGAGAAAAACCTTACTCCCGTTTATATTACCGGTAGATTAAGATGCAAATAACAGCATAGCAAACAATTCAATAAGCCTACAGTTTGAGCAGGGACGTTGAGAGGATAATTTAGGCCCGTACCAATGAGACCCTTTGGCCCATAAATCAAGACAACTAAGAAAAACGCACTATATCCAAAGAATACTCGATGGTTTCTTCAAGATTCCAGGATTCCTGGAAAGGTTCCAGGGCCCTAAGATTATCCCCGGCCTGGGTCCAAAATTACCACCTGGACCGCCCCTGTCAACGCTATCTGAGTTTGAGATGTGTTGACCAGATGGCATTAACTTTGTCAACTTAATAACACCGCCAAAGGCTGCATTGCAAATGTAGATATTTTTATCATGTATTTTTCGTAAATCTGTAGCAGTAAGTGTAAAGCCTACCAAAGTATCAGTGAAATCATTGCCCTTTTTTAGGCTTACACAGTCTACTTTCAAAAATTACATCAAGTTTTTGCTTACGTATGTAGAAGATGTGTATCGAGATGATTGGGAAGGGTTGCCATTTCTGTTTAACCTTCTTTTGTCATTTTTATCACCTGAGCTTTTGTAAGCCCCAGGAAGCTGAAGTAAAAAAAAATATATTATAGTTTTCTATTTCGCTTAATCAATGCAATGTAGAAAGATTAAGCCTAGAGCCTAGTTAAACAAAGTAACTTGTTCAAGGACACATGGTCACCAAAACAAAGTAACTCACTTCTGATACAAAAGCAATCACTTATGTGTAGTGTGTAGCCTACGAGGCGCAAAAATGTTGTAGTAGGACTATTTCTCAAGCTTAGTGCAATTTTATCAAGTTTACCATTTACCACACCGTACCAAAATATTTGTTTCATTACAAAGTAGACTATTTTTCTTGAAACTAGGCGATTCTATACGAGTAGCAAATAGCACATTAATGTTTCAATGAGATAATGGTAGGCTGCAATGAACAAACAAGCTTAGGCCTACAAGCAATGTTCATATATAAAATTAAAAACATAAAAAGATTTTGTTTATGCAATTTTTACTTTACTGAAAACGATAACAAACAATGCAACATATAAATTTGTTCTTTTTTAAGATCAGTTTTAATCTATTACTATTACTTATAGTTTTAATCTATAAGCTTATAGCTTATAACCGATTTGTTTGATGTATGTTCAAATTTAACAATATACAGTACATTACAATGTAAAAAAACTCACTTCGTGTCCTCTGTTTGGTCTGCTCATTTTGCTTGTTGTTAGTCTTGAATTGATGAGATTGTACAGTAGGCTATAGCACTATTTCAGCAGCAAGACAAATTATGACGCTCTGATGAAAGAATTGTCGAAAATGTTCGATTTCTTTCGCGTCTTTTAGACAAACGAATCTCTGGAAGTGTTTTAGGAACAACTTCCTTCTCTATGTTTTTTTGGTTCCTTTAATTATATAATTTTTCTAGAAAAAAACTAAAAAAAGAGTTTTCCTTCAAAATATGAATCAACCAAATTTTTTATGCAATAAAAATAATTTTTAAGTAATTAAGTTTTAGATTATACTGTATAGGCTACATACAGTACATTTTACTTTTGTTTACTAATTTTTTCATCCACTATTTTCATCTAAAATGAGTCTAAATTAAAATTAAGAAACACTGCTTGCTTTTTTGATAAACTTATGCGACGGAGAGAGAACTGAAAAACCGATCTGAATTGAACAAAGCGGCCAAGCAAGTCTGCTTGATTTGCAATCGCTCCAGGGTAAACGACCACTTTTTTTCAGAGATGTGTTGTCATGCTTGCCTAAGGCTAACCAATGTCTTCTTCAATAAGCTATAACTTCTTCAGTGCCCGACACCATTCGCATCAAAATTCACCTTTAAAACACTCATTTACTTTTTCTTCACGGTATTTTTTATTTCAATTTGTGATTATTATCCTCAACCTATTGTTTACCTTTAAATTTAGGATATTTTAAATCGTAAAACCCAAAATAATCTCGATCGGTCTGGATGCGTGTGCACTGGAGTAGGTTAATTGTTCAGCCTGATTCATATCGTATGGGCTAATGTCCTTCAACGATCGGTTACTTTTTTGTCACTTCACATACTCTTTAGCACCTCAGACCTTCACTTTGTTCTTAATTACATGTTTCCTGTTGAAAGCAAACAGGAATAAACATAACCTAATACACAAAAGCACATTTTACCTACCTCACGCCGATGGTAAACCAGCCTAAAGTTTTTCGTATTTCATAAGAGTGTCCAAAGTGAAATCTTGTAAAATATAATGTTTCGAAATAAACTTCGCTTTAAGACGAAAAAGCTTGGAACCGTCGTTTACATTCTTGTAGCTTAGTTTTTAATGGGGTTATTTCCTAATGTTATAGATAGGTTATGTGCTAACTAAGGCATTATCTTTCGCCATCACTTGCATTGCATCAATTTAAAATTGTTGTATTGAAGCTTACAATTTTTGCTGTGAGGATACTTTGTATGTTGTCATGGTGCATGAAGCGTCAATAAAGCATTAAAATGTAGCCCATTTACCCAATATTTTTCAAGATGAGTACTGCAGCCACTGACAGAAAAATGAATAACTCCGATGGCATTTAAACTCTCTTTAGTGTCGTCATTATTTATAATTACCAAAAGATCAAAAACTCTTGTTTAAACTCGTTATAACGAATGTAAGAGAATGGAACAAGCACAGACGCCTTTGGGTGGCCCAATCATAGGCGTAGCCAGGGGGGCGAAAGGGGCCATGGCCCCCCCCCAAATTTTCCAAGTTTGGATTCCGAAGTTGAACCCTTTGTTGAAAATATAATATAATTTGTATAAATTTATATTGTTTTTCAAGACATCTGGCTATTAACACCCTCCAGGACTTGTTTTAGACACACAGAAAGACACCAATGAGTTTTGCAAATCGTAAATCGCGCAAAATTTACGCGATTTACGCTTCTTTTAACTAATCTGTGGAAGCAACTTCAGGATCGCTTACTCTGTTGGTTTTTTTTGTAGTTTTTGTGTAGCTAAGTTTTTTTGTGTTCTCTAATTTTAGCCGCAATTTTTGCCCGTTTGTGTGTAACAGCTACCTTTAATAAGTTAATAGCTGTTTATCTGTCTATAAATTTCATACAAATATTCCCTGAAAGTGTTTCCAGAAAGCGCTATAATCCATTATTTGAGTGTAATTTTGCAAAACTTTTCCGGGGGAGCATGCCCCCGGACCCCCCTAGTATACGCGTGCCTTCGGCACGCTCTAAGCCCCCATCAGCTTTATTGCTTCTCTTTCTTAACCCACCAGGAAACGCCACTGCAGATGTCTTAAATTAAACACTTTGTCGTTCTCTTCAATTCATCAAATATTTGGCCCCCCCCAAATTTTTTTTTCTGGCTACGCCACTGGGCCCAATGTGTAGTCGGCTTCCAAAACTTATCTAAATTTACATCATGGGCTTGCTTGTAAGTCGGAAATTCTTGTGGTGGGTTTCTCTCCAACTGTTGCAGCCAGTACAGAGTCTCAGCATTGATGCTTGAGAGATCGACATCCCTTGTAGGTCCGGCAGTTGGTTCTTTACAGTAAATTAACGTAAGAAAACTCTCATATCAGATCCTCCTTATATCAAACTCATACAAAGATAATACTTTTATTCAATAGCGGACGAAAACGTTTTGATGAAATTCAAATGAACTGTTGCATTTAACCAGTTTTTAACACACACCATCAAACATCAGTATTAAGTTTTTAAGATATTTTGTCTAAATCAACAAAACTAAAATATGGAGCAATGACTGTGTTTCCACATTAACGGACTTTGTTTTTCAGATAAGACGTTCTGACCAGCTTGCATAATGCAATAGCCAATGACGACTCTGATATCCCATCCTCCAGAGGCACTATGTGCTATCATGGCCACCTGGAGATGCGGCCTGATTTGTCACATTTTGTGGATTTTGATTACAGCTACTGCTACAGTGTTTGACTGACATTTTCTGAGATGTTTTTTTAGTTTTTGCTGTCTCCTATTGATATAAAAGCTTTTTTTTCTTGAGGAAGCAGTAGCAAATGAGAAAAAGTAAGTTGAAAAACGCTGAATCAGACTGTTATTGAAAAATTAACAGTCAGACTAAAATCTTCGAATTCAAATTTTCTTTGTGTTTCAACATCTGAGGATGATTGTATCATCTGGGGAAAACAGTAAAGAAAGCGTAAAATATAAAAAGTATTTAAACATTTGCCCAAAGTTAAGAAAATCTGGCAATTTCTGCAAAATGTGACAAATCAGGCCGTATCTTTAAGTAGCCATGGTGCTATATTAACAACTCCTTACAAAAATCAGGAATTGATCTTTCGATAAAAACAGTTTTTTAAACTACAGCTTTAAAATGCTCTTTCCGATTATAATGCGTAGGTTATTGAGAGAAACATATAACAATGACACAAAGTAGGGAATTCTATTTTTCTCTGGGATAATGAAACGCACGCTTTGACTGGAAAATGAGTATGCCTGAGGCTATGGTAATTCCACAGAAGCCTTATTTTAGAGTTAAAAGGCCCATTTTGCTACAAAATGGGAAAATCGAATAGCCTACATAATACATCATTATCGAAACACATATTTGCTAACGGTCAGGTAACTGTGGTATATTAAGCATTGCGATGGCCATAATAACTTACACTCTTAAAACATAAGAAAAGTGGGGTATGCAGTAGACGTAGTACAAAGTAGCGTAATACAAGTTGAAGATATTCTAATAAGGTGAAAAATAGGAACACGTTTGTACACTGTCTCAGCTCAAGACAAAGCATTCGTATTTCTTTCATGTATTGAAAAAAACGTGGTGCACTTCCGAAATACAAACCATTATTTTAGAGTTTTTATTGGTTCAGAAATTAACATGCTACAATACAGGCAGTAACCGATCACCATTCATTGTAATTGTGCCTTGCCATGAACTATCACGCAGTGATAGCCTGCACATGATTAGCTTGTAGCTGGTTACTGCCACACTATTGTAGCATCACATGATCATTAGTGATACTAACTATTCAATATAACTACACGTGGCAGCCAAACATACAAGTCTGTCGCAGTGCATGATAAACATGTCACAGCTTAATCAAAACTACAAAGGACAGACTGGTCAATTGCGGTGTTTTGTTCAGTTTAAGAAAACTATAAATCGGTCATTACCAGACCACTGTCTTCGTACTCGTATGTGTTGGAAAGAACTTCTCTGTCACTGTGGTCAAGTGGCAAGTGCAGCTTTTCTGCCACTAAGCGACGAGCACTCAGCTCGCCTTCCGTTTTTCCAAGCTTCGGCAGGGGGCGACACAATTGATCAAAGTTAAGCTGCTCGATTGGTTCCAGCAGTTGATCGGGTTTTCCGCCAATTTTAGCCACCAAGTCTTTTGGTAGTTTGCTGAGGTCAACCGGTAAAGATCCATACTCGCAAAAGTATTTACCTCCACCACCTATGCTGAGCTTTCTGCCTGGGCGCAAATGCTTTTTATTGCTTTTACGAGGATGAGCACGTTTTTGACCAGGAGCATTTTCTGTCTGGGGACGCTGGTGTGTTTTTCTAGCTTTCATGTATGTTTTCTTTGTAGATTTTGTTCCTGGACCAGACCAAGTAGCTTGAGAATATATTGGCATCTCCATTATTGTTCCTCCTAATGATGATTTCAAAGAAGCAGTCTTATAAGATGGTAAGTCGTCCAGCGTTTTAGATGAACGTCTTGGAGGTTTTCGATTTGAAAAACTTGCCCCATCAGTTTCGGTTTGTTGTTCAACTGCAGATGTTATTGTTGTTGCCAAGTCTTTAGAATAGTTCACTGTCGGTTTTCTTACCTGTATCATATCAGCACTTGATTTGAGTTGTTTTTGACAATTGCGGTTCTTTCGTTTTTGGCTTCTGACTTTGTATCCTGGCTCGGAATCCCAACCGTCGCTACGGGATCGCCTGCATCGTCTTTTTGCTTTGGTCTTTGAACGTCCTGAAACTCTCAAAACTCTAGAGCCTCCGTCACTGTCATAACGACGCTGCTTGTCTTTTGAACAGCTTGGATCGTTCGGTTTGACAGCGTAAGCTGACTCAGCCATACTCTCGGTGTCACTGCTTTGCCCTTCCAGACCGGAACTGTCTTCAGATGATTTAGATTTTCTGTAACTATGAAAAATTTCTGACCTTATGGTATTTTGCTGAGATTCGGTGCGATCATCGTAAAATTGTTGCTCTTTGTCTTTTCGGTCCAACCTCGAAACAAGGCTCGAAATGACTTGATCTTGGTTGTAGCCCACACGGAGTGTGGCAAGAGACAGATTGTCCGCTTGGAGAGCTTGTTCGAGTTCATTTTCATATATACCAATCATTTTTTTATTTTTTGAAGTCGAACCATCTTGCAATATCGCGTCACAATCCGATTCACGTTTTCCTTGGCTATTAGCTTGTGTACGGAAATGCTGGATGTCATTCCACTCTTTTCGTCCTAGCGTAGACGCTTCCATGTCCGATACATAATCTGAAGTATTACTGGGTTTGCTACTGACACGAGATGAAGTTTTTGCGTTTTTACGCCGATGTCTTCCTGTGTTTGCGTGAGACCTCAACTCGTTGTAGGTTTTTTCGTTTAAATGTCTTGACTGACGTATATGTCCAGGGGTTTTATCCCTCAACGAGGAAACTAATGTTGTCGAATTCGATCGTTTTCTGTCACTTTCTTCTCGAGCAAACATCTGGTTTTTAGATTCAGTTGTCATCATAAGAGTAGTAGGAAGAGTGCGGTCTTGATAGACTCCAATATTTGAGCTGCGTGACCTTATGGAAGACTGCTTCTTTCTTCTTGAAGCTCTTCTTGACGTTTCATCGTGTAAGAAAACGGTGCCTTTATTTACAGACGAGGACGAGTCAGCTGCTTTCCTATGCTCACGAGAAGCTTTCTCTGAAGCTTCAAACAGGTGCTCAGATATTTTATCCGTGATAGAGTACACATTTTTGTTGTTATTGTTGTTTATGATCGGCTCTCGAAAGTCAGCTGTGTGCGCCATCGTTGCAGAATCACCACCTGTACTTGCTCTCTTCTGCCACCTCGAGGCATATGATTTATTTCCGAAAGGATTTCGATTCACTGAAGAAGAAGAATGAGAACGACGAAATGGCTTCGGCCAAAATCCATTTCTTCTGCGATAGCACCTGTAAAAAAACAATATCTTAGCATCAAACAGTGACTTGTACAGGTTGTTATATAAGGTGGAAAAGCAATAGAATATGATTATTAAACATAAGCTATAAAATGGCGATTGGGTAGACTGGTCTTTATTTTTATTTCATCCTGAGTCAAATAGACAAAGCGGGTCAATGGTGAAAAGCTGTCGTAAAATTGGCTGCTCCTATGTCACGTTGTACATGTGTGATTTATTGCTTTTCCCTTGTCTGCACGTCACTATTTCATCACACTCGGTCATAGTTATCATGGCCTATGTGACAATACAGTTCCATTTACAGGTGACTCAAGAGTTCAAAAAACATTTTTGTTTACTCATGCCCAAGCGAATATGATACTAGAGTATTTAACAAAATACCCACTGTTTCATATAATATAAATAAAATTATGTGTATTGACGGTGTTGAAAGAAAAGCGATGAAACTCGCCTTTATTAAATTAAAAATTGACATCGTTTTAGCAGAACTAAAAGGAACACTTGCATTTACAAATAAAACAAAACAAAAATACAAGTGACAATTTTTGGCAAGTGTCAGCAAGCAGGCAATGGCACCAGTCGTTTTTAAGCAAACAAAACTGTAGTTTTAAAATTTCAACTTTGTCAATCTTTTCAGTTTCAAAACGTTTTAACTATCAAGACAGGACACTGCGTATTTGAACATCTTTGCTGATACAGTACAGCAACACGCACTACAACAAGTGAGAACCTGCGCTTGACAGCCATTTAAAGAAGCGCTGGATTTTGACTGAGTATGAAGAATTTCAGCAATATCGGATTTGCAGAGTTTTAACGCTCTACATCAGGGGTTCCCAACCTGGAGGCCATGGCCCCCTAGTGGGCCATGGAAAATTTTGAAAAATCATAATTTTTTTAACTTATCATTTCTAAGGTCACTCTAACACTATATAACAAAGAAATAAATTAAAATTAATAAAAATACTTGTACCGGATACTGTGTAAACAAGTTTTTTAATTAAAATGATGTTTCTTAATGTTTTCAAAAGGTTGAAAAAATAAGGGGGCCATTGATTTTCAAAAAAATTTCAAAGGGGGCCACGGTGTAGAAAAGGTTGGGAGCCCCTGCTCTACATTTTAATATAGCATGCCACTAGGTGATACAAAAAAAGAAAAGTTTTTTTTCTACGAACTTGTATATTCGTTGTTAGAATAGGCTTCATTCATAAATTAGTTCACAAAATCATGGAGAGGAGACGTTTTTTTCTTTAAACTCATGGCCCTAAAAACTACAAGGATATGCTCCTTTTTTGTAAATCATGCCACTAAATGGAAGTCATGGTATAGAAATTCTGAAACTCACCCAATATAGATGCCAATCGCTGCCAATATCACCAACACGACGACCACTATGGCAATCACAACGGTGCTATCTCCATTGGTACCATCTAAGAAAAAAATTGATTTAAAGTGCGTATTCATTCACATGAAGTGGTTTAAGTCAGAGCAGCACTTTCATAAAACTCCCGACAAAAGACAGACTTAAACTAAGCTAAGTTAGATAAACCGAAAGAGTAAGAAAATAGCATGCACTGCAGCATTTCGGTATAACATGAAGTTCTTAGTTTCAATTCTAAGAAAAGCAGTAGGCCTATTGATGTCATTTTATCGTTGTTGTATCGAAATTACATTTACAACAAGAATGTTTACATTCATTTACATTAAGTTAAATGTACAATAATTAAATTTACAGTAAAGGTACAGTTATGCTTTAACTTGCAAAACAAGATAAATTAAATACAATTTTGTTTCGTTTTTAAATGTAGCCTACTTTATAAAAGACTTTCATTTTGAACTGTCCCCAAAGTAAATTGTCGTTTTGTTTAGCTTAAAAATATCATTTTAAACAACTTTACAGTGCTGTGCTGTGTTAACACAAAAATCACTTCAAAAGTTTTTTCTAATATAGCTACCATAGGCTATACACTATTTTGCAATCACATTAAACATTACCTTGAGGTTCTCCCGTTGTAGAAATAGCGTTAGGCGCTGTAGTTTCAGACATTGTGGAATTAAATTCGTAATAGAATTCTTTAAATAAATTGAAAAAGCATCTTGGCAACACCAACACTTCAATCTTTAACCTATACCTTGCTTTACATTTTATACTTACATTCCGACGCTTCTGAAAGTAAATTATATTAAGATGCCTGCAAGATATCAACCTCGGATGAAGTAAAATCGCTAGTGAGTAGTCAAAACATGTCTAATTAGGCTGATTAATTTAAAATTAAACCAAATAAAACTCTAATTTAGGCTACTTCTACCGTAGTTAAAAAGCTTTGGTAGAGAGTTTGCTTTGTTGAACCATAGAGAAATAAAACAAAGTAACTTCAGCGGGTTTAACATGATGTATTACATACACAAATATAATATAATTAAAATTAAACTCTAACGTTTTCGACACGTACGTGTGTCCTCATCAGGAATTACATATCCGCAATATACATTTTTTATTTTATTCCTGATGAGGACACACGTACGTGTCGAAAACGTTAGAGTTTATTTTTAATTATGTTATATTTGTGTATGTAATACATCATGTTAAACCTGCTGAAGTTACTTTGTTTTATTTCTCTATGGTTCTAGTTAAAAGTTTTCCTAAAGATTTGCTAGTAATAGAAATTGGTTTTCGGATATAAACTGAGAGTTTTGGATTGAAATTGAACTCCAGAAAAGAAATATTGATGGAAACACTCAGAAGATATTTCGATGCCACAGGAAGAATTCATCAAACAGCTGCCATAACGCCGAGTGCAGCAGCAACACATTTTGGTAGATGCTTTGTCGCTATATTGCAAAACATCAAAAGCTTTTTTGAGGTTTTGTTAAACTTATTTAGGTTTTGTTTTGTTCTGAAGTTTTGTTAAACTTCACAAGCTGAAAACTGACGTTTTACTTCTACAACTAGTTAGGCCTACCACAATTTTGAAATCTGCGTGGCAATTTGTCTAAGCTCATGAAAGCTTTTTCAGGTAGCCTACTGCCTACTTTTTCCTCATAATCCAGCACGTTTAGCTTAAAACTGAGGTGATAGTGTTAGTGAAAAATAGTCTTTTCATCTACATGCCTTGGCCTCATGAACATTCGGTATTCACTTCAGGCAGTCCGTTTTAAAATTGTGACATAGGCTACCGTTCAGTATTGAATAGTTTGTAAACTGTTGCATATTGCTTATCGTAGGCTACCGAGGTAAAACCAATAACAAAATATATATCTCCATCTGGCCTTTATCTCCCACTAAACTGCGTGATTAGTTAAAACGAAAGTCTATATTCACTCAAGTCAAATTCACTAAAGTGATGACCTGAAGGGAACATACGCTACAGAACAAAACTGTCTTTAAAGTAATTTAACTTCATAACTTCATGCCATACAGCATACACTACACAGACTACAAAACACAAAAAGGTCGCATAGGTCAATTTCACAAAAGAGGAGAGTGTTAATGCCTCGGTTTCGCGTCGGGACGCTAAAAGTGAAATCAAATATTCTTAAAGTACCTACAGTACGTAATAGGACTTGAAGCAAACATGATACACCATTCACTTACACACCAGGCTTTTTGTTTCCGTGATACTATGTTTTCAACTCTACACCAACCATGTGAAGTGTGATATGTTTTAATATCAAGTGGAAAATTTGACTGTTGAATAAATTGTGACGTCAAGGAGCGATAAAGGCTTGGGAATAGCATTCCAACAACTCAATAAAACTTTTGATGCCACACTCAGCTTACTGATTAAACTGCTTGTTGGACATGCCAAAGAATGGAGCAAAAACCTTCTATTTTACGTTTCGAAAATCGAGTATTCGAAATTACACTTTCCTCTCATTTCATAGCATGCCTTGTAGTTGGAGTCGGTTGAGCACTAACCTCTTGCTTAGCTTATTCCAATGCTTTGATTCAATGTGTCATTCGGAATGACTCACTCCAATGGTAGGCCTACTTTAACGTGGCATCTAGCCACTCCATAGGCTCAGAGGATTTACTTCCTTTGATAAACTGCTGATAGTTGTCATTTTCAGGTTT
Organism: Aplidium turbinatum; assembly: GCF_918807975.1. Lineage (NCBI taxonomy): Eukaryota > Metazoa > Chordata > Ascidiacea > Aplousobranchia > Polyclinidae > Aplidium > Aplidium turbinatum. Next base: position 17,369,887 of record NC_137480.1, on the reverse strand, counting down.
CTATTTTAATAAGAACTGAAAACAATTTAGCCTAGCTGACAAAGACAATCATTCAATTCATGTTAAAGCTGCTAAGCTGAACTAAATTGTAAAGCAACATCCAACCAAATTAGGTACACTATGTTTTTATATAGCTATTAACGTTAGCCAAGCTCCACGCTGCAGCACTTGAAAGTTTGTAAAATACCCTTAACCTAATGACAATCATTTTCATTTGACTAAAACAACATCGTTTGCCTACTGAAGGCGACTCACGTATTCCAAAGCAGAAGTTGTGCAATCAGCTACACATCTCACTAGACTTCATTCTAACTTAAAATTTTCACACTGTGTTGGCGTTTGTAATTAAGCTTCAAAATAAAAATTCAGCTTTGACAAGTTAAGGTTTGATTTGAACACTTTTACATCAAATATTGTTGTAAATTATAAAAATTGTAACTGAAACGGTATCAAAATTAAAAAAATCAAGTTACGAATTAAAAGCTTTCGCTCTTCACTTGAAAGACAAAACTCAACTTCATCATTACCATAACTTACTTCTGGGAATATTTGGAAATATTTTGTTTCTTTTTGACACCTTTTCTTTAATTTCTTTTTTCAGTTTTTTTTTTTTAATCGTCATGTTTCGTAAAGGATTTCAGATTGCTTTGACAAAAACTTTATTCCAAGCAGGAAAACATGCTTTCTTTATTTAATTTATCTATAGTTTTCTTATTGCACATCTTTACATTTTTGAATGTTTGAAGTGGGCTGTAGGCTTTCAACCACGAGACCAAATGTAAATACCTACAAGCATGTCGTTCTCTTCAAAGACTTTGGCTGTTTTTTAATTGACTACAGTATTCGCGTGCCTAAAAATAATCCTCTATTCTCTTTAGTACAGTAGCAGAAACCACTTATGCCGAACATGGGACGCTTTCTAGTTACAAGAAAATCCGTTAATTAAATACCTTTTCAAGAAACGAAACGTCAGCACTTCCTATTTCTACGTCAGACAATGCCACTAACAAGTTATAGACCTCATCGTAACCCAGTGTGATGAACTGAATGTGAGTTCCTAAATTGCAGAGTTAGTTGCTTTAATCGTCCAAAAGTAACACAATATTGCATTTGTCTTTCAACCTGAATTTCATTAAATCAAGAAGAATGTTTGCATTAGATATACAGCAGACTACAGTTTGGCCTACGCTGTCTGACGTCAGATGATTGTAGATTTTTTTTTATTAAAAATCAAAAGCATATAAACTTGAATTGTTTGAGCCATTATAAGCTAATGACACTTGCGACCGCTCTACACAAGTGCAATATCTTCAATTGCTAAGCTATTAGTTTTGCAAAAACCAGCTCGAGAGCTCTTATATGCCGCAAATTCAATAACTTCATTACTGATTTTCTTTGAAATTCAACATTTCTTATAATTTAAAGTTTTTATTGATCTACAGTACAAGGGATAGCCCATGCGCTTGAAGTTATACTGTACGGTAGATAAAGCATAAAAGGTTTGAAATCGTTCGGCATATACAATAATATGCATCACAAAGAATAACACTTGGGTACACAGACCAGAACTGGCATGAAAACATATAAGTGTGTCAGAAATAATTGTAGAAGCCTAATTCCTTTCGGTTTACAAAATTGACTCAATGCTTTTTTGTTTCAGAAATCGTCCAGTCCAGGGATGTGCAACGTGCGGCCCGCGGGCCAAATGTGGCCCGCGAAGATGTGCCAATTTTGAATTGTGTGCGGTCCGCGAAACATGTTTATACGGTAATTTAGTTTAGTCTGGTACGTTTGAACAATTCATTGTGGAGTGGAATATTGTAGATTTCGCACCTTCTGTTAACCATTTTAGAAGTCTCCCATCGGCCACCGCCAATCCATTGTATTTAATTTTCTATTCTGATGTCTCTGAATTTATTAATATTCAATTGAACACTGAGAATATGTCCTTATAATGTTTGTAATGTATTGTATTGAGTTTAAAGTTAACCGTTGTTATTGCGTTCATAAACGTAGTTGCACTGATGAGAATTTAATATTCGAAAACGCGTTCTGCAACACTGTTTTTTGCACTCTGTAATGCCAGATGCAGATTTATCTGTAGCTTTCCATCACGCATTGAAGCGGTGATCTGATCATGAAATTTTCTACGGTTCGAGAAAAAGTTTTCTCTGCCTATAAAACGTTGAATGGTAGTTTAATCAATTATTTCTAAAAATGTATGGTCACATAAAAGGCATTATGAACAAAGTACGACTTTGGAAAGCTCACATACAGACAGGACATCTTTTCCACTTTCCAACTTTGAGAGACTATGGAATGCCTCCGGAGAAGAAAACTAAATTTGAAAAATTGTTGTATGAATTTTTGGCTCGTTTCAAGGACTTCAAATCTCATGAACATTTGTTTGATATATTCTCTTCGCCACTCAACACGGACATTGACAAAGCACCTGCTGATATCCAACTTGAACTGATTGATCTTCAAGAGAAAAAGGATTTGAAAGCAAAGTATTTAAAAATGAATCTTGGCGATTTTTACCGAAAACATTTCAACCAAGATGACTTTCCACATTTCAAAAATCCATGGCTTCAAAAATGGCACTTTTTGGCTCAACGTATTTGTGCGAACATTTTTTTCTGAAACGGGCGTCATGAAATCTCCCTATTGATCGGTTCTGACAGACCAACACTTGGAAAATGGACTTCGAATTGCGATGACTTCCATTAAAGTAAATTTGGAAAAAGCCGTCAGGAAAAGAAGCCAGCTGCAAACTTCTCACTGAGCTCGTTTAAAGACAGTGTGACAATAAATTGGAATAGCAGTTTTCTTCAGAAATTTATGCGTCCTAACTTATTATTTCTGGAAGGAGATAACCCCTAATATAAGAATAACATGAATAACAAGAAAAACTACTCTTTTGTGCCTGCAACTACTAGAAATCATATGTTAAATAAACATACGGCCCGCGGTTTCACCCAATTATTTATATCTGGCCCTCCTGTAACAAAGGTTGCACACCCCTGGTCCAGTCAATTACTTTGTTACAATCTCGTAAAACAGGGGTTACTATAGGGCCTAAACGTTTTGACAAATAGCCAGTTGTGAAAAGATAATCACGGGCCAGATATAGATATTCTGTTTCGACACAATGACAGTCTTCAACCTGCACAAGCTCTGAAACCGGGGTAGCCTACATGATATTTTGGATCCATAAAGGTCCAATGGAAATCTTACACAGCTTTGAAGATATGTTGTCTTTTTTCAAACAAAAGATTGAACTGAAATAGCGTCAAATAGGCTAGCTCCTGTTTTCAAAAATAAACTAAGCATTGTTGCATCTCAATGTTCATCAATTTAAAAAAATCATTTGGGATCTAAATTGAACGCATCTATTTATTTCAAATCAATCTGTGACGTAAGTGCTGTAGTTTGTCGACTTTTTTCAAAAGGGACTGTCCATAAAAGACGTTTGCAGTCAGGGGGTGTAAATGGCGGACTTTTCATTGACACTGTGCATGGGGGTGGTCATTTTGCAGCAATTTTATGAGAACGTCTTTTATGGAAAACCCCTAACCGGTCAGCAGCACAATTAAAAATTTCATAACTTTTAGCTGCTGCATTCTTCGATACTTGCGGCGAGTTGTTCTTCTGCCAACTGGTGTCTAAGCTCTTACTTCGACCTTACTTACTTACTTCGACCTGTCTTAAGCTCTTACTTCGACCTTCTTACTTACTTCGACCTTCTGTCTACTTCGACCAACTGATGTGTTTGGGCACCCACTATGGTAGAAATACAAACTCTTTTTTGCATAGCTTACAGATTTTATCAATTTTGTTTGGGATTTTTGTAGCGCATTAGATGGAAAGGAAGTCAGTGATTCTCAAACCGGAGTCACTTATTTTAATTAAGAACAAGCCATTTCTGTAGAAAAGTAGATAAAACCAACTTCCTATTGTAAACCTGCCCCAATAACTCAGTTGGTTAGCGCGTGACTTCGTGAACGAAGAAACTTCATGACCAAGCTGCTTCAACTCTCAGAGTGTGCGCTTGAGCAACGCATTTCAGGACTGCTCTCCATAACGAATAGAATAATTTCAAAGCAACAACACTTCAACAATCGAAAACTTAACTCTGCCACTCTCGTTAACCAGCCCGGCGTCAAAAGCCTCTACAAGTAATCCTAGGTTATGCAAAACTACCGGGGATAACCTATCAAGACTTTGTCAGTTCGAGGATAAAGATTCAAAACCTAACCAAAAGATCTTTTACTTCAGGATAGAATTTACAAAGTTCCTTCAAATCTGCTTAAAGGTTTGTAGTAGGCACCTTCAAGAATTACAAAACTCTTTCAGAGGTTACTCGCCTAAGCTGCAGAGAATCTTAAAATTACAGCGCGGATACTTTATTCATTCTTCATTGAACTGGTCCATCAGTAATTTGTATTTTACTGAAGATGAGCTCATTAAATACACTAAGGCTGCATAGCGGAGTGGTGAAAGCACTGGTTTCGACACCGCTCAAGAGCATATAGCTGTGTCTTTGGCAGGACACTTAAAGGCACGCCTGAAGGTGGACAAGAAAATTGGCTTCCTTGCCTTCCGTCTACTTTATTTAAATCTTCAACCACCGGGCGAAAGCCTGGATACGACAATGGGTTTGTGAACAATGTCCTTTAATCCACAAAGCAATAACAATTTTTTCACTGGTGAACAAAGCTAGACCTTTGGTTGCTATAATTTTTTCCTGCAATTATCCAATGTTACATTGCTTCATAACTGCTTTAGCCTACAGTTCGGCATACAAAACAACAACTAAGTTACACTACTTTTCACAGTCAAATGACTGTGGTCTACAGCAGGGGTTAGCAAAGATTTTTGCACTGAGATCGATTCAAGGTGGGCGTAATTCTTATAGGCCAGGCACAAAAGTCTGACTTGTTATTAGGCTACGCATGAAAATTAACAACCGTTAACTAGACTTTAACCTAGACAGCAAAATCTGTCATTTTTACATGGATTCAACGTCTGCAGACGTTGAATCAATGTAAAAATGGCAGATTTTGCTGTCTGGGAAGTTAATACAGCATTATTAAAAGTTTTCATAAAGGGGTGACAATTACTTCATGGACTTGTGATTGCAGAGCCCTGGTTTACGGCAGTAGCCTAGACCCTTTATAGCAACAAAACCAATCTTCTAATTAGTCATAACTTAACAGATACAACAATAACATACTGTATATCGTTTGCATTCAAGTCAGTCTCCAATGCAACTAAAACATTTTCTTGACTTTTCTCCCAGATTCAGCTTTTATATCTACTACCGTACTACTGTTATTTTCTGTTTGAAAGCGTTCTATCAAAGCTTTGAGCTTCGCCATCAAGCTAGTGCAAAGAGCAAGGCTACTAACCATATTGTTGGCTTACAAAGAATACCTTTTGAATAGAAGTATTACGTTTCGTTGGTTCAAGTTACCAGCAGTCGCGACATCAACACAGACAAAGCATGTATTGCTATAGCTTTGGAAAGTCACGTACGGTAGGCTACATGAAACACTAATGATTTTTATTACAATATTGTTTCTTTTTCAATGATTTGGTGGCAGTAACAAAGGCTTTAAATAACGGCAATATTTTAATGACATCAGGCTTGTATACAAAAGGCAAGAAAAATGTATCCCCAGTCAATCAAAGTAGCCTAGCATGAATTCTAGGTTTACTTTGGAAATTATACGCTTAATTATTTCAAGAACAAAAAACTAACTTATATTGGCTTCAATTCACTAACAAGCACCAGCTCAGTGGCCGAGTGGTTTCGCCTTCGGTTCTGGTAGATCTGAGATCGATTCCAGGTCGGGTCAATCCAAAGACTTTAAAAAACGGTAGCCTACTGATTGTATTCTTTCTTGCATAACGCCGTGAGAATAAGTTTGGTAATAATGTGATGACATCTTAAACCTGATATAAAATTAAAAGCAACCCTGTCACTAAAATATCTTAGCTGTTGTTGAGCGACAAGAAATAAAACCATAGCATTATTATTGTTCACAAATAAACGTCCTGTCTGTAGGTCAGCTGTCTAAACATCAATGACGAAACGTAATTTTCCAACTAATCCAATATGGCAAAGCAGGGTTAGAAAGAGATAAATAATGTAAACTACATAGAAACAGGTAGGCCTAATTCTTTGAACATGAAAAAAGGGATTCATTCTTCGCTTAACGAGCACTGTGATAAAAAGCCACATCTCCAACATCGCCTTGCAGGCCTAGTAATAATATTGTGTGAAATTCGCACTTCTACACGTACTTTGAGACATCGTTGGGCAACCTGCGTGCAGCCCGCAACAACATTCAAAACTACTCCATGTCCGTCCCGATAGCTCAGTTAGTTAGCGCGTGACTTCATGAACGAAGAAGCCTCAAGATCAAGCGGCGCTAGTTCGACTCTCGGGGTGTGCGCTTGACCAACGCATTATAAGGACTGCTCTCCATCCAGAGGCATCCAATGGATGAAATAATTCCACGGCAACATGACTTCAACAATCGGAAACTTCACTCTGTCAAGCTCGGAAACCGGTCCTACGTCAAAACCATCAACAAGTAGGCTAATGCATAACTAACAGGTCGAGGAATAACCTATCAAGGCTTTGTCAGTTCAAGGATAAAGAATCAAAGATTCAAAACTGCTCCATGTATCCGGCCCGTGACCGTATTAAAAATTGGTGTTTTTTTCTAGTCGGCCAGATGCAATTTATGCTGTAGGCCTATATTTCTTATATGCATCAATGTGTTTTTAGGTTACAGAAATACTTTTTAAAATCATAAAATTATTGTGTGCACTAGAATCGTGTCATACGGTAGAGTTCTGCTGAGTGGGCAGAAGATCAGTAAATTTTGTAGACTGGCAAGCAGTAGGTCAACCGTCTTTATTGTTTACAAAGATGGGCACAGAAGGGGAACGAAATATCCGAGCGAGTTACGAAGTCTCAAAGCTGTCAGCAGAAAACATGTGTGGAAGGAAAATTTATGAAGAAATGCTTGATGGCAGTTGCAGAGTTTGTCCAGATAAAAGCCAATATTTTCAACCACCAGCTTTTCCAAGAGCAGTTAGGCCACAAGACGACATGTGGATGTGAGGGAGCTGAAGACGATAATACTAGATAATTTTTTTTTTTCAAATTTCAATGTAATGAAGATTTTGAATATGTATATTGTATAATTTTTACTAAATTTGAAAGGCATTTGTGTAATAAAATTAGTTTTTCTTACCCTTTGCTAGTATACTATGCTTGTTACAAAATAACAGCTTGTTGTAAGTTAAAAGTTAGAGCCTGTTTGCAAAATTCACTTGGCTACTTGTCTATGAATAAAACGATTAACAATACATTAAAAAAATAATCACAATAACGCAGTTACCAGACGTCGCTCTTGTGGAGAATTGTCAATGAATAAAGAACCAAATAAACCGAACTGGTTTGGTATTGAATCTTTATCCTCGGACTGACAAAGCCTTGATTGGTTATTCCTGGTAGTTTCGCAAACTTGTAGATGCTCTTGACGCTGGGCCGGTTACTGAGATTGACAGAGTAAAGTTTTCCGATTGTTAAAGTGTTGTTGGCGGGAAATTATTCCACCTACCTGGTGGCGTTGCATGGGAAGCAGTCCTGAAATGCGTTGCTCAAGCGCACACCGAGAACCGAACAAGCGTCGCATGATCTCGAGTCGAGCGCTTAACTACTGAGCAAACGGGGCGTATTTGTTACTCTTTAATTGATTCAACGTCTGGAGACGTTGAAAACGTAAAAATGACGGATTTTGCTGTCTGGGTACAGACTTAAATGCCGGTGTCCGGTGATAAGCAAACAGTTTATTCAACACATTTTTAGAGTTGTGACCAATCGATGTTAAAGATGGTTGTTTTTACGTCTGATAGCACAAACAATTTACGACATTCCTGCACGAGCTAAGTAGCCCACGAAATTCCAACTCAATCTAATTGTTTTGGCCCACACTTTGACTACTCGTTCAAAAGTCTGTTCATCGGAAATCCCCCACAACGTGACATCATGGGTGTTGCCAGTTGATATTAGTTTTTTTTTTGCAAACAAATATGTTGATCGAAGCCAAAGCTACAACTCCAATCCAAGCTTGGCAACACCAAGCTTCCTCTCTGAGGTGCGACTCTCAGCGGAACGGAGATAGGAACATGCTTTGAATCTAAAATTAAAAGGCAATGCATTTAGAATACGCATTTGTACAAACATGGCTACCTCTGGAGGTGCGGCCTGATTGGTCATATTTAGCAGATTTTGACTACCGCTACTGCTTCTGTCCGACATAATTTTCAAATATTTTTTTTTACTTTTTACTGGCGAAATGAGCTTTTTGTTGCCTTAGGAAAGCAGTAAAAAATGAGAAAACCTATTTTAAAAAACATTCAATCAGGCTTTTAGCAAGCGGCTAACGTTAAAACAAGCACAAAAACCCTCTCAACTCATCTCCACAATTAGCGACTGAAACTCAGCGAAACCAAAACTGTGGCAGCAGCTTTCCATCTACAAAACCGGGAAGCTGATCGTGAGCTACATGTCCAGAATAATGAAGAATCTCGGACTTTCTGTCCTTCTGCAAAGCAAAATATCTTGGGGTGACATTTGACAAATCATTCACATACCCCAACCATTTAGTGTTACTGCGCAAGAAACTGACATCGCGCGCTGCGCTACTCAAGCCCCTGACAGGCTCTAGGTGGGGAGCGAGGGCTGACACTTTGCGTACAGCAGCCTTAGCTCTTGTCTACCCTTCAGCAGAGAACGGTACACCGGTTTGGTGCCGCAGTGCTCACTGCCACCAACAGCGCCCTGCGCATATGACCGGATGCCTGTCTACCACACCATTGGATAATCTCCCTATTCTTGCTGGCATCCAACCTGCTGAGCTTCGTCGCAAAAAATCCACTCTGTCTTTCGGTCGAAGGGCATTGAAGCAACCATCTTCTTCCCTCCAAGGTCTCTGCTCCTTCAAACGAGCACGACCGTTCGTGCCAGCCGCTCAACTTCTGATTAACGAAGCTGATGAACAAGACATCTCTGCAGCTGATTGGGAGGACCATAAATGGAATTCTGAATGGAAATAAAGTACCACCAGACTCCATTCGTTCATCCCCAACGCCGACACAAGCCCATCGGCCTGACACTACAAAGACAGGCGCCTTAACAGTAGGTGCGCCTCAACCGTTTTCGTACGGGTGTCGGATTTTTCCGCTCTATTATGCACCAATGGGGAATGGCCTCTTCTTCCTCCTCCTGTGAATGTGGTGCCAAGGAACAGACCGCAGACTACATCAGACATCACCAATGACTGTACCATCTTCAAGCCACCTAACGGAGTGGAAGGTCTGTGCGGTGCGCGTCTTGGATGATGAAACCAAAGATTGGCTGCTCTCTAGTTGCTTTCCAGCTTAGTCTAGTAACCTTGGTGTTTGCTGAAATCAGTTCTTCAAGAGTTTAGTTTTTTCCGCGCTTTTGAAACAAGATTGCCAAACTTTTACTCTTCAGATCAGTCGTTTCGTTTGGGTTCTTTTCAGTGTTTTTCAATCGTTGGTACAGTGTTTTTCAATCTCTTTGTTCTTACTACCTTTTCTTGCGAACGTTCTTCTGTGATCTTACCACCTTTTTATTGCGTTTTAACTGTATTGACTTCTTATTGTGTATTGCGGCCCTCGGGTTAACTTACAAGTGTCCATTTGGGACTCAGAGCAATTTGAGTTTGAGACCCTTGATCTAGATACTATAAAATTTATATATATCGTAGATTCGTAGTCATAAGGCTTACCTTGGTACAAAGATGAAGTTGGAGCATAAATCACACATATTGCGCTTGTCTCAAGGCCAGCAAACCAATTACAGTGTCACTTGACATGTGTTGTATGCGACGGTATTCATCCGAGTTAGAATACCTTAACTTTGTGTGAGGATCTGTATACAATGCCTGCAAACGATGCATTCAATTTAGCCTTCCGTTTGTGAAAATTGTTGGGCTAAACCCCATTTTGCTAAATTAAAAAACCATTAACAAACTGCGAAATTAATAGCATTTGATTTATACTGTAATTCGTTTTTTGTTGCGCTTGTGGAAGTGGAAGCACTTAAAAGACCACATTGGGAAACTACTTTTAAGTAATAACTGTTAAACATAAGTTTATCAGCCCAAAACTTACGGGCAGGCCAGATACATCAGAGTACTTCTTGACAGGTTTCGTTGAAGGTGGCGCGTCGATGCTGACATCTAAAAAGTACAATTGTCATTTTTGCTATCTGGGTAATGATGGCGATGAGAAGATAAATGGTGGATTTCTGCAGAACGAATTGAAACTAGCTACGTTAATTCAAACCTATTACTCTTAAAAATAATTAAACATGGGACTCCGTTGCTCAGTAGGCTAACCCTGATACTGCTAGATCAGAAAGTATCAATCAAAATTCAAAACAATGTCACTAACTTTTGTTTGATCATATCAACTTTTGAAGAAATACATCTGATTGATTAATTAGTAAAAACACAAACACATGATGTGTATTGTGTATTGAAAATAATGTATATTTTAAGCTAAACTTGTATGTGGGGTAAGACTGGTATAACAACTGCAGTATATATTACTTAAAAATGATATATATTCATTATTCATAGTAGATAGCTATAAAGTTTAAACATTACATACTACAACTTACAAGAATAACATTTTGCAATACATCGAAGTCAAACTTGTGTGTGATAGAAGTTTTCACCAAAAAATCAGACAGATTTTGAAGCTTGCACACATTAAAGTTGTGTTCCATGGTCATTGGTCAATATAAAAAATGTAAGACTTACACATTACTTCCTCCAAAGGTGATTGAGATTTTTGTGAAGTCATAATTTGCTTAAGATTTTTCCATACTTTAGTACGGGTAGCAAATCCAGTCTCCCTATACTTGGGGTTCTTAAAAATAGGCCCAGCATTTGGTTGTGTCTTTGGTTTTTCTAGATTAAACATATATAATATATCAAATATAGTTATTACTTTCTAAAACCTATACACTACAGGCTACAGCCTGTTTCACCTTAAAACAGGGATTATCAGAAGATCCTTATTCAGATAGAATTTATTAAAATTTAAAGATTCTATTTAAATAAGAACCTTCGAATGATCCTGCTTTTAGGGTGACACAGGCTGTAGAGGTTTTAGAAATAACAATATTTGATGAAATTGCTCTCCTTGGCTTTTTTGCTTGGCAATAAGCACTTTTTGTGGTAATAATTATATTTATTGCTTAAAAATATACATGTGTAAACTGTAAACATGTAAAATACCTCATACAGTAGACAGGCTTATTAAGCACACGATGAATAGGCCAGTATATATGGCCCACAGCCACAGCTTAGCCTAATCAAGTTCAGTCCGAAAATACTGAATGCATAGGAGTGGCCGAGAATCGTCTTCCCGCTTTAAACCCACCTGCTTAATAAGCCCAAAATCATCCGGTCTCAAAGTGATCTTAATAAATGGGGATTACTGTACTCTTATAGGATAGCATCAAGTTTGAAATTAGAATACTTAATAGGCTAAGAGAATTTTACATCCATGGCTGTGTGAGGTCAAATAAAAAAAAGATTCTGAAATATCAATTTTTATGGATCTTGCGAGACTCTTTCACAATTTCTAAATTTTTATATTGTAGTTAGCGGAATGGCCCGTTTCGGTGAGTCCAATCCCTTAACGGGGGATTTTTTCATTTTTCTTTTTTAATTATCGGGTACCGTAGCCTAATTATCATTGCCGTTTTAGGGTTAGGGGTTAGAGGTTAGGAACTCACCGAATCGGACTCAGCGATCAGTAGCAGACCCGTAGTTAGAGACAGCGGTGGGGTGGTGCAGCGGATAAAGCGCCTGCTGTCCAATCATGCAATCCTTGTTCGACACCCAGTTTAAGCTGGTTGTTGCAAAACACCGCTCACCTCTACCCAGGGTGTATTAAATTAGGTAAACGTAGGTGCTGAAGGAAAAGCGGCCGAGAGAAAAGAACTGGCTACCCTACTCTCGTTAGTGCCAAAAGCTTAGTATAATGAGAACTTTATCTTCTCATCCCTTAATACTTGGATCAAGTATGGGACTCACCTTTTTACTTAGATATAGTCATTTTGTGCAGTTTGTGCTTGAAATTTCAAACAACCTTTGATTGTATTAAGTGATATTATTTTCAAAATATATATATTTTATATCAAGTTTATTTGCGGGTGGCGCCTCTATTCTCCTCAACATTTATTAGTTGTATCACGTACCCCGATGTGCAAATTCCTTTGTAACTTAGTCATGCAGTTTCCTTTTCTTAATGTAATTTTTTCGTCTGTTTGTATGTTTTCCACTCTATTGCTTTTAATCGTTGCGTGTTTCTCGATGCTTTTAGTTAGTTGTTTAGTTAGTTAGTTACGGTAGTCACTGTCAAGAAGTGAAATTTATTATAGTTTATAAATATTTACAGATTCCTGATGAGGACTTAAGTTAAGTCGAAAACGTTTGAATGTTGAACTATTGTAAATATGTAATATACTGTTGTAATGCTCAACCCTGTGTTATTGTTGTGTCTTGCCTGCCTTTGGTATAAAAAAGCAAACTCTCTCCCGAAACTATATCATCTTAAAGTGTCTCCTAAGAAAATGTATCCTGGAAATAAAGCTTTAAAATACCTTGGTGAAGCATGTAAATTAAATAATTAAATATGAGTCTACTTTGTTTTACCACAGATATATAAAACTAAGTAGAATTAACATCGAAGTGTATAAAAAAAATAAAATAAAAGTATTTTTGTCACACCAGTCTCACATGTTGACATTGCGATGTCTTACATGACCTTGATCAAATACTGAGCTTGCTCATATTTAAAATGAAAATGGTGAACTATCAACATAAAAAAAATTATTGCTGCCTCTTATTCTAGAATAAGAATTATTAAAAATTAGAGTGGATGAAGTACTAGTTTTGCAATGTTGGTGTAATGAAACAGTCAACAAGAATAAAAAAATGAAGCTACACCATTCCCAAATTAAGATATATATAGGAGGCCGGAAGGCCGAAACGATGTGCACTGTCTGCAGTTATGGACGCTCTTGACTTATGTCGATTGAGCACTTTACTGGGGGCACCTTGCTAATTGCTATGCATTGCGCAAAGCTCACTGCTTACAGCTTGAGCACTTTGGCAAGGTTTGCAGGAGTACCATTTTTGGAACTTAGGTACCACAAATAGGAAAATATCACATCTCCATGGCCATACCAGTGTACTTACTGCACTGAGGAGGCCGGAAGGTCGAAACGGAGTGCACTGTCTTCAGTTGGGCTTTAAACAAATATCCAACTGATTTACATAGCAGTGCAATTAATTTTTTTTAAATGAATTTCTTTATAATATATATATACCTTACTTAACCTATATAGGCTACAGAATACACCCTATTAAACCTGTGTATGGCTTTCACTTGGTCGTTGCACATCTACTTCAAAACTAAGTCAGTCTAGTTCCGCAAATATGCAATATGATAATATTACAAAATAGGCTACGGTATTCCAAACCTTGACCATCTTCACTTGATGATGTATTGGGTTGTCCCGTTTCCTTTACTTCTTCTTTCATGATCTGCATATATCATAAGAGACAAAGACATAACCTACAGTCATTAAAAAAAAAATGATGTTTTCCATAGAGAAGCAATAGTAGCCATATTTTGCAGATTAGAAAGATAAACAAACTTGGCCTGTTTTCAAGCAAAGACATACCGACATAGGCGTCGATTTTTTCTTAGAAGAGAGGAATTCTGGGTGGGCGAGAGTTTTCAAACAGATTTCATTGAATGTGTAATTGTGTATGTTCGCAAATTTGCAATGGTTAGTCTTTCTCACAAAGATTGCGTTTAGCGTCGATGCAGCAATTAGGCTTTAATAGGTTTGATGTTTGCTTTCTTGCGCCTTGCGATCTTATGAGCGCTGCTAAACTAAACAAACTTATTTTATGTTTTCCTTTGCGACCTAAAAAGCGCTTGACTCGTGACCTGTTATCTTTAAAGTGGCACCTTCGGATTTGCCGTAAAATATTCGGACAGGTGACTGCTAACTGTGCGGATATTGCTGCTGTATAACTTCCGTTGGTCTGCGGCAGATAACCGATTGTTATCTGCCGTCCGTCCCACAGGGATCGGTCCTGGCTCCACTTCTTTTCAACATCTACACCCACGACCTGCCAACCACGGTCTCCGCAAAATACGCTTATGCGGACGATCTGGCAATTCTCCACTCCACAAAGTCGTGGGAAAATCTAGAAGACACCTTGAGCCAGGACATGCAAACCATCTCAGCTTATCTCCAGAACTGGCGACTGAAACTCAGCGAAACCAAAACTGTGGCGGCAGCTTTCCACCTACACAATCGGGAAGCTGATGGTGAGCTACATGTCCACAACAACGGAAAACCTCTGTCCTTCTGCCCCGAGCCAAGGTACCTTGGGGTGACACTAGACAGATCGCTCACATACCGCCACCATTTGGTGTCACTGCGCAAGAAAATGACATCCCGCGCTGCATTACTGAAGCGCCTGGCAGGCTCTAGCTGGGGGGCGAGGGCTGACACTTTGCGAATAGCAGCCTTAGCCCTTGTCTACTCTTCAGCAGAGTACTGTGCACCTGTCTGGTGCCGCAGTGCTCACTGCCACAACATCGACACTGCCATAAACAGCGCCCTGCGCACAGTGACCGGATGCCTGCGTCCCACACCATTGGACAATCTCCCCAATCTCGCTGGCATCCAACCTGCAGAGCTTCGTCGCGAAGAAGCCACTCTGTCCCTCGGTCGACGGGCACTGGAGCCTAATCATCTTCTCCACCACAAGATCTCTGCCTTCCCAAACGGGCACCCCCGCCGACTGAAATCAAGACACCCATTCGTGCCAGCCGCTCGGCTTCTGATCAACGAAGCTGATGAACAAGACATCTCTGCGGCTACTTGGGCGGACCATAAATGGAATTCTGAATGGAGGTCAAGCACCACCAGACTCCATTCATTCATCCCCGACGCCGACACACGCCCAATCGGCCTGACACTACAGAGACAGGCGTGGGTGCGCCTCAACCGTCTCCGTACGGGCGTCGGCCTTTTCCGCTCAACCATGCACCAATGGGGAATGGCTTCTTCCTCCTCCTGTAAATGTGGTGCCGAGGAACAGACCGCAGACCACATCATCAATGACTGTACCATCTTCAAGCCACCTAACGGAGTGGAAGGTCTGCGCGTCATGGATGATGAAACTAAAGACTGGCTGCTCTCTAGCAGCCTTCCAGTGTAGTCCGGGAACATCGTGAATCTGGGGTGGTAAAAGGATAGACCCTCGGCCCCAGAAGCTCAGACGACGACGACGACGAACCGATTGTTTTCCGAGGCCCACAAACAGTAACTACAGTAACAAGTACCATCAGGGTTAAGACACATCCACTGGAATTCGGAAAAAAGCTTTCTTTGCAACACACGACCTTCCAGAGGCGAAGCTGATCCGGCAGCATGCTAACGTCAAATGGAGCAGGTAGAGATCCATGGCTCATGCTGTCTTCTACAACTACCGGTGCATTGCCTAAGACATTGACTTCACCACTGTCCAATGTCCATCCTTGAAGCACTGCTTTCTTCAGCAATGTCATCTCTACGTTCATTCGTGCTGGACGTGGCTTCTTCAGCGTTATAATCTCGACGCCTTTTGGAAGCTGGTTTTAAGAATGCTCGAATAGATGTTTGACTTTGCTTCATGTTTAACTTTTCAATAATGAAATGACAACATCGCGCGGTGCCATAATTTATCCCAGCAACAAGTTTGTGTGGAAAGATTTGTAAAAAGCGATTGTTTCAGTACCGTACATCTTTAGTTTGTATCGGTTATGTTATTGTCATGTTCATTCATCATCATCATAATCCATCGTCAGTTTGTTCCCCACTAGTGGGGGTGGCCGATCATTATGATGTCATATTCACATTCCCTTACGCTGACCCGGAACTGAAGTTTGATTGTGACGTAACGAAAGTGAGACCATTCGGAGAAAAGATCAAACGTGGCTTTTTCTCACCGGGAATTGCCAGCGTGTGGCACATGGATATCTAAAGAAGGGGATATGAAGGCTTTTAATACGTCTGACAGTAGAAGGGCTTCTTATTATCGTGAATAATCTGTGTTTATCGTAAAATGACAATTGGCACCGATAGTAGTTTAATCAATCTTGTTATGATAACCTGCATTGCGCTATTAGCATCAGGCCTGGATACTCACTGCGATGCTCATGTGGTTACTTGTTAATTCAACTACCTGTATACTTGCTTTACATCTAGCCTACTGCAATGGTTTTGTAAGAAAAGCAGCTTACTGGTAACCTTTCAACTGTCTTTCCAAACAAGTATTCTTTAAATATGTTCTATCTATGTAACATTTACTAAGTTCTGTCTTCTGTATCTGACTGTACCAACTGTACTACAAAACTTTCTGCAATGTTGAAGAGACAAACTACCGCCCTGGTAGTGTCATAAGAATAAGGCAATCGTTGTAAGCCTTCGCATCCCCTTCTTTAGATATTCCTGGTGTGGCAGTTGCCGTAGCAACAACAATGCAGTGAGTGCCGCCTTTTTTCAACGCAGCGTTGTTACGGAATTGCTTTGTTCTGTCGAATAACTAGCGAGAGACATAGCGTAAAACAAGAAGTGTTGGATAATTCAGCGTTTAACAAAAACGGAAATAATTGTAACGAACACTTCATAAGTGTCATGAAAACAGGGTGGGCGAAACATATTTTGCCCACCCTCGTTTCACGGCAGGGTGGGCGCCGCCCACCCGGCCCACCCTATTTCGACGCCTATGCATACCGATAATTGTGCATTGTTTTTATTCACTATTATACTAGTAAAAGAAATGTATGACTATACACATGCAATCAGCATTTACTGCACAGCATCATGATGGAGTATTGTCGTCGTTAATTCATTATAATAGTGCAACCAACCATTTTTGTTAACAGAATTAACTATGACTATTGACTAGTTGACTACTGTACCTCAAGTCAACATTGAGAATTTTAGTAAACTAAACTAAAATCTTCAATTGCAGTGCAGTTCTGCAAAGTGTGTATTTAGGCATTAATATGAGACATAAGCAAAAGTATCAACATATTCACTACCTCTCACACACACACAAAGTAGGCTACTGTAGCAGGGATATCTAAAGAAGGGGATGCGAAGGCTTTTATTACGTCTGACAATAGAAGGGCTTTTGTTTATCGTAAATAATCTGTGTTTATCGTAAAATGACAATTGGCACCGATAGTAGTTTAATAAATCTTGTTATGATAACTTGCATTGCGCTATTAGCATCAGGCCTGGATATTCACAGCATGCTCATGGTTGCTTGTTAATTCAACTACTTGTATACTTGCTTTACATCTAGCCTACTGCAAAGGCTTTGTTCAAAAAACCAGCTTACTGGTAACTTTTCAACTGTCTTTGTAAGCAAGTATTCTTTAAATATGCTCTATGTAACATTTGCTAACTGTCTCCTGTAGCTCACTGTACCAGCTGCACTACAAAACTTTCTACGATTTTAAAAAGAACCACATGTTTAAAGCACCACAAACTACCGCCCTGGTAGTGTCACGAGAATAAGGCAATCGCTGCGAGCCTTCATATCCCCTTCTCTAGATATCCCTGTACTGTAGCCTATTTGAAAGCATACAAACACAACTCTAACTCTACAAGCTGGCATTGCAAATCATAAAATGCCTTTGTTGTTTTTTTTGAAACAGTGATCAGACCTACAGTCATTGGGGAAATGGGGTCGACAACTGTATTAAGTTTGTCACCTGCTGCTGTTCACCATGAATAGCTTTCTTATTAGCACGAGTTGCTCCTGGGCTTTTTGGTCGCTTTCTTGTTTTTCCTTTGTCTTGCTTTTTGTTCTCCATTAGACAAGATGAGTAAAGTTGAAAACAATGAACTATTGAGTTTCAGAATCAGAACAGCAACCATGCAGTCCAAGCTACCGACCTAACGTTGCCAAACGTCAAGATTTTTCCTCAATAATAAAAAAAAACTAAGTATTCACTCAGAATAGACGTAGGCTATATCGTTCAGCAACCGCTACATTTCTTTTTTTTTTGCAAAGCCGGTGGAGAAATGTTTTGGTTGTCCGAAATTTCATGCATACTTGGCGTGAAATTCTGGCAGATTTTTTTTTCTGGCAGATGTTAAAAATTTGAGTTACAAAACTTAACATGTATTTATTGTCAAGTAGTGTTTCTTTGGATGGCTGTGGGATGTTTGGAGGGCGGAACGGATAAGGCGTTGGCTTTCCAATTATTTCGGCTTCAGCTGGTTGTTGAAAATATAGCTCACCTCTACCAAGGGTGTAATAAATTGGGTGGGCATAATTGCTGCAGGAAAAGCGGCCGAGAGAAAGGCTATAAGGAACTGGCCACCCTACTCTCCTTAGTGCCAAAGGCTTACTACAATGAGAACCTTATCTTCATACCCAACTTTTGAATCAAGTATGGGACCAGCTTTACCTTTCTAGTGTTTTTTTCATTTTGTTTCATCATCATTTTCAGCCTGTGAGAGCCCACTGCAGAACGTAAGCCTTCCCCTTTTCATGCCAATTTACATGATTATGTGCTAGTTGGTACCAATTGGTTGTATTGCATTGTTTGTCAATGTCGTCCCTCCATCTCACTTTTGGTTTTCCTTTTTTTCTTTTGGCTTCTCGTGGTGTCCATGTTGTTAATTTTTTAGTCCATCTATTGTCCTGATATCTTGCAATATGACCTGCCCAGGACCATTTTAGTTTCTTGATTGTGCTTAATATAAGGTAGCCTACTCTTCCCAAATAAGACCGTGCCTAAATAAGGCCCACCCTTTCATATCTGGAAAACCAAAGCAAGCAAGGAACAGCTGTGGTAATCTAATTTGCTGCGATAATCATGTGACTGAACAGAAAAGTAATTTGGTTTCCTGGAAGAAACCACATGCCAGCAGAGTTAGTTGTAAATTTCTGAAAGCTATCTTGCAAGAGTAAAATTTTGTTCAGTACTTAAGCTATCGGAGTGTTTTCAAAGTGGTGTTTGTTTTCTACCTTTGTTAGAGTTTCAGGATATGCTAAAGGGTCTAAAATTTCAACGTGTATTGACATATTGACCTTTCTTGGATAGTGTATTTAGGTAGTTTAGGTTAAACTGATAGTGAAGAGTTGCCCTAACATGGCCCATCAAAATCAGCCGTGGGCCTTATCACGGCAGGTACCCTTGGCATTCAATTGTGGGCTTGTAAGGGCTGTTAGGAGAAAGACAGTGCAGTTGATACTCCCTTACTGGCAGCTAACAAGCACAACCTCAGATCAAAACACCACCATCCATGTGGTTTGGGCACAAAATAACTTAGGTACCTGTTTCGCGAAAATTGGGTTTCGCTTTTATTAGGATTTGGAATTTTTCCATTTGATAACAAGACTACTGCTGACCATGTCTTTTCTCCAAGTGACGTCACCAACATTGACCATACAGTCGGTGACCAATCTCAGCTGCCATCACCGAGTCATGACATGTTTTCACAGCCACCAACAAGTTGTGGGATGTCTCCACAACCGTCAACAAGTCATGATTGTCTCCACAAATATCAACAAGTTATGGGATGTCTCCACAATCGTTAACAAGTCATGAGATGTCTCCACAAATATCAACAAGTTATAAGATGTCTCTCAACAACCGTTAACAAGTCATGAGATGTCTCCACAAATATAAACAAGTCATGGGATCTCTCCTCAACCATCAACAAGTCATGGGATTTCAACACAGCCCCACATATCACCATCATGTCATAGCATTATGGCTACACCGTCAGCAAATACCCTACGCAAGAAGCGGGGGCAAATAAAAAGGAGCATTAATTATCGAGTAACAACTGTATCGAAGTCTCTGTTTGACACGTATGGAAAAGGGATAGAAAAGGCAAAGCAAAAGAGGAAAACAGTAAATATGCAAAGACGTCCAAGTGTAGGAGATTGGTGTTGCTCGGTATGTTTAGAAAATACAGCCTCCGACATGAGGCAACGTGAAAGTTGTAAAATATGGTAGGCAACCATAATGACTGTTTTGGTTTAACAAAAGATGATGATGAATTTATATGCCCTAATTGTGATATGTAAATGTTTGAAAAAAGAACACAGAAACTTGGTGCATTGTTGTTTCCAAGCCTCGACGAAAGGAAGGAGTTTAGTCTAATGACGAGTGCTTCAATGGATAGTTTTCGTTGTTGCTTGGTGATCAGTTTTTCCTATATCTCCAGTTAGTTGATGTTTTTAGTGAGGAAGTGGAAAAACACAAGTCAAATTAATTATTTCAAAATGAAAATATATTTAGCCCACTAACAATTTGTTTTTTTGTCGGGATTTCTTATGACAGCATGCAGGTCTCAAATTGAAACACTTTAAATCTGCGGGGGAGGGTTGCGCTAATCCTCTCACTCGTTGGTCAACGTTGCCTTACATGCGAGAGTGGGAGCTCCCGATGTTGGGTTGCTCAGCGAAGGCAAGTCGACCCTTGTGTTCTATCAGAAACAATTTAGGTTTGTGGTAGCCTACGTAACGAAGTAAAGCAAAATCCCGAAAACGGATTTAGCTGCTTCGTGCCACATATCACCCCACCAGTGTCAGAGGGCTGGGTTGGCCCGAGACACGCAAAGGTAGAGTGCCCTGCGTTGTTCTGAACGTCGGGGGTCACCAGTGCGGGGGAGGGTCGCTAGTCCTCACACCCGTTGATCGACGTTGCCTTACATGCGATAGTGGGAGCTCCCGATGTTGGGGTGCTCAGCAAAGGCAAGTCGATCCTTGTGTTCTATCAGAAACAACTTAGTTTTGTGGTACGTAACGAAGTACAGCAAAATCCCGAAAATGGATTTAGCTGCTTCGTGCCACAAATCCTTTCTTTATTTAGCTTTACAATTAGCTGTTAATGTGTTAAATGAATGGAAACAGATATATGTTCATTGCATGATTATTATTATGAGGATTATGATTGTTCAGTGTTCAACACCATATTATCTCTTCCTATTTCGTACAGTAAAAAAAAATAGGAAGGCCTGGAGAAGATGGTCTGACAGTGTGAATTGGAAGGAAATATTAGGCAAAAGAGATTGGAAACCAAACAACGATTTTAGAATTTGTTCAAAGGATCTTTATGACAAATTTTGCTGTGGCGATGAGCCGATCGCACTTGGCCCTTGAAACGCCAACCGCATCAAGCGAATCATTGATTTCATTTCGTCTCTACGGTTTTAAATCTTAAATATCCATCATCACGTTCTTCTTCTTCTTCGTTTGAACCTTCTTCGCCATTCCAAGGGTCGAGGGGCTCTGCCTTTTACCACCCTTGGGCAGTGGCGGCGACGCGGTCTAGATGTTTGGGCAGGTGTCGAGCAGCCATTCAATTGATTTGTCATCCAGTTCACGCAGACCACGCACACCATTTGGCGCATGGTAGATGGCGCAATTACAAATGGTGTGGTCTACGGTTTGTTCCTCCTTGCCACACTCACAAATCGCGGATGGAGCCATCCCCCATTTGTGCATGTTCGAGCGGAATAGTCCGACGCCAGTACGCAGGCGGTTGAGCCGCACCCAGGCCTTCCTTGGCAAATGCATTCCGGTTGGGTGGTTGCCGGTGTCGGAGATGAAACTTTGGAGTCTTGAAGAGTTCTTCTTCCACTCCGAGCTCCATTGGTGGTCCGCCCAGGTAGCCGCACTGATGGATTGGTCTTCAGCAGTTTTCATCAGGAGTTGTGCGGCACGTACAAATGGGTGTCTCGATTTCAGTCGCTGAGGTTTCTCGTTCACAGACTCATAGAGACTTGAGTAGAGCAAGTGGTTGGGGTTCGTAGCGCGACGAGAAAGAGACAGGATAGCTTCTTCGCGACGAAGCTCAGCTGGTTGGATGCCTGCAAGGACAGGGAGATTTTCCGATGGTGTAGGTCGCAGGCATCCTGTCACGATACGCAAGGCGTCATTTATGGCAGTGTCAATTTGATGGCAGTGGGCACTGCGACTCCAGACAGGTGCACAGTATTCTGCTGGAGCGTGAACTAGCGCGATGGTGGCAATGCGCAGGGTATCGACTCCGGCTCCCCAGCCTGAGCCGGCCAGACGCCTTAGCAAAGCTGTGCGTGTTGAGATCTTTTTGCGTAGTGACTCCAAATGTTGACGGTAAGTGAGCGACCTGTCCAGGACTACCCCTAGATATTTAGGGTTTGGGCAGAAGGGCAGGGTTTTTCCATCGGTGTTGATCTTGAGCTCACGCTTCGCTTCCCGGTTGTTTAAGTGGAAGGCTGTCGTCACTGTTTTGGTTTCGCTGAGCTTCAGTCTCCATCTCTGGAGGTATGCCGAAAGTGTCGACATGTCCTGGTTTAGAGTCTCTTCCAATGTATCCCATTGATTCGACAAGTGTAAAATGGCCAAATCATCGGCGTAGGCGTATTTTGCGGATACCGTGATTGGCAAGTCGTGGATGTAGATGTTAAACAGAAGGGGGGCCAAGACAGATCCCTGAGGGACGCCATTTTTAAGGCGTCGTAACCTGCTTGGTTTACCACTTCCGGTGGTGAGGGTAAAGCTTCTGTTGTAAACGAGCTCCATGATCATGCGGACCATGTGCCTGTCCGGGAGCAGGCGGAGGAGTTTGCAGGTGAGGCCTTGGTGCCATACGGTGTCGTATGCGGCTGTGAGGTCAAGGAACACAGCACCAGCCTTCTTCTTTGCCTCAAAGCAGTCTTCGATGTCTTGAGTCATGAGAGTGACTTGGTCTACAGTAGATCTTCCACGTCGAAAACCAGCTTGTTCCCGGGGCAAGAGTGGGTCTATAATTGGTTCGACTCTAGTGTAGATAAGACGTTCGAAGATTTTAAAAGGGATACAGAGAAGAGATATAGGTCGATAGCTCTTCGGATCCTCTTGTGGCTTATGAGGCTTAGGGATCGCGACTACTTTGGCTCGTCTCCAAATTTTGGGGACTTTGAGTTGGCATAAGCAGTTAATAGCACAGTACAAAGCAATCATAAATAGTTTTATTGGAAGCAAAATATCCAAGAAATAAAATAATTAAAACAAAATCAGAGACCACATGTAGCCAGTGCACAATAATTAAATGCGATTGTTACGAAAAGGCTAAATATTAACTGTATGTGAGCAAAGCAACGTAAAAAAATGTGATTCTAATTTGGCATGACAACCGCAATCTACACCTATGCTTTAGAACTACAAGACGATGCACAGAAGCGAAAATTTAGCAAACACCGCTAACTCTATTTACGCAAGCAGAAAATCACATATGATAGAGAAAATATCCCTCTCGTTCCAGACTGGGCATCAAGCAGGGAGCAAGTCGAAGTCATCTGCTATGTTGACCATTGGAACGTACACTTCGTTGATCTCGTCCGCTTTCAAAACTCTTTGAGAATGATCGAGCTCCTGAAAGAAAGCACCATGCCGTGTATAATTGAAACTGACTAAAGCCTTCAAACATATAGTGATGCACTGTTGCGCAAGTTTTTCGGACTCACGATACACGCACACCTAAAGTTTCAATATCTAACGGCGCACTTCGCCAAAAATGTAAATATAGTCTAAAAACAAGAAATACAAAAGCTCAGTATGATTTAGCTCAGCATACAAAATTTGTGCATGACATGTATTGACATATTGACCTCTCTTTGTTGTATTGACATATTGAACAGCATTGAACTAAGTTCTTTGTTCAGGTTGAACTTTTTCTGTCACAAGCGAGTACTGCCTCGCAACCCATCAGCTGGCACCAAGTTGTCAATTTAGAGGAAAATTAGCCTAACTTACAACAAAGAACGCCAAATCAACATGACTACAATGTTGTCATAGCACTACCAGTGTGTCGTGATCTCTTTAACCTTTTACCTGCCGCTTCATGACCCATTCAGTCTTTTGCACAGCGAACATTGCTTCGGCCTCGTGCTTCTGGCGAGCCAGTAAGACACTTTTCATCTTGCCGTATTTATCGTCGACATCCTGCAGAAAATTTGATGATTTTGAATGCTAATTCACATGTGCACAGCAGTGGCATGACAGTATCACCATTCACCATAAATGACAATTTAACGAAAAGAATCAAAATGGGATAATCAAAATGGCATCGGTTAATCGGTGAATCTTAGTCTTAAATGTTAATCTTAAGTTAATCGGTTAATCTTAAATGAAATCGGTTAATCAAAATGGCATTTTGTGTAGATTCTATAAAGAAAACTGTGTTCATAAAATTACAACTTCTCATAACAACGGAATCTGTTTCAATAAAACTTTGTTTCGAGAAATTGCGAACCAACAGTCATTATTAAACTGTCGGATACGATGTGTAGCACTCAAAGGAAAACTCTAGAAGCACACGAATTAACTGCTCAACTAACCAAAACATTGATACTGTGAGTGGATTAAAAATCAAGTGGTGAGATACATCAACAGATGATCGTACCTGAAGCCATGATATGAACATCCGGCCATTGAATCGATCACGTATTGAGGTTTTCCCGGTGTCGGTATCGCTCGATGCACGAGGCATATTGTACACCTCGTTGTCCATCAACATGGAACAAGCGCTAAATGGTACCTGAGAGTATGGAAATACGTGAACTAAAGCTTTGTCAAAAGCGAGCAAAGAACAAACTAGTCAGTCAACTGGCAAGCGAAATTTTAAGTTAGGGGCTGTCCAGTGTTCACAAAGGTTCTCTTAAAACTGCAAAAAAAATTAACCCATTCCCGCATGTCTAAAGAGAGAATATTAATTTGCAAGCCCTCTCCTCGTTGACTGCGGACGTCTTTTGTGGACTGCTACAGTACATTGAGTAAAAAGCACGGCATTATTTGCATCAAAACTGACTGGCAAGGCAGTTTCAGCTATGTATTTCCCCTGGTACAAACTTTTAGCCACAAAAAGGAGAGTTTTTTCAAGTTTTTTTTTTTTGTGTCTATTCCAAAACATTCACCCAGCAAGCAAGTTTCGATTTTTGCCCAATTTAACATCGCCACACGTTAAAACGATGTACTAGCTGCAAGTTTCGCTGACAGGGTAGCTCACCTGCTGATTTTGTATCGTTCGAGCGGCCCGGCTATGCACCCGCATGATCTCCTGCTCGCAAGACATGATCAGTTTCTCTCGCTGGATGGCGTGCTGCACTCGCAAACGGACGCGACGTTCTTCGTGCGCATTGAAAAGTTCGATCATTGGCTCGCACAAGAAAGGGGGCGGAGCTAAAACTGGAACGGACAAATGGCTTTCCTTGCTCCCGTTGAGCAAGTAGCCTCCAGTGAATGTCATGTATTCCCAGTAACATTGAGGTGCCTGAGAGAAATTTTTTTGTTTGTAGTTCAGTCGGGATGTTCTTGTGATACCAACCAGAAAGCGACGTGAAAACGGCAATAAAGTCTTTTTCGACTCGTATATTTGGTACAATGGTACAATCACCCGATTCAGTTGTCACATGTTGCTTCTCTTCTACCTTATGCGGCAGCACGTAAACAAGGCTTGGTTGTACTTGCGGTTTTTCGATCATAACGCCAGCTTACCTGAGGAACAACGGTTGTAATTTTCTTCCGCTTTTCGAACATCTTTTTTTGAATGGCAACCCTCTCTTCGTAGACGTTCAGCTTGTCCACAGCAGGATCTTTCTTCCGCTCCATCAGCTCATGGAGAGGAATGTAAACGGGAAGCCGTTTTCGCCGAACTCTTTCGATGCGGATAGTAGCCAAGGAAAGCCTGGAAGCAATTTATCAACAAGCTCAAGACAAGGTGAAAAAGGTGAGTCCCATACTTGATTCCAAGCATCGGGGGATGAGAAGATAAGGTTCTCATTATACCGCTAAAAACAAGAGCATCCTTAAAAAGCTACGATAGAAAAGCTCAAAGTATAATTTTATCAGTGTATGGCTTAGGACGGGACGCGAAGATCCGCTTTTCCGGCCGCACTAAAGGAGTCAATTCTCAATTTGACAATATTTTTTTACATCCGAGGCCCGGTAGCAACCGTTAGCAAAATATGCAAGTCTGTAAAAAGTAAGAAAATCTGGGCGTATCTCTAGTAGCAATGGGTCAACAAATGAAAAGTTTTTCTCAAGCATTTGCTTTGCAAAAAAATCACGTAAACAATGTAACAGCGTTGTTTGCTGTAGCGGAAAGAAACCTCAGACATTACTAAATCTATACAATGCAAATCCGACGTTTTGTACATTACAAACCCAATAGTAGATATCACTACTTGCCACAAATCACATTTTTCCAAGCGACTTTGAGTTTAACTTACCTCTGTTTAATGTATTCTTGCAGCATATTTTCTTCTTCCGATATTGGTTCATTATCGAGGACCTCTATGGTTTCGTTTGTGTCTGTGCTGTTGCTAACTTTCGAAATATCAGTGTCCACATTAGCGTCTTTGTCTCCAGCGGGTAATGTAGCTGCTTCACTCTGCTTTCCTTCCGTCGTTGGTTGTTGCAAATTGGCTGTATCTCCAGCAGCAGTAAAAACAAGCTTGGTAGACAGTGACGATTGTACTGATACAGCAGTAGTGGAAGTGACTACTTTAGCAGCTGGTACATTTTCTTGAGTGAAACCACCAGACAGGCTTGTGGCAGGGGTTGGTATTGTTTGTGGCACAGAAGAGGGTCTTTCTTCATTGACAGGACCAAACGCAGACTTAAAATCAGTGGAGGATAATGTAGCACTTTGATCCACTTGAAATGGTCTTTGAGGTGTATTTTGCAAAGCCGGTTGTTTGGAAGGGATGTGATAAAAAGTCTGTGATGTCAAGTACGAAGAATCGGCAGACAATTGGCTAAGGGTAGGAGACAAGAGCCTTTCTGGGGTGGCAAACCCTTGATTCAGTGAACTGCTGTAACTTTTACTGACAGCCTGATGAGGCGGTGAAAATGGAGGTGAAAACTTTCCTTGAAGATCGGGAGACAAGATGAGAGGATCAGTTGGAAGTAGGGGGTATTGTGTCGGTTTTGAAACAATAGGTGTTAAGGAAGTTACTTCAGGCTTCGGAGACGTTAAAGGTTTCAAAATATCAAGTTTTGCCAACTGCGCCGGTTCAGCGTCTGGTTTCGATGCTGAGCTTACTGGTGGACTTGAAACAATCAAAGATTGTGAAACAGTTTCTGACTGAGGATTGGATGGCAATTGTTTGTCATCTTGTTGCGGAGGAACTAAAGATGGCTCCACAGATGCATCAGACAGCTTTTTCACAGAACGTTGTTGCGATTTCTTCTGTCTTTCAAGAGTACTCTTTTCGGTAGGAGACCCAAGCCAAGAATCAGTATCCAACAATTTTACTTCCGGCTTTTTTCCTATCTTCTTTTCGTCTGGCCTGACCAGTGGACTAGATTTACCTTTTTTCAAAATCAGTTTCTTTCTCTTCAGTTTTTTTTGATGACGTTGTCGCGACACGCTTTCAATGTCATCCATAAAGTTAGACTTGGAATCCAGTAACTGCAGAACCTTTTTCGGATCGCTATTTGCGTCCTTTTTCGGAGGAGTTTGCGGAGCAGACTTTACAGCAAGAGAAATTGGCTTTTTACCTTCGGTGGAAGGCTTACTATCTTTTGCTACAGGCTTAGGTTGGACTTTTTTAACAGGGTCAGAAACAGTTTTTGACAACTTTTCTTTTATCTCTGCCTTGATGAGCTTCTTGACTGGTTTGTTTTCGAGAGGAGGGTCAATTTGGACTGGTTTTTCTGTTTCAATCTTTTTCTTCACTTCAACCTTGCTACCAGTGTCCAAAGACAAGGATCTTGTTGTCCCAGTTTTTCCAGAATCTAGACTTAAAGAAACTGGGGGAGACTTGGTTAAGCTTTTGTCAATTCGTTTCGAAGCGTCAATTATCAATTTGCCACCTTTAGAGCTTTTGTCGGCTAATTCTGAAAAAGTAGTTACCGTCGTCGTGTCACCTTGGCTGTAAATTTTAGAAGGCGTCGGAAACGTTGGCGTTATAGATACAGTTTGATTTCTGCTTAAAGTGTGTGCGCTGTTGACATCGTACGCGCTAGAGGAAAACACGAGGCTTGGCGCAAACGTTTTCGTTCGTTCTACTTTTGTTGTGAAGCTGGAATTTCCCGAAAAGACACTGGTCATTGGGATAGCACCGGCACGCGCGAGAGTTGTCACAGTGGTTGTAGTAACGTTAGAAATAGTTGTGGACGGTGTGTGTTTAGGAGAAAGCAAGGATCCTTTCAATTTTCCATCGAAGTTGAAAAATCCTTCGCTTTCCTTTTTCGGAGACTTAAAAATCCGATCAAACATCATTTCTGATGTCTCATGTAGTACCGGTCTGATGGTTGCTGTTTTTTCGCCAGAGTCCAGTTCGTTTTTTTGAGAAGGTTTCACATTATCCCAACTCGTTTTCCTGGCTTTCTTTGCGTTGAAATCAAAGCCTTTGCTGGAGCTGAAAATGCTTTGAGGTTTGCGCGGAAAGAGACTGGTCGGCTTGGTGGATGATTTAACTACACCGGGAGTTTCCCACTTGGGAAATGACCTGTTGTCAGGTTTCAGACTGATCCCATCACCTTCCATTGAAAAGTCATCAGCGTTTGGTGAAAAGTCATAAACGTCAGATTGTTCCAATTTTGATGACGCAATGGTGACAGTTGGCTTTTTGAGCAGTGACGATGCTCTGCTGTCTTCTGAACGTTGTTCCGTTGAGAGTATATTTTTCGAGGGAGCATCTTGCATGGCACAGGGAAGAGTGACTTCATCTTCACTACTTACAGATTGCTTACGTCGTTGATGAGCGTCTGACGGTTGACGACGGGACCTGAGAATCAAACACACATTTAAACTAAAGTACAGATCTGCACTACAGCGGCATTGCGCATATTCGCTATTTTATCAGCACAAACAAAGGTGTTTTACTGTTAGCAACTTAAACGCAAATAACACAGACATAAAACGTCAACTTAACGACCAAACATGATATGCAACGATGAAATACTGATACTTTGATCAAAATCGGTGTCAGTACGGAATGCGATTACTGGGCGTCTGCATCTAGCGAACAGCGAATGCATTACCTGGATATCTTTGCATCAGAATCCATGGAATCGTATGACTCAGTCGAATACAAACGCTTCTGGCTTCCGGCAGTTTTCAAATCCTTCTCGAAAAGACTTCCCGAAACGTCTCCCATCCTTGGAGGTGGAGCTGCCGCAACATCTTGAACGGAAGAGCTGGAGAAGCTCATCGACGAGGATTGAGTCGAGTTTTTCCGCTGACGAATCAAAGGAACGTCATCCGAGTCGTCAGAGTCGGATGACGTCATCAAGTGCTTGTCGTAGCGCTTGACGTCAGTCTTTTTGAACAACTCTCGGCTCGCAGTTGACGCCGTAATTTTGTTGTTCGGCTTTGGCCTTTCAGCTAGGTTCGATTCGGAAAGTCTAAAAGCACGAAAATTGACGTGTCTTAAAAACAAGAATAATGGGAAAATATGACACCAAGCAGTATTTAGTGGTCCAATTGCAGTAATTTGAAGTTAAACTGGACAAAGAATAACAACCTGACATGAAATGATGAAAATCTAGCAGAAAAAAACTGAGCCAAAACTTCGAGCCAACCTTCCAGCCTTTGAGCTCCTATGATTCGCAGCTTTGGCTCCCAGTGTCAAAGGTGAAGCGTTACGGTCGCTTTCGTCGCTGGATATAACTTCATTTTGCATCAACCTTTTAATTTCTTCGTTATCGGTCATGTCCAGCGGCCTTTCCCCGTTCTTATTTGCAAGAAGTGGATTCGCTCCATGCTTTAGCAAAAGCTCGACCAACTGCGGAAACAGATTCATTCCAGAAAGTTATGACACTAAAAATTGGCTACTTCGTCACGAAAAAGTTAAATTTACAAAAACAATGTCAAATCGTCCTCAGTCATGAATCCCAAGGGCTCAGTAAGATACAGGACATGGAACTTATTTTTTACACAAAAAGTACATTTGCGTAACCATAACCGCCTTGATATTTACAATAAGCCTGAACAGAAAAACGCTAATGTATGATATTCCACACGAGCTTAAATAATATGTTTCTGAGACAACATTCTAAGAAAATAGGCTATAGCTTACTTGTCTTGCCAGGATACGAGATTTGTTGTTTACAGCGTATAAGTGCTTTACAAAAAACTGAGAGGCCTACTCTTGACTTGACATGAAGTACCACAGACAGCAAAATCCGTCATTTTTACATTGATTCAACGGCAGACGTTGAATCAATGTAAAAATGACGGATTTTGCTGTCTGGGATGCCGAACTAACAACATACTCGCAACTCACATCGACATGTTCATTTGTGACAGCATCATGTAAAGGATAATCGTTGTCTAATCCTTTTGAGTTTACAGACGCTCCGGCTTCAAGCAGAAACTGGGCAATGTCCTGATAACCATGGTTGCACGCTTCGTGAAGCGGCGTCCAGCCTAAAATGAGGCACATACTCACATTGGCACAATAAAGCGCAATTTAAACGTGAAAAGTTACAGGAAAGGCGAAACGTAACGTTACAAAAAGAAACAAATGAAATGATAAAAAGCTTACTGACAGCGAAAGAACAGTATAGATAATCACATTATACCAGCAGTGACAATGCTACCAAACTAACAAAACAGTTAGGGACTAGGGTTAAACACTTAAATTAAAAAACAATGAATAAACTCATAATGCAATGATCCAATATTTTATATGAAATCATGCTGAAACTTTTAACGTATTTGAACACAATATAAACGTCTTGTCCGGTAGGCAAGAATAAAATATCAGTACCAAAAAACTGCGACCAGAGTAAGCAAACAAATAGAAATAGATAGTTTATCTCGGACCAAGTTTAACTTATCAAAAATAGGCATCGCTATGAAAAAACAATTCTCCCTACCTGCGTAATCTTGCACGTTGATATCCGCCCCTTGTTTGACCAGATCAATTATTACAGACAGCTCACCGCGAATGGTTGCTAGGTGCAGAGGGGTTTCCCCACGCTCATTCCGTTTATTTATTTTATCCTTTCTTCCACTGCTACCCGGAGTTTTTTTGACAGTGGATGGCGGTGTTGCTGCTTGTTCTGTGTAGTTAAAAATGCTTAGTTTTGCACTCTTAGAAGATGTAAAGACGTGATATCAAAACCCCTTGACTAACAATCTCAATACAGTTTATAGTCTTTTCATCCACTTACAAGTGCTTATACAGACAGAGTCATTAAACCTGAGTTTAATTTTTAATAATGAAAGCAATGCTTGATATCGCTTGCCCAGAAACTGTTATACTTTTCACTCTTATACATCCCTTTTGATTTAAAAAAATACTTATCCTCATTCCTCACCTACCATTTTCCGACGATTAATCGAGTATCAGTCAAACAATCGTGTTTTAGCAGATGTACTCTGCAGATAGCTATAAAGTCTAGCCAGGGTTGATAACCTCAGGTCAAGATAAATGCCGTTTTATGCTAAAAAAGCGACAGAAACAGACACCTTTTTCAGTGAGTGTGCCCTGTGTGGAGCTAACTGTGGTAGCCATTCCAACTACCAACGGTTTCTCAGCAAAAACACCTCACATTGTTTAAGTCCTATAGCAACGTCACTAGTAGCAGAATTGCTCCTTTTTTACATTAATTCAACCACTGCAGAAGTTAAATTGTTGTAAAAAGGAGCAATTTTGCCATTTGAAATAACATTATTTTGCTTTAAAGTAATTGGCAACAGGCATGGCAGCCTCGCTCGTCTTCACGTGACTAATAGAAAGAGGAAAGAGCGTAAACATTGCAAAGGAATGTGCAGCAAGCAACAAAACCATCTCAATATATGGCGACGCACGCACTTTAGATAACATTTTCATGAAACCAAGACTTTATATAAAAATGTCACAAGTTAAAGCGAATAGTGAAAGATGAGGTCGTGTCACGTAAATAGTCAATTTCAGACAATTTGCAAGGAAACAACATCAAAAATCATATTTACACAGTTGCTACTGTAAATCTCAATTTGTCAACAGCTTTCCAGGAAAACAAATCAGAACAATAACATATTATAATCAATAACGAGACAACAAAGCTTAGTGGCCATAGAATGTAGATCCAGTCAATGCTCACACGTCCATTTCAAGTGCTGATGGATCAGACAAACAATATTCAACTGTAGAGAAGTTTCAAGCAACAACTTAACCTTTAAAGGTAATAACTACCCAGATGACATGCGTTGCAGTACGTACCATTTGTGTCATAAGGTAACGAAAATTACACTATTCAGCTTACTTGTTTTACATCATTATGATTGTAAATAGCGCAACTAAAATACTATCCAGACGTCTAACTAATAAAACAGTGGCGTTTATTTTATTTCATAAAACGCTTTCAGTGATAGCAAGCAAACTGAGCACGGGACAGATATGATACAGCAAACAATTTAATTTGCAACACGATAGCAAAGGAGTTGTGATTCTGATCAGTGGGTGCAATTTGAGTGAATTGTCAGTCAATATACAGAAGTACAAGTTTGATATTCCAAGCTCATAAGATTGGAAAAGTAACATAGTACAAAACTTTATTATGTCAGCATGGGATTTTGTAACTTTACCATAAAGGTGCATTGAAAAGCAAGAAAAGGATCAATCCCAGACAAAAAAAAAACTGCAAACGTTGAATCAATGTAAACATGATGGATTTTGCTGCCTGGGATGTTGGTCTGTGATTGGTGTTTGAAAGCAAAACAATTAAAATATTTAAAAAAACAAAAATGAAAAAACAATAATTATTAATTTTTTACCATTGTTTTCTTCTGCAGTCATTTGCATTAGAAGCGCTAGCTGTTGCCTTTCTGACAAGGGATAATGCTTTGGCCGAGATTTAGGAGTTTTGCCTTCTTTTTTGCGTCTCTTCTTTTCACCTTAACAAGAAAACTAGATTTATGCAACATCGAATTACAGTACACACTACACAGGCAAAATATACAAACCAAACTTCACATGAAAGACCTTTAAGTATATAAAATTATCTGAAGATGTATTAAGTTATTGTTCAGTGGTAAACAAGAAAAACGAACTGCAATTTGCATATCACATGAAGAGCTACATTTCTTAGATATATACAATTATACATATCTAAAAGTAGACAATAAATATACTGGTAGAGATGCAAAGGTGAGTTAGCCTCACACCGTCCTAAAGTTGATTAACAGAGGTGTGTTAACAAGAGTTAGATTTAATCCGTACATATTGGTATGCCAATTACCGTGACAAATAAAACAACTACTGTGACACAAGTAAATGATAAACCTACAGAACAGGCTATCTGCCATATTATCACATAAATTCAAATTCATACAGAGGACTGTATTTTCATTACAAAACTGCATGTTTGCTGATGGCAAAAGTTAAGCCAACAAAATAAAAGCAAGAGATCTCTAGCAAGGTACAGGGTGTTTCAAAAAATTTGACATTGTTGTACAGTCAGTTTGTTACTTTGCCAATTATCGTTTATACCTGTGGTTCTTAACCATGGTTCGATCGAACCCCAGAGGTTCGACGAAGGGGTTCGGCGCAACTGTCCTCTGAAACATCAACAGTACACACGACCTACGAATAGTATATCGGCGAATATTTTTGGAAATATTTTTAACCACACTGAAGTACGATGGCTATCGAGGGGAAAATTGATGAATCGCGTTTTTGCTTTGCGTACAGAATTATTGGACCACAGACATATACAACCAAGCAACCACACGGCATTTAACATAATCCATTAAAATTGAACATAAACTATAAGCTATAAATGTTTTCGGCCATACACACGTTAGCCCTTATCAAGTAACAAAAAATAACTGCTTATCATATCTACAATGAAAATGAATAACTGATCTAAACACTGAATTGAAAAACGAAATGCACAATGAAACGGCAGAGCATAGGAGAAAGGCACATCACATGGCGTTTAAATTACGCGAGGCAAAGACTCATCACATGACGTATCAAGAAACGACGTTGAATAAATAAAAAGCACCTGAGGCAAACAACTGTGTATTGAGGCGAGGATTGTATGATTTTATTAGCAAAGCCTCGTGGATTTTAGTGTCGAATTCGGTGGAACATTTACGCATAATTCTAAACGACTCCAAGGATGGTTTGTTATTTGAACATGTTTGACAATCGAATATGTGATCTTTAATGGCACTTTGCTTGTTCAAATTAGTTAAATCTAAGTGCTCACTCACTCTCGTGGCCAAATGCCGCATAGACATACCGATGTATGTACAATTCGCGTCATGCATCGTTTGCATGACGTGCATCGTTTGTACATACATCCGTATGTCTACGCGGCATTTGGTATGTCCTTGGTACACATCGGTATGTCCACCGTATTCGACACTAAAATCCACGAGGCTTTGCTAATAAAATCATACAATCCTCGATTCCTCGCCTCAATACACAGTTGTTTGCCTCAGGTGCTTCTTATTTACTCAACGTCTTTTCTTGATACGTCATATGATGCGTCTTTGCCTCGCGTAATTTAAACGCCATGTGATGTGCCTTTCTCCTATGCTCTGCCGTTTCATTGTGCATTTCGTTTTTCAATTCAGTGTTTAGATCAGTTATTCATTTTCATTGTAGATATGATAAGCAGTTATTTTTTGTTACTTGATAAGGGCTAACGTGTGTATGGCCGAAAACGTTTGTAGCTTATAGTTTATGTTCAATTTTAATGGATTATGTTAAATGCCGTGTGGTTGCTTGGTTGTATATGTCTGTGGTTGAAGAAAGTGACCTCTTTACCAAAATTGTATTAAAATTATTGGAGTTCTTGAAAAGTCACAACCATCAGCATTCAAAAACCTTTACAAGTTTTATCCTTACTTTGGTTGACACCTTTGGTGCTCTCAATCAGGTGAATTACTAAATGCAAGGAGGTAGTAAAAATGTAATAGAAGCTGAACAGTAAATGAGTGCTTTTCAGAGGAAATTGCAGTTGTGGTGGCAGCGATTGGAAAATACCAACTTCGCTGACTTTCCACGTCTGGACGAGGTAGTAGGTAGTTCCGATACAGCAATTAATGGCAAAGTTGCAGAAGTTTAGAGGCTTTAATTAAGCCAGTATTTACTGAGCATTTGCAGAAGTTGTAAAATTTATTTCAAAAGTACTTTCCTGAACAAACGTAATATCCAGCATGGATACATCAACCATTTGCTTATGATACTTCAATCAACAGCAGATATAAACAGTCCTTACTTAGATGACATTACCGAGCTTCAACAAAGCGAGATGCAAAAAAGAAACTTAACACAACCAGGGTTGGCCAAGGAGGTTTCCCCCACTTTAGTTTTACCCGGGTAAAACCCTGGGGGAAACTGGGAAAAACCTTTTGGGGGAAACTGAGAAAAACTGGGGGAAACTGGGTAAAACTTGAGTTGTTGAAATTTGCAAATGTGAATGACTAATAATGATTACTCCTCATAGTTAATGTTTATTACCATCATATTTTGAATGAACCTATAAGATTTCCTGTGCTCATCTTACAAAAAAAGAAAAATACTGTGATTTACTAATATCTAATAATAGATAGGTCCAATCATTAGTTTACATAGATGAACAATTTGAACATATGTATGATACCAGTAACCAGTATGTTATCAAGTTAGATGCTCACCTGTGCCTAACATGCAGTCAGCGAACAAAATTGTAAACATTGAACAACAAAAGCCAAAGAAAGAAAGATTAAGAGCCGGTATAATCTCAGTCATTGATAACATGTCAGCAGTCTTCATTGTCGACATTGAACAGCTCTTCATCTGGGGTTTCAGATTCTTTCCATCCGAAGTGTCTATAAACATGCACTAATTTGGCAACCCTCTCATTGTCCAGTCTATTTCTTTGCTTTGTGTGGATTAAAGCCATGCTACTGAACAAGCGTTCTATTCCAGCACTGGATGGTGGGCATGATGATATTGCAATCATCAATGAACAAAACTTCTTTACTGGCTCATTGTTTGCAACTTTTCTTATGTATTGCCAATATTTAAGCACTTGGTGACAATTTTGCATTGATTTGATAAGAGATGTTTGGAAAAATAGATGTATCCTTAGTCCTTAGTTTCATATCCTGCCAGTAGGAGAATAAATTGTCATCTTTTTCAAACACAAAGTTGCGTGCAGTTTCTTGCTCATCTGCAGATAAAGTCATATATTTTTGAAACTGATCAACATTGTCTCCTTCATTTTTCTCCATTTTTCTTCTCACTTTTCTCCTTCCCTGAGAGTAGCACACTAGACATCGTTTTTGAGGCCTTTCTTTTTTTTCTGTGCGAGGAAGCGTTTTAGGAAAGTGCTTACCACTGAGGGACTCGGACTGGGAAGGCTATGTGGACGACCTCTACTGCTTTCTGGCAAAGTGCTGGAAGATATCAGTTGGTTCGCAAGCTGCAATTTAAACTGAAGCAATTAGTCACAACAGCACAACACTGACTGGCGTGGTCTTTGAGCTGGGGGTAGGCCATCTGAATTCAATAAGAAATTACTATTGGTAGTTTGGTACTGCCAGCAGACAGTGGGTCAGTACGCATTGAGAAAGTGTCAAAAGAAAAACCTGAAATATCACTCTGTGATGATCCGAAGCTTTATCTATTTTATCTAAGTATTGATGCAATTCAATTGGAAAATGTCATGAGATAACAGCTAAACAGCTGGCTAGTCATTATATTGCATAAGAAACTCCGCAAACAACACATTTAGAAGTTTTAAGGGTTTCTCCCAGTTTTACCCAGTTTCCCCCAGTTTTACCCGGTTTCCCCCAGTTTTACCCGGGGAAAACTGGGAAAAACCTCCCAGAGGTTTTACCCAACCAACCCTGAACACAACAAATCTTCAATCGTTTTGGTGCCAACAAATGGAAATTTATCCTCTTATTACAAAAGTTGACCTTGAAGTTCTCATGCCATTTGTAAACACTTATTTATGCGAGCATGCGTTTTCTAATCTGGTGGATGTTAAAGAACAAAAACGAAACAAGCTTGCATGTTAAAATGACATGAAAATTGCTGTTCCCGAGACAAAGCTTCGAATCTCACTATTGGTCTCAGAAAAACGACAACAGAAGTCTCATTGATTCACTAATGTATTACTATTAAATGTGGTAGATTTTGTTTTTGTGACTCAGCAAAAACTTAGGGTTCAACGAAAGCTTGCAGACTAGCGTAAGGGTTCGGCAGGTTAGTAAAGGTTAAGAACCACTGGTTTACTGAATGAGTGAATGTATGATCTCAAATTTCAACAGTATGTATGTACATTGTACAGATACAACATAAAATTTTATCTTTTAACTTTCAGGAGTTTTTCTTTTTAGATGTAGAAATGCCATACAATAACGTAGAAAAAGCATTTTGTGTACTGGAGTATGCTAGAACACAGTCAAATAAGATTGTGCAGCGTGCATTTGTGCAACGATTCAAAAAAAAGGGCCAGGTGGAAAGAAGATTTAGGCATGGCATAAAAGTTCGAACAAGTAGGTTGCTTGTGCAGAGTAAAAGGATTTGGCCCTTTACAAGTTACAAGACTGTACAATGATG
Organism: Aplidium turbinatum; assembly: GCF_918807975.1. NCBI lineage: Eukaryota > Metazoa > Chordata > Ascidiacea > Aplousobranchia > Polyclinidae > Aplidium > Aplidium turbinatum. The sequence continues at coordinate 17,332,197 of NC_137480.1, read as the reverse complement.
TACAATGTACATTGTACAATGATGTACGTACAATGATGAAGAAGTGTAGAAGTGTACAATGATGTCAAATTTTTTGAAACACCCTGTACATTAACTACAAAAAACTTGCCTTTGTTAGGCTACATTACTTCAACATTATAAGAATATTCTTCAAAATGCCTCATACTGTATCATGATAAACTAAATAACTGTGTTGAACCGTGGGAACAGGGAACTGTGTGTCCAAAAACTAGTGCAAAGCGCTACTACCACAGCTAACTCGCAGCATTAGGCTAAACAAGTTCTTTGTATCTACATTTTGTGAAGTATATAAATAACGATCATGCTGCTTAAAGCAAAACTCAATTGATTGCATAAACTTAAATATCTCATAAATCGACTATATATTTTGTGGGTCAACTCATGAAATTGCAAAAATGAGCAGCTCCATTGTTAAAAGTGTAAGTTCAAGTACGGTAATGTATATAGTCGAGTATATATACGGTACATCAGATAAAACATAGTTTATTGTGGGAGCAAGTCTTTTAGGCATAGACAGTTAGGTGCGGAGCACTGTGGCGCCCGTTCATTTAGGTACTATCCTTAGTAAAGTCTGCAGATTGTATCAGCTTGGCAGGTAGGGCAATGCTTTTCACACAAAATGTTATATTGAACAGAAAAATATATTGTATTGTAATGCGCGTGTTCGGCATTTAATTGTTGTTAGTCCAGGTTTATCAATAAATTATTCAAGTTTCTGAACATGACTGAGATCACTTGTCGTGAGTCAAATAATAACTACACTAAACATCAGTAAAAAATATACCGTAGCCTATATTCAAGCGGGTGGTAGGCTAGAGTGAAGAGTAACTTAGTTTTCCGTCAAAACCCAGACTAGGTTTAATAACGAGCAAAGGGGGTCTGCTACTATTCGGTGAGTCCAATTCGGTGAGTCCGATTCGGTGAGTCCAATTCGGTGAGTCTGATTCGGTGAGTTCCTAACTTCTAACCCCTAACCTTAACTCCTAACCCCTAACCCTAAAACGGCAATGATAATTAGGCTATGGTACCCAATAATTTAAAAAAAAAATTAAAAAAATCCCCCGTTCAGGGATCGGACTCACCGAATCGGACTAACCGAATCAGACTCACCGAATCGGACTCACCGAAACGGGCCATTCCGGGTTTAATAACGAGCAAAGGCGCACCATTATGCTTGCAACGTGTAGCCAGGGTTCATATTGCAAATAGAAATGTATTCATGTAGTAGAGCGTTGTCTCATACGAACTCGCCACACGACCAATCCATCCCGAGTAGAAGTAATTGCGAAAGATAACAGATTAAGCAAAGTTCCATCTGGCTGCAACCTGTGTTCAGGATGCATAGCAAATGTCCTGTGGAGATGTGCTAATATCAAGAGTAGTAGAGCATTGTCTCGCACCTCATCTCCACACGCGCATTAATAAAACAACAAATTTTTCTGCTCAATATAACATTTTGTGTGAAAAGCATTGCCCTACCTGCCAAGCTGATACAATCTGCAGACTTTACTAGGAATAGCACCTAAATGAACGGGAGCCACAGTGCTCCGCACCTAAATATCCAGACGCCACAGTGTGCGCGCCTAACTGTCTGCGCCTAAATGACGTGGACCCTTTATTGTTTAGGTACCATGTACCTATATAATCAACATTTAACACACTTACTGTGAAACGATGCTTCATCTTGATCTCCATGATTGGCCTTTCTCTTCAATTCTTTCACATCATCCAGATTATCACTCATTTCTGAGTTGTAATTCAACTCACTATCACAATGTTAGCCAAACTTTTTTACAGCTATTTCTCTCTGTCACATGGATGTGCAAAATCATTAAAATATTATATATCTGACTTTAGAATAGAAAAATAGGCAATATAAATAACGGTAGTGCAAGGTACAAACATTATCTTCAACTCACTGTACAAACAACAATTTACAAAGGTTTTAAACTATATAATATAACTATTTAAGGAACTACAGCTTTCCTACATCACCTATATTGCCACCTCAAGAGAGTGACAAAAAAGTGTCAATATAGGTGAAGTATCAGTATAGACAAATGATATTATGGTACCAGTATCTGATTTGTTTCTAAATTCTGGTTTTAGTTCAATGTAAGGGCATGGTAAGGCTTAAATGTGTCTTCTAATTAGCACTGCTGCTAAATTTTATGTTTTTACGTACACACCGGCAAAGAACAATGCAAACAAGATGGCAAAAAATAATGTAATTACATTCAGTATGCACCCTGACAAGTGACAGTATTGATGTAGACATACAGTAGTGCAATTTAGTGCAAAATTTGTAGTGCAATAGTATCATATAATGCAAAATTTATTTTTATGCAAAAAATGTGTTAACTTTTTCTGTACTGTTTTTGTGACGGCTTTGTTCAGCATGTCACTGTGTTACCTGGTACTGAATTTTTGTTAACAAATGCAATACTTCTTGGTTCTCATCGCTGATTCTGAGTGAGCGATATAATTTGCTAATTGTTGCAAGCGTTTCTGAAAAGTACCGCACCATATTACAGCATGTTAGTTTTATTATTTCTAGTGCAGAGCAAGTCATACTCCATTTCTGGTAAATCTTTCCTTCAGCTACAAACATATCTCTCATAAGTGTGATAACGTCATTAAATTGTAAGTGGGATTATGTTCCAGAGTGAAATAAAGAGCTTTAACTGTCACTGTAAATCAACAAAATGGTCAGGGAGATCAAAAAAGCTAGGTGAACTGATGATATATAGTCAAAGTCGATATAGGCAAACTCAAATGTATGTAAAAGGGGTCTGCTACTATTCGGTGAGTCCGATTCGGTGAGGTCCTAACCTCTAACCATAGGCGCCGACTCCGGGGGGGCGGAGGGGCGGCGCCCCCCCGTGAATTTAGCTCGGGGTGGCTGCCCCCCCGCAAATTATTTTTAAAAAAAATCCTAAAGCAAATGTTTCTAATTTCAAATTTGCGTTAGTTTGACCTTCATTGCGGATCGATCTCAATTAAAAGATCTACTTGTTGCAACAAGAGCGCTGCTCCTAAGATAACAAAACGCCAGCATGGTGCCGTTGAAGCATAGTAACAATAATTGAAAAACGTTTTTCTTGATTTCTTCCGCTTTGTTTTTTCTTGGGAGTGTCAATAACGAGGTGCGGTTTGCTGTTTGCTCGGTTTAGTATCTACGCGTACTAAAGTTCAAAGTGACTAGCATATAATTCGAAGTAGCCTACAGGCCTCGAAATTCGTTTTTGTTGACGTCGGACAAACGTGTCCGGTCTGAGCAGCTATCTCGGCGGACAAATCAAGTCTCACAGCGGACACACCAGTTTTAGCCGTCGATCGTCATGCTTAATCACTTTATCTTGATAATAATTCTTCGCCATTTCAGAACTATAGCCTAACTACAGTTTTAGAAGGCTTTTCAAAAAATCAGTAAAGTCACTCTGAAAGGCTTTCATCAGACCAACGACTTGCGCTTGAAGAGTCAAAGCGCCGTATAGCTGGTCAATACGTCACATAGGTAACTAAACTGATTAACTTCCACCGAACGAGGTCGTGTGGCTTATTGCGTCACAATACTCTGGGCAGGAGTCGGAAAATTTCTACACCAACGCTACTATTTTCTGCTGTGCAAAGTTTTACAGGTTTTTTTCTTTAAATTTATTTTTGCGTGTCATGTGAGCGAAAGTGAATTTTCCTTGCGTCTTTTCTTTCTTCCTGTAATACCAAAACTTAACAAATTTTGTTGCATCTTGCTGTAATAGCCTACTCGTATAATCTAATTTAGTAACCAACCTTGCCCTATCATTATTACTCGGAGATCAAAGCCGGACATTGTGACGTAAAACTTGCACTAAATTGCGCGTAATTAGTGTAGAAGTACCTGTACTCCTATCGATTCTTAGCGAAGAATTCACCTTTGTTACGCTGATTCAATGTCATCAATCGTTGAAGCAACGTAAAAATCGAAAGTTTTCCTCCTTGAATGGAAGCTAAGGGATACAGTATTCACATTTTCTAGATGTGCGCTAGAATGCGCTGGAAAATATATTATTGCAACAATTGTTCGTGCTATGCAATGACGATTTGTATCGCTAGTTCCTGTGTTATTTCTCGTCGAACAAATATGACCGATCTAGATGGTACTTCCCGCGGACATCACATGCTGTGACGGCGGACATGTCCGCCGTGAATTTCGAGGCCTGAGCCTACATTATAAAGCTTGGCGATATACAATGGCAGATAGACGCAAACAAACATCAATGCTAACAAACAAACATTAGCATTTTGAATGTAAGCAATCGGGCGGCTAGAAAGTTTGCCCCCCCGGCAATTTTCAAAACCCGGCGCCTATGCCTCTAACCCTAACCCCAAACCCCTAATCCTAAAACGGCAATGATAATTAGGCTACGGTAGCCGATAATTCAAAAAAAAAATTGAAAAAATCCCCCGTTAAGGGATCGGACTCACCGAAACGGGCCATTCCGATGTAAAAGATAAAAATTTTTATCACTAAATTAAACAAGTAAAAGTAAAACCATACAGAAAATTGCAAAACATTTGTTTCCAGGTTGTGCATTTTACATCAACCAATAGATATTTAAAATCGGAATGGCCCGTTTCAGTGAGTCCGATTCGGTTAGTCCGATCCCTTAACGGGGGATTTTTTCAATTTTTTTTTAAATTATTGGGTACCATAGCCTAATTATCATTGCCGTTTTAGGGTTAGGGGTTAGAGGTTAGGAACTCACCGAATCAGACTCACCGAATCGGACTCACCGAATCGGACTCACCGAATAGTAGCAGACCTATTTAAAATCTACCACCACTCCACCAGTACAAATGTTGACATTGAAATACTTGCACAATAGCATTGTGAGATGAGTTGTTAGAAACAAAATATTTTCGACATAAAACAAACTTTGTTTAAATGTAAAAGTTTGCATTTATCAAGAACTTTGTTTAGTTGCAAAACTAAATTGTTTTTATTTTGTTGTACGATTGTGAAATATGGAAATGAAACACATTAAGCAAGAAACCCAAAAAGTAGAAAGCCCATCACACTTGTTAGCATGCTTTGATGAAAAATATCTTGATTTCATTTTAAATTAAGTTTTTCAGTGAAGAATTTTTTTCAAATAGTTTTGCAATAAAATCAAATTTTTTTTGATAAAAAAGGGAACAAGTCTTTTAGGCGCTGACAATTAGGCGCTGGTCTTAAAGGCGCGCACACTGTGGCGTCTGGATATTTAGGTGCGGAGCACTGTGGCGCCCGGTCATTTAGGTGCTATTCCTAGTAAAGTCTGTAGATTGTCACAGCTTGCCAGAAAATTATATCATGGCTTCCGTGAGTGAAGCTGCTTAACCCTTTCGCTGCTATAGGTATGTCTAGTCCCTGTGCTAAGCCCTTTTTTAGGAAAAAATATGCATTTTCAAATGAATGTACAAACAGTACTACAAGAGCTTTTTTGAAATTTTTTTTTGTGTATTAGATTTAAAAAAAGGTTGGACTGATAAAATCAGGCAAAATTTTAGAGTTTTGCGCAGTTAGATTGTCACATGACGTCATGGCAGCCATTTTGGATTTTTTTCATTTTTGTGAAATTTGTGAAGACAACGTTATTTTTGTAATGAAATGTAGTTAGAAAGTCTTTTTGCTTACTAAATATGGATAAAGATACACAAAACGAACAAAATTAATTACTGAATAACATTTAAAAAATGAAACTGGTAAAAAAAGTAATAAATTAAAAAAAAAAATTAGAAAAAAATATGCATTTCATAATGAATGTGAAAAAAATAAGCTCCCCTTAGAGCTTTTTGAAAATTTCTTTTATGTTTTAGATTTAAAAATAGGTTGAACTAATTAAAAAAAAAAAAAATTTTAAATTTTACGCAGATAGATTGTCACGTGACTTCGTGGCAGCCATTTTAGATGCTTCAATTTTTAGAAAATCTGTAAAAAAGTTTTTTCTAGTAAAATGTTGTTGGAATGTCTTGTTGTTTACTGAAAATGGATAAAAATACACAAAACGGACAAAAAGAACCATAGAATACCATGTAAAAAATGAAAAATACATTGAAAAATAGTTATAGTTTGTAGGCTACATAGTGATTGTAGTCTTCTATCAGATAGGCTAATGCTTTTCAATAAATGTTTTTGCTTTCTTTCACAGTACAAACTTCAGGCTGTTGAGTTTGGTGAGAGCATAATTTGGACATTTACTCGTAGGCTTTAGGCTACGTCTAATGAATCTCTGTTTTTTCATCAGGTGCAGCCAGGCCCGGATTTAGGGAGGGGGCAGAGGGTGCAGGTGCCCCGGGCCCCCCGACGTAGAAAAAATGTACTTTTGTGTTATTATTTTTTTTCGGCCTTTGAAGTTTCTGCAAAATGCTGTGCAGTGCTGGATTACTGCTACTGTAGGCTACACGTAGAGGTGGTTTTTCGAGCCGACGGAGCTAAAACAATTTTTGCATGGGGGCCCCCCGATCTAAAAGTGCCCCCGGCCCCCCATCAGCTAAATCCGGCCCTGGGTGCAGCTACAGAATAATCCAATTTTATGTGGTAAACCCTAAAACAATCTTTATCTGCCTGCAGGCCTGGCTGGCTTGGACAGTCAGGGCAAACTTGGGCGGACCATCAATGCGGCTACTTGGGCTGCCCATAACTAGAGTTCTGAATGGAAGTCAAGCGCCACCAGACTCTATTCGTTCAGCCCCGACGCCGACACATGCCCCATCGGCCTAAGGCTACCAAGAGAGGCATGGGTGCACCTCAACCGTCTTCGTACGGCGTCGGGCTTTTTCGCTCAACCATGCACCAACGGGGAATGGCCTCTTCCTCCTCCTGTGGTGCCGAGGAACAGACCGCAGACCACATCATCAATGACTGTTCCATCTTCAAGCCATCTAATGGAGTGGAAGGTCTGCATGTCATGGATGATGAAACCAAAGACTGGCTGCTCTCTAGTAGCCTTCCAGTGTAGTCCGAGAACATCGTAAATCTGGGGTGGTAAAAGGATAGACCCTCGGCCCCAGAGGCTCACACGACGACGACGGCCACCCTCTTCATCATAATCACGAGACACATCCATGGATCTATCGTCAAGATGTAAATCATAAAAATCATTGAAATCACATTCCCCATCACTCCCCGGGCTGTCATAGTCAACATGCGGAAACGAAACTTCTCTATCAGCAATATCAAAATTGTCCTGGCTGTCTGTGCCAGCAAAAATCTGACCTACCGCTTCTTCCGTATTGAACCGACTACCTCGCACATTGCTCCCCGACATTTTAAAGTTTGACGTTTTTAAAAAGCTACAAATAACTTCTAGTGCATAGAAACAAGCCAAGCTGGCGCGTGCAAGTCAATAACTAGCTTTAACAAGGTTTTAACTGACTACCCGGTATTACCGGGTACACGCATTTCACCGACATGTTGCTATACCCGGTAACACCGGGTACACGCACTGAAAGGGTTAAACCGGCAATGCTTTTCACACAAAATGTTATATTGAACAGAAAAATATATTGTTTGATTTATTATTGTTTTATTTGTTGTTAGTCCAGGTTTGCGTTGGTGAAAGCTTTATCAATAAATTATTTAAGCTTCCGAACATTATTGGAAGTAATCCTACGTTGTAAATCATGGCAGATCCATAGTCTTTGTCTGTCCTTTTTTGGCTACGGTAATAATATAATATTTTGTGTGAAAATCATTGCCGGTTTAAGCAGCTTCACTCACGGAAGCCATGACATATTTTACTGTTCAATATAACATTTTGTGTGAAAAGAATTCTCGGTTTAAGCACCTTCACCTATATATTTTTTCTGTTGAATATAATATTTTGTGTGAAAAAGCATTGCCGGTTTAAGCAACTTCACTCACTGAAGCCATGACCATTGACCAACAACGCACACGCATTAAAAAACAATATATTTTTCTGTTCAATACAATATTTTGTGTGAAAAGCATTGCCCTACGCCCCTACCTGCCAAGCTGATACAATCTGTAGACTTTACTAGGAATAGCACCTAAATGACCGGGCGCCACAGTGCTCTGCACCTAAATATCCAGACGCCACAGTGTGCGCGCCTATTAGACCAGCGCCTAATTGTCAGCGCCTAAAAGACGTGGACCCATAAAAAAGTATTTTGTTTTTTAAAGCACAAAACTGTTCCAAAAAAAATTTGGATTTAGAAATGCAGGTAATTTTGTTTAGCTATGAGATTGAAACAAACCACACAAATACCAGTAATTTTTTTTTAAATGTTCCAAAGAATTTAATTGCCAGGCCTTACATCACATTCTTTAAAAGTTAACAATTTTTTAGATTTCCAAGTGTTTAAAATAAAAGTTTGTTTCAATCAAAATATCATTTTTAATTTTTTCTAGAGCCCTGGTACGACAGCCAAAAGGGTGCCGGTTTGACACCTCTCAAGAGAATGTAAATGTGACTGTGTCTGATGCAAGACACTTAAAGGACATACCTGAAAGTGGACATGAAAATTGGCTTCCTTGCCTTTCAATCTACTTAATTTAAATCTTCAACCACCGAGTGTAAGCCTGGATACAAAATAATAATAATAAGCTATATATATATATTTTTTATGAAGAATGGCATTTGATTTTATTTCAAACTACGTTTATTGGAATATATTTACTTTTACTTTAATTAACAAAGAAAATTCATTTTTATCACATTTAATATATATATACCTTTACAAAATGACATGCTAAGAATTTTAGTCACATAAATTATATACAAAGCATAACCCAAAAACATCACTAAACAAGATATTGCTGACTCATAGACTAACCCTTGCATGATCACATCACATTCAACACTTGTTGTGACAGCATAAGAAGTTACCATGAAATCTTTTAACAATGAAACAATGTAAGACAACCACGTATACCCACAAAAAAGGCTTTAATTATTCTAACTGTTCTTCTTCTACAAACAAAATCAGTTAATCATACCACTTATTTCAGTCAATTTGGGTAAGAAGAAGGTTTATCATAAATACTGTTGGGAATGTATGCATCATGTATTGTATGTATGTAATTGCGTTAATCTGCTAAATGGGCATTACAACAGTGTGATAAAATCTTACAACTTTACAATTCTGGTTAAATTTGGAAGAGTTCATTAGTGCTGTGTTATACAACACAATGTATTGTCATTTCAGAGCAAGTTGTAAGATTATGATATAATATTTTTTCCACAAGCTGCGGCAATCGAACTTTTTCTCTATAACGATCTCTGTTACTACTCAACATGCACTCTGCCCATCAGCGTCTTTATTTTAAGCATGTTATTTTTACCTTAGTAGCGGCTGCACCCTGTTTCGGTTTACGGGTGCAACCTATTTTGTCTCCCGATTTCGTCCCCTGAAAAGATTGCAAAAAATACAACAGAGCTGAAGTCGCTGATCGGAGTTGCTGAAAACATTTCAAAATTTTGTCGAAGTCGCTAATTAGAGTTGCCAGAACAGTTGACAACGCTGAGTAGCTTGAAACAATAGTTGATAGACCGTATTTTGGGTTAGGGTTATTAGATTACGATTGTAGCCCTCCATTACAAATGAGCACAACCTGCCACACTGGAATGATCTATCCACTTCCAACTAACATTTCTAGACAAAATTACAAAGAAAAGTCACACTTATTTTGTGGTGGCCCATACAAATTCAATGATTAATTCAAGGGGAAAATTTTAAAATGTTTACGTGAACTCCAATCAGGAACTTCAGCTTTGTTCTATTTTTTCTCTTGATCTTTTTAAGGGCCAAAATCGGGGACAAAGTGTTCAGGACACAAAATAAGTTGCATTCGTAGCCGCTACATGTCTAGAACCTAGATGTCTGTGGGTATATGTGACCATTTCTTTAGTTTGACCAAGTCCAGCTATGTAAAAGTTGGATCTTGGCTGTGCGGTATATTGTGTTTAAGAGTATAGTTACTTGTCTTTATTTTTGGTTACAATGAGTCAACAATAAAACAATTAAAAAATAACATGCTCTACAAGTGATGATATAGAAGATGATGTACATCACATCAACTACCGGTACTAACAAAAATGACAAGGTGTAATTTTTAATGTTAGAAAAAATATAACAAAACAACACATTCTTTACAACATTTCATAACACACTCTTGAAACCTTTTTAAAACACTGCATTTAAAGTTAACCACTTTATGTCGCATTAGATAAGATTTAACTTGCACAATCTTATTGTGATCTATCAATTAAGACAAAGTCTTGCTATTAACTATTATTAATCCAATTCCACACAACTATGCTCTATCTACTTGTGCTGCTTTTCACACAAATCAGTGACCATTGCAAGTACAGGTGGCCTACTAAAATTTTCAAACATTGGAAATCCCAAAACATCATTACTTTTGTTATGGTGCCACAAAAAACATTACAAAAACTCACCCTACTTGAAAATGAATAATCATATAATAATAAGAATAAAATTCATGTTTTATTTTGCGCCCATTGCAGCAACATGCAGTAGGCTGTAGTGCGATCACACATGCAATACAACAGAAAACAGGAAACAGCGAAGTTACATAATTATTAATCTTCAAGTCAACTGCTCCCATTATCTTGACAGGCCTCTTTGCCAACATGCTTTGAAGTGGTGTCAAACTTAAGTCCTTTCGAACGTCGCACAGACATTTTTACCACTTGGCCATGGCACACAGTCAACAATAAAATTTAACTTGATACAGATGAAGTTTTATCATGAGGCTAACCGAAGTAATCTACATCAAGTTTCAAAACAAAAGTAAGCACATAAATCAAAAAACACTTTTAAATGAATCTGAATGATGATAAATAAATTATCATCAGTCATAAACAAAATAATCAACTCACGAGAGCTCAAGTCAAGTCATTTTGTTTCAATAAGTAAATAGGCTACCCTACCGGTAGTAAGCCAGACCTAACATAGGCCTTGAAATACACGGTATGTATTAACTTAAAGTCATATTCTAGTGCTCAATCTAGTAAAAAACGTATATTAGTCTTCAAATTAAGCAGGTGTAGCCAGACACTGTCACCTTCTCTAAATTCGATGGAGACCAACACTGCTGAGCTGCCTTACTGTCTGTGTGCCTTGTTTTCTTCAAATTAGCTAGCGCAAAAACTAACCATATTTTGTAATATTTCCGAAATATTATTTTCAACAATAAAGCAGCAAAGTTTATCAGAAATTCGCCAAAACAAACACCTTACCATTTTCTAGGCTTATTCGACCACGTCATGAAAACGACATAACTCCTGATAAAACTGGAAACTGGAAAAACAAAGTAACAAACTGCAAAAATTGAATTTTAGATAACAGAGTTTCCAAAATAAAAATTAATAAATCCGTTGACGATTGCACTTCTTTTCTACTTGTCGACGACTTCTGGACGACTGTACAAAAATAAAACAGTAACAAAATAATTATAATGGTAAGAATCATACGAGTTGTATTAGAAATCTTAGGAAAATTTATAAAAACGGTTTATCGACAAGACTTAACGTCTACTTATCCACCAAAATAAGTAGCGGATAACAGGTCATTTGGTGGTTGATTTTGAATCTTTAACCTCGGCTTGATAAAGACTCTTAATAGGTAAGCCTAATCCCTGGCAATTTTGCATTGCCCACTTATAGAAGCTTTAAACCACTGACGCAGGACCGGTTACCGAGATTGACAAAATGAAGTTTAAGTTTCTGATGGCTGTTCAAGTGTTGTTGCCGGGAAGTTATTCTATCCAAGTGCCCCTGAACGGAGAACAGTTCTGAAATGCGTTGCTCAAGTGCAGCAAACCAGCGCCGCCAATGTCACATGCCCCAACCGCGAAAGAATAAAATAAAAACAAGAAGAAAATTATTTTCGTTATTTTTAATATTTTTGCGCTCGGAATAACGGACTCTGTAGGCTCAGTCACATATCACATTAGCCTAAAGATTAATCAAACTAACCTTACAAGAGCACGTTTATATTTTCGAGGAGAAAGAAATAACTTTTAATGAGATAGAAAACAAGTTTCTTTCAAAATACTAAAAACGTTTTGAAATAATGTTTTTTTTTCAGTGAAATAATCCTCAATCAGATGCATAAGGTCAGAAGGCTGAAAAAAGTGTCCAAACTCCAGAGGTGGGCACCCGCTACTTTTAAAGTAGCGCGCTACCCGCTACCGCTACTTAGACCAAAATAGCGCGCGCTACCGCTACCAATTTACAAAAGTAGCGCGCTACCCGCTACCGCTACTCGGACCAAAGTAGCGTGCGCTACCACTACTTCTTCCGCTACTTTTGTCTAAAATGACACTAAGAAGCACTCGTCAAGTCCCAAGTGACGCAAAAATGACCTTGAAAACGAATGTTATCATTCGTTTAGCCTACACTGTCATTTTAACGTCGTTATAGAAAACACATTAGGCTATAATTAAAGGAAATTTATTGTTACGCATCCTTCAAAAACACGGGCATTTCAAAATGAGAGTCACTATAAGTCCTGCTCGCTTTGGCTTAAGCACATCTTTTTTAACAGAAAAAAGTCTCTTCACCGCAGCACTGGAAGGAATGTTGGTGTTGCATTTAATGAACAGATGTTTAAACTCGGTATTCGAAAAGCTCAAGGACTTGCTCCTGTCCGAAAAAAAGGCGTCCACAATTGCTGTACGTTTTCTTCTACACCGACGTTTCACGGGATGGCGCCAATCACCAAAAAATTCATCCTCGGAGTCGTGACTGGTGTTGGTGTCACTCTTCTTGGTATCAACCTGACATTCATAGCCTACCTTGATCGCAAGATCGCAGCTTCACACCAGAAAACGAGATTCCCAAAAAAACGAAGCTTTGCAACCAAACCGATTATATAGCTGCTTGACCACGCCAATGTTGCCAAAAAAACGAGTATTTTTTTTACATTAAATTAAAAAGTAGCGGGTAGCGGGAGTGCGACTGTAAAAAAGTAGCGTCTCTCCCGCTAACGCTACTTTGAAAAAAATAGCGCCGCTCCTGCAGCCGCTACTCCAACTAAAAAGTAGCACCGCTACCGCTACTTTTACCAAAAAAGTAGCGCCGCTAGTAGCGCGCTACTGCTCACATCTGCCAAAGTCTTTCTTCAGGCCTATTTAAAATGTTTTAACTCTTCGCAACAAAGTTATCTGAAAATGTTAACCAAACATGAATCGTTGAAAATTTAAAATATGCCCACTGAAGCTATAGCAGTTGTCCTCAAAAAAGGATTTTTAATTTTAATGTAGCCTAAATATCCGTCACCACAGATTAAATGGTCATGTTTTAACTGTTGGTATCAGGGCATAAATAACTAAAGCATAGGCATATTGTTTTAGCCTCAGAAGTCTCCAAATTGTTTGAACATGTCTTATTGTGTAACATGAAGGTCTTTCTGTATAGTAGTGATAGGCCTATAATGATAATCAATTTGGATTTAAACAAAATTATAGCACTGATATGAGTTTTTGTTTTTTTCACAGAAGCACAAAGTTTTTTATTATGTTGAACAGTGGTTGGTTGGTTTTGAATCTTTATCCTCGGACCGACAAAGCCTTGATAGATTATTATTCCTGGTAGTTTCGCATATTTGTAGAGGCTCTTGACGCAGGGCCAGTTACCGAGATTGGCAGAGTGAAGTTTTCCGATTATTGAAGTGTTGTTGCCGGGGAATTCTTCCATTCACTAGGTGCCGCTAAAGGGAGAGCAGTCCTGAAATGCGTTGCTCAAGCGTACAACCCGAGAGTCCAACCAGGGCCGCGTGGTCTTGAGCCGGGCGCGTAACCACTAAGCTAAAGGGCGGACTGTAAACACTAGCCTACCGGTAGTCCTGTTTTGCAGTAGCATATTTCTAGATTCTTCTAAAGCCTTTGATAGAGTCAACTATAATGTGCTTTTCAAAAAATTAATTGAGGGAAATTTACCTATGTGCTTATCCGTGTATTGGTCCAATGGTATGATCAGCAACTTATGGAAATAAAATGGGGATCTCCTTTTTCTCGTACAGTAGCTTTTCTGTGGGCATCGGGGTAAAACAGGAAGGTGTGTTGAGCCATTTTTTGTGACCATAGATCATTTATCGGTGGCATTAACCAAAATTAAAGCCGGTTGTTTAATTGGTAATTCAATCAACAATCATATATTGGTTACTTGTGTTATCTCTTCCCAATTAGGTCAAGGCTATTAGTGGCATGAAAATTATCCTCAAAGTAGTCTATGTAGGCCTAAACAACATTAGGCCCAGTGCCGGATTAACCATTAGGCAAAGTAGGCACGTGCCTACAGGCCAGTCAAAAATCCAGGCCACTTTAAAATCAGTAGAAATTTAGTCATGTTTTCAAAATAATTATTTTCAAAACTAATAAGTATTTATCTTAATAGCTCTGTTTTTCCAGATAAATTACAGGTTGCAAAAACGTTAAAAAAAAGACGAATAAAGATTAAAAAATGACGAATGGAAACATGTTGTTTCTCGGCAGTCGAGTGTAGCAAGAACTCAGCGATAGACACGTGTTTCGCCCATGAGGCTGGGCTCATCAGTACCGCACCACTAATTTGCGTTTTTAATCGCAAAAACGCGCAGAGTTGTTATTTAGTTAGGCATATGACCAAGTTTTTGCACGGTACTTTGTGCAGGGAATGGAATGGAATGGAAGACAAATTTTGGGATGGAAAATGGAAGGGAATGGAAAATCTTGATGATGCGATGGAAGACAATCTTCCATCATTCCATCCCAATTCCATCATACGACACTCGTGTTCTATGTTTGGAGATTCTCGTGGGTTTCGTTTCGAGAAGGCAGTTAAACGAAATAGATTTTTGTACGAAAAACTACAATGGCAAAGTTGATAGAAAACAGAAGGAAACAAAACAAAAATGTCTCAAAAGTAAACGTTGGAAAGTATTTGCAACCTGAACAAAAGTAATGTTGCTTCTCAAGTATTTTCGTAACTTTTTTATCTTCTCCAACGTAGACTACTACTACAGTTTCTTTAACTTTGCTACGTGTTGTTTCTTTCTGTATTTATAGAATCAATCTACGCTTCTAGTTCTAACACAAAACGGTACGTAATCCTTAGGAAAATAAATACTGCTGTTAATTTTTAGCTCATATTTAGCCTATTTGTTCATATTTAGCCTATGGTTTTTAGGTTTATTTGTGGCATATTCAACGTGGAGATCACAAAATGTGAAGATAGAAGATGGAATAGAAGATGGAAGAAATTTCTAAAATGGAATGGAAGATGAAATGGAAGAAAATGTCAGGATGGAAGATGGAAAAAACGTCTTCCATTCCATACCCTGTGTTATAGTTGCAACAACGATCTTTGTGACAATGATTTGGCATCATTGATAATTCTAATTTTTAATTGGCAACCCTGATTTTAGGGCCACTTATAAAATGTGCCTACGGGCAGAGATGGGCAAGATCACCAGTATTGGTGATCTTGAAGATCAAGATCAAGATCACCAAGAATAGGTGATTTTGAAGCTCAAGATCACCAAACTATGTGATCTTGAAGATCAAGATCAAGATCGTGATCTTGAAGATCAAGATTACTTTTTGTGTACTTGAAAAAAATGAAGTTTTTGATCAATGATGTTGCAAAAAATAATTACTATAAGCAACCTGGGTAAAGGTATATACAGTAGTTGGTATTGCTAACTTTTACTTTTAACTACTCGATTGCTGGCCAAAGAATTGTAATAAGTTAGTGACTGTTGCTATTAAGCCTATCAATTGTTGACGTAGTTTGCGTAGAATCGCAACGTCACACCCAAGGCCGAGGTTAATTACAGCAGTAGGCTACTGAAAAAGTCGCAAAATTTGCAATTAGTTTTATACTTTTTATTTATAATAAATAAATAAAACTAAACTTTGAACTGCATCATTTTTTACCAAATTTTTGTCTGATTCATGTGAGAGTTTTTATACGTGTTACTAAGTAGTTTTAACTTTCACTGTATTATGTTAAAGTTTATTGCACCATTTATCCATCTGGCAACGTTGATACTGTTGTCTGCTATCAAAAAAGTTCAGAGGTTTGCGGTCAGACAAACCGCTCCATACTCAGACCCTAAACAAGTCTTGGTCTGGTTGATTTGCTGCAATAAACCACTTTACATGACTAAAATCGGCTAGATTCTAAAAATTTTTAACACCGCCATTCTAGACTTTTGAAACATCTAAAATTGGGTCAAAGAATGCAAACATTTCTTTAAAATTCACACATGGAAATTGTAAACAAAGTTAAATCATATTTATTATACCTCAACATAAAGTAGTACACGGAAGTTGACTTCTTTATTATGACCAACACAGAAAACTTTTTTAATTTTGAAATGGCAACACTGACCAGATCAGATGGAGACTTTAAATCGTCTTTTGTTGGACACATATCACATTAACAGTGGCTTAATGTTAGTAGTTGCCACTAACTACTTTGTACAGTAGGCCTACGAGTTCTAAAAAAATGCCTCTATCTAGTAAGTAAACTTCAATTTTAAAGTAATCTTGATCTTATTGTTCTTCAAGATCAAGATCACACAAAAAAAAGTGATCTTAGATCAAGATCAAGATCACCAAAAAAATAGTGATCTTCAAGATCAAGATCACGCCCATCTCTGCCTACAGGCCAGCAGACCCTTAATCCGGCACTGATTAGGCCTACCATATTTTCATCGCCTAAAAAGAGGACACGTTTCTTCAGCGAGTAAAATACAAGTAGAATGTTAGGTAGGTATGAAGAATTTTTTACATCCTTTCGGATAATTATAGACGTATGCAGCAAAAGTTAGCCTATTGCAAAAAAACAGACAAATTCGTTTTTCGCAAGCCGATTCGTTAGATTTGTGTGACAAAATAAAAATATGATGTGATAATGTAATAAAAATGTGAGGCAGGCAGTATCTGTAGGTAGCCAAGTCTTAACTTTTTTCAGAAAAAAAGGATCAGCTTTAACGAAATCATAAAACTACTTCCACTAAATATAATTGAAGTTGTATAGAGCTGTTAATGAGATGCTAAGAACAGACTCAGCTAAAAGGCTGATTCATTCCTTGCACCATTGTGGCTGCATCACAGATAAAATTTATTATACTTTTGCACCCACATAAGTTGTAAGTATCCAACTATCCATGTCATGATTTATTTTGAAATAGGTTATGTTATGCATAGTGCACATTGGATTATTTTTTCGATTTGCTTCACTTGACAAATTAACCAAACTATTAAGTTGGTATTCAGCAACGTCTACAGCGCTGAATCAATATAAAATAGATCTGGGTAAAACAATAATTTATTGTAAAAGTGTGAGCACCTTAAAATGTAAACACGTCAAACTCTTTTGCAAGTTTTTGCGTTTTTTAATTTTTTATTTCTTTGTGATCTACTCTTTTTTTTTTTTTTTTATAAATTTGTTGATCAGATCTCCTCAAATGAAGCAATTCCCTCATAAGTAGATTTGCAGTTCGCTCGCACTCATCACTGACCGCCATTTGGCTACCTACTACAATCCCAACGCAATGTAGTTTGTTTCAATAAACGTCTAAGAATGTTTAAAACAACAGACCAAATAACTAGTATGCCGATGTTTTTTTCGACAATCTATAACTCAACATGTTGCATTGGTACAGAAATGGTTGGAAATTGCAAAAAAAGTCACATAACAATGAAATCCTGTTGAAAATATGAGCAAGAAAACTGAAAATGTAAAAAAGAGGACATTTGAGCATTTTTGGGTGTCCTCGGAGGACAATTTATTTTTCTTCAAAAAAGAAGACAAATCCTCTTAAAAGAGGACATATGGTAGCCCTAAACAACATGCACAATCACATGCTAACATGCTCAAGCACATTGGCTACCATTATTGTGGCAAGTCCCAAGCAATGTACTTTCCCACCAAAGGGCTTAAACTGAATATAATCCTTAAACCAAGGGCGCGGGAAGTAGGGGTGCTCAAGGGGCTTCAGCCCCCCTAGAGCTAATTCAGCCCCCCCTGGAATTTTGGATAATTGCTTCAGCCCCCCCTAGAAAATTCTGATAATTTAAGGTACATAACATATATTCAGAAAATTATTCGAGCAATAATTGCTACGATGAATCGATCGAGTTCCTATTACGTGTGATCGCGCTCATCATTCGAAATAAAGAGTCGTCAATCACAGGGAACTATACCTCGCAGTAGCGGTTCCAGCCACTCTCCCTACTAACACGGCGTTCCATCGTTTATTGGACATCATTCTGCAATATTCACTTTACACTTACAGCATAGAACAGCAAGAGATCTGGTTGTTATAAAGGAGTGCGGGCCAAACTTAAAGCATTAGGCTATGCCTTGGATCGTTATACATTCACTGCAGTAATCATGCTCTCGATTTGATTTTGCAAGACGTTGTAAAGGAGGTGAGGCTTATTGCCGATGCCTTAAACTTTGTTCAAGGCAGTTGTGATTCGTGAATCGTCTAAACGTAAATCTTTATTCATGTCGTTTTTTGGTTCCGATGAAGCCTGCAATTTTCTGGGTTTGTGTCTTACTCGTTGGTGCGTTCGTGCTTCTGCCGTCGTTCGTGTTGTTAAGTGCTACCCTCCCCCAGTAGCGGCGCCACGGGGTGGACTGGGGTGGACATGTCCACCCCACTCCTATTTAGGGTCAATTTTGTAATTTGTCAAGATCCGATGAGAAAACTTGGGGGTGTATGCAGGGGGTTAGGGGGGCCTAGTGACTGCGTCATAAATTAATTTCAGCTTCTTACGTATGAATTACTTTTACAGCATTGACATAAGAAGAAATGAAGAATCTTCATTGTTATCGCTCTGTTGTATTGATTGATTGTAGTCTAATTTTACCATTTTGAGGTGATGGCTTTTATCACAGCTGAGACACAAGCTTTGTAAGACCTAATAGACAAATGCTTTGATGGGGCCACCAACATGTCAGGCAAGGATTGAAGGTTCACAGCAACACCTAGTTGCAGCGGGTGTCAAACTGTCGGTATATTTTCATTGTTTTGCACACCGATTACATCTTGTGCTTGAGCACAGTGTTGAAAACGTAGCGACAGTCAAAAATTTTTGAAACAATTGGTAACATCTACCACTTTATGCTGGACTGTTCTCCCAAGAGACATTTTTTGTATAAAGAGCATTTGAAAAGGGAGGGATCATGTCTGGAAAAATTGCATTGCACTCGTTATCTGATAGGCTACTAGATGGTCTACAGATTTAGATGATCTGGATGTTGTTATTAATGTAGGCTATATCCAGCACTGCTGTCAATGTTCCAACAAATGTCAAACGAAGGTAATGGTGTAGCTACTGGTTTGTTGTTCCTCGTCAAGCAAACTGAATTTGTTACTGCTAGTCTTATTTCTCATAAATTATTTTCGTTAAATAAACAGGCTTCAGATTATTTAAAAAGTGAAGAAATGGATCTCACCACTGGGGTTGCTGCTATCAACGACTTGACAAGAGCATTTGACTTACTGCGTTCAGAGAAAGATTTTAACAAATTGGTTTTCAACTCATCGCTGTTTGCGGATAGAAATCAAATTACCAGTGAAACCACCACGCCGGCTAAGCGGTGCCGCTATACCTACCAAGCTATTGCCGGGATGGTCAGATATTATTGATAGGTTGCAACAGTCTTCCGTGGAGTGAATCTGAATCCATTACAGAAAAGTTAAAAAGAGATTTTTCTTTACCCTTTGACAGAATGCTAAATGAACTTAAAAAGCGTTACTCGGATCAAGCATGTGAATTAATGTCAAATGCAGCTGCATTTTATTTCACGCACTTGTCTCCATCAAATTTGCCTAAAGTTGAGTATTTAGTCAAATTGTATAATTTCAATGAAAATCAGTTTGGGCAGCAATAGGATCTTTTTTTGAGGTCAGCTATAATTGTCACAAGTGGAAACTAGAATTTAAAAAACACCAAAGTGGATTGACCAAGACCGCGTGGTTGTGTTTGTCTTCACTTTTGAAATTGTGTGGACAAAACGATCTTAAATCATTTGTACAGCCATTTGTTTCAAATTATTGCTACTTTGCCCATGACTGTGGCGTCTTGTGAACGTATTCACAGCAAAGTTAAGACAATAAACAATTATCTGCGACCTGCCGTGTCATCACAAAGACTTGAACATCTGGTGCAGATCAGCAGTGAGCGAGACATTGCCGATAGCACTGATCTTCAAAAATTGGTGGAAGCTTTTAAGCTAACTTGCGAGCGCAAAATAAAACTTTAGTGCAGTGATTCTTAACCTATGCCTATGGGCATTATTGGGTAATAGGTAAGTTTTTTAAAATTCTGTTTAGGGGCCACCCAATAAATTTTTATGAGGCCGCCTATCATTGCAGTAGCTCCATGACATAAAATAACGACAAGCTTGCTAACATCAAGATCGTAGTCGGCAATTCCATGGACCACATAGGAAATGGGAGGGTTTGGCTCCATTCTATTCTTTTGTTCATAATTTAGAGTGCGCTCAATGGAAAACAAGCTTTCACCCCCTTTCAATTTCCTTTGTTTATTTTTCAATAAATTTCACAACCGAGCTGCAGTGAATCACTTCGCAATCGGTAATCTTAGTGACCATATGTTACGGTAGCATTTTACCTCGAAATATTTTTGTCCACTCCACTCATTTTTGGCTGGCGCCGCCCCTGCCCTCCCCTGTTGCAATGTCTGACCGACATGACAGAAGATAGTGCAATGGAAAGAGACGCACGTGCAAAGATAGCCTATTCAGCTTGGTAAAATAAGCACACACGATGCGGCTTTATTTTGCGATTACCTGCAGAGGTGAAGTTTTTCAGCCTGCAGAAGCCGTCGCTAGACAGCTCCAAACAAGAAGATCTCCGCTTCTTCAGCTTTGGATCCATCACCAGTTTCCGCGAACGGATCAAAAATCTCAGAAAAGATGAATCCGTTTCCAAGCTTGTGGAAGCAGCGAACGTCCCAGCGTCTGCCAATAGCCTAAAGACGCCAAAGGATTTCCGAGTGAGCAAAACTTCAGAAAAATTTTGAAACACAGAGGAATCGGATGCTTTGTCGTCTGCGGGAGAAGGAGCGTGGAAACGGCAATACATCAAAGCCCTTGAGTTGTTCAAGCTGAGCTTGATCGAAGATTCGACCAGGTGGATCTGCTTACAGCAGCCACCAGAGAAAAGGCCCTTCTGAGCTGTGCAAACGGTGAGGAAGGATCTGATACTGAGATCAGCTTACCGGATGCCATCAGAAAAGATCGCCTAAAACGGAACTTACCTTGCTCAGCGATACTGTATAAGTGGAAAAACCGCAAACTCCGTTCAAAAGGTTGCTGAGATACTATCGCAACCAAACCCTCCAACACTGATCTTTTCAAAGAATTAACGTGAAAATTCGTGGAGCTCTGCCTTTGCCTCCCGGTTTCAGCTGCATCATCAGAAAGTTCTTTTTCTGCTCTAAGACGTCTGAAAACGTAGTTGAGAAGCTCAATGACACAATACAGACTTACCGTACTCATCTTGCGTTGATGTATGTCCACCAAAACATTTTGAACACTGTCGATGTCAAAAAGCTCATGACACAGTTCATATAAGTTAGAGAAAAACCTGAGCGAAAAGCAATCTTCGAAAGAGTGTGAGAACTCATTTCCACAAACTGTCGTTTTCACATCACTTTCTAATTTGTTCGTTTACTTTTTAATTTCCTGAACAGCTGCTTTGTTGTTGCCGTTCTTCGTTTCTTACAACTTACAATGTGTGTGTTTTGGCGTCGTTTTACACACAGGAGGGACCTATAAAAGTTGCTACCAGTTTTAAACGTTCTCCTACACAAGGGGGGTCTGGGGGGCGAAGCCCCCCAGAAGCTCACAACACTAATGGCAGCTTCAGCCCCCCCCTAGAGAAAAATAGTTCCCGCGCCACTGCCTTAAACTGTCTCTTTTTAATTCCACGCTTGATTTTGTTGACCGAGTTAAGTAGCCTACTTATAAGTGTGCGTTTTAAGAAGTGACTTGCATGACGGTTATGCATGATTATGACATCACAAGACAAATTTGCTTCTTTTAATGCTCTGCAAATAAATTAAGAGCTAGATTTTCTAGGTGTTCTTAACTGGCCAAATATATCTGACTTCGATTGTATTGTATGCAACTATGATGCATATGCATGGAAGCCAACTATGCATGAAAGAAGCCTATGCATGAAAGCCAACTATGGAGTAAATTCTAGTGTTCATCGTCTTCGATTGGCGTATAACAATTTGTTTCGTATTGTATATCGACGGCCTCGTCACATCAACATCAGCGAGCTCCGATAGCTCAATTAGCACGTGACTTCGTGAATGAAGAAGCTTCAACATCAAGTTTCAAAATCGGCGCTGGTTCGACTCTCGGAGTGCGCGCTTGGGCAACGCATTCTAAGGACTGCTCTCCATTCAGCGGCACATAATGGATAGAATAATTCCCCGGCAACAACACTTCAACAAAAGAAAAACTTTAACTGTCAATCTCGGCATCCGGTCCTGCGTCAAAAGCCTCTACAAGTTTGCGAAACTACCAGGGATAGGCTACCTACCAAGGCTTTGTCAGTCTGAGGATAGAGATTCAAAACCAACCAACCAGCATCAATTCTCTTGTCGTATAGGGTAACTACAGCCTTTTTGCTCTTTAAGATCTCAGTTACGGTAATAGTTTAATTTTGTCGCTCATGAGATCGGATTGTTTCTTGTTGTTAATCTTTTCACGAATAGGCTACTACAAACAACCAATGTAGCTTATCTAGTATAACCTTATTCTGAATGTGTCTACTTGCTTAATCTTATGCTTGCATAGCCTATGTCGTATAGTGCATGTTGCATGCAAGTGAATTTGTTAAAACATTCTCTTCGCTTTATATAGATTCTTCTGAAATAAACGTTTTTAATAACCAGAGGTGGGCAGTAACTAGTTACAAAAGTAACTAGTTACTGTAACTAGTTACTTTTTGAGTAACTGTAACGGTAACTTCGTTACTATTTTCCAAAAGTAACGAAACGCGGTAACTAGTTCCTATTTTAGCACTTTTTCAACAGTTACAGTTACAAGTTACTTTTGTATTGAAATTTTAGTTTTTAATTGCCGTTTATTTCTCTGCACGTGTTTGTGTCTTGTTTAGTGCGTGTTTGCTGCGTTTTGCGCAATAATGCATTTTTCTCGCACAGGTAGCGGCGCAGCACTGCGCAATGCGCATGCGCGGTTCTACTTTTGTTTTGTGGTTTGGTGGAGAAGGGTTGCCATATTGGCGAATTTATCGCCAAAGTCCAGAAATCTGGCGATTTTTTAAGACGTTTAGCTTCATATTTATGATTTGGCTCTTTTTTGGCAATTTTTGATAACTGATTTGGCTAAATTAATTGTTTTTGGCGATTAATCAATATGTACCAAAGACAGGCAAGACACAACAATACAACAGGGTTGAGCATTATAATAATATATTTTACTGTACATATTTACAAATGAGTTTAACAGTCAAACATTTTCGGTTTAACTTAAGCCCTCATCAGGAACCCTGAAAATATTTACGTACACTTACGACAGTTACTTGCATGATTACAGTCTCTAACCATATGCTGGCGCAAACAATTCAAGCATTTGCCAGCTTTCACAATGACATCTCTCCGATCTTTAGGTGTCAAGCGCAAAAATTCTTTACAATTAGACAAAAAATGATATTCAACTTGACCACGTGACGAACAACAAATACATGCCGGCAGGTCTTTTCGTCTAGCCTCACCACCGCGCGGTGCGCCAACAGCAGTCGAGTACTGCGAACTTCCTGACATGACATTATCATGGGGTTTTACAGACGTCTGCCTAACCGGACATGAAGGCAATTTTCCTTTGCCAAACTTTTTAAAATGCTGCGACTCACCAGAATCGCCCATTAGCATAATGCTAAAATCAGTCGACTTGCGCGTTTCCTCCCGTACTACAAAATCAAACAAACTCTGAAAAGTAGGTTCCTCAGTGCTACCATACTGATCACCTAAAAAGTCAAGATAACGCTGCTTAGCGTCAAACGGGAGTCGCTTAGCCAAATCCAAAACAAAACGTCCTTCTAATTTATCACGCTGACCATAAGCTTTCGCGTAAAGCAAACACTGCGACAATTCATCTTTAAACTCTTTCAAATCACTGGAAGAGATAGAAGTCAATTTGCTACCATAGCGATACTTTCTAATTTCTGGTTCTGCGAAAAGACGTCCACGAACTCCAAAACGTTGGGACAAGCGAGCTAACGACATTTCTATCCTGTCTTCCTCTGACAAGCCAGGAGTGTCGGAAACCAAATTAGCAATCGTTTGTGCAGCTGTTCTAACACAAGCTGCTTGCAACAAAGTCAAACGAGTTCCCTTAAAGGGCGAAGCTGCCATCAAGGCCATAACACGATTTTTAAAGAAGACAAATGGCATATTGTTACCATCGTAACCAATCAAGGCCGCCTTATCGAAGAACGTCCTACTGTTTTGGTATTCAAAAAAGCAATCCTGCTGTTGAGAACTCGATTTAGCGGGAGAAGACAAGCTATATCCCTTAATGGGCTGAGTGGGCTCAGTCACATGCACAGCCCGATCACGATCCTCACATACGTTAAAATCAGGAGACACGATACGCCTCTCACAACCACCCAAATTACGTGTAGCTGGGCGATCAAAAACTAGAGGCGCTGAAAACTGTGAAGGGGGCAAAGCATTACTGCTAATGGCGGCCCCGTGACCTGTACGCTCTGGGGGAGGAGTTCGGTTGTAATTTGCAGACCTTGGCTCTACAGACTTCGGAAGACCCTTAGCCGCGGCCCTGAGACCTCCTGAAACAGCTGGAAAACATGTGGATTGTACAGGTCTACTTACAGATTGAACAGGCGTCTGGAAAAGGTTAGGTAAATTAAACTGCGATTGATGTTCACTTCTGGAATGCCTAGAAGAGCCCTTCCTAGAGCTACGCCGGGAGCCCAACTCAGAACGATATTCAGCTAAAACTACCTCTTTACGTTGTTCGGCCCTCAACTGAGCGTCTTTGAGTGCGTACTCAGCAGCTCTAGCTTCGGCTCTTGCGGCGGCCTCAGCAGCTCTCGCTTCGGCCTCAGCTCTCGCGGCAGCCTCTGCTCGTGCGGCCTCAGCAGCTCTCGCGGCAGCCTCTGCTCGTGCGGCCTCAGCTCTCGCGTCGGCCTCAGCTCTCGCGGCAGCCTCAGCTCGTATGGCCTCAGCTCTTGCGATGGCCTCAGCAGCTCTAGCTTCGGCCTCAGCTTGGATCTGGAGCTCCTCTCGTCTTAACTGTAGGTTAATTTGTGCAACTATCCGTGACGAGCTCTCAGACATCCTAGTGCTTACATTTGAGGCGCTATCCTCAGGATGTATGTCAGCATCCAACCTATCTGAGAACTCACTTTCTTTTTGTTCGAAGTTATTTTTTAACGAGTTAAATTCGGGATCTACCCTATCACGAAGTTCTGCTAAGATTGCAGAGTTAAAAATTTTACTCAAGAGAGCATGGAAATGCCGTAATTCCTCTTCTAAAGTAGATAAGTTAGATCGAAAAATTAACAGTTCCTGCTTATCACTCAAAGAACCTAGGGCCACAGAAAGTTTCCCAATTTGAATCAAAATATCCCGTCTAAGATGCCGGGCCTCTCGAACTGACTTAGCCTCATCGTTAATGGGTCCCTCCCCAGAATGGCCTGCCCGACCGCAAAGAACATCATCAGGCTTAAACTCAGTCGAGTCGACGGCGGTCGAGTCCCTGTCGCCACCGAGTGTAGACATATTAAATGTTGGGGCTAAATTTTACAATTAAAAAATTAAGTTACACAAACACACAAAATTATTACAGTAGTTATAAAAAACTTAACTGCAAGACCGTAAAAAATACAAAAAAGAATTTAAATGCACGATACCGTATCTGTACGAGTATGAAGTCCTAAAATCCACAAAACTTGCTTGGATTCTTCGACTTGAATCTTCAAGCACAGATGGATTGCCTTTAATCTTCTTTCTTGCCAATGAATGTCAAAGTTATTTTTCTTCAATACCAAACTGAGAAGAAATGTCTTTAAGTTTCTTTGCTTCTGTAGACTACCAACTAACAAGATCTTCTTTTATTATTTCTTTGCTTTTGTAGCCTACCAACCAACAACTTCGTCTTTTATTTTTTGCTTCTAAGTGCTTCTGTGCCAAACACTAGACAGAGAATCGTCTTTTATTTTTTTATGCTTCTAAGTGCTTCTTGGCCTACCAGCTAACAAAAACGTCTTTTATTTTTTATGGTCACAGCGGTAAACCATAATCTCTTCTTGGGAAAATTTTAACATAAAGTTCCCGAATCCGTTCGTCTGTATATAATGACCGAAGAAACACACACTTGAACTTCTTTTCAAACAGTGTATTTCTGTAAAATTAGCCCGAGGCTATCGAAAACGAGGGGGGTGCAACGCCGTACACCACTGAAAAACTGTCACTACAGAACAGATTACTTGGATAAAAGACGGAACTTTTGTCCAGCTAGCAAGCACTAAGCCAACAGTTAAATGTGCGGCCAACTTTCAAACAATCATTTTACGAATGACCAGAATAGATAGCAATATCTCAAATTCACGTATGCAGTACTGTGACGCAATAATGAAAGACAATTATGAAGTCATTCCAACAGGTGTTTAAAGCTGATGTAATATTTCCTGTTTAAACAGGCCCAAACAAGTCCAAACAGGTTTGACACAAGTCTATGAACGATGGTGCAATTTTGGCACATTTTCTAGCAACTTCCATGACGTAATATTCAGTAGACTTGAACGGTTTTTATATGACGTTTGATTAGGTGAACCATTGTCTGGAACACATCTATTACAGTAGATGCCACTAAATAGAGAGCAGTCCTCAACGTGCGTTGCTCAAGCGCATGCCCTGAGAGTCGAACCAGTGTCGCTTGATCTTGAAGCTTCTTCGTTCCAGAAGTGACGCGCTAACCAATTGAACTATCAGGGCGGACATCATCAATGACTGTAACATCTTCAAGCCACCTAACGGAGTGGAAGGTCTGCGTGTCATGAATGATGAAACCAAAGACTGACTGCTCTCTAGTAGCCTTCCAGTGTAGTCCGGGAACATTGTGAATCTGGGCCGGTAAAAGGATAGACTCTCGGCCCCAGAGGCTCACACGACGACGACGATTGGGCAAGGACATTTTAAAGCCCAAAAGGGCAGGCCTGAGTGACGAGCACTTTGAAATGCTCGTATTTCTCAAAGGAAATAAACATATAAGCCACTGAGTATTTTTTTTAAATAAAACCTTGTTGGTTTTGTATTTGTGCTGTTATGTTAGCATGGATGGCTCTAACACTATATATCAAACATTGCGGTTAAACTGGACTTGCATGCAGAGCTGGCCAGGTGCAGAATTTTATGTTCAGATTTGTGAGTAACTGAAAGTAACTAGTAGCTGTAACTAGTAACGGTAACTAGTTACTTTTTAAAATCGGTAACTGTAACGGTAACTCAGTTACTATTTTGGCCAAGTAACTGTAACTCAGTTACTTTTGAAAGTAACTTTGCCCACCTATGTTAATAACTAAGCGCCTATAGCTTCATGAAAAAACGGAAAGATCAAGCGTCGTTTTTTCGACTCTCGAGTTGTGCGATTGATTGCGCACGATATACGCCAAAATCAAGAAGTGATGGTTTTAACACTAGGGTGTGCCCTGGAGCAACGCAATTTTTTCATGATTAATGGAGCTCTCAGCTCAGCAACACCAAGTGGATGGAATAATTTACAGCGGAATACTTCATTTTTGTAAAACTTAATTCAATAGGCTACAATTTTTTTCTTTCTTTGCTGGCGCAAACATGTAGAAAACTTCAAAGTAGCCTAAACATACGCATTGACCTAGGTTGAACGTTCATCAGTAGTTGAAAGTCTTTAGGCTTACATCGCTATGAATATAGGAAAAAAAATTAAGCTACCAAACAGGCTCTTTCCGTTTGACAATAGAACTTTCCACAACCAACCAACTGATCCATGTTTTAACCTGCATCGGTCTAATAACTAATAAAAAAATCAATCATCATACTGTATTTGAAGAGTTGATTGGTGACACAAAACTTAAACATTGCGAGTAGAAGGTTACACATAGCTCGAAGTTGCAGGTTTTCGAGCTCATTTGTTAACTTGTATTGGCTGTTTATGGCACTGTTGTTTTTTATATTTTTTCTTAGTTTCATATTTCATTTCATATTCTTTCGTCCAAGCTTGCTGATATTTTGTTTTATATTTGTGGCCTGGGCACTAAAGTGGCCACACTCCACTTTCCTTGAGTTTAGTAATTCACTCCTACTTTTGCAAAGGAATATAGCCTTGTATATTTTGTGTATCTGTAAGTATATTGAATATTGTAAGCATATTTTGCATTAGCTATGTTACTCGGATCCCTAGTTTACAAGTGAAAGCGTCCTTTGTAACTTATTTAACCCTTAGCTGTTGCAGGCTTTTTTTTTGGTTTACCTGTCTACTTCATTCAGTTTGTTATTAGTTATCTATATTCTATACCCTACATATCGCAATTAACCAACACTATGCTTTGCGATCTTCTCAAAAATTACCATGCAGCCTTTCGTACCATGAAAACGACTGATAGCCTATAGCCATGGCGTACTTAACAGAGGCCAAACCAACGTGCGTGCTGGAGTCTAAACTGGAGGCGAACATTTTCATTGCCATATTGCATTGCAAACACAGTATATTTAAACCTAAAACAATTATAATGAAAATTTTGCTTTCAAATTTCAAAATGTAAAATACATTTTCATCCATGGCATTTCATATGCTTGACATAGTCTATTCCAATGAATAGTTGTTCCCGTGTGTGTTACAATAATAAAAACAATTACAATAGATGTGTAAGGTTTTAACTTTGAAGTTATTATTTTGTATAGAGCTGATTCACAAAAATACAATGTACCTACATGGTCAAAACTACTACATGAAAGGACTGTGGCCAGTAGCGCAACCAGAATTCTAGTAAAGTGGGGGGGGCTAAACCAAGCCCCCCTGGTTGCGCAACTAATGTGGTGCTACTTTAGCTCAGATAATGAACGAAAAAATTATCTGTTACGACAACTTTAAATAATATCAGTGCAAGGACTTCTCAGGAATGAAAATGGACATTTAAAGAAGTTCTATAACAGTCCTTACAGAAGTCTCAACAACAAAGAAAAACAAACAAAAACAAGTTTTTAATGCATAAGTTTTAAAATCTTTTGTTTTACTTCCTTTTCTGATACAGGTGAAAATAGACAACAATAATTTTTAAACATAATATTGGCCAATGTAGCTGCATACTTTTTGTTCACAGATAACTGGTATTGATCTGATATAAAGTGAAAAACACGACATAACGAGGTTCTGCAACAGTGGTTAACAACTTCATGAAACATGATATAACCATAAAGTACCCATTGGCAAACTGTGTCACCTGGTATATGCATATATATGGTATATTTCTCTTCAGGATTTCGAGGTAAACGAAAAGTTGTTTCTTTGTTTGCCTCATCATAATTTCCATGGCAATTAGTCACACATATATATGGTATATTTCTCTTCAGGATTTCGAGGTAAACGAAAAGTTGTTTCTTTGTTTGCCTCATCATAATTTCCATGGCAATTAGTCACACAACATTTTCTACCCATCTTAATTAAATATCAAATAACCTCTTAACATACTGTGAAATATACATGAAGATGTAATGAAAACTATGCCTGCACTAACTATCGGAATGGCCCGTTTCAGTGAGTCCGATTCGGTGAGTCCGATTCGGTTAGTCCGATTCGGTGAGTCCGATCCCTTAACGGGGGATTTTTTCAATTTTTTTTTTAAATTATCGGGTACCGTAGCCTAATTATCATTGCCGTTTTAGGGTTAGGGTTTAGGGCTTAAGGTTAGGGGTTAGAAGTTAGGAACTCACCGAATCAGACTAACCGAATCGGACTCACCGAATCAGACTCACCGAATAGTAGCAGACCCCTAACTATAGGCTACACTTTGCAATGGCACAAGTTTGACAAAATTAAGGTCAGAAATGATGCTTTGAGACCGCATGAACTGACCAAATTCAACTTATCAAACTTTAAGCAGCACAATTTAAATGCATAGTTTTTATAAGAACAATCTAAACATGGTAACGTTTTGCTTTTTTTTAAAAAACTTTGCTGGTCTCAAAATTGGAGACTAAATTTTTATTAATGCACACAAACTTAAAAGCGTTTGTTAGACTATTCCTTCTTATACCACATTAGACCATTCCTATTTATACTACATGCACAGTATAGAACAATCGGGTATTTTAGACGGCAACAAAATTTTAAAACCAGGTTCGAAAATAAGAGTGTCTCTTAATTCCTGGGTGCCTTCATGCCACATTTTTGCTGTACTGTTCTACAGTGTAGCAAAGTATTAGCCTGCACAAGTCTAGCCAGACTAAGCAATTATTTTTTTAAAGTAGAATTTCAAAATGCTGCATAGGATTTCTAGATTTGTCTGAGCCATGGCGACCTTGAAATACTGACCATGCAAGCAATTTTAGGCTCAAGAGCTGAAGGCTGACCCTGCAATCATGCGTTTAATATACTACACCTCTACTAAAAATAAAAACAGCTACACCAATTTGGAAAAAAAAAACAAAGCTAGCCTCAACAATTCCCATCATTCTCAAAGGTACCGTACAGTAAGTTACTTTTCACACAATTTCATAACACTTCTGGGTGTGCCCTCAAGTAGCCTAACATTATTTTACCAAAACCGACGCGGCTACCGGCATTCGCTAGCTAGCCTTCAGCCTCGGTACTCAATATTTGTTTGCATGGCCAGTATTTCAATAAATCAACATTTCATTTATCCAAATATCCTACCCTAAATAACATTTCAACAGCAAGCACCTTAAAAACCACCGCAAAACCTAATTCAATTATTGAACACAATATCAGTGTTGCCAGAAGTTTAAAACAATTAACTTTTTAAAGGAAATGCCATGAAAAGGAGTGCAATTTTCAAAACAAAGCTGAGTAAAATTAAAAAAATTGTTCAATATATAAATTATAAAAACCGCAGATAAAGCTGCTAAATGAAACGTTTAGTAAAGTTTCATCACATAGGAATTACATTAAAATTGAAAGAAAAAAAAAGTATTTTAAAAACTAAGACTTTTCTGCGCTTTTGGAAAGTAAAGATAGTTCTTGTAGATTTTTCCTGTTCAAAGAAGGGTATGTTAAAACAATTCTGCAAATTCAATAACAGAACAACGGGACAGTACCGATTAAAGCACACAGATATCTGTTGGGGTTTTCACACCTGGCAACTCTGCATCGTTTTAGTATGCTTGCGCAAATGGCGAATGAATATACAATTAAAAATTGATTTTCTAGCAAACTTTTTCATATAAGACAAATATTTAAGGTGAAAAACGTTCACTTCAACTTTTTATACATATCTTTTCAATATGGTATGTCAAAGTCATGAAAGCATGTTCGCCTCCAGTTTAGACTCCAGCACGCACGATGACATGGCCTCTGTTGAGTACGTCATGCCTATAGCCCACCAATGCTATTTAGCCACTTGAGAAGACAAACAGACACACATTTTACATACTTAAATTGCTCTTTCAGAAGTAGGCTACGCTGCCAAGAAAGATTGCATTTCGTATAAAACACCGCGCTGATCGACACAGGAGTATTTCTATTTGACGCTTAATTGCATTTAAATTTGTAACAGTTGATGTTCAGTTAGCTCTGAAATCGATAACATCTAAAATGTTTCTTTGTGATTTTTGTGCATTTGCAGTTTGCTATTTGCATTTTTTCGTTGTTTTGAAATGGACAGCTTTGTCTGATGTAAACAAATAATAAAATAATTTTCTTAAAATTATTAATTATAGAATTTCGTTTTGAAATAAATCAAGATAGTTTTGTTGTCGACTTGAATAAATTTAAAGTGATGTTGACATTGAAGTCAAAGATCTTGATGTTGACGCGATGCTTGCAAAAAGAGTCTTGGATAGTTATTCAGCTTTGCTGCTCAAAATAACAACAAAGTGGGCCTGATTCAAATCCCTATAGAAAACTGAAAAAATGAATATTTTGTTTCGCTGTAAAATTTCGTTACTTCGGTATCATTTCAATTTATGTCTTTCAAGTAATTTGATTTCGTTTCGAACCCATTGTTAGGTGGTACATTTTTTTTCGATTGCAACCAAAATTGTTGCAAACGATTGTATTGAAAACATTACGTTTGGAGAAGCACAATCTGTGTTTTTGGGTTGAGGCAATTGCCCCTCGCGCCCCATAAACTTCCATCCCTGATTTGTAATACAACAAAGAAATTAATCGACATTTTATCTTCATCGAAAATAGTTTTAAAAAATCAGTCTTGCAACCAGTCTAAGAGTGTATGACGTCACTTTGCAGGTAACCTGTAAGATTTTAAGAATGCAGCAAACGAGTTCTCATTCTAAGACTCAAGGGACCTGCATCATCATCGAAACTCTGGCACAGCCTTGAGATTGATGCAAAAATATAAAAGATACCACAACAAGTAAACACACGTTTAGAAAATTTCCAATTAATATAATGAAATGCGTTAAAGCGTTTTTACAAGAAAACATGCAAATTACTTCGACCCTTTAGTTTACGTGCTACCTACCCACTTTAAAATTCAAATGATCGAAAACGAAGATTTGAGATCAAATAACTCATGCAAACTGTGGCCTATACATAAACAGCGTTTGGTTTTTCCAAACATTTGTAGCTTCAAATGATCGAAAACAAAGATTTTGAATCAAATAACACATGTAAACTGTATACACAAACAGCAGCTGGTTTTTCCGAGTATTTGTACCTTCTCCTTTCTTTACAATGGTGTCGTGTGACGATTTTCGCTCAGTCGTGACCTTGCGATTGTGTTCACGTGATCCCGTCAACAAAGTCGCTTTTGTCCAACTCACATGGCATGTTCAAACGTTGAAAGATAAGGTTAAAACTACTTCAATGTGATTCCATAGCCATGCGAATGTAGCCATTAGATTTTAATGTGGATTAAAATCCAAAACAAGTAATCAACTGAGATTGATTATTGTTCATTTTCTTGTTTACAAGTAGGCTACAGCGAAATGTTTTTGTTTTTCATTTTTTTCAGGCAAAGAAAAATAAATTGAATTGAATTGATTCACACAGATAAGTTACGTGGTGCTGGCTGCAAAGTCGAGTGGCAAAATTAGCCATGGCTCGACGTTCGATGGGGGCAGGGTGCTAGTTTGACACCGCTCAAGAGAGCATGTGGCCGTGTCTTTGGCAAGACACTTGAAGGCATGCCGTCGATTGCGGAGTGGGGACCTTTCGACTATACACAACATCCCTTGACTTCTTAGTTCTTATGATAATGAACGGTACACTGTTCTAGAGAGAAATGCCTACGGTCCTTTTTAAGGCTATGGCCTACTGAACTGTTAGTTTTGTGGTTTCAACAGGCGCTTTACAGTGAAATACTCGCATGTTTGGCACAGGATACCCTGCAGTTAATACGCAACAAACCTTGAAACTATCACCATTAACCGGAAAGAGAGAGAAATGATATGGACGATTGAAGATCATCATCGTCATCGATAGTTTCTAAATTACCATCAAGCTTATGAATAACTTAAGGAACTGTGTTGTCAAAAACTGTTTTTTCTTATCAAAATATGAATTAAGTCTGATTTTTACAAAAGCCAAACATTGGCACATCTAGTCCAGACGGCACATCTAGTCCATCCAGACAAAGAAAACTGTTTCCAGTTCCAGCTTTTTGCTGTGTTCAATCGTGAAATCCTGAAAAAATTTCTAGATGATAGGCTACGCTTTGAATACTTCTGCTCAACAAATCATGCACAAAAGCTTTCAAAATTATCATGAGCATCAACAAAGGTTACATTTTGTTCTTATATCCTGCAAATCGCTATCGTATTTGAACGAGAAAAATATCCGGTCGGTAAAGTCGACCACCAATAAACTTTGTCACCCAATGTTTTCTGAATGAGAATCTGTGTTAAAAGGAATCCTTATTTCCCACTGCCAGTCAAATGCTCAGAATCAGGCCATCGCAGTGCCAAATTAAAACCTCTTAGTTACCTTATAATAGCTCGATGAAATATCGTTGTCGAGAATGCGAAAAAACATAATATTATCAAATTCAATATGCAGACTCAGTGGCGTACGCAGAATTTTCTCAAGGGGGGGGGGCATTGACAGTAGCATAGCCAGGAATTTTGAAAGGGGGGTTTTGACGACCGGCGAGCGAAGCCCGTGGCGTTTTCGCCTAAGAGGACACCCAGCGGCGGGGGGTCTGGGGGGCCTCCCCCAGAAAATTTTGAAAAATTACTTTGAATTTGGTGCATTCTAAGAGCATTTTCAACAAAAATGTGGGTATGAATATTCCTGAAAAATGGTGCTGTCAGGTGGCATAGCAAAAGGATAAGATCATGTTTTCTTCGGCATTTTTCGGAAATAAAGCTAACCTAAGTCTCTATGTTTTCTTGTTGCTTATTCCTGGCTGAGATGTTTAAATGTTCGGTATTGGCAAAACTCGCTCTTTTAATGCAGTATTGTTTAAAATTAGGTAAGTTTTTTTTAGACTGAAAGCATCATTCCCGAACATAAAGAGACTGAAAGCATGATTCTCAATATCGTGACGTCACACGCGTGCCAAAGGGGGGGTTGTAACCCCCAAACCCCCCTGGTTACGCCACTGGCCATTGATATCCTAGACATCTTCATGATATCCCAGTAGGTTTTAGTTTAGACTTTATCCATTTCTTTCTCACTATAATAGGCTTACAGAACACTATGCTATATTGGCATACCTGGGGTGGGGTAGGTGGATTGGGCCATGTATTTCGTATTGGCTTAGTCCATGGCCACCTAAAGATACGGCCTGATTTGTCACATTTTGCAGAAATTTCCCGGTTTTTCTAACTTTGGGCCAACGTTTAAATAAATTTTTCTAAAAATTAGATTTTTACGCTTTCTTTTCTCTTTTCCTTAGATGTCACAATAGGTTTTAACATCCTCACATGTTGAAAAACAAAGAAAATTTGATTTCGAAGATTTTAGTCAGACTGTTCATTTTTCAATAACAGTCTGATTTAGCGTTTTTCAACTTACTTTTTTTCATTTGCTGCTGCTTCCCCAAGGCAACAAAAAAGTTTTATGTCATTAGGAAACCTCAAAAAGTAAAAACATCTCAAAAAATATCAGTCAAGCACTAGCAGTAGCTGTAATCAAAATCTGCATAATGTGACAAATCAGGCCGGATCTCCAGGTGGCCATGCTTAGTCTATAGAACAACATTGTTAATTACTTTGACAGTGCAATCCAAAACATATTAAATGCCTTAATCTACGTTGTTAACTACTAAAACATTTTTAATGGGGGGGCCATGGCCCAATGCCCCCCCCCCCCCCCCTGCGTACGCTAGTGTGCAGACTGCTAAACAAATTTTATGTCCAATTTGTGTTAACTAGAAATCGTTTGAGCTTTCGAATGCATGCTGAAAATACAAATAAAACTCTCGGTCACATTCTCAAAAAGACCAAACTTCAGCACGTGACAATCTGTGACAAAAACAGAAAAAAAATGCTTTCTAGGAAAAGAATAGCTGAAGTTTTTAGAGTCAGACTATGTTCAAAACTGTTTTCTTCTTAGGCTATTGAGAAATGGTTAAAGGCGATTAAATCATGCTACGGGTAGAAAAAAAATGTGTTATAATACCAGACGTGAAGAAATACCTGTGGTTTCACGTCTTTCTTTTGCATATTCAAAACTCGACTCAAGTTGCAGTGCATAATATATATGTACGGTAGCCTACCAGAGAAGGAGCGTTTTTCCTGGCGTCAGCACTACCTGACTGCTCACTATAGAACAGCGAGCATTGTGTTTCGCTAACCATACCGGTCCACACTGGCCATCAAGACTTTTCCAAAAACATGTGTTTCTCGCATTCTCGGCAATCCAGTGTACAGTATAGCAAGAATCTACAGCGATAGACACGTGTTTCGCCCATGAGGCTCATCAGCTGTAGCCTATCGTACTACAAATCCATTAAGCCAGGCAGACTACTACACAAGAAAAGTGATTTTTATCTTCCTTCTACACTATAATGATACGCAATATGCTTTTAAAATTAGTTCATAAAATTATTAATATCTGAGCTACACTTTAAAATACGGAAACAATTTCCAGCACTACAAGCTACACTTTTTCAAGCAGGCGGTATTCTACCTTATGATCAAAAAGTGTACCTTATCTAAAAATTACATTGAATCGTCAACTCTAAGAATATTTTTTAAACAGAGACATCACAAGTTGTAATACAGAAAAAAAAACTTTTTTTCAATGCATGTAGGCTAATGCCAATTGTAACCATGTTTTTGCAGCACATTGCTTAAAAATGTAACATAAACAAAAGCATTTTTGCTTCATCTTACTGCACTTTTTTCGTGGTTTTTGTTAAAACTAAATACTAAACTCGTTGTACGCTACAAAGGCGTGTTTGTTTGAAACATTGCACCAACTTATCATTTTAACTCTCGTGTCCATTCATAGAATTACAGCGGGCGTTCTCAACCGGGTGTAAACTTATCTTACCTTGGCGGAAATTTTGCAAGAGAGACACTTTCATTTATTTTTTTTTTTTCAACCGTTCATAGGCTACAATTGTTTAAATATGAACGAATATTTTTTGTTGTTTCACATGTGAAAGATTGACCCCTGAGTAGTGAAAATATGTTCCTTTGCAGTTCTGCGTTGAGGAAATGATTCAGATCACACCACGCGCCTATCACATTGCCCAATGTCCACAGTGTAGATAGCTTTCAAGAGGTCGGGTTTGTTTCAATCATGTTTTTAGAATAGCACTGGTGCTGGTATACTCGTTTAAGTTTTAACTTATATTTGTTTTGAAAATGCCCTGCAGTGCTTGCTGAAGACGTAAAGCATACCGTAAAACTGTAAAATGATAAATCTTATAATTCAAACCATGGGCTCCGTTAGAGGGGGGGCGGGGGGGTGATTACCCCCCCACCAATCGGAGTGGGGGGGTAACTAATGCAAAATTACCCCCCACTAATGTAGAGATAAAAATTTCATTTTTAATATACTTTTTACTTTTGTGTTTTATTTTTATGTTTTTATTTTTTTTTGCACAACTTTTGAGGTTTTTGCTTGGAAACTCCGACTCGCAAGACAACGCCAAGTCCTCTATGGCCAAACTATGAATCCTGTCAAAAATATACGCATCGCAATGCGCTGTGTGTGACGTCATAGTTTCTCACTGCTACAAACTGTTTAATTTCGCTTTTACCACTCACGAACGAAACCCACTGCAGTTGCACTGTTTCAATGTTTTTATACTTTTGGTTGTTGTAAAAGTTAATGCATTTTAGCTTTTATTTTTATTTTTTTTGTGAATTGAATGTAGGCCTAGACCAGGGGTGCACAACCTTTTTGCTATTGTCGGCCGCATTCAGATTAATTCTACAAAGCACGGCCGCTAGTGAGTTTTAAATGATTTTTTTTTAATTTGCGTTATTAAAGAGAAGAATTTATTCGTTAATATCTACTAAACTTATCATACTTCTACCTAATAGCGCCATAACACTTTTTGAAATGAATTTATTCCGTCTGCGACATTGCAACAAGTGACTCCCTTGATTTTGCATACGAGCAGACAAAATTGCTAAGTTGAGAACCTCTCGAGATACAGTCTTAGTTCTAGTTGAGACTCCAGGTTTCCGTCCAACAATCGCGTTCGGTAGGCTACTCGTTTTTCAGGTAGGCTACTTCATTTGTGAAAAGGCAGACTCGCACACGTAGCCTAAGGGCTTCCGAAAAGAACAAGAGTTTCTCTTGCCAATTCTCGCAACATTGGATAATCAAGTGCACTTTTCCACATTTTCGACACAGATTTTCCTCGACTTGCCTAATTTTGCGTAATTGTGTGACATATGACGACGAAAATGCTGCTTTGCATTATCTCCTTTAACAGTTTTAACTACTTGACTGCATATTAGACACATCATAGTATGCGCTGCCGTCTCGATCATGAAATAATCCAACTCCCATTTGGAATTGAATACCCTTTTCTTCTCTGCTAGTGTTCTTTTTCTTTTTAAGGACATAATGCAATGTAGGCTAATGTTACAATGAAATTGGGTCGAGGAAAAAGTTTTGTCTCTAAACGATTTTAACAATACAGTCTAGCCTACAAAAAGTTACGATGAAAATGTTTTTCAAGCTCTAAAATTTGAAGGTATCCAGTGGTTCTAGATATCCTTGTAGCCTATAATATTTAAAATACATTTCATTTTTTTAATGAAATAATTTTTTTCATTTTAACCATAGGACACGGTCGCCAACACATGCTTATGAAATTAGGCTACGTGTTAACGGTCGCATAATTATTCATCGACGCCGCATGCGGCCATACGGCCGCAGGTTAAACACCGTTGGCCTAGACCCTAGATGCCGAAACTTTTTCTTTCACTGTGGATGTTATGGCACAGGTTATCGTGTTGTATTCATGCAATTGTAAATTAAGTTATAGAAAGCTTGGACCTTAACGCTTTTGATCTTTTTAAATCTAACCATTTAGCGTCTGAAGCGCAAAGTTTGGAAGACTTGAGCCAAGGAAGAATACAGAGAGGAATTTTTGCGTAGGCCTACGTCCCCTCTTCCAGTCAAATTTGTCTAAAAACCTCAAAAAATGTGGCAAATATTAAAGAGCTTTTGCTCGCGATTTTAGATTTGTTGAAATAATTTTTCGACCTTAAATCGTGCTGAAAGGCAAAAATTTTGCGCCTTCGGCGCGAAATATGCCGCCTAAGACGCTGTATAAGAAACTGAAGCTTTCAGTAATGCGAAGGAGGGTCTGGGAAGCGACCTCCCAGAAGTATATGTGATGCGATAATCCAATAAGCCCCCTGTCGATGTCAAAACATCGTTCCCGCTCTGCTTAAATTACCCCCCCACTCTCAGGAAGTGTCCGGAGCCCCTGATTCAAACTAATTATGACGATTATATTTCATAAAATCAATCACTTAGACTACTATAAAAAATTCAATTTGGTTTGTTATTTACAATAAAAAGGACACAATTTTGGGTAAGTGGCAGCTCTGCAGACTGCAAATATCCATTGAAACGTCGGAGCAATGTTTTCGAAGTGATGCTAGCAAAACCTGGTGAGAGTTCCTTTCGTCTACAGAAAACAAAGACATTCAATGGAGTTGTTTTTTGATAAATTGTACAAAACGTCACATGAGTATGAAAATAACCGTTATCCAGTCTCTCTGCCAACCGAAAGTTTCGATGCCAATCAAGTTGTGAAGAACTTTCACGTTAAACTGTGGCTTTTTGATCAGCAGATGATGTAATTGTTATAAGACAACCGTAGAGTAATTGCGCATCTGCTATTCAAAGCAGGTAGGCTATAAGCAAAGTCTATTCTGAAATACATTTATGAACGATTTAAAATTGGCGTAGGCTAGTTTCTGTTGTGTACTCAACAAATAAAGGCAACTTTAGTTCAAATGATACAAAAGCAGCCCAAGCAAACTTTTCTTATTCGTGAGATATGTTCAGTAGCCTAAAAAGCAGAGGTTTTTATATTTTTGAAGATTGAATGGATATTTTGTAAAAAAAAAACAGGTTTGAAACAGATTTAGACTTCAACAATTGTGTAAATGAATAGATCTTAGATAGTTTACTTTGTTGTGGACCTATAGCCTACCACCTAATAACAGCCCCATATAAAACTATGCAACACAGTTAGATTTAGAATTGTTTTATCTAGACATTAATTGTGCAACATAACACTTACGATTGCGTTACTTGATTTAGGCTTATATTATGTTTGTTCAGAATTGCAAGGATATTTCTATCTCAGCGGAATTGAATCCTGATCTGTTTATAAAAGCTACGTCTGATCAAATCTCTTTTCCGGGACACCAAGCTTTACAGCAAGTGTGCATTATCTTGGTTATTTCAAACTTGGGTTAGATCAGGTCACAAATACTTCATATCAGAAAAGTTCTGGATTCTAGTTGATGAGTAGGCTAGAATTACGTTGGTGATTGCATCATAGCGTAGTTTGGTAAAGCGTGGGCAACAGCCAATCAACGCTTTTCAAGTAGGCTAGTTATAAGCAATCGTGCAGTCCTAATAAGCAGACCTGAGTTTATTTCAATACTTTAGTTCACAAAATAAGCTCCAGAGATTGTGATCCAATAAGCTAAAGATGGAAAAGATCAAAATCAACTAATGCATATTCAGATATTCTATTGCATCATTTTTTTCACAGATTAGTATTCCGTTCTTTTGGGGTAAACTTATCTAGTTCTGCAATACAACAATGTTGATGATTTTTCAGAAAGTTACTGCATTAATCTTTCAGCAAAGCAGTTTATAGGAAGAGAATGAGCCAAATACTTTGAAAATTGCAACAAATCTGCGAGTTAAAAATCGAAATACGTATTTTGTCCAGATGGGTTCAATGTCAATCCGAGAAATATCTGTATTGCACTATTGCATTGAAAATAAGATGGTTTGGTGTTGTTTGATTCTTCGATACAGAAAGTTCTCATAATTCAATTAGCTTTGAAGGCAGATAAACCGACTGATACTGTAGCAGCATATTTTACTTTGTCAGAGAACAAACAGTAAAATTGTTTACATTCTGTATTTAGTTAACAGATTGGAAGTTTTACATATTCAAGTATCACCATCAAAACATATTGTGTTGACACTTAGCAGAGCGTGTTCTAACACAGAGTAAATGACAGCACTTTCGAAGAAATGATCGTTTTTAACGTCACAGCTGAAAGCGATCCACCTTTGAGTGTGTACTAAGCTCAAAATTACGTGTTGCGGAAACTTGTCAAATCAAGAGAGTGGGTATTTCCCTGGAGCTTCTACTTCTACTGATTCAACGCATAGCTATCGTTTTCTTGATTCTCCTTCAAGATAAAGCCAGCAATTTTGTTTTCAGGTGAAGCGTTGGTAAAGAGTAACGTGACCTTTTTTTTACATGTACGAGCTAGTATGACGATATTTCAGCGACCTTTTTTTCGATTTGTGCTGACTACAGCTGCCAATGTGGAAGCTGTGGCGGGCAGAGACATGACTAATCACGAAACTTGTCTATTTTCGATCGCTACAAAAAAAGCACTCAAATGTCCTGGTGATTTTGGTTATAAATATGATTCGTTTTCTGTAGTTTTCTTCACAAAGTGCATCAGACACAATTGTGAGAGCTTCATTTAATACAAAGTGTCAAGTTTAGAGCAAAATGCCGCAGCAGTGTCCGCCATACTTTCAACAAAATAAGTTATACTTCATCTTTCAACGAGGGATATTTTTATTACTACAATGCAATCTACAATCTATTCTTGCAATAATTAAAAATTTACAAAAATTAATGTAGTTGTTTAATGACAACTTCAATAAAGCATGAATAAACAAAATTTAAACTTCTCATTGCCGCTCAGGATATACTTGAGACCAAGAAAATTAATGTAAGATCATGACAATTTTAAGCGGGGTTATGTTGCCATAATTGGGAGGACTTACTTTTTAGAAGTCGGAGTTCGCACTCAAACAAATGCGAAGGAGTGGATTATGTTTGACCAACTGCAGCCCTTATTTGTGCGCAATATCTCCGAAAGAGTGCACAAAGACAACAATAAATGCCATTTTGTTTGCAGAAAGCAGTGGCGAGAATTTTGGACAGAGAAAGAACAACACATATAGAATAGAAAAGGATGTGATCTCTTTTATACTGTATATGCAGCCTTAACCCTGGGCAAGGAAAATAAAAACAGCTTTCACCAGCACAATCATATTTTTTAATTAAATTACTTTTTAACGTTGCAGAAAAAACTGTGTTGTATGTATCATGGCTAAATTTTCATGTGCTGTGGTAATGTTTCTGTTGTTTCTTACATCTAAAGCACTGGACACACAAAGATGCAGGCAAGATTGTTCAACTACAAGCACCAATCCACAAACGCCTCATCAACAAAATCCAATTTCATGCCACCTTCAAAATCGCCCATATGAGTGTGGAAATGTGACTAAACCTAACAAACCCATTTTAAAAAACAGTAGTAAACTCTGGTACCTTTATTCTCAGGAAGGAAAGCTCAAAATCGCGTTAAACATCTCTTGGAGCCCTTCTCCAGACAAATCGGTCAACTCTGTGAGAGGCTACCAAATAGTGATTTGGGGTCAAGGATATTTAAATCAACTTTACTATGGCATTGACACATCTCTCGATTTTAGAAAACATGCTTTTGCCTCATTTTACTACGATTGCTTTGGAAGGTCGAATCAGGAAAATATTAAGCCAGGACAGAAGTTTAATGTCATGGTAAAAACTTGTTCTGGTGTGGATCCTACACATTCACTTAGTTTTGAAGTGGAAATCCCAAACTGCAAAAACCCTGCAATGGAAAAGGCGCACGAATGCCAGATCCAAAAGCAAGTGTATCTTGTCGCCAACGATTCGTGCAAGAACAGAACCAAACGTGTGACTTATGATGTCCCTTCAGCATACGGAACCAAAGCCAATGCTTTGTTCTGTCGATATAATCCAACAAATTACTTTATCTGTTTGAATGAAATTCTTGTTTTACTTGATATTCCATTAAGTGGGTCTATCGATCTCCAATTGCCGGAGTCATACTTATTGAACGATTCTTACTCAATTCAGATTTGGGGAAATAAGAACAGGATACGTCAAATGAAGTTTCTCAATTTTAATGATTGCGACAAACCCGACAAAATTATTTTTTCGCCAAACTTAGTCTTAGAAATAGTCGCATCTTCCATTCTTGTGGTCTTCATAGCTTCCGTTATTTATTATACCAGTAAAGGAAAAAAGAAAGAAAAATCAACATTTTTGGTATAAAAACAGTTGTGTTTATTTATTCTTTAATTAATTGAAACGTCGACACTCGACATGACATTTCCGGAATTAGACAATTTCATGATAAAAATACTGTTTATTTGAAGAAAACTTTTAAAACCAAACTGTTCTGCATGCTACATTTAAACCCACAAGAAAGTTGTCACGAGTCACGACAATATCTTACTGTGCTGTGGCAAAAGTGCTTTTTCTGCATTGATGAATTGATAAAATTCTCTAT
The DNA here is from genome assembly GCF_918807975.1 of Aplidium turbinatum. Lineage (NCBI taxonomy): Eukaryota > Metazoa > Chordata > Ascidiacea > Aplousobranchia > Polyclinidae > Aplidium > Aplidium turbinatum. The sequence continues at coordinate 17,288,912 of NC_137480.1, read as the reverse complement.
AACCTAATGTAGGTTGATATGTCGTTTCTATAAATCGTATCCGATATGCATGTACTGTATACTGCCTAAGAATTGCCTTAAAAAATCTTCAAATTGATGCCTGTGGTCAAAGTGTTGGTGACATTTCCATTTTTCAGGTGTCCTGTAGCTGATTATCTCGACACATGAGCATTGAGCAGTGACGTATTATTTTCAAGAAGCTTTAAAGTGCGCTGTATTTTAAGCATTTTCATTGATATACAGTGATTAACATTGTTTCAAGTCAATTTGTTATTGAAGATTTGCTGGAATTGGAAAATATCATTTTTATCAGATCAAGCGAAATAACGAGCTTAGGCTTATTTTGGACCAGTGACGTAGCTAGAAAGACAATTTAAGGGGTGCAAAAGCAACTGTTGAGGGGACAAAGGTCATTCAACATAAATCCCAATGGAATTAAAAACGTTGTAATAGTATTAAAACATTTTTAAGGGGGTGCAAATAATTTTTCTGCGGGCGTTTTCCCCCAATCCTCTTCTTGGTTACTTCCCTGTTTTAGACTTGGAAATAAATCACACCAATATCTAGTATCGTGGTCGCCATGAATACAAGCTGCTGCGACCATAGTTCGCACATTTTCCTGTTTTCAATTAGCGCTAGTCTTTGTATATGTGGATGTTCGTATAGCTTATAGTTTATTGTACGTGCAGTATGTAATTTTTAAATTTTACTTTTCTCCTTTTTACCGTTTCCTTAAGCGCTACTCTGCTAGCAACAGTTAGCATTTTTACTTCGTTTTGATGTCGTTAAACGTTGAAACAATATAAAAAATGGCATATTTTGCTTCGAAACTGGTCACATAATACGTGGTTTGAAGGCTCAGTCAGTCAGACGCGTAGGCTATTATGTGACCAGTTTCGAAACTAGCGATATAAGTTCGAAAATTTTCTTAGAAACTATTTTAATTATTGTGTTTACTTTTATTTGCCCTGTGTCACAGTGTATTTTCTTCATTGTATTTTTACTTTTAGTTGAAAGAAATTTTATTTTAAAACAGAAAAATAAATTTTATCTAAAGAAAAACGCACGTTTGATAAACCGTTACAGAAAATAGTTGGTGGATTGTTTTTGTTGGAAGAACAAACACATCTTTTGACAGTCCATCCACTTTCTAGCGTAGGCTATTAAGCAGCCGATTTTAATGTGGTTGTTTCTTAAGTAGTTCAAAAGTTTCGAGTAAACATTTCTATCTTTTGATGAGTAAGTTTGGCGTCGTTTGTTTCTTTCGAGATTATTCAGTAATTCTTCGATAGAATTTTTTAAAGCAGTGCAGACCTGGAAATGCTAAAACATGTTTCCAGTAAGCTAACGAGGCTTTGGTGAAGCTATAGTAGGGCGAATCACCCGCTAGTGATAAAACTGAGTGATCACGAAATGTCAAACGAAAGACGCTATTTTTAACCCAACTGGTGCGAAATAAATTATTATCATTATTACTTAAAGATTCATAATAACTCAGCAATAAAGAAACCACATAGTGATTTAGAGTCCAAACTTTCTAAGCCTTGAAGATGAAAATCAAATTGCGTATTTACATTTTGTAACAGACATTTTGTTAGTTAATTTTGGGTTAGTACTTTGAAACCGAACTTGACATGTCATTCGCATGTTTTAAATCATTATGATTACGATTAGAGTGATTGAGTTTTTATATTTCATATTACATTGTCTTCATGTCAATGCGAGAGACAACCATCTTCTGCATATCGTAAACATGCGCACATGTTTCAATGATATAAACTATTATCCAATCAAAATACAGAAAGGTGCCGCAGTCGGTTACAAATTGGAAATTTTAACTCAAATTTTGTTCAAGACAAACCAACTTTTACGCGACCAACAACCGTTTGAAATGAAGCAAAGTTTGAACCAGTAAACTTAGTTTGAAACGAAACTAATAAAAAGTATTTTTTGTACAAACGAAACTTTGTTTCAAAATATTTTTAGTTTCGAAGAGTTCACAAAGAGTAAATAATGGGCGCCACAAACATGACTGGAAGAAATGATATCATGCATAGCCTACTCATCATTAAGCATCGTGGCAGATGCGGCTTCCGATAAACTAAATGCTGAGCTTGCAACTCGTGTCAGCATTTCCATTGCGTTTGCAATGTTCCAAAGTGTCCTAAGTGGCTTAATTGTAAATGTTAAAAATTAAACAAAATAGAGTCATGCCTCGGTTTTCAAAGATTGCTGCTACGAATTCACTCAAAGTTATGTTCGGACTCAATTTTCAGACATTCAGTCCAGTCAATTTTTAGTTTCGGGTTTCTTGAATCGAAATGCTCAATTGGGTCAACAATGACGTTTTTTTTTATTTACATTTTACCTTGACGATTTTCTTCGTCAGTCGTGTGACTCTTCTGGCAATGTCATCCTCACGCAGTATTTTTTGCTTATCTCAACAACTATCAAGCGTTCACGCATCATTGCACTAGATTTTTACAATGACGTCATTGTTGACAAGTGCAAGAACTTATCAAAACTTACACACAAACCAAAATTGTTGGAAGCTCCAGTGAATTTCAGTTTTCAATTTGTGATTTGCTGTGTCTGAATTACTATTACCTTTAAATGAACAACTCGGGGTGTAACGCAACGCATTTCAAGGACGACCTTTACAAGTAGGCTATGCAAAATTGCCAGGATAAAGCTATCTCAGTCCGAGGAGAGATATTTCAACAATCAATCCAGGAATTCAATCGATGACTTTTGACAGCGCATATCAAACGCGTGAGTTCAAAACATTTTGAGAACTTACATATCGTCAAGTTCATGACAAGGCTCATGTGGTTCAGCTTCCAACAAAAATACAACTTCTCAGCAACTCCATGAAATGGTTTGCATACCTACAATCGAAACTTGATGTTAAATAGGGGGAAAAGTAGAGTTTGTTTATACAAAAAACGAAACAAATTGAATGACCTTTTAAAAGGTCAGTGAAAATGTCAAAACTTTTTCAAGCGGAACTCTGACTAATCTATCTTTATCGAAATGACGTGCATGGCCCTCACAGCCCCAGTCTTTTGTGTGGGAAAGTTCAAATTGACTTATCAAGTTTGTCGTTCAGTACTAAGTATGATTTTATCTAGAACTTCTTTATTCTACTACTCTAATATTATTCTTTATACTAAAATAATCAACGACAAACTTGCTGAAAACTATTTTATTCAAAAAATATATTCAAAATATAAGAGTCAATGCTTTGAACAGTCAGTGTGAACAGTGCCGGTCTTTGGGGTGTGCAAACCGTGCGATCGCACAGGGCCCGCAAATTAGGGGGCCCGCAATTCACTCAGAAAATGCAGTAATTTAGTCATTTCCAATGGAAAAATTCAACAAGTGAGTTCAACAAAGGAATTAGCAACAAGAAAACATAGAGACTCAACGGGTGCAACCTATTTTGTCCCCTGAACATTTCGTACCCTGAAAAGATCGAGCAAAACAACAACAGAGCCGAAGTCGCTTATCGGAGTTGCGGCAAACATTTCAAAATTTCTCTCGATCTTTTCAGGGGACGAAATAGGTCGAAATTTTATTTTGTTACTTCGATTTAAGGGTACGATATAGGGGTACGAATTTTTCAGGGGACGAAATAGGTTGCATCCAGACTCAACATAGAGAGTTAGAGACATAGCTTTATTTCCGAAAAATGCTGAAGAAAGCATGATCTATCTTTTTGCTATGCCACTGGACAGCACCATTTAACAGTAATATTCATACCCAAATTTTTGTTGAACATGCTCTCAGAATGCCTCAAATTCAAAGTAACTTTTCAAAATTTTCTGGGGGAGGGCCCCCCAAACCTCCCGACACTGGGTGTCGCCTTCGACGATCACGCCGTCAGGCTTCGCCCGCCGAGCGTCATACCATCCCCCTCCCCTTTCAAAATACCTATAGCTACGCTACTGAATTGGATCATTGTCATTGGGGCCACCAAAGCATATTCCGCACAGGGCCCGAAATACCCTAAGACCGGCACTGGTGTGAAGCTTGTGATTGTTTTTATCTCGACAACTCATGAATATGTGGAAGAGTATTGGAAAGAGCACAACGAATATCATTCTCCACGTATAAACTGTTTTTCTGTTATGTTTTCATTAGCAAAGGAGTGTTAAATTGTAAGGAAAAAATGTTTTACATCGCAAGTTTGGGCCCTATATAATATCTTGATGGCATAAAAAAAAAAACCATTCCTTTCCTACTGTATCACTGTATCAGCTACCTAAAATTCTTTGTTTAGTTAGTGTGTGAAGCATGTTAATTTAAAAATGATTTGAACACGCTCTCAAGCTCTAGTCTAGGCCAACTTATTAGGTTTAAAATGCTTTACAATCTTAAAACCAAATTCCCCCCTGCGAGTTGTACAATTCCCCCGTAGTGGGAAATTCTCCCCTAGTTGAGAACCCCTAACCTAGAACGTAATATCAAGGGATGCAATCAATTTGCAAGGGAACAAAAAAAACTCAAAATTAGTCAAGTTGTGAATGCACACAGTAAATCAAGTTCAGAAATAAAAAAACATTCCAGGAGAAACTTCATCTCCCTGGCTTCAGTTTTTGACAGACCCGTTTTTGGGGATCCATCTGCGACATTACACATTTTTTTCTATCTTCAAAGGGTTTTGTAAGCTGGTGTAAAAACATGAAATTACAACTAAATTTATTGAGTATAACCAGGTTTTCTCCATCAATCAAAGTTGACAATTAAAACCCAAAAATTGACTAACGATGTCCTTATAGGGGTAATTAACCTTTAACCGAGTGGTTCTCAATTTTTTTTTGTTGCGACGCCTTTAAAAAAGTTTTGTTGGACTTACGACGCACCCAGCTATAGGCATTGCAGTAGGCTACGTTTTGTTTGTGTCTCCAGCCTTCATTTGTCTCGCTGCAAAGTGAATTAGAATTGTTCAATGTGATTGTTAAATCACAATCAATCCCTACAGTTTTGTAATAATGAGCTCTAATATCGCACACGTCAGGGGATGACATCCGTAAGCATTTTATTACGCAATTGCGTTTAGATACGAAACGTAATCATTGCCGATGCACTTGGAAACTCAAAACGACGCACCAGACCAGAGCGTTGGGACGCGCAGAGAATCTCTGACCAAACTTATTCGCACAAAGAAACAAGTCACATGCCATGTGTGATCCAGAATCTTTTTTGGTTATTGCTGCTTTGTTGATGGATTGGCAGTCTTTTGCATCTAAACTTTTTCACCTCCTGTCGTTCCTTGTCACATATATGCAATATCGAAAACTAGTAGCCTAAGCAAAACTATAACGCAGGCTACAAATTTTAAAATAATTTATTTTTTTAACGATTTATCAAGGTTTCGTCTTTCGATTAATTAGAAGACATAACATTGCGCAAAAGTGAATTAATAGATCTTTTGTGTTCGCCGCTTTTGTGTTCAATAGCGTTCTACAAATGCACGCAATTTTTTTCTAAATAGAACATCAAACAGAGATAATTATGGTATTTAAACAAAGTGAAGGCATCATACCATGAGAAAGGCATAATATGTTACCATAAGCTAAGAAGCACAAAAGTTCATCTGCATACACTAGATGTTCCACTGTAATTTTATCACATCTAGTGGATCGACTTAAGGGTAATTTGCATATAACATTTGTACGTTTTCAGTAGTACATCGATATTTCTCAATATTTGCATAAGCTTCAGAATCTTGGATCAACATGTCTATTCCTTTACTTGTAGGATTGTCACGCACAGAGTTTAATAAATCACCATAATAATTTTTTCACCTCTCAGTCGCAGCAGTAGACCCAATTGCTCCTCCTGCTGTTGAAGAGATAGGACCTTTAATTCTAGAGGACTAAATTTTTTGCAAAAATGATTTTCGCGAATTTCATAATGAAGAGCTTCAGCAAGAGAATCAGCTTTAAGTCTTTGATCGACATTGCCGTATGGCATATTTAAAATTTTTACTAGTTGTTTTCGTCTTGTTAATTGTCTGCACTTAAAACAAGTTGGCGTTCATAAGCGACTGCGCAGTCTTGAATTGTCATAACAAATTGTAAGTGTAAACCAGCAACTTTTATCTACACTCACTACAACAACACTTGGTGGTCACGAATCACGAGTTATGGCTATGGCGCAGTAGCGTATTCTCCATGCATGCAAGACATGCACTGCATGTCTTACAATTCTGATGAAATCAGAAATCTCTCAGGAACAACGAATTTATGCGTAGAAATTGAAAATGTTAATAACAGAACCTCCTCGCTCTCTTAATTTCAATATTCGAAACAACTGTCCGTTTTCAAAATTTGGTAACTTTGCCGACCCTGGCAACCATGCATGCTGAAGAGAGCTCAGCATGCGTTGATAATACAATTTTCCTACTCACCGCTCTTTTACAACACCATTGCGCAAATGGAGCCAAGGCATGCAGATTTGAGATTGCGTGCAAAACAAAATTCACTATCTGGAGAAAGGGTTGCCAGATTGGTTTTTTTAAGGCCAAATTTCAGAAATTGGGGATTTTTAAAAAGTGTTTAGCCGGACTATTTTTGTTAGGACGTTTGGTCTTTTTCAGTTTTCCTATTGGCATTTGTTTGACCTTTTTTCGTTTGGTCCTCATAGTTTATGTCCTTGCGGTTTTCTACTATAGATAGTATGATATTGTAACTCTACACTACAGCCTACTGTATCAAAGTTTTCACTCAAATTTCGGCATTGTCGATGTCACAGAGCACCAGGGATCGTTCGATTGGGTGATCAGTAAACTAATCCTATTTCAGCTGGTCAGGTTTAAACTGGTATTCGTTGTATTGCATTGGAGAAGCTTTAATTAGCCTAACTGATTTTGAATGTTTAACATGGCATCTTCAAAGAAGTGGAAGCCAGCTTACGATAGTCATCGAAAATATAATTCTCAGTGGGAAAAACAATTTCCACGGTTAAAAAAAGCACCCACTGAACTTGATGAAGCCTACTGAAAGCTGTGCCATTGCACTTTGAGACCTATACGCACAGTAGTTTAAAAGATCATCAAGAAAGCGGGTCGGGTGTATGCTGAAGGCCATACACCGCTGCATATAACGTTTCAAGTCCGCTTTCCTGCAATGCAGGATAAAGATATAAAATTAAAACATTGGATTCATGGTGCGTTCCAAACCTCATTTTTTGCTAAACAGCTCAAACAATTATCAGTTAAGTAAGGCTCAGATTGCAAGAAAAGCTATAAAACCTAAAGCAAATTTGCAAAAATTTCCTGGGGAAGCATGCCCCCACACCCCCCTACACTGGCTATGACTCTCTTTTCATTGCATGAATATTAAAATCAACTAGGATACGCCACTGCTATGGCGAATATCAAAATCACCTAACAAGCAGCTACGAAGAATGCCAAGGCTATTACTTCGTTTTCCAGATTTTCTCATAGCACAGTGTAATGAACAATATAGCAATCATGATGCTTTGCACAAGGCACGTGTGTCTCTCTTAAGTTTTGTTTTTCTAAAGTTCTGTTGCTCTTGTTTTATCAATGAATCATATCAACAGCCATTGACCTACCTTCTCTTTCAAGAAGAATGACTTATAATGCAAAAATGTTGCTGTAAACTTTCATCAATTAAACCATTGCTGCAAACATTTCTGTCTTCACAGCAACAAGCAAATACCCTTTTTCATCTCTATAATAGGCCTTATAGATAGAATATAGTTCATGATTAGGCCTAAGCCAGAAATCGAACCAGGATTCATTAGAGCCAGATAAGAAAATATTTCCAACTTAAAACTCGACGAAGAAAATACTGCATCATATATTGTTTCAGTTGCATCATCTTTATGCATCACCTTATATCTGATGCAGTATTTTGAAGTAATGCAAAAATCGTCATAAATCAAGTCTGGTCTAAAAGTTTTGGCCACAACTATATGTACCTTGTGACGTCACAGCGAACAGAATCACAGCTTGATGCGCAACGAGACCTCGCAAACGGGTATCAAACAAAAGCGGCCCTAGCGAGACGAGGGCAACAAAATTTGGATTTTTTTATTGCTAAAACGCATGTTGTACACAATGACATCACGCTGAAACAAAAAACTCGCAAAGTTAATTTGGGTTTCCCCGCCCTTTAAAAATAAAAAAATATTTGGTTAGTTATTTGGTTGATTTAAATCTTCATCTTCGGATTGAGAAAATCTTTGATAGGTTGTTCTTGGCAGTTTCGCATACTTGTAAAGGCTTGAAACCACTGCGCAGGCCGGCTACGAGATAGACAGAGTGAAGCTTTCGATGGTTGAAGTGTTTTCATCTATGAATTATTCCATCCACCAGGTGCCGCTGAATGGAGAGCAGTTCTTAAACGCGTTGCTCAAGTGCACACCCCAAGAGTCAAACCAGGGCCACTTAATCTTTAGGTTTCCTCGTGTACAAAGTGGGTGAATAACCAACTAAGCCATCGGGACCGACCAGTAAAATACGCAAACAATTACATAACAAGAAACAAATTTTTGTCAAAAAATTCATCGCGAGCAGACGGCGCACAACTCATTGCCGAACTGTGACCAACAGTCTGTTGGTCTTTTTGAATTTGCTGGATTTTCACATCGTTCTCGCGAAAGCTGCTTCTACTTTATTTAGGCATTCCACTGATTTTTTTTTGTATTTCCATAACTCACTGTGTGACTGTTGGTGTTTTGGAAAGTTTTGTTTTTGGAAAAATTGGAAATACTCTCTGTTTTGTTATGAACAGTCCGTTTGGTGCATTGACCAATTTTGCTAGAAAACTTGGAAGGGGTATTTTGCATGACATGAATGTTATTTTGTAGTAGCTTATGAGAGTTGCATACCAATTGATAAAGGTTACTCGATGTGCATCCAAATGTTGAGAGAGCATGTCGTCTCATTTCAAACCTTGAAAAATTAAAATAAGTTAGTTTACTTCGTGAATGTGAGTGAAGCCATCGCGTTAAATAAATTCGATTGTGGCTAACGTGACTTTATTCTTTTCAGTGTAAGTTATCTTGGTGGATTCTTATCCCTTTGATCATTCAAATCTTCAGATCTAAATTTAATCTGATTTTTTGACAAGATTTTCTTTGTGTAGTGCCTCTACCCCGAAGGCAATTTCGAAAAATAATCTATAAAACACTGAAAAGCATTTTCTCGAGAAGTGGAAATGAATCACAAGGAAAACATGTCAAGAGATAGAGATCTAAATAGCACTTTGTCATGTTTAATCTTCACAAAACGAAAGTTCATCACCCGCAAAATTATAGGTTACGGACTTACGGTACAGTACACGGGAAGGTTCAATATTCGTTAGCTTACATCTTTCTTCAATATAATGCTTTGTCATTTCAGCAAAAAAAAGTTGTTTTTTTACTTTTAGAATAAAGTAGGAAAAACCATTAGCTACGAGTTCAATTAAAATTTCAGTTCCTTGTCCAACTGTTTTCCGCTTCTTGGAAGAACCACAATGTAGTTCTTGGAAAATTCTACAGTAAAGTTCAATGTACATATCAGCAGGAGGGGCAAAGGGGAAATTGCCCTCCCCCAAATTATTTTAAATAAACATTTCAACCTGTGTTACAGCATCTTTTGACAGAGTATTACAATTTAGTTAGGCTGAAAGTATTCTCAGAATGTGCAATTTCAAAGCATTTTTCAAAATTTCCTGGGAGTGGTTCCCCACACCCCCTCCGGGTGCTTCGCCCCACTCCGAAAACGCACTATATCCAAAGAATACAGTGTGCTTTTTTTCAAACTCTTGGGCGTTTTGGAAAGATAAAATAACTTTAAAATCATATCAAGAATACAAGAGTTCTCGACGAGACTGCTTGGTTTACTCAGGGAGAACATTTTAACTCTTGAGGCAAAATAATTCTTGTGTAGTGTATTTTGCCTCTTTTGTTGACACTGTATAAACAACCCATAAATTCTATTCAAATAACATACTTCTTCTTTTTCTTTGTTGTATGTCACACTGCCGTAGCCCAGAGCATCACGCAAACTCTTGCTCTATCGTTGAACTCGGCTAAATCCTGTGCAAAGCATCTTGCTTTTAGGACAGGGCATTTGAGTTGGTGATGCATCGTTTGTTTCTGCCCACATTTGTAACTTGTGCTTTTTCAAGAATACCCCCAGTGTCGCATCAACGTCTTACATCTTCCTATGCCAGTTCCTAAGCGGTTGAGGCATTGCCTATACTTCCAGGGTTCACGCTTTTCGGGAGGAAGGTCTTCTGTGGGAGAGAGCTCCATTGAGAGGCAAGGATCTTTACTATAGCCTAGCAAATTTTCGGAGCATCAAAGCAGCAAAAATGCGGTTACACAAAAAAATGCTCCGGATTTCCTGCACCAAGAATGGCATCAATGTAGAAGAACATATGTTATGAACGGAATAATATTCGACGTCAATACTTGAAACATATTGACAAGAAAGAAGAAAATGAAGATGACTCTCTGCACTAGTCAATACCTCGGGCGGAGTGCTTGTGGCAGAAACCAAACAGCAATTTAGAGATATTGTTATCAAAACAAATCAATTAGTCGACCAATGAAACCTCGGACATTACAAGGCAACGGGAAAGCTGGCAAGATTAACGAACTCAACATCTAGTTCTAGGTAATCAAGGCCACGTTGGGTACGAAACGTACGACGACAACATATGTTGTGCTGTGACGTACTGTTTCATTGGCTGCCTGGAACGCCACGATTTGGAAATGCCGCTGGCAACTACGTGTAAGGAATGTGATGGTGAAGCAACAGCTATTTCTCATATCCTATTCATCGACCATTAAGAATTTCTACATGACCTTCATAGAAGTTTGCTATATATTTTCTGTTTTTATGTTAATTGTTTTACTGTATTATTTAGTAAGTAACCTATGTGGTTCAAAACCATGATAAGGATGAGAGGTATCTCAAGAAGTGCCAAGGAGTTTAATACAAAACATAGGTTATTGTTAGTTGTCACAGACCATAACAACTCTATTACATCTTGCCACCAACTCGAGGTTGTTGTTTGTTTGGCTCTGTAAGCTGCTCTCACTTCATCAAAGTAACCCAATTTCATAGCACGATAATATTGCTTTTACCTTGTTATTGGATTGGGTTTCGATGCTAGTTGTTTTCAACCAGCTAACAAACGAGCTGTCACTCACGTACTTAAGTTTCGTTATTTCTTGTAGTTTGTTTTCTGGCCATTACAACGTGTCAGTTCAGTCTGCAATAATTTATTAGACGGGGCATTCTTTGTCATCAAATCAGTTCTATACCACATTATTTTTTCAAGTCTAAAGAAGCTGAATCATTGTGAAGAAGACTGAATAGCTGACTGGATCTTGGTTTAAAACATCACCTGTTTTTGAGTGTTCTTATGATGAAATATCAAAATGATTTGTAAAATTCCAGAACTTAAGATGTAGGTTGCATGTTATTTTTCAAATTTTTGTTCAACTTTTTGTTAAAGCTCCATTGGAATGAATGCATGCTATTCGCACGATTTTCTTCATTTCTCCAAAAGATAGATTATTGTCACACACCCTAGCACACTCACTTGATACGGACCAGTGTTGACCTGCATAAGCCCAATTAAGTTGAAAAGCCCAATTAACAGACAAATCTTGCATAGGTTTGTTTGAGTCCAGCTTTTGTTTCATAATTTGTTAGTTGTTTTACTAAATTACAGTTACTTATTTAAATAGAATTGATGCCAGGGATACCTTGATGCAAACAGAGCTATTTCGCATGGTATAGCATCGTTATTCTATCAGTTTGCATGAAAAAATGCTGAATGCTTTGAATAACAGTATTGCTGTATTCACAGGCAGTGTCTGCACTTAAAACAAGTTTGAGTTCATAAGCAACTGCGCAGTCCTGAGTTGTCATAACAAATTGTAAGTGTAAACAAGAAACTTTTATCCACACTCACTACAACAGCATTTGGTGGTGACGAGTCACAACAGAAGTAACCTGCAACATTCTAACGTGAAAATGCAATGAACAAAAATCACAAAAACATTTTCGACCTACAGGCTAATCGAAGAATGTATAAACTGTGTCTGTTGCACATTTAGAAACCACGTTAGAAGCTTCTTTTTCTACGTTAGACTTGCGTCACCTTAATCACAGTTTATAACAAAGGAAAGTTCCTTTTCTTTTGTGTGCGAAGATTCAAACACATTTAAAATGTTACACAAGTCCAGACTAAATATCAGTAAAATTTTATGACCTACTTACAAATATTGGGTGCAACTGGAAAAGCAATAAAATTGATACGGAATGTGAGATGAAAGAATATTATTAATTCAACTTGCAGATCTTTCAAACGTGTAGCCGTTAGATGATGCTAACGAGAGCACACCAGCATCGAACGAAATTTTTGCATCAAGAGATGTTGAATTTTTACAAATATACGAACGTTGCATACCTGGAAAACTGAAAACACATAATTCATACAATGGGACTTACGATTGCATGGTACAGCAGTTGATCATGTGAGCTGTGTCAGACCATAAAAAAACTAAACGTGCGTTACAACCGCTTGTTTGCCGAATGTTTAGCCCTGCCGTGGCTAAAGGCTATAAAATGTCCCATAAAATAGGAACAAAATTTTCTGTCAATTATTTACTGAATCTTTCATTGTTCCTTTACCTTATCATTTGCTTTTTAAGCCGTGCCAAAGTATGCTTTCCGTATATTAACATACTGACAAATTGGAAATCGTACTGTACCGAAGCTTTGGTAAAGTTCAGCTGTAGTAGCCTATGTGCAGAAGGCTACAAAAGAATAAAAGTTTGTCTACAAGAAGAAACCACTACTGGCTAAGGCCATCAGCAGCTCACACTGTTCATGTTTGCTATTTTCCACTAAGAAGACTCATACAAATAGAAAATGTAAGTTTGTTGATTTATTTTTTGTGTTACGTTTATAATTTCATCACTAAGGCTGTTTTGTTCTTTAAGTGGAAACTCACACTCAATGTTCTTATTTTGCATAGTGTTTTACTTTTGATGCGAAATGGCCCAAATAAATTAAAACAAACTTGTCAGGTTTAGATTAGTTATATTTACTGTAGCTGGGAATTTATCAGATAATTTTGCATTATTGTTATTTAGAAGTCATTTTGTATTCGTAGACATGGAATGCAACCTGATGTACAAAATGTTGGGTTGAATTTTCACAGCGATTCTTCTGTAGTTAAGTTATTTATTGCCTGCAAATTTGGCAACAACTTCTGCTCTTGTGCTTCAAAGCTATCATGGTAACAACCATTTTATTTCTTGTTATTGTTTTTCTTGATAAAAAGCCTAACTATACTTGTCTAAAGGTTTAAAATAAATGGTCTACACACCTACATATAAAAATTTACTCTTTTTTTTATTTTGCACAGTTACCAAGAGTAAAAACTGTTTAACAAACTCTGCATTGGTGTCGTGTTATTTCCTTAAATTTAAATAATTCAGTAAACCATCTGCATTTTACATACTAGAAACAGAAGTTTCTTTTGAATCGCAGTTGCTTCCCAATATTTGAAAAATAATTTTTGCTTAGTCAGCACAAAGCTTAAAGGTCAAAACAACTGAAGCCTTTAGTCTTAGCTTATTTGTCATGAGACCTCACAAATCGTAAGATCGTCATAGGTAGTTTTAAGTTGTGGATATATCTTTCTCTCCATGATTTACAACTTCCTAGAAAGACTTACGAAATATCGTCTTGGATTCTTCAATTTACTAACAGATCGAAGAAACATAGCAAGATTTTTGTGCAGTGAATGGTAGGCTACACTTCAGTAAGATCAAATATTTTAACAGGATTATAAAAACATTTTGGCCCAAACAGTTGATCAACTTCTTGGTAATGTTTTTAAAGAATGCTTTTATAATGAAAAATAAATGAGAATTTCATAGACTTTGAGTCGTTTTACCCTGCAGTTGTGCTTTTGCCTGCACCCGCCAGGTGGCGACAAAGGCAGCACGAGTGCAAGGTTCAGGGAAGCAAAGACCTGTCAACAGAAGATAAGTATCAGGACTATATTAAAATGCATGTCGAATTGTCAATTAATTTAGCATTATGTGTATTTAAAATAAATATGGCAAATCTTGTATTGGTTTGCATGTTTGTGGCAGTCTAGAACTTTCAACAAGAATTCCACTTAGGCTACTTTGAAAACGATTTACAAAAATGATATTGCGTCCTGTGTTCAATGAGATGCAGCATGTTCCTGTAAAACACTTGTATCAACTTTTTAGTAGCAGAAAATTTTCAGCTTCCCGTAGCCCGACCCATGTCATCAAGTTATCTTCTTTCTCGATTAAGTTTAGAATGTTAACTTTCACGACAGTCACTTACAATCACCACTTGCAGTTACATAACCAAAAACACATAGCCAACTAAAGAGTGAATAAATTGAATAAATTGTGAATTAAATTGGAAATTATTGTAGTGTTTATTACAAGTGTAATTAAAAAGTCAACTTTTTGTAAAAACATTTTTGAATAGAAAAAAAGATGACATTTAATTGCTCAACTTAACTTGTTGCTTTTATTTCAGCAGTTACAATAGTTTAGTATTGTCTCGCACAATACGTCAGTGATTGGGGAGGTTTACTTATTTGTCAATAATGTCATGATGATGCAAATTCGTCGTCATGAAACATTGAAGACAACATGACTCACGTTGGAAAACAAAAGCTTACCCTGCCACAAAGTCAAAGCCCAGTCAATAGATAAAGTTTATTACTGCTGCTTGTACAAATATACACTTATGCACCAAATAAATTGAACTCTAAATCATTGCAGTGATGATATTGTGTAGTTGAGCGAGATGATAAAGCGCTATTGAAAACTGAATTGCTGGAAGGTAAAGATTTGAAAGAAAAACGAAAGAAAAATGAAAGGTTGAAAGTTTAACTTAATTTGTTAATTTAATCATTTTTTGTCACATCGAGTTCGTTCAAACATCTTTTGCTTTTGTTTGAAAAGTTCTTTCTGTAAACTGCGTTTCATTTGGGTCAGATGTCTGGGTATTCCGCGAGCAGTCACTTGATGGTAAAGTCGTCTAGTATTGACAGACCAACTGCCCTTGGTGGAGTAAACGCGGTAAAGCCGTGGAGTAGCCTTTGTGGTCTGCAGTTTGATACAACATGGTGTAGGAATCGGAACGCATGTACTTCCATTGAAAGTGCACTGGGTGAATGACAAAGCAAGTAGTCAACTTTTCAAGACAACATCTTAACTTTCTTTTTAATCTTCATGGCACTGAGCGTTGTCACAAAATGTAGTTTTCATCATAAAACTTTAAAAAGTCAATATTTGGAGTTACGGTACTAAAGTACTATCAGATATCAATACAACGTCAGGTTATTCTCTTTGTTATCAGCTATATATATCCATGCAATGCGTTACTGGACTAGGCCTATAATGTATATCGACTCACCCTTTTTCTAAAGCTATTTAGTTAAAGATTGATATCATACGCTATCACATTAAATTTTTCAAATTACTTGAAGTGGAAAATTTTAATTTAAGATTAAACAAAAATGCGAAGTCGTTCCAAACTTAACAACTGCCTTGTTTGAAAACTGTTTCCTCATAACGTTTTGCTTTAAAAGATCTATTTGCGAGAATGAAGTGCCTGTAACCTATTAACGCTGAGGTCAGGTCATAAACTATGTATAGTTTAAGGATTCACCGAAAACGAACATTGATATTGCTTATCCAAATTATAATTAAAACACAGCATATACTGTAAATGAGACCGACATGAGACATGACATACTTTTTTTAATCACCAGCAGTAAAGCCTTTTGTAATTGCTAAGGATTGGTACCGAAGGACACACAACCTAAATCAGTTTCCCGGTTGCAGGTTTTATGCAAATACTGCGTCTCAGTAGCGTAGCCAGGAATTTTGAAAGGGGGGGGGTTTGACGACCCAGCGGCGGGGGGTCTGAGGGGCCTCCACCAGAAAATTTTGAAAATTTACTTTGAATTTGGTGCATTCTGAGAGCATTTTCAACAAAAATGTGGTTACGAATATTCCTGTAAAATGGTGGTGTCTGGTGGCATAGCAAAAGGATAAGATCATGTTTTCTTCGGCATTTTTTGGAAATAAAGCTAAATCTCTATGTTTTCTTGTTGCTTATTCCTGGCTGAGATGTTTGTTATTGGCAAAACTTGCTCTTTTAATGCAATTTTGTTTAAAATTAGGCAATTTTTTTTAGACTGAAAGCATCATTCTCAATATCGTGACGTCACACGCGTGCCAAAGGGGGGGTTGTAACCCCCAAAACCCCCCCCTTGGCTACGCCACTGCAGTGCGTCTGCATTGATTGTGGAAATTTTTACCCCCGGTGAAAGTCAAATAGCTTCTTTGTATGTTTTTCTCAAAGTTTCGCATATTTACAGAAGGCCCAGACATACCGATAAACATCTTGAAGTTTTCATTTGCTGTTGAGATCTTGCCGCCAATGAATTTTTTTTTTCACTACGTATCGCTGAATAAAAATCTGTTTTCGAAATACGTTGCTCAAACACACACTGGAAATTTGAATAATGGCTGGTTGATCTTACTGCTTCTTTATTTGTAAAATCGAGCGTGTATATAATTAAACTTTCACGGAGGACAAACTTCATCTTCATCTGGAACTCTAGCCTTCAAACTAAAGCTCGATCTCGAATTCTTTGCAATTGAGATAGTTCTCTCTAGAAAAAATACTAAGATTTTAGTTTGTTGTATGGTCATGATCATGCAGCAGAGGCGGCTAAAGCCATTGTGGTGAATGACTTCTCTGTCCTCTGTCTGCCTGCCACCAGCGATGTAACTGATGACAGGGGTCGAGAAGGAACCACCTGAGAGAAAGAAAATTGCACACTGTGCAGCAGACACTTGGCCCATTTACTCGTGTAAACTTTTTATTTCAAAAACGAGGCATTTGCAATATAAATAGTCAGTGGATCCTCTTTCAACATTACGCCACTGCTTGTCTCAGTTATCTTACTTAGTTTTATCATTTTGCATATAACGCGGCAATGATTACTATAAAGTCGTTAAACAGAACGCATTAGTTGTCATTGAATAGACATCAATCAATGTCAGTTTGAAAGAAAATAAAATCTGCAGACCAGAGTGAAAGTTATTTTTACGATGCCCGATTAGGGTGGTAAAGAGGATCCGGTGGTAAAAAGACTTTCCTGTCTCTCAGCTGTCCACGACTGGGAAGACGTGGATAAATAATTGCTGCAATTTCAGTTCTTCACCGGACATTTCAGTGTGTTTAAGAAGCAGGGAGTCATTATTTTACGACAAGTTAAGTGACATTTTCAAACGCAGTGCAAACACAGCGGCTGACAGTTCACTGTGTATAGTTGTCACAACCCAACGCAAATTGCAGCTTTATACAGGCTTTACAATTGTATATCTTGAAAATATATGCTAATTTTATTAGGATGTATCAAAATAATTGCTTTAAAACTTTTGTGATCATAACAGCCATTGAATAAGCTGATTAGAGCAGTTTTCTTTTTTGTAGCCTACGGTGCAAAAATTCTGCAACTTCACAAATCAATAAATTGTTAACAGAGCAAAATGCTTTTCTCAATAGAAAAGTTTTACTGACTGGTGACATCATTTGATCAGTATCCGTCACAAATGTTTTGTCTTTGTTGGATATAGGCTTGATGATATCTTCTGAAGAAAAATCATCAAAGACATTATGTAGAATTGTCTATTCCCTATACAGTGTTTAGCAAATTATATGCATGTTTTATTTCAAACTAGGGCAATTATAGAACGACTTCTCACGCTGCCAAGATGTATAGCATCTTTCTGGGGGTTAGATTTCTCTCTGCTGCGCGTCCAACACAGAAAAGCGATTGACAATTGATTTTTTTTCATTGATTTTAATTACAGCCGCCTTTGATATGTTTGTTTGATCTTTCGGCCCTTGTTTAATCTTTTTAATTGAAAATATGTTAATTACTTCTTTTGAGAAAAGTTTCAACTTTGGCAGCAGCTGTAGAATCTGTCCTACAAGACATGCCCTTTCCAGAGATCAAATAATAGACCAAAAAATAAAAACAATGCTGATAAGTATCAATCAGTTTCTCTGGATTCGTTTTTGACAAGAAAATGCAATGTCACTTTTTGGTAGTGATCTGTCATTTCCGCTACATCGATAGCTTGTTGTGACAAATTCCACCACCATAGCTCAGTTTGTCAGAGCCCGACTTTGTGCACGAAAACACCGCAAGCTCAAGCGGCGCTGGTTTGACTCTCGTAGTGCGCTTGAGCAACTCATATTAAAGACTGCTCATATTCAGCAGCATCTAGTTGATGAAATAATTCACATACAACAAGTGGAAACTTTCCTTTGTCAATCTCTGTGCCCCGGCCTGTGTCAATGGTTCAAAACCTCTACAAGTCTACAAGTATGCAAAACGGTCAGGATTAGGCTCTCAAAAAGCTATCTCAGTCAGAGGATAATAATTTTCCACAATAAAATGAATAAAATTCAATTCATTTATGCAAATTTGCGCGAGAAGATTTGTTGTCCTATTAAATTCACAGTTTTACCAGTAGTTTAAAGTTACAAAGTTGTGAGTGACTCACAAGTTACTTGTGACCATGGTTAGTTCTTGAACACAGGATTTTGAATGCAATCTGCACGTTCCCGCTAGGTAATTTCTGGTTTTTTTTAACTGCAGTAGGTCAGATGGAAATGCAAATAAAAAACTTTATCGAAAAAGATCTATAAACGTCGGCTACAATTATTCCGAGAAGAAAGCTATTCCTTATTAATAGCTATAACAAAGCAAATTATTACGCAGCCTACAAGGAATTGTGTTCTAGAGAAATATGATAAATGTTTTCAGCTTAAAGAGTGGAAAAATATGCAATATACAATAGGCTTAGTACTCAAAAAAATTATAATTTTAAAAATCATCTCAATTCGCTGTCGATGTATGATTTTTATAAGCTATTGCATTTTGAAGTAGCCTACAGAGAGGCATTATAATATAAAACATTAATGAAAATGACATCGCTTTTTTATGAAAATTTTTAAAATCAGAAATGACTTTGAGCCTTATTTAACAGGCAAAGGTAAACGTAAAGGTCCGACTCATTACATTTCAATGTTTGATTGCGGTAAAAATCTGGAAAACCTGTTAGTAGGTGAACTATTTTTGCAAGTTGAATGCTGACATACCGTAGATATCAGTAGTATTTTTTTTCGTGTTTTGTTCTTCATTAACCGCTATATTCTTGGCTCTTGCATGTAAATGCAAAAATTGTTTGCTTTAATCAAAATTTTGAGTTCAAAGTTCGGTCTAATGGTGTACCAATACTGCAGAAGTAATTTTACTGTGTTTAACAGCATAAACTACATTAATGACATTAAATTTTTTTAGTATAGTAAAAGACACAACCCAGACATAGCAAATCAGTCGTTTTTTACATCGATTCAACGTCTGCAGATGTTGAATTACATTCAGATGTCTACAGACGTCTGAATGTAAAAAACGACTGATTTCGTGCCTTGGAATGCATCTTAGGGTGTATTTTACTATTTGTGATCTCATAATTATAGTAGACTTTTGCAAAAATAAAGAAATGAATTATTTTAATGCTTTACGATTAACAATATTAAACAAAACGTAAAAACAAATTCGGTGTACTGTATTTTACATCGCTTGCAAAGCGTATAAAGTACCTTCAACCATTAACAACAACAAAAATGCATATTGAAAATACACCTAGTAACCAAACTATCTTTAAACCAGCTTTATCTTGGATGAGGTTAAGGCAAAATACATAAGTAAGTGGCAGATTGCCGGATAAATTTAGAAGAATTAAGCAAACATTATGCTACGAAGATAGAAACGTTTCATTGCTATGCATCATTTGTAAAGTTCTGGGCGTATCGGTCGGACTCTCGTCTTGTTGAAAATCGTCTTCTTCTTCGGGAACCGCTTCTCCCTTATTTTGCATCCTCTTCTTTTTCATTCTGCGATTTTGAAACCAAATTTTCACCTGACGGTCACTCAAGTTTACTCGACGAGATATCTGCTCTCGCATTTCTCTGCTGATAAACTCATTTTGAATAAATTCTCGTTCAAGTTCCGCGAGTTGATATTTGCTATAGGGTCGTCTCCTCCTTCTGGTATGACCCGACTTTCCAATGATGGTCGAATATGACTGGCCTGAAGCAGTGTTTGAATAATTGTGAGGATACGCACTCGGGTAGGAAAGAAGCTCGTGTTGAACTGCAAAGTAGAAGAATACATTGAGCAGAGTTAAATTAGTTTGTGCAAGGTAAAGTTTAATAAGGTTGTGTTATATTGGTTTCAAAATATATTAGGTTCGGTTCGTCTATTTACAGTACATTTTAGTAGTAGGTTCATTCATACGATTGCCTTTTAGAGTAGCCTTTGAGAACGGCTTCCACTACATCGGGTTTTACTCATTGAGCGTAGACAGTTCCCAGACATCAAAATTCTTCATTTTTACATTGATTTAACATTTGCAACATCTGCAGACGTTGAATCAATGTAAAAATGACAAATTTTGCTGTTTAGGTTGTTTTCCAAGTGACTTCGCTGAGATAGTTTTTACAATAGAATCAAGACGTTTGATTACAGTATATTGACTTGTTATCTTTATTTTATCAAATAAAACCACAAAATTTAAAATCAACAAAATCAAACGGTATGTTATCATTCACATACGGTACAAAATATTGCTGGAAGGAAGATATAATCACTTAATCAAGTTTTTTTTTTACATTTTATAAAATTTAAAAAACCAGGTATGGAACACATTACTTTTGTTTATGTTAAAACTGCAGTCGAAGAAAAGACCATGCGACAATCTGACTGGTAAAATAATCGGTAAAAATCTCTCTGGAAAAAGTCTTTCAGAACAAAATCTACCCTTGCAATGTTCATCTTAAGAATTTTTACCTGGGAAATATATTTGCCAAGGTAATATATTTTTTCAGAGGACACTTTCTTCAGAGGGAGATGCTTTTTTCAGCGGAAGAAATTTTTCCAGGAGAATACTTCCGAAAAGAATTTTTTCCAGGAGGGTATTTTTTGGAAAGAAATTATTTCTATGGGGTTATTTTCCGGGTGAATATTTACCAGAGGAATTACTCTGGGGGAATATTTACACGAAAATTATTTCCGGGTATATATTGACCTACATTCAACTTAAGGATCCTCTTACACAAAGTCCTAGAACTGGAATACCAGCTCTTACCTTGAGAAGAGGAAATAAGTTCCGATGCTACTGGATTACCGTGGATCGCAGATGGATAGTTGTAGTACGGATAGTTGAAAGCTTGATACTGTCCCATGTGATTCGAATACGGATCAACTAAACAAAGAAGTTATTGGTAACAATTTTTTCCTCGTAAACGTTAGCATATACAGTAGTGTTGTACTGTTAGATTCTTTGATCATGCAGAACTAAAACAACAGAACAATTCAACATCACAATAGAAGTTTGTTAACACAACAGATGTCTTGCTAGATGTTTTTATGTTAAGTTTCTTCTATTCATGTTTTTCTATTGTCTAAGCAAGCGTAGTTGCACAAAATGTTATGCAAACAAAGCCTCTCTAATTTTGTTTAAAAGTACTCAAATATCATCTTCTTGCATAGTCTAGGGTGGCAAAATTACAAACCTTTGGCCCCACAAGCTAAACAAAGCAACTCCTTTCTGTGTTGCCAAAGCGTTTTGTTTAAAGACTTTATGCCATCTTGAATAGATTTTAAAAGTATGTTGTGTAAGTTAAAAAGCTATTTTTTCAACTGTATAATTTTGTTGAACTTTATCAGATAAATTTATTATCTTGCATTGAAAAGGAGTGCCGCATAGGCTATGTGAGGACATATTAGACTTTAAGCATCAAAACATTTTATTCTTTCCCTTCCATCTATTACAAATTGTTCACATCTTTTAAAAAACTGTGTGATCAACTAATCCACGATATTTTCAATTTTAAGAAATAACTGTCATTACTTTTTTCTTTCCACCCCAACCAATGCATTTAACTTATGAGTATAGAAAGAAGTAATTGTCATATTTAATGCTTTTGCAGCTTTGTTTGGTTTCTTTTACATAATATAAATGCAATATCGATCTGCCTCAATGTTTGAGCATAGCTTCTAGATTGGGTTTTTGAGTAAGTTAAATAAAAAAAAAAATACTATTAAATTACAGTAACAATGCCATCACATTTGACTGTTTCAACAAACAGTTTCCCGCTTTTTATCTCATTGTTTTTATCTGGATACTAATCACTGTATTTCATTAAGTACAGTATAAACCCACCTTAGCTCAATGAAGAAAGTACTGCTACTTTGCATTCATCAAATGCTGACAGGAATTTACCAGAACCTACATTTTTATTTTCAAGATATATTTTTGCAGCTTTAATTTGTTCATTTTTTTTTCTAACGATTTCTAATTAAAAGAAGCAATAAATAAATGAAAGTTCAACTTTTAAACTTTTTTCTTATCAGATCATTTTCACGGTTTTTCTTACATCTACTGTACTTGAAAACAAAATGGCGAAAAATCGAGATAAAAATATTTACAAAATCAACCATCGCATCGTTAAAGTCATTTACGATAAATTGAACAATCGAAAAGTTCAATGCTAACAGTGCTTTTGAAGTTTTTGTTTAATGTTGTTGTAAAACGACAAAAATTGGCACTTAAACTAATACAATTGCTTCAAATAATAATTAAATAAACATGCCTTGAATGACACCACACAATCAAGAATCGGACCATGCCATTGGGGTGAAACGGAAATTTTCCGCTCTTCACACTCTGAGCATCTCGTCTTTTTTTTTGTTCATCGCCATGCTAAGCTTAAATATCTTCAATTTTATTTATAGAAAGGTTCTTTTATTCTTTTACAGTATATGGCGAATCTTTTCCACACGTTCAGCCGAAACCATCAAAAATGTCAGTTCAGAGTTCAAGTTGTTCAAATTTTAAATGATTTGTTAAAACATCATACATAAATATTAATGCAAGGGCACTAATTTTACTGACGTAATGCACACTGTGACACAAAAATAATTTCACAAAAATATTTTCAAACATTTGTTAAACCACGTTTAATCATCCGTAACTACAATATTCTTCAATGTGGGTTGTCATATTGAACCAAATATCCCAAACTTAAATCAACCAAAGTGATCTTCTAGAATTGTTGAGTAACACTGTTCTGAGAAGACAACATTCAAAGGAACAAGTTTGGAAGATATGAAAGATTTTTTTCATCCTATGTTGAAATCTTCTTTCCATTTCATACAATATCTTATCAAAAGCGCATCCGAATAATATTCTTCGGACAGCGTACTTTTGATAGTTAAATTATTGTTGTGTCAGAGTGTGCATTACGTCAGTAAAATTTGTGCCCTTACATTATGTATGTATGCTCTTACTTACTATGCTGTATACGTTATTGGTCTTTACAACTGTATCAGCATAGAAATAACTTTAATTTGTCGACTTTCATAAAAAATTTTCATCCATTTAGAAAACTGCTGAGGTTGTGATCTTTTGACAGTTTGAATACCGTACCACTGTTGTGTGTTGAAATAAATAATTGCTATCAAATCTTGGCCCAGCGACTTTTTATTTTTTACGGTAGGTTTTGCTGGCAAAACAGTTTTCAATCGTGGAAAAAGTTCATACAATTCTAAATTCACTTGTTATTTGTTTCAAATCGGTTGCACTTGTCTCAAGCCTCTGACAAATCAAAAGCAGAAATAAATGTGACCTAGGTACGAAATTGAATCTAACAAATATAATTTTTTTCTAAACGTTCACTGGAAAAAAAACAGCAAACTCATTCTATTACTTACTCCCTCCAGAAATATATATTCCTTCAGGTGTAGACACGGAATTGGCGTGAGCTGTAGGATCACGAGGATAACCAATTGAAAAATTATGGTGAGCGACTGGGTAGCCGCTGTTGGATAAATTTGGATTCATTGCAAAATGACTGGAGGTGACAGTATTTTTAGCATGGTAGTCGTCTTGTATGGACGCTTGGCAAGGTCGATAACCTGGTATCACTGTATGAGAGTCCTTACATGTGGGCACTCCACTTCTTAGCATACTCAATGCTTCAGTAGATGGGTTCAACGGCTGTGATCTCTCGTTAGATTCTGAGTTTTGTTTTGTTAATTCGAGCCGGTTGCCATTTTCGATTCTTGCAGCAGGCGACGAAGCTAATTTTGGCGATGGTTGTTGCAATGGTACTGTCGGACTGTTAGAGCTCTTGTACATGTTGTGCTTATGTCCGAAATTCGACGAAAGATGACTGTAAGGAGGTGCCGAGAAGGGATTTCGATTCGCTTCCTGTTTCCATTGCTCTTTTATTAATCGTTCATCAAGTTCTTTGCGTGAATGGCTTTGCAAAAGAGAACTTTCCACAGAACCGTTGCGTGATACCGGAGCTTCCGATGCATGGTAAGGCTGCCAAGTATTAGTTTCAAGCGCAGTTCCATAACCCGACTGTCTGTCAGAGTCAAAAACGTTGTAATGACTATGCTCGAAGCTTGGGTTCCTTTCATACCGTGAAGGTGGAAAGACAGGTGGGGAGTGTTTAGTCTGGTCCGGGTGGAGAGGATTGGCTTGACCAACACTCCCAGAACTCGATTCGTTCGAATGGATGGGTCTAGTCTGATTAGGAGGAAGTGAATCTTTTGTGTTTCTGATCAGAAAATTCATCTTCACATTAAAGCTGATGTCGTTAATCACAAGATTTGTCGAAAATATTCTACAGAATCTTTACAGCTTGACAATGTGCTACATTTAGCAAGCCTATATTTTACAAGAAAGCCTGTATCAAAAACACAACGTTAGCTTGCGAATAGTAGCCTAACCCATCTTCTACAAGGATTTTGACTCTCTTATATTTTAACTTCATTGGACGTTTTAATGAGACATTAGACCTAAATATTTCAGAGAACTCAATACAGGCCAAGAAGCAAATACGTCTGGTTTGCTAAATTAGAATAAAAAAGTTGCCATGCCGTGTGGAGCCAGCTGCATACAACCTTCAAATAACATTTTAGTCACATTATTCTAAAAACAAGGAACTTGAGGATTATGAGTTGTAGGTTAATATAACTTTCGTGATAAGTTTATGATCGTGATACAATCCTAATAAAGTTCATCACTTTATCACTGGTGCAAGTTTGTTTATTTTAAGGACGAGTAAGGTATTTTGTCCCATTAAACCAGGGGTCACCAAACTTTTTTCTCTGAGGGCCGGATTGCTGCGAGATTAACAGTTGCATGCCGGATGCAAATTGCGAAAAAATGTACAACTATTTAGAATTTCCATTGACTTGAATTGAGCACAATAAATAACAAAGTCAGCGGTGAAATAGCAAAGTTGTGATGAAAATCGAAAGGTTTCTTGAAAAGTTATCTCCTGCTGTGATACACTATAGGGCATCGTGCTCTTGAAAAAACATAAAAACATTACATCTTTCCAAATTTGGCCTAGGCTGTCCCATTTGTGGTGGCCTAGTGATAAACAGCAATGTCAGTCCTTTACAAAAAGTTTGGTAACTTTTTTTCTTAACAGTTGTAGTGCAGTTGTTATTTCCGCAGCACGTGGCGGCGAATGATATCAGTTTGCGGGCCGGTTCCGGTTCCTTCTGTGTTTTAGGGCAGGTGATCACCCCTCCCCCGTAGACTTAAACCCTCTACACTACAGTAGCCTAACTTTCGTCATGTGATTGCCAATGGAAGCAGTTTATTTTCTAGCGATGCTGCTCATGCTACCAATTCCTATTTAGTTGCCTTTGAAACCTTTGCTAAAATACTTAACAACTTTGTGTTGTTATTGTTTGGTCAGTAGGCCTATAGTGGCAATGGTCAGTAGGCCTATAGTGGCCCACACTTTTTTTGGAACAAGAAAAGGCTTGTTACTTTTCAAAAAATATTTTAAGGTAAATTAATGTAACTTGTTTTAGAAGAAACGGCTAAAGCTTTAAAAGCTGGTATTTGAATTCAAAATAGATTTTATCGAAAACATTTACAGTAGTTGAAGTGTGGCACTTACATTCCCAGCTGTGTTTCTGGCAATACTGCAAAAAATGTGGAAACCAAAAGAACGGAGTGTACAAAGATCGACTGACAGAATATTATGAACAAGGCCGTGTATGCACCATTTCACCCCCCTTCTCTCCCCGAGATCCACTAGTGGGCTCCTATGTTTAGTGATTGCTTTTAAGAATAGGACCAAAAAACGTTTTGGGCGACAAACTCTTTCAATGTGGGAAAACAATTTACAAAGCAAAATTTATAACATAAATGAACAATTCATAGCAAAACTTAATGTTCAAATAAATGAAACGTAAAGAGGGTGTGGGGGGGCTTGCCCCCAGGAAATTTTGACAAATATAATCTTGTTTTGGTCACTTTTTAGGCATTTTGGAAGCAAATTTTTTTATCAATATGCACACTTTGTATGTAACCAAATTTACCGAATTAAAATTGGATTGGGGTAAGGGTTTTGTTTAAAATTTTATTTAGCTTACCATCTCAAAATATTTTTATTCACAACCACAGAAGAATTTCAATAATTTATTTTTGAAGATTTGTAGAGCTTAGTGTGTTGTAACCTTTCAGTAGGATAGAACTTCGAAAATTTTACCTGAAGTGCCCCTATTTTCTCAGTTAACATTTTCACTTCATAATCTATCTTGATTCACATTGAAATTTATCAATTTAATTATTATTAATTAACCAGGCTATTTGAGTGAGCAGTGTTTACTGAAAAATATTGCATTATTTTGTTAGTTTTTTTTTTTGGACACGTAAAAACTTTTCACTCTCTTAATCCCCAACTATGCTTGCGCAATATTGCCGCGATGAACAAAATGCGGTTGAGCGAGCGGGAAAATTTTACAAAAATGGAAGAAAAAATCTAAAATTACAAACTGAAAAACGCTGCATAAATCAAACATGAGTGGGCCCCTAGCTAAAAGTAGGCCCTCAATCCGGGGTTTGGAAAGCAGTAAATACGGCCTTGCATGATTTAATTAGCTATTGATTAGATCGAGCTTCTCTCGTATTTTTTAATTTTTTAAACAGTCAAAAAACATTAGACAAACTAAAATGAGTGGGCGCTTAATCAGCCGTAGACCCCCGGTCATGGGGTAGCCTACGTGGGGCTGTTAACACGGCCCTGATTATGAGCATTAATTTTAAACTCTTACAAATTTGAATATTTGGAACCACTAAACCCTACTAGATTGCACCAATGTCATGACAGTACATTTTTTACCACAAGTCATTTGAACATGGTGAAAACAAATTTCAATAACTTTACTTTGATACAATGTCGTCAAACCCTGGCCGGGAAAAGACGAAGATAGTAAAACGTTACTCAGCGAACACTATTGATTGTCAAAATAACGATTCATTTGATGTTAGTTAAACGTTGCTATGAGTCTATATGCTGAAAATTCATTTTGAAAACAAGTATATTTAAGTTTGTGTGTACAGAGGCAGATAAAAAATAAATGTGGATATCGAAATAAAAATGCAAGTCACCACGATGTCGTGTTTCGTTCAAATTTTGTTTAGCTTCATCACGCGTTGTGGTACGTTTTTATTGGAACTTGTTACTTTTGTCATATGGGGCAACACTGTCTGGTGACCGCCGAGCATAATTTTGATGTTTACAGAAAGTCTAAATTTGTTGAGCAACAAAAATTTCTAAATTTGATTTCAAGACAACAAAAGATAATGTCTTTTGAATAACACAAAGGCAAGCAGACTTACACCCGAAATCTATCCGCAGTGAATACAAAAAAAAGAGGAATCTTCAAAGACTTTTAAGCTCTTATAATTATCACTATATCAAACGATCACCAGCTATAATTTCTAATGGGTTAGTGTTTTACTTTGTTGCAATAGCAGAGGATATACAGTATTTGTATCTCTATGATTTTATTAAAAAACAATTTTTACAGATTATGTGATTTATTGAAAGTAATCAAAATTCAATGGTTGAAATAATAAGAACTTAAGGGAAGTTTTTAATTACTTAAAAATAGGCAGAGTCTAATGTGCCTATATTTAAAAATTATTACCATTGCATTATTAAGAATTTTATATATTTTACTTTATTTGAAAAACTTATTACTTCAAAATGAATCTTCATATGGATATTAACTGATTTATAAAGTTTATTTAGCTTGCTTAGTTTGTTGTGAATCAGCTATTTTAACAGTATAGCAAAAAGAATCTATTACCATACATATTACTCAAACTCTAAGTTAAAGTTAATCTCTTTACAAACAGTTAGTGATAAAAAATCTTGTTACATAATTGAAGGATAACATTCTCAGTTCAAATCCCTTGAATGGTTTAAGGATGATGATGAAATGGCTCTTGTTCAACGTTTTTTCGATGCAATTATATCTCAGAAAACATGTTAAATTTTTTACTCACATGAAATGGATAGTTATTTTTCTACGGAAATTAAATTGTATTGTTCAGCAAGTTTAAAATTGTGTAAAACCAGTAAATGCACTTTTTACGACTCTCATACCTTATTCTCTTATATTTAATTCATTTCGGGTTTAGCCGTAAACATTCTAGTTAACTGCCAATAATTATGGCCAGAAAAGGAAATAAAGTTTGATTACTCAAGTTACTTACTACATAAATCATTTTATTACTAATTGATGCGACAACTTATAATAGAAATCATTAAAATGGATTTGCTGAAGGTTTAAAAAATTCGTTAGAATCCTTCATCTTGTGACGCTACGCAAATCGATCCTCTGACACTAAATAAAGGCAAAAATGGCTTCTAAAACTTTTCCGTGCTGTCGCTATTGCTGTCAAAACTAACTGCCAAACAGTTCCAGCATCGATAATAGTAAATGATTACCGCCATGTCGAACACTTCTTGATTTATGACAGCGTATACAAAAAGACAAAGCCCACTGCAATTAATGCTTTCAAAACAAAGCTCTCCAGAGAAGGTGGTCGGACCTCCGCTTTTACGACGAGAGTGGCGAGACGGGTACAGTAACTTCACTTTGCATTTTTGTTTCATGTGCTTCTCAAACGTATGTTCACTTCAAAGCAATTTTTAATGCGCATAGCAATTGCAACTTAACAGTTTTTCATCTTTTTTTAATAAAATTTTGTTAAACTAAGATTTTTGTTCGGAAAGTGATTTAGACACTCAAAAATACTCTACAGCATCCTGTCATGTCGTAAGATATGTGAAGTATTTACACAGCAAATGCTGAAGATTTTATTTTCATTTTTTTTATTATCTGAATAAGACAATTAGTAGATAAATTTGTCACCTTAGAAAAAAGGTTTCTGTCCCTTTTGAGTACCTAGCTTCAAGGACAAAATGGCAACTTAACCAAAAAATTATTTGGAAAATTTTTCGCATAAACAATACACAGCTGTCGTTGTGGTTTTTGAAATACAAAAACATCATGAATATCTTCACAAAAATTTTGTTGGAATAGAAACCAAGACAAAGAATTTTGAAATGAAATTTTTCGAGAAATTTTTGAAATATTTTTGTTTTGAACAGTCCCACTAATGTGCAGACTGTCAGTTCAGAACTGTATGACACAAATACCCTAAACATTAAGCAAGCTTAACTGAATTAATTCTTGTTAACGGTGCATTAACTTTACATGTGTCAAAAGATGAAAAGAGATTTAGCTGCAATATCAACGCAATTTATTGCTTGTTTATTGAATTCTAAATGTAAAGACATCTTTGCTCATTTAAAAACGACTACATGCCGCAAGTTTGCAAAGTAAATAAGCAATGCTGGGTCAATTGACAGGAATAACAATTGACAAAAGGGATTTATAGCGATCCTGTCTTTATGACAAGTCGAATCTTCAAAGGCTTGCACAAGAGCGTGAAACATGGAGATCAGGCAAATTGTGCCACATTGCTACATAACATGTTTATAGATAAAGAGTGTTTATTGTGACATTTCTGAGCTAGAATATTTTCCCACCCTTCCTTCGTATGCTACCTTTTCCAAGGCACATGGCACAATTTATTGATGTAAAAGAATGTCATCACCACAAATGTTCGATTAAAAGAATATTAAAGCAACAAAAGGAAAATATTTAAAGTCCAGCAGGGAGAAAAGTGATGATGATACTTTATCAATCATTTGGCCTTTGAAGTTTTAAAAAGATTAAAAATTTTGTCACGCAAATGTTCCATAAAAGCATCGGATATTGGTTACCGATATAAAAAAAAACATCGCAATGTTTAAAGGATTTTTGTTTATAAATTAAATGAGCAATGTCTTGAATCTAAAATTAGTATTATAAAAAAATGAATAACCGACAAAAGGGATTAGCGCTTTCTTTAATCAACTTAAGACCCTGGTAGGTTGCCTCATGCTAACTAAATAATGATGGTGTTGTTTCTGGTTAAAACAGAAACTGGTCAAATTTTTGAGACTTCCTCCATCGCGTAGATTTACATCTCGGTAAATAGGCAGATGTTGGCAGGAATTTTGGTAGCATTTATAATTCTAACGTGTTGTGAATTATGAGAGTTTATTAGACGGCAAACAGTTGCTTCATTTTAGCATTAAATCAAGCTGTTGATACAAGGATCGTAAATGTCACTGAATGATGTCATACGAAAACGTCACATAACTCGCAAAAGTATTTTGCTTTACATCTGATCAACGTAAGCAGAAAATATGACCATTATTTGATCTTCAAGTATTTTTGCATACAATGCTGCAAAAGCGCAATAATTTACCTCATCATTTGATGGAAAAAGTGAGGTAGTGCTACAAATAAAGATGAGACTTTTCTTTATAAAGGGAGCCTTTTTCAGTTTTGAAAGCATTTTTGTAGCCTTCAACAAAACGGAAAATTATTGTATTGTTTTTTTTGTTTTTTGTTATTGTATTGACTCAACAAAGTTTTCAAATCATACAACAAATGAAACGTATAGTAATTCTTATATGGTATTTTTATTTTTTGCAATTGCTGTGAATTTGAAATCGTGTTTTCAGCTTAGCCTACTGATTGAAGTAATAAAAAAGGTTTTGAAACCAGGAATGGTCGTTGCTAACCTGAGGACGATAACGTCTCGTTTTTGCAACGGTTATACTGTATAAAAGATGGGTCTAACCGACACAATAAAAGTAACATGTATACAAATGGGAAAACGTGACACGGAGGTATATATCCCCGTGGCCATACACATTGTACATACTTCACTGAGGAGGCCGGAAGGCCGAAACGTACTTCAAGCCGTATTTCAAACAAATATAAAAAAAATAACAGCATCAAACAATCGGTGCTTTTGCAATATTTACCTGTTTACCCTCTCGGTTACATAGCCGAGTGGTGAGAGCCCTGATTGGACGTTCGAAAAAGGAGCATAGGTCTTTGGCAAGACACTTAAAGGCATGCCTGAAAGTGGACACGAAGATTGTCTTCCTTGCCTTCTTGTCCACTTAATCTAAATCTTCATCTACAAGGCGTAAGTCTGGATGCAAACAAAATAAAGCTTACTTAGTCAAGCAACTTCCTGCTCGAAAGAAAATCAAAGGAGGAAAATATAACAGTTTTCTAACTTTGTCAGCACTTGCTTTTTTAAGATTTAATACCCACAACACCTTCATTCCCTTGCTTTGATAAATTGAACAACTGCACTAAATACGCTGTCAATGAATCGGTTTATTTTTTATTACAAACATCGAGACACGAATCACAATATGCACTTTATGCAGTAGTATTTTATAGTGATGGGTCCTTGTTCAGTGATCATTTAGTGTAAAATAAAACTACCGCAGGCTTGTGTGGGTAGGGCGAGGCTGACTGAAATGATCATCACAATCATGTTGAACACAAAAAATGTTAATTTATCTTGATCAGGCCCGGATTTAAGGGGGGCAGAGGGTGCAGGTGCTCCGAGCCCCCCTTTTGAAGGGCCCTCGACGAGGAAAAAATGTGATTTTGTGTTATTATTTTTATTTTTTTCAGTCTTTGAAGTTTCTGCAAAATGTTTTGCAGTGCAGGATTAATGCTACCAGTGATGCTACTTTAGACGTAGAGGTGGTTTTTCGTGCTATCGGGGCGAAAAAAAAATTTGTACAGGGACCCCCGATCTAAAAGTGCCCCGGGCCTCCATCAGCTAAATCCGGCCCTGATCATGATGAGTTGGAGCAACTGGCCAATAGACTGCTTTTGGATTAAGCAATCCATTCAAAATTGTCCACATCAACAAAACGTTTAACTATAACAAGCACATTAACAAAAACAAAACCTATATGACTTTTGGTTATAGAACAGCAGTTAAAGATAAGCCTAGTGGTTGCGTTATTATGTTACATCAAATTAATTAAAAACCAACCTACGACATTTTGCTCTTTGATGAAAGAGAAACTGGCCACAGCGGTTCAAAGTTAACTTTTCACTCCTTCATCTGTTATTACTTTGTGGAACAACATTTCCACACATGGTTGGCGTGAATAGCTGCCACGAGAAAGCAGTTATCGAGTACCTCAAAAACCACTCGATTTGCTATATTACAAATTTCACTGTTTTCAATTTTTGAGGTGTTAATTCTCATCTCTGAAATGAAGGAGTAGCCTATATTTACTGCAGTAGATGGGTTCTAAAACCAAACAAAAATCGTAAGCTATTAGGCATATAGGCTACTTGATCGTGTATTAGCCTACAATGAAACTATTTCCATATTTTTGATGCTGCACTGAGCATAGGCTTAATGTTTGTTAAATGCAAGTTATCTCAATTTCCATCGGGATATTCAACTTTTCATTTATTGAAGTTGAGAAAAAAATTTTTGCATAGCAAGATTTTTTTTTAATTTTTAGGTAGCCTGATTGAATGTTGTTAAGCGGGTGTAAGAATGTTTTATTGATGAAATGTTCATTTTTTTCTGCGTTCGGAGCTCACGTGGCCAAGCATCTCCTCCGGCTACTGCCCGTTCTCATATCACCAAAAAATAAAGATGTCTTTAAATTGACATGAGTTTTTTATGTCATTAAGTGGGCCTGTCAAGAAATGCTGCTTTTTGCTGTTGACAATTTTTATACAAATTACACATTTTTAAAATTTGTGATATCGATCACGTGCAATGCTTTGTAACACAATCCTTATTGGTAAGAAGTATAAATCAAAAATTCTTCAATAGGTAATGCTCTTTTCGACCTGCAATAATTAGGCTACAGTTATTTGTCACAAAAAAGAACAGGCAGTAAAGATTATTCCTTGTTACAACTCGGTGGTTCACGGGCGGCTTTGTGTTTTTTTTTTTAGTTGAAGGAATACCAGCAATACTGAAAGTGCGTTGTTGTACAATGAGGAAAACTAGA
This sequence comes from Aplidium turbinatum, assembly GCF_918807975.1. NCBI lineage: Eukaryota > Metazoa > Chordata > Ascidiacea > Aplousobranchia > Polyclinidae > Aplidium > Aplidium turbinatum. The sequence goes on along the minus strand of NC_137480.1, from coordinate 17,255,482 downwards.
TATTGTAGACAGGAAACTAAGCGAAAGGGCTTCTATTTGGAATTTCAATTTGCTGCCACTGCAAAAGATATGTTTGAAGATGGCTTGTTGTGTTAGATAATTATTGTTGCATAGAGTAGACCTAGCCGACGTCCACCACCAAGCCCACTCCTTTGATTTGTCCGACAATTTGTTTGCAGCGCACTGACTCCCTGATAAGTGAAATTGTATTCGAACATTTGAGCCGGGAGGATCATTTCAAAAAAGATACAGCAAAGCTTGCACCAACAACTTACAAGGCTAAATTCCGATTTATATTTCTTTACGTCGAATCCACTCAAAAAAATGAAATTTCATAATGTCTGATTGAAAACGAGGTTACTAATATTCAGCTTAAGTTGAAAGTGTTGCACAAGGAGTGATGGTTTCAGCAAAAAATGCTATAAAAGCAACTTCCGATTCCTGTCGCCATTTTGAAATGAATCAGAATAGAAGGAATGACGTCATCGAATGACTTAATGTTAGCCAAGTGATATCGAGCAAATACAAGATATGTGAAGAACAAATTGGGTATTAGACGATAAAAGAAGTTAGTTAAAAAGTGCGATTTAACAAATTCGTTGTCGGCTTTTCAGTTGAAAATTTTTTAGCAAGATATAAGGCATGGGTTAAAAAAATCATCGCAGTTTTAAAGTAGTGAGTTCGGAAAAGCAAGGAAGCTTAAAACAAAAATTTTAAAAAGTTATGTCAAAATAAGCCAATAAACGAGTATGTTTAGTGCTTTGGTGGGTTCAGTTATAATTTTAATCGTCAAAAGCCGACCTTTTTTGCTTAGTTACCTGACGATAAATAAATGCAACGTAGATAGTAGGCTAACCTCTAAGCTCTTCAGGCTGTGAAGAATGATAATGGATCAACACTCTGCTAAGTGGCAGAGTGGGTATCGCCTTCGGCTGTAGTGCTGGTAGGTCTGAGATTGATTCCAGGTCGGGTCATACCAAAGACTAAATGGTGGCGATTGTATTCTTTCTTGAATCAGTCGGGTAGGCAAATAATGTGATGACATTGTGAATCTGATACAAAGTTTAAAAAAAAAACCTGTTGCAAAAAGACTTTAGCAATTGTAAAGCGACGATTATTGAAACCATAATATTATTATTGTTATTATGGTGGGTGAACAAGTCCAAATGAATCTGGTGTACAAATTGTAAAGGTTGTCAGTTCTGTACCCACAGTGATCAGGCGCTTATCATACTAATTTGTCATCAAGACGTTCAATGCAATTTGTAGGGTTTTAAAGTGTTCATATTCACAAGAAAGCTAATAAGTTAATTACTTGGAAAAAACATGGTTGAAACAGAGCATAGTATTTTGGAGGTTCGATATAATATTCATTCTTTAACTTTATCTATGACGCATTTTGTGTTATTTACCGCCGACCATGTCAACCAAAGCTCAACCAATAAATGCAATTTACTTTCAATTATCGCCTTTTTTGACAAGAGAAGCCTAGCATAGATAATTGCTTTCCATTATAATGTCATCGAAACAGCATTTGCCCCAAGAGGTGGGCTCTAACGGACATTAAATAGCGATTTGTTGATAGTTCTATAAACATAAGTTTTTCATTTAACTAGCGCTTTTTGTTTGCAACTTTTTTCTATTACTCAAAAAAAGACAACAATAAAATGAAGATTGTTGAAACAAAGAATAGTGAGTTTACTGTACAGCTGCATTGAGGAGGCCTGTAGAAGTAAGCTTCTTATTGACAATTGACATATTGTTTTTGTAAATGTAGGAAACCGTAAAAAAATCTCGTAAAATAGAAGCTTGCTAGACGACGATTAGGAAGCAGAAAGATACAACTTACAGCAAACGATACTGTATACCGATTGTATAGTAGAAAGGTTACTTGTTAAGCTATTATTTCTATCTTCACAATGTAGATATTAACGACCTGTTTTAGCCTGATGCTGCGAGTTCGCTGTGGTAATAGCGAATTGCACTAGCTTTCGGACCGGGACTTTCGGAACACAGTTCGCCAGTCAATAGTCATGTGCTATGACGAATGGTAATGAAGTCAGTGAGTAGTTGTTCTATGCGGCTCTTTTATTTGGCTGGAGGCTGCTATCCTGAATGCTGTCTGTTGAGGTTCTGTGTTGTTAGGCGTTATTGCTGTGAAATTTTGTTCAATTTATTTTTATGTTGCAATCTTGTTGATATTCATTTCAAAACTTTACTCTGGTTTACTCATCACTAAAAAGTCATTAAATCTTTCGTCGGTCAGGCGACACAAGTTCAACTCCTCATACTCGTACTAGCACCTAGCTTGAAGAATATATGATATTTCAAGCTATCTAAGCAATGAAGAGCTTTGGTTGATAAACAAACGTGTCTCCATGTGCAATGCCAGCTGAGGTTTCCATAACACTTTTATTCATTACGTTTTGTTTTCTGCTTCTAGTAAGAATTAAAACAAATAAAAATAATTACAGTAGTTCAATAACTTGCTTTTTGGCAATCAACAATCAGATTCAAATTTTCCTTTTTTTAATTCGCTGTGATAAAGTATAAAAAATTGCAATAATAGAATAATACATTAAAAACTGAAAGTGCCAGTGTAAAGTCATGTCGATAGGGAACTAACCGATTTAGCTTTAAGTTCATTTATATAATGTATTTTTGACAAGCTATAGCCTAATATTGAGCAATCAGTTGAAAACGCTTAGTTTTTGCGTGGCTTTCTTTCATCAATTCTTTTTTTTATTTTGCAGTATCTTGCTGTATTAAATAATTTGAATAAACGATGGCCAAAGTATATAATTTTGTTTTTTAGTCATTCACAAAGAATTTCGATATAATTTGCAAACTTATAAGTTATTGGATGTTTATGGAAAGCGGTGGATGTTCGAAAGTCCAGATGCTCTCCACGTCTTCATATTCTTCCAATCCTTATTCCGGTTGGCATCCAGAAACGCAGTTTCCTCATCACATGACTAACGATGCATCCCAAAAAGATTATCTTCATTTTTCTGAGACCGGCGCAGTCACATCTCAAATCAGAGCAGAGAACCAACCAAATCTAGAAATGCTCCACTTTCATAATCATTACCTGCAGCATCAAGCAATTGAAAACTCACTTTGCAACCTACCTTCTGTAAAAAGCGGTGTTGAAAACTTCCCAGAAACTTACCATCAAGTTCCAACGATCAGACATCTTCCACCAATCAATGATGCTTACAGCAGTCAACTTGCAATGAGTGAACGCTTTACGTCTACCTCCTACAAGACCAATGAATGTAAGTAGGTGTTGTTTTTTTTAATTGGTTTATATTAAGATAACCACAAACTACAAAAAAATGCATTTTAGAAATTTTACAATTCGCTTACATACGCCAATCGCTTACATGAGCCTATCTCAACCAATAAATAATTTGATTTCGCCAAGGCAAATGATCGTAAAATTGCAAAGCAATGCTCCAACGCTCGGCTTGTGTAGTATGTAGGACTTGAGGTGCCAAGAAAAATATCTTGCGTTTTAAAATGCAACATGTAAATTTTGTAGCACTGACTTTCAGAGAATTTTTTTGCCGTATTTCAAAATCCCTGCATGCAGACAAAACAACAAGTTGTTCTTTGGCAACGATAAGATGTAGCAGAAAACATTTTTATGGCAACTACAAGTCAGATTTGTGTACTTGTGTAGGCCATAGAGGAAACGTTTGTTTCGCTTATGTAATAGATAGAAAGTTAAAATAGCATATAAGTTTACATGTTCACAAAGGTAAGGCAATTTCAAACACATTTACTTCATACGAGATGTAAAATTATCCTTTCAGTCATTTTCTATCAAGCAAATTACAGTTTAATTAGTAAAAACCTACCAGACTGAAACATATACATCATTGCTTTTCTGAATTTCTTTTATACAACTAAATGATGCGACATTCAATTAGACTTGAAATTTTCAACAATGCTTTTCGCTTCAGCAATTGTAAATTGTCCTTTAATTTGTTTGCTAAGATCCACTTCGCTTGGAATAATAATAACTGCGATCGAGAAATCGTACAATAGGTTGCTGTTAAAATTCACAAAATATTCTTCGTTACAGCAATGTAAGGTTTGCTTACTCACTTGTATTTCACTGTCTAGATACTCTCAATTGTTTTATTTAGTTTGCTAAGCACACAATAAAAAAAAACACGTTTTTGTGTTCCGCATATTTTACGCTTCCTCAAGCGGCTGTAGAAGCACGGACATACTGTATTAGTTATTCTAAATGGGTAGTGAGAAATGAGTTACTGAAACACAATTGGTGATACCAGAGTAAAAGCAGAGGCTGGCATTCGCCCATTTGCCACAATATTGATTCGAATGCCATGATTTTAACGCAAAATAGAAGCAAAGAACTACCCCAGCTCGCCAAATGCTAACTTGGTCATAAACCTTCACATTCCAGAGAAGATTGCAATGTTTGGCTACGTCGTCTACAAAACAACAAATTATTTAATTTGTACCAAGTGCAAGCAATGACTAATTACATGGAAACTTTTTATACGTATAAAAATATATTTTAAGCACTAAATTCTAATTGCACTGTAAGTTGTCATTGCGACGTTTATAGCAACTCGATTTGTCTAAGGTAAAGCTCATTGTAAAAATATGCAATTGTTTAATTTGTAATGAGAACGACAGTGTCGCGTTAATAATATAGAGACAATCGCCCAGTAGTTGGTGGCAAATTAGCCATAGACTAAGTACAGGCCTTGGCCCGGTGTTTCTCTATAGCTCATCTAGTAAATTTAACTACAAATACTCAAACACTTCTACAACCAATATAAGTACATGATTTTAAATCAGATCAACAGGCCATAGCTCCAAGAAGAGCCGTAAGCATTCCTTTCAAGAGCAGCATCCTGTTCATAATCATAGGAGGATGAAGGGCTATAGTCGAAAAGGCGAGACTTCACAATCGACAGCATTCCTTTAAGTGTCTTGCTAACGATGTAGCCATATGCTCCTGAGCGTATCGAACCGGCGCCCTTTCAAGCGTCAAACCAGGGCTTTCACCGCTCAGCTATGCAGCCGACATGGCGTCATATCAGCCGAAACAAAGAGAATTTCGATGATGAGGAACTTTTGACTTTGTTACCCGCACTTCCGCTTTGAATTTGGCAGTTATCACAAGTATTAGCAATTGTTTCAGCACTTTTAACCCCAACATTTGTTTACCTTGGTTTTATTTTAAATAAACCTAATCCAAAATAGCCTTGGTTAACAGTTAGTGATTAAACAATGAGGTAAGCCCCCACAGCCCCGATTCATAGCCTACATTGTTTCTTCGGACTTCAACTTTTCCATTGCACACTCTCTTTTGAAATTTTTGTTTTGTCTGAACTTTGGTGCCCCCCCTAATTGTTTTTGTTGATCTGATATTGCATATTAACTGCAAGTGTTGTTATTAATTCTATTAGCAGCGTCTTTTCAGAAAATAAGCTTCCTTAGATAAAATAGGGCCTCGAAAGAAAATCAACATTGATCGAGATACAATACGAAAACTGGACCCCAAAAAACAATTTGGTGGTAAAATTGGCCCTCTCACAATCTAAAAAAACAAAAAACTACTCGTTTTTTCTTTACAATGTTATGCTAGACTAGTGGGAAAAGTTGCCTGATTTTCCCTCATTCTTGGAGCCCCTGGGTAGAAGCAAGTCGCTACTTTTTCACATTCATCCTTACCAAGTATCGAACCAAAAATGTACAATCAAAACACAAATACATGATCTGCCTTAACACAATTAATAGATATAATTTATTGATGCGCAGCATCACATGGTCTACCAAAGTTCTTTCCAGATAAATTTTACTGCCTCTTTTTGTATAAGTGGCAAATCTTTACGGTGTTTTGGAGAAACCATAATAGTAGGCTAACCAAATCAAAAATAGCAAAAAAAAATCATTTATAATTTTATGTTGCTTGTTGTTGTGGTGTGTTTGGCTTTGAGCTTAGAATACGTTTGTGATAAAAGGTAGGCTAATGATTGAAACATTTAAAATACACACAACAAAATAGTCTAAAAAAATATTTGCTGTGGTGTTTTTTAAGAATCACGATCTTACTCATTTGAAAGCGGAAAGCTTTCGCAGTTTTATTGTATTTTTATTTCATTGGATTTGTTATCGCAAAGTCAGTGTTTTACTGCAATCTTACGAGCATAATAACGAGGTAAGCTCAGAGCCACAGGTGCCTGTTCTTCTGATCTAAATTTTAACTGCTTGGTTTTATGTCTAGGCAAACTCTGATTCCTGTTTAAACAGCAGGTACTCTGCAAATGTCCACGATTGGTTTGGGCATTTTTCAAGAGTTGTTAAATCTCGTAAACCTTGACGTAATATTTCCACAAACGTGGCAGCAAGCTTTTTGGATGATTTATGTATCACATGCAGACGTCAGACTGCAAAATTTTTTCTGATAGCCAATTATTTGTTGAAAGTACCATACAAATCTTCAACACTGTAATTGATTTTCTCTGTGATCAGTTTTTCTTGATGATAATAGGTTTTTTCTACTCAATAAACATCAAGTAGCCCATGCAATGCACGAGCTTAAGAGCTGCTGTTGAATTTAAAACAAATGTGGCTTAAAAGTCCATTTCTTGTGGTTAAGCCTATTGCGGTGACATAACAGTACCTCTCTGGCCATCGGCATTAACACACTTCTCCAGGAAGTGAAGGCATACTTTTTTATCCTGGTGATTAATAGGGGTTTTTAAAAAGCTTTTTTAGTCGAAAACAATTTACTTGATATAAAGTGGTTCGAAATAAAAACGAATTTGTTATAAATCAAAGCAACCAATAAGCTAGTACAATCACATTTTTATTTGCGCCTATTGCGACAACGTACAGTAGCCTACACTGCAAACACAGATGCAACTTAACAGACAACAGAAAGCAGCGAAGGGACTTATAGTCTTTGTCAGCTGCTACCCTTATTTTGGTTTTGGCACGCCGTTAAGTGTTGCTTAGACAAAGCCGCGTGTTCTTCAACGGGTTTCGAACCGACATCCTCTCGAATGCCGCGGAGACCTTCTCACCACTCCATAAATAAAAACCCAAAAATAATTTAAAACGAAATTTTTGTTTTTGTTTCCAAATGTTTTTTTTTGCATATTTTTGTCTTACACAATAAGCCTTTTTTATTTACTAAGAAAGTTAAATCGAAGTCAAGTCACCTAAAATGTTTGCCTCAACAGATTATTTTTGAACAGTCTTAGTGATTAGATTACTGACTATTAATCTCTGGAGTTGTTCTAAATTAAACGTTTTTGTCGAAACGCCATAATATACCATTCTACGTTATAAGCAATAATTCCAAACAAAACCTAGGCAATGGTGTATTCTTGCTAGACTTGTATTTAATAAAAGACAGAATAAGGCAAAACAGCCAAAATAAGTTGAAGTGAAATATTGTAGTCGATTGCACTACAGTAGTAGACTCACCTAATAATAATAACTATGTTATGGTTTATTTATTGTCGCTCTGAGTCTACAACAACGAAAGTCTATTAGTGACAGGGCTCATTTTTAATTTTATATCAGGTTTACATACGATGTCATCACTTTATGACCCGACTTGTTTTCACTGCGCTATGCAAGAAACAACACAATCAGTACCGTTTTCAAAGTCTTCGGTTTGACCTGATCTGGAATTAATCTCAGATCTACCAGCATCAGCGGAAGGCGAAAGTGTAGGCGTAACTACTCGGCCACTCAGGTGATAGTAGACTCACCACGCAATAAATACCGAGAAAAAAAGGAAGTATGTAGTTGAGGTAAAGAGTACAAAGGCGCTGATTTGATTGGAACGCCACACCAGCAATAATCAGACACTTGTTCCCTGTAAACAAAAATGTTAAGTTTAACTAACGAAAGACCAGAAGAAAAGATTTTGTTTACAACTCTCATGATATTGCACAATTGGTCATTTTTCGACAAAGATGGCTTAAAATAAGTCTTTTTAACATTGATTCATTGTCTGCAGATTGCAATGAAAAAGGCCTGATTTGTTGGCTGGGATGTTCAATCAACTCCATATTCTGAAAATTTAAACGAAGTGAAAACTTTTCAGACAACTTGATTTTAGCAAAAATGGGGAGTTGCAAGGCATTCTCTGATTGACATAGGCGAGACTTATGGCGCCTTTTTGATGGATTTGTTGACAAATTTAAGTTTTATCTTTCTTTCAAAAAATCAAATATTGCTAACGCTACAAAGCAAAAACCATAAATTGTGATGAAATGTTTTGTTTTATCCTTAGTCTCCATGAGGCAAATGCAACGATTACGGAAAAAAAGACAACCCTACAGCAAGTCTCAAATCAGCAACCTTGAGCAAGAATACAGACACAACAACTTCGTAACTCGTCAAAAAAGGGAGCTGATCGCCAAAAGTTTGAAGCTGAGCGACAGACAAGTGAAAATCTGGTTTCAAAATCGAAGAGTGAAAGATAAAAAGATCAAGCAACGTGAAATCAAAGAAACACAGCAGGCAAGAAAGCTGCGTATCATATAAGTTATGTGGATAACTCTACTCTGTAATGGTTAGAATGTGTTCTGTAAGAATCAAAGCTTTATTTAGTCCAGGGGTTACCAACCTGGGGGCCATGGCCCCCTAGTGGGCCATAAGCCTTTTTCAAGAGGGCCTTGGAAAAATTTGATTAATAATAATTTTTTAATTTATCCTCTCTAAGTCCACTCCAACCTATATAGGCCTAACAAAAGAAATAAATTAAAATTTAATAAAAATACTAGTAGGCTACTCTTATATCACTTTATTATTCTAACTACCGGTTACTGTATAAACAAGTTTTTTAATTAAAATGGCGTTTCTTAATGTTTTCAAATGGTTGAAAAAAATAGGAGGGGCCATTGATTTTTCAAAATTTTTAAAAAAGGCCACGATGTAAAAAAGGTTGGAAACCCCTGATTTAGTCAAACCCTCATGACCGAGTAGCCCGCCAGCAATTGAATTTTTTTCGATAACTGAACTGTGGTGTAGCCTTATATTTAATTTGGAAGCACTTTCAACAAAAATATGCAACACTTTACGGCCTGAAAGAGTATCGGCTAGATATGGGGGACTAGTCTTTTGTGTTTCTTAACAAAAATCCAGTGAGTTAAAAATAGAACTAGTTTTATTTTTTAATTTCTGGTTTGGTTTATTTTGTTAATCTGCTACATTTTAACGAACATAAGCCTACTCTAATAACAATTATAACCCTGGTTTTACCAATGCGCATTATGCAAAGAGTGTTTTTGTCAATCAATGCCTGCATTTCACATTTGTGACACTGTCTTAGTAAATCTAAATAAATTATAGACATGTCACGCTTTCGACTCAGATTAACGGGGCGCATTTTTTAGGTAAGGAATTCAATGAATCATCCGCATTGTTGTATGGGGCCAATTTTTGGGCCGCAGTTACTCTCACCAAAAAACGAACATCCATTCAACTGTTTCGAAAACAAAAAAACTGTACATTGACTGGCAATGGAAGCCAAAAGACGAGCGCACATCTACGACATCAGAGCTCTGCCGCAGATGTGCCTGGGCACAGCAGTAACATCACTTGGTTATCAAAATAAAACCAAGGCGAAGGAATATTGGTTGGTTGGTTTTGAATCTTTATCCTCGGACTGACAAAGCCTTGATTGGTTATTCCTGGTAGTTTCGCATACTTGTAGAGGCTTTTGACTCAGGGCCGGTTATCGAGATTGGCAGAGTGAAGTTTTCCGATTGTTAAAGTATTGTTGGCGGGGAGTTATTCCATTCACTAGGTGCCGCTGAATGGAGCGCAGTCCTGAAATGCGTTGCTCAAGCGCACACGCCGAGAGTTGAACTTGAGCCGCGTGATCTTAAGCCGGGCACGTAACCACTGAGCTAACGGGGCTAAATATTGCTTCGAAGCAAAGTCAAATCAAGTTCATTTTTATTTTTACAGAACAGTCATATTATAGCAAATGGCCACAGAAAAGAAACCGTCAAAACTTCTTTACCTTTTTCTCATCAGTATAGCAGCTCCCTGTACATACCACGCAAGTCACCAGACTGTCAAATCACAAGAAACGACGCAAGTTTGCCCCGATCAATACTTTATAACCAAAAATCGTTCATATGACTGATTTCAAAACACGGCTAAAACTGTGAGCTACTGTTGAAAACAACCATAATTCATTGTATTATGTTGTTATGTAACCATTGTTTGATTACACAATCGTAATAGTTTTATTTCAACATGCAGTTTATTGTAAATAAGTCTGTTGATGTTTTCGGTGACTTTAAAGTTACCACAAAATGTCTTGAGCTATAATTCGGATTTCGGAACAATAATTGCATTTAGCACATTCCGAGCACAGTTTCCATTGCTCGGCAAAAGGAAAGCTGTTCCCAGGGGCGCCGGAAGCGGGGGGGCAGGGGGGCGGATGCCCCCCCTGCCATCAATTTTTCTGCAGATGGAGGGGCAGGGGGGGCAATGGTGCCCTTTTAAATTCATGTAAGCTACTGCACATTTTGCAATATAACAATTTCTGCCATTCGCTTTTAGCCTAATTATAATCTTTCATTTTTGCCTCAAAATAATATTTACGGCACAAAATTTTGCAACACAGTACAGGCCTTAAAACTCGTTTTTTTTTCGGCAGCCATTGTGGCCTACCTGGAGCTCCTTCTCGGCGGCCAAATCTGCGTGCTTGGAGGCCAAAATACAAAATAAAAATAACGATAGCACAAGTAAATAGAATTAAACTTGCAACAATGCAAAAATGATCACTTAGCGTTGTTGAAGTCTGGGCCTGGGCGACGTCCTACAATAGAATCGTTGCACCACGCAATAACTGCTTTATCGGGATTGTAATCCAGTACTGCGGGACCATCTAACGACACTCGCACGAGTGTCTCCAATGTAGCTGATTTTAAAGAAGTTCGCCACTCCCCTAGAATTCTTTTTAGCAACGAAAAACAACGTTCGACATGTGTTGACGATGACGGCAAGGTAATAAGTATTTCAATGATGCGAAGGACATTACTAAAAGAAGCATAGTTTTTGCAAAATATGATCAAAAAATGTTTTCTCCTCACATGTCAACTAACCTAGTTCTCCTTTTTAACAACGATTCAATGTCCGACAACATCGAATCGACATAAAAACGACAATATTGCCAGCCGATGTAAATTAGCACTTCGGATTAACACTATGTTAAAATAAACGTCGGGAATTACAAACAAGACTTACAGCGCTGATGATCGCAGATGGATATATTCCATCAATAACAAATATTCCCGCACAATGCAACAGTGGCGATTATGACGCGCTGACCTAATTCTGCGTCACTCTTTGATACTACATATTTTCGACAGTTAATCCACGATCATTCTATTGCGAAATTAGATAATTGGCTAGAAGAGACCGGCGGCCAAAACTTGGCGGATTGAGGAGGTAGCACCGGCGGTCATTCAAGCACTACTTAGCGGTCATGGCCGCCGGCTGCTTTAAGGCTTGACAGTAGGTTACATCGTTATAACATAGCATGGTGCCCTCCTTTGTATACCGGACACTTGTAGGCTATCATTACTCAATACATAGTGAGCTGATAGATTAGCATTATCGCTATATCTTATTTTAAAACTTGAAAAAAATTGGCCTTTTAGTAAACAAAAGTGCCCTTTTTTTGTAATCCTGCTCCCCCCAGTCAAAAATCGTTCCGGCGCCCCTGGCTGTGCCAACTAAAATTCTTTACAAGCAACACTGCTTATCCATGAATAGTTGTGTTTTTTGACTTGTTACTGCTTTCATTTTGCGTTTGGCAAGACTTGTTCATCTGCAAGAGACGAGACCAGGCAGTATATGATGTATATCATAATCTTGCATAAATCATAGCGTAGCTTTTACATATTAGTAGCTTTTACATTACATATTAGTTAGGCCTAGGCTACTACTACATACCAAAAACATTCTCTTGTTAAAAGCGTAGTTATTCGTCAGCACCCGGTAAGCTAAAAAAGCTTCGAAGACACTGTCGTCGAAAAGCAAGCCAGGTAATTTACAGGTTGTAACAAAGATCCACGTTTTCATTTAAATCAACAACGACACCTAGCGGCTCTTTCACAGCTGTCGAGCCAAGCTAGAATCGATTGTCAACAGTTTATTTTATCACATTGAAGTTTGTCAGCCACTTAACCGCTTCAGTTTCACAACCGTTTTAATGAACCTCATCGTTTTGTTTGTTCAATGCAATGTCTGTCGTGTTTTTGCTTTTATTTCGTGTAGTTTTTTTTTTCATTAATCTGTCACAAATGGTTCTATTAGCTGTAACACCTTTTCAACTGCACAAAGCACATCGATTGATATATAGACTCCTGCAGCAAGACAAGTCAATGGCAACTGTTTTCTTCGTTTTATTTATTTGATTTCAATCTGTACGTGATTTTGTTTGTTGTGTGTTATATTTAATGGTTGGCAAGTTGGCTTTTCTCGTTTTACTGAACACCAGAATACATGGTGAAGAAAGGTTTATGACTATTATGTAACTTCGCTGCTTCCTGTCGTCTGTTGCATCGCATCTGTGATCGCAGTGTAGGCTACTGTATGTTATCGCGATGGGCGCAAACAAAAAAGAATAAAAAAAACGATTATTATTAATTATTATGCAATGCAAGAAGTATATAACCACTCTATCCCTAAACTACAGTTTCCCAGACTGCAAAGTCTGTCATCTTTACTTAAAAATGACTGATTTTGCTGTCTGGTTATTCTAAAGAACGAACTTGACGAGACAAACAACACAGCCATAGACAGAACTAGACACCGTCAGCAGTAACGCAATTGAAACTGAACTTCCCTTGACATGCCCAATGCTAAGTGAGCAAAAGATTACATTTCAAAAGAAAAACAATAAACGCGTAAGTAGTAGTAGTAGTAGGCATCCTTCCATCTTTTCAGATGATGGTAGCACTCTGGGTACGGCAAACGCGTAATGTGACAATATAATACTACACCGGGGCAGATTTTTTTCGTGGAATTATTGCCCACATTCAGAAAGATCGTACGCCGTTGCATCTTTTGTTCGAACCTATGACAGGTAACAAAAAATAAAATAGATAGGCCGAGTATTTTCAACAGTAAGAAAATAATTGCGTGGAAAGGAGCGTTCTTTCTTGCAGTCAGCACAAAGGCTGAGTACTCGCTGTCAATTCTTGTGACTGTAGGCTACCCGTTAGCTGCCGAGAAACAAAAAATAACGATGTCACTTTAATTATTATTATTCTTAGCTGTTGCGTCTTCGAAATAACCTAAATCATTATTGAGAGATAAAAATAATTCTAATGCTGCATAACTTTAAAGATCTTTGTCTCAAAATTTTTTTCGTCTTTTGTTTCAATTAAGACTTGTTTAAAAAATCAAACTCTCTTCAAACATCACATGTAGTTAGTTCGGATATATCCAGCTCGGATATATCCAGCATTGGTATAAATTCTGCACCCTCGTTACTAACAAAAAAAAAACGCTTTTTAAATACCTAAAGTAGCCTACCTCGTGAGGAGGGGCTGCAACTCCTCCTGGATTGTGAAAGAAAAAGTTTTTTTTTCAACTTCTTTTTATGTCTAAATTCTAATTGAAAAGATTTGACCTAACTTTAAAAACATTTACATTTTATCTACCTTGTCGTATTAACTATAGCAATCCCTACTTTTTTGTTGTTTTATTGGCTCCGGTTTCCTTTCTTGACTGATTTTCCTTATTTTATTAGTGAATTTTTATTGAAAACGACGATGTATGGGAAATCCCCAGCTACTTCTATAGCTTTCTGTTAAACTTGCCGAGTCACTGGGCTAGCAGTCCATTTTGCAGTTTCACATCTTTGCTGGTTCTATGTTGTGGCCGAATTCGGAAAGTGACTCGGCTGAATTCGGATGTGTCATTTTTCCGGTTTATTTTTAGGCTAATGAAAAACAGCCGTGTCTTGCTGAGAGCGTTAAAAAAAAAAACTAAATGGTTTTGATACTGGGTAGACTTATAACGCAGAATGTATTTAACTTATGTCAATTAGGAGGTGATGTAAGTTAGTTACTGAGATTTGTGAGCTTTTAATAGTATGGGTGTTTACTTAGAGAGCTATAGACTGTATTGGAGTACTGTTATGGGTCTATCAACATGGCAGCTCCTCCATTACAAATGACTAAGACTCACGAGCCGCCACTGCCGTAGAACCAAGACGCTGAACGTTTTAGGTACGCACAATTTCTTTTCCATAAAATCAAAACCAAGACAAAAACTTTTGTGAGGAAAAGAAAATGAAATATTCGAATACCTACATTGTTGATCGGAAGTTGGAACTATTTCACTTTTAAAATACATCATAAAAATCTTTATAAGTTTTCAGACCATGGAAGATATTTTAATTTTAGATTAAGGACTTGAAATTAAGATAGTTAATTTTTACTTTTATTCACGATGTTATACTGAGACATTCAAAAAAACCGTTATTGAATGTTATGCAACACAAGCCGCATGACGAGACTGACATAAAATAGCCTACACAAACGAATCTTGGTGATTTCTTATCACAAACTTGTTGATAATAATCTTTTCACGTATATGAGAAAAACTAAAGCATTAAAAATGGAATTTGGTAGTATTTTGTTCGTGTGTGCAATGTGCATCGCATGCACCATTAAGAACAATAGCAAAACATAGATAGTGGAAAGAATGTTTAAAGCAGGTCTCTATTGTCTGCATCGCCTTGTGATTGATACTTTTCCAAAATACTTTTTCATTATGGTTCCTATAGCACTGATAAATATAGCTACGGCTCCCAGTATACAAGTTAAGTTCACTACGTAGTTTAAAATAAAATAATCAAATAAAAATGCAAAACCAATTTGACTAGTGAAGGCAACAGCCACTGGGCCGGCCTGTTCAACTTGCAAAGCCATGTGTCTGAGTAAAAGACTCGTGTATCCGAATCCTCCGCTCAGACATAAATAAAGACAGTCCATTTTGCATGGCAAATTATATCCACCATCGACATAAGCCATGAAAATTGCCACAAAGAGCGACCCAAACAAGCCTCTGTATGACATAACCAAAACACTACTAGCGTTGTAGCCTATCATTCTTGAAATGAGAAATGTGAAAGCAGTTGCAAAACTGGAAGCTAAAACAAATAAAATTCCATACAGTCGGTTTGGCAAAGAGTGTCCAACATCACTGGAAGACGAAAATATAAAATCAGGTTGAGCTACGGCCACCACTCCAGCCATAGAAAGGATTGTAAATATGATATTACTAACTTGACAGGTTTCTGAAAATAAAATATATATAATAATTTTCATAAAGTAAGTAATGTACGAGTACCGTACATTTTTCATATAAGCTACTAATATTGTATCATATAAGCCTGTTTTCCCTATAAGCGACAGCATACTTTAGTTCCCGTTCAAAAACATGACACGTTTCTTGCTATATATATTTGATGTTAATCCTTCAAAATGTTCGAAATTTTTGGTGCTTTCGGGTTTCGGCATTCTAAGATCTTTGTGCGTTTCGTTTCGAATGCATAACGAAACGAAATAGAATGAAATTCGAAACGAATTGAGACGAAAATCTTCACTAAGAATTTTTTTAAATACCTAAACAATCTGAAGAATTTTGATTCAAAGCGAATGATTTTCAAATAATTTGATTTCAAACAGATCTATTGTTTAGACCAGGGAGTCCCAAATTTTTTGCTTGCTACCCCTTTTTATTTCCCAAAATCTTTCGCGACCCTTTACAATTAAAATGATAAACAGTGCGAAATACACATTTGTGATAGTTAAACGCTTAATTCGAACGAAACTACAGTAAAACAAGCTACTCGTACTTGAAACCTGCTACTTTACACGTAGCCTATTGGAAACAAAACACATTTATTCAGTGTGACTGCATTCTGCTACATAGCAAGTAGCCTACAGCAGTTGCTCAATGTTTCACTCTGCTGGTTTCAAAATGGTTTCAATGTTGTTTAGTCTGGAACGGTATTTTCCTGCGATTGGCTTCAACTTTGAAAACGTCGACTCGCAAATACGTGGAGACAACAAACGGCAGGAGTGCGGTTGCTGATGAGTGAGATAATTATAGATATTCTGCTCTTACGAGCCAAATAGGGTGAAGTTTTTTTTTTTTTTCGGAAAATTCAAGCCGCAAGATTTGGGAGAGAGGTGCTCGGTGATTTGTTTTTGTATTGCAAATGGGTTTTGGATCCAATCTAATTCGCCATTGTCTAATTCTGGAAGAAAATACTTCTAAAACTGCTTCAACAGATTTGATTAATCATCGATAACCACAGGCTTAATAACATTTGGTTCTACATCATTGTTACTCAAAAACTCTTCAGTAGATGAGAATAATTCAAATGAATTAACTTAATGTCAAAATCTTTTTTCCAGATGTTTAATTTTTTTAACGAACGCTTCATTTTTTGATTTCAATGTAAAAACATTGGTGCTTTTTTCCTTAAATAGATAAATTAGGTTCTTTCAGTTTTTCAAGCAAATCTCACAAAGATGGTACTGCTATTTTGCATTCATCAAATGCTGGCATTTGCACAACAATCTAACCTCTTAGTGTAATTTATTAAGTTAAGAATCGATTTCGCTATAGTAATAGCATCTTCAGCTTATTCAATAGCATAATTTCATAAATAGCATAATTTCAAAAGAAATGATGGACCCAGAAATTTACAGAGCAAGTTTGATTTTTTTTGTGTTGGAAAAACCACGACTTTTTTTCAATGTTAATAGCCTTTTCAAAGGTTTGGTTTTGTGACCAACCTTACTTCACAATGCAGTAAAGGGGATTTAAACTCTGAACTGTAATTACGTTTCACCGTATAAACTTGCAAAAATACAGGTAGCCTATTGAGAGCGCGACTCCTAATAAAGTTGATAATTTACAGCATTTCAATGCAAATGCAATATGTGTACCACCTACCACTCGCAAATCGCACTATTACATGGAACCCAGCCAAGGCCTATGAGAAGGGGGTACGGAGGGTACGGCGTACCCTTGGGGGCCCAGGCCTGTGTTTGTTGGGGGGCCCGACATTGTGATTTTATAATTTGCGTGCAAAAATGTTTGGTTAAAACCATCCTAAACGACTAAATTCAAGCTTAAAAGTTGTTATTCTTTAGCCCTGGGGGACCCGTAATGTAGCAAAGGGCCCGAAAAGGTAATTGAGTGCATTGCGAGCAAATTAGGGGCCCAAAGTGGTGATTTAATGCTTTACGTGCAAAAATGTTCGGTTAAAAGCACCCTAAATTAAATCATAAAAGTTGGTTATTCTCCTGTCCGGGGGGGGGAGGGGGGGCACAGTGTAGCAAAAGCAGGTTTGAGAAAATCTCGGGCAAAACTATTTAAAACAGGTAGTTCACTTCAAAATGAATTTAGGAGTTGGAGCAGGAGCCAGAGCCAATACTTTCGGAGCAGGAGCGGACCCGGAGTAAAAAAAGTGGCTTTGTTCACCTCTGCTAGGCATGTGGTGAATGCAAAAGTTAATGACGAAAGGTTATTCGTCAGATGATTAATTTGATTATGTTTTAACAAGATATTATGTTTGAGCCTTGGTAGAGAGCTTGGCTTGTACCAGATACATGTAACACTCACTCAGTAACCTTAACGGATTTAACATGTTTTATATTATCACACAAAAAAAACAAGAAACAAACTACTAAATCCAACTTTTTCGACACCACATAGTGTCCTCATCAGGAATAATTATAGACTACATCTATAAGAAATAAATAAATTTGAAAATTTTACATTAAAACTGTACAAGCGACACCTCTCAACAGCACCATCAACAACTGACGCACGAATTCAATGCAAGACACACAAATTGGCGAGGAACAGATCACATGATATGCACAACTCAAAACACTAAATAATAGTTTTATTGCAGCATGATGCTATTATTGCGCACAGGTATCAAATTCTGCAGTAAAATGTTATATGGTGTGCAATAGGCTACGCCTAAGGACATCATGCGTTTTGCCCATGACAGAGGGGGCCCGGAATGAGAGGGGGCCCGCAAAGACTCTTCGTACCCCTAGTGAAAATTTCTCTCAGAGGCCCTGAACCCAGCTGTAGCTTTGTTGTCATTGCTGCAGTCATGACAGCATGTCCCGTGTCATGTCATATCCTGTCGTGACGAGAGTTCTCGTGACGTCACGTTGCGGTGAGCTAATTGCTGTAAGTAGACATACGTCATACTCGGCGTCACATGGAGTGTTGAAGAAAAGCAGGGAAATAGCGCCTTATTTGAACAACCACATTTGGTAAATTCCGTTGCGACCGCAACTAATACTTGTTTTTTCGCTACCCTTCTAATTAGGCTACAGTATTATTGGGTGCAACCATGGCTACCTAAAGATACGGCCTGATTTGTCACATTTTGCTGAAATTTCCAGATTTTGCTAACTTTGGGCAAATGTTTAAATAAATTTTTCTAAAAATTATATTTTTACGCTTTCTTTACTGTTTTCCCCAAATGACACAATAGGTTTTAACTTCCTCAGATGTTGAAAAACAAAGAAAATTTGATTTCGAAGATTTTAGTCAGACTGTTCAATAACAGTCTGATTCAGCGTTTTTCAACTTACTTTTTCTCATTTGCTACTGCTTCCCCAAGGCAACAAAGAGCTTTTATATCATTAGGAGACAGCAAAAAGTAAAAACATCTCAGAAAATTTCAGTCAAACACCAGCAGTAGCTGTAATCAAAATATGCAAAATGTGACAAATCAGGCCGCATCTTCAGGTGGTGGCCATGGTGCACCATAATGTATTTACTTTGTGTTGACAATTATTGTGTTAACGCAAAAGTAAGAAGTCGATATAGGCTAGCCTACTGCTATAATTGTACATTTATAATGCAGAGTAAAAGTTGACTAACCTTTCAGAAAAATACAACTTAGCACTTGGGTGATAACAATAAAAGTGTTGTAGATAGCAAACACATCACCCATCGGCAGGTACTTGAATGACATGTAAAACGTCAAGGTTCCAACAAAAGATGATACGGCAAAGGCCATTACTTGAACCATAACTCGCTTGCGAACATCAAACACATCTTCTGATTTCATCGTGAGAAAAGGAAGACTTCCCATAAAAGTTAAAATGAATTGAACGAGTACAGCTTGTGATCTGGTTCCCACAAGAAAATTGGAGAATAACCCCCCCAGGGCTAGAAATAATCCAGCAACAAAAGCCAATGAGAGTCCATAAAAATGAGAAGCTTGGATGTGTTTTGATATGAAACTGCTACGTTTCGACATTTTACTGCAAAAACAAAACCTGCAACCCAATGAAGTGATAAGCTGCAAATGCATTTCAACTATTTATAAATAAGCGGCAAAAATAAACTATATTCGGTCATCTGCACGCCACATGTACTTTACTTAGGGCTTAGGCTACGAGCTTACAAAGACCTAATTATTAGCCATCAACTGGAAAAAAGGAATTGACAAAGTGAAACGTTTTCTTCCTAAATGCCTGATCATTAGGCCTAAACGTCCAATTAGTAAGCAACTTTTAAATGCTTGCAATATCATGAATCTTTTCTTATCGCTTTGATCGTCAGAAATAAAGGAAAGCAAGACTGAAGACCAATATACTGTAAAGTAAAACATTCCAGATGGCAAACTATGCATTACCCAACTTTTATCGAAAAATTTTGTGCTATTTTTGGAACGTTTTGTTAATTTTTTTCATTCAAGGCTGTCTAAGTTTGGGTTAGGTCGACTTCACAGCAACTAATTACGATAACTGTTTGCTAAACCGCCTAACCACCGAGCGTGACTACACTGATTTAACTGAAAAACTGCATGCTGGCACAAATCGAACAATTTTTTTTATTGTGAATTGTCAATCATTATGAGAACATCACTTATTGTGGAACAAATTATTTCATAGAAACAAACAATGCATAAAATCTGCTGAGCTTTAATTGTTATAAATAGAAAGGTCAATGGTGACACAGGAAAGATTTGCTTACACGAAAAGTTTTTTTTCACTCTTCAGTAAGTTGAGGCGATGTTAGGACTACGATTACAGAACATCACTAAAATAATTAAACAGATAAAGGTCTCACTGCGGCAATTTCCATAGAGTAGGCTCGCCTGTGCCTTGCGTAATGCCTATGGTCAAAGTTCGATAATTTTAGTTTTATACCTCTTTGATTGCATATTGGGTGCAGCTTACTTCGCCCAAACGGCAAACGTCTTTTTTTCTACATACGTCGGGGGACGTTAAACTGATAAAAAAGACAACATTGCTGCCTGAGATACGCTCGTTTTGGTTTGCCTTGTCTTTCTGCAATGTCTAATGCCTACAATTGTCAGTTCAACACACTTTTGCTTTGTTGTTCATCTTATAGTGGTTATTCAAACAGCCGCAAGCAGTCACGCTTTGTCTGCATGTTATAGCATATCCTCTAATCATTGCTGCAAACAACAGCTGACGTCAAAACAAAAGCTTCGCTGCATGACTTTAGCCAGAGTGGTGTTTTCATAACCAATTACAACATCACAAGCTGCATGAGACTACCCTTACCTTACATATTCCTCGTAGAAAACCAGATCTTGCAGCGCGCATTTCCGCGATTTCAGCTGCATTGAATGATACTGGCAGCTCACACGTCACGAACCGAAGTCTGCATTTTTGTGCTCATGCAAACGTAACATCATAACAAGTTTGGGTTTTGGTGGGGCGTTGAGCAGTTTTGTGGTGTTTCTTCTTCATGTGAAAAAGTAGTTGTTGTATATGAATCACGTTTGAACTAAATGAGAAAAAAACTGTCTTGCACTGCAGAATATAGATCAGGGCTACCGGTATTCAACTGGCGGACCGCGGTCCGAATCCGGACCTTCTGGGTGTTGATGGTGGACCTTGAGCTTTTGAAAGAATAACCTCATTGCCACGTTTCAGAGCTTTTTAAAAGATTTCTACTGAGAGGAAGCAAGTTTTACTGTGATTATCCTAGTTGCTGGGGGTTTCGACTCCCAGACTCGGAGACTCCCCAACACTTTCTCAGAAATCCAATTCGAGTTACATTTTAGGCTAGCCTACCTGAAAAAGTGGTTTGATACAGATAACTTAGTTTTACTTTCGTGGTTGCGTGTGAAAAAACTTAGTTACCGGACCGTTAAAAATATTCAACTTGTCAAACATGGACCTTTGTTAACATTAGTTGAGTAACCCTGATATAGATTATCACCGGTCCTTTTTAGCCTAGTCGCAATTTCTTTATTGCGTATATTATTATTTTTTCTTTTCTAAATGTTGAATGCCTTCAATGCAACATAATATCGAGTCAAAATGATAATCGCCTACTCCCAAATGAACAAACAACTGTTCCAGTGATTTTTTTATAGCCTACTTGTGTGGATTAGGCTATTCGCTTTTTCAAAGGTTAACTATCACGTTTTCAAAGCAAATGTCTCTATTGAGGTTAATGGGCCAAAGATATTCAGGAGAAGGGTCACTTATTCACGGGCCCCCTCCCTCAAATCCAGAAAAATTATATAAGCTAAACATTTTGCTTCACTCGCTCATTTTTATTAATCTTAGGCCTGCCGGTGGCATTGGAAACACATAGTTTCAGCAACGGAAAGATTTCACGAAATATTTTTTTTTAAATCATTCGGTAATGAAGGAAAAAATTATTAAAAACGTAGGCTAACTATACTTTTAAACCAAAACTTGTCACTCAAACTTTTGGAGAAATCAAGTTTCAATTTGGTCAAATGCAAGATTTGCTTCTTGACAAAAAAAGAACATCATTATTGGGCTTGAAAATGCACAAAAAGCGATCAAAAAAATTTTAAATTTGTCAAATAAAGTTATCAATTTCAGTTATTATTTCTTTACGCCGTAGGCCTAAAGTTTTTAGGCAATTCGCGCTGACGCCGTCAATTTTTTTCATTGACGCGCACAACACTGCTCAGTGCTCATCATATGCAGTAGCCTACGCCACAAGAAAAGCGATCAAAAAAATTTTAAATTTGTCAAATAAAGTTATCAATTTCAGTTATTATTTCTTTACGCCGTAGGCCTAAAGTTTTTAGGCAATTCGCGCTGACGCCGTCAATTTTTTTCATTGACGCGCACAACACTGCTCAGTGCTAATCATATGCAGTAGCCTACGCCACGTCCCCAACGGTGGTTTGTACAAGTTCTTGGGCCCTTGAAAAGGTTATGTGCCTCTTAAATTATTCAAAGAAACTTCTTGACCACCCCTGCTGTAGGCTACACAAGTCATGTCAACATGCAAGCTTTAAATTTGAATGAAGGCCGATTTGCTGCACTGAATAGCAGTCAGAATCGTGAAGAAATTCGTATGCTTTTTTGATTTAGGAATTTTTATCTTCTGAGTGAGAAAGCTTCTTTAAGAGCTTAATCCTGGCAGTTTTGCATAATACTTGTAAAGGCTTTGAACTGTTGGTGCAGGCCCATCCCCATCACCAAGATTGACAGAGATTCCGATTGTTATTGTGATCTTTAAATTATTTCATCACTAATAGGTGCCGCTAAAAGAAGAGCTTTCCTTAAATTGCGTTGCTCAAGCTCACACATCATAAGTCGAACTAGTGTAACTTGATTTTAAAGTTTCTTTATTTAAAAAATAACTAAACTTTCGGGGAGACTGCTGTTTGTGCATGTTTAGTGTTATTGTTGACATACCGTAAAACGGGGGGAATAGGAACATAGGGGTGAATAGGAACAAATTATAGACTTAGAATATTTTGCATATTTCCTTATATCTGTTTATATATTTTTGCAGGCTCGCATGTTATTTTGGTTAGGCATTATATAGAGTGTAGAATAGCATAAGTGTTTGATCTGTACTTCGACAGACTTACTGCTGAGCAGAGATTTTTTCTTGAAAGTTTTTGGAGTGTTTTTTGCAACCGTGAAAAACTTCTATTCCCTGACGACGTTGAGCAGAGGTGGAGAACTTTCATATTGCCAAAGACCTCGGCCATAGTAAGTAGTTTACGCTTCATGGTAATTTTCAATTAAAATCCTAACAAAATTTTGTGCTCATGGATTTCATTTTTTTCAGACAAATTTTCGAAATTTTCGGGGAGAATAGGAACACGCCAAAAGAACATGCCACGAACATATAAATCGGATCCTCGAGGAAAAACATACAAGAAACATACTCCAGAAGCAATCAATCAAGCTCTGGCAGATCACCGTCGTGGAATGTCCTTTCGCTCATGCTCAAAAAGATATGGGATTCCGATTGCAGTCCTTTGCAGAAGAGCCAACAATCCCAAAATGAAGACTCAAGGGGGGCAAACTGCCTTAGATCAAGAGTTGGAGACATATATGGCACAAAGAGTAGCTACGTGTGCTACATGGGGCTTTCCTTTGGACAACTTCGACATCAGATTCATGGTAAAAGGACATCTAGACAGACGTGGTGTTTCTATTCCACGTTTCAAAAACAATTTGCCAAGCAAAGATTGGGCCGATTCATTTGTTAAAAGAAATCGTGAGATTGTGTCTTATCGGATTTGTCAAAACATAAAGCCTTCAAGAGCATCGTTGTCGCCTGCCATTGTCAAGACATATTTTTCTAATCTTGCAGTGTCGATTGCTGGCATTCCACCAGCCAACATCGTGAATTACGATGAGACCAACTTAAGCAATGACCCAGGGAGAAAAAAGGTCATCACTAAGCGAGGCATCAAATATCCAGAAAGAATCATGGATCATAGCAAATCATCAATATCGATAATGTACGCTGGCTGTGCAGACGGCACTTTGCTTCCGCCATACGTTTGCTACAAAGCAGTTCATTTGTATGAATCGTGGACAGTTGGAGGGCCATCCGGTGCTCGATATAATCGCTCTAGTTCAGGATGGTTCGAAATGCAAACGTTTGAGGACTGGTTTGTGAGCATTGCGCTTCCGTATCTGAAAAATCTGGAAGGGAAAAAAATAATGATCGGAGACAACTTAAGTTCTCACTTGTCTGCTGAAGTCATAAAACAGTGCGAGGAAAACTACATTGCGTTTGCATTCTTGCCACCAAACTCCACCCACATCCTCCAACCTCTTGATGTTTCCTTTTTTCGGCCTCTTAAACGTTCCTGGAGGAAAATACTGGAGAAAGAAAAGCGCAACTGCAAAGGTTCGGCTGGCCTTTCTAAAGATTCATTCCCTTCCCTCCTAAATACGTTGCACAACGATGTGTATAACAATGCTGCGTCAAATCTGAATTTGGTTTTGAAAAGTGTGGAATTTATCCTTTAAATGAAGACAGGGCTCTTTCCTCACTTCCACATCGCAGTACCGGTACCGAACCAAATGATGGAGATTCGTTTTCTGCAGTGGATGATACCTTAATTTCAGTATTGGAAGGAATGCGTTACAAAGCTAATGCGCAACACAAAGCTCAAAAACGGAAACGGCTAACTGTGGAACCCGGAAGAAGTGTAGGAACGGCCGATGTTCCTTCATGTTCTGATCAAGGTGTGTCACCGGCACAAACTTGTATTAACATCGAATCAACAGAAGTGGACGATTTTGAGGAGGATCATATTGTTGAGATAAATGCGGCAGGAGATTATGTAATTTTTAATTATGAAGGGGAGGTTTTTCCTGGCCAGATCATAGCTGTGGAAAGCGAAGGCTGCTTAATTAAATCTATGGTAAAAAGCGGCTTCCATTGGAAGTGGCCGAAAGACGAAGACATCTTCGTTTATCCTTTTTCAGATCTCAAAAGGAAAATTGCACCTCCACTGGTCAGGAAAAGGGGCATATTCGCTGTACCAGAACTCGATTCCGTTTGGGGATTTTGAACTCTGATATTGATTGATTGACTGCATGGACTTATTTCTTGAGTAACAATAAAACTTCGTTTAAATGCAATTATGTGTGCATTAGTTGCTCCACAACTCCCACATGCGTTTGTCATATTGTAGATTATTAGCCACAAGTCGAAGCATGTTTCTTTTAGCAACATCAGTTGGGTTTTATAGGAACAAATACTTAAAAAGCAAAAGCGTTCCTTTTCACCCCGAAGTGTGGGGTGAATAGGAACATCACTTATTTGTTTCTGCTTTCTAAACGTAGTTACTTTCCAACTAATCTGGTTGTTACACGTATACCTAGTGTTGATGTACACATTTTGGAACTATTGTGGTATTGGTTAAGTCGGTAATTTCAAAACAGCATTACAAAATACCTCCAAATTGTTCCTATCCACCCCATCTTACGGTACAAATCATCAGTGTTGTAGCCTACGCGTCGATGAAATAAATTGACGGCGTCAGCGCGAATTGCCTAAAAACTTTACGGCGTGAAGTAGCCTACTGCGTCAGCTCTCAAAGTAATTGACAGCGTCAGCGTCAGCGCTTATTTAACCAGGGTCTCACAAAACGGAAGTATTTCAACCAAGTTCAGGCTAACAATAGCTATGAATAAAGAGCAGGTATTATGTTTTGAGACTGTATTGTAATTAGCTGCTTAGCCTATTAGTTATTTCCTTGTAGAAACACAAACATTTCAAAACGTTTGTCTGACAATCTGCTGCGTTTGGGACGCATAATGTCCTTTTCAAGTGAAAATATGTGTTCCACAGCAGCGCTGGACGGTATTGGTGTGTTTGTGTTGTATTTCAAAAACAAGCCTTGAAAACGTTCACTCGGAAATGTATCACTGTTCCAAGCGTGCTGTGGTGGTTTAGCATATATAAATCTTTAAATCTTTTAACGAGGTCCACTGCAACAAAATCGCTCTTTTCAGGGGCATAGAGCTCTTGAAATAAAGTATCTTCAACCTCCGCGATGACATTCATTGATTTTTCGCTTTCTCTCTCTGATCCCTCGTTCTCGATAGGCTACTGCTCACGATATGAGTGATCAGATCACCATTTGGCGAACTTCTTCCGCTTGTATTCCAGGTAGCCATCCCAACCAACCCGAAAGACGGTAATTCGGTTGAGACGCGCTGGTCAAAATGCATTGTGCAACTCTCATTGTGAAACGAGATAACAAAAAATGACGCGCAGCGCTTGACACTTAAAATCGGCAAAATAGTTGACGGCGCTATCACTTTCGTCAATCAAAAAAAATGACGGCGCTAGCCTCAGCGTCAGCCGTCAACGTACAACACTGCAAATCATGGCATATACCGGTACTTTGGCACTTTAGCGAGGAACCGAAGTCCCAAAGAGCATCTGGCAGCACCGGTAACATAAACTGATTTTGTCACTTCATGATTGACGTAGTGAAACCAACCAGCCTTCCCCCCCATGTGGGCTATGTAACCTCAGTTTTTCTACGATTTGACATTCATTGATTACGCTTTGGCAATTTAATTTCTCAAGAGTACCATTTTATCGAGAGATTAAAATTTCATCGGCCTGCAGTCATGTGGGTCGCCAAGGTACCGGTATATCAGCCCTCTGGAAGTTTGCCCAGACAGGGTACCGTAATCAATGCATGGTTTGAGCTGTGATTTTAGCACAACCAAATTGGTGTTAAGCAAAGTGCTGGGTCAAATACTTTTGGTTTGACTGACTCCACATGCAGGCTTACAGTGATTGGTCTGTTCTAGGATTATGATTGCATGTTGTCGATTCTTCTTTATGTTGATATTAACAGTTAGAGCTGGTTGAAAAATTGGTTATGTGGTCTTTCTTTTCAAGAGATCCAGCAAAAGGCTTCCCTTATGAGGTTGGAGAAAAAGTTAGTGGTTTAGAATCGGATCAATGTATTTGGAGCTTACATGAAGGGAAACAAAAGGTACCGGTATATAAATGTTCAGTCTGCAGTATTATAATACAGTGTAAAACAATGGCTTGACATAACTGAACATACCTGTACAAAATAAGTCTAGCTAAAACATCTACCACGTTAAATAAAGTATATATTGGAACTAGTGTACAACTGTTTAAGTTAACGAGAAATTTACTCCATAAAGAATTTCAACAAAACCATTTGCAGTTGCCTATGCATTGCATATCCAAATAGTTGTCAGGCCATTTAGCTCGCAACAATTCAGCAAGTGCTTCAACTCAACAAATTTGTACATTTTATCTATTGTCCAAGTCAGCGAATGAGATTTACTTGCTGAGTTAAGACTAAGCTTGATCACTTGTTAAACTCGTTTTGCTGACTTCTGACATGCTATGCTTTGGCTTGCTCAATTGTCACTTTCTCAGTTTCATCATTTGCTAACTTCATCACTTGCTGAAATGTCCCTTGGTCAGGTGCCATAATAAACATCGAAATTGTGTTTATCAAAATTTTACTAATTTTAGTCGTTTCAGACTCTATTGATATGCAGAAGGATTTGATAAATATTATTCAGTTTATTTATTTTTTCTGCAGAGCAATGGACAACCAGTGTCAGTATTCATGTTTGACATCACTTCTAACAGTGAAACAATGAAGCAAACAGCTCAAGCATCTGTCAAACGTCTAAAAACCTTGCGTCACCCTAATGTGCTCTCTTTCATTGATAGGTACGGTATGCAAAATGTTAAAACATGGTTTCAATTTCATAATATGAATATATAAATGATAGTTTAATATTTATATTGCATGAAGCTTTGTTTATGCCTAGACATCAAATCAACCATTTTTATAAATTAATTTAAGATCTGCAGACGTTGAATCAATATAAAATATGGTTGATTTGCTTTCTGGAATGTTGTTATGTCTGTGCTTCAACATCTAAGTGGATATTTGATTGTCAATAGTCAACCTTTAAGATATGGATCATTAAATATAGGAATAACTAGTTTTTTGATCAGTTTAATTTGCAAAACATACCAATTCAAAAAGATGTGATTTTAAAAATGATTTTTGTCTGATAGTTTCAAACTTAAATTTGACTAAATCTTCTAAATAAAAATTTTCACGTTTTTTACTTCTTGAAAAGTCTGTCTTCTGGTAGCTAAAACAAAACCTTGTTAATACAGGTTTCCACAAACTTTTTAAGCCTGAAGACTTTTTTTCTACCATTCTAGAATTGAAAAACAAGGCAGGTGTCTTTAGTCTTGCCCTGGTTAAAACAATGTACAGTTGAAGTAAGGTGACTACTAAAATTGTAGTAACAAAGGTTACATATGCAATAGATTGAGTTTAGCTTTTAACAGCATGATTGATTGATTGTTGCTTACTTCACAATGTAGATACTAACAGTCGAGTCATGAGTATCTACATTATGAAAGGTTATGTTTTCATTGTTAATTTTTACCAATGTTTCTGGCAAATTTTTAAAATCCAATTTAAAGATTTTTTTGTTTTTAAATTGTAACATACTCTTAGCTTGGAAACAGACAAGTGTATTTACATGGTGACGGAACCCACCAAGCCTCTCAAGCTTCACTTAGAAGAGCGTGAAAAAGAATCTAAAACCACAGAACTTGCGGTATCATGGGGGCTTCACCAAATAGTGGTAAGCTAAATCAGAATAAAGTTGCCATGACACTGTCAGAAACAAAACCATGCAATGCCTGTATGTACTTTTAAGTTTTATTTCAGTATTTACTAAATCTTGTAGATATTTGTCAAAAATGTATTGGTACCATGAAATGCTTGTAGTGTTTTTGCAGCCTTGTCAATACTTTTTCTTTTCACTTTAAACGACTTAAAATCAGTTTAAATCTTAATATATAATGATTTATGAATGCACTTTACTGAATGATGCGATATTTGTTTTCAGAAAGGCTTGAGCTTTCTTCTTAACACTGTCAATCTAATCCACAACAACGTGTGCATGTCTTCTATGTTCGTAGATGCTGCCGGAGAATGGAAATTGGGTAAGTGTTATTAAATAACATTAAAATTTCACAATCGTATGTAACTTCCTAGTAAAGTTGGTTTTTGTGAATTTTGATACAAACATTCATATCGAGTAATTTTTCTTAACCCCACATCTAAGTAAAATTTTCTTCCTGGTAATTGAGGGCAAAAACTAAAAACATGCAAAAGCTACATGCTGGAGCGATGAGAATCCTCAGATGTAGCTAATTTTTTTATGCTTACAAAAAGATTTGTTTTCCATTTCCAGTTATAGTGGTAAAGTAGTAAACAATCTTATTTTGATGTCACCAAGGTGGAATCGATTACATGTATCCTGCATCCGGGGAGGGCAGCAATATCCCACCGATAAAACCACTGCCTGCTCTAGAAAAGTACGATCCTCCTGAGAAGACCGGATCTTCTGGAAGAGGGAAGAAGACTGCAAAATGGTGCACAATCTTTCTACTATAGTTTTACATTTCCCTGTCGAAGAAATGTCTGGTCTCGATCCTAATGTAACCTTGAGCTGTTGTTATCCAAGCAGCAAACTTCGACATTATGACATTGATTCAACATCTGCAGACGTTGAATCAATGTAAAATTGACGGATTTTGCTGTTGATATCTACTGTTATATGTTCATCAGTACAGGTTAAAGGCGTCCAATACAATTCTATATTTGTCCATAGCGTACTGTACTATATTTGTCCATTCTATATTATGTCCATACTGTACTGTATTTGTCAATAAAATTTCTTTTTTATTCTCCATATCAGTAACCTTTTTTATAACACTGCTTTTATTTTTCACTTAGGTCATCAGACATGTGGGGGCTTGGCTGCTTGATATGGGAAACTTTTAATGGAAATTTACCACGAACGTCATCTCTAAAAGTTATAGGAAAGGTATGCTATTCTGCTCCGGATAATTTTAAAGAAAAAAGATGGTAGTTGTTCGGTTTATTCGATACGTTGAACGCATGAGAACCTTTTAATGTTTTGATTGGTGTTCGTTTCAGATTCCAAAGCCTCTGGTGAGAAGCTACTGCGAGCTGGTTTCAGCGAACCCTGCCGCCCGACCAAGTCCCGACAAATTCTTAGAAAATTGCAAGCTTCCTGACTCCTTTATGAACAATTACTTCGTACAGACCAATTTGTTCCTTGAAGAAATTCAGGTATGGTGGTCAAACATTCTGATTGACTTGAAAAACCATTTCGATAAACATGCAACAACAAGTTCTGTGAATTTTTGCGTAGTAAGACGTCAAATCGACTACATTTTTTGTTGTAAGATTACCATTAAATTATAATGTTTTTTTTGTTTTTTTTTTAGAAAAAAAAATCTTTTCATGTTTAATTGATCAGCCTTCCTGTTTTCTCGTCTATTTGTCAGATCAAAGAATCCCACGAGCAGTCTACCTTCTTCACCGACCTCACAAATCATCTTGACGAATTCCCACCTTTGTACTCAAAGCACAAGATACTGCCACAGTTGCTCAATGTCTTCCAGTTTGGAAGCTGTGGTCCGTCTGTTCTCCCGCCATTGTTTAAAGTAAATACTCAAAGAAGTTAGGCAGATGTAGCATTTATAACCGTATGGAAAACTATGGGATAGACATGACCAAAACTCACATTGCTCCTGTTCAATGTACGTTGTAAGCTTAGTAGATGAACACCGAACAGGCACCATTTGAGATCGTGTACTGTCTGGTGACAAGAAGTCAAGCACCATCAGGTCGTTGGTAGTGAGTGCCTCCGGTATTTAATATGCTTGAGTACAATGAGTAGCTAGACACTGTACCCCAAGTCATTTCTTTTAGCCAATGCGAGTTGAATACTAAACACCATCGTGCAATTCGCTGTTTGAATGTTTATTTTGCAAGGTTGTTTTTCGCTTTATAAGCTTGGCATCTGCATTTGTTCTAGTAAGCTTAAGTCCCGACTACGATAAGACGCGGTTCATTTTAAATCTTTTTTAGGAATAACAAGCATATACTTTCTAACCACGGTATGTGTTGTTCTACTCAGCTTGGAAAGTTACTGGATTCGGTTGAGTATCAAGCCCAGATAGTTCCCTGTGTGATCAAGCTTTTTACTTCTACCGATCGAGCGACGAGAATTCATCTGCTGCGGCAGCTTCCCATGTTCGTTGAACATCTCCAGCCTGCTGTGAGTGGAACAGTAGCAAGATATTGTCGATCGTGTCGTGTGAGAAACTGGGAAATGCGTTTATTTGCGAAAAAATCGACCTTTTGATCACTGTGTTTACGTAGATTCGCTTTGGTTGGTTTTAACTTTGCTGCAAAGCACTAAATTTCGAAAAAGAACAAATTCTTGATTTGTTAAATACTTAAATTATGCTTGGCAACATTACTGTCCCTGACAATCGTTTTATTTCCAGGTGGTCAACTCTCAAGTCTTCCCGAACATGACCACAGGCTTCATGGATACCAATCCCGCCATACGAGAGCAGTCTGTCAAGGTGAATGTTTAATGAAATAGACCTCCCGGCAATGGATTGTTAAGTAGTTGCCAACGACGAGGTTTAAACTCGTAGCCTTTGGTCACTGCCTTGAACTCTCACTCGTAGCTGAAGGTGTTAGCTTGTCTGAAAAAAACAAACGAATAAATGAGAAGGTTGCGATATTTGTAACATAGTTTTGTCAAAGTATGGCAACATAACGTAAAAGAACATAAAAATAAAAATATGCGAGCTGGAATCTCAAGTATTCCTTCTGAAAAAATTGTTCTGTGGTGTTTAGGTCAGTACCCAAACAACAAATCAGCCGTTTTTTACATTTGCCATTTTTTACATCTGTAGACGTTAAACCATGCGTTAAACCAATGTAAAAAACGACTCATTTGCTGTCTGAGTAAGTTTCAATCTCCTGACGTTTTTTTGATTTTACAGGGCATGCTGCTCCTTGCGCCGAAGTTGAACGACAACAATCTAAACAATGAGCTCATGAAGCACTTCGCTCGTCTTCAGTCACGTGATGACCAGGGACCAATCAGAACCAACACAACAGTTTGTCTTGGAAAAATGATTCCCTTCCTCAATGCCGCTGTAAGTTAATTTGTGTAGGTTCCATTTTAGGTCAGTTTTAACCTAATATTAAAAAGTCAAAGGTCAGCAGTAAAGTTTTTTCCCACATTTGTTCCATGTTACTTTGTTCTTTCCAAAAAAAAAGAAGTCATTAACTTTAGAATTATCAACTTGTAGAGGTTTTAGGAAGAAAGCACTTTGAGATTTAACCTCAATGTTGATGGATTTGACTTGTGAAAGCTTCGTCAATTCTTGTCCAATTTCAAAAAGATATAGTTTTTTAATCAAGTTGGTGAGTACCATAAGCCTGCGAAATTTCAATGCAAACTTACATGGTGCAATGCACAGTTCTAGATCACTTGATATGGAATGACCCAAGCATGAGATTGAGCCGGAAAATACCATTGTTTTTGCACTTATTTTTGACAAGTTTTGCAACGGAAGCGTCTCTATTTTGTTTAGACTCGACAAAAGGTCATTTCTTCTGCATTCTCCCGGGCCATGAAAGATCCCTTCCCAGCCGCAAGAGTAGCAGGGATATTGGCGACGTGCAACAACGTGCAGTATTTTACCACCACTGATGCCGCCACGAAAGTAGGTTTTGACTTTCGATATTTTATCTTTTCTGATGAAACATGAAACTCCCTTTTATGGTACCCTTCTACAACCTTGTCGTATACCTTCTAACCCTTTTTAAAACCTCTTTTATGTAGCGCCCCATTTATTTGTACAGTAGCAATGAGTAGGTTACCTTCAGGACTAATCAAACCTTCACTTTAAAGCAAAGTTAAAATCCCAGCTTATTTCTCTGACCTCGAGTCTAAAGCACTTAAATTGTGTTAACATGGGAAGTTTGAAGAACCAGTTGTTCTGACTACAAATACGTTACTCTTTGACATCAACCGATCGTGGATATCTTTAGGCTCTTCCCTGCCTCTGTGCAGCAACGATAGATCCTGACAAGCAAGTGAGAGAAAACGCTTTTAAAACCATCAAGATATTTCTCGATAAGCTCCAAACAGCTTCTGACAATCCTGAAGAAGCGGAAAAAATGAGTAAGTTTTTTAATTGACTGCATTACGCGCAGTGACCAACGTAGCCAACGGCGCAGTCACACGCTTTGAATTTTACAAATCATTTTCGGGACCACCTTGTCATTTTGCTAGTGCCAGAGTAAATATTTCACAAAAATAAAATACGTGAAGAATTCTCCAGAACATCTGTAGCTGAAATAAGGTGGGCAAATTTAACTTCTATTTTTGAACGTCGAGTCGCAGTTAGTCTACAAGAATAAATCAAGATATGCATTTTAGTCTGTTTGCTTACACCCTACGGCAAACACAAATATATTTGTGGCTTCAGACCAAGTTGCGGCTTCTTCTGCGTCGAACCCTGGCAACACTGCGGGCTGGACAGGATGGATGACAACCGGTGTTACTTCCATCACGTCCAAGTTGTATACGAACAAGCAAAATGCTGCATCTGGTGAAGGTAAAAGTATATTTCCAGCTAGCAAAATCGGTCGTTTTACCATGAATTCAACGTCTTCAAACGTTTAACTGACCTATTTGCTTGCTTGACTGTGTCTGTTATTTTGCCACACATCTCATTCTATGATTTTTATCCGCGTGTGTTGGAATTTGGCTTGACTTTAGTTTTTCAAGGTCTTTAACGAGATTTCATTTACAAACAGCCCTGAAACCGCCTGTGCAATCGCCAAATGCTTCCTCGAAGACCGATGAGAAAACGAGACCTAATGAAAGCATCACAAAGACAATGAAGTCTCTTGACGTGAAAGAGACTTCGAAACCCGACGTAGAAGAAGGCTGGGATAACGACGAGGGCTGGGACGTTGAAGAGGTAGGGAGGCATGCGCCCAAAGAGCAAAATCCGTCTTTTTTACATTGATTCAACGTCTGCAGACGTTGAATCAATGTAAAAATGACGGTTTTTCTTGTCCTGGACAGTCGCGTCGGTGTGTCATTTTCAGTGTTGTTTTGCATCGCTTTGCAAAAAAGCGATTCATTTTTTTTTCGACGTCAAAACGTAATCCAAGCACCATCACGCTGAATTATTCACTTGTTTTCATTCAAGCTGAAAACCTTGTGTTGCTTCGCTGACTAACAGGTGTGGAGTGGTACCTTTGCTGATAAGCTGTTTGCTTGTGGTGGACGGACTTAGCAGCTTCGTGCAGTGCAGTTGCTTAATCCTGCTTTTAAAAATAGTAGGAGGAGAGGTTGCGTTCTCGGTTTGCTGGAATAATTTTGTTTGAATACCCGCGATTCGTGGTCACTGTCCGAAAGAAATCTTCACTTTCCCACAACACATCTATAGTGAAAATTCATCATTTAATTCGTTAGCTCTTAATTGCCTGCTTACGAATACAAGGCCACTTCGTCTTCACCAAGGGTAATCAGTAGACAAATATGGCTGAAGCATCCTCCGAAAAGCTGCTTCCAAAATGGCTTTTAACTTGTCTAGGTGTTTAACGAATCTAAACAAATACCACTGCAATTGTGGCAAATAAGTGTAGTCAAGGCAGCAGTACAAGGAAGTTTAAATACTCCTGGTGTAGCCTAAGTCATAACACAATATATTGTCCAAGTGACTGTTGCAATGTAAGCAATAAGCATATCATCAAGGCTTATACAACCCAGGCAGCAAATTAACCGTTTTTTACATTGGTTCAACGTCTGCAGACGTTCAATCAATGTAAAAAATGATTGATTTGCTGTCTGGGAATATACATGCAAACGAATCATCAAATTTTGTATTAGTTGAATCACGTAACTCCGGTAATGATAATGATTAATCATGTCGCCCACATTGTAAGTAATTGACTTTGTGGAATGCTCATAATGTTAATATTGTGTTTATCATTTCGATTGCTGACAACGTCAACTACTAAATCAATAAACAGGGATGGCAGTTTCTAAAAGATTTCCGATTTCAAACGTTTTAATTAAAGATTTCGACCCTTGGTTCTTGCTCATATCCTCTTTAGTCTTGAAGAAATAAGGCGGCGTATCTGTTTACAGTTCAAATATTTTGCAACCAAAGTAGCATATTACATTAAGCAACTGCAAGTGTGCTTGCATTTCAACCAAAGATAGCGTTATCTCATTATGAAATTTTCTTGCATCCACAAAATACCAGAGTTGTCGATATCCAACATTAAAAACGGTTCTTATGACAAGATCGATTGTATTCTCAAAGTATGAAAACCATGATTTTCACGAATCTGCCATCCCTGAGTGAACCGATTGAACGATTCCATTGATCACGAGTTTGTTCTGTTTGTGCATGTTGTGTCCGTGGTGCAATCGACGCGCGCTTATTAACAAAGGATTTGGGAAAGTCGCCTCTTAAAAGTTACAAATCAAAAAAGCTTGTCACCACTGGGCAACTTCGCGCAATGGAAGAGGATATCTGGCATGCCCTAGATGTCAATGGCAAGGTACCTGTGACTACGCTCGCAAGTAAATTGCTTTGCAACAGCCTTAAGTCAACGTATTTCTTCTACCAAGAATCCAGACAGCAAGTCAGTCGTTTTTTGCATTGATTCAATGTCTCCAGACGGTGCAAAAAACGACTGATTTGCTTTCTGGGAAGTTAGATAAAGTTGATTGAAGACAATTTGATGTGATATCAGTTGCATGTTTTCGTTTTTAGTTTAATAACGCATGTCTTGCTTTCGGTGTTACGGATTTGCATGGCACATTTTATAGTTTATATTGTTTTTATAAAAACCTCACATTATGAAAAGAAGAGAGTTTGTGCTCACCGACCACCATACAGTATGTCATACAATTTTTATGTAGCTTTTAACTCAGGTCTCTTGATATTTTCCAGTTTTGTCGAATCATTAGTTTTGTCGAATCAGCCGCATGCTCTTAAGTGGTGTAGAACTGGCTCCCCTTCAAGTGCCGTATAGGGCTGTTACGACTCGGCTATGCAGTCGTCCGTGTTTATTGTCACTGTGGCATGCAGCTATCGACCTTCAACTTTAATGGCCTGAAAACGAGATTTGCTACGGATTAAGAGCATCTGGCCTAGTTGAACAAAAACGCCTCTACGTCGGTTTAATGTCTGCCGATGGATAACTTCTGTTGGAGTGTGGGATGTGATCATGTGACTTGCAAAAAGCAAGATGGAATATTACATGCTGGTCACTCTACTCTAAACAGAAAGAAACAAACCAAGATGAGACGAAAGAAGACAATGAAGATGTGTACGATGGATGGGACAACACTGCCTGGGATCAAGAGGAGACAGTTTCAGGAGAAAAGGAAAAGAATGAAGATGAATGGGGAGGCGGTTGGGATGGTGATGATGGATGGACCGACCAAACATCAGGTACCGAGATGTCAGCAGGAAGTTTTATTGCAGCCATTTGTCCATCATAGTGTCAACTGTCAACGTAAAGTTTTGATTTAAAAGCCTACATTACTTTCGTATGGCTTAACGTAATTCTAACAACTGTTAGATGTATCGTGCAATCACAATTCTAATTTGTTTTCGGAACCATCATAATTGATATGCTAGCATAGCAAAGAATAGTGCGCTCTAAAAAGACAACATATGAACCTGGCATTTGAATGGGGTTGCTTTTCTCCTCCGATATTCTGTTTGTCGCTTACTTGCCAGTGTGTGACGTCATCATCATGATTCTGACAATTATCAAGGTGACGGTCTTCAGTAGCTGCGTGACACGTTATGAGAATCTGTGAATTATGAAACTTTTTGTCTATTTTGTTAGTTTTGCCAAAGGACGACAATCTTGACGTCACGCCCGCAAGCTCGTACGATTGGTCGCAGGATGTGAAGAAAACGGAGGGCGACTTTTTTAATGACTTTTCTCCGAAACAAAAAAAGGTGAAAACATTTCTGACTTGAACTGGCAACATCATTTCGATTTCAAAGTAACTTCCCAGACGGCAAAATCCGTCATTTTTACCTTGATTCAACGTCTGCAGACTGGGTTGTTCCATTCAAAATGTATCTATAAGCATCGGCTTGTGTTAATATTGACTAGTTTTAGCGTCTTGGTTTGTAGCCTACGACGCATTGTGTTTTATGGATCTCTATTCTCTATGTTTAAATTGCTGGGCGAGTTGCACAGCCAAACCACATACTCAAACTAGACAGCAAATCAATCGTTTTTTACATTGATTCAACGCCTGCAGATTTTGAATCAGTGTAAAAAGCGCAACTGATTTACTGTCCGATTATTATCACTTTCGACTTCAGACATTGACCCAGATAACTCGCGCTACCAAGCCTGCTGCCTCAAAATCGTCTGCGAAGCCTAAAGCACAAACTAAACCTTCCCCCAAACCTCAAGAAGACGCTTGGGGCGCGGATGACTGGGGTGACAGTGGTTGGGGCGACGATAAAGGTAAAAAATTAATTTCATTGTGAAAATATGAAAAGAGACGAATTCGATCATTACCGTAATTGTTTGGTTACATTTAAAATCTTGACGTTCGATGGCCAGTGAAAAGTTTCAGTTTCAATTATTCATGTTTTTTCAAAGCTGAATAAAAAGTTTTTCTGATTTGCATTGGTTTGATGAATGTTTTTATGTAACCATTTCATCAATTTCACTTCCTGTGGTTATGTCATTGTAACCTGAATTGACTTGGATGAATCAACTGTTAGTATTGGTCAGCTTCTATTACTGTACCCCTTTAAATCTGCAGGAATTTCAAAAGCTGAAAAATTAAAGCTTGAACGCGAAGAAAAAAGAAAACTGCGTCAAAAGCAACTACAAGAGAAGCGAGCGGCGAAAGGGGGTGCAAAACTTGGTGCAAGGAAGTGTGATTGAGCGCAACCGATGCTCTTCAATGCTAAAATGGTGCGCCGAAATGGTGCCAACATAATATCATTACCATTCCAAGAACGTGGGAGTGTAAGCTTGAATTTAGCCAAGAATAGAGTATTAGTATTTATTGTACTGTAGCTTTGAATGCTCTTTTGGTGGAACGCTGATCAGACTTCAGATCGAAACAGCTGAGGGAGCATTGAAAGAGTAGAAACTGACAAGACAGATTATTTTCGCTGGCGTAAAGAAGCAGTTGTGTATGTGAAAGATTTGGTTTTGACAAACATAAAATCGTACATAGGAACAAGTTGTTGGGAACTACAGTATATTCTCTCCTGCAGCGTTTTTTTTTTAATGTTGGACTTAAGTTTGTATTTTTACCACTTAATAATGAGATTTTTACAGCGGTGTAGTGGCAATTTCATAGGTACCGAAGCTCTGCTGGGCACTTCGGTTTTAACTTTCATTGAATGGTAAAAATGTTTACTCACATCATTGATGCCAGCGGAGAAGCGGCAGAACGGAGCTCTGGCAGCACTACACCACTGATAGTTTATGATATGATATATTTATCGTATGTAATGATATTCATGAGATGAGGGATTCGTGAGATAGATCGGCGCCTGGTATTATCACCAGTGTGATTACTATCATACGAAGCATCGCCATGAAGTTGAAAGTCGGTGCATAGCCACGACGTGACTTCATAGATTTTCAAAAATTAAACTTCTCAGGCTACTGAAGTAATTGACATAAAATCACAGTGATTTCCATTGAAGGGAAAGGACATATATTTTACCTTACTGTAGCCTGCGTAAGATTAGTCATGGCATCAGCATTCAACGATAGTCTATCAAAACTCTCACCCCATCAGACCCTTGACGTTTTTAAATCAAAAATGATGAAAGTATATAACAACCGAGTAAACATTACTGCATCCCTGTATAAAACTCGGGAGGTATTCCAAAAAGTTTTAAGCCATAAATATTGTGGAAATATTTTGTGACTCGCAAGAATTGGCCCATTGTCTCAAAGGAAAGAGAGCTTCCTACTTGTGTTTTAGCTTTGAGTCGAATCCAATTCCACCTATCTTTAGTAGTTTATTTATGTAGTCTACAAATTGATATTCGCATATGCTTATTGTTTTGCTGTATTAAAACTGTGCAATAAAATAACTTAGATCAAAATGTTTTCTGAGGCCTGTTCAATTCCACCCGTCGAAAGACACTTTGAAGATCAGGATAGTTCCGACCTGGTTGTGTTTTTGTACAAGCCTTGCCAGGTACCGGTACGACGTAATTTTGATTTTAAACTTTAATGAAACTTGTTTACTTTATGCGGCTGTAAAATAACTTAATAGTTTTCATAAACCAAATCAATTACACAAGGGAACACAATTTTTGTTGACTTCAAGATAACAATTGTTTTTGACTAACTTTTGGGCGCTGAATCCAAAAATGACATCAGTTTTTCTCTATCACGTCAAGTTTTTTAGCTAGGCACCAACCACTTTGTCTCATAACCCACAAAAGTACAACATTTAAGACATCTGCGTTTATTGTATAAAACGTTTTAAGAACTACAAGCAACCGAAAGTAACTCCATGGTTTTCAAATAAACATTTATACAGCAATATTTTGTTTCTTAAAACGGATATTGCTTCTGCAGGACAAATAAAGTGCGAGTTTTAGGGCAAAAATTTATGCTTGTAGCTTTTCCTGAC
Source organism: Aplidium turbinatum (assembly GCF_918807975.1). Taxonomy (NCBI): domain Eukaryota; kingdom Metazoa; phylum Chordata; class Ascidiacea; order Aplousobranchia; family Polyclinidae; genus Aplidium; species Aplidium turbinatum. The sequence continues at coordinate 17,216,054 of NC_137480.1, read as the reverse complement.
ATGTTCAAGCTACGTGCAGTCTTGCTTAATACTCAAGCAATAGTCAGCGAGCATATGTAAGTCCCATCGTCCCTGATATCTTTCCTCCCTCACCTTCAGATTTTGGTGGAATCTTTCTCCTTGCTCATCGCTGACCGCATCAAGGTTTTCCGGGAAATTAGCAAGATGGCTATGCGAAAAATGCATCTGGATGCTCATGTTGCAGCCAAGTTATTTGTAGCTTTCCCATAGCTTCTGAACAATTTCGATGTAATTCTCTGCCCGTGTAGGCTATTCCCAAGAAATTCCTTGACAAAGTTTTTAAATGATAACCACGCATTTTCTTCCAATTCTGACATTGAACCACTGAAACGTTCATCTTTGATGAGTTGCCGAATTTGTGGACAATCAAATACTTCAGCCTTAATTTTTTGAATTGACAGGCCAGGAAAAGCCAAAACGAGGTACGGTAATTGAAACAGTGCTTTTAGTTGACAATGCTTTAACGAATTGCTTTATTAGGCCGAGCTTTATATGCAGAGGTGGGAAAATAATTTTCTCTCTGTCAACAAGTGGCTCATGTAGAATATTGGGATCACCAGGTTTAAGGTCAGATCTCGGTCACAAAGCTACTGTCACTTCGAGAGTACGGTAAAAACACATTTTCTTTTGATCGAAAGTATAATAACTTCGCTCCTTTTCCAAGTAAATTTTTCTCATCTAGTCTGGATGCTAAGAGTTCCGAAGCTCTCTTTCCTAGTCCCAAATCTCGTGCCAAATCATTCAACTCATGTTGATGGAATACTACTTCTTGTTCTGAATCATCTTCAATTGCAACATCTTCATCAAGGGAACACGTGGGAACTTATCATGATCCAAATCTTCGAGTGTAGGTGTTTGAACGAAAACTGGAACTGGGATTTCAGCTGAATGAGGCACTGGACATATAGCTGATGGAAGACTTGGATACTCAACTTTACCTTTGTTTTTCTTTTTATACCCTGAAGTTTGCACCAAGCAAAAGTAGCGGTTTGTGTAATGATCTTTAGGCTCTCGCCAAACCATGAGTATACCGAATGCCAATTTGTCACGTGTTCCCTTGGTCTAAATCCGCAAACTCTCGATACACTACTTTAATACCTTGTGGGGTGCCCAAGACTTATCTTGATCACCAAGTTTTATTTAAAATGTACAAAGTAGGCTTGTTTGACAAATGCACTAAAGTCCTTTCTTTGGCCAGCAATAGTAAAATTGCCGCAAATATAGTAAAAGGAATCCGGGTTATTTAGACACTGACGAGCACAGCAGACGCAGACAAGATAGTATTCTAACAAACAAAACATATATAACATATATGGTTGAAAGTGGAAAGCAACTAACTTTAATTTTACCATCCTAATCTAGTTTCGTTGGATGATTAGCCTACATCCTCCTACCGGTACCAAAAATGTGGGAAATAGCGTAGCATCGACCTAAATCGATGCCTGTGCCTTTTTTGCTTAATAATTCAGTTGACCCTTCTTGTATATTACTTACTATATGATTAGCTTGTGCATTCCTATTACGTATGGAAAAGAAATACGGCTAAAGTCGTGAAAAGTTGCATATTTTGGATATATGCTGTAGAGCAAAAACTTGACGTGATAGAAGAAAACTGGCGGCATTTTTGAAATCAGCACACCGGAATTAGCCTAAATCAAGTGAAAAATCAAAGTCAACAAAAAATTTTTTCAAAATTGTTCCCCAGTGTTATCAAACTTTGAAAACTGAAACTCATATCATTACAAAACTCTCGGTTTCACTTTGAAGCAAAATTTTATGGTGGGTTGCAATTTGGTAATCGTCTAATAGCCGATTTATTGCTGTTTAAAACACAAATTGCATAAACTGAATTGTCTGTAGTTTTGCCTACTTCAAAGCAGTGATTTAGAAGTAGGGGGACTGGTTTTCCAACGAGCCTGCATTTCATATCAATAAAAAGGTGTGTCAAGAAAAATTGTTACCGTACCCGAAGTTTTTCAAATTTCAAACAAAAATGCTTTCAAAGTTAACATCACTTAAAGCTCTGTTCAAAAACTAGCCCAATTTTTTTTCATTATCTAGTGACTACAATAAAAGTAACTTATTGAGCAGATTTTGCTGAAGTTTAAACCCTTTTAACGAGGGGTCTCCTACAAACTGAGCAAGTGACAACTGAACTAGCAACATTTCAGCAAGTGGCTGAAGTTGGTACATAATAATGAAATTGAGAAGTCGAAACTTGGAATGTCACAAATCAGCAAAATGAGTTTGACAAGCAAGTCCGACGTGAGCAAGTAAAGCTCATTTGCTGACTTAGCTGAAATATAGGCTAAGCGACGTGCTGAGTTGTTGCATGCCGAGTGGTTAGACGACATCTACGAGTTTTTTTTTTTAGGCAAGATAAATGCCTCCTAGAGTTCTCAGAGCAATATTTTTCTTATTAAACTTAATTTATTTTTTATTCATCTACATTTAGATAACAGTTTTGAAAAAAGCTGAGCTGTTTTTGTAGGCTATGTTGTCCCCCAAGACAGGCATGGAGGAACCATTTTAAAAGTAAGTGGGCCCAGAGGCGCAGCAGTCAATGTCAATCTAACTTTATCATTGAGCTATCAAAGATAATAATCAAACTATAGTGTGTAGGCCTACTAAGTGAGTGAGAACCTTTTTTAGAACTCTCTCTCTGATTTGACGTTTTCGCTACCTTTTCAAAGAAATTTGGCTTTTAAAAGAGGGTGGGCTAGGCCTACCCAGAAAATAAAGTAGGTGGGCCTCGGCCCACGTGGTGTCTCCATGCCTGCCTCAAGATTCAGCTGGTTTAGCCCTCTGGAAGTGCGCTTGAGTAACGCGTTTCAAGGACCGCTCTCAATTCAGCGGCACACATTGGATGGCAGGCTATAATTCGTGGTAGATTCGATGGTAGACAAAGGGAAACTTCAGTCATGATGACCGAGCCTGCGTCATTGGTTCAAATAACTACAAGTAGGCTATGTGAAACTGCTCGGATTAAGCTCTCAAAAAGTTGTTTTTATTCCGGGGACCGGAGAAAGGGATTCTCACTATTAATCAATTTTCCCTGAAGCAAGTCGGAATGATGTCTATTGTCTAGTTGCAGTGCCGTAATTGCACACAGTAGCTTGACCCACACCTTGCATAGCCTATTATTTATAACCTATAATCTCTAAACCTGACCTGCAGTCATGGCTGAATTAAAAAGTAAATAGCCCTGGGTCAGACTGGCTAGCAAAAGCGCCGGAGTCAATTCACCTCATATAGGCTCCTAATTGGGTTTTGTGGCCGTGCTAACTACTGACATATAACCTACTACATGATTTTCCATTCAGGCACGTTTTAAACCTTTCATTCAAGGTTTTGTCACCTTTTCCCGTTCATTAATGTGCTGGTACCGGTAGGTCTATATCGATTTTTGTAGCTAGTATCTTTTTCGTCCCGGACGCGTTAATGACGAAAAATAAAATGATTAATTAATTGTAATGATAAATTAGGGCCTTTATTTTACGGGACGCGAAACTCCGCTTATCCGCCAACACTAGAAGGGTCACTGCACAATATAAGTAGGCTAGATACGCAGTCACATCGAACACTCAAACAGCACCATCAATTTTGAACATATGAATGTATTATCACTAAAGAATGGCAACAACGTTCTAATAAAGTAATAAATGTATCAAAACGCTTATATGACATTTTTTAATAAAATGACATAGGCCTATGCATGTTAGCCTGTATGCCACAGGCTATATAAAGCTATGTTGCATACATTTCACATACCATAGCATTATAAACAATATTCATATGTCAAAAGTAAACAATTACACAATGTAAATATGGTTCTTCTATAACTAAGCAACCTCTTCTCAATATATATTAATGGTTGCTTACAGTTAGTTTTTTGAAGGTAGTTTTTGAATTTTCCGTGATGAACTGGCAACCAAATCTTTTTTAATGTCTTCAAAACGTTTAAGTTCATTCTTTGCGAAACAATTGAAAGCAGTTTCTATCATCTTAAAGTTTGCATGACCAGAATCACACTTTAAAGATAAGCTACGATGCCAAGAAGGTGATCAAATTGAGACATTTGTTTTTCATATCTTTATCCTGCATTACGGGAAAGCGGACTTGAGCGCTATGCATCGGTGTACGCCTTCCGACGTACACCTGACCCACGCTGCAGCCGACGACAACGTCTGTTTCCGGTTGTCTACTCTACTTATGACTTAAATTTGGTACTACCCATTACTCGAAATCGATCACTGGATAAAGGCAATTATCGTAAAGTTTCTTGCCCAGAGAAACAACAGCAAGTGCGGGTGGCTGGAGTCGAACATGCAGGCTCTCGACTGCGAGCCCAACGGGCTAACCACACTGCTGCCGAGTACAGCCGAGACACTGACTCCGTGAGAGCGGAAACAAACATATTACGTTGATTCCCAATAGTGAACGGTCTCCTTTTAATTTCCCACTCTGATAACACAGCATACTAATGGTGCACTGCAAGAGAGGTTACAATAAAACATAGTTCTGTTGGCTTGGATAAACCACCACGATCAGCTAAAGCAAGAAGCTTGCAACCTACTCGTTGCTTTTTTCCACTAAAGTGTCATCTTGACCGGCAACAAGAAGTTCTTTGCAAACATTACATTTCCTACGACGACAAATGCTTCTGTCAATATACCCAGCAACATAGTATGCCACATTCATGTCAGATGTCACAATCCTAAAAAAATCAACCAGCCAAGTTACTGACAATGCAACTTTTGTTGCTGTAATTGCTGGGAAATTTAAGGATGACAATTTGGCTCCAGCTAGCAAAGCTTCTTGTTGAAGTAAAGATGTAACATGTACCATGTTTTTAAATAACAAATTTATATTTTAACATTTAACCGAAAATTATCAGTATTGCAAAATGCATTTCAATGCTGCAAATTCAAAACCTAACGTTCTCATAGAACATAAGTCAAGCTTCCTGCAAACGCCACTCACACAGAATCTAGCTCAACACATCTGTATTTCTAATGCGACATAACTATGAAACCGGTATAGCTTTTCCCTTGATTCTTACGATAGCTGTTATTGATGAAAAGGCTCTACCGGTATATTATGAAGTAAGCGGGGAATTGAAAAAGACAGGCATTCGAAATTAGACTGGCAAAACGAACGGACTGAATTTTAGAACGAGAAGGTTAAATTCACGCCGGGAGAATGTCACTCATCCGACACCCGTCTCAATAAACTAGATTAGTTAGTCAATTTTCTCAACTCCCCGAACACTAAAACTTGTAATATTGATAAACAATAAAATGTATGATTCTATTTAATTCGTTTGCTTTTGTAGGAAGTCATACCCCTAGACTAGACAGCCAGAAGCCTAAATTATCCTTTTAAATTATCCTTTTTAATTAGAGACTTAGAGTCACTCAATATTCCCTAAATTATCCTTTTTATTTTCTTTTATTAACAAAATTTACGACAATAAGAAAGCTAAAAACCCTACACTGGGGGCTCGTCCGAGATTCAGACACGGGAGCTTCAGACACGTAAAAACCCTACACTGGGGGCTCGTCCAAAGGCGAAGTGTAGGCCTAACAGGTTTTAAAAGATTGGTGAGTTCGTGCATTTTTAAGTTAGAAATAGAAATTGTGGCAGAGCTTACATGCCAAATCTTCCATGGGTGATCTTTCTGCTTTTTCTCCAAATCTTTCTGCTTTGGGAAGAATTTTCTTGTAAGTAGCCTAAGTACCGGTAACTAATTGTGTATGAAACAAAGACGTAGAAAAGAGGAGCAAAAAGAACGGTAATGTATTAATATTTATATTTAGGCTACTTATATTCAATGTCCACTTTTTTAAAAGCAACTACCAAATTTTTCCCATTCGTCCGCCAAAGAACGAGACACCAGTCTGAACCAGTTACGGTAGTAGAAAACACATCAATTTTACCTGGAACGCCTGAAAACTCGACATCTTTTTCCTCAGAAAGCGCAACTACATCTTTTTTAAATTCACCTACTAATTTGCCTACGACCGCTGTTGTACTAAGCGCCCAACCGCATAACTCGGCCGCAAACACGGATATGAACAACGAAAACGCGACAACCAGCTCACCGGAATCAGGCCGGGAAAATCACGATCCGCCACCGATGTCGCAGACCGCGATTCAACCCCCAAACGCCACGCTTAACAACGCATTTTTAATACAGAAAACGAAACATTTGCTACTTCTAGAAATGACCCGTCGCTGTATTTGGCTAATGCAAGACAAAAAATAACTCTCCCAAAATTTTACACTAATCAACCGGAACTGTGGTTCAAAATGCTGGAGGCAAAAGCGGCAGCGAACCATATAACTAATGAAGAACATCTGTTCACTAACTCCTTAGAATTTCTTGACGAGGAGCAGGTTGCGTTGGTGCACCACATCTTTGATGATGGAGATGCACATCCCTATACGAAACTAAAAAAAACACTGATTAAACACTACGAACAGACTACAGCGTCAAAGCTGCAGTTGCTGCTGACCGACCTGAAATTAGAAAATAAAAAACCTTCCACCCTCCTAGGCGAGATGAAAACGCTCGTTAGGCAGATTGGATACTTCGGTAGGGATTGCGAAAATTTACTTTTAAATCTTTTCATTCAAAAAATGCCTAGTCACGTGCGCGTCGCCTTGGCAGGGCATTTACAAGAAAAAACAGTCGATCAACTGGCGGAAATCGCAGATAGTATATTTCTAATTAAACAAAACAACGACGCCTGTGGTCAAGACAACCTGTCGAACGCGGAAAACCTTCGTCAAGGTCTGATAAATGATCATCTCCAGCAACAACTTTTAACTTTGACAAAAAATTTGGAGACAATGGGAAATTTTCAAGAGCGCACAACTCATACCCCTCCGTACCACAACGTTGCAAACAGTAAACCGCGCGCTTCTCCCTCTCATTGGTCTCCGAGACAACCGTTCCAACCCCCTTACCGAAATACGCCTTCCCAACCTAAACCTAGGGTTTGGAATCGACATTTTTCCCAACAGAACGGGAATCGATCTAACTTTTCGCCAAATCAAAGCGGTTTTAGGGCGCAATTTAATCCGAGACAACCGTGTTTTTACCACGCTCGCTTCGGTTACAGAGCAAGAAAATGCGAAGGCAACTGTCCCTTTCCAAAAAACGCGCAACTTACCCAACAATAAGTAGGGTTGTTGGGAAGGAAAATTGTGAAAACCACACAAACCTACTACATGTTATCGACAAAAATACAGGGTCTACGTTTCTAATCGACACCGGTTCGGAAGTGTCAATTCTGCCAGTCAACAGCCGTCAAACTAAGCGTAAACCAATCATGCATTTTAGCGACGTAACTGGTAGACCAAGCATCAAATGTTATGGATTGATTCAAGCAAAAATAGACATCGGACTGCAGAAAACTTTCAACCAAACCTTCTACTTGTGCAATATCAATAAAGGAATTTTAGGTTGCGATTTTCTAAAGGCGAACGAAATAACCGTTGACATCGCTAACAAAAAATTAGCACGTAACTCTATCAAAACTTTTTCAGTAAATCACGTTTCACGTAACGCAAACCCTTCACACGCAAATACTTACAACACCCTATTGGCAGAATTTCCTGCGCTAACAGCCGAATTCGATTGTACGAAAGCAGTAAAGCATCGACACAGATTGCATATTATTACGAATGACTCGCAACCAATTTTTAGCAAGCCACGCAGACTTCACCCAGAAATGCTCGAAAAGGTTCGAGCAGAATTAATTCGCCTCCAAGAGAAAGGAGTCATTTTTCCAATCTCTGGGTCTAGTTGGGCTTCTCCAATTCATGTGGTCACAAAAGCAAATGGAAAAATACGTATATGTTCAGATGTCCGAAGAATAAATAACATTACAAAACCAGACAGATACCCCAGTCAAATTACGGTTTCGAAGATTTGCAATCAATCCTGATCGCTATCAGTGCCTCTCAACTTGGCAATGAACGCATTCACGATTTCTTACAGTCCAACATCGACGGCGGCGACAGCGCAGATATGCAATTCGTGTCATCGACACTTAGCCAAGTGATGTCAAATGTTTTTTTCAAATTCTTTCCTCTATTACAAGCCCATTTATTAATACATTGCTAGTCGTATTGTTGTTTTTATCCTTCTTTTGGAGTGCTGTTCTTACTATCATAGCGCTAAAGTACTATCTTCCTGCCATCGCTAAAAGCCTGCGATCATCTGTTGGTAAATTACAACAACGCAGACAATCCCAGCGTCAACCCACACAGGAAAACGGGGGAGAAACCCCACAAGCCCAACTTACACAAGGGTAGCTTTATTTCTCGCCTATTCTCGCATTTTAACAGCTTCACGCATAAGCTGGCATCTGCCGCCATGCATAAATCATGTCGCCTAGTGGTTTCAACAATTTTATGCTATATTTTGTTATTGTGTTATACTACCGTGTACGTACCTTACTTATTACATGTAGCCTACCTTGCGGATGCTACTCTGTATCGCTTTTTGCAGAAGCGCCACCTCGCGACATGGTTGCTGCTACGACGAGATGCGAGAGACATTGAGAGACCTCAAGAGACATTGAGAGACTGACAGCACTACGACGGATGACACGACAGAGTCCTCTATCGCCACCACACGGTGACTCTCATCAACTTACCTCCATGCGAGATGCCTCTATTCAGAGATGCCTTTACTTAAAGAAGCCCTGCGCAGACGACGTCAACTCGGCTAACCTCATAGTCGCCAACATGCACCGAAGCTGCATCGTTACCTTTCAACATGGTCAATCCCATGTCCACTGCTACATTGCGACACCACGCGTAGTTGCATTGTTACGCACTCAAGCCTTCTTCACACAAGAAGCACTGCTGCTTGCGACACACCGACGTGCACCACAGTTGCACTGTCTATCCAGCATCCAGCTGCTCAAAACGTCTGCTTTACAGCTTGAGACCTTACAAGCTGGCCACTCCCATGTCGTGCTCATCATCTGTCAACAGACATAGACTGAACTGCTCATCAGCACTGCTGTCATAGTCTCGAACTCAACATGCTTGAACTCAATAGCATATCTTGTCCTCAAAGACATTACTCTCATAAACGCCATCTTCGCCTAGCACAACCTTCGCGCACGCGTAGCTCACCGCTATTCTATTATTATGTTTGCTTCTATGAAGTGTCAAGCCTATCTCCCCGGACGCGGGGCATGAACAATCAAGGACACTCACCTGCCTATATAGCCTAGCCTACCATATTTGTGTATTTTATCTTGCAAGTGCAATTACTCTAGGCCTATATCGTTCTAAGCCAAAGGGCTTCCAGGGAACATACGACATCGCCTTATCTCTTATGATAAACGACTGTTACCCCTGTAACCGCAATTACTGTAGCCTATTACAGTCCTGCAATTATTGTATATCGTAGCCTACTAAGCCAACATGGCTCCCAGGGAACTTAAGACATCGCCTTATCTCTTATGATAAACGACTGTTACCCCTGCAAACCGCAATTACTGTAGCCTATTACAGTCCTGCAATTATAGTATATCGTAGCCTACTAAGCCAAAATGGCTCCCAGGGAACTTAAGACATCGCCTTATCTCTTATGATAAACGACTGTTACCCCTGTAACCGCAATTACTGTAGCCTATTACAGTCCTGCAATTATTGTATATCGTAGCCTACTAAGCCAAAATGGCTCCGAGGGAACTTAAGACATCGCCTTATCTCTTATGATAAACGACTGTTATCCCTGCAATCACGTTATCGACTACTTGTTAACTTATGTGTGCGTCCAATCTCCTCATCCCACGAAAGGAGGGGGTCATGTGTCTTCCCCTAGCAATTGTTAGCCAACAATTGTCAATTTCTTTGTAAAGTACATATCTTACAACCACACACCTAGATACTATTGCATCATGTATAACCGAGATATTGTAATATTAATTATCTGTTATTTTGCCGTAAGGAGGGAAGTGTGTAACATGTACCATGTTTTTAAATAACAAATTTATATTTTAACATTTAACCGAAAATTATCAGTATTGCAAAATGCATTTCAATGCTGCAAATTCAAAACCTAACGTTCTCATAGAACATAAGTCAAGCTTCCTGTTAACAAACGCCACTCACACAGAATCTAGCTCAACACATCTGTATTTCTAATGCGACATAACTATGAAACCGGTATAGCTTTTCCCTTGATTCTTACGATAGCTGTTATTGATGAAAAGGCTCTACCGGTATATTATGAAGTAAGCGGGGAATTGAAAAAGACAGGCATTCGAAATTAGACTGGCAAAACGAACGGACTGAATTTTAGAACGAGAAGGTTAAATTCACGCCGGGAGAATGTCACTCATCCGACACCCGTCTCAATAAACTAGATTAGTTAGTCAATTTTCTCAACTCCCCGAATACTAAAACTTGTAATATTGATAAACAATAAAATGTATGATTCTATTTAATTCGTTTGCTTTTGTAGGAAGTCATACCCCTAGACTAGACAGCCAGAAGCCTAAATTATCCTTTTAAATTATCCTTTTTAATTAGAGACTTAGAGTCACTCAATATTCCCTAAATTATCCTTTTTATTTTCTTTTATTAACAAAATTTACGACAATTAGACAGCCAAACCCTACGCTGGGGTCGTAAGATAGACAAATCCCTACACTAAAGGGGACTTAGAAAGGTAAAAACCCTACAAAGACAGCATCATCTCGTATTTTATTACCTGAAACATTCAGTAAATGTAATATCTATCTAAGAAGCTTCAACTAATTTCGGCATAAGCATAATGACAGTACTTTATGAAGATAATGTGTTCTAATATGTATATTTTTTCTTTGTAATCAGTCATACAAATTTTGGAGGTAACATGCCAGAAAGCTTCAGTCTCCAGAAATAATTAAACAATTAAGAATAAACAAATACCGTATACTTCTTTATGTGTGCCTTTGCAGCAAAGTGTTAATATTTATGTGAAGTTGCTCTAACCTTTAAACGGATGTTTCACAGACATCACTTTCCACAAATTCTCCACCATTTTGATAAATCGAGCGGTTTCAAGAAAAGATGGGTGATCCTCAGCATAAAATTCCAATCCTCGACTAGTTGATTCATGGAAAATGCCTTAAAATGTGTCATATGTTTAAGAGTTAATACATTGCAACTTTCAAGAACACTGGAGTTAATATAAATGACAGTCATGCAAAATTGATAAGCAAGCATATTTCTTTATATTGCAAACAAGCATTATTAGATTACAATATAAAATACAGACAAAACCGGATAATTGCATACCGGTAGTCCAATTGTCAATTTTTTTATTCCACATGCAATTCTCCAATTATCTTATGGTTTGGTATTCAAGAATCTCATGCGATAAAACGGTTTGTGTATTTAACCGAGATATATATATGTGATAAATCAATTTTATCTGCACAAGTCAAAATTTTAGTTTACGATTAACAAAAAATACTGTAAACATACTTTTTGACTTACTGAGAGCATGTGTCAGAAAAACATGGCTTGCATGAGTGTTCCAAAATGTGTTCAAAGCCAGAAGTTGGAATATCAAAGTAATACTCTTGCATTCTCTGTGACAATCATTTAACTTCCAATTTTTTGTGGTATTGCTCACACCCATTTTTCCTCAGTTCAACATCATTGGGAAATTTGAACAGAGAAATTTTAACCTCGCTTCTTGATTTATATCCAGTTGTAGGCTACATCAGAGTACATAGAAAATGTTACCCATTTTAAGAATTGCGGTAATGGTCAAATGCATTATAATTATATAGTTATAAATACTACTAAAGGTATAAGAATGATTAGTACGTTAAAACTACAGAATTACCTATTACATCAATACCTTGCCTAGGTTTTATGTGTGAAGCATTTTCTGGTATAAAAGCTGTTTTATTTGAGACAGGTGACAGATTTTACATAAATAAAACAATCAAAAAGTATATGGGTAATCCACTTAGTTTTCATTCTGCTAATAACAGGATTTTTGCTTTATTTGAACAAATGAATAATATTTATTACATGACATCTAAGGTTTAACAAATACCAACATACCTTCAATGTCATCATTATTATAAACTAATTGACTACTGTCATTGACTGACTAAAATATAGAGCAGACTATAAGACTAAAGAAAAGTTTAAAAATAGGCCGATTAATAGACCGGAGCCGGTCAAATAGCCACTGCCTTGAAAATAGTCTCCACTGCTAAACTGTGTTACTGTTTTGAGGTGGCTGCTGACTAGATGACCGTTTGGTCTTTTCGCAGTCTCCTCGTCATATGACACACAACCGATTATTATTGTATACTTTGTATTCTTTTCATGTTTGTGTTTGTGACAAATAAGTGAACTGAACTACTGGTTTGAAGTGCAATAGTCATTAGTCACACCAACAAATTGTTGCCACAGTTGATACCTATATGATATATCCCACACCAAATTAACGTGTTAGGCTTTACTAGTGATTGCTACAGTCCATAAGCAAAAGGTAGCCATAGATTCAATGCAGACATTATAACTTGCTTTAGCAAAGTCCAAAACCAACCAAACTATAAGCCTGCCTTAGGCTAACGTAGCCTACTGCTCAAAAGCACTTTATCAAATTTGTATAGTTGACACATTATTTCCTTTAACTTTTTCAAATTGAAGTACCAGAGCAACAATCTTTTGGTTACTTATCACTTGCAGATGCACTGCACGCTAGCTTACTGCTAATCACCAAAAGGAAGTATCCTGAAACTAACCCTTCTAGTGTGCGGATAAGGAAAAAAACGGGTGAGGCTTCGTATCCCGTAATATAAAATCCCCATGATAAATGATACACAACGCGAAAAGGAGTATGCCAGATCGTTTATTTCGTAAGGTTTCTGAGAAAAAAAAGATTGCTACAACTTTTCTGATCATTTGAATTCGGATTAATGTTTCAAAAATATTTTGTCGTCTTCTGGAAGAATTTTCTTCATTTGCACCTGTCACCGCGGGATGCAACCTAGTTCGTACCATGAACAGTTCGTACCTTGAAAAGATCGAGAGAAAAAATTAAAACAGATAAAGTCACTGATTGCAGTTTCCGCAAACATTTTAAAATTTTTTCCCTGAAAAGATCGTGAGAAAAATTAGCTCAAAGCCGAAGTCCGCTGATCGCAGTTTCCGCAAACATTTTTCCGCAGTTTCCGCTAACCCCAACCATAGAGTAATCTATGCTCTAACCCTAACCTTCACTGATCGCAGTTTCCACAAACATTTTTCCGCAGTTTCTGCTAACCCTTACCCTAACAAACATTTTTCCGCAGTTTCTGCTAACCCTTACCCTAATTCTAACCATAGAGTAATCTATGCTCTAAACTTAATCCTCGCTGATTGCAGTTTCCGCAAATATTTTTCCGCAGTTTCCGCTAACCTTTACCCTAACCATAGAGTAATCTATGCTCTAACCCTCGCTGATCGCAGTTTCTGTTAAACGCAGTTTCCGCTTACCCATGGATCACGGAATTAGAAATTAATAAAAATTAAAAATAAGAATTAAAAATTTAATTAAAAGAATTAAAAATCTAATTCAGTGATCCATGGCTTACCCTAACTCTAACCATAGAGTAATCTATGCTCTAACCTCTAACCCTAACCCTCACTGATCGCAGTTTCCGCAAACATTTTTCTGCCGTTTCCGCTAACCCTAACCCTCGAATTTGTTTCAAATTGTTTGGGGAAACTCCGATCAGCGACTTCGGCGTTGTGATATTAAACTGCGATCATCGACTTCGGCTTTTTTTATTTTTTTCTCTCGATCTTTTCAGGGTACGAACTGACTGTACGTATAGTTCAAGGTACGAACTAGGTTGCACCCGTCACCGCGTCGGTATCCGTTATAATCCAATCGTTTTGATCACGAGATCCGATTTTATGCCAAGTTTTCTTTGTAGGGCTAGCTCAGGTATTTATCGTTTTTGTACCCGACACAAACAGGATTGTTCATGCAGGTTTTCCCAGTGATTTGGCAGAACAGCGTTTGTTTCATTGTTCGGCAGGCTACAGTAGGCTACTTGCCTTCAGCTTTTAATTTATAGATCAAGGAGTAAAGATTAAATAGGTTGTGAAGTTGTTAAAAATAAAATTAACAGAGTATGAGGATTTCCTGTAGCCTGTTAAGATCTTCAAGCCTAGATTTTGGCTGACTTCAAAAGACGGTGCTCTTGCACAAGACGCCCTGTTGGTCAACTGGACAAAATAATGACGTCAAAAACGTCACACACATTGGAATATACTATTATGAAAGAGGAAGTGCGGGGTGGAAATGCAATGAAACACACCAGAAGGAAATTGTCTCCCATTTATTGATTTGTTGTTCAGTTTAAACAAATATGCGATCGGTGAAAAGCACAAGCATAGATCTAACCAAAAAAGTTAATACCAAGTCCCACTATGCTACTAGCTCCATCTGGTGGCCACCTAAACTTGACCAAATTCAAACCATAACGAAAACATCATTTTAAATGATAAACAATCTAAATCAAATCCAATTAAAAGAACATGTCACTGTTTATTGAAGGGCTAACCTTCATTTTTATATCTTATTTAAAATATGAGCAATCGTTGTTCGAAGACAGCCCCCCCAACGAAGCTTTTTCCCAATGCATTTCAATGGCGAATCGATCGTCTTTCAGTTCACGCCCTGCGTGTTCACGATAATTAATTGTCTCCCATTTATTCATTTCTTGCTCAATTTCAACAGATTTGCTATCGTTGAAAAGCACAAGTATAGATTTAACCAACTAAGTTAATACCAAGTCCCAACATACTACTAGCTCCATCTAGTGGCCACCTTAACTTGACCAAATTCAAACCATTATCAAAAGTTTATTTGCAATGATAAAAACATTTAACGACAACCAATTAAAAGAACATGTCACTGTTTATTGAAGGGCTAACTTTCATTTTTATATCTTATTTAATATGCGAGCAATCGTTGTTCGAAGACAGCCCCCCAACGAAGCTTTTGCCCAATGCATTTCAATGGTAAATCGATCGTCTTTCAGTTCACGCCCTGCGTGATCACGATAATTAATTGTCTCCCATTTATTCATTTCTTGCTCAATTTCAACAGATTTGCTATCGTTGAAAAGCACAAGCATAGATCTAACCAACTAAGTTAATACCAAGTCCCAAAATACTACTAGCTCCATCTAGTGGCCACCTAAACTTGCCATAAGGGAGTCCTACCCATTACTGTAGCCGCCACATCGTCCATTTGCCAAAAAACAGCCCTTTTCAGGGCTACCTAATGATAAAAAAGAGTTGCTGCCCACATACTTTGTGATGTTTATTCTATTACAAACAAACTAGGCTAACAAAAGTGCAATGTCGCATGAAACAAAATTATTTTTTTAACTTAATAAAATTTACGTTTGTAACATGATTTTTGTGTGTCAACGTTTAAGGTTTGGACCTATGAATCATTTTGTTTACACACAAGGATGCCTTTGGGAAAATGACTTCATGTGGTTATGAAAGAACACGAGAATGCAAGCCCAAGTCATTTCATTACAGTTTCGTTACTTACCTTTGATCCATATTTAAGCCTAGGTTTATTCGGCTTAGCCTATGTGTTGTGAAAAAATTATTTGGCTAAGCATTGAACAAAGCATAAGTATCCGCACCCACTGTATCGCTGGTTGTTGTTTCTTTTTATTATTTGCAGAAGTTTCTCCATCCAAATAGGAACAATTTTCTGGTTCCTGCACTTGGAGCTGACATCACTTGCTTCCTCAACCGAACTTTTCCAGTTGATGTCGACTGCGGGCCGAGTGACAAGAATTCTTCCACGACCTCACAAAGGATCAAAGTTCTACACCGCTCTAGAGCACACATCGCTTTCCTATTGATCAGTGTTTGTTACATTACTTGATTCGGACAAGCCATTACACCACCAATTAGGCTATTTGTGTGCCTGATCCTAATCCTTTCTATGACTTTAGCATTTTTTCAATATAAATGGGAGACAATTAATTATCGTGAACACGCAATGCGAATCCAAAAAGACGATCGATTCGTCATTGAAATGCATTGTGCAAAAGCTTCGTTGGGAGGCTGTCTTTGAACAACGATTGCTCATATATTCAATGAGGTATAAAAATAAAAGTTAGCGCTTCAATAAACAGTAACATATTCTTTTAAATGGTTGTCGTTTAATGTTTTTATCATTGCAAATAAACTTCTGATAATGGTTTGAATTTGGTCAAGTTTAGGTGGCCACCAGATGGAGCTAGTAGTATTTTGGGACTTGGTATTAACTTAGTTGATTAGATCTATCCTTGTGCTTTTCAACGGTAGCAAATCTGTTGAAATTGAGCAAGAAATGAATAAATGGAAGACAATTAATGTATCGTGATCACGCAGGGCGTGAACTGAAAGACGATCGATTCGCCATTGAAATGCATTGGGCAAAAGCTTCGTTGGAGGGCTGTCTTCGAACAACGATTGCTCGCATATTAAATAAGATATAAAAATGAAAGTTAACCCTTCAATAAACAGTGACATGTTCTTTTAATTGGTTGTCGTTTAATGTTTTATCATTGCAAATAAACTTTTGATTATGGTTTGAATTTGGTCAAGTTTAGGTGGCCACTAGATGGAGCTAGTAGTATTTTGGGACTTGATATTAACTTAGTTGATTAGATCTATCCTTGTGCTTTTCAACGGTAGCAAATCTGTTGAAATTGAGCAAGAAATGAATAAATGGGAGACAATTAATTATCGTGATCACGCAGGGCGTGAACTGAAAGACGATCGATTCGCCATTGAAATGCATTGGGCAAAAGCTTCGTTGGGGGGCTGTCTCCGAACAACGATTGCTCGCATATTAAATAAGATATAAAAATGAAAGTTAGCCCTTCAATAAACAGTGACATGTTCTTTTAATTGGAATTGATTTAGGTTGTTTATCATTTAAAATGAAGTTTTGGTGATGGTTTGCATTTGGTCAAGTTTAAGTGGCCACTAGATGGAGCTAGTAGTATTTTGGGACTTGGTATTAACTTAGTTGATTAGATCTATGCTTGTGCTTTTCACCGATCGCATATTTGTTTAAATTCAACAACAAATCAATAAATGGGAGACAATTTCCTTCTGGTGTGTTTCATTGCAATTTGCATTTCCACCTCGCACTTCCTCTTTCATAATAGTATATTCCAATGTGTGTGACGTTTTTGACGTCATCATTTTGTCCAGTTGACCAACAGGGCGTCTTGTGCAAGAGCACCGTCAGTATTGTATAAAATACGTTAAGGGCACTGCAAGCATTTGTATAAAACATGATACATTGCTGAGAAATGTGTACCATACCTAGAAATAATATCTTAGTCTCTATATTATGTATATTTTTTTTTAATGTAAATACCTTGCCAGAGTATTTAAGGTTTGTTATACAGTAAATGCTTACACTTAATCAAATTTTATTTTATGTAAATATGACTTAAGTACCGTACTTTTCAAAATAGCCTAAACTTTTCAATTGCAAATGCAACACAACAAATGAAAACAGAAAAAGAACAGTCAGCTATGTTTGCATGTCATTAGCTCAGTGGTTACACAATCGCCTCAAGATCACGCCGCGCAAGTTCGACTCTCGGGGTGTGCGCTTGAGCAACGCATTTCAGGACTGCTCTCCATTCAGCGGCAACTAGTGAATGGAATAATTTCTAGGCAACTACACTTCAACAATCGGAAAACTTCACTCTGTTAATCTCGGTAACCGGCCCTGAGTCAAGAGCCTCTACAAGTACGGTACGGTATGCGAAACTATTAGGTAGGAATAACCTATCAAGGCTTTGTCAGTCCGAGGATAAAGATTCCAAACCAACCATTATGTCTTTTTCCTCTGACACAGCTGCATGCTTTTAAGTGGTGTTGAACAGATGTCCAATGTCCATTAGTGACATACTAACCTCCCCAATAGTGCAGGTGGTTTAGCACCCGACTTTGTGTACTAAGAAACCTTACAACCAAACACTTCTAATTTGATTCCTAATGTGTGTGCAACTGTGCATGAGTAATGCACATCTTAAAACTGCTCTTCGTTCAGTGGCATTTCATTGATAATAATAATTGTGTTTTTATTTGCGCCTATTGCAATAACATACACTACACTGCGATCACAGATGCGATATAACAGACGACAGGAAGCAGCGAAGTGACAAATAATCAGTGGTGGGCACTAGTTACTTTGAAAGTAACTGAGTTACAGTTACAGTTACTTCGCTCAAAAAGTAACTAGTTTCAGTTACAGTTACCGTTTTTTAAAAAGTAACTAGTTACAGTTACAGTTACTAGTTACAGTTACTTTTCAAAGAAAATGGTTGCATATGAGTACTGATCTACAACTACTCTTCTTTGCATGAAGTATAATAGGCTACAAGATGAAAAATACATGATAAAGGGCAAAATGATACTTTGTTCGTAGCTGTTGCCTAACTACAAAACAGCGACCACTCTTCTAGCTGTCCACATAGGCTACTATACGGTAATGCTTCTAAGATCCCATAATCTAACTCCAAAACGCCCGCCTACCAAATTTGAAACAATAAATAATTGAAAAAATAACATGCACAGGACCAGTGCCGGTCTTAGGGTATTTCGAGCCCTGTGCGGAATATGCTTTGCGGGCCCCAATGACACTTATCCAAATCATCCAATTCTGTAGCGTAGCTAGGTATTTTGAAAGGAGAGAGGGGGTTGACGGCCGGCGTGCGAAGGCTGACGGCGTGTTTGCCGAAGGTGACCCCCAGCGGCAGAGGGTCTGGGGGGCCTCCCGCAGAAAATTTTGAAAAGTTACTTTGAATTTGGTGCAATTGGAGAGCATGTTCAACAAAAATTTGGGTATGAATATTACTGTAAAGTGATGCTGTCCGGTGGCATAGCAAAAGGATAAGATCATGTTTTCTTTGGCATTTTTCGGAAATAAAGCTGAGTCTCTATGTTTTCTGCATTTTCTAAATTGCGGGCCACCTAATTTGCTGGCTATCCACCTAAATTGGGCCGGGCCACCTAAATTGCGGGCCACCCTGTGCTATCGCACAGTTTGCACACTCCAAAGACCGGCACTGCACTGGACATTCCGTGATAAGCAGTAGGGGGTGTCAATATTTTTATACGGGTACGTATAACGTATCTAAAATGAACGAAGAGGCACAACATCAATTTCTTTTTACAAACATCAGTATTTCAAAATGTTGATTGCTAAGTCCAGCTTGCTTTGGCTTTAAAATGTCCTTTCCAAGGGAGAGCAGTCTTTCAACAGCAGCACTGGAGGGGATAGGGGTATTGTATCGCAATAACAAACGCCTCATGGCGTCATTGGGAAATGCATCAGACGTAACCGCCTTTGTTGGGTTACGTTCGAGAAATTCATTTAAAATTTTTGCCGCACTCGCTTTCTTTTTTGTGTTTTCAAATAACGAAGCAAAAAAGTCATCTGCTTCATTCCTGTCAACATCAGTGTCACGGTTACTTGTTGCATCGTCGATGTTGAAATTGCTATGGTTCTGTAATAAGTTAACAATTTTGAGATGTAGAGCCGTCTTAATTTCTTCACCCTTGTAAAGCCAAGACAGTCGGAATTGTGGGTGAAACGCAGCAGCTAACTGGCAGTCGCTATCATCAAAGACATGGCCAAATCTGTTTTGCAAAGATTCCAACAATCGGGTAAGTAATGGCAGCCAAACAGCCACCTTGTTGCAGTTTCGAATTTCTTGTAGTCTTTTCCGCGTCATGCCCAAGGTTGGTAGCAGTATACCCATATATGCCTTCTCTTCTGATTGCAGAATATCCAGAGATTGGCATATTAGTCGCATAACCAGTGGGGTTTGTTTCAGTCTCGGATACTTTAGACAGAAACTTATCCATTTCGACTTTCGTCTACTGAGTACTGACTATTTCGTCTACCTGTGCTCAAAGCTATATAACCACAATCTACAAAAAAAGAATCGCTTTACAAAAAAGGAGAACCTGAAATTTCTAAAAACAGACAGCTTAGTGGGGGAACAAACAAAGGATTGTGGCGTCACAGACATCAATCCTTATAGAACACTGCGAAATCTTACCTCGCAGTTTACGCGACCTTCTTTTTGTCGATCGTACACCGCAAAATTCTATGTTGCAGTTTACACAGCTCCTTTTTGTACACAACCTCGCTGCTTGTCTCGAATGCCTATAATCTCTTCCAAACAAATAATTTGACCACTACAAAAAAACTGCCATAAACTGAAAAACAAACGACCAATTTTTGTTTGGGAAATCAAGTAACTGTAACTAGTAACTGTTGAAAAACGCTAAAATAGTAGCTAGTTACTGCTTATCGTTACTTTTTCAAAAAAGTAACGAAGTTACAGTTACAGTTACTCAAAAAGTAACTAGTTATGTAACTAGTTACTTTTTTAACTAGTTACTGCCCACCTCTGCAAATAATCTTCGAGTTAGCTGCTCTCCTTATTATAGCTTGCCATTAAGTGTCTTTCCTGAGACACAGCCGTGTGCTCTGGAGCGGTGTCGAATCCACGTCCTTTCGAACATCGTGCAGACGTTCTCACCACTCCGCTACGCAGCCGACAATGGATTGAACAATTTTGAGACAACAACACTTCAACAGCGAGTAAAACCTTTACTCGGTCAATCTCTGTAGTGAATAATTTCTAATTTGATATATGTAGAATGCAGTACAACAAAGTTTTACGTCACAAATGTAGATACAAACGACCTGTTTGCCTGATGCTCGGGGTTTGCTGCAGTAGTAGCGGTTTATACTAGCTTTCAGAACACAGTTCCCTGGTAATGCACAATGATGACACTGATTCTTTTTGAATAAGAACCTTTTGGTGATCCCAGACAATGGTCAAATAGCCTGTAAAAGGTTTTAGAGATTATATACAGTAGGGTGAGGCTGGTGCCCCTCAAAAATTAAAAACTTAAGCTAGTCATTCGGCCCTTTGTATATATGTTCTACAGCCTCTCTTTACTCACTATTTGAAAGAAAAGATGTGAAAAAGGACCATTTAAGGGTGCCAGTTTTGATTTGAAAATTTGAAAAAAATGGCGTTTTTGTTAAAAAAACACATAAATTGCGTTTCTACTGTAATTCAATCAAAAATTTGTTTTTGCCAAATCATCAGCAAAAAAGAACTTCATTGTCAATACCATTTTTCACAGTTTTATGTTGTTGAAAAGATCCAAGGATAAAATAGGAATGATTTATAAAGTCAATTTGTGTCGTTTTCTTTGATTGGAGTCAACTTGCAGCACATTTTGAAAGTTTTCTTCCTGCCTACATCCACTGATAAAATCACTTGTGAGTTTAACACCTCTTTCTGCACAATCGTTGATAACCAGCAGAGATTTGATAACATCTTTGGCATTAAGAAAATTGATATCTGTTTTCCACAAGGAGACAGGCCACAAAAACTCTGTGTTGTTCAACACTTCAAAGAAAAACCAAGAGTCTTGTTCTTGTATGTAATTGAGTATGTGAAAGTGCAAATATCAGGAACTGTGGTTTTCCAATAAACCCAGTGCCGTATCTTTTTAAGGGTTTTGATGTTTTTTTCAAAAGACAGCAATTTTGCACTTTTAGCTTGCTTGCCACTTTCATTTACTTTGTCACTGAACAAGATCATGAGGACAGATTCTGCTGTCAGATACCAAAGATGTTTTTTGAAGGCAAATAAAGCTGACTCTGCAATTTTTTCATCAATTTCTTTACAAAGGAGTATTTTTTTCAGAAGCTTGATGTCATTGTAAGCAGCATCAGCAGAGGAACCACATTCTATCCACCAGTGAACATAAACAAACACAAGAAATTTCACGAAACGTTGAATTTTCTGCATTTGTTTTGGGGTACAAATAGTGTGACTCTTTGGAAGGGTAAGAATTTCTTCGGATAAAAGTGGCATTTTAATAGCATAAATCAGTTTTGCCATCCATCTGGCATCATGTATTGCCCCACAGCTCAAGAACGTGAACTTTTTTGTACATCGGCGATATCTGCTTGTAGGTAGAAGGCTGATAGCTCAATCAACTCTTTGTAATCATCTCTTGGTGTTTTCTTGGAATGTAAGATAGCTTTCATTACTATAATCAGCTCTTCTTTTTATATTTCAAGTTCAGGGTGAGCATCTTTGATAAAGGAAAATTAAATTTTGTCTAAAACTACTATACGACGAGGTGTTGAAGTTTTCTTTGAATCTTTAAAATATCATAACATCAAAAGATTTTGATGATTCTATTTGCCAACTATGAAACACCCGGCCGACAATTAGCTCACCTACGTGATGCCTGCATGCAATCCATGCCAAAGTAACGATTTATTTAACTAATTTTAGATGGCAATACAGCCAGCTGTGACGTGGCCAGTATTGGAGCTGGTGGTGTCAAACACCATAGCTCCCACTAATGCTTTGCAGTTCCACTCATCAAGCAGCTTTTCTGTTGCAGTACCGATCAATTCTCCCATAGGCTCTGATGAGCTAGCAGGTAACTTATGCGTTCCTAGCAGTTTAACACCACTACCACTAGGACCAGAAACAAGGACAGGTAGCCTTTCATCAATAACTTTTAAATTGAGGCTGGACATCAGCTTTCTATCCCAATGTAGGGATCCAGTTCCAGGTAACGGAGGTTGCCACTTTCCTTTAATGGCACTGGCAGTTTCTTTAGCTGTTTTGGTGCGATGCCTCAGTGCCTGTGTATAATTAAAGTTCACCTTCGACATGTCTCCACCACACGCAGTGATAAATTCCCTTATCATTGTGGAAGCGGTCACAGGGCTAATTTTGTTCCTCAAACAACACCCAACTATCTAAGGGTGTTTGAGAATATCATAAGGCACCCGAATCGTTGTGCCATCTTTAACGATTTGACGATGACACCTATTGGAAGATGTTGGCAAAGTAGCTTCAGTTCCCGAGTCATTATCAGATGAAAAGTCTGCTGTTTCATCAAGTGTTGTGTCTATGAATGTATCTAACTTTTTCATGTCTTCTTCCTTTTTAGCTAATTCTACAAAGTGCTGCTCTCGTTCCATTTTTCTTTTTGTTTTTCTTATTGTTACCATGTCTCGACCTGCAAATGTGGCAATCCTGTCTGTCATCATACTTTCTAAACATTTGACATCTTCTTCCTCCTTAAGCAACTTGAATATGTTTTAAGTCCAAAACGGCATAGTCTTGATTAAAACAAAACATTCTAAAAATTATTATTGCTGTATTGTGATCACGATCAGCGGCATTTATTTTTTGAAACTTATTTAAATCTTTGTCATAAAAATTAACAATGTTTTCCTCCATATGCTTTTGGGTACCGGTAATTACATTTATGTTTGCAAGTGAATATAATGTAACTATTTGATTAGCACCTTTTTTGGCAGCAAAGTTAGTGCTGGTGATAAGTGATTATTACACTTTTATACAAACTGCTCTACTGATAAATATATTTCTTCAATGGTAAGTTTGGTCTGTTAAGCCACTGCACTGTATGTACCTCTGTACATAATTCATAGTATCGTCATAGTAGGCTACATAGATCCATGTTCTATGTTTCTGTAGGCTGAACTGAAATGAATTGAGAACCTACTGCAAATTGTTGACTACATTAGCCTTATACAGTATATAGCGTATGTTGCTGCCTTTTTGTTCTGCTATGCTGATGGTAGGTAGCCTCCCTCCAAGTAATGCCTCCAATTCTCATGTATTACAAGCGGTATGACCATTACCTTACCTTGATGATATTCTTGGCCTGTTGAGTAGATCCGAAATTAATTAACATTGCTAAAAATGGCTATTTCTTTAGATTTTGCTATACGAAGCTGGAGGGTATGCATAGCACACCACTGCAGGAATTTGAACATGAAACTGGCACCCCAAGGGGTCAACCAATTTTTCTGAAACTTTGGATTTTTACTATTTATATGATGTAGAACATTTGTTAAAAGGGCCAGAAAAATTGGGAGTCATAGGGGCATCAGCCTCACCCTAATATACAGTAGTAACTGCATTTCGTGTTTATAAATATAATGTATAGATAATTAGATATAGTTGTAATGTTCTTTAACTTTGCATTGAATAAATACATTCACAACTTGTTTGAACTTATTATGAAACAGTTGCGATTGTTACACAATAATATTATTCCAGCATAAAAAATGTAGCTTTAAAATAACTTGGTTGTGATGTTTATTGATAGGAGATTACACATAGTTGCCAGTACACTGGTAACCTTGTTTGAAATTACTCTTTATAGCAATATTTTATAGGTTAGCAATTTTGTCATAAATTATTTATGTTTTAGAATTACAGATGCAAGCAAAAGACAATCTGACATAGTGATTTTAATTATGTACTGTTGCACTGATGGAATAAACTAACTGGCATTTCTAAAACCAAGTATCAGGACTTTCAATTCTGTGCAAACGGACATTGTGATTTTCAATATGCTTTCTGTGCCTTTGAGATTTGTCGTCATTTTTCTATTTATCTGTCACACCTTCACACTTTCAAGTGCACTTGTTCACAACTTTGAGAAGAATTTCATAAACAAAGAAAAAATTATAAAGCATGAACCATCAAGCACTATGAGAAGACTACACAAAAGAGCTACAGATGATCAAAAGACTTGTATGGAGTCAACCGATTATCAAGATAAGCTTAAAGCTCATGATAATGTGGTAGGTGGTAATCTATAATCTGATTTTTAAACTTTTTTCTTGAAAGGAATATTGGAAATTATATCATAAACCCATTTTAAGTAAACATAATTCTCTAAAGTATTATATATATATATAAACAGTTTATGATTGTATTTGTTTTGTTACGGTACATCAAAATAACTGCTTGATTTTTATCACTCATGTGAGCTTTATGCTTACTTGGAGATTATATGTATAATCATGCAGAGTGACTGAGTCAGTGTTTTGAATTTATTATTTCACCCAGAAAAAAATGCATGTAAGCAAATTTTTGCGAATTTCAAAATGATATCTTAAACATGAGTTTGGTTGTAGGCGAAGGACACTGATACCATATTATACCTGCTTTGAAGATGACTTTTGTTTTTTTACAGCATATATTCAAAAACGATTCAAATCCATCAATTGCCTTAACCTGGACTGGTACCGCAGGAACAATTATAGCTTTAACAACAATGAACCATGGGTTTATCACTCAAACTTCCAGACTGTATAGAAGCACTAATCGTGGAAAGTAAGTAGCCTACCTACACTCGAGACGGGTCTGCTGCTATTCGGTGAGTCCGATTCGGTTAGTCAAATTCGGTGAGTTCCTAACCTCTAACCCTAAAACGGCAATGATAATTAGGCTACGGTACCCAATAATTAAAAAAAAAAATTAAAAAATCCCCCGTTAAGGGATCGGACTCACCGAAACGGGCCATTCCGCTCGAGACATATTATACTGCTGCAATCATAATGGATCATGATCATTTGGTGTCATCTATTGTTTCTTATTTTTCTTTACTGCATGGGAAGTTGTTATTGCGATCAAGACATTCTGTTGCAGCCTACTTGACGCGAGAAGACATTTGATCGCGACCTGTCCCAGGGTACATCTCAATGTGAGACTATTTAACATGAATTATATTGTGTCTTGCATTGTGCAGATATTTTTGCTTTCTGGTGTTGAATTCCCATTACAATTCGTTTCACTAGACCAGTGATTCCCAAACTGTGTGCCGCCACAGATTCTCAAGTGTGCCACGAACCTTTTTGGAATTTTGGAAAAGAACTGTATAAATATTTAAAATAAGCCATGCAGACATGCATATGCGACTTAAAAGCGCTCTAACTGCTTCAATAGCTGATAAATAAGCACATGTGACGATGAAACCAATTATGGCATTGCTGATACAGTAGGGTAATTGCCACGTCATAATTGGGCTGCTATGTGTATTATTAGGAAGTGTATTATTGTTATTGATCGCTTAATGCTGATGTACAGCCACGATTTACTTGCTTTGGATACTTGATGATAGGCTACTTCAATCTTGCAAAAATAAGTCATCGTATTATTCAATCGATTATTATCATTCTATGTAAGGGTCTGCTACTATTCGGTGAGTCCGATTCGGTGAGTCCGATTCGGTGAGTCTGATTCGGTGAGTTCCTAACCCTTAACCATAACTCCTAACCCCTAACCTTAAAACGGCAATGATTATTAGGCTACGATACCCGATAATTTAAAAAAAAAATGAAAAAATCCCCCGTTAAGGGATCAGACTCACCGAATCGGACTCACCGAAACGGGCTATTCCGCTATGTAATCCCTCATGAAGGCAAGTTGGCCATGGTGGCCAACGTACTCACCCACAAAATGGGCCAACTTCCCTGCATGGCAACCACATTGTAAAAACTAAAATTTATGTCAAACTATCGAGCTTCTAACAACGGTTTCACCGTCAAAGTGAGCCTTAATAACTACTCTAGCGCTGCACTCACTAAATAATAACCTTTCTTATAGTTATCTTATATATATATATATAGTAAGAAAAAAATCACTCAACATCTAAAAAATTCTAAAATCCAAAAATTTCAAAAATCATAATTTTTCATACAAAAATCGTGCCCACATGTTTATACTGCTTGCTAGAGCCTCCCAACCTGGTGATAAGATAGTTTCAACAGCACTTTCTCAGTATGCGTACGATACGTAACAATAACTATTGTAGTTAAAAAATTATTTAGAGTGGGCCAACTTGCCTATTGGGCCAACTTACCTGAGTCTCCCCTATAGGCAAGCTATACTAAATGGATGTCACCCTAAAAGAGAGATCATCAGAATGTCCTTATTCAAATAGAATCCGACAATCCCCTTTTAGCGTGAAACAGGCTGTAGATGTTTGAGAAAGTATCATATATGTATGTAATTATATTTGATACAATTTGCTCTTATTGACTTGGCATTGAGCACTTTTTGTAGTATTAATACGGTACACGACAACTGGGCGAGACAAAGTGGGCGATACCCACTTGGGTGAGACCAGGTGGGCGACGAGTCAAGTGGGTGACCAGCCAAGTGGGCGACGGACTAAGTGGGCGACGGCCAAAGTGGGTGACGGCTTAGTGGTGGTGACATATATAATTTATCTAATTGCTTTGCAGCGTCACGGTTTATCTTGAAGCTTAAGAGAAACCCCTCAAAAAAGAGACAAACGAACGGCCAAAGAATGGTTGAAGTCATCGAAGCTCGTCAGTCGTTATAAAGTCATATTTTCTGTTTTAGATCATAAAATATGACTTTTAACTTTTACTTTAAAATACAATAATTGATTTGTGGAAGGGTGGAAATGAGAGTTCTCACGCTGAATTTCACGAAGCATTGGAAGCAACAGTTTCATTATTTTTTGTTTTAGATCATAAAATATGATTTTTACTTTAAAATACAATAATTGATTTGTGTAAGGGAGGCAATGAGAGTTCTCACGCTGAGTTTCACGAAGCATTGGAAGCATCATTTTCATTATTTTTTGTAGTCTAGTAATAGCGTTTGATGTTAATTTGCATTGTGACATCATCTTGACACATTATTTCGCAACACACAATCCAGTCTCTGAATATAATAAACACTTGCGGTAGGTCACTAGGTCAGCCAGTGCTGAGATCTTAACTACTAAATAGCTGGTTTGGTAGGTACATGCATTAGACATTTGAATTTTTGTAGTGATTTTCAAGCGAAACAGAAGTTTTTTGTTAGTTGTTCGAGTGTGTTATTGTTCAAAATACATGTAAAAACTTACATACGAATCATTAACTACGAAGATTAGCATCTCTAAAAATGAAGTAATATATTTTAAAAAATAAAGTCATATTTTTCATTTTTTCGGTCATAAACAAAATGGCCGTAGTAATGACTGTCAGTCACAATGTGTTCTGTAAACTGCTGATACAGCTACGCAGAGTCCAGACTAGAGCATTCGGATTAAAAAATATCAGTTGACTTTAAGTGCCCAAGTTAAAATTATGACTTATGCCTCTTGAGAAGTCCCACATAGTCTGTGGTGGATCCTGTCCGTTAAAGTTTTATTGGTACTTTCACGTACAACATTGTAAACGTAAGTTAATAGCAAGTCTCCGTGAGACTTTGGATTTTCCACGCACATACGATTTATAGCGTCTAATCAAGACTCTAGAACAGCGTTTCTCAAAGTGGGCAAAATCGCCCCCGTGGGGGCGATTTTGAGCGCCAGGGGGGCGAAAAAATCAAAGGGGGCGAAAAGACTCGAAGGGGGTGAATTTATCAAACCACCAATAACAGTCCAACGCGCTAACAACAGTCCAACGAGCAAACCATTTACGGCAAATAGATGATTCCACCTTGACCGACAATGTATCGCTGCTGCTTGGATATGTGCGTTTTGTTCATAATATGAGAACAAGAAGAAATGATTTTTGCGCTCAGTCTTCCTACAGATATTCGGGCATCAAGCATCTTTAATTCTTTAATGCAGTGAAAAACTTCTACGTAGAGAAGGGGATTCCACTGAAGAATATTTTACAATACGCAACTGATGGTGCTCCGGCAATGGTTGGAAAGCATTGAGGGTTCATTGCACTGATGAAAAGAGCAACTCCTGGACTTATTGCAATACATTGTGTAATTCACCGTCAGCATTTGGTTGCCCGTAAGCTCAGTCCTGAACTGCATGAATCACTGAATATTGTGATAAAATGCGTCAACAAGATAAAAGCGCAGGTCAAAATGTCTTGACTCAGTTTCCCAATTTGAGCGAGAATGTTATTACAGAAGAACAACGGCAAAAATACTGCTCACATTTAGACATGCTTCATAAAGACATGAAACTTCGCTTTGCAGATCTCGTGGACCTCCATGTTCCAAACTGGGTGGTACAACCATTTTCTACCGAACCTACAGGCATACTGTAAAAGTGGAACTTCAAGAGCAGTTCATTGATATGCAAACAGATGATGAGTCAAGAGTGAAATTCAGAAATGATCGATACGATTAGTTTTAGTGCCAGGTTGCTGGCAAATATAAGCTTCTCTGGAAAGAAGCCAGAATGTGGA
This sequence comes from Aplidium turbinatum, assembly GCF_918807975.1. Classification (NCBI taxonomy): domain Eukaryota; kingdom Metazoa; phylum Chordata; class Ascidiacea; order Aplousobranchia; family Polyclinidae; genus Aplidium; species Aplidium turbinatum. The sequence continues at coordinate 17,186,917 of NC_137480.1, read as the reverse complement.
TTTTGTCGTTTCCTACTTCATATATGGTTGAAAAGGGGTTTTCGGCTGTGGCATTGATACTTTCAAAGCAAAAAAATCGCTTGCTAGTTCATAAACGGGATGATCTTCGACTCTATCTTGACTCTTCGACGATATCTTGACTCTTCGATGATCTTTGACTCTATCGACTCTATATGATCTTCGACTCTATCTCTTGAGAGAGTGCAGACTCGACGACCTCCTACGCCTTCAGGGCTACGGTCTTTCGCACTCTCTCATTGGCAGTGGCGCCGCCAGACCTTCAACATTGGGGGGGGGCAAAGTATTGACAGTGCAAGACAGTAGCATAGTCAAAAATTTTGAAAGGGGGAGTGTTGACAGCCGGCGGGCAAAGCCGGATGGCGTGAACGCCGAAGGCGACACTTAGCGGCTGGGGGGCCTCCCCCAGAAAATTTTGAAAAATTACTTTCAGTTTGGTGCATTCTGAGAGCATTTTCAACAAAATTGTGAGTATGAATATTTCTGTAAAATGGTGCTGTCCGGTGGCATAGCAAAAGGATAAAATCATGTTTTCTTCGGCATTTTTCGAAAATAAAGCTAAGTCTCTATGTTTTCTTGTTGCTAATTCCAGACTGAGATATTTGAATGTTTGGTATTGGCAAAAACTCGCTCTTTTAATGCAGTTTCGTTTAAAATTAGGCAAACTTTGTTTTAGAGACACAGGTTGATTGCTTTCTTTTGCGAGAGTATTACAGTTTTATTATTTATCAATTTTCTCCTTGGTTGATTCAAAAAACGATCTTATTCCGGTAAGCCACTAACTTTTATGCTCTGAAGTCAACCCAAAGTTTAGAAAATGTAACGTCATAGAGGTCATACATCTTGATGAGTGTCAAACAAAAAGCTTTGAGACAATGAAGTTACTTTAGGCTATTTCTGATATATTCAAGTTTTGTATAACGAATAGCTGTTTAGATGTTAATCTAGATCGAACAAGCGATGTCAGCAGTTGCAGATGGCTTGCATCCTTGCACAGTTTGACAAGAAACTACATCATAGGCTACAACTTTTCTTGTAAACAATGCATTAACATCCGTAAATTCAATTTGAAATGTTGAAACCCCCGAACCCCCTTCCCTTGGCTACGCCACTGGTGCAAGACATGCAGGACAGTGGTATATTATTTAATTTCTCTTGTTTTCTACCAGGGCTGGAAAAAATGTTTAGCTTCCCGGGAATCTGTTTTTTAGAGAAAAAATTTCCCGCGGCTTACAATCATGATAATGAGAACCTTATATTTTACTTATCTCCGGAGCTGACGTAAACCTTAAAAGTCATGTCGACATATTCTTGATGCCCCCCTTATCGAAAATTGTTCTTTGCAATACCGCTTTGAAGGAGGATTACGACTATGAACAAAAGAATAAATTTTAAACTTCATTTTGAATTGAAAAGACATGACGTAATGTCTTCCAACCTTAGTTATATATTTTTTCATTACGTAACGTCTTGTAGGAATAAATTGAAAATCAGTATGATCACTCAAAATGAAAGCAATGGGACTACGAATCCTCACTAAACCAATCAATCAATGGTCTTGTTGCACTGAAGATGACAACCTTATATTTCACTGATCCCCGGAGCTGACGTAAACCAGGCATAGATCTGTTGACTCAATGCAAACCCTTTGAAGGTTGGGGGAGGCTGTCAATTCAACTTTTTTGTATCAACAGTTGTATCTCTAAAACCACTGAGGCTGCGACTACGAGATTTCTTGACTTTTCCTAACTTTTATTCACCTCTACTGAGCTGAAATTTTGAGCGAATAAAGGTTATAAATTGAAGATATAAGGCATTTCTCAGCACATCCTCTGAAATATTTCATATTCAATTGTGAAACATTTTCCCACCAGCTGGATGAAAGTAGCCTAATTAATTTGGCCCATGTCTCATTAATCCTAACTGTTTCACAGCGTGAAGGGCATTGGCTGTATGTAAAATAATGTAAAAAAAATTAATCACAACATTACTATGCACGTTCTTCATTACTCTACCAAAAAATAATGTGTAAACTCACGCTACAAATTACACTCATAAGTGACCTAAACATTTCAACGTATATGAGCAGTTCTAAAATTCACATAGTTTTAATTTTCGGATATGCTCAGCGTGAATAGTTTTACAAAGTTAATCCCAAATTTTGAAACCGTGCCAAAATAACAGAGATATCACTCCTAAAGCATAAGAAGAATTGACAGCCCCTCCCCCCCCAAACTGAGCAAGACTCCAGGAGCCCAACCTTCTAAGGGTTAAAAGTCATGTCGACTTATTCTTGATGCCCCCCTTTATCGAAAATTGTTCTTTGCAATACCGCTTTGAAGGTGGATTACGACTATGAACAAAAGAATAAATTTTAAACTTCATATTTGTATTGAAAATACATGACGTAATGTCTTCCAACCTTATCACGTTTTTTTCATTACGTAATATTTACCACCACCAAACCACTTTTGACGATCGAATTTGTTAATTTATTATTCGGCAAAATGTTTAGATGATGTCACGTCATTACGCTGATTTGAGGTATAATTTTATTCATGACGTCGTATGGATGAAAAAGTTTTACAAGTTTTATATTCTGCTGAGATTAAAGAAGAAACATAAATGATAAATGTTGGAGAAATTGAGTCTCCTTTACAACTTAAGAATCGAACAACTCAAAACTGCTGAAACAAAACGTTTTGTTTAAGTGAAAGAATCACTGCAAGCAACCAATGCCAAAATGTGCGCGGAAGAAGTCATGGGAGTGTGAGGTATCAAAACTTTAACAGGTTGTTATTTTTCTACATCAATGTGACGTTAGTTAAAACTTTAAAAAGTCTATATCTTTGCTTCTGTAGAAAATCTTTTTATCTACTGTACAATTTAGTCATCAAGGTTTTCCATACTTTTTTTAAAGAGAGAGCTTTTACCTCCCCCCCCCCCCCCTTGCAACTTGAGTTGACTTACTTGAGGTTGGGATCCAAATATTAAAAAAAAATATATTAATATGTATTAATACAAAATTAAAAAGATGATGCCCAAAATATTGGGGGGGCAGCTGCCCCGCCTGCCCCCCTGCCGGCGCCACTGCTCATTGGATGCACACTGTCAGTTTTTGTTTTATGTATGTTTCGGCGTTTCGCATCCAAACAAAAATAAAGTTACCATCCATCCTATCTTACGAAGATGTCGCCAAACATTTCAAAACTTTGTAAAAGTCACCAAGCTCATCCATCCCATTGAACATTATCATGTATTCATGTCAATTTCGTTCAGTAAATTCCCAAAACTAAATTTGTCTATCACTCTATTATCAATGTTTATTTTACTTGACAGAATTAGGGGGGCGAAATTTTATTTCAATAACGAAAAGGGGACGATGGACTAAAAAAGTTTGAGAAACACTGCTCTAGAACACTAATTGCGCGGCTGTTTTTTTTAGGTCATTTATTGGTCATTGACCGATTTTTAGCAAAATGTCCGAAAAAAATATAGTCAATTCGGTCAAAATATCCTAACAAATATATCTATATAGTCAATTCGGCCGAGTGTTGCAAGGTTGAGTTTCGCTGATGAACGTTGAAGAAACGTTTGTCTGTTCTAACTTTTCTCAGATAAAACACGACAACGTTTCTCAGCGAAACTTAATGTTGTAGCTAGTCAGGAAGTACAAATTTTGGTTGGTATCAGCTACTTGAAAGGAAATTACTTTGAAAAGGAAATTACTTTTGGGTTTTGTGGCCGTGCTAACTACTGATATATAGCCTAGCCTACTACATAATTTTTCATTCAGGCACGTTTTAAACCTTTCAAGGTTTTGCCACCTTTTCCCGTTCGTTAACGTGCTGGTAGGTTTATATCGATTTTTGTAGTTAGTATCTTTTTCGTCCCGGACACGTTAATGACGAAAAATAAAACGATTGATTGATTGAAATATTTTCATCAGAAAAAAATGACCGAAATAAATAAAAAATGACCGAATTTTTACGAATCAAACCAAGTGTTATTTGAAAAAAAATGCATTGGCATAAGTGTTGTAAAAAAACACTGCATTTTTTTACAAAATTAAAATAAAATTAGCAAAACGCAAAATTTGTCCCATTGATGGAGGTTCTCCTTTACGACGTTTAGCACATAAGATTATGGTCTGGGATTGCAGACACTTGTCTTTGTTTTGACCGCATGCGTCTGTCCCACCTTTACTTCATTTCGCCCATTGCAGACAATCATTCGATCGGTGACCTATATAATATGTAGGCCACGACATTCTAGAGAAGCGTGCTCACAAATTGAAATTACCTGTCACAATGCAAATTAACATCAAACAGCAAGCGCTATTACTAGACTACAAAAAATAATGAAACTGTTGCTTCCAATGCTTCGTGAAACTCAGCGTGAGAACTCTCATTGCCTCTTTTCCACAAATCAATTATTGTATTTTAAAGTAGAAATCATATTTTGTGATCTGAAACAAAAAATAATGAAACTGTTGCTTCCACTGCTTCGTGAAACTCAGCGTGAGAACTCTCATTGCCTCCCTTCCACAAATCAATTATTGTATTTTAAAGTAAAAATTAAAAGTAATATTTTATGATCTAAAACAGAAAATATGACTTTATAACGACTGACAAGCTTCGATGACTTCAACCATTCTTTGGCCGTTCGTTTGTCTCTGTTCTGAGGGGTTTCTCGCTTCAAGATAAACTGTGACGTCGCAAAGCAACTACATAAATTATATATGTCACCACCACTAAACTTTCGCTACCGTCGCCCACTTTGGCCGTCGCCCACTTGGCCCGTCGCCCACTTGGCCCGTCGCCCACTTGACTCGTCGCCTACCTGGTCTCGCCCAAGTGGGTATCGCCCACTTTGTCTCGCCCACTTTGTCTCGCCCAGTTGTCGTGTACCGGTATTAATAGGTATGTTATATTTTGAACATGTGTGCTGCATATTTTCAAAGTTGACTTGTGGCAGAAGTCATACTAGAAAGAGGATTATTTCTGGCCGTTTGTTGTAGACTAAACACACCACCCAGCCAGCAAATTAGTCCTTTTTAGATTAATTTGTTCTCTGCAAACGTTGAATCCTCGTAAAAAAGACTAATTTGCTGGCTGGGTAGCTGTGCCCTCAGCTAAAATTGGTTCCTTGTCTTGATACAACACAGGTGAGAGTGTAATTAATTGGTAGGTATTAGGTAAGGGTCGATAATTTTGTGGCAGAAGTGGTACATTAATGATGTGAAGCCGAGATGCCTGGCTCAGCATTCATGCTGCAAAGTGAAAAATGCCAAGCACAGTTTGGGAGTGTGAGGAGTTGTGTTGAAGTGTTATTTTATTTACCGATTGCAACTTAAAAGTCTCATTAGTTGAGTAATGTGCCAAGCTTTTTCATGCCTTTAAGATTTAATCAGATTTTTGAGTTGAGCATTTGCAATTTGCATTCATGCATACATAGTTTTCGCAGTCATTTGAAGTTTACAAACGTCATTCTTTATGCTAGTAATCGAAGCCGTCTGTATACGAAAACGCATTTAAAACAACGTAACTACTTTATTCACCCATTTTGCTCTTTAAAATTTTGCACTGAATACCTATTTTGTTTGTGTAGGCTCTTCCGTGACATATCATCGAGGATTCAGGGTGCGTATATACGAAAGACCAACGGCATACAACTTCACCCAGTCGATACGAGCCATGTACGTTGTTCTGTTTGTACTAAATTTATTGCAATAACTTTGTTCACTTTGGATGAGAATCCCAGACAGCAAATCACTCGTTTTTTACATTGATTTAAGCTCTGCAGAGTTGAATGAATGTAAAAAAACGAATGACCCAAGCTTTTCAGTATTCAAGTATAAGTTTGTCACTATGTGGACAACACACTTATAGATGTTTGTTCATCGTAAGTTCATTCCTCTCATCGAAGGTTGAAAGCAATGAAGCGCTAAGTTTCTCAGAACTGAGATTTTTCTATTTCAGTTTTATAGTGAAGTCCTGACCAGACTTTAATATCATTATTCCAAATTCTTATGTTCAATCGCCATCTCCGCTGAAGCAGATTGCGCACCAACATGAGTCCTGGTTATTAGCTAGCTCGCCCAGTGTTGCCAAATTGAGTTCGGTTTCTTCGTGGTCTTTTTATATTGTCAAATTCATATTTTCTATTATGAGTGTTTTAATAAGCCGTTTAACTTTTGTTTCTCAGGTTATTCTTGTGGGTTACAACTCGCCGTTTTCGAGATTCACAGCTCACACAAAGTTGTACCTCACCACTGACGCCGCTGAAACATTCGAACAAGCCACCTGTCCGTTTTCAATTGACGACACCAGCATCAAGTTTAATCCCAAAAACAAATACAGGTTTTTCTATGTTTCCAAACGAACGTTTGTGTATATGTGATCACATGATGATGGTGTTGACTCACAAGAATTCATCTTAGATTGGTTGCCTTCCTTTCTGTAGCATTTACTCAACCATTGTCGTTTATTATAAAGCAGTGGCTACTGTTGAATACAATTTTATTTTTAAGTTATTTACACGATAAGGATGTTTGTGGTTTTGTGACCTGGTGATTGTGAACCAATTATGTATAAAACATTACGTATTAAAACATGTATTAAAACATTACGTTTCAATTGTGTATAATGTATAATATTGTATCTGTATTTTTTTTCAAACCGAAATTTCATTTGGGACAGGAAAGACCTTATCCCGTTGCAACTCTTTGTTTGTATGGCAAGCAACAGCGAAAGTTAGTCCAGTCTATTTTTGCTTTCCTGTATTTTGGAAGAAATTCTTGCAACTTCTATCTTTCAGATTGCTTGCCCTTTCTCTGCAACACGAGCTGTGGCTATCAAAAGATTTTGCCAGGACTTGGCTCAAAGTCGCAACCTTTGTACTCGGAGCAAAATGGGATCCTTCAAATGCGGATACTTTGTTCTTCACCATGGATCCTTTGCATACTTTGAAGAGTAAGATGATCAGTTTTTTTCAATACTGTGCCACTGATGTTTTTACGGATTTGCATTTGTTGGTTTATTTGTATGTTGACTTGTCCAAGATAGAAGTCTGTTTTTTTATACTCTTGTGCAGCTGCAGTATTCCATAAAGATTTCTTATAAAATACTTATCCAGGGCAGTCAATTACTAATTTAATAGGACTGTTCGAAACAAAAGTATTTCGAAGTGCAACCCTATTTCATTTAAAAGCAAAAATTTTTTATCTTGGTTTTATTTTGAATCGTGTTTCTTGGTGTAGAATTTGTGTTATTTTGACCAAATAAGGTTTGTTTCGAACACCCCTCATAATCTGGCCAAGTCAAAGTCAGTTGAGCTTGACATTAAGCGGCTCATTCATCATTGCATCAACCATCACTTTACGCAGAGATATGCCCATTGCCCAACCACCTTTGAATTGACAACGGAACAGCTGTTCCGCTTACCTCATAACAGCAACTACCCACACGGCTGATCTGTCAACTTTAATATGTTCATGGTACAACATGCGGAAGTTATATGCGATACACATACAAACAAAGCTGATGTCTGCACAATTTTTTACTTAGTTATGGTTAAGCTATTGCACCAAGAGCTGATCAAACTAATCGTCGGCTTATTCAATAAAGAATCAGTTTACACGAAGTGGATCAGTAGGCTAATCGGGTATTCGAATCGAAAGATTACATTTTGTGCACATGGAAAAAACATTGGTTTGCTGATTGAGCTGCTTAATTAGTGAATAGTGCATCCGACCCTAAAAGGCTAAAAGCACATACGCCCAGTATGTACTTGCAGCATGTATTCAGAACGCAGCTAGCACAGAATGGCCATTTTTACATGTTTTAAAGTTCCCAGGCGTTGCTGGAAAAAAGACAATTTCGCTAGGCCTATCTAAAGATTGACTTCGTCACGCCAAATTATTGCATAACTATGATGTGCGCAGCCATCACGTGATTTTACCTACGAAAATTCAGCCAGCAAAATAGGTCCATTTTCTAGTGATTTAACGTCTGCAGACGTTGTAAAAAAGGACGGCTGTAATTTGCTGGCTGGGAACGTGATGTTTAGATCTTTATGCGTTGAATTTATTTAACAATTTTATGAAATTCATTGTTGGTGTGCTAGCATATAAATTTTATTGAATCACTTTTGCAGTGAAAAAGTTGCCATTTCTTTAAGATTCTATAGTGTAACATGAGATGTCGACCTAGTGCCATGACTGGCAAAATTAAATTTACTTACAGGATGTCATTTATATGAAGTGATTCTAAACCTATTTTTAGAGTTAAAAAATCTTTCGAGGTAGGACAAGTACCGTAAATCCGTCGGACATACAAAGTTTCATCAATGTGTAGTATAGCCTGTGTTCCAACCAACAAATTTCAGACATTGTTTACAAATTACAATTCCCCCTGTACAGTGTACACTGTACAGTCGTTGAATCAAAGGAAGATTATTTTCTTTACCGGAGAATGTAACTGGGAAGCTTGTAGCTGTAAGATAACCTTGCAAACACCCGGCAATTAACAACACATGTCTCTGATGGGTTCAATGACTTGTTAGACATTCATCACTTTCCAGCCGGCAAATTAGTCCCTTTTTACATTGATTGTGTACATTTTACATTGATTGTGTACATTTTACATTGATTACTGTATAAAAGGACTGATTTGCTGGCTGGGTAAGTGTAGCTTTTTTCATTTTTTCATTGCAGTGTGTTTTCATTGTTTTCTTGCTTTCAGGTGGCAGCGTTGATAACGAATTATACCGATATGACGTTGTTGCCAACAAAGCAACCCTCATTGCACAACGCGTACACAGCTTCGCTCTGCAGAATGAATTTCTCTTTTTGTCCACTCAATTTTCCGGGGTATGTGACCGTTTGTGCAATTTCGTTCATTAACCAGCGCATTGGAATGCTATTCAATCGCATGCAGTTGTTGTGACGACAATATCATCACATTGTTATTCGATCGTGTATGTAAAACATTTCTTTTTGTTGTACACGAAAGATCAAAATGTCATTCAATGCACGTGTGGTCGTGTGCCTTACGCCTACCCCTCCAATTTGATATCACTGATTCTTAATTCAATCAAGTGTCATGGGGTTATGCTCACAATGGGATTTTAGTTATGAAACAGAACACCATATTGTCACTACCTTGATTTTGTTTTGTCTAAAAGTCGCACCGGGCGTATGACTAGACTCTCTCAACTTGCCTTGTCATCTCTTGTTTGTTTCTTGATTGTCCGTGTTTAATTGTTCAACGGCATATTGCTATTTCGCATTATGAATCTCAATAGTCTCTTTTTAACATCTCACATCCTGCCTATCGCATTGACCCCAGGCTCATCATATCCATTGATTTGCAGAGGAACGGTAGCAGAGTGATGCACGTGTCAAAAGACAGTGGCCATACCTGGTCTGCCGCCCAGCTTCCAATGATCAACCAAGAACAATTCTACTCCCTGCTTGACATGAGCGAGCAAATGGTGTTTGTTCATGTTGACGTGAAAGGAGGTAACATGTTTGAAGTTGGTGTTTTAGGTTACACCTTTACATTTTTAGCAAACTATAGCCTAAAGGAGTAGGCTACGTTACTGGTCTAAATTGTACGTTCAAAGTTTTGTATGCAATCGAAAAGCCAAGCCCCGATTGTGTCAGCCCCAGACAGCAAAATCCGTCATTTTTACATTGATTCAAAGTGTCCAGACATTGAATCAATGTAAAAATGACGGTTTTTGCTGTCTGGGTTTGTATTGCGCTTATACACCATGCATTAGGTATACTGTCGGGGCCACGTGGTTATGCGTAAACGAACACCTTATTATGCAGTACATAATGTTTTCCTTTTAAGTTTGTGATGCGTACGTTTATGAAATTCAGCGTGTGACGGTTGTTTACATTCCAATAATGTACAAAAGACTATATTTTCAATACACTCTACGTTTTGGTTAAGTTACCGTAGCCTGTGTCACCCCTGTTGCTTACTTAGCATCAACTTAGAACAAATTCTGATCATTTTCACCTGTTCAATAAAGCAGAGCGTTTAGTTGGCTTTACGTTATTGTCCAAGACTTTTCTAGCATCCCATCAGCTTTAGAACAAATACGTTGCAATCAGATTACAACTAAAATAACAAGAAAACGTTTTCATCCCATCTTGTAGAATTTGGTTGAACCCGCGCTTTTAGTTTAAAGTATTTGCTTTGTTTGTCGGCTATTTTTAGCCTCTTCGTCTAACCAAACAGCAGCAGCCTCTCAGCAGTTAAAACAAGATATTTCTTGTTTTGCTCAGACTCAGGGCACGGCAGCATTTACACTTCCGATGAACGAGGAATCATATACTCACTGTCATTGGAACGGCATCTCTATCCAAACCACGTTGGCGTGACAGACTTTTACAAGGTTAGTGCGTTTGGATGACGAAACAACTCGTGGCAACTAAGCCAATGGCAATCAAAACAATGACGTCATACATTTGCTTTCAGCAGACCTAATGTTTTCTTTCTGGCCTCACTTTTAAATTGTGTGTGTCAGTGCTTTGCTACTGTCAGTGCTTATATATGTAAATGTTCCAAAGGCGGTTCCAACAACTTGTTCCTGGTAAGCTATAAGTATCTTATTTTACACCTTTTCAATGTGTATTGACGGTTAAAGTCACACGAAGCAAATCGGGTCAGCGTTTGCTAGTTTAGTTTAAAGTCGTGTGTGAAAATTTTGGGAAGTTGCGTTTTTGAACCACAAGGGTGATTGTTTGTCAACTTTCAATAACAACTACTTTTTATGTTGATGTAATCAATCATCAATCAGTGCAGTCTTTAAGTGGAGCCGACTTGATCTTTCGACAACTGGTTTGCAACAAAATTCTGCATTTTCATCAACACGTGAAACTTATGCAGTGAGACGCATGCTATCGTTTCATCTTTTGCGTTTTCGTGCTGTTAGTGTGTTATTGCATTCTCACAAAAGCCAGGAAGTAGCAGCGGCGTGTGTACTAATTTAGATATCTTTGTATCGCACAAAAGGCTTTTAAACAATCCCCCAGTACGCGCGTGGTATTGTCTTTCTGCGTTTAAACAAAAAATTCAAACGGTGGTACCTGAGGCGTATGTCTGCTATTGAATAGGCCTCATTCTACAATTGCAAACTGTTTCTGATGTTTGGATGTTAGTTCTAACTAATTGCTCATAGCAATCTCATGCCATAAGTTAAATAACTGTTCTAGACAACAAATTAACCGTTTTTTTACATTATGTCAACGTCTGCAGACTTGCTGTTTGGAGTGATATCCCAGCTAGCAAGGTCCGTTCAGCGTCTGTAGACGTTGAATCAATTTAAAAGGACGGGTCTTGCTCTCTGGGCGACTCAAATACCGTAGCTATAAATAAAAAGCTGTCCGATTGATGCAAAAAAATTTGGGCTTTTTTGCATGTCAAACCGCTCATGAATACTTCGCTTAATATCTGTTCCAACTAAATAATATAAGGGTAGACATTTACATATCGTTGCATAATTTGAAAGCTTAACAAAGCATGCAAAATGATAGCACAACCAATGCAAATTGTCTGTACGTCTGGCAACGCCAGAAACGATGCAAAGATGACAATTTGACTGGCTAAGCAATCTTCTGCTTACAGTATATTAGAAACGTGAGTCTTGGCTTTATAAAGGTATTGTAGAGAATTCTGTGTACACTAAGTTTAAACCCAGCGATGCATGAATGAGTTCCCGTTCCCATCAACCAATGTTGAAACTGACTAAGTAGTTTTGATAGAATGCAAATACCTTTGGGTTACATAACAGCTCGTGTTGCCCAAGAGGTTTTCTATGCTTTAAGACTTGAGTTCCCTGTGAACAGCGGTTATTTTTTTAATGATAGACTGAAAGCTTTAACCAATACTTTTACACTTTATCACTAAATCAACGAAGTCAACAACAGCCATGCAGCGTTATTTAAACGTTTGCCTTCCTGGTCATAACTGTGAAACCGTGTGTGCTCAAATGCACTGTGATGATTTTTTTTACCCGTTTGTTTGTGTTCTTCGCGTGAATAAAGTATGATAAAACTATTGATATTACTAAGTTTTGCATGTCTGTGGTACATAAAGTAATAATTGTGATGGCGGTTGTGGCACAGTTTTCAGATAGAGTTGCGTAACCTGACGTACCAACGGTGTATAATTACTACTTTCCTACCAGGTCCTTTCTCTCTCTGGTGTGTACATCACCACGCAGTTGGAGAAGGACAACACTGTGCATTCTCTCATCACTTTCGATAAAGGAGGCACATGGCAGCCAATCAACCGACCCGATGGACTCAGCTGCAAGAAATCAGAGAAAGCTGTGAGTTTATCGTTTTGTGTCAAAAGTGTGTGTAAGTTAAGGTTCCTGTTTTAGCCGCTTTGTAAAAACGACTCATCTTGACATACTTTTTGTGTTCTGTTGTTGTTTTTCAATGTAAGAACACTTTCGCTTGAATAATAAACATCATTCACGATGTTAAAACGTCTTCTTGTATTTCTCTCATGACGCTGGAAATAAATCTCACTTGAAAACTGTTGAAACTTGAACGATTGCAGTGCAACCTTCAAATTCACAACTACTTCAGCGTCACTAAAGGAGTGAAGCTGCCCTCTCTGCCCTTGTCGAGCAAGAACACCATCGGTCTCATTCTCGCCCATGGAAATCTGGGTTCGTAGTCGTACATCTCAGATAGCAGCATCCCAGCTAGTAAAAGTTACTTTTTTTAACATTTTTCTGTCGCTAGGCTTTGAAACTGTAAAAATTACTACTTTTGATTGCCGGAATTAAACGCCGAATTAAACATAAAGGTAAAAAGACAAAGTTTAGTTTTTGTGTTATCATCATCATCATGTTGGTTTTAACTAATAGCATTGTTTTTAGCGTTATACTAAGTGACGTTGAAGATTTTTTCAACAACGAATCAGTTCCTTATTACAATGATTCAACGTTTGTAGACACTTGAATCAAAGTAATAACAAAGAACTGATTTGCTGACTGGTTGACAACAATCATCACGGTATGATTTTCGCTATAAAATAAAAGTTCTATGCAGTGGTCATAAATTCGCAAAACAACGTCTAATAACCATCACATAACGATTTATCAGCGATAACCAAGACTTGACAAACTCACAGGCGACGGTCTAAGCTTCAACGCTCCAACGGTGTTCGTGAGCAGGGATGGGGGCTACAAGTGGACTGCACCGAAGCAACTAGACGGCCCCCATTACTACGGGATAGGGGATTCTGGTGGCATATTGTTCGCTGTCCCTTCCAAGACAGCAACGGTTGACACGCTTTTGTGAGTGAACCCAGACAACAAAATCCGTCATTTTTGCATTCAACATAAACAAAATTCAACATAAACAAATCCCACATAAGACCAAAAATTGCGTTTTCCACATCGCTTCAACATGTGCACCAAAGCAATGTGGAAAACGCAATTTTTGGTCTTATGTTGGATTTGTTTGATTGTTCCGTTGGATCAACAATGGTGTGACTACCACATAGTGCATTTTATAAACGCCTTTGTTATAAGTTACTTACTATTAAAATAGTTTCATTCACAAGTAACAAAGCAATCTTTCCCCATATCAACTTTTCAACATATGAAAGCAAGTTTAGAAATGTGAAAGCAAACAACAATATCACGTCGTCCAGTAAACCCAGCCAGCAAGATTGGTCCTTTTTTCATTGATTTAACATTTGTAGACGTTGAATCAATGTAAAAAAAAGACTGATTTGCTGGCTCGGTTGTCACTAGTTGTCTTTCATATCCAAAAAAGGTAGAGTTGAAAACTGATTTACTTTCTGACGTACATTGAATGTTGTTTCTAATTGAATAAAGGTAAAAATATTCATTTTTTTTAGTTGTGAGTAAACTTGGAGCCATGTTAACAACCAAAGCATAATCTTTCTTTGCAGTTTTTCCTTTGACGAAGGTGCATGCTGGCACCCCCTGAAGTTCAGTGAAAAGAAGATTCGAGTTACGGGGGTCTCCGCCGAACCGGGGGAGAAGGCCACTGATGTCTCCATCTGGGGCTGGGACAGCGAGGGGGATGGTTCTTGGATGGTCGTGGTCGTCGACTTCCATCCTGCTCTTGGCCAGCCCTGTAAGATTCTTCGTCGATTTGTTTTCACCGCATTGCCTCATCAAATATTATTATGTACTGTAGCGATGATGCGGCTTTCTAACTATACTTTGGTTTTCAATTTCACTTCAAAGTAGCATTGCCTGAGTAGCCCAGTGTTGACCCTTCATATGACGTTCGAAAGGGCGCCGGTTCTACACCACGCAGGAGCATGTTACTATGTCTTCAGCAGGACACTTAATTTCGTGCCTGAAGATGGTCACAAAAAAGGTTGTCTTGCCTTTTTCTTTCCACTTAGTCTAAATCTAAACCAGTGCATCTGAGACCCACCCCTGGTGTCTTCGGCGATACAACACTCACAGCAGCGTCAAAGAAATCATTTCGTTTTTCACACCAGCTTGTTCTTCTAGGCACTACCAACGACTACGTCACGTGGCTCGCTCACGAAACCAACTCAGTGGCAAGTCTAGCTGATGGAGGGTGCATGCTGGGCGCGAAAAGGACTTTCATCCGTCGGAAAAAGGGCTCGATTTGTGTCAATGCAGATCAACTCGACCCCTCCCAGACCCCTGTACCCTGCCCATGCCAGAAAAGCGACTTTCTTTGGTATGTTTTGTGTTTGAAAACGTTTTTGTCATTTCTACCTGGTCATAGAGTAATAGACTAAGAAATTGACTGTTGTTAATTGTTATTTTAATGCTCATTGCTCAACCTTTTTAATTTTTGTGTTTAAAAGCAACCTCCATGCTTGATATTTGAACCATAAAGACTTTTGTTGCTTATGGATTGCTTTACTCCTCAGAAAGTTACAAAGTACATATTAGGAGCATGATACAAATATTCAATTTTGTGCATGGTAACTCCACGCTCTTTTTTTCTCTCGTAGTGACTACGGTTACAAACGAGGAAAGGACAGCAAATGTTCCCAAGACGCTGCTTTTGCCGTTTCGAACCAGGATATCTGCATCAGCGACACGGAGGAACAAATCAAAACGATGGTAAATTGTGAAGCTCGTTTTTTCTTCGCTTGCTGATATGGCAAAGATTTGACATTGAAAACGTCGCCGGCTTATGTGAACATTAAATCACTTTCTGGTTCACAACGATTCTGGTCGCTTCTCGGCGTATGGCCATTGTAGAATCAATTTTTCCACGCTATGCGTTATTGCTTCAGGGCTACAGGAAGATTCCTGGTGACTTGTGCAACGGAGGCTTCAATCCCCGAAGAACTGTGACAAACTTGCACAAGAGCTGTGCTAAGGTGGGTTTGTTTCTTTGTGTTCTCAAAAGCGAAACATCAACAACAAGTATTCCATCAGTGAGGTAGCTGGGCAGGCCAAATTGAAATACTAGCTCTCTCTCCTTACAAGCTTTATGTTGTCAAAAATGTGAAAACTGTTTTGTGCGAGGCTATTTTACTTTTTCTCTGTCACAACATTCTAGTTACGCCAATACGAACTATGTTCTAATATTTCACGCATCACTCTGGTCCATCGTAAACTTACAAATCTGTTGTGGAGACTTCATCAAGCCGAACTATATAAAGATGTCTACTTCCAGGTTGAAGAGCTAAAAGAAGAAGCGGGTGTTGATAAAAGCAGCTTTGAAGTTTACACAACATACCCTCCCCACAACAGCCCTCACACCGGTATCATTGTCGTTCTCGTTCTGTGTGTCCTCGGTCTTGGTGGGACTCTGGTCTTCATCATCTACCGAAAGAGGTTCAGGTTGGTGTCCAAAGTGTTTTCAGTCAGCAAATCAGCTCTTTTTTACATTGATTCAACGCCTAAAGATGTTGAATCAATGAAAAAAAAGGATTGATTTGCTGGCTGGAAAATTATGAACCACTCTATTCGCAACTTGGTTTCTCGACATGTTTTATATTTTGGTAAAGCTTGATCGACTGCTTTGGCGGGTAGCCACTTTAATATAACAAGTTTTGTAAAAGGCCAGTAAAACTTCGAACCAATCGAAAGCTACGCTGTTTGTGACGTCATCAAAGTTGTGTTTCCAGGAAAAACGAAAAAGAAACTCAAGTATTAGTCAATTCAGTTATCATTTCGCCGTCGCTTGAGTGGCGTAGAGGGCTCTGGCGGTAATAGTCGTTTTGTTGACGTGGGTTCAATTCCAGGTCCTGTCATAGCTCTTTTTTCTTCTGTAATCACCAAACAAAGCTCTCTGGCTGAGGGCTAGAAGGATCACAATTGAACGATAGCCATTCAAACATGTTGTGATTGGTTGGCGGTGTCGTTGCTGTAACTGGGATCTTACTGGGTATTGTCCTGTTAAAGTAGCTACTGCTTTGGCGCAGTTGCGATAATGTTAACAGGTGGAACTCTGTATTTTTATGTTTTAATTGCTTGCAAAGTAAAACACAAATCACCGGATCACATCGGAAGAATACTCGAAAGCAGCCTGTCTTTGACAAAACTCCATTTTATCAAACCAAGTTTTTTTTCCAGTATGCTCAAGGTCCGGTACACTCCTCTCCCGAGCCAGGATGACTCGGCTAAACAAAACGGTTCCTTGGCCGGCACCACCTCACTGCTGGCAGATGACATTGACGAACCGGTACTGGTTGAAAACGGGCGAGCAAAGCCAAAGAATGGAGCCATCATATCATACCATGACGACTCTGACGAGGTGAGCTGTTTAGTTCTACCCATGAGAACACGCTGTGCTGTACGACTTGGCTGGGCTAGTTATACCCAGACAGCAAATCATGGTTTTCTACATTGATTCAACGTATAAAGACGTCGAATCAATGTAAAAACTGATTGATCCAAACAAACAAGTGATTGATCACATTTTAGACTTCACAAGACTCTGCTACAGCTGGCACGCTGTTGCGTCTGATGCGTTGCTGAGGAAAACTAAAAGATGTTAAAAAGTGTTGATGTAGTAAAGCCAGAGCTGTCATCCTTTCTACCTGAGCATTATAAATATGCTGATTTAAAAATTTGCATTTTCAGGATCTTTTGGTGACGTAACCACCGGAGAGAGTTTCGACTGCTTGGTTTCTGCGTCATGGACTGGACAAGAAAATACGTACATTAGTCTGCCCAGTGATCACAGCACCGACTGCTGGTTTGCTTGTAACTATTTTTATTCACTTGTCGGGCTGATAAAATTACCAAGCAGAATCGTCAGTATTTTGTCTTCTAACACCAGGAGAGTGATGAATTGAAAACGAGCTCCATTTTTTTGCGTATGTCTTCATTATATTCAATTTTTTGTCAATTTCCGAGAGCAAGTTTGACTTCGGATATTGAACCA
Source organism: Aplidium turbinatum (assembly GCF_918807975.1). Classification (NCBI taxonomy): domain Eukaryota; kingdom Metazoa; phylum Chordata; class Ascidiacea; order Aplousobranchia; family Polyclinidae; genus Aplidium; species Aplidium turbinatum. The sequence goes on along the minus strand of NC_137480.1, from coordinate 17,169,504 downwards.
TGCAACAGTTTACTGTACAAGTGTCTCCACTTCCTGTGGTCGGGTAACCGAATGCGCCGAGTTGCACAGCTGCATTTGTATACATGAATATCATGTTGCGAAATACCTTACTCAGCCGGCAAGTCAGTGCTTTTTGTATTGATTCCACGTCTGAAGAATCGCTGTATAAGGGATTTGCTGTCTGGGTAAAGTATTTTTCAAGACGTGGGCAAGAGATTTGCACAAAAGTGCCGCTCATTTCAGGGCTCTCTACGAACAAACAGCTCAACAATCAATCGCGCTCATTCATGAGAACTTCGTATTGTCTGGATGGCGTCCACTTAGAACGTTTGTCATGATCACGTTTAATTTCTCATCTCGTCTGTTTTGATTTTTTTTCTCCAATATGCAAAGTAATTTCCATATAGCAAAATCCGTCATTTTTACATTGATTCAACGTCTGCATACGTCCAAAAATTGTTGAATTAATGTAAAAATGACGGATTTTGCTGTCTGGGTTGTAACCTCATCCACTAATCAGTATATTGATTCAACGGAAAAGGATTCTTAAGTCGCCATAGTCAGTGATGCTAACGCTTCGTGGTCGTATTTTTTCTGATCAGTTCAAAACACGATAAGTTGCGCAGTGTCCTTAATCTTCATTATCATTCCGCCAAATATTCTTTGTACGCGCACCCGTCCAATGATCAGATGCCTTCCAAAATCTGGCGTCACAGTATTTTTATTTTGTTTTGTGTTATTTTTGTTTTATTCATCCGCGACGAGATGTTCTATCCCATCCAGCAAATTAGTCGTGGTTGCTTTGCTGTTTGGATATCGTTTTGGTGATTGTGTGGTTGAAAAATCTTATTTATAGCAGTTAATATTTTATGAATACTAGCCTACAACAAAGAAACTATTTTAAGACGTAATATTGTAAATATAGATTGGGACTTTATCGCGGTGCGTAAATATATTTAGCAAAATCTGAACGTGTCTCCACAGAATCTTGAAGTGAGGAAACAGGCAAGCAGGATCAAGGACTCTCAAATGTGACTGAGATGAGTTTAAAGACTCTTGTTATGATAAAATATGTCACTGAAGGCTTGCATTCCTAATTTATATTGTGAAAATGATTGCAAACCCTTGGTGACAATTGTTATCTGAGTCGAGAATAAATCTTTAAAATCGATACCCATCAGTTTTTTTTTTAGAATCAGTTGTCAATTCCACATGTGATTTTGAATCTATCCTCGCATTGATAGTTCATTCTTGGCAGAGTGAAGTTGCCACTGAATAATTCCATCCACAACGTTCCGCTCGGGTAGCTTAAGCGCATACCCCGAGCCGACCCAGCGCCGCGTAATCTTGAGTCGGGCGCATAACCACTAGGGTGGGTCAAAAAAAACTTTTTCTTCCAAAACATGGCGGCAACCCCTTCAGGTTATGAGGTTGGTCCTAGAAACTCCCCAAAAAAAATTTGAGCAAGTTTGTTCAAGTATTCGCCAAGCAATGGCCCTTTGAAATTTTCAGTATGGGCCATATGGAAAAACGTATGGTAAAAAAAAATTTTTTTTGGGGGGAGTTTTTAAGTGATTTTTTTATCTCTATGCCCTTGCTAACATCTAAAATAATCATTTCTGACTGAAATCACCACATATCTGGTATCAATCGATGTTTAAAAGATACAAGAAAAGTTTAATTTGATCAAAAATAGTAGCAATATTATGCCTATTTTTGTAAGGGAAATCTTAGTTGAAAGCCTTAACACTGCGTCAAGGTGTCGCCCATCATCCAGGTTTCTCTTATTTGCTGTTAGATCAGGCAAACGAAACTGAACTAAACTCCCAATACGTCAATAATTACATCTTGGAGGATGACAATGTGGCTTTTTTGAAATCTAGATAATCGCGCCTTGCTCTTTCTACGCAATGAAGAATTACATTTTTTTCTTCTGCACCATGGGTTAAAATCCCTTTGTACTCTTCCATAATTCTCACTTCTCGGTCTGCCACATCGTTTACAACTTGTCTTTGATACTCTTTATCACTTTTTCAAATCTTTTCTAATTCTGAAGCTCCGGCCATCTTTCTACTGCATACTTCAAGAAACCAATGTCTCCCATACTGAATTGCAGCCTATGAAACAATAAAGCAGATCTTGCACCAATAAATGCATGCAATTTTGTGTCTACAGAGACCGAAGGAAACACTGGCTTTTGTGGAGCCAAATGAACATCATGATTTTTTTGTTAGTTGTGTGGATGTCAACACCTATTTACGCATTGAAGATGCTGTTGTTGCGAAACCAACTAGACTTGGAGCCACACATTTTGCAAGGTCTTCAACAATTCGGAAAATTTGTTGCTATTTTTTATGGTCCTTATTGGTTCCAGTGTCCCATTGCTTCTGAAGCGGCTGTCAGTGATTTACCTTTTTATTAGAAAATGATGGAGTATACATTTGTAACTGAATTTTCAGGAACTGCAAATGTCGCCGTACAAGCCTTCACGGGCCACATGTGGTATTTGACTGGAGAGCTGGTGACATTCGCTTTATGCTCACGTCAGCTTTCCACAGAGGATAAAGAAATACTTGCTTAATGCTTACAAGCTGTATAACAACTAACAAAAAAATCATGGTGTTCATTTGGCTCCACAAAAGCCAGTGTTTCCTTCGGTCTCTGCTGACACAAAATTGCATGAATTTGTTGGTGCAAGATCTGCTTTATTGTTTCATAGGCTGCAATTCAGTATGGGAGACATTGGTTTCTTGAAGTATGCAGTAGAAAGATGGCCGGAGCTTCAGATTTATAAAAGATTGGAAAATGTGATAAAGATTATCAAAGTTGTAAACGATGTGGCAGACCGAGAAGTGAGAATTATGGAAGAGTACAAAGGGATTTTAACCCATGATGCAGAAGAAAGAAATTATGTAATTCTTCATTGCGTAGAAAGGGCAAGGCGCGATTATCTAGATTTCAAAAAAGCCACATTGTCATCCTCAGTCCTCGAATTTAGCTGCGGCACACGGCAATTGCCGTGGTAAATGCCGCCGCAAACGTCATAATGGCCATTCTGCTACGGCAATAAAAATGCCGTCGCAAAATGAGCATTTAATTTGGACAAAAATTGTTCAAAAATTCTTCCTGTTTGATTTGCTCGCAGCGGGAGTTTAATCAGCAGAAACATCGCACCAAGACCTCACCTCGGACTATTTTGCTTGCTGTGAACACTCACGCAGTCTTCGAAATTAGCATATTTTTACTTTGCAAAAACGTTGACGAGGCCAAACGGCAAAAGTTGAAATTGCCTCGGCAATTGCTGTGAACGTTTATTACGAAAAAATTGTACCAAAACATGTAAAACGAGAGGAGAAAAAAATAATCGAATAGTCTATCACGACCGCACGGTTTGATTTGTTGTGGTGTAATAATACCAAAAGTAGTGATAACGCGATACGCACGCTGTTACGGTGATTCACGTTACAACTCATTGGGGGGGAAAGTACTGTAAGTTAATTTTGGGTTGATTCAACGTTCGAGTCAGCACAAATCGATTTGATTTTCCCGGCGAGTAGAGTTATATCGCGTAACAACAATGCCCAATAAGAAATTTACGTTTGTTTTACATTAATTCGACATCTAGCGACGTCAAATTATCATGAAATAACGTTAATTGCTCAATCAGGTACCGATAACAAATCAATAGCTCCCTGCGAGAAGATTGCCTCGATTTACGTATACAGTAGGCTACACTAACATAATTTCGGCACAAATAGGATACTGCGAGCAACACAGTCTGTTGGATAAAGAACTAGTCTCGTCCTGTTGCTCAACACAACAAACAGTGTACCAGCCTCATTTTTGTAATCAAATATCGATTTCACTTTTAAAGCATCTTCAGTTTGATATTGTCAAAAGCAAAATAATAATAAAAAATTCTTCAAAGGTTAAAAGTTTAGATACTATTATTTATTATTATTTTGAAATTTTTATTATTACGTTTTAAAAGCGAAATTGATCAAATTAAACTTTTCTTGTATCTTTTAAACATCGATCGATACCAGATATGTGGTGATTTCAGTCAGAAATGATTATTTTAGATGTTAGCAAGGGCATAGAGATAAAAAAATTACTTAAAAACCCGCCAAAAAAAAAATTTTTTTTTTTACCATACGTTTTCCCATATGGCCCATACTGAAAATTTCAAAGGGCCATTGCTTGGCGAATACTTGAACAAACCTGCTCAAATTTTTTTTGGGGAGTTTCTAGGACCAACCTCATAATCTAAAGGGGTTGCCGCCATGTTTTGGAAAAAAAAGTTTTTTTTGACCCACCCTAATAACCACTGAGCTATCGGGCGGAAAAAAAATTGTTTCTTACCCTCAGGAAATCGTTCACGTTGCAAGATCACCAGTAAGATATTAGCATTGTTGGTCTGCAGCTGTGTAACATTTTCATCCTGTCAGTGACATAATCAGAAGCACAAAGTTCATATTGTATTAATAACGTCAAAATAGGACAAGTTACAAAACATACTGGTGAGAAAAATCTATGTACAAGAGAAAATGTAGGGAAATTAGGCTTACAAACTTGTTCAAAAACCCTTACTTTGGCGACTCGTTTTAATAACACATTACAGGCATATGACATTGTACCACAGAAACATTTGAAATATTGCGAACTTCACCACGTGTGGGCACTATAGATTTTGTTCTGGTGTCACACGGTGATAGCTACGATCATAATCTGCCATGATAATGTTTCGTATGCAAATACGACGATAATATGAAAGTCCACTTCTCTTTACATGCAACAGAATATCCTGCAACATCACAACAAACGTTTCATAAACACTGGACTATACAAAAAAAAAAGAAAGCGAAAAGGTTAAAGAGATGGGGAAATAAAGGTGTTTGAATCACCTAATTTAGCAGAGCAAGCAAATCAAAACAGCAACAAACTAATTGCAAGAAAGCATCAGTCGAAGTATCACGTTTACAAGCATGGTCAGTGTTTTGTTTCGTTCGACACCAGCAAAAATTGTACAAGTTTACTTAAGAAAAGTACGAAGAGGTAATTATACGTACAGCGAGTAAAACTAAATGCACCGCAATTGAAAATAAACATTTTTGCCACGAGCATACAAATTGCGCTGTAGCCTTCATAATACTCATCATGCGAAATAACGTATTGTTATCCAACAGATCTGAAAGAATCCGGAAGAATCAATTAATTACCGGCAGCACCGAACATATTTCTCTCAGGTGAAAAACATTCTCATTAAATCGACACACAAAAAAATGCTTGCATGTTACAAAAGTGAGTTGCGATCTCTCAAAGGTTACCTCTGACAGGGGAAAAAAGTGGATGTTTATGTGCAGTGCTCTTTATTCGCATGGACCAGAGGTCACCAAACTGTTTTAAGGAACCGGTCACTGTAAGTCGGTGTAAGAAACGCTAGAGAGATAGACGTTTTTAAAAAAGAATTAATGCAATGTGAGTACGGGAAAGGGCAAATTAAAACGTGGACACTTCATGTGGCGTTAACCTTTGATACGATTTTTATTCACTGTCAATACCGGTATCGCATTCTTTGCACAATGCGCGGGCGATCGTAACCGTAGTTTGGTGACCCCTGGCATAAACAGGCTACAATTTCTGAGCATGGCTGTGCTGCAGCACTTCCAGAGAACAAACAGGCTTAATTGCAAAACTGTACAACATTCGTAATACCTTTGTAAGAAAAAACAAGCAAACGTGTGTGCACTTATCTACTGCAATAAAACCAGTAAAAAAGCTGCACTCGGCGGCACGTCAACCATGCCGTACTGTCGGGTTGTATAAGATGGGTATTAGACGCGAAAATACGACCTTGCATCACGATGGAAATCATTCCCTTTATTAACGAACACGAAAACACAAAGATGTCTCTTTAGGAGCAATCGCAAAGTAAAACATATCAAAGTTGTTGCAATCCCTGATCACTGTCGGTGGTGACGTCATATGGGATAGCGTCGTCTTGTGAAAAAGAGAAGTTTTTATTCTCTTCGGATTGTTTCGTCACAAAGACCACTTCCGTCAGTTATGTAGATTCTGTGGAAAACAACGAGATGTATTAGTATTTGGATCTGTCGATGATCGAAAATTTATATGAACAAGTCTAATACGTTTGTTGTATTATTTGTTACATAAAATCGCGAATTAAAACTTTATTTTGAAAAAAATTGGAAAATTAATCCTATGTTGCTAATTAAAGTCTTAACATGCATTTATGAAGCAACAGTTAAGTGAAAATATCAATATTAGGCCTAATGTCCAATTTTTCGTCGAATTACGAAAGGCTAAGGCAGTTTGCATATACGATATCAAGAAAAAATGAGCAGCAACAATAATTTAGAGAAACGAAACTTTTCATTTGTAAAATGTAGCCACAAACTTGGTGAAAATCAACGATATTTTTAAGTGCTGGTTTAAGAGCAAATGTGATTGGAAGCCTTTCTTCGCAATATACCTTGCAAAAGAAAAGAAACTACGTGTTCCACCTAAACGACGTTAAAACTCATGAAAGATTGAGTCTTTTCTGGTTCTTCACAATCGTGTGGTTGTGATGCTTTGACATCATGTGATGACAACTCGGCGTTTTTGAATGTATCTGGTTCATTTTCAATATTTAAATCCTTTGTTTCATTTTTGAGTGGAGATTCCTGCGATTCTTTGCGCATTTGCTCAGTCTGTGATTGGGCTGGTTCCTGGGCTACGAATTCTGATTTCTGAACTTTAGTTTGAGCTAGTGCCTGAATTTCAGTTTGAACTGGTGCGGGCTCTGGTGCCTGAACTTCACTTTGAGATAGTGCGGGCTCTGGTGCCTGAACTTCAGTTTGAGCCGGTGCGGGCTCTGGTGCCTGAACTTCAGTTTGAACTGGTGCGGGCTCTGCAGCCTGAACTTTAGTTTGAGCTGGTGCGGGCTCTGGTGCCTGAACTTCAGTTTGAGCTGGTGCGGGCTCTGGTGCCTGAACTTCAGTTTGAGCTGGTGCGGGCGCTGGTGTCTGAACTTCAGTTTGAGCTGGTGCGGGCTTTGGTTCCTGAGCTTCAGATTGGACTGGTGCGGGCTCTGGTTCCTGAACTTCAGATTGGGCTGGTGCGGGCTCTGGTTCCTGAACTTCAAATTGAACTGGTGCTGGCTCTGGTGTTTTAAATTCCGATTGAAGTGGTGCAGGCTTTGGTTCTTTAAATTCCGATTGAACTGGTGCAGGCCCTAGTTCATGAACTTCAGATTGGGCTGGTACGGACTCTGGTTCCTGAACTTCAGATTGGGCTGGTGCGGGCTTTGGTTCCTGAACTTCAGTTTGAGCTGGTGCGGGTTCTGGTTCCTGAACTTCAGTTTGAGCTGGTGCGGGCTCTGGTGCCTGAACTTCAGTTTGAGCTGGTGCGGTCTTTGGTGCCTGAACTTCAGTTTGAGCTGGTGCGGTCTCTGGTTCCTGAACTTCAGTTTGAGCTGGTGCGGTCTCTGGTTCCTGAACTTCAAATTGGGCTGGTGCGGACTCTGGTTTAACTTCAGATTGGGCTGGTGCGGGCTCTGGTTCCTGAACTTCAGATTGGACTGGTGAGGGCTCTGGTTCATGAACTTCAGATTGAGCTGGTGCAGGCACTGGTTCTTGAACTTCAGATTGGGCTGGTATGGGCTCTAGTTCCTGAACTTCAGATTGGGCTGGTACGGGCTCTGGTTCCTGAACTTCAGTTTGAGCTGGTGCGGGCTCTGGTGCCTGAACTTCAGTTTGAGCTGGTGCGGGCTCTGGTGCCTGAACTTCAGTTTGAGCTGGTGCGGTCTCTGGTTCCTGAACTTCAGATTGGGCTGGTGCGGACTCTGGTTTCTTAACTTCAGATTGGGCTGGTGCGGGCTCTGGTTCCTGAACTTCAGATATAGCCAGTGCGGTCTCTGGTTCCTGAACTTCAGATTGGGCTGGTGAGGGCTCTGATTCATGAACTTCAGATTGGGCTGGTGCTGTCTTTGGTTCCTGAACTTCAGATTGAGCTGGTGCAGGCACTGGTTCTTGAACTTCAGATTGGGCTGGTATGGGCTCTGGTTCTTGAACTTCAGATTGGGCTGGTACGGGCTCTGGTTCCTGAACTTCAGATTGGGCTGGTACGGGCTCTGGTTCCTGAACTTCAGATTGGGCTGGTACGGGCTCTGGTGTTGTCACAAAGTTGTCCTGTTCTGGAAGACGTGTTTCATCTATATCTAATAATGCAACTTTTTCACATTCTGGTCCTTCTGCACAAAAAGATCGTTCTGGCACATAATCCAACCCATCGCTATTTGTTGCCTCATGATCAATCGTCTGGTGTGCTGCTAAAGTCGAGTTGGTATTTTCTCCTTCACATCCTGCGACAATATACACGTTGAAATAAAATTGCAGCCACAATAAAGATCAACATTTTAGAAAGTGATTAACCACTGATATAGCTTAATACATTTTACAGCAGTCAATCTGCCATTGATATATTTAGAGGGTGTAGGACAGAAGGAAAGAATTTCTAGAAAAACGAACATGCAATTGCATGACACATAGCCAATCCCATTTTTATGATTGATTGGCAGATTGAAGCCTATGTTGAACTATTGGATGGTGATGAGTAGTGTTGGAAATCATGCCTCAAATTGTTGAACACTGCTCATAATGCAAATACAAAGAAACGCATTCAGTGAAGATGGGCCTAATGTTTTATTACTTTGTGGACTGAGTAAATGCGACACGAAAACTAAGGAAGTCCCACCCGAACAAAGAGTTGCTGAATAATTAATCAAAGGAAATAATTCTAGCAATCCTTCAGCAAATGTGGCAAATTTTTCGATAGCTTTGGTCCTATTCATGCTATAGCTTTATGCGAGTCGCATGCAATCGAACTTGTTGCAAGGAAAAATGCGAGTATTGAATGGATTACATGACTCTTCAGTCTTCAGTCATAACATAACTCAAGATTTATATCTCTTTTGAATTGATCTGTTTTGATATAATTAGTTAATCGATTTTATTTAAACTCATTTATGAATCCACCAATAAATGCTGTAGCTTCGTAAGTGCTTAGTGAAAGAGCACCTGGTAACAAAACCAAGAGTTTTGCGTTGATTTTATACTTATTAGTTACTTTTTGGCATTTTCGTTTCTCATAACTATCGTTTTATTTGTGTAAGTCAAATGTGTACTTATAGACGATTTTTAGGATCTTAATCCAACTTTTGCTTTTTGAAATTCGGATCCGACAATTTCTAGATGTCTTAGATCCGGGTTTGAAACAGATCCGAATTAATCTTACAAACATATTTCACCACATGGCGGAACATCTCAGGAATGTTAGGCAAAGGCATGTATTCTTTCGCAGCACGCAGTAACGCACCACCCAAACGCAATGGTCAATACTCTCAGGTTTGGAAATGTTGCAAAGAGCTTATTTAAAATCCCAAAAAGTAGGCCTAATGCGAATTTAGGATCCGGCTTCTGTCAAAAAAGTGACACAAATCTGTATTCGTTGAAAAACAATACAATCCGGATCCATTCGGATCCTGTTCTTGTGCACGTCTGGTGTGCGTATGTGTGACGTCATGGGTTGGCTAATGCTGATGCAAATAAGGGTCTGCTTGAAAGTATGTGAACTTAAAGAGGAGGTTAATGTAATCATGAGAAAACAGGAGATGAAAACTTGATTCAAACGAATAGAAGATAATAAAATTAAGAAATGAGTCTTGAAGGTCACGAATGACGGCCCACAGCAGAAAGAATTGCGAGCAAACACGTAAGCAAACTAGCTTAAAGCTTTCCATGGCAAGTTGTTTAGAAAACATAAATCATAACTTACCTGAATTTTAGTCTCAAGTTGAAGATGAGAAGAGCATGTTAACGCATGAATGAAAGAGTGATCTACTTGCCATGCTTCCATGCAGTTGGTTACTCATTGAAAACACAACTTTCATAAGTTATACAAGAAACTTTGCTTTGACAAATGGTGTATTTGAATCACAAAACACATACAAGGACTTTTGAGGGTAAGTAAATAAAAGTGAATTATGATATAAAGTAAGTTTTTGTACGCAACAGTGCATAAAGAAAGTACATGCGCAAGCAACGTTATTCATCTAACCAGCAATAGTTTCTCACAATCAAAATCCGTAGGCCTACTGCTAATAAGCTTCTACAGTACCATACAACATATGCAGCTAGCTGTGGCTACTGTAGTAAACATCAGAACGGCTACAGCGCACTAAGGACAGAACCATTTTTGGCAAAATGAAATTGCAAATAAAATTTAACTTTTACACTAGATGTCATTGGAACCATAGCCAAAGCACAACACAGAAACAAGTTAAATTTCTGTGGGATAAAATCAAAATTACTGCATTGATGATCATAGAATGTAATTCTTACCTTGAGTTAGTTTCGTATCTTTGAGAGATTCTTCGGGTTTTTGGCTAACATCTGGTGAGTTGTTTTCCTTTTCTGTCGCAGAAGCTTGCTCATCTTCAGGAACGGGATCTTCCTTCGGTTGTTCAACTTTTGTGTCTCGATTTTGTTCTGGAAGACTGTCCTCGTTCGTCTGTTCAACTTCTGAAGTTGCTGTTTGTTCAGTAGATGTTTGATTGGGGTCCGCTGGGGATGTTTCAGAAGGTAATTCGGTTTTTGTATCTTCTGAAGATGGTTTCTCTTCGGTGGCTATCTGCTCCGTGGAAGATGGGTCGGCTTGTTTTGGCTCGACTTCTTGGGGTGTCTCGGGTTTGGCCTCGTCGGATTCGGCCTCTTGGGTTACCTCGGGTACGACCTCTTCCGGTTTGGTCTCCTGGGTTACCTCAGGTTCGGTTTCCTCTGGTTTGGCCTTCTCAAATTCGGCCTCTTGGGTTACCTCGGGTTCAACCTTCTCGGATTCGGCCTCTTGGGTCACCTCGGGTTCAACCTCCTCGGGGTTGGTATCCTGGGTCACCTCGGGTTTGACCTCCTCGGGTTGGTCCTCTTGGGCCGCCTCGATTTCAGGAGTTGCCACGGGCTCAGCTGCTTCCACTGCAGAAGGTTGGTCCTCCTGTTTTGACTCGGTTTTATCATTTGCGACAGACGAGGTTTGTTCTTCCTCAGAATTTGCGTCTGTTTGAATCTCAACAATTTCTTCAGCCTTAAAGAAAAATGAAAGTATGAAAGAATGAAATGAAAGATCATAAACATTGACACACAACGTCTAAATAAAAAGTAACAAATTAGTATTTTGTATGCTTCTACAGTGGAAAATCAGCAATATATCGCATACCTGTTCTTTGGTATCTTCTTGGGCGATACTTTCTGGTGCTGGCTCAGTTTCTAAAATACAAATTTCCATTATTTAGCAAAATGTAAAACCCTACACAACGTTTGTGAATATGGAACGGCATATGTATGAACAGCTTAAAACATCTATAATTGAATAATAAAACTCATTAATCATATCATTCTGTGGGGTGCATTCGCAGAAAACGTCGTTTCCGTAGTTCACAAAGCGCTTTCCCAAGTAATGACCCAATACCAGATCCTACTGCACAGGGTATTTTTATGCTCAACAATGTTCTTTATTTATTCTATCAATGATAAATTTTAAGCCAAGGAAAATATTGAACATAATCCCACAGCAGACAATAGTTTGAATGACAAGGCTAAATAAAATGTACTCCGCAGTAAATAAACTCCTGAACTGCCACAAGCGATCAGCTTATGGTTTCAGAAAGGGGAGTCTTACGTTGCAACTGTCAACGATTCATTTACATTTAAGTTATTTTGGCAGCCGATTGTAGCATCGAATAGACAGCGATAGACACGTGTTTCGCCCATGAGGCTGGGCTCATCAGTATCGCACCGTATTCTTGCCACTTGAGTAATCGACTTGCCAATTGGAGGTCTCAATGGCTGGCGTGGAAGCTACACCGTTCTGGTTAGCGAAGCGTCACTGCAGCTCGCTGTGCTAGTGAGTAATCAGCCTTGTGCTGATAGCCGGGAAGAACGCCTTTCTTCAGATTCATTTACAGTTGTTAGAACTAAAAGACAGAAAGCGTATCACACAATCTAGTTTTTGTTTTGTGGAATCTCTTATCGCCATCATGTTTGGGCATTTTCCAAATTCGATGCTGAACAGCAATGTTGGCGTCAGGTCATCAGCTAGCCACGTTGAAACGATATAAAACGTTAACTTTAACTGACTGGGTTGTTGTTGATAATCGAGAATTTTAGAAGCCGCGGACTTAAGAAATATGACCGCGTGTGCTGCCAATCTGATCACATCCATTTTAATTTGATACATAATTCATCACCAATAAATTGTCTGGAAAGTGTTAAGCGCTGCGGTGAGAATAATTTGTTACAATGCAGACAATTTCATGTGGAACAAGATGGTTTGGTTTTTGCAGGCGATAACAAGCTTAAAGAGTTATCACGTTTAAAAGGAATTGGTGAGTGAAAAGTGATGTCAATCTGAACTTCTGAAGTGCTATTCAGGCGGCATATGATTTCCAAGAAGTGTTGATTGCCTATGGAAAGTAACATCAAATACTTACTAATTTAACGAGGCCTCAGGAATGCCACGGGAGCATGGGAAAGATCATCTGATGAAACCACTCATTGTCAGCTTTCGTAAGCAAATATACCCACGCAAGAAAATTACTGCTTTTCTACATCGCATAAACGTCTAGGGACGTTAATACAACAAACAAAACTAATTGATTTTCTAGCTTGGTTGTTGCAAACTGGAATGCTCCAAATCGAAAACATGAACATTGAACCATTTTGAATGTTGGTTTGCCGAATGCTCGTCACGAATGAAACAACCAATCACAAATTAACAGGCTGAGAACATTCAAACATCCATCCAACCGGCTTTAAACAAACTTCAAATAAATAATCAGTCTTCTTGTCATGATACAACGGCCTAAAATACAATATCCTGTCACCTAATTAACCATCAGGTTCCTTACTCTCGCCGAAAGGCCAAGTTGTTTTACTTTTAAATATTTCAACTGCAGTTTTGCAGTCAAACTTTGTCAATATACATGAATCAAGTCTTGCATCAAGGAAATGATGTGGGGTATACGAGCAGTAACCACCGACGCCTACTGATGCCCCGAAAACCAAAAGTGTTAAAGACTCAGATAACTCTTATACTGTAGACCAAATTGTATAGACAACTCGCCGGTTTTGCACATTGGTCTTACCTGCGGGGACTTCAGGTTTATCCTTTTCTTGTTGCACCGCGGCAGAACTTTCCTCTTCCTTCACCGGAGCAGGTTCGTCTTGTTTTGCTGCCTGTAACGCGCATCAAAGTTAATAGTTTTTAATTTCTTGTTTTGGTGTCGTTGGGCAACGAATCTCATCTGGGTTCGTTTTTTAACTTGAAACGGTGAGGAAGTGTACAAACCAAACAAAACAGAAATTTCGAGCGCACTCAAAGTTAAACGCGCACCATGTTTTTCGACAAATTAGTAATTGAATTGTTAAAGCAGCACACATTTGTTTAATAATTTTTTTTCAAAAAGTTTGGGAATACAATGAAACTTTTTTTGACATTAGACGAATCTTATTGTGAAAAAAGTTTCGTTTCCTTTGAACGAAAATTTTCAGTAAAATGCTTCTTCTTCGTCGTATGAGCTGTTCTTCCGGACTATATGTTTGGGCATGATGTCATCAGCCACTCGACAGTCTCGTCATCCAGGGCCTTCAGTCCAAGCGTTCCATGTGGTGGTTGATGGATTGGGCAGTCATGGACGACATGATCTACTGTTTGGTCTGTGGCGCCACACTCGCATCCCGGTGAGGGAGCCAGACCCCATCTGCACATGTCTGAACGAAAGCGACCGACGCCGGTTCGTAGGCGGTTAAGCCGGACCCACGCAAGTCTTGCGAGGGACATTCCCGGAGGGTGGGGATCGACGTCGGGTAGGAAATCACGGAGGCGGGAGGTGTTGTTTTGCCACTCCATGTTCCATGTGTAGTTCGTCCAGTGTGCCGCACTTATTCCAAGATCTTCAACGTTGTTCAGAAGCTGTCGTGCGGCGGGCACAAATGGGCGTCTTGATTTCAGTCGCTGCTGTCCTCCAGGTAGGCGCTGGAGTGTACTGTGGAGGAGGTGGTCGGGGTCCAGTGCGCGACGAGCAAGGGAAATCATGGCTCCTTTACGGCGAAGCTCAGCAGGTTGGATGCCTGCAAGGATGGGAAGGCAGTCCGTTGGAGTGGGACGCAGGCATCCAGTCACAGTGCGTAGTGCGTCATTGATGGCGGTGTCAATGTGGCGGGTGTGAGAGCTGCGGCACCACACTGGTGCGCAGTACTCAGCGGTAGAATGGACGAGGGCCAAGGTAGCTGTGCGAAGGGTTTTTGCATCAGCTCCCCAGCCGGAACCCGCCAGCCGCCTCAAAAGTGCAACGCGCGCAGATAGTTTTTTGCGCAGTGACTCCAGGTGTCGTCGGTACGTGAGTGACCTGTCCAGGGTTACGCCGAGGTAGGTAGGTTCGGCGCAGTAGGGGAGGTGTTCGTCATCGGTGGTAACGTTGATCTCACGTTTTGCTTCCTTGTTGTTTAAATGGAAGGCCGCCGACACTGTCTTTGCCTTGCTGAGCTGTAGCTTCCATTTCTGGAGATATGTTGATATAGTTGACATGTCCTGGCTTAGGTTCCTCTCCATTGACTGCCAATCTCCGGCTGGATGCAGGAGAGCCAGATCGTCTGCATAAGCATACTTCCTGGAGATGGTGTCAGGCAGGTCGTAGATGTAAGTGTTAAAGAGGAGGGGAGCCAGGACAGAGCCCTGTGGGACGCCGTTCCTGAGTCGACGAAGTCTACTTCGTCGGCCGCTACCGGTATGCTGTTTTAACTAAACGGCGTCGTTTTGAACAACTCAAGCACTGATATAAATCTTAAAGGCGATAAAAAAACAAGTCCACCCTCTCATGAATAATACCTCAGAGGCTTCTTCGTCTTTTACAGGTGCTTCGTCCTCTTTCTGAACATCTTCCTCTTGCTTGGTTTCCTCCTCTGCGGGATTTTCCTCTCCCTGCAAAAGTCAGATAAAATAAATCAAGCTTCAGATTTAGCATGTTTTCTTTCGGGGTAAAAGGGAAAAATCCAACTCCAGGTGTTACGTTTCTTACAGTAGGCTACTGTATGATCTTAAAATTATAAAGATTCTGACTTCGTGACCTAGCACGCTTATTCCTCGAAGCGTAACAAAAATTACAAAATGATTCTTTTCAAAATCTTGGAATCAGAGTGTAAGTTGGGTTAACACAGAGGAATACTTGTGCCAAGCTTGACTAATCAAGCGTACAAAAGGATTAATGCTTGCGAAAATCAATGAATCGTAACGAAAAATTGCCTTGTAATTTTCATATGATTTTGTATGATAATATGCTGATGTCAACAACTTTTCATCTTTTTAAAGATTCGTTTTTAACAATGGCAAAAGAATAAAGAAAACGTATGAAAGTTAACCAAAGTAGCAACATCTGATTTAACATTAATGTATCAGGTAACGAATAACGTTAAATCCGGCTGCGACATTCAGCTTTATAGGCTATGTTTTGCAGCACGACAAACATAACTTTCTACCATCCCAGACTTTCAAAACAATTCGCTTGCTAATCATGTCAGAAATGTTTCCTAACTGCTGTAAAATCGTTTTTGAACATAGGCGTTCTTCCACTGAAGGCTGTTTAACTTGACTACATTAACTTGACTTAACTATTTAAGTTGATTAGATGAACAAAGGCAATTCTCCGATAACACGAATAGGATTAGAAACACATGAATTAATGCAAAATGTGGTTTATTGTTCATCCCATTCCCCTAGTCTCTTGAGAACCAATTCCTGCACTGACAATGTCAGGCAGCTGAGCACGAACTGCGCTGGTTGCGTTCAACCGAGCGCTGAGTGAGAACTGGAAGTCCATAGGTCTGAGGAAATTCTGAGGTGTAACGTGATGTACAACGGATACATATGGATAAGATAATTTAGGCCCGGTACCAATGCGATCCTAGGGGCCCAAATTAAGACACTAAAGCAAATGCACCGCAGGCTATCCAAAGAGCATACGGTGGTTTCGTCAAGTCCCTTAGAAATGTTAGGGGCTCTTAATATCATCGGGCGGAGTCCAAAATGACCCCCTGGACCTCCAATTCAACGGTATTGGGTACATATTCAAGGCGTGAATTGGTTTTAACTTTTGAAAACGCAAAAAGAAAATGTTTAAAAGTTAAAAACAATTAATCATACGACGCGTGTAAACTTTTATTCACTACGATCCGCCTAAAGTCTTCTTACGACATTTGTCTATTTTTGGACATTTGTCATAAAAATGTATAAATTACGTGACTTTATGCATTATTCCTTTGTTTTATTTTACAAATTGAAAGTGCCAATATTAATTATTGATGCCGCCACTAGAATACAAATACGTATTACAGACCCATGCCAGCTGAAGCTGCAAAAACAAAAGAAAAACGTTTGCATAACTGAGATGTAAAAGTGAATGATCTAACACGCCAAAGTTTCACGAGATTTTTCAGAAGTGAACCCCTAGATTTTGGTGCCAGATCAGAGCACCCGCAAATCCCAATCAAAAAGAAATTAATTTCTAATTTTTGATACCCTTGTATTTTCAAAGCCAATCGATATACAGTATAACAGGATCAAGTAGTCCCAACGTACTTAACTTGTGTACAGGGGTGTATTTTAGCCAACATTAAAATATTAAGCTTTGCATTTGTAGCTATTTGCTTTTATAATGTCTTGCTTTGTGAAGCAAGTGATAAACGAGCATGGCCTAATCACAGCAGCAGCGACTCCTTTGAATGGCACATTTCGCACCAGAGAGAATAATTGAAGTTAAACTCAGAACACCCAATAACAAATGCAACGTAGCTTCGTTGCTCTGTAGTAACACAAAACTATTGTTTTCTACTGCATGTTACCCAATGCTCTGTACGCTTAAGCTTTTTCACTGCAAAATTCTGTAACGTGACCGTTGAAAGGTAATTATGTTAAATCGTTTTCGACCATCCTTCAGATTTGACTAAAAAATACGTTGGATAAAAGTTCTGAAAAATATTACAAATGTTTCTCTTTCTTCAATGAACGAGTGCTCTGAAAAGCTCAAAAACCGAGCTGTAAAATCTGTTTTTTCCCAGTTTTAAATTTTTCGCTTAAGATCCATCAATCTGTTTAACAGACAATCAAGAATTCCATGTAATTTCAAGAGAAAATTAAACGGAGCATAGCCCATCAAAAAAACACAATCTGCAAGCTATTGACAACGTTTCAAAACAGAAATTTATACGTAGTGCGTAATAGGAATGCGTATAAGAAAATTCCTTAACAATTTGTTGTGAAAGTCGACCATTCCTTGAATGCATTTTCTCACATCGTCTTATCTTGTCAAAACAAGTTAACGTAATGAAATTGTAAAGCTCTTATTCGCAAAATGTAAAACCAATATTTCAAAATTAAAATTTACTTAAGCCAAACACAAAGAAGAAAGTAGTGCATAACGAAGAAATATTTTTCAGAGCCTGCCAACAACGAAACAGAAAAATAACCCATTGCAATTCGCTAACTGCGTTTCTGCGCATAAGTCAGCAAATGAAACTTTCATCTAGCATCGGACTTGCTTAGATATCGCTTGCTAAACTGAATTTTCTGACTTGTTATATGCCAAGTATCGGCTTGGTTACGGTAGTTTTTACTTGCTCAGGATTATCATTCACCAATTGCAGTCACTTGCTGAAATGGTATTGGCTCAGTTGTCACTTGCTCAACAGCAATGTGCTGAGTTGACCAATACTGAGTTGTAGGAGACAGTTGTTTCTGGACCTTGTTCTTTTGGCATCCACTCTGAGTCAGAGCCACTGTCCCAAAGTGGAGATGTCTAGGCTGAGCGTTCGGATCGAGGGCAGATTCTTCAAAAGAAACTTAAATGGACAATGTACAGTACGTGATTGTCCGATATTGTGGTTCGATAAAGATAAAATTTAACACCGTGATTTAAGGTTGTAATTTAACAACGGTATGTCCATTTTTACAATTTTGTGTAAAATTTAAATTTCGCATACCACAGTACAGGCATGGCTTAAATTTTGCACAAAATTATATTTCACCATGAAAATCTGAAGTTAAGTGTATGCACTGTGCACCAAATGGTTACATCCATTATACGACATTGTATACGTTCCTAACGTTAGGTATTGAACTTCCAAGAGTCACGATGTGATGCATTTAAATACTATGAGTGATAAAGTGTTGATAAAATACAAACGCCTGTCCAGTTGCACTTGTGTTAGAAGATAATGATCAGTCCTGCAGTTGAAATCGTATTTTTATCACGCCTGCGTTTAAAACAACAGATGTTTATATCGTGCTTGCTTTAAGCAAGGAGAAACATCTGAGGCGTGCAAGGATGATATGGCTTATCAAAAAGGATATATACGCTTTGGAATTACCGAACAGATAAGTAACTGTGAAACATCTTTGGCCATTTAAACACAGGATGGCCCGCCAGTAATGCGAACAACAAACGGATATCTTCAATCGAATTTTCAAAAAGACGCCCGAATGGAACCGAGATTATGAAGTTTTCAAAGATTTAACTTTAACAAACACGCATAATCTGGCTTTTTACCACTGAAAACTGCGCTACAAGAAATTTAGCATTACAATCAATAAAAAAGTATTTACTGCAATCATGGGCTCTATCCAAGGGGGGGTGAGGGGGGTGATCACCCCCCCACTAATTGGAGTGGGGGGGGTGATCAATGCAAAATCACCCCCCCCACTCATTTGGCTTTGAAAAGGTTTTGTGATATTTTATTGATCAAATTTTGAAAAATATATTTTCGCTGTTAGCACATTTTGAATTTTTTATTAATATGAATATATATTTCATTTCAATATGATTTTTTGGTTTGGCAACCCTGAACTACGAGCCAGGCGTTTACACTCTGTTCTTAGTTTGCTTGGCAGCCACTTTAACAAGAAAATATTCTGCCACTGCAAATGACTAGAATGACACCGCCAACCAATCAGAACATGTTATAAGAGGCTACTGTCCAATTGTGACCTTTCTCGCACTTAGCCAGAGAGTTAATCTTTGTTTTGAACTTTATTTGGTAATTACAGAAGAAAAAAAAGCAATAGCAGTTGTGAGAATCGAACCCACGTCAATGAAATGACTACTTTCTAACCCTAACCCCTAAACAGCCAACCAGCTGCCAACTTAGTCGGCAGCAGTGGCCGAGTGGTTAGCGCGTTGGGCTCGCAGTCGAGAGCCTGAATGTTCGACTCCACCCCCCCGCACTTGCTGTTGTTTCTCTGGGGAAGAAACTTTACTATGAGTATAATTGCCTCTACTCAGTGATCGATTTCGAGTAATAGGTAGTACCAAATTTAAGTCATAAGTAGAGTAGACAACCGGAAACAGACATTGCCGTCGGCTGCAGCGTGGGTCAGGTGTACGTCAGAAGGCGTACACCGATGCATAGCGTTCAAGTCCGCTTTCTCGCAATGCAGGGTAAAAATATGAAAAACAAATAAACAAACAAAAAAACAGCTGATAGAAAATCCAGCACTTAATTTGCTTTGTATCATCTTCTTTTCGCCCCTTTTCACGTCACGGAACACGTAGTTTATGATTGGTTCGAGTTTTCATTTGCAGTGCCAGAAATATTTCTTGTTAAGTGACTACCAGTTTACTTACCCAAAAATGCCCTTTCCGAAACATACTTTGTGAAACGACTTGGAAACCCTATGCTTCGATCAGAAAGAAGCTGATGCTGCAATGGGGGGTCTGGGGGGCGCAGCCCCCCAGAAGTTGAAATGACTATGACGATTTTAGCCCACTGTCCAAAAATCACCCCCCCGAATTCTAAAAGAGGATAGAGCCCCTGACTGCAATGAAAGACAACTTTGAAATGCTTTGATGAAAGCAGTAGAATAGTAGATCAAATGCAAATGAAATACAGGTGGCCTACTGATTAAAAATTAACAATCTTGGATGAATGAAGCAAAAGCTCCACCTCCACACTTGACAATCAGAAATCTAGAACATGGGACAACGAACAAAGCAACGCTTACTCATCTTGTTGCAATTGTATTAATTTATTATTCAGGAAAATTTGTTAATGTGAAAGCAGAGATGGATTGCATTGTGGCAAACATATAACAACGTTTGTATGGGCCGTAAAGCAATACATGCATGCATTAAGAGGCAAAGGCGAAGCAAATATACTACCTTGGTCCTTGGTGCGTATTACACAGAAGATATAAAATGGACTTTAGTAAACTATATGTTCCTTTTCCGCAACTTTTTATAAAGTAACATTTTACAAACTTTTGAAAAGTTCCCAATTTAGTTTTAATCGTATGGCATTACGTACAACAGCCTGAAAAGAACCAAATAATTCAGCCCACTGTACCTAAAAGTAGAAATACTATCTAAGTGGTGAAGTTCGAAAAACAATCAGGTGATTTTGCAGCTGCAGCATAAATCAGATTTTATTTGTTTGCTTTTCGTTTTTATAAGTTTTGCAAGAGCAGATCATAATTTTGTAAGACGGTTCTTAACAACTTCAGAGCAGATAACAAATAGAATCCGCTTTACAACTGGGCGCCAATAACAAGTTAAATTGAGTTATCACAGCTTGCCAGCTGAAGAATCTTTTATCGTCAAAAGCATGTTTCAACAACCACACAGATAAACCAGTATATAAAAAAGTCGGATTTTTACATCTTTTAAACGCTAGACGACAAAAATCAACGTAAAAAGCCTGATTTCTTGGTCACAAAGTGTTCTAAAATTAGTATGCGGGTAGGCGGATTTCTTTCAACTTTTGCAAAAATATGAAGCCATTCAAGTTTCAAAAACGCAAAACAAAACATCGGTTAAAAAATTTAAAGAGGAACAAAATTTCGCAACAACTCCCGTGTTGTTTGCATTTCGACTGAGAATACTCGGCCGCTGAAGGGATTTTCTTAGTAAAAAGGTTTGTTTACTGTTGGACGTTGATTAGTTTAAAGATGTTGGGAAACACGTCCACCCACCAGCACATGCCATGGCACGGCTTAAATTCCAGGCATACCAGAAAGGTTCGTTGTGCAATGGACCGTACAAATAGAAAACTTCCCATTTAAAAACTATGCAGCTCGAGCTGAAACAATGTTGTTGAAACTATCGCACACAAATCAATCGCGACTAATTTATCATAAATCTATTCCTCAGCAATGACATCTCTTTCCCTGCAACCATCACTTGATTCAAAGCGAAGCGATAATGTCGGATACCTCGCATTTACACCTTTGTATTTATGCAAACACAACAATTCCATGATGAAACTACTTTCCAGCGTTGCTTCAAGCTTCAAATTACGCAACCTCACATGTTTGAGCTGTGAGAAACATACGTGACATACAGTAGACCTACAACCAAGATCGGGTGTTTAGGTTGCATCCTCTGTCTTTACATGTTCACTGTGAGTGATGATGAAAGGTATAACCATAGCCATGATTTAACTGTAAGTCATGATTTTCACATGCAAGTGAGACCAAAATAAATTTAAGACAAACAAAGGAAAACGATCTGCAAGAAAACTACGTACGGATGTTAAAATCAATGCTATCCATAGATTTAATGGTCATCATTTTGAAAGTTAATTTCTAGTTAAAAAAAACAGGAGTGTGATTAAAATGTAGGTCTTCACCTTAACCTTCTCTTGGTATCTTGACAATAAATCTTTTAACGCACAAGTTGAAAGAATATTTTAATCTGTTGTACAGTAGTTACCTTTGTTTGCAGCTCCATATTAGTATTATGTTTAAAGTTGATCTGCAAGAATTACACAATCTGAAACTCCAAGTATCTTGCTAAAATTTATCCTATGCAATAGAAAATACTGCTTGATGATGATTAAATGAGTAACAAAAATATCATAGGCTGCTGTTGTCAAAACGTTGTAAAGCCAAGTTATTAAGCTATGCTACAATTTTCCCTTGTCATATTTATCTAACCACGTGGAATATAGTTTTATGCCAAGCATTTCAAAAATGCACAAGCCGTCTCGAACAAACAACAACTGCTACTGTACCTTGAAGAATTTCGCGAATACTTTTCCCATTGCAATATCAAAGAATTCAGTATCACTTCTCGTATACTACTGTAGTAGAGCAATCACTCGAGATGCAATAAAACTGTTTGAACGAGTTTATGCTCAAGGGATAGTGATACAATAGGGAAGAGAAACTATTTATCTAGAATAGCGATGATGCAAGACTTCCAATTTAAGCATTTGTGGTTGATTATTACGTAATGGTTCAATGGTGACATCAAGAAATTAAAGCAGTTTTATCAAGTGTGACCAATGAAACAACATCGTCCTGTTTGCGCAAGGGATTGGTCCGATCTAAAGGACTTGGCTCGAAGGTATACACTCACAGGCTACTTTTTTACTACCTTCAGTGAACATTACACAATAGCGTGCTGAAATTGTAACTTACTGTCTTCCGTTGAGGCACTGGTATTGGTATTGCACGGCAGATCAAAAACCATTAAAAGGTCTTTTGAAATCAGTTGTGCAAAAATTAAAGCGCCACAAAGCAACATTTTTAAACATGGCTTTTGTCGCTTCCACAGTCAATACCACTAAAATTATTGCGGGTAAAAACCCCAGACAACAAATCAACCGTTTTTACATTGGTTCAACGTCTGCAGACGGTTGGTTTGCTGTCTGGGACTGAACATAACATTTCACAAAGAGGGAATTTGAAAACGTCGGCTTAGTGCAGGACATGGTTGGAACTGGAAGAAATCATAATCTTAACAAGCGGGCATGGGGGACAAAAAAAAAATCGATCACGACCAGACAGCACATACTTTTTAATGTACATCACTACATCAGGCTGCCCGATCTCATTTTAAGGATTTGCTTTGAGAAATCTTCGCTGGATTGCGAAATATTCTCGCGCAAAATGGCAGCTGGATTTTACCACAATGCGCACAATTAAAGACCCACGCCATGAAATTCATAAGCATTTTAATCTCTTTCACAGATGCCAGGTTATTTCCTTTGTGTGCGTTCCCTCAAGGGAACCTGCATACCAAATGTGAATTGAAGTCACGAATGAAAATAGGGAAAAAAAACATTAAAATAGAAGACATTTGACAACTTTTAATTGATGTCGTCTTTTGGTTAAATAGCAATTAGGCTGCACAGAATTGCGTCATTAATTTTACATAAAGCAATTTTGACTATCAAGACAGATTTCTTTCCAACAAGCGGCTATGTTTGCAACATTTGAACTACCGGTAGGTTTTAAGACAAGACATGAAATGCTATGCTGTGTTTACCTGTCACAATTTAACAACCTTGCTAAAACAAAGATGCCAATCTTCGGAATTTCTAAGTAAACCCAAGTAATGCTCTGAACGAAAACTGTGTTCAGTTCAATCATAATATTGAGAAAGTAACTCCCAAAACAAGACCGACAAACCGAATAAAGTTGGAACGTCTCGCAAAAGTAAGATTTTTACCTAACAGTATCTAACAGCCACTGAAACGCAAGAACACACTACCCCAAAAGTGGATCCCATTTTTCACTGAAGGTGGCCAAGGAGCCGCTTTCATCTCAATTTTTTACTTCACCACACAGCACAACTTCCTAGTAGCTAGGCAACTGTCACTGGTGGGAGTAACTGCGCATTATCAGATCAAATTCTTTTTTTTTTAGAAAATATTGCAGATTACAGCTAAAATCCTAACAAAAACAAAGATATGTTTCAACATGGCCTAAACGCCAATAAATAAAAGTTGGCAAACCAAAAAATCTCAATTGTTCTTTGAAAAAACAGATACACATTTTTTCAGATTTCACATTCTCATGAAGTGCAGTCCAACAGCACACAACAATATTAGCAGCGGTTGTAGTTTCTTACCTTTGTCAGTACTGCATTACAAGTTTCCAGTATTACCAGTACCGTATTACAAGTTTCTTACCTTTGCCTTTTTACTGCCCTTTCTTCCAAAGATTGCATGCTTGATATTCCCCACAATTCCAGATGATTTTCCTGTTAATATAAAAAAAATCAATTGCCTAACTGAATTCGGGATTATTAAGAAACAAAGAATGCTTTAGACTTGCATAAAATATTTCTTAAAGAAATTTCACAATGTTTGATAGGGTTTTATTCAACATTTAATTTTTCTAAAACCAAGAAAATTATGTTTAAATGTATTCAACTTGCCATCATGTGCCTTTTCTTTTTTGTTTTCTTCTTCCGTCTGTTCCTTCTTTTCTTCCTCCGTTTCCGGAGTTTGCTCAGCTGTGGGTTCGTGTTCTTCCGCTTGAGTTTCTCCCGTCTTTGGAGACTCAGCGTCAGTCCTAGTTTCAGTTTTGGATTCATCTTTAGAATCTTCTGCGGGTGTCTCGGATGCTTCTGGAACAGGCGTAGCTTGCTCTTCGTTCATTTCCTCTTTTGGCTTCTCCTCTACTTTCTCTTCAATGCTGCTGTCTTTTCGTGACTTCTTCTTGCTCGAAGTTCTTCGCTTTATGCTGGCAATCGTGCCCGAAAGCATCTTTTTAAAATTTTTTCCAGTTTTTTTCGGATGACTATCTTCATCTTTCTTCTCATCGACGGGCTCCACCTCAATTTTATCTTCCTTCGGTGTTGTAGCCTCGACAGGTGCATTTGTCTGCGCTTCAACCTCTGGCACTGATTCGTCATCAATTTTTTCTTTTGCACAATCAGTTTCTTCTTTTTCTACATCTTCAGCAGGCTTTGCTTGCGGAGGCTTTTCAGGTGAAGTAATTTCTTGAGCATCCTGTTTGGGTGTTTCATCTGTTTTTTCTGTTCCTGCTACCGCTGTTCTTGCTTTTTCTTCTGGCTCCACATCTTCTTTTTCGGCTTTATCCTCTGGTTTATCTTGCGCTTTTACCTGGTTGTCTTCCGTTTTTAGCCCTTGATCCTCTGGCTTGCAGTCCGTTTTTTCTTCTGGTTTTTCTTCTACAACTTTATTTTCTGTATTTTCAGCAGCAGGAGGAGTTTTAGAGGTAGATTTTTTTCCGAGTGCAAAACTTTTTGAAAACTTAAACTTAATTGGGGACTTAGCTTTCTTTGGTGTGTCTTGCTTGTGAACACTTGTTTTGTTTCCATTAACAACTTCAACCTCCATCGCTTTCCCATTTTCTCCACTTTCTAAATGTTCTCCGTTAACTTTTCGATCTTCCTGAAAATGAAAATAATTTTATCAAAACTTGGATTAAAAAAGCGATGTGATGCATAACTCGGACCGCTAGAAAACTTGTTAGACAAGTCTTGCTCAAAGTTCAGGACAAATGGTAGTAACATCGGTCAGTATAGCTTGTCCAGTAACCCTTTAATATGTAGTCCATCTGGGGTTGAGTGAACATGTCACTCATGTGCAGGATTAATAGTCTCTTCCTCAGCCACATTTATAGATTACTGACGATGCCAAACTTCATGTGTGTAAAGTAGATTGAAGTACTATGAGGTCTACACATTTGGTCTCTTGTTTGAACATCGGATGAAAGAATAATAATTTCAAACACTAGAAATCACAGCCTCAGCTGGATCTTGGACAATTCTACGCAAATGCGGTCACACAATAACAAACAATTTCAAACAAAATTACCCAAAAATGCCACAAAATCATATCGATTTAACGTAACCTCATGCGACAGGACCAAATGTCAGACTATGCCAATCCAAAAAAGAGACCATACATTGTGGGAATTAAAAATTGCATTTCCTGTTAACCGAAAATGAAATGGACTTGGGAGAAACGGAACTAAGTCGCAACTTACGACTACTCGCCATAATGCAGAGATGCTTCAAGTATCAAGAACGTGATTAAACTTGTGTGGCTTGTGTTTGAAGTTCATATTGATTCTAAATATCTCTGCAGAAAGCTCCTAAGCCGCATGGGAACTACTAAACAACGAAATTCACTAAGAAAGCACTTTGACTTGCGAGATATTAGTCCCTTTGGACAAGATTAACAACCATTGTTTGCACAATGTTTTGATGCAAAAAAACGCGAAATTAATGTCAAACAAAAAACCTTTCGCACAGATCAGTACTGCACGAGATTACAGACATCTGCCTAATGCAGCACTCCCTCATAGAAGCCAAACCATACGCTGTTCAAGGAAACCAAATTAAAGTTTTATGAGCCATTTTTGTAGTCTATGTGTTTTCATAGCGTGAAATTGAATTATGGTAAATGATTATAATCTAACTTCCACCTGATGTAATCGGCATTGTTTGAAGTAGAAACTGAAAGGAAACACCTCACTACGTTACTATTTTACATTGGCAAAGTTATTTTAGTTTAGACCTCTGCGCAATTGTTTACAAAATCATAACGCTAACTTTATGCACCATGAAACAATGCAATCAAAATATCTCATGAGCACCTTTGTTATGATGCAGTACAGCGGTGGTAGCCTACAGTTAAGGCATCTCCAAAAAAGCATTAATGTAATTGCCAATCGGTACAAAAATATTTGGTGGTGCACCTCAAGTTCTTATGTGATAGTACAACTTGGTTACTTTTGATATAAATATACTTTGGTGGTGCACCTCAAGTTCTTATGTGATAGTACAACTTGGTTACTTTTGATATAAATATACTAGGGTACGGTTACCCAAGCAGATAGGCTACTTAAAGCTGAGTCGACAACCAAATTACGGTGCCCAAAAGTAACACAACCCACGAAAACTTCGTAACAATTCAAGCCATAGGTTATTTAAGAGAGTATAATTGTGTGCTTGTGTACTTACAACTGGCTTGATTTGACCCGCGTCCTCAGAGGGCCCTTTGGCTGACTTGCTGACGTCGTACTGAGCTTTTTTGCTGTGAGCGTTTCCCATGATAAATCCAAAGCAAAAAGAAAACTTTAAATAATAACTTTAATTATTAAATAATAACTTAAAGAAATAAGCCCTGCAGGAAGTTAAAACGCAGTTGGTTATCTTGAGGTGACATTGTACCTTGGGCAGACGGTGTGTAACATTTTTTTGTCTTGAAATTTATTTTAGCTAGTACGGTACGACAAACTTTTAAGAAAAATTTTAACTAACTAATCTTTCAACAACCACCCTTGCTTTTTCGATACGATTGCGTTGCAAGAATTTTTAAAGTTCAAATCATTGCCCACAAACACTTCGAATTTTAGATAACACCTATTCCGTTTTCCCTAATGAACAATCTGAACATGCTTCAGTAATCAGTAGCCTCCCGAACCAGCAGTTAAAACAAAAAGTTATGCAATGCTGGCACATCCTTCACTGTACAGTACTTTAGCCTATTCTTTTATAACAGCTTAAGAGCCATCTATCTTGATGAAGTCACAAAACAATTTCCCGATCATAAAAAACCCAAACAGTCGGTAAACAGAAACAACTTCATTTGCTAACATAGTAGCATTGATTCAACGTAAAACCAATAAAATCTAATGTTACAAGAAAATCGATAATATTTACTCGCTCGCTGGAATGATGATGTCATGAAATCACATTTAGCTTATAAAAAAAAATGTCGTTTTTGTTGAAATACGTTATATTTCAGCAATTTTTCTACTAGTGTGAGGAAGAAAACATACAAGCGTTTTCGCACAACGTGATTTTGATATCACTAGACATCATAAATGCGGAAAGTAGAGGTTTTAAAATTTAGGCAAATTTATTTTGTCATAGCAGACACTTTCAAATGACGTCATGCTAACACCAATATGTTGTGCTACTTCAAGTAAGTAGCTCAAGTAACTACGTCTCTTTAGCTTCCAGTTTTTACATTGCAACACGTGTTGAATGTTTTAATTTTTTATTGCATATGAGGCAGCTAACCTACCTTAACAACGAGATAAACAACTCTGTCAAGTTATGCCTAAGAAGGTCTTGGAAAAATCTTTTTGTAGGCATAATGTTTTAAGAAACGCAAAAACATGTTTTGCTAACGACACACACAAAGTCTCTTTACAGAACATTTTGTTAGGTAGTCGAAAAATTATCCTATAGCATTTCTTAGTTTATTACAATGCCTGACAAAAGCTCGATGTACAGCCGAAAAGATTTGCATTGTTTGGTTTTCTTCTATATTCAGATGCACTACATGTCGTGTATTTGCTGAGCTTCGTAGCTCAAGCATTTTTGGTCTGAGTAATGCAAGCCAAAATACCATTACCGAAAATCTGTATTTGCCAAATATACCACAGAGGTCAACATATGACGTAACTGTACACTGATGATGACACTTAAAGTCTAGCTTTGCTGTTCAGTGATTCACACAATGCATTACGTCATAAAAAATAACTCGTTCAAGCCAACTCTACGAGGTGAAGTTGCTTGGCGTGAAACGGTAGCAAGCAGCTTACAACAACACAGACAACTTTCTGATGACATGAATTACATGACACCTCTACTTCACGAATCACGAGTAATACCCACCGTTTATATGTCACTAATCTCACTTTACTCGATTTCTCTAAAACAACTGAGAACATGCTTTTGCTCAACAATAACTGCACCCTCGCTGTATCTCGGACGATCAAGTTTTCCTTTCGACTGTTTTTTGATACGTTTCGTATTGAAATAGTGTAGCTACGTAACGGCTAGCCAAGTTTTTTCAGCTATCAGAAACGAACTGACCCTCGACTTTAATTGAGTGAATCGTAAAGTTGCGTGGTGCCTGAAAAGTGCGCAAAAGGAGAAAGCCTGATTAGAGAATTAATTCCAAATCCAGACCAATGTGACAGTTCACAGGCGATTCCAGACGCAAACTAGGTCTCCTATTCACACAGATTAGCTGAAGAAAGCCTTGCAGAGAGATTTCTGATTTGAAATCGATTTTCCCCATTGGCCAACCTTATAATAAAGTGCAAATAAGATACATAGCAAATATGTACTTGATAGATTATGGCTTGGGAGGATGAAATAAATAAATTTAGCAAACTCAGCTGAAGAAACTCCACAAGCCAAAAGCGATTTTTCTACTGTCACAATAAACGCAAATTTAAACAAGATTAGGATCATCTGAATCAAACTCATAAAAGCATAACAGCAAGTCCTGCAACCAATTGAAGTAGACTATCATTGTAGCACAGCTGCAACGTCTTGCAAAACACAATTTCTAAACTGCAAGTAGTACTAAAATTCGTTTTTGTTTGTTTCAAACCTATCTAGATGTGAGAACCATCCAAAGCATTCTAAAAAGTCGTTCAACTTACCCAGATGTTGAGCGATAAACCTTTTTCTTTAAACATTTAAGCCTGAAACATCTTCCTGCACTTGTGGCTAAATAAATGCAAGCCACCGCCCTTCCAGAATTTCGGTATACGTACCGATTAATTGCAGTGCTTATTGCTCGCTTGAGGCGTTACGCTGCCTTTTTTTCACCTGCCTTTTTAGCAAGAGTCTGGTCCTAATTCATTCCCAGCCTGAAGTGTACTCGGATCTTGGCACCTTTGATATAATCCAAAATTCCATGACTGCCAAAAACCACAAATTGCTGAATTGAAGAAAAAATAACAAGCACATTCCAGACATGCTGTTTGCAGGGTTCTTTTTTTCCAGTTAACCACTTCAAAATTGAAACACAGTTGGTTCATTTTAGAAACAGCTCACATAGCCGACGGCAACTTACATCTAATTTTCGCGCTTACACAGACCGCTTTGTTTTGCAACATTCTCACATCTCTCTTGCGTTTCTCACAACGCACTACGAAGTCTTGCCATTGAATTGGGTGTAAAATTACGCAATCGTCATTCATCTCGGCAAAGCTTGAGTAGTTTTCAAGAATGGTAGCGGGAAACGTTGCTACATTGTTTCGAATTCCGAAAAGCAAAACCATTTTTCTCATTCAAGTATTTGAAGATGGTGTGTTTCAAATTAACACAAAAATTTGATTTTGGCCGATTTTGTTTACCAACAGTATCAATGGCAAGTAACCAATGGTTAACAATCCATTGCACTGATAAAAAATTGAATATTCAACATGGTGGACATGTTTTGCTTCGCATAACTCCTGGTCCCACATGAATGAAACTCCTTAGCCTGATACGGTTCAACAAAATTGGGTTGGGTTTGCAGAGTGATCGAATGATTTACCACTGGGGTTTCATAAACTCCCTAGACAGCAAATCAGTCGTTTTTTACATTGATTTAACGTCTACAGAGATTGAATCAATGCAAAAAACGACTGATTTGATGTTTGGGTCAAGCGTCCATCGGAAGTCACTATGCACCATTGCACCACACTCATCATACTTTTGTTGCCAATAGGTTTGGTTGGTTGGTTTTTGAATCTTTATCCTCGGACTGACAAAGCCTTGATAGGTTATTCCTGGTAGTTTTGCATACTTGTAGAGGCTCTTGACGCAGGACCGGCTTGCGCTGTTGATGCTGTTTGAATAACTGACATAATTTTATTCTAAAAGAATTTGAAAACGAAAGAACCGAACGACCAGGTTTGGAGTGGCATAATAGCTGGTTCCACAAATGAAAGCAGCGTCATATTTAAGCAATGTGAAATGCATGCAGCCACACTGTCTTTTTTGTTAAATCTAAAGTTCAAAGCAATCGTTATACAGCTTTGAAATCAATTTACGAAATGTCTATCACGGTACCAGATAAAAATCCTCCTAAAATAACCTCCCGGAAAAAGTTCACTTTGATAAAAGTTCACCTGGAAAATATCTCTCTGGAATACCCTAGGCAAAAAAATCACCTTGGTAAATACCCCCCCACAAAATAGTTTCAGTTTTACTGGGAGAGTATTTATTTTACACAGGCCGATATTGGTCAATGTGGATTTTTCCCGTGGTGGTGTTTACCTGACTTTGCGTCGCATTGAATGGCTGGTCATTAATGACCACTTTCCAATGTCTGGAAGATTTAGAAGTGACCTAACTAATAAGCCATAGTTCAAATTTGGTATGAAGTGCTATTGGTCTTAAATTAGTTGATAAATACTGTACTGCGAAACTGCTAAAAGCGAAACTCAATCTATTGCATAAATTGACAAATTTCAGTGTTGATAGAGACAGGCTATAAAGTGAAATGTGCCGTGAATACACTAGCCTGATGTAGGTGTAGCGAAGGTGGAGACACCTCAGATTAATTTTCGAAGTTCTAGTATGCTGAGCGTCATTATTTTCGACACTCATCGTACTTTTTTGCAAACAGATTTGCTAGCGCTGTTGATGCTGTTTGAATAACTGACATGATTTTGGCTACACCACGTACTAGGCTATGCAAATTTTCAGGAAATAAATTGTTGAAATTCATTTGTAGTCGTGAATGAATTTTTTTGAAATGGTAGGTTAACTTAAATTTAAAACCAAACCTTCTACTCACATTCAACTTTAATTTGACGAATTTGGCCATAGCGATCTATGATTGCAGGCTTGCAGCTATGATCAGGCAAAGTATGCATCTTGATATAAAAACATTATTGGGCCAAAAACTAACCAAAGCAAGATTTTTGTCAATATATATTTGTCAACATTTTCCGGGAAGCAAGTCCCTCACATCTCTTTTCAGACTTTACTTTTTCGGAATTAAGTTTTGCATTGTCCATTTATCTTATTTGCTCTGTTTGTTAAAACTCTGGTCCTTTCCAAGCCTTTTTCCAGACCTGCTACTGCATTGTAAGCATATCAACTACAGCATTTATGTTTTTCTAGAAAATCGAGAGTTGTTTACTGTTGCTAAAATCATAAATGTGATTTATTTTCTTAATTTGAAAGAGTTTGCGGTCTTAATCTAATGCTTTCCATGTCATATATCTTAGCACCATCACTAAACATAGAGGCCCACTAGTGGATTTCGGAGGTGGCCCAAGATGGTACTCACACCGCCTTAGAAAGGCCAGACAAAACCAAGGCCTACGAGAGGGGGTACGGAGGGTACGGCGTACCCTTGAGGGCCCAGGCCTGTGATTGTTGGGGGGCCTGAAATTGTGATTTTATAATTTACGCGCAAAAATGTTTGGTTAAAAACCATCCTAAACGACTAAATTCAAGCATAAAAGTTGTTATTCGTTAGTCCTTGGGGGCCCGGAAAGAAATTAGGTGTCCAAAGCGGTGACTTAATGCTTTACGTGCAAACATGTTCTGTTAAAAGCACCCTAAATTAAATCATAAAAGTTAGTTATTTTCCTGTCCGGGGGGGGGGGGAGCGTAGTGTAGCAAAAGCAGGGTTGACAAACCGATAGTTTTTTTAATGCCCGGATGTTTTTGGGCTTTTTTGTGTTTTTTTTAAAAACAATTTGAAAAAAGGAGCAAACTTGGTTTTGAATCTTTATCCTCGGACTGACAAAGCCTTGATAGGTTATTCCTGGTTGTTTTGCATACTTGTAGAACAATGCAGATGTAGAGGCTCTTGAAGCAGGGCCAGTTACCGAGATTGGCAGAGTGAAATTTCCAATTGTTGAAGTCTTGTTGCCGGGGAATTATTACTTCTATTAGGTGCCACTGAATGGAGAGCAGTCCTTAGAATGCGTTGCTCAAGCGCACGCTCCGAAAGTCGAACCAGCACCGCTTAATCTTGAAGCTTCTTCGTTCACGAAGTTACGCGCTAACCAACTGAGCTATCGGAGCGACACCTTACATTATGTCATTATTCAGATGCATGGGAATAGAATTTAATCTAGGGTGGGCCAATGCCATTCTCTGTTGTTATAAATTTGTATTTTATGATGCTCAGTCTTATCGTATCTGGCAGCAGGGCAGGGTAGGCCTATATCATGAGGGAAATTACATATTTATCCTCTTTCATATTCAGTATTACTGTACATATAGCCTATTAAAATTAAAGAATAGTTTACTACAGCTTGATACTATTATTGCACACAGATGTCCAATTCTGCAGCAAAATGTTGTATGGTGTGCATTGTGCAATACGCTTAAACAAACATCACACGTTTTTCCCAAGACAAAGGGGCCTGGAGTGAGAGGGGGGCCCGAAATGACTCTTCGTACCCCTAGTGAAAATTTCTCTCAGAGGCCCTGGACAAAACGTAGCCCAAAGTTTCCAAGTCCCCAACGAAGAAACAGGCAAATGAAGCCAATCAAGCTCAACAGCTGTGAAGGCGGATGAAGGCTGCAGGATGTCACCAGTCCAATCATCTTGCCACTGGACAAAGCTGGTGCCCCTGTCAAGCTTACGTGTGCTTGTTGAATGTGCGCCATTTAATCCGCGTTAACCAACCCACGCACAGGCGCATTCGCAAGCACTTCAGCCATCATCATGCAAGAAAGAGAAGGACGTACCATTGATCATGATCAAAGCAACATATATTTAGCAAGAGCAAGAGGCAATAAAACAGCTTAACTTTTATGTCAAACGCAGTATAGCCTACTTTTGGTGTGTTGCCTATGGAGTCGTAGCCTAGTTTTTAACACTTGGATATGTCTCTGCTCAAAACACTGGAATGGATCTGACGTCACACATTGACAAATGTTCGAAGACGCGTTTGAATTGTTGGTAACTGAAACTATGCGCCAATAAAAATTCGTTTCTTTGCAAAATTTTCGTTATCTGATGTTTGCATGCAAATACGAATCAAACTGGTCACAAAAGACTTCAATTCAGATTGGCTTGTTGCTGTTACGATACACCGGTATCTCGTAGATCCGATTTAAACCGTTCTGACTATTCAAGAGATATATTTGATACATTTTGTGAAAAAGGATTCAATGTTTGTCCTTTGCTTTGAAAACATTTACAATTGTTTTCATCCATGAAATAAAACTTTTGTGTAACTTCCATCGTTCTGCCAAATCAGCATAAAAGTGGCTAACCGCTCTTAAAATATCGCTGTGTCTTTTTATTTATCATCTAATTTTGACAGCTTTTTATGATTTTAATCTAAGTTTGACTATTTCTTTGAGATGTTAAAATCTACAAAGGATAGTAGGTGAAGAATCTTGAAGTTTTAGTTTTAGTATAATTTGAATCTATCAACACAATCTGGATTTCGACCAACTCGTAGCTGCAGCCTGCATTGAACAAATTCACCTCAAAGAATGCGAGAAAACTCCATGGAATGGCAAAGATCACTGGTTGTTAATTTTTAAAAAGCATTTGACAGTTATAAATCGCAAAACTTTGTTTTACGTTTTGAAAGCTGCTCATGTACCACCAGTAATAACTCGGGGAACCAAAGCACTCTACAATGACCAACTTGCTTCTGTCTCAATAAATGGAAAGTAATCAGTCGAGTTCCCTGTAACTCAAGGAATACTACAAGATGATAGTTTGGCTCTCCAAATTTATTTATAATAGTAGTGGATTACATACTGAAAGGATTTCGGAGTGTAACAAATGGTTTTGAAATAACCAAAAAAAATGTTGTGTATGATATGGCATTTGCTGATGACGTTGCTCTGCTAGATAAAAATATCAAAAATGCCCAAAGCCACGTTGAAAAACTGCAGGAGCTAGCTGAAGAGGTTGGACTTGCAATTAACGTGAAGAAAACAAAGTATTTGACTACTTGTATCCCCACAGGACACTCATTACAAATCAGTTGACTAAGCATACAACATACAAATCAGTTGTTATATGGTGCTGTAGGAGAAACTCCCCTGCTTCAACAAATCAACAAACGTCAACTTTTTTGGTTGGGACATAGAATACGACATCCAATAAGCTCAGTTTACGATGAAATTCTGCTTCTATCAAAACTGATCCAAAGTAAAAGAAACCAAGGAAGACCAGCACAAACTTTCATGTGAAGGGTTCGATTGCTCACAGAATGCAGCCTGGAAGAACTGCGACAGTTGGCTGAAAATCGCCAATCATGGAAACTTTTAAATGACGCCGCACTTTACTGGTGTGAAATAAATTATCATTATTATTATTAACCTTAATGTTGCCTTTTCAAAAATATTTTGACCTTTTTAAATTGGGCATGAAGTAATGCAAACGATTTATAACCCCCTTGCATGCGATTAAGGTCAGCATACAGGCCTACGCGTTTCTGAAAGTTAAAATCATGTTAAAAAGTTTGATACAAATAGTTGCTTTTCTTCGGTTATTCTGTCAGTTTTTATGAAATTATGCATAATAAAAATTGATGTTATCAATATTTAATAGTAATCGACCCAGTTAAAATCCAAAAAAATCATATTAGTTTGTTCAATATTAATGATTATTGTAATCATTGTTTGCTTTTTCAATTCTTTAAACTTGCTAACTTTTGCATCACTTTGACGAAACTTCTAGTTTATTTCGAATCTTATTCTTTCCATGATGCTTTTATCACGGATCAAAGACCCAACAAAAGCTCTCCCAGGCTTTGACACGGCTATCAGAAAATTATAGTCCGCTGCAAACCGCATAAGAACAAAACAAACTAAAACAAATGACCTTTACCGATGGGAGATGACAACTCAACCAAAATGCCTAAAATCAGTCCACAGACCATCTCATATTGGAGTGCCCAGTAACTAAGCTTCAAGGAGGATACCTCGCAGCCCACCAATGTAACAACGTCCTCATGGATTGGCTAAATGAAAACTGCGTGGACCGTGGCCATGCGTGGACTTATAGCGTCATGCGAAACAACAACAACAGACTATAGGAACAATAACATCAAGGAACCAGAACTGAGGTTGAGACTATTCGAAGTTTACTTTTGTATCAAGTATAAACTTGTGTTAAACGTGATCTGCAATTTCAATCAATTTTTTGTATGATGTCCACAATTAATCTAAATGTGTTTTTCAACAATTCAAAACTCTGAGCTGTAATAATAATGACATGGTTTATTTATCGTTGCTCTACAACTAATAAAGTCGTTTAGGAACAGGGCTCAATTTAAATTTCGTATCACGTTTACGACGGCTCACATTCTTTCCCCATATCTTCACTGCGTTATGCAAGCAAGAACACAATCGGTATCGTTTTGAAAGTCTTGGTATGACCGGACCTGGAATCGAACCAAGACCTATCAGCTTAAGAGGCGAAAGCGACAACCACACGGCCACTAGGCTTGTTCACGAAATTATGGCCAAGTTATCTGTCTCCGTATTGTGACATGGATTGTCGCGCAATCGTGACGTCATCATTGCGATGCACTGTCACGCTTGAGCGACAATCTCTCGTCATTCTTTTTCTAATTTTCTAACTTGTGTTTTCCAAACGTGTTGCGTCTTTCTTTTACGATGTGTGAATCTAACGGACGGACGTAATAAGAGTGTGAAGTGACTATTCCACATCACAATTGAACCCGTCTCTTGTTAACAATATACCATCAATCTTCACTCAACACATGTGGAACTTGAGTCGAAAGTTAGGAAGAAGACAGGTTGGATAGCAGCTCATATACATAGCGGTTATCAAAAAGAAAGAACAAGGCTGGTTTTTAGAACTCTAAAAAGCAGCAAGGAATTTGTTCAAAAGGGAAGATCGCTATCTCGGCTGAATACTTGAATGGCTAAAGTTATAAATTTCTCATTTTTGCTTTTATAAACTGTAATTCGACATCGAATCGACAAAAATTGCTTGGAATTTAAAATGTTTAAAAAGGAATTTGAAGATGTAATAAGTTGAAGGAGACACGGTTGAAGCGTTTTGGTTCTCTTTATTCTTTTGTTGACAATGTTCGAGACAGACAGGTTGCAAGTGTTGCTATATTTAACTCGAACATTTTTTTTTCTGTTTTTCTTCATGTTTGTGGTGGTGAAATCGAG
Source organism: Aplidium turbinatum (assembly GCF_918807975.1). Lineage (NCBI taxonomy): Eukaryota > Metazoa > Chordata > Ascidiacea > Aplousobranchia > Polyclinidae > Aplidium > Aplidium turbinatum. Next base: position 17,132,768 of record NC_137480.1, on the reverse strand, counting down.
TCAATTGTTTACAGACTGACAGAAAGAACAGGTTTCATGACCACAAAGCGGAAAGCATGCGGCGTAGTATTTAAATTTTTTCCCGCATAAGATCTCAATCCTGAAACTTCGTAAACCTGCGACAACAAATTCTGGTTTTCTAAAAATAGAAATAACATCACTTGTTGTCAAACAGAAATTTTGCGCTGCTTTACTTCACTATTTCGTGTAAGATTTTTTTGTTAGATTATGCAAACATTTCAGAAGCCTATGAAAAATTTAAAATACATGATAAAATGCAGAAAAAGTTATGTCGAACAGGCTTTACTCTTGAGTCGTAGCTGACTGGAGAGCTTAAAAAACCATAGGCTACAAGATAGGCCTACGACGTTTTGAAGTAGACTTTATTAATAAAATCATCAATTATTTGGACAAATCAATTTTTGCTTTGAGTTTTCAACTTTTTACCAGTTTAGGAACTTTGTATAGTGTTGTATTTTGAAGTTAACATTAACATTTTTTTAATGTAAAATGTAGCATCATCAATTTTGGAAGCTTTTGTATTTGATATTGAAACTTGGGTTAAATGTTAAGCTTTAATGCAGTGATTCTCAACGTGGTCCAGGTGGACCACTGGTGGTCCACCTAAAATTTCTGTTGGTCCACAGACAGCTCGGTTTGTTTTATTATCTTTATCCTGCATTACGGGAAAGCGGAATTGAGCGCTAATGCATCGGTGTACGCCTTCCGACGTACACCTGACCCACGCTGCAACCGACTGCAATGTCTGTTTCCGGTTGTCTACTCTACTTATTAAATTTGGTACTACCCATTACTCGAAATCGATCACTGGCAGAGGCAATTATCGTAAAGTTTCTTGCCCAGAGAAACAACAGCAAGTGCGGGTGGCTGGAGTCGAACATGCAGGCTCTCGACTGCGAGCCCAACGCGCTAACCACTCGGCCACTGCTGCTGCTGCTCATGCAGGTTCTCTGTTATCTTGTATTAGGCCTAACTCTTTTTTTGATGTGGACGGAATTTTTGTAGACTAAAATGTTTCTTGCTCACTATGCATGACAGACCAACCATGACATGACAATACAAATTAAAATTAAGTACAGTAACTTATTTGAAAACATCGGCCTATGGGAGGAATTGATGCAGCAAATCCGGAATTATTAGGCTACTTTCAGAATTCTCTTAAAACACTTTGGCAGGCAGGGCCAACAATCGAATAGGCTTTAATTTGACAAAATGTTATTTGAAACAATTTTTTAACCATACATCGAGTCAAGAGTGGCTTTAGGATCAGGCCTTCGATTTATCTCCTCATAGAGAAAACCTCTACTGGAGCTTATAGCCTATATTACCACTTATTAAAACTGAGAGATTATGTGAATTCAGACACATTGACAACCGTTTATTATACTTTAATTTACTCCCACCTTCAATATTGCATTACTAGCTGGGGTAAAGCTTGCAACAAAGTTCTAGACCCTCTCAGAAAAATGCAAAAAAGAATAATAACAATAATCACAAAAAGCGATTATAGAGCCCATAGGCCTACCAGTCCATTATTTTTTTAAATGAATATCTTAAAGCTGGAAGACATATGTACACTGGAAGTAAAAAAACACATGTTCAGAGTCTGCATGAACTTGTACCCTTCTGCCTACTGTGCATTGTTCACAAGTTCTTCACTCATCCACAACCATAACACTAGATATCAAGCAAACAATAATTATTTTGTTAAACGCACTAATACAGAATTTGGCAAAAAATCCATACAAGTATTTGGACCAATGGTGTGGTCAGAGGTTCCAACAATCTCAAAAAGTTATCTTTTTATGATTTCAAAAAACATAGCAAAGCATCAGCTTTGCAAAGTTATGATACTTGATAAGTGGGTCTTCATTTGGCCTAAGCTCTTACATTCAACAATGTCTATTGTCATGGTGTCCAGTGTCCACTGATTTTAATGATTAGGCTACTATTTGTTGGAAAATCTCGCATACAATTTTATGAAGCTGACAATTAATTGTAAGCTACTAGTCGAAGTATTAGTCTTGTTTGTGTTTTCTTTTTTGATTGTAACTAATTTGGTTAAATTGTTAATTAGTTTCATAACTCAAATTATTCTTTCCAGGGTGGCAACTGACTAGTTGACCGTATGGTCGTTTCGTTGTCTCCCTATCAACAACAAAACCTAAACATTGTATGTATTATTGTTTTATGTCACTTTTGTGTTTTGATAAATAAACGATTGATTGATATTGGACAATTTTACATATCTGGTTTGCTTGGTTTTGAATCTTTATCCTCGGACTGACAAAGCCTTGATTGTTTATTCCTGGTAGTTTCGCATACTTGTGGAGGTTCTTGACGCAAGGCCGGTTACCGAGATTTGCAGTGAAGTTTTCCGATGGTTGAAGTGTTGTTGCCGAGGAATTATTCTATTCACTAGGTGCCGCTGAATGGAGAGCAGTCCTGAAAGTGCGTTGCCCAAGCGCACTTGTAACAGGGATGGCCCTGGCTTGTAGTAGCCACTTTACTCAAAGAAAAACGTCAGTAGCCTAGGCCGATTGGCAGCAAACATTTCACGTTTACACTTTTCGGCCAAAACGCAGGTTGGAACAGATTGTGAAAAATTTAGGCCTCAGAAGCAAAATCCATGCGGTAGCCTATTTTACTACAGTAAGTTTTAGCTGAAATGGTAGCCTACCTTAAGCACAAACTTAAACCCATTCGCTGTCACTATTCGGAGTTGGTGGAAAGTGGTAGGCTACTTGCAAATATTTTCGCAAATGGGCTATCTAGTGGCCTAGTAACGACAAGTAGCCTCAAACTGCTGCAGAAAAGTTCTGCAGATGTTCAACTAGAATTTTAAGCACCCACAATTTCAACAAAATATAGCATTTCATTTAATGAGAATGAATTTACGTAAAAGCAAAGAGAACTTTTTCCAGTTCTGCCCATTTCTTAATTTGCAGTGAACCTCCAACTGTCCGTAGCGCAAGAAAACTCAATAAAGTGAGAAGGTACACTGAGTCTTCATATCGTGTTGTGTACTTGTGTAGGTTAGGAAAATTCATACAACCTTTAGGGAAGTGTACTGTAAAAACCTTGTCATATGACGTTGGAACTACCCGTACCCATTTGCACAAACTATAAGCCTCCTGAAAATGCAATGAGGCTGTTCACTGGGAATTTAGTTCAAAAACACGATGCGTTCTACTGGTGCAAATTAAGCTGAACTATCACAAGATGTATAATAAAGTGAGAATCTGTTTTTATTCCGACGTTTCGTCAATCAGACACGACTGTCTTCTTTAGGGGGTTAGACCATGTAGTGACTACCTGTCCAGCGTGGCAAGACACAGGACCATGGTGCTGCAATCAACTAAACATACAAAATATACCTCCTGTTAACAAATGATTTTGTTATCCGACAGCGTCCACTAGTGTCAGAAAACATCTGACGCTCAATCAAACTGATGGCAGTATAAACACAATACGCAGCATTGCATTTTTCATCTAGTGTACAGTTGCAGGCTGTGGTTTGTCTGACTCCACTCTGTTGAATATTCCTGTCATCACACATAAGTTAAGGGGCTGTTCATGAAAGACGTCCGCAGTCAAGGGGGAAGGGTGCAAATTGGGGATTTTTCTATGACACAGTGCGGAGATTTTGCGGACATGGGTGAGTGATTTTTTGAAATTTTCTGAGGACGTCTTTTATGGACAGCCCCTAACCTAATATTCCTTCCAAAAAACCGACAAATTTTTCAAAAGGTAAAATTAACATCGCGGTCCCCAAACTAGCAATCGCCAAAAAAACTCGCCAAATCGTCATAAGTAATTTGCTTTTGAAAAGTTACAAGTAAAACATGTAGTGAATCGGTTACTCTTACTCCCAAACTCACCTTGTGTACTACACAGTGTCACATAAAGGGTACAAACTGTCATAGAATTTTATCTTTTACTCGCGAGTTGCAGTAAATCTCAGTTCCCTGGTTTTATTTTCCACGATTTCAGAAAAGAAACAAAAGCCATAATTTTTGAAAACAAAACTTATGAAAACGATTTGTGATTACTTTACATACTGCTAACATAGATAAGTCAAAACCAGCAAAGGTTGCCTTTTACCTTGAAACGATGTAAAAATGCAGCATTTGCTGGCAAGGAGAGTTTCATGTAAACGCAAGTAGCTGCACGTGAGAAGTGTAGCTCAAACAACTCCATGGAAAGCTTCATATGAAAATTAATGGTACCACAAAAATGCGGCTTTCTCACGTCATAACAAAATGCACCTTACACAGTAACGAAATAAAACGGCACGGGTATGTCCAAACTGTAAACTTGACATCTTTTGAGGCAGACAGTGTTTGGCAGTGTTCAGTGCAAAGAAATAAGAAGTTGACGAGTTATCTCGGTTCAAGAAGGCTGAGGACGGGTGGGAGACATACAGCAGCAATTACAATCAGTAACTGGGCATCGGATGTGTTGCCTGGAAAATCAATTATATTCAAACAGTTTGTGATAGAGGAATTAAAAGTGGAAATGAAAGAAAAGCTTAAAAAATAAATAAACTAAATCAAAATTTCAAAGGTTATTATAGCAGGACATGAATTTACATTAACCAAATCCATCCATTTTACATTTTCAACGTCTTCAGAATCAATTAAAGGACGAATTTTGAAAATTGGTCATTTTCAGCACCAATATTCTCCGAACGGAAGCCCAAATGCAATTCATGCGTGTTTTTAATAACCACTTCAAACCTTGCTACACATCTCTACACAATTCTCACATTAACACCAAACTTTCACATCTACCAAGTTCCATAAATTAAGAATAACAGTCTGTCAGTTTTATTTTAGGTAAAACGTGAAAAACTCACTGAAACCATTCTTTCAAATGGCCTTGGTGGCCGCCGTGCCGACATCTTGTGCACCAGGATATCCACTCGGACATGTCTGTATGTAAAAGCAGCAAATGAGTACAAAAATATCAGTGATGGGCAAAGTTTGACAGAAAACCTTTATTAGGTTCAAGACTACCACAAGCAGCAACTTTAGCACAAAGTTTGATCAAAACAACATTGGTGCTTCTGTTGCTGAACAAGAGCTGTTCAAAACAAATTTATTTATCCATTAATAACAAGATTATGATGCTAAACTATCTTAAATCTGAATAAGCTTTTAAGTAGCCTGTGTTTAAGATGTACCTGATTCATTATGACGAGTTCCTAGATGCATAGAACAAACTGAACAGCGAGGGAGGGGCTTCCGACAAGATGGACAACACATCACCTGGAGAGGAACAAGACGTGACATGTAGGTTGGCTAATGTGAACTCAGCTCAAAATTAAAGAGGAGAGTACACTTTGGACGCAATCGCACAGTAAGTTATGAAATTGTCAATTAAGCCAAAGACACAGGACACAATACAGTCGGTGCCGATAGCTTTAGTGTAAAAAGCGGTAAGAAATTTCTTCTGAAGCTCCACGTTCCAGTAGAATATTCTACGTAAATGTCGCAATGAGGTGCGACTGTCCTTCAAAACATTTACAAATCGATAAAGTTAACTTACCGAATTCTGATAACCGATTCCACCGCCTATAAACCCACGCCCTCTACCTGCAAACGCAACGCCTCGTTAGTTCAGCCTGCTACAGGTGTCGTTATGGCTTATACCCTTGCTTTGTATGCTCTTAGACAGTGGCTCTCAACCTTTTTCGGCTTACGGCTCCCTGCAAACAACCAAATAATTTGGCGGCACCCACAGTCAAACCAAAAAGTTTCTGCATTAAGTAAAAATAATTTTGAAAAGAGTTTTCGCAAAAAAACAAGTAACTACAGCTCCGTATCATATCATGTACATTGTACAACTTAGGCTAATGAAGATCGTTTCAAACGAAGTCAGTGCGAAATGTGCGCTGAGTTTTAGCCCAAATCCTTTTAATGTCTGGGCGCATATTTGATAACGCTACTCTAATAACTTGCGGCACCTTTGCGAAACGTAAATGGCACCTTTGGGTGCCGCGGCACTCCAGTTGAGAACCACTGCTCTTAGACCTTCGGTACAAAGGTACTGCAGCAACTGAAACTCAAAATAAGGTCAATAACTGGGCAAGGGTGGATTCATCTGACATCATTAGTTAGAAATGAAACACAACAACGTGCTGTGTGCGTCATAGTATGACGTGTACCAGTGACGGGGGAGAGAAAGTGAAAACTTGCAACCACAGCCTACAACAAAAATATCACTAAAAACAGGGTTGATCTCTAAGTGGTCAAAACTGGTTTTGAACACTAAGCGGTTTAAACCTGGTTTTAACCGGTCAAAACTAGGTTTAAACCGGTCAAAACTGGTCAAAACCCAGAAAAATATTTTTATGTAGTGAATGGTCGGCTACCTGGGCTATTTAGGAAATAAAAAAGTAGTTGTGAATTGTGACCATTTTGATATGTGCCTCGAAATAGCTGGCGGCCATGGCCGCCAATACCGACCTGTCAGGCAAAATTTGATGGCAAATGTTTTTCATAAAACAAATTTGTTGGAATAACTTCTTGTACCGGTACTTCAGTTGGCTGTGCTAATTGTTCATCGTTCTACCAAGCATTTTTTGGTTCATCAGAAACTTATTTTTAGAATTTGAATTTTCTCAATAATTAAAATACCCGTATTTTACGGATCATAAGGCGCAATTTAAATCCTTTTTTTCCTCATAAATTGATCGTGCGCCTTATAAGCCGGTGCGCCTAATGTATGGATTAAGTAGTGCATTATTGCCTACACTCAAAACCAGTATCGATACTATTATTATATAAATAAACCACCGTCTTACACAATAAACTATGGTAAAAGCAACTAGCAATTGTGATATTCACTAGGCCCATTTTTTCTTTTGCTCATTGTGCTATTGTGACTTGCTTACATTTATTACGCATTTTTGTTTAATGAGCTTTATGCGGTAACCCATACTCCTTAAAATACTTTGCGTTCTATAACCCGGTGCACCTTATGTCTGAACAAACAACTAATCAAAGCAATTTATAGACAGTGCGCCTTATAATCGGATGCGCTTTATGGTCCGCAAAATACGGTAACCAACTGATTGAAATATCAAAAATAAACAGAGAAAATGAATATTTTTTGTTCCAAATCCAGCATTTAGGTTATTGTTATTTGTTAATCAAAACAAAATATAGTTGAACATCATTACTAAACATGGAGGGTAATACTTTTAATTCAATTCAAAAGCAACTTGATTCATACACTAAAGGGGTTTTGACCAGTAATAGGTGGTCAAAACTGCCCGGTTTAAACCAGGTTTTAACCGGGCGGTTTAAACCGCCCCGGTTTAAACCGATCAACCCTGACTAAAAACATAAAGTTGTAACGTGACAAAAACCGGTTAAAAATAACCAAACTGCCAAGATGTGTTGCGTATTCCTGTTGTGAAATCAAAGAAAACCACAAAATGTGACAAATGATAAAAAAAAAATTAAAAAAGTACAAACATAACGGCATTTGCTCAAGCTAATCTCTAAATGCACAATTGTGTGTTGTGTGTTCTCGCTGTCGCTACAATTCTTCAACAACATCTCAAACCAAAACAAACAAACAAAAGTATCTCATTGTCAGTGCAGTGTATAGATAAAAGCCAAAGGATCAAGGCCAAAAAGAAAACGTGTTTTCAAGGATATGTATTTTCAATAATTTACTGAAACTATGAACACGGTGCGAAGTGCAGGGAGAATAATACCTTTCACTGGAGATCTAGGCATGAGAGTCGGTACCGAAACATGTCTCTGCCTGTCTGTAACAACACTATGTTATATCTCTATCTAGAGACCCAGCCATTAAAAGTTGCTTTTTTACATCTATTCAACATTGCTTGGCAAGTTTAGATGTTGCTTAGCTCTGCAAAAGTTAGTTATTGAAACGATGCAAAAAAGACAACATTTTTAGCTGGGTACATTCCTCACGCTGACTCACTGTTCAGAAAAGATTTTACGCTATTTCTATGCTATCATACATCGAAGTTAAAAACAGTACCAGAACTTTCGATCCAATTCTCTACTGTGGGCACAAAAAAGTGTCGTTTTATTCAGTAAAAAACAATCGTAGTTTTCACATTAGCAATTATCCAAGCTTACTTATTTTCTTACACACGTCATGTTAGCTAAATCAGGGGTGGCCAATTTTGGACGAGAGATTCGTTATTTTCAAAAACAAAAACAACGATCACCGTGCAAGCGATAGCCTACTTTTAAAGACATCGATTATAAAGTATTGCAAATAAAATCTTGAGTTTAGTGTGAAAAAGTCATTTTCGGTTCTGTAGCCCCACCAGCTCCAGATATGTATCTCACTGGCAAAACAATTGCAAATTCAATTTTTAAAACCGGTAAGATTTTGCCACCTTTTCCCGTTCACACGCTGGTATGTCGCATACTGTAGGGGGTAGGAAAACTTTGTCTTTAATAAAATATATTTTGCAAATAAAAGTCCGCATATTTTCAGCGACAATTTGAATACTCGTTTGGTGGGGGTAAACATAACAACACTTTTTGATTGGCCACCCGTGCTACTGAACTGGTAACTACGGATCTATGCCTTTCTTATACTGTATATAGTGCGTTACTGTAAAGAGCTCACTCTTAAACGGGCTGGGAAATCGCTTGGCATAGGAAGGGTCGGAATTATGCCTGAGAACATGGGCGTTGAGAGAACTCGTTGGAGCTTCACTGATAACTGCATTGCTGCGACCTTGACAAAGATAGATACGTTTAATGACTAATGACTAGTGGTTGCACTTGGGGCTACTAACAAAACGAGCAGTCGCAGTAGCTAAAGCACTATCCCACTCAGCAAAAGTTTTACATCGTTTTAACGTCACCGGACTTTAATATGATGTAAAAAAGGGTAACTTCTGCCAGTAAGAACAGCGACTTCTACGATGTTTCTATGTCAGTCGACATTTGATGCAATTGCCAGTCGTGAAAGGCTGGTAGAATGGCATGGAGACGACTGTTCGCTGATAAGAATGTTATGGAGCAATAAAACCTAGACAAGTCGGTGCATCGGCTGAGCTTATAAGCAGAAATAAGATCTCAAATTTTTAGTGCAAATAGGTTCAATATCGTAAGGCAATATCTAGAAACGAAACAATAACATAGTTCGTTCCAACACCAGCTTCGGCTAGTTAATATGATTTTAACATCCGGTTCGCGCGAAACTGTCGGTGCCACAACTGGTCCAAAGAATGACAAATCAACAGTAAAAATAAAGCAAAATCGCCCGGTTCTTATCCAGACAGAAAATCAACCTCTTTTCACATTAACTCAATGTCAACAGACGTTGAATCAATGTAAAAATAAGACATTTTTTTGTCTGGATCAGTGCACGAATGATGTACGGTACTTTAAAAATAATGGCTAAAACAGTATTTAAAAGTATATTAAACTGCAAGTCACAAAGTTTAAAAATAATTGAAGTCAGATACTATATAAACCTTAATTCCTTTTAACAAAAAACATTTGAAGAATGACAGTATAAAAATAGCTTGATATAACGTTAAGCAAAACTTCCGATAAGGCCAGATCCACAGTCGCTCGCCCTTAGTGTTACCGCATGTGTTACTATGCAGCTTGCTCAGCTGGAGGCGTGCGTGTAGCATGAATAACAATGAAAACGAAAGCAGTTTGCCAACAAATTAATATTTATTGTACAGTAGTAGGTTATAAAATCCGCTGCAAAAGTTGAACAAGTGCACTCACTTGCAGGAGTCACAGTGGCATTGGAAATGTTCTTGTTGCAATAATTGCAGTGGACGTATACTTGTGAAGAAGTCTTTTGAATATTCGACGCTTTCGTCCATAGCAAGTCCAATTCAACTCTCTCGAAATACAACTCCCATTTGTTCAATAAAAAGGCGTAACTAAAGAAGAGCACATAAGTTTGTAAACTATGGGCTGTCCATGCTTTATGATTTAATTTTTTATTTAACGATTCGAGGAAGTATTGCAAAAGCCATGAAACAGATCGTGAAGCCATGTTGACGCAAAGGTCTTAAACTGGAAAAAAAAGCTAGGAGCAGTATGGTGCTTGCTCGCCATAACAAGATAAATTGGAGACGAAAGCGCTCAGTCGCCTTTCCGATGGGAACGAATGTTCCAGGTTCTTCGTCAATGTATTCCCATGAATACAATAACTGCGCCAACGTGGGTATCAGAGAGCCGAAAATTACTTATTTTCGCATTTTTTAGAGTGCTTACCGTGTTTTGTACACTTTTCTTTTTCACCAACAAAACAAATAAACCATGAACGTGCACTACGAATTTAAACTTTGACTTCAAAGTTGGAACGGCTCAGGTATTGCAGTTGACTAAATGCTTACCTGCTTTTCCAATGCTGAACATCGACGTTTTGTTGCAGTAAGACGGGCTTGCAGGTGTGTACAATAGCGACCAGTGGTGTTTGGACGTCTCCGGTCTGCAAATGCAGGTTTAAACAATTTGCTGGGCAGTGCAAAGCTATTTTTTTTATTTCAAGACAAATCACCACAACTGAATTTGCAAACTAAGACTGAGTACTATCCCAAGCAACAAAATCCGTCATTTTTACATTGATTTAATGTCTGCAGACGTTAAATCAATGTAAAAATGACGGATTTTGTTGTCTGGGATACGCAGTAAAAACACTACATGTAAAACTAAGTCATACTTGACGTTCGATTGTGTTATCATTCAAACACAGCGCATTTTTGCATTTGAGAGTAAGTCATGCTAACCATGTTGGTCTCACTTGTATCCGACGCCATAATTCTCTGTTTTAATAAAGTGTGCAAGCAGACATTTAAAAAATTTTTTTTAGTTTTTTATACTATTTTTAGTCACTTTATATATCTTTTAAGCAAAATAGTTTTCAGCAAGCGTTATGAAAAACTTCCAAAATGTGAAAAGAAAAGTTAATAAACCTGTACTAAATTTTTCATAAGCTGTTTGCATTTTTTTTACTAATATTTGCGATACCAATACAGCAGCGTCGCTTCATCCAATGCAAAAGAATCTCAGGGAATATAACTGCAACTAAAACTTCAATGCAATAGATACAACTGGTCAAGATGAACCTTACATTGTCAATGTACTGCTGGAACAACGTCACTCCGGAAAGCGTCGATAGGCCAACCACAAGCACCCCATCTAGCGAGCCTCTCTTGATGACGTCATCGGAGAGCAACTTGACGTAAGTGCTCAGTAATTCGTCTGGCAGATACAAGCAAGCAAATGCCACCCTGTCTTGAAGCAAAAGGTCCTGCGATAACAATGTACAATGTTGAAGTTAAAAAGTGTTATAGGTTCATTAAGATCACATACACTTTGTCATGTGATATGAGAGAAGCTTAATTTAAACTTCACAAAGATGACAGGCCTTAGGTTAAAAAAATGAATAGCTGTCACAACAGTGAAGTCTCACTACTTCGACATAGAAATCTTAAAAAAACCTTACGTTGACGAAGGGACTCAACGGTGCATCTAGTAGAAAACGTCAAAAGAGTTGTCGACATGGCAGTTAAGCTCACCACCAACGACACGCTTGTGCCTCTTACCACCTTTTCACCACTGGTTGTGTGTTTATCGTATCCAGGCTTACGCCCGGTGGTTGAAGATTTAGATTAAGTAAACAGGAAGGCAAGGAAGCCAATCTTCGTGTCGACTTTCAGAAATGCCTTTGCGTCCCGCTAAACCCACAGCCGCATGCTCTTGAGCGGTGTCGAACCGGCTGACGAGGTCTCAAAGGTTGAAACAACTTTAAATCCTCTCGCTACAAACCGCAATCTTCCACTCACTTTATTCGACAAAATAAGATCAAACTTCTCATCGTCACGGTCGGCTGACTTGCTCTCGTCACAACAAGCAATGAGGAATGCAAAGGCCATCTGAAGATACGGACTCTTCAATTCTTTCTGCAGCTGACGGCATGTATCCAGCCACAAAGTGGGGCTATTTAAACCTGTGTAGCCGCTCAGTGCCATCGCCACAGCAGAATATGTTGAGTGATTTTTGGATTCTAAAATATATGTTCGCATCAATATTTCGAAGAATTATAATTACTATTAAATGATTGAGATAATAGTACTTCAACAATTAAACATTTTTGTTCTCAAATCCAATTGCTTTACCTGAATCCGCAACAAAGTAGATACAACGAGCATTTAAACGTTTTTCTGTGGCAAAGATAAGCGATAATGCTGGTTCATGATAATCTTGCGTACACTTTTGCTAGCTTGGTTGTATCAGGCGACTTAAAATATTAAGTCGTAAACATTATGATATATTAATATAATAGTGATATTTTATAATATTATTATATATTTGTCGTGAAGTTCTGTTCTGTTACTTAAAGCTTTGTGTTGATTGCAGCGGCGCCGCTGACGTGTAAGGTCGCGTCTTCCTTTACACCTTTGTTGAGTTACCATTAACACGCTGCTTGGGTTGAAGTAGGGTGGTGCTAGTATAGTTTTCTGTTGCTGTTACGTGAAGGTATATTTATGTTCTGCTATGTTTTTCAGACGCAGTGCCTATTTAGTTTATTAAAGCCATTAAATGGTGTCATCTACTTTTGTTACTTAATTCTATTCGTTACAATTTAATAAACTACATAGAAATCGAAGCTAGAAGAGTTGATAGAAAGTGCAAGTCCTGAAAGCAATCGGAGATGGCCAATAATAACTGGAAATGTCTTCAACCAGAAAAGCTATCCGTAGATCCAAATTCACCAACAGCAGAAGACGATTGGAAGTTTTGGTTCAAGACTTTTACAAACTTTGTGGAAGCCATGCCTCGTGCTGAAGGAGAGGAACCAGTCAACAAGCTCAACATATTGACAGCTTTCCTTACTACAAACACTTACAAAACTGTGTCTGAAGCCGACAATTTTGACGATGCAATTACAGCTCTCAAAAACTTGTACGTCAAGCCAAAGAACGAGATCTATTTGCGACATCTGCTTGCTACTGCACAACAAAAAGACGGTGAGTCAATTGACGAATTTGTTTCACGTCTAAATAATCTGAGCCGAAATTGCAACTTTGTCCCCGTCAATGCAGTAGCTTATAGAGACGACATGAAGAGAGACTCCTTAATCAGTGGGATTTCGTCCACACTCATAAGACAGCGTCTTCTCGAAAATCAGACCTTAACTTTTGATCAAGCTTACGCCAAGGCTCGAGCTCTAGAATTGGCAAAAAGCACGTCCGAAACGTATTCTCACCACAACATGTGTGCTGTGCAAAGTTGTTCAACTGAGCTGCCGACAGTTCGACACGAGTACACTCAAAGTAAAGGCGAAGATTCGTCCAGCCAGGATCGCACAACCGCAGCAATAAGACAAACTAAAAAGCACATATCGAACAAGTTTACATGCTTTTTTTGTGGTAGTCGTAATTGGCACCGCAGAAATCAATGTCCTGCAAAAGACGAAAAATGTGATTATTGTGGCAAAACTGGCCATTATGCCAAGTGTTGCTTAAGTCGTAAGGGTGTTGTTACAAGCAATTGCATAAACTCACCTCGTTTAGCTTCAATGTCTACACTGCATTCTACATTTTCTAAACATGTTGTAAGTGAAGTGAAAATTAACGATGCCTTCGCTAACGCTTTAATCGATACTGGAAGTACAAACAGTTATTTAAGCAAGACCTTTGTGGACAAAAACCACATTAAATATACGTCTCTTCGTTTCGTTGCAAACATGGCTAACACTTCGTTAAAAACCGACATTTATGGTATTTGTAATGTTAAACTGAAATTTGCCAATCACTTTTATGAACAGGCAGAATTTCTTATTATGCCTGAATTGGTTTCTGACGCAATCATAGGCGATGATTTACTCGAACGCCATAAAAGTGTAACTTTTCAATTTAATGGTAATTTGCCTGAACTTTTTGTGTCATCTGTTATGCCTGCAGCACAAGTCGAATATCCTGAGTTGTTTTCACACTTGCTACCTACATGCAAACCAATGGCTGTTAAAACTCGTAAATTTTCATCGGCTGACCAAGAACTAATTCGAATCGAAACGGAACGATTATTACGCGAAGGCCGCATAGAGAAAAGCAATTCCCCATGGAGGGCCCAGCCCTTGATCGTCGACAATGGTAATGGAAAGAAGAGGATGTGCATTGATTACAGCCAGACAATCAACTTGTATACCTTGCTGGACGCTTACCCTTTGCCATCCATTGAATCCATAGTAAATGAAGTTGCCAAGTGGAAGTATATATCCACATTAGACTTAAAATCTGCGTACCATCAAATACCAATTTGCCCCAAAGATCGCCGTTATACCGCATTTCAGTCGTCGCACGAGCTGTACCAATGGAAATACTTACCATTTGGATTGACAAACGCAGTACCCGCGTTTCAACGAGTAATTAACAACTTTATTGCAAAACACAAATTAAAATGCGTGAATGCCTACTTGGATAATATCACCGTGGGAGGAATGACACAACAAGAGCATGATAACAATCTCGCAGCACTACTCAAAGCTGCTAAAGAAGATCACTTTACATTTAATGAAGCAAAAAGTTTGTACAACCGCACTGAAGTTTGTTTGTTGGGTTACCAAGTTGGAGCTGGAATTATAAAACCAGATCCCCAACGTATCAAAGCATTGCAAGATTTGCCGGTACCAACAACAAAGAAAGAATTGCAGCGAATCATGGGATTGTTCGCCTACTACGCCAAATGGATCTCTAACTTCTCTGCAACAGTTAGGCCACTCGTGCAAACAGAAAAATTGCCTTTAAGTTGTGAGGCTTTGGCTGCCTTGGACAAACTGAAAACGAAGTTAACCCATGCTTCTTTACAACCAATCGACGAATCTATTCCTTTTACTGTAGAAACAGATGCTTCAGACTTTGCCATTGCCGCAACATTAAATCAAAACGGCCGTCCTGTAGCATTTCACGCGCGAACCTTATCAACTTCGGAGCAAATGCATTCAGCAATTGAAAAGGAAGCCTACGCAATTGTAGAAGCATTAAGAAAGTGGAAGCATTTACTGCTGGGAAGACACTTTAACTTGATTACGGACCAAAGAAGCGTTTCCTTTATGTTCGATTTAAAACATCCTTCCAAGGTAAAAAATGATAAAATACAACGTTGGCGTTTGGAACTTTCACCTTATAACTTCTCTACCGTTTACAGACCAGGAAATAAAAACACTGCACCTGACACCTTCTCTAGAGCAACATCGGCATCTGTAACAACAACATCAGAAGCCGCTTTAAAATTGCTACATGAATCACTTTGCCATCCTGGTATTACACGATTGTGGCATTATATAAAAACGAAAAACCTTCCTTATTCTTTGGAAGCCGTGAAAGCCGTCGCAATGCAATGCAAAGACTGCGCCGAAATTAAAGCAGCTTTTTATAAGCCCAAAGAGCAACAACACCTCATCAAAGCAACCCAACCTTTCGAAAGAATCAGTATGGATTTTAAAGGTCCTGTAGCTTCTGCCACCAAGAACAGATACTTGTTGGTGATCGTGGACGAATTTTCTAGATTTCCCTTTGTATATCCGTGTGCCGACATGAAGGCATCTACTGTTATCGAAAAATTATGTGATTTATTTTCCGTGTTTGGATTTCCGTCGTATGTCCACACCGACCAGGGTGCAAATTTTATGTCGAGCGAACTGAAAGAGTGGCTGCATGGAAAGGGTATTCCGACCAGTCGGTCTACTAGATACAACCCTCGAGGCAATAGCCAAGTGGAACGATATAACGGCATAGTGTGGAAAGCTATTCTTTTGGGACTGCGAGTCAAAAAACTACCCGAGACTTTGTGGGAAAACGTGTTACCCGATGTATTACATTCGTTACGTTCACTTTTATGTACTGCTACAAACTGCACTCCCCACGAGCGTATGTTTTATCATTCTCGTAAGTCTTCAAATGGGGTATCGATGCCTGCCTGGCTAAAACCAGGACCGGTGTATGTAAAACGTCATGTACGAAACAAGAGCGACTTATTTGTTGAAGATGCCGAGCTTATTGAAGCTAACCCTCAATACGCTCACGTACGCCTCAATGATGGACGTGAAACTACTGTATCATTGCGTGACTTAGCACCTAATCCTAAACAGATTACCACCACTCATGATGACGAAACGCTAACGGAGCCATTAGAAATTGATTTTGGAATGTTGGAATCAGCTCAACCTCGCTTGGATCCTGCTCCAATTTTACAAAATGTCGAATCTTCAGAAGCTGGTCCTACCAATCCTGAACAAAACTCATCGTTACGTCGCTCCACACGAACACGCCGTCCTGTTGTGCGCTATGGCTTTGATACATGACTTAGTTTTTGCAATTTATGTATTTATTTAATGGGTTTGGCTTGAATCCTTGTACTTGTTATAATGCCGTGATGTAATTTATGTAGTGTCGAGTTTTCCATTTAACCGGGGTGAATGTCGTGAAGTTCTGTTCTGTTACTTAAAGCTTTGTGTTGATTGCAGCGGCGCCGCTGACGTGTAAGGTCGCGTCTTCCTTTACACCTTTGTTGAGTTACCATTAACACGCTGCTTGGGTTGAAGTAGGGTGGTGCTAGTATAGTTTTCTGTTGCTGTTACGTGAAGGTATATTTATGTTCTGCTATGTTTTTCAGACGCAGTGCCTATTTAGTTTATTAAAGCCATTAAATGGTGTCATCTACTTTTGTTACTTAATTCTATTCGTTACAATATTATAATATTATTATGATTATAATTATGATATATATATGAGTCGTAAATTGTATGAAATATCGATCTAACAATATTCTCGTTTGTTAGGCAGCAAAGTGAATTCGGAGTGGAAAGAAAAATATAAAAAAAGCATAAAAAATTTAAGGCAAAGAACAATATCAAAAACTGAATCACAGTAATTACTGAATGCTTTTTGAAACAATCGAAAAGACAGAGATGGCACACGACATTCACTTACAATTATTGGCTTTTGCTTTGCGTTATAAAGGAACGGTGGGTTTCAGTTATGTCATAACAACGCATAAACATTAAACAGTAATCACATTGTCCAACATTTTTCAATTCACCTGTAGTTTTTGAAGCATTGAGAATCTCTATGGCTAACTTCATATCGAGATGCCACAGAGCGATGGTACATGCCCGCTCAGTGGCACCAGCCTCCTGGATAGAACGAACAAGTCCTTCACCGACGCTATTCCTTCCAAATCGATCGGCACCGCCAGTGCCGATATCGTTGCACGAGTTTCCCCAGTCGCACATCAACAAGGTCACAGCTCTACCGACGTACATCGATTAAGGAATCTATCTTATTCTTCAACCGAAATCCAGGCAACAAATCCGTCATTTTTACATTGATTCAACGTCTGAATGTAAAATTGACTGATTTTGCTGTCTGGGAAGTTACAACGTTAAATCATCTCTTTCACAGCAACTGAGTTTCTGCGCTCCTACAAGAAGTTTTCACCGCAAAAAATGAAACATTGGCAGTACAAACGTACCTTTTGTAACTGGTGTAAACTTTACTTTTCGTTGCTGCCACGCCGATCCATGGAATTGTCTCCACGCTGGTTTTGTGAGTAGTGCCCTCCGACTCTGAAAAGTTCAAAACGAGAGTGAAAAACAAAAGAAAGAACCCAAAATAAATTTCCTACATGAAAATGAAGCTGTCTTGCCAATGAATTTATGACTGAACAGAGAGAAGAGAGAGCAAGAAAGGTTATCTTGAGAAACTACAGTACACCAAGGATTTGACAAATGTTGTTGGTTGAAACACAACTCCACAGTGGTTTCTAACTGAAGGACACATAATCGTCGAGATCTTCAACAATAATTAGACACAAAATGGCGTTTGAAAGAAAGCTTCCTTTCGAAACGATGGTGTCCAAAACCGTGCTCGAACCAACCTTTCAGTATATTTTGGACGCCGCTGAAATAGTCAGGCTTCTGTTTCACCGGTAAAGAATGTTTCGTGCTTGAAAGCGACCGTGACTTGGGATAGCCTCCCCAGCTACCGGGAGACTGAGGTGAATTCACTGGGGTCGAGCCAGCTGGATGAGGAGTTGGAGACAAGTGCTTCATCCGATCAATCCATCGCCACATGGAATGTAGGGCCTCGTTGTCCGGTTCAAGGCTCAACTCTACGTTTTTACCGAGGGAATCTGAATGAATAACATCAGCAAGTTAACGTTGAGATGCGATTTTCTTTATTTCTCGGTGACGTCAATAACCTTCATTGCAAGACGCAGACAACCTTGAAAGTTGTTCACTTCACACTACAGCTACCGATTACGTTGAATGGAATAAAACAGCTTTTGAATAGATGTTACTTAATTGAAGGCTTCTATCACTCTTCCTTGCTACTTAATAAAACAGGCATCCGGTGGTGCAACAAGTGCTTTATGCCAATAGAAAAACATACTTCGGTTAAAGTAGAAAAACTGGCTGATAGAAATAAATGCTCTATATTGTGACAACGCTTATATACATCGAACTTAAATTATCAGAAAAGAATTCAAATCATAGAAAAAATTGGAACAGCAAAAGCAATAGATTTGAAACTGTTTGACCATGTCGGAAGGAGAATGGGCAACAGACGGGCTTAAAATGACCACAGGATGTTCATGGGATTTTGAAAGAATCAAAAGATGAAAAAAGATGCCGATATGGTGGGAGAAAAGATTGATGTCTCCTGCATGAGAACAACAAAAGATGCACTCGTGCGTAAACATGTGAGGACTTATAGCGGTCATCTTCCAACAGCCGCATGACCGGTTGATAACGACGACAGGCAAACGCAACTTTTACAGTTCACTTGCCAGAAGTGGTTCGGTCTTCTACCCCATGGCAGTTGCGCCCCTGGTCGTAGCAGTTACACATTCTGTATCCAACAAACCTTCCAATAATCCATATCCGTTCTTCGCACGCTGGTATATGATGTTGGATATATCCCCGCTGATTGCTGAATACTGAAATGTGAGAAGCTTTTGTAACGTAAGTAAAGTACGTACGTCGTACGTACGTAACGTAAGTTTTGCACGGCACTTTCATACGTGAGGCTCGTAGTTTTCTTTATGCCAGTTTTTAAGTGTTTCCATATTGATGAACTGTGTTGTAACCGCCGGGTAATGCAGCCGTGGGAAGTATAAAATCAAATGATCAACAGGTCCCCTGCTTTTATGCAACTTGGACAAATCGTTATATTTCGATGTCTCCATTGATGAAGAAACGATTCTTGCTAGAAAAAGGATAAACAAAATAAGATAACTTTCGATACGAGAAAAATTGCTCATTGTCGCTGACCTGTTCATTCTCGCTGACCGTCAAATCATCATCTTTCGAGGTCATGATCATTGTGTCGAATCCGCGGGAAATCGCAAAGTTATTCTGCTTCTGGCAGCAAACCGAAGTTCTCTCAGACACTCGACAAAACTGCACAACACCAAGACGTGCGTTGAAGAATAGATGAGTGCGACTTCGAAGAAAAGCAGTGACAGTGTTCGAGACACATGGTTTTGCCATCAAGCAGTGTCGTGAATTTTCGAATAATAAATTTGTAGATTTCCTGAACTTTGTGAGTCGTGCTTCTAATTGCACATGCTACCATTAATCATCTAAAAGTGGTTTATGTGCCATAAAAAAGTGATTAAAGTTGATTTAATAGAAAAGAGCAAATTAGTGGCAGAAATAATACCAATGAAACCACTCACATGAAAAGTCGAAAGGTTGCTGACAGTCAGCAAGCGATTCTTAATAGTTGGAACCCAAGCGAAGCCGCTGATCCAGTCTCCAACCTACATAAAGAAAGCTACCAAAATCTGTGCTTTCGACATTGTTTCAATTTTGCAGACGTTGAACCAACGTAAAAATGAAGATTTTGCTAGATGGGCGACTAGCCGACTACAAAACAAGGAGGAATAATTGTCAACAAATGCAAACCAGACGTTAAGTTTACTTTAAACCTTTTATTTTTTTTAATGCAGCCAGCCAGAATACAATCTTTCTGTATAATAGAATACAGCTATTGGGTTTACAATTAATCAGATCTCATCAGCACCAAATCTGGAGAAGAGCTTTAGTAGTTGCGATCACTAAGCCTCACAAGACACAAAAGAATCCACAGAGCTATCGTCTGATATCACTCCTCTGTGTTCCTTTCAAGATCCTCGAAAGGCTGATCTATGCCCGTGTCAACCCAATCATCGACCCACTCCTCTCATAGTGAGCAAGCTGGGTTCCGGCGCGAAAAATCCACCGTAGATCAGGTCACACTTGACCGAACACATCGAGGATTTCTTTGAGGCAAAAAAAGCCGGCGCTGTCTTTTTAGATCTTACAGCTGCCTACAACACCGTATGGCAAGTGGCAACGCGGCCTTACTTGCAAGCTGCATTGCCTGCTTCCAGACCGACATATAGAACTTGTCAGAAATCGAAGCTTCACTCTCACCACCGACAACTCACGGCAAACCAGACTGAGACGCCTGAAAAATAGCGTCCCACAGGGATCAATCCTGGCTCCACTTCTCTTTAACATTGGCAGCCAGCGAGAATGACAGTCAGGGCTGCGATTTTTGCCTTTTTCGGTGACGAGGTCACTCGACACGCGCCATCACTATTCGACAAACACCGTGCCTTACGAAAAAAAAAAACGAAAAAAAAAAAAAACGAAAATAAAATAAAAATAAAAAGGAAATAAAAAAAACTGAGAGAGGACTAAACGTAGTCAGGTCGAGGAACAATCGGGGGGGGGGGGCATCACGTAATGCAATCATAAGAGTGCTGACTTACGTAAACTTTCTTGCGCCAGGTACTTCAAAGCAAGGTCTAAAAGTGACGCTTCACACGAGAAACTCCCAAGGCGTCAGCGCCGCCATTTTGAACACTGCGGGAGAATGCTTTGATCGAGGTTCCAACGCCTGGCATCAAACATTTCGCCACACACGTTTTGTGCTATTCGACACAACGGGTTTCTTTTATAGATAAAATAACCGAAGTAGGCTACTTTAATTGTCAACGTGTTTGCAAGTTTGTATTTATGTCTGACTTATGCACTTGTTGTTCCAAGCTTGCAGAAATGTTTTGCAATGTGAATAAGGAATAGTAGACAGGTAAACACGGTTGCAACTTGACTTCCATCCACTAAAAGGGTTTCTGTGATTACGTAATGGGCGATTTTGCATTTGCATTCACAAAAGCACACAACCCAGCTGGCAAAACGTCTACAGACGTGAAGTCAATGCAAAAATAACGAATTTTGCTGCCTGCGTAACAATGCCCAAGAAGAAATTTACGTTTGTTTTACATTAATTCGACATCTAGCGACTTTGAATTATCATAAAGTAACATTTATTCACAGAAAAATGGTACATAAACCAGAAGGCACAACATGCTCTTAACCAAAAAGATGGTCAGAATTTCCCCTCTGTGTACAAAAAATTACTTTAACTTTAGCTTCACCTTTTCCATTCTCAGTGCGTCTTCTCTACCATTGTTATTGCTAATCCCATTGTTTTCTGTCTTGTCTGATGTTTTTTCAACGTTTCTTGACAGTGGCCCAATAGATAGATAAATTTACGCTGTTGGAAAGTAGCCTACTGGTTTTAGGCATTCACTGCATTTAGTTTAACCTCTAGGTATCGTTGCGTGTTTTAATTCTGATTCTTGCTGCTTTACTTTACTCATTTTATCAGTATGTTTTTGTGTTGTGCCATCGTTGCTGAACAGGTTGTGTTAACCTGTTTTAGCCACCTTGATAAAGTCAGTCGTGCTGACTGACGAAACATCGGAAATACAAAAGCTAGTTATCATCTTTAACATCACGAGGTAACCTAGTATATAGTCACCAGAAGAACGCAAACTAATTTTATTAACATTTATTATTGATCATCGCGCAATGCCATATGATCAGAAGCATTATTTTTCTTTTCTGCCGAAGAACCGTTTATCTAATTTCGTATTACTTTTTTAACTTGACCCCGTAGCTTTTCTAATTCCGATTTGTTTCCGTCATAAAACTCTTTACAAATTTTGCAAAATACCACACTAACTTTTCCTTCTGTTTGATAATCTATAGCAGGTAAATTCCACTTTTTAACTGTATCTTCTTTCACGATGATTTATACTCGCAACGACACCGGTAAACAATAAGCATTCGATGAAAAAATAACATTTGCGTAACAATTAAGCCAGTATTCATAAGGTGGCAAACTTTTTACAGTTCACAATTGAGCATTGTCAGCGCATAAAATAGCTTGCGTGATGCTCTGGGCTACCGCCGTGTGACACGCGATGAAGAAGCGCATAAAATTTCGTTTGATTAAACAATAAAGCATACGGCAATTGTCGCAGCAATCCAACGTGTGTTGATTTGGCGACGCGAATGTTTTTGCCGTCGTAGATGGAATCACTCAACCAGCGTTAAAAACTTAAAGTAAGTGACTCTGATACCACACAACTTGTGCGGTAACTCGCGGCCAAACGCTTATAATCTGACTCTTGTGGCGTCATATTAGCCTACTATTCGACAAACAAGCGTAGAATTTTTGGTCGTTCGACAAAAAAGAAAAAATCGCAGCCCTGGACATAGTGGACCAATTTTGTTATAAACAAATTCAGAGCTTTCATGATCATCTCCGGAGTTAACAAATAATAACAAAATTGGTCTACTGTGCCATTCTCGCTGGCTGAGTTTGGGATAACAAGTTCTAAGGGTTTACATATCCATTATCCATGGATACCAAATGCACCTTACAAAAAGAAATCAAAAGAAATCCCGAAAATGTGCTTTTGGCAATGCTGGGCGATGATAACAAAACCATCACAAGCTAATGCAGTTAAACTAATCTCTAAGATTAGGCGCACCACCAATGATGAAACTCAATCACAAAATTCTACAGTGCAAGACTTTCACCTTCCCAAAGTGAATTTTAAGGCAACATCTTATACATAAATGATAACCATATATGGCAGTGGGTGCTCCACAATATCCTACCTCTCAAACAAAAAAGGAATTTTTCCCTTGAATGAACCTCCCCTGTCGGCTGCATAGCCGAGTGGTGTGAGCCCTGTAATGGCAATCGAAGGGCGCCGGTTCGACACCGCTCAAGAGCATGTGACTGTGTCTCTGGCAGGACACTTAAAGGCATGCCTGAAGGTGAACACAAAGATTGGCTTCCTTGCCTTCCCGTCCACTTAATCTAAATCTTCAACCACCGAGCGGAAGCCTGATACGACAAAAAAACAAACCTTCCGTGACCAAATCATGCATTAACATTAAGCAATTTGAGGAACATCTTCTTCATATAAATTATCCAGGTCACACTCAATCTGTAGAACGTGGAGTTAAGTTGACAACAACAGCAACTGGGCGGATAGCCAGGCAAAAACGACAAATTGGTGAAGCTTTGTGCACCATAGAAGAAAAAAGTCATGGATGGGGAAAAAGTATCGTGTCACCAGAAAATCCAAGCAAACATTGATTCTATTGTGTGAAATGCGATGTGCTGTTACTTCTTGGTCAATAAATTAGTAGTGCTTTCATCACTTTGTCTTTTGCCTAACCCTCAGAAAGAAATCATATCACTTCATCGGTCAATTTAAGAAGCATTTACATTGATACTATAAAATGAATTTATAAAAAATTGTTCAAATCTTGAATTGAGGCATGCAAGTGTCTTTCTTTCCGAAAAGCAATAAAAATGAATACCAACATCATGTACCTAGCTCTAATAGTACTAATTTTATCATTAAAAACGTGATTTAGGGGGCTCGATTTAAAAATGCTGTTGGGGCAGGGTCTAAACGGCGTCAGATTTCAAAAAATTTTTGGATTTATTAATATTTTGGGCTAAGGCAAAAATTTATCACCCAGGCAAGTTGAAATGAAAAAATTGCCTCAAAAGGGGCCACCCTAACGCACCGCCACCATTTGGTGTCACTGCGCAAGAAACTCTCATCGAGCGCTGCGCTGGTTAAGCGCTTGGTAGGCTTCGTTTGGGAAGCAAGGGCTGACACTTTGCGTATAGCAGCCCTCCCCCTTGTCTAATTCTCAGCAGAGCACTGTGCACCCATTTAGTGTCGCAGTGCTCACAACCACAACGTCGACACGGCAACCAACATTCAACAGTGAGCGGATGCCCGTGTCCCACACCATTAGACTTTGATTTAAGAGGTGGTTCCAATTACGAAAGTTGTTTGGAGTTGTGAATATGGGACCACTGACAAAAGGTTTATTTGAAAGTGGACAAATTGAATGGTGTTGACTGTTGATAGTAGCAAATTACAAAACCAGTGTAGTACATCACACTTGGAGGATCTGCGCAGTCAAGCAACTAGGAGAATGAAGCAGAAGTTGGCGCTACCATAAGGCTATTCTGATACGGAGGCAGCTTCCATCACAACAATATGAACAAACTCAGCAGCAATTGACAAAGTTTCACTCACAGGCAATGTGGGCTTGACAGTGCGCATGATGGATTGGTAGCCGGCCACTTCCAATTCATGGTCAGCAAACGTGGAGTTCATTATCTCATAGACATACATAACATCATTACCGGGGATGACTCTGGTTCCTTCGGTGGATGCAGTGAAAAGGACAGCTAACATCCCATCCCTGACTGGACTCCATTCTATCTGTAGGACATAGAATCTGGTAAACATGAAAAATAAGATTAATGCTGGGCTAGAAAATGTGGAAAAAGCATAATGCGAAAAGACAAATCAGGCAATGAATCCAATGATGCGGCGTGCTATTGAGTGAAAATACAGGTCTCCAGTTAGTGAAATCTTGTTTTCTTAATGGAATATTTCCAAATATCGGTGCAATCAAAAATATCATAATTACCAAAAAAAACTTTTAATTCATAGATCTTAATGATGTGGCACAACATCTAGAAGAATACAATGTTTCGAGGATTAAGCTTCCAAAATTATGTCAATAAGACATTGAACAATAACACAATCACGAAAAAATTACCTTGGAAATGTTTTGATGGGTTGTAATACTACCTACAGGTTTGTTAAAATGTCTTAAATCCCAAATAGAAATCAATGAATTGCCATAACATGCAAACCTATTCTCCATGGTAGGATCACAACAAAGTCCAAATGTCGCCTACAAAAAAAAACAAGTTGTTATGTAGAGAATGAACTAGCTCGATAGTTATGAGAGAATGAGCCAACTGTAGCAGCACTACATAAAATCAAGAAAAATTATATTGATTGAAACAAGTATCGGTAAAAGCACACGATAAGTTAATTAGATACAAGTAAGAAATAACTAGCTTTTTTTTTGGAATAAAACATAATTTTTAATTCATTTAGTACCGGTATAAAAAACTAATAATTTAGACCTAGTCATGAAGTTTAACTAGAGATACAAGAACATTTTTTTAACAAACACCATGCACAGCACCATTAGTTTTTGAGGAAGAGAACGAGAGCACTTACTTTATGATTAATAGTAGAGCTTGATGGTGCATTGTGAAAGCTACGAATGTCATAGATCCGAAGAGATTTTCTATTGAAACCAGCGATCAAGGTATCTTTTGAGTACCATGCAAGTGAATTAACTGATTCTCCGGACGTTAATTCTAAGAGGGGCTTAGACACTGGCCTTAACATGCAACAAATATGAATGCACATTTTATAAATAGCGGGTCTAATATATCATAAATTTGCACAAGAAGATAGTTACAACACCTCAGGGAACCTTTCTAAAAACACAACCGAACATTAGATGATAACCCTAGTTTCTGGTTGAAGTGTTAATTTTTTAACATGGGCTGATCGGTAAAACAAGGTTGAGTTATGTCACCAGGTCTGCTTAATTTGCATGGCGAGATTGTTCTTAGAGAAATAGAAGACAGTGATGAAAGAAGACTTAGTGAACAGCATCACATTTAATTATACTAAATAATATCCACCATCCTGATCACACTGCGCTCATAAGGACATCCCTGAATAGTCTTACAAGCGCTACTTATCAAAACTAATATGAAATCCAAATTAACAAGAAAACAAAGGCATAGCTCTCTCCAAGTCCAAACACAATAGTGAACCCCTCTTTACCGTTCACATAATTAAGTACCTCAGGTATATAATAAATGTTATTTTTACCCATCTTGCTTTCCTCATGACAGGGAACGCACGATGGAAGAGAGAGATTTGAACAAGACGAATAAATCTAGCTGAAGATGCTTTCAATAGACTACAATCTACTCTATTAGATCACAAAATTTCAATTCCTCTCTCTCGAGAGTGAACTCTAAGTGTTAGTATGGTCTATTTTCCAGTATTGTTGTGAGATATGGACCTTCATAACAAAAACTATGCATAACATTTAAACAGCTGAATTGTGACACTGTATTACAGTAAAATTTCATACATAAACCATAATTACAAATGCAAAAGTTTTAAACCTTGTTCAACCAGATAAAAAAGTAATGGACAATTGGACAGCATAACTCAACTTTCTTGGACAGAAAGAAGAGGACAAAAATCTCTGATTAGGCAGTCGCTTTCTTGGAAGCGTGCCCGTGGCAGACAGCAAATAACATTTTTAACCAATTTTGAACACAATCAATTGGTCAGCCAAAAACACGTTCGGACACTGCATGACATTGTAAGTGCTGGAAAAATTTACCAGCGTAGCATCGAATTAATCAAAGGCCACACTAGCTATGATTTATACGATGAAAACAATCGGCTACACAAACCAGCACATATGCTTAACTCACAAGACCATTACTTACTGCAAACTAGTGGAGGAACTTGACTCTAAAGTCTGTTTTCCTTTCTCTAAAGAGCCTTGAGTAAAGTCGCTCTTGGAGTTGACGTCCCAAATTACAAGTGATCCAGATCTGAAAATTTGTAAACATATAGCTACAAGTAGCCTATCAGCATGATTTGTCACATCTAAAATATGATGTGTAGTTTTTATTTGATTAATGATAAAATAAAACAAAAATAGCTACTTGTCCCGACATCCAGCCCAGATCACTGCCCAAAAAAGGTAAAACCTTTCAACCCTTACAATGATAATACTATATTATACAATACAAATTATTGCCATAATGTAAATCACATCCACATATTACCTTGACTTTTCCAATCCAATAGCAAGATAGTGAGGAGAAAATTTATTCCATGCCAAGCCATTGCACTGTCTTGAGTGTTTTGGGGCATACTCTCCAGTAAGAAATGATTTGGGTGAATTAAAATCAGCTGATTGTAAACTAACTCGACCATTACTTTGTCCAAAAGCAACAATATCACAGTAATCAATGGAAGGGTGCCAAGCAATGCACTACAATAAAGTATATGTAATATGTTACTTCACTAGCCTAGTATATATATATTATAATAGTTACTTCACTTGTTGATATTACATAGAGGACTAAAAACAGCTCCTAGTTTGTGTGTAAATGTACAAAATTTGGGGTCCACGTCTTTTAGGTGCAGACAGTTAGGCGCCGGTCAGATAGGCGCGCACACTGTGGCATCTGGATATTTAGGTGCGGATCACTGTGGTGCCCATTCATTTAGGTGCTGTTACTAGTAAAGTCTGCAGATTGTATCAGCTTGGCAGGTGGGGCAATACTTTTCACACAAAATGTTATATTGAACAGAAAAATATGTTGTTTTGTTAATGCGCATGTGGAGACGAAATGCAAGACAACGCTCTACTACTCTTGATATTCGGAATGGCCCGTTTCGGTGAGTCTGATTCGGTGAGTCTGGTGGAGTCCGATCCCTATTCGGTGATTATTTCAATTTTTTTTTTTAAATTATCGGGTACTGTAGCCTAATTATCATTGCCGTTTTAGGGTTAGGGGTTAGAGGTTAGGAACTCACCGAATCGGACTAACCGAATCGGACTCACCGAATAGTAACAGACCCCTTGATATTAGCACATCTCCATAGGACATTTGCCATGCATCCTGAACACAGGTTGCAGCCAGATGGAACATTACTTAATCTGTTATCTTTCGCAATTACTTCTACTCGGGATGGATTGGTCGTGTGGCGAGTTCGTATGAGACAAAGCTCTACTACATGAATACATTTCTAAAAGGGCATATGAGGCGTGGTTACAAGTTGCAAGCATAATGGTGCGATTTTGCTCGTTATTAAATCTAGTCAGGGTTTTGACGGAAAACTAAGTTGCTCTTCACTCAAGCCTACCACCCGTTTGAATATAGGCTACGGTATATTTTTTACTGATGTTTAGTGTAGTTATGATTTGACTCACTAAAAGTGAACTCAGTCATGTTCGGAAACTGGAATATTCATTGATAACGCTATCGCCGACGCAAACCTGGACTAACAACAAATAAATGCAGAACACGCGCATTAAAATACAATATATTTTTCTGTTCAATATAACATTTTGTGTGAAAAGCATTGCCGGTTTAAGCAACTTCACGCACGGAAGCCATGACATATTTTTCTGTTCAATACAATTTTGTGTGAAAAGCATTGCCCTACCTGCCAAGCTGATACAATCTGCAGACTTTACTAGTAACAGCACCTAAATGAACGGGGCCACAGTGCTCCACACCTAAGTATCTAGACGCCACAGTGTGCGCACCTATTTGACCGGCGCATAACTGTCTGCGCCTAAAAGACTTGCTCACAAAATTTGCATAAACATTCATAGACCTAAAACAAAGGTAGCTAAACAGACAAAAAAATATTTGAAATTGGGCACTCATTCAAACCAAACTTTAAATATATAAAAGACTTAAAAATGGGTTATCACAAGGGTGTCCACAGTACCTACCGGGATGAATTTTTGTATGGCCCACGCCCCACGCATGTTGTTGCAATATAAATTCAATTTGTATTTTTTAAAAAAATTAATGAAGAGTATTTTCTCAGACAAAAGCCAGGTAAGAAAAGTTAGAATCATTGTTATATTGATTTCATAATTGCAAAATCAAGTAGACATATATTATGTCTGAGAGTATAGTAATAAGTGATATTGAGAAATCAAGTAGACATAGGCGCCGGGTTTTGAAAATTGCCGGGGGGCAAACTTTCTAGCCGACTGATGCTTACGTTCAAAATGCTGATGTTTGTTTGCGTCTATCTGCCATTGTATATCGCCAAGCTTTATAATGTAGACTCAGACCTCGAAATTCACGGCGGACATGTCTGCCGTCACAGCATGTGATGTCCGCGGGAAGTACCATCTAGATCGGTCATATTTGTCCGCCGAGAAAATCGTCATTGCATAGCACAAACAATTATTGCAATAATATATTTTCCAGCGCATTCTAGCGCGCATCTAGAAAATGTGAATACAGTATCCCTTACTTAGTTTCCATTCAAGGAGGAAAACTTTCGATTTTTATGTTGCTTCAAGGATTGATGACATTGAATCAGCACAACAAAGGTATCCGAGTAATAATGATACGGCAAGGTTGGTTACTAAATTAGATTATACGAGTAGGCTATTACAGCAAGATGCAACAAATTTTATTAAGTTTTGGTATTACAGTAAGAAAGAAAAGAACCAAGGAAAATTCACTTTCGCTCACATGACACGCAAAAATAAACTTAAAGAAAATAGCCTGTGAAACTTTGCACAGCAGAAAATAGTAGCGTTGGTGTAGAAATTTTCCGACTCCTCCCCAGAGTATTGTGACGCAATAAGCCACACGACCTTGTTCGGGGGAAGTTAATCAGTTATGTGACGTATTGACCAGCTACACGGCGCTTTGACTCTTCAAGCGGAAGTCGTTGGTCTGATGAAAGCCTTTCAGAGTGACTTTACTGATTTTTTAAAAAGCCTTCTAAAACCGTAGTTATAGTTCTGCAATGGCGAAGAATTATTATCAAGATAAAGTGATTAAGCATGACGATCGACGGCTAAAACTGGTGTGTCCGCCGTGAGACTTGATTTGTCTGCCGAGATAGCTATTCAGACTGGACACGTTTGTCCGCCTTCAACAAAAACGAATTTGTAGGCTACTTCGAATTATATGATAGTCACTTTGAACTTTAGCTCTTAATACGCGTAGATACTTCTTCTTCTTTCGTTTGAGACTAGATCAAATCAAATTTCAGGGCAGGTGGTGGAGAGCCAGGTGAGTGTAGCTTCGTCCAGCGTTGCTATACCATGCGTTCCATTTGGTGCCTTGTAGATGGGGTAGATAGATACCAAACTGCATAGCGTAGATTTTAAACTGAGCAAACTGCACCTCGTTATTGACACTCCCAAGAAAAAACAGAGCGGAAGTTTCAATCATTGTTACTATGCTTCAACGGCACCATGCTGGCGTTTATCAGCTACCGTACTTCTGTTTCTTTTGTTATCTTAGGAGCAGCGCTCTTGTTGCAACAAGTAGATCTTTTAGTTGAGATCGATCCGCAATGAAGGTCAAACTAACGCAAATTAGAACTTAGAAACATTTACATTAGGATTTTTTTTAAATAATGTGCGGGGGGGCAGCCACCCCGAGCTAAATTCACGGGGAGGCGCCGCCCCTCTGAAGTCGGCACCTGTGCAAGTAGACATATATTATGTCTGAGAGTATGGTAACAAGTGCTATTGAGAGCATTTATTTGCTTTCTTGCTAGCAAATTCAATGACTGCTTTCAAGGTTTTGCCGTAAATGTATTGTTATTCACTTCTTTCTGCTTGAACCCTGATGAGGCTCCAGCTCACATGCAGCTAATTGAACTTCTCTGCGAAGCCGACATCAACATCTTTTTCTCATGTCTCTTTACCAGCACATCCGGTCGTCCAGCAGTTGAAAAAAAACGAATTTCCAGAAATGCGAAAGTCTGCCAAGAAAATCTTGAGTTTGTTCATACTTGTGTGAGCAGACATTCTCAGTTACAAACTTGATCAAGAACTGCTTGAGAAACAGAGCAACTTACATGTATATTTATACATGATATTTTACTTTTACACCTGTTTCAGTGTTTCTCACTAACCTTCAACCAGATTTGATCTGGGTATAGAAATCAAAAGGTCAGTTTCATCATCCACATTAGCACAGTTGGGCTGTGTTTTAAAATTTTTTCTAGATACCGATATGTTAATAATGGAAAAGCAGATAACTTATATCTATAGGCTATACAATCTAGTAGACTGAGTTTAGCTTTTAGCAGCATGAGCGTTGCTTACTTTACAATGTAGATTTTAATGACCTGTTTTTTTAGCCTGATACTGCGAATTCGCAATTACAACAGCAAACTTGCAGCATCAGGCTAAAACAGGTCATTAAAATCTACATTGTGAAGTTATACAATCTAACTAATCGTGATATATGTTTTATAATAAAGTTAACAACAAAATACTTAAACCTGCATGTTGCTTTGTATGAAAATGACATCAAATAATATATATAGTATTGTTAAAACAATGAAAACTATTAATACTACAAAAAGTGCTCAATGCCAAGCAAAAAGGCAAAGCAGAGCGAATTAAATCAAATGTAGTTATTACTATCTGAAGCCTTTACAAATTGTTTCACCTATAGTATTGTTATATATCCATCTTTCTTTACGCCAAACAAGATTGTCAGAGGCTGTTGGTCTGCAGGCGCTCTTGCATTATCAAATCTGGCTCACATGGGAAAAAGTTTGAACACCCCTGAGGCCCTGAGTTATAACAATACAGGCAACATACTGTGGAATACTGTAGAAAGCCACTTGCTTCTATCAACCATGAAGTCTACCATGTAATTGTTTCAAAAATGTTTAGTAAGTTTGTGTGTTGCAACCAACCTTGACGTCTGTGTTGATATCAGTATTTTTTGACAAAAATAAATTCGTTTCAAACTCAACTCTTTCTTGTTCTTCATCATATTCTTCGATAATATTGTAAAATGAGACATTAGAATTAGCAACAGCAAATATATCAGGTTGATGTGGGTTAAACAAAACCTCCATTATAATGAATATTAAAAGATAAGGCTTACCGGTACCACTTTAATGTGTTTAGCCAAGCCTGCAATTTAAAACAAAAAATGTAGGTAAGGAACTGTCCACAAAAAACGTCTTCATAAAATTGCAAAAAATTAACCCCATATTTGCACTGTGGCAATGAAAAGTCCACAATTTGCAAATCCCCCTGACTGCGGACGTCTTTTATAGACAGCCCTTAATTTTATTGGAAAATCTTCTTATCAAAATCCTTGTTTAAAATCTTAGGTGTGATATTAAGTCTACACAAAATATTTCAATTTGGAAAACACATCGCATTTTTCTTCTACAGTACCGGTATCAAGTTTTCTAAATTTGGTTAACCCACCAAAGATCGACTTCTGCGCCAGAGTTATATACATATACTGAAAGGTCCCACTTACTGCACTGGATAGTAAGCTGGGGGCACACAAGTAGGGGGTTCGCTGTTTAAAGGTTGGTGCCACAGACACATGTAACTGGGCCCATGTTGAAGCCCCACTTTACCATTGCAGAATTAGTAAAACCAACAAAGGTACAGCGTCGATTTAAGGTTTTTCACTTTACCCAGGGTGTGTTTGCTCATCACATCGGGGTGTGCGCTTGAGCAAGCATTTCAGGACTGCTCTCCATTCAGTGGCATCTAATGGATGAAATAATTTCTCGGCATTAACACTTCAACAATCAGAAACTCCACTCTGTCCACCTCGGTAACTGGACCTGCGTCAATAGATCAAAGCCTCTACAAGTATGTGAAACTGCCAGGATTAAACTCTCGAAGAAGCTTTTCCAGTCCAAGGTTAAATATTCAATCAACAATCCATTAATGAAAGAAACAGTCTCTGACTCTCTGAGTGTGTGGTTGCTTTGCTTCACCGAGTGTAAATTCATTAAAACTATAAAAGCTTTGTTATCATTTTTTCCAAAACCGATTCTATGCTCTCTTCACCGCCAAAATATTAAGACTAAAGTTATGCTTTGGCAGGTAATTTATTTCATTGGTCTTGGTTTTGAATATCTTCGCACCTGCAGTACAAAGCCATTGATAGGTTTATTCCTGGTAGTTTCACATACTTATAGAGGCTTAAGGCCCACTACGTAAATTTACAAGCGGGAATTAAGCATTATAATGCGTTAACTGAACATTCAAGAATACGTTTCATAAAAAAAAAAAAAAATACTGAAAAAAATTGTTTTCAACGGCGCTGGCAAGGTCCAAAGTCCAATGTTTCATTTATTTTATAATTTATATTTATTTTTTTAAATGACCAAAAAGTGGACACACTGCTCAAGAAAACGTCACTAGCGACACCTGCGACAGGCGACGTTAATATCAGTCAATGCGACATCAATATCTAATCACTCGGCAGCAGTGGATGAACACCTGCCAAGGTGTTTTAAGAGAATTCTGAAAGTAGCCTAATAATTCCGGATTTGCTGCATCAATTCCTCCCATAGGCCGATGTTTTCAAATAAGTTACTGTACTTAATTTTAATTTGTATGAACCTACGGTTGGTCTGTCCATAGTTTCTGTCATGCATAGTGAGCAAGAAACATTCTAGTCTACAAAAATCCCGTCCACATCAAAAAAAGAGTTAGGCCTAATACAAGATAACAGAGAACCTGCATGAGCAGCAGCAGCAGTGGCCGAGTGGTTAGCGCGTTGGGCTCGCAGTCGAGAGCCTGCATGTTCGACTCCAGCCACCCGCACTTGCTGTTGTTTCCCTGGGCAAGAAACTTTACGATAATTGCCTCTACCCAGTGATCGATTTCGAGTAATGGGTAGTACCAAATTTAAGTCATAAATAGAGTAGACAACCGGAAACAGACATTGCAGTCGGCTGCAGCGTGGGTCAGGTGTACGTCGGAAGGCGCAGACCGATGCATAGCGCTTAAGTCCGCTTTCCCGCAATGCAGGGTAAAGATATGAAAAACAAACAAACAAACAAACAAACAATCATTCAATCAATCATTTTATTTTTCGTCATTAATGCGTCCGGGACGAAAAAGATACTAACTTCAAAAATCGATATAGACCTACCAGCACGTTAACGAACGGTAAAAGGTGGCAAAACCTTGAAAGGTTTAAAACGTGCCTGAATGAAAAATTATGCAGCCTAGTAGGCTATATATCAGTAGTTAGCACGGCCACAAAACCCAAAAAACAAATAGCAAAAATAAAACAAAAACAGAGAGCAGCACACATGTACTAATGAATGAATATTGATGTGGATGAGCAGTCATAATAATAATAATAGGATGGAGAAAGAAAACCGAACATAAAAGAAACACATCCTCAGGCAAAAGCCCGTTTCGATGTGGCCCAGGAGAGCATGTGTTGAGCTCTTTCTATGGTTAGAGTGCACATCACACAGTAGCCTAAGACGATTGAGGTTTGATATCCAGTTTAAGTTATTGTTTCTTGTCCTGGTGGGTGATGGAATGG
Organism: Aplidium turbinatum; assembly: GCF_918807975.1. Taxonomy (NCBI): domain Eukaryota; kingdom Metazoa; phylum Chordata; class Ascidiacea; order Aplousobranchia; family Polyclinidae; genus Aplidium; species Aplidium turbinatum. The sequence goes on along the minus strand of NC_137480.1, from coordinate 17,098,378 downwards.
ATGAGCTGGTAGATGATGATGTCCTTATGGTGTTGATGAAGCTCTCAAGTCTTATCCTCTTTTGCGACGTGTCATGATATTGTCATATAGTCTGAGTCATAGTCTAAGCGTAAAACGTATTGACCTGGAATAAATTGTGACCTTAACAAATTTGGCATCGTTGGAAAGCTTAACTCCTCTAGATTAAGATTTTTACTCTCCTCCAACCAGAGACCCTTGGCAAAAAAAGTTATGGCCATTTTTTAAGCAGCACCTTGTGCCGCTAGTGGCGAGATTGCATTTTTCCTTCTGCGCAAGTTTCTAGTCTTATTTTCAACTTTTTTCCCTACGTGTATAAGAAAGAGACAACTCACATTTGACAAAATATTTTTTTATATTTAAATGAAGTCAATCTGACGTCATCAAATTAAAATTGCTTACTTATTACTCCCAGCCCATTGATAAATAATTGCAGATCCAATACATTTGTTCTAACGTTTTTAGACAGAACGGAACTTCATATAATGATTCAAGGGGACCCCAGGTCCGGTTTAATGACGAAACTAAGCGCTACAAGTTGCGAGAGTACATTATGGACATTATACAAAAAGCAGTGATGTACGCGCATACAAAAAATATTGACGCCGTCAGCGTAAACGCAAGCGTTCGAAAAACCATACGCCGTATGCGTCAACATACCTTGTAAAAAAAGTTGGCGGCGTCAGCGCATACACTAGTGTAAACTCATTTTGTTTGCTAGGTGCCAAACAAATTTTATTTCGAATTTCCACGAAGAAACACAAAGCATCTGAAAGTGTTCATCTGACAATTTGCTGCGTTTTGGTTTCAATATGTCTTTGCCCATTGAAAACATTCTTTCAACTGCAGCGCTGGAAGGTATTGGCGTGTTGTAGCGAAAAAAAGACATTAAAAAGTACGCGTTGACGCTATGCGCTAAAAAACCGCGAAAACTTTACGGCGTAACCTCAAGCGACAGCGCTGGTTCGACTCTCGGGGTGTGCGCTTGAGCAACGCACGTTAAGGACTGCTCTCCATTCAGCGGCATCTAATGGATGGAATAATTCACCAGCAACAAGACTTCAACAATCGGAAACTTCACTCTGTCAATCTCGGTGACCGGGCCTGCGTCAGTGATTCAAAGCCTCTACAAGTATGCGAAACTGCCAGGATTAAGCTCTGCAAGAAGCTTTCCTAGTCCGAGGATAAAGATTCAATCAATCAATCAAAACTATCCAAAAAAATGTAGCCGTAAGCGTTAGCGCAAACAAAAAGTCTACGCCGCAAGTCTACGGCGTAGAATTTGCGGCGTATACGTACATCTCTGACAAAAAGTCCAAATTTTTTAAAACTTTACTTCAATTAATTATGCTTTCGAGGAAATGGTTGTCAGTTGAATGCCCAAGGCGTGGAACTATTGTTCTTGTCGACGGTGAAAATTCGCTTCACACTTCTAGTGGATAGCCTATGCCATGTCTGAGGATTACAGCTCAACTATCCAGTGGAATCTTTCGGGTAGCCCAAATTTGGGCAATACACAAATATCTATCAAACAAGAAAAATTGGCAAATCGTGCGTGGGTCTGGGCAACCACCCTATGTAGCCTATTAACGCAGCAGGCGCCTTCCTGCCATAGGAGAATAAAGATCGCCATGAACTACGTGGTACCATACAATTGTTTTCATTTGATATTGTTTTATATTTTATATTATCATAAGCAAATTTCAGAAGAAAATTTCATACGTTTTCTAGGCTCATTTTCAGACTCAGTCTAGCTTTTGCAGTAACGTTCCTATACCACTTAACTGGTGTGAACTTCTATGCTCGGTCGCTCGTAAAATCAAAAGGGCAAAACGTTCCATTTTTTTATAAATCATTTATTGATGCATGATCAAAATGTCGCAATCCTCAGACCAGTCTTCTTGTACATAATTGAAATTGCAACAAGTTTCCCTACGACACTCTCCACATGCTGTTACGCACTGCCATGTTTTCTGCAGCTGCAATCCATTGTACCACATTGATTTTTTGTTCCTTCTATGCATTTGTATCGTACAGCGTTCACTGTAGCGCACCCAGCATGGGGCTAAGGGGGATTAAGCCACCCCAAAAAACCGCCACCAAAAATGAAGTTTTTGTATGTTCCCCATTTATACCTTTTGCTTACAGATTAGATATGAATAAGACACAACAATCCAACAGGGCTGAGCATTGCCAACATTTCTGAATCACTCGGCCAACATTTCTGAATTAGCCCCCCCTAATTTTTTTCTGGGTGCGCTACTGAACGTTCAATAGCCATTCAACTAGCTCACGGACCTGTGGTGGAGGAAGCAGTGGGAGGCCAAACCTGACCTAGGCAAAACGGTCAGCGCCCACTGCTTGTCCGAGTATTCAAACTTTTGGACACGACACCCTGAACTCCTTGGACCCGCGGACCGGGTATTCGCATACAAGGCCCGTTTGAACCTGTTGCCCTTGGCCAAACAAACAATCCCCGGAGGAAAAGGTCCATACAAACTCGCCATGTGCCGAAGATGCGGAAGAGCGGAAGCGACGCTTGAACCACTGCCCGGAGGTGATGGGCCTAATCACGGAAAGGCACAATTCGGCGTTGGAGGAGCTCGTGAAGAACGTGCCCGCCGAATGGCAATCCGGAATTTCCGTCGACCGCTCGGTTCCACAACATGTGGAGGCGGGTGGGGCCGATCTGCGGTCTGACATCGTCCTGTAACGTCCCGACGGTGGCCAGGGCCGGATTTAGCTGATGGGGGGCCCGGGGAACTTTTAGATCGGGGGGCCCCCGTGCAAAAAAAAATTTTGCGCCTAAGGCGCGAAAAACCATCTCTACGTCTACAGTAGCATCAGTCCAGTACTGCACAGCATTTTGAAGAAACTTTAAAGGCCAAAAGGAAAAAATTAACACAAAATCACATTTTTTCCACATAGGGGGGCCCTTTAAAAGTTGGGAGGCCCGGGGAAACTCCCCCTCTGCCCCCCCCCTAAATCCGGGCCTGACGGTGGCACGGTCGTGTGTGATGTTACCTACCGTATGAATAGCCTATGGTGCCGATTCCCTCGTGAGAGCCGATGACAGAAAACGTACCAAGTACGGCGAACTGTGTGTCAACATAATGGCCGCCCAGAAACGTCCCAGAAAGTGTGTACTAGACGACCTATTCGTAGTGGGCTCCCTCGGGAACTACCCACCGGCAAGCTCTAGAGCTCTGGTGGCCTTGGGAGTTCCTGCTCGAGCGGTTAAAGAGGTAGCTCGTAAAAACTACGGATTGTAATCATAGAAACTCTGGTTAATGAGAAAATAGGCTACATACAATTAAATCGCCCTCAGTAAAAACTATTGCCCGATCAGCTGATTGCTTGCCGCTAGTGACAAGACTGTATAATCGCACGCTTCGCTGCTCATGCCCACTCCCGTTTTGAAAGCTCTGACAAAAGCACGCGCGGAATGGTGATTAGACCGTAATGGGGCCAAATTTTATTCAAAATCGTTTTATGGTACCGTAGCATGTTAAACACAAAGAACGTGTGTAATCGCTAAGTCAGGTTTTTCATTTAGTATCACTTTAACGCACAGTTATATACCAAAATTAACAGGGTGAACTTTCCGATTGTTAATGAAGTGTTGTTGCTAGGGAATTATTCCATCCACTTGGTACCCCTGAAGGGAGAGCAGTCCTGAAGTGCGTTGCTCAAATTTCAAAATAATTCTACTTTGAACAGCCTTAGTTTTCACCACATCACGATTAACAGGCAATGTAGCTTCCTGAAACGGCACTCGAAAGGGCGCCGGTTCGACACTGCTCAAGAGCATGCAGCAGTGTTTTTGCTAGGACACTTAAAGGCATACCTGAAGGTGGACACGAAGATTGGCTTCCTTTCTTTCCCATTCACATAATATAAATCTTTAACTACTGGGCGTATAAGAAGAAGCGCATTTATTCTAGCTGGATAGATTTTAAATTCAATATGTAGCCTAGGCTAGCATAACGAGTTTGGAAAGACTCCGATTAAGCTTAATTGTCTGATGACCAGAAAAGTAAAGCATGCTTTACGAAGTTTACGACATGTTGACTCACTAATATTACAGTTAAGTTTTTATGAGTAGGCTACCCTAACGTTAATCTTTATCTAGCTTAACGTAAAACTTGATTGTTTTATATCTAGCCTACTCGTCTTGCTCTAATTTTAGGAGAGTGTGACAAGGCTATTCGGAGTCCACGTCTTTTAGATGCAGACAGTTAAGTGCTTGCCAAATAGGTACGCTCACTGTGGCGTCATGTAAATGACTGAAATTTTGCGCGTGGAACCGAAATACTGGTCAATGTCGTTTAGCGTAGTTTGACGGGATTTTTTTGCAGTTCAAGCATGACATCAAGAAAAGTTTTTTCACTTGTTAAAGTAAACAGGAGTGGTCAATTTTTTTTGTGTTTTTGATATGACCATGACTTAATAGGAAGTAGTTTTTAGTCTGAATTAATCCGTATAACTTGTACTTCCATTGAATTTTTATTCAACGTTTTGGCTGAGAGGCAAAACTATTTCAAAATGGGGTTCCGGCAACTGTGTGGCAAGGCAAAACGAATAGCCTACAAAGCCTTACATATATAACACATTATTATGGTGTTGAGAAATCTCTCTCCAAAAAGTCACGATCCATTTAAACAACTCCATCGTGCAGCGCCGGATTATCTATAGTAGCAGATGTAGCAGCTGCTACGGGTCCCGCGCTTAACAAGGCCCCGCACTTGGCGAGCAAAATCTTTTTTTTTTGCAAATAAATGTCGACCATGGCACGTAATTTTGGCTTGCAAACTGTAATGGCATAGCAGAACATTATAATTGTAGGATTAAATTACTAGTCCCAACGTCTTGTCCCTTCCTAATTATTTTAAACTTAAAAAACCGGTTATTTCCGCTGGAGGAAACTGCCTGTTCGAATGCCACTAGCCCACAGTGCTAGTCCTATAGTTGTTTGAGGGAACATTCGAGAGAATGGCAACTTCGCGCATTGTGTTGTCACAGGGAAGAATTTAATCCGCAAGAGCTGATGCCAGGTTCAAGGCATAATATTATTGAAAGAATGCCAACTTGTTCAGTGGTTACTCGCCCGGTTGAAGATCACGCGGCTCTGGTTCGACTCTCGGGGTGTGCGCTTGAGCAACGCATTTCAGGACTGCTCTCCATTCATCGGTACCTAGTGAATGGAATAATTCCACGGCAACAACACTTCAAACAATCGGAAAACTTCACTGTGCCAATCTCGGTAACCGCCCTGCGTCAAGAGTCTCTACAAGTATGCGAAACTACCAGGAATAACCTATCAAGGCTTTGTCAATTGTCAATCAGAGGACAAAGATTCAAAACCAACTAACCAATTTGCTTGGGTCGCTTACAATATTTATACCAGGCGACATGCTGTCATGTAGTTTACGACCACGTCATATAAACTGCTCTTAAACAATATAGTCAAAACATTCATATATTTTATTTTAAAATAATGATTTAAAACAAGAATTAGTGTTATGTGAAGAAGCGATATGACGCACGGTTTTATGAATTCTAAGTAGTGATTAGGCTATAACTAGGTGTTACTATTGTTGGGACAGCTTGCATTTAAGAGGCACACTGGCCATGCTTCATAGCCCAAAGATTTAGTTTAATGCATTTTTATAGTTTAGTGCAAGCAACAGACCCTAATTTTTTTAGCATGTCAGTAGTTTTGCCTTTTTCCCTTATCAATACATCCAAGTCCCAGTTGAATGTCCCTGCTTTAAATTCACTGCTTCTCCTGTTAGCTCAGTGGTTATGCGCCTGACTCAAAATCAAACAGCGTTGATTCGGCTCTCGGGGTGTGAGGTTGAGCAACGCATTTCAGGACTGCTTTCCAATCAGCGGTACCTACTGGATGGAATAATTTCCGGTAACAAGACTTTAATACCTGGAAACTTCACTCTGTCAGTCTCGGTAACCGGGCCTGCGTCAGGTGGTCAAAGCCTCTAAAAATATGCGAATCTGCCAGGATTAAGCTCTCAAAGAAGCTTTTCCTGTCAGAGGATAAAAAACGAATCAATCAATCGTTAATAAAACAATAAACATTAAACTGCGGTAGCTTGCAAACAAAAATATACTGCAGAACAATGAAAGACAGCAACTATCTATTGCTAATGCAACAGTTACATTCAATTACATTACTTCACTACTGGTAAAGAGTCATGTTTTCATCGTTTTCAGAGTTCTTCATACAATTATCCTCGACTGCGAAGCATTTCATAACGTCTATTTAATTTAAAACTTCGATTGAAGAGAATAAAATACAATAAACTACTTGTGTTCCTCATGTTCACAAAACTTTGTTTTCGTCACTTCGTAAATTGTTTAATAAAAATCTATAAATATGAAAGCACCACAGACGCAGCCACTTTAAAATAGAACGTTTGAGCCATTGTAAGGTATACGGAATATATTTTTGAAAACTTTCAATTTTCCAGCTACTGCAACTTGAAGTGAGTTCAAAAACTTTACATCGCGGTTTAAATAAACAAGCATTGGGTAATTCTGTTATGAGACGTTTATAATGTAAAGAAAATGTCAAGAAAATCTTGAAAAGTACTAATTAAGCTGAGCATACCTACGAAATCATTCACTTTTGTCAAAGAATTCTACAACATTGTAGCAAGAGATGGTGACGCCAAAATAAAGAACGTTTCTTAAATGTAAAGTTATAAGTAGACTAAAGCATTAATCTGTAGGCTACTACAGGATAATCGTAATACTGTGGAAAAATTGATGTAAAAATGCACTATGCAAACCACAAAATTTTGTTTGAAAACTTGATAACATCAAAGTGTTGCATTAAGGCCTCTACCTTTTGTTTTTTGGTACCACGGATATATTGTTTGAAACTAGAACAAAGCCACAGAGCTTGATATTTCTGTTTGAATTTAAGACCTTCATATTCATAGCCTTCTCACAGCAACTAGATGAACAAGTTAAAATACTGGTAACAGACATTGTAACCTATATTTTTACACAGAAGTGTTGCTTGGTTGATCTACTTCGTTTTCATAGACATTCTCGATAGAATTAGCCTGAAGATCAAATGCTACTGCCGCATTTCCGTTTAGTACATCTCCAGCCTCTGCTGGGATAATATCCGTTGCATCATCGTTAAAAGCTGGATTGTAACGGACACTTAGCTGCCCATTTCCTCCTGGACGGGCTTTGCGTCTTTGAGTTGGTCGAGCAAGTCTTCCAATAACAGTCTGCCGGTAAGCCTGGGAAAAAAATATTTTGTGCTTGTTTAATAAATAGTTTTGTAGGTAGGCCATATGCTGCAAGGTCAAAATTAACTTTTAACTGATTCTCTAACTTATTAACAATGTATGATTTACAATAATCAGAAACATAACCCAAAAAGATGGCAACGTGAAAAACACGCTTCATTTTTTCTGCGCTGACAACTAATTGAATAGGCTAAGTATTAAGTAACATTGAAAGCAGGAAACGATGGTTGACCTCTTGGAGTGTGCGCTGAAACAGTGAGCAAAACCGCTTAAGGACAGATATAGCAGCAAAAACTAACCTTTTGCAAAAAAGTAGGCCTAAAGTTAGACCAACATTATACCAGCTTTCTGTATAAATATAAGCTAATATTGCAGTCTTCGAAGAAGAGACAATTACATGAACGATTTGTTTCACTACAGTCTAAAATCTAAATGACATGAAGGCTACAGCGAGAGAATACATTTCTGAATAGCTTTTACTTACTCGCTTTTGCACTCCTCCTCGACTCGGTTTCTTTGACTCAATATCTGCACCTGGTAAAGCAAATATAGAATAGCCGGGCATAAACCATGGATATTTTAAGAATGTATCTTTATGAAAAACCACTGGAATTAATTTAATGTACAACTTTAAATCATGTAGGCCTGTAATCATGTAGTTTTGAGTATTGCGTTCAGTGAAGACATGGATAAAATTCTACGTACCGACGTAGTCACAAAACTCTACAAACAGCTGTTTTTTCTGATTTAAGCTGAAAATCATGTGGTCGGCTGTAGTTTTGTTATGCAATTGAATGTAGCCTACGTCTCTCTCAAGCTATCAGTTACCTTGTAAGACTTCTTCTTCATCATCTTCTTTGTGGAAAAACTGTTCTGAGTCTTGAAGCACATCAGCTGCAAAAAAGTCCGCGATAGCTCGAGGAGCCCACAAATCCATGCCCACAATGACAAAACCGTACAAACAAGAAATTATTCCTGGAATGTTTTGCATGATCAATTAGCCCAAGCATGGAACTATTTCATCAAGTTTACGTTATTGGTTCAAAAGTACCTCCTAAGTCAAATATACCACAAAAATGCCAAAATTGTATGCCTAAACAACCTCTATTGGTTTTTCTTGGGTAATAACAAATATATGAGTCTTTTTACTGTAAACTACAACAATTTTTCTAGGGAAAAGTAAACATTATTTAAATTAAATTCTTTTATAATCTTTTAAAATTTTCTCCAACATTGATGCCGTGTATACATAAACTGACCTAAACTTATAATAAAAACATACCTCCAGACACAACTAGCCAAAAGTTGGGTCCATAGTGAGTACGAAGAGTATCCTCTTCAAACGGTATTTCCAGTGGTTGTGTTCCCCATCGGATGGACGACCAAATGATGATTCCAGTCAGCATAAGCCCTCCAGTGAGAAGATACATAATCCCAGCATACAGAAGAACAACGAAGGATAAGATGTTAGCAATAAGCCATGTAGGAAATGCAGTCCTGAATGATAAAAGGTGTTTGATTACGCTACACTGGTATTATTACTTAGCGTATTTTATTCCCATTGGATTTACAAACGTATCCACCTAGTAAACTGAAGCTTCAATAAATGCAATCTAATACAAAGCAGAAGGAAACAAGCTCAAGAAAAATGACTGCTGCTTTTTAAAGAAAAGGATGTAAGTAACCGCATATTTGTAAAAGTAGTCTTCTATCTTACCACAAGACTATGTAGGTGAACCATCCAGCTGTTCGGTAGGATCTACCCCACCGAATGAGCTCTCCATCCAAAGTAAAATACTCAGCAATCCAAAGGATAGGCAAAGGTGCGCCTCTAAACTGCGATGCCCGATATTCTTGCTGGATTTGACCGGCTATTTGAACAAAACATGGCTGTTAATAAACTGAGAAACATGGTCAAGCATATTTCCAACTTTTGCGAAAAAAAAGTTAAAAAATCCCGAAGAATGACTTGCTACTGGCAATCAAGATTGAAACAAAATCTCGATTAAATGTAAAATTAGTTTAAATCAAAGCGTTATCAAATCTCTAATGTGCTTGAAACTTACAATAAGGACCAAATCCCAATCTGCCTTGTCTCCAAGCCCAGTGGTATCTGTCATTGTAGTTTATTGTTTCGTTTACGAGAGGACCGAAAGATTGAATCACAGGATCTCCTGCAATTTACAAAAAAAAATTGTATTTTTGCTCAAAAAAATCATCCTTTTGAATATTTCTTGCATCATAATAACTTTGATGCTCACTAGTAGGCTTTCTTGAACGACGCATAGTCTAATATTTTCTGGAATGGTTGACCGCGTTTTGTTTCGATTGAGTTTTGTTCGTTTTTTTTCCGATACCATCTTCTTTGGTGCAGAATTTGACTGTTATTTTTATTCCTTTTTTACAACTGTTACTTTTTTCTGCTTTTATTGCCAATTAGTTCATTAAATGTTACAATAAATGTTGTATAATAATATGACTAGTTAGGTTTCAGGTAAGGAAATCACTTTCGGTTGTGAAGTTTCAAAGATTCACAAAACTTTTCAAAATTTACTGAACTTCTAAAAATATGAAAGTAAACGACATGAGCTAGATAAGTGAAGTATCGGCAGTCGGAAAGAAATTACTCAGTAGTTTGGTTTATTAACGTCAAAAGAACATTATACAAGCAACTCTTCATATGTTTGTAAAGTTAATGTTTTCTTCATAGATTATATTTACGACTGAATGTAAATGAAATAAAACTCACCTTTCAAAGTAATATTGACAGCGCCTAGTCCAATTTTAATTCCTATATTTGCGTTGATCTCGTGCTTTGAAAACGCCTTGTACGCAGTGCGTGTGTGAATTTCAGCTGTCTCCCAATCTTGTCCGAGTACTCCGACTGCAAGAAAACCGAGAGGTTTCTGTACCAATTTAGACAAAGAATTTTCGCATAAAATTACCATAGGCTCTCATTTTGGCGCAAAACAGATATTCGCATTTTAAAGCTATGGATTTCAAAGCCATTTCTATTAAAAAAAAATCATCAAGAATCAAGTCCTATGTCACAAAATAGAGCTGAATTTAACGATGGCTTTAGTTTATCATGTTCATACCTGGAAGTAATAAATTGTAAACTTTAACTTTTAACCATTTGAAAGCCACATATCAAATTATTGATTGATAAAGCAAGACTTTTAGCATAAAGTATAAACTCCTACAACAATCCGTTAATAATTAATCTTTATCTATGAAAAATGTAACAAACACTTTCCAGCCAAAGATCAAATATTTAGCCATTTTAATGCTTTACTAGGTCAACTAATTTTATAGGCTACCACTGATTTTTCGATCAATCTCAACGAGTCTTGACTACTTGGATGCGTAATGAAGGGTCCCCTTTGAACATGACTAAAAAAATACTTTTCCCTTTCTTGTTTTCTTTTGCAGTTCTTACAATAACAAGCAAGCAAGCAAGCAACCATAAACTTCCAAATAGAATCAAAACGATTCTATTTTGAGAATCTGTTCTTTTAGTGAACTTTTAAACTCGAAACGAAGATACTTTACTTTTATAATGATTCTATTTTCGGATCAATGACTACGAAATTAATTGAAGTTTGAGACCAGTAACCTATCAAGCAGCCAATAAGCTTTTTTATCCAGTTTAGGCATCCCGATATGAGGTGTGTTGATTATTCGGTTATTAGTGTGATGTGTAAAGGCTGTTTGCGTCGTCACATTAGCAGATTGCAGAAGATATGATCTTCTGTGAACATGGTGAACATGGTGAACATCTGTGAACATGGTAAACTAAAAAATTCTAACTCCACTGCGTTTGCCTTTGGCTTGTATCCAGACCTTTCTTATTTGAGGGAGTCCTTCCGGCGGTGTTAGAATTAACATGGAAAAGAAAGTAGCAGAGTTTTTGGAAGTTTTTTCCACTCTTGATTCTTATACTCTATCGGTGATTCTCCCAAATAGTTGGCTCCAGCTGTAAGCTAATCTTCACTTTCTTTGCGAAGTTTTGCTTGCGATAGGCTACATGTAGCTCTAATATAAGCTGAAGCTTTTGAGCATAGCAGGTGCAAACACAAAAAAGCAAGGGTGCGGAGTAAAGACGGTAGTTGCAATAAGTCTTCTGAAACTTTCATTAAAATCATTCATCACCGTGCTGATGTGCTAGCATCACCATCGGATCGGTGAAATAAACCTTGGTGTAAGTAAGCTCTTGATACTGATTGTTTTTTTCTTTCTCACTAACTTAATCAAAACGATTGTCCCACAAATTGTCATATAGTTATGAAATAACCATACCGCATAGCCCTCAAAAGTTTTTTCTACAGTAATTCTTGTTTGTACAGCATTCTTTCACTGACGAGCAAAGCACTTGTCCAACAAACCAATTGCTCTCGATACTAATCAGGCTTGCTGGCATGAATTACGTAACTTTGCAATGATTGTTGCAAAAACATGTATTTTTTTAAGGAAATGATACTCGTCGTCGTCGTCGTCTGAGCTTCTGGGGCCGAGGGTCTATCCTTTTACCACCCCAGATTCACGATGTTCCCGGACTACACTGGAAGGCTGCTAGAGAGCAGCCAGTCTTTAGTTTCATCATCCATGACGCGCAGACCTTCCACTCCGTTAGGTGGCTTGAAGATGGTACAGTCATTGATGATGTGGTCTGCGGTCTGTTCCTCGGCACCACGTTCACAGGAGGAGGAAGAAGCCATTCCCCATTGGTGCATGGTTGAGCGGAAAAGGCCGACGCCCGTACGGAGACGGTTGAGGCGCACCCACGCCTGTCTCTGTAGTGTCAGGCCGATTGGGCGTGTGTCGGCGTCGGGGATGAATGAATGGAGTCTGGTGGTGCTTGACCTCCATTCAGAATTCCATTTATGGTCCGCCCAAGTAGCCGCAGAGATGTCTTGTTCATCAGCTTCGTTGATCAGAAGCCGAGCGGCTGGCACGAATGGGTGTCTTGATTTCAGTCGGCGGGGGTGCCCGTTTGGGAAGGCAGAGATCTTGTGGTGGAGAAGATGATTAGGCTCCAGTGCCCGTCGACCGAGGGACAGAGTGGCTTCTTCGCGACGAAGCTCAGCAGGTTGGATGCCAGCGAGAATGGGGAGATTGTCCAATGGTGTGGGACGCAGGCATCCGGTCACTGTGCGCAGGGCGCTGTTTATGGCAGTGTCGATGTTGTGGCGGTGAGCACTGCGGCACCAGACAGGTGCACAGTACTCTGCTGAAGAGTAGACAAGGGCTAAGGCTGCTATTCGCAAAGTGTCAGCCCTCGCCCCCCAGCTAGAGCCTGCCAGGCGCTTCAGTAATGCAGCGCGGGATGTCAGTTTCTTGCGCAGTGACACCAAATGGTGGCGGTATGTGAGCGATCTGTCTAGTGTCACCCCAAGGTACCTTGGCTCGGGGCAGAAGGACAGAGGTTTTCCGTTGTTGTGGACATGTAGCTCACGATCAGCTTCCCGATTGTGTAGGTGGAAAGCTGCCGCCACAGTTTTGGTTTCGCTGAGTTTCAGTCGCCAGTTCTGGAGATAAGCTGAGATGGTTTGCATGTCCTGGCTCAAGGTGTCTTCTAGATTTTCCCACGACTTTGTGGAGTGGAGAATTGCCAGATCGTCCGCATAAGCGTATTTTGCGGAGACCGTGGTTGGCAGGTCGTGGGTGTAGATGTTGGAAATGGAAATGGAACTGACGAAGCCCTAGAAAGAGGAAATGATACTGACGAAGCCCTAGAAACAGTTTAACAATCACAACAAAAGCATTTTTTCACATGAGCCATAAACGGCTTTGTGAATAACCAACATAAACAATTACTGTACATTATACAGCAAAAACAAAATAACTTTTATGGGCAGACTTTTGATTTTATACCCTGTCTAGATTAAGTTATGTTATTTCAATTGAAACAAGCAAACAAAAAACGGTACTTTTTGGTAAAATTGTTGCAATTGATTTGAGCCTACGGTAGGTTTTTCTTTTTCATACCAAACTTACGTAAAACTGCAGAACCAATGAACAAGCTCATGATGACGCGACCACAGAAGTACAATCTCTGAAAAAAAAGAAACACAACTTAATCTCTGAAAGTGTGTGATCTGGAAAAGATCATGATAAAAAAATTGGTCAAGATTTAAAAATTGAAAATATTGGCTGACTGTTTTGTGTCATCAATTGTATGTTAGAAATGTTTGTCAAACGCTTGAAACGTCTTAACTGTTCACAATTTGTTTGAAAGCAATCTTTGGAACACGTTACTAACAGGCTACGTTATGCTAAGCTATGACTTCGTTTAGACCAGTGGTTCTTAACCTTTTTTTCCCCAGCGCCCCTTTTCAGAGATTTCCATAGTCTGGCGCCCACCATAATATAAGGGCTGTAGCCTACTAATGACATTTTCTTCCAAGACTATAAGGCTAGCCTACAGCCAGTAGTAATTAGTTATTAGTTAGTAAGAAAAAACTAGTTTAAGCCGATGTTAGTTTTAATACTAAAAAATCAGCACAGATGTGCCTTAAGGCTCTTAACTTAAAAGTCTTAAGGCACATCTCTGCTGATTTTTTAGTAGTTAGTAAGAGTTACACTAATAACCATTATTGACTGACTATTATTATCATAGCCGTAGGAGATGGGGGGGCAGGGGGGGCGGTCGCTCCCCCGCTGAAAAAAAAACGCCGCGAATTTGGGCAAAAATCTGCACTTATTTGGGCAAATCAATCTTATCATGATATTTCGACATTTTACCAGTTTAGAAACTTTACGTAATTGTTATAATTTATGAGATATATACATTAATATTTTCCAATCAATGTAAAATGCATTTTCATCGATTTTGAAAATTGTTGCATGTGGTATTGCAATTCGGGCACAATGATAAGTTTCGATTCAACACCACCTGCAAAAAGTAAAGTGTAAAAGAACATAATTGGCAAGCAAAGTTAAGCTTATTAGTACCGATATTCACCAGCATGTACATAGGCTGCATTTCTTCACAGGTGAGATTTCTAAGCTTGCTGGGTAGCCTGCTAATAACCTTATGAGGTTTTTGCTTATTACTTTATGTGCATTTTGTATGTAATATATACATTAACATTTTTCTTTAAATGTTAAATGTAGTGTCATCAATTTTGGAACTTTTGTATTTGTTATATTGCAATTTGGGCAGAATGTTAAGCTTCGATTCACGATTCAGTATATATCTGCAGAGTGTCAATGTAAAAAAATGCAATTAGCAAGCAGAGGTACCGGTAAGCTTATCACTGAAGTTCATTTGGAATTAGGATATACACTACATTTTTTCGCTGGTGGAATTTTGAAACCCTGCTTTGTACTGGTAATCTTATGAGGTTTTTTGCTTCTTTCTCTATATTCTACTAATGTATGATAGCCTATTTATTTGTAAAAATATTTGGGCAAAAATGTTCAGTTATTGGGCAAATCAATCTTACCATGAGTTTTCAAAATCTTTCTAGTTTAGGAATTTGTTTATAGTGTTGCATTTTGTATGAAACACATTAACATTTTTTTTAAATGCTAAATGTAGTGTCATCAATTTTAAAACTTTTGTATTTGGTATATTGCAATTTAGGCAGAATATTAAGCTTCGATTTAGTATATATATGATATATCATATCTGCAAAATGTAAAATAATGCAATAAGAAGGCAGAGGTAAGCTATTACTAATAATCATTAGGATATACACATTTCTTCATTGGTGGAATTTTGAAACCCTGCTTTGTACTGGTAATCTTATGAGGTTTTTTGCTTCTTTATCTATATTCACAGACATGTAGGTCATATTCACAGACATGGAGTGTATCAGCTTCGCGCACAGCGCCGTGGAGCGTGACGCTCGCGTTCTGATAAGATTTTCCTTTTTTGTGAGTAAACGCGACCTGGCAACACTGGACACACTCAGTAGATTTTTGCAGGACGGTTTACTGTGGAATAATAATACAACGAACATAAATACATAAAACAACGAATTAAGCGGTTACCACCAAACATGCCAGTGCACTTACCAAACTTTTATGTGCTCCACATGTACTGATCACATTGAATCACAAGAATTCATCACTATTCACAGCCTAATTGTCTTGAAAAATAGAATACAAAATAACTAGGCTAACTGTACAGTGCACTGAAACCGAACACACACGGATTTCACTAACAAAAACTACTGCACAATATGTTCACTATACACTTAAGAATTCCCTTACTACCTCAAATCGGCTGCTGATATTTACAGATAAAAAAACTGCACATTAAAACATTAGCTAACTTGCTTACAAAACAATTCTGTCATGGTAAACTTCGGAAGGCTTCGCAGCAGCAAACGACGACTAAAATGTGGTAACCGCAACTACGGAACAATAATAAAAATAAAGGGCGTAAAATCTCATACACTCCCCCACCAAAATGGGGACTGCAGAATCAGTACACATTTTTACAAACACGATACAGAAGATTTTACGATTACATACTGCATCACAATGACTAAACGACAGAGAAAGCGGATCGTGTAGCAAGAGCATTGCAATACAATAGAAAAAAAAAAAACGATTACATCAACACTACTCCTTAGCAGGAATTAGTATGGACAGTTTCACAATAGGTCGTTCACGTACACCCTTTTGTGTAAGTACAGAACAGCTACGAACGACGCCATGTTTATCATGATTAACACTAATAACTCTACCCAGAGGCCAATCACACCTAGCGGAATCCTCACTAGCAATTAAAACAATGTCGCCCACTGTGACATTTCGTCTCAGTTCGTGCCATTTTTGGCGGGTCATAATTGTGTGGGGGTATTCTTGTAGCCACCTATCCCAAAACTGATCAGCAAGGTACTGAACGACACGGAACCTTTCTCTAGCATAACAATCCTTTTCATTCGATAGAGTAGGGGGAAGAGCAACAACAGTGTTCAATTTTAGCAAATGATTGGGAGTCAAAGGTAACTCTTCTCCTGCCTCCAACGGCACATCAGTCAATGGACGAGAATTCACTATGCATTCTATCTCAGTAAGTACGGTACTCAGGGTATCGTCGGTGATTACTCGATCCTTTAGTACAGTCGTTAATATCCTACGCACTGTCCTAATCATTCTCTCCCAGCAACCTCCAAAATGGCTGGCTGTGGGTGGGTTGAAACTCCATTCTACGGCGTTTTGCCGAAGATAATCATGTATCTGAACCACGTTCCATTCGGCTATTGCTTCTCGCAACAAACGTTCGCCACCGACAAAATTGGTACCATTGTCTGTGTAGATTTGGGACACTGGTCCACGTCTTGAAATAAAACGTCTCAAAGCATTGATAAAGGAGCTGGTTGTCATATCAGGAACAAGCTCGAGGTGAACAGCTCTACTTGTCATACAGGTAAATATACAGCCATAGCGCTTGTGTTCGGTGCGCTTCACTTTGACGCGCAGTGGGCCAAAGAAATCAATGCCACAATGACTAAATGGAGGTTCATGTACTCGCAGTCGGGCAGAGGGAAGATCAGCCATAACTTGTTGACCTAATCTGGCTTCTCTCTTCAAACAAGAGACACATTTACTAATAAAACGGCGAATTATAACTCGAGAGTTCACGCACCAATAACGCTGACGCATAGCATTTAGAGTAGAGGTGACGCCCAAGTGTCCAACATTGCGATGATAATGGTCAATTAATAATCTGGTAAAGTGCGAGTCCTGTGGCACAATCATTGGATGCTTTGCATTGTAACACATGTTGGCGTTGTCAAGTCGTCCACCAACTCTCAGAACTCCTTCAACCAAAATGGGGTCAAGCTTGTGCAAAGCATCTGATTTCTTTAATTGAGCATTTACATTCAAGTTATTTGAGTGTTTGAACCACAAAGGGAATTGATTACGTTGCACATATTTGACGAGTGCAATTTCACTGTTATATAATTCGGTTGCCGAAACTGGTCCATTCACAGCGAAGTTCACTCCATTGCATTTCGATCTCAAATAGTTTTTGAAACGTAACAACCATGCTGTCGACACATTCAGTTTATGTAAAGATGAAAACTGAAGAAGTAATCGATCGGTTGGTTTGCAGTCAACCTCAGATAGACTAGAAAAAACCTTAGCTTCATTGACAGCATCAAAGAGTTTATAAGTACAGGAATTTGGCTTCAGATTATCCAATGGCTTAGGCCAACTCTCTGGGTTTAATTTTAAAAAGTCAGGGCCTTCCAACCACATACCGGACTTTAACATGGCTTCAGCAGTGAGTCCACGAGAAGCTTGATCAGCTGGATTCAACTCTGTGGGGACATATCGCCAGTCGTATACACATGTATGTGCTTGAATTTTTGACAAACGGTTTCGGGTGTAAACAGGAAAACTTTTACAATCTGCCAACAAGCTACGCAACACTGCGGCAGAATCAGACCAAAATATACAGGTGCAGTCATTTAACTGTAACTGGCGTTTAACGTTTTGCGCCATTCTTACGGCATCCAATGCAGCTTCAAGTTCAAGCTGTGGAATCGTGCGTTTCTCGGAGTCGGCTAAAAAGGATTTTGCAGTCACAATGTTACACTGAGCCCTTCCGTCCGAATATATTGCACGCAAATAGCAAACACAACCTCTGGCATTATTAGAAGCATCAGCGAATATGTGCAGTTGCTTCCCAACAATAGGCGTGTTGTCAGCCCTCATCTCATAAAAACGTGGTATGCGTACATCACTCAACTGTGCTAAACTTTGAACCCAAGTTTCCCATTTCTTGCTAATAGAAATGGGCACTCTTTCATCCCAGTCCAAAGCCAGCCTACATGTCTCACGAAACAACAATCGTGCGGCTAGAACTACTGGAACGACCAAACCTAAGGGGTCAAACAGGGAATTCATAATAGACAACATTGAACGTCGTGTCAGAATTCTATCAGGAGGGTTTACGGAAAAGCGAAAGTCATCATCAACTACATTCCAAACTATCCCTAACACTCTCTCTTGCTTGCCGGCCAAGTTCAATTCTTGCATAGGTTTCGGCGCATCTGGTTCTTGAAGGGAGTTAGTCACTTCATTACAAGTGGACACCCATTTTGTGAGATTGAAGCCGCCCAGAGATAAGAGCTGTTTTGTATCACTGGCCAATTTTATAGCAGCATCTTTGTTGTTAGCGCCGGAAAGAAAATCGTCCACATAAAAAGAATTCAACACGTTCTGTGCAACATTAGGGTCAAAAAATTTACCATACTCTCGAGCACATGTGCGCAAGCTAAAGGCGGCACAACTAGGCGATGAACGAGCACCAAACAAGTGCACTCGCATTCGATAAGGGACAGGATTTTGCTTGATGTCGCCATGAGGCCACCATAAGAATCTGAGAGCATCACGGTCTCGCACTGTCACTTGGTGAAACATCGCTTGTATATCAGCAACAATTGCAACACGGTGGCTGCGAAACCTCATCAGCACACCTACCAACGAATTGACAAGATCGGGACCTTTCATCAAATAATCATTTAAAGATTGATCATGTGATTTTGCAGCACAGTCAAACACAATGCGCGTCTTATCCGGCTTTTTTGGATTTATGACTGGGTGGTGTGGCAGATACCATGTTTTATTTTTGGTGTTAATTTCATTTTCAGGCACAATTTCAGCATGAGCTTTCTCAACGTAATCTTCCATCTGTTTCACATAACGTTTGCAAAGCTCATCATCTCGCAATAGCCGTTTTTTTAATGTAGATAGACGTTTTTCAGCCATGCTTTTACTTTCAGGCATTTTAACGGCATCATTTTTCCAGGGAAGAGGTAGCTCATAATGCCCATCGGAATGGACAATATGGCGTTTCATCATGTCATGAGCAATTACATCTTCTTTTGAGTATTTCAACCCAAACTCTGCTGCTTCTTTGTTGTTACCAATCCATGTGAGCAAATCTTCAACATGGGGTATGTCATGTTCCAACGGTGAAGGATACATAGTTCCTTCATCATCAATAATTACATCAGACAGCAATTGAGAATCCTTATAGTCAAATGCCGATGAAAAGAATCCAGAACTGGAAATTTCTTGCTGCTCAACCAAGGCAGGACCTTTCAATAGCCAGCCTAATGGCGTCTTCACTGCGTCAGGGTACTTTGTTGAGTCAGGGGAGAATCTACTTTCAAGACACCGATGCAGCATCACATTGTCATTGCCTAACAGCAACGTCACATCTCCAGTCACTAAATTAGGAAAAGAAACACCATGCAAATAATCTAACTCACTCAACAAAGTGGCATCAGGCAGATTGTTGGGTTTGGCTGGAATCTCATCCAACACAGCAAGGCCATTAAGTTCATATTCTCCTTCTTCTACCAAAGGAAGCACAGTTAAATTAACAGATGAAGTATTAATAACTTCAGGATGACTGGTGGTGAGAGTTCTTAAAGTAAATTGAGTTTCCACATTATCAGCACAACTCACATTCAACTCATCCAGCAAACTTTGCTCACAAAATGATTTGTTGGAACCGGAGTCCAACAAAGCATAAGTTCGTGTCTCTTTTTCACCATTACGTACCCTTACAGGTACGATATCCAAATAAGGTAAGGAATTCATAGGAACAAGTGAACATTGCATACAATTTCTTGCTTCGGGATTATTCGCTACCATCGAAGCACTTCTTGGGCCAGTGGGGGTCAAGTGTAACAAGCGATGGTGACTCATACCATGGCACTTATCTAAGTTACATCTCACAGTAAGTTTGCATTGGTTTGCTCTGTGGCCTCGGTATAGACAATTAAAACATAATCCAAGTTTCGATGCAAACATTATTCGCTCCCTAGGAGTTTTTTGTTTAAATAGAGCACAGTTATCTAATTTGTGCTCTGCATTACAACAAACACAACGCTTTTGATCAAATTTTGAATGTGGGATGGGTTTGGATGATTCATCAGCAAGAGCTGTCAATACCCGGTGACTACGGCCACTGTCGTTTGTATTACTCCTTACAATTTTTGGAAATAGCATTTTACTATACACTGAGTTAGCCTTCAGTGATTGATGAATAACAAATTCTGCAAAGTCTGAAAACTCAGCCACTCTCCCGTAGTCCTCTTGCACAATCATAGCTTTATCTACCCAATCTTTTCTTAGATCCACAGAAAGTTTATTAACAAGAGAACTAATGAAGTCCACAGAATTCATGGGTGAAGGTGTTCCAGCATCCTCCATTGCTGCCAAGCATCTTTTCATTAAAACTGCAAAACTTTCTAATGCTTCTGCATCATTTTGCAAAATTCTAGAAAATTCTAAAAGACGACGCTCACAACACCGTGAGACAACGTGTGGTTGGCCGTACCTACTATACAACTCACGCCACACAATACTGTACGCTTGAGACTTGTTTCGTTCACTGGCAAGATGCTTCACCTTTTCATAAACAGATTTACTGCAATGTTGGAACAGATAAACCAATCGAAGATCATCATCATAAACTTTATTTGCCACATGGACCTCAAATCGATTTACAAAGGCCCAATAGTCCATGGGGTCACCTTCGAATTTCTCCACAGAGGGTTTGGGGAGAAATCGATCTCCAACTTCAATATGACGACACTGAGGTACAACCGGATTCATGTGATGAGACTGAGGCACAACTGGATCGATATGGGGAGACTGAGATACGACAGGATCAATGTGAGAAGACTTCTTACCCTTTGATGGATAGCAGTCTAGGGTGACATAACTACTCCTTTGAGACATGCTATCCCACAATTCAGCCTCAACTTCTGCCATTTCAATATTTCTTTTTATCTGATTTCTTTGCATTTCCAATACTTTTCTTTTCTCAGCTTCTTCCTCATCGAGGTGCTTCAAAGCGAGTTTGGCCAATTCAACTTTTATGCGGCCTTCTTTACGTTTAATACTAATTGAACTATGACTAGAATGATGGCTTTTGATTGAGTGAGCCTGAGAAACACCCTCAACCGAGATTTTGGATTTTGAAGCCCTCCCTGTGGAATGCACCGCTACCTCCGAACCAGGCCCATCTGTCCTACCCAACACTTCCCCCGAACCACGCTCTTTTTCAGTCATTTGATCAGCCATGGCGCCCAAACAGATAAATTACACAAAATACACAATAAGCTACCAAAAGCGCAAGAGTATCAATATAAAGGCACAAGAATAAATTATTGTTCAATCCGCAAGAGAAAGATACCTCTTCGTTTTTGATGAAAAGTTTGTACACTGAACGAAGGACACCTCTTCTTATCGACCAAGGTTGTAAACTGAGCGAAGGACACCTCTTCGTCTCGATAAAAAAGTTTGTAAACTGTATCAGCTTCGCGCACAGCGCCGTGGAGCGTGACGCTCGCGTTCTGATAAGATTTTCCTTTTTTGTGAGTAAACGCGACCTGGCAACACTGGACACACTCAGTAGATTTTTGCAGGACGGTTTACTGTGGAATAATAATACAACGAACATAAATACATAAAACAACGAATTAAGCGGTTACCACCAAACATGCCAGTGCACTTACCAAACTTTTATGTGCTCCACATGTACTGATCACATTGAATCACAAGAATTCATCACTATTCACAGCCTAATTGTCTTGAAAAATAGAATACAAAATAACTAGGCTAACTGTACAGTGCACTGAAACCGAACACACACGGATTTCACTAACAAAAACTACTGCACAATATGTTCACTATACACTTAAGAATTCCCTTACTACCTCAAATCGGCTGCTGATATTTACAGATAAAAAAACTGCACATTAAAACATTAGCTAACTTGCTTACAAAACAATTCTGTCATGGTAAACTTCGGAAGGCTTCGCAGCAGCAAACGACGACTAAAATGTGGTAACCGCAACTACGGAACAATAATAAAAATAAAGGGCGTAAAATCTCATACATGGAGATTTGGAAAAATTAGCTCTATTGGGGATGATACAGGGAAAAAGAAGCAGAGGTCGACAAAGATTAACTTATTTAAACAGCTTGAATCAATGGGCCACAAACACAACAGTTAAAACGAACGATTTTATACGAATGGCAAATGACAGAGAAGTTTGGAAGACCATGATCGCCAACGTCTGTATCAGATCAGGCACATAATCATCATCATCTATATTCTACTAATAAATTTATTTGTAAAAATGTCCAGTTATTGAGAGAATCAATCTTACCATGAGTTTTGAACATCTTACCAGTTTAAAAACTTTGTATATTGTTATAGTGTAATATTTTGTATGACATACATTAAAATTTTCCCATGAATGTAAACAGTGCCATCTTCAATTTTGGAAAATATTGTATTTGGTATGTTGCAATTTGTGGAGAATGTTAAGCTTCGTTTTAGTACCTGTGAATTTTCCAGTGTTTGATTTCATGTTTTTGTGGGCTACAGTTGAATTGTTTTCTATAAAAAGAATCTTTTGTATTAACTGCTGTTTGTGTTTACTGGTCCTAGGGTTGATATGCTCAGCTATTTACCATGAATGACACAGTATTATAGCAATCAATGATCAAATATACAGGCAAGTGTTATGTTGTTTTGGCATCCAATTCATGCAGTTAATATATCGGGCAATGTAGATAGTATGATATTGATGATGTTGTCTGTATTTTCTGGCAAGGATTGAGTTTGAAACTATTTCCTATAGGATACTAGGATAGGCCTATGAGTTGTTTTAGTTCAGTGCCTACGATTTCAGTAGTTGCTTCATCATGAACTTAAAATATCTTGGTAATGATGTTAATGAAAAAACATTGGCTACAACTTCACTGTAATGAGATCAATATTCATACTAATTAATAGCAACTTAGCTTTCTTCAAAGGTGCAAATTTGATGCTCATAGTATGATAAACTGTCGAATTCTTTTCAGGTTGCAAGGTTTTAAGTAGCATGGAGTAAGTAATGTTACTTTAGTTTGATGAGTAAATAGGTTGTCATTTTAGATTTTTTCAATGCAAATTTATGAACCTTGAGTCTTGAGATTTTGAAATGATCTGAGGGCATGGATATTTAGCCACTGCTGTCCAGTTATTGTTGAATTCTCAGTTTAATTTGTTGTTGAATCCAGTTAGGCCTGTATATATATATACATATTTTTGTGCCACAAGAAAATTATTTCAATTTGATGGTTTATTAAGTTTAAAGTTAATTCAGCCTTGTTTTGCTGCCTGTGTTTTTATAGTACACTGCCAAGTTGATGAATGTTTTTTGAATTTGATGACTTATTTCAATTTGATGGTTTATTTAGTTTAAAGTTAATTCAGCCTTGTTTTGCTGTCTGTGTTTTTGTACACTGCCAAGTTGATGAAATTGTGGAGTTCTTAGACTACACTATCTCAGAGGTTGTGAGTAATATTGCGTTTTTCACAATATGTTTGCAAAGGCAAAATTTGGGCAAAGTTTGGAAAATTTGGGCAAATTTTGTTCGCCCCCCCAAAATTTTTTACTCTCCTACGGCTATGATTATTATGACCAGTCCTTATGGTTTGCTTGCACTGCCTGCCCGCTATCCCTGCCAAAAGCTGACCACAAAATGCCATTTACTTACTACAAGGAAAGGGAAACAATGCCCATTATCAACAACAAAGGCCATGCACAACACCATCCGACGTCCACGCTTGTCGGATGGTGTTGTGCATTGTGCTGTATAGGCCAACATAGAATGCTCTGAGAGAGAATCACTACTTCCCTTGTTAATAAACACAATCTCTATACTGTATATTAGGGCAGGTCGATTTTAAAATTTGATATGGAATAAAGTACCGGTAGTTGCCAGTAAGTGAAAAACATCTTTCGCAAGTAAAAAAAATAAGTAAAGTGCAACGATCGCTTGCGGAAATACGATTAAATTCTTAAAAGTTGCTCCCCGCGTTTTTTTTAAAAAGCGCGAATATGTAGCGCCGTTAGCGGAAGTCGTCATAACAGCCGCAAACGCGCGATGACTTTCTCCATACTTTATAGATGATGTAGGCCTACCTAATCACAGTAAGTTAGCGGAATTTTATAAGAATAGGAGACCTGAACAGTGAAAAAGTTGTTGTTTAGCTCGAATTGAAATTAAGCACTTAATTCAGTGATAGACTGTAGGCCTTGTGCTTGTTATAAGCCTGACGCGTCTCTATACCGGTACTTAGGCTATCCATTAGATTGAGTAGCCTAATCAGCTTATCATTACAGCATTGGAGATCTGCTTCTTATGAGTATAATAGATCGTTTTGAGCAATGATTTGACAAGCCAGTGAATCAGTTGATCTAAATAAAGTTTTTATTAAGTCTTATTTAATTTCAGCTAGTAGCCTATGTGATAAACTTTCTTGGTTACAAACTCTTATTGATGATGGCGTATGAGCAATCTTTCCAGGCTAGATTGGAGGGCAGGAAATCTTCAGCCACTCAGCAGTCTCGTCGTCCAGGATTCTCAGACCATGCGCACCGTGTGGAGGCCGGTGGGTTAGGCAGTGGTGGATGACATGGTCTGCGGTCTGTTCCGTGGCACCACACTCGCATTCTGATGAAGGAGCCAGGCCCCACTTGTGCATGTCCGAACGAAAGCGGCCGACGCCAGTTCGCAGGCGGTTAAGCCTGATCCACGCAAGCCTTGCGAGGGACACGGGACACCCCAAGTTACTCCGTCTGCTCCCCGACAGACACATGGTCCATATGATGATGGAACTTGTGCAAAACCGCAGTTTTACCCCCACAACCGGTAGCGGTCGTCGAAGCAGACTACGCCGACTTAAAAACGGCGTCCCACAGGGCTCAGTCTTGGCTCCTCTCCTGTTCAACATATACACCTACTACTTGCCCCCCACCATCTCCAAGAAATATGCTTACGCAGACGACCTGGCACTCCTGCACTCAGCAGGAAACTGGCAGTCAGTGGAGAGGAACCTCAGCCAAGACATGCAAACACTGTCAGCATACCTCCAGAAATGGAAGCTACAGCTCAGCAAGTCAAAGACAGTGTCGGCGGCCTTCCACCTTAACAACCGGGAGGCACAGCGTGAGATAAACATCAAAATTGATGGGGAACGCCTGCCCTACTGTGCCGAACCTACATACCTCGGCATAACCCTGGACAGGTCACTCACGTACCGCCGACACTTGGAGTCACTGCGCAAAAAACTATCTACACGCGTCGCACTTTTGAGGCGATTGGCGGGTTCCGGCTGGGGAGCTGGTGCTAAAACTCTTCGTACAGCTACCCTAGCCCTTGTTCATTCCACCGCTGAGTACTGCGCGCCGGTCTGGTGTCGTAGTTCTCACACCCACCAGATTGATACCGCCATCAACGACGCACTGCGTACTGTGACTGGATGCCTGCGTCCCACTCCAACGGACTGCCTACCCATCCTAGCAGGCATCCAACCCGCTGAGCTACGCCGTAAAGGAGCCACGATTTCTCTCGCTCGCCGCGCTTTGGACCCGGACCATCTCCTCCATGCAACATTCAAGAGACCACCACCTATAAAGCAGCGGCTGAAATCAAGACGCCCTTTTGTGCCTGCCGCACAACAACTCCTTAAGAACGCAGAAGAACTTGGTTTAAGTGCAGCACACTGGACGAACCACATGTGGAACACGGAGTGGCAAAATCACACCTCCACGCTCCGTGATTTCATACCCGACGCCGATCCCCGTCCACAAACTCTTATTGAAACATGCCAAAAGAAAATCCGCGTTTAACACGACAAAGTGAACAGCATCATGGAGGAGGCCCTTGCGTGCTTGCCAAAACGGAACCTAGCACTTATAAACAACTAATTCAATATTATTATCACCTTAATAATGCTAAAATTAAAAAAAATATTTGGGGTATTGTTTTGCGCATCAGCCAGGATTTAATTAGTATCTGGCAGGCAGTAGCCTAAGCTAAATCCTCGCCTACGTTTGATTTCTGACAAAGCCATCAACAGAAAAATTAAAGATTTATTGAAATTGGTTAAGAAGATAAACGGCATACACGCAAAAGGACGAGCAAAAGCTAATCTGGGCATGTATTTGTTCGCTGGAAGTTGTGGCATGCAGGGATAGGCTACTCGAGTCAACTGCAAGCTCTTGGATTGCAAGAAAGAGCACATTCTCTGTGTATTCTCTGCAAATGCCAAAATTCCGTTGGAAGAAAGTGCTTATCTGATGGATCAAAGGTTAAAAATTGGTCCTAAAGGTATCTTTCCAATGTCATTGGTTGATCGATCAGCAGTTTTAAAAGCACAAAATAATGAAAAACGGCTACACAAACTTCCCCATGACTTCCACGAGGAGGAAGGCGACATACCTGGACCATCAGAATTACCCGAATGGATAAGTAGCTCAAGCACGTGAAGTTCGGCGTCAGACAAGGTAAGCACGATTTATTTAGTTGATTGAAAGTGGTAGGCTACATATGAATTGGTACCACAATGTAAAAATCAACACGTGCATCATATTGATGTTAACAAGCTCAGTGCACAAAGAGTATAAGTAACCTAAAAATTTATATACCGAAACTATTTTACCTTTGTTTGCCATAAATCCCTGATGTTTGAATGTTTATAATTTAGGCCAGTAACATTTGATTTGTATCACAGATTTATTATTACTGTAAGATACTTTTTTTTAATGTCATCATGTTTTATTTAAGGACTAGCAAAAGTGCCAGCCTGCGAATACAGCATCGTAAAATTTCCTTTTTTCCGTTTAGAGCTTGTGAGGAGTGACTGTATCATCGCTTGGCAATGCATTATTACATGACATAAAACATCTTTTGAGGCCGGAAATTGATCTCCGTCACATTATTATGAATAAGTCCAAACTGGATCGAGCCAAAGCAAAAATCAAAGTTATCGACAAAAAATTACAGACAGCAGCAAAATCTGAACTGGTTTTTTCTTGGCGTTGACAGTAAAAATGTTAGCAGTCGCTAACTTATTTTTGTATTTTTCTAGCGAGCACAGGGCAGCAAAAAAGATTCCATTAGTAAACTGGAATGCAAACGAGTGGCAAGAGTTAGTGGATATCAGCGATCTTGAAAGCCCAAATCCACCACTGACACAGGAAGTTTCAAATGAGGACCTTTAATCATTCGTTGACAACGATCGGAAACTGAACATTTCTGATGTAGGCTACCTTCACATTCGCAAAGTGTGGAGAGATGCGTAAAACTGGTTTCGGAAGCTTCGCAAGTTTCCTACGGTTTCGAAACTCGTCACAAAACAATTGTTGCCAAAGCTCTCAGTAGAAATATGCGCCGGCCGTTTCCGTCTTAAGGTCATTATCGTCACTCTTACGACGAATTGCAGTCCGAGCTGTAGCTCCGCTAACCAACTTTCACTTACTGTAGTCAGGGATATCATCCCTGACTGTAGTTCGCGTATACTGAATATTTGTTTCATTTTTATTGATTTTTTACTTCGAAGAGTACGCCTGAACATAAAAGTTTTCATTTTGAGTTCCCGAAGGATTGAGTCAAAGCAGTTTAAACGAAAAATAAGCAGCCACATTTTCGAAGTTGGTTTTGCGCCATCTAGCGGTAATGCAATTTTCTTTCAAAAATCGAAAAAAATTCAAATCAATTTCCGCAAGCCATTTCTCATCCGGTATGGCTGATATTTCACAGAAGTGAGTTTTTCAGCTAAATCTAACTACCGGCACATTATTCACTTTAATATTCCAAAAAAAGTATAAAATCGACCTGCCCTACTGTATATAGCTCCTCATCCTCGGTGGATTCTCGTACCCCCAGCAGAACTACTAAAGCAAATTTGCAGTGAGGAAAATATCGTTACACCTTCTGAATGTAGCGCCCCCTATAACGCCCCCTGAATATTTCCGCCCCTCTAAAAGTTAACAGCGCCCACTAGGGGGCGGTAGCGCCCAGGTTAAGAACCACTGGTTTAGACCAAGCTTAGATTGTCATTTTTTTGTGTGTTTTTTAAGACTCTGCATTAATAAAAACACTTTTTAGAACAACGCATCTGTTAATATATTGTGACACGATTGGCAACAGTTTATAGTTTGAAAATGTACTGTAGTAGCCTAATAAATTTTATTCTTTTTTCTTCAGCAATACAGCATACGCTTCGTTTCAGTAAAAATGATTCAAGCCATTTTTAAAGAGGCATGGATGTATTCCAGTGTATCCTTGAAAGTACAGTACGAGTAAAATTTCAGAGTACATTGATACTAAAGCTGAGCTTTTCTGGAAAACATTTTGACATCACAGCAAATTTGTTTGTACTTTTGTGTTATTAAATTTTCTAGAGGTTTCCGTAAACCAATAAATACATTTCCTAGTCAGCAGCAACGCATCTGTGCATCAGAAAGTTTTCGTGGACCAGACATTAGACAAACACTATGGTGTCTACGTAGAACAAGCGTCTTTTTCAATTGAACTACAGTCTACAGAAATTCTAATTGCATTCAAGTTCCCAGTAAACACGGTATGGTGAAATCTTTGCTCTTTTATAGCAAACATGTAACGGAGAAACAGCGGCGTACATGTATTATTATAATGCGGGTTCCTGAAAATTTGCCCTTACAAAGCAAGCAAATGCGCCAAAATGAAAGTAGTTTAAAGACCGTTAAATTCTCTCAACTTCGTCATGTTGGCAAATCTAACTCTTCGACAAACAAAAGTTTTTGAACGCAACCGAACGTAACTAGTTTCGGTTTAACCTTCTATTTATTCATATCTTTAGAGCTAAATTTGTCGATGAAATCTATTTGTTGGAAGCAGGGTTGGAAGTTTAAGTTTCAACTCCAATACTTTCAGATTAATTAATTTCAAACTCCTTCAATTCTATTTTTGTGTGGTCGACGTCGTCGTGAGGTTAAGGTCTAGCTCAGTGGCTCTCAATGTTTTTCGGTTTACCGCACTCTGAAAACAAGCAAATAATTTGGCGGCACCCACAGTCAAATCAAAAAGTGTCTGCATTAATTAAAAATAATTTTGAAAAGAGTTTTCGCAAAAACAAAACTAACTACAGCTCCGTATCATATCATGTACAATTTAGTAAAGTTTATTTCAAACAAAGTCAGTGCGAAATTTGCGCTGAGTTTTAACGCATATCCTTTCAATGTTTGGGCGCATATTTGATAACGCTACGGTACTCTAATAACTTGCGGCACCCTTGCGAAACGTAAATGGTACCCTTGGATGTCGCGGCACCCCGGTTGAGAACCACTGGTCTAGCTAGTATCTGGTGGTTAAAGCTTTGGATTATGCAAGCTATTCAATCTTCCAGCACACAGCCATACATTGATGCATACACTGCACATAAGAACCAAGATATTGTGTGTTTTCAACAGACGTCGAACCAACCCCTTTTGGAAAGAAGCATCGAACAAACAGTCTCACTTTTCAGCCACACATCCGAATTTGTTTTGTTGCGATGAAACAAGGCTGAGAGTAACATCCCCAAACAATATAATTTGCCATTTTTACATTGAATCAACATCTGCAGACGTTAAATCAATGAAAAATAACGGGTTGTGCTGTCTGGGTCCTTTAGGGTATCATTTCGTAGCCTACCTATGAGGTTTAATTCAATGGATTTTGTTATGTCTTTTTTTTTAATCTTAACGGCCTGTTTCACTCTTGTTGCAATCTCCAAAAGGCTATTTTTCAAATAGAATCTATTAGAATTTGAATGATTTTCAGGTGAGCATAACAACCCTATTTGCTTTAATTTGCTTTGCTGGTTTTGTTTTTTTTTGCTTTGCGTTGAGCATTCTTTTACTGATGACAATGTTCCTTGTGATTCTTTTTTTGTTTTTGCAAAAATTTAGTCTTATAAAACCGACACCTTTTGTCGGTGTTACATGTTTGCTATTTTTAATATGATCTGCTTGATTGTTGGTCATATAATGTTAATGATCTGTGTTTCCATGTAGCGCTGTATCCATCGCAGATTTGCGTTGCTCTCAGGGGTTTGCACAGCAGCGTCATGGTAGCCGTATTGAGACGCAGCCAGAGTGCATCGTTATACATCCTTACATTATTATTACATTATCACCCATTATTTCTGCATCATCACAAAAACAGCCCAAAAAGTTTGTGCTTTCTGATGTACTTTCGAAACAAACCTTCGTTTTAGCTTGTAATATTTTTCAGATTTATGTGTTCTCAAAAGTCAAAAGAATTTTTTCACTAAGGAACAAGATATTTCGAAAAGAACTTTTTGGCAGCAAGTCAACAAAATATATTAAACCAAACTCGTTTATTTTGACTATAGGCCAAAGAAGCCTATTTCATTACAGCTGCAACGCTTTAATTACTGCTGCAACGCCAAAGAAAGAAAAACATAGTTTTGAAGCCTATGAACAACACTTTGTTGCATTTTAAAGCAGTTTTATGTGCCACAAAATTAATTAAAAATTTAAAAGCGCGGGCCTTCGTTAACCACACCTCGGACAGTCTACTACTCTACTCTTTTGTTAAGTTGCTTTTTAAACTAACTGTTAGTTTCATACCAAGCGTTAACACATTGCATAAAAATAAAACATAATCAAAGAAAATTAAAACTTTAAAGTACAATAAAATACTTTTATATGGTGATAATTTCAGAAACCTCTGAGCGGTAATTTTATTCAAAACCGCTTAAAAACAACACAAAATTTTTCAAACTTTAAAAATTTTGTTCCGTATTCTTACCGATAATCCTCTATATCCGGGGACGACCAGCATGAAGCAGAAACCAAGCATTGCAAATGCAAAAATAAACCCTATTTCCAATACGTCAGCAGTGACTGGAGTTTTGTTTGCGGCATGTTGCGTTGGGCCCCCATTAACACGCCAGGCAGTATACAAACTCATATTAGTTGTTAGGCAAAGAAAATGTTATCAACAGCTCAAAAAAGCAAGATTTTTAATAGCACTTATAAGTCTTCTAAAACAATAATTCAAACAGATGATACACTGATCCATTGGTTTAAAAACAGATCGAAATTACCTATTCTCATGCTAATCTACTCTGTAAAGGACCAATAAAAAACAGACAAGCAAAAACAAACAGTAGTAGGCTATGTTGACACGCTACAGTAGCCTACTATTATGCAAAAGCACTGCATCTTGTTTTGTTTACACAATTTAGCAAAATTGCTTAATGTACAATTCTTCTGTTGCTTTTCTATGCCGTGAGATATTAACTATTGCATCCGAGGATTAAATATTATCCAATAACGCTTCTCCAGCAGGCAAGCTTCACTGCAAAGTTGCATTTGTAGCCTATTAAAGTGCTAAGTGAATAGTTTAGTCATATCAATGTAACCTAAATAACAAGAGAATTTATTCTATTTTAAAAGATCTATTATCTTTAGGAAACAGATTACATTAGTTATCAAACAACCTGGCAAATTGCCACCTCCAACTTCACTTCTGCATGGAACGTGGCTCATGCTCTGTATATAACAAGTTCTGTTTGCTTGGTCTACGTGATTTCGAGCTTGCCTTTTTTGGGCGCATTACCAAGATTCGAAGAAACCTCTTTGCCTTCTTCCCTAAAACTTTATGTATGAAGTGTCATTTATTTGTATACGCTAGCGTACGAGGAAACAAGGGAATCTTTAAATAATTTAAAAATAGTAAATAACTTATTGGGTGTGAAGTGTGTAAGAAATATCGCTGTTCTTGCTATTTTTTATTGATTTAGTTGCATCAGTCACAAAGTCCATAGAATTAAAATACACAAGAGCTACTATCATGAGTGTAGTCGGGAGTGAGGGGAAGGGCAATTGCCTCACCTCCAAAATATTTTGAATAAACATTTACCTTCTGTTACAGCATCATTTGACAGAGTTTTACTATGGATTTAGGCTAAAAGTACTCTCAGAATGGGCAGTTTTAAGTAGTTATTTTTAACTTACTGGAGGAGTCCTCCCCATACCCTCTCTGGGTGCTTCGCTTTCGCAAATTCGTTGCCGGGCTTAGTAACATGCACAATAATACACATTTCCCTACCCCTTAAATCTTTTTTTGTCAGCTAGGCTACGTCTCAAATAAAAACAGCATCACTCAGGCTACATCAATCAGCATAGAAAATACTGTTGTAGAAAGCTAAAAATGTGGAATTATAATACCATTCAGATGACAAGCAACGCAACTATAATATGCACTCGACTGCTTTGTATTTTCTCCACAATGATCTGATTTAAACAATCATTATTTTGCATTTCAAGCAAATATAGTCTAGGCCTACTACTTAACACTTTCGTCTATTCAAGCTTCAACGAAAATGCAAGAATGACAAACTGCGTGTCGAACTTCTTCAAGAATGCTTACTGCCAACTTGTGCTCTCTACTGACACCAATCCGATGTTCTTTCAATTGTAGGCCAGACACATTTGGTCGCCACTCAGCTACACAATTACGGTAGGCACTTTAACATGCAGATATCCAATCCACCACGAACCAACCAGATGTTACGTTGTCTGTCCAATTGTGACCATTCCAGCATTCAGCCAGAGACTTGATTATTACTTTGAACTTTGTTCGGTAATTACAGAAGAAAAAAGAGTTATAGTAGTGGTAAGAATCAAACCCACGTCAATGAAATGACTAGCCTAACACCGCCCTAACCCTCTGCGCCAAGCCAACCGATGGCAAAGCGATGACTTAATTTAGCTAGAATTTGCGTTTTTTCTTTGTTCTTTCTCAACGCAACCTTGATGACGTCATGAACAGCGTAGCTTCTGATTGGTTCGTGCTGGATTGGATATCTGCATGTTAAAGTGCCTACCCACAATTACAGCGTTCTTTAGTTAGTGTACCGTACCATTAACTAAACATAAAAGGAATTTAGGAAACAGACACAAATTGGGCCATTGTAAATGCAAGACACAAACACATTCTGGGACACCGTCCGTGATTGACATGTTTCTTAACCATTCTCAAATACTTTTCTTGCCATGCTTTTCCTTTTACCATATTAATTAATCCTTGAATTGTGTAAAGGTAATTAATATACAATATACAAAAAGCTTGATACTCCCTGTGATTTTACTGAGGCCTTGCTTCTAGCAAAAAAACTTAGCCTATGCATTAGATATGGGCACTGGGCAGCCTACATCTACAGTTCTTGTGCAAACTAGTACACACAGTCATCCACACAACCAGTGGTTCTTAAACTAGGCGATTTTTAAATTACTGGGGGCAAAAAGTTGAAAGGGGCAAGAGGAGAAGAAAAGATAAAAATGAAGCCTGAGTCAAACGGGGTTAGAATCCATAGGATTTAGAAAAGTAAAAACGCAGTGTTTTGTTTTTCTTGAAAGCACTTTTGGCAGCACATTATTCCAAACGCTTAAATTATGCGACAAGTGTCACCTCTAGTTATTGCCGGCACACGAGTTCTTTTCGTAATGGGTTGCTATCATAACATTGTGGCTCCGCCGCGTACACGCTGGGTTCTTTTTATTGGATGTCAAAATCACGTGATACAACTTAATTACGTGTCGGAGATAATGTAAGTTCCAGCATAACAGCTTTTTCAGAGGGCAAGCATTTCGTTAAGTTTTAGTCAACACATGTTTTAATATGATAACTAACTTACCAAAAATAGTAAAGTTGTTCATCAGTGATCATGAAAAGAAAAGTAAGATATCCAACAGAACAAACATAGGCCTACAATAAGCTAATAAGGCTTATAATGTAAACGTTAGGGTTAGGATTTTCAATAAGGTCAATTACATGAATTAATTTTTATCATTTGCTTAGCATTGGCACTTATTACGTAATCAACAATCATGAGTATACAAAAATTAAGTGATGAAGGTCAAGTATTGCGAAAACGACAAGGGCAAGAAAAAGTTGATGGTGAAAAATCAAAAAAATCGTCTCCAAAAAAAGCCAAAACTAAGACTGTGCACAAAACTTCCCCTCAGCGGGAGCAAAAGAGAGAAAGGAGACGGGAAAGAATGAAAGAAAAAGATAGAAAGAATTCAACTTACGTTATTTCCTTAGCCTGGATGAGTTTCCTTCGTATCTGCAAAGAGCACTTGGTGCTCTCTATTCTCGGCGGTTTAATGATTCTATTGCTTGTTACTCTCAATCTGTGTGTTGATATACATGCAGACAGGCATCCTTCTAAGCATCCCAACGTAACAGATCACGTAAGCCATTCTTTCCATTATCGCTTAATGATTTTTCTTTAGCAGAAGTTGTACTGTAATCTGCTCAAACAAGGCACCACCTTTAAGATCAATGCTGTAATTATTGACCTACAGCTTGCATGCGTTGGCTTGAAATAATAGCACACGACTCTGCTTTTTACAATCAAACTCATAAAGCAAATTCCAATTCGTTTTGAACAGTTGGCTTACTGGTATGTTGTGACGCTGTAAATAGAAATGCTAAGTTTAAAAATAAAAAGTGACACAAAAAAGTTGCAACCGGTTTCTCCTCGAACGGTAACTGAAGAACAATATCATTCGATCACCCTTGTGCATGCATGCGAACAACTTTTGCTTTAAACCGTGTTTGGTGTAATTGATTGGTCACTACGAATGAAGAAACTGCGCAATGCAAGGGGTACTTTTTGACCCTGGCCCAGTGTGATTGTAGGGACCTGAAATGAAATCTTTCCGAAGGGAAGTTGAAGAAACGCCACACATATTTTAGCTCCTGCGTATTTTGGCGGTGTGTTGTTTTGCTAGCCCATGAATGTTATTGGTACCGGGCCTAAATTAGTCCCTCAACGGTCTTGGCTAAATCAATTGATAAACAATCTGCTCTGCAAACAACACCTATGGGATCAAGCGATAGTGGCTTAAATTTACTTATGAGTTTAAAATCTTACGTGCGTTCAAATCTGCATGAGCATCGCAGTGTAGAACAGCCTCTATTCATCTCTACATAGAGTTTGGAGTGTATTACTAGTAACATCACTTTACAATGGGCACACTTGACACTGTCAGTCTTGAGTGACTGAGGCTGCTATGTCATTAGTTAAAGTCTACAAATGTAATTTGGCCGAATTGTCAGGGAATTATGCCTCACAAACGGATATACCAATCAACTTCACCACATTGATTTAAAAGCGGAATTTCAGCTGTTCTATGTGATACAAGTAGAAACAAGAAAACTTACACAGTTTATTGATCTGAGTAGAATAATAACGCATAGAAAACTTGTGTTACAACTTTTTTTTAACTCTAGTGGTTAGTCTGCGGTTAAATTTCTCCGTTAGGAGGTGATACGAAGCTCATTGTGAGAGAAGAAGTTCAGCTTGCTCGTATGCTTGCCATTCATATTTAGCGGCCTAGCCTACGACATGTAACTACAGTAACGTTAAAGGTTCCAAAAATCACAGTCGTCAATGTCAAAAACACTGCTTGTAAGTTTAAAAGTTAATGTGAACTTACAAAAATTATCTATTTAATATTTCAGTAAAGCAAATTGTCAATAGAAAAAATCAATTATAGTAGCTTGATTATTTCATCCAAGTAAAGAATTACCGATAGTTTAATCAACTGTTGTGACTTTTTGGATAACCTACTTAGAGTTGTTTGAATTATTTATAGGTTGACACTTATGATGAAAAAGTGAGTCCAATATCTTTAACTTTCACAACAAAGTTTTTCACTTGATAGGATTATAAAAGCAGAAATTTCTTAGTAGGTTAAGTATAGTCTATCATGAAAGTGTTTAACATTTTAATCATTTTTATTAGGTGACTTTCGACATTGAAATTGAAAGAGGACCTTCTGGAAAACTTGTCTTTGGTCTTTACGGGAAGGACTGCCCCATGACTGTGAAGAACTTCATCCAGTTGACAAACCACGACAGAGGATATGGCTACACTGATTCAGAGTTCTTCATGGTCATGCGTCAACGAATGATTTTGGTAAAGAACGAAATTAATTGAATTATTCCGTTGTTTTTATTTCTGACCATCACAGTTGCATGCTGCTAAAATCATTTCACGTAAAAAAGCATCTAACCAAGTTCATTTACAAATTCTCTTTAGAACGCATGTTCTTTCTTTGCTTTGCTCAAGGGACTTATGCACGGACTTGTTGTTCCATATTGCATTAACCTTTCGCCTAGTTTGATATGTCGACAATTTTCAATTAGGCCTACTAGAAAAAGGAAATGGCAACCGCAAGAGTGACTAAGTATCGTTTTAACAAGCAAATTTGAAACCATCTGGCAAAATGCATGACTACATGAAGGGATGAAAGACAGATTCTAGACTCGTTGGGGAAATAATCGAAAATTAAGCTTTAAAAGAATGGTCTAAATCCGGCTTAGTTTCAATTGTCAAACTGTACTGCTGTTACTTTCCTAAATTTTATGCAACAAAATTTAACTAAAAAAAAAACTACACGCATTGGGCTATTAATGTATTAAACTGAATGCCTATAGGTCCACCACGCGAATCTAATTTAGCTATTCTTGCTTATATTACGGTGAAAACCTGATGGAGGTCTACGCATAGCCTATACTACATGACCGCATGCCCATAAACATTAGGCATACCAAACATAGCAATATTTATAGACCAGTAGCCAGTAGCGGTTCAAACAAGCAAATACAGCAGGGTTGGGGGTCTGAGGGGCTTCCATTCCAAAATATTTTGACAATTTTACGTTATTAACCTATAGTTGATGTTTGTGTACTCTTTGTGCCCTCATTAAAAAAATGTTTTTCGAAATGTTTAATTTAGGCTACATTTGACCAAACTCATCAATAAAAAATTTGATTTTTGTAGCAGTTAGGTTTGATCTCAAATCAAAATTATTATTTTTCACGGCTACTGAAGGATTTCAATAATAATAATTTATGGGTTGACAAAGTTTTGCATTGTCTCGTATGACGTTGTATAAGCTATAATCTTTAAGTAAAATTTCAAAAATCCATTCAAGGTGTCTCTAATGACACTCTGCTTTTCTCTGGGCCTATAGTATAAAAGGTACATTTAACATAACCTACCTCTACTAGTTAAGTTGATTGTTAACTAATTGAGTGAGCAATGCGTTCACGTTGGAACATTGCATTGTTTTCTTAGTTTAGAAGAGCACTTACAAAATTTCTACCCTTTAAATCCACTGTTGAAGCCACGCGTTTCCCAATGCCGCTAGGTTAAGGGAATGCCATTGAGCGAGCAATTCGAGCAAAAGATTTTTGCGGAAGTGGAGAAAAATTTTATTTATTTTTCAGTTTTAAGGGGCACATGGGTGCCATCTCTCTGTACTGTTAGTAGCCTAATCCGGGTATTCTAAGCTTATGGCATACCTTTCTTGTTACAGATCTAGCATTGGACATAAGCCTAGTTTATGCTTTTCTAAGATAAGATTTCACAACTTTTCAATCGTAAATTTGAAAAGATAAAATGGCTTTTCTTTGAAAAGGTTTTTTGATCTATCATTAACTTGCTTCGTTTATAGGGAGGAGATATTGTCAACAACGATGGCACCAGTGGAAAAAGTGCTCTTGATGAGCCTTTTGAAAGTGAAAATCTGAAGCTTCGGCACAAAATCAGAGGAACAATCGGAATGCTCTCACTGAAGAACAACGAAGAAAGCAAACACACATCTCAGTTCTATATATCTCTTGGTGATCTTACACAGTTTGATGGGGACACAGTGATTATTGGACACTTGTTGAAAGGTAAAGTAGAGAACATATCACTGCATGGTCAAACGTTAAAATGAATAGTTTTTTTTTTTGAGATCTCACTTGATGCTGGAATTTACTGTATAGTCAGTTTTGCACTTTGTACTTTGTCAATACCTTTAAAATATATAGCCATTTACTCTGCGTAAGTTATTTTTTGTCTAAACAAAATAAAAGTCTGTTGGCGACAGCAAAGCACAGTTAATATGCAACTTCAAAGATCTTAATGGTGAAAGCTTGATGAGTGCTTGCAAAACTATATTGGAGTATCTTATTTATGAAAACGCCATATTAGCTATATTTTATGATTGGAAAAAGGTTTATGGTATGATTATAATCCACAGCTGATTTTCAGCACTGCCACTGTCTGGTGAATTTTGTCTTTTTAGTTCGGTAAATGCTAATTAAAATTTGTTATTTTCACAAACCGATAGCAGTATTTGGTACAGCAGTTTAAAAAAGTGAACATAAAGCCTTTTTGTCTCTTAGATATCGTTGTTCGCGTGTGATTACGAAGTGTCAAATGATAATGGTATAAAAAACCGAATATTACCTTCAGAACCCTTTAGTAAAAGCTTAAATGCTTCAAACCAATTTCCTCTAAGTTGACTGGGCTGTTAGTTGTATTTAGTTGTATTGTATGATCTTTTGGTGTATTTTAGGGCTGGAGTATTTGGATATATTGGAGCGAGCCCCCACTGATGAAAAAATGAGGCCGAGGAATAAAATTACGATTAAGAAAACAAGTCATCAAGCGGTTTCCACCGAGTAGCGTATTTTTAAAGTAGTGTCTGCTTACAGAAAACGTCAACATGTGCATAGAGAATGACTGGGTATTTAACGGCTTTGTAAATAACGAAAGTTAGCTGCAATGCAATTTAACATTTGCAAACCCATGTCTGTGATGGATTTAAACACTTCCTATTAAAAATATTCTCGCTGTTTGTCCCAATAACCTCATATAGCGATTAAGGCTATAGATTGACAGCTTATCTTGACCTTCTAATGCAAGCAAAGGTCATTTTACAAAGCATAGGCTAAATCCAGCAAAGCTTGCCCTTTTGACATAACTTTAACTTCTCTCAACATTGAAAAGATATAAAAAAGGCAACTGATTTCATCTGAACCATATCATACTGATGGTTCACATATTGTATTGAATGAATATCAATAAAATTTGCTGACGAAATAAATTGCATGCCACACTCGTGTCCAAAGTGCAAGTGCAAAGTGGATACTGGATACCTCAGCCAAAGACTGACACAATGTTTATTAGTCCAATTATTGTGCTGACACACCTTTTCATAGTTTTCCGGTACCAAACGCATGCTTTTTAATATGTGCAAGCTTGTACTCGATGTTTGGAGATAGTGAACGTGATGGCAAAGAAGAAAAACCTTTGTTCCCACCTTTGGATGCTATTAAGTGTCTTGCTATACATTTGCATACTCAGGAGCCGTGTCTAGTCGGCGCCCTTTCGAGGGTCCAACAAGAATTCTCGCCAAACGGCTGCGCAACCTAAATGTGGAAAGTGTCCTCCAACTGCAAAACTATGAGTTTATAAAGAGAGCCAAACATCTAACGCTGATTGGTTGATTGTGGGGGTCTTCATCCTCCGACTGAGAAAAAATTTTTGGAATCTTATTTCTTTCAGTTTTAATAAGCTACTTGTCACCTAGATTGACAGAGAGAGATTTTCACTTGTTACTGAAGTATTTCCTGCACATTATCTCACACTCCGAGAGTTGAAGTGCCATTCCTTGATCTTGCTTCTTCTCTCGCAAAGCCACGCGCTTATTAAAAAAAAAGTCAAACTCAAACCAAGAACTAGTGTATTACAGTTCAATACTTCCGTAATTCTTTAATTAGTCCTTATATTAATAGCTAAGGGAGAAAAATAATTTTGCAATTCCACAGAATTTTAACAACAAATTAATGAGATTGAACAACATCATTAAAACAATACAAGAAACTAACTTGCATATTGATTTGAAACGGTTTTGGTAAAACTCTATGGAAAATTAAAAAAAAATGCCCTCACCAGGAAAATTTTCTAATAGTTACTTCTAAATGAAAACAAAGATAACTGTAAATACGGTACAATTTAAATGACTATGAGAGATATTATAATTTGCAATACTGTACTAACAAGCTGAGTTCAAACAAATGAAAAACAGATAGCTATCAAAGCTGCTAAAAGCTAATCTGTTACAAGGTATTAGCTAGAAAAGAGTGACAAAACAAATGTGACATTGCGAAAGAAAATGAGCGGTGACAATAAGAAATCGAAGCAAACGACGCCGCAAAACAACACATGTAATACACGTTATATTTGTGTCACACAAAAGTTCCTTATTTTTGCAATCAATTTGATAGCGGCAGACTCTTTTTTTGATTTTTCTAAGCATTTTTAGCATGAATAGGGAATAGGTAAGGACTTCTTTTCTTTGCACTACTTTGTACTTTACCGCCATATGGGTTGAAGAGGTAAGCTGTGACGAATTCCACAACGGAACAAAGGAACCACCATTGGGGTTCGGTAACTTTAGGTTTGTGCTAAAAAGTCAAAACACAACTGAAATGGTCTTTCAGGCGGTATTTTTCGCTCAGGTGATAGCCTAAGCTTCTCTCTCGCTAAGGATCCGCTTCGTGCCTTTATGTTACATCGGCATGTTGGAAAGCCTAAAGCCCTAAACCCTAAACCGAAAAAAAATACAAACTCCTTGTTTACAAGAAACCACATTTATGTGAACCAATAGCAGTCATTGTGAGAAACTTCTCTGAAAGGTCAAGCATTACAAAATCTGTGGTCAAAGTCAGCACGTCAGTCAGTTTCCCATGATAATGATTGAAAGAATATTTGCTTTAACCATACAAAGCAAATAATGTCGATGTAGCCTACAAATAAGAAGTTTGAAGCGCTAGTTTTGTAGATAACAACAAGCTAAAGCTTAGAACTTATTTGCGATGTAAGCTACAGTAGAATGGCTCAGGTTATCAAGTTTAGCTTCTGTGTAATTAATATCATAATATGTTGAGATTATGCACTGCAGGTTGTTAAAGTCTGCGTGATGCAAGAAACTGGGCTATCGTAGATGGGTTTCAAAATACTGTTTTCAGTTTGTTAATAAAAATTTTAATAATTTTGTTAATATGTTTGTTAATAATTTTGAAAACTCTATGCCAAATACACGCATTTCAAGAGAAATACTTGACCAGCTGGGTTTTGACGCTCAGTTACAAAGTAGCCTGTAGTTGCAATTGGATACAGCAAACATTTCATTTACGCTTCATTATTAAACTTGCTGATCAAATGGAAACTGTCTTTCAACAAGGTTTCTAAGAATATGCTTTATCCACATGTTTTATTCCACAGAAAATATACAGGAAACTACTTTCCAGAAATTCCTGTTGAAGTGCAATAAAAGCTTCTACTACATCCATTGCATCCTAAACGTCTGAAACTGAGATTGGATTTATTTGCACTCTGATGAAAAGAATATTCGCTCTTGTGAATGCTCCCGATGTTTCTGCTATGATGGCATCCCAGGTCACACAATTTTCGGTTTGACCTTGCTTTACTAAATTGATGACTCGGTGACTGAACAAGCTCGTCATCAGACAAATTGCTAGCTAAGCACATTCAGTTGCGTAAGCAGATCAATTTTACAGAGGAGGGCAAGAAAAGGGCAAGGCTTTTTTCAGGAAGAAGGGGCAATATTTCCAGAGACGTCATAAACGAAGGCCCTTTAAACACTAAACAATAATTTACGATAATGCTTTTGACTGGTCATACGCACGTGCGTAGCTAGCAAAATAATTCATGAAAGAATAATGAGTAGCCAATTGTCGCAGATACATGGGGAGTTTGGAGGGCCACCCCCAGAAATTAAAAAAATACCTTAAAATTGCGCATTCTGGGTGCACTTGCAGCCTAAATCAATAATAAAACTTTACAGAGAGGGAAAGTAAAACTTTAAAACTGTAGAACTGTAAAGTAAAACTGTAAAAACTAGTTTTACTTTATTGTAAAACTTTAAACTTTACAGAAACTACTGTACAGAGAGGGAAAATCTTATTTTTCTACAGCTTTTCAATTACTTTCAAGTCTGTTAGTTGGTTGCATAGGCCTATACAAAAATATTTCAGGAGGTGGAGAGGCCGGCAAGGGCAATTTCCTCCTCTGACTACCCCCCTGTGGTCACACGGATTGCACTTGCTGATTCTGGTTTGGTGATAAATAAAGGAAAAGCGACGCAACTGATAGTTTCTAATGAACAAGCATGCTGAATGAAGATAACACATCGACATTTGTGATCAACTATAGGCCCTATCATTTGTTATCAGCTGGATTGAGGAAAACGGATATATTTAACTGAATCTGGTTAAACTAAGCAAACTATTGTAGGCTACTGCACTTTGAGATACAGAATTCTAATCAAAAACAGTTCTTTCTGCATAAACGTCTCATTAGCTGCAATTTACAGCGGGGCAAAGAGGAGGCAAAGAATTTTACAGGGGCACAATTGTCTCCCTTTGGTTACGCCACTGAAAGCTTCTGTACACTGTACAGTGTTGGCATGGTTAGCAGCGTAGTTGTACAAGTTTCCTGGTTTTCGATTTCTTTTTCTGCTGACTCTATACGAAATCATAACTTAAAAATTGTGATTTAACACGTTAAAAGCTTTTTTCTGCCGTATGGGCTAAGCTAAACAGACGTACGACGTGTACACTGTAGCCTACAACAAAAGATAACACCAGACATTTCATGGGCATGCAACTAAACGCATTCAAAATTGAAACAGAAATTGAGTTCCTGTTTTCAAGTTATATCAGAAGCAGTTGGCGGAGACTACGACCAATATTTTATTTCTTAATAAAGTTGCATTGGGTCGGTTTAGTGTGATGGCTTGTGGTGTTTTGAGAAAGGAATTATCATAAGACGATGATGAGAAAAATAAATAGTCTACAATGAAAAAAGATACTGTTATAGAGCTTTTCAACCACAATGTTAGAATAGCCGGCAATATGCAAATAAAGTTCAATGGCAAACAAACTCAGGTCTTTTCAGAACATTTCTTGCTAAATGACAGATTGTTAGCCAATACCGCAAGTCTTGTCCTATTTTGAGTGTAGCGCAATGGTGTCAGGCTGGCAGCTTAATACTTTTTCATATGCAAAGATATTTGTCACACCGCAATGTAGGAATATTCCGCCACGATTTGAAAATGAACAGTAACTCCTGAAAATCACAATCTAAACTTTTACAAATGTAGAAGCAGATATTGCCGGAGTTTTGTTGTTAAATTAGATATTATGTTACTATCACACATAACAGTCATGCTAGCAAATAAAATTCGATGTGGCTTATTTGTGAACGTTGTTGCTTGTTATTCTTTGTGTGGGTTTGTAAAGAGCGTAGAAATAGGTCTATTGTTCGTGCGGTTGCCCAGCGTTAGTCAAATAGTTTGTGGTGAAGGTAGTGTAGCTAGAAAGCGTGTCAAAGAAAGCTGCCGATCAAAGCTGGGTCTGGTTTCAAAGTTCCACTCATTTCCTTAGGTTTGCTGCTTTGTTGAGCATTCAACAACAATTGGCTTGTTAATTTGCGGACTGTATATTGAAACAAAAAAGTACCGTAGTTTCCAAAAGAATGATACCGGCAGGTGAATGAAAAATGTAAAGGTTAGTGTCATCAATCACTTTCAGGTTTGGGTCAATAGAAATACCAAAACTGTTGAATGACTCTGACTGCGAGGGTTATGGAGTATAGTTGCTTAAAAACAAGCTTGCCAGAAACAACGCATTCGAGCCTGCATATTCAAGACTTAAAAGAATGCAGCTGATTTTCCAACAGAAACACATCAAAAGTTATGACATAGTTTATGCTTAGAAAGCGCAATGGCGCAACGACAGTGCAATAGAAATACCAGCAGCTTATCTCATTGCCTTTTTCGAGCTTTTTCTGAACCTAAAATACCGTAACACAAACGCCTCTTTTTGGTAGAAACAGGTTAGTGATGGCATGAAGTTTATCGCAGACAGCAAAAGCCAAAAGTTGCATATTTTTTCTGGCTGTTTTGCTGAAGCAGTATCTTCTTGACACATGCTAAGCAATAGCATTACATCAACGTCAAAGTGCGTTAGTTTGTTGAAAAAGATTGAAGAGGTCAGGCGTAGCTATCGTAGAGTTGGAAAACACCTTTTGACAAATAACCT
Organism: Aplidium turbinatum; assembly: GCF_918807975.1. Classification (NCBI taxonomy): domain Eukaryota; kingdom Metazoa; phylum Chordata; class Ascidiacea; order Aplousobranchia; family Polyclinidae; genus Aplidium; species Aplidium turbinatum. The sequence goes on along the minus strand of NC_137480.1, from coordinate 17,054,282 downwards.
CTGGAGCCTGCTTCAGAAATTGGTTTCGAATAGCCGCTTTATCGGCTGCTTAAGAAATTACTTTGTACACAAAGTTGATTTTTGGACCAGTAGTTATTGTCACATGAAGTGCCCGCATTCAAACATTTGCAAAGTGGACATTGAACCAAAAAAAGCGGATACAGATCCAGAAATAAGCTCAGTTCAAAGCATTGGACAAATTGCCCTCAAACAATTCTGATTTAAGATGAGTGTAAAAAAAGCAATAGGCCTACGGGATAGCAATTATGTTGAAAACAACAATTATTTAAAGACACAACGTTTAAAATTATATTTCTATTCAAACTGGCTGGCACTTTAAAGTTGACTCTAGTCTCTACTGTACAAATCATGATCATGTTTTAACTGGCTTGGCGATAACACAGTCACAAACTTAGGCTTTCAGTATGTTTGGCCAAATTCAAGTAAAATTCCTCAAATAAAAAACCTCATGGAAAGTATTGGTATGTTTTCTGTAATTAACCATAGACTACAGACATATACAACCAAGCAACCACACGGCATTTAACATAATCCATTAAAATTGAACATAAACTATAAGCTACAAACGTTTTCGGCCATACACACGTTAGCCCTTATCAAGTAACAAAAAAATAACTGCTTATCATATCTACACTGAAAATGAATAACTGATCTAAACACTGAATTGAAAATTTTTCATTGACGAATTTTTTTTTCATTTCCGTTTCATTTTGCATTTTGTTTTTTCAATTCAGTGTTTAGATCAGTTATTCATTTTCAGTGTAGATATGATAAGCAGTTATTTTTTTGTTACTTGATAAGGGCTAACGTGTGTATGGCCGAAAACGTTTGTAGCTTATAGTTTATGTTCAATTTTAATGGATTATGTTAAATGCCGTGTGGTTGCTTGGTTGTATATGTCTGTGGTTGAAGAAAGTGACCTCTTTACCAAAATTGTAACCATAGTCCATAGACTATGCTAAGAAGTGGCCTTTGGTAAATATTTTTCAGCATGACAATGTCACATTTTTCATGGAGTTGTTTTTGCCGTTAAATAAGCAGAGATGTACGTATGCGCCGCAAATTCTACGCCGCATACATGCGGCGTAGACTTTTTGTTTGCGCTAACGCTTGCGGCCACATTTTTTTGGATAGTTTGCGCTTGAGGATGCGCCGTAAAGTTTTCGCGGTTTTTTAGCGCATAGCGTCAACGCATACTTTTTAATGTCTTAGTTGTTGTTTGCAATTTTTTTTGTCAAACTGCGAAATGTTGACGTCTTGCAATTGCCCATTGTTCTAGTGTTGTGTCACAGTGTCATCTATTGTTGAGTCAGCTGGAGTTTGTTTGTATATCGCACTACTGCCTATGACACTCGAGTCCCACGTGGAGACTGAAGTCTTGCAGAAAAAAAGAAAGAATTAGTTAAAACAACTTAGGCCTACTGCGAAATTACTTAGTAAATTACGGGTCAGAACAGGAATGTAATGTAAACAAGCAAGTAGGTAGGTTGGTAATGTCGCTCCGTGTAAAATGTAAACAATGACTTGGCTTCGTAGTGTGAAGTTTTTTTAGTCAAGCAGTGTTGAAGGCGTTTGTAAGCAATTGTGAGCACTTTAATTTATATTCGTTAAGTCTTGCATTTTGGGGCAAATCAGAAACTTCTCAGGCAATGAGCAGTGCAGCCTATGTATCTAAACAAACTCAAATATTTGGTCTCCGACCGTGATTGCTTGCATGATGTACTCTGTATGTTATATGTAGTACATTACTTTGCCTTTGCCGGTTATTCTTGTTGTAGGCTATGTAGCGTAGTAATGTGTAGGCCTACATACAGTAGGCTATCAAGCTAAGGTAATTTTTACTTGACAATTTATACATTCTGATGCGTAAGTATGTAATTATATATGTTTTGTAACTTGATGAGTAGTTTAGCAAAACATGCATCCAGGGGCCAATTGTGAGAGGCTTTTGAGTAGCCTACTGCTAATAACACTAGTACGGTAATGCTAACTATCCCTGAATGCTAATAACAAAGAGTTGTGCAGTTCAGAATCTAAACTTGCTTGTGTCTGGCAGTTTTGTCTTCCATTAACCCACTTTTTAAAAATCTTATCAAAAAAAAGCATAGAGCTTACTGAGAGAATTATGGCATTAAAAGCAACATTAGTCTTATGCTGGACAATAAGTAAAGATATGAAGAAAAGACTAGAGGCTGCTGAGATGTGGTTTCTCAGAAGGATGTTGAGGATATCTTGGACTGAAAAGAAGAGTAATGACGAAGTTATGAAATTGGCAAATGCAGAAAGGAGATTAATAACAACAGTTAGAAGGCGTCAGATGCAATTTGTAGGTCATATTCACAGACATGGAGATTTGGAAAAATTAGCTCTATTGGGGATGATACAGGGAAAAAGAAGCAGAGGTCGACAAAGATTAACTTATTTAAACAGCTTGAATCAATGGGCCACAAACACAACAGTTAAAACGAACGATTTTATACGAATGGCAAATGACAGAGAAGTTTGGAAGACCATGATCGCCAACGTCTGTATCAGATCAGGCACATAATCATCATCAGTCTTATTCAAACGGAATCATTTTAAAAATAGTGTTTTTTATAATGGATTTTCAGGGAGCGACAGTTAGTATATTACTAGGAGCGACAGTTAGTATAATACTAGAATTTTCTTGATAGGCATATGGTACAGTTTCTTACACTACACTATTGTATTCAGGGAATAAATTACGGTAATATTAATCTCCAAGTGAAATGGAGCATGATAATACAAATCCATGGCCCTACATGGAAAAGTATTTTAAGCTCTCTTTTTCGAAAGGCAAAAACTTATATTTTCAATGCCAGATGTGCCTTCCGGCCAAAAAGATAATTTCTTGTAACGAGAAATCGCGAAGTGGCTTGAAAAGTGTGTTGTTTCGAGTGGTTTATACCGTGTGAATGTTTGGCACCTAGCAAACAAAATGAGTTTGCGCTAGAGTATGCGCTAACGCTGACGCCGCCAACTTTTTTTACAAGTTGCGTTGACGCATGCGGCGTATAGTTTTTCGAACGTTTGCGTATGCGCTGACGGCGTCAATATTTTTTGTATGCGCGTACATCACTGTAAATAAGGGATGTTTATAACATAGTAAACCACTACAGTAGCAAAACAAGATGCAACCAACATTTAATTCATTTACAATCTCAAAGGTTTAGGCCTAGGTACGTATTCATTTATGAGAAGAGTAAAAAGCATCAATGGATTCAATAAAAAACATTTCGTCCGAAGGTGAGTAAGAAGTATAGTTTTTGTTGAATTCAGTCTTTACTGTTGCAACAAGTCGCGATTGAAACTCACTAGTCTATAGGGCTAGGCCACTTCGTCAATAACCGATTCAATAAATTTGTTGAAAGTAGATTAAATCGTGTAATCATGGGCGTGTCTGCCTTAAAAATGTAAATATTAATTTATTTTTGACAAAGTAAACTATATCTACTGAATCGGTTACCAAGATTTTCTTTAAATTGTCGTGTCAGTGACTGAAAAATTAGAAACATGCTATTTGTGGAAACCACAGCTTTTGGACGGCGATTTTATGAAGAATGGGACATTGAAAAGACATACACTGGTCACATAACTCTTGCCGAATACTGCAAATCGTGGAGTATCCCGATATTTTTATCTATATTGTATCTTTTGATGGTGTTTCAAGGAAAAAAGTTCATGGCCTCGCATAACAGGTAAGTTTCATAAAGTAGCCCATAATAGCTGAATTTTTGTAGACTTAATTCAATTTTATTTACACACAGACTTAAACCTTCTCAAATTGTGCTGGATTGAATTTGTATAGCTTACTTCATAAATAGTGGCGGCAAGGTTTTTTTTTTAAATGAACTATTTTGACAATATCAAGCAAATTACACCATTAAAAACTTAATAAAAACAAAAGATAGAGAAACATGGAAGGGGTCATAAGGGAGGCAACAGCTGATCAAACTGTTGAAGAAAAGGAGTCATGACCAAGTAGCTTACAGTAGGCAGAGACAGTAAGCTAGTCATGTCTTGGCTAGGCATCAACAACTTGTCTTGGTATTGGTATGTGCTCCACACCTCAAGGTTGTCAGATATTTGGCATCTATTAACGTGTAATAAAAGTTTAAAACATTGTGACATACCTCCTGCGAAGTGCACACCTCTTCATATAACTTACTCTTCCAAGCGACACCACTGTCCAGATATATTTAAAATAAAATATATAAAACAGTTTTCTTTGTACATAGCCTACAGTGCGGTATGCTCGTTATATATCTCACGCTTCCTTATTTTTCAGTTATTCCATTCGTAGACCAATGCTGATTTGGTCGACATTACTGGCAGCATTCAGCATTATTGGAACTCTACGCTGCTACGTTGTGGTATATGGCTTGCTACGAGATGGTGGTGTGAAGCGTCTCATTTGTAACCAGGCATTCTACACAGGACCAATCACAAGATTTTGGGCTGCACTTTTCACGTACAGCAAATTCATTGAATACGGTTAGACATCAACAAACTGGTGTGAGCTTATATCAATCTTCATTACTACATAGTAGCGTTGACGGGAAGGTCTAGGGCAGGGGTGGGCAAAGTTGTTCAAAGAAAGAGCCGCTCACGGATAAACCATAAACACCAGCGAGCCGCAAAATCAGTTGACATAACATAACAGCAATAAAAACACAATGATTGTTTATCCATATGAGTTTTGTAGCCTACTTGACTCACTAATCTCTGAAAATTTGAACGATAAGTTGTTAATGCTGTGCGAATTAATTCTTCCATTTGTCAAGGTTGCAGGATGTTTTGATTTAACAAAGTTATAAATTCTTGTAAAAATGAATAAGTAAGTTCTGGTGCTACTTTTAAGCTTCAAATAATCGCTGCTTAGCGACTTTACTAAACTTCCAATTGTTGCTGAATGAACGCAAAATGAGCCAGGAGAAGCACAATGTTGCCTTTGCAAAGTCACAATTCCATTGTTTAACAATGGCTACAGTAAAAGAGAGACTCTTGTTTGATCTTTGTGTTGTATTGGCCGCAAATTAGATTTTGCAGACAGTGTAGGCTAAGTCACAAATTTTAATTTATACCAACCGATTTTTGCGCCCCTATCAATGTGGCGCCCATGGCTCGAGCCATACCTGCTATACCCTAGGTACGCCACTGCTTGGTTGACAGTCCGAGATACATTTATAAATTACTAGGGCAACCAATTTTTTGACCTAAAAACTTAAAATTTTGACTTTATAAGTTACAAATTTTGACCTAATTTTGACCAATAGCTTTCTGCGTTTGCAACCCAAGTGCGAAATACAAAGCATATTAGAAATCAAACCGTTAGGTAAGGATATCTTCTTTTCTAATGAAATATGAGAAAAATGTGGAAGACTCAAGGACACCACATCTAACCAACAGCGAACAGGTATAATGAAAGTCACTCGAAAAACTGCAAAAGATAAATATGGAGAGTTTTTAAATGTCCCGAAATTACTGAGAGGGTTCTGCACTGTTATACTTCAACATCAAGTAATGTTTCACATTATCGCCTTTGAAGTTCCTGTCTCTGGCCAAATTTTTTCCTAAAATAGAGAAAAACAGAACTTGCTTGGGAGTTCCTCAGCAGGCTATAAAAATGTGGTGAAATATCATCTCGTCCCATTTTCACAATGCACTTGATGTCATTCCTTGAGATTCTTGCTTGAATATATTTTCCAATTCGGCAGCCATCAACACCAAAGTTAAGGGACCTCATTTTCTGGTAAGCTTATTGAATGGTGTATCGGCTGTCTTCCATCTTCTGAATTGAATCGAGCAGTGCGCTGTACTGCTCCTCTATTTTTACAAGGTGAGTAGCTAAATTGGGAGCTTTTACAGCATCTGGAGCACGCCGCAGCAAGACACCACCATCATGGAAGCCTTCCACAATATTTCTTACTTCCGGTAGACTTCTTGAATAATAGAAAGCAGCTTTCAACCAAGGGCCCATCTAGTTACATTTGGCTGTGGAGGTTGGCCAATGGAAGTAAAACTAGCTCTTCTTGACCTGTTTTTAATGGTCACTGCTTTAACCCTGGCAACCAACTCATCAACAGCAGGGTAGTTGGCTAATATTCAATCGTCAGTAGTGGGCGAAACAAGATTATTACCTCAGAAATTGCAACAAATCGATTATTACGTCAGAATAGCAACAGAAACTGCAACAAAAAATCAGTATCTGTGTAGCTTTAATAAAATATCAATAGAGAGAAGAAAAACTACATTAAAAGAAAATTTTGACCTAACCATGAATTTTGACTTTTTTTTTACTTAATAACTTTGAAACCTCTCTTCGTTTCAGCCTGAAATTTAGTTTGTGGACGTTTTATAAACTTTGAACAAGGCAGAAAAATTTTGACTTTATTGACTTTTGGTTGCCCTATAAATTACAGTATAATCTTAATTTTTTTGTAATATTACGATTCAATGCAAGAGCCACAAAATTTATGTTGAAGAGCCGCAGTTTGCCCACCGTTGGTCTAGGGAATACTTTTGGACCCGGGCCGGGATGATTTTGGGCCCTCGTAACATTTCCAAGGGGGTCGAGAAAACCACAGCACTTCTTTAACTATACTGCAGTTTTTTAAAGTGTCTTGTTTTGGGCCCGATAATCTCATTAGTACCGCGCTCAACATATCCTCTCAACGGCCCTAATGCTACATGTTATAGTCTGGACCCACGAAATACCTGCGTGGCAATTTTGAGCAGCTGTCATGATCAAACTCATTGCCACTATACGAGCAGTCTCCTTTAACTTAAAAGAATAGCCGAATCTACTTCAGCAAAAAAAAACAAAACACAGTGGCAACATGGTAAAGCAATGCATTGTTAGAAAAGCAAAACCTTTAAAATGAGTAGCCTACCACTAATATTGAATGGGATATACGATACCTTGGCTATGCAAGACTTTTGGTGACATGGTGAAAATTTAAACCTAATAAATTATTTTTAATAAACCACAAATAATATTCAATTTTAGGTGACACTGCGTTCATTCTGCTTCGAAAGCAAAATTTAATATTTCTTCACTGGTATCACCATCTGACTGTGGCTTTGTTTTCTTGGCTTATGTACGGCGGAAAGTATGCAGGTAAGCTTTTGCTTTGGCGATGAATTAGTTAGAAGCTATAGCTGTAGTGGAAACATGGCGATACTTTTTGGCTTAACCTAATGTCGTTTACCTACTCGGTAAAGTCAACATAGCATAAGCTACTTGCTTTGAATTAATCTTTCAAATACATTGTTGAGATTAGAAATTAGATCTATTACCGACCGACCAAACAAGTTTTCACAAGGACTGTTCGAAAACAAATAGGTTCGTGGGTCACAAAAGCCTAATTTCCAGGTTTGCAATAAAATAAAAACCAGTTGACGCTATAAAAAATTTTGTCGTGTTTTTCGAAATCCAACTTATCACATTTCATTATTCGCCCGAAACAAGAACCAAGACTACAGGAAGCGCCGAAATGTATTAAGTGAGCATACAATAGTGCTATTTAAAAAAAATCATTGTAGTCTGTAACACAATAATCACAATAGTTATGATACGTGGCATGGAAAAGTATTTTCACGTCTCTTCTTCAAAATGTCTTTGAAACGTGAACGATGTGCAACAATTTTAAAGCAAACTGAAATATTAAAATTGTAACTTAGTTTCCTACTACATTGTGACATTTGGTTTTCCAAAATTTCTTTACCGAAGCCGATGTCAGACCTGTCTCTAGTCTAGTGGGTCTAGAAACATACCCAACAAAGAGAACAGTAAAGTCACATGCTCCGAATGACTAAACACGTGCATATACGTTTTGGTAACTAATATCCATCATAAATCATTTTAAATATATGTAATTTAACCGACGTTTCCACACCGATAATTCCATACTTCCACATCCAGAGCGGTAGTGTACAAACATACTAAGTGTTGTGTATTTATATGCATTATATTAAAACACGTATTTATTTCATATTAGGCGGAAGCTTGTTTATGCCTTTAAACTACACAGTCCATTCTTTCATGTATACTTACTATGCTGTTAGAGCTGCTGGGATGAAGCCACCCCGCCTTGTTTCTATTTTTATTACTTCATTGCAAGTAAGTTGGTTGTTTTGATGTAAAACCCACTATTAACATTACAGCTTATCCATCCCGATAGCTCGGTTGGTTGAGCGCCTGTTAATAAACAAAGTAACTTTGTAATCAATTGGCGCTAGTTCGACTTTCGGGGTGTGCACTTGAGCAACCTACTTCAAGGACAGCTCTCGGCCCCGAGGCCGTAAGTAGGCTACTCCGTAAACTCTAATCTCAATGCTACTGACTACACGAATGCAATGTGTTTGTAGCTTTTCTGATAATAATCATGGGATTAATTCATTGTCGCTTTATATTTCCACAACGGGTGTGTTTCTAAACTTTCTGATAAAAACTAAAGCCGTTGCAAGCAATCAAAGGAATCATTTAGAACTATTGTTTGTGAAAACAAATCAGATACATACTGCAGTTGACGGCACAAAGACGCATTCATCTGTGAAACGGAAACTACAAGTTGTACTGGCATGCAAGTGGAGACTTGGCAAACAGAGCACATCGCTTCTACTTTTTGTAGACCTCTGCTATATTTGGCATATATTGTTCTTCCGTTGTGATGGTCAGAAATAAAAGCAAACTGAAACTGAACAATGAGAATGGAAGATAATTGCAGTTGAATATCTCTGACGTCACCTTTTAAACTTCAGTCATTCGGTAACAAACAATAAAGCTATTGCAAAATCTTATTAGATGCCGATATGCTACTAATGTTCCTCGTGATCTTCGTGGAAACTTTTTTCTCGGATTAGATAAATAGTTCAAACTGTAACCGATATTTAAACTGCTGAAGCAGACGCTTAACTCAGTTTTCAATTCATTAGATTGTGCAAATGGTACTTGGCTGTTCAATCATGGTGGCTGTTATAATTTGGGAGAATGACAGTTCTTGCTCAACCTCAATGGCACATCAATTGTCCGGAACTGTGATGTACGGATCTTATTTAATTCTTTTCATGCAGTTTTTCTTTAAAAACTACATATGGACGAAGAAACCAGAAGCGGTAAGTAAAATCAAAATTATAAGGTAGAAATGATGTTATTTGACAATCCCGTTATCTTTCCTTAAGAAAATTTCAGAATTTTTTACACAGTACATGTATTTGTCACAGACGACGTAAAGGTTGTGACTCACGATAAATTGTGGTAGATGTGCTATACATACACCAACCCTTGGTTTTCGCTCTTTGCAAAATTCAAACACAAAAACAGTTTTCTCAGATTGAGATTAAGGAAACGAATGGTGATGCATTAACTAGACCAGGGCTTCCCAAACTTTTTTACTCGCGACCTCTTTTAATCTCCTAAAATTTTCCGCGACCCCCCTAACAGTTGACATAATAAACAGTGCGAAATATACATTTGTGATATTTATTAAAAGGCTTAATTCGAACGAAACTAAAGTAGCGTCATTGCATCAAGCTACCTATACTCGAAACCTGCTACATTACACGTAGCCTATTGAAAACAAAACAAAACCAAAAACACACTTATTCAGTGTGATGAGTGCGACTGCTTTCTGCTGCAAAGCAAATCCAGCCGTTGCTCAATGTTTGTTACTGCTGGTCTCAAGGCGGTTTCAATCTTGCTTTGTCTGGAAACGTATTTTCTTGCGATTGTCGTCAACTTTAATAACGTTGCCTCGCATAGACGCGTGAACACAAACGGCAGGAGTGCAGCCACTGCTGAGTGAGATAATTAGGCCTATAGATATTCCACTTTAACCAGCCAAAAAGTGCCAAACTTTTTCCAGAAAATTCAAGCCGCAACGTAGAGTCAGAAAATAGATCAACATGTTAGGCTATTCCTGAGATTTGGAAGAGAGGTGCTCGGTATTTTGTTTTTGTATTGCAAATAGGTTTTGGATCCAATCTAATTTGGCATTGTTTAGTTCTGGAAGAAAATACTGTTAAAACTGTTTCAACAGATTTGACAAGTGGTCGATAACCACAGGCTTAAACATTTGGTTCCACATCACTGTTAGTCAAAAACTCTACAGTAGCTTACTGTAGATAAAAAAGTTTTAAATGAATTATTTTCAACTTCTTCTTTCTAGATGTTTAAATTTTTAACGAACGCTTCAAGTTTTTGATTTCTTAATTTCAATGTAAAAACGTTGAAGTTTTTTTCCTTAGATGAATAAATTAAGTTCTTTCCATTTTTCAAGCAAATCTTACAAATAGCATAATTTTGAATGTCAGATGTCATTGCAGAAATGATGGACCAAGTTGATTTTTTTTCCGTTAGAAAAACCACGACTTCATTTTTCAATGTTAATAGCATTTTTAAAGTTTTGTTTTTGAGAGCCATCTTACTTCACAATGCAGTAAAAGGGATATAAACTGAACTCACATTACATTTTAACATATTGGCTAAACTTGCAAAAATACGGGTATTGAGCGCAACTCTTAATAAAGTTAATATTTTCCCAGCATCTTGCACAATAGCATTTCGATGAGGATATATTCTTTTTAGCCATTAAGGTCTCGCAATGAATCATAGCCCATGATGTGTACAGTAAATGCAATATATCACTCGCAAATCGCACGTTTGCATAAAACCCAGCTGTATGTCCTGTCATTGCAGAAGCTCCCTCAGTAGACACGCCAACACAGTCCTTCCAAAATAGCTCCACTTCCGTGCAAAAATTGACAAAATTGTCGTTAGCGTTCTTAGCGTTAGCGTTAGCGTTCTTAGTGATTCGGTTAGTTTTACTTTTTCAATATTTAGCTACTAGCATGCAGTCCTCAAGCTAGCCCACTACCAGGGCTAGGCTTATATACGCAGAATCTACAATCTAGTTAAGAACAATGTTTAGAACAGTTACATCAGTTTTAACAATTGCGTTATAAAATAAACGTCAGAAAAGTACCATAGGATAATATGCACTACTTTATGTAACATTGGTATACTCTCTGCGACCCCTGAAGTTTGTTACGCCACCCCTTGCGGGGTCGCGACCCCTAGTTTGGGAAGCCCTGAACTAGACAATAATGCTTGTTTTTACAATGGAGATTGTAGCCTTTTGTGATTTTATTGTAGAGAAGGATGTTTATTTTAATTACCGTACGGAAGGCTACTCCAGAAGAAAGTTTTAGCCGCAATTTTACCTAAAATTTTTGTGCTATAAGAAGATAGTTTTCTGTGCAATCGTTAATTCCTAAAGGAAGAATCTTTGCATTTCCTCAAGACATGATAATGTAGAAATGTATAAAGCTTTCACACCAATAAAATTTATAATCCTATTTTACAGTCACACTCAGTTAAGCGAAGAATGTTTTTACATTTGCTACTGATGGTATAATGTATATGGCATAGTCTGCCCTCCGCGGTGGGTTCATTTAGACGTAGCCAAACCTCTCAGACCAGAGACCACTGTATACACCGTTCAATCGATTTATACGCAATGAATTTAATGTAGTTCTGATACTGAATTCCAATTAGCAAAGTTATTTTGTTGCAAATAGAATCAGTTGTTTAAATGGCACACCTTGACACAGCGAGGGATAAATTGAGTGCAATGAAAATTAAATATATACTAATAGATTGAAATGTAATATTGTAAACAGCGTAAAACAAACGCGATTTTGTACTTAATACCGTCATTTCTGTGGGTCATTGCGTGATAAGTAGAATGATAGTTTACAGTAAACTTAGTTTAGGGAGATTGTTTAGCACAAAATAGTTATAAGTTATCAATTTATTTTTTGTTACTGGAATGCCGCAAAGAAACAAACCAAACAACGAATAACTAAACTTGATGTACCTTCAATCGTAGGCTATAAATAGTTTGATGATAGTCTGTTGTTCAAGTGAAACTGCAGAATTCTTTCAATATACCGGTAATCATCTCTTTTGAAAGAACTACAAGCTACAACATAAACGTTTGAGCACACAATTGGTAACATCCACCAGCACGTTAATAGCGCTATCTCAATATAGGACAAGAAAATTGACAAACAGGTTTAAGTGATGTGTTTCTGTTTTGGAACCTAGACTTCAGCCTCGTAGCCTACTGATAGCCAGGGAGATGGGAGAACGCTTCAATCTAATTTAGTTACAAAATCTTTTTGGTCAAACGGACATTTAAAAAAACATCAAAAAGTTTTATGCCTCCCTACGACTTTTAATGTTTTGTATTTCAGAAACGCCCCACAGCTGCAAATACTTCATCAGCTTCATCCTTAGATGAAGAAAACCGATCACAAAAATTAAGAAAAAGAAAAAGACTTATCTAAGTGCTCACAAATCTATTGATGTTTTCACTACAACGTATTGTAGTCCCAAAAAGACTGATTAGCAATAATCTGTTTTGCTATGCAAATGTCCGATAATCTACCTTGATTTTAGTTTAAGTACCGTACCGTAGATATTTTGTGCTTAGGCTACTGTTAGTAATCTCTGCAAACGGTGTGTTGGCAACACCCTCTGTTGTTTGCAGGCTAGGCCTATCAATTCTTTTTAATATAAAAACAGAATGGTTGCCCTATGAAAGATGGATCCGTTCCCCAGACCGTAGGCTACCCAACTTTATGTTTCGCTACCCACCTCTACAGTAGCCTACTTTAGGCTACAACTTACAAGGTGCAGGCCTATATAAAATATCTGCGACACAATGAATTTGCTTGGGAGTTATGCAGGCTAGTCTGCCTGCAGTTTGGCCTGTTTAAGCTAGCAAGGAAAATGCTTGCTTTTTTCAGTTTTTTTCAAATTGTATTTTTATCTTCAAATAAATAAGCTTATTAAAAATTAATAAATTAAATTGTGATCTGGATTAGGCTACAACAATTATAGGCTATCCTGAGGTCAAAAGTCGACAGTGGATAATTATAGGCTAAGTGAATAGCCTACGTTAGCAGTTATAGCCTAACTATTTCGAAATCGGTAGCCTACTAAAAAAGGCAGTGAATGGTAACTTAAAAAAAGACATTTCTATCTATACCTATACCTTAACCGATATATCTATACCGATACTTTAAAACACTTCAAATGCCAATGTCATAATAAAAAGCCAATTGATTGATTGAAACTTCATCCTCGACTGAGAAAGTTACTTTGAGAGCGTTAATCCTGGCAATTTTGCATAGCCTACTTGTAGACAGTAGGCTAGCCTGGCGTTGACAGGAGTGTCCAAGAGGTAGTTTTGGACTTGTTGTGCCCAAGATGATTTTAGGGTCCCTTAGCCTATAGGCTCTTTTTCAAGTAGCCTTGGAACTTGATGAAAGTGTTTTTGGATATAGTGGCCAGTGGTTTTTTTTAGAATAGCTTATCTTGATTTTGGCCCCGAAGATCTCATTGGTAGGCTACCAGACCTAACTTATCCTTTCAACGGCCCTGCTTGTAGACGCTTTGAACCATTGACGCAGGTCCGGTCATCGAAATTGACAGAATGAAGTTTCCGAATGTTGTTGTCTGTAAATTGTTCCATCCACCTGGTACGCTGAATGGAGCTGTCCTTGAAATGCGTTACTCAAGCGCACACCCGAGAGTTAAAAAACACCGCTTGATCTTTGCAGTTTCTACGTTCGTTTTTCAACAGCGCTGTCGGGGAGCAGTAGACTATAGTTTGAACTATAGGCTATCGAATTGATGCAGCCAGAAAAACGCAGTAGATACAAGCATGGCCACCTAAAGATACGGCCTGATTTGTCACATTTTGCAGAAATTTCCAGGTTTTTCTAACTTTGGGCAAACGTTTAAATAAATTTTCTAAAAATTAGATTTTTACGCTTTCTTTACTCTTTTCCCAAGATGACACAATAGGTTTTAACATCCTCACATGTTGAAAAACAAAAATAAATTGATTTCGAAGATTTTAGTCAGACTGTTAATTTTCAATAACAGTCTGATTTTGCGTTTTTCAACTTACTTTTTCTCATTTGCTACTGCTTCCCCAAGGCAACAAAAAAGTTTTATGTCATTAGGAAACCGCAAAAAGTAAAAACATTTCAAAAAATGTCAGTCAAACACTCGCAGTAGCTGTAATCAAAATCTGCAAAATATGACAAATCAGGCCGCATCTCCAGGTGGCCATGATACAAGCATTCGAGGTTTATGCTTAAACTCATAGATTCAAACCATGGCAACCTATCTAACCTACACAGGCCATGCCAACGTGCAATGCTTCAAATTTGACTGAAAGCTGATCTGCTAGACGTGATAGCAGTCAGAAACGCCTGGAAATTTTGAATATTCCTACTCAGGGCCGTGTGAGCATCATCTTGCCCCCTCCGAAATCCATTAGTTGGCCTCTGTGTTTAGTAATCGCTCTTAAAATAGAATCAGAAAGAGTTTAGACAGGCAAACTCTTTCCATATGGGGGAAATCTTACATTCATCATTTTAGCAAAAAGTAAACGACTCTTAAGATGTTCTAGAAAAAATGTTTAATAGGCTAGGTCGACAATGCGGTAGCGGGTCTAGAAAAAAGTTGGGAAAGGACCAGAATTTTTACAAAGCAAAATTTATAACATAGGCTAAATAAGCAAAGCAAAACTTAATGTTCGAAAACGTAAAACTGCAAGGGGGCTATCGGCGCTTGCCCCCTAGAAAATGTTGACGAATATGTTTTTGTTTTGGTCACTGTTAGGCATTTTTATTAGCAATAAAGTTTTTTTTTTCAAGATGCACACCAATTGTAGGCCTATGTAATCAAGTTCATCAAAATAAAATTGGTTGGGGTGAAAGTCTTGGTTTAAATTTAAGTTAGCCTACCATTTAAAAAAATATATATTTACGGCCATAAAAGGATTTTAATAAGTTGTTTCTTGAAACTTTGCACAGCCTTGAAACTAAAGTGGTGTAACCTTTCAACAGGCTAGAACTTTGAAAATTTATATGAGGTGTCCCAATAACATTTTCACGTTATAATTAAGCTATCTCGCAAGCAAGCTTTGTTCACTCAAAACGAGTTTATGCGTTCTTAAGTCATTGACTGGTGCCTGCACTTTCACTCCAGAATTATGCTATTATTAACTTTCAAGGTATCAAAAACAACCTGTGTTATCGGATTCTTGCTAAATGATTGATCATTATAAACGAAATCTATATAGGCCTACCGCCTACATATTGGCATAACGTTGTTTTACGTTGCTTTAATGCTAAATTCTAAGTTTTACGTTGCTTCAATGCCGAGGGCGCGAAAAGATTTATAAAGTAACTTGGAAGTTACCTAGGCTACAATGTTTCTAATGCCTATAGTTAGGCCAAACTCAGTCGCCACCTGTGACAAAAATTAACCTTGAAAGAAAAAGGAGCCATTTTGCAGAAACTTTAAAGGCAGAAAGAAAGGAATAATAATCACACAAAATCTCATTTTTTGGAGAGCCCTTCAAAAGGGGGTCCCGGGAAAACTACACCCTTTACCTCCCCTAAATCCGGGCCTGCAAGTAGAATCATCGCAGTGTATAGGCCTATCGGGTGTTTAACATCAGAAAACTCGCATCGCTATACCATCATACCATCTTGCAGTAGTTAAGAGTATGAGTAATAATGATTGTGTATATATTATGTATGACTTTGAACTACTTTTGTGATAGGCTACTTTCACCCATCTCTGTTTTCATCGTGGCTGGACAACCTAGGTGTTGAATACCATAAAGCATCTGGCAACACTGATAAAAGAAAAGGTTTCAGAATTGAGCACAAACCAGGTGTACAATCAATCAATCACTGGTTTATTTTTTTTCTCAAATTATCACGACAAATACATTGGTACATTACATAGAAGTGAGAGAGGAAGGAAGCGAAAGACCTTATGAGGTCACCAAGTCAGCTTCCACCCCGGCGGCAGTACCGTATTTTACAAAAAAATACTACCAATGAAAATTATACTGAAAACACTTAGAGAAAATAATGAAACGTTGAATAAGGTTACAATCGCAATGTGGGGGTTAGTAAATGCAAGCCAAAACATGAGAAGATTGTATTGTACAACTGTACAACGATTGATTGTACAACTCTCATGAGTTCGTGTTTTCGAAAATATTGTTACCATTTACCAATTAAGTATTTACAAACGAAGCCTATATTTAAAACATTTTTATCGTTTTCCGGGCACCTTAAAGTTTTGTTTGTTTTTTATTTTTTAGTTGCAAGCGGAAGTCAGTATTATATCATATAAGATCTGTTGTAATTACGTTTAGTCTACATTATGTTCCTACGTTCTGGTTTTCTTGCCTAGAGCGCTTCACGTTGATTGTTTTCTCAGTTTGCGTTCAGTTCTCAGTTCAGCGCTCAGTTCTCAGTTTTCTCATTGTGTGAAACAGATCTACTTTGTTTGCTTTATATTTATGGTTTGTGTTTTGTAGGTACACTTCGTTTTTTAGTTTTTTAAAACTCAATAAATGGATGTTACGAGATCAAAATTATGAAATTAAATATTTGCTGTTTTCCAACGTGCTGGTGTCACTAATTAAGATATTAAGAGGTATTTCGGTATTATTATAAGTTACTAAAGTTTTTATCTTTGTTAGTTAGTTTTTATCCTGGAATCAACCACACTTAGTGTCGTAGCCAGCAAAAAGTTAAGTGGGGTGCAACCTAGTTCGTACCTTGAACAGTTCGTACCCTCAGTTCGTACCCTGAAAAGATCGAGAGAAAAAATTAAAAAAGCTGAAGTCGCTGATTGCAGTTTAATAGCACAAAGCCGAAGTCGCTGATCGGAGTTTCCGCAAACAACTTGAGGGTTAGGGTTAGCAGAAACTGCGGAGCAATATTTGCGGAAACTGCGATCAACGAGGGTTAGAGTTTGAACTAGGGATATGGTTAGAGCAGGGGTCACCAACCTTTTTTGCATGCGGGCCACTTTGGCATTAAGGAGAGCTGTGGCGGGCCGCACTAATAAAATGTTAAGTAGGTTGACTCTTATGCTAGAAAAGAACGCATTTCGTACCCAGTATCCAGCGTTACATGTTGTTCATATTTATGTTAGAATAGCCTACCGCAGCAACAAAATTAATCGAACAACGCTACTGCCAGGCCAAGCTCCTTTTACAACACTTTTGACTTTTTTAACAATGCCTAATAAACGAGGCCACTTGTTTTGTGCACTTATAGCGAGGCGAGCGGTTTCATCAGAATATTCATCGCCAAGCAAAAGTGGTGTTGTTACTTCGCTTCGCAAAAGATATCTTGCAATTAACAGTTTCAGTAAACAAGGAAATGTTTGACACATCGCAATACAAGCAACAATAGTGACCTGTAAACATATCAGCGAAAAATAGGCTCCAATAACAAGGAAAAAGAAACCAGGTACCATGAAACAAACGCTTGTGGAAATCACCGAAAAAACGTTTCTATCGGAATTCATGAACAGTGTTCCCTCTAAAAAAGCAATGAGTTGGTTTTTCATCCTTTTTGTGTGAGTCTATAAAACCGTCTTTCTTATTTTATAGACAACTGTCACTTGCGGTCCTTATCAGCGTGGCAAGAATTTGTTGATTAACAACGTTTTGCAGTACTTGCGTCGGCAGTAGGCTACATATACTACTGTATAATTGGAACGATACGGAGAAGATTAGCATGGCTCCTGCGCAAGGATGACACGCAAAATCGTGAAGCGTTTCATTTTTCTTAAAAAAAAACGTTTTGCAGTACTAAGCTAAATTTTTTCATAATACAATCAGAAAAAGTCTCTAAATTTATATATAATATTTTGCCAATTTAAATTTATATATAATATTTTGCCAATTTATTATAAATTGAGTTGGCACACCGACCTATTTTGCCCACAAAAACTTGCATAAAGAGAACACTGCTCGTGAAACACAATAACGGTGAAACTCGCACTAGTGTTTGCATGACATTTGCAAAGTTAAAATAAGCAACCCTATGCTCACAGACAATTTCCAAATTCAAAAACAGACGTTTTAATCAACCACTGGGACAGTGACAGTGTGGCTGTACATCGCATTGGAATAACTTTAAGCAACCCCCACCTAGAACAACAATCTGATTGGTCGGTCGGTGGAATCGTATGCAATGCGAAAATATGCTTTCCGAAGCATGGCCACCTGGAGATGCGGCCTGATTTGTCACATTTTGCAGATTTTGATTACAGCTACTGCTAGTGCTTGACTGACATGTTTTGACATGTTATTACTTTTTGCGGTTTCCTAATGACAAAAAACTTTTTTGTTGCCTTCGGGAAGCAGTAGCAAATGAGAAAAAGTAAGTTGAAAAACGCAAAATCAGACTGTTATTGAAAATTAGCAGTCTGACTAAAATTTACAAAATCAAATTTTCTTTGTTTTTCAACATGTGAGGATGTTAAAACCTATTGTGTCATCTGGGGAAAAGAATAAAGAAAGCGTAAAAATCTAATTTTTAGAAAAATTTATTTAAACGTTCGCCCAAAGTTAGAAAAACCTGGAAATTTCTGCAAAATGTGACAAATCAGGCCGTATCTTTAGGTGGCCATGCCGGAAGGTATTTTTTGCCTTTGTGCTGTTTAACTCCTCAAGAAAAGTATCTTTGGTTATACTGGTACGCTGATACCTTCCGCGGGCCACAGCGATACACCATGGCGGGCCGCCATTTGGTGACCCCTGGGTTAGAGCATAGATTACTCTATGGTTAGAGTTAGGGTAAAGGTTAGCGGAAACTGCGGAAAAATGTTTGCGGAAACTGCGATCAGCGAGGGTTAGGGTTAGAGCATAGATTATTCTAAAGGTAAGCGGAAACTACGGAAAAATGTTTGCGGAAACTGCGATCAGCGAGGGTTAGGGTTAGAGCATAGACTAGTCTATGGTTAGAGTTAGCGGAAAGTGCAAAAAAATGTTTGCGGAAACTGCGATCAGCGAGGGTGAGGGTTAGCGGAAACTGCGATCAGCGACTTCGGCTTTGTGCTATCTCTCTCTCGATCTTTTCATGGGAAAATTTTTAAAATGTTTTCGGAAACTGCGATCAGCGACTTCCGCTTTTTTTAATTTTTTCTCTCGATCTTTTCAGAGTACGAACTGAGGGTACGAACTGTTCAGGGTATGGACTACAGTAGGTTGCATCCAAGCAAGTGAGTATTATGGATGTAACCTAATTCGTACCATGAACAATTCGTACCGTCAGTTTGTACCTTGAAAAGATCGAGAGAAAAAATTAAAAAACCGAAGTCGCTGATTGCAGTTTCCGCAAACATTTTAAAATTTTCCGCAAACAAACAAAAACACTTTGGATCATTCAAAGAAATTTTTAAATGTTAGCGGAAACTTCGATTAACCCTAACCCCTAACCCTTTTAAAATGTTTGCGGAAACTGCGATCAACCCTAAACCCTAACCAGGCCCGTAGCCAGCCGGGGACCAGGGAGGGCCTTGCCCCCCTGAAAAAAAATTCGCCCCCCTGGCAAAATCCCAACATTTTCGAGCAACAGCCCTACAATTATAATGATTCAATTTTTTTGGCCCCCTCCTAAAAAAAAGTTGGCCCCCCTTGCTCTGCGGTCTGGCTACGGCCCTGCCCCTAACCCTTTTAAAATTTTGCAGAAACTGCTATCAGCGACTTCGGCAAACTCTTAGGACCATTACCGGAAATTTTAAAATGTTTGCGGAAACTGCGGAAAAAACGGAAACTGCGATCAGCGACTTCGGCTTTGTTCTATTTTTTTCTCTCGATCTTTTCAGTTTGTTTGTTTGCGGAAACACCATAGCCCTAAATCTTAACCCTTTTAAATGTTTGCGGAAACTTCGATTAACCCTAATCCTTTTAAAATGTTTGCGGAAACTGCGATTAACCCTAACCCTTTTAAAATGTTTGCGAAAACTGCGATCAGCGACTACGGCTCTTAGGACCATTACCGGAAATTTTAAAATGTTTGTGGAAACTGCGATCAGTAACTACGTCTTTTTTTAATTTTTTCTCAAACTTTTCAAGGTACGAACTAACCGTACGAATTGTTCATGGTACGAATTAGGTTGCACCTGAGTATTATATATATTGCACATGTCAATGAGTCCGATGATATGTCGCAGAAGGCGACACACCCAAAAGGAGACTCCTACTGACCTTGAAATTCCCAGTAAGTTCTAAGATATGCTAGAGATAAGATAGGAGAGAGGCCTTGTTGAAAAGTAGGCTACAATGTAGTACTGTGAAGTTTACCACCAGCAGTCCAGCTTGTTTAGAAGAAACATTGGGATATAAATGTCATTGAAACACATAAACAACCACATAATTATTTACAACAAATAATGATGATAGAATTATAAAATTGCAACAGGTGTAATGGTGTAGCCTATATATGGCTATCGAATTGTCTAGTTTATGGTGTGGGCTGGTGGTTGTAGCGTTTTTGTCTGATAGCACATTCATGATCATGAAGCAAGTTTTTTTATGTCTAGTTTCTCACTTTGATTTGCTTACATACTAATTACACTATGAAAGGAGTAACTAGTATGTTCATGAAATTATTACAAGAGATTGTTATTTATAATACGTTGTATTGTTCAATAGGTGAAGTATGTCATATTTGAAGTTATATTTGTAAAAGAGTTAAATGGTATTTCTGAAAAAACATTAAGCTAAGACTTTTCAGTAATTTGCCAAAGACATTTTTTCAAGTTTATGTATCATAATTAATCAGCAACTTGATGCAGTATTTAGCCACACATTCAGTGCAGCTGGACACATTAGCTGAGAGTGTTGCAAATGACATTTTGCAAACTTGCTTTGTGGAGTTAGCACTTATGAGGAAATGCAAAACCAAAAAATCTGCATTAGAGCTACTAGCTGGAAATTTTATTCGATTGAACGTATTCCCAATTGTTCAACTATTTGATAATGGACTATTGGAGTATGCATCAGCTATATCAACAACAATACTGAACTCAGCTTTATCAAGCAGTCTCCAACGCAAGTTGAAAGAGCATGTTGCTATCACATTCGCTGAAAAGTTGTCATTAAGAATATTTAGAGACTTCTTTATTTACAAAATAACTTCTACAAATAAAATGTCTTGTCATTTATTGGGAAGCTATCAAGCCATATCCAAAAATCAGATACGAGCCTTTGCAGAAAGTGTAGTTAACAATATCATGAAAGATGTTCTTCAAAAAACAAAAACCAACCAACAGAATAGACACAAGTGGCCGCAAAATTACTGTGAAACACTAGCTAACAAGGTCATTAAAACAGCTTTCCATGACATACTCCACAAGTAAGAATTGTAGTATATATATAGGCCATATTTTTATTGGGGTGCAACCTAATTCGTACCATGAACAATTCGTACCGTCAGTTTGTACCTTGAAAAGATCAAGAAAAAAAATTAAAAAAAGCAGTAGTCGCTGATTGCAGTTTCCACAAACATTTTAAAAAGGTTAGGGTATCTGAGTATCAGTATCCGCAAACAAACAAACTGAAAAGATCAAGAGAAAAAATAGAACATTGCTGATCGCAGTTTTCGTTTTTCCGTAGTTTCCGCAAACATTTTAAAGTTTCCGGTAATGATCCTAAGAGTTTGCCGAAGTCGCTGATCGCAGTTTCCGCAAACATTTTAGAAGGGTTAGGGTTGATCGGAGTTTAAATGCGATCAGCGACTTCGGTTTTTTTAATTTTTTCTCTCGATCTTTTCAAGGTACAAACTGATGGTACGAATTGTTCATGGTACGAATTAGGTTGCATCTTTTTTATAATCTTTGGAGTCATGTTTACTGTTTAAAAATGGGTCATATGGCTACTTACCTGATTTTTAACCAAGGTTTTATCTGAATAAAAACCTTTTAAAGATCTCAACAAGGATGATACAGGCTGTGAAGATTTTTTGATGATTAGTAGCCACATGATATTTGGTACATAGCTTTTATATAGAGTTCATTGATAGTGATATATATGCTGTTAGCGACATCATATTGATTGTAACAAATATTCTTGTTATATATTGATTGATCATCTTTAATTAACATCTTCGAAGGGTGAAGCAGAACCGGTATGAAAAAACTGTAGCTTTGGATCCTTATCCTCAAGTACTTCGTAACAGGGCATGGCATTCTTGTCTTAAAGTAAGTATATATATATATAGTTATTATCATCATAGAAGAATGTACAATGTGCATTGTTCAACAAATAGAGATTTATTACAACAAAACAGTTAAATGTCTATTTTGGTTATGTTTTCTTTTAGTCACTGAAGAAAACAGTGTTTTTAGAAACGTTGAATCAATGTCTACTAGCAGTCAGGTTGATATACTTTTTCTGTGCAGAATATTTTGTTAATTGTGTTGATTTTACAGTTTGTTTATTTGTAAGATCCAAGACCTACATACCTTTTATTGCAGAGTAAATCAAACTTGTTAATTTTCAGTTTTCTTTACTTATAACGCTGTTCTGTTTTTCAGGATGGAAACAAATTAACATTCTCAAAAATTATCAAATCGTCATTCAATCAAAGCCCTACAACCAAAAATAATCACTTCAGAAAATCTAGGTACAGCCATTGAACTCTAAGTCTAATCATCATAATAAGCTGGAGTAGTACAAAATTGTTACTTCTACCACAGTATTACCAGATTTGAGATGAAATAAAGTTATGTTGACAAAGTTAAAGATTTACCATAAATTAATTCACTGGTTTAATGATGTGACATTACAGAATTGTACTACAATGACAATTCTTTGCTGGTAAGGACGAATTACACACTACCGTAGTTTATATTATTTTTACCCAGTGAACTATTTTCTCCACTCTCTACTGTGATTGATAAAAATGGTAGAAAGGCGATTGATCTATTCGCTCAGCGACTCCTGCGCTCTATCACTACCTTGGACCAATTGGACTATGAAAACATAACCCATAAAGGATATTTTCAAACAGGTGTGTGCTTGTGTTTTTCTATTCTGTGTTTGTAGGTTGGAATTATGACGACATTTGGTTGATATACACAATAAGTGAACCAATTACTAACGGTAAAACTCATGAGTGAGTGGACAGGAAATAACAATCACTGATTATTTGTACGATAGCAAGATTACTAATGAAAAAAATGGTGATAAATTTATTAGAACGTGAACACTGAGTAGTGGATTGTCGAAATCCGCTGTAATGTTTGTTTGTGTAGGTGATCGTGGCGGTGCACGGAAATGGGACTATCTTGATTCGCCTACAAAACGTTTTCGAATAAACAGAGACTTTGGAAGTGATAGCATGAACGTGAAAACAGGTTCACATGCTCAAGGGTATATCGCATCGTACGCAGACGATTTGTCAAGAAGAATTTTGCGGTCTGCTACTTTTACTGATTTTGAGTATTGACATTGTCCTGCTTGGAGCTATGGCTTATCAACACTTTTTTGAAAGTTCAACATTCGGACTAAGCTAAAACTTACACTACCTTACACCGTTATCAACTAATGCCCACAATAAACTAAAAGTTATTTGCATGGTTCTAAACCCATGGAATGATGTCCAGAACAAGGGCAGGTCCAGCCATTCCAAGTAGTAACTACTAACTAGTATATGATTTCATTTTCTTGCTTTTTTCGAACCCACATACAAAGCGTTGCCAACCTATACTGAATAACACAGTTGGAAAGTTCTAACATCCACATTAGCAATATTGGAACTGGCTTTACAGTCACTACAGTCTGTTTCGCTCCCCCCCAATATATTTATTTAGTAAGCGCTGAGCGAATATTACGTGATATTAGATGATAGTAACAGGTCTAGTTTTAACAGGAATGGTAAAAAGATAGGGTAACGTTCTTCTGAATCAATTTGCTAGACCAGGGGTCACCAACTGGTCGCCCGCGGGCCGCATGCGGCCTGCCACACTTTTATGTGCGGCCCGCAGAAGGTATCAGCGCACAAGTATAACCAAAAATACTTTTCTTGAGTTAAACAGCATGAAGGCAAAAAATACTTTCCAGGAAGCATATTTTCGCTTTGCATACGATTCCACCGAACGACCAATCAGATTGTAGTTGTAGGTAGGGATCGTTTAAAGTTATTCCAATACGATGTTCAGCCACACTGTCCCAGTGGTTGATTAAAACGTCTGTTTTCGAATTTCGAAAATGTCCGTTAGCATAGGGTTGCTTATTTTAAGTTTGTAAATGTCCTGTAAACACTAGTGTGCGTTTCACCGTTATTGGGTTTCACGAGCAGTGTTCCTTTATGCAAGTTTTTATTGGCAAAATAGGTCGGTGTGCCAACTCCATTTATAATAAACTTGAAAAATATTATATATAAATTTAAAGACTTTTTCTGGTATTATGAAAATATTTAGCTTAGTACTGCAAAATGTTGTTAATCAACAATTCTTGCCATGCTATAATACGCACCGCAAGTGGCATTTGTCTAATAATTAAGGAAAGACGGTTTTATAGACTCTCACAAAAAGAATGAAAAACCAACTCATTGTTTTTTTAGAGGGAACACTGTTCATGATTTACGATAGAAACGTTTTTTCGGTGATTTCCACAAGCGTTTGTTTCATGGAGCCTTGTTTGTTTCTCCCTGTTAGGCCTATTGGAGCCTATTTTTTGCTGATATGTTTGCAGGTCACTATTGTTGCCTGTATTGCGATGTGTCAAACATTTCCATGTTTGATGAAACTGTTAATTGCAAGATATCTTTTGCGAAGCGAAGTGACA
Organism: Aplidium turbinatum; assembly: GCF_918807975.1. NCBI lineage: Eukaryota > Metazoa > Chordata > Ascidiacea > Aplousobranchia > Polyclinidae > Aplidium > Aplidium turbinatum. The sequence continues at coordinate 17,029,545 of NC_137480.1, read as the reverse complement.
TCACTCTTGCTTGGCGATGAATATTCTGATGAAACCGCTCGCCTCGCTATAAGTGCGCAAAACAAGTGGCCTTGTTAATTAGGCATTGTTAAAGAAGTCAAAAGTGTTGTTACAGGAGCTTGGCCTGGCAGTAGCGTTGTTCGACTAATTTTGTTGCTGCGGTATTCTAAGATAAATATTAACAATATGTAACGCTGGATACTGGGTACGAAATGCGTTCTATTCTAGCATAAGAGTCAACCTACCTAAAATTTTATTATTGCGGCCCGCCACAGCTCTCCTAAGTGCCAAAATGGCCCGCATGAAAAAAGGTTGGTGACCCCTGTGCTAGACTATTTTCCAACAATATACTGTATGCATCGATGTAAAGATATTTCCTGCTCAGTGCTCATAGTGGCTTTGAAAAAAAAACGATAGGACTTCTTTTCTTGAGCAGTTAGTTTCACTTTTGTATGAAATCTTACGAATAATGTCTTGCCAGCTAATGCATTCTCTGCACTGTGATTTTTCGCAGTCCGTAATTGAATCATTTCAACTTGCTCCTATGGAACCTAATGGTATTATATAGGAATTTTGTTATTGTCATTTTTTGGCATAATTACAATGGTTTTCAAGCTTGTTACATATGAACCTGGTGTCAAATTGGAATCAGTGATTTTAGATTCGGTTACTGGTGTCGTTCTTCAGCCAGACTTTATAAATTTATGTTACACTTGTGAAAACTTTGTTGGTGTCAAGTTATAAATACGCATCTTAACTCATCACAATTTTCGTCGTCACCTAGTGACATAAAAATGACTTAATACTGTTTTCCACTACGTGACTAAGTTCGTAGCAGCTGCAACAATATTGTTTTTTTCTTCTGACGTTTCGAAATTGTTTTGAACGACTCTTTTTTCTAGCAGTGTTTATGATATACGTATCAGTGAAGAGAAGGCGAAACTGCGAGCGGCTTACGCCTATTATCGAACCATTTTTAAACTTTCATTTAAAAATCAACACTTCAATGCTGGAGTAATTTCCAAATACGTTTTCCTTGTCAGTAAGCAAGTCGCTTTTGAAACTTGCAACAAGTACTTTAGTACTTGGTCTACTTATACTGATCTAATGTTGCTGTACTACATGGGAAAGTGGGAAACCGCTTATCGATTTATTTTAAATCATGAATCCTCAGCAATGTTCGCACAGCAAGCGTTAAGAAATTCCGTTGAGCAATTTTGAAAACGGTTGTCATGATTTTCCACTTAACTTGCTCGTGTGATGGTCATTTCAAGGATATCATATATTGGATGTTCCGTTAGGCCTTAGGTCCTATAGCTTGAGGCACTCCAAAACTTTTGAGAAAATTGCGCCACACCTAGAAAACTCTGCAGTTTCAGAACATTCACAAACTCAGAGTGGTGTTTTGCTGTGTAGGGAACTGTGTGTATTTTCAGGGACAAATACAATCAAGCAGACGTTCAAGGTTGATATTTTCGTGAGAAGGTACACAGGCCCTGGCTGTTAAAGATATTTTAGGCCGGCACCAAGTCTACTGTTCTTGTAGATGAACAGCTGAAACCTCACGTTTGTTCCAATTGACTACTGTATGTAGTCAAAACGCAGTCTTTATTGACCTTGGGTCTAATTTTTCCTCAATCGACTCTCTTCCCTTCAACCATACTTTCGGTTTAAATTTTGTCATAGCCTCGCGTATTTATTATGCAAGAAAGAACTTTGCATCACCCTCTTGTAGCTATAACAAATCTATAGTTTTAAATTTTACCGTCACTCTAAAAGGGGCGAGTTAAAACAAGTCACTTAGACTGTTCACAGATGGATCTATTTTAGAGCTAGGCTATGGTGTTGTGCAAGTACTTGAAATAAGTCAATTACAGTACATACAAGGCAATTGAAATTTCAGTTACTATAAGTTCCCTTCCATTTTGAAAATTTCAAAACTACGTTGTTTCAACCAGTCATCAGCATACCACTTTAGAAAAGTTAAGGTATTCACGTGCTATGTTGCAAACATGGTGATATTTGCTTGTCGATTTTTCTTTTGTGTGTATAATACCGTCGAATTTTCGATCTTGATAGCCTAATTTGTCATATTGACAAATCAAAACGGCACGCTTGCCTAAATTAGTGTGCCGCGGTACGCAGATTGAGAGCCACTGCCTTAGGCTACCCCGCTTTACTTGCGCAACATAAAATCAATCACTTTAACTTTTATACGTACTTTTAACCATGTGTTTGAACTAACCAGCTAGCAAAATATTTTTTTACATCTACAGATGCTCAACAATTATTGTAAAAGGACCAATTTTGCTAGCTAGGTTTATTTTGTTTGACTTATCTGTTGTTATTGTCATTTCATAGTCGTTTCCGTACAATATACGATAAATAGTTTATTGCTTTATTTCGTTGCATTGACGAAATTGTGACAGTTTTAACGCTTTTAGCTTCAATGCTATTGAGTGCATCTGACTATGTAGAGTTCATTGAGTGCGAGGAATCATCATATTTCAGTGTTTGACAGCAGCTTTTCAATAGCACTACGCACTCATGATGTTAAAATAAAATCCTTGCCGTGTTGAGACAGCGTGTTACAACGGAGAAAATATCAAGGCTGTGGAGTCGGGTAAAAATTATACGACTCCGACTTCTCGTTTTATAACTAGCCGACTCCGGCTCCCAGTATTGCCAGATTTTTTAAAGTTTTGTCGTTTTTTTAGAATTAATTTCCAAACGATTGAAATTGCAACAACGACTTTTCCAAAAACTGGCAAGAACATACACTTCTATTTTCTGGTAAAGTTGAACAACGCAATACAGAAAAAATAAAAATAGATTGCAAACAAAAATTTCACTGTTCATGGTTTTGTATCAAGTCGGAGTCGGCCTTTTCTTTATGCCTAACAATTCCGACTCCGAACATGTTAAAATCCTTCCGACTCCACAGCCCTAGGAAAATAGTATGCAGAAGGCACACAAAAGTATACGTGGATTTCATTCGATATAAAACTGCGAAATACATGTGCAACTGTGCTAAATACATAGTGGACTCGTATCAGACGAAGCTTATCATAGAATGCTCTGGACGGCGTTTTCGATTTGACTTTTCTCTCTACTGGCCAGTAGAATGTTTGTTGAAGTGTTATCATCATATAGAGAAGAATAGTTGAAGCGCAGTAACCCCGAAGTTTCATCATCTGCGTATCAACACAATTTTTAAATTCAAGTAAACTGTGAACAAGGTCATACAACGTTTTACCTGATAGGCTACAGGAACAAGTTTTCGAAATAAAGTAAAGCTTTTTTCTTCAAAAAAGTAAAAAAGTTTTCTGACTTCTTTCTACGTCCGTTTTTTCTTGATGCTGCCTCCAGTTGACGTATGCGTTTCCAAATGCATCTACCAAGTGACTGTTCTTGTCTAAAAACGATTCCTTGCGCATTTTAAGTTTCGTACATTTATTCTTTCGCTTTTGTGCACTGTTGAAGAGTTTATAATTTATTTACATGCTTGCAAAACTTCGATCTCTATCGATGGTTTCACATTGTGCATACACAAAGCAATTTAATGATGTCGTGCAGTCCCTCACATTTTAAACAGCCTTTTGTGGAGCGAAACAGGACAAATCCGTATATTCGAACCTCATAAATACCTGAATGTTTTTTTTTTCAATTTGTGAACAGAACACTGATAATAGTGACATTGAAAACACGAAATATAATATCCTATATGTTGTTGCCAGTGACACACACACTTCTTCATTAAGTTATTAAAATGTACTGACGTTGGCATTAAAACTGCGGATTTCCAGTGGTCCGTCACTCGGGTATCTTTCTGACTGAATCTGTCAATCCACTCTGGAGCAAAGCGACGTTTTCTGCGGCGAGGATTAAAGAAAAGATCAAAGATTCTTTTCTGGGAAGCAAGCAAATGCGTAGGAGGTTGTGCATCTTTTGTTTCCTCGTGAACAACCTCATCTGTTGTTTTTGTTTGATCTTCCTCTTCGTCCGTTTCCTCTTCATCCACTTCTGAAATTTCATCTTCAGTAGAGTCGGTGGTTGGTTCACTGCAAGAATAATGATCTTGATGATCCAAACATTCACTTAGTAGGCCTAACGATATAGAATTAGAAAAGCGGGCTGAACAAAGAAAGTTTTACGGAGAAAAATTGAATGCTTTTTTCTAGGTTTTGTGGAGGCGCATGACCAAGTGCCTGCCCTGGATCCGCTATTGTCCCAGCCAGCAAACCAGCCCTGAACATGGACTCTGAAGGCTTCAGCGCACCTTCGTCAGACAGGCCACACCCTCGAAATGAGGATTAATTCATGGCCTGTATAATCAAAATTAGTTGATAATAATGGATTAATATAGCCTATTATGTAGACGTACGTTAATAAATCAATGTAAAAAGGACTGGTCGTGACAATACAATAAAAAGGGCTACCGCACTGTAAATAAGCTACTTGTTTCTTTTCAACTAGGTTGGAATAGCGCAACAGGCCAGCTGTAGGCTACTCACCTGTTGTCGGAAACCAGTTCAGGAGGAGGAAGTGCTTCAGAAAAAAATGACAGGGGAACAACTTTCACACCATGCCACGCTGCGATTGAACCAGTGGAAAGGGTTGGAATGTTTTTCGATTGCTTGTTTCCGAATTCTGCAACGTGTGACGGAATTTGATTCACAAAGCTCACAGCTGTAAGACTAAGCCACACTTCAATTGCGACTATCGTGGGTTGAAATCAGTGTTGTACGTTGACGGCGTCAACTTTTTGTTGACGCTGAGGCTAGCGCCTTCAGTTTATTTTTTAGTTGACGGAAGTGATAGCGCCGTCAACTATTTTGCCGATTTTAAGCGTCAAGCGCTATGCGTCATTTTTCGTCTTCATGGAAAATCTCGTTTCACAAAGTATATTGTATATTCTGGCCAGCGCGACTCATCCGAATTAGGCCTACCCGCTTTTACGTTGGTTGGAATGGCTACCTGGAATACAAGCGGAAGAAGTTTGCCAAATGGTGATCACTCTTATCGTGAGCAGGGCCGGATTTAGCCTAAGCGCTGCCCTAGGCAGATACGAAAAGTGCCGCCCCCCCAAAAAAAATTTTCGATGGTGCGCTACGATTTATATTTTCAATTCCTTACAAAAAGGTTATTTGCACTGTTTATTTGAATACATCAATGAATGTCATTGTATAATGAACTAATTGTTTAAAATCGCTTCCGGCGGGTTTTTTCTCTTGCAAACAAATCAATAATTTCTTCAAAGTCTGTAGAAACAAGTAAAGATGAGTAAATCCTCAAAAACATTGTTTACATACTTTAAGCATCAAGGCAAGCAGTGTTTTTTTTTAAAGTGTTTTGGGGGACCAAAACGGTCCTCCAAATTTCTCCAGCGGTTTCCCAAAATTTGGACTTGCAACTACAGTAGAAAAGTAATGGTTGTTTCTTGCTATGTCTTGTCGATAATACGAATATAGCCTACGATCAATAGTTCACGTCCGGAAAAAAGAATAAGTGGAGGTACAGCTAACAGCTGAATCAAAGAGTTATTCACAAGTGCACCTTCGATACTCGTCAATGTTTATTTTTGATTTATGGCGCATAATGTTTTTACGTGTGGAAACATAACAAGCAGAAGCCAACAAGCACACTTTGTTTGATTGTGCAGCAAACTTGTTTGGCGGCCGTGCTGGGCAGGCTGTTTGGTCGCTGTCACAATCATTTAAGCTGTGCCTTGTCGACTAATTCATTTTATGTTACGTTGATTGTATGTAGTTATGGCTATTTTTGGTATTTAAATGAAACACTTGCGGTCTCTTAAAACTACTTCGCGGTCACCCAAACCAAACCTTAAAAAAAACCTGAAGGCAAGTACACAAAATAGTCTGCAACTTTTCCATCAACCTAACATTGACTAAAAACATTTTTTTCTAGGCTCCTTTAAATTTACTAACAGTGAAACAAACCGAACAAAGATTAATAAAAATTGCACAGACAAAGCCTAGTCCTCCATATTAAGCGAAACAGATAAATAAAAGAAGCGCTAAGCAGCACATATTGTTGAAAACCAATCAAACGTGAAGTACTCTAGAGGCGATGACTTGCCGCACTGTTTATAAATGTGTGTGATGTGATAACATATTTATTAACTCCTATATATATATCTGTTGTGAATTATTATATTCACGTACAGTATTATCAATGTAATATATATTCGTATATTTTACCGCCCCCAATAATTTGCCGCCCTAGGCAACTGCCTACTGCTAAATCCTGCCCTGATCGTGAGCAGTATCGAGAAGGAGGGATCAGAGAGAGAAAGCGAAAAATCAATGAATGTCATCGCGGAGGTTGAAGAAACTTTATTTCAAGAGCTCTATGCCCCTGAAAAAAGCGATGTTGGTGCAGTGGACCTCGTTAAAATAAGATTTATATATGCTAAGTCAGCGTTTCTTAACCGGGGGTGCTGGAATAGACTGTAGGGGGTGCTAAACGCATGCAGTATAATTTTAAAACATGCCATTTTACTTTTCTGCATCTTTTCGTCTTTCTGCCAGTATCAGCAGATTCGCAAACGGCGTGATGAATATAACAAATATACTGTAGCTTCACTGTATTCCTGGACAATCATGGAGGACCAGGCACAGTGTAGCCTATGACCTGCCATTTCGTCTCTTGCAACTCAAATTTGAAGCCTGCTAGACTCTGGCAACGCCAGTTGAAGCATCCAACTGCAGAGTGTGAACAGACTCTCGAGACCCTTTTTACATTGCTTTCCTTTCAATCATACAGGCCAAAGTTTAATGGCGGCGCCAAAATTTTGACATGCTCTTTGCTCGCTGGCGGTATATTTTGTAATATTTGTAGTGAAGTTTCTTGTTGTCTAACAAACTGTGCTGTTGTTTTAAGAGAGTTGATTCACTTAGCCTACATATGGTTATAATTAAATTTCTGTTGGTAAATGAAAGGCAAATACCAAATCCTGAATCAAAACAGCAGCACAGTTTGTTAGACAACAAGATACTTCATTACAAAGTATATCGCCAGCAATCTGAAAGCATGTTAAAATTTCGGCCTCTACTAAACTTTTGGCCGGCACTGTAGTAGTTGTATGTTAACAATAGTTAGGGGGTGCTAGACTATTCAGATCTGTTTACAGGGGTGCTAGAGTCAAAAAAGGTTAAGAAACGCTGAGCTAAGCTATCACAGCACGCATGGAACAATGATAGGCTACCTTTCCAAGTAAACGTTTTCAAGACTTGTTTTTGAAATACAACACACCAATACCATTCAGCGCTGCTTTGGAACGCATGTTTTCGCTTGGAAAGGACATTATGCGTCCCAAACGCAGCAGATTGTCAGACAAACGTTTTGAAATGCTTGTGTTTCTACTAAGAAATAGCCAATAAGCTAAGGCAGCTACTTAGCCTACAATACAATCTCAAAACATAAAACCTGTTCTTTATTTATAGCTATTGTTAGCCTACACTTGGTTGAAATACTGCCGTTTTGTGAGACCCTGGCTAAAATAGCGCCAGAAATTCGCGCTGACGCCGTCAATTTATTTTATTGACGCGTACAACACTGGTTATAATATAGCCTAGGTTTATATATGTACGATAGCGACCTACAGGCAAGGCTACACTGTGGTAGGCCCACGAATAAGTATTTAGAACTTTCCAGTCTATTGCGTTTTGACTAAAGCAGTCAAACTTCTCAATGATCATTAGGCTATTATTAGCATTAGACTATTGTGATTTCAAAACCAGCAAATGCACGGCCACGGATTTTAGTGCAAACAAGCAAAAATTAGATACCTGTAGCCTACTGCTTACTTTGTAAATTGCTTGCTATTCCTGGATTGACAGACCAGCATGGCTCAAGTGGTGTTAAATATTGCCTGTGTTATAAAAAATATTTGTCAATTCAACAAGTAGCCTAATATTAGGCATACCCTACCACTGTAGCCTACTAGCCAGACGAGGGCATCTACTAGCCTACTTTAAACAAAATTTCGGGGAGGGGGCAGGCAAATAAGCACCATTGCACATGTTTGTAGACCCGGCAACGAGTTGACGAAGGTGAAACACTGGGGGGAGGGGCCTCCTCCAGAGAAAAAAACACCTAAAAATTGCGCATTTTGAGAATATTTTCAACCTAAATCAGTTGGTTAGCGCATGACTTCGTGAACGAACAGGCTTTAAGATCAATCGGCTCTGGTTCGACTCTCGGGGTGTGCGCTTGAGCAAGACATCTAAGGACTGCTCTCCATTCAGCGGCAAATATTGGATGGAATAATTCCTCGGCAACAATCAGAAACTTCACTCTGTCAACCTCGGTAACCAGCCCTGCGTCAAGAGCCTCTACAAGTGAAACTGCCAGGAATCTATCTTCTTCATCTATCGAGTCTTCTAAAGTTCGTTGATACACCACAGATTGACACATTCTTCCGCAACGGAGTTATACACTGACAGGTCCCACCTACTGCGCCGGGTGGTAAGCCGAGGGAAAACAAGAAGGTGGTCCGCTGTTTGGGGCTCGGTGCCACAGATACATGCAACTGGGCCCGTGTTGTAGCCCCACTCCACCATTGCAGACTTAGTGCGTCCAACACCAGTTCGGAGTCGATATAATGTTTTCCACTTTGCCCAAGGAGCGGTTGCTCCTGGGGGGAGGGACTCTGATGGTGGGACCTCCATTTCAGTGCATGATGGGTAATTTTCGAATTGTTGTTTCCATTGCTTAAGTCTTGTTTCTTCTTTTGTTGAGGTTTGTGGCTGAACGTGTGTTAGAAAGCTTTTTCTTGATTTCAACCGGGTTTGTGCAGCAGTTTTTCCATATAGAGGATGTTTTTCATCACATGTTTGTTTTAGCCTTTCAGCTTGACTGTTAACGTCTCTTCTTATGTGTGGTGGTGCAATACCAGCAAGCAGATAAAGTTTGTTGGTATATGTGGGCAGGGTTGGGACTATCGATTACGAATCGATATTCGATAGCGTTATTCTTTACTTTGTCACTATCGAATCCGTGTTTTCTTTTCTTTTTCAAATAAGTATCGATTAGCTGCTATTCTTTACTTTTTTGTGCGTTGAATCCGATGTTTGATATTCGGTACTTTTCTGTAAAGTTTACAAATAAACAACGTAAAATATTAACCGAATTCCACAATTTTATTGGGCAGACTTTGAAATTCTATTGAAAGGAGGAGCGAATTTTTTTTGCGGGGAAACCCTGGTTGATCGCAGTCAACTCGAACCCTGCGTTCTTTTGTTTAGGCCAGGTCCAGGCACTCATGCAGTTTGTTAGAAAGGGTCGTAATTATTAAAGCATGCCGATGCAGTAGGCTTGAGTGTGAAGTATTTTTCACTTCTTTGAATTTTTTTCAATTTGTTACTGCCTTGAGCATTCAGAAAGAGTGGTGGAATAATTTTTTTTTCAATATCGATTACTACATTCTTTATTCTTTACTTTTTTTTCTAGTATCGAAATCGGTTAATTCTTTACTTTTTTTAGCACTATCGAATATCGGAATATTCTTTACTTTTTCACTGTCGACTCCCATGCCTGTATGTGGGCTTCAGACACCCAGTAATAAGACGACAAGAATGGTTGAGTACCGAGTTAAGCTTCGATGAGTGACAGGACCTGTTCCAAACAGGGCATGCATATTCTGCTGTGGAGTAGCACAAAACCAATGCGGTCATTCTGAGGGTTTGTGGATTAGTGCCCCACCCAGAGTTGGTAAGCTTCCTCAGGATGTTGTTTCTGGTGTTAACCTTAACCTTTGTGTTTTCAATGTGCTTTTTGTAGCTGAGAGTACGGTCTAGTGCAGCGTTTCTCAAAGTGGGCGAAATCGCCCCCAGGGGGCGATTTCGAGCGCCAGGGAGGCGAAAAAATCAAAAGGGGCGATCGGGAGGCGAAAACACTCGAAGAGGGCGAATTTATCAAACCACCAATAACAGTCCAACGCGCTAATAACAGTCCAAAGCGTAAATCATTCACTGCAAATAGATGAATCCACCTTGATTGACAATGTATCGTTGCTGCTTGGATATGTGCGTTTTGTTCATAATATGAGAACTCAAGAAGAAATGATTTTTGCGCTCAGTCTTCCTACAGATATTCGGGCATCAAGCATCTTAATGCAGTGAAAAAATTCTACGAAGAGAAGGGGATTCCATTGAAGAATATTCTACAATGCACAACTGATGGTGCTCCGGCAATGGTTAGAAAAGCATCGAGGGTTCATTGCACTGATGAAAAGAGAAATTCCTGGACTTATTGCAATACATTGTGTAATTCACCGTCAGCATTTGGTTGCCCGTAATCTCAGTCCTGAACTGCACGAATCACTGAATATTGTGATAAAATGCGTCAACAACATAAAAGCTCATGCTTTCAACGGCAGATTATTTCGTTCACCTTGTTGCCAAAACAATTTGAACGTCTTTTATTGCATACCGCGGTAAGATGGCTTTCAAAAGGTGCTTGTTTGAGCCGCTTTTATGCCCTTTTTGTTTCAGTTATCGAATTCCCATCAAGCACTGACGCGACATTAGCTGAAGATGTGATACCCAGAATGACATCGCATATTTGGCAGACATTTACAATGTCATAAACGAAGTAAACAAAAAGCTTCAGGGAGAAATGATAACTCTCATCAAGTGCAAAAGCGTGATTACCTCATTCATTGCAAAGCTATCTTTATTCAAACAAAATTTCGGTTGAAATGTCTCCTCAGTTTTCCCATTTGAGCGAGAATGTTATTACAGAAGAACACCGGCAAAAATACTGCTCACATTTAAACACGCTTCAAAAAGACATGAAACTTCGCTTTGCATATCTCGTGGACCTCCATGTTCCAAACTGGGTGGTACAACCATTTTCTACCGAACCCACAGTCAGACATAGAAGTGGAACTTCAAGAGCAGTGCATTGATATGCAAACAGATGATGAGTCAAGAGTGAAATTCACAAATGATCGATAGCCTACGATTTGTTTTGGTGCCAGGTTGCTGGCAAATATGAGCTTTTCTGGAAAGAAGCTAGAATGTGGATTTTGTCGTTTCCTACTTCATATATGGTTGAAAAGGGGTTTTCGGCTGTGACATTGATGCTTTCAAAGCAAAGAAATCGCTTGCTAGTTCATAAACGTGGTGATCTTCGACTCTTGTCTTACGAAGATGTCGCCAAACATTTGAAAACTTTGTAAAAGTCGCCAAGCTCATCTATCCCATTGAACATTACCCTATCATGTTACTGTCAATTTCGTTTCCCAAAACTGAATTTGTCTATCACTCTATTATCAATGTTCATTTTACTTGACAGAATTAGGGGGGCTAAATTTTATTTCAATAACGAAAAGGGGGCGATGGACTAAAAAAGTTTGAGAAACACTGGTCTAGTGTCACTCCAAGGTAGACGGGGTTAGGGCAGTGCTCCAGCTTTGTTCCCGACCAGGAGATTTTGAGGGTCCTTGTAGCTTCTCTGTTTTTTTAGGTGGAAAATCTATCAAGGCTTTGTCAGTCCGAAGATAAAAGTTCAAAACCAACCAAATGATGCTGTAACAGAGAGTGAAATGAAAATTTAAAATGTTTCTCGTGGGGGGCAATTCCTACCTCTGGCTGGTGCCGATACACTATCAGTTTCTTCAGTGATGCTGTTAAATTCATTTCTTGGATTAGCCTACATTTTGAGGTGTCTCTACACTTTCATCTTGTTTTAAAAAATTTTGATCCAGCATTTCTACACGAGATAATTCTGAAGCCTACTTTCCAACTAGCCTAAGATCTTCATGAGATGAATTAGAAACTTTATTACATGAGATACTTTATTAGAACTTCTGAATCATCATGCTTTTTTTGCAGAATATGCAAAATCAATTTTGTTTCGTAATTTTAAAATATTTTATGTAGCTGAAGCTATAGTTTCGCTTTGAAGTAGAATTATTTGTCCTGAATTTGTTTCGATTAGTTGATAAATAAACTCTCTGTGTCTCTGATAAACAAAAGAATACTGACTGACTGCAGAAGGCCTTGGAAGTCCAAATTGGTGGCTGCAAATAAGTGCGAGAAAAACTAATTGATATGATTGTGATCACGATAGCAGTGCTTCCACTTTGAAGGATTTTATCTCAAAATCGGGATTTTGCAACGCTTTGAAGGATAAAAAAAGGAAATGAAGATCGGATTCGGAAGGATTTTTAACAATTTTACAAGGAAATTTTGGCTTAAAAAGGAAATTGTTGTTTTTAGCAATTTTAAATTTTTTTTTATTGATATTTCCATTCAAAAGTTCTAAAAACGACTGGAATAACAATGATCAGCTGGTTTCCGTCGTCACTCACCATCCGGAACCTTCTCTCACTCTCTTTCCCGTTCTCGCCTTTCTGTCGCTTGATTTCTTTTTTCGGCATTTTGGGAATTGGGCGTGAGTGCAGACTGCAGTGAGTGAGTTAGTTCTCAAATCTTTTAGTTAAAATTAGGTAATCCGTTGATTTACAGTTGAGCTTGGCTGACAAAGTTCACTGTGCTTCGACTAGCTTCGACGTACAGTTAGGTATGATAAACTTAGGCTAGTGGCATCCTTCCGGTTTAGAAAAGTTAATTTTTGCCCATATGCTAACCTGTTATGGTGTGATAATAATAACTTATAGCTAGCTAGGCTGTGTAGTGTAGGCTACACACAGTCAGACTGAGTCAGTATCATGAATAGGCCTAGTATCCTGAAGTTTTTTGTCAGTCTCACATGATTGTGAAGACGTTACTGACAAGGAGAAAAAAGAGATCCTAGCCCAGGGGTTCCCAAACTGGGGTACATGTACCCTTAGGGGTAGCCTACATTTCGACTATTCAAGGGGTAGGCCTACATTAGATTAAGTATAAGGATATTCTTTCCATAACTTCTAATCTGCTTTAAAATATTTTTTATCACTTGATGATGTTAATAATTTGAACCGCGATTTCACTGCGAATGCTCAGACACTGCAGTCTGGGACAGGGATGCAAGAGGAACTGATTGAACTCCAACATGATGGCTTTGCACGCGATGTGTACTCTGAGAGAAATTTAAGTGATTTTTGATTTACGATGTGCAAGTCGTACAAAAAGATTGCGAAACCTGCTATTCATGCATTGTTGTTGTTTCCATCAACATGGTTGTGTGAGTCAACATTTTCAGTGCTGCTTGGAATCAAATCAAAAAACAGATCACAGCTCAAAACACCTGAACATGATTTTCGTTGTGCTGTTGCTAATGTTTCACCTCGTATTAATGAGCTTGTTGCTAAAAAGCAGGGTCATCCATCACATTAGCTAGGATTGCTGGGCTTATTCAACCGATATATTGTTTGTTTGTTTGATTGATTGTAGTGTTTGTTTAACCTTGGATTACATTGGTATGAATAACTTTGTGTGCTTTGATTGGTACAAAATATCATGTATGCAGTCTTCTAATACAGCTGTACTGTTAATTTGTAGCAATATCTAAACTTTCTAAAGCCAAAAATATGAGAAAATTTTGGGGGTAGGCCTACACGAGCAAATCTATAAACTGACCAAAGGGTACCGGTGAACAAAAAGTTTGGGAACCCCTGTCCTAGCCTATAGTGCTAAGTTTGCGTATCACGGAAAACTGAATTAAACACAAAAATAAATTTATTAATGGATGAATAATTCGTTACTGGACATTTACCAACTGTACATTTTCGATGGTAGGGATAGGTTAGGAGTCTGGGTAGGAAAGATGAGAGTGGTAATTGGTAAATGATGTCCAGGACTCCAGGTGGTAAATGTCCCAGAACCGACTAACTGACAAGCAGTTTTTTGGCTGGACAGTGAACAAAGGAAGTAAACCATGTTATTGTAAAATATGTGCTGCTTTTATGTAGCCCACTGTTCTAATAAAACAACGTTGCTTCGACATACCGGTGCTACGGTAGGCTACTGGAAAAAAATCGAGATTAAATAGCTTTAGCTGAGATTATAATAAATTTAAAGTTGTATTAGCACCTTTTTAAACTTAGTTTCGGGAGAGAGTTTGCTTTTTTATACCAAAGACAGGCAAGACACAACAATACCACAGGGTTGAGCATTACAACAGTAGGCCTATATATTTTTTACATATTTACAAAATAGTTTAGCATTCAAACGTTTTCGGCTTAACATAAGCCCTATCAGGAATATGAAAATATTAATAAAATGCAATAAATTTCAACTTCTTTTAAACTTAAATAACATCAAAAATAACCTCGCCTATGAAGGAAATTTTGAAGGATTTCCTACTTAGAAAAAAGGGATTTTTCAGGACAAAAAAGGAAACTGAAGAAGATTTATCAATTGCCAGAAGTGGAAGCACTGCACGATAGGCTATTTTTTATTAGTTCGATATGCTGATCACGACTATCATGTCAAAAGTGTTTTAACCACAAAGGAATAATGTTGAACTAATGCTTAATTCTGAGAAATTCTAAGAAGTCTAAAAGATAGAGTAGAGTAGCTTACCGGTATCAATCTTTTTGTGAAAACTAAAGCCACTGTTACAAATATTAGGCTACTTAAAACTAGAGATGAAAAAGATTAATTACGAAAAGTGGGGGTGGGAGCAAAAAAGTTCAGTGGGGATCAATTGTCCCCCACTTTCCCCTTAACAAAGGCCCTGAAATAACTAAGCCATTAGCAACAGGCCCAGATTTAGGGGGGCAGAAGGTGCAGGTGCCCCCCCCCCCCCAACTTTTAAAGGGCCCCCCTACGTGGAAAAAATGTGATTTTGTGTTTTTTTTTTCTTTCAGCCTTTGAAGTCCCTACAAAATGCTGTGCAGTGGTGGATTAATGCTACTGTATACGTAGAGGTATTATTTGCATGGGGGCCCCCCGATCTAAAAGTGCCCCTGACCCCCCATCAGCTAAATCCGGCCCTGATTAGCAAGCCTAAAGAGATCAGGGCAGTAGCCTGCAATACAAGCGAAATGATACCTAAAAATATATCATATAGGCTAGGTGTTTATTGATCAAAATTGCTAATAAGTAGGCCTATCAGCAGTAGCCTATGCACCTTGGTAATGGTTGCTGAAGTCTCAACAAACTTTCGACAGGAAAGAAGTTTTGGTTGAAAGATGAGTTCCAAAACATCGACTGAGGACACAC
Organism: Aplidium turbinatum; assembly: GCF_918807975.1. NCBI lineage: Eukaryota > Metazoa > Chordata > Ascidiacea > Aplousobranchia > Polyclinidae > Aplidium > Aplidium turbinatum. The sequence continues at coordinate 17,014,408 of NC_137480.1, read as the reverse complement.
ACTATTTACATCGCATGACCGTTTGTTAAAATTTGGATGAAAATAATAAGCCACCTAAAAATAAATGTTGTTGATATTTTGCCAGTTTGCTAATGATTCCGAAAGCATGTAACTCTGATTTTAGTATCATAGGTTACTAATCTAACCTTTCAATTTACATTAATTAAAACGCTTAAGCTATTAGGTCACCTTACTTAAAAGAACTAGCTGTTTTATGGACACCATCAGCATTTATTGACACCTACGCGGTTCACTGTTTGGCAATATTGTTACCAGATGGGGATGATTCTGTCTCTAATTTGGAGAAATTTTAAGGTTGTTGGAGATATAAATCGTAATTTGGGAATTTTTAAATTTTCAGAAAATAAATCAAAGAAACACTCCTGAACTGGAATCCTGGTTACGTCGGCTTTAATAAAGTTGTTTTTTTGAAATCACGCAGGGGACGTCTGGCAACGCTGTTTGGCAACTAAGTAACTTTTTTACTTTCCTCCAAGCGATTATGACTTCCAGTTGAAATTAATAAGCTGTAAAATTTTCTTGCTTTGAGTAGACAGTAAAGCATAGGTTTAAAGGCCAGAACTAACTTGCAGATGTTTCAGGATGATTTGACTGCAGCCATGCCTAATTTCAACAAAGCAGCTAAGCTAATAATAGGCTATATTTACCTGATTAAGCACTCCTGCTGTGCGTCGTGATGTTAAGCAGAAGTTGTGCTCCAACAGTCTTGAAATAAGCCGATTGTAGTATTGTAAGCACAAAGTTGGTATTACATTGCAAAAATTTTCAAATTCCACCAATGCCTGGGTTTTATCAACGTAAAGAAATCTCCCGTCTGCAGACCATTGCAAACTCTGAATAAAATCGCTTTTTACTGCTTTCTGTAAAAACTTTAAAAAAAAGTCCCGCGAATAGATCACATCATGCAATAAGTTAAGAATCTGCCTGCGCTGAGAAAGAGAAGTTGATGGCTTCATAATCTTAAATGATTGGAGTATTGCCAAATTCCAGAAACTATTGATTTCAATTATGACTTCATACACCGAATGCTAATCTTAATGAACTGGATAAACACAGCAGAGTTCCAATGCAGGCTACTGTAAAAGTTTTTCGGATCTTGCAAAATATTTCATTTGCTTTGTTTAGGCATTAGACCTACTAAGCGTTTATCATCGAAAAAAATAATTTGCAACTTATTCATTTCAACAACGTTAGTATTTTTTTTTCTTGTTTCATTGGCAGGCCCAGATTAAGGTCAAATGGAGCCCCTGTGCTAATGAATTTTATGGGGGCCCTTCCCAGCTTACGTGGAGCGTAATGGAAGTAAGCTGGTTTCGCTTGCAGAGGAAACCGAGCCTTGCTTAGGTAAGTTAGATAGGCTTAACTTTGAAATAGCACGTGATCGATGATTAAATAAGCATGTGCAAATTAAGTCAACAATGTTTACGTTATAATGGATGCAAAATCAGCAAATTGCAATGAAAGGTTATTCTGAATTTCTATTCTAAACTGCTCTTTCATTCACTACTAACTACCAATAGGATTTAGAAAACTAACATGAAATTCAGTCGAACGACTTTTTTCTGGCTTTCTTTGCTGCAAAGTCTGTAAGGATATAAAATTGAGAAGTCGCACTTTATCACACTCTGTGCTGAGAAGACTCAGATTAGCCAACCGCTCTTGTGTCATTGTAGACCGAAGTAGCCTACGTTTGTGATTCTTTTCAGCTTAGAGAATGATCTTTCTCCAGAAAAGTTAGTGACCATCATACAAAGAAACAATCTAAGAATTGTTTCAACATTAGGGAAAGCAGCTTCAACTTTCTCATTGTTTATTATCTGGTACATGTTTTCATGACTAAAACTTGCTTTATTCCCGTAAGCCTTTTTAAGATACAGGTAGAAATTCAAAAGTTCGTCAACAAGACAGAGATCAACATCAATAGGAAATTCTTTCGCTAAATTCATGACACTCTGTAAAATCTGTTCCTTTGATGTAGGCTACGTATGAAGATCAATTAAAAACGAGAAATTCGTAGCAACTCTTTTGTAAATTATTGTTATTTGTTATTCAAAATTTGTTATTTTATTTATTTCATTTTTAGGATAAGTGGGGCCCTGTGTCTGCGGGGCCCCTGTGCTTTAGCGCACCCTAGCACAATGGTTAATCCAGGCCAGGGGCGCCGGAAGCGGGGGGCAGGGGGGGCGAATGCCCCCCCTGCCCTCAATTTTTCTGCAGATGGAGGGGCAGGGGGGGCAATGGTGCCCTTTTAAAGTCATGTAAGCTACTGCACATTTTGCAATATAACAATTACAGCTATTCGCTTTTAGCCTAATTTCTTAATCTTTCATTTTTGCCTCAAAATAATATTTACGGCACAAAATTTTGCAACACAGTAGCCTACAGGCCTTAAAACTCGTTTTTTTTTTCGGCAGCCATTGTGGCCTACCGGAAGCTTCTTCTCGGCGGCCAAATCTGCGTGCTTGGAGGCCAAAATACAAAATAAAAATAACGAAAGCACAAGTAAATAGAATTAAACTTGCAACAATGCTAAAATGATCACTTAGCGTTGTTGAAGTCTGGGCGACGTTCTACAGTAGAATCGTTGCACCACGCAATATAGTGAGGTAGATAACCCTGAGAATACTTCATTTGGTGACACAAGCATGAAAATTGGCACACACGTGGTCACAGCGGTAAACCATAATTTCTTCGTGGGAAAATTGTAACTTAAAGTTCCCGGATCCTTTCGTCTGCATATAATGACCGAAGAAACACACACTTGAACTTCTTTTCAAACAGTGTATTTCTGTAAAAATTAGCCCACGGCTACCAAAAACGAGGGGGTGCAACGCGTACACCACTGAAAACTGTCACTACAGAACAGATTACTTGGATAAAAGACGGAACCTTTGTCCAGCTAGCAAGCACTAAGCCAACAGTTAAATGTGCGGCCAACTTTCAAACAATCATTTTACGAATGACCAGAATAGATATCAATATCTCAAATTCACGTAGAAAGTAACTGTGACGCAATAAATGAAAGACAATTATGAAGTCATTCCAACAGGTGTTTAAAGCTGATGTAATATTTCCTGTTTAAACAGGCCCAAACAAGTCCAAACAAGTTTGACACAAGTCTATGAACGATGGTGCAATTTTGGCACATTTTCTAGCAACTTCCATGACGTAATATTCAGTAGACTTGAACGGTTTTATATGACGTTTGATTTGTACAGAGATTGGCCGTAACATAGCGGCCCCTAGTTATGACAGTCTAACATGGCATAACTAAAAAAGAATTGAAGGACAATCGTGAGCCAATGAATAAAAACACATGATACACAAATTGTTTGAATCACTCACGTTTAAGTTAATACGCAAATACAAAGGGCATGCAAAGAATGAACAGCAATACGAAATAATACACGATACATGAAATTGGTACCATAGGTACACGCTAAAATGACGCTATATACAATGGTTGCGCTAATAACCGACTGTTCCGGGCTCAGACAAGGGTCGGCCACCGCAGACAAAACCAAGCTCAAACCCTAACACTTAGGTGTTCTTTACGGGGGCGAGGCACGAAATATCCCTCAACACGTAGTCTACTTTTACTTTCCCCGTACTCTCATCATAGTTGCAGACGGCAACTTTGGCTCTACGAACCACAGGCTTCCCTTTCCTAATTTGTGGAACTACCTCATGCACCCTCCCAAGTTGATACTTCCCACGTTTACCAATGTCTTGGAGAGAACCTACCACTACAAGTTGACCAGGCTCCAAATTCTCGGCCATTTTTAGCCATTTTTTCCGGCCCTGAAGACCTGGCAAGTAAAAATCGATCCATTTACTCCAAAACTGCTGAGAAAGTGACAAATTGAACCGATAATCCCTTCTTAATTGGTCACGATCATGTGGTTGCCCAACAGCACAGTATGGGTCTAAGTATGGGGTCAAAAGTGAGGCAGGGGTGATGACAGTAAAATCCCTAGGGTCGTCACTCAAAGGTACCAAAGGGCGTTCGTTCACGATCCGAACGGCACTACCTGTGTACGTAAGCAGTTCAATAAAACTGGGCTTACGTATTGAAGAGTCCAAAATGTGAAAAAATGCAATTTTAAATTGTTTAACCATTGCCTCCCAGGCGCCACCTTGCGCCGGAGCATACGGAGGTATAAATTCCCAGTTTATCTCTCTCTGTCTCAGGGCGTTGTGAAATTCAGCTGATTCTATCAACTCGGGTAACTTCTTAGATGCTGCCTGAAAGGTACTTCCATTATCGGAATAGATAGCATTAACCTGCCCACGTAAATCTGTAAACCTTGTAAAGGCAAGTAAAAAATCACTCAGCGACAATGACGTAACCAGCTCAACATGAATAGCGCGAGATGCCATACATGTGAATAAGAGTCCCCAAGCTTTTTTGTGACTCCTACCTTCAACAAAGGTCAATGGTCCAAGATAGTCCAAGCCGCAATCAAAAAAGGGTTTCCTATGGGCAGTTGTGCGAGACAAAGGTAAATCAGACATGAGCTGCCTTATAGGCCGAGCTTTCTCAATCGCACATACACCACAATCATTAAGATACCTCTTCACGGAAGCATTACCATTAGCGATCCAAAACTTCTGTCGCGTAGACAACAAAGTGTGCTGTACTCCACAGTGCGCATTTCGATTATGATGCGACAGTACAACAAGCCTAGTGAAGGGGTGCTTCGAAGGCAAAACAATCGGATGCTTTGCTTCTAGAGAAATCTCGGGAGAATTACTTAAGCGCCCTTCAATGCGGATTACACCACCATCATCTACACAAGGTCTGTACTTTTTAAGTGAACGCAATCCTTTCAAGCGTTCCTTCTCACGTTGCGAAGCGCCAACACTACCCCGCTTTATCACTTCCTCAAGTGCATCCGGCGATCGTTTGGTCATTAAATGTAACACATCGCCATACACGCTTTTCTGAACAAACTTCACAGTTAAGTCTAAGGCTCTATTAAGATAAGAGGCGTCCAGTTTTGGCTTCATAAAGCTACGCTTTTTCGTTTTACAGCACAAAAATTCAACAAAAGCAACCAAATAAGCAATTCTCTTTTTCATAACATACAAAGAAGGTGCGGCCTCGATCAATCTGTGAAGGCCACCCTGTCCAACGTCAAGCGACCCCTCTTCGTCACGAAGATATAGGCTATGGACAGGTACTGGAGTGGGGTTTTCTACAGATGGAATTTCTTCACACTGATAGAGAAGACTAGAACCATTTAACCACAACTCTCGAGACTCTTTCTTTGTAATAAGATTTGGCCTTGTGCCAACATCAGCTGGGTTCATATCGGTAGGGCAAAAACGCCAATCCTGGGCTCCAGACAACAATAAAATATGCTCAACTCGACGCGTAATAAACTTATTCAAACGTAAATCAGGGTTCTTAACCCACTGCAACACAGTCCGAGAATCACACCAAAAATACTTACTGCAGTCGGGCATCTTCAATGCCTCGTAGGCCTGCTTCACGAGTCTTGCTGTATTTAAAGCGGCAACAAGCTCTTTCCTAGCTATCGGCCAAGAAAACTGATTTTTTACAACAATGGTAGATTTACCCAGAACGAAAGACACACTCGGAACTCCGTTAACCAGTCTACGTAAGTAAACAACAGAAGAGAAAGCTTGATTCGAAGCATCACTAAACCCATGCAATTGATATGAAACAATATCATCAGGACTGCACACACCAGAGTTTGCAAAATACCATCTCGGTAACGAAAAATCCTTAAGCAGGTCCAAAGAGCGAAGCCACGACTCCCACTCTTTAACAAAGCTATCAGGGACCTCGGTGTCCCAATCAAACTTGTCTATCGCCAATTGCTGAAGTAGGCCTATAAGGCGTGCTTTTAGAAAAAATGGCGCTCCAAAGCCTAGCGGATCAAAATTTTGTCCAAGCTGACTGAGCATACTTCGGCGCGTGTGTTTAGCTAAGGGCTTTAAGGAACATGCGATACGCATCTCGTCAGACTCGGTTTGCCACACACAACCCAATGTCTTCGCTGATGGCAAAGTCATATTTTCAGTCTGAAAGTCAATGTCACGAATCAAAGGTGAAAGCATCTCATTATCCAAATTTGACAAGACAATCATAGACTCCTTGTTAGCACTCCACTTAACAAGTTTAAACCCACGGCTATCAAACAAAGCAATTGATTCATGAGTGATTTGCTGAGCTTCCTCTAAGCTATCAGCCGAAAATATAAAATCATCCATGTACATATTATTTGCAATATTGCAGAGAGTCAATTCACCAGCACTGCTGGGATTCTGCTCGATCATTTTCTTTATAGCCAAGCAAGCGATATACGGGCTACTCTTTATTCCCCAAGGGTGTACACAAAAACGAAATGGTACAATCTTTCCACTTTCAAGGTCATCATCTTCAAACCACAATATGCGAAACAAATCCCTTTGCGACTCAGGTAACTTTATTTGAAAGAAGCATTTAGTCACATCAGCCATGAGACCAAATCTACCAAGCCGAAATCTAGCCAAGACATCTACCAGAGGGTTTAACAAGTCAGGACCCGAAAACATTACATCATTAACACAAGTTCCTCGAAATTCAGACTTGCCATCGTAAACAATGCGCTTTTTTAATTGTGACGTAACAAAGTATGGTAAATACCATTCAAATCCCTTGACATTTCCTGCTTCACCAGTACGCTCAATATAGCCATTTGATTTAAGATCTTTCATGGTGTCAGTAAGGAAATCACGAAGTTCAGGTTGTTTTAAAGCTTTCTTTCTTAAAGCAGCAGCTCTATCTGACGCCAACACAAAATTGTTAGGTAGATCAATATCTTCCTTCAACGGAACAGGTATCTCAAATCGACCATCTTTCAACTCAATATTCGGTTCGACAAGTTCTCTAGCCAAAATATCATTGCGAGACAATTCACAGGTTTCATTTTGCAAAGTCAAATCCTGAATGACTTTATTCAGGTCTGCTATTTCCATATCGCGAGACTCAATTTTACGCTGAAAGCCAGAGATGACATCCGACTCTGAAGACGTCTGCACTCTGCACACTTTAGCAACGCTTTCAACTAAGGGTGACTTACCACCACAAGCCAACCAACCGAGAGGAGTGAGTAAAGCATGCGGTTCACTGCGATTTTCACCAACACGTTCTTCTTTTGCCCACATCAAATAAGCGTTGTCATTGCCAATCAGTACATCTACAGTACTACAATCATTCAAATGAAACATATTCACGTCATGAAAATGACGGAAACTACTTAAATCCTGCTTATGTGGTAAAGTCTTAACATCGTCAGCCCAAGCTGGGTTAACCACCGAGGTTATATCACAAAACAGTTCATCAGTCTCTAACGACTGGATGTTGAGTTTAACAAGGTCAGCACAAGTAGGTTTCTGACCAGCCAGAGTATCCATTTTAAACGACGCTTTATCATACGGTTTAAGACCAAGTTCGCACACCAAGTCACTCGAAACAAAGGTCAACTGCGAACCAGGATCATGCTGACAATACACCAACTTCGATTTGCCAGTCATTGGATTCAAAACACGAGCAGCAGTAACGCGGTTAAAGGCTGCTTTAACATTTCCAATCTTAACATTACGCACAGGAACTCTGGCACCAGCATCATCTTTACCGACCAAATCCAGAGAATCACGTGACGTCACATAAAAATCATGCAGAAGAAAATAGTGTTTCCTATCGTTGGTAGGTCCACACTTACGACAGTTGTTTGCATGATTACAGTCTCTAACCATATGCTGGCGCAAACAGTTCAAGCATTTTCCAGCTTTCACAATGACATCTCTCCGACGTTTAGGTGTCAAGCGCAAAAATTCTTTACAATTAGACAAAAAATGATATTCAACTTGACCACGTGACGAACAACAAAAACACGCCGGTATGTCACTATGTCTGGCCACACCGCCGCGCGGTGCGCCAACAGCAGTCGAGTACTGCGAACTCCCTGAAATCACATTATCATGGGGTTTTACCGACGTCTGCCTAACCGGACATGAAGGCAATTTTCCTTTGCCAAACTTTTTAAAATGCTGCGACTCACCAGAATCGCCCATTAGCATAATGCTAAAATCAGTCGACTTGCGCGTTTCCTCCCGTACTACAAAATCAAACAAACTCTGAAAAGTAGGTTCCTCAGTGCTACCATACTGATCACCTAAAAAGTCAAGATAACGCTGCTTAGCGTCAAACGGGAGTCGCTTAGCCAAATCCAAAACAAAACGTCCTTCTAATTTATCACGCTGACCATAAGCTTTCGCGTAAAGCAAACACTGCGACAATTCATCTTTAAACTCTTTCAAATCACTGGAAGAGATAGAAGTCAATTTGCTACCATAGCGATACTTTCTAATTTCTGGTTCTGCGAAAAGACCTCCACGAACTCCAAAACGTTGGGACAAGCGAGCTAACGACATTTCTATCCTGTCTTCCTCTGACAAGCCAGGAGTGTCAGAAACCAAATTAGCAATCGTTTGTGCAGCTGTTCTAACACAAGCTGCTTGCAACAAAGTCAAACGAGTTCCCTTAAAGGGCGAAGCTGCCATCAAGGCCATAACACGATTTTTAAAGAAGACAAATGGCATATTATTACCATCGTAACCAATCAAGGCCGCCTTATCGAAGAACGTCCTACTATTTTGGTATTCAAAAAAGCAATCCTGCTGTTGAGAACTCGATTTAGCGGGAGAAGACAAGCTATATCCCTTAAGGGGCTGAGTGGGCTCAGTCACATGCACAGCCCGATCACGATCCTCACACACGTTAAAATCAGGAGACGCGATACGCCTCTCACAACCACCCAAATTACGTGTAGCTGGGCGATCAAAAACTAGCGGCGCTGAAAACTGTGAAGGGGGCAAAGCATTACTGCTAATGGCGGCCCCGTGACCTGTACGCTCTGGGGGAGGAGTTCGGTTGTAATTTGCAGGCCTTGGCTCTACAGCCTTCGGAAGACCCTTAGCCGCGGCCCCGAGACCTCCTGAAACAGCTGGAAAACATGTGGATTGTACAGGTCCACTTACGGATTGAACAGGCGTCTGGAAAAGGTTAGGTAAATTAAACTGTGATTGATGTTCACTTCTGGAATGCCTAGAAGAGCCCTTCCTAGAACTACGCCGGGAGCCCAACTCAGAACGATATTCAGCTAAAACTACCTCTTTACGTTGTTCGGCCCTCAACTGAGCGTCTTTGAGTGCGAACTCAGCAGCTCTAGCTTCGGCTCTCGCGGCGGCCTCAGCAGCTCTCGCTTCGGCCTCAGCTCTCGCGGCAGCCTCTGCTCGTGCGGCCTCAGCAGCTCTCGCGTCGGCCTCAGCTCTCGCGGCAGCCTCAGCTCGTATGGCTTCAGCAGCTCTCGCGTCGGCCTCAGCTCTCGCGGCAGCCTCAGCTCGTATGGCTTCAGCTCTTGCGATGGCCTCAGCAGCTCTTGCTTCGGCCTCAGCTTGGATCTGGAGCTCCTCTCGTCTTAACTGTAGGTTAATTTGTGCAACTATCCGTGACGAGCTCTCAGACATCCTAGTGCTTACATTTGAGGCGCTATCCTCAGGATGTATGTCAGCATCCAACCTATCTGAGAACTCACTTTCTTTTTGTTCGAAGTTATTTTTTAACGAGTTAAATTCGGGATCTACCCTATCACGAAGTTCTGCCAAGATTGCAGAGTTAACAATTTTACTCAAAAGAGCATGGAAATGCCGTAATTCCTCTTCTAAAGTAGATAACTTAGATCTAAAAATTAACAGTTCCTGCTTATCACTCAAAGAACCTAGGGCTACAGAAAGTTTCCCAATTTGAGTCAAAATATCCCGTCTAAGATGCCGGGCCTCTCGAACTGACTTAGCCTCATCGTTAATGGGTCCCTCCCCAGAATGGCCTGCCCGACCGCAAAGAACATCATCAGGCTTAAACTCAGTCGAGTCGACGGCGGTCGAGTCCCTGTCACCACCGAGTGTAGACATATTAAATGTTAGGGCTAAATTTAACAATTAAAAAATTAAGTTACACAAACACACAAAATTACAGTAGTTATAAAAAACTTAACTGCAAAGACCGTAAAAATACAAAAAAGAATTTAAATGCACGATACCGTAGCTGTACGAGTATGTGAAGTCCAAACGTCCACAAAACTTGCTTGGATTCTTCCACTTGAATCTTCAAGCACAGATGGATTGCCTTTAATCTTCTTTCTTGCCAATGAATGTCAAAGTTATTTTTTTTCTGTACCAAACTGAGAAGAAATGTCTTTAATTTTCTTTGCTTCTTTAGACTACCAACCAACAAGATCTTCTTTTATTATTTCTTTGCTTCTAAGTGCTTCTTGGCCTACCAACTAACTAACTTCGTCTTTTATTTTTTATGGTCACAGCGGTAAACCATAATTTCTTCGTGGGAAAATTGTAACTTAAAGTTCCCGGATCCTTTCGTCTGCATATAATGACCGAAGAAACACACACTTGAACTTCTTTTCAAACAGTGTATTTCTGTAAAAATTAGCCCACGGCTACCAAAAACGAGGGGGTGCAACGCGTACACCACTGAAAACTGTCACTACAGAACAGATTACTTGGATAAAAGACGGAACCTTTGTCCAGCTAGCAAGCACTAAGCCAACAGTTAAATGTGCGGCCAACTTTCAAACAATCATTTTACGAATGACCAGAATAGATATCAATATCTCAAATTCACGTAGAAAGTAACTGTGACGCAATAAATGAAAGACAATTATGAAGTCATTCCAACAGGTGTTTAAAGCTGATGTAATATTTCCTGTTTAAACAGGCCCAAACAAGTCCAAACAAGTTTGACACAAGTCTATGAACGATGGTGCAATTTTGGCACATTTTCTAGCAACTTCCATGACGTAATATTCAGTAGACTTGAACGGTTTTATATGACGTTTGATTTGTACAGAGATTGGCCGTAACAACACGTACTTTGGACCATGTAGATTTCAAAAGTTTAATTAACCAAACAAAAATTCAAAATGGCGGCCCGTGACGTCAAAATTCAAAATGGCCGCCATTCCGGTCCTGGACTGACGTAGGAAAGTTGCTTTATGAAAGCAATGTAGATGTGTCTCATTTCTTACTACCTTGAAAATGTTACTTTTAAGACAGTATGAATGATTTAAGATGGTATTCAACAAAAACAAGTGTGTAACGTACTATGGACAGAGAAAGGGTTTCACAAATTTGACAGTCAGGTGTGCAGAATAGTCTGAAGGCTAAACTTTGATACTTCCACCCAAACAGACTTAAAATACTTTCTTAAAAAGACAATTCATGTACAGCCAACATTTCTGTTATCAGTTATTACTACTGAGTACGTAAATCATGCTCATGACAATGATTAACATGTAAATAATATTATCTATTCATGGTCACAAGGACAGGAACATAGTGAAGTGCATGGTAAATTTGCATTTTTACATTTACAGCTTTTGCATTCTTTTTTACAATTGCATCGTTTTAGTTCTTTACATGCTTCGGCTACGGGGCCTTTTCTTGTCCACATAATGTCCCATGTTCCCCCATCTCCAGATTTCCACCCCCAGTTACTTGGAGATGGCAATTCTGGACTCTTTTCAAGAGCTCGTCCCCAAATGTGTCCGACCTGATATGCTGCCCGAAGAACATGCAATTTCAGCGCATCTTCTGTTGGTGGAATATTATTATATTGTTTATTTTTAAGTGTAAACAAAGTCATTCTTGCAGTGTCTACCTTATCAACAGTGCTACTTTTATCATAAAGATATACCGTGAATTTTTGAATGATCGCAAAATCTTCTGCATTTATTTCCTCTGGACACTGACTGAGCTTCTGAAATGTTGGCGTCACATCTGGATACACTGACCACGTTGCAAAGAACGACTTCTTCCCCTTTCCTTTCATGCCTGAACAAGAGTCACAGCCACTAAAGGCATGAAAGAACAACAGCCCTTTGCATTTCTGTGAACCCAGGACAGAAAATATCTGATGAATAGGAATCCATCTTCTTTTGTTTCCTCTCCCGAAAGATATCCAGAGTTTGTGAAGTTCATTCTTGCTCAAGTTTTCAAACAAGTCAGTTCCAATAACGACCACATCAATGTCATTAGCCAGGATGGCTGCTTTTTGTATAGTTTCATACTTGAGACCATGATGAAGATGAACAAACATTTTGGTATCGGCTTCTTCTTGGTTTGAGCTCAAATTAACTAAAGCGGGATTGTCATTATTAGTAACAGCTTTTTCATTCTTGGAAGCGTAAACGATATCATCCGGTGGCATGAATTCTTGGATGGAATCAGCTAAGAATGGATAAAGTTCTTTTTTATTGTCTGTATTTTGCAAAAAGTTTGGCCAGTTCTTTGGGACTCTCCCATCTCGAGTAACTCTCCGCCTGCTACTATTACCCTTCTTTATACGAGCATGAGATTTGATGCTTCCGTCCTTGTAAGTGTCAAACACAACATCCGTTCATTTGTGCTTTCTGGCATTTGGCTTAATTTTCTCCACGAAGTCCTTCTGGGCATATTCACCAAACGTATGATGTTTTGGTGTAGTAGAGCGTACTAAACATGCTCCATCTATCACCATCATGTCTACATCGTCCAGTAAAGCAGGTTGTGCAGGTACCACATTCTCTAGGCAACCCATTAAATCTGCTTTCTGTGTTTGGTAAAGATCACCTCCTGAACTTAAAGCTACTGGGAATCGTTGGTTTTTATGGCTAAAAAATTCAGGCAGATCAACTTGTCGGATCTGGCATAAAATAAAGAGCTTTAAAAAAAGGCCGTAGTCACCCTTCATTGTGCTCTGATTCCCTTTTCGTGTTGTCTTTTTTGAGTTAAACAGTGTGAATTTATTCCGAGCAATGGTGAGTAGAATTTGTCTAATTCTGATGTGAATTTTTCCAACTGATTTTTACCTTTTGTATCATAGTCTTTTAGCATATCTGTTACCTTTTGCTCCATGACATTTTTCGCATTAAAAGTAAGCAGATCTGAAGTTGACTCCTCAATATAGGGATTGCTCATCTCTTCAATGGTTCGGGTGAGAGAAATGACGTCTTTGAGAAATGCTTTCTGTGCTGATGGTGTTGCTTCATGATGATTTAGGGATACTTTCTCTCGACTTTTAGAAACACATTCCTATTCCTGTATAATTCTACGGACTTCAGGGCCTGCTACCGTCCATCGTAGCAAGGCTGATTCGTGTTCTGAACTATTCCTCCATCTCCTTTCATAATAGCATTATTCTGTTCATGGGCTTGGTCAATAGCAATCGCAGAATATTCTCTGTTGGTCTTCTGAATCACAAACTTCCCTTTCATGAACTGCTCATAAACATCAGGAAATTTATCTTTTAATGACAACATGTCAAGTAGGTGTATGGTCAGCCACCTTGAGTAGTGAGTTCTGTTACCACTAAAGAATTTTGGAAGGAGTATTGCCAGAGCCTCCTTGTATCCTGGAAAATTTCTTTCCCGGAGAGTGCCCACAAAAGCCAGCAATGAGAGTTCCAGATTGAATGCAGTGTACCAGTAGTTGAACATTGGAAAGTCACCCGCTTTCCTGGCGCACCATTTTTGAATTCCACCTCATTGTAAATCCAGCCTGGTGTCTCCACTTCTTTCGCAGAACGCATCAATGCATACAAACTACACGCTGTGACCTGGTAGATACGTCTAGTCTTTGCTACATTGAATGCAGAAATGAAAGATTCTGCTGTACCTGATGATGCTACCTTGGCTTCTTCAAGAGCAGTTGTCCAGCCACTACTTTTCAGAAATGTACCTAATAGTTTTAATGCAGCCATTTCAATGTGAAGACCACCCATGATGATGACCAAGTTGCCGTATTCATCAGGCTAATACCATTGCACTTGTTTAGATAGTGTAAAAAGAGGTTGGTCAGCTGTAATGACTGGTGTTTGAGACGGATTAAGATACGACATAGTTTGCTGGACTTGATCCATAACATGCTTTATTGTAGACACACTGTCTGCTTTATCTCTCAAAAGTGGTGAAATGCACGAAACGCTGACGTCGAATATGTGATTTTGTATCTGTGAGGCATTGAATGCGGACCACGTTGCTTGCACCTTGTCATCATACAGTATTCTTCATTGAGAAGTACGTGGTCTAGCCAGTTGAACTGTCTGTCAATCAGGAATAAAGATGGCCTAGGTATTTTCTGTATGTCATACGCATGTAGAAGTGGTTGTTTAGCGAAAAATGCAGGTTTGACAACCATGTACGAGTCAAGCAAATCTGGTATCTTCTTTACACCTCGGATAACTTCTAGTTTGTTCTGTGATATTCCACCAATCTGGCTTTGAAAATGTGAAATACTTGTTCCGTGGAATGAGCTTGTTGCTGTTGTCGCCGAAGGATTATGGTCAATGTTGTCAACAGCCGACACAGTAAAAGTATCAAACTTGAGCTTTGGAGGACAAACAACACCTATCTTTACAAATCTGTTGACTGTTGCTTCTCCGAGTTGGGTTGAGATCTCTAAAACTCTGTCATAGCTGATACTGAGTCCATTCTCAAAGAGTGTATCAATAAGTTGTCTCTTTCGTGTTTTAGAATACCATTGACATTCGAGGAAAACAGGAAAGGCAGGCACTCTGTTCTTTGTATGTCTGTGGTACATTGCATCTGCATTGTAAGTTGAAAAACAGTTAAATTGTATGAGCTGTGCTATAGCAACATCGGCTTTTGATATCCCATTTTCCATATGTGACTTGATGCCTGCTCCATGTGAAATACTGGATACAAATTGTGCAACCTCAGGCTGTACACATGATTCCATGTACTCAGCATCAAAGTTTCCATTAAAGCTGGAATGACAGTCTAACATTGATCTACGCAATAAGTTATCAGATTTTAGATTTTACTACAATCAGATTTTACTACAAATAGGCTATACCACCTCTGTTTGCTCGAAAAATTTACTCTGGTGACTTTCGAGTTGGACTCCTACTTCTGTCTCTTTTTAAATACACTGAATTTGAGGGTGAACAGTAACGAGGGATTTTCCTGAGGCTATCATTTTTTAAGCAACATATGACCACCCTTTTTTCGCTAAAAACACTAAAAAACGTTTTTTTCCCCGTTTTTGTGAAGATTTTTAATGAGAGGTACAATCTGAAACCATAAAACTGCCTAAAAATGTCACAAAAACATTTTCAAGATAGTAAGAGATGAAAAACACCTAAATTGCTCTCATAAAACAACTTTCCTACGTCAGTCCAGGACCGGCGGCCATTTTGAATTTTGACGTCACGGGCCGCCATTTTGAATTTTCGTTTGGTTAATTAAACTTTTGAAATCTACATGATCTAAGGTACATATGTGCCAATTTTCATGCTTGTGTCACCAAATGAAGTATTTTACGAGAAATCTAAAGTTATCTGCTTAACTAAACTGCTTTATCGAGATTGTAATCCAGTACTGCGGGACCATCTAGCGACACTCGCACGAGTGTCTCTAATGTGGCTGATTTTAAAGAAGTTCGCCACTCCCCTAGAATTCTTTTTAGCAACGAAAAACAACGTTCGACATGTGTTGACGATGACGGCAAGGTAATAAAATAAGTATTTCAATGATGTAAAGGACATTACTGAAAGAAGCATGATTTTTGCAAAATATGATCAAAAAATGTTTTCCCCTCGGATGTCAACTAACCTAGTTCTCCTTTTTAACAACGATTCAATGTCCGACAACATCGAATCGACATAAAAATGACAATATTGCCAGCCGATGTAAATTAGCACTTTGGATTAAGACTTTGTTAAAATAAACGTCGGGCATTACAAACAGGACTTAGTCTACAGCGCTGGTGATCGCAGATGGATATATTCCATCAATAACAAACATTCCCCGCACAATGCAACAGTGGCGATTATGACGCGCTGACCTAATTTTGCGTCACTCTTTGATACTACATAATTTATTTTCGACAGTTAATCCACGATCATTCTATTGCAAAATTAAATAATTGGCTAGAAGAGACCGGCGGCCAAACTTGGCCGATTGAGGAGGTAGCACCGGCGGTCATTCAAGCACTACTTAGCGGCCATGGCCGCAGGCTGCTTTAAGGCTTGACAGTAGGTTATATCATTATAACATAGCATGATGCCCTTCTTTGTATACCGAACACTTGTAGGCTATCATTACTCAATACATAGTGAGCTGATAGATTAGCATTATCGCTAGGCTATATCTTATCTTAAAACTTGAAAAAAATTGGCCTTTTAGTAAACAAAAGTGCCCTTTTTTTGTAATCTTGCCCCCCCAGTCAAAAATCGTTCCGGCGCCCCTGATCCAGGCCTGCTCATTGGACATAGGCCAACAGTAAAAGTCCGCCCGTTAGCTCAGTGGTAGGCCTATCATCTATGGTTGAACGCCCAACTTTGTACGCAAAGAAACTTCAAGATCAAGCGACGCTGATTCTGCTCTTGGGGTGTGCGCAAGTTGCAACACATTTCAAGGACTGGTCACAACGGTAAACCATAATCTCTTCGTGGGAAAATTGTAACATAAGATTCTCGGATCCGTTCGTCTGTATGCAATGACCGAAAGAAACACTCTTTTGAAAACGTCTATTCAAAAAGTGTATTTCTGTAAAAAATAGCCCAAGGCTGTCGAAATTGGGGTGCAACGCGATACACCACTAAACTTGTCACTACAATGCAAATTACTTGGATAAAGACGGAAATTTCGTCCAGCTGGCAAGCACTAAGCAAAACAGTTAAATATGCAACCAACCTTCAAGCAACCATTTTAAGAATGACGAGAATAGATTGCAATATTTCAAGCGCACGTAGGCAGCTACTGTGACGTAATAATGATAAGCAATTCAAGCAGCTGTTCAAGTTTGGCTTACAGACCTACCATACGTCCCGGTTTGGCCGGGACAGTCCCGGTTTAAACGTCTGTCCCGGTTAGCAAAATGTCCCGGAATTTTACTTTAGTGAAATTTTCAAAATTAACTCCAATCTGATGCAAAATTATGAAATAATTCCGTCCCAAAAGGCATAACTTTGCTTTAACTCGAGGCTTATTTTATTATCTTAATTTTTTTAGCTTATTAGGTTGAGTAAACTATCGCGCATAGCTTGAGAAATCCTTTAGTTAGGGAATAATGAGTGACGTTTATTGCGTCATTATTCTATTGACTTCAATGAAGCTAATCGTTTCTGAATTCATCCCCCTATAAATGTTTGATTTGTGAGTTACTGTTAGTGTTATTTCGGTAGGCACTTTTACGTATTGCACTGCCCGAAGAGGCAACCGCAACCATGCGTATCGTATATGACATTACTGGTGTTTTAGTCACAACTTTTCTCATAAACTCCATTGTTTGCAGTCACTACGATTCTTCTTGCACTCAGTTCAGTTGAAGAAGAAAAAATAGTATTAGCAGAGGGTGGGAATCGAACCCATGCAATCGAAATTATTACTCCTCTGCCCTAACCATTAGGCAACGTTGGTTGTGGCGATGCATGCAGTTAAATTTCTTTGTATCAACATCTTTCGATAAAGACGACCAGTTAATCACGTGTTGAGTCATGTCACGCATGATAGCGCTACCAACGTCAGCGATGTCGTATGTCACGCATGGTTGCGGTTACCTTTTCGGGCAGTGCAATACGTAAAAGTGTCTACCTGTTATTTCTTTGTTCTCAGTGTTTGTTCTTTTTTTTCTTATAAATGTCTGATTTGTGACTTAGTGTTGCTTAAATTAACATGTATTTTCCTTTAAATAAAGTAATAAAAATTTTTATTCAATCTAAGTAGAATACTTTATTATGCAATATTAGGCTAAAGCTTATAAATATAAACATGGAATAAAAATTTGCCAAGCTCAGGCCTTCGGCCTTTCGTCCACTTATTTCATTCATAGTTTTGAGTTTGTCCCGGATTATGCCCAAGAAATTATGGTAAGTCTAGGCTTACACCTGTTCAAGTAATTAAAGATTTAACGATGATGTAATGTTATGCTGCAGCTGCAATGTTTTACAGGTCTTGCAATCGATAGTGAAATCTGCTCATTTTTTAGAAATATTCCATTACGTAATACAGTAGACCTGAACGGTTTTACATGACGTTTGATTTAGTGAACAATTGTCTGGAACAGGGACTACTCTCCATTTAGCGGTAACTAGTGAATGGAATAAGCTAATCCACAAACAACACGAAAACTTGATTCACTCTGTCAATCTCGTTAACCTGCCTTGCGTCAAATGCCTCTACAAGTATGAAGAACTGCGAAGGAATGTTGGCGTGTCCGGAATCGTCTAGTTAATAAACCGAAGAGTCAGAGTCGGCCAGTTATAAATCGAGGAGTCAGAGTCGCAGCTATATTTTTCGCACAACTCCACAGCCTGCCTATCAAAGGCTTGTCACTTGCCAATCAGATGATAAAGATTCAAAACCAACCAATCAAGCTTGATATACTGTACCATTGTACCAACCAATCTATCTAGGTATCCTTAGCACATTTTGTTTCATTACAGCCCAGCATTTTAAAATCATATCACTACAAAACACTTGTTGCCCAACCTCAATAATCAATACTGTAGACAAGAATCATAATTAGGCCTTCGTTGCGGTGACAGACAAATGAAAGATCTTTATATTATCGGTAGGCTATGCCTAAAGCTAAAGGCATAATAAGCAATAAAATATTAAAATTTTAAGCTGAACAGGAGGGGTTTTGACAAAAAACACTTTTGCGTACTCCACTGCGGTTATTCAAATATGAAACTACGGTACTAAACTACAGCAGGCTACCTCTAATATTTTTTTTTGCATTGAAAAACATAACTTCAAATACGCAATGGAAAAGTATATAGGCCTACTGATTAAAAAATATTAGGTCTGGCACTAAAAATGACAACAGGTTATCTTTGCACGAACTACATGATAAGTGTGGACGACTGAAACATTGTTCGAGACTCCTCCGTGTGTTCGTCACAGGCTGAAGTATAGCCTAGGGTTGCCATACCGTCCGGAAAATTCCGGACATGTCCGGAATTTAGGGTTAAATTTTGCGTCCGGGAGGAATTTTAAAAAATGCTCAAATGTCCGGAATTTTATGATGGGCGTTTGGGGGGAATTAAAATTGCAGGAATGATCCTTTAAATTAGGGGTGTCTAACACGTTACTACTTTGATATTAATGCCTTGGACGTTATCTTTGTTGGTACCGGTATCTTTTCTTTTCTAGAAAATTCGCTCAGCCAGCTCATTTTACTGCATCTGCAATCGTACTGTGCACACTGCCAATCCAGAACATTGTTATTTCGTACCATGTCCATTTTTTATACTACGAGGTTGTACAACTGAAAGAATACTATGAATTTGCAAATTTTGAGTACAAAGAGACTTCTCTCTCATAGCAAGACTCGCTGGCTCTCCTTGTTTCCTGGAATTTCAAGATTGTTAGAAATGTTTTCACCCCTGAAGTCCTACTTTTTGTCACAAGAACATCCACCAATAGTTATTAAACAGTTCTTTGAGAATGAAATGAGCGAATTATACCTTTGGCATATGCACTCACTAATGTCCGCGTTTCATGGACGTATTCAAGGAGTTGAGAGAGAAAACAATTCCGTTGCAGAAGTGCTAGAAAATTTGGAGCTGGTTCATAAGGTGCTTGAGGAAAAGAAGAATGAAAACTTTATGTCCTCGAAAGTTAAAAGGCTTTTAGTTGAAAAAAGAGAAGAGTGATATGAAGATGAATGTAACAATTTTCTTTCCGAAGTTGCAAACCTCTATGAGAGATGCTTGGAGTACCTGTGCAAATGGATGAAACCAATGGAAGAGTTTGCTTGTTTCAAATGAATGACCTTGAACGAGATAATAAGTTGGAAGGATGTAGAGCCTTGCCTAGGATATCTGATTGGCAAAGGAGTTGATGTTGACGATACAAAGTGCTTTGACCAAATCTGTAACTTGAAGCAGTTTGTGGAAAGTTACCTACAGGACAAAGAATTTATTAAATTGCCAACGCATAAGAAATGGTGCAAATATTTCGATCAGTCTACGAACATCACATGCCACTCAGAAATTTTAAAGATTGTATAGTTTTTCTTTGCTGTTACATCCCACAATGCCAATGTAGAGAGAGTAGAGAAAGTCAGTGGATTAAAGAAAGAAACAAGTTGAGCTTTGCCACTATGAAAGCCATATTGACTTCAATATAATTTCAAAGATATGTGCTGTAGTGAATTTTTCTCATTTTTGAAATCACACAAGGCCCTATTGAAGAGAATTAGATCTTCAGAAAAATATGCATGGTCAGAAGAGTAAATTTGTAGTGACTTGACCTACAAGCGTGTAATTAATTTGTTTTAAGCATGTAATTGCTGTTCTTCCTTTTTCGGCATAACCTAATTCTCATTATTATTTTTCACTCTGAAGTTGATATTTTTTTCAGTGACGGTCCGTAGCTATCTTTAGAGAGTGCTTACCCTGCCTGGTGTGAAATTCTGCGCGTGACAGAAGACAATACTTTTCATTTCGGTAGCTGGCGCTTTAGCATGAGTATCGTACAACTTTTGCAGCTTTAGCATTTCGGTAGCGCATATATATGGTCTTATGAAAATAGTCATGCACTGTCCGGAACTTTGCTTTTTCAAATATGGTAACCCTAGTATAGCCTACAACTCTAAGTGTTGTAACGGAATGGTTTTCTGGTGTAAGCGTTGCAGTCGAACCAACGTAAAGAATATTTTTAATGCTGCGTTGTCTGGGGTTAGCATACACATACAAATAAAAACAACATTCAAATAACGCACAGTAGTTAGTTTCCACAATCTGTAAATTTTGGTGCTAACGTGATTTTATTAGGTGTGGTGATGACCTTTGCGAAATAAGACGAAAAGAAGATACGCAAAAATTAAATCATTAAAAAGATCATTTCGTATGCAGCTTGGTAATTTTTGACAAAAACGCTGCTTCATGGTCTTTTATTTTGTGTTGTATTTCAGATTTGGCGGGAACGATCATTTCTTTTGTGACTTTATCAATAATGTTTCGAAGTTGCGATGTAGACACCATCTTTACAACTTCATTGTCTGACGAAGCAACCGCTTTTAATACAGCTTCAGCAAAGTCGTCGGTGTCAGTAGGCTCTTCCTCTAAAGCTGCCCCTTTCTGCACAAAAACGCATTAATTTAATAAACTTCCTAAACTTGTAGACTGACGACACAACTAGCATGCTTTGTGTGACGTCAAACTAGACGACAGAAATTTCTTGTAAAAACATAGCCTTTTCAATAGATTATAAAGTCATGAGTTGCTGGAGGGTCTCCCACAAATCAGCAGTTGTTAACTGAGCAAATGGCAGTTGAGCAAGTGACAACTGAGCTAGCAACATTTCAGCAAGTAGGTGAAATTGACAGATGATGAAACTGAACAAGCCGAAACTTGGCATGTCACAAGTCAGAAAATACAATTTAGCAAGCGATGACCGAGCCAGCTGAAAATCTCATTTGCTGACTTGGAGATTAACTGAAATGCACTTGTAAAGTTGAATCGCTTGCTGAATTGTCGTAGGCCTAGTGGTCTGACGACCGTTGCTGGAGCCAGTGCATCTAGAAAAGATACTCTTTCTATTTTACGAAATCTTAATATACCCGATTCATCGTGAGTTACATAACCAAAGCAATCTATCATTATAACCACCAGTGGGCACCCTCTTGCAAGTTGAAAGCATTGCCCTAAGCAAGGCTTGTGACTTTTATCTATCCACGAACATATTATACTTCACGAAATGTGGAAAGTGCAAATATTCTCCGATAGCGCAATCGATTATTCAGTCTTTCATTCAGCGGCACCTATATAAGGTGAAATAATTTGAAGACAACAAGCGGAAACTTCTCCCTGTCAATCTTGGTGACTGGGCCTGCTTCTGAAGGTCTATTTTAGTTCAAAGTCTCTACAAGTATGTAAAACTACACTTCTTTAGAGGCTTTCTCAGTTCCAAGAGGAAAATTCCCTCAACCAATCAGTTATGGAACATAACAAAAACAGCAATAAAAATACAAGGTTACCTTTGCATCATGCTCTACGACAAATTCTTTGTATGTTTCAAGGGGCAAGCCTTCTTCTAGAGGAGGAGGAAAGGAACCACTCATTTCTGGGCTTGTTTCAATGCAAAGTTCCTGGAAATAAAGCAGATTATTTTGTAAAATCATCGAACTAAAAACGATCAATATTTTTGTGGTCTGCGTGAACTGGATGACGAATCAATTCAGTGGCTGTTCGACACCTTCCCAAACATCTAGCCCGAGTCGCCGCCACTGCTCGAGGGTGGTAAAAGGCAGAGCCCCTCGGCCCTTGCATTGGGGAAAAAGAAATGGCTCATACGACAAAGAGAGTAGTTTACAGCTTATTCTACCTAATTAGAAGCTACGTATATGATGAAACGCTTGCATTTTGTCAATCTTTTGATACCACGAGGCAGACTAGGCTAGCCTATAGTTATTGTAGATTTTCTTTACCGCTTCCTCATTGGATTTAGTTCAAAGTTTAGGCCCTAAGCTTTAGGCCAAACCGTTATGACTCCAAACCAAAAGAACGAATGCCCTTGATGAAGCGTCAGTCCAAATGAATCTTAAATGGCTACACAATGTAAACTATTCGCCTACGTCAGATCCAATGATGAGTTCGTCTTGGTGTTGTTCGAACAAATATTGATACAATGAATAATGGTGAAAAAGCGTAGTGAGAATGTATCGCATGACCATCTTAGCATCATCCAGCTTAAAGAAGTACAAGGGGACAGACACAATATCAGGATTGTCGGACCCAACCCCAGAAAAGCATTCCTTCAAGTAATTCAAGTTTGCCGTCTTGCTCATGTGTTGCTCTGAAAAACAACAAATTTGGAATTTAAAGCAAAGTGAATCTGTAGGCTCAGTTCTTTCACCAATCATTAAAAGTGCCCATTTGGATCAGGCAAATCAATTCTCTGATTTTAATAATTTGCTCATAAATATAGTATGAGTCTGAGTAGCCATGTTGTGGCAAAGTAAATGACTGTAACAGTAAATGACGGAAACACAAAATAATTGTAGGCTAGTATTTATTTCAAGGTGTATGTTACATTGAGAATAGAAAAAGGCCGAATCAGAATGATTCCATTATGCTAACTATGTGGCCATGCTATAGCCATCAGCAGCTTTCGACAAATGGGCCTACATCATTCGTAGCTGAAGGAGCCCACTGCCCATTAGACACATTTAGAAATACTCCAAGAACTAGAAATTTATATTATTTGCATTGTCGGGACGACACTTCGATCATATATTTCACTTTCTATGGGCGACAGGTTTTCTACTTTGGTCAGCAATGACGTTTATTATTTTACTTTGTCGTCGTGAAAGGTGTTGGCAATAAACATGTAAGCAAAAGCGTAGCTGACTTGGGAAAATAGACGATCTACCACTGGCAAGCAACATGTAAAATTAGGTTCATCTCGCAGGTAGTTTTTTGTAAAAAGTTCAGCATTAGGCCTGCATAAAAAATGTCTGGCCAGGGGGCACACTTAAGCTGTGGTTAGACTACTATCCTGGAAAATTTGTGCAAGCCAGATAAGCTGCTAAATGGAAGAAGGGAGTCAAGAATAAGATTAGGAAACATAAGGAGGCATAAATCATGTAGATAAACAGAAAGACAACAAGACAACTGGTATATTTTTCTCAGGATATCATGACAATAGAGCTTCGGTAGAAAGTTTGTCTTGTTGAATCATAAGCATGCGAAGCCGATCAAGTTTTTCATATTCAAGTAATAAACTTCAACTTCATCACGTTGCTCGGCTTCGTATGCCTATACCATGACGATACATTGATACATTCCATAGTGAAATAACAAAGAAAGGAGGCGACAGACCATACGAGGTCACCAATTCAGCTTCTACTTCATCAGTATTTTACAAAAAAGTTAACAATGGAACTTATACAGTAAAACACAAGAGAAAATAAAGAAACGTTGAATAAGGTTACAGTGGTAATGTGGTGGTAAGTAGATACAAGCTAACTGTTGATTGATTGGTTTATTTTGTTGTGCAATATCATAACAGCAAAATCATTAAATGATGCAGCACGCTTAACAAACACAATTGAAACAAGGAAAAATAACAAATGTACACTGCATCGTTGAAGTAAGTAAATCACAACGGGAAGCTGCGAAGTGACCATGACGGTCTTCGAGTCAAGCAGCCACCCTCAGCCAAGTCGATGATAAACATTTAGTGAAAATTACACTAAAATATCTACACTAGCAACAAAGAGTCAAGACAGAAACAAACTTGCATCCATAATATGTCAAAATTACAAGTTCCAATATTAGGTGTTGATAGTCAACGAATAAAAACTTAAAGAGTATCGGTCCAGATTAGTGATTACACTGCAATCAACTTTAATATTCTGCAATTAGATATTAAAAAAATTACATGAACTCATAGGCGTCGAAATAGGGTGGGCGACGCCCACCCTGCCGTGAAACAAGGGTGGGCAAAGTATGTTTCGCCCACCCTGTTTTCATGACACTTATGAAGTGTTTGTTTCAATTATTTCCGTTTTTCTTAAACGCTGGATTATCCAACCAACAGCAGCGCAACTTTTTGTTTTACGCTATGTCTCTCGCTAAGTATCCGACAGAACAAAGCAATTCCGCAACAACGCTGCGTTGAAAAAAGGGATACTCACTGCACTGTTGTTGTTACGGCAACTGCCACAGCTGGCAATTCCTAGTGAGAGAAAGCCACGTTTGATCTTTTTCCGAATGGTCTCACTTTCGTTACGTCACAATCAAAGTTCAGTTCCCAGCATAAGGGAATGTGAATATGACATCATAATGAACATGACAATAAAATAACCGATACAAACTAAAGACGTACTGAACCAATCGCTTTTACAAATCAAAATGCGGCAAATCCGAAGGCGCCACTTTAAAGATAACAGGTCACGAGTCACGCGCTTTTAAGGTCACAAAGGAAAACATAAGAGAAGTTTGTTTAGTTTAGCAGCGCTCATAAGATCGCAAGGTGCAAGAAAGAAAACATCCAACCTATTAAAGCATAGCCTAATTGCTGCAGCGACGCTAAACACAGTCTTTGTGAGAAAGACTAACCAGTAAACCACACTCTTCAAAATTACCGCCGGCAATTGCCGAGGTGATTGTAAGGATCACAAGATTACAAGAAAAAACTAATTTTCTTAGACTACACCATAGGCTAGGATGTTGATTCAATCTTACTATTGCTGGTTGTTTTATTTGGGTTGCTTCCTACTTCGCCGGCGCTTAGACACGTGCCCAGCTGGGAGAATCTTTTATAGAAATATCACCCTATTTGCATTGATTTCTACGTCAAATTATTGTAAGCATCTACTCCTTGTTGCGCCTCGCTTTCTGTTATCTCGTCCAGCTGATACAGCATCTGATGATACCGATTCTGACTAGTTTATCACACAGACTTTGTGTTGCTCGCAGTGTCCCAATTGTGCCGAAATTATGTTGGCTTATAAGCTTACGTAAATCGAGGCAATCTTCTCGCAGGGAGCTCTTGATATGTTACCTGTACCTGGTTGAGCAATTAACGTTATTTTATGATAATTCAACGGTACTACAAGCCTTAAAGCAGCCGGCGGCCATGGCCGCTAAGTAGTGCTTAAATGACCGCCGGTGCTACCTCCTCAGTCGGCCAATTTGGCCGCCGATTTCTTCTAGCTAATTACTTAACTTTGCAATAGAATAATCGAGAATTAACCGTTAAAAATATCTAATTTCAAAGAGTGACGCAGAATTAGGTCAGCGCGTCATAATCACCACTGCTGTATTGTGCGGAAACATTTGCTATTGTATGGAAAGTATCCAGCTGCGATCACCAGCTATAAGTCTTGTTTGGAATTACCGACGTTTATTTAAACAAAGTGTTAATCTAAAGTGCTAATTTACATCAGCTCTGGAAATATTGTCGTTTAGATGTAGATTCAATGTTGTCGGACATTGAATCGTTGTTAAAAAGGAGAACTACCCAGACAACAAAATTCGTTATTTTTACCCTGATTTAACGACTGCAAACATTGAATCAATGTAAAAATGATGGATTTTGTTGTCTGGGTAGGTTAGTTGACATCCGAGGGGAAAACACGTGTCTTCGGAGTTCAGAAATGTTTCCGCTGTGTGTTAGAGACTTCACACCCTAAATGGTGACATCATAACGGTATAAATGCCGTGGTCAGGTTTTATGAAAGGCGGTATGCAGTTGAAACAATTTAGTGCCGTCCGATGGTCACCGCAATACCGGATTACAATCCCAATAAAGCAGTTATTGCGTGGTACAACGATTCTATAGCAGGACGTCGCTCAGACTTCAACAACACTTTGAAGTGATCATTTTGGCCTTGTTGCAAGTTTAATTCTATTTACTTGTGATATTGTTATTTGTATTTTGGCCTCCAAGCACGCAGATTTGGCCGCCGAGAAGGAGCTCTCGGTAGGCCACGATGGCTGCCGGAAAAAAAAACACGAGTTTTAAGGCCTGTACTAGATGTCGAATTAATGTAAAACAAGCGTAAATTTCTTATTGGGCATTGTTGTTATGCAATATAACCCGCCGAGAAAATTATATCGATTTGTGCTGACTCGAACGTTGAATCAACCTAAAATTAACTTACTTTTCTCCTCCCCGTGAGTTTTTTAACGTGAATTACCGTAACAGCGTGCGTATCGCGTTGCTCGCTTTATCACTACTTTTGGTATTATTACATCACAACAAATCAAACAATGCGTTCGTGATAGACTACTCTAGTATATTTTTCGCTTCTCGTTTTACATGTTTTAGTATAATCTTTTCCTACTAAGTGTTCACAGCAATTGCCGAGGCAATTTCAACTTTTTCCGTTTGGCCTCGGCAACGTTTTTGCCGAAGTAAAAATATTCTAATTTCGAAGACTGAACCATTGCGAATTTGCAAACACATACAAAACACATTCAATGAAATCTGTTTGAAAACTCTCGCCCACCCAGAATTCCTCTTTTCTAAGAAAAAATCGACGCCTATGCGAACATATCGTAACAGTAAACAGACATAACCCAGCAACAACACCACATTTAACATCATAAAAACAAAAAACAATAAGCTAACGTTTTCGGCTAGTCATACAGCCCTTTTCGAGCCTATAAGAAAAAGAATAATACACTATCAACAGCAAAAATATGGACAAATCTAAACATTTGAGAAACTTTCTCAACTAGCTCACACAAAATGATAACTGAAAAATTACGCAACACAACGGGTCAAGTCGGGGACATAGTGAGTATCGGGACGCGAAGGCGATTTCAGGCGTTGTTGGGAGAAGGGCGATTGTAGAAAACAACTATTTTTGCACAAATAGGTTACTCGTAACCGTTCCACTGCATTTTAATGCGCAAAAAGCATACATGACTATCGTAGTTGAAAATATAAATTTATTGCAGGTTTGTAAACATATATTATACGGTATTCATTAGGCTACCTCTGGCTCTACGCACACTAGTCCAGCACAACATTGAATGCACTAAAGCACGTACAAGTCGTACATAGACTACTGTCATTGACACATTATAGTTACGCATGTTACCTAACACTATTAACAGCTACACAGTAATGAAAACGATAACATCTATTTTCGTACGTTTCGTCAATCAATACAATTGACTTCTTCAAGAAGACACATCAGATGGTGTAACATGACAGAGCACAATACCATGCAACAGTGACAATCAAGGAAGCAAGTAAACGATAAGATTGATGATACAAGCAATTTGAACAACGTAATTAATGCTTCCAACACCTTGATCAAATTTACCCAAGTCAAATATTCTACAGTGTAAATGTCTACTTTATATCGCCATTTAGATTGCACTATGTTTTGTAATACAGTATAGACAAAAGACAAGTAGACGTAAATATACAACAGTAACTTCACCAATACTCACTTCATGCGATTGGTTGTAAATAAATGTGAAGTAAGCATATAATAAACATTACAGTACAATACCAAGAAAGCTTGAAAAAACTGTTCAGGTGTTTATGAGAGTAGCAACTCTATTGGCTGTGAGGTATAACAAATAAGAATAAAGTAGCAATAAAAGCGTGTAAACAAAACATAACTAACTTTTGTGTGTGCTTTTTAAAGTAAGTTTTCGAACCTTTCGATTAGTTACCATTGTGGAAGGTGCAATCTCCGGGGCATTAAATCGTTTCAGTTCATTTTTAGCGAAACAGTTAAATGCAGTGCACACAATTAAGTTAAAGTCGGAATGTCCATTACCACACTTTTGCTGAACTAAATCGCCAATACCACGAGACTCTTCGACATTCAAGATTGAAGAAGTAAAAATAAAACGCGAATTGAACAAACTAAACAGTTTCGACTTAGCCAAGTCATCATACAATATAGTAGTGTAATATTGAACAGCCAGAGCTGTCACTGCAGAGCATAGTATTCTGTGGGAGCGGATAAACCACCACGGTCAGCTATTTCAAAAAGATGTGCATGATAATGTGGTACCGACTCAAGGAGACTCGGCCCATCAACATTTTTTACTAATGACATCTTTCAAGCACTCGAGAGATACTGCGGCCAATGTATCCGCTCACAAAATACGTCACATTAGCATCGAAGAGGTCATTCACATTAACCGCAGAAAAAAAAAAGTAAACCATCAAACATCTGTAGACGGAACAGTTGACACCGAAACGTCAAAGCCGAATGGAAAAGCATCAAGGGTTGTGAACTTGTGAGGTTACCTGCTGCAAGAAAATCATGTTGCTGCAACAAACTAAGAGTGCGAATTTTCTTTCAGCTTCCAGAACTTGTTTTATAAACATGAAAAAATTACCACCATTGGCTTGCTGATACCACCCAAACCGTCCTTCTATTGAATTGGACAAAAAATTTCCAGTGAGAACATAGCTGAAATGATGGTTGGTTATCAATGTTGCGCTAACTCCGGAACCGCACCCATGGTCTAAATGCATGCAGTAAATGTCTGTGAAATGAGCCCAGAAAGGTTTCTTTTTTTCCAAAGTATAAACAGATCTCTAGCTTTTCCCAAGAAGGTCAAACTCGGTTGTTGTTTGATTCCATCAGCTTCAATTGGAGAACACATCTCATCTCTTTTTTCGAAAAGCTGAAAAAATGCAATGCACATTAGTAATTTCTGAGTAGTGTACTACTGTACAGTACACCCATTGGTACACAACATACAATTTAGACCTACTATCCTCGCCAGAACGAACCTTTTTTTTCTCGAATCAAAGTCAGAAGACAGTGAATAAATGAGAAAAAAAACTTATTTGCTGGGCCGTAATAAGTATTATACTGTTGCAGGCGCGGATTTATGGGGGGGGGCAAGCGCCCGGGCCCCCCCCGAAATTTTGTGAGAAATTGTTGAATGGTTTGATATGCTTCTAAACAGCTGATATTAGTCCCACAGCGGACTTAACTTATCCCGAAGGGGGAGGGGGAATTATTTTTGTTATTATTAAGGTTGAAATTATCCATCGATTATACATTTTAATAGCAACATTTGTTGGAGCTGGTCAGCTGGCTCAGCTGAAACCAACGCTGAGCCAAATGACATCAGTTGAACCAATCTGAAACCTGAATTGTTTTATAGTTTTTAGTCTTCATCATAATTTCAATCAATTACCGTAGGCTATATGTCTGCAAACATATAAATATCCAATTGGTCATGGACACTGCATACAGGGTTTTAAACCAGATTTCAAGTTTACTTTGCATGCTTAGCAATTTTTATTCCAGCAAAATTTATTCATGAACATGGCTGTTTTAATGTCTATTTTATAGCATATCGTATATGTCGTAGTATCATTGTTCACAGTGGCGTAGCCAAAGGGGGGGGGTTGCAACCCCCCCCCCCCTTGGCATGCGTGTGACGTCACGATATTGAGAATGATGCTTTCAGTCTCTATATCTCTAAAACAAAGTTTGCCTAATTTTAAGCGAAACTGCATTAAAAGAGCGAGTTTAGCCAATAACAAACATTCAAATATCTCAGCCAGGAATTAGCAACAAGAAAACATAGAGACTTAGCTTTATTACCGAAAAAAACATGATCTTACCTTTTGCTATGCCACCGGACAGCACCATTTTACAGGAATATTTAACCCATATTTTTGTTGAATATGCTCTTAGAATGCACCAAATTTAAAGTAATTTTTCAAAATTTTCTGGGGGAGGCCCTCCTCCGCTGGGTGTCTCCTTTGGCAAACACGCCGTGGGCTTTGCCCGCCGGCAGTCAAAACCCCCAAAATTCCTGGCAACGCCACTGATTGTTCATATCTGTTTTTTCTTTTTCTTTCTTTTTGAATCATTTTCAAATTTTATGGGCCCCCCTCCCAAAAAAAACTCCTAGATCCGCGCCTGTACTGTTGTCACTCTACACAATTTCAATCTAATTAAATAACTTTAACAACCAAACTAAAGCCATTCTTTTGATCTTATTCTTACCTTTTGTAGGTGTTGTAACAGACATGATTTTCCACACATTGCAATTAAATTTATGAAACAAGCACCATCTTTTTTTCATTTCTTTATCTTTCAGAAATCAAAACATTGGTACTTTCACTACAATCTTGCAAGACTTGTACCCACTTTTACAGCTTGTTACACAACACACAAACCCCATTTCACAAATATAGATTATTAAAGCACTGAATTTATCACAATAAAACCTAAATGAAAGACCAGATTAAAACCTTGGATTGCTACTAAAATTTAACATAATTGATTAAGATTGAATCTTTATCCTCGGACTGGGAAAGCTTCTTGCAGAGCTTAATCCTGGCAGTTTCGCATACTTGTAGAGGCTTTGAATCACTGACGCAGGCCCGGTCACCGAAATTGACAGAGTGAAGTTTCCGATTGTTGAAGTCTTGTTGCCAGGGAATTATTCCATCCATTAGATGCCACTGAATGGAAAGCAGTCCTTAACGTGCATTGATCAAGCACACACCCCGAGAGTCGAACCAGCACCGCTATTGATCTTGAAGTTTCTTCATTCCAGAAGTGACGCGCTAACCAATTGAGCTATCGGGGCGAACATATGTATACTTTTGTTTATAAATAACTTTCTGGACTACTAACAAGCTAGCCCTTTAGTTAGCCCATACTGATGTACGGTACTTCATGTTATAGCATAGGCCTACAGTAGGGTGGAGCTTAAAATATCCAAAAAAAACTAAATTTATATTTTTGAAAGTCTTACCCCCTGAATACGTTCCTTTTGATATAGATGCAATGTGTATAAAGTTTCAGGCCTAAATTCCTACATTTAGAGGTAGCTCAATGACCTCAAAGATTATGAAAATGATGAAAATTCAATGGTTTGGGAGTAGGGCGTTGCAAATTTACACCACTATCACCAATTTTTTCAATCCCTTCCCAAATTTGCGATATGGTCCAACTAGAACACCCATAAAATTTTGGGCCGATTGTCCAACCTTAAAAAGCCCTTTACCCCATATTTATGATTTCCGGGTACGCGCAAGAAGTATTGCTTTCCAAATACTCATATTTTGGCTTAGGAATGACCTAGAGACTTGGTTATAGGCTTAAAATGTGCGCAGTTGCCAACTTTACATTAGCTTGTATAACAACTCTAAGCTCTAGGAGGCTTAGTTTTTATGTTATTTGTGAAAAACTGTATTTTGAGCCAATTTCCGGCCATTTAAATTTTCGATAGATTAAATTCAATTTTTGATGATTTTATAAGGAAACAGTCAATAAGCCACAATTCAAAAGTTACTAAGTCTCGTGGTATAGATTAACAAAAAGAGTAACTCATTGCATTAATCAACTTCTTTGTGCATCGCTCTCCTCTTCCATTCTTCAGCAAATCCTTCTGACGTGTTCTTATTCCCTTGACAACTTGGAGCAAATGCTGCCGTTGTTCCTCGGATCTGGTGATTCTATCAAGATGATAATTGGTTAGCATGCCATGGGCTCTCTCTGCTGAGTCGTTAATTACCTTGATTGAACTGGCCAGAGCTGAC
This sequence comes from Aplidium turbinatum, assembly GCF_918807975.1. Taxonomy (NCBI): domain Eukaryota; kingdom Metazoa; phylum Chordata; class Ascidiacea; order Aplousobranchia; family Polyclinidae; genus Aplidium; species Aplidium turbinatum. The sequence goes on along the minus strand of NC_137480.1, from coordinate 16,982,294 downwards.
AGCTTAATGAACGTCTCATCTGCTGACCATCGTGGCACCGGTTTAAAGAGGAATGTTGGCTCTATGCCACAAAGTCCAAAACATGTCCAGGAGTCAGGACCCACAAAGCTTTTCAGTCGTACTGAACTGAAATTCTTAGTGATAGACATATCCTGTGAGGCTGATAGTGTTTTCCCTTTTTGTTTGTTTGTTTATCTTTATCCTGCATTGCGGGAAAGCGGACTTGAGCGCTATGCATCGGTGTACGCCTTCCGACGTACACCTGACCCACGCTGCAGCCGACTGCAATGTCTGTTTCCGGTTGTCTACTTTTACTTATGACTTAAATTTGGTACTACCCATTACTCGAAATCGATCACTGGGTAGAGGCAATTATCGTAAAGTTTCTTGCCCAGAGAAACAACAGCAAGTGCGGGTGGCTGGAGTCGAACATGCAGGCTCTCGACTGCAAGCCCAACGCGCTAGCCACTCGGCCACGGCTGCCGACTTGCCGGCTGCCGACTCGGCCACGGCTGCCCTTTATACCAGACAAGCTCCTTCGCCATCTCAGCCTTGTCTTCCTTGTCCGTGGTGTCGCTGAACAAGGCTAGGATAGCCAACCACTCATCCAGATACCACAAATGTGCTTGGAGTTTTTGCTGCACCACACACCAGCTCAGCTAGTTCTAGCAACTTGCGACCGAAAATCTTCTCAAGTCTAACAACTATTCCTGTGATGCATCCTGAGTTTGTACTATTGGTGTCGAATACCAGCCCAATGATCGCTGTTCAGCTTTTTGAGGGTATCCACTTCACGTTGGTAATGGATTCAGCATCACTGCCGGAAACTTGTGGGATTCCTGAAACACGTTGAATTATATAATCAGAAACTAATTACGGTATATTATTGTGTATAAGTTGTTATTGAAAGTTAAAAAAACTGTACAAAAATAGGCTACCAATAAACTAGACTTACCAAGTAAGACTTCATCGCCCTCCTGCTCTAAAAGTATAGCCACCCTCTCTGATTTACCGATGTGTGTCAAGCTCTTGAGATGTTTCCCATCCCAGTGCAGAGTACAACCTCCAGTTAGCTTTTCCAAATTGCTTTTCAAGTATTTCGTCCCAGCTTCGGTTCTAATTTTATCTCTCCTTCGTTTTGATGTAGCTGCAGAAAGAGTTATTTCATCTAGATCCCCACCTTTGTCTTTGTGAGCGACTTCAAAAAGCTCAGTCAAACCTTTCAACTAGATCTTGTGCTTGTCTGCTACTACACAAACACCTGGAGAGAATGGTGAAGACTTACCAACTCGAGATTCTCGCGATCTCGTTGGAATGGGATTGTATTCATCATTTCGATATTCTGGTTCAGTCTCTACTGGATTGGGGTCGTCTGGTTCGATAATCTCAGCACGACTGTGAGATGGTCCACACTGTTTCGTTGCTGTAGCTAGTTCCCTTTCGGCTTTCCTCGTCAGTCTCCGTTGATATTCATTATCTTGGCAGCCAACACTTCTGTCACAGGTTGTCTTCATGTTCTCGAGAAACTGTTTATCTTCTACTTTTCTGGGATCAGTACTGTTTTCAAGTAGCTTCTCATAATCAGGACTCACTGCCCAAAATGTTTTATAGAATTCTTCCAGGAAAGTATCTCTTTGTTTGCTGCTGTATAGTAATCTTCTTCCTTTGAAAATAAAGCGTCTTCCAATTATTGTTTAGCTTCTCAATCATTGAAATAACGTTCTTCAATGTTTTCGTAGCAATATGAGTCCTCGCTCACCATTCAATAACTTGTTCTGCTGTTTGTTTGTAGGCATCTCTGAGTGAAGATGTTTCGTTAGAATAGCTTGGAGAACGTTATGAGTCCCCTTAAATTTGCGAAGTACATCTTTTATAGTTGGAGGTTTTGACCCGAGGAATGGATCAGGCATAATGGCGTATCAGCATTATCATCAAGGAGCCAGATCTTCTTTCTTCGATCCATTTCGAACAAAAGCACGTTCACCAATTATATACCAGTAGCCCACTTTCAAAACAAAATATATTATATCATACACTAACAAATGGAAATTGTTATTTTATTGACTGTTTCCTTATAAAATCATCAAAAATTGAATTTAATCTGTCGTAAAATTGAAAATTGGCCGCAAATTGGCTCAAAATACAGTTTTTTGCAACTAACATAAAAACTAAGCCTATAAAGTTGGCAATTGCAAACGTTTTAAGCCGATAACCAAGTCTCTATGTCATCCCTCATTGAGCTACCTCTAAATATTGTTCAATTGCACTGATTTTTTTTCTCAATTGTTATTTCATATAAAGGAACAATTTGAGAGGGTAAGAAAAACATATTTCAAAAATCAAAAAATAAGCTCCACCCTAGCCTACAGCTATATCCATACAGAGCCACTTTAGGGGTAAAAATGTGTGCAATTTTAATGAAAGTGCCCAAATACCAAAACAGCCATCGACTGAGTTTAAGAATATATAGGCCTAGCGTATATTACAACTACGGCTAACTGTGAAACTGGCCAACTCTGCACTTTACGTTCACTCTGTCTGTTATGCAATAGACCACTAAGACCTTCGTCCTTTAGAATAAAAAAATAACTATGGTCAGTATGATATTAACAAAGTATCATATGGTATTAGCTAGTATTAAATTAACAAAGTATATATTCAAAACTGATGAGCAGAGCTGCATGTCAATTTTCTCTTAAACAAGGTCTTTCCATAATACACAATATTTTCTTAAATAAATAATTTCTTATTCCTAAACTGAAGAAATGTTTCATAAAGGAGTGATTGAAAGTTTTTAACATTTTTAATCAAGTAGGCTAAACAATTCTTCAGGTGGGCATGAAGTAGCAAAAAGTGTACTGTAGGCCTATTCAGTATGTTTACAGGTTTTTGCAATTTCTATTTTGGGCAGATGCACAAAGGTTTACAAATGATTTCATGTCTGTGGGTACAAATACTGCTATCCTGTTTTGGAGTTGTAGCTTACAAACAACAAATTAACATAACCTACTTTATCAGATTGTGCTAGTTTTGTAGTTTCCCAAACATTGCTTAATTACATATATATTATACAGTTTTGCCAAAAGTAATGACTTTGTTGATGATAGAGCCGTGGGCAACTGCTTCACCTGCCTATGGCCTAGCACAATTTAATATGTACAAAGCTACATTGGATTAGTCAATGATACTAGTCAGTGTATGGATGGTGTGATGCATTGAAATTAACCCATACTCTTACTACTAGCTCTTGTTCTGACAAATTAACTCTTGAAAGCTCTCACTACAATGACAAGGCTACATTATCCAATGTACGGTACAATAGGCCCACAAACTAATCATTTGTACAAAAAGTATCCTCAGACCTCAGTCATGTTTTTAATACAAAAAAGAAACCATAATAATCTCAGAACTGCCTGTTTTGTTTCTTATTATTCCACTTTGCACAAAAAACAACACTGATCACACAAATTTGCTTCAATGGACAATACAAAATACCGTATAATGTTTTATAAACCTAGTCTAAATCCACTTGTTAAGTATTTAGATGTGTATTTGCAGATAGCCTACAGAAAACCAGCATGCAAAAGACGTTCATTAGCCTTTCTGTCCCTATTGCACAACTAAACTTCATTACTAACTACTAACTAGTCTTCAACGTGCAGCCCAACCACCAACAGGCCTGTTTAAACTTTGAATGCTTGCCAAACAGTGACACTACTGTGCGCAGAAGTGCTGTCGCGAGGTCACGTGATTTCATATCCCGGTACTCACTATATCCCCGGGTCAAGTATTTGAGAGGTAAAATTAATTAATTGTTCAGAAAAGAGCTCAAGCAGTTTACGCAAGATGAACAGAAGCACAGCACGAGATAGTGGCACAAACAAAGTAAAAATACGAGAAGCACAAGGCGTGACAATTCAATCAAAAACTGTTAAAAGGTAGGAAGCTCCGCCAGCAAATAATTGCTTGTTGAGCCTGTTAAAAAATTACCTCTCTACCCAAAGTATATCGTAACAGACATAACAAAAGCATAACACACAAAAATAAACAAAACATAAATCAGATCCCAAAAGCCCACCGCACTGCAAGATCAATTCCGCCGAAAACTACACAATCGAGTTGCATTTAACAAGAGTAACAACTAACAACCAACCAGATGTGTTCGATATTGCTTTTTGAATGAAAAGGGAGAGAAACATTTCATTTCTGAAGAAACCTTATCCCATGCTAGATTGCTAGTGGTCCCAAGTAGTGTAGCATTTTTTTGCCCGGAGTTATTGTTATTAAGAAACATTGAGATTGTGGCCTATCTTGTGGCGAGTATTGTGATGATGGATATTATATAAATCAGTTAAATAAGCACTGAAGCAATAAGGTAGAAGTCCACTTTTATATTTGTGCATGGAATTAGCGTAGCCTACTCAAGCTCAATGAAGTCATAGAGCTTGGGAACATTAAATTTAACATATAATTAATTCACGGGGGTACATTTGGGGTAAAATAAACACGATTTCCATGATAACTTGTTGTCATGGGTAACACCAAGATATTTAATCGAAATTTATCTGTTGAATTGGATTACCATTAATACTTTTAAATTGAAATAATTTGGCTTCAAAAGGCTTTTTACATGTTATCATGTATGCAGTTTTTAAATAGTTGATTGACAGCTTATTTTGTCTCATCCAAATATCGACAGGTTTTATATCTTTATTTACTTTTGCTTGAAGACTAATTAAGTTTTTATCTGTCATAAGTCAGTCAATTGGTGTCACAGTAAATAAAGTTGTTTTAAAATTTGTTGCATTAGGTTAGTCATTTACATATAATAGAAAAAGTAATGGGCCCAAAACAGAACCTTGAGGGACACCACATTTCACTTGCTTAAAGCCAGATCTATTTCCAAGTATTTTAGTACATCATTGTCTGTTAGATAAGTAGGAATTTAAAACATTCAGAACTTTACCTCGAAGGCCATAATTGTAGAGTTTACTAAAGTTTTTATGATCCACAGTATTAAAGGCTTTGCTTAAGTCTAGAAAAATTGAGCATGTAAATTTCTTTTGATTCAGGGCAAATAACAATTCATCATACATACTTGTTGTAGCTAGTGAAGTGGAATCATTACTTTTAAAACCATGCTGACAAGAAGAGAAAATGGTATGTTTATTGAAAAATTTATTAATGCCTTGATACAGAATTTTTTCAAAGATTTTAGAGAATGTTGACAATAAAGAGATTGGTGGAAAATCAGTTACAGTTTTTGGATGAGGGTGTGTTGGTACTGGAGTGGTTTGTGATTGTTTTAGAGTCTAACCAAACTTCTTGAGCAATGCATTTGTTGCATAATTTGACCAGAACAGGAATAATGACACATTTAGCTGGTTTAAAAGTTTTAGTAGAAATACCATCCAACCCAAAAGCTGTTTTTGTTTTCATACCATTGATGCAATCAGACATTTCACTTTCATTAATACAGCATCTTCAAATTTGCAATTCTTGCAAAATTCTTCAAGAAGGAAGTTTTTCCATGATATTTTGTATTGAGTATGTAGGCTATATTAGAAAAGGGTACAAAAGAATTCTTTACTATAGCAAAAACAGGTAGATGGTCAGATATATATCTACAAATTCCACTGCAGGTGATCGAGCATTATATGGTCAGTAAGAGTAGGCTATGTCATGGTCAGTATATGTATATATGGACAGTACTAAAAATTTGTTTATCACTGCCTTTGACTGCCGTATTCCGCATATACTTTATTTTCTTTGCCGTAATTTGTCACAACGCTACATTTGCAGGCTTTGCTCATCGCTCTTTCATCAATTCTAGTTTATATTTTATATTTGATACGTAATTTACTTTACTGCCGGCTTGGTTTAGTTTTCATTCAGCACTTTTTCAATATTTACGCTTATGCTTTTTCAATTTTTTACGCTCATGTTTTGACATTATTGCGTCACTGTAATGTTGTTTAAAACATTACTTGTAGGTTTTAACTGCCCTAAAAAAGTTATCAGAACTGACGATGCACTGAATAAGTGCGAGATATATTTTCTGTAACATCTACTGACAACTGATCCCTGTTACCTTAGCAATTGAGGTTTTAGCTTTTTACAGTACTAAAAAGAAATAAAATTTGAATCACTCAGCCCAGATAAAGTAAAAATGAAGCCAAAAGAAAAAAACATGATATCAAGCACAATTTAAACCAATTGTTGACTAAAAGCAATGTTAAACATACCTCGCAAGTTATCAAGCAGATTTAATATCAACGTTATGAAACCACTCAGTTGCCGTTCATCAAATCCTTTTTCTTGTGCCCAGTGGAATGCAATTACGTAATAATCCAATAAACAAGCGTCCTTAACGTCTACTTCGTGTTGCTCAAATTCCATTATGCTTGCCATTTTTCTAGAAAAAAATTTAAAACATTCATCCCATAGCCTACATCATTTGACAATGAGGTATTGTAGCTTATGTGCTATGCAGGAGACCAAAAGGTGAACTGTAGTTCTTATACTTTATTCTAGCAAAGAATCATTTTTATACCAATAAGATCAGGGCAACTTAGCCTACCTAGGTAGTGCATGCCAATGCCATGGACTATACATTTATAGAGCTTCGGTAGAGAGTTTGTCTTGTTGAACCATAGGCATACGAAGCCGAGCAACGTGATCAAGTTTAACATCTTCAAGTTTATTACATTTACATAAACATAAAACTACGCAACAAATTAAGTATCGAACGTTTTCGACATCACAAGATGTCCTCTTCAGGAATAATATACATACAACTTAACTACATCTGAAAAAAAATACAATGGTTAACTAAATCTATAAACAGAAAAAGAGAAAAACTGCACAGTACTTCTGACTAGCTCAAACTCAACGATACAAGGCTCCACGAGAATCAAAGGTAACTGCATCAAAAGGTGTTAAACAGATCACATGATATGGTAGAAAGGCAAGGTGCGAAAAAGCTAATTTTAAAATACAGAGAGCAAGAAAGACGAGCCGCAAGCAAACAATTGTCGGTTCAAAAGTGGATTGTGACGTTTTATGTACAAGGCTTCCAAGATCTTAGTTTGATACTCAGACCTGCCTCTGGACATGACCTCAAACTGCTTGATAGAAACGTTATTTTGGCATTCTGTACATGAAAAAATGTGATCTTTAATTGCGCTTTTCTGTATAGAATTCAAATTCAAGTGTTCCCCAGCTCTAGTCGATAAATGTCTTGTTGACATACGCAGTAGCGTAGCCAGGAATTTTGAAAGGGGGGGGTTTTGACCACCCAACAGCGGGGGGTCTGGGGGGCCTCCCCCAGAAAATTTTGAAAAATTACTTTAAATTTGGTGCATTCTGAGAGCATTTTCAACAAAAATGTGGGTACGAATATTCCTATAAAATGGTGTTGTCCGGTAGCATAGCAAAAGGATAAGATCATGTTTTCTTCGGCATTTTTTGGAAAAAAAGCTAAGTCACTGTGTTTTTTTGTTGCTAATTCCTGGCTGAGATGTTTGAATGTTTGGTATTGGCAAAACTCACTCTTTTAATGCAATTTTGTTTAAAATTAGGCAATTTTTTTTAGACTGAAAGCATCATTCTCAATATCGTGACGTCACACGCGTGCCAAAGGGGGGGGGGTTGTAACCCCCAAAACCCCCCCCCCCCCCTTGGCTACGCCACTGGACATACGGTACCGATGTATGTCAGGCTTGCATCACGCAAACAACTGAATTTATAAACGACATCAGAACAATTTATAAACTGACGCAAACCGTGTTTGTTCGTCTCGACAGAACCAAGCGCTCCACCGCACCTTACACACTCTTTCAAAACGACCCGATATCAAGGTGTGCAAATTTGATAAAGGCAAAGGTGTAGCCATTTTGGACAGCGAAGACTATTTTGAAAAACTGGACCAAAGTGTTAAAGATAAAACCAAATTCATTGAAATCAACGAGAATGTTAAAGTACATCCACTAATTTCTAAAGAAAGATCTATTCAATATTATGTTAGAAAATGTTTGAAAAAAATTCGATAAAGACATCATAAAATCTCTGATCCCGACTGGAAGTTGCCCTGGAAAATTATACGGTTTGATCAATGTGCATAAGCCAGGCAATCCCGCGAGACCGGTCGTTTCCATGATTGGCACTCCGGAATATCAACTGGCAAAATTTCTGGACAATATCATAAAGCCGTACATTCCCAACACTTACATGCTGAATTCGACGAAACAATTTATAAAAAAACTGAAGGATTATAAATGTCCTCCGAATAGTGTTATGGTGAGTTTCGATGGTAATAGTTATAGTTAATAGTTATAGTTATAGGGCTAATAGTTATAGGGCTATTCCAGACAGATTGCACGATAATGATTTTTAAATTTGGGAGAGTGTTTTTGGCAAGGCATCTCAGGTAAAAGCAATTACAATGGAGTAAGATGCTGGTTTTGGAAATATTGTCCATGAATATCTCCTAAAAACAAATCCATCAACATTGGTGTTGGTATCATCTTGGATAGCTGTTAGTGTTTTTTGACGTTTACTGCCGAATATTACACCCCAAAGGGGATAAATTGGTTTGGTGGAGACCTGTACCAGACAAAGTCACGAGGGTCATTCCTGACAAAGTTGTGTTTTAAAAATATTGCATCTATTCTATTCTGCAATCATTTTGGCTGGAATTACCCATGTTTTGGCTGGAATTATCCCAATCATTCGAAATTACTGCTATCTAGCACCTTGTGACTTTATAACATATGCCGTGCCTTTGCCCGAAAAACCGCAAATTAGACTCATTGCAACTACAAATGTTACGGTATGTGCATAGCCTTTTACTTCGCAACAGCTTTTGAGCCCCCCTCCCCCCAAGCTAAAATGTATAATTATGGGCCTTATCTATATCAGTAACCATATCAGACTAACAAGCGAAATGTGCAGAGAAACAAAGCTAGAAGCAAAGTTTTTATACTTATAACATCTATTTTGGTATGGAAATTAGTGACCAAGTTAAAGCTGTGCACCTTATGTGATCTGCAGAACACATCGGTGCAACTTAGATGGCTGACTAAGGGAAACAACATTTGATACTACAGTATTTGCCATTTCAAGAGTTTGGAGAGAACCCCGAAACCATACAGAAGACTGTTGTTTCTATATGGTTGACAGTTGACGGTTTAGAAAAACAAAAAACCGACATGACATTGCGTATTCTTCCATATTATGTTCTATTGCACCTGTTTCACATAGCACTCAGCAGCTGAGTTGCCACTTCTTAAACCTCGAGCAAAAAGCTGCATAAGACACAGTAGTGTATCAAAATATAGAAAAAGTCTCTCATGACGAATTCAACATAGGCCTACCTAATACAGACATCAATTCAGAATTTTGGTAATAGGCTAAATGGAGCAATAATTATCAACTTTTGGAAACAATGTGATAAAAGAATATGAAAAATGGTGTGTTTCTTGTCCATAAAAATTTCCTGCACTCCCATCTTGATTGTTTTGATCCTTGTATGGGTGATTGGTGGAAGCGGAAAACGTGGTGAAAGGTTTCATCTTAAATGGAAAAAAATATCAAGGGTGGTGGATTTGCAACATGCAAGAGGGGGGGGGTGTATGGTCGGTAATACGAGAAGAGTTGTCAGTGTACAGACACAAGTCACACAAATGTGATCACTTTTGAAGTGTTTTCATTTTTGCAGAATGCATATATGGCTTATATTTGCATAATATTTCTTTGTGTTTGCATGCTTACACGTTTAATAGAAAACTATGCTGGTAGATACAGAAAATCTTTGATTAAACTAACAATCAGAAAAAGTGACATTTTATCAAAAGTAAGGACACTTCAGATGTTTTTTTGCTATTTTGGTGATTAGTTTGAAGTAACAGAACACAATACATAAAAATTTTACTGCAACTAAAAATTTTGCGAAATTTTGTTACATGGTGTAATTCAGTTGTTTGCGTGATGCAAGCCTGACATAGATCGGTATGTCAACAAGACATTTATCGACTAGAGCTGGGGAACACTTGAATTTGAATTCTATACAGAAAAGCGCAATTAAAGATCACATTTTTTCATGTACAGAATGCCAAAATAACGTTTCTATCAAGCAGTTTGAGATCATGTCCAGAGGCAGGTCTGAGTATCAAACTAAGATCTTGGAAGCCTTGTACATAAAACGTCACAATCCACTTTTGAACAGACAATTGTTTGCTTGTCTTTCTTGCTCTCTTTCTTGTCTTTCTTGCTCTCTGCATTTTAAAATTAGTTTTTTCGCACCTTGCCTTTCTACCATATCATGTGATCTGTTTAACACCTTTTGATGCAGTTACCTTTGATTCTCGTGGAGCCTTGTATCGTTGAGTTTGAGCTAGTCAGAAGTACTGTGCAGTTTTTGTCTTTTTCTGTTTATAGATTTAGTTAACCATTGTATTTTTTTTTCAGATGGAGTTAAGTTGTATGTATATTATTCCTGAAGAGGACATCTTGTGATGTCGAAAACATTCGATACTTAATTTGTTGCGTAGTTTTATGTTTATGTAAATGTAATAAACTTGAAGATGTTACACTTGATCACGTTGCTCGGCTTCGTATGCCTATGGTTTGACTATATATTTGTTAGCTATTTTTTTCCTCTAAGATTTAGTGTCAGATGCGCAGGTACGGTACCTAATCCTGTATAATTAAATAGGTGTCGGAACCTTAAAAAACAATCAAATCTATATTAGTAGCAGCAGTCCATCATTTTCCAGCTCTTGAATGTTGTACCAATAAAGCCTTCATCCTTTATTTATAATCTCTTTAATGTTATCTTCAATAAACTTTTTTATAGACTACACAACATTATCTTCAACAATCTTTTTATTCACCATTGTTTTTGGGGTGCTTCTGCAATATATTATTATTATTTATTTCTATGTCAAAGCTGTCCATAACCAAAACAACAAAATAATATCGTACACAAACTACAAATGCACAAAGATCACAAAGAATCACTTTTAATGCCGTCAGTTTAACAGCTCACTAAAAATCTACTGTTACAAATGCAAATGCCTTGAGAGTTGGAAGAACTGAAAGTATTTAAGAGGATAAATGTTTTTTATAACATTAAGTCTGATATAAAGTGATGTAAGGAGTGAATGCAACAGTTGATAAACTAAAACAGGCTATGTTTTTCCTCAAAAAAGCATCAACTGTTGTTATATTATTCATAACTTGATATTCACGACACTGACAAAACTAGGCAAATTGTATAATATCTTAAAAGAGTTTTTTTAAGCAAGAAGTATAATATATATAATTGCTTTATTCTGAAGATCTAAACTTGTGGAACAAGTTTAAAGCATTTAGCAAAATGAGATTTTGCATTGTTTGCAGCACAGTACTGAGAACGTACATAGGCTACCTACCTTGAAATATTGTAACTATAAACATGTTAAGTTTATTTTAATCTCCGCAGTAGTTCGCTACTTTTCCTTTCTTAATCCTGGGAGTGCATAGCTTGGTAAAAGCAACGTGGAACAAAAAATCCCCAAGAAGTTACAATCTCCGATTTATTATTGTCCAGAAATACTACCCTTAACCTACTAATGTTAAAGTAACTCACATCTGAAGTTCTTCAGGAGTTTCACAAGCTGACAAAGATCGAATTTGTGATGGAAGAAGAACTTTCCATGCAAATGAGCCTTGAGGTTCCTTCTCTACTGCTTCTTCATCCTAAAAAATTTAAATGATTTATTCAGATTAATGAATTCAGAAAAATATTTTGTAAGCAGTTAGCAAATTAATCATGAGTAAACAAAAATAAATTTAGCAGAAATCCAAATTTAACATTTCAAGCAGAGATAAATTGGTTAAACCAATAAATCACTTCTGTATCCAGTAGCCATGATAGGGAGTCCAGCAAATACTTTTAGACCCAGCCCGAGATGATTTCAGGGGCTCATAACCTTTTGAATGGGCCCAGGAAAATGAAGAAGCCATTGCGTGCTATTTAAATATGGTGCATTTTTCTTAGGAATGTTTTGACTTAGGGCCTGAGGATCTCATTGGAACTGATCTCAAATTATCCTTTCAACGGCCCTGTCTATATCTTATTCTTTTTAAAAACGTAATTGTAACGTAAGTAAACAGAAAAATTTTTAAAATAATATTGCATTAAATACCACACAACTTTTGTACTAAAAATGTGACGATTAGACTCATTTTATAGATCATTGTGTTTTTATGATAACTTCTTCCTAAGCTACCCCAAAGTGATAACCAGACATCTTTTAACAAGTCATCTGACTTTAGTATACAAAACTAGAACATGCATGCCTATTGCCTAGCATGATAGCATCTATATCTGCCAGCACAATACAGGAACAGACTGATGCTGACCAAATCAAGAAATTAACAGGACACAACCCAGCCCACATTCACCAGAGGGAAAAAAAAGTTTTAATATGAAATGCCTATCTCTAAACATTCCATACTTCTCAAAAACGCTTACTCAGCATTCAATAGAATTCACAGGTGCGAAAACATGGAACGAATTTCCTTCTTTAATTAGAAAGACTGATACAAAGTCACATTTTGTCCACAAACTAAAACAACATTTAAGCAAAACGGATACACAATAGAAAGACAACATAGAAAGTCTGTTTTGCATTCTTGTGAAAATTTTAGTTGAAATCCGAAATAATTTCCAAAAGATTAGGCCTACCTAACAATAATGTCGACTGCTTGTGCTGTACTTTTATGTTTGTAGATATCAACTGCAACAATCCATAACCAACACGACACAGTCGCAAAAGGGGATGAGAGCTTCATCAACACCATCAGGACATCATCATCTTATCTACCAGCTCATCCATTCCATCACCCACCAGGACAAGAAGCAATAACTTAAACTGGATCTCAAACCTCAATCGTCTTAGGCTACTGTGTGATGTGCAGTCTGACCATAGAAAGAGTTCAACACCTGCTCTCCTGTAGTCCTGGGCCACATCGAAACGGGTTTTTGTCTGAGGATGGGTTTCTTTTATGTCCGGTTTTCTTTCTCCATCCTATTATTATTATTATGACTGCTCACCCACATCAATATTGGAACTGGCAAATTCAATCCACAACACTTTTCATTACGCTGTCGTTCATTACTACATGTGCGCTGCTCTCTGTTTTTGTTTTATCTTTTGCTGTTTTTTTTGGGGGTTTTGTGACAGTGTTAACTATAGACATATAGGTAACTACATGATTCAATCCAGGCACGTTTTAAACCTTTCAAGATTTTGCCAGCTTTTCCCGTTCATTAACGTGCTGGTAGGTCTATATCAATTTTTGTAGTTAGTAGTATCTTTTTCGTCCCGGACGAGTTAATGACAAAAAAAAATGATTGGTGAGCGGTCAGGTTATTCCTTTTCTACACCAGTAGAGGCCTATAATTGGAAAGCAAAATGAAGGTAGCCAACCAAGAATTAGGTAGGACTATGCAATCCTGGACAGGATTTGGAGCTTGACTACAAAACTGCAATTAAAAATCTGACAAGAAAGTTTAGCCATTGCCTTTAAACCTCAAGAAGAGGAAGGAACCTGATGATGATGAGTGGGATTCTAAATTTCATCCAGACAGAACTAACTCAAGCACTTGACATAGCCTATGACCTAACAACAAACAGTTCTGATACAACAACCAGCTTATTCCTTTAACTTTGACGATTTTAAGACCCAGGTTACATGAACCGAATAAATCCTTCGGCTGGTAGGCTATATTGGCTCATCTTAGTTTTGTTTGTTCCTCAATCCTCCTACTACAAGTCTACAGTTTTGTCATTTCTAATAACATTAAGTAAATTTTAAACATAGTTTTGGCTTATATAAAATGTATCACCAACCGTTAGAATCATTTCCTTCCTGTTTCTTTCATCTCCACTTGATACATTTTTGTGACTCATTGCAATGGCAGACAACGTTTGCTACCAATATTTAGCAAAGCCAACCAACAAAGTTTAAGCTATCTTGGCACTCAACTCAATCTTCACATTTACAATAAAAATCGTTATTTTTGTAAGTTAATGATGTTTTTCGCAATGTCAGAGAACTCAAAATGTCTTGATCAATCTTGTTCGTTGAACAAGCAACATGTTTTACAAGCACATTTGTTGACAGTAAAAACACTGCCATCGAAGGCAGTTTAGTCAAGCGTAAGTGTCGTCATAGAAACAATAGAAATCATTCATTCTTGAACTGTCATGGATGAGTGCGGTTTAAATTTGATCATATGAATCGACTCCATGACTCCATTGATGAAATCAGCGATTCGATTTTAGTAGGCTACGCGAGGAAAAACTTGACGAAAACTACATGTTGAATTTAAGTTTTTATTACATGAAATATATTCAAACAACTGTCATTACCAAACAATTCTATAATATTTTTTGTGCTTTAAAAATACGTAAGATGAAGCAAGCTCACCTCATTTGGATTTCGGTTTTTGAGTTTCTGTAATAAAAAGTGATCAATTAGGTTACTCTTCGACATTCATTATATTACCATAAGGCAATGTATTTTGTTGCAGAATAATTTATTAAAATATTTATACATTTATTCATTTTTTAGTTCACTGTATTTTAAATTTCCAAAAAATGAGCTGGATTTATCCAGGATGTCAAACAGTTTAAAAAGCTTAATTTATTAAAAAATTTGCTACAAGCCTTCGCCTACTGTAATAAATTAATATTCAGTTCATTTTATAAAAATAAACTGCTGACAACGCTCTTTGCATAAATGCAGCCTCTACAAGTTGGGCGATGCGATTCTCATTCCGAGGATACAATTCAATCAACCCGTCTTAAAAAATAAAATAAAATTAGCCTATTTAGTTTCAATAATATTGCCCAACCCAATCATTTTGCATTCGATTGAGTTTTGCTTTTAGCAGCATGATCGTTGCTTTTTAACGACCTGTTTTAGCCTGATCCTGAAACACAGTTCCCCAGTCATGTGGTGACGAACGGTGCTGAACTTTTGTCATAGCATATTACTGGGAAACTGTGTTCTGAGAGCTGGTGCCACAGCAAACTCGCAGCATCAGGCTTAAGCAGGTCGTTAAAATGTACATTGTAAACCAATCATTTTGTTTTCAACATTTGTTTGATTGTTGTAGGCTAACCTGGATTCTCTCCCAAAGTAATAGCCTGCTAGGCCTATTTGCGTAGACTTGGTAAACATTAACAATAAGGACCATGTTAAAAATGGTTGAACTAATATTAGAATAAAACGATTTATCAAGACATTGCAGGTGATTTACAGTGAGGCAACCTAAGCTACCAGCAGACTATGTTTAATTGGTGGCTTAGTTTGGCATGGTTGAAGTCAAACACTGACCCCAAATTGCACGGGCTATTTCTACATAAAAGCTGAGAAGGATCAAATCATCATATGAATCTTGGCTATATGGTTATAGTCAGGAACATGAACAATGATAGCCTACTGAACTAGGCCACGTTAAACTACTTTTCATAATCCCATTTTCGGTAGCCTACGTTGTTGTTTTATTGATGGAATGTGCCATAGGCTAAACGTACGGTACGGTACCTTTTTCCGAGTTGCACTTGGCATCTTCCCCATTGAGATTACGAAGTTGGCTATGCCTTCTCTGCAACCTATCACTGATAGCCTAATTTGGAATACAAATATTAGCCTACTTGAGATTCAAAACCAGATGTTTTAAATCAAGCTCCTACTGAAACTAAACTCTGTCAAGACTGAAAATCGAAAAGTTTTCTTGAAAATGTTTCTTTTTCTTTGCTCATAGGCTCGTTAGGTTCAATCAACAGTATCAAATTTCTCTTATTTGAAAAATACTTGTTTTGTTTCAGCAAACGTGAAACCAAATACCGTATACTTTGAAATTAAGCCATAAATTTTAAGACAATGGGTTCTGAATTTCGGCGATCTGAGCTAAGGTGGGCTACTTTTCTTGGTTCAATTTCAATCCTTGGTCCACAAAAATCAATGGACTCCTTTCTGATTCGTTGACTGCGTCCCACACCATCACCAATGCCGCCCCAGAGTGACTACCCGGAGTTCCACGTCACCATCTCTTGACCAAACACGATCATTCTGACTGTTAAAATGATGCTGGACATCAAACTTCTTCTCATCGCTGAACACAAAGTTTGGTAGCGTGCCTCCTTCAGTGCGTGAGAGCAGAATTCTGGCTTTGGTTTGGAGAGATGTTTTTCAGTAATATTGGCATTTATAGCAAGTGTGTCTTCATGTGTTTGCATGGGCTCATCTTCAAATTCTTCTTGAAAACTGTGAACATGGCTCCATAGGCCACTTTCGCCTCTTTTGCCAGTTTTTGAATGGGTCTCTATATGCACCTTTTCTCTGATTGCTTTTATCAACTTTGAAGTTCTGGCGCTTCCAGGGTGACCTTGGCAAGGTCGATTTTTGGCATTTCCAGTTTCTGCCTTTTGAGAGCTCTCCAGACCAACATTTTTCTAATTTTTAAGTCCTTGCAAATAGGCTATCACTCCTTGGCTTGCCCGATTTGATGAGCTTTACAATAGCTATTCTTTTATCTAAATTGTCATTCATGGCCTATAAAATCGAGAATTATTCGATTTATTAACATTGTAACGCTAAACATTGATGTAAACAAGTTATATTTGTTTGAAGTTGTGTTGCAAAATTCCCAGGAATAGCCTATTCAGAGCCGAAACTTTCCATGGAAATTTTCGAAAACTTTTAAAACAATTTAATTTGATGTTAAAACAAGAAAAAAAATCGTCTTATCCTGTTTAGATTCAAAGTAGGCTACTATGTAGGCTAGGCCAGGGCTACTCAACTAATGATAGCTCAATTGGTTAGCGCGTCACTTCTGGAACAAAGAAGCTTCAAGATCAAGCGGCGCTGGTTCGACTCTCGGGGTGTGCGCTTGAGCAATGCACGTTAAGGACTGCTCTCCATTTAGCGGCATTTAATGAATGGAATAGTTCCCCGGCAACAAGACTTCAACAATCGTAAACTTCACTCTGTCAATTTCGGTGACCGGGCCTGCGTCAGTGATTCAAAGCCTCTACAAGTATGCGAAACTGCCAGGATTAAGCTCTGCAAGAAGCTTTCCCAGTCCGAGGATAAAGATTCAATCAATCAATCAATCATGTTAGTAAAGGTCCATTTTGACAAGTTGAATATTTTAGAGGTCCGGTGAATATTTCATATGCAACCACGAAAATTAAACAACTAGTAGCCTGCGATCACCGAAACACTTTTCAGGTAGTAATGTAATACAACTTTGATTTTGTCTGACACAAACAAAGAAATAAAAAAGGAAAAAATGTGTTCTGTTTCTTTGTAGTGTAGCTGTGTGGATCGCACATCAGAAAAGACGGCAAGCGTTGGGGGGTCTGAGGGCGAAGCCCCCAGCTCCCTGGATAATCACAAAAAATTGATTTTCCCTAATGGAAATTTGTTTAAAGAGGCCCTAAAATGTGGCAATGAGGTTATTATTCAAGAAGCCCGAGGTCCACCTTCAACACCCAGAAGGTCCGGATTCGGACCGCGGTCCGCCAGTTGAGTAGGCTTGATGTAAGCTATAACTAAAATAGCGGAAGGTCGGGTTAGTTGAGCCGCTGGGTTACTTGATCCACCCCTTTTAATTCTAAGTGGTGAGGTAACCACATTTTATCACCACGTGATCTTAAAGGCCTAGCCTACTAAATGAAATTTTCAAACGGGAATTAAGCATTAAAATGCGTAAACTGAACATTCAAGAACACATTTTTAAAAAAATTACCGAAAAAAATTGGTTTTCAATGGCGCTGGCCAGGCCCAAAGTCCAATGTTTCATTTATTTTTTTCAAAATGACCAAAAAGTGGAAACACTGTTCGAGATTACGTCACAAAAGACGAGAGCTCCAGCAACAGCAATATCAAAAATTCGAACTTTGGACGCGTTGCGTTCTAAGAAGTTTTGCTGGATTGTTTTACACGTTTTTTAAGTTTAACCATAGAGAAATAAAATTTTTTAAGTTTCTAGGATATTTCGTTGAGTAATAGTAGCAAGAACACACTAAAAGATCACAATTCGGAATCAGCAAAGTTTGCACAGAAGGCAAAGTAGAAGGAAAAAGAAAACGTGGCAGACAACCAAAACGATGGCAAGACAACATTCAATCATGGACCGGACTCCACTTGACGACACTGGGCGAGTTGGCTCAAAATCGCCACTCTTGGAAACAAATAAGCCATGTTGATGCGCAATCTGCCGCAGGCGGAGATAACGACTGATGATGAATAGTAGCAATGTTACAAGAAAGCTGAGGTACGGTAGGCTAGTATAAATGTAGTAGCATTGCTAAAAATTAAATGTTCATAAAATCAATATTGCATCATAGTTTGACTATTGTAGAAACAATATTGCATCATAGCAAATACTATGCCTGACTTTTGTGTTGTGCTTGGCTGTGACACAACAGCATTGCATAAAGTTGATATGTTTGGGTTTCCCAAAGACAGTAGGCTACACAAAAATGGAAATGAAATAAATTTGTCAACACCACAACTAGCAAGTTAAGAACCACTGGCCTGGGGCCTACCAATGACTAGCATCCTACCATGTATGGTAGATGGAATAGCTCTTGAAGAAAAGCTACGGTTTTCAAGGAATTTTCCCTTTTGTTGGTGTCAAATTCGTATGTTTACTTTGTCGGTCTATGTTTGCACCAGCAGCAAAAAATAAAATTGAATTCAACTTATAACATCGTTAAAAACAGAGTGAAACGGTTCACCAGGCATTTGATACGGCAATTAAAGTAATTTGCATTCTTCTGGTGACTATAGGCTACTAGGTTACCACAAGAACGCAACCTAGTAGCCTATTGTTACGGCCAATCTCTGTACAAATCAAACGTCATATAAAACCGTTCAAGTCTACTGAATATTACGTCATGGAAGTTGCTAGAAAATGTGCCAAAATTGCACCATCGTTCATAGACTTGTGTCAAACTTGTTAGGACTTGTTTGGGCCTGTTTAAACATGAATGCATTGGTTCACTAGCTTTGGACACCTGCTTTGAATTGCGTGACAATTGATTTCACTATTGCGTCACAGTTACTTTCTACGTGAATTTGAGATATTGATATCTTTTCTGATTCATTCGTAAAATGATTGTTTGAAAGTTGGCCGCACATTTAACTGTTGGCTTAGTGCTTGCTAGCTGGACAAAAGTTCCGTCTTTTATCCAAGTAATCTGTTGTGTAGTGACAGTTTAAGTGGTGTACGCGTTGCACCCCCTCGTTTTTGGTAGCCGTGGGCTAATTTTTACAGAAATACACTGTTTGAAAAGAAGTTCAAGTGTGTGTTTCTTCGGTCATTATATGCAGACGAAAGGATCCGGGAACTTTAAGTTACAATTTTCCCACGAAGAGATTATGGTTTACCGCTGTGACCACCTATACGGTACCGTAGCCTATAGTCACAAGAAGAACGCAAGTTACTTTAACTATAACATCGTTATTGTATGCGTGGTTTATATAGTTGTCAATTTTTAGGTGCTGTAGGTTACTATAAATTTTATCTGTCATATTGGAAAATTTCTGACTCTGACGTTAGTTTCCAATATGAAAGGGAAGATAGTACGGTGGTTGCAGAAGTAAGTGATGATGAAGAAGAAAGTGTGCTAGAAGCTGTACCCTATCGTTTTGAGCCTGAGTACACAGAGTCAGAGATCAATCAGCTTCACCTTGCTGATGTGACTGAGTTTCTCAGCAGGAGGATCGAGTGGGAGACACTGACTGGTAAGCAAATTTAAATATTTGACATCATATACTGCATTTGTTTAGCTTTACTTAACACAAAAGAATTAAATCACCAACCGTAGAGGGATAAGTGCTCAGCTTTGCATTGCATTTCCCTATGGGTTTATAAGGCCTTATACCTACAACACGTTGAAAACAACTTTACAAATGCAACCGAAATTATAAGAAAATGAAATCTTAACGCTCTTTAAGTTTACCTTGCCTAATACTAATTATATTGCAAAGTTGCATTTTCCCGTACCGGTAGCCTATGCAATGAATTATTAGCAATTATTTTTTAGCCTAAAAATTGAAACTTTTGACATTAAAATTTTTTTTGACAAATTTTGACATATGAAGAACTCAAGTAGTTAAATTACGCATCATTGCACAAAATGCTGTACAACACAGCTGCCGCAAAATGACCTATCAAAAATTTTACACATTTTGAGGTGTGTTGAGCACCACACCATATTAACCTAAATATTTCACGTAATGGCTTATGATTCACAGACAATGGGCCATTTACACCAGTAGACTATAAAGTAGGCTAAAAAGGCAAATGCGATCCCATACTTGATTCCAGTGTTGTACGCGTCAATGAAATAAATTGACGACGTCAGCGTTAGCGCGAATTGCCTAAAAACTTTACGGCGAAAAGTATTGCGTAAGCTTTTAAAGAAATTGACGGCGTCAGCGCTAATTTCTAGCGCTATTTTAGCCAGGTTATCACAAAACGGAAGTTTTGACTTCTAACGAGTTTGGTTTTTGAGACTGTTTCGAGCTGCGAAAGACGATTTCGTCTTTTCTCGACTCAGATTAACCCAGGATACGATAAACAAACTTAAAACTGCATAATTGGATAGACGAACAGCCGCCACAGAAAAAGATTGTTTATTGCTATCAGTCTGAAAGTCAAAACGTCAAACATAATTTAACTCTCATTGTGAAACGAGATTTTCCATGCAAACGAAAAATGACGCATAGCGCGTGACGCTTAAAATCGGCAAAATAATTGACGCGCTATCACTTCCGTCAACTAAAAAATAAACTGACGGCGCTAGCCTCAGCGTCAAGAAAAAGTTGACGTCGTCAACGTACAACACTGCTTGATTCAAGTGTTGGGTATGAGAAGATAGGTAGGCCTACTCATTGTACTAAGCCTTTGGCATTAAGGAAAGTAGGGTGGCCAGTTCCTTTCTCTCGGCTGCCTTTCCTGCAGCAATTATGCCTACCTAATTTATTACACCCTAGGACCTAGGTAGAGGTGAGCGGTGTTTTCAACAACCAGCTTTAGCCAGGAGTCGAACCAGGTTTGGTTGGTTTTGAATCTTTATCCTCGGACTGACAAAGCCTTGATAGGTTGTTTTGCATACTTGTAAATGTAGAGGCTGTTGACACAGGGCCGGTTACCGAGATTGACAAGGTGAAGTTTTCATATTGTTGAAGTGTTGTTGCCGGGGAATTATTCCTTTCACTTGGTGCTGCTGAATGGAGAGCCATTCGAAATGCGTTGCTCAAGCGCACACCCCGAGAGTCGAACCAGCGCTGCATGATCTTGAGCCGGGCGCGTATAACCACTGAGCTAGGCCTAATAAGAAATCCAACGCCTTATCCGTTACACCATCCCTCTGCGCCAAAGTAGGCTGCAAGGTGTAAAATTCACTGACAGTGCTACCTCTACGACAATGCAGTTTGTAAACAATCTTTTACCTAACGCTACAATTTTGATGAATTTTTGACTTTTTTTTGACAAGTAAAAAAGTAATCGCCCTAATTATTACCAATTTTATATCAACAAGTGTTCATGTTGTCACTGTGTGGCAATGGATGAGCAACATCAAGCTCTGTGCTACTGTGAGATAGATACAGCACGGATGAAAGAAATGCTAGATGGACAATTGGACATGCATGATTACATTTACTTTGCTATCGCCTTATTTGTTTCCAAGTTAGCAATCTGTTCAGTAAAAATAAAGTAAAAAAGAATTTTTTTAGGTTAAATTAAAATGGCCTTAGTAATATGCAGCCTAAGTCTGCACCGAGTGAAAAATGCACCAAACTATGAAAAGCAATTCAAGCCTCTACAAGTATGCGAAACTGCCAGGATTAGGCCTAAGCTCTGCAAGAAGCTTTCCCAGTCCGAGGATAAAGATTCAATCAATCAATGTCCTGTTAAATCTATGTAAAATCGCTCATTTTGTTGGTCCACGAAATGTAGCCTATGTGATCAGACGAGCGTGAATTTACACAGTAGCCTATGTAGAGTTGGTTGGTTGTGTAAAATCATGAGTAGGCCTATGCCATTTCTTTGAATGCAGTATTTGAACTAGACAAAACATTATTTCATTCTCCAAGCATAAAAACTACGGATTGTAATCATAGAAACTCTGGTTAATGAGAGAATGCATACGGTTAAATCGCCAGCAGTAAGAAATATTGCCCGATCAGCTGATTGCTTGTCCTTAGTGACGTAGACTGTACAGTAGGGTAGCCACTTTAACAAGTCGAAATTCTCCCACTAAAATTGACTACAATGCAACCGCCAACCAATCAGAACGTGTTATAAGAGGCTACCGTCCAATTGTGACCCTTCTAGCACTCATCCAGAGAGTTAATGCTTGTTTTGAACTTTATTTGGTAATTACAGAAGATAAAGAGCAATAGCAGTGGTGAGAATCGAACACGCGTCACTGAAATGACTACTTTCTAGCCCTAACCCAACCAGCTGACAAAAAATCCTTCACTTAATTTGCTTTCTATGATCTTCTTTTCGCCATTTTTTACGTCACTTAAGGCGTAGCTTATGATTGGTTGGCGGTTTCATTCTAGTCAATTTCAGTGGCAGAATTTCGACTTGTTAAAGTGGCTACCGTACATGCACAGTCGCACGCTTCGCTGCTCACGCCAATTCCCGTTTTGAAAGCTCTGACAAAAGCAGGCGCGGAATGTTGATCAGACCGCAATGTTTCAGTTTCAGTTAATTTTTTTGTTTGGCGAAAAAGAAATACACAAAAAGCAAAAACACAAATAGTTCGCACAACAAGGATGGCAGCGAAAGACCAAAAGGTCACCAAAGTCAGCTGCCACCCAAACATTTAAACAGAAGACCCAAAATTAAGAACATTAACACATATATAATATATAGCACAATACCAGCACTTTACATAATACATTAACAATGGAATAACACAGGGCAACATAAAAAAAACTGTGTAGAGAAATAAGCGGATGATACGTTTCAGGAGTGATCATTGTACAAATTCTTTAATAAACATTTACATTTAAATTTAAAAACATTATAAGACTTTTCTTTTATTTCTTTTGGTACTTGATTCCATAGTTTCACTCCATTAGAACATAGCATCTTCTTACCAGAGTTTGACGTTGTAGAAGGCAAACATAAATCATTCTTTTGGTTCTGACGGGTTTTATGATGGTGAATTTCGTTTACAAAAATAAAGCACCCAGCAAAGGCCCGGGGCAGCATTTTGTGCACATATTTGTACATAAATTTTGCAGTCTCTAATTTAATAATATCGTCAATTCTGAGCACATTAAATTGGTGATAAAGAACAGTTGTGTTTGTTGACCTCGAAAAAAATAAGCAGGATCGAATGAACTTGTTTTGTAACACTTGTAGTGGAGCAAGCAATGTCGAGTTTGCTCTTCCCCAATTTATAATCGAGTATTGGATCTTGGATTGAAACAAAGCATAATATAAAGTTTGTAATATTGTTAAAGGGGCAATGTATCTCAGCTTAAATGCTATGCCACAGACTTTTGCAAGCTGCTTTCTAAGATTAATATGACTATCCTATGTCAATCGCTCATCCAAAGTTACACCTAGATAGTTTATACATTTCTTCCTTTCGATGGATCGGCCACTGATGGACAAACTAAAATTTTCTGCTGCACTTTTTTTGTTGCAGAGGATCATATAAGTAGTTTTACTATAATTTAATGAAAGTTTATTGGATTTCATCCACACATCAATTTTTACTATTTTTCTATTGACATTTTTTTGGAGAGATGACAGGCATTTATCTGACATATGAAAGTTTGAGTCATCAGCAAAAAGTGTAGTTGAAAAAGAAGATGCATTTGGAAGATCATTCACATAAAGAAGAAACAGCAAGGGACCAAGGATTGACCCCTGTGGGACACCACATTTAACAACATTGAAATTAGAATTTTTACTGTTAATTTTTGTACTTTGCATTCTATTTGTTAGATAAGATGTTAAAACGTTTAAAAACTTGCCACGAAAGCCATAATGGTGAAGTTTTTTTTAAAAGTATGCCATGATCAACTGTATCGAAAGCTTTACTTAAATCAACAAAAACCGAGCATGTGTATTTGTGATCATTCAAGTTAGAAAGTAAATCATCATAAATTTTTGTCAATGCTAAGCTTGTTGAATCATTTTCACGAAAACCATGTTGAGCTGGGGTTAAAATGTTATATTTATCAATAAAATTCATCATCCGTTTATATAAAAAAATTTCAAAAATTTTGGCAAAAGTTGGCAATAAAGAAATTGGTCGCAAATCTGTAAAGTGTAAAGGTGTTCTAACTTTTGGTACAGGTATTATCAGACTCTTTTTGAGTACATCAGGAAAGATTTCTTGCAATACACATTTATTCAGTACTTTTGTTAAAAAAGGGCATATAATTACATTAGCCATTTTGATAAATTTAGAAGGTATTTCAAAAATACCTGAAGCTTTATTTGCTTTGAGGCTCCTTATAGCATTAGATACTTCTATGTCATTTATATCAGGAAAGCCAAAATAAGAACATTTTCTGTTAAACATGAATGATTCAAAATTTACATTTGAATTTGGAATTTTAGCTGCCATTGAAGTCCCAATATTTGTGAAGTAATTATTTAATAAATTAATGAATTCAATAGAATCTGTTTCAATGGGGCAAAATTTTATTGAAAATCGTTTTATGGTAGCATGTTAAACACAAAGAATGTGTAAAATTGCCAAGTCAGGTTTTTCCTTTAGGCTACTATCCCTTTAAAGTTTCTCATCGCGTGGTCTCCCGTCTGGTTTGAGTTGACGATTGATAATATGTGGTGCTGAAGTTAAAAAGTTGTGTTTTGACCTTGGAAAGTAGATTTTGGAAATAGAGATAAGTCTAATAATATTTTTTTATACTTGGTTACTGAGACAGTTTCATTTAATTTGTTTGGTTGCTTACCAAACGGCATAGTGTGCCATGAAGTTTTGCTGTAGTTTTAACATTTGCATGGCGGTATAGTTAAGGTGTTAGTTGAGCCACTGCCTTCGGTGTTAGTTGAGCCAGTGTAAAAAGGGCGTTATAATGCTTAAGATACCTCCGCACACCTTACGTAGATTGCAGTCGTTGGATAAGTCTGTTTACGATCCAATAAATCTCTTTGAACTACATAAAACTCAGCAAAGGTACATAAACTTGGTCAAGCTTAATAAAATGGTGTTATTTGGATGCTGTAGTAATACCTTCTTTTTGAATAAGGGTATGCTGGAGTAGCAGACATTGTATAGGTTCCTGTATTTTTACTGACAATATCATATTAAATAATAAAAAAATATTGAACTGCAACATGACTACGGAGGACAAGGCAAAGATGGCTAAGATACTGACAAGAATAGAAGAGATTATGAAAAGTCAAAAAAGGTATGAGCAAAAGTATGATAATGTCCAAACCACTGCTGCACCCCCTGCTGTTGCTGTGTCTTCATCTTTTACAAATGGACTTCAGCAGGCCCAACACTTGGAACTGACGGAGCTATCTAAACAAGTTTATGCTCTTCAAGAACAAGTTTGGGAACTCGGACAGAGCGCAAGCTAGATGACTTGGAGCAGTAGGCTATGGGCGAGCAATTGCCTCATACTGCATGGATGTACTGACACCCCAAACAAGGGAAGCAATGTTGATTACTCGGAATATGTTGTAAAAAAACTATTGCTAATTACATTCTTGCTAAGACAAAATTACGGCAACAATAAGCCAAATAAACAAACAAACATGCCAACGACGCGTTCTCGGGTACGGGTAATGCCTTGGTAAAATTTGTGTAAATTAACGAGTATCTTACTTTAAAGTATTTGTCGGAACAAATAATAAAAAATCGACAGCCGTACACAATAACACCATCGCTAACTGATAAAATTCATGTCGCATTGTCAAACGATAGCCTATATTCAAATAGGGTCATAACACTTGTCCCGTCATGTCGGACCAATATTTTAACCCAAATTTTTGGCTCCACAAATGTTTTGTATAACATTCTGCAAAGCAAATCCTTGGATGTAATGCATTGCATAAATAAAGTAGGCTGCATGTAATATGTGACACGCTTTGTTAAGAAAAAAATTATAATTTTAACATGATTCGGGATGTAGCAAATACACGGGATGATTACATGAAATGCATATTGCCAAAGCAAATAATGTGTGGCGATCCCCGCTGCACAATAACAAAAAAAGATATAGTAAAATTGTATTTGTACCGTTATTAATAACTCTAGTTAAATTGTATCTGTACCGTTATTGATTCAGTAAACATATTCTGTCATTAATGTATTCTGTCATTCGTAGTTGTCCATAGAATGGGTTGAAGAATTTAAGTCGGGAGCCCTTTCTGGTGGTCAGATCGCAATTAGGATAACCTTAATCTTTATAGCATAAAATCCCAAACTGGTGACCATAATACAAACCCCCTCTCATTCTGGCGCTCTCAGGCCTGGGCGTAAAATTATCCCACAACCGTTTAATAAAGCAGCCCCCGAAGCATGGTTTCAAATCTTTGAAAACGAATGCCGCACCTGGGGTATTATCCAAAGTGATTTCAAAATAGATGCTTTAATTAACTGTCTAGATATCAACCTTGTCACTTTGGTGCAACCACTTATTTCGTCGCACACATCTTATGATGACATACGTGCTTTTATTTTGGCTAAAGCTCTCCCGCCTATCAGTGTTAGATATAAGAAGTACCTACAAATCAGGGACCTGGGTGACATGTTACCGTCGGAATTCGTACACAAATTTAAAAGAGATTTTCCAAACCACATCGACGATCACTTTATCAAAACAGTAGTAAATGAGAAGCTGCCATCGCAAGTTACCTTTTTCTTATGCAATAAACAGTCTGCACCCTTGGCTGAATACCTTGCTGCTGCAGTTGTAAGAAATTTTCCTCCGGATTACTGCAGACCAAAATTCATGTACTGTTCAAGAAGTATTCGCTTTGCGAAACTTATCGAGGAAGTTGCCCTTTCGCTCAACCTTTTCTCTGGGGGGAAGTCTGTGGCGATCCCCGCTGCACAATAACAAAAAAAGTAGTATTTATTTTCTGGCAACAGTGTTTAACACGAAATGACTGGTTCTTTTCCTGCCTCGTTTTTCCTTTTCTATCTTTTGGTTGTTGTACTGGTGCTCCGAATGAATATGTTTTGTCTGGGATTCTGGTGGGAGGAACAACAAAAGAAATGAAGCTGAAGCATCCCGGAAATTTGAAGTGAACCAAAAGAAAAGACAAAGTTTGAGTTGTGATTTAGTTTTGAGCAGAGTTGAAATATAGTAAAATTGTATTTGTACCGTAATTAATAACTCTAGTTAAATTGTATCTGTACCGTAATTGATTCAGTAAACATATTCTGTCATTAATGTATTCTGTCATTCGTAGTTGTCCATAGAATAGGTTGAAGAATTTAAGTCGGGAGCCCTTCTGGTGGTCGGATTGCAATTAGGATTTATAACCTTAATTTTCATAGCATATAATCCCACAAATGTGAGTCCTTTTCAATAACAATACAGCCACGGCCGGTAAAAACTATTTCAACATTCAAACTTGATGCTAAGAAATAAGAATGCGGAAGGCCATAAGTTTTTCGCAGGCCACAGGATTAATTAGAGCTCTGGTTCAAACCATTCAACAAAAAATCAACTGAAAATATTCTTCAAAGTTCCTTTAACCAGAAAAATTCTTTGCGCTGACGAGACAAATACAAATAATTTTGAGTAAAAGAAAAAAACTAAGCTGGAAAACTTAAGCGTTAAAAAGGAAAAGCGTGCTGGGAAGTGATTTATGATTTAGAGGTTATTTTGTAGTCCTGACAAGTTTTACAAGGAACTAGTAGTTGTTTCAGAGTAGGAAGGGTTATCATAATATGTACTCAGGTAGTGGCAATGAAATTATTTGGAAAGCCCTAGTTGGCCAGATATTTTTATTTCGTACAATCACTATTTGTAGCCTACCGAAAATATGTTCACAGTGTCTGTTTAAGGATAATGTCAAGTAAACTTTATATGATAGGCCTGCATCAGTGTATCCCTTTTTGCTAATAGACAAGTATTTTTACAGATTACCCGATAAATAAATAATGCCTCTTAAATGCTGTGTGCCTCACTGCAATTCAAATTATAATTCTTCCGAGATCACTGTATTTGTGTATAAATTTCCAAAAGAAGATGTAAAGAAACAGAAGTGGAAAGACAGCATTCCAAGAGCCAAGTGGGTTGTAACTAAACATAGTGCAGTTTGTGTTGTCACTGGCCTGGAGATGAACCATTTTCTCCACACTATGGGAAACTGCGGCCGACAAATCTTCTTTCGCTATTTCCTGATATTCCAACATTATATGACTTTGTCCATTTACTCAAGTGTATACGAAACAACTGGATAACTGAAAAAATTGGAGAGCTAAAGTTTGTTCACAAAGAACACACATATGTTGCAAAATGGGCAGATTTGATCCAGCGCTACAAACTCGAAGCTGAAAACCTGTGAAACTGTCTCGCTTTACTGAAGCAGCAGTTTATCCCAAGCCAGTTGAGCGTCAATTAGTTTCACTCTGCCTTAGAGTATTTTGTGACGAAACATTAACAGCACTTAAGAAACATACCTCACTCAACAGCAATGAATGTAAAGGAACTATACTTTTTATATAGAAAAGATTTTGCAATTCTGGAAAGTGGTCAGCAGTCACCACAAAAGTGCCTGGTCTTGATTTACGCAAAAGGAATAAGCTCCGAAAAGCCATAGTTTCTATTGATGACCCACAGCTTCAAGAAACTGCTGCTTTGACTGCTTCCATAAAACCCACTAGTAAGCGAGTAAAGCAGCTAACTAGCGACACCAACAAGGTACTACATCAAACATGCAATGGACAGTCCATTATGGACTCATCAATCTTGTGAAGTTTTTAATACAAACAGGCGCCAAATATGTCTTGCTAGGTTGGTTCACCACTGATGATTTGGAAAAATGCTTCTCAAGGCTATATGAAAATAGGCTATATATATGAAATAGAGCCTATTTCATAGAAATAAGCTCCCCCAGAGCCTTGGCGAAGCAATATTAGAAGCTTCGCCAAGGCTCTGGAGGAGCTTATTTCATAACAGCAAAATTCGTCATTGAGAAAGTGAACATACAACGAGCAAAGTTGCAGTGCAGTTGGATACCGCTCAACAAGTCTTTCGAAACGAGTTATTCCAAAAAATATGGAAAAAGAACTGGCTGCACAGTGCATATATCACTCATTTGGCAGATATGTATTTTGGCTTATCATTGGTGAAATGCAAACAACTGGCTTATGAATTTGCAATGCGAAATAACCTAACACTTCCAAATTGTTGGCATACGGACAAAAAAGCTGAAAAACAATGGTGGATGGGTTTCAAGAGACGACACAGTTTATCTATTAGATGTCCTGAAGCCACATCACTCGGTCAGTCAACAGCATTCAATAGGCACACAGTGAAAGAATATTTCAGTAATTTATCTGGTGTTATTCTCTATCATTCTATTATCTTTATCTGGTGTGTTAGATAAATTTAAATTTACACCCGACTGAGTGTTTAATCTTGATGAAACCGCTGTAACAACTGTGCAAAGCCCTAAAAATTGTCACTGCTGCTGGAATGAAAAGCGTTGGTGCTTTCACATCTGGAGAGCGTGGAGAACACTGGTCACAGCTGTTTGCACGATTTATGCTGCTGGATATGCTTTAGCTCCAATGTTGATATTCCCCAGAGTTCGATATCGAGAGCACTTTATACGTGGAGCTCCACTTGGAACTGTAGGAAAATCAAACAAATCAGGTTGGATCAATGAGGATATTTTTATTGATTATCTTGACCATGTTGCAAATCTAACCTGCTGTTCTCCAAGCCACAAGATATTGGACAACCATGAAGCACATATTTCACTTGCAGCAATCAATAAGGCCAGAGATCTTGGTATTGTTTAGCTCACAATTCCTCCACACACGTCGCACAAATTGCAGCCGTTAGACAAAACTGTGTTTAGTCCATTTAAAAATCGCTACAACAAAGCAATGGACAACTGGAGGAGGTCCAATCCTGGAAAGACAGTTTATTTATGACATTCCAGAACTAGTTAATGAAGCCCATGTAGTTTGAATGGTGCCAAGGAATATCATGTCTGGATTTAGTGCGATTGGAAACTTTCCTGACAATCTAAACGTTTTCACAGATGTTGACTTTGCGTCTTCGTCCGCCAGCGCCATCGATAGAGATTTTCCAGAAAGCACACAATTGGTGTAAAATGAATTGGATAGTGACAAGACAAACAATTTACAAACTCCTGTTTTATGGTGCTGCAACTGATGATTGTGAGGGCTTTCGTACAAATAAATTATTATCAACAGAAGAACCAGATATTTCAGCTTATGTTTCTCCTTTCGATGTCTTGCCTATTCAAAAGCAGCTTCGAGAAAGCAAATGAACCAAAGAAGAGGAATCACCAGAGTTTACACAGACACTCCTGTTCGAGATGAAGTTGAGAAAAGGGCGATGGAAAAGACGGCAAAAACACAAAACAAAATTCAAAAAGAAATTTATTTGGCAAGGGTAAAAATTCAATCCTAGTTGAAAGCTCGTCGTCATCACATGAACTTTATATCCCATATGATGATAGCAGTGCTTCTTGCGAGAAAACTACTAAAGCAAATTCTGGTGACTTTGTAATTGTGTTAGTTTTTGGAAAGTCAAGATCCTTGAAATACATAGCCCAAGTCGATGACTTTGATGGTGAAGAATACGAAGGGGTGTTTTTGCAGAAAGTGAATAGGAAAGTAATTGAAAATGATGTTGATGGACCAATTTTTATCATTAATGAGAATGATGCTGCCTCATTTGCACCGGAGGATATTGTATTAAAATTGCCAGCTTCAGTTGGCGATTCTGCAAGGAGATGCAACCAACTGCGTTTACTTTTTAACTTGGAGAATTTTAATTTGGCCTAAACAAATCTGTTTGTGATTGGAGCTTTTATTGTTGTAGGCTGAAATATGTTTGTGTTGTGTATTTGTGTGTGATGCATTAGTCGGACTAATTAGCCGGAGTAAAATAATATTCTTCTAGGTTACCAAGCCGCTTTCTAGGGTCTGCTACTATTCGGCGAGTCCGATTCGACTAGTCCGATTCGGCGAGTTCCCTATTTGGCGAGTTTTTGAAATTTTTGAAAGGAAATTATCGGGTACCGTAGCCTAATTATAATTGCCGTTTTTACATCGTTTTAACGTCGCTAAACGTTGAAATCGTGCAGAAAGTAATAAAAAGAAAATGTTTGAACTATTAAATTAAAATTCGTCATGTCAGTTCAGTTGTTTTTATTTTTGACCATCATATGAAAAACAATACACGTCAACATAGCAAAGGTAGAAGCGACAAAACGCGAACGTTAAAACGTGCTTGGATGTTTCTCAGTTTCAACGTATCCTAGTCAGCAAAAGCACCCTTTTCTACACGATTTCAACGTTTAGTGACGTTAAAACGATAGGCCACACACTTGGTTAGCCTTTTCATTCTGTTACTACAATGTAAAAATGAACTGTTAGGCTAACTGGGTTCTTGGAACAAATTTTTGCTGGTCGGGATAACTAGGCTACGGTAGCCTACCCGATAATTTCCTTTCAATCTAAGCTGTAGGAGTGTAGGTCACACATTTGTTGATCCAAACTAATCATTTTAACCAGTGATTCCCAACCGCGGCTCTTAGAGCCGCATGCGGCT
Source organism: Aplidium turbinatum (assembly GCF_918807975.1). Lineage (NCBI taxonomy): Eukaryota > Metazoa > Chordata > Ascidiacea > Aplousobranchia > Polyclinidae > Aplidium > Aplidium turbinatum. Next base: position 16,950,446 of record NC_137480.1, on the reverse strand, counting down.
CCAAGCTAGCCTTCTTGCGGCTCTCATTGACCCCTAAAAATCCAACAAAAATTATAAAAAATCTATCTATAATAATTAGGGCGATTATTTTTTGTCTTGTCAAAATTGTTTACAAAGTCAAAATTGTTTACAAACTGCATTGTCGTTATGTCGTAGACTCGTAGAGGTTGCATGGTTGCACTGTCAGTGAACTTTTCATTTTACGTCTTACACCTTGTAGCCTACTTTATACTGTTGTGAATGGCCCATTGTCTACTTATTGTAAATCATAAACCATTAAGTGAAATAACTAGGTTGATATGGTGTGATGCTCAACACACTTCAAAACGTATAAAATTTCTGGTAGGTCCTATAAAACAGACTGAGAAAAGCAGTAAGTTATTGCCGCTATAAAACTATAAAGCAAGAGAATCGGGTCTTTCAAAGCGCTTGGGAAGAAAAGTATTTTCGAATTGAGGTAGACAACAAAGCGCATTGCATCCTCTGCAATTGCGCCTCGCTTTGACAAACTTGTTAAAGCCAATGCCAAGTTGGACATTAAATTGATTTGTGTTATTTTTCTTGTTAGTGTTGCTATTCGTTGGTAGCTTTCATGCTTTAAAGTTTTCGTTATAATTACTTGAATGTAATTATAATGTAATTTTATAATTAATGTAATGTAATGTATATTATGTAATAAGTAATGTAAGTAATGTAATTTATAATGTAAATGTAATTTTCATGCGGCTCCATATGTACTCTGAAGTTTCAAATTCGGCTCCGACACCAAAAAAGGTTGGGAACCACTGATTTTAACCATAGGCGCCTAAGCCGTGGGGACCAGGCTCCCACGCATATTTCCGCGTGGGAGCAACTTTTTATGCGGCATTGATACATAAAACAATAGATGAACTAGCGATCGGCAGCAGGAAAACATTTTTAAATGCAAACTGCAACAGCTTTGCAGTAAATAATCACTAGAACGAGTAGCGATGCTACAATCCCACCCCAGACAAAAAAATCTGTCATATTTACGTTGATTTAACGTCTGCAGACGCTTGCAAACAGTCTCTCTGTCGCTTTCGAAAGTCGAAACCTCTGCAGAGAGTTGTTGCGGCAGTGAATCGGTTGCTGTGAAAATGAACTTGAAGTCTCGGCCAGAGGTTACCACTAACCAACGTAACAAGGGCTGGTACAAACCGCATTGCGCACAGTTGCACAAGCGGCATAATCAATACAACAACGGACTCGCGCAAACTGCAAGGCGCACACACGTCCGTTGCCATAGAAACCCGATCAAAGGCGGGGAATATGCGCATCTTTTGTTTCATCTGCAACACGAAAACGGGCGTATTACAGCGAATTGAAACTTGAAAGCTGGTCAGCCATAAGTTGCAATATTGTAGTGAAAAGGGAGCAATGTCAAGTCGAAAACTTAATCAAACGTCTCTCTGTAAATATGTTTCAAGGGCTGTTTACGGATGTCAGCAACTTTTAAATTTATTAAAGGTGACGTGCTGTTGAATTGATGTAAACATGAATGATTTTGCTTTCAACAGGTATATTTTCAAGCATATGATCAAGTTAGTATTTTCATTCCATTTACAGTATACCTTTTAGTAAACCTTTTCGTCTCTTGTTCGTTGCTAAACTTTATGTTGTGCTTAGCTTAAAAAGTCGCAGTCCACCAACCGCTAGCCAACGCAGACGCATAGCATGTGTTTTGGTCGAGCTTTGTTTATAATAATTAATGGCAGGTCGAACGTAGCGATAACTCCGAGTGTGGCAATAAAAGCAATCCTAGTGTGACGACATAATTACGTCATCCATCTGCGTGACATTTCGCTGAATTTACGTTGCTGCTGATGAAACACGCTTTCGCCCCCACGGCCAAAAAAATAGTTAGGCGCCTATGATTTTAACTATTCAAAAGTACTAACTTATAGACATAAACATTATTTTTTTTGTAACATTTTCTTTGTTTTATTTTTCCTTCATATCTTAAATTTTTCTGAAGGTGATGCAACCTTGCCAAATTTCTTTCAACTCAATAACTTACTTCGGTCACAAGCACGTTTTAACGTTCGCGTTTTGTCGCTTCTACCTTTTTCTACACCTTTGCTATGTTGACGTGAATTGTTTTTGATATCATGATCAGAAATAAAAACAACTGAACTGACATGACGAATTCAAGCACGTTTTAACGTTCGCGTTTTGTCGCTTCTACCTTTGCTATGTTGACGTGTATTGTTTTTGATATGATGGTCAAAAATAAAAATAACTGAACTGACATGACGAATTTTAATTTAATAGTTTAAACATTTTATTTTTATTCCTTTCTGCACAATTTCAACGTTTAGCGACGTTAAAACGATGTGAAAACGGCAATTGTAATTAGGCTACAGTACCCGATAATTTCCTTTTAAAAATTTCAAAAACTCGCCGAATAGGGCACTCGCTGAAAAAGGCTCTCGCCGAATAGGGAACTCGCCGAATCGGACTAGTCGAATCGGACTCGCCGAATCGGACTCGCCGAAACAGGCCATTCCGGCTTTCTAAGCTCCTACAAGAACTTACACAATATACATACGTTGTATTCTGCAATGATGAATGTTAGAAGCTGTGCAACTGTGTTGCAAGACCTAAGGGGCTTTTTCACCAACTTTTTGGCAAGGCTCAGTTTTTGGCGAAGAAATACGAATGCTTCGGAGAGCACCTAGACAACAACATCGACCTAACATTCCAGCTGAAACTGCGGAAATCTATTTCAAACGAACAGTTTTGCTTCCTTTTCTTGACATATTGCATGACACAAATTCACGAGAGATTCAATGAGCACTGCTCGCTAGCTTTTAAAGTCAGCACATTTCTGCCTTTGTTGATTCATGAAGATGAGGACTGCCCGATTGATGAGATTTTTGACTTCTACCATGAAATGTTGGATGATGAACCAAGCAATTGCTTTGCAGCTACTATTGAATTACGAAGATGGAGAGCGAATTGGCTTGCAGTTTCTGTGGATAAACGACCTGCACTTATCCGATTATCCATAAATTACTTCGAATATTTGTTACGCTTTCAGTTACAACTACCTCCAATGAGCAATGTTTCAGTTCACTAAAGTATCTGAAAAATTATTACCGCACAGCGCACAACCATGACCGAGCCATGTTTGGATGGTCTAGCTCAGATGTATTTAAACAATGATATTGTACTCGAGTATGATGCAGTCATTGATATATTTTCCAAGCGCAGCCATCGCATTAAACTGTAAATTGCCATTGCAAATCGCTGAGAATGTTCACAAGATATTCGAGGTCGGAAGGACTAACGTATTGTTTATGTTCTGAAGTGTTTGATACGTTCAGCAATGTTGGGCGAAGGAAGAGGTTTTGTTGCATGGGTAAAACGTCAAAATTCAGTCATTCAACTTACACAATTGCTGCTTACACAGGGAAGCCTTGATGATCAAAAATTTGCCAATGGAGCTGACAGAAACAATGAACGACTGTATCCAAATTGTTAACTCTATTAAAGCAAGAGCTTTAATTTCAAGAATTTTTTCATTGGAATGCGAAGAAATGGGATCAGAACATCGATCACTGCTATTTTACACTTCTGTGCGTTGACTTTCTTGAGAAAAAGTTCTGGAAAGACTTTTCAAGCTACGGCATGAAATAAGTCAATTCTTATTGAATCAGAACAACCATGATTTGTATAAACATCTTGAAGATAATCATTGGATTGCTAAACTTGCATACATGGCCGACATACATGAACACTTGAATGAACTCAATATCAAAATGCAAGGCAAAGATGAAAACATACTGACATGTTTTGACAAGATAAGAGGATTTAAAGAGAAAATAGTACTCTGGAAAAATGAGTTAAGGGGATCACTGAAAATGTTTCCCAGAAGCAACCTAAATAGTATTGATAAAGAATTGGTGTTTGATTTGACGAAAGAGCACTTAACTTTGTCACTTGAGAAATATGGCCATTACTTTTTAACAATTAACACGGAACAATACGATTGAATTGGAAATCCTTTCACGGCTAACCCTATTGGGTCTGTGAGAAATGTAAAGTATGTACAGTTGTACACCTTTGCATAAAGTCAAAAAAAAGGTTGTTTAAAATTTTACAAAATGAACAACTTTTTGCTGTTTGAGTAGATTTTAGGTAAAAATGGCACAGGAAAAATGACACAAAGTGCAGATCTTGTCTGCAAATTAGCGTCTCCAAATCAGCCATTCCGTCAATATTTGTTTCTGTTGCTTAGGAAACTTCCGAAAAAAATGTTACATCAAATAGTTGAAATTTTGTTTAATAAAATTATACTGAAAAAATGTCTTTCAATTCAAATTATTGAAATAAGTCACTTGGAGCACAATTGTTAAAATTAATATATTCATTGCGATGCATCAATAGATACAACTGCAATGCAATTAGCTAAAACGTCATAAAAATCTGAATAAAATTTTTTCTAGCCTTCCGTTTTTTGCAACATTTTAACCAAAATTGGAGCATTCACTTGAAGCAAGAATAAAGCCAGAAGAAGAAGCTGCACCAAACCATAGAAAAACTGCTTGTTGGGCAGGCAGTTTAGGATTAGTTTTTTCAAGCCAAAATGAAACATGGCTGTAGTGTATAAAATGTAAGTCAAAATTAAACAAATTTCATTATAGAAAAAAGTTTCTCAAACCATATTTATATCATTTTTTTTAAATAGAAAAACAGCAAATACAAAACGCAACCTAAAAATATGAAGCAGTTCATGCCAGATCTTCAAAACATAAATTGTTTTAAACAAAACTTCTTCACCTTGTTGCTTTTAAAGGATTTTGCTTAATTTAAAATTGTTCTTCAAAGAAAGCACCCTAAACTTCACTTGGACCAGCAATTGTTTCAAAGAAACATGTTGCTGTGATCACAAAAGTAAAGAAATTTTGGAAAATATTCATGATTGGATAAAATATAAATATATGCAAATTTGAAAACTGGATGAAATTAATCAAGAATTATGAGACTAAAGAAGAATGATGGACTACATATCAGTAGTGGCCAAGAACCTGCCAGATGAAAACATGATATTCATTTTGCAGTCAATAAAATCAACTTAAAAACTTGTACAACATATCAATTAATATCAATAATGTGCGTGTACGGTCCATTAGTTTCAACATTCAATACTTGTAAATTTCCATAAGTTCCCCACTTGGTGAAAATATTGTCACCATTTTCTTTATGCAACACTTCTTTGCATCTAGAAGCAAACTGATGGTACAAATCAAAACCCAATTTTTTGTCGATGTTAGAGTGATACTGCATACGTTTTCCTTTTAATTTCCCACCAAGAGTGGCTTGTGGAACTATTAAAATAGACCCTGGGAGATCAACAATTGAAACTAATTGACCAGATTCGTTTTTGCATAGTCTTACTGTTGTCACAGTGTTCACAACTTTAGCTATGGTATCTTCAGTAGCTCCTTTAAAAAAACAAATATAAACAACCATTCCTCGATTAATTTTGACAAACTCAGCTGGACTTGCACATGTTTCTTCTTTCACTTTCAACTTTGCTGCAATACATTGTTGCAAGATTACTTTGACAACACCTTGTTTCTCTTCATTTTCCATACTTTATCAAATACTGTCAATGCATGCTTAACAAGTTTAACATGTTTACAAGTTTAACAGAAGCATTTTATTTCAAACTAAATTGCCTACTAAAAAACGTATTGTATAAAACTTTTTAAAGCCACCAAACTAACTTGTTGAGAGCAACAATGTAATGCGTCGTTTGGCAAACACGGTCACATCCTCTTATGACGAACGGAAAATTACCCAGAGAAATTCTCAAAATCCAGCAAATTAAAAAAACTCTAAATTTAATACCGTATTTATCTGTGTATAAATCGCAAAATTTTGCACCAAATCTTGTCTAAAAAAGGTTGGGGTGCGACTTATACACAAAGTTCTGAACTTCTGACAAACAAATGCTACAGATCTACGTTTGGTGATTAAGCGTTTATACAGATTAAGCGTTTGTATTTTGAGTGCGAGGATTGCGAGCATCACATTAATATGCTCACTGCACAGCATGCATGTGAATTTTAACGCAAACATCTCGCATGTGCGTGTGCGGCACGCTTGATTTCAATGAGAAAAAGGTACGTCTCGACAAGAAAACACATGGCGACATGAAAGTACAGTATTTTTTTTATTTCAAAACAATTGTCTTTGCGAATTGATGATTGTTGTTTTTCAATAAAATTTGCTAAAAAAAATTTTGTACCAATATTTGAGCCAAATTTTGGGGTGCGACTTATACACAGATAAATACAGTAGGCTACTCATATTTGAAGACATAAAAATTGGGCTGTAGGCTACTCAAATTAAAAATTGACTACAAAAATGCAGCAGCCTAACGATTGAGTCACTTCGGGTCAAAATTTAGATAAAAAAAAAGAAAGCTTCCGTGTAGTATCGAACTCATTCCCTCTGGAATACCAGCCCAAGAAGTATTGTGTGCGCCACTGATCCAGTTGAATAAAGCTATTGAATTTAGAACTTTTTTCTTCTCTTCTAGTCTTTTACTTTGAAAGAAAAAAGTGCCTATATACAGTAGTGACATCATGACCAGTCAAATAGTGTTTCAGATTCAAAGACCGGAGCCGGTCAAATAGCCGAATTGTGGTCAATTCTCAGTTATGACAAACTATTGTTATGTCCTAGCTCAGTTGTAAATTCTTGTCTTTTTTTCTAGTTTTTACTTTTAACAAATTCCAGTCATTTCTTAGCACAATTTATAATTCTTTATTTTTGTCAGTATTGTTGTTGTTTTTCTTTGTGTTTGTGTTTTTTTTTCAGTACTATTAATCCAATTATATATTGTATCCAGTAAAACATCCCATGTGGGGGCACCTTGACTTAGATAACCACATTGTTTTTTTGGTGCCTCCATGGTGTAGTTTCCATATCAAAAAAGTGTTTTGTTATATCTCTTGATGTGTACATAAAAAATGAATGTGGAGCTATGCCGAAACAAACTTGATTGCTTGCTTCTAGTTTTTATTTTTAACAAATTCCAGTCATTTCTTAGCACAATTTCTCTCAAAAATCACACCTTCTAATGGGCGGAAAATTACGTTTTGCTGAGGTCTGAAATTAAAATTTAAATCTATTCTCATTGTATTACAACAATCACTCTTAAATTCATCATCTCAACACTTCAAGACAACTTTTCACTTTCACTTTACTACGCTGAAGAAATCGGAAGATATGAGAGCAATGCTGTACTTGAGAGCAATGCTGCCACAGCAAAATCGAAAAAAGCAAAAGATTTAAGAAAAAAAAGCACAAGATTTGGATACAAAAGCACAAGATTGCAAAATTGAACCTTTGCGACCCATTTTGCACCAATTTGAAGATTAACATTACTCTGAAATCAACAGTTTAGAGAAGATACAGTACGTATGCTTACTATTCACTGTTCTCTTTCAGTTTGTGGTTTTTCATTTAATATCACAAATCTCACAAAAGGCTAGCCTACATATCGATCAGTTTTGTCTTCTTGTATCAAACTTTCAAAATCATGATCATTCAACCATTGACAATTAAAAGGCTGTTTATACCACTTTTTCGTTTTGGGACTTGGTGAATGATTGTCATTATTTGATGCTGATGTACCCAGTAGCGTAGCCAGGAATTTTGAAAGGGGGGGGGTTTTGACGACCAAGCGGCGGGGGGTCTGAGGGACTCCCCCAGAAAATTTTGAAAAATTACTTTGAATTTGGTGCATTCTGAGAGCATTTTCAACAAAAATGTGGGTATGAATATTCCTGTAAAATGGTGCTGTCCGGTCGCATAGCAAAAGGATAAGATCATGTTTTCTTGGGCATTTTTCGGAAATAAAGCTAAGTCTCTGTTTTCTTGTTGATAATTCCTGGCTGAGATGTTTGAATGTTTGATATTGGCAAAACTCGCTCTTTTAATGTAGTTTTGTATAAAATTAGGCAATTTTTTTTTAGACTGAAAGCATCATTCTCAATATCGTAACGTCACACGCGTGCCAAAGAGGGGGTTGTAACCCCAAAACCCCCCCTTGGCTACGCTACTGGATGTACCGGTACTCTTTTCGCTGCTCTTGTTATCTAGTATCGAGCAACACAACCTCTGAGTCTGAGGACGAGCACATAGGCTACCGTACTCTCTTCAAATCAAGTTTTTAGCTGATCTTGTCAGGCATGATAACTCAATGAGCAAAATTGGTCAATATGTCTAAGTACAGTACCAGAAACCTAGTTACCAAAAGCTTTTAGTTCTGGTCCACTCAAACCATGGTATAGCAACGATTGCTTTGAATTTAATCAAAAAGCATAAGATTTAGCCAAAAATCGATCGGAAAGCACAAGATCAAAAGTAAAAACACAAGATCTTGTGGTAACTGCTAAAACACAAGCCGTGGCACCACTGCTCAGTGGTCCCATCCAAAAATTTGAAAAAAACCTAGATTTTATCTAGAAAAAACCCAGATTGGCTAAAAAAACCCAGATGTTCATAATAGGTAATAGAAAAGCTTCGAGATGTCTACTACACTTTTTGCTATCTTTAAATTTTGTACCACCCATTGACTATTCAAATACATTTCATTCTATAAGAGTTACCATATTTTCTGCAAGTCTTTTTGTCTTTGGAGTCGTTTTTCATAACGTTGATGGCAAAGACCCTCCAGGCCTCGAAATTCCGGCGGTCATGGCGGACATGACCTCCGGAATGACCTTGAATGTCTGCCGAAGCCGACTCATTGGTCGGTCATAAATGACCGCGCAAAATTATTGACAAAAATAAAGCTAATGCAGCAAAAATATATTTTAAATTTGAATTGTTACAATTATTGTTTAACGCGAACAAATACGGAGCTGAAACGATAATAGTACAGGCAATTGCTTTAAAGATCACATTAGAGTGGCGTGGTTAACGAGCTGATGGCAAAAGTAGCCATTTTTACATCATTTCAACGCCTTGCAATGTTGCCTTGAAATAAAGTTGTTTGAACTTTTCGACAGGATATGTATTCTAATTTTAACAATGAGGATTATTGCGTTACATTGATCGTTTGTTAAAAAGAAACGTCACAGAAAGCAAGTCTCAGCTGGGTTCCGCACGTGATTAGGCGAATGTAGCGACCTTAATCATGCTGATACTGATAGAAATAGAATTTCTGCACAGAAGGGAGGGTGTTAGACTAACACTATTGTGTTAGTTAGTTAACACTAACACTATTGAGTCACTAATGCGCATTTGTCTGGACGGTCCTGACATGGAGATTTACAACCCGCGCCGGCAGTAATCGCTTGGCACAACGATTCTATAACGCGAAAACCACGGAATAAGTGATCATAGTTGCTTTTGTATTATAATAAGGAAATTTGGATTGTTGTTTTCAATTGTGTTTATTGCGTGATTACACGACTGTCATTAACACACTGATTTCTTTGCAAGCAATCTGCTCCAGTATACTTCAGGGTCAGTTAATTAAGCCATCAACCATTGCAGAGTTATTCTGTTGTAGAAAATCTTCTTCTACAAACACGACTACACAATACTGTAGTGTGATTTTGTGCAAAATCTACATGCAAAAAATATGTCCGGTTGAGATATTAAATGTCCGCTGAAAGGGCCAGTCCGGTAGGACATGCTTGACCGCCGGAAAAAAATACAAATTTCGAGGCCTGCCCTTCATTACTTCGTTCACCAATTTTCTTTTAGGTTCCCAGGTATGACAGTTTTGCCCCATTCTTTTTATGGCCTGTTTTGCTATCAACAAATCTTTCACTAGCAATTGAACCAAAACTAGTGATACTCAGCAGATCAGCTTGGTAAAACTGCATTTGAACTTGACTGAAAATCATTACCAGTACTCAAACTGATTGATTGAATCTTTTTTGATTGATTGGAACTGAATGCTTTATTTGTGATCAGGAGGGGGAACTAGCTTATAGTTTTAAATCAGAAAGAATTTATTTCAGATAGGCTAAATTTTGTAGCGAAATAATTATTTAAAATGGTTAATTCAGCTCGCAATTCTAACAATTTTATGCAAAATCATTAGATATTTAAGAAAAGTTAAAAGTGCAGAAAAAAAACCCAGATATCAACGTTTTATAAAAAAAACAACTTAAAAACCCAGATGGGTAGCAAAAAACCCAGATCTGGGTTTAAAAACCCAGGAATGGGAGCCCTGCCACTGCTTGAGAGGTTAACTGTTATTTTTTTATTCACTTATTAAAAACAGTGTTGCCGCACGCTGCAGGATAAATTTCCCCCTTTAAACGCAACTTCATTTCACCCAGTGGCGTAAACAGAGGAGGCCATGCCCCTCTCTTTAAAAAATGTTAGTTTTTTTAGCGTTGTTGCACTTCATTTTATTTAAAAATAAAACACTGTACAAAAGCGTACATAGTTGTTTGTATATTAAGCTCACCATATGAAATATTCACCGGACCGCAAAAATATTCAACTTGTCAAATGGACCTTTGCTAACATTAGTTGAGTAGCTCTGCAGTAAACTATTGGTAACTTCATCATTGCTGAACTGTTTTCCGACAAAGAAAAATAAATTGAATTGAAATTGAAAGTAGGTTGTTTAAGAAATGTTAGAACAATTCACATCGGCAAATTACGTTGAAACAAGATTGGCTGATGTGCAGTAAAAACGAAAAAAAAGTTATTTGCTGCAGTAATACTCAAGTGAAGTCCTGTGGTTTTATGCAGATATCGAAAATCGTCTTTGTAACCTATGAGAAAAACAAAAAACACCTTCACAAAAACTGTTATCAGGTTGTCAGTACAGTGCATTGCCTAATGTCAACCGCAAAATTTATTATGAGTGATGTCACATGTCACGCATGATAGCGCTACAAACATCAGGGATGTCTTATGTCACGCATGAAAGCGTAACCTTTTTCAGGGCATTGCGTTAGGTTAAAGCAGTGGTTACCAACCTTTTTTATCCTGTGGACCCTTTTAGTCAATATTCAAATCTAAATTCCCCCCTTATAAATTTAGTTTGTTGAAAACTCGTTTACATTAATATTTTAATCTAAGTCTTATAAGATAAACTAAACTTTCTCTAGTAATAAGCCTTTTAGCCTGTAATTTTCCTTTTTATTCAATCAATCATAGCCTACTAAAATAACTTAATTAACGAAGAACGTTGGTGAAAGTATTTTATTGAAAGAAAAAAAAGATATGTAAATACCAACTGAAAGTCTCCCTCAACCATGTAAACATTGATCTGGATTCATGGGAACAACTTGCTAGTGACAGATTACTCTGGAGAAAAAGAAATAGGGAAGACACGAAAATCTTCCAAAAAAACAGGATACAAAAAGCCCATGAAAAACAAAACACTAGATAAGAAAAGCTAAAACTACCACGCCCCCCACCATGCATATAATGTGATTTTTTCCCACGTCCTTTCCATCATAGATTGGGCTTCCAAAGCCACATATGACATCACCATGCAAAGCCAAATTCGATCGGACACGAGCTGGAAGAATCAACGACATTCAAAATATACGGTTAGAGTCAATGCATATCCAACTGTGTGAAGCTTGTGATTTTTTTGTTTCGACAACTGATGAATGTGATGGAATAGTATTGAAAAGAGTATAACGAATATCATTCTCCACGTTTAACCTGTTTCTCTGTTTTCTTTTCATCTGCGAGAGTTGGAAAACTTGATTTGCATAGATAAGTGGAAGCAAACGAAAGGATACTTCGAATACCTTTCTCTGCCACTTTGGGATAGGAATTACATGTTAATGGCCACAATCCAGTGATTGATTTTTTTCTCTGAATAAGTTTCTTGCGCAAGAATCCATTTTGAGTTCTAAAAATTCATTCTGCAATTTATCGGGAAGTTCATCGTCATAAATTTCAGGAAAATATCAAATAAATTCCAGTTCTAATGCTGTGAGATGTTGCAAAATCAATTATTTTTCCAACTCTAGAAGAACTTGTTCTTTGCCGTCAACAATCAGCACCGACCGATGATAATTCTTTAAATACAGTGACATGTTCAATTGTTCATTCTAACTTCTCTTTCAATCATCAAGCTTGCTAGTGAAAGCTTCCAAAGCATCTTTAAATGCTGAGCGGTACTGGCATCTGCTCCTGGAAGGGCCACCCAAGCCAGGCTGGTCAAAAGATAGACTATAGAGGCCAGACAAAATGTACTCTCCCCGCTATCAGGACAGCAGAGCATTCTAGTACCTTAAGACAATCTCCTAATGACAGTGACATAAATCAATCACTCTCTTCCAACCTGCCTTGAGTCAGCATCGAAGCAGTATAGTTTGTAAATTCACATGGTATCAATATGTCATATGTCAATGGCGCATGGATACAGATAACCCATGTTGATGCGCAATCTGCTTCAAACAGAAATGGTGATTAAATATATATTATACCGTATTGGTGTTTTTCCCTTGCATTTTCAGATTCAGTTTATTCAATGGACCAAACATATCAACCAATAAGCAAGGAATCTAATCCATCTGTCACCATTTAGCAATGAAACAAATTCCAATTTTATTTAAAGGTCAAAAAATAATTTAAGCTCGTTTCTCTCAAACACTCGCTTGGTTACGTTTCCTCTTGAAAGCCATCGAGTATTTGAATGAAAAAGAAGTAGGCCTACGTGATGATCTGCATCCATGTCAGTGCACAGTTGCTTAAATAATCGGGAGTTAAGGGCTCCTCCTTAAAGCTAGATCTGGTCTAGGCCAATTTACTAGGCTCAAAAAGCTTTACAATCTTAAAACCAAAGTCCCCCCTAAAAATTGCAAGATTCCCCCCTAGTGGGGAATTCCCCCCGGTTGGGAACCACTGCGCTAAAGCATAGGTTAAAGTGCCTACTGCAAATCCAATTGTATTCAGGAAATTTGTTGTTTGTTTTTCTTATCATTGATTCAGTATTATGGTTGGAAAAGCGATGCTGGTTCAAATCTTCTGGTGTGCACTTTAGCAATGCATTTTGTTTTCAACTAAGCCATAGGTGCGTGTAGCCCAAAAAGTTTAAGAACCTCTGCCTTACATACAAGGATGCAAAACTACCAGGAGTAACTTTTCAAAGACTTTCAGTTCAAAGGTAAAAATTCAACAGCCAAACCAAATGCTTTGTCCACCTGTTAGCTCAGTGGTTAAGCGTCCTACCGAAGATCAATAGGCCTAGGAGTCGATTCAGCTCACTGGGTGTGCACTTGATCAACTCGTTTCAGGACTGCTCTCAATTTAGTGGGACCTAGTAGATGGAATAGCTCAAAGACAACAACACTTCAACAACAATAGAAACTTCACTCTGTCAATCTTAGTAACCGGCCCTGCATCGCCGATTCAAAGCCTGTACAGTGTACAAGTATGCGAAACTGCCACGAATAACTAATCATGAACGTTTTTTTCAGTTTGAGGATAAAAATTCAAAATCAAACCAAAGGCATGCATTTTGCATGCTTAGTTATAAGAATTGTGGTTGATTTTTCGATTGTAGGCTAACTTTTGATTCTATGATGGAGCAAAAGTTACGACCAAATTGATAAGTTAAACCTTATTTCAATGTAATATCGAATTTACATCAGTTGGATCAAGCACCACATTGATACTCCATCCAGTAAATTCAATTGCTGAAATTTTAGTTATATTTTTAGACTTGTGATGAGTGACATAGCAATTGTTTATGAGTTTCTCAGTAAACATTATGAATAAGTTCAATTGGGAGTCACACAAGACAGCATTAAATAAGGTATTTTCATCAAGTTCTTTTAACAATTACATTGCCCAAATGTATTTTATAATTTAATAGGCTGGCATGTTTTTCATTTTATCATGTGTGTGAATGAAATTCATCATATGTGATTCCATATAATATGTTTGAAATTTGTGAAATTAAATTTTAGTAAAAAGTTGCTAGGCTATGTTTTCACAGAGTGATAATATTGAATGAAATACCAAAGAAAGTAATAAAACAACTTTTAAGTTTTCAATTTTTTATGGTATAATATACGATATATTTAATGTTTCAAAAATAATTTATATATATAAATCACCTCTAAAACTACTCATCTTTTGTGTACACACTACACATGTGAGTGGCAAGGAACAGAGTTGGTAGCTGTGTCTTTCATTTTATTGTGTGTCTATTGACATGTTTGTATGATGGTTATTTACCTATTTTTATGCTTAAATATGTTATGATGTGTTTTTTGTTTATTCTTTTAATGCACGAAAATGTGAATAGTGTTCTCACACTTTTCTGGATGCTTGACAGTTAGAACTGATTTATATATGTGTTTTTTATTTAAAACAATGAAAACTATTAATACTACAAAAAGTGCTCAATGCCAAGCAAAAAGGCAAAGCAGGGCGAATTAAATCAAATGTAGTTATTACTATCTGAAGCCTTTTCAAATTGTTTCACCTAACGGATCATCAGAAGGTCTGTAAAAACATGTAAACAGTAAAGAATCGATAATTCTGAAAAGATATTAAATATTACAACTGTAATTTAATCTGCCAAAAAAAAAAAAAAATCTCTAAACCTGTACTTCCTGAGGAGATATTAAATATTACAACTGTAATTTAATCTGCAAAAAACTTTTTTTTGCAGATTTTTTCAAAAATATTTTTTTGCAGATTAAATTACAGTTGTAATATTTAATATCTCCTCAGGAAGTACAGGTTTAGAGATTTTTTTTTTTTGGCAGATTAAATTACAGTTGTTTTTTATTTATAATATTTAGATATAGCATTATTTAATGCTACAAGTATTTTTTTGAATGTTCTGATGATAAGTGACTGTATTGTTTTTCACTGTTCAAGTTCAGATTTCTGTCATTAGCATCTGGGAACTGTTTTTATTTGCTAAAGTATTTTGGGGTCCCTGTCTGTTAGGTGCAGACAATTAAGCGCCAATTAAATAGCCGCACACACTGTGGCATCAGGATATTTAGGTGCGGAGCACTGTGACGCCTGGTCATTTAGGTACTATTCCTAGTAAAATCTGCATTGTGTTTTTTAGGTGGGTTAATTTAGTATTTGCCGTGTTCAATTATGCATTTTCCGTGTTTATTAATTGTTTAATAAAAATCTTTATCCCTACACCTAGTGTACCTTTTCAAACAAAAGAGCATGTGGGTTCATTGCTGTACTTGCATAGTCAGGCACTGCACATCAAAATTTTTACCACCCGCTTGAATATATGTTTTTTACTGTTCTTTAGTGCAGTTAGTATTTGACTTTTAAAACTAAAAGTGAACTCGGTCATTTTCGGAAATTTGAATAATTTATCGATAAAGCTTTCGCCTACGCAAACCTGGACTAACAACAAATAAATGTCAAACACGCGCATTAAAAACAATATTATTTTTCTGTTCAATATAGCACCTTGTGTGAAAAGCATTGCCAAGTTAAGCAGCTTCACTCATGGAAACTATGACATATTTTTCTGTTCAATATAACATTTTGTGTGAAAAGCATTGCCGGATAAAGCAGCTTCGCTCACTGAAGCTAGGGGTGTTCAATTTCGATTTTCGATTTCGATTAAGGTGATATTCGAAATTCGTTTTTCGTATCGGACATATTCGAAATTATAGCAGCCGTTTCGGCTGAACGCGGTTGAAAGTAACGCGAGTGGCGCGAAATCTGTCTTGTCGCATTTTGCAAGCGAAAAAAGACTTCGACGCATGCGCATAGTCGATCACGTGACTACCACACGCTCTCGCGGGTCCAACGGCCAGGGATGCCAGGTTGGCATTTTTAATGCCAAATTTCTCTCAAGAATGAAGATAGCTAGGTTGTGCAATAGCAGAAAGTGTAGGCTGAGCTTTGTCGCAGTTTTATCCATTTTTTACCGAATCCATAGGCGCCTAAGCCGTGGGGGCAGGGCCATAGCCAGACCGCAGAGCAGGGGGGGCAACTTTTTTTTAGGGGGACAAGGGCGAAAAAATTTAAATGGGCAAAATCATTATAATTGTAGCTGTTGCTCGAGAATGTTGAGATTTTGCCAAGAGGGGGCGAAATTTTTTTCAGGGGGCGATGTCCCCCAGGCCCCTGGCTGGCTACGGGCCTGCGTGGGTGCCAGGCCCCCACGCATATTTCTGTGTGGGGGCAACTTTTTATGCTGTATTGAATATTGATACATAAAACAATAGATGAACTAGCGATCGGCAGCAGGAAAACACTTTTTGAATGCAAACCGCAACAGCTTTGCGATAAATAATCACTATGAACGAGTTGCGATGCTACAATCCAACACCAGACAACAAAATCTGTCATTTTTACATTGATTTAATGTCTGCAGACGTTGAATCAATGTAAAAATGACTGATTTTGCTGCCTGGGACATAGCAAACATCTACCATTTTGTGTCGATTCAATGTCATCAGATGTTGAATGCATCCAACAACAACATAATTTGCTACGTAGACGAAGCGTGCGTTTAGCTTTATGCGCTTGCAAACGTACTCGATGTCGCTTTTGAGTCGAAACCTCTGCACTCTGCAGTGAAATGTCACGGCAGTGAATCGCTCGCTGTGAAGATGAACTTGAAGTGTTTGGGATCCCAGCGACCTCGGCTCCAGTGGAGCGATCGTTTTCAAAAGCTGGCCTGACCTTCATGAAGCTGAGATCCCGACTGACGGGTGACCATGTCGATCAGCTTGTGTTCATAAACACCAACATGGGCCTGGAGCTGTAGACGTTATTTTGTGTTCTTTTTTCGCAAATTTTCATGGCTTTTTTTCGCGTTTTCTAGCGAATTTTCATGTCGTTTCTTTTATTAAAATCACATTTTGCAGTTTGGTGAATAGTTGTGATATTCGAAATCGAAAATCGAAAACAAATTGAATTTCGAATATTCAAATAATCGAAATTGAACACCCCTAACTGAAGCCATGACTAACAACAAATAAATGCATGCGCAATAACAAAATAATAAAATTAAATATATATATACTTATTACACTCTAAACCCTTGACAGCCCTGTTTCACCTAAAAGGAGGATCCTCAGAAGGTCGTTAGAGTAATAACTATATTTGATTTAATTGGTTTTGCTTGGCATTGAGCACTTTTTGTAGTACTGCTATTAATAGTTTTTATTGTTTAACAAAATATTATATTTTTCTGTTCAATATAATATTTTGTGTGAAAAGCATCACCCTGCCTGTCAAGCTGATATAATCTGCAGACTTTAATAGGAATAACACCTAAATGACCAATGACACATTTCAAGTTTAAAAATATATATATACTTTGAATATTTCAGATTTTTTTCCGTCACAAAGATTTTATAAAAGAGGGCACTAAAGAATATGAAGACTTCTGGCGGTTCTTTAAAAAATATCAAGTTTATCAAAATCGATTAAAAGATTCAGAAGCAAGTACATCCCGGAGGCAACAAGCTGATGAATGGTCTCATTCAAGTGACAAACTTGATATTCCTGAAGAATATCATCCAAGGTATGTTGTAAACAATGTTTTGTAATCAGTTAGAGTGTGTTGTTTGTACAATGGTACATCCCAGCATTTGTATGAAAAGTATAAATTGGATTGTCAAATTTGGGGAAATAACTTGTTTTTCTTTCAAATTTTTTGATAATAATCTCTATCATCTCATCTTGTTGTGTTTTTAAACTCTGATTTTGTCTATTACCAGACTACTTTACTCATTTCGTCACTATGTTTTTTTGTTGTGGCATTTGTTACTGAACAGGTTGTGTTTACCTGTTTTTGTTTCAGCCCCCATGATAAAGTCAGTCGTGCTGACTGACGAAACGTCGGTAATAAAAGCGAGGTATCATCTTTAACATCAGGAGGTGACCTAGTACTAGTGGTACCCGGTCATTTGGTCGACAGGACGTTTGGTCGACAGACATTTGGTCGACAGGACGTTTGGTCGACAGGACGTTAGGTCGACAGAACGATTTATTTTAGGGTTAGGGTTAGTTAACTAACCATAACCCTAATCTAACCCTGACTCTAACCCTAACCCAAAAATGAATCGTTCTGTCGACCTAACGCCCTGTCGACCAAATGTCTTGTCGACCAAATGTCTGTCGACCAAACGACCGTGCACCGTACTAGTAGCCTGGGTCTGCTACTATTCGGCGAGTCCGATTCGGCGAGTCCGATTCGACTAGTCCGATTCGGCGAGTTCCCTATTCGGCGAGAGCCTTTTTCGGCGAGTGCCCTATTCGGCGAGTTTTTGAAATTTTTGAAAAGAAATTATTGGGTACCGTAGCCTAATTATAATTGCCGTTTTTACATTGTTTTAACGTCGCTAAACGTTGAAATCGTGCAGAAAGGAATAAAAATAAAATGTTTGAACTATTAAATTAAAATTCGTCATGTCAATTCAGTTGTTTTTATTTCTGACCATCATATGAAAAACAATACATGTCAACATAGCAAAGGTAGAAGCGACAAAACGCGAACGTTAAAACGTGCTTGTGACCGAAGTAAGTTATTGAGTTGAAAGAAATTTGGCACGAAAATGTTACAAAAAAAAATCATGTTTATGTCTATAAGTTAGTACTTTTGAATAGTTAAAATGATTAGTTTGGATCAACAAATGTGTGGCCTGCAGCTTGGATTGAAAGGAAATTATCGGGTACCGTAGCCTAGTTATCCCGACCAGCAAAAATTTGTTCCAAAAACACAGTTCATTTTTACATTGTAGTAACAGAATGATAAGGCTAAACAAATGTGTGGCCTATCGTGTTAACGTCGCTAAACGTTGAAATCGTATAGAAAAGGGAGCTTTTGCTGACTAGGATACTTTGAAACTTTCACAGAAGCCTTTCGATTTGTTCCAAGAACCCAGTTAGCCTAACAGTTCATTTTTACATTGTAGTAACAGAATGAAAAGGCTAACCAAATGTGTGGCCTACAGCTTGGATTGAAAGGAAATTATCGGGTACCGTAGCCTAGTTATCCCGACCAGCAAAAATTGCCGTTTTTACATCGTTTTAACGTCGCTAAATGTTGAAATCGTGTAGAAAAGAGAACTTTGCTGACTAGGATACGTTGTGTTGTAAAATTACGTTTAGTCTACATTATGTTCCTACGTTCTGGTTTCCTTGCCTAGAGCGCTTCACGTTGATTGTTTTCTCAGTACGCGCTCAGTTCTCAGTTTTCTCATTGTGTGAAACAGACCTACTTTGTTCGCTTTATATTTATGGTTTGTGTTTTGTAGGTACACTTCGTTTCTTAGTTTTTTAAAACTCAATAAATGGATGTTACACGTTGAAGCTGAGAAACATTCACAGAAGCCCTAAGATTTGTTCCAAAAACCCATTTAGCATAACATTTGATTTGTACATTGATTCAACGTCTGAATACATTATCTTAAAAATGCAACGTATCGTAGGGCTTCTGTGAATGTTTCTCAGTTTCAACGTATCCTAGTCAGCAAAGTTCTCTTTTCTATACGATTTCAACGTTTAGCGACGTTAAAACGATAGGCCACACATTTGGTTAGCCTTTTCATTCTGTTACTACAATGTAAAAATGAACTGTTAGGCTAACTGGGTTCTTGGAATAAATTTTTGCTGGTCGGGATAACTAGGCTACGGTACCCGATAATTTCCTTTCAATCTAAGCTGTAGGTCACACATTTGTTGATCCAAACTAATCATTTTAACTATTCAAAAGTACTAACTTATAGACATAAACATGATTTTTTTTTGTAACATTTTCTTGGTTTTATTTTTTTTTCATATCTTAAATTTTTCTGAAGGTGTTGCGACCGTGCCAAATTTTTTTCAACTCAATAACTTACTTCGGTCACAAGCACGTTTTAACGTTCGCGTTTTGTCGCTTCTACCTTTTTCTACACCTTTGCTATGTTGACGTGAATTGTTTTTGATATCATGATCAGAAATAAAAACAACTGAACTGACATGACGAATTCAAGCACGTTTTAACGTTCGCTTTTGTCGCTTCTACCTTTGCTATGTTGACGTGTATTGTTTTTGATAGGATGGTCAAAAATAAAAATAACTGAACTGACATGACGAATTTTAATTTAATAGTTCAAACATTTTATTTTTATTCCTTTCTGCACGATTTCAACGTTTAGCGACGTTAAAACGATGTAAAAACGGCAATTGTAATTAGGCTACGGTACCCGATAATTTCCTTTTAAAAATTTCAAAAACTCGCCGAATAGGGCACTCGCCGAAAAAGGCTCTCGCCGAATAGGGAACTCGCCGAATCGGACTAGTCGAATCGGACTCGCCGAATCGGACTCGCCGAAACGGGCCATTCCGTAGTAGCCTATAATCACCAGAAGGACGCAAGTCACTTTATTTATCAAATGCCCGATGAACAGTTTCACTCTGTTTTTACCATACAGTAATAATCTCTGACTGTATTTATTGTATGTTTACTGAATAGTTTGTTTTCTCAAATTGTTTGTTTTTTCCAAATAGTCTCCAATTAGAGTCATTCGTGTTTGCATCATTCGGACCGTGGCATAAAATCGTGTATCCCCAATTGAACACATGAAAATAGAAGTTTTACATAGCAATCTTGTTGCTAACATTTTAATATTTTAGATACCGCATCAACGTATCCCTTTTGACTAAAGATATTGATGAAAAACTCTCTTCTCATAGCCGTTTAAAAACGAAACACAAGAAAAGGTATTAGCATTCCAAATTTAAAATACAATGTTCTGCGTCAACTATCTGCACATGAACGTTCATAAAAATGAAATGAATTGAAAAAATTGTTATTTGAAAACCTAGTTGCTTGGGTAATGGGTAGTTTTGGGTTAAAGTCCGCTTGATAAAACTTTAAGTGCTGTTTGCCCAGTAATGATGACTTTGACGATATGTGCAGGAGCGTAAGCATACTTGCGTGTTCTGTCAATGCCAAACTTAACAGCATTTATTGTTTTGTTCTATTCAGAAGAAAGGAAGGTTACGACAGTGACTTTGATGGTGACGAACAAGTTTTAACCAGCGAAAGAATTCTAGAATTTCGTTCTGCCGTGCTCCATTATGTCGACTTTTGCCAAAAGCAAGATTTTGCCAAACTCAAAAAACTGAAAACAGAGCAAGCCAATCTCCCGATTGCGCAATATCAAGAGCAGATTGTGAAAGCTGTACAAACCAATCAGGTGGTCATCGTAGCCGGAGACACAGGCTGCGGGAAATCCACACAAGTCCCACAATATCTAATCCGGTCTGGATTTACTCATGTAGCGTGCACGCAGCCCAGAAGAATTGCAGCAATCTCGCTTTCAAAGCGAGTTGCATATGAAACTCTGAACCAATACGGATCGGAAGTGGCGTATCAAATAAGGTTATCTTGCTGTAATTAAACATTGCTTTTCCCTTAACATACCGGTATTGTGTTGTATAATATTATTTTCGCACTATGTAGCTGAATAATTTTTTTTCTGTATTGTTAAATTTAATAACCTTTTCTCGTTTGGATCTTGACATACTCGCATGCCGATTCTTCACAGTTTCTAATAAATAGGTTTGCTTAAGCCAGGGGTGGGCAACGTGCGGCTCGCAGGCCGTTTCCATTTTTTGTGCGGCCTTTCATCTTCTCCCAGCTATTTTTCCGATATATAGAATATTTAAATTAAGGCTATTTTCATCTCGATTTACGCAATTTCGAAGCTAAGAAGTGATATGAACGTTTTTTCACTCCCCTTTACTGTACTGTACTTGTGAAATCAGTTTTGCGCCTGTAGAAATCCAGCTTAAATTGAATTCACTGCAGGAGGATGACATTCTTGTACAAAACTTCAATAAGATAAACTCCATTGCTGAAAATATGAATTACCGTAGTGTTTATTTGATGTGCGGCCCTCCTGTAAGCATTACATTTTCCTAACTGTCCCTTGTGTTAAAAAGGTTGCCCACCCCTAGCTTAAGCACTGTTCTGGCTAAGTGGCTAGAATTGAACTGATAACTACCACCAAGCATTAATTTATCTGCTTGCAGGTTTGAAGGTACAAAAACAAAATCTACGAGAATTCTTTTCCTAACCGAAGGGTTACTACTACGACAAATGCAACAAGATACCACCCTTTCTCAGTATAACGTAATTATTCTAGACGAGGTTGGTACTTCAAACTTGAATTGACTTGCTTAATATCAAGGCGTGGTGAATGGTGATCCAATATGTTGAATTGCCATGTATCCAACTTTTTGAAAAATACAGCAATCTTTATGATTCTTCACCTTTTTTAAGCCTTTCCAGACAGAAAGATTCATCATTTTTACAATAATTCAACGTTTACAGACGGTCTGGATTCTTCATACGTCGTATGATGACAAAGTAATGTCCATGTGCCAGGGAGGCAGGTATGGCAAAAGCTGCCAACTGGGCACAGTTTGATTTAAATGACGTGCAGTATGGCCAGTATCCACTATCTAGTGCAAGGGTCTCAAACACGCGGCCCGCGGGCCGCATGCGGCCCTCGAGGACTTTTGGCGCGGCCCGCGATGCATTTTTAAACTTTGAAATAAATCATAATCACAGTACATATTTTTCTATATAGAAAGATAAAATGCTCAAAAAACCTGAAAATGCCCATCAAACTTCAGACGACTTTTTAACACTACTGTCGCGCCATTTTTGCGTACGGGAAACTCGTATTGTTACATCTCAATCACATTGCTTATTCACTCATTGTGTCATAATTGCAATAGTAACTTTGGTACTTGCTGAAGTCAATTCTTCAACAGTTTATTTTTTCCGCGTTTTTGAAAGTTGATTGCAAGATTTTAGCTCTCCGTCCGTCGTTTCGTTTACGTGCTTTCTGTTTTTTTTCTCGTTTTTTTTGCGTTAGTACAGTGTTTTTCTATCTCTTTGTTCTTACTAATTTTTCTTGCGATCTAACGTTCTTGGTGTGTTCTTACTACTGTACAGTATCTTTTTTATTGCGTTTTCACTGTGTTATTTTGTTTATTGGTTTGTTTTGAATCTTTACCTCGGACTAACAAAGCCTTGATAGGTTATTCCTGGTAGTTTCGCATACTTGTAGAGGCTTTTGACGCAGGCCCGGTTGCCGAGATTGGCAGAGTAAAGTTTTTCGATTGTTGAAGTGTTGTTGTCGGGAATTATTCCATCCATTAGGTGCCGCTGAATGGAGAGCAGTTCTGAAATGTGTTGCTCAAGTGCACACCCCGAGAGCCGAACCAGTGCCGCTTGATCTTAAGTGGAGCGCGTAACCACTGAGCTAATGGAAAAACAATTGACTTCTTTTTGTGCGGTGCGGCCCTCGAGTCTATTTACAAGTGTTCATTTGGCCCTCAGAGCAATTTGAGTTTGAGACCCTTGATCTAGTGTGAGCAAAGAGTCCCATTTTCTTTACAGTTACCTGCCAGCTGGGAAGCTTGCCCTACCTCGATCATGTCACCAGACTGTTGCAACTTCATCTTTAGGTGCACGAAAGACATCTACAGTCCGACTTTCTACTTGGACTTTTGAGAAACTTGATGAAGTCAAACGAGACAAGGAAATCTGAACTGCGCTTAGTTCTTATGTCGGCCACGATCAACCTTGATTTATTTTCAAACTACTTTGAAGGAGCTCCTGTGATTCAAGTGCCCGGCCGTTTATATCCGATACAAGTGCAATATGTTCCTATACCTCTTGTAAGTATGATCGTTTCTTGGTTGTTGAATATGAGAAGACTTAAATTAAAAAATCTTTAAAAGTTTACATATTTTTCTTAAATTTTTTTTGCTTGAGATTGTCATCGGTCGTATGCTATCGCCATACGTTGAAGCGACGTAAAATAACAATCCTTTAGTGGAGATACTTTTGCTCTTCCCAACCAAATACATTTTTAGGAAGAACAAACTGGAAAAACAAGTAAACTCGACCCTCGACCGTACGTTCGCATTCTGCAAAGAATCGACAAGAAATATCCTTCCAACGAACGAGGAGATTTGTTAGTGTTCCTGCCTGGAATGCAGGTAATTCCTTCTCATGCATCAACGCAACAGTAAACTCGCGTTTCTGCTACAGCTGAATTCGCTTTAAACATCCGCGGATAACGAATACATCCGCTTATTAAGTCCAATTTGCTTTGGAAGGAAATTATTATTATTCTTTTTGAATATGGCATCTACCGCTTATCAAATCCAAAATCGTTTAGTGCCGTTGTGGACTTATTAAGCGGATTTTACCGTATTTGATTGTATGAAGATTCTATGGGTAGTTTAATGTTGAACTTCTGGATGCACGGTGTGCGGTATTATTGAATTTTTGCGTTGCGTCTTGCAGGAAATAACAACCGTCGAAGGAGCAATGTCAGCGTATGCTGAGGAAACCAAAGGCTGGATCGTGCTTCCATTGCATAGCACTTTGTCTATTGAAGAGCAGGACAAGGTGTTTGATATAGCACCTGATGGCGTTCGTAAGTGCATCTTATCAACGAACATTGCCGAAACTTCTGTCACTGTGGACGGCGTGAGATTTGTCGCCGACTCTGGAAAAGTTAAGGAAATGAGCTACGACGCCCAGTACAAGATGAAGAAACTAAAGGAATTCTGGATAAGCAGAGCCAGCTCTGAGCAGAGAAAGGGTAACATTCAGCTTTTGAAATGATTAGCTTAGAAAATCTCTTTGCCAGTTCATCGTTGAACAAGGTCCTGATACCATACCAAGGTGCAAAAATTCTCAGTTTATTGCCGTTGGCACAATGTAGTAATTTGATCAAATTGTCACAACTGACACATTTCCTAATGTCAAGTTACAGAAACTGACAAATATTTGTAACTAATTTTATCACCGTAGGTTAAATGTGTATTTTGTGTGCCAGGTAGAGCTGGAAGAACCGGACCTGGTGTGTGTTTCCGCCTGTACTCTGAAGAAGACTATGACGCCCTGGCTGATTATTCTGTACCTGAAATCCAAAGAGTGCCGCTAGACTCTCTTATATTGCAAGTAAAAGATTTTTTATGTTGGCTATTTGAATAAATATTTTGTCTTTGGCAGTCTGGTTTGAATATTTTATGCCAAGTGGTGCCCCTTTTCAGAAAACTTCATTATTATCTCTATTCTACAGGAAGTGGATTTTATCTTAATTGACTTATTGACTTAATTTTTCTTGCGTTGTTGTAATACCTTTACGGCATTGTAGCGAAAAGTAAACGTATCGTAACAATACTTAGCGTTAGTTTCGTGCAATCGTTGACAGATGAAAAGCATGGGCTTGTCCGACGTGCGGTCGTTTTCATTTATCGAACCCCCGCCAGATGGCGCTCTTAACGATGCGATACGAGGATTGTTCGAGCATGGAGCCATCGACACCGACGAGAAGATTACATCGCTTGGTCATATGCTGTCTCAATTGCCTGTGGATGTTACCATAGGTAAGTTAGTTATTTTTTTGATGTCAACAAACTAGGTTCATTTTAGTGCGAGACTTGCTGCCCTTTAACTGCCACGCTTTTTTGATGCATTTTTCAGAATTTAGCTTGAGCAAGGCTTTGATTTTGAACTGCTGTATTTTGAGAACGGTAACTGCCAATGATTCTGTAAATGATTAAAATTGCAGAAAAAATTCAAATACAAACCTAGTAATTTTTTTCAACTTTTAGACAATACAAGTCTTCCTCTTTCTAAAAAAGTAAGACCCATGCAGTTTGGCAAACAAAGACTAGAGTTATAGTGATTGCAAAAAGTGTGTATTTTTTTAGGGCTTGGGCTCCTTAAAGAGGCCGTGGCAGTTAAAGGGTGAGAGTATATACCATGCATGACGACGTTGTTGTGTTGTGATGGACGTTTTTGCTTTGTTTGGATTTCACGGCAGAACTTCGTGTATCGGTATTACTTATGTATCATTGCATTGTGGTTGGTCAAAATAAATTTTAAAAATTGTATTGTAGATGTGCGATGCAGCCCAGGATACGATACGTTTCGTCGTATGTCACAAAGCCAGTTCGGTCTTTGATAAACTAGATGTTGTTGAGCTTGTAAATTTTACCAGCGCTCCCCACGTCGTGCAGTGTCCCAAAGTGTTCTTGGTTGGCTGATGGTTTATTTTTAGTGGAAAATTATAAAAATGTTGTTTGCTGTCTGCCATTAGCATATCTACCACGAAAACGACGGCCTGGATGGAGATCTTGGAAGAGACAATGCAAGAAATAAGTTTAATCTGCTACAAACTTGACATTGCACATTGAAAATCATCCTTTTAAATGTTCGAAAAAGACTTGATGTCAGCCGGCAACGTCCATAGTTTTATTTTTGAACATGTTGTCACTTGGTTTCATCTGTGAATGGTTCAACAAAGCAAACTCTCTACCAAAGTTGTATAACTTTAAGCTTGGACAATCAACCTATTTTTTTTAACTTGAAACATTTTTTTCAGGTAAAATGTTAATTATGGGAAGTCTTTTTGATATCGTGGAACCCGTCATATCAATAGCATCAGTGCTGAGTGTCCAGTCTCCCTACACGCGACAAGCCTACAATAATCCTGAAGCCTGCACCAGGAGGAGACCTTTGGAGTCGGATCATGGCGATCCCATCACCCTTCTCAATCTCTATGACGAATGGATACAGGTTTTCAGTGATCTTTAGAAGAAAATACATTACAACATTCATAGTTGCGTGATAATAACTAGGCCACTTTTTCTCCAATGGATTTTCACCAACCAATGCACCAATGGGAAGCTGCATTTTTTTTAGCCTGTGTTGTGCTGTAAAACAAACTATGCCATCAACGATCATACCATTTTCCGTCTATCAGAAGGTGCCTGTTTGAGACGATAAAATCACAGCTTGGTTGCTCTCCGGTTGATTTTTTGGTGTCGTATCCAGGCTTTCCCGGTAGTTGAAGATTTAGACTAAGTGGGTGAACGACAAGGAAGCCAATCTTCCTGTCCACCTTCAGGCATGTCTTTTGTA
Organism: Aplidium turbinatum; assembly: GCF_918807975.1. Lineage (NCBI taxonomy): Eukaryota > Metazoa > Chordata > Ascidiacea > Aplousobranchia > Polyclinidae > Aplidium > Aplidium turbinatum. The sequence continues at coordinate 16,923,517 of NC_137480.1, read as the reverse complement.
TCTTACTAAAGACATAGCCGCATGCCCTTGTTCAGTGCCTAACCAGCGCACTTTCATACGTCCTAGCTGGGCTCTATGCAGCCGACAGTGTAATCCTGAGTGACATCCCCAATCTGAGCTGATAAAAGGATTTCCTTTCTGGACCAAAAGATCAACCAACGACGACAGCCAATAGGAGAATGTCCTTAAAATAGGGAGAAGTTTGATTAAAATAAGTACAGTATATAGTCCTTAAGATTGGTTGATACGTTTTAAGAACTTGCTACTTTATAGATGAAGGGAGACCCGCGGTCATCAAGTAGGAAATGGTGTAAACGACGTGGGTTGGAAGAGCAACGGTTTTATGAGATGGCGAACATTCAAAGGCAGTTTCAAGATCTGCTAAAGGTATATTCTGTTGGAATGTTTTACCAATGGGTGCTAGATTTAACTTTCTTGTGTGTAACCTATGTACTAAGTAGGTTTTTTAAAATTCGAAAGAAAGAACGTATACATAGGCTAACTAACTAACTCAATCGTGTGCACATTTTGTCAATAAAAGCAGTGCTCCACTGAATGTCGAAGGGAGGAAAGATAAGGTTTTGTTGTCAAAACCCCTCGGCACCAACAATGGGAGGGTGGCCATTTCTTTCTCCCGTCTACTTTTTCAACATCTACCTTAGCCATTTGTCGAACCAGGTTGTATGGGTGTAAACAAAGCGCCTAGCCCACTCGATTATCCCACCATTCATTTCATGAACGCACGCTGAAAAATAAAGTCACTTCGATATCTCTTTAGGGAAATTCCCTTCTTTCTGACGTGGACACGACAGAGAGGGCGCAAACGAGCTACCAGAGGCGGCGACGTCATGCTGACAGGAAGAGATTGCGAGAACTGAAAGTGGAAGAAAGGTTCATCTTGTTTGCTGTTTTCGGGCGCTGATAAATCATTTGTTATTCGATCTTGTCGTCACATAAGCCTGTAGTGGACACTTGGTTTTCGAAATATATTTGCATTGTGATCACACGTTTTAGGCAATAGTCTTCATACAACCCGACTAAGGTTAGTGGTTTTGAATGTTTTCCAGTTAATGAGAAGATGACTGTTGTGTCTGGGAAAATGTGTCATGCAATAAATGCAGATCAATGCTGCTCTTTTCATGCTGTAACACTAGGTGAACACTTCAAATATGTCCTTTTGCGTTTTTTCATAGAATGGTAGAACATTTTAACTAGTACTGTAGTCCCCGCTTATTAAGACCACTTCGGAACTTGACTATTTTGGGCTTATTAAGCGGAGACTATGCTCTGCTACTCCTGCACATTCAGTAATTACGGACTCGGCCAAATTGAGCTTAACTAAGCGGGGAAGATTGTAATTTAAATGAACGATCGATCCCCTGACTTCATTGCACAGAGCGGAGTCGCGAAAACGAAAGGTTTTGAAGCGTACCGACGGAAAATACGAAATCGACCGTTCTGACGAAGACAACGATGACGCTGACGACATTGCCACGTCATCACTCGCAGCAAACGTGAAAGATCTTGAGTTCAAACTTCGTCATGATCTTGACAAGCTTCACAGGGTGATGATTTGTGATAAAATTGAAAAATATGTTGTGCTAATTAAAAATAATTGCGCGGTTTAATTTCTATCAAAAACACAATATTTTTGTCAACTGAAGAGTGTAAATGACCCAAAAAATTGATGAGAAAATGCACATTTCAAAAATCAGATAAGGTCTGATAAGTCTGAATGAAAGAAACTTAATGAATGGCCAAATAGTGTTCGTTGGAATATTTTTTTAACCTGTAATTTGGTACCAGAGCGAATCTCTTGGGTGTTTGTTAGATTTCCCTGATGCTTTAGCTGAGCTCCTTTCAGACTAGAATTTTCCTTTTTCTTTGCAATTTGAACCCCTAAGGCCGATGGTTTATCCTTTTACCACCCCAGGTTGTCGCTGCTCCTCAAATTATACGGTCGTTTACCATTTCTTGCAAAGCTTATTATATGGATCACTCACAACGTCCAACCCTCGCAATACGGGAAACAAGAGACATTAAATAGATAGACTCCATTTTTTATTGATTCGCAACCGATATTACAACGTCTTTTAAAATTTTACTTGCAGTTCTTTTTAATGCTTTTCAATTAGGCCTCCAGCGAAAGACGTAGCTTAACCTTGAGAGAGATCATCATGCTGAAGATAATTTTAGTGTCCGGCCTGTACCCGCAGCTTGCATTTCCTGACGACTGCAACAACTATTCTTCAGACTCCGACCAGGTACTTGTCTTTGAGACGAAATACAATTTTCTAGCTGAGTTTATTTTCTATCGCTCCTATACTTCGCGACCGTGTTCTCGACAAGACAGTAATTTGTGTGATAATATAATCGATGCTTCTGATTTTGAACCGGTTTAAATGTGAAAGTGTTGACCCTACATAATCGTCCGTACTGTTGACAAGGCTTTAAGGGTACGTTTCGACCCAGGCTCGGGGTGATCTTCGGTGCTTGTAACCTTTCCAAAGAGCCCGGAAACTTGAAAAAGCTACTTCGGTATCTTTACATATAATGCACTTTTGGTAGAAGTGTTCTGCTTTGGGGCCGGGAAATCTCATTGGTACCAGGCCCACATTATCCTCTCAACGGCCCTGGTAACAGTGTATATCTTTTTGCCTCAATGTTGAAGCCGTTCCGACACTCCGACTACCCAACTTAGTCTTGGAAAATAAGAAGCTTATTTCATCCCAGATATTTCACACACGCAACAAGCTGTTTGTAGTCCTCCACCCCAACAGCTACTTTGCGCACCATCCTCAAGAGCTTGAACCTTCAGGCAAGGATGATCCTGATCTGCTGCGCGAAGGTCATTCTGGTCAACGTGGTCTCCTCAGTCACCGTCATCAGTTACTGACGTATGTCTCGCTACTCGAAACCACCAAGCCGTATCTTGTGAATACGATGAGGGTAAGTTTGCTTGTGACGAAATCCATCGCTCATTTTTATTCTCTGTTGTCTAATTTTGTGTTGGTGATCATACACGAGTTGGCCTTCCCAATACCAATGCTCCACCAGGAGCAGAACTAAGTCAAAAGGAATTGGTGAAACTCAATCGCTTGCGAACTGGGGTGGGCCGTTTCAATAGCAACATGTTCCAATAGGGCCTCGCCTACTCACCATCTTGTGCATGTGGCTCAGATTTTCAGATTGCATACCACATTCTCTACCAATGTCCTGTATACCGACCCAAGGATAGACATATGGACCTAACAACGCTCGTGGAATACACAATCCAGTGGCTGCTATGCCTGGATATAACAACGGCGGCCTTAAACGCAAGAAGAAGTTGTATTTTCAATATTCTGTGCTTTCTGTTGCTGTGCTAGGTCGGAATATGTTATACCCCATATGATTTGTTTTGTGGACTACAAACATTAAACAGCTTTATCATCACAAGTATATGAAAACAAGTTATCCTTGTAATAATGTTCAAGTTAGATGCAAATTCGTATGTAAGTTCAAACAGACATGAGAGCCTGTATAAATAAGGGTGTTAAAATAATCATATTGCATTGCATCATTTAACAAATAATGTCATATTTAGCGTAAAAGGAAGTTAAGCGAAAGCAAGAATATACTGTTTTCATGTGCTATTTTTAAAGCTCCATAACATCAGTTGATGATATTTTTGTAAAAATAAAGACTAGTTTTAAGTTTGTACTTTAAGTTTGCTTTGATTAACTATAGATACCTGCTCTTCAAACGATTCTTCTCTTTTCCCAATCGCTTGATACTGATGGAGAATGCAAGAGGATAATCGCAGATGAATGGATCGAAATTTCAATACCTGACAATGACTCAGCACAAAAAGTTGTCGCGTCAACACTGCAACTTCGTTCGGCCTGGGACCAGCTTCTGAAGCTCAGACTGGACGCGGTTGATCATAAAGACATTGAAGGTTGATATTACCGATTGTCAAACAAAAATAAAATGTGTACAAGATATCTTGCAACATGTTATCTGCGAAGCTTTTTTATAGTAACTACAAGGTACACTAGTACAGCTTCGTTCTTGGCATATTAGGGAATAACAGTTGTTTTATTTCGTGAGAACATACATTCTATCTACAGTTTTACACTGTTCTACTGTCATCGAGTTAGTTTCTTCTATTTTAGCATACCATGCAGTGTTTTGCCCACGGTAAGATGTAGCCGTGAGCTGTCGGGAGGCTCTCTCCGTGCAGCCACACAACCGACAAGTTAATAAGTTGGTGACACTGAGACAATTTCTAGATCAGTAATTTCTATTGATTGTTTGATGCAACGGAGTTATTATAGCCGAAAAAAATTCGACACAGACGTTTGTTAAGCGATGCATTCCGAGTCACACGGAAAGACTACGAATCCAGTCTTGATTGTCAACATAACCTGACTCTTTTGCAGATTATTCGATGCCACGCAAGACTAAGAGGTTACAAAGGTTTTTAAGCGACAAACTCGCCGAGTTTCTCGACAGTAAATTTTTGTATCGTTTACGCCGTATTACGTCATTGGAAAAGAAACAAATGTATGTTGGTCCAGGAATGAACGATGAGGATTTGGGTGAAGGCGAAAAAGGTATTTTTGATTTGATCTACCCATTCCTTTATATCAACTTGAGATTGAATTTCTCTATGATCTTCTTCGTGTGTCAAACGGCCTAGCTCAGAGCATCACGCAAGACTTGCTCTGTCTTTGAACTCGGCTGAATGATTACTCTACGTCTTTGGTGAAACGTTTTTTTTTGTGTTTTTTTTTTATTTATTTGAGTTTGCTTTAACGAGCATAAAACAGTGCTGGAAACCCATAGTAAATTCTAGTAGCCTACATACTGTATATCAGTGGTTCCCAACTCGTTTTTAAGGCGACCCATTTTTACAAAAAATTTAGTTCGGTAAAATCTTGCGCCCCATTTTTACAAAAAAATTTAGTTCGGTAAAATCTTGCGACCCAAGCAAATTGTCGTAGTATTTTAAAAGCCATACAAGATTGCGTTGCAAACAAACAGCACTACAAAAGCAGTAACTTTTTCCAAAAATAATATGTTTTTCAAATCACTAATGAGATAGCTGTGCTGGCTTGCTGTCAGTGAGTTTTTTAAATCGAGGCGCTATTTTGCTTAGGCATAGCCGCATGTCGGTTTTAACTTAGCCGGATTCGCTGTTTAGTTTTCAATGCACACATGGCGCTAAATTCAGTCTCACAAAGCCAAGTTGTTGCAAATGGAATCTGTTTTTGAATCACTAAATTTGAAACTGTGGGATACACTTTGTACATGGAAACCCAAAAGTAGATGTTTGCAGAATCTTTGGAGTGTTTGTCTATGAAGGACGTAAAAGAAATACGATTTGCTGCTTCTGTCGTTATGTCCATAAACTGTTCTGCAACATGGATGGGAAGTCGAGGCAGATCTTTTCCAACAAATGGATCAATTATCTAATCATTTTGGCTACTAGGTGTTCGAGATTCTCCATGGTAGTCCACAAACTTTTTGGCAAACTGTTCCAGGTGTCCAATTATAGTTTGCTTAATATCAACTTCCTTGCCACAAATATATTGCGTTAGCTGAGGAAATATATCGTACTCATCTCTGGTGGCATAACTTTTCCAGAATATGAGTTTTTTCTAGTAAGCAGAAACTTTTGCGGCGCGATCAATCACCGTAAAGCCGTTGCCTTGTGTAGATAAATTTAGAGAATTCAGAGAGTCAAATATATCGGCAAGGTAAGCAACTTTTGCGTTGAAATCTTCTTGCAAAAACTTCTCGGCTAATCTCACAAGTTCTGTTGCCTCAGGAAGATATCAATCTCCTCCCGCAAATTACAAATTCGCTTCAGGACACGACCTCGTGACAACCATCGCACTTCTGTGTGCAGCAGCAATGCTTGGTAATAATCAGAATCCATGTCAGTGCACAAAGACGAAAACAAACGTCGATTTAGTAGACTTGCTTTGATGAAGTTTACACACTTTACAACATCATTCAACACTTCGTGCCGCTCTTGAGACAGCTTTTTTGCAGCAAAGGCCTCTCTGTGAAGAAAGCAATGAGTCCATACAGCACTTGGGGCTTTGTCTTTGATGCGTTTTACCACATCAGACTATGTGTGGCCCAACGACAACGTGTGGAAAAATTTGTCATGGTTTGTCCTACATAGTGTTCGTGACATATAGTGCATGTTACAATGTATATCCCGTAATTTTGGCAAGTTAATTTATGTTTGAGACTGAAAGTTTTGTTGGGTTTATATTTAATAATAATAATAACAATAATAAAAACGAAAACTGTTAAAACTTCTTGCACTACGATCATGCTACAAAGCTTTCCGATGTCTCGACATGAAACGCTTCATGACTTGTGGTTATATTTTCCAGTTTTGTGATCGATCTCTTCACGTTTTAAAAAATTTATATTGTTATTTTTCGCCCAAGATACAATATGCCTGAAAACAAGCGACCCAAAAAAATAATCAGGCGACCCAACTTTGGGTCGCGACCCATGTGTTGGGAACCACTGCTGTATATCATGGCAGCAGTTGTAGTCTCAGCTGGCAGCATCCGTTCTTACATTGAATCAATGTACACTTTGGTATCTAGCTAGAGTGCTGACTTTCTGGTTTGTTATGACTGGGAACGTGATTTCGAGCACTGTGGTTTGTGCAGCTGACGCTGGGCTGCCGTTTATTCCTCCAAGCTATGCTCCACCGCCACTGGTATACTGAAAGGTTTAAGTCAAAACGAAACGTTGAGTCACGTTTCCCCCTCAAATATTCATTGTGACGTCAGAACAGTAATGATAATGTTAATATGATGAACTACAGTATATACTAACGCAGTGTATGCTTCAACAAAAGCTTCGCTTCATCTCACCTTGATTCAATGTGTCATTATTTTCAGGTGTAGGCCGATTTGGCATGGCGCTTACAAAAGCAGCACCTGATCAAGTGAAGGGAGGGATACAGCTAGCTCCTTTCCTGACGTATAATTGTCTGCACGATGGAGAAGAGTCCACCGTCGGACACGATTATTTAAGGGAATTTTGGACTTGTCCGCTTTGTGAAGTGAAACTGCCCTTGACTGTTTCTGAACGAATTCGTCACCAAGCAGCTTGTGGCCAAACTGATAGTGATACAGCTGTGAGTGACTTGATTTTGATTTATCCACTGAAATATGTTTCTCCGGTCATTGATTATATTGCGAATCAGTTTTTTCGTACGCATTGTTCATCATCATCAGTGGCGTAGCTAGAGGGCGGGCGGCACATCTGGGGGGCGGCACTCTCAGACAGGACTTTTTTTTGTTGATAATGCAAAAGAAGTGAAAAATAAAAGCATTTTCACATGCTTTTTCTTGAAGGGGCGGCAAAATCTGAATCCGCCCCAGGCGGCACATTCCCTAGCCACGCCACTGATCATTATAGAGTACACTATTCAATTTCTATAACGAAGTTTGGTTTAAAGTAACGAGGCTTTTTGGCCTATGTTAATCTGTAATGACAGCTGAGAATCTTTATTTTTAAGGAAAAAGAAGACAAGATCAATGCAGCGGATAAAGCTTCCACCAGCATACCTCGATTGCAGCGTGGTTTCCACTGTGATATGTGCAATGAAGATTTCATGATGTCTGCTGTCGAGATTTTAAAACATAAAAGATCACATAAAACATGACAAAATTATTGATTAAAAATATTAAAACTATTGCATTTGAATTTCTAAGTAATAAAGATATAATTTCCTACCACATGTCGACTACTCCTCTGCTTACGTAGGTCTTTTGATGCAGAAATTTCCAGATGACAGCCGTTTGTAGCTTATGTCGTTAAAACGAAGGCCTATCTGTGCACTTATGTTGTTAGGATTTTTCACTTTGATGTCTGATTTTTCAAATGCTGTTCTTGCATTGCCTTTAACAGGTTGATAAATTTAATTGACTTACAGTTTCGCAAAACACAATCGTCGTTCGCTTACAGTAGCTGTCCGCTATGTGTAAAATTTCATTCACAGTCGGACCAGTTCGATTTGATGTGATCAAGTCAAGACAGACTAGTCTATAACCTGGCCTGCAACTTGAAATTGAAGATGATTGACTAGACAATATGAGCCCCGGGATATCTAGAGAAGGGGATACGAAGGCTCGCGATGATTGCCTTATTCTCATGACACTACCAGGGCGATAGTTTGTAGTGCTTTAAACATGTGTTTTTTTTTTAAATCGTAGAAAGTTTTGTAGTACAGCTGGTACAATGAGCTACAGAAGACAGTTAGCAAATGTTACCTAGAGCATATTTAAAGTTTAATTGTTTATAAAGACAGTTGAAAAGTTACCAGTAGGCTACCGTACGGTAAGCTGTTTTTTTTTTAACAAAGCCTTTGCGGTAGGCGTAGCCGAGTGGTGAGAACGTCTGCGCGACGTTCGAAAGGACGTGGGTTCGACACCGCTCCAGAGCACGCGGCTGTGTCTCGGCGAAAGACACTTAAAGGCAAGCCAAAATAAAGGGAGCAGCTGACTCGAAGACTATATGTCACTTCGCTGCTTCCTGTCGTCTGTTGTATCGCATCTGTGATCGCAGTGTATTGTATGTTATCGCAATGGGGGCAAATAAAAGCATGATTATTATTATTAGGCTAGATGTAAAGCAAGTATATGCAGTGGCGTAGCCAAGGGGGGGGTTTGAGGGTTACAACCCCCCCCTTTGGCACGCGTGTGACGTCACTATATTGAGAATGATGCTTTCAGTCTAAAACAAATTGCCTAATTTTGAACAAAACTGCATTAAAAGAGCGAGTTTTGCCAATACTAAACATCTTAGCCAGGAATTATCAACAAGAAAACACAGAGACTTAGCTTTATTTCCGAAAAATGCCGAAAAAAACATGGTCTTATCCTTTTGCTATGCCACCGGACAGCACCATGTTACAGGAATATTCATACCCACATTTTTGTTGAAAATGCTCTCAGAATGCAACAAATTCAAAGTAATTTTTCAAAATTTTCTGGGGAAGGCCCCCCAGACCCCCCGCCGCTGGGTTGTCAAAACCCCCCCCCTTTCAAAATTCCTGGCTACGCTACTGAGTATATGGGTAGTTGAATTAACAAGCAACCATGAGCCTCAGTTCAATTGTTTTTTATTTCTGACCATCATATCAAAAACAATACACGTCAACATAGCAAAGGTAGAAGCGACAAAACGCGAACGTTAAAATGTGCTTGTGACCGAAGAAAGTTATTGAGTTGAGAAATTTGGCACGGTTGCAACACCTTCAGAAAAATTTAAGATATAAAGGGAAAATAAAAAAAAGAAACTGTCTGTGAATATCCAGGCCTGATGCTAATAGCGCAATGCAAGTTATCATAACAAGATTTATTAAACTACTATCGGTGCCATTTATCACTTTACGATAAACACAGATTATTTATGATAAACAAAAGCCCTTCTATTGTCAGACGTAATAAAAGCCTTCGTATCCCCTTCTTTAGATATCCCTGTATGAGCCTAGGACTAGGTTAAAGTCGGCTTACTGACGGAATAATTTTCCGGTCCTGGGCCAATGGTTCAAAGCCTTTACAAGTATGCTAAACTGCCAGGTATAACCCATCAAAGGTTTGGTCGGTTCAAAACCAACCAACCATGCATGCTAATTTTTGTGTTGAGGATAGCAAATTAGCAAGTATCCTTCGGTAGGTCTAAGATGTAATTTACCAGCTCAGTGGCCGAGGGGTTTTTGCTCTAGTGTTGATAATTCAGATCGGGCACCAGACTTTAAAAAAACAGTACCTACTGTGTTTTTTCTTGCAGCGAGGATAATTCGGGTAATAATGTGATAACATCTTAAATCTGATTCAAAATTAATCATTAGGCCTGTCGCTAAAAGACCTTTGCAATTGTAGAGTGACTAAATAAACCATATTATTCTCAGATATATAGGCCAGCCTTGTTTCGCACGAAGAAAAGCATCAGAATACACGCAAGGTCTGACACCAGCGGTTTATTAATTTATAAATGAGCAAAACTAACAAAAAAAATTTAACAAGATAAAAAATGCATGTTTTTTCCTATTTCTTGTGAGGAAAGTGCTTCCCCTGAATCCGCTACTGGAGTAGGATGCCTAATTCCGCTTTTCGACAACCAATTCCAACATAAATATGACTAAAGCAACGTTTTGGTTTAATCATAACATTCAGGGATTAATTACATTCCAGAATTACATTTGCGTCTCTGTGTGGCCTCATTTAACTTCAGTGAGTAACTTCTGGAGGTAATAGATATTTCAATGCTGGCATTCTGCATTTCCGTCCTTTAGCCTACTGTTTTCCATTGAAACTGACCGTTAGTAACCTCTCCTCTTGAGATCTTGTTGCTGCACTGTTGAATGTTTACGTCACGTGATTGTAGATTTTCAAGCTTTATGCTTTGTGATTTTCTTTGGTTGAGTAAAAACAAGATATGGAACTCCCAAATTACTTGAAAGGAATGAAAGTGGGGGTATTTCATTTACTTACCGCTTGCACAGACGATCTCCTCGGACCTGGATGAATAAAAACTAAACTGAGAATAGCTAAAAATATTTAAAGGGCCAATGAATTCTTTATATTGTTTTCTAAATGAAGCCTAGACCTATTACAATGAAAAGACAGTAACTGGTACGGTAGCCTATATGTTAAAGAAAGTTGTGAGAGATTTGGAGATTTATAGAAGGAAAAGGCATCTATCCTATTCTCTTATAGCATCTCTGCGCAAATATTAAATATATACCTGACATAAATAGGTAAAGGAATAAATTTAAATTGTGACAATTCTTGACGGCATTGTTAATTCCAAGTGGATGTCTGTTTCTGATAGGAAATTCCCACATGTATTTTTATACTTCTTTTGAAGGAACCATAGACAAACAAAACAAAGTAACTTTAGCGGGTTTAACATGTTTTATTACAAAGAGATATATAAACATAATTAAAAAAATCAACTCAAGCGTTTTTAACACACTTACTCTACATGTGTGATCAGGATCAATCAGAAATCAAAATGGTTTTATCCCTTTCCTTCCCAGCGTTGCCGTTCGGCAACACTAAATAAAATAAACAAACAAAAAATTTTTTTTTCATTTTTTTTTTTTGAAGTTATTACTACCCCCATGAGAGCTTTAGAAAAATTTTCTCGCCACGGGAAAATAATTCGGGAAGGAAAGGGTTATCAGCTGCATGTTTTGAATGCAGAAACATTTCTAGATGATTTGAAATTGTTTTGTGGACTTTCGTATCAGAACAAGTGATTTAAAGTATATTAATGAGTTTCCGTTTGTTCTTTATATTGTCCAGGTTTTTTGTTGTGATTTTGTATAATTGTTTGTAAATGTCATTTTGATTTACTTTCGACTACCGTATGTGTGAAAGTAGAGTAGACCACTTTAAATTGGAAGCAGTGTAAGTGATTGATTGAATCTTTCTTTATTGATTGAATCTTTATCCTCGGACCGAGAAAGCTTATTGTAGAGATTAATCCTGGTACGGTAGTTTTGCATACTTGTAGAGGCTTTGAATCACTGGCACAGGTCCGGTCATCGAGATCGACAGAGTGAAGTTTCCGATTGTTGAAGTCTTGTTGCCGGGAAATTATTCTATCCATTAGATACCGCTGAATGGAGAGTAGTCCTTAACGTGCGTTGCTCAAGCGCATGTAATTAGTGTAGGCCTATGCCCTGTATAGTACTAAGCCAAAAGGCCACCAGGGAATTATGACATCGCCTTATTTACAAGTGTTACCCCTGCAACCATAATTATTGCATTACAGCCCTGCAATTACTCTATATCAGGCATGGCCAAATGACGGATTGCGATCCGGTTCCAGATCTTTTCAACTTTTTTTGTGGATCCTTCAGTTCAAGTTGGCTCTGAAAAAAATTTCAAAGTATTTATTTTAAAGTTTGTTTAAATTTCTTTTTTTTAGTCTATAAGGCCTATATATATTTTTAAAGCTTTTATCAGGGATTCATAGTATAGGGATCGCCAACTCGGCTGGATATCTGACAAGCGGAGTGTAAAAGTTTTGCCAGATATTTTTTAAATTTGTAGAAAAACTATTTTTTTGGCAGATACCAGACGTGTTTATTACAGCACACGCCTTGTGTTAGATGTACACAAATAATTGCATGTTTTTTGTATGATACAAAAGGAAGAATGCACATCTTCAGCTCATTCTGGGTCTCTAAGTTGTCAGAGTTGGCGGTAGTAGATCATGGCCAAAATTATTTGGCCATCCCTGCTCTATATCGTCCTAATCCAAAGGCTCCCAGGGAATTACGACATTGCCTTATCTCTTATGATAAACGAGTGTTACCCCTGCAACTGCAATTTGTGTATTTCATCCTAAGCCAAAAGGATTCCAGGGAATTACGACATCGCCTTATCTCTTATGATAAACGAGTGTTACCCCTGCAACAGTATGTGTGTTATCTACTTGCTTATGTGTGCGTTTAATCTCCTCATCCCATAAAAGGAGGGGGGTCACGTGTCTTCCCCTAGTAATTGTTAGCCTACAGTTGTTAATTTTTGTGGTAAAGTATCTTATAACCACACACCTGTATAATATTATTTGCGTCATGTACTGTATAATCGTCTTATTGATTTATCTGTTGTTTTGTCGTGAGAAGGGAAGTGTGTAACATGTACCATGTTTTTAACCAACAAATTTATATTTTAACATTTAACCGAAACTTATCAGAATTGCTAAATGCATTTCAACGCTGCAAAATCAAAACCAAAATTATGTTCTCATGGAACTTAGGCCACGCCTCCTATTTAACAAATGCAACTCTCACGGAAGTTAGCTCACCACATCTGTATTTCTAAAGTGACATAACTGTGTAACCGGTTTCGCTTTTGTAACTCTCACAATAGGCTATTACTGATAAAAGGCACTACTGGTATGTTACGAAATAGGCGGGGAATTGAAAAATGCTCACAGTCAGAGACACTCAGAGACAGATTAAATTATCCTATTAATAACAATAATACAGCATCAGATAGCCAAAACCCTACACTGGGGGCTTCAGAAAGGCAAAAACCCTACATGCACACCCCGAGAGTCGAACCAGCGCTGCTTGATCTTGAAGTTAAGCAGTTAAGCACCTGATGTAAAAGAGATAAATCGAAACAGATGACTGACAAGTAAAGGACCTACCATAATTGAACTCCACACTATCACAAAGATACTGTGTTGACTCCATTACAAAGACTAACACGCTGACTATCACAAAGATACTGAGATGTCAAGACTATTGTATCATCATCACGTGCCATCTCCGATCCGAAGGTTGGCTGTAATTTTCTTCCACAAGTCACGTTCTTCCGCTACTCTTTTTGTTTTTCCAATGCTTGACAAATCAGCCTACTGTATAACATCATCTCCCCATGTTCGTCTCCTTCTTCCCTTGCACCTCTTGCCTTCCACCATACCTTCAATAACCAATTGATGTATATACTGTAATTAATGTAATTGATAATATATAAATATAATGTAATTGATGTTAGAGCTCGACCGATATCACTTTTTCAGGCGATACCGATATTTATGAAATTTTTAGGCCGATACTGATATATATCGGCCGATAAATATCAGCTACGAAAAATTTGTTGCAAAGTTGTTAAGCAACAAACCAGTCCAAGAAAGTTTATGCATTAGTTGCTGTAATGGAAAAACACCAAACAAAAAAGAAACAACCCAGGCCTCGAAATTCGTTTTTGCTGACGGCGGACAAATGTGTCCGGTCTGATTTCTTTGTTACACTGAAATTTAAGAGCTATGGCTACGGTTTGGAAGGCTTTTTTAAGTTTTTCAGCGAAGGCTTTCATCCAACCAACAAGGTGCGTTTGGAGAGTCAAAGCGCCGTGTAGCTGCAATACGCCGCATAACTGATTAACTTCCACCGAACGAGATCATGTGGCTTCTTGCGTCACAATGCTCTGGCCACGGGTCAGAAAACTTCTACAATGACGCTACTATTTTCTTCTGTGCAAAGTTTCACTAGGCTTTTTTCTTTGGGTGTATTATTGCATGTCATGTGAGCGAAAGTTAATTTTCCCTGGGCCTTTTCTTTCTTACTGTAATACCAAAACTTAACAAATTTTGCTGCATCTTGCTGTGATAGCCTACTCGTATGATCTAATTTTGTAACGAATCTTGCCTTATCAATATCACTCGGAGATCAAAGCCAGACATTGTGACGTAAGACTTGAAATAAGTTGTGCGTGGTTAGTGTAGAAGTACACCGGTACTCCCATCGATTCTTAGCGAAAAATTCATCTTTGTTACACTTATTCAATGTCATCAATCGTTGAAGCAGCGTAAAACTCGAAAGTTTACCTGCTTGAATGGAAGCTAAGGGATACAGTATCAACATTTTCTAGATGCGTGCACTAGAATGGGTGGGAAATCATATTCTCGCAACAATTGTTCGTGCTATGCAAGCACGTTTGAGCAACTTGTGTTTCTTCTAAAGGCATGTATGGCTGGTTTTGAGTTTGCTTTTGCTGGCCGATGTTTATCGGCGAAAAATAGCCGATACAATATATCGGCTACACCTGATATCGGCTGACCGATATATCGGTCGAGCTCCAATTGATGTATATAACTTTTGTATATAATGTATAAATACAAAATCTATTCAAATGAATAACCTAGCTGTTGCAAACTAACAAAACATTGTTAATGCAAGCTAAGTATGGTAGGCTAATCTAATATAACTTGCTGGTTATAATTAGCAAGTGGGCGTTTTTTTAAATTAGTTTTCATTTCGATTTGCAAAGCATTTCGAATGCCCCACCCCTCGAGAAAATGGTGAATACACCACTGCAGACACCTAACTGTCTACGCCTAAAAGACATGCTCCGAGTTTGTATATATACACGCAAAAGATCTGAGTTCAGTCAAGGTCAAAGTAAAACTGGCAATATCTATATGCAGAAAACGGACTATGATAACCCATTTTTGACCAATTCTACCGCAACAAAGAATGTTATATTGTCATTTTGAATGAAAAATATTCATACCGGTACATCAAATGTATTTATACCAGAAGGTAAATTCTTGGCTGTATAATCAAAACTGGTTGATGATGAATGATGATGTCTTAATTTTTAAAATTGTTTAAAGTTATTCCAGAAACATATAAAACAAAGTAGTAAAGGATTGGAGCACTTGAATTTGACTGTCACTGCTTAAGATGAAATCCAAATATTACACTGTTTTGTATGCAGTACCTAGCAAAATTTTGAAGGATTACACCAAAACAGGAAAACTGATATTAAAAATATGATTTTTGAAGCTTTACCAATCATGTCTATGCTGGATGAGCTATTATTTGCTTGTGGTTTGTTTTCTGATTAGTTTTACATAATATGATTGTTTTTTGCTTTTCATCTCATGTATATATACCGTAATTTATATCCTCATCGAGTGTTGCAACTTTAGTTGACCATTTTTGTTCCATTAAGACAAGTTTTGCTGTTCTGTAACAGAAGTATCGTATTGTTAAAGGGTTGATTTGTGGTGCCAAACTTGAACAATGGCTAGGAAGACGTTTTTCTTTGCCAAAAGCTGCACTATTTTTATCTAACCGTTTTCAGGTCAGAAGCTTGTAGTCAGAGTAATGTCAACCTAAAAATGTGTGTGAGGTGTATTTACAAGTAGACAAAACCCAAAAGTAAAAAGATGAAAATTTTACCCAACCAAAATACCAAAGCCCAAATTTTGACCACTTTGAGTACCGGGTAGACAAAATACTTATTTTTTCTTAACACAGTTTGAGTAGTTGCTTTTACCTCGCTATTTTTAAGTTGTATTATACTTGTACATTCCGATTTCCTAATGAAGTGCAAAACATTCAGCCTAGGTCATTGGGTTTTTAAAAGTTACATTTGTTTAATGTTTAGTTTAAAATTGTTCTATACAACTGTAGAACAGCAATATATAATTAGCAAAATGTCGTTACATACTTGTTGTTTAACAGGCTTTTTTTAAATTTGTGCCTTGAGTATTTTTGTGTTGGAATCTTAAAACCTAGGTATTTAAACTGCACAATGGATCGTAAAGATTTGGATTCGGACAGTTCCGGTAGGTGAAGACCTGTTCTAAAGTGTCATCATCATATGTGGCCATGGGCTCATTGAAATATATTAATTTACTTTGCATAGTATATTATATACACTATCCATGATATAATTAATAAAGTGGCTATATTTATGACCCTAGTTGCAATCAAAAAGCATTTTTTCATGTCAAGTGTTGTTGGGTTAAAATTTTGCTCTCTGCCCAGAACTTCAAAATTTTTCACATCACAAGTTTTGTCTTCAACCTGGGTTTTTTTTCGGTCATTTATTGGTCATTGACCGATTTTTTAGCAAAATGTCCGAAAAAAATATACGGTAGTCAATTCAATCAAAATGTCCGAAAAAATATACAGTCAATTCGGTCAAAATGTCCGAAAAAAACAACGTTTCTCAGCAAAACTTAATGTTGTAGAGCTAGTCAGGAAGTGCAAATTTTGGTTTGTATCAGCTACTTAAAAGGAAATATTTTCATCAAAAAAAAAAGTGACCAAAATAAATGAAAAATGACCGAGTTTTTTCAAGTCATTTCAGACAAATGACCGAAAAGTCTCAGCGAAAAAACCCCAGCTTCAACCTGATGTTTTCATGTATATATATACATAAGAAGGTTACATTTCGCTAGCATTTGAATTTCAAAATCAAAACTCATCTCATTTGTCCTTTTGGTCACTTACGTCAGTGATTCCCAAACTGTGTGCCGCGGCACACTAGTGTGCCGCCACAGATTTTCGAGTGTGCCGCAAATCTTTTTGGAATTTTGAAAAAGAACTGTATAAATATTTAAAATAAGGCATGTAGATATGCATATGCGACTTAACCCTATCTTTGTAGGCTACGAGCTGTTTTCGTACGTGGAAAGTACGTCAAGGACCATCTTAGCCCCGTGCTATTTAATCGTTAATAAAGGGAGCTATGAAAATTACAGAGCCAAAATATTTTACTAGATAATAGCCATGTGTAGCCTACTGTGCGCATAGAAATTAAATTTTTTCTAACAACTTTATTGAAATAAATGTTTGAGATGAAAAAACGTCAAGAAGTCGGTTTTCATTCTAATTTCCAGAAAATAGCTTAAAAATTTACGTAAGTGTGCCTCGAGCATTTCATAATTATTTTAGTGTGCCACAAGCTGAAAAAGTTTGGGAACCACTGACTTACGTCATCAAACAGCTGTCCAATCTGAAAAACAAAAAATTGAAGCCAAATCAATCTGGAAAATGAAAAATTTAAACAATTGAAATCAACTTTCTTTCACTGCACTGAAGAGGTTCATAAGATGGAAACAGTTGACCTCTGTCTGCAGTTAGTATTCTAAATTCAATTTATTTTCGATTTCCGAATTTCGATTTCGAATATCACAACTATGCACCACACTGCAAAATGTGATTTTATTGAAAGAAACGACATGAAAATTCGCTAGAAAACGCAAAAAAAAGCGATGAAAATTTGCGAAAAAAGAACACAAAATAACGTCTACAGCTCCAAGCCCATGTTGATGTTTAAGAACACAAGCGACATGGTCACCCATCAGTCGGGATCTCAGCTTCGTGACGGTCAGGCCAGCTTTTGAAAACGATCGCCCCGCTGAAGCCGAGGTCGCTGGGATCCCAAACACTTCAAGTTCATTTTCACAGCGAGCGATTCACTGCCGCGACATTTCACTGCAGAGGTTTCGACTCGAAAGCGACATCGAGTATGTTTTCAAGCGCATAAAGCTAAACGCACACTCCGTCTACGTAGCAAATTATGTTGTTTTTGGGCGTATTCAACATCTGATGACATTAAATCGACACAAAATGGTAGATTTTTGCTATGTCCCAGGCAGCAAAATCAGTCATTTTTACATTGATTCAACGTCTGCAGACATTAAATCAATGTAAAAATGACAGATTTTGTTGTCTGTTGTTGGATTGTAGCATCGCAACTCGTTCTAGTGATTATTTATCGCGAAGCTGTTGCTGTTTGCATTCAAAAAGTGTTTTCCTGCTGCCGATCGCTAGTTCATCTATTGTTTTATGTATCAATACAGCATAAAAAGTTGCCCCCACACAGAAATATGCGTGGGGGGCTGGCCCCCACGCAGGCTTGTAGCCAGCCGGAGGCCAGGGGGGCCTCGCCCCCCCCCCTTGGCAAAATCTCAACATTCTCGAGCAACAGCTACAATTATAATGATTTTGCTTATTTAAATTTTTTCGGCCCTCCCTAAAAAAAAGTTGAACCCCCCCTTGCTCTGCAGTCTGGCAACGGCCCTGCCCCCACGGCTTAGGCGCCTATGGATTTGGTAAAAAATGGATAAAACTGCGACAAAGCTCAGCTTACACTTTCTGCTATTGCACAACCTAGCTATCTTCATTCTTGAGAGAAATTTGTGAAATTTGGCATTAAAAATGCCAACCTGGCATCCCTGGTGCAGGACTGGCCATTGGACCCGCGAGAGCGTGTGATAGTCACGTGATCGACGATGCGCATGCGTCGAAGTCTTTTTTCGCTTGCAAAATGTGACAAGACAGATTTCGCGCCACTCGAGTTACTTTCAACCGCGTTCAGCCGAAAGGGCGGCTATAATTTCGAATATGTCCGATACGAAAAACGAATTTCGAATATCACCTTAATCGAAATCGAATCGGAAATCGAAATTGAACACCCCTACATGTAATTTTCACTTTGTGTGTCTGAGCTACATGTGCTTGGGAGGTTGCTGATCTTCATTATAGGTTAACCTTAATATTCCTGTATGAGAAAAGCAGCTTCTGTTTATTAAAAGCTGCTCTGGTCTCAGTTGCCCGTTCATTTCATATGATTAGTTTTTTAATAAGTTATATATATATAATGCACAATGAATATGGTGCTTTTTGCCGTACATTTATAGCACCATGTAAAATAATGGTAGGTGATGCTGCACTTAATACTTGCAGAATTTTTACTACTGCGTTGCATAATCTTTAATACAGTACCATCATGCACATTAACTCCACGATTGATTACTAAGTTACGTGTAGTATACGATTGTTTTCTAGATTCTTGGGTGTCGTTAAGCTTATCTGATGTGGAAAAAGATAAAACAAGGATCCTTCAAGGGTTGACAGGTTATAATCTTGAGGAGATGTTGCTTGAAGCTCAGAGGGAAGTATCCACTCCTGCAAGTTTTTCAAAACCATCAAAATGTAGCTCTGTTACTAGTAGTTCCAGCAAAAAGAGGTACTATCATAGCTTGTAATTCAAGACCGTATGATATATTTACATTCTTGTGCTTTAACATTGTTTTTCTGGATCATGTTTTGATATACGGACACTGTTCAACTACGCTTAGTCTTTTCACATGCAATGTCATAGTCGATTCCTTCAAGTATTTTTGCTTTATTCCAATTCTTGTTTATCAGACTTTAAACTTGTGATTAACCAGAATATTCTAGTTCTTGAAGCCAATATGAGATCCACGTTATTTCGCAACTTCAGCTTGATTTTCCTTTAAAGGTTATTTTTGTGTTACGTCGGTTTTATTATCAATATTTATTTGCTTCTAATCTCGCCATCGTATTTGTCAGCACTCCGAGCTTGTGCGGTTTTCGAAAAGGCAATGACGTGTCGCCACAAGCAAGCGGTAGCAATTCTCCAAGCAACAGCAGCAAAACAAAAGTACGTATTGGTTAACTGTTCTTTATTCGCATCACAATGCATTTCTTATCGCTGTAGCTAGCAAAGTGTCTTTTTTACATTGGTTCATCATATGCAGATGTTGTTTGTTGAATCAATATAAAAATAGCCGCTTTACCAGCAGGGTACAAAATACGATGTGTACGATCAGTTTTGCATACAATATTAACCTATCATGCAATTGCAGGCACGAACACTGGGAAGATAAGTAGGTCTGGTATCATGTGCCAACACTGCATGCGTGTACTCCAGTTATCGTAGTTCAGTTTATTTGCTACAACATTTGTTTTTAGTTGATGAAGTGGTGATTGTAGCATTATGTATAACAGTGTTTTCATTTAAAGCCTAATAAACGTGTTTCTCACTAATTTGCCACAGATCTCTCGGGGGCTGCTTTTGCCAGTCAGTTAAATTCTTACCGGCGTCAAAAGAAAACAATTTAACCTGCTTGAATTTTTTAACCGTAACATCAGTATTTCCTGCGTGGCTTGTGACTAAAACCAAGCTATGATTGTGCAAGAAATAATTGTGTGGACAACTGGACATGTCCGAAAGAACGTTACCAATCGTGGTTATCAATTCAATGATAATTTTTCTGCTGGTTCTTATCATTTTATTGTGGATTTGCAGTAGTTTGTTACAAACACGGGTAATCGGTTAAGCATGGGATAGGGTGGCTGGAACGTTTGGTAACGCTAAACTAAAAGAGCGAGCTTTAAAATGGTAAATACCAGAACCTGACCAGTATCGAATCCACAGGAAGAAATTTTAATTTCCGGTTTTCGAAACCCACACTTTTTTTCTTACAGTGTATGTTTTACTTTCATCCTTGTGGATTCTATGGTCAGGTTCTAGTCTTTACCCTCCAAAATATGGCAACTTAATTCTTGTTTCAGCTAACCCTTCTAAATTTTGCTGAATTAAAAAGCAGTGTAATTTTTTAAACGTTATTTTACACGAGTTTAGTTGTTGCAGGAATGCTGGAAACATGTTTTCTTTAGAAAAATATTTTTATCAACCGAGGATATGCCCATCCTTGCATATCTGCCATTTTTGTCATTGACTTTTATAAGTTTGGTTGTTTGAAAATTTACCTGCAACTTCACATCTAGCTATATTGTCGTTGTTTGAAAAACGTTAAACCTATTTGAATCACTTTTTCGCAGAGTGAATATCTTATCCTCAAACTTAAAGAATCCAAAAGGAATCTCGACAAAGTGTTGGATTGGTCATGTCAACCTACCACTCCTCCTTCAAGGTATGGGTAGTGTTTACTTTAGTGTCTGTCTATTCTTATCTTGTGGGCACATTGTCCTGACAATTTTTAATTGTCTTTCAAAAGTATATAAATAATGGTATGTCGATTTTTTTTAGAAATGTTTTGTTCATTATTCGGCCATACATAGATTTCTGACTTCTATAGATTAGACGTTTCACCCAACCTCAGCATGCTACAGTTGAGTCCCTATGTGGGTCGTATTCATCTTTCCGTTTCAATTCTTATCTTACGTTCAACGTTGTGTTTCAAAGCATTTTTCCAGCGTTAGTTAAAATCCTACCACCCGCTTACGTTTTCTTGTAGTTATTCGAAGTCGCAAAGCGGTCAAAACAGCCCTTCGCAGTCACCACAAATGAGCGGCCACAATTCACCGGTCAACTGCACCGAAACAAAGGCCACTCAAGTACGTGACGCTTCGTAAATATGACTACCTTGAGATGATCTGTGTAAGGCGAATGCGATCATTATAGTTTCTGTGGTTTGACGAAACCCAGTTGTGCTTTCATAGAATTCATTAGCAAAGGTTGTGTTGAGAGCTCATTCGTTACAAAAACAAATTTTACATTGTGTTTTTATGGCTTGTAAAAAATATTTTTGAGATCTTTGGCTTGAAGAAACTGCCTTTTAGTTGACATTTTCGAGCGATTTTGTTTCTAACTCGAGTTAGCAGCAGTTTATTTTATTTTCCATTGCTCCAATGCTACTTTATTGCAAGGTAGCCGATGTTAATGCAAAAAGACACTTTGGTCTAACCAGCCCTGTTCCTTTTTTGCAGTATGAACCTCTTGAAGCTGAACTTCCACAATCTGAAATGAACTCTGACTGGGTTTGGGATTGGTCAAGTCAGCCGACGGCGAACCCTCCTAAGTATGCACATTGTTATTGTGATCTCGCTTCATTACAGTAGCCTACGTTTCCTGTGTAAGAAGCCAATAATAGTCGTCAGAGCACGTGTTATTTTAGCATGGTGGTTGGGCATGGCTATGATTGCTTTGTGCGCTACCGACTCATCAGTACGAAATAACTCTTTCCTTAATGGAAAACAAAGGTTTTTCGTCACTGAGAAGTTACTTTATAGTAATAGCCATTGTTGCAGTATGAACCTCTTGAAGCTGAACTTCCACGAGTCTGACAGAAATAATCAAGTTTGTAAATGCGGTTACATCAGAAAACAGTTGTCGCCCAACAGGAGACTTCCCCTGGCCTGCAGTCTTGAAATCGATAACGCAACGAAAAGGATTGCGCCAAAGTCCAGTCACCAAGTTAAATACTCACAGTAACGTGAGTTGCGACAAATCAATTCCGCACTCAACAGGTTAAAACGCTATTTTTTTCTCTTTACCAGAAAACCCCAGTTCCGCCACCCCAAGAGGAAAGGTACACCACTCAGTTTTCGCAACTCTAAGGCCATGAAATGTGATTTTTATTCGTGGGAATTTATGAAAGTCTTTATTCCATCTTTTATTGTGACGAACTTAATAACGTTTGGACTCGGGTGAGTAGCATGCAGATGGGTGTCAATTGTGGTTGGATTTCTTTTCTTTATTGACGTAAATGTTTGGCACGGTCAGAACACAGACCTGCTCTATTGTAACTGTTCGGCATTCTGTTGCAGAGATTATAAATACTTCTATCTTTAGCAGGTTGGTTTTTATTGCACTTTATATTGTTTTAGGGCATTGAGAAACTAAATAACTCTACAATCACAAGCAAGAAGGTACAATTGCAGTAGAAGTGTAAATGGTCTTGATCAGTGATCTTAACTGATTGCTCTTAGTCGAATAGAAATCATTGTTTATGTCGAAAAGTTCTACCTGGTGTCATGTCCTTCTCGTTCTCTC
Source organism: Aplidium turbinatum (assembly GCF_918807975.1). Classification (NCBI taxonomy): domain Eukaryota; kingdom Metazoa; phylum Chordata; class Ascidiacea; order Aplousobranchia; family Polyclinidae; genus Aplidium; species Aplidium turbinatum. The sequence goes on along the minus strand of NC_137480.1, from coordinate 16,900,619 downwards.
TAATAAAAGCGTTTTTAGCTTAATTTTTCAACATTGAAGAATGATTTGCTCAGATGTTTAACGAATACCATTGCAAACATATGACATCAAAACATTTTTTGTTTTTGAAAAAAACCTTTGTATGAACACCACATTACAGCTGTTCAATCATTCATTGTGTGTTGCTTGTGTAATAAACTACGAAAGAAAAAGTAAACTGAAAGAACGAGGAAAGCTCGGAAACAGGCTTGTCTACATTCCATCCAGAAAAACTTGCCATTTTTACATCAGTTCAACGTTTTCTGGTGACTTTGAAACGGTGTGAAAAAGGCAACCTTTGATGAGGTTGTGGAATTAGATTATAGCTGTTCATTGTCACGCTTATTTCTCTGTGTTGATTGATTGCATCAACAACTGCACGTCTCGCACGTGATGATGTAGAAGCCTTGAAGTACCGGCAATGTGTAAGATTTACAGGAAGATATTTAGACATACTTTCATCAAAAACTTATCTTTGTTTGACGATACACTTAAGTGGTTTGTCAAACGAAGTATCTCATCTGTTGTCTATAGAAAAGGCAAAAGTTTTGGTTTCTGAGCCTTGCCCAATAAGCGCACAGACTTGTTAGATCTTTGTGAATTCTGAATAACAATCAGTGTTTAGGCTTGTTATTTTATAACGTCATATCGATAAAAAAATAGTGTTTTCTATATGCTTCAAGCAAGTTGAGTCGTGATTTTCAAGTCATTGCGACATTGTCCTGGGAAAGTTTATACCCGGAGAGCAAATCAACGTAAAACAATGTTGATCTGGGTACCGTAGTAGTTTTCGTAGATCGTTGTTACTGAAACCAGCTTTAAAACGAAACGTTATTGTTTGTCGACGTGTCTTGTCTTTAGTAACTAAACTGACTACATCAACAATATGTGCTTGAAATAACCAGCAATATAACGACCTGCTGTATATAGCAATTATGCAAACACTACTATCCGTTTTAAATACTCTGGCTAAGTAAACACGCTTGGTTGAGATAGCTATCATCTGCCTTTTTATTTGCCAACCTATTTTTCAATATTTTCCAGATTGTATTTTGGAAGAAGAATGTCAATTCAAAATAGACTGCTATAAATTCTACATATTGTGCAGGAACAACGCCTGTTGTCCAGCTGCATATAATTCACAATAACTTTGCATATGTTGAGCGCATTTTGACTCAGTTGGCCAAACTTTGCTAAGGCATATGTGCTTTTCAAAAGAACTTCCCAAGCTGCAAACAAGACAACGAATGTTACATAACGGCACACTGTTTTTATAATATCTTTATATATATACGTTTTAGATCACTTTTAATGCTAGGTTTGCCGACATCAATATTATTATAGACGCTGCTTGCTTGAAGTAGCTTCCTTTGCTCTGCAAACTCTGTTCATCGACAGTATCTGCCTGTCGTACCCAGGCCTCGAAATTCGTTTTTGCTGACGGCGGACAAACGTGTCCGGTCTGAGCATCTATCTCGGCGGACAAATTAAGTCTCACGGCGGACACACCAATTTTAGCGTCGATCGTCATGCTTAATCACTTTAGCCTATCCTGATAATTCTTCTCCATTTGAGAACTATAGCTACGGTTTAGAAGGCTTTTTAAAATTTCAGCGAAGTCATTCTGAAAGGCTATCATCAGCAGAACGATGTTCGCATGAAGAGCCAAAGCACCGTGTAGCTGCTTAATACGCCACATAACTGATTAACTTCCACCGAACGAGGTCGTGTAGCTTCTTGCGTCACAATACTCTGGGCACGAGTCGGAAAACTTCTACAATAACGCTACTATTTTCTGCTGTCTAAAGCAGTGGTTCCCAACCTTTTTGACCTTGCGGCACCCTATCAAAGAGATAAATAGTTTACGGCACCCTGGTAAAACTGGATCAATTTTATGAGGTTTCTTTATTTCAAATAACTGTATGAAATAAACAGAATGAGTTGTACAGTATAGCGCGCATAAATAAATGTATTTATTCAAAAGTCAGTGTGAAATTTGGGCTTGACTTCCTGCACAAAGTCCCTTAATATGTGGGGGCACATTCGATAAAGCCACCCGCATTTCTTCCTCTACTATAAGCAGTCGTTCTCGTTTTTTAGTTTTTATGTCCTACAGAAAATCCACTTTCTCATAGGTAGGCTATGATGTAAAAACTGCAGCAAAAGCACAATAGCTTTCTTTCCAACGCAAGGATATTAATTTTGAATTTTTATGCAGAACTCGTCGAGAGGCATCTGCTTGTACATAAGCTTAAAATTTTCATCGGTACGAATGTCAAATAATTCTTCTTCTTCTTTAAGTTTCAAAACAATATGAGAGTCCAGTAAAAATCGATTTCTCGATTTCTTCGCAAAATAAAATCATGAAACCTGGCAGTAATAATGCGTTTCAAACGTTTTTACGAAAAGAACAGCAACGAGTCAAAATCTTTTTCACGCTGTTTTTCCTGGACGAGAAAACATTAGGCTACCGCAGATTATCAACTTATCGCCAGCGACTTCCCCACTAAGCGACTTTACATAAAGGAGCCGGGAATAAGTGCGAGACGCGAAACTTAATACGCACTGAAACTCGGTTAGAAATAAATAAATTCCACAATCAACGGGTTAAAGTTAAAATAAAGAATGGGCCGCAGTATTGCAATATCTCGCGGCACCCTTGAGCATTGCAATTGGCACCCCAGGGTGCCGCGGCACCCCGGTTGGGAACCACTGGTCTAAAGTTTCACTTGGCTTTTTTCTTTAGGTTTATTTTTGCGTGTCATGTGAGCGAAAGTAAATTTTCCCTGGGCCTTTTCTTTCTTACTGTAATACCAAAACTTATCAAATTTTGCTTCATCTCGCTGAAATCTAATTTTGTAACCAACCTTGCTTTATCAATGTTACTCGAGATCAAAGCCAGACATTGTGACGTAAGACTTGAACTAAGTTGCGCTGATTAGTGTAGAAGTACATGTACTCCCATCGATTCTTAGCGAAAAATTCACCTTTGTTACGCTGATGTAATGTCCTCAATCGTTGAAGCAACATAAAAATCGAAAGGTTTCCTGCTTCAATGAAAGCTAAAGGATACAGTATTCACATTTTCTAGATGCGCGGGAAATTATATTCTCGCAACAGTTGTTCGTGCTATGCAATGACGATTTGTATCGCTAGTTCCTGTGTTATTTCTCAGCGGACAGATATGACCGATCTAGATGGTACTTCCCGCGGACATCACATGCTGTGACGGCGGACATGTCCGCGGTGTCCGCCGTGAATTTCGAGGCCTGCGTACCATTATATTCGAGCACTACATAGATACTCCCGGACAGCAAAATCCGTCAGTTTTACGTCTGTAGGGCGGTAGGCGTTGAATCAATGTAGAAATGACAAATATTGCTGTCTGGGTCGTGAGAGCATCATAGGCATATTGCAATCAGTTGTTGCTTTTTTGTACTCAGATTGTATTGTTGTTGTGTATTTGTCCAATGTCTCAAGTATTGATTAATATAACTACAGTGGAATGCTACTTGCGTTAATTCAGATGCGCTTGTAAAACTTTTGTGTTTATTTAAATTACCACAAATATTGTTCTGAAATTTTCTATTGAAGTGATCGTTCACTCAATTGCGTGGGCCGGGGTAAAAATTTCATGGGTCTAGGCAGGCGCGGATCTAGGAGTTTTTTTTGGGGGGGGGCAGAAAATTTGAAAATGAATTAACAAAGTATAAGAAAAAGAAAAAACAGATATGAACAACCAGTGGCGTAGCCAGGAATTTGAGGGTTTTGGTTTCAAATAACAAAATTTTGAAAAATTACTTTGAATTTGGTGCATTCTGAGAGCATTTTCAACAAAAATATGGGTATAAATATTCCTGTGAAATGGTGCTGTCCGGTGGCATAGCAAAAGGATAAGATCATGTTTTCTTCGGCATTTTTTCGGTAATAAAGCTAAGTCTCTATGTTTTCTTGTTGCTAATTTCTGGCTGAGATGTTTGAATGTTTGGTATTGGCAAAACTCGCTCTTTTAATGCAGTTTCGCTTAAAATTAGGCAAACTTTGTTTTAGAGATATCATGGCTAACTAAAGATATGGCCTGATTTGTCACATTTTTGCAGAAATTTCCAGATTTTGCTATCTTTGGGCAAATGTTTAAATGAATTTTTCTAAAAATTATATTTTTACGCTTTCTTTACTGTTTTCCCCAGATGACACAATACGTTTTAACGTCCTCAGATGTTGAAAAACAAAGAAAATTTGATTTCGGAGATTTTAGTCAGACTGTTAATTTTTCAATAATGGTCTGATTCAGCATTTCACTTACTTTTTCTCATTTGCTACTGCTTCCCCAAGGCAACAAACAGCTTTTTTATCATTAGGAGACAGCAAAAAGTAAAAAAAATCTCAGAAAATGTCAGTCAAACACTAGCAGTAATCAAAATGTGACAAATCAGGCCGCATCTCCAGGTGGCCATGGAGACTGAAAGCATCATTCTCAATATCGTGACGTCACACGCGTGCCAAAGGGGGTTGCAAGTCCGCTGTGGGACTAATCAGCTGTTTAGAAGCATATCAAACCATTCAACAATTTCTCACAAAATTTCGGGGGGGGCGGGCCCCTTGGGCCCCCCCCATAAATCCGCGCCTAGGTCTAGGAGCAATTGTTTCATTTCAGTTAATGATGGGCAATAAAGGAGCCGGGTGGCTGCCACACTTGGATTCTTTTTATGTGTTGACCGCAATAAAGAAAATTTCTATGATGGAAAAATTGCTGATTCCCGAATCCGACAAACTACCTTACGTCATGATCAGTCTTTTCTTATTAACATGTGAAACTTTCCGAAACTGACGTTCTGATGAACCACGGCTACGTTAATCATAATATGATGAAGATCGATGACATTTCTATCATGCATTTAAATTCCTCTATTTGAATAAGGACCTTCTGATTATCCTCCCAGAAGTTTTAGAAACTAATAGGCCTAACTATATTTGATCTAATTTCCTCAGTGAATATTAGTGTTTTAAAATTCTTATCTATGGTTGGATTGTGCCTCCCAATTATAGAATATGCTGTTAACATTGCATATGTCATTTCAAAAGCACTCTCGCCATTTGAGACTGTTCAAATCTCACATGACGTCATTTTAACCTAATTTACCCCACCTTTCGTTTAACGCTTTCTACCCACCTACCCTGATAGTGATAACGGTTCTGACACCCTCAAGGCTGCTGTGTATTCGAACAGCATCTTCAGTCACGTGACTGACTCTGGTATGCGTCCATGCTTTTGAAGTTTGTTGTTCCCTGATGGTGATGCCGCTGATGCGCTATTTCGGTTCTCAAACATATATTTGATGGCTTTTGTAGTTTGAATTGTGCAGTGACTTTGTAACCGCAATAGTCTTCAACTCTGCAATTGCGGCGTTGTGTCGTGCAATGTTGGTGATTCTTAGTGCGTAACAAGGCTGCAAATTCTCTTTTTCACATAATTTGGATACAGATCGAGCAAGTTTAAATGCACTAGATTGATATTTGTTGCAGCAGATACAGGCATACACTCGTCATAACAAGAGTGAGAACTCAGACGAAATTTCACTGCGAAGATAAATCTTATATAAGTTGAAATTGAAGGAAAATCATAGAATTTGCTGCTCTATTGTCTACAGTCTACACCTGTGTCTTAGCATTCAAGTGCATTAAAGCAGCCCAATAAATGTAGTCGTTTTTCAGTCGTGTACTACCATCACTAGTTTTCATTTTCAAGACGTATTATTTTTGATTGCAAAAAATGTTTGCACTAAACTGTAAAGGTTACGTGCCTAATTCATGAAAAGCAGTGTACGTAATCCGACAATGATTCAGCGTGATGTTACCTGATGTGGTTTAGACGTTGAATTAGTGTGAAAAGGAATGATTTTATGTTTCAAAATATTACTTCCCTGCTTTATAAAATAATTTATGTCCAGAAAGTAAAATTCCTTGTCCGTTTGTACAAAGTTATATGTGTTCTTGTGTATTGTTGAAACACTGTAAAGATGTTTTTGTAACACTTTCGCTTTCGAATGAAACTGTTTGCTAGGATTATCAGCACCTTCAGATGGACTGATCGCATGGATAAAACAGTAAACAGTAAGCACTCGTCAATCTTTTCATGTAGCTTTCAATAACTTTTCTAAGAACACGCGAGTTCAGCAGAAGTAGTAGTAGTAGTCCAGTTTTAATCCGGTGATGTCCCCGTTACCGAGGGTGGCCGGATTCACCTCCAAGTGCCGCAATCGTCTTCACACCCTGCCTCCACATCGATCTGTCTAGCGCGTCCTCTCTTGTCAAGCCCACCTTGCTGCTTTCTTCCTCAACTTGCTTTTTCCATGTTTTCTTTGGTCTTCCTTGTTTTCTATGACCCTCCACTCGCAACTCCAGCGCTCTTCTCAAAACATCATCTTCATCCCTTCTCAAAACATGCCCATACCACCTCACTCCATTCGCTTTTGCCAACTTATCAACACTCTCATTCAACCCAAGCAAGCTCATAAGTTCTTCGGTATTCCTTTTGTCCATCAGCTTTACACCACACATTGCTCTCACCATCGCTCTCTCAGTTCTTCTTAAAATCGCCAATTCGTTTAGAAGGCAGGCGTAATCATTTTTCCATGCATATTCTGTATTTATCTTACTCAACGATTTAGAAGTCCCACCAAAACAAATCATTCGTAGGTCTAAACTACCAAAAGGGCGACTTTTCAAATAGAAAATGAAAGTACGTTTGACTATATCCATGGAGGATTAACTACCAGCTAGCAAAATTTGCAATGATTCAACAAACGTTATAGCAATGTAAAGATTACCTATTTTCTACCTGGGATGTAGCAGCAAGCAATAACATATAAGGCAGAGCTCTTATCAATAAAATACAAACGCTCCGGAATAGTGTCCGTTTGTAGTAGATCTGAGCATGATTATTGAGCAATAAATAAACGGATGCTATTTCAGGCCACTTTTGTTACAAAGGTAGTTTTGTAAGAGTTTGCCAGCATTGTATTTGCGTTGAAATGAGGTAAATTGTACTATTGGAAGACCGTATGGCAGTATTAGCAAACACGCAAAGACACTAGCACGAAACTGATTCATGAAATAAAAGCACATGATTGGAATGAAACTAAGTTGATTAAAATGGCACTTAAGCGGAACCTCGGCAAGTGATTGTATAAGTTGCTTTTGATGGGTTTCAATTAAAATAACGTTTTGTAAGTTCAAATTATTATCGCAATACCGTGGTCCCACTTTAGTTCGATATTTCGCCATGAAACATTAAGGAACTTCTTTTGTCGTGGTATTGATTAAAAGTACCAACGATTGAGCACATTTTTTGTGGTGCTGCATTATTCCGCACCAAGAAAAAGGAGAACTATAAACTGGAAGCACAAAAGTAATTTTATGCTAACGATAGGAAGGCACCGCATCTTTGTTGGTCAAAGCCACTGCACTTACAGACCCTTATTAAAATAAACCCTGGATATACTTTTGCCGTGTTGTTGATAGATCACATCACGGACATCGCTTTCCAAATGGTCAATTGACATGGAACTGAAATATACAATGTTTTCTTGAATAGATGTGGTCAAGCTTGGCTATAAATCTTATAATTTGAAACGAAAAGACTATAGTAGCATCTACACAACAAACATCATCATAGTCCTTATTCCCAGATGAAAGTTACTCTTTATATGCGGGAATGTCAATTCATGCTCAACCTACAATGGGCCTATTGACCGACTTTAGGAAATGTTGCTCCCATTGCATCGATTTGTTCAATACTCAAGCAAGCATAAACTGACATAGGATAAAATGCCACAAACTTGGACAAATGGACATTCTTTCTAAGCAAACGGCCTGGGTTTACAAAAATAATCATTTCTATTGGGATAGGCTACGTGTGCTTTAAAACTTAAGACAAAAGCCTCTATAATCCATTTTTGTTACGCTAATTCAATTCGTGCTCCGTTCTCTTGCAACAAACCGTTGTGCTAGTTAACAACTTACGCTCTTTGCGGAAATAAAGCACATGCGAAGGGGACAGCAAGAAGCAAGCTGTAAATAAAACAGCTGGTTTAATTGAACCGCTTTCAAGCGGCATAGGCTATCACTTGTCGCTTGTTATTATCTGCCACGTTGGCCTTATTGAAATTGGTTTACTTTTTAATAAATTTGTGAACTTGGCAATTGAAAACATAAACTCTAAACTCCACAATCATATAATGACGTAATTTTTTCAATAGACAATTAGACATGTTCTTTTGTTTAATTACCAATAATTATGAGAATTCGACAGCCAGTAACATGAATTTGAATTAGTGATAGGATACTGAATAAACCCAGCCTCATGGGCGAAATATATGTCTATCGCTGTCAATGCTTGCTACAATCGCCTGTCGAAAAACTGTAAAAGTGTTACATCTACAAGATGGGACACTAGGGAGATATAAACAATGTTAGTCTACTTACAAAGCGCCGACACCAAGAGTTTGGAAAGGCAAATGCATCCAGGTTGCTCTCCTGAACCAAGCTTTTTTGTCGAGTCGAACCATTATCATCGGCAAAAAAACTGACAAGTAATAGTAAAGCTTTAGAAATAATAACATTTTAACTCATTCCTTTATATCTATTCCAAGATTTAGGCTTGCAGTTTTGATTTAATATTATGTAATTATCTATTTAAAATATAATTTTTATGCGTGTTGATAATATCGGAGCTTGTTTCTTTGTTCGCTTTACGTATTTTTCATATTTTCTTTTTTTACACGTGCCATCTGGAGATGCTGTTACTATAGCGAAATCGATTCTTAATAAATTACATTAAGAGGTTAGATTGTTTTGCAATTGCCAGCATTTGATGAATGCTAAATAGCAGTAGGCTACCATCTATTCCATGATATGGCTTTTAGATTATACAAAATTTTTCTTTCAGCAATATCAGAAAATTTGACTATCAAATCTATAAAAAGATTATGTACGAGTATTCTACAGTTAACGTTTGCTGTGCTTACTCATTCCTGGCGCAGCCATGACAACTCGTGATATAACAACCTGAGAAATTCCTTTCCTAGCACATTTCTGAAAAAAGAAATTTTAATCACAATCGATAGATGCCTTTGTAGAGACCGACCATTGCACGTTTTCAAACCTTCGAAAAACCAAGTTCTCTTCCGCTTTCGTCAGTAATTCTCACGCCATCAATAAGTTCACTGAAATTCAATGAAATAAGGTTATACAGTAGTTTCAAATAGTAGTCGCTGTACAGTGTAGGCTACAGCTGCACAGCTACAAATCAATCCGGCATTACCTTTGCCTGCTTAGTGGGATGTTCACCGCATTTGCAGTCGCAACAGCCACGAATGGAACCCAACGTGCCACCACTGGAGGCGCGGTTTTGGAATACAGATTAAGTCCAATTGCTACTCCTGAAAAAAAGGTTGTTTTGGATATGAAGCACAGGAACAAAAATGCATGGAAAGTGCTCTCCTAACTTCAAATCACGCAATGGTGATTTGAGAAAAATATTATATCAATATTGCACATTGTACGTAACTAGGCTAAACACAGATTGGCAATCGCACTGCTTCAACAACGCAAATTTTCAGTGTTCAATCAGGATCAGAAAAATGGGTGTTCATTAGTCCCACATCTCCCCTACAGTTGGCCTACAATAAGGTTCAGACTACTGACTGTAGAAAAACTTTAGGTTGCGATGTGAGGTTTCAGACATGTCCCGTTAATCGAAAAATGTTTTGTTGATCTGAAGCTTGGCCAGGACGCAAATTTTTAACACCTAACCGTCTCGGCCCAAATGCTAAAAATTACAAAGGGACTACAAATTCTCAGGAAAATGGGATTTTTCTAACCAATAGAAAAAGTTGAAAACCTGTCCACTAGAAATTAAGTTTGACAGCTGTTAGTTTCGCTGTGGGCCTGCCTGCCATGTTACACTTCTAATCTTAAATAAATTTGGAATTTACTGTTTCGACAAGTAGGCCTCTCAAACGAGTCATATTTTTGAACAATTATACAAGTTGCAATTTCCGCATTTGACTATAAGCTAGTTCAGCACACACACGAGACTGTTCCATTGTTACTAAAAGAAAATTGTACCCAATTCCCTCAAAAATCCAACATTACTAGAATGCCAGGGCGTCCCAATGGGGTTCCTCTTGCCGACCCAAAGAAAATTGTACAATAGCGAGGTTATCTACTGCCAACATCAGACCCTCTAAAATAGACTTGAAAACATACGTTTAATAGGCAAAACTTTCCCTATCAACAAATAAACGCGTTGTGAGCTGAAGTAGGTCCTGATATTTAAAGTAAAGCTTTCACGGCGTCGAACTGTTAATCTTTTCTTCTAAATTTAGAAAATGCTGACCTACACTAATTGCACTGAAAGTAAACCATATTATACGTTTGCACATATCATGTGATAAACCATGTCAACACAGAGTTGAGTTAATACTTGATCATAAAAATGTTTGTGTTACCTAAGGCAGTTGTAGTAGCACTTGCATACGCAATAAAAGTTTGCATATTCGTTGTTTTTGAAGCTGCATTACGATTGGTGTAATTCACAAGAGCATTGAAAGACTGGTTGAACCATTGCATCAACGCCACTTGGCCGGGTGTTCTAAAGAAAAAATATTCAGTTTACTACAGCAAGCACATTTTATAAAGTACAATGATCATTGGAACGGAAAATTATCGACATCTGAAATAGTATTATCTGGCTGAAAATTTCTATTCCCTCCTCAAACTAGTCCAGACACTTTGGCACACTTGTGAAAGTTTAGAATCCATGACAGGCCATTGAGTTTTTAAGATTGAAGTGCCCATTTGTAACTGTCAGTATCTACTCAACTGAATAAATGTGTTCAATGATAAGTTGAAAATTTAAATTGCTGATGCTAAGTTTCAATTTGTTTGACCCCTGATCTGGCAAAATCTGACTGATTTACCAGACAGGTCAAGCGCATTTCTGCAACAAGTTTTTGGAAATAGCAAATCTTCATTACTATAGTTTTAGTAAAATACGACTAAAAGGGATCAGACTAAAAAAAATCACAATCTGTGGTAACAGCAACTTCAACATACAAGTGCAGTGAGACACTATGGAATTTTTATATTGTTTATGAATGTAAATAAAAATCCCTTTATTATACCAATATTTTGGACGACATTGGTACATATATACTTTTTACATGACAAGGCATGGGGTATTTCCGCAGATTGCACTTGTTGGTAGCCTACAGTACAAACATTCTTACTTTCACATTTACTTTCATAGTAGAAGTTACTTCAACACTGAGCCTCATAACGTAACATGCAAGATCAAAATGCTCAAAGACAATTGGACAATACTTGTAAAATTGCAGAAGTAAGCCTGTCACAGCCATGCCACCAGGCACTTGAAACGTCATTCTTCCAAAGAGATTCATCTTCTCTCCACTATCAGGATGGAACGCTGAATCGTACAGATGTTTGGCTTGCCACAGCTGTTCTTCCGTGGTACCAGGAGGGCATGACCCTGACCTTCATTCAATTTTTAATATATAATATATGAGTTGATATTTATGAGTTGTGAGTTGATAATAATGTAATAAGTTAATAATGATAATAAGTTAATATATATGAGTTGATACGAGAATTTGTGATATACACCATTACTATAGAATCAGTAAATCCAGATAAAAATGATATATACCTAAGAAATGAAGCAATGTTTTTTCAGGAACCTTGTTGAATTGTAAATGCTAACCTAGTATAAACACTCGATTTCATATCCCAACTGAAACTTGAGCTAAACTTTAACCCATGAGCTATTAAATTCCAACTGAAAACGAAATGATGTCATAAGATGTATTGTGTAACCTTGCTTTATTTGTGGCGTCTTATTGTTTATTACATCACAAAGTATAGGGTCATGCGGGGTCAAACGGGACGCTTTTTCAGTTTTTTGAATGCCACATAAAACCTATGATGAAATTAAAAAAAAAAATATTTACCACAGAGCATTACACCTTTCAGCAATGAAATAAGACATTTTTCAGAAAAATTAAAAACTTGCAAAAACACAAAAAAATGTGATAAGCTGAGGTAAGTGTGGCCCATTTGACCCCATCAGCTGTGGGGTCAAATGGGCCACAACTTCTATACGTCTAAATAGTAAGGAAAGAACTTTATTTTTGCTATTTTATCACAGACCTGTTGGGTGGCATGTATTTTGTTCAAGTGATGCTCAACAATTTTAGCAATAAAGGCGTTTTACGCCCTTTTCACATAAAGGTAGAACGCATAATTTGCTGCTTTTTTTCGCAACTAAAATTGAACAATATGAATAAGGAAACATTTTACAAATGTTCAATTTTAAACGGGCAGTCATAAACAGAGTAGAAGGGGCCAAGTCAAACAGCAGGGTCTATAGTTGACAATTGAAATAGGATACTATACAATAGGGTGATTCATAAATTGGGGAAAAGTTAAAAGTTTGAAATTCAAATCAGGCACCCTCTCGCATCGTGTCAATACCTGAAAAAATAATCCTGTCAAATTTTTGGGGCAACTGAAAACATTTTTAAGGTTGCTACCTACTTTGAAAGCTTTACGGAATACACTAATAGCAACACGGGATTACATGATAGGAATATAATGACAAAATTACTCAAAATTAATTAGTTCAGTGTTGACAGATGTCCAGAATGTTACCGTATTAGTTATAGTTATTGCATCAGTGTAGACAATATATCTAATAATAATAATAGGCCTGTTTACCTAAAAAATACCATATAAATTAAGTAGAATTAAAAAAGTGATGCAAGTGAGCTATAACTTGTCAAAAAAACAATGTGGCCCATTTGACCCCATTTTATTTAAACAGAAAAATTACAAAAAGTAAAAGAGTGGGACTATTAATATTTTCAACATACTAATTCAGCATTCTGGGCTGTATGCTGTTCAGTAAATTTTCATTCCAGCTTAATTAGTTTTTGTGGTATAGCAAAGTTTTTTTGGTAAATTTTCAAATTTTAATATTTTCACATTTTTTGGCCACTTTTTGCATCATCTGAAGTATATTTTCCAAATGTAGATCTGTGTTTGTTTTACATGATGCAAATCTATGGAAAAGCAGCTTTAAAATGAGCTATTAACTTCCGATTTTAGAAAAGAATAAGTAGGGAAAAAAATGTGATAAGTAAACAGAGTAACAGAATGGCCCGTTTGACCCCGCTTGACCCTACAGAATATTTTAACTAGCCGCAATAGAATTAATGCTCTCTTTTTGTTAACAGTTATCTATAAAAGTGACTTTTGTATAGCATTATTACTGGTCAAGTGGTCATCAAGTAAGCAATATATCGATACTGTATTTTTAACTACAATATATCAAAAAGACTTTTAAGACCAAGTAGCGTTATCTACAAGATTAACAATGGCATTATTACTCTCTGTTTTTGGGAATGTACCATTTGCCTTGTAACTGGTATACTGTATTAGTAAACATGACAACAAAAGCTTAAAGAGCTATCAATTCTTTATCAACTATCAGAAAGATAAGACTTATAAAATTTTGTTTGTTTGTTTATATGCTAAAATTTAAATGACTACAACCACCCTGCATGTTTTATAATCGTTTTTGAGCAATAATCTTATTAGGCTACCAAATGGATGTCACACTCATACATAGCATTCCACCTATCATGTGTCAAACGTGTGCGGCCGAGCGAACTGGGTGGTTAATCAATTCAGCGGTTGCTCACCACCTGCCCAAACATCTAGCCCTTAGAGTGTTGGAGAAGAAAAGGTTCATATGACAAAAGTATTACCTAATATGCTTTTGTATCAAAGTGGCTCTAGCAACCTTATATTCACATAAACAATGTTTAAAATTTGTTCACTATGGTCAAACATATATTGCATTCAAATTGCTTAGACTGGATATTTTTAATTCATTTTGTATTTTATTTACAATCAGTCAATAGTTAGTATGTCATCATCAAGCATCTTATTGTAAATATTGCTATGTGCTCAATGATGTATAAGTATTCTGCAATGTCGCAAAGTGGATTTAATAATCAAATTTCACCATTAATTTAAAACAGTATGCATACGTATATAATCACAATTGCTCATATCAGGGGTCCACGTCTTTTAGGCGCAGACAGTTAGACGCCGGTCAAATAGGCGTGCACACTGTGGCGTCAGGATATTTAGGTGCGAAGCACTGTGGCGCCCGTTCATTTAGGTGCTATTCCTAGGTGGGATGGCGCAACGGGTAAGGCGTTGGCTTTCCAATTATGCAAACCTGGTTCGACTCCCGGCTTCAGCTGGTTGTTGAAAAACACCGCTCACCTCTACCCAGGGTGCAATAAATTGGGTGGGCGTAGTTGCTGAAGTAAAGGCGGCCGAGAGAAAGGAACTGGCCACCCTACTCTCCTTAGTGTCGAAGGCTTAGTATAATGAGAACCTTGTCTTCTCATTCCCCAAAGCTCAGTATCTGAGTATGGGACCTTTACTTTAATGTAGTTATTTTTTGACTTATATAACTAAAAGTGACTCAGTCATGTTCGAAAACTTGAATAATTTATCGATAAAGATTTCGCCGACGCAAACCTGAACTAACAACAAATAAATGCCGAACACGCCCATTAAAAAAACAATATATTTTTCTGTTCAACACAACATTTTGTGTGAAAAGCATTGCCAGATAAAGCAGCTTCACTCACTGAAGCCATGACTAACAACAAATAAATGCATCCGCATTACCAAAACAACTATTTTTTTTGTTTAAGGGAACGTTCAAATATTATGTAACGCTTTTTTTCCAAATTTTTGACCCCCCCCTCCCCCATGTAACGCCAACGTAACGCTTTTTTCAATCCCCCCCTCCCCCATGTAACGCTTTTTCACGAATTCAGCACAAAAAACTACCATTCCGTACTTGAAAGCGTTACGTAACGTTTTGCTTGAACCCCCCGATGTGACGCTAAGGTAACGCTTTGCATAACCCCCCTCCCCCTCGAAGGCGTTACGTAATATTTGAACGTTCCCTAATATAACATTTTGTGTGAAAAGCATTGCCATACCTGCCAAGCTGATACAATCTGCAGACTTTACTAGTAATAGCACCTAAATGAACGGGCGCCACAGTGCTCCGCACCTAAATAAACGGGCGCTACAGTGCTCCGCACCTAAATATCCAGAGTCCAGACGCCACAGTGTGCGTGCCTATTTGACTGGGGCCTAACTATCTGCGCCTAAAAGACTTGCTCCCCCATATCAGGCAGGAAACATGAGGTTAGTGAAGCATTAAATTATTCAATAAATCATTAGCTCAATTGACTATCAGAATGGACCACACTAAAATGGTATACTTTTTAAACATCACTTTTGTCGTCTTGCATTTTTCAATTCTGAATCCTGCAAAATTAATAAATGCTTTGAAGCATTATGGAGCATACAAGCTCCCATTCGACTTCACATCTTTGAAAGAATAAAAGTTTCCTTGTATAGTAATTGTCGGTATGTTACGTTTTGCATTGTGTACCGCTCATTAATAAAGAAGCAATTGAAAGTGTAATTTTAAAAGAGCCAAATTCCAAAGTTAAGTTTCTAAATTTGAGACAGGACATTTCTATTGAGCAAAATGTGACCTAGCAACTTTTAAAACTACAATCTTCAGTTGCTACTTTTTTGTTGGTATGATTTCTAACCTATGTACAGAATGTCACTATAAAGCTACTAATTACCTATATGATGTAACTAACTGCTTGGCTTCATCTAGCTTTTTGCTGGATGTTAAAGCTTTTCTAATGTCTGTGATGGCGACGAAATGCTGGAAGCGGCCAAGGAAAGTAGATTGATCCCATCTTGGCTTTTCAATGTCAACTTGCAGATGACATTTTGTGATTTCTCCAGAAGAAGAATTGCTAGTCAACTCGTTATTGATCATCTACACATTAGCCCAGTGCGATTTAAGAAAAACTCTCTTTGTTTGCATTGACTTCGAGTTTGCGAGCCAATCAAACAAAGGTGAATTGGCATGTTAACTTGGATCTATCTTGTTCAGGGGTGCCCAAAGTGAGGTCCACAGAAGAGGAACAATTTCTGTGGCCCTGCCTTTAAATCAACAATTATTGAAAGTGTAATACAGCCTGCCAAGACTCTCAAATAATGAAAAAAAAAAATGCTCACAACACTTTGGCCACCCCTAACTTAGTATCTGTGACCATTAAATTACTCTAACCCTTTAACATTGCTAGATGAAGTCACGCAGCATGACGATAACATTTTAATTTACAATATGCTTTAGAAACTGCTAGCCAGTACAGTACTTAAAGTTATTGCGTGTTCAACAAATTGCCTTTAAAATTAACTAAATATACCGGTACCAGTACTGTAAGTAGTTAAAGCATGTCACACTGTCTTACACATAATTTTTTTAATTGTCGTGTATTATTGATACTTTAAAATTTCAAAAATACTAAACATTCATTAATCCTAGCTCCCTACATAACCTAAAAATTAAAATACAATTTACAGTTACCATTCTACAATGAACAAATTTTTATTATTTCTATTGGGAAAAAATATCAACGCAAATTTAACTTACAACAGTCTACATGCAAATACTTCCAATATTATTGGAGTGCCAGTGCTGCGTGAAAAATTAAACTTAAAGGAGATGGTTACTGATATGCCATTTTCTATGAAAGTTTCATTAGCTATGAAAGGGTGCAGTTAGCCATTAAGTTTGAGCTGTAACAACACATATTAAAGCAGACAATCAATCAATTACTTTAAAATTTAAGATCGAAGTACCAGTAACATAACTGTGAATCTATCATCCAAATATTGCTACATCTGTTTTTAATAAATGAAATATTTAGAAACGGCAATGATGCGTGCACGTCACAGCGAGTAAGATTTCACAATTACATCAACCTCACCAATTGATAATTTCAGTATTGAATAATCAACTTTTGTGGAGCCCATAGTGACCTTTACACACAGGCTATACCAACATGCGAGCTTCAACATTGACTGGAGGCCAATCTGCTACACTTGGTAGGTGTCAAAATCACTAGAATAAAATTGATAGTCTGAATAGTACTGGAGTTGATAAAATACAGCCTTTGCGTTTATTTTGTATAATTTACTTTTACCATACAAACATTAGACTAAACTTTAGCACAAGTTTGTGTTGCAAATCTAAAAAGCATCTGGTACACTCTACATACCGGCAAACAAAGGTTGTTCAATTTTTAAAATGAAACTAAGGGTTTTGCAGTGATTTGAGAGTCAGTGATCACACTTTTGACATTTGGATTCTCAAACTCTATTTTAAACAGATATTTAACTTAGAATTCAAAATAAGACGACATCAGCCTCCTGTCATTATTATAAATTCACACATTGGCAAGGCCTGTATATGGATGTCACTATGGTAGAAACTAAAGAAATAAACACATTACAATTTGGAGAATCAACAAGGTATTGATACATTTACAACATTTTAGGCTTTCATAGTATTTTTGTACAGGTCTTACTCCACTTTGTTGCAACTTTGCCTAATGTGCTGCAATTCACAAAAACATTTATACATAGAACTTCTACGCTAGAACCATATCAAGCATAACAACTAGATGTGTTGTTAACACATCTTTTAAGATTAAAGTAGTTGCGTTTTATTGATTCACAAGAGACTCCCAGGTGTTAAACAAAATTAAATGTGTGTGGATACACTAAGTTTGAAAAAGATTTAACAAACTTGCAATGCAGAGTGCAGAAATACAAAGTAAACCGAAAGTATTTGCTACAAAAACATCAAATTCTACCTGGATTGACACTTAACAATTTTTCTTCATGTCAGCAATTAAAGTATTATGGTTTTAAGGACTGTGCTTTTGTTGATATCCCTGTGAAGTTTTCTAAAATAGCTGGTATGTTCAAAGTTGTAAAATATGCAGTGTGCATACACCGTAATGAACAGACTAGAATACAGAAGCATTTTATACATTGCGTACAAAATTATTCAGTGCACAGTTACCATTATGTATTAACATGTGATATAATAGTTCTAAACGACGTTTAGGGTCAAGTAGCCCAGCGACAGGTACGAATAATATGTGAAACTGCATTTAGCAGTATTAGATGCATACAGAACGTATTTCCAAGCACAATCAACAGTAAAACATAACTGACAAGAAATATTTGTATAAATGGTGAGTCAATGTTGAAAGATCCAATAAAATGTTAAGCCAAAACCTGGAGTGCTCTTTGGGCAAAGTACTGGACATCTATGTCTTGATCTCGTGACAGACGTTGAAGCATTGGCTTAACCTCATTTGCCAAACTTGAACCGTCAAGTTCCAATCCAACTTTCTCCATGCATTTGGCAACGTTAAATCGAACATTGGCCACATTATCATTGGACAAGCGAATTAAGGTTGGCAAAATGAGCTTGGTCAGTGGCTCTCCAGCTAACGTGCGAGCAAGCTCATTGACACAAAAGATTGTTGTCATTCGTCTCAAATAATTCTGATCTTGTGCCAGATTGAGAATCTTAGGAACAACTGCTTCTTTAGCCCAAGCAACACCAAATGCCTCGACAAGCTTTCGAAGATTGGTGGTGGCAGCATCACGAATGGCATAAACATGGTCTACAAGCCACTGCATACATAGCTCATTCAACTTATCATCAAAGAATTGTTGCCCAAGTTGCGCTGCAAGGAGTGGCATGTGCTCAATGATAGCAAGTCTAACTCTCCATTTTCCATCTTCAGCAAGCTCAACAATAGCAGGGAGCAAAGATTGTGATAACTGTTCAATTCCTATTACTTCATTGACACACTCGATGTTGGAGATGATGTTCAGTCGAACATCAGGGCATTCATCTTTGAGTTGGGTAAGGAAAAGAGGGAGGAGATGTTCAATTGTGTTTTCTTTTCCAAGAACAGGTGATAATCCCATAATGACAGACGCCAATGCCGACTTTACGTGTTGATTGGCATCAGTCACAAGTTCTTTGACATGAGGTAAAATGCTTTGCATGATGACAGACTGGCGCTTATCGACGGGAAGTTGTTCACAGAAATCTTTAACTTTGTGTGCAACTGCAGCACGTACTTCTGCTTCACAATCTTTCAACAAAGATTGAAACGCAGGAACAAGATGTTGGTTTGTAAGCTGAGGCCCAATAGCAGTTTGAAGAAGAGTAAACTTTTCAGCAAGCATGTAACGAACTCTCCAGGACTTGTCAGCTGCAGCTTCTCGAATTGTTGTCAATAGATATTGTTCGCACTCACTCTCATTGAGTAGCTCCGCCACTGTGACACAACCATCAACTGAAAGCAACCTGACAGAGTCCTGTTCATCACTAGCAAGATTGTGTAACAAAGGAATTAGGTCTGATAGAACATGATCCTTCTCAACCACTTTTGCAAACTCTCCCAACTTTGAAGCTGCTGCTCTTCTAACCATTGGTGTGTCATCCCCACACAAGTTTCGAAACCAAGTGCGCAATTCTGCTTTCATAGTGTTAGAAATTCTTGGATACACGACACTGAACAATCCACAAGCAGAAGTACGAGAAGTAAACCAATCTCCAGTGGACAATCTTTTGACAAGAGGAATCATGTAGGTCTCCAAGTCATTTGTGCTGTGATCATTGGCAACAGCTCTTAATGATTCAACAGCTTTGTCTCTTACAACGGTCTCTTCAACAGTGGATAAGCTTTCCAGAGGTGGCAAAAGACAATGCGCAAAGCTGTTTCCTCCAACTAAAGGTGTAAATGATCCTAACTGCTCTGCCAATGCCAGCAACACTTCATCTTCATCACACATTGAATCTGTTAAAAATGGAATGAGTTCTGATCGCGTTCTTTCAACTCCCAATGCCAGGGCAATTGTAGATAGCTTTCGCATGCTGTTGAGCTGTAACTGAACGTCTTCATTTCTCAGTTCGTCAATAAGAACAGCAATAGGATACAGTGAGTCATCTCCAGCTTCTTCGGCCATTGTAAATTTTCAAGCAGTTATTTTATAGCTATTGAAATGTTAGATTGTTAAATTCTAAATAAGTAAAAAATATGCAAAATATTAATAACAATTACACAAAGAGTAAGTTTAAGAAAAAAAGTTATTTGTGAGACCACCACTAAAAATGTATCAAAATTTATGAGCTATAAAAATGTACAAGTTACTTGCGCTCTCAAACTAAAAGATGGTAAACCAAAATTACTGAAGTTAAAACATTGAATGGTATATTGGTACATGGCTTATTGCTGCTTCAGTTAAGCACCAGCACAATGTTATACATAATCAGAGTTCGACCTTAACTTTTTTTTACACTGGCCAACCGGACCAGTGGCTCACCATTTGCACTGGTCCGCACGGGATCGCACTGGTCCATCCCATTTACTGATAAAAACAAGATTGCCGTGGGAAGCACGAGGCCAACCCAGGGAAAACCACTTAAAACGACAATAATGAATGGTGGCAATAACATGGAAATATACAATGGCAATAACAGTAACAACAGTTTATCTAGGCAAGACATTCAATCTATATACGTTGAGTCTTCAATCTACTTGGGGCTCTTCTTCAATTTCTAAATCCGATGATGAGACATAATCGAAATCTGATGACGGGACGATCACGGGGTCATAATCGGAATCCGATGTGTGCTTGTCTGGCCTTGTAAACACATAGCCAGTGTCAGACCTCCTTGACCTCACAGATGAATCGTTTGCCAGCCATAGATGTATGGCAGGTTTGGGGTAGAAATCTTTTATTTCTGCTGACTGTAGCTGGATAATCAGAAGATCTGTTACGTGGTCAGCCCGGAGCCTTGACCTCAGCTTCGTACGTATTTTGTACGTGTTGTTGCAATTACCCTTTTTCTTACGATTTAACAACGTCACGTGATGTTGCAATTGCTTTTTTCTTACGATTTAACAAGTGATGTTGCAATTGCTTTTTTCTTACGGTTTAACACGCACGGATCACGTGTTTTGTTGTTTGAAGAGCAGCGCAAACGAGAACCACGCACTCTAAACGATCAAGCGACATAATACGATGATATTTTCGCACTGGACAGTCGGACCAGTGCGAAACGATTCATACTGGTCCGTGGGGAACTCACACTAGACATTGGCCAGAGGACCAGTGCTAAGATCGAACCCTGCATATTGATATAAAAAATTGACTACTCAAATTGTTTTCATAAAAAATGAAAGCAATTAATTGTAAAAAAGTCAAGTCAAGGCGTTATTGCCATAATTAAAACTGATTAAGGTTTGGTTTTTATACAGCCATGATTTCAAATTTCCACTTTTTAGTGTTTTAACAAGTTTTGCATCATTTTCTTTGACAGAACAATCTGATAAGTAACTATATACCCTACTTTACAATGTAGATATTAACAACCTATTTTAGCCTGATGCTGCAAGTTTGCTGTGGTAATAGCGAATTGCACTGGCTTTCGAAACACAGTTCCCTAAACATGTGCAATGACGAATGGTGTTGAAATCAGGGAATCAGTCTTTTATGCGGCTCTTTTGTTTGGCTTGTGGCTGCTGTGTGTTGAGTTTCTGTGATGTTAGGTGTGATTGCAGTGAAATTTTGTTGAATCAGTTGACTAACAGATTATGTGACATAGTTTTTCCCTTTTCACACGATTGTTAATTTTTGGATTTTGTCTAGTTATGAAACACTTCAAAGAGGATATTTTCATGTTTCAAGTAGACAGAGTCCAAATATCAACAACAGACAGAGTCCAAATATCGAAAGGACATGCCTGAATGTAGTTTATATGTACAAAGTGGCAATTTTTACACACTTGTTGCCATTGTTACAATCAGGTGATGCCAGAGTTAGGATTAAAGTTAGGAAGGGTTAAGGTAAGGGTTTTAGTTAAGGAATAACGTTAGGGTTTTGATCTTTGCCCAGGACTGAAAAAAAATTCCAAAATGCAAGTTTTTGTTTTCAACAGCTTTAAACTTTTTCTCAAATTTGGGCAGAATTCCTTATCTGGCAACACTATTGAGGCTATTATTACACTATATAGTGTAAATATAGCAACAGCCTTTTATGTAGTAGTGTACAGGTGGCGGTACCGTATATGGCGAGGTACGGTAACATATCATCCATATGTCTGTAGTAGGCTAATCCATATGAACAAAAGAAATACAAAAAATGAAATTTAAAAAGGATCAACTTTCTTGGAATACTTTATATTGAAACGTATTCCAAATGCGATGTTCAACTTAATCTAACCTTGAAATACAGACAAATGTATTGCTTCACAAGAATTACATCAGCCATTTCCGCCTTCTTTATGACTGATTCTGAAAAACCAATATTTGATTTCCAGTGTTGCCGAATATATCCCTTTTTAATTTAAATTATATATTTCGAGGGTTTTTCTAAAATGATTGATTTTTTAACTTTTTTACTGCTTTTATTTTGCATAGAAACTATAAATAGGACACAAAAATAACCAATAAGAAACTTCTTCACACACAAAAGAAATCTCAAATCATGATCACCAAAAAAATGATTTTCAAGATTAAATTACAATCTTGATTTTCAAGATCACGCCCATTTCTGGGTGCAGCCAAATAAAGGCCATGCTAGCTGACTGATCGCTGTTAATGTGGTCTAGTGTAGAGAAGAGTGGTGACGCACGTAATTATCCAAAGCCCACGGGTTGGTATAAGAAAAGCACATTGTTTTATTCTTGTAGATGGATATAGGCCTAATGATTGTTTCTTTTCTTTTAGCATACAGCCCACTTATTTTTCAAATATTGTTAGCCTACTTTCCAAAAAATCATTAATTCAAGAGTATCACAGAGGTTATTCAGTACGGTAAATAGGCCTATAACGCCTATAATAAGCTAAGTCGCATAAATGGGCGTCTGAATGATCAGAAAAATTCTCAGAATAATATTCGGTAGCTTTTCTATGATGAATTTTTATCTTTTAACAAAGCATCTTTTCTTCGTTATTGAACTATTGTTGTCTGTAAATTGTTGCACCCACAAGATGATGCTGACTGGAGAGCTTCAGCGCACACTGACTGGAATAGCCTACGTTGCTTCAGCGCACACCCTGAGAGTCGAAGTAGCGCGCTTCATCTGGCTTGCTTCCGCTCCTCCATCGTTAGTAGGCTACAGTATCGAAAAGTCATGACTTGGCCTGCCATTCCTGCCAAGCAAACAAAAAGATGACAGTTATAGTTAAGCTAATTAGCAAATAGGCTTACTCCATCTTCTTTTCTCCAATCCTAAAAACAGAGATGTACGTATACGCCGCAAATTCTACGCCGCATACTTGCGGCGTAGATTTTTTGTTTACGCTAACGCTTGCGGCCACATTTTTTTGGATAGCTTGCGCTTGAGGCTACGCCGTAAAGTTTTCGCGGTTTTTTAGCGCATAGCGTCAACGCATATTTTTTAATGTCTTTTTTTTGCTACAACACGTCAATACCTTCCATGCAGCGCTGCAGTTGAAAGAATGTTTTCAATGGGCAAAGACATATTGGAACCAAAACACAGCAAAATGTCAGATGAACACTTTCAGATGCTTGTGTTTCTTCGTGAAAATTCAAAATAAAACTTGTTTGTTTCGAGTGGTTTATACCGTGTGAATGTTTGGCACCTAGCAAACAAAATTTGTTTACGCTAGTGTATGCGCTGACGCTGACTCCGCCAACTTTTTTTTACAAGTTGCGTTGACGCATACGCGTATGGTTTGTCGAACGTTTGCGTTAACGCTGACGACGTCAATATTTTTTCTATGCGCGTACATTAATGCCTAAAAAGTACCCATTTTGTAAAGTGGGCTACCGGTAGCTTATGGTATTGAACTAGTCTTGAAGAGGAGAACCCCTTGCAATTTTCATTGGAATTGTTTAATTGAATTCGGAATGTTTTTGCTAGTTCGAGATATTGAAGAACTTTTTTTACTTTTTCCCGTTTGAAATCACTAATTTTGTATTCTTTGATTGGTTGGTTTTTGAATCTTTATCCTCGGACTGACAAAGCCTTGATAGGTTATTCCTGGTAGTAGTTTCACCAGTGACGTGCGGTGAGGTTCCTAGATGGTGAGGCACTAATTTTTTCAAGTCACTTTTGCAATAAAATTTTTTAACAACAAAGATGGTATCATACTAATCAAAAAAATTAGCAGCATGCTTTCACATTTATTAAAAATAAAGTCCATGCGCCTATCCTTTTGGACTAAAACATTTGTGCCTTTGTTGTGTAGACCCTTCTTTAGTCCTAACATTATCACTAGATATTGAAAACAAGAGACAGGGAAAGCAGAAAAGGCAATTTTTAAAGCATAGCCACACAGCCACTTCTTTTTTGAGCAGCAATCTCTTTGAAAGTTGCAAGTTATTTTTTTTTGTTCAGTTGTCTGATGCAATAAACCGTATAAATTTAGAACCGGTCTTCCTTTATTTATGACTTCGATTTTGGATTGAAAGTTTATTTTTTAAAAATCTCTCAGATTTGATACTAAATCTTCCTCCATTTTTTAGTTAAATTTTATAAGAAACAATCCTTTACACTGCAAGAAGTCACATACCACGTACTATGCGGGCATTCCAGCTTGACGAAAAAGGTTTCATAGCTGTGACGTCACATTTGAGGCAAGCCTCAAATCGTAGCTAAATCGTTTATGATGATTTCTGGGCGACTTTGCGAAAGAAAAAGGCACGCATAATGCAGTGTAGCCTATGGAATTTTTCTGATCTGAAGTGAGGCACAGCTTGGCGTTGCCTCTCCTCGCGTATTTCAACGATTTTGACCACGTGAACGCTCGATACGAACATCGCCACAGAAACAGAAAAAATTAAAGCACAGTTTGGGTGTAGAAACGTAAAATTTGAGGGAAAGGGTGCACGACTACAGCATTCACACAAATAAAAGCACCTAAAAACGTGCAATATTTACTACTTTTTAACAAATAATATTTATTCTGTGATAACCATATCTTTGATATAAATTTTGCTTTGCCAGATGTTGGCAGGTGAGGCAGTGCCTCACCTGCCTCCCCTGACTGCACGTCCCTGAGTTTCACATACATGTAGAGACTTTTGACCTTTTGACGCAGAGCCGGTTACGGTACCGAGATTGACAGAGTGTAGTTTTCCAATTATTGAAGTGTTGCCGGGGAATCATTCATTCCTCTTACTTTTCGTCATTTATTAGGTAGAATAGGTTGCCTAAGCGCACACCCCGAAAGTCGAACCAGCGCCGTTTGATCTTGAAGTTTCTTTGTTCACGAATTCACGTGTTAACCAACTGAGCCATCGGGGCTGACTGAGCTATCTGTAGGCTACAGAATATACCTTCAAATAGCCTATGAATTAAAGATGAAGTTTAATTTATGGTGACGTAGCATGGCTGCCTGTAAAATTGCCTCATAGATGTTGTAGGCTTGATTCTAACCTAGAGCAACATATAGCCTATTGTAGATCATTGCACCTCAGTGAAGTGTCTCCTTAATATCAACGTATGGAGTCACACCAGGGATATCTAAAGAAAGGGATGCGAAGACTCATAGCGATTGCTTATTCTTACTACACTATAGAAGGGCGTTAGTAGAACAAGCGGTTCTTTTTAACATTCCAGAAAGTTTTGTAGTGCAGCTGGTACAGTGATAGATACAGAAAACAGTTTGCAAATGCGATTGTAGGCTTTTAGCTACAAAACCCTACTACACTATGTAGAGCATATATAAAGAATACTTGTAAGACAGTTGAAAAGTGACCAGCAGGCTAAGCTGTGTTTCTTAACCAAGCCTTTGCACTAGGCTAGGTGTAAAGCAAGTATATGGGTAGTTGAATTAACAAGTACTGTAGTTGTAACTCCATGCCTGATGATAATAGGGCAGTGGCAGTGCAGGTGAGCAGGTTATCATAACAAGGTTTATTAAATCGCTATCGGTAGCAATTGTCATTTTACAGTAGGCGAAACAGAGATTATTTACAATAAATAGAAGCTCTTCTATTGTAAGACCTAATAAAAGCCTTCGTATTCCCATCTTTAGATATCTCTGGGCCACACGTCCAATTGCAGGTTTAACGCGTAGCCTAGCCTATAGGACAAGTAAAAAATAAACCGGTAACTTAGGCTAATTGTAAAAAGTCATTATGCCATTTCGTTTTCATTCGCGTTATGGTGCCATTGTGGTTAATTTATATATCACGTCTAAGAATGGTTTTATTGAGATTTTATATGTTAACCTTTCGTCTAATAAAATCCTATCTGCCTGATGAATGTTCTAACTAATTTGGCTATCTGATTCCAATAAACCTTTTCACAAAATTGTTGTTCATATTATATTGTCGAGTTAATCAGAAGGTGTTCACATAATTTTGTAGATGGTCTGTAACGAAAATGAATTTTAGTATTACAGAATAGAGAAACAGATTTATAATTTAATACATTTTAACAGTGGTCCAAATTGTTATGGTACATAAATACTATACACTCTACTGAGTATTTTTTTCTCTCTCGCTTCTTGAGGTCAAATGCAAACTGTTTTTATTGTCTGCTCCCTTTTTCTATTTAACGCGGAAGCAGAAAATGACGTAATAATGGATTGCTACATCATTGTTAATTGTGCCATTTTTCCTAGGTCATCATTTCCATATCACTATTTTTTGCGCCATTTTATCGAGCACTGTTTTCTCTTAAAATTGAACTGGCAGCATGTTTTAAAATTAAATGTTAGAAAATTAAGAAAATGCCCCTCGGCGTTTCTGTTGGTTTGTTTATGGCCAACCTCGGAACCACACAATGCTGTTATATTCTATAGTTACGAGAACAATCAGTCAGAAGACGCGACACTGCAAAAGCGTAGCTAGTTAGCTACTTGAAAGCTTCTACTTAGAATGCATAAATTAGATCAATCATAATTCAAAGCTGAGTTGAACTGAAATTATTTAATTACGCAATTATAAATATGCAAACAGATGGAGCTCAGTGTCAAAGTATCACAAGATTTGCTGTTGATCAGTGTAGACCTAAGATATTGGTTAAAATATGGAGCCTAATTTCACAACATTTAAAGTAATCACATAATTTAAAAACGTTATTTATTTTGCTACGTAGTCTTATTATAAATATCAATAGCCTATAGCCATGGTAGCAACAATAAAAAATTCTGCAGGCTACAGAAGCCTAGTTAGCATGCGCCGATTCACTCCAAAACCATGACGCTCGTGATAGGCATATCTTAGGCTATAATTTGTACCTTTTTTTTAAGTGGAAGTTTGTTGACCCTCACCCATCCATAAAATTAGTTGGTTATGCAGAGATTATGATGTTAACGGCGGTCATACTGGCCGTCACCGCGAAAGGTGTCAGGCTCGTGGCGGTCGGACGGCGTGCGCGTACGCGCACCTAGGTTTTTATTTTTTGAGTAGTTTGGCCTTGAATGAAAAGTTGATACTTGATAGTAGCCTAAAGCCATAAAAGAACCTGGTTCTTTCCAATTTAGAAATCAGAAATGACCGTCTATTGTCAATAAGCGGAGAGACTTTTATTTCAAAAAAATCATCTTGTGCTTACCCGAGAAGTGATAAATTACATTATCTTTTTTGTGGCCCTTAAAATAGACGAAGATATAAACCACAAATTTATTTTGTAGCCTCACATATTCTTTCAACCTTAGCTTATATCTTAGCCTGTTTCTTTGGTGAAGCAAAATTAAAGCAACAAGCTTGAAGTCAAAAAAGATAAAATTATAGCTTAAGCTTTATTGTGGTTAAATTATTTTGCAATTACAGGTAGGCCTATGAGGCCTGAGATTTCTAGAAGTAACTACATTCATTGTTTCTCTGACGAAGGCCAGTTTATTTTTAGAGATATGTCAATAAAGCATAGGCTGTTTAAGTTAGGCTACTTTTCAATAGATTAGCCTACAACATTTTAAAGATTGTAGTGGTTATGTAGGTAGAGTGAAGTTTTGTATGTAAAAAGTCAAAATGAAATACTTTTTATAAAGCCAAAAAAATCAATTCATGATAGAGCTAAAAATGGAAGTTTTAGCAAACAAGACGTTAGCGTTGGGATAGCTTACAGTACCGTACGCCAAAACCTAACTAGACTTTTCAAATGGGATTTGGAGGTTTTTAATAAACCTGCTGCAACCAGGCATACTTTTTCACTTCTTGAAATTAAGCATCGGGATACTCGATTGAGTTGTCCTTAGCTGGAAGATACCTAATTACGATTCATTATAAAATGTCGAGAAATATCGATTGTGCAGTATTAGCACGCAAGGTAAATTTCTTTAGAAGGTTTTTCAATAAGTTGTATGAAGTTAGTAAAAGCATGAACATTCACTCGCTGTTAGTTTTTTTGTCAACGATTCTCAAGCCTTCGTCATGAGGATGTTAATCAACATTTTTCTGGTCCTACTTTTATCCAACACAGGTAACTTTAGGTCCTCATTCAGTGTCAGTTAGTTTCAGTGGCGGCTGGTGGCCTCCTGAATTGGGGGGGCTGCAAGGCAGCATATCCAAGAATTGTTGGAGGGCGATATCAGGCGAACCTTGCGGGCGTGTCGCCGAAGGCGACACCCACGGCGGGGGGTCTGGGGGGCCTCCCCCAGAAAATTTTTTACAATTACATTTAATTTGGTGCATTTTGAGAGCATTTTCAAAAGAAATTTGGGAGTGGAATAACAGTCAAAAATGCTGCTGTAGAGCTTGAAAAATACTAATATTTCAAATTTTTATATTCAAAATCAGTGCTAAATACAAATCAAACTATGTTCTATGCACTTCGTCGTTTTCTCAATAGTTCGCTCAGTTTGTTGTCTGCAAATATTTATTGTCGATCGCCGGCATCGGACACGATTGTCCACATACGATCCACACAAAAAAATACACAGAAACAAAAGACAAACAGAAGTACATTCACAGGAATGACGCTGAAGTAAGCAATAAATTTATTAATCAATCGTCCATTTCAGATCATGCGATCCATATCACACAAATTAAACATGCGAAACAAAAATCAATATTCAAAATGAAATATCATACTTAATCTGTTCAAACACCCAACTATAAAAAGAAATTTAAACTTTATCAATCGATGAATGTTGATATCACTGCTGTGCCATAGCAGCCATCAAGGCTAGGTAACGGCATAGCCTACATAGTGGTATTATAATGAAGGAGGTAGTTTGAGTTACGATAGCAGTCATACCTTATCAGGGAATCAACAATAGAGTTTGACGATGATTCACATTACCCAACAAAAAAAAGGCCCTTTTCCGTTGTAATGCATCGAATGTTATATGACATACAATGTTACACAAGACTTGATGTTCACGTAGCCTACGCTATAATGTTTGGGCAAATGGTGAATAATTCTAAATGCATTATTGAATGCAACACGCAAGCGATTAATTCACGTTGGTGATAATTTTCCCATGGTGACATGCATACATTGGGGTACAATATGAACGGAAGAGAACATTTTTAACTTCACTGGAGCTCTTGTAAAATTCTAATTTATTGGTAAAACAGTATAATGATCGTACTTGTCGGTTTATATCCTTGTCATCACACATTGCCGTGTCAAGAAATACACCCAAGTATCTGACGCTATCTACAGATTTGATTTGACTTCCGTTGAGCCGTGAAATTGGATTTAAATTTAACTTTAAGTGATTAGTTAGAAAATACATAGCAAACGACTTTTTGCAGTTAAAAACGATCTCATTACAAAGTACATAATCTTCGCACACACACAGTATATTGCAGTATACATGTAGTATAACCGTAGCTACATATTTTTTGGAGCACCCTGCATGTATGCACCCACTGCTCCAGAACTAAAAATGCTTGGAAGTTAACATTTTTTATTCTTTCCTACAAAAATTATCTTTTGCCAGCTGAAGCCAGCTAGCAACCCTGCATGTATCACAATACAGAAGGACAAAGACAAAATCTCAATTCTATCACAAGTATAAATGCCCACTGGATGGCAAGTATAATTCAGTTCAATTCAAATTATTTTTCTTTGACAGAATGCAAAAGAAATGATATTGTAAAAAAGAAATACAGTAACAAAACCAACAAAAGGAAAAGGTGGCAAAACCTTAATGGTTTAAGACGTGCATGAAAGGATCTAATATTGCGGTATATGCATCGATAAATATAGTTAAGCACGGCCACCAAACCTGACACTTTAAAACAAGTAGATGAATTAGTTAAGAATCAGTCGCCTCCTCATTCCAGAAACAATTGGAGCGCCAATTCTTAAAGCAATGAGAACACGACTGAACCTAACATTACAAAAACAAACAAATACACACACACATATTGTAATTATAACCATTGATCTCGCTCAAGCCATAGGTGCCACATTTACTCTTTGCTACACATTACTGAGCATCACATATAAAGGACAGCGGACCTTTATTTATAGATGAATTCCATTCGGCGACTTTTTGCCATGGCAAAATGGTCAATTACCCTCTCGTTGAAATCTTTGGTTTCAGTTATTAAGCGATTTTCTATTGACACCATGGCTAATGCAGAAAGTCTTTCAGTACACATGGTGCTGCGGGAAAAGGTTTTAATCCTTTTCAGTGATGAAAAGCAACGTTCTGGTTCTGCTGTTGACATTGGAGTGGTAAGTAGAATTTTAGCTAGCTTTATTACTTCAGAAAAAGTTGATTGCATTCCTTCCAGGTTTAGCAACGAAAGCAGCTGCACAAGTCCACTCACTGAATGCATGTCATTTCTAGAATAGAGAACAGACAGCTCCGGTTTGAGCTTGTCTTTGATTAACATAGGGTATGCTTCACAACATTTTTCTAAAGCTTTTTCTGGAAACTGTCTTGCATATTGTGAAGCATTTTTCAAATTAAATAAAGTGCTTGCTTCAAGATGATTGGTGAACTTGAACCTTTCTTGACACTGCATTAAGACAACATCACATACTTCTTTAGCATCAATGATTTGGGATTCAGGCATTCTCCGTGTGGGTGAAGGTGACTCATTGTCTGCAGCAATGCCTTCCCTTATTCTTTGTATTGCTGACAGAAAATTATCCAGAGAGCACTGCACTTTGAATGACTCAAGCTCCACAGACTGCAGCTGAGCAAACAGTATGTCAACATGAGGCATGATTTTCGAAAAGAAATCTAACCAAAACACAAATTTTGGATCTATGAGCATTCGTTTTATACCAGCAGCAGCAAAGCCAGTCACCGAAGAGTTGCTTTGTTCCAAAGTTGAGCAGCATTCTATAAGTGCGTCTTTTACCTCCGATACAGCATTCACCGTCCTGCTTTTAAAATTCCATCGTGTTGCTGATGGGCGAGGAATACGCCTTTGAGCAACTTGGTCCAAAGCAGCCATTCTTTGAGGAGATTTGGAGAAAAAACTTGGGATTCCCGAAAGACTGTTAAAAAAGACTCTGACACTGGTATTCTGCGAAGTGGCTTTTTGTATAACCAAGTTTAGCTGGTGTGCATAACAATGGACAAAGTGTGCATTGCTATATACTTGCTTGATTCTTGATTGCACACCATTTCTTGCACCACTCATAGCAGCAGCACCATCATAAGTTTGTGCTACAAGTTTGGATGTATTGCTCCCAAGCAAAACTTTAAGTTCCTGAAATAGGATTGAAGACAGAGCTTCTGCTGTCTGGTTAGCAGGATTAAAAAAAACCCAAAATCTTTCAACAGGCTTCCCATGACTTTCATACCGTAGTACAATCACCATCTGTGTCTTCTCTGAGATGTCAGTAGTTTCATCACACATGATTGCTACAAATTCAGACTGTGATATTTCTTCTTTAATTTTGCTTTTGCAAAGCTCAAGAATCGTTTCCAAAAGCTCATTTTGAATAGTTTTGGATGTACCTTTGAATACCTTTGCAGAATTAAAATGATTTTGGAAGCGTGAGTCAAGATTGGAAGCAAAATCAATTAACCCCATGAACACACCAGGATTTTTTGAGCCTTGACTTTCATCATGTCCCCTTAATGGCAATTCAAATCTGCCACAAAATTTTATACAATCTATAATCTTTGACAATACTGTTCTGTTCTTCGTTACTTCTTCATTATGTTTAGTAATGGAGAGTTGATATCCAGAATCTATAAGTGTAGCAATATTAACTCTGCCAAGCACTGAAAGACTCAAAGTATTGTTCATGTGGAAAGTTGATCTACTATGCTTCTCTGTCTTTCTACTGAGATGTTTCAGGTCTTTCACACCTACTTTGGTCCAGGAATGTTCTTGATCTCCACCAAACAGTAAACAGGGAAAGCAAAAGAAAGCATTTTCACTGTTGCAGCCACACAGCCAGTCATGATCATCATACACATTTCTGTTAAACTTCCTTGCATAAGGGTTACCTCTACTGGTGGATGATTGGGAAATGTCAAGGTTTGGAGTGGGTCTTCCTTGTGCTTTGATGCTAAGTTTTTCTTGCAGAGACAACTGGGAAAACCTAATTTTTTTCAATGACATTACAGAATTATCCATTGTATATAAATTGCAAAATGTTCCAATTAAAGTGTAAATTATTATAGCATAAACCTGTTAAGACAAATGAAATCATTGTCAATTTTTTTAAATGAAGGTAGATTCAGAGTCAAAATAAGAGTATCCATATATATATGATATTTTTTTTTTATTTATTTGCATCAGACTCAAGATGAAAGTAGAAACAAAGCAGATACTCAACTCCGAAGAGCTGAGTCGTAATGTACCAAATACAAAGATTGAGTGTAACAGTCTGTTCGCATTAGTTCATATATCCATTGGTTGGAAGACAAGTTACAGCGGGTTACAAACTGATATAATTTTTTACAAATGAAAGCTTGAAAAATGGTGATATTGTTATCAACGAATGCAGAGGTGATGCTGCATCGTCTCTGCAGATTAAACAACATTCTGTAACAATTATTGTATCCAACACGTAAGCGATTACTACTGGATAGAAGATAGTTACACCATAGTTGACAGGCATATAAAGGCATACAATAGGAACGAAACAACACATTTTTAACAGCAATCAAACGTTTGGAAAACCTTGCTTTTAACATGTTTTCAGAACAATACAATGACCGTAATTGTCGTTTCATGTCTTTATCATCAGGTAGAAGCGTTAATTATTACTCCAATATATTTCAAGGGTCTCAAAGCAGATACGATTTTTATTTAAATACCGTATTATATATGATCGGATTATAGCCAAATTTCAACATCTAGGCTTTATAATAAAAGTAATTTGCGTTCTTCTGGTGACTATTTACTAGGTTACCTCCTGATGTTAAAGATGATAACTAGCTTTTGTATTTCCGACGTTTCGTCAGTCAGCACGACTGACTTTATCAAGGTGGCTAAAACAGGTTAACACAACCTGTTCAGCAACGATGGCACAACACAAAAACGTACTGATAAAATGAATAAAGTAAGCAGCAAGAATCAGAATTAAAACACGCAACAAGATACCTAGAGGTTAAACTGAATGCAGTGAATGCCTAAAACCAGTAGGCTGCTTTCCAACAGCGTAAATTTATCTATCTATTGGGCCACCGTCAAGAAACATTGAAAAGTCATCAGACAAGACAGAAACCAAGGGAATTGGCAATAACAATGATAGAGAAGACGCACTGAGAATGGAAAAGGTGAAGTTAAAGTTAAAGTAATTATTAGTAATTAAAGTAATTTAACTTCACCTTTTCCATTCTCAGTGCGTCTTCTCTATCATTGTTATTGCCAATTCCCTTGGTTTCTGTCTTGTCTGATGACTTTTCAATGTTTCTTGACGGTGGCCCAATAGATAGATAAATTTACGCTGTTGGAAAGCAGCCTACTGGTTTTAGGCATTCACTGCATTCAGTTTAACCTCTAGGTATCTTGTTGCGTGTTTTAATTCTGATTCTTGCTGCTTACTTTATTCATTTTATCAGTACGTTTTTGTGTTGTGCCATCGTTGCTGAACAGGTTGTGTTAACCTGTTTTAGCCACCTTGATAAAGTCAGTCGTGCTGACTGACGAAACGTCGGAAATACAAAAGCTAGTTATCATCTTTAACATCAGGAGGTAACCTAGTAAATAGTCACCAGAAGAACGCAAATTACTTTTATTATAAAATGCCTGGTGAACAGTCTCTCTCTGTTTTTATCTAGGCTTTATATAAAACACCAACAGTTTTGTTGCAATTAAATATAATGTCATGAGAAACTACATACATTTGACAAACATTGATGAGTTTCTGGAGTCCCTTGACACTTGATGCAAAACAACACAAGCCTTCAGCATACATTAAATGATTGAAGACAGGAGTTGCCAATGCAGCAGCCAACAGAAAGACCGTTTAATTCAGAAGATAAATCATTCATGTAGATGCACTTCTGCAGCATACCGGTACTAGACCTAGAGGGCAGACACTAGTGAAGCACCTAACTTAACTATCTATCACTCCTGACGGATCACTGAGTGGAAACAATTATCGTTCCTTGCCCTAGAAAATACTATACCAACCCTCAGCAGCATGGAGTCACATGCAAAGATCAAAACTGGGCAAAGATCAAAACCCTAACCTTATTCCTAACTCTAACCCTTACCTTAATTAACCCTACCTAACTTTAATCCTAACTCTGGCAACACCTGATTGTAACTATGGCAACAAGTGTGTAAAAATAGCCACTTTGTAATAACAATAATAGGATGGATAAAGAAAACCGGACATAAAAGAAACCCATCCTCAGGCAAAAGCAGGTTTTGATGTGGCCCAGGAGAGCAGGTGTTGAGCTCTTTTTATGGTCAGACTGCACATCACAGTCACACAGTAGCCTAAGACGATTGAGGTTCGAGATCCAGTGTAAGTTATTGTTTCTTGTCCTAGCACTATTGTTTCTTGTCCTAGCACTGTTGTTTTCTTGCCCTAGTACCGGTACATCCTATAACCTGTTGAATACCCTAATCCTACAGCTATCACATTTACAGTCATGTCTCATCGCTACTCTGCGAAACAAAACTTAACTTTAAAAAGTCTGTAGAATTATTCGGTTAGGGGAGGGGGGCTGTTTTCCATGCAGCCCCAACAGATTCAAAAATTGCTGTTATGTATTCTGTAAAATACCAAAAGAGGTGGAGCTTCAAGGATATTTTTTAGCCAATCAGAGCACTTGAAATCCAAAATCTGGGGCTGCAAAGAATGTTGTCCCAAAGCCATGTTTCCAAACAAATTTTTAAATATTTTAATTTTCAATCCGCAATCCATAAGTGAAAAAAGTAATCGGGTCGGACAAACACAGAGGAAAACATATCTTCCCTTTTTTCTCTTTCTTTCAGGGGGGGCTGCAGCCCTGCAGCCCCATGGCACGAGCCGCCACTGGCTTAGTTTATTGTCTTGTTGTTGGTGTGTGCGCCAGTTTTCGCTTTATTTACGGCTTTCAATATAATTGGCTTTTGAGTTGATGTGCATTCAAACGATTATCGATAATAATGCAAAAAAAGTACAGCTTAGGCCTAGGCCTACTGATAACTCAGTGCATGCCTTATTGCCTATGCATGCCTTGCCTTATTATTATGAGCTATTAGTGTAGTCATCTAAGCTCAAAAAAAGGGCCAACCCGGAAAAAATTCGTAACTTGACAGATTTGGTATCAAAAGAAGCGAAATTTTATGTAGATCATCATATCCAAAATCCTCTTCAATCGGCTTTGAGCAAATAGAATGGGGGGCATTTGAAATTTGCGTCTAGCGCCCCCTAACGGAAATGAACTATAATCATCTTTTCTAATACTTCCATACTGATTTCTGATTTGTTTTTTCAAATATCGCAATCTGTAGCTTTGTGAGAACATTTTGGTAAAAAATTCTGGATGTGACGTCATGATGACGTCACAAGAATAATTGGAATATCGTAATTACTCTTCAATACTAGGGAATGAATGGAATGCAAGAATACTCCCAGTAAAGCCACTTTTTCTTTTCGTTTTTTACTTTGTTGAATACAATAAGTTTAATGGGGAGTGATGAGCTACTTAAAACACATGTTGCGCCATCTAGTGCAGAAAATGTAAATGTTGACAATCGAGAATTTCCAGTGAATGCAATCGTTGGTTTGTGCAATGTGCATATTGTTTTGTGTTCACTTACTTGAGTAAACCTTTCAGAGCATTTAGAAAATCAATGAAAAATTTTAATACTCGCAGTAGCAATGGCGTCATAATGCACTGGTTAAAAGGAATGTTTTATGGACGATCACGAATATCATTGTTATAGGGTAAATAGTAAAATTCAATATCAATCTTTGCAAATACTTATGAACGATAATCTACATGTCAAACCAAACATATCATATCAGTAGAAGGCGTTTGAAATTAAGTAAAATTGTTTCAAAAGTTTTGTTTTCATGATTTTTTTTCCTGACTTGTAAATCGCTTTTTTTTTGCAACCAACACTTCAAAAAAGCTATAGATTTTGAATAATTTTGACCAAATTTGAATCTGATATTTATTTTTCAAAATCAAATATGTTTCTATCCGCTTCCTCGTCACTTCCAACGCTGTCTTCGTCTGATGAAACTTCGCCTTTGTCATAATTTTCACAATCCACTCCATTGCAATTACTACACGCAGAAACACATGGTAGCCCGTGCCGCTTGCAGCTGCAAACGTTGGTACTGCAAGGACTTTTCTTGGTGACGTTACAGTTACATCGTACAAAGCGAAGAATGTTATCAGGAGCCGCACTCAAATCTGTCAGAATAGGATCGTAACTCTCATTGGATAATTTCCAGCCCCCATCGAGCGGATTTAGTTCAACGCTCATCAGTGTTTTCCATTCAATCACCTGCAGATGGATTCGAAGAAAATGATACTTTGCAGCATTTTTGGTTGGAGCGAGAGACTGTGGCTTGATTGTCGTTTTAGATGTTGCTGCTGCCTTCATAAACTGATGGTAGCGCAAATCTTCCATCGCCCAGTTTTCTTTCCCACCATAGCTAAAAAGATAAAAATTGTATATTAAAACTGACCACACTTCTTAAACTTTTATTGATGATTTGGTGGTAGGAACTTGACATTATCGTTATAATACTAATGTAACTTTTTAAGTTACCTGAACATTAACAATTTAAGTTCTTTTTGTTCTACTTCCTCTGCAGTGGCTGTTTCGTCTTCGAATACTTTAGCAGTTTCTTGGAACACCTCCCTTGTCCCAAACTTCTTCAGGGTACTAGTTTTTCCTGTTTTTACTAGTTTTTTCCATGGTCCCTACGTAAAAGATCATAAACACAAACGAAGAACAGGGAAAATGAGTGCCTTTGTAAGTTTGGATAACTTAGAAATGATCCCAACATTCAACCAAGAAGTATTTTTGAAGAACGAGCTGAATAAATCACAGTTCATATCTTTCCTATCAGACGAGCTGCGAAGAGAAGGTCATGATGTTCGAAACAGTTTGGGAGATGCGGACACTCAAATCGTTTCAGCAGCATTAGAGTATGCAGAAGATAACAACAAAGATGTGGTTGTAGTAGCGGCTGACACTGATATTCTAGCGTTGTTGATGTTTCGCTAGAAAAATGGTATGCATCTCTACATGCTTTCTGATGCTAGCAACAAAGGTGACAAAGAAATCTGGAAAATTGAAGATTTGGTCAAATCAACTGGAGATGTCATTACAAGTCATATTTTGTTCATCCATGCTTGGTCGGGTTGCGATACTACGTGTGCATTGTTTGGACAAGGTAACCTACAATTTGTTTTTGGCAACTAGGAACTTTCATGATAAACTTGGTTTTACTTGCTTGAATGATGTAAATGTTACTTTACGAATTATTGTATTTAGATAAGCCTTATCGTATTCTTTTTAATATAATTGTACACGATGAACATATTCGGAATTGCCTTCGTTCTTTACTTATTTTTCGGTTAAGCTATGCACAGGCTACTTATATCTATAAGCTTTTATGTCAGGAAAAGCTAGTACCCTGAAGAAGTTTGGGACAAGGGAGGTGTTCCAAGAAACTGCTAAAGTATTCGAAGACGAAACAGCCACTGCAGAGGAAGTAGAACAAAAAGAACTTAAATTGTTAATGTTTAGGTAACTTAAAAAGTTACATTAGTATTATAACGATAATATCAAGTTCCTATCACCAAATCATCAATAAAAGTTTAAGAAGTGTGTTCAGTTTTAATATACAATTTTTATCTTTTTAGCTATGGTGGGAAAGAAAACTGGGCGATGGAAAATTTGCGCTACCATCAGTTTATGAAGGCAGCAGCAACATATTGGGGCTGGAAATTATCCAATGGGAGTTACGATCTTATTCTGACAGATTTGAGTGCGGCTCCTGATAACATTCTTCGCTTTGTACGATGTAACTGTAACATCACTAAGAAAAGTCCTTGCAGTACCAACGTTTGCAGCTGCAAGCGGCACGGGCTACCATGAGTTTCTGCGTGTAGTAATTGCAATGGAGTGGATTGTGAAAATTATGATAAAGACGAAGTTTCATCAGACGAAGACATCGTTGGAAGTGACGAGGAAGCGGATAGAAACATATTTGATGTTGAAAAATAAATATCAGATTCAAATTTGGTCAAAATTATTCAAAATATAGCTTTTTTGAAGTGTTGGTTGCAAAAAAAAAAGCGATTTACAAGTCAGGAAAAAAAATTATGAAAACAAAACTTTTGAAACAATTTTACTTAATTTCAAACGCCTTCTACTGATATGATATGTTTGGTTTGACATGTAGATTATTGTTCATAAGTATTTGTAAAGATTGATATTGAATTTTACTATTTACCCTATAACAATGATATTCGTGATCGTCCATAAAACATTCCTTTTAACCAGTGCATTGTGACGCCATTGCTACTGCAAGTATTAAAATTTTTCATTGATTTTCTAAATGCTCTGAAAGGTTTACTCAAGTAAGTGAACACAAAACAATATGCACATTGCACAAACCAACGATTGCATTCACTGGAAATTCTCGATTGTCAACATTTACATTTTCTGCACTAGATGGCGCAACATGTGTTTTAAGTAGCTCATCACTCCCCATTAAACTTATTGTATTCAACAAAGTAAAAAACGAAAAGAAAAAGTGGCTTTACTGGGAGTATTCTTGCATTCCATTCATCCCCTAGTATTGAAGAGTAATTACGATATTCCAATTATTCTTGTGACGTCATCATGACGTCACATCCAGAATTTTTTACCAAAATGTTCTCACAAAGCTACAGATTGCGATATTTGAAAAAACAAATCAGAAATCAGTATGGAAGTGTTAGAAAAGATGATTATAGTTCATTTCCGTTAGTGGGCGCTAGACGCAAATTTCAAATGCCCCCCATTCCATTTGCTCAAAACCGATTGAAGAGGATTTTGGATATGATGATCTACATAAAATTTCGCTTCTTTTGATACCAAATTTGTTAAGTTACGAATTTTTTCCGGGTCAAACCCTAATATGACTACACTATATAACTTACCAGGCTATATACAGTAGACTTGCTAAACACTGCAATTCACTAACATAACTAATCAAAAAGCATTTCTACTCATTCGAGTATTGAGATTGATTTGGAATGCATTGAAATAGCAGTGGTTTTCAGATAATTTTCGCTACTGTAAGATTTTTAATCTTTTTAAACACTTTTTTACCGACCACTAGACTCAAATTGGAAACCACTGATTTAAAGTTATTATGGCAGGCTATGCTTCCAGTAGCCTACTCATGTCTTAATTTTAAGAGATGTTTTTAATCTCATCACACTGTTTGACCAGTGACAGTGCATGGCGCAGACTTAAAAAATTTGGCTAAACCTAACTTGTGTAGGCTATTTGACTGACCCATTGCTTACACGTTACAATGTAGAGAGGAGCTGTAAAACTTAAAAAATACGATTGAAATAGCGTCTTTGCTTTGCTACTTGTCGGTTTGTTGTCAGTAGTCGAATCCAGGGCTCACCACGTGGATAGTCTGCTTTTATGATTGAACAAAATCACATCTTTTTTAATCATCTTTTTTTTCTATAGGGACTTCACGCAGATGCTATGTCTGTGCAAGCAATTCAACACATGTTAACCCTTTCTGTGAAGAAAAAGTGAAAAGCAATCACTACTTACAAGAATGTCCAGTTGGAGAAAACTTCTGTTCGTTTTCGAAGTTTTTGTATGAAGGTGAGACTATTTTTTGATTTCGTTGATTGTTAGTGTGTTTTATTTTTGTTGAAATTTTTTTCTAAGAGGAAAAGCAATTAACTCTGCAACTTTGGTCTCATAATCCAAGACACGCAGATCATCCGTTGTAGGCTACTGAATAGACGGAGGTTGGATCTTACTCTTACAAATGTGGCGTTACACGTGCCGCAAAAGAAGGATAAAACTCCCAACACATCCCTGCATGGCTATGCTACATCATTACTTAGATCTTATACAACGAAATACTTGTGATTCTTGGTTGTGCGATTGTTCACCTTTCAGACTGTAATAATGAAAATAAAATAGGCCACTCCAGATAGCCTACTTTCGATAGACGTTGTTTTTGTCTAGCAGTCCCTGTGGGACTAAGAATAGACCTGCAATAACAGGCCACACTTGTAATTTTGTAAATACTAAATACTTGCGCTACATGTATTTGTTCACATCGCATTCAAAATTCAAAGAAGCCATCATAAACTGGAAAGAATTTTAAAACCATAAGGAAAAAACTTTAAAACTAACAAAAAGCATAAATATCAATAGGCTCCCTGGCTACTCTCGGCAGTTACATTCAGACTCGGCTTTTTATGTTCCATCTTTATTTACAGGTGCAAAGCACATATCTCGTTCATGTGCAAATGAAACTACGTCAACATATCTGTTTACAGAAGGGAATGAAATTTGTGGGTCTGTTTGTGAAACAGGTGATTGGACTATTCAGAGCTTATTAATAAAAGGAAAGGAGTAAGCCACCCGTAGCAAGTTAGGCTAAGTGCAAAATGATTCCGTTTTGCTCTTATTTATGACTAAGAAGGTTTGAAGCAATTGTTTTGTGGCTGAAATAAAACATATTTATGGCCAAAAAAAATTGATTGGAAATTACACGAAATAAAATTTTCCACAAGAAAAAATAATTCAGAAGGATGACAAACAATGGAATTTGAGTTAAAACGAAACAAAATTTGATATATCATTTTGTTTCGAACAATTTTCAAACAAAACACCTACCATTAGAACTTGGTTCAACACTGCATGCTTTATACAAGTTTATAGGCTATTATAGTGTAGCCTGTTTTATAGTGGCCTAGTTTGTAACTAGTACCGTAGACGAATTTATATATTGTAGGTGGCTAGACACAAAAACAAAATTTACAAATTCGCGTAGCCCACAGTAGGCTGCTTGGGATTGCCTTACAATGGTAGGGTACACCAATTATAGTAATAGCTTACATTCATCTTGTTATTCGTAGCCTATAATTTTATAATCTCATGGTCAAGGAAATTTGTTATTGCTTCAGCTTAGCGCGGTTAATTATAGTGAACTATATTGTTTCTTTCCACAGACCAGTGCAATTCATTTTCTGAGTGTAGAGTACCCAACGGTGCAGGAAAAAGTGAGTACGGTAGCTCACTAAAATGACATTTCGTTGCGCCACCAAATTTATGTGCCCCAGTTTATGTCTATATAAATAACCTCATATCAAATGCAGTAGGCCAAGTGTCTAAAAACCTTTGCAGGTGGTTTCACTCTTAGTTAGGATCATCAGAACTTTTTTTATTCAAATAGAATAAGATTCTAGTTATTCAATATTCAACTGGCCGGTAACAATTTTCCTTGAACAACTTTAGGCTAGCCAAACATAGCGTAGGCTATGAAGGCTAATTCAGTACAAGCTACCTACACTGTTCACTTATTTCTTTGCAGACTCATCGTGTTTCAGTCAAATAACGAATGCAAAAAAAACTATTCGTTCCAATGGCACTGGTAAGAGGTGTTGTGAGCAACTCCGTTTACGAATTTCAAAATTTTGATGAAAATGCTAACCTCCACCTTTTGGCAGTTGTAGGAAAAACACAATTTTAAAAGAACCACAGAATTGTTTTGAATGATTTTTGCAGTAGGAAATCCACTTTAAGATAATAATACTTATACTTATCTAGGCCTACATCTAAATTATTTTGCCTTTTGCAGAAGTAAATTATTAATTGATTTGTAAATCTTTAAATAAATTTTAATCATATTTTTTTGAAGAAAAACGACGATGCTATGTCTGCAATGGTTTAGCAAATTCTCAATGCCAACAGGAAAATCTGCCATTCGAATTTATGAAAGATTGTCCAAGTGATCATTTTTACTGCGAGACTCGGGTGCATTACTTTTTTGGTAAGCTACGTTACTCTTGTTGTTTCACAGCGAATTCCATTTAGCCTGTTCAGTCCTACATCTTACAGAGGTCCTGTACATCTTACAGAGGTATACATCTTACATGTAACTATGGACTAGGCTACTTACAAATGTTATTTTTTGTGACAAGTAACAAAAATTTAATTGAGATGAGACAATTTTGATATTGCCTATAAGTCCACTAGGTTAGTGCAGTGGTAATAGGTCTAAATAGGGCTTTGAGAAGATAATTTGAGCCCGGAACCCATGAGATCATCGGACCTC
Organism: Aplidium turbinatum; assembly: GCF_918807975.1. Lineage (NCBI taxonomy): Eukaryota > Metazoa > Chordata > Ascidiacea > Aplousobranchia > Polyclinidae > Aplidium > Aplidium turbinatum. Next base: position 16,857,901 of record NC_137480.1, on the reverse strand, counting down.
AAATCAAAGCACCTCAAAGAAAAACGCATTATGTCCAAAGCTTACGATGTGGTTTCTCTAAGCTCCCGGGCACCTTGGAAAGGTTACGGGCCCCTAAATCGTCTAGGGCCCGGGTCCAATAGTATCCCCTGGACCCTCCTGTCTTGTCAACGTTACTGAGGCCCACATCAGACATTTCTTTTATGTGAGCCTATGCATATGCATAAGCATATGCCTATAATTTACGCTATCATTCCAAAACTATGGTAAGTTATTTTAAATGAAACAAAGGTTTCTGATTCGAATAATACAGTTGAAATTGTAAGATTTTATTTGATTTCTTTTGATAAGCTTAAACTACAAAGACTCAACCAATCAACTAAAATTTGACCTGAAATCTTTGTTTGCCCACTATTTTATATTTTAATGCTTTACATCATCTCCTTACAGAGCCAGGATTTTCTGTTACTTTTCGCAATTGCTCACAACATCGCGTGAACACATTTTTTCACGCAAATGGACACCAAACTTGTATTTTTACATGTGATGAAGGTACAGTAGCTACGTTGAATATGTGACTTTAAACCGCAAAAATTGGAAACTAAATCTATCTATCACGTGACTAGTCTAGTTTGTCACAAGTTGGTGTTTACTTTTTGTCATTGTGCCTAATTTATGTATAGGCTACTAGAGCTCAGTGACTGCTTATAGGCCAAGCGATAATTAATATATGCTGATTAAAAAAAAATCTTATGCTCTATCATTTTTTACCGATTGACAGATTATTGCACGAACGCCACTAATACATTCGAAGACTTTACTGAAGCTGTAGGAAATATCGAGAAAACAACATCAAGTGCGACAACCATATTGTTCGAAAGAACTGAATTTCGTACCGAAACTTTTTCCTCACGAACAAATGGATGCAATGTCGAAAAAATTATTTTCAAACATATATTTTTAATTTTGCAATGTTTATTTTTACAACTTTGTTTAATTTAAAGGTAGGCTAATGTATGGCAAGTAGCCTACTATGTCGACCGATCTTGGGATTAGTCGTTCATGTCGTGCTCATTTACCAAACACCAGTGGCGTAGCTAGGGAATGTGCCGCCCGGAGCGGATTCAGATTTTGCCGCTCCTTCAAGAAAAAGCATGTGACATGAAATTTTTTTAATTGACTTAAAGTGGAATTATTGTGTGTTTTGAACCAGTAGCGTAGCCAGTAATTTTGAAAGGGGGGGTTTTAAGGGCCGGCGGGTGAAGCCCGACGGCGTCCTCGCCAAAGACGACACCCAGCGGTGGGGGGTCTGGGGGGCTTCCCCCAGAAAATTTTGAAAAATTACTTTGGATTTGGTGCATTCTGAAAGCATTTTCAACAAAAATGTGGGTATAAATATTCCTGTAAAGTGGTGCTGTCTGGTGGGATAGCAAAAGGATAAGATCATGTTTTCTTGGGAATTTTTCGGTAATTTAATAAAGCTAAGTCTCTATGTTTTCTTGTTGCTAATTCCTTGCTGAGATATTTGAATGTTTGGTATTGGCAAAACTTGCTCTTTTAATGGAGTTTTGTTTAAAATTAGGCAAACTTTGTTTTAGAAACATAGAGACTGAAAGCATCATTCTCAATATCGTGACGTCACATGCGTGCCAAAGGGGGTTTGTAACCCCCAAACCCTTCCTCCCCCTTGGCTACGCCACTGTTTTGAACGTTGCCATTCTGTTTGCTTTATTTTCCGTGTACTTTTGCATTATCAACAAAAAAACAAAACGTCCTGTCTGAAAGTGCCGCCCCCCAGTCGGGCCGCCCGGGGCGGTCCGCCCCCCCCTAGCTACGCCACTGCCAAACACGTGTAAGAAGAAAATCGTTTTCCGATATGGGCTATAAAAACTATGCCAGGTGATGATTGCATCTTCATCAGTAGTCTTATCAAGTTCAAAAAACGTCTGCTCGACACCGCCTTTTGCTTTTCTTATTTATTTTTCATGTAAGAATAATTTCATCTCAAATCTTATGTTTAAGATTTAGCTGACGTTTTCTCCACTTTTTAATTTTAAGGTTTTTGATTTAGGTGTTAATTGTGACCATGTCAAATTGTTGTATAGGCCTACTGTAGGCTATTTGGTAAATTATGTCGGCCTTTGAGCACGTCTTAATGTTTGCCTTAAGAAAAGTAGGCTCATTAGTTACATTTTTCACTTTGTCGGTCGGAAATAAAAACTGACACTAAGGCAGGGATATCTATAACTACGGGATTGGAAACTCTGTGGAAGTGAAAACCATTTTGTACACCAGTAGGGTCACTTTTCTTTGTGCGCTGCTGTGATAAATAATCACATAAATTGACCTCAAAGGGCAGCAAGTAGTAGATTAAACGAACAACCAAAAGTATAACAATCAATTCACCTGCTGTACTAAATTGTAAGGTCTACGCATGCCTTGTTTGTTTATTTATTCGTATTCCACTAGTGCAGTCATGTTGTACTGTATTTTGTTTGCTGCTTAAAAAATTTCCAGAATGACTACTGGTTTTAGTTTTGATGACATCGTAAACGGATTGGTTTCGTATTGGATTGGTCTGTGAACAAGTTGATGATACAACAGCATATTTCACTGATTGCTGAACCCTCCTCATTTACTTTTGATCTGATTTACAGTACGGTATGCAAAATACTAAAGAACAACAGTAGGCGGTTTTTGGACTCGTTGTATTGATTCATTTTTTGGATTCATCGTTTTTTTTTCTAGCAGCTTAAATGTACTTTTATGATACATTAATTAAGTTTTAATGTGAGGGAACATTTTGTATTATTATTGTAAAATCGAATTTTGTATATCTTTTAGTCGGTATTTTATTTTGTTAATCTTTCTGTAGTCGTAGACTCGTAGTAATGTGATGACCCTACTGAGTACTGATGTATAGCACTGGATAGAGTTTCCAATCCCGTAGTTATAAATCATCATCAGTCGTTATCTCCGCCTGCCGCAGATTGCGCATCAACATGGCTTATTTGCTTCCAAGAGTGGCGATTTTGAGCCAACTCGCCCAGTGTCGTCAAGTGGAGTCCGGTCCATGATTGAATGTTGTCTTGCCATCGTTTTGGTTGTCTGCCACGTTTTCTTTTTCCTTTTACTTTGCCTTCTGTGCAAACTTTGCTGATTCCGAATTGTGATCTTTTACTGTGGCCGAACAGTTTTAAAACTTTTGATTTTGTTATTGCTGCAATTGGATGTAGTTTTGTCATAGTTAGAAGATCTTCTATTTTCGTGTGATCAAGTAACCTTTTGTTGGTCATGCTTCTCATGATGTGATTTTGGAAGGTAGTGAGTTTTTTCATTGTTGATGATGTCCAATTTACGCATTCTAGACCGTAGGCTACAGCACGACTGGTAAAACGTAGGTGTTGAAAATTTTTGCTTTCAGTTTGATTGGGAGTCTATTGGATGTTAGAATCTTTTTGTTCTTTTCAAATGCTGCCCAGCCTAAGCCAATTCGGTGTTGCACTGCAGTCTTTTCATCGTTGGTCGCGGATAGTCGGTGGCCAAGATATAGGAATTCTGGTACTTGTTCCATTTGTTTTCCATAGAGAGTGAGATTGAGTGTGTTGTTAGTTTTGTCGGTTGTCATACATTTTCCTGAAGAGGGCAGAAAGTTTTGCCGAAAACGTTCGAAATTATGTATCTATTTCATTTCTGTATTAATTTTGAATTATGCAATTCAATGTTATTAAGTTGTTATCGATTGTCTGTCTATGTCATACATTTGGTTTTGGACACATTTATTTGGAGGCCGAATTTAGCAGCATTTTTTGACAGAGCATCTAGGTATTCCTGCATTTTCAGTTTAGAATTAATTAAAATGGCCATATCGTCTGCGTAGCTTAAGTTGGATATTACATGACCGCCGATGGTGAATCCAGTTGTACACTCATTTTCTGTTTCTGAGATTATTGCAGCAGCTACGATACAAAACAGGATAGCAGACAAGACATCTCCTTGCTTAACACCTTTTATAATATCGATTCGTCTGGTTGTTCCGATGTTTGTTTTGATTAGTGCTTTCGAGTCGTCGTACGTTGCTTTCAATAGGTTGATGTATTTTTTGTTGATGGAAGTTTTATCCAGAAGTTGCCAAAGGTAGGGTAATTTAACACTGTCAAACGCTTTTTTGAAGTCAATGAAGGTGATATGAACGGGATTGTTGAATTCAATAGACTTTTCTATGATTTGTTCCAGCGCTAAGATTTGCTCGATTGTTCCTCTTCCTGGTTGGTAGGCTGCATGTGTAGGGGGGAGGGATGCATATAGGTCATTTTTTACGCGTGCCGCAATGATAGTGATAAAGAGTTTGTATACATGACTGAGTAGACTTATTGGACGGTAGTTGCTGCAGTCGAGTCTATTGCCTTTCTTGTAGATTACAATTATTAGAGTTTCTTTAAAATTGCTGGGTATCTTTTTCGTTGTAAAGATAGAATTGAAGAGGTGAAGCAGTGCTGTGATTAGAGGTTCGCCTCCTGCTTTGAAGTATTCCGAGTAAATGCCGTCTATACCGGGACATTTGTCATACTTATAGCATTAGATATTTCGCTTCTTAAAATAGATGGGATTTCATCAGAGCCAGAGTCATCGATGAGTATCTGTTGTGGATTGTCGTGATAGAGTTCTTCATAGAATTTTTCCCAACGTTCGAGGATACAGCTTTTGCTCGTGAGGATGTTTCCTTTTGCATCTTTAATTCCCCAACTGATGTTTTTAGGTTTTGTCTTAAGTTTCTTTATGGCAGCATAATAGATTTTGTGTGGAGGTAGGGTGTTGAGTTCATCAATTTTATCTTCTAATTGCTTTATTTGGTCTTTTTTCACGAGCTTCTTCGACTCAGATTTAGCGATTTTGTATTGAGTAGATGAGGATCCATGTTCTTTTCTAATTTTATGTTTAGATTGGATGACTTGTTTAGTTTGTTGCGACATCCAGTTCGGTTGGTCTTGTTGCATTGTTCTGGGAAGAACAACTTCTGATGCTTCCCGTAGTCCTGCAGTTATAGCTTCTTGTATGGACTCTGGGTCTGTCATTTGCTGTAAAGTGGCATATCTGTTTAGTAAATTTACTTGGAAGTGTTCAGCGACTTCTTGTTGTTTCATAAGGTGGGGTCTCTGGATTGGTTTCCGCTTCTGCTTCTGAGGCCATGAGAAGCTTATTCTGAATTTTGTACGAATCATTCTGTGGTCTGATATGTCGGAAGTGTTCAAGGTAGAGCTGTTCAGGACATTTAGTCTAGAGGGCGAGATGCGTGATAGGATAAAGTCTATTTGGTTTTTTGTCTTCCCGTCAGGAGAGGTCCAAGTGAACAACATTTTCTTTTTCTTTTGGAACCATGTGTTAGTGACTTGGAGGTTGTTTTTTACGCAGAACTGGCCCAGTAGTTCGCCTCTTGTATTTCCGGTCGCCAGAGTGTGTTTTCCAATTGATGACGGGAATGTTTTATGTAGTTGACCTAGTTTGCAGTTGAAGTCTCCCATAATGAAGAGGTGATCTCTTTTTGGTACGTTGTCAATAAAAGCTTGGGTTTTGTCATATAGTTCTTGGACTTCCTCATCGCGGTGGGATGAGGTAGGGAAATAGCACTGTATGAGAACTAGTTTTGAGAATTTTCCTTGAAGACGTAACACAGCAAGTCTGTCAGATATAGGTTGGTATCCTTCCACAAAGGGAGCATAGGATTTGTGTACCAGGAAGCCGACTCCGTTAGATCGAGAGGTTTCATTACTTGATAGGAACAGTTTGTGATTAGAGGTGTATGAATTGTAATTTGGCTTTTCATGACTTTGGTTTCAGCTAGACCGACCACATCCCAATTCACATTTTCGAGTTCATGGAACATTGTTTCAAGTGCGTGACTGTTTAAGTCATTGATTGTCCTTGGGTTGTATGTGCATAGGTTGAAAATTTGTTTATTTTTCTTCTTGTTACCTCTGTTCACTTGTCTTACATCAGTCCGAGGCTGCTGATGCAAACCCCTGGTCGTAACTGTCACATCAGTCCGGGGCTGCTGATGTGCCCTCCTGGTCGACATGCGAGGATCCGGAGGTAGCCTCCTCTTAGTTGCGATACTATTGGTTGACATGTTATTCCATGTGATTTCACGAGCCGTACTGCTTCCATGCTGGATCATGGCAGGTTGGAAGAGAGTGATTTGATTTTGTGACACCATCACTAGGAGATTGTCTTACTGGACTAGAGGGCTCTCCTACCCTGGTCGAGGGACTACGTTTTGTCTGGCCTCTACCTTTCGACCAAACTGGCCTGGATGTCCCTACCAGGAGCAGATGCTCCGCCAGTAGCCTATAGCTCTAGAGGTCATCGAGGCATTGAAACTCTTCAGGTTTTAGATTGTTTCTACTGACGTCATTTGGCTCAGCGTTGGTTTCAGCTGCCCCAGCTCCAACAAATGTTGCTATTAAAATGTATACGGTAATGGATGGATAATTTCAACCTTATAATAACAAAAAATAATTCTCCCCCCCCCCCCGGGATAAGTTAAGTTCGCTGTGGGACTACTATCAACTGTTTAGAAGCATATCAAACCATTCAACAATTTCTCACAAAATTTTTTGGGGGGGCCCCCTATAGATCCGCGCCTGGGTAAGGCTACAATGTAATCTGGAAATTCACGAACAGTTATATTCTATAGCGGACGTCGAATAGCCCAGAGCATCCGCTCACACCTAGCTGTAATTATTACAGCAACATCTCGAGCACATCGGTGATGGGGATGATCCGAGAGTGATACAGTAGAACTTGGATAACTCGTCTTCGGAAAACTCGTCAGTTTGCCCAAGTCGTCAATGATTGCCAGGTCCCGGCAGAAAGCCTATCTTTTGTACACAATCAAGTTCGGTTAAGTGGTCATCGCATAATTCGTCAATTCGATTAAGTCGTCACTGTGTTTCTTCCTCTGGGACGTAAAATTCGTCTAAGTTGTCATCCACCCAAATGCTGGCGTGGCATTTACAGACTCTTTCGAGAAGAAATTACTGCGCTAAGACGTGTGCACGCACACACTCTATCGGGCCAGACGCACATGCGTGGAGTATGTAGGTCTGGTCGATTGCGGGTGTGCGAGCACCGCGCACGTGCTCTGTTGCCGATAAGAGAAGCGCTGTTCACCACGTGCGTGATTCATTTGCGACAATACCGTTTCGTGTAAACAAAAGTTGCAGCAACGCAGGATGACGAAGAGAAAGGTAAAGTGCTTAAACTTACAAGCTAAGTATGAAATTGTAACGAAATTCAAAGAAGGTGAAATTAGGAACAAGAATAAATTTTCTGAAGAACATGGTTGACAAGACACTTGCAAGCAAAATGCAGTCAAAAATATCTGTGTTCTTCAGTTAAGCTGTTAAGTGCGTTAGTACTGTACTTTATTGTGTAGCGTAATTAAATTCTTTTCTCGCTTTCCACTTCGTCTCACTTTACCACTATCGCATTTACTTAGGTCGCGGAGCACCATGAAATTAATGCGACACGAAAAAATGGCAAAATTTGGCTGTTTGCATTGGTCGTCAGTTCGCATAAGTCGTCACTTTTTCTGTTCCCCCTAGAGTGACGAGTTATCCAAGTTCTACTGTATCTTGATTTCTATAAGTAGGCTATGAGTTTATTGCCAAAAAACAACCCTCAAATCATCAGGGCGCATTAACTCATGATCATTAGCTTACAACCAAAAGATGCCTAGCTAACCGGACGTGATGAACTTAATCACAACGTCAACATGATACAATTAAACTATCACCACAACTGAACTGGTAGGCCTACCATGACTTTCAAGAAAAAAGAATCCATGGTGAACTAACTGAAAAAAATGCACCACCCAATGACTGAGAAAAACAATACTGATTCCGGTTCAAAGTTAGACGCGTTGGTTTAAGAGAAACCCAGTGTGATTAGAGTGCTGATGCTCCAAGCGATGGATGCACCTAAGCGCTATGTGGCATGCGATGCACATTGCACAAGGTTAAAAAGACATAGAACTGCGTAGCCTATATGTGTATCAAACTGCTGATTGCAAGAGAACGCACAATTACTGCTAGCGTTTCAAATTCCTAATAAACGACACAAATTTTTATAGCAAAACCGCAGGGGCCCAAAACGCCTCCAGGTTTCACAACGGCAATACGACGCAAGAAAACTTAAGAAAATCCGCAGGAGCTAAAAATCAAACACTTATTGACCAAGCAGTAGCTAATAACCAGCAATAGGCTGGTGTACGGTACCGGCAGAGATGAGCATGATCTTGCAGATCACAAGGGATCTTGAAGATCAAAATCGTGATCTTGAAGATCAGTTTTATTTTGGTGATCTTGATCTAAGGTCGTTTTTTTGTGTGATATTGCTCTTGAAAAACAATAAGATTAAGATTACTTTAAAATTGAAGTTTTTTCACTATAGAGCCTAGCCCTAGAGGCTTTTTTTGGAACTTCAAGTAAAGTTTGCGGGGTTATACCGAGATTGGCAGAGTAAAGTTTTCCGATTGGTGAAGTGTTGTTGCCGAGGAATTATTCTCTTTACAAGGTGCCGCTGAATGGAGAGCAGTCCTGAAATGTAGGCCTATTGCTCAAGCGCACACCCCGAGAGTCGAACCAGCGTCGCGTGATTTTGAGACGGGCACGTAACCAACGAGCTATCGGAGCGGAAGTTTGTTTTATTTGAGTGTAGCCTTCTCAAGTGAGTGCAAGTTGATTTGAGTGCACTAAAAATAGAATGTTTTTATGCAGAGACAACCTACGGCTGTTGGCTACGCCTGAATGGATCGAAGACTTTTAATTAAACATAAGAATATTAGGCTACCATCGATTTAACGAAGGAAAAAATAAGCGTTAACTGAGGAAAATGAGTGGGTTTTCTTTCCTTACCGTAGCCTACTGCTTATTTTTCTCATTCTAACATGTAGTTTCTCATAGGGATGGTAGAAGTAGAGAATTGCTCACTCAAAAAAGATGGACAACTGGAGGGTCATAATGATAAATTTAGTTCTACAATAGCATAAGGTCTCCCGGCATATGTCGAATAGACGAATACCCAAATGCAACGTAGCCTATGTGATCTGTCCACGGGCTTACAAAATGCATAGGCTTATTGCCAAAATAAATGTATGGTAATACGTAATGGTTTGGTTGGTTTTGAATCTTTATCCTCGGACTGACAAAGCCTTGGTAGGTTATTCCTGATAGTTTCGCATACTCAGGGTTGGAAGTAACGACTAGTTGTCACTATTCGATAGTGTTATTCGTTGGTTTCTGAATATCGAGTGCTTATACCCATTCCTTTTAAAAATAAATATCGAATGCGCGTTATTCACTGCTTTTTTATGTAAGCAACGAAATCATTATTCGTTTTTCACTAATCGATATTTAGGAGAACTGCTGAATCATTTTTGTTGTTCACTTACTTCGTCGTCAAAACAAATTTACGAGATTTAGTTTTTGGATTACTATTCGACCTAGTCCTCTTCCGGTTTTCGAATTTTAAAGGATTAAGGGAAATTTTGCGGCAACACAGTTCTGTTTTTTTCGAGTTTTCGTATTTTTTTTGGTTTGCAGATTGCTTGTTACTTTTTGGGCTTGTTTTTGGGAGCAAGTCTTTTAGGCGCAGACAGTTAGGCGCCGGTCAAATAGGCGCGCACACTGTGGCGTCAGGAAAGTCATTGCTTTTTTGGGCACTATCGAATAGCGAAATAGTCATTGCTTTTTGACTAACGACTTCCAACCCTGCGCATACTTGTAGAGGCTCTTGATGCAGGGCCGGTTACAGAGATTGACAGAGTGAAGTTTTCCGATTGTTGAAGTTTTGTTGCCTGGGAATTATTCCATTCACTAGGTACCGCTATGATAATGCAGCAGTAGACTTCATGTAGGGATGATAGAAGTAGGGGATTGCTCACTCAAAAAGAAGGTGGACAACTGGACGGTTATAAGTCAGTGTTTTGACAAAATTTGGTGCAACTACAGCTTGAGGTCTACCGGCTACCGCCATGTGTCGCATACCCAGGTGCAGCGGGATGCAACCTAGTTCGTACCATGAACAGTTTGGACCGTCAGTTCGTACCTTGAAAAGATCGAGAAAAAAAGCCGAAGTCGCTGATCGCAGTTTCCGCAATCATTTTAAAATTTTCCCCCTGAAAAGATTGAGAAAAAAAATAGCTCAAAACCGAAGTCCGCTGATCACAGTTTCCGCAAACATTTTTCCGCAGTTTCCGCTAACTCTAACCATAGAGTAATCTATGCTCTAACCCTAACCCTCGCTGATCGCAGTTTTCGCAAAATTTTTTCCGCAGTTTCCGTTAACTTTTACCCTAATTCTTACCATAGAGTAATCTATGCTCTAACCCTCACTGATCGCAGTTTCCTCAAACATTTTTCCGCATTTTCCGCGAACATTTTTCCGCAGTTTCCGCTAACCTTTACCCTAACCATAGAGTAATCTATGCTCTAACCCTCGTTGATCGCAGTTTGCGCAAACATTTTTCCGCAGTTTCCCCTAACCGCTGTTTCCGCTTACCCTGACTCTAACCATAGAGTAATCTATGCTCTAACCCTAACCCTTGCTGATCGCAGTTTCCGCAAACATTTTTCTGCAATTTCCGCTAACCCTTACCCCCAAGTGTGTTTCAATTTGTTTGGGGAAACTCCGATCAGCAACTTCGGCTTTGTGCTATTAAACTGCGATCAGCGACTTTGGCTTTTTTTAATTTTTTCTCTCGATCTTTTCAGGGTACGAACTGACTGTACGAATGGTTCAAGGTACGAACTAGGTTGCACCCGGTGCAGCGTATGTGACCTAGCTGCGTGTGCACAAAGTGTGTCATTTCATTTGATGAAAATGAACGTAGGCCTAAACAAAACCAAAGAAAACTTTTTGCAGTTCTGTCAGTATTTAAATTTTGCAATGACTCTCCAGCATCGCAAACAAGGCAGTAAAGTGAGTCGTTCCGGAATTCTACTGCTCCTAGTTTCTCATTTTCTTCAACCACACTCTGTTGAATCATCGATAATCATGTTCTAATGTTTACCAGATTTTCGGATCTTGATCCGATTCCGATCCCGTTCCGTCAATTTCTAGATAACTCGGATTTTCGGATCCAAATTAGAGGCAAATTAATTTTACTTCTGAAAATTCATTGAAAAACATTTCACCACCAGTAAGTACATGACAAATTCACTGTTTTTGGAAGTCAGGTAGGCAGGCTAGTTAGATAGGTATTTTAGAGTGGTTACTTTTGATCAAATTCTGGAAGGTTTTGATTCTGAGAATATGAACTCCGCTGGTGTGTGATTATGAGCTGTTATTGGTTGACTTGTTGATTTTTGTTACTGAGTAACTTATGTCAAGTAGTGAAAGAAAGATTATGTTTGTTAGTGTCAGCAGTTTTTCTTGTGTGACTAATCAATGTCACATCACATATGTTCTTCATTGGGATTGAGAAGTGCCTGTTATAATGCTCTCACCAAGTTATAAACCCACTATTAAAAAAACAGTTATTCTTGTGCTGCATTAAGTGCTCAGTGGTTACGCTTTCCACAAGGCCCTAAAACATATTTGCAGTTGTATTTAAGTGTAGCCTACTGCTTCTCAAGTAGATTCAAGTAGATGTAGAGCTTTTCTAGATCAATGCTTGGCGTTTTTGCTAAAGTTTTATCTGCAATATTTCCCATTGGCATGTGAAAGACTTCGTCTTGGTAATAAAAAGATTACGAATGTGAGTGAAAAGAAAAAAGTTTCACGAACAAACTCAAGTAAAGTAAAAAGTTTGCAACACAAGTGCAAGTGGAAAAAAACAAATACCCACGGAGTGGAGATACGTTAGCTTGTAAAAGTTGGCGACCAAACATAGCCCACCGGTCGGGCAGTTTCGAAGATCATTTTTTATCGACACCACAACTACTTGTCCCCAAGGTTGGCCTCTGCATCATTCAGTGAGAGTTATTTATTGCTCTTGTTCGAGGCTAAATTACAGTCAAAACTTTTGATTTTGTTAAGGGAACTTGCACATATGAATTGGAAACTTCTAGAATATATTTAACTGCATTATCTAGCAGTTTCCAAAGTTATATGTTTAGAGTTATTTTCTTTCACTTAGACTTAGAGCCTATTCAAATACAATATTGTATAATACTATGTTTCTATAGGTTTATCATAAATGCCATAGTGTATTATATTTATTGCAAAGAATTTCCTGTTTGTCCTAGGCAATAGGCATATGCATCTCAGAATGACATCATTGTATTTAAACAGCTTTTAGTGACTAATTATTGATTTGATTGTATTTAGAATATATAGTTAATTATTATATTTAGTTCCTTGGTCACAATGGATGTGAATAAAAAAGAAACATTGGATGTTAGCATGCCACCCATGATGATACCAACAGATCTTCCATCAAATTCAAAGCTGCCCATTAAAATTGACACTGTCTTATGGATAATTTTATCCGCTATAACATTGTATTATTCTGATCTTATAAATGTCATCAAAACTGATTCTCTTATGGAAGGGTAAGAAATAGTGTTAGTGGTAGTTACAAAGTTTAGTTATGGCTTTAAGTTGGTATAATATAATAAATAGCAATGTCAAAAGCTTGGTTCAACTTCGTATGCATTAAGAAATGCACTTTAAAGACAGCTTTTCATTCAGTGGATGAAATAATGTACAGGAAACAGAACTTCAACACCAACCAGACACTTCACTCTCAGTAACTGGATCTGTGAATGTGATAGTGGTTCAAAACCAGAACAAGTGGTGCAAGACTTATAGGCGCAGAGATGTAGGATTGTATGTGTGCCTACATTGTGCTTTACTACTTGCAACTTGTTTATTAGTAAACTTTTTGCATTACAAATTTTGTATATTTTTTATAGTATTACAAACTTTCATGTGGAAGCATTGCTCATTCCAGCTCAAAAACTAAGTCCATGACAATAGTTTTGGACATTAACTTTATTATTAGGCTAAAAATCTTAGGCTATATGTCGTATATATTACAATGGTATATAACCATCAAGCAGACAATAAAACACACTTTGCTCGAAATAATGTCCAAATTATTTGGCACCACAATGTGGATGCATGTGCAACTTTTGGGGTTGAGCTTCCAAAGAAAAATGGACACCATGATTAAATGTTTTGCCAATTAAAGTGTTTAGTATTAGTAAACTCGGAATCAGGGCCATGTGAGCAACATCTTACTCCCCAAAATTCACTAGTGAGTCCTTATGTTTATGATGGCTTTTACATATAGAACAAGAAACCGTAGATCTATGGCTGTAAACTCCTTCAATGTTGGGGAAAATTCACATTCATCCTTTCAGCATAGAATAAACAATTTCTAAGATTTTTTCAGAAAAAAATAGTAAATGTGCTGACAATACAGTAGTGGGTGGAAAAAAGTTGGGGAAGGACCAGAGTTTTCACAAAACAAAATTCATGAGATAAGTCAACAATGGAACACTTTATGTCCAAAAAAGTAAAGTGGAAATGGGGGTTATGGGGACTTGTCCCCTAAAATTTTTTAGCAAATATAACCTTATTTTTGTCACTTTTTGGCCTAATAATGTGTTTTTTTATCAAGTGTGTGGTACCATAATTTGCACATTGTGTGGTGCCATAATTTGCTTTGTATCCCATCTTTGTAACTAAATTCAGCAAATTAAAATTGGATTGGGAAAAAAATTGTTAAGTTAGCTTACCATGTAAAAAAAATCATTCACAAACAAAGAAAAAATTTGTGTAGCTTAGCATGGTGTAGCCTTTTTGCAGGTCAAAGCTTTGAAAATCTGAGGTGTCCCCACCTTCACCTATAATATTTTCACCACACATTTCACTTCAGCTTATCGCTAAAGCTAAGGTGTTGTAACCGTGCCATATTTTAAACTGATTGTCCTGCTTCGGTATCGTGCACGTTCTAACGTTTGCGTTTTGTCGCTTCAACCTTTTTCTAGACCTTTGCTATGTTTGGCATCATATATTGTTTTTTTGTTGTGATGGTTCGAAATAAAAAACTGAAACATTAGCACTGAAATGTATCAATTTAATTGTAAATTAACTGGGCTATTTGAGTGAGCAGTGTTTACTTCGGAATGCTACATTATTTTGTGAATTTATGTGGTGAACAAAAAAAGTTTTACTTTCTCAATCCACTTCTGAAACTATACATGCCCAAGGTCGCTGGTTAGGTGAGTAAAATGTGGTTGAGCGAGCAAAAACATTTTGCAAAAATGGAAAAAAATTACTTATTGAATGTTGCATGTAAAATTACAAGCCTAAAAAAGCTGCACGTAGGTGGGCCCCTAGCCTGGGGTTTGGGAAGCAATAAATACGGTCTTGTAGCATCATAGCGTGATTTAAAGCTATCTTTTTAAACAGACAAAAACATTGAACAGACTAAAATAAGTGGGTTCTTGTCGTGGGACCCCCACCCAGGGGGTTAACATCAACCTGCTGTGAATATATCATCCCTGATAGCAATAAAATTGAAGGCCAACTGTTCAAAAATGCTTCGGTCATCGCAATTTACGTCATTAATATTTCACCTTGTTGCTTCAGGACAGCTTTCACACTTGCCATTTGCTTTGGAGGACTTTCCCTAGCTGTGGCCTTCTACCTCATTATCTGGTGTAGTTATATCAGAGGGATCAGCACCGACGACTGGGAATCCCACAATCCTTTCGCAATTCCTTTAGCTACAGGTTCTGCAGTCATCTCTGGCATCTGGTTAGTTGCACACAAGGGTGTGAGTTGTGGTATATTTATTGTAAAATTTAGCTGAATATAAACATCAACATAGTACCGTAAGAAATCAAATTCCACTTGCGTCGGTGGGAATACTTGTGAACCAGGAACTTTTCCAAGGGGCCCGGAAACAACTGCGTATTGTTTCGATATAATTTGTTTTTCTTAAAAAAATCCGCAAATCAAGACATAGTGCGTGGATTTTGCGGACATTGGGGAGGGGGTCATTTTCCAAGGACAGCCCCTTAGAAAGAAGTGACGAATCATGCAAATAGGTCAAAACTATAAAGACTTCTGTCGGGACCGACAAGAATACCTGCCAAATTCTACTGTATTGCAAACTACAGGTACTGAAGACCAGTTGGTGCAGTGGCGGCTCGTGCCATGGGGCTGCAGGGCTGCAGCCCCCCCTGAAAGAAAGAGAAAAAAGGGAAGATATGTTTTCCTCTGTGTTTGTCCGACCCGATTACTTTTTTCACTTATGGATTGCGGATTGAAAATTAAAATATTTAAAAATTTGTTTGGAAACATGGCTTTGGGACAACATTCTTTGCAGCCCCAGATTTTGGATTTCAAGTGCTCTGATTGGCTAAAAAATATCCTTGAAGCTCCACCTCTTTTGGTATTTTACAGAATACATAACAGCAATTTTTGAATCTGTTGGGGCTGCATGGAAAACAGCCCCCCTCCCCTAACCGAATAATTCTACAGACTTTTTAAAGTTAAGTTTTGTTTCGCAGAGTAGCGATGAGACATGACTGTAAATGTGATAGCTGTAGGATTAGGGTATTCAACAGGTTATAGGATGTACCGGTACTAGGGCAAGAAAACAACAGTGCTAGGACAAGAAACAATAGTGCTAGGACAAGAAACAATAACTTACACTGGATCTCGAACCTCAATCGTCTTAGGCTACTGTGTGACTGTGATGTGCAGTCTGACCATAAAAAGAGCTCAACACCTGCTCTCCTGGGCCACATCAAAACCTGCTTTTGCCTGAGGATGGGTTTCTTTTATGTCCGGTTTTCTTTATCCATCCTATTATTGTTATTACAAAGTGGCTATTTTTACACACTTGTTGCCATAGTTACAATCAGGTGTTGCCAGAGTTAGGATTAAAGTTAGGTAGGGTTAATTAAGGTAAGGGTTAGAGTTAGGAATAAGGTTAGGGTTTTGATCTTTGCCCAGTTTTGATCTTTGCATGTGACTCCATGCTGCTGAGGGTTGGTATAGTATTTTCTAGGGCAAGGAACGATAATTGTTTCCACTCAGTGATCCGTCAGGAGTGATAGATAGTTAAGTTAGGTGCTTCACTAGTGTCTGCCCTCTAGGTCTAGTACCGGTATGCTGCAGAAGTGCATCTACATGAATGATTTATCTTCTGAATTAAACGGTCTTTCTGTTGGCTGCTGCATTGGCAACTCCTGTCTTCAATCATTTAATGTATGCTGAAGGCTTGTGTTGTTTTGCATCAAGTGTCAAGGGACTCCAGAAACTCATCAATGTTTGTCAAATGTATGTAGTTTCTCATGACATTATATTTAATTGCAACAAAACTGTTGGTGTTTTATATAAAGCCTAGATAAAAACAGAGAGAGACTGTTCACCAGGCATTTTATAATAAAAGTAATTTGCGTTCTTCTGGTGACTATTTACTAGGTTACCTCCTGATGTTAAAGATGATAACTAGCTTTTGTATTTCCGACGTTTCGTCAGTCAGCACGACTGACTTTATCAAGGTGGCTAAAACAGGTTAACACAACCTGTTCAGCAACGATGGCACAACACAAAAACGTACTGATAAAATGAATAAAGTAAGCAGCAAGAATCAGAATTAAAACACGCAACAAGATACCTAGAGGTTAAACTGAATGCAGTGAATGCCTAAAACCAGTAGGCTGCTTTCCAACAGCGTAAATTTATCTATCTATTGGGCCACCGTCAAGAAACATTGAAAAGTCATCAGACAAGACAGAAACCAAGGGAATTGGCAATAACAATGATAGAGAAGACGCACTGAGAATGGAAAAGGTGAAGTTAAATTACTTTAATTACTAATAATTACTTTAACTTTAACTTCACCTTTTCCATTCTCAGTGCGTCTTCTCTATCATTGTTATTGCCAATTCCCTTGGTTTCTGTCTTGTCTGATGACTTTTCAATGTTTCTTGACGGTGGCCCAATAGATAGATAAATTTACGCTGTTGGAAAGCAGCCTACTGGTTTTAGGCATTCACTGCATTCAGTTTAACCTCTAGGTATCTTGTTGCGTGTTTTAATTCTGATTCTTGCTGCTTACTTTATTCATTTTATCAGTACGTTTTTGTGTTGTGCCATCGTTGCTGAACAGGTTGTGTTAACCTGTTTTAGCCACCTTGATAAAGTCAGTCGTGCTGACTGACGAAACGTCGGAAATACAAAAGCTAGTTATCATCTTTAACATCAGGAGGTAACCTAGTAAATAGTCACCAGAAGAACGCAAATTACTTTTATTATAAAGCCTAGATGTTGAAATTTGGCTATAATCCGATCATATATAATACGGTATTTAAATAAAAATCGTATCTGCTTTGAGACCCTTGAAATATATTGGAGTAATAATTAACGCTTCTACCTGATGATAAAGACATGAAACGACAATTACGGTCATTGTATTGTTCTGAAAACATGTTAAAAGCAAGGTTTTCCAAACGTTTGATTGCTGTTAAAAATGTGTTGTTTCGTTCCTATTGTATGCCTTTATATGCCTGTCAACTATGGTGTAACTATCTTCTATCCAGTAGTAATCGCTTACGTGTTGGATACAATAATTGTTACAGAATGTTGTTTAATCTGCAGAGACGATGCAGCATCACCTCTGCATTCGTTGATAACAATATCACCATTTTTCAAGCTTTCATTTGTAAAAAATTATATCAGTTTGTAACCCGCTGTAACTTGTCTTCCAACCAATGGATATATGAACTAATGCGAACAGACTGTTACACTCAATCTTTGTATTTGGTACATTACGACTCAGCTCTTCGGAGTTGAGTATCTGCTTTGTTTCTACTTTCATCTTGAGTCTGATGCAAATAAATAAAAAAAAAATATCATATATATATGGATACTCTTATTTTGACTCTGAATCTACCTTCATTTAAAAAAATTGACAATGATTTCATTTGTCTTAACAGGTTTATGCTATAATAATTTACACTTTAATTGGAACATTTTGCAATTTATATACAATGGATAATTCTGTAATGTCATTGAAAAAAATTAGGTTTTCCCAGTTGTCTCTGCAAGAAAAACTTAGCATCAAAGCACAAGGAAGACCCACTCCAAACCTTGACATTTCCCAATCATCCACCAGTAGAGGTAACCCTTATGCAAGGAAGTTTAACAGAAATGTGTATGATGATCATGACTGGCTGTGTGGCTGCAACAGTGAAAATGCTTTCTTTTGCTTTCCCTGTTTACTGTTTGGTGGAGATCAAGAACATTCCTGGACCAAAGTAGGTGTGAAAGACCTGAAACATCTCAGTAGAAAGACAGAGAAGCATAGTAGATCAACTTTCCACATGAACAATACTTTGAGTCTTTCAGTGCTTGGCAGAGTTAATATTGCTACACTTATAGATTCTGGATATCAACTCTCCATTACTAAACATAATGAAGAAGTAACGAAGAACAGAACAGTATTGTCAAAGATTATAGATTGTATAAAATTTTGTGGCAGATTTGAATTGCCATTAAGGGGACATGATGAAAGTCAAGGCTCAAAAAATCCTGGTGTGTTCATGGGGTTAATTGATTTTGCTTCCAATCTTGACTCACGCTTCCAAAATCATTTTAATTCTGCAAAGGTATTCAAAGGTACATCCAAAACTATTCAAAATGAGCTTTTGGAAACGATTCTTGAGCTTTGCAAAAGCAAAATTAAAGAAGAAATATCACAGTCTGAATTTGTAGCAATCATGTGTGATGAAACTACTGACATCTCAGAGAAGACACAGATGGTGATTGTACTACGGTATGAAAGTCATGGGAAGCCTGTTGAAAGATTTTGGGTTTTTTTAATCCTGCTAACCAGACAGCAGAAGCTCTGTCTTCAATCCTATTTCAGGAACTTAAAGTTTTGCTTGGGAGCAATACATCCAAACTTGTAGCACAAACTTATGATGGTGCTGCTGCTATGAGTGGTGCAAGAAATGGTGTGCAATCAAGAATCAAGCAAGTATATAGCAATGCACACTTTGTCCATTGTTATGCACACCAGCTAAACTTGGTTATACAAAAAGCCACTTCGCAGAATACCAGTGTCAGAGTCTTTTTTAACAGTCTTTCGGGAATCCCAAGTTTTTTCTCCAAATCTCCTCAAAGAATGGCTGCTTTGGACCAAGTTGCTCAAAGGCGTATTCCTCGCCCATCAGCAACACGATGGAATTTTAAAAGCAGGACGGTGAATGCTGTATCGGAGGTAAAAGACGCACTTATAGAATGCTGCTCAACTTTGGAACAAAGCAACTCTTCGGTGACTGGCTTTGCTGCTGCTGGTATAAAACGAATGCTCATAGATCCAAAATTTGTGTTTTGGTTAGATTTCTTTTCGAAAATCATGCCTCATGTTGACATACTGTTTGCTCAGCTGCAGTCTGTGGAGCTTGAGTCATTCAAAGTGCAGTGCTCTCTGGATAATTTTCTGTCAGCAATACAAAGAATAAGGGAAGGCATTGCTGCAGACAATGAGTCACCTTCACCCACACGGAGAATGCCTGAATCCCAAATCATTGATGCTAAAGAAGTATGTGATGTTGTCTTAATGCAGTGTCAAGAAAGGTTCAAGTTCACCAATCATCTTGAAGCAAGCACTTTATTTAATTTGAAAAATGCTTCACAATATGCAAGACAGTTTCCAGAAAAAGCTTTAGAAAAATGTTGTGAAGCATACCCTATGTTAATCAAAGACAAGCTCAAACCGGAGCTGTCTGTTCTCTATTCTAGAAATGACATGCATTCAGTGAGTGGACTTGTGCAGCTGCTTTCGTTGCTAAACCTGGAAGGAATGCAATCAACTTTTTCTGAAGTAATAAAGCTAGCTAAAATTCTACTTACCACTCCAATGTCAACAGCAGAACCAGAACGTTGCTTTTCATCACTGAAAAGGATTAAAACCTTTTCCCGCAGCACCATGTGTACTGAAAGACTTTCTGCATTAGCCATGGTGTCAATAGAAAATCGCTTAATAACTGAAACCAAAGATTTCAACGAGAGGGTAATTGACCATTTTGCCATGGCAAAAAGTCGCCGAATGGAATTCATCTATAAATAAAGGTCCGCTGTCCTTTATATGTGATGCTCAGTAATGTGTAGCAAAGAGTAAATGTGGCACCTATGGCTTGAGCGAGATCAATGGTTATAATTACAATATGTGTGTGTGTATTTGTTTGTTTTTGTAATGTTAGGTTCAGTCGTGTTCTCATTGCTTTAAGAATTGGCGCTCCAATTGTTTCTGGAATGAGGAGGCGACTGATTCTTAACTAATTCATCTACTTGTTTTAAAGTGTCAGGTTTGGTGGCCGTGCTTAACTATATTTATCGATGCATATACCGCAATATTAGATCCTTTCATGCACGTCTTAAACCATTAAGGTTTTGCCACCTTTTCCTTTTGTTGGTTTTGTTACTGTATTTCTTTTTTACAATATCATTTCTTTTGCATTCTGTCAAAGAAAAATAATTTGAATTGAACTGAATTATACTTGCCATCCAGTGGGCATTTATACTTGTGATAGAATTGAGATTTTGTCTTTGTCCTTCTGTATTGTGATACATGCAGGGTTGCTAGCTGGCTTCAGCTGGCAAAAGATAATTTTTGTAGGAAAGAATAAAAAATGTTAACTTCCAAGCATTTTTAGTTCTGGAGCAGTGGGTGCATACATGCAGGGTGCTCCAAAAAATATGTAGCTACGGTTATACTACATGTATACTGCAATATACTGTGTGTGTGCGAAGATTATGTACTTTGTAATGAGATCGTTTTTAACTGCAAAAAGTCGTTTGCTATGTATTTTCTAACTAATCACTTAAAGTTAAATTTAAATCCAATTTCACGGCTCAACGGAAGTCAAATCAAATCTGTAGATAGCGTCAGATACTTGGGTGTATTTCTTGACACGGCAATGTGTGATGACAAGGATATAAACCGACAAGTACGATCATTATACTGTTTTACCAATAAATTAGAATTTTACAAGAGCTCCAGTGAAGTTAAAAATGTTCTCTTCCGTTCATATTGTACCCCAATGTATGCATGTCACCATGGGAAAATTATCACCAACGTGAATTAATCGCTTGCGTGTTGCATTCAATAATGCATTTAGAATTATTCACCATTTGCCCAAACATTATAGCGTAGGCTACGTGAACATCAAGTCTTGTGTAACATTGTATGTCATATAACATTCGATGCATTACAACGGAAAAGGGCCTTTTTTTTGTTGGGTAATGTGAATCATCGTCAAACTCTATTGTTGATTCCCTGATAAGGTATGACTGCTATCGTAACTCAAACTACCTCCTTCATTATAATACCACTATGTAGGCTATGCCGTTACCTAGCCTTGATGGCTGCTATGGCACAGCAGTGATATCAACATTCATCGATTGATAAAGTTTAAATTTCTTTTTATAGTTGGGTGTTTGAACAGATTAAGTATGATATTTCATTTTGAATATTGATTTTTGTTTCGCATGTTTAATTTGTGTGATATGGATCGCATGATCTGAAATGGACGATTGATTAATAAATTTATTGCTTACTTCAGCGTCATTCCTGTGAATGTACTTCTGTTTGTCTTTTGTTTCTGTGTATTTTTTTGTGTGGATCGTATGTGGACAATCGTGTCCGATGCCGGCGATCGACAATAAATATTTGCAGACAACAAACTGAGCGAACTATTGAGAAAACGACGAAGTGCATAGAACATAGTTTGATTTGTATTTAGCACTGATTTTGAATATAAAAATTTGAAATATTAGTATTTTTCAAGCTCTACAGCAGCATTTTTGACTGTTATTCCACTCCCAAATTTCTTTTGAAAATGCTCTCAAAATGCACCAAATTAAATGTAATTGTAAAAAATTTTCTGGGGGAGGCCCCCCAGACCCCCCGCCGTGGGTGTCGCCTTCGGCGACACGCCCGCAAGGTTCGCCTGATATCGCCCTCCAACAATTCTTGGATATGCTGCCTTGCAGCCCCCCCAATTCAGGAGGCCACCAGCCGCCACTGAGTTGGTGTGTAAGGTTCTTCAAAACATTTTGGATTTTGTAATACTAAAGAACGATACTAATAAAAGCGCTTCATCTTTTTCAGTTGGAACATCTCACTTTGGCATGTTTACGGCATCAAGACTCCTTTGCTTATACTCATTTTAGTTATGGGCTTTGTGATGATCGTCTCCATACTTCCCACTGGTTCAAGCGTAGAAAGAAACAACCCAAGGCAGCCTCTTAACAACTCGAAATGGATGCAAGCTCACGGAAAAGGAAAAATTGAATAAGAACTTTTATTATATTTACTGTGGCAACACCACGAAACTAATTGCTTCATATTCTGTTACATAGTTAATATATTTTTATAATACACGATAATTTGTGTTCGTTATTTGTTCATTGAATATACATACTAGGCTACGGTACTTAGAAAAAGCGAAACGAGGCACACCACCTACAAAAACGTGTAAATAAAATAACATCTCGCATCTGAACACATTCTTTCGTGACAAACTTCTTAAATCTACTCGGCAACACTGCACTATCAAGTTGACAAATATCTAAATTGATTGCTGGTCTAATATACTGCATAAAAAAGTAATGTCTTGTGGCTCAAGAGAGCTTTCCTAACGAGAATTTCTTGTACATTTCGGTTGCAGTGAACAGCATTGAGTCAATAATTCCGGCAACAGTAAAGGTTCCGCCAATAATAGCACACACCTGGATAAGAATAAAATGGAATTAGAAACTGTTGCAACTCCAACATGTACACACAACAGTTCAACCAACCACAATTGCAGTTGTGACGAATGCCAAAGAGTTGCAGATATTCTGCTTGTAACGGCGGGATTATTCTAAAGGAGCATGGGAGACAGTGATTAAAAAAGTAACCTACCATTGTAATGAAATGGTAGAAAGGTTGTCTCTTCTCGGTATATTTGACTGTGATCGGCGTGAGCTCATATCGAAACCATACAGCTGGCATCACTCTTTGACCGTGTCCATATGCGATATAGTCCTAAGCACAAAATCTTGAACCTAATTAATTCTGATAAACCATTTTTTGTATACCATGATGTTGCAAAAGTAAGAACAAGTAGCTATAAATGCTGTTCAAAACGAAATTCTCCACAAAAAAGAAATCGAAGTAGAATCAAAATAAGTTAATTTTGCGTTGGAAATGAACAATTCGTGGTGTGGTTGTGTCAAGCACTCACAAGTGTTTTCAAGTTTAGATTATTGTTTGCCTCGCAATCACACCGAAACAGAATTGGTCATGAATAGCAACCAATAGCGGGTCTAAAAAAAAAATTGTGGGAAGCACCAGAGCTAAATGTCTACAAGAAAATGCAAAATGTCTACTAGAAAATGGACAAGGTAAAATTTGAGGTCTAAAGAAGCGAATTTAGAAAACCAACACTTCGAAACCGCATTTAAGTACGTGGCTAGATACAAGAACAGACTGTGTGGCGACTCATATCTTAGTCTTACCTTGTAAGCATGAGTGTATTGGTACAGAAACCGCGTTTGACCGTTGATCGGTTCATATACTGTTGGTACAATCTTCATCACGTAATCATGAGATGAAAGTGCTGAAAAGATCATTTTAAATGAGATTTCGAACAACACTGTCCTCAAAGACGATTTTAAACGCAATTAAAGTAAAGCATACCATGTTTATCAAACGTCTTCTTTCCTTCTAATGCGTTGAAGGCTTGGGACTTCACATTTGGAATCTACAAAAAACATTGTCCGGTCAAGGTTAGTTTTAGAACAGTATATTAGCAGAGAAAGGATGCTGGTTACTAAATTCATTATAAGTAAAGCTGATATAAGCGTATAATGTCTTTCAAATTTTTAGATCAATACTTAGAAAGTGTGAATGTAAAAATACTGTAGGCTACAACTAATCGAAAAATGGTGTGTTTCAAAGACCAATCATTATTTGTATATCGATTGTTGAAAAATAGAAACCATCCATACGGTACCACAATTCTTTCGCCAATTTTCAGCTCTTTTATTTCATGATTCATGTCCGGGTTATCGGGCTGGCTTCTCGAGCTGTGAGTCGAAACGTGGAAGTTACCAGGGACCTGAATATTTCATAACAACTTATGACTCTTAACAGCTGTGCAGTTTCATTAATTTGCAACTGATTTGGCCAAGGTGGACTGAAGTAGGTACATGTAGAAGGAATTTATGAATGTCTTTTACACACTTTGAAATTTAATACCGGTATATACTTTAGCAAAATAGCAGCTTCTGAAAACGACAACGTGCATACAATATATGCAGTGACTTCTTTGAAAACACACAGTTAATCGAAGTTACTTGTTCAAAATCGTTGACACATATTCAGTTGAGTTGTGGTTATTAAAAGAAATTGCGTGGTGCGTTATTAAAGGAAGTAATTGCGAGTTGAAAGACGCAGACGATTTTATTTTTTGCTCTTTCGACCCGATGAGTTTTATTTATCCCATAACTGTACTCAAATCTGATGTTGTTGCCCATGATCAGCATAGTTTGTGTTTCTAAAGATTGTAGATCAGGATGTTAACATACGACGCCGTCACGGGATCAAGTGTTAGACCCAATGTATTACATACCGGTAATACAGGTTGATGGCAATCGACAAACTTAATGTCACATGATAAACGAGCATTCCCTGGCTGTATCAAAGCTGCAGCCGCGTAAGCTGGATGCATTCTGTTAGATAGCTTCTAAATCGGTAGGCATGGGGTCGATACTCTGTCGGGTCATACAAATGACTTTTTAAAAATGGTACTGAATCTAATTCTTGCTTAGCACTGCCACTGAGCAATGGAATGGATTTGGGTAATAATGTACTCAGTTGCGCCTTTATAGTATACGCCTGCATTGACATTGTCTGCTTTGTAAAGCGCTGAGGAACAACGCATTCTGCGATGGACACAGCGCCATATAAAAACAAATATTACTATTATTATACAATGGATGATTCTTAATGAAAATACATTAATTATATTATTATTACTTATTATTGAGAATCCAAACAAAATATTAAGGAAACTGATAAATAGTTTCATCAATGGTCCTACTTTGTTTATATGAAAGCTGGACGTAAACAAACAGCCTTTTCCTTCGTTGATAGGAACTTTGTCGGTATTTTCCACCAAGCCAACTTCATGTCTACCCATCGAATCCTGTATGTCCATGCCCAGGTCTAAATAAAAACACGCAAGTTTACAGGAAAATTAGTCATCGATGCAAATAGACCTTGCACATGATCACCATCACAAAACTATTTTTGCAGTCACAAGCCTAAAATTATAATATGTAATTTTACAAAATTTCAACTATCACTAAAAGATTATTAACTCAGCAGGTAACTGAGAAAACTTTGAAACGTATAATACATACCGTAATAATTACTGTACAGTGTACAAGGTGATGCGGGATGATAAGAAAATTATTGTATTACAAGATTCTTTATATTTTATGTTGCAGAGCCACAATAGTAATTTAACATACATTGGTTAATGCTATTTATATTTGGATAAAAAAACTGCGAGAATGTTCTCGTATGTTTAAGGAAACAACAGAAATAGTATTTCCGTTAAGCATTCACTGCACTTGCAAAGGCCGCTCAAAGCAAACACACAAGTTCCGTTCTAACTAGTTTGTTTTAAAAAACACAGCCCAGATGTTTTAACTGCTAACCTCCACTCACTAGTACAATTATTTTATCGCAAAATCATTACCAAGTTCGCTCCATGGCTCTCTATCTGATGGGAGATCTTGGTTAGGTCTATGACGTTTTTTGCTTTATCGACAATTGGCACGATTGACTATTTCAAGCAGTGAAGGCGCGTAATATTTATGATTGCAAGTCGAAATACTCGCATTATATAGAAGGAACCAAGCAAAACATCAAGTGATTGCATTTCGCTTTAAGTTTCAGCGATCGTTGCTTACTTCACAATGTGGATATTAACGACCTGTTTTAGCCTAGTGCCACAAGTTCGCTGTGGTAACAGCGAGTTGCACTAGCTTTCAGAACACAGTTCCCTAGTCATGTGCTATATGACGAATGGTGTTGAAGTCAGTGTCTCGTTGTCTTATGCAGTTCTTTTGTCTGGCTTGAGGCTGCTGTCTTGAATGCTATAAGTCATAACAACATTCAAGACAGCCTCAAGCCAGACAAAAGAACCGCATAAAATAACGACACACTGACTTCAACATCATTCGTTATAGCACATGACTAAGGAACTGTGTTCCGAAAGCTAGTGCGATTCGCTATTACCACAGCGAGCTCGCAGCATCAGGCTAAAACAGGTCGTTAATACCAACATTGTGAAGCAAAACATAAAGATCAAGAAAAAACTGTTCTTTAAAATTACTGTTACTTCCATTATTTTCAAAAAGACAACAACCAACGTTTTTGTACAATTAGTAAAAGTGTAAGGATAGAAAAATATTGTCCAAAGCAGTGTGGTTGAAAGGTTGCAGCAATCATTATACAAACGAACCTGCATACTTACATTCACAGGGCATATTGGGTAA
The DNA here is from genome assembly GCF_918807975.1 of Aplidium turbinatum. Taxonomy (NCBI): domain Eukaryota; kingdom Metazoa; phylum Chordata; class Ascidiacea; order Aplousobranchia; family Polyclinidae; genus Aplidium; species Aplidium turbinatum. The sequence goes on along the minus strand of NC_137480.1, from coordinate 16,831,336 downwards.
AGATATGATTATCCGTACTGGAATGCGGTCGCCTGGGTGCGGGTCATCAACATAAAGTTCATTCACTCTAAAGAACAATACAAGTTTTCAGGTACATAAACTGCAGGAAGTTCAACACGGTACACAGGTACTGGTACCGTACACAATATTATAACATGATGTATTCTTGCCTCAATGGCATAACGCATGAGGTAACTGATAAAACTGTTTCATTAAGATATATTTAGACACAAAACATCAAATATGTACAGTATAACCCACAAAGCTGATTTTTTAACACATGTTGGTAAGACCAAAGTAAAGTCATCTGTTTAAACAAAGCAATTTATGTTGCTCAGTCTTGAAACACGAAAAGTTTACTTTGTTACAAGTGTCACAAGCATAAAACTCTCCACCAAAGTTCAATAAGCCTTTGAATAGCAATGTTTTATGGCTTTAACATGGATTTATGACATAAAGTAGCTCAAGATTAAGGGTTCAGCAGCCACAACTAACAGAGGCAACAGCTCAACAAATCAGAGAAAATTAATATACATGCCATACCTTAAACATAAACATTAGTCTTATTCTTTAATATTATAAACTTACACATCAACTTGAATGAAACTGGCAAGCTCAGATATAAGCAGAAAGGTGATGAATAAGCAGCATCCAACAGAAACTAAAAATAATACCAAATATTATACTGGATTCAACCAAATTTTGTTTCTAAACACATATGGAAGCTTTGTATTAACATATACATCATAAACACAGGCATTAATTCAGGGATAAAAACCTTTCAAGTTTCAGGTTTGATATTTAGGGGTCAAACAAGTTAAAAATGTTTTATTCTTTTAATTAAAAGACCATCCAGTCTTTAAGTTTGTGCCTTCAAAAGGCAGCAAGACACACTGTTGAGCCAGCAAACACAAGGTACGTTTCTTTACATTGCCGCAATAAATTATGTTTGCTATGAGGTACAGCATGGAGGTAGGCTACTCTGGTACTGTGTCAGAAAATTAGATTATAACTGTGATGCTCTGACCACTGACCACCTTGATGCAAAACATTGAAGTACAACCATGTTAAATAAAAAAAGCGCCACTTTGCAACATAATAAAATACTTAAGCTCACTTGCAGCTCCAGTATAAGTTGGTTGTGTTAAGTCTTTGGGAACTTTTCGATAAATATCAAACCTATACCGTAAGTAAGAAATTAAATTTCACAATTATAACTGTTCACTCAAAAAATCTTTCTGACATGTGTAATAAAAACAAGTAAGACTACCGTTCTGTTCAAAGATCATATCAAACTTTTCAAAAATTATATTTCATTAATTAGCCTACTGTATGTCAATTTAAATGCAATGTAAGCTATGTATCTCCAAATCACTAATCAACCAAACATGTACAGTTGAAATCTTTAGGATATTAACAACAGCAATAAAAATGCTGATTATGTACGGTAACAATTAGCCCATATATTAAACCATCAAAATGCAACTCACCTTCTAAAGTCAAATACCATACTTTTAGGTAAAATAGGCAAGATATTGGAAATAAAATATATATCACCCGCACTAGGTGAATGAAACTATTCTAATTGTTATGCTACCACACAACAAGCTAGGCCTAATCACCTAGGACAGGTTATGGAGCATATGCTGCAAAAAACAGATGATTAGGATATTAGAACATCTCAATAAAAGATGATCGTGAGACTATACAATGTTTTAATCCATATTCTCAATCTTTACAATGACTGAGTGTTTATTTATTATTATGTCACATTATGTAAGCACTCGTGAACATCCGTGATCAAATTTATTGTAATATTAGTACTTTTGACGCCTTATTAAAAAAGAACCTTTTTTTCTTTATGCAGCGGTGTATTAACTCTGGTAATAGTTTGATAATGTCTTTGATGAATTCTGACTGTTTTTACAGATCAGACTACTTCAAACAGTATCAGCAGGCTCTTTCTTTTGATTATACTGCCTGGTTAGTTTGTTTTGTCATTTTGGTGTGGTAACTATGGACAAAGTTATTGTCTGCAATAAAACAAGGCAGTGGCTATTTGACCGGCGCCGGTCTTTGAATCCGAAACACTATTTGACCGGTCATGACGTCACTCTATAGGCACTTCTTTCTTTTTCTCTTTCAAAGCAAAAGACGAGAAGAGTGCGTATATAACTTGTAAATTCGACAATTATCTTCAACTGATTGGATGGCGCGTGGGTTACGTCTCTGGTTGGTGTTCCAGAGGGAATGAGTTCGATACTTCGCGGAAGCGTTCTTTTTATTTTATTTTTAACTAAATTTTGACCGGAAGTGACTCAATCGTAAGGCTGCTGCATTTTTGTAGTCAATTTTTATTTTCGGAAGCCTACAGCCCAATTTTTTATGTCTTTTCAACTATGAGTAATAAAGTCAGAGTTTTTTAATTTTCTTGAATTTGAGAATTTCTCTGAATAATTTTCCGTTTGTCATAAGAGGATGTGACCGTGTTTTCCGAACGACGCATTACATTTTTGCGATGTGACCGTGTTTGCCGAACGACGCATTACATTTTTGCGTCGTTCGGCAAACACGGTCACATCCTCTTATGACAAACGGAAAATTATCCAGAGAAATTCTCAAATTCAAGAAAATTAAAAAACTCTGACTTTATTACTCATAGTTGAAAAGACATAAAAAATTGGGCTGTAGGCTTCCGAAAATAAAAATTGACTACAAAAATGCAGCAGCCTAACGATTGAGTCACTTCGGGTCAAAATTTAGTTAAAAATTAAAAAAAAAAAAAGAACGCTTCCGCGAAGTATCGAACTCATTCCCTCTGGAACACCAACCAGAGACGTAACCCACGCGCCATCCAATCAGTTGAAGATAATCGTCGAATTTACAAGTTATATACGCACTCTTCTCGTCTTTTGCTTTGAAAGAGAAAAAGAAAGAAGTGCCTATAGAGTGACGTCATGACCGGTCAAATAGTGTTTCAGATTCAAAGACCGGCGCCGGTCAAATAGCCACTGCCATAAAACAATAGTCTCAGCTGACTGGATTATATGCTCTTTACTGCTTCCTGTTGTCTGCTGTGTTGCATAGGAATTGTAATGAGCTCAAGGTAAAACATAAGAATTATAGCCTCAATAGAAATCAGATAAGGAATTCTGCCCTAACTTGAGAAAAGTTTAAAGCTGTTGAAAAACAAAAAACTTGTATTTTGGAAATTCTTTTAGTCCTGGGCAAAGATCAAAACCCTAACCTCATTCCTAACTCTAACCTTAACCCTTCCTAACTCTGACAACAACTGATTGTAACCATAACAAGTGGATAAAAATAGCCACTTTGAAAACATACTAGGTACGGTACTTTAAGAGCTGATCTAGCCTAGAGTATCTACGGTATAATAAATCAAATCTTAGCTCTCAACATTGTTATGTTAGCAGCAATTTTAATTGTCTTATTTGGTGATTGAGCTGGAATGCAGTAATAAGAATGTTGCCGCTTTATTTATTGTTTACAAAAGCCTCAAGTTTACGATCTTTTAGTCACAAGGCTCATCTTTAATTTTATACCAGGTTTACGATGTCATCACATTACCCAGCTGATTTTCACTGGGCTATGCAAGAAAGAACACAATCGGTACCATACAGTATTTAAAGTCTTCAGTTTGACGCGACCTGGAGTCGAGCTCAGATCTATCAGCTCCAGAGCCAAAGGCGAAACCACCAGGCCACTGAGCTGGTTGACTGCAAATGAGATTTGCAATTGCATGGTATAATCTCATACTCATATGCTGTGCAAATCTGATTTGTTTCTGACGTGTCACTGCTCGCGGCAAACTTGCTCGACCGTGATGTTTTGACAAATTGACAGCGTTGGTGTTCCCATGAAAAAAAAAAAATTGAAAATTGTCAAGTCAATTGGTTTTGTTTTGAATCTGTATCCTCGGCAGTGGCTCCGAAAGGGGGGGGGGGGAAGTCGGGCCAGTTTCCCCCCTAGAAAAACATTGTAAAGGAAAAACGAGTAGCTTTTTGTTTTTGCACTTTTGAGGGGGGCCCATTTTTAGTACTAAAGTAAAAATGTACCAACTAAATAATCAACAAAATCTTAAATGAAGTGCGTAGTTCCAAGTATTTCTCAATCATTGTAAATGTCACTCTCGATGCTTCTCATCAAGAACAAATCATTTTCGTGTTAAGGTAGGCGATGTTGAACAGCTTCAAGACGTAAAATCTGAAGCTGAAATGATTTCTGTATCACTGAACGGTTTCGATTCTATTGATAGTGTCAACTTGAAAACTGGTGCTGTTTTAGCTAAGCGGGAACTATTTTTGCTTGACAACTGAACCTTAACTTCAAAATCTGCGTTGGCCTGGCATAGGATGTTGTATCCAACATAAGTTATCTGGGAAAGTTAAAGGTATCAGTCCAAGCACGATTAAAGAAAGTTAATCCTGTATATTTTTTGTTTATGGATCATCATTATCATCAGTCATCATCTCCGCCTGCAGCAGATTGCGCATCAACATGAGTTATTTGCTTCCAAGAGTGGCGATTTTGAGCCAGCTCGCCCAGTGTCGCCAAATTGAGTCCGGTCCATGATTGGATGTTGTCTTGCCATCGTTTTGGTTGTCTGCCACGTTTTCTTTTTCCTTCTACTTTGCCTTCTGTGCAAACTTTGCTGATTCCGAATTGTGATCTTTTAGTGTGGCCGAACAGTTTTAAAACTTTTGATTTATTAACTTATTGCTGCAATTGGATGTAATTTTGTCATAGTTAAAAAATCTTCTGTTTTCGTATGGTCAAGTAGCCTTTTGTTGGTCATGCTTCTCATGATGTGATATTGGAAGGTAGTGAGTTTTTTATTTATTTGAGTTTTTTATTTATGGATGTTGTTGCTTAAATGTAGTTGGAATTCATAATGTTGCCTACAGACAGCGTTGTTCAAATGTCTTATCATTTTTGGAGTAATTGATTAATTATCTGTAAGCTAGTGGCATCTTTAAAGTTATAGCCCAGTCAGAGGAAAAATTCTGAAAAATCTAAAGAAAGTTGTCCTATCATCTTGCAAAAAAAATTGACTTCGAGAGGGTAATCAAGGCGTGGTGCAGTCAAACCCAATGCTTTACATTACCGTACCCTTTTGCAATTGAAGACCAACAAGAGCTTGATCGGAAGCTGAGTCAATGCTAAAGTAGCCTACAACTAACAGTTTTAAATTTGTGACTGCTTTGCATTATGTGGTAAAAAGTAAAGGTCCCATACTCAGATCAGTAGTGCACCCAGCATGGGGCTAAGGGGGCTCAAGCCCCCCCCAAACCCGCCACAAAAAATGAAGTTTTGACTTTTGTATGTTCCCGATTTATACCTTTTGCTTACAGGTTAGACATGAATAAGACACAACAATACAACAGGGCTGAGCATTATAACAATATATATTTTACATATTTACAAATAGTTTTAACAGTGGAACGTTTTCGGCTTAACTTTAAGCCTTTATCAGGAATCTAAAAATAATTAAAAAATGCAATAAATTTCAACTTCTTGAAAGTAAATTTACATTAAGAAAAGGCAACTACATAAATAACTACAAAAAAGTTTGCACCACAGGGAACGTGATACATCAAGTAAATGTTAAGGAGAATTGGACGCGCCTCCAGCAAATAATTGTTTGTTTAAATTTGGGTTGTAGCATAACAGTGCTTCCCGAATTTTGGTGTTAAATTGGGATTTGCTCTTGCGTAAAATTTTAAATGAGTCAGCAGAGAATTTTTATCTGGGCAAAAAGAACACTTCAAGGGCGCGGGAAGTAGGGGTGCTCAAGGGGCTTCAGCCCCCCCTATAGCTAATTCAGCCCCCCCTGGAACTTTCAAAAATTGCTTCAGCCCCCCCTACAAAATTCTGAAAATTTAAGGTAGCCTACATAATATTTTTTCAGAAAATTATTCGAACAATAATTGCTACGATGAACCGAGTTCCTGTTTCGCGTGGTCGCGCTCATCATTCGCAATAAGAGTCGTCAATCACAGAGAGCTATAATACCTCGCAGTAGCGGTACCAGCAGACTACCAGTCACCCTCCTTACTAACACGGCGGTCCATCGTTTATTGGACATCATTCTGCAATATCCACTTTGCAGCATGCATCCATAAAACAGCAAGAGATCTGGTTGTTATAACGGAGTGCGGGCCAAACTTAAAGCATTATGTCCTGGATCGTTATAGGCTACATTCACTGCAGTAATCATGCTCTTGATTTGATTTTACAATAGCCTACGTTATAAAGGAGGTGAGGGTTATTGCAGATGCCTTAAACTTCGTTCACGATGTTGCAGTTGTAATTCGTAAATCGATCGTCTAAACGTTATCTTTATTCATGTCGCTTTTTGGTTCCGATGAAGTTGCCTGCAATTTGCTGGGTTTATGTCTTACTCGTTGGTGCGTTCGTGCTTCTGTCCTCGCTCATGTTGTTAAGTGCTACCCTACCCTGTTTGGCTGTTGCAATGTCTTGACCCACATGACAGAAGATAGTGCAATGAAAGGAGACGTTCGTGCAAAGATATTCAGCTTGGTAAAATAAGCACGCATGTTTGCGACTACCTGCAGCGGTGAAGTTTTTCAGTTTGCAGAAGCCGTCGCAAGACAACTCCAAAACAAGAAGATCTCTGCTTCTTCATCTTTGGATCATCACCATTTTCCACGAACGGATCAAAAATCTCAGAAAAGATTAATCCGTTTCCATGCTTGCGGAAGCAGCGAACGTCTTTGCGTCTGCCAATAACCTAAAGACGCCAAAGAATCCCCAATAAGTGAGCAAAACTCTAGCAAGATTTCGAAACACAGAGGAATCGGATGCTTTGTCGTCTGCGGGAGAAGGAGCGTGGAAACGGCAATATGGCTTACATCGAAGCCCTTGATTTTGTTCAAGCTGAGCTTGATCGACGATTCAACCAGGCGGATCTGCTTACAGCAGCCAACAGAGAGAAGACCCTTCTGAGCTGTGAAAACGGTGAGGAAGGATCTAATACTGAGATCAGCTTACCCGATGCAATCAGAAACGATCACCTAAAAACGGAACTTACATTGCTCAGCGATGTTGTAAGTGGAAAAACCGCAAACTCCGTTAAAAAAGTTGCTGAAATATTATTGCAACTAAACCCTCGAAGACTAGATCTTTTCAAAGAAACTTGAAAAGTTGTGGAGCTCTGCCTTTGCCTCCCGGTTTCAGCTGCATCATCAGAACGTTCTTTTTCTGCTCTAAGACGCCAGAAAACGTGGTTGAGAAGCTCAATGACACAAAAAAAGATTTACTCGTCTTGCGTTGATACATGTCCATCAAAACATTTTGAACACTGTCGATGCCAAAAAACTCATGATACAGCTCATAGAGAAAAACCTGAGCGTAAAGCAATCTTCGGTATCGTGTGAGAACTCATTTCCACAAACTGTCGTTTTCATATCACTTTCTAATTTGTTAATAAATGCTTTTGTTGTTGCCGTTCTTCGTTTTTTACAACTTACAATGTGTGTGTTTTTGGCGACTTATTACACACAAGAGGGGACCAATTAAACCTACCACCAGTTTGTAAATGCTCTCCCACATAAGGGGGGTCTGGGGGGCGAAGCCCCCCAGAAGCTCACAACACTACCGCAGCTTCAGCCCCCCCTAGAGAAGAATAGTTCCCGCGCCACTGCACTCCATGATATGGTCTTAGGTGGCACTTTTCTTTAAGTCTCTAAAATTCAGATGCTCCAGTACGCTCGTGGTCATGTGGCACAGAACACAAGGGTCGACTTGCCTTCGCTGAGCACCCCCAACATCGCGAGCTCGCATGTAAGGCAACGTCGACCAACAGGTGTGAGGACTAGCGACCCTTTCCCGCAGTCAAATGTCTGGTGGACACAGGGGCGCCGGAACGATTTTTGACTGGTGGGAGTGGCAGGATTATGAAAAAAGGGCACTTTTGTTTACTGAAAGACCAATTTTTTTAAAAGTTTTAAGATAAGCTATAGCGATAATGCTCATCTATCAGCTCACAATTGAGTAATGATAGCCTATAAGTGTCCGGTATACAAAGAAGGGCGTCATGCTATGTCATATTGATGTAACCTACTGAGTTACATAATTTTGTGGCGTGAATATTATTTTAAGCCAAAAATGAAAGATTATAATTAGGCTAAAAGCGAATAGCAGAAATTGTTATATTGCAAAATGTGCAGTAGCTTACATGACCTTAAAAGGGCACCACTACCCCTCCATCTACAGACAACTTGAAGTAGGGACAGTAGAATACCGGGACGACTCACTTTAATGATTTTTCCTACGAAAAGGACAGCTGGAGGGTTACTAAAAAGTTCAAAAATTAACAGAACTGCACAACGTTTTCTTTGCTTTTAGGTAAATTTATTCTCATCAAATGAATTGTTATATTTGGTTAAAATTTTGGGTGCTAAAAAATCTGCAAAACCTCACTACAGCAGTTTGAGGCTACTTACCGTTACCGCTGTTGCGTGAAGTATACCGCTGCATTATCATGACTTGAATACTATTAAATGAACATGATATCACATATTTCCTACTTTTATTTTGGCGATACACACTTTGTACAAACGTGGGCAGGTCATATAAACTGCACCTGAGTATGCGACATATGGCAGTAGACCTCAAGCTGTAGTTGCATCAAATTTTGTCAAAACATTATGACCCTCCAGTAAGTTGTCCATCTTACTTTTGAGTGAGCAATCCCCTACTTCTACCATCCTTAACTTGAAGGTGGGGGAGCATCCCCCCCCCCCGCTTCCGGCGTCCCTGGGTGGACATACCGATGTACTGTACGTCAATGCTGAATCACACGGACATGTAAAATTATATACGATATTTGAGCAGAAAGACGAAAGCGTCTGGGACTTTAATTGAAAATACGAACTAATTTTGAATGTTTTGTAAGTAGGAAAAATGTCCACATCACATTTACTGTTCACAAAATTAGTGTTTTGTTTCAAACTGTTTTTGCGCTAGTTGTTGTTTTCGCACTTATTTGTGTTGGCAAACGGAAAGCTAATTCTATTTTGTCATAGGGGAGAGTGGGGAGGTTTGAGCCACTGGGAGGTTTGAACCATGGCTGTTATTGCGGATACCATAAAAGTAGAAATGACGTAACTATGTCTGTAGACAGAGGAAGTAAAGTGATTCCAAAGCATGTCTACGTTAGAGCGATAGCAGCAGCGATTTTAGCGCAAGCAGGTTAGAACTTGTTTTCCTTGCAAAAAGTAAATTTTAGGAATTTCAGTTTGTAGCTGCATGCCATCTTCGCTGTTTTACTTAGGCAATAGTTAATACTACCATGAGTAGTCCTATCTAAAAGGTGTTTAATGATGCTGGCAAATGCTCTGTAAGTGAAAGATTTAATAGCTGATTAGACAAGTTTCTTAAAATGGTGGCAACAGGGAGGTTTGAACCAGTTGATTCGGGAGGTTTGAACCGGTGGCTCAAACCTCCCAGAAGAAAATAAGTTTTAGTAGCTTCTTCTGAAATAGTTTGCGGTCTGTAGTAGTCAATGTATTGTAAGTCTAGTGCTTTAGTATGCATTTGGCTACTTATAAATAGGCTATACAGTCTATGTTAACTGTAGTAATATTGCGAATTGCTTACACAGGGTATTCCTATTGGCCACAGTAAATTACAAGCATTAGTTGAATTTAAGTTTTTATTTCCATCACTATGCCTCGCAAACATGTTAGAACTACAAGCCACGCATCAGCCACTCGTGAGGAGATGTTGCTTGCTTTGGAGGAAATAAAGAATGGAATGTCGATCAGAGAAGTTGCCAAAAGAAGACATATTAACAGGACCACTTTAGGTCGCTATTACAAAGAGTGCAATCGTCCTGGATCTGATAATGGTAGACTCTCAGAAAACATTGGCTATAATAGAACGAAGGTAAAAAGTCTGGTGTTTCCTTGGGAGTTGGAAAGTCTGCTCGCACAGCACATAAAAGACCTGGACGATAGATTTCACGGACTCACACGCACCAAATGCCGTGAGTTGGCTTTCAGTTTGGCTGACAAGAACAACATTCAGATGCCAAGTAACTGGGTGGTTTCTAAGATGGCAGGTTTGTTTTATTTTAAGCCTATGTTGTTTAAAAATTGAATGAGACTGTTCACCAGGCATTTAATTCAATAACATGATACGCTCTTCTGGTGTAAAATAAGCAAAACTATCACAAGGTGTTTTTAGTGATAATCTGCATTTATTTTCCGACGTTTCGTTAATCAGACACGATTAACTTGTTTATTAATTCTGTGTGGAAAATTGTGTACGGTAGCACATTGTAGATCACATTGGTTTGTTTTTTCGACATTACTCAACACACACCACCTCTCAATTCTTTCCCATAAACTTTTGCAGGAATTGACTGGTTTGAAGGTTTCAAGGAGAGACACCATCTGACATGTCGTAAACCAGAAGCGACGTCTTTAGGAAGAGCGACAGCTTTCAACAAAACAACTGTTGGGGAGTTTTTCGACAACCTTGGAAGAGTTATGGACAGGTCTCGTAACAATAGCCTAACATTGCTTTGTACTTAGCAATTCTTATGATCTGAAAAAGGCTTCATTGTATCGTTTTGTGTTTTAGGTACAACTTTGCTGCAAGTAGAATATACAACCTTGATGAAACAGGTGTCACAACCGTGCAAAGACCAAATCATATCGTGACAACGAAAGGAAAAAAACAAGTTGGTTCTGTGACATCTGCAGAGAGAGGAGAACTTGTAACAGTTGTAGGCTATGTGCTGTCAGTGCTTCAGGTGTTGCCATTCCCCCCATGTTTATCTTTCCAAGAGTAAGATATAAGGAGGAATTTGTTAGACATGGACCAGCAGAATCCATTGGAGAAGGTACCAAATCTGGGTGGATTAACGAAGAAAAATTTTTGGTCTACTTGAAACATTTTGTGAAGCATAGTGGTTGTTCCCCCTCTCAACCTGTCCTCTTAATTCTCGACAACCATGAGTCTCACGTTTCTTGGGAGGCTGTGGAGTTTGCTGATAAAAGTGGCATTGAATTGCTGACTTTGCCTCCTCACACTTCTCACAAACTTCAACCGCTTGATAAATCAGTGTTTGGGCCATTTAAAGGCTATTACAACCAGGCTGTAGATGGATGGATGCGAACCTACAACAACAAAACTTTTCGGATTTATGACATTCCACAATGCGTTAAGGAGGCTTTTTTAAACGCTATGACGCCAAGGAACATCACTTCTGGCTTTGCCTCTACAGGAATATATCCTTTTAACAAAAGTATATTCACAGACACAGATTTTGCCCCATCACTTCTGAGTGATAGACCAAATCCCCAAACAAGTACCTCCCATCAACCTGAAGTGAATGAAGCTAATGTTATGGCCGCAGTTCCCAACACTATTGCTAACCGATCAACTGATAATGCTTATTTCTTTGAAGGTGCGACACATTTACCCGTATCTTCATTGCAAGATCTCGAGGAATATCACGCCTCAGAAAGCTTCATACCACCCAACGAAGTTATTCCATTACCATCAAGCAAAACCCCAAGAGTTCAACGCAAAAGGAAACGAGTAAAAAGTCGGGTTCTCACAGAGACTCCAGAAAAACAGGCAATAAAAATTCAGCACGAAGAAAGACGTGCAAAGCAGGAAAAATTGCTCAGAAGAAAACAAAAAATTATTAGACCAAAGCCAAAGAAACCCCCCACAAAACGTGTGCTAGCTCTTAATGAAAGCTCAAGTTCTGATGAGGATGATGCAGTTCCTTTGGACGATATGTCAGACACAGCATCAGAGAGTGGAAGTAGTGTAAATGAAGAGCAAAATCCCAAAGAACTTGCTGTAGGAGATTTTGTTGTTGTTAAATTTAATACCAAAGAGAACACACGTCATTACATTGGCAAGATAGATGACGTGGGCACAATCGACGAGGAGCCTGAAGCTCGCTTCTTGCAAAAGGTTCCATCTACAAATAAGAGTGGAAAGCCATCATTTACATTCAAAGAAAATGATGAAGGGTCTTTTCCACGAAGCGACATAGTAAAAGTTTTACCCAATCCACAAAAAGCGGGAGGAACTGCAAGAAGGGAGAGCCATTTTATATTCAATTGTTGCCTGAAAGAGTTCAATTTGGAATGATAACATATTGATGTTGACAATGCTTAATTACTCTTACGAGACAGTTGATTGACAGTTACTGGTCGTTGTTTGTGTTGCATGTTTTTTATTATTTTTGTACTTATACCGCTGTAAATGTTTGAGACATCTTTTTCATTGATTATTTGTGAAACAATGTGTATTTATCCAACTTTGAAAAGGTGGGTTAAATTACCCCAGTGTGGTTCAAATCACCCTTTTGAGTGGTTCAAATCACCCCAACCCAAGGGTGATTTGAACCACTTGAGAACTTGCTGAAAATACTTTATATTTTTCGTTGTAATAAATTTCATTTGCAAATTCACTTTGGGCTTGCTCAAGTACATCCTAGACTTGGATGTCATGCAAAAAAATTGCTGAAAAATTGAATCCTGAAGCAGACATTAGGAATATTGAGAAAAGTGGTTCAAACCACCCCACCCTCCCCTACATGACGAAAAAGTCGAGATCTATAGAAGATTCCGAGAGTGGACGTAGGGATGAGAGTGCTGATGGTTCTAATACCATGGGGTTCACTAGGCCAACTTGTAATCTGATTGAGAGAACGAATCCTGATGTATCGGCAACCGGTGGGTTGTGGCCGGTGAGTGCCTTTAAATATTAATCAAAGGAATGGGCATTGGCCTACTGTCATTATTGTCGCAAATCACTCGGCCAACATTTCTAAATTAGCCCCCCCTAAATTTTTTTGTGGGTGCGCTACTGACTCAGATACTGAGCTTTGGGGAATGAGAAGATAAGGTTCTCATTATACTATGCCTTCGGCAATAAGGAGAGTAGGGTGGCCAGTTCCTTTCTCTCGGCCGCCTTTACTTCAGCAACTACGCCCACCCAATTTATCACACCCTGGGTAGAGGTGAGCGGTGTTTTTCAACAGCCAGCTAAAGCCGGGAGTCGAACCAGGTTTGCATAATTGGAAAGCCAACGCCTTATCCATTGCGCCATCTCACCGCATTATGTGGATTACGGTCCTAAACTAGATTCACTGATGAATTTAACGAAATTAAAGGAAGATGTTATCTAAGTAAGAGAAAGCTGAGAAGAGTAGGCTACTACTTGCAAGCTAAAGTTTTGATTGATTGATTGATTGATTGATTGAATCTTTATCCTCGGACTGGGAAAGCTTCTTGCAGAGCTTAATCCTGGCAGTTTCGCATACTTGTAGAGGCTTTGAATCACTGACGCAGGCCCGGTCACCGAGATTGACAGAGTGAAGTTTCCGATTGTTGAAGTCTTGTTGCCGGGGAACTATTCCATCCATTAGATGCAGCTGAATGGAGAGCAGTCCTTAACGTGCGTTGCTCAAGCGCACACCCCGAGAGTCGAACCAGCGCCGCTTGATCTTGAAGCTTCTTCGTTCCAGAAGTGACGCGCTAACCAATTGAGCTATCGGGGCGGCAGTGGCAATTACAAATTTAAAAGAAAATGATTTTCTTTTCCTGAGGACAGCACGCTTTTATAACTCCACTTAACTAGCTGACTCATTCGAAGGAAATGTATTCTACCGTACATTGCAAAGCATTCGATAGTTGTTGGAATTGACAAATGTATCAACAAACTCAAACATATCGTCGATGAACAAGTGAATAAAAAAATAACAGTTAACCTCTCAAGTAGGCTACATGTAGCTCCACACAGAGTGAAATTTACATGCCTTTTGACTCTTTTTTATTTCTTTAAAAGTAATGTCTTTTTAGACATTAGAATAAAAAAGAGTCAAAAGGCATGTAAATTTCACTCTGTGTGGAGCTACATGTACTTGAGAGGCTAACTGTTATTTTTTTATTCACTTGTTGATTCATTCATATCAGTTTGTATCCTATGTGGATCCTTCTCTGGTATCATGGGCCAATCCTATAGATGTTTGCTGGTACACCCCTTCATTTTCTTTGAATATCGTCGATGAGTTTGAAATTCCATGAAAATTTCATCGTATGTCTGTTGTGCAGTTGCGGGCATGTGGGACAAATTTAAACCATTTGTAGGCTACAACAATGACATTTTTCAAGACATTTTGGATGAGTTGGTACTTTTGACAGAAAGCCACACAGCAAACTTCAGCTGCAAACCAGAACGAACCACACCATAATCTCTACACAAGGAATCATTGATTGCAACTTTTGAAAGGTTTTTCCAAATAGTTTTGTGATGATTTTTTTGTGTTCCAGTAGAGCTACCTCCAACGGTTGCGCTTTGAGAACGTGGTTTTAACAATTATTGAAATTTGTAAAGAATTGTTTGCGCTCCAGTAAAACCGATTGAAAAGCCTAACTATACATGTTGTGCATCAATTCAGATGTCGCAAAATTTTATTATTTGATGCTGTGATCCGTAACTTTGCATTGCAAAAAGTCCAGAAAGGGTTGAATTAAACCAGGGATGTCCAAAGTTCGGCCCGCGGGCCAACTCCGGCCCACGAGACGTTTTTGTATGGCCCGCGCCTGTTGTTGTAGACAATGTGTTATTTTTGGCCTGCAGACACACAAAAATCATATAAATTCAACTTGCAGTTTTCAGAAAAATTATTGTGGCTGTTGACCCGCAAACACTTATTATCAAATCTGGCTCGCGTGGGAAAAAGTTTGGACACTCCTGAATTAAATGCTTGGTTGAACATTTTCGTTGCCTGTAGGCCTATTGTGTGTTTATAAAGCTTTCTATACAAAATAGTTAGCCTCAATACCATTTTTGCTGCAAGTGTAATCCAGTGATTAATTATATTAATGATTTTTACATTGAACGGAGTTCTTTTCATGCTGAGGAAAGTAGGCTAATTTCAGCTTAACACGAACATGCAACGCAATATTTGCTAAAAAATATTATTTTGGGGCCCATTTTTCGTATTGTTTCCCGACTAGTGCTGGCTTCTCTCGGAGGCCCTGATCCTCGGACTGACAAAACCTTGACAAGTAATTCTTGGTAATTTCGCATACTTGTTTTTGACGCAGAGCCGGTTACCGAGATTGACAAAGTGAAATTTTTCGATTGTTGAAGTGCTGTTGCTGGGGAAATATTCCATCCATTAGGTGACATACACTGAGTGGGCCCCTACACGGCTGTGTACAGGCCCACTCATTTTAGTTTCTATGTGTTTTGACTACCAGTATGTAAAATAAAAAAGTTACTACAGAAACTCGACAATTAATAGCTTAAATCACACAAAGCCTTATTTACTGCTTCCCAACCCCCCGACTGGGGGCCCACGCATTTTTAGTTGGTGCAGCGATTTTCGGCTTGTAGTTTCACATGTACGGTAACATTTAATATGGAATATTTTTCCATATTTGAAAATTTTTCTCGTTCGCTTTGCTCGCTCAGTTATATTTTATTCAACTAATCAGCGATGTTAGACAATGGGCATGCATAGTTTCAGAAGTGGTTATTAAGGGAGTAACCTAAAACGTATTCTGTGTTTCACAAAATAACTAACAAAATAATGTAACATTTCAAAGTATAAACATTACTTACTCAAATAACCTAGTTAATGAACAATTAGGCCTACATTGATAAATTTCAGTGTGAATGAAGATGATGATGCTTTTCTTAAATGCATTAGGCCTACTCAAAAAATGCATTAGGCTACTCAAGCGCACACCCCAAAAGCCAAACCAGCGCTCCTTGATCTTGACATTTCTTCGTTTTTGTAACTCGGAGGCCTAATCAACAGAATGCGAGAACAGTTATAAGGACGAGAATCATACTGCTCCGAAAATAGATCATGGATTGCTCATGTCAGTCCACAAAAATTCTTTCAATTGCACTAATATATCAACCGTAATAAATTTTACAGAACATTGTAAACAACAACTGCACATACAAACTATGACACTACTTGAATACTGCAGTATAGATTAACGGTTTGAAGAATGTGTAGATGTTTAGTAGCCTATTTCGCTATACTGCAAACTAAACGCAAAACGCAATACAAAACTATGGTTTGATATAGGCCTACTACATATAAACAATGAACTAACATATGAAACATATACAGAAGAATCAAGAACACTGGAAAAAGTTATGTACGAAATACCATAAAATTAGATATTTTTCAGGCGCTGTACCAGAACCGTGACACCAACCTAGACAGCAATTCAACCGTTTTTTACATTGATTCATCGTCTGCAATATAAAAATGGTTGATATGCGGTCTGAAAAATATTGCGATAAGACAGTGAGCGCAGAAGCCGTAAGTGCGAAGTTTGCTGGAGGGATTCTATTCGATTATACAGATAGGCTAAAGCGCAATAAGTCTGATAAATCATCTTTGAATTGGAATTATGACATTTTTACGCCTTTAATCGAATAAAATTTATTCAACTAATGTCCGCTGATAGGTCTCGCACTGATAGCTACTGCAATAACGGGTCTTGAGCTATAGGGAAGCGCCGTCTTGACCGGATACGCTTTCATCAGGCATGTTCTAAAATCTAAATGACATAACAAGCTAATCAGCCCCTTTCTGCAATGCTTAAACAATTGCAAGCGTTAAATTAATGTAAACAAATAACTGATTTGCTGGCCGAGGACCAGCGAAACACATCAAGGCTTATTTCGTTTAGGCCTACAACTATGCAGAGCAGCATATTGGTTAGAAGCAGAACAGTGTGAATATGTCACCTATTGATGCGACAAACGTTGTAGAAAAAGTGATATGTTGTCAAATTATCCAAGTCATCAACAACGAAATATAGCTGATGCTTTGCACTGCGCAAAATGTAAGAAAAGTTGCGGCAAGAATCAGCATTTGATTTTTTCATTTCGAAATTGTGTAATCTTGCTAGAACAATGGCTTGGTATTCACACTGACCGTCAAAAAGACGGGCTCTTTTCCAGTTTATCTGAAACAAAACAAACAGGCACTGTTGAATACACGTTGTAAAGCCTCCTGCGTTGGTTATCTTTCGAACACAATTTTTAAAAACGAAAAATAAACTATAGGTCTAATTTGCAGCTATCTTTGTAGACAAACCTGTCGAAAGTAGCATACATCTCTGTCTATGTAATTTCATTTTGTTTTCTTCATACTGATGTTAACATTTACCACTGGTCTAGTAGCTTGCATTTAAAAAATACTGTAAATCTACCTGAAAAATCTGTCCTGTCTCTGGTGCGAATGTTACTCGATTGACTACCTTTCCACTGACCGGGACTATTGAAATCGCTTCTTCCAGCAAATATAGACAAAGAAAACGCAACCAAAACTATGACCAAGACTAGCTGAAGATCTGCCCAAAGAAAAAAATCCTAAATCAAATATAACTGCAGTAGGCTACCACATATCGTTGTCTTCATTATTCTACTCTTCTACGAAAGGTCAAAGTGGACAAATGACAGCTCTGGCAGGACGTACAGCTGACAAACAATGGTTCCAGCAGGACGCACAGCTGATAAATGACGTTTTTTTTTTTGCATCTTGGTATAAACTACCAAGAAGGACAATCCAGACAAGGGATAGAAGGCCTACAGTGCCGTAACCTCACGTGTGTGCCAAAAGCAGGAAACGTACGTTGGGTGGCCTGAAACTACACAATTTAATTGAAATGCTCTATTTTGGCAATAAACACGTATAAGGCCAGAGTGTACTTTTTGATTCCCAGGAAACGATTTTCTTGGCCCCTGTTAGTTATATCCCTGTTTGAAATGTTGAGTTTTTTGTACAGCTATAAGGCAGTAGCCTTAATGCATGTCTGTTAACGGAACAGCGTGGGTATTTTCTTAAATTTGTCATTCTTGTATGCTACACCAACTTGTGATGAAAAAACTAACAGGCTGGCTCTGGGCTGACAGTGATTTACATGACCTATTGACAAAACAGAAACCAGGGCCAATTACAGTGGTAAAGTTGAAAGCAACGCTTTTAGATATCACGCTTTTTGATCCAACAAGCATAGGAAATAATTGTTTTAGTACGAGAAATAATCTTTTTAAGCTTTTAACCCACATAAAAAAGTGCCCATAAATCCGTTAATGTAGTGTTTGAAATTTGTAGCCTACAAATGGCACCAGAAACATTATGAATCGAAAAACAAAGTCGAAGTTCTACCAGACAAACACAAAAAAATAACTTTTTGACCGTTTTTTTGAAATTTCATTACAAAAAAAAACACTTAAATCTACCTGCAGATGTTCTACTGCTTCCCGAAGTCGTGAGGCTGTTGCCATTGTCCGCAGTGACACCGGCTTCATCGTCCAAACTGGGGCTTCCACCGCTGCTAATGCTTCCACCGGTGCCCGGTGTTCGACAATCTGGTGGAGCAAATCCGAAGTCGCAGTGGCACTGGCCAAGATTGTTACATTTCTGCAAAGTAGTCTAAATGTTAAGCTAACGAAAAGCTGAATTTCAACTATTGGCTTATTTCATACAAAAACAAACAGAAGTTACGTTACTGGGTAGACTACTTCAGTGAACAACACGACGAAGACACAACGCTCCGAAATTTTAGGTATGATATTCAGTAAAAAAAAAAAACAAGAACAAATTGACATTTAACATCGCACGAACAATATACAACCAGAATATTTTTAGTTAGAATCTTTTTTCGGAATAGCCGTAACTTAACGTGCCCCTGACAGGTTGGATCCAAGTATAGTAACTTTTTAAAGCATTTCCTAGCGCAGAATTATACTTAGCACAGCCAATTCACTTACGATAAATGCTTCTAAGTCTAACTTTTTAATAATTGCACCCAAGACCAACCAAAAATCAACTAATGTTGAAGTATTTTACGGCAATACCCAACTAAAAAATGTTCACACTGCTAAATACCTTGGTATCTTAATTGACAAAAATCTATCTTTTCTTCCTCATATTGATGCTCTATCTTCCAAACTCTCCAAATCTGTTGGCATACTCTCTAAATTAAAACATTGTTTATCTACCAAAGCTATGCTTCAGCTTTACTATTCTCTTGTGCATCCTTACCTAATATACGGACTGACAATTTGGGGGTCGTCATACAAAACACATATTGGAAAGCTTGGTGTTTTGCAAAATAAGGCAATCAAAGCTGTTGTGAAAGGCAAATGGGCTGACCATGTTACACCCTTTTATAAACAACTAAATATCCTAAAGTTAAAAGATCTGTACAACTTTGAAATTGCTAAGTTTATGTATCAGTTTAGTTTTAATTTATTACCCGACACTTTTCAAAACTACTTTAAAAAATGTAACCAAATTCACAACTTTTCTACTCGAAACTCGACCAACCTAGATTACTATTATTATCGATACACAACCACAAAACTACAACGCTCAATAAAATACTCTGGCGCAAAAATTTGGAATAATATATCAGATGAAATTCGCAAATCCTCATTCACAACTTTTAAAAGAATGTACAAAAAGAAAATTATTGACTCATATTAAACAAATGCTAAATTAACCTACTAATCAGTTTTTTGATTTCTTATCTTCTTGGACAGCTTCACCGTTATTTATGTATTATTATCTCTTTGTCTCAATTATTCAATTATAATTATCATTGATGAGTTAAGGGTGGCTGCTTGACTTGAAGACCTTGAACGGTCACTTCGCAGCCTCCCGCTGCTGTGATGCTACCATCATTTTTTACTCGTTTTTTTTTATTGTAAACTTTTCAACAGTTTTACTGTACATTGTGTTTTGATTTATTGTACATATTTTTCGCAGCGGCCAATAAACAAACAAACTACAAACTTAGCAAACTTTTTAATCTTAACCTCGTAGCTCGACTGGTTAGGGCGTAATTTATATCAAACGACTGTTCCGCAGCGCCACCACAGGCGAAACTCATATTTCACTGCTCTGGGACGACTTTGGTGGTATTACGTCATCCTAAGTGGGCGTCGTTAACGACGGATGAAACAAACGCTTCCTAGATGTAATTGGTGGATCACAGTTTGGTCGGAGTTGGTACAAACGGTTGCTTTTTTCAAAGATTTATTGTTTTTTACAGTTTAATAAAACTGTACTGGATACGTTCCTACAAAACCTAAAATATACTTGAAGTGAAAAATGAAGAAATTTACGAATCATCATTCATATTTAATTCATCATCACTATTCAAAAATAAATAAAAGTTCTCTCTCTCTCATCATGTGCCTTCAGTTGGCCATTGAAATCCGGTGTAACGGCCATCTGGATCTAGAAAATTGTTTCGGATTCACCAAACAATGCATGATGGCAGCACAATCCGATTGTTGCTTCCGAGAGCATCAAACTGAAAACTGCAAGCAGTGAGCTTTGCGCAATGCAAGTTGTCAGTGCCAGTGTTAACAAAATCTTAGTTATACAGTTACGTACATAGCAGAGTCTATACTCTATACATGTAAAAGCCTACTTTACCTGTGCAAGGGTACGTTTTTGTAAACGTTATTGTTTAGAAGTGCTGGAATCATTATCAGCAACTGGTTGCATCTTTACTTTTATAGATGGTATGGCAGATTTTTTCAAAATGTATAAAGTTCGCTCAAGCCCATTTTTACTTGAGTGGTATTAACAAAATCATCTTCATTGAAGTGAAGAGAACATAATGCGACTAGTTTTGTATGGCCCATCCCACTTTCGAACACTTGAAGAAAACTTTGACCATTTTCTTCTCAGCACCTTGTTTTGTGAGAAAGCGTGAAAAGAAAGCACAGCACGGTCTTTGTCACTGACACTGTCACATAAACAGCAATTTGTAGGCATTGCCTCAACCATAAATTAAAGGTAGGCTACTGTTTGGGAGATACTATTGTTACACTGCAATGGCTATAGCCAGATTAGGACAAATAAAAAAGTATCAAAATTGTAGCCCTATGAAACTGCAATTTCAATTGAACTGAGATGTTGTTTGATAAAAATAAACTCAACCTATTTGATCGAAACCTGATAGTAATAATAAGTTCACTTTTTCATTTCGGTAATTCTTAATTTGCACATGCTTTAGAGTTAGACCAACAGAGCCCCACACATTCACGTTTTGCAGTAGCCGTACTATACTTTACCAAGTCACCACAGAGAAAGAATGTATCCTTCCCGCTTACTGTGACGTCACAGCGGTGTTGCCGTTTTTATTTTCGTAATTGACTGATTGCCAGATTCGCCGAAAGTGAACGAAAGTTTGCAAGCGTGTAACTTAGTAACCTGTTGATATTTTTTACGATTTACTGGTCAGTAAAGTTTGTTAGTGTCATTATTTTTGTATCTTAGGTAAATTTACCGAATTTATTTACCTGTCAGAGGCACTTTAAGCAAATAAAGCAATTGCGTTAAAGTTGATATGCTTTCCTTTTTAATAAACGTTGCAAAATGCTGTAGCTTACATGTCGACTTAGGTGAGGTTATGAAATATGGAAACAATAAAAAAAATCAAAAAACGGTAACAGAATTACTTTAAACATAGCGTACAAAAGCTTTACAATTTTGCTTTATGGTAGGCCCATCACGTTTAAGTTACATCACTAGACGACGAAATGATACATTTTATAAAATAAAAAGTATGCATTCTAAATATTGTAACTACTTGCTTACCCCGTTTCCATTGCATGCTGATGCTGAACAAGTTGGAGCTCGAAAAGTTGTGCAAACACCACTTTGACACCACTGAGTATGAAAAGCTTTATGTTATCAAATGTATTTCGGGAAGGTTTTAAAATACAAATAAAATACTCACTATGTCTGTTAAACACAGTTATACTGAGTTCATGAATTACAAACATCAAAAACAATAGCCTAACTATGATGAGCAAGCAGGTTTAAAGTAGCTTACGTTATTTTGCGTAGCCCTCGCGTAGTCACGACCACCTTAAACAACACACAAGCGAATGGCCTTTGTCTCAATTTTGGACCAGGACCGAACAAAGCCCAATGGCGATGATATTACGGGTAACGGGGGCAGGCTTGGTAGAGCTGGAAGCCTCCAGCCCGGCCTCACACATTGGCGGCGGATCTATGATGATCGTCTCCCAATGAACTGCGGTGACATTGGGTTCTGGTAGCAAGACCCGTGTCTGGGCTGGCCTATCTAGGATTTCCCGCAGCCCACCCCACATGGGGAAGCCCCTAGAAAAGGTGGGGTAAACATCGGACACCGCAAATCTCATCTGGCCAGCTTGCCGCGGCTGGCGGATTACCCAAATAGCGGTCGACCTACACATATACCTATGAATACTAAGCTACCTTTCACAGTGGGAGCTTGGAACGTCCGTACACTACAAGACAAAAGCAACAATGACCGACCAGAACGTCGCACAGCTAACCAATGCTCGGACACGAGCTGGATCCGACGACAATGTTATTTTGCATTGAAGAGCTGTTTATATCTAAATATTACCTTTCCTGGAGCACAAACGGTCCCACTTCTTACTAATCCGGGATCTTTATCTTCGGAATCAGCACTGTCAAGAGACTTTAAAGATTTACAGTTGAAAATTGGACCCGATGTAGCAGAAGCATCCTTTCTGAAGCCGTTTGTAAATGAAGTCCGCGAGTCACCGACTATAGGTTTGGCGCTTCCTCCTAGGCACAAGAGTTTACCGCAGTCCACGTTTCTGAACAAATGGAGGAGTATTCTAATAACTGGGAACAGAAGGTTTTCTTGATAGTATAGCCTACCATGAAACTGAAACTATCGTCTTAAAGGTTTATTCAACAGCGGGTTTAAAAAAACTAAGAATATTTCTACAGTTTTGTCGAAGTAACCAATGAAAGAGAAAACAAACCATGCAAAATTTTTTCCGAAAAGGTTGTAACGTTAGTTAATTGTTGTTAACTAATGTTAACTAAATTTGAAATTTGATTTCACCAAATTACGACAAGTAAAGTTATTCAATAAGGTTAGCTTACATTTAAACACTTTATTATTAATGCTATCTTCAAAGGGCTGTCACATCCTACTTATTATTATTAGCTTGCGTAATATTTTATTTATCATCTTACTCCGCACTGCACTTCACAAAGCCAGTTCCAGAAGTATCGCGGCCACAGTTGCCATTCGCGTTGCCATAAGTATTAATGAACTGGTAGCATGTGGGTATGGCGTTCGTTGCAGCTTTGAAAAGAAAACCAGCATTGTTAATTATTTAACAATGGACGTTGAGAGGTTTGTGCTAAGAAGTCGCGTAGCCAAGGATGGAAGATGACTTTTTTTCTTGGTTTCCATAGTCGCTTTTTTTTATTGACGTGTGATGTTACGATAATTAAGTTAGCCCATGGCCATGGTTAGCCTTGTAATACAATTGAATACCTACCTATTAGTGGTTTAGTTGCAACGACGTCTTATTCAGACCTATCGCTATGAAAAGCAGTGATTTTGTGCCTGAATTGCGACAGTCATCACGAATTGTTATCAATGTTATGCCTGGGTGATGGCTGCTTGACTTGAAGACCTTGAATGGTCACTTCTCAGCCTCCCGTTGTTGTGATGCTAATATTGTGCATCTCAATTTAGTTATATTGTGATCATGTTCTAGTTATGTTGTATTTGCATTTAATATTATTTACTTGCAGCAACCAATAAATTGTGTTTTCTTTCTTACTTTCTCCCCATATATTCTGGCATTGCACATCATAAGTGAGACAAACGCCTCTATTGCATGATGCTTTTCCTTTCAAACAAGGAAGTCCATTTTCGAGAAACAAATTGTCTGGACACTAGAAGTAAATGAGTAATGATCGTCTTCAGTTTATTAGCCTACAATAAGCTTTTGTCACTTAAAATGGTAGGCTAAGACGGCAAATAAACAAAAAAACGTCACCATAACTTAACACTATTTACACGATATTCGTTCTACGATCATCGTTAATAAGCGTTGTGACCAGGGATGGAGGAACCATTTTAAAAGTAGGTGGGCCCAAAAGCGTAGCAGTCAAAGTTAATCAAACTTCTGGGGGGCGAAGCCCCCCAGACCCCCCATAACATTGTTGCATTCCTAATACTTCAAATCGTTTGTAGCCTAGATTGTATTTTCATGATTGCTTTTTGTGCCAACCAGCGAAAAATTTCCGTTTTGAGGCCCGATTTGGCCAAACAAATTACAAATTTTTTAAATTGCTCTATAGCACTCCACAAAATATGGCGATGTACACACAAATAAAAAGGCAAAATACACACACAGTTATAGGCTAATACCAACCTGGGAGAAATAATCTGCAGCAATATACAGTAGGCCTACGTGCATGCACTGCATAGTATGTAATGTTATCATTGTTTTAACCTTAAAAAACAATTAGATTGATTTATAGATTACTCCACCAATCACACGCAACCCCACCTACATGTGCTGCCCATCAACAGTTGGGCTCAACAGAAAAGTTTGAAGATTAGATTTCATCATTCACAGGCCAACAAAAAATTTTTTTTTAATAGGCACGGCATGTGAGAGTAATTTTAGGGTATTTCGAGGCCCCTGATTCCGAAAATGCACTTGCTTTTTTTCAAATTGGCTCTAATTTTTGAGATACAGCAAAAACATTTTTTTTTGCAATTTTGAGCCCCTATAAATTTAACGTCGTGTCGTTTATTACATAGACAAAACTGAAAGTAATCCCAGGCACACTTCTGAGTTTTATAAACGCTATTTGGAACCAATCACGTTGAATACAACCCAAACAAACGGCTATTTAACGTTTACTGGCCTAGTAACAATCAAAATACGACGTGAAGCAAGCCTTAAGATACAATATTAAGATGTAGAATATATATATCTTGTGCTTTGCGTTAATATATTTGTTGACTTCAACAGTATCAGAGTTACTAACTAAGCTACTAAGTACAAACAACAAAATACATAGGCTACATTGTTTGGCCTAACAAACTAGACGAATAAGCAAAACAAAGCCATCGATGAACAAAAGCAATTCTTTATTACGGTAGGCCTACTATAGCCTACTGAGCAACACCCATCAAGGTACGAAGGCCATTTACCGTATATAATTACAGAATACAAAGTTGTGTTCTTCAATAAAGTAGCTGCTTAAAATTTTATCCTTGTTTCGGAAGAACGTAATCTTGGTTCGAAATTCAATTCCTGGTAGTTTCGAAAATTCGAAAAAACTAAGTGCATTTTTGGAATCAGGGGCCCTGAAATACTTTAAATTGACTCTCACCTTTTGTGCCAAATTTTTTTTGTTGGCCTGTGTAATCAAACTAGTGTGTATGAGTGAAGAGCTTTTTTTGGAACTCCTTCTCTAATTTGCCGTTTTCGCTACCTTTTCAAAGAAATTTGGCTTTCAAAAGTGGGTGGGCCAGGCCCACCCAGAAAATAAAGTAGGTGGGCCCAGGCCCACGAGGCCCACATGGTTCTTCCATCCCTGGTTGTGACGTGATAATTAATTGCTCAAAAAGACAAAATAATTATCCAGGTTCTTGACTATTCTACGGCACATCACAAATACTTACGTTAGGAGAATTGCCGCTACAATATTCAGGTAAATCACATTCGTTATCAGCCGCTCTGCATCTTCTGCCAGCAGAAGCAAACCGGCAATTATTGCAGCAAAGTCCGTCATCACAAATTGATCCCTGCTTTAGCTTACAAGTAGCAGCGTCACAGCATAAGCTGAAATTTAAAACGTGGAAAAACAGCTTGCATATCGATCTACATAAGGAAACTTGCAAACTTTTGGAACCAAGCATTTACAACTAAAAAAATAATAAATTATCCGGCTATTGAGTGTGACTTCATACGACTTCTCAGCTCCTACCAAACGTTTGGGCTTCCATTTGTTTTAAAACGTTTGCTACAACCCTGTGTTGCATTGAGACATTCACCTAACCTTTCAATCCTTCTTAACCAGATGGAATGGCGTAAACTATTGCACACACCAACCTTTTGCAGAACGCTGGCTTCCCACAGTCGCATTCTTCACCTCGTTCAACAATGTCATTGCCACACTCAGCTCCGGTAAAAATTCTCGAAGGTGGAGGTACGTTTACTAAGCAGTTCAGTAAACCTAATTTTGCGCTTTGCTTGAGATAATCTTTGCTGCAATCTGTCCAATCTTTCACGCTTTTAGAGCTGCAAGGATAAAACGCGTTGTATTTGTATACGTTATGATTAAATCCTTCTTCCTGATTGGTAAACCTTAGAGTTTACCAGTTTATTATTGTAACTGTCTCCGCCGCCAGTGTAGCCAAACCGCTTGGCATCCGCTGGCTTCGATCAGTTTTTCAACAAGGTTGATGACATGTGAAGAGAGGGGCGTTCTTCCCGGCTATCAGCACAAGGCTGAGCACTCGCTAGTACAGCGAGCAGCTGCGATTCGCTAACCATAACGGTGTAGCTTCCACGCAAGCCATTCAGACTTTCCAATCAACGATATGTTTCTTTAGCCGGGAAGAACGCCCCTCTCTTCACATGTCCTCTGCCCTGGCGCCTGCTGGTTTTGTTGGCTCTTTCTTTGTTTCCACAAAGATAAGAGTTGAACTGACTGGTAGAGCGGTGGTCGAATATCATTGTGGCAGAATTGGTGGTGCGGTGCTGGCGGGCCCAGCCTCATGGGCGAGGCGCGGTGTCTGTCGCTGTCAATTCTTGCTACAAATCGGCTGCCGAGAAACATAAGGTTGATGATTGTTGTGATTATCATCAAAACCGATGCATTTTTCTAAAAGCTACATGCTAAGTTTACAACTATTAAAAACCTATATTTTTTCGCGTAGTGAGTGTCCTTGTTTAAAACTTTGTTGAAAATGGTCTCTTGCATGTCAAAGGCACACTTTCCAAACAAGTGCGAAAAACATGCATGGACCATTTCTCCCATTTTTGTTTTCTGATAGCACCCCTCGAGAATTGAGTTACTTTTGGGTTTTTTCTGGTTTAAGCAATGATTAAAATATTGCTAATTTGAATACAACAATCCAATCTCTAAACATAATTTATTAAAAAATCTACTTCGCTAGAACATAATAGCATTTTCATTCACTAGGCTGCGTAAAAACGGACGAAAAAGTTTAGCAATAAAAAAAGAAAAAGGCAAAACATACGTAAAACGAACAAACAAAGCAAATTCTGATGATAAATTGTTACACACACGTAGGCTAATGTTCTATTCTTACAATTCTATTTTATCTTAGTTTATAGCTCACCCTGCCTTGCTCGCCATTATACAATCACTTGCAGCAGGGCATACGCAACCGGTACTATCATGTTCTATCGCAAAGTTGTGACCTATCTCATGAGCCACTGTAGCAGCTACTCTGATGAGGTTGTTGCTACGATCCTGTTAGACATAGACCTAATGTACATAAACATGTAATGTAAAACCCAGCTTAAAGTAGAGGTTATAGGAATGTAAACACTATATGTTTAGAGAGAGTTTGGATATAAAAAAATAGTCCTCGTGCAGTTATGCTACTGCAGGAGACATCTTGAATTTCATTTTCAGTTTTTATATGAGAAAATATCTAAAAGCAACATTCGGTATTTTGAGCAGAAAGAAAAATCTAGTAAAATACCTTGTAATACAAAGCAGTTCATTGCGGCTTTTTGATGCATTTCATGTAAAAGAAGCAAGACTTAATGTCATGTACGTTTTATCAATTTTTTTGAAAAATACGCACTATTTACTTTATTTCAAAAGGCATTATGACGCTTCCTAACATGAACGCAGTCTATATGATTTATCAAAAACTCCATGTAGCGTATAAGCTAATGTGTTATTTATAATCATCCCGAAAGTTCACCTCACTAACTCCTCCAGATAAAGGACCACACATTGTGCCAACGGAAGCCATAGCGACAACAAAGCCGTCAAAATCACCACCATGCAGCAGATAAACGTTGTCCGCGTAAACCCAAGGTGAGGTGGCAAGTTGACTGCTCGCTTGACGTTGACGGTATTTCAAAAACCTATCCAAGACCTGGAGAGCGTAACTGTCAGCGTTTTTGTAATGTTGGTTGGAAGAGGAAGAGTCAAGTATTGTTGGGCAGCTCAAAGTGTCAAACCTTTAAAATAACCTAGTAGCCTACAATTAGATCTAGGCTACTATGTTACCGTTCTCTAAATCATTTTCAATTTAAAATTATTAGTGTCCATGACAAAGACAAAATGTTTTGTTGAAAAACTTCTATCTTATTTTCATTTATAAGCCTATTTGTTGTGTTTGCATAATTGTTTAAATCGTTGCTTGTTTTTGTTTTTTTATGGTACAAATAAGTGTAGGCTGTTCTCTATCAAAGCTCCATAAGTGTATCTTATCATTGCTTCAAGCATTTCATCTCACCTGACTAGCACTGTCTGATACAGAGATTTTGTCTGAACTGGCCCAAATTTCGACACCTGAAAGAATCACCCGAATTCCTAGTTTCTGGAAAAATGAGTCAAGATGATTGGCAACTTCCTTTACGTGGTTCTCAGTGGCACTTGAAGATCCGAGCCTTGTCACCTGGAGAAATACAAAACCGTTGTAGAAAAGAGTCTTCGAACAGATTTCAAGTGCAGTGACTTAAAAACGAAATTTAAACTTAAAATCAACCACCATTGCATATCGAAAGCGCAACCCATTTTTTCACCCCAGTCGTCGTCGTCTGATAATTTGAGGTCGAGAGTCTATACTCTCTCAAACTATTCATCATTAACCTAGTTATATTTTTTAAGAATACATTAACAGGCTGTGCGAAAGCTACCAGTCGTTGATCTCAGTGTAGGCTGACAAACGTGCAGACCTTCTACTCTATTTGACACAATCGTGCATGATATGGTCCTGAGGTCTGTTCCTCAGCATCACATTCACAGAAAAAAGATGAAATCATTGAAAAACCACTCACACCAACATAACTTGTCTTAAATTTAATAACAAGCATGAAACCGGCTACGTCTGACTTCGAAGCCGAATGCCTTATTAGCATTTTCTTTGATTTTGAAGGTGGAAAGATTTCTAGTTTTATTCATTAGCAATTAGCACTTAAACAGATACGTACAAGCGCATTGTCAGCTACAAGTAGAAGTTCAAGAAACTTCTTCTCATTAAGAACGTTTCTTTTTTGTCTTGGTTTTGACACGTTCGTAAGCTCTGCATACACAGAAAAAAGTCAATTTTGTTTTGTAAAAGTATTTTCAGTTATTTTATCAGCTTTAGTAGACAGTCTATGAGAGAAAAGAATTGGAAGATAAACCGTGTTCTTATGTTTTTTAAATCTGTATATTTTTTCTAGGTTTCTTTATGTGACGCATCGTTATGGAAAAATAGCTAAACAGTAGTTGTTCTATTATCTCCATTTCCCAGCTTCCATTAAACGGATCATAAAACAGACGGCATATTTTTTTTAATTTGTAAATTTATGATTTTTTAAATGTTTTTATTCAAATTCTCTTCCTCGTTGAATGCATGCTCACTGTGTCTGTATGTACGCTATACATCGCACCATGGGTGCAATACGTAAAACCAGGAGACTATTTTGTGTGTTATTTTTGATTTTAACAGCTTGATAAAATCGTTATATAGACGTACCTTGATGTGACTTGAAAACTGACAGGAAGCTTTGCGAAGGACTTGGATTTTCACAGGTGCCTTCTGGTTTATCGGATATCATATCTTTAGAGTGGTAAGCAACATATTGAACATGCTGGTTATGCAGCGCTAGTGGTTCGAACACGATAGTACCGACCGGAAGAATTATACTTCCTCTAAAAAAAGTGTAGAAAACTTTGTATTTGAAAATACCGGTAGGCTACAATACTTAAAAGGAGAGTTTTGCTTTTGTGATTTATTTGCATAAATTGTAGATTAAAGTTCCATAAAGAATATCGTGATCACAAGGTATGAAAGTAAAAAGGCTACAATAATTTAGAATACTTTTTGTAGTGGAATGAACCACAAATACTTAAAGTTGAAGTTTCTTATACTAAAACGCAGCTGTAGATTACAAACTAACTGCTTGCTGATTATTTTGTCCCCACATTGCCTTAAGTTAGATTTTGGTTCCATTTATTCTAAATTTTACTTTAGTTTTATTTGATCAAGAGATACAACTTTTTTCCAAAACACCACTATCAGTTTTCATCTTACTTTTCAGAAAAGTTGCATTTGTTACAAACATTCGGTCTATTTGGAATAAACCTTCTAATGGAGAGCAAGCCTACAATTTGTTTTCTAAACTTTGGACCTAAATCTAGCACTCAGTGTTATTTAACGCGGTGTATAGGCCTAGAAAATTTAAGCTATTACAGACACATACTTAAGCCCATGACATGTGCTCATAATGATTTGACTACCAGGGATTCCTCTGACGTGGCCTTGGTAGTAGCAATGATTCTGTTCCTGAAAGATGATGAAAGTAAATAAACCAACCACGTAACCTGATATGTCGTTAAAGAAACACGTCTTTCAAGGAGATCACGTGACAAACTTTAAAAAGAAAACTTTCTAAAATGTTTGTGTGATTTTCTTTATGATAATCATGTAGCCTAATCTGAGGGGATGAAAAGATAAGGTTCTCGTTGTACAAAGGACTAAGCCATCGGCACTAACAAGAGTAGGATAGCCAGTTCCTTTCTCTAGGCCGCTTTTCCTTCAGCAACTACGTCAACTCAATTTATCACACCTTGGATAGAGGTGAGCGGTATTTTTCAACAACCAGCTTGAGCTGAGAATCGAACCAGGGTTGTATGATTAGATAGCGAGCTCCTTATCCGCTGCGCCATCCCATCACTACAAACCTCTTTCTATAGGCCTACAATGCAAATGTGAAAAAAAAAATCAAAAAGATTAGCACCACTTTCAATTAGAACTGACGCCAGCAGTATATTGTACAATCCGGGAACTGTGTGAAATCAAAGGTATTGCAACTTTCGTTTATTTTCCTCGAATACTTGCGCTTAGTTTATGTCGGCTTGATGGCAGCTTTCCACACGCTCTGAGCCTGGAGGAGGCTGTTTCGAGGCTCCCTTTCCTCAGGTCGTCTGCACTATCTTTTTCGGCCATCCACGTAAATTACGCCCCTCCACTTACAGCGACTGAACCTTCTTAAGCCAAGTCTGCTCTTCCATTCGTTTTACACGGCCAAGCCAATTAAGTCTCCCTTATTACACGACCTCTTCTACTTGGTGGATGCCAAGTTTTTTCAGCTCTTCACTTGGTATAAACTTATTTTATCCGTCAATCACTGTGAGCATATCCACCTTACCATAGTTGACTGGCCACATCTCAATAGTAAAAGTATTTCACTTCTGACACACATGTTGTAAAAGTGTTTTCGAATTTGAAAAAGAATATTGCTCCTCACCAGAACAGGAAGCTCTGGAAATTCGTCCATATGGTATAAGAAATTATATGCACACATTGTTTTAAAAGATGGAATAGCCTGCTAGTGCACGTAGGCATTTTTTGCAATTAAAATTCGAATTGTGATAATCAAAGCTGCAAATTCTTGGAAAACTTAAAAAATAGAAGTTCCTTATTAATGTAAGCTTGAACTTATCTTTTTTTTAAATTTGTTTTGAAACGTTGCCATAGCCTATACAGCAGCCTACTTGCAAACTCATCATTATTCAGGAATAGTTTATGTTTTGCTGATCATCAAGTTAAAATGCAAATGATCGAACTTAAAGTTACAAATACTGAGAATGAAGAAGTCAAACTTCTACTCGAATGAAATTAAACGGTTTCGAAATACGAATTCCAACAAAAACTATCTAGTTTGCAGCCCAAGTGGAAAGCTAAAGACTAATTTACATTTAGTGAAGGTCGGTGCAACTTCAGCTTTCCATTTTCAGAATAACTCATCACGTGGTATGATTCAGGTAGCAACTCTTCATTGATAGAAACGTCAAGCATGAGTGTCTTGCCTTCAAAATCGATTGTGAAGTAAGCCTTCCGTACGTGAAAGCCAACTTGCTGAAAATAAAAATAGTAAACCGACAAGACATATACTTTATCGTTGGTCCATGAATATTAAATTGTTGTCTCTCTCTGCTTGTGTATGTTACATGTACTGAAGAGCAATGGTTAAATTTGTGCAGAATAAAAAATGCTGCAAAGGAGGTAACGAGCCACTTTTTATACCAATTTTGCATTCTCACGCAACCCATAAGTGATCCGGGAAGTTTGGAACTTGGTATTGTCAGAGCATGACCAACAAAAGGTTACTTGATTACACAAAAATAGAAGATCTTCTAACTATGACAAAACTATATCCAATTGCAGCAATAATAAAATCAAAAGTTTTAAAACTGTTTGGCCACACTAAAAGATCACAATTCGGAATCAGCAAAGTTTGCACAGAAGGCAAAGTAGAAGGAAAAAGAAAACGTGGCAGACAACCAAAACGGTGGCAAGACAACATTCAATCATGGACCGGACTCCACTTGACGACACTGGGCGAGTTGGCTCAAAATCGCCACTCTTGGAAGCAAATAAGCCATGTTGATGCGCAATCTGCCGCAGGCGGAGATAACGACTGATGATAATTGTCAGAGGAATTTTCTGTAGCTTACGTTCCTGGAGTGATGTCTACCGTGAAATGTCAAGCAAAATGACACTGACCAAAAAGTACTTCCTCTATAAACTGTCATTGCTGCATGTTTATTAACTCGCTTTTGCTGATAATAATTAACTCGTAAACAAGTAAGAAAATATGACACTTTAGCATTATGCCTTGCCTGTTAATTTTTGGTTAAGCACCGGACTTAAGACCAGGCGGCTCTGGGGATGTGCGCTTGAGCAACGCATTTTCAGGACTGCTCTCCAGTTTGCGGCACGTGGTAGGCCTAAATGGAATAATTCTCCAGCAACAACATTTTAATAATCGAAAACTTCACTCTGTTAGTTTCGGTAACCGGTCCTGCGTCAAAAGCCTCTACAAGTATGCGAAACTACCAAGAATAACCTATCAAGGTTTTGTCAGTCCGAAGATAAAGATACAAAACGAAACCCTGCGGACAGCCTTTTTGGGGTAAAGTTTTTTCAAAACAAAACAACCAGCTTGTAAACACATGTAGGCTATTTTGATTTAGAAGACAGCTCGAAATTTATTACCACTTGAATCTATTTAATGGTAATTTTCTGGTGATCGAACTATTGATCGGGCACCATGATCTATTTCACTTACCGTAAACATTAAGCGCATTTAACTTACAGAAAAAATTAAAGTAAAATCAAGAATGCATTCAACAGAAAATTTCTTACGTTTTGTATTTCAGTCGAAAGACTGACTTTTTTACTTTGGCGTTGATAATCTTCATATTGGACAGGCTCAACTATTTCATAGCTTTTCAGTGTATGCAGCAAGGGATGATCAACTGCGGGAGATGTTTTCACAATAGTTGCCTCACCTACAAATATTATTAATAGATTTTCCTCAAACTTCTAACCTTGTGAATATAATTCTCTGTCAAACTATGATACGACTGCACAGTTACATAAGCCTATGGTTTCCTTACTAACGCAAATTTTGCTAAAAAATATTTATACTTTATAACCACTTTATTGCTCGATCATAAGTAGTCAGACAATCTCACTAAAACGGTAGTATTTCACAACGTAAGTCAATACATTACAAACTCTGATTCGGAGGGCAATAAACGTTCAATTGATTGCTGAGCTTTGAGTCGATCTAAGAAACTGTAGCCTGTAGCCTACTTACCAAGCTTTTGACTTTCCATAATATAAACTTTCTCAAGTGTCACAACCTCCAAGACAAGAATGAACTGCACAGTCAGCATACACAAACAACGCTTCATAATTAACTAATTAAACAACTTAACATAGGCCTACTACTTACTACTTAAACAGTAGGCAAAAGATGCGATCTGAATAACCGTACAGTTAGCTTTTGAGATGAAAACTGACTATATAGAATTATACATAATGCCCTACCTCTACCGCCACAGAACTTTTGTCATGTAAGCGGAAGAGCACAAAGTAGCCTAACTGTTGAAAAAAAAAGAATAATGCACTGGTTTGAACTAAACTGCAAACACACAACGAGTATATTTAAAACGGTAGCATACTAAAAATAACATGAAATATCTTGTCATCACTCTATCAATCAAGCAAACAATATCTAATGTGTTTATTGCAATAAAAATATGCAAACTAAAAAAACACACAAGTGCAAAGTGCTTATAAAAGTTAAAAACTCTGATTGAAAAGTAATTTGACAAGTACCTACCACTTTGAGATGAAGACAAATAAAAGTTGTAAGCCATTTAGTGTTAGCAAGCTGAAGTTTTTTTGAATTATAAAAATGCAAAGAAAAAAGTTTGCCTTTTTTGTTGTTATGATATGAAGAAAAAGCAGAAAATTAATAAAATGAATTTATAGAAAATCACATTAATAGAAAGTTTGATAGTATGAAGTTTCACTAAGTTGTACAAAAAATTATGAGACAATATTTGCTACGAGATTTCCACAGAACAAAAACACGAGTGACAGGACGACAACATAAGTATTTAGCATTCTTATGTCCAAACCTAACAACACAGTTTGCCTTCATTCTGTGAATAGTGACACTACTAGAGTAGTTCAATCGTTAGTCCACAGAAAGAAACGTTAACTGCAGTAATACAAATGTGCTGAGAATTGTAAAATTTGCAATAGCAAGCCATCAGTGGAATGTGGGCAATTTTTTGTTTAAATAAGACAACATAAAAAGATCAGTAAGGCAAGAATTTATACTGCAACCGAAAACAAAAAACGTTTCTCGAAAGTAAGAAAGTTATTCACTAGAAAAGAAAACACAACATAAAGAAAATGTGAACACACGCAAGCGAAGGCATTAAATTTACCAAAAATTGGCATTGAGTTGTTTGCTTTGGTTGTAGTACAAAGTAAAAACAATACATACATCGAAAGCATTTAGTATTGGAATATATTTGGTCTATTTTGATGTGCAGTGACATTCACTCCATATCTGTTACACCTTTAATTGATTGCAATCAAGACGTAAAGAACAGCATTACATTTACTCAAAGTTTCATCATTTTACAGTCGATAGACACATACTCATTTAAATAGTGCGGTTAATTTTATTAAAATATGATTCTATATGAAGTGTTACCACGGTGATTGCCAACGCATGAAACTCTGACCTTGGAATGCTCGGATGCAGTGGCAAGGCGACGGTTATGCTACAGTGATTCTAGGAACTATTGAACATTTTTGTTTATAAGTTTTGCAATCTATTGTTGTGGTATGTTTATTACATCTTCGTGCACAGATGAAACTATTGAAATAAACAGCATTAGTGATCAATTGCACAAATAATTGTTAACAATTTCAGCACTGAAAACCGACGCTACGTATAAGATACTCGGTGCAGTGCAATCGCTTGAAGAGTGGGTAGCTACGGAACTATTGCAAAGTGTACGTAGAAAACAATGAAAAACTATGCTGGTGAGCAAAAGACTACAATATTTCACAGCACAATTGATATTTTACACAGTAAAAAACAAGACATCTTGAAGCAAGAATCAGCATTCAATTTTTATGATTTAGTTTGTCTTTGATCGTGCGAGAACAATCATGGTCTGCTCTTCTCACTATAAGCGAGGCTCCTGGAACAAAACACGTCTGCTTGAAAAAGCTTAAAGAAAAAATGTTAAGCCTATATCTACGCTTGTTCAGCCTATATTTCATTAGTTGCAAACACAAATGCTTTGCAAATAATTAACGTGCTAAAGGAATAATGTCATCTGCGCATTCTTTTCTCTATTATTACTTTACTTTTCAATAGGCCTTTTATAAACATTATTGCATAGTATACCAAGTATTGTTGTGTACTGTAAAAAAAGTTACGTCGTCCAGCTCAAATTAACGTGCAATAATTGTCAGATGCAGACTATAACTTGATATGTTAAGCACAACAACCAAGTAAGCTAATAAGTCACAAATGCATGAATGAGGAATGGCAGTTGTTATGTTGGTCAGTCGGTACAACAGGAACAATGGGTACGATTTTTCGTGCAATATTTCAGCTTTTTTGTGGCGATACCTGGTGTTGATTCTGCAAACTTGAATACAATAATAGGAGATGCTTTGAATTAGTAGGCTATGCGCTGCGCATACATTTCATAAATCAAAACTTTGAAGCTTTTTCTCGAGGAAAAACAAACTAACAGCACATATAAAGATGGCCTTTGTTTTCATAACTAAAAGCGTGAACAAAAATGAATTCCAAAGGAGCCTACCCTTTTACGGGCGTGGAAGTGAAACTGGACGTCTGCGTCCATGAAGATGAAGTGCAAATGCTCCTCCTACGACTAAGACGACTCCTCCAGCAGAAGCAACCATCGGAATAAAGTAATCTGATGAAAATATACAACTCCTTTAACTGTAAATAAAAATAAAACGTTTTCTCCGAAAGTAGTTGGATTCTCCTTTTGTTTGTTGTTCAGATACGTATCAATGCATCATACCACAGCTTAGAATTACAAACCGATGGTCACAAGAAAATGCATAAAGAGAATTCTTGGTATAAATTTAAAACATTGGAATGTAATTTTGAAACTATCTTTTCGACATACAACATTAAATTGCTTAAATAATTACACAAGTATCAGTTGCTTCAAATTGATAAATCGCATCATTAACATACGATTTTTCTGTGACATCACAAAAATATTTACAGTCAATGTACTGAAAGATACCACCTTTGTTGTAAATGTTAAGCTACTATGAGATGTGTCTGTTTAAACCTGTGTCAAATTTTGATTTTTCTTTTCAATATCTTCATAACTATGTGCCTGTTCAGTGTTTTCATCATCTCCCAATTAAATTTTTCTCCTTGATTGTTCTGTTTAATGCTATAGTTGTTGGTTGAGCCAGTATTTTGGCAACTTATAGTTTACGACTGGTAAAGCCTTTTTTCTTCTTTTAAAACTAGGAACAGCCATATTTTTCTTCATTCTGTAAGAGCAGCACAATATATCCGTTGTTCTACTAACTTTAAGTAAACGTACACAGAGCTTGACCACGACAACAAGTTACACAAAGTAATCAACAGACGGACTATTACTTGCTTAAAAATAGATTTGGACACATTTCCTTGTGGGCTAACATTTGCACTGTTTCAGAAAACGCTAACACCTCGCGAGACCTCTTGGGCATCTGGAAGGCCTTAGATCAGATGCCAACGCCGACACCCATGGCGCAGCAACCCTAGCCTGGGATTACTCTACTGTCTACGACGGACAATCTACCAGTCATCAATTCAGCCAAAATATTATTGGATTGCTTAGGTAAGATGTCCAGCCACAAACTCTTCATAAGAAACTCTTCACTTACTCACCTCAAGTTCTTCCGGTGACTAACAATCGCCTACTCCTAAAGTTGTGTTAGCTGCAATCAAATTGCTTAGCTCTTTAACCGGAACTATTTCCCTGCAGCACACTAGATGGAACGTACTTGGAATCAGGAGTAGTGGTGTACCTGTTGCAAGCTTAGTGGCTATATACTTCACCCTTTCACTGGACCTATGTGGTTGAGCCGAATGCCTGCCACAATCGCAATTCATTGGGATAAAGGTCAACCGACTGCTAGCAAAAGTTTTTATTGCGACTTGGGCGAATCGAATTGGCATTCTTCATCAGTCTGCGAGAGCGGCGCCGCAGTGTGGAGCGGAGTGTGATTTTTGAGACTCCAACTCCACTCCTACTTCATGAAACCAGACTCCACTCCAATCCGACTCCGAAAAATGTTATCATTTTGGACTCCGAATCCACTCCACTCCAAAATCAAATTCTGAATCAACATGATACTAGCCAATGCATATAACACGAGATAGCTGAGGGTATATAAATCTTTGACCGCTTCAATAGCAAGTAAAGGTTTTTAGTGGAGTGCACTTACAAGCATTACGCTCAGTCGAAAATCGTGGGGATAGGTTTTATTTTTTCTACAATAACAGAACTTTACTGGACTTATTTGATTTAACTAAAATGTAAAGTTGCTGAACTAAACTCCGTATTCACACTACTCCGAAACTGTTGTGAAAATGAAACTCCTAATCCGCTCCATTTTCTGAAAATCTAACAAATTCCGGCTCTACTCTACTCCATGCTCAACTCTGCGGTGCGATAGAACAAATTGCTTACAGTTGATTGCCCCGTCTATAAAGCATCCAATGGGTGCATGGTTAAGCAGAATGTGGTGGCGTTTTCTTGACTGTGCTTGTCACCATCTGCCTTTAAGTGTGACACAAGATCTTTCTCAAATGAAATCGTTATCTCTATCGTAAATGTAGCATAACATTCGAAATGACTTTTTGTGAATTTATTCACTCTTGTTGAAATCGAAGTGTTCAGAAATAAGCTTCACCAGTGTTGGTAGCGGTAAAGTAGAAAATTAGCAAATGAAACCTACCCAAGAATAACCAACCTGTAATTACGCTCGACGCAGCAGAGCCTTCATTTGTTGCGAAATCAATAGCTTGCAAAGCCAACAACAACACAATTGCAGTGTATAGCAACATAATTCCTTTGGTGCGCCGCTGTGTGGTACCAAACACTGAAACAAATCTACTTTCAACTCAGAAGATCTTGTTTGGAAATATTACAAAATAACCGATGTTTTTTGTACGTTGTGAACTGGCCGAGGAAGAGTAATTGTTTAGCCTTAGCGGTTGCAAATCTATGATTACCAAAACATCACTTTTTACTTCACACTTACATATAAGTCATACTGTAGCAAGTATGCAAGGATTTCTAGCAACAACAACAGTAACAGCAAAACCGGCAGTTTGATCTATATTAACAATATTTCAACAACCAACCTGTGGATGCACTGGCTGAGGTGGTACTTTCATTTGGTGCTAAATCAACAATAATTTTGAAAAGTTAAAATGAACACTATTGTAGTGCAAATAACATGAATTCTATTGGCATCAACATGATATAAAATATAAGCATGATATAAGCCTATATACAACAAACTTACTAACAACTCAACACCCATACGCTATTGCACGATCGCAAATGTTACTCATTAGAATTTCAAAAGATAGGTAAACTTTTTTGTTATTTGCACAGACAACGTCACATAAACATTATAACAACGCAAGATTTTCAAATGCAATGTAGCCCACTGCACACTCATGCAATGCATGCCACTAATGTTATGAACTGCGGTGACTCCAACGTTACAGTGTTGAGTATAGTTGGCGGGACCATTAACTTGACAGTACGTGAGACTACATTGACTTTATTTTCACAACTTGTTAAGAGCAAGATCAAAATACAAGTATGTAATCTTTCAAAAAAAAAGTATAAATGTTTATTGTTTCAAATTGTACGCATTTATCTCTTTAAGATTAAAAGTATACCCCACACAACCACAGAATTTTCAGAATTGAGTAGTCCCCTGAACAAATTGAAGTAAAATAGTTTCCCCAACAAGTAAAATAGTTTTGCCAACAATATCCAACTTTAGGGTATTTGTTACGCCACCCGCAGTAGGCTTAACAGACTGCATCACAGAAAAACTAAAGTGCAATAACTACACATAATAATACACAACTGTGGCCTGAATCAAACATGCAAAATATCAAGTCAAACAACCGAGAAATTTATATTTTCGAAAATCAGATCAACCAGTTTTCTTTAAACACCCCTTGATTTATTGGAAATGGTAGCCTAAAGTTTTAATTTTTTATGAAGTTTGCTTGAGCAACAACCAAATATAGGCCCATTTCTTTCCAATTTCAAATCAACGTGCAATATGGCAAGAAAGTATTGAAAAGAACATTAGTTCAAACAGAAAAGAAACCACTCGTTGAAATGCCGATTGACCTTAATAGTATGACGTAAAAAGAGGAAGTTCAATTATTTTTTACACAAGCTTTTTTTTATTTAAACGTTAATTTATTAATAAAAAAACTTTAAAAG
This sequence comes from Aplidium turbinatum, assembly GCF_918807975.1. Taxonomy (NCBI): domain Eukaryota; kingdom Metazoa; phylum Chordata; class Ascidiacea; order Aplousobranchia; family Polyclinidae; genus Aplidium; species Aplidium turbinatum. The sequence continues at coordinate 16,791,381 of NC_137480.1, read as the reverse complement.
TATACCTTTCACGCTCGATGGCATCACAAGAGCCAAATTCTGAAACAGCAAGCACAATGAAATAGGTTAGAATCAAGAGATCACATGCAGTGACATGCTACCAAACGTTTCAAAGGTCTTTTTGGCAAAGATGTACTGCAATACAGTATTTTTTTATTAAAAGTGCATGGAGAATCAGCATGAAGAATCGCTAGCCTGCTGCTTCCTAGTTAGGAGATCCCCTATCCTTAATGGAACTCAATAAATGTACTACAGCATATTCAAGGTCACGCCAAGAATCTAGAAGCAAACTTTTGCTGACACTTATCGTTTTGAAACCAACCAACCTGATGAAATACTGTTTGTAGTCAGAGCCGCAGCTTTGTTCAGTTGAAGAAATATATCTAATGAAATCTCACTCATAGCCTGCATGCAGGGCGTTAAGAAGACAACTTGAACCTAGTAGCTACCAATGAGGTTCTCAGGCCACAAATAGAAACACTCTTAAAAAACGCAATATATCCAAAAATACGTGGTTTCTTCCCCTTGATTTCTTGATCCCGGGCCCCTTAGAAAGGTTACGAGCCAAAACAACTGTCCCAGGTCCGAAGTCCAAAAGTACCCTCATCTGTATATCAACGTTACTGCCTACACCTACATGCACTTGCATGTGTACATGCCTATCGCTATGTGTATTAATGCTCAATCTCATTACAGTCCTATGTGACAGAGACATAACTGGCAAGGACGAAAACGTCTAGCCAGCAGTGAGACGTCTGTTGCAAACCGGTCTTTTCCCACTCGCATTGACATTCGAACCTGAGATCTGAGGTGAGATTGGTGGTTGAGTTTAAAAAAAAATCAAATATTGTGCAAATTTTGCACAAACCATAGTGAAGGTGATATTTCTGGTATAACAAATCAAGTGAAGTCAAGATACAAGGACGCAACTTCAGGCTCAACAAACAGTTGTTCGCTAGAGGGGCATCATTTCTGCTTTAAGTTCTGGCTTACGTTTGTTCACTGCTTCGTGACGTCGTTGGCACGAGTTTCTTGATATTGATTCAATGTTAAATTAATTCTTTTTCCAAGTTGTACTTGTTGGCCAGCAAAACAAATGAATGAAAACCAAACCAACAGCAACCAAACTGTAATTATGCTCGCTGTGATAACTTTGATTGTTGCAAAACGAATGCTTTATAGAGCAAATATTAATAACATAACGGTGGTGTTATTAAAAACAAGTTTTCTTTTACACTGGTGTGAAATATCAACCCAAAACAAGAACGTCAAAAGTCGAAACTGTAGATGCTTTGTGCATTTGTTTGATAAAAAACCAATGAACAACTTGTGATAAATCATTCGAAAGGCAACAGTAACACTCGTAACTTTTATACAAGTTTAACAGAAAGCACTTTCCGAACAATTTTAAAAGTTACTTGCGATCTTATCTGGATATTTGAAACTTAACGTTTTATTATTTTCTTCAATTATGCAGAACTACGCTATAACAACTGTATAAAATGTACTGCTGCGGGACATATTTTTAAGGCAGTGGCTATTTGACCGGCTCCGGTCTTTGAATCTGAAACACTATTTGACCGGTCATGACGTCACTACATAAGCGCTTTTTTTCTTTTTCTCTTTCAAAGCAACAGACGAGAAGCGCCGATATAAGTTCTAACTTCAACACGTTTTCTTCAACTCAGTCCGTGGCGCGTGCGATACGTCTCCGGCTGCCAATCTAGAGGGGATGAGTTCGATACCATCCGGAAGCATTCTTTCTTTTCATTTTTTTTTTATCTAAATTTTGACCCAAAGCGCATTGTTGTGGTCAATTTTTAATTTGAGTGGCCTACAGCCCATTTTTTATGTCTTTTCAAATTTGAGTAATACTGTTAGAGTTTTTTTAATTTGCTGGAATTTGAGAATTTCTCTTGGTAATTTTCCGATCGTCATAAGTGAACGTGTGTTGCCGAACGACCCTACATTTTTCTCTAAAGTTAGTTATATACAATACTTCTTTAAAAAATGGTTTTACCAATATCATTTCTTTTAAAAGAACTAAGAAGTATTGTATATAACTAACTTGAAAACTATACTTGAGAACTATTAACTAACTTGGACTGTAGGCTACTCAAATTAAAAATTGACCACATAAATGCGCTTCGGGTCAAAATTTAGATAAAAAAAAAAATGAAAAAAAAGAATGCTTCCGGATGGTATCGAACTCATCCCCTCTAGATTGGCAACCGGAGACGTATCGCACGCGCCACGAACTGAGTTGAAGAATACGTGTTGAATTTAGAACTTATATCGGCGCTTCTCGTCTTTTGCTTTGAAAGAGAAAAAGAAAAAAGTGCTTATGCAGTGACGTCATGACCGGTCAAATAGTGTTTCAGATTCAAAGACCGGAGCCGGTCAAATAGCCACTGCCTATTTTTAAAGCAAAATATCCTGTCTGAAGTTTAGAAATCTTTATTTGCAATTTTCTAGAAGCCAAAAAACACATTATAGCCCAGCTATTTCGAAAATTCGACCAACACAGATCATCCTTGCAAACTTTTCTAGAATTTATTATGTTTTTGCCAATCGGCTTTCCCATACCGCCTATTATTATATCATATTATTGGCATGAGCAAGGGTGGATGCTTAACTTTAAAACTTTGAAGTGATGCTGCTTTCCGTTTGGTGCTGCTGAATTTGTTTGAACGTGTTATGGTGAACTGATTTTTATTTTTTATAATTACGTTGTCTTTGGTTCCTTGCCTTACGCTTCTTTGTGTCAACTAATGAAACTCTTTCTCTCTGTTTGACAAATCTTGGATCTGGTAGGCTATAATATTCAACGCAAATATTTATGAACTGGCTCAATCACGGGAAAACAGCGACCCGTTTTATATTAATGTTAATGTCTGTAGGCTACGTGTTGAGAGGTTAATAGGCTACGAGTCAAAAGTGAGTGACCATAAAGCAATAAAAAGTGAACAAATAAATCAAACTGTAGCCAATCAAAAATAACTAACCTGTACTAATGATGCTTGATGGTAGGGGAGTTTCAGCTGATGCTAAATCAAACATGTGTCGTGTCAGTATATTATAACTACTGTGATAATAATAACAGGTCTTCATTGTAACATTATACTGACTAAGGACTATACAATATAAGTCTATAACGCTGCACTTATGGCTGAAAATAAAGCGTAAGTGAAGTGAAAACAATAAGAATGAGAAATAAAACAACATTTCAACAACCAACCTGTGGTTGCATTGACTGAGGTTGCATCTTCATTTGATGTCAAATCAGTAACTACAAAATTTAACATCAATGTTATGTGACGACAAAGATGATGAATTTCTTTAGCATTGATCTAAACTATATCCGGTGCAAATTCTGTTGTATCGTTTTGAACTTTTTCAACAATAACCTACGCAGGCACACGTCCACGCAAAGTTTATCGAGTTGTCACAATGTTACATCATGGATAACTGTATGCAAATGCAACAAAGCAGAAAAGTAATGATTTTGAAAAAAAATCCATAAAAATGAGACAAGAAAAAACGTACAAGCCACGTTTGTGTTTTTAAAAGCGTTGTTTTGATGTCAAAATTGTGAAATTCAGCTTTTCGTGCCCGACAGCATCTCAAAGAAAAATTATGGTCAGAGAACGGATAGAAATAGAGTATAGAAATTGCACATAAAAGGAAGCTGAAGGTAAAGCGTGAAAAGATGGTCACACGCCTAGTCAAGCCGTACGTTGCATCAGTGGTCTTTTTATAGTATATAGTATTTTTCATTAACAAGTTAGAGTAAGTTACGACATTTAACAATAAGAGAGTCAGTTGTAAAGAACGATATTCACAACCACACATTGCTAATGGCATCGGTATACCCGATACCGACAAACCAGGAAATATATGCTAGGAAAACGTCAAAGTGGAATTCGCATGAGCTTTTGTTACATAAGAAAGACAACTGCGGGGGAGCGTCGCTACTCCTCACACCCGTTGGTCGACGTTGCCTTACATGCGAGAGTGGGAGCTCCCGATGTTGGGGGTCACCAGTTTGGCGTATGGGTTGTAGGTGGTCGAATAGTGTACGCTAAGCACTACCGACATGCGACTCCTAGCTCAGAAGGGGCGTTGTTCTAACCTTAACTCTTCTAGAGTGCACTGTCTAGTAATACCACACTAAAGTAAGCATTGTAGAAGTAGTATAATAATTCAAAGTGAACACAATAACATTAATTAACAATGGTAGAAGCTAATACAAATTAAGATCACCAGGGCAGACCAGGTTACACACACAGTAATATTACTTAATAGAATAAATGTCCTTAATCAATAGTCCAGGTTCAACCTTGTAGCCATGTTCCGATTTCCGAATATCATTTCTTTATTGTCTTTTGTGTATCGCTTTCCTTCACTTCCTTCACGTCCGATCGCTGAGTTGTTGTTTTCAAAAGTCCCTGTTTAGTATTCATCCGCGGCGCGAGCCACGTTCCAGCCTTGGCGACCTCTAGCGGACAGAACTATTCAGACGCAGGCAGAATTGTAAAGGGGAACGCCACATCACTTGGCGCCAGATGATTAGATCATGAGTAAACGAAATGATCAAACATTGACATGCTTCTTGGTGTTACTTCTCGATGAGGATGCCGGTGGCTCGGACTGATGCGTTTGCAGGAATCTTTATAACAGTCTTGTTTGTAGCACTAGTTTTCTTTCAAATTATGCGACCAAAACTATGTGTTGTCGGTTGATCATTAAACGTGCACAAGATAGGTAAACAAATGCAATTATCGACGGGGTTGCTGCCCAAGTCTACCCTGGTAATGACGTAGTAGTTAACTTCGAATGGTTCAAACATAAAACAATGACTTATCATACAATAATAAAAATGATGCTCACAAACTTACTCAAAACATAACAGCATGACGGCTGCTGGGTTAACAATAATTGCGGTTGCTTAGAGTGAAAACTACTCCAACACAGAAGTGTTGCGAACATACAAAAAAATAAACGAATCAACTGCTACAACATGATGCGTGACAGTGTGTGTTCCATGTCAATGAAATGTAGTATGTGTACAATGATTAGGTAATTGTACGTGCGAATAGACAAAAGAAAAACAAGGCAAGATTCTGTCAAGATGAGGTTACTCAGTCAAGATACTTCTGGATGAACGGTTCTCAAACAATCGTCAAAATGGAGTATGGCTTGTATACGAAAAAAAATGGAAGAAAACAATGTCGAAGGGAGAACTTGATGCCTATTGAGGATCTTAGTACTCTCCAAACGTCGAATGGTACTCCGGATGTACCAAACAACACCACAGACATGCAGAGTGGTACAATTATGCTCAAGTACATGAGTGAGTACAACAGAGGACATAATGATATCATCACTACGAATGGTTGAATGCATTGTGTGCACCGTTAAAGGGTTTAGGAAAGTTACAGGCTTGACTTAGCCCACAGACAGATGTCATGGCTGGGTTGGCCACAACCTTCTGCAAAGAAAACTAGAAATAACACGCAGCTATCAGACACAAAGTGTATATAAAACAAATGAACTATCAACAACCAACCTGTTGATGATGTACTTGTTGACGTGGAGGTTGAAGTTAGTGCTAAAGCAATAAAAATATGTCATTTTATTATAAATATTGTTTTGATTGAAACTATTTTCTATAACAGCGTGTTTATTTTGTCATTCGAACTGGCACTAAACTACATGCAATATAAGCCTACCACTACACTTATGGGTAAAATAAACCAGAAGTGAAAGTCAAAACAGCAAGAAACAAGGAAAACAGTATTTCAGTAACCAACCTGTAGATGCACGGGTTGAGGTTGTATCTGCATTCGGTGCTGAATTCAAAATCATGAAACGTTAGCGTTGGTGGTTTTTGAAAGGAAACGTCAACATGAATTTTTGCTTTGACAATTGACATACATATAGCCGCCAGTCACAACAAATCTAGGCTGAAGTCTACTCAGAATTACAAAGATGCGGAAAAATATATTTTAGAACTTTTTAAACCTTATCTTGGAAGCTGTCTCAGAGCCCACAATCGGCAAATTTTTGAGTCAAGATATTTTTTCTCAGTCTCATGTTATATTTAAAGGGAAAGGTTGGCTCATACACGAAGAAGCATTGCTATCGTCTGTTCAAACCATTCCTTTTATCAACTAAGCTGGGTCTAATATTTGTTTGTTACAATTGATCGAAAGCGCGTGACAACAGCAGGAAAAGTGAAACTTGAGCCAGGTGGTAACCTATATCGACAACATATAACCAACCTGTAGATGTGCTCGTCGAAGTGGAAACTTCAGTTTTTGCTAAATGAATAATTTGTTATGTTAATATTGCCATAATTACAATGCAACGCTGCATACTGTGCCAACGCTGCATATATAACACTCAGGCATACTGTGGAAATTATTCAGGATCCGGTCCTAATGACAAGGTTGAGTAATTCGATATGTTCAACATCATGGGTTATACAACTCGAGCTATGCAAGATCCCTCACGCAGAAATGAATCTATATTCAATTCGACTAAAATTGACAGTAATATAATAGAGCATCGAAAGAGAGTTTATAAGCACACAAAACCGAACAACGTGACCAGATTGAACATACCGTATTTACGTTGATTTTCTGTGAGTGTTAAAAATAAACGTAAATGTGTTAAATCTGGTGACGTCACTCGGCTTTGTAAACTTGTGGTACAAGTTGATATTAACTTGATTGAATTTCGGTGACTTGTTTTACGACTTAACATACTTAGCTTGCTATTTAAGTCAAAAAAGCATTCTGACAACAACACAGTAAACAATAATAGCAAACAACCAACCTGCGGATGCAGTGGCTGAGCCTTCTTTTGGTGCTAAATCAATATAAAATTTTAATTTAAATATTGAGTAGAAACACAACTAGTCTACCTAACAATTCAAAACTCTCAAAGTTTCCAAAATATTTACAGAAAAATGTCAAATTCTCAAACTTTATTTGAAACCCATACCCACACATCTACATATTAACAACAAATAACACGCAGTGCTGCAAGAAGAAAGCGTTAAACTTTGAGTGCAAAGCAGAAAATTGACATGCAACGCATTCGAAAATCAGAAACACGAGAAGATAGAAAAAAAAAAAATTTTTTTTCCCTTTCTTAGATATTTTTATCTCCTTATACTTTACTTTTACCGAAAAGTTTGAATCCCATGTTAGCTTGATGGCATGCCAGTAGCAATTTCTTAAAATGTAGGGATACAACAGTAAAAGTTGGAAAATAATAGGCTACATGAAGAGAAGCAAACGAGCAATTTGTTGTATCTGTGGATAAAGATTTAGATTAGGTGGACATGGGTGGACCGAAAGGCAAGGAAGAAAATCTTCCTGTCCCGTTTCACGTCAGCCATTAGGTGTTTTGCCAAAAACAGTCGCATGCTCTTGAGTAGTGTCCAGAGCTGCGATTTTTTCTTTCTTGTCGAACGCCAAAAATTCTGCGTTTGTTTGTCCAATAGTAATATGACGTCACAAGAGTCAGATAAGCGTTTGGCCGCGAATTACGCACAAGTTGTGTGGATGTACGTCAGAGTCAATTACTTAAGTTTTTAACTGCACGCTGGTTGAGTGATTGCAAAGGAGTATCAAGCGCTAAGTTGTGTACTTACCGGACGTGTATATTATTTGTTTTGCTCCAGGAAGAGAACTGTTGTAAACGAGAAACTGAGGATCGCAAAAAAATCCGTTAGACTATACCGCTAGCGTAACTTACTGCGAGATTTTTTCCTTTGGCATCTCTTAAGTCTCGCTTAGTAGGCTACGTAAATGGTTATGCACGTAGGCTACCCGCACGCAACCACAGTTACAGTCAGGAGCGAAATATGCAAGTTACCAAGTGTTTGATGCCAAGCGTTAGAACTTCAATCAAAGCATTTTTCTGCAGTGTTCAAAATGTTCTTCTGGAAGAGAACTCCTTTTCATAAAAATAGCGGTTTTTTTCATCTGCATTTCGGAACACCTGGTCGGAAACCAGGCTCTTTTCTAGATGTGAAAAACTTTCGTAACAAGTATCCAACAGAGTCATTTTAACAGTGCAATATTGTTAATTGGCTCATACGGCGAATTACCAACTGGTATAGACGTTGACAACTAAAAGTAGCCTAGGTTATTTTATCTATAAAAGAAACCTATTGTGTCGAGTAGCACGAAACGTGTGTGGCGAAATATTTGATGCCAGGCGTTAGAACTTCGATCAAAGCATTTTCCCGCAGTGTTCAAAATGGCGGCGCGGACGCCTTGGGAATTTCTCGCGTGAAGCGTCGCTTTTAGGCCTTGCGTTGAAGTAGTACCTGCCGCAAGAAAATTTACGTAAGTCGGCACTCTTATAATTGCATCACCTGATGCTCCCCCCTCGATTGTTCCTCGACCTGACTTGACGTCCTGTCTCAGATTTATTTTTTCATTTTTTTTCCTTTAAGACACGGCGTTTGTCGAATAGTGACGGCGCGTGTCGAATGGCATTGTCGCCAAAAAGGGCAAAAATCGCAGCCCTGGTAGTAGTGTCGAACCGATGTCGCTGGTAGTGTCGAACCGATGCCCATGTCGCTTATCACTCGACCATGCAACCCATTCTTTAGATTGAATGTTAGCGTTTTTGAATCGATTCATTCAAAGAGCAACCACGCTGATGTCTATTATAACAACGCTAAAGTTTTGATCAGTTGTGAGACTGAAAAGGAGGTTGTGGGATCAAAATGATCACGGCAAACTAGAGAATATTCTCTAGTTCGCCGTGAAATGATTGAAAGTGAAAATTAAGTCAACTGGTAGTCTAACAACAACAACCAACCTGTGGATGACGTGCTCGCTGACGTAGACGCTTCAGTTGATGCTAAAGCAACAGTATCATGATATGTTAATGTTACTATAAATATTGTGCATACAACATCATAGATGTCATGCTGTAGCGGTTTGGGAAGAACGCACTAAAATTTGCTATAATTCACAAACTTGAAATGATAGTAGGCCTATGTGTTAAAACTTTAGCAAAAAGTTTTTCTTTGTTATATTACAAACACGTATAACTAAGCAAGATCACTTTAAATAGCACTTTCAATAAGTTGCCAATAATTGAACTTCAACTTGTTACTGCTTAGGACAAGGTATTTATTTTAATTGTTTCAACTGCAACTGCAGACTTGTGCATCCCAAAGGTCCTTAATTTTTTTACCTCAATAATCCTTTTCACTGTTGATCAAACCTACATCCTTAGAAAACTACTAGTAAAGAGTACCTTACATAAATGTACTGGCACTAAAACTATGTCTAAACTCTTCACAATCATTAAACACTTAACCGCAGATATTAGTCAGTGTCATATTATCACGTCGCATCAGATCTAGTTCTTTAGATAACGCTTGTGCGTTATAGGAAACGAGACCCTTCAAAAACAGCAAGATGACAAATAACGTTTACAGAGCAACCAACCTGTGGATGAACTGACTGAGGTTGTATCTTCGTCTGGTGCTGAAGTTATAATTATTAAAAGTTAACGTCAACATCATCGTAAAGCTATTATCATCAATACAAATGACAAATGTTCTTTCAATGTGCAATGCAAACCGTTATAACAAGAATGTTGCCAGCTTAAAAATCAAATTGTTTAAATCAAAGTGAGAAGCTTTGTTTCAAAATGCCATCGTTTTACGAAATAACTTCACCTGCGCGGAAAAATCTGAGTGATACAATAGTATACACTATACAGTACTCTGACCAAGATGTGTTGCGGCTGCAGGCTGTTGTTCTATTGGCTTTGATAATGCATAAGCAAGTGTGGAGTGTGTTAATTCGTCCACAATAGCTACCTGCTCTTCAATGCAATGTAACATGGAAAAAAGTCCATTGGGCAACGCCAGTGATCACGTGACTACGCAACTGGCAGAACGTTGAACCAGACTCGGATGACATGTGCTCACAAAAAGCAACAAAAAAACATGATAGAGAACTGCACAGGAATGACACAAAAATCCTCAGAACTTTTAAGTCACAGTGATGTGTTATTAAACACAGTGATGACTTTCCACGTGAAAGTTGAGCTTTCTAAGTTAAAATAATTTAAACAAAAATGAAAATCTTCCGACTGCTCATTTTCATTCTAAGAAAACTAAACCTTTGTCGATCTTTTTTGGCTAATTTTTATGAAATAAACACAACCAGAAAGCGAAAAAGAAATGAAATGGCAAAAATATCAGAACAATTAAGATTTGAAGTCAAATTGAAAGAAAAGTAACTCCTGTTTTCACAACTGATTCACTGCTTTAGTATTTTCAATTTTTTTTTAAAACTTGTCTACAACTAACTCGTTTACGTAAAATTTTGTAACCGTAATAGCAATATAGAAAACTTCTTATCAACTTTCTCAAGAATTTCCTCGCTTTTACAGAATTGCATTTATTTAAGATGCTCGCTACTCATGTTGTAACTGTAACTGAATATGAAAATTTAAAATTTTAAATTCAAAATTTCATATGGCAATTGGACTAATGAAAAAGAAAAGAGAAAAGCAAGCTTGTTTTCGAAAAGACCACGCGTATGAAACATCAAAAAGTAAACAGCGAAAATCTGATTCTAAGAAAAAACAAGGTTGAAAATATTCAGAAAAAAGAAATCTTTTTATTTTCTAAGTAATTGACATAAAAAGTCCACATAGTGGTAGGTATCACATAAAACCACATGTTGCCAAAATCTAAGGCACATCACCAAATGAAAGTGCCATGTTGTTTGAATTGGCAAAACGATTAATTTCGTATAAAAAAATGTTTCGGCTGCTCAAAATCATGCAAAGATTTGACCCCAAGCCAAATTAACCAAAATCAATGAAACAGCTGCATGCAAGAATGATGATGTTACTCAGTAGTGATGCAAGCCGCGCCGCGCCGCGCCGCGTACGCGGCCGCTTTTGACTTTTTCGCCGCGTGCCGCGCCGCGCCGCGTGGAAGGTTGAAATGACAAAGCCGCGCCGCGCCGCTTGCCGCGTAAACTTTCAAGAAATTAATTTTTCGTAAACGTAAACTTTCAAGAAATTAAACTTTCGTAAACGTAAACTTTCAACTTTTCAAGAATCAGCTATGAAACTTCAAATTTAAATTGGAAACACGGATCAGTTATTTTTCCCTTCGGAAACCCTAAGATGGAAAGCTATGCAAATGCAAATTGCAAATGGCTTGCAGTTGACAGGGTTTTAGGGCTTGCTTGTCAGGGAAGCTGTACGAATGTTTTTGGTTAGTAGCCTAGCTGATAAGCTCAGTTACCAGGCTATAGGCCTAGCGCAACTACCGCATTATTTACTATATCAGTTAGCCCAGTGAGTTCAGGCTATAAGTTTTACTCTTGTGTGTGTAGTTCATATAGCCACTGGCATTATAATTGCATTATTGCTTACAAAAAGTGTTCAAAAGTCCTGATACTGGATCCAGGAACATTCTATTTGTCTTAGTTTGTATTATGTCTTAGAACTTAGATGCATTGCTGATAAGAGAATATGATCTGGTTAGCCTGGCCAATTAGTGCACAACTGTATTGGTACTAGGTTACCAGTTATATGCCATGGATGCTTTTTCCTACAATTGACTTTCTAAACAATAACTCGTTAAAATATTTTTTTTTAATTTTGTAATTTGCGGTGTGCGGTGCGGTGCAGTGTCAAAGTTCCAGATAAATTGCGGTGTGCGGTGCGGTGCGCGGATAGATGAGTCAGTTGCGGTGCGGTGTGCGGATAAAAATTTTGGGTTCGCTGCATCTCTATTACTCAGCACAATCATGCAAATTTTGTGAAAGTTTAATTTTCATCAAAAACGTGCCATGTTTTACCTGTTGATGTTGCTGTCGAGTCTGTTTTTTAAAAATCATAAATTCAATATCAAACTTTGTGTATGCGTCATCATATAAGCTAAGCTTTCGTTAAAAGAGGCACAGACTAGAGACCAGCCATCAAAAGTGCAAAAAAATAAAGATATAACCCAGAAATACTCTCAGTTAGAAAGTCAACTTCTTTTTACACCGATTTAATTTCTAATGAGTCCCGTTTTAAGCTGATTTAACGTCTGCAGAAGTTATCTTGCTAGTTAGAATCCAGCTTCAACAGTAAGATTCTTCAGATAAAAGTTTAATTTTTTTAGATTCGTTAAGTTAATTTTGCATGTTAGGTTTGGCTTGAAATTCATAAGCGCCTAGAAGTGAAATCACAAAGATTAAGTAATATTTACAAAGACTCACTGCTTGCACCACCAGTGCGGGGACCGCTGTCTACACTTCCGCCATTCCCAGGATCCTCGCAATTAGGAGGAGCAAAGCCATCATTGCAATGACAATGTTCAAGGTTGTTACAAACCTACACAGTGAAGTAAGTTAATTGAACTTTATAACTAAAGCTTAGTTGCAAAAGGAATTTTGGCTATATGACGTGAGATCGCATTTTCCCCTTGTAAAATGAAACAAACGTTCTCGAGACGCATTTCAAGGACAGCTCTACGTATAGCCTAGTAGATGGAATAATTCACAGACAACAATACTTCAACAATCTGAAACTAAACAGTCTGTCAAACTCGGTGACTGGACCTGCGTCAGTGGTTAAAAGCTTCAAATATGCGAAACTACCAGGATTAAGCTCTCAAAGAAGCCTTTTCAGTCCGAGAATAAACATTCACGCAACCAAAATCTGTAGACCATTTCCAATTTTACTCGGGCCTTATAGGATAAAGCCTGTGGATATCGTAATGACAGCGATCTTATTCCCACAACAGATCGAAAACTTTCTTGTCATTTTACTCGTGAGATTCCTAGACCTGAAAATAATTTTAATCTGAAAAGTAGTAGGCAGCAAGGCTATAAACAAAAACTCTTGACTGCAATAAATTTTTAGCCACATGCTTACTCCATTTCCATTGCAAGATGATGAACAATCAAGAGCTTGAAATTCTTTGCATACACCAGATTGGCAAACCTACGAGAAAACACTGCGTTGTCTGGCTGTTGCTGCTACGATTATTCATATTCCGATAATGCTCATCTAATGAATTGAAAAACACGAGTCGTCCATTTTAAGTGAATGTTGAAGTTATCTTTGCAGTTCATTGACTGCAAGACTAGCAGTAAACCGATGAGAGAAAATCGGTTAACTAGAAGTTTTGTAATTGTTTCTTGAACGCAATTTTCACATGATTAGTATTGATAAAAAAGTAATGTTAAATTTGGTTTAACAGTTTATCATCATAATCGCCGAATCATCATCATGTTTCTTGTAACGATAACTTTCTCAACTGCATGATTGTCAAGGAAAAACTCACCTTTCCTGCGTCACACTTTGTTCCACTTTGAACCAATCCCGGGTCTTGTTCATCAGAAGGAGACTCGTCAGATGGGATGGTCTTACATTGATATTTGGTGCCACTAACAGTGAGCGTGTTGAGGAAGGAGGATCGTTGTCCGCCAATTACCGGGCTCGTACTTCCCTCGGAGCATAGCAGCTTGCCGCACTTGCTATTCCTTGAAAACGAAGGAGAGTTAAACAAACTGCACCAGCTCACTAACCGAGTGGTTACGGCTTTTGGCAATAATGCTGGTATAGTGGTAGGCCTGGGTTCGATTCTAGGCCGAGTCATGCCGTATACTTTAAATATCGACTTGTGTTCTTTCTTGCTTAAGGCAGTGAGGATAAGTCGGGTATAGCATTAGAAATATGATAAATATGATATAACGATTGAAAATGGGTCCTGTCGACAAAAAATCCTCAACCGTGTTAACTTTTTTCTAGCAATGTAGTAAAAGAACACAAAATAAAATCTTTCTCACGCGAATAGCGTGCTGCTGCAACTAATTTTTTTTGTCACGCAGAAAACTAAAGCCATGCAAGCCTATTTATAGATTGATTGTGCTTTGCAATTTATTGGTTTGCAAACGACACTAGTGCAAACATGTGCGAACACCGATGCCAGTGCAATTTCAAAATTCAAAAGAGTAAAGGAGAACACATTCATATTTTTTGTACAAATTTGCAGTAAAAATGTATGAAATTAGTTTTTAAACCATTGAGTCTTACGCTTCGGTGCAAGCAAGAAAACCAGAACCGTCCGACTTTAGGCCACAATTTCCATTCTTGTTTCCGAAACCATTGACAACACCGTAGCAAATGTCTCCACTACTTTTTGCCGCTGAGTGAAAAAAAAACTTAAAATAAAATTGTTGTTACGGGTTGAGATACGCTTTTTCTGTGATTTTAGATCAATGGGCCTAGAGCATTGCAAGTATTGACTGACTTAAAGTTTACATGGAATTTTTTATCTTTATTTCCGTTACAATTTACAAAATGTATACAGCTTTTTCGTACTTTAGAAACATCTGAAGTAACTCAAAATTAACAAATAGCTTAAAATAGAAATCATTTTGTTGAGTTTGTGCTAAATTTTCCGCAAAATCAGACCAGAAAATGATGAAACAACAAGTGAAATAACATGCACCGAAATAACAAACAAATAAACTAAATGAAAATTTAGTTAAAGTTTATCATTAAATTATTACTTGGTCCCCATATCGTTTGACACTGCACGTCGTAAGTGAGACAAATTCCTCCACTGCACGTTGCTCCATCATTTAAACATGGAGACCCGTTCTCCAGGTAGACGTTGTTAGGACACTGAACATGGCATGAAAATTAAAGTAATTGAGCAGCAACTGAAAAGTCACGAGTCCTAGCTAGATAGCTAGACTACGACGTACATTTTGCAGAAGAATGACTGTTTTGTCTCCTTGTTTTCTGTAGGCCTACTCAAGTACAGTTGTGTATAATTGAATTGAGTGGTTGGTTGAACTCAGGAGACACAGCTAGAAAATTTCATTTCGCCAACAATTTTTATTTACTTTAACTCATCAAACTCAGCCAGTTCACGTCGCAGCTGGCGTCAAAATCTCATCAAAAATACTAATTTCTGACTGGAAGAAAATGCCCATGGCCAAAAGACAAACTAAGTTCAAAAGAAAACAAAACACTAAACACGTCTCACGTTAGCGGACGTGCCACTGCAGTATTCAGGCAAGTCGCATTCGTTGCTGTTTGCTCCTCTGCATTCTGCTCCCGAAGCAACGTACTGGCAATTATTGCAGCAAAGTCCTGCGTCGCATACCGCTCCTGACTTCAGCTTACATGTCGCTGCGTCACAGCATGTGCTGGAACATAGATGTGTGATCAACATTGCAAGTTGACACTGCCTAATGTAACTCCACGCAATTCATCAAATCAACTATTTATCGACAGCCGTGCGGGTGTGCAAGGATTTTTGATACGTCAGTAGGAATGGGTTCGATTCCCAGTCAAGTACTATTACAATCCATAAAAAACATGACTTTTTTCCTTTCTTGCAGTAAACAGTAAAAATACCGGAATGCATTTGCCAAGGAAGGCTTGGGTGCGGCTCAACCGCCTGCGCACTGGCGTCGGACTATTCCACTCCAACATGCACAAATGGGGGATGGCTCTATCCGCGGTCTGTGAGTGCGGCAAGGAGGAACAAACCGCAGACCACACCATCCGTAACTGCACCATCTACCATGCGCCAAATGGTGTGCGTGGTCTGCGTGAACTGGATGACGAATCAATTGAATGGCTGCTCGACACCTGCCCAAACATCTAGACCGCGTCGTCGCCACTGCCCAAGGGTGGTAAAAGGCAGAGCCCCTCGATCCTTGAAGTGTCGAAGAAGGTTCAAACGAAGAAGAAGAAGATGACAATTTTATGGTCACAACACGAATAAGATACATAAGTAAAAACTGTGGGTTCGCGGAACAACTTTGACTGTCGTAAGCGACAATTCATACTGTAATTCCAACAGAATTTATTTATGAAATGTTCACAAACAGTCGGTTTTAATGCAATAATGAATAAAATAGAATAATGAAAAAGCTTGACTGGCTTTAAAAGGGTTGCGAGTCACCATCTCTGACTATGGGAGGTAAAGTTTCAAATTTGTTGACTTTCAAGAAGCATTTTCTAAAATTTCTCAGAGTTTCTAAAATTTCAGAAGCGATAAAAGCGTTTAAATTTCACAAACGATCTAGTGCAACCAAGTCATTTATTTTAAAATTTTGTGAGCTTTAGTAGTTTATGCCTTCATTGTGAAACGTAATTTCTATATTCTTATTCAGTGCGGCTCTCAGAGAGTTTTTAGTTCAAAAGAACAACATGTTTTATACTGAAAGAAACTGAAGCAATATAAGCTAAATCAGAAAGAATCTAAAACGAAAACAGATTTATGATGCATGCAGATGGTTTCTCGTAATATGTTGACAAAATACGTCACAGAAACAACACAGGCATCTTACTACCTGGATATCAACAGATGTGTTAGCTACATGCTACGTAACTGCGTAATAGTAATTATATTTCGAGATAAAACAACGACAGATGTAGCTGAGCAATCCATCGTTTAACAAACTTAGTGACCTCACAAGTCAAATTAGTTTATTCATGCGTTTATGTACTGTCCTCATTTACCAATCAGCTTAAATTGTAAAATCTAGGAAGGCTAAAGCGTTTCGATTAAGCAATAATCCGATTTGAGAAACATAAAAGGTAGTTAGGAATGGAGTGCACAAAATCGTAGTTTTGTGTAAGCCGTAAACGAAAACAATGAGAGATTTTACAATGCCTTGAATGAGTTGGCGCAAAACTGACTACTGTGCATTTTGTTTCAGTTAAACTACGTGAAAATAAGTCGCAATCATACATTGCATTATAAAATACCAACATGACAAGCAGCCTACCTTTTGCAAAATTCGGGTGTACCGCAGTCACATTCCTCGTCCTCTTCCACAATGTCATTGCCGCACTCCGACCCGCCGAACATTCGAGAAGGTAAAGGAACATTCACCAAGCAATTAAGCAACCCTAGTTTCTCGCTCTGGTCCAAATAACCTTTGCTGCAATCTGACCAATCTCGAACCGATGAAAACCTGAGCCAGAAACAAGTGATTCAAGTGAGATTTGATTTCTTTAGTTGGCCAGAGAGAAAGCTAGATAGTCAGAAACGAACCATTATTTTGAAGTAACAAAAAGAGCTATTCTTGATGATGGCCATTTATAGCTTCTTTTCAAAATATATTTTCGTGAACAGAGTTGAATATGGATGGATTAATTATTTTGTTTTAACAGTACAAAGAACACTATCAATAGGGATGATAATCAAGAGAAAAGAAGAAACATCTTCTCACAGGTGTCGAACTCACAACAATGCTTGATGTGAACGACTCAGTTACATGTCTTGTAATACAAGTAAATTATTTTCAAGCTAGTCAGTTCAGTCTTATGCAAATAAAAAGCTGATTATACACCACTATCTTCATTATAGCTTTTTCAAATGAAAATAGCAATAATTGCATAGCTGAAAATCAAGCAGATCAAACTCATTCTTTAAAAAAAAAAAAAAAATTCATTCTTTTCAGTTGGCTAGTGAATACAAACTGATATAAACTTATCTACATTTCAATGGAAATAATAAGTGGTGCTGAAAGCCGTGCAGTCAAAACTGGATTGCAATAATGCCCTCCATTGTTATATAGAGGTTTTTACAATCGACAGCTACTGAACATTCGAGACACAGAATAATAACAAATACATTTTAGAGCAGTTATTAAAGATGAGACCAAGTTGAAGAACCCGTTAACTGACACTTACCCAGAACTAGCAGCCATGATGCATTCTGCACCTGCCGGACAAACACAGCCATCGCTGTCGTGGACCAATCCAAAGTTATGCCCGATTTCGTGGGCTATGGTAGCCGCAGTGGTAATGAGGTTGTTGCTAGTATCCTGTCCACGAAAAAATAACGTAAAAATTTTCACCAGCTGTTTTATCACTTTTTGAAACAAACCACATCTTTTAGCAAACCCCTCGCGGTAGGCCTGGGGCCGCAGAGAAGATGATTTGGGTTTGGTAGCAATGAGATTGTTGATCTCCAAATTAAGACACTTATAAGAAAAACGCGCTATACCGAGAAGTATAAGGTGGTCTCGTCAAGTTTCGGGCCCCTGGAAAAGTTCCTAAAATCATCCCGGACCTGAGTTCAAAAGTACCCCTTGTGCCCCTTGTCAAAAGTACCCCTTGTACCCCTTGTCAAAAGTACCCCTTGTACCCTTTGTCAAATTACCCCTTGTACCCCTTGTCAAAAGTACTCCTTGTACCCCTTGTCAAAAGTACCCCTTGTACCCCTTGTCAATGCTACTGGGTAGGCCTATGACCCTACGGTAACGCAGTTATGAATGGACCCCGCCCGTAAATGGATTTTGCAGTTAAATATAATAAACAACCAAGCTATACTGTATAAACTACTCAACGTTTTAATTTATCACTTAATAAAAGAGCATCGAAGGTTAGTTTGGGTTAATAAAGTCCACAAATAACTATGCAAATCTTAACCTCACTTACGATAAACTCACTACACCCTAAACAAGACTGTTTTCGTCTGATTACTAGGTAATTAGGGTGCAAAACGTGCAAATGACTAAGCAAATGTTACAATTTGTCTTTTGGATACACAATAAGTATCATTGTAATCGGTGAGTCATCTTTGACGTCACACATCACCTACAAAACAAAGCTCGATCAAACAAACAAAGATTACGATTTGTTTTGTGCAGTTTTATAACCTTACCCGAAAAAAAAAACTTTTTGAAACTAGTTGTGTTTCCACAACTCCACGGTTAGAAATATTGAACAGTCAGCTTTGAAATCGCTCATGGCACAAATCTTATAAATGTTTTCCTTGTGAAAGGAAAACTCTAAAAAAATTCTACAAGATGTTGCAACACCGGTATATGATTGATTAAGGCTGATAAACGTTTTTACTTTGTTAAAAAATTTTCTGGTTGGAATAACTCATTTGTGCGTCTTACATGATGAAACAGTACGATAGACGCCAATGCTATCAACGTAACATTTTACCAATCGAATTATTCAAGGCCAGCAAAATTGTTTTAGAAGCAACACGCTTAGATCGTGTGTGGTTCCTATCAATGAACACAGTGTGGTTGAGATACTTCAGTCGATATCCAACAGTAAAAACACCACTACGTGTCGTTACCTCATCCACTGCACCGGAACGCATTGTGCACATGCTGCCGACTGTTGCCAAGCCGATGGTGGTACCGTCAAAGCTGCTTCCATAAAGCAGATGAACGTTATCGGCATAAACCCATGGCGATGATGACGATTCGTTCACGACACGATCTTTGCGGTATGCCAAGAACTGGGATAAAGCCTAAACGACAAAAAAATGAAACGATAAAAGACTTTGAGATAAGTAAAAGCGCTTTTAAGAGCATGTAAACTATAGGTTACCTATCCAATTACGGTTTTTACACATTTCAACAAAGTCATACTTTTCTTGGTTGACAAAATAGCAGCTGCTATTGTTGTTACTTTTACCGCGATGTCAAAACAATGTTTATAAAACGTTTTTGAAAGTCTCTTACCTCACTCGCATCACTGGAAATCGCTACTCTGTCTGCTTGCGACCAAACTTCGATACCAGAAAGCACAATCCTGATACCAAGTTTTTCATAAAACCCGTCGAGATGATTGCCTAATTGTTTCACGTGGTCTTCAATATCGGATTGAGATCCGAGCCTTGTAGCCTGACAAACGTAAGTAAAGTTATTAAGTTAAGTTAGTGACAACTCTTTTAGTGTAGTTTGATCAAAAAACCAGGGCTGCCATCCTGGTTTCTGATGCGATTTCTTAGAAATAGAAAATTTCCCGAACTCCAAAATTTTGTCGGCAACGACTTTGACGTTTCCCACCTAGCGACACGCATTTTGAATGTGATCAATAAATTTGTGGATAGTTAGTTACAAAACAAGGTTTGTATTTTTCACGAACATCATTTTAAAATGATACTGGCTTAAAAAAGTTAAAGATTGATGTTACAAATTGAAAACACATAAGTAACCAAAAACTGCGGCATTAAAGATTTTAAAACTTTACAGTCTTTGCTGAATGCTGGTCATTTGTGATACATCGCGTTGTTAATATCAATGTAAATATATTTCGGACTGAAAAGAATAAATGGATGTGAGCAATTGAACCGTAAACGTAAAATCTTACCAGAGCATTGTCCACCACTAGCATAAGCTCTAAGAATTTCTTTTCGCTTGAAATGTCTCTTTTTTTCTTTGAGGCCTTCTTGCTCAACAGTTCTGAAAAATAACAGCTTGATAAAAACAAACTGTTGAAACTAAAAGATTTTCACTACTTTTGTCGATGTATCAACGTCCAGCCTTTCAATAAGCACAGGATTTAATGATATTCATTCAGACACAAAATGTTTCAATAGAAGAAAGAAATAGAACGCAGATGCTTTCAGCCAGTGAAAATTATACCAGACTTTTCTATTCTAAAATGTTAGTTCATTAAATTATGTAAAGCGAACAAGAGACCTTAGGGTAATACAAACACCTTTTTTTAGAAACTTATATTCAATTTTAGAAAAGCAAAAATTTCACTGTACTTTCCAAATAGGCTACTGGTTTACCTGTTTGCTGGTTTAAACTATAAAGGAGGGGTGATTGAATTTTTTCCTTTGGTAAACCATCATTTCTGCAAGTACCTTCCAATTTATTTCCTTTCACGTCTTTAGGACGATAAACAACGTATTGATTATACTTTGCCGGTGAAATAGTAGCATTGAATGAAGGTTCAAACACGAAAAGATCGTTTGGAAGAAAAACACTACCCCTGCAAAATGCAAGAAAAAAAATATTCAAAAGACACATTTGCATACTGCAACAATCGAGAAAAGAAAATGAGGTCACCGAAGTTAAAGCGTCTTTGCTGGGAGAACCAAAGGTGTTGAGATTAATAAAGACTTAAACAATCTGTAAGAGAGAGCACGATTCACACCAGTGACCCACCTAAAGCGGATGTTAAACGAGCAAAAAATTAATAAGCGTAGGTAGGTATAGCCGTTACTGACCAGAAGCTGGAATTCAACGTACTCCGCAAAGAAAAGTGTCCGAACATAGACGACAAAACGAAATGCAATTGTGCACAAGTGTTATAAAAACAAGTTCAGTTTTAGAAATGCTGTGGGCAGAACAGCATTTGAAGCATGATCAAAAGGTGAAACAAATTTCCACAAGATACCACACACATATCGCAGGGCCAATACGGAAATACGCACGGTATTCACAGAAAATTCACCTACTCAATAACAGCCTCGAAAGAATAATATTAGTTCCGGCAAAGTTTAAGAAAATTTGTTTGAAACCGGTTATCTGTTTAATTGAAGAGAAACATAAAGTACGCACTTCAGTCCATGGCATGTGCTCATAATGACTTGACTACCAGGAATTCCTCTGACGTGGCCTTTGTAATAGCAATGATTTTGTTCCTGTTGAAAGTATGACAACGTAAGTGAGCAATAATTTAGTTGCTGTGTTAATGGTTAGCCTATTAAAGCTTTTAAATCAATGAGTGTTAAAATTGCTTTTCGCATGAAAAAATAAGCCATGAAATATAAACTTACCTTTTTTGAAGACTTGTGCATAATTAGGTCTCCACTTTCTGAATAAGTTGTCACATGGAAAGATTCAGGTACCAATTCTTCATTAATAGAAACGTCAAGCATGAGTGTCTTGCCTTCAAAATCGATTGTGAAGTAAGCCTTCCGTACGTGAAAGCCACTTTTCTGATAAATTAAGAAATTGTTAACGTTTAATTAAAAAATAGAAAGCCTAAAATGTAGATACTAAATCCATGTTCAGCAACGTTTTGCACTAAAGCTGAAAACAGTTTAATTTTTAAAACATTTGCTGACCATGAGTTTAGCACCGCATTTACATTTTGAACTCTTCATTTTGTTATTGAATTGACCAGGCGATCCAGTCGTTTAGCTCCTATATGAAATAAAAACTGTACGAACGGCAACAGAAACTATACAATTCACACATTTGAAACAAACGTCTGTTTCACAATAAGTGTATAATTTAGAAGACTATTTACAACATTCTGTTCCCGTTTACAATGCTTCAATTGCAGCTTACTGTTTGTATTTCTGTGGAAAGGTCACGTTTTTTTCGCTTGTGCTGAAAATCTTCAAACTGGACAGGTTCAACGACTTCATAGCTTGTCAGTGTTTGGAGCAAGGCGGAGTCTAGGTTACAAAACGTACGTTAAAATAATGTCAAAATAGTGAAGTTTACTGGATGGGATATCAACCAAAGTTTTAATAGCTGGACTCGCAATATTTTCCACTCAAAAGTAAAACTTAATAGTCATCGTTTGTTAAAAGGCTGTAACCGTTGAACGACTTATAGCCTACTTATTACTGGAGTGCCGGAAATAAAAGTTAAAGGAAAAGTTAACAACCAGAAGTTCCGGTAAAAAGTGGATTGAAGTTCCAACAAGTTACCCTGTTGGAATTAAGACTTCCTGTATTTTAAAATCAACTTGCAAGGCCTAAATGTGTTGACTTTATCGTCGATACTGAAAGATCAACTTTCACTTTCCGGTTACATAAAATCTTGGACGAAAAACCACGCAGGCTTTCCAAGTATCGGAATCTCAACAATAAACAATCAGTCAGAAAATAAAGCTGTTCGAAAAAAATGATTTGTTGATTATATTCTGGCATGTAAGTTACTTTACATGTGAGATGGACCGACCGGTCTCCAATATTGTTCGCATTCACATTTGCAATGCTTACACCACGAAAAACGATTATTCTTTACTGTATTATAACTTACTTACCATGGTTATCGTTTTTGTGAAGATATTCTTCTAGAGAAAAAGTTGTCGAAACAATTGCACACAGAGAAACCACTAGCAATGACAAACACTCCATTCTAACATTAAAGGTAACAAAACACACTCACTACTTAGCTACAAGTAGTAGGCTATACTTCTGAAACAATTAAATCAAAAGTCATAACATGGCCCACAAGTTTTAGCAATACTTTTGCGTTCACTACTACCACACATAATGGCTGTAACTGATTTGTTGTTTTCTATTTATACATTTGCTAGTTTACAACACTGGCTAAATGATGACTGCAAAAATTAAACTACCGTGCTGCTTTATTCGTTCTTAGAAATACAGCTTGCCTTGTTTAAACTATGAATCGCACCTCTGTGAATATTCCATATACTGTAATTGTTGACACGTAATTTCCCCTCTACTACGCGTTGTGTTGTCATATAACTTTAAAAATTCAATTTAAGCAAATTGCGTAGGCAAAATCACACTCAGGTAGATCATTAAAGTTTATCACAGTGACAACAAAACTCGTTTATTCTCACCACTTCAAAAGAAGCACTTTAATCAAACATATTAGTAAAGAAAGTAACTGATTTCAACTACTATTTAGCCTACTTCTAATGAAACTATTTCCAAGGTTTCACAAAGTTGATCAAGTTTTGCGATTGATGAGCGATAACTGATGCGGATTGGACCAATGTCCCTTAGTTTACGTTGCTTTCTAGGTCGTCGTATTAATATCGTAGGCTAGTTCTGATTCGACAGTATTCTTATCTCATAAACCTAAATTAGTTTTGCTGTAGTTGGAAAAAGGTAAAAAACTAACTATAGGGAACACTATAAAAAGCTATGACAACTGACTAACAACTGGAAACTATAAAAAACTATCTTCAAGATATCGATAGTAGTTGTGATCGGCAGTTGCTCGATACAAGAATTGACAGCACGTCATATGCTTCCAATACTGTACAGCAGTAGTTCTCAAACTGTGCGTCGCGACGCCCTGGTGCGTCGTTTCAATTTTCCAAGGGCGTCGCAGAAGAGTTTTGCTTCGTAGCTGAATTCAGTTTATCTTATAAAGATGAGGTTAATCCTTTGATTAGCAGTTTCAGTTGTCATCAAAGTTGTTAACTTCATTAAAACACGCCCACTGAAGTCAAGAGTTTTCAAAAAACTTTGTGGAGAAATGAATGCAGTGCATCGGAGTTTGCTCTTTTAATTTTCATCCAGGTGGCTTTCGCTTAGAAAATTCTTTGAACGCTTCTACGAATTGGTGGATGAACTTCAGGCTTTTTTGCAGCAAGAAAATAATCCACTTGCAGATTGTTTAGCTCAGAACAATTTCTTATTGAAATTGGCTTACTTTACTTGTGTGATATCTTCGCCAAACTGAACATTTCTATGCAAGGGCCGAATAAAAATGACATTTCAGATAAAATTGCAGCATTCGTTAAAAAGCTGCTATTGTGGAAGGAAGATATAGCAAACCTGTCTGGAAGCTCTCGATACTTCACTTTCTTGTCCAATTTGCTTGAAAAGAAAAGTATGACGCTGCCTTCAAATTTGTGAAGCATATTTGGGCAACATTTGTCCAAGCTCGAGTCGAAATTTGCAAAATACTTCCCGAAAAATTTATCAAACTACGAATGGATTCGTGATCCTTTCGTCCAACCTACTCCACTATCTTTTACTGCATAAGAAAAAGAACATTGACCTTTCTTGTGACAATTCCCTGAAAAGGATGTTTAATTCAGGAAATCCGGCAAATTTCTGGATTTCAATGAATGGCGATTATCCAGCTTTGGTGAAGAAAGCACTACGAATTATTATCCCATTTGTCACGTCATATTTATGTGAAGCAGGATTTTCTGCCTTGGCGGTGATAAAAAGCAAATTTCGATCACCTATAAACACTGAAAAAGAAATGCGGATGGCAATTTCAAAAATTCTCCCAAGATTTAATGAACTTTGAAAAAACAAACAAGCCCACACGTCACATTAAATAATATGCATTGCTTTTTGTTGTTGTATCAACAAACAAAACTTTCATAATAAGTAGGGCCATTTTTATTTTGACCTAAAAAAAATTTTTTTTGACTTTATTTTTATCAAATTTTGACTTTATTTTGACCTAACGAAATTGCTTATTTGTAGAGGGCACAGTTCTTCGTTGAATTGATACCAGTTATCCAAACATAACATTTTGTCGATTTCAGACCCAAACGTGTTCAATAAAAGGGGCTTGTTCAGTAAAAGTTTGCCTTAATTGTAATGCTTGTTTTCGCTCCAATCCAACTTGATGGCGTTTACTTTTCCAGTGTCTTTCAATAAAATATTTTTTATCGTACTTCACTATAAACTCACAAAAATAGCACCTTAAATCACCTCCGGCAGTTGCATTAAATTCACCAGGAAAATCTCGAAAGATCTGTCTAACTTTTGCTGAAGACGATTTAGCTTGCTTGGCATTTTTGTATTACAGAATGTCAGTAGGCTATTCCTAAAATCCAAACTGTTGATCTTCGAAAAGATCCCGAACGTTTGTGAAGAGGAAGTGTTTTATAAGAATTATTTAAATACATAACAATGAATAAACAATGGACAATTTGTGATAAAAGTTATTGTTGATCCAAGTGGGCATTGTGATATATTTCCTGCATTTATGGGTTAATATGGTTTAATTGTGTCGCCGTTCCTCATTTACAATGCTTCCACGAGGATTTTGACAAAAATTACTCTCAAGAAACACAAAAAGTTTGTCAAAAGCCATAATTTGACAAATTTTGACTTTATTGAAAATTTTGACTTTAGTGTCAATTTTGACTTTATTTTGACCTATAAACTTCTTAGAAACAGTCCCCTAGGTGCTGAAAATAACTTTATTCTTTGATTCGTGGACAGACGAGGTCCTTAAAAAATTTTGACTTTATTGACTTTTGCGGGCCCTATTAATAAGTTTCCTCATTAACTTTTATTTGCTGGTGCGTCGCAAGTCCAGAAAACTTTTCCAGAGGGGTCGCAACAAAAAAAAGTTTGAGAACCATTGCTGTACAGTATATGCAGCCATTGATCATGGCTTCAGCCTTTTTGTGTTTGTTTGTAGAAAGAACGCCAGAAAAAACTCTCTTTTTCTTCAAATCTCCAAGTTACTGGTTGTTGTTTTTTACGTTAAAACGTACTGAAAGTCTTTGTTAGGTTACCTATTTAAAAAAATAGCCATTGGCCTAGTTTCGATCTTGATATGTCTCTTCTCTACACACAAAAACATCTTTGATTTGTTGGCGACTGAAAGATGGAAAATAAGCCTGAAGGACATGATTGACTGAACAACAGTTGGACTTAAAGTACAGCGTCCATGCTAACCAGCAATTTTACTTTTTTGTTGAAACTTCAACAATTACTTGTTTGATACTAAATAGCACCACAAGAAAATCTAGTTATTAATTTTGTCCAAATAATGGAGATAAACACTAGGTTTATTGAGCAACAATGATGCGGTATATCTACAGAAACAAGTTAACCAACGTACGTGGTACTGTAGGCTACTATTACGGTATCTTTTTAAATACTTTGTCAATTGCATTGTCAAGACTTTGCAACGTTAGTACCGTTTGCTACATCCATAATAAATCCTTCCTATGAGCCCACTGCCCGTGCTAAATCTTGATGATTTTTTCTAGTTTTGTTCAATCTGGCATGTCTTTTAAATTTTTCAGGAGAAAGTTCACTTAGCTCCTTCCTAGATCCTCCATTGGCCTTATCTGGTAGTAGACAATCATAAGATAAAACTGATAGACGCATAGTTCTAAGCATATCAAAAGGACTATAGGCTTGCTATAACCTAGATCTAACTGCTAAATAAGTTCCTATAAGAAGTTACACTTAAAATATATCGTAATTAAATGTATGTGAAAGTTAGTTTGTCTTGGATAAATTTATCTAGGTTTAGCTCTAAACTACAAACCAAGTAACTTTTTCCCACCCCTAAAAGCGACATTGAAAGTCACGGCTTTTTTAGCATGGCTGACTGGTAGAACCATAGCCTAACCTACTAGACTAGGGTACTGTACAAAAACTTTTCTTGAATAAAAGTTAACAATTGAATAAAAACTCAACTAGAAAATTTTGAAGAACATGTTTGCAGTTGAACTCAACTAATGTTTTGTTTGAACTTGACTAATGCGCTGTTTTTACGCACCAAAAATAAACTTTCTTTATGTTTTTGAAACTTTTTACAACAGCGCTCCAACGACATTTTGCATAATTGCAAATTTTTTCTTAGCAACCGAAACGCTTTGTTGATTATAAAACTCATTCATGCGTGACGAAATTACTGAACTACTTTTGGTCTTGTCCTTTCCTGTATAATAATATCCACAGGAGCATGTAACTGCTACTTTTCGCATCGAAACCAATTTTCCAGCTGTCCACCGGTCAATAAAATGTTAAGGAAAACATAACTTTGCAAATAGAGTATAGTGGTTGACTCAGTCAAATGCCAAAAATACTGGGGTGTTTTGATTATTGTAATGAGAAATGGTTTGCTTCAATAACACTAGTGGACATTTTAGAATTTTTTTATCATTTTTTTTCAAATAATTAAATACGGTAGCCTACTGTTATCTAATTTGACTACGCTGATTTCGAATTAGCAGACAGAATTTATCCATCACGCCACAACTTTTTATAAAATTATTTTAAAATTTTATTCAAATGCACTAACTAAGCCTAGCCTATCTACAGTAGCGGAGTAGCCTACATCTTAAAAATTATTTTTCAACAAAATTTTCATTCAAATGACTTTGTACAGCTTTTGCTGTTGAATTAAGGACTAAATTTTCTTGTTTTGACTTTTCTTGAAATATTACTGTTTGAACAGTTACACTTCAGGCACCAACAGTGGTCTGCTATTATGGTTCCACTCCATAGCCTTTGGTACCGTAAACCGGGGCTACATTGAACGCTTTTTGACTTCAAAATGAAGTGCATCAGCGGTTTCTTAACCTATCCGCACTAAATTGCAATATGTTAGGGGGACCAACTAGGTCTCTAAATAGCACAAACAACATTCAGTTTTAATCTCTATCTTAACCGCTTTTTTTAGAAAATTGTCGGTGTTCAAAGTAACCCCGTGATCGGGGTTACTTTGAACAGACGTGAATTGTTTACGTTTGTTCAAATTTGGCTGTATATGAGGTTACTTTAAACACATTGAAAGTTTTTAAAAAGCCTTTTTGATATCGGTACCGTAGTATATTGACAATAAACAACATATTTCACTGAAGAGAACATATTTACACAAACTGGTACACGAATTGGCAATAGCAATTATTATGCTACAGGAAGACAAGGAATATGGCTCAAAACAGTTCATATTAACGTAGGTTTTGCAACTACTTTCCCCACATGTATTCGAAGTCAGGAAATCGAAGAATATTTCTGTTATTCAGAGGAATGGCTTTGGGCTGTACTTTGACAATATCATCCCACTCATAGAGCATCTCATCTTCGGTTTGGGGCCATCTCCATCCATTTCGATTGCACTTTGTCAATGTCGATACCACCGCTCCTTCGCTCTCAACACTTGTCACTTTACCGGGAAACTGTTGCTCTTCGTATTCAACAATTATGTACTCTCAAATTGCAATATATTTTTTGTTAGATTCTTCTGCTTCATTTTCTTCAATATCACCATCAGAAACCGTATCATCCTCTGAAGCACCATCTTCTATGCTTTCGTCCTCATACGACTCATCGCCTTCCGATTCATCTTCACCGTCCGTACCGGTAACTGCAGTTGCACTTTTAGATGTGCCTGCAAAAATATTTATCCAGAACAGCAGTGCAATGAAATCGAATGAAGTTAATGATGTGCTTTCATAGCAGAAATATATTAGACACCAATACCAGTACTGGTACATAAAATTAAGTTATTTAACCTTTGCAATAAAACTAACAAAACAGAGGATTCTAGAAATAAAAGAATGGTTACCGGTATGTGCTCTGGTGCTCACCTGCTTCTGCTATCTCATCACATGTGATGCTTTTCCCTGGAATGGCATTGATCTTCTTTCTTCTCTTCTTTGGTCTGTCCTCATCCACATCATTCCGAGCACTCCAAGAACTGCATCTGACACTCTGCGAGCTGTGTCGGTACCGGTACTGGCATCGCCATTTTCATTCAAATCATAGTCTGGAAGCCGTTCCAACACTTTTTGCGGATCGAAAGGATGAATACCGCATTTTCGAAATCCACTTTTGACGTTCAAAGTAACCCCAGAATACTGTTCAAAGTAACCCCATCTAGCATATGACTCAAGCTTTTCAAATCTACTACAAAAAAACTCGATGTGCATATTGATATAACTTGCTTATGACTTACCCTTCAATTGATAAAAAGGTCTTGGCCAAAAGCGTTAAAACCACTCAGACACACAGTGAAGTATTCTTACCTTGCCAAAACTGATTATTTCCCTCAAAATCGAGGTTGAAAGCAAACTAGTCTCAAAGCAGCAATCTTCTTTTTTTTCGAACAGAAAGGGTTTCCATAAATAGTTTACCATACACTATTTACAAATTGACTGCTAAACAGAAAAATAAAATAAGCGAAGATACGTTTTTAGGTAAACATACAATGAACAAACAAAATAAAAAAAAATGTTCAAAGTTACCCTGGCGTTCAAAGTAGCCCCGGTTTACGGTATCGTGTTTTTTCAATTATGACACAGGCCAACAAAAAAAATAAAAAAATTTGTGTCTGCAATGTAAGATGTGATTTGGGGTATAATGAGGCTGCTGATTTCAAAAATCACATCAGATTTTACCCATCACATCAGGTTTTTGAGATTTTTGCATGATATATTTTCTCATAATATTGGCTTTTTGGCCGAATTTTGACTGTTACCGTTTTATAAAGACCTTATGAGCCAGTAGTGTTTGAAAATTTGTCATAATCATGGAAATGATTTTATTTTGTAACATTTGGAGATGTATGATGACACCATGACGATTGGAGTGACCGACCTATGTTCAGAAGGTACACTAGTCAGAAGCCCCCCTAGCTAGATGGTCCACTGGTCAAAAAGGTCACTTAGATCATCTGGCTAGTGGACCATCTGTCTATGGTAGACCATTCAACTTATGTAGCCTACCTTCTGAGAACTGATTATAAACCACCCCTTACTGGCAGGGTTACATTCATTTTCCCCTGAATGTTTAGTACCACTCCACTTTTTGATAAATGTCGTTTTGTGAAGAGTTCGCCATAGGTACTGCTGAACGTGGAGATTTAAGCCTATGTGAAACTTGACTATAACTCATTCTTATTTGAATTTTCATATATTCAGATTTTTTCATATTAGCAAGGTGTTAATTCTGTTTGTGGTGTGAATAAGTATCAGGATGGCATCTTCAAGGAGAAAGTGTGAAAATGACCCTGATGTTTTTTGTTACATATGTGGCAGTTATACTATTCCTAACCAAAGGCACACAATAACAAGTTTTGTGAAACAAGCATATCTTGCATACTTTGAAATTCGCCTGGGTGATCAGGATAAGTCATGGGCTCCACATACTGCATGTAAAGCTTGTGTGGAAACCTAAGATAATACATCAATGGAAATCCTAAATTCACTTAGAACATTCAAGAAAATCATGCAAGCGAAAGTTTGTCCCAGAGTAACGTTTCCCAAATGTGCATGTGAATTTCCTTTTTTCTGTAGAATTGAACGTATTTTTATGCGTCTATTCTATTTAATTTCTTCAATTTTATTTTTTGCTAGCGCAAGCATTACAAACATTACAATTAACGAATGACATTACAAACACACAACTGTAGCACCAACAAAAGAAAAAGATGGGAAAACAAAAAGGTTTAAAATATGCATTGGAGATTTGCACAATGCACACTTGCACAGCCACCAAACCTATACTTCTTAACACGAAAAAAATAACAATGTAGGCTACTCTTGTAAAAAAAGGACGTTGAACGTTTAGTGTTAGCAGATAAACTTTGAAGAATTGGGTTCAAGTTATCATACTTCAATAAAATTAAAAATTAAAAAAAAAACAGGTCTTGAAATACCTCAATGTTTTCATTACGGTAATATTATGTTTGTATCGCTTGTGTAGACTTTAGACTTTATCGTGATGAATTTAGACTATATCGCAGACTTTGTTGACAAAAAGGGCTCAAATTCCTTGAAACGCCATAGTCTACCAATATAGATCAGGAGTCGATTTTACCAATTTTTACCAAAAACAGCATTCAGATATCATAAAATCCTGATGTGATACAAAAAATCTGATGTGATTTTTCAATTCAGTACCCAAAATATACCCTAGAATGGTATTTACTATGCTGACACAAAAAGTGTGTTGGCTTGTGTAATGTGTTGGTGAAAGCGTTTACCGTGTTTTTTACTGTCCAAGTGTGCATGTAAAAAATAAACTTACAAACTCACGCGACCTCCAAGATTTTGAAAAGGAATGAACATGTTTTCTATAATGTTCTGATAGTCAGGATCCTTAGCATTGCCAAGAAACTTTGATACCACTTCTGCAAAACAAAGTCATGCACTTCTTTCTACATCCATCATGGTAAATAGAAATTCAGTGTTATTAGGGCCTAATAAGTTTTTTGATTTGACGTCCAACCAATGCACCTTTTTTAAAACTTTTTGGCAATCAAAGTAACTTAGGAAATTTCTCTCGAATGTATTTAAAGCAAGCACTTTCTTTGTTGAGGGCTTTCACAAACTATTTCATAAGGCCCAGTTTAATATGAAGGCTAGTGGTGAAAGATTGAATTGGATCTGTCAACTAGAACAGTTTGCAAAATATTTTTATGTCTTATCTACACACTCATGTAGCCTATGTTAGCATACAGGATACCGATATAAAAGATGAAAGAGCTATTCGGCGTATTTAGGAATTCCAGTAAAACCATTCATGAATTTCCTGTTTGTATCGAGCTTTTGTAATAATTATTGAAACAGAGTCAATCTTGTTTGAAAGTATTTTACAATTTTTGATTTCCTTATTAAACCGGATAAATAGATGAATAAAAAAACTCTGAAAAACGTATCGTTTATGATAAAATAAACAACCACCATGTGACTGACAAGTAGGAAAAAATATGTTAACAAAAGATGAACACAAATCGAGTAAGCGCTTTCGGTTCAACCGTCAACAAAATTTGGTTGAGCAAGATAGTGTTAAGCGGAGGCTCTCCAAACAAAGTTAAACCTGTTCCTTATTTTACGGTCTGCTGTGAGACTAATTACAGAGAAGGACATTTTTGAGATGACAATAGATAATATCTACTGATAAAATGAGTATTTTATGAAGCAATATCATGATAGTGTTTTGTACTTCAAGAGCTTTCGAGGTTCAACCAGAGATGCGGAATCTGTAAGCTGAGTCGTTTAATCGTTATGGTGAGATATTAAAAGACGTAAGAAGCTGTAACGTTTTACCAGGTTGTTAATTCACATTCTGTATAAAGTATAGGTAATTTTTCGCAATGGAGTTTTCAGTTCCAGTTTTCCATGTAAAGCATCATAATTATAGAATAAACAAAGTAATTTTCTCGTAACGATGTTATGATCCACTCCATAGAGATAGGCTATACTGTCGTACCATAACTATGTTATTTCATTGTCAGTTATAGAAATATTGGTTGAAAAAGAATAATTTTGTTATTTTGACATGAACATAACATCAGCCTATCTTTTAACCATTTGAATTTTTTTTATTGATTTCAATGCGGTACATACAAGAAAAAAATGAGTAGCCTAAGTACCTCTGTTTCATATGCAATGCTCAACTTAAGCTACGCAGTCCCACAGACAGCATATCGGCTTTTTGTCAATGATTTTTTTTTAAAAAGTGGCACCGAGTCTTGCTTCTGCTTGGCATTCAGCAAAAATAAATTCAATTTAAGATGATAGTTATATAAAAACACATATTATTGCTATCGGTATTATCTTCTTGAATATGAAATACAGTAGGCAGTTATAAAAATAAGAAGCGAGAACCACGAAGTCCTCTTCATTCAATCCAAAACAGCAGGAAAATTTTTGCAGCGTGTTTACCATAAACTACATAACAAAAAAGCGATCATTTGGTTTTATATTTTCAGATAAATTTCGTTTCCATGGCACGCGAACTAAGACATATATGCAATTCATGATGTTTTATTATGGAATGATGAAAAATATCAGTGCGGTGAAGAAAACAGCCTAAAGAAAACTACACGAGGCTCAATATTGCAGTCAATGAATGCTTGCACTGAGAGAAATTTTGTTACCACAAACATTGTTTCGAACAATGTATTAACTATGCATTGTGAACACAGTACAGTAAAGTTATGAAATGGGGTTAAAACCAAAACGATTTGTTAACGTTTTCTTCAGCAAGAATAGTGAAAATTTCAACAAACTTATTATTATGTCACCATGGTTCATTTATAAGTTACAACGATCGGTCTTAAAAAAATGCAAGTATAGGCTACTGTCATATCTTCAAGGTATCGTGGTTTTACATATATACATATATTTTTAGCAAAATTACGAAATATAGGAAAACTATATATTACAATTTTTCAAGGATAATACAGAAACAGCATGACATGATGAATTATTGTATCAGAATTTCCTGAAATTGGACAAATTATCAATGCATTTATGGACATACCGTAAATCGGTAATCAGAGCAAAATCACAAATATTTTTCAATTAAATTATTGTTTCAATAATCACACAAATTTGCAACAAAACCGTATCAATCCTTTTCTCCAAACGGAATGTTCATTCTCATTTGCCAACTTCTGTAAAAAAAATTAAAAGTAAATTTGTATCAGTTCAGTTCGATTCGTTTTCATTTTTGGCCATCAAGTGAAAAATATCACCTATCATTCACGAGTCTAAAAAAGTGGAAAAGAAAAAACGCAATAAAGCCCTCTCAGAAATGATAAACTAAGTGTAAGGTAAGTTTGGTTAACATTAAACCTGACATTTGCATATGAGACTACTTATATAATATTGTAACACATTATAAAATTATTAATAACAAAATATAAATTATAATTTTTTTAACATCAACCTTTTAATGATCCCAATTCCGGTTAAAAAGTTGTAAATGTTTTAAGTGACCAGCCACTATATGATATAATTCGATCAGCTTAGCTGTTTTCAATTAATCAATCAATCATTTTGTTTTTCGTCATTAACGCATCCGAGACGAAAAAGATACTAACTACAAAAATCGATATAGACCTACCAGCACGTTAACGAACGGGAAAAGGTGCCAAAACCTTGAAAGGTTTAAAACGTGCCTGAATGGAAAATCATGTAGTAGGCTATATATCAGTAGTTAGCACGGCCACAAAACCCAAAAAACAAATAGCAAAAAATAAAACAAAAACAGAGAGAAACACACATGTAGTAATGAACGACAGCCTAATGAAAAGTGTTGTGGATTAAATTTGCCGGTTCCAATATTGATGTGGATGAGCAGTAATAATAATAATCATAGGATAGAGAAAGAAAACCGGACATAAAAGAAACCCATCCTCAGGCAAAAGCCCGTTTCGATGTGGCCCAGGAGAGCAGGGGTTGAGCTCTTTCTATGGTCAGACTGCACATCACACAGTAATCTAAGACGATTGAGGTTTGAGATCCAGTTTAAATTATTGTTTCATGTCCTGGTGGGTTTTGATTGACATTGAGCGCTTTTTGTAGTGTTGATAGTATATATTGTATTCTTCTTCTTCAATTGCCTTGCCTGAACCAGGCATCGACAGTCTCAGATAAATAATTAGACCAAATATTCCTATTGTATGCTGCATGGATTATTGTTCCTGTCTTGTCGTATTACAAATTATAAATTTATTGTATTACAAATTATAAATGTAGGTGGTTATTTTCTAATCAAAACAGGACTTAAGCAGGAAGCATATCTTGTTTAATGCAGCCACTGGTATTTATTTAGTGTAAATCTATTAGCTATAGTATAAATATAACTTCCACGTGTTTTTGCGTGCTTTTGTCTGCTATTTTGGCAACAGTGGAAAGAAATGTCTTACCTATACACTCTCCATTAACATACACTAAACCTTGAGTGCAGAAACATTCATAACTTCCAGCAGTGTTTCTGCACTCTGCAAAAAGTCCAGTGCAGTTGTGTTGTTCACTTTCGCATTCGTCGATATCTGCGTATTTTCATAAAAAAATAACATTTGTCAGTAAACACTGTTTAGTTTATGGTTTTACATATAATAATAGATGATTTTTGAGTGACACTACAAAAACAGGCGTAGGTGCTCCTCAACCGCCTTCGTACACACGTTAGGTTTTTCCGCTCAACCAAGCACCAATAGGAATGAGCTCTTCTTTCTCTTGTGACCGTGGTGCTGAGGAACAGACCGCATACCACACTATCAACAATAATTGCACCATCTTCAAACCACTTAACGTAGTGGAAGGTCTGCGCATCTTGAATGATGAGGCCAAAGAAACCACTGTAAGCTTTCGTTCAGTGTAGTCTGGGAACATAGTGAATATGGAGTGGTAAAAAGGTAGACTCTTGGCCTAGAGGCTCACACGGCAAAGAAGTTTTTTTGCTGGATTAAGTACAATCTTAGACAGCTAACAATCGATATCGATCTGCCGGATCATATTTACTGTCTATTCAAATATAATGATTTACTTGTTAGCATTGAGTTCTTGATTTAACAACACATTTTTATGAAACATAACCCTTGGACTACGTAGGCAGTATAATGTTTAATGCATCAAAATGATTAAATCATACGTTTTATCACTTTAATTAATACAAGCAATCAATTTAAAAAAGTATTTTTGAAGATTTGAATAGACTAGCTACATTTCCAGGGATTTCTGAACGTAAAAGAAGTACAACCGACTGCTTAAAGTAAATAGCAAAATATTGGTTGCAGATACTCTTCGGAGTCACTTGGACATCTCGTATACGTTATCAACCTTTGTGCAATGTACATTTCTTTTCGATTATAAACGGACATTTATCTTAACCAAAAATATATATCGACATATTTCAATTGATGCAAAGTCTCAAATGACCTTTGCAACTAAAACCATCTCCAATGAACCCTTTATCGCACACACATCGATAACTCCGCCCAAACATCGATAAGTCCGCCCTGTTGGCTCAGTGGTTACGCGCCCGACTCAAGATCACGCAGCGCTGGTTCGACTTTCGGGGTGTGCGCTTGAGCAACGCATTTCAGGACTGCTCTCCATTCAGCGGCACCTAGTGAATGGAATAATTCCCTGGCAACAACACTTCAACAATCGGAAAACTTCACTTTGCCAATCTCGGTAACCAGCCCTGAGTCAAGAGCCTACACAAGAATGCGAAACTACCAGGAATAACCAATCAAGGCTTTGTCAGTTCAAGGATAAAGATTCAAAACCAACCAACCAACTGCCTGGCTCATTAATGTATTGTGCCATCTCGTGACAACTGTCAATTTTACTTTCACATTCATCTTCATCTAAAAAAGGAGCTCATTTAAAATTGCGTTTTAATCATTCTCGCAGCATTTTATATTTGCTACAGCTGCCATAATAAGTTTAACACAAAGCCGAAACGTATGACAAATAAATTCCTTGTTCCATTAACTAATTTAAGCATATCAGTAAAAAAGAGCTGACGGCGATATGTGATCATAGAATTTACTGCTGGTTGTGCAAATAAATACGAAAATGCAAGAAGACACAATACTTTACAGAGTTAGACCTTATGCTTACTTGACATGATAAATCATTTCTGAACAAAATTTCATGTCCTCAAATAGCAGAATCGTTTTTTTCACATTGATGCAACGTCTGCAGACGTTGGATCGATGTAAAAATGACAGATATTCTGTTTGGATAAACATCCTGCTACATGACAAACGTTAATATTTGTTTGATGTCAATTTTTTTTAACTGCTGAACGAAAGTAGGCAGGGTGCCATGCGCTTTAAAGAAACGAAAATGTTATGCTTTTTTTTAAGAAAATGACGTTTAAGCTCTTTTTAGATAATAAAAAGCACACTTTGGTTACATTAAACGAGAACTGGCTTACGTTAACGTAAAAATATCAAATCTGTATCA
The DNA here is from genome assembly GCF_918807975.1 of Aplidium turbinatum. Classification (NCBI taxonomy): domain Eukaryota; kingdom Metazoa; phylum Chordata; class Ascidiacea; order Aplousobranchia; family Polyclinidae; genus Aplidium; species Aplidium turbinatum. The sequence goes on along the minus strand of NC_137480.1, from coordinate 16,754,448 downwards.
GTGAGAGCATAAAACAACAACTATACTGTATAGAAAACAATAAACAATATGATGCTTTATTATGTAACATGTTGTTAGGTGTGTAATAATTGGTGCTTACCTTCGCAAGTCAATCCATCTCCGGTGAAACCTTCAACGCATGTACATGTGAAGCCACCTGGTGCATCTGTGCATTCTGCCGTTGGGTGGCAGTTGTGTTCATCAGATGAGCATTCGTCAATGTCTGTTGCAACAAATGTTGCAGAAAGAAACTTTTATGAAAGATGAGATATACTTTAAAGTTTAGACGAATATAGAAGGCACTGCCTTCTATATTCTTCTAAACTTAAGGCACCGATGACAGTAAATTTAAGTATTGGGAGTGAGAAGACTTAGAAAAAAGAGAGTAGAGCCAAAGACAGCATAGAAGGAATGAAAACTGCACCAATGCATCATGCTTGTAAAGGATTTAGATCAGCCATACAGAAAAAAGCAAAAGGTCAGGAAAAAAGTTGGAAAATAATTATTAAAAGTGGACAATAGTCAATGATAAAGATACAATGAATAGACTAAAATAAAGAAATAGATCTGGTTTGTTGACCCCTGACTAGAGAAAGAAGTAAAGATGATTCTACCAAGTGGTTGTCATTGCTAATATTTCATTTAATTGCGTTGTAATGGAAACTCAGTTTACGCAAAATAGTCATTATTATTCTGGGGTTTTACACAGAAAATACAAAAAGTAACACATGAAAATGCATCGCATACTTGTGCACTGCGTTTTTAAAACAGATCATAGGCTATATCATCTGCAAATCGTTTGCTTGCAGTCCGCTACAAAACATTATTTTACATCTTTTCTTGCAAAGAAGTGCAAAATAGTATAGCTTAGAAAGACGCAGTTGCACAGAAGCAGATGCACAAAAGCAATAAAAAGTTACACTGACTTGTGCACCGAGTTCCTGCTCCAGTGTAGCCACTTGAACAAATGCACTGGAAGCTTCCTTCAGTGTTCAAACATTCAGCATTTTCGTCACAATTGTTGGTGCCAGTTTCGCATTCGTTTGTGTCTGTTAAAGTTTTTATGAGATTTCACTTGATTTGGATACCGAGTTTCTCTTGAATGTTAGGTGATTGCAAGATAACCTACTTGTGTTGTCTAGCTATATTGCTACACAATGCTTCAGGATGACAGTCAATAAGACCACTTGTTTCACATTCATTGTTGTCTACAAATCACTATGATTAATTTGGTTTAAGTTGTAATACACTTTACACTTGCTGCAACAAAAAAACTTTCAGTAATGATTTATTACCAATTTAGTTGAGATCTAAGTAGAAATTGCAATTTTATGAAGTAACTTTTATAATTGGCAACACGTTACCTTCTTGACAGCATTCGCCAGTCCATCCCGAATCACACTGACACTGAGAGCCGTTTAACAATCCTTCATTCTGACAAATTCTGTTGCAAGGTTCTTCCTCCTCAATATTTTCTGGACAAAGTGATCCGTTGCATTGGGGGGACACAGCAATGGAGCGCGATCGTGTCTCAATGCCATTTGGTCCACAACTAGATGAACAATCAGACCATTCCGTCCAGTGAGTCATTTCGCAGTCAACTAAACAAGAAAGAAAATATTGTGCTTTAATAATTTCCTCAACAACAAACAGTTTTTTTCAATTTATACAAATTTTTAGAAACGTAGGTACCAAGTACAAAATTTTACTGGAGAAACTGTTGGTCGTTTGATGTAGGCCCTAAACTACAGTATGTGAGGACTTGAGTTGAAGAACTACTTGTCCAAAAACGACTTTTGAAATAAAACAAGTTAAAGTTCTTTAAACTTTTTTTAATCTTTTATTTCTATGCAAACCCCATCATGTGTAACAGCGAAATTAAACCGTTTTACAAATCAAAATATGCGCTGGACATGCATTGGCCATTTTGCAACATATTTTTGGTGGTAATTCAATTTTTAAAAAATGTGACTTTAAGTAGTTTTACAACTCAGGTCTTCAAATGTGAAAACTGAAACAAATAAAAAACAACTATTGCTGAAATAGCCAAACCTGGACAGCATCTTAGAGAACAATTTTGAGTTTCAACTGTTTCTCCTCTGCAAATGCTTCCACCACATGAGGCTTCTGTTGCAATGCGACGTTGTCTGGATTGACTGCCTTCCCCTCACGATTTGCTGCAACTAAAACATAATGAAAGTAAAGTAGCTTGTTTGTTCATTTGTTATATTTTATTCAAAACATCTGAAACCTCTTTATTTCAAAATCGAAACAATATGGATTCCTATTATAGTAAAGCCGTGATGTTTTCCCAGTGACCTGGCAAAAGCAAAATAAATCTTTCCTTCTAAAACTTGAAAAAATCTTAAGGTTATACTAGTTGTATGTCTAAACACTGTGAATCTTGAACTAAATTTACAATACTGTCACTACGTTAAACTTATCTTGCCCGAGTGGCGCAAATTTAGCACCACGCACTTTAATTTTGTTATTGCGGCTTAAGACCCCTCATGTAAAACAAGTAAAATGCATAATGCCTTCTTCCGACATTGACTAAATGCATTTTAGTTCACCTTTCCCATTCCAACCACTGGGAAAATTCGCAATCCACAGGACAACAAACATCGTTACATATTCTGTAAACAAAATTCGCTGTTAGTTAATAATTTTCACTCTTGCCACACAAAACAATATTTAAATTTTTTACGACAACAAAACACGGTCGAAGTTCCGTGATAAGAAGCAGAACATTCACCAATGACCACTATGAACTTTCCTGATAGTTTTGTTTTAAGAAAAGAATCAACAAACTTATCAAAAAAGATGTTACAAAAAAATCAAACGTTAACAAAAATTCACCTAATTTCGGTGTTACTTCCAGAACACGTTTTGCCTCCATATTGTTCTAGAACGTCAATCGTTCTTCTTCGTGACTGGGATCCACTTCCACAAGTCACTGGGCATTCTTCCCATGCAGTCCACTCAGACCACGAACAATGAATAGGACAGGTTTGGTTATTACAAGTTTCTGTTTCTGTACTATCTTCACCGACACAATTTACTTCGCCGCACTGGACATAAGTTTGTATGGTTCTTGATCTTTCCATTTCTCCACCTCCGCATGTTGCTGAACAGGAAGTAAAAGCACCCCATGATCCCCATCGACAATCCACAGGGCAACAACTTGTATTGCAATTTCTTGATTCTTGACCTTGTCCTCTACACTTAGAACCACCACAACTATCTTTTACAGCAACACTCCTCGATCTTGTTTGAGTTCCACCACCACATGTAACAGAACATGTACCGTAGTTACCCCAAGATCCCCATCTGCAATTCACTGGACAGCATAGTGTGTTACAAGATCGAGGTGAACTAGAAAAACCACTGCATGAACCTCCACAACTTGCTTTCGTTGCTAACAATCGATACTTCCTTTGAGTTCCACCTCCACATGACGCTGAACATGAACCATAAGGGCCCCAAGGTGTCCATACACAGTTTACAGGACAGCACCGTGAGTTGCAATATCGAGTTGAGATAGAAGAACCACTGCATGAACCTCCACATCTCGGTGAAACACTGTGACTTCGTGATTTGGTTTGTCGTCCCACACCACAGGTAGTCGAACATGATCCATAAGAGCCCCAAGGTGTCCATACACAGTTTACAGGACAGCAGTGCGATGAGATAAAAGATCGAGTTGAGATAGTAGAACCACTGCATGAACCTCCACATCTCGGTGAAACACTGTGACTTCGTGATTTGGTTTGTTGTCCCACACCACAGGTAGTCGAACATGATCCATAGCTACTCCATGGACCCCAAACGCAATTTACCGGGCAGCAGTGAGTGTTACATGACCGAGACGAAGTAGATGAGCCGGAACATCCAGAACCTCCACAACTTGATTCTATGGCTACTGATCGTGATCTTGATTGACTGCCCCCTCCACATCCAATAGAACAGGAACCATAACTGCTCCAACTTCCCCACTGACAATCAACTGGTCTGCAGCGCCACCGCCTGTTTAAATCAAAATATTATATCGCTGAGTCTGAGAAGCGGAGATGAAAGGACAGTTTGGCCAGGTACTAATTACATCCTCAGACCCAAAATTAAGACACTTTTAAGAAAATCTCACGATATCCAAAAAATGCGCGGTACTTTTTCAGGATTCCAGACCCCTTGGAAAGGTTACAGGCTCTTGTCCAAAAGTACCCAGTAGACCCTCTGTCAACGCTTCTGGTTGAGAGGGTCTACGCGACGCTTGAGACGATGTTGGTTTGGCATCGCTTTAAAACAGCACGCAGTTCTGTAGCCTATTGGCAAGACACATAATGACATGACAAAATTAACAAGATGAGCTTACGCGATAATTAAATGTCGATTTGCTGCTTCTAGTTATCTCCTGTATAATTTTCTATGGACTGTGCAATCACAATAGCAGAGCTGGGAAGTCTGAGTTGTAGAAATTGTGGCGTATCTGGTGTCAGGGTCGTTAAAAAATCTCGACCAAGAATCCGGAGTCGTCTATTTTTTGCCATGCACAAGACAAAATGACTATTAATTTTTATTTTTGCTCGAACAATCGGTAATCAAATAATTTCAGTGCCTTAACCCACTAACGTGTTTGTAGTATAGGCTACAAAAGTATGTTATATTCATTATATACCTTAGAAATTATATAAATGCATCGTCGTCTTGGAATTTATTGTTAATGCGTTTGACTGTTTGTCAGACATAATCTTATGTCTTTTACGTAAGAGAATAATTGCCCATGAAAGTACAAACTAAAGCTATTTTTCACAAAGCATAATCATTTATAATTCAGAGCGGTTTGTGGCGATTTTGGTAATTAGGACTTGGTAATTAACTACAACTGAAATTTCTTCTTTGTTTAATAACTACTTACAGAACATACCTAATTATAGAAGATATTTTTTAGAAAGAAGCAAACAATCGATTTACTTTTTTTTTTAATCTGGTGCCGAGTCACTCCTCAATGCTCATTTACTCATATTTCATCCACAACGTTTCCGTTATCATATATCAGGACGGGGGTAGGGAAGCTGCGGCTCGGATCATAGCAGATCATTTTATATGGCGCGCATTTTAACTTTTTTAACTTTGAAATTAAACCATCAAAATGTTAAATTGAAGCCATTAAGATTTCGTGTTCATTTAGTTTTATAATAAGACATATCGGTAATAAGATTAAGTTAGTTATTAAGTAATTAATATTTAGTTCTTTAATCTTTTAGCAGAAAAGCGTTGTTTGGCTACTTCAAAAGTAGACCGACGCTAGACTGTTAAATCTAAAATTTGTAAAACCGTACAAACTCATAGAAATTTGTGTTACCTCGCCCAAAAATAACATGGCCTACTGTATATATAAATTATCATTAAAAAGATCTTATTATGTATGCCGGTACTTAATTAAAAAAATTTGGATCATACTTGTCACGTTTCTTATATTGCATTTCAAATGGAGAATTTTGCGACCGCCGATAATGTTTTATAGTTCATACAACCGCAACAGTGAATATAGGTCCCCCACCCGGGGTAGCTCAGATACCAGTGATAAGATATAAATTATTATTTTTATAATTATTATTTTTTGTTTATTTACCGTCTTCGTCTCCACCAAGCAGAAGAGAAAGAAATGAAACAAACAAGAAGAATCAGCAATATCAACTTAAATTTCATACTTTGATTTTTTTTAAATTAGTTTATCGACTAAAGTCTATATTGCTGATGGTTTCCAATGCTCTAAGCACATATTTCCTATAATTATTTATCTTCATATACAACGACAGAATAAGGTTAAGAACAAAGCAAAAATATAAATTCATGCGTCCTGCATGCTAATATTTTGTAAGATTAACATAACGAGTTTACTTCCATGAATAGTTCCATTCTAAATCGTTCATTTGTCTATTGTAATAATCAAAGCATTTATAAAATCTAACATGAAAGAGTTTTCTTTGGATTATTATCACTGTTATGTTCACATGAAGTGAAAAACTATTTACATTTAGCAACACTAGTCAAAGCTATGTAGGCTAACTTCTACGTCTAACAAATGGTGCAAGTGTATGCTGAAGACTGCGTAACATTTTGTTTGGCAAGAGGTTGCTTTTTCATCATTATATATAGTCGCACTGCGGTTTAGTAGATTTCCAAAGTGTAGTCGCTATAATAAAAGGAAAAACTGATTTGTTGTTTCGTTTTCACAAACGGTATCGCTAATTTGGAATTAGGAAAGTCATGGCTGGTTTATGGCATGGACATTGTATAAATGTAGAACTCAAGTTTCGTTAAACGAATTTTTTATGTTGTCGTTAAATTTTAGTTGTTGAATTTTTATTTTTTTAGTTGTTGCTACATGCCCAGACAGAAAAATCCGTCCTTTTTACATTGATTCAGCGTCTGCATGACATGAAAAGTATAAGAAATTGCTCTACATACAAAGATTCCACACGAGTTTTTGGTGGAATGCATCGAATAACACATAAGGAGATCTTCGATAACCAACACTTTAAACTTTTATGTCTTGCATCGCTGCATCTTGATATGGCCATGTGCTAGCTTCCGTCTCAGCCCCGATAGTTCAGTCAGTTAAGAGCCTGTCTTTACGAACCAAGAAGCTTCTCGACCAGGCAGTGCTGGTTCAATTCTCGGAGTGTGCATTTGAACAACGAATTTCAAGAATAGCTTTTCATTCAACAGCACATATTGGATGGAATATTTTACAGACAACCACATTTTACCAATCGAAAAGTTCAATGTGTCAAATCTCGGTGACGGGACTTGCGTTAGTATAGTGAGCCAAGCATGCAAGACTGCGAGGATTAAGCTCTCAAAGAAGCTTCCTCTGTCCGAGAAAAAAGATCCCCACAATCAATTAAACCTGTCTACAATACAATTAATTTCTTGTCAAACCAGAACTAAAAGCGATAAACTTGCAGCGCACAAAGAACCCACTGTAGCGTCCTGCTTTTTTTTTTATGTGTTTTTTACGTCTTATTACTGTTGTGAAATCTGGAGGTCTTTCATCCCCTGCAGCTGTTCTTTAGGACATTATGTCCTTTGTTAGAAATTGGAAACGCTAGCTAGGAATTCAAGTATTTGTGCAATTCAAGTATTCGTGTGCTTTTTAGGAATTTGGAATGCCACCAATAAGTTGAGCGCATTCTTGCTACTAGCAGTTTAACATTTACGACACGTAGTTTTACGTCTTCTTAGCGTTGTAGCCTACACATATGTTGCATGCCACAGTGCTTTTGTATATCGTGATTGCAAGCGTCGCTCAGGGCATTCCTATCAACTTTGGAAACTTCTTAAACCAACGCGTTTAGCGTTGAAATCTCATTAGTATGAATTGAATCAACTAATAGCAAGCTCACAAACCCCACCGGATATCATTTGCTTACAAGAAACACACCTAACTCCTAAATACTCCCCTAATATTATTGGATATCATCTCTACAGAAAAGACAGACCTGCTTACTTGGGAAAAGGAGGTGGTGTCGGAATCTGCATTAAAAGAAATATCTCCTTTACAGAGCTACCCATCCCGGATGCAGACCCACGGCTGGAAATTATTGCAATTAAAATCGAACACCTAACTGTATGCAGTATATATAACCCACCCACCAACGCATTTGCAGGTGACCAAATAAACTGTATTTTCAATAACCATAATAAATTATTAATTTGCGGTGATTTCAATGCCCACCATGTCATGTGGGGGTGCAACAACAATAATAATAGAGGGTATGCTCTACTTGAACTAATTGAAAATCATGATGCAGTAATCCTCAACACCACTGTTCCCACCCACATGTCTTTAAATAAGCCGGAAACCCGATGGAACACTCTAGACCTCACTATTGCTTCTACTTCCCTTGGGCACAAATGCACCACCGATGTCACCAATGAATTTTTGGGTAGTGACCACTGCATAGTCGCTACTACAGTCAATGTTTCTTCCCCAGATAATGCAGAGTTTGTACCAAGAAAATCTAAATTCTTCTGTTGTCTCAAATGATATAAATACATTTAACCAAAACCTCTCCGAAACTATCCAACTCTGCGCGTCTATAGCAATTCCTAAAACCAAACCATTCAAATTAAATGGCGTTCCATGGTGGAATGACGATTGTAAACGAGCAGTAAGGAACAAAAAAATAGCACTACAACGTCTTCATCGTACCAGACACCCAACAGACATCCAAGCCTTTAAACGCCTCCGAGCAATTGCCAGAAAAACCATCATCCAAGCAAAAAAAGAAAGCTGGAACAATTTCTGCTGTTCCCTCGATAGTAAAACAAAGCTTGACAAAGTGTGGAAAATTATTAAAAAATTGTCAGGCATAAAGGAAACCAAAAGAATTCCCACTCTTGCCACTAAAGCAGAAAGTGATACCAACAAAGCCAACATCCTTGCAGATCAATTTCTCTCAGTTAGCAGCTCAACCAACTATTCAAAAACATTCCGTGAAAATTCCAGTCTTTCAATTTCGAACAATCTACAATCAAAACTGGCAACCCATTTCTACAATAAATCTTACAATTCACCCCTGCAAATGAACGAGTTGAAGACAGTCCTAAAAGGTAATAAAAACACTGCCGCAGGAGCGGACGGCATTTATTATCAAATGTTATGTCATCTACCCCCTTGCAGTTTGAATATCCTCCTCGACTTCTTTAACTACGTCTGGTCAACAGGTACACTGCCACTCAAATGGAAACATTCAATCATCATCCCAATTCATAAGCCAAACAAACCAACGGGTATACCCTCCTCCTACAGACCAATTTCTTTAACCAGCACCCTTTGCAAAACTATGGAGAAAATAGTAACTAATCGCCTCAGATGGTATCTAGAACAAAACAATCTACTCCATCTTCAACAGTCTGGATTCAGAAAAAGACGTCGAACAACAGATCATATTATCAGACTCCACGACACCATCCAAAAATCCTTATCTTGCGGTGAATCAGTACAAACAGTATTTCTTGACCTTGAGAAAGCTTATGATATGGTCTATCACGACGCAGTCCTCCTAAAACTATATGACCTAGGGATTAAAGGAGCCATGCTATCTTGGATCAAATCTTTCCTGTCAAATCGTACTTTTCAAGTCAAGGTTGTCAAAGCTTTATCTACCACAAGAAAACTAGAAAACGGAATTCCTCAAGGCAGCGTTATTAGTCCATTACTATTCAACGTAGCGATCAACGATTTACCAAACTTAATTACCTCTTCTACAGCACTTTTTGCAGATGACTTCTGTTTTTGGAAAACAGGTGAAGACATCTCAACTCTGTCTAATATAATCAAATCTGACTTTTCAAAAACCAAAGACTGGTGTGATAAATGGGGCTTCAAGATCTCCGCAAACAAATCAGCGGTTGTGCTCTTTACAAACAAACGTAAATATGATCCGTGTACACTCGAAATAAAAAAATCGTTAATCCCCATCAAAAAAGACTACAAATACCTTGGAATCACATTTCAGTCAAATGGAAAGTATAGCATCCATGCTAAACATGTTGCAGAAAAATCCAAATCAAGACTAAATGTTCTTCGTGTACTGAAGGGCACAAACTGGGGAGCAGGAAAATCAGCACTGCTTTGCATCTACAAAGCCATAATACGATCGGTTATTGAATATGGTATGGAAGCATATTTTGCCACAAACAAAACCACACTCCAACCAATTCTGACATTACAAAATGAAGCTCTAAGAATATGCTCCAGAGCAATGAAAAGTACCCCAATTTCAAACCAACAGCACTACTGCAATGAATTACCCTTGTCACTTAGATACGAGCAACTTTGTCTAAACTACAAAGCCCACATTCTGACATTTTTACGCCACCCAGCACATGACATCCTTGAGGAAAGTTTGCCAAGAAATTTGATCAACACAAGTAACTACCAACCATTCCATTCCCTCACCGAGACAATAGACACGAATATTACCGTAAACCTCATCCAAGAACCATCTATCCCACCCTGGGAAGTCTATATACCCACAACTGACTACACCCTTGTAACTGAAACCTCCCAGCTTGACCATCCAAATGCCATCTCTGGAATAGTCGCTGAGCACCTCACAAAAAATTACTCAGAATTTCTCAACATATATACAGACGGATCCAAGACCAACACGAAAACCGGATCTTCCTTTTTTGTAAACCGCCATGGAATAAAACGCTGTTTCACAATTAATAGATCCGCATCTGTGTTCAGTGCCGAACTGTTTGCAATAAAGGCTGCACTTATATGGGTAAAAGAGACCAAACAAAGTAAGTCGGTCATCATTAGCGACTGCTTAAGTGCACTACGGACGATTTCAAATCCAACTTGGACAAAACACAGCTTAATCAATGACATACTTCTGCTTCACTCCAGCATTATATCAAATACAACAAAAGTAAAGTTTTTATGGGTTCCTAGTCATGTAGGCATTCCTGGAAACGAAACTGCTGATTTCTTAGCAAAACTTGCTTCAGGAGCCATACCAGCAATACCAACATCAGCCATTACCCCCATCTCCGCAAACACAAAACTCAGCCTAAGCGAAGTCGAAAACCTCACCAAAGATCTAGCTCTGCAAAAATGGAATAATCATTATATAAACAGTACCACAGGCCAACTCTACAAATCTATATATCCTGACACCAAAAGTGCAGGAACAAACAAAGTGCCTGACCATCCAACCGTTTTTAGACTCATCACCGGTCACTGCCGTTTAAACCAACACCTCTTCAAGATCGGATGCCACACTTCTGGACTATGCGACACATGTATGACCCCTGAGACTGTGAATCATTTTCTATTTCATTGCAGTAAATATGCAACTCAAAGGAAGTGTCTTGAACAAAATCTGAGCAAGCATGGAATAAACATATCGGCGAAAAATTTTGCTGAAAATCGTCCAACTACTACACATCTGCTGGCTTTTATAAACTCCTGCAATAAGCTCATTTAAATTATTGTTTTAATCACTGTAATCATCCATGTTATGCTGTAGTGCACCCGTGTCGTGTCTGCTCCCAGCCAGAGATCGATCGCTTTTTACATTGATTCAGCGTCTTTAGACATTGAGTCGGTGTGGAAGGCGATTGATTTGCTGGCTGGGCTTTCCTTATTTTGTTTCAGTTTGTAACACCAAGTGTGCAATTCCAAAGAAGTACCTGACTTTCGTGGGCCTAACCTCCTACAAGAATTTCTTTTCCACTAATGATGTGTTTAAACTACTGTATCGTATTATAGTAAAAACAGAGAGAGACTGTTCACTGTATCGTATTATGTTGTGTTGTGTCGTATTGCACCCTTCACTATGCCCTGTTGTGTTCTAACTGTGCTAAATAACTATTATAATAATGACTGTCGCTAAAAGACCATAGATGTTGTAAAGCGACATAAAACAAACCATAACAATCAATCAATCAATCAATCATTAGTATGATTTTTTTTTTGTCATTCAGTATACTAGTCTTTTTCAGTCGTTGAGTCGTGGCTTGACGTCGGTCTATAGTTTACTGTTTCCCAGTCGTTGAGTGGTGACATTGTTCAATCAGTCGACCATGTTTTATTCGTAGTCAAGCCATGATTCCAGTTCAGTTGTGGATGATTATTTAATTTATGCGGTATGAACTGATCTGAGTTCTTTTTGAGATCGAGACATTTTGCGGTTGCAACCTTTTAGATTAGTGTGATGGTTTGAAGATTTGTTTCTACAATAAATACATGCATGTAATCAAGAAGGCCAGATATTGTTCTCTGGTCATTCCCACCGCACTATGCGCTTGGAATGTTGCTGTAGGCTAAATGCTCACAGCTTGGTATGAGTGGATAGTCTGGGCTATACGACGTCCGCTACACCACCAATAAAAACCTTTATGATATACCTGCCACTTCTTACAGATGCAATCAGATGACAAAAGTTACATCTCAAATGTAACTTCAGCCAGAGATCCTGGTTATTATTTCGGAATTTAACTATGATATTGAAAATGAGGTCAATAAGTAAAAACTATTTCAAAAACTAAAACAAAACGCTGGAGTGCAGAAAGATGGACTGCCATGCTTGATGAGAAACAAATACGTATGGAAAGTCTATGTAAATGATAGGCTATATACGAATGCGTGCAAAGTTGTGATGCTGGAAAAAAATTGCATTGTCAATAGACCCACACAGAAGCTAAAGATGTGGTTGCATCATTATGAAGTCATCAAGAGAAACATGACGAATTGCTGATAATCGTTTTGCCTGTTTGGCAATCAAAGCATTGTCTCCACCCACAAAATCTACACATACCCTCACGAAGTAATATGGCAATAATGATGAATTGTGAGAAATACGTTTATTTTTAAGTGGTCGCAGAGTTATTTTAAAAAAAATTTCAGAAAAATATTGCATTGGACACTGTACTGCAGCTAAAAGAACAGTTTACTGTATTAAAACAGCATCAATTTTTATAAAAGATATTATAAAGTTCTTTTCTTTTTTTAGGATAACAGATTTAGATAAGGAAGTGCAGTGGCTTACGATTAATATTTGTTTTTTCGAAACTGAAATAAACTTACGGCTTATATTTTTTGTTACTATAATTACGCGCAAGCCAAAGCTGTTTGCGTTTTCTTTCTTCGCTACTGTTTTCCATCAGACTTTGAGTTTTTATTCATCATACTTATTATTATTATTATTATGGATATTATTATTATGGATTATACTTATTATTATAGATATTATTATTATGGATTATACTTATTATGGATAGAAATAACTATTTTTTAACTTTTAACAGTGTGATCAATGTATTGATAAATATTCATAGACCCAGGCCCGGATTTAGGGGGGGGCAGAGGGGGCAGTTGCCCCGGGCCCCCCGACTTTTGAAGGGCCCCCCTATGTGGAAAAAAATGTGATTTTGTGTTATTTTTTCCCTTTTGGCCTTTAAAGTTTCTGCAAAATGCTGTGCAGTACTGGACTGATACTACTGTAGACGTAGAGATGGTTTTTCGCGCCGTAGGCTTGAAAATTTTTTTTGCACGGGGGCCCCCCGATCTAAAAGTGCCCCGGGCCCCCCATCAGCTAAATCCGGCCCTGCATAGACCTTAAGAAGGTTTTAATTCATTGAACCATTGCTATGTCTAAATGCAAATAGAATATTAGTTGAACTATCATAAACATAATTATTACAGAATTAAACGCTATAACTTAGGCTAACATGAAAATCTTTAACAAAACTGCTCTGCAAAATGACGGCTACTGCTCAGACTTGGACAACTATAATTTTTTTTAACTTTTTGAAATTAGGTTAGAATTAGAATTAAGCTATTCTAGTTTTTACAAATTAGACTAATCTTAAAATTAGAGCTAGCTAAGTTTTCGCAAACTAGAGTAGAATTTAAACTAGATCAGAATTAGTTTAACGCAGTCGTCACACATCTTTTTCTATTTGGATCAGATGTTCCCAACCTGGGGGCCATGAGCCTTTTTTAAAGGGGCTATGGAAAATTTTTAAAAATAATAACTTTTTTAATTTATCATCTCTAAGTCCATTCTAACAAAATAAATAAATTAAAATTTAATAAAAATAGTAATACATTTTCCCAAATCTTCATGAAATGGTCTTTAATTCCCGGTTGTTTCAATATATCGTTGTGAATGTGGGTTTTCAACAATGTTACTTCTGAAGACAAAGCTGCGCAGTGTCTTGGATATTCAATACGACATGCGGCTTGCTCTTTCCACCACCAAACCAGCAATTAAGACATTGTCAGAGCAAAAACAAGCTCAACCATCACATTAACTGCATATGTAATAACTAGGGCCCGCAAAAGTCAATGAAGTCAAAATTTTTTAAGGACCTCGTCTATCCACGAATCAAAGAATAAAGTTGTTTTCAGCATCTAGGGGACTGTTTCTAAGAAGTTTATAGGTCAAAATAAAGTCAAAATTGACAATAAAGTCAAAATTTTCAATAAAGTCAAAATTTGTCAAATTATGGCTTTTGACAAGCTTTTTGTGTTTCTTGAGAGTAATTTTTGTCAAAATCCTCGTGGAAGCATTGTAAATCAGGAACTGCGACACAATTAAACCATATTAACCCATAAAAGCAGGAAATATTTTACATTATCACAATGCCCACGGATCAGCAGTAACTTTTATCGCAAATTGTTCATTGTTTATTGATTGTTGGTATTTAAATAATTCTTATAAAACTCTTTTAACACTCCCTTTTTACAAAGGTGGTCTTTTCGAAGATCAACACATTGGATTTTAGCAATAGCCTACTGACATTCTGTAATACAAAAATGCCTAAGCAAGCTAAATCGTCTTCAGCAAGAGTTATACAGATTTGTGGAGATTTTCCTATCGCCAAATAACACGACGCACTTTTTATAATTAATAAAACACCTTGACTTTTCGACAAAATATTACGTTTGGGTGTGAAATCGACAAAATATTATGTTTTGGTAACTGGTATCAATTCAAAGAAGAACTGTGCCCTCTACAAATAAGCAATTTCTTTAGGTCAAAATAAGGTTAAAATTTGATAAATATTAAGTCAAAAAATTTTTTTTTTAGGTCAAAATAAAAATGGCCCTAGTAATAACTAATTAATGTACTATCATGTTTATTGTGTGCTGTATTTATATCACTTTATCATTCTAACTACCGGTTACTGTATTAAAAGTTTTTTAATTAAAATGAGGTTTCTTAATTTTTTCAAAAGGTTAAAAAAAATAGGGGGACATTGATTTTTCAAAATTTTCAAAGGCGGCCACAGTGTAAAAAAGGTTGGGAATCCCTGATTTAAATAAACACGCTAATATGATAACTCATTGGCAACTTTAGATCAAAGTGTCATTCCCCCATCACTGCACCAAAACCACTTAGGGCCTACGTCATAATAGACATGGTGATGTAGGTGAATTGATGAGTTAATCGAATTTTTAACGGCTTCTCTACTTAAGCGATGGAATGACAGTATGACAGTTTGATCTTGATCGTTTTATTGCAATCAAGTCTCCAATTTTTAGCAAAACTGGAGATTAGATTAGAACTAGAATTAGAGTAAACAAGTTTTTACCAAATTAGATTAGAATTAGTTATTAACGTTTTTCTCTAATTCATAAGTCTGCTGCTCACTACTCTACGACAAAACTACCAAAGGCACACACACAATTAAGCAGGGCTTTGACCAAACAGCAGTTCAAATACACTATATTCGCCCTTCCAAAAAATAAGGATTAAAAAATTGATGGTGTAATTAGAATGAGTGCTATAGTATTACCGCAGCAGTATCTTAAACCATTACAAGGGCTTACGAAATATACACCACGCAGGGTACCACAAATGAAACACAAGGTTCCAGTTTTGTACGCTTAGCATTCAATGAGCCAGGAGTTCAACTCAATGAGACACCAAGTCACCATATCTGTCTGGTGCGTTTCTCTTTCTGTGGGAACTCCTCAGCGGCACAGTCTAAGTGTTCTCGGTGGATAAATTCATTGAATTCTCAGATCTCAGAATCCGGACCAGGTGGTATCAACAACTGTTTACTGACATCATCTTCGGACGTACTTTGTGGATAGTTTATGACGTTAGGTGGCCAGGGAGCTAAATCTTTCAATGAAACGGTTGATTCACGGCCATCTTTATAGCGGATCTCAGCAAAGTTTGGATTTACGTCAAGCAATTCTACCTCATCGTATTTTACTTTCATCCTTCCTTCCTTCCTACCTTCATCACTTTTATTTCTAACAAACCGGACCAGGGGAAAGTAGACAAGCTGGAAAAGCTTTTCCCAACATTGATCTTCTAAGAAATCCAAAAAACCCTTCGTGTGGTGTTGCGTTGGTAGCAGCAGGCGCACATAACAAGGATCTTATGGCATGCAAAGCATCAGGTAAGCCCACGATTCTTCAGATAACTTTCTCATTTTAAGAATGAGCTTGATTGTTCTCCACCATGTTTGATTTAGGCGTTCACATTGTGAGTTTCCTGTTGGATGGTACGGAGTCGTTCTGTTGGTTGCCACACCCCTTGTGTGCAGGTACTCTTTCAATTCAGTCGAAGTAAATGCAGTTCTTCTGTCGCTGTGGACGTAGCCCGGTATACCAAATATGCTGAACAATTGAGACAAACAAAAGATGACTGTTTTTTCTGAAGTGTTGCTACAAGCAAAAGAAAATGGGAATCGACTATATTCGTCCACTATCACCAGCATATATGGAAATTTAGATGATTTTAGAGGACCATTGAAGTCTACACTGATTCTTTCCCATGCTTGAGTAGCTTTAATGAGGTTGCCTTTCTTCTTGTTTCTAGAACTGTGGTTTTACTTCAGCACAGGTGCGACATTGCTGACAAGCATGGCGGATATCTTCTATGGAGAAAGTTAAATTCTTTGACTTAACAAAGTGATTTAATCTGATAATTCCTGGGTGTCCCAAGCAGCTGTGAATATCAGCAAAGCTCGTTAGTGACGCAGCAACACCACAGTACTTTTTCTGGCATCTTCTCGAAAATGTAGCAGGCACTACATTTTGAACTCCTGGACGATGGATGATGTCATAAGAAAATTGTCCCAATTCAAATTCGCCATAATTATATCTTAGAGTTTTTAATTTTTCCTCTGTGTTTGGCATCAACATAAGTGCTACGAATTTCGGATCCGTTACTAGTGTAAACTTTTGTCCATGTAGATAGTGGGACCATTTTCTGACCGCTTCCATTGTTGAAGAGGCGTATTTTTCCACTGAAGGATACCTTCTTTCGCTGGTTAATAACGTCTTAGACATGAAAGCCACAGGACGCCCGCTCTGGCTCAGTACGGCCGCTATCACAAAGTCAGAAGCATCGCACTCTACTGTGAAATGAAAGCTTTCATCAATACTGCCTAGGCAAGCTGAGAGTAGATCTTTCTTCAGGGTTTCATAAGAATGCAGTGCTTCAGCATTCAGTGGGAAACTCTCCGTTTCTGATAACGGATGAAGTTTGTCAGAAAATTTTGGAATCCATTTTGCATAGCATGCAAACATCCCAATCAGACGACGCAGTTCCTTTTGGTTGATAAGTAGAGGAAGTTCTACCAAAAGTTTCAACCTTTCTGGATCCGGTTGGATGAAGCCATGCGATACATTACCGTATATCCCAACAAGTTCAATTCCGTGGTTGAAATTGCAGATTTCGCTTCGTTAAAAGTCAATTGTTTTTCGCCTGAAGTATAACTAAAAACTTTTTGAGATTATCATCATGATCTTGCTGTGAATGTATGCAAACGTATATTTCAGTTTGTTCTATTAGGCCATCGATTATCCGCTGGAGTGTTGATACGCCATTCGTGAGCCCCAAAGGAAGACGACTAGGCCTATATTGATACAGTTTTCCATTGGCCTGAAATGCGGTATACTTGCGATCTTCATTCGCTAGAGGTATTTGGTAATACGCAGATTTTAAATCAAGTGCACTGAGCACTTTGAAATGGGATATTTCGTTGATTTAATCATCAATTCTAGGTAACGGATAAGCGTCCAAAAACGTATATCTGTTTACCGTTTGTGAGTAATCGATCACCATTCTTTTCTTGTGTCGCTGGTCTTTTGTTACCAAGACTTGTGCCCTCCAGGGTGATGAAGATTTCTCAAAAATGCCATCTTTTAACAACTTCTGCACTTCCGCCTTTATGAATGTTTGGTCAGCTATGCTATATTGGCGAGACTTGACAGCAATTGGCCGGCACTTTGGTGACATATTTTCAAATAAACGTGCGTGGGGGTGACACTAAGGCTTGCGCAACTCCACAGTGTCTTTTACTGTTGACAACGATAGCTTCTTTATATGCACCCATCTGGAACGTTATTTGCTCATGAAGTTACAGGAAGTTTTGTCCCAAAACAATATCTGCGCATAACTCATGCATCATTCCCAGGAAAAAACCATCACACTCTACGTAAATCTGCGTATTTCAATTTGCCATAGATTTTACCTTTCATTTGTGCAGAAAAGTTAGTAGAAGCCATACTGATTTTAGATTTTAAGGAGGTGGTGTAATTTCAAGCTCTGAAACAAACTTTTTGTTGATGAAACTTTCTTATGCTACGGTATCCAATAGAGCTTGGGCTGAAGCATCGTAGATAAATACTTGGACTGTTGCGCTTTTGAGACATGAAGGAGCTCCACAGACATAACTGGATGTGAGACTTGGGAATGCAGTTGCTGCAGCTTTGTTTTCTTCAGTTGGTTTCTTTTTGTTCTTGCAAACTTTAGCAAATTGGCTGGTTTTACTGCAGTTATAGCATTCTGTCTTCTGAGCTGGGCAGTTGATTCTTCTGTGCATTGATCTATCACAGAAAAAGCATTTTCTAGGATTACGTTGTGATTTAGAAACGGAAGCTGTAGACCAGGGGTGGGCAAACTTTTTGTACTGAGGGCAACATTTGAAAAAATGTTGCAGCCGGGGGGCCGCACACTCTCATAACAAAGTAAGAAAATTTACCCGGTGTGTAAATAAACGCATATTCATATTAAACACAATTTTTGTATTTCACACTCAGTTACGTTTAAAGCTATGCGATCATATCACAAAAGTTAATGAGACTTGTGCAACTCTTCACAGTTTTTCACAATTTTCTGGTTTGGTTGTGTCTTTTTAAATTGTACTCCTTGAAAACAGCCACAGACTCACAGCACAACAAGCAAACTGCTTTATTCCCAATTTCGATAAAATAGTATTAAACAGTCCATTCCTTATTGAAAACACGACTTTCGTCTTTAATCTTTCGCTTCTTAACAGCACTCATTATTTTAACAGAGTAAAAATATAAATCTTTTATTTTTTAACAAAAATCCTGTCGAAGTAGAAAACATTAAACTGTGCGTCTCAAATAACAATGAAAAGCTACTTAGAGGAAAGTAGAGTGCTGGTAGGCCTATGGTAGCCGCTACCGTATTTGTATTTTATGATCAAACAATTGAATCAAACAATGCGTGAGAGCATGTTGCAATACATGCGCGACTGACGTGTGTGTGTTTACGCACTGAAACCGACTGAAACTGAAGAGAAAAACACACTCGTAAAGGGAGTAATATTTTTTCATGTAACCTGTTTAACTAAAACAATAAGTGATGAGTAGTAGTTTCTGCAAGTGCCGGCGGGCCGCATAAAATGGTCTCGCGGGCCGTAGTTCGCCCACCCCTGCTGTAGACGGTTCTTCTTCCTTGACGAGACAATCAGGAATATAATCTGAGCACTGTGACACTGCTGATGCCGCAGCAGATAAACCAACATCATAGATGCTTCACGTTCAGTATGTTTTTTATTAAAAATGTATGGAGAATCAGTAGAGCCCTATTTATGGCATATGCATTTCGCTCTACTACTGTAGAGCATCATTAGTGCTTTATTCAAATAGATTCTATTTAAAGTAGTACAGCGAAATGCTTATGCCATAAATAGGGCTCTGCTGATTATCCATGCATTTTTAATAAAAAAATATACTGAACTGATACTTGGTAGAGAATCGCTGGCCTGCTGCTTCATAGTCAGGAGATCCCCTATCCTTAATGGAACTCAATAAATGCTTGACATTTTCTGGGCAAGGTCTAAAGAGCGTGCTTTGCTGGACACTGCTTGTAGAGTTAATTGACCTTCTTGTTTTAAAAGGCGTTGTCTTATAAAACCTGACTTTAGCCCAGTGACTTGTCAGAAATTGCAGACCTTTGATAAAATTATCAAAGCCTGCAGAAATTCGTCTATGGATTCGCTTGTCTGTTAGCAACGAGTAGCTAAGAGATGTGTGCTGTCTATCAAATATTTTATTTTTGGCTTTAACATAATTGTGTAGCTTTAAGCACCGCGATGGCCTCGTCATAAGTTGCAACGTCTTATATGTAGTTAAACACAGATGCTGATACGAGATTTTCAAGTATAGCCTACTCAGCTTGTCTAGAGGATGATTGGCTTCGACATCTATGATTCGGTTGTAAATCGGGAAGTGATAAGTGATGTGTTGTGCGGCTTGGTAGGCTAATCCACATACACAGGATGACGATTCGACAAGACCCTATACTCGTACTAGAACATATTTATTATAATTAAAACATCTCAATTATAATTAAAACGTCCCACTCCAGTGCGAAGACGATTGAGCTTTCCCCAATATTTCTCTAATCCTGGTGAGATTGAGGTGCCTGGAGATACTGTCAACTGCTCTGATCTTACAGTCTCATCCCAACGTTTACTCCACACTCTTTGAAGGTTAAAATTAGAATCACAGATATCTGTAGCATGGTCAGAAAAGGGTTTGCGAGATTTAAGACGTGGAGGCTATGAAGGCTCTAGGTTATGAAGGCTCTAAATTTAGTTGCTCCTTATGAACCAATTGATTCAAGGGGTGATCGCCATCCAATAGAGCTTTCACTCCCTTAATCCCCAACTATGCATGCTCACTATCGTCGAGGTGAACAAAATGTGGTTAAGCGAGCGAAGCAAGCTAGAAAATTCTACAAAAATAGAAAAAAGTACATATTAAACTTTACTGGTAGGCTACATGTGAAATTACAAACCGAAAAACGTTGCACGAACCAAGTACAAGTGGGCCTCTAGGCAAAGATAAGCCTGGAGGCGGGGGTTTGGAAAGCAGTAAATACGGCGTTGCATTTTAAGCCATTGAATATCGAGCTTCTATAGTAATTTTTTTGTTTTTAAACAGTCAAAAACAATAAACAGACTAAAATGAGTGGGCCCCTAACAAGAAACGATAAAATGCTGGTTGTTCACAGATCAAAAGCATTTTTTTTGGTGGAAATACCAAAATTGAGTCTTTCTTTGGATCTGTGAACATTTTCAGACATAATACTTCTTACCTGTGTATAAGCATAAGCATTATCGAAATTCCACCGCAAAAATAAGTTGAATGACCAAAATATCCAAAACGCATTTATCTCAAAAACACCTTTGTGGGAATTGGGCCTTTCCTGAATTCACGTATTCAATTGCAAGTTGCAGTCCCAGTTAGCAAAATGGGTGTCTTCTTTATATTGTTTTAACATTCGCAGACCTTGTATTGATTGTATCAATGTAAAAGAACCGATCTTGCTAGCTAGAGTGGAATATAACTTCCGGAACGCTGGGTGGTCACCGATGCGTAGCATATTTAGTTTTTATCTGCTGCATTCACAAGCTTTTTGTAGTAAAAAAACACATTGAACACTTGTTGAAAAACGGCATTAAACGAAAAGTATCCGAGTACTGATAGACAAAGTAATGCAAAATTCTCAAGCAAACTAACGTTATTCAACTAAGAAAATGCAAGTTATCTTGTGAGATCGTTCACCAGGTGTTTCTTGATCTTTTTGTGTTATATTGGTAGCTGTCAGTCTGTCACCTGAAGCTCGGCCACAGCATAGTCGCAACAAACTTTATTTTCCTCCCACTGTACAAAGAGAGTCCAGTGGCGTAGCTAGGGGGAGCGGGGGGGCATACCGCCCCTGGCGGCACGTCTGGGGGGCGGCACTTTCATACTACGATTTTTGATTTTGATTATTATCTGATAAAAAACGCATTTCATTATCACATGCTTTGTCTTGAAGGGGCGGCAAAATCTGAATCCGCCCCGGGTGGCACATTCCAGCACATTCCCTAGTTACATCACTGAAAGAGACTAATTCTGTCAAGGAGCGAGAACAGGTTATGCAGTTGTTTATTCAGGATACAATCGTACAACACAGAACTATGTTGCAGAAATGAAGAAAATGCTTGTTGTTAAACAAAAACTATGGCGTTTTTAATTAAAAAAGTTGCAAGTATGCGAGGTCATTATAAATAAATAGCCTAATTATGCATGGATAGTTTTCTGTTTCATGGAGATTAGGTACGGTCAAGTTATTTTTTATGTTATTCATGAAAGTTAAAGTGAAGTGCTTTAAAAGCGTTAAGTAATTTAAATAGATCAGGCAGAAATTATTGGATGTCACCTTTTTGGTACAAAGGGAAAAAGGTTTAACCATTGTTTGTATTTGTGACTCGGGGATTGATTTTGAGTCAGTGAACTACGTTTTTCAGAATACAATCTTTTGATTTTATATCTATGTTTTTGTTTTGTGAATATTTGTGTTTTTAAGAACTGTAACAAAGGTTCTAACAACTAGCTTTCTAGTGCTTTCAAATTCTCATATATCTAGATATTGCTCTATTGGCAAGTTTTTATCTGTTTATCAATTTTGAATTTAAGATCACGTTTTGTTTTTCCAATAGTATGTCAATCACAGTCATAACATGGCAGTATGTCTTATACCGGAAACTTTGGTATTTTGGATGAAGTTTTTCAATGGTCTATGATTCTAATGTCGTGTTTAATAACTTTTTAGTGCCATGAATATCTGGCAAAGAAATGTAGTAGCCTATACTAGAAAAATGATAGTAAAAATTTAGCAAAAATAGCTTTAGCGAAGTAACATATTGGTCTGTTATTGTTAGCTATACTTGAGTATAACAAATTTAACTACGACGCGGACAATCAGCAAAAAAGGAATTTATAACTGTAACAGGTCAAAGCTGATCGAAGTAAAGAGAAGTGAAAACAAGCACAATGACAAAGCCCGAACTCGTCCCAAACCTGGAAAGATAGATCACTCCACCTTAATTCTATAAGTGGAACCAGATGTTGGCCAGCCCAAATCGTTACGTAACAACATAGCTGAAATACAACAAACCTAAAGCCAAAAACATTTCAACGGCCCTGTATATGTCTATGTATTAGAGGTGTGTCCCTACTGCGCATATTACACAAAAATAACCATCCTCCCATTGCTGAAAGAAACGAAAAAGATGATCAGTCAGAAACTTCTCCTTTCGGAATCACCATTTACATGTTTAGTTGCTGGACCAATAAGCACAAAATGCTACAACAAACAATATTGTATTACAAATACTGTAATAAAAGTTCAACTTTGAGGATGAATCTTGACTTTATGCCAGACGTCTTTGATGGAGTTCCGGCTGAAATCTAGTTCCACTGGCTGCAGCCTACAAGGTGACATCATCTAGATTTTATAATAATTTAAAAGTATAGATTGTATTGAAACGAGTGAGCTACGATTTGAAGAAATTAATTTAACAAAATTTCCTGGGGTACTTTTAGGTTTTTATCATGAAATTTATTTTGTTGGGTAATTTGTTGGTGTTATTTCTTCAAAATCTTCAAGGAAAGCGATTACAAGCTCTAGTAAAGAAACAAACGCTGAATGATGAAGGTGGGTAAGCAAGTGACACAGTGAGGCAATGTGCTGAAGTTGTTTTAACTGTTTTTATTGTAACTATCCAGACCTAGAGACCTAACCATTAGTTTGATATGCGCTAGCCCATTGTGACTACTTGTATCATAAAAATAATCATGTTTCATTTTGCTCCCATTCTTGCAACAACGTCCAATATAATGAGATCAGAGATGCAACACAACAGACAACAGGAAGCAGGGAAAAGCATAGGGTCATCGAGTCGGCTGCTCCCACCACTTTGACATGCCATTAAGTGTCTTGCTGAAACAGAGCCGCCTGCTTTAGAGCGGTGTCGAACCGACGTCCTTTCAAGCTTTGACCAGACGCCTAACAGTTTTATTTATTTGTATCAGCAGAAGTCTCAAATGATGAATTGCTTGCAAGGCTAAGCAAATACCATCTGGTTACTCCATATCAATGGGAAGGAGGTTTTAGGGACAATGCAAGCCTAAACTTAGTCACAGAAGAAAATCTTGTAAGTAACTTATTTTTCTTTAATTCACAATAACGCGAGTTAGTTCTTGTAGATTTTTTGGCTTACAGTTTTGTCGTGAGATGTCAGCAAACTATTTGAGTGTATGCAATAATGGTGCTATTGTGCTTCAGCGCACTGGAGCTCATAAAAGCAACACTTTCTTTTCAATTGCTTTCGATGATACTGAGTATGTTTTGAACTTGACTCTCAATCACGATTTGTTGACAAGCTCATATTCAACCTCGAGTTATTTTAAAGATGGAAGCTTCACCACAGATGATCGAAGCAATCATAAAGTAAGAGAACTTCATTAGACTTTTGGTAGCTTAAACATCTTTTTGTCAGCGTTTTGAGCTACATTTTGAAAATCTTTTTTTGCTTTTGTTCCCATGGCCAAAAACAAGTGCTGTTAAAGCACCGTTTGCTAAAATTGTTTTGGTTTTAACATAAAACAACTTAATAGACTCCAAAATTAGTGACACACCAGGTTGTTATGGAACATTTTTTATGACGTCAGAGGTGATAAATGACTTTTTCACATCACAAGATACCGTGTGGTTGGTAGTAACTGTACAACAAAATTTTTTAACTGAAATAAAATGTTAACAAAATAGCACATTTTTTTAGAATAAAAACCATTGTTGCTATCAAGGTAGAGTGATAGGAATCGCTGGCAGCCATGCTGTGTTGAGCACTTGTAATGGTTTAAGGTATGTTGTTATCACTTTTACTGAAACATTAAAAAGAGTGTTGTAAAGTTAAGCTATAGCGTAAAGTGCATTTTGCTTGCCATAAACATTTTGTTGTACTATCTGCCTCGCTCACGCATTGAGTGAAGTTTGGATCTACAGTATGTTTACGGTAACCAAAGTGATAGACTAAACTTAAAATTGAATCGTCTTCACTGCGTTTTTGCAATACTTTACTATTTTATGCGGAAATTGGTTACTTTGATAAAACTAAAAACAATATATTTTACTCGTCTATAAGCTCATATGAAGCATTTCTAGAGTCGCTTTATTAGAGAATTAGTTCTTCCACATTACTGTAGAAACACCATTACGTTTAGAGGTTATATTATGCTTCTTGATGACTTTCTTATTATCGAACCACTCCGAGATGGCAATGGTGCTTGGACTTCCAAAGGTCAACACGTTCTGTATCGTCCGAATAACATGAAGAAAGATCAAAATAACGAATCTTGCGGTAACCAAATATTCCAAGACAACTTCAAAGCTATATCAGGTTCAATCTTTACTGAATTACTTCCGATATACAGTAATTGCAGTGTAGTGATTGCTTTCAAGGAAAATATTGAATGGTTTTTTGTTGTAGGTAATGCCCTAAAATAGCTTAGCTTTCAATTTCTACTCAAAGCAAGTTCTTGCTGGATGGGTAAAGTTTTTATCTTATAAATATAAATTTTATATCTCGCATACTATAAAAATTTGATCATTGGTCAATGGTCATGGAGGTATCTATTTTATATTGAACTTTTCCATGAAAAACCTTTAGTATTTTTTCATTTAATGGTAATAACTGACCTAAGAGTGATTGCCCATGTCGAGGAAGTGCTTTTGTGCCAGATTTTATTAAGTTATTGTTTCTCTGTGTTTGCATTGATATGGTTTCTTTAGTTTAGTACATTTTTGTCACAATTCTCTCCCAACCTTGAATGCATAAACTCTTGCAAATTATTTGTAAACTTGTGCATACTGATGTATTGACTATTTATAACTTTTCACCATGTTCTTAAAGGTCAAAGATATAATTACTGTATTTCGTGTTTGAGTTGCACTGAAGAGTCCTAATACTGTAGATGAAAACCGGTTATGCAGCAAATCAATTCTTGCAATATGCTCTGCTGTGAGTGATCTCGTTATTTGGTAGCCGTAAACTTCTTAAAGGTTTGCCAAAGACGAAAAAACTTTAGTATCTTTTTCATTTCTATGCACCAGTACAATGTTTTATATCGTTTTGTTAGCGTTCATAGAAACCCGTTTTAAGCAATACGCCTGCAACTTGTTTTTTACAGACGTTAACAACTTGACATTACTGCGAAGAAAAAGAGGACTGACTTCAGAATCAGCAAAATATATTGAACTAATGATTGTTGCTGACAGCTTTGAGGTAATGTATTAAACTGGATTACTTTTTATGTTAAGAGTTACCTACACTATTGTTAAAGCAAAATTTCTTCCAAGGCAAAAAAGTTTTCAAAAGATGAACTTGAAGATCGGATTAAACAATTGGTTAATTTCGTCGACGGCTTTTACAACAAGTTGGGAATAAGAGTTGTCTTGTCACACATTGAAATTTGGAATGATGTTGACCGGGTAGAATTATCGACAAATCCAAACGAGGTAATATTTTTCTTGTGCTAAAGTATAATTAGGCTACTTTTGTCTTAACTTAATTTAAATAAGTTGAATTGATAAAAAAGAGCAAGGGTTATCATTATCAACTAAGGGTGAATTTATCTCTTTGATAAAAATCTTACCTGAAAAAAGCAAAAGGGGAAAATTTATCTTGTAATAGCCTACAAGGAGTAAACGATAGTAAAATGATTGAGAACCCTCCAAGTAGAAAATAACATCTTGCAAGAAGGACATTGTAGACCACAATTTCTTGTTTAGGTTATTGATAAGTGTCGTGACATTTTCAAGTAGCCAATATAACAATACAGTAGCCCCCGCTTATTAATCTCTTCTCCGGACCAACGACTTCGAGCTTATTGATCGGATGGGCTTATTAAGAGGGAGACAACTTGTTGCCACTCTTATGCATTCAGTGATTCCAGACCAGAATAGATTGGGCTTAATAAGGGGGAAAAAAAGTTATTGTTTTCCCCCTTATTAACTACTACTGGGGGGACTACTGGGGGACTACTGTACAATAAAACATGCAATAACAAAAAATGTTGTCTGCAATATCTTCGTAGGTTTTGGATTCATTTTTGACTTACCGAGTTTCTAAATTGCGGACCGAACCATTGTCTTCTCCTTGGGTTTTTGCTGACAACTTTCATCTTCTTTATGGACGTGATTTTGGCAATTCCCTTGTTGGAACAGCTTCAGTAGGATCTATGTGCACTGCACGCTCTGGAGGAGTGTCTCAGGTCAATGTTTCTACTTTTACTTTTACTAAGCACGAAGATTCAAAACCAAACCAAACAATAAGATCATAAATATTGGGCAATAACATAAAACATGACAGTATATAAATGCAATTTGCTTTAATTTTAGCAAACTGAACATATTGTTAAAATAAAAACCGTTTAGGCTAGATTGGTCTAATGAATCTAATACTGGCCATGATAAAAACCTAAGTTACTTTTCATTAAACTTGTAGAAGTTTTACGTACAGTAAAGTAATTCACGAAGCAGAGATAAAGATGTACGAAATGCTGTTAAATGTTTAATAACAGTCATATGAGATGAGCATTCAATGCGGCTTATAGGTCACTGCTTGTAGCAACACAGATTGAAAACCTGTTTGGCATCTTTCTTTTTGGCGGTACCACGTTGGACGTATAAACAATATTGTTATTGTAGTCGTAATCATCTCCAATTGTAGTTGTCAAAACAAAGACGTGATCGGATTTGATGACTATGCCATCGCATGCTTGCATCTGACTGGTGTCATTAACCGAATTTAAACAATTCATGAGCGTTTCTAACATTTGTTTTAAACTTTTTTGCTAGTTTTTTCCTATCCTTTGACGTGCTGGTATATCGCATAATGTAACCACCACTTTTTATTTATGTATGCAATCCTGGTTCGACTCCGGGCTTAATCTGGTTGTTGAAAATCACCGCTCACCTCTACCCAGGGTGTAACAAACTGGGTGGGCGTAGTTGCTAAAGGAAAGGCGGTCGAGAGAAAGGAACCGGCCACCCTACTCTCGTTAGTGCCGAAGGCTTAGTATAATAAGAACCTTATCTTCTCATCCCCCGATGCTTGGATCAAGTATGAGACTCACCTTTACCTAGAATATGAAACCCATATATGAACAGAAAAATAAGTAAAGTAAAATGATTTTAGAAGTAAAATTTATGTAAGGTAATTTTCAAATTAACGTCTATGCAAAAATTCTTGCGTTTGTTAAAATTTTTCAAACATGAGCTAAGACTTTCACCACACATTTTCATACACTTTACCAAAGATGACATTTCAAGAGATTGTTTTGCTTTAAAACTGCTCAAACTTGTTGAGAGTGTATTAGTTTAAAAACAAACATTGCTAACTGATTGCCAAAAGAAAGCTTTAAGTTTAAATTATTTCAATTTAATGCAGCTGAAATTTAATTATGCGAAGTTACAGCAAGACTACAAGTTTGTCATTTTTTAACTTTTGAAAATACACTTCAGGATACGTCTGCCAACGCTCTCAACACCGCCGTCATAGTCGCTCACGAAATTGGTCATAATTTCGGAATGAGTCATGATACCGATGAGTGCTCTTGCGTGGACATCAATGGTCGCTGCATTATGTCTTCCCAGTTGAGGTAAATATAACACTGAATCATATTATGTTATCTTGCAAACTCGTATGGTTAACCGCAACTTGATTTGAGTTGCAAATATTGTATATAAAATATTGACTTTTAACCTGGGTCAAAAAGCGATTTTGGTGGACCGCAAAACGCTTTGGAGCACATATTAGTTGGGCTGCAATTGTTTCACAACAATACCACATCATGTGACTATTTTCTACAATACAGTATCGCAATTGGAATAGGGAAATACAGGCTAATAAATAAAAGAATGTCACAAAGAAAGTTTTCTTTTTTATTGATGTTATACTGTAAATAAATGTATAAACGTGTGAGGTGGAGTTGCTCTGTGCAAGTAATGCGCATTGCTCATGTCATACTTGTTCAACTGGTGAACTGTTAAACTGGCCGATATCATTATATACAGAAGTGGTTCCCAATTTGATAGCTCAGAAGGAGATCCATGGTGGTATTGGTTTTGTTTAACCTTTTGAGGTCCAAATTTTTTTTCCGGTTTTGGTCCGTACAGGTCCAATTTTTTTTTTTCAAAATTTCCAAATTTTTAAAAGTACCCCACGGAGATGCTTGGACCTTATTGAGCAGCAATATGTAGACATCATTCCAGGGATGACGTTGGACCATATTACATAATTTTATTTTGCATCCCAGGGATGTACTTTGGTCGCAAAAGGTTAAGAAAAAAACACTAAATGTTGTACTTTATTCAAGAGAGGTAGAGCAACTTTTTTCTTTGGTCAGTGGGCCGTGAGTCAATCTTTTAAGTGGGGCCAACAAGCTTGATGTTCTATTGAAAAGAGTCTTTAAATTTACAAAAAGATTGAGAACTACTAATCTAGAAATAAAGTATTGCAGTAAGCTAGACTGCAATAACTATATTTTTCTTGTCATAGCGCTGGTCCTGCAACTGACTGGTCATCTTGCAGTAGAGCTCATCTGGAGCATAGGCTGAACTCCGGTCTAGATAACTGTCTCCTAAATATTCCTTCACCCGACCAGCAGTACTTTGTGGGAATATGCGGCAATAATATTGTTGAGAAAGACGAGGAATGCGATTGTGGAAATGAGAACAAATGCCAAAGGTGAGACAGGGCTTCATCCTTTTATTGATAGAACTAAATTCTAGAGATGAAAAAAGATTTTACCACAGCATAGTGACGTCTGGAAGACATTACGTCACGTATGGAATAGATCAGTGTGGCTTTTGAAACAAAAAACTAATTATTTTTTATACTGTATATCAGTGCTTGTTGCAATGCAACAACTTGTATGCTTCTTCCCGGTGCTCAGTGTGACAAAGGGTTGTGTTGCTCTGAATGCCAGTTCAAGCAATCAGGAACAATATGCAGAGAAGCGGTGTTGGAAGATTGCGATTTTGCTGAAGTTTGTTCAGGAAATTCGTTTCAAGTGAGTTTTTGAAGTTTAAACATTTTTATCGTAATCGATTTTTGACATACAATATTTTTTTTTTTTTGCAGTGGGTTCGTTCATTTATTTATAATTGTTAAAGCTCACTCGTATCTTCATGCAAGGAATTTAAACTAAACCAGCTTAACATAAAACTGCTTTGCTGTAGAGATCTTGCATTGATACATTTTTACTTTAGTAAAGAAATTAGTTCATAGCTTGTTTTCTCAAAAAAAGATGGACTTCGTGTGAAATTCAATATTTATTGCTTTGCAGCTCTGCCAGTAAAGTTTTCATTCTCATGTTATAATTTAAATTGAACTTGCAATTGTTAAAAATCAGCCATGCTATGAAACTGTAAAATACGTTGTTTTGCTTACTTTATCGTTCCATGAAACTTTTCAGTGTCCAGACGACATTGTAGTTGAGAATGGTTCTCCCTGTAATAACAACACAGCGTCTTGTGTTGAAGGCATTTGTCTCACACATGATCTGCAATGCCACGCATTGTGGGGTTCAGGTGAGCATCGCTAACAAAGCTATAACATCAAAATAAGCTTTAACGTTTTTTTTAAATCGAGATTCACGACTTTATGCTCTTGTACAATACAAGTGCAGATTGAATAGTCTTTCAGCCTAATGTTGTTGGATTACGGATTACGGTTGTTGATTTGGATTACGGTACTAAACAACGCATTTTGCATAACGCAGATGCAGAAAATGGTCATAATCTTTGTTACGCATTACTTAATACTCAAGGAAGTGCTACTGGAAACTGCGGATACAATCAGGAGGATCAGGGATTTGTTGCTTGTACAGATGAGTAAGAATGCAGCATCTCATGTGTCAAATAGTTTAGCTGAATTTAGATTTTTATGTCATCATTTTTGCTGCTTTTTGCTGATCTTGTGTACTTTCTGCTGCAATCTACAAGTGTACTTTTTGTGTACTTTCTGCTAACCACAAGGAAACACTATTTTATGGTACCACTTAGTGTTTTGTGAAAACTGTCAACAAACATATAGGTAGAACCATCTAGTTTCATAGCATTGTTGCCTCACTACATAATCACTTTTCTCTCCGTCGTTATTATTGCTTAACACTTCATTCTACACGATAAGGTTAGCCAGTAGCAAGTTGTTTGCAGTTAACCTTTACAAAATGTAGTCTTGTATTGAATAAGTTTTTTCATTTATTTATGAAATAGTTTACTTTTGTTTAATCCTTGTTTGCAGTGTATTTAAAAACAAAATAGCAAATTTTAGTGTCATTATACAATATCATATTTTCATTTTCTTCTTTCAAACAGGCATTCCACGTGCGGCAAGCTACAGTGTTCAGGAGGAAGTTCTCAGCCAATTGTAGATCAAAGCTTGCCATCCTTTTCCACTAGCTTTACCCTCCCTTTAACAGGAACTATATATTGTAAAGCTGTCGCTTCGGATCCCAATCTAACTGATGCCGCTTATCACAGTTTAGTAAGAGATGGAACAAAGTGTGCCGAAAACAAGGTAGGTTATTTTAAACAATCAAAAGATGAAGTATCAAACGTCTGGTAATCAAAGGTGGAAAACAGGCTTACAATTATTTTAATATTTGAGAAGCCTGTCATGTTTAATTCTACCATTTTTTTTCAGCATTGCGTTGAAGGGAAATGTGTATCAATGCCAGAATCAAGGTGCCCATCCACTTGCTCAGACCACGGAGTAAGTTATTCCTAATGGCCTTCCATAAACGTTGGGCAATTAGACCAGGACCTTTATAGATATTTGAGGCTCTACTTAGCCTTTTCTGTTTAGCAAGACGAACTGAATTGATTTGAGAAAAGTGGATTTTCAGAGTAAGGAAATACATGTACAGTAACAGTCAAATATATAGTTATTACTTTCAAAAACCTCTTCAGCTTGTTTCACCCTAGAAAGGAATCATCAGAAGATTCTTTTGATTAAGACCTTCTGAGGATTCCCCTTTTAGGGTGAAACAGGCTGTTTAGTTTAGAGGTTTTAAAAAGTAATAACTAACTTATGTTTGATGTAATTTGCTCTGCTTGGCTTTTTTGCTTGGTATTGAGCACTGTTTATAGTATTTATTGTACAGTAAATCATATGTACAAAATTATGCTTTATTTCATAAAAAAGTGTTTTTAAAAATATTTGTTGGTCATAGCGTTGCAGTAACAATGGCATGTGTATGTGCGACGATGGCGTAACAATGTCCTACTGTCACGGACAACAACCTGCGGAACTTGTTGAAACCAGCTGTGGAAATGGGATTGTTGACGTAAACGAGGAATGCGACTGCGGGCAAGGCGATGAGTGCAACAGGTATTGGAAAAATGCTTAAATATAGATGGGTCTTGGAAATACTTCAAATTATTAACTTGCTGTCGATGATAGCACAAGTAGGGGGAGTACAAGCATGTATAACAAACATTTTTTTTGCATCAGGT
This sequence comes from Aplidium turbinatum, assembly GCF_918807975.1. Classification (NCBI taxonomy): domain Eukaryota; kingdom Metazoa; phylum Chordata; class Ascidiacea; order Aplousobranchia; family Polyclinidae; genus Aplidium; species Aplidium turbinatum. The sequence continues at coordinate 16,722,292 of NC_137480.1, read as the reverse complement.
AACTCCATTTTTTTAAAACTTAATGCCTAACAACTATTACAAAAGAACTTAATTGGGAAAGATTAGCGACAGTAAAACTCTGGTTTGTTATTTTTACAACTTTATTTTATACTGTATGCCAGTGCTTGTTGCAACGCAGCAACTTGTATGCTTCTTCCCGGAGCTCAGTGTGACGAAGGGTTGTGCTGCTCTGAATGCCAGTTCAAGCAATCAGGAACAATATGCAGAGAAGCGGTGTCGGAAGATTGCGATTTTGCTGAAGTTTGTTCAGGAGATTCATTTCAAGTGAGTACGGTACATAAAATATGACCTTTCGGGTTCTGGCTAAGGGGTTCCTTGAAAGTGATGAACTACAGTAGGTAGCCTTAGTCTACAGTCCGCGTTTAGCCTACTTTTTTGGTAATTTTTTTTTTGATTTTTGTTGTTGTAGTGTCCGGATGATTCTATCCTTGAAAATGGTTCTCCATGTAACAGCAACACTGCTGCCTGCGTTAAAGGAATTTGTCTGACGTATGATATGCAGTGCCAGAGCATATGGGGATCAGGTAGGCTAGTGGATAAATCGTTAGCCTACCTGTTTTTCAGAAACGGCAATTGACAAGCCGTCCAAAAAACCTAAACAAATTGTTTTTTCAAGGTTTAAACCAACCTGTTAGTGTTTATGACAACTTATGCTCCACGTACCTTTCGTCATATTTTGAATTTATTGCAGATGCTGTTAACGGACATGAATATTGTTACTTAATAATCAACGGACAAGGAAATGAAAACGGAAATTGTGGATACAGCCAAAGTGAAAAGCAATTCATTGGTTGCACGGAAGAGTAAATTGAAATGAAATTGTAATGATGAAGACCTAATTTCTGTCATTGCCAAATTTCTCCAAGCCGATTTTACTGTATTTTTGCAAAAAAAATTATCAAGCTATATTTACAATTGCCTCTTGCCTAAATGACACATCATGTCAACAAAATAAGCTAATGTGTCATTTCTGAACAAAAAAATTCTTAATATAATCTGAACTTTTGGCATTATCTTTTTTGTACGTCTAGCCTGATCTGCGTAAACCTTCGCCTGGTCTACTAAGGGCGATCTTTTGGCAATTTTTGTGATGTAAGCTATGGCCTAAGTTTAGCTTCTTGATATGCAGTACGGTACTCAAAGGTATGGTAGTCGAGTCTAGCGTATTTAATTTCGTTGGTTTGTTGAAAAAATATTACGCAGTTTTGTTACTTGGGACTTCATGTCTCACAGGAATGTCAGGTGCGGAAAGCTGCAGTGTTCTAGGGGCAATACCCAACCTACCATTCAACAGATACTACTGCCTTACCTTACCACTTTCAATTTTCCTTCAACTGGAACTGTGAATTGCAAAACTCTTGCTTCAAGTCCAACAACGAATGGCGCTGCCGATCAAGGCTTAGTGAAAGATGGCACATTGTGTGCGAAAAATAAGGTCTAAGCTTAGTATGCTAAAAATAACCGTGTAGGCTACCTTTTTGCGTTAAAGAATTGCTTGAGTCTATACAAAAATGTTTGTTAGATATCGTTCCAACATTGCTGAAGTGAGTAGGCCTACGTTTTTTTTGTGCACTTCAAGTATAGCCTATCACTGTAACTTTCATACTTGCGCCGCTTTTGGACTTACTGCTTATACTATATAACAATACATGTAGGCCTAGTAACAAAATGTGTGTTCTTATATGGCACTGTATCCACTGCAAATATACGTTAAGTGCGCCAGTGAATCTCACACCGACTGCTCTTTTCGGACGAAATAAACATGATCAAGTTCTTATAGACCGAATTCGATCTTGAGCTTAATTTGATTGAGCTGACGGGAGTGACAATAATTGATTTGTATCGTTTCAGCTGCAGATTGATAAATATACATTTAAACCGTAACAAGTTTTTTTCGACAGGTTTGCGCCAATGAAATGTGTGTCCCAGCACCACGATCAAAATGCCAATCTCAGTGTAATGGACATGGTGTAAGATCATTTTGAAAAATTTATCATTTTCATTAGGCCCATCGTAATTTAGCCAATGCATCATGATCAAGATATGACGGGGCGCTGATGTAAATCTTCAAATTCAAATTGAAGATGACACTACTTTCAATCGCATGCAGGCACTCCAGTGGTTATTTTACTTGTCGCAGCCCTGGAAAAGTCCCGAGTCCCAGCCCACTTAAAGTTTTTCCTTAATGCACCATACATAAACGTCAAACTGTTATAGTCACCAACAGAGTGGTTGAGAGAGTAATTTGGGCCTGGTGCCAATGAGATCCTCGGGGCCCAAATCGAGACACTTCTAAGAAACATGCACTGTATCCAAAGAATACGCGGGGATTTCTTCAAGTTCCAAAGCCCCTTGGAAAGGTTAGCGGGCCCTTAAAATCATCCCGTCAGGGGTCCAAAAGTACCCCTTGCACCCCCTGCCAATGCTACTGGTCACCAATGTAACATCAGCTCATTGGTTTGGTACAGCAATGCAACAACGATGGCATCTGTGTATGTGACGATGGCTGGGCGACGCCATACTGCCTTGAGCAAGAAGTTGTTGAAACAAAATGTGGAAACGGAATAATTGATGAAGAAGAGGAATGCGATTGTGGGGAAGGCGATAGCTGCAACAGGTAGGTCACTTAATGATAAAAGCAAAAAGCTGATATGTACAATACGTTCTAACAAAACGTACATGGAGGAAGTTGTAGCCTACAATAACGAGAATATTTTAACAGTAAATTCTTCTGACTCCTGAGGCTACTACTGGTGGGCAAGGTTTGGTTTCGGGCCAAATCATGTTCTGCTAAAGTCTCAATAATTGCGTTAAATTGTTTTCTTTTTTCTCTTTAAGTAGTGAAAATTAATAAGAAAACACGCACAGCAATTTTACAAGTATACCTCACGTAGACGCCAACAATGAAACTAAATTGGAAAAAGATCGATCTTTAGTTATTCCAAATGATATAAAGTAAACCTCAGTGATCAGTGATCACTTATATGGCCATACTTTGTCCAGCCATTTCATTCTCATATACAAGCTAATGTTTGAATCTATCTTGATCATAATCATCTCATACCCATATCACAACAACTACATTCACTTTTAAAGTCGGTGCTGCAATGCGATGACGTGTCAATTCTTTCCCAACGCGGTCTGCGAGCAAGGCGAATGCTGTGCTGATTGTCAATATTTGGGTACCGAAACAGTGTGCAGAACGCCAGAAAACGATTGTGATCTCCCTGAATATTGCACCGGATTCTCAGTGGATGTGAGTAAAATTTTAAATTAATTGCTATTTTAAGAGTAGCCAAATTTGTAAGGTTTTGGATTTGCTTTAAACCTTGAAAAAACAATTTGTTTAGGTTTTGAAAATTTTTAAAGATTTTAGCTTTAAATATGCTTTATCAAAGTTTATATGCAAAGACTCATGTTGATACACAGTTTTATCATGCAGTATTTCATTGATTGAGAGCAAATCTATAATAGGCCCGAGAAAACTTTTTCTAGTTAATTTTCTCAACTTTTGTTATGAAAAAACTGTGGCAGATCACATGTTGTAACAAAAATGTTGTCCTTGTCTGGTTATAGAACTAAACTTGCGTTAATAGTTCAAGTCAAAAAATTTTGGAATAACTTAATCAGTAGCTAACAGACTTAAAACAGTCTTTCTGTATCATGCGTTACATGGTTAAGACAAAAGCTTAAATGAAAGACTTTTGACAGTGTCCAGAAGATTTGTACAGCCAGGATGGGACGTTATGCAACGACAACAAAGCAATGTGTTACCATGGTATTTGTTTGTCTTTGGATGCGCAGTGCCAGGAAATTTGGGGAAGCAGTAAGCAAAAATCTTATTATTTTTCGAAGGCGTTGACTGTACAATGTTTATTGTACCTCACATTAGCCTAAAAATCATGTACTTTTATTGATGTTTCAGCCATCTTGTTAGCTGTTGCAGTGTAGGCTACTGCTTCAGTGTATTTAAATAATACTTAAAGTGCCCCTGACAGGTTGGATCCAAGTATAGTAACTTTTTAAAGCATTTCCTAGCGCAGAATTACACTTAGCGAACTTTTTAATCTTAACCTTGTAGCTCGACTGGTTAGGGCGTAATTTAATCAAACGACTGCTCCGCAGCGCCACCACAGGCGAAACTCCATATTTCACTGCTCTGGGACGACTTTGGTGGTATTACGTCATCCTAAGTGGATGTCGTTAGCAACGGATGAAACAAACGCTTCTTAGATGTAATTGGTAGATCACAGTTTGGTCGGAGTTGGTACAAGCGGTTGCTTTTTTCGAAGATTTATTGTTTTTTGCAGTTTAATAAAACTGTATTGGATACGTTCCTACAAAACCTAAAATATACTTGAAGTGAAAAATGAAGAAATCGTACGAATCATCATTCATTTTTAATTCATCATCACTATTCAAAAATAAATAAAAGTTCTCTCTCTCTCTCATAATGTGCCTTCAGTTGGCCATTGAAATCCTGTGTAACGGCCATCTGGATCTGGAAAATTGTTTCGAATTCGCCAAACAATACATGACGGCATCACAATCCGATTGTTGCTTCCGAGAGCATCATCTTGTAGTATCCACTCCAACACATGCCTGTAGGCATTTTTACTTGAGTGGTATTAACAAAATCATCTTCAGTGAAGTGAACATATACGACTAGTTTTGTATGGCCCATCCCACTTTCGAACACTTGAAAAAAACTTTGACCATTTTCTTCTCAGTGCCTTGTTTTGTGGGAAAGTGGGAAAAGAAAGCACACGGTCTTTGTCACTGACAATGTCACATAAACAGCAATTTTGTGTTATTTTTTCTTCCCTTTAGCCTTTGAAGTTTCTGCAAAATGCTGTGCAGTGCTGGATTGATGCTACTGTAGACGCAGAGGTGGTTTTTCCCGCCGTAGGAGCAAAAAAAAATTTTGCAGGGGGGGCCCCCCGATCTAAAAGTGCCCCGGGCCCCCCATCAGCTAAATCCGGCCCTGGTTGTTACACTGTAAATGGCCATAGCCAGATTAGGACAAATAAAAAAGTATGAAAATTGTAGCCTTATGAAACTGCAATTTCAATTGAATTGAGATGCTGTTTGATAAAAGTAAACTCAACCTATTTGATCGAAACCTGATAGTAATAATAACTTCACTTTTTCATTTCGGTAATTCTTAATTTGCACATGCTTTAGACCAACAGAGCCCCACACATTCACGTTTTGCAGTAGCCGTACCATACTTTACCAAGTCATCACAGAGAAAGAATGTATCTTTCCCGCTTATTGTGACGTCACAGCGGTGTTGCCGTTTTTATTTTCATAATTGAATAAGTGCCAGATTCGCCGATGTCAACGAAAGTTTGCAAGCGTGCAACTTAGTAGCCTGTTGATATATTTTACGATTTGCTGGTCAGGGAAGTTTGTTAGTGTCATCTTTTTGGTATCTTAGGTAAATTTAGCGAATTTATTTACCTGTCAGAGGCACTTTAAGACATTATTGGTTTGATGCAGCTGCACGAAGAGCTTCTGTGTGGTGTTACTTGGTCATTAACGGTCAGGGCCGGATCGATGGAAATTGTGGAGCTGATAGTAACAGAAACTATGTGCCATGCTCTTCTGAGTAAGAGAATTTGTTTGCACTGCATGATAAACTAAGTTAGTTTACATTGACACAAAAAGTTCAAAATATACGTAGCCTATGTCCATGACTGGTAGGCTCTACGTATTTTGAGCAAATTTACAAGCATTTTTCTTAAAAAGATTGATAATGCTTAATTAGCTGCGATTTTCATTATAAACTCTCTCCGCACGTTATTTCGTTTGTGATTAGTGCTAATTCCGGCAGGATTTACTTCGGTAATTTGCTTAAAACTATCAAAATATTTTATTTTCATAAGTTTGTTCGTCTTGTGGCCATACCATCCCCGTCAACATTACGTTTTCCTATGAGTTGCTTCTTCTACAAGCATATACTATGAGTTTGTAGCCAACATTTCTCTCAGCATATGTTTTTATTCTACAGAAACGTTATGTGTGGAACTGTGCACTGTCAAAATGGAGATACAAAGCCAGTGCTTAACAATGTGTTGCCCTTCCAAACTAGTTTATATCTTGGGGGAGGGGCTGTACAATGCAAGACAGTTGGGTCGAACCACGTAGCTGCTGACAACAAAATAATAGGTTCTGTGAAAGATGGAACAATGTGTGGACTAAACAAGGTAGGCCTAGAAAAGATTAACAAAGTTAGACAAGATTTAAACTCAAGCTTAAGAGTAAAAATTTCAAGTTAGCCCATGTTCCATAAACTTTGTTCTTGATAAGGAAGTTTAGCTTTTTCTACTATATATTAATTATTGATATCCTACCCCGATAACTCAATTGGTTAGCGCGTGACTTCTGGAACGAAGAAGCTTCAAGATCAAGCGCCGCTGGTTCGAATCTCCGGATGTGCGCTTGAGCAACGCACGTCAAGGACTGCTCTCCATTCAGCGGCATCTAATGGATGGAATAATTCCCCGGCAACAAGACTTCAACAATCGGCAACTTCACTTTGTCAATCTTGGTGACCAGGTCTGCGTCAGTGATTCAAAGCCTCTACTTATTCTACAAGTATGCGAAACTGCCAGGATCAGGGCTGTTAACAGGATTTCTCGGGCCCGGTACCAATTTATTTTTGGGCCCCCTTCATCGACAATGTTATGAATATAAAGGTTGTGTACAAACTTTTATTGATGTCGTTTAACCCTATCTTAATACGACACGGGGTCAAATGAGGACGCCCCACTCTAGTAGTGAAATATTTCACAGAAGGAAATATGCTAGAAATGTGAAATTTCTTGACTTTTAGTTTTTATTCTTTGTGAATTTTTTAAACCTACCCTGGTCTTTTTTCTACCTTCCTGCCCTTCACAATAAGCATTTTGTCCCAGGTGGCTAGACATTTTCATGAAACTGCCTACATTACAGCAGTTAATTGTCGTGGGAAGTTTTTCTCCCGCTGTGTGATCCAATTATCCAATATATTGTTTTAGGACATTCGTTCTAATCCTACCCCGAGGCGTTGCTTCGCCGCAAAAGCGTAAAATAGGATTGTGGGGTTTTAATTACAATCTTGTGTGTGTTCGAACAATGCCCTTAGAATTGCGACTGCTTTCCACATTTCGCTGCTTTCCAGATAAAATAAACTAGTTTTATTCAGAAAGTCTGTCCCTGATATTTCGTCGATGCATTTCTACGTTGAATCAACGTAAAATGCTTGATCATTATTGTAACAATATGTTGCTTACTTTGATTGTAGCCTATCGCACAAACTACAAATCAAACATTACGATTTTATCTTTTTATGTGCTCTACCCTTGTTCGACGACATTGCTGAAGTCATAAATACGCTTGTTTCTTAGAAGATGCTGAAGCCCAAATTTAATTATTTTTGATTTGATTCTTTTTGATGCATGTTGTATTCCCATAATCATAACAAAATTGCTCGATTATTTATTTCACAACGCCTTATCGTACCTTAGATTCTTGTAAGTATATTCTCTTATATTTATCTCGTAGAACGTCGATACAATATAATATAACACCTGTCATGCTACATACATAACGTGTTTTGTCAGCACCACGGTGTAATGAATTCTAGGTCATTGATTTTCGTTATGAGTTCATAGCGTCCCTACAATGAAGAATGAGAGGTACTTCAAGCGGTCCCATCATTGCTAAAAATCATTATACGTTTCACATATTTGTGTAATCGGTTGTAACCGTCAAATTATGCCAATTTACTGTCATTCAACCTATTTAGACAAATATAGATGAGTTTATATCGGACAGAAAACAAAGTATCCTGGTTCATTTTAATTTTTTTGCGCAAAACTTATTAACCTTACAGCTATTCTACGTCATTTTGATGTCTCATGGCACTTTGTTATTTATGAGATGAAGAATACTTTGAATAAGACACAAAGCATTCCTGATTATTGCGGCAAACTCTTGAATTATGTAAAATCGTAATGATGAATTCCTCTAAGGGAACGTTCAAATATTACGTAACGCCTTCGAGGGCGAGGGGGGGTTATGTAAAGCGTTACGTTAGCGTCACATTGGGGGGGAGGGGGTTCAAGCAAAACGTTACGTAACGCTTTCGAGTACGGAATGGTAGTTTTTTGTGCTGAATTCGTACTGAAAAAGCGTTACATGGGGGAGGGGGGATTGAAAAAAGGGTTACGTTGGCGTTACATGGGGGAGGGGGGGGGGTCAAAAATTCGGAAAAAAGCGTTACGTAATATTTGAACGTTCCCTAAAGGTGCGATATAGATTATCTGCAACACGTTAGCAGTATATTTAGCTCTGGGAGTACTATGAGCAACTGTCCAAATAAAACGACATCTACGATATGTTAGTATGCTAAAGACCAACGTTGCGTACAGGAGTAATGTAGAAATGCACATAATACCTTGGCGATATTACAAGTCAGGTTACATCATTAGGCTATATGAAAAAAATATGTTTTATGGCCCAATTAATTTGATATTGAAAAGGCCAGAAGTAAAGTACCAAACTTCGGAGCATAACCGTAGGATTTAGAGGAAATTCGGACTATGAATATCAAAGCTAACACATTAGCGAACATTTTATTCAAACGTTTCGAAAACTGCTGTTTTCATCGTCAGTCAAAAGTAAGAATGAAGCTATGTTTTTACAATGGCAAAATCAAGCAAAAAATGCACCTCGGCTATCAAAATCAGTCACTCAACAACGATTCAACATCTGCCAACGTTGCCTGACCAGGAAGAGGAGCGAATGTCGGTGGTTGTTGACCAAAGAAGTAGAGTGAAAGTTGTTTGGAGTACCAAGCAACCATCAATAAGAGGAAGAAATAACTCTGCTAATGTGGTGCACAGTTTACCAGGAGTAAAGCGCGATTATCAATATGTAACGACGTCGTATGATGCATGGCGTTTCTTATTTACAGCAGAGTTGATCTACATCATTGTTTCAAGCACCAGCACATGTATACGAAAGAGGCTATCGCGAATATCGGAGGCTCAACGAACATCTTGGCATGCTTCACATGTTCAGCAAACTGATGCCACGGAACTAGAAGCATTTATTGGATTGTGGTATGAGGACTACTCAAGCGAACATTTCACCGAATTAACATTGCTTTTCCCATTTATATGGACATCCTATATTTAGTGCGACAATGTCGTTGAGCTGATTCAAATTTCTGTCTGCAAATATTCGTTTTGATGATAAAAGCACAAGGGCCAATCGCTGGCAAAGTGACCGATTTACAGCAATCAGAGAACTTTTCCAATATTTTACTGGAAAATGTGAAAAGATTTTAATACCAAAAGACTTCCTTTCACTGGATGAGACTTTGTTTCCATCCCGCGTTGGTGTGTCCTTCAGGCAATAAGCTTCAGGCAAAAAATAAGCCTGCTAAATATGATTTGTTGCTAAGAAGCATAAATAGTGCGCGTATGTCATTCACCTATACCGCCATAGCTTATGCGGGTAAGCCAGTAGGTGTACCAGGACCACACTATCTGACTTCCACTATGGAATATGTGGAAACGTTGGTAAACAATTTGGACAGAGTTTCTTCGCTTCAAGGACGAAACATATCCCTTGATCGCTTTTACACTTCACTTGATTAGGCAGAATGGCTTTGGAACAAAAAAATAACTTTAGTTGGTAAATGGCAAAGCAATAGAAAAGGGGTTAGCGAGTTAAAATCTCTCACTGATTGGGAAGCCTTCAGTACCAAAATTTACTGGGAGGAGTCGAGAAACCACATTACCGTTACGTCGTACGCAGTAAAACCAAAATCTACCGGTAAACGCAATGTTCTGGTCTTATCAACCATGCAGCCGATCCTTGGAGTAACCAAAGATGACGGAAAGAAAAAAACCTGCAATAATCAAGCTCTACGATTTTACCAAGGGTGGGACTGATGTCGTCGACCAGAAGATGGCATATTATAGCGTCAAGCCGAAGTCAGCAAAATGGACTGTGTCTGCATTTTCTTACATTTTAGACGTTGCGCGGGTCAATGCGATGACCATTAGTTACTTGAACCGCGAGTTGTCCTTTTCACAAGCCAAGGGAGACGAAAGTTTTGTGGAGGGGTGGCAGCTAGCCATGTCATTAGTCAAACCACACATGTATAGACGATTGGATGATGTACCTATTCTACGTGGGTCACTCCGCCATACAATGTCAACATTTTTGGGACGAAACCATAGATTAACAGCAAACTCAAATTTGCTATTACCAGTGGTTTTCATAATGAAATAGCGGGCTATCATAAGATTTGTTCTTATCATGTTATCGTTGATTATGGGAATAGATGTTTTAATCACAGTATTTGGTCATCACCGTTTTATTCAAAAGCGGGGTATTTTTCTATCTATAAATTGATCGAAATATTACTTATAAAGCTGTGCGGTTCAATTTTATTACCGTTATACTTGACGATGCTAATTTACTACACTTGCAATACGGTCTGTTTTGTACAATATTTCGCACAAGTCATATTTTTTTTGTGACTGGAATTTCTTGTCTTCGAAGAATTTGATAAGTCAGTTTTTCTCAATGCAATGACGAGCTGCATGTCTTCATTTTCAATAAACAGTGCCTGGATGACATTATGTGTTTCCATTTTCGCTGATAGGCATTACTTTCACAGATCAAATGTTTGTACTGTTTCAACGTCTGACGACGGTGAACCGTTGTAAAGCGGCCAATATTTCCTGCGAAAGTTTTGCGTAACAAAAAAGCATTCATTCAAGAGGAATGCAATTTAAAACAAACGCATGACTTTCTAAGGTTGTATCGCAACACCGCTGAACGTTGTATCGACATAAGCAAAGTATCTATAAGCTGTTAGCACTCGCAATGACACGATAGGACATATCAAGCTGTGCTTATTTCTCTACGATGAGAATTGGGTCAGGACAAGAGCGGTAAACCAGAGTTGACCTTTCGCTGCTTGATATTTGACAGAACAAATTATATGGTAGATTATAAATATTAGTGCAGTTTCTTTGTAATGTAAAAACGCCCAAAAATGCCTTATATTTATGAGGAAAAGTAAATTTTTGTTTAGTTTAGCATTACTCCATGTTATAATTCAAAAATATGCGTTCGAACGGTCAATTTTGAAGCTATTTTCGGGAAATTAGAATAAAAACCGACTTTCTATCGTTTTTTCATCTCAAACACTTTATTTCAATAATTTTGTTGGGTAAAAATTTAATTTCTATACGCACAATACACATGGCTATTATCTTGCAAAATATTTTGGCTCTGTGATTTTCATAGCTCCCGTTATTAGCGATTAATTAGCACGGGGCTAAAATAGCCCGTGTCGAACTTTCTGCGTACGAAAACAGCTCGTATTAAGATAGGGTTAAGCATTGTCATTTAACAAATCTTGCGCAATCTTAAAATTTCTCGAACCGAAAAACTTACTATCTCTATCTAGTGGTTGCTTTTTTGAACTTTTATTTGTCGCATGGCGCTAGAGTATTACTTCCCGATTCCATCGATGTTTCACTGGTCATTTTAAGCTCACCAGAAGAGAATTTACAACACCGCAGACAGTCAGAAAGTTTTCAATTTGATTTGAGAAAGGTGTTTGGGCCTAGGTCAAACATTTGCTGATTGCTGCAATCTGAAAAGCGGTTTTGGTCTAATTTATTAGTGCAGAAATAGGGATAGCAATCTTTTTACCTATGCCATTTCAGTTTTTGAGTTTGAAGAAATATTAGCCTGTTTATTTTGAAATTTGTGTTTCGGGTAATATTCGTAGTTAGGGAAATCACTATTCTAGACTAAATTCTCATTTTACTGTTTGGTGGCTGAAGTGGCTATTTTACCAGCAAAAAGCTGAAGTGGGCCCGGTACCTAGAAGGAGGCCCGGTACTTTACCATCTGACGGCTGAAATGGCTGTTTTAACCTCTGATGGCAATTCCTTTAGATCTGATTAGGCCTATACATATAGTATACAAGATCTTGATAATGTATGAAGTCGCGGGAATTTTTTTAAATCCGGACCCCCTTAAATAATCCGGGCCCAGGTCCAAAGACCCCTAGACCCCTCTGTCAACGCCCCTGGCCAGGATTAAGCTCTGCAAGAAGCTTTCCCAGTCCGAGGATAAAGATTCAATCAAACAATCAACCTTAGTTTTAATCCATACAATTAATGGTGACATTTCAGATGTGTCTTGGAGGTATATGTACAATCACCCCAAACTCGGCTTGTTCATCGCAATGCAATGACCGTGGGGTGAGCTACACACAAACCTTTTTCAACGATTATATTGTTGTTGACTGTATGAGATTGTATTGTAGTGTATAAGCGTAGTCTACCGCTTGTGTAATTTTGGAAGAAAACAAATGCACAACATAGCCTACTACTTAATTACTTATGCTATATTGGTAGGTGATTAATTTTCAGTTTATTTTGATAATGCTTTGTGATGATTTGTCAGCGAAATTTTTGTGTTTTATTAGGTTTGCGACAACCATGGCAATTGTCATTGCGATGATGGCTGGGAACCACCAAATTGTGAAATTGCAACTTAAACTAAAAGCTGACATGTAAAAGTTCAACCGCTGACATTTGCTGCAAATGCAACTCCTCAAATTTTGAGATTGCTTTTTCTCCAAACAACTGCTAAAGTGACAATGACAATTGCATCTAATAACTTTTGTAAGCTTACTCACCAGCCTCATGCTGACTGCCAGAAAGAACGTTCCTTTCTACATAACCGCACATCAGTAAAACTTGTATAGCAATTTTTTTTTCATGTTTACGCTTGAATACAGCTGGAGTTAGACAATAAAGATTATACAAACTGAGATGCACAATGACTGGTGCTGCAAAGACAACGTGTGTGTGAGATGCAATACGCACATGGACATGGCAAATCGTCACCACGCTCTATAGTGTGAGGACATTTTGGTCGTTTCAGAATTTATTTTCGTTTGTAGTATAGGTCTTGAAGAAACGAATGTTCTTTCTGGCTATTGTCGGCACAATACTAAACACTCATTCCCTGATAGAGAGCAAATCCGTTAGCTCAGTGATTACGCGCCGGGCTCAATTACGCACCGGGCCGGGCGCGGCACTGATTCGACTCTCGGAGTCTCGGGGTGTGCGCTTGAGCAACGCATTTCAGGACTGCTCTCCATTCAGCGGCACTTGGTGAATGGACTAATTCCCCGGTAACAACACTTCAACAATCGGAAAAATTCACTCTGCCAATCTCAGTAACCGGCCCTGCGTCAAGAGCCTCTACATTAGGGTGGCTCGTTTTTGAACTTTTTTTTTTAATTCTCTTGGGGGAGTGGGGAAATGGTGCCAATGAGTAAGAAAAAGATCATGAAAAAATTTGAGATTCGTAACAAATTGTCTTCAGCCTTCTTATAGGGCCCAAAAATCGAAAAATGGGGTCAAAAACGCAATTTTTTTCAAAAATATTTTTAGTTTGGGTAGAAACAATATTGTTTAGATATATCTAATTAACCTAAAAAAAAAAATTGGAGTCATTTGAACTATTAAGGTGGTGAACTGTTTTATTTTGGTCAACAACGCACGAGTACAAAATAATTGACACGGCGAGAAGAACACAATAGGTCAGAGACTTTAAAGTACCGGCCTGCCACGCCCCGCGGAAGCGGGGAGCGGCGTGATTATGGAGTGGCGATGCACCCGGAAGGGAAGTCCACCAGCTTAGGTCGCGGGGGCCAGGCTGGGGAGTCTAGGTACCTGTGGAAGGAAAGTGTGGATCGAAGTTTTTGTGCGACTCGTCCGCAAAAGTTAGAATGGCGGAACGGGCCAGGAGACGGGCTTAGCTTTCTGTAAACGCAAAAAGGTCAGCTGTGGGGCGACTGGTACCGGCAAAAGTTTTAAAGCCGGGCAGCGCCCACGTCTCCATCACATGACCGCAACACAGGTACGTTTGACTCCTATACCCGGTCTGCCCTTAGGCAGAGCGGATAAACTTTGGGGTCTCCCACGAGGAAGAGAAGCTTAGCTACAAGGACAATTTAAATACTTGTGGGAGACGAAAATTATATAAAAAATCTGGAGCAAAGGCTCAATTAATTGGTGTAAAAAAAGATGATAAGTGGGAATATATTGTATGTTTTACTTACCGGAAAATTGTTGACGTTGAACCAACGAGCACAGATGTGCACTGGCCAGACGTTGGAGCAGGTTCGCCCAGCTGGGTCGGGGGGACTAGCGATGGAAGCATAGATGTGACTAGGCTACGTTACCAGGAAAAATATAGAATAGTGGGATGAAACTTAAAAGGTTGCTTAGAGTTGATCGGGAAGTCATGTTTATCGATGTATTAAAAGCAACGCGAGGTTGATCCGAGCGGGCAAGAGCAGCATATCAGAAGTTAGTGTGTGATAATCTAAAATATTGAAAGATGAAAATACAGATCCAGTGTTGTCAACAGGGCCGGATTTAGCTGATGGGGGGCCCGGGGCACTTTCAGATCGGGGGGCCCCCGTGCAAAAAAAATTTTCGCGCCTACGGCGCGAAAAACCATATCTACGTCTGCAGTAGCATCAGTCCAGTACTGCACAGCATTTTGCAGAAACTTTAAAGGCCAAAAGGAAAAAAATAACGCAAAATCACATTTTTTCCACATAGGGGGGCCCTTCAAAAGTCGGGGGGCCCGGGGCAACTGCCCCCTCTGCCCCCCCCCTTAATCCGGGCCTGGTTGTCAATAATATCACGTAATTGGTAGATGATATGAGTCCATTTACGATATGTAATACATACTTAATTCATATATTACCATATATTTTTTATTTTTATTGATGATGATTGTATTCTTTATTGAGCTGCAGCTTGCTGATGAAACGACAATTGTTTACAGATAAATTGATAGGGAAACAATGGATTTAACATATATGACGTCTATGACGTCACACAATTGCTGGCAGGTTTTGAGGTTTGCTTTCTCGCGCGCTCGGATGCTTACTGCAGAGCTTCTGTTGTTGGGGAATTGAGCTTCTGATCGCTGGAATCGTCTTTTCTATGGCGTAGCCCCTCCACGAGTGAGCCCGGCGTTCCAAGCATTCCAGACACGGAAGGAACCTTCGATTGAGAGGGAGGCCACTTTTCTAGCCACCTCTGCTACCCCACGAGCAGGAACACCCAAGGCCGTCAGAGCCCGAGAACTCAACGGAGCATAGCTCCCGAGAGAGCCTACGACAAACGGAAGTGACAGGACGTCCCTGCAAGGGCGCTTCCTGTCTTCCTTTATGTTTACACATAACTCGCCGTACTTGTCGTGTTTCCTGTCGGCGGCTTTTCGAAGGGAATCCGCGCCGTAGTCGAACGGGCAAGTGACGTCACATACAACCGTGACACCGCCAGGGCGTTGCAGGACAATGTCAGGGCGCAGATCATTTTGCTGAAAATTTCTCATTTTTGTTTGTGGTTACATAATACATAATTGCGTTAGACATTTTGCCAACTATAAAACGTCATTGTATTTCTCTTTATAGACCTGCCCTGAGCTGTTGCGTCATTTTTTAATGAAATTGAGTTAATTTAGTAGGAAAAAGTGACGTCTTTTATTTGAATTTACGTCACTGACGAAGTTTGTAGTTATGTAACCACAAACAAAAATGCGAAATTTTCAGCAAAATGGAAATTTTCAGAAGCTGTGAGGAAGCTGAAGGAATAGTTCAAATGATTTCAATCTTTTTTTTAGGTTAATTAGATATATCTAAACAATTTAACATCTCATATCATTTAATTTAATGCCTGGTGAACAGCCTCATTCAATTTTCAATATCTAAACAATATTGTATCTACCCAAACTAAAAATATTTTTGAAAAAAAATGCGTTTTTGACCCCATTTTTCGATTTTTGGGCCCCATGAGGAGGCTGAAGACAATTTGTTACGAATCTCAAATTTTGTCATGATTGTTTTCTCACTCATTGGCACCATTTCCCCACTACCTCGAGAGAATTAAAAAAAAAAGTTCAAAAACGAGCCATCACCCTATCCTACAGTCTACATGTATGCAAAACTACCAGGAATAACCAATCAAGGCTTTGTCAGTCCGAGGATAAAGATACAAAACCAACCAACTAAACGACAAGTGTAATATATAAATGTGATAATCAGAAACTCCCTATCACATTCCTATCATGTCCGTGGTAGATTATGTAAGAACGTGATTAATAGCATACAAAGAAATATTACAGAATACAGCGGTTTTGTTTCAACGAATCTTGTTAGTACCTCAGTCGCAGATAAAGAAGAGGACACATAGGAAATTGTTTATTCAAGCGGCTAAGTTAAACTAATCATGGGTACCTGAAGATACGGCCTGATTTGTCACATTTTGCAGAAATTTCCTGATTTTGCCAAATTTGGGTGACTGTTTAAATGAATTTTTCTAAAAATTATATTTTTTCGCCTTCTTTACTGTTGTCCACCGACGACACAATAGGTTTTAACATTATCAGATGTTGAAAAACAAAGACAATTTGATTTCGAAGATTTTAGTCAGACTGTTAATTTTTCAATAACAGTCAGCGTTTTTCAACTTATTTTTTCTCATTTGCTACTGCTTCCCCAAACCAACAAAAAGCTTTTATATCATTAAGAGACAGCAAAAAGTAAAGACATCTCAGAAAATGTAAGTCAAACCCTATAGCAGTAGCGGTAATCAAAATGTGACAAATCAAGCCGCATCTCCAGGACTGGTGGCCATAAACTAATCAGTTCCTTTAACATATTGTCAGCTTCGTTGTCGGCCGTGTGTTCCAGAAGAGAGAGCACCTGCACGACGTTTGAAAGACGTTGGTTTAACAGTTTTGACATGAAACTGTGTAGCCTGATGACAACTACTGCTAAAGATCTCGACAATATCAATCAAATATAATTTCAGTTTTTAACCGGAAAGTTTGTTCATGAACTTTTCTTCTTTTTTTATTATGAGATTTTAAACGTGCAATATAGTGCTAATAAATTTATCACAATTAACTGTTAGCAAAAGCAAATTGTGCTTTTCAAGTGGCAACCATTTTCGCCTTTATTATTTTAGGTATTGCATTCAGTATTTTAGTCGTTTTGTAACCAGCAAAATTTTGGTAATTTTATTTTTCATTGATGCTGATATATCACGTATTGGAACTGATAACTTACTTCCTTTTTCGTTTCGGAAATGTTGATGACAAGATAACCGGAATTTGTTCATGCACAGCCAACTTTGTATTTTTCATTTGTTTTTGGCAAAGCCATGAGGGAATACCACAAGCATAGGTTGACATTTAAATCTATACAAATACACAATTTCCTACTGTACTTATGGCACGATATAGCCTATAGCTTTTTTTCAAGGCGTTATATTTTCGAATATAGGCTACCAAAATTTGTTTCGTTGTTCAGGACTATTATGCAAATTTCATAGGTCAAAATAATTTGATAACCTTGTGTATCACACTTAATCAAAAAGTATTTGTTCTTTAGTGTCTTGTGCATTTGACCTCTTCAATATTTGATCAATAACAGTAGGCTACTGATATTGTGAATATTTTGTGTATGCAGTTATTATGAAAGTCTTCCAATCAAAACAGTTGCAAAAATAATGCATAATAATTACAATAAAAATGCGTTATGGAATGAAATGTGTATCACGGTGTGCGTGTTTTGTGGCGAATGTGATGTCACGAGTTTTATTGTGATGCAGTAAACTTGAAAATTTGATAGACTGGCAGATGACGAAATATGAACAGTGCCAAAAAATCTTTAAATAAAAGTGCAATTAGTATTTAATAAAAATAAAGAAGTCTGTATGTTAAAATAAAAAGGGCCCAATGTTATCATAGTAAAACGGCGTGCAACTTAGTTAAGAAACCTGAACGCAGACTGTAACAAGTGATAGATGTATGCCTCGTGTATGAAGTTAGTGTCATACATAATCATGAAATATTACACTGTTCTCCATCTGATGAGCTTATCATCATCATCATTTTGTTCCTTCCTCTTGTTCCTTGAATACAATGCGCCATTGTTCTCGACCATGAGCTGTGCGTACTGCACTTTCATAAATTAATTTTATAAGATGACCTTACAAGTTATCTAAATTCGAGCTTTTGCAACACACAAAGCACACAATGTTTTTTGCTACTTTGAAACATTCTGCTGTCATTGTAATCTTTGCATCATTGAATGCCAAGAACAATGTAAAGGCAAGAACTGCCTGCTCTCTAGTAATCGTTCCATGTAGTCAGTAGTCACGGAAACATTGCCAATAGTAACTTGATAAAAACGGAACCTCCGCTTAAAGGCTCATGCGAATACAACAATGAAGATCGAAAACAATGTGTGTGATCAGTAACAATCCAACCATGATTTGAGATTAAACAAAAAGTTTAATAATTTTGACATGAGAAGGAAAATAAACAGTTGGTAAAAAAGGGAATTGAAATGAAAATTTGCATGTAGCGTTACCAATGGTGTCATAGCTGTCTAAATATATTTGAAATTTATAAGAAATTTAGCTTAATTTTTTATCACGCATTTATTCAAGAGGAAGTAATATTTTTTTTAATATGTGCAAAGAGTGCCATACGTTATGGCTAGTTTCTGCTTTAATGTCAGTAATACAAGCATAGGCTACACATTCATGTGCAAAAGAAAATTTAGATGGATAGTAACAAAACTATTGGAGTTGGAAAAACCGTTACGCCTGCAACTCAAAATGAGTTAGTAAATGATAGCGATGGTGAGAAGATTCAGTTTACGGACGTAAGAATTGACTTCTATTGTTCCATGGGATACACTTTCATTGCTCTTCTCATTGTTTCCTACGTTTTGATCAGTTTGATATTTTTTTCGTGGAAAAAGAAGTATTTTCGATGCGCGAAAGGTGAGTTACCGAAGAAGCGTTAAATTTAAATGAAGAAATCTAGATAGAATAATTGTGGAGTTTGGACGTCGAAAAGCTCTCTCAGCTAACCGTTCAAATTCAAACTGAGGTTTGCTTTCTGCTATTCGTTTCAGAGTTGTTGTGGTGAAGTACAAAAAATCAGTTTCAAACAAAGAATCTTGACTTATCGCTTGAAATGAAATCACATGCAGGTATCAAACTGTAAACATGCTGAGCTGAGTGTCATCTGAGGCAAATCATGTCAGTGCTATAAGAAATATCTTTCATACGTTGTTTCAACATAAAGATATTGTAATTTCTGTCTCAACTTCGTTGTAGCGTTCATGTTATGTTGCTTTATTCTTTTTCTAAACATCTGCTACGTTTAGCATGTAGACTACACTTTTCGTTGTGATAGTAAGAAATAAATAATATACTGAACTGGGTTGATATATTGGTAAATCTCTAATACAAGGATGTAAAATTCCCACATATAACTTGTTGCTCATACCACGTCAGACCTTGCTGCCAGCAATGATTTCGTTTCTAAATAGTCACGTTTTGGATATGTACTGTAATTTAAACTGCTAAGAGCGTAGACCCACTGAAAGCATTGCCTAATTCACTTCAATTTGTCTTTGTTGGATTTAAGTTTTCAGTTTTGTACTTTGCAGCATTTCCAAAGTTATATTTACAGGCTCAAACAAAACAATTAGTAAGATAGTAGCAGGCTACTGCAGTAGGCCTACTGCATGTCAATAAACTAACTATTTTTCGAGAATGCAACTGCTAGTTTGAAAAAAAAAACTTTCTAAAATTTTGTATTTTAGGGATGATGAAGAATGGATTTGGAAAAACCCGCCGAAATGGAGCAATTATGACTGGACTTTTATTTGGAACTGCTGTAACACTGTTCGTTTACATAACAATCGAAGTGCCCTTGTTTTGGGGAGTAGAAAGCCCATTTTGTGCTCATTATCATCAAACAAAAATTGTATGCATTGCAATCGGATTGTTTACTCTTTACTTTACTTTGTGGTATCGTGTTTTTAAGATATTTTATCGAAATCCTTTACTTCGACAATCAGCAAGTCGAAAAGCTCAAATGCTCAGCAAACTTACAGTTCCTTTATTAGTTGCCATGACTGCAGTTAACGCCATTGTATTTTTAACATCACCTTTCTACGTCACAACCGACATCGGTTGCATGAAGATTCAGTCAAAGGATGGTGCAGTATTGAAATGGAGCTTGCTTGTAAGTACCACAGTGACTTTCCAAGCAGTTTTGCTCTTTTCGCTTATTTACCCATTGTATTTGCACCGCAAGAAGTTGTTGGGTCAAGGCCTGGAAGGAAAATCCATCATGCCGCCGATTCGGAGAGCCGCAATCATCGCAGGGATCTGTATTCTTTCCGATACCCTGAACGCACTGTTCGCATTAACCAACAAACAAACTATTGTGTACACACGACACATTGCTTACGGAATAAACATGATGGTGAACTTCCTTGCTCTAATATTTTCGTTTGCAGATTGGAAGCAAAGACTATTTCCATGGACGATGAAACGAAATCTGCCTTTATTTTCCACCACCAGAAATGCTACAGTGGAATAACAAAATCTCTTCTGGTGGAGACTTTATCACGAACCCAACAAAAGCTCTGCTAGGCTTTGACAGGGCTACCAGAAAATTATGCTCTACTGCAAATTGCATAAGATCAAAACAAACTAAAACAAATGACAATCTTTACCGATGGGAATGACAACTCAACCAAACTTCTAAAAATGCAACTCCCCAAATAAGTCTACAGACCATCTCATTTTGGAGTAACCAAGTTTCAAGGAGGATACCTCGCAGCCCACCAATGCAACAACGTCCTCATGGAATGGTTAAATGAAAACTGCTTGGACTTACAGCGTCGTACGAAACAACAATAACCAGCGTTTCTAGCACTAGTTGCAACGTTCATCTGATGAAAGTGAAAGCAAAAGCAATTCATAATATGAACGTTGCAACAAGTGCTAGAAACGATAGTTGTCCTGATGAATCCCCGCTCTTCAGCATTCAACAACAACTATAATATTGCTCAAGTTCTTCCGCAATGACTACCTACGTTTATACTGCACAAGCCCTGTCATTTCATTGTAGCCGAGCTGCTATTTGTTGTATAGCTGTCCTGCCAATCCTCTCTAAATATGTCTGGCAAATTTCATTTTTTGTTTTACTAAATTGTTTGCCCATCTATCTTGCACTCCAATTATTTTTCTAATCGGTTCGTTTGTAATGTGTTTTTATATGATAATTTTAGAATTCTTATGTAGAATCAGACTTGAAAAGAATCATTTTTTTTTTGAATTTCTGCGCTGTAGGTCCAACTTTCATATTATAACATAATTGGTTTGTTATAAGATAATAGTCTCAGATTTAATTGCAAATCTTAATTTCCAAAATGACGTTTTTACTTGGCTGATTCTACTTTTTAACATCATTGGTGCTTCTTCCATGTTGTGTATTGACGGACCCTAGGTACCGAATATGTAAGGTTTAATGACCTGTTCCAAGTGTTCTCTTTCCATCCCAGTAGTTTAAAGTTTGTAGGATTCTAGGCAAATTTTTCCTACACTCTCTTCTGTTCGAAATATTCTGTCTTACGACGCCACTAGCCTCCTGTTTTTTTTTTTAACTTTCTGACGCTAAATAGGCCTACCGCCTATGCTACAACGGAAACATGATACTCACAAGGTCATCATACGATATTTGAAGAGCTATTTGTTTACTTTTCTTCAAACATGTAAAACTTAAAAGTGCAGAAGCAATTGTGAAAAGTTTTATTGTTACAGTGTTTCATCTTTTTAGTGTTTTCGATTTTCAAAAAGCCTGTGGTCATATGGTGGGGTTTTGAAATCGACACCTAAAATTTTAACTCGTTATGACGTCATAAAGTTATGGGGTCAAGGTTTCTGAAGTTCAGAATACTGGAACTTCGAGTAATTTAGCAAACTATTTATGGCAGGTGACAAAATGCACGGAAAAGGCGATTTCCGATTGTAAAGGTAGGCACTTTAACATAGGACAGTTTTCCGTGCGAACCAGCTACCACCATTGCGCCGCGGCGCATTGGTTAAGAAAAGTAGGACAATTTTCCTTATAAACTCAATTGATTACAGTCATTAAGATCCTTCATCTTGCACTTAAATCAGTTACAGAAGAAAAAAAACATTAGCAGAGGGTGGGAATCGAAACCACGCAATCGAAATGATTATTCCCTTGCCCTAACCTTAACCCATTAGGCCACGCTGTTTGTGGCGATACATTTACTTAATTTTCTTTGTATCAAAAATCTTTCGAGTAGATCGGTCAGAATATCACGTGCTGAGTCGCATGACTGAAATCAGCTGATTCGCAAGGAAAACTGTCCTATGTCAAAGTTCCTACCACTTGTAAAAGTTGAAAGACTTATCCGCAGTAGGAAAAAAAGGTATTTAAAAAACTTTTTTTTTAGTAATCTTCAAAGATAAATTCATGCGTCAACAATGAGACCGACTGCTGTCTGTCGTTATTCGACGTCGTATGTCTGTATCAGTTTCGTCAATTTATTGTCATTGTGAAGCAGTGCGGATGAAAGCTTTGAATGTGAAGGAAGATTCTTTGGCGCTTGCACTGCAGTTAGGCTTATGCTATGTAGGGGGGAGTAATTTATTGACAAAATTGATCGATTTTTATTTTTAAGCAAGTTTGCGGACAACAAGTTCGAGTAGTGTGATGCTTGTCAAATTTATTTCGAAAATAGCATCAGTCCAAAAAACACTTTTTTAAATCCATCACTGTGGAAATTAACAACAAAGATCTAAACATTGTGCATTCAGGATTGACCGATACCACCCCGTCCCCACTCAGTACCGGGAAAACACCACATGGAGCAATGACTATTTGGTAACGGAGTATTTCAACAAAAACACCATTTACATGGTGAAATATATGTTTCATGTAAACAAAATATATTTTACCCCCATTATCTCGTTCGGCGAAACAGGTCAAACGTTGAGTTTTTGCAGTGTTTCATTTCATATAACTTAAATAGACGTTTTCTTTGCACGGACGATTGTCTCCCTTTTTTGAAAGAGAGATTTAGTTTCAGGTTAATTGATTCAGCTTGACGCGAATAAGATACGTTGCATCAACGATATTACCCATCGGTTTAATGTCAAAAAGGACGAAAATTATTCTTATGATCACGATTGTACTACAGCCTCGGATCGAAAATTCATTTATTTTAAAGCTGGGTTTTGCTGAAGCTGAAGGGGGCACGAATACTGCTTTGTGACTGCCTACCTGGCACGAGGAGACAAGAAACCGAATCATAAAAAAGGCACATCTTACCCAAAACATCACTACCAGTACATCAGGTTTTTGAGAGTATTTTATTATGCATCCAATCACTTGGTGAGGGGAGGTCTAAACTAAAATTTATGTACAAACGACAGAAATGAAATGTCACATTGCTAGAAATAATCTTCTCAAAATGCATTATTGAAATGAAAAGTTTTGCTGAATTTGGTGCACTGTCTTTGGGTCATTATCATGGCAAAGCTGAATGTCCCAGTCAGAAAATGTCTTTTTTACATTGATTCAACGCCTGCAGATGTTGCATCAATGTAAAACGGACTCACTTGCTGGTTGAGATTATTCACATCCCAGACAGCAAGGTTTGTCATTTTTACATTGATTCAACGTCTATAGACGTTGAATCAATGTAAAAATGACGAACCTTGCTGTGTGGGAGGTTGCCGTACCAAGTACCTTGAAATAGATGCTAAGCAACGAAAGGTACAATTCAACTTAATAGGCCAACAAACATTGCTCAGACAAAATATCTGATTTTGCAGAGTAAATAAGTGAAAGCAAAGAGGTCGCAAAATTTCCCTTCGAATCTCACGAAACAAGCTACTTCCAAATGATATTATGGCTACGAATTGACAATGTTGATAACACTATGTACTTCCTTCACTAACGTAAATGTAGCAGTGGTTGTGAGTGCTTTAACTAAATAAAAGTTACAACGTTTTGGGTTTCATCAAAAACTTGCCAAAAAGCATGAAAACAATTTCAATGTTCTCACCTACACACAAAGATTAGAAGCGTCACAATGGAGAAATTGGTGAATAATAAGCAATGTGTTGGTAAATGAAATAAAAACTAATTTCAGTGCTAAGCCATAGGCCTTCACACATCAACTTATTGAACGAATGGAATGTGACGTCAAAGAATGAATCTCATCTGCAAGATTGTTGCTCAAATCAACAAAACACCTTTTCCACAATCTCTGCACTCCCCAACGCAGTAAGAGCCCGATGTGTACGATACACCGGCTTCTAAGTATCAATTTCGTAAAAAATGCATTTTTTAACTCGCAACCAACATGCGTAAAATAAACGTTAGATAGAACTTCCTAGACCGCAAAATCAAGGCTTCCACAGGAATTTAAACCTGATTTTATCAATTGTTTGGACTGGACGAGCGGCATGTCTTTGCAACGGACTACAGCAAGTCCTTGCCAAACGGAGCACACATCAAAGGCACAAACAATTAACTTATTTTCTACCAATCCAATACACAATACCAGCGACAAAATACAAATTCAGAGGGCAACAGTTGCAGAAATCGTTTGGTGCAGGGTGGTATATGCGCAAGGAGCCGTTTTTTTCGCAACATAAACGTCAGCCGACATCGTAAACACGCAATTTGCTTTTGTACAAATACGAAAATGAATGAATAGTCACATGCACTAAACGTAAAAAATCACCAATCGTTTGCTTTCTGACGTACAAAAAAGTATTCACACCAGCAGAAAAACAACAAACAAAATTGCTCCTGTTGTAAAAGAGTGATTTTGTTAGGTGTAGGAGAGAATATTATTCACTTTCCATAGCCAAGCCAGAAAAATTGCCTTTTTACTATCGTTTTAACCTCTGACAACGTGGAAACGATGTTAGAAATGCAATTTTTTTGCTGGCTGGAACATTATGAACATCTACGTCACTAAAAAAAGTTCATCGTAACACTTGCAAATTTCAAAACAACGCCAATAGGATATTTGTTTAGGAATGCGGTTCATCGCATAACTCAAATAAAGGAATACAGCTTGAAAAATTGATGATGCAGTTAAGCGTATGTTAAAACATCAGTTAACCGGTTGAAGCAAATTACAACACCAATGATATGGAAAACCACACAAAAAGCAATAGTCTGCAAATTCGCCATGGATCGTTGATAACGTAACAGATTGGAAAGGGTGCAAGAATTGCTTTGCTAAAGAGAATACAGTAAGATCAGGTCAACACAAAACACGAAGGAATTATCAAAATAAAAACTTGGTAGAAAACAAACCGCTTAAAACTAAAGGCATTTTTTTGCTGACAGTGACAAAAGAAGAGAAACAAAAAATAAAGTAATGGGGGAAAAAGATCTTTGAGAGAAACTAAGAAAAAGGCGAAAGTACAAGCAGTGCAAGTGCGCCAACTTGTCAACTAAAGTTTTTACCAAAGTTGAAATGAAGGAAAAACCACAGAAAAGATACACCAGACTGAGTAGAGAACCGCCATATTCACTTTTATGTTTCGAATTGTTAACTTTTTATCAGGCCTTGCCAAACGATGTGTGAATGAAGAGTTCCTGTACCGCTCCTTTGTCGTTTCTGACTAACCTGAAATGAAGAAAATTAGATAATAACTACTTCTCCAAGGCTAAATCATACAAAAAAAAAATTATATTTGCGTTGAATTAGACAAAAAAAAAAAACACAAATTATTTTAGTTTTTTGGTGGTTAGTGCCATGTCAAAAATGAACAATCGTGAGTTCAGCCTCGTTCGAAGGTTAGCATAGAGAAATCGCTGTCAAAGCAAATTCAACTGATTTGCGCAATGGGCAAAGAGCTCACTTGCTTTGCTACTTAGATACGTATAGGCCACTCTCATACACCAGGCACCTAGCACATTACGACAAAAGCCAAATATGGTCACATAATTTTACCAGAAAGCTAATGAAAAGTTCACTAGTGTTGGCATTATTACAAAATTAAGAAAGATGAAAAAAGGAAAAAGTATATTTGTAGTATAAGTCACTTACAGCGCGTATATGCTTGACTGGTCGATGTAATACATATTGTTGCTCGCTTTTATTGCCAGGCCTTTCTTTCTCAACATATCCATCGCATTAGTCTGGAATCCAGTAAGCTTCAAATCGAAGAGACGATGTTTTGGTGAAGAATTTAGGAGAACGGAGCTGAAGAAATAATATCAAGATACTTTCATGACAGTAATTCGGTTGTCTTTGACAAAAACATGACATTGAGCTGACGTAAAGTTGATGTTGCGATGCAAAACAAAAGGTCGTTTTAACTTTACAGAACCACGGAAGGGGGGACTATCACAAGAACGTTACAAGTTGAGCCATTATGGACAGATGGTTGGTTTTTACAAACTAACCGAGAGTTACTGCAATAGAATTTTCTTTTAGTTGAAATAGTGCAGTTGAATGGTCGAAGGATCTTCCCTTCGTAAAAGTTCATTTCGTAAGTGGATTGATTTAAAAGTAAGCCATGGTTTTGTCACACTAGCGCGGACAATGTCGTTACGTAGTTTGCTGCAGCTTTGCAACACCTTAATTTCTTTTTTCTCCAAAACTCTCTTTTGTGACTTTTGTGAAATTGTTCTTAAACTCAATTCTTCAATTTGACCAGATGAGTAAAGCAGCAAAATAAATAGTCAAGAAAAAGAAATAAGTTTTCTGCATAGTAAAAAGGCGGAAATTGCACCTAGAATAGGTGAAGCAAAGCTGAAAAAAGTAAAGTAAAAACAAAAAAAGCTTTGTTTCATTTTTATTGACTAAAATATTGAAACAAACATTGAACACGTCTCAGATTTTGTTGTAGGGAGTGCTACACCAATCAGAAATTTTACCAGTAACATAACTGTTCAAAGTAATAAATAGTTTAGTTTATCATGGACTTACGCGACCCTGGGCGGCTTGTTGATGCTAAAGTGTATGTAGGCTATTTGCTGGATAGAAAGTAGGTTTATTTCCAGTTCTGTATCGAATTCAAATAACGAATCTTCGGAATCCCCACAAAAAATTTTACCTTGAAAGCAAAAGTTAGGGTTTCAACGACGTTCAAATAAATGACGTAATGAGTGACGTGGTAATACTGAATCGTAATAAGTACGTGATAATTTCGTAATAAGTTACGTTGTACACACAGAAAGTAGGTTCAATGTTCTTCTAGCTTTCAACTTACCGAGAATGTTACGAAATACATCATATTCGTTTTTAGAGTAATGTCCGTTCATTTGCACTAAAAAAAAAGAATAAAGCATTCTAAAAAGTTAATCTAAAATATTAGACAAGCACTAAAACGCATTTTCAAGTTTGCCAATCATCTACCGAAGGCAAATCTAATGTAAACTTATCACCACACAACAAAAACATATAAAAAAAAAGTAAGTCCAGCGATTATTAATCACAGTGAAGAACCAACATGTCAGTTAAACCATAATTTCTTATTAATTTAAAGTTAGGACTGAGTGATCTGAATTTTGGTGAAGCCAGGTCATAGAACATCTATAAACGGCAAAGCTACGTTCAAATTACCTCCGTTAGTTAATGGATGAGTATCAAACGTATCCAATCCTGTGCCCCCCTCCACGACAGTATATGGATCACCGGCAGCTCCCGATTGACCTGCATACGAAACCAAACAAAACCGTTATCAATTGAAGGAATAAAACGATAGTTGATAAATATTTGGAGAGATTTAGGAAAAATTAATTTCCAACCTAACATACTTGATCTTTCTGGAGATGCCGTTTTCAAAAACATTGGTGCAGAAATAACAATGGCGACAATCACGATGAAAATAATAATAAAATGATGATACACATAATTTATGTAATGCTCTAATCAACTCTGTAGCCTCCTGTGGAGCGCTTCACAATGCAGAAGAAGCCATTATTAACCCACAAAACTACAGGTACGAACATCTTCGTAATGTGAAACCGTGTTACCTAATTTTGTTGTCTTTTTGCCAGATTTGGTGGTCCAATCATTTCCAGGTTTCACTGTTTCAAATTCTGGAAAAAAATTTCATCAAGCTTCCAAGAAACGCAAGGACGTACTTGACGCCACAGTGATACGGTGCAACTTTGGCGACAGTGGTTGTTGTAAAACAAAAAAAAAGCTCAGTGAGAAAAGTTGAAACGATGTAA
Organism: Aplidium turbinatum; assembly: GCF_918807975.1. Lineage (NCBI taxonomy): Eukaryota > Metazoa > Chordata > Ascidiacea > Aplousobranchia > Polyclinidae > Aplidium > Aplidium turbinatum. The sequence continues at coordinate 16,694,098 of NC_137480.1, read as the reverse complement.
TAAGGACAACTTTTCTTGTCTGAGAGATAACGTTATCCGTTATCACGCAATTCTTGTGAAATCGAAACCGTCTTCAACTTCCGCATTGTTGAATCCAATTTCAAAGTCGATCACAGTACACTTCAAAACATGCAAACGTATGACAATATCTGCAATAATCCCGCCAAGGTTTGCATTTTCTCAGTTTTGGTTACATCACATTAACCATTTTCCAGATTGAATCAATGCAAAAGTGACGAATTTTGCTGTCTGGGTTGGTAACGCAGTGGTCAGAGTCGATATTGGCGTGTTTCTAACCAAACAAGCGCCTAGCAGTGGGAACCAACACAAAATCTAGGAGGCGATCTTCGTGCAAAACAGTTTAGTATCAAATGAAAACCATTCCTAAGGTAAAAACAACATATTTGGGCGTCGATTAAACGCAATCCAGTGCACTTACTTTTAAGTTCTACAGATGGATTCTGACGGTTGAGCTCGTTGTTTATTGGTTGCTTGGTCTGTGGCTTATTAATTTGGGATTTATTAGGATTTTTTGTAGTAGGGGTCTTCCCAGGTTGTACCCCATCATCAGTATTACCGTTGTAGTCAAATCTAAACAAGATATGCACGGTTAAAGCCTGAATACAATAAAGCGAAGTCTTGCGGCTCTAGTAATTTTGTACACTACATTGTGAGAACAAAAATCGGTAAAAAAGGTGAAAGTGAACAGAATAAACTGCACTCCATCACAATTGGGTGAATAGAAATATTTTGGGACCTCATGGAATATTTTGAAACTTCAACAGGTCGGATGTCTGTGGTTTCAAACCCGCCGAAGCATGTGAAATCAACAAATTAATGAACAAGATCATGCTTTAGAAGATTTTCCTTTTTCCAGTCGAGAAGAAACATCCGCACAATAAGTATGAGCCAAAACTGCCTCCCCGTCATTCCTGACCAATTAGAATCATCGCTTTATGTTTATCATTCTACGTCATTCGCGTCATTGTCACTTCAACAATGGAAGTAATCGTTTTAAAATGACGATTATTTGGCGTTAAAACGAAATTTAAATGTTTTTGAACGCGTGAATCGTCACACTGTAGATAAGGTACTTTTATGTTGAAAAAGCAACGTGGCGTCACAAATCACAAAAAAAAAATTAACAATTGTTCCACGATAGCAACTTGTAGCATGCGCCGCTCACCTCCAAACTTTCTGAGCTCTATATTTAGATTTAGCCTGACGTTGGATTTTCCCAGGTTCTTCTAATATGTAGCAAAGCTGTAAAAAAAGGAAACGTCGGTTGCACATGAATTTCATGATGTGATGCGAGCAAGTAAAATATTTTCACGTTGTAGTAAAAAAAAAAGGATTTTGGAACTTGAAGTATCACACAGAGCTCTTCCTTTCCACTCTTTTGACAAGATGAAGTGAATAACCCAACCAAATGAAAAAATCACAACTAAAGTTTAAAATTTAGTTTCAGCAAAGATGCTTAAAATTAAGTAACATAGCAGCTTATGAGAAATTATTAAAAATTACATTAGTAAAACCAGATGTCGTACAAATAAAAGGAAAGAAAAATTTAGGGTACGACTATATCGAGGCCAAGAAGCTGAACTGGAATTCTTGACCTCAATGTAAAAGTGTCATGGAAAAGAAAAACAAGGAAAATGCAAAAAAAAAACTATCTCACCTTTTGATTGATATTTAAGACCTTGGTAAGGTCCGTGACGCTATAATCGTTCATCCCTTCTTGGTAGGCCTGAAGGTTGAAGTAAATGTTGTCCTCGAAGGCTGTCCTCGAAGGCCGCACTAAAAATCCATACGAAGGAAACAGCCCATAGTGGACAGTTCCAAACTCTGTGATAAAAAATCGTTTTGAAATTCTGCACATGTTTGATCAATCAAGCCTATTTGCATGCAAATTAACCTCTTCTGTATAATGTTCTGAAAAAATTCTCCAATAGTAAAGTAATTTATTTTCACATCGAAACAAAGTTTTTGAAAAGAATAGCGTTTTCAAATCTTTATAGAAGTATTTTCTTCGGTTGATCTGTCCACATTAACGTTAAACAAAATTGTTCTAAATAACGCTGCAACAACAAGTTGATAAGATAAATAAGATAATACATTGCAAGGTCTGGTAAGTTCATTTCTTGTGAAAGGAGCATGACGAAAACGAGACTTCTCTTACCTTGTGAAGTTTCGGTTTTAGGTTGAGAAGTTGAAGCCGTAACAGTTGACCGAACTATTCGCTTTTGTGGCTTCTTCGTGCCCACCACCTTGTTCCAGTTGCTAATTCAAGTAGAAATGTTTTACTAAATAGTGCGAATGAAAGACCTTTTCGATTGCGTCAAAAAGTTGTGAAATCGATTTTATGATAATTAAATAGAATTCTGATACAGCACATTTCAATCAACAGCACGCAGAAGCGATGCTATGTTATAAAAATGATAAGAAATACCTGGCTGCTAGTGGGGTTTCCAGTGGTGGACTTTTTCCTGAAGTTAGAGCCGGAAACGAGTCAGTGTTGCCGTTCAGTTCCCTGCAACGAGGCGGCATTATACATTTTTTAACTTTTTTGTTAAAGGGGCAGACAAAACACGAGATGGACAGAAAGTATTACGTAGGCGCGATCGTTAGGCTAAAAGTATCCAAACTGAAAGAACGAGCGATGGAGACGAGTAGAGAAGAATGATCCATAAAGTCATCCAGAGTCGGCCTCAACTGAGAGGGTTTGATTAACTACGTTTAAGACTGGGATGAAATTGAATAACCTGGACAGTCAGAAAAGCGTGATACATTTCTTTTGAACAAAAGTTTGAAAATGCTGCAATAAAAAATTAAACTCTGGAATCCATAGAGGTGAAAGAATAACATGCAAAAGTTATATTTTTGTTTTGTAAGATACAACTTCGTTAGACAAGTTGAATAAAAGTTTCCTACGTTCACAATACAAATGTTTCAACTTATTGCTGTTCTTTTAGGCATCCATTGGTTAACCGAGTCAACTTTTATTAACTCCATCAACGTTTGTTGCCACATACTGTATATCCCATTACTGGCTGTGTGCTTTTCCATTCACTGCAAGCTCATTTTACATTTAACTTTATAACTTAAAAGTTTGACTGAGTTCTATTTCACTTCGTTTTTTTAATTTGAAACTTGACAAAAATACAACACAGCTGTATCACAAAAAAGAAAGATTCTAACCTAGACAACAAATCAGCCATTTTTTTACTTTGATTCAACGTCTGCAGACGTTGAATCAAACGAAAAGGACTGATTTTCCGCCCGGTAAGCTAACTTGTACACTTACGGATCTGTTACTCCGCTTGAAGTGAATGATTCGCCAAGTGACAAATCACTCGAGTATCCCGTATTGTCCTCTCCGCTTCGTAGAGGGTTAAAAATCGACTGTGGCACCTGCGGTGAGTTACAACGTAAAACAAGTGCAAAAAAAGGGCTGTTTGAAAATAAGAGAATATAAAAAAATATTCCATTTTCATAACACCGACAATCCGACATGAATGAACCACACGAGTCTAGTTTTGAGAACATAAATTTTATTTTCAGTTTACACAAGTGCAATGTGCTTAGATTAAATACAATGATTTACGAACATGAATGGGATTCTGACAAAACCAAAGATACCGAGCATCCAATATTTCCTTGAAAGTATTTCCTGGTGCCTAATTAATTTATTCAAAACGCTCCTGTACAAAAATAGGTTTGTAACTTCGTTCAAAACGCGTCGTAACAGAAAAAAACAACAGAATTTCTACTTGGATCCACATTATCGCCCGAATACTAACCGTGCTATGAGTGTCGTCAGTTACCAATGTGACGTTAACAGCTCTCCATTTTGATCCGTTGTTCTGAGACGGTTTAGCGTACACGTACACCCTGCGAGAGATTGTATATACAAAGTAATGATGGAGAGCAGGTACAAATGAAAGAGTGCGAAAGCTACATCGTTTGACAAACTGATTAAAAACCTTCGTTTAGGAAACCAACAACTTGAAACAAGAATTTCGTTTTTTTTTGTAAAATTGAACTAACGCAGCAATAATGACGATAATTTTTTTTAATTAACTTTAAAATTGCAGTTTTGAAAGTAGTGCTATGCTAATGTGAAGCTGAATTGAATTTGAACAAGACGTCGAAGCTATCTTGGTCGGTACAAATACTGAAGCGTATAAAATATACGTCCTGAGATATATATACTAAGTTTGAACAGCATTCAATTTATTATAAACTGCAAGTGATTCTTACCAAAAAATAAAATAAGTGATAGTTTTCCAGCCAGAAAATCAACCCTTCTACAGACGTTGAATCAAAGTAAAAAATGACTGATTTGTTGTCTAGTTAGTTAGTTACCGGTCGTGCATTTGAATGTGTTCTTGTAAATTTTCATCTTCGTCCAGACCATAAGCTTGTTTATTAAAGAAAACATTGTCCTTCCAACCTCGGCCGTTATCTGGCTTTATAAATCCATACCACGATGTGAGGTTCACCACAATACCTGGAAAACAAGTTGTCAGAAACGATTATTGGATAGTCTAATCATGATTAAAGAACTGAATGACTGCTGCAATGATATAAAACAGCTTCTCTCTTGAGAGCATCGCGGTTGACTGAATGTTAAAAGTCAATAGCAATCAACGAAGGGATTGGGTACTAACAATGGATGTTTCAGCCAAAATGCTGTTTTTTACGTTAAGTTTTGCAGCACAAACGTCCTTTGCACGTGAAAAGAACCCAATGGAATTCTTGAAATGGGAACAAAGCGACGAAATAACGTCAGATGTCACCTGACGAGTAGCAGTCGCACAAAGCCAGAATAAAATGTTGCAACAGTAAGTCATTCGCCAGTGACGCTTGAAAGTGTGTTTTCTGCTAGAATGCGTAAAATGGCTGAAATTAGATTCATTATGCCTGATGTTGCTTTTCGCTAAGCAGTGAGCTACCACAGGCTGCATATGATGATGATGATGTTGCTGGTTTGACTGCAAAGATTGATAGAAAAAGTAGTAAGAGTAAAAATGGGGGGAAATGCTTGTATGTTGTTCTGTACCGTTTTCGCTTTGAATGTTTGATCACGACAATTGGTATCAATTTCATTTCAACGCAAATTGATTCAAGGCCTTACCAAGAAACTTTACTGTGTAGTACATGATAAACTGCCCAGCTTGAAAGTGCTTTGTTGTCTGGAACAATTCTTTCAAATTAAGATAGTTTTTAGCAAAATATCAGAACATAAATTGAACAATCAAGTGACTAACCATGACAGCGCATGCTTCCATCATCAGCAACAGTCGGGGCTTGGATCGGGGCCAGTTGGAAGGTTCTGGAAGTAGACTGACGATGATCAGAAGACGCGTCAGAAGATCCGTTGAACTGCAAACCTAAAATAAACAAACTGATAGAACAAAACCCTTGAGCAAGTTTCTGCTCAGATGTTGGCTGGAAAATTAGTTTGTTGCGAAAGTCACTCTGCAATTAGGTTTACCAATGCAAAAACCGTAAAACTAAACATTTTAAAATTGGGTGAAGCCTTTTTTTGGTTCTGTTAGTTTGATATTTTATGGAAAAACGAGTAAACCCTTTACTAAAGCACTACTTTTTGATGAATAAATGAAGGTTTCACGTCAAAATTAATCTTTTTAGCTGGTTTTATGCTTCACAGCAGTACTGATACTTTTCTCTCTTCACCCATATTTATCTTCAGCTTTCCTCATCATTTCACGATCAAACTTAAAATTTAAATCGGTTGTTCGCGCATCTGATTCAAGTTCAGTTTGCACAGAAGTAAACACATTCGACTTCATTTCAATGTAAGCATTAACACCAACCTCCTCGCGAGCTAAACTGAACATCCAACGCTATCGGTTGTTCCAGGCGTTTGGTGGATTTTCCTTTCTTTGACAAATGCTTCTTAGTTTTGTGAGTCTGCACCAAACACGAAACAGTTTCAAGTAATACGGTATGAATAAATTTCAAGAACGATGGCTTAATATAAAACACTTTCTAGCCTGCAGTTGTCATCAACGCGTAACAAACACGTCATAGTTCTAGAACGTATGAGTGACCTACATTTGCCACGAGGCCTGGGTTACATGATTCAGCGTAACCTGAATACAGTTGATGTATTATAAACAAACAAATGACAGGTCGACGCATATGAAAATGAGGCTAATACAACAAACAAACAAAAAACAGTTAAAGCTAAAGCAGGGGGAAAAATATGAAAAAAAACAATAAATAAACTCTGCAACTGGTGAATGTTTGTTTGGACATCGTAACTTCGAAGAGTTGTTGAAGTTATCATAACCCAGCGAAACATGAACTTTGCGTGTTTTCAAAACAAAGGAACAGAAAGTGAATTCTAGTCTTTTTAACAAATCTATATTGTAAATTTTTAGCTTACTTGCAGTTCGTCTTCAGTATCAAAGGCTGAAAAACGGTCCACGAGGTAACATTCCGGGTCCAAGCAGGCATGATGCACGGCGACAAAATGCTCCCAGAGCTCCGTGATGTCTCTGGAAGCGAACAAAATCAGTCAAATGAGCTCTTAGCAACCAGCTAAGGATGTGACAAAAAAGAAACTGAGAAGTTCATATTCCTACTAATAAAAGAAAAAATGTCTCTTACGGATAAAAGACGAAGCCAGTATTAGAGCAGATATGGCACGAACAGTGATGCTGCTGGAGATGGCGAAGCAGTTCGTCCTTGTCTAAATAGCGATGCTGGCAAAACCTGAAAGTTATTGCAAACACTGATTAGTTACTTTGAACGGAAAATTAATAAACTAATCAATAAGGTCCCTTAAACCCAGAAAGTTTGTTGTAAAGGGTGATTTCTTGTAGGGTTTGAGTTGGTGGCCTAAGCAGAGTCACCAAGTAAAGGCAGTTTGCTTACACAAAAACATAATATGAAACATGTGAATTGGAACTGAATGTTTCCGAAAAAAGGCATGCTTTAGATTTACAACTCAAACTCTACGGCTAATCGACAGTACAGTCAAAGTAATAATTACTTTAAACGGAAGCAACTACTGACGTTTGCATTCCATTGTACAGTACATGATTACAGTTGAAACTAGTTCAACAAAACTGTAACAATATTAGTCACTTATTCGCTAATTAGGTCACATGATTCTCATTGCTGTCCCGGCATGTGAAAAACTGTTAATGTGACATTATAAAACGTTAACGAACCGACAAGTAATTGACCGATATTAAAATAGCCTTACTCGCAGAGAGGATGTCCTTCGTGCGCACTACCTGGTCCCGAATCTCCAGATTCCTCGTGTTCTTTCAGCTCCATGGTAGAATAAGTTCGTCGGTCATGCGTGAAAATCTTGGTAAAATGATGTAATTTGTAAGTCGCGGATTGTATAATTTGTATCTTTATTACATTTCTACTTTAGTTTCTAGCAGATAAAAATGTGGGATGAAGTAGGAAAATACGACATGACTACAGGGTGATTGAAAAGTAACTCCCTATTTTAAAATAAATACAATTTATTCAAATGCTATATCATGTTTCTCAATTTTTGTGTATATATTACTTAATGTATGGCAATTTAATTTATGTTCTTGTTTTCCTTTCAGATTTGTTTAAATATTGTTCAATTTCAATCTTTTCAAATTTATTTTATTTCAAAACCCTACAAAAATGGCTGGACGTCTTACTCTACAGGAACGTTGGCTTGGCTTGAATGTTGGCTTGGTTTAGAGATTGGCCCAACCTCTTTAAAAATATTCTATGGAGTGATGAAGCTGTATTCCACATAGGTGGATTTGTGAACCGTCATAACTGCCACTACTGGGCGGAAGAAGATCCTCGTGTTACCTGTGAAAAAATGCAAAATCGACCCAAAGTAACGGTATGGTGTGGAATGACTTTTGATAGGATTGTGGGTCCTTTCATTCTTCGCGATACCATGAATGCCGAAAGGTACCTCGCTATGTTGAAAGATGAAATTTGGCCAATTATCAGTGCTTGGGAAAATATTGAAGATTTAATTTTCATGCAAGATGGAGCTCCTCCACACTTTGCTATTGTTGTTCGTGAATGGCTAAATGCTCAATTTCCTGGAAGATGGATGGGTCGTCGCGGTTCACACGAATGGCCGGCCAGAAGTCCTGACTTAACACTCTGCGACTTTTTTCTCTGGGGTTGGCTGAAAGAGGAAGTCTACTCAACCAAACCAAGAAATTTGGAAGAACTTGAAGGGCGAATACGAGAAGTTATGATTTCCATCCCGCAAGAGTTTCTTGTGAAATCAGTTGATGCGATTCCTGGTCGACTTGAGAAGCTGGTGGCAAATAAAGGCGCCCATATCGAATTTTAAATAAAAGCCCATGCATTATACTTCCTTCTCATATTCATTAATTGTAGAAATTATATTTTAAAAATAAATTATAGTTTTTTTAAAATAGGGAGTTACTTTTCAATCACCCTGGTAGATCAAATGTAACTATGGACGATGCCAATAATGGGAAAAAATAGAGACCCCACAGCAAGCAACTTGATAATTCAGGATATTGTTCAGGTCTTTACTGGCAAGTAGAAATGACTGAATGATAGTTTTCAAAGAATGGGTATATGAACCACTGAAGCAGTATTGCATTGGGTTGCTTGCAATACATGACTACATGTGAGTCCTTATATTCAATAAATGAGAACAGATGGTAGCTACTCATCTATTTTGTAGGGAAAAAGTTGAATTGTTTTAACAGACGAAACGTCTCATCATACCTTGCATTGTTGCACACAAATTTCACAGAAGTATTCTCCGTGTTTCTGCTGCATGTGCCGCTTCAAATCATCAAAATCGTTAAACTTTTGACCGCAGTTAGACTTACTGCAATTATGCTCCAATAAGCTCCTGCGAAAAATGGCAAACAGGGTTAGAAGTAAAACGCGGATAAAAAAATATATATATACACATACAGTATATACAACATCTGCAATGTGCATCCAATAAATTAGTTATTTTTTATATTAAATCAATGAAAAGATACATGTCCTTTTACATCTGCCCGCTGAGAAAACACCTTCCTCAAATCAGTTCTCCTTGAAGTGCAGTAGTTTTCAAACAGTTCAAACAATTAATCAACTTTTAACCAACGTACTTACTGTATACTTTATGCATTATTTTGTTAGTAGACTAATGCAAAGCTAGTTAACAGAAAATATTCACTTACCTATGCATATTGCGAATGCGTTGTGTCTGAAAACTGATGCCATATTTCTGCTCTTTGATGTATCCTTTTGTGTCCAGCTTATGTTCAGGAGTAAGATCGGTGGAAAAGATGACCTGAAAGGATACGCAAAACGTGAGCTAAACACCTAAAGTAAAATATTCAATAGTTCTAGAGCAGCTTTGATAGATTTATTATTATCGGAAATTAAAAAAATTAGAAAAACAGGAAGTTCGACAATGGAAACACTGCTTTTGTTTTGCTGAACAATTACTTCATTCATTGAACCAGCAAACCATGCACAAATTAACAAGGTTGCTCTGATACCAGAAACCAATGTCTCAGATTAACAATAGAGCAGACACTAGAAGGTGAGATCCTGTTAAGCAAAAACAAAACCTCAAACAGCAAGGGTTCATAGGTTTCAATATACCGTTTTGATATAATGAATTAAAACACAACCTGAAAAGAAAAGGAACTGGTTCAAACAACGAGACAGCAGACAGAAGGTAGTTTTTTTATAGCATCAATGCGCAATCAAATCAAAATGGAAATTGAACAGTCATGTGACACTGGCAATTAAGTTGGAGCGACTACAGGTGTACAAAAAACATGAAATTGTTGCGCCATTTAATGAAGCAATATTTATCTAGACAACAAAAGACGTCATGTCAGCAACAACAGCGCAAGCCCTGACAAGAAGAACATGCTATGGACTAAGGGAACTCCCCGGAACTTTTAATTTCGAAAGGAAAATTTATCTTGGTTATTCCCCGTTCGGATTGCACAATTTCCTTGGCAATATTCAAACCAGTCAGTCAACATGCCGTTTTTTACGTTTATTCAACGTCAGCAGACGTTCAATCAGTGTGAAAAACGATTGATGTGGTTCGTTGACTGAGATAAGGCTAACATATGGGGCTGGGCGTTGGGCGTGTATAGACATTAGACAAGCTGTAATTATATGCTTAAAAATGAGACATGAAAGATGGGCATGCTTCTTAATCATTAAAGTAAAAAAATGTTAAAGTATGTCAGTATTTTTTTTAATATACCTAGGATCAAACTACAAAAGTAATTGATGACCAACATTGGCTTGAAACTTTACTTTACGCAGATATATTCTAGACAAGGGAGGACAACACAATAAATAAAAATTATATTCGGAGGACCAAATAAAATTTGTTCGTTGAAACAAAGTAAAAAATACATAGCATGGTGATTGCTGACTGATTGCACAGAAGGGGTATTAGGCACAAAACGTAGTGAGAAATGAATGTAACAAGTAAGCAAACCTGTTTTAGCTCCGATCTGCAACAGGGACATTGTTTGTCACTGCACAAAACTCTCAGCTTGGTTGAGCATCTGAAACAAACAAGATAATTTCCGTTGTTAGGGTGATTAGGTAACACCTATTTTCGAGGCGAAAGGTTGTTACGACGCATGTAGCGACGCTTTAATTATGATTATGTAATATACAAGTAATGCAAAAAGGCCAACATAGTCAACGTTTGCAATGTCACATTTATTCATCCAGCGCCATACCTAGATAAAATGCCATGTTTCAAATTTACATTTCTTCTAAATGCAGCCAATGCGGCCATGTTCGTTTTAGTAGGCAACTGGGTATGTTTGGACTTACTATTTGTTCAAGCCACGAATGTGGGACGTGGCATCTCCATACAACTAAATTCCCTAACTTATCGAACAAAAGAAAACAAAGCCATGATGGTGCAACTTGTGAGACTACCCAGACAGCAAACCAACTGCTTTTTACATTGAGTCAACATCTGCAAACGATTTGCTGTCTGGGTATGAATAGTTTCAAGGTAACAGCCAACAATATTGTATTTACCAAATTACCCATGCTGCGTATGAGGAATCTGTCTGCCTTTGTTTATGAAAGCATTGCAATCACAATGTAAATATTAAACATCTCCTTGAACACCAGGGAAACAACCCAGCAAAGACTTCAATACTAAATATTTCACCAGGAGGGGAAGTCCCAAAAACAGCACCCAGCAAACAATGTATTTATCGATTTTAGCCCTCAAACAATGCGATAAAATGTTGTGCTTTATACTCAGTTAATGTCAGTTGAATTGTTTTTAATATGAATTCCTAAAATTTTGAATATGATTCATCTGATTTCTCCATTTTTTGGATTTATATTACACAAAAATTCATTATATTATTCAATTCATTACACAAAGATTCATCTGATTTCTCTATTTTTTGGATTTATATTGCCTAATGTAATACAATGATACGTTTGTGGTTTAGAAAAGTTATATCAATACCAATCATCTCAAGTTTAGTTTGCACTTTCAAAACGTTTTATTTTTTCAGTTGATTTTACTAGCCCAACTCCTATAATAACGTTAAGATTAAAAAAGCCAATGTAGAAGAAAACGCATTATGGAAGAAAATCAATTGCATGGTTTATATCACAGGGTCAGAGTAATATCACTGCTTTTGACTATAAATTTTTGGTTCACCGTTTTATCAATTTCAGTGACTAACTAAATAGACTTAGCATATGTAATATAGTGGACTCGGTAAAAGTAATTTTCACACATCATTATATGTTTTGGGTGGCAGCTGACTGGTGATCTTTTGGTCTTTCGCTGCCATCCTAACTGTGTGAATTATTTTTCTTTATTGTGTTGTGTATACTTTTGTTATTTCGCCAGTAGAAAAAAATAAACAAACTGAAACTGAGGATGCACTTTTGGCTTTGAAAGAAGCGAGCGAAAACAAGGACATTTTAAACATGATTGTTGTGTGTGTTTTCTACGACTAGTTGATTGTACAATATATATAGATGCTTAGGGTGCAATACGATAGGAAATGAGGCACTCATAAAGTATATGGCAGGACAAGTGTCATTCAGAGCAGCTGGCATTTACAACTCTATCAAAAATTAACATTTTTTTTTAATTTGAAAGCTATCTGGTTTTAATATATAACAAATACAGGACACAGTATGTTGAATAAGCAATTTAGAAACAGCTACAAATTGAAAAAAGTGGATTTCACTTCTATAAATCAAAAAGAAAGCAATTTTTCAATAAACTAGTAAAATTCTTCATAGCAAGACACTTGTCTTAATAATGTACTCGTCGTCGTCGTAGTGTGAGCGTCTGGGGCCGAGGGTCTATCCTTTTACCACCCCAGATTCACGATGTTCCCGGACTACACTGGAAGGCTACTACAGAGCAGCCAGTCTTTGGTTTCATGAAACCAATAATGTACTGTACTTAAAAGATGACTTAAGAATCTTAAGATGGCTTAAAAATTGGCTTTTCCACCTTTCAATCTAATAATAATTAGGCTACTGTATTCAAATCTTCAACTACCAGTCTGATTACCACAATCAGTGGTGAAGTGACATATATACATCGGTTGATTTGGTACTTTACAGTAGTTTCAAATACTTAGGAAATTAAACCCCCACATGCGACAGCTCATATTATGGATTTTTCAAAAATCTAGTACACAACAACTCTGCCAAGACTATAAAAACGCATTAATACATACTTATAGCATATGGGATGGAAGCAAATCCCAAATGCATAAACCTCCATCTTATCAGAGCACACAACACATGAGTTGTTTTTTTCTATGTCTTTTTCTGGAACAAAAAGAGCAAGTAAAATTCACATCGTCAAAAAGCAAAATTCTTTTGCACAATAATTGATATTGAATTCGAAATAGTGTTCAACTGTCTATCATTCATACTTATTTCCATGTCCAATTATTCATTATTAAAAGTAATGACCAATTGACCATATATTAGGCAATCAAAATTCATTATTATTATGCAGTATTATGTTCATAAGTAGTATAATGTTTTCAACCATAGCTTGACATGGAGCCTTGTTTGCAATTTTGTATACGGGTAGGCTATTATTTTCTACAATCTGACTGAACTTTATTTTAAACTCAAAATTTATCAATATCTTATATGACCCAGTACAGTAATGCATACCGGTATTGTATCACATGTATACGTAACGACAATGTGTCATCTGAAAAAAGAGAAAGATTAAAAATGCAATTTTTAGAAAATTTTACTCATGTCATAGACTGTTAGCAACAGTCTTTATAGTGTAACAAATTAGGTGGCATCTTTAGTAACAATATTCCAACCTATTTATATACAGGTAGGCTACTTGATATATATATATACTTCAAGACTTCAACATACTTATGTTTTCAATTGCACCCTCTGTTGGAGGTGTAACAGTTGATGATTCAGATGAAGATACAGATATTTTTCGAGTTCTGTTGCTAGCCGGTGCATTATTACTGGTAGGTTGTTGAACACTAAGGATCACAGGAGATGCCACTGCGACTACAATGCCATCTATGATTGCCAAGTCATTAGGATGTGATGTCACAAATTTTTCTATTCCCACTTTCTGTAAGAAAAAGTTACATTAACAAAAGAATACATAAGTAAGCTAAAATTTTCTATTTTGATATATCAGTACTTCTGTTGTAACGACATGCATTACAATGCAACAGCACAGCAAAAAATGTAACACAACATTTATCAGAAAGCTGTAGGCAACTGTATAGTCACCTGCTAACAGCTTTTTAGCATGCAATTACATGTCTTGCAAAAACTCTGCATGACCTTGATAGGGATTGAACCAACAACCATAGAATTTTAAACAGATGCCTTTATCATTCAGCAAAGCAGCCGACAAAACACAATGCTTTTTCTACTCAAGAACAAAAAATTCATGATGAAGAGATACTTCTATGAATGACTTACATTTAGGTGCGCTCTTTGCTTCTTTGTGATTCCATTTAAACGACTAAAAAGTGTGCTTAGAGGAACACACCTACTTCTTTGAATAACTGCAGTTATATGGTCAACAATTTTCTTATCCATTGTTTAACTCTTAAACAATAAAAATCAGAAAGGTTGCTTCAATTCAAAAAACTTCTTTGAAATATTCAGCTAAATTCTGTTAAAAAAACTATGAATTAAAAAATATGCTAAAATACTACCGGTATGCAGTAGGCCTACAACAGTAAAAAATTGATTCGACAGAGGGTTAGTAAAACTGAAAACTTGACTTCTTTCTGTGTTTATCCTGTTACTTGGTTGTATGGTAACTCCTTTTAAGTCATAAAGTTCTAAAAATGCAATTTCCTTTTGTAAGTATTCCTAGCTTTTTTTTATAATGTCTCATTAGTACAGCGGCTCCCAAACTCTGCGTCGTCGAAGATTTCTAAGGAAAACGCTGCGCATTGTCAACTGGGTGCAACCTATTTCGTCCCCTGAACACTTCATACCCCGATTTCATCCCTTAAAAATATTGAGAAAAAAATACAACAGAGCCGAAGTCGCTGATCGGAGTAGCGGCAAACATTTCAAAATTTCTCTTGATCTTTTCAGGGGACGAAATAGGTCGAAATTCGATCAAATGTTGACGACGCACAAACGTGTCCGGGCTGAACAGCTATCCCCGCGGACTAATTCAGTCTCACGGAGGACAAACCAGATTTAACTCGATCGTCATACTTAATCACTTTATCTTGATAATTCTTCGCCATTTGAGAACTATAGCTACAGTTTAGAAGGCTTTTTAAAATTTCAGCGAAGTTACTCTAAAAGGCTTTCATCACACCAGATCATTGAAGAGTCAAAGCGCCCTGTAGCTTCCCAATACGTCACATAACTAATTAACTTCCACCGAGCGAGGTTGTGTGGCTTCTTGCGTCACAATGCTCTGGGCACAAGTGGGAAAACTTCTGCACTAATGTTAATGCTTTCTGTTATGAAACATTTTACTAGGCTTTTTTCCTTAGGTGTATTTTTGCATTTCTTGTGAGCAAAAATGGTGAAGAGCAAGTAGAATTTCCACTGGGCCTTTTCTTTCATAGTGTAATACCAAAACTTAACAAACTTTGCTGCATCTTGCTGTAATAGCCTACTGGTATAATCTACTTTTGTAACCAACCTTGTCTTATCAATATTACTGGGATTATCAAAGCCAGACATTGTGGCCAGTGGCGTAGCCAGAAATTTTGAAAGGGGGGATTTGACGACCCAGCAGCGGGGGGTTTGGGGGGCCTCCCCCAGAAAATTTTGAAAAATTACTTTGAATTTGGTGCATTCTGAGAGCATTTTCAACAAAATTGTGGGTATGAATATTCCTGTAAAATGGTGCTGTCCTGTGGCATAGCAAAAGGATAAGATCATGTTTTCTTCGGCATTTTTCGGAAATAAAGCTAAGTCACTATGTTTTGTTGTTGCTAATTCCTGGCTGAGATATTTGAATGTTTGGTATTGGCAAAACTCGCTCTTTTAATGCAGTTTTGTTTAATATTAGGCAATTTTTTTTTTAGACTGAAAGCATTATTCTAAATATCGTGACGTCACACGCATGCCAAAAGGGAGGGTTGTAACCCCCAAAACTCTCCCCCCCCCTGGCTACGCCACTGATTGTGACGTAAGACTTGAACTAAGTTGGGCGTGATTAGTGTAGAAGTACCGTACTCCCATCCATTCTTAGCAAATAATTCACCATTATTATGCTGCTTCAATGTCATCAATAGTTGAAGCAACGTAAAAATTGAATGCTTTCCTGCTTAAATCAAAGCTAAGAGATACAGTATTAAATTTTTGTAGATGAACGCTAGAATGCGCTGGAAATTACAATCTTGCAACAATTGTTCATGCTATGCAATGACGTCATGGTTAAAAATGTTTAAGGATTCAACCTATTTCGTCCCCACAACACTTCGTCTCCTGATTTTGGGGGCATCGCGAAATAACGGATTTTATTGTAAAATCAGTTATTTTCGTTACTTGAGAAGGGCTAACTTGAGTATGGCCGAAAACGTTCGTAGTTTATAGTTTTATGTTCACTCTAATCAGTAATGTATGATGTTTAATGCCGTGTGGTTGCTTGGTTTTATCTGCCTATGGTTAAAGAAAATCACCTCTTTATTATATCAAAATTATATCATAACAAACATAACAAAAACATAACATACAGAAATCAAACAAAACACAAATCAGATCCCAAAAGCCCACAGCACTGCAAGATCAATTCCACCGAAAAACTACACAATAGAGTTGCATTAACGAGAGTTACAACCAATCAAATATGTTCGATATGCTTTTTGCATGAAAAGGGAGATAAACATTTAATTTCTGAAGTAACTTTACCTCATGCCAGAAGTTCCAAGTATATACTGTAGCATTTTTTGCCGGAGTTATTGTAAATTCTAGGTAAAACAAATATTGAGATTTTATTTTGTGGCGAGTATTATGATGATTAGATATTATTTAAATCATTAAAATAAGCACTGAAGCAATTAGGTAGAAGTTCACTTTTATATTTGTACATGAAATTAGCATGATTCAAGTTCAATTACAGTAAGTCATGGAGCTTGGGAACATTAAATTTAGCATTAAATAAATTAACATGTGTGTACTGCTATAATGCTCCATATCTGCCACTGATTTTGGTGGCTGAGCAATCCTTGACAAAGTGATCAACATTGTGAATGCTGGATTCGCAGTAGGGATGGGCAAAATAGAATACCGAATATAGAATAACCGGTTGTGAAGCCTAACCGGTTTCAAAGTGCATATGAAATCAGATAATTGAAACCGCTTTAACGATCGACTCCGTACCGCTCCATCTGGTCGCAACGAATTCGCTGCAGCGAAAGTAGAATTGTTCATCGATTTAGTACAATCCGGCATAGGAAAAATGTACGAGTTTCATTGTTCGCATTAAAAAGATCTTTCTTGTCAAGCGCAATATTTTTGTGTAACTGCCACTAGCGATGCTTGAAAAAATACTCGATATTTCGATATTTTTGTTCTAATTAAGAAAAGAGTTTCTCAGTCTTTGAAATTAGCGTCAGCAATAAAAATGCAAGACCACACGAGTGCTTGTAAGGTTAGGGTTAGACATTCCTGCCAGTCGTTATGCCACAGCCATAGATTTGTTCCTTAGTCAATACCCTGATGAAGCTCTGCGAAAGAGGCGTGTGGATGGGTATCAAAGCACGAAAGCCGCAAAACGTGGACGCTTCATTGCGAACGGCAAAGACAGTGTAGATTTACAGCCAAGCGATGAGCCTCTTGATGTGTCTGATTCCAGTGATGACGCGACAACCTTATCCTCCGCGTCAGATGCAGCATCTGATGATTCCGATTCTGACAGCTAGTTCTTTATCAAATAGACTTTGTGTTGCTCGCAGTATCCCAATTGTGCCGAAACTATGTTAGTGCACACATAAATCGAGGCAATCTTCTCACAGGGAGCTATTAATTTGTAACTGGTACCTGGTTGAGCAATTAACGTTATTTTATGATTATTCAACGTCGCTAGATGTCGAATTAATGTAAAACAAACGTAAATTTCTTTTTGGGCATTGTTGTTACGAAATATAACCCACCGGCAAAATTAAATCGATTTGTGCTGACTCGAACGTTGAATCAACCCAAAATTAACTTACTTTTCCTCCCCGTGAGTTATTTAACGTGAATTACCGTATCCGCATGCGTATCACGTTGCTCGCTTTATCGCTACTTTTGGCATTATTACATCACAACAAATCAAACAGAGCGGTCGAGATAGAATACTCTAGTATATTTTTCGCTTTTCCTTTTACATGTTTTGGTACAATTTTTTTTGTAATAAACGTTCACAGCAATTGCCGAGGCAATTTCAACTTTTGCCGTTTGGCCTCGGCAACGTTTTTGTAAGGGTTTGCAGTTATGAGTTAGGGCTGTGATAGTTAAAATATTGAACGAAATTGAAATAAATATCGATACTGAAAAGATATCGTATCGAAAATTTTAATTCGATATATCGCCCAACACTAACTGCCACCAAGATGAGATCCAGTTTGACTGGTGAACATTTAAAAAGCCTAAATGTGTTACACTGCAATAAGCAATTTTGTGATGTTCATTGTTTTTGTAAAATCATTAAAATGTGTTTATGGTAAAAACGGTCAATTATTCTAGAATAGATATCTGTCTTCTATATTCGGTTTCAGTATTCTAGAATAGCTAATTATTCTATTTTGCCCATCCCTAATTTGCAGTGTGGGCATTCAGGGTTGATAAGAGTGCCCCACCTATATAGTATTTGGGCAGTGCAGGCATGTTTGGTGATGATTAGGGCCTGCAAAAGTCAATAAAGTCCATATTTTTTTTTCAAGGACCTTGTTTATCCACGAAACAAAGAATAAAGTTGTTTTCAGCACCTAGGAGACTGTTTTTAAGAAGTTTATAGTTATCGCAAATTGTCCATTTTTTTGTGCATTGTTACGTACCGGTATTTATATAATTTTTATAAAACACTCCCTCTTCACAAACGTGGTATTTTCGAAGATCAACAGTTTGGATTTTAGATATAGCCTACTGACATTCTGTAACACAAAAATGCCTAAGCAAGCTAAATCGTCTTCAGCAAAAGTTAGACAGATTTGTCGAAATTTTCCTATTGCCAAAAAACACAACGCACTTTTATAGCCTAATATATTAACTCTTCAACAAAATATTACGTTTGGGTCTGAAATCGACATAATATTATGTTTGGGTACCGGTAACTGATATCAATTCAAGGAAGAACTGTGCCCTCTACAAATAAGCAATTTCATTGCAGTCAAAATAAAATCAAAAATTTTTTTTATAGGTCATTATAAAAATGGCCCTAGTGATGATGGATGCAACCTAGTTCGTACCCTGAACAATTCGTACCTTCAGTTTGTACCCTGAAAAGATCAAGAGAAAAAATTTAAAAAAGCCGAAGTCGCTGATCGCAGTTTCCGCAAACAAACAAAAACTCTTAGGATCATTACCGGAAATTTTAAAATGCTTGCAGAAACTCTGATCAACTCTAACCCTTTTAAAATGTTTGCAAAAACTGCAGAAAAACGGTTCTATTTTTCTCTCGATCTTTTCAGTTTGTTTGTTTGCGGAAACACCAATCAGCGACTTCGGCTTTTTTCATTTTTTTCTCTAGATTGCTTCCTAACCCTAACCCTTTTTAAAATGTTTGCAAAAACTGCGATCAGTGACTTCGGCAAACTCTTAGGATCATTACCAGAAACTATAAAATGTTTGCGGAAACTGCGGAAAAACGAAAACTACGATCAGCGACTCGGCTTTGTTCTATTTTTTTCCCTCGATCTTTTCAGTTTGTTTGTTTTCCGAAACTCCGATCAGCGACTTTGGCTATTTTTAATTTTTTTTTCTTGATCTTTTCCTAACCATTTTAAAATGTTTGCTGAAACTGCGATCAGGACTTCGGCAAACTCTTTGGATCATTACCGGAAATTTTAAAATGTTTGCTGAAAAACGGGAACTGCAATCAGCGACTTCGGCTTTGTTGTATTTTTTTCTCTCGATCTTTTCAGTTTGCTTGTTTGCGGAAACTGCGTTCAACGACTTCGGCTTTGTGCTATTTTTTCTCTCAATCTTTTCAGGGTACGAACTGTTCAGGGTACAAACTAGGTTGCACCCGTGATGATCATGTTTACTGTTACCCATTCTTATCTGTTTGGTCTGTGGTATCTTTTGGGTCAGTGGTAACATCTCCTCCCTTTGCCAAGTCTGCGTTCCAGTGTTGGTTTAATTCATGATAATTGAATTGGTAACGTTGGTAATTTTAGTATATATACAATACATAGATTAGATATGCAATGCATTCCTGATTTTAAATTTTGATTGATTTGGGGGGTACCGTATATGACAAACACTCTTTTACTTGATTTATGTAAAGTACCGTAGGATTTTCTGTCATGGCTGTGATTGAAATGAAGTATTAATTAGAATCATAGTGTACCGGTATCTCAAAAGAAAATGTTGGTAGGGTCTAAAGGGGTAAAATAGGTACGGTACCTGAGATATAACGGGTAATTATATTATTTTAATGATTGCATCATTTGTTGTTGTTAAAATATAAAGCTGCTTTTAGTGATAGTTATTTATACCAACAGCTATAATTTAGTACAAAAAAAAGGGAGAAAAAGTGTTTAATTAATCCATTTATTGATTTCGAAGTATTTTTTGTGCAAGACGCTTATTTGGGTATTGTTCCAAACTTTTATGCTGCTTGGAAAGTTGATATTTGATGTTAAAAAACTTGTTACCTGATTATTTTGTATGCTTGTGTTTATGGTTCTTTTTCCATAGTCTAATAGAACGGGTGCAACCTAGTTCGTACCCTCAGTTTGTACCCTAAAAAGATCGAGAGAAAAAATTAAAAAAAGCCGAAGTCGCTGATTGCAGTTTAATAGTGCTCACAAAGCCGAACTCGCTGATCGGAGTTTCCGCAAACAAACTCGAGGGTTAGGGTTAGCGGAAACTGCGGAAAAATGAAACTGCGAAAAACTATTTGCAGAATTTGCAATCAGCGAGGGTTAGGGTAAGAGCATAGACTACTTTATGGTTAGGGTAAAGGTTAGCGAAAACTGCGGTTAGCGAAAGCTGCGGAAAAATGTTTGCGGAAACTGCGATCAGCGAGGGTTAGGGTTAGAGCATAGATTACTCGATTGTTAGAGTTAGGGCCGAGTTAGGGTAAGTGAAAACTGCAAAACTGCGGAAAAATGTTTGCGGAAACTGCGATCAGCAAGGGTTAGGGTTAGAGCATAGATTACTCTATGGTTAGAGTTAGGGTTAGCGGAAACTACGGAAAAATGTTTGCGGAAACTGTGATCAGCGAAGGTTAGGGTTAGAGCATAGATTAGTCTATGGTTAGGGTTAGCGGAAACTGCGGAAAAATGTTTGCGGAAACTGCGATGAGCGAGGGTTAGCGTTAAGGTAAGGGTTACAGTGAGCGGAAACTGCGATCAGCGACTTCGGCTTTGTGCTATCTTTTCAGGGGGAAAATTTTAAAATGTTTGCGGAAACTGCGATCAGCGACTTCCGCTTTTTTTTAATTTTTCTCTCGATCTTTTCAGGGTACGAACTGAGGGTACAAATTGTTCAGGGTACGAACTAGGTTGCATCCTAATAAAACAGGTCGGGTAATATACTGACTGAGTATATACCGGTACATGATATACCGGTACCCATTTTACCCGAAGCCTGGGTACCAAAATACAGGTTCAAAATGATAGGCCTACAAGGTACGGTACCGGTATATAAGTAAATATTTTTGAATATTTTAAATACGTATGACATATTCTACACATATCAAATGTTATATTGCAATTTTTTTTAAATATCACTTCATCTGTTAAGATTTTATAAGATTTTTAAACAAAAATTAACCAAAATCCTTCCCATATTACCCAGTAGACCCTAACAGTCTCGCAAATTCTAATAAAATTTGATAAACAGCAAAAAAGTCAAAAAAGCTTACACATCACATCCTTTCAATCTGTTCTTTGCTATTGTTTCAATAGCCTAAGTAATAATCTAACTGCTGTGTTTGCAACACCATTATTATTATTATAACAATTCATATGTTTAGCTCTCCATTCCTTAATTTGAAAAACATTGACTGTGTTGTCAGTTTATCTTGTAAAAAACTTCGTCACAAACGATTCACCATACGTTAATTTACTTTCCAATGCGGATCAGACTACGTTACCTTCGCATCAATATTTCAGCCACACCTGATCGGAGACCCATAGTTCTTTATCTGCCCAGTGTTGTGAAATGTGAATTACTTGTGATTCCATTGCGGTTTATAAAAAGAAATCACCAATAAAAATGGGTTTTCCCCGAAGTGAATACGTGTGTTCTGCATCCCTTTAATTAATTCGGTCTCTGCATCCACCATAGCAAAATCTCCCTTTCATCACTTACAGTAATTATCCATGTTGTTAAGTTCTGATTAATTTTATAACTTGTCACCAATGCAAAATTAATACTTACCACAACATAACAGCAGGGTCGTGTAAGCACTATCTCTCCCCCTCTGCAAAATCCACTTTCGGACCCTTATTTTTTTATTACGATGACTTAAATGGTTTTCAAACTATGGTTGTGAATTCGAATCAAAAACAAAATAATTTAACTCCACAATCTTTTCGGACTCCGTCTTTGACTGCCAACAATGTGAAGGGTTAGCTGGAGTTTGATTAGGAAAAGCTAGAAGACCTAGGTTACTTTTGCAAAGATGAACAAACACCACGAAATCTTTCCAAGTAGAAACAGCTTTTACACTGCGAGTCTACAACAAAACGTAAGACACGTAGGCTACCATTATTGAGTCTTCATTCCATCTTTTCGAACAAAGTGGAGTGGTAAGCCCCTATCTTTTTTTCCTTATAGGCGGGGATATAGTGAGTACCGGGATATGAAATCACGTGACCTCGCGAGAGCACTTCTGCGCACAGTAGTGTCACTGTTTGGCATTCAAGTATTCAAAGCAAGGATGCCAGAGCTTGGTTTTTCCACCTAGATCTGGGTTTTTTTGACCACATCTGGGTTTTAAGTTTTTTTATTTCAAATTTAGGCAAATCTAGGTTTTTTTGGTTTTTAACTTTGTACAAAGCTTGCACGGTATTAAGACACTGGGATCTTCAATAAATGGTCCATACTGCAACACAAAAATGATGGTTGTTTGTGGTATTCAGGCTTAGGCTACACCTCGTGGTTGAAGATTTGGCGGTGTCGAACCGGCGCCCTTTCGATTGCCGTTTCAGGGCTCTCACCACTCGACTATGCAGCCGACACAAAAATGATAAGGTACCGGTAATGTTTTTTGCATCAGCTACTGCAGTTAGTGAGGCACATGATGGAAGGAAGGAAGAAATGATCCAACTTTATGAAAATGTGGATGACTAATATTGCAGTAGTATTTGTTTAGGTTTTTTTAACCGCTTTACTACATATTTTCTGGACCTGGGTTTTTTTTGCCTCATCTGGGTTTTTTTTAGCACACAATCTAAGTTTATTGGAAATTTGTCGCTGGCATCCCTGATTCAAAGTTTAAACAGGTAGGCACTTTTACGTACTGCACTGCCCGAAGAGGCAACCGCAACCATGCGTATCGTATATGACATTACTGGTGTTTTAGTCACAACTTTTCTCATAAACTCCATTGTTTGCAGTCACTACGATTCTTCTTGCACTCAGTTCAGTTGAAGAAGAAAAAATAGTATTAGCAGAGGGTGGGAATCGAACCCATGCAATCGAAATTATTACTCCTCTGCCCTAACCATTAGGCAATGTTGGTTGTGGCGATGCATGCAGTTAAATTTCTTTGTATCAAAATCTTTCGATAAAGACGACCAGTTAATCACGTGTTGAGTCATGTCACGCATGATAGCGCTACCAACGTCAGCGATGTCGTATGTCACGCATGGTTGCGGTTACCTTTTCGGGCAGTGCAATACGTAAAAGTGTCTACCGTTTAAACAGGGCAGTTGGTGGTTGGCTGCACGTTGAAGACTAGTTAAGTAATGAAGTTTAGTTGTGCAATAGGGACAGAAAGGCTAATGAACGTCTTTTGCATGCTGGTTTTCTGTAGGCTATCTGCAAATACACATTTAAATACTTTACAAGTGGATTTAGACTAGGTTTATAAGACATTGGTCACAGCGGTAAACCATAATCTCTTCTTGGGAAAATTTTAACATAAAGTTCCCTAATCGGTTCGTCTGTATATAATGACCGAAGAAACACACACTTGAACTTCTTTTCAAACAGTGTATTCCTGTAAAATTAGCCCGAGGCTACTGAAAACGAGGGGGTGCAACGCCTACACCACTTAAACTGTCACTACACAACAGATTACTTGGATAAAAGACGGAACTTTTGTCCAGCTAGCAAGCACTAAGCCAACAGTTAAATGTGCGGCCAACTTTCAAACAATCATTTTACGAATGACCAGAATAGATATCAATATCTCAAATTCACGTAGAAAGTAACTGTGACGCAATAAATGAAAGACAATTATGAAGTCATTCCAACAGGTGTTTAAAGCTGATGTAATATTTCCTGTTTAAACAGGCCCAAACAAGTCCAAACAAGTTTGACACAAGTCTATGAACGATGGTGCAATTTTGGCACATTTTCTAGCAACTTCCATGACGTAATATTCAGTAGACTTGAACGGTTTTATATGACGTTTGATTTGTACAGAGATTGGCCGTAACATAGCGGCCCCTAGTTATGACAGTCTAACATGGCATAACTAAAAAAGAATTGAAGGACAATCGTGAGCCAATGAATAAAACACACGATACACAAATTTTTTGAATCACTCACGTTTAAGTTAATACGCAAATACAAAGGGCATGCAAAGAATGAACAGCAATAAGAATAAACACGACGATACATGAAATTGGTACCATAGGTACACGCTAAATGGCGCTATATACAATAGTTGCGATAATAACCGACTGTTCCGGGCTCAGACAAGTATCGGCCACCGCAGACAAAACCAGGCTCAAACCCTAACACTTAGGTGTTCTTTACGGGGGCGAGGCACGAAATATCCCTCAACACGTAGTCTACTTTCACTTTCCCCGTACTCTCATCATAGTTGCAGACGGCAACTTTGGCTCTACGAACCACAGGCTTCCCTTTCCTAATTTGTGGAACTACCTCATGCACCCTCCCAAGTTGATACTTCCCACGTTTACCAATGTCTTGGAGAGAACCTACCACTACAAGTTGACCAGGCTCCAAATTCTCGGCCATTTTTAGCCATTTTTTCCGGCCCTGAAGACCTGGCAAGTAAAAATCGATCCATTTATTCCAAAACTGCTGAGAAAGTGACAAATTGAACCGATAATCCCTTCTTAATTGGTCACGATCATGTGGTTGCCCAACAGCACAGTATGGGTCTAAGTATGGGGTCAAAAGTGAGGCAGGAGTGATGACAGTAAAATCCCTAGGGTCGTCACTCAAAGGTACCAAAGGGCGTTCGTTCACGATCCGAACGGCACTGCCTGTGTACGTAAGCAGTTCAATAAAATTGGGCTTACGAATTGAAGAGTCCAAAATGTGAAAAAATGCGATTTTAAATTGTTTTACCATTGCCTCCCAGGCGCCACCTTGCGCCGGAGCATACGGAGGTATAAATTCCCAGTTTATCTCTCTCTGTCTCAGGGCGTTGTGAAATTCAGCTGATTCTATCAACTCGGGTAACTTCTTAGATGCTGCCTGAAAGGTACTTCCATTATCGGAATAGATAGCATTAACCTGCCCACGTAAATCTGTAAACCTTGTAAAGGCAAGTAAAAAATCACTCAGCGACAATGACGTGACCAGCTCAACATGAATAGCGCGAGATGCCATACATGTGAATAAGAGTCCCCAAGCTTTTTTGTGACTCCTACCTTCAACAAAGGTCAATGGTCCAAGATAGTCTAAGCCGCAATCAAAAAAGGGTTTCCTATGGGCAGTTGTGCGAGACAAAGGTAAATCAGACATGAGCTGCCTTATAGGCCGAGCTTTCTCAATCGCACATACACCACAATCATTAAGATACCTCTTCACGGAAGCATTACCATTAGCGATCCAAAACTTCTGTCGCGTAGACAACAAAGTGTGCTGTACTCCACAGTGCGCATTTCGATTATGATGCGACAGTACAACAAGCCTAGTGAAGGGGTGTTTCGAAGGCAAAACAATCGGATGCTTTGCTTCTAGAGAAATCTCGGGAGAATTACTTAAGCGCCCTTCAATGCGGATTACACCAGCATCATCTACACAAGGTCTGTACTTTTTAAGTGAACGCAATTCCTTCAAGCGTTCCTTCTCACGTTGCGAAGCGCCAACACTACCCCGCTTTATCACTTCCTCAAGTGCATCCGGCGATCGTTTGGTCATTAAATGTAACACATCGCCATACACGCTCTTCTGAACAAACTTCACAGTTAAGTCTAAGGCTCTATTAAGATAAGAGGCG
This sequence comes from Aplidium turbinatum, assembly GCF_918807975.1. Taxonomy (NCBI): domain Eukaryota; kingdom Metazoa; phylum Chordata; class Ascidiacea; order Aplousobranchia; family Polyclinidae; genus Aplidium; species Aplidium turbinatum. Next base: position 16,668,039 of record NC_137480.1, on the reverse strand, counting down.
TCCAGTTTTGGCTTCATAAAGCTACGCTTTCTCGTTTTACAGCACAAAAATTCAACAAAAGCAACCAAATAAGCAATTCTCTTTTTCATAACATACAAAGAAGGTGCGGCCTCGATCAATCTGTGAAGGCCACCCTGTGCAACGTCAAGCGACCCCTCTTCGTCACGAAGATATAGGCTATGGACAGGTACTGGAGTGGGGTTTTCTACAGATGGAATTTCTTCACACTGATAGAAAAGACTAGAACCATTTAACCACAACTCTCGAAACTCTTTCTTTGTAATAAGATTTGGCCTTGTGCCAACATCAGCTGGGTTCATATCGGTAGGGCAAAAACGCCAATCCTGGGCTCCAGACAACAATAAAATATGCTCAACTCGACGCGTAATAAACTTATTCAAACGTAAATCAGGGTTCTTAACCCACTGCAACACAGTCCGAGAATCACACCAAAAATACTTACTGCAGTCGGGCATCTTCAATGCCTCGTAGGCCTGCTTCACGAGTCTTGCTGTATTCAAAGCGGCAACAAGCTCTTTCCTAGCTATCGGCCAAGAAAACTGATTTTTTACAACAATGGTAGATTTACCCAGAACGAAAGACACACTCGGAACTCCGTTAACCAGTCTACGTAAGTAAACAACAGAAGAGAAAGCTTGATTCGAAGCATCACTAAACCCATGCAATTGATATGAAACAATATCATCCGGACTGCACACACCAGAGTTTGCAAAATACCATCTCGGTAACGAAAAATCCTTAAGCAGGTCCAAAGAGCGAAGCCACGACTCCCACTCTTTAACAAAGCTATCAGGGACCTCGGTGTCCCAATCAAACTTGTCTATCGCCAATTGCTGAAGTATAAAGCGTGCTTTTAGAAAAAATGGCGCTCCAAAGCCTAGCGGATCAAAATTTTGTCCAAGCTGACTGAGCATACTTCGGCGCGTGTGTTTAGCTAAGGGCTTTAAGGAACATGCGATACGCATCTCGTCAGACTCGGTTTGCCACACACAACCCAATGTCTTCGCTGATGGCAAAGTCATATTTTCAGTCTGAAAGTCAATGTCACGAATCAAAGGTGAAAGCATCTCATTATCCAAATTTGACAAGACAATCATAGCCTCCTTGTTAGCACTCCACTTAACAAGTTTAAACCCACGGCTATCAAACAAAGCAATTGATTCATGAGTGATTTGCTGAGCTTCCTCTAAGCTATCAGCCGAAAATATAAAATCATCCATGTACATATTATTTGCAATATTGCAGAGAGTCAATTCACCAGCACTGCTGGGATTCTGCTCGATCATTTTCTTTACAGCCAAGCAAGCGATATACGGGCTACTCTTTATTCCCCAAGGGTGTACACAAAAACGAAATGGTACCATCCTACCATTTTCAAGGTCATCATCTTCAAACCACAATATACGAAACAAATCCCTTTGCGACTCAGGTAACATTATTTGAAAGAAGCATTTAGTCACATCAGCCATGAGACCAAATCTACCAAGCCGAAATCTAGCCAAGACATCTACCAGAGGGTTTAACAAGTCAGGACCCGAAAACATTACATCATTAACACAAGTTCCTCGAAATTCAGACTTGCCATCGTAAACAATGCGCTTTTTTAATTGTGACGTCACAAAGTATGGTAAATACCATTCAAATCCCTTGACATTTCCTGCTTCACCCGCACGCTCAATATAGCCATTAGATTTAAGATCTTTCATGGTGTCAGTAAGGAAATCACGAAGTTCAGGTTGTTTTAAAGCTTTCTTTCTTAAAGCAGCAGCTCTATCTGACGCCAACACAAAATTGTTAGGTAGATCAATATCTTCCTTCAACGGAACAGGTATCTCAAATCGACCATCTTTCAACTCAATATTCGGTTCGACAAGTTCTCTAGCCAAAATATCATTGCGAGACAATTCACAGGTTTCATTTTGCAAAGTCAAATCCTGAATGACTTTATTCAGGTCTGCTATTTCCATATCGCGAGACTCAATTTTACGCTGAAAGCCAGAGATGACATCCGACTCTGAAGACGTCTGCACTCTGCACACTTTAGCAACGCTTTCAACTAAGGGTGACTTACCACCACAAGCCAACCAACCGAGAGGAGTGAGCAAAGCATGCGGTTCACTACGATTGTCACCAACACGCTCTTCTTTTGCACACATCAAATAAGCGTTGTCGTTGCCAATCAGTACATCTACAGTACTACAATCATTCAAATGAAACATATTCACGTCATGAAAATGACGGAAACCACTTAAATCTTGTTTATGGGGTAAAGTTTTAACATCGTCAGCCCAAGCTGGGTTAACCACCGAGATTATATCACAAAACAGTTCATCAGTCTCTAACGACTGGATGTTGAGTTTAACAAGGTCAGCACAAGTAGGTTTCTGACCAGCCAGAGTATCCATTTTAAACGACGCTTTATCATACGGTTTAAGACCAAGTTCGCACACCAAGTCACTCGAAACAAAGGTCAACTGCGAACCAGGATCATGCTGACAATACACCAACTTCGATTTGCCAGTCATTGGATTCAAAACACGAGCAGCAGTAACGCGGTTAAAGGCTGCTTTAACATTTCCAATCTTAACATTACGCACAGGAACTCTGGCACCAGCCTCATCTTTACCGACCAAATCCAGAGAATCACGTGACGTCACATAAAAATCATGCAGAAGAAAATAGTGTTTCCTATCGTTGGTAGGTCCACACTTACGACAGTTATTTGCATGATTACAGTCTCTAACCATATGCTGGCGCAAACAATTCAAGCGTTTGCCAGCTTTCACAATGACATCTCTCCGATCTTTAGGTGTCAAGCGCAAAAATTCTTTACAATTAGACAAAAAATGATATTCAACTTGACCACGTGACGAACAACAAAAACACGCCGGTATGTCACTATGTCTGGCCACACCGCCGCGCGGTGCGCCAACAGCAGTCGAGTACTGCGAACTCCCTGAAATCACATTATCATGGGGTTTTACCGACGTCTGCCTAACCGGACATGAAGGCAATTTTCCTTTGCCAAACTTTTTAAAATGCTGCGACTCACCAGAATCGCCCATTAGCATAATGCTAAAATCAGTCGACTTGCGCGTTTCCTCCCGTACTACAAAATCAAACAAACTCTGAAAAGTAGGTTCCTCAGTGCTACCATACTGATCACCTAAAAAGTCAAGATAACGCTGCTTAGCGTCAAACGGGAGTCGTTTAGCCAAATCCAAAACAAAACGTCCTTCTAATTTATCACGCTGACCATAAGCTTTCGCGTAAAGCAAACACTGCGACAATTCATCTTTAAACTCTTTCAAATCACTGGAAGAGATAGAAGTCAATTTGCTACCATAGCGATACTTTCTAATTTCTGGTTCTGCGAAAAGACCTCCACGAACTCCAAAACGTTGGGACAAGCGAGCTAACGACATTTCTATCCTGTCTTCTTCTGACAAGCCAGGAGTGTCGGAAACCAAATTAGCAATCGTTTGTGCAGCTGTTCTAACACAAGCTGCTTGCAACAAAGTCAAACGAGTTCCCTTAAAGGGCGAAGCTGCCATCAAGGCCATAACACGATTTTTAAAGAAGACAAATGGCATATTATTACCATCGTAACCAATCAAGGCCGCCTTATCGAAGAACGTCCTACTATTTTGGTATTCAAAAAAGCAATCCTGCTGTTGAGAACTCGATTTAGCGGGAGAAGACAAGCTATATCCCTTAAGGGGCTGAGTGGGCTCAGTCACATGCACAGCCCGATCACGATCCTCAAACACGTTAAAATCAGGAGACACGATACGCCTCTCACAACCACCCAAATTACGTGTAGCTGGGCGATCAGCAACTAGCGGCGCAGAAAACTTTGAAGGGGGCAAAGCATTACTGCTAATGGCGGCCCCGTGACCTGTACGCTCTGGGGGAGGAGTTCGGTTGTAATTTGCAGACCTTGGCTCTACAGCCTTCGGAAGACCCTTAGCCGCGGCCCCGAGACCTCCTGAAACAGCTGGAAAACATGTGGATTGTACAGGTCCACTTACAGATTGAACAGGCGTCTGGAAAAGGTTAGGTAAATTAAACTGCGATTGATGTTCACTTCTGGAATGCCTAGAAGAGCCCTTCCTAGAGCTACGCCGGGAGCCCAACTCAGAACGATATTCAGCTAAAGCTACCTCCTTACGTTGTTCAGCCCTCAACTGTGCGTCTTTGAATGCGAACTCAGCAGCTCTCGCTTCGGCTTTCGCGGCAGCCTCAGCTCGTACGGCCTCAGCTCTCGCGGCGGCCTCAGCAGCTCTCGCTTCGGCCTCAACTCGTATGGTCTCAGCTCTCGCGGCGGCCTCAGCAGCTCTCGCTTCGGCCTCAACTCGTATGGTCTCAGCTCTCGCGGCGGCCTCAGCAGCTCTCGCTTCGGCCTCAGCAGCTCTTGCTTCGGCCTCGGCTTGGATCTGGAGCTCCTCTCGTCTTAGCTGTAGGTTAATTTGTGCAACTATCCGTGACGAGCTCTCAGACATCCTAGTGCTTACATTTGAGGCGCTATCCTCAGGATGTATGTCAGCATCTAACCTATCTGAGAAATCACTTTCTTTTTGTTCGAAGTTATTTTTTAACGAGTTAAATTCGGGATCTACCCTATCACGAAGTTCTGCCAAGATTGCAGAGTTAACAATTTTACTCAAAAGAGCATGGAAATGCCTTAATTCCTCTTCTAAAGTAGATAAGTTAGATCTAAAAATTAACAGTTCCTGCTTATCACTCAAAGAACCTAGGGCCACAGAAAGTTTCCCAATTTGAGTCAAAATATCCCGTCTAAGATGCCGGGCCTCTCGAACTGACTTAGCCTCATCGTTAATGGGTCCCTCCCCAGAATGGCCTGCCCGACCGCAAAGAACATCATCAGGCTTAAACTCAGTCGAGTCGACGGCGGTCGAGTCCCTGTCACCACCGAGTGTAGACATATTAAATGTTAGGGCTAAATTTAACAATTAAAAAATTAAGTTACACAAACACACAAAATTACAGTAGTTATAAAAAACTTAACTGCAAAGACCGTAAAAATACAAAAAAGAATTTAAATGCACGATACCGTAGCTGTACGAGTATGTGAAGTCCAAACGTCCACAAAACTTGCTTGGATTCTTCCACTTGAATCTTCAAGCACAGATGGATTGCCTTTAATCTTCTTTCTTGCCAATAAATGTCAAAGTTATTTTTCTTCTGTACCAAACTGAGAAGAAATGTCTTTACTTTTTAGCTTAAAGTTCTTCAGTTGCCTACCGAGAAGAAATGTCTTTAATTTTCTTTGCTTCTTTAGACTACCAACCAATAAGATCTTCTTTTATTATTTCTTTGCTTCTAAGTGCTTCTGTGCCAAACACTAGACAGAGAATCGTCTTTTATTTTTTTATGGTCACAGCGGTAAACCATAATCTCTTCTTGGGAAAATTTTAACATAAAGTTCCCTAATCGGTTCGTCTGTATATAATGACCGAAGAAACACACACTTGAACTTCTTTTCAAACAGTGTATTCCTGTAAAATTAGCCCGAGGCTACCGAAAACGAGGGGGTGCAACGCCTACACCACTTAAACTGTCACTACACAACAGATTACTTGGATAAAAGACGGAACTTTTGTCCAGCTAGCAAGCACTAAGCCAACAGTTAAATGTGCGGCCAACTTTCAAACAATCATTTTACGAATGACCAGAATAGATATCAATATCTCAAATTCACGTAGAAAGTAACTGTGACGCAATAAATGAAAGACAATTATGAAGTCATTCCAACAGGTGTTTAAAGCTGATGTAATATTTCCTGTTTAAACAGGCCCAAACAAGTCCAAACAAGTTTGACACAAGTCTATGAACGATGGTGCAATTTTGGCACATTTTCTAGCAACTTCCATGACGTAATATTCAGTAGACTTGAACGGTTTTATATGACGTTTGATTTGTACAGAGATTGGCCGTAACAGACATTACGGTATTTTGTATTGTCCATTGAAGCAAATTTGTGTGATCAGTGTTGTTTTTTGTGCAAAGTGGAATAATAAGAAACAAAACAGGCAATTCTGAGATTATTAAGGTTTATTTTTTGTATTAAAAACATGACTGAGGTCTGAGGATACTTTTTATACAAATGATTAGTTTGTGGGCCTACGGTACATTGGATATGTACAGTAGCCTTGTCATTGTAGTGAGAGCTTTCAAGAGTTAATTTGTCAGAACAAGAGCTAGTAGTAAGAGTATGGGTTAATTTCAATACATCACACCATCCATACACTGACTAGTACCGGTATCATTGACTAATCCAATGTAGCTTTGTGCATATTAAATTGTGCTAGGCCATAGGCAGGTGAAGCAGTTGCCCAGGGCTCTATCATCAACAAAGTCACTAATTTTGGCAAAAATGTATGTAATTAAGCAATGTTTGGGAAACTACAAAACTAGTACAATCTGATAAAGTAGGCTATGTTAATTTGTAGGCTACAACTTCATAACAGGTTAGCAATATTTGCACCCACAGACATGAAATCATTTGTAAACCTTTGTGCATCTGCCCAAAATAGAAATTGCAAAAACCTGTAAACATACTGAATAGGCCTACACTTTTTGCTACTTCATGTCCACCTGAAGAATTGTTTACTTGATTAAAAATGTTAAAAACTTTCAATCACTCCTTTATGAAACAGGAACATTTCTTCAGTTTAGGAATAAGAAATTTATATTATGGAAAGACAGATGCAACCTAGTTCGTACTCTGAACAGTTCATACCCTGAAAAGATCGAGAAAAAAAATAAAAAAAGCGGAAGTCGCCGATCGCAGTTTCCGCAAACATTTTTCCGCAGTTTCCGCTAACCCTAACTCCAACTATAGAGTAATCTATGCTCTAACCCTCGCTGATCGCAGTTTCCGCAAACATTTTTCCGCAGTTTCCGCTAACCTTAACTCTAACTATAGAGTAATCTATGCTCTAACCCTCGCTGATCGCAGTTTCCGCAAACATTTTTCCGCAGTTTCCGCTAAACCTAACCCTCCAGTTTGTTTCTAATTGTTTGGGGAAACTCCGATCAGCGACTTCGGCTCTGTGCTATTAAACTGTGATCAGCGACTTTGGCTTTTTTCTATTTTTTCTCTCGATCTTTTCAGGGTACGAACTGTTCAAGGTACGAACTAGGTTGCACCCTGGAAAGACCTTGTTTTAGAGAAAATTGACATGCAGCTCTGCTCATCAGTTTTGAATACCATATATACTTTGTTTGCTTAATACTAGCTAATACAATATGATACTTTGTTAATATCATACTGACCATAGTTATTTTTTTATTCTAAAGGACGAAGGTCTTAGTAGGCTAGTCTACTGCATAACAGACAGAGTGAACGTAAAGTGCAGAGTTGGCCAGTTTCACAGTAGCCGTAGTTGTAATATACGCTAGCATATTCTTAAACTCAGTCGATGGCTGTTTTGGTATTTGGCCACTTTCATTAAAATTGCACACATTTTTACCCCCTAAAGTGGCTCTGTACGGATATAGCTGTAGGCCCATAGGCGTCGAAATAGGGTGGCCAGGGTGGGCGACGCCCACCCTGTCGTGAAACGAGGGTGGGCAAAATATGTTTCGCCCACCCTGTTTTCATGCCACTTATGAAGTGTTCGTTACAATTATTTTCGTTTTTCTTAAACGCTGGACTATCCAACCAACTGCAGCGCAACTTCTTGTTTTACGCTATGTCTCTCGCTAGGTATCCGACAGAACAAAGCAATTCCGTAACAACGCTGCGTGGAAAAACGGCAAAAACTGCATTGTTGTTGCTACGGCAACTGCCACAGCTGGCAATTCCTGGTGAGAGAAAGCCACGTTTGATCTTTTCTCAAAATTTGCGTCGGCAATTTGATCTTTTCTCCGAATGGTCTCACTTTCGTTACGTCACAATCAAACTTCAGTTCCCGGTCAGCGTAAGGGAATGTGAATATGACATCATAATGAACATGACAATAAAATAACCGATACAAACTAAAGACGTACTAAAAACAATCGCTTTTACAAATGCGGCAAATCCGAAGACGCCACTTTAAAGATAACAGATCACGAGTTACGCGCTTTTTAGGTCGCAAAGGAAAACATAAAAGAAGTTTGTTTAGTTTAGCAGCGCTCATAAGATCGCAAGATGCAAGAAAGAAAACATCCAACCTATTAAAGCTTAATTGCTGCAGCGACGCTAAACGCAGTCTTTGTGAGAAAGACTAACCACACTTTTCGAAATTAGCGTCGGCAATTGCCGAGGTGATTGTAAGGACAACAAAATTACAAGAAAAAACTAATTTTCTTAGACTACACCAGACTAAGAGATTGATTCAATCTTACTATTGCTGGATGTTTTATTTGGGTTACTTCCTACTTCGCCGGCGCTTAGACACTTGCCCAGCTGGGAGAATCTTTTATAAAAATATCACCCTATAATTCAGGCCTCGAAACTGAAGGCGGCCATCGCCGCGATTAACCTACAAAAACCGACATTTTGTCCGCCGGGTCTCGCCCTTCCGTCGGCCGCATTTGTCCGCCATGAAGTTCCGAGAAAATTTTACACAAGCGGCCTTGTAAATAAAGTAGTAGTACTTTGCCACTTATAATCACAAAGGACCAGAAAAGAGTTAAAGCACTTTTCGATAAATCACAATACACCCTGTATATGCTTGAATTGTTAACATTATTGAGTGACCAAGCAGCTGATGTCTGACGATAAGCTGGATGCAAGTGACATCACAATACACTTTATTGATGCAATAAATTCAGTCTTCGAAATTCGCGTCGGCAAATGGCGCATTAGCGTCGGCAATGAAAATGCCGAGGCCACACGAGCGCTTGTAATGTTAGGGTTAAACATTCCTCCCAGTCGTTATGGCACAGCATAGATTTATTCCCTAGTCAACACCCTGATGGATCTTTATGAAAAAAAAGAGGCCTGTGGAGTGGTATCAAAGCCCGAAAGCCGCAAAACGTGGACGCTTCATTGCGAACGGCAAAGACGATATAGATTTACAGCCAAGCTATGAGCCTCTTGACGTGTCTGATTCCAGTGATGACGCGACAACCTCGTGCTCCGATACAGCATCTGATGATTCCGATTCTGACAGCTAGTTCTTTATCAAACAGACTTTTTGTTGTTTGCAGTATCCCAATTGTGCCGAAATTATGTTAGTGTATACGTAAATCGAGGCAATCTTCTCGCAGGGAGCTATTAATTTGTTACCTGTATCTGGTTGAGCAATTCACGTTATTTTATGATAATTCAACGTTGCTAGATGTCGAATTAATGTAAAAAAAAACAGTGCGGTCGTGATAGACTACTCTAGTATATTTTTCGCTTCTGCCGAAGTAAAAATGTGTGTCGAAGTTCCGATGGCCGCCATGTGCTTGTGATTGGCCGCCGAACAGCTTGCTTCAGTCGGACACGTTTGGCCGCCGGAAAAAAAAGGTGTTTCAAGGCCTGCTATTTGCATTGATTTAACTCCAGTAGACGTCAAATTATTGTAAGCATCTACTCCTTGTTGCGCCTCGCTTTCCGTTATCTCGTCCAGCTGATACAGCATCTGATGATACCGATTCTGACTAGTTCATCAAACAGACTTTGTGTTGCTCGCAGTGTCCCAATTGTGCCGAAATTATGTTGGCTTATAAGCTTACGTAAATCGAGGCGATCTTCTCGCAGGGAGCTATTAATATGTTACCTGTACCTGGTTGAGTAATTTACGTTATTTTATGATAATTCAACATCGCTAGATGTCGAATTCATGAAAACAAACATAAATTTCTTATTGGGCATTGTTGTTACGCAATATAACCAGCCGGAAAAATTAAATCGATTTGTGCTGACTCGAACGTTGAATCAACCCAAAATTAACTTACTTTCCCCTCCCCGTGAGTTTTTTAACGTGAATTACCGTAACAGCGTGCGTATCGCGTTGCTCGCTTTATCACTACTTTTGGTATTATTACATCACAACAAATCAAACAATGCGTTCGTAATAGACTACTCTAGTATATTTTTCGCTTCTCGTTTTACATGTTTTAGTACAATCTTTTCCTAATAAATATTCACAGCAATTGCCAAGGCAATTTCAAATTTTGCCGTTTGGCCTTGGCAACGTTTTTGCCGAAGTAAAAATATGCTAATTTCGAAGACTGAACCATTGCGAATTTGCAAACACACATTCAATGAAATCTGTTTGAAAACTCTTGCCCACCCAGAATTCCTCTCTTGTAAGAAAAAATCGACGCCTATGTGTAGGCCTATGCTATAATATGAAGTACCGTACATCGGGTGCAACCTAGTTCGTACCCTGAACAGTTCGTACCCCGAAAAGATCGAGAGAAAAATAAAAAAAAGCCGAAGTCGCTGATTGCAGTTTAATAGCACAAAGCCGAAGTCGCTGATCGGAGTTTCCGCAAACAACTCGAGGGTTAGGGTTAGCGGAAACTGCGGAAAAATGTTTGCGGAAACTGCGATCAGTGAGGGTTAGGGTTAGAGAGCATAGATTACTCGATGGTTAGAGTTAGGGTAAGCGGAAACTGCGGAGAAATGTTTGCGGAAACTGCAATCAGCGAGGGTTAGGGTTAGAGCATAGATTACTCAATGGTTAGAGTTAGGGTAAAGGTTAGTGGAAACTGCGGAAAAATTTTTGCGGAAACTGCAATCAGCGAGGGTTAGGGTTAGAGCATAGATTACTCTAAGGTTAGGGTAAGGGTTAGCGGAAACTACGGAAAAATGTTTGCGGAAACTGCGATCAGCAAGGGTTAGAGCATAGATTAGTCTATGGTTAGGGTTAGCGGAAAGTGCAGAAAAAATGTTTGCGGAAACTGCGATCAGCGAGGGTTAGCGGAAACTGCGATCAACGACTTCGGCTTTGTGCTATCTTTCTCTCGATCTTTTCAGGGGGGAAATTTTGAAATGTTTGCGGAAACTGCGATCAGCGACTTCCGCTTTTTAATTTTACTCTCTCGATCTTTTCAGGGTACGAACTGAGGGTACGAACTGTTCAGGGCACGAACTAGGTTGCATCCCCGTACATCAGTAGGCCTATAGGCTAACTAAAGGGCTAGCTTGTTAGTAGTCCAGAAAGTTATTTATAAACAAAAGTATACATATGTTAAATTTTAGTAGCAATCCAAGGTTTTAATCTGATCATTCATTTAGGTTTTATTGTGATGAATTCAGTGCTTTAATAATCTATATTTGTGAAATGGGGTTTGTGTGTTGTGTAACAAGCTGTAAAAGTGGGTACAAGTCTTGCAAGACTGTAGTGAAAGTACCAATGTTTTGATTTCCGAAAGATGAGGAAATGAAAAAAAGATGCTGCTTGTTTCATAAATTTAATTGCTATGTGTGGAAAATCATGTCTGTTACAACACCTACAAAAGGTAAGAATAAGATCAAAAGAATGGCTTTAGTTTGGTTGTTAAATTTATTTAATTAGGTTGAAATTGTGTAGAGTGACAACAGTAGCCTACTTATTAAGGCCCAGCAAATAAGTTTTTTTTCTCGTTTATTCACCGCCTTCTGACTTTGATTCGAGGCAAAAAAAAGTTCGTTCTGGCGAGGATAGTAGGTCTAAATTGTATGTTGTGTACCAATGGGTGTACAGTAGTACACTACTCAGAAATTACTAATGTGCACTGCATTTTTTCAGCTTTTCGAAAAAGAGATGAGATGTGTTCTCCAATTGAAGCTGATGGAATCAAACAACAACCGAGTTTGACCTTCTTGGGAAAAGCTAGAGATCTATTTATACTTTGGAAAAAAAGAAACCTTTCTGGGCTCACTTCACAGACATTTACTGCATGCATTTAGACCATGGGTGCGGTTCCGGAGTTGGCGCAACATTGATAACCAACCATCATTTCACCTATGTTCTCACTGGAAAATTTTTGTCCAATTCAATAGAAGGACGGTTTGGGTGGTATCAGCAAGCCAATGGTGGTAATTTTTTCATGTTTGTAAAACAAGTTCTGGAAGCTGAAAAAAAATTCGCACTCTTAGTTTGTTGTAGCAACATGATCTTCTTGCAGCAGGTAACCTCACAACCCTTGATGCTTTTCCACTCGGGTTTGACGTTTCGATGTCAACTGTTCCGTTTACATATGTTTGATGGTTTACTAATTTTTTTCTGCCGTTAATGTGAATGACCTCTCTGATGCTGATGCTAATGTGACGTATTTTGTGAGCGGATACATTGGCCACAGTATTTCTCGAGTGCTTGTAAGATGTTATTGGTAAAAAATGTTGATGGGCCGAGCCTCCTTGAGTCGGTACCACATTATCGTGCACATCTTTTTGAAATAGCTGACCGTGGTGGTTTATCCGCTCCCACAGAATACTGCTTTGCAGTGACAGCGCTGGCTGTTCAATATTACACTGCTATATTGCGTGATGACTTGGCTAAGTCTGTTTAGTTTGTTGAATTAGCGTTTTATTTTTACTTCTTCAATCTTGAATGTCAAAGAGTCTCGTGGTATTGGCGATTTAGTTCAGCAAAAGTGTGATAATGGACATTCCGACGTTAACTTAATTGTGTGCACTACATTTAACTGTTTCGCTAAAAATGAACTGAAACGATTTAATGCCCCGGAGATTGCACCTTCCACAATGGTGACTAATCGAAAGGTTCGAAAACTTACTTTAAAAAGCACACACAAAAGTTAGTTATGTTTTGTTTACACGTTTTTATTGCTACTTTATTCTTATTTGTTATACCTCACAGCCAATAGAGTTGCTACTCTCATAAACACCTGAACAGTTTTTTCAAGCTTGCTTGGTATTGTACTGTGATGTTTATTATATGCTTAATTCACATTTATTTACAACCAATCGTATGAAGTGAGTATTGGTGAAGTTGCTGTTGTATATTTACGTCTACTTGTCTATATTACGAAACATAGTGTAATCTAAATGGCGATATAAAGTAGACATTTACACTGTAGAATATTTGACTTGGGTAAATTTGATCAAGGTGTTGGAAGCATTAATTACGTTGTTCAAATTGCTTGTATGATCAATCTTATCATTTACTTGCTTCCTTGGTTGTCACTATTGCATGGTATTGTGCTCTGTCATGTTACACCATCTGATGTATCTTCTTGAAGAAGTCAATTATATTGATTGACGAAACGTACGAAAATAGATGTTATCGTTTTCATTACTGTGTAGCTGTTAATAGTGTTAGGTAACATGTGTATTGCGTAACTATAATGTGTCAATGACAGTAGTCTATGTACGACTTGTACGTGCTTCAGTGCATTCAATGTTGTGCTGGACTAGTGCGCGTATATATTAACACCGTATAATAATGAATACCGTATAATGTAATGTTTACAAGCCTGCAATAAATTTATATTTTCAACTACAATAGTCATGTATGCTTTTTGCGCATTAAAATGCAGTGGAACGGTTACGAGCAACCTATTTGTGCAAAAATAGTTGTTTGCTACAATCGCCCTTCTCCCAACAACGCCTGAAATCGCCTTCGCGTCCCGATACTCACTGTGTCCCCGCTTATAGGCTATAGCCTATTGAAATTGAATACCGTAGCTATCTTACGAACTCAATAAAACAAAAGTCGGTTGTTATGTCGGCAACCCTTGTTTAAATTATTGCCTTTTCTGCATCTCGCTCAGTTTGCATGGTTTACAAAATTTGACAGATGTTTGCCACAAGTAGGCCTATTGCTGTTGAAAATGAAATTACTTTCAATTCTAAAAAGTCATTTGGTAGCCCAGGGATACCTAAGGAATCCCTGTGGTAGGCCTATGTTATTTTCCCCAAAAAACTTTTATCTTCACGTGCTCCTCTGCTATGCTACATTTTAGTAGGCTAAATCTGAAGTTGTGTTGACAGATTCTGAAAAATACCTGGATGTCTTTATTGAGAGTTCTCTCTCCAATGAAACTGATATTTTAAGGCAGGTCTACGGTCTCACAGTGCTGTCAACAATGCAAAATGTCATTTTGCTAAATGCTCACCAGCTGCAAAAAATATTGTAGCCTATTTCGTTGTTATTGTAGCCTAGGCCAGTGTTTCTTAAACAGGTGAATGGTTCACCCCAGGGTGAATAAAATTTTTGCAGGGGTGAACCAACCAAAAGGGGTGAATAAGGGTGAACCGTCAGAAATGGATGATAGCTTGCAAGCAGGGTGGATATTCTGGGTGTTCCACCTGTTCAGTGAACAGGTGAGAATTTCCAAAAACAAAATCCATTCTAAATTTTTCAATTTTTAATCAAAACTAATTGTTTTTTATAAATTTCAATATTTTTTATTGTTTGATTCTTTTATAAATTTCAAAAAATTAACAAAACTAAAAAGAGAAATGCACTGAAATGTGTGAACTCATCGATGAGAGTGGCATTAGAAGGACTGATTCATCCGCGATTTGAAAAACTACTTGCGAAAGTTCAGGAGCATCCTAATCACTAGTAAACAATTTTCTGCAGTAAATCGACTACTGAACTGTTGTTTTGTTTGCTTATTGTGATAGTGAAGTTGTTTTGCACTGAGTGTATAAGTACAAAAATTTGGTGACTGTGTTTTGTAGCTTTATATCTCTGGACTAGAGAAATTGTAGATTGCAATGGTAAAACTTAGCTTGAGTTGATCTTAACAAAAATCGAAACAACCCAAGTCGTTTTGTGCTGTTATATATAGACGAGATAGTTTTATCATACCATGAGACAAGGGTGAATGAAATCTGGAGATAGATGCTAGGGTGAACAAAACTAAAAAAGTTTAAGAAGCACTGGCCTAGGCTAGGTCGTTTTACGCACCCCAATTGTGGAACAAGTTTAGACCTTTCAGTATAAAGCGATTACGTGTTGCATACAATGATTCTTTTAGGATATTGCACAATTTGCCTCGTTATGTTAGTGCTCGTGGTCGTGGTACCGTGGATAGCCTATCAACTTATGAGTAGGATAATATCATAGATATCTTATATATAGATATGCAACTCAGTGGTGCGTAAGATGTTTGAAGGCTAACAGCGTAGCTATGGCTGTATGCATTGACTTCAAACTTGGCACAGCAAAACAACTTTATTTTTAATATATTTTTTTGGTTTTTGTTTAAATAAAACTTTCTTCGTTTTCAAGTTGACGTATGGATTGCTTGTGATGACGTCACATTCTCGTTCCGCATGGACTGCTTTATGGAGATTCTGGCGATTGAAAACTAATCACAGTCACAGAGGGTACCTCTAAATACCCTTTGTCAGGCATTGTAGGCATTGTCGGGCATTGTCAGGCATTGTCGGGCATTGTCGGCTTTTTGGGGGGTCGTGGAGCATTTTCAGGAGTTGTCGAACATTTTCAGGGGTTTCAGGTATTGTAGAGTAGGCTAACTACTTTCAGGCATTGTTGGGAATTTCTAGGCATTGTGTAGGATTTCCAGACATTGTCGATCATTATCAGTGGTTGACAGGCTTGTGAGGCATTGTCGAACATTTTCAGGCATTATCGAACATACTCAGGGGTTGTCGAGCATTTTCAGGGGTTGTCAGGCATTGTAGAGTAGCTATTTTCAGGCATTGTTGGGAATTTCCAGGCATTGTCTAGGATTTCCAGGCATTGTCGATCAATATCAGTGTTTGACAGGTTTGGTAGTCATTATGGAACATTTTCAGGCATTGTCGAACATGTTCAGGAATTGTCGAGCATTTTCAGGGGTTGTCAGGCATTGCAAAGTAGCTACTTTCAGGCATTGTTGGGAATTTCTAGGCATTATCTAGGATTTGCAGGCATTGTCGATCAATATCAGTGTTTGACAGGTTTGGTAGTCATTATGGAACATTTTCAGGCATTGTCGAACATTTTCAGGGATTGTCGAGCATTTTAAGGGGTTGTCAGGCATTGCAAAGTAGCTACTTTCAGGCATTGTTGGGAATTTCCAGGCATTGTCTAGGATTTCCAGGCATTGTTGATCATTATTAGTGGTTGACGGGTTTGTCAGGCATTGTCGAACATTTTCAGGGGTTGTCTAGCATTTTCAGGGGTAGTCAGGCATTCTAGATTAAGCTACTTTCAGATTTTGATTTTGATTATAATCTGATAAAAAACGCATTTCATTTTCACACAGGGCCGGATTTAGCTAATGGGGGGCCCGGGCACTTTTAGATCAGGGGCCCCCGTGCAAAAAAATTCGCCTACGGCGCGAAACACCCCCTCGACGTCTACAGTAGCATCAATCCAGCACTGCACAGCATTTTGCAGAAACCACAAAAGCTAATAGTAAAAAAATCACATTTTTTTCACGTAGGGGGGCCCTTTAAAAGTCGGGGGGTCCGGGGTACCTGCACCCTCTGCCCCCCCTCTAAATCGGGCCTGTTTTCACATGCTTTTTCTTGAAGGGGCGGCAAAATCTGAATCCACCCCGGGCGGCACATTCCCTAGCTACGCCACTGCCGACAATGCCTGCCAGAAAGAATCTAAAGTATTTTATAATGCCTGAGAGCCCCTGACACCTAAAAATATTCGACAATTCTTGAAAATTTCCGACAATGACTGATAATGGTTGACAAGCCTGTCAACCATTGATATTGATCGACAATGCCTGGAAATCCTAGACAATGCCTTGAAATTCCCAACAATGCCTGAAAGTAGCTACTCTACAATGCTTGACAACCCCTGAAAATGCTCGACAACCCCTGAAAATGTTTGACAATTCCTGAAAATGTTCGACAATGCCTGAAAATGTTCCATAATGACTACCAAACCCTGTCAACCACTGATATTGATCGACAATGCCTGGAAATTCCCAACAATGCCTGAAAGTAGCTACTCTACAATGCCTGACAACCCCTGAAAATCCTCGACAACCCCTGAAAATGTTTGACAATTATCGCTACCGTATATCTCACTCTAAAATCGTTCCGGCGCCCCTCTATCTCAGGTTTGTAAACTGCCTACAACAAGCTTTAATGAGTCACTGGAAATAAGCTTAAATGATAGTTCCAACGATCATGAAACAGAAGTTGCGTAACCTACGTGAAGAAAAATTATTGTCTTGATTTTTCATAGTAGGCTATTCTGTGAAAACTTGAAATATGCGACATCAAAAATATTCCAAAGAAGCTCAAAAGCCGCCACTCGCCAAGCCCAAACCGTACAATAATAGCCTACCATAGATACGCTAGCCAAGCTGGCAACCTTGATTGTTGATTGTGTCCATAAAGTCAGTCGAGCGTGACGATAATTCCAGGATTGCTGAGTTGCATATCTATATGTAAGATATCTATGATAATATTGTTCCAGACCAGGGTTGCCAGATTGATAAAACAAAAAAGGCCAAATGCATCCCCAAAAAAGGCCAAATTATAGAAAAAAAGGCCAAACCTGAGGTTCTGTTCTCTTTGTTGAAATCAGTTGTGTTTTTGCACTTACTTTCAACAACAAATTAGATAATATTTACCCAGTTTCTATTGTTCTACATGTTATCTGTTAAAGAAGAAATGCTTAGTAAAATTGTTGAAAAAATGCAATCCATAAAATACAAACAGATAGGTATGGAAACAATTACAATACAACTGAAATATGTACATAACATTAAGCTAAGCATCATCCTGTAGACTAAAAAGCCATTAACGTCCACCAGTGAAACCCTGGTGACTAGTGAGCAGAGGAAAAAGGAGTTAATATTGGCATATCACTTAATGCAATATAAAATAGTATATATATACATTATTTATATACCCAATACAATTACTTGTTTGTTTGTTTATCTTTATCCTGCATTGCGGGAAAGCGGACTTGAGCGCTATATGCATCGGTGTACGCCTTCCGACATAAACCTGACCCACGCTGCAGCCGACGGCAATGTCTGTTTCCGATTAGCAGCATGTCCGTTCGTATTCGCAAAATCGCTTCCAAAAGCTCAATCTGCATTTTGTTTCGTGGTTTTGTTTTCACTGCAGTAAGTAATGAAAAAATCTTCTCTACTACTGTATTACTGACAGGGATGCAGAGACATGTTAAAGCATAGCTAGCAAGGTCTTTGAAATGGGCATGATGCAAAACGCTACACCAAAACTTTTCACTGTTGCTAGGGATAACCAAAAAAACTATGAAAACCATAAGAAAAAAAGGCCAAACAAATTCCAATTGGGAAACTAAAAAGGCCAAGCGGCCAAACAAAAATTTTCCGGCCAAACACTTTTCAAAAAGGCCAAATTTCTGAAATATGGCCGTAAAAAGGCCAATCTGGCAACCCTGTTCCAGACAGTTGTTCACCAAATCAAACGTCATATAAAAACCGTTCAGGTCTACTGAATCGTAGCGTATTACGTCATGGAATTTTTCCTAAAAAATGAGCCAAGATTGCACCATCGTTCGTAAGAACTGATGAAACATTGCATCATCACCTTTGAACACCTGTTTGAATTGCTTCACAATGCCTTTCATTATTGCGTCACATAAACTGTCTACGTGCGTTTGAAATATTGAAATTTATTCTCTCATTCGTAAAATGGTTGCTTGAAAGTTGGCCGCATATTTAACTGTTTGCTTAGTGCTTGCCGTCTTTTATCTAAGTAGTTTGGATTGTAGTGACAAGTTTTAGTGGTGTACGGTGTTGCATCCCAATTTCGACAGCCAGGTGGCTAATTTTACAGAAATACAATTTTGAATAGACGGTTTCAAAAGAGTGTTTCTTTCGGTCATTACATACAGACGAACGGATCCGGGAATCTTATGTTACAATTTTCCCACGAAGAGATTATGGTTTACCGCTGTGACCAAATATAACAACATTTGATCCATTGTTGAGGAAAAACATGTTTTCGTTTATTAACTGTTGCATTCGCTCCTCAAATAGCTTTATATTAGACCTGGTGTCATCTGATTGTTTTTATCGTACTTAAAGGCATACTAAATGAAATTTTCAAACGGGATAAGCATTAAAATGCGTAAACTGAACACTCAAGAATACGTTTCACAAAAAATTACTGAAAAAAAAAAAGTTTTCAATGGCGCTGGCAAGGCGCAAAGTCCAATGTTTCATTTATTTTTATTTTTTGCAAAATGACCAAGAAGTGGAAAAACTGCTCGAGAATTACGTCACCAGCGACTAGCAGTAGCATCATCAAAAGTCTTTTCCCGCGTTGGGTTGAAAAGTTCAGACGTGTTGCGTTCCAAGAATTTTTACATTGATTCAAGGCCTGGACACGTTGAATCCATGTAAAAAATGCTCATTACTCCACACCTTCTGAATTGCCTAACTGAAATCGTTTCACATGACTTTGTGGGATTTGCCTCCAAAAACGTGTTTTTTTACATTTTCATTTTACATTGATTGAAGGCCTGAATACGTTGAATCGATGTCAAAGCGGCTGATTTACTGTTTGAAGAACATGATCTGCCATTTGAAACTCACGCGATAAAAACTCTTGTCCGATCAGCTGATTGCTAGTCGCTGGTGACGTAGACTGTATAATCGCACGCTTCGGTGCTCAAGCCCATTTCCGGTTTTGAAAGCTCTGACAAAAGCACGTGCGCAATGGTGGTCAGACCGCAATGGGGCCAAATTTTATTGAAAATCGTTTTATGGTAGCATGTTAAACACAAAGAACGTGAAAAATCGCCAAGTCAGGTTTTTCCTTTAGTCCTATGACTTTAAGACTTTCAGTTTTTCCAACACTCGTTGTAAGCCTATTTGAATTTGTTACAGTATAGTCAGTAGATGTTCAGTGAGCTCTTATAAACTGACGACATCAAAAGTGGTTGTATGTTATCTTTGTGCATTTGCAGTTTGTATTATTAGGTTGTTTTAGATATGGACAACTTTTTCTGATGCAAACAATTTAAAAAATGATCAATGCATTGTACACTGTGCAGACCTGTGTATTTTTTTTTTCTTGTTTCGACAAAACGTTAGACCCACGAGAGGTTGTTTAGTTTTGAATCTTTATCCTCGGACTAATAGCTTTGATGGGTTATTCCTCGTAGTTTCGCATACTTGTGAGTTGTGAGGCTTTTGATGCAGAGCCGGTTACCTGGATTGACAGAGTAAAGTTTTCCAATTGTTGAAGTGTTGTTGCCGGGGAATTGTTCCATTCACTGGGTGCCGCTGAATGGAGAGCAGAATGCGTTGCTCAAGCGCACATCCCGAGAGTCGAACCAGTTCCGCTTGATATTCAAACGTTCAAGAATCACGAGCTAACCAACTGAGCTATCGGAGCGGGTGAGAGTTGGAAATAAGGATGAAGTGTGTGCTAAATCGACTTAATTTTTTATTGTCTTATTTTCATGCTATTTTCTCTTAAGATTTGACAAGTAGGCTACCGCATTGTAATCATGTATTCTGACCTTCAAAATGATTTTATTGATTTGAAAGGAAATGAAAAATAGGCTAAGAGCTCATACTATGCGCTTTGTCAAAGCAATCATAATCATTATCGGCCATGCCTGAATAAGGCGTCGGCTATCGTGATTTTCCACAACAATCGATGGCCCATTGTTCCTATTTAAAAGCAACAGCAGCAGAAAAAAAACTAATCAAAATCTCATCTTTTCAGAAACATGATTAGGCTATACCCTCCAGTGTTTTCATCTTCACCAAACAGTCATTTTCCTTTTTGCGACTAGTTTCAGCAGGGTGCTGTTAACAGGGTAGTTTTCACAGAATAATCTGGGCTTGGTAGCCTACCAATGAAAAAGTCGTCTCCAAAATTTGCAATTTCATCACTTTTGAAATAAGTTACAACAACTAGCTATAACATAGAAACCAGGAAAACGTTGAGGTGAATGCAAATAGCCTACTTCAACATAACAAGAAAGCTTCAAAAAAGTTGGCTTTGAGGAGTTTCCTTCCGGATGCAAGCCCTCGCTCTCGCCCTTAAAATCATCATCATCATAATCCATCGTCGGTTTGTTCCCCACTAGTGGGGGTGGCCGATTGTTTCCTCGCAGCAATTGTTTTAATCCCTTTTCTCCATTTCACTCTGTCCCTTGCATCTTCAGCTGGATTGGATATGTTCCTATCCGGGTTCCTATAACGCAGTGGTTCTTAACCTTAACTAACCTGCCTTAATTTGTTACAAATTTTATTTCGATAAGCTATCCCATCTGAGCTTAAGTTATTATAAAGTACAGACGCTGATGTCTCTTAACCTTTGTTCCAGTTTCTCGATGTTATCGAGAATGACAAGCTATAGCCTACATTACAAGGATCCTTTGTTTATAGTGCAACCGAACGATTAAGCATAACAATTGTGAAGAAAGGGGCGTTCTTCCCGGCTATCAGCACAAGGCTGAGCACTCACTAGTACAGCGAGCAGTTGCGATTCGCTAACCATAACGGTGTAGCTTCCACGCTAGCCATTCAGACCATCCTCTGCCCTGGCGCCTGCTGGTTTTGTTGGCTCTTTTCTTTCCACAAAGATAAGAGTTAAGAAACACGGTGTCTATCGCCGTCAATTCTTGCTACAAATCGGCTGCCGAGAAACATAAGCATAACAAGTTAATAAAATCAGCCAGATTCGAAAACTTATAGAATGTAGATTTATATTTTATTGAAAAAGCTTCCGACGCGTAAAAATGTGGTGTAGGCTATCTAGAACAGCACAAGCAAATGAAAACATAAAATTATTAGGCTGACCAGTAAATTTAATTGTAAAAATATGCATTGTGAAAATCGCTTAAAACAATCAAGAACTTTTAATCATCAAAGCTACATAAGATTTACTGCGAAAGATATCATAAAACTGTTTACAAATAAGGCCTCACCAAAATATATCAAAATTTTTGTTCACTGCATTGCGTTCTAAAACTTTCCAGAGAATAGAAGATTTTGTTCTTGTCAGTTTGTGTGAAAGTCGCCATTTCAATTTCGATCGCAAAAGTGCAATTAATTTTTAAAAAAATGAAAAAGAACAAAAACTTTAAAGTATCTGGCAGCCTTAAAAAATCTGGCAACACTTCAGCCGGATTCGGCCAGTTATGAATGAAGGAGTCGGAGTCCGAGTACGTACTACGTAGTCTATTTTTCGCCCGCCTCCACAGCTCTGGTTGTTACCCAATTTCCATAAAACACCTTGACAGTTTGTTATACCCGATTAAAAAAAAAATTCAGAACGCTTTTGTTCAAATAATCAGGCAATTGTGAGTAGGGGAAGGCGGGGCAAGGGTGCTGGTTAAGCATCGGCCGCCTTGGTCAGTGACGTCATTAAAATGTGTGACGTCATGCAAAAAAACGCAACTACTTTTAGGAAGGGTGCAAAAACGTGGAATAGAAGTAAAAGCGGAAAGGCTATAGATTTTTAAATATTTGTAGTGAATAGTTCCTCCTAGCTTTCTCATTTCTGCTCGGATTTTAACAATTTTCCTATCGTTGGAAAGCATGATGCCTCATCTACCCGAATGGATAAATTTCCAGTCTAAAGTAGGCATTACATTTATGTAGCGCTAACTTAAACTTTACTATTTTGTACCAATTCTTAGCAATTCAGTTTTTAAAATAAAAATATCAAACCAACACAAATTAAAAGAGTATGTCTTGCTTTATTCATATGTTAACTTTCACATTTATATCTAATCAACAAAACGAGCAATCGTTGTTCAAACGTAACCGCTCGACGAAGCTTTTTTCCAATGCATTTTTCAAGGCGATTCGATCGTGGTTCAGTATAAGCCGCCCACAGTTTGCAGTGATTGGTGAATACTGCCTCCACCAAATGTGTTGTAGCTTTCTCATTTCTGCGCGGATTTGAGAAATTTTACCATCGTTGGAAAGCACGATACTGCATCTATCCGATTTAATTGGTTGCAAGTTTAAAGTAGGCATTATATTGATCTAGCGCTAACTTAAACTTTACTATTTTGTACCAATTCTCAGCAATTCAATTTTTACAACAAAAATATCAAACCAACACAAATTAAAAGAGTATGTCTTGGTTTATTCATATGTTAACTTTCACATTTATATCTAATCAACAAAACGAGCAATCGTTGTTCAAACGTAACCGCTCGACGAAGCTTTTTTCCAATGCACTTTTCAAGGCGATTCGATCGTGGTTCAGTATAAGCTGCCCACAGTTTGCTGTGATCGGTGAATACTGCCTCCACCAAATGTGTTGTAGCTTTCTCATTTCTGCTCGGATTTTAACAATTTTACCATCGTTGGAAAGCACGATACTGCATCTATCTGAATTAATTGGTTGCAAGTTTAAAGTAGGCATTATATTGATCTAGCGCTAACTTAAACTTTACTATTTTGTATCAATTCCCAGCAATTCAATTTTTTCAATAAAAATACCAAACCAACACAAATTAAAAGTGTATGTCTTGCTTTATTAATATAACAGCTTTCACGTGTTTATGTTATCTACAAAACGAGAAATCGTTGTTCAAACGTAACCGCTCGACGAAGCTTTTTTCCAATGCATTTTTCAAGGCGATTCGATCGTGGTTCAGTATGAGCCGCCCACAGTTTGCTGTGATCGATGAATACTGCCTCCATCAAATATGCTGTAGCTTTCTCATTTCTGCTCGGATTTGAGCAATTTTACTATCGTTGGATGGCATTATGCTTCATCTACTCAAATGGATTAATCACCAATCTAAAGTAGGCATTATATTTATGTAGCGTTAACTTAAACTTTACTATTTTGTACCAATTCTCCGCAATTCATTTTTTACAATATAAATACCAAACCAACACAAATTAAAAGACTATGTCTTGGTTTATTAACCCAACAACTTTCACATTTATATCTAATCCACAAAACGAGCAATCGTTGTTCAAACGTTACCGCTCGACGAAGCTTTTTTCCAATGCATTTTTCAAGGCGATTCGATCGTGGTTCAGTATGAGCCGCCCACAGTTTGCTGTGATCGATGAATACTGCCTCCATCAAATATGCTGTAGCTTTCTCATTTCTGCTCGGATTTGAGCAATTTTACTATCGTTGGATGGCATTATGCTTCATCTACTCAAATGGATTAATTACCAATCTAAAGTAGGCATTATATTTATGTAGCACTAACTTAAACTTTACTATTTTGCACCAATTCTCAGCAATTCATTTTTTACAATATAAATACCAAACCAACACAAATTAAAAGACTATGTCTTGGTTTATTCATATGTTAACTTTCACATTTATATCTAATCCACAAAACGAGCAATCGTTGTTCAAACGTAACCGCTCGACGAAGCTTTTTTCCAATGCATTTTTTAAGGCGATTCGATCATGGTTCAGCATGAGCTGCCCACAGTTTGCTGTGATCGATGAATACTGCCTCCACCAAATATGCTGTAGCTTTCTCATTTCTGCTCGGACTTTAACAATTTTACCATCGTTGGAAAGCACGATACTGCATCTATCTGAATTAGTTAGTTGCAAGTTTAAAGTAGGCATTATATTGATCTAGCGCTAACTTAAACTTTACTATTTTGTACCAATTCTCAGCAATTCAATTTTTACAATAAAAATACCAAACCAACACAAATTAAAAGAGTATGTCTTGGTTTATTCATATGTTAACTTTCACATTTATATCTAATCCACAAAACGAGCAATCGTTGTTCAAACGTAACCGCTCGACGAAGCTTTTTTCCAATGCATTTTTCAAGGCGATTCGATCGTGGTTCAGTATAAGCCGCCCACAGTTTGCTGTGATCGATGAATACTGCCTCCACCAAATATGCTGTAGCTTTCTCATTTCTGCTCGGATTTGAGCAATTTTACTATCGTTGGATGGCATTATGCTTCATCTACTCAAATGGATTAATTACCAATCTAAAGTAGGCATTATATTTATTTAGCGCTAACTTAAACTTTACTATATTGCACCATTTCTTAGCAATTCATTTTTTACAATATAAATACCAAACCAACACAAATTAAAAGACTATGTCTTGGTTTATTCAAAGGTTAACTTTCACATTTATATCTAATCCACAAAACGAGCAATCGTTGTTCAAACGTAACCGCTCGACGAAGCTTTTTTCCAATGCATTTTTCAAGGCGATTCGATCGTGGTTCAGTATGAGCAGCCCACAGTTTGCTGTGATCGATGAATACTGCCTCCACCAAATGTGCTGTAGCTTTCTCATTTCTGCTCGGATTTTAACAATTTTACCACCGTTGGAAAGCACGATACTGCATCTATCCGAATTAGTTGGTTGCATGTCCAAGGTATACAGTACATTCATCTAACGCTAATTTAAACTTTACTATTATAACATCAATTACTCCAAAAGTGATATGACATTTGGACAACACCATAAACTCCAAACTGACTTAAGCAATGATATCCATAAGCAGACAATAGGCAAAAAGTGTTTACTAATTTCCTTTAACTGTGTCTTGCTTGAACATTTTTAATTATTGCAGACATGTTGGATCAATGTGCTTGGCCTACGCAGTTTTTGAATTCAAGATTCAGTTGGTCAAGCAAAAATTGTAGGCTACACATTTAGCCAAATGCAGCAGCACCATTTTTCAAGATTAAACAATAGAAACCCTTTAATGATGCAAAAATCAGTAGTCTTAACAGCATCAAATTTTACGTCTTGAAGCAGTTTAACATCGCCTATCTCAATACGAGAAGTAGAATGGGTTGACTTTGGTCCAGTTATGAGACACCGCTTAGTTTAATTTTGTAATGGTTCTGGGAGTCTTAGATATATTGGCAAAACTCGCTCTTTTAATGCAGTTTCGTTTAAAATAAGACAAACTTTGTTTTAGAGACATAGAAACTGAAAGCATTATTCTCAATCTCGTGACGTCACACCCGTGCCAAAGGGAGGGTTGTAACCCCCACCCCCCCCTCCCCCCCCTTGGCTACGCCACTGTGTTGTACATTGCAGGTAGGTCATCTATGCCAGTGGTTCTCAGCCGGGAATCCGCGGACCCCAAGGGGTCTTAGAGCGATTTCAGAGGGTGCGTGAAAGTTTCCGAGTTTGCAGCATGATTGATAAATTACGAAATTTAAAAGTAGGATGTGCTTTATTTGTGTATTACCGTGATTCTCAAACTGTAGCCTACCTCGCGACGTTCTGGTGCGTCGTTTGAAATTTCAAACGACATCGTAAGACGGTTTGGTTTCCTGACTATTCAAAAGCTCTTTTTAGGGCTAAACAGCCCTTTTTAGGGCTACTCAACAATACAAAGAGTAGTCCATGTTGTGCGAATTTTACACTTAAAAACGACAAAGCTTTCACAGCCATAACAGAGAAATTGTTTCGTTTATTTGGATAGGTATGCTATAGGCTACTCTCTAAACAATTCTGAGGAGAGAGAGTTTAAACTTGAATTGTGTTGCGTGTATTTTGAAGTGAAGAAGTTACCAAAACGGCTAGCGTCTTGCTCTTGCTCTAGCTATGAGAAACATCAGTTTGTCCCATTATGACATTTATACTGTAACACTTTTGTCTTGACCGCGTTGCGACAACATAGCCCACTGTACAGACAATGACACATCACAGATGCAATACAACAAAAGCCGAGACATATAATCAGTACATTGACAAGGAGGTATATTTTTTGGACTCGGGCCCGAGATGATTTGAGGGTCCCGCAACCCTTCCGAGAGGTCCGGGAAATTGAAGAAACTAAGTCATATATTTATACAAAGTGGGTTTTTGTTAGAAGTGCCTTGATTAGGGGCCCGCGAATCTCATGGGTACCGAGCAGGTGCTCCGAGAGGGGGAGGGAAGTCGGGCAACTTTCTTCCCTAGCAAAGCACTGTAAGGAAAAACGAGTAGTTTTTCGTTTATTTAAGTTTCAAGGGGTCCCTTTTTGCCACAAAAACAATAGTGTACCAACTTAAAAAATTAACAAATTTTTGGATGAAATAGGCAGTTCCAAACATTTTTCGATCATGGATAGATGCTACTTCAGATGTTTCTCATCAAGAACAAATCATTCCGTAAAATAGGTTGACATTGGCCATCAGGGGTGACTTTGTACCAAACAAAAAAAAGGTTACTGGTTAACTTGAGCAACTTAAAATATTTCTGCAATATTGTGGTCATTTGCATAGGTTTGTAAATATCCTCTTTTGTGTGTTTTCAGAATTTTTTAAGAAAAATGTGAATTCAGTTGTTCACTCTGGAGGATCCAATATGGCCGCCAAAAAACACCAAAAAATAACTTTGCAAACTTTTACCTGGCACGCCAGTGACTGACCATACTGGGTATGCCAAGCATTGACAGAAAGTAGGTCTTAGCTCTAGGTTCAGTATTAATTATGTAATTTGGCTGCTGGGCATTTGCTTCTTTCACCTAGGTGGCTATAGTCACCCCTTGACATGTAGAAAATATGGTGTGATTTGGCCACTTTTGTATGATGTTAATCCACTTTTTATCGTTTATAACAGAATATTAGCTGTGTTAGTGATCCATTTTCTTCAATTTTGGCTTGATGGAGTGCAGATTAATATTTCAAAAATTGACATACCTATAGGAAATACAAACGGAAACCAGGTGCCAGGCCATTTTTTTTTTTTTAACTCTACGCATGGACCAAATGACTTCAAACTTGGTAACATGTAAGGGCTCTTGATAGCCCTCAATATGGGTAAATTAAAGTTTTCTTGCAGAACCATTGTAAAATTAAAGTAAACGGTGTCTCATAACTGGACCAAAGTCAACCCATTCTACTTCTCGTATTAAGATAGGCGATGTTAAACTGCTTCAAGACGTAAAATTTGATGCTGTTAAGACTACTGATTTTTGCATCATTAAAGGGTTTCTATTGTTCAATCTTGAAAAATGGTGCTGCTGCATTTGGCTAAATGTGTAGCCTACTATTTTTGCTTGACCAACTGAATCTAGACTTCAAAAACTGCGTAGGCCAAGCACATTGATCCAACATGTCTGCAATAATTAAAAATGTTCAAGCAAGATTCAATTAAAGGGAATTAGTAAACACGTTTTGCCTATTGTCTGCTTATGAATATCATTGCTTAAGTCTGTTTGGAGTTCACGGTGTTGTCCAAATGTCATATCACTTTTGGAGTAATTGATGTTATAATAGTAAAGTTTAAATTAGCGTTAGATAAATGTACTGTATACCTTGGACATGCAACCAATTGATTCGGGTAGATGCAGTATCGTGCTTTCCAACGATGGTAAAATTGTCAAAAAAGCTTCATCGGGCGGCTACGTTTGAACAACGATTGCTCGTTTTGTAGATAACATATAAACGTGAAAGCTGTTAGGTTAATAAAGCAAGACATACTCTTTTAATTTGTGTTGGTTTGGTATTTTTATTGTAAAAATTGAATTGCTAAGAATTGGTACAAAATAGTAAAGTTTAAGTTAGCGCTACATAAAAATAATGCATACTTTAGACTGGCCATTAATTAATTCGGGTAGATGAGGCATCATGCCATCCAACGATAGTAAAATTGTTTGAATCCGAGCAGAAATGAGAAAGCTACAGCATATTTGGTGGAGGCAGTATTCATCGATCACAGCAAACTGTGGGCGGCTTATACTGAACCACGATCGAATCGCCTTGAAAAATGCATTGGAAAAAAGCTTCGTCGAGCGGTTACGCTTGAACAACGATTGCTCGTTTTGTTGATTATATATAAATGTGAAAGTTAACATATGAATAAAGCAAGACATACTCTTTTAATTTGTGTTGGTTTGATATTTTTATTGTAAAAATTGAATTGCTGAGAATTGGTACAAAATAGTAAAGTTTAAGTTAGCGCTAGATCAATATAATGCCTACTTTAAACTTGCAACCAATTAATTCGGATAGATGCAGTATCGTGCTTTCCAACGATGGTAAAATTGTTAAAGTCAAGCAGAAATGAGAAAGCTACAGCACATTTGGTGGAGGCAGTATTCATCGATCACAGCAAACTGTGGGCGGCTCATACTGAACCACGATCGAATCGCCTTGAAAAATGCATTGGAAAAAAGCTTCGTCGAGCGGTTACGTTTGAACAACGATTGCTCGTTTTGTGGATTAGATATAAATGTGAAAGTTAACATATGAATAAACCAAGACATAGTCTTTTAATTTGTGTTGGTTTAGTATTTTTATTGTAAAAAATGAATTGCTAAGAATTGGTACAAAATAGTAAAGTTTAAGTTAATGCTACATAAATATAATGCCTACTTTAAATTGGTGATTAATCCATTTGAGTAGATGAAGCATAATGCCATCCAACAATAGTAAAATTGCTCAAATCCGAGCAGAAATGAGAAAGCTACAGCATATTTGGTGGAGGCAGTATTCATCGATCACAGCAAACTGTGGGCGGCTCATACTGAACCACGATCGAATCGCCTTGAAAAATGCATTGGAAAAAAGCTTCGTCGAGCGGTTACGTTTGAACAACGATTTCTCGTTTTGTAGATAACATAAAAACGTGAAAGTTGTTAGGTTAATAAAGCAAGACATACACTTTTAATTTGTGTTGGTTTGGTATTTTTATTGTAAAAATTGAATTGCTGAGAATTGGTACAAAATAGTAAAGTTTAAGTTAGCGCTAGATCAATATAATGCCTACTTTAAACTTGCAATTAATTATTTCGGATAGATGCAGTATCGTGCTTTCCAACGATGGTAAAATTTCTCAAATCCGCGCAGAAATGAGAAAGCTACAACACATTTGGTGGAGGCAGTATTCACCAATCACTGCAAACTGTGGGCGGCTTATACTGAACCACGATCGAATCGCCTTGAAAAATGCATTGGAAAAAAGCTTCGTCGAGCGGTTACGTTTGAACAACGATTGCTCGTTTTGTTGATTAGATATAAATGTGAAAGTTAACATATGAATAAAGCAAAACATACTCTTTTAATTTGTGTTGGTTTGATATTTTTATTTTAAAAACTGAATTGCTAAGAATTGGTACAAAATAGTAAAGTTTAAGTTAGCGCTACATAAATGTAATGCCTACTTTAGACTGGCAATTTATCCATTCGGGTAGATGAGGCATCATGCTTTCCAACG
Organism: Aplidium turbinatum; assembly: GCF_918807975.1. NCBI lineage: Eukaryota > Metazoa > Chordata > Ascidiacea > Aplousobranchia > Polyclinidae > Aplidium > Aplidium turbinatum. The sequence continues at coordinate 16,638,066 of NC_137480.1, read as the reverse complement.
ATAGGAAAATTGTTAAAATCCGAGCAGAAATGAGAAAGCTAGGAGGAACTATTCACTACAACTCGGCAGCCGTGGCCGAGTGGTTAGCGCGTTGGGCTCGCAGTCGAGAGCCTGCATGTTCGACTCCAGCCACCCGCACTTGCTGTTGTTTCTCTGGGCAAGAAACTTAACGATAATTGCCTCTACCTAGTGATCGATTTCGAGTAATGGGTAGTACCAAATTTAAGTCATAAGTAAAGTAGACAACCGGAAACAGACATTGCCGTCGGCTGCAGCGTGGGTCAGGTGTATGTCGGAAGGCGTACACCGATGCATAGCGCTCAAGTCCGCTTTCCAGCAATGCAGGATAAAGATAAACAAACAAACAAATATTTAAAAATCAATAGCCATTCCGCTTTTACTTCCATTCCGCTTTTACCTCTCATTAGCGATACCAAAAACACTCCATCCCTCACTGACGCTATCAAAGATGATTCAACTCTTATTAGAAATACCAAAAACACGCTGCTATATCATCATGCTTGTTATGCTCTTACATGCGCAGGAAATTAACTTAAAAAACAAAGCTTTTTTAACTATTTTATCTTGATAATGAGCTGCCATATTATGTATTTGTTCTACAATATATAGGCTACTTAATATCGTTGCTGCGAACACTTTATTTCTGTATGAAATCTGTAAATAGTCCTTGTTTTGATAGTCCGTTATGTAATTTCAATATGTGTGTGTAACTGTGTATATTAGTTTGTTTTTGTGATGTTGGGTTCAGTCGTGTTCTCATTGCTTTAAGAATTGGCGCTCCAGTTGTTCCAGGAACGAGGAGGCGACTGATTCTTAACTAATTCATCAACTTATTTTAAAGTATCAGGTTTGGTGGCCGTGCTTGACTATATTTATTGATGCATATACCGCAATATTAGATCCTTTCACGCACGTCTTAAACCATTAAGGTTTTGCCACCTTTTCCTTTTGTTAGTTTTGTTACTGTATTTCTTTTTCTCAATATCATTTCTTTTGCATTCTGACAAAGAAAAATAAATTGAATTGAATTGAATTCCGCGTTTTTGCACCCTTCCTAAAAGTAGTTGCGTTTTTTTGCATGACGTCACACATTTTAATGACGTCACTGACCAAGGCGGCCGATGCTTAACCAGCACCGGGGCAAGTTGAGCAGGTTTTTTTTAAATCTAATTTTTTTTTATTTTATTAACTTTTTCGAAGACTCAAGTATTGCATTTTAAAAACATGCTAATAAGCCACGTTTTTAGACAAAAACTGGTTGGTTTTATTTATTATTTTGCAATGTATTCAAGTTTAAGGAACGATTGCACCATGAGGCAAGTTGTGTAGCGCCATGGGGTAAGTTGAGCAACAACAATCGTTCGTTTTGACTAGGGGCAAGTTGAGCAACATATTACGGCCAGCAAAAGTACAGACAATTTAACAAATCATCTATTTTTACATTCATTCACTAGTCATTTTTTACATTCATTCACGTGGAAGACTTTGAAACTATGTAAAAATGGCTAATAGGCTAGAACATTTGTAAATTAACAAAGGCGGTTTACAGGAACAGTTGCACAACTTGCCCCGTCATCAATTGCACAACTTGCCCCATTCACACTTTTTTTAAAGAACAAAACATTTCAAGAAAACTAACAAATGTACGAAAACATTTTACTTGCGAAAATACAACTACATCATATGTCTACTGACCCCTACTGAAGTTTGACTAGTTCTACTGTGCATCCAAAAAATCAAAATTTCGTTTGCATCCGAATTTAGATCCTAAAACCTGAACACCTTATATCGTTGATCAAGCCTAACCTGCCCAAAAAACTGATAACTGCGATTCACGTGCTTCAAAGGCATTATAGGTAAAATATAATAATGGCGATAAAGATTCATTACACTATTTATTTCCTTTCAAACGGGGACTTGCACAACTTGCACCGCCTTCCCGGGGAAGGCGGGGCAAGTTGAGCAGGTTTTTTTTAAATCTATTTTTTTTTATTTCACTAACTTTTTCGAAGACTCAAGTATTGCATTTCAAACACATGATAATAAGCCAAGTTTTAAGACAAAAACTGGTTATTTTGCACTGTATTCTAGTTTAACTGTTTGAAGGTTGGGGGGGGGCTGTCAATTCAACTTTTTTGCATCAACAGTTGTATCTCTAAAACCACTGAGGCTGCGACTACGAGATTTCTTGACTTTTCCTAACTTTCATTCACCTCTATTGAGCTAAAATTTTGAGCGAATAAAGGTTATAAATTGAGAGATATAAGGCATTTCTCAGCACATCCTCTGAAATATTTCATATTCTATTGTTCAAAATTTTCCCACCAGCTGGATGAAAGTAATTAATTTGGCCCATGTCTCGTTAATCCTAACTGCTTCACAGCGTGAAGGAAATTGGCAGAATGCGTGGACCTTTTGTTCTCACCACGGCTTATAAGCGACTTCGATACAAGAAAAGCTTCAACTTTGATACGATGAGTTACCGTCGCTTGCGGTTGAAATTGCGTAAAATTAAACATAAGACTTGGTGCCAATGCATCTAGAGCGAGAATTGTTTTTCGCAGACAATTATGTCCTTTCAATCAAACAAAGCATAGGCTACAACGTTATTGCAATGACTCAGCGTCATTTGGAGTAGATTTGATGTAAAATGTGAGATAAGTATTGAAAGTGATCGACTTGTTTTGTTTCACTCTCATTTCTCGTGACATATTCAACGTTGTGGACTGTTTTTTGAATTGTTCTGTTTGGGCCACAACGCTTTTTTGAATAATTAGAAATTTACCTACTATAGAAGCTGCGCTGTAACATATTATGATTTTGGTTTCAAATCTTTCCTTTTATCCGACACACTATCAAAAGCAGAAAAGGCGTCGATGTTCCCAAAGCTTCTCACATATACTTGTAAACATTTATTTCCAAGTCGACATGTAAAGATTTGAAATGCAATACGCTTCTCATTTGTGTAGGATAAACCAGAACATCACGCTTTTGTGAAAAGGACGATCGTTCCACCACGTTTATACGTCATGCGGCTTAGTTGAATCAATATATTCGAGGCTTCTTGTACCAGGTTCACTGTCACTGATAAACTAAACCGCAATGCAGTACCTCGCAAAGCAATTGTAGCGTAACATTTCCATGTGCTATAACTCGTCATAAACTGTGAAAACTTGTGTATTTACTTGTCAAGTTATCTCATGTGAAATATAAGTTTGCATGGCAATGTCACAATGAAATCTTATCTCCGTTTACCAAACTAAAGATATGAACTTATGCGACGTCTTGCAACGTTGAATCGACGGAAAGGCGGGTAACTGCCAAACTGAACTGAGAATGCATGAAACATATCGTTTATTGTCGAATGGACGTGACGTCAGAAAACGATGAATCGACATAGGCTAGCGGCGAGAGATATTTTAGTTAGATAATGACACGCGGCAGCGCGTTTACATTGAATAAAAATACCTTTATTTTATCCATTTCTATTTCCATTCCTCCTAGTTTCGTCTCACAATAACAAACAGATGAAGTTACGCATATTTACTAAATTATTCAATAAACAATAATGCATCATCCAGCATTATGTCAGCGCTGATTGACTAGACATATTCACGAGTTGTGTGAGAATTGTATTCGATTAATCGCATTATTTATTGTAGGTAACACCTGCAAAAATTCAAGTAATTGCAGACTCTGCCTTCATAAGTGTAGTTTAGAAGTAGCCATGGCATCTCATATTGAGCCAATCCAATCAATGTAAAATAGAACGCTTTTACTTGATAGCGCGTGTGATATATAGGTTTTATCTAACAACTACTTTCAGTTACATTGAAAGTGAATGAGTAAGCATTATGCAGTCTGTGACAAGGACTGGAAATGTATAATCAGAAAATATAATATCATAAAGTATATTGCGTTATGTACATCTAGTAATTTTTATGAACATGGTATCATTTTGCAGGCAGGCGTTTTTATAGGGATACAAACTTATTCCATAGTTTGATTTATGGCACTTATCCAACTGTTTCATAATGCGAATAGCTGTTTTAGTTGAATTTAGAAAAAAATATAACTTATAACCGCAGACAGATGCAACTTTTTTCATGCTTTAGGCAATCGGCAGTACGGTGAACTATAGTGGTACATAACATAACCCATATGCGGAGTAATCGCAAGGGTCAACCCAAGTAATGGAAAGGTTCTTTTTGAATTATGGTGATGGAATTCTTGTAATGCTATTGAACTTCATCTTTTTTTGAAAAACTTATATTGTTTGCATTTGCAAGAAATATCAAACTTTTGGATTTTTTTTATCACTGAACTGTCCGTTAGTAGAATGTTTCTTTATTACCTTAGTTAGGCCTATTGGTAAGTCAGGAAAGTATTTGTTGATGTGACATATGAGGATATTCTAAGAGACCGAGTTATTTTGTAAATAGTATTTGATTTTTGGACACCATCAAAATTTTCACACAATACACAAATGCGCATCGAGATATAGTGCTCATAGTTGGGAAAAGTTAGATTGTGATAATTACAACTTGCCTGAGTAGGCCTACAGCAAGGGACAATCAAAATAGATGAAACCGCATTCATGGTAATATAGACGTTAGGGTGGCTCTTAAAATTGAGTTTTTGAATTTTGCTTGGGACACCCTTTCAAATGGTGAGGTTGCCAGAAAAAATAACTTTTGCAAAATTTTTTTTAATTTGAAGTTGATTTAGAGGTGGCCCTCCCCCCCTAAAGTTCTGTGCCCTCCCTCGAAATACCAAATCTGCGTATCTCGAAAACCACTTGAGCTAGAGATACAGTTATTGTGTTAAAAGATGCAGAAAACATGGTTTTCTATCTGCTTTCTGAACATTGAATGCATCTATCTTGAGTAGAAAAGCAGTTATTTAGAAAAAACGCATTTGACCAAATCTTGATTTTACAACCTTTTTTGTGACCACGAAACCGTCTACAAAATTTGTTTTTTTTTTGTCTTAATTTTTGCACCTTAGAGGGAACACTGGTGACGATATTCATTTCAAAATGTAATTCTGGTCAGTACTGCAAGAAGCAATATTATCGACAATATTTTACATATTGCCTTGCGTATCGTGGCAGGATGTCTGCGACCTACACCATCGGACAATTTCCCTGTCCTTGCAGGCAACCAACCAGCTGAGTTTCGTCGCAAAGAACCATCCTGTCTCTTTCTCGTCGCACTACGAACCCCAACCACTTGCTCCACTCAAGTCTCTACGAGTCTGTGAGTGAGCAATCGAGCATCCTCGGCAACTGAAATCGAGACACCCATTTGTATGTAACGCACAACTCCTGATGAAAACCGCTGAAGACCAATCTATCAGCGCGGCTACCTGGGAGGACAACAAATGGAGCTCAGAGTGGAAGAAGAACTCCTCAAGACTCTAAAGTTGTATCTCCGACACCAGCCCCCATCCAACCGGAATGCATAATTTGCCAAGGAAGGCCTGGGTGCATCTCAACCGCCTACGTACTGGAGTCAGACTATTCCGCTCCAACATGCACAAATGGGGGATGGCTCCATCCGCATTCCGCAATCTGTGAGTGTGGCAAAGAGGAACAAACCACAGATCACACCATCTGTACTGGGCCAAATGGTGTGTGACTGTGCGTGGTCTGCTTGAACTGGACGACGAATCAATGGACGAATCAAAGGATTGCTGCTCGACACCTGCTCAAGCATCTAAACGGCATCACCACTGCCCAAGAGTGGTAAAAGACAGAGCCCTTGACCCCTGGAGTAACAAAGAAGGTTTAAATGAAGAAGAATCGACATTCGACAATATTGTTCTTGTTGGAATTTGGAAACAGTTTCCTGTGTTCAGTAACAACTTGCAAAAGAAACTGAAGTTGGTACTCATCTTCAGTTAAGATTTTGTTAAAATCCTGGATTAGACTTAGAGCAACTCCTCTCTCTGCTCTGTCATTCACTACTGAAAGTCTCTTCGCCATGTGTAAAGCTTGAATAAATGCACCATCTTCAGTCCAATGAGCAGGATGACAGGATCCTTTGAAAGTATAATTATTACTTCATCTTCACCCAACAGCCGAAGAAGCCATTTTGAATTAGAGGTGCAATACTGTTCTAGACCCTTATTGCTAAGAAACGCAGCTACTTTGATGCTTGGTCTCCTTGGTGGACGTTCTCCTGTTTCATCTAACATGGTTGCCACCATTAGCTTTTTACTTTCCACAGACAATCGAGAATCAAACAAGGCTAGTCCAACTATTTCTTCGGACAGATACCATAAATGCAGACCAAGCTTTTTGCATAAATCGCCTTCGCCATCCAACAAGTGCGATGCATAGCACCTGAAGCTTGAAAGCGGATTCCACGCTCAGGAGTTTCTCCAAGGAATGTGATAAAAAACGGGCATTTTAGCTATGCATGAATGCATAAAAGTTTAGGAATACTTATTTTGTTTATTGATTTACCAGTTTTACAGGTTAGTTTATGAACTTTGTTTATTAAATAGCTTGGGCCACAATACTTGTTTAGCACTGTTTTGTGCTAGAATACCGAAAACAGGTTTTTTCTAAATAACTGCTTTTCTACTCAAGATAGACGCAATCACTGTTCAGAAAGCAGATAGGAAATCATGCTTTCTGCATCTTTTGACACAAAAACCGTATCTCTAGCTCAAGCAGTTTTTGAGATATGCAGATTTGGTATTTTGGAGGAGGGCGCAAAACTTTAGGGGGGGAGGGCCACCTCTAAATCAATTTCAAATTCAAAAATTTTTTGCAGGAGTAATTTTTTCTGACAACCTCACCTTTTAAAAGGGTGTCCCACACAAAATTCAAATTTTTTTCATTTTTTGCCAAATAAGAGCCACCCTAATAGACGTTTTGCAAACTGCTCTTTTCGTTTTCAATATAATAACAAGAATGACAGCTTATTTTCACTAAACATATAAACAAATATCAAAAATTATGGATGAACAGCGCATCTATATTTTTCGGTTTAGGTACAACAATGCATTCTAGCCGTCAAAATGATGGAATATTTGGTAATTTTGTTGAGACATACCATTGCCCAATCGTTGAATTTACATCAGAGATAATTTTATTAGATAGATTATCAGTTTCATGCACATGGTTTCATTCAGCGTTATAATGTTGTTTTTCAAGCCACGTGGCGTTCATGGTCATAACGCAACATTGCAGAAACAGCCAATATTGATACCAGGTAGGCCTACTAATTATTACGCCGCTTTCGTCGAATCTACGTCGCTAAACGACGAAATTGTGCAAACGCCTGTTGGATTTCCCTTCTACGTGTAGTTTATCATAAACGTGAAGCATTGCTCAAGAAGCTAATCTGAATCACCATAGATAACCATAGCATTCATATAGTTTCATCATCAGTAAATATGTAAAGTGCACTTCACAATTTTTGACAACGGTCTGACAATTTATTATATTGCAAAGTTTTGGTTTATTCTTGATTTTTATAATTCTGTGTAACAGTTTTTTTCTAACTAGTTTCTATGGGACTAACAATTTGTTTCATTATACATTTTCTTTAGTATTTCAATGCCATTATTAAAAACATTACGTCCTTTTCACTTTTAAATAAAACATGGCAAGGCAAGGATTCAGTGCTGAAGAAATATTGCAACATGTTTTACTGGATTCTGACGACGAAAGCCAGGCGGATGATTTGGAGGATTTATGGCACGCCGATTCAGATGAAGAAGCGGATTCTTCTCCGTCAACTTCCGCAACAGCGATTCCGATCGAGATTGACGACCAGTTACCTTCCATGGGCGATGTTCAACCGGAGTTTGCGCCATCACGACGGATTATAACATCGAAAAGACTGGTGAACAGCATAGATTCCTCTCTCGACATGAACAACTACGATGCTGTTGAGTTTCCCGACACACTGAAGTCTTATACAACTTTTGTAGAAAAGCCAAAGAACAGACAAGAGGGCGGCGTCAGCATTACTTGGTCTAATGCGAGACCGGTGCACAATGGGAGAAGGGGCCGGGCTAACATTATATCTGGCCGATTGGTGTTAGAGGAGAAGCCAAAGAAGCCAAGACTCCTCGGCAAGCATGGGAACTATTTTTTTCTTTAAACATTTTGAACATTATTGTTCAAGAAACAAATAGAAAAATTGCCACACTCATTTCTCAATTGCCAGAGAGAATTTTAGATGACAGCAGGTACTGCTATTTTGGCCCAACCAACAACGAGGAGATGCTGGCCTTTGTTTGATTGGAGTATTTTCGGGGGCTTTTAGGACAGGCTGGTCATTCCACGGATGTATTGTTCAATCAACTGCAAGGACATCCCGTGTTTAGTGCAACAATGAGCATAAACCGCTTTAAATTTTTATTTTCGAACATTTCGTTCTACGACCAAAATACTAGGCCGCAACGTTGGAAGAATGACTGGTTGGCCGCATTTCGAGTCGTTTTCGAAATGTTTAACGAAAACTGCGGCAAACATGTCATTCCAGGTGACTACTTGTCGTTGGACAAAACGCTATACCCCATGAGGACACAAATTGCCTTCAAGCAATATAATCCAAACAAGCCTGCGAAATATGGCCTTCTGTTCAAGTCGGTAAACGCCAGCAGATTCCCATACACATTTGCGGCATCGGTCTATTCAGGTAAACCGAAGGAAGAGCCATTTAATTTTTACGTTCGTGGAACAGAAGAACTGGTAAAAGGAATGGTGATGAGCCTGGAACAACACGGTGACCTTCAAGGTCGGAATATTTTGTATGACCGCTTGTACACCTCCATACCACTCGCGCAGTGGTTGCTTGACAGGGGTATAACGTCAGCTGGAACCCTCAACGCTATACGTAGAGGAATACCCCTGGAAGTGAAGCAAGTGAGTGGTAGGGAGAAATTTTCGTACGAAATTTATTGGCAGACGAGTGAGGCTGATCTCAGCCTACATTCTTATGTAGTAAAAACGAAGAATTCTGGCATGCGGAATGTGTTGATGTTTACGATCATGCAACCTCTATTGGGGATTACTAAGGATGACGGCAAAAAGAAGCCAGGCTTGTATAAGCTTTACGACTTCACAAAGGGTGGCACCGATATCATCGACCAAAGGATGGGTTGGTTCATTCACGTGCAAAGCGAAGTCCCCACGGTGGACAACTACTGCGTTTGCTTATTGAGAAGGTGCCAAAGCCAGAAAAAATAAACTACCAAAAAACCGTGGCCAATGTCAGTGCTGTGAAAAGCCTTTATGCCCTGCACATTCCATACGAGTATGTCAAGCTTGCTTTTGCGCAGAATAAACTATTTGAATGATTGCGGTTTTATAAACTTTGGCTTCAACTACAGCCTAAATAAAACGCGGAGCTCAATGAAAGATTTTCCTTTTTTCCTTTCATTAGACAGATAGCTATTTTTACGTTGATTCAACATATCAAGACGTTGAATACTTGTAAACATGTGCGGTTTTGCAATTAGATTGCTTATCAAAATCATCTATCCTTTTTTGTATAAAAAGTGGATCATAAAACTAATCGTAATACTCGATGTAAAATTCAGCATTTTTATATGCTGAAACAGTATTGTATTCATATTTTATAAATCCATTTTCTATTTAGAAAATATCAACATAATGCGGTTTGAGCATAGCTGAATTTTAGCACGAATACAACGACTGATTTTATGACTTTTATACAAACAAGGACAGAAGAGAAGTAATCTAATTGCAAACCCGCGCATGTTTACATAATGATTTGACGCATAATAAATACTACTTTGAATAAATTTAAATATTGTTTGGATTTTAGTGTGTGGCATATGAATCTTAGAGAGCTTATTGAATCCACAAGAAAATGACCCGAGGCATTACAAATTTTCCTTTTGATGAAAAGCGTTGTGACGTTCTGTTAATTAATGAACCGTAACTGTTTTATTTTGAATTTCTTTCTGACTTCTGTTTACGTGAAGCATCATCGACTTTATCGGGTACTCTTACTCCTAGTACTAGCCTTGTATGTAGCCGAGTTCACATTGAACTTACATTGAGAGACGCTGTTGCAACTACAATACATTGCATTTAAACCGCGTTTTTTGTTGCATGATCTTCCATTCGTTTCGTGGATTACATAATAGTATTTGATAAACGCCACCCTGCTTCTTCAGCTGGTCTACATTTGTTAATAAAGCGTAGGAGTTGCTGTTCTTGGAACCGAGGTCACAAGATCATAATCCAAATTGGTGTGACACGCGTTCAGAAATCTCATTACTGCATGTAATTGATGAAGCATTGTTCTTTTAGTCAAGGAGCGAGCTTTATTTTGAGCGTGGGAAAAGTTATTATTTTGCATGAAAAATATAGATTCAAATTGAGATTATGTAAAAAAAATTATATCACAACATTGCAATGCATGTTCTTCATTACTCTACCAAAAAATAATGTGTAAACTCACGCTACAATTGCTTTAATCGCAAAATAATCCAAAAGTCATAAGTCACCTCAACATTTCAACGTCTATGCAGAGATATAAATACAGAGATAGGCAAAGTGGCCAATTCGTAAATCGATGTTGAAAAATGATGACGTCACCGTCACGGTGCGTGGATATGGATCAACAGCGATAAGGGAAAGGCTACGAGACGTATTTTCGATTTCGGAGTTCACTTATAGTTTACGTTTTGAAAACGAAGGTTATAAAAGCATACGATATATTTTAGGCTATAGGAAAATGGAAGTTTTATATGTTCAATACGTCTTAGCACACACGTTTTGTACAAACAAATGGCATGTTGTTTGACAAAAGAAAAGGCATTCGATAATTCCAATCATGCCATTAACTGATAATTTCAATCCTTTAAAGGTTTGGTCAAATATGAATTTCTTTTTTCTAATTTCCCTGGAAACTTGAGTGTCTGCATTTATCTGTTCATGCCAATGATGCGGCAAAAATACACCTTGCAATCGTTCAAGTCTGGCATCAGTAGTTGAATAATATGTTTTTTTCGGTTTCCGATTTGAATACTAAATTAGATCGTAGGCTACTTTCATTTCATCAAACGTTATATAAAGGTATTTCTCAAAATCTTTGCATGAATCACTTTGATTTTTTAATGCATCCAGAATATGATTGCTGAATGTCCCGGTTTGGTTTTGATGCACATGACGATAATCAAATAAAGTACGTTTTGATGGCAAGCGCAAAACTCCACGAAGTTGATCCGAGTTGATCATATGCAGAGGAACTTTTTAACTGCAGGCTGGAGAGCAAATCGGATAATCTCAGGATGATATTTTGTTTTACAATTCTTTTGATTAACTTCAAGTTGACTTTCAAAAAATATTTATTGAAAATCAGTCAACATTGTAATACATTGTATGCTTTGTAATATACAATGCAATTAGTGCCAATGACCGGCTTTGTTGTAATACCGGGACACATTTTTGCTGGAAGTGCTTCTAATTTTGTGATTTGGGCACCAAGCTTGTTACAGAACATTGTGCCCTGACTGTCCTCAGACACTTTAAAATGAAAGTTAGACACACTAAATTTGTATTGTAATGTTGAGATATTTACAATAAGAACAAGGTCGTTCTTTTTGAATTGAAATATAATCAGCATGTTCTTGAAATTGCCACCCAATTCGTTTTATCCTGTTAAAAGATTTCTTGACATCTCCAATGTTTTCATGTATTGATGGTGTAATTCGGTCTCGGACCAGTGTTAGACGCATAGTGGATACAGCAGCTTATCACCGGTTCTCTGTGGCAAGTTTAAGCATGGGACGGCACCAAACTTCAAAGATTTAGCCTACTGCTACTTTTGGAATTTATTATTACGTCCTCTGCATTAAAGTGTTTCTCACAAATTCCAGCATTTCCTTTGTGAAGAACTTGTTTAATATTATCTCTTGGATCACGTTCATCTCTGTACTTAAGTATGACATTCTTCAAAACTTCATTATGCCACACTGTACTTCCCTTTCGCATAAACATTGACAGTTTAAATATAGAAAAACCTTTTACTTCTATCCGTGTGACACTGAGGGATTGGGAGATTCGAAGCTGGCATTTATAATCTAATAAATAACTGCAAATAAATAGCATAATGATAACATTCCTGAAATTATAAAACAAATATGAATGATTATAACAACAGAATTCATAACTGTAAAATACACCACAATTCATAACCTAATCTTGCAAATGGTGATAAGAACTACCATACCCATGACTAAGTATTTAGCTAGTTAGTTTAAAAACTGAAACTCTTGCTAAACCTGCATGTTGCTTCATACATATACTCGCAAAATAATCAATAAAACCAAAAGGGCTACCGTAATCTGCTAGGTTTATTGCCGACTGGTCAATAATACATACGGTAACTTAGCTTGATAGCAATTAAGTTATCTACCATATTTAATTTTCCAATAGACGAATATTAATGCAAGCTCTACAAAACTGAATTGGAACCATCAAATTCCATGGAACTTCCTCACTAAACCTGTAATCCTCTGGGTAAACTGCTTGAAATTATCACGTTTTGCAGTTTGCGGGCATCGAGAGCTGCGGCTTGATCCCTATCCAGTCAACCGTGACCGCTTTTCAACATCGCCGCCTGTTTAAAGCGCACGCGGATTCTATTGCCTATCTCTTGTATTTATATCTCTGGTCTATGAGCAGTTCTAAAATTCACATAGGTTTAATTTTCGGATATGCTCAGCGTGAATAATTTTACAAAGTGAATCCCAAAGTTTGAAACCGTACCTTAAAAAATAACAGAGATATCACTCCTAAAGCATAAGAAGAATCGACAGCCCCCCCCCAAACTGAGCAAGACTCCAGAGAGCCCAACCTCGTAAGGGTTAAGTAACGATCGCACAACATGCCCCGGATTATTTTTCCGGGGCAAGTTGTGCAGCACCATGAGGCAAGTTGTGTAGCGCCATGGGGTAAGTTGAGCCACACTAGGGGAAAATTAAGCAACATATTACTGCCAGCAAAAACACAGACAATCGTAACAAATCAGCTGTTTTTACATTGATCAAAGCTTTCCAGACTTTGAAACCATGTAAAAATGGCTAATAAGCTATTAGCAAAGGCGGTTTACATGAACTTTCAGCAATATCAAAAAAAATTTGAGGCACTCAAGAATTCACAAAAATTCAATTCTGTGTAAAAAAAAATAGGTAAAAGTAAATACGTTGTTGTTGAAGCCGGGGCCTAAGGATCACTTTCTAAATTAGGAGAGGGTGCTTTTTAGTCAAGCAATGGGCCAAAAGCCAAATGAGTGGGGAGGGTAATTTTGTATTGATCATCTTCTATTCCAGTGTGGGTGTGGGGGAGAGTGAACACTCCATCACCCTAGATCCTAGTCCCTAGTTGAAGCTTCCGGGAAGTTAAAAAATTAGATCTTGGCCTAATCTGATCTGAAACCATTCGTCAACTTGAGTTCAATAAAAAACAAATAATGTAGTGCAGTTGATGGGGCAAATTGTGCAACTGCACAACTTGCCCCGTTATTTACTCATTTACTGTGCAATTTCGTCATTTACCGTTCAACTGCACAACTTGCCCCGTCATCAATTGCACAACTTGCCTCATTCACACTTTTTTCAAAGAACAGAAAATTTCAAGAAAACTAACACCTTATATTGTTAATCAAGCCTATTCTGCCCAAAAAACTGATAACTGCGATTCACGTGATTTAAAGGCATTATGGGTAGAATATAATAATGGCGATAAAGATTCATTACGCTCCTTATTTCCTTTCGAACGGGGACTTGCACAACTTGCCCCGTTGCACAACTTGCCCCGCCTTCCCCTACTAGACTAAACTAAATCTTTATTTTACTGTTTGGTGGCTGAAGTGGGCCCTGCACCCGGAAGGGGGCCCGGTACCGGATCTGATTATATTAAGATCTTGATAATGTTTGAAGTCGCAGGGAACCTTTTAAATCCGGGTCCCTTAAATATTCCGGGCCCGGTCCAAAAGTTCCACCTAGACCCCCTGTCAACGCCCCTGCTTGGTTGTAGCCTAAATCAAATTGAATTTTTTCCATTGGAAATGACAAAAAATACTGCATTTTCTGTGTAAATTGCGCCCCCTAAATTGCGGGCTCTGTGCGATCGCTCGGTTTGCACACCCCAAAGACCGGTACTGTTCGCATTGAATAGGCCTACACCAAAGTCGGCGCCAGACTGGGACCGCGGAAATAGCCTACATGTTTTTTCCGCTTGACTTGATGTTCTGGCTACGCCTGTTGTACAAAAAGCTATAAAGATCAAAACAACATAAAAGTATTTATATCAGCGAATAAAATGCAAAAACTACTGCAAATCAAATTCCACTTGTATTAACGCTTGCTCCATTTGCTATGACTGTGATTTCTCGGGTAGGCCTCGCAGACAGTGGGGACAATGTTCGTTTTGCTGTACATGGAAATATTTTTTGTCTCCAGTCAGCAAACGAAAATAAAAGAGCAAAGAAGTTTATCATCATGTTTGTTCCGTAAACAATATGACGCGTATACACAATAGTTTGTTTGTTGGTTAATGCGAACAGTGCATTCAGAGTATCGGAAAGAATGCAGATCCCTGCCGTGAATGCGGCTCTCCGAATCGGCGGTATAATGGATTTTCCTTCGAGGCCTCTACCTAACAATTTCTTGCGGTGCAAATACAATGGATAAATGAACGAAAAAACCAAAACAGCTTGGAAAGTCACTGTGGTGCTCACAAGCAAGCTCCACTTCAACACTGCACCATCCTTTGACTGGACCTTTATGCAACCGACATCGGTTGTAACATACAAAGGTGAAGTCAAGAAAACAGCAGCATTAACTGTAGTCATCAGGATCAATAAAAAAATTGATAACACATTCACGTTTCGCGCAGTACGACTTGCTGACTGTCGAAGTAAAGGATTTCGATAAAACACGGTAAAAACACGATACCATAAGGCAAAATAAACATTAAACAATCCAATTGCAGTGCACAAAATTTTTGTTCCATGATAGTATGTACAAAATGGTTCTTCTACTCCAAGAAATAAAGGCACTTCAATCGCCATGTAAACCAACAGCGTCATAAGAGTTACCATCAATAAGCTAGCCATAATTGCACCATCTCTGCAGGCTCGTGCGTTGCTGGGTGTGATATCTAAAAATTGAGAGTTGGTCGTAAATCGCCTACCTTTTGAAAATAGCAAATCGACCTAACTTTGCCTACTTTATGTAAGAGAAATACTGTAACATAAAATTTGGAATTATCTGTTTTGCTATAGCCTAGTAAAGCATTTCATGTAGGCTACAAATTTAAACATTATTATTAACTTTCATTTAAGTTTAAGATGGTTTAAACGTTTAGCTTTGGTTTACTCGTTTATCATAGTGCAGGGTTGCTCAACTAATGTTAACAAAGGTCCAGTTTGACAAGCTGAATATTTTTAGCGGTCCGATGAATAAGTTATTTCATACGCAACCACGAAAGTTAAATTATCTGTACCAAACCACTTTGTTAGGTAAAATGTAACGACTGGATTTCTGAGAAAGTGTTGGGGAGTCTGGAGGGGTGAATCCCCCCAGCAACCAGGATAATCACAATACAAATTGCTTCTTCCCATTAGAAATTTGTTTAAAGAAGCCCTGAAACGTGACAATGAGGTTATTCTTTCAAAAGTTCAAGGTCCACCAGCAACACCCAGAAGGTCTGGATTCGGACCGCGGTCCGCCAGTTGAGTAGCCCTGTCCTAGTGTGTCAACAAAATCTACCAAATGCATCTGTTTGCTACTTTCAGTTATTTTTTGATAAATACATTTTAGTTCAATCTTTCAAAAGTTTATACAACTTCTAAAAAAATATTATAGCCTATCGAATATTTTTGTCTCGCTGCGTCGCTGATTGACCATAATTTTATCAGTAAGTCTACATCATCAGCTAACTAAATTCGTTGTAGATATATTTTTACCTGTTAAGCACTTAAAGTATTCTTTCTTCCAAGAGAAAATGCTTAAAGTGACCAGCAGATACCAAATCACAACCAGAGCACAAATAGTAAATGCCATCGAACAGTAGAAGTCGACTTTGACATCGAAAAATGTCAACGTTTCATTTTCTTCTTCTTTTGGTGTTGCATGAGATGAAGCAATAGTTGAGCCATTCTTCGTTAGTGCATGCGTAGTCCAATCACTGGTTTCGCTATCCATAGTTTAAAGTCAGATTAATCTCCTTGACGCTTTGTAGGGTGTGTATATAGGCTGAGAGATTGCGACTGACAACTCGATTGGCTGGTGCTTAGCTTTCGTCTAACAGTACAACTTGTGTCATTTGAGACAAGTTACTTTTTGCAAAATCTGAAACACCAGCACGAACAGTCTTTTAGAACGAAAAACCTAACTGTTGTTGGTGTTAGTAGAGTGTAGGCTCACTTAGACAGGCAGCTTTCTCAAACATTGGAGTATGAAACTATATTTAAATCTCTACGTCAATAAAAACAAAGAAACTTCCAGCTATTGTGGGTAAATAGTAAACAAATTTATAATAGCTCTTCCCACGTGATTTCACAATACGTTGTCTTCGGTATAGTTTCAACGTTAGAAATCATTGTGGCCTATAAACGCATAGGCTATATAGTAAATACGCCAACTAATATTTAATGAGCTAAATTTCCCATTTCTTGAATGGTTAACGATTTTTACTGGTTTACATAAATTTTGGTTTATCACAAAGTAACAAAGTTGTTTTTGTCTATTTTGTCACAACTTTTAAATACCGAGTAAATAAATTCCCATACTATAAAAAAGACTTGTCTCTAATGTCGCAGTAAAATCGAGATAAACGGCTATATCAGTGTTCAATGATTTTAAGATGTAGCTTGCAGTATTTTCTTTCGTCTTAGGCTAGTAAATGAATTCAAGTTGCCTTCAGAACAGTTGTAGGCCTACGTATGGTGTTTTAATTTCCAAAGTTTTGGACGTATGGAGAAATGGTGAGAATGTCTTACCTTGATTTGAATAATTTCTGGATCCTCCTCGTGTAGACTACGTGACGTTTTCATAGCGGCACTCAATAACATGCTCAAAGGTAAACACAAAATCGGCCTCTTATTTTCCTTTTTTCACTTCTACTTCAGGTCTTCAATCACAACTCACAAACAAACGACAAAACTGAGCCTTTACTTAATTGTTGACAAAATCTTTCCGAAGGAGTATGGCATTCAGGAAATCATGCAAACATAAGTTGTAGAGTCTGTTGCTTTTGTGACAAGAAGCGTCTGTTGGTTGGTTGGTTTTGAATCTTTATCCTCGGTATGACAAAGCCGTGATAGGTTATTCCTGGTAGTTTTGCATACTTGTAGAGGCTCTTGACGCAGGGTCGGTTATACCGAGATTGGCAGAGTGAAGTTTTCCGATTGTTGAGGTGTTGTTGCCGAGAAAAAGTATCCCATTCACTAAGTGCCGTTGAATGGAGAGCAGTCCTGAAATGCGTTGCTCAAGCGCACACCCCGAGAATCGAACTTGCGCAGCGTGATCTTGAGCCACATAACCACTGAGCTAACGAGGCGGACGAGCTAATGGGGCTGTAAAAACACTTTTTGCATATCCATTATGGTTTGAAGTAAAGTTAATTTTTTTGCACTTTAACGCTCTTTACCCGCAGTTAAGATATATCAATCAGTTTATCGATATTTTAAAATAAGTGTGGGATGATTTATCAAAATTTAGAAAAAAAAGTTTAACTTTTTATCCATTAGGTGGTGATAGAGGTGATAATTTTATTCTGCAGACGAGTTTCAACTTGATGGGCCAATGTTACTGCTGTTACGACTTTAAGATGCAGTATTTTCCAATCAATAACAATGTCTGAAATAATTTCTTTCAAATTTTGCAAAAATAATGTAATTAAATTATTATTAATCTCTATAACTTACAATTCAAGCTTTGCGCTTTAAACCTCTAAGTCTAAAGACTGTAGATGTAACATTTATCTCACGGCGCTCAACTATGAAAACCAAGTCTAAATCCAGTGTTTTAAGGACAATACGAAGCAATAAAATGCGGTGAGATGGAGCAGCGGATAAAGCGCTCGCTTTCTAATGATTCAATCCAGGTTCGACTCCCGGCTCAAACTGATTCTCAAAAAACACCGCTCACTTCTACTCAGGATGTAATTAATTGGGTGGGCCTAGTTACTGAATGAAAAGCAGTCGAGAAATAAGAACTGGCAACCCTACTTTCGTTAGTGCCGATGGCATTCCAGACAATCACTTTATCTGGTCCAGATGTTTACCACATCGGATACGGACCTGACCAGATCCGGACCAGATAAGTGGCTGTCTGGGTTAGTACAATGAGAACCTTATTTTCTCATCCCCTGATGCTTGGATCAAGTATGGGACTCACCTTTGAAGCAAAGCAAAATCCTGCTGACTTTCTTGATCTGACTAAAAAGTATCACTTGGAAATATTGTTTTTGTCTCTTTTGCAAGTGTGTATGGTAACTTTCTTCCCCAAGTCCACACAACCCAAGCAAACCGGATAGCGCAATGCACTTTTTAAATATATTCATTTCTTAAGTAACACAATTTGTTTTAAGTATCTTTTTATGTTTATTAAAGAGTAGGCAGGCTATATAGCCTAGTTAAGTAGGTACCGGTAAGAAAAAATAATATCAGGCCATTTTGAATATTTCAACTTGTTGTGATATAAAACATTGAAAAACAAGAAGTTATTGCCTTTTCCTTTTGTCACGATATTGCGTAGATTATTGTGCTCTAAACAAGCCTGCAGCAGGATGGTAGGTTCAAGTTATTCATGATTTATTGCTGTTGCTTTGCGCCTTTGTTACTGAATCTCCTACTCAGCTGAAATATTACCCTTTTTACATTGTCGCTTTGTTGCTAGATGTTGAATAAATGTATGTATCCACAGCAAATTTTCTTCATTTATCATAGTTGAATTCAGCTCACAGAATCGATCTCCGTTCGTGCTCTATCAGGTCTGTGACATCTCGGTTGGTTAAAGTCCTACCGTTTTCTATTTAGCATTTTTCTTTCAGGCTAATTTGGTTAAGATTACGTTTAGGTAAGTCTATGCTATGTCTCATTTCAAGTCAATTCATTAGAAAAATGTAAACAGACTAACCAGTTATATAACAGTAACCTACTTAGTTTATTTACCAGAAAAGATAAATTGAAATACTGTAGTTTGAAATGAGCGTATTTTCTGATATCGTCTGTTGGCGCCTGCAAGCAGATAAATTTAAATACGAACAGTTGGCATGTGAGAATTCATCGCTTGCAGAACACCACCCAGGCACGGTTTGAAATGTGCTGTGTCCCAGTCTAAACAATAAAAGTTTCTTAGCTTCTTTCAAATGTATTTTATTCAATGTTAGGTCAGGAATTGTTTTCAAATTATTAAAACCGACCTTTGTACGATAGACAACGTCACAACGTTTGGGTAAAAGCATACCTTTTAGCTTTACTTAAATGGATATAACATAATAAGGTGGGTGGTAGGCTCAAGACTGTTATTCATTTATTCTGTATGCTTTATTTTACGAAGCACAGAGTCAGATTTTAATAAGTGTGTAATTTTCATTTATAACTAATGAGGTTGTGACGCTATTTGCAAGAAAGTCTGATGAGTGATGACGTAGGCTACACAAGAAGTGGAAGTAGTGGTTTGACTCGTTGTGTGGCATATTTTGCACTGATTTTATTTAAAAATATATGAATGGTGCCAACAAAAAATAAAAAATTCTAATTTGAATAGTAAAAACCAAATAAACACTATTTTAGACAAATTAATTCGGTAACTTTCTAATCAGAAAAACGACACGCCTCTTTTAGAGCTCCAAACAATTCTCTTGCTTTTCCTAATTTTAACCTTTCGTGTACGCCGACGAGTTTATGTGTTTACTAGGCATCGCCAAGCAGACACGAGCTGAACAAGCAGCTTACGTTGCCATTTCGAGTAGAAATAAGAGGGTTGTTGTATGCTTTGAAAAAATTGATTGACAAATACCAAAGATTTAAAAATTTAACTTGCCACTTAGCAAGCGAAGATGAAGTGGCTCAGGGCTATTGAAATTCTACCTCAACATGTTAAGTGCGTAAGAAAAATCGAAAGTGGCGGCTAATCAACCTTGTTTAAGGGCGTAGGCGAAATCAACAGAACGTAAATAGTCAGCATAGGTAGGTGAAGGTTAAAGTGTTGCGAAATGATAGCATTGATTGGAGCTTTCTCTGAAATGTAGACTTATTTATAACTAGAAGTCTAGCTGATATTGCTGGTGGAAAAAAGTGAGCTGAGTTCACAATGCTTAGATGTTTTCACAAGCACACCTCAGTACTACGCAGCAATGAACAAGTCTTGTACAATGTACAGTCTTGGTTTCAAAAATGAAGAAGGCGCACCCTTATTATCTATGTTGAAGTTTGAGTGTGACATATTTTTGTTATCTTCTGTATATAAGTTTAGACTTTAAATGATTGAGGTAAACTGAAGCAAATCATTAAAATTATATACATTGACGTCTACAGTAACTTCCACACTCAATGGTTATGTCATCATTAATTACCAAATAACTCACATGGGTCAATACGTGAAATGTCACAATGCAAGAAAGGGCAATTTGGATTATAGTATCAGCAGGCTAGAGTTGTTTTGGGTGTTTCAGCATGGGCTGTATCCAAGGGGGGGTGAGGGGGTGATCAACCCCCACTTATTGGAGTGGTTTGGAATAACTAAGACGATTTTAGCCCACTGTCTAAAAATCACCCCCCCTCCCGAATTCTAAAAGTGGATAGAGCCCCTGTGTTTCAGTGTTACAGACTGAAATCAAACTCAACAAAAAGACCTTTTGAAAGCAATGCCGATTCCCATTAAGTTATTTGCTGGTCTAAATTATTTCAGTCAGGGCTGTTGAAAAAATCATCTGAGCCTGGTACCAATAAGATTCTCAGAACCTAAACAAAATATTTTTAAGAAAAACACAGGCTATATCCAAAAAATACGAAGTGGTATCTTTCAAGTTCACGGGCTCCTTCAAAAGGCCACAAACCCAGAAAATAATCCCGGACCGGGGCCCAAAATACCCCTTAGACCTCTTGTCAACACTGCCGGTTTCAATCCAGTTTTATTAGTTCAATTCGCATTTTTCGCTAATTAAAATAGTTAAATAACTGTTAAACTGTCACAGCTTTGAGGTTTCATAAATGTTGCAAAACTATGGTGTCTGACTGTCCGTGAGAGATTTAGTAGTTGTATCGCAGTGACATCACTGGTACCTTTGCGCAGTAGTTGCCGTTTTTTTACTGCTTGAATCGGGACCTCACTAAGCGTTTTTTTAGATTAAGAGCACATCCAGTTTCCTACCCGAAGATCAGTCCCTTTTCACATTTACTCAACGTCTGTCAAACGTATCTGCCGAAACTGGAACCAATTTGGAGTTTGTCTGCATTTCACTCACAGGGATGATGTAGGCGCTTCCCGTAGCCGGACGTTTGGTCGACAGACATTTAGTCATGGGCTCCGTTAGAGGGGGGGCCGCGGGGGTGATTACCCCCCCACCAATCGGAGTGGGGGGTAACTAATGCAAAATTACCCCCCCACTAATGTAGAGTTAAAATTTCCTTTTTAATATATTTTTACTTTTGTGTTTTATTTTCATGTTTTTATTTTGTTGCACAAACTTTGAGGTTTTTGCTTGGAAACTCGCAAGACAACGGCAAGTCATCTATGACCAAACTATTAATCCTGTCAAAAATATACGCATTACAATGCCCTATGTGTGACGTCATACTTTCTCACTGCTACAAACTGTTTAATTTCGCTTTTACCACTCACGAACAAAACCCACTACAGTTGCATTGTTTCAATGTCTTTATATTTTCGGTTGTAGTAAAAGTTAATGCATTTTAGCTTTTATTTTTTTCTGAATTGAATGTAGGGCCTTGGCCTAGACCCTGCAGAAGTGACGAACCTGCGGCCCTTCAAAGAATTTTGTGCGGCCCGCAAAACAATTTGACAATCGCTCATGCATTAAAGACCAAGACATTTCAATCAAAGCTGTTTTATGCCTTCACTGGTACACCTTTTCTTTGCTATTTACTTGCCCTAAACACTTTACCTGAAAAAGTCGTTACAGGTCGAGGCTGACAGATGAAAATCTTAGTATGCAGTTGAGAGTTGCCACATCGTCTGTCCGACCTAATATTGAACGCTTAGTCAAACAAAAAACTTTCCAAAATTCCCACTAAGCAAAAAAATTCAATGCTTCAACGTTATTTTTTAATATTTTATGCTTCGATGCATCATTAGATAGCTTCAGCTGCATGATTCGCATGGGCTTTTGTTTGTTGTTTAAAAAAGAAATTTCATTAACTGATTTGTTGTTTCGGAGCATAATGGTCCAAACATTTAGTCAACTTGAGCAAAAAGGATAGAGCCAAAAAAGAAGAAATCATACTCATATGAAAGCAAACGTTTCGAAAATTAAACTGTCTTCATTATCAGTGCAAGTACTGTTGCTCTATCATTTTTGCTCAAGTTGATTTGTTTTTATTTTTTACTGTTGTAGCCTATGTTTCGATTCTGAGTAAGATAATTTCAACTGTGTGGGTTTTATTACTTTCCTCTTCCGTTTGTTACTTTTCATGAATAATACCTTGAGTCGCTTCTAAAACATTTCATAGTAGGTTACGATAAAAAAGATGTGTGGCCCGATAACTCATGTGTAATTGACAAAGTGGCCTGCGACCGCAAAAAGGTTCGTCACCCCTGAATGCTGAAACTTTTTCTTTCACTGCGGATGTTATGGCACAGGTTATCGTATTGTATTCATGCAATTGTAATTTGTAAATTAAGTTACAGAAAGCTTTCACCTTAACGCTTTTGATCTTTTAAATCTAACCATTTAGCGTCTGAAGTGCAAAATTTGGAGGACTTGAGCCAAAGAAGAATACAGAGAGGAATTTTTGCGTACGTCCCCTCTTCCAGTCAAAATTGTCTAAAAACCTCAAAAAATGTGGAAAATGTTAAAGAGCTCTTGCTCGCGATTTCAGATTCGCTGTAATAATTTTTCGATTTTAAATCGTGCTGAAAGGCAAAAATTTTGCGCCCTCGGCGCGAAACATGCTGCTTAAGATGCTATATAAGAAACTGAAGCTTTCAGTAATGCGAAGGGGTCTGGCGGGCGACCTCCCAGAAGTATATGTGATGCGATAATCCAATAACCCCCTGTCGATGTCAAAACATCGTTCCGCTCCTGCTTAAATTACCCCTCCACTCTCAGGAAGTGTCCGGAGCCCCTGCGTTTAGTCGACAGTCATTTGGTCGACAGACATTTGGTCGACAGGACGTTTGGTCGACAGACAATTGGTCGACAAGACATTTGGTCGACAGACATTTGTTCGACAAGACATTTGGTCGACAGACATTTGGTCGACAAGACATTTGGTCGACAAGACATTTGGTCGACAAGACATTTGGGTTAGGGTTAGGTTAGGGTTAGAGTTAGGGTTAGGTAACCCAGGGTTAGAGTTAGGGTTAGGCTAGGGTTAGGGTTAGATTAGTGTAGGGTTAGGTTAGGGTTAGTTAACCCTAATCCTAAAATGAATCGTTCTGTTGACCAAATGTCCAGTCGACCAAATGTCCTGTCGACCTAACGTCCTGTCGACCAAATGTCTGTCGACTAAATGTCTGTCGACTAAATGTCCTGTCGACCAAATGTCTGTCGACCAAATGACTGGGTACCGGCGCTTCCTTAGCCATTGAAACAGCGTAGCATATAGATCAGACATGGGCAAACTACGGTTCGTTGGGTTATTAATCTGACCCGCCTGATATTGGCAGAAACGAATGCTTTAATCCAATGCACACATAATCGATCTATCTTATTGAAATCTTGTTATGTAGGGTCTATGGTTTATTGTTATGTCACAACGAAGCATTATTAGTTTGGTTTATTGTTCCATACAATTGTTGAAACTTTATTCAAGAAAATGAAATATCTTCTGACAGGTGTCAAACACACAACAATGCTTGATATGAACTACTCGGTTACATATGTCTTGTAATACAAACGAATTTATTTTCACACGATTCAGTTCGATCATAAACAGCTAAACATCGATATTGATCAACTAGCAGCTAAATCATCTTCAGGTAAGCTTATTCAAATAGAATCAACTATTTGATTAAGTGGATTTTGAATAAGTTGATTCTATTTGAATAAGCTCAACTGAAGATGATCTAACTGCTAGCTGATCAATATCGATGTTTAGCTGTTTATGATCGAACAGACTCGTGTGAAAATAAATAAGTTTGTATTGAAACTTTGTTTAATCATTTTTTTGTTTTTGAAAGTTTTTTTTATCACTTCATCTTTAACAGGTTTATTTCATAAACCTGATAATGTAAATAATGTTGTTAATAAACTGTAGCTTAACATTCTTGTCCATTTTATATAGGCTACGCACATGACCCGCATGTCAAAGATTGTCAAAGATTAAAACGTTTTTGGTTTGTGATCCAAAAAGCGTACCCACCCCTGATATAGATCAACTTAGTTCGGTCCATTAAGGGCCCCACTTCTTTGCAAAAGAGATCAGATATGATTTATTGAAGTCAAAAACTTAAACTTTAAGTTATGTGATTTAATGCTTTGAGAGACAAATTTTGTAATTCTGTAGAACAAGGAAAATGCTTTAATTGTTGTGTTGATGTTAACATTGTTTGTCTGACACGAAACGAATGATTGGTGACAGTGACAATTTCAACTTCTTTACTGTTTTCTTTTAATCTTTCCAAGAACTCTTTGATAGATTTGAGTTTTTAATGAGCCTACTTTGAGTTTTTGACATTTTCTTGTTTAACTGCTGATTCCTTAAATTGTGCACATCACTTACAGTAGAATCCTCGATCGTGATTATTTATAGAATCATTAAAACAGTGTTTCTTGATTTTGTTGCTCATACGAAGTGGTATTTTTTTCCTTCCAATTAGAAGAAGCGTTGTATTAGTGCATGTCATCCAGGTTCAAAAAATCATCTATCCATTCCTATCAAGCAAAATAACCTTCTATACTAAAATTAGGCAATTTCAGAAAGACAAACGAAGTGAAACTGGAGTTTGCGACCGTGCCTAATCCTTGTATGTAGTAAACCATTTCGTTCTCGAACAGCTCACGCTTTAACGTTTGCATTTTGTCGTTTCTACCTTTTTCTAGACCCTGCTAGCAGAGGCGTAGATTTCTGGGGGGAAGCACACAAATATATTTGCACATGTGATTGAGCCCGGCAGAGAGTAATCGAAGGCGGAGCACTCACGGGGGTCTGGGGGATTCTCCCAGAAAAGTTTAAAACAAAAACCTTAAAATTACACATTCTGAGAGTACTTTCAGCCTAAATCATGTAATATTTTGTCAAATGATGCTGTAACAGAGTGTAAAATGTTTATTTAATATATTTTTGGGGGGAAATTGCCCCTTTTCCCCTCTGTGACTACGCCTCTGTCTGCTATGTTATGGCAAGTAATATGTTTCGGTTTGATGGTCAGAAATAAAACATGAAACTAAAAATAAAAATTGTTTCCTAATCTCAGTTCTGGTTACTCCTTTGATGGAAAATTATTGAAGGCTACATTATTATCATTCATATTGGTGTAAAGTGGTATGACTTTAATAAATTCAATCGTAATGTAAATAAGTTAAAAACAGCCCAGTTTCAACAACGCATTCATCTTTTTATACAATGAACTGGATAAGTTCAAAGCATGCCTCAAAATATTTTCGATTTATATGGGAACCTTCAGGCATTTTCAACAAGGTGCACCTACAATGCTTTGAAACCCGATAAGTCATTCAAAAGGCGTGTTTGTTAAACGTGTGCTGCCACAGCTACTGTTGACTTTTAAACGCTTATCTTTGAATGTAACGTGATGTTCGGATTTGAAAACGGGGTGTATTTGGCAAACAATGGACTATCAAATTAATCTAGTTTCACCAGTTGTGGTCTTAGCTTCTAGGCAAAGAACGCAATCAAGAAGTCATATCATACAGAGCTTTCTATACTCTCAACAACGCAGAATTTGTCGGTTATAAAAACGTTTCTAGAAAAGTAGTTTAGGTCTAGTATCCAGTCCCGGTTTTAGGTAATCCTTTATACATGTACTATGGTTACTGTAGCATTGTCGTGGACTTTTTTACGGTTCTAGACTGTTTAAAATTTGAAATATATAACGTTAACGTTGCATTTTCATTTAGGCGCAGACAATAGGTAAGGGGAAATTATAGTTTGAATGCAGTGCTAAAAGTAATCGCATTAGCATTGATTACTTCATAATGCTTTTTATTTGGCTTGGCAGTGACGTTATGCTGGTGAGTCCCGGTTATTTCAAAGCAGCCTACATGGCTTCTTGTTGAACTTTATCGACAAACGTACAACAGGTTAGTGTTAGTCAATGAGACTTACCCTAAACCCGATTTCATTACAGCGGTTATGTGATGAACTGATATGAGATGGAATTGTTATCCTGTACTTCTAACAGTTCAGAATCAGCGTGTAGCTGCCTCGAATTCGAAAAACAAACAGAAAAATTGAAATGTTTAAGCAAAAAGAGTGGTTATGCTGACAATTCTAAAATCAGTGAAAATCAATAATGATGATATAATGACGTATTAAAAGAGATTGTTGACTGGTGTATGGCTGTATGCTTACAATCATTTTGTCAGTATCTTTTTCCAGATACATATTACTGCATTACTACACGTCTAAAAAATCATAATAAGGTTTGTTTTAGGAGGAATAGAAAAACAAGTTAAGCGTTCTCGTAATGGAAGAGATATCAATAATTAATTAATGGTTTTGACCTTGAACCTCTAAACCGCTGTTTTTTTCTTTAGCCTTTGAAACGAAACAGAAAGCTTTTGTTTATCTTATGGTTAAGCTCGTGCATACTTTCTATGGGACCTGCTTGAATATGCGTTAAATTGACAAAAATTTATTTGTTAAGGTGGAGCATGGGTGGAGCTTTGTGCAATGTGTATTGTGTAGTTGGAGATATTTGCAAACTAAACAGATAAAAACAATAATGGGCTTCAATTAGGAGATTTAAATTTAATCACATTTATAGATATTATAGAGTAAAGGTCGAAAAATTTAACATATAAATAAGTAATAAGATTCAAAGAAAATGAAGGGGTGTACCAGCAAACATCTATAGGATTGGCCCATGATACAAGAAAGGGTCCACAGAGTATACAAACTGATATGCATAAATCAACAAGTGAATAAAGAAATAGCAGTAACCGCTCAGGTAGCTTACATGTGGCTCCACACAAAGTGAAATTTGCATGACTTTTTGACTGTTTTTGTTTAATAATCTTTAAAAAGACATTATTTGATTTACGTGTGTGTTATTATATTTATTGTGTGTTATTATATTATATTTATGTTATGTTAAAGACATTGTGTGATTATAATGAGCCAATGAGAATTGATTTAATTTTTGATTTCAGACTCCAGCGAAATGTAATTTTACTGCTATTTAGAAAGCGCGATTTTTTTGAGAAAAGTTGTGCTAAGCACTGATTGGAATTTGTTGAGAATAAATACTTGAGAAAAAGACAGAAACTTGTCACTAAGCTAGAACATAACAATCATCTGAGATGGTTTTAAAATACAAGAAATTAGATACTAGCGGCACTCCAGTCATTGCTTAGCACAACTTTTCTCAAAAAAATCACACTTTCTAATTGGCAGTAAAATTACGTTTCCCTTGAGTCTTAAATTAAAAATTAAATCAATTCTCATCGGCTTATTAAAATCACTCTTAGAAACCATCATCTCAAAACTTCAAGACAACTTTCCACTTTTATTTTTTTACGTTGAAGAGATCGGAAGATCGAAATACTGGCCACTGTCCGTAGTTACTTTTAATAACGTTTTTTTAGATGAAAAAGAAAACAAACGAAAGAGGAGTCAAAAAAGTCTTTTTAGACATTATTTTTAAACAAATAAAGAAAGAGCCAAAACGTCATGCAAATTTCACTTTGTGTGGAGCTACATGTACTTGAGAGGTTACTGCTATTTTTTCTATTCACTTGTTTGTTTATAAATAAGTAAATTGGAAAAATAGTACAAATTTAAAGCATTCATGGCAGAATGCAATGTAAAATGGAAAACAAACAATGATTTATCAAGCAGACATAATTTTTCTATTAGATTATAGTTTGTGTAATGTACGTACATCTGTGAAGAAGCATGTGCAAAATTTCTTCAAAATTCTATTACTTTGCTTTTGCTGATTTTTAGATTCAATAATATTTGTAGGTCTACGTACTGTACAGAAGACTGTGTCTAAATTTTCGAAGTAGAAGATGACGAGTGCAAGTACAACTTTATTGAGCCAATCGATAAACTCTACGTACAACAATGACACAAAATTGGAAGAAGATGCGATTAAAGTTTGGTTGGCTTCGACCACCTTCACGTTCATTGTTACGTTTCTTCTAATATACATAACAATGGCGTTATCTTACCATGGATACAAAAAGAAAACCCTGATTGGATGCAGAAGTACGACGTTTGTGATTGCTTTCTGATATTCTAGTAGTACCATTATGTTTTGCTGACAAAATCTGCATTTTTTTACGTAAATTCAACGTCTGAAGACATTAAATCAATCTAAAAATGAAAAAATGCTAATTGGTTAGAGTTAGATTATTATTATCACTGTTCTTACTGTAATTAAAATATTTTTTTGTGACGGAGTTGTAGCATTCTCAGCATCTTTGCAGCCAAAGCTATTTCTATGAGTAGTTGCATAGATGACATTGCCACGGTTAGTCCACATTTGACAACTTTTCTTCACTTTCTTCTTATGGTATAAATAGCTTATTCTACTGCAGCACTATGATACGTAGGTTTGCGTCAGGGGTTTCCCATATCCATATGTTCAACTTGTGATCCTAAAATTTTCATGTGAAATAATATATTCAAATATGCAAATTATCTGCAGGTGCTGCACTGTCAAAAAAAGATAGAACCACAGCTGTTGTCAATTCCCTAATCTTGTTCGCTTCGGTGACAACATTGGGGTATGTCAGTGTTGCAATTCCCTTGGTGTACAATGTGGAGCATCCATACTGTGCAGTTCAACACAGAGTCAAGATTACATTCTTTGCTATGTCGCTGTTTTCAGTCTACACTGCTCTGTGGTATCGAGTGTACACAAGCTTTTATGCCAATCCTATCCTCAAAGAAGTCACGACCGAAGCTTTGCGCTGCGTCAACTTGTCTTCCATGTTGTTTTTATTTCTGCTTACGATCGTGAACTTGATTTTATTCTATTCAGTTCCGAGTTATAAGACAACATCATTGGGTTGCAAACATATTCAAAGCAAAAACACCAGTTATGTCAAATGGCTGGTTCTCGCCATCACCACCATTGTCTTTCAGACAACTCTTTTGTTCTCTTTCATTTATCCTCTCACCGCACACAACCGAAATATGTCAAGCAGAGGATTGGATGCGAAGTCGGTTCGACCTGTGATGAAACGCGCCGCAATTGTGGCTGCAATTTGCTCTGTCTCAGACTTGGTGAACGCGGGATTCGCAGCAGTATATTCTGGTCAAACCACTTACGTAAATCACATTGTTTACAGTTGCAATTTGTGTATTAACTTGTTGGGAGTCATCATGTCATTTGCTGACTGGAAAGAAAAGCTTTTCCCATGGACGAAGTGCATTGACAGCATAAAAATAGAAATGTCAACTTCCGTAGCTGCTCGAAGCAAACTCAATTCAAGTGTTTTCTCAGGATCGGATGGCTTATAGCTGATTGCTTACAATTAAAGGTGATTATGTCATATCACAGTACAAAGATGGTAAAACTTCATTGTTTTTTGCAGAAGTCTAATTCAAGGCAGTGCTTAATGACAAAACCTTGTCTACACATCTTATTATCTGCCGTAGTTGCCATGTTCAAGTCACACAAATGAAACTGGTCCTGTGTATTTAGCCACAGATCGATTTGAGAATTCTATGCCAAGTGAAACCCCAAGAAAAATATCTCAAATTCTGTTTTTTTATACAATTACGATATAAACTGTACGCTAATGTGCTTTATAAAGACGCATCAGCTACTACTGACGTGCGTCATACAGTGATGGATACGGCCAGGCCAAAGCAGCCTCCTTCTACAATCAGACTTCAATTTACAAGTTACATGCTATATCTTTGATAAATTTTCAACTATTCATGTGATGTGAATTTGGATTGATCCTTGAGCTTTTTAACTTACAGTGGTTGCCACTTTTCTATGCTGTTGGTTGTTAAGAAGACGCTATTTGTCGCAAATATATGCTTTTTGGAAATAACGTTTTCCAACACTACGAATAAGTTCGTTATTGCTTTGGTCATTCGCGCAGCCGAGTAATGGGAGCGCAAGAGAGTAAGCAGATGTGTCTTTGTAAGATATTAATAGCATGCCAAAACGAGAGCACCTGACTTTATGAGAGTTGTCTGTTTTGTTGCATCTGTGATTGGATTGCGTTATATGTTGGCTGTTACAATAGACCCAATAAAGTGGTGGTTGTTATGACGATACCAATACAATGTATTGTAGAATTATTGTATTTTCAACTTGTGAAGAATTTTCAAGAAGCTTGATCAAACGATCAATAAGAGTGTACAGTAGGCTACAGAATATTAAGTTATTTTCATTTTTTTTCTTTCCTAGTTTTCATAATACGAATTTGTCTGATTAATTAATCTGAATATTTTCAACAGAAGACTTTCTTGTTGTTTAATTTGGTCAATTGTTATCGTGTTTTCTAGTTTACTTAATATCCCATCAGACTAAATGTCGTTTGCATTTAGAACATTTCAACAACTTGTTTAAAACGCGATTTCAAATTCCATTTCATTCAATCTTGTAGCTTATTGTAGTGTTTACCTTAAAGCTTACTACAACATAAGCTGCAATGTTAAAAGGCCAGTGATAGTGTGCACCTGCTGTGTGTGATCGATGAAAGACGTCTTATTTTCACTGTATAAATGGCTTAGTTGTGTTCACAATAGCAATACTGGCTTTTGTCCTGCTCCAATGAAATGTGGAACTTTGCAAAGATGAAGGTTGTGAAAACTACCTGATTAATTGTAGTCTACGTTGAATGTTTTATGTTCATTAACCTTTTCGATGCAAAGGTTTACTGCCAAATTATTGTAAATTATATGTTAAGAAACTGTGTTCTTCTTTTATATGAAATGATTATGTGTGTTACTTCGTTTTATTATAAAGTAAAATAATAAACAACAACAATACAACTCAGAAAAACATCAAAAACTTATTAGAAAGCTACATGTGTAGCAGACCACAGCTTTGAGCTTACTATAGATTCTAATTTTATGTTGTATTTGAACCTCTCAGCTTTGTAACTCGGCTTATTAATCGTTCTCAGACTTGCGTATTCAAACTAGTAGTCAAAAAGAGAAATTGCCTGATTCGCTTCAATACAATAAACTACTGTACTTTGTATCTCCTATGAACATGTTTTGGACCTCCTATGCTCAAGTTTAGATCTCTTATGCCAATGTTTTGAATTTCTTATGCCAATGTTTTGGATCTCATATGCTCTTTGGATATCCTATGCCCATATTTTAGATCGTCTATGCACACGTTTTGTCCAAGCGGTGAGATGACGCAGAGGAAAGACAGACGCTTTTAAATGATGCAATGTTGATTCGGCTCCCGGCTTAACCTGGAGGTTGAAAAACACGGCTCACCTTTACCCAGAGTGCCGACAACGTAGTATAATGAGCACCATATTTTCGTATCCCCAGTGCTTGGATGCTAAGTATGTGACTCACTTTTTGTTTACTTATGCCCAGGTTTGAATTTTTTATGCCGATG
Source organism: Aplidium turbinatum (assembly GCF_918807975.1). NCBI lineage: Eukaryota > Metazoa > Chordata > Ascidiacea > Aplousobranchia > Polyclinidae > Aplidium > Aplidium turbinatum. Next base: position 16,606,125 of record NC_137480.1, on the reverse strand, counting down.
GTTTGGATCTCCTGTGCCTACGTTGTGAATCTCTTATACCCATGTTTTAGATTTCCTATGTTCATGCTTTGGATTTCTTATGTCTATGTTTTGGATCTCCTATGCCCATGTTTTGCATCTCGCATGCCTATACTTTGCATCTCCCATGGCCATTTTATAGATTTCTTATGCCCGTATTTTGAATCTCCTTAGCCCATACTTTGCATCTCCTATATAAACATGTATCGGATCTTTTATGCCCATGTTTGGGATCTCTTATTCCCATTCGTTATATCTCCTTTGGTCATGGTTTGGGATCTCTTATGCTCATGTTGTGGATCTTTAATGCCTATGGTGTACTTGCATCGGTATGGCAAAAACCGGTATTTTATTTCAATGGAAAACAGCTTCTCATCAGCCGGTTGAGGCTTTGAGATTCTTGCTTGAATAGCTCGTGGTTTGTTCTGTAGCGTACTCTGGTGGAAGATCAAGGAACAAAAGTTTTACCAGATTCATATATTTTTTCAACTTGCCCATTTTTTCACCAGGCAGTGGCTAACCAACGGATGCCCTGACATATAGCGACAATACGAGAGAAGAAGAACTTGCCCATACAAAAATTTAAAAATCAACTTCTTGCCCTGGCGAAGTTTGCCATTTGAGCTTAACGATTTGTTCATCCCGGTAGATCGTTTGGTTAAAACAAACGGCAAGATCATGGAACCATAGGTTGACTCCCTATGTATGAGGTTTGCAACGTACTTCAAGAACAAAGTACGGTAGATGGAACAATATGCCACATTTAATGTACAAGCGGAAGCTTTGCTTCATCAATCGCGGTGATCTGACTGGCATCTGTGGTTCAAATTCTATACAGTTTGCTGAACTTTCGGAAAAAAGCTTCCAAAGAAGTCTTTACTGTCCGAGGATAAATATTTCCGTAATCAACCAACTGTTTATCGCCTACTCATTGGTCGAAAAGCCGAAGAAGCTTACGTGATGGGGTAGTGACAATATCGTTAGAGACTTTTGCTTTCAGTAATTCATCAAGAATGAATAACCAAAATGTAAAACTTAGTTTTCGATATAGGCTACTTATTTCACATGAATACGGGAAGGTTACAGGCCTATACAGACAGACTTTGGTTAGACTGACATTTGACAAAAGTTGTTTCCGCGTTGAGAGCATTTGTCAAGCGTACGGCAAGATCCACAGCGAACATACAAAACTGTCTTCAGCATAGAAAAACGTCGCACAAAACATGGCGCATGTTTGTTTCCTTTTACCATTTACACCAGGAATACAATTTCTATTTTTGGTGCGACGTTTTTGTATACTGAAGACAGTTTTGTAGGTTCGGTATGAATGTCGCCTAAGCCTAGGCTAAACACTAAACAACTTTTCAAAGTTGCTTTTTACCAAATGATGTGGAATCTCTCCAAGAAAATAGCCTCAATAATGTCGAAAATAACAATGAGCTCATAGTGTAGTTTCAACAACAAAGGCATTGCGACAACAGTGACATGTTGCATTTTGTATAGTGGCTTGCAACTACATGGAGTAAATTAACATCGCATAAAAAGTGTTCATAAGGTAATACCACAAAGTAAAATAGTGGAATTGAGTTTACTTAATCTTTAAAAAAAAATAGCAAAAAGTTCAATAAGATTACATAACATGCACATAAAAAATAAGCAGAAATAAAGTGTGTGGTAATATTAAAAATAAAGCAATAAAGAAAAAGCAACAAAATGATAATTTTTGTCAAACGGTCATGTGATGAAGATTGGTTTCTGACTCTATACACTTTCGCATTCTTGTGGTGCAACAACCTACTTAATTGATATAAACATAACGAAAAGTTAAGAAATGCAAAAAAACTTATGTCTTGATGCTCTTGTACACAGGGCCGTTAAAATAATAATTTTCACCCGGTAGCAATGAGATCCTCGGGCCCCATATTAAGACACTTCTAAGAAAAACGCACTATATTCAAATAAGACGTGGAGTTTGTTTTAAACCTGGCCGGGTCCAAAAGTACCCTTGAGTCTCTTCCCACTATTCACGCTACCGTACTGCTAGTACACTATTAAGTATTTAAGTAAATTACGAAGCTGCACCAAAAAGCATTTAGTAGCCTACAACTCCGTCTATCTTCTTGTAAAACGTAGGCACAGTTACAAAATCACAGACACAATACTTTTCCGCGATTGCAACTGTGAACGTGAATTTTGCTGAGAAAGCACCGTTGTTTGGTGGGGCATATATGACTTGGAAGTCCAACAAAACGGAAACAACTTTTTTTTCCAATCGGTGACGGAGCAAATCAGCGCAATCACGTGAATCGTAAGATTCACACTGTATACTATGTGGCTCAAGTTTACAGCAGAAGCGAAATGCAAAACTGAAAAAGCAAACGTTAAAAAATCAGATAGGACACACACGACCGCTGTCACTGCAGAGCGTTTCACCACTGACCGAGTTGTTTGGTGAGAACTGCAACCGATGTCTTTCATTCTCCTGCGATGCATGAACAAAGGTAGCAGAGGAGAAACCAGTAGCAACAACTGACAAAGCACCATTGTCCCAATCAGCATGTACCATCTTAACCTCGTGTTCTCTCCGTTGATAGCTGGCATGCACCCTTGACTAAGAGCTACGTATGCGGGAGCAGAAAGAAAGGCTGTAAAGTTGCAGCCTAACAAAGTCATAATGAATGTGGGAGTCATGTAATTGATAGACCTTGCAACTTTTCCAAATGTGGTCTTTAGTATCACATTGGCATAAAAAGCTTTATGCACTCGATACCATATAGCAAGATATACCAGAGTAATAGTTACTCCAAATGTAACAATCCTTATGCGATGATGGACCGGACAAAATGCAACCCAATTTATGGAAGTTGATATCACAGGAATTTGAATTATCTCGTAAATAAGCAACGAAAACGAAGAGCCCAATGTGATCACGTTCAGAATGATTGTTGAACGGTAAACAGACTTGCATCCAGGGTATCCTGAAACGTTAAAATAATACGTTATCGAATTTTACAACATTCATAACAACTAAAATTGCATAAAGTACGCCATATTGCATACATAGTTCTTCATGAATGATGGACTTGCAGACTTATTGCACTCAACTCGAGTTTGTCTTCAGCCAGCCTCGTTCAGCATGAAATCGTCTCACTTTGAGGTGGACAACAACATGACAGTAGTGGCCTATCTACAGTGCTTTCAACGGGTTTTCAATGATTATGATGTTCAACAGATTCCAAGTTTTCGACCACCCTTAGACATTACTCAGCTAAGATATTATGGAAATAACCACACGGTTATTTTCAGCAGGTAAATTTGCGTACTTGTGAACTTAAAAACTTTCTTTTTGCATGTTGTTTGTTGGTTTAAAAATAATTGTTTCAAATGTGTATTTTCCCATAGGCTTGCGGCTTTAACAATGTTTGGACTTGGCGCTATAATTGCGTAAACTACTTCTAAAAATACGTTTGATTTTAGGTATTTCTGTCTGTTCACTAGACTATTTTGTACAATGTGGCTATGTTTAGTATGTTCAAATTATACGGGACATAATCAAATTCCTTCACCTAAACCTACGCCTTTCCCCAGGGCGTCATACGAATTTTTATTGATATTTGATCAGCTCCCAACCCTTAGTAGGTTGCAAGAGGCAAGTAGGCCTATTTGCATTTTGTAAAACACAATTTTGTGGAAATATATAATACAGTAGTTCCCGCTTATAAAGCTCACCGTGAAAAGGCCCACCTGCTTGTTAAGCACAAAATCGTCCGGTCCCAGGTGGGCTTGATAAGCGGGGACTACTAGCCTCTCGCTTAGATGAGAAGCTATCAAAGCACCAGCGTTCAACACCAAGGTTTGTTGAGTTTACAATAATCAAATTAAGTTAGACTATGTCGTAGGCCTACCCAGAACACAGCAAACCAATACGTTGCTTCCGTATTTCTACGCTCACCTTCACAACGAAAGGAACGGCTTCTGACGCTGTAAAGTATAATTGAGATTGCGACGTAACAAACAATCAACACCGCAATGCAGCTCACAACCACTGAAGCAATTCTCAAGCTTGCATTGTTATGAAGAAACAAATTAGAGTGCTCTAAACTTGTTGAGTTATTTGCAGCAACAACATTATAAGGTATGGTTGTCATTTTACAATGTAATAGTAGCCTACATGACCTGAAAAATGTCAAAGTTTTTTGTAAGGAGTCAGTGTTAGTCTTATTTCAAGCCAATGAAATGCTCTTCAGCTCTGGTTGGCTATTTAAAAAAAGCATATTTCATTACCGTTTTTGAGCAAATGAAAGAACATTACGTTATTAAAAAACGTTCTTTCTTTAAGCTTTTCTAACCCAAAAGTTTTATCAATGTGAATCAATTTTAGCACATTGAACAAGGTACGTAGGCTACTGAACAAATCCTTGTAAGTCTGTTGTACTTGCGCAATTCTATTCACTAAGCCAACCACTGTATTTCTGCACGAACTTCATATTTACTTGTGCCATTTCCATGATTGGGGCACGCTATTCGCATCTATTTATTCTATTTTTATCCGTCTTTTTCTTTCATGCCACTAAATATGGTGTTCAAAATTCACAACTTTAAACATAGGCAAAGTTAGGCATGGGGCAAATGACTAAGTGTCTGATTAAAGAGATTACTGCGGTTTCTGCAATAAGACGCTTTGGAAGTAATTGCCACTGGCGAAACGTGGAATTGCGAAATAACCGAATGAAATCACACCACTGACCTCTTGAAACTAAATACTTTTAGCAAAATTACAAGGTCAAAGAATTGACTACGGATGACAAGAGGTAACAGACAGGACAAGAGTTAGATGCTCTTTTGTGATAACAGCTAAAAATTGAAGCAAGGTCAAGTGTAAGGTTTGAAAAAGGCTGTTGGTGTAGGCCACATATGTAGCCTAAATATCTTTTCAGGTGTAAAGCAGATAATAGTTTGAACAACTGAGGAAATCTTTTAAACTCAGTGAATAACCGAGAAAAACAAGTCATAATTTTTTTTCACTAAGTAGTGCATTCATCATATTGTAGTTTTTATCGAAACCATTTCGGTTTGGCCGATAAAACATATATACAGTATATAAAACCTCGCACTAAAATATATTATTTACCATCTTTTTACTATAATTGATGTACAGCAAAGTATTTTGCTACCTACACGTGTAGGTAACAATAGATGTACAGTATGTTTGGCACGTTAATGATATAAACCAAAATTAAAAGCAGTTTGTTTGCGGAATGTCTTGCAATCCCCTAATGAGAGTGGCTTTGTGATGTAAAAGTAACCTGTTTTTTCTTCGAAAAAAGACTTTGATTTGATTTATGTTTTACTGTAAAATACACAGTAAAAGAATCGCTTTTTCTAACGCGAAAACCATGCAATATTTTACTGTAGTTACGTTTCAAACCGGAAGTTTGCGTAAGGTACTTTGGTAAAGTCCCGAATTTCAAGTAACATGTATTTGTGATATAGAGATACACTTATTTCACGAAACAGCAAAAAAAAGTGAGTATTTAAATGATGTTTTCAGAACAAAACAAGTTTCATCAATCAATAAATGACTCTTATATCTTGCTGTTAGCAAACATGGATAAAATTTGTATGAAGAAGAATTATATCATTGATTAATAACCAAATTAAAGTTGTTGTTGGAACGGTTTGAGCAGCTTCGAAATAATTTTCAGCTAGTCAAGCAAAAATCATATCACAGAGATACAATTACAAAGTAATCAATAAGTTGAGTCATGGTTGAGCGATGTCTAATTATAAAATATTTATTTCTAGCTGCAACTTTTTGTGGCTAAGAGCTTGAAATATCCAATCTATTCATAGAAGTTATAGTTTTCTTTCAGCTTATTCAGGGGTCACCAAACTTCGGCCCGCGGGCCTGAACCGGCCCGCAAACTGATTTCCGGCCCGCCACGTGCTGCGGAAATAACAGCTGCACTATATAACTTACTGTCAAGAAAAAAAGTTACCCAACTTTTTCTAAAGTACTGACGTTGCTGTTGAGCTACACGCAACCTGCTAATAATTTTTCCATATTGTTTCTTCTTATGTTTCTTTTATCATTAGGCCACCACAAATGGGGACAGTCAAGGCCAAATTTGGAAAGATGTAATGTTTTTTCTAGAGTACAATGCCCTGCAGTGTTTCACAGCAGGAAATAACTTTTCCAGCAACCTTTCGATTTTCATCACCACTTTGCTATTCCACCGCTGACTTTGTTATTTATTGTGCTCATTTCAAGTCAATGGAGATTCTAAATAGTTGTATATCTTTTCGCAATTTACATCCGGCCCGCAGCTGTTAATCTCGCAGCAATCCGGCCCTCAGAGAAAAAGTTTAGTGACCCCTGGGCCTTATATCGTTTGAACTACTGTAATTATCTGATATTGTCAGTCATGATGTGCGTTTGTTCCCACATTTTGTCAATCCCACACGAGCGAAATCTTTTGAACTCTAGAATGGAGTACCGTTGACAGAGAGGGTACGGGATACCTTTGGATTCCACCCTGACATCATTTTAGGGACCGGAATTCTTTCCAGGGGCCTGTTAACGAAAAAGGCGTAGCCTATTCTTTAAAATACCTCTCGTTTTCTTTAGAGTGGTCTTGTTTGGGTGGACCAGACTCTCATTTGTGCCAGCCCAAATTATCCACTCAGTATCCCTGTTACCACTTGCTGTATACACGAGTTCAAATAAAATAACTAATGATCATGGTAATATAGGCCTTGCTCTTGCTGTTTGCCCTGAATGTTCGAAAGTAGCCAAGGAAGCTGAATCATGTTACATTGTGCCTGTGGCGTAAGCTACCTGGCTTAAATATAAGTATTATCGTCCTATCAATCCAAAAAATGGAAGGAATTTCCTGATCTAACCCCGGATCTAACCATGTAAAGAAGTTAGTTATCATTACTGGGCAGAACGCAGGATCAACGCAGCTTTTACTAACAGTTTCATTTGCTATCTCAAACGTTGATAAAGCGGTGTCTTAAACTCAGTTTCGTATGCAGTTAACTCCCGGAAGATATCATTAACTCCAGGATAAATAAGCAATTTCTTCGTAATTGACTGTCCAATAGGATTATAGTCAATTAGACGAATGCCATTTTTTCTGTCCAAAATTGTTTCTATAGTTTTTTACTATCCTTATGACTGCACTTTTTCCTAGAGTAGGCTACTTTTCAAATCTCGATCAACAAAAAATATTTAGTCGTCATTTAAATTTTAATCTTTATAAAAAAAAAGTCTCTTTATCTATGTCAAATCGACTGATAACCTTATAATAAAAAAATACCGTATAAAAATACATTGAACTCCGTTTAACTGGACTGAATCCACACTAAACCTACATCGCCCCGTTTAGTTGGATGCTTACAGTAAAAAAAACTCCAATCAAATATTGTAGTTAAAGTGGATAAAACAGCCTGATTGTACTTGAAGTATGAACAAACGAAAGCCATTAAATCAAGTGTGACCATGTTGTTAAAATTAAAGCTACCATATTTTCATGGTAGTTACAGCATAAGTTTAAAGTGATTTTAATCCAAAAAACACCTCAATGCTGAACTTGCAGATCATCATAACCGGGCAGTTGGTAAGTTTATTGCAAAAGCAATTCCTCAAGTTTGCATAAAAAAACTATTTCAATCAAACTCACTGACCTAAAAGCAATTAAGCGAACAACCTATCAGGTGTTCAGACGTCCACCATGCTGTTAGATACGCAATACTGGCCAATACATCTGTTCTTTGCTAAATTATGCATTCATAATGATGTTTGCTAATCCTTTGTTTCTACGTAGATCCTTTGCTATTCTCTCCACTCAAATAATGAAGTAAATCCGTACAAATTGGCAGATATTAGCCATAATTAACATCTGTCTTTCAACCGATTTTTCACGTCGCATTATACCAATAGTTCAACAAAGAGGTTTCTACAAAAGAGGTTGATGCATCATGCATGTGAGCTAGCCTATTTATTTAATATTATTATTTATTTGCGTCAGACAAAGCTGCCCATATCCAAAACAAAACAACGAAATAATACAAACACTGCAAATGTACAAAGGTCAAAGAGAGCCACTTTGGATGTCGTCAGTTTAAGAGCTCACTAAATATCTACTGTTACAAATTTACATAATACTTATATATATAAAACTCAACTTGAAAATCTCTACTTTGTAATGTTGTAATTTCCATGAAGTTAATCTCAAACTACAATAAAAATGGTACGGTCGTGAGTCCAACAGGTTATTATTTTTGTATGGTTTGATTTGAATTTATACCCTCGGACTGAGAAAATCCCTGAAAGGTGATTCCGGTGACAGTTTGGCATACTTGTAGGTTGCAGCCAAGAGGTTTTGAACCACTGACCCAGGACCAGTCAACAAGGTTGACAGAATAAGGTTTTCCGCTTGTTGTTAAAGTGTTAGGCTTTATTGTATAGTGATGATTGACTTTATAGTTCCAGAACTACTGCAGCACTTAAACTGGAGGATCCAAGCCAAAGTTCCTATCACAAGATCAACAGTTTCGGATCAAGTTCCAGCAAAAATAAAATCCTGATTAGCCCCTGTTTTACTTTTTTGAGAATTTACTTTTTAACTACCAGAAAGTAAACAATTTGATCCCAGCTGAAATCTAGACCCATGTAGTAAACTGTTTAAATCCGTTTGGAATTACTCTTAAACTGTTGTAAGCTATGTTGATTTCTATTTTTGATGCAGCTATCTGCAACTCCAACTTCCACATTTCCGAAGTTTGGAATAGTGAATGAATAGAAGTCGCGAGACCAGTCCTATTCACGTCCTTCCCAATATCAATGCTCCACCAGGAGCAGAACAAACTCGGAAAGAATGGGTAAAGCTCAATCGCTTGCGAACTGCAACATCTTCCAATGAAGCCTCGCCGACTCACCATTTTGTTCATGTGGCTCGGATTTTCAGACTACACATCACATTCTCTACCAATGTCCTGTATATCGACCCAAGGATAGACATGTTGACTTAACAACGCTCGATGAACACACAATCCATTGGCTGCAGCGCCTGGATATAACAACGTGACCTGCGGCGACCTCAAACGCAAGAAGAAAAATTACAGGCCCACTTGAGCTATATATTCGTATTATCAAACCGTAATTTCAAATGCCTATCAGCTCGTGCTAAAATGATTTGCTGTAATGCTGCTCCTTTTAATATTGAAACAGCAAAATTAAAACAAATGTTCTATAATAATGGTTATTTAAAATTGGACTTTGAAAAAATATTGAATCTCTTTATCGCCGCCAATTCCAACCAAACAGAAAAAGTTGAAAATGAGTTAAACGTGAGAATCATTGCTTGTTCACTCCGTTTGTGGAAAAAGAATCTAAAACGTTTGCTCGTAAAATCGGACACTTTATGAAAAGTAAATTTGATATGGACGTTTTTCCTATTTACAAAACTTTCAAAATTAGTTCGTATTTTCAATAAGCCCTAGACGCCTTCGCCTCTCTGCTTAAATGTCGTATGCAGTGTTACGTGTCCGTGTAATTCGGCATTAACATACATCGGGATGAGCACCAGCCATTTGACCACGGGAGTACGGGAGCATCTGATTCTGAACGTTAAAGACTTAAAAAAAGTGCCATCAAAGAGCATACAGTATTATGGAATGTTCTTTTTGCGCAGATCCAAAATTCTCTGTACTGACTCATTTAAAACTTTACTCAAACGCTACAAACCAAATTTAAACAAACAATTCTCCTCAATATTTACTAGATGTTTTACGTATCCCGTGGTGCAAATTCTTTTGCAGTTACGTAGTTGCCTTTTCTAAATGTAATTTGTTTTTTCCGTCTGTCTGTTTTTCACACAATTGCTTTTAATCGCTGCGTATTTCTTGATGCTTATAGTCAGTTAGCTAGTTACCTTCAAGAAGTTGAAATTTATTGCATTTTTATAAATATTTTTAGATTCCTGATGAGGGCTTAGCCTAAGTTAAACCGAAACGTTCGACTGTTAAAACTATTTGTAAATATGTAAAATATATTGTTGTAATGCTCAACCCTGTGGTATTGTTGTGTCTTGCTTGTCTTTGATAGAAGAAAGAAAACTCTCTTCCGAAACTATAAATTGATGAAGAAAACTCTGAAGACAATGACACCACAAAAAAGCTTGCCGCAGGATTACCGAGAAAAAGCCATGTCATGCGACACATGTCACAAGAGCATTTTCGTATAGGCTATAGACATTAGTAAGCTTTATAAACCATATGGCGAAGCAAAGTCACCAGCATCCATAATGAGGGTAACACCAGATTAGACTGAGTAATTTATAAAAAAAATAAGTTAAAAACATGTGTCTTAACATGAACTCATCTATTGCTGTTTAATTGAATTCTGCACTTATTTTCTGGTAGAACAAAATCTATCTCCCTTTATTTCTAATTTAGAACTCGCATCGCTACGTAGACTAAAAAGATACTGAAACAAATTTGGTGAAATTGCATTGATTTTTTCACTAAAGCTTTGCCTCCAAATTGAAACATTAATTCGGTAGAAAAATATACTCTGATTTGAGTTAAGCTGTTAAACGGCAGATTAGAATTGGCCGAGATGCAATCATTCTATTAAATGTGTTATCCAAACAATGCAAGTTTATTGCATATATACGCTAACATTTTGCAGTCATTCATGGCTTATGTTGCGTGTGAGACAGCACTTGTCAATTACCTCAAGCAGAGTAGGTTAACCTACTTGCTTGTTTAAAATCATTTGTTACAGCTAAATTTAGTTTCCAAGTATGACAAAGCAATTTCATCTGACTTTGCTCAAACCCTCCATTCAAAAATGAGTTTTGAAAAACGCACATCTCATTAAAAAACATTATTCAATAATAATTTTTGACTAAGATTGAAGCTGTTTTCATTTTTTTTAAATAATTTTACTTCAATTAATTTATTTGCTGATTTTATTGTTTTGCACTTTTACATTGCATGAATCATCATCATCATCATCATTATGTGCCGTCTCCGAACCGAAGGTTGCCTGCCAATTGCTTCCACACGTCACGTTCTTCGGCTACTCTTTTTGCTTCTCCTATCAAGTCAGCTCACTGTTTTATATTATCCCAAAGTTTGCCTTCTTATTTTCCTGCACCTCTTTCCTTCCACCATATTTTCAATAACCAATTGATCCAGCTGTCCTGCCGATCCTCTCAACTTACTGTATGTCCCGCGAATTTCATCTCTTGTTTTGCTAAGTCGTTTGCCCATATACTTCCATCAAATTCTTTTCCTAATTGCTACGTTTGTAATGTGTTTTTTTACACGATAATTTTAATATTCTTTTGTAGCACCATAGTTGAAAAGCATTAGTTTTTTTGTGAATTTCTTTGTTGTAGGCCCAGCTTTCACTTCCATAAGACATAACTAGTTTGATATAACAAGATAATAGTCTGTTTGCAAATCTATATCTTTTCTTAAAAATTTATTACATTTCCAAAATGACACTTTTACTTGACCGATTCTTCTTCTTACATCATTGGTGCATCTTCCATCTTGTGATGTGGAACCCTGGATATGTGTATTATAGTAACCTGTTCCAATTGTTCACCTTCCTGTTTAATTTTGATTTCTTTATTTTCATTGCTTTTGTCTACCAACATTGTCTTTCATTTCTTTAAATTTATAGTTTCATTCCCTACTTTTGAACAAATAATTTGCATGAATAGATCGAGTAATTGTAACGGATGTTTCTTGTGCGTTTTTTTTGTACGTCAAGTTCAAGTTATCAAACGTTAACATGCATGTCTGGGGAAAGTTTTGAAAGTGTATAGGTTATAAACAAGCAATGCTAAGCTACAAAAGTCTTTACTGTAACAATAAAAATTAAATTCGAATGATTTAACTTTTTTTACAGCCAGCAAATCAGTTCTTTATTTACATTATTACAACATCTGCAAATGCTGCAAAAAACGTAAAAATAAATGATTTGCTATCTGGTTGGCTTTCGATTTGCGACGATTTTCTTCGTTACATATTGCTAAGCCTATTATATATTCTTAGATACTTTATAATAGTTTTTAAAATATAGTCCCACCAATGCAGAGATTTACTGTACATTATTTGCATACAAGGTTTTCTACAGACTAAAAGTGGAAAATAGTGCTACTCCAGAAATAACAAATACCCAATTTCACACTGATCAACATGACTCGATACTTCGTCGAATTATCACAGCTGCAATAGCCATTTTTCTGCAGACCACGTCACAAGAATATGGTCCGCAAACATTTATCTTAGACACGAGTTTAAATTGCTGTTAAAGATAAAGCACCGCTAATACTCTTAGCTAGCAATCTATAAATAAAAGTGACAGCTTGTACAAATGTTCAATAAAATGAACATTGAACTTAATGGAAATCAATATATGTAATGAACATTGAACAAAGCCAAAACTTTCACGGTAGGTAACATCAAGTCCACCTCAAAAAGTGACGGTTAAGGCCAGTGGCGTAGCCAACCTAAAATGTTTAGAGGCCAAATATTTTGACTTTAAGCGATTAATAACGCACATAACGACAAAATTGCTTTGTTAGCAAGTTAATTTAATAATTTGAAAGTTGAGTTGCTAGCTTTTCAGCACAAAATCCACTTTTTCAAACATGTTTTTATCTAAAACAAGAAATTTTATTGTTTTGTTAGTTTAACCAGGCATTCCAACCATTTTGCTCCTAAGATTGAACTTGAGAACCGAAGAAACAAAGATATCGGCAGGGAGTTCATCGGGGCTTCCCCCAGAAATTTCTGACAAATTGTAGTCCAAACGGTATTTTGGTTTAGCTGCTCTTTGTGTATTTTTGGTCATGTGGTTATATTGACAATAATCATCAAAGCTAGATTTCTGTAGAAATCGGAATTAAAAGATATTTGCTCCTATAGGCCTAGACTTTTTCTTTTCTTTCCTCAAACAGAACTAAACGGAACGTAGCCTAGCCTATAGATAAGCTTATTTAATTTAACTAAAATGTAAATTTGTTAAACTAAATTCCGAAATTGGTTGAACTAAATATTGCACAACAAAATAAACCAATCAATCAATCCACTCTGAAACTTTTGTGAAAAATGAAACTCCAATCCTCTTCATTTTGTGAAAATCTGGCAAACTCCGGCCTCCAGTAGCGTTGACAGAGGGTAGCCTACTTTTGAACCGAGCCTGGAAACCACAGCGTATTCTTTGGGTGCAGTACGTTTTTTCTTATAAATACAGTAGGCCTATTTTGATTTGGGGCTTAAGGATCTCATTGGTACCGGGCCCAAAATATCCTCCCAACCTCAAAACTGTCACTTTATTCCATTTCCTATAGATTCAAGTCCATGCTCATTTTTAGAAAAGAACAAGACCGCGAAGTTGCTACTTTAAACTGTATTATATACCAAAATCTCGACATAAACTGTACCAACATTCCTATCAGTAGCCTAGGCTAATTTGCATCAATCAGAAATTTCTAAATTTGTCATTAAATTTACAAATGTGCTATTACTTAGGCTACCTGGCTACTTTGAACCTTACTTTCAGGAAATTACTGAAGTAGGCTACATTGCCATGGCACGAGAGCTTCTAAAAAAATAACTTTCACTTACATAGTGTCAGCTCAAGAAAAGGTCAAGGCAGTTTGAAATTCTTATAGGCTCTATAAACTATGGAATGATCTACCTTCAGTAAGAGTCGAGGCTACGAGTATAAAAACTTTCACCAAAAACTTAAAATGTATCATATGAATAAATTTTGTCTGTGATTGTTTTTATAGTCACAACCATAGGGAATGGGATGGAAGACAGATTTTGGGATGGAAGATCTTGATGTTGGGATGGAAGACAATCTTCCATCCTTATACCCTGGTCACAACATCGAGAACTGTTTCGGATTGAGCATTGTTGCTCGCCTACTACTCACGAACTGTGCTACGTAGCCTACTACTTATTAACAGCGGTCCTCTTATTAACTGTATTCAAGTCGGCCTATAAACTGACTGATTGTCTTAGAATATGAAGTTATAAGCTACGATTAGGCCTACTTTTAGTGCCTTTGCTTCTTCCTTTATGCAAGCAGTTTAACAGTTGTTGTTTTTGCATAGGTGCTTTCTTACTACTTTTGTAGGGCATGACATTTTTTGACATTTCAATAAAACCACAAGAATTCACTTGACTGTCGCAGTAGTAAACAACTTTTTGTTTACATTTTTACGGAACTTAAGCATGTCTTGTTTCAACGTATAGGCAATGCCGATAAGCAGCTGACTCGATGACTTCGTTGCTTCCTGTCTGTTATGCAATCTATATGATTATGGTGGTTTTTTATTCGCATTATTTATATTTGTACCGTAGATAGCCTACTATTCTCGCAATAGACGAAATAAAAGGTTTTCTCCTTTTATCTACAGCCACAGGCACAAGATATAGGCTACGCGCGAGGAATGGCCAGACAAACATTTTGAGAATAAAAAAGTCGAAGTTTTTAAGAAAATTGTTAACTCATTGTCAGTGGAGAGCACAAATGTTTGTTATATGGATAAAGACTAGTGATTCCCCGAAATCTACAAAGACTAGTTCTTGAATTATTGCATTTTGGCATGAAAAAGATGAAGCAACTCGTCCGTAATGGGATCTATTGGCCCAGCCTAGATTCAGACATACAAGAACAAAGCAAACAGCGATCGAATTTGCGCGAAGTTCCAGAATAAATCTTCTAAAATGAACAACCACCCGTCGATGATGTCCGAAAAACCATGGAATCGGATACACGCAGATCACGCAATACAGCTCATGGGTAGAAACTGGCAGTGATCGTTGACGCCTACTCCAAATACCCGCATTTTTATCGATACACAACTAGTTGTGTATCGACAAATACCGCCATAAAACTACCAGAAGCTTCATTTACTCACTTTGGATACCCGCACAGCCTGGTAACGAATAATGCAGCTAGACTACTTTCGTGTCGAGTGATTTTCAGCAATGGTGTAAGCAGTGCCGGTCTTTGGGGTGTGCAAACCGTGCGATCGCACAGGGCCCGCAAATTAGGGGGCCCGCAATTTACTCAGAAAATGCAGTAATTTTTGTCATTGCCAATGGAAAAAAATTCAATTCGATTCACAAGCAAGTACCGGTATACTAGAAGTCAGTTGCGGCTTTAGGAATTACAGTAGCAACAAGAAAACATCGAGACTCAGCTTTATTTCCGAAAAATGGCAAAGAAAACATGATATCCTTTTTCTATGCCACCGGACAGCACCATTTTACAGTTAATATTCATACCCAAATTATGTTGAACATGCGCTCAGAATACACTAAATTCAAAGTAATTTTTCAAAAACTTTCTGGGGGAAGCCCCCCAAACTCCACTCCGCTGGGTGTCGCCTTCGGCGAACACGCCGTCAGGCTTCGGCCGCCGGGCGTCAACCCCCCCCCCTTTCAAAATACTTAGCTACGCTACTGAATTGGATCATTGTCATTGGGGCCCGCAAAGCACATTCCGCACACGGCCCGAAATACCCTAAGACCGGCACTGGTGTAAGGAAAGAGGAATTGCCCACTTTACCATCCTGCTAATAACGGTGCCGCTGAAAGACTCGTTCAAACAAGCTCTGCGAAAGTTCATTCTTTCACCAAAAGCCGTTCTGCATTAATTTTTGATGCAGAACAAGCGTATGCCACAACGTGTGGATATTCTCCGAGTGAACTGCTCACTGGACGCCAGATCAGAACGAAACTGACGTCCCACTGCCACTACCATCGCCTGATGATGGAAGCTCGCCGAACATCGAAGACAGTAGAAAAAAATAAAAACCCTTATAAAAAAGACATAAACGTTTACGCTCTTGTGTGTGATCAAGCACAAAGCAGCAAACCTCGTTGGGTTCCAGCGGTCGCTATCAAATATTAGAAATCCGTACGATTAAGGTGCGAGTAGGCTACGTAGTGGGCACATATGGCGCAGACACGTTGACCAGCTCCGTCTACGATTCGACAGTAAATCTCAGCCGTTGGTTGGAGCCTATTTGGGTGATGAGGTTGACAGTGGCATGACGAGTTCCCAGAATTCGAATCGGCCTAAAAGAGTTATCAAAACCAGGGTACCATATAATGTGTGGAATCGTTTTGTATCATCATTGTTATTTTATGTGTAGGGGAAGGTGGGGTAAAGTGGAATACCTAAGGGTTAATTCAGTACAGTTCACTGATTTTGCCAAAAAAATTAACTTTTTTTATTTGAGCGTTAACTCTAACATATTTCGACAATTTTTAAAGTGCACTTTTGATGACTGCCAGCTTTTTTATATAAATTTTTTTAATTTTAAAATTACCTCCAATAGTCCACTTTACCCCACATATGTGGGGTAAACTGGACCGTGGTAAGTTTTGAGAAAATTCCGTAATTTTTTTCCACCCAATCAAATTATTTACAACTAGCATCATTAGCGAAGACATTATGAAACTTCACAACTGCAGTTCATAAGTCCATTACGAATCAAACTTTGAAGAATTTTTTTAAAAACGGAGTTCACAGATAAAGTTGTCATCCTCTTCATTGCAACCAGCGCAGGCTTCATACGCCCACAGGATGTCCTTTGGTGATAACGGGGCATTCTGAAAAACAAGAATATAACTAAGTTAAGAACCAGCTTGTCTACTCGATCATGATTGGTGGTATATTCCGCCCCGTTAGCTCAGTGGTTACGAGCCCGGCTCAAGATTACGCGGCGCTGGTTCGACTCTCGGGATGTGCGCTTAAGCAACGCATTTTTGTTTTTGTTTTGTTTTATTATCTTTATCCTGCATTGCGGGAAAGCGGACTTGAGCGCTATGCATCGGTGTATGCCATCCGACATACACCTGACCCACGCTGCAGCCGACGACAATGTCTGTTTCCGGTTGTCTACTCTATTTATGACTTAAATTTGGTACTACCCATTACTCGAAATCGATTACTGGGTAGAGGCAATTATCGTTAAGTTTCTTGCCCAGAGAAACAACAGCAAGTGCGGGTGGCTGGAGTCGAACATACAGGCTCTCGACTGCGAGCCCAACGCGCTAACCACTCGGCCACTGCTGTCGACAATTTCAGGACTGCTCTCCATTTAGCGGCACTTAATGGATGGAATAATTTCAGGCAACAACACCTCAGCAATCGGAAACTTCACTCAGCCAATCTCGGTAACCGGCCCTGCATCAAGAGCCTCTACAAGTGTGCGAAACTACCAGAAATAGCCTATCAAGGCTTTGTCAGTCCGAGGATAAAGATTCTTGAGTGCTAATTAGGCCTACACAGCTGTTGTGTAAAATAAGCTACAAGATTATAAGTAACACAGCACCTAATTCGGTCAAGAAATCATAAACAAGCAAAAATATTTATGACGGGGTAAAGTGGATCACCACTGGTCTACATTACCCCACCTCTACATTACTACTAATTTAACTGTTGGTCAAATTTAGGCTAGTCAGCAACAAGAGTGAATCTACGTAATGCGTACGTGATATAGTGAGGCTCATTTTTATTATTCAAAAAAACTTCTACCTTATGTACATAAGATACAATTTAATTAAGATACATTACTAATACATGATACTTATGTAATTAAGATACAATTTCAGTTACCATACATACCTTTCAATAGATCAGAGGGTGCCAAAAGTAATTTCCGCGCTTTTTTGTGTCTTCTAAACCATGAAGAATGGCGTGTGCAGCTACTTTTCGTCATGCTTCACTAAACTTAATGGTATCCGCACAATAGTGAAACTTTAATAGCAAAAAAAGGCGGGGTTCCACTTTACCCCGTTGGTCCGCTTTACCCCACCTTCCCCTACCTCCTCAAACGTATGTGTTACAACTTTGATTCATGTACGTTCATATTTTACGTGGGGGGTGTTATGGTGTTCAAGAAACCTTGCTCGTCTGCTCGAGTAGAGGTTAATATTCATTTGTGTTATTGCCTTATTGTATAGTCTGATTGATTTACAAATGAAACAAAACTAGTTATTCTTATTAGTTTTCAAACTGAGAAAGCTTATTGTAGCTTTAGTTATTTTGTTGTAAAAACACAACAGTGTTCATTATAATTTCTTAGCTTCTTGCAAAAACGTTTTATATTGTTACGATTCTATTATAGTTATACCTAATTGTTATGCGTGATCCATAATCTGTCTATTAATTAAAGCTATCGTTCTGCAGCAACAAATCATCTTCGTCATGCCTAAACGGACAGGAGACAAAGTGAACTAGCGCCAAAATATTTCCAAGACAAAGGAGAAAGTCAATCTAGCATACGCCAAAACGCCCACTCAAGTTTCAACAAAGTATTTGCTTCACAAGCACAGCTATATACCTCTTATAACACAGTGAAGTAAACGAGACGTGCAGTGTTCTTTATTTCCTAAACATTTCACCAGGCATAAATTAAATTTTCCTATAAACTTAAGACATAAAAGCAATAAAACCAAACGTAAAGTGAAGCCTCATTGCTGCGTTTGCTCGATATAACGTCGACAGAACACGACAAACACAACCCATATGAACTCCATTTCGACAAGTTCGATCTCATTTAAAAGTGTACAAAAGAGCATAAAACTGACAGCAATTACTCAAGTCATTGCAAATAAATAGTTTACTCTCAACCGAAAATATGAATATTGCCTCCATAAAAATTTCTGATCCACATCAGAACACTTTTCTAACTTTCTATTTCAAGTAAAATAGCAGGTACTGTACTGTATCCGCCTTGCAAAGCACCGAACGTTGGTGTAGTATAGATATTTCCATGGGCGATCTTGCGTGAAACACCAACACTTGTTAACAAAACATGGCATTGTTTTGAAAATTTAAATGAAATAAGTCCAGTGTGAGTCTACTTCGCAATCGATGAAGCTAACCACAGTAGCCTTGAACATAACACAAAAGGCTATTGGAACATCATAGGATCCCCTCATGAAGTGACAGCGCGGTTATTCTGCATGAAGGGGGAATAAAATTAACTTTTGCATCATAAAGGGGAAACGAACAGCAAAAAGAAAACGGGGCATAAAATATTTCAAAAGAGCCCATAAAATTGTTTGCAAATATACTCGTTGCGAGTAAGCAATAGTTGAATTCGAACAGTAATACAGTAAAACAAATATAAATTAACTTAACAAACCAAGACAAGAATTAGCGTCAAGTCACAGGTTTTGTTTCTCTTTGTTTAAGTCGCCGAGCAACATCTTTTTTCCAATAGTCTATGGTTTGCATCTCATTGAGCCGAGAGAGAGCCCGCTGAAATGCAAACTCTTCTTCTTCTCCAGAGAAAACATTGAGATTCCACGAATCCTCGGATTGATCCAACTGCAGATCATCTAAGACAATCGATCCTTGTTGCATCACGTGTTTCTTTTCCTCATCAGTGGCTTTTGCAAATAAATTCCCGGCTCTTTCTTCAGCGGATATTATAAGGCCAACTTTAGAATCATACAACGTATCTACCAAAGAAATAAACCGTCTTGCTTCGGTCTTTCGAAATATATTCATTCGAGGAACATTTCTTAATAAAATGATATCAAATTCCTTACACAATTCTATATAATCGGCTGCACCAACAGGTTGCATACACAGCTCTTCAAAAGTGAAATCAGCCACTCGACCAACACATTTAGGCACTACTAGATCACGTCCTAAAATTCTTAACGTTTTAGAAACTGGATTTGGATCGATTGAAGCTGCAGCATCCTGCTCAACATAGAACTTGAAAATATCGTCCATCCTGGATTCAATTTCAGGTTCAGAAGACAACAGATATACTTGTCCGTCGTACGGCAAGCCGGCCATTCTGTAGTCCGTACTAGAATCAATAGGATAGGCTTTGCAGTGCTTTTTCAGAACCCCAATAAATGGAACAAAGTTACTTCTCTGCAGGCCTCCTTTGTACAAATCATCTGGAGGTCTGTTGCTAGTAGCAACCATTATCACTCCATTTTCAAACAGCGCAGTAAACAAACGCTTAAGAATCATAGCATCTGCAATGTCTGTTACTTGAAACTCATCAAAGCACAACAAAGAAACCTCATCACTGATTTGTTTTGCAACTGGGCCAATAGGATCATACGGCTTTGGCTTAGTACCATAATGCTTAGGAATTGACTGTTTGATTTGGTGGATTTTAGCATGAACATTAAGCATGAAAGAATTAAAATGTATTCTTTGTTTTTTCTTGACATTAACAGCATAATAAAACATGTCCATGAGCATGGTTTTTCCAGTGCCCACATTTCCATACAAATATAATCCTTCTATATATTTTTTCTCTTTGGTTGCAAGTAGACTTTTGAACCAGCCTCCAGTCATAGGCTGTGCATCATAACTGTCTAATGCCTGATGCAAAGATTGTAACACATCTACCACAGCTTGTTGTCTGCTATCAGGATGAAGAACACCTGCTTTCACTAAGGCATGGTATATCTTTCTTGGACATCTTTCTAGGTTGTTTGTTGTTATAAATTCGTCAATGTTGCTGATGTCCTTTTCATGGGCATCATTTGAATACTGAGCACTCAATAAAATTCTGCAGGTTTTGAAGAGCAATTTTTGCTCGATTTGTTTTGTGTAACCTCTGTAAGCACAGCCATTCAGAGCAAAGTTTTGAGTAGAGCTTTTGAAATGTGCAAGCTGCATGTAGTGTTGTGACCGAGATAAAACATTTGAAATAATTTTCATTTTCAGAGCCATTCATATGTCAGTATGTCACATATCTTCCACACTAGCATAAATCTGTATCTTTTTTATTTCTATTAAAAACAGATTTGCATTACAATAAAATCTGCAATGTAATATTGGCAATTTACATTTTATTAAATATACAGCCACAAGGCTAACATGGATGTACGACATGAAATATCTGAAGCAAAAATCAATAAAATAAATGACATGATTTCAACTTAAATAACATGATACATTTCATTGCTTATGCTTAATTGCTTATACAGTATTATATATTGACATATATATGGAGCAAAAACGTGGACACTCACAAAACAAAAAAAATGGCAGCAGCACAAAGAACTTGTAAAGAATAATATTACACATAAATAGGAAAGGTATGACTAAAAATGAACTTATCAAAACCAAACCACACATAAATCAAACATGTCATTAAAACAGCAACAAATCTGAAGTAGCAATGGGCGGGACATGTAGCAAGAATGACAGTCAATAGATGGGCCATAATAGTCACAGAATGAACACCTACAGATGTAAAAAGATCTAGAGACCAAAAAGAAGGTGGCCGAATGACATCGAAGAAAATATTGGTATCAGCCAGATGAGAACAGCGAAAGACAGATGATGTGAAAACAATGTGAAGACCATAAGCCAGCAGTGACACGACTGGTTGTTGATGTTATAACATTTTTTTATTACTTTTTTCAGGAGAAATAATTGAGACATTAAATGTCTTACCAATAGTAAAAAAATTTCAAAAATGCGAAACCTTTGCATTTCTTTTATAGTTTTTTCACAGAAAGGTTTTTCATCTATGCAAGTGCCATATTTTTATTGCAATTTTCTTACTCTTTCCAAAGATATATAATATTTAGGGTTTTCTACATACTTAGCACATTTCTGGTTTAATTTATGAAGGATTATGAATTTAATATTCTATTAGAAGTGTCCCCTTAAGAGACAGGTCTCAAACTGCTCTGAGGACCAAATGAATACAGCATGCTGTCTGCATGTTTGAGACCCTTGCCTTAAACCAATACACTTCAAAAAAAGTCAAAAAATTGTCAAAAATTTGGCTTAAAAAAAGCCCATCCGGTAACCCTGTTTAATGCTATAAACCAGAGTGATCTCAGCTGTTGCCAACCTTTTAAATTTTAAGAACCACTAAAAGCATAATTTTAAATTTGACGCAGTACTAATACGAATTCAGAACAAACAAAAAAACAGAGTAAATCCTTCATATCACTTAAAACGAGCTTGAAGTCACTACCACTTCAATTTCCTGATTATCATCATTTTATGGTAATAATAGTAATACTAAACTCACAAATCGCAATGCAAAACAATATCAACCAACCAAGATGAGTGGAGTCACATATTTTCGACTTTAATCCTGCTTTCTAAAAATAGACAGTGAATCTGATCCGACAGTTGCACTTAACAACTTCTCTTTCAAGGCAATAGGCTACCAACATGGCTGATTTAATTAAAAATTACCTAAACACTATTGAAGGTTGGAATTACCCATGTTGATTGATTGAATCTTTATCCTTGGATTGAGAAAGCTTATTTGAGTACAAAATCCTGGCTGTTTTGCATACTGTACCGGGGTACTTGTAAAGGCTTTGAACCACTGAAACAGGCCCAGTCACCACGTTTGAAAGATTAAAGTTTCCACTTGTTAAAGTTTTGTTGTTTGTACACTATTCTATCCACTAGGTGTCACCGAATAAAGAGCAGTTCTTAAAATATGTTGCTCAAGAACACAAACCGAGAGTCGAACCAGTGTTGCTTCATCTGATAGTTTCTTTGTTTGCAAAGTCAACTACCGTATTTTACGGACCATAAGGCGCACCGGACTATAAGGCGCACTGTCAATAAATTGCTTTGATTAGTTTTTTGTTCATACATAAGGCGCACCGGACTATAAGGCGCACCGGACCATAAGGCGCACCGGACCATGTATAATAGTATATCGGTACTGGTTTTGAGTGTAGGCAATAAAGCACTACCGCACTTGATCCATACATAAGGCGCATCGGACCATAAGGCGCACGATCAATTTATGAGGAAAAAAAAGAATTTAAAGTGCGCCTTATGGTCCGTAAAATACGGTAATTGAGTAATCCGAGTGGACCTGTTCTGCCGTACCTGAATCCTAATAATGATCATGTTATGGTTTATTTATTATTCGCTCTACTACTGCTAAAGTCTTTTGCTGACAGAGCTCATGTTGAATTTTATATCAGTTTTACTATGTGACCAGATTATTAACTGACTCATGCTCAGTGCTGGATGCAACCTAATTCGTACCATGAACAATTCGTACTGTCAGTACTATTCGTACTGTCAGTTCGTACCTTGAGAAGATCTAGAGAAAAAAATAAAAAAAGCCGAAGTCGCTGATCGCAGTTTCCGCAAACATTTTAAAATTTTCCGCAAACAAACAAAAACTCTTAGGATCATTACCAGAAATTTTAAAATGTTTGCGGAAACTCCAATCAACCCTAACCCTTTTAAAATGTTTGCGAAAACTCCGATCAACCCTAACCACTAACTCTTTTAAAATGTTTGCGGAAACTGCGATCAGCGACTTCGGCAAACTGTTAGGATCATTATCGGAAATTTCAAAATGTTTGCGGAAACTGCGAAAAAACGAAAACTGCGATCAGCGACTTTGGCTTTGTTCTATTTTTTTCTCTCGATCTTTTCAGTTTGTTTGTTTGCGGAAACACCCTAACCCTTTTAAAATGTTTGCGGAAACTCCGATCAACCCTTACTATAACCCTTTTAAAATGTTTGCAGAAACTGCGATCAGCAACTTTGGCAAACTCTAGGATCATTACCGGAAATTTAAAAATGTTTGCAGAAACTGCAGAAAAACGGAAACTGCGATCAGCAATGTTCTATTTTTTTCGGCAGTGGCTATTTGACCGGCGCCGGTCTTTGAATCTGAAACACTATTTGACCGGTCATAACGCCACTATACAGGCACCTTTTTCTTTCAAAGCAAAAGACGAGAAGCGCGTACATAAGTTCTAAATTCGACAATTTTATTCAACTCGCTCCATGGCGTGTGCGATACTTCGCCGGCTCCTATTCTAGAGGGAATGAGTTCGATACTATCCGGAAGCGTTCCTTTTTTTTTAACTAAATTTTGACTCGAAGTGCATTTTTGTAGTCAATTTTTAATTTGAGTTGCATTACATTTACATACCATTACTATGTTTTTAAAAGAAGCATTGTATATAACTAACTTGTTGACAGAGGTGGGCAGTAGCGCGCTACTGTTGTAGCGGCGCTACTTTTTTGGTAAAAGTAGCGGTAGCGGCGCTACTTTTTAGTTGGAGTAGCGGCTGCAGTAGCGGCGCTATTTTTATTCCAAAGTAGCGGTAGCGGGAGAGGCGCTACTTTTTTTCAGTCGCACTCCAGCTACCGCTACTTTTTAATTAAAATTTTAAAAAAATGCTTGTTTTTTTGCAATACTGGCGTGGTTAAGCAGCTATATAGCCTAATCGGCTTGGTTGCAAGTTTCGGTCTTTTCTAGCTGACGTCAACTTCTTCGGCGAATATCTCCGTGTGATGAAGTCTATCTGCCAGGCTTTAGACATTCTACAGGGCGAGTCCAAGGCATATTAAGCTACGGAGTCTTGCTTCCAACCATCACAATTTGCGGGAAGAAGTTGACCGAGATCATTGATCTTGTGACCTGTGAGGAATTGAGAGTGAAAGTCCTTGAAGGGGTGAAGAAACGATTCAACAAGTGCTTCAACAACATGAAATGCGTTATGGCATCATGTCTTCATCTCTCCTTCAAGACGTCGTGGCTACAATTTCTGCACTACGTTTCCACGGATGATGCTGACGCACTGCGAGAAAAAGTCAAGACAGATGTAATTCGACTGTTGCGGGAGACATCAAGCCTGGTTGATACCGAGAAGAATGACACCAACACCAGTCATGACTCCGAGGATGTAGGCTATTTTTTGGAGCGTTTGCGCCATCCCGTGAAACGTCGGTGTAGAAAGAAGCAACAATTGTGGACGCCTTTTTTTTCGGACAAGAGCAAGTCCTTGAGCTTTTCGAATACCGAGTTAAAACATCTGTTCATTAAATACAACACCCCCATTTCTTCCAGTGCTGCGATAGAGAGACTTTTCTCTGTTGGAAGAGATATGCTTAAGCAAAAGCGGGCAGGACTTAGTGACTCTCATTTTAAAATGCTCGTGTTTTTGAAAGATGCGCAACAATAAATTTCCCTTAGAATGTTTTTCTATAACGATGTCAAAATGATAGCGTAAACGAATGATAACATTCGTTTTCAAGGTCATTTTTGCGTCCATATAGGGACTTGAGTGTTTCCTAGTGTCATTTTAGACAAAAGTAGCGGTAGCGCGCGCTACTTTGGCCCGAGTAGCGGTAGCGGGTAGCGCGCTACTTTTGTAAATTGGTAGCGGGTAGCGGTATCGCGCGCTACTTTAAAAGTAGCGGGTGCCCACCTCTGCTTGTTGAGAGCAAAAATGTAATGCTTCATTCGGCAAACACGGTCACATCAATCAATCAATCATTTTATTTTTCGTCATTAACGCGTCCGGGACGAAAAAGATACTAACTACAAAAATCGATATAGACCTGCCAGCACGTTAATGAACGGGAAAAGGTGGCAAAACCTTGAAAGGTTTAAAACGTGCCTGAATGAAAAATTATGTAGTAGGTTCAGTGGCGCCGGCAATGTTTTGGGCATCATCTTTTTAATTTTTTTTTTTTAATTTTACATTTTTTTTTTATATTTGGATCCCAACCTGAAGTCAACTCAAGTTGCAAGGGGGGAAGGGGGTAAAAGCTTTCTCTTTTATTTTGAACTTACCGTACTCTTCTTGCTGCTGTTATTATTACAATTTTGTGATTCTATTCACGTATATACAACCGGGGCTACTTTGATCAATTTTCAGCGTTTTCGGATCATATCAGGGCCATAACCAAAGAGAATTTGATGGATTAGTGTTTTATCATAACATTATGTAACCTGGCTATGGATGTATGCATAGTGATTTTCGATATCACTATGTTACCTGTGTTTGTTTTTTAAATCAAAATTTGATCAAAGTAGCCCCGGGTTGGGGCTACTTTGACCATAGACCCAAATCAAGCAAAATAACCATGTAGCCCCTCAGTGGGATTAAATAACCATGCAGCTCCTCAGACATACAAAAAATGAATTTTTAAACAATAATTAATTACTGCATAATAATCAAAGCCCGTAATCCGTCAGGATCACCATTAAGACCATTATACTTTAGTATATGCAATATACATGTATTGTATACTATAGTTGAATATTTTGTTCCTGTTCCGACCTCTCTTGCAGAACCCTCATGGGATCTATCACCACAAAAATATGATTTATATATCCATGAAGAGTCTATCCACGTACAAAAAAAATTTCAGGCGATTTTGAGCAATGATCAAAGTAGCCCCGAGTGATCAAAGTTACCCCGGGTATCAAAGTAGCCCCGGTTGACTAGTTTTAGTTGCCTTTGCAATGTCTTCGAAATACACAGCCACAACTAATCCATCTTCCCCTCTGCTCTCTGCCTTGCATAAAAAAATTAGGGTAGGCTAAGTTTTCCAATGTCACTTTGGATAAGATTATAATTTTTAACGTCTGCAGACAATGAATCAATGTAAAGATTTTTAAAGAATGATTGAACCATAGATATCTTAAATATAGATATGCAACTCAGCAATCGTGGAATTATCGTCACGCTCGACTGACTTTATGGACTTCATCAACAATCAAGGTTGCCAGCTTGGCTAGCGTATCTATGGTAGGCTATTATTGTACGGTTTGGGCTTGGCGAGTGGCGGCTTTTGAGCTCCTTTGGAATATTTTGTTTGGCGTATATTTCAAGTTTTCACAGAATAGCCTACTATGAAAAATCAAGACAATAATCTTTCTTCACGTAGGTTATGCAACTTCTGTTTCATGATCGTTGGAACTACCATTTAAGCTTATTTCCAGTGACTCATTAAAGCTTGTTCTAGGCAGCTTACAAACCTGAGATAGAGGGGCGCCGGAACGATTTTAGGGTGAGATATACGGTAGCGATAATGCTGGGCAACTCGTTCGTTTTCCCGCTATTAGCCATGAAAGTCGAAATGTGAGACAGATGAATAATTGCAATAGCTTGAACAAGAAACGAAAGGTAAATTTCACATTCATAGCATCACAATCTGCTGCAAAGTATAAAATGTGTCCACGGGATAATTTGTGTGGGCCTACTGTAAGCTATAGGCCCTATAATTTGGCTAAAAGCGAATAGCAGAAGTTGTTAGCCTATATTGCAAAATGTGCAGTAGCTTACATGACCTTAAAAGGGCACCATTGCCCCCATCCAGAGAAAATTTGAGGGCAGGGGGCATCCTCCCCCCTGCTGAGACAGCTTCATTAGCATCACGGATCCAACCGCCAAACCAAGACAATTTTAATGTTTGATACACACCATAACTAGGCTACCAAATGCTATAGCACAGCTTTCGGTAGCCAGCAGTAACTTTCATTTTGGTAACACTCAGTAGATTAATTGAATAAAACTTCAGCTTGTCCTGGAACTACAGCTCCAAAAAAGGTCTTTACCTACTTATCAATGGTTGACAGGCTTGTTGTTAGGCATTGTCGGAAATTTTCAAGCATTTTCAGGGGTTGGCAGGCATTGTAGAATAGCTACTTTTAGGCATTGTCTAGGATTTCCAGGCATTGTCGATCATTATCAGTGGTTGACGGGTTTGTTAGGCATTATAGAACATTTTCAGGCATTGTCGAACATTTTCAGGGGTTGTCGAGCATTTTCAGAGGTTGTCAGGCATTGTAGAGTAGCTACTTTCAGGCATTGTCGGTAATTTCAAGGCATTGTCTAGGATTTAGGGGGGGGCAGAGGGTGCAGGTACCCCGGACCCCCGACTTTTAAAGGGCCCCCTACGTGAAAAAAATGTGATTTTGTGTTATTTTTTTTTCTTTTAGCTTTGGTGGTTTCTGCAAAATGCTGTGCAGTGCTGGATTGATGCTACTGTAGACGTCGAGGGGGTGTTTCGCGCCATAGGCGAATTTTTTTTCACGGGGGCTCCTGATCTAAAAGTGCCCCGGGCCCCCCATCAGTTAAATCCGGCCCTGTGTGAAAATGAAATCAGTTTTTTATCAGATTATAATCAAAATCAAATATCGTAGTCTGAAAGTGCCGCCCCCAGACGTGCCGCCCGGGGCGGTCCGCTCCTCCCCCCCCTAGCTACGCCACTGATTGTCGGACATCTTCAGGCATTGTCTAGGATTTCCAGGCATTGTCGAACATATTCAGTGGTAGATAGGTTTGTTAGGCACTGTCGAACGTTTTCTTGGTTTGTCGATCATTACCAGGTTTTGACAGGTTTGTCAGGCATTGTCGATACTTATGATAGCCAGGTCATTTAAACGCTGCTGTGTTTGTGTATACCGTAAATACGTTTACAACCTACGCAAAATAGAAAGGGATCATTCTGCTGCGCATGCAGAGCTGGGAATGAAAATGCATGAAAATGTTCGACAATGCCTTACAAACGTGTCAAAAACCAATAATGATCGACAATGCCTGGAAATCCTAGACAATGCTAGGAAATGCCCAACAATGCCTGAAAGTAGCTTAATCTAGAATGCCTGACTACCCCTGAAAATGCTAGACAACCCCTGAAAATGTTTGACAATGCCTGACAAACTCATCAACCACTAATAATGATCAACAATGCCTGGAAATCCTAGACAATGCTTGGAAATTCCCAACAATGCCTGAAAGTAGCTACTCTACAATGCCTGACAACCCCTGAAAATGCTCGACAATCCCTGAAAATGTTCCATAATGACTACCAAACCTGTCAAACACTGATATTGATCGACAATACCTGGAAATCCCAGAAAATGCCTGGAAATTCCCAACAAATGTCTGAAAGTAGCTACTCTACAATGCCTGACAACCCCTGAAAATGCTCGACAATCCCTGAAAATGTTCGACAATGCCTGAAAATGTTCCATAATGACTGCCAAACCTGTCAAACACTGATATTGATCGACAATGCCTGGAAATCCTAGACAATGCCTGGAAATTCCCAACAATGCCTGAAAGTAGCTACTCTACAATGCCTGACAACCCCTGAAAATGCTCGACAACCCCTGAATATGTTCGATAATGCCTGAAAATGTTCGACAATGCCTCACAAGCCTGTCAACCACTGATAATGATCGACAATGCATGTAAATCCTACACAATGCCTAGAAATTCCCAACAATGCCTGAAAGTAGTTAGCCTACTCTACAATACCTGAAACCCCTGAAAATGTTCGACAACCCCTGAAAATGCTCCACAACCCCCCAAAAAGCCGACAATGCCTGACAATGCCCGACAATGCCAGACAATGGGTATTTAGAGGTACCCTCTGTGACTGTGATTTGTTTTCAATCGCCAGAATCTCCATAAAGCAGTCCATGCGGAACGAGAATGTGACGTCATCACAAGCAATCCATACGTCAACTTGAAAACGAAGAAAATTTTATTTAAACAAAAACCAAAAAAATATATTAAAAATAAAGTTGTTTTGCTGTGCCAAGTTTGAAGTCAATGCATACAGCCATAGCTACGCTGTTAGCCTTCAAACATCTTTACGCACCACTGAGTTGCATATCTATATATAAGATATCTATGATTGAACCCAGAATTTGTCAAGATAGAGTTGCCAATCTGAAATTCAATTTATCTATTTATCAAGATTTATTTTATTGATTGATTGTATCTTTATCCTCGGACTGGGAAAGCTTCTTGCAGAGCTTAATCTTGGCAGTTTCGCATACTTGTAGAGGCCTTGAATCACCGGCGCAGGCCCGGTGACCGAGATTGACAGAGTGAAGTTTTCGATTGTTGAAGTCTTGTTGCCGGGGAATTATTTCATCCATTAGATTCCCATGAATAGAGACTGGAGAGCAGTCCTTAACGTGGGTTGGGTTAGTGCTCAAAGTGCACATCCCGAAAGTCGAACCAGCGCCGCTTGATCTTGAACTTTGAAACTTCTTCATTCCAGAAGTCACGCGCTAACCAACTGAGCTATTCATGATTCTGTGAAAAGTCAATAATTTTAGCTACCGCTAAATACGGCACATTATCGGGGGAACGGAATGCACAGTTGCACACACTTCAAAAATAGATACAGTACTCAGCTCAATAGGCTACCACAATGCAGATTATATCTGAAACACTCAAATCTACACCAATACGATAGCTTTTGATTATCAGTAGGCAGTAATATAATCCTACCTCATACCAGAAGAAAAAAGGCAAAAGCAACGACAATCAAAAGAGTTCATCTCCTAGTTGTCGTTTTGTTGTTGTCGTTGCTGGCCGGGAACACTTTTCATGTCTAAAGTTAACTGGGACATAATCTCCTGGAAAGTACCCTGGGGCTGAACTAATATCGAAAGGCAAGCGCATTTGCAGTAACACTCCTGTGTGAGTCAGGGGCGTATCCTCAATGGAAGCAAGGAAAGCATTGCTTCCCCTGTCAAAATTCAAAAAAGAGAAAATGATATTTTTCAGTAAAACGATTTTGTAATTTCTTTACCTGAATACAAATTAGAACGGTTATTAACTCATGTCTCCGCATGATTTCAGCTCGGTTTTAATTTTAAAAACGTTGGAAGCTTACGGAAGCAAAGATTCGTATCGCTCCCTTGCTTTCGTTTTTGCTACACTAAGAAACAAGTGAGAGAAAGGAAAAAAAGCAGCGCAAAGTTTGCTCGATTTACGTTTCGTTTAACTCATCCATGGAAGCAACTTTTCAATTGCTTTCCTGCCGCAGGGTGACCAGATTGGCCAAATTCCTCAAATTAGGCTTTTTTAAACCACTTCTTCAAAATGCATAATAATCAATATTTCTCAAATATTTTAACCTTACCACATGAAACCATGTTCAACATTGTTCAATACATGTTCTATATTTGTTTAATACTCGTAATGTGGCGGATTAAAACTCATCCGCTACAGTCAGTGGCGCCGGCAGGGGGGGGGGCAGGCGGGGCAGCTGCCCCCCCAATGTTTTGGGCATCATCTTTTTTTTTTTTTATTAATACATATTAATATTATTTTTTTAATATTTGGATCCCAACCTCAAGTAAGTCAACTCAAGTTGCAGGGGGGGGGGGGGGGGGGGGGTAGGTAAAAGCTCTCTCTTAAAAGAAAGTATGGAAAGCCTTGATGACTAAATAGAAGCAAAGATATAGACTTTTTAAAGTTTTAACTAACGTCACATTGATGTAGAAAAATAACAACCTATTAAATTTTTGATACCTCCCACTCCCATGACTTCTTCCGCGCGCATTTTAGCATTGGTTGCTTGCAGTGATTCTTTCACTTAAACAAAACGTTTTGTTTCAGCAGTTTTGAGTTGTTCGATTCTTCAGTTGTAAAGGAGACTCAATTTCTCCAATATTTATCATTTATGTTTCTTCTTTAATCTCAGCAGAGTATAAAACTTGTAAAAGTTTTTCATCCATACGACATCATGAATGAAATTACATCTCAAATCGGCGTAATGACGTAACATCATCTAAACATTTTACCGAATAATAAATTAACAAATTCGATCATCAAAAGTGGTTTGGTGGTGGTAAATATTACGTAATGAAAAAAATGTGATAAGGTTGGAAGACATTACGTCATGTATTTTCAATACAAATACAGTATGAAGTTTAAAATTTATTCTTTTGTTCATAGTCGTAATTCACCTTCAAAGCGGTACTACAAAGAACAATTAACGATAAGGGGGGCATCAAGAATATGTCGACATGACTTTTAAGGTTTACGTCAGCTCCGTAGATCAGTAAAATATAAGGTTCTCATTATCGTGATTGTAAGCCGCGGTTTTTCTCTAAAAAACAGATTCCCGGGAAGCTAAACATTTTTTCCAGCCATGGTCGAAAACAAGAGAAATTGAATAATATACCACTGTCTTGCACCAGTGGCGTAGCCAAGGGAGGGGGGTTCGGGGATTTCAACCCTTCAAATTGAATTTACGGATGTTAATACATTGTTTACAAGAACAGTTTTAGCCTATGATGTAATTTCTCGTCAAACTGTGCAAGGATGCAAGTCATCTGCATCTCCGTAGATCAGTAAAATATAAGGTTCTCATTATCGTGATTGTAAGCCGCGGTTTTTCTCTAAAAAACAGATTCCCGGGAAGCTAAACATTTTTTCCAGCCCTGGTCGAAAACAAGAGAAATTAAATAATATACCACTGTCTTGCACCAGTGGCGTAGCCAAGGGAGGGGGGTTCGGCGGTTTCAACCCTTCAAATTGAATTTACGGATGTTAATACATTGTTTACAAGAAAAGTTTTAGCCTATGATGTAATTTCTCGTCAAACTGTGCAAGGATGCAAGCCATCTGCAACTGCTGAGATCGCTTGTTCGATCTAGATTAACATCTAAACAGCTATTCGTTATACAAAACTTAAATATATCAGAAATAACCTAAAGTAACTTCATTGTCTCAAAGCTTTTTGTTTGACACTCATCAAGATGTATGATCTCTATGACGTTACATTTTCCAACTTTGGGTTGACTTCAGAGCATAAAAGTTAGTGACTTACCGGAATAAGATCGTTTTTTGAATCAACTAAGGAGAAAATTGATAAATAATAAAACTGTAATAATCTCGCAAAAAAAAGCAATCAATCTATGTCTCTAAAACAAAGTTTGCCCAATTTTAAACCAAACTGTATTAAAAGAGCGAGTTTTGCCAATACCAAACATTCAAATATCTCAGTCTGAAATTAGCAACAAGAAAACATAGAGACTTAGCTTTATTTTCAAAAAATGCCGAAGAAAACATGATCTTATCCTTTTGCTATGCCACCGGACAGCACCATTTTACAGAAATATTCATACCCACAATTTTGTTGAAAATGCTCTCAGAATGCACCAAACGGAAAGTAATTTTTCAAAATTTTCTGGGGGAGGCCCCCCAGACCCCCCGCCGCTAAGTGTCGCCTTCGGCGAACACGCCATCGGGCTTCGCCCGCCGGCTGTCCCCTTTCAAAATTTTGGACTATGCTACTGTCTTGCACTGTCAATATTTTGCCCCCCAATGTTGAAGGTCTGGCGGCGCCACTGGCTACAGTCCTTTTATACTTGCTATTTTTCGGGCTATACTTTCAGAATTATTTTTGCTACAATTTATTGAAATCCACTACAAGTCATAAAATATATGTATATTTTATTATTTTTAATAGAAACAGGTAAATACATTTATTTGGCCTTTGTAGTTTTATTACCCCGAAAATGAAGTGAGCATTGGTTCTGAAACATTAGGGGGGAAGGGAAGGTAATTTGATACACTTTTAACGTTTTTGCCTGTTAACTGAAAATTACGCGACACACACTATTGATTTTAAGCTGAAATGAAAGTCTGATCCTTTACACACTTTTTGAAAACATTTTCACTCTTCTATTTTTGTTACTTTTTTTTTAATTGAAATTTTAAAAACATCACTCAAATGTATCAATTTACCTTCCGTGGAAGGTAAACTGATACACCCGGAAGGTAATTTGATACAGTAAAACTAACACAGAAATCCCCTTTGACAGCAAAGCAATAAATGAAAATTTAATATGTGGTTGGCGTGCTTGGGTTTAAAGATGACTGTTGAGACCTATGTGTGCGGCGAAGCTTCTGCAGCGGGATGGACATGGGAAGGATGATTGGCTGGAGTTCTTATTCAATGGGGGTGCTTTGCGCTGTTCTCATTTTTGACAGCGGATAGCGTTTATGCCTACGAAAGCGTATATAATAGTTGTTTCCCAAAGTAGCAGGTCTAGTTAATAAAGAATAAGTTATTTAATTAATAATTTGGTGATGTAAGAGACATCGCAAACTACAGACCTATTGCTCTTGCCAGGCGCGGATTTATGGGGGGGGCCCCCCAAAATTTTGTGAAAAATTGTAGAAATTGTATGTTTCCGCATCAAATGGTTTGATATGCTTCTAAACAGCTGATATTAGTCCCTCGGCATTACAATTGATGAAAATGGTTGTTTTAATGTCTATTTTATAGCATATCGTATATGTCGTAGTATCATTGTTCATATCTGTTTAGCTTTTTCTTTCTTTTTAATGGATTTTCAAATTTTCTGGCCCCCCCCGAAATAAACTCTTAGATTCGCGCCTGGCTCTTGCTACTGTCATTTCTAAACTATTTGAGCATGTTGTACTTTTTTTTATTAATGATTATCTCACAACAAATGATAATCAATTTGGCTTTAAACCTAAGCATAGCACAGATATGTGCGTTTTTGTACTTCAGCAAGCTGTGTCTTACTACAGAAAATGTGGAAGTCCTGTTTTCTCTGTATTTTTAGATGCTTCGAAAGCATTTGATAGGTTAAACCACAACCTCCTATTCAAGAAACTAATTGAACGAGGAGTGCCGATATGCCTTGTTCGTCTAAGCTTAATTGTTTATTGGTATACCCATCAGCGGATGTACATACGCTGGGGTTGTCATTACTCACAGTCTTTTTCTGTCAGCAATGGTGTCAAACAGGGTGGTGTCCTCAGTCCTTACTTATTTGCCGTGTATATGGATGATCTATCGACTGTATTAAGCAAAACCAAGGCAGGCTGTTACATAGGTATTACACTTGTCAATCATCTCATGTTTGCTGATGATATTTGTTGTATCTCTCCAAGTGTTCATGGTCTGCAGAGTATCTTGAATGTGTGTGAAGATTATGCGCTTTCTAACGATGTCATTTTTAACTGCAAAAAGTCATTTGCTATGTAGGGGAGACTCGGGTAAGTTGGCCCAGCAAAATGTAAAATTGAATTTGTGAGCTAATAACAAAACATATGTTAAAGCGAACGTTATTGAAGAGTAGAGAATTTATCACTCTAGAAGTGGACATACTCTTGCATCAAACCAACATTCTTAGGTATGTAATATTTCAAGTTTTCCGAAAAAATAAAAATGGACCATCTTGCTCGCCTGTGCAGGTAATTTGGCCCACCATGGAAGGTAAGTTGGCCACGTGGCCAACATGTCCATCTCTCAGTATACTAAACAGGGGAAAAGCTCTCTTTCTCCTCTATTTTACTTTCTTTCTAATTGTTGCTTGTTTTATTCAGGCATACATACATTGTACGCATTCATGTACCGGTATGGTTTATAATATAATCTGCTATTATAATGCACAAACGACGTTAGGAAGTGAATTGTTGTTATTGATCGCTTAATGCTGATGTAAAGCCGCGATTTACTTACTTATGGATACTTGATACTTCAATCTTGCAAAAAATAAGTCATCGTATTAATTAGTCCATTATCATTCTATATAATACCTCATGAAGGCAAGTCGACCATGGTGGCCAACGTACCCACCCACGAAATGGGCCAACTTCCTTGCATGGCAGCCATATTGCAAAAAGTAAAATTTATGTCAAACCATTGAGCATCTAACAACGGCTTCACCGTCAAAGTGAGCCTTAATAACTACCCTAGCGTTGCACTCACTAAATAATAACCTTTCTTATATAGTAAGAAAAAACTCACTCGACATTTAAAAAATTCTAAAATCCAAAAAAATTAAAAATCATAATTTTTCATACCAAAATCGTGCTCACATGTTTATACTGCATGCTAGAGCCTCCCAACCTAGTGGTAAGGTAGTTTCAACAGCACTTTCACAGTATGCGTATAATACGTTACAATACCTATTGCACTTAAAAAATTATTTAGAGTAGGCCAACTTGCCCATTGGGCCATTTTACCTGAGTCTCCCCTACTTCCAAACCAATCACTTAAAGTTAAATTTGAATCCAATTGTACGGCTCAATGGAAGTGAGATCAAATTCGTAGACAGTGTCAAATATTTGGGTGTTTTTCTTGACACGGCAATGTGTGACGACAAGGATATAAATCGACAAGTGCGATCAATCTACTGTTCTGCCAACAAATTAAAACCAAAATTTTACAAGTGCTCCAGTGATATTAAAAATGTTCTATTCCGTTCTTATTGTACTCCAATGTATGCATGTCATCTGTGGGAAAAATATCATCAACGTGACATTAATCGCCTGCGTGTTGCCTTCAATAATGCATTTAGAATTATACACAATTTGCCTAAACACTATAACGTACGTAAATATCAAGTCTTGTGCAACATCATAACATTTGATGCATTACTTTGGAAATATGTTTTTTTTTGTTGGAAGATGCGAAGTATCGTCTAACTCTATAGTTGCCTCCCTGATGAGGTCTGATTGCCATCGTATATCAAATTACCGTCTTCATTATAATAGTTCTATGTATGCTGTTATCTAGTTTTGATGGCTGCCATGTCATCTGATTGTTTTTATCGTTCTGAATATTTTCAGTTCTTCTAACTTGTAACACTACCTTACCATTGTCTGTAAACTTGTAACAGTAGATAGTCTATTTGGTGAGATTTTGTGCATTTGCAGTTTGTGTATTATTTCGTTGTTTTTCGTTGTTATTTCGTTGTTGTTGTTCGTTATTTGTGCATTTGTAGTTTGTGTATTATTTCGTTGTTTTGGATATGGACAGCTTTGTCTGATGCAAATAAATATTATTATTTAAATCAACTAGATCAATGACAACATCTATTACAGTCACAAAAAAGAATTTAATATACTGTATCAATTTATCTTCTCCACATGTATCAATTTACCTTTTTCAAAAAAAGTTATAAAATTCTGATTTTTATATGCTTGGATGCACATTGCAGAAAAAACGTGACATACCCTTGAAGCCTTATCAATGAACTGTCAAATGAGTTTGGTTGCATCTATCAAGAACTTTCCTTTAATTTTCCAGACGAAAATATTCATGAGTTAAAATTTTTACGAATTACTCAAAAAACACACTTTTACAATTTTATGCCACAAAAACACGAGTTAGCTGCATGGTGCAATTTTGTAGGCATTATTTTCACAGATCTTTCACGTGATGACAATATTTTTGACTAATATTTTTTGTGCATTTCTGTAGGAGGGGTGTATCAAATTACTTTTCGTATCAAATTACCTTCCCTTCCCCTTATATAGCAAAACTTTTACAGAAACATACGATATGCTATGTGTCCTTGCTATAGTGTAGACCAGAAGTGTTCAAATGATTTCTGCCATGATCCACCACAGCCAAACCTGACAACATGATGATCCACTAAATAAGAATAGTAGTCTAAACATTTTGGACATGCTTTAATTCCATGGTGCTTTATGTAAATGTAGCCTACCCTACAACATATTGATAACTTTGTAAAAGTCAAAAGTGAAGTGTGCTACAGCCAGGGCCGTTGACAGGATTTCTCGGGCCCGGTACCAATTTACTTTCGGGTCCCTTTCATCGACAATGTTATGAATGTAAAGGTTGCTGTTAAAATGAGGATGACACATGCCCTTCAAATAGAAAATTAAGAGGAATAGATCAAACCCGATATTCCAAAAGCATGGTTGTTTCACAAATCTTGCGTAATCTTAAAATTTCCCGAACCGCGAAACTTACTATATGTATCTCTGTTTAGTGGTTGCTTTTTTGAACTTTTATTTGTCACATGGCGCTAGCGTATTACCTTTCGATTCCATTGATGTTTTACTGGTCATTCTAGGCTCACCAGAAGAGAATTTAGAACAAAGTTAGTGCAGACTGTCACAAAGTTTTCAATTTGATTTGGAAAAGGTTTTTGGGCCTAGGTCAAACATTCAATGATTCCTGCAATCTGAAAAGCGGTTTTGGTCTAATTTTTAGACCAGAAATAGGGATAGCAATCTTCTTACCTGTGCCATTTCAAGTTTTGAGGTTAAACAAACATTAGCTTGTTTATTTTGAAATTCGTGTTTCGGGTTATATTTTACTAAACATTCGTGGTTAGGGAAATCACTATACTAGACTAAACTAAATTCTTATTTGACTGTTTGGTGGCTGAAGTGGCGATTTTACCACCAGAGAGCTTAAGTGGGCCCGGTACCCGGAAGGGGGCCAGGTACTTTACCATCTGATGGCTGAAGTGGCTGTTTTAACCTCTGATGGCAATTCCTTTAGATCTGATTATATTAAGATCTTGATAATGTTTGAAGTCGAGGGAAATCTTTTAAATCCAGGCCCCTTAAATATTCCGGGCCCGAGTCCAAAAGTACCACCTAGACCCCCCCTGTCAACGCCAGAAAAATCATGAGTTGGTTTAGATCTCACAATAGCATCGATACGGGCTTTTTATCACCCTACTGATATCCTCAAAAGCTCATGGACATGAGCATTTGTCAGTTTAATTCTATGCTTGTTTTTTACAAAATTTATTGATGAAAACAACGACTCACAAAGGTAGCCTATACGTAGAAGCGAAGCAAGGCTTCTAGCCAGCCTGGTCATAACTGGGTACGGGTACCTTTCTAAGGTTACAAGTAATAACCAAAACACATTTGCATCTGCGATACAAATCTCATCTCTTTTAAGATTACACACTTCAACCTGCATTTTAGACACCAGCAATGCATATTCAGTGTAAAGTTGGGTTTTCCATTTTTTTTGTCATCAACATCAGCAGACTGTGGATGAGAGAATAGCTGCATACCTGAACTGATAAACATGGCAATAAACATGTGAGGGCACAAATCGACAAGTCTTTGAATGCAGGATGCTGAAGCACACCAAACCAAAATGCTTCACTGTCATCCACTCGTATCCCATCTTTTCCGTTGACATTGGAAGATCCACACAAAAGTTAAAAAGATGCGGAACCGGATCGAGATCCGCCATTTGAACACCACCGGTGTAGACTTAAAGAATATGCAAGAAATTTGGTAAGCCTATAACTTTTCATTTTCTTTATCGGTCCCAAAATTATGTCGAATGGAATCCCTGACAGGATTGGAATTACTAAAGTAGGCTTAGGTAGGTCCATCGTTTTTATAACGGAACGGTTTGCATTTGTCTTGTAAAATTTTAGTTCAGTTTGGTTTTATTTCTGACCGTTAGGCCTACGGCAAAAATAATACATGCCAACATGGGCTGTGATCTGGAAAAAGGAAACTAATAGCAATGATTCTTTTAAAACCTTTTCCTTGGTGTTCTACTGTATGATGACCATTTAGTCTAGATATTCAAGGTTCTGCAACAACCCGAAAATAAAAGCGCGCTGGTTTGAACTTATCTTAATCTCACTAGAGTTAAATGAAACATGAGAAGAGTAAACGCGGGTGTAGGCTAGGCTTGATTTAGTTTAGACACTAATACACCAAGAGAAATTAAGACGTGTTGTAGCAAAAAAGAAAGTTGGTTTGGCTCCAACGCGTTCTTTAATCCTGCGTAAATTAGTTCTTTTTAGTAATTGAACGAGAAAAAGCAATAGTTTTCAAAAGAAACAAGTTGGCCTAGGCTACATGTAATTTGGCGCTTTAAAGGCCTAAACGAAACAGCATTTTCTACTCCAAGTGTAGAGTAGGGGAAGGTGGGGCAAGAAGTCACAAAATTTGCTAATTAAACCATCTACACGCCCTGGATGGGAATTTCATAAACATTTACGAACTAAGGTTTACTATAATTACTATCATACTTTGAGTACTTGAAGTAAATATAATATTCCACGTAACTATATTCTTTATCAAAATTTTTCAACATTTTGATTGAGCACTGAGGTGAGACTTTTTACCCCCGCCTCGGGGTTAGTTGTCACAAACCTTGGGGTAAATTGTCACAGGCAGTTTGTAACCCGTAAAGGTTATTCAGGATGCAGTACAATGGAATTAATATGATAATACAGATAGGCTACATTAAAAAGCCAATTATACATAGTATTCACTTTTGTTGTTATTTGTTGTTGGTACTTTTGGTATTTGTTGTTACTTTTAAAATTGACTCATGTGTGGAGTCCAAAACTACTGCACATTGTACTCAGATAATTGAGAGCAGTGAAAGCTAAACGAGTTTGCTCCTCGTTTTGTTTGTCCACAAAGTGGAATTGGAAGCTTGAAGACAACATCCTCCAGTAGATGAAGGTAAGTATCAGGATTTTCAGAAAAATGAACCTGCATGTTTTCAAATTTATCAAGGCATTTTTTCCGCATGAAGTTTGATCTAATCTGATCTTCGGTGACTTCTAAAACTCACCCAACGTGATATTGTGTGACTCGATCACTTTCGAATTTCACAAGAATGTGGTCGTCAATATCTATGTTATCAAGACTAAGTGGTGTCTGGACACAAATTTCATCATCTGAGTCTTCATCGGTGATATCATCGGACAAGACTGTTTCATCTGAGCTTTTATTGACCTCACTTGATGATTCTGGTGCTGGAGTTTTGGTCTTGTTTTGAAATTTTATCACTCTTTTAGCTGCTGTTTTTTTCCCTTTTCTTTTACTGTTCTTTTCTTTTTCCATCCGTTTCATAACAGGCGAGTCTGTGTATATCTCGGATTTTTCCTTCTTACTTTTCCTGGACTTGGCTAAATTGTCCTCCATAGTTGTGGTCAGCACTTGGCGGCGAGAAGTATAACCAAGCTGGACGTTATTCAGGCTGTTGTTGTTAGCCTTCCTAGATTGGAATAAGGTTTGTAGTTAACATCATTGTTGCTAGCAGATTTTCTGATGCTCAGGCCACCGTTCACAACCGCTTCTGCAGCAGCCTCCGCCGCGTCTTTCGAATACCGTCCATGTTCAGTTTTCCTTTTGTAGTTATAGGCACCTGCAAAGATATAGGCTAAGCTACCAGCAGTTTTATATGTGTTAAAGAAAAAAGTAAGAATTATTGGTAATACAGTAGGTTTACCCTAATTATAACAGAATTTACTGAAATACACTCTGATTGAAACAAGAGGATTAATCAAGTATTAGTATTGATCCTCACACAATGTGACAACTTACCTCAAAGCACCATTAGTTTCAAAATTCCAAATTCTGGTCAACATGCTTCAGCATTTTAAACGATAGCTTCATTCATAGCCTATGTTACTGACATTTGTCACTACTAACAGAAACAAAAAGGTTCCGTATAGATTCAGAAACGTTTAAGTTGTATCAAAATACCTACCTTGGGCAATTCGTCTTCGCAAGAAGCAGAAAATCACTACAGGTTATTGTCTAGAATCTAAACCAAGGGTTTTTAACCTTTTTTTCCACCTTGACCCCCTCAGAGCAATCAATGTAGTCATTTTTAACTAGTATTAAGTTTGTCAATGCGTGCACCTGTTGCTGAAAGAACTTTCAAACAAAATTGCCGACACTAATTTTTTTCAATACCATTGAAAACGATACTGAGAAATCTATATTTTGTCTATATTTTGTATAGGATTTTACATAATTTTGCTTTTTACCATAGCGTTGTTACTGGTTAACTTTAGTCTGCACAAAACAACATAGCCTACAAGAACTGAGTGAAAAATATCGAATGCTTTCCTATAGTTAAAGCCTTTGCAACGTCTGAAAGCTTAAACGATATAATAACCTCAAGTAGAAGAATGGGCGATTGCGAAAAAACATAGTTTTTAATCTTTTCTGGCAAAAATGAATTGAAAATAATACACTGGAAGTTCAAGCGCTTTGCGAACCTCCGAAAAACGGCTCGCGACCCCCAGGTTGAAAAGCCCTGCTATAAACTCAATTTCGGTAAAAGTGGCGCCTACGTGGTTTTGAAAATGGGCTCTTCATATGTATTGACTCAACTCAGTCATTTGTTTTTAAGCAAAAACTGTACTGTAATGGTATTAGATCTGTATCACTATTAACCTTACAAAATTGAGGGCCGAATTTTTCCAGGGCCTAAGGCTATAGCCTTATTAGCCTAATGGTTAATCCGGCCCTGCGCACAGGGCCGAAATACCATAAGACCGGCACTGACTCAGGCTTGTGACAACTTACCCTTGTGACTTTTAACCCCTCTCTCCCCTATACAATATGCAGTAGGTAGTTTTGTTTTTCGTATCCAGGCTTGCACCCAGTGGTTGAAGATTTAGATTAAGTGGACGGGAAGGCAAGGAAGCCAATCTTCGTGTCCACCTTCAGGCATGCCTTAAAGTGTCCTGCCAGAGACACAGCCGCATGCTCTTGAGCGGTGTCGAATCGGCGCCCTTTCGATTGCTGTTCCAAAGCTCTCACCGAAGTAGGTAGTCATAGCGTTGTATAGAACAGAATAAGCAGACTATGCCTAATAGACTTTGGATAAAAAGCTCACATTGTTATAGATATTGCCTAAGGCCTACCACAAGCGCAGAAAACCAAATGATAAAGAAGTGCAGTCCTAATTTAGATTATACAATGTTGGTAAAGAGATGACTTTTTTCAACCATAAACAAATAATACCAAGCAACCACACGGCATTTAAACATACGGTAATACATTAAAGTAAACATAAAATACGAACGTTTTCGGCCATACACATGTTAGCCCTTTTTAAGTAACGAAAAAAAACTGATTTTACATCTACATTAAAAATAAATAACTGATCTACACAATGAATTGAAAAACGACTGTTTTTGTGGCTGGGCTTAGAGTGTTAGGGTTTGTCAAAGAAAAGTCTGAAACAAAAACAAGAAAATATTTCCTTATTTTGTTGCGAGTCTTTAGAGCTTTGTATCTTTGGTGAAATCTAGGCTATGAACTTACCTGTCGTCAGAGATGCTACGGACGTTTAAGTGGAGATTGGGAGAAACGTTTTTCTGAAACGTGAATACCCTACGCATTAGCATATATTTGACGTTGAAATACGGAATTAGTAGAAAAATAAACCCATCTGGCCAGTCTTAGTTATTTTTAGCTTAGTTGGTTGGTTTTTAATCTTTTTCTTTGGGCTGAGAAAGTCTCTGGAAAGTTTTCTGGCCGTTTTGAATACTTGCATACTAGAGGCTTTGAACCACTGATGTAGGTTCATTCACTGAGATTAGCGAAGTGATGTTTCCAATTGTTGATGTGTGGTTATTAACTTCTGTGATTTTTCCATCCACTAGGTGCCGCTGAAGGGATAGCTGACCTTAATCCATTGCTCTTGCGCACACCCCAAGTTTCTTTGAGCACAAGAGCGGGAGCTTAGCCAACTGAGTTGTGCGGCTAAGCTTACTCATCTTTCAGTAGTTCAATCATGCAAAATAATTCAGTAGTTTAGTTAGGTATCGTTGCATCTCATTTTTCATCACACTAAAAACGAATAGGTCGTTTTTACTGAAATTAGGAGAAACTCGCAGAATATCTAGTTAGCGGTGGTATAGCGCAGCGGGTAAGGCGCTCGATTTCCAATCATGCAATCCTGGTTCGACTCTCGGCTTATGCTGGTTGTTGACATACACCGCTCACCTCTACCCAGGGTGTAATAAATTGGGTGGGCATAGTTGCTGAAGTAAAGGCGGCCAAGAGAAAAGAACTGGCCACCCTACTCTCGGTAGTGCCGAAGGCTTAGTATAATGAAAACCGTATTATCTTCTCATCCCCCGATGCTTGGATTCAAGCATGGGACTCACCTTTACCTTACCTTACTCAATGAAACCGAATTATCGTGCACGCAAAATTCAATAATACAGTAACAATTGGATTTTCATCAAAAGCTATTTTCGCTACACGTAAATTTATAAGTGGAATGCCGACTATTCGACATTTTAACCTAAGTGCTTAAAAAATGAGATAATTTTAACATCGAAGATGCTAAAGATTTAAATAACCAAAAGTTTGCTTCAGCAGCCAAGCGTACGTCGTTCCAGACAATCCTTGGTACCAGACAGAAAATGCATCCTTTTGGTCTAAATTGATTTTGTATTTGGCTTGGAGTCTTTACAGTAGATGTATGTCTGAGTAGCAAAAATAAATTAAAATGTGACATTTCAACACGATTGTGACGGGA
Organism: Aplidium turbinatum; assembly: GCF_918807975.1. Classification (NCBI taxonomy): domain Eukaryota; kingdom Metazoa; phylum Chordata; class Ascidiacea; order Aplousobranchia; family Polyclinidae; genus Aplidium; species Aplidium turbinatum. Next base: position 16,562,438 of record NC_137480.1, on the reverse strand, counting down.
AAGTGTGACGGGAAAGTTTAAATTTTTAAGCTTAGCAGATTGCGATGTAAGCTATTAAAGCGGTTCCCAAATAAATTTTATTTATTAGGTACCGTACGATACCTTTGTTTGTGGCATCATTTCATGCAAAAATATTGTAAAAGTAACAAACCATAAAAACAACTAGAAAATAATTTACAGGCTTATACATTAGCATTAATTGAATATTAATGTGATATGTTCGACCTTCAACGCAGAACTTCTTACATTTTTTTATGTCATTTTCTCACCACCCAAACGAGGTTAAATTTGTCTAGAAATTTGATGGAGCCGAACTCTCAGACACCGACCAAACTGTTTTATTTTTGGACTCCAAGTTTTACTCTGTCTATTTGTTTTACATATTTTGCTTCGTTGAAGCTTTGGTATCCCTCAAAATTGTAGTTCAGGTTCGCTCCAGTGGTGCCCTAAGTCCACCGTTGAACATATAACCAGGGTCTTTCAGAGAATAATTTGGGCCCGGTACCAATAATATCTTCAGATCCCAAATAAAAACCCTTCTAAGAATCATGCAATATATCGAAAGAATACGCGGTGGCTTCTTCAAGTTTACTGGCCCTTAAAATCGTTCCGGACCCTGATTTAACAGTACCACTTGGACTCTCTGTTACCGCTACTGCATATAATATAACTGTCAAAAATAAATCCAGTACGGTAGCGTAGACATAATACTGAAGCAGTTTCGAAAACGTAACTACCGGATGGCAAGACATTTTATTTCTGTAAAGTAGACTACTAATCTTCTGCACAAAATTTAACACAAGTAAACTAAAATAGAAATTTAAAGTTTCCAATATGTGAAGCCAAAAACATAAAGGCAAAAAATCTGTTGTATTACATCTTAGCTTCCTTAAAGTAATATAAAAACTACCAGCCGTGGTGGGTTTGAGGGTTGAAAATGTTTAATGATTAAAAGGCACACCATTGGAACGTTTGCTTATGTAAAATAAGTCTTTACAACATAAAACAGGCTATAGCAGTTCTCTGACTGTATCGTAAATAGGTACCGTTTTCATTACAATCATTAGTTACTTCAATTACCGCCTACATTACCTCCATTACTTCATTTGAACTTTCATGAAACCATGCACGCTGTAACTTAGCCTTGCTGGCTGCCATGGCACAAAGATATCAACAGTTGTCGTTTTGATAACGTTAATTTTGACGTTAATTTAACGTTAATTTTAACGTTAATAACGTTAATTTTTACTGGTTGTTTGAACAAAATGAGCTCGTAATAATTTTCGTTTCAAATACTTTTGCTCCGCTGCTGTTTGTATACAGCTGTATGCCATTCATTTTTGTATGTTTTAATTTTTCTTTTTGATTTGAATATGGACATTCTTGTTTGAGGAAAGTAAATAATAGAAAAAATATAGACGGCAAGAAGCATTTGAAACAAAGCTGACTTTGAAGCACATTGGCCTTTTGAAGCAGCGATAAGCATCGAAAAATCCCGCAAAACGTTTATTGTTTACAGCATAAAACATTAGCCTAACCCTGCCAAAAAAAGAAAATATTTACTTAGAAAGTTTCGTCTGATTATTTAAGGCTTGATCGGCCGCTTCAACCAAATTGTTTTGACAGAAAAAGAAAACCTTGTTTGAGGAACTTTCGTCATAGTTTGAGAAACCCCGAAGGCCCGAAGCACGATTTCATACGGTCGATTGACCGTATTTTTTTCTTTTCGTGATTCTTAGACGGAGCCCTAGCAGCAAAGGAAAACAACTGCCATGTGCCATTAGATTTTATATGTGCTTCGGTTTTTTTACAACCAATTAGGAACGTGACTTGACTCAAGTCAAAAAGTTCGGAAAGTTTCTTCCATTCACTTCGGTTACTTCAACTTGGTCGTAAATATTGAACATAGTGCTACTTGAGCAAACACCGTAGAGTTGTTTTGTCACAAAAATTTCTTTTTATTGGTAGAAGAGAAATCTATATTGCTGTAGAATCTCGACGAAGATGAATAGTTTTAGTCAAAGTGAAGCGTTCAACAGAGTTTAGATGATTTTACAGTTTTCTCACGCGACTGAAATGTTCTTGAATACAACGACAAGTGTTCTTGATGCAAAAGACAGTGTGTATTCACAACAATTGCAATCAACAATCTTTTCAAGTGTCTGGGCTGTGCTTTTGTTGTACATCATCATCGCATTGTCGTTTTCTTTGTTAAAAAGAAGAAATACAAGAAACGTGAATGGTAAGTTAATATACAACTTAATCTAATTCGAGTTTTTAACTCGTGCTAAAGTGCCAGACTGACTTAACAAGAAACCGTAAGTAAAGCAAGGCACGCACCATGGAAACTTGCATAATATTATGTGGGTAAAGAAAATACAATACTTGAATGTTTAGGCTGATATCTTATTGAAGTTTTAGCCTACAATAAATTTGTGTTTAATATTACTATTGAGCATTGTGCTTCCGTATGCATGAATTTCAAAGTTACCCTTGAACATCCCATTAAACATACAAATAACTAACAATTTTTTTCAGTCATGCTTTTATAATGTTAATCATTGTATAAAAAGACCTTTGTTTAATTTCATTTGTTTTCATAAACACTTATAAAAAAAAAATAGACCGCTTTATTTGGGTTATTGATTTCCACTAGAGCTGTTTGAAACGTATTTTGTGAGTCGAAATGAGAACAAACGTTTTAACAATTTGAAATGAAACTGAGGCAAAAAAACTTAAAGTCAAAGCAAAGTAAGCTAATAAGCTTATAACATTTCATGGAGCTTTGCTTTCCACTCACATTTGAAAGTCTGTCATGTCATTTTGAAGTGGATTCTGAAAACAATTATTTTCAATAAGTTTAAATTAAATAGGTTTTTTCTACCATTAGGTTTTTTTCTACCGTGCTGCAGGCTACTTATATGTTGTGCCGAGGTTAAACTTTCACAATGGACTGTGTTAGAAACATTTTAGACAGCATGCTGTTAGCATTTGCTTGCATTATATCTTGATCTTGTTTTTTTTATGTTTAAAAATTTTAAGTCTCACTAACTTCCTACAGAAACCTAACATAGTCTCGCAATTCTTAATAATTAGGCTATGTATATGAGCAAACGAAACTCAGCTACAGCAAGGCATTAAACATGGTAAAAAAAGCAAAACTAGAAAACGTGCATAAAAAATGAAAGATACATAAAAAATATCGATTTCGTTTGCCCAATGTCGGTTATGTCATGAGAGCACTTACAACTTCCGGTCAACTCGAAACAAAAGCTAGCGATTGTGTCTTGATAGATACAACCGGGCACTCTTGAAGGGCATTGAAACAACGTCCTCTCCAGGAGCGTTGACAGGAGTCCAAGGAGTACTTTTAGACCCGGACCCGAAATAATTTTAGGGACCATAACCTTGCCAAGGGTCCCGAGAACTTGAAGAAACCGCCGTGTATTTTTTATACACTGCAATTTTCTTTGACGTGTCGTGATTCGGAGCCCCAGAGTCTTATTGGCACCCCAACCAAAATATCTTTCCAACGGCCCTGATCCTCTCAACACCGGGAGCATACGCTCATCTCCCAGCCGTGTCAGCTAACAAATCTGTTTTTAACATTGATTCAATGAATGTATACATTGAATCAATGTAAAAAAATAGATTAAATGACAATGATATATGCATTGAATGAATGTAAAAACTAGTTGGGGGTAACCAATCTCACATATTTAATTTAGAGTGGCGGTGAGTTTTAACTTTCCAAACAACTTTTAATGGATTTATGTTTTTCAGCGCGGAATGGTGTCGTCTTCTCTACCAAAGTGGGGTCAAAAGTTTTGGAAGTATTAACTCTTATTGCCACATGCGCGTTGCTGGGCTTCATGCTAGTCGAAATACCACTCACACAGCAGCAGAGCCGTCCTTTCTGCAAAATTTATCACCGAACAACTACAATACTTGCAATTGTTGTATTAGGAAGCGTGTATTTTGTTTTGTGGTTTCGGGTTTATGTCATTTTTTATCGACATCCATTGATAAAAACAGTCACTAGCAAAAAAATACGATTTCTTAGTAAACTTGCTTGCGTCATGTGGTTCTTGATGGTTGTGATCAATTCTTATTCTTTTCTCAGCGCCACAGCTTATGCTACCACAAAACTAGGCTGCATAAAAGTACCTGACGAAAAGCACACGTTAGTTAAGTGGGGATTACTGGTTGCTTCGACTGTAATATTTCAAGTCACATTATTGAGCTTACTTGTTTATCCGTTGGTTTTGCACAGGCGAAATATGCTGCATGTTGGTTTTGACTCTTCGTCTGTGATGCCAGTGATACGACGAGCATTTGTAACTGCAGCAATCTGTGTTGTTTCTGACGCCTTGAACGTTGTTTATGCTCTTGTAAATGAAGAGCCGATTACTTACGTACGACATACTGTATACGGCTGCAATCTAATCATCAATCTTGTTGCTTTGATTTGTTCAAGAGCAGATTGGAAGGAAAAAGTTTTTCCATTGTGTTTTATTTGCTACAAGAAATCTATTACAAAGCAGCCAAAATGCACCGTTTATCACATTCCAAATGTGCATGCAATTGAAGCATACCCATAGTAACCTTTCGTAGCCTTGTAACGACATTAAAACTTTCATCGTAGGCTATTTTCGAGGATAAAAGTTTTTAAAAGGTAAACTTTTCTTTGACTGTAGAGTAGCCTACCGGTATGTATAACCTTTTTCGTCTCAAATAGGATATATTTTATTTTGATTTAAAATACAATTATTTTTTATGCTTGTTCTTGTTAAGCAAAAAAACTTTAGCCTAAGACTATTCCAAGGCAACCACTTTATCTGGTCCAAATCTTTATCGAATCTGGTGCGAATCTTACCAGATCTTCACCAGATTTGGACTAGATAAAGTGGCTGTCTGAGTTGTTAGTACGCAAAAAGAGTAGCGGATAGAATAGTTTCACAATGATCAACACTTCTACAATCAAAATCCTCTCTCCGTCAACCTCGTTGTCAGGGTTTGTGTCAGTTGTTCAAAGCTTTTGCAAATATGCAAAACTGGCAGGATTAAGCTTTCAAAGATGATTTGAACCACTGACGCTGGGCCGGTTACTGAGATTGACCCAGGTGAGTTGAGACAGGCCCAGTCATGTTGGTCACGTAGTGAAACTTTAAAGGTTAGTCCAGTGTTAGTTGTTTTCACTCACTTTGTAGATACCGTAGGCTACCGCATAAGAATAAAAACACCATCCACATAATCTGGTCATTTCGTAAGAGATGGATGTTTGGTTTGGTTGATTGGTTTTGAATCTTCATAATGCATAATGCAAATATAGAACGCATGAATGCATTTTTCTCTGATGCAACCATAATGGTGAAAGAAGAGACAACAGGTTTTAGATAAGTCCGTTTTTAGAATCTTAATGGTTGTGCACGATTTTAACCATGTTTTGTGTAAGCAATTTTATGGTTTCGTCAAACCTATTTTTTCTTATTGAAAAAAAAGGGAGCAGCAAAATATTAATGGCGTGAATAAGACAAACAAAATGCTTTTTTAGCTGTTGTAGGCCCAACTATTGCTGCATAGGCCTATAATTACACTGGTCAACACGATTTTTGCGGTATAAACTTTGATAATCGATATAGAGTAGTCTAATTGTGGTTCGCTGAATCCGAATCTAACTTCAGATTTATTCTATCTCAGGTTTTTGAGATAGAGACAACCAGATACGGCCTGATTTGTCACATTTTGCAGAAATTTCCAGGTTTTTCTAACTTTGGGCGAACGTTTAAATAAATTTTTCTAAAAATTAGATTTTTACGCTTTGTTTATTCTTTTCCCCAGATGACACAATAGGTTTTAACATCCTCACATGTTGAAAAACTAAGAAAATTTGATTTTGTAAATTTTAGTCAGACTGTTAATTTTCAATAACAGTCTGATTTTGCGTTTTTCAACTTACTTTTTTTCATTTGCTACTGCTTCCCCAAGGCAACAAAAAAGTTTTTTGTCATTAGGAAACCGCAAAAAGTAAAAACATCTCAAAAAATGTCAGTCAAGCACTAGCAGTAGCTGCAATCAAAATCTGCAAAATGTGACAAATCAGGCCACATCTCCAGGTGGCCATGAGACAACAAATTGTTACTTTTGCCAAAAGTGAAAGATTTGACGTTAGGCCTACGTTTGTCACATAAACAGTGCTATATCGATATCCAGTATTAGCCCATGTGCCATGAGATGCATAAATAGCTGAAATACATCCCAAACTACAATTTTGATAGGCCTACAAATTTGCCTTAGACGTAAATTTATTACTCTAAAAATTAATGACAAGCTAAAATGGAAGCTAAAAGTATAACTAACCACCCTCTGTCAATGTTTTGCATCAAATCACAAAGATTGAAGCAAGCCTATGGCAATGTTTGTCCAGTAATCTCACTCAGGGCCGTGTTAACCGCCCCCTGTGCCCCCCAGACGGGGAGGGGGCACGGCTGTTTCGAGGTCCAATGATTTTAGTTTGTTTAATGTTATTTTGACTGCTAAAAACTAAACAATCTGTTACCAAAGCTTGACACTCAACAGCTTAAACCGGTGGTGCCCAACCTTTTTGACCTTGTGACACCCTGACCTTTTGACCTTGCGATATCAAGGAGATAAATAGTTTGCGGCACCCTGGCAAAACTGGATCAATTTTATGGGTGTCCGACGTTTTTTTTCGTAAACAGTTGTTCGTAAAACAATTGTTCGTAAACAATTGTTCATAAAATTAATTCTTCGTAACACAATATTTCGTAAAGCATTTTTTCGTGCATGCAATTGACCGTAATACTAATTGTTCGTAAAACAGTTACAATTCTATAGCCTACGAACAATTAATTAAGGTAGCATATAGCCTATGCTAGAGATGTGCTAGATGTGACGTGCTGTAGACGAGCAGACAGAGTGTAGAGTCCCTGATTCAGAATGGTAGCGAAAAAAGAAAGCCAAAACTTTTGCATGGTGGCCAGCTTTATTACCAAGATTATAGTGCACTTAAGGCACAAGGGCAAGAAACTACTTATTGGAAATTTGAGCATTGGGGGGGGGCTGGATTATGAAAAAGGGCACTTTTGTTGCTGAAAGGCCAATTTTTTTAAAACTTTTAAGATAAGATATAGCGATAATGCTCATCTATCAGCTCACTATCGAGTATTAATGATACAAGTGTCCGGTATACAAAGAAGGACATCATGCTATGTTATAATGATGTAGGCTAACCCAGTGATTCTCAATCTTTTTTGGACCATGGACCATATTTTTAACAAAAATAACCGATGGAACACTTTGCTATGTTGACTCCTCATGAACGCCACTAGTTGGAACTGTATTACACATAGGCCAGAAAACTCAAGGGCGTGCTCAATCTTAATCCTTAATAAAATAATTCGTAATTAACTAATTAAGAAAACCCTCTTAAAGTGCCTCTGACAGGAAAATAAGTTCTCTAAATTTACCTAAGATACCAAAGAGACGACACTAACAAACTTCCCTGATCAACAAATCGTAAAAAATATCAACAGGCTACTAAGTTACACGCTTGCAAACTTTCGTTCACTTTCGGTAAATCTGGCACTCATTTAATTGCGAAAATAAAAACGGCAACACCGCTGTGACGTCACCATGGGTGGGAAGGATACTTTCTTTTTCTGTGGTGAGTTGGTAAGGTATGGTACGACTACTACAAAACGTCAATGTGTGGGGCTCTATTGGTCTAAAGCATGTGCAAAATGAGAATTACCGAAATGAAAAAGTCAACTTATTATTACAATCAGGTTTAGATGAAATAGGTTGAGTTTATTTTTATCAAACAGCATCTCAATTCAATTGAAATTGCAGTTTTTCTAAACTCCTGTAGGGCTACAATTTTGATAATTTTTTATTTGTCCTAATCTGGCTATAGCCATTTGCAGTGTAACAGCAGTATCTCATAAACAGTAGCCTACCCTTAATTAATGGTTGAGGTAATGCATGCAAATTGCTGTTTATGTGACAATGTCAGTGACAAAGACGTGTGCTATCTTTTCATGCTTTCAAACAAAACAAGGTGCTGAGAAGAAAATAGTCAAAGTTTTCTTCAAGTGTTCGAAAGTGGATGGACCATACAAAACTAGTCGTATATGTTCTCTTCACTTCACTGGAGATGATTTTGTTCACACCACCAACCTTGGATCTTCCCAGCAAAGAGTGGCGTGCTGGGAACTCTAGGTGGTGCGTTTGCCACAAGTGCGAGTCTATGGTTCAGCCCAATGAATGTGTATGTTGCCATGAAGTGCCACAGACGAAAGAACTTTTGAAGAAAGACGCATCTACCTGTGTTATCAATTTGACCGATTTTGAGGCACACTTACATCCTGCAGTTCTGAGGACTTTTTTTATGAAGAGCAGGAAGAACTGGAGAAAAAGCAATAAACCGAAAGGAGAAAACGGAGACCTATCAAAAGAGTAGCCTAAGGATGCTACATTAGGCTAAAAATACCCTAAACGCTAAAAAATGCACACTAAAAGAACTAATTTTATTTCCTTGCAGGCAGTATCGGTAATTATTCGCTTACAGGCATGTATTGGAGTGGATACTACATTACTACAAGGTGATGCTCTCGGAAGCAACAATCGGATTGTGCTGCCGTCATGCATTGTTTGGCGAATCCGAAACAATTTTCAAGTCCAGATGGCCGTTACACCGGATTTCAATGGCCAACTGAAGGTACATTATGAGAGAGAGAGAGAACTTTTATTTATTTATGAATAGTGATGAATGATGATGAATTAAATATGAATGATGATTCGTACAATTTCTTCATTTTTCACTTCAAGTATATTTTAGGTTTTGTAGGAACGCATCCAGTACAGTTTTATTAAACTGCAAAAACAATAAATCTTTGAAAAAAGCAACCGCTTGTACCAACTCCGACCAAACTGTGATCCACCAATTACATCTAGAAAGCATTTGCTTCATCCGTCGTTAACGACGCCCACCCAGGATGACGTAACACCACCAAAGTCGTCCCAGAGCATGGAAATATGGACTTTCGCTAAGCATAGTTCTGCGCTAGGAAATGCTTAGAAAAGTTACAATACTTTGGTCCAACCTGTCAGGGGCACTTTAATATGCATACTCAACCTTAACTACTTGAATACACATAATTTTATTTTCAAATTTAATTCTAACAAAACATCATGCACATGTTGTTTCAATAGAATGGTAATGTCTGGTAATGTCATGGTAATGTCTCAGTCTTGCCTTCTTAGCAACAGGAGCTTCTAACACTTTGTTAATTTGAAAGCACTGCAGAATACAGTACTTAATTTAGCGTCTGAAAAAATATAACATATGGCATTCATAAAATAATTTAATTAACATTCAGTGAAACAGCGTATGGCTCTACACTCCGTAAAGAAACTTTGTACCATGAAGAAGCGCAATCTTCATGCACTGATAAAACCACAACAATTACAGCAACATATGATTTATTGATTAGGCTTGCCAGCACTTCACTTCATAGGCGTAGCCAAGAGGGGCGAAAGGGGCCATGAGCCCCCCAAATTTTTAAATTTTGGATTCCGAAGTTGAGCCCTTTGTTGAAAATATAATAAAATTTGTAGAAATTTATAACGTTTTCCAAGACATCTGGCTATTAACACCCACAAGGATTTGTTTTAGACACACAGAAAGACACCAATAAAGTTTGCAAATCGTAAATCGCGCAAAATTTACGCGATTTACGCTTCTTTTAACTAATTTGTAGAGCAATTTCAGAATGGTTTACTCTGTTGGGTTTTTGTGTAATTATTGAGTTTTTGTGTAGCTGTTTTCGGGGTTCTCTAATTTTAGCCGCAGTTTTTGACCGTTTGTGAGTAAGTTCATAAGGTAATGGCTGTTTGTCTGCTAATAAATTTCATACAAATATTACCCTGAAAGTGTTTCCAAAAACCGCTAGAATCCATTATTTGAGTGTAATTTTGCAAAAAATTTCCGGGGGTGCATGCCCCCAGACCCCCCTAGAATACGCGTGCCTTTGGCACGCTCTAACCCTCCACCACTTTTATTGATTCCCTTGCTCAACCCACCAGGATACGCCACTGCACATCAGGTGGCGATGGCTTAATCAAACACTTCGTCGTTCTCATCATTTCATCAAATATTTGGCCCCCCCAAAAAAATGTTCTGGCTACGCCACTGCTTCACTTATGCCTTGAACAGTTCAACAGCCTACTCGTCAACTAGTAAAATAAGTTCAAAAACTGCTGAGCTTATGCTTATCTGGCACTTCCAGAAAAATCGATCAAAAATCACTAAGTAGGCTAAACATGATCATTATGTTTGACATGCAATCATGACATACATGCTATATAATTCTCTTACACCTGTATGCAGTCCTTAGGCTACATAATTTAATGTAGTAAATGATAAATTTTGAAGAACGTTTTATCAAGGATTTATAGAACTCTCTGTGGACCAACAGAAATTTCAGGTGGACCACCAATGGTCCACTTGGACCACGTTTGGAAACACTGGCCGCTAACCTACTGTAGGTTGCAGAATTTGTGGTGTGAATATTATTTTGAGCTTTTGATTGAAAGCTTTTGATTATTGTCGAATATCTCAAAAGCTAGAGCCAATTCGAAAAAACTAAGTGCATTTTCGGAATCATGGGCCTTAAAATACTTTAAAATGACTCTCACCTTTATTTGTTTTTGTTAGCCTGTGTTATAGGCCTAATTAGGCTAAAAGCGAATAGCAGAAATTGTTATATTGCAAAATGTGCAGTAGCTTACATGACTTTAAAAGGGCACCATTGCCCCCTGTCTCTCCATGATGTCCCCCTGCTCCCCGCTTCCGGCACCCCTGAGTAACAACTGAAAAATTGTTCACAAACAATTGACCGATCACCTGTTTACAAACAATTCACTATACGAACAATTGATGTATATGAAGAAATGATTTACGAAGAATTGTTTTACGAAGAATTAATTTTACGAACTACTGTTTACGAACAATTGTTTTAAGAACAACTGTTTACGAACAATTCACCTATAACCAATTTTATGAGGTTTCTGTATTTCAAATAACTGTATGAAATAACACAGAATCAGTTCTACAACATAGCACGCGTGCATAAATGTATTTATTCAAAAGTCAGTGTGAAATTTGGGCTTGACTTCTTGTAGAAAGTCCCTTAATATCTGGGAGCACTATTCGATAAAACCACCCGCATTTCTTCCTAGACTATAAGCAGTCGTTCTCGTTTTTTAGTTTTTATGTTCGTTTATACGGAAAATCTACTCTCGCATAGGTATGACGAGGAAAACTGCAGAAAAAGCACAAAAGCTTTCTTTCCAACGCAAGAATATTCATTTTGAATTTTTATCCAGAACTCGTCGAGAGGCATCTGCTTGTGCATAAACTTAAAATTTTCATCGTTACGAATGTCAATTAATCCTTCTTCTTCTTTAAGATTCTAAACAATATGAGAGTCCAGTAAAAGTGGATTTTTCACCCATACGTAATTTTCTGTGGACAAACTGGGAAAATATTTCTAATTTTTTTCTTCCAGGTGATGAGTTATTAATGAGACAACTTCTTTGCTTTTCATTCAGAGAAATGTGAAAGCATGTCAACATTTTCTTTCTCCACTTTTAAGGACCACATTTGCAGTTTTTCTCTCAGTGCTTTCATTTTATCGGTTGAAGTTAAGAGAGTTTCATTTTTGCCCTGCATTTTCACATTTACGTTATTTAAATGGTCGAAGATATATCTACTAAATACGTTAGTTTGGAGACCCAATTGTAATCGCAAAGCAATTCACAAAATTCCTTTTGCTTTTCAAGGCTGAAAAAAGGGAGCATTTCATCCTTCAACTCATATAGCCTAGTTGAGAAGGAGCGATCTTCCTGGTGTCAGAACTACCTGACTACTCACCATAGAACAGCGAGCATTGTGTTTCGCTAACCATACCGGTGTACCCTCCACACTAGCCATCAAGACTTTTCCCAAAAACATGTGTTTCTCGGCAGTCGAGTGTAGCAAAAACTCAGCGATAGACACGTGTTTCGCCCATGAGGCTGGGCTCATCAGTCCCGCACCACTAGTTCTTGCTACAGTTGACTGCCGAGAAACTCATATAGCCTACTCGTGACAATGCTTTTCCTCTTGACAACCATCTTACTTGGGACGGCATGTAACAGAAGATTAGCATAGTTTGTTCCCATTTCCTTACAAAGCTTGGCAAATAGACGTGATTTAAGTGGTCTACTTTTGATGTATAGTTGACCATTTTGACAACTTTGTTTAACACTGAACCTAATGTTTTTCCGACAAGAACTTCGCGATGAAGAATACAGTGTGTTGTTATAATATCACTATTTTGCCTTTTTGCTAACGATACAAATTCTTCAATTGACCTTGACCCAACCATCAGTTTACAATGGTTTGCAAACAATCGCGCAATTTTATAATCGTTCTGGGTCACACAATCCAATAATTCATAACTGCAATTTGACTTTGTGCGCGTGAAACGCAAAATAAAATCATGAGACCTGGCAATAATGATGCGTTTCAAACGTTTTTGTGGAAAGAACAGCAACGAGTCAAAATTTCTTTCACGCTATTTTTCCTGGGCGAGAAAACGAAGGCTTGCTTACCGCCAGCCCAGCGACTTCCCCACTCAGAGACTCTCCAGAAAGGAGCCGGGAATAACTACGAGGCGCGAAACTTAATACGCACTGAAACCAACGCCACCTAGAGGAAGAAGGTCGTTTTATTGCGTATTTCTACCACATCATGTGATCTGTTTCAACACCTTTTGATGCAGTTACGTTTGATTCTCGCAGAGCCTATATCGTTGAGTTTGAGCTAGTCAGAAGTACTGTGCAGTTTTTTTTCCTTTTTATGGTTATAATAAACCATTGCATTTTATTCAGATGTGGTTAAATTGTATTTATGTTATTCCTGAAGAGGACATCTTGTGATGTTGAAAACGTTAGATATTTAATTTGTTGCGTAGTTTTGTGTTTCTGTAAATGTAATAAACTTGAATATGTTAAACTTGATAACGTTGCTCGGCTTCGTATGCCTATGGTTCAATAAGACAAACTCTCTACCAAAGCTCTATAAGTCTTAAACTATATTGCAAACATCTGTATGCCAAATTATTGAATTATTTAAGCTTACAGTTACCATTAACATACCATTGTACTATTTGACTTGCCAGGGAATCGAACCTAATTCACTAAATTTGAAACCAGCAGCACGATAATCCACAGAACGCCATCTTACTTTTCTTATATTAAATTATTTCTATCGCATATGAACATTTGAGTCTGCATTTCAACTTAGTGTGAGATAAACCTTTGGCCTCTGTTTGGTCACATCAGAAATTCAGTTTCCAGTCCAGATCCTACTATTAAGAAGTCCATGGCTGAACCGTTTAGTTTGACTGTTTCAAATAAATCCTATTCATAAATAATGGCATTGTTTTCTCTGCTGATTTCTCTGCTCTTACGAAATTTTCTAGTAATCCTCTCTAGACTCTAACGTGTTTTCGATGTTCTCTGTAGGCACAGAAAGCACAGAAATAGCTTTTCAAACCGGCGACTTGGCAGAACAACCACTTTTAAGTTTACGCTTGAATAGCGTTGTTCTGCTTGTTTAGATATTGATTAATTGTTCGAAACAGTGTGATGCCTTTTTTGAAACAGCAAATGTTTCCTTTTTACAGCGTTTTTACATTGTCAGATGCTTGTTAGCTGTTAACTCTTAGCAGACTGCTGAGCTGTTAGCTGGATTACAACTTTCACAAATGCCTGAACTGCAAAATGTGGAATATGTACAAAGCAAGTATTACAAAGCAAGTAAATGCAAATTAATGAGTCTGAATGCAATGTCGGTTTTGTTTAAAAATATTTGTAATTTTTAGGTATGTGAACTTCACTTTCACAAATATGACATCAACAAGAGTACAAGACTGTTTCTGCATTTGAAGAGAGAACAGGAAAACAGCTGTCCTATGATTTAAATGTTTCGAAATTAGTACCTGACGCCATGCCATCTCAATTACCAAATTGTGCATCATATTTGAGCAAACCTTCTACATCCAAAAGAGCAAGTCATGATGACAAACTTGAGACAATAGAAAACGCTCAGCTCTCTCAAGCCATTGCAAACAGCAAAGAAGAGCTTGCCATTTCTCTGGAAAAAGACATCTTGACTTCAATTGAAGATCTGTGAGGAAAAAGTTCAAAATCAATTCTTCATAGCAGATTGTGGACGAACGTGATAAAATATTGATTTGTGAAATAAAGAGCCATGTTATAACTGTGCCTGTTGTTACCAGTGCAGCGGTTTTAGATGAACAATTGAGCATGACCGTACACAGAAGCTCAGTAAATTTGCCAAAAATTAGTGATTATGTTTTTCCATTGCATGTAAATTCCATATCCACATTGGAGAGTGTATTACAATTGTTGTTATTGTCTTTTGAAAATTGTACCTTTCCAAGTGAAAGCGATTTTGTATTAAAGTGCAGCTTGTTATTAGTATTATAATGTCTATTAAAAGTTGTTTAAATTATGAAAATGTTATTTGATTTATTTGTCAACAGCTAACTTTAATGACACAAAAGCTACCGGTTTGTCCACCATACTTTTTAATATTTTTGTCATTATTTGTGTGAAATGTGAAACTGTGTTGCTTGTCACTACCTACCTTGCTGGATATTGTTGTTATACCGTTTGTAAAAAAATGAAATGTGAGGAATGCAAAGAACGCATTACTTGTGCAATGTCGGATGTAAATAGTATAAGTAATAGCTACATTGGTTATAGGCGAATTCTTCGTAAACAATTCTTCGTAAAGCAATTCTTCGTAAGCAATTCTTCGTAAAACAATTGTTCGTAAACAGTTGTTGGTGAAATGAAATCCGTAAAAGAATTTTTCGTAAAGCATTTCTTCGTATACATCAAATCTCCATTGCATGCACGAATAAATGCTTTGGGAAGAATTGTTTTACAAAGAATTAACTTTACGAAGAATTGTTTTACGAAAAATTGCTTACGAAGAATTGCTTTACGAAGAACTGTTTACGAAGAAAACGTCGGACACCAGCTACATTAGTGCAATCACTAGAGGAGGATTATTATACCTTGATGATAAGATTATACAGATTGTTCAAATAAATTATCTTATTATGGAACAACTATCCGCAACTAAACAATTTCTATTCTCAAAGAACCAACGGCAGCTGGTTTTACAAACAACGTTATGTGCTATTTTGGATTGCGATGTTGATTACTTGTCAACAAAACACTTGTGAAAAAGGTCACAGCATGTCAACAATAGCAAACATGACTTGCTGGGTATCCACAAATTCTTTACCCATAATTTTTGTCGCAAGGAAAATGATAGATGAAATTGTTCAACAAACACTGACAAAGAAACGTAAACTGCAAACTGTTAATTCGTAATCTGCTGTCATTTATATGGTATTTAGTGATTGTGCAATTTATGTAGGCCTACTCTGGTCTGTGTTACAATGCTACCTTTTAATAAGTTAATTATTTTATGTTGCTATATGAATTTCAAAATCCCTTACAATAGCATTCTAATCATGTGTATGATATTGATCGCCAACTGTGATAGAATTGTATATCCGTACAACATTTAATGTGAGATAATGCTCGTTTCTCTAATATTAGATTATAAAAAAATTGTAATGTTTACCAATCGTGCGTATCAAGTTTTATTACAGCATTGTGGCATTTTTTGATTGCATACAACAATTATTTGTTTATTGTTGCATGATTTTTGACAACACGTTGATTAAATTTTAAATGAGATCTGACTTTCATTTGTATTCGTGATTCATGTTTTAATACAATAGCATGGTGTCCGACAAATTGTTCGTAAGCAATTGTTCGTAAAGCAATTGTTCGTAAAATTAATTCTTCGTAAAACAATTCTTCCTAAAGCATTTTTTCGTGCATGCAGTTAAAATTTGATGTATACGAAGAAATGCTTTACGAAGAATTGTTTTACGGATTTCATTTTACGAAAAACAGTTTACGAACAATTGTTTTACGAACAATTGCTTACGAACAATTGCTTTACGAACAATTGCTTACGAACGATTTACCTATAACCAATAGCATTATGTGAGCATCACTTGATATTGTGTATTTGTTTGCGTGCGTGGAACTATGGTCTTGAATAACTTTGAATTTGGTGCATTTTGAGAGCATTTTCAACAAAAACGTGGTTACGAATATTCCTGTAAAATGGTGGTGTCTGGTGGCATAGCAAAAGGATAAGATCATGTTTTCTTCGGCATTTTTCGGAAATAAAGCTAAGTCTCTATGTTTTCATGTTGCTAATTCCTGATTGAGATGTTTGGTATTGGCAAAACTTGCTCTTTTATTGCAATTTTGTTTAAAATTAGGCAATTTTTTTAGACTGAAAGCATCATTCTCAATATCGTGACGTCACACGCGTGCCAAAGGGGGGTTGTAACCCCCAAACCCCCCCCCCTTGGCTACGCCACTGGTACATACAGTTGCTTACAAACACAGGGGTCACAATGATTTCTTACATTTGTGTGACATTAAGACACAGATTGTTGGTTTACTACAACAAAACACAAGAACATAATGAAGCAAGCTTAAAAGCCATTGCAGAACTCTATTCACCATACGAGTTTCGCTGATAATCTGAACTACACGTGATGACGTCACAAAACAAATTCCGCACTTAACGGGTTAAAGTTAAAATAAAGAATGGGCCGCACTATTGCAATATCTCGCAGTACCCTTGAGCATTGCAATTGGCACCACGGGGTGCCACGGGAACCACTGGCTTAAACTCTCCCTGTCATATAAATTTTGCTTTGTTAAAACGAACCTTGTTTCAAAGACGAACAGTACCGTAGGCCTATAGCCTAGTCTACATGTCCTGTTGAAGCTTTGTTTTGGAAACTATAGTCTACAACAGGGCTTCCCAAACTTCTTTGCTCGCGACCCCTTTTTATCTCCTACAATGCTTCGCGACCCCTTGCATTTAAAACGACAAACAATGCGAAATATATGTTTGTGATATTTATTGAAAAGCTTAAATCTAACGAAAACCGAAAACAATTGACCGTTCTCAGTTCAGTTTGTTTTTATGTATTTCTCACAGTAACAACGAAGCCTATGGGCAGCCTATAGTGAAAACAAAACAAAAAGCAAACATATTTATTCAGTGTGATGGGTGTGACTGCTTTCTGCAACAAAGCAAGTCCAGCCGTGGCTCAGTGTGTGTTAATGCAGGTCTCAATGTTGTTTAGGTTGGAACGGTAGGCGAAGTGAGACCATTTCAGATAAATCATTTTGACATTTTGGTTTCCACAGGCTCTATTTTTTGATGAACGCAGCCGCAGATCTACAAGTTTTTTTCGGGGGGGGGGCAGAAAATTTGAAATTCAATTAAAAAGAAAAAAAAAAAGATAAAACAGATATGAACAATGATACTACGACATACACGATATGCTATAAAATAGACATTAAAACAGCCCATTTTCATCAATTGTAAATGTTTAACAAATAAAAAAAAATTGCTAAGCATGCAAAGTAAACTTGAGATCTGGTTTAAACCCTGTATGCAGTGTCAATGACTAATTGGATATTTGTATGTTTGCAGGCATATACGGTAAATGATTGAAATTATAATGAAGACCAAAAACTACAATACAGCTATTCAAGGTTTCAGATTATTTCAACTGACGTCGTTTAGTTCAGCGTTGGTTTCAGCGGTGTCCGACAAATTGTTCGTAAAACAATAACTTTTCGCTATTATTATGCTTGAAGTTGTCCATAGATCAGACTCCGTTAGTTTCTTTCATACAACTTCAAATATATTTTAATTGCAAAATTTGTTAGAATAACTTCAAGCATAATAATAACGAAAAATTATTTCTCTCCCCTCTCCCCGGGATAAGTTAAGTCTGCCCTGGGACTAGTATCAGCTGTTTAGAAGTATATTAAACCATTTGATGCGGAAACATACAATTTCAACAATTCCTCACAAAATTTCGGGGGAGCCGGCCCCTTGGCCCCCCATAAATCCCCACCTGAATGAACGCATCAATTTTATATTTCAATGCAAAATATTGATGTTTTCTCCTAAGAGGGACAAATTAAATTTGTTTAGTTTTTCAAGTAAATTTGACATTTGACATAATTTCAAAAGCTAGATGTTATTGCGACAATGGTGGACCAAGACTGAATTTCATTCTGTTGGAAAAATCACGATTTCGGTTTTCAACGTTAATTGGCTAGCCATTTTAAAGCTTTGATTTTTGAAAGCCACCTCACTTCGCAATGCAGTAAAAGAGTTTTTAACTCCCATTCCATTTCACCTCATAAATTTTCAAAAATACCGGCAGCCTACTGAGTGCGCGACTCTTAATAAAGTTAATAACTGTCACAGCATCTCGCACAGAAGTGTTAATATGCAGTACCTTATGCAAATTGGTATACTTTCTGCGACCCCTGAAGTTCGTTTCGCGACCCCTTGAGGGGTCACGACCAGGGCCGGATGCACCATTAGGCTAATAAGGCTATTATATAGCCTTAGGCCCTGGAAAAATTCGTCCCTCAACTTTTGTAAGGCTGATAGTGATACAGATCCAGTGCAGTTTTTGCTTAAAGACGAATAACTGAGTTGAGTCAGTACATAAGTTATGAAGAGTCCATTTCCAAAACCCCGTAGGCGCCACTTTTACCGAAATTAAGTTTAGAGCAGGGCTTTGCAACCTGAGGGTCGCTTGGCGCTTGAAACTCCACTGTATTGTTTTCAATTTCTTTTTTGCCAGAAAAGATTAAAAATTATGTTTTTTCGCAATCGCCCATTCCTCTACTTAAGGTTATTATATCGTTTAAGCCAGTGGTTCCCTGGTTCCCAACCTTTTTGTTGTCACGGACCCCTTTAGACAAATTATTAATTCTGCGGACCCCTATCCTAAATTTTGCCTGAAACTCAATTAACATTGATTATTGTAATAATTATCAGGTTAAACAGTTGCTCAAATAAGAAAATGAATGAATTGTTTAAGAAATGTCAGCAGTAGGCTATTTGAATATTAAGGTGACCCAAAGTGCCATGCCGAAACTTTTTCAACGTAAGCAAATTTAATGAGAGGGCTGTTGTTGCCTTTCCTGAACGAAACGACTGAACTGTGGTTGAGTTTTTGACAATGCAACACGCATGTCATCTTCAACGTCCAGGCGATTTCGATGTTTAGTTTTTATTGCAACAAGAGCTGAGAATCCTGCCTCGCAAAGGTAAGTGGTTATGAATGATAACAAAACAATAATCGCTTGCTTTGCCAAAAATGGGTAGGTTTGCAGTTGTGAGCACCAAAATTCTTCCACAGTTTTTGAATGAAATTCAATGCGTAACAACTCTTTTGATCCTCAATTAGGTCATCTTTACTGAGATCGTCATCGCTAATGTTGTTCAAGTCAAAAAGAAAAGAATTTCCAATCCATGTTTCAACTTCGTTCGGCAGGTGTTCTAAATTAATATAACGTCGAAATGAGATTTTCAGGGTTTCCAAGTGTGCGCAAAATTTTTTCTTATAGAGACCAAAAGAGTACATTCTCTTTGAGTTTCAACCATCAAGATAAGATCTTCTAACATTGGAAAGTTAGCGTAATTACCTGCTTCCAATCATAGGCGTAGCCAGGGGGGGCGAACGGGGCCATGCCCCCCCCCCAAATTTTTAAAGTTTGGATTCCGAAGTTGAACCCTTTGTTGAAAATATAATATAATTTGTATAAATTTATATTGTTTTCCAAGACATCTGGCTATTAACACCCCCCAGGACTTGTTTTAGACACACAGAAAGACACCAATAAATTTTGCAAATTGTAAATCGCGCAAAGTTTACGCGATTTACGCTTCTTTTAACTAATCTGTGGAAGCAATTTCAGAATCGCTTACTCTGTAGGGTTTTTGTGTAGCTAAGTTTTTTGTGTTCTCTAATTTTAGCCGCAGTTTTTGCCCGTTTGTGTGTAGATAAGAGCTACCTTTAATAAGTTAATAGCTGTTCATCTGCTAATAAGTTTCATACAAATATTACCCTGAAAGTGTTTCCAGAAAGCGTTATAATCCATTATTTAAGTGTAATTTTGCAAAAAATTTCCGGGGGAGCATGCCCCCGGACCCCCCTAGAATACGCGTGCCTTCGGCACGCTCTAACCCCCACCAGCTTTATTGCTTCTCTTGCTTAACCCACTAGGATGCGCCACTGCACATCAGGTGGCGAAATCAAACATTTTGTCGTTTTCTTCAATTCATCAAATATTTGGCCCCCCCAAAAAAATTCTTCTAGCTACGCCACTGCGTTCCAATCTGCGTTTTAAAACCGGCAACTTAGCATAGATTTATTTTAATGCATAGGCTACTGGTACAGTTTATTCTCGCGGGCTTCAGCTTGACACAGTTGCATTTAAAGGGAGAAATGAAAGTAAAAAGATCGCTTTTCGTTTTTTTTCTCCAAAATTCATCAATCACGGACCCCCAAATGCTTTCTCACGGACCCCCAAGTCAAGGGTTCCGTGGACCTCAGGTTGGGAACCACTGGTTTAAGCTTTCAGACGTTGCAAAGGCTTTAAATATAGGAAAGCATTCGATATTTTTCACCAAGTTTTTGTACGAATTGTTTTGTGCTGACTAAAGTTAACCAGTAACAACGCTATGGTAAAAAAGCAAAATTATGTAGGATCTTATACAAAATATAGATTTCTCAGTATCGTTTTCAATGGCATTGAAAAAAATTAGTGTCGGCTATTTTGTTTGAAAGTTCTTTCAGCAACAGGTGCACGCATTGACAAACTTAATACTAGTTAAAAATATGCAGCACCAACCACCTCACTGAAATTGATTTAAATAAATCCATAAAAGATTGCAATAAATTCAACCTGTGAAAGTGCGAAAACATAGATTATTATTCTCATTATTTTTCTCCTATTATCTAGCTAAGCTTGATAGAAAATGGAAATAACAATCGAAGGAAATGTAATAAAAGCCGTGATAACATCCCAAAAAAACGTTTTTCGTTTCGGAAGTTTACGTTAGAACAGCAAAACTAAACATTACTGGATGTCGGCATGAATCAAATTTGATTAAATTTTGCATTAAATAGTCATTTGTTGAATACTTTTATTGGGAGGGCGCGAGACTGCATTGATTGCTCTGAGTTGGTCGCGGTAGAAAAAAAGGTTGAAAACCCCTGGTTTAGAGTGTCATTAGGTAGAGTGTTACCATAGGTAGGCTACATACTATCCATTTATTTATTTCCAAAATCTTTTTCATCTGCTTTAATTTGGCAATAAGAATTGTGCTTGTTTCCAAAACCAATTATGCTCCATCATTAACAATTTTTCTGTTATGTTTATGTTAGGCTATTTTGCAGTAAATAATTTTAATTTTTCATGTATATATTTTTAATACTTTTTGTAGCTTGGTTTGCAAAAATAAGCACTTCTCTAGTAAACAGCCTTAGGCCTACAGTACCCTTAATCCGGCCCTGGTCGCGACCCCCAGTTTGGGAGCCCTGGTCTACAATCGAGTTTTGACATATCGTGTAAAATTTGAAAGACTTTTGCTAGAAACTTGAATGAATTAAATTTTTAACATTGAAGTAGCCTACTCAATGGTCTTACATGAATGGAGGTTTGTTGGCATCATTGTATTTGATGCATTCCGTGAAATCTTTTTGTTTACCGGTAGGCTGCAATGCCAGGTTGCGAGCATTTTTGATGCAACGCAGTACGCAGCTCATGATGAGGCGAGATGAATTGTCATTCAATGCTTACCAAATCCTGAAAGGTTTTCGTCAGAGGTCAGCAACTTTGAAATGCTTAAAAATCAGTGGACTGAAACCGCATGCATTCACTAAGCGATTTTCACGCACAGCTTCAGAATATTTTTGAAGTACGACATTAGCCTTGGACATAGAGAAGAAGCAAGTTGTTTGATTGAAGCGCTTATCTTAAAAACTCAATTTGAGAAATAAATTCAGGGGAAGAAACAAAAGTCACAGCAGTAAGATATAAATTTTGTTCAATCGTTTTTTCTTTCTTTTGAGAAATATTTACAGGGATAGTCTAATATTGCCATTGAAATGTGCTGTGCAGTGGGCATAAGAAGTTATTGTATTAGATAACTTACATAAAACAAATTGATAGAGTGCTAAGAAAGACCCATTAGCTGCCAGTTAGGGGAGAGTGGGGCACAGTTGGACAAAAAATAGTAAAATAGAAATCCCGTTTTTATTGAAAGTCTAACAAAATACAACGTTTGCACAATAACAAAGTATCACAGTGTTAACAAAATGAGACAGTGAAACAACACTTAGGCAATGCATATTAAATACTATATTCAATTGAAAAAACTATTGTTTGTGTCCAATTGTACCCCGGTAATGGGGCACAATTGGACATTTGCAAATTTTATCAATGGTTTAGAAACAACAGTTTAAAGTTTAAACCAACACAAAAGTAATCAAGAAAATGACAAGGACTCTAATAAATATATTTTACTTGTTTATTGCGGTAAAATCAGGGGCGTTACCACGGGGGAGGGGGGTCTTGGAAAAGCAATGTTACTCCCCCCCCCCTTAAAATTTTATTTTGTCTCCCAAAACATGGATTTTTACTGTCATTAAAACGTTTAAATGACATTGTATTACATGAGACCATACACTATTAAAAGAAATATTCTTACAGTATGATATACCATGTGTGTTGCTGTCCAATGTTACCCCAAAATTTGTGTCCAATTGTGCCCCACACGACAACATCGATTTAAAGTTGGGCAGGGACAACTTGCTCTAAAAGCCAGGTCAAAGCAAAGGTAATGAAAAGATACTTTACTGTAACCCAGAAAAAGAAATTAAATATTTTAATTTTTAGTTACATTCTGCAGACTTTTTCAGATTTTGTAAATTTTTTGGCAACTGTCTGAAAAAAAAAACTTTCTAACATTAATATTTTAACGTCTTGTTTGTTATAGGTAGCTAATTGAGTTTTAACCTCACCAGGCTTAGAAAAACAAAGACAATTTGATACAGAAAATTTCAGTCAAACTGATTGACGCTTACTAACTATCTGATTGAACGTCTTTT
Organism: Aplidium turbinatum; assembly: GCF_918807975.1. Classification (NCBI taxonomy): domain Eukaryota; kingdom Metazoa; phylum Chordata; class Ascidiacea; order Aplousobranchia; family Polyclinidae; genus Aplidium; species Aplidium turbinatum. The sequence goes on along the minus strand of NC_137480.1, from coordinate 16,539,243 downwards.
ATTAACCTTTTCTTATTTTGACTGCTTTCCCAAGGCAACAAAAAGCTTTTATATCATCACGAGTCAGGAAAACGTACAATTTTTATAGAAAGTTTCAGTCAGACCTTAACGATGCTGTTGTGTTGAAAATGAATTCTTAGTTCCGCCCGTGAACCAGGGGCGGATCCAGGTATTAACGTTAGGGGGGGCAGTGTCATTGACATTCAGGCAAGTGATTAACCCGCCACAAACAACAATGGGGGTCTCCCCTAGAAAATTTAGATCGAATTTGATGCGTTCTGAGAGCATTTCGAACACAATTATAAGAAATTCTACAACTTAAAAAACCTTCAACAATGCTGAAGTTTCACGCAATTTAAAAATTGACTTTGGAAAAATAATAACAGGTAGTTCTGTCTTCCCAATATTGATATAGACATTGAGGTTGTTATAGACTTACTGTATAACTTCGAGGTTTTATTCCTCTGACAAGTTTTGAATTGTTACAACTTACAAAGAGCAATGAGGAAAGATTATGCATAGCCTACATTCCACATAATGAGCAACAAAAGTGGGGGCCAGGCAAGCCCGCAACCAGGGGGGGGGCATTGGGGGCATTTGCCCCCCCGAAATTTTTTGAAAAAATTTTAAGCGTTCTATGCAGTATAAAATGTACTATGAATAGACGTACGTCGTACACTTACAGCCATACTGTAGTGTAGAGTGTAGACTATCGAAAGCGAAAGTAGGCTACGCTGGTTGGAAGCCATGCTAACGACTTTGTTCGATAAATTAGGCTGGCATCCTCATTATCTGCATCGATGAAAGGGTACGTTAATGGTGTGCAGGCACATGTAAAAAGACAGTACCCTACTGCTGTGTACTGTATATGCACTGTGCTTCACACGTATTGAATCTGGTTGTTTGTAAGGCTTCCAGTGTAGCTGCCATATCTAATTGCGTGAGCACAATTAAAGACATCACCACATTTGTTAGAGGTTCAGCAAAGCGCATGAAAGCATTGCAACGGAGCAGTGAATCCATTTCGGGTGCATGTAGGAGTAAGTCACTCACACGCCTGTGTGAAACCAAACCAGGTGGGTGGATCGTTCTACCATCCCTAGTGGATCGTCACAAGAATGTCACAAAATTTGTGGAAATGTTTCCTGTCGTGCTTGACACACTTGAAGGAATGACAGAGTGGTCAGATACAACTTTTGCTCCCAAGGCACCGCAATATTTATGTGCTATGCTCTCTCCAAAATTTGTTGTATCTCTTTGTGTGTGCGCCAGATTTTCAAGATTACTTTTGCCGATTTCTAAAATTCTTCAATCTCCAAATATGGACCTCACACAGTGTGCAAAGGAAATTAGCGGAGTTCAAGCAGTTGTATTTGATTGCAGAGAAAATGCAGTTGCTGATTTCAAAACAATATATTCTAAGGCCCAAGAGCTGCTTCTAGATGCAATAACAATACCTAGGAAAGCTGGTCGCCAATCAATGAGAGAAAACTACGAGACAAATGATCCGGAAGATTTCTATCGTCAATCTGTATAGGCTACATACCGTATGTAGATGGCCTTCTACAAGAATTGCAAGGAAGATTTCATGAGCATTTTAAAACAGCTGCCCAAATTCAACTCATTGTGCCTAGAAATGTCGCTTCAACGAGGTAGCCTATAGTGATATTGACAATACAGTACAATTTTACAAAGGAGACATTGACTGCGAAGCCATGATAGATGAACTTGCCAGGTGGAAAATTAAGTGGGAACGAATTCTTGAAAGTGAAAGGCCAGCAAGTGCGATTGATGCGGTGTCAGCAATAGAATCCCAAAAAGAGTTTTATCCAAACATTTACAAACTCTTGATAATTTTGGCTACACTTCCAGTCACAACTGCTTCTGCAGAAAGAACATTTAGCTGTCTACGACGCTTGAAAAGTTACCTTAGAAGCACTATGGGGCAGGACAGGCTTTCTGGACTAGCTCTCATGCAAATCCATCGTAGCCTACTCAGGGCCGGATTTAGCTGATGGGGGGCCCGGGGCACTTTTAGATCGGGGGCCCCCGTGCAAAAAATTTTTTTGCGCCTATGGCGCGAAAAACCGTCTCTACGTCTACAGTAGCATCAGTCCAGTACTGCACAGCATTTTGCAGAAACTTTAAAGGCCAAAAGGCAAAAAATAACACAAAATCACATTTTTTTCCACATAGAGGCGCCCTTCAAAAGTCGGGGGGCCCGGGGCAACTGCCCCCCCCTAAATCCGGGCCTGAGCCTACTTAAATTCCAAGCGCGGAAGTGGTGTTAAACGAACTTGCCAAATCAAGTAGAAAGTTACACATTATGCTCTAAATTAAAATGTCATTTTGCATTTGCAAAGTCAACTTCTTTGGGCCTACAAACATAAAAACTTGTTGAGCCAACAAAATGTTTCAGGATTGTAATTTGTAATTACCGTGTTGAGTTTATTCATATGTATCTGTTTGTTTATGTTGATGTAAATATATGTTATTGATTAATTTATGACTCCAGTCGTGCCAATGCAGTTCGTAGCCTACAGATGTTGTATTTTATTTGTAATCGACTGAACACATTACTGTATTATCGTAATTTTCTTCCTTGGGTAATCATAGCTAAATGAGAAAGGGTTACAAAGGCTAGTTTCCTTTAATGCTGTACTAAACAAAAACGTGATTGACATAAGTTATGACCACTGAACCGTAACATGGTAGTGCCACACACTCTATCAATGGGCGTGGACATTAACATAACAATGTCACAATGCATTATTTTAATGTTTGTTCTTTGATAAAAATTAAATGCCCTCCCCGAAAATATTTGCTGGTTGCGGGCCTGGGGCCAGGTCAAACCACTGGGTTATGCTCCACCCCCCGTAGAATCGCTACAATAGGCTAGGTATCGATTGTAAATTTTTATTTTGGACCAGCGAAACACTACAATTTGTACATTAAAACTATAGAATGGCAGTTAAATGGCGACTATAACACATAGTTAAATGACTACCAAAAGATATAGTCCTCCTTAAAACGTGTCATGCACGGTCGCTGCACCAGACAAAGAAAGAAACTAACAATAACAGAAACAACTATTTTTGTGGACTTCACAAATAAAACGAAAATAAAAAGCTACTTTGCCGGTACGGGTAATACTAATAGACTGTGTCGTACCTTTGACTACTAGTCTACAACACAAAGTCAAGTTTGCGGTTTCTATTGTTGGCAAATCGATTTATCACGGGAGTCTGTGTCAATTAAAATGTCCTGATGCTGGTATAGTAAGGCCAATCCATTCAATCTTTTCTCGCCGATGTGTTCTTCAGCCAGGTTTTCAACGACCGAAGAGATGAAAAGCTTCTTTCGGCTGATGCTACGCTGACTGGCAAGATTAACAGAAGAGAGTGTACGATTGTGTACACATCTTCATCACACTATTGTAAAGCTTCTTTCGCAGTTATCGGTAAGACTGCAGCAGTCGCCGGAACAGTTATATTTGCCCACTTCTCCTTCCATAGTTGGATCTCTGAACATAGACCAGATTCCGCTGATTTCACACTATAACTTATATATGACGTAACAAGCCGTTGTAAGCATTACATATGACTTTTGTCAATGCTATCGGGTCGATACCGGTACTTGAGCAATTCTGTGGGAGCAATGATGTTAGTTAAGTGACAAGATGCAAAAAAGTCTCATTGAAAAAAATTGAGCTTTGCTGTTTCTAGATGCAATTTCAAGGTAGAATTCCAATGGTTTTAGTTCCCCGTCTGACCGCCAAAGTTGCCAATAACCTGCTCTGTCAACCAACTTATCTAGGCTAATGGATTTATTTATCGCTATGCTCTACAGTGCCGGCAAAAAGTTTAGAAACTTTTTAAATTTTAGTAATTTCGTTCGGTAATTAGACTCTGAAACGAAATAATAGCCTCATACTATGTTATTATTATAGCCTACCCTAGCCTAACCTAATCTTTGAACATGGCGAAAGACTTATTCAGCATTAGTTTCGACATGTTGTTTTCCAAATCGTATATATATAGATGAAGAATAAAGCTACTTTCTTAGGTTTTAGGGGGGGCGATCGCCCCCCTCTGGATCCGCCCCTGCCGTGAACGCACACCCATAGATGAGAAGTATAAAACAAATGAAAACTTTAATGTACAAACGATACCATACCACCCAGTATATCGTGGACGCGTGAAAATAGCAAGACAGTCCGACCCTCGTGTCGTTATCTTCTATCGTTGATCACGGTCTTTCTGTAAACGAAAAGACCTTGGCTACTAACATGAAATAATTGCGCTTAGAATTGCGTTATTATAAGCAAGTTCAAATCAAAACAATCTAGGATATATAAGAATCAAAGGACTTTACAAAACGGCAACATATCTACAAATCAACGTTGGTTCAACGTCAAGTCGACAAAATGTAAGATTTTGCTGACGCTTAAATAAACGACCAAACGAAATGGCGTTCACAAACAACAGCGCAATGGGCATTACGTAGCTGGTTTAGCATCAAAACAAACCAGTCAGTTGAGGTCATTTGCCTAAAAAACTCCATTTGTGGTACAAATTATCAACGGGGGTATCAATCAGGGGGAACATTCTCTTTAAATTCTCGAAACAAAGGAGATAATTTGTTTTCCTTGCTATGACTCGAAGTTACTTAGACATCACCTTCCGATTTTGAAACTAAAAAACAATGATGTAATAAGGGTGCGAACAGTGAACGTAACAGATGCGGTAGCCAAAATGTAACAAAGCAGGCCACCACTCCAGGGAGCTGGCCAGGGCCGGATTAACCATTAGGCTAATAAGGCTATAGCCTTAGGCCCTGGAAAAATTCGGCCCTCAATTTTTGTAAGGCTGATAGTGGTACAGATCCAGTAGGCTACCAGTGCAGTAGGCCTACAGTTTTTGCTTAAAAACGAATGACTGAGTTGAGTCAATACATATGAAGAGCCCATTTCCAAATCCGCGTAGGCGCCACTTTTACCGAAATTGAGTTTAAAGCAGGGCTTTTCAACCTAGGGGTAGCGACAGGCCAGGATTTAAGGGGGGGGGGGCAGAGGGTGAAGGTGCCCCGGCCCCCCGACTTTTAAAGGGGCCCCCCTGCGCGGAAAAAAATGTGATTTTGTGTTGTTTTTTTTTTCTTTCAGCCTTTGACGTTTCTGCAAAATGCTGTGCAGTGCTGGATTAATGCTACTGTAGACGCAGAAGTGGTTTTTCACGCCGTAGGCGCAAAAAAAATTTTTGCACGGGGCCCCCCCGATCTAAAAGTGCCCCGGCCCCCCCATCAGCTAAATCCGGCCCTGGGTAGCAAGCCGTTTTTCGGAGGTTCGCGAAGTGCTTGAAATTCCAATGTATTGTTTTCAATTCTTTTTTGCTAGAAAAGATTAAAAACTGTGTTTTTTCCGCAATCGCCCATTCCTCTACTTGAGGTTATTATGTCGCTTAAGCTTTCAGAATTCAGACGTTGCAAAAGCTTTAAGTATAAGAAAGCATTCGATATTTTTCACCAAGTTCTTGTACCGTAGGCTACGTTGTTTTGTGCAGACTAAAGTAAACCAGTAACAACGCTATGGTAAAAAAGCAAAATTATGTAGATTCCTATGCAAAATATAGATTTCTCAGTATCGTTTTCAATGGCATTGAAAAAAATTAGTGTCGGCTATTTTGTTTGAAAGTTCTTGCAGCAACAGGTGCACGCATTGACAAACGTAATAGTTGAAAATATGCAGCACCAATCATCTCACTGAAATTGATTTAAATAAATCCATAAAAGATTGCAATAAATTCAGCTGGTGAAAGTGCGAAAACGTAGATTATTCTCATTATTTTTCTCCTATTATCTTGCTAAGCTTCATAGAAAATGGAAATAACAATCGAAGGAAATGTAATAAAAGCCGTGATAACATTGCAAAAAAACGTTTTTCGTTTCGGAAGTTTACGTTAGAACAGCAAAACTAAACATAGCCTAACTGGATGTTGGCATGAATCAAATTTGATTAAATTTTGCATTAAATTTGGTTTGTTGAATACTTTTATGGGGGGGGGGGAGGGCGAGACTATATTGATTGCTCTGAGGGGGTTGCGGTGTAAAAAAAGTTGAAAACCCTTGGTTTAGAGCGTCATTAACTCTAGTAAAGTATTACCATAGGCACCCATACTATCCATTTATTTTTTTCCAAAATCTTTTCCATCTGCTTCAAATTTGACAATAAAAATTGTGTTTGTTTCCAAAACCAATTTTGCGCTATCATTAGCCATTTTTCTGTTATACTTATGTTATTTTGCTGTAAATAATTTCAATTTTTCATGTATGTATTTTTATTACTTTTTGTAGCTTGGTTTGCAAAATTAGGCCCTTCTCCAGTAAACAGCCTTAGGCCTACAGTACCCGTAATTCGGCCCTGGCTATGGCTATCATATTCCTTGCTAGATTTTTATTCATCCCTTTTGCATTGTAGATAACACTCGTTGTAACCACATTCTATGTCTTCGCCCCAATGATAGATTAATTTGAAGATCAAAAAATATCCCATGTTAGAAAAAAATTCTAAATCTGTCTAATTTTACGTCAATTTCTATACTTAGAGCTTAGAGCAATTTCTATACTTATACTTACGTCATTTCTATACTTAGAGCTTTAAGTGCCTGTATCATCATCATCATTAAGTTCCTTCCTCTCGTCGAGGGTTGGAGGAAATGAGACGCCAAGTTTCTCTGTTGTGAGATTTTTTTACTGCAGTTTTGTAAATAAGTCCTGACCAGATAGTCTTCAATATCATTAGTCCAAATTCTTGGTGGTCTGCCCCTATTTCGTTTGCCGTTCATTTTTCCTTCTAGTAGTTGTCTTTGAATAGAATTATTGCGAATCATGTGACCAAAATATTTCAATTTTCTTGATTTAATTGTTTGTAGAATTTCCATGTTGGTTTGTATTCTAGGTAGTACACCTTTGTTTGTGATTTTATCCTTCCATGAAATTTTAAGCATTCTTCCATAAATCCACATTTTAAATGCCTCAAGTCGTTTAACCATTTGTGATGACAGTGTCCATGTTTCTGCATTGTAAAGTGACGTAGCCTAGTCCATATGTAGCATTTCATAATTCGTTTTCGAGTGTTGATGTTAATTTTGCGTGTTGTTAATGTCTTTTTCATTTTTACGAAGTTGTTTCTTGCTATTTTTATTCGTCTCAATATTTCCGCATCGCATCTGCCATTTTCAGTTATTGTGTGTCCCAGATAGGTAAAGCTTTTGACTTGATCGACCAGCATTCCATCAATAGTAATATTTACACTTGGTACATTTTCTTTTCTTGTAATAATCATCGTTTTCGTCTTGTTTGTGTTGATTTTCATGTTATATTCCTTTCCAATATTGTTCACTTTTTCTATTATTGTTTGGAGAGCTTCTGCTGATTCCGCCAATAAAACAGTATCGTCTGCATACCGTAGGTTGGATATATTCATACCTCCAATGCTGATACCCTCCATTCCATCAATCTGTCTGAAAATCATTTCAGTATACAGGTTGAATAGACATGGAGATAGTATACATCCCTGGCGAACTCAACGTTTTATATCCATTGCACCAGATAAACCATCTTCCATCTGAATAAACGCCTTTTGCGTCCAATACAGATTAGCTATCAGTCGCAGCCTGTATAGTAAGCCTGTATAGATAAGCGAAAACAATGGCTCGAAAATCCAGTTTGATGTATATCCAACCAGAGGTATGGAATCGTAGCCTGCTCTAAAAATTCCTGATTGCGACTCCGCAAGTTGAATAGACTCCCATTCTTGAAACGCCAAAATATCCTTTCGATACGAACTCCACTCTTCCTCCATGCCCTATACCGGGACGCAGGAGCGTAGACACAGGGATGCTTTGGCTGGTAGTCGTCTTCCGAAAATAATTTTTTTAAAGCTAAGTAAATGATTCTTTGCAATAGATTGAGTTTCACTGCAGCATGATCGTTGTTCGCTTCACAAGTGTACTGTAGGTACAAACGACCTGTTTTAGCCTGATGCTGCGGTTTGCTGTGGTAGTGATAAAATCATTCTTTATTTAGCGGATAATTCTACAGTATTAGGCCTTAGCAGTTAGCCGACACGAAGCAGTTTGCTAACATATTTTGCTCTTTATCTATTTCGGAAGCTTCACATTGTTGAAATATTGCTACATTTTTTTAATTTGTTTGGTTAAGCGCAATCGCCCTCGAGCTAAGGTTTGCTTAATATAAAGCTTAGCCTAGACCAGGGGTCATCAAACTACGGCCCGCGAATTGATTTCATCCGGCCCACCACGTGCTGCGGAAATAACAGCTGCACTACAACAGTACTGTTAAGGAAAAAAGTTATCAAACTTTTGTAAAGGACTGACGTTGCTGTTTATCATTAGGCCACCACAAATGGGGACAGCCTGGGCCAAATTTGGAAAAATGTAATGTTTTTTCAAGAGCACGATGCCCTGTAATGTATCACAGCAGGAAAAAACTTTTCCAGCAATCTTTCGATTTTCATCACAACTTTGCTATTCCACCGCTGACTTTGTTATTTATTGTGCTCAATTAAGTTAATAGAGATTCTAAATAGTTGTATATCTTTTCGCAATTTGCATCCGGCCCGCAGCTGTTAATCTCGCAGCAATCCGGCCCTCAGAGAAAAAAGTTTGGTGACCCCTGGCCTAGACCGAAACTTTCCATGTGATAATTGCCGAAATTTTGCGCTTATAAAAATTCGAAGCAGAAAAAGTTTTAAGCAACGGCTTGGACGTTGAGTTAACGAAGACCTGATTGAAGCGATTATTTACTAAGCACTTGGTAGGCTACGCACGGAAGCAGATGTTGTAGTGTGAAGTTTATGTAAGCGTAGGCCGCAGTAGCCTATGTATCTATTGCTCAAGTATTAAAATATCATGCAGGTAATTTATCTGATTTTAAACTTGGCTTCAAAATGCCTTAATCAACTATAGCCTAAAAGTTGGCAATGTGGTCAGTGTCTCTTGACGGTAGCCTAATCTATAAAAACCAAAAAAGAACACCCGAAAAAATCGACCGTAGTAAATATCTCCCAAAAAAATTATTTTTACTAAATATTTTCAATTTTTCATCGAAGGAAATCTTTACAAGAGGGATTTTACAGTACACGGAGCGATTTTATCACGATGGCCTTTTTTTCAGATGGATAATTATAGGTCACTTACATTTTCTTTTGACTAGGCTACATTATTTTTTGTTTATAAAGAGTACTATATTTTTTTTCTTCGAGGTTAAATTCCATATCTCAAAACTGCACTGCAAACCTTGCTCTGTCAAACACCGACAGATCGTCATCGGATGGAAATTGTATTTCACATTCTATTTTCTACCAAAATAGCATTTTCGACCTGCAAAAGAAGAAACTTGGGGAACTTTTCAGTTCTTGAAAAGCGATTAACAGAATATAAATGCGTCTAAAACCCTCTCAAGCAAGTGGAATGATCCCAAATACAACCACAAGTGTTCTTGAAGTACATGCGCAACAATTGCAATCTATTGTATTTTCCTGTATCTGGGCTGTAGTTCTGTTTTACATTCTCGTGGCAGTGATCTACTCTGCCGTGAAAAAAAGAAGAAAATGTGCTTTTCGTGACGGTAAGTCAATATACTAATCAGAGTAGCCTAACTCGATATCTTTTCTTCGAGTCGAGTATGCTAACTCCGAAAAAAGATGGAATGATTGCAGGCTGCAGTAATGATTTAAATTTTAAAAGATGCAATCGTAGCCTATCAAGCCTGAGGTGTAACAACATATTGGATTGTAGACAAATACAAATCTCACATTTTTGCTGTAACACGTTTAAGCTACTTTTATGTGAACCACGTCTAGAGCTTCAGTATAACTTTACAAAGTTTTCGTTGGAGCAAGGTCGTATGAGCCAGGGGGCTGTTATTCACCCAGTTGTCAATAAAGCCACGAATTCGGGTAAACTGAGTAACTTATTTGGACAAAGGGTGCCAAAAACATGGTCAAATTACTTAGTTAGAAATGATGCAAATTGCACAAAATAGGTGGGTAAAGGTTGGAACATGTTGATATGTTGATTTAAGCAATTACAAAGTATATGAAATTATCTTAATTTTGAGTTATCCTTGCACGATACGGCCCAAATTAACGTGATGTAGTTGCCACCACACCAATGACACCCTCACCCAAATGTATCATGCTCATTAGAGCAACTATAAATTATTAAATTTTTAAATCTAGTCACTCCGTTTATGCTCTGCCCAAAGCCACAAGATGTGGTTGCTTATTTCATTAAACATATATAAACTACATATAATTCAAATCTTATGCTGTATTATTGTTTGACAGCTGCGGAACGAATATAATAAAATATGGGTTCGTTAATTGTTTGTATTTTACAAGTTCACATCAGGTTATTAGTATTTGTAACCACAAAAATGCCAAGATTGAGCTCTCTAAGAAACTTTACGATAATTGCCTCTACCCAGTGATCGATTTCGAGTAATGGGTAGTACCAAATTTAAGTCATAAGTAGAGTAGACAACCGGAAACAGACATTGCCGTCGGCTGCAGCGTGGGTCAGGTGTACGTCGGAAGGCGTACACCGATGCATAGCGCTCAAGTCCGCTTTCCCGCAATGCAGGATAAAGATAAACAAACAAACAAAAACAAGCTTTCTCAGTCCGAGGATAAAGATCAATCAATCAATATGACAATGCATTTGCTCAGAATAGCTGTAAAAAAGGTTTAAAAACGTTGGGTACAATGTGTTTGCCCTACTAAATACCTTGGTAGCTACAGCTGGTTAGGCTATTATCCTAGCTACGTGCTAACTAGGATAAGAAATATGTAGGACAGTGTATAGAATTTCTTAGAAATAAAAAAACAAATAGCTTATGTCATATTTTAGACATAGTTTTATTCTAACAGCTAACAAAAAGAAAATCGGTCAATTTAGAATTGAAACAAGTAAACGACCGTACCTTCCAAATGGCGACCACTAACGTAAAAACAAGCGGCATAACTTATAAGATCTTAGAAACCGCAGTAAAACTTTACTTTAAAAAATATGATAAAGCTTTGGTAGAGAGTTTGCTTTTTTGAACCATAGACAAGTAAAACAAAGTAACCTTAGCAGATTTATCATAATGTATTACATACCAAACAAAATATCTACGGGTAACATAATGACTCCAACGTTGTTGTGCGTGTGTCCTCATCAGGAATTAAATCTGCAATATACATAAAATGAAAAATCTTAAGATAAATAAGATGAATCTGTTTCCCCACCGTATAATTTACTCGTAATCATTCTTGTATCATTTGTTCAGTTTGTGCTTTTCAGTCCAGAGTGTCGTTACAGTTATAGTGCAAAGTCAAATTTATCTTACTATTTTTCATTTTATGTAGCCTATATTGCAGATTTAATTCCTGATGAGGACACACGAAGCCTACGTGTCGAAAAACGTTTGAGTCATTGTGTTAGATATTTTGTTTTGTACATAATAGCCTACATTATGTTAAACCCTCTAAAGTTACTTTGTTTCACTTCAAAAATACTCGCACAAAAGTTTGGGAACAACTCAGACAGCAAATCAACCGTTTTTTACGTTTCATTGTAAAAAACAGTTGATTTTCTGTGTGAGAATACGTTACCACTACTTATGCCTTTGTGATTCTTGCTACAATCCCCTAACTACAATCTAGACTTCAAAATTTCATGTAAGGGATCGTTGTCTTATCTGGTAAGTGGTAAGCATTTTACATAGACTATTGATATTCAAAGGGTGGAAGATCTGGGAAATAATGACTCTCACCGCAACAACTGCATTGCTGGGCTTTATGTTGGTGGAAATACCACTCGTGCAACAGCAGAGCCGTCCTTTCTGCGAAATTTATGATCGAATAACTACTGTTCTCACAGTAGTTGTGTTCGGAAGCGTATATTTCTTTTTGTGGCTTCGAGTCTACTCCGCATTCTACCGACATTCCCTGATTCTCGCAGTAACTGGCAAAAAAATACGGTTTCTTTGTAAACTTGCTTGCGTCATGTGGTTCTTGATGGTTGTGGTCAATTCTTATTCCTTTCTCAGCGCCACAGCTTATGACACCACAACATTAGGCTGCATAAAAGTACCTGACGAAAAGCACACGTTAGTTAAGTGGGGATTACTGGTTGCTTCGACTGTGATATTTCAAGCCACATTATTGAGCTTACTTGTTTATCCGTTGGTTTTGCACAGGAAAAATATGCTGCATGTTGGTTTTGACTCTTCGTCTGTGATGCCAGTGATACGACGAGCATTTGTAACTGCAGTAATTTGTGTTGTTTCTGACGCCTTGAACGTTGTTTATGCTCTTGTAAATGAAGAGCCGATTACTTACGTACGACATACTGTATACGGCTGCAATCTAATCATCAATCTTGTTGCTTTGATTTGTTCAAGAGCAGATTGGAAGGAAAAAGTTTTTCCGTTTCGCTTTATTTGCTTTAAAAAACCTCCCATGAATCCTGAGCGAACATGTTCAATTTATTCTACTCCTAATGTGAATGCATTCCGGGCAAACTCTTAGTGAACTACGCACATCCGAGTGACTTAGCCATATAATAGCCCAAGTGGAGATCTATTTATTGATGATGCAGTTTTGTTTGACGTTAACACTCCTTTTGTTGTTATTCAAACAGAAATAAGGTATCTAATAAATTTACTGTTTCAAGCAACTTATGCAGATCGATGATGTTTTAAGCATGGCATTTTGGTGATTTTATGTCAGGACTTCTTTTATACTTGACAGGACTTTTTATACTGCAACCTAATTCCAGAAAATAAATCTGTATGCTATTCTTTGATGGGTTATCCACAGTCTACACTTTACCATATTACTTATACCGTACAGTATACTATTGACTTATTATTTTGTGACCTCAAAATTACAAGAAAAACAATAGGTTGGAGTTGGATACCTTAACATATTAACGTCAGTTACAAAACTATAGACAAGGTTTACAAGATAAAGCAATATAAATTACAAGATATAAGATAAATATAACAATATATATATATATATAACAATACAAGATAAATTCTTTTATCTTGTTTACAAGGTGGACGTTAATATGTTAAGGTATTTAACCTATTTTTTTCTTAAATTTTTGACGCATAAGTATCTGCGTTACGTGGATCCCTTACAAACTTTACGTTTATTTAAAGTTAAATGTGTCAAACCCCTGTTTTAATTAATTCAAAATTACAACTTGTGATCTCATTAGAGATCGCGTCCCATTACGTATTGCTCCATAAACTCTTTCGCGGCACACTTAAAATCATTTTTGTGATTTGTATTTAATAAAAGACTTTGTGCTGGTTTTATTAAAACGAATTGCTGTTTATTTGGTTGAACAGTCCTCAAAAACAACTATTAAAAGTTTTGTATTAGATTCAATCGTTTTTATTTTCCCCCATCACAGCGAAAACAATAAGCTATACGTCAACACAGCAGAGATCTAGAAAAGGTAGAAGCGACAAAACGACAACTGGTTGAGGCGAGCAATTAGTAAGCTCGGACCAATCTTCGCTACATAGTTTTTCTCGTAAGCATGCAATCAGTTAAGCGGTAGAGCAAGAAATGGCATAACAACCTGATGAATAAACCTTGTAAGAACGAAACATGAATTAGTGGTGCGATACTGAAGCCAAGCCTCATGAGCAAAACACGTGTCTATCGCTGTCAACTGCCTAAAAACAGATTGAAACTTCTTGTATCGCCGCTAACCGATGGGCGTACCGGGTAAAGTATTTGAAAAATCAGACAAAACAAGTGAATCACTCCACTGTGGCAAAGCTGTTTCCAATCATGCAAATGAGGCTCGTCCGTGATGCGTAGCTTCTGGCGTTAATTTTTATGTTGGCACTTAAAAAATCCTGTTGTCAGACAATTTGAATGTCATTAGTGTTGAACTTTACATTAATATAAATCCTGTACGAAGCCGAAAAGCCGGAAGCAATATCGCTCTGATCAGACTCAGTCAGTCTGAATTAATGCTGACACAACCAAGCGGTCAGTAAATAACAACTTCAATGCGGTTTCGTGTTTCGAAGTGATTTTCTCCATTCTACGGATCAAGTCTTTTTTTCGGGTCAAATATATCTCAAGAAAATACACTGTAGTCCCTGTTTATTAAAATAGAAAAGATCAAAAACACGTTGCGGTACACAGAGTTGACAGGACATGGAAAACCCAAAGACTCAGAGAAAGCCAGCACAGTCGAATATTCATCATGAGGTAGTGATTGCCATAAACAGCAAAACTTAATCGAAAAAATAGTTTTGTTTTGGAACGCCGAAGGGCGAGCAATACATAAAGTTGAGAAGGTTTAAAATTTGGCATTTATAATCGTCATCAGAAGTTGAATTCTTTGTCGGAAAAGGTAAGACGGTATTTCAAAACATTTTCACCAAAAAAGCGATCGAAAAGCCGTGCAAAATTTAACATAAAAATACAAAAATTGTCTTGTTTAGAAACAAATCACAGATCATTGTTGAGGACTTGAAATTTAGTTAATGTAAAAATCTTAAACGTTTTTGCAAGCAGGTTTTTGTTGAGGGCCAGCATAACTGGGAACTATTGTTCAACGTTGTTATGACAATATCTGTAAACGTAAAATCAGCGTAAAGTGTTGGTTGCTTCTCGATTAGTCGAGGCATGCAAAGTGTTCAGACATCGATGGATTGAAAAATGTTTGTGGAATTCAGACTTTCGTTTCAACCACAGCAACACGAAATACGACAAAATAACGTCATCTAGACGCAAAAATTCATAAGCAAATGACAAAACAATGCAATACGCACACAGCAACAAACGCAGAGAGATTTTCTATTTTCTTATGATGTTGTTTTCATGCTACGCTTCATTGATGACATCACAGCCGTTTACCAGACAGCAAATCAGCCGTTTTTTACATTGATTGAACGTCTGCAGACGTTGAACCAATGTAAAAACGGTTGATTTGTTCTCTGGGTTATGGTAAATTTAGCACAAGGCGATGCGGAAAACAAGCATCGCAGTTACACTGTGAAAATTTATTGGAAAAATTGTCTCCAACAATGACAGCTGAAGGACAAAATTGCACCTCCAAATCAGCGTCCATTTGATATGAGAGGTTTTACGTTGATATTCTGTTAATTAACATAACACAAAATTTTCTATGTTTTTAAACAAAACACAAAATCGCAATAACACTCAAAAATTAAGCTAAATTGCCTAGAATGAAATCAAATGAAAAGAAAACGAGTCCAATGCTCAAGTGATCGATTTGATCTGCAGACGCAAAGTCGATTACAAAACATCAACAAAAGCCAGAAGTATAGGAAAGACAACGCAACCCAAACAGCAAATCAGTCCTCTTTGCGTCTGCAAAAGTTGAATCGATGTATAATGGGCTGGTTTGCTGAACGGGAGGTTCAAATCAAGGACAAAGAACAATCTAACAACATTGCGGCGAATCTGTAAATAATTGATGCAAATCGAGAAGTAACAAACTAATAAAACGTTAAAGTTGCACGGCCCAGACAAAAAAGTCTGTCATTTTCACATAGATTCAACATTGATGCAGACGTCCGCAGACGTTGAATCAATGTAAAAATGACGGATTTTTCTATCAGGCGAGTGACAAGGGAAAAAGTTGAGAAACCAAGCATGACTTAATCTTAAACCATTCAATGAGAGATGAGTTCTTTTTTCTACGTGAGAAAAGTTGTTTCCGAATCAATGGAAGTGTCCACAACGAACAATGCACTGGCATTTATACCCAGACAGCAAAATCCGTCATTTTTACATTGATTCAACGTCTGCAGATGGATTTTGCTGTCTGGGTGCTGAGAAAGGAGTTAACACAAAGAAATGTTCTAATTCCCAATATGGTTCGTAGCAAGCATAGTACCTAAATTTGAAATAGACGAGTCTACCTGAAACATTTTCTAAACGCATAGACGCCTCGCCGTGTCAAATGTGAACCCCGGAGTTTAATTTCTGCCACAATTCTTTAGTGCAAGCCTTTGATCGTCTAATGCTCTGCAAGACCTGTAAAACACAGCAAAATTGTTATCCGTGATTTTGAGATCAGTATTAAACGGTAAAACGAAGTATCGAGATGGGACTTTAATTAAAAAGTAGTAACATTAGTTAGGCTGTGTTTTCACAAGCGGTGTGGTACAGTAGATACTGAAAAGTTTGAGTGTTTATCAGGATAATTAACTTTTCTAACATCTTTTCTAGCTAAACTATCACAAGATGTACAAAGTGACAATATGTTTTTATTCCCTCGTTTCGTCAATCAGACACGACTGACTACCTGGTTTAGGTCCCTGAAGAAGTCAGTCGTGTCTAGTTGACAAAACGTCGGAATAAAAACAGATTGTCCCTTCATACATCTTGTGATAGTTTAGCATAATTTGCACCAGTAGAACGTATCATGTTATTTAACTAAATGCCTGGTGAACAGCCTCATTCCATTTTTAGCATCTTTTCTAGCTGTTGTTGCAAAAGAGGTTACGTACTGAGTACAAAAATAAACAAATTACCTCACATGAACTCATGTGTTCTACTATAACGTTGTCCCAGCAGGCAATATCCGTTCTTGTTACATTGTTTAAGCGTCTACAGACGTTGAATTAATGTAAAGAGGAATTTTACGAGCTGGGATAGGCTGTCAAGTAATTTTTCTGAACGTGGTCGTCTTTCGTCACGTCATGCATCGACGCCTTTCGTCACGTCACGCACCAGTGAACTGATGTCAATCGAACTTACATCGTTGAACTGAAGGACCCCGCCAGGGGTCAAGCCGTAGGCAGCGCGGGTCGTGTGGACAAGTCCGACAAACTCCTCGTGGTCGGATGGATGATGGAGATGGTAGAGCCTGTTGTAGATGAAGTTGATGTACATTTGTATGCACTTGGTCATGATGGGAAGGACGAAGCTGGTCCGCAAATTAGTGCAAACCTGAAAGGATAAAATAAAAATAATTAGGAAAATGTTTTTTTTTTGTAAAAGCTGCATACTTCAGCGCTTTACAAGGCAGATGGTTCAGTGAAAACGTATGAAGACGCAAATGAATCCATTTCAAGGACTTCTTTCTCCAACAGAACGTTTGCAAATGTTCAAATAATGATAAAAAAAAGACTGATTTCCTGTTTGGGAAGGAATACAACTGTCTCTCACCGGTTGCTTATTCTGCTTCGATAGAAACTTGGCCGAGTCGACAGCAATGTCTTGCAGGACGTAAGGCGATGATATCCCGCCGATAGCTGCCAAGCAAAACTGCTGCACGTACTGAACACCTGGAAATGAAAGAGTTTCTGTTATCTCACTATGCTTACAACGCAGCGTTGACGTCACTGCAAAACAATGCTTTAAAAATTTGCCTTTTTTGTCGTATCCAGGCTTACGCCCGTTGGTTGAAGATTTTGATTAAGTGGACGGGCAAGGAAGCTAACCTCGTGTCCGCCCTCATGCATGCCTTTCAGGGTCCTGCCTAAGATACAGCTCCATTAGGGTGTTTCATTTTTTCACCATTTTTGAAATTCAAAATGCCTGGGGTCCCATCTGGTGGTATTTGGGGAAAAAAGTTCACACCCAAATTTTTTCAATTATGACGTCATTTTGAGGTGGTTCACAAGGTTTGACATTTTTGGGCCTCAGAATCTCCAAATTTGGCTGTATGTCCGGAACCACTCATCATAGATCGACAAAATTAGTGTCAAAATGTGCAGAAGGGTCGGTTTCCTATACCTGATGTAGAGAATATTAAGGTTTACCTTCTTCAGAAAAAAAGTTATTTAAAAAAAACTAGTTTTAGGCAAAATTATCGGCTTTTTTACGTAACTGCAAGCCTTAATGTATTTGTATTTCTGGCGCTTATGCTTTTTAGCTAAAGTATCAACATGCTACTAACTTCTAACCTTTTAAATTCAGTTTCTGCTTTTCTGATATCCTCGCACAACAATATTGTTAAGCTTGTAATTTAAGCCTTTTCACAAATTGTTAAGCTTTTCGATGTTGCACAAATAAGCACGCAAATCAGAGAGGGCAAGTTGGGTAGGATCATCTCTAATTTTATCATTTATCAGTCCTTTCACAGTTCCAATTCTTCTTTCCGTCGAACGATTGTGGTTCTCAATAGATTTCCAGAAAACCGGTTTGACATTGACCATCGAAATACAGGGCTTCCATACTCTTTCGTGCGAAAAGTTGATTCAAACGAGTAGTCCGGTCTGTAAGCAACGAGCGCACATCCACTACCTCCGGCAACGAGCTAGAAACATTAACTGCTGCTGCTGCTGTGTATGGTGCAACTTCAGCGTGCACACTCAACGCAACATTTTTCCATGAAAGCCACTGGGATGCATGACCCAAGAAATACTTCATGACGGACTCAGTGATATCAGGCTCAATTTCAGAATATAAGCTAAGCAGATCGCGTTGAATAAGGGTAAGAAAGGCACGTTCGGGGACTTTTGGGTGCAAATGTATCATGACGATGATGCAGCTATTTGATCATTTCCAAGAACCGATCTCATAAGATCTGACTGCTGGCGTACCGAAGTCATCCTACGATCAGCCTTACAGCAAGTACACAACTTCTATCATTTATTGAAAAAGAATGTACTTTCTTGTACATTTTCCCCCAACAGCTGGTTTCAGAAGCTCATATTCTTTATCATCTTCCCAATTTATATCCCCATCAGAGTCGCTGTCGCTACTGTGTAGATATCTAACTGCTTCATTTTCATTTCTCTGTTTCGAACATAGTAGTGCCGATGCTTTGACAGATTGTATGCCAGAAGTGCTCGTTTGTTTAACTTCACTGCTCGTTTCCCACCTCCTTTTATGATTTTCCCGTTCCAAAGCCTTTTCTATATGGTTGACATCTATGCCACCGATAAACATTTTTCGATCTTTTCGTTGATCTTTCAAGAAAGCGATTTCTTTCTCCTGGACTCGGTTTTCGAGTTCACAGCTCCAAGAGAGTTTCTTTTGAAAAACAACCGGATTTTCGGAGATCGAACGCTTGCATGCACAATGCACATATATCGAACAAGTTATATAACCATTCTTGATTAACCTTATTACCTCTGTGTTTCATTTCCTTCCTTCTTGCTGTATTGAACTTCTCTAGCACGTCTTTTAACTTCGCTTCAACTCTCTGTTTGCTAAGCACTGAAAGACCATCTTTGTTCCATATGCCAACTACATCTTTCAGCAGTTCATCTTTCAAATCTTTGAAATTGGATATTTTCTTCAAAAACTTAGGATTAGTTTCGGCTACTTTCTTCTTCAAGTAAAAATAGTGACTGACTATATCTCAATTAAGGGGAAGCACATTTCTCTCCATTTCCTTGAAGTTTTGCATCGACTTACGAATATTTGATGTTAATACCATAATGACACTTAATCAAAATCTAAATCAACAGTTACATTATAATAGTAATACCTTCAATTATTGCCGTTTCATCTCTTGCAAAACGAACAAGGACTATTACTACGCAATGGCAGCTTCCAAGAGTAGAAAAATATAAAAAAACTTTTTATCTTGATCACCTGATTTCTGTTCATCAGGAGAAAATAGACCGAAAATCAGATTTTTTTTAAATAATCTTTTTTTGTGATGCAGATAGACCGTAATATTCTCTACATCAGGTATAGGAAACCGACCCTTCTGCGCATTTTAACACTAATTTTGTCGATCTATGATGAGTGGTTCCGGAGATACGGCCAAATTTGGAGATTCTGAGGCCTAAAAATTTCAAACCTTGTGGACCATCTCAAAATGACGTCATAATTGAAAAAAATTTCGTGTGTAAACTTTTCACCCCAAATACCACTAGATGAGACCCCAGGCAATTTGAATTTTAAAAATGGTGAATAAATGAAACACCCTAAGATCCATGCTCTGCAGCGGTGTCGAACCGACGTCCCTTCGAGCGTCGAGCCAGGGCTGCCACCATTAGCTCGGCAGCCGACAGTAAATTCGCGCTAGATTTCGATTCTAGCAAAGCTTCTGTCGCGTTTGGTCAAAGCAATGTAACTTCGTCAAAAACTCACCAAGTTTCATGGAGAGGTTCAGAATCCACTTCACATTGCTGGCATACGGAGGGTTGCTCGTGTATTTGTTGTTAGGTCGGTCCTCGGTGCGTTTCGTGAGGAGGTCAAGAGCCAACATTCCAACGCGGAACGAGTTTAGGAGCTGCAGAGAGTGAACGCAAATGCTATTCATTCCATTTAAACGCGATTGTAGTTTTGTAAACATTTGAAGATACTTCAGATATTAAGATGAACGCCTAAAACAATCTTCCACTATTAGTTCGCCTCAAAGCAGTGATTCGTGTCCTGGGTACAGCCAAGAACAGCAAAACCGGTCATTTGTACATTAATTCTACGTCTTACAAGTTTATTACGTAATTATCAAGTCACGAAGGCCATAGCGTTAAAATATAATTATGGACAATCCCAAAATGGACTGGTTTTGTACCTGAACAGACAAAGGAGCGACTGGCATGGCCATGGTCGGTATGACAGGCAGAGGGGGTGGCCCATTCTGGTGGGGATGCAACGTAACAAGGTGGGGGTCTGGTACGAAGGTTCCATGGGTGGGGTGGTACTGCAATGTGTGGAGATTCGAAGCCGGCATCGGAACCTGAGAACAAGAACAACGTAAACGCATTATAAAAAAAGGATACGTCATAAGCACGTCATATCAAGGAATAAGTTACAATCACGTCACGACAAGGGATACGTCATAAGCACGTCATAACTAAGCTTTCTCACCAAATTGATCCCGGGGACCGGGTTGAGCTGGACGGCGGCATACTGGTGCATCTGCTGCATCCCTGGAGTGACACCGGTCATTTGATGGCCACGAAGTTGCTGATCCAGGAGTGCGGGACTGAATCCATGGAACACGGGAGTGGTGTGGCACTGCATCGGCAGACGCGGATCCTTTATCAAAGGAGATTAAAAAATTTAAAAGCAAAATTTTGTAACGATTTGTGATTGCTATATGGGTTCAGTAATTTCGGTTAGTAGGTAGCAGTAGTTTCGTAGGGCGCTTGCATACGTGAAGCTCGTTGTCTTTAAGCCAGTTGTTGAAAGTATTTTCGCATTGAAGAACTGTGTTGTAACCACCGGAAGTGCAGTACATGAACAGTCAAATGATCAAATGTTTGCCAGCTTTTTTGCAATTTGGATAAATTGGTGTAATTTGATGAACCAATCGGTGAAAAGTGGCAGTGGTTCGGGCATGATGGAATGAAATTCTATTGTAGCTGACCTATTCCTTTCTATTAAATGTCGAAAACCTAAGAAGATATAGCGTTGGTTTAGTTCTCCCCATCATAGGGTTGATTTTTGTCCAATATTCCTTCAAGTCATGATTTAGATCATAGGTTAAAGTTGTAAGAAAACGTTGTATTGGCGTTAGAAGGCACGTACTTGTATGGTCAGCATTCCAGCAGGTAACATGATCGTCCCAACAGAAGCAGGTATGCTTGGACTGCTCATGCTGTGTGCGGTGGTTGGTTGAGAGACAGACACCAACGAACCTGTGAAAATACACCATCATTACTGACAAAGAGTTGTTTAAAAAATCTTCAGAGCTCACAAAATCGTCCTTTCTTTACAAATAAAATCGGATTTTGCTCGCTGGGTTGGCTGTAAACCACAGTCGCAACATCAACGCGAGTAAAAGCGTTAGTTTGAATGTGTCTTAATCAAGAAATAAACAAAGTTGACTACAAAGCAAAGTTGTCGATTTTCAAATACTAGGTATATAGCAGTTAACAGCGTTCGTACCTGAAGCAGGTACTGGTCCAGGAAAAGGAGGTGCAGGCGAGGAAACTTCTGGAACACCAACACGCTTTACGGGGTCCTTGTCGCCAGATTCGTTCGCCTGAAATAAAAAGCATAAATTCAACTACGCATCTAGACTCTCCTCCTGCTAAATTGAATTCATAACGCGCAGCGAATTTAAACATGCTTCTAAATGTGATTTTTAAAGTGTACATGAGACATGCCTTCCGATGCATCCATTCCCACTGTCTTGCAACATCAAATAGAACCTCAGGATAAACTCCTCCTCCTCTTCCTGCCTGCTCCACGGCATAACAAGCCTTCTCCAGCATTGGAACTCCCTGTAAATGATCACATCAAGCATAAATTGTTAACATGAATGAGTGGCTGTTGTAATAGCGGGCGACGGATAAAATGTTACGATGTGGCTTGGGCACAGGGCCCGATTAACCATGAGGCACACGAGGCACAGGCCTCAGGCCCCCTGGCTTTGGGGGCCCCCAATTTTTTTACCTTAGTACTGTAGGCGTCAATACTTTTATAGGTTTCAAGCAGTGCCATGTAAAGGGGGCCCGGACCTCGGGCCCACCATCTCAGGGGCCCACAAATAATAGATTTTTGTGTTTCAGTAAAGTTTTTTTTGAGTTGCTAAAGTTCACTGCATGTACTTGTCCATTAAGAAGATGACTTAGGCCCTTATTATACTAAAACATCTCAAATTTGGGCCCTATTATACAAATTTGGGCCCTAACTACAACGAAACATCTCTAAAAACAAAGTTAAAATGCGATAACGTTAGTAACATGATCTGCAGAAATGTATTTAACATATATATGATATAACAGGTTTGATGCAATTGAATATATGAATTCAAAAAGGGCCCAATTGCCACAAAGTGTTTTTGGCACAACTGTTTTAATTATTTTGGTCATTTACATTTGTGGTGAAATTTCGATAATGGTTATAATATATGCTTGAACATACTGGTAAAAAGCATCATACCTAAAAAGTTCACTCAGTGAGGATTCTGTGGAGAAACTACAAAGAAGTTGAAGTGCAATTGCTGTAGTTGGGCCCATTTCAAAATCAATGTAAACATGATTGATAGGGTATTTTTTATGTGTTTACCGATGTGTTTGAAAAATTTGGCTGTTTTTTTAAGTATCATTTAGTTTAGAAGACAATGAAAGAAATCGGAAAGCACAAATAGTGAAATAAAAAAACAAACAAACTGGAAGGCCCTTTTTGAATTCACATATTCAATTTCTTTTCATTGAAAGAAATCGGAAAGCACAAAAACTAAAATAAAAAAAATGGGGTTAGGCCCTTTGTGAATTCACAGATTCAATTTATTTTCACCAATAAAAGTGTTTTGTTTTAAAAAATTGTTAGGTGTAAGCAAAATAGCATTTCAGATAGTTTAATTATCATTTCATTTTTAACATTTACAATACCATAATTATAAATATCCTTGACTAGTGATGTTGTGAGCAGGAAAAACCTGTCCTGTACTTTTAGCAGAAACGTTCTTCTGTATTTACTTTTTCTGAATATATGCACATGAAACTACTCTTATTTTCAAATACCTTATAAGCCTGGCATATCACATGTTATACGGTACAAAACAAAAATCATTCTTAACACGAGGGACCTGTTTATTCTTGCCACTAACCTAGGCTACCATACTCTAAAAACTTTAATTAGAGTTGAATGCCTGCATAAAATTATGAAAGCTAAATTGCCTTGGAATGAAATAATGTTGAATAAAAATAATTTAACACCTGATCCTCAAAACGCTTTACACTGCTTTTGTTTACAATATTATTACAATGTTTTTACCTTGGTTGACAGAACAAGTAATGTTGCCAGATAAAAAATAAAAATGGGGAAAAACAATAATGTTACCAGATGACCAATCTGAATGGAAATTGATAATTTCTACAGTTTTGGTTTTATCTGCGCGGTACCGGGCGGCAAAGTTCAAACAGTCAAAATTTTGTACGATGGTATTACCGCGTCGTGACCGATATGTTCCATTGCCAGTATTTTTTTTGTTAGAAATTGTTAACACTTTTGGCTTTCATTCCAAGCAAAGGTGTAGCTAAGAAATGAAAGACCTGTGTTTGCTGTTACTTACACTTGTGTTGTTTTCTAAACTGGTGAGAAAGTCTATTGAAATGAACCACATTTCCATGTCGGTGCAGTGAAAATGTACACAATATTATAGGTCTGCTTGACAATAGAGGGCCCAAAATTATTCTGGCCCCGGGGCCAACAAAGGGTTTAACACAGCACTGGTTTCAAGGATCAATTAATAAACTCTGCTAGTTCAAATTCAAATGTAGCATATATTTTGCTAGTGTTTCCAGTATGAAATTGAAGTGAGCTCAATTTCCGATCCGATCTGATAAGAGTGTTCATCCTGTTAGAAAGTTGTAGGTGAATTGGCTAAATTAATATTTATGAAGTTATAGTTTTGCTTGAACTATTTCTTAGCCCTAGGGACAGTTAGCCCATATTTCATCATTCGCAGAGACTACATGGTATTGCATTGAAAGCGATTGCCAACAGGGGCCCCTAAACTTAGCTATGCCTCGGGCCCCGGTGAGCCTTAATCAGGCCCTGCTTGGGCACATTATCAAATATCAAACTGCATGCAAAACAAAATGACAGTTTGAAAACTGATGGAATCAAACGATAACTAAATGCTTCTGTGAAATTTTAATCCATACATTTTATGAAAAAGCTTACATTTAAATGATCAGTTACAATAAAAATAATAGCATCTACGTATTGCATTCAAAACCTCTATGTAATGATTGCACATTCCCTAATGCAATTATGGTTCGTTAAAAGCGGTGGATTTAGATCTCAAGCTATGTCACCTGCTCCTTGCATTGCAACAAAGCTCTTTGGATTTCACTCGGATTGAGAGCATGAGCGCGAGGGAGGACACTCAAAGCCAGCTCCGCGGCACGACGGACTGTGGTGCTGTCTCTTCCTCTGGAAGCTCGATCGGCGAGAGTCACAGTTTCTGGAGGAGTGAGATGACCATCCCATGAATCCACAAGGATGTGAAGAGCAGCACTTCCAATCTCCATCGCTTGACCTGATCATACAGAAATACGTCGTCTTTTGGATTTCGCTTGATTGGAAAAACGTTTGAGTTTTTTTTTGCGTAATCTAACATGTTCTTCTACAATGTCACAAAAAAAGAAAAAGTAAA
Source organism: Aplidium turbinatum (assembly GCF_918807975.1). NCBI lineage: Eukaryota > Metazoa > Chordata > Ascidiacea > Aplousobranchia > Polyclinidae > Aplidium > Aplidium turbinatum. The sequence goes on along the minus strand of NC_137480.1, from coordinate 16,514,155 downwards.
CATAAAATAAAATACACGATTTCGTTTCTGGAGCAGACGCAATGGCATTGAGCAATCATAGTAGTAGTTTCGTTTGGGGTCTTCAAACTTGAAGCTCGTTGTCTTTTAGCCAGTTTTTAAATATATTTCCGCATTGGTAAACTGTGTTGAACCACCGAGTGTGCAGTCCATCGACAGTCTAAAATCAAATGATCAACAGTTTTCTTGCTTTTTTTTGCAATTTCCGCGACCCCGGTATCACGCCAAAGCTTATACATTGACCAATCAAGCAGACAATGAAACTGGTCACTTTCCTGAACGATCTGTAGCCTACTTCACTTTTTCCACAGCTAACAAAAGTTTATATTTTTCACATTGTTTCAATGTCTTAATTCTGGCTACGTTGATGTTAGTTAAACATCTTGAAAAATTTACCTGTTATCCAAGAGACGTGGGAGGAGTATGTTCTGCTCAACCAGTTCGGGGAAACACAGTTGTGAAGACCGAGCGCGTACAAGCCAATTTCAAAAGCAGCCAGCACCAAGTTTCTATGCACACCCGTCTGCCCGTTGCCTTGTGGTTGCTGTGAGAAAAATCATATGGCATGATCGTAACCTTTTCATAAGCTTACACGTGAAAGTGGAGTATCGGTTAAGAAAATGTAGCAATGTGGGTTGATAGGTTGTGGGAATCTTTATCCTCGACTGAGAACGCCTTTTTGAAGCTAAATCATGACAATTTGCATACTTGAGAAGTTTCAAACCCTGATACAAGAAGGTTGACCTATGAAGTTACCCCATGTTGTTAAAGTGTTGTTTCATGGACTATGTTCCGTTGAATTGAGAACTATCTTAGGAGTGCGCTGGTCAACTGCGCACCGGGAGAGTTGAACCGTCGTTGCTGATCTTGCCGTATCTTTGTTCGTGGAGCAGGTTCTATGTCCACTGAGCCAGGGCTTAGAAATAGGGTCAAGCAAAAAAAAGTTTGGGAAGCCTGCGCTAAGCCATCACGAGAATGTTTAGGGAAATACTCCGGGGAAAAAAAGCAGAAAAATTTACAAAATGGCGATACCTGCATGAACAAAGACGTGCTGCTGTTTCCGCCCGCTTTGACAAAGACGTTCTTGGCGAGTTCGAAAAAGAAATGAGCTCCGGCCTCGGAAGGTTGGTTAGGGATGTCAGGGACGGCAATCGAGTTTCTGCCACGAGTCTGCATCAACATTCCGAGTGTTAGTGATTACTTCAACCACGATCCAATTCAAGTTGCATCGTCTGCTAAGCTTGGATATTCTTAATTGAGAAGACACCCCATTCAAAAAGGGATTTGATACAGCACAAGAAAATGGTGTGTGGAGATGATTTCATTAACAAACCCGTCGTTTAATAAATTAGATAAAATCTATCAGAAATACACCATTACAAAAAGTAAGCAGACATATATCGTCTTTCGTGGAACGAAAAAAACAATCACACCTTTCGAAATGTAAGTCCATTTCTATGCAAAGAAACAGCCATCGACAGCGCGGGCTTGCCGGGCCGGAGAGGCAATCGGGCAGCTTGTGATGATCGTCCGGTGTCAACAATGTTGCGTTTGTTGTCAACAGAGCTCGTTCCAACCGAGTCGTTGCCGCTGCTCCCGCTGAGAGGCAAAGAGTTTCGTCAATTTATTATTGAAGCACAATGGCAAGATTCATCATCATGCTCCTTCGGAAACGTAACTCAGCCAAGAAAACTTGTCTTTGTTTGTGGCGTCTAGCGGTTTTGAAATGAAACAAATTTTGCTGACTGGAAAGCGTTGAAATCTAACCGCTTTAAAAAGTACACACCTTTCCACAATAACAAGCAAGCAACAAAATAACTCGTCATATGAAAGAATTTGGTGAAGCAACAAGGCGTTAAATCTACTTGAATGAGAAAATCCAGATTATACTGTCTCAAAGATTTACCTGTCGCTGCTAGGGCTAGACGGATATCTGTGCAAAGGCCAGGCTGATCCGCAGGAAGGAAGAGGTTGCTGGATGCCAGGAAAAGACCCTCTTGCGTTGAGATTGCGTCTTTGAAAAGGAGGAGAGGAGTCACTAAGCATAGCTTCCTCTGAGGCGGAACTGTTCATGTTAACTAAAGCTGGATAAAAAAATGGTTATGTCAACAAATGTGTGAAGAAAAAATTAATAAAAACAAAGTATTGCGGCACTTGGAGGTGAATCCGGCCACCCTCGGTAACGGGGACATCACCGGATTAAAACTGGACTACTACTACTAAAGACGAAACAAAACAATATAATAACAATAAAAAAAAAACAATAAAAACAGAAGACGCCACTCACAGTGCTGCTTCCGCTTCGGTCTTACGCTCGGTGGACGATAAGATGCCTTAGACTCTTGACGTGGAAAAGAGGTCGTTTTTGAAGAGGAAGAAGGATCTTCGTCGCACGAGATGGAAGATGTAGGAGCAATATCAGATTCACGAAGAGCGTTACTCGTATCACCTGGATAAAAAGTGAAACCAATTGTGTTTTGAGTCACATCTTCATCATTGGAAGTCTGCTGAGAGTATCAAGAATTGAAATTTCTTCTAATGCTTCACCGCTAATGTAAAAAGAAACTGATTTGCTCTCTGAATTATGGCTCGTCTTCTCCATTGCTGCTCACCAGCAACTTTTCGGGTGATTGCAAATTGTTAAACTCATTCCAAGAGGATTTTATTCATCATTTTAGGATAAGATAATCTAAGCATTGATTAACCACTCACTGCTCAATGATCTGTTGTTTCCTGCATTGGTGTCGTCATCAGTGCTCCCATGGGCATTCACTGCTGACTGCACCTTGAAAAAGAGATGTTTTGACAATTTGAAAGTAAATCAGTACAAAAATCCATGCACTAACCTTTACTTACAGTGACAAGCAGCTACCCAGGCGTACTAGCAACAGGATGAAGTAAATGTTTTCGAACGTTAATGTTGCGATGATACTTACTTGTGATGCGAGAAGAATCTGCTGATCTGATGCAGAAGACATTTGGGAGCATCCGGATGAGAGCGGAGAACCGAATAAGGAAGCCCGACGAAAGGAGGCGCTTGTTTCCGGAAAAGCGGAAGTTGCCCGAAGATTTGGTGACATCGATTTATCCAATAAATTGTCGAGAATCTACAACCAGATTTGTATTATTTGCATGAAACTGAATTATATTGTTGAGTTGAGTGTTCGACTAGTCCAGGCACTTGCGGAAACATAAGTTTAAAAACGCAAAAAGTTACAAGAACTGGAATTTGAAAATAAAAATAACCCACACAATTTGTAAAATATTTACCGCCCGCAATTTGAATTGTTGGTCCTTGTAGAGAACCAATAGCTGTATGGCAAGTTCACCTTTCTGCCTTCGTGTACCTTCGCAGAGAAGAGGATGTTCGTATTCCGACACGTTAACCTGATAACAAGTTTAACTTCAATTGCAATGAAACGTCTGGTACGAAGAAACATCGTGAAAAACAAGCGCAAATTTTTTTAAACAAACTCTTACTAACAACACTGACCCACGGCAGCAACACAAATCGATAAACATCAAGCAAAGGTAGCTTCAGAATTTTTAACCGAGTGGGATTTTCGGGCGTGGTGCAGGTTCAAGTTATTACACTGTGTGGCTCTTTACATAGGCCTTCGACAATTTAATGCATTCGCAAACTTAAACTGGTGGGTTTTAGAACTTTTTAGTCAAATTTCGCGTTTCGGCTTTTATTTTCCGGTGCGGAATAGACTGAAAGGGAGGACTGTAACCGACTACAAGAAATGCGATTAATGAATTATGAGGAGTCGTGAAGCTCCTCTGAAGAATATAAAACAGACAATAAGCAGACATATAAATACCACTCTATCTTTGTCTTAGTGGCTAATTTAGAAACAGCTTCAAATCCAAGCAAGTTACCTTGCAACTCAATGCATTGACAGCAGCTTCGAAACCTAGTTCTTGATCTGTCAAAGAAACGTCACGAGATTTCAAGCCTCCACGGCCAGAGAATGATGCTGCAAAACAAATGATGTGGTGAAGGAAAGTGCATGAAACAACCACATGAACAGAAGATGTTACGTGAAACCCCGTCTGGGTGTGAAATCTTTCTTCGAATGTAGTGAACAAACATAAGTAAACATTAGGTTAACAAACACAATTGCACATACATGCACAAAGAGTATGGTATACGCTTTACCATCTACGTCGCTCGTTGCGTGGTGTCAGAGCAGGTAATCTAGCCACGAAAATTCCATGTTCATTGTTCACATCACCCTTTTCACGTCGTTTCAACAGCACTAGACATTGAAACGATGTGAAAATCGCAAGTTTTGCTAGATGAGAAGTTTGTCTCGTAAGAAAATGAACTGAGCTCAACCGCAGGTAGTTTGGAAACGACTTTCGAACAGAAAACAAGGTTTTGAATGATGATAAAAAGTTTGAGCATTGAGGCCAAGTGAAGCTGAACTGCCCCTAGTTGCAACCAGATGTGGTCGGATTCAACCAGTACGGCTTGCTTGTTCAGAGATTACTGTTTTTATGTCACTTTAACATATAGTGACATTAAAGCGGTGCATTAAAACAGCTGTTGTTAACCGGTTAGTGAACAAAAGATGTCCTTTTGAGTGATTTCATTCAGATAATGTGAAAAACACAAAATTTGCTGATCAACAAGGTTATGTGAGTCAGGTGATTGATTAAAGCCAATTGTGCTGAATCATCAAATCATAACGTCAGGGACACGTACTTGGCTGACAGAAAGCATCGAAAATAAAGGTGGCAAGAATGAGTGGAAGAACGTGACAAAAATCCTGGGAGGAATCGGCCATCGCTAGCCAGTGTGCTTCCTTGCGGAGGATGGTGACCTCACGGGAGCCAAGAGGAAGTTTCTTCATCAACGCAGCAAGTTCGCTCTGGAGGTAGAACAGCTTGACCTGCTCAACATAATAGGATTTATCACGATTTTGTTACGTTTTTTTATACATTAAAAGCAGATACACTTTTACTTTGCAAATCAGTAGAAAAAAAACAACAACTTGGTTTTTGTCGTATAGAAAATTGAACCGATACTGAAACATGCAAAATAAAGAAGACACTCAAAGTATCCATTATATCTTTAAAGTTATTCAAATATAAAATCAAATTTCAGTGAGTATCGAACAAACTACCTACTCCATCGGTGCTGTCACCATTTCGATTGTCACCTGACAACGATGGTGACGCCGACCTCAAGTGAACACTTTCATGCATTCTTACCTCCAGTCTCTTGTTGCTGGCTGGCAACCGCTTGATGCTGAGTCCTTGCAGACCAATTCTGAATGCTAGAGTGCAATGGCGTTGATGCTCAGACAGCACGGTGCAGAGAAACAATGCTCGTTCCAGGAGCTTGCATGCATAGGAAGTGCTCAAAGCTATCCACGCTTTGCTACCGCCCTGTAAAGGAATATTCAAAGCGATTTTGTGATGTCCAACCGCACTGCAACAACGTTTCACCAAGTGGGATGAAATCAAACCAACCACTAGACTTCTGCAACACAGAGTGCTTTGCATTATTCCAACTTGAGAGAACTAGTTTGTGCGTGAAATGTCGACTTCTTGGTTGCCGTGTTAGATCAGAAAGCAGCGCGTTCGAAAAAAATGGTACGAAAAAATGGGATCGATGACGTCATCATAGTTTACAACTGCAGTCAACTGAGTGGCGGATTCTAATTGAGTATTTAAATCACAGCTCACAAATATATAGTAAATAGCCAAAGGGCATTTGGTGAGGCAACTGCAGATGAAACGGCACAAAAAGTTTGCGAAATTTCAAACCTTATAAGACATAATATAGAAATAAAGGGCGGAAAATAAATCTTTCTAGAAAAAAACGAGCTATTTTATCATCAGAAAAACTGCTGATGATTTTGCGCGGTTCGCACAGCGATAATTTCGAAGTGCAAAATAAATCAGAATACTTTGACCATGAACACATAATTATTACGGTAATTATGCAGTTCAGGAGAACACGAAACAGGTAAATATGCGGACGAGTTACGTAAACGAAACAACTAACTCCGTACAAGCAACGCACGTACCTCCAGAAAGGTGGGTTCAGAAATCAGTTCTTCAGGGCTGCCAAGCACTTCCTCTGCTAACTTGACGGCAAGCTCACTAGTTTCGCTTGACTTGCCATGCGCGTATAAAGATTCAGCCCTGAAAAGACAATAATATGTTTTTCAAACCCTTTTAATGTTAATATTTTTTCCAATAAAATGTTTTATCTCCGCCGTTGATATTCACGTTTGAGTATGACTAAGCAAATTTATTATTTACTATCAATTTGTACTGGAGTCAAAAAGCATTTATTCGTATGGAAAAATATTTGTCTAAAGTAATTGATATCAAGCTAGGAGTACGCCAAGGATGTGTACTTTCTCCATGTCTTTTTAATTTATATACATAAATGATTTTTCGACGCATTGATAATATGAAAGGGGTAAAAGTTGGCAGTTTGAACATAAAAAATTTACGCTATGCTTATGATACTGTTCTGTTGGCTGCATCACAAGAAGATCTTCAAGAGATAGTGGACAATGTTAACTCAATTGGTAAAGAATTCAATATGAAAATTAACGCTTAAAAGATCAAATTAATGATAATCTCAAAACCAACAGACACTCCAGTACTCAAAGTTAGAATTGACAATGAAAATGTATAAAAAGTAAAATCTTACTCCTATTTTTGGCATTTAATAACTGAAAATGGGAGGTGTGACCATGAAATTCTAAGACGGATAGAAATTGCAAGAACTACATTTGGAAAAGAGAAAAATGTTTTAATCAATCAAAGCTTAAATTTATCAATTTGTCGATATTAAAATGCTATATCGGGTCAATCCGTTTATACAATTCTGAAACTTGGACAGTGTCAAAAACGGATCGATGCCTTTGAGCTCTGGACATACAGATGAAGGTTAAAAATTTCATGGAAACAAAAGATCACTAACGATGAAGTTTTATCCAAATAAAATTCAAGCAAAATTCTCTTACAAATAGTCAAAAGAAGAAAATTGAAGTATTTTGCATATACAAAAAGATAAAACTTGTTACAAAGATCATAAATAGAAGGGATGATAAACGGCAAAAGAAACAAAGGTAGACCAACAATGATTTGGACATCAAACATCACTAAATGGACAAATTTAAGTTATGAAAATGCAGTACGAACAGCTCATGGTCGAGAACAATGGCGCATTGTATCCAATCCTCAATACTAGGAAGGAACTTAATGACGATGAAAGCAAATTGTAATCACAACGTTGCCAATACGATTTTCCAATCCAATAATACATTTAAACCAATATTCACACTAAAATTGCTCTGAAGGCCAAATAAATACTTATAAAATAACTCAAGGGCCGCAATACTATTTTGCATTGCGGAAAGTTAAACCTGTCTCTCTGGCCCGTTCCGCCATTCTAAATTTTGTGGGCTGGTGCTAAAGTCCACAAATTTTCTATCCACATTCTCCTTCCACAACCACCACAGCCTGGCGCCGCAACCAAAGTTGGTGGACATTTCCCCGGGTACATCGCCACCCCAAAATCACACCGCTCCCCGCCACCACGGGTGTGGCTGGCTGGTTCTTTGATGTGTCTGACCTGGCTATGTTTATTGTGTTCTTCTCGCCGTGTCAATTCTTTTGTACCCGTACGTTGTCTATGGTTATAGGCAAATTGTTCGTAAGCAATTGTTCGTAAACTGTTTTTCGTAAAATGAAATCTGTAAAACAATTCTTCGTGAAGCACTTCTTCGTATACAAATTTTAACTGCATGCACGAAAAAATGCTTTAGGAAGAATTGTTTTACGAAGAATTAATTTTACGAACAATTGTTTTACGAACAATTGTTTTACGAACAATTGCTTACGAACAATTTGTCGGACACCGTTGTCTATGCTGACAACAGTTCATCACCGTTCAATAAGCAAAGTAACAGAGTAAAGACTAAAGACGCAAGAGATAGTAAAACCGTACCAAAAACGCAAGATTGCTAAAAATAATTGTAGTAAGAACAAAGAGAAAAAAAGCACTGTAAAAACAAAAAATGCAAACGGAACGACTTGGACCTGAAGAGCAAAAATCTTGCAACCGATTTTCAAAAAGCGTGAAAAAAAACGAAATCCTTGAAAAACTGGCTTCCAGAAATAGGCTTCCAAAGTTGCTAAATTGCGATAACGGCACAAGAAGGAATAGACAATGTGATTGTGATGTAACAATACGGGTCTTTTGTATGCAATAAAATGGCGAGACAATAGGCTAGCGCGATAAAGGTTGAATGGGCATTTTCAGATTTTTTTCGCCAATTTTAGAGTGAATATTATCTTATCAGTGAATAGTGAATTGTTTGCCGCATGCGGCCGCGTGTTTGAGACCCTTGATTTAAACCAAATTAGACTTATCACAGGCACAAGATCGGACATTTTTTGCATTGATTCAACGTCAGCAGGAATAGAGTCAATGCAAAATAGCAATGATTCGCTGGATGGAACAAGAAGTTATGAATCAACTCATTAACTTTCAAATCAGCCACCTGGTAAAAAGAGCATCCATCTCATTGCGGTAGTTTGTCAACTTGAGAACTTCCAATTCCACAGGATCTGAAATTATTTCAAAGAGTTTCTTAGAAATAAACAAAACGAGATTTTCGCCGTGACGTGTTCCAACCTTGACGAATCGAACAGCTTGAAAAACGCTTCGTAGCGCTCTGACCACGTGGAAAATTTTTAATCGCTTTATTGTAAAGCACTGAGTGGTTGAAACTGTATAAAATCCCAAGGTTGAATATCAAGAGGATTGATGACGTCATCAGAACCAGCTGTTAAACCATGGGTGGGCAAGCTTTTTGGACCACGGGCCAAAAAATCTTTAATCTTTGACAAGCGGGCCATGTGAGTATATGAAATGGACAAGAGTGTTTATTAACAACATTATTTAATTTCATAAACCTGTTAAAGATGAAATGATGATAAACAAAATGCAAAAATAATGAGAAAGGCGATATAACAAAAAAAACAACTGTACGGCCAGCAAGCTGCTAGAGAGAAGCCCAATCACGGATACCTGATAATTATATATTCAAGAAAAATGTACGACGAGTCGAAATTATATCAAGTTATCTTGTTGTGTATCGCAATTGCGAATATTAAATTCTCTTTATGGTTTCTTTTTAAACATAACTGCTGCATCCTTGAACTGACCTACTAAAGATTTTACTATGCCTGTTATAAAGTTGTGCTGAAGAGAATTTAATATTCGAAATCGCGATACACAGCAAGATAAGTAGATACAACTTCGACTCGTCGTAGCCTACATTTTTCTTGAATATATGATAAACAAAACTTTCAAAAAACAAAAAAATTATTAAACAATGTTTCAACAGTTGTTTAACTGGGACGGAACAATATACCAAATTAACAATGCTTAGTTGTGACATAACGATCAACCATAGACCCTACATAACAAAATTTTAATAAGATAGAATGATTAAGTGTGTGCATTACAAAAATAGCAATGAATTGGGTTAAAGTATTCGTTTCTGCCAATATCAGGCGGGCCAGATTGAATAACCCAACGGGCCGGATTTGGCCCGCAGGCCGTAATCTTCCCATGTCTCTGTTTGTATTAAACTATTGCCCCCACAATTGATTCCAAGGGGTTTAAACTGTCGCATAATTATCGTTGTATCTGTCTAGCAATATTTTTTGTAAATATCATTTAAACTTGAAATACTTTGCAACGACGATCACAAATTAATATAAATGCTTACACAACAGAAACATCTCTATTACATCAACAAAGTTCTTAACCGTACTGATCTGTGATGCAGCAGATGAAGGCGATTGGTTGCCACCTGACGATGAAGGTGCCTTAACGAAAGAGCCTGGTAATTGTTTTTCATCCAGTGTGAAATCCGAGGACGAACTGGCTGCATCTCTCCATTTGGAATCGTTGTCAACCCCTGTTAATATGCGAAGTTAGAAGCGAAAAAATACATTTTATTTTCATAAACGACGCTAACTTGAAAAAAACGTATTTGTCAACTGCAAAATAAAGCGAACGCACCAATTTGCAATCCTTGAATATCCTGCTCAATGCATGAGTCATCACTGCCGCTGTCAGGGTCATCTCGGTTGCTAGGCAACGATTCAGGTTGAGTGGAAGTTGTTTTTTTGATCACCCCACTGCCCGTTTGTTGTGGTTTCATTGGCAGTAGCAGGTTTCCATCCTGAAAAGAATGTTTTTGGAACTAAATCTCCATGTTTTGGTGATGCTATAACACTGTTAACATGGTGGTTTCTGCTGAATTAAAAAAAAAATTCTATTGTGATATGGAAGTTCGAGTGATTCTTTCTTTCAAGCGAAATCAAGAGTAAACAAAAAAGTGCACATCCATACAAATTATTATTAAGTCACCAGTTCTGTTAGCCTTCACGTGGGGGTTTGTTGGATAGTCAAGAAATTTGCTGGAGACATAAAGATACTAGACTAATGACGAGAGAGCAACGAGAATATGATCATTCACTTCAAGGATGAATAATAATGTTATGGTTTTCTTATTATCGCTCCACAACAGCAAAGGTCTTTTAGCGACAGGGCTCATTTTCAATTTTTTATCAGGTTTACGATGGCATCACAGTATTATCCGACTTATTCTCACTGCGTGATGCAAGAAAGAACACAGTCACTACCGTTTTTAAAGTCTTCGGATTGACCCGACGTGGAATCGATCCCAGATCTACCAGCACCAAAGTCGAAGACGTAACCACTCGGCCACTGAGCTGGTACTTCAAGGATGAAGTGAATGAGTGAAAGCATGAAATTAATGTAATGTGAGAAACAACTAAGAATAACGTTGTAAATCTGATATGAAAACGTACAATTGCTTTTACATTTTCTGTAATTTTCGTATCGTTTGTATTGGCGTTTTGTTGGACTTCCGACTTGCGAATGACTGATGGAATTGCAAGATTTGCCTTTTGGACCAAATGGCTGCACGATGATATATCAACAGAAGCCCAGTCGTAGGAACAAGCCTCTATGGCCGGTCTGAATCCACTGAACAACACCAGCTGGGCCTCCTTGTATCTGATTCAATAAGACACAAGCAGCAAGTCAATAAACATTTTAGCAAACGAAAAACCCACCAACCCAATACAGGTTAAGTGTGCAAACACGAACCCAAGTCAGCCAATCAGTCCAATTTTTATATTTAATTAACGCTTCTAGACGCTGAATCGATGTAAACAAGGACTGAACTGCTGACTGGGTGCTTCATAATTGCTACATTGCAGACAACAGGACCACATACTGCAGTAGCATCTTTTGCATTAACAAACAGCTAGCAAAACTTGCTCACTTAACGTTGATTTAACGTTTGCAGACGTTGAATCAACGTACAAAGTAACAATTTTACTACGTGGTTTGTATATTAGTTTGTACGGCCAAAATAGCCTACCGTACTTTTCTTTCAAATTAATAACTATACGAAGCCAAGTAACTTAATCAGATCAATACTTCAACAAGAACATGGTGAACAGAAACTCCTTGGACTTTTTTCATTTTAAGATTAAACATATTGAATGTCACTTATATGCCTTTTAATATGCTAAATATCTTGCTAAGCTCTCTAAAATTTAGGTTTAATTGTAAGCAGTACTTAGTAAGAGAACTTGATACAACTGAAGATCGTCCAAGAGTGGAAGACTTCGCACTGCTCGAACAAAGAAAGTAGTTAAGGCTGTCCGAGAAACGGCGAGGAGAAACCCAAACAGATCCATCCGTCAAATGGCCAAAGACATGAATGTGAGCAATACTTCAATGAGAACTACTGTAGAAAAAGATCTTCAGTTGTCTTCTTGCAAGATGAGAAAACGGCAGTTCGTTACACCTCTCCAGATGCAAAAGAGACTTGAAACAGCACAGATTCTTCTCAGAGAACTGAAGGCAGGCATGGCAGGGCAAGAGATTATTTTTTCAGGCGAAAAACTCCTCACAATTGAAGCTCAGTTTAATAATAAGAATGATAGAATTTATGCAAAGTCTTCAGCAGATATTAAAGATTCTGTGAGAAAGTTTAACGCCGTCAAAAATCTTCTGTCATGGTGAGGACAGCCGTTTCAAAAACTTAGAAGTCTAGTCTGATTTTTGTGGAACAAGGGGTTAAAACCGATTCAGATCGCTACATCAACGATATTTTGGTTCCAGCCCTTGAAGAGATGAAGAAACACTACAAAGATCCACCTTATTGTGATACTTTTTTGATGAAATTTTATTTATTTTCTATTAAAGATCATTTATTAGTTGGTCCAAGGACTTTCTGTTCACTCTATACTTAAAAAATTGCGGATTGCAAAACCTAATTAACGTGCATAGCTTAGCCACAGTGTTATCCAGCACAAACTCAAACAGTAAAAATTACACTCTATACATCGTTTCAACATTTAGCGACGTTGAAATGATATAAAACGCAGAAATTTGTTGTCTGGAAGCAAATAATTTCAAACACAAATTCAAAACCTACTTTCCCCGTTTGATGATTTGCAGCGTTTTGTCATGGAAATGCATAAGTCTGGATTTGAGTTCATTCTTACGAATCAACGCCCCTTCTGTCGGGTCGAGAATGATTAATCGCCACAAAGCCACGATCTGTAAAAAAAACGAAAAATGACTCTCGTCGCATGAGTCATCAAAAATAAATAAGCTGACTCATCGCCTTAAACAGCGTCACCACATACAACGAATCAATTTTGATGAAAACAATTGCAAATGAAAAAGGGAATCAGTGTGTATTACCGATATCTACAAAATGAACTAATATCTCGATAGTAGGCGGTACACGAGTGGCAAAATAAGTGTTTTGTCAGCAAAACCAGTTGCTTCAGATACATGAGAGCACACACATAAGGTTGAGTACGTCCAAACATGAGCACTTGAATCAACAACTCCAAGTATGATTCACTCACTTTAAGGATATTCCGATCAAGTTAAGATTAAAAAGCGTCATATTTGCATTGACGAACGTCTTGCAAAAAGGACTAGATTTAAACAAGTCAAAATGACAGGCCTAATTAACTGGAATACCAGCGACAAAACTTATCATCCAGTCAATCTGTCCCGTTTTATATTGATTCAAGGTCCGTAGACGTTGCATTAAGGTAAAAATAATTGTTTTGCCTAGGAGAACCCACATCACAACCGTGAACTACACGAAATAGCGAAATCAGCATAAAACAATACGTACTTCATCACACAGACTAGCAGCGGCGTGGTGCGCGATTTCTGAGCTGACGTTATTGGAAGGTCGATGCGAGTTGCCATGTCCACTAGTGCCACTCTGAAGATGAGAGGGGGAGGTCCGGATGTTGTACCACCACACGGCCACCTGTGGAGGAGTTGTAACAAAATTATTCCAATATGACAATGGAAGTTCCTCGCTATCAATGCATTGTTGAGAATTGAATAATTCCCCGGCAAGAAGACTTCAACAATCGGACACTTCACTCTGTCAATCTCGGTGACCGGGCCTGCGTCAGTGATTCAAAGCCTCTACAAGTATGCGAAACTGCCAGGATTAAGCTCTGCAAGAAGATTTCCCAGTCCGAGGATAAAGATTCAATCAATCAATCAATTAATTAATTCAAGAATACAGCGGATGCTTATGTTTCGGTGACTAAATAAATGTTCCAGCCAGCAAATCGGTATTTTTTTAACGTCTGCAGACATTGAACTTTCTTTAACGTATGCAGACGTTGAATCAATGCAAAATGACTGATTTGCAAGCTGGTGGAATCAACGCCAGTCGAGAAATTGCCCTTTATGCAATTTGTATCACAAATTAAAAGTGCAACTGGCACTGCTTGAAGAGCAACAGCAATTTTTTATATAAATTCGTCACTCATAATGGTGATGATGTCACTGACCTGTTCGAAGCACAAACACTGCTCAGTGATAATTTCAAGTAACAGGAAAGCGTTTGAATCGTTCCGTTTCAGCATTTCGCGAACAATACTGAACAGGTTCCAAATGCCTTCAGGTTCTCTTCCCCTGAAAACGACAGAACTGATTTAGAAATTTATAGTTTGACGCTTGTCGCAAGCAACCGATCTCGTAACATCCCAACCAGCAAGCAGTCTTTTTTACATTGATTCAACGTCTGTAGAATCAATGTAAAAAGGACTATTTGTTGGCTGAGAATATCACAACTTTTCAAATGCCAAACCTTTTCATAAAACACGCACAAGAACACTTACCTTAACGGACGAAGCAGACTTGAGTATTCAGCAGCAGCAGGTGATTCAACTGAGGAGAAACACAAAGAACTGATATCGCTGTACACTACTGGAGTCGGCCCACAGAACTTGACTAGAGCCTTCTTTATGTTGTCTCTGAGAGCGCTTTCGTCCAAATACCACAAACTTTTATCCAGCATACTCGGACCAGCTGTTGGGTCTGAAACAAAAAGTTAGCATTTTAAGAAAAAGGGTTAAATAAAGTTATTATCCACCTGGCTAAGCCTTCTACGGCAGCGCTAAAATTATCTACACGTATACTAGTACATTCTATAATGTTAAAAGCACTGTATTGTATACATGGAAGTACAAAATACAACTGCATAAAAATGCACCGAGATTATCAACCAGCATGTGTCCCTATTTGTAGCTGGTAACACTACTGTCTTTACTTTTTATAAACATCAAAAAATAAACAACACATTTATAAAACGATTCTATTACCTGGAGCGCCGCTTAATGTGTTGATTTCTGTTGAGTGCGATGAAAGCAACTCATCCAGCAGTCGCTGTGCTGTTGGCAAGATTTGCTGAGGCAGCTCGCTGATCAAATACTGCGCGAACTTCTGCAACTGATCCCGACGAAGCCGGGACAATGACTCGGACACGGGCGCTCGGAAGCACACGGACGTAGGCTGAAAGGATTAAAGTAACCTAACACGCCGCAAAATGCCCCTTTTACTATGGATCTCACATCTACAGACATATAATCAATGTAAAAAAACGACCTATTTTGCTAGCTGGGTACTTGGGTAGTATTATTGTCCGAAAGCATTTTATGTAAAAAAAACTGCTCTATGAAATCATGTTGCAGAAATTACATTGATACTCTGTCAAATAACAAGTTTAACCCATGCATGAAGATGTAAACCACATGCTCTCAAAAACATTTAAGTGTGTAAACATGGTATGCTTTAAGATTTCGTTACAGGCGTTAATGAATGCTTATAAGAGTTTCAAAGATAAGTGCAGACGCACTACATACATCAGCAGAATGCTATAATTTTACTGAAGATCTGAACTTAATAGTTTTCCTTGTTGCAGGCAATGCCGAGCAACAAAACGCTCTAAACTTGAAACTGAAATTTCATCAAGTAAACCTGAGAAACAAACAACATAGTTTATGCCACAAATTGATGTTGAGAACCAGCCTACCTGTTGAATTCTTAAAAGGCAAAGCGCAACAACGTGCGCACACCACTTCGCGTTCAAAGCGCAGTTACAGCTGCATGATGTTATTTTACGTCGATCAAACGTAACTGCCACGCAGCATTGGGTCTGAAAAGGTACAAATAAGATTTGAACTTGTGCAATCGTGAGTAAGTAAAAAACGATTTTTCATTTAAACTATGTACTTTGGTAAATTAAAACAATCTGGTTCTTGGCTGTTGTAAACCTTATGAAAGCAATAAGCTTCTCAGTGTGCACAACAGAATCGATTTTTCTCATGGGTACTGCCTAAAGTTATGTTATCACAAAGATGGCGACAGCGTTCAATAAATGATATGCCAACATAAAAATGACATGATATATCATTTTATCAACTAGTAAGAGCTTAATTAAAAATGGTAACTGGTAGAGCAATTTCTTCTTTGTCAGAAAAAAGAACAAAAAAAAACACATGCAACTTTGGACACGGTAAATGTTTCAATCTATTTCAAGTTTGTGTTACTCGGTAACAAAGCGCGGTTGAAAAGAGAGCGGTGGAGACAAACCGCCCCTTCTCCGCAGTCCTGTCCCTTCTCGCAAAACGAGGAAGCTTCTCCACAAACTTTGCCTATGTCTGTGGGTGTCAAAATACACGATCCTTGTGTTAAAATGTGGAAAAGGCTCTTTACAAACGTACATGTACGTTTTACCCAGCTTCGGCAGGGATCTACGGCTAAGGTAGCCTACTCATCACAAATATCAACACACTTCTAGCATATTGTAATGTACACAATCTAAGGCAGCCATATCGGAGAGGCCGCTTTAGCAACTTTGGCGAAATTATCACAGCCAATTACTAACAATCTTATTAAAGGCAAAAGCGGAATCATCCAGTAAAGACAACAGCTGTTTAGAAAACCATCAAGTCAATGAATTAAAATTGTCGTCAGATGAGACGCTACATCCGCGAATAGCATAGTGGGCAGCACGCTAGAATTGTAAATGAACCTGCCAAGTGTAATATAACACCAGTGTTTGTGGCTAGAGAATTAAATTCCATTTAGTGATGCGGTTTTTCATATGTTCGTTATCCATGCGATTTAAACAGTGTTTGCACAACAAACCTGTTATTAATGAAGCGGGACTGCCTAAAAATGTTAAACAATGCAACATTCTGATGACAATGTTAGTAACTTGTACAAAGCAAATACAAGGTTTCCCACTGTAGGTAGAAGCTTGCTAGCAACAGGAAGCAGTGACAGGAAATAAACGACCACTCAGTGTGATCTGTACCTAGAACAGGATGCTAAATGACTAAAGTACTTATTTTCCTTAGCATAAAGTAACCCATCCACTACAAAGCAAATTATTGATGAGATAAACAAATAAACAAAAGCTAATAGAATCGCAAAAAGATTTGGAGTGACCATTAATTGGAAGCAAAATATCGTATAACACAGAATATGGTACAAATCTGCTAAACCAAACGTTGTTGAAGATCAAGGAACAGGATCACTCCATGTCAATTCAACCAATGGCTTTAAACACCACCATCTCCCATTGGCTGAAACTTGGCGCAAATGATGTTTGTATGTCAAAACTACCAAATCTAAAATTTTACCTTAATTGAATCAAAAAACTCAATTACAAAAATGCAGCAGAAAAAGCTCACAACAGAGAAAGTTGGCACCTCATTGCCTCCAAACCTCGACGAGAGGAAGGAACTTAATGATGATGATGAATCAAAAAAAAGATAGCACTTTGAACTTTTAATTGTCAAGTTTATGCAAAAAATTAAAATTATATATCTCTACAACTGCTTGACCGATGCCAACATATGAAGCAACGTTGCAATGAAAAATTTCCAAGTTTTCTGTTTCTACGGTTATACACCTTCAAAATTTGAACCCGTTTGGAGCAATAACTTTTTGGCTTATATTTTCACCTGGAAATTGACCCAGTTATACAACATAATTTGTGACGTCGTCTACACCCACAGGGTGGCACAAAATCGTCAAAATTTCACAAGTGTTTATAATTGTTTTTTTTAAGCTGTTTTTTTATATATATATATAAATAATAAAAATATTCAATTGTAGAAATTGAATATTTTCTACTCATCGAGCAACGAAGCAGCATCAAGCAACGCATCTTGGACCTTGGTACAGAAAAGTGAAAGTTGAAGTTCGGAAGCAAACCACAAGACTGCAGAGTGTGAGATCGTCACAGTTAGAAAATAAGGTCTGTCCATATAGCCTACCAAAAGGACATTCAAAATCGATAAAAGGAAGTGTGAGATGGGAAATTATGTGATTCTCATTAACTGGAGGGCTTTGCAATGTCAAGAGCTGGTAAGACAAAAAACACATCTCAAATATTGCTGATAAAAATTTAAGATTACATTTAATGACGGTCAATACAGTTGGTTTCTTTGGCATGAGACAACTCAGCAAGTACATTTCAGCTACTGTTAAGTCAGCAAATTAGATTACCTGCTCATGTCTAACTTACTGAGTCATCACTTGCTGAACTGAATTTTCTGACTTGTGACATTCAAAGTTTCGGGTTGCTCAGTTGTTACTTGCCCAGTTTCACCATTTGCCAATTTTAGAAAGTTTTTTAAATGTTGGTACGATAGTTCAGTTGTCACATGCTCAAATGCAATTTGCTCAGTTCACAACAGCTGACTTGTAGGGGACTCATTGGTTTCAGTACGTCATTTTTCTTACTTGTCTCTTTGTGGAAGTTATACTTTGTGAGAAAATCTACTAACGCTGATGTCTTGACGTGCTCTACAACTTTACACCATCACTTTACAAACAGCTTACCTTATTAACAGTGCAAGATAGAGGATTGACAGTACCAGAAAGATGAAATCCAATTTGTAATACATTTCCAACACATTTCCCTCGAACAAAGTGCTCACCTCGCTGGAATTCGTCTGAACTCCCATTGGCCAAGCAAGAATACAATCTGAAAAGATTTTGTTCAGGAAAATTGCAATTTTCAAAGGGAGTAATCACAGTTTGCCAACATTTTATTTTTATTGTCTAGTACTGGACCACCACTTTTTCAACACAAGACTTTTAGCATGAGACAGTGAAATCCTTTTGCATTGCTTGAAAAGAGAAAAGTTTGAATAATGGTTCATTGTTTTCAGCATTTACAGTAGCATTTCATCAACATACAACACATCATACCTGATATCCTCTTCGTCAGCTGGAAAGCTCCAATACGCAATTTGCAGCTGAACATTCTCTGGAACTGGTGGGTACATCTTTTCCACTTGCTCAAATGGAATATGAGAAGCAACTGCTTTTGAGCAAAGCTCCATCAGTGACGGTACTAAGTCACCTGGAATCAAAACAAAATGGAAATAATCTCATCCATGCTCCAGTCAAACAATAGGTTCGTGTGACAATATGGTAACTTCTAACAGCTTAGTAGTATAAGAAGTTTAGTTTTAATTGCATTTCTTACTGCTGATGTCATTTCCACGTGCAGGAACTGAAGAGTTGCTTTGTCTCTTCCAACCTCTCCAGTTTGTGCACTGACTTTCAGATTCACTCATCCATGAACAAATTGACTCTTCGTCAAAGCGATCACTGTCTTCAAAGGAAAGCCGTTCTTCAGCAGCAACTGCAAATTGACATTTGATCAGTTCTCACTCATAACATCAGACAACAAAAGATTGCAATTAGATTATATCATGCTAATCTAGAATCCCTACCTGAAACTTTAAACAATCTGTGTTATAAGATTATAAAAGTAGATTGCGATTATGTTGAGGACAAACATATCCACATGTTTTTTTACATATAATGAAAAGCTAAAATAAAAAAGGCTGCATGACAAATTTAGGGCATAGCAGAATGCAGAATGAGCAACACAAAATGAGCACTGCTGCCAAAATGATATGCAAGTCCAATGCTCTGATTGCAACGGCCAATATTTTTTTTTTGCAAAATAACAAGCACCATACCTTCACCTCCTGCTTCCCAATTTTCCATAGTGGTGATTAGCCAACAGCCGGTGATGTTACAAATTTTCAAGCTCTAACTTTGTTTCATGTCATTTAACTTCATAAAGATTAGAAAGAACCAATTTCTAAAAATAAAACAAGCTTTTGATGTAATAAAAAAACAATAACGCCAATTTTGTAAGCTCAATTTTATCAAAGCACTTGCTGCATGGATGTGGCTTCTTCGAAAATATTCTTATTCAAAAAAATAAAATTACAAAATTATATTGAAATAGCATAGCTTCAACTATAAATAAATAACCTACAATGATGCACAACGCTTGATGTAATTCCACAATCATCCTAGTAACTTCCCAAGAAAAATTTATGTCACCATACTCTTTACCATACGCGCCGACTTCCGGGGGGGGCCAGGGGGCAGCGCCCCCCATAAACTTATGGTTGAGGGGCAACAAAAATGGTTATTACAAGTGGTGTTTCAAAGAAAGAACACTTTGCGTAAGAGATTTAGATCACTTAAACGGACTTCAAGAATGCCGACAGCGAAAAACAGCCCACGTTGCTCTTGCTCACAAAACAGCAGCTGATCGCATGGCTTTCTCATACGGTATGGAAATTTCAAAGTAGATGATATCTGAGTAACTTACGCAGCTGGAATAGTCACGTAACTATTCACTGCAATACTAAGTAAACCACCTAAATTAAACGCGCTATTTTCAACGAGGTCTTCCTGCTGTTAGATCAATTATGATTCAACAGAACGTATTGTTTTGTTCGCAATGTGTGAGAATTAAATTGAAAACCGATAAGAGAAAAGGTGTTTAATGGTCTTGGTCGCAGATATTGCCTGCATTAACGACGTCTCTTACCACTATTGTCACCTAGCTAACCTGACATCACCGTTTTATGCGGCCGCTTAGGTTTGACAGTGACACCAACTTCAACGATCATCGCATGTTAAGTGATAAGAACGATTATATATTTCCTACACGCAAAAATAAAAAATCGATCTCTTAAAACAGCTCTTTCTGCTGTTTTGTCTGGTGAGCTTAGCATATTGCTCAACAAGTGCATAAAGTTTAGAATTGACAAGAAATCATTAAATTTGAAAATTAAGTTCGAATCACTGCAAATAAACATATTCAAAACTTTTAGCCTACTTAGGACAACGCCATTTCAAACTCCGTAATCTACGTCGGCAATGATTTTGCGGCAGTAAAAATGCGTTTATTTTGAAAACTGCCGAGCTGGAGACAAGAGCTAGTCCCTTGTATAGGGGTGTTCAATTTCGATTATTTGAATATTCGAAATTCAATATATTTTCGATTTTCGAATTTCGATTTCGAATATCACAACTATTCACCACACTGCAAAATGTGATTTTATTGAAAAAAACGCCATGAAAATTCGCTAGAAAACACAAAAAAATGCCATGAAAATTTGCGAAAAAGAACACAAAATAACGTCTACAGCTCCAGGCTCATGTTGGTGTTTAAGAACACAAGCTGATCAACATGATCACCCGTCAGTCGGGATCTTAGCTTCGTGACGGTCAGGCCAGCTTTTGAAAACGATCACTCCGCTGGAGCCAAGGTCGCTGGGGTCACAAACACCATCTCGGCTAGCTTTTTCAGCAGTGGTAGCTCGCCCTCGTTTGCTTTCCACCAGGAAAGCGGATCAGCTTGCCCAGAAGCAAGCTTCTGCTTCATAAAATAGGAAATCTCATTTGAGATTGAGCTGATTTCATCATCATCACTGCTGTTGGAGTCTTCCGTCTGGACCCTGCCCATGGAGAAGAGTTCTGTCAGAGTGGTCTGGCGTCTTCGCTCATCGCCTGTGTTGGCTCAACGTCGGGGCTATCGAAATCGGAAGAACTGACACCTCCCGTTGGCTGCACGCGCGTAGAAGACAACGACGTTGCGCACGACTTTCCTCAAAGCACGTGTGCAGGACTGGCTGTTGGACCCGCGAGAGCGTGTGATAGTCACGTGATCGACGATGTGCATGTGTCGAAGTCTTTTTTTGCTTGCAAAATGCAACAAGACAGATTTCGCGCCACTCGCATTACTTCAACCGCGTTCAGTCAAAAGGGCAGCTATAATTTCGAATATGTCATCATCATCATCATAATCCATCGTCGGTTTGTTCCCCACTAGTGGGGGTGGCCGATTGTTTCCGCGCAGCAATTGTTTTAATCCCTTTTCTCCATTTCACCCTGTCCCTTGCATCTTCCTCCTTCAGTCCGACTTTTTTAAATTCATCCTTCACTTGTTGTTTCCACGTTCTTCTTGGACGACCGCGTTTCCTCTTCCCATCCACCTTTAGATCTAGTGCCTTTCTAAGAAAACTTCCTTCCTCCCTCCTTATCACATGTCCATACCATCTTACTCCATTTGCCCTTGCCAGTTGGTCTATGGTCTCTCTCATCTCTAGCATATCCAACAATTCTTCAGTCCTTTTTTCCCTTCTCGTTTTCACCCCACACATTGCTCTCACCATTGACCTTTCCGTTCTTCTCAGGATTGCCAGTTCACTCTCTCTCAATATCCATGTCTCGCTACCATATAGCATTGCAGGCCGCACACAGCTCCGATATACTTTCCCTTTCATCCTTATGTCTGATACGAAAACGAATTTCGAATATCACCTTAATCGAAATCGAATCAAATCGAAAATCGAAATTGAACACCCCTACCCGTGTATGAGTTGAACCTGTCTTTTTGAGGTGACAATCACTTGCGAACATCTCGACCTATACCGTACTCGACTATATAAAAGACTGTAAAGACTTTCAATAAAAAACAGAAAAGAAAACACTTCACCGTAGTTAGCGCTTTGAAGGTAAGTGTAAGTAATTTGCAAAACGAGCGAAACAAGGTTGATAAAACCGAAATGGCCCGTTTCGGTGAGTCCGATTTGGTGAGTCTGATTCGGTTAGTCCGATTCGGTGAGTCCGATCCCTTAACGGGGGATTTTTTCATTTTTTTTTTTAATTATCGGGTACCGTGGCCTAATTATCATTGCCGTTTTAGGGTTAGGGGTAGGGGTTAGAGGTTAGGAACTCACCGAATCAGACTCACCGAATCAGATTCACCGAATAGTAGCAGACCCGATAAAACTGATAGCGGGTTTCCACTCTGCTTGAAATCACGATTTTTTGCGTTTTATTTCGATAACTTCACTGTCTTGATCGTTGTTATTCACTCGCACGAAAAGGAAATGAATCGGCTTGTTTTCCAACTGTTCCAATTATGAGCTAACAATATCAAAATTTTTACGACTAGAGGCGTACAGCATGCGTAAAACTAATCGTTTCAAGCAGCGGTTCTAATAACTTCGGTTTGCGACTTAGGTGTCAATAAACAAGACAGTAAGCTTAATCAAAGACTATTTTAATTGAGTAAAATAGCAGTATGTTTATGACGTCATCACCTTTCTCACCCCCAAGGTTTTTTGAAAAGTCGGCGCCTATGCTCTTTACACTGCCAATTTGATAAATGCCCATAATAAAATATGAGAAAAGTACTGTAAAAAAATTTCTATGACTATCTTTATTAAAGACTTTCATTCTGACAAGGAAACTTAAATTTTCAACTTGAAAACAAATTGAAGATGCTTCTGGCACTTAATTTCAAAGCACAATAAGATAAATTATGTTAGTCTACACAAGTAACATATAATATATATGTCACCAGGGTATAAGATGGAATAGAAGACATTTTTTCCATCTTCCATCCTGAGATTTTCTTTCATTACATCATAGAAATCTTCCATTCCATCCCAAAAATTTCTTCCGTCTGCAAATTTTTGTAGCTACATTCCAACTAAAAATTTTACAGCAATATTTTTCTGAGGATTACGTTCCGTTTGGTGATAGAAGTTACCATACCTTACAACTACAAGAAAAATCCAGGGCTATGGAGTCGAGCAAAAAATACACGACTCTTATTTCTCGGCTTAAAACTGGCCAACTCTGACTCTAGATATGCTAAAATCCCGCTGACTTTACAACCCTGGAAGAATCTATAGTCTTGTTTCAGTGCAACTTATACACTTGTTGTGCAGGGAGCACAGCGAGGTGGAATGCATTGGAGTGGTTGTTATTTTATGTTCTGTTAATTTATGTAAAACATCAGAGGTATGGGTATTGCATACAGAATTGTTTGTTTTTCGATGTCTGCAGGTGTATTGTCAAAAAGTTTTTGCAAGTTAAGGTAGCGTAGAAGTGGCTGATTTTTTTTGTTTTTGCAATATGAAAAAATTGACATATTTTTGTTTAAAAAATGTAATCAAACGGAAATTTTACTCAATTTATGTTATAAAATAACTTTTATAGGCTATGTCTTGTCAGTCTTGATATGGCGGTGTAAACTTAATGATGGAATTGAGATGAAATAATGGAAGATTGTCTTCCATCTCATCATCCAAATCTTCCATCCTTGACATTTTCCAGTTTCCATACCAAAATGTGCCTTCCATTCCCTGCATGTCACAGTAGAAATTCAAACTAATACTGTAGTGTAACTGTTATTAATTATTTATTTGCATCAGACACAAAGTCCACTTCTGTCTTGCCCAAACTGCCACATACTTCTGTAACGTTTAGTAAGTCTATACTGCTTGGCCTATATCATAACTATTTAGCACTTTTTGTCAATTTTTGTTTAGGCATTGTCAAGGGGTACGTTTATTACGGTATCTGTTCGGGCACCAAGTACCACTACTTTGCAAACAGTGCCAAAGATTGCAGTAGATTTCTAATAATTGAGCTACAGGCTAGTTCTAATTACAAAACAGTCTTACATTTTTTGACAAAAATTTTTATTTACCTAATCTTAAAAGTGACACTTTATCCTTCTGCACCAATCAAGTTTTTAAACCAATATGTCCTCTACAAACTAATATAGAGTTTGTTTTTTGGTGCTACAGTATTTTGTCTTTTTAACAAATCGATAACCTGATAAACTTGTAAATAAACTTAAAAGTTTACTTTCCAACCTACATAATGTAACTTGCTTCATGGTGACACCAGGCTCACACACACACACACACCTCTCAGCAACCAACAAAGAAAACGTCGAATCAGAAAGCTTTGTCCAGTGCACCGGTGTCTACGTCACAAGCCAATGAAAGCTGTTTTGAAGGTCCAGCTGATTCTTGTGGTTTCCGCATCTATTAAAAATATGACGAAAAGTTGAAAAGGTAGACAAATAAGCATACTGTCAGTCTGTCGCCTGAAAAGCAAGCTTAAAAAAAGGAGAAAAAGTAACCTAGGCGCAAAAATTTACATAGATAAATGTGTTATCACTAGGGCGATTATTTTTTGACTTGTCAAAAAAAGTCAAAAATTGGTCAAATCTATAGCGTTACCAGAGTCATTATATAGTGACTCTGGCGTTACGGTAGGTCAAAAATTGCAAAATTATTTACAAAGTCAAAATTGTGTACAATCTGCATTGTTGTGGTGTCATAGACGTTGCACTGTCAATGAACTTTTCATTTTACATTTTACACCTTGTAGCCTACTTTATAGGCTACCGGTACTGTTATAAACAGAGGTGGGCAGTAACTAGTTAAAAAAGTAACTAGTTGCATAACTAGTTACTTTTTGAGTAACTGTAACTGTAACTTCGTTACTTTTTTGAAAAAGTAACGATAAGCGGTAACTAGCTACTATTTTATCGTTTTTCAACAGTTACTAGTTACAGTTACTTGATTTCCCAAACAAAAATTGGTCGTTTGTTTTTCAGTTTATGGCAGTTTTTTTGTAGTGGTCAAATTATTTGTTTGGAAGAGATTATAGGCATTTGGCGACAAGAAGCGAGGTTGTGTACAGAAAGGAGCTGTGTAAACTGCGAGATAGGATTTTGCGGTGTACCAGCGACAGAAAGGAGGCCGCGTAAACTGCGAGGTAGGATTTTACAGTGTTCTATACGGATTGATGTCTGTGACGCCACAATCCGTTGTTTGTTCCCCCACTAAGCTGTCTGTTTTTAGAAATTTCAGCTTCTCCTTTTTTGTAAAGCGATTCTTTTTTTGTAGATTTTGGTTATATAGCTTTGAACACAGGTAGACGCGGTAGTCAGTAGTGGAAAATCAATATGGATTAGTTTTTGTCTAAAGTATCAGAGACTGAAACAAACCCCACTGGTAATGCCACCAATATGCCAATATCTGGACATTCTGCAATCAGAAGAGAAGGCATATATGGGCATGACGAGGAAAAGACTACAAGAACTTCGAAACAGCGACAAGGTGGCTGTCTGCCTGCCATTACAACCCGATTGTTGAAATCTTTGGAAAACAGATTTGGCCATGTTTTTGATGATAGTGACTGCCAGTTAGCTGCTGCTTTTCACCCACAATTCCGACTTTCTTGGCTTTACAAGGGTGAAGAAATTAAGACGCCTCTACATCCCTAAATTGTTAACCTATTACAGAACCACAGCAATTTCAACATCGACGATGCAGCAAGCAACAGCGACACTAATGTTGACAGGCATGCAACAGATGACTTTTTTGCTCTGTTATTTGAAAACACAAAATAAAAGGAAGTTAGTGCCGCAAAAATTTTAAATGAATTTTTTGAACGTAACCCAACAAAGGCAGTTGCGTCTGATGCATTCCCCAATGAAGCCATGAGGCGTTTGTTCTTGCGTCCGCCCCGTTAGCTCAGTGGTTACGCGTCGGGCTCAAGATCACGCGGCGCTGGTTCGACTCTCGGGGTGTGCGCTTGAGCAACGCATTTCAGGACTGCTCTCCATTCAGCGGCACCTAGTGAATGGAATAATTTCTCCGCAACAACACTTCAACAATCGGAAAACTTCAATCTGCCAATCTCGGTAACCGGCCCTGCGTCAAGAGCCTCTACAAGTATGCGAACAAGTACCAGGAATAACCTATCAAGGCTTTGTCAGTCCGAGGATAAAGATTCAAAAACCATTCAAAAACCAAACCATACAATACCCCTATCCCCTCCAGTGCTGCTGTTGCAAGACTGCTCTCCCTTGGAAAGGATATTTTGGAGCCAAAGCAAGCTGGACTTAGCGATCAACATTAATTTTGAAAAAGATCTTTCTGAAAAGAAATTGATGTTGTGACTCTTCGTTCATTTTAGATACCCGTATAAAAATATTGACACGCTCTATTGCTTATCACGGAGTGTCCTGTGCATGTCGTTTTTTTCAATTTTTTATTGTTTTCAATTCGGTTGACGGAAGTTTTGGTTTTGGGGTTAGATTATGGATTCTTAGAAGCATTATAGTATGTGGACAGCTAGCAGAGTGGTCGCTGTTTTGCAGTTAGGCAACAGCTACGAACAAAGTATCATCTTGCCCTTTATCATGTATTTTTTATCTTGTACTTCATAGAAAGAAGAATAGTTCTAGATCAGTACTCATATACATCCATTTTCTTTGAAAAGTAACTGTAACTAGTAACTGTAACTGTAACTAGTTACTTTTTAAAAAACGGTAACTGTAACTGAAACTAGTTACTTTTTGAGCGAAGTAACTGTAACTGTAACTCAGTTACTTTCAAAGTAACTAGTGCCCACCACTGGTTATAAATGGCCTATTGTCTTGTGAAACATAGACCATTATGTGAAATAGTAGGCTATATTAAGGTAGATATGGTGTGATGCTCAAAACGTGTAAATTTTTGGTAGGTAAGAGGTCCTCCTAACCGTCAAACCGACGCTATCAGTGTCAAACCGACGCAATTACGAGCGTCGTTCTGGGATGCACGTCACTAAACAACGTAGCTTACAATAAAATGACGAAATTTGATCCAAAAATAAAGAAAAGGATGTTTGTTTGGGATGTCATATCTTTATCCTGCATTGAGGGAAAGCGGACTTAAGCGCTATGCATCGGTGTATGCCTTCCGACGTACACCTGACCCACGCTGCAGCCGACTGCAATGTCTGTTTCCGATTGTCTACTCTGCTTATGACTTAAATTTGGTACTAGGCTACTAGCCTACCCATTACTCGAAGTTGATCACTGGATAGAGGCAATTATCGTAAGCCATCGTTGCCCAGAGAAAGAACAGCAAGTGCGGGTAGCTGGGGTCGACTCCTCGTGCCCCATCCTGTGAGTAACATCTGCACCCAAGCAGATGCCAAACGAAACTTGTCAACCAAGAGCCTGTACCGACTGCTGTCTCGTATTCGTCACTAGCCGGTATTCTGCGGTGCAGTCCAACGTTCTCATAATTCTGTACTGTTTAGCCTATTTTCAAGTTTTAATATTTTTAGCATTGCGTCTGGCAGCACTCGCCAAGGGTGACTGATTTCGCCTATAAAACAGACTGGTGTGGTAATCTTCTCCCTATTCAAACAACACACTTCTGATGAAATAACGTGACGTTTCTGAATCCGCCTTGATCGCTTCAACACGTGGCGTAATACAAGATGTACTTCCTGATCTCAACAATCTAGTGTCGTTGTCAGCCACCCTTAGTCAGAAGCATTCAACCGGCAATCTCACATCTGTTACAATGGTGCCTCCGACTAAATTTTCTGAACTCACGACTTGCAATAAAGACATCAACGCCACCTGGTAATGTACCACGTTATTGCAAATTTTTTTTTAACTCTTTGTAATTACCTCTTACTGTAGTCTATATGCATAGTTTATAACTTCTATTCCATGGTACCTTATTCTTGTAGTTGCTATAGAAACCACTGCATACAAAATTTTTTTTTAAGTATCTGTAATCACTTAGTAGCTTATTGTAGCCTACATTCATCGTTTTCAACCACTTATAAATAACTTCTATTCCATGGTACCTTATCCTTGTGATTGCTATAAAAACCACTGCATGCAAAACTTTTTTTAAATATCTGTAGGCCTAATGTCAACTAACTACGTCATGATGTCTCACTGCGCTCTGGTCAACTGCCAGTGCAGATATCTCTGTGTTTATATAAGCAAACGCCATCTTGTATGTCATACGCTACCTACACCTACTGTATTGTTTCATATGCTGCAAACTCACTTGTCAGCCTACCGATTTTATCTCGGTATGTCACCTATATCACAGTCTCATACACCGCTTCAGCCTGCGTTGCCGCTATTTTTCGTACAGTGGCTTATCGTCCTGGGCAAGACATCAAAACTGCATCCACTCTTCCATTCTATTGTCACTCGTTTAACTACAGTCACGTGACGTTGCAACAACTTTTTATGCTTGTGTTTGTCGTTTTTTTTTTTTTTAATGAGTGCTGAGCCTACTCAGTACCTATACTACGACTCTCATAGTTTCATGTCTAGTTTCCTACCTATCATCAGCCGGCATTTGCCGCCATGACCACCTCATTCCTTGTAAATTTAACAACTTGTGTGCCTGCATGTATCACCATTTTTTTTTGTAATGTGTCCTTATACTGCTTATGTGTTACATTCCAGCGGGCGCTACTTTGTATCAATTTTGTTTCAGACGTGCCCATCAACAGGGTTGCTGCGAGACTTGTTGCGCGACTTCAAGGGACTTCAATACAGCACCACGACGATGTCACGACAAGCTTACTGATGAGACCACTTCAACATGGCACCACAGCACCCCATGTTCTCCACGACTTGCACTGAGTTGAACAGTCCCTCATCACATACCTCAACACGAGATACCTCCACGGAGATGATTTCAATACGGCTATTCACAGCCGCCGACGCAACCAATATGGTCAACCCCATAGCTGCCGCTACTTCCTGCGACACACCTTCAACGTGCAATTGCTGCATCGTTCATCATTCAAGCCTTCTCTGCGTCAGAAGCACACCGTGACGTTTCAAGCCTTCTCCACATCAGAAGCACACCGCCGACGCAACCAATATGGTCAACCCCATATCTGTCGCTACTCCCTGCGACACACCTTCGATGTGCAATTGCTGCATCGCTCATCATTCAAGCCTTCTCTGCGTCAGAAGCACACCGCGACGTTTCAAGCCTTCGTCACGTCAGAAGCACACCGCGACGTCAACCAAATCAGTGTCGCTATTTGCGCCACTTTCGACATGCAATGGCTGCATGTCACACAGCTTGCAATTATACAAGCTGGCCTCTTTCGTGTCATATTCGGCACACATCAACGGACTCACAACTCAACAGCTGTCGTGCTCGTCATCCATCAATGGACTACTAACTGAACTGCTTATCACCTGCTGTTGTGCTCATCATATGTCATCGAACTTCCACATCAACTGCTGTCTCGTCCTCCCTCATCAAAATACTCAAACTAATAGTATGACTTTGGAACATCCTGTCTCGCACAACCGCGCGCACACCGTTAGGCTCATACACTTTTTTTTACTATTCTGGTTTGCTTCTATGGGTGTCAGGTCCTATCTCTTCGGAGGCAGGACATGGACGCTTACCTGTTTGTATATATGCTTAATTTTTCTCTAAAAACGCTTGTAAATATTTTTTCTCTCATGGCTGATTTTACAGTTGCGCCCCAGTATTCAATTTCAGTTTGTAACCCTCAATCATAACTTAATTTGTTTTCGTCATTCACGACATCTCTTCTACGGTTTAATGTCGTTCTGACTGGGGCCAACGTATGTACCGACTGCTGTCTCGTATTCGTCACCAGCCGGTATTCTGCGGTGTAGTCCAAGTTCTCATAATTCTGTACTGTTTAGCCTACTTTCAAGTTTTAATATTTTTAGCATTGCGTCTGGCAGCACTCGCCAAGGGTGACTGATTTCGCCTATAAAACAGACTGGTGTGGTAATCTTCTCCCTTTTCAAACAACACACTTCTGATGAAATGACGTGACGTTTCTGAATCCGCCTTGATCGCTTCAACATGTGGCGTAATACAAGATGTACTTCCTGATCTCAACAATCTAGTGTCGTTGTCAGCCACCCTTAGTCAGAAGCATTCAACCAGCCACCCCAGGAATGTTACAAGCCTCCACCAGGACGGCACAGCTGCAAGGGGCAATGAACAAGTTCAGACGCCCCACCATTCTGCAGCTCAACATAGAAGGCTACACAACAAGCAAGATCAAAGTTGTGGAGCAGCTTGCCCAATGCCCATACCAACCGGGCACTCGTCATCCTCCTCCAAGAGACACACTGCACCTATGCAGATAGGCTAGCTATTCCCAACTACACGCTAGCCGGCTCTACCTTAAGCAGGAGAACGGCATTGCCACGCTTGTCCATGAGAGCCTAAAGTGGACCTTTGTCGACCAATCTCCAACTGATGCCGAGATTGAGTAGGTGTGCATTTGCATGTCAGGCTACAACATCTGCAAGATCCCATCCTTGCAAATGTTGCCACCATCATTTCCAACTTTCCCCTCCCCCAGTCTGTACGCTGGCGATTTCAACTGCCAGCACATCGATTGGGGCTACAACAACGCAAGCAGCGACGGAGAATTGCTGGCTGACTGGGCCTCTACAAACTATCTTGCCCTCCTATTCAATCCAAAGGAACCAGCCAGTTTCCACTTCGGCCGCTGGGGAACGGGGAGAAACCCTGACTTGGCTTTTGCGAGTGTCAACAGCTCTCTTCCAGACAGACGTGTGCCTGAGAAGTTTCCGCGGTCCCAATACCGGCCATCTCTCATCATCGCCCCAAAACTTGTGGCTCCTGTCCCGAGTTCACCGGTGAAGCGATGGAACTTCAAAAAAGCCGATTGGAATCAATAGGCTACAGCCTTCTCGCTCCTGACCTATGAGTTTGCTGCAAAGTTACTATCGACTGAAACATGCAACGCAGACGAGGCATACTAGGACTTCTGCAATGCCATAATAACTGCGGCAAAGGCCACAATACCACGTGGCCATCGAACCAGCCATACACCATGCTGGGACTCTGAGTGTGAAGCTCTCTATCGCTCATACCTACAGTAGGCGCCACATCTGGTGCTGCTTCTAATACTGCCACAAATAGACTTGAGCGATGGAACGTATGGTTAGGGTTAGAGTTTAGGTTAGAGTTAGGGTTAGAAGTTAGTGAGTTAGTGTTAGTGTTAGTTAGTGTTAGGTTAGAAGTTAGTGTAACTAACCCTAACCCTAAAATGAATCGTTCTGTCGACCTAACGTCCTGTCGACCAAATGTCTGTCGACCAAATGTCTTGTCGACCAAATGTCTTGTCGACCAAATGTCTGTCGATCAAACGTCTTGTCGACCAAAAGCCTGTCAACCAAATGGCTGTCGACCAAATGACCGGGTACCGGTTTTGACGGCCGGCGGGCGAAGCTCGACAGTGTGTTCGCCTAAGGCGACACCCAGTGGCGAGTGTTCAGGGGGCCTCGCCCAGAAAATTTTGAAAATTACGTTCAATTTGGTGCAATGTGAGCAAATTTTTAATAAAACTGCTGTGGGTATGAATATTCCTGTAAAATGGTGCTGTCCGGTGGCATAGCAAAAGGATAAGATCATGTTTTCTTCGGCATTTTTCGGAACCCCTCTTGGTTACGCCACTGCCTCTCTTCCTGCCTGCACAACTTCACAATCCCAAAAATCTGGAGAAGAGCTTTAGCCTAGCAGTTGCGATCCCTAAGCCTCACAAGCCACCAGAGGACCCAAGGAGTTATCGTCCGATATCCCTCCTCTGTATTCCTTTCAAGATCCTCAAAAGACTGATCTATGCCCACGTCAACCCAATCGTCGACCCGCTCCTTCCAAAAGAGCAAGCGGAAAATCCACCGTAGATCAAGTCACACTCTTAATCCAAGACATCGAGGATTGCTTTGAGGCAAAAAAAAAGGCGGCGCTGTTTTTCTAGATCTCACAGCTGCCTATGACACCGTGTGGCATATGGGCCTTACTTGCAAGCTGCATCGCCTGCTTTTTGACCGACACCTATGGTGATTATGGAGCTTGTCAGGAATCGAAGCTTTACCCTCACCACCGGCAACTCACGGCGAAGCAGAGTGAGACATCTGTAAAACAGCGTCCCACAAGGTTGTGTCCTGGCTCCACTTCTTTTCAACATCTACACCCACGACCTGCAAACCGTCTCCGCAAAATATGCTTATGCGGACGACCTGGCAATTCTCCACTCCGCAAAGTTGTGGGAAAATCTAGAAGAACCTTGAGCCAGGACATGAAAACTCTCTCAGCTTATCTCCAGAACTGGCGACTGAAACTCAGCGAAACCAAAACTGTGGCAGCAGCTTTCCCCTCCACAATCCGGAAGCCGATCGTGAGCTACACGTCCAGAACAACGGAAAATCTCTGTCATTTTGCCCCAAACAAAGGTATCTTGGGGTGACATTGGACAGATCGCTCACATACCGCCACCATTTGGTGTCACTGCCTAAAAAATTGACATCCCGCGCTGCGCTACTCAAGCGCCTGGCAGGCTCTAGCTGGGGGGCGATCGAGGGCTAACACTTTGCGTATAGCAGCCTTAGCCCTTGTCTACTCTTCAGCAGAGTACTGTGCATCTGTTTGGTGCCGTAATATACTTAGGCTACTTACTGCCATAACATCGGCACTGCCATAAACAGCGCCCTGCGCACAGTGACCGGATGCCTGCCTTTCACACCATTGGACAATCTCCCATTCTCGCTGGCATCCAACCCGCTGAGCTTCGTCGCGAAGAAGCCACTCTGTCTCTCGGTCGACGGGTATTGGAGCCTAACCACCTTCTCCACCACAAGATCTCTGCTCTCCCAAACGAGCACCACCCGTCGACTGAAATCAAGACACCCATTCGTGCCAGCAGCTCAACGTCTGATCAACGAAGCTGATGAACAAGATATCTCTGTGGCTGCTTGGGCGGACCATAGGCCTAAATGGAATTCTGAATGGAAGTCAAGCACCACCAGATTCTATTCGTTCATCCCCGACGCCCACACAGGCCCCACTGGCCTGACACTAGCAAGACAGGCATGGGTGCGCCTCAACCGTCTCCGTACGGGCGTCGGGATTTTTCCGCTCAACTATGCACTAGGGTGGAGTGAAAAAAGAAAATTTTGATTTTTGCTCTGTAATAGCGATTAAAAGTTGTAGTGTGGCTTGACTATTAAGCTTTGAAAATTTCAGCGTTTTAAAATAAAGTTTTCGTCTGCCGCAAGCAAGTTCAAGATTACAAGGGATGTGCTGATTAAATATCACAATTTGCTTCAGAATTTTTTCCGCAACAAAACCATCGCATGTGAAGTCATAGAGGATATTTCTTACGATTCAATTAGTCCATTTAAGCAACATAATCGGAAATATGCAATTCTTAAAAAGGGCCTGAAAAAGCCATTGCAGCGGTTTGTATGTCTGTTGCATTTTAATGAATTACCACTGAGACACTTGATGCATTATCTTGATGGAGTTACATCTGGTCCATTAAGTTTTTCTGGCTCCATTGGTAAAAAAATTGAAGACTGTGACAGTTTACCAGTCACAGAGTTTGAGGCTGTTGCTATTCAACTGCCTTCAATTGACGTGAGCTTAAGCACAGACCAGCAGTAGCCTACTGTACTTGTATGGCATCTGTAAAGCAATTAGCTCAGGGCGTTGTGATGCCAAGCTTGCCTATTGTAATCCAAGAAAGATGAATCACTCCAGATGGCTGACAACAACCAATCGCATTTTGAAGCTTTATGTTTCACGAAACAATCCCTGTAAAATCTGAGAGCATTGGTCTTCTTCATCGTGTATCACACGGCCGTAGCCCAGAGCATCACGCAGGCTCTTGCTCTATCGTTGAACTCGGCCAAATCCTGTGCAGAGCACCTTGCTTTTAGGTCAGGGCATTCGAGTAGATGTTGCATCGTTTGCTCCTGTCCGCATTTGCAACTTGTGCTCCCCATGGAATACCCCCAGTGTCTCATCAAGGTTTTACACCTGCCAATACCAGTTCTTAAGCGGTTGAGGCATCGCCAATACTTCCACGGTTCACGTTTTCCGGGAGGAAGGCTCTCCATGGGTGTGAGCTCCATATTGGCCAATGTCGGTCCGGCTGCCAGTCTCTCCTGCCATAGTTGAACCCGCACATTGGCGGCGACATCGTCATGACCTAATGGGACAACTGAAGCAAGGAAACTTTTGGTGGAGTAGCGTTGGTGGAGTAGCCTACATTGCCAAGTTATACGCTCCAACGTGGTTTGGTTTGGAAAAGATGGTTTGGAAAAGATGCTTGAAACAACTCAGACACTACATCCTTCATCGGCGCTACCAAAGAGTCTCCACCTCTCATTAGCGATACCAAAAACACTCCATCCCTCACTGACGCTATCAAAGCTGATTCAACTCTTATTAGAAATACCAAAAACACGCTGCTATATCATCATGCTTGTTATGCTCTTACATGCGCAGGAAATTAATTTAAAAAACAAAGCTTTTTTAACTATTTTATCTTGATAATGAGCTGCCATATTATGTATTTGTTCTACAATATATAGGCTACTTAATATCGTTGCTGCGAACACTTTATTTCTGTATGAAATCTGTAAATAGTCCTTGTTTTGATAGTCCGTTATGTAATTTCAATATGTGTGTGTAACTGTGTATATTAGTTTGTTTTTGTGATGTTGGGTTCAGTCGTGTTCTCATTGCTTTAAGAATTGGCGCTCCAGTTGTTCCAGGAACGAGGAGGCGACTGATTCTTAACTAATTCATCAACTTATTTTAAAGTATCAGGTTTGGTGGCCGTGCTTAACTATATTTATTGATGCATATACCGCAATATTAGATCCTTTCACGCACGTCTTAAACCATTAAGGTTTTGCCACCTTTTCCTTTTGTTAGTTTTGTTACTGTATTTCTTTTTCTCAATATCATTTCTTTTGCATTCTGACAAAGAAAAATAAAATTGAATTGAATTGAATTGAAAAAAACGCAATCTTCCTGTACTACTTACTGTAAAGGAGCTAAACACTTTGTTTCACGTAGTTAAAAAGTCGCGCTGTCTTAGCGCTGAACTAAAAGCAATAGTTGTCCCTGGTATCAACCGAAATGCCTTTTTTGCTCACCAAGAGAACCTATTGCTGTGGATGTTGGTAGATGAACGTCTGTACAACAGAAAATTAGCACTGAGAAGGATACTTTCCAGAAAACAAGGTCATGGAGATTCCATTCGTCTCTTTAAAGTTCCACTCTTGATCTTTGAAGCAAACGAATACTTTGAACTGATTGATTGGCAGCATACAGAGAGATATGAACTACCGCTAACTTGAGACATACCGGACAGTCAGTTAATGTCCTTCATTCAAGATGCTGCAGCTCCAGAGCTTGAATTTCCTAGCTATCCGTGTCACACGCAAGCCATGGAAAGGTCCGTTCGCCTCGTTACTGAAGCAACATCTGCGGTGTGTGGGCAGAAACAACGGGACGGATTCATTCGAAGTAGACTGCAGTCAAGATTAGAAATGCCTGTTTTCAATACAAAACGAGAACTTTTGGCAAATGGAGTGCTTAATGAGATTTAAACTCATGGGAGTCTGCAGAGAGGGGCACTTGTCCCCCTGGATTTGAGTTTTATAAACGTTTCTTTCCTTATGAAAACGATACTTTCAAAAATGTTTCTTACCTTTGGGCGATAATATCTTTTTCATCCAATTTTCTTCGAAGTAAACCAACATTTTTCCAGGACTATTTTTTCGCGCTTTCGGAAACTATCGCTAAGTATGCCTTGGAAATATCTTTAATTGTAACGTTTTCGCTCGTGCCGTCCAAATTTACGTTACATTTCATCAATACACTTAGCTACGTTGCACTCGTTGTAGCTCACAAGATGAAATTTGGCTTAAAAGATGTTTGCCCCTCCCCCTGCAATATTTCTGCCAACGCCCATGTACTGTATAAGCTGATGATTTAAAAAGCGTTTACAATATTTATATGGGATCAAAAGTAAACAGGCAACCGAAATCTCACTATTGTCATATTAAGAAAAACACTTTTCTACTGTAGTTTGCTTTACCTTCATTGCACATACTTGCTTAAACTGTGCTGATGAACTTGTGAAAGGAACAGAAATTTGAAGAAAATACAGTAGCTTAAAATCCGTGTTTTTTCTTATCAGTTGATCATATACATGCAACAAGCGTTCTAAAAGACGTATTTTCCACTGCATTGCAACGATTTATGTGTAATTTACAACTCTGATATTGTTAGATAGAAGTACCGAAGGTAGAAGTTAGATAAAAGTGACGATCTGCTAATTGTGATGACGTCATAGCTCCAAAATACCAGTGAAAACTTCAATGGACTTGCGGCAGACGTAAACGTTGATCAAAATCAAAAATATTTCAGCATGTGAATACATTTACCACATCACAACTTTTAGTAACTATTATAGATTGATTCTATCAACTTTCATTTTTAACCTATGTTTCACTCCACCCTACTATGCACCAATGGAGAATGGCCTCTTCCTCCTCCTGTGAATGTGGTGCCGAGGAACAGACCGCAGACCACATCATCAATGACTGTAGGCTATAGCCTACCATCTTCAAGCCATCTAACGGAGTAGAAGGTCTGCGTGTCATAGATGATGAAACAAAAGACTGGCTGCTTTCTAATAGCCTTCCAGTGTAGTCCGGGAACATCGTGAATCTGGGGTGGTAAAAGGATAGATCCACGGTATCAGAGGCTCAGTACACGACGACGAATCATAGCCTAACTTCTAAGACCTAAGTCATGTTGGGGTAGCTGTAAGGTAGGTGCAGCTCTTGCTTCGGTTTTGCTTTGGATACTTCATGTATTTTCAGTTTAGAAAAAAATTGTGTCTTAGCTGCAGTGATTTAATTGTCATTAGTTCATTTTTCTTTTCAGAATATCTATTTCTGTGTTCCGTTTTCCCTTTTCAGGACAGGCTAGCTTGAAAACAATGAATATTCATTGTCTAGACCACTGCTATGTTAACCATATAAGCTAACTCAGTGGCGTAGCCAGGGGGGGGGGGGGGGGGGTTACAACCTCCCCTTTGGCACGCGTGTGACGTCACGATATTGAGAATCATGCTTTCAGTCTAAACAAAATTGCCTTATTTTACACAAAACTGCATTAAAAGAGCCAGTTTTGCCAATACCAAACATTTAAACATCTCAGCCAGGAATTAGCAACAAGAAAACATAGAGACTTAGCTTTATTTCCGAAAAATGCCGAAGAAAACATGATCCTATCCTTTTGCTATGCCACCGGACAGCACCATTTTACAGGAATATTCATACCCACAGTTTTGTTGAAAATGCTCTCAGAATGCACCAAATTGAACGTAATTTTTCAAAATTTTCTGGGGGAGGCCCCCCAGACTCCCCGCCGCTGGGTAGCCAAAACCTCCCTCTTTTAAAATTTCTGGCTACGCTACCGGGTTAACGTATTGTTTTTTTTGTTGTGATGGTCACAAATAAAAAACAAACTGAACTGATTATGGGAACTTGTGCAACTTTTGCATTTTTACCTTAATTTGTGCAACTTTACCGTAAGGGAGGGGTGGCTGAACTGACACACGGAAAATCCTTCTCCTTCCACGGAAAAATAAAACGTTTTGGAGAGAACTAGTGCCAACTAGCGATAATTTAGGTTAAAAAACTACAGTGAAAACGTAAAAATTTGTGCGAAAGACTATGGGTTTATTGTCGTTTTGCAAAAGCCAAAACACTTTTTAGATAAAATTTGTATTGAAATAACAGTAATATTGTTTTAATCTAATCAGAATTGAGTTCTTAATGTAAGACATTTTTTATTTGCTTAATTGCATAGGATAGGTGAACTTCAAAAATGGACATTTTATTATAATTTATAGGTAGGGGTCAGTTTGGACATAGTCTTGTAGCCTACGTTATTTTTCTAGTTCTAGCATCTTGATTTAGATTCAAATATCTCATTGGTAGGCCTACTAGGCACAAATGATCCTCTCAACAGCCCTACTAGTTTAGTGTGATATTAGGCTACACTACCTCAATAAAAAGCAGCTAGCTGAGGGTGTAAAAAACAATCTTTCCCGCCCCTATCACTCATCAGAAACGGCATAATGACGGAAGAGTAATTGTAGCGCGATATCTTTAACTGCTCCTCTCGCCATGAGATGACGCAGCGAAGGCCACACTAAAGCTTAGGTCAGTATACCTTTGACTGAGTTTGTATAATCAGTTAATTTGCATGATTGGGTAACGGCCTTTTCCCCCTGTGATGAAGGGGAAGATCTGCGCGTCTTGGATGATGAAAAAAATATATTGGTGCTGTTGCAGAATATGCTCATTCGTTGAATTTAGTTGGTGTATGCACTGCACAGTGCACAATTGTGTCTAGAAACAGTTTAGTTCTTTGACTTCGTTGAAAATACCTATGTATTCTTTGCTGCTTAACACACCGATAGTCTGTTCTGGAGTGCTAAAGAGACTCTCTGCAACACGATGGTCCGCAAGAGCTGATGCCATTAAGGTTATTAAATAACGTGTTCTTTTCATAAGAGGCACTGGAGAAACTTGCGAATGACCAAGAGCAAAAGGCAGAATGTAGACAGCAGGCAAATGCTCCTCGAGAAAATGGAGTTGCAAAGAACTGGAATCTTGGTGTTTTTTTTTGAATAGCTTACTCGATCGCTTCCAGGCAACTCAAGCCTCTCTTCAAGCAAAGCAGCAGCATCTCAACATTGCTGCAGCGTTGGCCTCTTTGGCAAGATCCCTACACACTTTCAGAGAACAATTCGTTAAGGTTGAGTCAGAGGCGCAGAAGCTGATTCAAGTGCCGGATTACTGACCAACAAGCACGAGAAGAATTGTTCGAAATCGAGGGAGCGAAGAGAATGTAGGCAGTGGCCATTCAATTTCCCAGATGCAATTGGATAATCAAGTAGCCTTCCAGTGTAGTCCAGGAACATCGTGAATTTGGGGTGGTAAAAGGATAGACCCTCGGTCGCAGACGCCCACACGACAAAGAGTCAATTTTTTTAGACCTTTGAAAGTAATCACTTATGCTCACTTTATCGTATGTACTAGAATAAATAGGACAACACGCCAAGTTTATACCACACTTTTTCTTTAATAAAATAAATTAACACCTTTGCGATAAACAAACTAAAACTCATTAAATTAAGAAAAAATGGAAGCTTAACTCTGCCAATCTCGATAACTAGCCTTGCATCAAAAGCCTATTACAAGACATGCAAAACTACCAGGAATAACCTATCAAGATTTTGTCAGTCCGAGGATAAAAATTCAATACCAAACATACATACTTAATTCTAATAGCGCTGTCATTGAAGCAACACTTTGAAAGTTTTCCACAGCACCACCATTCATTGCTACAGAGATCTCACCTATGCAAATATTTACTCAAGTTAACATTAATGACAATCAATGCAAAAATAACGTCCGCGTTTTGTCGCTTCCTATTTTTTCTCTCTAGATCTCTGCTATGTTTGGCACATACAGTTTTTCACTGTGATGGTCAGAAATAAAAACAAACTTAACTAAATGACAGAAGATAAACGTCACACAAAAATGAATTGGCTATCTATGATAATCATTAATGATACATGGCTTCAAATTAATTAAGCTTATACAAGGTATATTTGTGCGGATTATGTGTCAAAAACTAACGTTTTTACAAGTCAGTCCAAAAGAGAAATCAAATGTCTCTATTTCATTCATGTTTACATCATGTGGCAATACAATTATGGGGCATTACACGTCAATCCACCAGGCCATGTAACCCACCATCTCATTTTTCAATATAAAGTTTACAAGCAGGTAGAATGTTCTATTCTGAATCCAAAAACGCTTGTTGGAATGAAATTGGTCAAGCAGAACAGAAGTTACAGTCATTTCAAAATTGATTGTTTTGGTGACCGTTCATCCGTGACGAGACGCTCTTTAATTTTAGTGTATTTTTAAATGCTTGGTATATACATTCTACTTAATGAAATAAGTTGCAACTATGTAAGATTGATGTATTTGTTGTTTTGACCCCAAATGTGCACCTAATTTGTTTTTATCCGCATGGTGGCAGTAAGTATAGGGGAATTTATAGCTGGATGCACTAAAAATCACTCATGCGTAACGGTATTTTCAAAAGGTTGTAACTCAAAAAGGACAGCACCTATGAACTTAAATTTGGTGTTGTTGGAAAGCCCTGAACCAGGAGATTTAGCTGTGAAAAACTTGTTTTGTATATTTGATGATATGGAGTGTATAATGTGATTGGTAAAAATACTAAAATACTGATAAATTGAACTGATAGCCACTCCTATATTAGAAGTGGTCTATACTGTACATGGGTCAAAAATACTTTTTTGTTATTTTTCACTGCAGGGACAGTTTTTTTTCTATTCTATTAAACCTATCTCAACATAAAATGACAAAAGTTTTGATCTTGTATCCAAGAAAAAAGTGTGCAGAGCAAAAATCCAAAATGGCCACTATTTTCTATGAAAAATCACATTTTTGGCCATAACTTCCTTATTTTGGGTTTTTTTTCACTGGTTCTGGTGCCCAACCCTATGTTTGTGGGGTCAGGCAATATGTTAGTGCATATCAGAAAATTCACTGACAATTGGAGGTTGACTTAATACTAATTTTTACAAAATTTGTTGTTTATTTCACCTTTGTTGAGTTATTTCTTTAAACACACTTTC
This sequence comes from Aplidium turbinatum, assembly GCF_918807975.1. Classification (NCBI taxonomy): domain Eukaryota; kingdom Metazoa; phylum Chordata; class Ascidiacea; order Aplousobranchia; family Polyclinidae; genus Aplidium; species Aplidium turbinatum. The sequence continues at coordinate 16,473,177 of NC_137480.1, read as the reverse complement.
AATCTCCAGGCCCAGGGCATTGTTAAAAATGTAACATGGTTTTCTTCGAGAAAAGATCCAAGTTCCTGAAACTGTCACGGGACAATCTGTTGCTTTATAGTGCCCTGAATGTCATCAGTGCCAGGTGGTCGCTGCCAAGTTTCATCTTCTGTGGCAGCACGCATCAGATGATCTATTTGAAATGTTGCATCCCCATTATCGTCGAGGTAAAACCCAACGACCAACGTACCATCTTTTGTTTTCTCCCACATCCCATATGACGGCAAATGACTGGTTTGGCTGGAACAGTTCCTTATCCTGGCCCTCTGTCTCTTTAGCTCCTGTAAGTGTTTGCACTATTTCCTCTTCACAAGGGAAGACCACTGCTTCCTCAACTTGGAAATCATCTCCAGGGAGTGCATTGAGATTCTTAATCATCTCCTCTTGGGATACCTTGTTGACCTGGTAAAGATCTCTGGGGACATCTGCATCATGTTGGTGGGTGACTCTCTGACATTGGATTTCTTGCCTTAAGAATGTCTTTAGCTCAGGTGGCTTTTTAGAAACAAGAGTTTTTACTTCATGAACAGATGTAAAAGGCCCCCATGTTTTTTTTACATTTCACAAGAAGTTGGTCAATAAACTCACTGGCTCTCACTTTCTTTTGCAAATTCTCTTTCAACCTTTGCTTTTTCTTCTGTTTCTGCTTGTTGCTCCAGATCACCTCCATTTAATGTAGTTGTTTGAGAATAGTAGTGATTGACCGCTCAACTTCATTGATTTGTCTTTCTGACAGCATAAGGTCATCTTTGATCCTCTTAACTTTACCTTGAACATCCTGTTTGAGTGTTTGGCCGATTGTGAAGAAAGATAACCAAACTTGGCCAAGTACCTCTCTTCATTCAAGTTGTTTTCGGCAGGTTTTCCGTTGGTCTGATACCAGTGTATGGAGAGGAGTTGCTAGAGCAGCATTAAGATCAACATCCCAATACTCAAGCTTGTACTGCAGTTCTACTCCTTTTCCAGCCTGGGTGCACATTTCTCCAGGAAGAAGATGATTGATCGCTTTGTGGAGCATTGTCTTCCATTTTCACATGTGTCCACAGTCCATATGGTAGTCCTGGAGGGTGTGTGTCTTTTTTCAGCAAGGTCACTGCAGGGCTGAGGAAGGATGTCAATTAACAAATCGTGGTTTGCTCGTTCCACACAGATAAAAAAGGGCATTGTCACTCGGTATGTAAAATTTGCAAGAGCTTTGAATCCTGCTATGATGAAATCATTCTCAAGGTAAATTTTACAAGCTAGAACAAGATTATTAAGCGGCGTCTTGGCAAGTAACTGCTTCATGTACGGAATGCAATCATAGACTGCACCTGGTTATGTCATCTCAGTCTCTGTTTTTATCTGAGGATATGCAGCATGATATTCCAATGGTATTCCAAACCCAAAAGCAAATCATTGAATACCTAAAAATGAAAATTCCTAATGTCCAAACAGTTGAGTATTTCACTGGTCATGGGTGTGCAGCCCAATATAAAAATTGCAAATCCTTTCACAATCTTTGCCTCCACAGGAATGACTGTGGGATTGATGCTTCGTGGTAATTTTTTGCCATAAGTCACAGTAAATCTCCATACGATGTCATTGACGGAACTGTTAAAAGATCGACAGCAATGGAGAGTTTAAAATGAAGAGTTTGAAATTAAATTACTGACACACATAAAATGTTAGAACATTGCCAAAAAAATATTCCCAGCATTCGTTTTCAGATAATATCTACAGATGTCCTTGCTGACACAAGAGAGCAATTGAAGGAAAGATTTGCAATTGCAAGCACAATCAAAGGAACATGGGGGCTCCATTATTTCAACCCACAGCAAGGATCGTCATAGATTGGGATAAAGCGCGTGAGCTGTGATTGAGAATATTCACTAGTGGTTAATCTGCATGTAAAGAAGCGCAACAATCTCAAAGAATTGAATGAAGGGAAGTTTGTTTGTGTGGTTTACGATCATAATTAGAAAATTTTCACTAAGGATGAAAGGAAAAGTATATCGGAGCTGTGTGCGGCCTGCAATGCTATATGGTAGCGAGACATGGGTATTGAGAGAGAGTGAACTGGCAATCCTGAGAAAAACGGAAAGGTCAATGGTGAGAGCAATGTGTGGGGTGAAAACGAGAAGGGAAAAAAGGACTGAAGAATTGTTGGATATGCTAGAGATGAGAGAGACCATAGACCAACTGGCAAGGGCAAATGGAGTAAGATGGTATGGACATGTGATAAGGATGGAGGAAGGAAGTTTTATTAGAAAGGCACTAGATCTAAAGGTGGATGGGAAGAGGAAACGTGGTCGTCCAAGAAGAACGTGGAAACAACAAGTGAAGGATGAGTTTAAAAAAGTCGGACTGAAGGAGGAAGATGCAAGGGACAGGGTGAAATGGAGAAAAGGGATTAAGACAATTGCTGCGCGGAAACAATCGGCCACCCCCACTAGTGGGAAACAAACCGACGATGGATTATGATGATGATGAATTGGTACATCTGGATGGTTAGCACCACAGACCAAGATAATGAGGATGCAAGCATAGATTTCATGTATCCACATGGTCCATCGACCTCTTTCTGTTGAGAAAGGAAATACAACTGTTGGGTTCCTTTTGATCACATCTTATGTGTCACTGATGTACCAAACTTGATATCCATACATGTGCAGTACAACTTGTCACTCGGCTCATTCACAAAGATTCTAGAAGAATGGGCAAAGCATTCAAATCATAATTAAATTTGTCACTGTTGAACTCTTGAAAACATTCCCTTTTCTCATGCTTTATTCATTCACATTTGTTGCTTTGCTGCTTGCTGGAGGCTACACAATTTAGGATTTGTGCTACTTACAGTAGGATACTCCATCAAAATTCTCCAAGTTCGCAAAATTTCTATGGTCTAGTCAGACTCTACTGGTTTATGTTATAAAGGGTTAAGAAGTATGTATAATGGAATTGAGAGCAAAGTATTGCCAGTAAGTCATTGAAATACATTTATTCCTGTAACTTTTCATATTGTGAGGGACATGGTCGAATTAAATTATTACGAAGGGTCTTATTTCTTCTGAATTTGCCCTTATTTGGGCATATTTTTTTCGATTTTTAAAGCGCTGAATTGAGACCCTCAATGTGTAATATACAAAACAATATTTTACTAAGTAATTGACCTGTTTCAGAGCTTTCAAATGAGATATTACACAACTTTTTTCGATTTGTCCTTTTAAAGTTATTATCATTTCAAGTATGCGTCATGCTTGAGTGACTTCAATAGTATATCGTATGTGATGACCCCTCATGACCTCAACAGAAATGACAATTGATTTTTTTTACCATAAATGAATTATTGATACCTAATGAGTATGTGTTTCAAACTTGACTATTGTACATAATCAATTGTGCAAGTAACAGCTATTACAAAAATTGACTGTGATTTAATCGATTTTGATATGCTTGAATGACCACGAAACGCATATATTTTAAATTGGCATAACTCGACTTCCACTCGACCGATTTTCTTCAAACTAATTTTATTGAAATCAGAATTAATTGGTCTTCCAGTATACCAAATTTCAACTAAATCAGCCACCATGGGTTACATTTGAAATTATTTTGGGTGGCTTGACATGGAATGACCCTTATGTCCAATTGTCCAACTATAATGATATTTCTTCAAAATTTTCAAAAAATTTGCATAGTATCGAATTAACACAAATGTAAAGTACAGTACACAAATAAAAAATTAAATGATTGCGAACATTCAGTGAAAGGTGGATCTGATAAAATTGAGGGAGTTATTCATAAAAGAATTGTAAAGATACGAACGCTGCTTTCAAGTCACTTACAAAGAGCACAAAACGAAACTCCTTCGAAACTTGCCACATTTTAACAACCACGGTTTGGCCCAGCTGAATTTCTTTCATCACGACAAGCACTTGTTTATGCAGAATATTATCATGCAATGGACACTCTAAAGCTACAGGATATTTACTAACCAAAGCACTGGCTAAGCAATCAAATGACAACGAAACAAAGGCAACGTTGTTAGCATGGCCATTTAAGTCGGTATCCATCATTGTTATCACCCGAGACCATGCGAATACTTTAACATCAACTGGTAAAGTTGTAACAACACGTATACCGGAACCGGCAGTATTATTTTTTGGAAGAAATTTCTTTACAGATAAAGGAAATGGGGTGGGAAGTTTGGTTTGAAAATCCACCAAAACTACAACGCTACTAAATATAGCCATAATAGTGCCAGCTGTTTGGTCATACACTTTTGAGTTGCAAATGCCAGATGTGTTTTTTACACTTGAGAATGTGTGCAGGATCTTCAAAGAATTAACAACCACATTGCCTTTACAGGATCGAATATCATGTAAGTACTTTGCAAGTTGAGGAAAAAATTCTGCATCCTGTTGAACAACGTAAAGGGATTTGTTGGGTAACAAACTTATATCATCACAAACAATGTCCAGAATTTTTTTTGTCAAAACCCTTCTGCATAATTCAGCATATTTCATCCATTTCAAAGGATTAAAGAAACCTGAAGAATATAATACATAATGCAATAAGTTACTGTTAACACAAATGATATCATAGATCATAGGCGCCGACTTTTCAAAAAACCTTGGGGGGCGAGAAAGGTGATGACGTCATAACCGTAACGCTATTTTACTCAATTAAAATAGCCTTTGATTAAGCTTACTGTCTTGTTTATATTCACCTAGGTCGCAAACCGAATTTATTAGAAACGCTACTTGAAACGATTAGTTTTACGCATGCAGTACGCCTAGTCGCAAAATTTTTGATATTGTTAGCTAATAATTGGAACAGTTGGAAAACAAGCCGATTCATTTCCTTTTCGTGCGAGTAAATAACAAAGACCAAGATAGTGAATTTATCGAAATAAAACGCAAAAAAAACAAAATCTCAAGCAGAGTGGAAACCCGCTATCAGTTTTATTAACCTCATTTCGCTCGTTTTGCTAATTACTTACCTTCAAAGCGTTGACAACGGCGAAGTGCTTTCTCTTTTGATTTTTATCAAAAGTCTTAATAAGTTAGTCTTTTATCGAATGACCGTATATACTCGAGATGTTAGCAAGTGATTTTCACCTCAAAAAGATAGGTTGGTTCAACTTATACACGGGACTAGCTCAGGCCCGTAATTATACATTTTAGCTTGGGGGGGCTCAAAAGCTGTTGCGAAGTAAAAGGCTATGCACATAACATTTGTAGTTGCAATTAGTCTAACTTGCGGTTTTTCGGGCAAAGGCACGGCATATGTTATTTATTTTTATTTGGATTTTGTTTCAGACACAAGTAGAATTGGTCCATAGGATACAAACACACAAAGAAAACGAAATACAACACCACACAGAAATCGAGTAGCAGCTATCGGTACTAGAGATGCAGCGAACCCAAAATTTTTATCCGCACACCGCACCGCAACTGACTCATCTATCCGCGCACCGCACCGCACACCGCAATTTATCTGGAACTTTGACACTGCACCGCACCGCACACCGCAAATTACAAAATTAAAAAAAAATATTTTAACGAGTTATTGTTTAGAAAGTCAATTGTAGGAAAAAGCATCCATGGCATATAACTGGTAACCTAGTACCAATACAGTTGTGCACTAATTGGCCAGGCTAACCAGATCATATTCTCTTATCAGCAATGCATCTAAGTTCTAAGACATAATACAAACTAAGACAAATAGAATGTTCCTGGATCCAGTATCAGGACTTTTGAACACTTTTTGTAAGCAATAATGCAATTATACCCGTCAACCGGGGTGACTTTGTTCACCGGGGTGACTTTGATCAGCACTGTTTTAGCTTTGTAATCGCCAATTTGAGTAACTGGACTTCGCTCAAATTCCAAGGATGGGGTCTGAAGTACTTGAGCGAAGTCCAGTTACTCAAATTGGCAGTTACAAAGCTAAAACAGTGCTGATCAAAGTCACCCCGGTTGACGGTAATGCCAGTGGCTATATGAACTACACACACAAGAGTAAAACTTATAGCCTGAACTCACTGGGCTAACTGATATAGTAAATAATGCGGTAGTTGCGCTAGGCCTATAGCCTGGTAACTGAGCTTATCAGCTAGGCTACTAACCAAAAACATTCGTACAGCTTCCCTGACAAGCAAGCCCTAAAACCCTGTCAACTGCAAGCCATTTGCAATTTGCATAGCTTTCCATCTTAGGGTTTCCGAAGGGAAAAATAACTGATCCGTGTTTCCAATTTAAATTTGAAGTTTCATAGCTGATTCTTGAAAAGTTGAAAGTTTACGTTTACGAAAGTTTAATTTCTTGAAAGTTTACGTTTACGAAAAATTAATTTCTTGAAAGTTTACGCGGCAAGCGGCGCGGCGCGGCTTTGTCATTTCAACCTTCCACGCGGCGCGGCACGCGGCGAAAAAGTCAAAAGCGGCCGCGTACGCGGCGCGGCTTGCATCACTAATCGGTACTACACAAACATTAACCACAAGTTTCAGGCTAGAGAGCACGATCACGATGCTGGAAGAAAGAAGATTGATAATAACACTCGGAATTCATCAAATGCTGAATCCCCGTATTCGATATAATATATAAAAGATATATAAAAATATATATATATATAGATATATATAAATATATTTTTGATTTAAAAGATATATATATATACATATATATATATATATTTTTTTTTTTTTTTTTTGCCCAGCAATGATAAGCCAATGTGTGTAGATTTATTAGCAAAATAGTAAGATTGTAAGTACTCCTACTGGCCTTCTGGTTCTTGTGTTTTTTTGTCCACAGAAGTTCTACAGAGTCTGCAGAAGTTTTTCCATCCTTTTTGACCAATCTCCATCTTTCGGTGAAGCGGTGGCCAGTTGTTTTATTTCAATATCTTGGACTGGATCGTCATGCTATTGTCTGATTGTTTATCTATTTTTTTTTTTTTTTTTTAACGTAATATGCCAAATTGGATATTTTTTGTCACTTTAATATGGTTTAACGTGTAAAACATACGGTAACCCAAATTTATCATATTACTGGGACATACCACTACTACATCCCAGCTGGCGATGCCTGTCATTTTTGCATTAATACAACGTTAGCTAACGTTGGATCGGTGTGGAAGTGGCGAGTTTAGCTGACTGGGGTCTAAAATTATCGCTTTATCAACGCAACTTTTATCAAAGCACGCTTGATATCTTTAAGACATAACTTCCCTGGGTATAATTGAATTTCCGCAAGATGATGATGTTGTTTTTTGCTAGTTTGTTTTTTTTGTCATTGTTTCATGTCGTCAAGTTATAGCCTATCTATTTTGTGAGTCGTGCAAGGCCTGGTGCGTTGCGCTTGAAATGGCTTTGCCCGTGGTAGGATTTCTTTGTGGGGTTTTCTTTGCCTGCCTTGCTCTTTGCTATGAGCTAAACGCATCAAGACGTGTTCCCCTTACGACCATCAGCACTCTTGATAACGCACCATGGCCGATCTTCATAGCAACTGTCCATACAAATCTTCAATATATCAGCTAAAGTTATGTAGGCTAATAAAGTTATAGCCTATAGGCTATATGTTTATTTGTTTTGTAACATTTTTTATTTTTTTAATTTTCCCTTTATATCTTAAATTTTTCTGAAGGTGTTGCGACCGTGCCAAATTTTTTTCAACTCAATAACTTACTTCGATCACAAGCACGTTTTAACGTTCGCGTTTTGTCGCTTCTACCTTTTTCTTGACCTTTGCTATGTTGATGTGTATTGTGTTGATATGATGGTCAGAAATAAAAAAACAACTGAACTGAACAACTGAACTGATGTGTTAAAGCAGCGTTATAAAGTCACAAGGTGCTAGATAGCAGTAATTTCGAATGATTGGGATAATTCCAGCCAAAACATGGGTAATTCCAGCCAAAATGATTGCAGAATAGAATAGATGCAATCAGTGGCGTAGCCAGGAATTTGTAAAGGGGGGTTTTTGACGACCCAGCGTCTGGGGGGCCTCCCCCAGAAAATTTTGAAAAATTGCTTTGAATTTGGTGCATTCTGAGAGCATTTTCAACAAAAATGTGGGTATGAATATTCCTGCAAAATTGTGCTGTCCGGTGGCATAGCAAAAGAATAAGATCATGTTTTCTTCGGCATTTTTCGGAAATAAAGCTATATAAGTCTCTACGTTTTCTTGTTGCTAAATCCTGGCTGAGATGTTTGAATGTTTGGTATTGACAAAACTCGCTCTTTTAATGCAGTTTTGCTTAAAATTAGGCAATTTTTTTATAGACTGAAAGCATCACACGTGTCAAAGGGGGGGTTGTAATCCCCAACCCCCATGGCTACGCCACTGGATGCAATATTTTTAACACACAACTTTGTCAGGAATGACCCTCGTGACTTTGTCTGGTACAGGTCTCCACCAAACCAATTTATCCCCTTTGGGGTGTAATATTCGGCAGTAAACGTCAAAAAACACTAACAGCTATCCAAGCTGATACCAATGTTGATTTATTTGTTTTTAAGAGATATTCATGGACAATATTTCCAAAACCAGCATCTTACTACATTGTAATTGCTTTTACCTGAGCTGCCTTGCCAAAAAAACTCACCCAAATTTAAAAATCATTATCGTGCAATCTGTCTGGAATAACCCTATAACTATTACCCCACCAGTACATAACAACTACAAAATTACAAGCAAGATAATTGTACAAAGTGACATATGAGAATTAAAAAAAATTAAATATAGAAAGTCTTGGGTCTGAGATTACCGTAGGCTACTCATTTGGAATTGGAAAACCAAATGTAGCTTGCCTGGCAGAGTTTTTACTTTGAGCTTGGGGGGGCATTTACGGGCCTGGACTAGCTGTTGTCTACAGATCGGCAGTTTACGAAATGAACGCATTTTTGCTGCGGCAAAATCATTGCCGACGTAGATTACGGAGCGTGAAATGGCGTAGGTCGAAGTAAAAGTTTTGAATACCGGTATTTGCAGTGATTCAAACTTAATTTTCATTTAATGATTTCTTGTCAATTCTAAACTTTATGTACTGGTTGAGCAATATATGCAAAGCTCACGAGACAAAACAGCAGAAAGAGCTGTTTTAAGAGAACAATTTTTTTATTTTTGCGTGTAAGATATAATCGTTCTTATTACGTAACATCCATGATCGTTGAAGTTGATGTCAAACCTTAGCGGCCGCACAAAACAATGATGTCAGGTTGGCTAGGACTAGGTGATAATAGCGGTAAAAGACTTCGTTAATGCAGACAATATCTGCGACCAAGACCAATTAAACACCTTTTCTTTTATCGGTTCTCGATTTAATTCTCACACATTGCGAACAAAACAATGTGTTCTGTTGAATTATAATTGATCCCACAGCGGGAAGACCTCGTTGAAAATAGCGCGTCTAATTTAGGTGGTTTACTTAATATTGCAATGAATAGTTATGTGACTATTCCAGCAGCGTAAGTTACTCTACGATCTACTTTGAAATTTCCTCACAGTATGTTAATGCCAATACTTTGATGAACCATCGAATGGTAGTGTCAGAAGCTATTCAATGTATACACGGGAGAAGGAAATATCACCGATTTTTAGCTCAAAAGTAGGGGTTCGACCTATACTTGAGTACTATAGGCTACAGTGGTTCCCAATCTTTTTTTGGCTGTTACCCTAATCTCCAGCCTGAAGTGAGCCAATTACCCCCACAATCAATTTTCAAAAAAAAGTGTTTATTGCTATGTATTTCAAAGGGCCAACTCTGACAATCAAAATGCAATAAGTTACAATACTGAATACAAGATAAAAATGCGTGGTAAACATTCAGTGCGAAGGTTGGGCCTGGACTTCAGCCGCCAGCTTTATGACATCACTTTCGACATCTAGGCGATTGCGCTTCTTTGCCTTCATTCCCAAGACAGTTGAAAATCCTTGTTCACAGCGATACGTTGTTGAAAAAGTTGTCAGGGTATTTAATACCCGTGTCGCTAACGTTGGTGCGTCCTGGAGTCTGCTAAACCAGAAGGGTGTCTTTGGTCGGAAAGTCGTCATCATCCACCTGGCTGTCATCACATGTGAAGGGCTCAGTGCACCATTAGAGACTAGCCGTATCCAAATTCGGAAAGTATAGTTGTCCATCTTCTTGGCTAGCTGGCCTAAGTGGTCAGCTTTGTCCTCTTTCAACGCCGCTGTTCTCAACTTAAGTCCATTCGACTGTCGAGCGTCTAAAACTGCGCCACGGTGCCTCTTCCAACTCGCTTGTTCCACAATTTAACCTTTGCGATAAATGCAGCTACGGCTACTTTGGTGTCGATCACAATTACATTCTTGCCTTGAATTAAAAGATTGCCTTTGTTCAATTCACCAAAGATATCAGCCAGATAGCACAGCTGGCAAATCCACTGTTGGTTAGAGAAGTTTTCAGCCAAGTCGGACTTCTTTTCTATCAGAAAAACATGGACTGCCTCACGAAGTTCGACCAGGCGGGTTATCACTTTGCCACGAGACAGTCATCGTACTTCTGTGTGGTACAGTAATGCTTCGTATCTTTCTTCCATCTTTTTGCACAGTTTCTTGAAAAGACGGCTGTTCAATTCCTTCGCTTTTATAAAGTTCACAACCTTCACTTGCTTCGCTGTTTCTAAATCAGGTCTCGTTACCCCACAAAAACAGGCAAATCACCCCCCGGGGGTAATTTACCCCCAGGTTGGGAACCACTGGGCTACACGGTAGAGCAGGAGTGTATATTGATGAGTGTATGAGATGTATATATTTTCACAAAATGTAGTCACGTAATTGTTCGTTGTGTCGTAGTTTTAACTCGATAAAATTTACTAAAATCGATTTCATGTTTGAAGTCACCAAAAATCCAACGGACGTTTGGATAACTCGTGAAATGAGAATAAACATTCAACCTCGCATTTGCTTTTTGGTTACCACGCGTTTTGACTTTGAAGTTGCTCCTCACGCACGGGAAGATAAGCAGTGTGTGACTGTGAGCGTGCGTGCCGTGCGCATCTTAGTAGAAATTAACGTTCCAGAGAAAGCCATGCGATCAGCTGCTGTTTTGCGGGAAAGAGCAACGTAGGCTATTTTTTGCTGTCGGCATTCTTTTTAGTCTGATTAAAATCTCTTTCGCGAAGTATTTTATCTTTGAAACACCACTTGTAATAGCCATTTTTGTTGCCCCTCAACCATAAATTTACGGGGGGCGCCGCCCCCCGGAAGTCGGCGCGTATGTCATAGATTTTAGTTGTCAATCCTAAAAAAACAACTCAGAATTTTAAAAATCAAAATTTTCTAGTACTATTGCAAAAGTGTATCGCGGAACTTTTAGAAACATTTAAAGTCACCTACAGTATAAATTGGACCTGGTTGCATTGGTAAATTCAGTTGAAAATCTTGCAAATTAATTATGCTTTAATAGTTGTTAACACGTACTTGGAGTCACAAATCATGAGAAGCCATTCAATACTATTTAATAGCTAAATAGCTGAGGGACTGATAAGTAAGGTTATAGGCAAATTCTTCGTAAACAGTTGTTCGTAAAACAATTCTTTGTAAACAGTTGTTCGTAAAACAATTGTTTGTAAACAGTTGTTGGTGAAACAAAATCCGTAAAACGATTCTCCGTAAAGCATTTCTTTGTATACATCAAATCTCAATTGGTTGCACGACTGCACGTAAATGCTTTGGGAAGAATTGTTTTGCAAAGAAGTAATTTTACGAAGAATTATTTACAAAAAATTGTATTACGAAGAACTGTTTACAAAGAAAACGTCGGACACCGACAAGTAATTGGTGTCATCTGAAAAGCTTTCAGATTCAAAAACTAGCTTTACATTTGGAATCAGTGTGAAACATTTATCAATGTTAATCAGTTGAGAAATGCATTGCAAAAAGATTGTTTCCCAGTATTTCAAATGCTAATTTTATTTGTACGCATTTAATTTTACATTGGGTTACATTCAGCACTCAGCAGGAGAAATATCTTTAAATGGCCTATATATACAACATGTCTCACCATCATCAACAAATTGTTGAAAATCTATATTTGATAAAAGAAGAGATACAGTACTTCCACCTTCATAATTTACCTCCATTATAATTGTATGCCAGTAAAGAGCCTATACACCAACATAAAAAATAAATCTGTTCCACCAAAAGCGCGGCACATAAAAATAGCCAAACCTAATAACCTATTACCTAAGCACATGATAGCTAAAATGTTCTTCAAAGTTAGAAGTGCCAATTACTAGAAAGTGGCAACATTTACTCTGTCTTAAATCTGCAGAGGTTTCTTGCTCACTTTCATTTTCTCAACTCCAATTTTTTTTTTTTGGGACAAATGCAAATCCTATGCAACAAGGTGCAATAAACCACTTTGTGATCACAAATGCAATCATAGTTGGATCAATTACATAGCCATCAGTTCATCAAAAATTTTAATCCCATTACAATTAGAACGCATTGTTCTAATATTTTCAAACTACAATTACTTCCAATTCTAATTTGTGCCATGTGAGCCTCAGAGTCTATTCTTTGACTACCTCAGATTCAAGATGTTCACTGACTGCACTGCTGAAATAACGCAGACAACAATAAGTGGAAACTTTACTTTGTCAATCTCAGTAACCGGCCCTATGTCTGTTCTTCAAAGCTAGGGACAGTGGAATACCGGGATGACTCACTTCGCTGATTTTTTTTTTTGAGAAATGGACAACTGAAGGGTCACTAAGAATTTCAAAAATTAGCAGAACTGCACAATGTTTACTTTGTTTTTAGGTAAATTTATTCTCATCAAATAAATTGCTATATTTGGTTAAAATTTTAGGTACAAGAAAATCTGCAAAACGTTACTACAGCAGTCTGAGCCTAACTACCATTACCGCTGTTGCGTGAAGTCTACCCCTGCATTATCACAGCTTGAAATATTAATAAACATGATATGACATATTTCCTGTATAGGCCTATGATACATTTATTTTGGCGATACACACTTTGTACAAATGTGGACAGGTCATATAAACTGCACCTGAGTATTAAGGCGATGTGAAATTTGAATGGACAAAATCGAATTATCACACGGGGTGACTACTGTTGTGTAGAGTATTTTTGTGAAGTTTTATGCAATAAAATCCAGTATCCGTAAACATGTAAGCGTTTTAAGGTTAGTATTTTCTAATTCTTGCAAGGTGATTCCACAAACAATACTATCACAACGCATCAATCCACGTGATCCAGATAGCGCGCTCTGAATGGCTAGTTAGGGAAAACGCGTTGTGTGTCGCACACACGCGCGCGCGAGCGATTGCTGTCTGCTGCTGAGAGATTTATACCTTGAGATGCTGAATTGCTGATTATTATTGAAGATAAGGCTGCAAAATTCAGATAAGAAGTTGTGTTCAGCCGAAATGTTTGCTATGATTTTATGCTTGATTGTTAAATAATCATTCAGGCTTCGGTTCAAAGTTAGTTTAGGCTAGGTTTTCCAAATTGTGTAAAGTAGGCCTAAGAGGCAGTGTCTGTAATTATCAGGTCTTCTGGAATAAGAACTGCTTATTCAGGTGAAGTTGCTGTTTGTGGTTCTGTATTTTTTATATGTAGCTTTGAGAATGACACTAATAAATTTCATAGTATTACGGAAGGCTCAGACAACTAAGTTTTCAGCACTTAAATTCTTAGTTCTGTGTACCGTACTGTAAGTGGGCTATGTTTTTTTTTCTTCAAAAAATGCATTAATCTCTTCACATATTATCTTTAGTTCATAAAGCTGACCTTGTTGTGGGTAGCATTGTTAACTGTTAAATCATGCCTAAAAGTTCTAAAAAGAGAGTAAGAAGCATGGAAAGCTCTTCTGTCATTGCACCCTCCAAGGAGCTTCCCACTGCTGATTTACCAACACTACGATATGTTCTTGCATTCTGTACTTTGTTAAAGGTGATACTCAAGTACTTTAGTACTGCAAGTTTTTCTCTGACTGGTTTTAATTAAGCTTGGTAGTGACATAAAACATAGACCAACTCGTATATCTTCGTATGGATGAAGGGTAGTTGTTAAAAATACTAACATATAGCTTGCATGAATGAACAGTACACGTAGGCTACAATAACCAACTAGAAGACACTTTTCAAAACCTTAATGTGTTGAAATAATTAATTAAACGTTTACAGAGACAGAGCACTCATAAGGAATTAATTTTTCAGGAAGTTGGAAAAAAGCTAACTATTCTCTTTTCAAATGAAGATCGCATTCCTAAAACAATTGAGGTTTCTCCTCTCCCAACGTTATAGTAGAGTAGAAGCACCGTTATACCAAATTGGGCCTCTTGACAAAAGGACAACGAAAACGCTTCAAAAGAGAGTTAACAAAAAGGTAAGTTCTTACATACGGTATGTATCTTTTCAAACTTTTTTGTCTAGTAATTTTCTATGAAATGTAAGGCTTTTATAAGTATATTCTTTGATAACAGGGTCATGCATAGACATGTCCCATGTTGTGTACTGGGGTTGGTCTGTTGTTATATTTGTTGAATGGAGCCATATGAGAAGGAGAATGGGTTACTGCCAATTCTACAACCCCACTTCACCATTGCAGATGTAGTTCAACCAACTCTAGATATTAGGTGGTTTAAGGATTTTTCGATTTCCTAAAGCATTTCCTCGTGGGAAAGTGATTCAGATGTTCTGATTTCTATGTCTGTAAAGGCAGGCTTGTGCTTTCACTAAAGCTAGTCGTGCTATGGCGAGAAGATTTTTCTTGACTATCACTGATTTTTACTGCCATTTGTCCGAAAGAGTATTAATTGTTATGTTTGGCATATATTGTTTTTCGTTGTGACAGTCAGAAATAAAAACAAACTGAACTGATTTACATGGATTATTTTGTGTTCTTTACATTTATCAATCACACAAAAAAACTTGTTTTTCAAGAGTCTCAAACAACAGCGAGGAGATGATTTCGCTGCAGCAAGGAAGTCACAAGTGATAGAGGAAGAGAACTGGAAAAAACAGCAGTTTTCTGCAGCAATTGATGAAGAAATTGACTCTCCTTTCGAACCAGCTGCACTTGGTACATCTGAATGTGACAATGCCCCGGTATTCAGTGATGATCCTGCTCTGCGATCTTTTTCTGTGAACATGTTAGAAAATATTCGCAAAGGCAGTAACTCTTGTGATGTTTCTGTCCGCACTTTTACCCAACCAAAATTAAATTTGGATGCCAGCTCACTGTTCTCTTTGATTGGGACCATGCCACGCTTACTGAGTCTATCCTTACTTCACCATGGATGAACTAAAGGGTTTGATAAACACAAAGTTTGAATACCCTCATTTTCCTGCCCATAGTCAGGCTGTGCAGCGTCTCATTTGGGAAGTCACTAACGACTGTGGAAGTATTGCTGGCCATCAACGACGGGATGGTTTCATTCGGGCGAGAATTGCTTCGCGTAGGGTCTTGCCGAAAGCAGACACGAAATCTGACTTTCTTTCATTGGCTGCAGTATAATATTTTGATATTCACCACTGTTTCTTGTTCATTGTCTTTATTCTTCATTGGTTTGTGCACGTTTTACAAGCACATATAAAGTTGGTTGGTTGATGTGTAAGCTACCATTGGAGAGTTGCAGTTACTATATCTGTCAAAAAACAAATGTAAGCGAAAACAATCGAATATTAATGCAGTGCGTTGTGTGATTATGTAATACATATTACTACAACAAAACCAAAGTGTCATCTTATGCACAGTGCATTCCTACTCTTGCCATAGAAGTGAAAAAGGCTTTAATATCATCAGTTTTTGCTGACCAAGCAAAAATAGGGTTGCCAGGTGATTGTTTAATATCTTACCGTACACCGCCAGACTTTACCTAAAAGGGCAACTAGCAGTCGCGTCATATGTAATTGTTGTTGTGGTTGTTAAAGTTGGAAATTTTTACAATTTAAAAAAGATAAACAAAGTTTTTTCTTCAAAAAATTTGTACCTGGCAACTCTGTGCTGGCAACAAATGCCAAGGACAAAATTGACTACATGTTTAAGGTTACTGAATATTTTTGTGTGAAATTTTGCAGAAATACTCTACATAGCAATAGTCACCCTGTGTGATAATTCGATTTTTGATTTTTTAAAATTTTTTGATTTTCACATCGCCTTACTGAGTATGCCATATGGAAGTAGACTTCAAGCTGTAGTTGCATAAAATTTTGTCATGACATTATGACCCTCCAGTTCTCCATCTTACTTTTGAGTGACCAATTCCCTACTTCTACCATCCCTATTCAAAGCCTCTACAAATATGCGAAACTGCCAAGAATAACCAGTAAACATTTAATCAAACCAACCAAGATCCTAGAAAAGTAGACAGTTTAGTTTAACTGAAATAGAAACAAGACCCTAAAGTTGTTCTTTAACTTTTTCGTAAAATTCTGGCTGGAGTCTGTTAACTGTTTTGTTTTCGTTCTGGAATCTGGAATTCTGGATGTGGCTTACCAGTGTTGCCAATGCTACCACTTTTTTATAACAAATTTGGTTAATTTTGAAAAAGAATAACTGAAAAAAAAGAGTTGTGTTAATTATTTGATTAATTCAGCATATTTATTTTGTTAACGAAAAAAAATTATATAAAACACAATAGTTTGCACAGCAATGATGGCAGCGAAAGATCAAAGGCTTACCAAGTTTAGCTGCCACCCAAAAATTTCAACAAACAGCACCTAAAATTAACACCAACAGCAGTAACTAAACGCAGATAATTGCTGTTGTTTTCCGACAATGAAAAATAAATTAAATTGAATAAAATGACGATCTGACAATTTTCTTGTTTGTGTTTTTGGTGCTCTTTGAAAGATTTTTATGAAAAATCTTTGGGGAAACATTTCTTGTTGCATTGGTATTTCGCAACTACTGCAACGAGTTAAAATTGAAAACTAATGTAAACTACTGTTGCAACTTAACTTGCTCAGGGTTCTGGTATTCTTGTAGTACAAGTAAGATTAATGCGCTGTCTGCTCAAATCGACTTCTCCGTCTACGCTGAAAAGTGGTACTAATTAATAGCATTAGACTACCATCTCAGTGGTTTTGGCTCTGATGCAAGTGGATGTGAGATCGATTTCAAGTCTTGTCAAACCGAAGGTTGAAAACAGTACTGAACCGATTGTGTTCTTTTTTTAGTTGCAGTTAGAGTAAGTGGGTAATAATATGATGATATCGTAAACCTGATATAAAATCAAAAATGAGCCTCGTCGCTAAAATAGCCTACCTTAGCTGTTGTAGAACGACAATAACACCATAACATTATTTGGAGCTGGTATACAAGTCCCCCTCCCCCCCTTGGTAGGTAACTCATGACAAAGACAGGACTCCACCAAACATATAGGGTGAACCTACTTTACCTTTGCTTTACTGTTCACACACTTCAATCCACATGTTTTGGTCAATTCCTCTTTGTCATGAGTTACCAAGGGAGGGAGTTGGTAATACTTGTACACCAGCTCCAAATAATGTTATGGTGTTATTGTCGTTCTACAACAGCTAAGGTAGGCTATTTTAGCGACGAGGCTCATTTTTGATTTTATATCAGGTTTACGATATCATCATATTATTACCCACTTATATGATGGGGGGTAGGGTGGCTCTTAAAATTGAGTTTTTGAATTTTGCTTGGGACACCCTTTCAAATGGTGAGGTTGTCAGAAAAAATAACTCTTGCAAATTTTTTTTAAATTTGAAGTTGATTTAGAGGTGGCCCTCTCCCCCTAAAGTTCTGTGCCCTCCCTCGAAATACCAAATCTGTGTATCTCGAAAACCACTTGAACTAGAGATACGGTTTTTGTGTTAAAAAATGCAGAAAGCATGGTTTTCTATCTGCTTTCTGAACATTGAATGCATCTATCTTGAGTAGAAAAGCAGTTATTTAGAAAAAACGCATTTGACCAAATCTTGATTTTTACAACCTTTTTTGTGACCACGAAACCGTCTACAAAATTTCGTTTTTTTGTCTTAATTTTTGCACCTTAGAGGGAACACTGGTAACGATATTCATTTCAAAATGTAATTCTGGTCAGTACTGCAAGAAGCGATATTATCGACAATATTTTATATATTGCCTTGCGTGTCATGGCAGGATGCCTGCGACCTACACCATCGGACAATTTCCCTGTCCTTGCAGGCAACCAACCAGCTGAGTTTCGTCGCGAAGAAGCTGTCCTGTCTCTTTCTCGCCGCACTACGAACCCCAACCACTTGCTCCACTCAAGTCTCTACGAGTCTGTGAGCGAGCAATCGAGCATCCTCGGCAACTGAAATCGAGACACCCATTTGTATGTGACGCACAACTCCTGATGAAAACCGCTGAAGACCAATCCATCAGCGCGGCTACCTGGGAGGACAACAAGTGGAGCTCAGAGTGGAAGAAAAACTCCTCAAGACTCTAAAGTTGTATCTCCGACACCAGCCCCCATCCAACCGGAATGCATAATTCGCCAAGGAAAGCCTGGTGCGGCTCAACCGCCTGAGTACTGGGCTACTGGAGTAAGACTATTCCGCTCCAACATGCACAAATGGGGGATGGCTCCATTCGCAATCTGTGAGTGTGGCAAAGACGAACAAACTACAAACCACACCATCTGTAACTTCGCCAAATGGTGTGCGTGGTCTGCTTGAACTGGATGACGAATCAATGGACGAATCAAAGGATTGCTGCTCGACACCTGTTCAAGCATCTAAACCGCATCGCCACTGCCCAAGGGGGGTAAAAGACAGAGCCCTTGACCCCTGGAGTAACAAAGAAGGTTTAAACGAAGAAGAATCGACAGTATTGTTCTTGGAATTCGGAAGCAGTTTCCTGTGTACAGTAACAACTTGCAAAAGAAACTGAAGTTGGTACTCATCTTCAGTTAAGATTTTGTTAAAATCCTGGATTAGACTTAGAGCAACTCCTCTCTCTGCTCTGTTATTGACTACTGAAAGTCCCTTCGCCATGTGTAAAGCTTGAATAAATGCACCATCTTCAGTCCAATGAGCAGGATCCTTTGAAAGTATAATAATTATTGCTTCATCTTCACCCCAAGCCATTTTGAATTAGAGGTGCAATACTGTTCTAGACCCTTATTGCTAAGAAACGCATCTACTTTGATGCTTGGTCTCCTTGGTGGACGTTCTCCTGTTTCATCTAACATGGTTGCCACCATTAGCTTTTTACTTTCCACAGACAATCGAGAGTCAAACAAGGCTTGTCCACATTTCTTAGGACAGATACCATAAATGCAGACCAAGCTTTTTGCATAAATCGCCTTCGCCATCCAACAAGTGCGATGCATAGCACCTCAGAAGCTTGAAAGCGGATTCCACGCTCAGGAGTTTCTCCAAGGAATATGACAAAAAACGGCATTTTAGCTATGCATGAATGCATAAAAGTTTAGGAATACTTATTTCGTTTATTGCTTTACCAGTTTTACAGGTTAGCTTATGAACTTTGTTTATTGAATAGCTTGGGCCACAATACTTGTTTAGCACTGTTTTGTGCTAGAATACCGAAAACAGGTTTTTTCTAAATAACTGCTTTTCTATTCAAGATAGACGCAATCACTGTTCAGAAAGCAGATAGGAAATCATGCTTTCTGCATCTTTTGACACAAAAACCGTATCTCTAGCTCAAGCAGTTTTTGAGATATGCAGATTTGGTATTTTGGAGAAGGGCGCAAAACTTTTGGGGGGGAGGGCCACCTCTAAATCAATTTCAAATTCAAAAATTTTTTGCAGGAGTTATTTTTTCTGACAACCTCACCTTTTAAACGGGTGTCCCGCACAAAATTCAAATTTTTTTCATTTTTTGCCAAATAAGAGCCACCCTAATGGGGGGGAGACTTGTGTACCAGTTTCCATTATTTTATCATGGCATTAGCTAATTCATTTTTGTGAGGGTGTTTAATAACTAAATCTGTAATGGTAACAAATATGTTTATACAATAAGGCTATATTTTACTCAGTGTAAAGCAGGGAAGCAACTGTAACCCAACCAAACTTTTAGGCTACTCTATTACACCTGGGTCATTTCATTATAATTCATCCAGAAAATTGAAATTTTGGAACCATAGAATTTAGAATTGTCCTATTTTTTCACAGTTTAAAATGGGCAGTGGCTATTTGACCGGCGCCGGTCTTTGAATCTGAAACACTATTTGACCGTCATTACGTCATTGTCCAGTCACTTTTTTTCTTTTTCTCTTTCAAAGCAAAAGATGAGAAGCGCGCATATAAGTTCTGAATCCAACCATTTTATTCAACTCGTTATGTGGCGCGTGTGGTACGTCGCCGCTTCCTATTCTAGAGGGATTGAGTTCGATACTACCCAGAAGCGTTCTTTTTTTTTAACTAAATTTTGACCCAAAGTGCATTTTGTTGAGAGCAAAATTGTATTGCTTCGTTCGGCAAAAACGGTCACATCAATCAATCATTTTATTTTTCGTCATTAACGCGTCCGGGACGAAAAAGATACTAACTACAAAAATCGATACATACAGACCTCCCAGCACGTTAATGAACGGGAAGACGTGGCAAAACCTTGAAAAGTTTAAAACGTGCCTGAATTGAAAAATTATGTAGGCTATATACCGTATCAGTAGTTAGCACGGCCACAATCGGAAAATTACCCAGAGAAATTCTCAAATTCCAGCAAAAAACTCTAACTTTATTACTCACATTTGAAAAGACATAAAAAATAATTAAAAACTGACTAAAAAATGCACTTCGTGTCAAAATTTAGTTAAAAAAAATAAATAAATAAAAAAGAACGCTTTCGGGTAGTATCGAACTCAGTCCCTCTAGAGTCGGAGGCGGCGACGTATCGCATGCGCCACGTTACGAGTTGAGTGAGATGGTCGGATTTAGAAGTTATATGCGCTTCTCGTCTTTTGCTTTGAAAGAGAAAAAGAAAAAAGTGACTGTATAGTGACGTCATGACCGGTCAAATAGTGTTTCAGATTCAAAGACCGGCGCCGGTCAAATAGCCACTGCCTTTAAAATGCTTGAAATTCTGAGTTATTTGGCACAAATTTTGTCAAAATTGGTTGAGCAGTTTTTGTTTTATCGCTATTTTAATGTTTGACCACCAGGTGGTGATTTTTTTAGTGAGCCGCATAAAAATGCTCATATCTTGGGACTTAGTTGCCCAATCTTTATAAAATTGGTATCTATCCCCCCATTTTCAGGGATGGGCTTTCCTAAAATAAAGGTTAAAATGAGCTAGGAGTTATACTTTTTGTGATATAAACATTTGTAGTGCTTCGATTGCATGGCCGATTTCGCCATGCGGCCACGTATTTTTTTCAAAATTTTTATGATCATTATTATTAGCATAGATGATATATTCCAAAAATATCTTTTTAATCACTTACAATTAACTACCTCATAATAAAAATTGTGCACAAAAATGCAGAATTTTTAAACTAGTCAAAAACATTGGATTTTAATTTTTTTCATCAGCCTATACTGGGCGGTCCGCCCCTCCCCCCCCCCCCCCCCCCCTTACTACGCCACTGTATGTCAATCAAAGCATAGTAGTATAATACATTATTATACAAAGTGAAGGAGTCAAGACATAAAGATGAAGGAGTTTAATACATCGACAGGATGTAATGAGCTTGTTCGATGTGGGAAATAATTATATCATTTTCCAAACATATCTCGCTGCTACTGGTAGGACAGTGTGCATAGTACAATTGTGTTACTTTGATTTGTCAGAAGTTACATTAAAGAACAGCGACAGTCTTAATAGTAAAGTGAGTTGTATGCAACAATCTGAGCAAGTATGTACATTGTACAACACCCCACCGGTACATAACATTGCAAAATAAAGTCACACTATTCTGACGATATAACTACAAGTTTATACACTTCTGCTATCATTTCTGAATTGAAATAATTATATAGGCTTTGTCTGCACTGATCATTGTAAAATTACATACATACATCATTGTAAGATTATTAGTGCCAAGAAGTGTACGAAACATTAAAGATAGTTTTAAGTGACTTTCTGCAATAAAATACAATTAAAAAGGATTCAATAAACCTATAGTTTTGCATGCATAACTAGTGCATCCCATGTTTATCGGCTGCCGAGAAACATATTGTTGATTGGATGGTCTGAATGGCTAGCATGGAAGCTACACCGTTATGGTTAACGAATCGCAACTGCTCGCTGTACTAGTGAGTGCTCAGCCTTGTGCTGATAGCCGGGAAGAACGCCCCTTTGTTCACATAGTGCATCCCATTTTGCATTTAACATCATGTGACACTGGACAAAATATGCTCACTGCAGAGCCATTACAACATGTGAGGGGCAACAATCGGAATGAATAAAAACGCAATTGAACAAGGGCCGCCATGCATGTAAATAAACGGACAACCACGGTTTCTACCATGTAGCTAAACATGTGAAAAGCAGCATGAATTACTATACAATTGAACACGGGTTGTCATGCATGCGAATAAACTGCAAACCACAGTTTCTAACATGTATTGTACAGTAACTAAGCTCTGTGAAAGGAAGCAAAAATATAAATACAACATAAATGAACAAAGGTTGTTGTACACTTGGACACATAGAACAACATGCCATTATTGTAACATTAGTCAAGACCTAGACAGCAATTTCAGGCAATCAAACCCAACCAAATAGAAGCCAATTAATGCTCTTCTTGAATGCAAATGAAGCGACGATTCACAGTTTTCATGTTTGGAGCCGAAAATGTGTATATTCTGCCTGTTATAGTGGAAACTGTCCAAAATCATCTGGATTGAAGAAATTCAGGACCAGGCACAGTGCTTCCACGCTGGAATTTTTGTTGAGTATTTCTCACTGGCACCAGTTCCTCAGCTTTTATATAGAAGAAAGTTACACTTGTTACAGCTTCAGAGCAGTATTGATAGGCAGCTGCAGCAGTCAAAATTTGGTTTGCAGTTGGTCTGCCTAGACTTTCGTTACCCAGCTTTCTTTTTACTACTCCATCAATCCCGTCTCATGGAGATTTACCATGATTTGTGACAAAAAATGACCACTTTTGAACAAAGATTCCAGCGTGGAAGCACTGTGCCCGGTACTCGTGGATACCATTACTTTAATTCAAGTTGTATTGGTTCTTTCAGTTTTAAGCGCGTATCAGATGATTCACAATTCGCTAGCAGCCTAGCACACATTGTTTCTTCGATGCAGCCCCAATGATAAACATCCAAGATGTAAGTGTCATGTCTTATGTAGCATGTGTTTATGACGGACAGTGGTGGGTTGGGCTTGTTGAATTATTGTGGACAAAGAAAAGAATGATGTTCTGGTCAATTTTATGCATCCTTGTGGCCCCTCTCCATCTTTTGATTAGCCTGGCCGTGAAGATAAGTGTTACATGCACATTTCATGATTTTTGGACAGTTTCCACTATAACAGGCAGAATATACATATTTTCGGCTGCAAACATGGAAACTGTGAATCGTCGCTTCATTTGCATTCAAGAAGAGCATTGATTGGCTTCTATTAGGTTGGGTTTGATTGCCTGAAATTGCTGTCTAGGACTTGACTAATGTTACAATAATGGCATGTTGTTCTATGTGTCCAAGTGTGCAACAACCTTTGTTCATTTATGTTGTATTTATATTTTTGCTTCCTCTCACAGAGCTTAGTTACTGTACAATACATGCTAGAAACCGTGGTTTGCAGTTTATTCGCATGCATGACAACCCGTGTTCAATTGTATAGTAATTCATGCTGCTTTTCACATGTTTAGCTACATGGTAGAAACCGTGGTTGTCCGTTTATTTACATGCATGGCGGCCCTTGTTCAATTGCGTTTTTATTCATTCCGATTGTTGCCCCTCACATGTTGTAATGGCTCTGCAGTGAGCATATTTTGTCCAGTGTCACATGATGTTAAATGCAAAATGGGATGCACTAGTTATGCATGCAAAACTATAGGTTTATTGAATCCTTTTTAATTGTATTTTATTGCAAAAGTCACTTAAAACTATCTTTAATGTTTCGTACACTTCTTGGCACTAATAATCTTACAATGATGTATGTATGTAATTTTACAATGATCAGTGCAGACAAAGCCTATATACTGTATTCCAATTCAGAAATGATAGCAGAAGTGTATAGACTTGTAGTTATATCGTCAGAATAGTGTGACTTTATTTTGTAATGTACTTTCTTTCTCAGATTGTTATGTATTTCTTAGATTGTTGCGTATAACTCACTTTACTATTAAGACTGTCGCTGTTCTTTAATGTAACTTCTGACAAATTAAAGTAACACAATTGTACTGTGCACACTGTCCTACCAGTAGCAGCGAGACATGTTTGGAAAATGATATAATTATTTCCCACATCGGACAAACTCATTACATCCTTTCGATGTATTAAACTCCTTCATCTTTATGTCTTGACTCCTTCACTTAGTGTAATAATGTATTATACTACTATGCTTTGCTTGACATACAGTGGCGTAGTAACGGGGGGGGGGGGGAGGGGCGGACCACCCAGTATGGGCTGATGAATTGTTAGTGATTAAAGTAGAATTATTAGAATAGGAGTCAGTTATCTACGTCAATATTAGCATTGAGAAGAAAGCTTGACTACAGTTCTGCTTATAAAATAGTTGTAATACAAGTAGTGGTAATGAAATCTAAAGTCTTATCCCAAAATTCCAAAAAAAATAAAATCCAATGTTTTTGACTATTTTAAAAATTCTGCATTTTTGTGCACAATTTTTATTATGAGGTTGTGAATTGTAAGTGATTTAAAAGATATTTTTGGAATATAACATCTATGCTAATAATAATAATCAAAAAAATTTTGAAAAAAATGTGTGGCCGCATGGCGAAATCGGCCATGCTATCGTAGCACTACAAATGTTTATATCACAAAAAGTATAACTCCTAGCTCATTTTAACCTTCATTTTTGGAAAGCCCATCCCTGAAAATGGGGGGATAGATACCAATTTTATGAAGATTGGGCAACTAGGTCCCAAGATATGAGCATTTTTATGCGGCTCACTAAAAAAATCGCCACCTGGTGGTTAAACATTAAAATAGCGATAAAACAAAAACCGCTCGACCAATTTTGACAAAATTTGTGCCAAATAACTCAGAATTTCAAGCATTTTAAACTGTGAAAAAATGGGACAATTATAAATTTTATGGTTCCATGGCCTGGATGAATTATAATGAAATGACCCACCTTTGCAATTGTATAGGCCAGGGGTAGGGATGGGCAAAATATAATAATTGGCTATTCTAGAATTATTCTAGAACAGGGGTCACCAACCTTTTTTGCATGCGGGCCACTTTGGCACTAAGGAGAGCTGTGGTGGGCCGCACTAATAAAATGTTAGGTAGGTTGACTCTTATGCTAGAAAAGAACGCATTTCGTACCCAGTATCCAGCGTTACATGTTGTTCATATTTATGTTAGAATACCGTAGCAACAAAATTAATCGAACAACGCTATTGCCAGGCCAAGCTCCTTTTACAACACTTTTGACTTTTTTAACAATGCCTGATAAATAGAGGCCACTTGTTTTGTGCACTTATAGTAGCAGTGGGCTATACTGGGGTGATTTTGACTTTTTTTAAGTAACACAACAGAACTAGAGTTTAAAAGGTGCCTATGGACATACCTAGGAACGTGCAAAAAAATTTTTTTGATTTCGTTCAAATTCCGGATGGAGTCCGGACTTTATGTGAAAAATACAAAATGGCCGCCATACAAATTGACAAATCTGCAATAAATCTGCTTCCAGTCAAGCTTTTGAGCTGATTTTGGTGTCAAAAGAAGCAGCAAATTGAGCCTGTTACTTTAAAAGAGCAACAAAACGCCCAGCATGCTTGAATGTTCTCTAAAACTTTGAAACTATTATATTTTGGTCAATATTTTTCATAATTTTTTCACGTTTGTTGGTGCAACTTGAGATTACTGGTTGCATCCAAGAATAATAATGACAATTTCAACACTATATACACATAACTTGTTACCGGTATATGAAATTCACATAAAAATGTCATGAAATACACTAGATATTTGAGAAACATTTATACATTTTAGTAACGACACAATGGTCGTCACACCTTGGAACACCCATTCCGTCTCTACTGTGACAGGGATGATTTGAACAGGATTTACATCCTGAATGTCATCTCTTTTTGGTCTTTTCCACATGGTATTGTTCTTATCATTAACCCGCTGGTAGTAGTCACATTCTACAGTGCCATCATCGTTTAAACGGCAGACCCTTGCCAAAAACCACTGACGTTGATTGTTTTCTCCGTCCCACACCACAGCCACATTTGTTCCTATAGGGTATTCTTTATGGAGTTCAGGAATTGCTGCTGCAATACACATTTTCACTGGTTGATCTGTGTCACCAGAGGAAGTTGCAGCAGTGCCAGTAGAGGTTAAGATGGCATATACCTCATCTTCTGTTGGGAAGATGGTCCCAACATCCTCATCCTCAGTTCCAAGAATGACAACTAGGTTCAGCAGCATAGTATCTACATTCAAGCTGTTTACTTTGTAGAGGCTGGGATTTGCCTGGCTGTCGCGTGGATGAATCATCCGTTGGTACTGGATCTCCATCCGGAGGATTTTTTCAGCGTGGATGGTGATGCTGTTGGAAGAGCTCGGAGCTCTTCTACTTTTGTAATTGGCCCTCCATGTACCTTACATTGATCCACCAGGTGGTTGAGGAAATCTCCCTCCCTCCTGCTCTTTTTCATGCGTTCCTTCAGTTTAGTTTTCATCAATTCTTTCTGTGTCTCTGTCCATGCAATCTCCATTTCATCTAACTTTTTCATCACTTTGCGAGATGCAAGCTCACTGTTAATTGGTGCATCTTTAGCAAACATAAGATCATCTCTTATTCGTTTTGCTTTGAAGTATCTATTTGAATGTGCTGCTGACAGTCCTCCAAGGTTTCCGAATCAGGCTAAGTATCTTTCTGCAAGCAAGTTCTCTGTGGGGAGGTTTACCCTCATTTCTTCAGTTAGTGCATGGATTCTTCTACTCCTCTCACTATTCTCTGTCTCGTCTTCCCAATACTCTCTTCCGCATTGCATCTTGAGGCCAAGCGCACTCTGCTTGGCAATAGCAGTAATTAAGTAGTGGTCAAGGTCTGTTGTGGGGCTGTGTGATTCAGCATTCACATGCTTCCAGGGAACGTGGAACTCAGACAGGGTTTCAAGATTAGCCCTCTCAAGATCATTATGTAGTTTAGGAAGGATCCTGACGAGGTCGGATTGTTGGCAACGCTCTACCATGTTAGGGTAAGGCATTGTCACCTTGTGACAGAAGTGAGACCATGCTTTTAGTGATGCCACAATGAACTCATTCTCCAGGTAAAGGGAATATGCTCTGACAAGGAGGTTATTCTTGCTAGTTCTGGATAGCATCTTCTTGAAATTGAGAACACAATCAACCAACGCACCAGCAGTGTGACCCAATCTTGTGAATCTGCGGTCTTTATAGAGCGAGAAGGATTTGTGAGTACCACTCTCCTCCAACACCAGGCTAAACTCGTCTGCCATGGAAGTAGTCTTGCCATCACCACCCCTAGCCACAAGCTTCACTAGAGCCGGGACTACAACTGAGGCGACAATTGACTTGCCTACTCGAAGGTATGACTTCAGTCTTGGCTCTCGTTTCTCTAACATCTGGCATAAACCGATCTGGTCTTCTGCTGATTTTAGGACATGCAGGCATGACTCATCCAATTTCTCACACACATGTGACTTGCACAGTATGTGTTTAGGAACATGTGTTGCTTGAAGCCTCTTCGAAACCTCACCTTCTACCATCAAATTCTTTGACGCGGCGTCAGTCATTACAGCATTGATCTTTGCCCAGAGCTCACCTGCAGTAGCCCTTTCACCAGTTGCTACTGCTAGACGCCGAAATGTCTCAACAAACAAGCTGATGATCTGCTGACAATCTTCGTAGGCAAAATGAACGGGTCGAAGAGGAATCATCTTGTTGTGGGACTGTGGGAGGTATCATCGGAGAGGAAGTTTAAGATTAGACAGGGCCACTCACCCTCGATCCTCGACCTCGTTGTTGAGTCATAGTGGAGAGTCGCCTTTGTTATATCATCTTTAGCCAGAAGACTGGTGGCAGCATCCACTTCTTGTGACATTGCCATGGCATGCTTGTGTGTGGATACTACTTTTGGTGATGGGAGTACATATTTGTACCGTTCGTAGTCCACCTTAGCTCTAGGCTTTTTGCTGACTGGGGATGAGGCTTGCTCTGGAACTGATGGGGGTTCAATTTATTATTCATGTTATTATTCAAGCTAATAACATGCAATTTCTGATAACTCAAATCTAAAAGTCTGAAATGAAGTAAAATGTGAAAATTTTTTGAAGAATTTGACAGAAAACAAGCTGAAAAAAGCTTCAAAAGGCACTTTTTCCCCCTTGTTTTGTAGTTCCCATACACACTAAGTGTTTATTGTTCTTTTACACTAACAGGCTCAACTTTCTGCTTCTTTTGACACCAAAATCAGCCCAAAAGCTTGACAGGAAGCAGATTTATTGCAGATTTGTCAATTTGTATGGCGGCCATTTTGTATTTTTCACATAAAGTCCGGACTCCATCCGGAATTTGCACGAAATCAAAAAATTTTTTTTTAACATTCCTAGGTATGTCCATAGGCACCTTTTAAACTCTAGTTCTGTTGTTTTTGAAAAATCCCCCCAGTATAGCCCACTGCTACTTATAGCGAGGCGAGCGGTTTCATCAGAATATTCATCGCCAAGCAAGAGTGGTGTTGTTACTTCGCTTCGCAAAAGATATCTTGCAATTAACAGTTTCAGTAAACAAGGAAATGTTTGACACATCGCAATACAGGCAACAATAGTGACCTGCAAACATATCAGCGAAAAATAGGCTCCAATAACAGGGAAAAAGAAACCAGGTACCATCTTCTCTTCTCTCGTGTTGTCGCTATATGTCAGGGCATCCGTTGGTTAACCACTGCCTGGTGTCGTCATCGATGGAAACTAGGCCTTCTATACCATGAGGAGGTCTGTATAGCCGGCAATCCTTGATAATGTGTGCTGCCGTTTGCATTTCACCACACTCACAAGCAGCACTCTCTGCCGACGAAAGCAAGTACCTCCACGTGACCGCCCCCGCAAGTACCGACTTTGGGAAACTAAACTTGCTACAACTGTCGCTATAAAGTTATGCGGAAGAACAATCATCAGAATGGCACTCCCAGACCAAGCACAGCGCCCTTGTCAGGGCGAACAGCACCAGCTGTTGTACGTCAAGGAGTGACCATTCTGCAACTAAATGTTGAAGGCACCACCAACGCTAAACTAGACATCATCACACCAGGTACCATGAAACAAACGCTTGTGGAAATCACCGAAAAATCGTAATTTATGAACAGTCTTCCCTCTAAAAAAGCAATGAGTTGGTTTTTCATCCTTTTTATGAGAATCTATAAAACCGTCTTTCTTTTATTATAGACAACTGTCACTTGCGGTGCTCATCAGCGTGGCAAGAATTTGTTGATTAACAACATTTTGCAGTACTTGCTTCGGCAGTACATATACTATAATTGGAACGATACAGATTAGCATGGCTCCTGCGCAAGGATGACACGCAAAATCGTGAAGCGTTCCATATTTCTAAAAAAAAAAACGTTTTGCAGTAGGCCTACTAAGCTAAATATTTTCATACTACAATCAGAAAAAGTCTCTAAATTTATATGTAATGTATTGCCAATTTATTATAAATTGAGTTGGCACACCGACCCATTTTTCCAACAAAAACTTGCATAAAGAGAACACTGCTCGTGAAACACAATAACGGTGAAACTCGCACTAGTGTTTACATGTCATTTGCAAACTTAAAATAAGCAACCCTATGCTCACAGACAATTTCAAAATTCGAAAACAGACGTTTTAATCAACCACTGGGACAGTGTGGCTGGACATCGCATTGGAATAACTTTAAGCAACCCCCACCTAGAACTATAATCTGATTGGTCGGTCGGTGAAATCGTATGCAATGCGAAAATATGCTTCCAGGAAAGTAATTTTTGCCTTCGTGCTCTTTAACTCCCTCAAGAAAAGTATTTTTGGTTATACTTGTACGCTGATACCTTCCGCGGGCCGCAGCGATGCAGCGTGGCGGGCCGCATGCGGCCCGCGGGCCGCCATTTGGTGACCCCTGTTCTAGAATAATTGTTCTAATTTAGAATTTCTAGAATAACTTTGTTTAATTTCAGAAAATGTCAAAAAGCTTTGTTTTTATTCTGGTTTTATTGAAGACACATAATGAAAAAGCGGCAACGAAACGTAAAACAACAGTAACTGCCCAGGAGAGCAAGTCTTTGTTAATTGTTACAGTGAAGAATGTTTAAAGCTTCTAAATGCTATCTGAGTCGCAATCGCAATTTTGATGCTGTTAATCCCGCACTCGCGAAGGATCTTTCTCAGGATGCAGAAGTGGCAGGAGTGGCTAAATACTTCCCCTCAAGATCAAACAACAGCGGGAACTTTTCTTAATTTTTGTTCCACCATTCAATTGCATCTCTGTTTTTCACTTTTGCCTAAAGGTGCGATCATATTTCTTCGGCAGCTGAAAGCTGTTCGTTGTCGTCATTACTTGATGCTGAAGTATTTGTCACTTCAACACCGGAGCTCCATAGATCAATCTATATTGGACTGCTGCATTGTTGTGGAACTTCCGACGCTAGGTGTAGCGGTAGCTTCACCCAGAGTTGAATTGCGTTTCATGTTTAGTACGATGCAAATCCACAGCACAACGGTCTTCCGACGTCCACAAACCGCACTGGTAATGGGAGCTGGCTAGCCGTTTTCGCTAGAGCGAATAGCTATCGTTGAGCCGAATGTAATTGATCGGCGAAAAATCGATAAAAAATTTTGGTAGTCGGAAAAGGGGATTGTTTCATTTCGGTTTGGAAAATTCGATTCGAAATGTGATTTCAATTCGAATAATTAGATATTCGGATTGCAACTATTCGAAATTCTATATTGCCCATCCCTAGCCAGGGGTCACCAACCTTTTTTGCATGCGGGCCACTTTGGCACTAAGGAGAGCTGTGGCGGGCGCACTAATAACATTTTGCAGGACTTGCTTCGGCAGTAGATATACTAAAATTGGAACGATACAGAGAAGATTAGCATGGCCCCGCGGCCCGCGCAACGGTGACACGCAAAATCGTGAAACGTTCCATATTTCTTAAAAAAAAAACGTTTTGCAGTCATCATCATCATTTTGTTCCTTCCTTGTATGGAGGGTTGGATACAATGCGCCATTGTTCTCGACCATGAGCTGTGCGTACTGCACATTCATAAGTTAACTTTGTCCATTTTGTGATGTTTGTTGTCCAAATCATTCTTGGTCTGCCTTTACTTCTTTTACCATTTACAGCTACCGCAAAATGACTTGAGACCTCGATCATTTTCACACGTTTTTAATTGCAATAAGTATTAAACCATTGTGTATTGCATAAAAGGCAATTGTTTCACTCAAATCTATTATGATGTATAATACGTACACAATGGGCTATTAGCAAGACAATGTTACTGTAGAATTGCTTTGGGCATTTTATTAGAATAAAGTAGTGATGAGAATTCAGAGGAAGTTCAGCACCGCCTCCAAAAGGACTTGGATCTTCCGAGCCGTAAAGCTGTCAAAAAGCCTCTTATCAATGAGCGGATGAAAAAACAACGGCTAGCATTTGCCAAGAAATATGCCCATTGGACCACTGAGCAATAGAGAAAAGTAATGTTCTCTGATGAGAACAACTTCCAGGTCTTTAAGATGGGGTCTACTACGGTTCGGCGTCCAAGGTCATCTGATCGTTTTGATCCTCGATATACGGTTCCGACTGTTAACACCCACAGTCAGTCATGGTGTGGGGAAGTTTTTCTGGAGAGAAGGGAAGGGGAGGCCTGCACTTTCTTCCAAAAAACACAAAAATGAACGCTGATCTCTATATGCAAGTTTTGGAGGAGCATATGCTCAATTTCTTCCACATTAATGGCTCCGAGGTGTTCATGCATGATAGTGCACCCTGCCACAAATCTAAAAAAGTAACAACTTCCTTGAACACCAACAAATAAATGTTCTTGAATGGCCTGGCAACAGCCCGGATTTAAATCCCATCGAAAATTGCTGGCACAAAATGAAGAGAACAATGGCCGAAAAAAAAAAACTCCTAACCTGGATACTCTTAAAGAAGAGCTGAAAAAAGTGTGGTATCTGGAAATGACACCGGATTATTTTAGAAATTTAAGCGACTCTATGCCCAAACGCTTGCAAATGGTTATCAAAAACAAGGGCAATATGACAAAATATTAACAAAAGTGACTATTTTTAATAAAAGCGTTATTACAAATAAACCTGTGTTTTTCTTTAAAAATAAGGTAGGTCTCAAGTCATTTTGCGGTAGCTGTATCTTCCCTTCTATTAATGATCTTTGTAATGAATTTTGCCTTATTGTGTGTCCGAAATACTTCAATTTTCTTCTTTTGACTGTTTGTAAGAGCATTTTGCTTGAATTGAATTTGGAGAGTACTTCATCGTTAGTGATCTTTTGTTTCCATGAAATTTTTAACATTTGCCTGTATGTCCAGAGCTCGAAGGCATCGATCCGTTTCTCCATTTTTTGTGACATTGTCCAAGTTTCGGAATTGTATAATAGGGTCGAGCAAATATAGCATTTTAATATCCTGAGACGAGTTGATAAATTTAAACGTTGATTGGTTAAAATATTTTTCATTTTTCCAAATGTAGTTCTTGCAATTTCTATCCGTCTAAGAATTTCATGGTCACACCTCCCATCTTCAGTTATTAAATGACCAAGATATGAAAAAGATTTTACTTTTTGTATAATTTCGTTGTCAATTATAATTTGGAGTACTGAAGTGTCTGGTGATTTTGAGATTATCATTGATTTAGTCTTTTTAGCGTTAATTTTCATATTAAATTCTTTACCAATTGAGTTAAGCTAAATATTTTCATAATAATACAATCAGAAAAAGTCTTTAAATCTATATAGGTAAACCGACAAATGCGTGTAACAGCTAAAATACCATCGAATGCGCGCAGGTGTAAATTATAATAAACAAACAAAAAAATTGTAGGTTCCAACTGGTTAATTTTGTAGCACTAGCACCATTCTTGCAATGATAGAAAATGTAACATCTTACCTTTTTGTTTTAGTAGAAAAATTTCTCTTCAAATCTAACTAAATCTAACTTTTTAATTTTACTGCATTAACAAGTTTGCCGTTAGGGAAATTCACTTTGCCATTGCTGGCTCTTCAGAAATCCTATTAACGCCATATTTTCTTGATTTGCAGCGAAGAGCAGATACTGTCGTCATATCAAAAGAAACAAAAGAAATCTCTTCTAGTTTCTTCATTGTAGACGAACCACGCTATCGAAGATTCAATTACGTCACCTGATCATATGAGCGCAGGTGTGCTAGGGTTGCCAGATTGGACTTTTTGATGCCAGATTCCACAGATTTTTTTTTTTTAGATTCTGTTAGCTTTAGAAATTATACATTTGGCCTTTTTCTAGATTGAGGGTTGAGGTTAGAAATTATACAATTTATAGAAATTATATTACAAAATTATAGAAATTTGAAATTATTCTATTAGACCCTTTTCTTGATTGAGAGCTGAAGTTATTGAATTCGAGTTGATGAAAGTTTGTGCTATTATATATAAGTTGTGATCGAAATTAGAGTTATATCATATGAGACAATTTATGCAAAAAAATAAAATAAGGCCACAGAAGTAAAACAGTTTTAATGATAATAAATACAATACAAAAAGATCTGGCAGCACTACTTTTTTTTACAAAACAAGGAAGGTCCAGTTGCCAGCTTGGAAATCGACTGCTGCTTGAAGATGCAGCCAAAGGAGGAAGGTGTCCACGGAAGCATTCCTCCTCACCTTCAAAAAGACATCGAAGTTTTTCCATGCTCCGACATCATATCAAAAGCGGAGGTAGAAGCACTGCGTGAGGATCGTTGGTCGATTTTATCCATTCCCACTCTTCTGCTTATGTGTGCTTGTTCATTTTGTGTTTCGCTTAGTCTTGTTGATTTATCAAGTGTTCTTATTCTTTCATTGTGATGTGATTTTCACGTAGCCTACCGGTACCAATATTTTTTGAGCAACAATTTTTTAAGAGTTAAGTGAGGCTTCCTGTGACGCACCGAGTATTGAACGTGGGCCGGTAGAGTGAGGCACCACTCCACTGACCGCTACGCCACTCAATACGCTTGAGCAACGCACGTTAAGGACTGCTCTCCATTCAGCGGCATCTAATGGATGGAATTTGGAATAGTTCCCCGGCAACAAGACTTCAACAGTCGGAAACTTCACTCTGTCAATCTCGGTGACCGGGCCTGCGTCAGTGATTCAAAGCCTCTACAAGTATGCGAAACTGCCAGGATTAAGCTCTGCAAGAAGCTTTCCCAGTCCGAGGATAAAGATTCAAATCAATCAATCAATTAAGCTCTGCAAGAAGCTTTCCCAGTCCTAGGATAAAGATTCAATCAAATCAGATCAA
The DNA here is from genome assembly GCF_918807975.1 of Aplidium turbinatum. Taxonomy (NCBI): domain Eukaryota; kingdom Metazoa; phylum Chordata; class Ascidiacea; order Aplousobranchia; family Polyclinidae; genus Aplidium; species Aplidium turbinatum. The sequence continues at coordinate 16,438,548 of NC_137480.1, read as the reverse complement.
GCGGCGCTGGTTCGACTCTTATGGTTGGTTTAAAACCATCCAATAAGTAAATGTTTTTATTTGCGCCCATTGCGATATCATGCAATATATACAGTGCGATCACAAATGCGATACAACAGACGATAGGAAGCGGCGAAAAGGAACCAACTAATCTTCTGTCGGTAGGCTCTTGTCGGTAGGTAGGCTAGTTGATGTCTGCCTGCTGTCGGTAGGCTACTTGATGTCTGCCTGCTGATTCACTGAAGTAGCCAGTCTGTAAGGAAAAAGAATGACGTAAAATGTTCAGGAGAGCAATTTTCCTTTATCCATTTAATGAAATACCAATTCTACAAGGAGTATTAATTCAATGAAATACCAATACCCTGGTCTGGGGGAAGTGCCTGTTTTTGGGGTGTGCAAACCGTGCGATTGTACAGGGCCCGTAATTTACTCAGAAAATGCAGAAAACATAAAGATAGTTAGACAGTTTCATACCCAAATTTTTGTTGAACATGCTTTTAAAATGCACCAAATTTAAAGTAATTTTTCAAATTTTTTTTCTGCGGGATGCCCCCAAGACCCCCTGCCACTGGGGGTCGCCTTTGGCGAACACGCCGTCAGGCTTCGGCCGCCGGCCCTCAAACCTCCCTCCCCTTTCAAAATACCCAGCTACGCTACTGAATTGGATGATTTGGATAATTGTCATTGGGGCCCGCAAAGCATATTCCGCACAGGGCCCGAAATACCCTAAGACCGGCACTGCTGGGGTCACAGGAAGAGAGTTCCGACGTCCCTAAGCCCTGTGAGCCGTTATTCATTCATTCGATTGTGCAATAGGTGATGTAAACCTATTTATTTAAGTGGTTTCCCCGCAATGATATTCCGCGTGCGCATATCCCTAATAGGCGTCACGCATTCATATTTTTAAAAGAAAATGAGGGTAGTGTGTCTTTAATTACCTGCGTAAAAACGCGAACCGGAAATGACGTAATTTTTTGGGAGTACGTACCCAAGATGTTAGGCTAGCCACAGGATAAAAATTAATTGAAATGTGCAAGAACTATTTAAGCTACATTAAAGTTTCTTCAAAACCTCCGCGCATTTGTCGGTTTACCTATATATAATATTTTGCCAATTTATTATAAATTGAGTTGGCACACCGACCTATTTTGCCAACAAAAACTTGCATACAGGGAATACTGCTCATGAAACACAATAACGGTGAAACGCACACTAGTGTTTACATGACATTTGCAAACTTAAAATAAGCAACCCTATGCTCACAGACAATTTCGAAATTCGAAAAGAAACGTTTTAATCAACCACTGGGACAGTGTGGCTGGACATCGCATTGGAATAACTTTAAGCAACCCCCACCTAAAACTATAATCTGATTGGTCGGTCGGTGGAATCGTATGCAAAGCGAAAATATGCTTCCCAGAAAGTATTTTTTGCCTTCGTGCTCATTAACTCCTCAAGAAAAGTATTTTTTGTTATACTTGTACGCTGATACCTTCCGTGGGCCGCAGCGATGCAGCGTGGCGGGCCGCCATTTGGTGACCCCTGGTATAGGCTATTTTAATAGGTACTTGTAGACCAGGGGCGGGCAACCTACGGCCCGCGACGGGATTTTGAGCGGCCCGCAGACAGTTTCCGGTCTTAACATGATAATGTGGCCCGTGGCCACACGCTGCCGCAAACCCCAACTACTTGGTTACTACGTAAAACAGTAGTGACTGTTAGCTATTCTTTAGTTCTTTGCTCCACAGCTGGAATTGATTGATTTGCAGTATGCCTCTACCCTGAAAGAGATATTCCAATCTAAAAGCATTTACAAATTTTATGAGTCACTGAATGAGTCCAGGTTTGCCAACCTGAGAAAGATGGCCATGAAACTACTTGTTCTGTTCGGGTTTACATAAATTTGCCAGGAAATATTTTCGACCATGAACATTAACAAGACAAAGCTGCGATTCAATCTCACTGATGTTCAGCTACAGTGTTTACTGAGGGTTTCTACGTCCGACATGCAGTCAGAGTTTAAAGAACTTGACAACTTTGATCGACCACAGATGTCTCGTTGACTTCAGAGCAGCTATTGAAGTACATTACATTAATTGTTGATGAATTCATTAAATATGGTACTGTTTTTGGTCTCTAGGCTTTAAACTTAAAGTTTACATTACATTAAATAGGCTACAATTCATTCTTTGTTTAGGTAGATAAATACGCGATTAATGTAGCCATTAATGAATCCGGCCCACCAAGTACTTCATTTTCCCATATCAGGCCCGCCGACTGGAGAAGTTGCCCACCCTTGATGTAGACTAAACACACTTTTCAAGCAGCCCTTAGTTCTGACTATTGAAGGAAGGTTTTAAGAATCTTTGAACACCCAAATTCAACTTACCGTACAGCGTACATCTCAAATAGGATAACCTAAGCTAAAATTGTTACCTCAAAGAAGTTGTGATGATCCTTGCTCTCCTTCAGCCATGAAACAAAAAACCTGGTCTTGATCATTGTAATCAAAGTAGCTTATAAAAAGACTGCTTCAGTAGCCCAACTTTATTCAAAACCATATTGAAGTGAGTATTTTCTCAAGCAAAGCATAAACCAAACTATGCTGCATCTTTTTAAAACACACAGAAAATTTCTAGATTAAAGCATTCAAAGAGATACAGCCTATTTTCAGTATTAGGCAAGTCGTCCATTTTAGACTGGGTCTTTCAAACAGGTGTAAAACCTAAATTTATAGGTACACCTCTTGCTCCCTATGAACAAGCTGTCCATGCACTTATTTACCTGACACTTATGAGAACAAGAGTGTGATGTAAATTGTGATGTAATTATACCAAAAATATATATTCAATCTCAACGCTTTCTGCCTGACTGCATAAGATTTGCAACTTCTTATGGTCATGTTTTAATAATGCAGATTGTCTAAATGCTCTAAATGATTTTATTTTTATTTTGACAAATATTGTCACTCCATGATCTATTTTGAAACCACTGTTCTCTATACAATATATACATACATCTTTTAGATTATTTCTATAATTCAATCAAGTATAATATTATACACCTAGTTTTAAAGTAGTGTAGTGGTTTCTGTTGCAAATTAAAGTTTTTCCATCATGTCCCAAGCGGCCTTTACTTGCATCACATGCCATGTTGTGTTCACCAATGCTGAAGTGCAAAGGCTTCATTACAAATCTGATTGGCATCGTTACAATTTGAAAAGAAAAGTAGTCGGCTTGCCACCTGTTTCAGTTCAAAGTTTTCAAGACAAAGTAGCTGCACAGCAAGCTTTGGTGAGATTTAAATTTTAAGTTAATCACATCTGTGTGATATTTCTACCTCGTAGATAACAGTGGTCAACATAATTTTTGTTTTTTCAGCTAAAATAGATTTGTGAAAATAATTTATTGATGTTTTCTTCACTCTTTAGACATATTTGATTATGTTTTAATGTGACAAAGACACCTAAGGCGTGGGGCCAGGCCCCCATGCATATTTCTTCATGGAAGCAACTTTTTATGCTGTATTGATACATAAAACAATAGATGAACTAGCGATCGGCAGCAGAAAAACATTTTTTAAATGCAAACCGCAACAGCTTTGCGATAAATAATCACTAGAACGAGTAGCGATGCTACAATCCCACCCCAGACAAAAAAATCTGTCATTTTTACATTGATTTAACGTCTGCAGACATTGAATCAATGTAAAAATGACTGATTTTGCTGCCTGGGACATAGCAAAAATCTACCATTTTGCATCGATTCAATGTCATCAGATGTTGAATGCACTCAAAAACAACATAATTTGCTACGTAGACGCAGCGTGCGTTTAGCTTAATGCGCTTGCAACCAGACTCCATGTCGCTTTCGAAAGTCGAAACCTCTGCAGTGAATCGCTCGCTGTGAAAATGTACTTGAAGTCTGGGCCCGAGGTAATCACTACCCAGCGCAACAAGGGCTGGTACACTGCGCACACGCGACATACCATATTTTACGGACCATAAGGTGCACCTGACTATAAGGCGCACTGTCAATAAATTGCTTTGATCAGTTTTTTGTTCATACATAAGGCGCACCGGACCATATATAATAGTAGTATCGGTACTGGTTTTGAGTGTAGGCAATACAGCACTACCGCACTTGATCCATACATTAGGCGCACCGGACCATAAGGCGCACGACCAATTTATGAGAAAAAAAAGGATTTAAAGTGCGCCTTATGGTCCGTAAAATACGGTAATCAACGCAACAACGGACTCGCGCAAACTGCATGGCGCACACACGACCATTGCCATAGAAACCCGATCAAAGGCGGGAATATGCGCATCTTTTGTTTCATCTGCAACACCAAAACGGGCGTTTTACAGCGAATTGAAAGCAGGTCAGTCATAAGTTGCGATATTGTAGAGAAAAGGGAGCAATGTCAAGTCGAAAACTTAATCAAACGTCTCTCCGTAACTATTTTTTAAGGGCTGTTTACGGATGTCAGCAACTTTTACATTGATTCAAGGTGACGTGCTGTTGAATTGATGTAAACATGAATGATTTTGCTTTCAACAGGTATATTTTGAAGCGTATGATCAAGTTAGTATTTTCATTCCATTTACAGTATACCTTTTAGTAAACCTTTTCGTCTCTTGTTTCATGCTATTAAATCTAGTTCGTTGCTAAACTTTATGTTGTGCTTAGCTTTAAGAGTCGCAGTCCATCAACCGCTAGCCAACGCAGACGCATGACATGTGTTTTGGTCGAGTTTTGTTTATAGTAATTAACGGTAGGTCGAACGTAGCAATAACTCCGAGTGTGGCAATAAAAGCAATCCTAGTGTGACGACCTAATTACGGCATCCATCTGCATGACATTTTGCTGAATTTACGTTACTGTTGATGAAACACGCTTTCGCCCCCACGGCCAAAAAAATAGTTAGGTGCTTGTGAAAGACACAGTGCTCTGCTGTAAATCTATTCAATTTATTGTCTGTTAGGTTTGTTGAAATTAAAATGATGTTATTTCATCCAATTACTTTGTTGTCAATGTACTTAGTGTAGCTGCCAGCATTAATGCCTTTTTTATTATGGCTTAAACACGTCATAGGCTTTTTAGAGAATACAATGTATGGTAGGCTTGCTACATAAAACTAGTGTGTTGCAAAAGAAATAACCTAACCATTGTCACAGTTCTAGGGTGTTTTCACTAGCATTTATGCTTTATCAATTTTAAAAATGTATTTTAAAATAACACAATAATGTTTTCAGGTTGCCAGTAATCAATCACAAGAAAATGTAGTTGGTGTTTCATGCAAATTGTGTCAGCGCAAATTCAGTACTTTTAATGCTCACAAAAACCACCTCCTATCTAAAAAGCACCGGGAAGCTGAAGCTAAACAGCTCAAAAGTATGGAAAGGGCATTACAAGAACAGGCACAAGCACACATTGAAAAAAGTAAACTATTATTGTTTTGTTTATTTTCATACCTTCCTATTCTAGTGTAAAATATATTATTTATTTTAGAATGTTATGCTTTATTGTGTGTATGCTACGTTTTATGTGGCTATTAACACAAACTGGTGCTCTTCCATTCAGCTTACATTTATAAAAAGTATTAATATCATAATGCAAAGAAATTTATTTTCACACAATTAATATTATAATGATTTTTTTGATTAATATCATAATCATTACTTGTAGCTAAGACATTTAATTTATGACCTGAAGCTTGATGGTTCAGTTTATTTTATTCTGTTGGCAAATAAACAAAAATATACAAAAACACAAATTTTTGACACAACAAGGATGGCATCGAAAGACCAAAGGGTCACCAAAGTTAGCTGCCATTCAAACAAAACACCAAAAATTAGGAGCATTAATAATAACATTGGTAGATATCACAGATACAATGACATCTAATAATAATTTTCAAAATTCTGCTAATGGCCAATAACATAGAATAAATATGTTATTCGCTTTGAGGTGCACATTGTCATGGTCATTGTGAAAGATACTTTGTTGTTATCTAAAGTTTCTCAGTAAGGTTACACTGGTTACAGTCTATCTAGGTTTATGCCTGAGAATTTAAAAATAAGCATATTTGAGTCAACCTTACAAATTTGATATAATAATAACAACAAAAGCCTGTATTTAATCTAAAATAATTTTATTATTTTAAGGCTTGTCTGATGAAACAGATGAATTGGTGGAAAGACAATCAATCAATAAAGCTTTAACAGAAGCACATAATAACATGAAACAACCTTCTGTTATAAGATCTGATGAGCAAGTTGCTAAAGAGTATGAATTGTATAGCTGTTTGTATTTATGTGATTGAAATAACTTTGCTATCTTGATTTTAAACGAAGCCAAGCAGAAAACCCACATTTGTCATCTCTGCTTGTCATGCATGTGAGTGTGGCCATGATGTAAATTGTACACATGAATTAAGTCATATTTTGGAATTAAAATGTAAATTGTTACTTACAAACGTCCATTGAAAAGTTGCAACAATATTTTTTCTTTAAAACCTTAGTAAAGATGACAATCCTCGACTTCGTTGGTATCAAAAGCAAGTGAAAGCAATCAAGGAGCGAGAAGAAGCAGAACAGGCAGAAGAAGATGAGAAAGAGGAATGGGAAGATCTAAGTGACGATGAAGAAACGATTGGTTGGTACTTGACGTGTTCTCTAAAACACCCACAATGGGGTTTGCTTGCAGTGAATTTTTTGTGCTACTGTTTATTAAGTTACGAAGGCTCGACTTTCCAGGGGTGTACTTGAGCAAAACATTTTTTATGAAGTCTTTCAACAGAATATTTTGTTTCCACTGCAATGCATTGTATTGTATCTGTGTGTATTGCCGGTAAATGTCAATCGTCATTCTTAAGCGATTTATACCCAGAAGATTATATTTTATTACATTCGATTTCTCTTTATTTGATGATTGTTATTGATTGATAATTATTTCACAGCAGACGAAAGCGATTCGGATGATATGTCACAGACAGAATCAAACTGCACAGATAATTCTTCGCTTTCTGGCATTATGGCAAAGTTAGTTTTTGTTGACTATTTTATAACGACCAAACACTGTGCAGTGCGGTGTATTACAGCATTAATGTTATGACAATTTTAACAGCATACATTTTTAATACTGTACTTTGACTGTTATAAGCACTTTGTGCTGATAGCCACTCAATAAGTTATTTTCAATGTATTTCTAGTGAAGCAAATTTTCTAACGATTTTACACAACAACATTAATTAACAATCTCTGAAAGTGCGATATAATCAATTCGACTGCACTTCATAAACTCATATATGAGTTCACAGCCTGGCTTGACAGCAACTAATTCCCCCATCTGTGGCCTACTGATTCTCGGTTAATATTTGCAGAGTGAAACTTGATTCCGACGCGGACGTAGAATCGCTTCTTTCGGAAAACACGGCCGACCAGTTCTTGCTCGGCCCGAAAGATTGCTTTTTCTGTCCAAAGAAATCTTCAAAAGTGGAAAACAATGTGTCCCACATGTCCAAGAGACACGGCTTCTTCATTCCAGAGCTTGAATATCTTACCGACTTGAAGGGCCTTCTAACTTACTTAGGTAATGGTAATACTTGCTGCTTCTTTAAAGACGTCAGCAAACAGCAATCATTCTTCTCCATAAATTTCTATTTTAAGCCAACCTCAGCGGATCCATCTCGGAACATCCCGTTACACTTCTTTTGTTTGTTCTGTTATTTGGTACAATGTTTCGGAATTAAACATGGTGTTCAGTGTTTACTTTATTGTCGTGTCCATTGTCCATTAGTTCCACCGCACTTGACTGTTGTTAGCTATTGCCTGATTTCTTTCAGGAAAAACGTTTCTCTCACCAGAATGCCACATTCGTTATTTTTAGATTTTGTGTCTTTTAACTTATGTTTTCCTTTTGACATTGGTTGAAATGGTGACGTATCATTATTTCATAGTCACGTGATTGGGTTTTTCTTGGTTAACAGTCCTCCAGTTTACCATTCCTAGCCAGTCGTTAATGACGGTGAGTGAGATAATTCTGACAAGGTTGCATCTTAAATCAATTGTCAATACAAGGATGTTGCATGTTTTCATGTGTGAAGAACCGTTGGGCTATTAAAGTTATCAGAATGTGCTCAACGGATTGGCGTAAAATGTCAAAACATACCATATCATAGATGTTTGAAGTCAGTGTTTTCAAGACTGGTTAATATTATTTTACTTGAGTGTTTGAATGTGCATTCATTCTGCCGCAGGTGAGAAAGTTGGTATGGGCAACGTGTGCTTGTGGTGCAATGAAAAGGGTCATCCCTTCTACTCACTGAGAGCTGTGCGACACCACATGAAGGACAAAGGACATTGCAAGATGTTCACAGACGGTGATGCTTCTATGGAATATGCAGATTTTTATGACTTCAGGTAGTGGACATTGGACATCTCAAACTAACATCAAGTATTGAATTTATTATTGCTTTGCAACTGTTTCCGAAGCTATCTACGTCTTGGTTCTGTGTCTGATTTTACCTAAAAGATTTCGTCAGGCGAAAACTCGACTACAACTGTTTTTTACAAAGCATTGAGAATTCTTACATGCTTATTGATGTGGTAGTTGTAGGCTACCATAACATCATGAAAGCGACTGCGCAATCTTCCCATTATTTCTCGCATACTCCTGATAAATAAATCGCATAAAAATATGAAGTTGTGTTTTTATTGCTGTGGATGCTCAAAAAATAACTTGAAGTTCACTCAGTTCCAGTTATCCTGATTCCGATGACGAATTAGATGATGATGACATGTCACTGGCGATCCCGGATGTTGTTCACCACGGCGATGATGAAGATGAAACGGAACTCGTTCTACCATCCGGCGCCAAAATCGGTCACAGAAGTCTAATGAAGTAAGCAGTCAGCACACCAGTTATTCAATAGATTGAGTTTCGCTTTTAACAGCATGAACGTAGCTTACTTCACAATGTAGATATTAACGAACTCTTTTAGCCTGATGCTGCGAGTTTGTTGTGGTAATAGCGATATGCACTAGCTTTCGGAACACAGTTCCCTAGTCATGTGCTATGACGTCATAGCACATGACTAAGGAACTGTGTTCCGAAAACTAGTGCATATTGCTATTACCACAGAAAACTCGCAGCATCAGGCTAAAACAGGTCGTTAACATCTCCATTGTGAAGTAAACCAGTTATTTTTTTACATTGTGTTTTATTTTAAACGTTTGCGGACGTTGCATCAATATAAAAAAGGGCTTGTTTTCTAAGAAGCAAAAACTCAACAATCTACGAGTGGGGTAAGGGCGCTGAGTTGTTTGCTTCATAAGCGTACAAGCTCGGCATTACACGAATAATTCGTTGCAGATATTACAAGCAAAACTTCCCACCGATCGAGCGCTTCCACCACAGGACGAAGAGACCTCTAATTGATCGCTTGATGGCGCAATATCGAGCTATCGGTTGGCATGGCTACTCAGGTATTTTTAATATTTGGTTGGACACTTGTAGCACTTGCAACATTAAAGCAGATCCGAACTTTAATTGAACGTCGGCTAAGAATTATTTCTATACTGATCACTGCTGTCAAAATCATATTTTTCAAATTTATATCTGATTTGTTTTGAGAGAGATTTTTTTCGTTTCGCCTTCATTAGTTTTGAAATTTTACATAACAGCTAAAAAGCTTTTATGCTCTTTATGCTTTTAATAAGACCAGAAAGCGTTTAGGGCGGAAAACAATTTAAAAGCTAAAAAGCTGGTTTTAATGTTTCCTTGATGAGTTTTACCGTTTTTTCTATCAAGCCCGGTGGGATATTTACAAGGCCGTGTGAGCACCATTTCGCCCCCCTCCCCGAAGTCCACTAGTGGGCCCCTATGTTTAGTAATCGCTCTGAAAAATAAGACCAGAAAGCGTTTAGGACCGCAAACTCTTTCAATGTGGGGATTGGGGAAAAATTTACATTCATCATTGTAGCAAAGAGTAAACCACTACAACTTTTAAGATTCTATACAAAAAAATAGTTAATAGGCTATGCCGACAAATCCAGTAGCGGATCTAGAAAAACGTGAGGAAGGACCAGAGTTAAAAGTAAAATTTATAAACATAAATGAACAATGCAAAACTTAATGTCCGAAAAAGTAAAACGGAAAGGGGGTGTGGAGAACTTGCCCCCCCCCAGAAAATTTTTATGCATTTTGATTTTTATGAGCAGTAATTTTTTTTATCAAGATGCACACTTTGTATGTAACCAAATTAAAATTGGATTACGGTAGAAGTTGTGGTTTGAAGTCTAAATTAACCTACCACTTCAAAACAATTGCATTCACGGCCACAGAAGGATTTCAATAATTCATTTCTTAACAGTTTGTATAGCCTAGTGTGGTGTAGCCTTTCAGCAGGCTAGAACTTCGAGAACTTACCGATAACATTTCACTTTGTAACCTATTTCGATTCACATTGGAATTTATCAATTTAATTATTAATTACCTAGGCTATGTTAGTGAGTAGTGTTTACTTAGGAATATTGCATCATTTTATTAGTTTTATTATTTTTATTTTTGGACACAAAAACTTTTCACTCCCTTAATCACCCACTATGCTTGCCCAATATCGCAGAGACAGACAAAATGCAGTTGAGCGACTGAGAAAATTTTACAAAAATGAAAGAAAATATGAAATTAAAAGCCGAAAAACGCTGCACGAACTAAATATGAGTGGGCCCCTAGGTAGAGATAAAACCCCCGGCCGGGGGTTTGGAAAGCAGTAAATACAGTTTTGAATGATTTAACCATTATATTGACTATCGTGCTATTATGTGGTAATTTTTTTTAAACAGTAAAAAAAGCATTAATCAGACTACAATGAGTGGGCCCCTAATCAGCTGTGCCCCCCCGACTGATGGTACGGGGGAGGCGGTTAACAAGGCCCTGGGTATTTGTAAACCTGATGAGCAGTTTATTGCGGGTGATAATAGATGATCTTGCAGACTGTTGTAGAACAACTCCTGCAAACGTTAAATCAATGTAAAGAAGACTAGTTTTTGAAATTTTTTTCTGCTGACTATAGTTTCTTTCGCGCCGCTCCGTCATCTGAATTTTTGTCTTTCAAAGCTCAGTGTTATTATCGGAGCTAATTTGAGAGTGTATGGTCCTACGCTCATTGTCCCGCAAGTGTGTGATAGTGGTTTGTTTTTCTGCAGGCACTGCCGTCATGAAGAAGCACCAGCGTGACATACGATACGTGCAGAAAATGAAGTCTAAGTATATGCAACAGCTCGGTGTGAAGAATAACAAGATTGTGATGGGACGTGTGAGGCCGCAAGTGATCTTCTGAATAGTTGATAGCTGGTGTAGTGGATGCTGCCATCTCAGACACCAAAATTGATCATTTTTACATCGATTTTTCGAAAGAGCGTTATTTTTACAACGTCTGCTGACGTTGAATCAATGTAAAAAAGATCAATTTTGTCTGGAAGAAATCTGAAATTTGCCAAATAAATCATCTTGAGTTGACTTCTGTTTAATCATGCACATTTCTAGCACGAAGGTTAGTTTATTCACTCACTACTTTAAAATTTTACAATAGACGCAGCAGCAGGTTAGGTCTCTACTGGAGTGTACTGCACACTGTAGTAAAAAAGGCAAAAGTTAACGTCAAACTCACAATAACACATTTTTTAGTCACTCTGAAGATGTACGCACTCGAAAACACACTGGTTTTGCACAGTGAACGTCACTTAACACGCTGAAAAAAGTCAATCTTTACACTTGTCATGTAAACATTTTAGTTTAGCTACTGTCGATAAAGGGAAACACCTTAGCAGTTGTACAACGAAGACGCACTGGCCTTGCGGTATTGCACTGAAATCAGCTGAACATATTGAAGTAGTACTCATTGAAATCTACGTCAAACTTGAATAAATTTTGCAGACACCAGTTTTATCGCTTTACAAACGACAGCATTATCACGGTTTATGTACAATACACAGCTAAAGAAATCAATATTTACAAGCTACCACTTGTCGTGATTACAAATCTTGTCGCTAGTTGATGAACTGAGCAGTCAAAACAAGAAATTCCACATGAGCCAAATGATATTTCAAATTGTGTGATAGCGGGTGATAATCGCAAGGTAGGTTACAGCCAGGACGAAAAGACGAATCAAAAAAATCACAACTTTTTTAATTCTGAATGCACTATATCCTCAAAAGTTGCAGGTCGGGGGTGTCCTTGTAAAGTAATGTTGAAGTCTTTTGAAGTGTAATCTACCGAACTAGTAACAGTTTCCCCCCTTCTGTGCATGATTATATTTGGGGTCCCGAATCGTTTCTACTTGAAAGATATAAATCATCTTTGGTTTTATTCTTGATCAGTTGCGTGGTCTTGGTCAACACAGCAAGAGGTTGGTCAATTTTTACCCACGAAAAACTAAATTCTTTTGGCCGGCGTACATTTCACACAATTGGTATTCGGTAAGAAACACGACAATGAAGGTTATTTGTACCCAGTGTGAGTATAAGCAATATTTGTTTGCACCAAAGTACCAAATCAACTTTCAGGGAGTGAAAACGTTTCTATTGCTTGTAAAGTTGTACGTCTTATCAAACAGGCGCCACAATGAAGTTAAATAGAATTGACCACAGCTTGTCCGATTCTAGAAACTAGTTTTCTCTTCGAAAAGTCAGTTGCTCATGGCGAGCTTTATATACATGAATTATTACACAACAGTATATACATATAGGCTAAGGTATATACAAGGATGGATGATCGAAGATGATTCTGCTGGATTACTAATCACAAAAGCAATATATGAGATCAAGCAGTTAAAAGCAGCGATCTGAACTTCTTTAGGCTACTGAGTGCACGTTGGCACAAATGTGCACCGTCCATCCACAATTGTTGTGTTGCGGCACATAAGAGCACTTGTGGCATTCAAATAATCCTGCCCCAGAAAATCCGCCCAGCTGCAAGAACTGTTCACCTTCCATAGGCACTTTGCAGAGTCCTGTTAATAAATATTCCACTTTATAACGAACTTCACAAAATCCACGTCAGACAACATAACCTTATCCCTTCAAACTGGAAGAGAAAACAAAAGACTAGTCTCAGGGAATTCATACGCAATTGTATCAATCTTTTTCCAAAAATATCGCTACCGGTACTCACTTTGAACAAGAGATCGTTTCCCCCCGTGCTTGAAAACAAATCAAATTCTTGCAAGTTCTAAAACAATATAAAAATTTTCAAGTAGGAGAATCAATAAACGCAAAAATTCTCAAATTACTTTTGTCCGTTTTTGTGTAAAGCAGGCTATTGTAGCCACTTGACATGTTTCTACCTGTAGTTGGTTAAGCAATGCCCAAACCTTTTCCCGGTATATGTGGCTAGCTGATGGAGAAATCATGAATGCATGAGACGGCACCTAGACAAATATAAATAACAAAAAAACGTTACTTTTAACAGCGAGGAGTTTCTGAGTTGTTAACCAGTTACGTTAACAAATTTAGAACTGAGTCAATATGATACAATTCCTTGCTTAAGATAAAGAATTTCTTGGATAAAACCTGAGCAATGTTGCAATCGAGATATTGTGCTGGTGGCTTTGTGGTTCCATCCTTGCACAAGAGTTTGTATTCGCTTTGATCGATGCCAGGAGCTAAGGCTGTGGCATGCTTAACGAATGCAATATCTCCAGCACCGTCGGTCAAACACCTGCAGAAAATAGAACAATCAACTACTCAACATCACATTTATAATCACTTCACTTAGTTTCGCATTGTAGGCTACTGTAGATATAATGTTTGTTACTCAGAAACGTCTGAGCTGTGTATTTTGTTAACCAATTGCTTTATTCGTTAAGTGATGTCATCATAACTTAGTGAAACTTACTGCAAAGCACCAGCGTATCCACTGTATGGTTCATTGGAAGATGAGCATTTTGCATTGCCAGTTCCCGAGCAAATCTTGCAAAGTTTGTCGGCGACCGTCGTACTGACACCTGATGATCTCCTAATACCCGGAACACAGCTTCCTCCAAAGAAGATAGAAACTTGATTTGGTATCTCACATCCCGTGGAGCTAAGGATCCCTGAAACATTAAAATACCAGTGAAATACACCTACGGCTACTTAGCCTATAATTTAGACCCAACTAGTGTAGCCTACTGCCCTACTGTAGGTAGGGGAAGGTTGGGACCTGCGAGCCACTTTTTTCTTTTAGATGCATATCTTCTACGTTTCTCAATATTTTTCTCTAAAATTGGTTTTGCAATGCCTTGTAGTGCTACCTACTTTACAACAAAAACACAAATTATTATTTCAGCAAATGTTTAATTTACGCTCAAAAACATAAACACGCCTCAAGCGTCTTATCGCATCCCACATGCGGGGAGCGATAAGACACGTGTCGGGAGCGATAAGCCACAGTTACGTTACGAAAAAATGTATTTTTGCAAAGAAATCACTTCATCACAGGGCCGGATTTAGCTAATGGAGGGCCCGGGGTACTTTTAGATCGGGGGGTCCCCGTGCAAAATTTTTTTTCGCCGTAACCACCTCTACGTCTACAGTAGCATTAATCCAGCACTGCATAGCACTTGGTAGAAACTTCAAGGGCTGAAATAAAAAATACAACACAACAATCACATTTGTTCCACGTAGTCGTAGGGGGGCCCTTTAAAAGTCGAGGAGCCCGGGGCACCTGCACCCTCTGCCCCCCCGTAAATCCGGGCCTGCTTCACCATATTAAAAATACAATTTTAAAACATAGTTGTATTATTTATGTGTCGAATCAATCTTCAAGCCAGCTTCCAAGCTTTAAATTTTGAAATAAGCGATGGAGAATTTTCAAATGATTCCTTGGGATGAGTTGTCGGAATTTTCATATAAAATAGCGTAATTAATAGTTGTAAACGAAACAAAAGTCAGAATTGTGATATATCCTAATGGAAAGGTGTGAAAAGCAAAGAAATGATGTCATACGACACTTTAACATCTACTATCACAGGCACTTGTCATGGCTTGCAGGTCCCAACACAAGGTGACTCAAGGCCCCCTACCTGATGTTTCAGAAATGAAACAACAGCTGAAAAAAAACTAACATTGCTATCTAAAAAACTTTCAGCTTAATCTCATCATAAATACATCACCTACCATTACAAAAAAGTTCATGAACTTTTCTTGCATAACAAATGAGTTATTTTAAAACACATTCAGTCAAAAAAAATTACTTTTTTAACACAAAACCTATAAATCCTCATTGCACCTTCATTTTTCAGTATAATTTTGACCAAAGAATTATGGAAAAGTTATCCAAGCATAAAAAATATAATGACGTCAAAAAATGCAAAAAGAATACTTTATATTAAAAAAGGGGAGTGGATTATGGCTCCCACCATGATCATAGGTCCCGACATTCCCCTAATTATTAATTTGACAAGTTAAACAGTGAAGATCAATGCCAAAGATATTCTGCAAAGCCTCAAGACAGATTTTTGGCGTTACCATGCATTCAAATGGCTACATCACATGAAATGTAAATGCTTTAGATTCTGTTTTGCAATCACTTTTTGTTTTTAATAAATTCAAGCCAAGCTCAAACATCAGAATTGCAATACTAATTTCATTATATAGTGAGTAGGCTATATAGTTACCCTCAGAAATTAAATGACCAACGGGCACGTTCCATCCAGAAGTACGTTGATATCCGGTATGGCACGTCTTCTTTTGTTGTAAGCCTTGTCTAGTCAGAGTTGTGGTGTTGTCGCTTGCCTTCACAACTGCCACTGCGTAATACGACGCTGCCGCCGCTGCAACGACAAGCATGAGAACTCACGTTGCAAATCAGATCATAGCCTATACTGTAACTAACAATTATACATAACCTCTGACGCTGTTGATGTTTGTTTGTTAGTAATCAGATCAGTGATTGTTTGATAGTAGGCTAATTCTCGTTTCATATGTGACCAATGACTATGTTCGTGTCCGCCCCGTTAGCTCAGTGATGGTTACGCGCCCGACTTAAGATCAAACGGCGCTGATTCGGCTCTCGGAGTGTGCGCTTGAGCAACGCATTTGAGGATTACTCTCCATTCAGCGGCATCCTCGTGAATGGAATAGCCTAATTCTCCGCCAAGAACACTTCAACAACTATTGGAAACTACACCCTGTCAATCAAGTGGTTCAAAGCCTCTATACAAGTAATAAAGACCAAATCAATCAATCATGACCTAGGTTATGTAAAGAAGCAGTGGATTAGTCTAGAGCAGTAAAAAGGGTCGGCTACTTAGTTATGTATACCAACCAGTACCTACTAATCAATCAAGTTTATTTTTCGCTCTAGCAAAGATACAGCGAAATTACTAGGCTAATCATAAACGAATAGATAGGCCTAACCAACAATTCCAACTAAATAAAAAGAAAACAGAAAAAACGCAAAGAGTCATCAAGTCAGGCGCCAGCCGCGCCAACTCAACCTAAAAGGTTCAGGAAAATGTTCGAATTTGTAACCAAATATGGCAAAATTATCGATAGGGCGTGCATTTCAGTCAGCCAAGCTGAAAGTTAGCTTTTTCAAATGGAATGTTTCCTTTTTCATCATTTAGCAGTAAAGTTGGTTAACAACATGCGTATGTGATGCCAAGCCTCATGCTTTTTCCAGTAAATCAGCTACTAATTACAGACTCTGAGATGAACAGTAGTCTAACAGTATAGTTACTTTCCAGGAAAAGCATTGCAAAACCACTTTTGAAATTTTTCTGCTTACCACCTCCCGACGACTCGCCGTAAAACTCGGTAGCAACCGGTTGTAAGTTATAAAGTATTCCAGCGTTGTATATTTCACCACCGTCCATTGATACGCCTTCCGCGGTTTTTTCCGATATCATTTTTGCACACGCATTGACATCACTTGCTGGTAATAACACAGCATTTGGTTAATGTTCGGTTAATCAATTTTCAATTTGTGGTTTAAACTTTCAAAATACTAAACTCAAAAGTTTTCGACAAGAACTCTTTGCCCTCTTCGGGAAATACCTAATGTATCTAAACAAACAAACAACTGCAAATAATGGTAGTGATAACTATAAGTGACTGAAATAATGTAAATAACTGAACTATGCACTGAGCTAAGTAGGCAACGACGTACTTTTGAAGAACAGATACCACAGGTGTTAACATTTTTTATCAACAAAATGTTATCAACAACATTGTATTTAGCTCAGTGCATATTACTGTTATTTATTTCAGTCATTTATCACTACCGTACCATTATTTACAGTTATTTGTTTGTTTGTTTTGATGTAGTAGGTATTTCCTGAAGAGGGCTAAGAGTTCTTTCCGAAAACTTTTAAGTTTAGTACGGTATATTGTTATTTTATTAGTGCATTGTATTTGTTTTGAATAATGCTATTCAATCCCATTAAGTTACAGCCAGTCATCTTCTTATGGTATTGTAAAAATACTTCTCTCCCAAATCTGAACTTTCAAGCTTCACCACTTAAATTCAACAACACAGGTGAAGTTATAACTTCCGTAGCGAAACAAATAGAACTAGAACTAGATGCTGAATTAGATTTTAACCACTGAGGTTTATACCTCTGGTGCTAGAAGACAGGAGTAAACAAGACCAACCTATTTTGCAAGAAACCACCAAATCACTCCCAAGAAGTTGCGCCTGTGTTGACACATTCCTACACTTCGCCATCTCTGCTTCGGAAGTCACGCACCAACGAAGAGTTGTCACTTGAAGGAAATAGATTTATTTTGATTTAAATCGTTTCATGAATGTAAAATATATAGGAATACAAGCACATCACCCATGCAGTTGCATCTTATTGCAAAAGCTACAATGCTCTGTGTGCACGAACGCCCTTCAGTCACCATATTAGTTTTGCTTTACGTTGGTTCAATGTCTGCACACGTTGAATCAGTGTAAAAAGGACATTTGCAGATTGGACTATATTTTTTTGCAAAAGAAAATTAATTAGAGAAAATAGTTCACAAAAAAACACTTAGCCTAGTCTTCTTCAGAAACATAGTTTAAAAAATTTCAGAAAGTCTGTAAACTAGAAATTACTTATAGGCTAATACAATTTTGGTAGAGAGAGAGGTGATTTTTTAACCATAGACAAATGCAATCTAACAACGAGACGGTATTTAACATAATAACATGAAAATAAACTAAAAATTAGAAACGTTTTCGGCCAAACTTATGTTAGCCCTTTTCAACCAACCAACTGACTTGCCGTTTCATTCTGATGGGTTTCTTTTTTGATTTTTGTTGGTGTAAATCAGATCTGTAATTTCAATTTATGAAGAACATCAGTCAGTTGGTTACTTACAAAGGGCTAACATGAGTATGGCCGAAAACGTTTGTAATTTTTAGTTTATTTTCATGTTATTATGTTAATTACCGTCTGGTTGTTAGATTTTATTTGTCTAAAGTTACTTATATGTCTCTTTCGCATGAACATATTCAAGTTACAGCCATCAGCTCTGTTGAGCAAGAGCCATCTTCCTAGCATCAGCCCTACCTGACTACTCACTATTTGATGAGCAAAATGGGAATGTCAGAGCAAATTGAGACGGCAACAGCTAAAAAGGAATTTTCTTAACGACATACGTATCCGTTACTCACGAACGTCAGAGCCGTACTGGGGAAGCACGCAAGATACCACCGGCGGCAGAGATGGTGCTGACTTGCACATCAACTCATATGAATTGACCAAATAACTCGTTCCAAGATATTGCTAAACAAAAGAATAAGGTCAATCAACTACTTTCATTAATGTTTTCAAGAATTCCATACATTTTAGGCCGTAAAAGTGAAGCATGTTCTTGTACAGTTGCCGCCCAGATAGCTCAGTTGGTTAGCGCGTGATTTCGTGAACAAAGATGCTTCAAGATCAAGCGGCTCTGGTTCAACTCTCGGGGTGTGCGCTTGAGCAATAGGGTGGATCGAAAAATCCAAAATTTTTATTTTTCTAAGCTAGTATGTCAAAAAGGTGCGAAATACCCATAATAGCATACATGCAAATTTTTTTTTTGGCTTTGACAGTTTTTTGATCGCCCCCCGCAAGGTTTTAATTTCCCTAATATCGGGTTGGAGAAAGTCTCCGCAAAATTGGTCAAAAACATAAATACTGTGTGACTCACTTATGCGCTTTATGGTGTCATAATAAGCGACTTGTGTTTAAACAGATAGGCTACAATTGACCGTTTTATCACCATTGCTAAAATACTTGGTTGGGTATCTCAACAATTAGCTGATGTAGCATTTGATTTTTCAAAAGAATTCTAGATATAAAAGAAGCTTTATAGTACAATTATTGGAATTTGCTTGCACTGCAGGTTCCACAAAGTTTAATAAAAGTTATATGTGCTTCTTACAGATTAAAAGGCAGTTCACTTAGACTAGTACGGGTAACTCTTCTGGGCAATGGCCTAGTTTTATTATTACTTGGTACTCCCTTCATCAATCTTCACCATTCAGCGTACCAGTTTGACTGCACTGGTGAATGTAACATTGATCTGGCGATGCGAAACCCAGGATGCTTGAATCACTCAGACACTCACGATGGCTGACTACAGCTAATTAATAGAAGTATAGAACCCTTAGATTAAAACAATGAAAACTATCAATACTACAAAAAAGTGCTCAATGCTAAGCAAAAGAGCAAAGCAGAGCAAATTAAATCAAATATAGTTATTACTATCTGAAGCCTTTATTACTATCTCAAAGGCTTCAGATAGTAATAACTATATTTGATTGAACCCTTAGATGTCAGCGATAACAATCCGTATGGGAAACTGCAAGCATTTGTTATGTTCATTATCCGTGTTTATGCTCCAATGTGGTTCACAATAAAATCAGACTCATCTTGCAAAGATGGAGCTAGACACATTCACCAAATGATAACCACATCACGATATCTTAGTCAGAAGCACAAGAAAATTATCGACCCAGTTATGCACCGCAACTCATACTTTGCTCATACGGAAAATATAATTTTGGCTATGATAACTTACTATCAACCACATATTCGAGAACTAGGCCTGCGTGGAGTGATGAAAGCTAGAGCTACAAAACCCAGCGGAAAAATACAAAAATTTAAAGTTTCCTCAAAGCTTAATTTTGATGCAGTGAAATACTTCGAATTGATTAACTGGATAGATCTTCCTATCACGGAGCCTCCTGTAATTAAAACAACGACGCATGCTGAGCTCCTGCAATTCATCATGATAGATGTGACTCCCATTGTATTTTTTCCCGAATTTCCATGTCACACGCAGGCTGTTGAAAGGCTCGTGAAGCTGGTTACCGACGCATCTAAAGCAGTTTGTGAACCGAAATATCGAGACGGCTTCATTCGTGCCCGAATTGCTTCTCGTCAGTTAATGCCAACATTTGAGTCTAAACGTGACTTTACTCACTTCACTTTGTAACTGTTTGTTATATTGCTTGCAGTCTTTGTATGCATGAGCGCATAAATTAATAGGAAGTGACTTTGCCAATGTGCCACCTGTCAAATCAGTCATATAAAGTTTAAGCTTGTGAGTCTATACTCGGCCATCTGATGGTGATGGTTAATAGGCGTTTACCTGTTGGAACCGCGGGTGGTTCATCAGCCAAGTCACTTTAAAATTAATATGCTGAAAGAGGGTGAAGTCAAAACTCTTAAGTACACACATTTTCATTGTATTTGGTGTAATATTAGAACCTTTTGCCATGTCTGCAAAGCGAGTTAAAATCGAAAAAAAAAATTGCCATGCAGTTCTTGTATGTATACTAGCCTAAGTGCCTAAATTTGTATGTCGCGGGGGGAGATCAAAAACTTGTTCAAACCTCTTCAATTTTTTACATTGTGTTAAGGTGATATATTGGCAACTTTTGCCATATCTAGCTAATTAAAATTGAAAAAAAAAATTTTTTTTGCCATTTTTGATCCACCCTATTGAGCAACGCATACTAAAGACTGCTCTCCATTCAGTGGCACCCAATGGATGGAATAATTCTCCGGCAACAGCACTTCAACAATCGGAAACTTCACTCTTTCTATCTTGGTAACTGGTCCGCAACTTTCCAAAAGGTACCATTAAAAAATCCCCTTTGAACTTTGTTTGGTAATTACAGAAAAAAGAGCAATAGCAGTGGTGGGAATAAAACCCACGGCAATGATATGACTACCATCGCCCTAACCCTCTGTGCCAAGTCAGCCGATGGCATACCGATGACTTAATTTAGCTAGGATTTGCCTTTTTCTTTTGCGCTCAAAGAGGATTTTTTAATGGTACCTTTTGGAAAGTTGCAACCGGCCCTGCGTCAAAAGCCTCTACAAGTATGCGAAACTACCAGGAATAACCTATCAATGCTTTGTTAGTCCGACTCACCAGCCTGTGTTTGTGGTGACTGTCAAACAGCACAGCACATCATAAATCACTGTCCAGTGTTTCGACCTGAAGAACATGTGAATCTCATAGACCCTGATATGAAAGCACTGCTCTGGTTGCAACAATTGGGAGATGTTACCTGAATTGCTGCCTCATAAGCAAGAAGAAGAAGTCAGTCCGAGGATAAAGATTCAAAACCAACCAAGTAAGGTAAAGTTCTAAAGTGTTGCTTCGTTGCACATGATCTAAATAAACTGATAAAAGCAAAACTGGGTGCGGCATTTGCACACTGAGTGCAGTAGGCAACAGAAAAATTTAGAATTCGGGATTGAAGTATTAGACTAATGAATAGCAGCCAGTTTTTTTTCTCTGGTATTCGCTTTGTTTTCTCATTAGCTTTTCGTTTCAAAGGTAATATTTTGGGGTGCTTGTTCTTGCTGCTTGCATAACGGCTTCCTAATATATCACCTAACGACGACTCGATTGTTTTTTAATCTTCGCATCGAGTTGCATGTTTTCCTGCTCATGACCTCCTAGATCGTATACTGCAGTTAGCGGTAATCGGTGAAATTCCCGCTGGAAAAAAATCCACCTCATCAAATGTCCACCAGAATAAAATTCGCTATGGTAAATGTCCACTTAAAAAATATCCCTCCACAAAAAAGCTTCAATGTTTTTACGAGAAGAATGTTTACCAACGGGTGTTTATTCGGGGTAATATTTATCAGTGTCTCTATTTTACCTGTTTTTTTCCCTAACAAGGAAACTGCATTGCCGCAAAAGATATTTGACATGAAAACCCAGTACACAAGTTAATCTTTGAAGAAATTGTAAGCTCTTGAAAAGTTATTTGTTCGTTGAAGTGAATCCATCCGTATTAAAAGCTTTTTGTTTAAACGTTTTCAGGCGCGCCAATAGTAGTTACGGTTTGCGGCATTTTAGCCTATTTTTAAGTTAAAGCATCTATGGTTAAAGTTTGGGTGTTCTGTTGCTTCCCTGCACATAAGCTTATGCAACCACGCAAGCTCATAAAACATAAATGGGTACGACAGATCCGATACACTGACAGTTTTTCGATATAAGGAGTTGCTTCGTATTTTTGTCGTAGGAACCGGAGGCAAATGCCTGATTGGTGAAAATTTAGACTAAATCGATGATCATGCAGGGAAGCCAATGTTTATGTTTAATTTCAATGTTTATGTGCAGTAAGTAGCCTACACTTTTGTGTTCTTATCGTGAGCTGTTGTGCATAGCTAAAGGCTCTGCCGCATGCTCTCGTTAAACATTGAGCCGATGTCCTTTCGAGCCTCGTTTTTACAACTCGGTCCAGCAGCCAATGTTGTGTAGCCTACAACTTTTGCATGCTTATTGTTTCGTTTTTTTTCATTTGGTTAGAGAAATTTTCTGTTTTCTAAATGTATACCGTACCGTAGTTGTTTATCTTTTGACAACTGCTCATCATCAGTCGTCATCTCCGCCTGTAGCAGATTGCGCAGCTGCTCAAGACAACTGCTCAAGTATGTTTTAATTCTCACATGATTTTACTTTTTGTTTTTTTGCTTATTGACGTGCTGGTAGATCACGTAAGGTGGCTGGTACTTTCTTTATATATCAGCAACATTAATGTCAAAACAAAAATATTCTCACAGCGACCTAAAGCGAACAAGAGCTGTTTCTTTTCTATCATAAAACGATTCAAGTAAATTCTGAAAAACAACAAGTGCAAAGTAAACTTTTACATACTTCAGTTGTACAAGAAGCTTCAAGTGGAAGCAAAAGCTTAGTTGATGACTTGAAGAGAAGATCGGGACTGGAACCATCAAATAGTTTGAAAGATTCTTGAGAGTGAGGACCAAATCGCAACTAAAAACGTAGGCCTATGTTAGTATATTGGACTAAGTATTGCTACTCGTAGTTTCAAGGCTAGAGGTAGGCTACTATCTTTGAACACACAACGAACGGCAAACACAACTTTCCTCAATGAAAATGGAGTCTCCTACAACTACAAGTCAACAGTTGTGAACTGAGCAAGCGACAACTAAGGAAGTGACAACTGAACTAGCAACAAATCGAAAAACACAGGTTATTTAATAATTATCAGTTTACATGTGGACTGTGCGAATTATTATCCCCTACAAACAAATATCTTCAGGTCACACAAGTTATAGTATCGTAGAATCTTTTCAGAGTATAACCTATGCATCACCGTCATTTAAAAGCTCTTCTGCTTCAGTAATAAAATGACAGTAATCAGAAGTTTAATTATGGAGGCCTGGGGTCAATTTCTTCCGCCCTTCAACAAAAAGATATCTTGTTCAGCAACAAAGTGTCTGAACAATCCATACTATGTTTCAAGAAAGGCTATTTTTTTAACAGTATTTATCCCTAAACTTGGTCTGTCTGGCTACATCATTGCCCAGACCGAAGGCTACATCATTGCCAAAAAAAAATTGCCCAGACAGCAAATCAGGCATTTTTTTACATTAATTTAACGTATGCAGACGTTGATCGTTGAATTAATGTAAAAAAGACTGAATTACTGTCTGGGTGAGAGTAATCTTTAAAACTACGACTCAATAAACGTCTTGGAAAATAGGATTGTTCATCACAGTTTCGTTTTGCGTTTATTTTACCAGAATATAATTATGTAATTCAGACAAAAATTATTAAAATTGAATACGTAGGCTACCTGAGCCCCATAAAGCAATTCCACTATTCTGGACGACACAGTCTGAGAGGCTTTTCTTGAAACAACAACAGCATGAGATGGGACTTTTCCAAGATTGCAATTTTCATAGCCAGACAGTGGAGCTCTCGTACCTCCCTTGCAGAGCAACTCGTAATCCTTTAAAAAAATATTGACAGCTTTGTTAAATGCAAACGCAGTATTGTAAACGTGCTTTTGTTTTCTCTACTTAATAAAATTAGTTTTTTTTTTTGTTTTTTTTTAAGAGAAAATATTTTCATTTTGTTGTCCTAAACTTGCAGATCAATCGTTACCATGCTTATGCAGGTAAATTAATGACCTGTGCAATATCACCGCTTCATCATGTTGAACTCTATGATGAATGATTCGTGCAATGGAACAAAAATATTATTACGTAACAAATGTGCAGGAAACAACAATCATCAATAATGTTATGCATAAGAAAAATAATAGTTTCTGAAACTGTGATTTCAGCGTGAACCCTGTAGTTCAGGTCTCCCCGACTTCTTACTAATTCCAGGTGGAATATTTTTGCAACGGCCTACTTGCGGCCTGTCTCTGCAGGCCGCAATATTGTTGGTCATTTTTTATTTAGTGCGAAAAAATTAACTGAACAAATTAACTGAATCTGATACGCCGCTACATTAGAATTTTGCATAACATCATTAGACTACCGTACTTTTTGCAACCGATTAGGCATTTCCAACACATGACCGCCCTTCATCAGTAAGCTAGCTATCATGGCTTATCTCGGTCAAAATGGTTAGGCTACCTCTTTGTTGTACAAAAAAAAGTGTTCTGGACCTGGTCTGGTTCTGGTCTGCGTGTTCATACTCAATAATATAGAACTATACGTTCTATAAAAGTGGGTGAGTACTTTTTTCAAGATAGTTGGAGGAATTTAGTTGCTGCGCTATCAAAACCCAAACCTTTTGAAAATCGAAAAGATTTAGGCTACTAAACACACTACAAGGATTTGGCACGGTCGTTACACTTTGAACAATTTAAAAGTGAAGAAAACGCGAAAAAAATCTTAATTTTCCCGTAAAAAAAAATTATTAAAAAATTACAAAACAATAAAGCATAAAACCTTGATAAATAACTGCTATGTTGTGGGCTGGAGTGTGCTATTAAGACTGTTGATGATCTACGCGGGAAACACAGTTCTTGATGCGTTTAGTTAACCTTGGAAGCAATGTTAAACGCTCTAATGTTATGCAATAGACTGAGTTTCCTTTTTAGCAGCATGATCGCTGCTCTCTTCACAATGTTGATATTAACGACCTGTTTTAGTCTGATGCTGCGAGTTCGCTGTGGTCATAACGAATTGCACCAGCTTTCGGAACACAGTTCCCTATAGTCATGTGCTATGACGAATAATGACGTTTTAATGTGTCTGATTTGGTACGTTTGTGTGGTTTAACTCTCTACTAAGTCTCTTTTAGTCTGCAAAGTAGTGTAAAATTTTAAATAGGCCTACATGAAATTGTGGCTTCATATTTGCAACCACAACTGCACAACAACCAAAGTGTGAGTTGCTTTTAACTTAAGATTTGTAACTGAAGGAAAAAGATGAAACGTCTTTTAACACAATTTTCAATGTAGTCTTTCTATTTTAACGTTAAAAAGATGTGATTTTAGAATACTTTACGCTGTCTTCAATAACTGAATAACTTTGCCTGAGGCGTCATTGGTCGAGATCAAAAAAATGTGGCACACATGAAAATTTAGCAACTGTCTTTTTGTCTCTTTCTGAACTGAGACTTGTTTAATCGTCTTCGAGCCTCTGGGGATGATGGTCGTTTGTTTCATCACTTCTGTTTGTTGAATTAATCTTTACCTACTTATTCTATGAACAAGATTTCACTTCTACAGTACGCCTAAATAGCCCGCGTGAGGTAACAACCATTTGGTGACAAGTTTTAAGCTAAAAAGTCTAACATACAACATCCAGGTAAATCGCTTGCTGAATTACAGTATTACTAGCAAGCAAATGGATTACTACATAAACATAGCCTACTTAAGGTGACGAAAAATCTTTTTAACCATTGTCCTGCGTTTATTGTAGTCAGTGCTGTATTCGAGGGTATACGATGGTATACGCAGTATACTCTCTGCTTTTTCGAGCAACTAATAGTATACTCTCTGGTTTTCCAAAGAGAGTACGGTATCTATGCTATCCTTACTGATTGCTAATGTATGATGTTCTGCAAGAATTATCCATGTCATCCATTGAACTTCAGTCTAGAAGTACAACTTTACCTACAGAGCCGAACTTTTAATAAAAAGGACAATACAAATTATTGAGAGTTTCAAGGAAAATCCGGGAGAAAAACACAGCTGGCTTCAGCAGCGAAGGATAATTTAATGTTCAGAAATATTCCTCTGATACAGAATTCTAAAATGGTGCCAATTTACGCGAATCAACTCATTCAGAGCATTGTTACCAGAATGCAAATGAGACTTTGCACTAATGCCGACACTGACAATGGTCAGCTACTAGTTGATATTGCTAACTTGCAACCTGAAAAAATGATAGAAGGAAATTTGCGTCGTGGAAGATGAAGAGACTTTAGTGAAAAAGTTGAAATTGTGCCCAATAATTTGAAGTCTCTCTTAACAGCTATTTCAACTTTACCTTGTTCGACAGCAGAATGTGAACGTGGTTTCAGTGAACAATAATATCACAGGTTTAAGAGCATCTTTGCTCATTGATAATGTGAGCTGTTTGATGTTTATTAATTGCAATGGACCACCTGTGGCTCAATTTACCGCTAAAAATATGTAAAATCCAGGCTGCTAAACCGCCGATCAGCTAAGGATACTAGATTCCAAATTTGTAAAGAGGATAAAGATGTAGATTCCTCTAGGCAGGCTGTTTGGAATGTAAGTAATTCATAGAAAAATAAACAATTTTGTACCTCTCGTCCAATTTTGATGTTGATAATTTATGTCATGGCAGAATAAAAATTAGTATTTTGCAAGTTGTGTATTATTTATCATTGTGGCAAATATGACAGTATACCCTGTGCTTTTTTTACGAATACAGCGCTGATTGTAGTATTTTAACAATAACCTATAGACCGGGTGAAACAAAGACTTAGAATGATCTTTTAGCAATGGCTTTCAAAAGTTGACTTTGTGAGCTTGAAGAATGTAAAATAGGCCATTCAATTGAATCTAATAATTTGTGATCAGGTCTAAACAAACGTAAATTGCTTACGGATGACAAAAGATGTCTTGCCCAAGGATCTTGGTTGTTGCCATCGGTATTAGAATTCACGGTTGTGTGTTTCACAAATGCAATATTGCCACTCTCAACCATGCATCTAATCAAGTACGATATTAATGAATTGATAGCTATCGCATTTATCTTATTCTTTTGAACATCTTTCGATAAATTAATGATGTGGTAAAACATTGTACTGTATTATGTGTAAAATATTGCATTTACTGACAATAAACAGCCAACATTCGACTTAGAGGTGGCTTAATGCTGATGAAAATGTAGGCCACTTTAAATACAAAACATTACATTTTAAAATTTTATCAAGTGAACATCATACTGTAGAGTTGGCCTATACGTATCAAAACTGTGCCGCCATTGGAACACATTCACTGCCGTTACAAAGCATACCGAAAAGCGCCAGTGTAGCCACAATAATTTTCTCCTTCACAACTTCTTTGACATGTGCCATTACAACCTTTGCAAAGCTCTGGTCCTCCTCCAGGAGCACATATGCTCTCAAATACGTTTAGTGCTCCAGAACGGATGTCGCAACCAGAAATAATGCCTAAAACAAGTGACAATAAGGTTTTTTTTAAAGGGAATGTTAATATCTAATAGCTGGATGCAAAGATTGATGTAAACACTTTCCACTTAAGCTAGAAAAGACACCTGTAGTTACAATAAGTCTTGGAATAAAATTAGATTTCTTGTTACAACGAAGAGAAGTTTAGTAGTTTACATAACCATACAACTTCACATATGAGCCTTGTGCTATGAAAACAAGGTTTTTAAGTTTGTAACATTGATGTTGACCCAAATTAGAATAAAATATTGGAGCTAGCCAAGTATCAAACTGAATGAAAATTAACAACAATAACACTGTAAGAAAACATTTTTAAAAGATGATTAACCTAAGCTCTTCAATGTTCCCATAGGCATCTTCCAGCCAGCACTTTTCTGGTACCCAGTGTGGCAGCTTTTTTTATTCCTGAGCCCAGCCGAAGTTAAATTGGTGGAGCGATCAGATTTCTTCACCACAGCAACAGCCCAATAAGTTGCATCCCCTAAAGTCAAATAAAAGAGTAGCTAAGCGTGAAGACGAGATTAACCATACACTCATTAACAATACGCGTAGACTATTAGCAGAAGTTATTTTTGTTAGGTTAGCTTGATCTTGTTTACAATCACACTATTATGATATCATATCTAATGCTAGAAACTCAATTGTTGATAGACTATTTTCTGCAGTTATTTGAAAGACTAGTTCAAACGATGTCTTGAGCAACCACAGGCTATGATCATACAAGGATGCAAACACGAATGTTTGATGTATCATGTAGTTTAATAAAAATCAACATTGATCTAATGCAGTCTTCACGGAGGAACCAACACAACTTCGAATTGAAGTAGCTCACCAAAACCATAATCTTCTGCCAAAATCGGCTTCACCATGTCACGGTTATCAAAAATGTGACCACCGTCCAGAGTGATCGCGTCAGCGTCTCCACTTTCAAGTGCAGAAACACAAGAAGACACATTTTGGCGATTGACGCATTGCAACGGAGGAAGATATCCAGCCTTCTGAAAGGCAGTTGACATTTGGTTGCATTTAGCCTGTTCGTCAGTATGCACCGTACACCATCGAATGTTAGAAATGGAAGCAACGGAATCTGTTATTAACAAGAAAGTGTAAACACATGCTTGCAGCCAAAAGAACGAAGTTTTAAGCCAAGCGTTTTCGGGATTTGATAGAAGACAGTAGAAGTACGACTTCTCATCATTTATAAAAAAAAATAGACAACTAATGTTACCTTTGATAGGCTAAGTATAATTTCTATTTACCAAAATGTAACCTGACAAAGAAAGCAAAAATGCCAGTGTAGGCTCCAAATAGTAAAATCAGCGAGAAAACTATCATCACAAAAATGGTTAAATCCTTTCACCGTGGTTATGACTTACAAGAAGCGAATTGTGGCTATAGCTTATATAGAAGCTGTGGGCCCAAACGACGTATAGATGGAGCACGGAGCTGATATTTGACAGGACGACTGCTACACGTGAAATGTAATAATCTATGTCGAAAATTGGCTCTTAAGACGTCTTCCTTTTAGTTACCATCGTTTAAGTTTAGTTACGCTGCTGCGCCAAGCTGCCGTGAATCTCACTGAATAGGCCTTTTGCAAAAAAAAACGCCAAAAAGAGGTTAGAAAAATAGCAATAACTTACAACAAAAATACGAAACACATTTGTCTTATGTTGGCAGTTAGCAAAACTATGGAGTCTATGGCATGTAATTACCTGAATTATTGCTCGTGCTCACAACTATTAGAGCAATTAGGAATGCAAAAGCAACAATGATAGCTAATACGGCAACAATTTTGTAACAGCGATTGCTTTCATTGCTCTTCCTGAAAGACGTGGACGTATCATCCTGTAAAGATAAAAACCCGAATAATTATGTTCTCTAGAACAGTGGTTCTCAGCCTTTTAACAGTGGGGACGGGCAAAATTTTAAAAAAATGTTTGCGGACCGGCTACCAAAGATTGTAGTGAATAGAATGAATATTTGTAACGTTTTGTTAACCAAAGTTGTCGTTGCGCACCATAATGTAAGGTTTTAGCATATGATTTGTATTCTAGGACAAAAATTGGAATAAACGGCGATCAAATCAACTCAAACAGAAAAATGTCAATCCATTTGCATACAAAATCAATGTCAGTGGGAAATTTGCTACTGTTACGCTGCCAGCAGCCTATGTGAGGAAAACGAGATATCAAAGAAGTTTCTAAAACATGTAGCTCTGTTTCGGCATCCAGGCGATTTCTTTGCTTTGTTATTAAAGCTAGTGATAAAAAAGAATTGTTTCTACATGGCTAGTTGAAACAATTACCATCAATTCGATGGCACGAATTCGTTTGCAAGAGATATCCAAAAGTTTTACAATGATGTTTTTCGAATCTGGACTGCAAAGTAGAAGCACAACTTATTGTAATTCAATCAGACTTTCTTTTTCATGAAGATTAAAGTCGCATGTGTTGACATCATCGATGCATGGATTGTTTATCCAAAAGTTTCCTTGTCGAGGATCTTCATGTTACGCAAATTTATTGTCAAAATTGTTAACCAACTCTTTCAAATGTTGACTCACAATGCTCAGCACCTCTTTTTACTTTTTCACCACTCCATTTTACCAGCATTTTCCACAGCAAATTGGCTTGTCTTCATTGTATTTCGAAGCGCTATTTTCCGCGTAGTATTTGAAAAACAAGATCTTTGCTTTCTCAAACTCCGGTTCTGGCAAATTTCCTTTGCAGGCCTGACTATCCCGGAACTTCAAATTTATCTAATTCCAAATTTTCGTCTCCAACCACTTTGAAATTTTTCAAAATTAAGGACAAAATTCCCCATTTGGTTATGTATTTCTGTGTTTCAAAACTTTTTGAAAACTACGCGCAATTTGTCACAAAAACATTATCAACGGCACAGAATTAGTACATCAAAAAGTTCACCTTTATTATCAAACAATTTTACGTGGAGATATGTCAGTTTTACAGCTGTGCATATTTCACAGTGCAATCACAATTTTACAATATGCCAATGATTCCAGATTAAAATAAGCTTTGCAGTAAGTAAGATCTTCTGCGGACCGGCAAAAAAATTAAACGGACCGGCGGTTGAGAACCACTGCTCTAAAACATTGGCATACCGTCGCTTCTTGTTTGTAATAAAATATTTTTTTTAAAAAAGCTCTTTGAGGAGTTGACAGTAAAAGCTTTTTTATTTTTAGAAATAGTTGAACTGTTTGTTACTTATCAAAATAAGTAGCTCTATCCTCTACTACGACATTAGATAAAATAATAACAATTGACTGCAAAAAAGTTACAACATTTATGCTTACCAAATTAGCAAAGTTTTGCGTCGACATAACAAGAAGTAGGCTATGTTGGTGACGAACCACTAACACACAATTTCTTATCGAATGGTGTAAGATGCTGCTATCAGTAAGTCATGGTTAGCAAAGATCGTTTGTTAAACATACAAACTGTGCGCCACAGATAATTTTACTTTGTTTGTGTCAATAAGCTTTAGTTTTTTTCACAATGTAAATATTAACGATTTGTTTTAGCATCATGCTGCGAGTTCGCTGTGGTAATAACGACAGCGCTTTCACTCACAGGGAACTCGCAGCATCAGGCTACAACAGATCGTTAATATCTACAACATTGTGAAGTAAGAAACCATCATGGTGCTAAAAGCAAAACTCAATCTATTGCGAAACTTTAGTTCACTTATCAAATACTGTACAGTAGCCTATTCTTCACCAATATAGGAAACTTTATGATACAATGCCTAATACACACTGTTCTGGTCTTTCGTTAGTTAAACGTAACACTTTCGTCTACTCTACAGAGTACAAACGTCTGATTTGATTACTCCATGGTGTTCCAATCAATTTAGCGTCTTTGTACTCTTTATCTCAATTACATTCTTGTGTTCTTTTCTCTGTATAAATTGTGTGGCGTTTAACGTCACCGTAGGTGAGTCTAGTACGGGTTTTGGGTTTGAGTTTTGTATCTTTATCCTCGGACTAACAAAGCCTTGATAAGTTGTTCCTGGAAGTTTCGCATTCTTGTAAAGACTCTTGACGCAGGGCCAGTTAAAGAAATTGGCAGAGTGAAGTTTTCCGGTTGTTAAAGTCTTGTTGCCAGGGAATTATTCCATTTACTAGGTGCCGCTGAATGGAGAGCAGTCCTGAAATGCGTTGCGCAAGCGCAAACCCCGAGAGTCGAACCAGCGCCGCGTGATCTTGAACCTAGCGCGTAACCACTGAGCTAACGGGACGGACTTGTGCAATCTCTAGTGGTGTAGTTTATTCAACTGCAATGTTTCACTTCGACTTATTTTGCCTGTCTTTGTCTTATTCTGCGTTATGTTAATACAATTCTAGTAAAAATTGGCTACAACAGACTTATCTGGCGTCGCGGGCAGAATTTTACAGGCATCAGGAAACTGATCAAAGTCTTGCAACAGCAAATTGCCTACGAAGAAGGCCAGACGAAGAAGCAAATTGCCAAATCAGAAAACGTCACCAAGACCAAAACACACACTACTTCGGACCGGTGCAATTTTTTTGGACAACCACAAGCTCATGCGCAGACTCACAAATTACACCGGATGCGTGTTTGTAATGTGCAGGTCGCTGCAGCAGGTGGAGTGTTTTGACCGGTAGACACATTAAAAATACGACAATTTTCGCTACAAATCAGCTGACTGCAGTCCTTGTGATCCTTCTAGCACTCAGACAGACAATTAATTCTTGCTTTGAACTTTGTTTAGTAATTATAAAAAAAGTAATGGCAGCGGTGGGAATCGAACTCCCGTCATCAAAATTACTACCTCCCAAGCTAAAGAGACTAAGTAATTAGGCTACGTCAGTTTGCATCTACCGAGTCGCTTGTTTAATTTACTTCTCATCAGAAAGTTTCGAGAAAGACGTTCACAGTATTACGTTGTTGCTGTAGCGACCTGCAGAATATAAACATGCGCACCGGAAACCTACTGAAAATAAGCTGTAGCCGAATATTGAATAATCCGGCTCACTGGTAATGCAAAATATCTTTGTTGAAAAAAGCAAACTACTGCTAGCGCCTAACCATAGATGGTCTAACTAACTTCTGCGTTATGTCGAACTGGCTGGCACGTGTTCATGGCTGCTTAGACAAATTTTGTTAAAATAGGAAAAAAGGTAGCGGTCACGTAGCCTATTGGTAACCATTGTGGCGGAAAGTTTGGCTAGGAAGAATTATTCATTTAAAAGCAATAGAAGTAATCTCAAGTCTTTCCTTTTTTTACTCCGAAACTTTGCATGGTGGTTAGGATGAACAACGGCGTGCGTGTCATTATCGCTTCCAGTTCCAACTTACTGCTTTTGCAATAGACCAGTGACAATGTCGCCGCTTTTTTAATCACCCTAACCAGCAAATGTGCCCTTTTGTAGCCTACATTGATTCAACATTGCTGAGAAACAACATCGCGTGGAAAAGATAGCCTACCTATAGTTAAAAGATAAAATTTTTTTCGAAGCAGAAAACAGTCTTGCTGGAATGCCAAATATTTTCTTTTTACCACTCACAGTAATTTAATTAGCTTTCGAAGACAGTTTTTTTTGTGATTTATTTTATTGACAATTTCATTCGGTGATTTTGTTTCCTTTTACAGTAGGCTAGGCTTTGTTAAAGAAAATACACTTCATCCCATTCCACATTTATAAAAAGCCATATACTTTTGTCAACTTGAGTAAATCACTGTTTTTACCTCTCTTGCGCCATACCTTGGGCTAATATAAGAAAAATCGCTCAAGGCCACCATCATTTGGTAACACTTTAGGCATTAAAATAATCTTGCAGAACATCAAACGAAATGTTATAATGATGCAATAAAATAGATAACACAACAATAATTTTCTCGGTGCGATATCAGGGCCTGTTTGAATGAGCACAAAGTTGATATTAGAGCACGAATTGCTGAAAGACAAACGCGAAGCTCTTGTGATTTTGATTTTCGATGGGTGGTCAATAGAATACGAGTCAATTAATAAACTTCTTGCGGAACGTCTGACGATCTTTTACAATACTTCGGTTAAAAATCACTGACTTATACCAAGGATCTCAAACTAAAATAGCTTTGAGGGCCAAATGAACACTTTTAAATTAACCGAAGGGCCGCAATACACAATAAGAAGCCAATAAACAAAATAACACAGTTTAAACGCAATAAAAAAGGTAGTAAGAACACACCAAAAACGTTAGCCTAGATTGCAAGACGAAACGACAGACCAGGAGAGTAAAAATCTAGCAATCAACTTTCCGAACGGCGGAGAAAACTAAACCCTTGAAGAACTGACTTCAGAAAATACCAAGGTTACTATTGTGAGAAGGACACAATAAGTGAAAAAGCAATGTGCTTGTGATGTAACAAGACGAGTTTCTCCCACGCTATAAAATGGTTCGCCACTCGACAGTAGTGCTAAAAAGTCGTGCGAACTGTTAAGTTTGATGAGCATCTTCAGATTTTCTCTGCAACTTTAAAGTGCATTTTATCCTTCTAAATTTATAGAAAAAATATGTAGTATGATTGTTAATTATTTCAAAGTTTAAAAATGCATCGCAGGCCGCGTGTTTGAGACCCCTGGCTTAGACAATGTTAGGCAAGTTTCAATAGCAGAAACAAGGTAGCAGGCCTAAGTAGCAAGGAGCGATAGCACCGCATGTAGCAGCTCTTTGCTTGTTCTTTTACAAGTTACTTTGCAATGTGGATATGTTTGGTGCCACACTGAACATTCATAGCCTACTCCACGCCATGATTGAATATCCGGCATCTCATAAC
This sequence comes from Aplidium turbinatum, assembly GCF_918807975.1. Classification (NCBI taxonomy): domain Eukaryota; kingdom Metazoa; phylum Chordata; class Ascidiacea; order Aplousobranchia; family Polyclinidae; genus Aplidium; species Aplidium turbinatum. The sequence goes on along the minus strand of NC_137480.1, from coordinate 16,403,825 downwards.
GCTGAACAATCTCAAGATTTTTACAAGCATCTTCCTCTCAGAATTCTGCCGCGATGAAGTCACTCTGCCTCTCAATCGATGAAAACTGGAGCCAAATCAAGAACCACATGTCTTAAAACGAGCACACCCGTGGAAGGAAATTAAGACACTCTATCGTGCCCGTCTGTCAACTTCTCATGAAACTGACAAACTAAAAATCTATCCACCAAAAAATTGAATTGTAATTGAGAGTAGGCTAATTAAGTAGCCTAGGCATCCGTGACCTGGCCCACTAGTCTACCTCCCATCGAGATAAGCGTGGATTCGTTTCCACAGTCCTGGCAGAGCTTTTCTGCTTTTAAGCATGCAGCAATTAGTATTAGGTTAGCACTTTTCCACAACTTCATCTTTGTTTTTCTTATCTTTATCCTGCATTGCGGGAAAGCGGACTTGAGCGCTATGCATCGGTGTACGCCTTCCCTCGTACACCTGACCCACGCTGCAGCCGACAGCAATGTCTGTTTCCGATTGTCTACTCTACTTATGACTTAAATTTGGTGCTACCCATTACTCGAAATCGATCACTGGGTAGAGGCAATTATCGTAAAGTTTCTTGCCCAGAGAAACAACAGCAAGTGCGGGTGGCTGGAGTCGAACATGCAGGCTCTCGACTGCGAGCCCAATGCGCTAATCACTCGGCCACTGCTGCCGTTTTGCTCTTTTCCCTTGCTAGTTTGGCTCTGAGAAACAAATCACAAGCCATATCAACCGCTGATCATATGTCCGCCTATTTTTGTCATAGCTTATTTGGTTAAGCGTCCGACTGTGTTCCGGAAGAAACCATAAGATCAAGCAGAGCTGGTTCGATTCTCGGGGTCTGCTCCTGATAAACGCATTTATTTAGAGGACTGTTAATTGCAACGGTTTTGGAAACTCGAGTGGATACCAACAAACGAGTGTCCATTACAATGGTGGAAAGTGCATCAAACTCACTTTCCAATGGTGACTTAATTGGCACAGATTTTGTTGGTTGCGAGTACAAGATTTGCGCATGGTAGCTCAAAGCTGCAGTTTTACGTCTGACTCTCTTCAGGAGCTATCTTCAGAATAAAAAAAAGTGAAGCATCTATAGTAGAAGAAAAATGAAATGTAAATTCGGCAAAAATAAAGGAGTTTTAGGGTAGGGGAAGGTGGGGTTAGTTGAGTCATGTTTCAGATTTTTCCTTATAATTTTTTACCTATTGTAGATACACCTATCAAAGTCTAAGTGAAACAAAAATAACGAAGTATGCTTGCTGCTACCCATTTAAAATGCTATCTCACGTTTAATTGTCATTTTTATTACCTTGAACACAGAGCACCGTTTGACTCAACCAACCCCGCATGCAGGGTTAGTTGAGTCAGTGGGTGGGGTTAGTTGAGGCGCAATGGCATTCATGAGATGCATAATTTTTTGGGGCTATTGGGCACCGTCCCCATCTGGCAGACTGGCACCTCTGATCTATACCTACCATCAATGAACGTTTATTGTATCCAGAAGTGGGGAATAACCTATACTTTGTACTATGGGCCACAAGAAATATTAAAAATACCAGGCGGGCCACATGACTCCTCCAAATTCGCCCGTTTCTACAAACTTTTCATAAAAAAAGAGTTTTCACAGCAACCAGTAACAAATTTTCTTCGAATTTTCCCGACTTCATGCCATTTCTCTAAAAAAAATTAAAAAAAAGATCTTCACCGCAACCAGGCCCAAATTTCTCTCGATTTCGCCCGACTTCATGCCATTTCTCTAAAAAAAAGGTCTTCATACCGCCCAGACCCAAATTTCACACGTATTATCGAAAGTGACATGAAATCTAATACTTTTCATGCTCCCACAGGCCACATTATATTGCTTTGCGAACCACATTTGGCCCGCCAGCCGTAAGTTCCCTACCCCTAAATTAATCACAAGTGCACATGTAAAAACAGCACTGTTGTCGGTGCACGCCAAATGTGCCCAACTGTTGCATTGGAAACATGTAGAACTACTACTTCCACCATAGGACAGCACGAGTTGCATCAAGTGCAGCAATAACGAATCGAGCAATTCCAAGAGTATTGATGGTGCCGATCATAGTCACCAAATCTTCTCTATCCCTAAAAACAATATACCCAACTTGTTTCATGCCTTGTTTGTGGTTTGAGCATCCCATCTTTACTTTAGAAGCATCAGCTCCAGTTTCATTTATGTTCTTCAAACATCCAAGAAACGTTTCTTTGTCCACACCAACTCTTTCTGCTGCCTTTCTTAACGACATAGCCTACCATCTTGCACTAACTTCAAACCAGCTTCAAAAGTCTCCATAAGCCATTGTCCACGACCAGTTTTTTTTTATAATTTTTAAGACTTAATTTGAAAATATTTTAAAGCTAAACAGAAAAGTAATAATCAAATAATAGCTCATTTTGTCCAAGTAACTGAATTAATAATGCGCGTTTAGCAATAAAATTCAGAAGTAAGATTTCAGCAGCCTGCAACTTGAGGTAGGGTTAGTTGAGTCACTGCCTCAACTAGTCCCGCAGCTATTGACTCAACCAACCCCAATCCTTCCTCGTGACAATGATTGAACGTATTATCTATATGTAAAGCTTTATCAGTTTTACACAAATGCACTGTGCATAAGATAGCTATAAACTATATGAAACTTCGACGCTATCTTCGCTTACGCCTATCATAGCTTCAGCATCCTAATCAACTTTGAGCTGAAAATATTTACTTTTTAGTCCAAAAAATGGCATTTTGCTGACTGTATAACTTACACAGCTGCTAAAACAAGATGGACGCAGTTACCCATAATGCTTATTATTTCAAGCAATTAATCTTCACGAAGTCATGCTTGGTTAGTCAGAAAACAATGGTGACTCAACCAACCCACCGACTCAACTAACCCCACCTTCCCCCCGTAGCTTATAGCCTAAACAAATTCTTTTTGGCGACATAAGATTGGATTGAGTGTTCTTATAAAGCTTGCTTCCCGTGCTTAATTTTTAATGATTCTGATTTCGCATAGAAAACGTTGAGCTTGTCCAGTTTAACATATTTGTGGGAACAGACGTTTTCGGTTATGAACTGAAACAAGAACCGCTCGAAATCAAAACTGAGCGAAAATGTAAGATAGGCTTTTTACGGACGTAGGCACGCAAAGTAATCTTCGATATTATGAACCAGATACATTTGATTTGTGACTTGAACTCGACTGTATCATAGGCTATTTATTTCGATTTAGTGGTAGCATTTAGGGATGGAATATATACAAATGTCGCCAAGCGTTTCGCAATCAATAGACCTAGGCAGGGGCTAGGCTCCTACGAGATTTCTTTTTCCAGCAGAAATGAAGTTAGGCTACCACATCAGCAGCACGTAGATTCAATAAATTATAACGGAATGAGCTAATAAATTATTACAATTTAAAGTTATAAAACGTTCAAAGAAACTGAAAGTGACTATTCTGATTCAAGTAAAGATAAGATTGCACCAAGTTTTAAAAAAAAATCTGAACCGATTGATACTGTAGCGATCCATTATTGCGTCAAATAAGTTTCCCTTTCTTGAACTAGTTTAACCTAATATTATTTCCTAAAGATTCTGTAATTTTCCATGCAACCTGCTCCCGAAGCAAATAGGAAAAAGGGTACAGATAATAAAATGGTTTGTTTGGCGACAACCAGACCAGCTCAGAAAACATTCAATAGATTGTGTAGTAGCCTATGTAACAATTTGGACGACCGTTAAGATGTGAAAATATGTAACCTTTTGTTTCGTTATTCTATAATATTTAAATTCATTTTTGTTTAAATTTACAATATTATATGAACACTTTCTGATGACTAAAAACTATAATTCGAGCAATAATTGTGTGGAAACAGTTTAATGAAGTCAGATAGCTAAATTTAGATGAATAGAATTTTCATCAGGTAGTCAGACAGTCTTAATATTAATTCAAATATAAACAAACATTAGACCTTACACAAATATTTCCACAATACCAATGGACATTCTGGTCACAGTAAAGCTGTCCCGAAGAGACGCTATCCAGTTTCAAACAGACGCAATCCTGGTATCTACCAAGCTCAGCCAATAGCCTACGTTTGTGTTCCTATGCTTCTGACCCTAATGGTAATATGATCATTATTGCAGTGATCTGTTAGAAGCCCTATATTGTTTGATTGATTGATTTTATTTCGTTGTAGGTAAATATAATACAATAAATACAGCAATAAAAAAGGAATTTCCAGCAACGGGAATCTGCGAAGAGACCATGGGTCTTCGAGTCAAGCAGATACCCCAGATTCTAATAGAAGTTCTAAAATTGCGATAGGAATAATTCAATAACGAAAATTGAGACAAGGTGTTAGAAGAAGGTGAAATGCCATGAGCCTTTGAAAGCACACAGCACGAAATGAGGGCAGTAAATTCAAAAGATGCGGTTTACAACCAAACAAAATGCAGTATTCTTGTCATTGTTGTGAATACTTGGCTAGGATCACCTTTCTGCTTCTTTAGCTGTAATGTTTTTTACACGAGATCGTGTAGGTGAAATGCCATGCCTTATTTCTATTGTTAGTTTATAAAAGAGGAATAACACAGTTCAGTACCGGTAACGTTATGGTCTTAGTGCATTGCACCGAGTCACGTGCGCTTAATTACGTCGTACCTCCTTGTGAGTTATTCGTAATTATTGCATCAGGACTTGGTACCTACTACACAGTGATTTGTGGTTATTCTGCTGTAGGCTACCTATAAGCGTAACATAAATTATAATTTCTTGACCTTCACCTGTCTAGGACGACAAATTGGTATTTTGAAATTCAAAACAATTCTTGTTTCAACTGTACCGAGGCTTATCCTATCTTCAAACCAGCGAAAGCGGTCCGATTTACATCAGTTAAAGGCATGTAAACGTTGAACCAATGTCCATTTTTCTATCATACGATTAACGTTAGTTGTTCCCCGTAATGCGAGGGTAGTGTAAAATGGAATAACGGTTGCTGGTTAGGCTTGCTACAGGATTAAGGTTAAATAATGAATATATTATGGTGATCCAGTAGAAGCTGCAGACGCAACTGTCAAATCTGTCCTTTTTACGTTGATTCAACGTCTTTAGATGCTGAATTAATGTAAAAATATTGATTTGCTAGCTTTGATAACTCCCAGGTAGTATTCTTTGATGAAACACCACGTACACAAAATATGAAGTTATAAAAACGTGATTTTATTGATTTCAATTGATTTCCAAATTTCATTGAGAAAAAAAGTCAGAAGTTAAAATAGCTTCATGCAAAACGTAATGAGGTTTGCTTTGTAATTAATTGATAAGTTTATCAGTGAGATGCAACGAAAGCGAGTTGATAACTAAAATAATGCCACATCAAATGAAAGCACAAAAGTGGCCTTGCAACTTTGCACGGCGCACACGGATTAGTGAGGTATAAGACCAACAACAAAAAATTAAAAACTTTTTAACTTTTAACGTATATCATCCAAGAACTGGTGCAATTGTAAATTTTCGCTGCGACAAAAATCTTATTTTCTTGATTGTAACTTGCCTTTGAAAGCACACAGCACGAAATGAGGGCAGTAAATTCAAAAGGTGCGGTTTATAACCAAACAAAATGCAGTATTCTTGTCATTGCATCTTCCTAGATACAAATCTTATTTCCAAATGCATTTAGCCAGTTCCTTAAATGTTTGCAAGCACATTATATCACAAAGCCCTCAGACAGTCGACACAAATAACCTTTGTCAGAAACATGTCCAAAACAGTTTTGGTAGATTTGGTTTGTTACATCTTTATAAACACTGACATTATGAGGTTTAACTTTATTTAAAGTTAAGTCCACACGTGAGGCAGTAAAAGCACAAACAAGAAAGCTATGTTGATGAAAACCATTGAAGGCAAACAAGCCGGCCATGCATTTTTAAATATCGAATAAAACTAAATCCCAGAGTTGTAACTTTGCAATAACGTATTAAAACTTTATCAAGGGTTGGGATTAAGCAGTTGGTTTTAATTTTTCTTGATGTCTCTCAGAGCAACTGATCTCCGACCTATCTATGAAAATCTGTGGAAACAATGTGCTACATTTTCACGACTCCAACGTTATAAGGTTTACCATTCATTAGCTCAATTCAAGAATCATTTCGATGAGACTCGATATCAAACACTATCATTAACCGTATTGTGAGCTTTCCGTGGGTGTAAGACAATGTTAATTGATTAATTCTTTTTCTCCTTTCATCTTGTGCACGCCTAAAAGGCTAAAGGAATAACGCGATGACGCAACTAAACATGAGGAACCGTTGTTTGTGTAGATAAAACTCAAATTAAGTTTGACAGAGAACAGTCTGACGCTCTTCTGTTTGGGATTAAAAAGTAAAACATGACAGATACTTGCTTTCTTCATTGCCTCACTGTGGTGACTTTACTTGGTGTTGGCAATTTTTACTTCAAATATCTTTCTCAGTTGCTTTTTTTTGCTTTCTTCTGATCAGTTAGGCGATGGGCAGGCTCTGCCTCAACAGTATGTCAGACCGTTTTGGTATGTTGGGCATTACAGTATTTACAATGGTACATTGGTTGGTCTGACTGCCTGAAAAATAAGGGACAAGTTTGAAAAATACTTACAAAAATTGTTCCCGAATCACTGGGCTCGATTTGGATCTCAATTTCCAACTGGGCTCATCTCAGCAAAGATAAACTCTCCGTAAAAACTTAATAGTGCGAATAAGATATAAAAATACATCTCAAACAATAAACTGCTACCGGTACATATAAACTTTCAATACAACTGCAAAATATGATGCTGACAAGAGTGATATTACACTGAGTTCAAGGGTGATCCTGTCAGTAAAATCTGGCAGTTCTATGGCATAGGGAAATTCGCTTAACAAGTCAGGCACAGAATCAATCTTGGTTATGTCTATTAAACTAAGGCTAGTGTAATTTCACTAATAGCCAGCGAAACAGTCCATTTTTGCATTAATTCAATGTCTGAAGACGTTGAACATGTAAAAGACGGAGAGATCCGCTAGATGGAAGAGAATGGAGTCAATTCTGGTTAACGTCTCATAATTTCAAAGGAATCTCGTCCTGCAATGACATAGGGATCGGTATTGTCTTGTGGAAGACAGAAGTTACCTTGCATACTTATGAATCGCATGGCCTTGTCAATATCTCCTTGCAATAACGATAACAAAATCACCTGTTTATGTGATTGAATGCACATGATCACCAGCAACATTAAAGGGGAGGCTATCAGTATATAAAGAACAAATAGCAAGTGTTGACACTACGACTTGGTATAAGCGCTGAAATATCGACAATACTAGGACTTCCTGTATGTTCAAGACACCGAGGTGAGAGGGAAATCTAACCGAATGACACTTTGTTCTTCAATATCTCAAAAACTTGAATATGAAGTCTTACATGAAATGCCAACACCACTAACTGCATGACAGTAAAATATGAAGCCTAGGGTCACTTGTCAGCATAGTATCATATAGCAACTCCAACGGCTGCAATCCCCTTTCATCAACATAATTAAAGAACTTTTGAAGTAAATGCTGCTAAAGCCAACATAACGCACTGGCTAATAGCTTTCCTTCGAACCCTTTTCTATAAATGCAATGCTGCTGAAATCAAAGGGCTGCAAAAAAGATGAATTGACAACAGTCCTCACTCTTTCCCACGCCCCACAATACTTACTGGATCGACCCGTGCTCTCGTCTTAATAGCGAGCACTCGATGCATAAGCTCCAGAGCTTCCAGATGGTGCAGAGCCCGAACTCGGATACGATCCTGCAAATGAAACAAAAACAAGAAATGTTAAATTTAAAATGATTCATTAAAATTATTTTATTTCCTAGTAAAGCTATCTGATGACATAAGGACATGTTTGCACGTGATCTTAAAAGGAATGAAATCAAACAAACAAGAAATCGTTGCTACGTCCAACCTTCGAAATACGAGGAACAAAAGACGTAAAACCGTGAATTAACTAACTAAGCTACAAAAGAAAAAAAAATATAACAGAAGCATTGCAACTTCTAACCCTTAGCAAAGAGATTCTACACTATGTTTTTTTAAATTAGAAGGTATTGTATCCTTTCAACCTTAAAATAATTTTATAAAACTAGCTCATGAAATCGGTGTCAATGAAACCTTTTCCATGGAAATCAAACTATAATAAAGACACATTGAATTTGTTAGGAGATTAAATGTGCAAGTAAATCAAGAACTCATTTTTATGAGAGTTCCTAAGTAAATTACGGGTAATAGTAAAACTAACACATGTCATCAAAAATTGAATGAGGCTGTTCACCAGGCATGTAGTTAAATTACATGTTTTAATTAAATGGCATACGTTCTTCTGGTGCAAAATAAGCTGAACTATCGTTAAACATTTTGTTTGCACCAGAAGAACGTATCATGTTAATAACATCTTATCAAAATTTTCATGTGAAACCGCAACCGACAATGCAACGTACCATACGGTGCTGACGATCTTGAGCTGTATGACGAACTGCTGCTTTTCATTGGCCCGTAACTGCTGCCACTGTTCAAGTACGCAGAATACTCGTAGTTGCTACTGGCGCCTGATCACAACAAGTCAGTGACTGTTTATATGTAATGATACAAACAGAAATGATCAAACGACTGGCTCACACCCAGGCAGCAAAATCAGTCGCTTTGGCATTGACTCAACGTCAGCATTTGATTTAATTTTGGTGTCTGGGTGCGTACACGTTTGCAGATACCTTCAGTAAACTTATTATCAAAAGTCGTTTCGACTTATATTTCAGATGACGACAATAATGGTAACAGCAGCATTTATATAACGTCACATCCACAGTGTAAGCTATCCTCCCGGGCGCTAAACATAACGATGTTGATGAAAAATATTTTCGGTCATACGACGGTGTGTCATTTTACCTTCAGCCTTTGGGCGAGCATAGGGGTCGTACTCCGGAACTGCAGATGAAGAGCTTCCCCGATAAGGATCACGAGAATCGCGACTGTCACGGGCATCCCTGAAAAACGGATAAACGCGTTGCAACCAGGGTTCGAGGATAGCGCGAATAATAGAAAGCAAAACTTGTCGAAAAAACAATGGAATCTCAAATCAATGATCACTGTGTTTTGTGTGTAGAAAGATACGTGATTTAAATTCTTCAGATTTTACTGCAGCTGCGTGTGTACATTGTCAGATTTGTTATTGACTTCGGTTACATTCACACATTAGTGTAAAGCAGTGACGTTAGGTGGCGTAAACGTTTGGGAAAGCAACTTGGAAATATCCTACAGCAAGGTAGTAACCGAAAAGGTCGGGCGAAGCCCGAAGGCAACACTACCAGCGGGAGTGTCTGGGGGGCCTCCCCGGATAAAAAAAAAGTCAAATTGATAAAAATCAGTCAAATTGTGCTTAGCCCATGGCCTAATCACACGTCCATAATGTTCAGAAGTCATGAGCAATTTTAATTTTAACGTTACAATACCAAAATCCAGTGTTAGACATGGAGTAATAGTTGTTTAAATATTTAATTCGTTATGAATTTTCATTCCTCGATATTCAGTTAGACCTAGTACAATACAAAAACAAACAATTAAACACTACAACCTAAGGCTAAGCACTTTCTTATGCATAATATTAACTAGACAAATTGCTTCTGTTGTATTTCCGAATTTCAACTGTTTAACACGTTATTACTATCTAGGACTAGGATAACTCTATTGCAATAATTAAAAGCAGCTGCTTTACAAAATAATGAACTTGTAGATTGATTCTATTACCAATTGCTTCACACAGTAGACTACCATCAAGGGTAACTGCTTGTACAGTACTTTGTTATTGATGAGAATCTACACAACAAAAAGTGCAGTTTCTCTGCTTGCGGTCTGAAATATTTCTATGACACCATTTCGCCTCTATGATGCTGTGCCGTGCACCGTGACGGCGCAGACCTTTTCTCTGCGTATGACATTAGCGTAGCGCTTGTACGCACTGACGTCAATGGGAAAGCAACTTGCGTTTCAACTACCCATACCAAATCTGATTGGCCAAGCAACTGATGACGTTGTAGAAGGTAGGGAATGCAACTTTGAAAGTTGCTTCCCCGGAGCCACAGTTTCTAACAAGAGCGTTTGCGTTAACTGGCATTTACAGTATAGGCAAGACACGCGGTTTGGTGAAGACTTAGACTACTCCCTGTAAGCGTTACGAGTAATTCTAGTCACGAATGGAGTAATTTTCAAGTTAAAATAGACGTGATAAAAAGAGTAAGTTAAACCTAGAATTCAGTCACTATATTGTGCACAGCTTTCGCTCAGGTAAGCACTGTTTTCCTTGCTTTCCCCTCACCGATCGTCGCTGGTGCAAGGTTAGTAATAAAGCATCCTTTCAGGAAAATTGCAATCATAAGGACGTTAGATGTTTAACGGGAGCATTAAATAACCCAGATACACTCATGGCTTCAAAGTATGAACACAGTGTGATAGTCCCATGGACATTGGACAACCACTGGAAACGTGTCGAATATCTCCAAGCGAGTTCCTTATCGGCAGGTAGCTGGGACCAAGCATAATACTCTGCTGCCACATCCTATTCAAATCGCAAAGAAAACCAATACATCTAGCTAAGTTTTCTTTGTAGTTTGGTGTTCTCAGCTACGCATTGTATTTAACTCGTTAAAGGTCAGGTTGGTCGTTGTCCCCAGCTGCAAGGAGTACCCTTAGTACAGTCCATGAATGATGATGGTTGCAAATGATTTGGTATGGAGACAACACATCAACCATCGGCGTCTCCCTATGTTTTGGTAGTTGGAAAGTCAAGACAGATCATGATTTCGAAGCTAATCGGAAGAGCGGTGCGTAGTTTCTGGTGCAGTTAAATTTGTGTTGTTTGTGGATGAAGCAGAATAAGCCATCTTGAATATATTTTACCTCTCGTGAGAAGCAGTCAGCGGCGCATGAGAGCTGGCGTACGCTCGATCCCTGTCGGAAGAGCTCGGCGGCAAAGCGGCACGGTCTCTTTCTCCTGAAAACATCACTTGTCACTTTTTTCGATAATTCCAAAACTACCGAAAAAAAAACTTTTAACAAAAAGAATTGTGTCAATAAATCTATGAACGCGTGGTGTAAACGCGTTTTTGGACAATAATGATGGTAAAAAATGATTCACGCTTGTTTTTATTAAGTACAGCTCTGTGCACGACTTTTGTCTTTGTATTTGCCAACTGAGGACTGGAATGGGTAACGGCAAAAGCAGAAAAAACTGAATTACAATTGCTAACAAACAATTATCTCGGAAGTTTGTTACAAACAGCATAAAGCCGTATAAATAGTTGTCGACAGATGCTGTGGCTTCAATTACGGTACCAGAGGACATTTCAACGTCAAGTTGTATCATCACAAATCGCATTGTATGTAACATAGAGGTAAGTTCACATTAACCACAAAAAGAGACCAACCTTCTCTCGGTGGATAGCTGTCGTATGCGGGTGGCCTGTCAGCGTAGGCTGTAAGTACACAAAAGGATCGATATAGCTGTTAAATGCATAGAAATGTTGCTGATATATCCAGAGTGCAACTAAATGTGACTGCCGAAACAACGAAACCAGTCGGCTTAGAAAGCAAAAATCAACCAGTTTTCTATTTTATTTGATAAAATGAGTCCGAAAACTGTGTGTTAATTTACAGCGATTGTGATCAGAGAGGAAATTGAAGTTTACGCTCACAGCAGTCAATAAACAAATTACCTTCGCGCCTGTAGTAATCCGATGAGCTTCGAGAATATTCTGAAAAATCAACAATAAGTGAATGTGTAGGCTACCGCATTTAGATGTGATAGAACTTTTGCTGGCAAATACAACTACCTAATAATCGCTTTTGCACTCTGCATTGCTAAACAATGGTTACTGATAATAATTTGCAGAGGCCAACTTTACAGCTTCTAACAAACTTCTAATTTGTCACTAAAATGCGTACGCAACAAGATAACAAAAATATCATTAAGTGATGTCGTGATTTGGACAAAAACTAAAATGTTTAAAATGTGAAATCGGGTCAAATGCTCAAGAGGAACAGATCCAAAACATGTCTGTCTCCTCTCAAAAAAACTACATCTGCGTCTGGTCCATGATAAGCTAAACAAATTGCAGATGAATTCTTTCAAGACAAAATAACATCCTCACCAGCAGAGCGAGGAGCGTAATCCCGATATTCACGGTAGCGATCTGTAAGATAATGAACCCGTCAAACCAAAAATCGGTGCATCCGATGCATGAAGCCAAAAGTATAACACGAATGTCAATAAAAGACTTGCAGGCAAGTTGCAAAACTCAGGTTCTAAACTAAACTGTCAAACTCACCATATTCACTTGCATAGTCGCGAGGTGGGGGGTACCTGTCATATTCTAAAAACAAACCGAAGAGTGAAAATCGGTTCTTTGAGCTGATCCAAAGCAAACAAAGGTTGCAATTAATACTTCGCATCAAGGTAAACAGTCACAAAAATACGCTCTTTCTACACTACAAAGCATTCAACAATTTGCACAAGAGCTGACATGTCTGCCAAAGGATGATGTTACTGACCTCGGCTGGATGATGGTGGGTAGCGTTCATAGCTGGAGGGATAGCGATCGTATGCTGCAGGGTAACACAGTAAAATACGTTATACGCTGATATTTTCTTAATCTTTAAAGTATTTACCAGACACGACGTAATATAGCATTAAATAACGTATATATAACAGAAACAAATCATAAACCAAAAACACTTTCCATGTGATACAACAGTTTCTGTTGCGTATCCAGACAAAAATATATTTTGATGAACTTGCGTGCATTTCAATCCAAGTTGGTAGAATAAGGTTTTACTTCAAACAATAACGAGCCAATTAAGAGTCGCTGGTATTTTGGATTACAATACAGGAGAATTTGGCTATAGGGACACTTTTCGAAGGTCCCTGTAAGTGTCGTGAAAGACAAGTTTTACTGTATATCTAGTACCCATGTAGAGTATCAACAATCAATATTCAATACATAATCATATCATGCAAACTCACGACTACTCGGAGGGTATCGTTCATCTGAAAATGTCATAAAGTCGATCGTAAAAGGTCAAGTGTTACTTTTCAAGAAAAGTAACTACAAATTTTGATGAGCAAATTTAATCAGTAATGTAACTTTTAGTTAGAGTATCAACGACAACTTACTGACACGAGCAAAATCACCAACCCTTTAGCAAATCAGTCCCCTTTTCACACGTGAAAAGGTTGAAATAACGTTTGAATCTACATGCGGTAAATTAATGGAAAAAAGGGACTGATTTTGCTGGAGTGGATAGTAGCCTTATTCTCAATAATAATATGTGTCAAGCAAATGAATGATTGGAAACGTGCTTCAGCCTCATTTTAATGATTGCTATCGAATAAAATGATAAATTACATTATTATATTAAGTATACGACTATACGTACTATATGCAAAATTACAAAATCTAATAAAAAGTTGACCACTTTTCCACAGTGCCTGAGGTGTCCCGAAAAACCAGTCATTAAGCACAAGCTGAAAGATTGCTTTCACTGTAGTGTACGGTGGAGTGGAGATTTTTTACTTTCAAACATACTTTATAGCTTAGGCCTAATAATTACTCTAAAAAGAAACTCCCGGTGATGCTAAACTTTTTAAATTAAATTTGTTATCGTCACATGATATACTGTGATGTATTGAGCACCCTTGTTTGTAAGGGCGGCAACGTATTTCTAGAATGTAGAAAATTATTATGCACAAAATTTTGTGTACTCACAGTGACGGTCCATCACTGAAAAACAAAAACACAAATTGTCAATCAATTATTATTAATACAATCAAAAACAAGCAACTCTGTTCGTGCATTGGGTGATCAAGTTCACTTTCTGCATTCCTGACTACTGGTTGCTAGTGATGAATGAAAATATGCAGTCGACACAATCAAAATTTCAAACATTTATAGTCAAAACACATCTAGAGCTAATATGAGTAATATTAGAAGTCATCAAATGATGTCATGACTACACGGCGTACACGCCATTGAAAGACACTGCAGTGCTATGCAGAAAATTGCGTGTTTCAAAACACTTGGCAACAAAAATAATGATTGTAGCCTTTGTAGGTGAGATATAAATCAATAACTTACTTGGTGGGGGGTAGCGATCATAAGGGTGCCCTGCAAGAAGAAATGTGAAAAGCACAGCAAAGGTTTAAAAACAACAAGCTAGATATATCAACAAATTTAACTCATAAATATACAAAGACTAATTTTTATTTTTTGAACATACTGCTCTCGGTAAAGAAAACTAGGCCCCCGATGATATCGCTGGAACGTTGGAATCCTAAGAGTAGAAATTACCTACAACTGTGCCAAAAAGTAACAACGGCAAATCTTTTTTGTTTCGGTAGGCATATACTTTTCTTTCAATTATGAATTTTTCCATTATGATAACACTGGACAAGTTTTGTTTTATGACAGACAGCTTCCTGCGCCACAGCGTTTCACCAATAAAGATGTGGAAGACCTCTACCATAAATGTGTGCAAAACACTATAACAATTCCACTCACCATGCGGAGGAGGTGACCTTCTGTAATCTAAATTATCACAATTATATAATTACTTAAAGAAAAGCTTCAAAACTTACGACAACCCTACTGACAATGAACTTGTGTGCATTTTTGCTGCAAAGCAACTATATACACATGCATCCAATAATAATAATATAAAAATACAAGTGTATTACTACTCATTTTGGAGTAACAAATAATCAACTATTTTGGAGCGCACAGACTAAAAATCATAAAAAGCTACATCATCCGTTCTCAACACACAAGGCTGAGATTTATATGATACAAAAAAAAAGAGTGGTGTGAGGCAAAGAACATCTCTTACCTCTTTCACGATCTCGTGCATACTCTGGGGGAGGAAGCCCTCTGTCACCTGAAAATATAATTCACAGTAGAAGTAATAATAATGATGAATGCTATACTGGATGTCAGTATCTATGCGTCAGCAGCTATGGTTTCATTGAGCAATGAGCATGTTGCTTTGGCATTCTTTGCTTACAACTTACTTAAAAATAAGTGCAGTTTTTAAAAGATGTAGTTAATGCTGTATTGCGTATCAAATTAAGAACTGTATAATATATAGTATTAGTAGGGTGGCTCTTATTAGGCAAAAAATGAAAAAAAAAATTATTTTGTGTGGGACACCCTTTTAAAAGGTGAGGTTGTCAGAAAAAATTACTCCTGCAAAAAATTTATGAATTTGAAATTGATTTAGAGGTGGCCCTCCCCCCTAAAGTTTTGCGCCCTCCTCCAAAATACCAAATCTGCATATCTCAAAAACTGCTTAAGCTAGAGATACGGTTTTTGTGTCAAAAGATGCAGAAACCATGATTTCCTATCTGCTTTCTGAACAGTGATTGCGTCTATCTTCAGTAGAAAAGCAGTTATTTATAAAAAACCTGTTTTCGGTATTCTAGCACAAAACAGTGCTAAACAAGTATTGTGGGCTGTGGCCCAAGCTATTCAATAAACAAAGTTCATAAACTAACCTGTAAAACTGGTAAAGCAATAAACGAAATAAGTATTCCTAAACTTTTATGCATTCATACATAGCTAAAATGCCCGTTTTTTGTCATATTCCTTGGAGAAACTCCTGAGCGTGGAATCCGCTTTCAAGCTTCAAGTGCTATGCATCGCACTTGTTGGATGGCGAAGGCGATTTATGCAAAAAGCTTGGTCTGCATTTATGGTATCTGTCCGAAGAAATGGTTGGACTAGCCTTGTTTGACTCTCGATTGTCTGCGGAAAGTAAAAAGCTAATGGTGGCAACCATGTTAGATGAAACAGGAGAACGTCCACCAAGGAGACCAAGCATCAAAGTAGATGTCTTTCTTGGTAATAAGGGTCTAGAACAGTATTGCACCTCTAATTCAAAATTACTTCTTCAGCTGTTGGGTGAAGATGAAGCAATAATTACACTTTCAAAGGATCCTGCTCATTGGACTGAAGATGATGCATTTATTCAAGCTTTACACATGGCGAAGGGACTTTCAGTAGTCAATGACAGAGCAGAGAGAGGAGTTGCTCTAAGTCTAATCCAGTATTTTAACAAACTCTTAACTGAAGATGAGTACCAACTTCAGTTTCTTTTGCAAGTTGTTACTGAACACAGGAAACTGTTTCTAAATTCCAACAAGAACAATATTGTCGATTCTTCTTCGTTTAAACCTTCTTTGTTACTCCAGGGGTCAAGGGGCTCTGTCTTTTACCACCCTTGGGCAGTGGCGATGCGGTTTAGATGCTTAAGCAGGTGTCGAGCAGCAATTGCATTGATTCGTCATCCAGTTCAAGCAGACCACACACGCCATTTGGCGCAGTTACAGATGGTGTGGTCTGTGGTTTGTTCCTCTTTGCCACACTCACCAATTGCGGATGGAGCCATTCTCCATTTGTGCATGTTGGAGCGGAATAGTCTGACTCCAGTAGCCCAGTACGCAGGCAGTTGAGTCGCACCCAGGCCTTCCTTGGCAAATTATGCATTCCGGTTGGATGGGGGCTGGTGTCGGAGATAAAACTTTAGAGTCTTGAGGAGTTCTTCTTCCACTCTGAGCTCCATTTGTTGTCCTCCCAGGTAACCGCGCTGATGGATTGGTCCTCAGCGATTTTCATCAGGAGTTGTGCGTCACATACAAATGGGTGTCTCGATTTCAGTTGCCGAGGATGCTCGATTGCTCGCTCACAGACTCGCAGAGACTTGAGTGGAGCAAGTGGTTGGGGTTCGTAGTGCGGTGAGAAAGAGACGGGATGGCTTCTTCGTGACGAAACTCAGCTGGTTGGTTGCCTGCAAGGACAGGGAAATTGTCTGATGGTGTAGGTCGCAGACATCCTGTCACGATACGCAAGGCAATACCGTATGTAAAATCGGAATGGCCCGTTTTGGCGAGTCCGATTCGGCTAATCCGATTCGGCTAGTCCGATTCGGCGAGTTCCCTATTCGGCGAGAGCCTTTTTCGGCGAGTTTTTGAAATTTCATTTTTGAAAGGGAATTATCGGGTACCGTAGCCTAACTGTTTTCGCATCGTTTTAACGTCGCTAAACGTGCAGAAATAAATAAAAATTAAATGTTTGAACTACTAAATTAAAATTCGTCATGTCAGTTCAGTTGTTTTTATTTCTGACCATCATATCAAAAACAATACACGTCAACATAGCAAAGGTAGAAGCCACAAAACGCAAACGCTAAAACGTGCTTAAATTCGTCATGTCAGTTCAGTTGTTTTTAAGGTAGAAGCGACAAAACGCGAACGTTAAAACGTGCTTGTGACCGAAGTAAGTTATTGAGTTGAAAGAAATTCGGCACGGTCGCAACACCTTCAGAAAATTTTAAGATATAAAGGGAAAAGAAAATGTTACAAAAAAAATCATGTTTATATCTTCAAGTTAGTACTTTTGAATAGTTAAAATGATTAGTTTGGATCAACAAATGTGTGGCCTACAGCTTGGATTGAAAGGAAATTATCGAGTACCGTAGCCTAGTTATCCCGACCAGCAGAAATTGCCGTTTTTACATAGTTTTAACGTCGCTAAACGTTGAAATCGTGTAGAAAAGAGAACTTTGCTGACTAGGATACGTTGAAACTGGCAAACATTCACAGAAGCCCTTCCATTTCTGAATACATTATCTTAAAAGTGCATAATCTTAAAAACGCAACGTATCGAAGGGCTTCGGTGAATGTTTCTCAGTTTCAACGTATCCTAGTCATCAAAGTTCTCTTTTCTACACGATTTCAACGTTCAGCGACGTTAAAATGATAGGCCACACATTTGGTTAGCCTTCTCATTCTGTTACTACAATGTAAAAATGAACTGTTAGGCTAAATGGGTTCTTGGAACAAATTTTTGCTGGTTGGGATAACTAGGCTACGGTACCCGATAATTTCCTTTCAATCCAAGCTGTAGGCCACACATTTGTTGATCTAAACTAATCATTTTAACTATTCAAAAGTACTAACTTATAGACATTAAACATGATTTTTTTTTGTAACATTTTCTTTTCCCTTTATATCTTAAAATTTTCTGAAGGTGTTGCGACCGTGCCAAATTTCTTTCAACTCAATAACTTACTTCGGTCACAAGCACGTTTTAACGTTCGCGTTTTGTCGCTTCTACCTTTTTCTACACCTTTGCTATGTTGACGTGTATTGTTTTTGATATCATGATCAGAAATAAAAACAACTGAACTGACATGACGAATTCAAGCACGTTTTAACGTTCGCGTTTTGTCGCTTTTACCTTTGCTATGTTGACGTGTACATATTGTTTTTCATATGACGGCAAGAAATAAAAACAACTCAACTGAACTGACATAACGAATTTTAATTTAATAGTTCAAACAATTTTATTTTTATTCCTTTCTGCACGACTTCAACGTTTAGCAATGTTAAAACGATATAAAAACGGCAATTATAATTAGGCTACGGTACCCGATAATTTCCTTTTAAATATTTCAAAAACTCGCCGAATAGAACACTCGCCGAAAAAGGCTCTCGCCGAATAGGGGACTCGCCGAATAGATGACTCGCCGAATAGTAGCAGACCCATGTAAAATACTGTCGATACTGGATAATATCGCTTCTTGCAGTACTGAACAGAATTACATTTTGAAATGAATATCGTTACCAGTGTTCCCTCTAAGGTGCAAAAATTAAGAAAAAAACGAAATTTTGTAGACGGTTTTCGTGGTCACAAAAAAGGTTGTAAAATCAAGATTTGGTCAAATGCGTTTTTTCTAAATAACTGCTTTTCTACTCAAGATAGATGCATTCAATGTTCAGAAAGCAAATAGAAAACCATGTATTCTGCATCTTTTAACACAAAAACCGTATCTCTAGCTCAAGTGGTTTTCGAGATACGCAGATTTGGTATTTCGAGGGAGGGCACAGAATTTTAGGGGGGGGGGGAGGGCCACCCCTAAATCAACTTCAAATTTAAAAAAAATTGCAAGAGTTATTTTTTCTGACAACCTTACCATTTGAAAGGGTGTCCCAAGCAAAATTCAAAAACTCAATTTTAAGAGCCACCCTAGTATATAATGTATATAGAGCTTGCTTAACTCGAAAAAAGAAATCACAGTACACTAGAACGATTTACATCAGTAAAGCTTCGCGCTAACAAGATTTGTTTTTTAATAAAATAATAACTTTAGGCATGTTGGAACTGTGGATCGAAAGTAAGTCTAAATTTTCGTGCAGAAATACATGGATTGCAGACAAGGCTTGACTTTTCATAGCCTCTCCTCATACCAACTCTACTAAAGATTTTTATTGGGGGGAGTTTTACATAACATACCAACATACATATAAGTTTTATAATCTACTCATGCACAGCAAATGCAGTGAAATCACCCACCAGCAGGTTTTGGCTTGTACTTGTCTAGTTCATTCTTGGGCAACGCTTTGCGGACTTCGCAATCGTGACTGTTGATGGTGTGATATCTCTGATTGACAATCTTATCCACAGGATCATGATCAGCAAAGGTGACAAAAGCAAAGCCACGTTTCTTTCTCGTTTCACGATCCTCCATGACCTGCCAATCAACAGCATAGATGCAACCACGTGATATGACTCGATGTGAAAGCACAGCTAGAGTAGTGTGATTACTGCTGGGGTTTAGGAAAGGAAAAATCCTTCTGCATGTCTTGTACATTACATGTGATCCACAGTTTTCTTCTCCGCGTCGCAATGACAGATTGCTGTATTTTTTTTCAAAATGAAGAAGTGTGTTTTTCTAAAAATAGCAAATAGCTAAAACATTACACCTATATTCCAACCAGACTTTGAAATAGGCGGACGACTTGTAGGCATCCACACTGTGGTGTGGGGTGATTGAGACACTATTCCGAGTAAAATGTATTTTCTTGAGTACTTGGAGGTGACACATTATTGTTTAATTATAGGTTTATAGGTTTCTACAGGTTTCTACAGACACATTATAGGTTTCTACAGAAAAGTTTGGATTACACAATAAAAAAAAATACACAAAGTCATACGTGCAAGAAAAAATGTACTCATAAACAAGTTTCGTATAAAAAAAATATGACATTAAAAAAGTTAGGGATGACAAGTTAATGTCATCCCTAACTTTGACAAGTTAATATACATCTATTTAGTCAAGAACTGGGTGGGTGGCTTCTAAACTTGATCTGAATAGTTAGGCACTCTCTCGCCCAGCCTATCAACCAGTGGCATTCCTGGTCGGACGAATAAAGAGACTAAAAGAGTAAGACAATATTATTGTTAAAAATTTGAATCATGTTGAAATCCATAATGAAACACAAAACATTAAAGACAAATGAAGTTTTTCTTTTATGAAATGACATATCATGACATGTACATACCTCAACAAGGTCCACCGTGCCGAACTTTTGAAAGTATTCACGCAAGTGGGGCTCATCGGTGTCTTCTTTGATACCACCAATAAAAATTTTCTTGACTGTTGCATGAGCACCAGGTTTATCAGAATCCTACATTGGACGTAACACAACAAGACAGCTTCAATATTATTTTATTATGTATGTTTTATGATAAATGCTTTGTGTATTAATTTGCAATTGTATGATGCGCTTCTGAAAAACACGATATGTTATATTTACCTCCCTAGAAACTGCCCGTTTTGGAGTAACTGTTCTACCATCCAGCTTGTGCGGTCTCTCGTCCATTACTTTATCAACCTGTGAAATATATTACATTAGTAATTCTGTACAGCGTAAACACTAAAACGAATAGTATATCCATCAACTCAATTTTATTTTTCTTTGGATGTCATCAAGCTCTTCCAGCAGCATGGCTTAAGCATTACTATAAACGCTAACATTACAGAAAGTGGTTTCCTTGAGTTACTTTTAATTTAACTTCTGCAAATTCTGGCCATACTGCAAACCAAACAGTGACCCACTTTATATCCATTTGCACTAAAAACCACCCACTACACATCAAAAAGAAACTCCCCTCCATAATCTCAAAACGACTGCATCCACCACATTGTACAGCCAGGCCGAATTCAATAAAACTGCACCTCCCTAAGATGACTCCCTTGTTAAATGCCGTATCAAAAAAAAATTGCTATTATCCAACAGAAAACCCACCACAACCCAGAAAAAAAAAGTGTAACATCATATGGTTCAACCCACCTTTTAACATGCAAGTCAAAAAACACCAGTAAAGACTTTTCCAAACTTGTATCAATTCATCCCCCCCATCATTGACTTCACAACGTTTTCAACAAAACACCATTAAATTGTGTTATAGATGCACTCCCAACTTAGGGAGTGTCATTTCCAGCGACAGCAAAAAGGTCTTACAGTCTACCAACGAATCAACCCCATCAGGATGCAATTGCTGAATCAAAACGGAATGCCCTTATAACGGATGCTGCAATCAAAAATCTATCATTTGCAAAGCTTCAATTACCAACGCCCCAGTACGTTTGAATTATTGTGGTTGTTGCGAAACGTCCTTCGAATCTCACTATTACTTACAATCATAAATCCTCATTTCTCAAACGGTTTAAAAATTGCACCAAACTTCCAAAGCAGTCAGTCAGTCTCTTAAAAACAAAGATATCAAACCCAACATTTCGTGGTCTATTCATAGCTATGCCCGACCTTACAGTGGTGGTCATAGCCTCTGCCATCATTTCTTCACTGAAAAGCTGGCAATATTACAGGCTGACGGCGACCACCTATTAAAAATATCTTGAGTTGGTTAGTAAGTGCCGTCATCGCAACAACTTCAAGCTCAGATATGTCAAATAGCGCAGGTCCCGCTCTGTCCTCACAGCACCCACAGGCCTACAATCTCTACATTCTAAAACACAGCCCAAAATCGTGTCATAAAAACTGTCATGACATAGCCCAATCATCGCGGTCAATACCGCAGCTATAACACCACCCACACTGAAGCCGATCCAGGTTTAGTCAGGGTTAGGCAACTCAAAGCTTCATATGATTCGCTAATGGTCACATTTTTGAGTTTACATTTTTGACTCGCTAATGGTTACATTTACAATTTCTTCCTACACCTGCTTAATATTTCCAATTTCTCTTTTGCATGTTTTCAGCACCTTCTGACGATCCCGCAAAGGGTGAAACAGGCTGTAAAGGTTACTTTGATAATAGTGATTTAATTTACTTGAAATAGCTCTGCCTAGCATTGCGCTTGGCATTGAGCACTCTTCTGTGGTATTACAATAATACCAATTATCTTACTTACTATTACATATATATATCAGTATGTTCAATTTCCTACCCCTAAGGGCGCCGTCGGTTGGTTGAGAAGCTTTTGCCAGGCAAAGACTACCCAGGTAGCAAAAGTGTATAATTTTGCATCGTTTTTACGTTGCTAAACGTTTAAAAAACCCATGTAACTTGGCAATTTAAAGCTTTTCTTAATAGTTTTATGCAAAAAAGGCAAAACTTAACATTTGATACAATTCCTTGGAAATACCAAAATTGCTTCTTTTTGTAACATTAAAGTATAGGCCAAAATATCGGTATCGGCCTAAAAAGTGATATCGGTATCGGCCAAAATATTAGTATTGGTACATCTCTAATTATGAAGTACAGGTCCCTATAAACTTACCATATAAATTTTTTTGTAAGTTACAAAGCCAAATCCTCTAGACTTTTTAATTTTGGGATCTTTCATGACAATGCAATCTAAAAGAAAAACAAGCTTAGACATCAAAACATAAACAATTTAACAGTGTCTAAAACTAATCACATGTCCAAAGCATTTACCTAGAATTATTGTGTATATATTATATCATAGGCGCCGACTTTTCAAAAAACCTTGGGGGGCGAGAAAGGTGATGACGTCATAAACATACCGCTATTTTACTCAATTAAAATAGTCTTTGATTAAGCTTACTGTCTTGTTTATTGACACCTAGGTCGCCAACCGAATTTATTAGAACCGCTGCTTGAAACGATTAGTTTTACGCATGTAGTACGCCTTGTCGTAAAAATTTTGATATTGTTAGCTCATAATTGGAACAGTTGGAAAACAAGCCGATTCATTTCCTTTTCGTGCGAGTGAATAACAACGACCAAGACAGTGAAGTTATCGAAATAAAACGCAAAAAATCATGATTTCAAGCAGAGTGGAAACCCGCTATAAGTTTTATTAACCTCGTTTCGCTCGTTTTGCTAATTACTTACCTTCAAAGCGCTAACAACGGCGAAGTGTTTTCTTTTCTGTTTTTTATCGAAAGTCTTTACAGTCTTTTATATACTCGAGTATAGGTCGAGATGTTCGCAAGTGATTGTCACCTCAAAAAGACAAGTTCAACTTATACACGGGACAAGCTATTGTCTCCAGCTCGGCAGTTTTCAAAATAAACGCATTTTTACTGCCGCAAAATCATTGTTGACGTAGATTACGGAATTTGAAATGGCGTCGTCCTAAGTAAAACTCTTAAATACGTTTATTAGCAGTGATTCGAACTTAATTTTCAAATTTAATGATTTCTTGTCAATTCTAAACTTTATGCACTTGTTGAGCAATATGCTAAGCTCACCAGACAAAACAGCGGAAAGAGCTGTTTTAAGAGATCAATTTTTTTATTTTTGCGTGTAGGATATAATCGTTCTTATTACGTAACATGCGATGATCGTTGAGGTCGGTGTCAAACCTAAGCGGTCGCATAAAACAATGATATCAGGTTAGCTAGGTGACAATAGTGGTAAGAGACGTCGTTAATGCAGGCAATATCTGCGACCAAGACCATTAAACACATTTTCTTTTATCGGTTTTCAATTTAATTACACATTGCGAACTAAACAATGCGTTTTGTTGAATCATAATTGATCTAACAGCGGGGAAAATAGCGCGTCTAATTTAGCTGGTTTACTTAATATTGCAGTGAATAGTTACGTGACTATTCCAGCAGCGTAAGTTACTCTACCATCTACTTTGAAGTTTCCATGCCGTAAGAGACTATGAGAAAGCCATGCGATCAGCTGCTGTTTTGCATGCAAGAGCAACGTGGGCTGTTTTTCGCTTTCGCATTCTTAAAGTCCGTTTAAATGATCTAAATCTCTTTCGCGACGTGTTTTATCTTTGAAACACCACTTGTAATAACCATTTTTGTTGCCCCTTAACCATAAGTTTACGGGGGGCGCCGCCCCCCGGCCCCCCCGGAAGTCGGCGCGTATGTATTATATATATATAATACAATCAATTCAAATGAGCCAGGTAACAGTAGTTATAAAGCACCTCTAGAAACAAAATATTTATATATTTAAGTATATTTAAGTACGCTAAAACCTCAATTGCTAAGGCAACAGGGATCAGTTGTCAGTAGATGTAACAGAAAATATATTTCGCACTTGCTAGTGCATCGCCAGTTCTGATCTCCGACTCAGCTCAGCAGCAGCCTAGAGCAGTTAGTTACAGTTATATATACTTAAGTATACTAAAATTTCAGGAAGAAGTCACCATCCCACAAGGTTGCAATAGGCATAGAAGATGAAGGAGCATTAGGAATGATGTAAAGTTTTAATAAAAAATTTACAAAGCATATTAACAAAATGGCTCAAATCAGTGATATATATTTTGATTCTTACGTTGCTCGGAAGATAGCTCTTACCTATTACTTCACCAAATTGATTGAAATACTCCCGTAAGCCATCATCAGTAGTGTCAAAGTTAAGACCTCCAATAAATAATTTCCGCTGCTGTTCAGGCTCGTTAATAGGTTCACCTCCGTTGGAAGCCTTGAAGCAAGTTTAAGAAATTATGTGATCTGATTATTGTACATTCTGCCGGGTGCCAGATGATTTGTTTCTGAGATGTTTCAGCACTCCGCACTTCGGAAATTGTCGCCACATTTTCGATGGTGTGGATGAACAGATTACCGCGGCTCGAATCTTATTTTATTTAAAGTTGATAAGAAATGAAAAGTCTCTTGAGCTCCAAAAGTTGATAAAAATTTGGTGACCTGGGAGCTGAATTATCACAGAAATGATTTGGCAAAAACTTATAATTTGTCACTACTGGTTGGGTTTGCATGATACTTTGGTAGCTTAATTCATTTTTAAATCTGATTTCCATACATTTGTGATAAGGTTAACTTCGCAAGAAGGATTTGAATCTCAGATAGGTCTTGTAGCGTCCAAAAATTTAATGAATAGCAGTGTTTAATGGTGGCTGGTGCTGTTTGTGAGCAGTGGGGCTGCAACAAATAGTCCGGGGGGTCTCTCCCAAGAAAAATCACATTAAGTTTGGTGCGTTCTGAGCATGTTTTTACTCCAAATTTTGAAAAAAATGCATTCAAACTTTGTTGAAAAGTTGATGTATTCTTAAGCTGTAATTAAAAAAAAACTAACCATTGCTTTGGAGACAAACTTTACTAGTATTGAGCTCAGTCTTGACTAGCCTAGCCGTTGCATAGGCTACAAGGTTCAAGTAATTTTGAGATGCCGTATGCTGGATTGGCACTTCCTATAACCTGTTGAATACCCTAACTCTACAGCTAACACTTCTACATTCATGGCTCATCGCTACACTGTGAAATAAAAACTAACTTTAAAAAGTCTGTGAAGTTATTCGGTTAGGTGGGGCTGTTTTCCATGCAGCCCCAACAGATTCAAAAATTGCTGTAAAATACCAAAAGAGGTGGAGCTTCAAGGATAATTTTTAACCAATCAGAGCGCTTGAAATCCAGAATCTCGGGATGCAAAGAAGTTTGCCCAAAATCGGTGTTGCCAAACGAAACGTTTAATATTTTAATTTTCGATCAGCAATTCTTAAGTGAAAAAAATTAACCGGTTGGACAAATACAGCGGAAGACATATTATTTTCCCTCTTCTCTTTCTTTCTTTCAGGCGGGGTTGCAGCTCCATGGCACGAGTCGCCACTGGTAGTTTGTCTATGTTGTATAAATAATTACGAATCAAGGCCGTATGTTGTGCTAAACGCTAATCCTAACACAATGACAACTTACTGTTGTCTTGATATCTGCTTGATAGCTCAGTTGGTTAATAAGCACTTGACTTTACAAACGAAGAATCTGCAAGATTAAACGACGCTTGTTCGACTCTCGGGGTGTGCACTGTGCACTTCAGCAATTCAGTTTTAGGACTGCTCTCTACTCAGCAGCACCTATTGGATGAAATAATTCACAGACAACCACACTTTCATAGCAGAAATTTCACTTTGTTAATTTCAATAAACGGGTCTGCGTCAGTGGTTCAAAGCCTCTACTCTACGACGGATTATCGTAGTGTTATGATAAATAGCCTAAAACAAATTTAAACTATAATGCTTGCAGTTTGAGCACCTTGGCAAGGTTGGCAATAGTACCATTTTTGGAGCTTAGGTTCCACAAATGGGAAAACGTCACATGGAGGTATACATCTCCGTGGCCATACCCAGTGTACCTACTGCACTATGGAGGGCGAAAAGCCGAAACTTTGTGCACTGTCTGCAGTAATAATGTAAGATTATGTTCTTTGAAATAAGTGATGTTTAGATCAGTGCTTCAAACCAGTGGGTCACGAAGCTATTTCAGGAGGAGCGCAAAGCATTTCGAAATGTTTTTGAATGTTGAAACTTTCTAAAAAATAATGACATTTCACAGTGTAGATTCAAACGATCTGTTATAGCCTGATGCTGCGGGTTCTTTTTAGCAATATCAAATTACACTAGCTTTCGGAACACAGTTCCCTAGTCATGTGCTATGACGAATGGTGTTGCAGTCAGTGAGTGGTTCTTTACGGAATGGCCCGTTTCGGCTAGTCCGATTCGGCTACAGCCCGATTGGGCTAGTTCCCTATTTGGATACAGTCTTTATCAGTTAGTTCCCTATTCGGCAATTTTTTGAAAACCAACGATAATCCTTCTGTAATCCAACAAAATCCTTCTGTAACTCCAACGACGCCTTCTGTTTATTTAGAAAATTTTGTATTTTATTCCACAATAGACTATCGTTTCTATTGCAAGTGACTCAATCGTTAGGCTACGCATTTTTGTGGCTGTTCAGTTTAGTTTGTTTTTAGTTCTGACCATCACAACGAAAAAACAGTATATTTAGTTTAAAAAAAATACCTCGTGGTGATATCGAACTCATATCCTTGGGAGTACGGGCCAGACAAAGATCGCACGCGTCACAGATTCACTTGGCAAAAGCGGTTGAATTTAGAACTTATATATGCACTTTTTTTCATTTGTTCTTTCGAGAAAGAAGAAAAAATACGCACCAGCGCGCATGCGCAGTAAAAGCGACGTAACAGTTAAAAAAAAGGCATGGAACGGCTGTATTTACGGTAGCCACTTCCTTTAAAATTTCCAGTAATGATCCTAAGAGTTTGCCGAAGTCAATGATCGCAGTTTCTGCAAACATTTTAAAAGGGGTTAGGGTTAGGAAACAATTGAGAGAAAAAAATTTAAAAAAGCCGAAGTCGCTGATCAGAGTTTCTGTAAACAAACAAACTGAAAAGATCGAGAGAAAAAATAGAGCCGTTTATTTGCAGTTTTTGCAAACAATTTAAAAGGGTTAGGATTGATCGGAGTTTCGGCAAACATTTAAAAATTTCCGGTAAGGATCCTAAGAGTTTTTGTTTGTTTGCGAAAACTGCAATCAGCAACTTCAGTCTTTTTTTAATTTTTTCTCTCGATCTTTTCAAGGTACGAACTGTTCAGGGTACAAACTAGGTTGCATCCCTCTTAGAGCGTATAGAAACAGTACAGTACGGAATGATTCTGCATCGTGTGATACCAAACACACGTTTGGTATCATTTTGGTATCTAGCACCAGCAGTTTTAAAGTTACAGCACAGCCAGTAACTCCCAAAACCATTTTTGTTGTTGATTTTTTGCCAATTTTTCAGGGATCTAGACCCTCTTTTTTCACTCCACTCTAAAATAGATTGTCATGATTTTGCTTTAAAAGTGGCTTAAAGTTTAGTCTAGAGCAGTATATTGCAAATTCAGAAAATCAGAAGTTTAACAGAGAAATCAGACAAAGTTGTAAGAAAGCTCCTCAAAAAAAAACACACCCAAGCTGTTCTGAACCATGTTCCGATGGGATCTCGTTTGCAGACATTACGGTAACCACTTTGGGTTGGCTAGGTTTAAAAACACACGAAGATAAATCATTTCATTGTTTTTACTCGCCTAAAAAAGCATTCAAATCAGCAGCATAGGCTACTTACCATGATGTGACAACTCTTGATGCAGATATCTTTAGTCTATCACTGGATTTTCAGCAAAGCCTAAAAAACCTGAGGAAACAGTACCGTAATTTGGGGTGAATAGGGACAATTTTAAAGGTTTTTGCTACACAAGCTTTTCTAATAATATATTATAATGTTGCCATTTTTAGTAGTTTGACTTAAGTCTATATGTTAGACCTATGTTTATGTAATTTTGTATTTTTTAAAAATCATAAGAATTTTGAGATATTTGGAAAAAACTGGTGTTCCTAATCACCCCAAATTTTGGGGTGAATAGAGACATTTTATTTTTTCTAATTTTAAACCTTTTCGATCTGCGCATGAGGTGAATAGGAACACCGTATCTGAAGCTTTGGTACTTGATGCTTTGAAGTAATGCAAAGGTTTGAACCTGCTGGTGCTTGGCATGAGGCAAAAGGATTTTTTATAAAAATAAAATGTCAAAAAATTGAAAAATTAAATTTTTATTTAACAACAATTTTTTTCCTTCCTGGATCATCACTGAGGTTAGAGTCTCGTCATAATTCATTATGTTTCCAGGCGGCACATCTCTTGTGTCCTCAAGATTGTCAAAAAAGCTATTAAGGCAGTAAAGGAGATTGCAGCTCTTGACCGTTTGATATTTTGACAGAGCCTTTGAGCCAGCACATCTTTGTGCCGTTTGAGAAACGATTCTACTCAGTCATTACCCGGCATATTATTCTTAAACTTTGTGTGTTAAATTCCCCTTCTATGAAATTGAGCTTTGACGGTGTATTTTATGCCAAATTTGTCCATGGGCTATCCCCACTGTGCACATAGCAAGAGTCGACCAACTAGATGTTCCTCTAATGCTTAGCTAAAGCCAGCTGACCTCCTTGGGGCTTTATACCTTGACTTTTGTGATGTCAATCCCCCATCTATAGCTTCAAGAGCTTTTTGCAAGGTGCTGGTATATATCATATTTCTTGTAGCGCTTGGCTCCCCACTTCGGTTTGTAATTTATTGGCATTGTTCCTATTCACCCCACAAAAGTTGAAATTTTTGTCATGAAAAATAAAATAAAAAATACGCACAATCAGCGTAAACGTAGTTGGTCCAAATTTTTTTTTTGTATAATGTAGGATAACCAACCTAACAAGGTGCAAACCCAGAAAAAGTGTATTTGCCTGTAAACCGATTTCCACAAACAAAGTTTTGACCATAATAAATAAATAAGAAAAAAATTTACCCAAGTGATTTTGGTCTCTGTGCAGTTGCAATATATTATTCAAAAAAGTTATCAGCCTTGAATTATCAATAAATTTAGGCAGTGGCTATTTGACCGGCTCCGGTCTTTGAATCTGAAACACTATTTGACCGGTCATGACGTCACTACATAAGCACTTTTTTCTTTTTCAAAGCAAAAGACGATAAGCACCTTAAGTTTTAAATTCAACACGTTTTTTTCAACTGAATCCGTGGCGCATACGTAACGTCTCGGGCTGCCATTCTAGAGGGAATGAGTTCGATTCTATCCGGAAGCGTTCCTTTTTTTTTTTAAATAAATTTTGACCCAAAGTGCATTTTTGTGGTCAATTTTTAATTTGAGTAGCCTACAGCCCATTTTTTTAAATCTTTCCAAATGTGAGTAATAAAGTTAAGTTTTTTTAATTTGTGAATAAAAGAATAACAGTTAACCTCTCAAGTACATGTAGCTCCACACAGAGTGAAATTTACATGCCTTTTGACTCCTTTTTATTTCTTTAAAAGTAATATCTAAAAAGACATTATTGACCCAAAAAGAATGTCTAAAAAGACATTATGAAAAGCAACTACGAACAAAGGCCAGTGTTTCGATCTCCCGACCTCTTCAGCGTAGCGTAGTAAAGTGAAAGTGGAAAGTTGTCTTGAAGGGTTGGTTGAGAGGATGATTTGAAACTTGACTGATTGTTGTGCGACAATGAGACTGGATTTAATTTTTAACTTCGGACTTCAGCGAAACGTAATCTTACAGCCTATCAGAAGGTGTGATTTTTTCAGAGAATTTGTTCTAAGAAATGAAAGGAATTTGTTAAAAATAAAGACTAGAAAAAACTTTTTTAATTCGTTTTGAAACTTTTTTATTCACTTGTTGATTCATTCATATCAGTTTGTATCCTTTTATAGTTAAAAAAAAGAAAGAAAATGAATGCTTCCGGATAAGTATCGAACTCATTCCCTCTAGAATGGCAGTCCGAGACGTTACGTATGCGCCACGGACTCAGTTGAAGTAAACGTGTTGAATTTAAAACTTATCGCGCTTATCGTCTTTTGCTTTGAAAGAAAAAAGTACCTACTTATGTAGTGACGTCATAACCGGTCAAATAGTGTTTCAGATTCAAAGACCGGAGCCGGTCTTTGAATCTGAAACACTATTTGACCGGTCATGACGTCACTATGTAGGCACTTCTTTCTTTTTCTTTTTCAAAGCAATAGACGAGAAGAGTGCCTATATAAGTTCTGAATTTGACAATTATGTTCAACTGATTGGGTGGCGCGTGGGATACCGTACCGTACGTCTTGGGTGGTGTTCTAGAGGGAATGAGTTCGATACTACGCGGAAGCGTTTTTTTTTTTGGCAGTGGCCATTTGACCGGCTCCGGTCTTTGAATCTGAAACACTATTTGACCGGTCATGACGTCACTACATAAGCACTTTTTTCTTTTTCAAAGCAAAAGACGATAAGCGCCTTAAGTTTTAAATTCAACACGTTTTTTTCAACTGAATCCGTGGCGCATACATAACGTCTCGGGCTGCCATTCTAGAGGGAATGAGTTCGATTCTATCCGGAAGCGTTCCTTTTTTTTTTTAACTAAATTTTTGAAAGTGGAAAGTTGTCTTGAAGGTTTGGTTGAGATGATGATTTGAAACTTGACTGATTGTTGTGCGACAATGAGACTGGATTTAATTTTTAACTTCGGACTTCAGCGAAACGTAATCTTACAGCCTATTAGAAGGTGTGATTTTTTCAGAGAATTTGTGCTAAGAAGTGAAAGGAATTTGTTAAAAATAAAGACTAGAAAAAACTTTTTTATATCAGTTTGTATCCTTTTGTAGTTAAAAAAAAAAAAAAAAAAAGGAACGCTTCCGGATAGTATCGAACTCATTCCCTCTAAAATGGCAGTCCGAGACGTTACGTATGCGCCACGGACTCAGTTGAAGTAAACGTGTTGAATTTAAAACTTAACGCGCTTATCGTCTTTTGCTTTGAAAGAAAAAAGTGCTTATGCAGTGACGTCATGACCGGTCAAATAGTGTTTCAGATTCAAAGACCGGAGCCGGTCAATTAGCCACTGCCTTTTTTTTTTAAATTTAAACTAAATTTTGACCTGAAGTGACTCAATCGTTAGGCTGCTGCATTTTTGTGGTCAATTTTTAATTTCAGAAGCCTAGAGCCCAATTTTTTATGTCTTTTCAAGTATGAGTAGGCTACTGTAATAAAGTCAAGAGTTTTTTAATTTTCTTGAATTTGAGAATTTCTTATGATAATTTTCCGTTCGTTATAAGAGGATGTGACCGTGTTTGCCGAACGACGCAAAAGTGTAATGCGTCGTTCGGCAAACACGGTCATATCCTATTATGACGAACGGAAAATTACCCAGAGAAATTCTCAAATTCAAGAAAATTAAAACCTCTAACTTTATTACTCATAGTTGAAAAGACATAAAAAATTAGGCTGTAGGCTTCTGAAATTAAAAATTGACCACAAAAATGCAGCAGCCTAACGATTGAGTCACTTCGAGTTAAAATTTAGTTAAAAATTTTTAAAAACGCTTCCGCGTAGTATCGAACTCATTCCCTCTAGAACACCAACCCGAAACGTACGGTATCCCACGCGCCACCCAATCAGTTGAACATAATTGTCAAATTCAGAACTTATATAGGCACTCTTCTGGTCTTTTGCTTTGAAAGAGAAAAAGAAAGAAGTGCCTATATAGTGACGTCATGACCGGTCAAATAGTGTTTCAGATTCAAAGACTGGCGCCGGTCAAATAGCCACTGCCTAAATTTACATATATCCGCAAAGCAAATTTTGTGTTTGAAATAGGCAGTGGCTATTTGACCGGCTCCGGTCTTCGAATCTGAAACACTATTTGACCGGTCAAGACGTCACTGCATAAGCACTTTTTTCTTTTTCTCTTTCAAAGCAAAAGACGAGAAGCGCCGACATAAGTTCTAAATTCAACACGTATTCTTCAACTCAGTCCGTGGCGCGTAGGGTTCGCCTCCGGCTGCCAATCTAGAGGGGATGAGTTTGATACTATCCGGAAGCATTCTTTTTTTCATTTTTTTTTTATCTAAATTTTGACCCGAAGCGCATTTATGTGGTCAGTTTTTAATTTGAGTAGCCTACAGTCCAAGTTAGTTAATAGTTCTCAAGTTAGTTATATACAATACTTCTTTTAAAAGAAATGATAATGGTAAAACCATTTTTTAAAGAAGTATTGTACACAACTAACTTGAGAGAAAAATGTAGGGTCGTTCGGCAACACACGTTCACTTATGACGATCGGAAAATTACCAAGAGAAATTCTCAAATTCCAGCAAATTAAAAAAACTCTAACATTATTACTCACATAAATGCAAAAATAATGAAAAAGGCAATATAACGCAAGAGAACAACTACACGCCCAGCAAGCTGATGCAAGAGAGAGGCCCAATTACGGATCCATAGGATGCACTGCCAAATGCCATTATTACTGCTGCACTGCCATTATTACTCACATTTGAAAAGACATAAAAAATGGGCTGTAGGCTACTCAAATTAAAAATTGACCACAAAAATGCACTTCGGGTCAAAATTTAGATAAAAAAGAAATGCTTCCGGATAGTATCGAACTCATCCCCTCTAGATTGGCAGCCAGAGACGTATCGCACGCGCCACGGACTGAGTTGAAGAATACGTGTTGAAGTTGGAACTTATATCGGCGCTTCTCGTCTGTTGCTTTGAAAGAGAAAAACAAAAAAGCGCTTAAGTAGTGACGTCATGACCGGTCAAATAGTGTTTCAGATTCAAAGACCGGAGCCGGTCAAATAGCCACTGCCTTTGAAATATTAAGTTTAACTATTTTTTTATTAAAAACATACAAAAATATATTTTTTGTCCCTATTCACCCCACAGTCCCTATTCACCCCAAATTACGTTATGTTAAATAGTAAAAAAAATTTTGCTTTCTGGGCTGTCATAGGCTAATGTACAATACAAGATCTTCCAGCCCTCTTGATAATGTAGGCCGAACATTGTTTTTATTAAGACGAAAATAATTGAGTTTGGCACATGATAACTGGAGTTTTTGCATCATGACTGGATCCCTAAAGCACTTCATCAACAACAATACTATAGCTTACTGCTTAGTTACCACTTGCCGCTACTATTCCAAACCAGAGAAATAAAATAAGAATTAAGAAAGTCAGAAAATGATGGTAACAAGTAACAACCCAATGAAATGAACCCATTGCAAAAAGTAGGTTAAAGCAGCCAATCAAATTCGTGAATCGTGATTCGTGATTGTCGAAAAACCACGTGATCGAAGATACGGCTTTTCAGAAACAGAGTTGCCAGAGAACCCCAGAAAACAATTTACTTCAATTTTATTATTTACTGCTGGGGCAAACATGTAGATTACAGAGCGGCAAAGTCAACACACGAATTTGACACGAACAAAAATGAAAGATCGCACAACCTAAAAGTTTAAAATATTCATCGATTAAGCAGTGTTATAAGCACTATCTTAAAAGTGCACAGCCCCCAAACCTAAAACCAACAGTATTAGTTTGAAATTCGGACTTATTAGGACAAATTACAAAACAATGTTTTAGGCTAGGACTAGGTACACTCATTGAATAAGTTGGTGAGGAAAGGGGCGATTATTGGTGAGGATAGTTTGAAAAATTTTATAGGTATTTTATTATGTCTTGTACTTTTAGAGAAAGTAAGATTATTAAGATATTTTAATTCGTCTTGATTGACTGGTTTCAGTAATGATAAGCCTACCATATTTTCATCGCCTAAAAAGAGGACACGTTTCGCCAGTAAGTAGAATTTTACGCTTGAAGAATCTTTTACATCTTTTTAGATCATTATATGTAGTATAAGCCTACGCAGCAAAAGTTACCAAAAAAAAAAACAAGAAAACAGATTGACTGAACGTTTACCTTACTTTTTCTCATTTTTAGTAACGTATTTTTTAGAACCTTCTACCCTACGTGACAATCTGGAAGCTTCTTTAAACTTGCTTGTTTACGTTTAGTGCAACGTGACAGAACAATGAGTCCTTATGATGTAACATTACGTAACCTTCTCGAAGTTACTAGACCGAACAACCCTCTATAAATAGCGGTGTAAATTGATGAATTATTATTATGAGTTTATTATGAGAGTTGTGTTATGAGTTGTGGATTGGTAATAGGTGCAGAGATTATTGTTGATTGAGAGTTGAAGTAATTGAATACAAGCAAATGAGAACTGGTGCTGATATAAATTGTCTTTGAAATTAGAGTTATTTGAGAAGCCGTTCGTTAAAGTCCTTCAAGAATTTTCATTATTATTACACCAGTAGAAATATTCGACATTTAATTGACTGCCTTTCGGTAATATCCCATTAAACTACGTCATTGAACCTTTCCAAGTCTCTTTCCTGGTAAGATATAGAAAGAAACCCTGACAGCACCCATGATTGTGGAAAATAAAAACAACGAAGAGATTAATTAACTCATATTTTTAACATTAGGCCTAAGCAATGACATGTGATGTTGTTTAGAGAGAAATTCTGAGCTCAAAAATAGGAAGGGGCCTCACAAATGAATTAGCCTAGGGCCTCTCATGGTCTAAATCCAGCCCTGGGTAAAGGGATTTTACAGTAGATGCCATGGAAGGACCAATTTCTGTGAAATAATCATTAAAACAGTTATTTATTTATGCAGGGTCAGATATTTTTTCATTGCCAGTGCTAATTATTTCTTCTGGTATGTGATCTGTGTGCTTATGTTTGTACTTGATGATGTCATTCTTGGTTTTCCATATATTTCCAGCGTTGTGCTTGCTTTGCGTAATAAGAAAACTGTAATGCATTTTTTTTTGCTTTCTCTTTGGTATGAGTGTGTGTTGTGTATGTTGCTTGTGCAGAAGTGTTTGTTGGGTCTTGTGTTTTTAAGTAATATAGGGGTTTTGATGGAGTTCAAAATTCCTTTTGTTAGCCATGGTTTGGTCTTGAGTTTTCTTTCTCTTCGAGACAAAAGTCGTAATGATCCATGCTTATTTCAAATTTCATTAAATTCATTCATTCATAGCTTGTCACGCCAGTGTCGGAGCCAGGCAAGAGCATTGTTTGTGATGTTTTTGAGGTCGTTGTCATCATATGAAGGGCTAAGGGGGCAGTTGGTGAGGATGTGCTTCATCGTCTGATTGTCTAGGCCGCAATCACACGTTGGGTCAGGAGTCATCTTCCATCGGAAAAGATTGCTTTTATTTCTCCCGACTCCGCAGTGGGCTCTGTTTAGGCAGCACCACTCGCTTTTCTCAAGGGTGGTAGTTTGTTGTAGACTTTCGGAAGGACTTGGGATGGCAGTGGTCACAGCGGTGAACCATAATCTCTTCGTGGGAAAATTGTAACATAAGATTCCCAAATCCGTTCGTCTGCATGTAATGACCGAAAAATAAACACTCTTTTGAAACGTCTATTCAAAAGTGTATTCCTGTAAAATTAGCCCGCGGCTATCGAAAATGGGACGCAACACCGTACGCCTCTAAAACTGTCACTACAGAACAGATTACTTGGATAAAAGACGGAAAATTTGTCCAGCTAGCAAGCACCAAGCAAACAGTTAAATATGCGACTGACTTCCAACAAACAATTTTACGAATGACTAGAATAATTTGCGATATCTCAAATGCACGTAGACAGTAACTGTGACGCAATAATGAAAGACATTTATGAAGTCATTCAAACAGGTGTTCAAGCGACTAATGCAATATTTCCTCAGGTCTTACGACCGATGGTGCAATATTTGGACATTTTCTAGCAATTTCCATGACGTAAGATGCCAGCTAGGTTAAGTAGACCATAACGGTTTTTATATGACGTTTGATTTGGTGAACAAAATTGTCAAGAACAGGCAGGATGTTGTGTCCTATCGGGTTCAGAGGTCCACATTTCTAGTCGTGCAGCTGTCGCGCTTGTGTGTTCCAATGGGCCGACTTTGATGAAGCTTTTGCGTGACTTGAGTCTTGCTGGAATAAATTTGTGTTCATAGAGAGGGTGGCGTTGGTCGGATATTTGTTTTACTCTTTCCTTTTTTGTAGCGACTTCTCTTCGGATATGAGGTGGAGCTATAGTTGCTAAGTTGTAGAGGTCGGAGATTGGTGTTGGACGGAGTGTGCCAGTTATGATTCTACATCCTTGGTTTAATTCGGAGTCAATTACTTTGGTGTGGCTTGACCTAGCCCATACTGGAGCGCAGTATTCAGCGGTCGAATAACAGAGAGCCAGTGCTGTTTGCTTCAGTGTGTGCTCATCTGCTCCCCAGTTTAAGTTTCCAGCTTTTGAAAAAGGTTATTGCGAGGAGATAATTTTTTTTTAAGCTTCAGTATGTGTGTCTTATAGGATAGGGTCCTGTCCAGTGTTATGCCAAGTTATACAGGAAAGGGGGTATATTGTAAAGCAGTGTTTTCCCAATTGATGATAAGTTTTTGGCTAGCCTTATGATTGTTAAAGTGAAAGCATGTTACTTGGGTTTTGGAAGGGTTTGCATTTATGCTCCAGTACTTGTAATATGTGGAATACTCGGAGAGTGCTCCTGTTAAGGTCTTTTCTATCACCGAGAAGTTTTTTGATTGGGTAGCTAGGCAGAGGTCGTCGGCATAAATGAAACGACGTACGTTGGGGGGTTTTGGTTGATCATTGGTGTATAATTATGTTAAATAATATAGGTGCAAGGACATCATAGGTGCATTAGCATAGGTGCATAGGTGCATTGGGGATCATGTTGAGAGCCTTCACGTGGCGATCCCCGTTAATCCTTTACAGGAGACTAATCTTAACACTACACTCCAGTTACTGCCGGAGAGAGCATATTTCATTAAATGTAGGCTATCGATGAAAAGACTAAATTTATCATGAACTGGATCATTCCTTTCTGTGTAATGGTTGGTCAAGCTATTTTCAAAATCACAAACGAATTCATCAGCAACAAAGTTTTTCATATTTCTTGCTTTTGTGTATATTTTTCTTGTTTGGGTTTTATAGAGTTGTTACGGACAATCTTCAAATCAAACGTCACATAGAACCGTTGTCTACTGAACCTGACGTCTTACGTCATGGACTGTTGCTAGAAATAAGCAAAGATTGCATCACCTTTGTCACACCTGTGAAACATTACATAATCGTTAAATCTTGAATTACGAGATATGGTGTAAGCCAAATTTAACAGGTGCATGAATAGCTTCATAATGCTTATCATTATTACGTCACAGAAGATGGTTACGTGCGTTTGAAATATCGTAATCTATTCTCTCATTCTTAAAATTGTTGCTTGAAAAGTTGATCGCATATTAAAACGGTTTTGCTTGTGTTTACCAACTAAACGAAATTTCCGTCTTTATCTCAGTAATTTGTATTGTAGTGACAAGTTTTGGTAACGCCTAGAACATCACACAATTAAGGCGAAAGAGAAAATTGAAAAAAGAAAACTAGATGCAAAATTAAACATCTCGCTTTTCCTTTTATCACAAGTTTCAAAGTAACTACTTTCAATTCTCTCATTTTCGCAAACCATCATTTTTTTCCGATTAGTTTTCTTTTTTCAATTTCTCTTTCGCCTGAGTTGTGTGATGTTCTAGGTTTTTCTTTTTCCACAAGTTTTAGTGGGTAGCCTACGGTATTTTCTCCATTCTTCGACAGCCTTGGGGCTATTTTTACAGAAATACAATTCTTGAATAGACGTTTTCAGAAGAGTGTTTCTTTCGGTCATTGCATACAGACGAACGGATCGGGGAAATTTATGTTACAATTTTCCCACGAAGAGATTATGGTTTCCGTTGTGACCAAGAGTTTATCACAACTACAATCGGAAAGTGATCAGAAACATCGTGAATTAGAACATGGCATTGAAGTTTATTTGTTTGGTCATTGCTGTAGGCCTATACATGATCGATTAAAGTTGAACTTGTGGAAGTTACACGGGTTGGAGATTGCACTAATTGATTGCAGCCAAAAGTGAGAAATGCATCAATTGCATCACAGTAATTTAATTAAACAGTAATTCATCACAGCCTAATTTTCTAAAACCATGTTTTCATATTTTCAACATTCTGAAGCCTTTTCGCCATTTTGATGCAGTCTAGTGTATTTATTGCCATTTCATGGAGGCAACTTGTTAGCCTACTTGACTTGTAGATCGTATGGTTTTCCATTCCAAAGCCAATCAAAAGCAGGGTTGTCAGATTAGTTGTAGCCTTCCCTTCCAGATTGCATGTTAGTTTGATTCTAAATTATTCTAAATTTATTCTAGACATTTCATTTTAAGTCTAAAACAAAATACCATTAAATACGCAGTGTATGTTTGGTCACAGCGGTAAACCATAATCTCTTCGTGGGAAAATCGTAACATAAGATTCCCGGATCTGTTCGTCTGTATGTAATGACCGAAAGAAACACTCCTTTGAAACGTCTATTCAAATTTGTATTTCTGTAAAATTAGCCACCTGGCTGTCGAAATTGGAATGCAACACCGTACACCACTAAAAACTTGTCACTACGATACAAACTACTTAGATAAAAGACGGAATTTTCGTCCAGCTGGCAAGCACTAAGCAAACAGTTAAATATGCCTCCAACTTTCAAGCAACCATTTTACGAATGACTAGAATAATTTGCGATATCTCAAACTCACGTAAACAGTAACTGTGACGCAATAATGAAAGACATTGTCACGCAATTCAAACAGGTGTTCAAAGGTGGTGATGCAATGTTTCATCAGGTCTTACGAACGATGGTGCAATATTTGGACATTTTCTAGCAATTTCTATGACGTAAGATGCCAGCTAGGTTAAGTAGACCACAACGGTTTTTATATGACGTTTAATTTGGTGAAAATTGTCCGTAACAATGTTGTAAATATGATATAACTTACAATAAGTAGTGGTGAGAATGTTGAAATGTTGAAATGAAAATATCCCTACGATAAGATGATGCCAGCACATTTTTTATCAAGTTTTGTAGCCTTTGTTCACCCCAATTTTATATCTGTGCCTGCGTGCTTGTTGAAAAAGTTTGTCAAATGGTTGGCAGTGTAAACGATGTATGCTAACAAATGAACACAGCAAGTGAAAGAGCAACTGTTGTTTCTTTATATCATTAGAATTCTTGAAAAATGTACCGTCAACCGGGGCTACTTTGATTTTGGGGGCTTCTATGATAATGCTATCATAGTAGCTTCATGCACATTTTTCGGAAGTTTATCTGCAATTTTTGCATAGTTCACAGTTTAGTCCATTTCTGTATTTCCAATTAAAACATGCAATAGAACCATACTTATACATTTTTGTGTTTTGTAGCTATTTGGTCTCAAAATTTGGTCTCAGGGTTTAAAGCCTGTGGAATTTTCCCAAAAGACCGAGAGCAAGTGCTGAAGCGACTGCCACCTGCCAATTCTCAGCCAGTTCAAGAAGTGCTTGGTAATGCAGTCGCCACAATGCTTGAGGAATATATTTACCAAGACAAACAGCATCAAGAAAATGTGGTCCCAAGATAACTCCAGGAGCAGCAATTTCATCATGTGATATTGCTGATTTAAATTCATCTCGATCTGATGCAAGAAAACGCAAACGTGCTGCTGCAGGGGTGCAACCCAATGATTCCAGTGAAGTTGAAAGGCAAGTTTGCGCCATCTGCAACCTCTTGGACCCTCCACGAGGTAGAAGCAGAGATGTGGATTGGGAGGGATGTGACAATTGTGATTTGTGGTATCACAAAATTTGCCTCAGAGACAATGGTGGATTGAGTGCCTCCGATTATTGCAGCTGTGCTTAACAATGTTTTTTTGACACTTACTGTATGTTTTTTATTGCTGTGATGTTTTGTTTAATGCAAAAAATTATCAGAAAAGCCCTAAGGGAGGGCTACAATGAACATTTTAGGTATTTACAATGTATTATCATAGTAGCCCCAACCCAGGGGCTACTACGATAATTTTTTAAAGTTGAATAAAAAAAAGTGTGAAAACATAAAAATGATTTTTTTCTATTTTATTGAGAAGCTTAGGACCAAAGTGTTACTCATTCAAGAAACAGACCCTTTTTGAGCAACATGTGAGAGAGGAGGCAAAGAAATGTCCTGAATCTTATCATAGTAACCCCGGTTGACGGTACGTAGGGTTGCCTCCTGCTGAGAAGCCTTGCCCAGTTTTTGCCTGTTTGTGTAAGAGCTACCTTTAATAAGTTAATCGCTGTACATCTGCTAAAAAGTATCATACCGTACATACAAATATTAGCCTACCCTAAAAGCGTTTCCAGAAAGCACTATAATCCATTATTTGAGTGTAATTTTGCAAAAATTTTTCAGGGGGCATGCCCTCGGACACCCTAGAATACGCGTGTCTTCAAAACGTTCTTACCCCCCATGAGTTTTATTGCTTCCCTTCAATCCCTTGCTCAACCCACCAGGATACGCCACTGCGTAGAGCCATATTCTTCCTACAATAAACTTCACATACGCTTGGATTTTTGAACTTCTTTGATGCAACAAAATATGAAAATCAATAAATACCGTAGCCTACCGGTACTTAACAATAACTACGGTACTGTATTCTGTAACAACTTAAAAACATAACAGATTAAAAGTAAACTTAACATAGGCCTACATGGAAATATAACCCAGTGTTAAGTGTGCGGAAAGTCCTGTCAGCTAACTAGGTTGCGTCACACTTCTCACAAACAGGCTTTCGCGCCAGAGAGCGTGCAATTCAGCAACAAAGTTTCAAAGAAAGAGACGGAACTAGGGCAGAAAGTTACGCGCACGCGTTGCAGCTACTAAATGCAATGAAAAAAAGACAATTACCGAAACAATCTAGACTTGTCTAAACAATCCCAATTTGCTTCTAAAAATTATTCCAGATTCCAGACATTCTTTTTCTCTACTAGACAGTTCGTTTTGATTCCAGATCTGGAATCAATTATTCCAATCTGACAACCCTGATCAAAAGCAGTCCTTTAAACAAAGTCTACGCATTAGCCCAAAGTGGGACAAAAATCTTTATTACATCATAATAGCCTATTGGGTATCCCAAGACAAACAACAAAAAACTTTGTTATTGGTGAAATGCATGCATTTTCAAACTTAATTTGGGACGAAAAGTATTATGTCGAGAAAAATTGGAAACAAGCAGGATATTGCAAGCGACAGCCTTGCTAATTACAGCAAAAAGTCGATGCAAAAAGGAAGGAGTTTGAGCACAGCAGCCAGCGCATTCACAGCAAGAAAGGTTTCTGCTAGAAGTGGACCGCAATCAGAGCTAGGTAATGTTATTCCTCAAATTCAGGTCCCGCTCTTGGATTCTTCACCACCTGCAAACAATTCTCCTACATTATTTTTGAAAAAAGTAAACAGTACGCACGATAGCGACATTTGTGAAAGTGAAAGGATTGCAAAAGATAATGTTCAAACTATGCCGAAAAAAGAAAATAGTTTTTCAATCAAAGAACACCTCTTTTCGTCATTGAAAAAACTTGCTTTTTTCAAATCGGACTCCAGTGCAGGCTCCCAAAATCCAGCAGAAAGCTCAACCAACTCTGTTGTAGAAAAGGACTTGACCGATGTTAGAAACGATTCCAACGTAAACGGCAATGCTTCACTTCTTCCAGAGTCAACAGTCACGGCAGTAGGCCTAAGTGTAACTGTTGTTCCAGAGGACAACAAATCGAAAGTAAATTCTGAAATTAAATCTTTCCATGGACATGCGCAGGAAGCAGCTCAGCCAGGAACTGCCTTGAATATATTGAATCCTAAATTAGTTAAAACTGAAAGCAAATCTTTATTCATACTAAGACCACAAAATATTTCACAAAATAGAACAAGCTCAGATAGGTTGTCAGTAGGTACTCCAATAATTGATCTTGAAAAACAGTCTTTGAGAATAGAACATGAGAAAATTTTATTGGAACAACAAAGACGGGAAAAACAAAACAAGCTTTCCCAAAAGATCTCTGTAAGAAATAGTGGGGACTTAATAAACCGCAGAGTATCACCAGGAACAACTGAGTCCGAGCTTAAATCCCTAAAAGCTGGATCTAATAATAGACTTTTTACTAGAAGAAACACAGAAGAATCTTTTAAATTACCACGTTCTATTGATGGTTACAACACAACTGCATCCTCTAATAAGCTGGATCAGCAACATTCTTCCAAAAAACTGCTTTTTCCTCCCAATTCTAATTTTTCTTACTCTGGTTCCAGCTTGCTATCAAACGAAAGTGACCAAAGTTCCCAAGGCCAACAACTGAAGCCATCGCGTTTCTTAGCTGCAGCACAAGATGTAGGCAAGCAGCTTAGGGCAAAATCACTTATAGAAAGATGGGGAGAGATGACTCAGCACGGTCAATTTGTCAATGACCAAGACCATTTAGTTTACATGCGAAATGCAAAGAGACGTTCTATGATTGATTTGCCGGACTCGCTTATTTCAGGAGTAAGGGATGAAGTATATCCAATATTACAAGTATGTTAATTTTTATTTTTTGTGCTTAAAGCGTAGACCTACTTTGAGGTAGGGGTAGTTCGGGGCAAAACAAGTCGTCAGGTAAAACCGGTCAGTTTGATGTTAATCAAGCATAACTCTTTGTCTTGAAAAAGATTCACTCAAACAAATGCTTCAGCGCAGTTAGTGGTTCATTTGCGCAGGGATATCTAACGAAGGGGATGCGAAGGCTCACAGCGATTGCCTTATTTTCACAACACCAGAAGAGCGGTAGTAGGTAAGCTACTGTGTTAAACATGCAGTTCTTTTTCAATTTGCAGAAAGTTTTGTAGTTCAGCTGATACGGCAAACTACAGAAGACAGTTAGCAAATGTTATGTAGAGCATATTAGAATACTTGTTTGGAAAGACAGTTCAAAGGTTACCAGTCATCTGTTTTTCTTAACTCCATATAAAGCTTGTTATTTGTTTTTGAAGCCATAAGGTATTTTAATATGTTAAAACAGAGATAGAACACGCTTACGACACCAGCAGCCAGTGGCGTACCCAAGATTTTCTCAAGGAGAGGGTCAATCACTTTTTTTTGAATTGAAACAAATTGTAAAAAACGCTTATTTGCTAATAATAACCACTAACCAGTTCAGTTCAGTTGTTTTTATTTCTGACCATCATATCAAAAACAATACACGTCATCATAGCAAAGGTCGAGAAAAAGGTAGAAGCGACAAAACGCGAACGTTAAAACGTGCTTGTGACCAAAGTAAGTTATTGAGTTGAAAAAAATTTGGTACGTTCGCAACACCTTCAGAAAAATTTAAGATGTAAAGGGAAAATAAAAAATAAAATGTTCCAAAAAAATAAAATAAAAAACATAAATTTAGGCTATAGCCTAGCTTTATTAGCCCACATAGCTTTAGCTGATATATTTAAGATTTGTATGGACAGTTGCTATGAAAATCGGCCATGGTGCGTTATCAAGAGTGCTGATGGTCGTGAGGGGAACACGTCTTGATGCGTTTAGCTCATAGCAAATAAGAGCAAGGCAGGCAAAGAAAACCCCACAAAGAAATCCTACCACGGGCAAAGCCATTTCAAGCGCAACGCACCATGCCTTGCACGAATCACAAAATAGATAGGCCATAACTTGACGACATGAAAACAATGACAAAAACAAACTAGCAAAAACAACATCATCATCTTGCGAAAATCCAATTATACCCAGAAAAGTTATGTCTTGAAGATATCAAGCGTGCTTTGTTACAAAGTTGCGTTGATAAAGCGATAATTTTAGACCCCAGTCAGCTAAACTCGTCACCTCCACACCGATCCAACGTTAGCAAACGTTGAATTAATGCAAAAATGACAGGCGTCGCTAGCTGGGATGTAG
The DNA here is from genome assembly GCF_918807975.1 of Aplidium turbinatum. NCBI lineage: Eukaryota > Metazoa > Chordata > Ascidiacea > Aplousobranchia > Polyclinidae > Aplidium > Aplidium turbinatum. The sequence goes on along the minus strand of NC_137480.1, from coordinate 16,359,455 downwards.
TAGTGGCATGTCACAGTAATATGAAAAATTTGGGTTACCCTATGTTTTACACGTTAAACCAAAATAAAAGTAAAAAAACTCAATTCGGCATATTACGTAGAAAAAATTGCAGACAAATAGATAATAGCATGACAATCCAGTCCAAGACATTAATATAAAAAATAAAAAAAACTGGTTGGAGCACCTGGCCACCGTACAGTTAGCCTACAATTGCAAATTTTCACGTAATTGTAGGCTACCGACTACTGTAAATACTTAGTTGTGATTGATACTTTTTGTTGTACTGTAGTGTATTATTGCAATTAAAAAAAAAATGGTCCAAATTACAATTGCATTTGATAAGTTGCATGGACATCAGGGCGTCTCTGGGGTGGTAAAAGGATAAACCCTCGGCCCCAGAGAACGAAGAAAGAAGCCAGAAAAAGTCCCAACATCCTACAGCTTAACGTTGAAGGCCTTACGACTGCTAAAATCGATGTCGTACAAAGAGTAGCTCAACAACAAAAGGCCCTTATCATCATCCTCCAGGAGACCCACTGCCACAGCGCAGACAGGCTAGTGATCCCAAATTACTCACTAGCTGGGTCAATCCTAAGCAGGACACACGGCCTAGCCACGTTTGTCCACGAGAAGCTGAACTGGAGACTGGTTGAACAATCCCCTTCAGACTCAGAGATTGAATGGCTAAGTGTGGACGTCAACGGCTACAAAATCGTAAATATCTACAAGCCACCTCCCTCGCCATTCACTCCGACGGCCATCCCAGTGTACCCCCACCCCTGCCTCTATGCTGGCGATTTTAATTGCCAGCACGTCGACTGGGGATACCGCATCACCAGTCCTTCTGGTGCATGTCTGGCTAACTGGGCATCAAATAACAACTATGCCCCACTGTACAACCCCAAAGACGAAGCCAGTTTCACATCCGGGCGATGGGGCACTGGAACAAACCCAGACAGGGCCTTTGCTAGCACTGGCAACGACAATCAGCTTCCGGACAGACGTGTGCTACAGAAGTTCCCTCGGTCCCAACACCGACCTTCTCTCATTACCGCAATACCGCTCAAGACACCAATTCCGAGTGAACCAGTCAAGCGGTGGAACTTCCGTAAAGCCGACTGGAATCGCTTTAGCCTCCTTACCAACAAGTTCACAAATGAGTTACCTCCACCTAACTGTCGCAATGTGGACGAGGCCTACCAGGACTTTTGCAACACCATCTTAACATGTGCCAAACAAGCCATCCCTCGCGGTCGTAGAAGTAACTACACTCCGTGCTGGGATGCAGAGTGCTAGCGCCTCTATCAATCTTTTGTTAGCTCTTCAGATGGTCAAACAACACCCTCAGCCGCCAAGGCTCTTCTGGAAAGACTCGATGCAAAAAGAAAAGAACGCTGGACAGAGACCATCCAATCTATCGATCTCTCGCACTCAAGCCGTACAGCGTGGAGCACACTCAATAACCTTACGGGACGATCAAGACAATCACCCTGACAATGTCCCATTCCTGCTAATAAGATCGCATCACAGGTAATAAAAAATGGGATATATAAGCCGTGTGATCGTACCTCCGATCGGTTTGTTACCAAAGAAGTGACAAAGCTTTGGAAGATCAACACACCTGACCAGGAGAGCATTTCTAGCTCCTTCTCACGGAGCGAATTCAATGCTGCCCTCAAGCACCTAAAACCTGGTAAGGCCCCTGGTTCAGATAGGATATGTCCAGAGCTTATCATCCACGCTGGTTATATTCTAAAGTCCTGGTTATGCGATTTCCTGTCGTCCTGCCTGCGCCGCCTCAAGATTCCTAAAGTATGGAGAAGATCTCTGGTCGTCGCGATCCCTAAGCCAAACAAACCACTAGACGATGCAAAGAGCTATCGCCCCATCTCCTTGCTCTGCATCCCTTTCAAGATCCTTGAGAGACTGATCTACGCCCGTGTCGAACCAATAATTGACCCACTGCTTCCCAACGAACAAGCTGGATTCCGACACGGGAGGTCAACTGTAGACCAAGTCACACTACTAACTCAGGATATTGAGGAGAGTTTCTCGGCAAAAAAGAAAGCGGGGGCTGTTTTTATCGACCTAACAGCAGCCTATGACACTGTTTGGCACCGTGGCCTAGCCTACAAGCTACTCCGCCTACTCCCTGACAGGCACATGGTCAAAATGATCATGGAACTCATCCACAACAGGAGTTTTACCCTTACCACCGGAAGCGGAAAACCAAGTAGACTGCGGCGACTCAAAAACGGTGTCCCACAGGGATCAGTCTTGGCTCCCCTCCTTTTCAACGTCTATACGCATGACCTACCATCAACAACATCTCACAAATATGCATATGCTGATTTGGCCATCTTGCACTCTGCGAAAGACTGGCAATCATTACAAACGACGTTGAGCCAAGACATGACGACCATATCTGGATACCTTCATCAATGGAAACTGAAGCTCAGCGAAAGTAAAACTGTGACGGCAGCCTTCCATCTCAACAACAGGGAGGCAAAACGTGATCTGAAAGTGACCGTTAACGGCAAAATTCTGCCGCCCTGCCCAGAACCAACATACCTTGGGGTTACACTTGACAGGTCACTCACATACCGTCACTATTTACAGTCACTACGCAAAAAGCTGACATCTCGCGTCGCCCTGCTAAAACGTTTGGCAGGCACAACTTGGGGCGCAGGTGCTGACACCTTGCGCACTGCAACCCTGGCTTTGGTTCACTCCACTGCTGAATACTGCGCCCCTGCCTGGTGCCGCAGTGCCCACACCCGCCTCATCGACAGCCCAATCAACGACGCATTGCGAATTGTGACTGGATGCCTGCGCCCAACTCCAACAGAGTATTTACCAATCCTTGCAGGCATCCAACCTGCTGAGCTTTGCCGAAAGGGAGCCATTATACACCTGGCTCGCCGGGCGGGGGATCCTGACCACTTGCTCCATGCAAAACTCAACATCCCACCTCAGGAATCTCCCCGGCAACTAAAGTCAAGACACCCCTTTGTGCCAGCTGCTGTTGAATTACTACAACCATTCAGCGATCGTGCCATCAGCGCAGCACACTTCATGGAAGACACTTGGAATGCAGCATGGTGCGCCACCGACACCAAACTACATGGTTTTATGCCCCACCCGGTGGCGCGCCCCCCTGGTATGGACCTTCCTCGGCCGACTTGGGTCAAGCTCAACAGAATCCGAACCGGAGTCGGTCGCTTCCATTCCAACATGCACAAGTGGGGTCTGGCTCCCTCATCGGCCTGCGAATGCGGCGCGGAGGAACAAACTGCTGACCATGTCGTTCTCGAATGTCCCATCTACAAGGCACCAAGTGGAACGCATGGTATAGCAACGCTGGACGAAGCTACACTCACCTGGCTCTCCACCACCTGCCCTGAAATTTGATCTAGTCTCAAACGAAAGAAGAAGAGATAAGTTGCAAGCATGATATCCGTATTTTTATTGCGCCGCTAGTTGGGGTTCAAAAAGGACTTTTACATTGCAACCTAATCTTCATCAAATGCAATTCTCTTTTGATATTTTTTGCAAATCTCCTTTCTGTCTTTGATAAAATCAAACAATAAAAGATCATAGATAAACATGTTAATTTGTAGTAATTGAAACGTGTAACTGTAATTGGTTACATTTGGAAGTAATTGTAATGTAGGGTAATTAAAAATGGTGCAGTAGCCTAATTGTAATTGAACTGAAAACTGTTCCATCTCTGATATGAACAAGATCTTCTTCAGCCATTCCATTTTCATAAATCTTACAACCAGTGGCGTAGCAGCCACTTGGCGGTTCTGGCTCTGCGCCAGGGGCGGCAGGCTGCAAGAGGGCGGCAAAATGAGGCTGCACAGTGCACAGTGCACACAGCACGAGAAATGAAGTACCGGTAATGCAAAAATAAATAAAAAGTAAAACAAGAAAATGATTTACAAAGAGACAGCTAGCAGGTTTACCGGCATACACCACTTGAATGATATGTTTGGATTTTTGAATCTTCACGCGCTGCTGCAAAGCGAAAGTTACAATGGATTCACCAACACTTTTAAAAGTACGTATGACGACGGGGTGGACTTTTTGGAGTTAACTGTGGAAATTGACAGATTTAAGAGGCTGGTGCGAAGCAGTGAAACCACGTTTGATTGTAATGCAACAGCGTTTGATGTTTTACAGTGGTTAGCTAAATCACACCTAGGGGAAGGTCTATAGTTAGTTGAGCCAGAAATCGATGTTTCTGCAATAAAAATTTAACGACAAACTTTACCAAAAATCCGAATCCATCATGATAAATTTCAGTTTTTTGCGGTTCTTGTGAGCATGTTTGTGTTTGCGACTGACCCCGATTCATATCATTTATCGGCATTTTGAAATTGACACTCAGCCGGCTCAAATGATACCCTAAATTTCACGGTTGAGCCACCCATTGTTCACGGTTGATCTACTATTATTTCACTTCCAAAAGATATCCCAAAAGAAAGCTCAATCTCCATCAAACACAATAAACCCTTCTCTTGAAATCTTGCAAATAAGCAATCAAAAAATGTTTAAACTGTGTATTGTGTCTAGTGTCTTAAAATGAAATAACAATGAAAACTGAACGAACAGAAATTTATATTACTGAAAACACTGAGAATCATTGAATAGGAAACTTTGCACGAAGGTGCTTTTACCTTTCTGAAAGGATTTCGCAAGGTTTGTGAAGAAAACGAACATTTGCAACCAGTGGCGTTGCTATCGAAAAATATAAGGGGGGAGTGCTAAAAAATTACCCTCAAACTGGCACATTACAGAAAGAATTATTTTTATGGAAGTTTAAGGGGGGCAGTGGACCGCCCCCCCCCCCCCCCCGGCTACGCCACCAGTTCTACGCATCAATTACAGTACGGTACAACAAAACTAGGGCAGTACGTAAGGACCATCGGCTCATAAACTACATTCCTTATGACAAAGACATGGCTCAACCGTGAACATTGCAAGTGGCTCAACTGCAAACATCGCCGCCATTTGCAAAATTCATGAAAAATTGCCAATAACCAACTGGCTAATCAAGCAACGAGAACTACTAAAACAAAGAGTAAGTTACCCTTACCTTTTGCAGAATTTCGATTAAGACAACGATGAAACATCGTAGGAAAAAATAACACATTTCTTATTTCTCTCAAAACTACTTTTACCTACCATTATACATTTAACAGCTTCACAATTTTTCTGCTTGTAGAAAATCCCTAAAACTACATGTGCTGATGGACTTCAAGTTTTTCCATATTTTCGTTATGAAACGGTTGACTAATCATGCACGACGTTGCGATAAAACCGGATGGATCAACCATTACCCAGCTCAACGGTTGACTAATCATGCACGACGTTGCGATAAAACCGGATGGATCAACCATTACCCGGCTCAACTCACCAAACCTTTCCTACTTGATTCGACACCATATTTATGCTTGTGTCTGAAACTTTATCTTACCATTGGTGTTTCAATTGCGAGCTGTGAGAGGACTTTCTCAAAGCTCAAAATGATAAAGTCGTATTTACGTTCTACCATGAATGATGATCGGCTATCAGCTCTATCGATTCTTTCTATAGAAAGAGACTACATTCAAAAACTTGATTTTGAAGATATTATCGCTGATTTTGCTTCGGCGAAAGCTCGAAAAGTTCAATTTTGAGGCGGCTATTGATCTCATATTTGCCTAATACATTTGTTGTCCATTTTTTGTCTTTTATTTTTGGCCTTAACGTTGAGACAGTGAGGCTTCTTTCTCAAGCAATATAGAACTTCTGAGACGCGGCACATTATTTGTAATTATTTTTATTGAAAAGATTGCTTGAACATGAAACTATTTCAAAATTTGCTGCAGTCTACTTAAGGCGGCATTTTCAACGAAAGCCAGGGGCAGCAGCATATGCTCCTACGCCACTGCTCACAACACGAATCTAGAATTTTCTCACCATTGATTTATATTTAGGACACATTGAAGCAGTACAAACTTGAGCTGGGAAATACTCACATCTTAACCTTTGAAATGCAAAGAAGAATTCAGACATTGAAGGAACAGATAAATAATTCAAGTGCAAAGGAAGTTTAACAAGAAAACGAGAACATTACCTACTCAATCGATGTTATCCAGCTTTGTAATTTCAAAAGCCGATTTATAGGCTTATTTGTAATTGAATTAAAACGTCGAATGATCAGCCTTCGTAAAAAATAATAGTGCCGCTCTGAAATAATGATTTTACACCAAGCATAGGCTAAGCGTCGTAACCTACTAAACTGCTTGGTCTGGAGATTTTGATGCAAAAACACATGAAATACACGTGGATGGATTACTGCAAAATGACAGCAAAGGTTTAATCAGCCTCCACAGTAAACATGTGGCTCACCGTACGCAAATTTGTAAATTATAGTGGCTTGATCCAAAATCGAGGGAATTTGACCTAAAAGAAAAAATATTTTTTTTAAAGAGCAATTTTTTTCTCCAGTTTTAGCTTGCATGTTACATTAGTTCGCCTTAAAGCTCTCTTTTGCGAGTATTATTTCATATCGTTGAAACGTCTCGCGTTGTTGAAACGATGTCAAAATGGAGTTTTACAACTTTATCTGTAGCCTACTTCAGTAGCAATGGATCTTATAGACATAGACCCTGGCATGAAGACATTGCACTGGTTTTAACAATTGGGAGATTTTGCCTGAATTGCTGCTATGCCCCATAAGCGAGAAGAAGTAATGCTTTAAACAATTCTCTTGCTTTCATCATAAATCGAGTAAAAAGCAGTTTCATTTAGGTTTGCTGGCTGTGCAAATTTAAAATATTAATTTTTAAAAACTGTTTTATTTAAACGTTTTTGGTTTTGCCATATTTTCCTTTTGTTGGTGCCCTACTCCTGCGTTTACGTTTACATTCTTTTCATATTTGCGCCAACAAGGAAAATAAAAGTGAATTGAAACGTTTGAAAAATTTGCAAGGTAATACTCATAACAGCTTGTCATTTTTTTTCTAATGCATTGACACAACATAAGCTTATAAACCAAAATCAATTCAAAACTAATCGCTCAGAATGTGAAATAGAAGTGTTTTTATTTATTGCATAAGCGACGTCTGATGAATAGTTTTACTAATTTTGCAGCAGTAAGTTAAGTTTCAAAAAGTGAAAAAATCTAATTCAAACTACAGCAACATTCCAGTTAAGTTCGCATCAGTTTTGTTCTGTCTTTTGTTTTTACTAATACTTCCAGCATGATTTCATTTCCGTAATTTTCTTGATTACACACTTTGATCCCGAGTTGCTATACATTGGCGTTTTTATCCAACTAAAAAAAGATATGTGACAACTGCGTCCAACTAATTCTAATCTAGTTTAAATTCCACTCTAATTTGTGAAAACTTGGGTAGCTCTAATTCTAATCCTAGTCTAATTTGTAAAAGCTTAAATTAGTCTAATTATAATTATAATCTAAATTTGAAAGACTACAAAAATTCGAGTTGTCCAAGTCGGGCTAACGGGGCGGACAAATAGAATGCATTGATGACTTCTTATTATCAGAGGCGTAGCCAGGACAAAATTTAGGGGAAGGGCAAATGAGTATTATTGCACATGTCAGTGTGTCCGTCGGCGTGTCGCTTAAGACGAGAATGTGGGGGATCTGGGGGCTTGCATCAGAAATTTTTGAAAAAAATACTTTAAAACTGGGCATTTTCAGGTACTTTCAACCCAAATCCGTAGCAAAACTGTTGGAAAAGCATCCAGCTCAAGATTGACAGATGCCTAAGGGAGGCAAGCAATGGCTTCATTTCATCGTTTATTTCTGATGGCCGGTTGAGAACTTCGTGGAAGTGTTTATCCTATCTTTTTAAAAATAAGCTTTTGTTAGAGAGTAAAGTTGATCCATCGCTGTTAAAAAAAAGGGTGTGATTTGGAGGTAAACGGACCATATACAGTTTTTAAGGCGGTTTAGAAACTCTTGATTGGCTATAATGAGTTGCAAAATGGCGTAAATATAATTTATATCAAAATAGAAAACAAATTATTTGTGGATAAATTAAGGCGGTGTATTCGCCTATATTCAATTTCAAGCGCGTGACGAATAAAACAAACAAGATATGTACCGGTAGCTAGCATTTTTGCACTCGGACATTAAGAAACCTGCATACGGTATCTACAAGTCAGCTGAATTTTAGTAAGCTATCGCATGCGGAAGCGATGATTCAAGTGTCTTTCACAATAGGCTACAAGGAAATAGAATAAGGTTGATGTGAACACAGTGCAGTGCTGTGTCTGCGAATATTTTGGCTGGCTTCAATCTTTCATGCATTGTAGCAATGGAGAAGTGTTGATTTTTACACCACAATCATGACAAGGCTTGGCGCTGCAACCGCTATAAAAAGAGCAAACGAAACTGGCGTGATAATAGAAGTAAGCCTATCTCTTTGTAGTCATTTATGCAGCCAGGGAAGTAACTTCTTTGTGTGTTCTATGAATAAATGATTGCTCTTAGGCAACCTGTGGGTTAGCTTATTCAGGGGGTAAGATAGGAAAACCTCCAGCTGAGTACGGTACGTACCGAAATGATGTAGTATACACATTACACAGTGAATCAGGGACTTAGCCATGGGGGAGGGAGATATAGGGTTAACAGAAGGGTTAGGGGGTACTTTTGGACCCGGGATGATTTTAAGGGCCCGGAAACCTTTCCAAAGGGTTGTGAATTTAAAGAAACCACCGCGTATTCTTTGGATATAATGTCCTTTTCTTAGAAGTGTCGCGATTTGGGACCCTAAAATATCGTTAGTTAGAGACCCAAAATATCTTCTCACCGGCCCTGGGAAAGGGCTTAAGGGAGAAATCACTCCCCCAACGAAACGGATTTTTCATGCTCTAAAAGCGTTTGACATTGTATTAAATGTTGAATGACGTTTCTTAAGTTTTTGGCTGCATTGAGAAGCTATATTTCAAACATTAAAACGTTTGCCCCTTAACCGTTGCTTTTGCTCCCTTTTTTCTAGTCACTGCAGTGCATATAGCATTCTAGTGCCATTAAAAAGCATTCATAATAAAGACAAGCGCTAAACTTGACATAGCGTATTGTTAGCCTCAACCCTCACTCGGCTTTGACTAGAATGGTAGGCAACTGATAAGAAATCTATCGTGACTTGCTTGAGAAGAACCTTCAATAAAATTTTGCAAGAATTAGGCTAAGTCTGCAGAAGTAGAACATTTTTCGTTTCAAGCTTTGTCGACATGTTGTATCATTGTATGGTCATGATCTCGGAAAGCGGGCTTATGACATAATACGTATTTTAAGAAATTGGCAAACATGGTAGATTTAAAATCGTGACATACAATAGACGACTTCCGCATCAACACTGTGAAAATAGAACATAATACTTTAAATTTCTTTTCATAGTATAATATTATCAACATAAAGAACAAAAAAGGATTTAGGTTACTTAGACAAAAAGCAGCAGTCTAAATACCGTACAAAAATCGAAGGCATCAGATTGCATTGACCCCCAATTCGGAAATACAAATGATCAAGAAAAGTACTAATTCAACTTTACTGAAACCTACTGCTACCAGACCAATTCAATCGCAAATCACATTTCTGAAGCCGAACAGCGCAATTCAACTTCAAGCACAAGAATAACAACTAGGCTCGAGGAACAGGTAGAATGCTAAATATTACTCGTTGAAGAACAAATTACACGAAATGGGAAAGATAAGCAAAAAAAATTAATTACAACTTTAAATCGATTTATCGAAACATTATTGTGACACGCTGCATCTGGGACAGCAAGAATTGTGACAGTATTTTGCTTTGAAAGTGAAGTTAGGTGCTTTCTGGCCCACAAATGTCTGATTACCACATACTGTAGGCCTACATGTAAGCTTTGTCTGGTTTGCATCACTCAAACATATTCTATACACACCATGAAAAAAAAAGATAAAATGGGTATAGCCTGCGTAGGCGGCTTCAACTAAAACATTGGCCAACTTTATACACATGCTGATGAATAGTACAAAGAATTAATTTTTTAAGTTGTTCAATTTTTGGAAAATTGTATGGATTTTTTTCCAAAGTTAGTATAGGCTATACAATGCAGTAGCCTATTAGACAACATCTAGCCAATTTCAAGAATGCTTTTCAATTAAGTTATAAACTAAAGGCTATGAATAGATTTTCATATCATACCTATGACAGAGTGGCTTTTGTAGGGTTTGTTTAAATAATAATAAACTATTTGGTGAAAAAACCTTAAAAAACTACTACAGACGTGGCAACTTCTATGGAGTTAAAATTATTATTTTAAAGTTCAGATATTATTATTTTGAGTAAACACTGTGCCATAGCACAGATATGAAATCAATATTTTTTGTTACATAATTCAAAGAAGTTTCAGCCCTGATTAAGGTACTAGTTACGTAGCTTGTTGGTTTGACGTAAAATGATATCACAATGACGCCTCATCATTCGTGCTTAAACTTTGATAACGTGCGGACTTTGAAAATCTCCTTTGTGCTCAGCGCCGTTGACAGGATTTCTCGGGCCCGGTACCAATTTATTTTCGGGCCCCTTTCATCGACAAAGTTATGAATATAAAGATTGTGTACAAACTTTTATTGATGTCATTTAAGCATGGTCATTTAATAAATCTTGCGCAATCTTCAAATTTCTTGAACCGCAAAACTTATTATCTCTATTTAGCGATTGCTTTTTTAAACTTTTATTTGTCACATGGCGCTAGAGTATTACTTCCCAATTCTATTGATGTTTCACTAGTCGTTCTAGGCTCACCAGAAGAGAATTTACAGCACTGCAGACAATCAGAAAGTTTTCAATTTGATTTGGGAAAGGTTGTTGGGCCTAGGTCAAACATTTGCCGATTGCTGCAATCTGAAAAGCGGTTTTGGTTTAATTTTTAGCGCAGAAATAAGGATAGTAATCTTCTTAATAGGGATAGTAAGTAAATAGAGATAGTAAGTTTGAACAAATATTAGCTTGTTTAATTTGAAATTCGTGTTTCGGGTAATATTCGTGCTTAGGGAAATCACTAGGCTTATACTAGACTAAATTCTTATTTTACTGTTTGGTGGCAGAAATGGCTATTTTACCACCAGAAAGCTGAAGTAGGCCTGGTACCCAGAAGGGGCCCGGTACTTTACCATCTGACGGCTGAAATGTCTGTTTTAACCTCTGATGGCAATTCCTTTAGATCTGATTATATTAAGATCTTGATAATGTTTGAAGTCCAGGGAAATTTTTTAAATCCGGGCTCCTTAAATATTCCGGGCCTGGGTCCAAAAGTACCACCTAGACCCCCCTGTCAACGTCCCTGTTTGTGCTTTGAACTTAAACTACGTGTAGTAAAAAACAATTTCTGCACGCCACTCTTAATGCTGCAATATGTTTAATTTAAGCGATCAGTTACGTTTATATTACGTTATATACGAAAGTGGAATGTTTTAGGAGGTTGTTATGCAGTGAGCTAAGCAGAAAAGTCTTTATGAATGCAATTGATGAGAGCTGTAGAGGGAAAATAGCCAACTTGGCGACACTGAGTGAGTTGGCTCAAAATCGCCACTTTTGGAAGCAAACAACCCATGTCGATGCGCAATCTGCTGCAGGCGGAGATGACGACTGATGATGATAGAGGGAAATAAATCCTTAGACCAATGGCAGCCTCATATAAATCATTAGAGTTATTTCAAAGTTGTTGAACTAGGCTACAACAATTAGCCTATAGAGTAGCAGCCTTTTTGCAATTGAATGTGCAGTAGCCGACAGATATCAAATGTGGATGAACTAGAAATTGACGACTTGAGTTCAAGAACAACGTAACCACAAAAGCAACCACGTATTGTAGCCTACCGTTTATTGTAGCAAAATCGAACTTCGATCTGAAATACGCCTTTGCAAGAAAAGGTGCTTAAATTCTGTAATTCATAAACACAAGTCTTCTATTAAGGGGTGGACAGTCGATTGTGGTAAACGATAGAGTTGTTTTGACCTTTTGTGCCTGATCATGCTCAGCATTAATGCTATCACGATGGCCAACGGAATGTAAAAGCTATGGGAGCCAGAGTTGTGCTTGTAGCCAGGAATCCTCCTTATTTAGGCTACACTAAATATAGCCAATGTTTGGCCTTTTATAATTTATATTATTGTGTTGATTTGCATCAGAAAAGATTGTCCAATATCCATCTTGTGGCTTTCGCTTTCAAGCGTTTCTGCCTCAACAACAGTTTATCGAAAGTTGTGTTTAAAATTGGAGTCTTCCTTTCTAATCTTAGCGTTTTTGTACAGGTAGAGTAGCTTAATGCGGCAAAAAGATATCCTTCATGTGTTTTAATTTACAATAAAAGAGTGTAGAACTGATTGATGAACATGTTTAACCACTGAAAACTACTGCACTACCGGTATACTAAACAAAGCCTGAAAATTTCGCAAACGAGTGTTTGTTTGCTCCAAGGTATACGCTATTATACGTTTCACCTATCTACATTAGTTTTAATAGCTGCAATTGTTACATTTCAGTGTATTACTGCAGCACATTTTCAATGCAGATCCATATTGTTAATCCTGCATTAGCGTCAGCGAACAGCCTAGCCTACAATAGAACAGATTTAAGTCTGATATTAAATCAAAAGTAAAAGTTTTCATATCAAGTTTCAGCAAACTGTAAATCTGTGTGCTTGTCTGCGTAATGTGTGTGACCAGTGGTGTAGCCTACGCAGAGTTTTCTCAAGGAGGGAGCATTCAATGTTTTTTCGAATCGAAACTAGGGATGGTAGAAGTAGGGGATTGCTTACTCAAAAGTAAGGTGGACAACTGGAGGGTCACAATGTTATGACAAAATTTTATGCAACTACAGCTTGAGGTCTACTGCCATATGTTGCATACTCAGGTGCAGTTTATATGACCTGCCCACGTGTGTACAAAGTGTGTATCGCCAAAATAAAAGTAGGAAATATATGATATCATGTTTATTTAATAGTATTCAAGTCATGGTAATGCAGTAGTAGACTTCACGCAACACCGGTAACGGTAGGTAGCCTCAAACTGCTGCAGTGAGGTTTTGCAGCTTTTCAAGCACCCCAAATTTTAACCAAATATAGCAATTCATTTGATGAGAATGAATTTACCTAAAAGCAAAGAAAACGTTGTGCAGTTCTGCCAATTTTTGAACTTCTTAGTAACCCTCCAGTTGTCTATTTCGTAGGAAAAATCAGTAAAGTGAGTCGTCCCGGTATTCTACTGTCCCTAATCGAAACTAATTGAAAAAGCGCCCATTTGCTAATAATAACCAGTAAGTCATATGGTGTAAGATTAGCCTACCATAGTCAGCTTGCATTGCCGATAATTTCTTAGTTTGTAGCGACTATAGTCTAATTAGTCTATGTTACTCATTTAGATAGATTTTTTATTTAAAACAAAAAAATGTGATATAACACCCTTGACGTCGCATATAATGTTTTACGTAGACAAAACTAAAAAATATAAATAAAAAAAAATACATCCAGGCAAGGCGAAAAGGTCTTTTGGAGGGACGAGGGACAACAAAAAATGAGGTCGTTTTATGTTGGAATTTAATTGGTTACAGCACAGAAAAATAAAACACGTACGTACTTAGTCATCTTTTAGTCTAACTTACTTGAATCTGACAAAATTTCCGATTGATAGTTTGTTAATTGTATAAAATAGTATGTAGGCCTATCTATGGCAATACTATTTTTGATAGTAGTGTCGTAGAATATTTCACCGGCAGTCGTTGGGAAAACGTGGTACGATATGTAAATGCAAACTGCGAGGCAGTGGCACAGTGTTAGACGGCCTATACACATGTTAAGTTCACGCACACCAGTGGCACTATTCATGGATAGAGCCATTAAATAAACAGGAATCGACTGCGCATAAAAACAATACTTGCAAACGTCACTTCCACAAATGATAATCTCAGTTTTGTTGGTTTTAGTTTGTTGTAAAAAGTTATCAGTTATAACCTGACAACAGAAAGCCTACTTTTTTCTCTGGTGTGCGGCCAGCTCTTTGAGAATTGCGTAGGCAAGCGGATCTTCAGTTTATGTGCAGTTGAATATTTTTCAACCGTTGTCTTTTTCAATAATAACAAACTACCGATATGCAGACATTTTTTTAAAGATTCCAATTTGGTAAAATCCACGTTTGCCAGGTCTACAAAGCCAGATTTCACAAACCTTTGTAACATTACTGTAACAGTGGAAGAAATCTCGCAAATCACTTCCTATAGTCCTGGGGTAGGCTATCAAGTATCCCTACTAATATCCAGAGAGTGCCATGCTACGACGGTAGGCTACTTCTAGATCTGTATTGGTCACAGGTTTTCACTAAATAGGCCACTATGGTGGACCGATGCAATTAGGCTAAAACAGTGACTACTAAATATACAGCATCACAATGTATTTTATAGGCGTGCGTTATGCAGAAATATAGCAAAAGTAAGCTGCAAAGGTTGTCGTTGTGATGGTCAGAAATAAAAACAAACTGAACTTAAGAGTTTTTGCTGGAAACAAAATCTTTTCGAGAAGATTTGAAGATCCAGTTAATTTTATTTGAATTAGCTGAAGATGCCAACTAAGAAAGCGATTCTTAATAAATTTTTCTTAGAGATTATAGCCTATTGTTGTGCATTGTGCAAATGCCAGCATTTAATGAATTCAAATTTTTCCTAACAGTAGTTCATGAATTTTTAATAGAAATTTGTGCATTGACACATCTTTTGGTGTTTTATGCCCATCAAAGCAGCTTCTGCAACCTCATGCAGAACAACGGTTAATATATTGGGATTTGTGCTAGATTACCGCACACAATCTGCAGGATAGAAAAGGTAAAGGCTACGTTATGGTATGAAAAAATCTGGATTGTGGTTTGCGTTTGGAGTCAATATTTCCAAAATATTTGGAGCAGGAATTGAGTCACAGACTTGAAGTGGAGCAAAGAGTCCAATAAACCCAACTCCGTAGCTTCAGCTTCAATGTCAACAACTTCATTAAAAAATGGTCTTCTACCTTTCTGCAAAGCACAAAATTTTCTTCAATGTTTGAAATTAAGCTAATTTTCTTTTGATGAGAAAGCTTAATTCTCGGTCATTCAGTCTGTTTTTGTTTTTCTGAAAAAACTGATTTAAAAATGCCCAACTCGTTTCGGTCAACGGTGGTAGGCTATAGCCAATAGGCGAAAGCGCCGCCAGTGGAGATATCCAAAAGTAGGCCAACATCATGATTTAGACGTAACCACATAGACTCAGCCTGATTAGGTTAGACGTTGTCAGGCTTGAATATGAGTTGTTGGGATGAGACAGTATGTGCATGCTTACCTTGGGTGTGACGTCATCGCACGAAAACTGATTGCCCGCCTACTTTGTATGAACAAATTTAGACCTACGATACATAGGCTGCGTTTAAATATATCATAGTCTGCCACACGCAAATAACATAGAGAACATGTACTGTGTAACAGCAAAGTAAGAAAACAAATCAGACTAAATTATTAGCTCACATGTTGGCCGTGCTTTAATGAGTCTAGATTTCGTTTCGAATAACTCTCATGCCTAGTAGGCTAGTAATTAAAGTGATTGAGTAGGCTCATTTTAGTAGCAACACAACCAAAACAAAATTGAAACGTATTGGTCACAACATTAATGTAAACAAGTTTCTTTGGAAAACTGACCAATTCCTTTTGGAGTACGGTACTCATACAAATTAGTAGGATTGCTTTTGCTTTGGTCTCGCTGCAGCATGAATAATGTTATTTGACGAAACTACTTTGTTGTTGACCTATAGTCACAATAAAAACCATTTTTGTGTAGCCTAAAAGCTATGCGAAAGTACAAGACTGAAATAATTGAAACGCAATCAGACCTAATTAATCAGAGTTTATATGCTGATGTGACGTTCTATTTTTTGGACAGGTACAATTAGGCAACTTGGTTAAACCAACAGTAGTTTATTTAATAAACCAAATTTTGTGAGATTAAGAAGTAGGACAAAATATCAGTCTACTCAGTAGATGTTATAGATAAATGGTAACTTGGTTTCATTACCTATAAATTAGGCCTACCATATTTTCATCGCCTAAAAAGAGGACACGTTTCGCCAGCAAGTATAGAGTTTTACGCTTGAAGAATCTTTTACATGTTTTATCATTAGCCTACAGTATAGGCCTACGCAGCAAAAGTTACCAAAAAAAACAAGAAAACAGATTGACTGAACGTTAAACTTTTTTTTTCTCATTTTTAGTGCTTCCTTAAGACAAATGATTTTATATTTTTAAGAGTCAGCAAAAAGTGAAAAAGTTTTAGTCAGACAGCAATGATCGCAAAAGTCTGCAAAATGTGACAAACCAGGCACGGCCTCCAGGTCAAGCCTTAACTTTTTTCAACAAGGAATGGTCAACCTTAAAGAAATCGTTAAATTATTTGCAAGAGATGTGACTAAAACAGTAGGCTGCACATTACCGTTAAGATGCTAAAAACGCGTGAACTAAGAAGCTGTTCCTTTCCTTGCAAAGCAATAGGCTAAGCCTATCCAATCCATGCCACGATTTCTTTTGATGTAGGTTAGGTGTTATACACATTGCACTTTTAAACATTCGTTTCGATTTGTTTCAAGTAACAAGCGAACCAAACTGAGTTGGTTATCAACAACGTCTACAAGGGTTGTGTATTAATATCAAACGTAGGCTATGTTTGTAAAAAAAAAATTTTTTTGAGAAAGTGGGAAGAAGCATGGAAAGTGAGCAAAGTGAGCATGGGAACCAGGCAATGAGCGTTAAACGACAGTTCCATAAAATGCACCAATTTCTTGTAGAATTTATAAATCAGCATGTTACATTGGGATAGCCTACAACAAAATGTTTAGAAAACAAATAGCCTACAAGCCGTCGCTGAAACGTCATCAAGCAATATAATCCCGTTGAAAATATAAGCATGAAAACCCAAACTGTCAAAAAAGAGGACATTTGAGCATTTTTTAGTGTCCTCGGAGGACAATTCATTTTTCTTGAAAAAAAGGACAAATCCTCTTAAAAGAGGACGTATGGTAGCCCTACTATAGCCTAAATACGATATTGTTCAACGTGTTCTTTCGCTTTACGAATATCGTTTCCGCTGTAGCTTACGTGCAGAGCATTGGAGTATCAACGTTGCTTGTGTCTCAAGAGATAAAAGTTTTAAAAGACTAAAATTTTAGCAAGGGGCCCGGATTTAGGGGGGGCAGAGGGTGCAGGTGCCCCGGGCCCCTCTACGTGGAAAAAATGTGATTTTTGTTATTAGTTTTGGTTGAGCCTCTGAAGTTCTGCAAAATGCTGTGCAGTGCTGGATTAATGCTACTGTAGACGTAGGGTTTATTTATCGCGCCGTAAGCGCGAAAATTTTTTTTGCACGGGGGCCCTCCGATATAAAAGTGCCCCGGGCCCCCATCAGCTAAATCCGGCCCTGTCAGCAACTACTTTCTTCTTTAGCTTGGGGTTGCAAACATAATGATGCAAATCAGCTTGTTCCGTTTTGGACCTCAACTCAATCCGCATCATCGATTCACGAAATGATAGGCTACATCATTGTAGTTGTCAGTCTACTTGTGGCGCTCGATGTTTCTGTAAGAAAAAATCCATAAAATGCACAAATCTTTGTTCATGCGAGTACGAAACATGCAATTCGACCACAAAATCTCCAATCCTCTCTGATGTTTCATCTTCAATCCACATTGACGTTTCATCTCCAATCCACAATGATCATTCAAGAAATGCTTTTGACTTTCTAAATTCTATGTTGTAACTTGAAAAAACTTTTGTCGTACGAATTTTTTTAACTTTAAATTACGTATGGTAGGAATTTAACATCGAAAACCGCTAGTTTTTTCATCTTGAATTGACAGTGTTAAGACTCCGACATTACATCATCTGGTGTCGTGTATTACTTTGTAGATCATAATTACATATTATTTTAAAGTGGCATGACTAAAAGGGAAATTCACCCTTGGTAGCTGCTCTTCTGGTTATACCCTTGATGACGTCGTTATTGCGTCATACTGTACTGGAATTATTGTTATTGCTTGCAATTGCAAAACTTAGGCCAATAATGAGAGTATTTGATCGCTTTTTTCAGAATAAACTTACATTTGGTTCCTGAATTTCAAGTTGTCTAGTCTTAATAATGTAATGATGACGTCATAAAAGCTTCAATCATGACGAAACTACTTTTAGGAATTGTTGAATGGTTTTAGTAACCGGTACTCCAACTAAAACCAACAGCAAACGACCAAAATAGGTTAAAAAAGCAAAAAAATGTGATGACGTCATCAATCAAATTATTTTGTGTTTATTTTGTCTCGCTTATTTGTATGTGCTTTTTAAGTTAAAATATGCAATAATCAAATATGTAATTGCACAAAAATGCCGTAAAAAGAGCTGAAACGTGATTTCTGGGGAAATCCCCGATTTGGGGTGATCACGTGACTCAAAAAGTTGCGGCACCCACTAAAATCAAAGTTGGGTTGACCAACTGCAAAAAAACGTGTAACACGTTTAGCCTAAAGATTCCCCAAAGGGCCTGCACTAGCCTACTACATGTTTTTAAGGATTGTTTTAACACTGTTCCAAAGGTCCATTGGTATCATAGGAGTGGGACCTTTGGAACAATTGACGTCATTTTAGCGTATTCTCCTGGTTCACATTTGAAATGATAAATTCAAAAATAAAGTAGGCCTACTAGTGAAGGTAGGTCAGTCCTCCTACAAGGACAGTCTCCCTTAATAATCTTATAAAACAGTACCTATACAATTTAAACACTGTGACTACAAAAGGGTGGCATCCACTAGTAGCCTATAGAGCCAAAACATTATTGTATCAAATAAAGACCGTCTTTATAAATATACCTAGGCTACATAATGCAAACGTAAAGACAAAATCGAATTTGTATCATGGAAAACATCACAACTAGAACAATTAGTGACTATGTAACATAAGCTCTACAGTCTACAACGAATGAAATAGGCTATGGTGGCATTACATTTTTGTAATCTTGTTTTACAGAATCAAAGTTGCCATAGCATCGTTACGGTTCATTCACAACCATGAGTGGTGAATCAGAAAACATGACAGCGGTTGCTGTTACCGCAAGGATGGAGTCAACAGAAGTTGAAATGACATCTTCAGGTAGAATTGTTACTACTTTTTCAAACGAGCAGTCTGATTTATCAGTTAACAATGATGTCACATCTTTCATTTGGAGTAAAACAAACCTTCTTCGATCAAGACTAAACAGCAGTTTCAACTAGTTACGCAATAATTTTTGAAATGATAAATGTAGGCTACATCTTCCGCAGTACAAGATTTCACATCGGCTCAGTGATTAGGCCAGTTTGTCAACTATTTTTCTTGTAGATGAAGTGGACGGGATGGAAAGGAAGCCATCTCCGTGTCCACCTTCAGACAGTAGCGTTTACAGGGGGTCCAAAGGATACTTTTGGAATCGGGATGATTTTAAGGACCTGTAACCTTTCTAAGGGGATCGGAAACTTGAAGAAACTACCGCGTATTCTTTGAATATTATGCGTTTTTTTTAAATGTCTTGATAGGGCACCCGAGAATCTCACTGGTACCCGGTCTCAAATTATCCTCTCAACGACCCTGCCAAATTATCCTCTCAACGAAGCATGCCATTGAGTGTTTGCAAAAGACACAAGCGCACGCTCCTGATGAGTCAACCGGTGCCTCTTTCAGCGTCGAAACAGGACTCTCACCACTCGACATGAAGTCAAGTGAATTGTAGAAAATGAATAGGCTACGTTACAGTAGTCTGCTGCGTTTTGCTTTGACACACTCCATCGTTTGTATGCTGCAACCTAAATAAATTAGTCTACTCAACCAAGTGTTGCTTAAATAAAGATGCTCATTAACCCTTGTAAGAGTTTAAATAAGCAAAACAACTGGTGATAGCTTCCCTGTAGTTGGCGGAAATGCAAGCTCTCGTAATTGCTGAGTTAGATATTTTATTCACCGGACGCCACAGCCCAGCCTAACCAACGTAACTTAATGCAATCGTGACAGAAAAAAGTAGACTCGGCTTTTGCTTACTTATTTCCGCAAAGCTAACAAGCCAAATACGTAACGACCAAAGATTTGCAGTTTCGTCATCTTTGTGGTGCGTAACGCGGGTCAAATCCAACCAGCGACACGTTTTGGCATAGGCCTAGCCCGAGCCTGTTGCTTCACAATGTGTTATTTTGGGCTCGCAGTCGCAGACATGTAGGGTTTTGCCTTATCTAAGTCCCCTAGTGTAGGATTTTGGTTTATCTGAAATCATAACATAACAGTTTTGGTTACACAGAAATCATAACATTTCAACTTACATGTAATAAAAATTGATCAAGACAACAATTTCTCCCAGACAAGAGAAAAGCTGACGAGAAAAGTTAGAATCGTTCTATTGCGAGATTAACTATTGTTGTACTGAAGAGTAGGCTATACAGAAGCAATGAGTAATAGGTGAACATTCCTTCATGTTCTTGCTAGCGAATTCAAAGACTGCTTTCGGAATTTTGTCGCAATTGAAAAGGATTTATTGCTATTAGGCCAACTTATTTCTGCGTGAACCTTGATGAGGTTTCGTCTGTCTCTCCTGCAGCAGAATCGAAAATCAGAACTGAGAGATATAGCATACGTGACGTTTTATGCTTGTCTATCACTAACCTCGAACCAAATTTGCTGGGTATTGAAATTAAGTCGTCAGTTTCATCCTTAACATCAACACAGCTGTAAAATATACAATTTCTGAACGTTTCAATTCATAATGGAAAGCTTATAGCCTAACCTACCACATCCTGTGATATGCAACATATAGCCTTAATAAAGTACTTAAACCTGCATATTGCTTTGTTGCATGAAAATGATCTTAACTAATAAAATGTTACAAAAAATGCACCATTCTTCGAGCAAAACAAGATTATCAGAGATTGTTGGCCGCGAACACTTTCGCATTATCAAATTTGGCAGGTATGGGGAAAAATTTGGACAAGCCTGCAGTAGGCTTAGATGAAAATTCGATACATGCATAGATTTAATGAAAGCTAAAAAATGTTCTCAGAGAAAAATATTATCTTTTTTCGTTCAGCAAATATACCGGATATTGTAATTACAACCGTTTAGTTTCCAGTGGTGAGTATAGACTTGAGCCGTAGGCGTAAATATATTTATCATCACAATGTGTTTTTACTATTGTGAATTTGTGATGTGTATATTAATCACAGAGATGCGTTTCCCTCAATGCTTTCCAAAGTAGTTTCAAAATAATAAAGTTTCATTCAATACTAAGTGCTGACCACATATAAGATTCAGTGTCACTTAAAGATTTTGGTTTGAGTCGACAAGGTATCGAACCCATGTATGGCTGCCAAACCAAAGGCAGACACTTTTTCTATTAACTAAGCCGGTAAAGGAATATCACATTATCACAACAATTAAAGAAATACAGTTTTCACAATAACTTTACTTTTTTCTGTGTTTTAGGTGGAAATACAAGCACTTCAGCAATAACAGACAACGTTACACTTGATACCACTACATATCCTGGAATTACATTTACCAGTACTGACTACACTGTTTTACCAACTACTGCAAATACAGAAACTTCAGCAGCCACGCTGAACAACAACGCCAGTATAGGTTTTCGTGAACTTACACCTCAACCAAAAATTACAACTGGAAGTGAAGTTTTGAACTCAAGTGCTGAACCAACCATACAAATGACTACAAAATCCTCGTCCACAAACCAACCTACCGAATTTAACATGTCTTCGCCAAGCGAAACCACCGAATTCACAACCGCAGATCTTACGCCAAGTACGAAAACTTTGATTGGAGGTCTGGAAATATGGCAACTATGTGTGATCATTGGCGCAGCAGCACTTCTGGTGATAGCTGTTGCTGTGACAGTATGTTGCTTATGTCGGAAAAAGGTATGGTTGTTTTATCTTCCAAAATTCATCTTTTTTTCTTATGGTGACAAGCTATGAATTCCTGCCCATAACATTCTAAATAACGTCTACAATTAGGAAAATTAAAACAAAAGTTACAGTTAATATTTTTATGACATTGCGTTTTTTTTCTCGAAAAAACGTCAATAAGGTATACAGTACCGTACACTGTAGTGTAGACAGCTATGCAATGATTTCAATAACGTATTTCTACAAGAAATACAAAGAATTTGGGCTAACAGCATCACTGCATCAGCTTTCTTTGCAGAAAAACAAGAAAAAACAGGAACAAGAATTAAGAGATATGTGGACTATGGGAACCGGAGGCGTTGAAATTAACATGGTTAATATGACTCCAAAAGTTGATAGATGGAAGTCAACAGAATCCGTGGATCAAACAGTCACAACTGCAGATGTAGTTGAACCTCTAACGGTAGTCAAATTGCTACATCTAGAAAAAATGGCCACTTTATATTTACAAAGTAAAATGTAGGCTACGCTTCTATCACTTTCGGAATATTTCAGCATGTGGTCTGGCCATGCAGTGGCGTAGCCAAGGGGGGGGGGTTTTGGGGGTTACAACCTCCCCCCCTTAGGCACGCGTGTGACGTCACGATATTGAGAATGATGCTTTCAGTCTAAAAAAAAATTGCCTAATTTTAAACAAAATTGCATTAAAAGAGCGAGTTTTGCCAATACCAAACATTCAAACATCTCAGCCAGGAATTAGCAACAAGAAAACACAGAGACTTCGCTTTTTTTTCCGAAAAATGCCCAAGAAAACATGATCTTATCCTTTTGCTATGCCACCGGACAGCACCATTTTACAGGAATATTCGTACCCACATTTTTGTTGAAAATGCTCTCAGAATGCACCAAATTCAAAGTAATTTTTCAACATTTTCTGGGGGAGGCCCCCCAGACCCCCCGCCGTTGGGTGGTCAAAACCCCCCCTTTCAAAATTCCTGGCCACACTACTGTGGCCATGCCTTGGTAAAGTCTAACTTAATATTATTCAATATAAATATCTGGCATCACTATAAAGAAATAGCAGGTGTAAACACATCAGAGTAAGCTAATTAGTCCTACAACGCAAACCTTCTTTGTTAGTTTATGCGCTACCTTCGATATCTATTAGGTGAACGTGTTTAACTCGAGCAGTGATGGAAATGAAAACGGTCCCCCAGTGAGAAGTCTTTCAAGGCAAAACACAGCAACTTCGATAAACAGTAGACGTTCAAGAGGGTCTGTGAGAAGCGTTAACAGCGATGCTTCTAGCATGTTTAAAAAATCAAAAACTACAAAGATTTTGACCAAGGTAAGCCATCGTGCATGTGTTTTCAACTTTTTTACCCCTTTCCGAAGACTGGAAGACAAGTCAAGATATTTGTCCGATAACGCCATATATCAGAGTGAATAAAATGTCTAAACAATCATTGTGTAATGGTAGCCTAGGTTAAATTTTTTGTAGGCATCAGTTTACCTCTACGTAGTCTTCTAATAAAATTTGAATATCGGTCACCCAATTTAGCATTAATGCTTTGGTAAATTTACTTCCTTAATGGATGAAATTTACCGCTGGTTGAGGAACTAAGCTGCAGCTTAACCTTTAAGAAAACAATGCGCGATCCCATTACTGTACTCTTCATTTACAAGAAATTTAAACAACTGAACTCCACAATAATAGCCTATAGCTTGGGAAACAGTTTTTTATTGCCTACCTACTACTACCAAGTATTCTAAAGCACACACAGAAAGACAGATTGAAATGAAAAGGTTTGGAACCTAAAGATGCGATCAAAAGTTTACTTAATGTTTTTGAGAAGCTCTGAGTGGTAGACTGGTAGATAAATGAACCTGCTGTCTATTAACTATTTTCAAAACGACCTACTGCTCAAAAAGAGGTGAATAGAAGACTTTTTGAAGTAGGTCTAGTTTAAATGTCAACAAAATATGGAAAAGTTGTATTTTGGTTTTTCCCCAATACTAATTTGTGAATATTTTTGAAGGTGGAAGCTCCAACGATTAATAATTTCAAACAGGATGGGAATGAACAGTCCGTAAGCGACTTAGATGAAACAACAGACGATGGAACAGATGAAAAATCACCAGCAGAATCTATGATCAGTGAAAATCCAAGCACCCCAAAAATGGAAACATTTAGATCACAGGACTCAAGTCCACGACCTAAGCTACTGGATAAATCAGATTCACACTCCAAGTCTTCAAGCAACCCGTCAAACAACAATCTGTCCCTGACAGTGCCGACAACATCACCAGCAGCATCTTCTGGAAGTTTATCTGAAGGGCACACGAATATGAACATGTCTTCTTTTTCACAAAACAAAACAGGAAATAGGAACTCTTTCCTGCACAATTCTTATCCAAACCCTATTGACTTGCCAAGTCCACCACCACCACCTCCAGAAGAAGAATAAAAGGATCACTGGGCTAGTTGTAACAAATTTTTATTTGACAAAGCGTTTATAGAATGTGATGTTTACTCCTGTAACGTAAACAGGATTGTTTTAACCTAATAGCAGCCTTCAACAACACCTCTTAGAATATATTGTGGCCAAACTTTTACCACATATTTTCCAACATTTTAACGAATAGGCTACAATTGTGATTTAGTCTGCAGATTATGCGGTGGGTCTATATGTATAGCCCAAGTTGATTTACAGCTTTTTATCAATTTTGTCGTCTTTAATTTTTATGATATGCAGTTTAATTTTTGTAAATAGCGTTAACAATCGATATTTAATAAATGAAGTTTTTATCCCACATTTTCCTGACAGGAAAAGTAATAACGAAACAGACAAGTTACATCCTCTTGCTGTTGTGAGAAAGCATCGGTAAACAGTAAAAACGTTACCATATATTTTCATATCACCCAGCCTAAGCCTACATACCATTTTCAAACATGTGGCTAAAAAACTAGGCTAAGTTAATGTTTAAAACTCAAACTATTTGAAACAAAAATACTTTATCTCCAAGTTCAAATAAAATTCTTTGTCTTAATTTTGGTTTCAAATTAAATGTTTGTAAAGATATTCCTTTCAACTATAAAGACTAGGTATTAGTAGAGTCAGTATACAATGGGAAAGTGTTTTTTACAACATATTAAACAAGTCTGATCCTTAGCCCCATTGTCTTAGTGATAAATTTCAAACCGGATACGATAATACGACACTTTACACACGTTTGAAGGCAAATAACCAAAGGTATAATATCGTTTAATGTCATTATTAATACATTTTATTTATATCTAAACTAAGTTTTCCTTATATGCAGCTCTAGAAATTTTCAATCACAATCTAAACTGCATGGGGCACTCTAAATTAGGCAGTAACTTCTATAGCTGGACAAGTGCCTCTCTTATTTTCGATGATGGCACTTGCAACTTGTGAGAATGATGGGGCACCAGCGACTTGTTTTCCTAAACCATGAACTCAACGTTTCTATAATATTGTAAGTAAAAAACAAGCGATTGTACGTTATTGATAAATAACAAACATAATAGCTAACAAGCAGTTTGGCCAGTCAAATTCAACCAAAATGTAATTGAATTGAAAAGTACGAAGAACCAAGCAACAACTATGAAGAATTAACTGAGTTTTAATTTCAAGTATAAAATCACATTGCAATTATAAAAAAACGAAACAAATATTAACAATATATATTCTGAAAAATAGTGAAAACAGACTTATTTTCTCTCTTTTAGTTTCTATCAATGAAAAGCACAAGGTCCAAACGTCATCAACTTAAAACAAGAACTTACATACAGAGGTCTTTTCGCGATTTGAGCTGTAAAGTCAGTAGTCAGTAAAATCGTTTGACTTGGACAGAATTTGTGAGCTTGCCAATATGCAAGAAAGTCCATCAGTTCGAAGTTCAGGTTTGTTGAAAGTTTGAAGACTAAAGTATCGCGGAAAAGCTGATGCATAACTTGCATGGACACTCATGCTGGCTGAAAAAAAGAGAACTCTTGGCCGCTACAAACATCAACAGTGCTCCTTTCCTTCAAAACAATTATTTTTAATAATGATGCCTGTCGCTGTTCGAAAAGTAAAACGACAACTCAATAACATTTTATAGAGTTAAATTCATAAAAACAACAACGTTTAGAAGATCTTAATATTCAAACTTGAAACAACAAATATTCAGTAACAAAAGTAAAACTTGCAGTTTGCTGTTCATGTCATAGTTAGGTCTGTCTCTCATATACGCTATATAACTTTCTAACTTATCGGGCTTGCATATTTTGGGAACGAAACATTGTCAATCACAAGTAAGTTAAGTTAATAAAACGATATATTCAAGTGAAATGTAATGCAAATATATTTTTACATTTCAATCACATAAATTGCCGTGTTCAATGCTTCTGATATTAACCTAACGCCCAAATCTTGCTGATTTCAAACTGAGAAATGTGAATACACATTCTTAATTGTGCAAGAGAGATCCAGAACAACCTAGATGTCCTTGAAACCCGCGATGTTTTTTTACAGACTGGAGAACTTCTCTCTCAATTAAATCTCCACACAGCGACATTACATCTATATCTTTTGCTGGTTTCCGTTTATTTGGTGTAAGGTAGCCACCGATAAGCCTACACGACAAAGAATGAGAAGTAGATGGCGTTGGCTCAGAATAAAAATATTTTTTGCTTTTATTTGAGCAAAAAGCACGTTTTTCTGGGTGCACCATTGTCTGGGAAGAAACATTAGTAGTTGACGCATGGTTCATCTGTGGAGCAGGGTTTAAAAACAAGTCCTCTGCTCCATACTGATCGGTTTTACGGAACATAGGAAGAGAGTGACGGTTAAAAACTTTTTCCGTCGGCGAAGCCAGTATACCGGAGGATGCTCGAAGAGCATCTTTGTTTGAGCTGCTAATATCCAATACCACTTCTCCTGTATTTGAACGCTGAGTATTGAGAAGAATGGTGGTGTAAGATCTGCAAGTTATATGTGGTTGAACACCACATTCAGTTTCAAAAATGCTTTCAATAAACTTTTTCTGAGAAGTTTTTTTGCAAACATCATTCGGTTGAAAAAAATCATGATCAAGGTCATTAAAAATTGTTGAAGAGCATTTAGCTATGTCATTTCTCTTTTGTGAAACGAGTTGGTTGGGTACACTTTTAGGTAACCGTATGTTTGCGTTTGATAATTCTTCAGGAGATTTGTTGCTTTCTAGTAATAAATTAAGTAAATGAACTGATATTTTATTGAAATATTCATCATCAGTGATGGCACTCATTAATTTGATAATTTTTTGAGATATCAGATGAGAACGTTCATCATCAAAAACATCAGACTGTACTTCAACACACTTTGAAAGCAATGCAAGTGTTTGATTGATGTGATAGGTTTCCCAATGTTCCGACGGAATCTTTTCAACCAGCTCAAGCAACAATGAAGATCCACCATATACAGCAAATTTACCCCAATGTTCTCCGTTTTCATCCGGTAAAACGTGATTTAAAGCAGCAACAGCATCACCAAGGCATTCATTGTTGTCAGACGTGTTCAAACGGGATATAACCAAAATCAGTACTTCTACAGCTCTGCATTCCAATGCACTTTTTTGACCGTCTTTATTGCCTTCCACAATTACTGATAAAAAAGTACAAAGAAGACGTAATAGATCTTTATGTTGCTTAACAGTATGAATTCCAGTAATAAGCCAAGGCAAGATTTTGCAAAGCTTTTTTTGATTATCCAAATTTTGTGGCACGGTGGCAGAGTATGACAAAGTCTTAGAAACTACCATCCAAAGTTCTACATGTTTTGCTAATTCATCCAATGACAAATCAGAGTTACAAAGGTTAGTGCACTTGACAAACAGTGAAGATAAAGAGTCAAGACAACCGGATTTGCAAATCAATGCTTGACCTTGCTTGTTTTTTGAAACTAAAGAAAGTAAAAAGTAAGTGACCAAAACTTTAGTTTTGATATTCAATTCATCTGATAAAATCAGCTTGTTCAAGCTTTGAAAGACACGGTCATGACTAAGTTCTTGCTGTGCAAATACATTGCTTTGGGCTGCACAGGATAAAGCAAAGAGACAAGCATGTGCCACTTCTACGCTCTTAGATGAACAACATAAGTTCCATATCAAGTTTATTCCGTCTAAATTTCTCAAAGAGTCAACAGCATCAGAATCGGAACACATTGACGTTAAAGATTCCAAACTAGCAAGTTGTGCTGAAACAGCAGAGTCTCTCAAAGACTCACTTTCATTGGGAGAAAGAAATTCAAGTAATATGCCAATGTCCAATGCTTTAGGAGACATGGCTATGTCAGAAAGTATGATTATATACTGGTACAAAAAATAATGCAACTAAAAAATAATGAAAAGCCCAGCGTAATAACATTATTATAATATTCACATGTGCTTGCACAAGTAGAATTGATGTTTGCATCAAAATATCAAAAGTAATAAAATTATTTTAATTCACTATAATATTGAACAGGCAAAGTGGTGCCATAAATACTGTTAGCACCATGGCCCACTTAGCAATTCAAAATCTGTAATTGAACTTTACGCACAAAGTTATCTCACATTGTAGACCTGTTACTCCTATATAACAATGAAAAAAGTGGAATTAATATGTAAAACAATTATAACAAAGGTCAATTTTGTGAAACAGGGGCAATGAAGGAGATTCTGTGGTATCTGGGTAGGCTAGTAGTATAATGTACATTGTACAATCATTGTTTAAAAAACACATGTAAAACAGGTATTTACTGCTAATACATTTTTCTATGTGATTCATGAGCAGCAATAATGTCTGTATGTGACAGTGACACTATTGCTGCATATAAGTTGTAATGGTGATTGAATAAATAGGCCTATTGCAATATTTTTGCAAGCACACTGGAGTTTTACCATCTAGAAAGATTGGAGTAGGCTTATTTTATTGACTACAAATTGGATATTAGGCTACTAGTATGTAAATTACGGTACCTGTTTTTACATAGAAAGACTTAATATAATAATAACAACTTGCTTTTTCTTTTGCTTTTAACTCCATTTTCAACTCTAGTCATTCAAGCAAACTCTGCTATGTAAGCTTGAAGCAAGAGATAACACATTACAAAATGTTTGCAACTGCACTAGGCCTTATACCGGGTAAGTACTTATTCTTGAGTTGATCATATCAATAAATATTAACAGCCTGTATTTTTCTATTGCTATCAACTCTGGTCACACAAGCAAACTCTGCTATCTAGGCTTGAAGCTTAAAGACATAACATGTTAAAAAAATGCTGATCATATTAATTATTAGTCGTAGCTCACACTAAACTCCTTTACTGGCAATTGAGTACTTTACCAGCGTTTGAACAGTATTTAGAAGTAACAACACACAAAAGTTTGCTCTCTCGTTAACACTTTGCTCAGGGATTCATATAGTATTTCTTTATACTATGAATCCCTGACTTTGCTTTGGCATAACCATAAAAGTGTTGTGACCTACTACTGATTGTCCTGTTTGGGTACTATGCACGTTATAACGTCAGAGTCTTGCCGCTTCTACCCTTTTTTAGACCTCTGCTGTGTTTGACATGTACTGGTTTTCGTTGTGATGACCAGAAATAAAACAAACTGAACTGATTCTAAAATGTTTAAATGACTCAAAATTTGACCAAAAGAGTGCTCCCAGACGCCACAGAATAAACTTTTTGCACAGCTGTCTCGCAAATTCACCAAAGACAATCTAATTTTACCCAACAATTTCACTACGAACAAAAAAAAAGAATCCAAGAATTCTAAAAGATGGTTTTGTAAAAATTGGTACAAAAACTGCTTAAACTTAAACAATAGGTGAAATACCTCAAAAATAAAAAAAAGTCCTTTTCACGACTGTGCTGGGCTTTTTCGGCAGTTTTTGTTGCTTTTTTCAAATTTTTAAAACATACAAAATTAATTTTCCAGCTTAAAATAATTTGCCGTCCTCAACGATCTTGAAAAGTTCTTAAACTTTACCAAAGTAACAATAAAATTTTCTATCTGGCTCTGGCAACACCAAGTTTGAAGACGAAAGTGTCATCTGCCAGATTGCTACAAAGTTGCCAGATTTTTTTTACACTTTTTTAAAATAATGAATTATTATTACTATTACGGTATTTTTTTGCATCAGACAAAGCTGTCCAGTGTCCATATCCAAAAAAATAAAATAATACAAAAACTTTCAAACTGTCGATGCGCAAAGATTATACAAATGAAAAAAAAACTTTTGATGTCATCAGTTAAAGAATTCACTGAACATTTACTGTTATAATTTGAAACACAATGATCGTTGGAAGAATTGAAAGTATTCAGAATGATAAAAACAATCAGATGATATGAAGTCTGTTATAAAGCAATCTGAGGAATGAATGCAACAATTGGTAAATGAAAATGTTTTTTCTCAACAAAGCATCAAACGTTTATAGTATTGTTTAGCCTACAGCTTGATTTTCACGATCATGGGCATGGACGTAACGAGGCAAATTGTGCAGTAGCCTATTCTGAAAGAATCATTGCAAGCAACATGTAGCCTAAAAATAGTTTACAAAACTACATGGCCTAAACACAGGGGCTTTTAGATGGGGGAGGTCAGAAAACTTTTACTCTTAGCATAATATTGTATTGGAAAAACGAGTAATGTTTCGTTTTTTTTTTTACTTTTGTGAGGGGCCTATTTCTACTACTTAATTAAAAATGTAGCCTACCGTACCAACTTATTTTTCAATTTTTAAGAAAGAGACAGGACGGCTTCTAAGAGACAGGACGAAGCTCAGCTAGTTGGATGCCTGCAAGGATATGGCTCTTCGGATCCTCTTGTAGCTTATGGGGCTTAAGGATCGTGACTACTTTGGCTCGTCTCCGAATTCGAAAGACAATCAGCTATGGTACAAACGTTTCCATTGGTGACAGGCTACTTGCTTTTGGGAATGCCAATACAATTGTTTCTGAACTAGTTGAGTGGAGAGTAGGCTATGATGAGTAGAGACTGAGCATATACGGTACCTTGCTTGCCAGACCCCGTCCTACTCCGACTCCGGGAAATGAAACGTAAAATAGGAAGAAGAAGTTCATGGCTTGCATTTTGTAACATAGTCACCACGACGGTTATGTTAAG
This sequence comes from Aplidium turbinatum, assembly GCF_918807975.1. Taxonomy (NCBI): domain Eukaryota; kingdom Metazoa; phylum Chordata; class Ascidiacea; order Aplousobranchia; family Polyclinidae; genus Aplidium; species Aplidium turbinatum. Next base: position 16,328,299 of record NC_137480.1, on the reverse strand, counting down.
CCTCTATCTGCCTTGTCGTACAGAGTAATGAGCTCATCTCTTGCCCTTTAATTGATTATTATAGCGCAAATTTATGATTTCAGAATGACGTCATCATGACTTTGATGATGTCACCTTGATGTCATCGTCAAACTAAAGGTGAGGTCTCTTTCTGTCGGACTAGAACCATTGAAATTTCAAAAGATGTGTATAGGTTGCCTGAAATAAACAAAATGCCTTTTCACCACTTGTGGCGCTAAGTGTTGCTTCTTAATCTTCTTACCCCCACACTTCTCAAAATGATGCCAAATATCCAAAAGTTGATTTTCATATGTGAATTACCAGCAAGGCACTGAATGAAAGTGTTTTCAATTGAAATAAAGACTTCCACCGTCATAATTATGTCGTAACGGGTCAAATATGGGTGATTTTGTCAAAAACTGAAATGTTTAGGCCTTTTGAGACAGGGTATTCTAGTATCTGAGAGCAAAATGGTTTTATTTTTAGAGTTAAAATCAAAAGTTTAAAGGAATTCAATTTTATGCTAAGGAAAGTAAGTAGAAAGTTCAGATTAAGACACATAATGCAACGCATGATACATATTCGTTGCTTTTATTTTTGTTGAATATTGTTGTTTTGGGGGCCCGTTTTTCGTACTGTTTCCCGACCAATTCTGATCTTTCTCGGAGGCTCTGCCTAGACACCATCACAGGCCTATAGAACTGAAGGCTGAACTCGATTGCACATAAATGTGTTACTTGGGTCCTATATTTGCCTAATAGCCTATGTTTTTTCAAGTGTGTTTATTTAATTGTTTCGGTGCTTAAATGTTTTTTTTTTTCATGAAGAAGTTAACTATTATTACAAATATTAGCATTTCATCAAACAATATGTAAACACAATGTAAACACAATTTATTAGCCTACTTCAAACATTGAATGGAATTCTTTATATTATGTAGATTCAAAAGTTTTCAATGACGGGTATTACTTTATCAACTATCAATAGGTTTGCTAACATTAACATTCAGATTGTAAGATAACAAAGCGCTGATCACTGAAACAATTGAATACTAAAAGCAATGAAAGAAACGTTTTAGGAAAATGTAGATCCCGAGTACACTTTTATCTGTAATCGATTTCACCCTTCAGCCAGTGCCGGTCTTTGGGATGTGCAAACCGTGCGATCGCACAGGGCCCGCAAATTAGGGGGCCCGCAATTTACTCAGAAAATGCAGTAATTTTGTCATTTTCAAAGGAAAAATTCAACAAGTGAATTCAGCAAAGGAATTCGCAACAAGAAAACATAGAGACTCAACGAATTCAACCTATTTCGTCGCCTGAATATTTCGTACCCTGAAAAGATCGAGAAAAAAAACGACATAGCCGAAATCGCTGATCGGAGTTGCCGCAAACATTTCAAAATTTCTCGATCTTTTCAGGGAACGAAATAAGTCGAAATTTAATTTTGCTACACGATTTCAGGGGACGAAATAGGTTGCATCCAGACTCAACATACTGTAGAGACATAGCTTTATTTCCGAAAAATGCCAAAGAAAGCATGATCTTATCCTTTTGCTATGCCACCGGACAGCACCATTTCACAGTAATATTCATACCTAAATTTTTGTTGAACATGCTCTCAGAATGTCCCAAATTCAAAGTAATTTTTCAAAATTTTCTGGGGGAGGCCCCCCAGACCCCCCGCCGCTGGTTGTCGTCTTTAGCGATCACGCCGCCACCGCCGCCCCTCCCCTTTCAAAGTACCTAGCTACGCCACTGAATTGGATTATTGTCATTGGGGCCCGCAAAAGCATATTCCGCACAGGGCCCGAAAAAACCTAAGACCGGCACTGCTTCAGCTCTGAAGATTTGGGTGCGGTGTCAACTGTCTAGCTAGGCCATCTATTTTCGTAGGCCATGAGCCTAAATTGTTTATTAAATTGATAGATTGCTTGTAGATGTTGCTGTTTTGAAGAGTTTGTTTAATTTATAAATGCTAAATAAATGCATACGAAATGAGTAAATCCGTTAATTATGTTTTTACCAACGTAATATTCCTGCATTTTTTTTTAAAGTTTTTTTTTTGAATCATTGGGTAACTGTATATTGCTTACTGTAGCTATAAAAGTTCGTGAATCTAATTATATTTCCATCAAGTTATGTGATGTTTTTAAATGATTTTTAATTTCTATTTCAACTAAGTGCCAAGTAAGAACTAAAAATTAAAAAAAAATCAGGTAAAATCGTGATTGAAATAATTTTAAAATCTAATGAAGCATTGTCATCCCATTCACTCTGGATTTTTGCATCTAAAGGTATTGTATATTTTCATGTATTTGGTCGCCTAGTGTAAGCAATTCAACATAATATCTATGCTTCTTTGTAAATTACTAGCCTACTGCGGTGAAAACTAGCTTGTTAATTGCTTCACTGTGTTTGTTGGTGCTTTTTAAATTGGTGAATGTTACGTTGTTGCGCATTGAGTACTTCAAGAAACTGTGAACCAGTATCATCGTTATCAAATATGGCAAAAATGTCGTCAATATAACGTAAGTAAAGCTTGAGAAAGAATTGGAAAGTAGTTTAAAAAAAAAAAATGTTTTCAAGGTGTGCTAAAAAGAAATTGGCAAGAGTGGGGCCCAGAGGCGAACCCATAGCCACTTGTCAATTTGCTTGTACAATTTATCTCTGTATAGAGACATGCCCTCTGTGGCTAAATGCATTAAAAAAATGTTTTTCTTAATGAGTGGGCAATTTGGCTGGTCTTCTGCAAATATGTAATCCGCGATAGTGTTGATGGTTTCTTTTAAAGAGACGTTAGTAAATAGTGATTGTACATCAAAACTGACCATTAATTGATTAGGAGCACATTTAAAAAGCTTTCAGCTTGTCCAGAAAATTGTTGGTTGTCAAGCATGTATTTTTTGGCATGTAAAGTTTAGTTATAGTGTCTAAGAATTTAGCCAGAGCATATTCTGGAGTCGAAATCATTGACACAACTAGATGGATTGTCTTTTTATGTACTTTTATCAAACTCTACAGTTACTTGGGCTGATACCGAGGGAATCAGTTTTTGAGTTACTTCTATTCCAAATTCCTTGAGATATCTTTTAACATAATACTCAATGAACCTTTCTTTCAAAATAATTGGTTGAACTTTCGTACTTTCATTAATTAAAGCAAATTTAGTTTCATCGCTCACAATTTTGTCTAATTTTGAAAAATAATTTGCAGTGTCCAAAATAGCAGTTCCTTTCCCTTTATCAAATTTGCATACTTTAATTGATTTGAAGACATGGACTTTAATGTTCGATAAATAACTTGATTTCATTTGGAGGAACATACTCTTTTAGCATTAGACCTAAAACGTTTTAGAATAGATTTAATTTCGTCTTTATCGTAAGAGTTTAATGAAATATCTTCATTTCCTTTCAGAAGCTAATCAGCTAATAATTAATTGTTCTATACTCGCTTTCATATTGTTTGAATCATTTTTTTTTTTCGGAAGAATTGGATGGTTTAGGCAGAATCGTAAAAATTCTTCAAAATCTTTATTCAAATAGTAACATTATACAATTTTCCAAAGTATTTTGACATCATCAAAATCTTTAAAGATAACCTATCTGATTAATTTTGAACTTCTGGCCGCAACAAACAAAAAGGTTTAAAAATGGTTTGTTTTTGCAAGGCTGCTATTTAAATATATTTATTTATTATTTACTTGCATCAGAAAAAGCTGTCCATATCCAAAAAAAACAAATAATACGCAAGCTGAAAATGCTGAAAGATTATAGAAAACTACTTTTGATGTCTTCTGTTTAAGAGCTCACTGTTCAACATCTACAGTTGAAGGATTGAAAGTATTCAGAACGATAAAAACTATCGGATAACATAAGGTCTGATATGAAGCGCTTAGAGGAATGAATGCAAACTCAGAGCCGTTGAGAGAATATGTTGGGCCGGTACCAATGAAATTTTTGGACCCCAAACCAATATATTTACAAAAAAAACGCACTATATCCAAAAAATACGCCGTGGTCTCTTCATGCTTCCGGTCCCTTGATATTATCCGGGCTGGGTCCAAAGGTACTCTCTGGACCCTCCTGTCAACGCTACGGCAAAAATATAATTTTCTTTAACAAAACATTCGATGTTGTTATGTTGTTTATTGCTTGATATTCGTGGGTATTGACATAACGAGACACATTATATAATAATCATCGGTGAAAACTGATGCTTATCAGTACATTACCAAAATAAGGGCAAGAATAGGTACGACTGGGACTTTCTCGGCGGTTGTCTTAAAATTTATTCTAGATTTACGCATTTTTAGTGTTAAGCTACAACTCTGGAATTATACAGTTACCACGTAACCTATTTATAGGCTACTTATAGCATATGTTTTATTATTGTAGTGGGCTCACGATCGTGTCGCTTTTGGGTGAATGAACTGCAACAGTTAGACTATTACAGGCAGGGGTGAACAAAATCGAAAAAAGAAGCACTGCCCTGTATAACCGTACCTCAGTTGTTTCATTTGGTAAGCTTCTATTTACCAGTGTTCTGACCGGTGAACCCACACCAAAACGAAAGACGTTGTAAATTGATTAATTGGCATTGTGTCGTATAGGCCTAAAGATAGGTTGGGCTTGTTTGCTATAGCGTTTCTTCGGGCGCGCCTTTTAAAAGTTTTTCTTGATATTGTAATTTGTTTTGTCGGCTTCAAGTGCAAGCTATTGGAAATTAAAGTGTAATCGAAGTTATTACAGTTAGAGGTAACCGTCTCCATGAGGGTTTGCCTGCGGTCATCTGGATTTCCGCAACGATGGCCCAGAGGCTTGTTGACGTCAAAAATTGTAACGTAAGTAAATCTCTTATGTTTAGCGATTTCAGCAATAGTCATAATGATAGGCCTACTATCAATGGTACCAAAAAAGTGATTTTGATCTACTTTATGCTATATTGTTCCAAATTGCCTTTCTTTGTTTTACTACTGCGCATTATCTGTACGATATAATCTGGGGTGTATCCCATCTTGATATTTCGAAGATGCTAAAAAAGTAACAACAACAATGCGTGTGTCCACATCATCGCTACAATAAAAGTAGCTAGACGACAAAGTCTTTGTTTGTATCCGTTTAGAGTTATGAGAGATTACAGTATGCGTCAAAACAATTTAGGCAAGTGAGTTGCTGATACCAGTTGGTAGCTATCTCGGCGGTTCTCAAACCTTTTTTCTTACACTGTAGAAAAACATTTCACGGCTGATGTCTAAGCAAAGCAAACGCCTTTCCCTCGAGACCTCAAAGTCGCACTTGACCTTCTAAGAAGTTATGTCAAATGTTCTTTTTGAGAAAACAAAGACCTGATGAAAAGATATATGCTATTAAGTGTCAACTAAATAGCCGTTCATTTTTGTACAGTACAGTAATCTCAGATTTTTATCAAAACATTTTGAAGATTATGTTTGTGTTGTTATTGGCCATTAGAGGCAATGTTTTGCCTCAAGCAGTGTATCCGGTATATTTCAGCAACGTTTATCACTGACAAAAGCAGTCATTTCTTCTTAATGTATGAAAAATGATATCTGGCTCAGTAGGTCTTTTGGCTATCCAAACTAGGATTCAATGAAAGACCTTCCGAGATTCTTGAATTAGCTTACTATAGTTTCCTACAAAAGTACTAAAAACTTATCTGCGTTTGAACAAGTCATTTTTTACCAATGTCATATCAGTAGGCTAATTAAAATAAAAAAAATTCCAGGTCATGGCTTCAAGGTCCGCAATATTTGTAAAACCAGCTTTACGATTGCACAAAATTGAAAAGATTTACGTAATCGTAAGGTGTATTAGACTTTTCTTTCGCATTTTTTCACTGTTTCTCCTTGGGTAGAAAACATATTTTTCCTTGGGTAGAAAACATAACAAATCGCAATGTAATAAGCATGGCCGTTAAATGAATAGTTTGAGTTAGTACCAAAGATCTTCTGGCTCCATATTAAGACACTTCTAAGAAAAGTGCACAATACCCTATCCAAAAAATACATGGTGGCTTTTTCAAGTTTTTGGGACTCCTTGAAAAAGTTACGGCATCCTAAAATTATCTCGGACCTGGGTCCAATGGTACCCCCTGAAACCCCCTGTCGACGAAACTGGAATAATAAGTATTGTTTTACATAGATCTAGTTGATAATTATAATTTTATATACATTATAGTTCTCTGAGCTCAATATTAAATACATTTAATAAGCAATTAACCTACTTTTTCTTATTGCACATATACATGTCATCAAATATATTGTAATTATTTGCAAGAAAACGCAGAGATAATTTCAAAGTACCGGTAGGCTGCGTGCTTTTGTTTGCCGTAAAACTCCTCACACTATAGTCTTGCATAGGAACGGCGAAATGCTAAGGCATGTTTTGTAGCAGAAAAAAGTGATAATTTAATGTGCCAAATGCTTCTGCATGTGACACCGCAGGCGTCATCTTTTTTACTAATGTACGTGATGTCTCCTATTCATTTGCCATAGGCATCATTTCGGCTGCCGAAAAAAAACAAAACAAATATAATTAAAAGTCTGCTGACGATTTAATAGTTTTGTTCTTGAAAACATTCAACCTACGTATTGCTGACATGCAGCTTTTGCATCGGTTGTCTTTTCATGAAACCAAACACAAAAACCTTTGTAGTGCATCCATAGTTGCCTAGATCAGGGCTTCCCAAACTTTTTTGCTCGCGACCCCTTTTATTCTCCTAAAATGTTTCGCGGCCCCTTACGATTAAAACGACGAACAGTGCGAAATATACATTTGTGATATTTATTGAAAAGCTTAAAATTAAATCTAACGAAAACCAAAAACAATTTACCATTCTCAGTTAAGTTTGTTTTTACTTATTTCTGACCATAACAACGAAGCCTATGGGTAGCCTACTGGAAACAAAACAAAAAAACAAACACATTTATTCAGTGTGATGGGTGTGACTGCAGTTTCTGCCACAAAGCAAGTCCAGCCGTGACTCAATATTAGTTAAAGCTGGTCTCAAAACGGTTTCAATGTTACTTAGGTTGGAACGGTAGGCGAAGTGAGAACATTTCAAATAAATCATTTTGAAATTTTGGTTTCCAGATGTTCAATATTTTGAAGAACGCATCAATTTTAGATTTCAATGCAAAATATTGATGTTTTCTCCTAAAAGGGGACAAATTAAATTCGTTTAGTTTTTCAAGCAAATCTGACATTGGACATAATTTCAAAAGCCAAATGTTATTGCGAAAGTGGTGGACCAAGACTGAATTTTATTCTGTTGGAAAAATCACGATTTCGTGTTTCAACGTTTATTGGCTAGCCTTTTTAAAGCTTTGACTTTTGAAAGCCACCTCACTTCACGATGCCGTAAAAGAGTTTTTAACAACGATTCCTATTTTGCCCAGGGATATCTAAAGAAGGGGATACGAATGCTTATATTACGTCTGACAATAGAAGGGCTTTTGTTTATCGTAAAATGACAATTGGCACCGATAGTCTGATAGTGGCCTAGTTTAATAAATCTTGTTATGATAACTTGCATTGCGCTATTAACATCAGGCTTGAATATTCACAGCATGCTCGTGGTGGCTTGTTAATTCAACTACCCATATACCATACTTGCTTTACATCTAGCCTCCTGCAAACGAAATGGCCCGTTTCGGTGAGTCCGATCCCTATTCGGTGATTTTTTCAAATTTTTTTTAAATTATCGGGTACCGTAGCCTAAATATCATTGCCATTTTAGGGGTTCGGGTTAGAGGTTAGGAACTCACCGAATCGGACACCGAATAGTAGCAGACCCCCTGCAAAGGCTTTGTTATAAAAAAACAGCTTACTGGTAACTTTTCAACTGTCTTTGTAAACAAGTATTTTTTAAATATACTCTACGTAACATTTGCTAACTGTATTCTGTAGTTCATTGTAACAGCTGCACTACAAAACTTTCTACGATTTAAAAAAGAACCACATGTTTAAAGCACTACAAACTACCGCTCTGGTATAGTGTCATGAGAATAAGGCAATCGTTGCGAGCCTTATATCCCTTCTCTAGATATCCCTGATTTCGCCTCATAAATTTTCAAAAATACGGGCAGCCTATTGAGTGCGCGACTCTTAAAATTAATAACTGTCACAGCATCTCGCACAGAAGTGTTAATATGCAGTACCTTGTGCAAATTGGTATACTTTCTGCGACCCCTGAAGTTCGTTACGCGACCTCTTAAGGGGTCGCGACCCCCAGTTTGGGAAGCCCTGGCCTAAATGAAGCTTTCATTTTTCTCGGACCTCGATCTTAGGCCGTTGTTATGGTAAATTTTTCTCCTTTTGTCGTGGGAGAAGAACATAAAATAGAACTTAATAATAGGCCTACTAAATCATTATAGTTAACATATTGATACTGTCTGTGAAACAGTGTGGTGGTTCTAGTTGCATAATTTAAATACTCTCAAAAAAATTGTCACAAACTTAATCATGATAGTGGCAGACGGTGATCTTTGTACTGTATTTTCTCGTTATATTGATAAAAATTTGTCTCACACGTGTCGGTCTCGATCGTGGCAAGTGGATAATAAAATTTTAATAGCTTTTTGTGAGGGCAATTGATATGTGACTGGACTGACTGCAACCTTTAATCACGAAGGTGCGAAAGCTTTTTCAATAAAACTAACAGGACCTATCTATCTTTTATCTAACTTATTTTTTTATATTTGCTTTTTTTTACAGCAAAACTATTTATAAGAATTAAGCAGCTAACAAACAACTATACGTCCTCAGCATTCTAACTTTAATGTTCGAACTTAACTTAATTGTGACTCGTGTTTTTATGAGGTTTAGATCATTTTTGTGCAACAAATCGCTTGCACGTGAAACGAAATAAACGAAGAAAAAAAAGTGAAAACCGAAAAGTTAACGAAAACAACAATTATGTCGATTGCAAATCGAAAATGAATGCACCTATGTGATAAATAGAAGAATAAAATAATTGCTCAAATTTGTTTTCACACACGTAGCTAATTGAACTAAAATCGTGACGATTTCTGCATGTCTAATGATAACAAGGAGATGTCATTTGAAAGATATCGTTGCCAGATTTCTGTAAGAATTGATTGAAGCAGTTTCTTGAAAATTAAAACTCAAATCACAAATGGTATGCATTTTAGGCTAGTTGTATGGTTAGATAAGCTTGCCTCAAAAAGAAAGTTTGCTAGTTATAAGTGATTTAATGTTTAACATTATTTCTTATTGGAGAAGCTTGTACCTTTTCAAAAAATAAACAATAAATCTTGACAATGAATCTCAGTAAAAGTTACTTTTAATCGCAACTAATATTTCAGTTTGCAACCCACTGTAACTCTGCAAATGTTTAAAAAAAAGAAAACGAAGTCTATACAGAGCCGCCAGTAGGCACTGGGCTACTACATAATGAAAAAAATATTTATTTTATTCTTTTCCATAATCCGATAAAAATTAGCATAAAATTAATAAGATATGATTGGATCCACATCCGACTCTACCCAGACCAATCGCGAAAGGAAGTGGAATTGATGGCCGGAGGCATTCAAAGCTATGACATTGTTTTTGCCGGTGAAGTAAACGATGTGACACCAATGACCACAACTTTTATTGCAACGTCGGTTCCATAAAATGGATCGTAAAAGACTGTTCAGTAAAAGACTCCGGCTAGAGTAGACCGTTTGTAAAATACTCCGGCATGTTATAAAAATTTAAATTAACATGTACTCTAAAAGATCGTCGTTAATATTACAGTATTCACATTTTTCTCAAATTTATTGATGCTTTTGTATCTGCTTTACGCGGATCCTCGATTGACTTTACGTTGATACGGGTTTAAGTAATCGCCCCCTTTTTTTAATTAAATGTAATAAACAAACGTTAATTGATGAGAATCTTGCTTTTGTGATCAATTTCAGTCAAATTTTTTCAGCGGTCAAGATTGTAAAGATCTGCTGTACCATTTTCTGTTAGATTAAATATGAGTAAGCTGAGTAGCTCATGACTTAGATCGGAGTTGGACGGTGATAACCTGGAGTCGGTGTTGCAATGTTTCATGCGACTTCACAACCCTAGGAAAAACGTCACAATTGGTGATCACTTTTCGGCATGTTTCTCCTCATGTTCTTGATAAGGGTAAAGAAAGCATTCATTAAAACGCTCCCACCACTTGGCCACATGTGTCAATTATCGTCGTCATCATCATGATTATTTCCAGCCTATGGTAGCCTGATGCGAAGCAAAAGTCTTCACTCTTTTACCAAGTCGATCGTGTGTGTGTCTTTTCATCCGGCTACATTCTGTTATTATGTAGCCTAAAATGTAGTAGCCAGCAAGGAGCGAGTTTATTTGGAACTGATGCTGCAGGCGGCTACCGGTGCTCATGACGAAATGCTGCAATCTTGCAGTGCACATTCATGCCCTCCAGCTCATTGCCTTATCAACATACACGTGATTGATACTTGAGTGAAAAAAATTTGGAATGATACTTTGCATCATCACACGAGCATTGCAAATCAATAAATGATATAAAATAAAATGTGTATTTTATTACGTTTACTGTTAATAAATGTGGTGTTTTCTTTAGTACAAATTGATGTCTGTGTGCTAACATAATAATTAGAGTCGCACAATCTGTGTTTGATTTTACAACAATACAAAACAAAAAACAAACATTATACTTTCCAAAATGATTTATTTTATTGTACTATTTTCCATTCATCTTACATCAGCATTACTGAAGGCAGGACAGCTACATCAATTGGTTATTGAAGGTTTGTTGGAAGGAAAGAGGTGCAGGAGAAGAAAGAGACAAACTTGGAGATATGATGTAAAATAGTGAGCTGACTTGTCAAGCATCAAAGAAGCAGAAAGAGCAGCGGAAGAACGTGGCGTGTGGAAGTAATTGACAGCCAACCCTCGTCTCCGAAACGGCACATGATGATGATTATTGAATAGTTAAACGACACTCTTTACTTCAATCAAACTCATGAAATTTTACTTAAATGATTTTAAAATTCAGAAGGATGGCTAGATTTGAGCAAAATGCGTTATACCGTAGTAGGCCTATGGTACTGTGGCCGACGCAAATGTGCGTTATAGACGTGTTGATTGCAGGTCTTCCTCTAAGCTCAAAAATAAAATCACGGCCAAAGCCCACTGCAGCATTTTTATTTCTTTTCTGCACAGTATAGCTTACACGCCAATGAAAAAATGGCCTTGTTTTCATAAGAGATAGACAAGAATTTCAAGTTGCTAAAAGCAAGTATTTTTTATTTACATTGAACTGAATAGACCAAGCACCCTTCTATACTCAAAACGCTACAGGCAAGACCAATGGCATAATTTGTTCACAATTGAACAATTTCAAAATTAGAAGCAAGAAAAAACACAGAAAGATAGATAATATTGCTCTATGAACCCAGAAGATTAAAATTATTTGAAAGCGCTTCTTTTTAGAGAAAGCAAGCACGTCGCTTCTAGGAATAGTGCAATATCACACGTGAAATTCGCGACTGGTACGAAGGATACATTCACATCGCGGCATGCATTCTTGTTTGTAAAAATTACTTCTTTTTTCTGATATTCTGACAACGTCTATAAAGGCAACGTATAAGACCTTTTAAATCATTTGATTGTTTTCAGGTGTGACAAAAGTTACGTGTTTTGTCATTAACGGTAGGAGAACATCGTGTTTCAAAAGGTTGTTCCACATAACAAATTACTAACTTGTCTGTGGACTAAACAATTAAAAATTAGCATTTGATAAACAAGACAAGTCGCAGTTTTGTTCCCACCCAACAAATATAATAATATATCAGGCAGCTTTAACAGAAATCCATCTTACTTGTAAACAAACATTTTTTGTCAACGAAGCAGCGTATAGCTAAGAAGTTGTGCCTTATCACCTCCTCTTCTTTGTAAAACGCGTCGTAGGCCACCATTGTGGCAAACGACATCATAAAAATGAATGGAATAGTATCTGTGAAGCTTGCGTACTGTCTTTTTATCGAATCATGAAAACCGCTACAAAAACAAATTGTTGTTCGTAGACTAAGAGAAAAGAAATCAAGACCCCTGAGCTCCGGGAACTGGCTGGTAGTTCGTCTATCTTTTCGAAATTTCAGAATGAACATAGACAGTCTGTCTAATAACCACATCAAGCAATTTTTATTTGCTTTGGCATCAGATAAACATCAACGTAAGCAGCCCATTATTGTGAAATAAAAACGAACACGGCCGCGTCTGTGCGTGTGGTAAGCTTTGTGTTCAATAAACACCATTTTTGGAAAATTAATGATGTCCAAAAAAAAAATGTGTTTGGCATTTTATATTGCACTTAGTTGATCATGCCATAATACAGAAGCTATTATTTGCGTTCATCCGATGAATGCGAAAAGCAAAACAGAAACATACAAGTTTTTTATTGCTTCACTGACGTTTTACGCATCATACCAACGCGCATCCTCAGGTGGCATAAGATACAAAATCAAATTTACGAAGTTATGCAGTTTACTGCAGTCCGTTTGAAGGCAGTTAATCTATTGTGGACTTTACAAGCTATACGTTATTTAAATTCTTAACGAGAGCTCTATGAAAGAAACCCTTGATCTGACTAGGCTTGCTATTTGCAAAAATTAACATCATGTTAAGTCTAGTAGCATTACTTGGTTCATATGCTTCCCATTGAAATTGTAACTGTTTGAAGGAATCTTGTCAGTTGTATGATTAGGCGAGATACGTTTGATTGTACACCATGCATGCAAGCAACGCCATCACACTGCTTCTTTTCACCATAAAGCTTTCATTTTCAGGTATGTATAAAATTCTGGACCAGCTTAAATATGTAGTCTTTTTAATTTAGATAAACTAATTAAAATCTAAATAAACTTTGGCAAGACTTAATGACATACCTAAATAAATGGGATCTGCTGTTTGATGGCTGCAATTTCTCTTCGTTGTTTCCACCTTTCTGTTGTGTTACGTTTGTAACTTCTAATGCATGTTATAACAAACGACACAAAATAAACTTACTGTTTTATCATAAGTATTGTTTCAAGGTAGAGGAGCTTGATTTTTCAATAGAAAGAGTTAGCACGCTAACTTGAGACGTAGGTTTGAAACACGTATAATCAAATTAATTGTAGAGTTGTGATACCAATAGTCTAAAGCAGGGGTGTGCAACGTGCGGCCCGCGGGCCAAATGTGGCCGCGAAGAAAAATTATGTGGCCCGCGAAGATGTGCCAATTTTGAATTGTGTGCGGCCCGCGAAACATGTTTATACGGTAATTTAGTTTAGTCTGGTACGTTTGAACAATTCATTGTGGAGTGGAATATTGTAGATTTCGCACCTTCTGTTAACCATTTTAGAAGTCTCCCACCGGCCACCGCCAATCCATTGTATTTAATTTTCTATTCTGATGTCTCTGGATTTATTAATATTCAATTGAACACTGAGAATATGTCCTTATAATGTTTGTAATGTATTGTATTGAGTTTAAAGTTAACCGTTGTTATTGCGTTCATAAACGTAGTTGCACTGATGGGAATTTAATATTCGAAAACGCGTTCTGCAACACTGTTTTTTGCACTCTGTAATGCCAGATGCAGATTTATCTGTAGCTTTCTATCACGCATTGAAGCGATGATCTGATCATGAAATTTTTTACGGTTCGAGAAAAAGTTTTCTCTGCCTATAAAACGTTGAATGGTAGTTTAATCAATTATTTCTAAAAATGTATGGTCTAGGTATCCCTGGTATGGTCACATAAAAGGCATTATGAACAAAGTACGACTTTGGAAAGCTCACATACAGACAGGACATCTTTTCCACTTTCCAACTTTGAGAGACTATGGAATGCATCCAGAGAAGAAAACTAAATTTGAAAAATTGTTGTATGAATTTTTGGCTCGTTTCAAGGACTTCAAATCTCATGAACATTTGTTTGATATATTCTCTTCGCCATTCAACACGGACATTGACAAAGCACCAGCTGATATCCAACTTGAACTGATTGATCTTCAAGAGAAAAAGGATTTGAAAGCAAAGTATTTAGAAATGACTCTTGGCGATTTTTACCGAAAACATCCCAACCAAGATGACTTTCCACATTTCAAAAATCCATGGCTTCAAAATGGCACTTTTTGGCTCAACGTATTTGTGCGAACATTTTTTTCTAAAACGGGCGTCATGAAATCCCCCTATTGATCGGTTCTGACAGACCAACACTTGGAAAATGGACTTCGAATTGCGATCACTTCCATTAAAGTAAATTTGGAAAAAGTCGTCAGGAAAAGAAGCCAGCTGCAAACTTCTCACTGAGCTCGTTTAAAGACAGTGTGACAATAAATTTGAATAGCAGTTTTCTTCAGAAATTTATGCGTCCTAACTTATTATTTCTGGAAGGAGATAACCCCTAATATAAGAATAACATGAATAACAAGAAAAACTACTATTTTGTGCCTGCAACTACTAGAAATCATATGTTAAATAAACGTGCGGCCCGCGGTTTCACCCAATTATTTATATCTGGCCCTCCTGTAACAAAGGTTGCACACCCCTGGTCTAAAGACAGTAGCGCTGACGGGAGTGAGAGGCGCAGGGGTAGCCTACTTTTTAACCTGGGTCCGGGGTCATTTTGGGTCCGAAAATGTTCCCAAGAGCTTGAGAACCGGGTGGGTGAATATGAAGTCGTATTGTTTTCTTCAGAGATGTCTTGTTTGGGAGACCGAGGCCTCCCACGCTATCGTTTCAACAGCCCTGTCTTGAAATATTTAGGCCTACCACAAATTAAGGTCAAAAATGTAACATATGAACAGATTTTTAAGTTATGGTCATTCATGGTGCTACTTTGAAGCTCATCTTCTACAACAACAAAATCTTGAATTTTTTGTGATAAACTTAATAAAAATTTCATTTTTCTCCGTAGCTAGAACGCCAGAGATTGAATGCACAATGGTCGATGCAGCCGATCGAATACCATGTGATTTCAATGGAAACGGTATGTACGAATGTGAGATTACATTCCATCAAGCTACCAACAGGTTGTGTTGCTACGATGACGAAACTCCTAATTCCCCTCTATGTTTTGTTGGTAAGTTTACTTATTCAAAAGCAGAACAAACCGTTCTTGTTGGACAAAATACGTTGTTGTTGTTGAGCAAGAATGAACATTTTGAGCTTATTAAATGTTAATTGTGTACAAGAGCATATTGCCCATATTGCCATATGGAGTAGAAACGCGGTCACTTACAAAACAGCAAACATGGCAGTAGCGCAAAGGAATATGAAAAGAATAATATTAACCTGTTAAGTGCGTAAGACGACAACTGTCGTCCGAGACAGTCGCTCTTGCTGTGCGTAAGACGACAATTGTCGTTTTCGTGATCGCAGCTATTCATGGCACTTTTAATTTCGCTTTCCTCTATTCGCTTTGTCTGGAAGGCGCAATTATGACGTGTGAAGAAACATAGATGCATTGTTTACATTACAATAACTATTGCAGCCTGACGGAAATTATTAATCCCTAAATCACTCTATTACAATATTAGGTAGCTTCTGCACTCACCTACAATATAAACACAATTGCAAGAATAAAAAGATTTCATCCTAAATGGTTTCTTTTTCTATAATGGCTTTCTTCCGGTGTATAAAATTCGAACCACGTCATACGCGTTTAGACTGTGTGAAGTCATTTTGATGTAATGTTGCAAGCAGTTTCAGAAATATTTTGTTGTGTTCGAAAACATATTTTGTAACATATAGTCAACAAACCAATAGGGTTTTGTGTTGCTGCTGATGTTAGAACAAGCATCAGAAAATGATACAGTTTGAATATTTCCAAACTAAACTTACGTGTACTTTGTTTAGTGTCCTATAAATGCTTAGAAATTATTCTGTTCTGTGAGCTGATGTGTTTTTTTTCCTTCACAATAAACAACTGAGTTGAATAATTTCACAATGGCGAAATGTATAATCACTTGAGAGTAATGCGATTACACCAGAAACAATAGTCCAGCCGGGGACTTCTCCGCAATAGTCGATGAAAAGGTAAAGCAATAGACACAAAAGGAAATTGAACAAAAGCGTATTATGCTGCGTCATGGGGGCTCCCCAATATCCTAGCAAGCAATATTGCGACGAAAAATACTACGAGTGATCAAATTAAATACGCACAGTAAGGAGAGTTTCGAAAAATTAATTACGCACTTAACGGGTTAAGCATAAATGAAAAAGACAAGATTAAAAATAAAAGGTATTAAAAACAAAACACATAATTAAGATGCAAGGGCGTTGACAGGGAGGTCTAGGTGGTACTTTTGGACTCGGGCCCAGAATATTTAGGGGGCCCGGATTTAAAAGATTCCCCGCGACTTCAAACATTATCAAGATCTTAATATAATCAGATCTAAAGGAATTGCTATCAGACGCTAAAACAGCCACTTCAGACGTCAACTGGTGAAGTACCGGACCCCTTCCGGGTATACTGATTTCCCAAACCACAATTATTTTTTTTTAAAACACGACATATTTTTCTTCACCCACTCTTTAATTCTGAAGATATATATTTTTTGGTGGTAATCACTTCTAGCTACTTGCGTCTACACTACAAAGAATTAATTTCAGCCGAAAACTCCAACAACTTTAAACATACCGACGAAGATCGTGATTGAGAGCAAGGATTTAGCGGTTTACTGAGAAATCCCTAATGCGTAAGTGCGCAGTTGGGGAAATTCGTGGATACAACAAATCTTTGAGAATATAATAATATATACGGTATATATAAGTGATACGGTATTCCTCTTAATTTTCTACTTTGAACGGCATATGTCATCCTCATTTTAACAGCACATCAATAAAAGCTTGTGCACAACCTTTATATTCATAACATTGTCGATGAAGGGGGCCCGAAAATAAATTGGTACGGGCCCGAGAAATCCTGTCAACGGCCCTGTTAAGATGTCATTAAAATAGCAACAAATTTAAAGTGGAAATAAGCAGGACATGTAGCAAGAATAACAAACAACAGATTGTCCAAAATAAACACAGAATGGACACCAAGATATTCAAAAAGAACTAGAGAGAGACCAAAAACAAGATAGCGGATGACATTGAAGAAAAGGTTGACATCACCTGGATGAGAACAGCGAAAAACAGAATGGTGTCGAAACATATTTGAAGGCTATCTGCCTGCAGTGGCATGACTGGCTGATGATGAAAATTGAAACTAGAGCATAAGTTCGGGTTTTAACATTTTCGCATAGCTGAACGGTTTAAAATTAAGATAATTTTTAATCTTCTTCATGAACAACCGCTTACCTTCGCAATAAAGTGTAAGCCAATACTAGTTAGGTTTTGACCAATTAAAAATCATTAAAGTAATGCAACATTGTAGGTATATAATTTAGAATTTTCTAGTCAACAACGTTTTAAAATCTTTAATAAACCGCAACGACATCAAAGAAATTCAAATCAAATGCGATGTTTAGGCTAATTTTATCTTTAAAACAGGCTTACTCAGTGCCATGTAAAAATTAAATTGAAATAAGTTTATAAGATCTTTTTGGCACCCCCTGAGAACGCAATCAAGCTCCTTAATATTTAGGCTTAATAGTAGACTATATTTTTGCATGAAAAAGTATAGACTGACTTGACAAAGTGTGTCCGTCCTCACAGTTTTAAGGCTTGTGCAAACTTCGTAAAACGTTATTTCTGTTTTGCTATAGCTGGCGAAGATACCATAGAATCATCCAATTCCGGTGGCACTGCAGCTCCAGGTTTTCCTTCTGGTACCACCACACCCAGTAAGTATTGATAGATTCCATCGTTATCATCCGTTTGTCTCTGCTTCAGTAAATGAGACCTAATAATAGATTGTTTATTATAATATGTATCATATTTAGGCTAGGAGCAATTTTCTCCTAACACTGAACTAGTTGAGCATGCATATTTAGGCTACATGTGCTCCAAAATAAAAAAATATATATATTCTTTTAGATCCGAGTGTAAAGGTTTTGAAAAATTAAGTCTTTTTAGGTATTGCAAACGTGCCAAATTTTAAACTGATAATCCTACTTCGGTATCAATCACGTCATAACGTTCGCGTTTTGTCGCTTCTGCCTTTTCTAAATTTCTGCTATGTTTGACAAAGGCTTTAGGCCTAGGCTATATCGTTTTTCGTTTGTGATGGTCAAAATTAAAAATAAAACTAATTGAAACATACATTCAACATTTTTTCCTGCTTTTATAGGCCCATTTCGTCCAACCGCAGATTTGTTAGGAAACAGGCCTCCTGTTGGCACAGTAAGCACACTTTTCAATACTCAAAATCCCAATCCAGTAAATCCTTTCCTTCCTGGAAGACGACCACCTGTCCGTAAGTAATCACTCTTGCAGCACAACAAATTAATAAAATAGTTATTTATTATAAATAATTAAATATGCCACTTTTAACCTCTTTTTTACTATAACCTAGCTGAAACCACTAGACTTAATTTCTAATACTCAATTTTTAAACTTAGGACCAAACCCAGGTGCAATAAGGCCACCTACAGGAAATCAAATCAACACAAATAGTCCCAGCGAAAATCTCCAAAACCTTTTGGAATCACTAGGCATTGAAAACGCGGAACAGGCTACTGGGCCAACCCGTCCTAGCCGCCCAGGGGTTGGTCGTCCTGCTGGCCCAACCCCAACCATTCCTGATGGTAAGATGCTAATGATAAGAAGAAAGTTGCTAAAGTTTGTAGACACATTGCAAATCAATGCATGTGTTACGGCCATTTTTTGCTCAAGTTACGTAATTTTTACTGTAGCCTAAAATATTATTTTTTAGACATATAATCGTGGCGGATATAGGCTACCAGGCGATGGCAATCTTTAGGATTGGCTTCCCTTGGTCACTGGAATCGCCTATTTGTTGATCAGCCATTGTGTTTGCACGACATATATTTACACAAATTTGAAAGACTTGTAACACCTTGAATTGCAGATGTGGATAGAACTGTGGCTTTGTGTTCTTACATCAACAACAACGTTATACCAGAGAGTGTAAGTTAGTAGAAAAAAATATTTCCATTTTAAAACGACTTTTGGTACTAAAATAAGCTTTGTTAGACTATTAAGTAAATTGGTTATAAAAAATAAATACTTTCTATGCTTGCAACAAACACGAACCACCTCAGTTATGAATGACCTTTGCACACAGTAGCCTATTACATTAGGAAATGAACACAGGGTAAAAGTATAAGTAGGCTGCGCATTTGCTGCGCTGAAACTGCCTATATCTTGTAAAGGGCTCAGAACAAAGCGTATCTGCAAAAAGAGGATACAGTAAAAAACACATTGTGGCCAATTACGTCATATATGGTAATAATAATAATAATAATAACAACATTTATATAGCGCCACATCCACAGTCAAACTATGCTCCTGGGCGCTGTACACGACAATTGTGATAATTAATACGGTAATTTCAGTCATAATGTTCATTGAAGTAGAACGTTTTCAAGCGAGTTTTGAATTCATTTAAATTTTCTACTTCTTTCACACAAATAGGCAAACAGTTCCAGCAACTGGCAGCAACAACTGGGAAGGTACGATTTCCATATTGTGTCTTATGTGAAGGGTTGCACAAAAGCAGTTGATGTTGAGAACGCAAAGTTCTGGCATGTTTATAATGAACAAGCAAAGTGTCCAGATAGTTTGGAGCAAAACCATGGAAAACTTTATAAATTAATAGACATATTTTGAAGCGAATATGATACAATACTGGAAGCCAATGCAGGGATTTTAGTATAGGAGTGATATGCTCACGTTGACGTGTTAAAGTAATTAGCCGAGCAGCAGCATTCTGAACTCTTTGAAGACGCAAAATAGTACAATGTGGAATGTTATTTAACAATGAATTTGAATAATCAAGCCTGGACGTCACAAGTGCATGAGTTAAAGTTTTACAAGCATCAACATTAATAAACTGTCTGATGGAACCAATATTTCTAAGATGAAAAAAGCAAGATTTGACAGTGGAACTGACAAAGTTTTCTAAACACAAATGTTGATTTAATGTTACACCAAGCAATTTAATTGAGTTAGAAGAAGAAAGATTGATATTACTCAGGGTAAGGGTCATGTCATTAAACTTTGAAATACACCGTTTCGGAGAAAATACAATAAACTCACATTTTTCTTGATTCAGTTTCAACATATTATAAGACATCCAATTTGAGATATCAACCATACATTTTTGGAATTTTGACTTAATACAACACAATGAATCTTCATCAGTAACACGCAAATACAATTGTATATCATCAGCATATGAGTGGTATGAAAGCCCATGTCGCTTTATGATGTCAAACAGAGGTTTGATGTAGAGGCAAAACAGGACAGGGCCGAGAACAGAACCCTGAGCAACTCCAGAAGAAAGAAATGTTGCAGAAGACATTGAGTTTTCAATTGCTACAGATTGAGTTCGATCATAAAGATAAGAAGAGAACCACTCAAGTGCCATTCTTGTAATGCCAAAATCTGATTTGAGACGATTTAGAAGAATTTTGTGATCAATGGTATCAAAAGCAGCTGAAAGATCAAGAGAAAGTAGAACAACGCTGTGATTACAGTCAAGTACGGTAGCAATATCATTATGGATTTTTAGTAAAGCTGTTTCTGTGGAGTGATGTTGACGATAAGCAGATTGATTGATATCAAATAAATTTTGCACGTTTAAGAAATCATTTAACTGTCTGCCAACTACTTTTTCCAATATTTTTGACACAAAAGATAGATTGGACACAGGGCGATAGTTCTTGAACTCTTCTTTGTCTAGACTAGGCTTTTTTAAGTGTGGACGAACAATGGCATGTTTAAGTTTTGGGGGAACAAGACCACTTGTCAAGGATTTGTTTACGATGGAGGTCAGAAAAGACAGAAAAGATGATGAATGCTTTTTGAGGAGCCATGAGGGTACTGGATCTAGTTCACAAGATGCAGATGATAATGCAGTTAAATGTTAAGAATTTCAGTCTTGTCTGTTTCAAGAAAACTAGAAAATGAAAAATCAATGTGAATATGGTTACAAGGATCTGCTGACTGAGTTCCTCCAGTTATATGGTGAAGACATGGAAGAGTATTCCTAATTAAACTAATTTTGTTTGAAAAGTATTGGTTAAATGATTCAGCAATTTCTTGAGCAGACTTTCCAGTTGGATGAACACTTCTGTTATCTTTGCCCATCAATGTTTTAGAAAATTTGAAGAATTGTTTTGGAGTTTTGCTTTCACTGATTTGCTTAAGATAGTAATTTTTCTTGGCCTTAAGTACTAACATGTTCACATATTTGCATTGTTTTTTGTAAATATCTCGATGAATAGATAATTTAGTTTTTCTCCATTTGTGTTCAAGCTTTTTTCGAATTTGTTTTTCTTTCTTGAGTTCCATAGTAAACCAGAGAGAATTTGTTCTGAGTGTGAGCAATTGGGAGCAGATGGGAGCATGATCATTAGAAATAGATTTAAGAGTTGAATTATACAATTTTACAAGTTCTTCACAAGAACAGTTCAATTTTAAAGATTGAAAAGCAAGACAGACATCAGAAGCAAAATCTTTATCAATAATGTTCTTCCATTTGCGAAATTTTACTTCCTTCTTGGGACGAGGTGGTTTGTATAGATTTGTTTTTAATATTAATGCAAAATGGTCAGAAGAGAAAATACCCTGAACATTGGTCAGACATGGATCAATGACTAGTGGTTTATCAACAACAATGTTTGTATGACATCGCACTAACATGAAGTCTAGTGTGTGACCTTTTGCATGAGTTGGATCATTGATCAATTGTTTCAAACCAAATGTAGATGAAATATTGTTAAATTGCACAACATCCACTGAACCAATATTATCAAGATGCAAATTTATATCTCCAGTAACAATAATTTCATTATTACATAAAGACAATTGTTCCAAATAGTTAAACCACTCATTAAAAAATATGCTTGTTTTAAATCCATTCTTTATGGAGGGAGGAGGTCGATAAATTACACAAATTAATACTGGAATATTACCATGCTTTGAAATACATTCCATATGTTCAAACTGAGAAAACTGATGGCTAGCAAAAATTTTACTCTTGTCAAGTTTGGCAGAGACATTGTATAAGAAACCTACACCACCACCACGCTTTCCTTGAGATCTGGGAACATGCAAAATGTCATAACCTTTAGCAGTGATGTTACTTAACACATGACCATCAATTGAACTTCCTAACCAAGTTTCAGTCAGGGCACACACATCAATTTTGGAGTCAAAAATAAAGTCAGTTAAGGAAAGTGATTTATTATTGATTGATCTTATATTTAAACATCCAATAATTAAGGGGGAGTGAAATTTACTAAAAGTGGGAAAACGTTGGACTGGAATTAGATTAGTTAAGTTCAAGTTACTTTGTTTTCGATGAAAAGTTATAGGCCTACCAGATGACTTTGTACATACAACTGAAATTGGTCTTCTGAAACACTTTCTTGCTTTCTTTCCTCTCCTGGTTGGCTTAATCCTGTTGATTTTCAATTTTAATAACTCATTCCAAGCTCTTTTCTCTAAACTGTACTTTCCACTTGACAGATTTTTTACTTGTAACAAACTGCATCCTGAATAAGTGTACTGCTGCCATCTTGATTTTAATTTTCCAAGCTCAAGGTCTGCTGCAGCCATAAGATAGCGCAAAAACAGAAACCAAAAGTTAAGTCCAAGAAATCCATAGGATTTTTCAGAGCAGCTTCATAAACTTTAAAATTTTAAACCACACTACATTATACTATTTAATTCCTTAAACCTTATAATGGTAGCTATATTAGCCCACCTATAAAAGTTTTGTATTATTTTAGATTCTTAGATTTTTCGAAGATGTCTTAAGTCAATGTAACACTATCACCACGACTGTTTCCCCAGCAGTGGCAAATGCCTACATACAGAGAGAGATCAATGTAAGTATAAATGCAGTAACAGAAAATTTGACAGCTACTCATGATCGCTGTTTACTTCGTTGCTTACTTTACAAATGTAGATATAAATGACCTGCATTAGCCGGATGCTATGGGTTCGTTGTGGTAGTAGCGGTTTGTAGGCTACTAGCTTACGGAAAACAGTTCGGTAGTCATGTGCAATGACGAAAAGCATTGAAACATGAAACATTAAAAAAAATATTTCTTGAATAACGAAGCATAAAACTTTAAGATTAAAATTCAACAACGTTTCGCTTGATGAGTTTTAGATTTTTTTTTGACAAATATGAGCAAATTTCAAAAGAGATGCTTCAATTACGTGTGCTCCACTTCTTTAATTTAAAACTAAACAACAAGGCGTCATTTAGCATAAGATAAAATAATACAAACACATAAAAAGACGAACGTTTTCATCGGCTAGGTGCATCGATGAAAACATTCGTAATTTTTCTTTTGGCTTTTCGTTATATCATGCGTTGTATTGCTTGTATTCACTTACTTAAGGTTACATTTAGGTTATGAATTTCTTGGTTTCTTTAAGATTGACGAAATATTGCTTTCTTTTAAAGTTATTTTTGTTTAGAACATTATTGAAGCAAATAGAAACAGACAACCATCAAGCACACCTTCTACATCTGGAT
This sequence comes from Aplidium turbinatum, assembly GCF_918807975.1. NCBI lineage: Eukaryota > Metazoa > Chordata > Ascidiacea > Aplousobranchia > Polyclinidae > Aplidium > Aplidium turbinatum. The sequence continues at coordinate 16,304,637 of NC_137480.1, read as the reverse complement.
TAAATCCCTCGAATCCATTGGCAAGTCTTCTTGGAAACCGACCGCCTAGTACCGGTACTAATCCACTCGGAAATCTCGGTGGAGGTTCGAGTATTGCCAGTCTATTGGGAGGAGGAAACAGAAATCCACTCTCAAGTCTTGGTGGAGGCTCAAGCATCGGAAGTTTATTAGGAGGAGGAAATAATAATCCTCTTTCAAGTCTTGGTGGAGGTTCAAGCATTGCCAGTTTATTAGGAGGAGGAAATAATAACCCTCTTTCGAGTCTTGGTGGAGGTTCAAGCATTGCCAATTTATTAGGAGGAGGAAATAATAACCCTCTTTCAAGTCTCGGCGGAAGCTCAAGCATTGCCAGTCTATTAGGAGGAGGAAACAGAAATCCACTTTCAAGTCTTGGAGGAGGTTCAAGCCTTGCCAGTCTATTAGGAGGAGCAGGAGGTGGAAATAACAACCCTCTCAGTAGTTTGCTTGGCGGTGGAGGTAGTACATCTACAGCAAATCTTTTGGGTTCTTTGCTAGGGGGAGGCAGCAATAGTGGTAGTTCTGGTGGCAGCAGCAATAGCTTGGTAAACTCATTATTGCTGAGTCAAAGCTTTGGTCGACCAGGATTTAATCAACAAAATCAAGTGATTGGATCACAGTTGCCTAGTAAGTCAAAATTTGAAGACTTGATCTTTTTTTGATATAATAACAAACCAACATCAATTACGATAACATATAGGCCTACAATGAAATGTAGCCTAATTGCAGATAATAATGTAGACTAACATAGTAAAACCTACTGTAGGCTACGTTTATGCATAGTTAGTAAATCTTTTCTATTGCATTGCTTTCGTTTTTGTAATCAATCAAAATTCATGTTCTATTATATTGCAAAAACTGTTTCAAAGCAATGTTTTTGTAATACTTTTCGTGACTCATGCAAAACAGCTTAAAACATGAGATCTATTAAATATTTCTTAAAAGAATTTTACGATTCACGCAGGTGAATCATATATCAGTTATGTTCTTTTAAAATCAGCTTACCAAAGTTGCAAAAAAAACAAAAAAACTTTAAACGCATATCAATTTTCAACTGTGGTTTTTGTCCTTAGACTTTGTTGGGACCACACCTCCGCCCCCGTACAACCCATTTGTCTGCCAACTTCTATTGGGTAACAGTGATCTATTGGGAAGCGTAACCGGTGGCAGTGGCCTCTCTTCCATATTAGGAATTCAGTTTCGCACTAGCATCTTGAATCAAAATGGATGCTTGCGAAACCTTCTGGGTAACCCACTACTTCTATTGCAAGGTACGTTGTAGAACTGTTTGAAGCATTGTAGAATCTTGTACTAAAAGGTAATTCGACATGAAACATCCCTTTCAAACGTTTTTGGCTTTTTCTCTACAAGACAAGCGCTAGATGCATAGCCGAAAACGTTTGTCATTTTGTTTTTCTTTTTATTGTAGCCTATTGTTGTTGAGTTTTTTTGTGTTTAGTATTTACAGTATAACTGAAAAAGGTAACTTCCTACTCAAATTAGGCTTGTATCTGAATTATTATATTGATTTCAAGGAGGAGGAGGAATTGATGCTATTCGTAATTCTCTTGGTCCTCTTCTTGGTATAACAACTGACACAGAGGAAGAGAACATTGGTAACACAATCAGCGGAGCTCTAGACCCTGGTAATTTCACAATGCAGTTTATTTTTTTGCAACTAAGACTTTTGTTTTTTAAAATGCAACTCAAGATGCAAAAACATATGTAACAATATTAAAAAAGCACACGCGTGACAATACTTTTAAACAGCTTATTTCCATTTTCTTCAATTTAACGAAAAAAAGAATAGTACTTTATGTTATTAAATATTCTGGCTAACAGACAAATTTCTAAGCCGTAGTTTTTCAAAGCGTTTGTTGTTACCGGGCTTATATAGTTATTAAACTAAATAGGTTACCCTAATTATGTTTCCTAAAAAAAGACAGGAACGATAAAATATCAAAATGTGTTTTTAAGCTCGAATTCCATCTGAGGTGCTAACCCGGTGCTTGAATGAAAGAGACGAACTTAACCGCCAAAACAACTGCAAAGTCGGAGTTTACGTCAATATTAGAACAGAGTTGGAATGTCTTAACATTGTAAGTCAACAAATATTTGTAAATAAAGGAAATTTGTGATTCTATACTGTCCTTGTCAATAATGTTACAATGCATTTTAGATAAAATATGGCCTAAGTAGTTATTGTTGTAATATAACTTATACAATTTTTTTTACAAAAATACAATAAGTTCAAGAAGTTACGCTTTCAATAGATTGAATTTAATATGTGGATAAAATGCATAAAATGTATTTTATCCTTGATAAAGTGATAAAGTGATAAGGTATTCATAAGTTGATAAAATTTTATTCTTGATGAAATGCATTTTAAGTCAAATATGACTATTTTAAACTACTGTACATTGTACATGCGAAAGAATTTATCCGGATTATTTTGCTTATGAAACCATGCGTTGGCAAGCACAATCAAAGTAACTTATAAGTTACAGTATAAACAGTATGCTCAGACTAATTCAGACTGGCATGGTTTTAAACCCCTAAGCGTTTAAATTCAGAGCAGCAATGTGACCATTCAAAAAACAACATTCAAAACATTCAAAGACTGACATTCAAAAACAAAACAAGAAATTTTTTCGGAGGAAGCCTAATTTTTAAGCGCAATAAACCAAGAAATGCAATAGGCCTAAACCAGAAATGAGTAGCCTAGTGTACGAGTTTTCGTCTCGTGATAAATTGTAGGCTTACGCACCGCAGTCTAGCGACGCATGCAAGGCAAGTTAAAGGAGCGTTCTCGAAGCAAATCTTGTTTTGTCCTTGTATTATTTCGGTTAAAAATTCGAGTTGAATGGACTGGAATGCAGAAACTTATCTTAGTTCCATTTTCAAGCATTGCGTCCTCACTATGCGTGTGTCATGTAGCCTATACGTTATTTGAACAGTATGACACCTTACACCTTACAGCAACAATGCATTTGCAATTTCCTTAAATTAAACTGTTTTTGACACACACATGTAGACACAGATCGGAATCTAAAGCACAATTACGTGAGACGCAATGTACCCCATAAAATAATATTATTACGCCAATTTAATCCGTTTTTGATGCTGTATTTCACTCAACAAAAAGGTCTCAAAAAATTTTGTGTTTAAAAATTAGGTTTCAAAAATTTTTCTACGAGAAATGTTTTGAAACGCAGTAATTCTAAACATTACACCCATCAAAATGCTGGTTTTTGCACAATATTTCATTCTACTTCTGGCGGAGGTGGGCTCTTTCACTTTAATTCAATAAAACTACAAAGCAACATTTTTTACCACAGGTAAGAATAACATAGCCTAACATACATTTGAAAAAAACTATTTCTTTAAGGAATAGAATTTTAGATTATGGAAATACATAAAAATACTTTTGAATAATAACAGTAAATACAAAGTATCATTGTGTTTAGGGATGTATCTTTGCTTCTGGAGGGATGTGCTTCAGATGCCCTTACGTAACGACAAGTTCTCAGCTCAATCGAAACCCAGAAGGTAAAAGCACTTTGCTGGATCTTAGCCATTTACTGCGAACAGCCGGATGCGAATACGCGTCATTAACATACACGTCCAGTGAAAATCCTTCAGATATGCGTCGTTCTAGATGTTATCGGTAAAACTGAAAATATCCCTAGATCCTCTGCTAAAATGCTTTATGAGATTATTTTAGTTATAATCGTTTATTTCATTCTGCATGGATGCTGTTTAACTTAAAACGCATTGCAATCAAATTCCCGGAGTAGTTTTAGCTATTGCTAAATACGAGTAAAACTACGCAAAACTGGGAATCCAAATTCAAGAAAAACCTATAGGCCTAAATGTTGTGAAGTTTGCAAACGATCGTAACACGCTTGAAGATTCATTGCAAGGGTTAGAAAAATTATTAAGAAAATCAGAAGAGGTAGAAGAATGTGTGATGAGAATGAACACAAAAAGACAAAATTGCTGCAGTTGATAAAACCAGAGCTGTGAAGTCGGGCGACAAATATGCGGATTCCGATTCCACATCCCTGACTGACAGGGTCGTGGAATCGGCCAAAAATATACAACTCCGACTCCTCGGTTTATAACTGGCTGACGATTCCACGATTACGACTCCACAGCCCAGAATAAAACTGAACTACAGTAGGCCTACTGCAAACATCAAACTACTGTAAATGCGGTAAACAAAAATTTCAACAAGTGTCACACTTCGAATATCTAAAACACTTGTTTACGAATTATGGGTAAAGTGAGAAGGAGAACAGAATATAAACAGGAGTGATGAAATCGATATTAGGTACAAAAAAAAAAAATACTGAGCAGCTAGATAGATAGCCTAAGGTGTGTGGGCCGTGTTATTGTTTGCATACTTATGCTATGTTGCTTGTTCTGCAGAAACATGCACTGTCCCCACCTCAGATCGTCAAGATTGTCCAGGATTTTCTTCCACTCTGTTGTTGACATCATTTTTTAGTCAACAGCAACTTATCAATCAACGCCGACCAAGTGTAGCCACTGGCGGAATCGCGTCTGCTCGCTCAGCAGAAGCCAATAGCAACTTGACATCTCGAGTTGCTTTTAGACAAGGAGGTATAGTTTATAATAACCTACCAGGCTTGATTTCTGAAATCTCATGCTTGTCGTTGTAGTTACTTGTTCTATGATTCTGTTACATCTGACGTATTTTGCCAAAGAATCAATTTTCAAATTGAAATATTTGGTATACTGTATAGCCTACCCTTATGGTCATTTCTTCTCTATACTTCCTATTTCAGCTTAATGTTATTTTTTATGTAGCTAATACTTATTATTTTGTTATATTTCCGGTTAAAACTTACTTTGTTGACCGCATTTGAGATATCGCTTGTGAAGTCATATGCAGAATACCATACGTAAAAGCGTTTTCACTTGTAGGCTAAGAGAAACCAATAATTTTAGGGCAAGCAAAAACAAATTGGGCCTTTTGTGCCTAAAATTTGTAAATGGGCATTGTTAGAAGATGGACACTGTAGAAGAGTATTCGCCGTATTGCTTCGACTTATGATAAAAACTATGTTTTTTTAACTTCAACTGTAACCTATTGCTTATCGATCAAATCCTTTTGTCATCAGTTTTAGGTAATCTAGCCTCAGCTGGTGGACTTGGAAGCTTTTTGGGAAATCAGAATCCTCTAGCATCGCTTGGTGGTGGCTTAGGAGGTGGTGGTCTAGGTGGTCTAAGTGGAATTGGTGGACTTGGAGGAGGTCTCAATAATGTTTTTTTGCAAAGAAGCTGCGAAGATAAAGGATGCTGTTGGGATTCAAGTAACAACCTCTTCAACGCTGCAAATTCTTGTTATAGAAAAGGTAACTATTCCACTGGTCATACTTAATTAACACTTAAGTAGGCTGAATACTGTAGGTGCTGAGACTGCTTATAGAACAACGAATAATATAATCAATTGAACTTAAAATCCTTTTTTTGTTAACAGATCCAGGGGAAGCTCCTGTTTATGTTAACTCAACTAAGAAACAGGCTAGCTGTAACTGTTTACACGTTAATGATAAATCATAGTTTAGCACTTGTTATCAATTAACTTAACACATTGCCTGCGGTAATAATACCTACAATTTGCTTATTTCAGGTAGGTCTACTCTATAGCCTACGTGATTTTGCAGTTTGTAAGTTGCAATTGTAGGGGAACGTGGGTATGATTGAATCACTCCATTTTTATTCAACATCGAAACTGCTGAACCAAACCTCATGGCTGTAGTGTTTAGGCTTCGTTAGATGCTGAGAAAGACAATCAATTATGTTGTAATTTTCTGCGTATTTGAAAGCACTCTCATATTTTAGGCATGTTTGTAACAATTTTTTTTCTTCATATTTTTTCGTTTGGAGTTAGCAAAACAACTTTTAGACAAGTATTTGATTGCTTCCGTCACAGCACAAGAACCATGTTAACAAATGAAAATGCCTGTCACTTGTGAAAATTTTGTCCTACAGATATTTTTACTGTTAAGTTGGGTCATTTCAACGGGGGTTGGTTGAACCACCTGATTCAACCATCCACGTTTTAAACTAAATCAGTAGCAATAACTGTATGCAGTGGTTGAATTGTCTATCCGTGTGATAAAATATCGTAAGTTACTGAATATTTTCTTCAACAAACCGCCCCGTTAGCTCAGTGGTTACGCGCCCGGCTCAAGATCACGCGGCGCTGGTTTGACTCCGGGGTGTGCGCTTGAGCAACGCATATCAGGACAGCTCTCCATTCAGCGGCATCTAATGAAGGAAATAATTCCCCAGCAACAACACTTCAACAATCGGAAAACTTTACTCTGCCAATCTCGGTGACCGGCCCTGTGTCAAGAGCCTCTGCAAGTATGCGAAACTACCAGGAATAACTTATCAAGGCTTTGTCAGTCCGAGGGTAAAAATTCAAAACCAACCAACCAAGTTCTGTGATATTTTTAATGAAAAAACAAATGTTTTATACGAAACATGGTTAAAAATTCCATAAAGAAGTTAAAGGTCAAGTAGGCCTTGAAACTAAGATGCGCTCATGTACAAGAACTATAAGAAAACCAAAATGGATTTATCCTTTTCATTGCGAGGCGTGCAATCCGTGCATTATACTTTTGTTGAGACCTTTGCGGGGAAAAGATCAAACCATGGCGACCTGTGTACACAAACAATGACAACGTGCAGCTTCAAATTTGATTAAAGGCTATTTGGGTTCTCAAACTATCATTTCAAAAGGATATACAGTAAATTTAACTTAGATTTTAAAAGCGAAATTACATCGGCCTTCAGTCAGGCCTTCAGTTCGTACGTTGTCAAGGCTTGTTTATATAGATCGCCATGGATCAAACGCATAGTTCTGACCCACACTAGAAAGGCAAAACAAACAAAAAGTAATATTTTAGGGAAAAGTTGATTAAATCTAATCACGAAGACCAAGCTGCAGGTGCAACATGATATGCTTTGCACGAACATTGCATCTTCTAATTTCGCAACTCTGGTTCTTGAGTAATTTGTGAACAATGCAAATAGCAAAAACAACATTAGGATGCATGACGAAAGCTGTAAAAATTACCTCACAAGCTGTGCATCAATAAGCGCAGGCTATACTTTTGGACATCAATGCTAAATAAAGTAAAACATTAGCTTTTAAACATAGCAAACTTTATATTGCAAAACAAAAGTTATTACTTTAGCATTCTGCGATGTTGTGTTGTCAAAAAAAGAGTAAAATTTCATAATAGAGAAGTTTACTTGCAATGTTTTTGACTACGATTCAACCAACCCCATAGTGCGATTCAACTAACCCCGTTATTGTCAAAAGTAGTCGGGGTTGAAAAATGTTAAATAGTTTGTTTGTTTTTTTCTTTGCATTATTTATACAAAACCATTTCAATCTTATAAAGCATAGCTCTCTTTATAAAATGGGCAATTTTTGTTGAGACCACCAATCTTTGGACAAAAAAAAAACACAAAATGATTCAATCAACCCCACTCTCCTCTACTACTACATCACCATAACTACACTGCTATCCATTTTTTAAAGAATTGCCGGCATCAGCAACAGGAGGAGTAGACTGCTTGTCCAGCCAAGTATGCGGAGTTTCACTGGGAGGGATTCTTCCAAGAATTATTGGTGAGAGGTCACTGCTGTTTGGTGAAATAAAAATAAATAAAAGTTTAAAAAACAAAAGAGACCCATTAAATTTCAGCATGCTGAATAAATGCAAGATGATAATAAAACAATGTTTCAGAATCTGTTGTGGGAGTCAATTTTCAAGAATAGCTTTTCATCAATGGAAAGAACCTTTGACTTCAATTGGACAAACGCCCTGTTTGGTAAAAAAGGAAACGGAAAAAATCAAGCACCGCTTATTGAACCCTCGGGATGTGCACTGAGCAAGGCATTGCAAAGACAGCCGTCAACCCAGCGGCACTTAGTATATGGAATAATCTACAGACAACAACAATTCGACAACAACAACACGTGGAAACACCAATCTTTCAATCTCGGCGATCAGCTTTACGTCAGTAGTTCAAAGCCTCTACTATAGTTGTACTTAATTAATTTTACCTCTCAAATACTTGACCGGTTGCGCTGCGTAATTTTTCAATTATGATTTTGTGTGAGCTAGTTAAGCAAGTTTCTCAAATGTATAGATTTGACCATACTTTTGCTGTGATAGATAGTGCATTCTTTAGTATTTCTTTTAAAAATATTTTTCTTATAGGCTTGAAAAGGGCTGTAAAACAGCAGTGGCACTAGTCGAAAACGTTTGCTTATTGTTTTTTGTTTCTATAATGTTAAATGTGGTGTTGTTGCTGAGTTATGTCTGTTTATGGTTTAAAAAATTTACTTCTCTACCCAAATTGTACCTACTAGTAGGTTATGCAAAAATATTAAAATCAAGCTTCCAAAGAAGCTTTTTTAGTTAAAGAATAAAAATTCTCATAACATATCAAGTCAAAATTGTTTTTAAAATCAATCAATAAATATCACTATCAAATAAAAAAATAACTAATCGTTATGTCTCTGTGAGGCAAATCATTGACAAGTTTGCATTAACAATGAAACCATTGCTTTCCACAGAACACATAGACCGAATCACAGCAGAAAACATTTCCTGCGTGGAATCGTTAGTAGCCTATTATTTTTTATAAGTACCCTATATGCCTTGGATATAATGTAAATTTTATCAAGTAACTGAGTTAGTGATGATGTAAAATATTTTGTTATGAAGGTGGAGGAACAGCTATATCTGAAATTGACAGACCTTGGCAAGTTTTGATTCGGCTTCAAGGTTCAAGTGTGGTCAGATGCAGTGGCACGATTATCTGCTCGTAAGTGAAAAATGAAACTGCACTGGCTTATTGTTTGCGCGTTTCTCTGAATAATAAAATACTGCTTCAAACTGTTATATAGTTAATATATAAAATTCACGGAGACTACTTATAAAAAGGTTTTGAATTAGCTTAAAATTAGCAAAAATTGTATTTTCAGGTTTTCGCCTCTGTTGGGCAGCTGCTTATATCTGTGGCTCTCAACATGGCTTTCAACATAGGGACATAGCCTCTGGGGGAGCTTAGGGGGCAATCACCACCCTAAAATTTTATCTTGCCCTCAAAAAATGTTTTAATATTGCAATGTTTCTATATCATTTTAATTCATTTTGAATAACGTTTCCCAACAAAATAGTTTTTTTGCTTGTTTTTAACAAAAACTGCAAAAGTTTATTGCATTTATGACCATTTTGTGTTACCGATCTACAATTTTTGTTGCATTTCTTGCGGTCTACTAATGTAAAAACGTTAAGAACCACCGTGTCCGTATCTCAATCAAAAAATACTGTGGTGTATAGACTAACAAACTAATTTATTGTGTTTATTTAGCGAATAAGCTTAATGTTTACTCTGACATTATGACAAAATTTGTGGTATAGTCTATGTGCTTCAAACAAAAATTGAATTGTTAACTGCATATTTTCTCACAAACAACTAAGAACTGCAAATTTTTCAGTCAATGGATGGTGACGTCGGCATCGTGTTTACAGAAGATTCAATCCCTTACTTCCCCTCTTGGGTTTGCTCTTGAGTGAGTACTCTTTATAATCTGCTCAAGTCAAGTCAATTTATTTTGTTTTAACAGCGCCATATATTAACAAACAAGCAGAGGAAATGTAATTAAAAAAACATGCAACCTGCATGCACGGTAATGTCCATTAAAACACTTATATACTTTCAAAATAAAATACCGGTTGTTATAATGTTGCAAAGCTTCTCAATTTCATGTTTGCAACAAAGTCTGTTCTATAATACCTGTATATTTGAACTTATTTTATATTTTATACTGTAAAAGTTAAATAGCCTACATTAAGTTTTCACTGGGCGGCCTGGCTAAACTTATAGCTTGTGCCGACTTCAGTTAAGTCACTAGATTGACCATATTCAAGTCATCTAGTTCTAAATTGACCATGTTTGGATCATCAAAAACCACATAGGCTCATAGAAGCCTACGTAAGATAGATAACAACTACAAAGATACCACACAAAGATAGCCCAATTAGTTGAGGAATTATGGAAAGATTCACCTAAAGGGCCTATATAGCATGATTATTTATCAAACGTTATGAATAACTTTTTACAGTTTATCACCCTCATCCCTTGAAGCAATCGTAACAACAATTAACCCAGCAAGCCCTTTCCAAACCGGACAAGCAATAGGTAAGCGAAATTAGGTTTAGGCCCGCAGAGTACATGCGGCTGCAGAATTTGACCGACACCAACATCCCCAACTTAATCTGAATGCGCTATAGTTTATCAAATTTATTTTAGCAGCGTACCAATGTTGCGTGCTCATATTTCACAATTACTAAGATTCATTGTATAACTCATCTAGGTCTATCAGTGGAATTAATTTGACAAAACAAGAAAAAATGAAATAGTTACGGAAACAATCTTGTCACCTTTTCTGACACCAGGCTAGGCCTATGTTGTACACTTTAAATTGTAGAGAAGGGGTTCACAAGGAAATTTCTAGGGGTACTTGGATGACAGTTAAGTTTTCATGTGTTGCTATTGTTTCTTATACTAGAGAAAAATATGTGTTGATTGAAAATAGTGTCTACATTTTGCCTAAATTTGCGTTATTGTGATGCAACAATGCGAAATCTACGGCTTTGTCAGCAAGCTAAGCTACATGTGAGTATGCGACGATACGTGTGTAACGATTTGCCCACTGATTTCTCTTCGGGTGCAATCCTTGTGGTGTTGTTATGGAACAGACGCTTGTCAAAGCTCAAGGAACCATTTGCTTATGATACTACAACAGCAAATATAAACAGTCCATACTTGGATGAAATTATCGAGCTTCAAAAAAGCGAGGTGCAAAAAAGAAACTTCAACACAACGAATCTTCAAACGTTTTGGTGCCAACAAAATAAAGGAAAGTTATCCTCTATTCTGGTGGATGTTACGCAACAAAAAAAAACGAAACCCGGCTTGCATGCGCAAATGACATGAGAATTGCTGTTTCCGAGACATAGCTTCGAATCTCATTATTGGTCTCAGAAAAACAACAACAGAAGTCTCATTGATACAGTAATGTATTAGCCTACTATTAAATATGTTAGATTTGGGTTTTTGTGACTCAACGAAAATTTGAGGTTCAAGGAAAGCTTGCAGATTAGCGTAAGGGTAAGGGTTCGGCAGGTTAGTAAAGGTTAAGAACTGCTCTACGGAGTTCAGGATGAAGTGCTAGAAGTAAATATTTCTATTAATATCCTTTGCAATACCAATAAAATTTGTTAGTTACTAATTATAAGTCAATACTTTCAGCACTTAATAATGAAGTCTTAAATCAAACAAAGAACCATTAATTTGGTGTCAGCTTATTAGGGGTTTGAGTTAATTATTTTACGGCTCAAGGGTTCCGGGAAAAAGGTTAAGAACCCCTGCTGTAGAGCAAAAGTTCTCAATCTTTCCCTATCGTTTTATCCCTTGCCGACTTTCTAAAGATGATTTCACTTCATCAGAGTTTTTTTACATAAGATTTTGCGCAGTTATCATGTATTTTGTCTTTTCTTTTAATTGAATTTTTACACATAGTAAAACGGTAGCCTATACTCACTGACAGGAAGTGTAGGGTAATGAATCTAGAATTTATTAAACATAAAATTAGGCTACTTTGAATAAGAAATGGTCTACTCCACTTGGCATCAAAACTTTGATTATATCTTTGTTATAGGTTCTTGCTACAAGGAAGTGTGCGATGGATCATATAAACTATAAAGCCTAACATTGTTTATATCTTTGTTGTTCCATAGCAATATCACAAATCATACCTCATCCTTACTATCAAGTTACCCAAAATTACCACAACATTGCCCTCCTTTTTACTCCAACGTTGGCCTTATTGTCTGTAATCGTAAGTATTAATTATTGCTATTATTGTAATCGTAACTTTGTAATATTATTTTATTAAATATTGTCACCACACTGAAGTTGTCTAGTCTTTCAAAGCATTTTCATAATCAATAGCCTTTACGGTCAACTTGAGGCAACTTGATACGTTTTTCGAAATTTTAGACATTGTAAATGCAACTATTTTTAAATTTTAATTTGTTTTGAATAAATCCGTTTTTAGTTTTTTTAGTAACGTTTAAAGTATATTTTGTATAGTATGAAGTTTCTTTTAGTATATTTCCAAAAGCTTATTAGTAAATTTTCTTCTCATCACCGTTGCTGGGATCAAGCATGGACTTCTAAATAGTAGCACCTGGACTGGACACGCAGTGGCCCACATGTGGCCAAACAGTTCGTACAACAGTTGGCCAACAGTGGGCCAACAGGGTTAGTTACTTGGCTGTTGGCCCACTGTTGGTCAACCGTTGTACCAACTGTTTGGCCTCATGTTGGTCACTGCGTGTCCAGTCCAGGTGCTACTATTTAGAAGTCCATGGATCAAGTATGGGAACCACCTTTACCATTTGTTTTTACTAATAGCCTACCCTTGTTTGCAGCCGGTTTGTCTACCACCAGCAAGATCACCATATGCTGCCAGCGGTGAAACTTTTTATGTCAATGGATTCGGACAAGCTACGTGTGAGTTAAACTTATTCTAAATGTGATACATTGCATTGATATTGCAACTGACTTTAAATGTGTTGCAGTAGTAAAGTAACTTTCATCGAGTTTAAGGTTAGAATAAACTTTGTTATATACGAGTTTCGAATAGCTTGTTACATCATGCAAGGCATGGGCGCCGATCGCTCTCTAAAATTGGTGGGGACATTTACTAGGAAAGGTAGAAATGGGCGACGTGCAAAGTGAGCTAGAAAGATCGAAGGTCTGTTCTGACAAACAAACAAATACAGTAGGTACAAGTCTAATGCGATGTATAGGCCTATATATTTTAATTGTCAGTGTCATCATTGGACAGCAGACGTCCAACCACTCGACAACGAGCCTCCGGCGAATTAAAAACGAAGTTCTTGGAGAGGTTTGCCGAATTCAAAACTTTGATGTGCACATGGCAGACCATTGCATGATTTAGCTGTTGCTGTGTCATGGTAGATCGTAACCAAGTTTTGACACGTCGCAAAGTTGAAAATGACCGTTCAGTTGAACACGAGCTGGCTGGTGGAATGAGAAATTACTCCGCATAATAAAACATTTCTACTAAGGCTCGGGGTTTCCTCGCACAAAACAAAAATGTTGTCCCCTCTTTTCAATAGATTTTAAACGTCTGACTAATAAAATTGTGATATTCGATTAATAATTTTCCTTTTACGTTATAAAAATAATGTAAAAAGATGGTGGGGACATGTAAAAAGATGGTGGGGACATGTCCCCACTGTCCTATAGGGATCGGCGCCCATGATGCAAGGCTAACATTTGGCTTCTGCTGTTCAAACCATAGGCCTGCTAAAAAATAGCCGTCAGCACGTAAAAAAAATAATCTATGCAGAAATTGTCTGTCTTATTGTTGATAAATTGGCTACTATTGAAAAAAGTTAATATGTTAAGCCTTTTTTTGCATGAAGGCAAATGAGCTTTTGTATCTTTTTAGTTCCAAGCACTGTTCAGCAGTCCACTCTCAAAGAGATCCCTGTTGTGGGAATCACAGACGATCTTTGTCGAACCGAGTATGAAACCAGCTTCCCAAACAGTGGAGTGTTTTGCGCTAACCCAATGATAGCTGGAGAGGATACATGCAACGTAAATTCGTTAGAAACAGTTTTGTGTGCAGTATACTGTAGAACAGATAAAAAACACGATGCGTTTAAATGATGTTAGTCTTTGTGAATGTAAATGTAGCCTACGGCTTTATTGAACTACTTGAATCTAGGAGCGATATAGTTGGAACGCCTGGTTAATCTAATCAAAGAACATTTGTAGGCTATCAAGCTTAACTGAAGATGTATCAAGCTTAACTAATCTATTTGTAATCAAGCTTAACTGAAGATGATCTAGCTACCAGCTGATCGAAATCAACTTTTAACTATTTATGATTGAACTGACTCGTGTGAGAATAAATTCCTTTGCATTCTAATCAAAGAATGAAGACTTCAAAATGTAAATACTTATCATGAGTTTAGTATCTACATTTACGGTTTTTATCGTTGTGAATTTAAATGTAGGTTACGGCTTTGGTAAACTACTTGAACCTTTTTTTAAATTGTAACCTGTAATAGTCTGTTCAAGGCCACAAATCCATTTGGTGTTAGGAATGGGCTTAATAAACAAATTGTAATGTCATTTTCAGGGAGATGGAGGTTCTCCCGCGCTACGTTACGATAATGCAACAAGTACTTTCACATTAGCTGGTATCAACTTTGCCGGGTCTCAAGATTGCAGTGGCACAAAGGTAAAAATAGGAGTAGGCTATAGATCAGTTTTGTCAATACCTCTGTACGCCTTAAGCTTACATTTTGATAACAAAAACGGTTATCTGACTGGCTTGTTAACGACAAAACATCGTTGTATGAGTAGTTCAAAATTTTCTGTTTTGGAGCATACTATTGTTATTTGCATTGACTAATGCAGTGATAGTCCTATTATCGACACTGTAACTTCGCAAAATTTATTCAGCAGATACTGAAAAATAAGTCTATTGTTTTTTTGTAAATATGCAACCTTCAAACAAAGCATACAAGAAAACATATTGCAAAATATAGTAAAAAATGTTTTACCAATGAAGGCAACAAGAAAAACACTTGGGGGATTAGTTAGATTTTATATCATCGCATAAGAAGTACACAGTGCAGTTTTAATTTGAATTATAGTAAACGCTTTAATTCACACAACGACGGAAACTAAAAAAAAGGCAATGATTGGAGAAGTGGCTGCAGTTTCTGTATATGCCCTATTAACGAGATTTTCGCCAAAACGCTTTGATCCCTCTGCAGCCAAAAGTCCAAAGTTAAACTTATTATGCAAACCTTTTTCTAACGTTAAGTTGCAATTTGGCATCAAGAGTGAATACATGACAAATTACTGTAGGCTACATAGGTGTAGATCACTAATGGATGAAAATTACTTTTTTCATAATAACTTAGTTATTCTACTCGAATGTTATCGCAAGAAAACATTTGGACTGTTTAAATGTCATAAAACAGCCCCTTGGAGGGGTGTCACTATTCTAGCGTATATACAAAAATCAGTAATATTGTAACTATTTCAAACAGCCATTGGCTTTCTTGGACATAGCTGAGTATCGAGAATGGATCAGAGAGACGACGAATGGCTGCTGCAGTAAGTATAAACGTATAGCATACAAAGCTTACTTTGTATAGTAGGCCTATAGCCTATTTATTCTACAACTCCATCTTACTTTTAAACTCAATGCTGAGTGAATGGGAGAGTGAAGTTTTATGTTATTTAATTTTTATAAGGTTTTTGATACGACTTGGGAGGATAATCATTTCACGTTTGCCGACTTCGAAGCAGTAGCCTACTTTAATGCTAAGTCGGTAAGGTGGACGTTTTTGAGCACAAGTCTCTATAGCAGAGTCACAACATTTAGCAAAATAATGGGTTTACATTTGTCATTCTTCGACCTTTTTCGGATACGGTACTGTGTAACAACTAAGTAGGCTTACAGTGTGTGAATTCGAAGATAGCATTCAGCATTTAAAAACATGAAAACTCATTGTAAAACAACAATTTATATCTTTATTAATATTTTGTGCCTTTTATAATTAAAACAAAATGCAATTTAAATTCATGAAAATAAAAACTAAACTACAAAAAATGTTTTTGTAAGATAATAAGTTCTGCTTTTTCGGACGACAACTACGATTCACAAACGCTGCTGTGTGATCTTGAAGAAGCGTTTCTTGCCCAGTAGGCCATCAGAAAAAAAGGTGGTCTAGTCATCATGTGTGCAGTTTTAGCCAAAAAGCTAATGAAGTTATTATGCTATTGCAGGTATTTTATCGACAAGACTTGGAAAATAACGTTTAGTCACATTTGCCTGATCCAGATGCTTCTGCCAAGCTCAACAGGAAAAGTTTTCACAGCACGGTCGCTTATTAGCCTAGCCTACTGCTCAGAGCTGTACATAAACGTTATCGTCGCATGGTTCAGCAAACAGTTTAAGCAGTTGCGAATTCTAATGTTCAAAATGGATAATTCTTGACCTTAGAAAAGTAACATGCTGAAGAAAATTACTATCTTGCTTTTGATGTTACGCTTGCAGAATTAGCCATACCCTACGACTGCTTTATTTATTCATTTAAGCTCAAGTTTGTTTTTTTAATACAAATTGCCTGCGTATTTTGACTATGCTAAACTATCTGTTGAAATATTTAACGAAACTTAATCGTTGTTATTTTATATTTTGCGTTTCTGTTTTTCATGCATTTTGAAATAAAATATACACGAGTTGGCTAGTCAAAACTGTTTGTACACGGTCAGTATCCTACAGTTCAAACACTTCATCAGTGATATCGCCAAGTTGCTATGAGAAGATGGGCATCTTTAGCTTATAGAGAGAGTTGTGGGACTTCCTATCGGACTACTCGTGAAAATCACTTACCTCAGTTGAAGTGTTGCATCTTCAAAAGTATGAACGTCTATGAAAACTTGCAATCACTTTCAAACAAACGCAGTTGGCTTGTTCGTGAAAAAGTCGCATAAGAAAATAGCCACCATTGACCGAATGATAAACTTATTTCACTTTGCCATATACACTCATGGTTTTTATAACGATTGTTTTTTGACATTCTGGAACCATTGCAACGAGGACAAAATGTCTCCAGACTGATCAATTGTGCGCATCCCAAATCATACACTTCCTAGCAGTTTAATAAGCACTGATTTTGGTTGTTCTCAAAACGCTCTTGTTCATTTCCATACTCAACCAACTTCTTTCCAAAGACAGCGATAGTTCCGAGCAAACAAACTATCACAAAAATGTACAGCAAAAAGTGATCGAGTACCATGGCGACATATTTCCACTGATCTTCTTTCTGCAAAATTTTAGAGGATATCGGTACAAGTCGTAAAATATACTTTTTTTTTCTTATTCGCGCTAACTTGCCAAGTTGTCTAATAACTTATTACGTTACTTGTCAAATAACCTAAATCTTTTCCAATCAATTTCTTTTTCAATTGTCAATAGTATTTAAAAACAACAATGTTACTAGACATTGTGTTTTGCTGCCAAGAGAAATTAAAAAAAAAACATATGACTTTACATCAAGCTGTGCAAAGTCTCCTCTTAAATAGCATGGAAAAGTTTGACAGGACACATCATGCGTGTACCACAATGTTTCCCACCTTTTGACTTTCGTGCTGATCTTTCAAGTATTCAGCAACAAACTTCACTCCATCTGTTGCACGCCTGACGTCATTTGCCACTAAACGGTTCCTCTGGGTAGCAGATCGTTCTTTAGAAAACTCTAATAATATAAAACTCTAGTAAATGGTTACCTCACAGTAGCTTATTGGTTTCATGTCACACTGTAGAAGACGTTAGAGCTAAACTATTAAAAAGCATCCAAAACCGTTTGGCTGTCTTGCAAAACTGTTTCGTTGTCTGAGTTTCGCCGACGACGTGCTATCTGGTCCTCAGCTGCGGATGCCGAGACTTGAGATCTTGCCGTTTGACTTATTTGCTTGCGGGACCGTATACAGAAATTGTTTGGAAATAGAAGATAGGCTACTTGATAAAAAAGAAATGGGATATTTTTTGCATAAATTGAAAAGGTTTGGGAATGGAAAATTTTGCAGAGTGATGGAGTGGAAACTACTTCATTTCACGCTTTTCTTTTAATTTTAATGAGCACAGAAGGTGACCTCGCACATGAAATGATCATAGACTTGCCTTTGTCATTGTACACTGATGATTGTAGACCTGAGCTGTCATTTTCAAATGGATCAATGCGCTTCATTGTGGAGCTGAATACGCACTTTGGGAGCCATATCATGAATATCTTAAAAAATAAAAATATCTAAAAAGATTTAGAACTAAAAACGGCCTTAAAAGATAAATACGTTGATTGCTGAAGAAAGATATGAAATTAGCGCTTGCAGACGTTAAATCAATGCAAAAGGAACTCATTTTGTTAGGTAAGGTGCTGCAAAAACTTTGAAAGCCTTCTTAAAACTAAGTTTTACAGTGTATGAGAAGAGGTGCATATCAGAAAACCATTAAATAATCTCGTACCTTTTTAGTGCGGTCAGACATGATGTGTGTAGCGGGACCTCTAAAATGAACATTTAGAACAACAACCGATATCATAATGGACAAACAAACCAGAAACATTGTGAAGGCGATGTACTGGCATAGCAATGGCACACCGTTTGCTGTTGAAGGAACTGCTTCAACTGAAAAAACAAAACCCATATTTGCAGTAGCCTACTGTATATTAACCTACTCGATTTGTCAGGTTTTCGAGCACGATGTTAGGCTGCCATGGCGTATGGATTTTGGATTCATTCACAAATTAGAGCCAAGAGTGCTACATTCAGAGTCTTTTGACTTCAATATGGCAAATTAAACAAAGTAATTTACTATCGCACCAACTTAAGTAATGATCTTAAAATTAGACTGACCGATAGCGAGCAAAAAGACTATCAAAGAGAGTAAAAGAGAAATGCTCAGAGTAATTTTTTCTCCACAATCTGATGGCAGATAAAAGACGGCACAAGTGAGAAATGAGAAGAGTATCGTCGGGAAGAGAATATTGACGATCAGGTACAAGGGACGACGTTGGATGATGAAATGGTAAGTGAAGTCAACAAATGCACCCCCTAAAACCAAACAAATTATGAAGTGTCCTAAAACTATTGCAATAAACGTTCATAGCTAGACACAAAACTCATCTGTCTGTCACGCAGGTTTGTTACAAACCTCTATAGCACTAACCGATTTGGGCTATTTATGTTAGTAGCCACTTTTGACGTAACAACTTTTGTAAGAGCCAGTAAAGCTTCGAGCAATCAACCAATCGGAAGTACAGGTAGAATTGCGTTTCAACCAATCATAAGTTAGAGGTACAACAGAGAAAAAACACAAAATCCATGTCGAGGAAGAAATAGTCCAACAGATGTATGAAAGTTTGAGGGTTCATCTTTAGAATTAGCAACTGTTCGTTAACTGTCCAATAAGATAGGTTGGTGTTTTAAGCACTCAGCTGTAGGCTACAAACAAACAAATGGAAAAATCAAGCAACAATTGTAAACAACAGTTCTCTTGGAGCGCACTTGAACAACACGCTTCAAGGCCAGCGATCAATTCATAGTGAATGAACTAATTTACAGACAACAACGCTTCATCAGCAAAGGGAAAATGCACCTTCTCAAACCCACTGACGTCAGTGATTCGAGAAGTAGGCTTGTGGTAAAATGTCTAAAACTGTCAATGTCATGACTGAGCTTTAGAAGTAACTTTCCCAAACCGAGAATAAAAATCGCGTCAATCAATCAAGACATATATTGAAGTTTTATGTTACCTTCACAACATTCATAGTCAACGTAATGCTTGTAGCAACCAACAGACAAAACACTCCATTCACCGTGAGGTTCATACAATGAAATATCTGGATCTTCACAGACGTGATTTCTGAACAAAATTTGTAAAATGGGTTGAAAATTAAACTTTTCCCTTTATCACAGCGAAAACACCAGTTTACAAGCAGAATCGTTCAAAGTATTAAACAATTAAAAGAAACATGCAGTCCTGCGAATGTATTTAAGACAAATAGGAAATAGACTAACTTACTTAGCCTACTTAGGTAGCAACCAACTTAGGCTACCGTACTTCTTAAACCTTCTTCAAAAGCTGGCTATTTTTTCACATTCAACAAAATTGACAAAACAAGTTTGAGTGCAAGAATCCGTTGCACCACCAATTAGCTCATAGTCTCACATTGACCTTCTTATTAAATCAAGTTTATTCTGATAACACGATGGGCTATGGCTATGCTAATCAGCGTCGTGATATTATTTTTAGTAGTGTTGACAGGGAAGTCCAGGGGGTACCTTTAGACTCGGACCCGATATGATTTTAGGGTTTGGAAACGTGAAGAAACTACTTCGTATTCTTCGGATAAAGTGCGTTTTTCTACAAAGTGCCTTAATTTTGGGCCCAAAGATTTCATTAGTCCTGGGCCGAAATTATCATTTCAACTGGCCTGCTTAGCCTGTATCTTTTATTGTTGCAACAACATGCAAGATGCAATACGATGTAGGCTAAAGGTGGGTTATAATGTCAACTCAAATTCATGGCCTACTTAACGTGTCCATCAGAGTTGACCATATCAATAAGGTTTTGATGATCTGACCACGGTCCTATCTTCATAGTGCAGTTTTGCGTATCGAATGGAAAGTCATTTACCTGAGAAGAAAAACTTTAGGTCAAAATATTTGCAGTTTTAAGCTGATAATGTAGGCTGGTTTGATACAGCTAATGAAAACCCATAGTAAAATAATGCCTTGAAAACATTATCGTCATTATCATCAGTAGTTCATGAGCTGAATGCCACTGAAATTAATCAAAACGTTGCATTAGCATTAACTTATTGTAGATCAGGCCTCCTATACAAGCGGCTCGCGTGCCACAAATGACCAGCAAAATCTTTTCGTGTCACCAGCGAGATGATTTAAATAAATTTTACAACTGCATCCTGTAATTAAGTAATATTATTTGACTTACTGCTTTGATTATAAATAAGTGCGTATTAACTTTATTAATACAACAGTGAGATAATGTGTGGTCAAGAAAATGAAATATCTTTTGACAGGTGTCAAACCGATAACAATGCTTGGTATGAACGACTCGGTTAGGCCTACATGTCTTGTAATACAAGCAAACTTATTTTCACACAAGTCAATTCCGTCATAAACAGCTAAAAATCGATATCGATCTGCTAGTTTATTTGTTCTAGTGCATAGTCTTATTTGTTGCAGCTTTTGTGCTATTTTGAGTTGTACAGCTTTGTTGTAGACTCTTCTTCGTTTGAGCTTAGGCCTATGGGGCCAATGGTCTCACCATGCGCGGAGCAAACTTGTGGGCTTTCTGCGTTTCGTTTTTGTTTCAAACGCTTATTAAAACGAATTTGCTCGGATTTCGAAACGAAACAAATCCGAAACAGTTTGCATCAAAGTGAAATTTCGTTTCAATGTGTTTATTTTCAGAAAACATCCAAAGAAAAAAAGGAAACAACCTAGATTGATAATATTATTGTGCTACAAACTCATAAGTTCAACCTGCATTTCGCAGAAGCTCTTGAAGATAACAGGTGGCTTCCATTCCACCCAACCTGTGTAGTTGACCTTTGCTTTGGTGAATTGAGATATAGCAAAGTCTCCATCGGCGCTAGAAAAAAGTACAAACTTCATAATGGTTTTAAATGAATTTTACCTGACGAAATTCACCATAAAAAGTATTTCGAAGCAAAATCAAGTCAAAAAATTCACATAGTTAAACAAAAACCTTGGTTGCTTTAGTTTGTGCATTCGTTAGTGTGAATATTGTATCAGAGGTAAGCCTAATTTTTGATGAACCTGGCGCAAGGTCGCCCATGTAATTTTTATTGAGTCTTTGATTTACAAGTTGATAAAAAAAAAAAACGAACAAACTTTTTGACTAAAATAACAATGACTTGATCTATTAATAAAACAACAAAGAATCATGGCGAAACAAAGCATTTTCGAAATATGCTTCTATTTCTAACAGTCGTTATGCTAGTGTAAGCCACTCGGCTATAGGCTACTAGGCCTACACTTAGAAATATGACAAAAACTATAAAGTTACCCCTATTTGACATCGACCAAACAAGGCATTGCTTGTTCCAGATTTCTAGAACATAGACTAATCTAATTACGAGCAAAAGAATGTTTAATCAAACTGTTCTAGCCGAAAATTTGGTAAGCTATATGTTTATAGCAACTCACTTGTTGTAAAGAACAAGAAGTGGAAACCATAAATCGGACGACTCAATGTGCATTGACTTTATGCCGTCATAATCAGTTGGGTCCCAAGTGAGTCGCGGCTCGTGCCATACATGGGATATGAACAATTTCGTTTCTATTTTCTGGCTAACTTCGCTCTGTAATGTTCGTAATGCTGATGATGTGAAAATGCAGGCTATCATATAGAGTAGACACAGCAAATTTAAAAGTTAACAAAGTTCCTGTGACACAGGTTGAATGTCAGCTGCCCGATGCAAAAACAAAAAGTGCTACTGCTGCCAGGGGTGCCGGAAGCGGGGGGAAAGGGGGACGGATGCCCCCCAGCTCTCAATTTTTCTGCAGATGGAGGGGCAGGGGGGGCAATGGTGCCCTTTTAAAGTCATGTAAGCTACTGCACATTTTGCAATATAACAATTTCTGCTATTCGCTTTTAGCCTAATTATAATCTTTCACAAAATTTTGCAACACAGTAGGCCTACAGGCCTTAAAACTCGTTTTTTTTTTCCGGCAGCCATCGTGGCCTGCCGGGAGCTCCTTCTCGGCGGCCAAATCTGCGTGCTTGGAGACCAAAATACAAAATAAAAATAACGATAGCACAAGTAAATAGAATTAAACTTGCAACAATGCTAAAATGATCACTTAGCAATGTTGAAGTCTGGGCCTGGGCGACGTCCTACGATAGAATCATTGCACCACGCAATAACTGCTTAATCGGGATTGTAATCCAGTACTACGGGACTATCTAACGACACTCGCACGAGTGTCTCCAATGTGGCTGATTTTAAAGTTCGCCACTCCCCTAGAATTCTTTTTAGCAACGAAAAACAACGTTCGACATGATTGTGTTGACAATGACGGCAAGGTAATAAAATAAGTATTTCAATGATGTGAAGGACATTACTAAAAGAAGCATGCAAAATATGATCCAAAAATATTTTCCCCTCGGATGTCAACTAACCTAGTTCTCCTTTTTAACAACGATTCAATGTCCGACAGCATCGAATCGACATAAAAACGACAATATTGCCAGCCGATGTAAATTAGCACTTCGGAGTAAGACTTTGTTAAAGTAAACGTCGGGAATTACAAACAAGACTTAGGCCTACAGTGCTGGTGATCGCAGATGGATACATTCCATCAATAACAAATATTCCCGCACAATGCAACAGTGGCGATTATGACGCGCTGACCTAATTTTGCGTCACTCTTTGATACTACATATTTTCGACAGTTAATCTACAATCATTCTATTGCAAAATTAAATAATTGGCTAGAAGAGACCGGTGGCTAAACTTGGCCGATTGAGGAGGTAGCACCGGCGGTCATTCAAGCACTACTTAGCGGCCATGGCCGCAGGCTGCTTTAAGGCTTGACAGTAGGTTACATCATGATAACATAGCATGACGCCCTTCTTTGTATACCGGACACATGTAGGCTATCATTACTCAATACATAGTGAGCTGATAGATTAGCATTATTGCTATGTCTTATCTTAAAACTTGAAAAAAATTGGCCTTTTAGTAAACAAAAGTGCCCTTTTTTCGTAATCTTGCCCCCCCAGTCAAAAATCATTCCGGCGCCCCTGACTGCTGCGTCACGTTTGGTAAAAAAAATTAGCCGTTTTAAATTACAAAGCAAGAAAATACAAATTAGCAAAATACTTTATCAATCTTTTCTTTGAGGTGCATAACTCAAAAGTTAACATAAAAACTTTATAACACAAAGAACCGCAGTCACCAAACATCGCAGCGAGGTTAACACTGAAAATAAAGGAGTTCTTTGTCTTTGAAACAACGCATTCAGATGAAAATAGGCTACAGTTCAAACCAACGAGGTAACCACATTGGCGTAAAGTTTTTTTTTTCCAAGTGTGTGATGTAAACCAGAATTTGCCAGTTAGAACACAACTTACAACATCTAAAAGTTGATTAAAGTGTAGCTTGAAATAGATTGGCACAGTTTTATTGTAACGTGCACTGGGGCGTATTTTGCTTTCATACCCATCCATAATATCGCTGGTCAAATCGTTTTGACTCTTCGCTAGACATTTTCCAATAGAAATTAATAATATCATGTAGAAAATCATGTTTAAGCTGCAAATCACAAAAGCCTGGGAATTGATAATGATATAAATGGATAATAAGGTGAAGTGAAAGAAAACGTAGGCTTAGGTCTACTTTGGCTTAAGTAGGTGAGACATGTAAACTAACCTTATATTGAGCGTAGCTTTATTTGTAGCTCGGTAGCAGTGCGTAGCCAAGGGGAGGTTTTGGGGGTTACAACGACCCCTTTGGCACGCGTGTGACGTCACGATATTGAGAATGATGCTTTCAGTCTAAACAAAATTGCCTAATTTTAAACGAAATTGCATTAAAAAAGTGAGTTTTGCCAATACCAAACATTCAAACATCTCAGCCAGGAATTAGCAACAAGAAAACATAGAGACTTAGCTTTATTTCCGAAAAATGCCAAAGAAAACATGATCTTATCCTTTTGCTATGCCACCGGACAGCACCATTTTACAGAAATATTCGTACTTTGTTGAAAATGCTCTCAGAATGCACCAAATTCAAAGTAATTTTTCAAATTTTTCTGGGGGTGGGCCCCCAGACCCCCGCCGCTGGGTAATCAAAACCCCCCTTTTTAAATTCCTGGCTACATTACTGCTCGGTAGCATAGCCTACCCTGGATGAGGGTTAAGAGTCGCAACCATCTTTGCATTTACATGGATGTTACGGCAACTGGCCTGTCAAAATGGGATAGAACGAATTGTTAGTACATAGGCTAAGGGCCGTCGAGAGAATAAATTGGAGCCGGTATCAATGAGATCCTCGTACCCCACATCAAGACTTCGTACAACAAAAGCACACTATCTAAAGAATACTCGGTGGTTTCTTCAATTTTTCTGGCCCCCTGGAAAAGTTACAGGCCCTAAAATCATCCCGGGTTCGAGTGCAAAAGCAGCCCCTGTCAACGCTACTGCATAGGTTCGGAATGGCCCGTTTCGGTGAGTCCGATTCGGTGAGTCCGATCCCTATTTAGTGATTTTTTAATTTTTTTTTTAATTATTTGGTACCGTAGTCTAATTATCATTACCATTTTAGGGTTAACAGTTAGGGGTTAGGGATAGGGGTTAGAGGTTAGGAACTCACCAATCAGACTCACCAAATCGGACTCACCGAATCGGACTCACCGAATAGTAGCAGACCCGCATAAGTTATAGTTAACTGGGCAACCTGAAGTAAAATAGGGAATTCTATATCGTTTGGGAATCTAATGGTATGTAGGCTATATTGGCCGATTTGTAGAGTCACCATGTTTTTGTCTTCAAATAGGAGAACGTGTTTTGATTCCATTTTAGATAAGTTTAAATCAGATTGATTGATAGGCTACATTTTGGGATAAAATTTATCAAGAGCCAACCAAGTGGGCTCTTATTTTTAATGATGTTGCCTTAAATGTTTCTCAAATCATGGGTTTGTGAATTTGGATCAAAAACATCAGACTTTGGCTAAAAGTTTTTAAGACCTTTGCCTGCAGTAGCGTAGCCAGGAATTTTAAAAGGGGTGGGGGGTTGATGACCGGCGGGCAAAGCCCGCCGGTGTGTTTGACAAAGACGACATCCAGCGGCGGGGGTCTGGGGGACCTCCCCCAGAAAATTTTGAAAAATTACTTTGAATTTGGTGCATTCTGAGAGCATTATCAACAAAAATGTGGGTATAAATATTCCTGTAAAATGGTGCTGTCCGGTGGCATAGCAAAAGGATAAGATCGTGTTTTCTTGGGCATTTTTTGGTAATAAGTCTCTATGCTTTCTTGTTGCTAATTCCTGGCTGAGATATTTGAATGTTTGGTATTGGCAAAACTCGCTCTTTTAATGCAGTTTCGTTTAAAATTAGGCAAACTTTTTTTTAGAGACATAAAGACTGAAAACATCATTCTCAATATCGTGACGTCACACGCGTGCCAAAGGGGGGGTTGTAACCTCCAACCCCCCCCCCTCTTGGCTACGCCACTGATTTGCCTACTACAGCAATACAAAAAGCTATGGAGTTTAACTTAAAAAAAGCCTAAAAGATCGACGTTTGTCACAAACGCGTCAAAATCGTTCCGATTAAAGTTTATAAACAATCTTTACACTGCGGGTCTACATACGAAATAACAAACCGTTAAATGTTTTTTGTTGTTTCGACAAAACGTTGACCCAAGAGTGGTGATATAGCCTAGGCCTACTGATATTTTCTCTATAAGGAACTGGAAGTTGGAAATACGGACGTACCGTGCGTAAATCAGACTTAGCCTAAATTTCCTAATATCTTAGATTTTCTCTTAACATTTGGCAAGTATCTAGCCCTAGCCTATTGTAAAATATGGTCAAGTACGGCCTGGCCAGGAGGAGGCCTGGAAGGGCAATCGCATCCCAAAAATTTTATCTAACCCCCAAAGAAATATGCTTTAATGCTATTACAACGTCTTAATATTGTTCATAACATTAATCCTTTAAAATGCTGGGATTCTATGCAGAATTGCGTAAAAATAAACTAGCCTAATCAAGTTTGCCAAAAAGTGCTCCAGGTGAGGCTCGAACTCACAACCTCCGCATTACTCCGTAACTGTTTATAAGTACGGCGCGCTAACCGATTGCGCCACTGGAGCTGGCGCGCCAAACTTCATAAAAAAGAATATTTGAAATGCACAACTTGTTTGTCGCTATTTCGTTTCATTCATAGGCTATGGCTATGACGAACACCCCAGGCGCGGATCTATGAGGGGACCCAAGGGGCCCAGGCCTCCACGAAGTTTTGTGAAAAATTGTTGAATGGTTTGATATGCTTCTAAACAGCTGATATTAGTCCCACAGCGGACGTCCCACAACAACTTATCCCGGGAGGGGGGGGGGAATTATTTTTTGTTATTATTAACACGTTCACTGCCGACAACTAGATATCTAGTGACATTATGAGGCAATTTGACGGCACATGACGTCATAATGCCCCAAAAGGGCTTGATGTGTTGCCAATCTAGGTCCCTGGTGGGTTGCTTTAATTTTAAACCCCAAAAAAAATATTTTTACCCCAGATCTCGATTTGATCCCCTTCAAATTCTTGAAATCAAATATAAATAAAAAAGCCAATCAAGTGTGAAATACATCAAATCCAGCAGTCGATTTTCGATTTCGAGGTCCAAGTCCAACTCAGTAAGTCAGTAATCTGTATGTTAGACTGAGACATTCCTGGACTATAAGCTACCCAGTATGTTTAGTCAAATGAAGTGCATAGATCAATGCAGGTAGGTTATGATGTAGCAAGGTTATTGAATAATTATATTATTTTGCTAAGGTTCAGGCTAATTTAATTATTTAGGGTCAGTAGACTACTACTGTACTGTACAATCTACCTGTACCCTATCTAGCTGCCAGCAAGAAAGTATTTTTTTTTTATGAAGATAGGTATGATTTTTTTTATAGGTAAGATTTTTTTTATAGGTATGATGACATTGTTTGTTTTCTATTGAAACAGGTTTTACTAAGTCACTTTGAAACTTTCAATTAAACCATTTTTCAATCAAATTTTTAAATAATATTTCAATAAAATACACCATTGGTTGATTGAACAAACTGACAATATGGGTATATCAAATGCCTTGGAGTTGCTACTGAATGAAGAAAGTGACATGGAGTATGAAAGTGGGGACAAATCATCCTATATACCAGGTAAGTTAAAAAAAACTGAAGCACTTATTTTTTTTTAAAGTTAGGTTTTTAGTCTAAGTTCTGATTCTGCTGTTGTTGGTTGAAAAATGTATAAAAATAGTCCGAAATCAATGCAAACAACAAATAAAATGCCAAAATTATTTGAAACTCCATGATTAACACAAATTTTTAACATCAATAGATGGGGTCATAAGAGAAGAAAGAGCGGAGCAGGAAATCGAGGTATTGCATGCAATGGAGATTGATGATGAGGAAGACACACCAACAAATTTAACAACCAGCATACCAAACTCGACCTTCAATGCATCAACCCCAATCACCAGCTTGGTTATTTTTCGCCACTGTATTCAATTGCATTTTTTGTAGGCAGTGAATCAACTTGCTTGTAGGCTATGACTTGATTCATATTTTATGTTTCATGTCCTATTGCATTTTGTAAAGAATGACATTGCTTTTCAGTCTTGTCTATTTAGGATAAAAAGCATTGTTTCAAAATAAACTATACATTACGTAATTTGTTATTGTACTGTATTAGGTAATTTATGTTCATAGTAAGCTTGCTGATTACCTCTTGTTTTGTCAGTTGCAATTTAATTTAAAACTGAGGACAACAGGGAATGCTTTCATTCATTATCTGTGAAGGTGAAAACAGTATAGTTTTCAAGACATTTGCTTGACATGAGTTTAGTACCTTCATTTTGGTCTCTTTATTTTTTTATTACATTCACCAGGCGTTCCAACCATTTTGCTCCTAAACTTTACTTTTTTATGCAGTATCTATGAAGTCAGTTTGCATAGGATCTCATTTCAATTTGTCAATTGAAACATGTCCAATGATTCATGTGCAGTTACCAGTTGCTTACTGCAACCAGAAGAAAATCTCTTGTTTCACTTGATACTTACTTAATTTCAGTTTGGTTAGGGTTTATTTTTAGCCTAAGCTAAAAACCAAAGCATTTTAGCTTAGGCTAAAAACCAAAGTATTTTAGCTTAGGCTAAAAATTTATGTCTTATTTTACTAATGTGGACGTTTGTCAACTACTAGTTGATTTTATTTGATGTGTCAAATAAATTTTATCCAATGTTTAACTTTGGGTGCTTTTTAGTTTTGAATAGTTAGCCTAGGCTATTCAATATAAAAGTTGTTACATCAAAACAAAATTCTTCACATTCAGATGCTGTAACACAAAACATTTCAAGGATGTTTCAGATCAACAAACTATTTTCCAAAGTTCTGGTTAGAAGTTTGTTTGAAAATAAGTATGTATTGTTTTGCACAGCCTAACAGACCGAGTTCAATTTCAGTACCCTACCCTAGTAGGCCTAATCAGCCAGCATAAATTGTCGGTTCTACATTGCTTCAACGTCGGAACCATGTAGAAAAAGAAACTTTTGCTGACTGGGAAGTTGAAACTAAGAAACTTTGAGATGAGCGCTTTGATATATTTCAAGCACCCAGTTAGCCTAACAGTTCATTTTTACATTGATTCAACATTATGAATACGTTGAATTAGCCTATCGGTTCTTTACATTGATTTCACGTCTGAATACATTGATTCAATGAAAAATAAAGTGATTTGCTGACTGGCGCGGCGCGATTGAAACTGCAATAATATTTTTGCTGATTGTCCGCAACATTGATTTGCACCGAAACTCCAAAGTGTATTTCTGTGTTTTGGCAACACATTTTTTCGTTACCATGGGAACAAATGCAAAAGGGGATTTCCAAAAAAAAGCTCAAAACGCCGGCAGTCAAAGTGTTAAGGTTCTTCTTCGTCGTATGAGCTGTTCTTCCGGACTATATGTTTGGGCATGATGTCATCAGCCACTCGACAGTCTCGTCATCCAAGGCCTTCAGTCCAAGCGTTCCGTGTGGTGATTGGTGGATTGGGCAGTCATGGACGACATGACCTACTGTCTGGTCTGTGGCGCCACACTCGCATCCCGGTGAGGGAGCCAGGCCCCATCTGCACATGTCTGAACGAAAGCGACCGACGCCGGTTCGTAGGCGGTTAAGCCGGACCCACGCAAGTCTTGCGAGGGACATTCCCGGAGGGTGGGGATCGACGTCGGGTAGGAAATCACGGAGTCGGGAGGTATTGTTTTATAGTTTTTAGTCTTCATCATAATTTCAATCAATACCGTAGGCCAGGGGTTCTTAACCAGGGGTAAATTTACCCCTTGGGGGTAAATTTCACCTACCAAGGGGGTAAATTTACTGAATCATAAATTAAAGCAAACTTCATTTTTTTAGTTATTAAAAAACTGGTAGTGTTGCACTCGATTTTGATTCAAAATTTATGCTTAATGTAAGTTTTCGTCTTTTTCTTTTATCTCCACGCAAGTAGATGACCAGTTTCATTTCAGCAGCGTATGTAGGCTATGCCACATTTTTACTGTACACAACCTAACTATTGCCAAGGTAAATCCATACAAAAAAGGATGTTTTGCATTTCTTCGCATGGTTGACTGGACATGATGACATCACAAGATGCCACCAAAACGGTGGGGGTAAATTTTACTTTTTTCATTCGGCAAGGGGTAAACGAGACAAAAAAGGTTAAGAACCCCTGCCGTAGGCTATATGTCTGCAAACATACAAATATCCAATTGGTCATGGACATTGCATACCGGTACAGGGTTTTAAACCAGATTTCCAAGTTTACTTTGCATGCTTACCAATTTTTATTCCAGCAAAATTTATTGATGAACATGGCTGTTTTGATGTCTATTTTATAGCATATCGTATATGCAGGCCCGTAACTAGCTTGGAGCACCAGGGGGGGCAAAAAGTATTCCAGAGGGGGCCCAACTTTTACCTTCCGTATCATGTACGAAAACGACGTTTGTACACAATGTGGTGTATCTACGCAAAAACATTAATCGTAATACAGCGTTTACATTAGCATAGATTATTATCATAGAAACAGCAGCGTAAACTGGCATTTACATACTGTAGCGCAGTTATAATGACGACAGCATAGAAATTGAGAAACAAAATCATTTTTAAAACATCCGGTCAGGATCCGACCATCAACTAGCAATAAAATGGTTAAAAATTGGCATAGAAACCGCAGTGAAATAAAAATTTATGATTTTGTAGTTGACTCTTTTGTTAGTTAATCCTTTCATGAACTTTGAGTTTGTTTTAGTTTATTTGCATTTTCCTCTAATGCGCTGTATAAATCACACAAAATATACATAGAAAATAGGCGTTCAACTATGATCAAATAGGGCTGCAGCCGCTGCACCTGTCACTCATCGTTTTGTAAATAATTGTACAATGTGTAACCTACCGTACATTGCACCTCTTTTTCTCTAGTGCAGAATCAACAATCATCTCTTCAAGATCAATCTTTTAAGGATAATATTGAGAATGTATTTCGCACCATCAGTGAAATATATCCTTGCCATAGATAGGTTAGGTCCTACCTTAACAGAAGGCGTTGGTAGATTTCACTGGGTCTATAACAAAAACGTCCAGGTCTATTTTCTCGGTCATTTTCTTTTGAAACCCCAACAGAACCAAGTTTGCCTGTCTCGTCTGGAACATAGACCTGCGTGTAGGGTTGTCTATCTGAGATAAGACCGAGAAGCCACTCTCACAAACCGCACTACTGGACCCAAATGATGCCATAGTAGCAGCAAGTTTATATACATTCGGGAATGCCAGTCGTTGATTGTACAGTTCTTTCAGTAGGCTAATATATTGGAATTTTGCAACTTCCACACGGTCATGTAGGAACTGTTTTGCGACTTGCAATTCTACCTCTGCTGGAATATCTATCTTCAGTTGCGTATATGGGCCTAGTGGAATGAGCGATTTACGGTCCAAGCAGTTTTTATGTTTTCTTGAAAAGGCACGAACAGATGAGTAAAACCATAAATTGTCAGTAAATTTGAGTTTCTACTTCCATTCCTACAGCAACTAGTAGGCTAGGCTAACTCTTCCATCACCAGGAAATCACAAATCAGTAAGGCGTGTATTTGGCAGTCAACTTTCTGCACTGTATTCTGGAGACTGATCGACTATCACACTGCTTAGCTCAGTTGGAAACTGGTGTACTCTGGATCTAACCAACAATAAATCTCGAGTCTGTCTAACACAACATTCGACCACACCATTAAACACACAATGTTTACAATTAAACAACACAAGAACATCGGGTATAAAACTGAAAAGTCAGCGAACAAAGCTAATTAACATCATTTCTTTCCAGGGGGGGCCAACATTTTTGTAGAGGGGCTTCGCCCCCCTGCGCCCCCCCTAGTTACGGCCTGCGTATATGTCGTAGTATCATTGTTCACAGTGGCGTAGCCAAGAGGGGGGGGGGTTACAACCCCCCTTTGGCACGCGTGTGACGTCATGACATTGAGAATGATGCTTTCAGTCTCTATGTCTCTAAAACAAAGTTTGCGTAATTCTATGGATATGGATGATATATGGATGGTCTATCGACTGTGTTAAGCAAAACCAAGGCAGGCTGTTACATAGGTAATACACTTGTCAATCATCTCATGTTTGCTGATGCTATTTGTTGTATTTCTCCAAGTGTACATGGTCTGCAGAGTATCTTGAATGTGTGTGAAGATTATGCGCTTTTTAACTGCAAAAAGTCATTTGCTATATGTACTTCCAAACCAATCACTTAAAGTTAAATTTGAATCCAATTGTACGGCTCAATGGAAGTGAGATCAAATTCGTAGACAGTGTCAAATATTTGGGTGTTTTTCTTGACACAGCAATATGTGACGACAAAGATATAAATCGACAAGTGCGATCAATCTACTGTTCTGCCAACAAATTAAAATCAAAATTTTACAAGTGCTCCAGTGATATTAAAAATGTTCTATTCCGTTCATATTGTACTCCAATGTATGCATGTCATCTGTGGGAAAATTATCATCAACGTGACATTAATCGCCTGCGTGTTGCCTTCAATAATGCATTTAGAATTATACACAATTTGCCTAAACACTATAGCGTACGTGAACATCAAGTCTTGTGCAACATTATAACATTTGATGCATTACTTCGGAAATATGTTTTTTCTTTTGTTGGAAGATGTGAAGTTTCGTCTAACTCTATTGTTGCCTCCTTGATGAGGTCCGACTGCCACCGTAAGTCCAATTACCGTCTTCAGTAAAATAATTCTATGTATGCTATTATTTAGTTTTGATGGCTGCCATGTCATCTGATTGTTTTTATCGTTCTGAATACTTTCAGTTCTTTTAACTTGTAACACTACCGTCAGTGCCGGTCTTAGGTTTTTTCGGGCCCTGTGCTGAATATGCTTTTGCGGGCCCCAATGACAATAATCCAATTCAGTGGCGTAGCTAGGTACTTTGAAAGGGGAGGGGCGGCGGTGGCGGCGTGATCGGCAAAGACGACAACCAGCGGCGGGGGGTCTGGGGGGCCTCCCCCAGAAAATTTTGAAAAATTACTTTGAATTTGGGACATTCTGAGAGCATGTTCAACAAAAATTTAGGTATGAATATTACTGTGAAATGGTGCTGTCCGGTGGCATAGCAAAAGGATAAGATCATGCTTTCTTTGGCATTTTTCGGAAATAAAGCTATGTCTCTACAGTATGTTGAGTCTGGATGCAACCTATTTCGTCCCCTGAAATCATGTAACAAAATTAAATTTCGACTTATTTCGTCCCCTGAAAAGATCGAGAAATTTTGAAATGTTTGCGGCAACTCCAATCAGCGATTTCGGCTATGTCGTTTTTTTTTTCTCGATCTTTTCAGGGCACGAAATATTTAGGCGACGAAATAGGTGAATTCGTTGAGTCTCTATGTTTTCTTGTTGCGAATTCCTTTGCTGAATTCACTTGTTCAATTTTTCCTTTGAAAATGACAAAATTACTGCATTTTCTGAGTAAATTGCGGGCCCCCTAATTTGCGGGCCCTGTGCGATCGCACGGTTTGCACATCCCAAAGACCGGCACTGCTACCGTACCATTGTCTGTAAACTTGTAACAGTTGATAGCATATTTAGTGAGATTTTGTGCATTTGCAGTTTGTGTATTATTCGTTGTTTTGGATATAGACAGCTTTGTCTGATGCAAATAAATATTATTATTATCTAAACGAAACTGCATTAAAAGAGCGAGTTTTGCCAATACCAAACATTCAAACATCTCATCCTGGAATTAGCAACAAGAAAACATAGAGACTTAGCTTTATTACCGAAAAAATGCCGAAGAAAACATGATCTTATCCTTTTGCTATGCCACCGGACAGCACCATTTTAAAGGAATATTTATACCCATATTTTTGTTGAAAATGCTCTCAGAATGCACCAAATTGAACGTAATTTTTCAAATTTTTTTGGGGGAGGTCCCCCAGACCCCCCGCGGCCTGGCTACGCCACTGATTGTTCATATCTGTTTTATCTTTTTTTTACGTAGCCTACGTTTTAATTTATTTTTAAATTTTCTAGGCCCCCCCAAAAAAAACTCCTAGATCCGCGCCTGGAACAGCCTTTGTTGTTTGTTCTTACTTCAGTTTGTTTTCATTTCTGATCATCACAACGAAAAAAAAACAGTATATGATTAACATAGCAGATAAGGTCCAGAAAAAGGTAGAAGCGACAAAACGCGAACGTTATAGCGTGCATGACAATCAGTCTAAAAAATGGCAAGGTCGCAACACCTTAGCAATGACATTAGCCTACCGCTCAAAAAATTGTGCAGCTTCTTTTCCTATTGTAAAACTAAAATGTGTCTACTCTAACATAGCCTGCCCTACCTGCAGTCAGGGTCGCCGAGAGAATAATTTTGGCCCTGTGATTACTTGACTGAATTTATTTATCCTTGGACTGGGAAAGCGTTGGCAGTTAATTTCGCATACTTGTAGACTAGGCTTTGAATCACTGACGCAGGCCCGGTCACCGAGTGGAGTTTTCGATTGTTGCCTGAAAATTATTCCATCCATTGGGTGCCGCTGAATAGAGAGCAGTCTTTAACGTGCGTTGCTAAAGCGCACATCCCGAGAGTCGAACCAGTGCGGTTTGATCTTTGTTCCAGAAGTCAAGCGCTAACCAACTAAGCTACCGGGGTGGACGATGTGGGAAGGAGAAATCCGGGCATCCAAACAAAAAAATTTGAAAAAGATGGGAATTTTATCTCAATTAAAAAAAAAATTGGGCACGTCAAATTAAGTAATTCAAGTAAATAAAAATGTTTCACACAAGTTTTTATAAAATTGGAATAATGTAAATTACTAAAAAAGTCAAACCTGTTGCGAAAGTTTTTATCAAATTAGAATGTGAATTATCAGAAAAGTCAAACCTGTTTAGAAAATGGTATTTTTTGCGAAAGCCTAACCCTTTAGGCCTATCTAAAAACCTGATAAAGGCAATCTACTGTAGCCTATAATTCCAATACAGTAGTAGAGGATAGCCTATAGGCTACGGGCCTTTAGAAACAGATTCCTCTCTAAATATAGAAATAACGACACTTTGCATGACCAAACCAAGACAGAATTTGTATTTCTAGACCTTGTTGAGCCTGACTCTGTAAGCTACGACTCGGAGTTTTCCCATCATGTTTTATCATCATCTTAAACTTTCACTACGGTATTGTAGCTGCTGCAAACAGTTCAGCTTCACAAAGAGATCGGTTTTGCTGAAGGCCTGATATATGTTGATTGATTCAAAGCAGATGTTTTCCCGAGAGAGCTTTTGCCTACTGTGCGCAGATAACTTACGTAGCGTTAAGGTATAGCTTAGACAAAAAACGATAGGAAAATGGTTGATTTATTTCTTCAAACATTTTTTACCAGGAAATGGAGAATTCATCGGAGAGCATGCATGGTTTCAAAACTCAGCGTAATGCTTTGAGCGATAGTTGACTGACTTACGATAGTTACACAAAATTCATCAAATTTACATAAAGCATGGCATACATGACAAAGTTTACTGTGAATGGTCGTAGACTGGAGTCATTCAGAAAATTAATTTTAAAAAGAAACTGTATTATAGGCTTGTACCTTAGTCAATCAGGTAGCCTAATAAAGCTCACCACTGCCGTTCGCCAGTAAAAGAACTCGGAAAACAGATAAAAATTCAACTGGAAATGACGCATTGCAATGTTTCTCAGGCAAACACATAATTACAACCGTCGATGCTTCACCAGTGGAAGATGAACTGTACGAGATGCATATAAGTTAGATTGCAAACATATTTGATCCAATTAAAATCCTTTGCAATTTCCATCACAGATCAGTTGGGCATTTATCGCAAAAAATCTTTACTGTATTAAACGACAAACCGTGAGGTACGGTATTAAAAACAATATTTACAAAAGCTGGGAGTTGAAAATCATTGATTTGATGCTGATTTTTACGCAATTAGCAAGATGCAAGACAATGCATGAACAACATCAGCCAGCTGAGCTGCATTGCAATTGGTTAGTGCTACTTTATTTGAATAACTTTTTTTTCCATGACGAAGCAATCCCTGTATGATTTCATATCCACTTTCATCGTAGCAAAGTCGAACAACTTTAACTTGACGTGGCCTGCTGAAACGTGGGTTGTCGCAAGGACAAAAAAACATACAAATTGCATCATAAACTGAATGCTCGTAGTCCACACTGCAACAAAGGTAACCTATCAATGAAAGCAAGATAGCTCAAATCAAGAACCGCCAGATAAAAAAAAAGCACCTTTGACTGTTTTAAAGTCTGAACAAGGGAACATGTTACATTAACAACACACATACGTAGTTATAATAAAAATTGTAAAATGTATTATTTGCTGCACCGATGATTTTAATAAAAAAACAAATTTGCCATAACCTACTTCTTGCCGCCGTAAGCTATTGGGCCGGCATGAGATGCATATGATTGTTACATAATAATTTCTGGCGGAGAGTTTTAAGACAATGGAACAATTGCGTTGTTTTCCGTTAGTTTGATGTCAGTATATAATGGCAAAAGCGATTTGAATGTAATTGCTTCTTCACCATAACAGCGCCACAATATTAAGATTACTTGCCAAAAAGTAACTTTACTGCAGTTGGTTACATGACACAATCCCCTTCATACGAGATAACGCCGCGGTAACACCAAAGCCGATTAAAAAGTCAGACTGCCGTCAGTCGAACACACAACACACTGTACAAAAATCAGTTGAGATTCTTTTATGAGTTGAGCACACTGGAAGTCAATAAAGTATAAATCGTTACAGCACAATGATGTACTTTTTAGTGGCTTATCCTTTATTGTTAATGTACATTTAGCTGATCTCTTTACTGGTTTCTAGATAGATAATGTTTTTGAAGTCAAAACAACCATGATCTCGTTCGGCAAACGTTCAATTCAGGGCAAAACTCGCAGCAAGCCAGCAAGTATTCAGTGTTTAAATACCACTAACCAGAGATTCTATAAATACAGAAGATAGACGTGTAAAAGTGCGCGTCACATATTTTATTAATCGCATGCACATGAGAATTACGAAGTCTGTGTAATAAAGATCAAATAACAAGAAAATAGAAGTAGGCTACTAGCCTAAAGCACTGTTCTTCAGCACTCGATTAGTGAAACCGTTGGTTAAGCAAAAATAGCGCATAATACTACATAGTACATATAGAACATGGTTATTTAGTGCCAAATATGAAGATATACCACCCATTTGGTTGCAACATTACCAAATAAAAGACAAATATCTTTTGCAAATAAATGGGTAAAATTTTCGATTATATATAAACCTAAAAAAATTTGATCGCACGTAACAAGATCAGAACAACCATAAAAAACTAATGACAAAGTGTGAAAGTCTCAGTGTCAGCAATCACAACTATTCGCCAATACATGTGAGCAATATGAAAATTAATCAATAATCAAATATAAAAAACTTGTTCTGTTTCTATGTTGCCTGCTGACATCGCGCAAACACACAGCAAAAGCCAATCCGTTAACAAAGCTGCATAATTTTCGCATAAAATTTGGGAAAACATTTTCTTTCTCTTCTCTATAGCCACTTTTCTATTCAGGCTAAAACCATGTTCACATTCGTTTTGTAAAATTTTCCGGAAAAACCGCCATTCCAGACGTAGATCCAGTGTCTTCCCAAGATGATCGTAAGATTCCCATCTGCCATCCATCATCCTATAAACATAAACCCAATCGCACACAATTATTTTTTTGTTCCTGGTATCCACTTAAGTCTAATAATGCCTTAGTTAAAATAGCTAGACAAAACGGAAAGAAACCAGTCTTCGTGTTCACCTTCAAGCTAATATTAAAGTATGTTGCTAAGAAAGCAGCTACGTGCTTTAGATGGATGCCGAAGCGAGACCCTTTTGAGGGTCCGTCACCCACAATCGCACTGATGAATCAGGTTTATAACAACATAATATGTAGCAGCCTGCTTTTCAAGTTCAAAATTGCATAGTCGCTTTGCCGGTAGAACACGTTTGATGTCCAACTTCAAATATTTTTCACATCCATTTATAATTAACACAGGTGGAGTTCTGAAATGTCATGCACGATTGCACGACCTTCGGAAGACAAACTTTGGATAAAAGTAGTCATGTAAAGCAAGATAGTGAACATGTTTAATTGTTTATCGTTGAAAATCTTTACTTACTTGTTCTTCAGGGTCAGGAAATTCCACCACATAAATGATGTCGTCCTTCACAAAAGATAATTCATCCTCATCAGAACCTTTGTACGGGAACAACGCAACGGCCTGAAGAGTCGAAGAGAGCGATTGGCAAAAGCAATAGACAAGCCATTAGTTTGATTTTTGGAGTGAAAGTTGTTTCTTTACTACGGTACAATAAAATAAGCTACGTGGTTAAATTAGTGCACTCCGGGCGTCAGGTCTTTCAGAAACACATAGTACAAAGAACCACGTGTGTCTTTTTTTAAAAAAAGGGTACTTTTTTCAAAGATTTTAACTGTTGGATATCCCACAAACGTAATGATTTTCAATGTCTCTTTCACAAGACGCTTTACTATACGTTTATTTACATTTGAAAATGGCTCTATATTTTTGTGGTCAGAAGTATTATTTACTTTGTATAGAAAGTGAGGAGGAAGAATTTCTTTAGGTGGACTCTCCGGTGAAGATTTATTAATGTCATTGACTGGTTTTTCTGCAACAAAATAGATGCCTGAGATTAGTTTACGGATGAGAGAATTATCAGACAAATCCAATGCGTTAGCAAATTCAAGATTGTATTGCGAACAAACGCTCGGGACAACAGACATAGCTGATGCACAGGTAACGCGCTTCCATTCATTAACCGACACCGGCTGAGCGCTAAACACAACTCAACAACGAGATTATTGAGAACACATTAATCAGACCACCTCAATGGTTCAGGTTGATGTTCAGAGCCTTGCCGGCAAATAAAGTGAATGTTGCACGTTGAAAGCTTAAGTCCTTTTACTGTTAGAAAAGATAACAAAACTATTACACAAAACAAATAAAAAATTACACATTCAAT
Source organism: Aplidium turbinatum (assembly GCF_918807975.1). Classification (NCBI taxonomy): domain Eukaryota; kingdom Metazoa; phylum Chordata; class Ascidiacea; order Aplousobranchia; family Polyclinidae; genus Aplidium; species Aplidium turbinatum. The sequence goes on along the minus strand of NC_137480.1, from coordinate 16,265,485 downwards.
CTTGTTTTGCTTGCTGTTAACACAAGGTAAGTAATCACCTTCTACGTTAGGTTTATGCCCTCCAGATAAAGGGGCGTCGCTGAACGGGGGCTCTTCATAAACTGGCTGATCGTCGTAGCCTGGGCCTTCAGTGTCCTACCAGAACATAGCAGCATTAGCTCCGGGTAGATATTAATAACCCAGACGTCAAACCAGCCGTTTTTTACATTGATTCAACGCCTGATGTGCTTTTTGGAAACTGGAGCAGGTTAGCGATTGACTTTTTGTTTTCAATCAAGAGTTACGTGATATACGCTTACAAGCAGTACATATTTACTTATCTCCTGCTAAGTTTCTAAGATTGCTTCACTCTTAGGATTTTAACCGTCAAACTTGATTTAAACTCATTTCACAAAGTGTAGATGGAACGATCTGTTTCAGCCTGATGCTGCGGGTTCGCAGTGATAATAGTCACAAGCTTTCGAAAAATAGCTCCCTAATCATATGAAATAACAAGTGGTGTTGGAATCACAATGTCGTTGTTTCATAAGGGCTCTTTTCTTCGGTTTGAGGCTGCCGTCTACTGTGTGCCGCTATTATCACAGCAAATCGGCAGCATTGGGCTGAAACAGCAATATTCCATCTATCAGAACAAATAACAATCATGCTGTTAAAACAAAAACTCAATCTATTCATTTAATTGTTTTACATTATCCTTCTTTGAGTCATTTTTGAAATCAAAACAACCATGCAACGTTTAATGAAAAACAAAAAACAAAAGGCATTCGGAAGCATTGTAGTTGCAAAAAAAAATCAAAAAAAATCAGAAAATCAAAATGCTTTTTAGTATCTTTTAAGTATTGATTTAATAATGCAGTGATGCCACAAATTATTCATTGCAGAACAGCTCCATCAGCCGTCTAAGGTCATTCTATCACAATGCTCAGCAATCGGAGAACAGTGGGGAAACTGTAGTTTACACAACCCTCCATTTCACTTTTCGGGTACCGGTACTTGCATTTTTTCTCAGTAGCCTATAAATCTTACACTATTGGATGTCGTGTAGATTTGTAATTGTGCTCATTAAAACACAATTACTGTGTATGATTGCTATTTTATATCTTTCACATTTTTGGATTTAGATAGGCCTACATTTTCTAGCTGACAGAATTAGTCCTTTCTACATTGATACAACAAATACAGATGTTGAATCAACGTAAAATAAAAAAGTTTGGCTACGGTCTAAGTGTTGCGAAGCACTGGCATACTACATGCAGTCCGTCACATCATGCAAGTGATTGTTGAAGAAAGTATGAAGATCATTAGGCAAGACTTCATTCAAAAACAATCAAATAAAAAAACATTGCGCCAAATGCGGCACTTTCCAACTGAATTGCTTAACATTTTTACCAGTATAAGGTTTAAAACACACCCTTGTGTGTTTTTTAATTCGTGGGTAAGAAGAGTGTTAGTGAGTACATACGGGGAGAGTGTAAGAACGATTCTAAACTAGGCAACCTCCCTGAAAAATCAAATAATATAATCACCGAAAAAAATGTGACAAAAATAGGCGCTGCAATCAACTGCTGGTATGTATTGATGATAGACATTAGATAGAAGCTTTCATGCTGCATCCTAAACAATATGGCTATGCAATACAGGCGGAAGAAGTAGTGGATTTTAAATTGTTAATGCGCAATCATAAAAAAACCTCATGAGCAACTCGGACAACAAAATAGTGAAATAACGGTACTAAAAAATATCTTGTGTGCACGTTAGATTGTTACAATTATGCTGGTGGGTTAATTTGGTAGGCAGAGTTTGTGTACACTGAGTAAACATGTGAGCAAGCTTAAATCGACATATTAGGCGAAACTATTCAAATGACGACATTTGTAACTGATTGCAACAAGTCGTAAGCAAACAGAGCTATGTCGGCGCTGAAAGATTGCAGCAAGATCCAGTTTCTATTCAGCCGAGTCCATGCTTTGTGTCGTGTTTCTACAAATTACGCTGTCTTTCAATTTTCCTGATTCCAAGAATAAACCTTCTTGGTGTCAATAATGTAGCAACAACAATCTTTTAGGTATGTATTACTTTTACGTGAATTACTTTATGCAAGCAAAAACTGAAATTTAAATCACCTATTTCTTTCGGACAAATCAGCAAAATTATGCAAAAGAAATAACAAGCACTGGAAAACGAAAAAATCAGGTTTGTTTATCAGTAGCAAAAAATAATACAAGGTTGATTATGAATTGTAAATAATTTAGAAGTGTTCACCATAACAGAAACTTTTAACACGTTCATTATACCAGTTGATCAACTTATTTCCACAGCGAATTGAATGGAGTTCTCTGAACGAGTGAGAAGACCAGCTGGCCGAATTCAATCGATTGTGAGAATTTCTTTTAACTAAATTACACGAAAAATTGCTTTCACTTTGCAACAGGAACAAGTTTACAAGAGGTTAGTGTTTATTGCATGATTAACCGATCAATACAGAAATTGAACAGAGTCATGTTTCAATCAAAACATTAATTGATAAACAGCATTGGAGATCATAAACATCATCATCTTGGCATACAAACAACGCGTCAAAATTAGACGGAATTTCTAATTAATTGGCTGCATTGAAGGAAACTACACAAACTTACAATGGTATCATATAAGGCATCGTCGTCATTGTCACTACCAAGACCAATATTATGGGCTGGACTAATTCCATCTACCGAAGAATGAGCTTCACCAACACGCTGGGAATCGCGTGGGTCTTTCCCAAGGTGGAAAGGTGCTGCTGGCAGATGGCCAGGCATGGAGTTGGCTGCTGTATCATTGAACGTCATAGTTTCATACTCGTCTTCAGAGCTCCTGTCGCTTGCCGCATCGGCGATTTCAAGGTGCAGCTCGACGTCATAGACTCCATCTGAATACATCGCCACTACCGAATCGCTACCAGAACTTTTTTCAGTTGAATCGTGACCCAATGCGTTTTCTGCTCTTTCTGACGACAAATTAGCTTCCTGAGATAAATCTCCAGTCGTCGAGTTCAATTTAGCAAAATTTTTGTTCTCTTCAGCAAAGTCGTAAATCGCTTCTTCATTTTCAATTTCCTTATTGTTAATTTCAGGATTCAAAACGCGTCTTTCACTGACAATAATTTCAGAATGCTTAGAAGGACCTTCTTCAGCCTGCACTGAGTTGTCCTCCTCACCATCTGGACGACCTTGGGAAGCATGAGATTGATGATCCTCATCGCTCGAAGAACTATGAACTACGTCACTGTCACCATCACAGGCATCCCTGCCAGAAAACTTATTACCATCATTATCAACAGGTGATGCCGTCTCAGAAACGGATATTTTTTCGCTTTCAGAAGCAAGAGCTTGTTCCTCAGCAACAGATTCAAGACCTGCGCTTGGCACTTGGTTCTGAGATTCAAATATAGTGGTGGTTTTTGATTCAGGCTGATAGGCTACATCATCGTAAGGATTTTCATGATCTTGAAACGAAACATTGGAAGTGTCGACAAAATCTTCTTGATCATTTTCAAATGGATTAAATTTCTCCGCAATTTCTCTACCACTCTTTTCATGATCTTGAAACGAAACATTGGAAGTGTCGACAAAATCTTCTTGATCATTTTCAAATGGATTAAATTTCTCCGCAATTTCTCTATCACTCTTTTCATGATCTTGAAACGAAACATTGGAAGTGTCGACAGAATTGTTTTGGTCATTTCTGAACGGATTAAATTTGTCCGCGTTTTCTCTGTCACTCTTTTCATGATCTTGAAACGAAACATTGGAACTGTCAACAGAATTTTCCTGGTCATTTTCGAATGGATTAAATTTCTCCTCAACACCAGTTTCTTCGTCACTGTTATTCAAATTTGTTGAAACTTGACTACCAACCGATGTATCGTTGGGAGCAGAGCGAGGATGTCGTGTAGCGCTTTCCAATATTCTTTCTTGCGCAGCAGATACATGGGGAATAACACCCGGTTCAGGACTTTCTGTGTCGTTCTCCTCCTCGACAGGCATTTCCTCTTTATTGTACTGTTGCTTAACAGAATCCATCGTTTCAAAGTGAATTTCACTTGAAGGATGGGTATTGGGCAACTCTACTGGGCTGTTTGGAAGAAACATGGTCGAAATATCGCTCTCTTGATTATCGGCTTTAGCCTTCTTCTTTTTCTTAGTGATTTTGAATAAACTTCCTTTTTGCTTCTTCGGAGTCTCTTCCTCTTTTTCTGGTTTCATCTTTGAGGAACGGGTCAGAGTCGACATCCACTTCCCAATACTTCCTGTTCCAGCCCACGAGATCCTTTTGTTTTCAGACTAAAGTTAAAAACAGAAGAGATGTATGAAAAAAAATGAATTGGCACAGCAGCCTCAGGTAGCCTACTGCACCGATGGAGCACATTTGACAACTGCTAACAGTTTGACAACACAATCGGATGTCAGAAAATACTCGGCATTAAAAAACGTAAGAATGAGACGACTTTACACAACGCATCGTCATAAAATCATGATATCTTTCATGAACAATGAAAACGTTGTGAAACTGTGCGATCTTCATCAAGACTGACAACGCCGAGGCGTAGCAAACTCGAAGCAGAGAAATTTCGATAAATTAAAACCGGTTATAGTTTTAATCTCAAAGAAGATTTAATTATTATTTGTTAATATATGAAACGAGTTGAATATTGCTAAATCAATGCCAATGCAATGTTACATCACATTTACATGCAAATGTACGGCATTAAAAAGACGTTGAAAATTCTTTTGCATTGATAAGGCGACATTGGAATCGAAGCATGCCTTCAATCGAAAGATTGAACTGTGGGTAATCATACCAACCTCGTCATTTCCTGGATCAGATTTAACAGATTCTTCACGTTTACGATCCAATGCTTCAGTTGAACCTAGCGAATCTTCAACGCCAAAAGATCTCTGAACAGCCTCCGGTGGCAACACAGCGCGTTGCTTTGGTAGCGGTGCCGGAGTTTCTGTTGCCATTTCCTTGTTCTTGTCCAAGAAATGCTCGGAATCTTGAGTGTGCGTGCGAGGCCTTGCAGTTGGTTTGGAAATATCAACTGCACTTTGTGGAGAAGGGACCACATCGTCAGTGGACTGTGACACTCGGTCGTCTTGGCTCTAACAAGGTTTAGTTTTGAAATAAATACAAAGGACATGACACCACAGCAAAGTCATTATTAGCCTACCAAGCCACCCGGATTCTGTTACCGGTATTAAATTTGAATTTCAGTATTGTGTACCGCTTGTGTTGGGAAAATTGCGACGCTCGTTAACTGGGTTGTTACACACAAACACAAGTCAACCTCAAAAGCAACACCCATGCATATAGATGACAGGACTATAAGCTGACAAAAGTTATTCATTAACTTAATGACATAATGGTGGCGTATTGCGCATTAAGATCAAACATGAAAAAGGAACGCTCAAACTGCATCGAAAGGAAATAACTGTCCAGTAAACAAGCTGTATGTTCTGGCGTATAGTGTGACTTCGCAATATACGCAATTTAAAAAAAAAGAGCTTGCCAACAAGAATACTTTTACAAATAATCAAATCATTCTGTTGAATGGCAATACTATTCCGCTTCATAGCATCCGCGGACGTTTAAATTTGGCTTTATTAGCTTGTGGGCCGAATACACTATAGAAGTTTGAAAGAGTTTTTACTTGAACACTACTACAAACGTTTGTCCATTTTCGCCTCGGAAAAAGATTGTGCAGCTGTTTTATATTTAGAAGAATAATACAATAAAATAAAAACTACATCAAACGAGCGGCAATATTGTGTCACTCGTTAAGGATAAGTAGTGTTAAGTAGTAAGTACATATATATACCTCAATATTATTATATAATAAAACAATAAAATAAGCACACAGCCGTAAACTGAAGTTCTATGACAATACATGCACTAGCCATGTCACCGCAAAACACAATACATCAAGATTTATTTTTAATAAAGCTTAGACTGAAAGTTTACTTGTTTACATATGATAACACGTAAACAATACGGCTCGAAACTGATCACATTAGATGGAATATATAGTGTCAGTACTACATCTTACGCCTCATGTGATTTCTCCCACAACGAATTGTGAGCTTCTTGTTATCTTGTGCCGATTGTTGAGCTTCTGCTTTACGGTTAACTATCGTTTTGTAGTTGGTGCATCGTCAAGATTGAATTTTTATTTATTTTTTTATTGCAGATGTAATTATTATAAGGTTATGCCTGATAAGGACATAACGATGTGTTGAAAACCTTTGAAAAGAATTTGTTCTCGTTTATTTATGTTGTACGTATATTTCTTTCATCACTTGAAAACAAGCATGCTACAGTCATTGGTATGACTAAATCTTATATTTTTAATCATGGTAGCAAGTCAGCTAGGAAAAGTTTGAGCAACATCCGATGAAGTCTCACTAGCCCATGCGTGATGGTACAAAGCTGTGCTATTCTAAACAATGCACTTACGCTAAGATACAGATTGTGTGTGTAATCCTAACAAGTGTTTTAACTGAACAGCATGTAGAGCTAGCTCATGACTAATAACTTAGTATGAGAACAACTTGCTAAAAATATAATAAATACATGAATAGACACAAAAACAAAAGTGTATAACTTCCTTTAACACGGTATCGTGTTTATTAGGACACTAACTTTACAAAAGTTGCTAATCCATGCTCATAGCCGTTAGTAAGCCTCTATCATTTTGGTAGGTGCATTGGTAAAAACATATCATTCAAAAGATAACATACAGTCATGCAATGCATGTGCTGATATGAATCAACCAACCGCTTCCAGTAAACAGTTTCTTGTCAGTATTGCGAATATTTTATTGGATGTGATAGTTTTGTTTTAACTTTAACTGTCACAATAACTAATACAAGCTTTTGAAAAGTTGCAGCAAACTGATGTTTGGAACTCACGCGTACCTCTTCATGAGCCACATCAGTGTATATTGCATCCTCTCCTGCTGCCGGGTCATGCCCATTCACGTGGACTGGTTCTGGAGGTGGCCGCGGTGCCTTGCCGATTTCAATGTTTACATAATCGTTTTTTCTACATCAACAAGTCGGATAAAACCAAGTGCTTTTGGTGGTACAGAATGAAAAGCAGAAGCGTATCTTGTTTGACTTGCCTGTTTCATTCAATTTTTAACGTATTGTTGTTTTAGATAACATAGCGTCAAAAAAATGTTTAATGTAAGCCACTTATCAAAAATCTTGAATAATTAAAATGCTTTGTTGCATATAGGCAAAATTATACACATTTTAGAAACAACATGAGAACTCATTGCAATTAATCTAAAATAAATAAGGTAATCAATTTTTTTGCATTTATCTGTACGACTTATATTACATGCCTTATTAAATATTATAGTATGCCCTCATTGAGATTCCCTATCTCAAAAACTACAGTTGCCAATCTACTGTTTCACCTCTTATCCGCATATTATTATTGTGCAGGAATGCATAGCAAACACAGACTCACTTCATTCCAGATTTTTTTCTTCGGGGTTCGACAGGCAGTTGTGCCATCTCGTGAGCTTCACCACTACAAAAAAATATCACAAAAAAATTATAATCCGAAAAAACACATGCTGTAAGTAGTCAAGTTTTTAGTCCCAAGTAGTCACTAGTCAAGCATCAGTCACGTGAGTAAAATCCATCATTTTTACATTGTAAAATCAATGTAAAATAACAGGTTTTGTGTAAATATAAAAACAGGTTTTCTGTAATGTAAAAATAACAGATTTTGTTGTCTGGGCAGTTACGCGAGCAAACTGAAAGCACTATCGTGCACATCTTCGAAACGAAAGGAGAATTGCTGAAGAATATGAGCAGACAAAAAAAAAGACAAACACGGCGGCTTTCATTCATACCTGTCCGGAGACGAGTAACTGGCCGTTCCCAAGTTTCCTCTTGGTCTTGACCCGATCGCTTCGTCTGCAGGGAGGGTGGACCGGTGTGTGCCGTCACCTTTTCTGGATTAGCAAGACATACAGAGACGATCAGTGACGTAGATACAACAGCAATTACCATACAAGTTAACACGACACAATAACAGCACACCATTATACTGTCAAAGAAAAGATGTCTTTGAGAGAGCGTACACAACGTACGTAATACTGTCCCGATAATACTATACACCACAAGAAGGTTTACGAATAAAACGAGAGGAAATATATGTGAAGACATGCTCAAAAGTGCGAGACAAGATACCATCGTACAGAAAACAAGTAAAAAATAAAGAAAGTTGGACGAAAACAGTTTCATTATTGTCTACCATGATCAACATGATGTCAAGGAAGCAAATAGCGTTGCCAATGCTCACTACTTACAGAGGAGCATGGGAGTGAAGCCGTTGTATCCTATAATCTCCGCCGTCGTACGCATCACGAACGTTATTGAGCACGTGTAGTAGTTTGGTTCGGATCTGCAGGGACAGCAATTCAAGCGTATCTGATAGATGACTAAATCCATTACAACAAACTTTTTTTTTTCCATCTTGAAGAGAACGGAACTTGGAGGCATAAATCTAGTAAAACTGAGTTTACTTTCCCAGTGTCACGCCAAAAGCCAAAGCTTAGAGGTCAGAGCAGCCACCAGTATTTCGTAGAGGAAAATACCAAAAATAGTGCACTAGGAATTGATGCTTTTCATATACAGTAATGACAGCTCGTACACTGATGGCTGAATCATTTCTGTGGACAAATCTTGCATTGCAAAGCCTGCCATGTACGATCCGTACAAGGCAGACTCATAAAAATCAAAAATATTTGAATGAAAAATTAACAATCTGTATGACAGATGTTCTTTGTTTTTTTAAAAGACATGGCTGATGAAGTTTTAGAAACCTCTATCAACAGTTTTACAGTGATTTGCTTCCCATTAGAAACGTACAAAACCTGCATTTGTGTCCCAAATAAGTAGATAAAACGTAACAACAATGATAGAAAAATACTTTAAAAGATTTTCCCTGAAAAATTGGGTCGATAGTCTAACTCTAAAACAAATGGTATATACAAAGATAATTTGGAAATTCAACCCTTATTTGCTAAAATACCACAAACAAATGAAAACCAAATCACGTTACATCCATTTCTTCCCGAAAATAAACTCACTTCGGCAAGTTCAATATAAAAAGCATGTTCCGCAGATGCAATGCTGCTGATCACATCTGTGCATAGAATAACACGAGAGTCATGTAAATCGGGAAGTTCCTGATGCAGTTGACCATTCATGGTCTCGTATGTTTCATGAGTCTGCTGTACTTGCTCTCGCGCCTGGATACAAAAAGCATCGAGTTAAAATTGCGAATATTGTTGTAACAATCGTAGTATTTACGCGTTTCTCACAGATGTTAAAAGGCAGGAAGCAAATGACAAAATTGAACCGTAATAATGCTACAGAACAAGATAGAATAGCCAGCTGTGCGGTCGCAACCTAAACAGCAAATTAGTCATCTTTTGCATTGATTCAACGTTGACGTTAAATCAACGTGAAAAAACAACTGATTTTTCTGTCAGGCAATCACCTTCATTAGTTTTGATTCTTCAGGCTTTTTAGCACTTTCGAAAGTGTGGAGATTTCGCCGAGCAGCATCAAAATCGACAAGTTTCCTTCCTCGCTTCTGGACTTTCACTTTCATTTCATTGCACTGTCAAACAAACAAGTTCCACAAAGTTGTTTGCACACATGGTGAAACTCAGTAGACAAAAGAAAGATTATGTTTCACTAAGTAACTTATGTTTAAGCTTATATTCACTTAGTATTTAGTAAGATTATATTTTCTTTATGTTTCACTATAAAACACTTTTATTTCATTGGGGTTGATGAACGAGCATAGCTTAAAATTTATTTTACAGTTTTTCAAGTGCGATAACAAAGTATTCTGCAATATCTGCTTCTGTCTTTCACACAGCCTTTCTCCACCACAACATTTTGTTTGAGTAAACTGCATCATCACAATTGAACAAACCCTCTTTGAAATAAACGTAAAAGTTACAAAAATAGCATTTGAAAACGGAAACAGTTTACTAACCTTTGTAAGATGATCGTGTAAAGCTGTGATAACTTCGGCATTTAGTCGAGATTGAAGATCAGAATATAATACCTGGGTAGTCTAAACAAATTTTCCTGGTTATGCAAAGATTATTATGGTTATAGACCAGAGCTTCGGCAAAGAGTTTGTCCTGTTGAGCCATAGGCATACGAAGCCGAGCAACGCGATCAGCAAGTTTAACATACCGTATTCAAGTTTATTACTGTACATTTACAGAAACACAAAACAACTCAACAAATTAAATATCGAACGTTTTCAACATCATAAGATGTCCTCTTCAGGAATAATATAAATACAATTTAACCACATCTGAATAAAATACAATAGTTTATTATAACTATAAACAAGAAAAAAAACAAAAACTGCACAGTACTTCTGACTAGCTCAAACTCAACGACATAGGATCTGCGAGAATCAAAGGTAACTGCATCAAAAGGTGTTGAACAGATCACATGATGTGGTAGAAAGGTAAAGTGCGAAAAAACTAATTTGAGATCATGTCCAGAGGCAGGTCTGAGTATCAAACCAAAATCTTAGAAGCCTTGTACATAAAACGTAACAATCCACCTTTGAACAGACAATATGCTTGCGGATCATCTTTCTTGCTCTCTGTATTTTAAAATTAGTTTTTTCGCACCTTGTCTTTCTACCACATCATGTGATCTGTGCAGTTACCTTAGATTTAGTTACCTTTGATTCTCGCAGACCCTATATTGTTGAGTTTGAGCTAGTCAGAAGTACTGTACGGTACAGTTTTTGTTTTTTCCTGTTTATAATTATATATATATAGTTATAATAAACCATTGTATTTTATTCAGATGTAGTTAAATTGTATGTATGTTATTCCTGAAGAGGACACCTTGTGATGTCGAAAACGTTTGATATTTAATTTGTTGCATGGTTTTGTGTTTCTGTAAATTTAATATAGCCTACTTGAATATGTTAAACTTGATCGCGTTGCTCGGCTTCGTATGCCTATGATTATCATGCATGCATCAAAAATTTACCCACAATGTTTCTATGCTTGCACTAATTTGACATATGATACCTTAGAAAGAGATGATAACATATCTTTTCCCATCCATGCATCTTCAAACACTTCATCCAAAGAGGTGTAGAAATTGCTTGCTGCATATTGCATTGCTTCAAACGAAAAAGATTTATTAGAAGTCAACACGACTTAAAAAACTTGTCAAATCAAGCGCAGTGACATAAAAAGTTGAGATAAAAATTTGAACTTACCTGTGATCGATTGAAGGTAGACCTTCATATCCCGTTGAAACTTGTTAAATTGGGCCTAAAATTGAAGATGTTAAGTCAACACAGTAGAAAAAGTCTGAATTTTATTATCCAAGACACTGTACAGTGTACAATGTACATACAAGAAATTTTTTATGTGATAAGAAATAACATTGAAATCATGAAAAATTTAAGGACATATCTTAAAAAAATATCTTTATATATCAATCAAAAAATATCAATCATATCTTAAAAAGTTGTTAAGAATTAATACAGTAGGCCTACCAGCAGGGTTGAGAAAAACCCGGGTTTTTTTGGGTTTTATTGGGTTTTTTTAAAAAAAGATGCAAAAAAAGGTAGATTCGTGCTTATTTCACCTTAAAACTACTTTTTACGAATGAAATGCCTTTCACTCACAGTACATGCTTGCATAACTCAATAAAAAATTGCACTAAGGCTGTTGTTGCTTGAATGTTGCATCATCCATTAATTTCAAGATCAAGTTGGATGTTGCATCATCCACTGATTTCTATACCAAGTTGATGCTACTGTGGAGTGGTAGAAATCACATTATTGCATCATTTGCTTTAGATTTGAAGGCAAGGAGCATTTATGCCATCATGTTTAAATATTTTTTATCATTTATATATATATTATATATAGTAATGGATGAGCAATTGCGTGGCCAATGGCCATTTAGGCAAATGCTCTGAAACAGCCAAGCATTAGAATCCAGAATCTGTAATTGGTAAATAGCCTCCTAAATTGCATTTCACATCATATATACACTACAGACTACAGTAGAGTAGTACTTTCACCAGTTTAACTATAAGGCCTTCTTGCATTTAAAATGAGTTTTAGTGTAGTATACACAAAGTGGCATTAGGCCTACTTGATTTTTGTGTGTACACAAAAATACACTGTAAAATATCTACTGCGTTTTCAGTTTATTCTTGGAAATTTACTTCACAATCACATCCTTGAGTCCTAATTTAAAGTTTGTTTTAAGTGCCTTGTAGTGTTTTTGTTTATTTTTTTAATTTTCTAATAAAAACTGGACAAATACGATGCTCTGCGTTTTTTTATGGGTTTTTTTGGGTTTTTTAAGTGGGCTTTTTTAAAAAAACCCACCCGGGTTTTTTTGGATCGGGTAAAATACCGACAACCCTGCCTACCAGTAGCATGTAAATTAGGGTGCGGCTGATGCCCCGACCTGAAGCAAAACACCCTAACTTTTTTTTATTGGTGACACTTGGTACAAAAACAATATTTATGAAGTTTAAGACCAATCTATTAATGTTTAGGGGGTCCAGATTTGAATTGAAAATTAAGAAACTTGGTGCTTAATCGCCATAATCGGGTAGTTTTACAATGCTACACAGTCTTTCATTTAGCATGGTAAATTCTGTATTTAAGGTCATCTAGGCTCCACAGTTGCAATGTTTGACACAATATTATTATGTTCCATACTATTGTTTAACAAGTGAGGTTTTGCAAGCAGACAACCAAACAGTATTTTGAGAAGTAATGTAACCTATTGCAAAATATACTTGATGTAATTGCTGGAGAATGCAAGGATTAAGCAGTAGAACATAGTCTGTGTATTAACTAGTACAACACACAACTTTTATTAAATGTGAGTGACTGAAATCTTCCTGGTCATTACTTGTCAGCTTTACCTTGTGAATCGCTAAAAGTGAAAACATGCCTCTGTGATGTCATAATACCTTCAAAATGACTTACCACTATTTAGCTCAGTCAAATACCTCCAGTTTCAGTCTCGTAAGTGCAGATCATTTCAAAGGCATTATTTCCAGGTTCAGAATAAGGGTAAATGTCAGGAGTCGTTACAGAGCACTTCTCCTATATCAAGACAAGGCTCCTAACCATTTTAATCGTGACAACTTAGGAATGGTGAATTACCTTAGACATTTAGTACGCTATGTGGTGAAACATTCATAGAATCGTATTTATCAATTGCAGATTAGAATCAATACGTATAGTTTGTATTCAGTTGGTAGGCAATTTAATCGAAAAAAGTTTGCTAGGCTATGTATTCTCATGCACAACATGACCCTCGGTATGTTCTACTCTCTACGATTCCCACAAAAGGGTCATTCCACATCAAATCACCCAAAAAAAATGACATTTTTAACACCACCATCTCCAATTTTCCTCAAATTTGGTTTGTGTGTGAGTTCTGGGTAAAAAAGCATGAATTTCAAATTTTATCAAAATCCGGCCAGTGGTTTTGGAGATATGGGCCTGTGAAATTTCGTATTTTGGGGGAAAATTGGGGTACCCGGCTTATTTCAAAATGCCATTTCTCAGCAACCACTGGGTGTATTTTAATGAAATTGGTGTCATTTTGCAGGAAATTGGTCAAGGATTTCATTTCTGTGGTTAATTTTCAAAAATAAGCATGTTTGGGGGTAATGACCTTTTGACCTTTGCTTTGACCTTGATTTTGACCCTGTGGATCACGTGATACAGAAAACTTGTCTACATGAAAAATATGCTTTGGCACTATCTCTATAACATATGAAAAAATGGGAGAGGTAATATTTCTATTTTAGCCATAGTTTTTACTCAAAGTTTGCATGTCTCATGATTTTTCAATAAATTTTCTTAAAATCACCTTCAAAAATAGTATATATGGTATGTACAAATGGAACGATATGCACATTGCATCATCAGAAAGAATGGGTCCAAAATGATGATGAGGGGTGTTTGTTTTTTTGTAAAATAAGCTTATAACATTGGCAAATGGGGGAGGGGGTAAAATATCTCAAATTCTGATGATGTAATACATAAACGCTCCCAATTAATACTGCATAAAAATGAGTTAAATGACACAGTTTAGTCAAGACACAACAGACAAAACGTTAGGTTCTGAAAGTTTTCCATAGACAGCAATCACTGAGCTGACCAGTTTTTACACAACCTGTGAAGTTTAATTGTATCGTTTTTGGAAATAATGTAACGACATCTGCCAGATGCAATCATGGAAGGAGTTTCAATTATACAAACAATGTTATTAATATCGATCCAGCATTTATCAGCAGAGGAAGGCCAGTAGAAGATTCTGGCTGGACCATGAGGATGCATAAAGTTTACATGATAGTCTCCAAACTCATCAGAAATGTCTTTCACCAAACCTATCCACGGTTCATAATCATATATACAGCAGTCAGCACACATATGTCTGTTTTGCGATGTTGATAGGTTCATTCAATGCTTCAAGTGCAAGGTCTTCATCTCACTGACACTATTTCAGGCAGATTTTTTTGAGCACTGAGTTTGTACGCGAATAACTTTGTTTCAGAAATCGGAACAAATCTATGGAATTTTAGTGTTCCTTTTATTGTCTTTGCCAACGAGAATCTTTTTTTCAATTTTTCTTTGCAAGCTTCAAAATCCGGTCAGGCTTGACATTGAAAAATTGAATTCCTTGTATGTTGGGCCCTACTAGACCTACTAATTAAGCGATTAGTTTTTGTCAATTATTGCCATTGTTACATTCATGCAACGTCAAACAACGTTGATTCGCCGTTAAAGGAGCAAAAGTGTCCAGCCGCGCCGTTTGTCTCCACTCTGCTACTGGTAGCCCAGTGCTATAAATCAAGTAAATTGCGCAAACCTGTGAGGAATTTCATTTGCGGCAAAAGTCTGACCGCAATTTCCACTGCTTTTACATCGTTTTAACATCGCCAGATGTTAAATCGGTGTAAAAACTGTAGCATTGTTCTTCAAAGGAGTAATTTTCTCCCAAACGACGTTATCAATTAACTCTGCTGCCAAAATGCTCTAAATTTGTCGTCTCAATCATCACAGTTGCGTCTGTTACGTCACTGATATTAAACTCGCAAGTTTCGTCCCGCAACCCGCACATACCAATCACAAAAAATATGCGGAACTGAACTACCAGGACCAGACGTTGTTGCGTACCAATTATATTTATTACTTGTTTCCAAATCGTGTTAGAGGAGACATAGACTTAAATGTAAAACTAGGCTAGCCCAACAACCTAGCAAAATCGCCCTTTTGTAAAACGCACAAAATAACCTTAATGACGTGACAGTATGTGTTCGCCCGCCCAGCTATTTTGAAAACTCAGCGCCTATGGATAACGATATACCTTATCAGACTGACCATGCTATAACAGTACTGGCGAAATCAATTTCTCATATTAAAAATGAAGCTGGTACACTGTTGTTGCAAGAGCAGCAAGAATTATTCTACAATATAAGGTTTAAGCTAACCGGATTTTATGAAAATTTCACAGATATCGTCCTCTTTGAATGAAAACTATGGCTAAACTAAAAATATTACCTCTCCCATTTTTTCATATGTTATAGAGATGGTATCAAGGAATATTTTTCATGTGAACAAGTTTTTTGTATCACGTGATCCACAGGGTCAAAATCAAGGTCAAAGCAAAGGTCAAAAGGTTATTACCCCTAAACATGCTTATTTTTGAAAATTAACCACAGAAATGAAATCCTTGACCAATTTCCTGCAAAATGACACCAATTTCATTAAAATACACCCAGTGGTTGCTGAGAAATGGCATTTTGAAATAAGCCGGGTACCCCAATTTTCCCCCAAAATACGAAATTTCACAGGCCCATATCTCCAAAACCACTGGCCGGATTTTAATAAAATTTAAAATTTATGCGTTTTTGCCCAAAACCTAACCACAAACCAAATTTGAGGAAAATCGGTGATGGTGGTGTTAACAGCACTGGGTGAATTGAGCTGGAATGACCCAAAAGCAGATCAAGATATAAAACGTAGCAAGTTACCAACATACAAGCAAGTGATTTTCAAATTAATTCAAACAAGGGGAGCTGGTATACAAGTCCCCCTCCCCCCCTTGGTAACTCATGACAAAGACAGGACTCAACCAAACATATAGGGTGAAACTACTTTACCTTTGCTTTACTGTTCACACACATCAATCCACATGTTTTGGTCAATTCCTCTTTGTCATGAGTTGCCAAGAGGGAGAGGGGGGGACTTGTATTCCAGCTCCAAACAAGGTTATCAGGAAGGCAGATAATTACAGTACAGTTGAGCAAGTTTTTACATTTTACTTGTGAGCTGACATTTCTTCAGTTGCAAAGCAAAAAATGTCAGAAAAATAATTTCTTTTTTCCAAGCAAGAATTTCAAATAAAGATTAAGAGAGACAAAGGCCTTTCTCCTATGCTCTGCCGTTTCATTTTGCATTTCGTTTTTCTATTCAGTGTTTAGATCATTTATTAATTTTCATTGTAGATATGATAAGCAGTTATTTTTTTGTTACTTGATAAGGGCTAACGTGTGTATGGCCGAAAACGTTTGTAGTTTATAGTTTATGTTCAATTTTATTGGATTAAGTTAAATGCCGTGTGGTTTCTTGGTTGTATATGTCTGTGGTTGAACAAAGGCAAACCCCTAAAAATGTACTGTACAGGAATTTCAGAAAAAGCTTAGTGAAACCTTTCTTTTCTGGCCACGCAATGTCATGGTAAAAAATAGCAATGAAGAAGACATGCTATTCCTTATCAGTATATAAGCAACCAGGAAGCAAGTATGGCTGGAAATGATAGTGTTAGAAGCAAAAGTTAAAAAGATCAGTACCAGGCGATAACAGCAAGATAGACGAGTAGCAAAGGAGGAGGCCCAAGTGAATGATATAAATAATGCTATTGCTTTAGAAGCTGAGGATGATGTGGACAACGAGCCATGCACATCTTCAATGATTTGTGAGATAGAGGAAAAACGCTCTCATGAAAGAAGATCAAATACAGGAACAGCCATCTTCATTCCTCATGACATAATGAAATTTCCAGGATTAGTCTCTGCAGCAATCAGAAACAGCATTACACCAACTGCCTTATCTGTAACTATCCATTTTGTGGTTCAAGCCTGTTCTGGAGATGCTTCAAAACTAAATCTCCACCTATCTCAGTTACACAGATACAGAGTTGAAACAGCGCAATATATTTCAGAAAAAATTCTCTCCGTGTGGTCACCACCTGCTGTTGGTGCTTTACATTGGGATGGAAAACTTCTGGAGACTTTAACAAGCAAGTAAAAGCAAGATGAAAGGATCCGAGTTTTGATATCTGGCATCGGTGGCATTAAATTGTTGGGTGTTCCAATAATCCCAACCCATTCAACAGAAACAGCTGGAGCACTTGTGTCCAAAGTTACTATGCAGTTGCTTAAAGATTGGCATTGCAAAGATTTTGTTACATCTCTTGTATTTGACACAACAAGCTGTAATACAGGGCATAAAACTGGTGCTTGTATGCAACTTCAAGAAGACATACGTCGCCCCTTACTTTAGGCTGCGTGTAGGCATCATGTGGGTGAAGTAATTCTTTTTAGGCAGTGGCTATTTGACCGGCGCCGGTCTTTGAATTCGAAACACTATTTGACCGTCATTATACAGTCATTTTTTTTCTTTTTCTCTTTCAAAGCAAAAGACGAGAAGCATATATAAGTTCTAAATCCGACCATTTTATTCAACTCGATACGTGGCGCGTGCGATACGTCGCCGGCTCCTACTTCAGAGGGATTGAGTTCGATACTACCCGGAAGCGTTCGTTTTATTTTATTTTTTTTTTAACTAAATTTTGACCCGAAGTGCATTTTTGTAGTCAATTTTTAATTTGAGTTGCATTACATTTACATACCATTACCATTTTTTTTAAAAAAGCATTGTATATAACTAACTTGTAGAGAGCAAAAATGTAATGCTTTGTTCAGTAAACACGGTCACATCAATCAATCAATCATTTTATTTTTCGTCATTAACGCGTCCGGGACGAAAAAGATACTAACTACAAAAATCGATATAGACCTACCAGCACGTTAATGAACGGGAAAAGGTGGCAAAACCTTGAAAGGTTTAAAACGTGCCTGAATGAAACTTTATTGCTCACATTTGAAAAAACATAAAAAATTGGGCTGTAGACCACTCAAATTAAAAATTGACTACAAAAATGCACTTCGGGTCAAAATTTAGTTAAAAAAACAAATAAAAGAAAGGAACACTTCCGGGTAGTATCGAACTCATTTCCTCTAGAATAGAAGCCGGCGACGTATCGCACGCGCCACGTAACGTGTTGAATAAAATCGTCGGGTTTAGAACTTATATATGCGCTTCTCGTCTTTTGCTTTGAAAGAGAAAAAGAAAAAAAGTGACTGTATAGTGACGTCATGACCGGTCAAATAGTGTTTCAGATTCAAAGACCGGCGCCGGTCAAATAGCCACTCCCTTCTTTTTAAGGTGAAAACCTGTGGTGAAATGATATGTAATTATGTATCATAGAGTACTAAAACAAAAATGTTAGAATGTCACTTTGTAATATCTAAATTTTACCTAAAAAGCAACAAAGGAGTGCTTATATATTAAATTTATTATGGCTAAAGCCTACACACTACACAGCGCTGTGGACTGTGGTAAATGACATTAAAAGTATAAAACACTGATTTATGTTTGTTCTGAACAGGGTATTAATTCAAAGAATTTGCAATCCGAAGACACCATTTTTGAAATTTGTTTGTTTGCCCTAATTCTGCAAAAATTTCAGTAATTCCGTTGCACAAAGTATGCAAAATTACCCCTAAATTGACACACTGGTTCTAAGTGAAACCTAAGATGCTGTTCACAGCATAAAAACTATAACTTGCAATGATTTACAAAAATTAGCTGGTATCACATGAACATATAAAATCACTCAAATTTTTTTATGCATAAATCACTCAATTTAATGTCAAAATTGAAATTTGGGAAAATCGATAATCCTATAAAAGTTTGATTGCAATCTGGATCCTCTAGACCTTGTTCAATTTTGCTGAAACTTCATATTTAAGCTTTGTACACCAAGCCTCATTTCCAAAAAAAAGTTAGGGTTGCTACGATCAAGTTTTAAATTTTGCGGGGCGTCAGCCGCACCCTAATGTAAATAAGAAATGTGGAAATATAAAAATGTATGGCGTGGTAGAGAATATCACTTTTGCAAATCAATGCTAAAACATAAAACGAGCTGGTTTTGAAGAAATTGTAGAAAATATAAACAAATACAAGGTAATATGACCCCATCAACTCTTTAACAAGCAGAAACAAGGAGTAACACTATCTGACTGATATGACCCAAGAGAAGACAAAAACGTTGTTATACAATAGACATGAAGTAAGCAGATGATTCATTGGAAATGGAATACAAGAAGTAAAAGAGAAAAATACAAAACAAAAGTGTCAGTTCAACTTATGTGTAGCAATGTATTTGATGATACAACAGCGATAAGAGAAAATATAATTTGAAGTGGTAGCCGAATCTTTATATAAATGGTTTCCTTCATGACACCACTAAATGCACCAAAACGAGTTTTCAAAAAGGCCGAAAACATGTGCATCATATAATGCAAAACATAAATTTTCTATTTTACAGGACTCCACATAAAATACGTTTGTATGGATGAAATGTTTACTCTAAACATGACATGCAATCATGCATATGACTACATGCAAACAAAACTAATATTAATTCATGAATTTTCATGACAGGTGAGACTAATTAGAAGGGTTTGGCATTTAATGCGAAAACAACTTGATGTTTACTTTTGATTGTATTCATGAATGAGACCATCATTACCAACTAGACATCGACTTGGCTACACACAAAATTAATTAACCATCATATGCAAAAAAATCTCACACATTCTAGCCATAAGGATCAAAGTGTTTAATTAACAAGAAAAACCTTAGTATGGTACCAGTCATGCAAAACTGAAAAACTTAAATTGAGTTAAAATAAGACACGAATACCTATCTCAACATGACAAAATGTTATTCATACTCATACAGAACTGTACGGCATAGGCTATGCACTGCAGTGAGTACAGTAGGCTACTACTAATTCTTAGGAAAAACAAACTACAACAGCTGCTTTGCACCACATGTGTTGGAAGCTCAGTATGTATGACAAACACCGAAGATAACCTTCTTACTCTTCACATCATCATGTGAGTATGAATCAGGGTTGTTGGTATTTTACCCGACCCAAAAAAACCCGGGTGGGTTTTTTTGATAAAACCCACTTAAAAAAACCCAAAAAAACCCATAAAAAAACCCAGAGCATCATATTTGTCCAGTTTTTATTAGAAAATTAAAAAAATGAACAAAAACACTACAAGGCACTTAAAACAAACTTTACATTAGGACTTAAGGATGTGAATTTAGGGGTGTTCAATTTCGATTATTTGAATATTCGGAATTCGAAATTCAATTTATTTTCGATTTCCGAATTTCGAATATCACAACTATTCACCACACTGCAAAATGTGATTTTATTAAAAGAAACGCTATGAAAATTCGCTAGAAAACACGAAAAAACGCCATGAAAATTTGCGAAAAATAAATACAAAATAACGTCTACAGCTCCAGGCCCATGTTGGTGTTTAAGAACACAAGCTGATCGACAATTCGACATGGTCACCAGTCAGTCGGGATCTCAGCTTCGTGACGGTCAGGCCAGCTTTTGAAAACGTCGCTCCGCTGGAGCCGAGGTCGCTGGGGTCACAAACACCTTCTCGGCTAGCTTTTTCAGCAGCGGTAGCTCGCCTTCGTTTGCTTTCCACCAGGAAAGCGGATCAGCTTGCCTAAAAGCAAGCTTCTGCTTCATAAAATAGGAAATCTCGTTTGAGATTGAGCTGATTTCATCATCATCACTGTTGTTGGAGTCTTCCATCTGGACCCTGCCCATGGAGAAGAGTTCCGTCAGAGTGGTCTGGCGTCTTCGCTCATCGCCTGTGTTGGCTCAACGTCGGGGCTATCGGAATCGGAAGAACTGACACCTCCCGTTGGCTGCACGCGCGTGGAAGACAACGACGTTGCGCACGACTTTTCTCAATGCACATGTGCAGGACTGGCCGTTGGACCCGCGAGAGCGTGTGATAGTCATGTGATCGGCGATGCGCATGCGTCGAAGTCTTTTTTTGCTTGCAAAATGCGACAAGACAGATTTCGCGCCACTCGCGCTACTTTCAACCGCGTTCAGCCGAAAGGACAGCTATAATTTCGAATATGCCTGATACGAAAACGAATTTTGAATATCACCTTAATAGAAATCAAATCGACATTGAACACCCCTAGATGTGATTGTGAAGTAAATTTCCAAGAATAAACTGAAAACGCAGTGGATATTGTACACTGTACAGTACACAAAAATCAAGTAATGTCACTTTGTGTACACTACACTAAAACTCATTTATGCAAAAAGGCCTTATAGTTAAACTGGTGAAAGTACTACTCTACTGTAGTCTGTATATGATGTGAAATGCACTTTAGGAGGCTATTTACCAATTACAGTTCTGGATTCTAACGCATGGCTGTTTCAGAGCATTTGCCTAAATGGCTATAGGCCACGTAATTGCTCAATTGCTCATCCATCACTATATATAATATATATATATATATAAATGATAAAAAATAAATATGATAAAAATAATAATAAATAAAAATAAATATTAAATATGATGGCATAAACGCTCCTTGCCTTCAAATCTAAAGCAAATGATGCAATAATGTGATTTCTACCACAGTAGCATCAACTTGGTATAGAAATCAGTGGATGATGCAACATCCAACTTGATCTTGAAATTAATAGATGATGCAACATTCAAGCAACTACAGGCCTTAGTGCATTATTTTATTGAGTTATGCAAGCATGTACTGTGAGTGAAAGGCACTTCATTCGTAAAAAGTAGTTTTGAGGTGAAATAAGCATGAATCTACCTTTTTTTTGCATCTTTTTTAAAAAACCTAATAAAACCTAAAAAAACCCGGGTTTTTTTAAAAAAACCCGGGCGGGTTGGGCTTTTTTAAAAAAACCCGGGTTTTTCTCAACCCTGGTATGGATGCTGATATTTGATGCAATTTTCTATTGATATATCTTGCAATAAAAGTATGCCAAGTGCTTCATAATTTAATAGAAAGTTATCCCATTGGCATGTTTGTAGAGAAGATCCTTCCAAGCTACCATGTATTCCTTTAACCGTCTCTAATGTGTGACACATGTTATCAACCGTACCATACATTTCAGGGGAAAGCTACAAATATTAATCAGTACTACAAATATTAACCGTACACTAAAATAAAAATTGAATTTAAATATGTTAAAGAAAAAACCTGCTGCTTGGTGACTAGATGAGCATAATTGTCAATAATTTCATCTTTTGTTTCTTCGCCAACACCCAAGCTCCTTAACATCTGACAAAACAGTGTAGCAATTAGTGTTACCGTACCTAATATATGTAGAATATAACATATTCTATATATATATAACGGATTCTATTTAAATAAGAACTTCTGATGATCCGTATAGGTGAAACAGGCTGTTAAGGTTTCAGATAGTAATAACTATATTTGATTTAGAATATAACATACGTACCTAATGTAATATATTAATATAGAGGTAAACTATATATACAGTGCCATGTGCATCTACTTGAGCAGTTGATTTCAAATTCAGTCAAGTTGATGTACATAAAATATTTAGGGTTTTGAACTCAAAAAATCTAGCTTTTTTTCAAACTTAAGCAGTAAAAGTTCTTGATCTTGAAAAATTAAAAATAGAAACTTGAAGATACTTTACAAACTCATACTGCAAAACAAGTTAACTCACAGCTTCTATGATAAATATTACTTCATAAAATATCGGCATGTTTTGAAACTTTATGACTTAAGGTCATTGTATGAGTACAAAGTAGCATGGATTTTTTGTACCAAGCAATTTGTTGATTAATATGAATGCCGGTTAGACCACATTAATTTAAGTACGCTTACAACAAACTGCATTTTGAAGGGAGCACTGTTGTAAATGTGAATCAAGGCTAAAAATGATAAATACCTTTTCCTTGCCTCGAAATGCTAACTTGGATACATTTCGTGTCAGTCTTGCTGTGTTATTCCGTTTCTCACTGCTTTCAGCCATTGTGTTTCTGTTGACTTCTATACACACACCACTTACTTTTTACAACACATTGAAAGTATTGAACACTGATAACAGTACACTATAATTTTAATACAGTTATAATCACAAATATATGACATTGTATATCATTAGCAGTTGGCTGTTACCAACATTTTTAGTTCACTTTAAATTTTTGTTCCCTTTCAAATTAATGAAAAAAAATGCAATGCATTTCTCCACTGCATTGGTATTTGAAACTTTTTATCTCCATCCGTGTTCTACTGTTCGTATTTCAATTTTTTTTGTCCACCCGTGTTTGGATATGAAACTTTTTTCTCTTCACTTGCATTTGCAAACTTTTTTTACAAACAATGCAAAGTCTCTCACATCTGACAAGAAATATTGCTGATAAAAACTGAATAAAAGTTTCACAAAAAATTTGCGCATCAACCTGTAAAAACTTGAAGACTAGCTCTATTATACCTACTTAAGAAGCAGTGTATTTAAATACAACTGCAAATATGTTTTAAGGCCTTGTTTGCATTGTTCTTACCTGAGTGAACACAAAAACACAATATTAACAGACCTCTTTAAAAACACAAATTTGTAACAGATTTTTTATTTTGGCTGCTAGGCATGAGAACTTGGCCACCGGGAGAAAGCTTTGGCAGGCCATGAAAATGAAGACTGTTAATTTTAAGCTTTTCAATAAATATCACAAATGTATATTTTGCACTGTTCGTTGTTTCAATCGTAAGAGCCCGTGAAACATTTTAGGAGATTAAAAAGGGCAGTGAGCAAAAAAGTTTAGGAAGCCCTGGTTTAGATGATGCGAATTTTAGCGCGAATAATGCAAAATTACATTTATCGGGCATGTTTACCGCAAACGCGGAATTGAACACTCGGTAATGATGGGGCGATTTCCTGGTCAGAGGCACCGGGGACGTCCACGTTTGGAAATCTTCAAAAATCTTTCAACATGGACAAACCAAAATTTTGAAAACCTAATTAGAAGTATGGACAATCGATCGTTGTGGAGACTCACGGTAGCCGACGCCTTATTCAGGCATGGCCGATGATGATGAATGCAAAAGAGGTCTGGCTCTAAAAGTAAAGTTAATATCCAGTCAACTTATAATTTTATGAACAATTTGATGACAAAAATAACTAATTTGCATAAGTCAAAGTTGTATTTTAATGATAATTAATTACATCTCAATCCAATGCAAGCAACCTTTTATATGACCGAATTGGCATGAAAGGCTTAATGGAAGGCCTATTAAAATCTTATTTAAACAGCCGTAAACAATAGTAATGTTTCTGCTGATGGCTTCAAATTAAAGCATGAAAATATCGCATGTTGTGTCCGGCAAGGATTTGTACTTACCATTGTTATTTATGCTTTACATAAATGTAAAATGTATAATACATCTTATAACAACTTTTGATTCTCAGCTATTGGCTGACGACACTGTTTTATTAATTGAAAGCAACCTGAGGTAGGCTATTGCAGTATGATACGACTTGGAAATATAGCAACGAAGAACTAATACAAAACTTCAAAAAAATCTGTGACAAACTTCATCGCATTTTCCGTCCCACCCTATGATAGTTGTAACAAGATCCCGGTATCAATTGTTCAAACTGGAAATTGGTCTTTTTATGTTCAAATTTCACAACAATTTACTACTAGTAGAGTGCTTCTCCAACCTTTTTCAAATATGTCAAAGAGGTTCACAGCCTGTCTACAAGAAACCATGATAATGATTCTCTATACATCCCATTGTTTTCAAAAACACTTGCTCAGCATTCAATACATCAATAGAGTTCACAGATGCGAAAACATGGAACGAATTTCCTTTTTCAATTGGAAAGATTAGGGTTAGGAACAACTTAAACTGAATCATGAACTTCAATTGTCGTAGCTCGTAGGCTATGCTGTGTGATGTGCACTTGTGCAGTCTGACCATAGAAAGAGCTCAATAGGCTACCTCGCTCTCCTGGGCCACATAGAAACGGGCTTTTGCCAGAGGATAGGTTTCTTTTATGTCCAGTTGTCTTTTTCCATCCTTTTATTATGATGATGACTGCTCATTGCTCAACAACATCAATATTGGATCTGGCAAAATCAATCCAAAATACTTTTGTTACGTTCTATTTATTTATTACAGTACTATTAAAGCGGAAAAGCGGCCGTCTTTAAAGTGCCTCCGACAGGAAAATAAATTTGCTAAATTTACCTAAGATACCAAAGAGATGACACTAACAAACTTCCCTGACCAACAAATCGTAAAAAATATCAACAGGCTACTAAGTTACACGCTTGCAAACTTTCGTTCACTTTCGGCAAATCTGGCATTCATTCAATTGCGAAAATAAAAACGGCAACCTCGCTGTGACGTCACCATAGGTGGGAAAGATACATTCTTTCTCTGTGGTGAGTTGGTAAGGTACGACTGCTCCAAAACGTCAATGTGTAGGGCTCTATTGGTCTAAAGCATGTGCAAAATGAGAATTACCGAAATGAAAAAGTCAACTGATTATTACTATCAGGTTTAGATCAAATAGATTGAGTTTATTCTTATCAAACAGTATCTCAATTCAATTGAAATTGCAGTTTTTCTAAACTCTTGTAGGGCTACAATTTGGATAATTTTTTATTTGTCCTAATCTGGCTATAGCCATTTGCAGTGTAACAGCAGTATCTCACAGACAGTACCCTTAATTTATGGTTGAGGTAATGCCTGGAAATTGCTGTTTACGTGACAGAGTCAGTGACAAAGACGTGTGCTATCTTTTCATGCTTTCAAACAAAACAAGGTGCTGAGAAGAAAATAGTCAAAGTTTTCTTCAAGTGTTCGAAAGTGGGATGGACCATACAAAACTAGTCGTATATTCTTCACTTCAATGGAGATGATTTTGTTAACACCACCAACCCGATTTGGATCTTCTCAGCAATGACTGGCGTGCTGGGAACTGTAGGTGGTGCGTTTGCCACAAGTGCGAGTCTATGTCCCAGCCCAATGAATGTGTATGTTGCCATGAAGTGCCACAGACGAAAGAACTTTTGAAGAAAGACGCATCTAGCTGTGTTACCAATTTGACCAATTTTGAGGCACACTTACATCCTGCAGTTCTGAGGACTTTTTTATGAGGAGCAGGAAGAACTGGAGAAAAAGCAATAAACCGAAAGGAGAAAACAGAGACCTATCAAAAGAGTAAGGATTAGGGTGGCTCTTATTTGGCAAAAAATGAAAAAAAATTGAATTTTGTGTGGGACACCCTTTTAAAAGGTGAGGTTGTAAGAAAAAATAACACCTGTAAAAAATTTTTGAATTTCAAATTGATTTAGAGGTGGCCCTCCCCCCCTAAAGTTTTGCGCCCTCCTCCAAAATACAAAACCTGCATATCTCAAAAACTGCTTGAGCTAGAGATACGGTTTTTGTGTCAAAAGATGCAGAAAGCATGATTTCCTATCTGCTTTCTGAACAGTGATTGCGTCTATCTTGAGTAGAAAAGCAGTTATTTAGAAAAAACCTGTTTTCGGTATTCTAGCACAAAACAGTGCTAAACAAGTATTGTGGCCCAACCTATTCAATTAACAAAGTTCATAAACTAACCTGTAAAACTGGTAAAGCAATAAACGAAATAAGTATTCTTTAACTTTTATGCATTCATGCATAGCTAAAATAACCGTTTTTTATCATATTCCTTGGAGAAACTCCTGAGCGTGGAATCCGCTTTCCAGCTTCAGGTGCTATGCATCGCACTTGTTGGATCCTGCTCATTGGACTGAAGATGGTGCATTTATTCAAGCTTTACACATGGCGAAGGGACTTTCAGTAGTGAATGACAGAGCAGAGAGAGGAGTTGCTCTAAGTCTAATCCAGGATTTTAACAAAATCTTAACTGAAGATGAGCCACAACTTCAGTTTCTTTTGCAAGTTGTTACTGAACACAGGAAACTGTTTCCAAATTCCAACAAGAACAATATTGTCGATTCTTCTTCG
This sequence comes from Aplidium turbinatum, assembly GCF_918807975.1. Classification (NCBI taxonomy): domain Eukaryota; kingdom Metazoa; phylum Chordata; class Ascidiacea; order Aplousobranchia; family Polyclinidae; genus Aplidium; species Aplidium turbinatum. The sequence goes on along the minus strand of NC_137480.1, from coordinate 16,238,185 downwards.
TTTAAACCTTCTTTGTTACTCCAGGGGTCAAGGGCTCTGTCTTTTACCACTCTTGGGCAGTGGCGATGCGGTTTAGATGCTTGAGCAAGTGTCGAGCAGCAATCCTTTGATTCGTCCATTTATCCATTGATTCGTCATCCAGTTCAAGCAGACCACGCACCCCATTTGGCGCAGTTACAGATGGTATGGTCTGTGGTTTGTTCCTCTTTGCCACACTCACAGATTGCGGATGGAGCCATCCCCCATTTGTGCATGTTGGAGCGGAATAGTCTGACTCCTGTAGGCTAGCCCAGTACGCAGGCGGTTGAGCCGCACCCAGGCCTTCCTTGGCAAATTATGCATTCCGGTTGGATGGGGGCTGGTGTCGGAGATACAACTTTAGAGTCTTGAGGAGTTCTTCTTCCACTCTGAGCTCCATTTGTTGTCCTCCCAGGTAGTCGCGCTGATGGATTGGTCTTCAGCGGTTTTCATCATGAGTTGTGCATCACATACAAATGGTTGTCTCGATTTCAGTTGCCGAGGATGCTCGATTGCTCGCTCATAGACTCATAGAGACTTGAGTGGAGCAAGTGGTTGGGGTTCGTAGTGCGGTGAGAAAGAGACGGGATGGCTTCTTCGCGACGAAACTCAGTTGGTTGCCTGCAAGGACAGGGAAATTGTCCGATGGTGTAGGTCGCAGACATCCTGTCACGATACGCAAGGCAATATGTAAAATATTGTCGATAATATCGCTTCTTCCAGTACTGACCAGAATTACATTTTGAAATGAATATTGTTACCAGTGTTCCCTCTAAGGTGCAAAAATTAAGACAAAAAAACGAAATTTTGTAGACGGTTTCGTGGTCACAAAAAAGGTTGTAAAATCAAGATTTGGTCAAATGCGTTTTTTCTAAATAACTGCTTTTCTACTCAAGGTAGATGCATTCAATGTTCAGAAAGCAGATAGAAAACCATGTTTTCTGCATCTTTTAACACAAAAACTGTATCTCTAGCTGAAGTGGTTTTCGAGATATGCAGATTTGGTATTTTGAGGGAGGGCACAGAACTTTAGGGGGGGAGGGCCACCTCTAAATCAACTTCAAATTTAAAAAAAATTTGCAAGAGTTATTTTTTCTGACAACCTCACCACTTGAAAGGGTGTCCCAAGCAAAATTCAAAAACTCAATTTTAAGAGCCACCCTAGTAAGGATGCTACATTAAGCTAAAAATACCCTCAACGTTAAAGAATGCACACTAAACGAAGTGATTTTATTTCCTTGCAGGCAGTATCAGTAATTAGTCGCTTACTGGCATATATTGGAGTGGATACTACAAGGTGGTGCTCTCGGAAGCAACAATCGGATTGTGCTGCCCTCATGCATTGTTTGGCGAATCCGAAACAATTTTCAAGTCCAGATGGCCGTTACACCGGATTTCAATGGCCAACTGAAGGCACATTATGAGAGAGAATTTTTATTTATTCATGAATAGTGATGAATGATGATGAATTAAATATGAATGATGATTCGTACGACTTCTTTATTTTTTACTTCAAGTATATTTTAGGTTTTGTAGGAACATATCCAGTATATATGCATACAGTTTTATTAAACTGCAAAAAACAATAAATCTTCGAAAAAAGTAACCGCTTGTACCAACTCCGACCAAACTGTGATCCACCAATTACATCTAGAAAGCATTTGTTTTATCCGTTGCTAACGACGCCCACCCACGATGACGTAACACCACCAAAGTCGTCCCAGAGCAGTGAAATATGGAGTTTCGCCTGTGGTGGCGCTGCGGAACTGTCGTTTTGTATAAATTTTGCCCTAACCAGTCGAGCTTCGAGGTTAAGATTAAAAAGTTCACTAAGCATAATTCTGCGCTAGAAAATGCTTAGAAAAGTTACTATACTTGGGTCCAACCTGTCAGGGGCACTTTAAATGTAACAAACCAGGGTTGCCAGATACTCAGGCTATAGTAAGGCCAAATCTATTATAAAATAAGGCCAAAAAAAGGCCAAATTTTTTATTTACTTCTAAGGCTAAATAAACGCTAACAACTTAATTGAAATATTTTTTGGAAAATGCCATTTTATGATCAAATATGACAGATAATAATTTAGCACTGTCAGAGCATAATGACCGGTTCGTTCGCATAATTTGATTAATGAAAAATTACTGTAGTAGCAGATGAACTAGAAACCATTATTACTTCAATTCATGAACAGTGTTATTCAGAACATCTAGCTAAGCAATAAGCATGAATTTGTCTTATTGAGTATATGTACCAGGGATGTTTACAACTATAGGATTGGAAACTATTTTCAGTGCTATACATGACTACAGAAGAATTATTAAAATAAAACACTGTTTGTATCAACTAAAGAATGTATAAAATTCAATTTTGCAATAACAATATAAAATATAGCCTTCACTCACATCAAAACTTATTTGATGTATAGAAGTTTAAAACCACAAATCTAAAAAATCAAAAATAAACGAATGCAAAGATTCCCTGTCGTTCTGTAGCATTTTGCGTATTGCAAACCGGATCAGAAGTAAACGTGGAGTGTTCAACAATCAGTGAAATGTGTTGTCGTAGGCTTTTATAATAAACTTATTCACAGACCAACCCAGTACGAAATCAATACGTTTAAGATGTCATAAGAACTAAAACTAATACTCGGTTTTGAAATTATTTAGCAGCAAACAAAATACGACAAGATTGCACAAATGGAATGCAAACACATCACATTAACAAACAAGGCAAGTGTATACTTTACGGTTTACGGCGGGTGCAACTTAATAGAACCGCCCCGTCCACCGCTAACACATTCTCTACTCTCTACCTATGTCTCTACTCACAAATTAAAATTAAAACGAATATAGGTCAGGCACTAAGTGATGATAAGTGATACTTTTATATTACAATTGAAATTGAATTTTGCTTAAAATAATACTTTTTAAGCCGGTCAAAACTTGCAGCCATAAAAAGGGCCAAATAAGGCCAGATTTTTTGGCCTTATTTGCATCAATTTTTTTAGGCCAACTGCAATTTAAAAAGGCCAATTTTCTGGAATTTGGCCTAAAAAAAGGCCATCTGGCAACTCTGTAGCAAACCTCGCATACGTACGTACGTAGCACAGACATCTAGATGTCTATGGTACGTAGCAAACCACAAAGTTGCCAGATGGTATTTTTTTTAATTGTTTAGTTTTAATTGTTTAATTTTTAAATTTAATTTGAATATGTTATTTGTTTAGTGTTGATGTCTTATTTTTATCAATAAAAAGGTATCAAAATCTCTGCTTTGTTGATTATGGTTAGTTATTAGTTTTGATATAAATACGTTTAAAGCAATGCCTTTGCGATCAACATTTGTGAGATGTTGAAAGGTAATATTAACGCAATATTTGGTAGTCAGACCAGGCCCGTAATTGCCGGGGGGGCTTGGGGGGGCAATGCCACCCCAAGCTCAAAGTAAAAACTCTGCCAGGCAAGCTACATTTGGTTTTCCAATTCCAAATGAGTAGCCTACGGTAATCCCAGACCCAAGACTTTCTATATCTAATTTTTTTTGATTCTCATATGTCACTTTGTACAATTATCTTGCTTGTAATTTTATAGTTGTTATGTACTGGTGGGGTAATAGTTATAGGGTTATTCCAGACAGACTGCACGATAATGATTTTTAAATTTGGGTGAGTTTTTTTGGCAAGGCATCTCAGGTAAAAGCAATTACAAAATGGAGTAGCCTAAGATGCTGGTTTTGGAAATATTGTCCATGAATATCTCTTAAAAACAAATAAATCAACATTGGTGTCAGCTTGGATAGCTGTTAGTGTTTTTTGACGTTTAGGCTACTGCCGAATATTACACCCCAAAGGGGATAAATTGGTTTGGTGGAGACCTGCACCAGACAAAGTCACGAGGGTCATTCCTGACAAAGTTGTGTGTTAAAAATATTGCATCCAGTGGCGTAGCCAAGGGGGGGTGGGGATTACAACCCCCCCCCCCCCCCCCTTTGGCACGTGTGATGCTTTCAGTCTAAAAAGAAATTGCCTAATTTTAAGCAAAACTGCATTAAAAGAGCGAGTTTTGTCAATACCCAACATTCAAACATCTCAGCCAGGATTTAGCAACAAGAAAACATAGAGACTTAGCTTTATTTCCGAAAAATGCCGAAGAAAACATGATCTTATTCTTTTGCTATGCCACCGGACAGCACAATTTTGCAGGAATATTCATACCCACATTTTTGTTGAAAATGCTCTTAGAATGTACGGTACCAAATTCAAAGCAATTTTTCAAAATTTTCCTGGGGAGGCCCCCCAGACTCCCCGCCGCTGGGTCGTCAAAAACCCCCCTTTACAAATTCCTGGCTACACGCCACTGATTGCATCTATTCTATTCTGCAATCATTTTGGCAGGAATTACCCATGTTTTGGCTGGAATTATCCCAATCATTCGAAATTACTGCTATCTAACACCTTGTGACTTTATAACATATGCCGTGCCTTTGCCCGAAAAACCGCAAATTAGACTAATTGCAACTACAAATGTTATGTGCATAGCCTTTTACTTCGCAACAGCTTTTGAGCCCCCCCCAAGCTAAAATGTATAATTACGGGCCTGAGTCAGACCCGGAGTCAGACATTCGGGAATCAGTACTTAATCCCTTAGACCAGTGATTCTCAAACTGTGTGCCGCGGCACACTAGTGTGCCGCAACAGATTCTCAAGTGTGCCGCGAATCTTTTTGAAATTTTGGAAAAGAACTGTATAAATATTTAAAATAAGCCATTCAAACAAGCATGCGACTTAAAAGCGCTTTAACTCCTTCAATAGCTGATAAATAAGCACATGTGACGATGAAACCTATTATGGCATTGCCGATACAGCAGGGTAATTGCCACGTCACTATTGGGCTGCTGTGTTAGCTATTGCTAACATTACTTCCAACCATTTGGAAGCAATGAATCAAGCAATCTTTCTGCAGAAGAACAGCTCATTTGATTTACGAAACGACCCATTTTTCAAACGCTGTTTCCACAAAAAAACTTGGATGCGTTTTGGCTGTCTGCTTCCAAATTCTATTTCATGATCCCGTGCAAAATCAATCAAAATTATATTGCCATTGCATCTTCATGGCTATGTGAACATGGCTTTTCTGTTTTGACTGAAATTAAAAGCTGTAAACGAGAGAGACTGCTTGAAATTGACGATAAAATTCGGGTATATGTTTGTCAACTTCAGTCGAAGCTTATATTGGTATAAACAAGCACCACATCCATCGCATTGACACGTGAAAATAAATTTTTTTAAAGCAACTTTTCTTCTTTTGCAAGTGTGCCGCGTGCGTTTTATATTTTTTCTAATGTGCCACAAGCTGAAAAAGTTTGAGAACCACTGCCTTAGACCATGGTTGGGTGAGTTCATTAATCAGTGGTTCTCTAAAAACCGGACTGCAGACGATAAATGAAACTTAACTTTTGCAGGTGACCCTAGTTCCTGGGCTACTCCGTGTGACATAAAAGGAAGAAGTTCCTAATGACAAGTTTTTGTGTGTGTTTAGAATGTAAGGAATATTTTGTAAACTAAACCGGTTTTTCCAAAAGTTTTGGTCATTTGAAGTGTGTTTAAAATGCCTATATGCTTTGGCGCCTTTTTGGGCTACTTGCAAAAAAACTTGGTTTGAAACGTGTTTTTGGCTGGGTAATTTTGTGGAATCTGGCAACTCTACAAGGAAAATCTTGAGAAATGTTTCTTTCTACAATTGATGGCCGATGAGGTTTTCAACTGTTCATAGTTTGCACAAAATCAGTGTTGTACGTTGACGGCGTCAACTTTTTGTTGACGCTGAGGCTAGCGCCGTCAATTTATTTTTCAGTTGACGGAAGTGATAGCGCCGTCAACTATTTTGCCAATTTTAAGCGTCAAGCGCTAAGCGTCATTTTTTTGTTTCCATGGAAAATCTCGTTTCACAATAAGAGTTTCACAATGTATTTTGGCCAGCGCGACTCATCCGAATTACCGGCTTTTGCGTTGGTTGGAATGGCTCCCTGGAATACATGCGGAAGAAGTTCGCCAAATGGTGATCACCCATGTATTGAGAACGGGGGATCAGAGACTGAAAGCGAAAAATCCATGAATGGCATCGCGGACGTTGAATATACTTTATTTCAAGAGCTCTATGCCCCTAAAAAGAGCGATGTTGGTGCAGTGGACCTCGTTAAAAGATTTATACATGCTAAACTATCACAGCACGCTTGGAACAGTAATACATTTCCGACTAAACGTTTTCAACTTGTTTTTGAAATACAACACACCAATACCAACCAGCGCTGCTGTGGAACGCATGTTTTCACTTGGAAAGGACAATATGCGCAGGGGCGCCGGAAGCGGGGGGGGGGCAGGGGGAGCGGATGCCTCCCTGCCCTCAAATTTCTGTGGATGGGGAGAGAAGAGGGGGCAATGGTGCCCTTTTAAAGTCATGTAAGCTACTGCACACTTTGCAATATAACAATTTATGCTATTCGCTTTTAGCCTAATTATAATGTTCTATTTTTGCCTCAAAATAATATTCACGACACAAAATTCTCCATCACAGTAAGTTATATTACATCATTATAAAATAGCATGATGCCCTTCCGTGCCATTGTTCTTTGTATAGCGGACACTTGTATCATTACTCGATAATGAGCTGATAGATGAGCATTATCGCTATATCTTATCTTAAAAACTTACAAAAAAAATTGGCCTTTCAGCAATAAAAGTGCCCTTTTTTCATACTTCTGCCCATCCATTCAAAAATTGCTCCGGCGCCCCTGAATATGCGTCCCAAACACAGCAGATTGTCAGACAAACGTTTTGATATGCTTGTGTTTCTGCAAGGAAATAACTAATAGGCTGGGCAGCTAATTACAATACAGTCTCAAAACATAATACCTGCTCTTTATTTATAGCTATTGTTAGCCTGAACTTGGTTGAAATATTTCTGTTTTATGAGACGCTGGCAAAAAGTAGCGCTAGAAATTAGCGCTGACGCTGACGCCGTCAATTTCTTTAAGAGCTTACGCAGTAGGGTGGGCCGTTTTTGACTTTTTTTCGAAATTCAAAAACGGCTAGTCATAAAAAGTGGCACATGCATGAAAAAATTACGTGTGCAAAATTTCATCAGTTTGGGGGTGCATCTTCTGCCCCCGCAGGGGGGTCAAACTTTCAATTTTTTAAAAAAAAATAGGAAATTTCACTTTCCGTTTTAACATAATTTTTTTTATAATTTTTCTAATGGCTAGTTATAAATTGTAAGTGGGATGTACTCAGAACTTTCTTATGTAAAGACATGTTCGAAGCTTAAGGTTTACTGCCCCCGCATCGACGACAAAAATGCTGAATTTTCACCAATTTGAGATGCTATTTTGTCATTGCTCAATAAACAAACTTGTCGCAAAAGGGCGAGATGGTGTTAACGCTGTAGCCTACGCTCATTTAGCCTATGTTCTGTCCACTACCTTTGCAGGATGATACGAACTGACAAACTATAAGACGTAATATTGCTTAAATTAAAAGAAATAGTAGGCTACGTTTGATCAGTTGCAGCTATCAAACGTAATCCTATAATTTACTTCAGAATAAAAGCAATATGATCTGCAGGTTCCGTAAATGGAATGTAGCCTACTGTACAGTTCCACGTGAATTGCTATCATGATTTTGTTTACACAAATTTGTCATTTACAAACCATTAAACGTTCACTTGATAGGCTACTACAGAACCACATACAAGAGTAAACTTTGTTTGACAGCAATGTAACGATAAAAAAGAACTTGTGTTAACAAAAAAAAACGAAATTGTGTTAAAAATACAACAAACAACAAGGTCTTTTAGCCAGTTCCCCAGATTTTGCTCAAATTTAGTTCTGGTTGAAGTCTAATGAATCATAAAATCTTGTTTAGACTGGAACCTAGGAATTTTTTTCCTTGATTTGATTGTAATATTGCTTTAAAGTAGGCTACCCATCTCTTTCAACGCTGTCCACCACATGTGATCAGCATCTGTTGTGTGTGGCAGAGAAAACAACTGTTGTGAAGGCATCTTTGTTTTGATGTGCTCTTTTATCACATTGCTGTCAACACCACGCATTGCAGGGGGTTCCGTAACTGAAATATTTTGCCAGTCTATCATCTCAAAGTAACGTTCGGAACTGAACTGCAATATTGACAGGGTGAATTTTTGCTGACGAGTGCTGTGAGGTGATAATATTCTTGAATTAAAAATTCTTCTCCATCCTATAGTTCCCTTACATAGCCTACTCTTTGCTATATCATATGAGTGCAATCAAAATGTTTTCAGGATGGGCATAAAACACATTCCTCTATATTACTTTGTTGAGGATATTGCAAGCTTTATTCGATAGCTTCTGATCAGAGTGTAGAATTTTAAAGAAATGTTTTTGGCCATTAGTGAAATTGCTTTCCTTTATAATGGCAAACCATACTGGAATATAAACATTCATAATATGGTCCACACGTTCCACCAATACAGCTGACGCGTTAGATGCAACACATAAACGTAGAATTCTATTGGCTGTGTTCAACCATCTTGAGTGGTTCATCATACCTGGACTCCTATATGCGAAATGAATTGATATATCTCCACTTTTCACTGTTCTGTGCATGTGTAGAAGATATTTTTGGTCAGTGCTGAGGTCATTTTCATCAATTTTAATCTCTGGTGCCGGAACTGCTTTATATTTTACAACATCTGGTTGTGTGACAGTGGCTAGCTGCTTTATAATGGGCCCAGTGAAGCTATCAGGTCTGCTAGTATTGCCATATCTTTTATAAGATGCCTAAGAGGTAATTCATTACTATGGAGTAGGCATATTAACTATTAAAGTGGCTTTTGGAAATGATCTTCCAGGAGCTTTATCACGACGCCTTTTTGACCTTTGTTTATTGCGGTTCCATCGCATCCAATTGCCATTACATTATCGTAGCTAATTTTATTGGATCCAAGATATTCAAGAATCCCGGTAGCTAATTGACACATTAGATCAGTTGGCTACAGTAAAATGACCATTGAAATGAGAACTTGGCTCCTCAAGTAAAGTAGGCTATTGTGCTCTTCAACTGCGAAATGTTTTCGAAGTCGCCCGGAAATTTCATTTTGTTTGATGGTTTAATCTTTTCGGCCATCAAAATATATGCTTTGCAAATTTATGCACATGATTGGCCTACTTTCCATTTGAGTTGCGACTCTCCTCGGAAAACGTTTAAAATTAGACTTTGTGGCCGATTTATCATGTTTATCAATCACCATTATGCCAGTTGTTCTTTGATCAAGAAGGAACTGTTGTTCTGTAACAGGGACACGATTTTCCTGCGGGCAAGTACATTGCAGAAAATTGGAACACTCAGGCTACAAGTACAACAACCAATTTCAAATATTTTTGCTTTGCAGATTCTTTCATTTGGTCCAAATTTTGGTGAAATTTAGGCCCACCCCTAGAATTTGACTTCAAAACGTTATTCATTTTTTTTTTGTAACTCTTTATCATAAATATGTTCTGATGTTCGTACCTCATTCGTATCATTCTGCAAAGTTAATGGACAGAACATAAATGAGCGTAGGCTACAGCGTTAACACCATCTCGCCCTTTTGCGACAAGTTTGTTTATTGAGCAATGACAAAATAGCATCTCAAATTGGTGAAAATTCAGCATTTTTGTCGTCGATGCGGGGGCAGTAAACCTTAAGCTTCGAACATGCCTTTACATAAGAAAGTTCTGAGTACATCCCACTTACAATTTATAACTAGCCATTAGAAAAATTATAAAAAAAATTATGTTAAAACGGAAAGTGAAATTTCCCATTTTTTTTCAAAAAATTGAAAGTTTGACCCCCCTGCGGGGGCAGAAGATGCACCCCCAAACTGATGAAATTTTGCACACGTAATTTTTTCATGCATGTGCCACTTTTTATAACTAGCCGTTTTTGAATTTCGAAAAAAAGTCAAAAACGGCCCACCCTAGTACGCAGTCCTTTACGCCGTAAAGTTTTTAGGCAATTCGTGCTGACGCTGACGCCGTCAAATTATTTCAATGACGCGTACAACACTGCACAAAATAGATAGGCCTAGAGCCCTAGACTACAGACAACCTTACCATTACTTGCTGCTAGTCTAAATCTATCTAGGGAGACTATGAAAGGGAGACTATGAAAACCTATTGCAGTAGGCTTTCAAATGCAGAAACCTTCTCAAGCTTTGCGAGGAATTCGGAGTTCGCGACATTTAAAGACGCCCGCTGTGAAAACCTACACAACTATCAATTGACAAACTTTGTGGTTTTCGAGGTTTGCTAGGTTTGCTACATTGAAAGACGGCCATTACTAAGCCTTATACCCTACATGTGTGCTTCTCTTTGTTTTTGTTATATTCATAGAAAACCTTCATAGTTGCCTTCATAGAAAACCAGTGCAAAATTAATGTAATAAGCTGATTAAACATTCAAAATCGGAATCGCGGAGTGCAAATCTCGACCTAGCTAAAACGGATTCACAAGTAGGCTACAACACAATGCTTTTTTAATGGTGAAAATCATAGTCGAGTAGGCTACACGGGTAGGCTAGTAGGCCTATAATCTCTGACGAGTAGTAGCCTAACACCATGATGACATGTCTGCAACGTGGTTGGCACTTAAGCATGAAAAAACTTTGTAAGACAAATGAATCATTGGACCAACCATAAGTTACAGGAACAGCGTTTCAAGCAACCAGAACTTGCAAGGAAAACATTTCTGATATAAAGTAAATTTAAAAGTCAGCGTTTCGTCGTCCACAGCTTGGCGTAGAAGGTTAGGCAGTGATTTCGATGACGTGTGTTCGACTCCCACTCAGTCTTTCCTGCCCTTTCTGCAGGAGCCGGAGTTTGAAATTCTTGGCAAAAAAAGAGTCAAATTGGAACGGAATCTGATTGTTTTGCCAGTTGATAATTTTAACGTACAACGGTACAAATACGCTGTGATGGATTGTAGTTTATGGTTTGCGCTCGGAGCTACAATGTAGTTGAAGTCAATATCCCAAAAATATTTGGAACAAGAGTGGATAGTTTAGAGTCACAGATTTCGGAGTCAGAGTGGAGTACCGGTAGCCTTCCCTAGGCTAGCCTACACCTCTGATAACTACCAGGGATGTTCACAAGATCATTGAAAATGGGATAGGATCAGGAGAGGATCTTGATTTCCACGGAAAAGTAGGATCAGGACTGACAAAGCCTTGATAGGTTATTCCTGGTACTTGTTCGCATACTTGTAGAGGCTCTTGACGCAGGGCCGGTTACCGAGATTGGCAGAGTGAAGTTTTCCAATTGTTTAAGTGTTGTTGCCAGGTAATTATTCCATTCACTAGGTGCCGCTAAATGGAGAGCAGTCCTGAAATGCGTTGCTCAAGCGCATACCCCGAGAGTCGAACCAGCGCCGCGTGATCTTGAGCCCGACGCGTAACCACTGAGCTAACGGGGTACAACATCATTGTTGTACAACTTCATTGCAGCTAAACATTAAATGACACAGCATGCATAGCGATCATAATTAACAACAAAAAATAGTAAATGTAGTCTATACTGCATCGTTCAAGTGAATCACAGGCAAAACGGGCAGCTGTGAGAGAATCATGAATCAATTCAATGAGAAACATTTAATACCGTATAGCCTACCCTATCTAATCTACACTAGCAACAAAAGTCAAAGCAAAAAAAACTTGCATTCATAATCTGTCAAAATACAAACTTTTTTAAACATTGAATAAAAAAATAACAGTTAACCTCTAAAGAGTCAAAAGGCATGTTAATTTCACTTTGTGTGGAGCTGCATGTACATTAACTGTTAGTTTTTTATTCACTTGTTGAATGTTGATCCATTCATATCAGTTTGTATCCTCTGTGGATCCTTCTTTAGTATCATAGGCCATTGGGCCAATCCTATTGATGTTTGCTGGAACACCCCTTCATTTTCTTTGAATTTTTTTTTAAACAGTTTTACAAGCTGTTTGTGAACTATTTGCCGAACAAAAATATTTTCAAATCAAACCTAATTTCGATTTTAGTAAACTACATAATTTTGTCCAATTTTGTTTTGAACAACACTTCTGAAACGCCGAGAGCTCAAACAAAAAAGGAACAAAAAAGTAGCGGCAGACTTATTAGCCTTTTTACCTCTGGAAATGACAAGATGCGGTTCTTATTGTAAGCTAGGTCGATTTGGTTTTCGTACTAACGAGAATAGGATGACCATTGACCATTGTTTTTACTTCTTTTTTTTTAGTCATTGGCTATCTCGGGTAGTGATGAGCAGTGTGATACTTTTTATAACCAGCAGTCTTGCAGCGAAGATTGCAGGGTTGGAGAATGGAGAGCCTAATTCGCTGCGTCATTCTACTACCACATCGTTGAAAATGCTGAATGATTCAAATGGAATCGTCATATTGGGTAGGCCTATAGTATTCTGTTTTCCCTATATTTGCGAGGTATTGAGGCTGACTCTTTAGTAGCCTACAAGAGCAGCCTTGAATGGTGGGCAATGGCAAACTTCTCTGAAAGATTAACTTGTTAAAACATACATAGCCTACAGCTTCTGTCAAACAGTTTTAACCCTATTTCCTGTGGGGGGGGGGGGGGGTCGGTGGGGACTTGCTCCTTTTCAAAGCAATATCATTAAAGAACTACGCGATCCACAGCTTTAAAATTTCTTGACTTTTCCTAAAAATTATTCAAGTATTTTTTCCGCTTTAAATGACGTTGCTATTGTCTATAGTTTTAGAGATATGGCATGATTTTCATAACATACTCTGATATTTTAGCTAGCTACTAGCTAGCCCTTTTGTTTTCTAATTATACGGAATAATAGGATTACTGAGCGCCGCCGTGCGTGGAACTGCGACGCAGATATCTCATGAGTTGGCTTTGTTGTAAAGCATTCAACCGTTATGAGTCCGCCTTTTGTTTGCAAACTCGAGTTTTGAGTTGCTTTGATTAATCTTTTAATTACATCTGAGTTGCTTTGAAATTATCAGAGAGCATCCGATAAGCTATACTGAAAAAATGTAATTTTACTTTGTTTTCTATGGCGAATACATTTTGTTTCTAACTTATAACAAGAAGCAGTAGGAAAATTCTTGCCAAAACTCTGTTTATCTCATAAAACAAACGGACTGATGTGGTAAGTTTCTTGATTTCTTGTCGGAAAGCAAAGAGTGCGTTCTTGACCCGCCAATAAACTTTTCAATGTACCTGTACACTTATATTCACATGAATGTTGTGAAAATGTTTTATGAAAACGAGAGATTGATGGATATTGAAAAGAACTTGACACAGACTATCTAAACTGCTTGGCTGTTGTGGAAAAACACGCGCAGCTAAATTATTGTGCTTTGACAAGCATTGTGCATATTGTATCACCACTGAATCTTTACCTAAATGGTAATTTTGCAGTTGCTTGAGAGATTACAAAATTATTTTTTATACGAGGATTGAAAAGTTTTGATATATCTCAGCAGAAACACTATTAGGACCAACTCAATAATTTCAAACTTTTCATTCAAATGTTGGTCTTCAAAAGCTTATTTTCACAAAACGGTGTAGGCCTACATATTTTTTTCCATAAATTTAGACGTTTGTGTCATTTGGAGCAAAGTTGTTTGTTGGGTTGAAAGAATCTGAAATCCATGCCTCGTTTGTGTAACGTATCGTAACGTAATCTATCAGTCAGCGCTTTTGTGCCTTTTTGTTTTCGAATACATTTCCGTGACAAAAGATTGGCTTTTGTAATAACGCCATCAACCATAGAGTTGTATTCTCTGACTGCATCTCAAACGCTATACCATACTCAGCAATTTTGCTAAAGCATTGTTACACAAAATGCATATCTGACAAAAGAAGGGAAATATGTTGAATTGAATTATATTTTATACGGATCGTTTTCCTTGTCCTTGAAAAAAAGAAAGAACGATTTTTATCGTTTGGCATAAAAATATGTATATTGAGGTTCACCTTGGTTTGCATAATGAAAATCACCCCAAAGAATTGCTTGAAGTGATTTTTGCAGCTATTTGATCCTTCGCGATGATATCAATTATAGTTTCTATCAGATGAAACCTGTTCAGACTATTTTTTTAAAACTATGGTTCATTCAAGAATATCGTCAGACTAATAAAATAATGGCGTAACTCACTTTTTGACGAAATTGAGATATTAGTGTTTTTTAGGTCCCTAAAATATAGCGCATCTATCACATAATTTTCTAAGGCCTACGTTAACGAGAAAGTGGTATTTTTGTAAAAATGTCAAATGGCCTAACTCAAACGCATGACTTAGGCCATTTTACAAATCTCTTTAATCGTTGGCTGAAAGTAAAGCTTTCCACCAACAGAGCAGATATTCAGCAGACGACGATATAAATTGTACAGAAATTGAGCTTCCACTTCATCACAAGTCTAGACGATTAATTTAGCACAAAATAATTATGTTTTTTTCTATTCCATGTATCGTAATCTTGGCCATTTTCAAGTAACTACCCTACTTAAATCAATCTGTTTTCTTTCTGTTCCTTTGAAAAGCTTCATTTTTCTAGCACTCTGGTTGTGCGACTTATTACCTCACACTGTGATACAGGTCAGATCTTCTCAATGCACCGTTTCTCAGAGTCTTCTTGCACCCAAGGCAGGTTTTTGAAGAAAGCCATTGTTGGATACTTAATTAATTCTCAGATTAATATCACACTTAGCAACTTTATAAGCTCGTTGCTGGTTCATCGCCATCATTCTTGAGTTTCACTGACATGGGAGGAGAATATAGGAAAACATAGATTTAAATACGTTTGATTTGACTTTTAAGTGTAGGTAACTGTGCTAAAATAAAAAAGAAGAAAATTACTTTTTGTCGAAATTTCCCATTGACTTGCTTACTGTAGATTCCCATTAGGCCTACATGTAGTTTCCATTACTGTACATGCCCATGACTGCAGAAAAATCACAACGTACAGAAAGAAGAAATTCTTGTATCGTGGAATTACCATAATCCAATTTCATCGACAATACAAAGAGCTTGCTGAATCATTAGGAATATGATCATTGAGCACAGCCTATTTTAGTGAAGTATTTCATAATGAGAACTTCTCCGTCTTCATCGTCGGCTCCATCGTGTCCGAGTATTGGTTTGTCTTCAAATTGAATTTGGCTTTGGATGGTGATGTCGTATGTGGCTTTGGAGGCCCAGTCTATGATGGAAAAAGACGTGGGCAAAAGGCACTGGGAGACGATCATCATAGATCTACCGCCAATGTGTGAAACCAGGCTGGGGGCTTCCAACTCTACCAAGCCTGCCCCCATTACCAGTGATATCATCGCCATTGGGCTTTGTTTGGTCCAAGTCCACATTGAGACAAAGGCCATTCGCTTGTATGGTTGTTTAAGGTGGTCTTAACTACGCGAGGGCTACGCACACACTCTTGGCCAGCTCCATGTCCACTGCGGTCCAATAAGATCAAAACGTGCAGCTTCAGGGGAACTGGTTGCAACTGGCTGCCGGGTGCTCTGTTCCTACCACGTAGGGATCAGTGCGACGTGTGTGTTTCATTTAAACACGGGAATATTACCAAGGAACAATACGATAACCAGATCAAGTTGAAGAATGAAGCTAGAGATGAGAAGATGAAAGACAAAGAATCCGCTAGCACAGTAAAATCCGTATGGACAATGGATTTACAGGCTGTACTTCTGTGTCCCAAAACTAAGGCAAGAAGTATGTACTATAAAACCAAGCTGCAGGTACACAATTTTACACTATTCAATCTTGAATCAAAAGATGCTTATTGCTCTATTTGAAATGAAACAAAAGGTGATTTACGCAGTGCAGTATTCGCTTTCTTGCAGTTTAGTCATTTCGAACGGGTAATTTCTGGAAGCCCCGGTCTGGAGGAGATAGTTATTTGGAGTGATGGATGTGGATATTAAAATAGAAACTTTAATGTCTCTAGTGCCTACTGTGCCCTTGAATGGAAGCATGGCATCGCTATTACTCAGAAGTACCTCGTGGCTGGTCACACTCAAATGGAGTGCGATAGCATGCACAGTACTATCGAGCGAAAATTGGTAAACGACATTTCTACGACGAGAGATTATCCAGAATGCCAGGATCAGACCGCATCCCAACAATGTACAGAGGATGCAACACAGTGATTTTATGAAAATCGATGGATAATGCTTGTTGAGTATCAGGCCTGAAAAGAAAGCTGGAGCTCCCACGGTTCATGATCTTTGAGGCCTGAATCATAAAAACAGTGGAAAGGTATTGTACAAGGTCCCATTATGTGAGGCTGCATAGTGGGAGGATCTGCCACAGCGGTCACAACCACACTTAGGTGACACTACATCGATTTCTATTTTTTCAAGCCATCTTCCAATCAAATTGAGGAAATATAATGATCTCTAATCTATGAAACATGTTATCCAACAGGGTGCCACTCCTTTTTTGATAATTTGCCTCATCACTGATAATAATGTAGCCTATTCAGCTTGTCTTGCCAACTCTGAACTGTTTTTGGGCGAAATATGCAGTCTAGCATGAAATACAACTCCTATCGTTAGATTGGAGTTGCTACTAGGGATTTTCCTCTTAATTCTAGTCATATTATTACTGTTATTACGTCACCGTTAGAAAACTTATATTGATAAACTCAAAATATCAAATGGCCTAAGTCATGACTGTGCATTCGGAAAATGGCCTAAGTCATCTCAGCACATTATGGGATGCAAAATGAAGCAAATCAAGGTATACATGCTCATTGTACTTGTGTCGACATGCTATTTTCGTTTAACTGTACAATAAATATGATAAAAACAACCGTGTAGACAGTTTTTTTCGATTATCTCAAAACAAGAAAAAATGAGTTACGCCATTAGTTTATTAGTCTGACGATATAATACTTTGTAAATATAGCTTACTTCATTTTTGTGTTTTTACTTCAATTTTTTCACAAGCAAGACTTTACACAAAACAAGTTATTTGCAACGTGAGTTGATTGACCATAGTAGCCTAAATGGACCAAAATGCTGTGGCCAAAACTTGATTACTTTTTATCAAAATGTTTGCACATTGGAAACAGCAATCACTTTGTTTCAAATCAGCAAATCACTTTTTGTCATTGTTTCAACGTCTGCAGACGTCTAATCTAATATACGACAAAATTGGTTTTCTGGGTCTTCGGTTCGGAAAAACATCATTATGATGTATTGTGACGTGGTCTATCAGCCAGCAGTAGTTTATGCGTCTTTTGTTTTTGGATGTGTGTCAATTACAAAAGATGGTTTTTGCAGTAACGCCATCAATCGCAAACTGCATCTAAAATGCTATTTCAAAATTTGAACAGAAAGAAATCTTCTAATGCGTAATAAATAACTTGACACAAAATGCATGTCCAACAAATCAGAAAAAAAATGTAGAAAATGTTATTTTGCAAATCTAGTTAACAACATGAAAAAAAACACTTCAATCATATTGACACAAACGTGCATTTTTAAAATATCAATAACCTTCAATTTTGCTCAAGGAAAAAGTCAACACTTTAGTGATTTTTTGTTTTTTTACGACAATAGCACTCGGCCTGAAAAATAATTTTTTTCTATTTTTCGTATCGTTATGCCACGACTTTGAGTTTGTCACGCAGAACGGGAGTTCCATTTGGCAAACGACCTGTTCTATAGCCTACCAACACGATTTGACTAAACGATTATTATCACTACATTTTGTCACAACTGTTGGCAAAATTGTTTCATTCAAAGTGATCATTGTTGGTAAGTATTGAAACATTTCACTTTGGAATGCATAGTTTATCAGTAAGGAGTTTTAGACGCTCTTTGTTTTTGGAGTGCATGATGGCCTAAAATGGAACAAGCTTCTATCGAAGCAAGTCACTACCTTTGGATAGGTTGTTGTTCAAATACCACGTGACACCACAGGCTACCTTACTTTTCTGTATTAAACCGCTCCCCAGACAGCAAATCAGACACTTTTTACATCGATTCAACGTCTTTAGACGTTCAAATAATGTTAAAAACGAATAAATAGCTTCCTGAGATGTGCTGTGAAATACAAAGTGTTTCTTGATCATGCATAACCAAATTCGACAGTGTGAATGTGAAAAAAAATTTGCTTGATTTAGTTCCAATATCAAGTAATGACAGTACGTTTGAAAAAGTGTAGACTATAAACATGTGACTCAAAAAGAACTTGAAATAGTTTTTTTGTGGTGATTTTGTCTCATTCTCTGCAAATGTTGAAACAAAGCAAATTTTTTTTACAATGCCTCCGGCAAAACAACAAGCAAACGCGAGTCGGACGCCAATTACGATTTCATTGAAGCGTGGACGACGTCTCCGCGTAAGAGATTAAAATCTACACAATGGAATTAACCCGTCACACTCAATTATAAGTTAATTACGAAGCAATTTCTCAAGTCAAATAAAAAAATATGACCAACCATCAAATTATTTGATTTTTCAAGTTGCGCTGTTGAACAAATTGCAAAAGAGTTTCGATGTTATGTTGTCAGATAAATTATCTACACCATGTGAAAATTTGATTGATCTATCTTGCGTAGTTTTTGAGTTACACGAGCTCAAAGTGATAGTGTCGAACCGACCCCCCCGTCTGCAAGTCAACTGGCCAAAATACGTCACAGGATAAAGGGTTAAAACTATCAAAAATGTCGCCAGTGTAACACTGTAAAGCTACTTATAGTCGTTGGTTTAGGCCTAGGTCACCCATGTGCTCCTGCTTGAAACTTGGTAAACTGCCAAAAATAGAATGGCCTAGCTGAATATATTGCAAATATTGCTATTGCAAATGGAATAGCTTTGATAATCCCAATATAAACAAAGCTTTGTATAAGGAAATCGTGTTATATTTACAGGAAAGACAAAACACTTCAACAATATTGAGCAGCAAAATATATAATATACTCATTTAGCCCATGATAGGCTAACACATCAACAAAATTAAACGAACGACGGAGAAAGCTACAACAACGCTCTGCATGAATCTATGGTAGTTAAATCTGGGGTGAGATGTAGGCTATCAATATCACTATCAAATTCGTCTTCTCGTGTAGTTTGACTTTTTTGTTCAACGATGCATCAATGGTTAGGCATAGTGTGGAATTAAAATTTTGAAAAAAATAATGCAATTTTAGGGCATAGCCTACAAAATAGTGTGACAAATTAGGCTAAAATAAGCCTATACCTTAAGTTATTTTATAGGCCAAAGAGATGCTTTAACCCGTTTTCAGGACGACTATAACTTAAGGGTTGTAAGAATTTTGAGAGTAGCCAGGCTTTTTTTAATTTTCGTCCTTTTCATATATTTTTAATTTAATTCAAATGTAATGGCAATTAAAACGGCGACTTTTTCAAAAACTGGCAAGAACAAACACTTCTATTTTCTGGTAGTTTAAAAGCGTAGTACAAAGAACAAGAAATAATATTTTGAAAAAAGTTTGCAAACAAAAACTTTATTGTTCAACGTTTTCTATCAAGGCGGAGTTGGAGTCGGCCTTTTTTAACTTCTCCGACCTGTCAAACTCCTTCCCACTCCACAGGCCTGGCTTTAACCACAGATAAAAATTCTACTGACCTAAAGCATTATAACTATTGAGTTAGCTCGCTTTCTCGTAAGAGATAAGTTGTTCAAATTCCAAGGCAGTTGATGACAAAGCCAGGTCAAGGTGATTCAGTCTAGTGGTAGGTAGGCCTAAATAGGTCGGTCTTGAATCTTTACCCTCAGACTGATAAAGCGTTTGATAGGTTATTCCTGGTAGTTTCGCATAGGCTACTTGTAGAGGCTTTTGATTTTACCGAGATTGGCAGAGTGAAGGTTCCGATGGTGAAAATGTTGTTACAGGGAATTATTCCATCCACCACGGGCCGCTGAACGGAAAGCAGTCCTGAAATGCGTTACTCAAACGCTCGCCCAGAAAAGCGAACCAGCGCCGTGCTGCTATATTATGCTTTCTATATGACACTTTATAAGTAGGACACTCCAGAATGCCATGGTTAGCAGTTTGTTATTCAAGTCGAATCCGCATGCCACTGAAGAAGCTAAACGACTCCTGGTGTAATTCGATTAAGCTTGACCCACGCAGGTTAAAAGTTAGGAAATCAGTAGTGTTACAGGAGGTCCAGGCGGTAATTTTGGACCCGGGACCAGGATGATTTTAGGGGGCCGAAATCTTTCAAGAAACTACCCCATATTCTTTTATTGTGCATTTTTCTTGGAAATGTTTTAATTTGTGGCCCTATGACGATCACATTGATACCGGACCCAAATTACCGGACCCAAATAGGCCCCAGTCCAAAAAGTATCCCCTAGACCTCCGTTGCCACTACTGGCTGAGCTCCTTGAGTTAGCTATAGCAGCGCGACAAAAGAAGCGGTGGTGTTAGGCTAATAGGCTATGCAGGGCCGTTAAAAGAATAATTTGGATTCGGTGCCAATGCAAGCTCTGGGTTCTAAATTGACATTTCAGACAAAAATGCACTGTATCCAAACGCATAGGCTACAAAGTTTTCAAGCACTCAGCCCCTTGGAAATGTTACGGGCCCCTAAAATTATGAGCCCCCATCTAAAAGTACCTATGGACTCCCTGTCAACGCTACTGCTAATATGTAGGCCACCGTAGCTTACTGATTATATCTGAATTAGTTTAAAATAGGACCAAGTGTAATTAAAAGACAATAGCCTATGATTGAAAAAAATATAATACAGTAGTAGGCTGCCCTACGAATATTTATTTCATGTGTTACTATTTGGTTGATGAGACCCTTCTTGAGAATCAGAAATAATGGTTTTCTAAGTCATTTGCTGCTTTAGGTCATATAAACACAAAGATGCAAACAAAAAATAATAGGTGCAAAAAGACAAATCAAAAACTTTGTAAATCTCAATCAACAGTCTCCTCAGTTAAACAATGTTTGTAGGCAAAGGCGATGATAACATCCCTCAAGTTGAGTGATTGTGACAATTCAAAGATATTGGTAGGCTACCGGTAGGCCGGCTGGGATTAAATCATTTGTTGAAGACCATAATTTGACACCCCACCGATACCTTCATCATGATTTAAGCTTTTGAACAAAGCTGCTAACAGTAAGCTAAGCCAATTTTTACTACATTTCATTGAGGCTTTACCTCAGCATTGATAACATTTATAACAGTTGTTACTTTTTAGAATAAAAATAAAAAATATAAAAGTTATTGAAAACCAAAAAACTGAAATAATTTTGTCGTGGCAGCAACAAGTGGACCTATACAAAATCAATTTTCGTCAATAGAATGACTGGCGGAGCTGTTTTTTTAACAATGAATATTGAGTTGTTTTCACAACACGAAACTATAGTTAACATGTGAGACAAATATATGAAAATATTGATCTTCAATGTCGATTACAGATGCACTTGGGTTGGTGGTGATTTGTGTTCCCATGGCAACTTGATGAATGCTCAGCTGCCTGAATGGATGATAAATGTTTTGATGAAATCCGAAATATGTTAACAACAGACTACTTTTTGAATGATTTGTAATCTCACAAATAGCAATGATGTCACATTTTTTGTTATTTCATCTCTGGTAGCCTGATTACTATCGAGCAGGCCAATTGACAGCAGTAGATAGTTTTACTTAAACCAAATGATATTCAGACAGACAAATAAAAACAAACAAAAAAGTAGTAATTCTCCACCTTATGTGGAATATTACAAGTAGACGTTCGACCATGGGTGGGCGCTCCTGTGCGAGAAGATCGAGTGTATTTGACGTGAATGGAAGAGCGATTGCTATTTGATCTTTGAAGGGAACACACTGCTGACCGAAGACGTTGGTAAAACTTGGAACCTGTTTTATTAAAAACGTTTACTTTTTTAAAATTCAATAATAAAATTTAAATATTGGAATACTTAACGGTAGCCTAAGGTATCTTGTGGTGTGGTGTTTTCATATACACTAATTCTGGTTTGTAAGTCATGGAAACATAAAGAATTTAACATTTACCTAAAAACGTGTAAAAGATTGGATTGAGCATGCTGTTGAGGCACGCAAGCAAGGATACAGCATGCGTGATTCTTTCACAATTTTCTCCTGAGGAGGGCATGCCTCCTTCGCCAAGTTTGACAAGTTGAACAACGTAGAATGGCAGCCAGCAGATGATGAACATTGCCACCAATGAAACCTAAAATTAGTGTATTATTTCATAAACGTAAAATTGATTAATTGAATCTTTAAATAACAAATAAACAAGATTCCATCATTAGCCTACCCAACTTAGTAGTGCGATGCAGGGTTTATAAAAGTAGCCTACAGGATGTCTAACTACTAGAAGTGTAAGCTACAGGATCAGAACTTGGATCTTACTTTGTTTTAAGGGATCGGATCTATAGGTGCTTTTTTATGGAATCCGGATCTAATCTTGATCTTAAATTTGCATATTTTTTCAACTTTAAACACAAAAACGTTAAAAAGTGTTAACCGCCACCCGTTCCCCCCGGACGAGAGGGAAACGACTGTTTAGGGGCTCACTCATTTTAGTCTGCAGCTTATAATGTTTTTTGACTATTTAAAACAGAAAAAAGCTGATACAGAAGCTCGATGGAATCAATACTTTAAATCCTGCAAGACTATATCTACTGCTTTCCAAACCTCGGCTGGGGGCCCACCTCGGTCTAGGGGCCACGTATATTTAGTTCGTGCAGCGTTTTTCGGCTTGTAATTTCACATGTAGGGAAAAATTTGATTTGGAATGTTTTTCCATTTCTGCAAAATTTTCTCGTTTGCTTTGCTCGCTCAACCATACTTTACTCACCTAATGAGCGATGTCGGGATAGTTTCATAAGTATAGATTGAATGAGTAAAAAGTTTTCTGTGTCCCACAAAAAAAAAACAAAAAAAAAACTAACAAATAATATAACATTCCGAAGTAAACACTGCTCACTCAAATAGCCTATAGTTAATGAATAATAAAATTGATAAGTTTTAGTGCTAATGGAGATAAGCTATAATGTGAAATGAGCGGAGAAAATACTATAACTTAGATGAAGCGAAAGTCAAGACACTTCAGATAGATTTTCGAAGTTTTAGCCTGCTGAAACGCTACACCATATCCTATTAGGCTATACAAATTTTCAAGAAATAAATTATTGAAATCCTTCTATGGTCGTGAATGATTTTTTTTCTTGTGGCAAACGAATTTATATTTTAAACCAAACTTTCTACCAAATCCAAATTTGATTTGATGATTTGGGTACATAGCCCACAAAGCAATCTACTGCTACATGCAAATTGTGCATCTTGATAAAAAGCAACATTATTGCTCTAAAAATACATAAAAACTAATCAAAACAATATTATGTATGTCAAATTTTTCCGGGAGCAACCCCCACACCCCTTTTTCCACTTTTACTTGTTTTGGACATTAAGTTTTCCATTGTCCCTTTATTTTATAAACGTTGCTTTGTTAAACCTTTGATTCTTCTCCAACTTTTTTCCTGATCCGCTACTGCATTGTCGGCATATTTACTATTTTTTTCTAAAAAATCTTAGAGTTATTGACTCTTTGCTGAAATGATGAAAGTGAATTTTTTTCCTACATTGAAAGAGTTTGCGGTCATAACCTAACGCTTTCTTGTCCTATTTTTAAGCCATCACGAAACATAGGGGCCCATTAGTGGATTTCGAGGGAAGCCAAATTTGGTTCTCACACGGCCCTATTCCTGTCAACATTTCCAAACCTGAGAATTTTTTGAATCATGGCGTTTGTGTAGGTGAGACCCTATACCACTGGGACACTACCATTTTCTTGAACCATTGTGAACGTGAATGACTGAAATTTTGCGTGTGTAACTAAGGAAGATAAATGTTGTTTAGCTTAGTTTGATGACGAAATCTTTTGTAGTTCAAGCATAACATCAAAAAGAGTATTTTGTACTTGTTGAAGTAAACAGGAGTGGCCTATTTCTTTTGTGTTTTTGATTTAACAGTTGTTGTGTAGGAAATAGCTTGTAGGCTACATAGAGTTAATCCTCATAACTTATATTTTCATAAACCAAAAACTCCAAAGTTAATTTGTTTAAGTTTTAGACTGAGAGGCAAAACTATTTCAAAATGGGGTTCAGGTTCAGGCACCAGTGGGACATTTTGTTTAAGGACCTGTGGGACAGTATAAACGTTCAAGGACCTGTAGGACAGTATAAACGTATACATATGCAACATATATAACACGATAGGATGGTGTTGACAAATTCCTCTCTTAAAAAGGTCATGAGCCATTTAAACAACTCCATTGTGTAGGCTACTCTTTTTTTGTTGTTAATAGCTAGTATTTGTTTTGTAAGTTTTGCTGAGTCAATCCGTTAAAACTATTCATTTCAACGTTTCTTTGATATGCGGTGTGGAAACAATACTTTGTAACACATAAATGTATGTATGAAAGCAATGTAGAATGTCCATTTTTTTATTTGCAACTAGTTTCTTGTGGCACTAAATGTATTTCTAAAGTGTCCCACTGCTCCCTTAGGTTAGGCACCAATAAAACACTTCAGTGGCACATTTAAAACTTAAAAATTAACATTAAAAATCAAATTGTTTTGTTAAAATGTTTTAATAATGTCAGCGAAAAGTGGAACTTAATAAAAATTGAGGTTTGCTACGCATTGTTTGTAAATTATTATTTGAGTTAGAGAAAAAATTATTTTGTCTCACTGGTCCCTGATCTTTCTTACTGCCCAGTCTCAAGCGCAGGCTACTGCCTTCATGTTGTCCCTTCACCAGCAAATGTCATACCCTCTTAGATGTTTTGAAAACATGTTTTAGAAAAACGCATGAATATGTTAAGTTGCCATAGGGGAAAAAACAGTTTTTGAAGTAAAATTACTTCAGATCCGCATCTTAAGGCCGATCTAGAAAGTTTTCGACAAAGGATTATTCACTTTCGCTGAGTGGTTTTGGGTACGAAGCCATCAAATACGATATAAAAGCGTGAGTGCTGTAAAAGTTGAAGCTATTAAAACTATAGTTTGGCCCTGGTTGGTTCAAAACCTCTCCAAGTAGCCTATGCAAAACCGCCTGCACAGCCCTTTCAAGATTGCCTACCCAGCCCAAGTATGAAGGTTCTCCCAACCAACGAAACAACATCATTATAAAACTTTATAATAACGTAGCCGATACACTATGTTGTTTAGCCAATTACATTTGCTTTAATCACTACATCGTTGAAACTAATACTTACTACAATGATTGTCACTTTATGTTTTTGAGATGTATTCCTTAGAGAAGACCTAGAAAGCGTGGATCTTAAGCTGGAACGAAACGATTTCAAAACCGAATATCTCATTCGTTGAGAACTTGCTTCCTGAGATTTGCGACGCCCTGAAGACTTATTTGCTGAAGTAACAGAGGGGTGTCTTACTCTCCATAGTATGAAGCTGTAGCATACCCCCATGACTACAATAGGTAATACGAAGGTGAACAAAAAGTTGCATATCAACCAGGCGCGGTAAACGCTCCATTTCGGATTGAAACAGACAGCCTCTATATTTCCAGTTTCTTGAAGCTAAAAAAAAACAAATGTGCTTTTTATAAGTTATTAAATAGCAATATATCGAAAAAAACATAGAAGTAGTAAGTCAATGTGTCGTGGTAGACTCCGAAATTCTTTGGTGTGCGGTAGTGCCAAAGGTTTGTAAACAATTGAAGAAATTCTTCAATGGTGAAATTGGCTACTAAGGTTTTTAGGAAACTAAAAGCCATGGCCATTTGCTTTAAAACTTACCGGATACATGCCACTGAATTCATCAAAGTCTAAAAAATAAATAACATTACATTTAGAAAACATTGGAACTGGTTGAATTAAACAGGCTAATTTTCTGCCATTGTTCGTTTTTTAAATTTTTATTTCATATACATTGGTTGTCTGGTGACGTTTAGGCCTACTTGTGGGATGACTGCTGAAGTTAAGCATTTATTCTTACCACTCTTTAGAGCAGCATAGACCTGAACGTTATCTCAGAATCAGTTCTCCCTGTGCACAATTTTTCTGATATCTATAATATAAAGGGTGAGCAATTGAATTGCTTTTCTAACAATACTTGAATAGTAGGGTGGGTCGATTTCTCCATTTATCATATAAATTTGAACATAGGTGCCACTTTACCTTCTAAACATTTCCTCAAAGTTTAAAATCGTTTTGTGCACAGCAACCCATTACCCCAATGACCCTCTGTTTCTATAACAGGGTTGCCAGATTGGGCGAAAAGTTGCATAAATTTTTGTCATTTTATCTCATTTTTTCACCCAATCCGGCAATCCTGCGCAGTGAGCGAACTTCTAATAGTTGTGCGGTTTAGCACGCCACAAAAAAACTTTGTGAAACTGACTCTTTATCTTATTCATCCGATAATGATCCGAGTTTCATGGAGAGTGTCTCAAAAAGTAGTGCCTACAATACCATCCCAATCCCTTGTGTTGCAAGGGAAGCCCATCAAAAGATGGTTTCTGACGAAACAGTTGCTGCTATTGCCACTGCTACTTTGCAGGATGTGTTAGGAAAAGACTTCTCCACAGACATCATTATTGACCCACGGAAAGTGAGACATAGCCGAGTCAAGGGGAGTACTGGATTGAAACCAACCCAACATGTCGTCAATAATTTATATCGCTCTATTTCGATGGGAGAAAGGATGAATCATATGTCTTTGATGACTGCCACCACAGGAGAAAAATAAAAGAATACCATTAGGCCTACGTTTTACTGACACAACCTGGTGACATCTACATCTCTCACGTCACAACACCAAGTGGTCGTTCAGTTGACATTTTAAAATGTATGATCGACGAGAATGTAAACGTGGATGTAATTCGAATAACAGGTTGTGACGGGACAGCAGTGAACACTGGGAATCGTAATGGAGTAATTGCGAGAATAGAAGATCATATCCATTATGAAGTTCAGTGGAATATATGTTGGCTTATGCTGCCCATCAATGAGTTACCATTGAACCATCTAATTTGATTATTTGGAAAGACAACTGGTCCAGAAACATTCATTGGTGAAATTGGAGATATTCTGTGGTCAAACCTTATAGCCTTGGAGATCGCATTATTTGATAAAATTGAAACTCCCCATTTGCCAAAATTGGACAATTCAAAGATCTAAACACAGACCAGATGTACCTTTTGGAAATCTGCCATGCAATCAGTTCTGGGAAATGCTCTGAAACACTCTTACACAGAGATCCTGGGAAATATAGGCTAGCCTAATCATTCACAGGAGAAAATCGAATGTGGCGCTATTATGTTAGTCAAACCCATCCATCAGAAGGTGTTAAGACATTGACACGATTCATTGCAACTGTATAGCCTACATGGGCCTGTATGGTTTGCACTAAGATGGCCACAGATATCAGTGATGCTCCAGCAGTAGGCTACTTTTCCTTACGACACAACTCAGTCGTGGAATTGAGCCAGTAGAAGTGCAGTCTGTCATCGACAAATCGATCAAGCAAAATTGTTATGCAGCTCACCCCGAAAACTTGCTATATGCCAATGCCATGTTTCATGACAATAGACCTGCCATTCGTGAAGTAGCTGTTAGGCGAATTCTGAAAGCACAAAAGCTTTCATCTACAATACTTTGAAGATTCCATCGCCCTGCTGATCAACTTAATGCGATGGATTATATTGATCCGATCGACTGGACACAGATTGACGTAACTGAACCACTATTATTATCATCTAACTTAAGAACTAAGAGTGAGGATGAACTTTGGGGTGCAATAAAGTCAGTCCCAGTAAAGTCGTCATACACACCACAGACTCAAGCCGTTGAAAGAATGATTCGTGTAGTCGATGAGGTCAGCCTCAAAATACTGTCGAAAAGGAGAAAAGCAACTCTATGATTTATTCTATCTTAGATGCAAGGAAGCAGCGGCCTATTTTTGAATCAAAGAAAGACTGTGTTGTTTAGTTTAACATCCAGGTGTGGCTTTAACTCATTACTTTTGAATTGTGTTTCATTTTCACTGTAGCCTAGCCTACCTATTAAATATACTGTAATTTACCGTGAAGTAGAAAACTGTATTTTTCCATACCACCTGGGGTAAGTGGTTAGGAGCACACCATCACATTGAAATTTTAACACTTCGTTTAGTATGGCAAGCCTCACCTAAATACCGATTTATGAGACAATCCGAAAATTTTATGTGAAAATCGACCCACCCTATTGAATAGCCTACTTGAATTGTTAAACGTAAGAATTTAACTAGCCTATTTGGCACTTACCTTCAGACGAGTTTTCATCTGCAGTAAGGCTTGACTGCAAACAAAGCGTGAGTAAGTGTTAGTTAGCCTTGTATTTTAAAAATTCATATTAACTTAGTCTAATCTAGTTTCCACAGCTCTGTAAAATTTTACAAGAATCATGCATAAGTAGGCTACAATGTGCATAACAAGACGGCAGGGTTGGAAGTAACGATTAGTTGTCACTATTCGATAGCGTTATTTGTTGCTTTCTGAATATCGAATGCTTATACCCATTCCTTTTAAAAATAAATATCGAATGCGCGTGATTCACTGCTTTTTTATGCAAGCAACGAAACCATTATTCGTTTTCCACTAATCGATATTTAGGAAAACTGCTGGAATCATTTTTTGTTGTTCACTTACTTCGTCGTCAAAATGAATTTACGAGATTTAGTTTTCGGATTACTATCCGACCTAGTCCCCTTCCGGTTTTCGATCTTTAAAGAATTAAGGAAAATTTTGCGGCAACACAGTTCAGAATAACCATGCCAGTGAGAGTCGTTAACAGTTTTGCCAACCTTGCTGTTTTCCTGCAAGTTTGGGCTTGCGTTTTTCCGAATTTGGGTATTTTTTTTTTAGTTTGCCGGTTGCTGGTTTTTGGGCTTGTTTTTTGGCCAGTCAAACTTTTTTTAGCTTGTTTTTGACACTGAAATTTATTGTAACTTAATCAACATTGTACCCCTTCTTTTCAAGATAACTATTGCTTGGAATGGCGCAAACAAACGTCATTCTTGAAAGAAACGTGATGTAAGGACTACAAAGGTTGTATTGAAAATTTTGAACTGTTAAACTGCGTGCTTTATGGTAATTGGTATTGATTGCAAATTAATGGGTTTGTTTTTGCTTATTGTCACAATCAATGTGCAAAGCCTCGCGTCGGGCTGCTTTGCGTCTTGACAGAATGTGCTGTTTTCATTATGGAATTCTTGAGCGGTATGTTATTATCGGTCAATGACCACTAGTAACCTCTAATTGTGAAGTCGTTGTTCTGCAACGTAATTCTAGATCATTCTGTATCTGGAACGTTCTGTTGTTTTCACTATTGCCAATATCGTTTGTCATGATGTCACAAGGTTGTTTACGAATGGACCTCTGATTACGAAATCTGTATTATGTAACAGTCCTCTACCCCTACGTGACATTCTTTAGATTTCTTTGAACTTGCTTGTTTATGCCGCTCAATGCTACGTGACCGACGATGAGTTCGTGTGATGCAATACTACGTCACCTTCTTGAAGTTACTGGACTGAACAACCAACTATATAAATAGTGGTGTAGTTTGTGTAATGTTTTATTATTATTATGATGATTATTATGAGTTGATTATGA
This sequence comes from Aplidium turbinatum, assembly GCF_918807975.1. Taxonomy (NCBI): domain Eukaryota; kingdom Metazoa; phylum Chordata; class Ascidiacea; order Aplousobranchia; family Polyclinidae; genus Aplidium; species Aplidium turbinatum. The sequence goes on along the minus strand of NC_137480.1, from coordinate 16,208,484 downwards.
GAGTTGTGCTATGAGTTGTGGATTGGTAGTTGATGCAGAAATTAGAGTTATTTGAGAAGCCGTTCGTTAAAGTTCTTCAAGAAGTCAGATTATCATTTCACTAGTAGAATTATTCGACATTTAATTGACTGCTTTTCGGTTTGACCCATTAAACTGCGTCATTGAACCTTTCCAAGTCTTTTTCCTGGTAAGAGATAGAAAGAAATCGTGACATTCTGGGGGCTCGTCCGGGATTAAACCGAAAAAGAAAAACCGAAGAATACCGAAAGATTTATTGAAAGAATAATAAATTAACAACAAGCTGTCAAAATGGCGGATGCCGTCAAACATGAGATGATTGAAGACTTACGGAGCATGGCTGAACGAATGGGGCTGAGTGACAATGAAAAGTCTCAGTTTGTGATGGAAGAGTATCACAAGGTAATGGCCCAAAAAGCTCAGCGAGAAGCTGACGAAAGAGAAGATAGAAGAGCTGCTCGTGAAATAAGGAAAGCAGAACTTGAAGCTGAGGAAAAGCGAGCACAACTTGAAGCTGAGGAAAAGCGAGCACAACTTGAAGCTGAAGCAGAAGAGAAGCGGGCGCAACGCGAAGCAGAGGAGAAGCGGGCGCAGCGCGAAGCTGAAGCTGAAGAAAAACAAGCTCAACGAGAAGCTGAAGAGAAACAAGCGCAGCGCGAAGCAGAAGCTGAAGAAAGAAGAGCGCAATATGAATTGGAAAAGTTAAAACTTGAATTAGAAAGACAAAAGCTGGACATTGGTGAGCGATCTAATTCTACTAATGATAATGCTCGAGATGTTATTGTGGCGCAAGTTAGACGTCCAGATTTGCCATCATTTGTTGAAGAAAAAGATGTGTTGGATAGTTATTTGTTAAGATTTGAAAGATATGCTACAATAGCCAAATTGGAGAAGTCGACGTGGGCTACTCAGCTAAGCATGTTATTATCGGGACAAGCTCTTGATGTATATTCAAGACTTTCGCAAGAAGAAGCCATGAACTACGACAGATTGAAGTTAGCTCTGTTAAAGCGATACAATTTTACCGAGCATGGATACCGTCAAAGATTCCGTGAGGCAAAGCCTGAACGACAGTTTATTGAAAGTCCAGGTCAGTTTATTGAACGTTTGAGAAACCTTTTGTTAAAATGGTTTGAACTTTCGGGGGCCGAACAATCATTGGACGGATTGGCAAACCTTATAGTTAAGGAACAATTCACAGATTCATGTTCAAAAGATCTGTCTGTTTATTTAATGGAGAGAAGTCCAAAGACTCTAGAAGAAATAGCCAGTGTGGCAGAACAGTACTTAGTTGCTCATGATGAGAAGTTGTCGACTGAAGAAACGTTGTCATGCGATAATGACGAAGAGCAAACAAATAATTTTGAAGGAGGTGCTGTTCCAAGAGAAGTACGTTGTTTTAATTGTAATGGCTTAGGTCATAATTCTGTTAACTGCCGGAGGAAGACTAACAGAAATCATCAGGAATCAAGGAAGTGGTGCAATCGTTGCAATAGGCAAGGACACGAAGCGAAGGAATGCAAGGACAAGTCGTTTTCCCTTTCCAATCAGTCTGGAAAAGATAAAGACACAGACGTTTATCGATGCGGTTGTGCATTAATGATTCCGGAACCCAAGCTTGACGAGGAGAAACCGGATGAAGATGTTTGCGGAAAAATAATACCTGAAGATTACCTGCCAGTAGTAGATGGAAAAGTTGGAAACAAAAAGGTAAAAGTTTTACGTGATTCTGGTTCTACTGGTATAATAGTGAGGAGAGATTTGGTTAAAGACAGTCAATTAACGGGAAAAACTGGAATTGTGATGTCGATAAATAACACTTCAATCCAAGGACCGTTAGCGAAGATATATATCGAAACTCCGTATTGTAGTGGGACTGTGAAAGCGTTATGTTTACAAAACTCTTTAGTTGATCTTATAATCGGAAATGTTATTGAGAGAAATTCTGAAGTTACTTGTTATTCTTGTGGCAAGAATGGTCACTTTGCTCGAGATTGTTCTGTAGATAATCAGCAACGATCTCACGATGACGGATATTACGAGCGCGATGAACCGAGGAGAAGAGGCAGGCGACGACCATTTGGAGTTTGCTATAGATGCGGTAGACGCGGACACTTCGCCAGGGAGTGCGTTGCTGACGGCGGACATTCGGAAAATAGACGTTGCCGTGACAACCACTGCTACCGATGTGGAGAGATTGGACACATAGCCAGGAGCTGCCCTTTTGATGAAAAGGCTTGCTACAACTGTCATAAAGAAGGTCATCTCGCCAAGGACTGTCCGGAGAGGAGGTGTTTCCGATGTAAGAAGATGGGTCATCTTGCTCGCCGATGCACTGAAGATGTTGAGGACGTTGAAAACTTTCACAGTAAACGTGACTATTGTTTTGAGAAAAGCTATCGTTGGTAGATCATGCAACGATGGACTTATGAGAATTGATTATTGAGTAATTAATTGTTTTGTAATATGTTTTGTATTGATTGTGTTGTTATATTGTTTACAACAACATTCTAAGGGGGGGCGTATGTCACAATCAATGTGCAAAGCCTCGCGTCGGGCTGCTTTGCGTCTTGACAGAATGTGCTGTTTTCATTATGGAATTCTTGAGCGGTATGTTATTATCGGTCAATGACCAGTAGTAACCTCTAATTGTGAAGTCGTTGTTCTGCAACGTAATTCTAGATCATTCTGTATCTGGAACGTTCTGTTGTTTTCACTATTGCCAATATCGTTTGTCATGATGTCACAAGGTTGTTTACGAATGGACCTCTGATTACGAAATCTGTATTATGTAACAGTCCTCTACCCCTACGTGACATTCTTTAGATTTCTTTGAACTTGCTTGTTTATGCCGTTCAATGCTACGTGACCGACGATGAGTTCGTGTGATGCAATACTACGTCACCTTCTCGAAGTTACTGGACTGAACAACCAACTATATAAATAGTGGTGTAGTTTGTGTAATGTTTTATTATTATTATAATGATTATTATGAGTTGATTATGAGAGTTGTGCTATGAGTTGTGGATTGGTAGTTGATGCAGAAATTAGAGTTATTTGAGAAGCCGTTCGTTAAAGTTCTTCAAGAAGTCAGATTATCATTTCACTAGTAGAATTATTCGACATTTAATTGACTGCTTTTCGGTTTGACCCATTAAACTGCGTCATTGAACCTTTCCAAGTCTTTTTCCTGGTAAGAGATAGAAAGAAATCGTGACACTTATTTGTGCTGTTAGTAGTCTAATCATTTATTATTTTTATTTTAATTATTTTTAGTAATTGCTATTCATTGCTTTTTTTAAGGATCGATAGCGAAAAGTCATTGCTTTTTTGGGCACTTTCGAATGGTGAAATAGTCATTGCTTTTTGACTAACGACTTCCAACCCTGAAAGACGGTACAAAACGACATCGGCTAGTGTAAAAGAAGATTAAACCGATTTGTGTTACAAGAAACAAGAGAGAGATTGTTTTTATTATTGTTATTAAATATATAAATTTTTCAACAAAAGTGGTAAGTGTAAAAAGCTGCTACAACTGGTCCAAATAACTAGAAAGCTGAAGGTCTTTCGATGAGCAGGCTATATGTTGAAGTTATAATCAAAAGCAAACATCTATGAGATAGGCAACTTTCCAATGAGACATAATTTTTCTACTTCACAATCTACGGTAATAACGGTTTCGGTTTCTATACCAATAACTAAGAATGGCTTTGAAAATAGATGAAAAAAGTGGTTTTAACTAATCATAGCTTTAGCTCTAATAAACTTTAGCACCACGATGTGTAGCCTAACAAGGCTTGATTCAAATCGACTGCGGCAACCTGTTCCCGACAATTATTTACCAAATCAAACGTCATATAAAACCGTTATGGTCTACTTAACCTAGCTGGCATCTTACGTCCTGGAAATTGCTAGAAAATGTCCAAATATTGTACCATCGGTCGTAAGACCTGATGAAATATTGCATCACTACCTTTGAACACCGGTTTGAATTGCGTGACAATGTCTTTCGTTATGACGTCACAGTACTGCGTACGTGAGTTTGAGATATTGAAAATTATTTTCGTCATTCGTAAAATTGTTGCTTGAAAATGAGTCGCAAATTTAACTGTTTTGCGTATTGCTTGCTAGCTGGACAAATTTTCCGTCTTTTATCCAAGTAATCTGTTCTGTAGTGACAAGTTTTAGTGGTGTACGGCGTTGCATCCCATTTTCGACAGCCAGGTGGCTAATTTTACAGAAATACAATTTTGAATAAACGTTTCAAAGGAGTGTTTCTTTTTCGGTCATTACATACAGACGAACGGATTCGGGAATCTTATGTTACAATTTTCCCACGAAGAGATTATTATTTACCGCTGTGACCACAACCTGATCGATTCTAAAGCCTTGTTGGATTACTTAGAGTAAAAGTTAGTATGACTTCTTTTTGAGTTTACAACGAAACAAAATTCGGACTTTTAAACAAAACCAAAACAAACAAGTTTGCGTCAAAACGAATCATTGTATTTAAAATATTTCAAAATGTAACCTACTTGTTTCGGACACAGAACAAATTGAAAATGCATAAAAAAGATTCTGTTTGTTGTAGGCCAATTCAATTTAATCAAAAAAATGAAGAGCCCAAATTGTAGCCTACTAACTAAACTCATGTTTAGAAAACTCTTAAATCGAAAATACAAAGTAACTTTTAGCAAATGGAAACCATTTTTAGCAAATCAAAATTGTTACCCAAGTGTTGACTTACAATGCTCATTACCTCTTTTAACTTATCCCCAATTGCAACCCCATTTCACCTGCATTTTCCACCGCAAATCGGCTTTTAGTACGTTTGCAAACTCATAACTTTGTTAGGCTGTTTCTAAAAAATGTGTATCCAATCCGAAGCGCTGTTTTCGCATCATTTTTTTTTATCTATCTCTCTCTTCATATTGCTTTAAAGAAGCCCCGACACATCAGGGTCGACCAATTGCCTGAAGCTTCTCTCTGTAGTTGGCATCTTCAAGTTTAAAGTTTTCCTTTGCCAGATCATGCTTCACTGCGTCTTATCGCCACTATCTGCATAATCACTAAAATGAAGACCTTTGACCTCTCAAACGTTGGTTCTGGCATGTTTCTTTGTCAAGGTCTAACTTCCACTTCCTTTTTCCAAGATCTTAAAATTTCTCCAATTCCAAATTTTTGTCTTCAGCGATCTTGAAATTTTCCCAAATTAGAGACAAAATTACAGAGGTAACAACTTATAACTTTGCAATGCTTATGATTCCATATTGAATTCAGCTCGAAAGAAAGTAAAATACTTCGCGGACTGGCACAGATTTGTGCGGACCGGCACTAGTCTGCCGACCGACGGTTGGAAACCACTGTTACATTGGATTTGGTCGTGTCAAAATTGACTTTTCTAGGGAACACACATATTGCGAAATAAAATCTATCAGAGTTTCAGAGCAATCAAAGACTGGCAAAATGTTTGGGACAAAGGCCTGTCCTTTTCAATAATGTTTTAAAACGAACTTACTGCTATATATTCGTCATCAACGTAGTTATCCTGGTCCTGGTTGTAATTTTCCATAGTATCTACAAACAAAGCAAGATTTCTAGTTATAAAGCCATTAGCATGAAGAAGTAATGTAATCTTTTTTGGAAACTGCTTTTTTAATACTTTTTTGGTTGACGCGATGTGAAATTACGATTACTGTATAATTCAGGCCTACAATTTATGTTAAGGTTTAATGTGTGCTGGCTTGAACCATTATAACTTACATAAGATGATGTAACCTACGTGATAGTCTACAATTAGGCTACAACAGGGGTGTGCAAATGTTTTCCCAGATGGGTCAGATTTGATAATGCGGAAGTGCCAGCCAACAGCCTCTAGCAATCTGTTTTTGCGTATAGAAAGACGCACGTATAGGAATATTGTATTATTTTATGTCATTTTCATGCAACAAAGCAATATTCAGGTTTAAGTATTGTTGTGTACGTATCACGTAGGCTATGATACGTTCATGGCCACCTGGAGATGCGGCCTGATTTGTCACATTTTGCAGATTTTGATTACAGCTACTGCTAGTGCTTGACTGACATTTTTTGAGATGTTTTTACTTTTTGCGGTTTCCTAATGACATAAAACTTTTTTGTTGGCTTGGGGAAGCAATAGCAAATGAGAAAAAGTAAGTTGAAAAACGCAAAATCAGACTGTTATTGAAAATTAACAGTCTGACTAAAATCTTCGAAATCAAATTTTCTTTGTTTTTCAACATGTGAAACCTATTGTGTCATCTGGGGAAAAGAATAAAGAAAGCGTAAAAATCTAAATTTTAGAAAAATTTATTTAAACGTTCACCCAAAGTTAGAAAAACTTGGAAATTTCTGCAAAATGTGACAAATCAGGCCGTATCTTTAGGTGGCCATGATACGTTAGTTAGGTTGTATAGGTTATCTGCTTTTCCATCAGAAATTAACACATCCGGAAACTTTGCAAAACACAGTTGGTTAATCTGAAGGATGAAACTGATTTCTGTACCGTCTTGATTTCTGTACCCAGGTCAAGTCTGGTTCAAGATTAGTGGTAGACAAGGGTAAAACTTCACGTAGGTGGGATTCGCTCAGTTTTGATCTCAAGCGATTCTAGTTCAAGTTTTTATACGAGAACGTTTGCTCACACAAATACGTTAAACCGCACAAGCTCAATTATTTTTGCAAACTTTTTGCATTTCTGGAAATTTGTTCTTATCCAGTTGCTGCCAAACAGGCGCAAGAGAAAAATGTTTCTGTAGGCTTCGCAGAGAAACTCACTTTCCTACGTGTGAGCGGGAGCCTCATAAGGGTTTAAGCAAAAAGAAGTGAATGGCAATAAGTTGTTTACAGTTGCGACAAAATCTCGAAAGTGATCGTTGAATTTGCTAGCAAGAAAATGAATAAATTCTTGACTTTACACACAAGAAGATAGTCTTCTGTTTGGGGCTTGTTGCCACAGATAGGCTACATGTAACTGCATGGGCACTTTTATAGCCCTACTTTACCATTGAAAATTTAGTACGACCTACACCGGTTCGGAGTCGATGAAAACTATAATGCATTACTATCATTACAATAAAATGTGTAATTGAATTATAAGTAAATGTATTACTTTGTGCGTCTATCTGTTTGATACAAAAGTGAAGGTACAATTTTTTGTAATGCATAAACACATGGCTATGCAATATTAGCCTACACAATTAAATCAAAATTAAATCAAATTATCAAAGTACTGATCAAACAATAACTTTATGACTTGTGTAAATCGCCTTTTCGGCAACATTAAGGGGGCAGTTCTACTTAGAATCGCATTTTTCGTACTTGTCAATGTCATAAATAACAATCTACACACAAAAGTTCACCCACAAACCCCAACAAACCATATACGGTATTGCTGGAAAAAGGAGGAAACAAGCTATCCAAATATATTTACTTTGTTAGGCTAGGGCAATCCATTAAGGGTTTATACCATTTTGAATTTGTACATAAAATCAACCGATTGTCCCCATTGCAGCCCTAAAAACTCGAAAATGGCTAGAGGTAGGGACTTCAAACTGCTTGGTGATCTAGTAGGGTATCCTAGCCATAAATTGATAGAGGGGATTTCTTTTAACTCTTTTTTTTTTAAATAAATTTTTTTTTATAATTGCTATGCATCGAGAGCACATTTGACTTCAGGATTTGGTAATGAAATATATATTATTCTGAATATTGAAACAAAACTCAATCATTATGTCCGTAAAGGTCTACTGTAGCCTACATCTGTTAAAAATTTTAGCAAATTCTGACAAATGCTTTTCTAGAAGAAACATTTTGTGCACAAAAACATGATTTTGAGTAAATCGCATTTGAAAAATAGAATTAGGTAAATGTATGCCTTTGACTTTAAATGTGGAATTCTTAAAAAGAATTCTTTGTATTTTCAATAAACTTGGTTAACCTTTTGAAAAGGTGGCGCTATTTAGCTTATTTATTATTAGATTTTGTAAAGGAAAATACAAGACATCTTGCAACTAACATTCTCACAAAAATGCAAATTTTTATTCACATTTTCAACTGAGGTCCGTTCAGAAAACCTTCCGTTTGAAGCATAATGAGGGCAAATGGGTAAAAACTGACTGCATATTCGGAATCTACGATAGATTTCCAATATATATCAATAAAATAAATTTGAAATTTTTTTTCTAAGTAGAACTGCCCCCTTAACCAATTTCATGCATCAAAACGTTAAATCATTCAAGCAAAAAGTCTTTTGGTCAAAGCAAAACCAAAACTCAACAAAACTGTGGTTCCATATACAATTAAGCATAAAAGTGGTAAGTAACTTAAAGTAAGCATACATACAACATACAAGAAACTTAAAAAATAACTTTGTTCCTTAGGTTTATCAAGCAAGAAGAAGTAGTTCGATATCTGACTGCGATGTGCCCATCACTGCCCAGAGTAAAATTTATCAGAGTTGCCATCTTGGCTTTTTTTCAAAATCATGCTAGAGCTATAGTAACTACAAAAGTGCATTTCATTTTCGTCTAAACTTTTCGCTTTTGATAGCCTACCTTTTCCATAATCTGAATTTCCAGTATGGTGTGTATTAAATTCTTTATCTGAACGTGGAAAGTTATATCCACAATGGCAACCCCGTTGAGACCACACCCATGCTGGAATCCCCATAAGGATTGAAATAATCCAAACCTGATAAATGTTTAAAATAAGATAGACTATCAGTGTTCCAATAGGTCAACATAGTTAAATAATAACATACTACCACATCCATTTTGCATTTCAAGCTATATGCTCGTAAACGCTGCAGTCTTTAGTTAAATGATGACAAAGTAATTAACTTCAAGAAAAGTTTTGCATTAAATTAATGCCCATAAAATACTGTAGGCTACTCAGCTTTTTGTGGTGGGTTTAGGTACCTAGGCTTGCGCTTGGTGGTTGAGGAATTTGATTAAGTAGACGGTAAATTCATGGCAAAATTAATTTGAAACATATAAAGATTTTTCAAAAACAGTAAAGTGACATTGTGTGCCCAATGTTCATCAAAACTTCACCTGGTTTCTATAAACTACCACTTACGGCAATTGTTATCATAACAGCGTTTCCATGAGTTCGCAATTTTCTCCAGAAAGCCGATACAGGATGCACGATAGCCACATATCTGTCAAAGCTCATAACCTGAATAACAGGACAAGAAAGGATTGGTGGGTTTAGGTAAACAATCCTAAAACAATGCGGCTTATGTCGCCAACTATTTTTTTACACTGGTGCGTTCGGTGATCATCACAGAGATATACATGTAAACTTTGTGAACTATTTTTTAAGTATTTTAAGATTTGCTTACTATGAAATAACTTGCAGAAATAAACTATGGTAGTTTGAATATAAAAAAATCTTAGCATAGCTTATTCAACTTTCTAAAGCAATATGATAGTTGGATGGTAGTTTTAGTTGATTTTTGATTCTTTACCCTCGGACTGACAAAGCCGTTGATAGATAATTCCAGGTAGTTTCGCATACTTGTAGAGGCTTTTGACGCACGGCCGGTTACCGAGATTGTCAGAGTGACGTTTCCGACTGTTGAAATGCTGTTGCTGGGGAATTATTCCATCCTTTAGGTGCCACTGAATGGAGAGCAGTCCTGAAATGCGTTGCTCAAACGCACAACCAGAGTGCCAAACCACCGCCACTGGGGCAAGAGTCCGACGCTTAGCCACTGAGATAACGTATCGAGGTTTCGTATGGGGTCAGTCAAACACATGCTTGGAAATGCAGTACCGGTGAGTCAACAGGACCTATTTAACCAGAGCAATCACCCAATAAGTTAATCCTATATGATAGCCTTTAAAACCGTTGCGTTAATATTTGTTAAAAGCTGTGGACATTTGTTCATTGTTTTCAGGGTTGTATGAAACCAAAATACTTCAAAAATCTTACTACTCTTCAAAAGTTTGAAATATTTGTTTTCTTTTAAAAAATTTTGTTTCTTGAAGTTGCTTCAAAATAAAATTTTTGCGATGAATTTCGTTTTAATCTTAAAGATTTACTTGGAGCAGCTCTGTTTTTTTGTGTTGTTGGTCCCAACCTCACGCCTGGAAGTGAAGAAAAAAGAAAAAAAAATGCTTGTTTCCTACATTTATTCTAAAATATTACAAAACCGCTTCCTGCTCTTTGAACTAATTTGCTTTTAATAACCTATAGGTATTTAGCACATATTCCCATCAGAATAGCACAATAAACAAGGGGGTTGAAAACATTACGTCAGAGTCACTCAGACTACTTGGTGGTCAGCAGAGGCGTAGCTAGGGAATGTGCTGGAATGTGCCGCCCGGGGCGGATTCAGATTTTGCCGCCCCTTCAAGAAAAAGCATGTGAAAATGAAATGCGTTTTTTTATCAGATTATAATCAAAATCAAAAATCGTAGTCTGAAAGTGCCGCCCCCAAACGTGCCTCCTTGGGCAGTCCGCCCCCCTAGCTACGCCACTGGTGGTCAGACAGCAGTCCCTACGATTAAAGAAAAACTTAGGAGGAATAAATTTATTTCACTTACTGTCAGAAAAAGAATTCCTGCATAGTAATTGGTCATGAAGAAAGACTGGAAAGCTTTGCAAGTCCAGTCCGGAAATGACCAAAATCCTATTATATGTTCATGACCCCTCAATGTCAATAAACCAAGAAATATAGAATCAGCAATAGCTAGCTGGAGGACATACCTATCATAAAGAAGACATAAAAATGTTTTTTTTTATTTAAACCTTATTATTCAGGAAAAAAAATAGAAAAAAAGTTAAACATCGTAGATTAAAGACCATGTTCCTTTGAGCCTTTATTCGGCTGGATAACGATCAATTGAATTAAAATGAGCAGTATTGTCAAGACCATCAGGAATGTCACTTATGTGAGTAAACCGTGGTCTATCTTTGCATACAACACTTTAAGATTTTGAATGACAGTCCAGAAGCAATAATGGAAGAGTTTCCTTTATTTTAGCGCTAACATACAGTAGTATGAGACTATATCAAGTTACTTTGAATAGTGCATGAATGCCTGGCAATCACTGTAAACCAATCACCCCCACGGTACTTTTCTGCGAATTGCTTCAGCTATGCTGTTAATACAATGACTTAGTGCAATCTTGAAAAAAATGTCACTGAATGGCTTCTTTGCGGTTATGAAAACGAAGGCTTTGTAACAAAGTCTTTTCAACAATTTTTAAGTATAACTGCAACAAACTGATGAGACGTTTGTAGTGACATTAAACAGATAAAGCACAACTGGATATCAACATGGTAGGCTACAAGGTAGCACTCAAAACCATCAAAAGTTGATTTTCCAATTGGATTAAAAAGTTATTGTTTCTAACGCAAACTTTTCTATCTAACAAAGCATGTATAGTTAATTTAGTTATGATAAATAATTTTTTCAATCAGAATATTTTTCTTCAGCTCTGTTTTAACCACACCACTAACGAAAAGTGACCAAGATTTGTCCAAATCTAATTATATAATAGTTATAAAAACTTGCTTGTATGACCAGCAAGTCAACTTGTTGAAAAAGTCAAAAAGAAGCCTATAGATTAAGGTTGATGTTGACAAAGCATGTCAAAACTGATAGAGTGTGAATGTGAAGACAGAAGTGAAGAAATATGCAGCTGCAGAGTTGTCAGCAAACGCAGCAATATTTTTGTTCTAAATCCGGCCACTCACAAAAAAGACAAGCCTAAATTTGGCCTGAAACCGAAACAGCCTGAAGAATGCCAATCATTTTGGCATCACTGAATCGTCTACAACACAATTCTTGGGAATGAGATAATAACATTGCAAAGCGATTTTGAACTCAAACCGAAGTTCAATATCTCGAATAAATTGTTCTGGCTGTAGAACTAAATCAAAGAGAAATATCCTGACGTGTGGAATCAGGTCAAAACTTTTTTCATTGCCTTTCCCAGCTCATACTTGGTGGAGCGTGCTTTCAGTGCCGTGACAACGCTTCTGAATAACAAAAAAAAACTTATGACACAGTTAGACGAGGACATTAAAGATTGCTCCTATCCGTCCTGAAACCCGCTATCGAGAGGGTGATGACAGTGTACCAGCCTCATTCGGCTCATTAGAGTAGGACTATAAGTTGTGATGAATGGAAAATAACGTTGGTTTCACTTTTATGTCGAAAGGGTTTTTGATACTCTGTTCATTGTCCAAGGGGGCTCTATTAAAAAAGTTTGGAAAACACTGACTCTACAATATAGCAACTGATGAATAATTTGCTCTAATTGCTAATAAATGACTTATTTAAGCATGAAGGACCTGTTGAAGAGTCAGTTCTATGGTTTGTTTAAAATTGTTTTTCAGATGCGATTTACTCAAAATGACATTTCGGACAACAATTGCTAACTACTACAAACATACCAGTGAAAATTGGCGAAAAGTTTGCAGAGATGTTCAATACACATAGGCTACACACCTATGCAAACTTTGACTGAGCAATTTTTAAATATTTGCAAAAATAAACATTTTGTTGAAGAAAACGTGAAAGAAATTTTGCTTTTTTCGTTAGCTTTTCTTGAAATCTCACATTTAAAAAAAATAAAGCAAAAAACTAATCTCTGAATAAGTTTGTTGCCAGTGTACCCTACGAGTACTAACACTTCAATAAGTTTGATAGCATTTTGTCAAGTCCTTGGTCGGTTTTTTATCCTTGGTCAGTTTTAGGGATTTTGTAGAGATAGTCAGAAAACTTTCAATTAAGTTTAAAAGGCTGTAACTTTTTAATGTCATTGCCAATTTTAAAAACATTAACGTTTTTGGACAGCTTGTCACAAGATCATTCCGGCAATATATAGTTTGTTGTGACTTGGATGAAAGTTAGATGTGTATGTACGCATTTACTCCGAACACTATAACTCCAGTTCTAGATAGGTGTGTCCCGTTAAGTGAATGGAAAGGCTAGTCCGATCGGTCTTTGTGTCTACCTTCAGGCATGTCATTTGTCTTAGACTTGGACATGTGTTCTCTGTAAGTGTCAAACGAACGTTAGTTTGATCGGCTTGGAAGAGGTCTCACTTTTCAGAAATAGTCGACGGTTTTACAATAGGGTTTAGGTCTAAAGAAGGTTAAAGACAATAATACAATATAGTTGCAATAAGGCTTAATATGGTTAAAGACAATAGGGTTTTGGCTACATCAATATCTATTATAAATTAATGAAATTTTAGTCTAAAATTGACTAGAAGATTTTCAAGCCTAAATCTGACCGAAACCTCGCGCTAAAAGCTTGACTCGATTTTAAAAAATGCGCATATTTTCTGCTCTAGTCAAAACTATAAACAGATAAAACCAAGCAATCACGCGGAATTTAACATAATATATTAAACTGAACATAAACTATAAACTACGAACGTTTTCAGCCATACACATGTTGGCCCTTTTCAAGTAACGAAAAAATAACTCTTTCTTGTTTTAACTTATTTTTTCGTTACTTGAAAAGGGCTAACATGTGTAATGTGTATGGCTGAAAGCGTTCGTAGTTTATAGTTTATGTTCAGTTTAATATATTATGTTAAATGCCGTGTGGTTGCTTGGTTTTATCTGTTTATGGTTGAAACAGTCACCACTTTACCAAAATTGTACCAGTCAAAACTATGTTCAAATGTTTTACTAGGTGCATTTCTCATGGAAGATAGTTGAGCATTTGGAGATATGAAAGTTTTTCTTATTGTGGTTGAGTTTATTTCACGGTTAACTAACATGAACAGCATGTTTAAGAATCGATAGCGACTGCAACGCCAAATTTCATGTCAAACCATAAGTTTGTGACTGTACAGTGTGCAGGATATGTTTATTAGTCGAATTCAGTTACCGGATGTGTGTCAAACGCCTCTGCATAGCAAGATAAAATTGGTAAACTTTGGTTCCTGAAAAAAACAAAAACAGATCATTCACATGCAGCTACATACATGTAGGTTGCTACCTTGATTACAATTTTATGATTTCCTTCTGACACTGGCAAGGCGATAATGGAACGTTTAACTCTGACGTAGCCTACGTGACAAAAAAATGCTATGAAAAGTGATAAAAGAATTGCGTATCGATACTTTGGCATATTTGTTCTTTAGACAAGTATCTGTATTTTCGAAAAATCTTGTATAAAACACAACAAATGCGATTATATACAGTATATCGTTCTTTGTGCAGTTTATTCGTCTTTTTTTTACTGTTTATTTTTGAGATTTTGTCCGAATCAATCCAACTATTTTTTAATTTGTTTATTTGTTTATTTATTAAGTTTTAAATGCGCTCATTTAACTCTTTGTTCTATCCAGTTATATAAATCTAAGTGGCTTACTGAGAAATCTAATAATCAAAACTCGTAGGCTATGAGTTACTATTTGTTTATGATAGGTCTGCAGCAATTATTATATAACCATACACATCACACAGATATTCAGCAAACTAAATTCCTTGTCAACATTTGTGTTGTTTTTTGTAGAAAGTGAAAACGCTTTGAACAACGTCCAATAGTCTGCTATCAGCCATTAGCTTGTCTGCTTCTAACACCATTATGAAACTAAAACCGTAATTGGTTACGTATAAAGTGAAAATGGTTTGGATAAAAAAGCTTTAACAATTTCTGGTCTTAAAATCATATCGGACCGGGGTCCAAAAGTGGGCCTACCTCATGAACCCCCTTATTTATGCCACTGGGGCTAGTCTTAATGAAGGCACCGCTTCGGAAAGGTTATAGGCCTACTGTACAAAGATGACGAAGCCCATCCCTACAATCAGTCGGCCGCCATGCAGCAATGCTAATGGGCATCATGCAATATTGAAGAGCTTTTAATGGTTAAGAAGCTTTCAATGGATTGGACCCATGTTAGTATAAAAAAGAATAAGTGTCAACTTCCTTGAGGTATAAACAATTACAAATATCCAGACAATGTTTGTACTACAACGGACCTTTGAAATCATATAGTAGTGAGAGCAATGTAACTTATAAAATTAGTCAAGAATTCAATATCACTAGGCTACTTGAAGTAAAATAGTTACTGGGAACTGGCACAAAACATGAACATACCCAAATGTAGTTTGTTCAGTCGCAAATAACTTTGCGATGTCAAAAGAAAGATTGATTGAATCTTTATCCTCGGACTGGGAAAGCATCCTGTAGAGCTTAATCCTGGCAGTTTCGCATACTTGTAAATGTAGAGGCTTTGAATCACTGACGCAGGCCCGGTCACCGAGATTAACAGAGTGAAGTTTCCGATTGTTGAAATCTTGTTGCCGGGGAATTATTCCATCCATCAGATGACGCTGAATAGAGAGCAGTCTTTGGAATGCGTTCCTCAAGCGCACACCCCGAGAGCCGAACCAGCGCGGCTTGATCTTGAAGCTTCTTCGTTCCAGAAGTCACGCGCTAACCAATTGAGCTATCGAGGCGGACGAAAAACCTTTTGAAAGACATTGATACAAGTCGGAAAATATTTTATTGCAACATAACTGAAAAAACAAACGTTCCTTCCATCTTACCAATGAGAAATGCTTTTCTTGAAATCTCTCAACGTAAAAATGACAAATATTGCAATGCCGTTGAGGATGAGTCCCAAAATTGAAATTGTCAGTTCTAGCCTTCCCAACACAAGATAGGGCTTTGCAGGGCAGATATCGTCGGTCATTTTCAAAATTTCCGCCAATGTAAGATTTTCTAAATTGGAATATTGATAGATAAGTTGTATGATATATACCATAAGGACCAGTAATGGACTTACTGAACAAAATTTGGTTAGAGAAATTGTATTTTCAACTAAGCAAACTTGTAAAAGAAAATAGACAAATTGAAATGTAGTTTTAACTGATTCTTTTTTTATGACCGCAAAAACATTTCAGTAACTTATGTTGAGATAAAGTTTTGTATGATCTTGTATTATAATGTTGCGTGGTCTATAAGTTTTGAAACTTCGTCCGAGGTGTCCCACCTTCCTTTGGAATACGAGGTATATTTCAACTCATACCTCTACTAATACTGAAAAAGTTAATTTAATCGGTAACTTTTCAACAGACAATGTGTTTACATTTGAAAAGTGCACTATCTATAGTTTCTTTGTTTTTGAAACTCCATAAAAAATACGTCTTATATTCAATGGTGGAAACACGCCTGCCCAGTTTCACCAGATAGGTTCATGACAAGTAATTGGTTGAGCAAGCTAAGCAAGCGAGAAGTTGTGCAAAAATGATAAAAATGGATTTTTGTTTTGATTTTTTTTGGGAGGGGGGGGGGTAAACACGTAACTAAATGCCTCTTTGGATACGCTACTGCCAAGTGCAGGCGATTTTATTTACTCGCTGTGCATTTCCTGCCATATGAAGATGGGCTTCACGTTGACTACAGTGGAGTAATAATTTATTAAACGAGAGCTGAAAAGCTGATGTATCTGTCGACCAGGGCCTCTGAAAGAAATTTTTACTAGGGGGACGAAGAGTCTTTCCGGGCCCCCCTCTCACTCTGGGCCTCCTTTGTCATGGGAAAAACGCCTGATGTGCGTATTACAAACCATACAAAACTTTACTGCAGAATTGGACATCTGTGCCCAATAATAGTATCAGGCTGCAATAAAACTATTATTTAGTGTTTTGTGCATATCATGTGATCTGTCCCAAGCCAATTTGTGTAGGCCTATCTTGCATTGAATTCGTGTGTCAGTATTGTTGTTGATGGTGCTGTTGAGAGGTGTCGCTTGTACAGCTTTAATGAAAAATTTTCAAATGCATTTATTTATTTATCTTAGATGTAGCCTGCAATTGGATCGGAGTGTGTAGCCTCTACTTAGATCAGTGGTTCTCAACGGGGGTGGTACCGCGCCCCGGGGGGGCGTTTTGGCTTTTCAGGGGGGCGGTATGATTACTTCGGATTAAGGAGGGCGTTTTGATTATTAGGGAGCATTCTGGTTTGACCTATCTACCACCCAGAGTAACGATTTCGTCAAAGAGCTCGTATCGTCGTGGTAGCATTTCCTACCTCATACCTGGTGGAAAAGGGATTCAGCTGTGTTGTTCTGCTGCATACCAATACCAACCCACTTGACATATCCATAAGAGGTGATCTTCGAATGTTTCTCACTGGCTTTACACCGGATGTGGAGAAACTGGCACTTTCTCACCAAACCCAAGGTTCACACTGACTACCAGTAGGCCTATAGGCTAGGCCTACCGTTTTCATGCTCGCAAATATATATTTGCTTTTCATCAAATATAGTTACTAGTCTCTAAAACCCTTACAGCCTGTTTCACCCTAAAAGGGAATCATCAAAAGGCCCTTATTCTAATATAAATAAAATTCTATCTGAATAAGGACCTTTTGATGGTCGGATGGTCCCCTTTTTAGAGTTAAACAGGCTGTAAGGGTTTTAGAGACTGGTAACTAGCCTATGTTTGATGTAATTCGCTCTGCTTGGCTTTTTGCTTGGCATAGAGCACTTTTTGTAGTATTAACAGCATTTTTTGTTTAATATTCGGTTTTCATAATTAATCGTTTTTGTTGGGGGGCGGTAAAATTGTGCCAGTTCATGAAGGGGGCGTTGGGCCAAAAAAGGTTGAGAAACACTGACTTAGATGTAGCCTCTACGAAATCGGAGTGTCTAGGGAGCTGACTTTGTTCAGCCTCCATCTCTATGGAGATGCCTCAACGCGGTGTAGACTAGATGTGAACCCAGGCTAAAAACTAGGCTCATTTCTAGCAACTCCTGGGGCTAATAGACACACGCAAAAGTCCCCAACGGCATTTTTTGGCAGAAGAGGGAAGTGTCTGATCGGCAGGCATCCTGTAAGACGGGCCTCGATGAACAGAACACCCGGCAGCCGTTGCAACCAGTTCCCCTGAAGCTGCACGTTTTGATTTTATTGGACCGCAGTAGACATGGAGCTGGCCAAGAGCGTGTGCGTAGCCCTCGCGTAGTCACGACCACCTTAAACAACCATACAAGCGAATGGCCTTTGTCTCAATTTGGATCTGGACCAAACAAATCCCAATGGCGATGATATCACGGGTAACGGGGAAGGCTTGATAGAGTTGGAAGCCCCCAGCCCGGTTTCACACATTGGTGGCAGATCTATGATGATTGTGTCTCAATGAACTGCGGTGACATTGGGTTCCGGTAGCAAGACCTGTGTCTAGGCTGGCCTATCAAGGATTTCCTGCCAGAGTTGGCAAGGACCATCGTATGTGGAAGGGTGCCATACTGCCATAGGCCATCACGGTATTGGGACATGCAATGCAAACGGAGAATGACGACGACAATTATTCCTGATGAGGACACTATGTGGTGTCGAAAACGTTGGATTTAGTGTTTTTTTTCTTGTTTTTTTGTGTGTTTAATAAAACATGTTAAATCCGTTAACGTTACTGAGTGTTACATGTATCTGGTACAAGCTTGTTAAAACATAACCAAATTAATCATCTGACCAATAACCTTTCGTCATTAACTTTTGCATTCACCACATCCACATGTCTAGGTGAACAAAGTAATTTTTTTTTGCTCACGCTCCGCCATTGCTCCGAAAGTATTGACTCCGGCTTATGCTCCAACTTCTAAACTCATTTTGAAGTGAAATAAGCGTGAAACTATCTTTTTCAAATAGTTTTTAAAAACACTAAAAAAAAAACACCGGCTTTTTCTCAAACCAGCTTTTGCTACACTATGCCCCCCCCCCCCCCCCCCGGACAGGAGAATAACCAACTTTTATGACTTAATTTGGGGTGCTTTTGACAAAACATTTTTGCACATAAAACATTAAATCACCACTTTGGGCTCCTAATTTGCTCGCAATGCGCCCAATTACCTTTTCGGGCCCTTTTGCTACATTACGCCCCCCCCCCCCCCCCCCCTTCCCAGGGCTAAAGAATAACAACTTTTATGCTTGATTTTAGTCGTTTAGGATGGTTTTAACCAAACATTTTTGCGCATAAACTATACAGTCACAATTTCGGGCCCCCCAACAAACACATGCCTGGGCCTACAAGGGTACGCCGTATCCCCCTTTCATAGGCCTTGCTGTCCACTGTCAGCAGTGGCAAACGTCTTTCTCGAACTAAGACATGACATGTTGAGTCAAATGCAGCTGTGCCTTAGCTGCTAGTTTCAAATCAAATACTCCGACCAAGTAGTGTTTCTAGAAAAAAAAAGTTAAAAGGTGCGTCAAAGTTTCCACCAAATCAATCTAGTCGCTTCTTTCGACTTTAATTTTTACGTTGTCCATTTTGCATTAACAATTTTTGTTTTGTTGAAACTTTGGTGGACCCGTGTACAGATTTGTTTTCTAAATCCAATATAGGCTACTGGCCGAAAGTCAGAGTAACATGTGACTGTCAAATGAGAAAGGAATTCAGGTGGAAATGCCACAAGAAAAAAAACACAAAATGATGCACGATAAAAAATGACATAACCTACTTCAAAAGGACACTGAGATATGGCGAAAAACAACCAATACCAACACGGCAATACCTTAGTGTTTTCTTTTTCCTCGTTTATACATTTCTCCTTTATCACAAGTAGCCTATATTCTTTTACATAAGAAGTGCATAAAAATACGGTGCAGCTACTACAACCGAAAACAAGCAGTCGGATAAAAATTACGGCAGGGATCATTTTAAGCAGAAAAAATCAATTGTGCAAAAAAGTGGTAAAAATGTAGGCTATGCTAAAATTTCAGCTAAACGTTGATGAACGGATAGCACCGTATTTATTTTGAGTTAAAAAATTTAACATTTTTGCAAAAGCGTTCAGGCAGATCAAAAACCGAATGATGTATTTGATAAATGCGACAATACATAAATCAGAAAATACTGTAAGTTAGCTAAACATAGGTTAGCCAATAATGTAGGCTATATTCTATAATAGGGTGCTCAATTAAGCGCCATCAGAACCAAACTCCAGTGTTGACGAAATATGGTAAAAATATAACTTTTTTAACTTCTTAAAACATGCTTTATAACCAATTTTAAGTAAATTAGGCTACAACTTGTAAGCTATAAAAGCGCAAGGATAAAAATATGTAGCATTTCTAAAAATGTTAATCTACATACCACTAATTTTAAACAAGGCTTCGGTCAAATTTGCTTCACTGTGAGAAGTGAAGTATTGCTGTAACTTTTCTTGGATTGAAAGCATGGCAGCATCTTGCGACATCTTGATTTCGCAATAAACAACATGCGCAACTTAAACAGCTAAGCCAAGGACAAAGAGAAAAATACAAACGATTTTATTATGTTTATTTTTTGATAATTATACAAAAACAATGCGACAGAAAAGTTTAATCAACCTCTTTTGACAAGGAAGTTTAGCTTACTAGTAGGCTATACTTGTTTCAGTTTATTAGTTAGAATTGCTTACAGTCGTATTTGTACACAAATTGATATTGGTTCTTTTATTTGGAGGTCTGATTTAACTTTCCCTGCGTGGCATCTCTAGATTCATACCAATACAATGTAGCCTTTGCTTACATTGATTCCAAGTCAATTGCAAGTGATAACATAACAAGACAAAGCTAAGTGATAACCCAGACAGCAAATCAACCGTTTTTTTTACATTGATTCAAGGTCTGCAGACGTTGAATCAATGTAAAAAACGGTTGATTTGCTCTCTTGGTAGTTGTTGTTTGTTTGGATTATGAAGTTCCTTTGAAATTAAGAAGTATACAGGAAAGATTCAACGTCACTGTATTGATTTTGTTTTTGGAAAAAAATGGACGTCGTTAGCCTACTTTCAAGCAAAACCACCTGATCATTTCACAACATAAACAGTAAACATGCTTGCGTAAAGCAGCAAGAGTAAAATCATGCATAAATCGGTATAAAAACAAACAAATCTACAAATACTAACCTCATATAAAAAGAGATCAATCCAGAAAATAATATGAATCGAAGTACTTTTGCTCTTTTGTTGACAAGCTAAGCAAACTGAATCGTGGACCATTTCTTGAAAGTAAAGTTATCACAAAGAATAAACGCCTCCATTTCCCAGCGAGGAGTGGGTTGTTTCCTTTTCCTTAATTAATCAACCTAAGAGCCTACTCCATTTTCAATCCAGATTAGTTTACTTGGCTCTTAAATAAAATGGATTGACACAAGCGCAAAGTTTGCGTACGTGAAAAGTAAAACGACGTAATAATGACACTAAGTTTGCAGCATAGATGTGCAGTTCAAAATCAAAAAAATAGCAGGAGCTGCAGTTGCATAACTGAGAAAATTGCTGTGCAAAGTCATTGCAAAGTCAAATAAACTCTTTCAGGTTCAATCAATCTTTGAGGAACACACCGCCGTGTCATGTGACCCTGTCAACAAACCACTTTACTTTGTAAAACCAATGAGTGATGCATACATCGAAAATGGCTTACAGCTTCCGACATAAACTGACTGATTTTTGTTTGGTGAATTCGATCACGTCATTCACGGACTTGCAGGTTTGTTTGTTCCGATCTGCTCCAATATAATAAGGTTAAATCTATGTTTTAAAAACTTGCTTACAGAATAATTTTCTCTCAAGAAACACAACCGTTCCCCATTTTTGTTAATATATTCACAAAGCTTGTTGGCTGTTCAGGTGAGACTTAAATTGCATCGCATATTATTCTTCATGAGTAGTCTTCACTTTTTTACAGTGACTTCTGTGAGAAGACAATGAACGTCGTATTGCATCGGGCATTAGACAGTGCCTTGTTGCTACCTCCGTGGCCCTGAGCGAGAATCATTTTGGATCTCCTATCAGCGCCATAGTAGAAAATAATAAACCTACGATAATGTAGTTAATATTTGTATGACATCACTAAGGAAAGGAAGTTTTCTTGTATGGACGCCAAGTTTGTATTTGGTTTGTTGATGAGCAGCTTAGTAAACAAGGCACACGTAAATTACGATAAACAATAAATAACGACTGCAAATAAGCTACAAAAACCAAAATCTTGATCTTGGGACAGTGAGCTATGATATTATTCAAATACAAAAAAACACGCTCACAAACCTCACTAACACAAACGTTTCAACATTATATTACATAAAACGGCAACAATTTTTTCTTTTGCCACAAAACTCATTCTAACACATTCTAATAACGCTCAAGAATCCATCGACACTAATTTGTGTGTAGTGATCAGTGACGTACCGTGACCACTTTGACAGGGTGTTCAGTCACGGCAAAGCAACAGCGGGGGGGTCTGGGGGGCCTCCTCCAGAAATATTTTAAAAATAACATTGAATTTGGTGCGTTCTGCGTTCTGAACATGAACAGAACTGACAAAAATAATGTTGTCGGAATGGAGAAGAATACAAAATAGATATTTATTTGACAGCGCCTATTGAATGAAAGACTTAATAATATCAAACATTAAGTTGCATTTCTAAAGTCACATACTTCAGTTCAGTTTTTATTTCCCACCATCAAAACGAACAATATTACTTGCCATAACACAGCAGGAGTCTGAAAAAACGCAAAAGTTAAAGCGTGCTCGAGATGGAAATGATTTACTTCATGCAAGGATTAGGCACGGTTGCAACACCTTGAGAAATGTACAAGCGAATTAAAAACAAACATGTAGTAAAAGCGGATGTAGTCTAAACGCAGCTTTAGCCACTAGCCAATTTTTTTATTATCAGTACCGGTATCATTTTGTTCATTGGCTTCACATTTTAATATATATAATATATTATATACCGTACCGGTGGTACACCCAAGACGAAACAAACATAGGCAATAATTAATGTTAGACTAACCAAGAGACACAGAAAGCGACTTTGAGTCAGCTGGCACTTGCTACATAATTAAGGTGTTTCAGCAATAAGGTACAATACCAGTAACATACAAACACTCTAACTACAAAACGATTAGATGTGTTGTTTTAGAATGGTGCATCAATGATATTGGCTGTTGCCATAAGCTTTGTTGCAGATTCAGACAAGCTAGTCCTAATTTACTGGCACTTGGTGCATAAAAAACATTTTATCTTATCTTGTTTCCAACTCTGATCACCTCAAACTCTAATCCAACAAGCTAAAACTTGCTATTGCCTGGGATTCCCCCAATGACGCGCCAAGGTGTGCAGATCAGCGAGTGCACAGCCTGGCTAACCTAAAACCATTGCTGTTTTCGCTGCCTTGTGACGTCATTTTTCTTAATTGTTTATTTTAAATAGCACTCGCCAAGCTGTCAGTGCACACCCAGCTTAAAGGTAATGACCGAAAAAAATTAAAGGCAATGACCTTAAACGTTGGAGTATTAAAATTAGAAGGGGACGAGTTTTGCAATTGAAAAGAAAGCAATCAGCATGCAGCAAGATGTTAGAATATCATGAAAGTAAAGAACATCGACAACCGATGGAAGTTTTCTTTTTTTCTGGATTTCTTGGGGTGTTCAGTGCACACCTTGAACACCCTGAATGTACGCCACTGGTAGTGATATCTTTCAAAGTATATCAAGTGCATGCGAAGGTATGGACCAACCTCAGAGAAATAGCATGTAGCCTGCAAAGCTAGCTCTAAACGGAAAAAAATGACACTTTGCACATATCCGCAGTGAAATTCAAAAACTAAAGAATGCATACTGCTGTTGAAACGCAAAGGTTGATTTTGTGACCCCCTGAGACTGTTGGCTCGGGGGAAGGGCAGGGCCGGATTTAGCTGATGGGGGGCCCCGTGCAAAAACCACCTCTGCGTCTACAGTAGCATTAATCCAGCATTGCACTGCACAGCATTTTGCAGAAACTTCAAAGACTGAAAAAAAAATAAATATCCTAACACAAAATCAAATCTTTTCGACGTAGGGGGCCCTTCAAAAGTCGGGGGGCCCGGGGCACTTGCACCTTCTCCCCACCCCCTAAATCCGGGCCTGGGGAAGGGAATGGTCTTGCAGTTCAGTTTGAAATAATTGTTTTTAATAGTTCTGCTAACTGCAATCATTTTAAGATAATAATAATACATTCAAAAGTGCACATAACAAGGCTGATAACTTGGTTAATTTTACTCGACTACTCGAGTTTCACTTCACAAAGTTGGCCGATTTGCAAGATTAGCCTACGTGTTAATTTCATGCTTAGCAAAGTGTAAAGTTTTCCGGACAACAAAGACTTTCTTAACTCTAACTTTCTATCATTGTTCTTCTCTTTCGTCTTTACTGGTAGTCTTTGTACGGCGACAGATCAAAAATATTTTTAGTTTCTTCCCCAAACTCACCAAATTAATCAATTTGTACTTAACGCTCATTTTTCGCTTTCACTTTCCAGTTAACAGCCATGGAAAGTGACAGAAAATTGTTGCAATGTGACAAGTGACGTCAATTGTTTTGAAATCACATACAAAATTACAGTGATGACCATTAATAGAAGTAAGCTATGCCCCAGAGAACAAAATTAAATTGATAGGGAGGTCCAGTGGGTACTTTTTAACTCGGGCCCAGGATGATTTCAGTGGCGCGTGACCTTTCCAAGAGGCTCAAAAATTAAAGAAACTACCGCACATTCTTTGGATATATTACGTTTTTCTTAGAAGTGACTTGATTTAGGGTCCGAGGATCCCGTTGGTACCGAGCCCAAACCATCCTCTCAACGAGCCTGAACCTAGTAAAAAAAAAAAACGATTCTTCAGGCAGGAATAAAAGTCTTTGTCAGAATATTGAGAGTTTTTGCAAATAGTTTGTCAGTGAAGCTTGCAAGTGTCACAAAAAATGGAAAAACGGATCGATGCCTTCGAGCTCTGGTCATACAGGCAAATGTTAAAAATTTCATGAAAACAAAAGATCACTAACGATGAAGTATTATCCAAATTTAATTCAAGCAAAATTCTCTTACAAATAGTCAAAAGAAGAAAATTAAAGTAGTTTGGACACACAATAAGGCAAAACTCGTTACAAAGATCATTAATAGAAGGGAAGATAAACGGTAAAAGAAACAAAGGTAGACCAAGAATGATTTGGACATCAAACATCACTAAATGGGCAAAATTAAGTTATGGAAATGCAGTACGAACAGCTCATGGTCGAGAACAATGGCGCATTGTATCCAACCCTCAATACGAGGAAGGAACATAATGATGATGATGATGAAGCTTGCAAAGCTTTGCAAGATTGTACGGTTCAGTTTTTTTTTTTTCTGTTGAAAATGTCAAGAAAAAGCAGACGTAAAGAACTTTGCAAACTGAGAAAAAAAGGTTTTGCCAATAATATGAACTGGTACAGTATGTTGTTTACTACCTAATTTCATGTAGCAGCAACACAAAAACTTTTGGTTCTATGTTTTAGATGAAAATGCTGGCTTTGGAGAATAAATTCCAACCGGATACACCTACAGTAAAATGAGGAAGAAGCACTTAGAAGAATAGCATGGGATGATCTAGTATATATTAATAAAATGGAAGATATAAGAAAGTCCGAAAAGATAGGCTTAATCGATAGGTTTGCTTTTAAAAAAATATGATAGACCATAATAGACCTAGTGCAGTCGTTTTTATTTTTAGTTTAATTTTACAGGGCTGGGTGAAAGGGTTTGAGTGAAACTTTTACAATGAAAAAGTTTGCTTACTCCACAGGCTAAAAATTTTACCTGGTTGAAAAACTACTGACATACAGTAGGAAAATGAGCTCATGAAATAATCATGATGTCTACATTTTATTTTTTTTTAAGTCAAAAAAGTAACCAGACTATAGTAATCAATTTTTATTTTGTGGTCATGGTAATAACATACGACAAAAAAATCGTCTGGTCGGTTAGCTCAGTGGTCAACCGGTGGACTTTTTACTCGAAAATAACTCAAGATAATGTGGCGCTGTGGTGCAGTTTTCTGGGTGTGCACTTGAGCAACTCACTTTATGACTACTCTATCTTCAGCGGCATTTAGTGAACAGAATAATTTATAGCCTAAACATGCGGAAACTTCACTCTGCCAATGCCGATAACAAGCCCTGAGTCAAAATTCTCTACAAGTGTGAGAAACTGCCCGGTATAACCTATCGGAGGATTCGTTAGTCCGAGGATGAAGATTCAAACCAATCAAGCAACCACTGCTAAACACAGGTGCAACACAATTGACAGCTGGAAAAAGCAGAGACTTGAAGTCATCGAATTACTGTAGTTCAGCGGTTCTCAACCGGGGGTCCGGGGAACCCAAGCCAAGGAGTCCGCAAAATGTTTTCCGGGCGTCCGTGGAGGTTTCCGAATTTGCAGTACGATTGATAAATTACGACATTTAATAATTGGTTGTTCTTTATTTGTGCACATTAAAGTATTATAGTGATTCTTAAACTGTGCGACCCAATGCCTGATGAGTCGTTTGAAATTTTAAAGGGCGTCGCACAAAAGCTTGGTGTCCCAACTAAAAATAAAATCATATAAGAGAGTTAAATTTTTGCATAAGGCTGTGTAGGCTAGGTTAAACTTAATGCTTTTGAGACAGTAGATTATTGATCAAAACTTAATTCAGAAATAAAGAGTCTAATTCCGAAAGTGCCTAAATCCAAAATTCCCAGATTAAGTTTCCAAGTTTGAAACAGAACTGAATTTGCCTGCTATTAAAACGGAAGTTGATGCGTGTTGTGAAATCTGTGACATTCTAAAATGGACTTCCACCCTCTTGTTGTCTTTTCGTCCAAAAATTTTGAACAACGTTTAAGTGACTGCCAAAAGCACTTTTTCCTAGGCTAACTCTAATTGAGCAAAATGTGATTTACGCACTTTGAAAACTACACTCTTCAAACACAAATAAACTCCTCAAAATTTCAGGCTGGGACAAAAACGATGTTTGGTTGTGAATCTTTATTCTAGGACTGACAAAACCTTGATAGGTTATTTCGCATATACTTGTAGAAGCTTTTGACGCAGGGTCGGTTAGTGAGATTGGCAGATTGAGGTTTCCGACTGTTGAAATGTTGTTTCCTGAAAATTATTTCATGCACTAGGTGCCGCTGAATGTAGAGCAATCCTTAGAATGCGTTGCTCAAGCGCACACCCCAAGAGTCGAACCAGCGCCGCTTGATCTTGAAGCTTCTTGTTAACCAACTGAGCTATTGGGGCAGACAGAAAGGAGTTTCAAGAAGGAAATTGCAACAATTTAACTTAATCTACGTAATCTCTTTTTCTGATATGCTTCTTCGATCTATAAGCCATATACATCTCATCACTCTTAGTATGTTTGAAATCCAAACGTTAGTCAGCAATTTCTTAGCACTCACAGTTTTGCCATGACCGTGATTACATCGAAATATTGATTACGGTACAAATAAAAAAGAGACAAGTTCTTTGTAAAGGTCGCAAAAGTTCTATTAATTTTCGAAAAAAAATTTGTAACTTAGAAAAACTTTCAATCAGAATATAGATTATTGATCTTGTGTGCCAACAAAATAGATCATAGCTTAACATATACTTATCAATGTCATCAGTCGTCATAAGTGCATTGCAAAATTAATAAATTCTTCTA
The DNA here is from genome assembly GCF_918807975.1 of Aplidium turbinatum. Taxonomy (NCBI): domain Eukaryota; kingdom Metazoa; phylum Chordata; class Ascidiacea; order Aplousobranchia; family Polyclinidae; genus Aplidium; species Aplidium turbinatum. Next base: position 16,181,000 of record NC_137480.1, on the reverse strand, counting down.
AGTGTTTTTCTGCAAAACGTAAGATATCGTACATTTGTTTCCGATAAGAAACACGATACAGCAAAATTTCAGGTGATTTTTTAGAGCTCTGCAACTGCTTTGAAGACACCAAAAAAGGTCCGCCAAGACAAAAAAGGTTGACAACCACTGCTGTAGTTGGCCGCTCCCATTAATTTAGCAGGTCATAAAGTGCCTTGCTGAGACACGGCCACGTATTTTGGAGCGGTGTTGAATCTTCCGAGGGTCGCTTATGCGCCCACACCTTGGTCACAAACCTGTCTGAAGTTAAAAGTAGAACTAAGTTAATAAATTGCCACATAAAAAGTTAGAATCTCTCTTGCACAAATGTATAACAGGCAAAACAAAAATGACTTGACAGCACATTCAGCGTATTCCTAATTATTTATTTTTTTTAATACAGCATAACTGAATTTGCACAATATGAAAATTCAAGCTGTAATCACTTTGATAAGCACTTACTTGGAAAGTCTTTTATTTTCGGGAATCACTTTCGGCTGGCCTTCACTTCAACTCGTGTTTGAACAAGAAGGATATTTTCAAGATCGATGTGAAAATTCAACGACAATAAACAATATCACCAACATCACGACATATCTAGAATCATGTACAAGGAGAGAATCAAGTTTCAATTTAGTTTTCACTCTCAATACTGCTTGCATTGCTCTTCTTAGTTTACCCCTGGGATACATTTTTGATCATTTTGGAACTTGGATATTTCGTTGCATTGTGACAAGTATGTTCACTCTTGGCAACGTGTTGTTGCTCATATCATCTTCATCATCATCCAATTTAGTATATCCAGGAATCATACTCCTCGGTGTCGGTGGAATAGGATTTCATATTGGAAATCTTCCACTTGTGAATCTTGCTTCGCGTGGAAGAGGAACTGTAGCGACATTCATGGATGGAATGTTCGATTCATCACCGCTTATATTTTTCCTCATCAAAAAAGTCTATGAGTCTGGAATTGAACTACACACAATCTTCCAATTTCTTACTTGTTTGTCAATACTTCCATGGATGAAAACGTTTGTATTCATGCCAAGAAAATCACTTCCTTCCCCAGTGCCTACAAACCATCGATATGGTTGGAAGGAGTGGTTTTGTTCCAATTCCAAGAATGTTCTAGAAGCAGAAGCTCCGAATAAATTTAAAGCAATTGATGAAAAAGATAGTGCAATGGCAGAAGTAGAAGCACAGGAAAAAGATAATTCTTTCAAAGACTGTGTTCGAAATAAATTATTTTGGACCAATGTGTTTCATTTCGTGATCATAACGTTCAGAGTCAACTTTTTTCTTGGTAGCTTTATTACTTGGTTAAAAGCATTTAACAATAAAAACGAAGTCAGTCATTTAGCGGATATCTTAGGCATAGTATTTTTGTTCAGTGCATTTGCTGCCCCTCTCAATGGATTGTTGGTTGATATCGTTATCAAACTTGGTAAACACAGAATCATTAACAAACAAGCCTTGAATTTGACAGGTTTGTTTTTCTCCATGCTGGTAACGAGTTTGTTAAGTATTATGCTTTCAATTATGGCAGTTATTCCAAGTGCATACGGTTCAATTGCAATTATTTTTGTTACGAAAACATTTGTGTATGGTGGATTTTCAATTTTCCTTCTATTCCAGTTTCCTGTGCAACATTTTGGAAAACTTTATGGTTTAAAAAACTTGATTGCGGGTCTCGTGAATCTTCTTCAATTTGCTTTGTTTGAACTTTCACTTGCAGTAGATCCTACATTCAACTCAATTCATGTTGGTTTATTGGTGTTTACGATTTTAACTCTTATTCATCCCTTTACTATATTATTTCAAAGTAAGAAGTTGCATACATCTACCGTGTAAGCACTCCCACTCAGAAGCTTGCTGACAATTGCAATAACAAAATTGTCTAGTTAGTCTTTAGTACTGCCTGGTCTTCATTAATTTGTATCTAAACTTCCGCATTTTAATGTATCTCGTCGTATCTACTGTAACCTATAAACCAACCTAACCTCTATGATTTGGAGTGACGGATGTTATAATAACATCCCAGTAAACATTGATTGTTGGGGCAACACTGGCAAGAAGTTGGCCGCAACATTGGCAAGATGCAGACGCCAACGTTGGCAAGATGTTTTATGCACCATTTGGATGCATCTGGCTAGCGTTGGCGTCTGCATCTTGCCACCGTTGGCTTCTGCATGCCAACATTGGATTATGCATCTTGCCAACGCTGGCTTCTGCATCTTGCCAACGTTGGCTTCTGCATCTTGCCAACGTTGGCAAAATGTTTTATGCACCATTTGGATGCATCTGGCCAGCGTTGGCGTCTGCATCTTGCCAACGCTGGCTTCTGCATCTTGACAACGTTGGCTTCTGAATCTTGCCAACATTGGCTTCTGCATCTTGCCAACGTTGGCAAAATGTTTTATGCACCATTTGGATGCATCTGGCCAGCGTTGGCGTCTGCATCTTGCCACCGTTGGCGTCTGCATCTGGCCAACGTTGGCAAGATGGCTTGTGCACCATTTTGCTTCATCTGGCGCCTAAATTCTGGTTGACTTTTATGCACCATGATGCTGCTTCATCTGACCTATTGACTATTGTGATGCCTGCGCTTTGACCAAGGTTGGCCATGCGAAGCAAGCTGGTGCATAAAACATCTGAACAGCATTGGCATCTACATTTGCCAAACGTCTCTGTACCTAAACCTCGTTCATCACCAAAAGTTTATTGTTGAACCTAGCTAATCCTTGGGCGAAAAAACAGCAGCAACACGGATTTATAAGCAACACTACTCCCTTTGTGACAAAGCAAAGTAAAAGCCGAGCTTCGTATATTTTCACATTTATTAGAAACAAGCCACATCAAATCGTATTGATAGATGGAGATTCATTGCACATCAGCAGCTTTTTCTTGTGTATCTTTATCATTGTGAATTCCTGCGAATGAAACAAAAATATTTAATTCAAGAGGGCTGTTTGGCAACAGTGTAGGATTTTGATCAGTTATCGTCCAGGATAATACGAAGTTAATTGACAATCTGCAATATCAATGTAATATCCCTCTCTCCAACGTGCGTGACAAAAAACTTATCATTCGATTCTGCGCCACGCAGAGCGATAATCAAGTTCCAATACATTCTAATTGCGTGTACAGTAGTTATTCAACAACTAAAGCAACACATTCGCTGTTGTCTTTCAAACATATAACAAGCTCACCAAAAGTTAGTTTTTGCCGTTTTCGGCCACCTTGCCTGTCCTTCCAATTTCGAAATCACTCTGAAACTCTTCATCAATTTGCTGCACGGCAGCAGCTTTGTCGTGCGCCATCACCATGTCTAATCATGAAAGTAAAAAAAGAAGTGCTAAATCAGTATATAAATGCCGACATAGCCTACTAACCACCATGTTCGTTGTTCACATCAATGCGAGTACACCACTAAAACATTTTCATACATTACTCAATACTCTTCACAATTACATAATACATTAATCAAAAGAACAAAATGGCATAGTTATGACATACGGTAATCATTTAGTCGTAGTAGAAACATTTATCCGTACTCACCAAGAACAACCTTTTTCAGATTCTTTTTTAAACAATCAAACGAGTGCTTAGACTTCACGACGTTTTTTTTTTCTTTCTTTTTTCTCGACATGACTTGAACTGTGTTGTGTTCGATAATAATAGTTTGAATAAGTCCACTGATACAATCGCTTGCATTTTTGCCAACAACTTGGCTTAAATTTGCCACCTGCAAAATGTAAATCGAATGTAATGACAGGGGTTTCATCCATCATATTAAAAAGCTTCAGCACTTGTTACAGAAATTTTCGACTGTTACAAATGACAGCCAACGTTTAAAGTTTATTTTTGGATTCCAGTCGTCTGTTGTGTTGCGTATGTAGGTCGCAGTATAGGCTACTGTAGGCTATGTTGTCGCAATGGGCGCAAAATAAAACATGTTATTATTATTATTATTCAGTTGACGGCAATGAAAGCTACATTTGCAAATACTCTACAACCATCACAGACCTATCCACACGACATAAAAATACAAACACATTCAAGCAGTCAGGCAAACACTGCCGGAGCAGCAAAATCAAAGATTGAGCAAAACCCTACACATGTTGTGGGACATCACAAGCTCTGCTACTTTGCTGATATCTTCTTAGCACTCATCTAGGAGCACTGGCACTAAATTTGTCACGAGAATATTTCATATGAAAGTTTTCCATTGGTCATTGAGTTTTATAACTTTCTCTAAATTGAGTTTTATAACTTTCTTTAAATTGTGTAAACGTAGCCTAGTGACAAAAACGACTTTACACAATTATTTCAGGTTCAACGAATAAAAGACACCAGGTTTTCATAAACATTGTCGTAAGTCATTCCTATAGTTTCATTTTGATCATTTCTAAAACGTCTTTCGGCCGTAATATCTCAATTGAATTCGATTTTTTATATTTTCGATGCAAGAAGCGAAAATTCCTCTTAGCGCTGTTCACATAAGCAGTGTTTTTTTTAAGGTGTTTTGGGGGACCGAAACGGTCCCCCAAATTTCTCCAGCGGTTTCCCAAAATTTGGACTTGCAACTACAGTAGAAAAGTAATGGTTGTTTCTCGCTATGTCTTAAGCAAATATGGCTATTTTTTGGTATTTAAATGAAACACTTGCGGTCTCTTAAAACTACTTAGCGGTCACCCAAACCAAACCTTAAAAAAAAACCTGCACATAAGCATTGTGCTTTCGGCTCTCCACGTAATTGTGTATTGCGCTGTGTTGCCAGATTGGGCTACTTATCGCAAATTGGGCTACTTTCCATATGTGATTTGCGACAAAAAATTGAGCTTGGCGACTTGCGACTTTTTGGGCTACTTTTAAATTTAGATTGGCGACAATATAACAAGATTGCGACTTTTTTACATCGGAAATTTCTTACTAAAGTAAGTTTCGCTTGCAGTCTACTGACAGTTTATTTGTAGTTTACAAATTTTACAGCGCATTCTCATGTTTCCAAGACGTAGCAAGGGACATGGTTGAGTGAGTTTCTAGTCTATTCTAGCGTTACGTTATCACCGTTCTATGTAAGTGCTTGAAAAGCAGTGTGCTGAAAAAGTAGTGAGAATCTAATCTGTACCCGATAGAGCCTGATGTTTGTTTGTTTATCTTTATCCTGCATTGCGGGAAAGCGGACTTGAGCGCTATGCATCGGTGTACGCCTTCCGACATACACCTGACCCACGCTGCAGCCGACGGCAATGTCTGTTTTCCGGTTGTCTACTTTACTTATGACTTAAATTTGGTACTACCCATTACTCGAAATCGATCACTAGGTAGAGGCAATTATCGTTAAGTTTCTTGCCCAGAGAAACAACAGCAAGTGCGGGTGGCTGGAGTCGAACACGCAGGCTCTCGACTGCGAGCCCAACGCGCTAACCACTCGGCCACGGCTGCCGACTGTGAACGTGCCTTACTGTAAGGTAACTCTGTTGCTATTTACCAGAATAATTTGTGCAATTTCACTGGGTTTGTTAAGTTGATTTTTCATTTGTGTGTTTTTTAGCTGTACATTCAAGAGCATTTGACGGCTTGTATGTTATTAATTAACACTTTTTTTCATGTTCTTCCACTGACTGGCATGCAGTTTTTACATAGTTTACTAATCAATGTAGTAATAATTGGAATAAGAATGAATGGCTTGATGAAAATGTATGTTTGTTGAATTTGTGTAATGATGATTGTACACCTTGTCCTTCAGTGAAAAAAACAACAACATATGACAAAATTGAGGCTAAGCAGTTCTGTTATGAAGTATGCCTAACAGAGACATCCAAAAGGTTGTGGCTGTGTCAGTGTTAGAACGCCTCACGGGGGGTCTGGGGGGCGAAGCCCCCCAGAAGTTGGAAAACATAATTCCCGCGCGCCCTGCTATAAATTGGGCTACTTTGGGAGCAAATTTGCTACTTTTTTGGCTACTTTTTTTTTCAAAATCTGGCAACTCTGGTATTGCGCACAACCGCCATGCTTGAACAGTCGAAGTGAATCGAGTGACGTCATAACCCCTTTAGCAAAGGATTAAGTCATGGCCTTTGTCTTTCTTCATAAAAAAAAAACAAGTTCTTCTACTAAATTGCATCTCCTCACGTTGATATAACACATCGCCGCATTCTAAAGCTTTGTTGCCTATTTCACTTCAACGCGTCATACTACCCAGTCAAAGTTTAAGTAGTGACGTCATAATGGAGTTTTCACAACAATTGTGCCTGCAGTATTGTTCTATGCACCGCGGGAGGAGAAAAAACGATTCGCCGGATCGTTGATAGTAAAAGTAGCAATCGTTTTGTGAAATCTCGCTTTAAGAAATTGAGAGATTTCGACGCAACATGACTGCTCCTGAAGCTGGCCTATTGTGCAAGCTTTGCTACATTTAAAGTAAAGACGCCCCTTTGTTGGCGACACGAGAATCTCATCCACGTGGTCAAAATCAGACAGTGAGCGAGACTGCTCTCAGAACACAATCAATAAGTGATAGCGCATCAATCGATTTTTTTTACATTGATTCAGCGTCTGCAGACAGGTCAGCAGCGCGGCGGCAGTGCAGCCGCAACTCAATGATCACATGATCACCACAATCATGCTGCTGTGTCGAGCGCTATCAAACATCAACAAGTGAATTCGATTAAGCTTACAAGTTGTTTTAAATTTTCTTGAACTGCACGCAAATTTTGAGGTTAGTCCTGAAAAAATGTTTTCAAAAATATTACAACACATTTTAGTATAGTTAAACTTGAAAATTAAAAAAGCTTTTGTTGAACACAAGAAAAAAATGAAGACCTGGCAACTTGAATTAGCAACCACGTTTTTAAGTTTATCGCTTGTTAGTTACCTTACCAACGTCTGCAGACGTTGAATCAATGTAAAAAGAACGGATTATGCTAGTTGGGTATTGGAAACGCCAAAGCCTAAACTTTCTGGAAGTGTCCTCTGAATCCCAAGACATTTATTGCACTAAATTATCTGAAGCAATTAAATATGAACAAACGATTTTTATCATGGCGTTGTTGGTACAAGAATACGGTATGCTAAAGAAACTGTGTTTTTCCACTAAACCACATGAGTCATTTAGTTAAAGAGTCATTTTATTGTTGGCTATTAATATTTTCAAAGAATAAATCAAGTGAAGCTGAAATGAAGTAGCCAACGTTGCAATTGTTTATTTTGTAGAAACGTGTAGGGCAAATGGAAACTTTAAACTGGTTCGGTATCAAGCACGTTATCGCGTTCGCGTTTTGTTGCTCCTACCTTTTTCTAGACCTCTGCTCCGTTTGGCATAAACAAACTTGGCAAACTGTTGGCTACACTTCTGACCAACCCTGGTCTTAAATATTCATAGTATACTTGTACGGTATCAGAAAATAATAACAGCATTGATAGCCTATTATAAAAATGTAAAATTGTAGCAAAATCATGGTATACATTTGCATAATTTTAAAGAAAACATCGAAATTGTTATGAATTGGCCAATGCGGGCAATGCTTCTGACCGATGTTAGCCAACCACACAACTGTGTTTTGAAGCAATACCACATGAAATGAAGTTTGTGTTAGTAATTTTAAAGATTAAAACAAATAAACCTGAAATAAAATCTTTGAGACCTTTTTGAACGCATGATAAAAAATAAGTTATTGAAATTGATGGCGTATTGTTGGCAACATGTTGGACATATTTGCCAATCTTGTGCCCTCACATCCAGCATATAGCCGACATTGCAATTGTTTCTTTTGTGGAAATGTGTAGGGCTAATGGAAACTTTAAACTGTTTGGGTATCAAGCACGTTATCGCGTTCGCGTTTTGTTGCTCCTGCTTTTTTTAGACCTCTGCTCAGTTTGGCATAAACAAACTAAAATGAAACTACTTTGTTGGCAAACTATTGGCTACACTTCTGACCAACGCTGGTCTTAAGTATTCATAGTATGCTTGTACGGTATCAGAAAGTAATCACAGCATTGATAGCCTATTATTAAAATGTAAAATTGTAGCAAAATGATGGTATACATTTGCATAATTTTGAAGAAAACATCGAAATTTAATGAATTGGCACAACGCTGGCAATGCTTCTGACCGATGTTAGCCAATCATACAACTGTGTTTTGAAGCAATACCACATGAAAAGAGGTTTGTGTTAGTATTTTTAAAGTTTAAAACAAATAAACCTGAAACAAAATCTTTAAGACCTTTTTGAACGCATAATAAGAAGTATTGAAATTGTTGGCGTAATGTTGGCAATGTTTGCAAAATGTTGGACAAAATTGCCAGCCTTGTGCCAACATACCCAGCATATAGCCAACGCTGGCCCAGCAATCAATGTTTGCTGGGATAAACAGAGATGTACTTATACACCGCAAATTCTACGCCATAGACATGCGGCGTAGACTTTTTGTTTACGCTAACGCTTACGACCACATTTTTTCGGATAGTTGTCGCTTAAGGCTACGCCGTAAAGTTTTCGAGGTTTTTTAGCGCATAGCGTCAACGCATACTTTTTAATGTCTTTTTTTCGCTACAACACGCCAATACCTTCCAACGCTGCAGTTGAAAGAATGTTTTCAATGAGCAAAGACATATTGAAACCAAAACGCAGCAAAATGTCAGATGAACACTTTCAGATGCTTGTGTTTCTTCGTGGAAATTCAAAATAAAACTTGTTTGTTTTGAGTGGTTTATACCGTGTGAATGTTTGGCACCTAGCAAACAAATTGAGCTTATGCTGGTGTATGCGCTGGCGCTGACGCCGCCAACTTTTTTTTACAAGTTACGTTGACGCATACGGAGTATGGTTTTTCGAACGTTTGCGTTTGCGCTGACGGCGTTTGCGCTGACGGCATTGCGCAAAAACACAATTCTTATGCTTTTCTCGCAAAATGCTAAACGTTTTAGCCAATGGAATATAGATTTTGAATCGTATGCATGAAATAACCGACTAAGTATTTCAACTTCCCGTATCCTCAATGCTTTACACAAATCGATGCTTTGTCTGGAGTCTGTGTTAAGACCTGACCGGGAATCGAACGCAGGTAAATCACAACTGACCGCGAAGACAATTCCCAGTCTGTTACTGAGATGATTAGTTAGAATATCACGTGTAGGCTACATTAAAAGATAAACAAAACCATTTATGTGTGTGTGCTGCGACACCATGAGGGTGCAGTATCTTTATCTACGCTCCACATGATGACAGGCGCGCCAATTCAGAGACTCCAAGAAATAGTGAGTCAGCAAAAGCATCTAGCTAGAAAATAACAGTACGGTACGATAAATGGTATTAACTATTAATATCATAAAAGAGTGTTCAATGCCAAGCGCAATGCTAAGCAAAGCTATTTTAAGTAAATTGAATCACTATCATCAAAGTAAACTTTGCAGCCTGTTTCACTCTTTGCGAGATCGTAAGAAAGTGCTGAAAAACATGCAAAAGAGTAATCGGTAATATCAAGCAGGCACCGGTAGAAATTAGCATGGCTCTGTCTTCAACAAAGCTTACAGAACACTAGAAAATGTTACCAGTAGTGAGCCATACGTAGCTCTGTGCTGCATGACCCTGACTGGATCTGAAATGACTGCGCATAGGCGTTAATACAGCTGGGGTGCAGCATTGATGGCGATTACGTCATGAGAGCTTTTATGACACGGTTTTTGGCTGCCTTTTAGAATGTAAGCCTATGGGCGCTATGAGGACAGGGTGGGGCCTGCGCTGGTGGACATATCTGAGCTTAAAGTTGTTACAATGACGACACTTACCAACTCGGAGCGCTTATTTGATAGGTGGTCGCGGTCAGCCTGCATTATTGCCAGCTTTTCAGCGAAGCAATTTTTTGGAACCTTTAAAACGCTTTTCAGCGTTTTGAAGATCCATTCAGCGATCATGCCATCAGCGCAGCACACTTCATGGAAGATACTTGGAATGCAGCGTGGTGCGCCACCGACACCAAACTACATGGTTTTATACCCCACCCGGTGGCGAGCCCCCCCCTCCCCCCTGATGTTGACCTGCCTAGGCCGACTTGGGTCAAGCTCAAGAGAATCCGAACCGGAGTCGGTCGCTTCCATTCCAACATGCACAAGTGGGGTCTGGCTCCCTCATCGGCCTGCAAATGCGGCGCGGAGGAACAAATTGCTGACCATGTCGTTCTCGAATGTCCGATCTATAAGGCACCAAATGGAACGCATGGAATAGCAACGCTGGACGAAGCTACACTCACCTGGCTCTCCACCACCTGCCCTGAAATTTGATCTAGTCTCAAACGAAAGGAAGAAGCGAAGCAAAGATGGCAGAGGCTTCGGCCAAAACTGTAAGATCGGGCATAGCTATGAATAAACCGCGAAATGTTCGGTGCAATTCTTTTCAATATCCTGAGAAATGAGGATTTATGGTTATAGAAGCGTGTTTTGAAGGACGTTTCGCAACAGCCGAAGTAGTTCAAAGGTACTGGGGCATTGGTGATTGAAGCCTTGTGATTGATAGATTTTTGATTGCAGCGGCCCTTTAAAGCCTTGATTCTGCAATTCCATCCAGCTTAGTTCGTGCGTCTACCTTACAAGCTATGCAAGGTGTTGTCACTTGTCAGGCGCCATGCTGCCTTCAAGCTTTATTTTATCGCAAAAGAGAGTATGTTATTGTGAAGAAAGGTTGCTCTATCAAGTATAATCTGTAATGATTAGCTTTTGTCGGACCTAATAATCAGTTTCCGTCTCCAGTTAAATAGTTTTAGTTTTTGAAGGTTCTTTTGATAGAACCCTTGCGCTTTCGATTGCTTTCTGTCTGAGTAGAACAGGGCTTCCCGATTCGTTTATCACCCCACACCCCATGGGATTGATGAAGCCAATCTCGCACCCCCTGTTTTGAAGCGGAGTGGTTTTGAAAAAAAAATTCAAAATACGTACGGAAACAACGCAGAAAAGCAGCTCACCGGCCTTTATATGGCTAACGAATAGGAAAATTTTTGTTATCATCAACTTGTCGGGTGGTATTTTCTTGTTGTTGTGCACTGTGCTGTATAGGCCAACATAGAATGTTCTGAGAGACAATCACCACCTCCCTCGTTAAACAAAATCCATCTCTACATACGGTATAGCTCTTCTTCCTCGGTGGATTGTCGCACCCCCAGTAACAGCTACTCGCACCCCCAAGGGGTGCGAGCACCCCCAATCGGGAAGCCCTGGAGTAGAACATAGCTACTACACAACCAGGGCTGCGACTCTTTTCAAATTCTGAATTTTTTTCTGCGACCCTTTAACGTTTGACAGGAAAGTAGTAGTTCAAACACAGTATTTATTGAAAGAGTAACCTGCTATAGGCAGAAAAATCACATTACATTTTTTTTAGTAGTTTTATAGATGTAGGTTGTAGGGAAAGGTTAGTCTTTTAGGGTACGAAAAAGTTATTTTTTTTGTATGAATTCTGTCTATTTTTTCTCATTTTTTTTATTTGGGAAACTCATATGTCATTCTCATGCTCACCTACATTTTTTGGTGAACATTTATGACCCCACCCCCCTCTAAATACCCTTTTGTAGTTGTTGTGGTGCACCCAAGCTAAAGATCGCTGTCTAACACAATGGTCATACATTCAGTTGTTTTTATTCATTGCTGCAAACAACATCACGGACAGTAGCGCATCTTTGTTGGGCACTTGATTATAGCCTAGCCCTTTCACCAAACGCAAAATTGAAAAAAATATGCAGTTTTCTCCATCTTTTGCAAAAATTTTTCACTTGCTATATCAACCTAACCGACAGCAGAGACCACGCGTGTTTGTAGCCTATGTGTATGTAGCCTACAGAATATTTTTTTTTGTGCTGCTCAAAAAAAATATCCTGTTGTACTGTACTGTACATTATACAAAAACCTTACAAAACTTCGTCAAAAGTAAAATTATTGAAATTATTCTGTGTTCGTATAAAAAATAATTTGAAATTTAACTTCAATGTTAAAGTAAAATTTGTAACTCTAAATTTTTATAAAAATCAATTTTTTTATACGATAATTTTAGTCAAATTCCAAGTGGAGGTCTTCAACACAGAGACAATGCATTGAGATACAAAAATACACAAAAAGCGACCAAAACAAAGCAAAGTTTGTCACAATCTTCACTCTTCACCACACTCCTGCCTTGATGTTTTCATTCTCCTACTTCAGCTTGTTTAATGTTTACTTCTCTTACAATTTTTCCTTTTTAGAAGCTCGGGTGCTCATTCCCATTTTTTTGTAATTCCGCTACTACTGTAACTACGAACGAAATTAGTTTTTCTGGAAAATGAAAAAGTTTTAATAAAATCAAACAGATCGCAAAATTATTGTTCAGGTCAGAAAGTAAGAAGCAGCGTCCTGACTTTTTTGCAAAAACGTTTTGCAGTGAAGCGTAAAAAAATTGATCAAAATTTCAGTTGGTGTTTTTGTTTCTTTACAATATTGAAGAGTCCAGGTGCAAAACGATCAAACTACCAAAATCAACTTTTCGAGTAAGCTGAAAACTAAGTTTGAGATTGATCGTTTAGTGGCTGAACCCTGTTAGTTTAAAGCCTTATTTTGAGAGATATTGATAGTTTTGCTGCAAAAAAGGCTGCTACATAAAAGTTTTGATGCACAACAGGAGATGGTAAAATTTAAAAATCACAAATAATGGAGTTTGATCGTTATGCATCTGGACTCTTCAATTCCAAGTATCAGGTGTAAGTATAAGCAAAATGTAAGTTCAGAAAATATATTGTGAGTTGGTATTTCAAGTGGGGCCTCTTTCAAGGAGTTGTAGTAACAAAAGGTGCAAAATTTATAGTAATACTTGAGTGTAAATGCCTGTGGTGGCCACTTTATCTTTTAAGTTTATAATCTCTTTAGACTTCGTAATAGATGTTGTACAGGCCAGTTCAGTGGCCGACTAATTATCACCTTCAGCTCTGGTGCTATTAGGTCTGAGACTATAGCGCACCCAGCATGGGGCTAAGGGGGCTCAATCCCCTCCCAAAACCCGCCACCAAAAATTAAGTTTTTGTATGTTCCCCATTTATAGCCTACCTTTTGCTTACAGGTCAGATATGAATAAATAAAATTGTGACATCATCGATACAGGGTCATCAATATAGTTAACTTTACAACTTTAAACAACTGTATTCAACAAATGGTAAACAATTTTTGAGTAATAAGCATATAATATTATTGTCAAATTGATAAATATTTAAGAAAAACAAGTTTTCCTCAATGTGTCCGTTATTTGCGTCGACAACAAGTTGGAGACGCTTTGAAAAAGGACCTGCAAGAGTCACAAATAATTCTTTGAGGCATTTTGGTCTATTCTTTTTTCAGATTTGCCTTCAGCGCTTCCAAACTTTGGTGGTGTTTAGTCGAAACTTTGCTCTCCAGGTAAGACCAGATGCCAAAGTCTATAGGGTTTAGGAGTGGGGATGAAGGAGGCCATTCTTCCTTGGAAATGAAGAACGACATATTGGCTGAAAGCCAGTTTTGCGTTCTCTTAGCTCCATGTGAAGGGGCAGAATTTTGTTGGAATGACCAACTACGTTTTTTGAATTTTATTTTGCCCTAGGCAACAATAATGAACCCTGAAGAATATTATTTCGGTAGTTTTCTTGGTTCAGTTTCACTCCTTGATTCACGAAAATCAATGGACTCCTTCCTGATTCGTTGACTGCGGCTCACACCATCACGGATGCCGCCCCTTGTCTCCGAGTGATTACTCGGGGTTCCACGTCACCATCTCTTGACCAAACACGATCATTCTGACTGTTAAAATGATGCTGGACATCAAATTTCCTCTCATCGCTGAACACAAGGTTTGGCAGCGTGCTTCCTCTTTCAATGCGTGAGAGCAGAATTCTGGCTCTGCAGAGACGTTTCTCAATGGTATTAGCATTTAGCAACTGTTTCTTCATGTGTTTGAATGGGCTTATCTTCAAATCCTTTTTGAAAACTTTGGTTCCATAGGCCATTGGAACCATGTCCCCTAAATCCGGTTCGCCTCCTTTGCCAGTTTTTGAATGGATCTCTTGGGATTCCTTGGCACCTTTTCTCTGGTTGCTTTTATCAATTTGAAGTTATTACGCTTCGAGGGCTACCTTGGCCAGGTCGATTTTTGACACTTCCAGTTTCTTTGTGCCTTTTGAGAGTTTTCCAGACCAACATTCTGTTAATTTTTAAGTCCTTGCAAAATTACTCCTTGACTTGCCCGATTTGAAGAGCTCTACAATAGCTATACAAATTTTCATTCATGGCCTATAAAATTTAAGCCTAAAAAATATAAAATTCACAAATATTTAATTAAATAACATTGTAACGCTAAATATTGATGTTAAATACAGTTGTTTGAAAGTTGTAACGTTAATTATTGATGACCCTCTATAGACTCTGAACGATCATGTGATGGTTCGCTCTGCCTCGTAGTCAAATGTTTAAATCAGGGTTGTGCAACGTGCCGCCCGCGGGCCAAATGTGGCCCGCGAAGAAAAATTGTGCCGCCGCGAAGATGTACCAATTTTGAATTGTGTGCGGCCCGCGAAACGTGTTTATAATTTAGTTTAGTCTGGTACATGTGAACAATTCATTGTGGAGTGGATTATTGTAATTTCGCACCTTCTGTTAACCATTTTAGAAATTTCCCACCGGCCACCGCTAATCCGTTGTATTTAATTATTTGGAACGTCAGAAGATCAGAGGTGGAGCCCTACTATTGTCTCTGGCTTTGTCGCCTTTTTATTTGATCTCTTGCTTTAGACCTTTTGTAGAGCCGGCTTGCGTCTAATTTAGCAGTTGCCTAATGTAGGCCTAGCCCAGGGGCGGGCAACTTCTCCAGTCGCCGGGCCTGATATAGGAAAATGAAGTACTTGGCGGGCCGGATTCATTAATCGCGTATTTATCTACCTACTGTAGACAAGGAATAAATCGTATTTAATGTAATGTAAACTTTATGTTTAAAGCATAGAGACTAAAAACAGGATTTCATGAATTTATTAACAATTAATTTAATGTACTTCAATAGCTGCTGAAGTCAATGAGACCTCTGTGGTCGATCAAAGTTGTCAACAAGTTCTTTAAACTCTGGCTGCATGTCGGACGTAGAAACCCTCAGAAAAGACTGCTCGAGAACATCAGTGAGATTGGATCGCAGCTTTGTCTTGTTGATATTGACGGTCGAAAATGTTATGTAGACCAGAACAGAACAAGTAGGCCTAGTTTCATGGCCATTTTTCTCAGGTTGGAAAACTTGGACTCATTCAGTGACGCATAAAATTTGTCAATTTTTTTGGATTGGAATATCTCTTTCTGGGTAGACACTTTAACAATCGGAAAACTTAACTCTGCCAATCTCGGTAACCGACCGTGCGTCAAAAGTCTACAAGTGGGCCTATGTGAAACTACTAAGGTAACCAATCAAGGCTTTGTCAGTCCGAGGATAAAGATACAAAAACCAACCAAATCAATCAATTCCAGTTGTAGAGCTTGAGACTGAAGGAGATTCTTACAAGAGATAAAAAAAAAATGATGGAAAGGCAAGTTTATGACGGAACATAACATACTTGTCCCTTGACTAAAAGCCAAAAACAAAGAACTATAAAAAATAACTAACAGTCACTATTATTTGACGTAGTAAGCAAGTAGTGGGGGATTGCGGCAAAGTGTGGTCGCGGGCCATATTACCATGCAAAGACCGGAATCTGTTTGCGGGCCGCTCAAAATCTCGTCGCGGGCCGGGTCCGGCCCGCGGGCCGTATGTTGCCCGCCCCTGGCCTAGCCTATAGGCCTGCAAGCAGCTGGATCAGAACAACTTCAGCCTAGCGGCCCATTCCTTGCCAAATTTGTTGATCCAGTCAAAATAAAAAATTTGTTAAAATTAGAAGTAAAAAAGTAGAGGGATTGGAAAAAAAAAAAATTGAAAAAGTGGCAATTGAAAAGGGCAAAACAAAACAATTGAATGAACTCAATGCAAGACTGCAGCAAAAAAACAGTATGCGAATGAGATGTATGGTCACATAAAAGGCTTTATGAACAAATTACGACTTTGGAAAGCCACATACAGACAGGAAATCTTTTCCACTTTCCAACTTTGAGAGACCCCATGAAATGCATCCTGAGAAGAAAACTGAATTTCCAGACCAACTTGAAAAATTGTTGTGGGCCTATGAATTTTTGGCTCGTTTCAAGGACTTTAAATCTCATGAACATTTGTTTGGTATATTCTCTTCGGCATTCAACACAGACATTGACAAAGCACCAGGTGATATCCTACTTGAACTGATTGATCTTCAAGAGAAAACGGATTTGAAAGCAAAGTATTTAGAAATGAATCTTGGCGATTTTTACCGAAAACATCTCAACCAAGATGACTTTCCACATTTGAAAAAGTTCATGGCTTCAAAAATGGCTCTTTTTAGCTCAACGTATTTGTGCGAACAATTTTTTCTAAAATGGGCATCATAAAATCTCCTTATCGATCGGTTCTGACAGACGAACACTTGGAAAATGGACTTCGAATAATTCGCTTTATTGCTAGCACTTCCATTGAAGTAAATTTGGAAAAATCCGTGGGGAAAAGAAGCCAGCTGCAAACTTCTCACTGAACTCGTTTAAAGACTGTGTGACAATAGATTTAAATAGCAGTTTTCTTCAGAAATTTATACGTCTTAAACTTATTATTTCTGCAAGGAGATCCCCTAATAATACCATATGAATAACAAAAAACTACTTTTTTGTGCCTGCAACTATTAGAAATCATATGTCAAATAAACATGCGGCCCGCGGTTTCACTCAGTTGTTTATATCTGGCCCTCCTGTAAAAAAGGTTGCACACCCCTGGTTTAAATCAATATTTTTCCAAAGGAGCTTGAACGCTCCGCTGGACCCCTGGCACAGGTATCGGCAAACGGTGCGTTGTGGCCCATGGCCCATGAGTGCCTTTAAATATTAATCAAAGGGATGGGCATAGGCTTATTGTCGCAAATCACTCGGCCGACATTTCTGAATTAGCCCCTCCCTAACTTTTTTTCTGAGTGCGCTACTGGTCTGAGATCAGACGTTCAGGTCGTGTCAAGCCAAAGATTTTAAAAACGGTACCGATTGTGTTCTTTCTTGCATTTGAAATTAAGTCGGATAATAACGTGGCGACATCTTAAATCTGATACAAAAAAATTGAAATGAGCCCTGTCGATAAGAACCTTAACAGTTGCAGAGTGACAATAAATAAAATCATAACATTATTACATGTTGTATTAAATTGTTATATCAATCATACTGGACTTTTTTTAAAGATATTTTTGTGAAAGAAACGTTAGTCACAAATTTGAAATCAAGACTTCTAGTACAGCACCTCAAGGTTTTGTTTTCAAATTTGTAATGTAGTCCAAGCCAACAATTATTACACTACGCACATCTAAGTAAGTTGAACTAAGTGCTGTTCAAGTAATGCTTACTTTTCTCAGTGAGTCAAAATCTATGTAGGCCTATTGCTTTTTGGCTTTTTGCTCATCCTATATATTGCTTTCAAAATAGCTTAACTCATTGCAAATTGTTTGAACAATATATGATTTTATTTTAAATACAGCATTAAGACCTGTTGTCAGTGCAGCACATTAGGCTACTCAATTTATTTGAACAATATGAAAATTCAAGCTGTGATCACTTTGATAAGCACTTATCTGGAAAGTCTTATATTTTCTGGAATCACTTTCGGCTGGCCTTCACTTCAACTCGTGCTTGAGCAAGAAGGATATTTTCAAGATCGATGTGAAAATTCAACGACTCTGAATAACATCACCAACAATACATCACATGTAGAATTTTGTACAAGGAGAGAATCGAGTTTCAATTTGGTTTTTACTCTTAATACAACTTTCATTTTGCTTCTTAGTTATCCTCTCGGACACATTCTTGATCATTTTGGAACATGGGTATTTCGTTGCATTGTAACAAGTATGTTCACTTTTGGCAATGTTTTGTTGATCATTTCATCGTCATCATCATCCAATTTAGTTTATCCAGCAATCACACTCCTTGGTGTCGGTGGAGTAGGATTTCATATTGGAAATCTTCCACTTGTGAATCTTGCTTCACGTGGAAGAGGTGCCTTGACCACTTTTATGGATGGGATGTTCGACTCATCTGCGCTGATGTTTTTTTTAATCAAAAAAGTCTACGAGTCTGGAATTGAGCTAAACACAATCTTCCAATTTCTTACTTGTTTGTCAATACTTCCATGGATGAAAACGTTTCTACTCATGCCAAGAAAGTCACTTCCTTCCCCAGTGCCCAGGAATGTTCAATATGGTTGGAAGGAGTGGTCTTGTTTCAAAACAAACCAAGATGATGAAGCGTTCGCTGCAAAAGGTGATAGCGCTATCGAAAATATTAGCATGATGACAGTACAGAAAAATAAGAATAAAAAAACTTTCCGCGATTGTGTTCGAAGTAAATTGTTTTGGACCAATGCGTTATATTTCGTTATCATTACGTTCAGAGTTCATTTTTTTCTTGGTAGCTTCATAGCTTGGTTAAAAGCATTTTATAATAAAAACGATATAAGTCATTTAGCAGATATCTTAGGTATAGTATTTTTGTTCAGTGCAGTTGCTGCTCCTCTCAATGGAATATTAGTTGATGTTGTTATCAAACTTTGTAAACACAGAATCACTGACAAACGAGCTGTTAATTTGACAGGTTTGTTTTTCTCTATGCTGGTAACAAGTTTGCTAAGTATTTTGCTTTCAATTATGGCAATTATTCCAAATGCATACGGTTCGATTGCCTTCAGTTTTGTTACGAAAACGTTTGTGTATGGCGGCTTTTCAACTTATCTACTCTTTCAATTTCCTATGCAGCATTTTGGAAAACTTTATGGATTAGTTAATCTGATTGCAGGCGCTGCAGGTTTGCTTCAATTTGCTTTGTTTAAACTTGCGCTTGCAGTAGATCCAACGTTTGAATCAATTCATATTGGTCTATTGGTGCTTACAATTTTAACTCTCATTCATCCTTTTGCCATCTTTTTTAAAGCTAAGCAGTTGAACAAATCTGCAATATGAAACCATGAGCTTAAAAAAAAGTTTGACAATCGCAATTACAAAATACTGTAGCCTGCTTTGTAGTGTGTTGGCTACACATTTGTCATGAAAAAAGTTTTCGTGTTCTTTTATTTGGTAAAAGCAAAAACTTTCTTGATTTTGTCAGAAGATATGATAATAATTATAAGAAAATTAGGATGCATTTTTTGTGCTCTCTAATGACCTGAAATCTTGTATCGTGTAGCCTACTCAGTTGCGCCTCTATACGGCTGCATTTGACACTGTCTGCTTTGTGAAGCGCTGAGAAGCAAGCATTCTGCGATGTATACAGCGCTATATAAAAACCATGGGCGCCGATCCCTATAGGACAGTGGGGACATGTCCCCACCATCTTTTTACATGACCCCACCATCTTTTTACATGTCCCGCCATCTTTTTACATTATTTTTTATAACGTAAAGGTTTCTGGGAAATTCAAGCATCTGTAGCCTACCTGAATCAGTATTCTGAAGAGTCTTTGCCTCAGGCTGCATCAAAACTGAAACCGATTTGTCCAACAAGATGGCTCACAAGTCACAAGTGCAGCTGCAGTAAAAGCAGTGCTTGATAATTATAAGTCAGTATTGGAAGCCTTGGAAGTAGCCGTGAGTCAATTTGATCCAAATATAGCAACAACTGCTAGTTGGCTTTTGAAATCTTTTTCTCGTGAGTTGAGTGTGCTTAGGTAATTAGCGGCATTGTCTGCATTTAAGCCTTGCAAGGTTGCACGGTGACTGTAGCTGGCATGCTTGAAGGTGCTGAACGTTGTAGTGCTGAACTCCGCTATCTACGCAGTGATGAAGAATTTCATCGGGTCTTTGTAAATGCTGAGAGGCTGATGGAGGATTGCAATCTTGAGTCGTTGAAACTGTCACGTCCCCAGAAGATCCCAAATCGTCTTCAACATGGACATGGCCATGGTCAACCTCCTCAACTTCAAACACCAGACATGAAATATCGGTAAGAGTATTTTGCAGTTATTGACAGCGCGCATCAAAATCTTACTGACTATATCAAGTCGGCCGATCTTGACTACAAAATTCTACAAGAATCACTCTTTAGTGGAAAGCTACACTCACATGTGGTAGAGTGGTAGACGATTATTCTGAGTTCTCTGACACAGAGTCCCTTACACAAGAACAATGCTTCTTTCGAAAGCAGTACAATAGCAAGTCGGTGGAAGATTTTCGAATGATATTTAAGAAGATGCCATCGGCTGTTCGTCAAATGTTTCCGCAAGTGGAACTTTTTCTACGACTTCTGCTCATTTCATCAGCCAGCTCGTGTTCAGCTGAACGGTCATTTTCAACTTTGCAACGTGTCAAAACGTGGTTACGATCTACCATGACACAGAAACGGCTAAATCATGCAATGGTCTGCCATGTGCTGTGCACAACACAGTTTTAAATTCGACCAACCTCCATGACCTTTCCGAGGACTTCGTTTTTAATTTTTCGGAAATTTGTTGCCGAGTTTGGACGTCTGCTGTCCAATGCTGACACTGACAATTAAAATATATATACATCGCATTAGATTTGTATCTACCGTACTGTATTTGTTTGTCAGAACAAACCCCGATCTTTCTAGCTCGCTTCGTTCGTCGCCCCTTCCTACCTTTCCTAGTAAATGTCCCCACCAATTTTACAGAGCGATCGGCGCCCATGAAAAAACAAGCATTATCATCAAAATGGCTCCATTTCTTTACAAGAAAAAATTATACAAAATGCTTTGTGACGTAATGATCTTGTAGCAAAGTTCCCTTACGACCCATATGTTTATTAGCTGTTTTTTTTAATATGTGATGTCATAGTTAAAGTTTCATAAATAGCATAGTGCAGGGCTTCCCAAACTTTTTTGCTCGCGACCCCTTTTAATCTCCGAAAAATTTTCGCGACTCCTTACGATTAAAAACGACGCACACTGCGAAATGTACATTTGAAATATTTATTGAAAAGCTTAGATCAAACGAAAACTAAAAACAATTTACGGCACTCAGTTCAGTTTGTTTTTAATTTTTTATTTCTGACCATCACAACGAATCCTATGGGTAGCTCACTGGAAACAAAACAAAAAAGCAAACACATTTATTCAGTGTGACTGCTTTCTGCCACAAAGCAAGTCCAGTCGTGGCTTAGTATTTGTTAGTGCAGGTCTCAAGGCAGTTTCGACGGTGCTTAGGCTGGAACTGTGGGGGAAGTGAGAACATTTCAGATAAATCATTTTAAAATTTTGGTTTCCAGATGTTCAGTTTTTTGATAAACACATCAATTTTAGATTTCAATGCAAAATATTGATGTTTTTTCCTAGGAGGGACAAATTAAATTCGTTCAGTTTTTCAAGCAAATCTGACATTTGACGTAATTCAAAAGCTAGACGCGAAAATGGTGGACCAAGACTGAATTTTACTCTGCAGGAAAAATCACGATTTCGGTTTTCAACGATAATTGGCTAGCCATTTTAAATCTTTGACTTTTGAAAGCCACCTCACTTCACAATGCGGTAAAAGAGTTTTTAACTCCGATTCCATTTCACCTTATAAATTTTCAAAAATACGGGCAGCCTATTGAGTGCACGACTCTTAATAAAGTTAATAATAGTCACAGCAACTCGCACAGAAGTGTGAATATGCAGTACCTTGTACAAATTGCTATACTTTCTGCGGTAGGCCTACCCGGTCATTTGGTCGACAGTCATTTGGCCGACAGAACGTTTGGTCGACAAGACATTTGGTCGACAGACTTTTGGTCGACAGGACGTTAAGTCGACAAAACGATTCATTTTAGGGCTAGGGTTAATTAACTAACCTAAAAACTCTAATCCTAACCCTAAAATGAATCGTTCTGTAGATCTCACGTCCTGTCGACCAAACGACCGGACACCCTTTCTGCGACCCCTGAAGTTCGTTACGCGACCCCAGTTTGGGAAGCCCTGACATAGGCCTAGTGTTAAGTAGCCTACTGTATAGTAGTAATAATGTACTTTGTAAGTCGGGTCAAGTCAATTTATTTCATTTCAATAGCCCCACATATAAATAAAGAAGCAGAGAAAACGAAAAGTAAAAACGATACCGTAGGCTATAATGTAAGTTTTTTAATGTCGTATCTTAGATTATGACGCAATCTGGATGGCAGCGAAAGACCATAAACGGCAGAAGTGTACAGAGTCAGGTTTTCTGGACTCCTGCTCTACCACTCCGGCTCCGAAGTCTGTGACTCCAACTCCACTCCTGCTCCAACAAATTGAGGATATTGACTCCAAACTCCAAATCGACTTCGAACGCAAACTGTAAATCACGACGCAGCAGGATTTTTATACTAAAACCTATACTTTCCCTAGCCCCTGTAATGAAAAGAAAATAATATTTTCAAAAGAAAAAACTACTGATTAAAAAAGCAACTATAAAATAAAATAATTAATACATCTTCATAACTATAAACAGACATAACTCAGCAACAACACTACATTTAACATTATAAAAACAAAAAACAAAAAGCGAACGTTTTCGGCTAGTCATATATAGCCCTTTTCAAGCCTATAAGAAATACATTATTAAAAGAAATGCTAAAGAATCATATAGTATCACAGCAAAAATATGGTCAAAGCTAAACATTTGATAAACTGCCTCGCTCACACAAAATGATAACTGAAAATTACACAGCACAACGGGTCAAGTATTTCAGAGGTAAGATTAATTGATTGTTCAGACAAGGACTCAGGCAGATTACGCAAGAAAGACAGAAGCACAAGAGATAGTGGCACAAAACAAAGTGAATGCGAGAAACACAAGACGTGATAATACGTGATAACAATGATAATTTAGCTTTGACCATATTTTTGCTGTGATACTATATGATTCTTTAGCATTTCTTTTAATAATGTATTTCTTATAGGCTTGAAAAGGGCTATATGACTAGCCGAAAACGTTCGCTTTTTGTTTTTTGTTTTTATAATGTTAAATGTAGTGTTGTTGCTGAGTTATGTCTGTTTATGGTTTAAAAGAGTTACCTCTCTACCCAAATTGTATCTTCATAACTAATTTTACTCATTATCTTTACTTTCATTAACTACACACTGCCTCAGCAATAAGCAACAGAAAGCAAACTTTAAGCAATATAATATTATAATCAACATAGACGTACAGCCTACTGCAGTGGCATATCCTGGTTGGTTGAGCAAGGGAAGCAATAAAACTCGTGAGAGATTAGAGCGTGCCGAAGGCATGTGTTTTCTAGGGGGGGTCAGGGAGCTTCCCCCCCGGAATTTTTTTTGCAAAATTACACTCAAATAATGGATTACATAGTGCTTTCTCGAAACATTTTTAAGGTAATATTTGTATGAAATTCATTAGCAGATAAACAGCTATTAACTTATTAAAGGTAGGTCTTACACACGAACGGGCAAAAAATGCGGCTAAAATTTGAGAACACCAAAAACTCAGCCACAGCTACCTACCGCTGTAGTAGCTTAAGCCAGAATTCATTTCAGTCCTGTCTTATGCCAAAGTCTATCCAGCCAGGATAACAGTGTAAAGCCAGTATTTGACTCAAAATTTTGCTTACTAGGCCGATATTATAACCATGTAACAGCGCATTAGATTTTTTCATCACACATAGCCCACTGACACAATATCAAACAGAGCAGAGTTGCCAGACTATGAAAAGGTCTTAGTCAAAAAAATACAAAAAGGCCAAAAGGAAAATATTAAACAAAAAAAGACAAATGGAAATATTTACCTGTTTCTATTAAAAATAATAAAATGTACAAATATTTTATGACTTTTAGCGGATTTTAATAAATTGTAGCAAAAAATATTCTGAAAGTAGCCCCAAAAATAGCAAGTACAAAAGAACTGTAGCGGATGGGTGATCAATCCGCCAGAGTATTAAACAAGTATAGAACATTTATTGAACAATGGTAACTATGGTTTCATCTGGTAAAGTTACGATATTTGAGAAATATTGATTATTATGCATTTTGAAGAGTTAATTTAAAAAAAAGCCCAATTTGAGGATATTGACCAATCTGGCAACTTTGCGACTGTGGAAGCAATTTCAAGATTGTTTCCACAAATTAGTTAAAAGAAACGCTTTTTTTTCAATTCAATTTATTTTTCTTTGTCGGAAAACAACAGCAATGATAAAGTTACAAATAGTGAACGGGAACAAAACCAACAAAAGTGTAAACTGTGTAGGGGAGAGCTGGTATGGTAGTAACACTTTTTGCAAAAAATGGAATATCTCAAAGGATTTTCATTACAGACTTTTGAAAGTTTGACACTTGATTCGTATTTTCTTACGCTACGACATGTAGTCCTTGTCTTCTCTATGTCGCCTATGTGTCACCCACGGGAAGGTGCTACATCAGAGGCACCCATTTGTTACAACCATACCCAACAGTGGGTATGGTTGTAACGAATGGGCGGTATGGTTGTAACAGCATGCTGAATGTGTTAAAATTTAAGTACAAAACAAACATACAGTTAGTAATTTTATTGAGCTAGCCAAATACTAACAAACACAAAGAAAAAGAATGAATTTGACAACATTAGTCACGCTTGAATTGGTATTTTTAAAGGCGAAGCAGCAGTGTTGCAAAGCATGTAAACTAGTTGGCTGACATGAAGTTAATCTGAATCGCAGTTCGGGCAAACAAACAATGAAGTACCTTCTGTACACTCCTCATGAGCCCAGTAACGACAGTAAGAACATTTGCGCCACTTTTCACCAGGCTTCGAATTTTCATGTTTAGGCTATATGGTAACAAACTATTGAAACATATTTGCGGTATGGTTGTAACACCGTGTTACAACCATACCCAAGTGTGTCAGCCATGTTTCCTCGAGCTTAGCTACTAAACGACTTGTAGTTTGAAGTCCACAAACACACCTACTGATAGCTAAAACTACAAGCAACACTTTAAACAGCTTGAACTTAACATATTCAAAACACTTCTGTGGCAAAACAAAATCTAGCAAAATTTAAAAAAGTTCGTTTCTTACCTGAAAAACAGATTTTTGTTGATAAAACTTTCTTGCTGAAGCGAAGGTCTTCACCAAACTGCATGCACATGTACAGACACAAACTATACCCAATGGCGTTATCACGTGACGAAAAGGTTCACCGCGTTAGGAGAAAATCACAGTGTTACAACCATACCACTGTTACAACCATACAAGCTCTCCCCTATATTAGTTCGTTTTTGTGATGTTGGGTTCAGTCGTGTTGTCATTGCTTTAAGAATTGGCGCTCCAGTTGTTCCAGGAACGAGGAGGCGACTGATTCTTAACTAATTCATGAACTTATTTTAAAGTATCAAGTTTGGTGGCCATGCTTAACTATATTTATTGATGCATATACCGCAATATTAGATCCTTTCATGCACGTCTTAAACCATTAAGGTTTTGCCACCTTTACCTTTTGTTGGTTTTGTTACCGTATTTCTTTTTCACAATATCATTTCTTTTGCATTCTGACAAAGAAAAATAAATTGAATTGAAAAGGGAAAGGTGGCAAAACTACAAAAGTTTAAAACGTGCATACGATGCAGATTTAAAGGTTACGTACAAGAAAGTAAATTAAGCACGGCCACCAAGTCTTCGAAAAAGTTAGTAAAATAAAAAAAAAATTAGATTTAAAAAAACCTGCTCAACTTGCCCCGCCTTCCCCTATTTATTAACACAGAAACGAAAAAAAGTAAAGCTGGCTTTAATTAAAATTCAAATATTGTGGTGCGGCCTGCAACACCCTAACCCCCATTTTGGACGATTTCGTACCCCAGAAATGTTTAAAAAAAGTACCACTTTAATTTTTCTTCAAGTTTATGATACGTTCTTTCAAAATCAAGTGAGTTTTTGCTTCAAAGAATACACAAACACAAAATTACGAATAGGCCTACACTATTAATTCTTTTAAAAAAAATATGCAGTTTTTCTCAACCTTTTGCAAATTTTTCTCGTTTGCTCTATCCTATTTCACCAACCTAACCGATAACAGAGAGCACGCGTATTTTGTAATAGTGTATCCTACAGAATAAAAGTATTGTTACTTAAAAATACTAGCTTAAGATAATTTTAGTGAAATTCCAAGTGAAGGTCTTCAAGGAAAAGACAATGCATTGAGGTACAAAAATACACAAAAAGCGACCAATAGGCTGCAAGGTAAAATTTGTCAAAATCTTCAGTAGGCAAGGCTGCATAATGCATATACCACACCCCCGCCGTCATGTTTTCATTCTCCTGCTTCAGCTTGTTTAATGTTTATTTCGCTTACAATTTTTCTATTTTAGAAGCTCATTCCCAATTTTTATTGTAATTTCGCTACTAACTACAAACGAAAAGAATTTCTTCTGCAAAACGAAGAAGTTTTAATGCAATCAAAAAAATCGCAAAAGTGTTGTTCAGGTCGAAAAGTAAGTTAGAGACAGCGTCCTGACCTTTTTTGCAAAAACGTTTTGCAATGAAGCGTGAAAAAATTTCAGTTGGTGTTTTTGTTTCTTTACATTGCAAGCATCAGGTGAAAGTATTAAGTTAGCAAAAGTGCAACGTAACTTTAGAAAAAAATACTGTGAGTTGGTATTTCAAATGGTGCCTCTTTCTGTAGTTAACAGCAGCTTTTGGCTCGTGGTTTGGAGACAAAAATGAAAAGGAGTTGTAGCAACAAAAAGAGAAAAGTTTATAGTAATACTCGAGTGTAAATGCCTGTGGTGGCCACTTTATCTTTTAAATTTAAAACCTCTTTAGACTTCGTAATAGATGTTGTACAGGCCAGTTCAGTGGCCGACTAATTATCACCTTCTGCACTGCTGCTATTAGGTCTGAGATCAAACGTTCAGGTCCGGTCAAACCGAATACCGGTACTTTAAAATCGGCACCGATTGTATTCGTTCTTGCATTAGGCAGTGAGAATAGGTCGTGTAATAATGTGATGACATCGCAAACCTGATATTAAATTAAAAACGATCCTTGCCGCTAATAAAACCTTAGCTGTTGTAGAGCGACAACAAATGAAACCATAACTTTATTATTAGATATTGCGCTGTATTAACCATAGTTCAGTCATCGCCTTCGGCTCTCTTGCTAGAAGATCGTAGTGTAGATCGATTCTAAGTCGTGTGATACCGAAGACTAAAAAAAAACGGCACCGATTGTCAAAAATATTCTTGCATTTAAGGATAAGTCGAGTAATAGTGTGATAATATTTTAAATCCGATACAAAAATTTGAAAAAACAATAAATAAAATCATAACATTGTTACATGTTGTATTGAATTGTTATATCAATCATACTGGATTTTTTTTAAAGATATTTTAAGAAAGAAAGGTTCAGTCACAAATTTGAAGTCAAGGCTTCTAGTACATTAGCACATCAAGGTTTGTTTTCAAATTTGTAATGTAGTCTAAATCAAAAACTTTTCAATCGCAAAGTACCCACATCTTAAACTAAATTGCTGTTTAATGAAAGTGCATTCAAGTTATTCTTACTTTTCTCAGTGAGTCAAAATCTATGTTTAGCTTCTTTTTGCTCATCCTATATAAGCCTATAGCTTTCAAAGTAACTCGTTACAAATTGTTTAAACAATATATGATTTTATTTCAAATGCAGCATTAAGATCTGTTTTCAGTCCAGCACATTAGGCTACTCAATTTATTTGCACAGTATGAAAATTCAAGCTGTAATCACTTTGATAAGCACTTACTTGGAAAGTCTTATATTTTCTGGAATCACTTTCGGCTGGCCTTCACTTCAACTCGTGCTTGAACAAGAAGGATATTTTCAAGATCGATGTGAAAATTCAACGACTTTGGATAACATCACCAACAATACATCACATGTAGAATTTTGTACAAGGAGAGAATCAAGTTTCAATTTGGTTTTTACTCTTAATACAACTTTCATTTTTCTTCTCAGTTATCCCCTCGGACACATTCTTGATCATTTTGGAACTTGGGTATTTCGTTGCATTGTGACAAGTATGTTCACTCTTGGCAATGTTTTGTTGATCTTTTCATCGTCATCATCATCATCCAATTTAGTATATCCAGCAATCATACTCCTCGGTGTCGGTGGAATAGGATTTCATATTGGAAATCTTCCACTTGTGAATCTTGCTTTACGTGGAAGAGGTACCTTGACCACTTTGATGGATGGGATGTTCGATTCATCGCCGCTTGTATTTTTCCTCATCAAAAAAGTCTACGAGTCTGGAATTGAACTAAACACAATCTTCCAATTTCTTACTTGTTTGTCAATACTTCCGTGGATGAAAACATTTGTACTCATGCCAAGAAAGTCACTTCCTTCCCCAGTGCCTAGTAACCATCGATATGGTTGGAAGGAGTGGTCTTGTTTCAAAACAAACCAAGATGATGAAGCATTCGCTGCAAGAGAAGATGATAGCGCTATCGAAAGTATTGGCATGATGACAGTACAGAAAAATGAGAAAAGAAAAACTTTCCGCGATTGTGTTCAAAATAAGTTATTTTGGACCAATGTGTTTCATTTCGTGATAATAACGTTCAGAGTTAATTTTTTTCTTGGTAGCTTTATTACTTGGTTAAAAGCATTTTATAATAAAAACGAGATAAATCATTTAGCAGATATCTTAGGTATAGTATTTTTGTTCAGTGCAGTTGCTGCTCCTCTCAATGGAATATTAGTTGATGTTGTTATCAAACTTTGTAAACACAGAATCATTAACAAACAAGCCTTGAATTTGACAGGTTTGTGTTTCTCTATGCTGGCAACAAGTTTGTTAAGTATTTTGCTTTCAATTATGGCAGTTCTTCCAAATGCGTACGGATCGATTGCCTTCATTTTTGCTACGAAAACGTTTGTGTATGGCGGCTTTTCAACTTATCTACTCTTTCAATTTCCTGTGCAGCATTTTGGAAAACTTTATGGTTTAGTTAATCTGATTGCAGGCGCTGTAGGTTTGCTTCAATTTGCTTTGTTTAAACTTGCGCTTGCAGTAGATCCAACGTTTAAATCAATTCATATTGGTCTATTGGTGCTTACAAGTTTAACTCTCATTCATCCTTTTGCCATCTTTTTTAAAGGTAAGAAGTTGAACAAATCTGCAATATGAAACCATGAGCTTAGAAAGAAGTTTTACAATTGCAATAACAAAATAATCTGCTGTAATTCGAAGTTGCCTTTTTGTAAGCTTCCTCAAATACACAATACTAGTATTGCTCTACTGTATTTTAAGTTAACTTTCTACAGCATTCAGGAAGTCAGGTGATATCTATAGACCTAAATAACTTAGTTGTAGCATACTGTGTGTATGGAATATACTTAGATGTTACTCAAACATAGAACGTCTGTTGTAACATTTTGTTGTTGTTGATGTAAGTTGAAATGTACAGTAGATACTATAGGCTACTTTAACCCTGGACATTGGGCCAGGGT
Source organism: Aplidium turbinatum (assembly GCF_918807975.1). NCBI lineage: Eukaryota > Metazoa > Chordata > Ascidiacea > Aplousobranchia > Polyclinidae > Aplidium > Aplidium turbinatum. The sequence goes on along the minus strand of NC_137480.1, from coordinate 16,151,482 downwards.
AATGCCTATCGCTTGTTTTTTTTTTTTTTTGCTTCAAATATGCTCATCACATTTTTGTTATTAAATAACAGTATTTGTGTGCATGACTGTATACTACGCTATAATAATCATACTACATAACAATAAAAATTTGTCTATTTCGATAACGTGAAAAATAACGAAAAACAGATTGCATTCAGTACAAAGTAAAATTACTGCACATGCGTACATGCAGTAGCAGTAGCATAGCGTGCAAGTTACACTGGGGGTGGGAGGGCACGTGCCCTTCCAATCTATTGACGTTACAGTAAAAAATTTTCATTATGTTTTAAAAAAAATATTTTTTTATAAGATTTGTTTGGAAAGTTTCTAAATTATGAAGTATCAGAGGTGTAGGGGGTATGGAGGGTCACCAATCACCTAAATTGCGCAATAATAAATATCCCTAGACTCAGCAAAAACAATCAAAACATTTGAAAGACCTAGAATCGAACCAAAAGCACCATAGTTATTGCAACCAATAGTAAAAGCTCTACTTCTATTCGATCTTACAAGAAAACAGCTTGGTGAGACAAATTGAAATGAGCTACACGCCATCGAGAAACAGAACAAAAGGTTTGTAAAATTAACTTAATTGATCCTCAATATTAACCTGTTAAGTGCGTATGACGACAATTGTCGTCCAAGACAGTCGCTCTTGCTGTGGGTAAGACGACAATTGTCGTTTTCGAGATCGCAGCTTCATGGCACTTTTAATTTCGCTGTGTCTGGAAGGCGCAATTATGACGTGTGAAGAAACATAGATGCATTGTTTATACTAGGGCTTCCCAAAGTGGGGGTCGCAACCCCTTGAGGGGTCGCGTAACGAACTTTGGGGGTCGCAGAAAGTATACAAATTTTACACAAAGCACTGCATATTAACACTTATGTGCAAGATGCTGTGAAAATTATTGACTTTATTAAGAGTCGCGCACTCAATAGGCTACCCGTATTTTATAAATTCATATAGTGAAATATGGAATAGGAGCTTAAAACCCTCTTTGCGGCATTGTAAACGTGGATTTCAAAACTAAAGCTAAAGCTTTAAAAAGTTATTAGTATTAAAATGTTAAGTCGTGATTTTTCCAACGAAAAAAGTTTAGACTTTGTCCGCCGTTTTTGTAAAGACGTTTTTTGGAAAGGCATTTCAAATCATGCTACTTGTCAGGTTTGCTTTAAAGGGAGAACGAATTTAATTTGTCCTTCCAAGGAGAAAACATCTATGTTTTTACATTGAAATCTAAAGTTGGAGCGTTCATCAAAAAATTATACATCTAGAAACAAAAGATTCAAAATAATTCATCTGAAATATTCTCATTTACTGAAAAGTTTTTGGCTAACAATGGCGTGGAATCAAACGAAACATATGGTTATCGACACTTGTCAAGACTGTTGAAAGAGTTTAAAAAGCATTTTCTTCTAGAATTGGGAAATACCAATTTAGATTGGATCCACAACCGATTTGCAATGCAAGAACAAAGTACCGAGCACATCTCTTTAAAATCTCAGGAAAAATTTGCAGATTTATCTTTTGATTCTTGAATTTTGTGGCTTGAATTTTCTGGAAAAAAGTTTCCCACTTTTTGGCTTAGCCGAACGTTAGAGCGGAATTTTCACCATTATATGGCTTAGCAGTAACCGTACTCCTGCCGTTTGTCTCCACGTTTATGTGCGTGTCAGTGTTTTCAACGTTAATAAAATACCGTTCCAGCGTAAGTAACATTGAAACCGCCTTGAAACCAACATTGACAAACATCAAGTGACTTGCTTTGTAGCAGAAAGCAGTCTCACCCATCCGTCACCACCGTAAGGAGACGACCCATCACACTGAATAAATATGTTTACTTTTTGGTTTTGTTTCCAGCAGGCTACAAATAGTACAGTAGTAGGCTTCTAGTACGGATAGCATGTTTTTAGTTTTCGTTTAAATTAAGCCTTTCAATAAATGTCACAAACGTATATTTCGCATTGTTGATCCTTTAAACCGTAAAGGGGGTCGCGGAAAATTTTTGGAGATTAAAAGGGGTTGCAAGCAAAAAGTTTGGGAAGCCCTGGTTTACACTACAATAACGCTTGCAGCCTGGCGGAAATGATTAATCACTCTATTACAATATTAGGTAGCTTCTGCACTCACCTACAATGTAACCACAATTGGAAGAATAAAAAGATTTCATCTTAAATGTGTTTTTCTTTCTGAAATGGCTTCCTTCCGGTGTATAAAATTCGTACCACATCATGCGCGTTCAGTCAGCGTGAAGTCATTTTGATGTAATGTTGCAAGCAGTTTCAGAAATATTTTGTTGTGTTCGAAAACATATTTTGTAACATATAGTAAACAAAGCAATAAGGTTTTGTGTTGCTGCTAATGTTAGAACAAGCGTCAGAAAATGATACAGTTTGAATATTTCCAAACTAAACTTACGTGTGCTTTGTTTAGTGTCCTATAAATGCTTAGAAATTATTCTGTTCTGTAAACTGAGGTATTTTTTTCTTCATAATAAACAACTAGTTGAATAATTTCACAATGGCGAAAGGTATAATCACTTGAGAGTAATGTGATTACACCAGAAAACAATAGTCCAGCCGGAGACTTCTCCGCAATAGTCAATGAACAGGTAAAGCACTAGACCAGTGGTTCCCAACCTGTGGTGCGCGGACCCCTTGGGGGTCCGTGAGTAAGCATTTGGGGGTCCGTGATTACCTTGATGAATTTTTGAAAAAAAAACGAAAAGCTATATTTTTACTTTCATTTCTCTTTTTAAATGCAAATGTGTCAAGCTCAAGCCCGCGAGAATAAACTTTACCGGTATGTATTAAAATAAATCTATGCTGCTGCCTACAGTGTATGCATTGACCTTAAAGTAGGCTACATCTACCACAACGCATGTCGATTACAAATCGCCTGGACGCTGAAGATGACATGCGTGTTGCATTGTCAAAAACTCAACCACAGGTCAGTCGTTTAGTTCAGGAAAGGCAACAACAGCCCTCTCATTAAATTTGCTTACGTTGAAAAAGTTTCGGCATGGCACTTTGGGTCACCTTAATATTCAAATACTGCTGACATTTCTTGAACAATTCATTCATTTTCTTATTTGAGCAACTGTTTAACCTGATATTTGCCGCTGGAGTCATAGTGGCAATGCAATATGACACAGTACAGTAGTTGAGTAGTATAACTATTACAATAGTCAATAGTATGTTAATTGAGTTTCAGGCAAAATTTAGGCAGGGGTCCGCAGAACTAATGATTTATTGATTTGTCTAAATGGGTCCGTGACAACAAAAAGGTTGGGAACCACTGCAATAGACACAAAAGGAAATTAAACAAAAGCGTATTGTGCTGCGTCATGGGGGTTTCCCAATATCCTAGCACGCGATAATGCGACGAAAAATACTGCAAGTGCTCAAATTAAATACGCACAGTTAGGAGAGTTTCGGAAAGTTAATTACGCACCGGGTTAATTGATTTTTGTGTCTTATCAAAGTTATCCTATTTTTTCAACAAACAAAATATGGCAAACTTACATTTACGTCCTTTCGACAAAATTTTCAAAGTTAAAGTTATATCATGTCAACAAAAATACTCTCTCAGGCTTGTTACATTCATAAAAAATGTTTTAAACATTTGTACTATTTTCATGCGTTGTAGTCTTCACGTTGTGAAAATTTGTGATGCAAGAGTTGATTTGCGTGTCATCACTGCAAAAACCAAATCGAAAAATTTGTGAGTGTTTATCGCGTATTATAATCCTGACAACTTAGGCTACACCACAGTGCAGCCTGAAATTACGCAACGTCAGCATAAGCAGTGGCGGCTGGTGCTGTTTTTGAGCAGTGGGGCTGCTAAAGATTTTGCGGGGGTCTCCCCCAAACATTGAAAAATCGCATTAAATTTGGTGCGTTCTGACTTCTGAGCATGTTTTTACCTCAAATTTTGAAAAAATGCGTTCAAACTTTGTTGAAAAGTTGATGTATTCCTAAGCTGTATTTTTAAAAAACTAACAGTATTGCTTTGGAGACAAACTTTACTAGTATTGAGCTTAGCCTTGACTAGCCTAGCCGTTGCATACAAGGTTCAAGTGATTTTGAGATGCCCTAGCACTTCCTATAACCTGTCGAATACCCTAACTCTACAGCTAACACTTCTACATTCATGGCTCATCACTACTCTGCGAAATAAAAACAAACTTTAAAAAGTGTGTAAAGTTATTCGGTTAGGTGGGGCTGTTTTAGATGCAGCCCCAACCCCAACAGATTCAAAAATTGCTGTAAAATACCAAAAGAGGTCGAGCTGCAAAGATAATTTTTGGCCAATCAGAGCGCTTGAAATTCAGCATCTCGGGCTGCTGAAAAGTTGGCCCGAAATCGGACAAACACAGAGAAAAACATATTTTCCCTCTTCTCTTTCTTTCAGGTGGGGCTGCAGCCCTGCAGCCAAATGGCACTAGCCGCCACTGAGCATAAGGGTGAGTCGATTTCTTCATTTATCATATAAATTTAAGCATATGTGCGACTTTACCTGCTAAACATTTCCTCAAAGTTTAAAATCGTTTTTGCACAGCAACCCATTACTACCCAACCCAATGACCCGCTGTTCCTATAACAGGGTTGCCAGATTGGGCGAATAGTTGCGAAAATTTTTGTCATTCTACCTCATCTTTTCGCCCAATCTGGCAATCCTGCGCAGTGGGCTAACTTCTAATAGTTGTGCGGTTTAACACACCACAAAAAGCTTTGTGAAACTTACTTTTTGTCTTATTCATCCGATAATGATGCGAGTTTCATGGAGAGAGTCTCAACAAGTAGTGCCTGCAGTATTATCCTAAACCCTTGTGTTGCTAGGGACCCCGATCGAAAGATGGTTTCTGACGAACCAGTTGCTGCTATAGCCACTGATACTTTGCAGGATGTGTTAGGAGAAGACTTCTCCACAGACATCATTATTGACCAACGGAAAGGGAGACATAGCAGAGTCAAGAGGCGTACTGGATTGAATTGAAACCAACCCAACATGTCGTCAATAATTTTATATCGCTCTATTTTGATGGGAGAAAGGATAAATCATATGTCTTTGATGACTACCACCAAAGGAGAAAAATAAAATAATACCATTAGCCTACGTTTTACTGACACAACCTGGTGACATCTACATATCTCATGTCACAACACCAAGTAGTCGCTCAGTTGACATTTTAAAATGTATGATCGACGAGAATATGAACATGGATGAAATTCGAATAACAGGTTGTGATGGACAGCCGTGAACACTGGGAATCGTAATAGAGTAATTGCTAGAATAGAAGATCATATCCATTATCCAATATAAAGTAGGCCTACACTGGAATATATGTTGGCCTATGCCGCCCATCAATGAGTTACCATTGCGGCAGCTATTTGGATTATTTTGAAAGACGTATACAGGCCCAGTCCAGAAACATTCATTGGTGAAATTGTCCAAAAAACATTCATTGGTGAAATTGTCGATATTCTGTGGTCAAACTTTATAGCCTTGGAGATCGCATTGTCTGATAAAATTGAAACTCCCTATTTGCCAAAATTGGACAATTCAAAGGATCTAAGCACAGACCAGACGTACCTTTTGGAAGTTTGCCATGCAATCAGTTCTGGGGAATGCTCTGAAACACTCTTACACAGAGATCCTGGGAAATATAATCATTTACAGGAGCAAGTCGAATGTGCCGCTACTGTTAGTCAAACCCATCCATCAGAAGCTGTTAAGACATTGACACGATTCATTACAACTGTATATGGGCCATCGACAAATCGATCAAGCAAAATTGTTATGCTGCTCACCCCGAAAGCTTGCTATATGCCATGTTTCATGACAATGGACCTGCCATTGGTGAGGTATAGCTGTTAGGTGAATTCTGAAAGCACGAAAGCTTTCATCTACAATAATAGCCTACGAAGATTCCATCGTCCAGTTGAGCAACTTAATCTTAATGCAATGGATTATATTGATATGATTGACTGGACACAGATTGATGATACTGAACAACCATTATTAGCATCTAAGAGTGAAGATGACCTTTGGGATGCAATAAAGTCAGTCCCAGTAAAATCGTCATACACACCACAGACTCAAGCCGTTGAAAGAACGATTCGTGTAGTCGCTGAGGTCAACTTCAAAACTGTCAGAAAGGAGAAAAGGAACTCTACGATTCATTCTATCATAGATGCAAGAAAGCAGCGGCCTATATTTGAATCAAAGAAAGACTGTGTTGTTCAGTTTAACATCCAGGTGTGGTTTTAACTCATATTTTTTATTATTGGTTTTAACTCAGATTGAATGTAATTTAGCGTCAAGTAGAAAATTGTATTTTTCCATACCACCTGGGGTAAGTGGTTAGGAGCACACCATCACATTAAAATTTTAACATTTTATTTAGTAACTTATGGCAAGCCTCACCTAAATACCAATTTATGCGACAATCCGACTATTTAGTGTGAAAATGGACCTACCCTAGTCAACATATGTTCATCAGCAACTCATTTCCTTTTATAAGAACTTCAGCGCTTTAGCGCAGAAGTTTCAGATAACTATTCAACCACAATACAATTATCATATTACATTTGTAGTCAGGTAGCAAATTTGTGAAGTCACAGGTTTGTAAGATTTAAATACTAAGTTTCAGTCTTTGGCTAAAACTGTTTGTTACACTTACTAGCCTACCATCACGAAGTGGAGACTCAGCAAAAGAAAGGTTCAATAAACCGAAACGAAGATCAACCAAATCAAATGCCAAGAGTACGAGCAGAAGCAAACCAGAACGACAGCTCTGTATTTATTTAGAATTAACAAATTCTTGAGAATCCATTCAAATGAGCCTGATCAGCAGACGACGTGGGCCTCATTCGGCCCACGAGCTGTAGTTTGATGACTTGTTCTAAACCAAATTGTAAATCTCCCAGCTTGTCTCCAAAGGTATGAGCAGAAAACGCAACAACACATTGTTACATGTTAGCCTATGTGTTGGAGTGTGGTTATTATGACATGACATTTCAGACATGTTCAAAAGTCGATTGCATTAAGCTACAGTACATGCAACAATCTACAAAAGAAGATAATAGAAGAAATTTATATACATTTTGATCAAAAAGCGATTTTTTTAATTTTAGAAGGTAACTTCTATTCACAATAGCAACTAGTGTTGTATTATTGCCATTTAAAATTATAACGTAACTGTTCTTGCTTAAGTTGACTGTTTTGTTACCCATGAAACATATTAAAACAATTCAACACTACACTACAAAACAAGTTTGAAAGTTCGAGCTTGCCCGAGAAAAAGTTGATCGAAATTTCAGTTGGTGTTTTTGTTTCCTCACGATTCCAAGCATCAGGTGAAAGTAGGCTACAGTACCGTAGGCCTATAAGCAAAAGCGCAATATAAGTTCTGAAAAAATACTGTGAGTTGGTATTTCAAGTGGTGCCTCTTTGCATAGTTAACAGCGTGGTTTGGAGACAAAAATGAAAAAATAGTTGTAATAACAAAAGGTGGAAAGTTTGTAGTAATACTTAAGTGTATATAGGTGGAAAGGTGGAAAATGTAATAACAAAAGGTGGAAAGTTTGTAGTAATACTTAAGTGTATATAGGTGGAAAGGTGGAAAATGTAATAACAAAAGGTGGAAAGTTTGTAGTAATATTTAAGTAATACTCAGGCGCCTTCGGCTCTGGTGCTATTAGATCTAAGATCAGACGTTCAGGTTGTGTCAAGCCGAAGACTTTAAAAACGGTACCGATTGTGTTCTTTCTTGCATTTGAAAATAAGTCGGGTAATAACGTGGCGACATCTTAAATCTGATACAAAAAATTAAAATGAGCCCTAAGAAACCATAGCAGTTGTTGTGACAATAAATAAAGTCATAACATTATTACATGGTGTGTTAAATTGTTATATCAATCATACTGATTTTTTTTAAAGATTTTTTAAGGAAGAAACGTTCAGTCACAAATTTGAAATCAAGACTTCTAGTACAATAGCACCTCAAGGTTTGTTTTCTAATTTGTAATGTAGTTAAAGTCGAAAACTTTTCAAATGAAAAGTACGCACATCTTAAACTAAAGTGCTGTTCAAGTAATGCTTACTTTTCTCAGTGAGTGAAAATCTAGGCTTTGCTTTGTGCTCATCCTATATGTATAGCTTTCGAAGTAACTCGTTGCAAATTGTTTAAACAAAATATGATTTTATTTCAAATGCAGCATTAAGATCTGTGTTCAGTGCAGCACATTAGGCTACTCTATTTATTTGTAGAATATGAAAATTCAAGCTGTGATTACTTTGGTAAGCACTTACTTGGAAAGTCTTTTATTTTCTGGAATCACTTTCGGCTGGCCTTCACTTCAACTCGTGCTTGAGCATGAAGGATATTTTCAAGATCGATGTGAAAATTCAACGACTTTGGACAACATCACCAACAATACATCACATGTAGAATTTTGTACAAGGAGAGAATCAAGTTTCAATTTGGTATTTACTCTTAATACAACTTTCATTTTGCTTCTTAGTTATCCTCTCGGACACATTCTTGATCATTTTGGAACTTGGATATTTCGTTGCATTGTGACAAGTATGTTCACTCTTGGCAATGTGTTGTTGCTCATATCATCTTCATCATCATCCAATTTAGTATATCCAGCAATCATACTCCTCGGTGTCGGTGGAATAGGATTTCATATTGGAAATCTTCCATTTGTAAATCTTGCATCACGTGGAAGAGGTACCTTGACCACTTTTATGGATGGGATGTTCGACTCATCTGCGCTGATGTTTTTTCTAATCAAAAAAGTCTACGAGTCTGGAATTAAACTAAACACAATCTTCCAATTTCTTACTTGTTTGTCAATACTTCCGTGGATGAAAACATTTGTACTCATGCCAAGAAAGTCACTTCCTTCCCCAGTGCCTAGTAACCATCGATATGGTTGGAAGGAGTGGTCTTGTTTCAAAACAAACCAAGATGATGAAGCATTCGCTGCAAGAGAAGATGATAGCCTTATCGAAAGTATTGGCATGATGACAGTACAGAAAAATAAGAAAAAAAAAACTTTCCGCGATTGTGTTCGAAGTAAATTGTTTTGGACCAATGTGTTTCATTTCGTGATAATAACGTTCAGAGTTCATTTTTTTCTTGGTAGCTTTATAGCTTGGTTAAATACATTTAATAATAACAATGAAATAGATCATTTAGCGGATATCTTTGGCATAGTATTTTTGTTCGGTGCAGTTGTTGCTCCTCTCAATGGAATGTTGATCGATGTTGTTATCAAACTTTGTAAACACAAAATCACTGACAAACAAACCTTGAATTTGACAGGTTTGTTTTTCTCTATGCTGGCAACAAGTTTGTTAAGTATTTTGCTTTCAATTATGTCAGTTCTTCCAAATGCGTACGGATCGATTGCCTTCATTTTTGCTACGAAAACGTTTGTGTATGGCGGCTTTTCAACTTATCTACTCTTTCAATTTCCTGTGCAGCATTTTGGAAAACTTTATGGTTTAGTTAATCTGATTACAGGCGCCATAGGTCTGCTTCAATTTGCTTTGTTTGAACTTGCGCTTGCAGTAGATCCAACGTTTGAATCAATTCATATTGGTTTATTGGTGCTTACAAGTTTAACTCTCATTCATCCTTTTGCCATCTTTTTTAAAGCCAAGAAGTTGAACAAATCTGCAATATGAAACCATGACCAAAGAAACAAGTTTTACAATTGCAATAACAAAATAATCTGCTTTTATTCTAAATTGCCTTTTTGTAAGCTTCTTCAAATACACAAATTGCGTATTTGAAGAACAAGAGTTTGTTCAATAATAATCTTTAAAAACCACACTTTTGCCTGGGCGACTACCCAGGATTTTTTAAAATCCCATTATTCGAGAGTTTTTTTTAAACCAATTTAATTTTTTTTTTCTTAGTGCCCTAAGTATGTCCCATAGCATAAAATTAAGGTGTACTCAAACCAAAGTTAATTTTAAGCTCACCCCTAAACACAGGGGTGACGAACCTTTTTGCTGTCACGTGCCACTTTGTCAGTTAGCCTACACATGAGTTATCGGGCCACACAACTTTTTAACCATAACCTACTATGAAATCTTTTAGAAGCGACGCAAGATATTATTCATGAAAAGTAACAAACGGCAGATGAAAGTAATAAAACCCACACAGTTGAAATTATCTTACGCAGAATCGAAACATACAACAGTAAAAAATAAAAACAAATCAACTTGAGCAAAAAGGATAGAGCAACAGTACTTGCACTGATAATGACGACAGTTTAATTTTCGAAGCGTTTGCTTTCATATGAGTATGGTTTCTTCTTATTTTGGCTCTATCCTTTTTGCTCAAGTTGACTAAATGTTTTGACCAGTATGCTCCGAAACAACAAATTAGTTAGGCTAATGAAATTTCTTTTTCAAACAACAAACAAAAGCCCATGCGAATCATACAGCTGAAGCTATCTAATGCAGCATTGAAGCATAACATATTAAACAATAACATTGAAGCATTGAATTTTTTTGCTTAGTGGGATTTTTGTTTAAATTGTTTTGTGGGCCGCACAAAATTCTTTAACGGGCTGCAGGTTCGTCACCTCTGCCCTAACACAATACTATTATTGCTCTACTGTATTTTAAGTTAACTTTCTACAGCATTCAGGAAGTCAGGTCATATCTAGACACCTAACTTAAACAATTTAGTTGTAGCATATACTGTGTATATGGAATATACTTAGATGTTACTCAAGCATAGGACGTCCGTAGTAACATTTTTTGTTGTTGCTGTAGGTTGGAATGTAGGCCTACATTAGATAGGCTACTTTAACCCTGGACATTGGGCCAGAGTAATACCTATCGCTTGTTTTTTTGCTACAATAATGCTCATCACATTTTGTTATTAAATAACAGTATTTGTGTGCTTGTATACGCTATAATAATCATAAGACATAACAATATGAATTTGTCTACTTCGACAGCGCAAAAAATAACGAAAAACAAAGTGCATTCAGCACAAATTATACACTCACTATACAGTAATTACCGCACATGCGTAGCCTATGCCGTATGTGCAGTAACAGTAGCGTAGCGTGTATGCTGTACGAGGGGGGGGGGGGGGGCACGTGCCCTTTCAATGTATGACGATACAGCAACATTTTTTCAATATGTTTTAAACTTATTATTTTCTTATAAGATTGGTTTGGAAAGTTTCCAAGTTATATAGTATCAGAGGTGTGGTGAGAGGGGAGCATGGGGGGTCACTAGTCACCTAAATTGCGCAATCCATGCACTTAAAGTTATTTCAAAAGTGTCTTTTCAAATTATCCTATTTTTCAACAAATAAAATATGGCAAACTTACAATTACGTCGTTTCGACAAAATTTTCAAAGTTAAAGTTATATCATGTCAACAAAATTACTCTCTCAGGCTTGTTACTTTCATAAAAAATGCTTTAAACATTTGTACTATTTTTATGCGTTCTAGTCTTCACGTTGTGATAATTTATGATGCAAGCGTTGATTTGCGTGTCATCACTGCAGAAACCAAATCGAAAAATTTGTGAATGTTTATCGCGTATGATAATCTCGACAACTTACACCACAGTGCAGCCTGAAATTACGCAACGTCAGCATACGTCATCAGCAACTCATTTCCTTTTACATTTTACAAGAACTTCAGCGCTTTAGCGCAGAAGTTCCAGATAACTATTTAACCACAATACAATTATCATATAACGTTTGTAGTCAGGTAGCAAATGTGTGAAGTCACAGGTTTGTAAGATCTATATGCTAAGTTTCAGTCTTTGGCTAAAACTGTTTGTTACACTTACTAGCCTACCATCACGAAGTGGAGACTCAGCAAAAGAAAGGTTCAATAAACCGAAACGAAGATCAACCAAATCAAATGCCAAGAGTACGAGCAGAAGCAAACCAGAACGACAGCTCTGTATTTATTTAGAATTAACAAATTCTTGAGAATCCATTCAAATGAGCCTGATCAGCAAACGACGTGGGCCTCATTCGGCCCACGAGCTGTAGTTTGGTGACTTGTTCTCAACCAAATTGTAAATCTCCCAGCTTGTCTTCAAAGGTATGAGCAGAAAACGCAACAACACATTGTTAAATGTTAGCCTATGTGTTAGAGTGTGGTTATTATGACATTTCAGACATGTTTAAAATGTCGATTGCATTAAAGTGCCCCTGACAGGTTGGATCCAAGTATAGTAACTTTTTAAAGCATTTCCTTGCGCAGAATCATACTTAGCAAACTTTTTAACCTTAACCTCGTAGCTCGACTGGTTAGGGCGTAATTTACATCAAACGACGGCTCCGCAGCGCCACCACAGGCGAAACTCCATATTTCACTGCTCTGGGACGACTTTGGTGGTATTACGTCATTGTAAGTCGGCGTTCTTAGCGACGGATGAAACATACGTTTCCTAGATGTGATTGCTGGATCACAGTTTAGTCGGAGTTGGTACAAGCGGTTGCTTTTTTCAAAGATCTGTTGTTTTTTACAGTTTAATAAAACTGTACTGGATACGTTCCTACAAAACCTAAAATATACTTGAAGTGAAAAATGAAGAAATTGTACGAATCATCATTCATATTTAATTCATCATCACTATTCATAATAAATAAAAGTTCTCTCTCTCTCTCTCATAATGTGCCCTCAGTACGTACATAGCAGAGTCTATACATGTAAAAGCCTAGTTTACCTGTACAAGGGTACGTTTTTGTAAACGTTGTTGTTTAGAAGTGCTGAAATCATCATCAGCAACTGGTTGCATCTTTGCTGTTATAGATGGTAGCCTATGGCAAATTCCTTCAAAATGTAAAGTTTGCTCAAGCCCATTTTTACTTGAGTGGTATTAACAAAATCATCTTCAGTGAAGTGAAGAGAACATATATGACTAGTTTTGTATGGCCCATCCTACTTTCGAACACTTGAAGAAAACTTCTACCATTTTCTTCTCAGCACCTTGTTTTGTGGGAAAGCGTAAAAAGAAACCACACGGTCTTTGTCACTGACACTGTCACATATTTATTTATTATTTATTTGCGTCAGACAAAGCTGTCCACATCGAAAACAAAACAACGAAATACTGTAATACACAAACTGAAAATGCACAAAGATCACAGAGAGCCACCTTGGATGCCGTCGGTTTAAAAGCTCACTAAATAGGCTATCTACTGTTACAAATTTACATATAATGAGCGTTGGAAGAATTGAAAGCATTCACAACGATAAAAATAATCAGATGACATCATGTCTGATATAAAGCGATTTGAGGAGTGTATGCAATCGGTTAATAAACGAAAACATGTTTTTTCCTCAATAAAGCATCAAACGTAGTTACATTATTCATTACTTGATATTCACGGGCACTGACCTAACGAGGCAAATTGTGCAATATTCTGAAAGAGTCATTGTAAGCAACACGTAATCGTTTCATACTAGAAGATCTAAACTTGTTCCACAACTGGGATAAGTAAAACGACATACAATAAGAACGAAATAAACTGTTTTTTACAGCGGGTGAGCATTTAGAAAAATTGAGATTTTGCATTATTTGCAGCACAGTACTGAGAGCGTACTTGCCTTGAAATATAATTTTCATCTGAGAACTATCAATAAATACACCCAGATATTTTACAGAGTCTGTGAACACAATTTCAGATTTACCCTAGATGTAGCAGAGGAGCACGTAAAAGATAAAAGTTTTTTGGGGAGAATAACATACCAAATGACTTTTTAGAATTGAAAGTAATTTCATGTTCAACAGCATACTTGTGGCAAACATCTAACAAATTTTGTAAGCCACACAAACTAGGCGAGATGCAGCAAATGTCATCAGGAAACATAATATGATCTAGACAAGAGTTGCCAACATAGCAACCAACTTTTGTTTTATTGAGATAAGAAAGCTGATCAATATATATATACGGCAAAAAGATAGGGGCTTAACACCCCACCTTGTCAGACTCCGCTGGACACAGTAAATGATTGGCACAGGTGACCTTCCCACCTCACTTGCATGGTTTTTTTACTATAAAGGCACAAAGGTCACCAGTATTCCAATAAGCGAACAAAATAGATAGGCAGTAGGCACGTTACGTGTGATAAGCGTTTTAAACAATAAATGATGATTGACTTTGTCGAAGGCTTTTGAAGCATCCAAAAAGACAGAATATACAGGAGTGTCATGACTGATATAAGAGGACACTGGTTGTTTTATTAAAAAACACTCATTTCAGTACTATGACCAGACTTAAACCCAAATTGATTGTCACTGGTATTCCAGAAAGGCAATAGATGATTCACATAAAACGTTCAAACAGTTTTGAGATTACTGTGGCTAGAGCAATAAGTCTATAGTTACCTGAATCTTGAATGTCGCCATTCAAATTCTTTACAATCGGGACTAAGACAGTGTTCAAGCAAGAATTTGGTACAGTGCCATGACTAAGACACATATATATTTAAAAAGTACACTAATATAAAAACAAATAATCAGCATAAACAATATGTTCAGCTGAAATTTTGTCAGCACCAGCAGCGCGGTTTATGGCAGTTTGACAAGCAAGGAACCAATTGTGTCCATGTTGCAACAAAAGTTGTAATATTTATCCCTAGAAGAAATACATGAGTTAACAAATTCTTTTGGCAGTGGCTATTTGACCGGCTCCGGTCTTTGAATCTGAAACACTATTTGACCGGTCATGACGTCACTACATAAGCACTTTTTTCTTTCAAAGCAAAAGACGATAAGCGCGTTAAGTTTTAAATTCAACATGTTTTCTTCAACTGAGCCCGTGGCGGATACGTAACGTCTCGGGCTGCCATTTCAGAGGGAATGAGTTCGATACTGTCCGGAAACGTTTTTTTTTTTTTGTTTTTTTTTTTTAACTACAAAAGGATACAAACTGATATGAATGAATCAACAAGTGAATAAACAAATTCTTTTCATTTCTTAGCACAAATTCTCTGAAAAAATCACACCTTCTAATAGGCTGTAAGATTACGTTTCGCTGAAGTCCGAAGTTAAAAATTAAATCCAGTCTCATTGTCGCACAACAATCAGTCAAGTTTCAAAGCATCATCTGAACCAACCCTTCAAGACAACTTTCCACTTTCAAAAATTTAGTTAAAAAAAAAAAAAAAAGAACGCTTCCTGATAGAATCGAACCCATTCCCTTTAGAATGGCAGTGCGAGACGTTACGTATGCGCCACGGATTCAGTTGAAATAAACGTGTTGAATTTAAAACTTAAGGCGCTTATCGTCTTTTGCTTTGAAAGAGAAAAAGAAAAAAGTGCTTATGTAGTGACGTCATGACCGGTCAAATAGTGTTTCAGATTCAAAGACCGGAGCCGGTCAAATAGCCACTGCCAATTCTTTTTCAGTGTTGGTTTTGCTAGAATTTAGCAAGGAGCTGTAATGATGTTTTCACATCTCAGCAATTGCTTCAGGACCTTGTGCTCCACCAACATTTACAGGAAGAGAACTCTTTTTGCAAGTAGACTTTTTTACTTTCTGCCAAAATGACTTATGTGAGCTGTCCAAGTTGAGTGCTGAGGCAAGCACATTTGCTCTATGTTGTTCAGAGGCATGATTACAACGGCGAAAGGCTTTTTTAAACTCCTTTCGTTTGCTCTGCATCAACTCATATAGTTAACCATTTCACTGTTTCCCATTTTTCACCTACATGATGTAACTTTCTCTGGCAGTAGCATGAGCTTGCTTAACATGATTATTCCAACCAGGAACAGAAAATATGTTACATTTCTTCTTTACACCAACAAAGATTTTATCAGAAGCTGCTTTGAGAGCATCAGTTATAATATTATAGAAAGAGTCTATTGAGGCAACATGAGAAGCATCTGAACAATGAGAATTATTGCATTTAATACTTTCAGTTGGCAAGGAAATTTGTGATAGATATTTTTAAATACAACAATACACATGAACAGCAATTTTTAAGCATTGCCTCAACCATAAATTAAAGGTAGCCTACTGTTTGTGAGATACTGTTGTTACACTGCAAATAGCTATAGCCAGATTAGGACAAATAAAAAAGTATCAAAATTGTAGCTCTATGAAACTGCAATTTCAATTGAATTGAGATGCTGTTTGATAAAAATAAACTCAACCTATTTGATCAAAACCTGGTAGTAATAGTAAGTTCACTTTTCTATTTCGGTAATTCTTAATTTGCACATGCTTTAGACCAACAGAGCCCCACACATTCACGTTTTGCAGTAGCCGTACTATACCTAACCAAGTCACCAGTCACCACAGATTGTATCCTTCCAGCTTACGGTGACGTCACAGCGATGTTGCCGTTTTTATTTTTGCAATAGAATGAGTGTCAGATTCGCCGATGTCAACGAAAGTTTGCAAGCGTGTAACTTAGTAGCCTGTTGATATTTTTTACAATTTTCTGGTCAGGGAAGTTTGTTAGTGTCACCTTTTTGATATCTTAGGTAAATTTCGCAAATTTATTTTTCTGTCAGAGGCACTTTAAGCTGCAGTATATACAACAATCTACAAAAGGAGATAATAGAAGAAATTTATATACATTTTGATCGAAAAGCGATTTTTTGTAATTCTAGAAGGTAACTTCTATTCACAATAGACTAGTGTTGTATTATTGCCATTTGAAATTATAACGTAGCCTAACTGTTCTTGCAGAAGTTGACTGTTTTGTTACCCATAAAACATATGAAAACAATTCAACACTACACTACAAAACAAGTTTGAAAGTTCGATCTTGCCCAAATGAAGGATTTAACATTAGCGTATTTTAATTTTTCAGTTTAGTAAAGTTCTCAGCTGATAGGATTAATTAAATTTTTAATTTTAGATTGCGTGTGCCTCCATGTATGTAAACCAATGCTAGAACAACAAGCTTTGTGACTTTAATTATATCGTAGCTATGATGTTTAAAAACGTCGCATGCACATCTTGCACAGAGAGTATAGGCTGCATGAGTCATGTCTAAAGCAGCACAAATCCACAGTTCAGATCAGTTTATTTTGTTTTGTTGGCGAAAAAACAAAAGTATACAAAATAATTCGCACAACAAGGATAGCAGCGAAAGAATAAGGTGTCACCAAGGTCAGCTGCCATCAAACCATCTAAACAAAAGACCAAAAACTATGTGGACAATAAATAATACGGGTATATATCACAGATAATGAGATAATACATAATAACGATAGGCTACTTAACACTATACAGTATATAGCCTAACAATGAAATAACGAAATAAGGCGACATAACGACAGATGACAGTTAAAAGTGACCTTAAGGTTAAACTCAACATGAGTCTTGGTCAAATAATTCATTCTGCAAAACAAAATTTGCAAAATATTGCGAAATTCAGCAGACTTCTTTGTAGCCTTTACAAGTCTATTGATATTTTTTTGTTTACTTCTGCTAAATGTTGTGCCATCTACTGAAATATTCGAAACGAAGTTCGTTGGACAAAACACAATTTTACTCGTGGAAAATGGTGAAATTAAAGGTTTAAAAAAAAAAAAAATTGGAATAAAGTTGCCACAAAGCAAAAACATCTCAGCAAATTGCAGTTTTTCCTCGTTTTGCCAAATTAGCCTACCTCAAAACAAAAGAGGACCTTTTTTGTTTCGACCACTCCTCCTATCTATGGCTCATTTTACGTTTATTTTGCAACACACTGAGTTGCTTTGTGTCTTGATCTGATTGATGACCCTGTTTAAAATCATTACGCTTCCCTGGGGGTTAATTACAAAAGAAAAATTCTAAGAGGTTTCTAAAAATAAATCACAAAAGGTCATATTAAATCAAGCGTGCAAATGTTTGCACTATGCAGACAGTTCAGGAGGTATTCTTTTGTTGAAGTGCATGCAGACAATAAGCGAGAATTCAAGCTTGAATCAGTTTTTGGCATTGGAAAAAAAGTAAATCGATGATATTTTAGGGGTTGTGCAAGAATTGCTAGAAAAGAACACTAATTTTATATCTTAAGCTGCCAGTTAAATATTTTATCAGTTGACAATTCCTATTTGGTGACAGTTTTTAGTTGAGAAGTTACATTTTTGTAATAACACTGTAGTCTACGGTTTCATGTAAATGTGTTCATTACTTTATTTGATAGTTGTAAACAACACTGGTCAACACATAATTTAGTGACTAGATGTTGGACCTATTTTGCAGTGGTGTCGAAGTAGGGGCGGATGGGGAGATAAACATCCCCCAATATTCTGGCAGCATACCCCCAACACCAAACAATTTAGAAAAAAAAATATTTGCTATGAAGTTGTACTTCGATTTAGTTGTTTGCAAGCACCTCGAATTGCTGTTGTATTTCTTTTATTGATGTTTGATCACAGTTCTAAATTGTCTTGGATTTGACGTTAGACAATGAAGGACCTTCATTGAAGGTATTAAGGACGAGTTGGACCAGGTCACTGGCCATGGCACTGCAGTAATGCTTATGAGGGGACTCATTATATTGCAGGCCTTGTGTCTCCGGTATGCAATGGATTAATCTCCTGCGTTTAATCGTAGCTCGTAACTATAGTGTCTGCTGTTCTACTTTTACGATAATAATCGCATCAACAACTTTGTCTAGTTCACTCACATGCGTGTTTTGTATCATTCCATGCGCTGCAGAGCTTCAACACGTGACTCATGACACTAGGTATTTAAAGTATGACTCTGAAACAGTGTGCTTTGAATAAGTTTGAAGTTTAGAGTGTAGACTGCATCGAAACAGTCAGTGAGTCATATATGAACGTGAAGGAAAAGAGAAAGGTTGGATTGCAGCAAGACAGCGATTGCCTACTTAGCGTTAGATAGCCGCATATTTATGTCTGGTCGATAAAGGACTTCTACTGCAAAGTCAGGCGCGACAAATGAATGGATTCTAAAGTTTTTATTGACTGGAATCAGACAATCAGTTGTTTTACAATCACAAACAACAAAATGCACGTTAAACTGCGCTGCAAAATATATTGCAGAATATATTGAAGGAGTGGACAAGAAGAAAACCTATAACTTCTGTTATTTTTGGAAAAACTAAGTATTCATTGGAAGGGCATAGGTTCGAATCCCGCTGGAGGTACCTATTTTTCTTTGCTTGTTTCTTAAAAGTGCAGCAGTCATGACAAGAGCACTGGTAGCACTTTTATCTCCATGATTTCTTATCTGTATATTATGCTGTTAGCAGCTAATTTACCGAGGTCCGGTGATTGTTTAATAAACTTAATACCGGTGTAACGGTCCAGGAGTTACTGCGGTCTGAAAGTTACCGTAACTTCTGGACTGCGTATACGCAGTCTGAAAGTTACTGCCAGTCCAGAAGTTACTTAAACAGGGTTTTCAGATTTGACGCTTGCAGCAGATTTGTATAAATGATTTCAACATTGGAAACATGTTGAACTTGAATTAAGACTTATCCACCATTGCATCTTAACAACATGATTTACAGCAGAAACGTAATTGGAATAAAGCGAAAATAAGATGAAAGTTAAACTGATTTGTTTGTATTATACCATTTGAAGTTGTGTCCGTGCCTTACGTGCGTTGGCAAATAAATTTGCATGTGGAGGCGATTGACTAGATGACAACTTAGCCTATAGTGTTTTGCTGTCATCCTGATTGTGCTATGATGCAACCTACGATTCACAATGTAGTAATATGAGTGTTTTATTGACTCGTTGTAGGCTATATGGCTCTGTTGAAACAAATAGTTTAATTGATCATCGTTCCAAACATTTCAAAGTTTAAATCGTGGCTATACGTGAATCGGTGGCATTTAATAAGCTATACAGGCCTTAATATATCGTGCAAAGTTTGCATTTGAAGGCTGACTTGTTAGCCGCTGGTCTTGATAAAGTAACTTAGGCTACATGTAGGCCAACCGGTAGTCAAAACGCCATCAACCTTCAGTGAGTAGGCTATCACAGTCTCACACGAGGGGAAGGCTTTAGCTTTTACGAAAGTGTTGAACACTTTGAGATTCTAATGAATTTCCGTTGGACTCCCATCGAAAACACGTGGCACGAAACTTAAAGTCTAGAATTATGGTTTCGTGGTGAGAATATTTATCCTTGGGATTCATCTTTCGCATACTTGCAGAGGGTTTAATCTACTGACCAAGTGAAGTTTCAGTCCATTTTACAAGTTTTCCCAAAAGAATTTCGAAAAAGCACACCCACTTACAATAGCAGTAACTTTTGGACTGCTTCTGCGGCGTTGCAGTCTGGAAGTTACTGTCAGTCCAAAAGTTACAAGCGGTGCCCGGCGTTTTCACAATCGATAGAAAAGCGAAAATTGTTTCAACTAAGTGTAATGAATTCATTGCTCTCAAACTAATGCAAGCTTTTCAGTTAACATTACAAAATACTTATAATGATTAATCTGACCTTTTGAGAGGTTAAAAATTTAATTATTTTTCAAAACAAAATTAAATAAAATTTAAATGAAATATTTGGCAACTCTTGTAACTTTTGGCATGCAGTAACTCTTGGACTGCTACACCGGTATCACTAAAATTGTGTATAAAAATATGCATCCCCCAATGTTCCAAATCGTCTAAAATTTGATAAAATATTGATTTACCCCCCCCCCCCTCCCCCAATCCTTAACTAACTTCGGCACCACTGCTCTTTTGGGTTATGATTTGATTAGGGTTAGATTAACGCTGATTCCGAACATGCAATTACTTTTTTTCAACAGCTTTAGGTTTCGAAATATGGTATTCCCAGATTTCGCCTAGTTTTTATGCAGCCCACCTCAACGAGACCAGCAGTTCAAAAGCAGTTTTAAATTTCTCATAAACATTGGCTAAAGGCCTACATGAGTAGACTAAGTACAAAACAAAATGAGAAATAAAGTAGCAAAATCAACTTGATGCTGGTTAATGTGATAATCGTTTCCTTTCAGGTTCATAGTCTAGCCTACATCAATTTTTGTCTCAGCATCAATGACTTATTAAATCTGTTCAAAATGAAAGTTCAACATGCAATGACATTGATAAATGCAAATCTCGAAAGCCTTATATTCTCAGGAGTCGTATTCGGTTGGCCATCACTTCAGTTGGTGCTGGAAGAAGAAGGATATTTTCAAGATCAATGTGAAAACTCGACCAGCCAATTTCCAAACACAACATTGCAGCAATCCTGCACAAGGAGAGAATCTAGTTTTAATTTGGTGTTCACTCTTACAACAGCGTTAATGTTCGTTTTTATTTTCCCTCTCGGATACATTCTTGATCATTTTGGAACTTGGGTATTTCGGTGCGTTGTAACAAGTATGTTCACTCTTGGCAATGTTTTGTTGATCATTTCGTATCCATCCGTTTCCAATTTAGTATATCCTGCGATCATACTACTTGGGGTCGCCGGACTGGGACTTCTTCTCGGAAACCTTCCACTTGTGAATCTTGCTTCACGTGGAAGAGGAACCTTGGCCACTTTGATGGATGGAATGTTCGATTCGTCACCGCTGGTGTTTTTTCTAATAAAGAAATGTTACGAATTTGGCATTGGCTTAAACACAATATTCCAGTTTCTTACTTGTTTGTCAATTCTCCCGTGGCTCATGACGTTTGTGCTCTTGCCAAGAAGATCACTCCCAATTCCAGTACCAGGAAACTTACGTTATGGTTTGAAGGAATTGCCTTGTTTCAAAATAAAGAATCACCCTCAAGAAAGAACTGAATACAATTTAGACTTAGACGAATGTAAAGTAGAAAATTGTACAGGCAAAAACCCAGTTGAAGAAAAAACATTCAAAAATTGTATCCGATCTAAATTATTTTGGACCAACGCCTTTCACTTTGCAATCATAACTTTCAGAGTCAACTTTTTTTTAGGCAGCTTAATTGCTTGGCTTAGCAGTTTTCTCAATGAAAATAAAATAAGCTATTCAGTAGATGTGTTAAGTGTTATACTTCTGTTCAGTGCATTTGCTGCTCCTCTCAATGGAATATTGGTCGATGTTGTTATCAAACTTAGTAAACAAAGAATGACTGACAAACGAGCTGTTAATTTGACAGGTTTGTTTTTCTCTATGCTGGCAACAAGTTTGTTAAGTATTTTGCTTTCAATTATGGTGATTATTGCGAATGCATACGCTGCTTTTGCCTTCTTTTTTGTTACCAAAACGTTTGTGTATGGTGGCTTTTCAGCTTTTCTTTTATTGCACTTTCCTGTGCAGCATTTTGGAAAACTTTATGGCTTAGTTAATCTGATTGCAGGCGCTGTAGGTTTGCTTCAATTTGCTTTGTTTAAACTTGCACTTGCAGTAGATCCAACGTTTAAATCAATTCATATTGGTCTATTGGTATTTACGATATTAACCCTTGTACACCCACTCGCAATCTACTTAAAAACCAATAGTTTGAACAAATGTGTAAAATGACAACATAGATCGAGTTTACAACGTAGATATTATAACGATCTGTTTTAGCCTGATGCTGCTATTTCGCTGTAGTAGCAGCGGTTTGCACTAGCTTTCGGATCATATAGTTCCCCAGTCATGTGGTATGAGCAATGGTGTTGGAATCAGTGTCATTGCTTTATGCGGTTCTTTTGTTTGGCTTGAAGCTGCTGTCTTGATTGTTGTATGTTGAGCTTATGTGTTGTGAATGTTAGGCATTATTACTGTAAAATTTTGTCGAATCATTGATTAATAGATCAGGTGACGTAATTCTTCCCTTTCTGCACCGCTGTTGATCTTTGGACTCTAGTCCAGTTATGAAAATGGCCTCTTTGAAGTGCAATTGCACCGCGTCGTTCTCTTCGGCAATGATTACTGTCAATTCAAAGTTGGATGAGCCAGTCCGCCTCTTTCGATGCTCACGCACCCTCCGAAATGCCCTTCAAAAACGACAAAAATCTAAACCTTGCCGGCTACAAAGCTGCCTACTACGGAACGGCATGTGTACCACCAAGAACTGTGTCTACAAGATCATATGCAGGAAATGCAGGGAAAGCTGCATCGGCAGCACGATCCGCCTTCTTAACTCCCGCCTGAAAGAACACCCACCTTAGCTCTGATAAAAGTTTCGTCTTTAATCATCAACAATATGGCATCGCCGACATTAAATTAAGATTCATTTGCCAGAGAGAAAGACGCGCCCAAAGATCAACAACCATGCCGAAAGGAAAGAATTACGTTAGCCTACCTAATGTATCATTCAACTGATTCGACAAAATTTTACAGCAATAACGTCTCGCAACATATAGACTCAACAGTGCAACAATCAAGACAGCAGCCTCAAGCCAAACCAAAGAACCATAGCACTAGCTCAGTGGCCGAGTGGTTTCGCCTTCGGCTCTGGTAGATCTGAGGTTGATTCCGGG
This sequence comes from Aplidium turbinatum, assembly GCF_918807975.1. NCBI lineage: Eukaryota > Metazoa > Chordata > Ascidiacea > Aplousobranchia > Polyclinidae > Aplidium > Aplidium turbinatum. The sequence goes on along the minus strand of NC_137480.1, from coordinate 16,128,092 downwards.
TCGGGTCAAACCGAAGACTTTAAAAACGATACCGATTGTGTTCTATCCTGCATTGCGCAGTGAGAATGAGTCAGGTAATAATGTGATAACATCGTAAACCAGATATAAATTAAAAATGAGCCATGTCGCTAAAAGACCTTAGTTGTTGTAAAGCGACAATAAATAAAACTATAACATTATGATTATTATTCATCATAGCACATGACCAGGAAACTATGTTCCGAAAGCTAGTGCAAACCGCTACTATCACAGCGAACTCGCAGCATCAAGCTGAAACAGACCGTCAGTGGGCTATCTACATAATGAAGTACGATAATGCTGCTAAAAGCGAAACTCAATCTATTGCATAAATCGAGTTGTTCGGTAGACCTACTCTGTTGATGATGATTAGCTAATTTCATATTGCTTGAAGGAATCACAAGATTTCTCAGTCAAGCTGTTAAAATGATCGAAAGTTACACTTTACAAAAGCTCCGAAAATGCTTCTGATATTATTGCACATTTTATTTATCATTAAAAGCGCTGTTTGTCTATGACCAGATCGCATTTTGTGATTTAGAGTTCTCAGTGCTTTTCAACCTTGGAAACAACTGTTTGTACTTTTTTTTTATTTCGTAAAACTTTTATCCGCACAAACCTAGCAGAGTTAGTTCGTAGCTGTTTGTTTTCCCTATTAACGGAATAACAGTTGTGTAAAGGTTTGTTCATTAAAATCGTCAAGTTAAGCTGATTTTAAAATCTTTAGCTTAATTCAGCTGGACATCTGAAGAAGCAAATGCTTAGGTTATTTTCTTTATGTGTAAAATAATTTTCGTTGTTGGTGTTAATGAAACAATAATTTTCTTATATAGCTTTAAAGTGCCTTAGGCCTGTAAACTGTAGAGCAGTGGCGACTGAGGTAAAGGATAGAGTTGAATTTAAAGTGATTCATTGCAGCTTAACTTGTTTGCTGGTGAATATTTCCAGAAATTTCAAATTAGTTTGGCACAACTTGTTGCTTCAAAACTCCGGGCATTAAATTATCAAGTTTCTCATAAGGAAGACAATCATCTTTTTTTTCGTTGGGATACCAACTGGTGCACTAAATCTCTTTTCAGTCGAGTATAGGTCGGCCTCGTGGAATTTTCCTCAATAACTTTGAGTGCTTATCGGGCTTTAGGATTCAGTGCTGCGACCTTAGTTCAGATTGTTTTCCAAGATTAAAAAAGCTTGTTGATAAAAATTGTTTTTAAAGAATATGATCCAAAGATGTTGAAAGCTGTTGTTTGCCAAAAAATTCTTAAAATCCATAACTTTGATTTAAATTATTGCTGTTTAATGACCGGGAAAGTGCGGTTAGCAACCACCAAACAGAGTGGGCCAATGAGAATTACTCACTACCTTGATCATACGCTGCTTCAGATTCTGTTCTGTTTCTTTCCATTTTGCCTACATAGGCCCATAGACATATCTTCTCATCCCCGAAGCTTGTATTCAAGTGTACGATTCATCTTTAGCCTACATATGAACATGAAGATCTGCAGCGTCTTCAAACTTTTCAGCTTACTAGCCTACAGGTTTCTCATTTCAAGCTTTGAATTTTTTAAAGAAGTAGGCCTAAACAGTAGGGTAGCCTACCATATTATCGTCATAAAAAGATTTGTTGAAAAGTTTAATAGCCTACCGTCAGGGGCGCGGAAACTATTTTTCTCTAGGGGGGGGGCTGAAGCTGCCGTAGTGTTGTCAGCTTCTGGGGAGCTTCGCCTCCCAGACCCTCTTTATGTGGGAGAACGTTTAAAACTGGTAGTAGGCTAAGCATTCGGTACCTCTCCTGCGTAAAAAAACAACGCCAAAACACACACACATTGTAATTTGCAACAAATAAAAAACGGCAACAAAACAGCTGTTCAGGAAGTACGAACAAATTAGAAAAGTGATATGAAAACGACAGTTTGAGGAAATGAGTTCTCACACTCTTCCGACGATTACTTTTCGCTCAGGTGTTTTCTCTATAAACTGTGTCATGAGTTCTTCGTCATCGACAGTGTCCAGAATGTTTTGGTGGACATGCATCAACGCAAGATAAGTGTAGGCCTACCATAAGTCTTTTTTGTGTCATTGAGCTTCTCAATCACGTTTTCAGGCGTCTAGAGCAGAAAAAGAACGTTCTGATGATCCAGCTGAAACCGAGAGGCAAAAGCAGAGCTCCACGAATTTTCGCGTTTCCTTGAAAAGATCTAGTGTTTGAGGGTTTAGTTAAATATGTTAGTTAAATATGTTATGTACGGGACCTTAAATTGTCCGAATTTTCCAGAAGAGGCTGAAGCAATTAACTATTGAACATTCCCGGGGGACATGGAAACGTTTTAGACGCCAGCCTATCGTGATAAATCATTGCTAGCCTACTAATGAACATCCAGGGCGTATAGTCAGCAGTGGAAAAATTTACCACCTCTCCCACGAAATATTTTTGTATGTGCAAGCGCCTAACAGAGCTGTAGGCAATTGGAAAAGCTGAAGGAAAGTATATCACAAAAAGATGTACCGGTAGGCTATTTCTTTGATCACATTTATGCGGCATTTGGCCATGTAACACTTTCGCTGCTAACAGTAGGCTATAGGCTATATGTATATGCTATAGTCATATATGCTATATGTATAGGCTATAGTCAGAGGGAGTGATGGGCTATGCAATTTTGTTGTTTAGCCTATCGTTTTGCTAACTGGTAGTCTACTGCAATGTTGAATGTTTGTTTCTACGTATGACGACGTCGGCCTACATCACACTTTAAAAAAAAAACTACGTTTGCTGTTGGACTATCTAGCATAGCCTACGTAGTTCAATTTGCAAATTTAATAACAATTTTGTTTTTATAGCAAATCTTGAGCGGAAGCGTAGCTAATTATGAATCCCTACTACAACTGAAAAAAAGCAATTAATTTTTAATTAAAACATAGGCTATAATAATAATATTGCTCCCTTGCTTGCCCAACTACAATTAATTTATACATATTTATCTCGATAGTATAAAAAATGGTTTCATCACTCACTTGCAAATGAAAACATAACAAAGAAATGGACTAATAGACTGGATGTGGAAGACGACATGGCCGACGTTGTACCCATACCCTTCCAGGCATCTAAGTTATGTGTTAAGAGAAGAACACAACACAACACTTGTTTTCAACATTGCCATAAATAAACGGTATCACAAATTTTCCACTGACTGTTAGATTTCAATAAACTTTTGTGTTATGAACAGGGGTTCCTGGTTATGAATATATATTTTTTTATTAAAATATTGTTTAGAAAAAGTAATACGGTACAATAGAATTCGCCTATATCGACAGCTCATGGTGATGAAAAAAAGGTGTAGGCCGAGGCCACTGCAGATGTAGACGAATCAATAGGCTAAGCTATAATTTTTTTTCTAAATTCCAGGATTAGTTCATTAATAGTTCAATGTAGCCTAAGGGGCTGGTAAAGGTTGTAAAATATGCAATCTAATCACAATCAACACTGCCAATAAATTTTATGTTTTCATGTACACTTCGACTAAGAATTAAGCAAAATAGCTGGTTAAAAATAATGACAGTTATATTAACATTTAATATGCCTGCAGTCAGGGCCGGATTTAGCTGATGGGGGTCCGGGGCACTTTTAAATCGGGGGGCCACCGTGCAAAAAAAATTTTCGTGCCTACGGCGCAAAAAAAACACCTCTATACGTTTACAGTAGCATTAATCCAGTAGGCCTACTGCACAGCATTTTTCAGAAACTTCAAAGGCTGAAAGAAAATATAACACAAAATCACATTTTTTCCACGTAGGGGGCCTTTCAAAAATCGGGAGGCCCGGGGCACCTGCACCCTCTAAATCCGAGCCTGCCTGTAGTGTAGACGGTAAGGTAGGCTATATAGCCTACTGATGGGGATTAATACGGTGTTAATGCAGTGTAGGCTATGATACAATACAGTATTAACCTTCGTACAAAAAAATTGTTAATTTGTTTTTATGAGTTCAACACGAGAGGCTTAATTTTTGTTAGCGAATGCAAGACTTCGTGGTAGTCGTCGCTGCTTCTGAGGTAGCGACTCAGACCAATTTCCTGCCAGCGCTTCCGTCTGAGAGTAACATCTTACAACGCGTCAGTTCTGTTGTTTGTAGTGTAAACTTGCTGTACTTCTGCGAAATCTTTCCCTCAGTTGCAAACGACCATCTTGTAAGTACGATAACATCATTAAATCGTGAGTAGGGTAACCAAAAGTGAAAAGATCTAGGCCTAAGCTTACAACTGTAGGCCTAACTATCAACGAACAAAATGCTCTTTATTAAAGTTATGATACACCAAAAAGTTACAAACGATTTGTTTATATATTTTTGGGCTGCTTTTTTACATTATCACTTAGCTATTCGAAATCATCTTTTCAGATCGTCATGTCATGATCCAATGGGCCTGCTCTTATCGAAGGTAACCTACTGTCTCTGTAGCGACATCTAGCTACTGAAAAGCATTTGGACAAAAAAAGGTCTAATACAAACGACGGTTCAACTACTTTCTGGGTTGAGAATATACCACAGATCCCTCATCATCAGATGCAGACAAAAAAAGCTTATGCAATATGGATTTTTTGGACAAATTCATTTCGCCCATGTCACTGTGGCAAGTTTCGCAAAAGTTTGTGTTCCTGATCAGCATTGATCACGAAAAGTAGGATGCTCGTATCCAGTTGTCACATCAAGATTCAGAAGTTTCAAATTAATAAAATTTCCGTTTTACGATTTATGCCGTGCTCAAGATATCGTCGAACTGAAACGATCATCACTTGAACGGCTGGAAAGTTGATGCCGCCTAAAGAAAGATAAGAGGCCACCAACTACGCACAACCGAGCGTTAGTTTTATTACCCAACAAAGTTAAAAGTCATAAAAAGCACCCACCATAAACGAAATTAAAACAAAATGGGGGACAAACGTTTCGTTAAAACACTTACTTTGAATGCTGTCATACATCAAATATACACTTGCAGCAAAAGTTAAAATTTTGTGCACCTTTATTTTTCATCTATTCTCACAACAGTCAACAAATGCGACATTTTCACTTGGCTTGTCATTTTTCCTTTTCGTGAGGCCAGTGGTCTAAACGTTTAGCAGTTTTTTTCATAAATATTTCTGATGTTTCAAGCAACCGTGGGTACTAGGAAACAGCGTGGTTTCTACATTTTTATACTAAGTATTGGTTAATCTTTCACAACCAAAATGGTGTTAACTAAATGATTGTCACTTAAAAATGCCCTTTGTGGTAAACAGTAGGGTGTCCCACTTTTAGGCGACTTTTCAGGAAAATTAGGTTCGGGTCAAATTCTGACTGGATTTTCGTCACTGATTTCAAAAATGACGTTATTTTTTCATTATGACGTCATCTTGATGCGCCAGCTAGCGGATTTTTGCTATTTTGGCCTTATCACGAATATGGTAAGAGCTAGAGAGTTGGAACTTGCGCCAAAATGACCGGAAGGGACGATTTCCTATTTGTTGTCAACGCAATATGAAACGCTAACTGCAACAGAAAAGGAGTTATTTTGAAAAAACATGTTTTTAGTCATTTTTGGACAAAAAGTGAAACACGGCAATTTTGCTTGGGTTTTGCTACAGTGATGTTTTTATTTCGATTGTTAAGCTGCGCCACATTGTTTAACAATTAAGTACAGTGGTAGTAGCTTAACAATAGAATATAGTGATGCTTTTATTTCGATTGTTATGTCATCAACAGTACATCTTAAAATAAAAATTTTTGTTTGGGATATTTTGCAAACAAGATTCATAAATTTTGTCTGGCAGATGGTGGTTTGATGAACAGAATTAAGAAAATACCAAAACCTAAGCCCCAACATCTGAAAATCCGATAAGATTGTAAAGTTTCCATCACAGATATAGCCGCAAATCATTTAAAAGCCAAGATCTTATGGTTATCTGAGCACAAGAAAGAAGCTAAAGATTCATCTTTTCGGAGCAACCATTATGTGTCTTCTTGCTCTGGCAGCTCATTTAGTGATGGATGTTCCGGAAAATTTGAAACCCCTACTTTTTATCGTCAAAAAGGCGTGTCCCATGCGCGTTGGATAACAACAGTGAGTGGTTACTTAAGAATGCTGATTTTTGGGTATTGTGTTGGGCCTCAGGATATCCCTAAACTTCAACGTATGGTTTCTTTCATTGTTTGTGTTTATTTGCCAGCATCTTTGGTCATCCATCTTAAACCTTCTGCTACTGAAGGTCCTTCAATTGTACTGTTGACAAGAGATTTATTACTTGCAGACAAATCTGTTGATGAACCAGTATTCAACGCTGTTCTGATAGGCCTACATCGTTAAGCATGCACCCCAATGGTTGAGCCCTAAAAACGTTGCTTTGAGTTCCCACGCTGAAGCTCCGCCTTTTGCTGCTGATGCGGTAAGACAGAAAATTTTCCCAAGAACATTGATATCGAGCAGACGCTTTTGAAGTGTGGCAACTTCGTGTTTTTTTTTCTCCGAAGAAACTAAAATTGCATGTTTTTCATCTCCATTAGTGTTTTGGCGTATGATCAGGGCCGTTGACAGGATTTCTCGGGCCCGGTACCCATTTATTTTCGGGCCCCCTTCATCGACAATGTTATGAATATAAAGGTTGTGTACAAAATTTTATTGATGTGCTGTTAAAATGAGGATGACACATGCCGTTCAATGTAGAAAATTAAGAGGAATATCATTTATATATTCTCAAAGATTTGTTGTATCCACGAATTTCCCCAACTGTGCAATTACGCATTAGGGATTTCTCCATAAACCGCAAAATCATTGCTCTCAATCACGATCTTTGTTGATATGTTTAAAATTGTTGGAGTTTTCGGCTGAAATTAATTCTTTGTAAAGTAGAGTAGCCGTAGGAGAGTAAAACATTTTTGGGGGGCAAAAATAATTTTCCTAAATTTTGTCTTTGCATAATATATTTTCAAAAATACAAAATTATTCACAACCTCTGAGAGTCATCAACTTGGCCGTGTACGAAATACAAGCAAAAAAAACACGTACAACAGCAAAACAAGGCTGAACTTACTTCAATCTACGTTCATAGACCTGCCTGTGTCCCAATTAAATGAACTATCAAATTAAAACATTCTTATGTATCACAAAAAATATACAGTATATTAAGCCTAACTGGATTCAAAAAAATTTGAACTGAGACTTCGCCAATAACTGGATAACAATAATTGCTGAATATTCATGTCACCAGATTATATGAAAATCTCCAGCCCAACTTCAATAAAAGGCCTGACCAAAAGTAGCTCAATCTTTTCAATTCAAAGATAGTCCAAACACTCAATAGTTGTAAATTTGCATTGAAAAATACTAAAATGACAATCCGCTTAGGCCTACTTATCAAACCAGTAACATTACTTAATCCATGCTACTTCAAATCCTACAGCCTGTAAAGAATTGGACAGTTTACCATGCTATGTGCATCAAACTCCCACCTTTGAACAAAACTAACTTAGTTTTGATACCAAAAATATTGATATTATATTACAATATATACAATCATAGTCAATGTTTTTTCAGAAGATCATTACAAAGATAATCTTACTTCACAATGAAGCTGCTAGGCCTACTCAAATCACAAGCACTGAAGAAAAATGACTCCCAGATAATAGCTTTAAACTCAATCGTTGCCACAAAATACAGACCACATTACCAAAACATGACACAAAAATAGCACTGTTTACATTGCCTGATATATTAACTGCATGAATTGGATGACAAAACAACATAACATGTGTCTTTATATTTGATTGTTGTTGCTCTAATACTGTGTCATAGATAGTAAATAGCTGAGCATATCAACCCTGGGACTGGCAAAGACAAACAGCAGTGTATACTAAAACATTCAATATAGAAAACAGTCAAACCATAGCTCACAAAAACATGAAATTAAATCCAGGAAAATTCACAAGTTGTTTTCATTCAATATACAGCACTTTTTCACTTTTTACATAGCTACAGTTAGTGGCCGGGATCAATGCTCACAAAAGTGGTGTATATGATACAGTATGTGGCCTCACAACTGTTTTTTATTAAAGTTTATAACAAATGCTTATTTTGTTTGACCATATCTAAAAATGATAAGCTATCTTTGTAGTATTTAAGTCAAGTTTTGCGAGCATAGCATAACTCATGGTAAAATTGACTTATCCAATAATTGGATATTTTTGCCAAAATATTTTTACAAACAACTACATTAGTGGGATATAGAGAAAAAACAAAAAACTTCATAAGTTCACCAGAACCCATCAAGGTTTCAAAATTCTACCAATGAAGGAATGTAGGCTAGTGTGATATTCTAATGAATATCTGTAATAAGCTTATCTCAGCTTGTCGAAGCATTATTTTGCATTTTTTCGACAAATACTGAATCGAAACTTATTCTGTCCAAATTTTAATATTAAATATAAAAGTTTTCAAATTGCCGATACTCTGTTTTACATTCAAAGCAAAATGTTTTTTATACAAAATGCAACACTATAAAGTTACTAAACTGGTAGACTGTTGAAAACTTAAATGGTAAAAATTGATTTGTCCAAATATTATAACTAGACATTTTTGCCAAAATGATATTTATAATCAACTACATTAGTAGGATATTGAGAAAAAACAAAAAACCTCGTAAAGTTACCAGTACACAGTAGCCTAGGCTTTTAAATCTTACCCATGAAGAAATGCAGCCTACAGCCCTACATGTTAGTGAATATCAGTAATAAGCTTACCTCTGTTTCCCAACTGTATTTTTACAGAGTGTTCTATTTTGCAGTTGTCGAATCGAAACTTATTCTGCCCAGATTGCAATACCACATGCAACAGTTTTCAAAGTCGGTGATAATACATTTACATTCATTGGAAAGTATTAATGTATCTCATAAATTTCAACAATTATGTAAAGCTTTTTAACTGGTGAGGCATCGAAACATTGTGATAAGATTGATGTGCCCAAATAACTTGACATTTTTGCTCAAATTTGCGACATTTTTTTTCAGCGGGGGAGCAACCGCCCCCACCCCCCTGCCCGCCCACCTCCTATGGCTATGATTTGCAAGTAGCTAGAAGTGATTACCACCAAAAAATATATATATTCAGAATTAAAGAGTGGGTGAAGAAAATATTTCGTGTTTTTGAAAAAAAAATTGTGGTTAGGGAAATCACTATACCCGGAAGGGGGCCCGGTACTTTACCATCTGACGGTTGAAGTGGCTGTTTTAACCTCTGATGGCAATTCCTTTAGATCTGATTATATTAAGATCTTGATAATGTTTGAAGTCGCGGGGAATCTTTTAAATCCGGGCCCCCTAAATATTCCGGGTCCGGGTCCAAAAGTACCACCTAGACCCCCATGTCAACGCCCCTGCGTATGATCGACAACAACAACAGAGCGCTTCATTGGAAGACTGAAACGTGTTGTGAACTAGAGGACTAGTGACTAGAGGCTGAAAATCACTATTTTTATGACAAATTTACATAAAACTTACTTTAGTCTAGTTCTAGTTGGTGAACGCCCTTAGTAAGCATAGAAACACGTAGAAAAAAAATCAATACTTGAATATCGAGGTAGGCTACTGGAACATAAAATTTACTTGTCGAGATCAAAACTACAATAAAGGCAGTTTATAACTAGGCAGTTTATAACAGTTTATAACACGAGATCGTCGATCTTCTGGAAATTTACCAGTCCATAAACCGCTGAATTTAAGCACATTGAAAAGGAAAAAGACTGTAGAAACTGACGATTTCATCTGCACAGTGCACAGATAAATAAAAAACACAAGGACAAAAAGGATGCATGTGGCCCATTTTACGCAAATAAATAGTGAACAAGTTGGCATAGTCTTGACATGGCAAGTAAAGTTTCTCAAAACGATACAGTGACGATCGGTGAGCGCAATAGAGACAATTAGCCAACACCGAAGCACAACGCCTTTGAAGATCAGCTGGATTGACTTCATTCATACTGGACAGTGATTTTAAATCTAAGCTTTGCAGGATTTGTTAAAATTCAACATTAAACAGTGGCAAAGGCAACCTACACAGATCAAAGAAAGCTAGCTGCTGCAGAATTGTAGTGTTGAAAAGCTAGCTTAACTGATTCCAGTGACGGTTAATTGAAAAAAACATAACGGAGTTCTTCAACAAGCAGGTAGCAAACTAACTTAATACTTTGGACTCAATGAAAAAAAATCAACTAACATACAACACAAATTCATTTCAACGTTAGTTTCAATTAAAATGGAATGTTTTGTGATATAACAAGGGCAAGTTATGGAAATAAACAGGCAAGAAAGGCATTTATATAACGAATATGACAAAAAATCAACGAAATAGTTTGTCAAATCTTGTGTAAAACTACAGTGAGTACGTACTGGCTAAGACAATAAATTAACAATAAACTAAAAACGTTTAATCACCTTGTGCATCAAATAAAGGCAAGTTAACTTTTGTATGGGTAACTTTATCAAGTAGCCTAGTCAAGCAGGTATGAATGAATTCTGGCACATGCAATTCGTCCATGGCCGCTGCACATATCGCTAATTAACCGGTCCACGTCAAAACTGAATTAAAGCTGCATGGAAGTCAATCTGCTTGATGAGAAAATTTAAAACATTTAATTCTCTACAGAGGCTCCACTCAGCTATATAGTCAAATTAATCCTTTTTGAAACTTGCAACCTATGCAACCATTCTTGGTAAACGATGTAAAAAAAAGCTAATACTTTGCTTGGTGAGTGCACTTGAGACAAATCAAACATCACCAAGATGGCAAACTCACTCAATCGGTGAGTGTAAACCAGCTGCCAGCAAAGTGTAGACAAGGGAAAGTGAATTCTATGAGATTGAAAAAATTAACCTAATGTTTTAAAGTAGCCTAATTCAACAGCCAACTCTTGTCGGTTGTTGATACATCCAAGCGCTTACAAATCTCTTTTAATCTATAATTTTATAGTTTAAAAGCCCTGAGATCAAAACACTACTTGCCCATTATTAAACAAGACCTCTTCAGCAAGAAATAGTTCGACCAAATCTAAACACTGAATGCAGTAATTTATAGAAATTGCTTTTTATACAGCTGATGGTGATGCATATCAAGTCATCAACGTATTCTCTCTCAGTCAAATCATTGTCCCAAGTTATCATCCACACAAAACAAACGAAACGATACCAAGCGAAATGAAAACTAGTCCAAGCACACTGTTACTCATTTATACGCAACTTAAAGTTGTAGAAACCAACTTGCATTCTGACGTCATCGACAATGTTGGCAGCGTAAGCTTTGCATCCAACTCGGATCTCTTGATTTTTCTAAAAGATGTAAAGAAAACATTAATTAACAAGTTAGTGAAAACCTTCACAGCAAAGATACCACGTCAGGGATATTTCAAAGCGGGAGTTTTAAGCTTTCTTGGACTAATCATAATGAAGCCTAAACTGTTAGAATCTTCGGCAAAATTCATACCGCTCAAGAACAAAGACATGCCTGAAGGTGGACAAGAAGATTGGCTTCCAGTCCACTTAATCTAAATCTGGAGATGACACAACAAAAAGTCTTATAATTCCAATATTTACTTCGAAAGACCTCAAAGTTTGCCTCAAATTGAAAATCACATATCCTTTAAAAATAGATTTCTCCGAATTGAATATAGGGTAAATTTGTATATATCTCAAATTGTTTCTCTGCCACTAAACAACAACACAATCCTACTCACTGTGACGTTTGTGAACTTGACTGCAACCACTGGGCTTCGATAACCGGGCTGTCTCTTGTTTCCATAATACGGAAAGTACTTAAAAGGAATGCCATCAGGAAAGTACAGCGTGTTAGAACTCACTCCTTCTTCTCCGTTTAAATACCTCTGATTGGTGGCGTCCTGTAACATGGATTTGCGTTACTGTAGAAACGCAAAACTTCACGCGAGAAAATCAGCATGCTACAAGAGATCGAGATCGGTGTACATACCACACCATAGCAGGAGAGATACATCAGAAGCGGGTCGTATCTTTTCCCCATCAGTAAATCCTTTAAAGCAGGAGCATTGGAGGCAGTGTTGCTTGCAGTAGTTGACAAGTCTGTGTACCCAACAGGGAACCAGTTGATGATCTGGTGAATGAAGTGATTTAAAATCTGCATACTAACCACTTAGGAAAGGTTCAGTATATATATACCTTCATTTTAAAAAATTGTGTTTCAAACTAAGTCCTTTTGTAGACAAAATATTTTTTAAATATAAAAAACACTGCCGAAAAGAAAAATGCATAAAAGCGATTGTAAAACGAAAACTTTTACAAGTACTGTATAGCCAAGCGATGGCCTTTGAAGATTTTATTTTTTCAAATAAATACGATTGCTTGATTACGTCGTGCCTGCCTGTTGCTGCGAGTAGTTCGTAATTCTTCTAGTAGAACTTGGTAACTACACAGTGGTTTGTCACTTGTACACATAGCTCTACTCGTGTTAAAACCTCTTTTCAATTCCTTTACGTTTGTGGGTTTCTGTAACTATTATGCGGTACCTACAAGCGTGACATCAATCAACAACACTTCTTTGAAATGTTCGTCCATTACCAACGTTCTGAAGCAACGATTAGAGATTACAGAAATAACAATCGTATCGTAGAAAACTTGAAATGACAGTTGTTTTTAAGGTGAATGGTGCTACAAACGCATGTGAATTGTGAATATGGCAACCACAAGACAATGATGGAAAAAAGAGAAGGTAAAACATAACTAGACAAAGTAAACACAACTACATTAGAATACAAGTATTAACCTTATTAACTTTCACAAAGATGCACGGATTGCCGCTGGCATAACCATAGTCCGAGCCAGGCGCGCACTGCCCAAGATCACTGGGGTAAAAGGTACAAGCAGTCGCAATAACATCACCGACGAATGTTTGGCCTTGCTTTGCTTTTGGGTAAGTGCAGTTAGTGAACAATATGCTATCAGTTTGGGGACCATAAGCTGAAATATCGAGAACAAAAGTTTAGCAAGTGTTTAGGGAAAATAAGAAACAGTTAGACCAGTTCAAAAATACGTTAAAGCTTAAAGTGTTAAACAGTACCGGCAGTGTAAAAAGAACATCCTATCAGCAGTAGAATTGGGGATTAAGGGTAGTGTGTACAGCCAATTGCACAGCAATTTGTCAGAAAAACTTTAAATTCACACTAACTTGATTGCCACAGACATTACCTTTTTTATTAAAGTAAAAGTACATATTTTTAAAAGCAACATTGCTAACTTTATGACTAAAACATTGTCATAATTGCATAAATGCATATCGCTTACATATGCACATATTGCACAAACAAGTAATTGAAAGATAAAGCATAAAATGAAAAAACTATTATCCATTAAAATTGAAACAATTTTTAAGTGTGAGATATGGAAATACAATCCAACCTTCAAAAAAATTGTCCAGTTGCGTGGTGTAAAGTTGATATGAATTTAAATTTCCTTTTGTAAATATGATGTCAGAAGTAAGAGCTTCATGAGATGGGAGCCTGGGCTGGATAGAAACACCTAACAAACAAATTTCAACATCAGTTAATCAAACAAATGCAACTACTAAAAATCTTCAAAATAACATTTACATGACACCACTTTTTTAAAATAGCCTATAAACTGTATCTCACTTGACCTGGAGCTTGAAGCCTTGTTTGAAACCTTGGCAAATATGGGTCAAGTGTTCCAATTACAACTGTCAAAGCAATGGCAAACAAAGCAGCCAAAAATGAGAAGTAGAAAGCATAAAAGATCATAATTTGACCTGCAAAACAACACAAAGATCCAATACAATTCAGATTTGATGTTGGTTGTATAACACTTTCTGTTACTATACTGCAATGTTATTATTTATAGACTCACCTTAATTAGTTTATAGACTATATCTGATATAGTGTACCACATATATGCCAAAAAATATTCACTATCCATGCTGTCCATACCACAAATAAACTTTAAATCTCAAAAAATCAAGAATATTTTAAAAGTTGCTGTGTGAATTATGTCATTAGTTGGTAAACATTAAACCTAGATACAGTAGGCTATACTAAAATTAAGGTTAATTTAAAAAACGCTTACCCCAACTTTTTCCACCCCGTCCCAAAACAGTTTTGTTTTCAGAATTCCATAAAAACTTCAAAAAGCTATGCCACTGTTTCTGTGTTCCAGTCATACAAGATCTTATCCGACCAGATTTTTTATTGGATGAATTTCCTCGTTGAATTTTGTCTGATGGCATTATTAAGAGAGACTGAACACTAGATACACTAAGAAAACCTTATCTAGATGAAAAACAATGTGCACTTTGTCAACAACAAAAATTATAAATTTTAAAATCCTAGGTTTCATTAACATTTTCAAGGTTTGCAGTTAAGATATTTTGACATCAACAAGATTATGATTCAATTCCTCATAAGCTTTCCAACAAATACTCTTGTTGTAACCTGCTGGAGATGCTTCTCAGCAAAACCACATTTTAGTAATAATGTTTTGAACAATAAGATGACTTTTTACAGACTACTATCTACCCTCGGTATTATATAGCATGTAACACAGTTTAGTTTGGTAGGCTAAACAGGATGTTGGATGCTTTAGTACTATGATAGCAGAGTTGGATAATTGGATATATCTATAAGCGCCTTTAAATGTTGCAAACCTTGTACAGTTGAATTGATAGCTATGAGGTTTTTTCAGCCTACGTAGAATAGATAAGCTAGACTGTATTGGTGAATCTTGTAAAAGGCTCCTTTCTATTTGTTTGGGGAAAATAGAATACAATTTTGGTAAAAAGGTCACTTTCTTCAACCACAGACATATATATACAACCAAGCAACCACACGGCATTTAACATAATCCATTTTATTGTACGCGCATAACTGTTTTGAGTTGTTCATGAAACGCTTACGTTAAATGCCGTGTGGTTGCTTGGTTGTATATGTCTGTGGAAAATAGAACGTTTTATAGATTTAAGGTAATAAAGCTAAGGTTATGTTTAAGACCTTTGACTTAAAAAACCTCTTATCTATCAATTCAATTGTACAAGGTTTGCTAGGTTTAAAACATTTAAAGACACCAAGATAAATGCCATGAGTTTTGGAAACTTAGGAAGCTTGTTACACCATTCAGAAAGAAACTTTTAAACATATCCAGTCATGCAATCAGGCATGAGATAGTCAATTTAATTCAAATATAACATTTTTAAACACCAAACAACTTTTCACCCAAAGAAACAATTCAATATTTAAGAGGTAAAATCAAACCTATATATATCAAAAGAACATAATCAAACAATTTTTCAAGAACATTTATTCTCCAATTGAACAATTAACAAGTGGACAGTAGGACACTTTACCAAAAGAAGTTGTGATGTCTGAAAACAGAACAAATATGGTAGCCTATAATTTCAAGCACAACCTGGAGAAATTTTTAACTACATAAAATACTAATTACAATATTAACGAGTTATGATAAGGTTTTCTAGTGTTCACCACTTTTCTGCTTTTTATGTTCTAACAGTAGGCTACAGTACATATTGTTGTGATTGTTATTGAAAATTTTTTTATCACCAAAAAGATACTGCATTTTACCTCACTGACCATTCCTGATCACTGCTTCAAAGTCTTTACAAATATGTGCAATTTTCAGGAACAGGCTAGGTAAAAGTGAGTCCCATACTTGAACCAAGCATTGAAGATGAGAATGAGAAGATAAGGTTCTCAGCATTCAGTGCATTCAACGAGAGTAAGGGGGCCAGTGCCTTTCTCTCAGCCGCTTTTCTTTCAGACACTATGCCCACTCAATGTAATACATCATGGATAATTGGATACTATCCATTGGATAGAGGTGAGCGGTGTTTTTCAAAAAACAGCAAGCCGAGAGTCAAACCAAGATTGCATGATTGAAAAGTGAGTGTCTTATCTGCTGTGCCATCCCACCACCAAGGCTAGACCTAACTCATTAAATAGGTTCTTTCAGTCCAAGAATAAAAAATCAATCAACCAAAATCAAGGTGAATGAATATCTTGCTGCTTATAGCATTAATGAACCATTTTATTATTAATTATTTTCTGAGCCTTGCACAATGTTTCAATTAGTTCACAAAACTTTCAGTAACTTCATTACATAAACTAGCCTATTACTACTGTACTGTAACAATTAGAGAATGGGATGGAAGGTGAAATGGAAGGCATATTCTGCAACGGAAAATGTCAAAGATGGAATTCCTCAATACGCATCTTCAAAACTCCAACGTAGCTTCAAATATAAAGCTGTGGAAATTTGGAACTCAATCCCGTTGGAAATGAGAAAAAACTCACCTAACTCATTTAAAAATCATTATAAAAATTTTCTATTATCGTGTTACTAATGTTGATGGCTTCAGGCCTATGTAGAATTGTATATCTCTTATTAACCGATGCATATTGTGTTCATTCAAGCAACTATATGTTTCAATTCCTTTGCTTTGCTTCTTTAATTGCTTCTTTTATGTTTAATTTATTACTTTTTCTTTTGTTGAGAGTGGCTGCTTGACTAGAAGACCTTCCAGGTTACTTCGCAGCCATCCGTTGCAGTATCCACACATTCTATCATGTGATCATTTGTATTATTTGACTTTGCTTTGAATGTGTGTATTTATATATACTCGCAACAAAATAAACGATTAAACGCCAATCAATTATTCAATTGGATGGAAGATTCGTTAACTTTCTAACATGTTTTTTTTTAAATGTATGGTAATAAAAATTGTAATAACTTGGATGCAACCTAGTTCGTACTCTGAACAGTTTGTACCCTCAGTTCGTACCCTGAAAAGATCAAGAGAAAAAATTAAAAAAAGCGGAAGTCGCTGATCGCAGTTTCCGCAAACATTTAAAAATTTTAGATAGCACAAAGCCGAAGTCGCTGATCGCAGTTTCCGCTACCCTCACCCTAACCCTCGCTGATCGCAGTTTCCGCAAACATTTTTCTGCACTTTCTGCTAACCCTTACTCTAACCATAGAGTAATCTATGCTCTAACCCTAACCCTCGCTGATCGCAGTTTCCGCAAAAATTTTTCCGTAGTTTCTACTAACCGCAGTTTCCGCTTACCGTTAGAGTAATCTATGCTCTAACACTAACCCTCGCTGATCACAGTTTCCGCAAACATTTTTCCGCAGTTTTTGCTAACCTTTACCCTAACTCTAACCATAGAGTAATCTATGCTCTAACCATATCCCTAGTTCTAACCCTAACCCTCGCTGATTGCAGTTTCCGCAAACATTTTTCCGCAGTTTCAGCTTACCCTAACTATCGAGTAATCTATGCTCTCTAACCCTCGTTGATCGCAGTATCCGCAAATATCTTTCCGTAGTTTCCGCTAACCGCAGTTTCCGCTAATCCTAAACCCTTAAGTTGTTTGCGGAAACTCCGATCAGCGACTTCGGCTTTGTGCTATTAAACTGCAATCAGCGACTTCGGCTATTTTAATTTTTTCTTTCGATCTTTTCAGGGTACGAACTAGGTTGCACCCAAATAACTTGACTAAAAGCTGTCATTTGATTAGTACATTTTTTAAACTGAACTAATTTGATTTGTATTAAACTAATGTGATGTTTGTTCAAGAAGTCAACAACATTGACAACAAGCATCCTCATGAGTACAGAGTTCGATCTTAACGCTAGTCCGCTAGCCAACGGCTAGTGAAAATTTGCGCGGACTAGTAGAAATGTTGCAGTACTAGTCCGATAGGCTAGTGAAAATATTCGCCTTTGAAAAGTTTTGGTTTACAAAAAGCCAATTTTACTAAGCCAAAACACTTATCTTAATACGTCATCAGACAAGTGAAAAGTCAGTAAACCGGTCTGACTGGTAAAAAATCGTGTGGTCTAGTGAAAACGTGGAGCAACTAGTCCGGTGGGCTAGTGAAAAAAAAAGTTAAGATCGACCCCTGTGAGTAGCATGCATAGCTTTACTTCAGTTGTTTATTGTTACAATGCACTACATTGCTCTTGAATCATTTATGCAAAAACATGAACAAACAATCACTCAAAAAGTTTGAGTAACAATAACATTATATGGCAGCAAGATGAGAAAAACAGCCATTTCAACGCATTCCATCTCGCTGTGCTCCTTGTACGGTACAACAAGTGTTGCACCGAAACAAGACCATAGATATAGCACATACCGGTAGGTCTTCTAGTTTTAACTTCGAACACCAGACGCAACCTACGTAATCCCGTAGAAAATCACTGCTGTTAAATTTTTAGCTCAAATTTAGCCAAGAGTTACTTTTAGCTGATAGGCTACAATGCAGAAATCACAAAAGTTGCTGATGGAAGAAATTTTTGAGATGAGAATGGGATACATTTAGAAGAAAATGTTAAGATGGAAAAACGTCTTCCATCCCATAGCCTACCCTGCTAACAATTGCAAAACCAAGTTTACTTCTAACTTTCTCATAAACTGTCACTCTGTCAGTCCCATTTTTTCTTTCAGTTAGTTAGAAACGATTCCTTGGCCTAGCGTAGCTAGCCGTCATGGCAAAATCTCTTTCCGCTTGATGTCATTTTAGGTTCGACTTAGTTATGTAAGATATGGTTATGGGCTGCTTTCAAACTCGAGAAGGCTGACAATATTTTGGCGGCACGGAAAAAAAGAGAAAATGATTTTGGAATATTTTCTTTCGACCTGATAATCTTTACCTTGTTTCCGTTTCGAAATAATTTTTTCAACAATGATTTTTTGTCGTTTTAAAATTTAAGCTATTTCGTTTCGCAATTGATTCAAAAGAAAATGCACAAGAATCTCAGAATAGCCTACCACAGATGATCTTGAAAATATTGATAATGATCAGCATCGTAAAATGAGAGTATAACCAAGGGAGCCAGAAGCGGGGGGCAGAGCAGATGCCCCCTTCCCTCATATTTTCTCTGGATTTAGGAGCATCGGTGCCCTTTTAAAGTCATGTAAGCCACTCCACATTTTGCAATATAATAATTTCTATCGTTTGCTTTCTGATGAGCTTGAAGAGCTTCACGCCCACATCAAACTTTACAACAAGCAGAACATTTAAAGACATGTAAGCCACTCCACATTTTGCAATATAATAATTTCTATCATTTGCTTTCTGATGAGCTTGAAGAGCTTCACGCCCACATCAAACTTTACAACAAGCAGAACACGACGACTTTGTCAATAACGAAGATGACAAAATTATCTGCTATATGCGAGGTTCTAAACAAGCAACAAAGACTGTCTTTCGGAAATACACAAACTTTTGTGCATTTATCAAACAATTGCGCTCGTCTCAGTGAATGCTGAACGCAGTTTTAGCGCCATGAGGCGAGTAAAAACGTGGCTTCGTACCACAATGACAGACAACAGTTTTAAACAACCGAATGTTTGCGATTATTCATAAACAGGTGATGGACACCATTAACTTGTAAGCTGTTGCAATTGAGTTCATTCAAGCAACCGACGCGCGTAACATGTAGCCTACTAGGATTGGTTTGATATTTGTCGATATAGGCCTACAGTAGGCTATAGGCTACAAATTATCCCGTGGACACATTTTATACTTGCAATAAAAGGGCCCTTTTTTCACAACTTCGCCTAATCAAAATGCAATCTTTGTGTCATTTTGCTGTAGGCTAGCCACAAAAGTTGCCCGAGTTGAAAAAGAAACCATAAGATTTTTAAACTGTAAGTTATTTCTAAGTTTGCATTGGATATTGTTTGAAGTAAAAATCTATCCTTGCAGACTTATAATAGCCCATAGCCATAGGCTACATCCATAGTTGAATCATCGTTATTTAAATACTACTTTTGCTTAGAGTAGCGATGAGCCATGAATGTAGAAGTGTTAGCTGTAGAGTTAGGGTACCGTATTCAACAGGTCATAGAAAGTGCTAGGGCATCTCGAAATCACTTGAACCTTGTATGCAACGGCTAGGCTAGTCAAGACTAAGCACAATAGGCTACTAACTTAGTAAAGTTTGTCTCCAAAGCAATACTGTTAAGTTTTTTTTTAAATAGAGTTTGGGAATAGGCTACATAAACTCTTCAACAAAGTTTGAATGCATTTTTTCAAAATTTGGGGTAAAAACATGCTCAGAAAGCACCAAATTCAGGCTATTAATGCGATTTTTCTGATGAGAGACCCCTCTTCCGCGAAGTCGTTTGCAGCCCCACTGCTCACAAACAGCACTAGCCGCCACTGTAAATAACTTTTTTTATGCCTCCAGCCAGATGTATTGTCAACAAGTTTTTGAGGATTGGTGGAGAGTTAGAGCGGCTGCTTTTGTGTTTTGTTTTCGCGGTGATGTCTGTCCTATGTTACCATCCCATGATCCAAATCTTCTATCTCAAAATTTGCCTTTTATTCCACCATCTTGATTACCGGGAGGCTATATAAAGCCCAAGCATTAGTTAGCAGCTGTATAGCGGTAGCGCTGTGACCAGTCCAGTAGGCTACAACAGGTCGGCGACATAGCCTATGTAAGATTCATGAAAAAGCGGTTTCCAAGCTTTGTGCGAATTATTTGTCACTTTGCTACAAACAGATTTTTGATTTTAATAACAAAATTACGATGCAAAGCAAACACGAAGGAAATAGCCTATTTGAATACGATGCGACGCACAAATCCGAGCCATGCTGCAGAGTTCAATCATGATCAAAAGTAGGCTACAAGTATCACGATTAAACCATTTCACATCGTTCGCACACAATTTACTTATAGAAGCGCCAATACAGCACTGGGATATTTATTTTGTCACATGTTTTGCAGCAGTACTTGATGCATAATCACTGCTCTTCGGTGATAAAGTGTCTTTTGTTTCACCTCCGTCTGACGATGAAGACGGGGTGCGGGAGAGCAGCCAGTCCATTTTGAGTTTATGTTGAGCAACAGCTTCATTTACTCTTTCGTCTATCATCTCTTCGGTTAATGTACCGTCAGCAGAGGCATAGCCGAGCGCCTGTTGCATACAAGCAGGTTGTTAGTCGTCAAACTATGCAACTTGAGTACCTGTCTGGCTACCGAGAAAATAGATAAATATTAAGTTACCTAGAGAGACATGACGCAAAGAGAATCAGAACACATGTCTCAAGAAATAACAATTGTGTTGAAGTACACTTTAGTTTAGTTTGAATACTAACCTGCCATGCAACTGCAAGCTTAGAGATTTCACGACCAGACATTCCTTCAGTCTTGGTAGCAATCTCTGAGCACTTACTTCCAAAATCGAACTCCCCTAATTTCAGTCGCCTGTAAGATCATAAAATCAAAGATGTGTCTTCTCAAAATGGCAGCAAAACAGATAAAAATGAAGATCTGATAAACACATTGTTGAAAATGACTATCGCACCACAAGATAAATAAAAAACTTTTCAAATAAAAAAATGACTTTTTTGCAATAAAACTCTTCAGCTTAGAACTTTTATTTATATGAGAGTTTGTCTGCTGCTTTTAAACCTCAAAAGGCCCTTTGTTGCCTATTTCTAACTACATTTAGCTTAGAAATGTGCAACAAAGGTCTTTAGAGGCTCAAAAGCAGCAGTTGTATAAATAAACCTTTTTACAAGACAAAAAAAATCTATAAAACACCAAAGTCTCAAAAAAACAAAACGTTTCTGAATGCATAAAGCACAAATATAAATATTCCTTCACTCACTGCTTCGCGTCCATAGCAGGCTCAAGTACGTATTTATCAAAGTACAGTCGAACCAATCGCTCACGTTCCTCCATTCCCGGCAAATCAAACTCAACAATTTCATCCAACCTGTCATTGATGGCCCAGTCGAGCTGTTCAGGCTGGTTACTGGCAAGTACCATCATGAACCTGAAATTTCCTGATGGTTTAAAAATATCACTTTCGAGTGATAGAAGTGTACAGTAAGTTAACTTGCAAGCTTGGATTTGTTGTGTGTAACTGTAAAGCCTACTTTAGTTTTTCTATTTTATCTGAAAGTGTACCAGTAAAAGTTTTTTACTCCTCGTTTGAATTCACGGCTTTAACATACGATTCAAATAAGTCATGCACCGAAATTGAATGACTTCTAAACCAACCAACCAAACCTTGGTTTTAGAAAAAAAAAATATATAACAAGACGTTATTAGAAACAGCTTAAAGAGATAAACTCACTTGTTAGATTGGTCACCGGTTCGATAGAGAAAAGCATTTAGAGTCGCACGCAAATCTTCACTAATTTTTTCCTGAAAAGAAAGTAAACTTCAATTTAATTTTAAAACTACAAGAATTTCTATTATTATTCTTCGATAGAAGTTACCGGTACTCCATATGATGATATTTCACCAACTAGGATAAAATATTAGTTTAGAGAAACAAATACTAAAAATCCAGCAGAGTATACCACAACAAAGTGTGTCATCGTTTACTTACCGTCGATCTTTTCCTAAGGAACGCATCTGCTTCATCTACGAATAGTAATAACCTGGAAAAAAGTTGTTTTAAATTTATTTCAAACATCAGTTTTTTACAATCCTAAAATGTACCACTGCACCACGTATGAAAATACAGGACGAGTCTGCAACCCAGCTTTAAAATTTTACTAGCACCCTTATTTCAAGTTGTACAGCAGTCTAATTGCACATAATACATGATCATAAATAAAACGGTGAGGAAAAGCAATCAACGATTAAAAAATAGAAAAAAATTCGCCAAACCTTTTGAAAATACAATAAATAAAAATACTGGTTTGGGTCAAAACCGAGCTCTTATTCTTAAAAAACTTGAAAAACAAGGTAAGATGTGCCTTTTTTGTTTTAAGATTGAATATGTAAATTGACTGATCTGATTTCATTGGCGGTCTATGACAGAGATTCGTGCTATAAACAATTAAACATACCCTCGTCGACTGCTGTTAGCCCAGTCAAACATTTTGTGAGTAGCAGTGACCCCTTCCCTTCCCATTGGAGCAACATCACCACCGGTCATTATCGCGAAGTCCATACCAGAATGCATGGCTAGTTTCTGCAAAACGTAATAACTTTCAGTTACAGTACAACTTGACCAACGAGCAATACCCAAGAGTGGTAAAAAATCTTATATAATGGAGGAATAAGTATGCTTTTTATTTGGTATTGACAATTGAATTATGACAAAATTAGAATAACAGCCGGATGGCCCACGCTTTATAAAGCAATGTAGAAACAAAACAAGTTTGAAAAGTATATAATGCTCTACGTCCTATACAAGTCCATACTGCAAACATGCAGATAGGTAGCCCACTCATTGCATTTGCGTTTAAAATTAAAAAAAAAAAAAAATATTTCTAACTTTAAATCAAGACACTACAAAGTTTACCTTTGAAAATAAAGTTTTTCCCGTACCCGGTGGTCCATGAAGTAAAATATTTCTATACACTCCTTTATTACGTTTAGTATTTCTAGTTGCAATGGCGATATCCCGAACGCGCTCTTCCAATGAAGGCTGCAATTGCGCATATCTCACAGATAGAAAGGCACGAAGTCGAGCACACAAAAGTTCAACACGAAATCGGAAATTTAAAATGACGTGTTTGTTCATTTAATTGTCACGATTGATGTATGCTTCGACAAAAATTAAAGCTGAGAAAGCATTTTAAACACAGGCATCGATATGATTTTCGCAATACATCCACTCCAAACAAAATATAAAGTAAGATGACAAGCATTTTTTAATCAAGCAGAAGCTAGCACCAATTATATATCCACCACTGCCCCAATTCCAGAGTTGGCATGGACAATATTAATAACAACACAAAGTATAGTACAGCAACGATGCAGTTACCTTAAGCACAACACCTTTAAGAGCGTCTTCGGCCGAACTGAAAAACCTTCTTGTCGTTTTTATGGGATGCTTTAAGGTTTCCATGACAGTGAAGCGGCTTGTCTCTCGAACCAAGGTAGGCTTACCGAGCCTGGCTTCAACGTATCTCGCGGTGACGCCGATAGCGTTCTTTGAAGTGTAAACCCCCGCAGCTACCAACGTAAGGCCAAGCGCCTGCACCAGAGAACAGTTTGATTTGTATTTAGCGATATAGTTTATTGTCGTTTTTTAAAAGAACGAAGTAGTCACACGGTCTACATGGTAGAAATAGAAGGCAACCTATGGTGTTCATTTGCACCACTGACTGTGGCGTGACGCTCAGGCACTCTATGGAATGAAAAGTGCATCTAGAAAACATCTTTTTACATCATTACCTATCTATATTCCAGCCTTGCTCCACTACCCGGCCCCACCCCTTGAAATGGCATGATCAAGGCGTACCTTTTACCCAGTTAGCAATACCAGTTCTTCTACATTGATTCAACGTCTGCAGACGTTCAATGAAACAAAAACGGATTTCGTTAGCTGTGTAGGAACTCACTAATAATGTGTTATACACATACCGCTGCTGTGATTTTATCCCAATCGTAAAGAAAAGCTTTTAAGCCGTCGCCAAGGATAGTTCCGCCAGTCTTAATTGATTCCAAAACAGTTTGTCTCTTTTCAGCGGCTTCAAGTTTGATTTCTTCGCGTCGAATATCTTTGTTGGCCCGATCGGCCTTGGCCCTGGCTATGGCTTCCGCTTCAGCACGAGCCATTTCATTTTCCCGTCGCAGTTTCATTTCATGTTCGAGGGTTGCTGGTAATAAAAATATTTATTGATTGATAACACTGGTCAACACAAATTTTTTGGCAGACAAAGTTAGAGTGTTTTTGGGGGTTTTGAAGAGCGCTGATTCCGAATATGGCCTTAGTTTTCCCGAATTGGCTCTAGTTTTGGAGATATCGCATAGGGTCATTTTGACCAAAATCCCATATTTGAGCCTTATGCGCAAGATCAAAAAACGGTTGAACCATATTAGATATTTCAGAAATGCAATTTAATGGTCAATTGTGAACAATAAAGACAGTTTTAAGTTTAAATACAGCAACATCACGAGATTTTTAGGGATTTTATATTAGATTTGTCATACTTGAAAACTTAATGTTACCGATGTCATATACACAAAATACACAATCATATACCGTACAGTAGTGTAAGTACATAAAACACTAAAAAATGATGCATTAAATCAGTCAATCAACCTTGTATATTATAAAATTTAGATAAACGGAACCACATTATCTTTTTCATTGTAAATTGAAAATAATGGTATGAAATAGAATAAGATTAAAACTATTAACTAAATTTGCCCCGAAAAAATGTCTCTTGTAAGATTTTCGCTTGTGAGAAACTTTTGGGCAGTTTCTCAACAAGTTCCAGCAATAGTCTTCCATCATGTGCTCATTCCATCTGCCCTGATATCTTTCTTCCATTGTCTTGATGTCTTGGTGGAACCTTTCCCCCTGCTCTTCACTGTAATCACCAAGATTGTCAGGAAATCTGTCAAGGTGGCTGAATAGGAAGTGAACTTTAATGCTCATGTTAGCTCCAAGTTTTTCAAATGCAGATAACATCTTCCGAACTAATTCTCTGTAATTAGGTGCTTTGTGATTTCCCAAGAAGTTTTGTACTACATCCTTGAAGGAGTTCCATGCAGTGAGTTCATTGCTGTTCATCTGACTGGTGAAATCCGAATTTTTTATCAACGTTCGAATCTGAGGTCCATCAAAGACACCAGCTTTAAGCTTTTCATCGGAGAGTCCTGCAAATTATGACTGCAAATGTACTTGAAGCAATTCCCCTCCAATGCTTTGACGAACTGCTTCATTAACCCTAATTTAATGTGCAGAGGAGGAAATACAATTCTATCCCTGGGAACTAAAGGTTCATTGATTACATTGGCTGTCCCAACTTGAAGACTGGTGCGTTTTGGCCAGTTTTTCTTGCGCCCGTGCTGGGTTCTCGTCCTGCTGTCCCACAAACACTGGGAGCAAGGATACTTGGTATACACACTTTGTTGACCAATTAGAAAACTGACCATTTTTATGTCAACACAGATGAGCCACTTATGGGTATTGTAGTCAAGCTTTTCAAGGACAAGTTTGATGGCATCATACTCCTCTTTCATCTTGGGAGAATGTCCAATTGGTACAGGAGCAAAATGTAGGACGGAACGTAGGACTTCACAGTAATCTTTAAATTAGCTTTCGTTACTAATTATTATGCCATATCAAACAAAATTGATAAGATTTACGTACTTCTTGGTGAGATGTTTAGGGGGTAAATACAGGTAAATGCACTAATTTGGGCTAATCTAGGGGTATAGGTATCTTCTAAACTAGAGTCAATCTGGCAAAACCAATGTCATATTCGTAATCAGCAACCTTGAAAACCCCAGAAAAGACTCTTAGATGTCTTGCCAAAAAAAATTTTTCTCATTTTGTTGACCAGTGTAATAAATGGCTCCTCACACATAAAACATTGAATTACGTTAGCAGTAGACCATGAGCTAACTGCATGCAAAGTTTAAAGCAAAATTGGCTCACCTCTTCTCATCGATTCCTGTTTTTGAACTGATTCTTCTTGTCTTCTCAAATTATCCTCGTTCATTGCAGCTTGTTGCTTCAACTGGTCGTCATAGCGACGTCTTGCTAGGATGTCTTGATACTCTGCTTGCTACAAAACAAGTGCTCAGCTAACAAAGGTGGTATTTTTACACTGTAGACTTTGAATCAACGCAAAAAGGAAAATTTTGTTAGCTCGGTAAAAATACGACATGAAAAGATGTAATTATCAATCGTTCATTAAATGGATGATGAATCTATCCATAAGCTGTATTATGATGCCTAGGCAATTTATTAAATGCATGTATCGTGAATATTATATAGTGTAACTTACTAAATGGTGTTCATGCACAGTAAACATCTTATTTAATACGTACGTCCTTTTTAATTTTTGCATCTTGCGATAAATTTTTCCTTCTCTCTTCGCCTTGTTGCTTTATTTGCTCCACTTTCATCTGCTCCAAACCGATCTCATATTCCTGTAAACATTAATGCTTAAATTACTCACAATGTTTAAAAGAAATAAAGTTGAATTCAACATTCTTCCAGTTTATGGATGTACAGAAATTTTACTGAGAGAACCCAATGCGTAGCCTGTCAAACATTTGATAGAGGCTTTATCGTATTTTACTTTCTTTTTATTATATGAGCATCTGGGGCTGGGGTCTATCCTTTTACTATCTAGATACACAAACACAATGTCCCCGGACTACACTGAAAGGCTGCTAGAGAGCAGCCATGTATCAGTATTTTACTGGCACAGCTGATACAATTACCTTCTGCCATCCAGACACTTCAATGATACTTCCATTCAAACATTATACCAATAATACTATATACACAAATTACACATTTGAATATAGAAAATCGGAATGGCCTGTTTCGGTGAGTCCGATTTGGTGAGTCCGATCCCTATTCAGTGATTTTTTTTTTAATTATTGGGTACCGTAGCCTAATTATCATTGCCGTTTTAAGGTTAGGGGTTAGAGGTTAGGAACTCACCGAATCGGACTCACCGAATAGTAGCAGACCCATAGAAAACAGTCTTACAGAAAAACAGATATGAAGGTAACAAGACAAAACTTACTTTTACTTTAGATTGAAATTCAACCTGTTTGGTGTTTTCCTGCATGCGTGCCAGGTCCAACGCTTCCTTTGCATTGGCTGTAAAGAAGTCATATCATATTTATGCCAAGATTGCATACATAAAAACATGCCGTTATATATATTTAAATTTGTCAAAATAATTACTCATTGTGAGAATATATGACCACCAAAAAAACAAGTCGCTTTTTTAGGTAAAATCAATTTTAACATATTATCGTTAAAGATTTAAACAATTTTGCAAGAAATCTTCAAAATCTTGAGTTAAAATTATACATGGTACCCACAAATAATTTGTATTATAATAATAATGATGGTATTGCAAGCACAGTAGTGTTTTTTCACCTTCATGATAACTTAAGTAGCAAAACGTATTGTGTAACCGTTTTAACCATTTGTATGAACAATTTATTTTAATCATGCCTACATTTAATACTTTATTTTTAAATAACATAAACTAAAAAATATATACATTTTAATGCTACCACACACACATTTCAACACTAACATGACTTATCCAATTCCTTAGCAGCTGCTGCTGCACGTTCAAGCCCAGTTGGATCAAAGTTTGACCACCTGTCACCGGGCTGGTTTTTCTTATCTTTTCCTGTATCCGGAGGTGTCGGGGGAGGAGGTACAGAGGAAGGATCAAGAGTAATATCAGGAATATCTGCTCCTTTTCCCCCAAAAAATCTACCTAGTATGGAGTTATCCATACTTTCTAGTATTTCACAATACCTAAGTTACAATTCAAACTGCGTTTGGATGACAAAATTTGTAATTTATCAGTTGAAAAAACTAATGAGCCTGCAAAGCAATAGCAATCAGTTTATTTTGTGCTCATTGTGACAATGTGCAGTGATACTGCTAAACAATGTTCTGCGTATTGTAACTGGACTACTCTAAAGGACACCATTGGACAATCTTTTTATTCTTGTAGCTCCTCTTCTGGTTGAGATTCTCACCAGAAGCCCCAATATCTCTTTCTACTAGGTCAGTGATTTTTACCCTTTAAAAGCAATGCCACACCTCTATGTAATTCTCAAGTTTTTGTATAACCCCAATAAGTTGCATAATTACGACACAAAAAAAGTTACAACACTAAACCAAAAATAGAAATTAATTTTACAAAAAATTAAAAATCAAGCAACCAACACAACTAAATACAGTTTAAATTTGTTGATGGTATGTTGTATCAATGTGACCTCTGTTTTTTTGTTTGTTTTGGCAACACTGTGAAAGATTTGTGGTTTTGTTTCAGAAAGAGCAACATAAGCTAAATACTACCAGTAGTCTTACAAATGTAAATAGCACGCTTTAAGTAAATTTTATGCAAAGTTTCAATTGCAAATCAATCTAGCATATACCGGTAAACTGTTAATTAAGCTTACGATTACCACAAGTTAATAAAATAACAGAAACCTAGACTAGATAAGGGTTAAAACAATGTTTTCTGTGCAATGTCTTGCCAAATATTACAGTAGTGTTGCTAATTTATACAACCACCAAACCTACTCACTCACAGAGGATATGTACCGTAGCATGTGTATTGTGTGATCAAACATTTCCTAAACTAGATCAATAAATAACTAAGCTATACTAATGCAAAATATGACTGATAGACCTAAAGCTAACTATAATACAAAATATGACTGATAGACCTAGAGATAATGGGTGCTGTAAAGATAACATGCAATTCAAATGTCTTGCTGCGACACAGCTGCTTTACCTGAGTGGTGTTAAACCAACATTTTTTTAATCCTACTTTCTTGTATCCAAAGTAACTCTAAGCTAATAATTTACCACTAAAAAGGTTTGATGCAGTTGTTACCACTGTAACATAAATTTCACCATAAGAAATTTGATGCTTTGTTTTTACTGCTTTTCGTCTGCTGTGCTCCATTTGCTACTAGGCTGTATTGGTTACTACACATTGTTACTAAAGATACAGAAATAAAATGAATAATATACTATCAAAAAAAAAATATTGGCTACATGAAATTCTCAAGGCTAAGAATTAAGATAACTCAACTAAACTCACAGAAACTGCAGCAAGCTGGCTTAAAACACATTTTCATTCTGTCTTACACTGTCATTATTTCTTGGCAGTGGCTATTTGACCGGCTCCGGTCTTCGAATCTGAAACACTATTTGACCGGTCATGACGTCACTACATAAGCACTTTTTTCTTTTTCTCTTTCAAAGCAAAAGACGATAAGCACCTTAAGTTTTAAATTCAACACGTTTTCTTCAACTGAATCCGTAGCGCATACGTAACGTCTCGGACTGCTATTTTAGAGGGAGTGAGTTCGATTCTATCCGGAAGCGTTCTTTTTTTTTTTTTAACCAAATTTTTGAAAGTGGAAAGTTGTCTTGAAGGGTTGGTTGAGATGATGATTTGAAACTTGACTGATTGTTGTGCGACAATGAGACTGGATTTAATTTTTAACTTCGGACTTCAGCGAAACGTAATCTTACAGCCTATTAGAAGGTGTGATTTTTTCAGAGAATTTGTGCTAAGAAATGAAAGGAATTTGTTAAAAATAAAGACTAGAAAAAACTTTTTTAATTCGTTTTGAAACTTTTTTATTCACTTGTTGATTCATTCATATCAGTTTGTATCCTTTTGTAGTTAAAAAAAAAAAAAAAAAAGAACGCTTCCGGATAGTATCGAACTCATTCCCTCTAAAATGGCAGTCCGAGACGTTACGTATGCGCCACGAACTCAGTTGTAGAAAACGTGTTGAATTTAAAACTTAACGCGCTTATCGTCTTTTGCTTTGAAAGAAAAAAGTGCTTATGTAGTGACGTCATGACCGGTCAAATAGTGTTTCAGATTCAAAGACCGGAGCCGGTCAAATAGCCACTGCCTTATTTCTTACCATGAGATCTTTGATTACCAGTCTCAAAAACAAACAATTGAAGTGTGATTGGCTGAGCAAACAAAACTTGACAAATGTTTTTCATTCCCTTCCACAAAACAGCTGGGGTAACTCCAAGAGCATGGTTGAACAATTTTGTGGCCGGGTAAAAGAACTAATAGGGTAAAAAAAATTTATTTCCTCAATTTACAAATGGTATATACTTGTGAGATACAATGTATGGGGGTAGATTAGGGACAGTGGAATAACGAGACGACTCGCTTTATTGGTTTTTCTTGCGATATGGACAGCTGGAGGGTGACTGCAAAATTTAAAAATTGGCAGAATTGCAAAAAGTTTTGTTTGCTTTTACGTAAATTAATTTTTAACAAATGAAATGCTATATTTTGCGTGAGGTTTAGGATGCTAGAACATCGACAGAACTTTGCTACAACAGTGTAAGCAGTGCTGTATTCGTAAAAAAAGCACAGGGTATACTGTCAGATTTACCAAAATGATAAATAATACAAAACTTGCAAAATATTATTTTTTATTCTACCATAACATGAATTACCAACATCAAAATTGGACGAGAGGTACAAAATTATTTATTTTTGGAACACCGGAGGGCATACTATAGTTGCTTGAAAAAGCAGAGAGTACACTGCGTATACCGCCGTATACCCTCGAATACAGCACTGAGTGCACGAGGTTAACTACGGTTACCATTGTAGCGTGAAATCTATTGCTACATTATTATGACTAGTATAGCATTACATAAGCATGATATCACATATTTTCATACATTTATTTTGGAAATACACACTTTGTGCACACGCAGTCAGACCACATACGCTGCACCTGGGTATACGACATATGGCGGTAGACCTCAAGCTGCAGTTGCACCAAATTTTGTCATAACACTATAACCCTCCAGTGGTCCACCCTATTTTTGAGTGAGCAATCCCCTACTTCTACCATCCCTAGGGTAGATTAACTACCTTTTCAGCTAAAACATGCTAAAAAAATGTTTTCAACTCAATAACTTACTTCGATCACAAGCACGTTTTAACGTTCGCGTTTTGTCGCTTCTACCCTTTTCTTGACCTTTGCTATGTTGACGTGTATTGTTTTGATATGATGGTCAGAAATAAAAAAACAACTGAACTGAACTGAAGTGTTGGTGTCGGTCACCAGGGTCACCACCAAGAGCAGGAAAATCAGCAAAAGTTTTTTAGCATTAGTGTTGCCACAGAAGCAAGAACTTTTGTAACTAATCAAACATAACATATAATTGGTGTGCTCACTAAAGTCAGTTCCCTGGTGTTTAGTCAGCGAGATGCCAAAACGGGATAACCTAAATAAAATAAAAATCCAGCGTAATTGCATATTGTAACTCATTTGGTTCAGAAGGTTGTATGTTTTTTCCCCGATTTTGTAGCACTAAGCAAGTTGTCAGTTATTTTTTCGCCGTCATTATGTGTAAACTTTTCAGATCAGTTCAGTTTATTAATTTTTTTCTGACTATTAAAACAAAATATAATTATAGGCTTGGCATAACATAAAATCTAAAAAAAGTAGAAACGACAAAACGAATTGTGAAATGAAGCGGCAAAATGACATGTAGATCTAGAAGCTTTTGTGATTTTTTTCTTTCAGTATATTATGCATTTAAACAATACAATTCCAATATTAAAAGTTTTTGTTTATCAGTGAAATCAGTTGTTTTGATATCACAGTCCTGTTTTTTTTTAACAAGTTCAACTCTTGGGGTGTGCGCTTGAGCAACGCATTTCAGGACTGCTCTCCATTCAACTGCACCTAGTGAATGGAATAACTCCACGGCAACAACACTCCAACAATCAAAAACTTCACTCTGTCAATCTCAGTAACCGCCCTGCGTCAAAAGCCTCTACAAGTATGCAAAAAATACCAGGAATAACCAAACAAGGATTTGTTAGTCCGAGGATAAAGATTCAAAAACCAAACCAACAAGCAATAAACCATCTTGTTTGTTGTTAATTTTACTTTCAATTTCATCAGATGAACGTAGCAATTAGTGCTAGAAACAAATTTTGTATGAAATATCTATGCCTAAACTTGGCAACGCTGGTCACGCTTAGTGATTTCACGTGTTATTATATTCATGCTGATTCAAATGACCTTGCATGATGAAACACTGTTGTCACTTCGGCTTGCAATACAGGCAGGCAATGTTTACTCCACAGAAACACAATTACAGTCTAGCCCTAGATTACGCCTTCAGGTTGGTTGAAATCAGACGTAACAAATGTTATTAGTCTATTACAGCAGGGGTCCGCAAATACTTTTTGGTGCGACCCAAAAAGCAATCGTTCGAAGTCTTCGCGACCCAAACGTTTCGGAAGCATATAATTTTGCGCAAAACACTTTGCAAATTAATATCAATTCCAATACGGTCGTCCCCACTTATTAAGGCCACATCGGGACCGGACGATTTTGGCTGCGGGAGACAATTTTCTACCACTCCTATACCTTCAGTAATTCCGGAATGGACCAAATTGGGCTTAATAAGCGGGTGGACCTATTAACCGTGCGCTTCGTCGTCGTGCAAGCCTCTGGGGCCGAGGGTCTACTCTATCCTTTTACCAGCCCAGACTCAAGATGTTTCCGGACTACACTGGAAGGCTATTAGAGAGCAGCCAGTATTTAGTTTCATCATCCATGACACGCAGACCTTCCACTCCGTTAGGTGGCTTGAAGATAGTACACTTATTGATGATGTGGTCTGCAGTCTGTTCCTCGGCACCACATTCACAGGAGGAGGAAGAGGCCAATTCCCCAATGGCGCATGGTTGACCGGAAAAGCCCGACGCCCGTACGAAGACGGTTGAGGCGCACCCATGCTTGTCTTTGTAGTGTCAGGCCGATGGGGCATGTGTCGGCGTTGGGGATGAACGAATGAAGTCCGGTGGTACTTGACTTCCTTTCAGAATTCCATTTATAGTCCGCCCAAGTAGCTGCAGAGATGAAGTTCATCTGCTGCGTTGATCAGAAGTTGAGCGGCTGGCACGAATGGTTGTCTTGACTTCAGTCGACTGGGGTGCTGGTTTTGGGAAGCAGAGATCTTGTGGTGGAGAAGATGATTAGGCTTTAGTGCCCGTCGGCTAAGAAACAGAGTGGCTTCTTCGTGACGAAGCTCAGAAAGTTGGATGCCAGCGAGAATGGCAAAATTATCCAATGATGTGGGACGCATGCATCCGGTAACTGTGCGCAGGGCGCTGTTTATGGCAGTGCCGATGTTATGGCAGTGTGCACTGCAGCACCAAACAGGTGCACAGTAGCCTACTCTGCTGAAGAGTAGACAAGGGCTAAGGCTGCTATACGCAAAGTGTCAGCCCTCGCCCTCCAGCTGTGGCCTGCCAGGCGCTTGAGTAGTGCAGCGTGGGATGTCATTTTCTTGCACAGTGACACCAAATGGTGGCGGTATGTGTACGATCTGTCTAGTGTCACCCCAAGATATTCTGGTTCGGGCAGAAGGTCAGAGGTTTTCCATTGTTCTGAACATGTAGCTCACGATCAACTTCCCGATTGTAGGCTATAGGTGGAAAACTGCCGCCAAAGTTTTGTTTTGGCTAAGTTTCAGTCGCCAGTTCTGGAGATAGCCTAAGCTGAGAGAGTTTTCATGCCCTGGCTCAAGCTGTCTTCCAGGCTATATATATAACCGTGGGCTTAACTACTGACAATCGAAAGTATAAATTTTCTTGTAGCCTACCAAATTGTACGAAACTCAGCACATCAAAGACTATGATTGTATTTATTTTTGCCATACAAGTTATATTTATGGTAATTTTAAACCGTTTTGCGACCCACTGTGAATGGTCTCGCGACCCAAATTTGGGTCGCGACCCAGTATTTGCGGACCCCTGTATTACAGTACAGTGCTTCCCAAACTGTGTTACGCGTAGCCTACCACTATAGTGGCACGGGGCAGCCTTCCAAGTGGTACGCAAGAAACTCACTTAAGTTAACAAGGCAGGGGTGTAGCCTATCCTCAATTGAAGCATTGCATTCCCCTGTCAAAATTTAAAAAAGAGAAGATGATATTTTTCAGTAATGTATTTTTCAGTAAAACGATTTCGTGATTTCTTTGCCTGAATATGAATTAAAACAGCTACTAACTCATGTCCCCGTATGATTTCTGGTCGGTTTTAATTTTAAAAAAGTTGGAAGCTTACGAAACAGAGATTCGTACCGCGTCCCTTGCTTTCGTTTTTGATGAGAGATTCTAGAGTTTATGACCAGGGGGGTCTAGGTGGTACTTTTGGAATCGGGTCCAAAATATTTAAGGGGCCCGGATTTTAAAAGTTTTCCGAGACTTCAAACATTATCAAGATCTTAATATAGACTAATCAGATCTAACTAAATGAATTGCCATCAGAGGTTAAAACAGCCATTTCAGCCGTCAGATCGTAAAGTAACGGGCCCCTTTCTGGGTAACGGGCCTACTTTAGCTTTCTGGTGGTAAAATAGCCACTTCAGCCACCAAACAGTAAAATAAGAGTTTAGTCTAGTATGCTATAGTGATTTTCCTAACCACAAATATTAACCAAAACACGAATTTCTAAATAAACAAGCTAATATTTATTCAAACTCAAATACTGAAATGGCACAGGTAAGAAGATTACTATCTCTATTTCTGCACTGAAAATTAGACCAAAACCGCTTTTCAGATTGCAGCAATCAGCAAATGTTTGACCGAGGCCAAAACACCTTTCCCAAATCAAATTAAAAACTTTCTGACTGTCTGCACTACCTTTGCTGTAAATTCTCTTCTAGTGAGTCTAGAATGATCAGTGAAACACGGATGGAATCGGGAAGTAATTTGTGTTGTTTTTTCGTTAGGCTACTTGAAAAGGGCTACTATGTGTAGGCTATGGCCGAAAACGTTCGTAGTAGTTCATGTTCAGTTTAATATATTATGTTAAATGCCATGTGGTTGCTTGGTTTTATCTGTTTATGGTTGAAGAAAGTCACCTCTTTATCAAAATTGTGATATAATTATGTGTAAATAATCAAATAGCCTAACTACAGAAGTAACTCTTCTTATTTTCCAATATAGGCTACTGCAGACTTAACACTTGTAAAAAATCAATCCGGTACATGGGGCCAGCAGTTTGGAACAAGCTTCTACCTATCAGTACTAACTTATAAGAAATGAAATAAGCTACTAATATTTCATTGCTCTGCAATAATAGGCACGTGTGTGGATTTATTAGCAAAATAGTAAGATTGTAAATACTCTTAGGCTAATGGCTTTTGGTTCTTGTGTTTTTGTATACAGAAGTTTCCAGAAGTTCTGCAAAGTCTACAAAAGTTTTTTCATCCTCTTCGACTGGTCACAGCGGAAAACCATAATATATCCGTGGGAAAGTTGTAACATAAAATTCCCAAATCCTTTCGTCGATATGTAATGACAGCGAAAAAATACTCTTCTTAAAACGTCTTTTCACGAATTGTATTTCAGCAAAGAATAGCCACAGGCTGTCAAAAAAGAGGCGCAACACGTACGCGCTAAAACTTGTCAACACAATACAGATTTCTGGGATAAAAGACGGAAATTTTGTCTAGTTGGTAAGCACAAGCAAAACAGTTTTAATATTCTACCAACCTTTCCAGCGACAATTCTAAAATGACGAAACTGACTTGAGATATTTCAAACCACATAACTTACATCTGTGACGAAACAGTAGATATGCATTGTTAAGCAATTCCACAAGTGTTAAAAAGATGATGCAATGTTTTACAAGTGTTAGGCTACAAAGAATGATGAAATCTCTGCTCATTTTTTAGCTATATTCCATGACGTAAGACTAGGCTTACCATATTTTTGTGACTTCAAAACGGGACGCCTCCAAAGACCAAGACCACTTAGCTGTGATTTTTTAACTATACATTTTCCGATATTATTACATAGGCCTACATTTAAAGCCATCCCGGCTGTCTTCATTGACCGTATTGTCATCGAGAGTTCATGCGCATATTCTCTGTCTAAATATCGGTTTCAGTTCGAAAAATAGAAAGGAATTGACGTTAACCATACAAAATAATTCGAATTTAGATTTTTTCTATAAAGCAAAAGGAAGAAAGAATAATAAAATAGACTGCGGTTTTCAAGTCGATAAGTAACTCCCAATTGCACTGAATTTACCCAACACTGCGTACAAGCATTTGCGAATTTACTTATTCGCCCGATCATACTTTTCTGTAGATAACACCTTCTTCAAAAAGACATTGTTCAATTTTACATTCTCGTAAAAGTCAGAGCAAGACCAATCAGTATTGATTTTACATGTGATAACGGCTTTTAGCCTACTTTCTGCTCCAGCATCCTGCTTCTGCTCTCAGACCGCATGCTCTTCATGATGGAAAAAATTCACCTTCAGCAAGTAGGCTACACAGCAACAACAGTAACGAGAACATGCTAATTGGTAATGTTCGTGTATTATGCTGGCTGGTTAAAGCCCAAGCGGGACGTTTGGCTGACCGGTCGAGACACCGGGACAAGACGTTAAAAAGCGGGACTGTCCCGCCTAAAACGGGACGTATGGTAAGCCTACGTAAGACACCAGGTTAAGTAGACCTTAACGGTTTTATGTGACGTTTGATTTGGGGAGCGATTGTCCGTAACGTCGACCAATTGCCACATTTACGTGAAGCTATGGCCATGTGCTCCAACCAGTTATTTTGTATGAATATCTTGGACTGGTTCGTCGATGCCATTGTCTGTCTGTTTGTCTACTACTTTTTTCAATGTGATATCAAATGTCTTCATGATGTCAGGTGTCTTGAAAATTCCCTAACGCATTTGGCAAAAGTCCAATGATGAAGATGTTGGAACTTGGAAGACTGCCAATTGTGAAGTAAAGTGATTGAAATAATAATTTATTTGCATCAGACAAAGCTGTCCATATCCAAAACAAAACAACGAAATAATACACAAACTGCAAATGCACAAATAACGAACAACAACAACGAAATAACAACGAAGTAATACACAAACTGCAAATGCACAAAATCTCACTAATAGGCTATCTACTGTTACAAGTTTACAGACGGTATAATGGTACGGTAGTGTTACAAGTTAGAAGAACTGAAAGTATTCAGAACGATAAAGACAATCAGATGACATGGCAGCCATCAAAACTAGATAATAGCATACATAGAATTATTATAATGAAGACGGTAATTTGATATACGATGGCAATCAGACCTCATCAGGGAGGCAACAATAGAGTTAAATGATACTTCACATCTTCCAACAAAAGAAAAAATATATTTCCGAAGTAATGCATCAAATGTTATGATGTTACACAAGACTTGATGTTCACGTACGCTATAGTGTTTAGGCAAATTGTGTATAATTCTAAACGCATTATTGAAGGCAACACGCAGACGATTAATGTCTCGTTGATGATAATTTTCCCACAGATGACATGCATACATTGGAGTACAATATGAACGGAATAGAACATTTTTAATATCACTGGAGCACTTGTAAAATTTTGATTTTAATTTGTTGGCAGAACAGTAGATTGATCGCACTTGTCGATTTATATCCTTGTCGTCACACATTGCCGTGTCAAGAAAAACACCCAAATATTTGACACTGTCTACGAATTTGATCTCACTTCCATTGAGCCGTACAATTGGATTCAAATTTAACTTTAAGTGTTTGGTTTGGAAGTACATAGCAAATGACTTTTTGCAGTTAAAAATAACATCGTTAGAAAGCGCATAATCTTCACACACATTCAAGATACTCTGCAGACCATGAACACTTGGAGAAATACAACAAATATCATCAGCAAACATGAGATGATTGACAAGTGTATTACCTATGTAACAGCCTGCCTTGGTTTTGCTTAAAACAGTCGATAGATCATCCATATACACGGCAAATAAGTAAGGACTGAGGACACCACCCTGTTTGACACCATTGCTGACAGAAAAAGACTGTGAGTAATGACAACCCCAGCGTATGTACATCCGCTGATGAGTATACCAATAAACTATTAGACGAACAAGGCACATCGGCACTCCTCGTTGAATTAGTTTCTTGAATAGGAGGTTGTGGTTTACCCTATCAAATGCTTTCGAAGCATCTAAGAATACAGAAAAAACAGGACTTCCACGTTTTCTGTAGTAAGACACAGCTTGCTTAAGTACAAAAATGCACATATCTGTGCTATGCTTAGGTTTAAAGCCAAATTGATTATCATTTGTTGTGAGATAGTCATTAATAAAAAAAAGTACAACATGCTCAAATAGTTTAGAAATGGCAGTAGCAAGAGCAATAGGTCTGTAGTTTGCGATGTCTCTTACGTCACTAGATTTGTTTTTAACAATGGGAACTAATTCAGTTTTAAGACAAGCATTAGGCACATACCCATGAACAAGGCACATATTAAAAAATGATGAAAGATATACACTGATACTGGAATCTGCATAAGCAATGTGCTCAGAAGATATTTTATCACAACCAACAGAGCAATTTAATGGCAATTTATGAAGCAAAGAAGAAACTGTGTCAGCAGAGGTCAGAAATTGATTAGTATTGTGATAGCCATGTATATCATTTAAGTGAGCTGAAACAAATTCTTCATTGACAACTTTTTTACCAGTCGAGTTTAGCAATTGATTAAAGTGATACATCCACATGTTCAAAATGTTATCACTTCCAACAGCACTTCCGACAGAGGTAGGTAATGAACATCTTTGTGATCCAGACTGTCTAATTTTATCCCAAAATGTTTTAAACGAGGAGTCTGCATGAAATGATTTGGCAATGGCATCTGCTTCATGCTGATCACTGTTACTTTTGCACTTTCGTAGAGAAGATTTGAATATTTTACGAGTATCAGACATGGCCTTGTGTATGCTGCCAGTTTTAGGTTTGCCACCTTCAACCCAGTCCAGGTACTTAGCTCTGGCTTGCTTGTGGAGGGACTTGACAGTATTGTTCCAACCAGGAGTTGAATAAGTAGATATTTTCTTGTTTTTAACTAAAAGAACTTTTCTTGAGGCATCTAGGAGGACCTCTACGATACTGTCATAAAACTTATCAATCTCCTTTAAATGAGATTTTTCACAGCAGAGAGAGTTTTGACATATGACAGAATCATCTTCCAAAGAAATATGAGCTAACCTGTGTTTGGTTTCTTGAGCATAGCGATCTAATTGCTGCTGAGATGCTGCTTTCCAAGAGAAAGTACTTGAATTGGTATATTTGGGATCAATGAAATCCCTTAATCAATGAAATCCAATCAATGAAATATAACAGTTCGTGTTTGAAACTGTTGTAGGCTAATTTTCATTATAGTCTCGGGAGCTAATTTTCATTACCAAATCAGACAAGAGACAGCAGATGTCGAGAAACTTGCAGACAAATTGTAGCCTACTATGAAAAAACACTAATTCTAAAACAACTCTTTAGACAGCAGTGCTGTTGTAGAACTTGCTTTTCACTTCCTTATTTATTAAAGCAAACCAACGAGAACACAACTACTTTTTACACTTTTATTCAAGTTTTGACATTTGCAAAAACGGCAATGTAGTGTGGTATGAGAGTGAGCAATTGAAAATGGTAGATTTTTTTTCCAAAATTTTCCTTTCTGGATAACTTGATTGCTTATTTAGACTCTTGATCAGAATCCACTGGTGAAAGGCTGTGTTCCCGTTGAAACGGTAATCACCTACCGTACAATAATAGTTATAACTAGCCTATAGGGCCCTCAAAAGCCAATAAAGTCAAATTTTTTTAAGGACCTCGTCTATCCACGCATCAAAGAATAAAGTTGTTTTTAGCACCTAGGGGAGTGTTTCTAAGAAGTTTATAGGCTAGGACTAGGTCAAAATAAAGTCAAAATTGACAATAAAGTCAAAATTTTTAAGAAAGTCAAAATTTGTCAAATGATGGCTTTTGACAAACTTTTTGTGTTTCTTGAGAGTAATTTTTGTCAAAATCCTCGTGGAAGCATTGTAAATCAGGAACTGCGACACAATTAAACCATATTAACATATAAATGCAGGAAATATGCCCACGGATCAGCAGTAATTTTTATCGCAAATTGTCCATTGTTTATTCATTGTTACGCATTTAAATAATTCTTATAAAACACTGCCTCTTCACAAACGTGATCTTTTTGAAAATCAGCAGTTTGGATTTTAGGAATAATTTACTGACATTTTGTAACACAAAATGCCTCGGCAAGCTAAGTCGTCTTCAGCAAAAGTTAGACAGATTTGTGGAGATTTCCCTATCGCCAAAAAACACGACACACTAGCTCAATTGGTTAGCGCGTCGCTTCTGGAACGAAGAAGCTTCAAGATCAAGCGGCGCTGGTTCGACTCTCGGGGTGTGCGGTTGAGCAACGCACGTTAAGGACTGCTTTCCATTCAGCGGCATCTAATGGATGGAATAGTTCCCCGGCAACAAGACTTCAACAATCGGAAACTTCACTCTGTCAATCTCGGTGACCGGGCCTGCGTCAGTGATTCAAAGCCTCTACAAGTATGCGAAACTGCCAGGATTAAGCTCTGCAAGAAGCTTTCCCAGTCCGAGGATAAAGATTCAATCAATCAATCAAAACTTTTCGACAAAATATTACGTTTGGATAACTGGTATCAATTCAAGGAAGAACTGTGCCCTCTACAAATAAGCAATTTCGTTAATCAATTAATTATTAACAAAATTGTCAAAAAAATTTATTAAATAACGCAATTTCGTTAATCAATTTCGTTATTTCGTTAATCAATTAATCAAAATAAAGTCAAAATTTGATAAAAATAAAGTCAAAAAATTTTTTTTTAGGTCAAAATAAAAATGGCCTTAGTTATAACTTATACTTGTGTTCATAAAATAACTAAATTGTCTGTGACTTCAATGTTTTTATAGGCCTACATTTGCATTGTCTTAATTAAAACCTTGAAGGTAGATGCCACTGTGTGTATTGAAGCTGGAATAGCTAGGCCAGGGGTCGGCGACTTTTTTCTAACAGCGGGCCAAAACCAATGAATCGGGCACTAATGCTGTTGCTAGCTAGCCCACAACTCAGAACAATTAA
The DNA here is from genome assembly GCF_918807975.1 of Aplidium turbinatum. Lineage (NCBI taxonomy): Eukaryota > Metazoa > Chordata > Ascidiacea > Aplousobranchia > Polyclinidae > Aplidium > Aplidium turbinatum. Next base: position 16,086,546 of record NC_137480.1, on the reverse strand, counting down.
TCGCAAAAGACCAGAGACATATAAATCTATAAAAAATTTCCTGTTCATAGATATAGTTAACCATTGTATTTTATTCTGATGTAGTTAAGTTGTATGTATATTATTCCTGAAGAGGACATCTTGTGATGTCGAAAACGTTCGATATTTAACTGTTGCGTAGTTTTGTGTTTTTTGTAAATATAATAATCTTTAAATATGTTGAACTTGATAACGTTGCTCGGCTTCGTATGCCTATGGTTCAACAAGACAAACTCTCTACCGAAGCTGTAAAGATTTTTAAGGTGAAGAATTTATTTAGATGATTGCTATCAATGGTGCTTCTACTGGAGCTGATATTCTCAAGGCATTACTTCTGGTTTTTCTTTCCTTTTGGAACATAGAAGTTTGCTGTTTTAAGCTATTTTTGAGTAACTGTAGTGTAGGTTATAAGTTTGTCGTTCTCACTAATTAACTTAATTGGAAAAATTAGTAGGCTACTATGTTTTGTGTCATAATGGCGCTTTATGTTGAATTCTTTGTTTATAGAAACAGAAGCGCAGCAAACCAAACACGTGAGCCCATCAAATAACAAAAGTAGGCTACTTGTTCTTTCTTTCGATTATAAAATACTTTACCACTGTGGGCCATATAATTTTATAATTTGTAAAATGGGTGAGGACCGCATAATTTCACTTGGCAGACTGATGCAGCCAGCCGGCCTTAGGTTTCCAAACCTTGATGTTGGCCAAAGTTGAAGTAGGTTATCGTTTCTATTAGACCAGATGTTCTAAAACCAGAGCTACGTGTAGCCTACCCCTTGGGGTACACATTATCAAAGTAGGAAGTACGAGAAACGGCGTCAGACTAAAAGCTATTTAGGCATATTTGTGATGAAATAAATTGCCAATCAATCTTAATCCATAATGACTATTTATTTTGTACAAATGTTTTAAACTTCATAATCCAATTATCTTTGCATATCTACTGTAACTTACTTGTATAAACAGTGCTGTATTCGAGGGTATACGGCGGTATACGCAGTATAGCCTACTCTCTGCTTTTTTAACAACTAATAGTAGGCCTATACCCTCTGGTTTTCCAAAGAAAGTGCCTATATGCTATCCTTACTGATTCCTAATGTATGATGTTCTGCAAGAATTATCCATGTTATCCATTGAAATTCAGTCTCGAAGTAGGCCTACAACTTTACCTAGAACCAAACTTTTAATAAAAAGGACAATATGAATTATTGAGAGTTTCAAGGAAAATCCTGAAGAAAAAACAAAGTTGGCTTTAGCAACGAAGGATAATTTAATGTTCAGAAATATTCCTCTGATACAGAATTCAGAATCATTTTGGCAAATCTGACAGTATACCCTGTGCTTATTTTACGAATACAGCACTGTGTATAAGTATAGGCTACCACAAATTTACTGTGGCGTAACCATTAGCTTTGTTACGGGCATTGGGATAGCTTTGTTTTATGGCTTAGTAATGCATATCTAGACAAGGATTACGAGAAAATTACTCGTAGGGTACCGTATGAGCACAAAAACGGCAATGAAGTCCTCTTTTAGACTATTTTCAAAAATATGTAAGTAATGAAAGTAGAAGTAAACCTAGCTCTATATAGCACCGCCCTTTCCAAGTTCAGTGTGGATAAGGTTCGATTTTCAAACAACCTGTTATTTAAATAAATTTCAAACGTGTTAAAGAAGCATTTTTCTGTTGCCATCACAGTATATTTCTACTTTCGAAATTTAAAAATGTTATTAGTTACCCTGAGAATGCGGATTGTAATGGTACTTGAAGCTTCAATGAAAAAATGAGATTATGTGTTTCTGGTTTTATCTTTATATCAGTTGAAAGCATTGGCTCTATCCAAGGGAGGGTGAGGGGGTGATCCCCCCACACTCATTGAAGTGGAGGGGTGAGCAATGCAAAATCACCCGCTCACTAATTTGGCTTTGAAAAGGTTTTGTGACATTTCATTGATCGAATTTTGAAAGAAATATTTCCGCTGTTATCACTTTTTTTGAATTTTTTCAAAATGAATTTTTAATTTGGCAACCCTGAACTACGAGGCTGGCGTTTACACTGTGGAGTTTTAACTTAGTTTGCTTACCCAAAAATGCCCTTTTCGAAACATATTATACTTTGTGAAACGATTTGGAAACACTGTGGATCGAATCTGTCAAGAGTTTGTTTCTAACAGTTCTCAAAGATATAAAATCTTCCGGCGTTTTTGAGTTGACTGTTGTGAACTTGTGGCAATCTTCACTTATTGTATTTCTTGTTATACCATGACATCTACAATACTGTGTATGATGCTTTAACACAGTGTGTAATTGGGTTATGCATTATTTCTTGTGCTATTGTTGGCGTTGTTTTGTTGGGTGCCAGATGTTTCGTCTCTGAGATGTTTCGTCCCGACGTTTCGGCCCTATACAAGCTACTTTGGTGGAAACTGCAGATTGAGAGTAGCAAAACACCGCCGAAAGATCTCAGGGACGAAACATCTGGCAAGCGTGCAAGATTGAGAGTGGAAAAACACCGCGACCAAAGAGAAGTTTTATTCGAAGTCGGCATGTAGTTGTAGCCTAGCTGTATTTTAGACTGTAGCTAACCCTTACCCGAGCGACTGCACGCCGCGACCGCGACGGCGCCCTTGTCATGGGGGACAAAACGAATCACAGACCAGAAGGCTTACCCTCAACGAATCGCAGTCGAAATACTGCTCTAGCGATCATGACACCCCGTCTTGCCGCGACCGACCCGAACGGCCTCTCCGCGACTTCGTCGAGAGGTCGCCGAAGGAAAGACGACCGCCCTATCTTCGCCCACTTCGGACCGGGCGCGAACAAATCCGACTTAGAAGCGTTCAGTCGTAAGCCCGTGGACGGTAGCTTCGCGCCACTGTCCGATCGGCCAAGCGCACGTAAGTTACCAAATGTCAAGAAAGCCATTTGTACGCGCTGCACAAGACCTTTTGACAGCCTCTGGTGGAAGCCCTAGCAAACAGTGGTGCCACGCGGCGTGGAGAGAACAATGGTCAAGCAGCACATCCCCATTTCGCCAAGTATTCAGATCCCCGCCCGAGAACCAGCTGGGCCATGGCCTCTCTAGACTTGCCTCATCAAGGCGTAACCGTTTGCTCACTGGTGTTGGACGCTATGGTGCAGACATGCTGCGCTGGGGCTTGGCAGAGAGTGCTGCCTGTGAGTGTGGTGAAATGCAGACGGCGGCCCACATTATCAAGGATTGCCGGCTATACAGACCACCTCATGGTATGGAAGGCCTAGTTTCTATAGATGACGACACCAGGCAGTGGCTAACCAACGGATGACCTGACATATAGCGACAACACGAGAGAAGAAATGTCGGAATCTGCGGTTCCTCTCATACTGAGCAGAGTTGCTGTCTCGACGATCCTCGGTCGCGAGACAAGCGTTTATCAATAGGGTAAAACTAACCTGTCTCACGACGGTCTAAACCAGTGATTCCCAACCGCGGCTCTTAGAGCCGCATGCGGCTCCAAGCTAGCCTTCTTGCGGCTCTCGTTGACCCCTGAAAATCCCACAAAAAAATAAAAATAAATCTATTTATAATAACTAGGGCGATTATTTTATGACTTGTCAAAATTGTTTGCGAAGTCAAAATTGTTTACAAACTGTATTGTCGTTGTGTCGTAGAGGTTGCATTGTCAGTGAAATTTTCATTTTACATCTTACACAGTGATGTCAGGTTGTTTTTTTGAAAACAAGAAAGTGAATCTAAGAAACAAGCCCAAAACAGGCAAATCAACACAAAGACAAGCCCAATAATTTGCAACCAATACCAATTAGCACAAAGCACGCTTAAAGCACACATAGGCTATCCGCTAAAGCACACGTTAATTACTTGAGTGTTTTCATGCGGCTCCATACGTACTCTGAAGTTTGAAATTCGGCCCCGACACCAAAAAAGGTTGGGAACCACTGGTCTAAACCCAGCTCACGTTCCCTATTGGTGGGTGAACAATCCAACGCTTAAGCCTTAATTTAAGGGCCGAAACGTAGGGATGAATGATCTCAGGAAAGAAACATCTGGCAAGCCTTTTGTTAGGGTAGGCTATAGCCTACTGGGCAAGTGTACTGTATTTGTTAACCCCTGCTCATACATTCCATGAAGTTGATATGACTATGACGATTTTTGCCCACAGTCCAAAAATCACCCCCCCTCCCCCGAATTCTAAAAGTGGATAGAGCCCCTGGCTGAAAGGTAATACCAGTACCAGGTATCCAGTTATATACGTTCATGAAATTAAGTACCAGTCAGTTGAAAGATCTTACCTTTCAATGCATCAGTTGTACTCTGCATCTAGCACATCATAGAAAAGTAAATATCCTCAATCAACATCCAAACTTTTCATGATGTAGAAAGAATGTGAAAAAAATTCGCTTTTACCTTTTTTAGACCTTTGCTACGTTGACGTGTATTTTTTTGCTGTGATGTTCAGAAATAAAAACAAAACCAATTGTTGCTGTTATTGTTTAAGGTAATTTCGGGACTTGAATCGTTACTGGTTGAATCGTTATTAAACGCAGTAGGCTACTTCGCTGGCTGAAAAAAAAACGTATCAGCAAAACGTCGAAGATAAGTCCCGAAATTACCTTAAACAATAACAGCAACTGATACACGTTGAATCACTGTAAGAGAGTACTGATTTACCTGCGGGGTTGCTTCGAAAGTTTTCCTTGAAGGTGTGCAAGTTACATCAATAGCGATCTCTCGCGATACTGGCGCCCGTTACACCAAATGACGTCAAGGATTGAAGACTTTCAAAAAGTTGGATTGCAAGATTGTCACGAAAACATTGTGATCTGTAGCTGGAAGTGAAACAACTTGGAGACAGTTTTTAGTCATAAAATTTCTCTGTAGCCAGAAAGAAAATTTTAAGGAGACCAAAAGCAATTGTTAGGTTGGAAAAACGTCATTCAATATGAATTACAATGATATTAAAAGGTTGTAATCGTATAAAAGCATTTGTTTTTGGGGCCGGGACATGTTAAAAGTTTGGAAGAGCAATTTTCCTCCATTTTTCCCCTCTCCCCGTGGATACTTCCCTGTTGTCGAGCAACATTTTCTGTACAACGTGCACAATGCACATCTAAGAGTTTGTGATGTCATACCCCATCATGATAATGAAACTGAAATGTTGTTTAGTTGATTTATACAATAATCGTTTTTAGCTGACGCTTTTACTGGTGGAAATTAGTTACAACCTATTGACAATCGATGAACAGTTTTTGAAATAAACTTTTTACGTTCACGTATTACCGGTTTTAATTACTGGCATCTTCCTCTTTCTTGAGTAACTGGCCGACTAGTTATAATTAATTTTATAATTACAACGTTATAACTACTGTAATTATTAAACGAGCCAGCAATCCTAACTCTTCTGTCAAAGCAGACGCATTGACGCACTCATCTCAGACGAGCGCTTTGTTTACAACATTTGTTTAATAGTTTGAAATTTGTACGTAGTCTAGTCTTTAAATCAACTTAGTCCTGGTACAAATTTCCAAAATTGGGGAAGATGTGACAAGTGACGCAATAGTAAGTAAAGAGACATTTTTGCCCAATTGAGTCCAGCAGTAACCAAATGACTCTCAAACTTTCGTCCCCAAACTGCAAGGGGCGAGCTTAATTCTCACTGTCTGCCGACTGATTTTAATATCGCACTATATGAAAATGCTTATTAGATAACTAGACTATAAAGACAAAGCAGGTGAAATTATGACGAGTATTGCAGCTATTTGTCGTTTCACATTCTTATTTTCTATTAAAACTTAATTTCTCCGAAGCAAAACTATCACGTAAATGAGATTTTGGAAATTTTGATAAAACGTTGAGTTTTTCTCCCAAAACCAATCAATTGCAAACACCGCACGTGTCAACTGTTGCACACAGTGGCTTTGACAGGGAGGGTCCAGACTCCAGGGGGTACTTTTAGACCCAGGCTCGAGATGATTTTATCGCTCGTAATCTTTCTAAGAGACTTGACGAGACCATCTCATATTTTCTCGATACAGTAATTTTTTTTACAAAGGTCTTGATTCGGGCCCGAGAATGTCATTCCTACCGGGCCCGAATTGTTCTCTAAACCCTGGTTGCTCGTGCACGGGTATTTTACACTCAATCTGCTCTATCACTACCGTAACAGTTTGCACGCTGAAGTAAAAAAAAATGAAAAGGTTAGGCCTATCCATCCTGCGACCATATCTTTTCGGTGTAATCTGCCCATTTTTCAAAAAAAAAATTAGCAACCTTTGATCAAGATCATAGAATAATTTAAGATGCCCAAACACTATTTTCCAAATAAGATGAAGTTGTTTTCGTCTATCTCCAAATGCTAGGACAAAGTCACTGAAGACTCTATGAGGTCATTGGTTACTGTTTTCGTTATAATTATTGCCCACACTACCATTTAACATCGTAGGCATTGTATCTGAGGAAATAGCAGACATTATATTGTATCTCGTAAAACTATATTGTATTATATTGTATTGTATCTCGAAAACTTTGATTTTGCTGACAGAAAAACAGCCTTTGAAACACTGCATGACAGGCTACGCAAGCTTATTAGGCTATAATAAGCTAATACGTTCCTCCAAGTAATAGCAAAAAAGTTTCGAATTAGTAGTTATACTTTTTCTCGCTTAAATAGGCCAAGTTATATGACGCAATTTATATTATTATTATTATAGTGATATTTCACAAGAGTGAGTAAACACAAAAGTTATTCACAAACCACAAGCTAAGACAAACCTATACTAAAATAAGAAAATTATTAATATTTTCGTCAGCTGAAGAATGGGGATATTCTATTGCACTCAGAACTGTTACTTGGTACAAAGACCTCAATGAGAAAAGGATAAGCAATAGCATAGCCAAAATTAAAACTACATTGGGAAAAACAAATCTCCCTTTTAGTTTTAATTAGTTATAAAAACTATCGCCACGCGATAACTCAATGAAAGCTTTAGTTCTTATCACAGAGAATCTTTATGGAATTTGTCGAGACCACAAAGATGTAAACAAAAATCTATTTTGAGTCTATATTATTTAATATAGCATCAAACTCACGTGATGTGTAGCACGGTATATATTGATAGAGAATAGCCTAGAATTTTCATTCAGGGTTCTTTCCTAGTGTTTGAAGACATAAAAACACAAGGATAGCAAGAAACTTTAGCAGCTGAAATCAAAGACTGAAATAATTCATTCCACTGAATCTAAGAAATGAACAGATTTTTGAAGTTTGAGATTCACAAAAAAAAACGCCATAATTTTAGCGCATTTCAACAAATACAGTTCGAGGAATTCCAAAGAGATATTGAAAAAGATGAACAGTTTATTAGACAATTTAATAAACAGAATTCAAATCTGGCAATTGGTATTGCACCAGAGTGGAGACTTGTAGAAAATTGGCCTAAACGTTTTCAATTGATATCGTTCCTACTACTAAGCTACATTAATTTACAAGTACTATTATTTCATAATGTTACCAGCTCCTTTAATTCGTCAAATGATTTACTATGTTTGTATAAATCGGCTACGATGCTTTTATTTTTATTTTATTTACCAAATGTTGGCCTACTATCATCTTTGATCTCTTGATCGTCATTGGGTTGAATCAAAGTATCACAGACCTAACCTTTGAGCACAGAAACAATCATCAGTTCTGTTACCAATAACGTAGAAAAGAAATGTATTCTTGGTTCTCAAATGTTGACTGATTCCAGGAATCATGCTGCTGTCTCCGATGATTTCATATGTCACCATTGTGATCAGCAAAATTGTCGGGCATTTTTGATAAAACAGCCATTTTGGAAATATGCAACAAATAATTGTTGACAATCATGCAGGGTTCATGTTTTGTTGGTTGCAGGAAATTATGCAAATAACTGTCGCAATACAGTTAAATAGGTTTTACCAACAAGAGCGTGTCAGGCAGAACGGTTCGGATATCTCCATTGATAAATAATAATAATCAACACTATTGCAACACAGTCACAGCTGGGGACGCAAAGAAATCTGCTTTTGATGTGTAAATAAACGATAGGGTTTGGAATGGGAAAATGAAAGCAAGGTAATTGCTCAAGTGTAAGTTGAACATGAGATAAGCATTTACGTGATCAGCTAACTACAGTTTCAAAGTAAACAGCTTAAATGAGCACAGTTGTGTTTACAAATCGATGAAGCTAACATGTCAATGATGACGTGTAATCACAGATAATAAAAGCCTCTCCAAGAAATTAAAAATAGTTGAAACATGATCATTAAAACAGCACGATAATGGGTGCGAAGTGTTGCTCAATCGACAGACACGTTTGGCGAATACCGACTAGTTAGAATCATTTTGTTTTCTGATGCAAAAAAACTTGCTTACATCGATTGAACGTCTTTGTATGATACATTAACTAAGAAACATGCGGTTTTCTCTCACGGATTTTCAGATCAATTTGGAGGTGGGCTATCACGACTCACAATTCTATTTTGCCTGAGGCAATGCGCATGTTGGTGTAAATACAAACTTACCAGCCACAATCACGCTGAGAATGACAACGCTTCAGAAATGACAAGAGCTTCAGATTAAGCCACAAATATGTGTGCAAGATATCAGTCTTTCAGGCTAAAACGTCAGGAGGCTGTGGTTTTGTCCATATTGCCAGGTTTCATTTTATTTTTTGTTATATACTTGATAGGATGTACAAATACTGTATATATAAAACTATGTTGCAGGAAAAAAGTAACCTACCATACGTTTAAGCCAGTATTTCGTCGTGAAATACTTGATAAAAATATTTTAAAAAAATCTGTAACGTTTGATTTTGTTTGATCCAAAAAATCATATTTTGAACGAGTATATAGTGCATTGCAATTGAAAAAATAAGTCATTATGAAGATTGTAATTTTTGTCACCATATTTCTGAGTGTTGTTGGTAAGTACAATAAAAGTTATATATCACTGATTAACGTTGACGATAAGGCAATCCTTAATAATTTGCATGCATTTTCTTGCAAGTAAAACTTTGAAGTTAGTTTGCAACATTAGAAAATGCTTACATAAACTATAAAGTAACTAAATAACATTTTGCAAGCCTAATGTAGCCCATTACAGGGATATATACAGGCTATCAATTATCCTGTGTTATATGGTGAAAAATTGTGAAAAAGTCAGTTGAGTGACGTTCTGGCTCTGCTAAAGCATTTCCTGAAAAACTTTGTTTTTTTGCTAGGTCATCAGGTAGTGTTGTGCCAAGATGGTGAAGAAGAACGAAGGGCAATTAGATGTAAGTTTTGGTTCAAAATGGTTACTGAATTTGAAACTTAGTGGGATTGAATTGGCAGTAGACAACTCAAATTGCATTGGTTTTAAAAGATAACCAAGGTACCAGTGAGCATTAACACACTGACCTTCGGTTTAATTTCGTGGAGCCTATGTTTCTAGATGAAGTTTCTTATTGCTTACTGTATGTTTGTGTCATATACTTTAACTCGCAATATGGATGTATTTTTGGATTGTAAGATGCGGTTACAGTAATACAAGTGGACAGCGCACTGGTGTTTCGTCCGTGCGGCTGGGCTCATCAGCATCGCACCACTAATTCTGCCACACACTATCGACCAAAGCTTTTACCAGTCAATTGAATTCTGAGCACAACGTATTTAATTTTTGCCACGTCAAGAGAGAACATTGCGCAAACTTTTCTTCTAATTAAACTTTCTCATTGGTAATTACAAGACAAACAGATTAAGCACTGTAATAAACAAATGAAAGCGTTAAGCACTATTGGGAATCACGCTTTTGTAGTTACTTTGCGTCTAATTCTAATCAGTAACATTTAAAACTGTGACATAAAATTACATTTCGCCTGCAGCGCAAACACTGTTACGCTATCGTGGCTTGGAGACAAAACTCTTCTTTACTCACGTTTGTCTACGTCTTAAAAATACCGGGTTGAAATCAATTACTCCCTAGATGAGTTAGAGTTGCTCTATTAACAACCTGTTTCTCGGCAGTCGAGTGTAGCAAGAATTGACAGCGATAGACAATAGACGCGTGTTTCGCCCATGAGACTGGGCTCGTCAGTATCGCACCACTAATTCATGCCATATAGTTCTCAACCGCTGTTTTTGCCAGTCAATTGAATCCTTACCTTTGTGAAAAGCAAACAACTAAACTAACTATCGCCAAGGATACCTAGACAGCAAAATCCGTCATTTTTACATTGACTCAACGTCTGCGGACGTTGAATCAATGTAAAATTGACGGATTTTGCCGTCTGGGTATGCACTGTTGGAAAAGTCTTGATGGCTGGTGTGGAGGCTACACCGGTATGGTTAGCGAAACACAATGCTCGCTATTTTATATTGAGTAGTCAAGTAGTGTTGACGCCAGGAAGACCGCTCCTTCTCAACAGTGCAACTTATTGATGGGATTATTGGTCTATGCCGGTTTTGATGAAATACACATGTTTGTTCAATTCAAAATTTATTGTCAAACTCTTAGTCTGCTAAATTCTTCTGCTGACTTCTTTTATTTTCCCAATGCAGTCAATTCGATTTTGCCCCCAACTGGACTCACAGTATTCAACAGCCAAAGAACTACGTCATCCGTCACAGTTGTCTGGACAGGCGAGGTTGACATAACATCATATGTATTGCGAGTGTACACGTAAGTGTAAGCTTTTTCCAATGCTACCTTTAAAACCTATTGCTAAGTTGTTCGTTTTACAAAGTATCAAACACTATAAAAAGTGAAAAATCTAATACCAAGGAATTTGCATAGGAACCAACTTTACAAGCTCCATAAAAATTAAAAAAAATAAAAACAATAAAATAAGGTATCTGACGCTAGACTTGATAATCTTCATTTCAAATTCTGGTTTTAAAACTAAAACAGCTCAATTGACAAGTTATCAGATTTTTGTCCAATCAATTTGGCAAATTTATTGCGTAATTATGAAAAACAATATTTTACTTTGCAGAAGAGCCAATGGCGTTTTGTACAAAGAGATTCGTAACATAGTGATACCACTCCGAAATATTACTGGATTGATGAGTGGAACAGAATATAGCGTCACGGTGGCTTCGATTTTGACTGGAGGAAGAGGACAAACCGTGGAATCATCTGAGAGTGACCCAGTGTTTGTCCATACAAGTGAATATAAAATCTGGCTTTAAATTTTGTTTCAATGTTTGTTTTACATTCATTAATTGATTCACAGCTAAAACACTTTTGGTATTCTCTTAATCTTTGACTCTACATTGCAGCAATTTATTCTTTTTCAATGAGTTCTTTATTGCATGTGAAAAAAGATGAAATTCGACCAATGATTCCGTTAATTAATCCTATTCAAATTGCAGCTCGGGAATGCAAAGGCGGCCAACAACGTACACAGTGTACAGCTCATTGTGTCAGCACCTGTGACAACCCAGATCCTATTTGCTCGAGGATTTGTACTTCCGGCTGTGCTTGCCCTCTCACGCTTCCAATTTGGCACGATGACAACTGCCTTCCTCGTCAACTGTGCCCGGCGCCAAGAGGTAGCCACGACTTACTAGTCTAGAACATGACCTAATATGTTGTTAGGTAGAAAAATTTCTAAGTCTTAATTGTTGCAATCACAATGCTTGTCATGGCTATAATTGCAATAATTAAGAATCTTAAAAATTTTTCTACATAGCAACATATTTGGCCGTTTTCCAGTAGATCGTGAGGTAGCTTATGTTTGTATTTGTGCAATTTGAGATACAAAAAACTAACAACTGTTTACTCTGAAAGAATAAAAAAACAATATAAACGATAAATGTTATTTTGATAGGTAGTCCAGTGACCCCCAGAAATGTGCGTATTTTGCCTTCTATGGGAACAGATGAAGTATTTCTTACTTGGGAACCTGTTGATAATGCTGTTTCCTACACTGTGCGGGTAAGACAGTATTGCTGCTAATAGTTCCATGTGGTTCCACCGAGGTTTATCAACATCTTTTAGGTTTTGTAACCTGGCTACCTTAACATACAAAAAAAAACAAAAAAACTAAGTACTGAGATCTTTAGATATTTTGTAACTTATAAAAAAAAAGTTAGCTGTAGCTATGTTGACACCTCAACACAATTTAATCTGAAGAGAGTTTTGACAATTATTAAAAACTGTTTTTCATAGAATTTGTAGACTTATTAGTCGCTCATTTCAAGATTTCAAATAGAATTGGTGCAAAATAGGTTATGGCCTACCAGCTGAGTGTAAACGCTATTTTTATGTTAAACTAACTACAATAACAAAAAATTCGATTAGACCGACTGCATTTCAGCCAACAATACTCCGAAGCTGATTGGGTTTGGATTGTGAATTCGTTGTCGGTTATGCAGCAAAGCATTTGGTTTGATATAGTGTGTAACTTGTAATATTATCCCATAGTGAAAGTACAGGTATTTTTAATTGAACAGGTGAAACTGGCTGCCAATCGCAACGAAGTTGTTACAACACTGGAGTCAACGTTTCCAATTATTTCCATTCCCAACCTTGACAAAGGACAAATTTACATTTTCTCGGTGAAAGCAAACATGAGAAAACCAGCTGTCATAAGTGCAAGAAGTACACTTTTACCACCAAACGAAGCTAGAGTGGCAAGAGTTACTGATGGCAGTTTCCAAGTCACTTGGTCATCTAGGAACGAAGCAACGGTAAGACCTCAATGTTGTCTTGATAGGTAACGATTCGAGGTCTTGTAAACGATTCGAAAACAAAGGTCAAAGATGTGTCACCTTATAATTAAGCTAAACATCAGACATAGAAAGTTGTAAAATGTGCCGAATATCCTGTGTTTTACCTAGATGATCTATATGCATGTGAACTTGTTCATCCAGTATCTAAAAAAGAAGCAAAAGCTGAGGCTGTATGACCTTTACGTTATTTCAACGTTGCATTTCAACCAAGCTTTTTTTATTCAGCGTTACGCTTTTGTCCTTTATGATGAGAGTCAACAAAACGTTTTGTATCTGAACGAAAAAATTGCTGGCAATACGATTGAAGTTGAAGGTCTTGCTCCTGGCACTATTTATTACTACTCGGTCGCCACTGCTGGATCGAAACACAATCCTGCAATATTCAGCAGCCCCCGCGGTGTAAGAACCCGTGGATCAGTCACTGATGACATTGACGCTTATCACGGTACTGAAATAGTTGCAAGCTTCAGTTCGTTAGTACCGACAACAACGAAGGCAATAACAACAACTACAACAACACCTGCTCCAACAACAACAACACCTCCTTTAACTTTGTAAGTGTTAAATGCAACAAGTATTATTAAACTTTTTTAGGCCACTAGCTCATATGACTTTTCCAAAAAAGATTTCTCGTTATTATTTATAAGGTTGGAGTGGTTATTGTAATTATTTACCATTTGTTGTTGATAGTGATTAGTGGGACGCTATGTACGACAGTCATACTACTGTGTGGTTGTTAGTATGTTGCCCTGATATATGTTAAATGTATTTAGGTGCCAAGAAAGATACGCAAGTGTAGAAAGCTTTTATGCATCTTTTCCTGGAGTGGATGGACCAAGTTACCCCGAATGTGATGCCGAAGGCCGTTATGTTACCGTCACTTGCTTTTCTGACGCTCCCAACGTATGCTGGTGCGTTGACCCAGAGAACGGAGACAAATTACTCGGTAGCGACTTTGGTGGAACCAACTCAGAACTTCGATTGAACTGCGACAGATGTAAGAGACTAACATTAGATTTCAATTACGATTTTCCATCGCATTTTGCTAAATGCAAAAACAGATTTTACCAATCTGATTTTAACACTTAGCGCTGACAAGGAGGGCCAGAGGGCACTTTTGGACACGGATCCGGGATAATTTAAGGGGCTGTAATCCTTCCTTGAAGAACATGAACGAAGAAACTATTGTATATTTTTAGAATCTTACTGCTTTCTTTTAAAAGTTTATTTTTGTAGGGCCCTGGCTTCTTGTTAGCACAGGCCCAAATCATTCTCTCAACAGCCCTACTTTTACTTCAGTTGTTTCAAGATAGCACAGGCTATTGCCCAACATGTAACCAATGACACTGCTGTTTAGTTGGAAGCTTTTTCACCAATCGAATCAGCGTTCAAGTTGATCAAGTTAGAAGCACGTCGCTGAGAGTTCGATGGAGCCAAGTGGGAAACATTCGCGGTTACGTCATAGTGCTGGAGATTCCAGACGATGGAGAAATCACCACGATCTCTGTGAATCCAAATCTGCATTTACAAACAATAAACGATCTGCTTTCTGGCCAAACGTATAATATAGGAGGTGAGAATTTCAAAGGGATTTTTATATTTCTCGCAATGGAAATAGTTAAAGTATACTATTTTCATAGTTTTAGGAGAATGATAATTCTGGAATACCATAGACAGATGATTGATAACTTGATAGGATTAAATTGCAATATCGAAAACAATACATAAAACTAACAAAATAACAACTTATTTAAATAGGAACGTTTTCGCAAGACTTTCTGCCCTGGTCATGAAACCTTATTATTTTTTCTTCTTATTTCAGTATTTGCCGTAAACAACGATAACTGGGCAAGTCCAATAAGTCGAACCGAAGTAACGACATCATTTATTGATGCTCCGAAAGACTTAACAATTACTGAAAATTCCGAAAACAGGTAGGCTATGTGGTTTAGAAGTTGATTTAATTTCGGTGATCATAACTAATTAAAGTACCAATGGTTTTTAAAATTTGTACCAATGGTTTTCTGTGAGACATTACTCTGCTTTAAAACAAATAAAATTGTTACTAAATTTAAGAAAACACAATTTGCGTTTTTATTAAATTTGATTTAATGGTTCAAGTTAAGTAATTTTTTGAAACTTTCCACATAGACCTTTCTCTATAAATCTATCAATGCAGTCCATTGTTAAAAGAGCTTCATGTCATAATGAATCAAACAAAGTAACAGAAAATGTGTATGCACGTTATCTACTGATTTATTGATGAATGAGACAACAACAAAGCAATTGAAGTTAAAAAGATGTTTAATTGACTATTATTCCAGATTATTTTGAGCCCAATACTATAAATACGATTAATAGATAAATTTACCTTATGAAACTAAACTTACCAGTTTAAAGTGCGAGTGAAGTCGCTGAAGATGATTGAACAATACTTTTGTAATAGTAACCTAAGTTTAGAACACTCCTTATCCCTCGATTGCTTTCAGTGTTTCCTTACGTTGGAGACACAGCGCCAACGCGGAATCGTACGAAATTAGACTGATCGCCGCTTCCACTGGCAACATGTTGATAAGATTCGGTCCTATTGTTTCGAACTCATTTACAATAAATGGATTAGACGACTCTCTTGCTTACACGATCGAAGTTCGGTAAGGCTAACTTGCTTAGATCTATTGTGTCGTGGAACCTATATCTTTGCACAGCACTTGAGTGCAATGGTTTCTGTTTTTTTTAATGTAGTACATGTGACAAGAAACTTTCACTTTTCCAATCGCAACCCAAGTAAATAGCAAACAATTTCAGCAACTTGTGTTAACTGAATTAATTTCTTTAGTTTTACATCCAATCAATTTGTTTATCTATCAACAATCATTTTGTGATTTTTCGAAGCTGAGAAAAACAATAAAAATATCTGTTGTTCTTTATGCTTATTTCATCTAACATCTGCATTTCAATTAAACTAACGTTTCTTAAAACTTTAATAAAGAGATAGCCTAATGGATGAACCCATCTTAAAAAAAATTGGACCACAAAATGTTTAAGCATCTTACATTATTTTGCAGAGCTCAAATGAGCATATTGAACACCAACTCAGTGCGTATGGCTCACACTAGTGATGCAGCAACCATTACCTTGGCACCAAAACAATGCAACCCATCTCGACCTGTTGACGTGATTTTTGTGTTGGACTCATCTGCAGTATCCTCTTGGGAGGGACTGTCGGCACAAAGACAGTTGTTTACCGGCATCACTACAAATCTTCCCGGTATTGACTTGGAAACGGGAACGAGAATTGCAGTAGTGAAATATTACAGACGAGCATCTACCATATTTAATTACAACAGGTAAGACGTTATCTGAACTGGAGAAACACACTGCAAGCATGAAAACAAAACAAATAATCGGGAAGAGTGTCTGGTAGACAAGCTAAGTGTAGATGCGGTAGTGTTATGTAAGTACAGTAGTCTAGATAAAATTGTAAGCTTGTAAACGAAAACCTTTCAGTTGTTTGTGTTGGTTTTCAGGTTTCGCAGAGGTAACAATGTGATAAGTACATTGCGATACTTGCCAAGCGACAGCAACAGTCCTCTTTACACAGCAAGGATGTTGGAGTACGTGACGTCCATGTTTTTCACAAAGGAAAATCGGGGTCCTTCATTTACTAAAAGACCAGGAGCTACTTCAGTTACCATTATTTACTCTGCCGGTAAATTGATCGATTGATTGAATATTTTATCCTCTGACTGAAAAAGCTTCTTTGAGAGCTTAATCCGGGCAGTTTCCTATACTTTGGTTGAACCATAGACAAACAAAACAAAGTAACTTTAACGGGTTTAACATGTTTTATTACAAAAAGATATAACCTAATTAAAACATCAACTCAAACGTTTTCGACACGCACGTGTGTTTTCATCAGGAATTACTTAAATCTGCAATATACATAAAATGAAAATTATACGATAAAACTGACTATGCACTATAATTGTAGTCCAATGTAGACATCTGTCAGAAGATACTTCATTTTCTTGATCAACCATAGTTCATTATCCTTTACATATGGGGTCGATTGGACAACTAGAACTAATTCCAAGAATGACGTATAATCAAATTTAGTTTTTTGTGACATTAATTTAGGTATTACTGAATGAGTCCCACTGCCACGGTAGTGCATCATCTTCATCATTATTTATTGAATTCTAGGCTAAAAACAGATTTCCCAACTGAACATTAAATGGCTTAGATGTCTTTTTTAAGCTTTAATATCTCATATCTTCAAAAACTCTCAAGTTCCACGTGTTTTTTAGGTCCATCAGAAAACACAAGAGCAGAAGTAGCTGAAGCAGCATCAAGACTCAAGCTGCACACGAACGTTATCGCAGTGGGAATTGACGGGCAGTCTGACGACAGTGAACTGTCAGCAATAGCGTCTCGTCCAGACTTGAAAGTTACAGTTCCCTCATTGAGTTCGTTAAATCAGGCGGTTGACCCCATTCTGAGCAAATTTTGTACTCTCTCTTAAATCATTTCACTTTTTCGTACATGGGAATGTTTTTTGTTGAAAGTGAATGCTGTTTGCTAGGAAACGGATCTGTGCTGATGCTTCAAAGATACTTGGATAAGAACCACTGACAAAATCTCTTGAAGTACCTAATTAGCAGTTTTGTTTAACGTTCAGATATTGTCTACCATATAACGATCTTATATAAAGAACGATGATGAATGTCTGATAAAAACAATAGATAATCACGCAAACATCAGTTTGAATGACATTTTACAATCTTTATGGAAAAAAAATCAATATATTTTTCTGCAGCATGCTGCTTGCATCCATTTGTTAATGTAGGCTACTTTTAGAATATCATGATTTACTCCAGAAGTAAGCCGCATGATTTACTGTTGCCAGCATTGTTCGATGTAATTGCTGAAAAAAGTAAGCTTTTTTGCACGTTTGATTGCATTAAAACAACGCAACGTTTACGTGATTTGATGATGAAAGTCGTTGACAACTGACACCATAACTGGTGAAGTCTCAAAATTATTAAAATTTTGTTGTTGGAAAAGCATGTAGGCTGCATCAACAGAAAAGGCGTTTACGGATCTAAACAATATACCTGTTGTTTTTTTTGTGGCAGTTTTTCAAGACTATTTTTTTTAAGTTTTTGTAAACGTTTTTAAATATTCTGTATTTGCTTGGAATGCTTGATCTGGCTTATCTGCTGCATGCAATTTTAAATCGAATTGATAATAATAGTCCTTTTTGCTAGCTTTCAGCTTTTCTCCGATTCAGGGGTGTCCAAACTTTTTCCCAGGCGGGCTAAATTACATAATGGGGAAGTGCCCGCGGGCCAACAGTTTCCAACAATCTTGTTTTGCATAAAGAAAGATGTACAGATAGCAATATTGTATTATTTACTGTCATTTTCATACAACAAAACAATATGCAGGTTTAAGTGTTTCACTGTAGTCTGTAAAAATCTCGGGACATCATAAGTTAAGGCTATATAAGTTATTTACTTTTCAATCAGAAATTAGCACATCCAAAAACTTTGTAAAACACAACCATGTTAGTGTCAAGAATGAAACTGACGTCTTGACACCTAGGTCATGTCGGGTTCGATGTTAATGGTCGACAAACGTAAAATATCACGTAGGTGGGAGTCGTCCAGCTTTAATCTCAAGCGGTTCTTGTTCAAGTTCATAAACGAGAACGCCTGCTCAGACAAATCAGTGGAACCGAACTGGCGGCTTCGCAGAGAAGCTCAATTAGCAGCGGTCGTTAAATTTGGTAGCAAGAAAATGAATGAATGGTCGACTGTATTACTCATTGCAACACTCTCAGGCAATAATAGTTGATTTTGCGATCATGACGCAACAATGATTTTAACTTTCTCTCCTAGATTTGTCCTGACAAAATATAGTCTTCATCAATTTTTTAAAAAATACAAGTTGAATTTGTATGATTTCTGTGTGTCTGCGGGTCAAAAATAACACATTGTGCAACAACAAGCGTGGGCCATACGAAAACGTCTTGCGGGCCAGATTTGGCCCACGGGCCCGACTTTGGACACCCCTGCTCTAATGTATTTATTATCATCTTCAGCACCATAATTAAAGCACTTTGTCAAAATAATATATTCGTTTGTAGCTTGACATCACGACCAATAAAAACATTTGTAGTTACCAAACTGTTTGTAAAAATTTTGAATGAGCTACCGAGCTAGTTAATGGCTATATTCGGCGACAATGCATGTGTTAGCGTTGCATATTTACGAAACTGATGTAGATTCATATAATTACGCTCATTGAGCACTGAGAATCAAGTTTCTTTTGTGCGTGATAGTTAACAAGAAAAGTTTGTACAAAGTATATTAAAAAATGATTATTTTTTGTTGCAAATATAACAAATAAATTTTGAAATTTTCTTACACCTTCTGAGGATGCATTTATCTTTGATAAAGTCGAAAATGTTTGCAATTTCGTGGCAAATTTTTGTTGTCCGTTGATTCCAGAGACAAATGCCGATGTCACTTTTCGACGGCCTTCCACGTTTGACTTTAAATTAGGCTACAATGAAGTCGGAAATTAAACAACTTTCTCAAGCATTTTAAAAAGCACAGCGATAGACGCGTCCGGTCTTCCTAACTAACATCGTGCTGTTTTGTTCATTCACTAATTAGAGCTTGCAATGGCTTTAACGCGGACGTTGTTGAAATATGCACTGCCTAAAAAATCACTAAAAAGATTGCACAGCAACACACAAGCAACGAGTAGGCCCTAGAGTAAAACGAATGTTTGCTTGGAAGCAGTGCTCTTACAAGCAAACATAGGCGATGGAGCATGAAAGCGTCAGCTCCTCCTCGTGCGACTATGCTTACCTACGTACAGTGGGTTAAAAAATTAATAACTTTCCTAACTTTCTGTTAAGCTACTATTAGCTTTTGACCCATTTTGCATAATGGTTGTCGATTGTTTGCAACAACAGTAAGATAATGCTGTTTTCAAGACATTCTAGCAAAACTGTATCGGCTTTACATACGAGTTAGTGACAACATAAGTTACTCAGAAAGAGAAATAACTTTATATTTGTATTGTAAAAATAACACAAAAGTCTCCCAAAATGTACGCAAAGACTGTATTTATCCACTACTATTTTAACTATCAATTTACATTGGCGATTTTGGCTGTTATCAAGGGTAGCAGATTGACCTCCAGTAAAATTTAAAGCCTGCACGTTGGCATGGCCTTTTTATGTAGGTCTTTCTGGCATGTAGGTCTTTCTGGCATGGTCTTTCCATGGGCGTACCCTACAGATGATCGATCAAATCGAATTTCTTTATGGACTAAATTACGATACAAATTATGTAAACTACAAAGATTGACCGGAAATAACAACTATTTAACAGTCAGACTCTGGAGACTATATTGCCAATGCTGGTGCAACTTTAATGCTACAAGTCCACTGCAGCAACGCCATGATTTCTTCGAAAGTCATCGCATACTGTAGTTAGTAAGACGAATTAATGGAAACTGATTTTACGAGATACGATGTTTATAGATAACCTATGAAAGTCTTTCTAGATCTTGATAAAGGCAAGTTGAACAGTAAAGAGTAAATTTCTTTAAGATAGAAAGTGTAAAGATTCGTCAGTGGCCAGTCATATGCTTGGTTAACGGAATCATAAGACGTTTCTAGCACTAGTTGCCACTACTGTAGTGCTAGAAACGATTGTCCTGACAAATACCCAAACTTTTCAGTATTGGGAGTTATACGATGTTAGTGTTTTCAAAATGATAATAATTTTCATAAAGTAAAGTCCCCATTCACATGTGAGTTGGTTGGTTTCTTTTAGAGCAGACGTTATCGAAAGAAAATACACCGTAAACCTTTGTTTCATTCCGGATTTGTTGATGCATGTATTCAAGCTTTCAGTTTGTCGTAACAACTTTGCCAAATAGCCTACAGCAGCACCATTCGGCAAGTTGACTCAACACTTGTAAATAAAAATAAATTGACAGCAAGCTGTATAGTCACAGCTTGGGTTTAAGGAAAATTACTTTGTGCTATTACAGTAGGTAAGGCCAAGGGCTTGATTTTCATTGACGAAGTGACAAAGTGGAGGCTATATTATTGATATTGTGTGATAATCTAAAGTAGCCCTCAAACTTTGGTTCCACAAACCCAGGGATCTATGGAATATTTTAAAGAAAATCGTGATGACATTCATCCAAGCACAAAGATAGAAAATTTAATCACTGAAAGTCACATAGGCTACAGTATTTAAGAGTACCATAACTTAAGTCTACACTCTAATCTAAGGGGTAAATCAACTAAATTAAGTCAATTGCAACAACTGAAAGTCACAGGTTGCTAAGTTAACAGCTTAGTGCTGAAGTTACTAGAACTTCAGTTGATTAAATGTGTCCTTGCTTTTAATTTGCTAAGGCGTCTGGTAATCTTGAGGGGTAAACTATGTAAAAAGATGAAGAATGCTAAGTTATATTCGACGTAGACACAAAAATATAACTTGTTTTGGTTTCATTTTTCAGTTTATGCAACTCTATTTAGCATTACAGTCAGTCTAACTAACCTTTAACGTAATTGGACGGAAAAATAGACCTCATTCAACAAAAATGGGTCAAAGCCCAAAATCTGTGTTGGTCTTTTCTATATTACTTGGTGAGTAGGCTACTGTCGCTAAGTTTCAATAGCTTTTAATGTGGGTATTTGATCCTTGATGTTAAAGATAGTTCAATAGATTTAAAGCCAGAATTTTTAGTTGGCTTGTTTGAAATCTCGATAATAACCAAATTGAAAACAAATTTCTTCTTACAATATCTTGCCAAAATATGCTATTAATTGCTTTCAATTTTACTATTTGTAAAATTTTCTTCTAACGCTATCCTGCCAAAATGTTTAATTGTCACAGTCTGATGATAGAAATATTATCATAGCCTACAAAAGATAATTCTCTGAACAAGACGGTGCGTAGGAGGTAGAAAACGGGTCATTAGTAATTTGACCAATCATTTAAGTAGGCTATGATCCACTAACACACAATAAAGCGTTTTGGAGTCTAGGCCTATCCTATTAATTACCAAAACATTTTCTTTCGAAAGTTTACTATTGCACAAGTGATCAACGCAGTTGTTGCAGAAGTAATTATAACTTGTCATATCATGCTTTCAGACAATGTCGCAAATGCCAATAAACGCGAGAAATGTGTCCAAAACTTGGTGTAACGACTATTTATTTTACACTATCATAATGCAGAATCATTATTTTAGTGAGCGCAATTGACAATGCCAAATAAAAAACAAAACATATTTGAAAACATCTGAAGTATAAAAAGAACTTATATTAATGCCCATCCAATCGTATCGTTCTAAGGTTGTCACTTCAAAAAAAGACTTTTTATCTCAAACGAAAAGTATTTCCTCAATTTTTTTTACGTTGTGTAGAAATAGTGTTACAATGCTTCTTTCTCACTTTAATTTATATCTTTTGGTTCAATACATCGATTTATACCTCTTGTTTTAACTTTGATTATAACCTCTGTTTTTAGGCTTTCAAATGGTGATGTCACAGTCTCACAGTAGTTTCTCGGTTTTATGTAAGTATAAAATCTTTTAGACATTAATCATGCATGAGTTCAGCAATTAGGTTATTTAGAATTTTAGTTGTCGTACTTTGATTCATGATAAAATTTTTATTGAAGCAACGAAATTCTAAATTCAAGTCAATGTTTCATCGACTATCCGAATCCACTACATGAATCTATATGAATCCTTGGCCAGGCTGTTTTGCTGACCAGCCATGCAATCAGGCAAGAAAAAAAAAAACTAAAAAAAGTTTCATAAAACTAGTGTTTCCGATTACCACCGTGGGATAGCATTACAAGGTACAGGAGTAAAGTAAACGTTTCCGGTGTAAAACCAGGAAGCAATTGAACAAGTAGGACAGTAGCCTACGTGGCGATCCACAAAAAGTGTATAAAATGCATAGAGGAAAAGACTTCTTTGCAGCAAAACTTAGTAAAGTTATCATTTAACCTTTAAAAGCTACCCAGATCCTAATCTTCCAAGCCCAACTGCAGGCTTACAGACCAAACCGGCTTTGCAATAATCGTTTTTTTTTGTGTGTCACAAGCAGAACTGGAATTGCAAAGACATTAATGCATTCGGAGTAGGTTGTAAAGAATTTACGGAGTCAGATGTTTTTGGCTAGACTCCACAGCTCTGATGACAACGGCTTGCTCAGGCATGAGACAGCAAGTCTCTATTTTTAATAAAATCAATTTTTTTAATCTTACTTTCACAATTTTATTTTTGTTTTGTCAGACAATGCTCTCCCGCCGCCCGAAGATATCTTCGTCGTAAAACACATCAGTCTCAGTGAAACTGGCCAAGCAAGATTTTTGGTCAGCTGGCAGAAGATGAATGACGCCTACAGCTACATCCTCAAATTATACACGTATGCAGTTGACATATATTCTTTGAAGAAAGTTATCTGCGCTTTATTGTGTTGTTTAGATACAAAGTACAAAGTTGCAAATACTTTCGATATTTATCTTTCGGTAAAACTAATGTAGCCAATAGACCACATCACACATGCATTGACTATTGTACAACAAAATGAAAAGACTGAAAGAAAACCAAGATATTTTGTCAGCTGTAGTTCATAAAAAAATTTTCATATTTGAGGTCAAATCGTTGTAAAATATTGAAATATCATGTCTAACACTATAGCTTGCGGCGTATTTTGACAGTGCTTTCTTGTTTGGTATTTCCCCAACCAGTAAAATACGAATTTTTACAATGTTTCCCAACCTGGAATCAATATAAAAAAGCAGAATGTAGTTAGCTTAAATATTGTTGCTAGACACATTACTTATTTTGTGAGTGGCATTTGTGTATTTCTATTGCAACTGCAACGTAAGCCACAGTCTCACGACGATTCTTTGTAGTCTTTGAGCCAAGAAAAAAACACGTTAATGAGCTATAAACTTTCAGTTGTATGACATGATGTTGCATATATTTTACGTAACTCGCTAATCTTGGATGCAGCTCAAGTGACAACTCCATAAAGCAAGAAATCAACGACATCAAGCGCTCTGCCACTTACATTAAAAATCTTGAAAAGGACACAAGTTATTACGTGACTGTGACAGCTGTGTACAGAAGTGCTGAACTTGATTTTGTTCAAGGCCAAGAAAGTTCCCCGGTTCACTTCAAAACCAGAAGTTCCCCGGTACACTTCAAAACCAGTACGTAAACTAGATTCATTGTTGTGAGTTCATTTCAAAAGCGTGTTATGTTATAACTGTACCACCTTCAAGCCACCTAACGGAGTAGAAGGTCTGCGTGTCATGGATGATGAAACCAAAGACTGGCTGCTCTCTAGTAGCCTTCCAGTGTAGTCCAGAAACATCGTGAATCTGGGGTGGTAAAAGGATAGACCCTCGGCCCCAGCGGCTCACATGACGACGACGACGAAAAGCGTGTTATTGGTTTTGATTTCTTTCATGTTATTGTATGCAGTGTTTTTGCAGTGATGGGAAAAAACAAAACCAAACTGAATTAAATCTACAGTAGAAAGCTTAACTGTACTATTGATGCTATTATGTACAAAAATCGAGTGATTTATTAACGCTACCTAAAGGTGAGAATAAAGTAGTTTTAAAGATCGAAAGTACGATTGATCGGCTTTTTAAGAATGTGTTGATAATTTTTTTAAGTGTCACATCCAACATTTTGATTCTTTTTTATTTCAGGTAAAAAATGCACTGGTGGACAAATTCGTACGCCATGCAATGGTCATTGCCATGTGCTATGCGATGACCCAGAGCCTATTTGTCATCGAGCGTGTGTGCCCGGTTGTACGTGTCCTTTTGGAAGTGCTTTGCACAATGGACGATGCATAAAGCCAAGGTTTTGTCCAACCCAGAAAGGTGATCAAATAGGAAAAAGTAATTGTATGTTTTCATACGCCTATTTCCTAGTTTTCACCGCCCCGATAGCTCAGTTGGTTAGCGCGTGACTTCTGGAACGAAGAAGCTCCAAAAATCAAGCAGCGCTGGTTCGACTCTAGGAGTGTGCGCTTGAGCAACGCACGTTTAGGACTGCTTTCCATTCAGAGGCATCTATTGGATGGAATAATTCCCCGGCAACAACACTTCAACAATCGGAAACTGCACTCTGCCAATGTCGGTGACCGGGACTGCGTCAGTGATTCAAAGCCTCTACAAGTAGCCTATGCGAAACTGCCAGGATTAAGCTCTGCAAGAAGCTTTCCCAGTCCGAGGATAAAGATTCAATCAATCAATCATATAAACCAGAAAAAACCAACAGCATGCAACGTATCACAAGATAGGTTTGAAGATACTATTGCAACAAAACCTTTGGAAATGCTTGTCAGGTAACGCTTAGTCGCTTACCACTTCAGTCCGAATTAACGGAAACTTTAAGACTTTAAAACTTTAACATTTTAGCTGAATTAAATATAAAACATTAGAAAATAACCTAACTTTCTTGTAACTTAGCGAGCTTGTAGTAGAGCTACAATAGCGGTTTATCTATTCCGCTTTGAAAAATGAGGCTTGACCATTGTTGACGGTGGTAAACGCAACAATAATAATAATGTTATGGTTTTATTTATTGTAGCTCTACAACAGCGCTAAGGTCTTTTAGCGACAGGGCTCATGTTTAATTTATATCAGGCTTTACGATGTTATTACATTATTACCCGACTTATTCTCACTGCGTTACGCAAGAAAGAACACAATCGGTACCGTTTTTAAAGTCTTCGGTTTGACCAGACCTGGAATCGATCTCAGATCTACCAGCACCAGAGCCGAAGGCGAAACCGCTCGGCCACTGAGCTGGTTGTAAACGCAACAAGAAAACTTTA
Organism: Aplidium turbinatum; assembly: GCF_918807975.1. Classification (NCBI taxonomy): domain Eukaryota; kingdom Metazoa; phylum Chordata; class Ascidiacea; order Aplousobranchia; family Polyclinidae; genus Aplidium; species Aplidium turbinatum. Next base: position 16,060,880 of record NC_137480.1, on the reverse strand, counting down.
TTACAACTAACCCTACGCGTAAGAACGAATCAGAAATTTTAAAATTCAATTGCTTTTTTTCGAAATAAAGGCTTGCAAGAAAAATTTGACCAAATAACCTGAAACCCTTGCTGTGTTGAGGTAGTTGCAGGGCATTTGATGAAAAGCACCTCTTTTCTCACTTCGGCAGATTGAACGTAAAATAAAATAATTGTGACGCATAAAATTAACTACTAAGCAAAATAAACTGAATTTTTCCCCCGTTTTATCCAGCTAAAACTTTTTATAGGTGTGCCGATGAAAGTAACAGGACTAGGTGCAATTCAAGTTTGGTTATCTGACAATCAAGTTGTTTTATACTGGAACAAACATCCAAGTGCAAGTGTATATGTTGTGCAAGTGTATATGTTGTGCAGGTAATTTGAGCATGGCAACGTAAGAATGTGAGCCATAGCCGTACGAGCCAGGGGGGCAGGGTGGGCAGCTGCCCCCCCTGTTGCTTCAAAACATCGCGAATTCGGGAAAACTCTTGCAATTATTAGGGCAAAAATTGCTATATGAAAGCTACAAAATTGCATGAATTAAGAAAAACTATAAATTAATGTCTTTTACCTATCAAACTAAGTACAGCCTCTTATTTGCACAAGAAATGTGCCGCAAAATTTTCATTTGGCACACCCGTATTGATGTATTGTATTGCATGGTGATCAAACTGTAGTACGAAATGCATTTAACCAACTGCATCATGCCAATTTGGATAGCCACCAAAATATGTCTTTAATACTTTTGTGAAACTGCCCAAATCAAAACGCAAAATTTGCTATATAGCTAATTTTATTAATTTTCACAAATGCATCGTGTTGATTTGGGCAGCTGAAAACATGAAATTATCTGATGAAACTGATTTGTCTGTTTATGCAACTGCCCAAATTAGCGCATACATTATATTTGGGCAATTTCTATAAAAGCGTACAGAATGCTAAAGAAACACATTATTATTACACCAAATCACATTGAATGCAGTTTGTTCAAACATGTTGTTTCAAACACAGCATTTAAAAGTGAATTTAGTGTAATGATAAGAACCTTGTTTGTGTAATGTTTTTATTTAGCACTATATGTGCAGCTCTCAAAGCTTGCTGTTGCAATTTCCGAAAATTTTAATTCAATCTTAGAGATGTGATACAAATCGGCAATTTACTTCCGATGATAAGACATATGCAGTAGGCCTACCAGGCATGGAGGAACCACGTAGGTCTCGTGGACCTGGGCCCATCTACTTTATTTTCTGGGTGGGGCTGGCCCACCCACTTTTGAAAGCCAAATTTCTTTGAAAGGTAGCGAAAACGGAAAATCAGACACGGAGTTCCAAAAAAAAGGTCTTCACTCATTTGATACACACTAGTTTGATTAATATCTTTGATAGCCCAATGATGAAATCCAATCTTCAAATTTTTCTGTTGGACCCACTATTGAGGGGTGTGGTTGCATGTGATTGGTGGAGCAATCTATCAATTAAAATAATTATCCTCTATGGTTAAAACAATGATATCATTGTTTAGATCAAGGTCAAAAAACTTTTTTTCTCTGAGGGCCGGATTGCTGCGAGATTAACAACTGCCGGCCGGATGCAAATTGCAAAAAGATATATAACTATTTAGAATCTCCATTGATTTGAATTGAGCACAATAAAGAACCAAGTCAGTGGTGAAATAGCAAAGTTGTGATAAAAATTGAAAGGTTGCTTGAAAAGTTATCCCCTGCTGTGATAGGCCTACACTACAGGGCATCGTGCTCTTGAAAAAACATTAGATCTTTCCAAATTTGGCCTAGGCTGTCCCCATTTGTGGTGGAGTAATGATAAAAACAGAACACCAAAATGTAGGCTGCTTGGTGGAAAAATGAACAAATTCAACATACAACAACGAACTACAAGAACGAACAATTTTAACAAAGAAGTTTCTATTACACAAAAAGGCAAAGCCAAAGACGGTTGCTAATGCCAAGGGAAGCACATGCACAGCATCGTAGTGCAGCTGTAATTTCCGCAGCACGTGGCGGGCCGGATAAAATCAGTTCGCGGGCCGGTTCCGGCCGCGGGCCGTAGTTTGGTGACCCCTGGTTTAGATCAATGAAGTGATTTTTAGATCTCACTGAAATTAATACAGTAAAGCAGTAGGCTTACTGTAGCCTATCTGTATGGTGCTGTATTGTTTGTATATCTATCTGCCAACGGAAATGAAGAAAATTACATCGTTTTACGCTAAACGGTCTTTTATAGACAAGTCCAGTTTCGAAGAAAACTCAGAGGAACCCCATTCTAAAACATATAACTGTGTGTGTATTGTTGCCTTTTTATTTGTGTGTACATCGCCATATTTTGTGAAGCGCTTATATAAAGCAATTCAACAATTTTGTAAAATTTTTGGCCAAAACGGGCCCAAAAAATTTTTGCTTGTTGGCACGTAAGGTAAACATGAAAACACAATGTATAAAGGAATTCGACTATTAGGAATGCAACAATGTTAAGTTGGATTGACTTTGACTGCTGCGCCTCTGGGCCCACCTACTTTTGACGTTGGATTGACTTTGACTGCTGCGCCTCTGGGCCCACCTACTTTTGAAATGGTTTCTTCATGCCTGTAGCCTACAGTAGGCTACATTATGTAAATTGTGCCATTAGATAGACTATGTTATCTTCCTTGTCTTTACTCATAAAAAGTATCTTACAGGTTAGACTAGCTTCCAACAAAAGCGCCGTTTTACAAGAATTTGAAACTTCCATGAATGTTCACTTCATTTCAAATCTTGCGAGCAATGAAACTTACGCATTTACGGTGGGAGCTTTCCTTCGACATGATGTTCAAGCGAGACCAAGACCGTTCTTCCTACCTCTAGAAATTAACGTCACCAATATAGGAGAAGACACATGCACTGTGACTTGGAAACGAAGATCGAATGTCAGGGTAAGGCACTCCTTTACCTTGTTTCATTGACATAAGGCTTTGAATTACGAATGTTTAGGAAAAGGCAACTTTCTCCATAAAGTGCATTTACAGCAGTTTATTTGATTTATTTCTGACCAATAAAGTGAAGTATAATGGGACACCGATACTTGCCAAAATACAGGTAGCCTAGTAAGGGCGATAATGCTTTTGTTTTGTAAGACAACACTCGGATGGGGAGGCTTCACAAAATTTGTATATGCTGATTACCAAACTTTTAGTTAGTCCTAGCCTAGGCCTTTGGCTACACTAGTATAAATGTTTATGTAAATTTGCAATAGTGTAGGCCTATAGCCTACAGGTAAGCTACCGATATTGTAAATTATTTACACTATTACATAAACAAAAAGTGTTTTAGCCCAATTGTAGGCTACTGGTATATATTGTTGTTGTTTTCATGTATTGTTGTTATTGAGATAGAACTATTCTGTTTTAGGGATACTCCTTTGTTTTGTCCGACAAGACACAAAGGAAAATCTTATACGAAAATGAAAACATAAGAGGAAATTCTATTCTCCTTGCTGGACTCACTCCTGGGACATCATATTTCTTTTCAATCGGACCATCGAGGCGAACTGACGTTTTTCGTCAATACGGCACACCTTTTCTGATTACTACTTTGGGTGAAAACAACGGCGTCAGCATCCTAAATGACGTAACGGTCGAATTGACTGTGGAAGACAGTGTTGCCATTTCAAAGCCACATTCAATGGCATCTAGTTCCAGTGAAATCTAAATAACACTAGCTTGTTTGACACTGACAAAGTAAAAACTACAGACTACAGTAGAGGATCTGTTTAAACAAACTCCTATTAACATGTGTTTTTAGTGTTTAGTTTGCACGTTTTTCAGCAATTAGATTACATTTATTAGTCTTCAATGGAAAATAATTTGGCGTGCTTAATCTCATGTTTAAATCCGCCCATAGAAAAAGGGTTATAGAATCTGTCATAATCCAAAAAAACCCTGTGTCCATAAAAAGTTATAATAAATTCAATACAAATCAACGTTGTTTCTTATGAAATTTTACTTTATTACCGGTACGCTGAATCTTGTATGGAACTTTTCGTGTCAATGGCTCAACTGTATCCAAAGGAAAAGCAACAAACCTATTACTACTGAAGCAACAAGCAAATGTTATTTCAGCTCAATCGTCAGTGAGTTTGAACGCAGAAAATCAAACACTACAGTCCAAAAAAATTTGTTCAAACAACGAACGAATGCTTAAAAGTGATACAAACGAATTTATTTTTACACAAGTCAGTTCAATCATAAACAGCTAAAAATCGATTTCGTTCAGCTAGCAGCTAGATCAGAGGTCGGCAACCTGCGGCTCCGGAGCCACATGCGGCTCTTTCAGCCCTCTGCTCTGGCTCCCGTGACTTTAAACACTGCGAGCTTGGGCAATACAAAAAAATTTTGTTGTAAATTAATAACTGCTCTAGGGCCTAGGCTATAGTTTAAACTAGTTTTGTTGAAAATTATGACTTACAAACCCGTTTACTGTATGTTACATCAGGAGGCATTGTGCGCTCAAACATTTCCCCGAGAGTGCAATGAAATGATGAATCTCGTCATTCGAGTACTAAACAAAATAATTGCACAAGGATTAAACCACCGACAGTTTCGTTCATTATTAGATGAACTTGATAGCACATATCCAGATCTGCGGCTACACAACAATGTCCGATGGCTGTCCCGAGGGGAGGTACTGAAAAGATTTGCTGTGAGTTTGGAACACGTAAAAACGTTTTTAAAAATCAAAGGGCTCTCTTTTCCTGAATTGGATCAGCCAGATTGGGTAGAAAAGTTGCATTTCATGGTGGATATGACATCGCACCTCAACACGTTGAACAAAAGCTTGCAAGGAAAAGGTAGCACAACCCTGCAGATGCTGGAGGAGGTTTTGGCTTTTGAGCGCAAGATGACAGTGTTTGCCAGAGATTTACAAAGAGGTACACTACTTCACTTTCCCTTTCTAAAAGAGTTCAAAGAAGCACACAACCAGTTAAATTTTGTTTACTTTCAGCAAGCTATCATCGATATGCAAACTGTGTTTCAACAACGATTCTGTGATTTTAGGAAGGAAAAAGACACGTTATCCTTCCCTATTACCCCTCTGGAAATCGATCCATTACTGCTGAATATGACTGCATTCACAGCTGTAAGTCAATCTAGTCTTGAACTTGAACTGGCCGACATAGCTGACAAGGATGTGTGGGTATCTAAGTTCCGAAGCTTGAGAGCTGACCTTAAAGATCTTGCTCGCCAGAAGGCCACGTTTCGTCACAACCACAAATAGAGTGACCTTGAAAAGCTTCAAAAACCAGACAAGCTCGTGTTCGATACGTGGAATGCCATACCTGACTCTTACATGAACATGAAAAAATATGCATTTGGAGTTCTGTCGATATTTGGATCAACATATTTATGCGAACAAAGTTTTTCGGTCATGAATTACTTAAAAAATGAACAACGCTCACGCCTAACAGATGAGAGCTTGCAGTCCCAGATGAAACTCAAAGTGTCATCTTATCAAGCTAATGTAGATGTGCTGTGCAGTGAAATTCAGGAGCAAATATCGCATTAGCTGGGTGAAATAAATGATTATTTGAAAATGTATGTTTTTACTGTGCCCGTTGGTAGCCTACTAAAAAGTGTTGTGTTTAATAGTCAGGCTTTGTTTGTTGAAATTTTAGAATGTTTACATGTACCAAGCAAAAATTGAAAGAAAATTCTACATGAAGTGTAGGCTATAATTACCTTTGGTTTTAGTGGCCAACTCGACAGTTACATGTTATGGCTCCGAATATGTCTTAATTTGAAGAAACTTGGGAACATTGGCTCTTTTAATGCTAAAGGTTGCCGACCTCTGAGCTAGATCATCTTCAGTTAAGCTTATTCAAATAGAATTATATTTGATTGATTCGGTTTATAGAATCTATTTGAATAACCTTAACCGAAGATGATGGAGCTGCTAGTTGATCGAAATCGATTTTTATCTGTTTATGATTGAACTGACTCGTGTGAAAATAAATTCCTTTGTATTACAAGACATGTAACCGAGTCGTTCATATCAAGCATTGTTGTAGGTTTGACACCTGTCAGAAGATATTTCATTTTCTTGATGCGTAAAAGTGTAGTCTACATTCTTATACATAAACAGTAGCCTAAACAGGTTAGATTGCTATGCAGCATTCTTTCCCGGAACAACACATGCGTATTCAACAAATTATGTTTCAGCACTCATATACAAGTTATTTTTAAACCTGGCTTTACACGTCGTGCATAACTTCATTTATTCACTTTGTCATATCAGTGCTTATGCCAACTTCTGGCTTTCAAACCTACATTTCAACCAGAGTATATTAACATTTAAAAAATGCTTTTGCAATGTTTCTGTATAGCCTAGATTGCAGATGGATATTGAAAAAAAAAAAAGATTAATAAATTTGTTTATCTATTGGTTAAACCAGCAAAAGTCAAGTTTCGTTGTACGGAAACATACATATAATTTTACACTTCCACTTTTGTAAGCTACAATACATCAATAATATTTCTACCCTGAGAATATGTTAACGCTGAAAATCATGCACATAACGTCTGTCAGAGGACCTGCAGTAGCTAAACCGACTAATAAGAAATAGGTTTCTTGAAAGTTTTACAGTGATTTCTGAATAGTTTTTATCTGCAATGATTATTGTATTATAGCAGAAGAGTCACAAAGAATACTTCATTTGAAACAAAGAGTTTGAGTGATCCTGAGATAGTAGCGTGCGGCTGGTCGTTGGGCAGCCCTGGACAACAGCAACATTGTGCTTGAGCGTAGACGTCGCTATAGCGTCGTACACGGCTTGAGCAACGCATTTCAATGAACTGCTCTCTATTCCGCGGCACCTTGTGAATGGAATAATTCACAGACAACAACACTTCAACAATCAGTAACATCACTGTCGAACTCGGTGACTGGGCCTGCGTCAGTGGTTCAAAGCCTTTGCAAGTATATGCGAAACTGTCAGGAGAAAGCTCTCGAAGAAACTGTCCTAAGATAAAAGTTCAATCAACCAATCAAAAGCAAGACAAACAGCGCAATACCATATCTAAAGTGCTGTTTCATTCTGTGATTAAAATTCACTCAGTGTAAAAAGGTCTCTTTCTTTCCATATTCCGTGAAAGCCAAAGGAAGCCAAAATGATGCTCAGTGCTGCAGAAAACCATCCAACCACAAATGAGTATCCCCATTGACGGAGTTTAGATGCTGGGTGCCATGACGTGAACACTATCATGGCGACCAACTGACACAAACCTAGAAGAAATTGATTGGTGCTATTTTATAATCGCCATATTTCGTTACTTCTGCAGCATCTCAAATTGATATAGGCTAAATTACAATGCTGTCAGAAATCTGGCCTTTTTGAGCATATTTAATTCTCACAAATATATATTTTTTTATTCGGTGTTTTACAGAAAAACAACTAAACTTAGTAACAGACTGCGTTTATTAATAGCTTTTATCTTTACAACATGTGGCGTTTGGAGTACAGTAAATATACCAAACACAAACATGTTTATGAACGTCGATTGTATTAAAGAAATTCAAGTCGTCTCATAATTTCTGACAGCATGATAGTTTATGGGCAAAAAATAGGCCGACTCGTAAAACAAGAATCGCTAGTTCAATACTTAACGGAAGCAACCTAAAGCTAAACCTGACACGTTTAACTTTATAACCAAAACCTTTGGTCTTGTCTAAATATAACTAACAGTTATTACAAAGTTTGTGATTATTTCGGTACATTACAAGATTTGCAGCCATTGAGTGCCACTAATTATCCGATTGACAGGACAATTGCCTTTATGTCTGGGGACATGCCAAAGACTATTTAAAAGTAGGATTGTGCCTTATTCTTGCTTGGCACTCAGCAAAGGAATGGATTCAATAAGCTAATGTAGTCGCTGTGAACTGAATAGCAGCTTAATTCAAGCCTTGTGGTTTGCTCGCTTCAACTGTGGCCATCATGCTGCAACAGTTCAACAGGCCAAAAATCCGTCAACTGCTTGTAGTGCTTACCCCACTCCAAAGCCGATATCTATAGTGCCAAATATCAAACTGTGTCAGTTCAAACTAAACCTTATTATGTCATTTTATATCGCTTACATGCTGCTGCAACGCAGAAAGTTAACATCTTGCTGATTATGTTTTGTCGAATGGAGGCCGATTTATTTCCAGCCACTATCAAAGCAAGCACAACTGTTGCAAGTTGAAATATAATGGCCATGATCAGAAAAGCCCGTACCGCAATTATGTCTGCGGGGGTATCTGTAAAGTAAAAGTAGTTTTATTTTCAAACACTTAAATTGAAACAGTTTGACACAAATTAGTAATCAGTTCAAAATTTCTTATTGGTAAACAAAGTTTTCAAAACACAACCAGGGCTACTAGTACTATATTGGCGTTTTTAATGTCAAATTCGGGAAATTTTCTGTTTTTTTGTGTTTGGCAGACTATTTTTGGTTTGGCATGTTGGTATTTTTTGAAGTTGATTTTTAGCATTTTAAATTAAAGGTTACAATAATAAACCCTGTTTAATCAACCTTATTAGCCCTAATTTCACCTAATTTTGTCAACAGTATCAATAGCTCGAAGGCCCGTGTCCTTTGTAAAGAGGCAAAAAGCAAGATCACTGACTTACAGAAAAGATACACGCCAAAACATAATAAATGTTAGCTTATATCAGCAAAAACTTAATGATTAAATGTTCACTATGTTGAATCGATGATGCATAGGCCTGCAATGCCATCCGGTTTTGGAATATATTTTGTTACCAGTGCCAACAAATGTTTGATACTTAACTGCCAGGAAACATTTGTTGATTCGAAAATTTTTCATGGCTATTAATGACGCAACATCGGTATGGTTAGCAAAACAATACTCGCTGTTTTATAGTAAGTAGGCTATGAACATAATATGATACTCAGCCTTGTGCATAAGATCAGGTAGATTGCTCCTACATTAGACAAATAGACATGTTTAAAAATCAAAATTTTTCAAATTTTTTTAACTTGCATTGGTTCCCATGATTTTGACCATGAGACATAAAAAAAATGACAACTATTTTGCTTTCAGATAATGAAATACCCTGTCTCAAAAGGCCTAAACATTTGTATTTTTGCCAAAATCACCCATTTTTGACATGATAAGCAATAATTTTGACAATGGAAATCTTTATTTCAACAGAAAATACTTTCATTCAATGCCTTACTGATAGTTCACAAGTGAAAATCAATTTTTAGATATTTGGCATCATTTTAAGAAGTGTGGAGGGAATAAGAAGATTAAGAAGCAGCACTTAGCGCCACTAGTGGTAAAAGGCACTTTGCTTATTTCAGGCAACCTATACACATCTTTTAAAATTTCTAAATGGGTCTAGTCCAGACATGGGCAAACTACGGCCCGCGGGCCAAATCCGGCCCGCCGGCTCTTGTATTCTGGCCCGCCGGATGTTATCGACATGTTGCAAGTTTTATTATTGTGAAGTTTCAATAGGAGGATTAGATACCTCTTGTCTCTAAATAGCGATACAATGTAGAATGTAATCGGGAAAGAATGTAATCGGGAAAGCTGATGAATTTCCTGAGCTGGAGGACAGAGATTGGCTCTGTGATTTTGCTTTTTCTGTCGATATATTAACACATATGAATGAGCTGAATGCAAAGCTGCAAGGGAAAGAACTCTTCGCTCACGATATGTACACAAGCGTTACGGCTTTCAAATCAAAATTGGCTTTATTCTCAGCACAAATGTCCAACAATTCTTTTGTTCATTTCCCCACATTACTGACGATGAAAGAAGCCCCTAAACATGCAAATAAATACAGCAAATCACTAAATGATTTGCACCACGAATTTTGCCGTAGATTTCTTGATTTCGAAAAACTCCAAAAACCATTTCAGATTATTTCGGCTCCACTTTCACAAGTCGCTGCAACAGCACCACAAGAACTGCAGTTGGAATTGATCGATCTTCAGAGTGACTACGTTTTAAAGGAGAAATTCGAAGCCCTGAAGCTAAATGAGTTTTACGCATCGCTAAGCAACACCAGATTTCCAGAAATTCGAAAGGTGGCACAAAAAATGCTGGTATTGTTTGGTTCCACATATATTTGTGAACAGACGTTCAGCTTGATGAATTTTAACAAATCTAGCCACAGGTCTCAGCTGAGTGATGCGCACCTCAAATCTATCCTGACTATCGCCACAACCAAAATGATGCCAAATTTCGATGCTTTGGCAAAAAATAAAGCTTGACAATCCTGTCAGACGTCGTATTTAAATTCGATTTTGTTTTTTGGTTGTATTTTTCAGTTATTTGTTAATTTAATCTTCCGTTTTTTTTGTCCCTTTGTTATTCGTGTGACAAACTATATGTAAGTGGCGGCTCGATCACTTGGCCCGCCAGTCTAAGAACAAAATAATTTTGGCCCCTAATTCAAAAAGTGTGCCCACCCCTGGTCTAGTCTGATGGAAACAGACCTTAGACTTATCTTGACGATGACGTCAATGTGACGTCATTCCGAAATTTTAAACTTGCCTTATAATAATCTGTTAAAGGGCAAGAGATTAGCTCATTACTCTGTAAAACAAGACAGAAAAATTAGTAGGCTGCTTTGCTTTATTGCTACTTCTTATCCCTGTCAAATTGCAATGAGTGGAAACAATTGAATTGCGCAAATAAGAAAAACACTAATACTCTGAAAGAAAAACTGTTGCTGTAATACCGATACTACCGTTTTTCAAAACAGACTAAATTTCCTGCATAAAAATAAAGCTCAGAAAATAAATTACTGCTGAATATTAGTAAAATACGCACACCAAAACAATGGTATGATCAATGTTACTGCTTCAAACTTGTAAGCTTTGTAACTTGGTGCATGTTAACATGATTGAAGATGAGACCGCTGAATTTTTCGTGAGTGAAGATAGAGATTTGATTGATAACCGTCGTGATGACGATGATACAATAATTGTGAGACCAATAATTATGGAACAATTGTGAGAACACTGGGCTATATCTTCATTTCACTTCAAGAACGAAGTCGGGCTATTCTAAACCAGAGCTGGATCTTCGTTTGGCTGTAGGCTACCTTTCAAAACATTTTAAAATTGTATGCCTCACCTCATCATTTCATGATTATATGCCTCACCAACAGCAATGTTTACTTGTGCTTATAAAAAAGACAAAAAAATAGGACTATAGGCTGGCTATGGTTAAGTTCAGATGAATGATTAGGACAGCTTTTGCTGGGTACTATAGTCCAGTGCTCTTCAACCTTTTTGTCCGTGGTAGGCAACACCTTTTTTCAATTTTTAATAACTTCGTATACCTCACAAATAGCAATGTTTAATTGTGCACAGGAAGTAAAAAAACTAATATAATTAATTAATTGTTTGTTAAAGTGGTTATAGTAGTCTTGAACTGGGCACAAGAAACTACGCATGCAAAAGTGCAAAAAACGTCAAAATTCAAGTTGATTTAATGGCTAGCTTGTTATTGCATTGTTTCGGCAAGTTGGACATAACGTGGTGTTAGCTCTTTCTCTATTCCTCCCCGCATTAAAGAATCAATGTCAAGTATCGAGTTTAGTTTGTTTGACTAGATCTCAACAAGACTGGAAAATCCTTCTTCACACAAATAAGTGGTAGGAATCTGCACCAAGACATCAATGGCTTTTTGGCACACCAGTAGGTCCGGCTAAAAGTTTGATCCAAGACTTTAAATGCTTGCTGTTACTGAGTTCGGTAATGGTTTGTTACTTAATCCAAAAACAAAAAATATAGCAATTCAATTTGATATAAGCTTATTATTAAAATACATTTCCTATCTTTTGAAAATCGGATTTGAGATCTTCCTGGAGTTGCTTAAAAGCATTTTCACAAATATAAATATTACAAATCTAAAACTGGGCCGTAAGCTATATCCTTTCTCAAAGCTTAGGCTACAATTTATGATTTGTGTACACCCGAATATACAATAAGGCCATACCAGTTCGTTGAATACTGGTCAAAATATTATAAAATATAATAATATAATATAGTATACTATAGGTTACCTTAAAATTAGTTGGTTATGTAATGCAAATTTACCTTTACTAGCTGAACAATCATCATTAACACAATTTTGCCATAATCCTTCCGAAATTTCAGTTACTAATCCATCATACGTCCAACTTGGAGTAACTAAAGACACAATGCTTGCAAATATCAATAGAACCCCGCCCGGAAATAGAATATATCCATATCTGTGATCCATACTAAAACTTTCAATGCACGAATTAAACGTCTGACCTTCAAAGCTTAATTTAAAAGTTGTAGGCTGTAGCTAACAAAGTCAGTGCTTAAAATTGACTATATCGTCAGTGAAATGGTGGGTAAGCCCACGGAGAAGTCATGCAAAAGCAGGTTTTTGAAGAAGCGGTTCATTCAATCCTACAAATCTACTTTCCGTTTATTTGCAGTTATGACAACGCAAACAAAGTACAAACATTTATGACCGCTTTGTACATAATGAATAAGACCAGGAAAAAAATAAAACTCATATTAATCACTAAATTTAATTAAAATCGAAATGGTAACAAACCGTAATAAAGCAATTTCCACATAGTTAATAGCTGTTTTGTACGAGTAGGATTTTTGAATGGAATCATTTCTGTTGATCTTTAATCGGGAGGCAGCTGTGTTTTTTTTTCGCCGTGACAAATAAAGTTTTGATATACGATTAAATTTTATTCTAGTTAGTATGAGCAAATATGTTTTCTCGCTGTCTTCAAAAAGAAGAAGCGATGCCATAAACATAAACCGGTTGCTCGTAACTTGCATAAACTCAGATCGACGCACATTTACAACTATAGCCTACTGGCGCTACCTGCTGCAAAAGAGGGATGGGATGGGATGAGATGAAATAGAATGGAAGGCAGATTTTGGGATGGAAGATAGGAAATGTCAAAAATAGGAAGGAATGGAATCGTGCAATCATGATGGGATGGAAGACAGAGTCTTCTAACATTCTCAATTCCATCACGAACGTTTTAACACCGTATCACAATATAGCCTATAAAAGTTTAAAAAAAAATTGAGTAAAAGTTTGATTTGCTGAACGTTTCTTAAATAAATAATTCAATTTTTCGTTTATATTGTCTCAGCACGACTATTGTTCTGACGGTTTCCACCACTTTCCTCTTAAAAGAGGCCCTGAAGCGAAATACCCTTGATGCTTTACATGAATTGACAGAACACGGAAAATAACCACTCCAACGCATTTCACCTGGCTGCCCTGTCTGCACACCAGAGTTGGATCAAATAGCCTCCTAGGCTGCTGCAATTGTAATTGAGTGTAATTAATTACACATTTTTATAAAATTGTAAATATTGACGTGTAATGCACTATTATTGTAATTTCAAAACATTTTGGTCCAAAATCAATAATAGGCCTATTTGGTAAGTTGTACGCATGGTAGCCAATACTGTTGCACAACGCACATATCATTTCGTCCTACTGGACAATTACAGACAATTTTTTATCAAAAAAATGTAGTTCTATTGTCTTTGATAAATGAAATTGTAAAAAATCATCGATGAACATAAATGTTTCAACATTTAATTTTTGTAATTGAAACGTGTAGCTGTAATTAATTACATTTGGAAATAGGCCTAATTGTGATTTAAAAATTTCCGAACATTGTAATAATTACGATTGCATTGTAATAATTACACATTGTAGCCTAATGTAATTGAACTGAAGCTATTATGTAATTGATCCAACTCTGCTGCACACTAAGTTTTGAAGATGCACCAAAACAAAACGACAGGTAGCCTACAGTGGTAGCCTACAGGTTTTCTAGAACTACGCTCTATTGTTCCAAATGTTAAAAACGACACCTCACTTTTTTTGCAGTTTTACAAATGGTTTTGACAGTCAAATGTTATCAGCTTAATCTAACTCCTCATGATGAGAGCCTCATCGTGAATCTGAAGTATTGCTGTCCGTTTCGTTTGTGGAAAAGGAATCAAAAACGTTTGCTCGTAAAAGTGGAAAGCTCTTGAAAAGAAAATTTGATGAAGACGTTTTTCCTATAAGTTATGCAAAACAGTCAAAATTAGTTCGTATTTCCAGCTGAAGTCCCAAACGCAATCGTCTCTCTGCTGAAAAGTTGTAGATAGTTTTAATTATCCGTGGGATTCGACAAAAAGGGAATCAGTTTAAAAGAACACTTCAGTCAAACATACATAAACCAATCTTGAGAGGAGCGAGCACCAATGTATAATGTTCTTCATTGCGTGGCAAACTCATGGAAGATTATATTGGGTTGAAAGCCAAGTCAAGCTTCAAAAACTTTGGCAATATCAGTTTCTGAAACACTAAAATATGAAGGAAAACTCCTGGTTGTGCCAAATCTCAGAGATTCTTCTGGTGCATTCCCAACAAAAGTAACACCACAAAATAAACCAAATGCAGGGAAGTATTTATGGCAGAAGAGGAAAAGCAAAATCTAAATTTGGCCGATTAGAGTAATTCAAATCAAACAAAGAAGCTTTAAAGCATAATATGCCATTAACAAAGGAGCTGCAAGACATCATATGCTTTAAACCTCTTTTGTTTGAATTACTCTAATCAGCCAAACTTACATTTTGTTGAGATTTAAAAATCGTCAAAGTAGCCTATGTATCACCAGCCTACAATCAGTGCCATAGCTAGGGAATGTGCCGCTCGGGGCGGATTCAGATTTTGCCACCCCTTCAAGAAAAAGCATTGGTCACAGCGGTAAACCATAATCTCTTCTTGGGAAAATTTTAACATAAAGTTCCCGAATCCGTTCGTCTGTATATAATGACCGAAGAAACACACACTTGAACTTCTTTTCAAACAGTGTATTTCTGTAAAATTAGCCCACGGCTACCGAAAACGAGGGGGTGCAACGCCTTACACCACTGAAAAACTGTCACTACAGAACAGATTACTTGGATAAAAGACGGAACCTTTGTCCAGCTAGCAAGCACTAAGCCAACAGTTAAAAGTGCGGCCAACTTTCAAACAATTATTTTACGAATGACCAGAATAGATATCAATATCTCAAATTCACGTAGAAAGTAACTGTGACGCAATAAATGAAAGACAATTATGAAGTCATTCCAACAGGTGTTTAAAGCTGATGTAATATTTCCTGTTTAAACAGGCCCAAACAGGCCCAAACAGGTTTGACACAATTCTTATGAACGCTGGTGCAATTTTGGCACATGCTTTAGGAATTTCCATGACGTAATATTCAGTAGACTTGAACGGTTTTTATATGACGTTTGATTTGGTGAAAATTGTCGGGAACATAGCGGCCCCTAGTTATGACAGTCTGACATGGCATAACTAAAAAAGAATTGACGACAATTGTGAGCCAATGAATAAAAACACATGATACACAAATTGTTTGAATCACTCACGTTTAAGTTAATACGTAAATACAAAGGGCATGCAAAGAATGAACAACAATACGGAATAAACACGATGATACATGAAATTGGTACCATAGGTATTAGGTACACGCAAAAAATGACGCTATATACCATGGTTGCGATAATAACCGACTGTTCTGGGCTCAGACAAGGGTCGGCCACCGCAGACAAAACCAGGCTCAAACCCTAACACTTAGGTGTTCTTTACGGGGGCGAGGCACGAAATATCCCTCAACACGTAGTCTACTTTTACTTTCCCCGTACTCTCATCATAGTTGCAGACGGCAACTTTGGCTCTACGAACCACAGGCTTCCCTTTCCTAATTTGTGGAACTACCTCATGCACCCTCCCAAGTTGATACTTCCCACGTTTACCAATGTCTTGGAGAGAACCTACCACTACAAGTTGACCAGGCTCCAAATTCTCAGCCATTTTTAGCCATTTTTTCCGGCCCTGAAGACCTGGCAAGTAAAAATCGATCCATTTACTCCAAAACTGCTGAGAAAGTGACAAATTGAACCGATAATCCCTTCTTAATTGGTCACGATCATGTGGTTGCCCAACAGCACAGTATGGGTCTAAGTATGGGGTCAAAAGTGAGGCAGGGGTGATGACAGTAAAATCCCTAGGGTCGTCACTCAAAGATACCAAAGGGCGTTCGTTCACGATCCGAACGGCACTGCCTGTGTACGTAAGCAGTTCAATAAAACTGGGCTTACGTATTGAAGAGTCCAAAATGTGAAAAAAGTATTTGGTCACATCAGCCATGAAACCAAATCTTTCAAGCCGAAATCTAGCCAAGACATCTGCCAGAGGGTTTAACAAGTCAGGACCCGAAAACATTACATCATTAACACAAGTTCCTCGAAATTCAGACTTGCCATCGTAAACAATGCGCTTTTTTAATTGTGACGTCACAAAGTATGGTAAATACCATTCAAATCCCTTGACATTTCCTGCTTCACCAGCACGCTCAATATAGCCATTAGATTTAAGATCTTTCATGGTGTCAGTAAGGAAATCACAAAGTTCAGGTTGTTTTAAAGCCTTCTTCCTTAAAGCAGCAGCTCTATCTGACGCCAACACAAAATTGTTAGGTAAATCAATATCTTCCTTCAACGGTACAGGTATCTCAAATCGACCACCTTTCAACTCAATATTCGGTTCAACAAGTTCTCTAGCCAAATTATCATTGCGAGACAATTCACAGGTTTCATTTTGCAACGTCAAATCCTGAATGACTTTATTCAGGTCTGCTATTTCCATATCACGAGACTCAATTTTACGCTGAAAGCCAGAGATGACATCCGACTCTGAAGACGTCTGCACTCTGCACACTTTAGCAACGCTTTCAACTAAGGGTGACTTACCACCACAAGCCAACCAACCGAGAGGAGTGAGTAAAGCATGCGGTTCACTGCGATTTTCACCAACACGTTCTTCTTTTGCCCACATCAAATAAGCGTTGTCGTTTCCAATCAGTACATCTACAGTACTACAATCATTCAAATGAAACATATTCACGTCATGAAAATGACGGAAACTACTTAAATCCTGCTTATGTGGTAAAGTCTTAACATCGTCAGCCCAAGCTGGGTTAACCACCGAAGTTATATCACAAAACAGTTCATTCGTCTCTAACGACTGAATGTTGAGTTTAACAAGTTCAGCACAAGTAGGTTTCTGACCAGCCAGAGTATCCATTTTAAACGACGCTTTATCATACGGTTTAAGACCAAGTTCGCACACCAAGTCACTCGAAACAAAGGTCAACTGCGAACCAAGATCATGCTGACAATACACCAACTTCGATTTGCCAGTCATTGGATTCAAAACACGAGCAGCAGTAACGCGGTTAAAGGCTGCTTTAACATTTCCAATCTTAACATTACGCACAGGAACTCTGGCACCAGCATCATCTTTACCGACCGAATCCAGAGAATCACGTGAAGTCACATAAAAATCATGCAGAAGAAAATAGTGTTTCCTATCGTTGTTAGGCCCACACTGACGACAGTTGTTTGCATGATTACAGTCCTTAACCATATGCTGGCGCAAACAGTTCAAGCATTTTCCAGCTTTCACAATGACATCTCTCCGACCTTTAGGTGTCAAGCGCAAAAATTCTTTACAATTAGACAAAAAATGATATTCAACTTGACCACGTGATGAACAACAAAAACATGCCGGTATGTCACTACGTCTGGCCACACCGCCGCGCGGTGTGCCAACAGCAGTCGAGTACTGCGAACTCCCTGAAATCACATTATCATGGGGTTTTACCGACGTCTGCCTAACCGGACATGAAGGCAATTTTCCTTTGACAAACTTTTTAAATTGCTGCGACTCACCAGAATCGCCCATTAGCATAATGCTAAAATCAGTCGACTTACGCGTTTCCTTCCGTACTACAAATTCAAACAAACTCTGAAAGGTAGGTTCCTCAGTGCTACCATACTGATCACCTAAAAAGTCAAGATAACGCTGCTTAGCGTCAAACGGGAGTCGCTTAGCCAAATCCAAAACAAAACGTCCTTCTAATTTATCACGCTGACCATAAGCTTTCGCGTAAAGCAAACACTGCGACAATTCATCTTTAAACTCTTTCAAATCACTGGAAGAGATAGAAGTCAATTCGCTACCATAGCGATACTTTCTAATTTCTGGTTCTGCGAAAAGACCTCCACGAACTCCAAAACGTTGGGACAAGCGAGCTAACGACATTTCTATCCTGTCTTCCTCTGACAAGCCAGGAGTGTCAGAAACCAAATTAGCAATCGTTTGTGCAGCTGTTCTAACACAAGCTGCTTGCAACAAAGTCAAACGAGTTCCCTTAAAGGGCGAAGCTGCCATCAAGGCCATAACACGATTTTTAAAGAAGACAAATGGCATATTATTACCATCGTAACCAATCAAGGCCGCCTTATCGAAGAACGTCCTACTATTTTGGTATTCAAAAAAGCAATCCTGCTGTTGAGAACTCGATTTAGCGGGAGAAGACAAGCTATATCCCTTAAGGGGCTGAGTGGGCTCAGTCACATGCACAGCCCGATCACGATCCTCACACACGTTAAAATCAGGAGACGCGATACGCCTCTCACAACCACCCAAATTACGTGTAGCTGGGCGATCAAAAACTAGCGGCGCTGAAAACTGTGAAGGGGGCAAAGCATTACTGCTAATGGCGGCCCCGTGACCTGTACGCTCTGGGGGAGGAGTTCGGTTGTAATTTGCAGACCTTGGCTCTACAGCCTTCGGAAGACCCTTAGCCGCGGCCCCGAGACCTCCTGAAACAGCTGGAAAACATGTGGATTGTACAGGTCCACTTACGGATTGAACAGGCGTGTGGAAAAGGTTAGGTAAATTAAACTGTGATTGATGTTCACTTCTGGAATGCCTAGAAGAGCCCTTCCTAGAGCTACGCCGGGAGCCCAACTCAGAACGATATTCAGCTAAAACTACCTCTTTACGTTGTTCGGCCCTCAACTGAGCGTCTTTGAGTGCGAACTTAGCAGCTCTCGCTTCGGCCTCAGCTCTCGCGATGGCCTCAGCTCGTATGGCCTCAGCTCTCGCGGCGGCCTCAGCAGCTCTTGCTTCGGCCTCAGCTCTCGCGGCGGCCTCAGCAGCTCTCGCTTCGGCCTCAGCTTGGATCTGGAGCTCCTCTCGTCTTAACTGTAGGTTAATTTGTGCAACTATCCGTGACGAGCTCTCAGACATCCTAGTGCTTACATTTGAGGCGCTATCCTCAGGATGTATGTCAGCATCCAACCTATCTGACAACTCACTTTCTTTTTGTTCGAAGTTATTTTTTAACGAGTTAAATTCGGGATCTACCCTATCACGAAGTTCTGCCAAGATTGCAGAGTTAACAATTTTACTCAAAAGAGCATGGAAATGCCGTAATTCCTCTTCTAAAGTAGATAAGTTAGACCGAAAAATTAACAGTTCCTGCTTATCACTCAAAGAACCTAGGGCCACAGAAAGTTTCCCAATTTGAGTCAAAATATCCCGTCTAAGATGCCGGGCCTCTCGAACTGACTTAGCCTCATCGTTAATGGGTCCCTCCCCAGAATGGCCTGCCCGACCGCAAAGAACATCATCAGGCTTAAACTCAGTCGAGTCGACGGCGGTCGAGTCCCTGTCACCACCGAGTGTAGACATATTAAATGTTAGGGCTAAATTTAACAATTAAAAAATTAAGTTACACAAACACACAAATTACAGTAGTTATAAAAAACTTAACTGCAAAGACCGTAAAAATACAAAAAAGAATTTAAATGCACGATACCGTAGCTGTACGAGTATGTGAAGTCCAAACGTCCACAAAACTTGCTTGGATTCTTCCACTTGAATCTTCAAGCACAGATGGATTGCCTTTAATCTTCTTTCTTGCCAATAAATGTCAAAGTTATTTTTCTTCTGTACCAAACTGAGAAGAAATGTCTTTACTTTTCTTTACTTCTTTAGACTACCAACCAATAAGATCTTCTTTTATTATTTCTTTGCTTCTAAGTGCTTCTTGGCCTACCAACTAACTAACTTCGTCTTTTATTTTTTATGGTCACAGCGGTAAACCATAATCTCTTCTTGGGAAAATTTTAACATAAAGTTCCCGAATCCGTTCGTCTGTATATAATGACCGAAGAAACACACACTTGAACTTCTTTTCAAACAGTGTATTTCTGTAAAATTAGCCCACGGCTACCGAAAACGAGGGGGTGCAACGCCTTACACCACTGAAAAACTGTCACTACAGAACAGATTACTTGGATAAAAGACGGAACCTTTGTCCAGCTAGCAAGCACTAAGCCAACAGTTAAAAGTGCGGCCAACTTTCAAACAATTATTTTACGAATGACCAGAATAGATATCAATATCTCAAATTCACGTAGAAAGTAACTGTGACGCAATAAATGAAAGACAATTATGAAGTCATTCCAACAGGTGTTTAAAGCTGATGTAATATTTCCTGTTTAAACAGGCCCAAACAGGCCCAAACAGGTTTGACACAATTCTTATGAACGCTGGTGCAATTTTGGCACATGCTTTAGGAATTTCCATGACGTAATATTCAGTAGACTTGAACGGTTTTTATATGACGTTTGATTTGGTGAAAATTGTCGGGAACAAGCATATGAAAATGAAATGCGATTTTTATCAGATTATAATCAAAAATCGAAGTCTGAAAGTGCCGCCACCCCCATTCCCCCTAGCTACGCCACTGCTTACAAAACAACAGCGACTCTGGCAGTGGTTTGATTGTCTGACATTGAAAGACGATCAGTTGCGATGAAATTTTTTTATTAGCGATAGGCTATTTACTTTTGGGAATGCCAATACAATTGCTGCTGAACTAGTTGGTTGGTTTTGCATCTTTATCCTCGGACTGACAAAGCCTTGATTGGTTACTCCTTACTCCTGGTAATCTCGGGTTGTTGTAGAGGCTCTTGACGCAAGGCCGGTTACCAACATTGGCAAAGTGAAATTTTTTCCGATTGTTGCCGGGAATTATTCCATTCACGATGTGCCGCTAATTGGAGAGCAGTCCTGAAATGCGTTGCTCAAGCACATCCCGAGAGTAGAACCAGCGCCGCGTGATCTTGAGCAGCTAACTACTAACTAGTTCATGATTGCATTATCTGTAACATAGTCATCACGACGGTTATCAGTCCAATCTCAATCTGTCTTATCTAAGAGAGTAATGAGCTAATTACTTGCCCTTCAGATCATTATAGCGCAAGTTTAAAATTTCAGAATGATATCATGATTTCTATGACGTCACCCTCAAAAATAAATCTGAAGTCTCTTTTTATCGGACTAGCCACTAGACCAGGGATGGAGGAACTACGTGGGCCTGGGCCCACCTACTTTATTTTCTGGGTGGGCCTGGCCCACCCAATTTTGAAAGCCAAATATTTTTAAAAGGTAGCGAAAGATTTGACCAAGATAACCTGCAGTTTTTGTGATATAGAGAAAGTAATTTTAGCTGCAGCAAGGGTAGAGGATGCAGCAACTTTGTCTCTAAAAGAAGGCACTTAAACCAGGCTAGATGGAGATATTGATGTTAATTCTCTCGAAAACGAACTCAAGCTGTTAAAATAGATAAAAAATTTACATAAATTTATCAAAGCTGATACAGTTTTACCTGAAAATCCAGGTTTAATGCTACTGCAAAAAGGTCTTTTTCGTGCCACAGACTGGTGAAAAATTACGCCGCTAAAGGTTAGGCTACTACATTTTATTTCTCTATGGTTCAACAAAGCAAACTCTCTACCAAAGCTTTATCACTATAAAGCAATTTAACAATTTTGTAAATGTTTTGGCCAAATTGGGCTCAAAAAGTTGGATTGACTCAAAATTTGTCTGATTAGAAGAATGGCCCAAGTCCAGGACTTCGGCCATTCTTTCATGGACAATGTGACCGGACGTTGGAAAATGTGACAGCATTTTGCTACGATTGAGAAAATGAAGCGGCGGAGAGAGAAGATGGAATGGTATGATGGATGGATCAACATGGTTGAAGAACAGTTTGAAGTGGTTCGAGTTACCCAAGACTTGATAAAAGACTATCGTGAACACTTGGCTCAATATTTCAAAAAAGCGACGAAACGGAGAACTGAGAAGTAGGCTATCTCGTGTCAGAATATAAAAGCTTGCGTTTCAGGAAGGAGCATTCGTTTGAAATTGAGGTTTCAAAGAATATGATAGGACTCGTTCGGACTAAATTTCGAATCCTTAAGCCTAACGCTCTTCCTACCTTAGAAGCTAGTCAGTGCTATACTAGCCAAGTACCGATTAAGGCTGCGAAGAACCAAGATGTTACCAAACTGAAAAAATACTTGCGCCAAGAAACATGATAGACCAACTCGTTACAACGGAAGATGCATTCTTTAATGCACAAAACTCAGACTATGAAAACTAAAGAGTTACTTTTTACACAAACTGCTTTTATCTTAAGCAATGAACTGAAAAACTGCTTTTACTGTACATAACAAAAGTCTCAGATTTCTTTTATGATGAATGTATTTTGATGACATTGGGGCAAGGTCAGTGGCGTACCTAGCGAGAGCGCCTCTCCCCCTGCGTGGCTTTTGTCACTGCATCTTCAGCTAAAAAATGCTCCGTTTTTTTCTAAAAAAGTTGTTTTTCAAAACAAAAAAGGTCTTCAACCTCGAGAGGGGGCCTTATACGTGGGGCTCTTTGGGTGCGGGCCCCCTGCGACTGCAGGGGTTCCTACGCCAGTGAGCAAGGTACTATCTATCAATATATCCAAGCAAAGCGCAGTGCATTACAAATTTGTGAGGCCCTAAATATAAGGGTCCGAATCCAGTGAGTTTTACGATCCGTACCGCATAAACTATAACGCAGAGCAACACACAATACAGCTCTTTTGTTGCCTATTCCCATGAGTGACTTACCCACATTAACCAGGCTTTGATATCTTTAACAAAAAAAATTGTGAAGTTTTTTTTGATTTTTTCGAAATAGTATCACTTGGACTGGGGTCATTCTCAGGTATTCAATTGGTAGTGCATTTTATATGCGGTACCGGTACTGCAAAACTCCTTAGGAACGCTTAAGTCAATCAGGTAAAATTTTATTGAAGTAGCCTACTGTAGAGCTGAAGCTTATCTTGCCCAAATCCTGGAAGTAGTAAAAGTAACTTTTTGCCCAGCTTAACGTCACTAAAAACAATTGCGTAAAAAATAAAACACGAGTATGCGTGTTTTTGTGAACAAAATTGAAAGGAGTTTCCTCGTTGTCAAGCACACTCCCATTTCTAAGTCTAGGTCAGTTCTCTCTTGCATTTCTCACGAAAATTAGAAAATTTATGTTCATAGAGTCATGAAGACACAAATGGACGATTATTTTCATGGCTTCCTAACAGACACCGAGAGCAGCCATTCTTTAGTTTCATCCTGCAAGTAGCTAAGCGGTTAGATGCCTCCAAGGATAAGAAAATCTTCTTGATTTGAAACTTCTGCTAGATATAAGTTCACAAGCTCCCAATTTAAGCCTTTCTGATAAGAACTAATCCATATACAGTACGTTTCCCATGAACTGGTGGTTTATGTAACTACGACCGCTGGACATCAAATTGTAAATCACAAATCACTTTAAGGTGTACGATAAGGCGTGTCTGTTCGTATTCTAAAACGATAACAAAACTTGTCCAGTAGGAACGTGAAATTTCAGAAAATAACACACACACGATGAACAGCAGTCACTGTGGAGACAGAAGTCAGTGTGTGAGTAAAGTCAACGTTGTGGTGAAAAGTCAGTTTTAAAGTTGAGTTAGAGTTAAAAACAAACTTTTAGGCTTAGACTAACAACCGGCCACGTAAAATAAAGAACCGTAAATACAACATGACAAGGTTTCAATTTTACAAAACGGGGTGAAAAAGTCAGAGTATAGAATCTGGAAAATATTGAATTAAAGAAATAGAAAGCTTGGCCAATAGTAATTGCCAGTTAATCTTTGTAGCTATCAAACAATTTTGATGTTTTGATCTGATTAGAATGCATTTACGAAACAGGGCCATGTAACAGGTGCAATGGTGGTCCCAGATATTATTTTGACACAGCGTGTCAAAAATGAACTTTTAAGATTTTGTTTATGAAGACCAATCACTTTAACCCCATGGCTTACTGACAATAAATGAGCAAAATACTGTAATCACTCGCTGTGCATGAAATTCTGCATCAACGGAATGACGCCGCTCGAAAATAGAAAACTCAGCAAATCGAAACAATAATGAATGCACAGAGGACGCGATCGCCCAATTATAAAAAAAAAAAAAAACAAGAGGCGCACCAATGGTTATGACAGAAGCATCGAACAAGGCAATGCTCAGTAGACACACCTGCGAACATCGAAAGTGACGCAAATCTGACGTTAAAATTGATAAACATCTATTCCGGAAATTTTAGACAAATTTAAAAGAGAATTTACCCAGACAGCAAATCAACCGTTTTTTTACATTGATCTAGCGTCTGCAGACCTTGAATGAATGTAAAAATGATTGATTTACTGTCTGAATACAAATGACGTGCCGACAAAGTGTACAAATGTACATCTACGTATAAACAGGGCTTGTTTGATTTCTAAAAGCATGCTTGATGAAAAAATCTAAGCAAATTCAGGAAATACAGTGAAAAGTACAATTAGCGAGGAAGTTTTTCACAAATTTGAAATCACGAAAAAGTTCAAACGGTGGTAAAGTTGAATTTCTTAGGGCTGTTATCAAATCAACCGCAACAGAAATGAGGAACAATTTGCGGTGTACGCGCCAGATGTGCAGTACTTTCGGGCGATATTCAAACGGGAAACATGGAATCAACGTGCCGTTCTAATCCTTCAGCACTCTCACAGTCGGTCGAATAAAACCGACATCGTTTTCCGCTCCTTCACCTGCTAACAACCACATACTTTGCATCTATCATGAGCACTTACTCTTCTCGCGTTTATTTCTTTTTGATTTTCAAAACGAGAGGAGGCGCCTTTTGATTGGGTGAAGTTTGTCCTACAAGCGAGTACTCATCGCCACTTGTGCTTCCGCGCAATGGCGTCGATTCACGCGACACTGGCTTCGCAACCCATTGTCCCGACGAACTCATGCTTGATTTGAATGTTGGTTTGTCGTCGTCCGATATCAGCGACTCTTCGTCCGAACTGCTCTCGTTCGAAGAATCGAGATCTGATTCGTTGTAGTAGTAGAAGTCGTCCTTCTGAGTTGATTTGTATCTTTTTGGATAGGAATGTGTCGAAGTGGTGACAGGACTCATGGTTTGCAACATACTCGCCCTGGTCTGTCGACCACGCCTGTTTGATACAGATGACGTGGTCGAGTCGTCACTGTGACGGTTATCATCACGTGACATGACCGATGTGTGAGAATTGGTGCGTGGCCGCTTTGTTACAGGATGGTCGTTCATTCTGGGTATCTTGTGTTTTGGAGCGGTGTTGGTGTCCACATTGTTGTGAGCGGTAATTGGTCGAAAATTGGAGTTGGGTTCAAAATCCTTCGGCAGTTTCTTGAGACACACGATCGGTTCTTTGTGCAGCTCGTCCATATCGTCCTTGCCCAAAGGAAACGATCGCTTCTCCCACGAGTCATAGTTCGAGTTTTCGCGGTGAAGCAATTGAGCGTCATCGGAAGATATCGAGTCAGGAAGTCGGCGTCTTTCCATCGGGTGGATCGATGAATTGCTGTAAAGTGATTGGTCTGACGAAGAGCGCCTCGATCGTACTGTTGATAAAAATATAATCAACACAAAACCGAACAAAATATTTACAGTTAAGATCTTCGCTGATAAAAAAATTATTTCTTGCTTTAATTGTATTGACCAAGCGAGCAGAAAAACAGAAAATAATTATATATTTACAATTGAAGTTATAAATTCAAACCAGGGTTGTAAAAAAGCCAAGCTTTTTTAAATAAAACCCCGACAACCCGGGTTTTCATGTGTAAAAACGGGATTTTTGGTTAAAAAAAAAACGGGTTTCATGGGCAAAAGTGGGTTTTACCACGTGAAAAAAGCCGAAATAATTTTGTATGGGCAACTTGTTAATTGGTTTACAAGTAAATTCACTATTATTTATGCAATATGCATTGCATACATGTGAAAAACCATGCTCCTAGTCAGTGACTTGCTGGTTGGTTGCTAAATGTAACACGAATTTTATTCCTTTTTTTTGAAGTTGTAGCAATAGTTGCAACAAAACTAACGCTTGAAGAGATTACAATCCTGATGAACAATAAAAGAACAGCACACCCACCAGCTACCCACTACAACTCTGATTCAAACCACACTACTACAACCAGTGTAATATTTTTCAATTGCTCTAAAAGCCAAACAAAATGCCATAATTTTTCTTCTCTACCTTTTTTATCCTAGAACTGAGAATCTTTGCATCTGCCTTCTACAATATAATTCCCTATCGGAACCACAAAAAATGAACAGCCATTGCAGTTACCAACATTCTCTCATATCGAGCGATGTTCAAATAACAAGCTGTTTCTGATCTGTTAATTAAATCCACGAAGACGTTAACAGAACACTTCAGGAAGCAACTTTTTATATTTCCACGCCGAAATGTCAAACGATTTTATGTCGTAGCATCTTACCCATAGCAGGAGACGCTGGAGCGACGTCAGGAGTGGCCGGGAAAGTGAATTCTGTCGGAGAAAACGGAGTGGTGGGGCTAGAACGAAGGGATGGATAGAAAAACGATGACGCTTCTTCATCAAGGGACAGATTAGCCCGACTCATTGATCTGTTGAGAAATAAAATGACTTTTTATGTACTGCGCTAATATATGATGTTGAAATGTGCAGTGAAAATACTCTACACTCATTAAACGACTAAACCGAAAATAGGCTAAGCCTAAAGTTAAGGTCAAGGATTGGTCTTGGCACCTTGTTCCGTTTTTCTTTGTAATATTCCATTCGACGTAAGCCATGTATTTCTTCTTTTCCAAAATCTCGTATCGATCGTGGCGAATTTGGTAAGAGTCATTTGTTAAATCTTCAGCTTCCTCAGATGTGTTCATGACTAAGATACGACAAAGTCGATTATAAAAACTGGATTATAAAAATTAAATTTATTACACTACTGACTACGGGTAGAGGTGAACGGTGTTTTTAAACCCCAGCTCAAGCCGGAAATCGAGCCAGGATCGTATCGTATAATTCGAAAACGAGTACCTTATCCCATGTACTACTACCGTTACAGCACTTCATACTCTATATAAAAAAATATTACGGTTCTACGTCTCCAGGATAGTTTAATGAAGACGGTTATCCATTACACTTTTAAGTTGATAGGACTTATTATTTGGCAAATATAACTTTGCCATAGAGACCGGATAATATTTACCTTGGTTTTGTTCAGAATTCTTTGCCGTTCTCCAGCTACAAAACAATACATGAAGTTCACGTTATATACACGTTCATGTCACTCAGAGTGGGATTGTTAATTTCCGCTGCTAGCTTTTGAGGTCAGTTTTGTTTACACATCGGTATATACACCGCTCCTGACGTCATGTTACCAAGAAATTATCCTCAACCAATGAGTCTACAACACTTGCTTATTAAAATAGCCTACAAACACTGGAAATGAAGGTCCCAAGAAAATGTAAGAGAGTAAGCATTGCTCTATCCATGACGACACGAGTCGGCCAGATGGAACTAGAAGGTTGAACTGGGCTAGAATACCAGCAAAACCACGTCCAGTGAAAGTACCAATTGTCACAAACCATAGTTGCTGTAGAATTTTTCACATGGGTATCATAACTCTGGTCTGTGGGTCGCATGGAAATTAAATTGTAGCCATTTTCAAACATTAAACATCATTTACAACGCAATGAAGCAGGCTTCCGAAAAAATTGATGTTGACAGGTTGCCATGCGTAATCAAGGACAACACGGTAAGTGCGTAAGTTTGAAAAATAGTTCACTTTTAGTTAGAACCTACTCAAAAAACATTTAATAAACAGAACATTACTTCACCATTGAAAAGTCAGTAGTCCATTGCTTTACTGCAGCCTCAAAGCTGTTCAGCAAAAATTCCCTAAACTTAATATTCATACCCGGGTGTTAAAATTTCTTTGTACTGTAGCTTCTCTATTCGAGCAGCGGTCAACCCATGTGGTATCACTATGTTGTTGATATCGAAGGCTTGGTCAGTGGCTCGCTTGCGTTTCAAAACAGCCTGAAATTTTGTGAGAAGTTGTTGGAAGTGAACAAAAAACTCCATCGTTTCAAGGATAATATATCGAGTAGAAAAACGCAATGCTAGTCTTACGGAACACAACTTTCACAACGTCAAGTGTATCATCTCGCGCCAAAGACCAGCATGCAGTATCGCCATGACAAAGAACTTGCCTGGTAGTGAGGATTGTTGGAGTGACTGGCCGACAAATCAAACACCGGAGTACCGGATTCGCTACGATGGTGGCTGCTCTCCGAGTCCGAGTCAACAGACATGGCTCGGTGCCTCTTGTTGTAGTCAGAAACCGTCTGTAACCATTCGATAGTGTTGAAACATAAAGCAGTCATCAACTTGGCCACTTACGCTACTAGCGCTGTCTACAAATAACAATAATTTATTTCACACCAATTGGGTGCGAAATAGCGTCAATCAAGTGTAGCGTCAATTACACCCATCGCATGAAAGTTTGTGCTGGTTTT
Organism: Aplidium turbinatum; assembly: GCF_918807975.1. Lineage (NCBI taxonomy): Eukaryota > Metazoa > Chordata > Ascidiacea > Aplousobranchia > Polyclinidae > Aplidium > Aplidium turbinatum. The sequence goes on along the minus strand of NC_137480.1, from coordinate 16,032,202 downwards.
CTTTGCCGTCAATTAGTTTTGGTAATAGGAAAGTTCCATGAAAACTGAGTTTATTGGATGTCGTATTATATGTTCCAACCAGAGAATGTTGAAGTTTGCTGATTTGTTGAAGCAAGGAAGTTTCTCTCACAGCACGATATGTTCACTGTTCAGGGGTCTGCTACTATTCGGTGAGTCTGATTCGGTGAGTTTCTAACCTCTAACCCCTAACCTCTAACCCTAAAACATGAATAGGGATCGGACTCACCAAATCGGACTCACCGAATCGGACACACCGAAACGGGCCATTCCGACTGTTCAGCCAATAAAAATTTGAAAAATCTTCTTAATAGTTGTATGTGGAATGTGTTAATGGTATTTTGAAGTTTTAATGACGCGCACACAATAAATACATACAACTGAGTAGATACTGACCTGCGCCAAACTTCTTCGTCTTCTGTGGTCATGCGAAGAGCGATCGTCCACCGAAGTATTACGTTGCAGCGCGCTGACCGATCGCATCAGTTTATCAGCTCGTTCTAAAACGACAGTCGCCGACCCAGGCCGCGGTTTTATCTTATCCGCCAAACAATTTTCTCGACGTTTCGCCTCCTTCTCTTTTAGCTTTCTCCTGTCAACACAGAAGTCATTTAATCACAAATAGCAAGATACTACCTGACGGGTAGGCCTATACGTTTTGCAACAAATCAAAGGATTGGTCAATCGGAATAGAAAACAGAGTTTTTTTTCTTACTTCTCAGCAAAAACACAGCTTGCACAGTTCAGGAAAGGTGGTTTGTGTTTTATCACGTAAGGATCGTATTTATCTCTCTTGTACTCTAAAGGATTGGGATTATCAACCCCAACATGATATACACCAGAAGTTAATGCAGAACTCTCCTTGCCTGTGTACTCTTAAACATTAAACAGAATCACTTGCAGTTAAAATGTCGTGAGTTAAAGACCAAATTGAAGCAGAATCAACAAACTATAAGGCTACTCATACAGATATTAAAATATCATATCGAAATACCAGCACTAGATGGCATCAGTAAGCTGAACACAAAACAAGCTTACGCAACTTCATGAAATAGCAACCAGCAGTTTCACACAGAAGAATCTGCTGGCACACTTTAACAATAACAGAAACACGATCTAAAAACTGCGCCATTGACTTAGTCTTCTTCCGTAAACTCACAAAACAAACACGTAGTAGTACTTTCCTAGCGGGTTTTGTAACACTATTTTATCAGAACTGATTACATCGTCAATCCTTGAAATTAAACGTGGTGATAATGTTTTTTTTATTGTTATGTAATATTGCGGGCTGCCTTTGAGAACGACAACGTCTGGGCTGCGTTTAGCAGAAAAAAAAAACGTCGAGACCCACACAGCAAACTTAAAAACCCAATCTTTAGCACATTACAGCCGATTTGGTCGTATCTTTGCCTTTGCGTTCAATTCTTGCTGCATGTGCCGTTCGCTGGGTTTTTACCATACAGTCAAAAGGGGTACAAATACCAGTTAAGCACGAGACATTTTACGTCGCTCCTCCATACCAAATGAGCACCAAAACTGTGACACATGCGAAGTGAAACCACTGTGTGCACAAAACTAATTTGCCATTCACCAGATGAACAATGAGTAGACGACGTAACCATACTGAGCTTTTGTAAGGAGAATAAGCCACCAGGCTAATTACTTTAATTGTTGTTGCTTCAATTGGTCATTTATGAATAATTAAATACAGCCATTATAAATTAACGAAAAACAATGCGTGTTAAGTTAAAACTGGTTCACCAAAATTATTAGTGAAAGCAGCGCTTGGTAGCACATAGATATCCTTCCAGCCAGAAGATTACAAAGACATTGAAGTATGAAATATATTTTCAGCTTTTTACCTTTTTTCTGCAGTACTTTCCGATTTCTTTAAGTTGTGGGCAAATCGCAAATTGTTGGTCATCATAAACCCGTTCAATCGGGTCGAAATAGAAACATCTAATCAAAAGATATCGCTTGTTTATTCACTCAGCTGGGATGTGTGCATGAAGTAATGCAGTCGCGAGTAATACAAACCTTCCGAAGCGGACAAAATTTTGTGATACGAGTGATCGTGGTGCGTTGCTCGGCTCGACGCGGATGAGTGAACTATACCACGTGACTTGCCATCACCTCGGTGAAACGGTGTGTGCTTTGAGAATTTCCTTTCCATGATCGCGCACTCATTTCGCACAGTAGGTGGCTTCGATTTCTGTACAAAAACATCCTTTGTTTGGCTAGAAACTAACATAGAACTGGCAAACACCCTTCACATTTCATTACTGATGTTTAAAAACTACCAAATATTCCACATCTTTCTGTGAATTATCTAATATCTACTCTACATCGCTTCTCGATACACAATTACCATAGAAACGCATATGAACCTTGTCGCTAAGAAGTGACACGTCAGAAGCGCGAACGAGTCTTCTATGACGTATGCGACATTTGAGAGGCCTTGTTCGTGCAGCAGTAGAGTGCTTTTGATCGGTAGTGGACAAGTTCGCATCTGTGAGTTCATCTTTCTCCAATGAGCTGCAAAATAAAAAATAATAGAGATAATTAAACATACATTTGATGAATGCAAATTAGCAGTATGTCACACAATATATCAAAAAGTAAGCAGGCGATTAACAAAATTGGTAGTGGTATACACTTATACACCTCCAGGAGAAAAAGTGTTAGTTTTGCTGAAGCATTATATGAATATACGATTTTCGACTGATGGATTAACTCAGTTACACGCAAAACAAAGACTTCATTCGCAAAATACATTAACACGTAGTTCTGGAGAACTAACCTAACATAACAAGACTTTTCCAACGTTAATAAAACTTTGGGTATTTAAAATGCCAACTTTTAACCAGGAACAGTTCATCTTTAAAAAGTAAATTCTAAATTTTCTGTCTCTGAACACGATTTTCACCGGCAAGATAAACTCTCGTATTCAGGACAAGACCGCAATACATAACTACATCGATCTCAACAAAACACATTCAAATGACTTAATTGTGTTACAAACGCAACAGTATAAAAGTTAAAGCAAATAAACTTGTACAAAAGTTGAATGAATGATGTTGAAAATACCAGTAGCAAGTGCTGCGTTTTCAAATTAACGCGAACGTCTAGTGAACTTAATTTCATTGTAATATGAAATGCCATGTGAAAAAGTGGGAAACAGCATGTAAGATCCTGAGTAAACCATGCAAACACAGGGCTTCGTAATTTCCGTAGTAACGAAATTGCATGTTACATAACCTATGCAGACGAAACAAAGCATACCGTATGTCAGGCACACAAGCAATTGCTGGGATAAGAATAACTGTCCACAAACTTGCCAACTTCATATTAAATTAGAGAAATAAAACAAAGTAACTTCAGCGGGTTTAACATGATGTATTACATACCAATTACACAAATATAACATAATTAAAAATAAACTCTAACGTTTTCGACAGGTACGTGTGTCCTCATCAGGAATTACATATCTGCAATATATATATTATACATAAAATGAAAATTGAAAAAAACAGATTTTTTCCACCGTATAATTTACTTGTAATAATTTCTGTGTCACTCGTTCAGTTTGTGCTTTTCAGTCTGGAGCGTCGTTAGTATACAGTTACAGTAATAGTGCAAAGTAAAATTTACCTTACAATTTTCATTTTATGTATATTGCAGATATGTAATTCCTGATGAGGACACACGTACGTGTCGAAAACGTTAGAGTTTATTTTTAATTATGTTATATTTGTGTATGTAATACATCATGTTAAACTCGCTGAAGTTACTTTGTTTTATTTCTCTATGGTTCAACAAAGCAAACTCTCTACCAAAGCTTTATCATATTAAATTGTAGTACAGTATATACTGTACAATGTACAACAATGATTATACCACATAACTAAGGTTGGATGGTAATATACCGTTTTCACAAAAGCAACAGATAAAAAAAAACACTTTCCGCCTGCTAAAAACCAGTATACAGTCTTCTTACTACATTATATTTAACGTCTTCCCAATGAAGCAATGTAAAAAGAACTAATTTTCCTCAGTGAGTGAGGAAATTGCTTGGCAGCTTCGTGTGGCAGTTTCATACGTTTAGTTCGTGATAAGCCTATTTTGTTGACGTAACAAATGTCAAATAAACATTACAAAACCAACACGTGGCACCACAACGCATGCCACACCCTAGCTAGCCAACAAAGGGTGCCGATTCAAAATTGTTCGCGCGACGTTCACACGATGAAAACATCCTTTACTAGTTTGCTAAATCATTGTATATTCCCCCAGAGACTATTTGTGAACTGTGTATCTGCATCACTGCGTGGTGTGAGATGTGGTGAGATAATATTACAGTTTGACCCTTTTCATATTGCAACAGCGCAATCGCGATGTTTAGTGAAAAAGCATGATATCAAACTAATACCAAAAATAACAACAATGGACTGCAATGTGTTTAAATGGGTCGCTTGTTTTGTTGGTAAATGTTTGCAAACATATAACGGAATTACAATTCGACAATTTTACATAAGGCGCAAACCAACAGTGAATGCCCGAAGCAAAAATATAGAAACGGAAGTTGTCGTCACGATGCGTGCCATGTGTGATAATGCCAACAAACATGAGTGGCGCATTATTCAAACTTCACAGAAATCACACCACCAGCAAGACAGACAGCCAGATTCTGAAAATACGAAAATTTTGTACCTACACGAACAAACCAACTTAACCATTGCGGTGAAACCAACCAAACCTCGGGACGGCAAATTTTTAGCAGAAGTTTCTCAAATGCACCAGTATTTTTTTAAATACATACTTCGGTACGTACTTAAACTAAAGTAGGATTTGGAAAACCGGGTAAATATGAATGGTCAGACAAAGTTTAAAGCTCTCCCTAGGAGGCCACATCCCGGAAACCAAGATCTGTCATTTGCATTGATTTAACATCTGCAGACGTTGAATCAATATAAAAATGACGGATTTTGCCTGTTTGGGTTCCTGCTGAATTGATTAAAATTGTACAAAAATAAGTTTTATCATTTCTACGCACTTTGAATTCTGTTTATTGGTTTCTCGTGCTTCGGGATTGTAAGGCAGTGTTGTTCTTGATACTTTGTCTCCATTGTCAAGAATTCGACAGTCTTGATGGTTCTGTAACAAGAAATACGTTAAAAAACATTAGTGGAAATGACTGTGGTTTCAAGAACGAATACATTGTCCGATCAATCTTCAGGTAACCTACAAGTTGATAAAAGTACAACGAATATGGACTTTTCTGTGGCGAAATAATAACCAAGTTGTTGACTGGTTGTGGGTCATCGATGCCACATTAATCACGTGACATAACTATGACGCTCGCATTTTTGCATCGTGACATCAGCAATATGCGTCACGTGATCTGATTGCAAGGCAAACAATGCATTGCTGATGGTTCCAGCATCGGTGGTTAAACATCAACGAATGACAAAGCAGAAAAATTAAAACCGCTGATTGCGAACACATGCGCTTGGTCAATTATATGATTCAAATAAAAAGAAAAAGATTTAGCTAAAAATCGGTGCTGCACATTCGCATAATTTGCCAGAGCGAAGCTGACGAAAAAAAGCACAACATTATAAATCGGACCCTGAAAAAGACAAGTATGCCACGTGTCCGAAAGTTTGGTTGTCAAGCAGTTGTACTTTTACTGAAAACCGAATTGTAGAAGTTGGACAAAGGCCATGCATTTTATCCAAAACCATACATTTGAAGTAGCTGTACAACTTAAATACAAAATTTGCTTTGAGATGAAAAGGGATAAAAACAATTGCTGCGCGGAAACAATCGGCCACCCCCACTAGTGGGGAACAAACCGACGATGGATTATGATGATGACGACTCGGGGGTAGCATTCAATCATCAAATTAGGCAATCATCTTTTCTGTACTCATAAGATTAAGAGTAAAGACTGTATATTCCGCATATAACAAAAGACAAGCTCAATTCTTGAAGAAAAGGGTGGATCACGTTACCTTAGTTGGATCAGTACGAGGCTTGTGACCGTTGGGTTGTTGCTCCAAAACTACTTTTTCCTAAACATGAAAAACTTTATGAGAACTGTGTCGCTTGAATAGCAGAAAAAACAAGTTGAAAGGTTCTCGCTAATATCATTATGAAGAATGAGCACGAGCAGTCTTACTATTTTGTGGGTTTTTATTATTGCTCCACAAAAACTCATTTCACTGCACATTTGGAACATAATCTAAGTTAAAACCAAAAACATGCAGTCGGTGGTGTGTGTTTCTTTGGGGAATAGAAGCGAACTGGAACCTTTCCACAATAGTTTATTTCAAAATAATTACTTTATGTTGGAGACTATGTAACAGCGTGACATGCATATGGACACATATACGAATAGCATACCGCATCGGATACCAATAGCCACATTACTGTAGCCTGTCCTTTCAAAAGCTGATCGACACGCAAAAACTTTTTTACCATTGAACCAGTCATTTGTAGAGACAATACAAGAAAACCGTTTGTCAACACTTACTTTAGCTGTTCGTAACTGGCGATGTAGCTCACTTTGATGTTGGATTTTAAACTCAAGGCCGGTCACTTGCGCATCCAGCCACGTCCATCTGTGTCCCACTGATGTTCTGCCATGAGCCCAAGTCCACAAAGCTGTCTTTTGACTGTCAAGATAGAAATGTGAAGCTTAGTTAACTAAAATGACATGTGCGATCACCATGATAAACGGTTGTTGATGCTTGGTGGCATAGTTGCTTACATTGGCAGTGATGAAAAATCACTGTTGTTAGATCTTTCTGTATTTTCTGGAAAGTTTTTCGTTGGCTCTTCAATTGGTTCCTCATCTGAACTTTCATCTGTCAGGTCAGGATCAACTACAACTCTCATCCTGCGCAGGTCCTTTTCCAAAATTCCTAGTTTGCAAAGATAGCAAATCTTAACGTGATTGATAAAAGTTAGAGAATATGATTATTATTTAAACATAAAAATCAAGCCGAGCTGGAACCAGTGAAAGATCGTTCTAAAAGCTTAATGTGCTGTGCTTGTCTTTAGCACTGTGAAATATGTTGAAAATTCATTAGGTTGGGGCCAGGTTTTGACCTAACAGATTCGCTACAGGAACACTTTCGTGAGCAATTTCCTGAGTATAACACTAGCTGGAAACAAATTAAAAAAAGGCGTCACATGCATTGAGAGGTGGACCACAAAACAGCACTTATATCAGATGTAGTAGTAGCAAAAATAACGACATGTTTGCATTGCTTCAGCAGGCTTGCAAGCTCTCGGTTGAGAAGTCGTCAAATGGTCTCCGAAACTATCGCGCCGGCAGACCATGTTTGGTCGCCGGCTTCCAAAAGCCTACATATCTCAACTCTGTTGGTATTTCAAAGTGTTTTTCTTCTTTCGAATTGGCAACCTTTTTTCACAAGCAAAGCAAAGTCTCTCATAAACCGACAAGAAATTTTGCTGAGAAAAGCTTTGCAAAAAGGCAGAGCGTCGACCTATAAAAGCTGAAAGACTAGCTCTGCACTACATGGGAAGCAGTGCAGGCTAGTTAAATGCAACTGCAAAATTTTTCAGGGCCTTGTTTGCGTTGTTTTTACTTTCAGAGTGAATGTAAAAATAAAAAATTAATAAACAGATTTTCAAAAACACGATTTTTATTTTTTGGCTGCCGGGAAGAAGCTCTGGTAGGCCATGCTTGGTCGCCGGGAAAATGGAGTTTAGATTAGAGGCCCGCTTTAGAAAACTATCTTACCTATATGGGTGGTGTGGTTGCCAGAAGATTGAACTCCAGGTTGATGACGCATAGTTGTATCAAAAGGCATGAGGTCAGATTTAACTGTTGAATTGCAATTTGGAAAAGAAAACTTGTCTTCGTGAAAGTTTCCAAATTGACTTTTATAACTCGCCGATGAAGCAGAAAAGCGTAACCTGCCACGTTTGCCTAATAAAGACAGTTGATTTCTGGCGTGTCGGGCCATTCCTGCAGCACGTAGTTTGTTCAATCTTTGCCTCAAAAGATGAATACGGTTTTCTAAGCCAATCGTGCACTTCAGCACGTCTTCATGTTGCGACGTCTGTTGCGCGCACAGTTCCTTGACATTGGATATGCGACCAAATACGGGAGCTTTCTTCAAATGTTTAAAGTCTAAATTTCTGGTAGAACTGGGATCTTTTTCGCACACGTTGTTCGAAAGAATTTCCGTCGATTCTTTATCTTTTTTATAATTTCTTGTTACAGAAGCAGCAAACTCTTGTAGAGTGTTTGTTACTTTCAAAGATAAGTTTTGCATATGATTTCCAGCGATGATGTTTTGCGCTAACCCAATTAAATCAGGAACCTTATTCAAACACTTCTCACTATTTGGAGGAAAATTGTTTGTCGTAGAAATTGTATCACATTCATGCGCCGTTGATGCTGTGTTTGAAGGAAATACGTTTGAAACGTTTGTTGATTGGTTAACAATGCTAGCTGAAGTAGAAGAGTTCAAGCAAGAAGAGTGTGAGACAGTTGTATGATCGGATTCAGTAGATGAAACTGGTTCAGTCAAACAAGAAACTAATTCATTGTTAATGGTGGCGTTAATTACAGAGTTTGTGAGTGGAAGTGTTCGTAAATTCGCATCTGTTTGATCGCTTTGGGTCAAAACATTCAAAGCATCTAAAGCAATAGCAGATGATTTCAAGTTGACATCAACTGCATTACATTTCAGGGCTCTTAGTTGGACTTCGTCTTCGTTATGTTGCCCAATGTGTTCAAACGACTGTTGCACAGTTTCTATGCCACCAGTAACATGTACAGTTTTCGAAGTCCTTTCATCATTCAAGTTCGGCATCGTTACTTGGAAAGGCACAATGTCAAATTTGGCAGCGTTGCTTTCTAGGGAATCAGCACCTTGATTTGCACTTGCGGGTCTTTCAGCTGGTAAATCTGTAACTTTCGATGGTGGTTGATTACAGGAGTTTGTTATTGACGCATCTTCGCCTTTAACTTTTGTTTGCCTAACTATCTCTAATTTTTCCGATCTTGAATTCAATGAATGCGACATTCGATTATTTTCAGTCTCTTTATCTGTAGGTGAAACTGCTTGCAAAGGTAGAGTGTCTTTCCTTTTATGAATGCTACTAGTGGTTGTATGAGAGTCTGTTTCAGAACTGTTTCTTCCGTTATTAGCATTTACGCTTGTGGCAATAACTGCTGTAACTGCTATCGTACTGGATGTTAGTGCTGTTGAAGACGTGGTTTTTAATGCACTTTTTAATGCCGCCGTCGTGGTGATTGCAGTGCTATTTAATGGTGCAGATACGGCGTTGCATTCATCAACACTCAGAAATGAAGAAACTAAGGTGCAAGCGAGCCCTTCCACCGCAGAAGAGTCACTTTCTTGCCTGGCAGTAATATTCAATTCATCATCATCATGTTTCGCAGGAGTCAAAACATCCGCAGCTTTTGTCCTACCTGGTGATGCCGATGCACGAGATAAATTAAATGTATTGGAATGTTCATTATGGCAGTGAACACGAGATGAGGGTGTATCACTTGGTGCATCAGAAGAGGTCGGACTAATACACAGCAATGTTGCCGCAGGCGACTGAATGTCATCAGTGTTTCTTCCTTTTTCATTGTTTTTGTGCGCTGCCTGCCATCCATTCGCACCGACTCTTGTGCATGCATCACCAGCACCCAAACGGCTAAATGTGCTGGCAGGAGTTATCTCACGCGAATCTGTATTTGAAAAAAAACAAAAAAAACATAATTATTGAAATACTAACAAGCCTAGATAACATGGTAAATTCTTCCTAACAAAGGAACATAATTAATAATTATAATAACTAATAATAACTATACAACAACTAATAATAACCAATAATAACTAACAAGCCTAGACAACATGGTAAATTCTTCCCAACAAAGGAACATAATTAATAATTATATATACAAAAGTAAACTCTAACTAAAGGATGAGCCAATATTACCATCCATGTAGTTTCTATAACACACTGCACTTACCTATATTCTTGGAAACCACAGAAGCAACATCACCAGAACAGCCTTTGTTAGGAAACGTACTTTTAGGTGGAGTTTGGTATTGAGCTAAGTTGAAACGTTGATTGGGGTTTTTCATAAAATCTGTTGCATTTATTTCGTCCTTCACAGCAAAAGGTGAAAATCCGCCATTCACCTAAACAATGGCAAGTTATATACTAATTACATACACTTTGGAGTTAAACAATCAAACGAACAATTAATTTTTCATCTTATAAATACTTGACCCGTTGTGCTGCGTAATCCAGTTTTCATTTCATGTGAACAAGATAAGCAGCTTGTTAAATTGTTTAGATCGGACCATTATTTGTTATAGTATATACTGCATGTTTTTCAATTACTTCGTATATAATACAATGTTTTCTTTTAGGCTTCAAACGGCTATATACGTCGTAACGTCGCTGCAAACGTTCGCTTTCTTTTTGCTTATAATGTTAAATGTCACGATCTTGCTCAGCTATGTCTGTTTATTGTCAAAGATAAACAGATGAAACCCAGCAAGGCAGCAACCACACGGCATTTAACATAATATATTAAACTGAACATAAACTATCTACGAACGTTTTCGGCCATACACAATTACACATGTGTTATGGTTTATAGTTCATATTGATAGTTTATGTTCATACACATGTGCATAGGCGTCGATTTTTTCTTAGAAGAGAGGAATTCTGGGTGGGCAAGAGTTTTCAAACAGATTTCATTGAATGTGTGTTTGCAAATTCGCAATGGTTCAGTTTTCGAAATGAGCATATTTTTACTTTGGCAAAAACGTTGCCGAGGCCAAACGGCAAAATTTGAAATTGCCGCGGCAATTACTGTGAATATTTATTAGGAAAAGATATTGTACTAAAACATGTAAAACGAGAAGCGAAAAATATACTAGAGTAGTCTATTACGAACGCATTTTTGATTTATTGTGGTGTAATAATACCAAAATTAGTGATAAAGCGAGCAACGCGATACGCACGCTGTTACGGTAATTCACGTTAAAAACTCACCGGGAGGGGAAAGTAAGTTAATTTTGGGTTGATTCAACGTTCGAGTCAGCACAAATCGATTTAATTTTTCCGGCGGGTTATATTGCGTAACAACAATGCCCAATAAGAAAGTTACGTTTGTTTTACATTAATTCGACATCTAGCGATGTTGAATTATCATAAAATAACGTGAATTACTCAACCAGGTACAGGTAACATATTAATAGCTCCCTGCGAGAAGATCGCCTCGATTTACGTAAGCTTATAAGCCAACATAATTTCGGCACAATTGGGACACTGCGAGCAACACAAAGTCTGTTTGATGAACTAGTCAGAATCGGTATCATCAGATGCTGTATCAGCTGGACGAGATAACGGAAAGCGAGGCGCAACAAGGAGTAGATGCTTACAATAATTTGACGTCTACTGGAGTTAAATCAATGCAAATAGCAGGCCTTGAAACAACTTTTTTTTTCCGGCGGCCAAACGTGTCCGACTGAAGCAAGCTGTTCGGCGGTAGGCACTTTAACATTACCCACTGGTCGAAGAGGTACGCAATCATGCGTGACATGTTCAATCAATATTTGTGTTTTAGTCACAATTTCGACTTGTTAAAGTGGCTACCATTAAGATCCTTCTTGCACTCAGTTCAGTTGCAGAAGAAAAAATAGTATTAGCAGAGGGTGGGAATCGAACCCACGAAATCGAAATTACTATACTCCTCTGCCCTAACCATTAAGCAACGGTGGTTGTGGTGAAGCATTCAGTTAAATTTCTTTGTATCAAAATTTTTGATCAGAATACACGTCACGAGTCACATGACTGAAATCAGCTGAATCGCGAATGAACATGTCACGCATGATTGCGTACCTCTTCGACCAGTGGGTAATGTTAAAGTGCTTACCCTGTTCGGCGGCCAATCACAAGCACATGGCGGCCATCGGAACTTCGACACACATTTTTACTTCGGCAGAAGCGAAAAATATACTAGAGTAGTCTATCACGACCGCACTGTTTGATTTGTTGTGATGTAATAATGCCAAAAGTAGCGATAAAGCGAGCTACAAGATACGCACGTGGCACGCTGTTGCAGGAATTCACGTTAAATAACTCACGGGGAAAAGTAAGTTAATTTTGGGTTGATTCAACGTTCGAGTCAGCACAAATCGATTTAATTTTTCCGCTCGGTTATATTGCGTAACAACAATGCCCAATAAGAAAGTTAAGTTTGTTTTACATTAATTCGACATCTAGCAACGTTGAATTATCATAAAATAACGTCAATTGCTCAACCAGATACAGGTAACAAATTAATAGCTCCCTGCGAGAAGATTGCCTCGATTTACGTATACACTAACATAATTTCGGCACAATTGGGATACTGCGAACAACACAAAGTCTGTTTGATAAAGAACTAGCAGTCAGAATCGGAATCATCAGATGCTGTATCGGAGCACGAGGTTGTCGCGTCATCACTGGAATCAGACACATCAAGAGGCTCATAGCTTGGCTGTAAATCTATACCGTCTTTGCCGTTTGCAATGAAGCGTCCACGTTTTGCGGCTTTCGGGCTTTGATACCACTCCACAGGCCTCTTTTTTTTTCATAAAGATCCATCAGGGTGTTGACTAGGGAATAAATCTATGCTGTGCCATAACGACTGGGAGGAATGTTTAACCCTAACATTACAAGCGCTCGTGTGGCCTCGGCATTTTCATTGCCGACGATAATTTTGAGGACTGAATTTATCGCATTAATAAAGTGTATTGTGGGGTCACTTGCATCCAGCTTATCGTCAGACATCAGCTGCTTGATCACTCAATAATGTTAACAATTCAAGCATTATACAGGGTGTATTGTGATTTATCGAGTGCTTTAACTCTTTTCTAGTCCTTTGTGATTATAAGTGGCAAAGTACTACTACTTTATTTACAAGGCCGCTTGTGTAAAATTTTCTCGGAACTTCATGGCGGACAAATGCGGCCGACGGAAGGGCGAGACCCGGCGGACAAAATGTCGGTTTTTGTAGGTTAATCGCGGCGATGGCCGCCTTCAGTTTCGAGGCCTGAATTATAGGGTGATATTTTTATAAAAGATTCTCCCAGCTGGGCACGTGTCTAAGCGCCGGCGAAGTAGGAAGTAACCCAAATAAAACATCCAGCAATAGTAAGATTGAATTAACATTCTAGTCTGGTGTAGTCTAAGAAAATCAGTTTTTTCTTGTAATCTTGTTGTCCTTACAATCACCTCGGCAATTGCCGACGCTAATTTCGAAAAGTGTGGTTAGTCTTTCTCACAAAGACTGTGTTTAGCGTCGCTGCAGCAATTAAGCTTTAATAGGTTGGATGTTTTCTTTCTTGCATCTTGCGATCTTATGAGCGCTGCTAAACTAAACAAACTTCTTTTATGTTTTCCTTTGCGACCTAAAAAGCGCGTGACTCGTGACCTGTTATCTTTAAAGTGGCGCCTTCGGATTTGCCGCATTTGTAAAAGCGATTGTTTTTAGTACGTCTTTAGTTTGTATCGGTTATTTTATTGTCATGTTCATTATTATGTCATATTCACATTCCCTTACGCTGACCGGGAACTGAAGTTTGATTGTGACGTAACGAAAGTGAAACCATTCGGAGAAAAGATCAAATTGCCGACGCAAATTTGGAGAAAAGATCAAACGTGGCTTTCTCTCACCAGGAATTGCCAGCTGTGGCAGTTGCCGTAGCAACAACAATGCAGTGCGTACCGTCGTTTTTCCACGCAGCGTTGTTACGGAATTGCTTTGTTCTGTCGGATACCTAGCGAGAGACATAGCGTAAAACAAGAAGTTGCGCTGCAGTTGGTTGGATAGTCCAGCGTTTAAGAAAAACGGAAATAATTGTAACGAACACTTCATAGGTGGCATGAAAACAGGGTGGGCGAAACATATTTTGCCCACCCTCGTTTCACGGCAGGGTGGGCGTCGCCCACCCTGCCCACCCTATTTCGACGCCCATGCACATGTGTATGGCCGAAAACGTTTGTAGATAGTTTATGTTATGTTAAATGCCATGTGGTTGCTTGGTTTCATCTGTTTATGGTTGAAGAAAGTCACCTCTTCACCAAAATTGTATTGACAAAAAATTAACAAATCTATGAAATATGTGAGATTTTGGAGTTTTCTATAAAATCATTCATTGTAATGATAAAGCTTTGGTAGAGAGTTTGCTTTGTTGTAACATAGACAGACAGACTGGTTGGCATGCAGATGTATGTTTATTGTCGGAATGGCCCGTTTCGGTGAGTCCGATCCCTTAACAGGGGATTTTTTCAATTTTTTTTTTAATTATAGGGTACCGTGGCCTAATTATCATCGGAATGGCCCGTTTCGGTGAGTCCGATTCGGTGAGTCCGATCCCTTAACGGGGGATTTTTTCAATTTTTTTTTTTAATTATCATTGCCGTTTTAGGGTTAGGGGTTTGGGGTTAGGGGTTAGAGGTTAGGAACTCACCGAATCAGACTCACCGAATCGGACTCACCGAATCGGACTCACCGAATAGTAGCAGACCCAATTATCATTGCCGTTTTAGGGTTAGGGGTTAGGAGTTAGGGTTAGAGGTTAGGAACTCACCGAATCAGACTCACCGAATCGGACTCACCGAATCGGACTCACCGAATAGTAGCAGACACGTTTATTGTATATGATTCATTATAATAAGTTAAAAAGCAAATACGATATCATATATAATTATATATCTGACCGGATGAGTGTTTTAAGTGGTCGTTTACAGCTTGCTACAGTTTCTATTTCAATGTACTGCAGGTTAGCACAACACATGTAAAAAAAGGCTAATATCATTACTGCAGTGACCTACAAACAGTGATCAAATTTTTTAAATTGATTTTCACAGCAAACTAACCTGATCAAAAACATTGCTGTCTAGTCGTATAGCAGATGGAGATAGTTTTAAGTTTTTGATAGCTGTAGTAGCAGATTCGTGTTCGATTGTATGCAAGGC
This sequence comes from Aplidium turbinatum, assembly GCF_918807975.1. Lineage (NCBI taxonomy): Eukaryota > Metazoa > Chordata > Ascidiacea > Aplousobranchia > Polyclinidae > Aplidium > Aplidium turbinatum. The sequence continues at coordinate 16,017,148 of NC_137480.1, read as the reverse complement.
CGGGGCCATACTTTCATCAGAATCTCTGTCCATTCGTCATATCACCACCAACAATCGGTAACCAACTGAAGTACAAAATAAATTTATAATTAGTACAAAAGTTAGCTATAAAAATCGTACAATCTATACATCTGAAAAGGGCATGATAAATCCATCTGAAATTTTCTACCAGTTAGACAAACTTACCTGAAGGATTACGTGGAAGAAATAGCATAATCTTGTAGTCTCATAGTTAAAATTAATGTTCATATATTATCGCACTAAACACCTGTAAAAAAAATAGGTTGGTTTAAATTCAAACATAAAGAATTACATCTCAGTGAAAAATTTACAGTTGGTGAAATGTTTTTATAGTTGACTAGTTTGGCTGGTGGAAACTTTAACCATATCATCATACGAAAAGATGTTTTTTGGTGACTAGTTCTGTACTGCCAGTGCCAACTACCAAGGAATAAATTGAACTACATATATAAACTATGGCAACAAAACTATATGAAAATTTGCAAAGGGACATTTACTGTTTATTTATTCCATATTAAACAGACTACCTCAAAATTGAAATATATACAAGTAATCCCAAAGTTTGCAATGTTGGCTGCGTAGCTGAGAACATCTGTGCGACATTCGAAAGGACGTGGGTTCGACACCGCTCCAGAGCACATGATTGTGTCTCAGCGAAAGACAGTTAATGGCAAGCCAAAATAAGGGGAGCACCTGACTCAAAACCTATGTCACTTTGCTGCTTCCTGTCGTCTGTTGTATTGCAGGGTTACGTATGTTATTGCAATGGTTGCAAATAAAAGTATGATTATTATTATTGCACAGCACTACAACATAAAGTATTGAAGTCGTCATTAAAATTTTTAAGCAAAAAACTTGTATTTTACAAAAAAAAATTATCCTCCCCCCCTGAAATCTACAGGCCATTCTATATCTTTCCTATCACATAACTAGTAACTACAACTAAAAAACAACTTTAAGTGAAGATCAAATATGGGACGAATCAAACATGAACCATTCTGTTGTAAAAATTTATGAGAATATTATAAAAAACACTCAATAAAACATGACTGGACCTCTAATTGCCACACGTAATTACTAATTTCAATTTGATTTTTTCATTGCAGTAATCTTTCAATGTTGCTGGGCAGTTCAGCTTCTTTTTTTTTCAGTTCAGTGTCAGCAGTAGACATGCGTTTCCTTTTGTTTGTGCCGATACCAGGTAGATCACTCCTTTTAAACAGGAGTTGTTTAATTAAATTAACGTAAAGTTGTCAATGTTGCTTCTTATCAATCAACAAAAAGGTTAAAACGGGAAAAGTGCACCACAAATACGGTATATATATAAAACACTTGCTACTACACATCTCTTGCAATCATAGGGCTTGCAAACGAGTTTCAAAAATATGGCAAAAAGAAACGTTAACAATAACGTAGTATTGACATTTCTCACTTGCCCGGTAACAGGCGTCACACAGCAATAAGGAAAAAAGATAGTTACAATGACCTCTCTTCTATTTAAGAGCCACGTGACTTAAGAGTATAAACACATAAAGTGTGTTTGCGCGCGCAATCCCGATTTCCAATAGCACGCAGATCGAACAACTCGTCAAAAACATGCCAGAAAAAGCAAGCCCTGGCCGACTAAAACATTTTTCGCAATTTGCTTCTGAGGCGGCTTAATCATTAACTTTTGATGGCCAACAGGTACTACTACATTAGAAATTGGTTATGTAATGTTATGGCTAAACACGAAAAAGTTAAAGTAGTACAGAGAAGGGTATTTCAATTTTTTGCCAACTGCGTATAATAATTTAAAAAATAGGAGCTAAGGTCTTTCAACCTCTGTTTTGGCTCCTCGATATTTGAGGATGAAAACTTACAAATGGAACCTTCATTTAGGATACAACAAACAATTAAACATGAATAAGAAATAATGTGAAATGAGAAATAACTAAACAAAATCAGTCAGGTTCAGAAACTTGTATAATTTATAAATAAAGCTTTCGCCACCATAAAGACGGCTTATTCAGTATTTTATTCAAATACAATGATAATGATACCAAATTTGTCATGCAGTTAGCAAAAGATTTTCCTTTGCGTCAGCTTTTTACACTACCGTAATTTAAACAAAGTATTACCTGACAGAAGTTGTGCACAAAGCTGGGGAACCTGCCAAAGCAGTTACAACTTAAATAACCTTTACAATAAGATGCTTTTTAACAGCGTCTACATAAAATGGCAAAAAGCAGGTGCCAGTACTTTGACTTTTTGTGAAATGGAGATTTGTGGGGAGTAGGGTCATAAAATCTGGGGGATTGAGACTATGCAGATAACGTGGCTTTGTGATATATTTTTAGTGAAATTCTTCACTTGAATGTACCACTTCTACCAAGTCCGGATGCATATTCAAATCATTAAATAAATTTATTGGATCAAAGAAAAGCACAAATCAAGAAATACAACAATGATGCAATCATTTTGCTTGCTTCAACAAATGCGCCCTGAAATAGTACACACAAAAAAGTCTTACCAATCCAAACACTCACAAAACCACAAAGCCAATAACTTCTTTACAACAAAAGCTCAGACAGTTGGATGTCTGCAAGAACAAGCAGATAGTCCAACAATCTTGGTTGGTGGCATTCAGTGACAATGCATCACGCATGAGGTAAAACACGATTTTAGAGAACAAATCAAAATGCAAAAAAGTATATATAGACAAGAAAGATGGTCGCAAGAGCTATGAAAAATAGTGCCGAAGAGGAAGTTAACAAAATGAGAGAGTCGAAACAAAGCATTGGAATCCCATTTCAAAAACAACATTAAACAAGAAAAATACGTGTAAAAGTAGATGTAAACTTGTTTTTCAGCCAGGAAAGTTAGAACATGAAAAATGTTAAGAAAATGTATGCCATCATATCATAAACGTTGATCTAGATTCTAGATCAAAGTGCATAAATACCAGGGCTGTGGAGTCGGGCAAAAAACATATATACAACGCTCACTTATCAGTTTATAACTGGTGGACTCCAACTTCAGTGCTGCAAGGTTTTTAAGTTTTTTTTTTTCTTCAAATGTAAAAGCAATTACGTTGTGGTCAAAATAGACCTTTCCCGCAGCTCTGTGCAATGAAACGTGACGTTGAAAACAATTACGCTGGCTGCTTCATTAGCAAGCACCAAATTGCTTGTGAATACTTGATAACTTGTTGAGTAGTTAGTAGCCTAGAATCTTCGTAAAACATGGAATCAACATTAAAAAACAAGGATTTGACAGGTAAATTTTATTCAAGTTACTTTTGTATGAAAAACAAGCCAAGTGATAGGCCTACAATGATAAGCCACTTATTTAGTGGGTTCTAGTAACTGCGCATAAGCTATGGCGCTTGAAGGAATTGCTGGTAGTGTGTTAATGTCTAAACAAAACGCTGTTGATCTGCAATTCTGATAGACTTGAAATTTCTTTCTGGTTTAGCTACTATGTCTTATAATAATAAGTGAAAATTACTGTCTTATTTGCTACAATAGCCTAAGTAGGGTAGGCTAAGTGGTTTTCAGTTTGTAGCTTTTTTTGCTTCTTTACTTGTGAAAGCAATGCAGCCTATCACTTATGGTCTACTTGCACTGAATATGAACCAACTGAAGTAGGCTAACAAGCTGGACTGCCATTCAATCAGGGCCATAGCCTAACTTCGTCAGTTGGGGCTCCGATACAATTATGAGGCCTCCATTTGTTTCTGTGCTTAGGCTATTATAGAACGTAGAAATGACGCATGTAAAGCTCGCATGAGCTACACACCACGAAACACCGGTGTCTATCGTTATCAATTCTTGCTACAATCAGCTGCTGACAAACATTTATTGTTACTATAAGCTTATACCTTGTTTTGGCCGCTTTTAGCTCAATTGCCCAACGGGTCAACCTATTGATAAAGACGTAGGTTATGGGCACACACTTCCCATTTGCCCAGATTCATCCAAAAAAAAAGGATTTCCGCAGAAGTTTGGTGATTAGGCTACTTTAGATATGAAATCGAAGCTACGTTTTAATCTTTTTTTCTGACCACAGAAGGATTTCAATTATTTGTTTGATTAGTGTCTTTGCCGAGACACAGCCGCAAACTCTGGAGCGGTGTCGAACCAACGTCCTTGGCGAACGTCACACAAACGTTTTCATCACTCAACCATGCAGTTGGTACATTATTATAAATTGTTTGTACTTAATTAGAGTTGTATAATGTTAAAAAGTTTACTAAAATTTTAGACAACAGTTAGTTGGCTAATAATTTAATAAAATTGTATTAGCCTAACCAAAAAGTATGGTATTGGGGATTCCACTTGCGCTGTAGTCCAATTTAAAATGAATGCGTGTGTGTTGCAAACTTGTGATGTGATTATTTCTATTTCGACAAAAAGTAATAATTGCCAAATATACATAGGCCTATATGCTGTCTCCATAGGCGCCGAGTTTTCAAAATAGCTGGGCAGGCGGGCAAACATACACGCCGACTTCCGGGGGGGCCGGGGGGTGGCGCCCCCCGTAAACTTATGGTCGAGGGGCAACAAAAATGGTTATTACAAGTGGTGTTTCAAAGGTAAAACACTTCGCGAAAGAAATTTAGATCATTTAAACGGACTTTAAGAATGCTGAAAGAGAAAAACAGCCTACGTTGCTCTTGACCGCAAAACAGCAGCTGATCGCATGGCTTTCTCATACGATATGGAAATTTCACAGTAGATGGTAGAGTAACTTACGCTGCTGGAATAGTCACGTAACTATTAATTGCAATATTAAGTAAACCAGCTAAATTAGAAGCGCTATTTTCAACGAGATCTTCCCGCTGTGAGATCAATTGTGATTCAACAGAACGCATTGTTTAGTTCGCAATGTGTAATTAAATCGAAAACCGATAAAAGAAAAGGTGTTTAATGGGCTTGGTAGCAGATATTGCCTGCATTAACGACGTCTCTTACCACTATTGTCACCGAGCTAACCTGACATCATTGTTTTATGCGGCCGCTAAGGTTTGACATCGACTTCAACGATCATCGCATGTTAGGTAATAAGAACAATTATATCCTACACGCAAAAATAAACAAATCGATCTCTTAAACCTCTTTCTGTTTTGTCTGGTGAGCTTAGCATATTGCTCAACAAGTGCATAAAGTTTAGAATTGACAAGAAATCATTAAATTTGAAAATTAAGTTCGAATCACTGCAAATAAACGTATTCAAAACTTTTACTTAGGACGACGCCATTTCAAACTCCGTAATCTACGTCGGCAATGATTTTGCGGCAGTAAAAATGCGTTTATTTTGAAAACTGCCGAGCTGGAGACAATAGCTTGTCCCGTGTACAAGTTGAACCTGTCTTTTTGAGGTGACAGTCACTTGCGAACATCTCGACTTATACTCGACTACTCGAGTATATAAAAGACTGTAAAGACTTTCGATAAAAAACAGAAAAGAAAACACTTCGCCGTTGTTAGCGCTTTGAAGGTAAGCAAATAGCAAAACGAACGAAACGAGGTTAATAAAACTGATGGCGGGTTTCCAGTCTGCTTAAAATCATGATTTTTTGCGTTTTATTTCGATAACTTCACTGTCTTGGTCGTTGTTATTCACTCCCACGAAAAGGAAATGAATCGGCTTGTTTTCCAACTGTTCCAATTACACTGGTCAACAGCAAATTTTAATCGAGCTCGTGATTGATTGATTCTAGAAGCATTTTGTGCGCTGATTTCAAAAATGTCTTTATTTTTTTCCTAGCACATCATGTTTTCTAGATATTCCAATTTTAAAATTTTGAAGACATGCCACATTTACAGGCAAGTAAAGCAGTTTTTTTATTCGCAAATTACGTGTGACGTCATAATAAAACAATGGTAAGCCGTACAATTGATGAGCTGGAGCCGTACAATTTTATGGCTTTGTATATGAACATTGCATGAATCGATCAAGTAATAGAAGCTAACGATCAAACGAACAATCGTTGATGGCCCCCTGTGAACTACTTGAAGTTGATGGCCCCCTGTGCTTTTGTCATGATATTGAAGAACTTTTTCACAAATTGGGAGAAGTACACAATCCTCATGAGTGGCGATTTTTCATCGATTCCTCGAAAAGAAGCCTGAAAGCTGTTCTTTTACATAACGGAAATGAAAAGCCATCCATTCCCATAGCACACTCGGTGCACCTAAAGGAATCTTACGAAAACATCGAAATTCTTCTCAATGCTATTAATTACAGGGATTATGAGTGGAGTATTTGTGGAGATCTGAAAATGATTGGAATCTTAATGGGGATGCAAGGTGGATTTACAAAGTACTGTTGTTTCTTGTGTCTGTGGGATAGTCGCGCTACTACTGAGCACTACCAGAAAAAGGATTGGCCAACAAGAAGCTCCTACAATCCTGGAAGAGAAAGTGTCCAAAATGTCCCGCTAGTTAATCCTGACAAAATTCTTTTGCCGCAGTTACATATCAAACTCGGCTTGATGAAGAATTTTGTGAAAGCAATGGGCAAATCAAATTCAAACGGTTTTCTGTACCTCTGTAAGAAATTTCCAAAACTAAGTCATGCAAAGCTTAAAGAAGGAATATTTGTTGGTCCACAGATTCGAGAAGTTTTAAAAGATACTGACTTTGAAAAATCACTCACTTCATCAGAATGTCGAGCATGGCAATCCTTTAAATGGTTATGCTCTAACTTTTTGGGAAATTTCAAGGCTGCTTCCTTCAGAAAAGGTGTTGAAAGGTTGCTCTCAACTTACAATGACATGGGCTGCCGCATGTCCCTCAAGATTATTTTTCTTCATTCCCACCTGGACTTTTTCCCTGAGAACGTTGGTGCAGTGAGTGATGAACAAGGTGAAAGGTTTCACCAAGATATCCAAAGCATGGAAGCACGCTATCAAGGGTTCTGGAACGAAAGGATGATGGGTGATTACTGCTGGATGCTGCATCGCGATGATCCAACATGTACACCTAAACGAAAATCATATGCCCAGCGATTTTAATGCAGCAATGTCTAAGTGTCTAAGTGTCAATGTCTAAATGTCTAAAGATGCTCTAAAGTTAGAGCGAAATGCATATGCCAATAGGGCTCTGCTGATTTTCCATGTATTTTGTAATAAAGAATGATCAATGTCTAAGTGTCATTGCAACATTCTAAACACTATCTTTGGTATCATGCTGAGCGTTTTTCTTGGGTTTTTGTTTGTTGGTTATTTGATGTATGCAAGGTGTTGCAGCTGATCTTGTGTAGCTTGTTTGAAGCGCACATTCAGCGTCAACCATGACTGTTTGAACTATAATACAGGGAGCTTAAAAACCTGACACTTCAGTATTGTGCTAGCTCAAGTATCTAGTACCTCAGACAAGGTTTAAGAGGCATTTTTTGCACTCTATAGTGTCTATGCATACATATGCAACTAAATAGTGTTGAATCTGTGAAAGCAATGCACAAATCAGAAACACTCTGCTCTCTGAAGCTAATCTAAATTTGAAAATTGTAGCGACAAAATCTGTATTTGAACCCAATATTGACCTTTCTAGTCAAAAATTTTCAGACCAATAACTTTAAAACCTGATGTGCTAGAGCAAAACTAGCGCCAGATTTGAAATCAGCAGCAAATTGTGGTCTAAGAAAAGTTACTCCCATTCTCGATTAAAATTTTTTTTCAAATTTTGTTAACCTGTGTTATGAGCTAACAATATCAAAATTTTTACAAGGCGTACTACATGCGTAAAACTAATCATTTCAAGCAGCGGTTCTAATAAATTCGGTTGGCGACCTAGGTGTCAATAAACAAGACAGTAAGCCTAATCAAAGACTATTTTAATGGAGTAAAACAGCGGTATGTTTATGACGTCATCACCTTTCTCGCCCCCCAAGGTTTTTTGAAAAGTGAGCGCCTATGCGGGCAAACACATACTGACACGTCATAAAGGTTATTTTGTGCGCTTTTTAAAAGGGCGATTTTGCTGGGTTGTTGGGCTAGCCTAGTTTTACATTTAAGTCTATGTCTCCTCTAACACGATTTGGAAACAATAAATATAATTGGTACGCAACAACGTCTGGTCCTGGTAATTCAGCTCCGCATGTTTTTTTGTAATTGGTACGTGCGGGTTGCAGAACAAAAACTGCAATACTGTACTAGTTCCATAATTACATTACTATTGTTGATACAACACGATAACACACACACAATACATCGGTGGGTTCATACGATAAGTCGCTCCTAGCGGGCGCACAGATAAGACACAAGAGATGCTGTAATGCAACGCAGAAGCGATTTTACGGCAATTCAGCTCCCGAGAAGCCATCTAGCGATAAACTGCGCTATTGAAACGAGCTTACATTGAATCTACAATTAGAACAGTTATATAACAAAGGAGCAGAATTGCAACTTATGACAATCAACGGGTTCATCCGGCCAAACCAACAGGTGTGCACACTTTAATATCAGTGACGTAACAGACGCAACTGTGATGATTGAGAACACAAAATAGAGCATTTTGGCAGCAGAGTTAATTGATAACGTCGATTGAGAGAAAACTACTCCTTTGAAGAACAATGCTACAGTTTTTACAACGATTTAACATCTGGCGATGTTAAAACGATGTAAAAGCAGTGGAAATTGCGGTCAGACTTTTGCCGCAAATGAAGTTCCTTGCAGGTTTGCGCAATTTACTTGATTTATAGCACTGGGCTACGAGTGGCAGAGCGGAGACAAACGGCGCGGCCGGACACTTTTGCTCGTTTAACAACGAATCAACGTTGTTTAACGTTGCATGAATGTAACAATGGCAATAATTGACGAAAATTAATCGCTTAATTAGTAGGTCTAGTAGGGCCTATCATATGGCGACAAAACTCTGTGAATAAGGTAAGTAGGCTAGTATCAGAAGGGGGCAGATGGTTACAGATATTTTGGGACTTAAAATTGCATTAAATTTTTTTTTTAAATTCTTGAAATGTTCGGCGGGCGCGGCCCGCCTGGAACTCGGCGCCGGTGGCTGTCTCAATATATTAATTCCATAGAAATAAAAAAACCGAACCAAACGCAAACATTAAGTGGCTAGAAACCTGGAGTGACTAAAAGCATAGGGTAAGCTAGGACAAAAACATCAAGTAAGAAACGGAAAAGCTGCATGAAAAAAATATACTATTTCAATAAGAAATGCCTATTTCAAATAGCCTACATTTTTTCGTATGTGGTTGCTTGGTTTTATCTGTTTATGGTTGAAGAAAGTTACCTCTTTACCAAAATTGCAATATTTATAAGGTTGCAAACTTTTTACAGTTCACAAGAGCACTGTCAGCGCATAAAATAGCTTGCCCGATGCTCTGGGCTACCGCCGTGTGACACACGATGAAGAAGCGCATAAAATTTCGTTAATTTCATAAACTGGACTGGAGAGCATGCAAAGGTAATGTTTGCAGTTATTGCGTGGTACAGCGATTCTATTGCAGGACGTCGCCCAGACTTCAACAACGCTAAGTGATCATTTTAGCATGGTAGCAAGTTTAATTATATTAACTTGTGTAATCGTTATTTGTATTTTGGCCTCCAAGCGCACAGATTCGGCCGCCGAGAAGAAGCTCCCGATAGGCTACGATGGCTGCCGGAAAAAATATGAGTTTTAAGGCCTGGTTCAACGCTCAACTTTTTGTAGTTGAATGAGTTTCGCTTTTAGCAGCATGATCGTTGCTTACTTCACAGTGTAGAAGTGTGAATGTGTGAAAGTGTGAATGTAGAAGTAGAAGCGTCACAGTGTGAATCTACACTGTGAAGTAAGCTCAACTTTTTTCTGAAACTATCACAAAACAATATTTCTTGCTGGCATGTGAGAGACTTTGCAGGCCTCAAGAGACTTTGCAGGCCTCAAAATTAAAGGCGGCCATCGCCGCGATTAACCTACAAAAACTGACATTTTGTCCGCCGGGTCTTGCCCTTCTGTGGGCCGCATTTGTCCATCATGAAGTTCCGAGAAAATTTTTACGCAAGCGGCCTTGTGAATAAAGTACGGTACTTTGCGACTTATAATCACAAAGGATTAGAAAGTGCCAGTCAAAACCCGATAAATTACAATACACACTCACACTGTTTATGCTTGAATTGCTAACATTATTGATTGACCAAGCACCTGATGTCTGATGATAAGCAGGATGCAAGTGACATCACAATACAGAATAATTAGTGAATGCAAGTGAAAAAAAAGTTTAACATACAAACGCAGCTGCAAAAAAAGTTTCAAATACTAACAGAGTGGAGAAATGTGGAAGCCGACGACCAAACATGGGCTACCGGCAAGGCCTCTGATAGTGCTGCTTGTAACTGCCTACTACGGAACGACATGTATACAACCAAAACTGTGTTTACAAGATCATATGCAAGAAATGCAGGGAAAGCTACGAAGTCAACATGATCCGCCCACTCCACTCCTGTCTGAGAAAACACCTTAGCTCAGACAAAAGTTCAGTCTTTGGTCACCAACAACAGTGCTTTGCCTATTTTGAATTTACAATCATGGCCAGAAAAAACAGTGCTGTACAGTTATGGCTCAAAGAGGCCATTTTCATAAGTAGACACTAGACAGACCCTAAAAATCAACAACCGTGCCGAAAGGGAAGAACTACATTACCTAATTTAAGTAATCTATTAATTAATCGATTCAACAAAATTTTACAGCATTAACGGCAAACAACACAGAAACTCCAACAGCCAACAGTCTCAAGCCAAACAAAAGAGCTGCATAACAGAACGACCCATTGACTTCAACACCATTTGTCATAGAACTTGACTAGGAAACTGTGCTCCGAAAACTAGTGCATTTTGCTATTATCACAGCAAACCATTCCAAAAATGAAGAATTTTGGTCAAAAAGTAAGCATTTTAAAACGATTAAAGCAATTTTTTGATAACGCATGCATCTTTATTGCTTGAAATCAGTTTTTACTCATTTTTGGCTTTTTGCGTATATATACTCAGGCCTTAAAACTCGTGTTTTTTTCCGGCAGCCATCGTGGCCTACCGAGAGCTCCTTCTCGGCGGCCAAATCTGCGTGCTTGGAGGCCAAAATACAAATAATTGTTTCAACTGCATTACCGAATACCGCTTTTCATAAAACCTGACCACTTATTCCGTTATGATGTCACCACTGAGGGTGTGAAGTCACTAACCCACAGCGTTCTCAACTATGAAGACAGGTGCTTCCCCTCGGATGTCAACTAATCTAGTTCTTCTTTTTAACAACGATTCAATGTCCGACAACATTGAATCGACGTAAAAACAACAATATTGCCAGCGGATGTAAATTAGCACTTCGGATTATCACTTTGTTAAAATTAACGTCGGGAGTTGCGCTGATGATCGCAGCTGGATATATTCAATACAATAGCAAATGTTCCCGTGCAATACAACAGTGGTGATTATGACGCGCTGACCTAATTCTGCGTCACTCTTTGATACTACATATTTTCAGCATTTAATCCACGATCATTCTATTGCGAAATTAAATAATGGGCTACAAGAAACCGGCGGCCAAACTTGGCCGACTGAAGAGGTGGCACCGGCGGTCATTTAAGCACTATTTAGCGGCCATGGCCGCGATGGCCGCCGGCTGCTTTAAGGCTTGTATACTTACAGTCCTCTAGACCAGTGGTTCTCAACGGGGGCGGTACCGCCCCCCCAGGGGGGCGTTTTGACTTTGCAGGGGGGCGGTATGATTATTTCGGATTAAGGGGGGCGTTTTGATTATTAGGGGCTTTCTGGTTTAACCTATCTACCGCCCAGCGTAACGATTTCTTCAAAGAGCTCATATCTTCGTGGTAGCATTTCCTACCTCATAGCCTACCTGGTGGAAAAGGGATTCAGCTGTGTTGTTCTGCTACATATCAATCAGCGAAACCCACTTGACATAAGTTATCCATAAAAGGTGATCTTCGAATGTTTCTCACTGGCTTTACACAGGATGGGAAGAAACTGGCACTTTCTCACCAAGCCCAAAGTTCAAACTGACTACCAGTAGGCCTGTAGCCTACTGTTTTCATGCTCGCAAATATATATTTGCTTTTCATCAAATATAGTTACTAGTCTCTAAAACCCTTACAGCCTGTTTCACCTTAAAAGGGGGGTCATCAAAAGGTCCTTATAATAGAAATAGAATTCTATTTCAATAAGGACCTTCTGATGATCCCCTTTTTAGGGTAAAACAGGCTGTAAGGGTTTTAGAGACTGGTAACTAGCCTATATTTGATGTAATTCGCTCTGCTTGGCTTTTTGCTGACATGGAGCACTTTTTGTAGTATTAATACTATTTATTGTTTTATATTTGCTTTTCGTAATTAATCGTTTTTGTTGGGGGGCGGTAAAATTTTGCCAGTTCATGAAGGGGGCGTTGGGCCAAAAAAGGTTGAGAAACACTGCTCTAGACCAAGGGTCTTAAACTCAAATTGCTCTGAGGGCCAAATGAACACTTGTAAATAGACTCGAGGGCCACACCACACAATAAGTCAATTGTCTCTTCGTTAGCTCAGTGGTTACGCGCTCCATTCAGTGGTTCGGCTCTCGGGGTGTGCACTTGAGCAACACATTTCAGAACTGCTCTCCATTCAGTGGCACTTAATGGATGGAATAATTCCCGACAACAACACTTCAACAATCGAAAAACTTTACTCTGCCAATCTCAGCAACTGGCCCTGCGTCAAAAGCCTCTACAAGTATGCGAAACTACCAGGAATAACCTATCAAGGCTTTGTTAGTCTGAGGGTAAAGATTCAAAACAAACCAATAAACAAAATAACACAGTGAAAACGCAATAAAAAAATACTGTACAGTAGTAAAAACACACCAAGAACGTTAGATCGCAAGAAAAATTAGTAAGAACAAAGAGATAGAAAAACACTGTACTAACGCAAAAAAACGAAAAAAAACAGAAAACACGTAAACGAAACGACGGACTTGGAGAGCTAAAATCTTGCAATCAACTTTTAAAAACCCTTGCTCTAGACAATGCAACACGATTTTTGCAAACTCTTTAAAGCTTCTTATCACTGATGCGTGAAAATGGGGCTTCTAACTTAGAATTTTTTATTAGAAAACTATCGTATGTATATGTTACAACTCCTGTACCTGGAAAAAGGCAGCGCACCAGACTACGGACACTTCAGTTTGGTTGCCGGTGCTGGTTTAGGATCGGCCGCCTTGGTTAGTGACGTCACAAAACTCTGTGACGTCATGCAAAAAAACGCAACTACTTGTAAGAAGGGTGCAAAAACGCGGAATAGAAGTAAAAGCGGAAAGCCTATTGATTTTTAAATATTTGTAGGCATTATTATTGATCTAGCGCTAACTTAAACTATTACTATTTTGTACCAATTCTCAGCAATTGAATTTTTACAATAAAAATACTTGCTTTATTATGTTATCTACAAAACGAGCAATCGTGGTTCAATATGATTGAGTCTGATGTCGTGGTTTGATCGTGGTTTGTGGTTTGAGTCTGATTGCAAATAAATAATAATAATATGAGTATAAGCCGCCCACAGTTTCATGTGATCGATGAATACTGCCTCCACCAAATATGCTGTAGCTTTCTCATTTCTCCTTGGATTCTAACAATTTTACTATCGTTGGATGGCATTATGATTCATCTACTCGAATAGATTAATTGCCAGTCTAAAGTAGGCATTACATTTATGTAGCGCTAACTAAAACTTTACTATTTTGTACCAATTCTCAGCAATTCATTTTTAACAATAAAAATACCAAACCAACACAAATTAAAAGAGTATGTCTTGGTTTATTCATATGTTAACTTTCACATTTATATCTAATCCACAAAACGAGCAATCGTTGTTCAAACGTAACCGCTCGACGAAGCTTTTTATCAAAACAATGCAAACACAAAGCGATCAGTTTCGAGTGTTCAATACAAGCCGCCCACAGTTTGATGCGATCGGTGAATAGTGCCTCCACCAAATATGCTGTAGCTTTCTCATTTCTGCTCGGATTTTAACAATATTCCTATCGTTGGATGGCATTATGCTTCATCTACCCGAATGGATTAATTGCCAATCTAAAGTAGGCATTATATTTATGTAGCGCTAACTTAAACTTTACTATTTTGTACCAATTCTCAGCAATTCAATTTTTACAATAAAAATACCAAACCAACACAAATTAAAAGAGTATGTCTTGTTTTATTAACCTAACAACTTTCACGTTTATATGTTATCTACAAAACGAGAAATCGTTGTTCAAACGTAACCGCTCGACGAAGCTTTTTTCCAATGCATTTTTCAAGGCGATTCGATCGTGGTTCAGTATAAGCCGCCCACAGTTTCATGTGATCGATGAATACTGCCTCCACCAAATATGCTGTAGCTTTCTCATTTCTGCTCGGATTCTAACAATTTTACTATCGTTGGATGGCATTATGCTTCATCTACTCGAATGGATTAATTGCCAATCTAAAGTAGGCATTACATTTATGTAGCGCTAACTTAAACTTTACTATTTTGTACCAATTCTCAGCAATTCATTTTTTACAATAAAAATACCAAACCAACACAAATTAAAAGAGTATGTTTTGGTTTATTCATATGTTAACTTTCACATTTATATCTAATCCACAAAACGAGCAATCGTTGTTCAAACGTAACCGCTCGACGAAGCTTTTTTCCAATGCATTTTTCAAGGCGATTCGATCGTGGTTCAGTATAAGCCGCCCACAGTTTCATGTGATCGATGAATACTGCCTCCACCAAATATGCTGTAGCTTTCTCATTTCTGCTCAGATTTTAACAATATTCCTATCGTTGGAAAGCATGATGCCTCACCTACCCGAATGGATTAATTGCCAGTCTAAAGTAGGCATTACATTTATGTAGCGCTAACTTAAACTTTACTATTTTGTACCAATTCTCAGCAATTCATTTTTTACAATAAAAATATCAAACCAACACAAATTAAAAGAGTATGTCTTGGTTTATTCAAATGTTAACTTTCACATTTATATCTAATCCACAAAACGAACAATCGTTGTTCAAACGTAACCGCTCGACGAAGCTTTTTTCCAATGCATTTTCAAGGCGATTCGATCGTGGTTCAGTATAAGCCGCCCACAGTTTCATGTGATCGATCAATACTGCCTCCACCAAATATGCTGTAGCTTTCTCATTTCTGCTCGGATTTTGACAATATTCCTATCGTTGGAAAGCATGATGCCTCACCTACCCGAATGGAATAATTGCCAGTCTAAAGTAGGCATTACATTTATGTAGCGCTAACTTAAACTTTACTATTTTGTACCAATTCTCAGCAATTCATTTTTTACAATAAAAATACCAAACCAACACAAATTAAAAGAGTAGCCTATGTCTTGCTTTATTCAAATGTTAACTTTCACATTTATATCTAATCCACAAAACGAGAAATCGTTGTTCAAACGTAGCCGCTCGATGAAGCTTTTTTGACAATTTTACTGACGTTGGAAAGCACGATACTGCATCTACCCGAATCAATTGGTTGCATGTCCATTGTCCAAGGCAGTAGCGTATTTAGGGGGGAGGATAAAGGGCGATGGCCTCCCCCTAATGATCAGGTAAAAAAATAAAATACAAATTTTGCAAAAAAAAAAAAGTTGTAGCGCAATAATTGCTTGGATGATTCATCCTAGCGCGGGGGGCGGGGTATACTTTTTGCAATGTAATTTATCAACAGTTTTTCTTCCTTTTCTTGACAATTGCATGGCACAAATTCACGCTAGATTCAATGAGCACTGCTCAGCTTTTAAAGTCAGCACATTTCTGCCTTCATTGATTCATGAAGATGAGGACTGCACTGGATAGATGCTACTTCAGATGTTTCTCATCAAGAACAAATCATTCCGTAAAATGGGTTGACATTGGCCATCAAGGGTGACTTTATACCAAACCAAAAAAAGGTTACTGGTTAACTTGAGCAACTTAAAATATTTCTGCAATATTTTGGTCATTTGCATAGGTTTGTAAATATCCTCTTTTGTGTGTTTTCAGAATTTTTTAAGAAAAATGTGAATTCAGTTGTTCACTCTGGAGGATCCAATATGGCCGCCAAATAACACCAAAAAATAACTTTGCAAACTTTTACCTGGCACGCCAGTGTCTGACCATACTGGGTATGCCAAGCATTGACAGAAAGTAGGTCTTAGCTCTAGGTTCAGTATTAATTATGTAATTTGGCTGCTGAGCATTTGCTTCTTTCACCTAGATGGCTATAGTCACCCCTTGACATGTAGAAAATATGGTGTGACTTTGGCCACTTTTGTATGATGTTAATCCACTTTTTGTCGTTTATTACAGGATTTTAGTTGTGTTAGTGATCCATTTTCATCAATTTTGGCTTGATGGAGTGCAGATTAATATTTCAAAAATTGACATGCCTATAGGAAATACAAACGGAAACCAGGTGCCAGGCCATATATTAGTGGTACATTTTCGTTCGATTAACTTGATATTTGATACGTAATCACGAGTGCTGATTGTTGAAAGTATTTTAAAAACTCTGAAAGGGGCCAGTGACACCCCTTTTTGGGGTTGGCAATGAGCATGTCTTGAAAAAAGATTACTGCTTATAGTTTTTTTAAAACACTGGAGTGAAAACCACTTATAGTTTTTTTTTTTTTTCTAACTCTACGCAAGGACCAAATGACTTCAAACTTGGTAACATGTAAGGGCTCTTGATAGCCCTCAATATGGGTTAATTAAAGTTTTCTCCCAGAACCATTGTAAAATTAAAGTAAGCGGTGTCTCATAACTGGACCAAAGTCACCCCATTCTACTTCTCGTATTAAGACAGGCGATGTTAAACTGCTTCAAGACGTAAAATTTGATGCTGTTAAGACTACTGATTTCTGCATCATTAACGGGTTTCTATTGTTTAATCTTGAAAAGTGGTGCTGCTGCGTTTGGCTAAATGTGTAGCCTACTATTTTTGCTTGACCAACTGAATCTTGACTTCAAAAACTGCGTAGGCCAAGCACATTGATCCAACATGTCTGGAATAATTAAAAATGTTCAAGCAAGATTCAATTAAAAGGAATTAGTAAACACTTTTTGCCTATTGCCTGCATATGGATATTGGTTTGGTTTGGTTTTGAATCTTTATCCTCGGACTGACAAAGCCTTGATAGGTTATTCCTGGTACTTGTTCGCATACTTGTAGAGGCACTTGACGCAGGGCCGGTTACCGAGATTGGCAGAGTGAAGTTTTCCGATTGTTGAAGTCTTGTTGCCGAGAAATTATTCCATTCACTAGGTGCCGCTGAATGGAGAGCAGTCCTGAAATGCGTTGCTCAAACGCACACCCCGAGAGTTGAACCAGCGCCGTGTGATCTTGAGCCCGGCGCGTAACCACTGAGCTATCGGGGCTGTTTGGAGTTCATGGTGTTGTCCAAATGTTATATCACTTTTGGAGTAATTGATGTTATAATAGTAAAGTTTAAATTAGCGTTAGATAAATGTACTGTATACCTTGGACCAGTGGCGTATTTAGAAATTTTGTTAGGGGGAGGCCAAGACATTGTGTCAGTCAGCCGCGCAGCGGCTGAATCGGCGGCTGGAGTCCAATGGGGGTCTGGGGGTAGTACACACGGGGTAGTCAACGGTAGTACACAGAAAGCTCAAACTTGATGAAAATGGCAGTTAATTGGTTTGAATTTATTCTACTTGGGTTGAAATTAGACTTGTTTGAGCCTTTAAATAGGGGTGGGGTATATCAAAATGTCATATGATGCGTCAGAACGGGGGGAGGGGGTTAGCTGAAACTGTCAGATAAGGGGAGAGAGGGTCCAAAATCAAGAGCGAATCCGCAGAAGTAAGTTACTGTTCCGATCAATGAACCAACAAAAGATATGAAACACTTCAGAACATAAACAATAAGTTAGTCCTCCCGACCTCGAATACCTTTTGAACATTCTCTGCGATTCGCAATGACAATTTACAGTTTAATGCGATGGCTGTGCTTGGCAAATATATCAATGACTGCATCATGCTCGAGTACAATATCCTTATTTAAATACATCTGAGCTAGACCATCCAAACGTGGCTCGGTCATGGTCGTGCGGTAATAATTTTTCAGGTACTTTAGTGAACTGAAACATCGCTCATTGGAGGCAGTTGTAACTGGAAGCGTAGCAAAGATTCGAAGTAATAATTTATGGATAATTGGATAAGTGCCGAGTTGTTCAGCCGCTTGATACGCATCCACAAGAGTCGCAGGTCGTTTATCCACAGAAACTGCAAGCCAATTCGCTCTCCATCTTCGCAATTCAATAGTAGCTGCAAAGCAATTGCTTGGTTCAACATCCAGCATTCCATGGTAGAAGTCGAAAATCTCGTCGATTGTGCAGTCCTCATCTTCATGAATCAATGAAGGCAGAAATGTGCTGACTTTAAAAGCTGAGCAGTGCTCATTGAATCTATCGTGAATTTGTGCCATGCAATTGTCAAGAAAAGGAAGAAAAACTGTTGATAAATTACACTGCAAAAAGTATACCCCGCCCCCCGCGCTAGGATGAATCATCCAAGCAATTATTGCGCTACAACTTTTTTTTTTGCAAAATTTGTATTTTATTTTTTTACCTGATCATTAGGGGGAGGCCATCGCCCTTTATCCTCCCCCCTAAATACGCTACTGCCTTGGACAATGGACATGCAACCAATTGATTCGGGTAGATGCAGTATCGTGCTTTCCAACGTCAGTAAAATTGTCAAAAAAGCTTCATCGAGCGGCTACGTTTGAACAACGATTTCTCGTTTTGTGGATTAGATATAAATGTGAAAGTTAACATTTGAATAAAGCAAGACATAGGCTACTCATTTAATTTGTGTTGGTTTGGTATTTTTATTGTAAAAAATGAATTGCTGAGAATTGGTACAAAATAGTAAAGTTTAAGTTAGCGCTACATAAATATAGTGCCTACTTTAGATTGGCAATTAATCCATTCGGGTAGATGAAGCATAATGCCATCCAACGATAGGAAAATTGTCAAAATCCGAGCAGAAATGAGAAAGCTACAGCATATTTGGTGGAGGCACTATCATCGATCGCATCAAACTGTGGGCGGCTTGTAATGAACACTCGAAACTGATCGCTTTGTGTTTGCATTGTTTTGGTAAAAAGCTTCGTCGAGCGGTTACGTTTGAACAACGATTTCTCGTTTTTTAGATAACATATAAACGTGAAAGTTGTTAGGTGAATAAAGCAAGACATACTCTTTTAATTTGTGTTGATTTGGTATTTTTATTGTAAAAAATGAATTGCTAAGAATTGGTACAAAATAGTAAAGTTTAAGTTGCGCTACATAAATGTAATGCCTACTTTAGACTGGCAATTAATCCATTCGGGTAGGTGAGGCATCATGCTTTCCAACGATAGGAATATTGTCAAAATCCGAGCAGAAATGAGAAAGCTACAGCATATTTGGTGGAGGCAGTATTGATCGATCACATGAAACTGTGGGCGGCTTATACTGAACCACGATCGAATCGCCTTGAAAATGCATTGGAAAAAAGCTTCGTCGAGCGGTTACGTTTGAACAACGATTGTTCGTTTTGTGGATTAGATATAAATGTGAAAGTTAACATATGAATAAACCAAGACATACTCTTTTAATTTGTGTTGGTTTGGTATTTTTATTGTAAAAAATGAATTGCTGAGAATTGGTACAAAATAGTAAAGTTTAAGTTAGCGCTACATAAATGTAATGCCTACTTTAGACTGGCAATTAATCCATTCGGGTAGGTGAGGCATCATGCTTTCCAACGATAGGAATATTGTTAAAATCCGAGCAGAAATGAGAAAGCTACAGCATATTTGGTGGAGGCAGTATTCATCGATCACATGAAACTGTGGGCGGCTTATACTGAACCACGATCGAATCGCCTTGAAAATGCATTGGAAAAAAGCTTCGTCGAGCGGTTACGTTTGAACAACGATTGCTCGTTTTGTGGATTAGATATAAATGTGAAAGTTAAAATATGAATAAACCAAGACATACTCTTTTAATTTGTGTTGGTTTGGTATTTTTATTGTAAAAAATGAATTGCTGAGAATTGGTACAAAATAGTAAAGTTTAAGTTAGCGCTACATAAATGTAATGCCTACTTTAGATTGGCAATTAATCTATTCGAGTAGATGAAGCATAATGCCATCCAACGATAGTAAAATTGTTAGAATCCGAGCAGAAATGAGAAAGCTACAGCATATTTGGTGGAGGCAGTATTCATCGATCACAGCAAACTGTGGGCGGTTTATACAGAACCACGATCGAATCGCCTTGAAAAATGCATTGGAAAAAAGCTTCGTCGAGCGGTTACGTTTGAACAACGATTTCTCGTTTTGTAGATAACATATAAACGTGAAAGTTGTTAGGTTAATAAAACAAGACATACTCTTTTAATTTGTGTTGGTTTGGTATTTTTATTGTAAAAATTGAATTGCTGAGAATTGGTACAAAATAGTAAAGTTTAAGTTAGCGCTACATAAATATAATGCCTACTTTAGATTGGCAATTAATCCATTCGGGTAGATGAAGCATAATGCCATCCAACGATAGGAAAATTGTTAAAATCCGAGCAGAAATGAGAAAGCTACAGCATATTTGGTGGAGGCACTATTCACCGATCGCATCAAACTGTGGGCGGCTTGTATTGAACACTCGAAACTGATCGCTTTGTGTTTGCATTGTTTTGATAAAAAGCTTCGTCGAGCGGTTACGTTTGAACAACGATTGCTCGCTTTGTGGATTAGATATAAATGTGAAAGTTGTTAGGTGAATAAAGCAAGACATACTCTTTTAATTTGTGTTGGTTTGGTATTTTTATTGTAAAAAATGAATTGCTGAAAATTGGTACAAAATAGTAAAGTTTAAGTTAGCGCTACATAAATGTAATGCCTACTTTAGACTGGCAATTAATCCATTCGAGTAGATGAATCATAATGCCATCCAACGATAGTAAAATTGTTAGAATCCAAGGAGAAATGAGAAAGCTACAGCATATTTGGTGGAGGCAGTATTCATCGATCACAGCAAACTGTGGGCGGCTTATACTGAACCACGATTGCTCGTTTTGTGGATAACATATAAACGTGAAAGTTGTTACGTTAATAAAGCAAGTATTTTTATTGTAAAAATTCAATTGCTGAGAATTGGTACAAAATAGTAACAGTTTAAGTTAGCGCTAGATCAATAATAATGCCTACAAATATTTAAAAATCAATAGGCTTTCCGCTTTTACTTCTATTCCGCGTTTTTGCACCCTTCCTACAAGTAGTTGCGTTTTTTTGCATGACGTCACAGATTTTTGTGACGTCACTAACCAAGGCGGCCGATCCTAAACCAGCACCTGGTTGCCAATATGTGTGTTGCGTTGTTGTATGCTTAGGCCAGACACGTAATGACAAATGCCTCTATCCAGTAATATTTCGGGGTGATGATAGACCTATATTAGTTTCAACTTCTTGTCAGTAGGCCTACATAAAAATCCTCATAAAACAGATACCGTACCTATAACAGGTAACGTACGGTACCTACTTCACGATGGGAGAGGAAGCACAGCAATATCTGCCAAAATATAACGCTTGGTGACGTTCTTCTCATTTCAAACAATACTAATGAAATCACAATCAATGAATTTGAAGTGTTACAACACAAATTTTTAAAAAAAATCTCCAGTATAGTAATGTAATAATACACAGAAACAGATTTAATGCTTGAGAAAAAAGATTAAACTTAAGACCAACAGTAGAAAATTCAAAACAGCTCATGCTATCAGAAACTCTAGCTTGTAACGCAAAATCTACATATTGGTTTGGTTTTCACACAAAAACTCAATCTTTTTCCAATACGGAAGATGTGCTTATTTCTGATATTCTTTACAAAAAAAAAAATTGACACCTAATATTCTGTTTCTAGCTATCAAAGTGTTAAAAACCTTCACAATACAGTAAGACTGCTACTTGGCAGATGCCACAAATCTGTTGAGCTTTCTAGGTGCACAAATGTCACACTTTCACCATAGCCTACTGAAATAACTAAATCAGTTGAAACGTGAATAACTTGATTGATTGTGGGAATCTCTATCCTTGGACTGAGAAAGCTTGTTTGAGAGCCCACTAAATAAACCATTGATTGATCCTATTTAAGTATGTTGGCCCTGATACCACCCAATCAAAAATCTAGTGGTAAACTTAAAATCTCAATGTGTCAATTTTGATCTTGTAGGCTACACCAAACCTGTGAACTGAACCTCGAATTGCTCGAAAACTGACCATTCAGTTGACCTCTTGCCCCTGCACTTTTTAAAAATTACAACAAGCGAGATCCAAGCGTTTTTTTCAAAACGCTGCAACTTGCATCATCAGCGCCCTCTCTTCGCAACAATTGATATTTACCACGTGACCACACAAAACGACCAAGCCAGGTTTTGCTGACGGAGGACAACACCCTGCCTGTCACAACCCATACTAACACTGCATTTCGACTAATGAGCGATGTGATAGCTAAACATTCAAAATGCTGAAACACTTTGTTCAATTGTGGTAAAGTATGCACACCAACAAACAACATTGAAAGTTGAGGTTCAGACAAAACGTTTCACAGCTAGTCTACAGTTTTATGCGAACGAATAATGGCGATTTGAGAGAGAACGCAAAGCGGCTGCTTCAGTCCTCGTGATGTTATGGAAATACAGTGCTGTGATTGGTTCATGCCGATCTTATTTAAATTATACTCCCTGAATTTATATTGTTCAAAGTGTCTGATCTGGAGTAAAAGTAAAAATATACAAGAAAATATTGTTAACAGAAAGAAAACATTACAACTACAGTAATACTGCATATTTTTTTAAATATTGAGTTACATTGGAGTAACAGTTAAAGTTTATCTCAATACATAAAATAAACAGGCTTGCACACAAGTTAGTATCTACTTTTTAAGCCCCGAAATTTTTGTGGCTTTGATGTCGAAACCAAATGAAACTCAAATTTGGCGGAAGGCCTGACCTATTTGGGTCCAAATAAAAAATTGACTTGGAAAATTGTAAAGAAAATGTGTTATAGTGTAGTTGTACTATCCAGTAAAGCATCAAATTATTTCTGTCTCTTCTTATAATTTTTTTAAAATTCTATTAAGGTGTTGCGACCATGGATGCTAACTGTTATCGAGTTAACAATGTTACGGTATTGCGACTGTGCCATATTTTAAACTGATTGTTCTGCTTTAGTATCAAGCACGTTATAAGGTCCGCGTTTTGTCGCTTCTACCTTATTCTAGACCTCTGCTATGTTGGCAATCGGCATATAGGCTATTGTTTGTTTTTCGTTGTGATGGTTAGAAATAAAAACAAAACTGAACTGAACTGCAAGACTAGGCTACAAGCCTACAATCAAGTTTGTTCCCAAATCAACACAGTTAAAAATACGCCCCTTTGCAAAAATCGAGTCATTTATTTGTTTCGATACGGCACCAAATTTGTTTATAGCCTAATGGTTAAACATGTCTCACAGTCAGATTACTGTATTTTCTCATATCTTAATGTTACGTCACATTGGGACCAATGGGCGATAAGTTACAATAACGCCTATGTCTTTTCTGAAGATCAAAGCTCATCACTAGCTCCAAATACTCAAGTGAACAATCGACTTGTTTTGCAAATTAGGAAATGCAAAATCAAGGACTGTCAGACAGTTTGGGTGTGCGCAAGCAAGGTAGCCTATTTCAACCACAACTCTCCATTTAATATTTTAGTGGCACTTAGTGGATAAATCATAGCCTAATCCACAAACAAAAATGCAACAATAAGCGAAGTTTCACTTTGTCAATCTTTCAATCAATCAATCAATGGTTTAGGCTATTTGCCAAAAACAGGAACAGCACATGGTCAAAATATGCAAGTTGTAGGCCTATAGCTTATACCGTAGTAAGCCTAATACACTACAAAAGTGGCACAAGTTTCCATACTGACAGGGAGACAACGAAACGACCATTCGGTCTACTATAGGGCCTAGTCAATTGCCACTCTACAAAAATCGTTTGCGTTTTGTCGCTTCTACCTTTTTCTAGACCTCTGCTATGTTTGGCACATAGGCTATTGTTTTTTCGTTGTGATGGTCAGAAATAAAAACAAACTGAACTGAACTGAAAAAGTGAAAAATGATATAGGCTAATTTTGTCATTCAAGACACAAAAAAAATGGACCGGTAACAGAAACATACAATGTTCGCGCGCTTTAAAATAAACCCTAAAACAGGAGTTTCCAGCCTTTTTGAGCCTACACCGTGGCCCCCTTTGAAACTTATGAAAAATCAATGGCCCTCCTATTTTTTTCAACCTTTTGAAAAAATTAAGAAACGTCATTTACATTAGGCTATAATTTAAAAAAAAACTTGTTTACACGGTAATCGGTAGGCTTACTGGTATTTTTATTAAATTTTTATTTATTTATTTTGTTATATAGTGTTGGAGGACTTAGAAATGATAAATTAATAAATTTTTCCATGGCCCTCTTGAAAATGGCTCATGACCCTCTAGGGGGCCATGGCCCCCAGGTTGGGAACCCCTGCACTAAAACATCATTAATTTTAGATAACGTTTAGGCCACACAAAATTACAAGAAATAAGCAGAGATTAGATTTCCACAACATAGCCTACAATTTACCATTCTCCATAGTTTTGTAAAATTAAGGTTTTCATCTCTTTTTTAAAACAACGAAATGATAAGTTTTTCAAGTTGCTTGGAACCTCTGACCAGATTATTGGTCCCAGTAGGCTACCAGTAAGCCTATGGATTTTTTTCATATTCTGTGTTTAATCTATTTATAAAATAGTTACAGTTAATCTATTTAATAAATATTTAATAAATTGTTTAATCTATTTAAAATATAGTTACAGCTGCGGTTGGATATCTTGTGCTATGATGATGAATAGATGAAACATTTGTGAATCAATCACAATAGCCTCGCCTACTTGGAGGGATAAGCTACTGATTCGTATAAACTTTCTAGCTTAGGCTACGGTACATATGTTTCTTTTTATTTCAATGTTGTATATGTCCGTTAATCAAGACGCACCTTTGTGCCTGCCGCACAACAACTACGGTAGGCCTACTTAAGAACGCAAAAGAACTTGGTTTAAGTGCGGGCTGCGGCACACTGGACAAACCACATGTGGAACACTGAGTGGCAAAATCACACCTCCACGCTCCGTGACTTCATACCCGACGTCGATCCCCGTCCACCAGGGATGTCCCTCGCAAGGCTTGCGTGGGTCAGGCTTAACCGCCTGCGAACTGGCGTCGGCCGCTTTCGTTTGGACATGCACAAGTGGGGCTTGGCTCCTTCATCAGAATGCGAGTGTGGTGCCACGGAACAGACCGCAGACCATGTCATCCACCACTGCCTAACCCACCGGCCTCCACACGGTGCGCATGGTCTGAGGGTCCTGGACGACGAGACTGCTGAGTGGCTGAAGATTTCCTGCCCTCCAATCTAGCCTGGAAAGATTGCTCATACGGGTATGGGATGGAATGGAAGACGTTTTTTCTATCTTTCATCCTGAGATTTTCTTCCATTCCATCTTAGAAACTTTCCATTCCATCTCAGAAATCTCTTCCATCTTCACATTTTGTGATCTCCACGTTGAATATGCCACAAATAAACCTAAAAACCATAGGTTAAATTTAAGCTAAAAATTTAATAGCAGTATTTCCCCAAGGATTACGTAACTTACCGTTTGAATTACTGTTTGAACGTAGGCTACCGTTCGAATTATTTCAGCAAGCAACGTAATATTTTGCGTGTCTTGATAAAGCGTTAGAAAGTTAATGATAGAATTGGGATGGAAGATTGTCTCCCATCCATCATCAAGATCTTTCATTCTTTTCCATCCTTGACATTTTCCATCTTCCATCCCAATATCTGTCTTCCATTTCATTTCATCTTCCATCTCATCCCATTTCCTGCCTTTAGTTTCAAGATGTTCGTTTTGAAAAATAAAGGGTTAGGCTACTGTGAGCATCTATTAGGCTACTATGATTTTCTAGTAGGGCAAAGTGGGGCGTGTTGTCACAGGGGCGTGTTGTCACAGCACGATTTCCATGTGATAACCCAAGCGTATAACTACGAGTTTTCAATGGAAGGCATAGTTTTCAGTTCTCTTTCGCACAAGCAGTGAAGATTAATAAATTTGTCACCACAGCAGAAATTATGAGGAGTGCCATTGAATTTTGGGCAAAGTCAGGTTTTATAACTAAACTAAAAAATGGTCTGGAAAACTAAGGTATGATCATAACTGATCAGGAAAGATACCATTTGTTTGCTTTAAGCCTGCTCTTTTCATCATATCAAACAGATAAGACATGCAAGTAGAGATGTACACATGGTTGTTGAAGCCACGTGATTTCATACCACGGGGCGTGTTGTCACAGCTGTGACTACATGCCCCATGGTGTGCATTTTTGATGTAAGAAACATAAAAAAATATTTTTGCTTATACAACGAGGTAATATGCGTATTTGTTAAAATACAACGCTTTTTTAGAAAAAAAAAAATTAATATTAGATAAATGATACACACATATATTCGATAGTGACACGTAATTTTCAAGATGACATTTTTATTGCTTTTGACAATGGGCATAAACTTTTTACCAATATGTTGTAAATTAATTTCTTTGCATTTCGCATATCTTTTTATTCGTTCAGCCTGTTTTAAAACTATTTTTTATTGGTTTCTGTGATATTTTAATCATAAAGCATGTGCAGAAATTTTGTGACAACACGCCCCAGGGTGGGGCGTGTTGTCACAGCCCATTTACTTGCATTAAACATGCATTTATGTAAAAACAAAATAATCTAGAAAAACTTTAGCTGTAGCTAAAAGAAGTCAAATGATACCTCTTTCAATTGCACTATCTAGCATCTCGATACCATTGGCACAGAACGAGATATATCCTGATTTGTAAAAATTGTGACAACACGCCCCACTTTGCCCTAATTATTCTGATAACTTTTTTTTTGCAATTTTATCAAGCGATCCATGACACTGTTACAGGCCTTTCCCCAACTTGATATACAATAGTCTACTGTTAGAGTGAGTAGGCTAAATCAAAGCATGATAAACAACTTTCACAGTTTCTGATCTACATAATGTCTGAGTTAAATCAAATATAGTTATTAGGCCTACTATCTGAAGCCTTTACAAATTGTTTCACCTAACGGATCATCAGAAGGTCTTATTCAAATAGAAAAATAAATTCTATTTGAATAAGACCTTCTGATGATCCGTTAGGTGAAACAATTTGTAAAGGCTTCAGATAGTAATAACTATATTTGATTTAATTCGCTCTGCTTTGCCTTTTTGCTTGGCATTGAGCACTTTTTGTAGTATTAATAGTTTTCATTGTTTTTAATGTCTGAGTTAAGTAATTTGTTATTAATGAAAACGCTGAGATATTTTATTTTATCTTTTTGTGTAGGCTAATGCATCTGTTTGTTACCAATGTTTTGAACTTTGTTATGTATTTTTTGTTTGTTATTAGCATGTAGGCTATTTTGTTTTTGAAAAATGCATTGATTATAATCTGTTAAGCTTCATTCAGTTGTAAACTTTTTACTTTTTTTATTTCAGTATTGATTTTGTGCTGCAAGTATTTTTTCACATTTGTCGCTCATTGTAAGATTGGTGTCATCTGCAAATAGCTTAACATTCATTTTTGTTGAATTTGGGAAGTCCTTTAGGTAAAGTAAAAAAGGGGACTGTGTGTTGTTGACGATCACTGATATAGCTTTTCAACGATTGTATTGGTAAGCCTTCAAAAAAATGGGTTGAGAAACCTATTCAAATATATATAGGCTAGGATGAAGGCAATCGGTAAAAATCCAGAAAGAAAATATCTCCAAAACGAAAATATCCTTGCAGAGAATGCCGATGTCATTTTTTACCGTGTTGTTGAAAATATCGTGAGAAGTGAAGTTATTTCATGATTAAATAACTTCAACATAAACAGCCTACCAAGTGGGTTATTGGATTTTCATCATGGTCGGTTTGTCCATTCTCTAATTGGTGAGACCTGGTGTTTGTTCTGCTAGCAGGAATTCCCAAAATGTTGCTCCCTCACGCCAGTCTTAGGCTTTCTGATGTATTTTTTCTTGATCAAAGTTAAACCTGTATTTATGAAATAAAACTTTCTACAATATTTTGAATAACGCGATAAAAAAGTAACATTTTTTGGGGATTTTTTTCTTTCTAGATGTTTTCACTACCATTATTTACAGCTATTTGTTTGTTTAGATCAGGAGTTTCTAACCTTTTTTACACCGTGGCCCCTTCAAATAACCAATGGCCCTCCTATTTTTTTCAACCTTTTGGAAAAATTAAGAAATGTCGTTTTAATTAAAAAATTTGTTTATATAGTAACCGGTAGTTAGAATGATAAATTACAACACACAATAAACATGATAGGCTAGTAGCCTACATTAATTAGTTATTAGCCTACATTTAGGCTATGCACTAATTGATGTGATGGTTAAGCTTGTTTTTGCTCTGACAATGTCTTAATTGCTGGTTTGGTGGTGGAAAGAGCAAACCGCATGTCATATTGATTGATTGAATTTTCATCCTCGGACTGGGAAAGCTTCTTGAAGAGCTTAATCCTGGCAGTTTCGCATAGGCTACTTGTAGAGGCTTTGAATCACTGACGCAGTCCCGGTCACCCAGATTGACAGAGTGAAGTTTCCGATTGTTGAAGTCTTATTGCCGGGGAATTATTCCATCCATTAGATGCCGCTGAATAGAGAGCAGTCTTTGACGTGCGTCGCTCAAGCGCACACCCCGAGAGTCGAACCAACGCCGCTTGATCTTGAAGCTTCTTCGTTCCAGAAGTACAACGCTAACCAACTGAGCTATCGGGGCGTACAGCAACCAATATTGAATATCCAACACACTGCGTTGCTTTGTCTTCAGAAGTAACATTGTTAAAAACTCACATTCACAACCATATGTTGATTGGAAAGGCAACAGCAATGGCATGACAATTTCATGAAGCTTAGGGTACGATTTGCTTAGTTTTGCCCAAAATGTGGTCAAACTATCTTTCTCAAAGCTCAATCGGGTTGCCGTCTCTTCTTGCAGTTGCAGGAGTTCCCTTTACGCACCATCGTTTGTGTTTGGAATATTAAGTTAGTAACAGGACAATGCAAAGGATCTTTTACTGCAATATAGTCCAGTCGTTGAAGCGAAAAAAAGGGCCGAACCTTGACTTAATTGGTGTAAAGCTGAAACTTTGCACATTGTTTCTGTTGATTATGTACATTGATCAAAAAAAAATCCCCGTGAAAATCTTTTGGTGAAAAAAAGTTATCCGCCTTTTTTTTTCAAATTGGCGGATAAATAAAGTTTGAATATATTTCCGAAGTATCGTCATACTACGGCTTCTTTAAAATATGATATTATCATTTTCACAATTAATAAGCAAGTAGGTAGGCTACTCAATAACAACTATATTTGACTTTAAACGAAGTGACATTAACAAAATATAATATAATAGCCTAGGTACGCTATAATGTATAATAGTTCCAAAAACGATAATTTTGTTCATTTATAGTCAGGTCAATATGTGGTTTGACCCCAAAAAATTCCTACAAAAGGTTTTCCAACGTTTTTTTTAGTATTTATCATCAAGAATAATATATTAAAAATCTAGAAGAATCAGAACACCGGAAAGTTGTCATTTTCAAGATGGCCGCCAAAACAGTATAATGCCAATAATTCACTTAATATTCATGCTAGAGCTCTAATTCTGGCGTCTATCCCTAGGTTTAAGGTGGTAAGGAATTCATTAAAACAATTCAAAATGAAATTAACTAATTAGTTTAATGGAAAGACTTATTAAGTTATATGAAACAAAACCAATAGTGAAACACTGGCACTACAAGAATCGCAAACCACTTATTAAGTTATTTACATTCAGTTGCTTAATAAGTCCTGGTCATCATCTTCATCCAGTAGGGGAGACTCGGGTAAGTTGGCCCAGCAAAATGAAAAATTGAATTTGTGAGCTAATAAAAAAAACATGTGTTAAAGCGAATGCTATTGAAGAGTAGAGAATTTATTACTCTAGAAGTGGACATATTCTTGCATCAAACCAACATTCTTAGGTATGTAATTTTTCAAGTTTTCCAAAAAAAATTAAAATGGACCATCTTGCCCGCCTGTGCAGGTAATTTGGCCCACCATGGAAGGTAAGTTGGCCACCTGGCCAACGTGTCCATCTCTCGGTATGATAAGCAGTGGAAAAGCTATCTTTCTTCTCAATTTTACTTTCTAATTATTGCTTGGTTTTATACAGGCTACAGGCATACATACATTGTATGCAGTCATGTACCGGTATGGTTTATAATATAATCTACTATTATAATGCAGTATTTTATCCCAGTAAACGTTTTTTGCATTACACCAAATAAACTTTGGATAATAATGAAGGCTGCATCAAATATCATGTAGCTGAAACGGCATGCTTTTATCTTTTATGTTTCTAACGATACTGATAGGTAGAACCTTGTTTGCAGTACAAACCCCCATTTTGCATGGGTACCAATATCGGAACACTTTTTATTGTATCTCCGAAGCGGGGTACGTTTTAGACCGTCGCTTGAGAAGTGGTTGCATATTTTTCTTTGACTCACACCATTCCTCAACATTTTTAACCCCTTTCATACACCTGCTGAGACATATTTTTGCGATTGGTTATCTTGATCTAGTTACTTACCAATATTCTATCATTACAATGTGGGTTAGGAATAAATTGTCGCAATCTGTGGGGAAGTGAATTATTGTTATTGATTGCTGATGTAAAGCCGCGATTTACTTACTTTGGATACTTGATGCTTCAATCTTGAAACAGTAAATCATCGTATTAATTAGTCCATTATCATTCTATATAATCCCTCATGAAGGCAAGTTGGCCATGGTGGCCAACGTACCCACCCACGAAGTGGGCCAACTTCCCTGCATGGCAACCATATTGTAAAAACTAAAATGTATGTCAAACTACCGAGCTTCTAACAACGGCTTCACCGTCAAAGTGAGCCTTAATAACTACCCTAGCGTTGCACTCACTAAATAATAACCTTTCTTATACAGTAAGAAAAAACTCACACGACATGTAAAAAATTCTAAAATCCAAAAATTTTAAAAATCACAATTTTTCATACAAAAATGGAGCTCACAAGTTTATACTGCTTGCCAGAGCCTCCGAACCTGGTAATAAGGTAGTTTAAACAGCATTTTCTCGGTATGTGTATGATACGTCACAATAACTATTGTACTTAAAAAATTATTTAGAGTGGGCCAACTTGCCCACTGGGCCAACTTACCTGAGTCTCCCCTAACGACTGATTGTAGCCTACGTATTGTCACAGGCAGTGCCGGTCTTTGGGGTGTGCAAACCGTGCGATCGCACAGGGCCCGAAAATTAGGGGCCGCGCAATTTACTCAGAAAATGCAGTAATTTTTGTCATTTCCAATAAAACATTCAAATATCTCAGCCAGGAATTACCAACAAGAAAACATAGAGACTCAGCTTTATTTCTGAAAAATGCCAAAGAAAACATGATCTTATCCTTTTGCTATGCCACCGGACAGCACCATTTTACAGTAATATTCATACCCAAATTTTTGTTGAACATGCTCTCAGAATGCACCAAATTCAAAGTAGTTTTTCGAAATTTTCTGAAGGGGTTCCCCCAGACTCCCCGCCTCTGGGTGTCGCCTTCAGAGAACACACCGTCAGGCTTCGCCCGCCGGCCGTCAAAACCCCCTCCTACCCTTTCAAAATACCTAGCTACGCTACTGAATTGGGTCATTGTCATTGGGGCCCGAAAAGCATATTCCGCACAGGGCCCAAAGTACCCTAAGACCGGCACTGGTCACAGGCATCAAGTTTCACTGTCCACATGCTGAGGCACGGGGTAGATTATTCTGCCTACAGCTACACCTGGCAGTGCTACAGGCAGTTGTGCAGTTGCAGTGGATAATTAATCTATAAGAGGGAATCTGGGTCCGAATTCATGTCCGACTCTGTTGTCACAAACTGACTGCCTTCCAGTTTCCAACCCCACCCGCAAGTTTCCATATCACTCTCCTGTCCTAGCCAGACCATCATGTGGTAGTAAACCCTTAGACAGCGAATGTTATGTATCGCAATGGGCGCACATAAAACACGATTACTATTATTATTATTGAGTGCGTCTATGCTTGGATAGCAGATGGAACATCATTTTTGATGAGCCTTGTCGCAGTTTTAATTATTTCTCTCTTTTGTGACTCTTCATTATCCTCATGCCTTGTTTTTAGGTAGCTTAATGAGATCGGAGGATTTCGGATGTCTTCTCTCTCATAGTGACAATGTCATGAAGGCCATGACCTTCAGCCATATAAATAGATTCACCGTATACTGTTTCTATAATTGGGTCTTCAGATATTTTGATCCATAAGGAAGGCAATCATCATTTGTTAAAAACTCTTTCATTTTAGATCTGAGGTCTGATGTCGTTAACTTTTCTTCGTCATTCTGTTCAAGATGGGAACACATCTTTAGAAATGCCTGGTCCTGTTCCTCATCCTTTTTCGGCCCAGATTTTCGACGTTTTACCTCAGGTACTCTGCCGCATTACAAAGTTACGTTAAATCCATATATAAAATTAACACTACAAGAATGATGGTATAAACCGTCTGCAGCATGCAAATCGCCACCGTAACATTCAATACGACCTTTCACGGCGAATGACCAATCGTCAGAACGTCTCTCACAACACTCTAATAGGCTATAGTCCTTGCAAAAACATCTGTTTTAACAAAACTAAAGCCAGGTCTGTCCGTGAGAACTCGAGTCCCACACAACAAACAATGAGTCTTACTGCCGAAATTGCCATCAAGAATTGGAACACTTCGTTTCCTCGTGACGCAGGACCCACTTTCCTCTCTGTTCTTCTTAAGCTGTATATCGATTGGGTTGGTGTAACGTTTAGGCCTACGACAGTCTATGTGTACTTTTCGACCAGCTGTCGCAACAGTGTTGTCCCCTCTACTAGCACTGGCAGCATTAATCCCATCAGCACCCTTTTGACGCAGCATACTGGAGGCTTCAGAAGCTTGAATTTCCTTGTCACAGATCGTAATTTCTTTGCAGGCATTTTCCCTGAACCCTTTTCCGTGTATCCGTAAACTTCCTCCAGCAATCACGGTGGACCAAAACTTTGCCAAATGAAATAATTGCAGTATGAAACCTACTTTTAAATGAGCACCAACACTAACTTCATAAAAATTGAATAATTCAGTATTTGTACATCCGCCATTTTGAAAAAAATGGCGGAATTTCGAAAATAGCGGATAACTTTTTTTCACCAAAAAATTTTCACGGGGATTTTTTTTTGGTCATTGTACACAATGAACAGAACCAATGTGCAAAATTTCAGCTTTACACCAATTAAGTCAAGGTAAAACCCTTCAACGACTGGACTAATAGTGTAGTAGCTTGATCTGGTATGTGAAGAAAATACTTGCTCAATTCTTGCATCAAATCTCCCAGGTGGGCATTTTTATTAAATTTTAATTTATTTATTTTGTTATATAATGTTGGGGTGGACTTAGAGATAATAAATTTAAAAAAATATTATTTTTCAAATTTTTCCATGGCCCTGTGGCAGGAAACAGCTTAATCCGTTTTCGGGATTTTGCTCTATTTATGTAACACAAACCTAAGTTGTTTCTGGCAGAAGACAAAGGTCGACTTGTCTTCGCTGAGCACCCCATTGCCAAAAATGACAAAAAAAAAGATTTTTGTAGTGGTATCCATCTTGAACTCTGAGCGTTGCGCGAATTTTGGAAATGAAGAGGATGTCCGATCAAGCTCAAACTTTCAGGAATGTCGTTTTATGACTATTCGCAAGAAAGAAAGTTTGCAGCAATGAATCGGAGAAAAAGTCCAAATTTCGACCCACCCTAATGTGTAGCCATGTAATTCTACTTCACGCTATCACAACGAACGTTAATAGTTAAACCTTCAAATTCTGAAGTCAACTGCCTTTTTGCTTGCTTATGTTGTTCTAATTAACGCATGCGATTAGAAAATGTTGAGAGCTGCATCTTCGTTAATTAAAAACTAGATGCGATTATCCAACAAACAAATACGTATAAACAATATAGGTTGACATTTTATTCGAAACATAACACAAAAGCTACTCAGATACAGTAGATAGACACGGAACCTGCCGAAGAATGTACAAAATTACAAATACTAGGCTATCACTGACCAACAAAATAGAGTCACCGACGTATGAAAAAACAATGCACAGTGTCACTCTGCGTATAACGATATCTGGTATCGCATACAAACACAAAAATATACTATCTGGTCTGTTATCAATTGACTATGTTTACTATAAACCATATATTTTTCACACTGGTGACATTTTAACAGCGAGAGTATCAGAATGCGTTTAAGTTTACCGAGTCTTACTATAGAGTAAGATCAGATCTAGGAGCTCAAAAGATTATTACGGTTGTTCACAAAGCACTTCATTAGGTCATGTCATTTTTACTCTGAAAGTACTGCTTTTGCAGCATATGTAAACTCAAATAGTGATTTTTGTTGGTTTTTTTTGTTTGTTGGTTCAGGGGCTTTTAATTTTTGAGTTCAAGTTCGGTAAAAAACAGAGAACTCATTGCATTCATAAAACTGGGTAATATGTTGATTGCAATCTCATTACGATTATACGTAAGTGGGCCACAAACTCACAAAGTGCCGGTAGATATGAGCCGGAAGCCCGGAACTGCTAATTTGTAACAGAACAACAAATCAATCAGGATGAAATTCACCTATTTAGTAGGAACTCTGAAAACAGGGTGAAAATATTTTCGGTCTACTGCATGGCCGTTTCTACTACCAGTAGGCTACTGGGAAAACTGGCCGGGAGAGCGTTTTGCAGAGCAAGAAGTTGACATTGATCAAAAATTATTGGTCCAATTGGCAAAAAAATAGTCAAACTAAATTAACTAAAAGTGTGAAATCTGTTTTTGACGATCGCGTAGCCTACGCGACCTTGATACAAATGAACTAACCAGGCCACCTAATTCAAGTAGTCCAAAAGTACTCAGTGATGACACCAACAGTTGCTTACTTACAAAAGTAAAAAGTACACAATAACGAAGTACTTGAGGGTTTAAAACAATAACGAAATGATCTGCAACCCCCAAGCAGTAACAAACAAACATTTAAGTTTCTTGAATTCAAGATTCTTACGACATTTTACAATCAAATTATTTTTCTATGAATATGTTGAAAGTATGAATTTTAATTTGAAACTGATACGGGTTAGGATAAAAGTTACAAAAAAGCACTTAAAACATCTTACAAAGTGTATTCTCAATACTTTCGAGTGGAGATATCGCAAAATAACAAATATAATATATAATTTTGTTCGACCGATAGTCCCATTACTTTGCCAATGATGGCAATCCCTCGTCTTCGAGGATGATGGTCTTTGCAACAACAACAAAAAAAACTTTGCCAATACAAAATCACTGATCACAAGCACCACAAAGAGATGAAGTTCACAAAAGATCGTATTAAAACCAGAAAACGGTCATTGTCGTCATATACTATGCACTCGCCGCCATCACGTTGCTGTTAAGTTAGTAGGCTACAGCATTGTAGTC
Source organism: Aplidium turbinatum (assembly GCF_918807975.1). NCBI lineage: Eukaryota > Metazoa > Chordata > Ascidiacea > Aplousobranchia > Polyclinidae > Aplidium > Aplidium turbinatum. Next base: position 15,981,381 of record NC_137480.1, on the reverse strand, counting down.
GCTAATCAGACTTTAGGTTGAGTAAAAAAAAATCAAAATACATCCCGAGCTCATTGTTACTAATGTAAAATTAGAATAAAAAATTATAGCCTTAACTTGATTAGTATGTGTAATTGTGTATACTGGTGTTGATTTGTGACAATGATGGAACGTGCAACGGGTGAAGAACTAAGATTCTGGAATCAATCTATCGTCAATATGGAGTGTGTGAAGCAACCCCTCTCTCCTGTTACCACTCGAGATCGCTTTAATGAAGCACGAGTGACTACCGACTTCAAAATGTGTTTCTGTCCCCTCATCTGTGAACGCTCCCTACAAGAAAGCAGAATGCTGTAAGTGGGCATGTTATTATGGTTTTAAAATTGAAAAGCGAAATGTATTTATCAAATAACGTAAAGCAAGCGTGGCTCCAAGTTCCAACTAATTAAGAGAAGAGAATTGTCAGCTGCATAGCCGACTGGTGAGAGCCCTGGAACGGCAACCGAAAGAGAGCCAGTTTGATACCGCTCAAGGGCATGCGGCTGTGTCTTTGACAGGACACTTAAAGGCATGCCTGAAGGTGGACACGAAGATTGGCTTCCTTGCCTTCCCGTCCACTTACTCTAAATCTTCAACCACCAGGTCTAAGCCTGGATACGACAAACAAACAAACAAAAAACAGAAGAGAAGACACAGCTCTCATTAAGTGAAGTTTTGGCATTCACGAGAGTCGAAGGGCCGGTTTCTTTCACTCGGCCGCATTTCTTTCAACAATTGCGTCCACCCGAACTATTATTCCCTGAGGCGGCGTCGTCGACTAACAGCTTGAGCTGGGAGTCGAACCAGAATCGAATGATTGGAAAGCAAGCGTCATATCCTTTGCGCCATTCTACTGCTTCATTCAACGTTTATAAAATACGCTTGTTACTTTATGTCAGCAAGGCGGTACTTTGTCAAATATGTACAATTGTACATCGAAACAGGACTTCGTGCCAGAAGTAACGCCAACATGACTTTCGTTGTTATTCATAGCAGTCAGTTGGATGAAGTTTGAAACGCAAGTAATTTTAGCTGTGACAAAGTATCGAATCAACAGTTTCGATTCGTTTAAAGCCGATTAGTTTGACAAGTAATCGCTCAATAAACTATTGGGTCGATGAAAATAGGTTTAAGAATATGTCGAGTTACGACATAACGCTACGTACATAACTATGTCAAAGGCGCAATTTCACGTCAAGCCCATGGTGATCAAACTAGTTGTAAAACAAGACCGAATGCATATCCCACTGATATTGCGCACATGCTTGATTTCGAACAACATACCTATCTTACCTTAAAAATTAGCGTTGTAAACGGAAGAGGAGTTTCTTGTTTACGTATAATCCGAACATCAATGTATTATACTTAGGGTCTGCTACTATTCGGTGAGTCCGATTCGGTGAGTTCCTAACCTCCAACCCCTAACCCCTAACCCTAAAACGGCAATGATAATTAGGCTACGGTACCCAATAATTAAAAAAAAAAAATTGAAAAAATCCCCCGTTAAGGGATCGGACTCACCGAATCGGACTCACCGAAACGGGCCATTCCGTTATACTTATGTGGTTCACTGGGGCTTATATTTAATGACGTCAGTGAAAGTTAATCAAGAAGTGACAACTTACCGCGGTTTCTAACTTTTCTCCATTGCACCAAACGTCCATCGTATCTTTTTCTGAAAATGAAACATTGATTGGACTCTCGTTAAGCTGAACACCCTCACTTATTTTTGGTAGGTAAGAACACTTTTTAAACTGATACAATGCCAGCAAATATTAAAAAAATCGAACTTCATACGATCCTTACTTATGGCACTTGCAATGATGTTTTACTTGTTGCACAGTTAAACAAATTGTATAATGTGTATAACTGTATATAGCATACATACTCTGATACTTCAAAACAATTAAAAAAAGGGTAGGGAACAGACGAATAAAAAAGAACTAAATGACGAATAAAATCTTACCTAAAACAATCCTGGTTTCTTGTCCGCCTAAGGAGAGAGCCCACGCTTTGCTTGTCTTGCTTTTGTTTTCTATGAATTTCTTGAGACTTTTTCCGTCAACACTTAAAGTGTATTCGTAAGCAAAGCCACTGCTGGCGTCTATGTGAATGGTAGCTGCAAAAGCATCAAAAGTGAATGTATACATTTATACAAACTAACTTAATATGTGGATATACGTTTGTAGGACCAACATTATAACAGATAAGAATGTATATATAACTTCATTTACAAATAACGTTTTTCAGTAAAAAAATTTACAGCGGCTTGTTGCATATTTCAGGACTCTATGAGTGAGTGCAATTTTTTGAATTTTATATTTATTAGCCTACTGTAGTTATTTTGCAATTGTACAGTACCTCGAATTTTTTGTTTCCCAATCTCAATATCTTCTTTTCCTACTAATTTAAACATCCAATCATTTCTACGGATCTCCTGCATATAAACATGAATCTATGAAGTAACCTTTTCTATTTTGGCACATTTGCGGTGGTTGACAATTTTGAATGGTCAAGCGTATGGAAAAACAATCGGGTCTCGGTATTCACCTGACTGTTGAGAGATGCTCAGAAAAAAGTTCATGCAGTTAGCACAAATTCTGGAAATTTTTTGTTGTTTAATCTAAGACACGACAAACTTAATTGAAAAAGAAATCGTAGCCTAGTGATAAAGGGTGATAACAACTCTAGAAATATGTAAATAACACTCAGCTTTGGCCAATTTTCTGGAGTGGAATTATATGGAGATATGCTTACTTTAAGACCATCTCAAAGAAAATAATACGCAGTCAGAGAAATATTTTGAATATTAGTGTCTATATTCTAGGTAGTATTTCAAATGAAAATAATATTGAATATCAAATGCAGATGCCTGAAAAGGACGATGAAAGTAATGAAACAATTAATGAAAAAGTCCATCACCTTTTCATCTACATAAATTACTCGCTTTCCAGTTGTAGTTCCGTGCTCAAATTCAACTTTGTGAACCCCGTCACTGAGCGCAACATCCCATGTGGCCACCAAATCCGGAATTGAGTGTCTTCGTTTCAGTTTGTCCTTAGACATTGTAGTTGAGCTGTGAGGCTTCACATATATAAGAGCGTTTCAAAGGCTACGCTAAAAAGCAACCTAAGTGCAAATCTAAACAAGCAGCGAAAAACGATCACAAAAAAATTGTTTCAAATAAAAGTAAACCGCAGCAAAATTCCCTTTGTTGATAAGGCAACGAATTCTTTTTTGCTTTTGCAATGAGGAAAGATATAACATTATTGCATTAAAATGTGTGCTGCTTTAGCTTAACATTGTGCTTACATGCAAGATAAACGGTAAAAGGCTGTTTTCGTGCTATCAAAGTGAGCATAACCAAAGTAAGCTTTCTACTCATGATGCAAATATCAAAGTTCTTCAATATAAGTTTTATTCAAGTTCGACAACTACATTGCTTTTAGACGATTCAAAGTGGCTAATTTACAAACCACTCTTATATTCAAGATCTAATGCACACAAGTGCTTTGGTAAACTCGAAGACGCATTTAACATTTTCGTTTTCAAAAACATTTTCTGGGAAAGGCTTTTTTTATACTATCCAAACTTGATTAAATGTTGAAAAATAAAATGCAACATTTTTAAGCAAATATTTTTTAACGTTTTGGTTACGGTACATCTGGCCTTCAACATATGGTATACTGCAGGGCTGTAGAGTCGGAAGGATTTAGGCGTGTCCGGAGTCGTTGAAAAAAGGACTCCGATTGGATGCAAAACGATTAACAGCAAAATTTTTGTTTGCAATCTTTTTTCAAAATATTGTTTCTTGATCTCCGTATGGAGCTTTACAACTTCACCAGAAAATACAGGGTGACCCAAAAAGATTCGTACCCATGAAAATTTCAATTGTGACTTTGATTGAAAAGCTATTTATTTCAAATTACAACCACACATTATTCAGTCACTGACCAGAGTTTTAGCTTTTTCTGTCAATTTTTAGTCAATTTATGGCTTTCCCAAGATGTGTTCCAAATGTGAAAAAATCAAATGAAACATGGGTACGCATCTTTTTGGGTTACCCTGTAGAAAAGTTTGTTCTTGATGGTTTTTATGAAAGTTGCCGTTTAATTTCGATCATAACAAGTGAAAATAAATTGAAAAAAAGGTAAAAATTCAAAAAAATCTTGCAATCCTCTAAATCTGGCAACACTTAAGGCGGAGTAAGCCCGGTATAAATCAAGAAGTCGGAGTCGTACATTTTTCGCCTGACTCCACAGCCTTGGTATACATGAGTTCTTTTTCCTACAAAATTCAAGATGAAATGTGAGCAATCGCTTAATACAAACTACAAACAGGACAACACGAATACAAAACTAAACATCAAATATGATTTAAACAACAACAACAACAACATTAAACATGTGAAATTATGAAACATCAAAAAAATGTTCATGACTCTTTTTAAATTCGTTCTGTTAAAGTCAAGCAAGAAGAAAACGTTAGGATAAGAGTCAAACAGAAAAATACAGAACAATTTATTTACTAGAATTGGTGGCAAATATCGCGAAAGGAGAAAGAACACATTCAATTATAAGAAAAGGTTGTGGCGATAAGCAGTCAGTATAATCGAAAGAAAGAAATAATCAACAATAACCGAGTAATAACTCTTCAATGATTAGGCCTAACCTAATGCATCAAAATACATGTGCGTTGGACTGGAAATATATATTGTGAAAATTTGAAGAGACGGGGCAGTTTTACAGTACTGTACAACCAATATTTTGTTTTAAGACATTTCAGCCAACTGAGCCAATACAATGCGAATAATAGGAAGTTTATTATCATGATAGCAATTTTTTGGTAGCTCACATAGTTTTCTTCAATACACAAGCCACTGCAAAAACCACTTCGAATTGATCATCAGTTCATTTTGCACTGCGACATGACTTAAAAATTCAATGGTAAACGCAAATTTGAAATAAATAGACGTATACACCATTGGGAAAATGTAAAAAACATCCTCTATGAACCCGGTCACTTTCCGGTTCCTTGAATGACCCATTCCTTTTGACACAACGGACATCGATTGTTTTGCTCAACCCATAACGACATACAGCAGTTGTGGAACGAGTGATTGCATTCCCCCCACACGACTACACATCCATCTTGTTTGTTGTCATTTTGGCAACGGAGGCAAGCATCTGCACAAGAGACGTATCTTCAATACACTTTATAAGTGGGTTTTGTTAACAATTTAATCAAAGCATTTTCTTAATACGTTTACTGCTGTTTCCACTTGAAACTATAACTATTGTTTATTTATCCTACTGCACCATTTTAATTATTAACATTACTACATTGCATTATTATTATTATATTACAACTAAGATAATTTACTAATCACATCCAAGGGCAACTTTTTTACAGCTTCCTGAACACTTAAAACCAATGTGGTACGATCACAGCTGTGGACATTTCGGACATATAAGAAAATTAAGACATTCTGGAGATATAGCATGAAGCAACTTTTTTGAAAATTTAATGTTGACTGGGATGGTACAATGTAAACGAATAAAAGGACGACAAAACATTGAAATATTTTGACAATATCAAGCAAATTACGGTAATAAAAAGTATGCCAGAAGTACTAGCAAAAACAAAAAACAGAGCAAAATGGAGGGAGTTCATATGGGAGGCCACAGCTGATCAAACATGATTAATCTGTTGAAGTGGTATGATGTTTAGAGCCGTTGCATGGATTTTTAACGTTACTTTTACTAATTACAGTATTATAAATATGTGCTAAAAGAAAAGTGTAATACAACACTTGAAATCAATTGAGCTATATTTAATTTATTGCAAGGTATATAAACACCAGGCCGCAAAAGTGGTGACGGAACGACCTCCGGCCAAACTCCAGCCACTTTTTTCAACTCCGGCACGAAACCGGAGGTGTATGTGCATTGTGCAAGCTGTGTGGGTGGCTGTTAGTCAGTTCATGACTATGGATATATCTTTTTTTTATCATTGTAGTAGTCTACTGCAGCAATGCAAGAATAGGCTGCACAGTGCACAAGTTAACTGTAGCATTGGTCACCCGTAGCGGCCAAGAAAAAAATCTTTATATATCTAAAAAAATTGTTACAATTCTTTTTCAAAGAAGGTGTTAACCTAGCATCACCAACACAAAATATTTAGCAGTACAATGTGTTGCAAATTTGCAATATTGAGCTATAAAAGGTCACTTGATAGTATTTTTTGTTTCATTTTCTTTGCAAACATTCATTGTACTCTTCCAAAGTCATGTACTTTCCAAAAATCTTTGTTGTGCATATGCAACATAGGGCACTATGGGGAATGTAAGGGTGAAAAAGGGCCAAGGAAGTCAATCAAAAATCTTCAGTATCTTATGAACAATATACTACATCGGGTGGATAGAAAACATTGCCAACTTTGAAATCTACTCAAAGTTCATTCCTGTGTCGATCCTTTCAAAGGACACTAAACATTTCCATGAGGCACCTTTTTAAAGCGCTTGGTGAGAGTGGTCTACAACCGCATGGTTGGAACATTCATTATATAAAGTAGATGTTAACAAAGGAGGCCAGAACCTCCGGCCGGAGTTGCAATTTTATGGCCGGAACATCTGTTTTTTTATTGCTACAAATAGTTGCCCTGCTACCAATCAACAATCATGCTCCATTACCCATAACTTGTACTCTACATATAGCACAGATATCACATTCCACATCCCAGTTCCACACTGCCACTGCATTCCATTTTTTAAGTGTAAAAAGTTGATCTCCTTGGCTATCTCCACTGGGTAATGAGTCTTCTGCTTTAGACATATCTCATTAATAAATTCACTTAAGCAAATTTTATGCCTGAAAAAAGTAATCTAGATGAGTAAGTTATCACCGCTGATTAAAAAGATATAGCCAATAGAAGATAGTTTTTGATATTCACATTTCACACCCTACAAAACACATGTATACAATAGCAAGCTATATACATAAACAACTTTAATCAGTTATTTACTAAAAATTGGTAAAATATTTAAACCCTGCATAATTGTTCTACTAAAAGTTGGCAATTTTTTAGCAACAGTATAAATAAGTTCCACATAGAATTGCTCTCATGCATTATTTTTCACAATAAATTTTTACATGAATTTGAAAATTTCTCCAAATAATATTAACATATAACACTTGAAAAGCAAGAATTTTATGCAACATAAACCCATCACAAATCTGCATTATTTCATGATAACTTGTGTGTTTACAAGTTAATTCACAGAAATCTGACAGCCAAGAAATATTTTAGAGCTAATGAATAATAAGCATACCATTTTGATAACCATGTTGTCATACAGTACATATGACAATGATTCAGTGTCCACATATTTAAAAGACTGCAAGCAAAATAATGGCAGTGTAAACACATGCAAGAAAATCAATTCAATAATTTGCAAAATAAATCCTTGCAGGAATGCAGCATTTTAATTTTTCAAGCCCACTTATAAGTAACTGAGTGGAACAAGCATAAAGTAAACTAACAACCTTTACTGGTTTTGGTCAAATATGATTTGCTGCAAAAACAATGCAATGAATTTCCCATCAAAAAGTGCTCATTAGGTGTCATATTGTGTCACTGTGTTGGATATAGAAATGACACATTATTAAACAAAACTGTACAAACCAGGCACAATTGTGGCAATTCAGGACTGAGCATACCAAATTTTTTACAACATCTTAATCTTCTGACTTAACAAATCAAACAATAGCTATTTGGTGTTAAAAACTTGGCAAGTGTTTTAAATTATCAGAAACTAATTTAACTTTTTATTGTTCATTGCACCAGTACATATAAATCTAACTACACCACCAAATTGGTGCCGTATTGCAGCAAGTAACCTTCATAACATATTTAATCGGAATGGCCCGATTCGGTGAGTCTGATTCGGTGAGTTCCCTATTCGGTGAGAGCCTTTTTCGGTGAGAGCCCTATTCGGTGAGTTTTTTTTTTAAATTATTGCGCGCCGTAGCCTAATTATCATTGCCGTTATAGGGTTAGGGGATAGGAGTTAAGGGTTAGGGCAGTGATTCCCAAACTGTGTGCCGCGGCACACTAGTGTGCCGCCACAAATTTTTAAGTGTGCCGTGAATCTTTTTGGAATTTTGGAAAAGAACTGTATAAATATTTAAAATAAGCCATGCAGACAAGCATATGCGACTTAAAAGCGCTCTAACTGCTTCAATAGATGATAAATAAACAGATGTGATGATGAAACCAACTATGGCATTGCCGATAGAGTAGGGTAACTGCCACGTCATGATTGGGCTGCTAAAAAATACATTCATTACGGGTTTATTGCTTCAGGACCCGAAGATAACCAACAACTTTTCTGCATTATCTGCAATAAAGCCTTATCTAATGAGTCGCTTGTTCCCACTAAGCTTAGCAGACATTTGGAGAAGAATCATCCAACATTGAGGGCTAAACCAAAAGGATATTTTGCGAACCTGAAGTCCCAAACAAGCAGGCAAAGATCAAGAATACTACCTCAAGCTGCAGGAAAAAGGATTGATTGCAAGTTACAAAGTGGCTCACTTGTTGGCGAAACACAAAAAAGCACACACGGATGCAGAAACAGTAATTGGACCGGCATTAGCCGTTGTTGTTGAAGAAATGTTTGGTACCGTAGTGCTTCTCCCAAAAAAGTTAGAGTTCCGTTGTCAAATAACATAGCCTACTGTAACTTAATTTCACGAACGATAGAAGAGCTATCCTCAGGTTTAATGGATCAAGTTTGCAAACACTTTGTTGCTACACACAACGAGCTGTCTGTGCTATGATCTTTACAAGTTCACAAATCTACTGACAGAACTGGGAAATCTCATTTGCTGGCTTTTATTCTCTTCATTAACACTGAAACATTGGTAAATGATAAAATGAATGTTTGTTTTGCAAAGAATTGAGGGACACAATCAAAGAAGACATATTCAAATTGGCAGATGAAAATATTTTGCTTTCTGAGTTGAAATGCAGTAGCTGCTTGAGCGTTTGTACTGATTGTTGTCCTACGATGCGGGGAGAAATAAAAGTCTCGAAGAAAGTCTTTGATTCGTTTTCCGCTCTTAATGAATCACCTCATAAACAAGAAATTCTTCCGCAAATTGTGAGCACATTGTCTGGACTTCAGCTTGCACTGCAACATTACTTCCCACCATTTGGAAGGAATGAAGCAATCTTTCTGCAGAAGCAGAAGAACAGCTCATTGATTTACGAAACGACCTGTTTTTTCAAACGCTGTTTTCACAAAAAAAACTTGGATGAGTTTTGGCTGTCTGCTTCCAAATCCTATTCCATGATCAGTGCAAAAGCAATCGAAACTATATTGCCATTTGCATATTCAATCTTCATGGCCATGTGAACATGGCTTTTCTGTTTTGACTGAAATTAAAAGCTGTAAACGAGAGAGACTGCTTAAAAATAACGATGAAATGCGGGTATGTTTGTCAACAATGCAACCTCATTTCAGTCGTATGTGTTGGTATAAACAAGCACATCCATCGCATTAAAACGTAAGAATAATTTTTTAAGGCAACTTTTCTTTTTTTGTCAGTGTGCCGCAAGCGTTTCATAATTTTTCTAGTGTGCCACAAGCTGAAAAAGTTTGGGAACCCCTGGGTTAGGGGATGGGGGTTAGGGGATAGGAGTTAGGGGATAGGGGTTAGGGGATGGGGGTTTTGGGGGTTGGGTTATTTTTGGGATTTTGGGGTTTTTTGGGGGTTTGGGGTTTTTTGGGGTTTGGGTTTTTTTGGGGGTTTGGAGTTTTTTGGGGGGTTGGGGTTTTTTGGGGGGTTGGGGTTTTTGGGGGGTTGGGGTTAGGGGTTTTAATTAGGCTACGGTACTCAATAATTTTCAAAAAAAAATTCAAAAAAATCACCGAATAGAGCTCTCACCGAAAAAGGCTCTCACCGAATCGGACTCACCGAATCAGACTCACCGAATAGTAGCAGACCCATATTTAATGCATCAAATCCAGTGGAAAATGTGTGATATTTCAGTCATCAAATAGAAATAACTGAATGCTATACGACCAATTACATCAGTGCTAAAGATAACAAATTAACTACTGCATCACATTCATATAAAAACCTCCAAAATATGTAACAGCAATATTTTCATTTTAAAATACTCAAGTCACAAACTAAAAATAGCACTAAGAGAATCAGGAAACATTATGAACTGCAAAATAACACACAAGTGACAATACGCAATGTTAAATTTTTTGAAAAACATCAATTTGTTGTTTAACTTCAGTAATAACATAAATTACTTTCTATGCTTAATATATACTGTATACTGTTGCAAGTACGTACCGGTACTCATTATAGAATAAAATCAAACTTTTTTTTAATGTTATAGCCTACCAAAATGCTTGAAACTTGTATGTACAATCTGAGTGCCCAATTAAATATATACTGTATAATACAGACACTAGACAGTCCAGAAAGGACACAATCCCTTCCTTCACCAAAATATATTTGAAATTACAATTCATCTCTAATGGTGTTTTCTGTTGGAGTAGGCGGTATTGGAACTGGAATAGGATCTGGAGCTTGTGTTGGGTCCATAGCTGGCATCGAGCCAAACGCCTCTTCATCTTCTTCAGAAAACCAAGTCCTGTAGACTTTGATAGGATCAACTTCCCAGTGCTTATGAAAAGACACAGGCTGCAAGTTGCCCAAATAGCCATTGGAGTAATCGGCAGGACGAGCTTGGTGGAATCTAGGCGAGTGGGTTACTGGAATCCCAACTAGGTAAGAAAAGCATTGCCCAAGAAACATGTCATCCGGCGTATCAATTTGCGGGCATTCACAGTTGTTTTTTACCCAAGCATTAATTGCATCCCGACTCATCACCATTCCACCTCCGCCAGTAATATAACTATAACCTTGTCCAGAATTCAGACCATAGCCATAACGCTCTCCTAAGACAATAGGAAGATTTGAGTTGTAGCAGTTAAGCAAGTTGACAAGCTGAGATAAACCAATTATAGAATCATCATCTGCAATGACAAGCCATGGAAATTCTTTAAGCTTTTCATTATTATAAGCATCTTTAATAATTGCTTCCATTTTACCACAATGTCCCCTTGCTGTGTTTGGAACTCCACAGTCAATGGTAGGTATTGTAGAATCAGTAACATTGCTGTAATATATGATGTTAGTAGGATATTGTCCCCATGTCTCTTTGACAACTTGCAACCGAGTCTTGTGAAACATTTGAGTAGTTTTTACACTGATTAATATATTATCGAGACCAATTTTATTTCCACAATCAGGAATTTTGTAATCAATCCATGTTACACAATCTGTACTGTCCTTAGCACCACAGATTTTTTTAGCACAAGTCATTTTAATGCTGTGCTTGTCATTCAGCTGCATAGCTACTTCGTGCTGAATATCAATTTGAAAATCTTTCATCTGATTCTGATCCCATTCATCTCCAATTTTTTTCACAAGAGAGTTACTTAGTATCCATCCAGCATGAAAGTCGGGAAATTGAAATGATTTCACTTTCCCGTCATGGAAGGCAAAATGATGAATTATAGTTATTTCATTGTCAAAAAGGCATCTGCCAAGATATAAGTTTTTGTCAGAATCATAGTTGGGGAGCACATCAGACATTAGTCCTTTAACATCTACGTTAGTACCATCTTCTATAAACATAATCCATTTATACTGCTCAGCATATTTTCTTTCGATATCAGGCATCAAAGGCAAAATTGCCCATGCAGCTTCAATGGGCCATTCACGATGAAGCAATAATACCTTTGCATTCAAATTAAAATTTTCTATTTGTGTTTCCAAATTGACTTTTTTCGCATTTGCCAAGCGATTGTGATATTCATTAGCTTGGCTTCGAATTATAACCAGCAATGAAGAAGTTTCTTCAGCTACTACACTGCTTGCCAAAAAATAAAGGAGCAAAATACAAATCATCATCAACAATGTAAAACAAAAGTATACAGTAAAACCAAAACAAACATTTATAAAAACCTGAAATAAAAAACATATAGGCTATAAGAAATACAATGACATGGCTCATGCAATACAGCAGTCTTCGTGTAACATTAAGCTCACCTCAGGACAAGATGATTTTAGGCTTATTATTAAATGGTTGTCCTTATAAATCAAAGAAAGAATTTTCTAAGTGGTGGAATTGTGCAAACCTTAAAGCAGCTGGCGGCCATGGCCGCTAAGTAGTGCTTGAATGACCGCCAGTGCTACCTCCTGAGTCGGCCAAGTTTGGCCGCCGGTTTCGTCTAGCCAATTATCAAATTTCGGAATAGAATGATTGTGGATTAAATGTCGAAAATATGTAGTATCAATGAGTGACGTAGAATTCGTAGAATTAGGTCAGCGCGTCATAATCACCACTGTTGTATTGTGCTGGAATATTTGCTTTTGTATATACGGAATATATCCAGCTGCGATCACTAGCGCTGTAAGTCTTGTTTGTAATTGCGACGTTTATTTTAACAAAATGTTAATCCGAAGTGCTAATTTACATCGGCTGGCCATATTGTCGTTTTTATGTTGATTCAATGTGGTCGGACATTGAATCGCTGTTAAAAAGGAGAACTAGGTTAGTTGACATCCGAGGGTAAAACACGTGTCTTCAGAGTTGAAAAATGTTCCCGCTGTGGGTAGGGATGGGCAAAATAGAATAATTAGCTATTCTAGAATATTCTAGAATACTGAAACCGAATATAGAATACAGATATCTATTCTAGAATAATTGACCGTTTTTACCATCAACACATTTTAATGATTTTACAAAAACAATGAACATCACAAAATTGCTTAATGCAGTGTAACAAATTTAGGCTTTTTAAATGTTCACCAGTCAAACATGATCTCATCTTGGTGGCAGTTAGTGTTGGGCGATATATCGAATTAAAATTTACGATACAATATCTTTTCAATATCGATATTTATTTCAATTTTGTCCGATGTTTTAACTATCACAGCCCTAACTCGTAACTGCAAACCCTTACAAAAACGTTGCCGAGGCCAAACGGCAAAAGTTAAATTGCTTCGGCAATTGCTTTGAACGTTTATTACGAAAAAAATTGTACCAAAATATGTAAAACGAAAAATATACTAGAGTAGTCCATCACGACCGCATTGTTTGATTTGTTGTGATGTAATAATACTAAAAGTAGCGATAAAGCGAGCAACGCGATACGCACGCTGTTACGGTAATTCACGTTAAATAACTCACGGGGAGGAAAAGTAAGTTAATTTTGGGTTGATTCAACGTTTGAGTCAGCACAAATCGATTTAATTTTCCCAGCGGGTTATATTGCGTAACAACAATGCCCAAAAAGAAATTTACGTTTGTTTTACATCAATTCGACATCTAGCGACGTTGAATTATCATATAATAACGTTAATTGCTCAACCAGGTACCGGTAACAAATTAAAGCTCCCTGCGAGAAGATTGCCTCGATTTACGTATGCACTTACAATTACATAGTTTCGGCACATTTGGGATACTGCTAGCAACACAAAGTCTATTTGATAAAGAAGTAGATGTCAGAATCGGAATCATCAGATGCTGTATCGGAGGATGAGGTTGTCGCGTCATCACTGGAATCAGACACATCAAGAGGCTCATCGTTTGGCTGTAAATCTATACCGTCTTTGCCGTTCGCAATGAAGCGTCCACGTTTTGCGGCTTTCGTGCTTTGATACCCATCCACACGCCTCTTTCGCAGAGCTCCATCAGGGTATTGACTAAGGAACAAATCTATGGCTGTGTCATAACGACTGGCAGGAATTTCTAACCCTAACCTTACAAGCGCTCGTGTGGCCTCTGCATTTTTATTGCTGACGCTAATTTCAAAGACTGAGAAACTCTTTTCGTAATTAGAACAAAAGTATCGAAATATCGAGTATTTTTTCAAATATCGTATCGTTTTGTTTTTTTCAATGTCGCCCAACACTAGTGGCAGTTCAACCTGCACTTGAAAAACATCTCTCTGAAGAAGCAGATGTGGCAGTTACACAAAATTATTGCGCTTGACAAGAAAGATCTCTTTAATGCGAACAACGAAAATCGTACGTTTTTCCTATGCCGGATTGCACTAAATCGATAAACAATTCTACTTTCGCTGCAGCGAATTTGTTGCGACCAGACGGAGTGGTACGGAGTCGATCGTTAAAGCGGTTTCAATTATCTGATTTCATATGCATTTTGAAACCGGTTAGGCTTCACAACCGGTTATTCTATATTCGGTATTCTATTTTGCCCATCCCTAGCTGTGGGTTAGTGACTTCACACCCTCAATGGTGACATCATAACGGAATAAATTGTCAGGTTTTATGAAAGGCGGTATGTAGTTGAAACAATATACTGAGCAACAAACAGTTGAAACAATTCAGTGTCGTGAGATGGTTCCGCAATACCGGATTACAATCCCAATAAAGCAGTTATTGCGTGGTACAACGATTCTATGGCAAAACGTTGGCCAGAGTTCAACAACGCTAAGTGATCATTTTAGCATTGTTGCACGATTAATTTTATTTACTCGTGCTATCGTTATTTGTATTTTGTCCTGCAAGCACGCAGATTTGGCCGCCGAGAAGGAGCTCTCGGTAGGCCACGATCGCTGCCGGAACAAAACACGAGTTTTAAGGCCTGATTGTGCTAGGGTGTCATTTCGCTATAGTGGCATCTGTTGCAAAGTCTCAATTTTAAACTAAGTTACAAGTCGATTTTAACAATAATGACACTTTTTCAGAGGGTCCTTTAGGTGTCACTATAGGCGAGTTCCGAGTTCAGCTGCACCATCTCAATAAAATTTCTACAAATGTGACTATATTAAACAAAGCATTAACCTAGGGATGGTAGAAGTAGTCCCTGCATTAACCAATTTAAAAAGTGCACTTTTTCTGTCCCCATGGAGTTTCCAGGGCCTTTACATTTAGCCTAGGTCTAGGCTTATTAAGTGCCTATTTTATTAGCACAAGCTTTTGACATACACAGTTACACACTTTAACTCTACACTTCACAATATTGATGATCATTAGGGCCACAAAAGTCAATAAAGTTAAAAAATGTTAAGGACCTCGTCTGTCCACGAATCAAAGAATAAAGTTGTTTTCAGCACTTATGGGACTGTTTCGTCAAAATAAAGTCAAAACTTGTCAAATTATGGCTTTTGACAAACTTTTTGTGTTTCTTGAGAGTAAGTTTTGTCAAAATCCTCATAGAAGCATTGTAAATCAGGAACTGCGACACAATTAACCCATAAAAGCAGGAAATATATCACAATGCCTACTTGGATCCGCAGTAACTTTTATCGCAAATTGTCCATTGTTTATTTACTGTTACGTATTTAAATAATTCTTATAAAACACTTCCTCTTCACAAACGTGGTCTTTTCGAAAATCAACAATTTGGATTTTAGCAATAGCTTACTGACATTCTATAGTATAAAAATGCCTAAATCGTCTTCAGCAAAAGTTAGACAGATTTGTTGAGATTTTCCTGGGGAATTTAATGCCACTCCCGGGGGTGATTTAAGGTGCAATTTTTGCGAGTTAATAGTGAAGTGCGAGAAAATGTATTTTGTTGAAAGCCACAGGAAAAGTAAGCGCCATCAAGCTGGATTGGAGCGAAAAGAAACATCGCAATCCAGGCAAACTTTTATTGAACAGTGAACACGTTTGGGTCTGAAATCGACAAAATATTATGTTTGAGTAACTGGTATCAATTCAAGGAAGAACTGTGGCCTCTACAAGCAAGCAATTTCGTTAGGTCAAAATAAAGTCAAAATTTGATAAAAATTAAGTCAAAAAAAAATTTTTAGGTCAAAATAAAAAGGCAGTGGCTATTTGACTGGCGCCGGTCTTTGAATCTGAAACACTGCTTGACCGGTCATGACGTCACTATATAGGCACTTCTTTCTTTTTCTCTTTCAAAGCAAAAGACGAGAAGAGTGCCTATATAAGTTCTAAATTCGACTATTATGTTCAACTGATTGGGTGGCACGTAGGACAGGGTTGCAAGTCGATATTGAAAAAAGTAGGGGATAAATCGATATCGATAGTCAAACAAAAAAGTAGAGAAATATCCGATTTCGATAGCCTCCCAAAAAAGTAGAGAAATATCCGATTTCGATAGCTTCCCAAAAAAGTAGAGAAATATCCGATTTCAATAGCCTCCCAAAAAAGTAGAGAATGAAGGATAGGCTATTTGATATTAAACGCAATTAAAAAAAATACAAATCAAGTATCTGATTTTATACTGCCTACCAGCGTTCCCTTTCTGCTCAATCATGCATAACTTCAAACAAAATGCTTATTCTTTTAACTCCGCTTGATCGGTATTGTTCCAGTATCATTTTTCTGGCATGAGCGTCAAAACATGCTATGATATCTTTGTTTGTCGTATGTTATCAAGTATAATTAAAGGCTTGAAAAAAGTCGCAAAACAATCGAATAAAGAATATCGATTCAGTCAAAAAAAGTAAAGAAAAATCCATAAACAATATTGGCGGAAAAAAGAAAAGACTTGGACGTAATCGATATTGAAAAAGTAGAGAATAGCGCTATCGAATAGCGATTTGGAACCGATACTTGCAACCCTGACGTAGGATACGTCTCCGGTTGGTGTTCCAGAGGGAATGAGTTCGATACTATGCGGAAGCATATTTTTTTTTTAAGTTTTAACTAAATTTTGACCCGAAGTGACTCAATCGTTAGGCTGCTGCATTTTTGTGGTCAATTTTTAATTTCAGAAGCCGACAGCCCAATTTTTTATGTCTTTTCAACTATGAGTAATAAAGTCAGAGTTTTTTAATTTTCTTGAATTTGAGAATTTCTCTGGGTAATTTTTTGTTTGTCATAAGAGGATGTGACCGTGTTTGCCGAACGACGCATTACATTTTTACGCAAACACGTTCACATCCTCTTATGACAAACGGAAAATTATCCAGAGAAATTCTCAAATTCAAGAAAATTAAAAAACTCTGACTTTGTTACTCATAGTTTGTCGTTCGGTCACGCATTACATTTTTATTTACATTAAATTCGACTATCACATGAACATAATAGTCAAATTTAGAACTTATATAGGCACTCTTCTCGTCTTTTGCTTTGAAAGAGAAAAAGAAAGAAGTGCCTATATATAGTGACGTCATGACCGGTCAAATAGTGTTTCAGATTCAAAGACCGGCGCCGGTCAAATAGCCACTGCCAAATAAAAATGGCCCTAATGATCATATAAAGAAGCTAAAGTTCTGCGTAGAATTTACACCAGTTTAAATTTTTGATAACTTATCAAAACCAATTAATGGTTAGTTTGTTAAGATAATAACAGATCATGTTTGAAATATGCAAGCTGTCCTATACACTGCAGAAGTGGCACAGGTTCCTATCAAACATTTTTGATGGCTTGACAACTCGGTAAGTTAGAAACGGTCTTTGCAACCAATGACAACCAAAATAAACTGCTTCATGAACCTCCTCTATAATCAATGAAAAACAAAGTTTGAAAAATCAACAACGCATCACGATAGCGAATTGGTTTTTGTAATTTGTTTGTTTTGTTTTGACAATGTTTTTACCATTTTCATGCGTGGGAAAACAAAAACCGGAAAAATAAAAGTGTGAATTGTTGAATTTGCTTTGAGCTGACGAATAAATAAAATCAATCATCCGAATCATGACGATGATTCGAATAAACATCGGTGCATGATGTCGCAAAAATTTACGACCAAGAAATTTAGAATTTCAGGTTAGATTTTAGGATAATAGTATAATAAAAATAGCAATTATGATCAGACAACCTCTCTTCCAAAATTTACACAAACAGTTGTTCATAAATCTCGCCACCACACAGTTTATTGTAAATGTTCACACATAAAGACCTGCAATACCGCCTAATGCCATTAAGGTGTTGGGACCTTGCCATATTTTAAACTGATTGATTGTTTGTTTGGCGTATCCAGGCTTTCACCCGGTGAATGAAGATTTAGAGTAAGTGGACGGGAAGGCAAGGAAGCCAATCTTCGTGTCCACCTTCAGGCATGCCTTAAAGTGTCCTGCCACAGACACAGCCGCATGCTCTTGAGCGGTGTCAAATCGGTGCCCTCTCGATTGCCGTTTCAGTGTTCTCACCACTCGGCTATGCAGCCGCCAAACTGATTGATTGAATCTGAATAATTCAAATAATATGTTCAAATAATAAATAGTGTACATTCCTGAACCCATCAGTTATCGATTCCTGTTTTAAAACTACACCACTGTCGTTGCTGCAAAACACTGTATACAATTTTTTGCATTATAAGCTCACCGTACGTTTATTAAATGCTCGTGTTTTTGTTTTTTTGTATTGGTTATGAGGTTCAGTCGTCCCCAGTGCTGTATTCGAGGGTATACGGCGGTATACGTAGTATACTCTCTGCTTTTTCGAGCAACTATAGTCAGTGTTGGGCGCGATAACTCATTTTTCAGTTAAGCGATATCGATAATCGATAAACGAAAAATGCCTAAAGCGATAACGATAAACAATAAATCAAAAAAAAGTTAAGCGATAACGATAAACGATAAAATTATCGCCGATAATGTCCGATAACGATATTTTTTTTTGATTAGCGCTGCCCCAATAGCCCCATCCTATGCAGCACAAACTGTTTTCATCAACATGACGAAAAATCGAACATAATATACTGTAAAGGGACAAAACTTTTTGTAGGTTATGCATGAATAGAATCGCGGCAGTGGGTATCGAACCTTCAACCTCTTGATCCAGAATCAAACCACTAAGGTAACCGCCGTGCTTATAATTATTCCTTCAGATATCAGTTGGATGCTTTTATCAATTGAGTTACACTGCCGCTCACGTGCAGTGGGCAAAATAATAAAATCAAATAAAAATACCATAAAAAATTCCAAACTTTGTATTTTGCTTTCTGCTTAAAGGGCTGTTTACAGCAAAGTCGCCTGTGCGCTTACATTTTAATTGTAAAATTCACTCGCGATTGCCGATTGAAGCAAAACAACAAGAGAATTGTTGCATGTGCAGGGGTTCTACGTTTTCATTTTGGAATAAATGTTTATTCCCCTGAAGACAGCAGATACGCTGCTGGCGTAACAAAGCTTTTACGTCATAATGATTTTACGTCGTAATGCAACGTTTGGCTAAAACGGAGAAAATTGAGCCAGCAATCGCTATAGAACAGAATCTTGGTCAAAACTGCGGTTGGGTCATTGCGTAGAAAACGATTCATCAACCACGTTTGCTTAAAACAAGTAAGCTTCCCAAAAAACGCAAACAATATGGGAGAATTCTATTTTGTAGAAAGTTAAAAACAATAGAAATTCATCACGGGTCCCTACATATGCATTTCATTGCATTGCAATTTTGCAACTATAAAAATTATTGTGTTGTCAGGGCCGACGCTGCAGGGGGGGGGCGTGCACCCTCCCCTGACAACGAACTGTGCACACACACATCAGGCACTGAAGAAGAACTGGTTTCAATTTTAGTTTCATTAACTAGGTAGCTAGTAAAAATATATTACCTTTCGTGGCAGGGGCGCGGGAAGTAAGGGTGCTCAAGGGGCTTCATCCCCCCCTAGAGCTAATTCAGCCCCCCCTGGAATTTTTGGTAATTGCTTCAGCCTCCCCTAGAAAATTCTGACAATTTAAGGTAGGCCTACATAGGCTAACATATTTTCAAAAAATTATTCGAGCAATAATTGCTACGATGAATCGAGTTCCCATTAGGCTACGTGTGATCGCGCTCATCATTCGCAATAAAGAGTCGTCAATTACAGGGAGCTATACCTCGCAGTAGCGGTTCCAGCCAGTGGCGTAGCCAGAAAAAAATTTGGGGGGGGGGCCAAATATTTGATGAAATGATGAGAACGACAAAGTGTTTGATTATGTACCAACGGTCCATCGCTACCTGATGTGCATTGGCGTATCCTGGTGGGTTGAGCAAGGGAAGCAATGAAAGTGGTAGGGGGTTAGAGCGTGCCGAAGGCACGCTTATTCTAGGGGGGTCCAGGGGCATGCTCCCCCGGAAAATTTTTGCAAATTTACACTCAAATAATGGATTATAGCGCTTTCTGAAAACACTTTTAGGGTAATATTTGAATGAAATTTATTAGCGGAAAAACAGCTATTAACTTATTAAAGGTAGCTCTTACACACAAACGGGCAAAAACTGCGGCTAAAATCAGAGAACACCAAAAACTCAGCTATACAAAAACTCAATAACTACACAAAAACCCAACAGAGTAAGCCATTCTGAAATTGATCCACAAATTAGATAAAAGAAATGTAAATCGCGTAAATTTTGCGCGATTTACAATTTGCAAAATGTATTGGTGTCTTTCTGTGTGTCTAAAATCAATCCTTGGGGGTGTTAATAGCCAGATGTCTTGGTAAACGTTATAAATTTCTACAAATTTTATTAAATTTTCAACAAAGGGCTCAACTTCGGAGTCCAGTCTTTGAAAATTTGGGGTGGGGCATGGCCCCTTTCGCCCCCCCCCTGGCTACGCCTATGGTTCCAGCCACCCTCCTTACTAATACTAACACGGCGATCCATCATTTATTGGACGTCATTCTGCAATATTCACTTTACACATACAGCATATAACAGCAAGAGATCTGGTTGTTATAACGGAGTGCGGGTCAAACTTAAAGCGTTATGCCCTGGATCGTTATACATTCACTGCAGTAGCTTAATCAATAATCATGCTTTCGATTTGATTTTGCAAAAGGTTGTAAAGGAGGTGAGGCTTATTGCCGATGCCTTAAACTTCGTTCAAGGTGTTGCAGTTGTAATTCGTGAATCGTCTAAACGTAAATCTTTATTCATGCCGTTTTTTCATGTCATGTCCGATGAAGTTGCCGGCAATTCGCTGGGTTTGTGTCCTACTCGTTGGTGCGTTCGTGCTTCTGCCCTCGCTCGTGTTATTAAGTGCTACCCTACCCTGTTGCAATGTCTGACCGGCATTACAGAAGATAGTGCAATGAAAGGAGACGCATGTGCAAAGATATTCGGCTTGGTAAAACAAGCACGCACGATGCGACTTTATTTTGCGATTACCTGCAGAGGTGAAGTTTTTCCGCCTGCAGAAGCCGTCGCAAGACAGCTCCAAAACAAGATCTCTGCTTCTTCAGCTTTGGATCCAACACCATTTTCCGCAAACGGATCAAAAATCTCAGCATAGATAAATCCGTTTCCAAGCTTGTGGAAGCAGCGAACGTCTTTGCGTCTGCCAATAACTTAAAGACACCAAAGGGTCCCCGAGTGAGCAAAACTCCAGCAAAATTTCGAAACACAGAGGAATTGGATGCTTTGTCGTCTGCGGGGGAATAAATGGAAGCCCTTGGTTTGGTTCAAGCTGAGCTTGATTGAAGATTCGACCAGGTGGATCTGTTTACAGCAACCAACAGAGAGAAGGCCCTTCTGAGCTGTGCAAACGGTGAGGAAGGATCTGATACTGAGATCAACTTACCCGATGCCATTAGAAAATATCGTCTAAAAACGGAACTTGCATTGCTCAGCGATGTTGTAAGTGAAAAAACCGCAAACTCCGGTCAAAAGGTAACTGCTGAGATAATATCGCAACTAAACCCTCGAACACTAGATCTTTTCATAGAAACGTGAAAATTCGTGGAGCTCTGCCTTTGCTTCCCGGTTTCAGCTGCATCATCAGAACGTTCTTTTTCTGCTCTAAGACGCCTGAAAACGTGGTTGAGAAGCTCAATGACACAATAAAAAGTTACTCTTCTTGCGTTGATGCATGTCCACCAAAACATTTTCAACAATGTCGATGTCAAAAAACTCATGACACAGTTCATAGGGAAAAACCTGAGCAAAAAGCAATCTTCGGAAGCGTGTGAGAACTCATTTCTACAAACTGTCGTTTTCATACCACTTTCTAATTCGTTTTCATTTTAATTTTCTGAACAGCTGCTTTGTTGTTGCCGTTCTTCGTTTCTTACAAGTTACAATGTGTGTGCTTTGGCGTCGTTTTTCACACAGAAGGTACCTATAAAACTTACTACCTACCAGTTTTAAACGTTCTCCCACATAAGGGGGGTCTGGGGAGCGAAGCTCCCCCAGAAGCTCACAATACTACGGCAGCTTCAGCCCCCCCTAGAGAAAAATAGTTCCCGCGCCACCAAAAGCGTAGCCAGAAATTTTGAAAGGGGGGGTTTTGACGACCTAGCGGCGGGGGGTCTGAGGGGCCTCCCCCAGAATATTTTGAAAAATTTCTTTGAATTTGGTGCATTCTGAGAGCATTTTCAACAAAAATGTGGTTACGGATATTCCTGTAAAATGGTGGTGTCTGGTGGCATAGCAAAAGGATAAGATCATGTTTTCTTCGGCATTTTTCGGAAATAAAGCTAAGTCTCTATGTTTTCTTGTTGCTAATTCCTGGCTGAGATGTTTGGTATTGGCAAAACTTGCTCTTTTAATGCAATTTTGTTTGAAATTAGGCAATTTTTTTTTAGACTCAAAGCATCATTCTCAATATCGTGACGTCACACGCGTGCCAAAGGGGGGTTGTAACCCCCAACCCCCCCCCCCCCCCTTGGCTACGCCACTGCGCGCCACTGTTTCGTGGTCTTTCCACTTGTGTGTTGATCCGAAATAAAATTTATCGGCGATAATCAAATATTGCCTTTGGCGATAACGATAACTGAAAAAATAATTAAGCGATATCGATAAAAAATTATCGCCGATAATGCCCATCACTGACCAGTGAGTAGTGACTACAGCATACTCTCTGGATTTCCAAAAATAAACGATTTGTACCTCTCGTCCAATTTTGATGTTGATAATAATTCATGTTATGGTAGAATAAAGATTAGCATTTTGCAAGTTGTGTAACTTATTATATTTATCATTTTGGCAAACCTGACATTATACCCTGTGCTTTTTTTTACGAATACAGCACTGGTCGTCTCCGCATGGCTTCATCAACCTCCAGTTGCTTTAGGTAGGCTATGTGAAGCTAACTGATTCTTTCAACTAAAAATTCATCTATTTTAAACTGTTAGGTTTGGTCTTCTTCTTTCTTTTGAGACTAGATCAAATTTCAGGGCAGGTGGTGGAGAGCCAGGTGAGTGTAGCTTCGTCCAGCGTTGCTCTACCATGCGTAACTGCGTTTCATTTGGTGCCTTGTAGATGGGGCATTCGAGAACGACATGGTCAGCAGTTTGTTCCTCCGCGCCGCATTCGCAGTATTTGATGTACCGTAGGCTACTTGCTAAAACAAATCATAAAATAAAGAACAATAATTTTTTGATGGTTTTTAGGAAGACATTAACTTAATATCCAAATTACTAGAAGTATAAATTCAAATTTGGGCACTGACGTCAAATTCTGCTGAACTTAAATTCAAGTTCATCTCTGCTACAGCTCTGCAAGGCTGCAGCATGTTAGTCTACGGACTTTTCAAAACTTATTCATGCAAGACAAAAACACAATTGCGTTTATGACGAAACGTATTTTAATTTTTCAAAACAATCCTCTCAGTCGCATATTCATTTTCAAAAAGCTTATTTCCTGAAGGAAGATATATTTCAGAAATGATTGTTGAAGGAGTAAATTTTCAATTTGCTGGTTGTCACTCTGCGTTTCGTGTGAATGTAGCAGATTTTGGATATGCCAGGAGCGACAAAATTACTTTTATTAATGATCTTCTTCTCGGCCGCATTGGGAGAGAAGACTTGTTACGAAAAGCGGAAACTCGTCAAGAAAATAACGTCATTCAAAGTACTTTTAGTTCGTACGGAAATCCAGTTCAACACAATCAAAGTCAGCATGAAGTGCAATTGAAAGAAGCTGCGTGTACGCTCCAAGGCGTGTTTGTAGGAACCCTAGACTCCGAGAAAGATGCCGAAGAAAATGAATCTGACGTTTACATGATACCAATTCCTTCAGCTTGCAAAAATGCAACAAACGTAGAAAAGACAAAACGAGTTCCTGGCTGTGTTGTGGATTCCATGTATGATCAGTTACAGAAAAAAGATAAAGACGTCTTGAAAGGAGAACTTCATTGCTACAGGTATGGATCTCGATTATTGTTGCCTCAAACTTTAAATTCAGCAAGAGCTGCAATGAAAAGTTTAAATTCTTCGCAAAGTTTAATTTCCGAAAATTTTTCCAACTCACCTCCTAAATCTACCAAAAAAGTATCTGTTGAAGAGACTTGGGCAAAACGTACAAGTTTTTTGAAAAAGTCTACTACGGAGCAAAGATCTTGTGCAGTGGAGCCTGGAACAGTAAAACGATTGCGTGAGAAATTTATGAGAGAAGAAAAATCTTCAAACTTTAAATATCCAGAGACAAAAACCAGTCATAGACAACACGATAACACTTTCAAAGTTTTAAAAAAATCCAAAAAAGTTAATTTTACGATTGAAAACCCAGCAGAGGTTTCACGCAAACCCATCTTAACGAAACCTATTGTAGCATCTGGCAAATTAAATCTTGGCTTGGAATGTCAAAAAGACTTTTGTAACGGTCGGGG
Source organism: Aplidium turbinatum (assembly GCF_918807975.1). NCBI lineage: Eukaryota > Metazoa > Chordata > Ascidiacea > Aplousobranchia > Polyclinidae > Aplidium > Aplidium turbinatum. The sequence continues at coordinate 15,956,795 of NC_137480.1, read as the reverse complement.
AAAACAAAACCTATCTCCAAAGGCAAATGAGTTTTGTTATCCTGAAGACGAAACGGAATCTAATGTATATGAAGAGCTACTTCTGCAAAGTGAAAATTCTGCCGAGCACAGACTGACTGCTCCAGCTATGTCTACAGGATACTCTCCAAAAAATCAATACTACGAAAGTGATGACTACGACCAATCATCTACAGACTCCATTGAATGTTGCACAACTTGGGTGAGAGCTGATGATTGCTCAAGTTGCCAGACGATTCAACGGCCTGTTGAGAAAAAGCGTTCCTTTCATCAAATGCCATCAAATAAAATTCCTGAAGACAGTGATCAATCATACTCTTCTTCAAACAAAAGTAAATTTTATTCAAAATCTAGGAACTTCAAGCCCCATGCTAACTGTGGCTGCAATTGCTCTCTCTCGGACAGCTCTTTTAGTTCAAACAATGAGACAGGTTTATGTGTGCAAATTGGTTCCGAACAGCGTTACCGACCGACAGCACCTCAAAGCAGCAGAGAGTCGTGGAAGTCTTGCAACTCCAAGAAAGTTGGAAAGCGAAATGCCTATGACTTGGAAAACTTCGGAAAGCACAGTAAACTTGGAAGTACGAAAACAAATAGGAACGCTAGACAGGCACGCCACCCATCAGATTGCCTGAAGTAAGTTCCGTACAGTTTTTTTTAAAGTAGCTAATTTACATACTCACAAAGCCATGCTGTTTTTATTCGATTTAAGAGCTCCCTAGACAAGCACTTTATCTGGTCCAAATAAAGTGGTTGTCTGGGTCTAAGCGTTATTTTAATTAGTGGGTTGCTGATCTTGGTTTCAGAAGTTCTTTTTTTATGAATCAGCTTTGGGCAAAATATATTGGTTTGCATTTGAAGAAAATTAAAGTTGTATCTATTTTCAGTGCCGAGAAAGCCTTTTATAAGCGCAACACGAGAGACCAAAAACCAACGACTTCTCCTGCTCAAAAAGAAGATCTCTTGTGTCCATTCACAGACAGCTCCTCTTCAGATGATTATAAAAATAATAGTGGAAAAAAGAAAATTGAGTTTATAAGTAAACCTAGACCTACTAAATCCACGAATCGAAGAAAGAAAAGGGGATCTGAGGAAGGTCTGTTGGTAACAGAAAATTTTGAGTAGCCTACGGTAAAAGTAGGCTACTAATTATTAAGTTTGCGAAAGTGTTAGGCCGACTGCTTTTAAAATAATATTTTTGCAGAAGTAGGCCTCTGATGGCAACGTGAACCAAAGCCTATTTGCAGTTTAGGCAACTCTCATCTTACAAAATCATGTTGAGTCTGCATGGTTACGAAGTTACAAATGTTGCAATCACGTTGTTTTACGTGCTTGGTCACTCCAAAGCACTTTATCTCCGTAGCCACTGAAGTATTCCTCTGTTACGTAATTGGTTTTGAATTTTGTAAGATTATCTCGTCACAACATTGGCACATGCATAACATAAAAGCAAAATTATCAACATAAGGGTCCTGGGTTTTGTCGATGAAAAAATGGCTTCTTGTGGTGGATGAAAATGATTTCAATCGTATCAAAGACAACATAAAATTTGTTCACATTCAGCAAAAGTATAAACACTAAACAGTAACATTTATGTAAGTAACGCGGTGGTAACGTTGCCAAGGCACCATCATAGCCCACTCAATTAGGTTTTGTATGCTTCACGACGTTGTAGCCTAATGACTTTCTTACGTCTGAGCCTTCGTAGGCTACAATTCTTTTCAGGATCCGTAGAGCGTTCGCCAGAATTGTCACAATACACAATAAGTTAACGGCAAAACTCATATTTGGTGCCTTTTGGGGAGTTAAAAAAGGATATAAGGTTATACCACGGCTTAGCTACATACATGTAATCATAATTAAGCAACACAACTGTTGTACATTTTAAGACAGATTCACTGTTGGACTTCAACGCATTGAAGGAGGAGAACCGCACCTGGAACTCTCTGAGGCGAGCATCAGAACGACGCAAAGACCGCATCGAAAGCGATGACAGCGATCGATCCAACTCGCCGCCAAACATTCGCAGACAAGCATATGATGAGAGAGTACGGCGATATGTAAAAGTGCCGCCTCCTATAAAACCGCAAGGCAGTATAACCAAACTTACTAAAACGATAAATCCGCCGGGAAACAATCATAATCAAACCCAATCTCGATCCACCGAAAACCGGTCAAGCAATCGCAACAGTAGAAACAAAACCTTTCCTTCGCAATCAAAAACCAAGAAAATAACAACTTCCAGAAAGCCACGTGCCCTTGACGACGAACAGCGCAGCAATTCACAAAAGAAACAGCCACAGGACAAATACGCCTTTTCTTCGAATGATGACAAGCAAGGTATGACGTTTGTTTGTTGGTTTGCAACTTAACTGAGACTGCCGCACTATACAATTATACATGTTGCCTCATGAGCTTCCTATATGTGTAAAAAGCAAACAATTCATGCAATGCAGACTACGTGTAAATGTAGACACCGATGACTGGACTCTAGCGGACCTAGAGAAAAATAAGTTTTCTCTGGTCCACACGAGCGCTGCAAATTAGAACAGCTTGGGGTCTTTTATGCCACACGCCAAGTGGGCTATATATTGATAACTTCACAATGTAGATTTTAACAACCTGTTTTAGTGTGATGGTGCGAGTTCGATGTGGTAATAGCGGATTGCACTAGCTTTCGAAACACAGTTCCCTAGTCAAGCCAAACAAAAGAGCCGCATAAAAGAACGAATCACTGACTTCTACACCATTCGTCATAGCACATGACTGGGGAACTGTGTTCCGAAAGCAAGTGCAATCCACTGTTACCACAACGAACTCGCAGCATCAGGCTAAAACAGGTCGTTAAAATCTACATTGTGAAGTAAGCAACGATCATGCTACTAAAAGCTAAACTCAATCAATTGCATGTATTGATAGACACATATGTAAATTCACGGCTGTAATCAAATTAAAAATTCAATTTTCACACAATGTGAAGTCAGGGGTGTGAAGTTATACCAACGGTGTTATTAAAAATCCTTTATTTAATTTGGATGCTCCAAGTTTTTATAGCTGTTTGATTTCAGGTAATGACTCTACTGTACTTTTTGCCTACCGGTACTGCATTTTTGTCTTTAAAGTTACTGTGGTTGCGCCATCAATGCACACTTGCACAGCTCTTTACTTCTTCAGCTCCACCTCCCAGAGGCAGACAAAGTCGTAAGCAATTTACCAAGCACAAGCTAGAAGTAACGATTCCGAAGAAATCCGATTTACCAACAGAGAAGAAGCCTCAAGTGCAAATCATTCGCAGAAAAGAGCCGAGCCTAGAAGCCATACAATGCGCAAAGCAGTGTCCGCGACCGATGTGCCGCAAGGAATGGGAAATGGACAATATTACGGATCGTTTGGCATACGGAGATCCGGTTTCGCCACCCAGTAGTTTACAAAAACACAAATCGAGACGAAAGAAGAGGTTGTGATTGTGTTTCTACTTCACACAAACCGCATGTGCTGAAAATTTATATTTTTACTATTTAACGATGGTACTCAAAGAGATGGCAATTTTATGTTTCGCAATACAATTGCTATACATTGGATGTACAGCACAGACATGTTTGTTTTCTCAAGGCGGAAGTTGGTTAATAATTAGGTGTCGGCTTTCTTTTTGTACGTGATGTCAGGAAAACAGCAGGCCTTTGCATAAAAACTAAACTCAGGCAAAGTGCTTCCGTGAAAAGTTATCATTTAACTGAAAGCATTGCACAGACATTGATATTATTTTTGCAATGTAGCTAGGATGCTCTTCTTCAACAATAAAAAAGTAAAGTTAGGACTCATCTCTAACGCCATGCTACACATAAAAAAGAAATTGCAAATGCTCAGCAGGTGATTGTCCTGAATCTGACTGAGTTACCGAGACATAACATTCGTCAGGGTAGGATGAAGACTGAAGATGCTCAGATAAACCAGTTCGTTCCCGGTATCTGTAAACCCGATTTTGAGGGGAATATGCACGATTCTGTTGGGCAACATGACAGCTTACGACTGCACTGCTTTGCTGGTTTCCAACTGCAAGTGTTCACTGCAAATATACTACGAGTGAAAAAGTAATTTTTTTTTACCAAAACTTTGCGAAAAACTTTACATCAAAGTGCACAAGAATAACTTCACAATGAGAAAAATGATCAGTTGCCAAGCGTCGTAACCCTAACAAAGCAAAGGAATAACTTCAAGAAGTTTACAAATTGTGGGTATTATAGGTAAATTGTAGGTTGCACTAATTAGTAACCCACAATATGATCAAAATGAAGGCAAACAAAAAATCGTGAAACACCCTAATGTTTGGTTGAAGACGCAATGAAAAGCACTAAAACAGCAAATTTTCAACACTTTGACATGATGTGGCAAAGCAACCAACAGTAGCAGTGCTATATTTCAATCGTTCGTTCAAAAAAAGGGTTACTTTTTCATCAACCTTTACAAATGTTTTCCATAGCATGGCATCCTATCCACACTCCATGGCATGGCATCCAGAATATATGATCATTCCGTAGCGTGTCAAAAGCACCTGCTCTTTTCTTTCACAAAGAAAAACCTTGACTTGCATCCACTGCGGATTTTTCGCGGCATTCTCTTCACATTTTTTCGAAGGTCATTTCATGGTCACAGAGAACGCAGGTCTTCTTCCATAAATCCTCATCATCACCACACTGGATCTCTGCTCCATACACGTGGTCGTGACCGGTTGTCTTCACCTCGTACAAGCTGCTACGAACCTACACAAGATAAAAACAAGACTTTGGAAACCGTGATGCTCGCAATTATCTAGTAGTACAAAAAGACAATTGATGATATGAAAAATACAAAACGTAACGCTCACAAATGACGTCAAAATTGATTCCTATTGGATTACAATTCGTCGCAATGCTTAAGGAGCCAAGGTTTGTAAATTTGAAGGCTTTCTGTTGTAATACGCATGACTTCAGGAGGATTTTCCTGCAAGAGCACACCCAGCTTTTTCGAACCTCTTGTCGCAACTTCTTCATTTTCTTATTAAACTTTTTCCGCTTCAACTCTTCTTTTTTCGTTTCTCTTGATTCTCGCTCTTTCTCTAAAGCTTCCGGAGTACCCCAAATTTCGAGTGCCCTTTCTTCAACCTACAAATTAAATGTCAAGTTGGAGTTTTTTTGCAATGGCCAAGACCACGATGAAAGAAGAAAGTACACTTACATGCAAAGTACACTTAGCCTATCAGCCAGTATCTGACCTGCACTTGCAAATATAGCTTCATATCGCCCCAACGATTGTTCCTAGGATTTTTTCGAATAACACACTTTAAAAGTGGCTCTCGTGCGGTTAAGTCTGACTCGCTTAGCAGGTAGGTTTCCTAACAAAAACAATATTTCATCGTTTACAGTATAATCGGAAACCAATAAAATATTTACAATGCCACATATTAATGAACACAAGTTAAACAATAGATGCTTTTAATACTACAAAAAGTGCTCAATGCCAACCAAAAAGCCAAGCAGAGCGAATGTAATCAAATATAGTCTCTAAACCCTTGACAGCCTGTTTCACCCTGAAGGAGGATCATCAGAAGGATTCTTTTTGAATAAGGACCTTCTGATGATCCTCCTTTAGGGTGAAACAGGCTGTCAAGTGTCAAGGGTTTAGAGACTAATAACTATATTTGATTGAACACAAGTTACGTATAACTTGACCGTTTAAGCGTTATGTACGCTACAACGAGCAAAATTGCACACCATATATTTAAAAGTTGAATAAAAGTCACAAACAACCTTTGCTTGTGTTTTCGTAATAACTGTATGCTTTTCTTCCGAATCTCGGCATTTGTCACAAACGCTGTAATTGTAAGTGGTGAGCAAATAAGAGTCCATAAACGGCTGGTCGCATTCCAGACAATTAGAAAGCTCGCCAGCTATGACTGGAGCTGGTTCTTCGACTCGTTTCACTTTTTGCGGTGCGGAGCCATCAGATTCCTCTTCCTCAATTAGAAATCCTCCACCAGTATCTACAACCCTGAGAATGGTGACGATTTTAAGCGACTGTTTATTGGTTAATTTAACAGTTTATTAAGCGCCAACTTTACGCACAAAAAACTGCGAGATCAAACGCTAGTTCGACTCTCAGGGTATACGCTTGAACAACACAATAAAGAACTGCTCTCCATTCAGCGGCACCTAGTGAATGGTCACTTCACAAACAACACTTCGACAATCGGAAACTTCACTCTGCTTATCTCGGTGACCGGTCAGTGATTCAAAGCTTCTGCAAGAATGCGAAACGGCCAGGAATAATATAGTCTATCAGAGGCTTTCTCAGTCCGAGGATAAAGATTTAAAATCAACCAATCAACTGAAATGCACCACTCGGCATGTCGACAAATCCTGTGATGTGTTTAAAACCGTTTCAGTTTACCGATGAATGTTCAACAACTTCAAGAATTCGGCTACCTGCGAAGTCCAACAGTTTTTTTATTTCCGCCGTGAAGTTGCTCACTGGCAAGTCGGGATTGGCGGAGTAGCAGAGCTTTTTGTCGATTTCTTTCAGATCTCGCCTTTTCTGCAGCAGTTAGACTTTGCTTTGATGAAGTAGCATCTTCGTTTTTGGCCATCAATTTACTTTTTTGGCAATGTTCCCCATCAGAGGATGAGAGATCGTAGCAACTTTCAGTATCACCAGCTTTGCTCATAACGTTGCTTTGTGTTACTTCAATTGAAGTGGACTCTTGGATTAAAGAGTGGCTTTCAGACATTTAATTATTCTTAATATCACAAAATTTTAAGGTAAGGTAACTTATATCTAAAAGCATCCAAGATGTTTCAAAATACAAAAAATTCTTAATGCGATAATTCTGAACATACAAATTGCCTTCAAAAAGTTCGTTATTTTCGCGCGCAAGTGTTCAGCTGGTTTCAAGAACATAAAGGCAGTGAAGTACCAGCACGCATTGATAAAAAAAATAGTTGTGAAAATCGACAGGCTATTGCATATACATGGCATGATACATCATATCAACACAAATTTATGATATTATCAGTTATCACCGAGATACAAACGACCAAATGACGTCCAAGAAAATTTAAAAGATTAAATTGACAAAGTGGCTATAGCAAGTTCAAAATGCTGATACGTTTAAAAGCCATTTTTTTGCCAAAATCGGTAGTATCAGGACTAGCCTATGATTGTATAATATATCATATATAATAATATAAACTATAGCTCACATCAAATCGATGCATATTTGCTAATGTAGTTATTCTTGTAACATGAAAACACACAGAAATACAACATGCGACAAGTTGGGCCGTAACATTCATTTGTGAAATAGATCTTTCGACTAAAGCATTTTTTTTCTGCATATTGCAATCCTCTTGACATACGTGTGTCCTGTGTACGCAAGGAGGATTCAGAACTAATCTTACTTGTTGGAGGCCTACATTGAACTTGGTATCGGTATCTTGTTAATTTTTACGATTTGTTACCATACAGGAACAAACAACTGAATTGTACCATACAATTACAGACTTTGAATTGTCGTAGTGGCAGAAACAATACAACGAATACATGTAACCATAATCTAATTCTAACCAAAGACAATATTGCTTGGTACGTGCGATTTTGGATAAGTTTCCTTAAAACGTTTTGAGTTTTCTTAAGACGTCAGTGTGAGCAAACAAACAAAATACAACATATTTTTCTAATCATACAAAATAATTCACACTTTGTGACGCGCCCAACAATAACTATGTAGCATTGTTAAACATTTTATGCGTGCATTTTGCTATCCATAATTCCAAAAAAAGTAGAAAAGTTCAATTTAATTATGATAACAATATAATAACTTTGTAGTGGTAAGCCACTGTGCATTCAGTAACTTGCAATGGTGAGCAGTGTTTCCATTTTGTTAATAAAATGCTTGCCATGAAGACTAGGCCAGTCAACTTGATGCCAATCACCTCGCAACACAGAGTACTTCGAGCTCTCCAAAGAAAATCGGCTTTCCTTAATCTGAATGTCAGATTTCACTGATCCTTTGGTATACTGGATGTAGACTTCATAATCAAAACTGCTATCCAAGGCGACATTGCATACAATCGCAACAGCTTTGTCTCCTGTTGGAGAAGACACAGTTAAAGTTCCTCTGTTTTTCAAATCACTTGATCGACCTTGGCTACAATGTGAAGACATAGACAATAACGTCCAACCAATAATACGAGCCAACGACTGTACAGCAAACAACTGATGTGAGGAGATTAAGGAGATGAAATAGTTGTAAATATCTTCAGAGTCAATTGAAAGAGACAGTATTTTTCCTTCTTTTTGCAATGCCCGCACTTCATTTGTCATGGCAGTGAGCTGAACGATGGATCGATGGCATGTTTCAAAACCGGAGCTGGAAATGGCAACGCGAACACTAGATTCATACATGTCATTGACTATCGACCAATGAGCTTGTATATCCGGGTCATGAAACTGCCTTGTTAATGAATCAATGACTTGACTCAGTCGTTTTCGAATTTCATAATGCCTAGCCATTTTGATAAGGCATTCAGCAAGGGGAAGTCGTTCTCGCTGGTATCTTGCTTGTAACTGACGATCAGGACAAGCTTGAGTTGCAGCTTGTCTCATTCTATGTTTTAATCCAAAGACAGCTGATGTTGGATGTGGGGGCGAGACATTTAACTTCTGAGCATGATATGTTTGTAACAGTTGCAAAAGAGCATGCTTCAGGCAGTAGTAATCTACATCCACTTCCACTGGATTGCTATGATTAGAGGCCTTTCTGGAGTACACAAGTTTAACAACCAGTTTAGTGTCAAAAAATACATTTGTGGAAATAGTGTCACCAACAACAACAAATGGAGTGATCAACCCAGAACTTTTACACTGTATCGCTTCTTTGGTTAAAAGCATAAAAAGTTCTCTACAAAACAGCACATTTTGAGCATTGCATAACTTTCGGTGCCATAACGGCTCACTTTCATTCGAATGAGATTTTTCAACAAGGTCAAAGTATGTGAGCGAACAAGAATGATCCAGTGTACGTTTTGCAGCGTTTCTATCTGATTGTGTGTTTATGATTGAAATAAAAATTGATGCATGACCAAGCAAACTTGGGCTTACAGTAACGCTAATGGAAGATTTTAACACTGAAGGAGGTGATAGAAAATTTTTGTCATCTCCATTATCACTATCATTAGAAGAGTTTTTAATCACATCAAATGCACCATTTTGCCAAAACTCAGAGCCAGCAGTTTTGTAACTTAAGTCTCCAATGATTTTGTCACCAACTCGACGTACACGCCACAGTTGTCTCAATTTCAGTAATTCAGAATGAAAGTTGGTTGATGTAGATTCCTCATTCCAAGCTCTGCTTAGTCGATCAGATCCATTGAGAAGGATTTTAGAAGCAGCCCATAAACATTTTTTTTTGGTTAAGACTTGTATCACAGGCTTCCCCTGTTCTGTCTCTTTAGGAGTAACATCATACATCAAATATCTGTTCGATTCCACATTTTCAGCAGCATTTTCTTTGGATGAGGTTGGTTTGTTTTGTGCAATGGACATAACGTCCACTAATACATTCATTTCTATTAGGGCACGTTGCAAATGACTTCTAATTCCTTCCCACGGCCATTGTTTCATCTGAAATGCTTGTGATTCTTCTTCCGCAGTATCAGCTTGTGAGTTATCTTCATCCACATTTAAAAAATCTATTCTATTGGCTAAATCCGTTAAATTTTCTGCTATAGTAAGTGGCTTCAAAAAGGTTTCTTTTCCATCATACGCTATTTCTTGAATTTTGTTTTCAGACAGTGATTGAACAGATATTTTCACATTTGTTGGTAAAGCCATGATCACCAAATGAATATTCAACTTCAGGTAGATGTATTTAACCTATCAAATGACAGAATAATATCTTCATATAGCTAGCCCACAAATACCTGCTGAGAAATGTTAAATCTTAGTCGTGGAGTTACTGCTAGGTGCATAGCTGAGTAGTAAAACCCTGGCTCAGCATTTCAAAGGCCGTCTATTCGACACCGCTCAAGAGCATGTGGCTATGTCTTTGGAAAGACACTTAAAGGCATGCCTAGAGTTGAACACGAAAACTGGCTTCCTTGCCTTCCCGCCAAGGAAGATATTCTTTCAACTGGGCATAAGCCTAGGTACAATTTAAAAAAAGTTGTGGAGTTACTAATGTTACATGTAATAAAACAAAATGTACAGAAAATTTTTTGTAATGTATCCAACAACAAACAACGCATCAAGCATTCAAGCAGTACCTTAAAAATAAATTAAATCTGCCCTAAGATCATATTAGCTTGATTGTAACTTGTAGCAATGTAACATGCCTGTCATCACAATGTAACATGATTGTAGCAATGTAACATGCCTACCATCACAAGCATAAATGGGGTCTTGAAGAAAGGCAGTGATATTAAAACTGAGTGCTGCTGAGTTACCATCCAAACAATAAAAAACATTTTGCTTGAAATGTTAAATCAAACAATGACTCTTCGAAAGAGGGAGATTAATCAATAATCACCATACCAGATTGCTTGACATTTGCTTTACATGTGACAGTGGAAGCTTTCAAATTTGTTTTGTTTCAGTAAAGTTCTATCAGAAACAATTTAAGTTTGTGGTACAGACAAATCCGATTAATTGCATAGTGAATTTGCCAAGCCTTTTTATGTGATTAAACAAATTGTGTGAAGACGAAATTCACTTCATGTGTGGACCTAGTTATGCATAATATGCACTGTTCCATTTACATCATGTACAAATTGAAACAAAAACATACAAATAACCATTAACTCAATATTGTATGGTAATTAATATGGACTTATTGGTCTGATGCAAATAAATAAATATATAAAAAAAAATTGTCACTTAATACATCCTGGAAAAGATTCAACAACAAAAGAACTTGCCAGCACTGAACAGCATTTATTTTTCAATTATGCTAAAAACTGTGCAACTTCTGTTTGCTCAATCAATCATCAGTTTATTTGTCATACAAAACAACACAAACATGAAAAGAATAAAAATTATGTCACAAGCTGTTGTGCCATATGACGAGGAGAGAGCGAAAAGACCAGGTAGACACCGAGTCAACAGCCATCTCACAAATTATGCATGCTATCATACTTTCTGTTTTAAGCGAACAGACATTCTATGTTTGAACTTTTAATAATACAGTTGTGGCATGAAGCAGCTAAATCTATTGTCAGGATTTTGCTTTACTTTGGTACCACAAACTAAAGTTGTTTCTGACAGAATACAAGGGTAGACTTGCCTTAGCAAAGTAATCCAACATTAGAAGCTCCCACTCTTGCAAGTAACAGGCAACGTCTAGCAATGGGTATGAGTACTACTGTAGTCACCCTCCCTTGCACAGGTAACACTTTATGACTATCTAAATTATGATACGAGCACTGTTTTATCAGTAGCTTACAGATTCATTATAAATACTTTCTGGTAACGTATACAAGGCTACCATTGGTCGTTGGACCACTCGGCATGCGGCAACTTAGCAAGACAGCAAGTACATTTCAACTGCCGGTACTGTCCAAGTCAGCAAATACGATTTTCACCTAGCATCGGACTCACTTAGTGATCCTTTGCTAAACTGAATTTGCTGACGTGTGACATGCCAAGTTTCAGTTTCATCATTTAGACCTACCAACTTTCAGCCACTTGCCGAAATGTTGCTAGCTTAGTTGTCACATGCTCCACTGCCATGTGCTTAGTTTACAACTGCTAACTTGTCGGAGACTGACCGTAGGCTACTTAATAAATTTCAGGCCGGATTTACTTGGGTCTAGGACGAGATGCATAACCTAATTATTACTCAATGCCAGGGTTGAGAAAAACCCGGGTTTTTTTAAAAAAGCCCAACCCGCCCGGGTTTTTTTAAAAAAACCCGGGTTTTTTTGGTTTTTTTTAAAAAAGATGCAAAAAAAGGTAGATTCATGCTTATTTCACCTCAAAACTACTTTTTACGAATGAAGTGCCTTTCACTCACAGTACAATGCTTGCATAACTCAATAAAATAATGCACTAAGGCTGTTGTTGCTTGAATGTTGCATCATCCATTAATTTCAAGATCAAGTTGGATGTTGCATATCCACTGATTTCTATACCAAGTTGATGCTACCGTAGTAGAAATGACATTATTGCATCATTTGCTTTAGATTTGAAGGCAAGGAGCATTTATGCCATCATGTTTAAATATTTTTTATCATTTATAAATATATTATATATAGTAATGGATGAGCAATTGAGCGATTGCGTGGCCAATGGCCATTTAGGCAAATGCTCTGAAACAGCCAAGCGTTAGAATCCAGAATCTGCGGTCCACGACATTAAGGCGCGAACAAAACGGCGCAGACAAAACGGCGCCAAAGTCAACGTAACAAGCTTAGAACCTTTTCCTCATTTTGTTAACATGTTTTGGTCAATTCCTCTTTGTCATGAGTTGCCAAGGGTGGTGGGGGGGGACTTGTATACCAGCTCCAAAAACCCTTATTCACACATAAACTTTCGTTATGGTTGCAGAGTATTATCGTTCTATAAATTGAACTTGTTGTGTTGACTTTGGCGCCGTTATGTCTGCGCCGTTTTGCCTCTGCGCCATTTTGTCTCTGTGCCGTTTTGTCTCGCGCCGTTTTGTTTGCGCCTTAATGTCCTGCTTTGCAGAGTCTGTAATTGGTAAATGGCCTCCTAAATTGCATTTCACATCATATATACAGACTACTGTAGAGTAGTACTTTCACCAGTTTAACTATAAGGCCTTCTTGCATAAATGAGTTTTAGTGTAGTATACACAAAGGGGTATTACTTGATTTTTGTGTACTGTACAATATCCACTGCGTTTTCAGTTTTATTCTTGGAAAGTTACTTCACAATCACATCCTTAAGTCCTAATTTAAAGTTTGTTTTAAGTGCCTTGTAGTGTTTTTGTTCAGTTTTTCAATTTTCTAGTAAAAACTGGACAAATATGATGCTCTGGGTTTTTTTATGGGTTTTTTTGGGTTTTTTTAAGTGGGTTTTTTTGAAAAAACCCACCCGGGTTTTTTTGGGTCGGGTAAAGTACCGACAACCCTGCTCAATGCCTGAGTTTTTTTTTTCGCTGAGACTTTTCGGCCATTTGTTCGAAATGACTTGAAAAAAATGCATTTTTTATTTATTTCAGTCATTTGTGGTCATATATAGTCAATTGACTATATATTTTTTCGGACATTTTGACCGAATTGACTATTTTTTTCGGACATTTTGCTAAAAAATCGGTCAATGACCGATAAATGACCGAAAAAAAAAACCCAGCTCAATGCTCTTGTTCTTAAGGTTCACAAATGTAAGAATTCTATTCTACATCCAACATTTAAAGGAAAAAAAGTAAAAACTGACTATGAAAATAATGTAAGGTTGCCAGATGTTTTCAAACTTTCCAGCCCAATCGCTAGTCTAGTGTAAAGTAGCCCATCGTGGCAAGTGATGCAACCAGTGTTGGGCGCGATAGCTCATTTTTCAGTAAAGCGATAACGATAATCGATAAACGAAAAATGCCTAAAGCGATAATGATAAACAATAAATCAAAAAAAAGTTAAGCGATAACGATAAACTTATCGCCGATAATGTCCGATAACGATATTTTTTTTTCTTGATTAGCGCTGCCCCATCCCATGCAGCACGAACTGTTTTCATCAACATGACGAAAAATCGAACATAATACACTGTAAAGAGACAAAACTTTTGTAAGTTATGCATGAATAGAATCGCAACAGCGGCAGTGGATATCGAATCTTCAACCTCTTGATCCAGAATCAAACCACTGAGGTAACTGCCGTGCTTTTAATTATACTGTACCTTCAGATACCAGTTGGATGCTTTTATCAATTGAGTTACACTGCCGCTTACGTGCAGTAAGCAAAATAAATAAATCAAATGAAAACACCATAAAAAATTCCAAACTTTGTATTTTGCTTTCTGCTAGAGCTGTTTACAGCAAAGTCAGCAATAATTGAAAAAATTCCAAAAAATGCAAAATGCTTGAAATTTTATCAGTATTCTTAAGCGTTATTGGTAGTAAAAATGTGCATACTGTGAAATCCATCAAGCTTGTCAAATTAGTCGTGTTTGTTTTAGAACAATAACATAATTAGCCTATCGTAATTTACTGATAATTTCAGATAATTTTTTTTTGTTTTCTTTGTAAACACTATCATTAAATCAATGACAGACATGAGCGCCGATCCCTATAGGACAGTGGGGACATGTCCCCACCATCTTTTTACATGTCCCCACCATCTTTTTAAATTATTTTTTATAACGTACCGGTTGGCTTCTTGGAAATTCAAGCATCTGTAGCCTACCTGAATCTTTATTCTGAAGAGTCTTTGCCTCAGGCGGCATCAAAACTGAAACCAATCAGTCCCAACAAGATGGCTCACACGTGCAGCTGCTGTAAAAGCAGTGCTTGATAACTATAAGTCAGTATTGGAAGTCTTGGAAGTAGCCGCAAGTCAATTTCACTCAAATGTGGCAACAGCTACTAGTTGGCTTTTGAAATCTTTTTCCCGTGGGTCGAGTGTGATTAGGTTATTAGCGGCAGTGTCTGCATTCAGTGTCTGGAGCGTTTTAACAAAAGCATTGCAAGATTGCACGGTGACTGTGGCTGGCATGCTTAAAGGTGCTGAACTTTGTATTGCTAAACTCCGCCATTTACGCAGTGAAGAAGAATTTCATCGTGTCTTTGAAAATGCTGAAAGGCTTGAGTTATTGAATCTGTCACGTCCCAAAAAGATCCCAAATCGTCTCCAGCATGAACATGGCCATGGTCAGTGGTCACAGCGGTAAACCATAATCTTTTCGTGGGAAAATTGTAACATAAGATTCCCAGATCCGTTTGTCTGCATGCAATGACCGAAAAGAAACACTCTTCAGGAAACGTCTATTTGAGAATTGTATTTCTGTAAAAATAGCCTCAAAGCTGTCGAAAATGGAGTGCAACGCGATACACCACTAAAAACTTGTCACTACAATACAAACTATATACTTAGATAAAAGACGGAAATTTTGTCCAGCTTATTCAAGCAATAAGCAAAACAGTTAAATATGCGACCAACTTCCAAGTAACAATTTTAAGAATGAGAGAATAAATTTCAATATCTCAAACTCACGTAAACAGTTACTGTGACGTAATAGTGAAACATTGTCAAGCAATTCAAACAGGTGTTCAAAGGTGATGATGCAATGTTTCATCAGGTCTTACGAACGATGGTGCAATATTTGGACATTTTCTAGCAATTTCCATGACGTAAGATGCCAGCTAGGTTAAGTAGACCATAACGGCTTTTATATGACGTTTGATTTGGTGAAAATTGTCTGTAACAGTCAGTGCCGGATTAACCATTAGGCAAAGTAGGCACGTGCCTACAGGCCAGTCAAAAATCCAGGCCACTTTAAAATCAATCGAAATTTAGTCATGTTTTCAAAATAATTATTTTCTAAATTAATAAGTAGCCTATTTATCTTAATAGCTCTGTTTTTCCAGATGAATTAAAGGATGCAAAAATTGTTAAAAAAAGACGAATTGAAACATGTTGCCACTTCCTTTTTGATGTTGAAGTAGCATTTAGAATGTAGGCATACTTGTCTGTAATGGCTACGAATTCCTCGAGAGAACGCTCGTTTTCACAACTGAAACGAATTAAAGACGTTAAACGATCAACAATGTGTCAACAACGTCTTGGCACACTGACACTTTTGTGTATTGAAAGCGATCTACTTCGTAAGATTGACCTCCAAAAACTAGTTAACGCGTTTTCAATCGCAAAAACGCGCAAAGTTGTTATTTAGTTAGGCATATGACTAAGTTTTTACACCTACCCTGTGTTATAGACAGTTGTAACAACGATCTTTGTGACAATGATTTGGCAAGACTGATAATTCAAATTTTTTAGTTGGCAACCCTGATTTTCAGGCCACTTATAAAATGTGCCTACAGGCCAGCAAACCCTTAATCCGGCACTGGCCATGGTCAACTTCCTCAACTTCAAACACCTGAGACGAAATATCGGTCAGAGTATTTTGCAGTCATTCACAGCGCGCAGCAAAATCTTACTGACTATTTCAAGTTAACCAATCTTGAGCACTACAATATTTCTGCATTCTACAAAAATCTCCGTTTAGTGAAAAGCTACGATCACATGTGGTAGACGATTATCCTGAGGTCTTTGATACAAAGTCCCTTGCACAAGAGCTATGCTTCTTTCGAAACCAGTTTAATGGAAAGTCGGTGGAAGATATTCGAATGATATTCAAGAAGATGCCATCCGCCGTTTGGCAAATGTTTCCACAAGTGGAACTTTTTGTGCGACTTTTGCTCATTTCACCAGCCAGCTCGTGTTCAGCTGAACGGTCATTTTCAACTTTGCGACGTATCAAAACTTGGTTATGATCTACCATCACACAGAAACGGCTAAATCATGCAATGGTCTGCCATGTGCACAACACAGTTTTGAATTCGATCAACATCCATGGCCTCTACGAGGACTTCGTTTTTAAATCGCTGGAGACTCGTTGCCGAGTGTTTGGACGTCTACTGTCCAATGCTGACACTGACAATTAAAATATATTTGTCTGGCCGCCGAGCTCAGTTGTTACGCGCCCGGCTCAAGTTCGACTCTCGGGGTGTGCTCTTGAGCAACGCATTATCATGACTGCTCTCCATTCAGCGGCACCTAGTGAATGAAATAATTCCCCGGCAACAACACTTCAACAATTTGAAAACTTCACTCTGCCAATCTCGGTAACTGGCCCTGTGTCAAGAGCCTCTACAAGTATGCGAAACTGCCAGGAATAACCTATCAAGGCTTTGTCAGTTCGAGGATAAAGATTCAAAACCAACCAACCAAATACACATTTTACAGTATACATCGCATTAGACTTGTACCTACTGTATTTGTTTGTTTGTCAGAACAGACCCCCAATCTTTCTAGCTCGCTTCGCTCGTCGCTCCTTCCTACCTTTCCTAGTAAATGTCCCCACCAATTTTATAGAATGATCGGCGCCCATGATGACAGAACGCTTAGTTGTTGAGATAAGAATTACAATATAGTTATAAGCACTGTATTAGTGGAAATAAAAATATTTGATTGAGGTAGGCTTGTTCCAGACAATTGTTCACCTAATCAAACGTCATATAAAAACCGTTCAGGTCTACTGAATCTTAGCGTATTACGTCATGGAATTTTTCCTAAAAAATGAGCCAAAATTGCACCATCGTTCGTAAGACTTGTGTCAAACCTGTTTAAACATGAAACATTGCATCACCAATTTTGAACACCTGTTAGAATTGCGTGACAATGTCTTTCATTATTGCGTCACAGTTACTGTTTACGTGAGTTTGAGATATCGCAAATTATTCTAGTCATTTTAAAATTGTTGCTAGAAGAGGTTGGTCGCATGTTTAACTGTTTTGCTTAGTGCTTGTCAGCTGGACGAAAATTTCCATCTTTTATCCAAGTAATCTGTTCTGTAGTGACAAGTTTTTAGTGGTGTATCGCGTTGCACTCCATTTTCGACAGCTTTGAGGCTATTTTTACAGAAATACAATTCTCGAATAGACGTTTCCTGAAGAGTGTTTCTTTTCGGTCATTACATACAGACGAACGGATCTGGGAATCTTATGTTACAATTTTCCCACGAAGAGATTATGGTTTACCGCTTTGACCAAGGCTATGTCGCATAGGTAAATGAGAAAGGTTATAGCCTACTGTATTTAGCATAATTTTACCACGCAACTCGATGCGCCTATTGTCATGCAAAACTACTACACGATGCAAAAAATGTGATGTCGGTCTGCATGTCAAATGCTTCAAGCAATATCATATTCCGCAATGACTTGTTTCAGTGATGTTGTGTTACTTTGCTAATTCTCATCTTCATATTTTTTGAACTTTCATTTTAATAAAATGCTCGATGACAATTAATGACATGACAAGACATTGAACATTGAACAAGACATTTCCCATTTATCACTTTGAGCGATAAGTAAAACGTAATAACGCTTACGCATTACGCACAAGAAACTTGTGAAATTTGACTGTTATTGTGTGTTGATCCGAAATAAAAATTGTCGGCGATTATCGGCAAAAATCAAATATTGCCTTTGGCGATAACGATAAACGATAACTGAAAAAAGAATTGAGCGATAACGATAGGCGATAAAAATTTATCGCCGATAATTATCGCCGGTAAATTATCGTCGATAATGCCCATCGCTGGATGCAACAACCCCAAAACATGATAAATTCGTGCAAAGTAGCCTATAGTCAAAATCGAAAAAAATTGGTCAAAATGGAACAACACTAATAAAAAAAAAACGCCTCTGCTAAAATTTTTCCGCGACTCCAAAACAAAACTTGCCTAATTCCGCGAGAAAAATCAGTAAAGTGGCTTACATTTTGACTTAGGCTACACAGAAACTGAAATAGTTTAGGGACTAGGGTAGATCTTCCTTTTGCTAACCCTAAGAACATGGTAACCCAAGGGCGCGGGAAGTAGGGGTGCTCAAGGGGCTGCAGCCCCCCTAGAACAAACTCAGCCCCCCCTGGAATTTTCAATAATTGCTTCAGCCCCCCCTAGAAAATTCTGACAATTTAAGGTGGGCCTAAATCATATAATATTGCTACGATGAATCGAGTTCTTGTCACGTGTGGTCGCGTTCATCATTTGCAATAAAGAGTCGTCAATCATAGGGAGCTATAATATAGGCTACCTCGCAGTAGCGGTACTAGCCACCCTCCCTACTAACACGGCGGTCCATCGTTTATTGGACATCATTCTGCAATATCTACATTTCATGCTGTAGGCTACTTCTGAACATTACAATAATTTATGATATTGCTTTGTCATGTCTGACCAACATGACAGAAGATAGTGCAATGAGAAGAGACGCACATGCAAACATATTCGGCTTGGTAAAACAAGCACGCACTATGCGGTTTATTTTGCGATTACCTGCAGCGGTGAAGTTTTTCAGCCTGCAGAAGCCATCGCAAGACAGCTCCAAAACAAGATCTTTGCTTCTTCAGCTTTGGAATCAATCACCATTTTTCGCGAACGGATCAGAAATCTCAGAAAAGATGATTTCGTTTCCAAGCTTATGGAAGCAGCGAACGTCTTTGCGTCTGCTAATAACCTAAAGACGCCAAAAGATCCCCGAGTGAGCAAAACTCCAGCAAGATTTCAAACACAGAGGAATCGGATGCTTTGTCGTCTGCGGGAGAAGGAGCTTGGAAACGGCAATACATCAAAGCCCTTGATTTGGTTCAAGCTGAGCTTGATCGAAGATTCGGCCAGGCGGATCTGCTTACAGCGGCCAACAGAGAAAAGGCCCTTTTGAGCTGTGTAAACGGTGAAAGATCTGATACAGAGATCAGCTTACCCGATGCCATCGCCTAAAAACGAAACTTACTTTGCTCAGCGATGTTGTAAGTGAAAAAACCGCAAACACCGTTCGAAAGGTTGCTGAGCTATTATCGCAAATAAACCCTCAAACACTAGATCTTTTCAAAGAAACGCGAAAATTCGTGCTCTGCTTTTACCTCTGGGTTTCAGCTGCATCATCACAACGTTCTTTTTCTGCTCTAAGACGCCTGAAAACGTGGTTGAGAAGCTCAATGACACAAAAAAAGACTCACGGTAGGCTACTCATCTTGCGTTAATGCATGTTCACCAAAACATTTTGGACACTGTCGATGTCAAAGAACTCATGACACAGTTCATAGACAAAACGACATCTGAGCGAAAACAATCTTCGGAAGCGTGTGAGAGCTCATTTCCACAAAATGTCGATTTCATATAAGTTTTTAATTTGTTCGATTTTAATGTGTGTGTTTTGGCGTCATTTATCTTATACAGGAGGCGCCAAGATGGCCACTACCAGTTTTTATAAATGTACTCGCACACAAGGGGGGTCTGGGGGGCGAAGTCCCCCAGAAGCTGACAACACTACGACAGCTTCAGCCCCCCCCCCCCCCCTAGAGAAAAATAGTTCCCGCGCCACTGTGGTAACCCCAGGACGAGGTAAAGTACAAGAAACATGACTTGAGCGTAATTTTGTTTTAAGTAAGGAAGGGCTGCGCAGAACTCCAACCTCATTTTTTCGTTTCAGGACTTAGAACCCATTGGCAAAACATGGTCAGGACGATTGAGTGAAACATATGAGATACAGCAGGATAAAGGTCAAGATAATTTGTTTAATTTGAATAGTGACACTGACATTTCATAAAGAAAAAACACTTTTTTTTTCATTTCAGCTTATAATTGCGTTGTTTTGTCGACGTAAAATCTCTATTGGATAAAGGTTTTGGAAGCTAACTGTTATCGAGTTAACAATGAGTTATTAAGGTGTTGCGACCGTGCCATATTTTGAACTGATTGTCCTGCTTTAGCTTTGGTATCATGCACGCTATAACGTCCGTGTTTTGTCGCTTCTATCTTTTTTCAGACCTTTGTTATGTTTGGCATATAGGCAGGGCCTCCAAGAGCCCTGCCGGGCCCCCCAGCGCAACATGTCGCGTGATATCTCACAAATCACAAGCAAAATTTGCGGTGCGCGTTAATCCACAAGGCCAATGCATACATGGTGTTCCGCACAGTGTTTTTATTTTAAAATCAGACCTATTTAAAAATACTACAAAGAATACATTAGGTTTAAGTATTACCACTCCACTATTTCACAAAGAATGCAGTATTGTAGTGGTGTTTATGACTTTAAATTCACAGATACACACTAGTTATACAAAGATAAAAGGCTGTGGCTATAGTTACACTATGTAGTGTAAATATAGCCTCAATAGCGTTGCCAGATAAGGAATTCTGCTTTAATTTGAGGAAAAGTTTATAGCTGTTGAAAACAAAAACTTGTATTTTGGAAAAAATGTTTAGTCATGGAATGGTCAAAGATCAAAACCCTAACCTTATTCCTAACTCTAACCCTTACCTTACCCCTTCCTAACTTTAATCCTAACTCTGGCAACACCTGATTGTAACCATGGCAAAAAGTGGGTAAAAATAGCCACTTTGAAGATAAAAATGGCAACACTATCCGGCATGGCTGACATACAAGTAGCATTGCATATGTGTGCATACACCTTTACATTAACATACCGTACAATATCATTTCTGACCTTAAAATCAGCAGAGACTAGGAGACCAAACTTGGATGAATGCATTGCTATTGTTCATGACATTAAGAAATACCAACTTTATTTCAGGATCAATAGGCAGCTTCTTATTTTTACTCCTTTAGTTTTCTTTGCTTGTTTGAGTGAAACTGCATTCACGCATGATTGTGGGTCGGTCACTTTCTCTTCATTTCTACAGCAAGTGGTCAGGAGAAACCAAAGTTGAATATATTTCTATTTTTAAGTTCTATCAATATAAATGCACCTACATCTATCACTATACTATGTATAGTGATAGATGTAGGGTGAAATAGGGTGAAATGGAGAAAAGGGATTAAAACAATTGCTGCGCGGAAACAATCGGCCACCCCCACTAGTGGGGAACAAACCGACGATGGATTATGATGATGATGATGTATCGAGACCTTTACAAATACCCTGCATAATGACAGAATGGCTGTTTTGAGTCAATATTGACACTGTTCCTGAAATTCAAGAGTAAGATTGGCTTGGCCTGGCTGTAGAAGACTGCTAATAAATAAATAGTGAAAACAAACGAAAAGGAAAACTTCTTCGAAACAAATGTTTGTTTATATACTAATCATTAGTTTTGAAAATCAACACCTTTCTGCAGTGCTGGAAAAAGTAAGCTGCATTGCAATTAGGACACTTCTGATTCTGTCTATAGTTGAAAGAAACTGCACTTCAACAGAAGTAAAGATCTATGATTTTTACTCAAAAAATCACACTTCCACTAATCTTTTAACTTTTTTTCGAATTTTGTTAGACTGTTATGACATTTGGCCCTGCTACAAGGACAAAATTATTTTCCTGCATTGTCTCCATGAAACTTGCTTGCATTCCAATATAGCAAAATCATTCAACAAGTCCTAAAAACTCAAAAATACTGTAACTGTCTCAGGCTATATTAGACAAGTTCCATGATTTCAGTACATGTAATTAGTATCATATCCAAAACAAAAAATACTTGAGCATTTCTGTACTGAAAAAGTGACAGTAACGACTTCTTGCTAAGTATTTTAACAATATTTTAATACTTTTTACTATTTTCTGAACTCTTAAAATTTCACGCTAAACAAGACTATATATATACAACTAAAATTGTACCAGTTCAACATGATTAGCCTACACATAACGGTCACTGCTTGCTTGTGTCATAAATTGACAAGATGTCAGCAAATGCATAGAATACCTTCTGTATGACTGTAACCTAACCTGATCAATCAATTGCTTATTAAAACACGTACCCAAATATTCACATTAAAACACCCAGACTAACACTGAAATTAAAACACTAACACTGAAATAAACTAAAATATTCATTCATACCCATGAGGGGGCCCAATCGAAATATGAAAATACCGCTAATATAAAAAAAATAGGCTATATTATGCAAAATCGACCTGAGCATGCAAATTAAAACATTTTGTCGGGCCCTTTGAACTAAAAAAATTGAATATTTTGTAGTTTTGAAAAAGGGCATACCTATTAGGGGCCCAATCGAAATATGAAACTACCGCTAATATAAAAAACAATATTTTATGCAAAATCGACCTGAGCACGCAAATTTAAACATTTTGTCGGGCCCTTTGAACTAAAAAAATTGAAAATTTTGTATCTTTGAAAAAGGGCATACCCATGAGGGGCCCAATTAAAATATGAAGCCACAACCGGTAATATAAAAAACAATAATTTATGCAAAATCGACCTGAGCACGCAAATTTTAACATTTTGTCGGGCCCCCTGAACTCAAAACATTAAAAATTCTGTAGTTTTAAAAAAGGGCATACCCATGAGGGGGCCCTATCAACATACGGAACTAATATAAAAACAATATTTTATGCAAAATCGTTGAAATCAACTTTAACACGTGAATTTAGATATTTTGCCGGGCCCCCTTGAACTCACCGGGCCCCGGTGCAATGCACCGGTTGTCCCCCCCTCTTGTGGGCCCTGCATATAGGCTATTGTTTTTTGTTGTGATGGTCAGAAATAAAAACAAACTGAACTTAACAATAGGCTATAGCCTATATTGCTCCAGTCGTTTTTCAGTAGCCTACGGTAACAGCAAGTTTTTCAAGATTAGGCTAGGCTACAAAGTCTCGTACTCTGATCACCCTTCGTCGTCCCAATTCAGGCCTCAGGGGTGTGTGTAGGCTACTGTGCAGTCGTCTTTTTTGACGGCCTACGATATGAGTGGATGGCTAGGCAAAATCGTGGAAACCTTAGTCCTTATAGCGTCTGCTAAACTTCTCTTTTTTCTGTCCCAGATCTATGGTCATGTAATGTGCCAACCTTTTCCAGAGATGAAGGGTAGGCTACCAATTTTAGCCTAGAATTTAAACTCCGAATCCACTTTCAGGTTTTGAATTAAAATCAAATTCCGAATCCAGATTATAAGCGTTGCAGCTTGCAAAGTCAAAATCCGATTAAATCCATCAATGAATTAACATTAAAACGACGAACAGGCATGTATTGATAGATTTTAGGAAGAAATTAAAATAGTAGCCTATCCAATTTAGCAGAAGTCCTTAATCGGTCCAAAAATTCAGGACAAGCAGATTAATAAAAAAATGTTTAATTTATGATCCAAAACTCACTAATAACTTAACACAAAAAATTAAACACGTCTGGCACAAATATATGTTCGACTGATTTGCTAGCCATCAGATCGGACACAAAATCGGCCAGTTTACTGTTTTCTGTCAAAATTTTAAGCCACCTTATTGTTATCGCTGGTTTCCTTGTCAAACCTATGGACATGTTCGATCTCTTGCTTCACCTTTTGGGAGCTAAACTTTTATATTGTCCATTCTTTGAATTTTTATTTCGTCGGAACTGCGATGGTTTCTCAATTTTTTTCAGGATGTAGGCTATTGATGTTCGAATTTAAAGATGAAGAACTAGAAGGCGCAAATAAGCCTACATTTGTGAAGCCAAAGTTGAGTTTGAAAAAAAAAAACGAGTAAGCTATGCCATGGCTTCTTAGAGAAACGGCCTGATTCGTCACCTTATAAAGAATTTTTCAGATTTTACCAACTCTATGGTGACTATCTGAATGAATTTTTTTTAATTACACTGGTCTACACAAAATTTCAGGTTTGGGTTTTGACAACTTATTTTAGCTAATTCTGGGGCGTTGAATCCGAAAATGAACTCAGATTTTCTCTATCACATCACGTTTTTGAGATATGAAATATCCCTAATTTTTGAAAAAAATCAATTTTTGCCCCCCCTCTGTTGTCAAAACAAGGAATTCTGATGCAATAAACACTGTTTTACCTGCAATAATCTAGCTTTAATTAGCAAACAAGCATTCTATATTATATTCACACAAATTAGCGTTGTCTTTATTAAAATTTCATGCCTTGGAATAAAAAATAGGCATGCAAAAGAGCAACCATAATAACATCAAACGCTACATTATGCTGACGAACATGTCGATAGGACAGTGACAAGGTATTATCTGAATTATAGCCTACAGTTCACACAATATGCACATAGACATTCCAATGGAGTGCAGAAATTCTGAGGACACACACAGAAATAGCAAAGTACCAAAATAAAAATTGACTCAAAAAGACTTGGGCAGGGCAAATTCAGAAACAGTCAAAAAAAGAGCTTTCATAAAATATGAATTCTTCACTTATAAGCTTAAAAATGCTCTTTTGAGGGACTTTCTTTTATGAGCAGCATCTGGAATTTCTCTTTTAAAACTCCAGCAATAGTCGGCCATCATATGACAATCCCACCGACCTTGATAACGTTCCTCCATAATTTTAATATCCTGGTGGAAACGTTCACCCTGTTCTTCACTAACTTTCCCAAGGTTTTCTGGAAACTCATCCGCATGGCTCTTCAAATAGTGAACTTTGATGCTCATCCTGCATCCCAAATCTTCAAAACTAAGCAGTAGCTCCCTTAAGAGATCTTTATAATTTTCTGCTTTTCTGTTTCCCAAAAAATTTCTCACAACAGCACCGAAAGCATTCCACGCTCTAGCCTCGAATGGCAACATTGATTTTACAACATTTTCACCCTTTAACAATTGCCTGATTTGAGGTCCATTGAAAATCCCAGCTCTTTTTTTCTCTTCACTGAGACCAAGAAAAGCATAACATATATACTTAAAACACTCTCCTTCATGATCCAAAGCTTTTACATATTGTTTCATGAGACCAAGTTTGATGTGAAGAGGAAGCAAGAGGATCTTTTTGATATCAACTAACTGATCACGTATGATATTTTTGTCTCCAGGTGTCAAGGTGAGCCTTGGAGGCCACTCTTCTTTGTTCCAGTGCTGATCTTTGGCCCTGCTGTCCCAGTAGCATAGGAAACATGGGTATTTGGTGTAGCCACTTTGTTGCCCCAGCAAAAAGTTCACCATTTTTAAATCTACACAGATGAGCCAACCATGCTCATAGTACTTTAACTTTTCAAGAACGGTTTTGATGTTCTGATACTCTTATTTCATTGTCACCGAATGTCCTATCGGAATAGAACCGTACACGTTACCATTGTGAAGTAGAACACACTTCAAACTTCGTTTGGAGCTATCAATGAAAAGTCTCCATTCGTCTGCATCATACTGTGGTAATCCCATTTCTAGAAGAAGCCCTTCTATATTGTTGCAATAAACGAAATCATTGTGGGAAGCAAAATATGAAAGCAGTTCTTCTTCTCGTTTGCAATAAAATGTCACGCTTGTACCAGCTTTGAGAAGTTTCCTTTCCTGTAGCCTTGATGCCAATAACTCCGCAGATTGCTTAGGCAAATAAAAATCTCTCACTAAATAATTTAATTCCATCTGATTAAACTGGGAAGGCTTGTCTGACAGATCCTCGGGTGCTGGTTGAAAATTTTCACTTTCTTCTTCACTAAACGATGCTTCTGAAGAAGAAATAACCTCTTCGTGTAGTTCTGGAAGTGATGTAAATACTGGCAGTGGCTTTTCATCACTGTGAGGAACTGGCCACAATGCCGAATCCAGATTTGGATATTTCAAACGATGTTTACTCTTTTTGTTACACCCTTTCACACTAACAAGACAAAAATAACAATCGTCAACATGATTTCGTTGCTCTCGCCAAATCATGGTTATTCCAAATTTCATTTGTGAACCTTTTCCTTGCGACCAACTTCTCAGACATTCAACGCAGGTCTTGCGCACTTTATGAGGAGCCCAGCTTTTGTCTTGGTCCCCCAACTTGACTTTAAAGTAAGCAAGATATGCCCTTTTTACAAACGTGGTAATATTGCATTGATGAGACTTCAACATGAAGCATCCGCAAATGTAACAAAATATATCCGGATCATTACAACATTTTCTTCTTTTGCTGGAAGCAGACATAGCTTGAGATCAAATATAACCTTTCTTTGTTAGTAGTTTTCTAAGAGCAAGTTTTTCCACAGAAACACCACTATACCAAAAACTCTAACCGACTTGAACTCAAACTTATAAAGTATGAAAATACTTTTTCCTTCTACAAACCACTTTTCAGCTTGAACTCTGATGTTGGTCTGTACAATGTACATGTGCTTTATGAAACTCTAAATAAATCTTCCTTACTAAGCAAGAATTTATTACTAAGTCAAATCTACTCCCACCATCTGTCTTCCTACGATATTCCATCTGCACACTGCACAGAGATAGCAGCTGACCCACAGATAACGCCTGAGAACCCAAGACAGGGAGTTCAAGCCAGCATGGAAAAACTCAACGCTACCAATCTCCACTATGTCCTATTGCGATTATCATAACAGGAATTTTTTTTATTTTAGAGGAAATCTGAACCAATTTATGAATTTAGTGTAAAAATATCTCTATGTTTGAAAGTTTATACCTGTCAGAAAATAATTATATTTGACATTTTACTGCACTAAAAAGAGTAAAAATTGCTTAATTTCATAAAATAATGGCAACGATAGAAAGAAAACTTGATGTGATAGAGAAAATCTGAGTTCATTTTCGGATTCAGCGCCCCAAAATTAGCCAAAATCAGTTGTCAAAACCCAAACCTGAAAAAAAAAGTTGAAATTTGTAGACCAGTGTTATATTTTAAGGTCTTCCTCAGGTGACACAATGGGTTTTAACATCATCAGGCGTTGAAAAGCAAAAACAATTTGATTTCGAAAAATTCAGTCAGACTGTTTATCGCTTTCTAACAGTCGGATTGAGTTTTTTTGTTTCTTGGGTTTTCTCATTTTCAACTGCTTCCCCAAGGCAATGGTATATCATTATGAGTCAAGAAAAGCAAAAAAAAACCTTAGAAAATTTCTGTCACACACTAGCAGTAGCGGTGAACAAAATCTGGAAAATGCGACAAATCAGGCCGCAACTCCAGGTGGCCATGTCTGTGCTTATGCAGTTTTAGATACCTAGCCTACGTCGCGCTGAAGCTCGGAAAATTGAAACTGAAATTTGACCAACTGTGCCTAAGTTGTTAATAGTCATCACAAACGAAAATTAGTTTTATTCTTCCAATATGCATTGCAAAGTCAACTTTTAAAAGCTTTGTTGAGTAGCCCCTACTGAAAGAACACACAACAATGGTTACGCAACACACAGCACTAAATGATATTCCAAAATGCAGGCCTAACTATGTCTGCACAGGAATGTGACATTTCCAAACAATCGCTTAAATGAAGGACAAAGTTAACACAACGCATGTTGCAGTATAACTCAGGGTATATTTTTAACGTGAATGTGAGCAGTAGCGTTTACAGGAGGTACTTTTGGATCAGGGATGATTTCACGGGCCCGGTAACATGAAGAAACCACAGCGTCTTCTTTGGATAGGCTACAGTGCGTTCTTCTTACAAATGCCTTGATTTGGGGCCCATAGATCTCATTGGCACCGAGCCCAAAATATCGTTTCAACGACCCTGAATGTGACCCGACATCGTGACGCTAATTCACAAAACATGAAACAAATGATGAACTTATTTACTGTGATCATCATACGTGCAGCCATTCAAATACGCTTCACGTGGACTCAATGAAAAGTATGTTTTCAACTTTAAGCATAAAACGTAGTTTTTATTGGTGGTGGTCAAGCTGGAGCAAACAAATTTGTCTTTCCTTTTGAAGGGTTCATCTTTTAAACCGAAAAATTTTTGATGCAAAAATATTTGGTAGTAGTATGGATGAATTTATCGTTACAAAGCTGACAAGGAAGAAACAGAGAAATCGGTCATTTGCCTATCCTCTGGTTTAGTTGGTAAAAAAAATTATTATACGGTAATAGATATTATTGCAAACACAGTTAACAAGCTTCAACCAGTATCATTAGTAGGTATCAGAGTAACGTAGGCCAACCTCTTTCGATTTGATGAATCCAATACAATATCTGATATAATGTACGGTACCTTCTTCAAAATACAATATACCTTCGTCAAAAAACTTCCGATCAACCGTCGCGCTATGTTTAACCTACATAGTTTACAAAAAACTATCTTTTGACATTGCGAACAGCCAAACAAGTAACAATGTATCCCTATAGCATCATTCTATGATCCATTTGCGAGGGAATTCGCAACAATCGGCAACTGAATCAGTTTTGATTATAATTTTTACAATTTAATATCATAATTTTTATAAAAAAAATTAAAATAGAAGTAAAAAGAAACGTCACTAAACGATTGAAAACCACTGTTCGCGGAATTAGAGGTAATGTGGTTTTAAATTTTAAGGTTAGGCCTAGGTTATTTATCAAACTTCAACGCACATTTTTGACCCTAAGGAATGATAACCTATATTAATCTCGGACCTTGAGTCCTGTTAAGGTAAAATACATGTATCTAATTATATGTCAGCTGCTTTTCAATCATCTGTCGCTGTAAGAGAAGTCTGCTCTTGACTCAACGAGCGATGATCAGATTTTCCTCCATTGGCACCCGGTTCATTTATTTGGTCATCTGAAGTTGAGTTTTCTTCCAGAACCATCATTGGAACCTTTTCTTCGGGTTTATCACCGTGATCTGGTGAAGGAGTTATGCCGTCTACCTGAAACAAAGTCTTTAAATTTACGTTTCAGGTTTAGATATGAATGATGAAGTCTGATCACGTTCTCGTACTCTGGGCCAAAAAAAGTCTGAAGAATCATTTTCAGTTGTAGCAGTAAATAACCGACTGTGTAGAAATCATATAAGTAGCCTAGAGGTAAACTATAAAGCAAATGAAAGAATATAAAGGATCATATAGGCTAAATGCAATTCTTTAATTACACTGAGTGCGGCCTACATGTTGAAACTATAGACGGGTCCTTGTTGGAATAGGTTGCAATTGATTTTCAATCAATGCCAGAAAATACCAGTAGGTATTGCAATTACTTCTAGAAATCCCTGGAAGAAGGCTATATAAACGCAAAAGAATTTTGTATGGGCTTAAGTTTCAAGCAATATGTATGTACCCTGCGATATACAATCTTTAGACTATGTAATCTAAACAATTAATAAGCTGAACTGAGGAAGTAACTTTGAAAAAGTCGTAAAACTGATCATACGCAAATACGCATGTAAGTGGCCTATTTTGGAGTCACTGCTGTTTTTTTGTTTTTTGTTATTTTTAACCGCTGGGTTGCTCCAAACTTTTGAAATGAAAAATCTGCATTTTTTCAACACGACTTTGGACTTACTTGCCAGTAGCCGTAATCTTCAAACAGAAAAGGAGTTTTTATTTCTTCAAAGAAAGGAATTCTGAGAAAGAACCCAGTAAAAATGCCACTTAAGATGGACATAGCAAGAGTCACGCCCAAGCCAGCTAGTTGCATTTTAGATTGATAAGCAAAATCAAAGTTCTCGTTTTCAGATCTTGGATAAATGACTCTTAACCTGAAAATAATGTACAAGTAGAGTAAAACTAGTGTAACTTGAAATACTCACACACATGGCAAGCACATGTAAATTATCGCTTAGCCTTCGTTATTGCAAAAATATTGACTGTAAAGCAATGTGTTGTAATTCTAAATCGGCGCCTAACAATAAGCTTATTTAAGAAGTCATTTTAAAACAAATTGTCATAACAAAACAATAGTTCTATCTGAATAGCCTACATAAAAGCTTATGCACATTTCCATCAAAAAAAAATGAAGTCTATCGATAAACGCACATAAAACTAGGTTAGCCCACTCTTAAGCATGCACCAGGCTAATTGGCTAATTAGCCTTTGGGTAGCCGTTGATTTTTCAAAAGATTGTTGCAAACCTAAACTAAACTGTTCTTTCAGCACAAAATTCTAAAAGTAATGCATTTCAAGCAACAGGCCTATAGTAGAACTTACTCATCAGAACTGAACGTGCTTATTGTTGAATAGCGGGCGAGTATTATGGCAACAATCGCAGAGAGAATTCCTGGCATGCCATGCAGATTGTTCACTCCGCAGGTATCGTGAAGTTTGAAGTATTTTTGCAGCGCAGGCTAAATATATGATATCGTAAGTTGTAACCGACCAAAGACTAAAGTCGTTCATGCATGATTATGGCGTGATTTGTAGGAAAAGCGACTTCAGTTCAAATTACGACTGTTTTCTGACTACCAGTTTGTTGGTCGAAATGAAACGAAATTCTTTACAAATAACTTTAAAAAAAGCAAGATGAATTTAACAATTAATAATAAATTTACGGTGAAATAAAACGTAAAAGTTTGAAATATTTAGATTTCAAACAGTGCCAGTTTTTATAGCCTTGGCACAGTGATTAAAGTAGGTTGTAGTAAAAAAAAGCATTTAAATCTTTTTTTTTATATTTTGAAATAAATTTTACCTTTCTTGTTCCTTAGGCTACTATGCTACTAGCTTGGTTTAAGTGGCACAAAACAACCAGGTCTATTTCTATTAGTGAGGAAAAGTGTTTGATGAATTACCGTAATATACACGTAACCGGATACTGATATTAATCCAGCGCAACTTCCAACAATTATTGCTCCCAAAGGCCCCAGCTTCAAATTGGCGACCGATCCCACAGCAACACCACCAGCTAAAGTTGCATTTTGAATATGCACCTGAAAACGAATGACCTGTGTCAACCACGAACCAGCTTCTTTCGTTGAAGAAATTTCACACAAATTTTCAACCGTGCGCTTGGGCACCACACTTCAAGGACACGTTTCCATTCAGTGATACCGAGCGAGAGTAGAGTAATTTACAAATGGCAAAACTTCTCCAAGAGGAAACGTCCCTCTGCCAAATTTGATGACCGGATCTGGGTCAGTGGTTCGAAGCCTCTACAAATATGCAAAACAGCCAGGATTAAGCTCTCAAAGAAGCTTTCTAAGTCCCAGAAAACGATTTCCACAATCAATCAATCTTACCATTGAAAATTTTCCTTTTTTGTCCAGAACAGAAGAAAGAGCGAATGTAGTCATTGTCGCAGCTACTAACGATAACAAGGTTGTAATAATTGCTCTTTGTCCCATCATAGTTCCCGCTGCAGGTGCTGCATTGAAGCTGGGCCAAAAAATCCAAAGAAAAAGTGTTCCTGAAGAAGAATTCGATACATGCAGCATCACTATCTGCAGGGCCGTTGACAGGATTTCTCGGGCCCGGTACCAATTTATTTTCGGGTCCCCTTCATCGACAATGTTATGAATATATAGGTTGTGTACAAACTTTTATTGATGTCGTTTAAGCATGGTCATTTAACGAATCTTGCGCAATCTTAAAATGTCTTGAACAGCAAAACTTACTATCTCTATCTAGCGGTTGCTTTTTTGAACTTTTATTTGTCACATGGCGCTAGAGTATTACTTCCCGATTTTATTGGTGTTTCACTGGTCATTTTAGGCTCACCAGAAGAGAATTTACAGCAAAGTTAGTGCAGATAATCAGAAAGTTTTCAATTTGATTTGGGAAAGGTGTTTGGGCCTAGGGCAAACATTTGCTGATTGCTGTAATCTGAAAAGCGGTTTTCTAAAATGGTACAACGTAGACAATTGCATAGACTCAAATAGCTTTGCATTTTGTCTGAAAAGCGGAACTTTGTGAGGTGGCGTAAAAGTGAGGTCATTGTCCAAGTACAACAAAAATAGGTACCGAGATGTTCTTTCATAACTTTTTATGGTGTATATAGTGTTTACACAATTTAATTTATTGTGACGCTCAACAAAGTTTCCAACAACCGTTGTTTCTTGTTAAGCGTAGGCATGAGCTTGATTAAATAGTACAAGATATAGGTAAATGTTGTCCTATACTTGACACAGTTATCGGGAAATAATATGAGATTTGCATGACACCAGGCCTTCAGCTATAATTGCCTTTTCAAATACATTTTTACGTCTAGGAGGGAAAGAGAAAACAGATTTACTAAACTTACCAGAAACATCAAAAGAAAAGCTCTCGGGTATGAATTACAAGTACAAGATTAACACGTCTTTTCTTAAAACACAAATTTTAATCACAACTTTTAGTTTTTTGACAGGAGCTCGTGGTTTGGTGCCATAATGATCAGTGATCACAAGTGCAATGATTGTTCGGGAAATCTAAACCAAGGTGACTTTTTTAATTTGTAGGTTAGACTACAAAGGTTGCAAATCCAGCAAACAAATTTTCCTGATATTAGCCCAATCTGCAGGTGACAAGAGATCAGAAAGTTAAAAAAAAACTACAGTGGAAGTTAAGGAAACTTAGGGTACTATTACCAATCATAGCAAAAATATCAGAATGGTAAACAGATCCTTCGTTGGGGTGATCTTTTAATTCCTTTCGCCAATGGACGATCGAAACAGCAAGTCCAAAGTATGCACCAAATGCATGTATCACAAGTGACCCTCCGATATCGTTGATCTGAAATATACAGCCAAACACACAAACAGTTAGCGGGTTATGTTGGCCTCAAAATATTTTGTAGTGTAGATGGGTTGTTTGAAGTCAAGTCATCTTGCTCAAAAGCAACTATTTTGTGATAGTTACTCCGCTTACGCTGAAATAATTTACAAGTTATTTCATCGTAAATTTACAGCAAAAAAGAAAACGTTTGTCCTTCAAAACGTAAACAAAACAAATTTTTCACAGCGAATCAGGATGTTTCGTATACTTCTGTTTCGAACAGCTCTAGTTTTGCTGCAATCTCCTTCGCGATTTCAATCTCTCTCTCTTTCGTTTGAGACTAAATCAAATTTCAGGGCAGGTGGTGGAGAGCCAGGTGAGTGTAGCTTCGTCCAGCGTTGCTATACCATGCGTTCCATTTGGTGCCTTGTAGATGCGGCATTCGAAAACGACATGGTCAGCAGTTTGTTCCTCCGCGCCGCATTCGCAGGCCAATGAGGGAGCCAGACCCCACATGTGCATGTTGGAATGGAAGCGACCGACTCCGGTTCGGATTCTGTTGAGCTTGACCCAAGTCGGCCGAGGCAGGTCCATACCAGGGGGGCGCGCCACCGGGTGGGGTATAAAACCATGTAGTTTGGTGTCGGTGGCGCACCACGCTGCTTTCCAAGTATCTTCCATGAAGTGTGCTGCGCTGATGGCATGATCGCTGAATGGATGTAGTAATTCAACAGCAGCTGGCACAAAGGGGTGTCTTGACTTTAGTTGCCGGGGGGGATTCCTGAGGTGGGATGGTAAGTTTTGCATGAAGCAAGAGGTTAGGATCCCCCGCCCGGCGAGCCAGGTGTATGATGGCTCCCTTTCAGCGGAGCTCAGCAGGTTGGATGCCTGCAAGGATTGGTAAATACTCCGTTGGAGTTGGGCGCAGGCATCCAGTCACAGTTCGCAATGCGTCGTTGATTGGGCTGTCGATGAGGCGGGTGTGGGCACTGCGGCACCAGGCAGGGGCGCAGTATTCAGCAGTGGAGTGAACCAGAGCCAGGGTTGCAGTGCGCAAGGTGTCAGCACCTGCAACCCAAGTTGTGCCTGCCAGACGTCTCAGCAGGGCGACGCGAGATGTCAGCTTTTTTGCGTAGTGACTGTAAATGGTGACGGTATGTGAGTGACCTATAAAGTGTAACCCCAAGGCATGTTGGTTCTGGGCAGGACGGCAGAATTTTGCCGTTAACGGTCACTTTCAGGACACGTTTTGCCTCCCTGTTGTTGAGATCGAAGGCTGCCGTCACAGTTTTACTTTCGCTGAGCTTCAGTTTCCATTGATGAAGGTATCCAGATATAGTCGTCATGTCTTGGCTCAAGGTCGTTTGTAATGACTGTCAGTCTTTCGCAGTGTACAAGATGGCCAAGTCATCAGCATATGCATATTTGTCAGATGTTGTTGATGGTAGGTCGTGCGTATAAACGTTGAAAAGGAGGGGAGCCAAGACTGATTCCTGTGGGACACCGTTTTTGAGTCGCCGCAGTCTACTTGATTTTCCGCTTCCGGTGGTAAGGGTAAAACTCCTGTTGTGGATGAGTTCCATGATCATTTTGACCATGTGCTTGTCAGAGAGTAGGCGGAGTAGCTTGTAGACTAGGCCACGGTGCCAAACAGTGTCATAGCTTGCTGTTAGGTCGATAAAAACAGCCCCCGCTTTTTTTTTTGCCGAGAAACTCTCCTCAATATCCTGAGTAAATTTGCGGTAAAACAAAGATATAGCGTGCGAGATAACAATTTTTCCTCGTTTGCTTTTCAGCAATTATACACAAGCTATCTAGGCTACACTAGACTACTTGCACAACATACCTTTAATTTGTCGATAATAATGAATTCATTGAGGGAATAGAACACCACTTCCAAAATCGCCATAACTATGAGTTGCACTGGGCTGAGAACGCCAAGGACAGCTCCAAAAGAAATAAGAATCGCACCACATGCAAAGTCGGCATTGAGCAAGCTTCATGCATAAAAACATACAAAATTACAATATAGGTACCGGTAATAATATATAATACGTAAACTTTATAGGTTATTAAGAATTTTCGAACGCAATTTTAGACGAAACAAAATGCTGTTTGTTGAATGCCCATGAAAAAAAAAGAAATTATTCCCAACAAACTCCTTAATTTAAAGCGAAACCTAGATAATGAAATTTCACGTCTTTGCGGAAACAGAATTAGGAAGCGTTTTTCTTACACTTCTGCTCGACACTGACACACAGTAATACAAAGTAACCATTGTTTTGGATAAATATTCTAATGATTTCTATATGAAAATCAAATAGAATATTTGCTACACACCAAACACGCGTTTGTTGATACAAGTTAATTAATTATATATATATCTGTGGTGAGCAGGTTTGACGAATTGTCGGCTTCGTTTCGTATCTGAGAGAACATTCATAGAAGACAAGGACGCAGCCGATGGGGGACTATGACATAGAAACCAGCTTGTAGTGTAAATGCACTTCTGCCTTGAGACACTGCGCAATGGTAATTACGCGCACTGTGCGCGTACCTGTTGTTGGGCGCAGCAAGGACTGTAACATGGGCGGTGACTGAAGTGTTCGTGATTCATTGGAGACCAACACAACATGGTGTCAGAAGTGGGATTCGAACCCTCGACTCCATTCGAGACCAACACACAGTCAAAATTTCTCTTAGATTTTGCTTTTGCGTCACAAATACGTCATTTGCATTGAAAGTGTTTAATGGGCCCATTTCACGTATGCTATCTGACATGAATCTGAAGTTACACCATTGGTGGTAATCTGATCTATTTCAAAAACTTAAATCTGGTTTGTGATAATTGTTAGCTCAGGCAAAATCGTTCTATGTGTCAATATTAGTTTTCTTCCGTAAAACTGATTACACAGAGCTCGGAAAACAAGTCGGTTCGGTTTCTTAACCGCCCCAGCTTAAATACCTAACGGCAACGTTAAACAAAGGATGACAAAATGCAAATTTGGCAACTAGGTTCGTCTTCGTTAACGCATGTCAAACCTCTTAAAGGTCGTATGATATATTTAGCAATAAAATGAAACAAGATTTGATAAAAGCCTTGGATAAGATATTTTGCAGCTTACTCAGTGGCGGATTTTGGGGATGGCGCCTGGTGACGCTAGCTACTCTAACGAAATTGAGAAGAAAAAAAATGCAACTTTTTATATATGAACCAGATTCATGCAGGTTTTACTAGTGTAGCTACTTAATAAAAAATGCAATTTTTATACAAGTAACAATAGGATATGAAAAGAATTCTCGCTCGTTTTGTTACTTCAGCTATATTACTTAGCAAAAACGCAATTTTTTCAGCTGCATCCGAAATAATGCAATTTTTATACAGGCTATAGGCCTAAAACAAATTTTAGCACGTTTTGCTAGCCAAGCTACATTAGTTTGACCTTATAACAATACTACAAAGTGTCGCAAGATTTAATTATTCGACACGTAGCAATGGGATCATTGTGACCTATGGTAAAAAAGAAAGCTTGCCAAAATCGATATCTCTTATCCAACCTTAAACGCTGCGGTTTGTTGTGCCACCCAACGTATTTAAAAGTTGGTTTTAATTGCCTAAAATTATTTGGTTTTCAAACTTGGTAAATAAACAAATTACTCAAATAAATCGTTTAAAAAGTTAACTTCAAAAAGTAAGACCTAAAGTCTGCAACCTAATTTGACATTGCGGTCGCCAACTGAACAGCTTGCCATTTGTCCCCATCATTTCTGTATTGTTGTAAAAAAACAAAAACAATCACATTCGAGCCCTGTTGAGCTATCATTTTTATAAATGCCAAATAAAATTCTATTACTTTTGGTTGGCCTACACTGTGAAATTGTGAAAATATCACATAGCATTTTTCTGTGCATTTATTGCTCAACAGAAGCAACCCTTTTCTTGAGGCGTTGTGCTAAGGGCAAATATCAAATGTGAGTAGGCATTTGAGCAGGCAACTCAACACACTTCTAACAAGGTGGAAAACAAATTTAAAAAAGAATAGAACAAGGATAAGCAAAGAAAAAATGATTAATCGTTGTAGGCCTATGTTACACCAAAGAAAGTGAGAGAGAGAGCTAAATACTATTGGTGTTGAAGGTTTAATGAAGCAAATCAATTTCAAGTTGATTAAATTGACAAAATATACGCGTGTAATTTGTGGTGCTGGACAAAGATGCTGAATGTACGAACAGCAAAAGTAACAAAAAAAAAGAAAATTTAAGCCAAATTAAATAGGTTTCTGAAAGGTAGAATTGACAGGCAAACATTTTCGTATTTTGGTCACGGAATGAGAAATCTCTGGAAAATAACTATTGCTTCCTTTGGTCAGCGGAAAAAAGGAAGGTGCCATCCACCAGCTGGCTCCACACAATAACGAATGGTAACGAGATAAACATGGCTGCCTTGGAGGAAGTTGCGACTTGCGAGGGATGGAGATTCATGGAAAGCGATTAGTCCTAGAGTGACTGAAAATCGAAACACACTAAATCAGTGAAGAGCAACGTGGTCCACGTGGACCATAAATGGTCCACAGAGAATTTTCGGTGGTCCACGGATAAAATAATTCAAGACACACAAATTGAAAAATCTGTTTCAAAAGAAAAACACGTCTTTATTCAAGAATTTAGAAATCAGTAATCCTTCAGAAAATTGTATAAACGCTTGTTACCACCATTTGGAAGGTCTCCATGAAGACTCTTAGAGATGGTTTAAAGACATTCTGGAAAAAGATATCTCAGAATGGGTTCTTGATCTTTCAAACTTTGGACCAAATGAAAATATTGATAAAAAAATAGCTGTTAGACATGAAAGAAAATGTTCAGCTTATTACAAAAATAAAAAGGGAAGGTGTCTTTGGTTATACTGAAATAATGAACTCCAATCCACAGATTTACGAAATTGTACAATCTTTCATCATATCCTTTCCAACAACATGGCTAGTTGAGGCTGGATTTTCTGTTATTAATGACATTTTTTGTAAAAAAAGAAACCGACTTGATATTAATAAGCGTGGTACAGTAAGATTAAGATTGAATCAAACTTTTACTTGTAATTATGACTTAATGTGTGACAAACATCAAGAACAAGGCAGTCACTGACGTAAAATTTTATGATATTTGGTCCATTGTTACTTATAAATATTTGGTTAAATTTATTACTTATAAATATGTTGTTTTTCTAAAAGCCACAATTATAAATCTGATATACAAAAATGGTTATGGTCCACAGAGATTTCTAAAAAAAAATTATGGTCCACAGTCACAAAAAGGTTGCTCATCACTGCACTAAATGGATAAGAATAAAAAAAATTAACATACCTCAATAGTAAAAGCACATTGTACCTCAAGTCGAGGGCTAATTGAAGGGAGAACCTGGTTACCAGCCCTTTTGATGCGAACCATTAGTTCAGGGGTAACTTCATCAGGGGTGCACTTACCACTAAGGGGCGTGAAACCTATTTCCAGGGGGTGGGGGAATGCTGAATCATTAAGGTTAGTTATAAAATGACTTAACAAGTTATGTTTGTTGTCAATCTCTCTTTCCGCATCACAGCGCAAAGAGAGATTGAGCAATCCCAATAATTCGTACTCAACATGTGTGTGTAACATGTTTCGCTTACATGTGTGCTTGTGAGTTTAGGAACCTAAGAATTTTTAGCCTAGAACGAGTTTTGGAGCCTTTGTTTCACTAATCAGTTCTTCAAACAGTAGCATGAGCTGAGCTACATTTCTTTCAAACGTGTATGGAAATATCAATGTTCCTGTAACTTGCAAACAAGAAATACAGTAACAAAGCTTGTTCAAAAAGTTGCTTTCTCATCCGGTTCAAATTTACTTAAAGCATATCGAAATGTTTACTATTCAATTTTTATTCGGTTCATGTATAAATGATACATTGGTGATGAAATTTTTTTTCTTCTGTTTTGTAACATCAATCCTAGATCGATATTTTTGAGTGTCGTTATATAAGTTGTTTATGTTTTCTTTCAAATTAATCTTTGCTATACCTTTTTTACAAATAATCAATCTTTTCTATAGCTTTTTAACATGACCAAGCTTATAATATTAATTAATAGTGTACATTCATTTTTATATACCGATATATCAACCGCAAACACACGTTTCCTTTGGACCAAACTGTTACTCGGAAGACATTCTTCGTAATAACAGTGATTAATCTCATGCTTCTGAAATATTTTCTACATTTCATGGGATGTCGCCAGCTCAATTCAAACTCTTATTCAGGTAGAAACGTTGTCGTTTTTGCAGTGTTTCACGCTCGCCAAACGTTAAAATGATATTGAAAATGGCAACTTTTGCTGGTTGCGAATGTCACAAAACAACAATTTCAAACACTTACTTTTGTGGGATTTCTGTGCAGTGAAAAAAACTCCATTGCCTTTAATTGCGTAAATGACCAACGCAAAACAAGATCCAAACAAACTTAAAAAATAAGCCATAGCTTACCCAGTAGGTAAACAAGTTGTTTTTATAAACTGCATTCGTTTTAATTATTGGAATTGCTTTTCTTAGAACACAAAATTTGATCGATATGTTTTTCCAAGTTAAGTAAAAGGCTGAGTAGGCTCTTATGCTTTTCCATTTAAAGTTTTTGTGTTATTGCGCCTCAAAAACGTGAACGGAAAAGAGTTTTTTGGAAAACAAAAACAATATTTCCACATTCGCAAGCTGGGATTTTTTGTCTTTTGCAAGCTCACATACCTTGCGGCTACAAATGTGAAATAAGTTAGCAAAAAACTGAAAAAGGTCTTCAAAGCATGTTGTTATGAATAGTGATTGAATTTGATGTAAATGTAATTTATATGTAGCCTAATTGTGTGCATTGTATGTGCAAACTGGATAAACAAACAATGGCTGCTCGACACCTGCCCCAACATCCAGCCCCAGTAAGGACACACTGCCCCAAGGGTGATAATAAGCCCATGGACTTCCAGACTAGCAAAGAACGGTCCACACGAAGAAAATAAGGTTCAGCATACTCACTTGTCCAAACTCAAATTAATCTTTCCATCTTCAAAACCTTCGGTGGCAAGAAATCCGCGAATTAAAATTGCCCACTGCATGACAAAGGCTGCTAGCATAAAGTTGAAACCCACAGAGCCGTAACCGTATCGTTTTAAGAATGTCATCAAAAACCCAAAACCAACAAGAATCATGACATGAACATCTTGAAACACTGCAAAACAATCAAACAAACCAACCTAAACATACTGTAAAAGAAGCACTTATTTATGACGCTATTCACACTGAACGATGGGCTATCACACTATCAGCATACTAGAAGATCGTTGATCGAATTTTGTAACAAATTGAAACTCAATTGGTCTAATCGACATTTCACACAAACCCACTTGGATATAGTTCGTTGAAGTGTTTTTCATTTCCAGTGCTATTATGACTTAGGGCTCCTGAATCGTCATCGTACTCTACAAACACCCCAAACAAGATGATGAAGAGAATTTGAGGACAAACGAGAAAAGCAGTAAATTTTCCACGCATCTGCAAAAACAAAGTTTAAAAATTCAAACATTAGTTTGATCAAACCTAAAGTAGCCTAGGCAGAAAGACAGTTGAGAAATTAAGTTAATGATATAATAATGTTTATAGTTTTATATACTGTATTGTCGTTCTACAACCTGCTAAGGTTTTTTAGAGACAGAGCCCATGTTTAACTGTGTTATGCAAGAACGAATACAATCGGTACCATTTTTAAAGTCAGCGGTTTGACCAGACCTTGAAACGGAATCATCTCAGACCTACCAGCACTGGAACCGAAGGCGATAATCAGGGCCTCCAAGAGCCCTGCTGGGCCCCGGTGCAGATGTTGCTGCCGGGCCCCCCAGCGCGACATGTCGCGTGATATCTCACCAATCACAAGCAAAATTTGCGGTGCGCGTTCTTACAAAGGATAAATTAGGTTAAAGTATTAACACTCCATTATTTCACAAACAATGCACTAATTGTAAATATAACTTCAAATTCACAGATAC
The DNA here is from genome assembly GCF_918807975.1 of Aplidium turbinatum. NCBI lineage: Eukaryota > Metazoa > Chordata > Ascidiacea > Aplousobranchia > Polyclinidae > Aplidium > Aplidium turbinatum. The sequence continues at coordinate 15,915,729 of NC_137480.1, read as the reverse complement.
ACACTAGTTATACACAAAGATAAAATGCTGTAAAATGGTAAAACACTACATAGTGTAAATATAGCCTCAATAGCGTTGTCAGATATGGAATTCTGCCGTAATTTGAGGAAAAGTTTATAACTGTTGAAAACAAAAACTTGTATTTTGGATATTTTTTTTAGTCCTGGGCAAAGATCAAAACCCTAACCTTTCCTAACTCTAGCCCTTCCTAACTCTGGCAACATCTGATTGTAACCATGGCAACAAGTGGGTAAAATCAGCTATTTCGAAGATAAAAATTGCAATACTATCCGACATGGCTGACATAGCATTGCATATGTGTGCTTACAGCTTTACATTAACATACAATACCATTTCTGACCTCGAAATCTGCAGAGACTAGGGCAGCAAACTTAGGATGAATGCATTGCTATTGTTCATGGCATTAAGAAATACCAACTTCAATATAAGAAATACCAGCTTCATATAAGAAATACCAACTTCAAAATATTAAAAAAATTGTATGCAAAATTGACCTTAACACGCAAATTTAAACATTTTATTGCCCCCCTGAACGCAAAAAAATGAAAATATTGTTGTTCTAAAAGAGGGCATAGGCTACCCATGAAGGGGCCCATTCAAAATACAAAACTAATATTCATATAAAAAACAATATTTTATGCAAAATCGACCTGGGCATGCAAATTTAAACATTTTGTCGTGCCCCCCTAAACTCAAAAAATTGAGAATTCTGTAATTTAAAAAAGGGCATAGCCTAGGCTACCCATAAGGGGGCCCCATTTGACATACGGAACTAATATAAAAACAATATTTTATGCAAAATCGTTGAAATTAATCTTTTAGTTGCGTGAATTTAGACATTTTGTCGGGCCCCCTTGAACTCACCGGGCCCCGGTGCGATGCACCGGTTGTCCCCCCCTCTTGTGGGCTCTGGCGGTAACCACTCGGCCACAGAGCTGGTGAGAAATTAAGTCGAATGGTGTTGCCAGCATGATGCTTGCCAAGATAGCCTGTAGACCTCACCTTCCTCAATAATCGAAAAAGCATAACGCGTTTAAAGCGATATCGACGCTCTTATTAAATACACAGCGAGCTCAATGATTGCGTCCACTGCGCAGTGGCCGAGTAGTTTCGCCTCGGCTCAGGCAGATCTGACATCGATTCCAGGTCGTGCCAAACCGAAGACTTTAAAATTGTTCCCGATTGTGTTCTTTCTTGCATAACGCAGTGAAAAAAAGTCGAGTAACAATGCGATGATATAATAAACCTGATACAAAATTAAACATGCGCCCTGTCGCTAAAAAACCTTAGCTGTTGTAGAGCGACAATAAATAAACCCATAACATTATTATTATTATTACTACTGCGCAGTGCAACAGAAAGAGTGCAGCTGTAATAAAATTCCGCTAAAATCCCTACTTGAAAGCCCATGATTTTATTTTTCATGTGATAATTTGAGTTAACTATTTAACAATAAACAACTAGAATAGCATTCCCTATTTCCATGAGTTAACCCGAGGGCGATGCCGTCAGCACCTCCTAAACTCTATCGACCAAACTATTAAGCCAATTTGCAGATATCGAATCGTTCGTTTAATTTACTTCATAATAAAAAAGTTTCGAAAAGAGCGTTTACAACATCACGTGGTTACTGCAGCGACCTGCAGCAGTGCCGGTCTTTGGGGTGTGCAAACCGTGCGATCGCACATGGCCCGCAAATTAGGGGGAGCCGCAATTTACTCAGAAAATGCAGTAATTTTTGTCATTTCCAATGGAAAAAATTCAATTTGATTCACAAGCAAAATTTTGTTGAACATGCTCTCAGAATGCACCAAATTCAAAGTAATTTTTCAAAATTTTCTGCGGGAGGCCCCCCAGACCCTCCATCAAACCCCCCTCCTCTTTCAAAATACCTAGTTACGCTACTCAATTGGATCATTGTCAATGGGGCCCGCAAAGCGTATTCCGCACAGGACCCGAAATACCCTAAGACTGGCACTGCTGCCTGCAGATTATAAGTACGCATGCCATTGGCATTGCAGCAACTGCAAAGCCAAGCTTTGAATAACGCTGATATTTAATAGCTAAAACATTCTTTTAAACTAACACATTTAATAACAATTTCAACAAATAAAATATACGGCAGTTGCTCTTTCGTTATTGAACACATAAAAAATATGTTAAGCTCATTAACCACATTTTTTGCAACGTAGTCTATATGCGTAGTCAGCGATTACGCATGCTGTCCAAAACAATGTAAAGCTGATGATGACACATTGCTTTGAGCAATATTTTTAATTGCACCTCATCTGTTTATACCTCATGTGCAACATTGATTTTTCAACTATGTGGTGAAGAATACAACGCACATTTTTGAGAGAATGAAACGCACAATATTAAAAAAAATGTTTTCCTAAATCAAAGGAAATGTACGTAGGCTATACTGTATATAAGTATAGTGTAGCTGGTGGCCCAATCAATGTGTTTCAGCATATCATTTGTTGAAAAATTAGTGTTTTTTTTTGTAAAAGCAATTGAAGCTAGAGTAAAGTATGTTTTTTTGTAGTTTATTTTATTGTGGTTCACACACCGTACATGAAATGTACTACAAACGAAATGCAACCAAGCAGGGAACAAAGCATTGTGTGCACTGGATAACCAAATGAAGCAGAAAGGTCTTTTTTGAATCGATTACCCTGCGCTAACATATTTTTTTGTTTCTGGCTTTGTTTTACTTTGCTAAAGTTTAAGCAGAAAACTCATTATTCACTCTTGCGTCATATGTTTCGTTCTCATCACATTTGTTGTTTTTGATTTCAGGTATCAAGTTCATATTTGCGCGTTGATTTGTTAGCAAGAGCTTTGATTGGTTGAAACAGTGGGCGAAACGACATCACGCGTTTTTCAAAGAAAATTTTAATCTGTTTTTGAACAAGAAAATCTTTTGAAGCTAATTTTGCTCAAAAAATGACAAACAAAATATCAACTTTTTCTTTGGTCAGTTTTTTTGTTTAAAAAGGGCCGAGTCCATTCTTTCAAAGTTATATTATAATACTCTTGCATTCAGGAAGCATGTTGTACCTGATATAGTTTAAGGGAGAAACTTTGATGAGTAGAAAGGCTGTGAAACAAAGTGTAAACGTATTTACACTTTTGGTATCATTTTAGGTGAAAAAACTCAAGCAGCCAAAAGCTTGTTAAAAGCTGTTAGAAACGAATTGTTTTTGATGAAAAGGCAACAAAATTCTTCACACAAATAATTGACTAAAACAACTTAAAACGAAGAAAGAATTTTTAGTTGAAATGAAAGAAAGCATTATGAAATGACATTTTGAATATTTTTTCTATCCACTGAATTAGTGTATGAGCAGCCTATCATTTGCAAACCCCCTGCAATGACCACATGAAGTCGTCGTGTTCATTTAATTGCATAAAAATAACTACAGCCGTGGACGTCGCTGAAGCATAGCATAGCGTAAAATAGCCTATGTTGCGTGATATTTCATTTTTGCACAAACCACGCGTGATTATCTTTTGCTTTCAACATTCTGTTTCAAAATACCAACAAAGAAGCCAACCGCCTTTTTACTCCTTCCTTTTCAAACGAAATCTTTAAATTGTTCAAATTCTTGACTTCAGACTTTGCTTTTGCTTTAAAACAATGACGCATTGTAGCTGAACTTTAGTTTAAAGTACGGCTGTCTTCTTTGGGCGTGGTGGACATATTTGTCTTTTACGTGACCCAACTGTTGGCCACGACATTTAGTCGAACAACAGTTAGACGAACGACAGCGGAATTCAGGATAATGGCGTTCAAGAAGATTGGGGATTGTTGGATTTAAAAAATTTTGAAAATTGCGGATAACTGGGGCATTTGGAATTTTAGGAGGTTTTTGTTAATTTTAGAAGGGGTTGTTGGAATTTCAGAAACTTTTTTTTTTAGGTATTTGGAGATTGGGGACTAACCCCAACCCCTAAAATTCCAAATTACAACTCCACTCCCTCTAAATCTCACATCACAATTCCCCAAGCTTCCCAATCTCCAAACATTTCAATCTTCCTGTCATTCGATCATCCGCACTTCGACCAACTGTCGTATGCTACGTCTGAGTCTAACTTTAGATGCAAAACTAGCAGATTTCGTTATAAAATTGCTTAAATTAATTAGGCTTCAGTAATGCTCCTGACAGCAAAATCCGCATTTTTACATTGATTTAATGTCTGCAGGCGTTGAATCATTGTAAAAACGACGGATTGTGCTGTCTGGGACAGCAATGTATTGTTAAGTGTCAAAACAGAAAACACTGAAGTCTATTGTTTTCAATTCTTGCTACATTCAGCTGCCAAACACCAAGCAAAGCGTTAGTCATGGACTTCTAAATAGTAGCATCTGGACTGGAAACTCAGTGGGCAACAGGAGGCCAAACAGTTGGTACCGGTACAACAGTTGGCCAACAGCCAAGTAACTAACCCTGTTGGCCCACTGAATCTATTTTATACAAATCACCAGGTTTCGCAAATCAATTACCGTTATTTCTGATGAATGCAAAAATGACAAAATAATACCCTCGGGCGTATACGATTAAACTACGGCACAGTTGGGGAGCTGATAAAAAACTGCGATGAGTAGCCTAATGATGATAAAACAACGACGAGGTTCCAAAACTTAACTTGTAGCCTATTGTGACAAGCCTACTTAGGTCTGCGAGAATTAAAGTTTAACGCGATGTTGCCAGCAGCCTATAACAGGAAAGCTATCTGAACTCTGTGGAAAACACAGATCACGTAGCATTTCGAACCCAGATGTACCAGTAGCTGCAGGTAGAACGCGTTGCGGTGTCATTCAAAACATCTGTTCAATCTCATCAATGCTTTTTAAACACTTCTAACGTAAGAATAGAATTGCACTATTGCAAAAAGTTATAGACTGCATTTGCAATCTTTTCGTATCACTAATTGTATTCCACAACACAATGTTTCACACTAACTTTTGATAATTACACCACAGTTTACATGTAAAAAAACGCAAACACTTACTTTAATTTCTGTCCAGTTACCTGGTTGTTTCACGGCAGAAAGATTTCCAGGCAAACGAAACCATAGTTCAAAGTAAAAACCGACGCGACTGCAGGAGAGGGAACCTTTTTCTGAAAATAAGCTACGCTTGACTGCTTTTGTGTTTGCGTGTCATACGCCCATGGAGCAAAAACCAATCGCAATGCAGCAAACCACTTAGTTTTGTCACAATGTTTGCTCTTTTTCTCAGGATTGTACACATAAACCAGATCAAACTTTCGTTAGCTGCATTAATAAAGCTGCTGTGTTCGGAAAGTGCTGTTATTACACCAAGAGGTTTCATCCAAGCATCGCGATCTTAGTACAAGCAGAATGACGTGAGTATTTTTGTATTTTATTAGTTGAATATGGATTGGTGAAGATGTACACTCAAATGTACCGAGAATTTTATTTATGTTTGCTTTTCAATTGTTTAACAATAAAAAACTCTATTGTAGTTGCATGGTATCACGTTTAAATTGCAATCGTTTTCTTGTAAGCTCATGTGTAAATGTAGCAGCAGGTCATCCTTTTAAGATAAGTCTTAACTGCATTGAAGTGCATTCAGCTAACGTGAAATGCATTTACAAAAGCAAGGCCAAGGTCGATAGGTGGAAACCAAGCAGACTAACTTATTTAGTTCACATTTGTGCGAGAACTCTTCGTATCATTTTTTCGAGTGTTTATTTATGCAAAAGAATCTTTGGAAAATATTTTTTATGTCAATGTTTTTTCAAAGCTCATTTTTATTGCTATGAAATACAGTTATTTTGCCTTGGTATAAGATATTAACATGAGGGTAAATTGAAATTAGACAAACATACACTCGGAAACGTTAAATGCGAAACAAAAATCATCTTTTTGCTTGTAGCCTACCTTGAGTTAAGAATAAAACACTGGCTTCAAATACCCTACGAGGCTTGTGTCTCACGTTAACTACACTTCACCTCGTTTCGTACAAACTTGTAGTTACGTTTACGCTACGGGACACGGGTCTGTCAAATTATGTTATTTGTAGCCGAATTACAAAGTTTTTCGATTGCATATATACGCAACGTAGCCTACTCTTTGACAAAACAACAACCATAGTGTGTCTTATTTTTTATATCTTTTTTTAATAAGGTTAAACATTTTCTATTCGCTTGTGTAGATACTTATCGAATGCAAGGAATTAAAGTTTTTGAAGCAAGTAGCCTAAAGCTTACTCAGCTGGTCTGCTTGAAACCGAAGCATTTGAAAATATGTTTATTTTGTATTAATGCGGAAGTGTTTGTCTTAATTTTATCTTGTTCGATTCAAATTAAATTCTCTGTGAAGAGTTTCTTTTCGTTTAAAAAAAAAAAAGAAAACCAAGAAATACGTAGCCGTACAAGTGCACATAAAACACAGCGTATCTTTCGGATTACCTTTTTGTGCAAGAAATAAGTAGCATGTTGTGACAGTAAGTGTCTGAATTATTTACATTAAAATAACCCACAAAAAAAGGATAGTCGATAGATCACCAACATTGCTCTCTGCTGAAGTGTAGTTTCTGTATCATGTGTGTCGTCATAACGTAAAATTACAGTTGATATAGTACAAATAAAGTCACAGCAAACAAGCTTCGTGGTTAATTTATTATATGAACAACATTACTCATGCTTGTAACAACTGCAAGCCACGCAATTAACTTGTTTGTTATCATAGTTCCTCCTACAAATTAAAGCTGTTACCGGTAATAAGCATTTACGTCTTTTTGCATTTTTATGGCATTATTCATTGGTGTCTGCTGTATCTCTTGGCTTGGTAGGCCAATAATTTCAAATGGCTTGTTTTTCAGAAATACTAGAGGAAAAGCCACAGCGCTTTTGTTAGGAGCTCAAGTAATTTTTGTCATCCTTTTTGGAGTGTTCGTTGACTATGACAGTCAGGCGAGTGGGTCAATGCACGATGCGAATTCAAGCGAACATGTTGTTGCTGAAGAAAATCAGCTTGACAGATATTACCCAAGTAAGTTCTTCTGTTGTGACGTAATTTTGTTTTCCATAATGCTCTACTCTATCTGAGGTGTGGAACTAAGGGGAGGAGGCGGCGCACGGTTGAACGGATTCCTTTCCAAAATGGTTAGGCTACTTTGTAATGGGGCTTTTGTTGTGGGAGACAAAACAAAGATTATTGGAACAGTTGGGACGAGAAATTGTTGGGTCATTATTTCTCCTAATAACCCCAGGGTTGAAAGCCTGCGTTTTCTCATTGGTTGTATATAAACCGAAGCCATGTTAGACTCTGTAATCTTCTTACGCTGTTGCAGTGCGACCATAGTAGGCTACTCTACTTCACACCAGCTTCATTGAATACGTTTTACACACTTTAACAAAAACAATGCATACTTTAAAACCAATCACCATGCGATATACCTCCTGACAAATCATTCTACTAGAACAAAGCTTTTTCAAAATTACTCAACCACTGTGACGCTCATGCAATGTCGCCAAAGCAACCTTAAACCTGCAAACGCATTTTGCTTCGAAGTGGGTCATCAAGGAATGCCTCCTTGTAAATAGGCCAGTTGAGAGAGCGAGTTAGTCCGGTACCAAGCGATGACGCCATCTTCGATAAGCCTCACATCATTTTGTATTATATACTGTGCCTTTGAAGTGTAAAACTCGTTTGAGGAAACTGCCAATCAAAGCAGGCAAATCATTACAAACAATCATCAAAACAGCCTTGGAGTATGTTTGAGCACAAAATAGGAAAATTTGAACAAAAATGTGCATAGCTTTGCTCACTAACTTACAATTAGTTAAGTTGATTTATGGTCAAAATTAAACAACTGTGGATAAAGATCGTAAATGTTTTTAAAAAATTGCTAAAGACGCTATTTGTCCCCTATGCGATGCGCCATTTTTATTTAAAGGTGTCAGAAGTACCACAGGGGCAACTGCTGCCAGTTTTGTTTCTTCTGGAGTAGGCTATGTCACATATAAAATTATACCACCAACTGCATTCACCTCAAGGTTTTAGTTTAGTCTACTGGAGAAAATGGTAATTTTCTTTACTTTTTTCAAATCATTTGTCTTACAGTACCTCTTTTCCTTTTAGTACGCTATTTTATTTTGTTTCAGTGTATCAAGACGTCCATGTCATGATGCTGATCGGTTTCGGTTTTCTGATGACGTTTCTCAAGCGCCACGGGTTTGGTTCTATAGGTTTCAACTTCTTACTCACTTGCTACGTCATTGAATGGTCCATTCTGGTGAACGGGTGGTTTGCGATGATTGGTGGAAACAGTGAGAAAATCTCGCTAAGCATTGAAAGGTGCTGATACTGCATTTATTTATATTACTGTATGTACGTAACTTGAATAATAGAAAAAGCCTGAGGATGATGCTTTCGTACTAGGACTTCTGTAGGCTATATCTCATAAAGCGTTATAATAATTGAGATCCTCCTAACATGTTTTACACACCCGAGTAACAAATTATGGATAGAATTTATCTTCCGAATGGTTGATTCAGTCAAAGAATTAACTCAAGAGAATAGATTTTTGTTTATTTCTGCAAAATAACACTAAGAAATCGCCATTATCAATAAATTATACAAGTTTCCCAATTACTTGTCACACCAGATAAAATGTAATAAATTTTGATTAAAAATTAAAATGTAAGCTACAATTCAAAAAATTAGAACTATATGCGCAACAGCGCAGGTAGCCTAAATAGTCTAAAAATTTTCTCAAAGAAGTTGAAGACCACGGTGTATGTCAATTTACTTTATAATAAAACCTGTTGTGTAGAAATTGTTCTTATTAGCTTAACGTGTAGGGCTAATGAAAATATTATTTTTGTTTTTGTGCAGTTTGCTGCACGCTGATTTTGCTGTGGCAACGGTCCTTATCTCGTTTGGAGCTATACTTGGAGTGGCGAGTCCTGTTCAGTTGATTGTGATGGCAACTGTTGAAGTTGTAGTGTATAATCTCAGCATTTTTGTGGGAATTGAAATTCTCGGGGTAAGTTTTTCAAGTCCTACTGGATGCCAACACGCTACAATTAGTTTGCAAATTTGAGAACATTTTAATTTGTAAAATTAAAAGTTGTCTTACTGCATGAGAACAATCGGCCTAACCAAAACTAGCAACAAATAATTTCAAGTAGCGAAGAACCATAGGTAATAATCAGAAATTTTCACCGACAAACATTGGCTTTTCACAGTGCGTGCGAGGAGTGGTCAAATGAAAGTAGCCTAATATTATCCTAAAATCTTTTTCAACAGTCAGTTAGATCCTTGCCAATGATGTTGCTTGTGGGCGTGGCAATGATCACGTGTTATTTATATAAAAAATATAAAGTTTATTTTGAGATGTCGTGTTGAACCAATCACCGGACCCGTCGTCTGTAACTCTGTGTCAACCTATACATCAAAACATAATCAGCTACACTACTTTTACTTAGTTGCCTTTCGTGCTTGTATAAACTAAAATCCAAGTAATAACAAACTGTTGTTGATCAATGCCCGAACGCTGACAGCAATGACTGAACTCAACACTAACTTAAGAGCCCTCAGCGGCATCAACGGACTACCGCAAACTGACCTCTTTTAAGATATCACAATGACTCACAACATAGTATTTACATAGACCTACATGGTATAGCTTACCTCATTGCGTCACAATTTGTTGCTTTGTGAAACAGCAAAAACAAATTGCTGCATCTAGCAATGCCCACATGGCTTTGGCTAATAGCGACACTTTTCACAACCGACATCATAAATAGGCCTAAGCACTGCTTTTTTATCTAGGTAGGTCCATTAAAAAGCCAATTAAGCACTTTAAGTCCGATATATATTTTTAGGCAATTGATGTTGGGGGTTCAATATTTATTCACGCCTTCGGTGCCTACTTTGGCCTTGCCGTGGCTCGGGTACTGTACAGAAAAGAGCAAACCACTCAAGAGAAGGAGGGATCAGAATATCACTCAGATCTTTTTGCTATGATCGGTAAGCAAGTTTGCTTTTGGTAAAAATTAGAATTTAATTTTTGACAAAGATTAGTTTAAGACATAGTAGGCATCTACTTATCCAGAAAGATACACTTTAACTAAGAGACTATTTTCCTAATGTGGGCAGTAAATGCGCCAATATGGTGTATTAGTGTATATAAAATAAAACCAGGCTACTGAGTTTCAACTTCACTTGTCAATTTTTTTCTCAAAGCCCAAATTAAGATACAGTGTTATTTGACCTAATAATTAACAATCATTAATTGTTGCAGGTACCCTTTTCCTTTGGCTTTATTGGCCAAGTTTCAACGCAGGCCCAGCGACTGGAAATGAACGCCACCGAGCTGTGATTAATACTGTTCTCAGTTTGTCGGCATGCACGGTTGTTACGTTTGCTATAAGTGCTGCAGTCAGCAAAAAAGGAAAGCTTGATATGGTAAGTTTTGGCTTTTTAATGGCATTATTAAAATACCTGGGGTAACCAAAAATGAGGTTCATGACAGAGAATAATGTAAGCGTCACTGCAAGCTTCGGTAGGCTAACTAGACGACACTGATAGACAGATGTACAAGACCTTTGTGGGCAGAAAAAAAGCAGCTAGATTTCAATTGTCACACAAAGGACTTAATTGCTTGTGCTTTTATTTTAAGGTTCACATTCAAAACGCAACACTGGCTGGAGGCGTTGCTATGGGGGCAAGCGCAGATCTGATAGTTCACCCATTTGGTGCCTTGCTTATTGGTTCAGCAGCTGCCGTTGTGTCTACCCTTGGATATCGATATTTGCAGGTTTGTAAAATTTCATTCAATTGTTTTTGGATTAAGTTAACTTGATTTGGTATAAAGCAGTCGAAAACATAGCTGAGTGGTGAGAACCCTGGTACCACACTCCCAATAGCGCCGGTTTGACACCATTCAAGAACATGCGGCTGTGTCTTTGGCAGGACTGCCTGAAGGTGGACACAAAGATTGGAAAAATTTCTTTTTTTGGACAACACATAACCAAGTGTCCTCCTAAACCCGCTACCGATTAACCAAGGCTGTTGTTAGATTGTGCAAAGTTCTGTTTTCAGAATTTACAACACCGGCTCCACAATCAATAATGAAAGGCCCCTGGCAAATAGCTCTCAAAGCATGTTGACTTTTCTTCAACTACAACCCAAAGACTTTAAATGTTTGACTTTACATTGCTTTACACAACATTGCTTTATGTAATGCAAAGAAATTTATTCTCACACGAATCAAATCAAAGATACAGTACTTCATTCTCTTGCTTTATGTAATGATGATGCATTTTTGCTTGAACAAACTCTGAGTTGGTTATCAATATTGGAAGAATGGGATATCTTGTATCAAGTTCCACGGCCCTCGACTGGCGTAAGTCACTTTGAGGTCACAAGATATCACGAAATAAACATAGACATTATGTTTGATTGGCAGCCTGTTCTTCAAAGAACAATCAAGCTTCACGATACGTGTGGTGTCCACAACTTACATGGAATGCCGGGAATTCTAGGAACTATAGCCAGCGCGATTGTGATAAGCCTAGCCACGCAAGAAACATACAAAGGAAGGTAAAATCAATTGCAACATTTCGATCCATAAGTTCACCTAACGTTGCTCGAGACGAAGCAATAGAAGTTTGTCTCGGCTTGGATTGTCATGGCTTATATGCCAAACAGGCAGCTCGGTGATTATATACACGATTATAACGTTTCCTTATGTAGCCTAATTTTGTACATAATGTACTTTGACTATCTTGTTTACTTCACTTTTCTTTTTCTGGCACTGTTTTTTGTAGCTGCTTCCCTCAATGCAGACATGGCTTTTCAAGCCTAAGCAAAACACAATTTATGCGCATTTTAAATCTCATAGGCCTAGATCAGGGATGGAGAAACCATTTTAAAAGTAGGTGGGCCCAGAGGCGCAGCAGTCACAGTCAATCCAACTTCTGGGGGGCGAAGCCCCCCACACCCCCAATAACATTGTTGCATTCCGAATATTTGAAATCGTTTACACCAGTAGTCGGAAACCTACGGCCTGCCAAGAAAAATCATCCAGCCCGCCGCTCCTTTACAAATTATAATAATATGTGGCCAGGCCAGTGGTTTATTACAGTATAATCGAATGGAAGAACAAGTACTTTTCATTAATCATTTTACTAGGCCCACGTCTTTGATTTGTAGCGTTTCTGTTTGTATAAACGAAGAACTCAATATAAAGCGCCATTATGATACAAAACATATTATTTTTTCCACGTTAATGGGTCAAACAATAAGGAACGGCAAAGTGAATCTACTCAAAAATAGCTTTAAAACAGCAAATTTCTCTGTTACAAAGGAAAGGAAAACCAATGAATGAGAGAATTCTTTTGTAGCTACAAGGTAGCACAATCAATAGCAAAAGACAAGAAATCGTATAGCCTAGTGATGGAGAATTTGGGTAAAGGTGTAGGCCTAAGATGGATGTTATTGAAAACATAAGTCCAGAGAAAAAACAAACAAACTACTTTTCAGATATAGGCCTAAGTCTTTCAACAAGAACGGTAACTCGACGAAAAGAAGAGATATCGGAGAACGTAACATCTAGCAAAAAGTTATTGTATATCTACAGTTCATCGCAATGGCAATAAATGAGAGCACAGACACGACAGATAAGCCTACAGCTGAGCTGGCAGTATTTGTGCGTGCAGTAAACAAAGATTTTGATGTTTAAGAATTTGTTCAGCTGATTCCCGTCAAGGATATTACTAGCCGATATTCTGAAGGCATTAGGCTACGTCAACGCCTTGAAATCAAGCCTCTGAATCTATCAAAATTGGTATTAATAGGCTACGGCCCGCCAAGACCATGTAAAGTTTGGCTTTGGCCCGCTGTTAGAAAAAGGTTGCCGACCCCTGGTTTACACAGTGCGTTTTCATAATTGCCTTTCGTGCCAACAGGCAATATTTTCCATTTTTGGGCCGGATTTGGTCAAAAAAATTTTACAAAATTGTTGAATTGCTCTATAGCGCTGTACAAAATGTGGCGATGTACACACAAATAAAAAGGCAACAATACACAGACACACAATTATCAAATGCCTGGTGAACAGTCTCTCTCTGTTTTTAATACACACACAGTTATAATACCACCTAGGAGTAATAATATGCAACATTATACAGTACGTGCAATCGTGCATATGTGTAATGATATCACTGTTCTAACCATAGAGAGCATAGAGAATAATTATATTGATTGATAGATTGCTCCACCAGTCACACCCACACGTGCTGCACATTAATAGTGGGCTCAACAGAAAAGTTTGAAGATTGGATTTCATCATTGAGCTATCAAAGATAATCAAACTAGTGTATATCAAATGAGTGAAGGCCTTTTTTTGGAACTCCCTCTCTGATTTGCCGTTTTCGCTACTTTTTCGAAAAAATTTAGCTTTCAAAAGTGGGTGGGCCAGGCCCACCCAGAAAATAAAGTAGGTGGGCCCAGGCCCACGTGGTTCCTCCATCCCTGGCCTAGATGTTGTTGCCACGTTCCCCTTTTCTTAGCGTGCTGAAAGCTAAATTCCTTGCGAGCTATTGAAATGAAACTACAAGTCACTCACAATAATCAGAGGTCTAGGCCTACTGTAAATAATGCATTTTTATCTCATTCACTATCTTTTACCATAAACAGATAAAACCAAGCAACCACACGACATTCAACATAATATATTATTAACTGAACATAAACTATAAATTACGAACGTTTTCGGCCATACGCATGTTTGCCCTTTTCAAGTGAAAAATATTAACTGATTTTACATTTACATCTCACTATCTTTTGTTTAGTGTGGTTTTTCATCATTGTTGATGTATATTGAGCAGTATTTTTATGTGTTCACAGCTTTAAACACTTTTTTATACCGGACGAAGTGTCTGTTTATCGAATTTCAATGAATCAAGCCGGTGCCCAAATAGCTGCTCTTGTTATTGCCCTTGTGCTTGCCATTCTCATCGGTGGACTAACTGGGATACTACTGAAGCTACCTATCTGGGACAACTTAGGAAGCGATGAGCTCTTTGAAGATGACATTTTTTGGGATGTAAGACTGTTATACTTTATTCGGTCAAGCTGTAGGCCTACGCCAAGTACTGTGGAAAAGTGCGTGGTTGATTTCGAACCACGTAATGTTTGTCGAAAGACGAGTTAGCTTGGTCATCGTTGCTTGATTACCTGCAAACGTAGGCTACATATGTAGCCCGTTGCTGAAGCTCAGCTGTTTATCGTTTGAACGATTGAAAGCTGGAAACAACTTGTCTGTGGCTTTTGATATAGCTTGAGCCTGCGAATTCTAAAAATTGTTTATGTTTTAGTGTGAAGAGCCGGAGCCCGAAACGGGATTTGAAATGAAAACTGGCAAGTTTTCAAAAGCCGAGGAAGCAGAAGAAATCGCATAATAATTTCTCTTCTGGATGAAGATTTAAAGCAACTAAACTGACCGTGCGTTGATTGAAGGCGCACGGATGAAGCTTTTAATGTTTGATGACATGGATAATTGGATATAGCCTACAGTACACACTAACCAACTTTGTCCTATTCCTAGCAAAAAGTCTTGTGTAAGCTGTAAAAACTCAACATTTGTAGCAGATTCGATATTTTGATAAAAACAAATATTCCTGATGAACCTACAACGTTAAATGGATATACAGATTTACAAAGTTTTTGAGTACGGTATTTTTATTGCTTATCTCGCTTGTATGAACATTGAACAAGTAAATCATAGAAATGCATCTATCAAAAATTTATTTTTTTGATACAAGCGCGCATGGTGACTATGCTTAACCACTCGTCTACCCATCAAACAAAATCCAACCTTTTCACATTGATTCAACATAATTATAATGACGTGAACTTTTTGTAAAAAAATACAAATTTTGTTAGTTGGGTGAAGGGCAGCGTCTTATGGTAACATAATAAACCACGGTATTACATTACCGAATTGTAGCTTTTCCATATTGGAAATCAAAATATGAGTAGCCTATGGGCTTCGAAACTATCCGAAGAGCGACACAATTCTGCTGTTTTGTCACGTATTAATATTCTAGCGATTTTTGAATAGGCCATATGCTGAAAAGCAAAACTTTCTTGAATGCTGGCTGATTTCTGTTTGTGTTTTTAACCATTAAAAATGAAATTTTCTGCATTTCTTAGCTAATAAACTTACATCGTGATAATTTAGTAGTAACCCTACCGTTGTGCAAACGTGCATACATTGTTTTGCTTTATGCAATTATCCAAATACAAGCAGTAACCTGTTGTCATTATTCGTAAACCGTTGAGGATGAGGTAGGCTTGACTTGAAGTTTTTTTGTTTATTTGCGATCGCCATTTAATCTATCGAAGAACATACGGTCAAAGCACAGCACAAAACAGTTGAAATGCCTGTTTCTTTCTGCAGGTAGCATATGTTTTAGAAGCCATTGATTCTAAAAACATGGGTTTGATGGCCTACAAGCTTATTAAAATTTTCTCAAAATGGGTAAGAAATATATTGAAATCCTAGCGACGGCGCAACTTGATCATGGGAAACTAAGCTGTGAGCTTACAGTTTTACGCTTTGCAAGAGGCACTAATTAAACTTTCCAAATATTCATCAAATGATTAAAAGTATGCAGTCCAGTACACAACTACACATTAGGGTGGGTCGAAATTTGGACTTTTTCTCCGATTTCATTGCTACAAAATTTTTTTTATTGCGAATAGTCATAAAACGACATTCCTGAAAGTTTGAGCTTGATCGGACATCGTCTTCATTTCTAAAAATCGCGATTTATAAAGGTACCTGAAGCGATTTTTTGGAGGCTTGAAAATGCATTGTTTTTAATAGGAAGTTGTTTTCACGAGATTTGAAAACGTCATAACTTACTTAATTCATATTGTAAAAAGATGATTTATGCGTCAACAGATTCAATACAATTAGGAGAATCCAATTCATTGTGTACTGATTCCGGAAAATAATGACGTCATCAATGACGTCATTGAACAGTAATTTGCAAATAGCGATAAAACTGATAATCCTACATCATGCTTCATCTCTAAGTTATTTGATAATGAATTGATGTACTTTCCAAACATAAACATCATGCTGGTACTTGAGGACGTAATTGATGACGTCATACACATTATTAAATCACATTTCAGTATGATGGCTTCTGGAAAATATTGCGTGTTTGTGATAGATAATGGATCGTTATCAATTAGTTATGATTCGCTTGGTTTTAAATAACAATATTGCTCTTCAAAGATTAGTTCCACACTGCCTGTCCGGGTGTGCAAAATAGGCATTCTTTTTAACATATTTCAACGCAATGTCTCGAATTTTATCAGGCAAAAGTGAACAGCACTGCAATGATTTAAAGATATGCTTTGGTCCGTCTTTGCACAATGGTTCACATTTTATATTGAACCAACATGGGGCATATTGAATGACTATATGCGCAACAATTATTTTCAAGTTTTCTGCAATGTCACTTGGCAATTTGTGATCACTGATGTATAGTTTGTAGCAACGTGAAGCGAAAGTTAGCCACCGCGATGGACCAATCTTTGCGTACATCAGTTTAGATGAAACATAGTCATTCCTAATGGCATTGGTAATCTCGTACAGATACCTTTGATCATCGATAGATCTTTTACTATGTGCTCCGGTAGCAAACGATTTCCTGGCCCCATCTTCACAGGCACAAATAAAGGGTTGACTTCTTCAAATTAAACTCTACTTAGAAGCTTCCCTATTGGCCCTTTAAATGGTGTGTCACCACTGGTAGGTCCATCTAATGTAGCGAAGACGTGTCGAAGGGGTAACTCATTGGCTGCAACTGTGCAACATGCATATAAACCAACTCACACGATGACCTAGGATGACCGTTGTTCCAGTCTAGTTATCACACTTGATTTAAATCCAGTGTTTACATTCATGGAATCACACCCAACTACTTTGACACAATGCACCATATTATATTTTTTGGTACAGTCCATGAGAGCATTTGTATTATCTTCAGCTGTTCCTGATATTGGACTGACAGCAGTTAAATACTGATTTCCAGGTTTCTGAACAACACATGGCTACCTAAAGATATGGCCTGATTTGTCACATTTTGCAGAAATTTCCAGATTTTGCCAACCTTGGGCGAATGTTTAAATAAACTTTTCTAAAAATTATATTTTTACGCTTCCTTTACTGTTTTCCCCAGATGACACAATAGGGGTTCACATTCTCACATGTTGAAAAACAAAGAAAATTTGATTTCGACAATTTTAGTCAGACTGTTAATTTTTCAATAACAGTCTGATTCAGCGTTTTTCAACTTACTTTTTCTCATTTGCTATTGCTTCCCCAAGGCAACAAAAAGCTTTTATATCATTAGGAGACAGCAAAAAATAAAACAATCTCAGAAAATGTCAGTCAAACACTAGCAGTAGCTGTAATCAAAATCTGCAAAATATGACAAATCAGGCCGCATCTCCAGGTGGCCATGACACACGCGAACAAAAATCTTGCCACCTGTTCTTGATGCTATCTTAACAGTTTCATCTTAATAATATAGGTGACGTCATCAAGTACCAGCATGATGTTTATGTTTGGAAAGTACATCAATTAATTATCAAATAACTTGAAGATGAAGCATGATGTAGGATTATCAGTTTTATCGCTATTTGCAAATTACTGTTTAATGACGTCATTGATGACGTCATCATTTTCCGGAGTCAGTACATTATGAATTGGATTCTCCTAATTATATTGAATCTGTTGACGCGTAAATCATCTTTTTACAATATGAATTAAGTAAGTTATGACGTTTTCAAATCTCGTGAAAACAACTTCCTATTAAAAACAATGCATTTTCAAGCCTCCAAAAAATCGCTTCAGGTACCTTTATAAATCGCGATTTTTAGAAATGAAGACGATGTCCGATCAAGCTCAAACTTTCAGGAATGTCGTTTTATGACTATTCGCAAGAAAAAAAGTTTGTAGCAATGAAATCGGAGAAAAAGTCCAAATTTCGACCCACCCTACTACACATACAATAATGGTGTGCCACTGTCTGCAACACACATATGTAGGCTGTGACGTCAAAATGTTGTAAGTAAATGAATCGGCTACCAAACCATAGCTGAAATAAAACAGACTTACAAAAACATTAAATGTGAAAAAATCATATTAGTGTGATTTTTACAATGAATTATGCCACAGCGGTGTCGCATTATAAGTTTGCAATTTATGTATCTCATAGCAAACGATTGCATTCCGTAAATACTTTTAACGAAAGGGAGAACCGTCATGTTACTCACGATACAACTCATTCACAATCGTATAAGAACGGTGCAGAAAAAGAGCCCTCACCCCAATCACCCTGTTGCACAACAACGACGTGTGGCAAAGCTACTTTGTAGCCAGATGATGAATTTATTCGCACCAAAGAAAGCATGCGGCCGTGAGAAAATCGTGAAGCGTCAAAGCCGTAACCGTGGGGTTAGGTCGGCGGTTTGAACACATATTGTAAATGCAAGTCGCATGTGAAGATGGTTTCAGAAGTTTGCAACTGAGCCAAATGCATCTTGCTTGTGCTATGTTCATATTTCACTAGCTGAGCTCTTTCGGATGACGTCATCATTTCTTCAATCTCTTCCAGCTGCCCCTCGTCGGCATCTCCAAGGGATTCCTGAAAACAAATTTGATTTAGGTTACCCGGCTGAGAAAATCGATCATTTCTATATTGATTTAACGTCTGCAGAAGTGATGTATACCCCATTACCACATGGCAAAAATTCTGCTGTCTTGGTGAAAAATGCCTGGTTGTTTGTTACAATGTTACATACATTACATACGTACTATGGCTTCGCGCATTATTGTTTTTGATATAAACCAAGTTGATGCAGATGCTTATTTGAACTGATAAATTTAAATGCAAAATAATATTACTTTAAAAACACAACAGGGCAGAAAACCACATAGCAAACTCAAACGAATAATTTTATATTTGACATGCAAAACAATGCTTCCGTCAAGCTCTATGATGCAACTTCTGATGGGAAAGTATCATCGATACTGTGATATCATAACTTTTCAAAGAAACGGTCTTTTGACAGGAAAATTCGGCTTACTTTAATGGCATCCATCCTTTCCTTTTTGTCGAGTAAGCGTTTATTAATCAACTTTCCATCACGCTGTCGAGCTATCATGTTGGAAATGCTCTACAGAGATAAGGAGAAAATAATTGCGATATTTTAAGCAATCAGCTGTTTTTTATGTAAAAGGTTTGGGTAATATTAAGCAATTTACGTTGGCCATTTGTTTTATTTCTCTACGCAGCTATTCCGGATAGAAAACTACATTTACACGTTGCTCAGCGCAAGAAAACACGCAGAGATCACTTAGCATTTGACTCGATCACAAAAATGTTCAGACAGCAAAATCAAAACATTGCTCGCATCTTACTTTGTAAGCTCTAACCAGAAGCATCTTGATTATACGAGGAATGTTAGTGGAGTAAAGATAAAAGGTACGAGAGGGGGCGTGATCGGGGGTTCGGGGAATTTCTTGCATTACAACGATATTTTCCGAAAACATCTGCAAAATCATTAAAGCAGATTTCAATGTAAACAACTTAAAAGTCTTCTGTATTGTAAGAAAATAGTAAGCTAATCTATAAGCATAAAAATTAAGTAGTCTTTTGAAAATGGCAAAAATAACCTCAAATATTGAAACATATGCGGAGTGACACGTTTAATAAACTTCATACAGTAATTAAAAATTGTATTTGAAACCATTTTCGTTCAGTAGTTTTAATAAAAGTGACTGGAAAATACACAAATTGTATAAATAAATCTACAAGGTCTACTAGACATTAAATTAGATCTGCATTGCAACAGAACATACATTATAAAGATACTCTTTTGCTTCCTTTGATGGGATCATAGCAAATTGTTCCACGTGTTTTTGCTCCAAATGCTTCTTTATCATCAACAAGCGAAATATTCGAGCCGATTTACTGCCAAACCTACAAAATTAACACATGTAATCGAAGGAAATTGATAGTGTAAATATTAAATACACTTCGATTTCAGGCTGGCTACTCTTAACATTTCTGCCTTGTAGAAACCGACACTCGTCCCAAGAATCCCTTCTTTGCTCCTGATCATCGGAAATGCTGAGTTTGATACAGTTGAAGTAAACCGCCACAAACCGATTATGTGTGACATGTTAAAGTGATGGTAATCTCGCAGGAACATGTTTAATTTGGAATGTACTGTAGTATGAGTCAAGCTGCCTGAAATGATGTTTTTTTTTTAGCAAAAGTACAACTCAGTAAGATTTAATCAATTGCACTGTAATAAACCAGTCATCGAAATATTTCTTACTCGAAGTTAATGCAGCGATGCTAACAATTGTACATGGTTGATATCACTTACCGTTCTTGGACATAAGAGAGGACTGAGGCAGTCGCAAGAGCATTCACAGCATTTTTCAAATTGACAACAAAACTTCCCCCGGCGTTGCCGTCTTCGAACAACTCGACGATTCTGTCTCCGCTGTTTGACATGAGCTTGAGATGCTGGTTGATGTGCTATCGTGCAAAGCAATAGGCTTAAAATAACTTATTCGCAATCGCCATAAACACAGAACAGCTTGGCTTATGTTGAAATGTGAAGCTTGACTGATCACGTGAAGTGAATATGATGGAAGTTGACGTAACTACTTGCTGAAACGTTTGATGCGTCTTTTTGTGGGCTAAATAGTGAAAAAACACCCCGACCATTAAAACGCACGTGCTTCGACAAAACAGACGTTTCTGGTAGGGTTGCTACTGCCTTTTCTCAGTGACAAAACTTTTCTGTTTAATTGAAAAATCAACAAATGTGGTCTGTGTGTGATGGCACAATTTTTACCTCAATAGATATTTGCTGGGTTGGGGGCAACAATCGGGCGATCTCAGGGGCGGAAACAACTTGAGTGGTGGGGGCGCCTGCAAGTGTGGTCACCTCGCTTAGTCGAAGAATCGCCCGGACTATTTCACCACAAGAGGATCCATGTTTCCTCGTCACAGCAGCCACAATAGCCTGATCCCGAAAATATTGTTGGAATCTAGGGATATTCACCGACCAATAGATACCGTCATCTTCAGCAGCAGAATTCGACTGTAACGTATATGTTGTTGGTAAAAGTTTTACTTGTACCGAGGCAAAGTTATTAAATAATGAATCTTGGCACAAAAAAAAAATCGAACTTTGACTAATTTTGTGGAAGCCATACCTTTGAACGTAAAAATGCGTTTGTTTTGCAGAACTGAGGATTGAGAAACGATAATGAAAACTTTATTTTGATGTGAGCTATCTTGAAACAGAACATTTTTGTTGACTCTATTTCAACTAAAGCTAATTGACAATGAAAGTAAAAGTGTTTTGAAATATTTTTTTAAAAACTAACGAGATATAAAATGGTTTCGTCTTAATCTCCACGATAATAGGGGACACGGCCCTTTTCGAGAGTGGCAATATATTTTGAAGAAGTGTATTTATTGTATTTTTGTAATATTTACAAAAATATTTCGTTTAAAATTACAATCCGTTTACAACTCTACATTCAAGCAATCATGTTTGAATGTAGAGTTTTACAAATCAAGAAAATGAAGTATCTTCTGACAGGTGTCAAACCCACAACAATGCTTGATATGAACGACTCGGTTACATGTCTTAGTTGTAATGCAAAGAAATTTATTTTCACACCAGTCAATTGACTGGTGTGAAAATAAATTTCTTTGCAGAGTTTTACAAAGGGTTATATTATGGTATGTAGTAAAAGGTTGGAAATGACTGGTGTAGAACTAACGAACAGCCATACTAGTATTCCAGCCGAATTTAGCAACTTGACATACTGCATAATAATAAAAAATTACAAAGTTTGAAACGATGCCATTCGCAGGTAATATTGCCCAAAAGTAAATGGTAATACATCTAATTAATAATGAAGTTCTCATACCGATTTTCCATCAGCTTTTTTCATCTTTTTTGCTTGTGGTTCATCATTAGTACCCGCAGAACGTTGTCTTTTCAATCCTTCGTAATACAAAGATACAAGAGTTTCATTGATCGATAAAACATATTTTCAAAAATGGTTTGCTTTTGTCATTTCAAATTTATAAATATGATACACTTGCTGTAAAGAAAAAGCAAAGCTAAAAAAGTTTGTAGCTTCATACACGAAAATTGACATCGAAAAGTGACTAAACTATGCAAAATGCTACAATAAATGCCATTTAAACAATTTCCTGAAGCAGCTTTGCATGTTTTTGACTCAACAAAAGAAAAGCTAAACCTTGTTTGGAAACATTGGGAACAAGGAAGGTATTGGTTTCATCCTGACAGAAGGTAGGCACCTGTGGAAGTGGTGTGGTCTCTTTGTTTTCATCGCTCATTAGCAACTCTGGCTCTCTGTACAAGCATCAAATTGATTGTTTTCAAAATATATACAATAAATATCAGGATTAGACATTTATTTTCTAAATTATACATGAGCTTTTCAGTAGTCCATCATGCTTTGTCAAGTGACAGTTAAGTGTTGAGTTAAGCAAAGAATTAATTTGGGATCATGACAAGCAAAAATCCAGAAAAGTTTGATGCAGATTAAATAACTGCTATGTCTATTTCTGAACAGTACCGTTGCAAAAAGTGACTTTGGACAAGGTCATCAAATGCTTTTCGTATTTTTTCAACAAGAGTTTCATCCGTTTCTGAATTTTGCAATCTTTCCATAACGCGACTAATAGCAACACTCATCATGACCTAAATAAAATAAAAAAAATGTTGTGCATTGTAATCTGAAAACTTAAATACGCAAATGATTACTATCTTTTTTTTTTCGTGTGAGACAGGACTGTTCAGGAAAGTGTCATTCCACCATCACAGTTCAAAAACCACTTACGTCATAATATACATTGTAACGTCAGTGAATTGATGAATTAATTGAATTTTTCATGACTTTGCTGCTGAAGGGATGGAATGACACTTTGATCTTGATCATTTTATTGCATTTTCTTTGTATAACGTTGGTAAGAGGGGTCTGCTACTATTCGGTGAGTCCGATTCGGTGAGTTCCTAACCTCTAACCCCTAACCCTAAAACGGCAATGATAATTAGGCTACGGTACTCGATAATTTAAAAAAAAAAATTGAAAAAATCCCCCGTTAAGGGATCGGACTCACCGAATCGAACTCACCGAAACGGGCCATTCCGTGGTAAAAGCGTAGTATCCTTCCGTTTGCCAAAAAAAATATTGTTGGACAAAACAAACTAAAATTTTTAGCAAAACTGGAGATTGGATAAGAACTACAATTAGAGCAAACAAATTTTTACTGAATTAAGATTAGAATTATCGACATTTCGCTCTAATTTATCGAATTGGTTAGGATCTTCTGCAGGGCAAGTCAGATGTGTAATGGCTTGTTTTCGGCGAAGTTAAGCAGGTTTGATGCCTGCAAGGATTGGTAAGTACTCTGTTGGAGTAAGAAGTAGGCATCCAGTCACAGTATGCAATGCGTTGTTGATTGGCAGCGTGGGCACTGTGGCACCAGGCAGGGGCGCAGCATTCAGTGATAGAGTGGACCAAAGCCAGGGTTGCAGTGTGCACGGTGTCAGTACGTACTGTAAGTGCACCTCATGTTGTGCCTGCCAAACGCCTCAGCAAGACGAAACAAAATGTTAGCTTTTGCAAAGTGACTGTGGATGATGATGTTATGTGAGTGACCGCCGAGTGCTACTCTGAGGTATGTAGGCTCTGGGCAAGACAACAATTTGTATGAGATAACTGGATTTTATCACTTTCATAGAAATTATTTTATCGCGTTTAGTTCTGTATATATACAGTATAACAAAACTAAGACACCTTAACTGAGTCCAGGACAAAATTTCTCACTGCTTGTTTAATGGGTGCTGTGTGATGTGCAGAAACAAAACTCAATTATGTTATAAATTGTTTCTAAGAGTGTTATTACGACCCGACAAAGTTTTGAAACCATGTCTATCAATTTAGTAACAAATCATTCAGATAAAATAATTAATTAGCACATAATTACACTACTTAAAAACACTTCAATATATTGTACCTTCCCATGCTGTAATATTTCTTCTACTATGAGTTCAGCTACATCACCATAGAGTAGTTTGGAAGTGTAAATCATCCTTGGATAAAACAGCAGATTTAAAATAGCTCTCACGTCCGACTTGTATCTGACATGTTGCTTGTGGGTTTGGAAATTAACAAATTTGTGCTGGATAAGAACACAAAGTGATTTTCTGACCTGCAAACAAATAAGCCGGGAATTAATTATATGAAAGAGCATAAGTACACCTTATATATAAAAAGAATTACGTGCGCTATTTCAAAAAATAAAACCTCTGCTAATCACAGTACACTCTGTAGGCATACTAGAAATGGGTGGTTTTGACTTTTGAATAGTTAATACTATTCAAATGTATTCCAGATACTGAATTATACTTAGATTACAAGGTGAAGTTAAAGCACAGATTTAGTATGCACATTGCACAGTACACCAAGCTTTTTAAGCATTATCATCCAAAAAAAAACATGATGCAACTGGGTAAAAGTGAGCCCTGATTTGAAGAATTATTTCTGTGACGATCAAATCATTGTGCATACTTAAAGTTACCCAGAATGTTTAAAGAAACAGGAAAAAGAATGATAATTTCAATTTAAACACAAAAGGTTCATGTTTAATAATAATAATCAAAAAAAACAAGCAGCAATAAAGTTGCAGCTTTTTCAGTACCGGTACTTTTGGATTTAGGTTTTTGAATGATTCTCTAATAGAGGAAGAGTTAGAATCGCCATTCATTACATTGTATAATATACAATACATTGATAAGTGGAGAATGGCATCAAAAAGAGAAATGGGATGACAAAGCAAGTAAATGGGATCATGTGATATCTGAATAGTTCTTGACTGGTTGCTTGTGTCTTAGCCCTTTTTATGAGCCACTTACAGGAAAACACTTGCAAAAAATTTGACTTTTTGGTACAACCGTTTGGTTGTTTGAATCCTTATCCTCAGACTGACAAAGTCTTGATAGATTATTCCTGGCAATTTCACATACTTGTAGAGGCTTTTGATACAGGGCCGGTTACTGAGAAAGTCACGAAGCCATGCGCCAACCAACTGAGCTAAATGATTTAGGCTCAAGTGTTTTGCATCTGCAATTTATAATACTTTGTAAGCACCGGTACTGAATGCTGTTATGATGGAAACAAAATAAAACAATGTTATAAATATAATATAGGCTACAGTGCCGGCTGGTGAAGAGCCAAGAGGTCTTCGGACGTAAGGTTTATAGGAGGCAAACTGCAAAAAGGTTGACTCATCCAAAATCCGTGTCTCTAGGAATTAAAACGAATTGTTACAGAAGTTTGGTGCATGGATATTGACGAAAATGTGTGCAAAAACCTCTCAAATTCTATGCCCCGCCCTATTCAAAATGTTCTCAAAAACAAAGTTTATCACACTAAATATTAATACATATGATACAGTTTGGTGTGTATTGAAGGTGTTCGATATATGATAAAGTTTGTCGAAGTTTTAATAATAAAAATATGAAAAAAAAACATATTAATCGGATTTTTAAGTTTTTTCCAAAACTTTCTAAACTTTTTGCCGGCACTGTATACAATAACGATTTTCATAAATAAGTTGAAACTACTGATATAAGCCTACACAGACAACACATGTTGCAAAAAGATCACTAGTATTACATCTAACCTGGTCAGCTTTCAGGTTAGTTTCTAATGTGATAAATCGAAGTGGTTGCCAGTTGTTGCAACATAGATAGTACGCAACATTAGCAACAATCTTTCCAAAGTATTCATCAACTAGATCACGACACAGCAAGGTTTCAACTGAACACATAATTTACATTACAAAATATCTGTAACTGCAAAGGTACGGTAGTAATATGAAGTTGAAACATTTTCTTGTGCAAAACCGGATTACTACGGTACTCGATAAATTCGAATCTAGATCAGTTGGTTAGCATGTAACTTCATGAACGAATGTTTATGATCAAGCAGCGCTGGTTTGACTCTGGGGGTGTGCAATTGAGCAACGCACGTTAAAGACTGCTCCCCATTTAGCGGCATCTTATGGATGGAATAATTCCCAGTCAGCAAGACTTCAACAATCGGAAACTATGTCAATCTTGGTGACCAAGCCTGCGTCAGTGATTGAAAGCCTCTACAAGTTGCAAAACTGCTAGGATTAAGCTCAGCAAGAAAGAAGCTTTCCCAGTCCGAGGATAAAGATTCAATCAACCAATAAAAATGGCCTGCTTACATAAATAGGCCTACAGTATTCTCTT
Source organism: Aplidium turbinatum (assembly GCF_918807975.1). Taxonomy (NCBI): domain Eukaryota; kingdom Metazoa; phylum Chordata; class Ascidiacea; order Aplousobranchia; family Polyclinidae; genus Aplidium; species Aplidium turbinatum. The sequence goes on along the minus strand of NC_137480.1, from coordinate 15,889,296 downwards.
CAAGACTTCCTATAAACGTCGGCAGCAGTGGCCGAGTGGTTAGCGCGTTGGGCTCGCAGTCGAGAGCCTGCATGTTCGACTCCAGCCACCCGCAATTGCTGTTGTTTCTCTGGGCAAGAAACTTTACGATAATTGCCTCTACCCAGTGATCGATTTCGAGTAATGGGTAGTACCAAATTTAAGTCATTCATAAGTAGAGTAGACAACCGGAAACAGACACTGCCGTCGGCTGCAGCATGGGTCAGGTGTATGTCGGAAGACGTACACCGATGTATAGCGCTCAAGTCCGCTTTCCCGCAATACAGAATAAAGATAAACAAACAAACAAACTTCAAATCAAGACTTCAAAACTTCTTATTGCTTCTTGATGTGTCAAATGAAGTGTTGCCAGATATTTTGGTTGGTTTTGAATCTTTATCCTCGGACTAACCACAGTCTCTATATTAATATAGAGACTGTGGACTAACCATAGACTGGACTAACAAAGCCTTGAAAGGTTATTCCTGGTAGTTTCGCATGCTTGTAGTCAGGCGCGGATTTATGGGGGGGCCAGGGGGCCCGAGCCCCCCTCGAAATGTTGTGAGGAATTGTTGAAATTGTATGTTTCCGCATCAAATGATTTGATATGCTTCTAAACAGCTGATATTAGTCCCACGGCAGACTTAACTTATCCCGGGGAGGGGGGAGGAATATGTTTTTGCTATTGTTATGGTTGAAATTATCCATCGATCAGACTTCGTTATTTTCTTCCATACAATTTCAAATACATTTTAATAGCAACATTTGTTGGAGCTGACCCAAATGAAACCAACGCTGAACCAAATGACGTCAGTTGAAACAATCTGAAACCTTGGTTGGCTGTTTTATAGTTTTTAGTCTTCATTATAATTTCAATTAATTGCCGTAGCCTATATGCCTGAAAACATACGAATATCCAATTGGTCATGGACACTGCATGCAGAGTTTTAAACCAGATTTCAAGTTTACTTTGCATGCTTAACAATTTTTATTTAAGCAAAATTTATTTTCTAAACATTTACAATTGATGAAAATGGCTGTTTTAATGTCTATTTCATAGCATATCGTAGGCTATATGTCCTAGTATCATTGTTCATATCTGTTTTATCTTTTTCTTTCTTTTTAGTTGCTTTTCAAATTTTCTGCCCCCCCCCCCCCCCCCGAAAAAAACTCCTAGATCCGCGCCTGCTTGTAGTGTAGAGGCTCAGGCTCTTAATGCATTTTTAAAACTTGCAGCTAAATAACGACCAAAACCAGGAAGAACAAAAAGTTGTAGAAATAGAATTTATTGTATTAAAATTGGTTCGAAATGAAACCAAACGAAACGAATCAACCATTCCTATTGTCATATTTTAAACTGATAGTCCTGCTTTGGTATCATGCACGTTATAACGTCCGAGTTTTGTCGCTCCTACTTTTTTCTAGACCTCTGCTATGCTTGTCATATATTGTTTTTTCGTTGTGATCGTCAGAAATAAAAACAAACTGAACTGAACTGAAGTTTAGAGTTCACAATTCTACTCTGGCCTCTACCAGGAGTGTGGAATCGAAAGGATTTTCGCATGTACGGAGTCGTTAAAAAAGCGACTCTAGATTGATGCAAAACGATGAACCATAAAGTTATTGCATGTAATCTTTTTCAAAATATATTGTCTTGTTCTTTGTGTTGCGCTCTTAAACTTTACTAGAAAATAGAAGAGTTTGTTCTTGTGGTAGCCACTTTAACAAGTCGAAATTCTGCCACTGCGAATGACTACAATGCAACCGCCAACCAATCAGAACATGTTATAAGAGGCTACCGTCTAATTGTGACCCTTCTAGCACTCAGCAAGAGAGTTAATGCTTGTTTTGAACTTTATTTGGTAATTACAGAAGAAAAAGAGCAATAGCAGTGGTGGGAATCGAATCCGCATCAACGAAATGACTACTTTCTAGCCCTAACCCCTAAGCCAACCAGCTGACAAAAAATCCATCACTTAATTTGCTTTCTATCATCTTCTTTTCGCCATTTTTTTAAACCGTAGCTTATGATTGGTTGGCGGTTTCATTCTAGTCATTTTCAGTGGCAGAATTTCGACTTGTTAAAGTGGCTACCTGTTCTTGTCAGTTTTCGAAAAGTTGCCGATTTAATTTCGATCGCAACTGAAATCAAGTTTAAAAAAATACGAAAATTTTAAAAAAGACGTAACACTAAATCTGAAGTCAGACTCTGACTTTCAGAGTCGATCGGTCATAAATCGAGGTGTCGGAACTTGGAATCGTATAATTTTCGCCCGAATCCATAGCTTCACTACCCTGCTGATTTGTGATTTCTGACTGCACTTTCCTAGACATTTACTCTATTTTGATCAGCAGACCTTAACTAACTGGCAACACTTAGCTTTTAATAAATCTTATTCTTGATAGCAAACAGCTTTTTTGTTTTATATTGATTCATTTTATTCTTCGTCATTAAGGCGCCCAGGACGAAAAAGATACTACTTAACTAACTACAAATGTGAATTGAATTTGCCTGTTGCAATATTGATGTGGATGAGCAGTCATCATAATAATAATAGGATGAAGAAAAAAAATTGCACATTTATAGCCTAATACAAACCCATCCTCAGGCAAAAGCCTGTTTCAATGTGGCCCAGGAGAGCGAGGTGTTGAGCTCTTTTTATAATCAGGCTGCGCAATGCACATCACACAGTAGCCTATAACGATTAGGTTCGAAATCCAGTTTAAGTTATTGTTTTTGTCCTGGTGAGTAGTGGAATGGATAATGTCCTGATGGTGTTGATGAAGCTCTCGTTCCCTTTTGTGACGGTACAGTAGCGTATTGATAATAGAGTGCTGCGTTTGCTGTTAATATCTACAAACATAAAAATACAGCACAAGTAGTCGTTAGGTTGACCTAATCTTTTTGGTAGGCCACATTAATGTTAGGTACGGTAGGCCTAATCTTTTGTAGCCTATTTATTTTTGATTTCAACTGAAATCTGCTCAAGAATGCAAGTTACGGCCTTTCAACGTGGTCTTTCTATTGAGTACCGTATCTGTTTTGCTTAAATGTTTTAGTTTGTGGACAAAAAGTAACTTTGTATCAATCTTTGTAATTGAAGAAGGAAATTCGTTCCATGTTTTTGCACCTGTGAATTCTATTGAAAACTGAGTAAGCGTGTTTGAGAAGTATGGAATGTTTAGAAAATCAGAATCATGGTTTTTTGTAGACAAGCTGTGAACCTCTTTGACATATTTAAAAAGGTTGGAGAAGCAATCTGGTAGGAAATTGTTATGAAATTTAAACATGAAGACCAATGTCCAGTTTGAACAATTGTTCAATTGACATCGGGATCTTGCTACAACTACTGTATCATTTGTGGGACAGAAAATACGATGAAATTTGTCACAAATTTTTTGAAGTTTTTGGATAAGTCCTTCATTGCCATATTTCCAAGTCGTGATACAATACCCCATGTTGCTTTCAATTAAAGATTGGTAAAACCATTGGTATTAAGAAGAATTGAACTATGGACCAACCTTTTTGGGCACCAATGGCTCAACTGTCCTCATGTCAAACTTAATAATAAAAACATGAGACTGTATTGGGTTCGAGTATAAAAAATTTCTCCATCATTCAAATTGTTTGTTTTCTTCTAACTAACCGAGATATGACATCTGCCAAAAATAGCAGGCTTCAACAAATCTGTATTGGCAACCCCATCAAGAAACAACAGTGACCAAAAACTGGAGGTTAATTTCTTGACTGAGAAAAGGCTGAATGCCACTCCCTAACTCCAAACGGAAGGTTTTTTGAGAGTCTCGACAGATATGTGATACTTTTTTTATTTGCTTCCATACACAAGCTACAACTGGTTTGGCCTGCTATGACTTGTTTTGTCAGGGACGATAAGCTGTAGGCTATGTGCCACTAGTTAAATGCATGGTCATTGTCATTAAGATGTCATGCAGTGATTATTGTCATCAACAATCAATGAAATTCTAGCGGGATGGTGATGACTGCTATCAATACAGTTGTAAGTATCAGGGAGAAATCAAATTAAGTGCAGTGTTTTCACGTAAATTTTGTCAAAAAGAAATGTAAATATTTGAAGTTTGACTTTTCTCTATAATCTGCGATGGCATTGAGAAGCTTCTTGTGGGTTTTTTGCAACGTGGTGCTCACTTTAGTGCTGAATTAATGAAGCATTTAAATTGAAACACTATGTACGTATCAAGTATTCTCAATGGTTGCAAAGCCAGCCTTTTCACAGAGCGAAAGTGAATGCAAATAAATGATATGAGCATGTAAAATGCATTTTGGTTGATCTTGTTGTTCAGAGAAAAATAGTAAGCCTGGTTCACAAGATATTTTATATCAGTATAGACCAGGGGTCACCAAACTTTTTTCTCTGAGGGCCGTATTGCTGCGAGATTAACAGCTGCGGGCCGGATGCAAATTGCGAAAAAAGTCAGCGGTGGAATAGCAAAGTTGTGATGAAAATCTAAAAGTTGCTGGAAAAGTTATCCTCTGCTGTGATACACTACAGGGCATCGAGCTCTTGAAAAAACATTACATCTTTCCAAATTTGTCCTAGACTGTCCCATTTGTGGTGGCCTAATGATAAAAACAAAACACCAACATGTAGGCTGCCTGATGAAAAAATGTACAAATTCAACATACAACAACGAACTATAAAAACAAACAATTTTAACAAAGAAATCTCTATTACACAAAAAGGCAAAGCCAAATCAGGTTGCCTGTAGCTCAACAGCAACGTCAGTCCTTTACAAAAAAGTTTGGTAATTTTTTTCCTTAACAGTTGTAGTGCAGCTGTTATTTCCGCAGCACGTTGTGGGCCGGATGAAATCAGTTTGCGGCCGTAGTTTGGTGACCTCTGGTATAGACTATAGAAGGTTACCAGCTCCGTAAAAGGTTGGGAACCATTGCTTTAAAGTATATAAATATATACATGTGTTACAGTGTGGAAGACAGTTGCTATAGGATTTTTGCCTGAAATAACTACAGACCTGTAACTCTTTTTTTATTCTCTTTAGAGTGCACAGAAGTGTTTTATTTTAAACTGCTGCAAAAACTCATAATACAATTTACAATTTTATGTTGTACTTCATGTGATCATGTCAAGGGTTGGTGAAAGGTATACTGATGTACATGAACAAGATGAAAACATTGATGTTCAATTGGAGCAGTCATCAGATATTCCAAGTTCTCGTTCGTCTGTCTCTGATGAACACAAAACTAAAAAAGAAAAAGCTCACAAAAGTTGGTCCAAAATTTTCCGACCATGGAAATGGAAACGAAAGAAAAAAAGCGAAAAGTTCTCAAACACTGCAAGTACTCTGGAACGCAAAATCTCTGTTCGGAGTACCAGAGAAGAACTTTTGAAAAGGGGTGTACTATCCGAATCCAATGGTCCTTCAGTTCCTTCTGAAGAGACTATACCAGAGGAACCAAATGCTCTTGTTCAAGATGCCCAGGTCACACAAGCCAGTATGCTTAATGAAATTACAAATAGAAACCGGGCGGCAACCGCCAACCAAAATAAGGCAATGAAACCGCTCTACCTGCATCAAAAATATCCTTCAGATGAAGTGACAAGAAATACAAACCGAGATTATAAACAACATCAACACAGGCACTCCTACCAAGTGGCAACATCATCAGATTATTCAAGAGATGTTGCAGAGAGAGATTCTATCATGCCAATTGTGAATGTTGGTCGTTTTCAAATACCTAACGCAGACGGTAATAAATCCATTGCTGTTGGTTTATTTGGAAAAGCTCATGGTACTAATTTCTCTAGGTCAACTGTAAATTCCAGCTCAAAACCATATGAAGGTTCTCGGCCACCACAACCCATGGCTAGAACCTCTATGGGCATAAGATACAGTTCTGAACGTCCAACCGTGCCCCCAAACAAGCCACAGAACTTTGGCAAAGGTGATGCTGGTGGAAATCATCAACCATTTACAACACCACCGTTAATGCCACCAAATTTAGCTTCTCGTCTTTCACAAGATGTAAGCAAAGCTATGGAGGGAAACCTAATGCCGAATCAGCGACATCATTCAGATCCAGATACATCTAATGTTCATAAAGATTTTTCTCAACAAAATGCAAGAAGAACATCGGCAGAGAACTCGTTACCTCGCCCTGTTGCTGCTAAAAGAACGTTTAAAAACATTCCACCTATCCCAAGTAGTCAGCCTACATCAGGTTCAAATCTACTTGCTCAAAAAGGCCCCCCTCCAAAGCCCCCACCTAAACCTGCAAAGTATTTCAATACCAACCCCCGTGACCAAACTTCCAGAGCCAATCCATCGTATGAACTATCTACTAACGTGCAAACAATAAATGAATCCAAAAACTCAGCAGTCATTTTTGCTGCAAGTGCAGACATAATACAAAAAACAACACAACTAAATATACCTCAGTATCTACAGCCCCCTCACTCCTATTCTCAAAATGATTATGACTCGGACTCATCAGGTTCAGTTCTATATAGAGATGATGATGAAGAAGAAGAAGAGGAGGAGGAAGATGTGCCAGTTGGCGGTTTAGCTGCCAAAGTGGCAAGAAGAGACACTTTAAATTTACGATTAGCAAATCATCCTGATAAAAATGAACAGGAAAAGCAAAATCTTATTCCTGGTTCTCATATAAGTGAGGATGATAAGTCAACTGTTAAAAGAAACCTTACGCGCCGTTTAAGTCAACGTCCTCCTAAGTCTGAGCTACAAGAACGGAACATTTTGCCCAATGACAGTGTTGAAGAACGTTTTAAAGAAAGAGAAAAGGTTAAGAAACAGTTAAGTAGAAAATTGTCAATGCGACCAACCGTTAAAGAACTTGTAGAAAGACAAGTTTTGATTAACTGGCATGAGTACGTTGAAGTGTACGAAGTCCAAAACTATGATCGTCGTGGAGACAAGCCATGGACTAGATTAACACAAACAGACAAGGCTTCTATTCGCAAGGAGCTAAACGAATTCAAGTCCAATGAAATGAACGTTCACGAAGAGTCGCGTCGTTACACTCGTTTTCATAAGCCATAACTAGTTGTTATTGCTGCCCCAATGTATTAAAATTTATTTCATGACATTGTAACGTATTCAATTGCAATCGACAATTTATCTCATGTGCTTTTTTTAAATAGCACAGGGACTTCAGAGCTCTAGAACAAAAAGTTTTCTGTTTACCATGTGTTTTGGCATGGATTCTTTTCATGCTTGATTATCTCATGTGAATACCATAACATATCCTAGCACGAAGTGGTTAAATTGCATCATATATTGAGGCAAATGTACTTTTTATCTTCATGCATTGCTTTATACATAGTCCTTTTCAATTTCATTCGTGCCACTGCTTGATACAAGAGCACATCATATACCGGTATGTCTAAGGGATAAATTCCATTTTATTGCAATGAAAGAGGGTAAAGTGTTTTGCAATCTTTATGAGCATTAGCAAACTCAAGAATTTATACACTAAAATTATAAGTGATTTCACACATTTTGATATCACCTGTTTTTCCTGAAAAAGGTTCAAAAAATGTTACCGTACTTTAGCTGAACCATCATCGTCATTATTCCAAGCATGCTGCAAAAGCTTGTTAGTGGAATGTGAAACACACGGTGGAAATATTTTTGTCAAGAGTTCTGTTAACTATTGAAGCATATCATTTGTTTCTGCTTGGTTGGCTCAACTTTGGCTTGACCTTATTTAGATTACTTTATGTAAGCATATCTTGTAATCACAGGAAAACATAAAGTGGGGTACACCTGGGTGAGATAAACTGGGTTTTTGCAATCAAGCTTTTCAATTCTAGGCATGATAATATAATGTTTCAGACAGATTGACTGCAATGTTTTTTTTCGAAACATAACGTAGTTCTGAGCAATCTATTTTCTTATTTTGTTCACTGACTGGCTGATAAGAACAACCTTTCTATAATGTTTACTGTGTTCTATTTTTTGTTATGTCATACAGATAATTATTATATGAAAGTAAAGGTTAAATATAACCTAATGTGTTTACTAAAACTGTTTTATCATTTATTTATTTGAAAAAGTATGACGTTAGTGAACAGTTTTTAACATCTGAGAAAGAGAAAAGTATATGAATTTGTTGTTAGTTTCAATGTGAAGATTTTTCTAGCATATCACATCTGGTTTTTAAATCTTGTTGTGAAGTCAGTTTGTTTCAATTTAGCTTTGTGTTTTTCCATCCATGACTTTTTACTCTATATCGTGCCGTTGTAATTTTATTTTGTAATAAGAATAGCCAGCAAAAACTAAAGCACCAAACCTCTCAAGGAATTCATATTATTGATGGCTTGTGTCCACATTGCGGTGAGAACTGTGACATCAAGCACAGGTGCTTGTCACAACGACTGCATTGAAAAATTCTGGTTGCTTTTCGTTTTATGGTTTGGGATCGTGTATCTATCGTTTTATCACATTATTTTAAGGCTCCCAACTGGCAAATCAGTCCTTTTTCACATTGATTCAAGATCGGCAAAGTTGAATCTGTGTAAAAAAAGAGGATAATTTGCAGGCTGGTACTAGAAAGCAATCATTTTTAGGTCTCATTATTCAAGGCATGTAGGCCATCAGCTTCACTCGGTTAGTGAAGGATAGTGCAGTTGTATGGAATATTACGGTAATTTATATAGCCGGTTAGCGCGTTGTGCTAGATTTCCTGTGCCTAAGTGTGGTTAAGTGAAAAGACTATCTCATAGAGTTATGGGAGTTGAAAATTCTTGCTTGCGTTGTGATGACAAGAATAAGCACCATGTTTAAAGTTTAAACAGATTGTTACCTTATCTACTACCAATGTGTTTCGTATTTTCCTTGGTCTGTCAAACTATTAACGCAACAAGTTAAGCCAATACTTACGATAGTGTGTATTCAAAAGTGTTTGCGGAAACACCACCACTTCATAGACCAATCGTTCATTAAATTTATTTTTTGCATTTTATGAAAAAAGCTGCATTTGCATTCTTAGTATGCGGTTGAGCTAAAACAATTACTGTTCATTGTCATCCTGGTTTTTGTGTAGCTTATGTTTGTCATTATTATGTGTACTAAAATGTAAAAAGCAACTTTGCATTAAAATTTCGATTTAGTGTTGCTATTCGGTAAAAAAATACCAATCTACAGTTAAAACCTATGCGCTGTAAGTTGGTTTTGTAAACGCAACTTCATTCACAAGCTATGAATTCTCAAAAGTTTCTATTCCGTTTGAGGTACTTGCCTTATGACGCAAATAATGCAGATTTCCAGAAATTAAGAAACAGTTCAATCATGTGACTGTGAACAGCAATGCGAATTCTTAACGTGCATTTTTACGCACAACAATTAATCATGGCAGTGTTTCACTGCGATCGTTTGCTATCATAGCCCAACTCTTTGCACATTGTTTGAATTCCCATCACTTTGATTGCCTAATTGTTATTTCTTCAACCAACAGTTTATATTTCCACTTGGACCACTTACTGATGCAAGGAACTTGCACTGTATGAATGTGGCATATCTTTCAATTATGGGGTTATAATTTTCTTAAGCCAGTGAAGAACGAGTTACAGATCTTACTTTGATACTTTCTTTAAATGGCATGTCTTAAATTGCATGATGTAAAGGTAATAGCTTTTTGAAAATAACTTTTAGCTTTTTGATATAGCTTTTTGCATGACCATAGTGTAGTATGGTTATGTTTGATGATGAACGCAAAATGTTCAGGCCTAAAGTCTCCTGTTACGCCAGCTTCACCCTACACCTCGTAGACCGTGTGAACGATTTGTTCTGCCACTAAAGTGTCTCAGGTCGTTCAATATGCTCCTCTCTTCTTAATCATCTTCTTCTACACGTTTGTGCGGCATCCAAAATGTGTTTCAAAGCCAATTTAGTTCTATTCTTGGGGAGACTTTGAACTACTGACGCAGCTGCGGTTGCCTATATGTCGTTTCACTTACTGTATCCCATCAAACAGAAAACTCTCTTTAAAATGTGCTGCTCAATAATGCCGAAATTTGAAGAGTTATTGCCTGAACTTTTTTGCAGAGCGAGATTTTTTTTAATTGGTCTATCAGATTCTTTTATAATTTGCCACCAAACGCTCACGGGATAATTGCTGCATAAAATCTTCACCAAATACTTAGTAATACGTAGCAAGTATTATATTTGCATCTTTTTTGTTCACTTTTAGTAAGTTGTGATAGCAAACGATAGCAAAGCATATCTGCGTTAAATCTGCATTTGTGGTGACTGTACGAAGCGTGCGAGCACACCAGTGTGCAGTTGACCACGTGATCAGATTACAACATTTTGTCATTTGCAGATAAAATGGCCGACTTCAACTGATATCATACTTTGTTGATTTGTTCCTTTTATTTATCGTGCAGCATCTTCGAACACGCGTTGAACTTTACATCAGTGTTTGCTTTGTTGCAACGTCACTGGGGTCTATTTATGCCCCTGTCAACGATAATGGGGTTATTTAATCTTTTTTGTGTATCTGTAAATATAAAACAACATGTCAAAACGTGCGGTTATTACACATTAAGTAAATAGCAAACTAATTTATGTTTGCTCATTGGACAGTAGAAGTCTTGTTAGCCTCTCTGGCTGATTTGCTTTCTATTTTCATCATCAATATTACAGCTATTGCTTTCACAATTGCATTCCTCAGACAGGAAAATCCGTCATTCTTACATTGATTCAACGTCTGCAGACGTCTCAGACAGCAAGCATCTGCTGACGTTGAATCAATGTAAAAATGACGGATTTTCCTGTCTGGTCAACACCTTGTGTATTTTATTTGATTGTATTCCATTGAAAGTTTTCCTATGCGTTTTATTATTCTTGTTTTCGATTTAACTATCAATAATTTCTGTTCAAAGTGCTGCGCAACGAATAACGTGGCAATGCATCAGGCACGTTTATTGTGGACTTTTTAAAATTTTTCTTTTTATGTTTTTATTATTTTATGAATAATTTTGTAAGCGAGGTTTTCGGTATTAAGTAATCGCTTTCAGTAGGTACACTTTGAAATCAGGTTTGTATATCAAAGTAAGGAGTACTTTATTGTTACGGGCCTTTAAGCTTCGGGAAGTCGTTAAATGGCATCTGAAACTACCGCGCCCGCCCCATAGGCCATGTTTGATCGCCGGCTTCCACGAGCCAACATTTCTCAAGTTTCGTAAAAAGTATGAATGTCGACCTATAAAAACTCGTATAGCTCTACATTCTCCACCTACTTGGGAAGCATTGCATTTAAATACAACTGCAAATATGTTTCAGAGCCTTGTTTGCGTTGTTCTTACCTGAGTGAACGCAAAGACACGATAGCAATGAACGGATGTTTAAAAACACGAATTTTTAACTGAATTTTTATTTTGGCTGCCGGGCCGTCGGAAGAAACTCCGTAGACAATGCTTGATCGTCGGAAAAATATAGGAGCTTAGAGGCCTGTTATACATATAACTTGTATGAATGCATCAGTGGCTTTATTTATCAGAAAATGCAATTTCCATTCGTTTTAAAAATATACAAATCTCTCACGTTTATTGTACAGATTTATTGAATTTTGACTGCGTATTATCACATGTTTGATTGTAAAAGTATCTTCATTTTGAGTCCTTATTGTATGCGCTGTATACAATCCGAATATTGTTTGCAACATTTCTTGCAATTTACTCGTGAATTGTTCTCTCACACCACTGCTAGCTCTCATCAACTCAATCTTAGCTTTGATTTAATTCGTAAAATAATTCACTCGAGCAGTTTTGCTTTGATAGTGAATGCACACCACACACAGATCCTCTCCATGTTCATCTATATTAGCTCATGAGTGTAGAACTAATATCTAAGTAAGTTAGTTTGTTAAAAAAATATCTCACAGCTGAAATTCAGGTTGATTTTCTCGGACTGATCTCATTCTCGCTCAAAGGCATTCACTTGAAAAATGTGTATATTGTCTCGGTACAGATTGCCTTGTGATTGCCGTTATGCATAGGGCGCGGCGTTTTTACTTTGTTTTGTGGATCAAAACAATTGTTGACTGATACACGAGAACAAATTTTAATGTAGTTTTGATCAAATTAACGAGTTGTTTTATATCAGAGTGTATTTCTAAGTGTTCAAATATACTTGAATGTTCGTTTACCTTAATTTCAGGTTTATGACAAAATGTATTTGCTATTACGTCTTTCAAGTGCATATAAAATAGCATATTTGTTTTACACTTTCTTGCCCAGCTTGTAATGTTTTGGTTAGTTGAACCAGCTAATTTTGTACTGCTCAGTTTCACAATGACAAAACTTACTTTATTTTATGAACGATTTGCTTTTTAGTTATTAGAAATTTTAATTTTTTTCTTGCAATTTCTGATGTTATTAAAACAGTCAACACATAACTTGTGCTTTTCTTTATGTCTAGAGCCCGAATGGTTTGGTCAAGCTGATAAGAAATGCAAAGTCAAATTCCAGCTGATGTTTAATGATAGCCTTCGGTAACTTACGCTGCAAACAGTCGCAGATCTAGAAAAAAACAGTTGGAGGGCAATTTCAATAAAGCAAAATTTGTAACATAAAATAGACAGTGTAGAAGTTGAGACGTAAAAGGGAAAGGATTTTAATAAAGGCAGTAGCTGATCCAGAAGGGGGGTACTTAGTCATATGCCCCTTCCAAAAGATTGAGAAAACAACAAGAAAATTGTCTCCCAATTTGCAAACTTTTACGCTCGCTCGAATCCATTGTATTAACCGCGACTGAGCACAGGGTTTCAGCAAATCGATTGAAGGTGCAGGAATGTTTTACGTGCCCCTTCAAAACTAAGAAAATATTGCAATAACTGGTATTCTAAATACAATTATATTGGCTTATTTCAGTGTTTATAGAAGTATGACATACCATAATGTATGTCCACGCGGCATTTGGCCACGAGAATGAGGAAGCACTTTTAACTAATTTAAACAGAAAAAGTGCAATTAAAGACCATAGCCTATAACTTGTTTGTTTTGTTTTATTATCTTTATCCTGCATTGCGGGAAAGCGGACTTGAGCGCTATGCATCGGTGTACGCCTTCCGACGACACCTGACCAGTGGCGTAACTACCCATTGGATCTTGTGGATAAATCCAGGGGCGGCACGTTGCTAGAGGGCGGCAAAATGTGATAACGTTTTAAGATTTAAGCGAACAAAGACAGTCACATTAATTTATTCTCGGAGAGACTCAGACTTAAACGACCTAAGTTAACACTGATACTAAACAAGTTATGCCTATAATCTAATTTGCAACTTTTTTAGATTGTGCCTCACCATGTGGTATTTGTGACGGTTTAATGATATTCATGCTGTTGAAGTAATGATAGAATGTCGGTTGTAACTTGTAAGCTATAGCATTGCTCAGTCAATATAGCTTTGGTAGTTAAGTTCAGATTAGTTTTAGGTTTATTTCACTGCTTCTTCTTCTTTCGTATGAGAGGTTGGTTTTTTGGACTACATTTAATTGGGGTCAAATGAAATGTTTATTTCACTTTCGGGAGGAGACAGGAATAGACCGTGAGGTCATTGAGTCAACTGTCACCTTTAGGCTACTATCTGTCTGTGGTAGATAGAGGGGATTCCTCCATCTTCATGTGTGAAGATGGGTTATAGTGAAAGGTTTAAAGTTTCAGGTCTGAAATAGACAGAGGTGGGCAGTAGCGCGCTACTTTTTCGTTGGAGTAGCGGCTGCAGTAGCGGCGCTATTTTTTTTCAAAGTAGCGGAAGCGGGAGAGGTGCTACTTTTTTTTAGTCGCACTCCCGCTACCCGCTACTTTTTAATTTAAAATGAAAAAAATACTCGTTTTTTGGCAACATTGGCGTGGTCAAGCAGCTATATAATCGGTTTGGTTGCAAAGTTTCGATCGTTGCGTCGACTGTTGCGGGAGACATCAAGCCAGGTTGATACCGACAAGAGTGACACCAACACAAGTCACGATTCCAAGGATGAATTTTTTGGTGTGTTGGCGCCATCCCGTGAAATGTCGGTGCAGAGGAAGCAGCAATTGTTGACGCCTTTTTTTTGGACAGGAGCAAGTCCTTGAGCTTTTCGAATACCGAGTAAACATCTGTTCATTAAATACAACACCCCCATTCTTTCCAGTGCTGCGGTGGAGAGACTTTTCTCTGTTGGAAAAGATGTGCTTAAGCCAAAGCGGACAGGACCTAGTGACTTCCATTTTGAAATGTCGTGTTTTTGAAACATGCGTAACAATAAATTTCCCTTAAAATGTGTTTTCTATAACGACGTTAAAATGACAACGTAAACGAATGATAACATTCGTTTTTAAGGTCATTTTTGCGTCACTAGGGACTTGAATAGTGTTTCCTAGAGTCATTTTAGACAAAAGTAGCGGTAGAACTAGCGGTAGCGCGCGCTACTTTTGTCCGAGTAGCGGTAGCGGGTAGCGCGCTACTTTCAAAGTAGCGGGTGCCCACCTCTGCAAATAGATCACTTAGTTTAACTCAGCAAATTTGCAATCATGGTAATTGTTTTTAACTAATGTACTGCAGATTCCAGAACAAGATTTAAGTTGCAATTTTTTTAAGTTAATTTTTGCCTATGACGAGAGTAAAAGAAAGTGAAGATTTAAAAAAAAAAAAAAAGAAAGCTAGAGAAGAGGAACTAAAAAAAATGAAGGTACCATTTTGAAGTTCGTAAAAATTACCTCTGCTAAACAAAACAGAAGAGATTAGCACAGTAAATCTCTACGTACGGTACCGTACACCAAATTGAGAAGGAAGAAGTGCAGGCTACCTCTAGCAAAACAATAACAAAGTGGTCATTGAAAGCCTGTGAATGAAACACTGTCAGATAAAGATAAAACAGATGCTATCTATTATTCTCATAACGATGTGACTACTTGACCAGAAACATTAACTCATAACATGAGAGTTGAGATAATCAAACTAGGGCCCGAAAGGTTTCAGAATAAAGAAAGGCCATTCAAGCAAGCAATTAATTAAAGGAGACAAAGAATCCTTCAGCCGTCTGAGTAAGAAGTAGTTTTATTTTGAACTTTCAATAAAATTAAACAAAACTGCTTTAATTCTTCTGTTGTGTGGAATGTTAATTAGCTTTTACGACGGTGTCAGGGGGGTAGGGGCGGCGTTTCGTGCAAAAATCCAAGGGCGGCATATTGCGTTGCTACGCCACTGCACCTGACCCACGCTGCAGCCGACGGCAATGTCTGTTTCCGGTTGTCTACTCTACTTATGACTTAAATTTGGTACTACCCATTACTCGAAATCGATCACTGGGTAGAGGCAATTATCGTAAAGTTTCTTGCCGAGAAACAACAGCAAGTGCGGGTGGCTGGAGTCGAACATGCAGGCTCTCGACTGCGAGCACAACGCGCTAACCACTCGGCCACTGCTGTTGAGCCACTTATTCGACTATCAAACAACAAACCATCCTCGGAGTCTTTTAGATTTGTGTGTAAATGTTCCACTGAATTTAATACGAATATCTACGAGGCTTTGCTCATAAAATCCTGCAATCCTCACCTCAATACGCAGTTGTTTGCCGCAGGTGCTTCCTATCTCCTAAACGTTTTTTCATAATTTGTTGTGTGATGGGCTTTTTTGTCTCGCGTAATTAACCGCCATGTGATGTGCCTTTCTCCTCTGCTTTGCAGTTTTATTGTGGTGCATTTCGTTTTTCGATTCATTGTGTAGATTAGTTATTTTCAATGTAGATGTTATTGTAAAATCAGTTATTTTCGTTACTTGAGAAGGACTAACTTGAGTATGGCCGAAAACGTTCGTAGTTTATAGTTTTATGTTCACTCTAATGTATGATGTTGCTTGGTTTAAATGCCATGTGGTTGCTTGGTTTTATCTGTCTATGGTTAAAGAAAGTCACCTCTACCAAAATTGTAATATCAAGCAAATTACATGAATAAAAAGTAGGCTACGCTATGCCAGAAGTAGGCTACGCTATGCCAGAAGTAGGCTACTACTAGCAAACAAAAGCAAAAAAAAAAAAGCAAAATGGAGGGAGTTCATACAGGAGGCCACAGCTAACATGATCTAACTCATGATTAATCTGTTGATGAAGAAAAATGGCTATAGTCTAATAGCCTGCCTATAAAGAGAGGTCGGGACAGTTCAGACAAACTTTCAAATTTTTACTAAAATAAGCTACAACAGCTTTCATTTTCACTACACTACACTTTGGCTACAGCCTAGCCTACAAACCTTGAACAAATAAATGTGGTCATGAAAATAAAATTATCCAAGACGTAACTTCAAATTTAATCCAAGTTATCTCAGTGGTTACGCGCCCGATAAGATCACACAGCCACACAGCGCTGTTTGGCTCTTGGGGTGTGCGCTTGAGCAACGCATTTCAGGACTGCTTTCTATTTAGCGGCACCTAGTGAATGAAATACTTTCCCGGAAACAGCATTTCAACAACAATCGGAAAACTTCACTCTATTAATTTCGGTAACAGGCCCGTCAAGAGCCTCTACTAATAGCCTATGCAAACCTAACAGGAATAACCTATCAAGGGTTTGTCAGTCCGAGGATAAAGATTCAAAACCAAACTAACTCCTGATTCAAACTTCTACGGCAGGCCTAATATCCATTTTTAATTCGTTGAATTTGATCAAAATAGCCTACAAAGTGTATGTTCTTAACCACTTGCTTTGTCTACTCTTTTCAAGTTCGTGGTCAAAAAAATTCTTAAGTTATGATTTTATTGCAGTTTTTGATCCAGTCCACCCAGCTCCGTAGTTTGACCTCCAGTCCACCAAGCGGCGGAAACCACAAACACATTGATTGTAGATGGCGCTACTGATTTAAAACTATAAATTGAAAACAAATTAACTCGGAAAATACAATTTTTGTACTGTCGACCGATTCCGGGTTAAATCAGAGTAGTAAAAAAAGGAGTTAATCTTTCAGATTTTAGGGACACATGAAAAAGTGTCCCTTGAATACTCTACAGCAGTGGTTCCCAACCTTTTTGTTGTCACGGACCCCTTTAGACAAATTATTAATTCTGCGGACCCCTACCTAAATTTTGCCTGTAACTCAATTAACATACTGTACTATTGACTCAGGCCCGTAGCCAGCCGAGGGCCAGGGGGGGCCTCGCCCCCCCCTGAAAAAATTTTTGCTCCCCCTGGCAAAATCCCAACATTCTTGAGCAACAGCTGCAATAATAATGATTTTGCCCATTTTCCCATTGCACAGCTCCAACTGGCCCAATTAACTACAATTGTTTTGTTTAGTTAACAGCTATGATGATTAAACAATTTCGCCCCCCCCTCCCCCCTAACTCCTCTTTTGGCAACCTCAACAGGTTCAATTCAACCAAGGCCAACACGTGTTAGGTTGGTAAAAAAATTGTCAGAAACTGTGTAAAATAAAAATGTTTTGGGAAAGAATGATAACCTAACAAAGAGGGAATGGATTTCCGGCAGGCCTACAAACCGGTACAAATTAGGGTATACTTAATTCTTACCATTCTTAAATACTTACCATACTTATATCATACTTAATTCATACCCATTACTTACCATACTTAATTCTAAGGGTCAGTGATAACCAATCTGTGCAGTGATAAACCAAATTTGTGCAGTTAAGCAGTGTTTATTTTTTTTCTTCAATCCAATCAGTGTAAATAAATTTTGTTTCTAGTTTTCTGATCTGTGAAGTGTTCAACCTTGCAGCAGATATTGCTACATTTGAATCTAGCACTGCCGTTTGTGAGACCACCGTCATTCTGGCAGAATAGTTTTTCCGCTTTCCGCCTAAAAAAGTCATCCGTGAATAAGTGCGAGGCATAAAATGCGACCTGACATAGCTTCGAAAAACCTTAAATAAAACAAAAACTCGCAACACGTGCCACTTAAATTTTACATGCATCGGATTCAGTATTAAATTACCTTTCCAGGGATGTGCACCAATAGGTGGGCATTTAGAAGGAACTCCCAGCAGAACGCTTCAAAGATGGAGGATATATTTACGATAAACATTAAAACAATACGATTTTTGCATAATAGACACCACTTCAAACATCTTCGAATAGAACTATAATCCGCAACACGTGCCACTTAAATTTTGCATGCATCGGATTCAGTATTAAATTACCTTTCCAGGGATGTACACCAATAGGTGGGCAT
Organism: Aplidium turbinatum; assembly: GCF_918807975.1. Lineage (NCBI taxonomy): Eukaryota > Metazoa > Chordata > Ascidiacea > Aplousobranchia > Polyclinidae > Aplidium > Aplidium turbinatum. Next base: position 15,871,095 of record NC_137480.1, on the reverse strand, counting down.
TTGAAAGGAACTCCCAGCAGAACGCTTCAAAGATGGAGGATATATTTACGATAAACATTAAAATAATATGATTTTTGCATAATTGACACCTCTTCAAACATATTGAAATAAAACTTTAATCCGCAACACGTGCCACTTAAATTTTGCATGCAACGGATTCAGTATTAAATTACCTTTCCAGGGATGTACACCAATAGGTGGGCATTTGGAAGGAACTCCCAGCAGAACGCTTCAAAGATGGAGGATATATTTACGATAAACATTAAAATAATATGATTTTTGCATAATTGACACCTCTTCAAACATCTTGAAATAAAACTTTAATCCGCAACACGTGCCACTTAAATTTTGCATGCAACAGATTCAGTATTAAATTACCTTTCCAGGGATGTGCACCAATAGGTGGGCATTTAGAAGGAACTCCCAGCAGAACGCTTCAAAGATGGAGGATATATTTACGATAAACATTAAAACAATACGATTTTTGCATAATAGACACCACTTCAAACATCTTCGAATAGAACTATAATCCGCAACACGTGCCACTTAAATTTTGCATGCATCGGATTCAGTATTAAATTACCTTTCCAGGGATGTACACCAATAGGTGGGCATTTGGAAGGAACTCCCAGCAGAACGCTTCAAAGATGGAGGATATATTTACGATAAACATTAAAATAATATGATTTTTGCATAATTGACACCTCTTCAAACATCTTGAAATAAAACTTTAATCCGCAACACGTGCCACTTAAATTTTGCATGCATCGGATTCAGTATTAAATTACCTTTCCAGGGATGTGCATCAATAGGTGGGCATTTGGAAGGAACTCCCAGCAGAACGCTCCAAAGATGGAGGATATCTTTACGATAAACATTAAAATAATACGATTTTTGCATAATAGACACCACTTCAAAAATCTTCGAATAGAACTATAATCCGCAACACGTGCCACTTAAATTTTACATGCATCGAATTCAGTATTAGTTTACCTTTCCAGGGATGTGCACCAATAGGTGGGCATTTGGAAGGAACTCCCAGCAGAACGCTCCAAAGATGGAGGATAAATTTACAATAAACATTAAAATAATACGATTTTTGCATAATAGACACCACTTCAAACATCTTCGAATAGAACTATAATCCGCAACACGTGCCACTTAAATTTTGCATGCATCGGATTCAAGATTAAATTACCTTTCCAGGGATGTACACCAATAGGTGGGCATTTGGAAGGAACTCCCAGCAGAACGCTTCAAAGATGGAGGATAAATTTACAATAAACATTAAAATAATACGATTTTTGCATAATAGACACCACTTCAAACATCTTCGAATAGAACTATAATCCGCAACACGTGCCACTTAAATTTTGCATGCATCGGAATCAGTATTAAATTACCTTTCCAGGGTTGTGCATCAATAGGTGGGCATTTGGAAGGAACTCCCAGCAGAACGCTTCAAAGATGGAGGATATATTTACGATAAACATTAAAATAATACGATTTTTGCATAATAGACACCACTTCAAACATCTCGAAATAAAACTTTAATCCGCAACACGTGCCACTTAAATTTTGCATGCATCGGATTTAGTACCGTATTAAATTACCTTTCTAGGGATGTGCACCAATAGGTGGGTATTTGGAAGGAACTCCCAGCAAAACGCTTCAAAGATGGAGGATATATTTACGATAAACATTAAAATAATACGATTTTTGCATAATTGACACCACTTCAAACATCTTGAAATAAAACTTTAATCCGCAACACGTGCCACTTAAATTTTGCATGCATCGGATTCAGTATTAAATTACCTTTCCAGGGATGTACACCAATAGGTGGGCATTTGGAAGGAACTCCCAGCAGAACGCTTCAAAGATGGAGGATATATTTACGATAAACATTAAAACAATATGATTTTTGCATAATTGACACCTCTTCAAACATCTTGAAATAAAACTTTAATCCGCAACACGTGCCACTTAAATTTTGCATGCATCAGATTCAGTATTAAATTACCTTTCCAGGGTTGTGCATCAATAGGTGGGCATTTGGAAGGAACTCCCAGCAGAACGCTCCAAAGATGGAGGATAAATTTACAATAAACATTAAAATAATACGATTTTTGCATAATAGACACCACTTCAAACATCTTCGAATAGAACTATAATCCGCAACACGTGCCACTTAAATTTTGCATGCATCGGAATCAGTATTAAATTACCTTTCCAGGGATGTACACCAATAGGTGGGAATTTGGAAGGAACTCCCAGCAGAACGCTCCAAAGATGGAGGATATATTTACGATGAACATTAAAATAATACGATTTTTGCATAATAGACACCACTTCAAACATCTCGAAATAAAACTTTAATCCGCAACACGTGCCACTTAAATTTTGCATGCATCGGATTCAGTATTAAATTACCTTTCCAGGGATGTGCATCAATAGGTGGGCATTTGGAAGGAACTCCCAGTAGAACGGTTCAAAAATGCTGGAGGAATTTTTTGCGATATTCAAGAGAATAATACGATTTTTGCATAATTTCACAAAAGTAATCAGCAAATGAATGTAGGCATGGAAAAGTGGACTAAATAAAGACAACATTTTTATAATGCACTTGAAAGAGTTTTACATCATCAAAAGGTTTTGTAAAGCTTTCAAACTTATGATTGAAGAACTTTGATAACCGTATGCTAATTCATATATCAAAGCGCTGTCAATCAAGAAAAAAAAGCATACAACATCCTGGAATTTGGTATTCATTTCACCATGTATGCAAATTAAACATCTTAATTTTTTATTTTTTTTTAAATATATCCTCCATTTACCGTTACCTTGATGAATGGGGGAACTGCTTTAGACTACTTCTGCGCCGGTACTAGCTTCAATACGCCATACTGTCCAAGCTAGCGTCAGTGGTCGGATAGCGGAATGGTAATCAAACTGGTCTAGCACACTGAAGGTTCTTGGTTCGACGCCCCTCTAACGCGCTTGTATAGGATGCAAAAATCGTATTATTTTAATGTTTATTGTAAATATATCCTCCATGTTTGAAGCGTTCTGCTGGGAGTTCCTTCCAAATGCCCACCTATTGGTGTACATCCCTGGAAAGGTAATTTAATACTGAATCCGATGCATGCAAAATTTAAGTGGCACGTGTTGCGGATTATAGTTCTATTCGAAGATGTTTGAAGTGGTGTCTATTATGCAAAAATCGTATTATTTTAATGTTTATCGTAAATATATCCTCCATCTTTGAAGCGTTCTGCTGGGAGTTCCTTCCAAATGCCCACCTATTGGTGCACATCCCTGGAAAGGTAATTTAATACTTAATCCGATGCATGCAAAATTTAAGTGGCACGTATTGCGGATTATAGTTTTATTTGAAGATGTTTGAAGTGGTGTCTATTATGCAAAAATCGTATTGTTTTAATGTATATCGTAAATATATCCTCCATCTTTGGAGCGTTCTGCTGGGAGTTTCTTCTAAATGCCCACCTATTGATGCACATCCCTGGAAAGGTAATTTAATACTAAGCCCGATGCATGCAAAATTTAAGTGGCACGTGTTGCGGATTATAGTTTTATTTCAAGATGTTTGAAGAGGTGTCAATTATGCAAAAATCATATTGTTTTAATGTTTATCGTAAATATATCCTCCATCTTTGAAGCGTTCTTCTGGGAGTTTCTTCCAAATGCCCACCTATTGGTGCACATCCCTGGAAAGGTAATTTAATACTGAATCCGATGCATGCAAAATTTAAGTGGCACGTGTTGCGGATTATAGTTCTATTTGAAGATGTTTGAAGTGGTGTCTATTATGCAAAAATCGTATTATTTTAATGTTTATTGTAAATATATCCTCCATCTTTGGAGCGTTCTGCTGGGAGTTCCTTCCAAATGCCCACCTATTGGTGCACATCCCTGGAAAGGTAATTTAATACTAAATCCGATGCATGCAAAATTTAAGTGGCACGTGTTGCGGATTAAAATTTTATTTCAAGATGTTTGTAGAGGTGTCAATTATGCAAAAATCATATTGTTTTAATGTTCATTGTAAATATATCCTCCATTTTTGAAGCGTTCTGCTGGGAGTTCCTTCCAAATGCCCACCTATTGGTGCACATCCCTGGAAAGGTAATTTAATACTGAATCCGATGCATGCAAAATTTAAGTGGCACGTGTTGCGGATTAAAGTTTTATTTCGAGATGTTTGAAGTGGTGTCAATTATGCAAAAATCGTATTATTTTAATGTTTATCGTAAATATATCCTCCATCTTTGAAGCGTTCTGCTGGGAGTTCCTTCCAAATGCCCACCTATTGGTGCACATCCCTGGAAAGGTAATTTAATACTGATTCCGATGCATGCAAAATTTAAGTGGCACGTGTTGCGGATTAAAGTTTTATTTCAAGATGTTTGAAGAGGTGTCAATTATGCAAAAATCGTATTATTTTAATGTTTATCGTAAATATATCCTCCATCTTTGAAGCGTTCTGCTGGGAGTTCCTTCGAAATGCCCACCTATTGGTGCACATCCCTGGAAAGGTAATTTAATACTGAATCCGATGCATTCAAAATTTAAGTGGCACGTGTTGCGGATTATAGTTCTATTCGAAGATGTTTGAAGTGGTGTCTATTATGCAAAAATCGTATTATTTTAATGTTTATTGTGAATATATCCTCCATCTTTGGAGCGTTCTGCTGGGAGTTCCTTCCAAATGCCCACCTATTGATGCACATCCCTGGAAAGGTAATTTAATACTGAATCTGATGCATGCAAAATTTAAGTGGCACGTGTTGCGGATTAAAGTTTTATTTCAAGATGTTTGAAGAGGTGTCAATTATGCAAAAATCATATTGTTTTAATGTTTATCGTAAATATATCCTCCATCTTTGAAGCGTTCTGCTGGGAGTTCCTTCCAAATGCCCACCTATTGGTGCACATCCCTGGAAAGGTAATTTAATACTGAATCCGATGCATGTAAAATTTAAGTGGCACGTGTTGCGAGTTTTTGTTTTATTTAAGGTTTTTCGAAGGTATGTCAGGTCGCATTTTATGCCTCGCACTTATTCACGGATGACTTTTTTAGGCGGAAAGCGGAAAAACTATTCTGCCAGATTGACGGTGGTGTTTGTGAGTGTGGATTCTCAGTGTTAACAAGGGCTGACGCTCCCACTAGACGGAGCATGTTACAACCAAGACAGGCAAACTTAGTGCTTATGGCCTTTGAACATTCTGTATCGAAATCTATCGATTTAGACTTGTTTGTGAGACGGCTTGCATCCAAACATCCGCGACTGCAATAGCAATAGACTAGCTCACGGTTGTATAGGCGGAATGGAATCATATATATCAAAATCCTCGGCACTAGCTTCTTCGAGCCAGTTAAAGTTTTTGCTCGTAACAAGTACCGCTATTTATACAACAAGTCAACAATTGCTTTGTTATGTTGGTCATTGTAATATGGTTGCCGTAATAAGAGACCAGTGTTGGTCTTAACCAGTGGCGTAGCCAAAGGGGGGGGGGGGGTTACAACCCCCCCCCTTTGGCACGCGTGTGACGTCACGATATTGAGAATGATGCTTTCAGACTCTTTATGCTTGAGCATGATGCTTTCAGTCTAAAAAAATTTGCCTTATTTTAAACAAAACTGCATTAAAAGAGCGAGTTGTGCCAATACCTAACATTCAAACATCTCAGCCAGGAATTAACAACAAGAAAACATAGAGACTTAGCTTTATTTCCGAAAAATGCTGAAGAAAACATGATCTTATCCTTTTGCTATGCCACCTGACAGCACCATTTTACAGGAATATTCATACCCACATTTTTGTTGAAAATGCTCTCAGAATGCACCAAATTCAAAGTAATTTTTCAAAATTTTCTGGGGGAGGCCCCCCAGACCCCCGTCGCTGGGTGTCGTCTTAGGCGAACACGCCGTCGGGCTTCGCCCGCCGGTAGTCAAAACCTCTCCTTTCAAAATTCCTGGCTACGCTACTGGTCTTAACACTAAACTGACATATTGCAATTTTTGTGGATACCGGTGTTTAAGAGGTTAAAATGCCAAAATCATTCAAATTTTTTCGGCCCCACCTAACGAAAAGTTGGCCCCCCCTTGCTCTGCGGTCTGGCTACGGCCCTGTATTGACTATTGTAATAATTATGCTACTCAACTACTGTACTGTGCCATATTGCATTGCCGCTATGACTCCTGCGGCAAATATCAGGAAACAGTTTTTCAAATAAGAAAATGAATGAATTGTTCAAGAAATGTCAGCAGTACCGGTATTTGAATATTGGGGTGACCCAAAGTGCCATGCCGAAACTTTTTCAACGTAAGCAAATTTAATGAGAGGGCTGTTGCTGCCTTTCCTGAACTAAACGACTAAACTGTGGTTGAGTGTTTGACAATGCAACGCGCATGTCATCTTCAACGTCCAGGCGATTTTGATGTTTAGTTTTTATTGTAACAAGAGCTGAGAATCCTGCCTCGCAAAGGTAGTAAGTGGTTATGAATGAGTTGAGTTGATATCAAAAGAGTTGAAAAGAGTTTATCAAAAGAGTTGATACCTGATTTTTTAGCTGCTGCAGTCGTTTTAAAACTTCTCCTCTAGATAACCAACGTATCTCAGAATGATACAAAAGTACTCCGTAATCTGACCCTACTTCTTGACAGAGCGCTTTAAAAGTATTGTGGTTTACAGCTCTGCTTTTGATGAAATTAACGACTTTCACGCAATTCTTCAGAATTTCTTTGAGACTTGCTGGTAAAGTTTTTGCTGCTAAGTCTTACCTGAGCAAGAAGCAATGGGTAACAACTACGCGAGGAGCAGCAGCATAGATTTATTTTAATGCATACCGGTACAGTTTATTCTTGCGGGCTTGAGCTTGACACATTTACATTTAAAGAGAGAAATGAAAGTAAAAAGATCGCTTTTCGTTTTTTTTTCCAAAATTCATCAAGGTTATCACGGACCCCCAAGGGGTCCGCAAACCCCAGCTTTGGAACTATACTGCTCTACAGGCTGCGAACAGATTTAATGCAATTTGGTTGAGATGCTAAAATAAGCTACACGCAAACTGCAATGCCGGAACCATTGAATTTAATAGTTAGCCACAATGACTTGCTTCTCGTTTTCGTTTGATCGCATTTTGCAAAATCCATGTAGTACTACGTAACATAAACGTAAGCTAAACAATATGTTGTCTGATTTCAAGGTAAGATTATGTATGGAATTCTTGAGTTGTTTGCACAAATTATAAAAGGCAGTAGCCTAACTCTGCTATTGTGTCATTTGATCGAGACAGCTTCTCGAAAGTGATTCAATAATGCAGAGGGCACTGTTCTTCATTTGTGTTCTGTTGGCAGCTTTTTCAAAAGATGTTGCAGGAATTAAACAGCAAGGTTGGTCTGTAACTTAAAAAAAAGGCCTAAAGTTAAAAGTAATAGGCTACTTTTGTTTGTTTCTTAGTAAAACTTGTAGCCTGCTGCAAAAATTGCGTTTCGTTTTTTTCCATGTTTCCAAACTCTAGCTCATAAGCGACTACGAGGCTTGATTATAAACAAACGCAGTTTACTGCGTCTGCATGTAGAAGCTGGACCACAAACTTAAAAAACATTATAACAAGTTCCCTTGATCCCTTACTTAAAGCTAGTGAGGTTGTCTAACTTGTCTAGCAGTAGCCTAGTTGCCACGTGCATCTCATGAATGCGAAAGTAAAAGCAGAAACATCTGAGTTCTTTTGCTGCCTTTAATAACGTTTTACCCGCCGTGGCTATACTGTACATAACAACCTTGGAAATTAAGGATTAAGAACTTTATTGAGATTTCAATCTCAGTCAAAATATGATTAAACAAAAGCATTGTTACCACTCCTAGTCTTTTTTGTAAAAATGGAGAAAAAATTACAACATCGCATAGCGTTAAATACCGGTACATCTTTCAATTATTTCCAAGGCCTACTATATCGGTGGTTTTCAACCTTTTTGTTTTGGTGGATTTTTTTGGTGGCTTCGAAGCGGTTGCGGACTAAAAATCTTTTATCTGAAATGTTGATAGGCCATATGGGGTCTCCTATAAATGGAATCAAATGTTCCAAAAGTTTCGAAGCGGCTTACCGGTACTTAGAAGAATTTGCTGAACTCGCGACGATTGATGACATTGACGAAGTTATGTTATGAGCTATATTATGTTGGCGTACAAGATCAAAAATCTGTAATCTATATTAGTAATTGTTTTTCTATAAATTTTATGAAAAATTAATTAATTTTCGCGACTGTTACAAACAATTTCTCACTTTTTTCGTTTGTAATCAATATTCATTTGTTATAATCACAGTCAGGACAAAACTGTGAGTGCTAATAAACTGCTAACTAACGTTTGCATTTCTAAGTCAAGAAGTGATCAACAATTTGCTGTCTCGAAAGAATTAAGTTGAACATAGTTACATAGCCAAAATCGCCTCAAACATTTAGCTCATGTATAATATATGATTTTTTTTTTAGTTAAGGAACCAAACCTTTGTGCGATGTCTTTTGAAGTTTCAAACAACACACCAGTGCGTTGCGATGTACAGTTTAAAATTCACTGTAATGCACAAACAAAGTACAGACAATTTTTAAATTTTGTAATTTATCAATCATACTGCAAACTGGGAAACTTTCGCGGACCCCCTGAAATCGCTTCGCAGACCCCCGGATGAAAACCACTGTACTATACCTTCCACCTTAGCCTATTGTAAAACCATTAACCAAAAAAAAAAAAATCAAAGCAAGGTTATGCCTCACCATTTACAAACAAAGCGGCTTCGTTTATCATTACGTTACAGCAAACATGCAGCTGCAGTTTATAACCTATCTAAAACTTAAAATTATGCTTGATTTTGTTTTAGGGCTGAAGGAAAAAATGGCGGAATTTCCTCGACCGAGTAACTGCGCATGTAAGGATATGTAATAATATCGTTTAGTAAATTAATATTTTTAAACCATGAAAGATAATATTCTCTTGTAATCTATATTGTTTGTTGTTGCTTTTTGTGTTATTGCTTTCAGGCGTATTGTTTTTTCTAACAAAATAAGCTTCGTGCTACGGTTTTCAATTTGGTCGTGATATGAACAAAGCCTGAGAAATCTTAGGTGCCTAACGCAGACACAAGTCACAATAGCCTACACTACTTAGGCTACAACATTTGGAGGGTGTAATCTAAATTGCTGCCTTATAGCAAGAAGAAAGTTGAGGATCGCCTACTATACTTAGACAATATTGTGATTACATTACAACATAGCTACAGTAGAGCTCACGTTCAAATATTGTCCATTTTTAAAACTAGGCCTACTGTGTTGCATTTAATCAAAGAAGGCATTTATTATTAAACGTTTATTTTAGACCTTGCAATCCATACGAAGCGAAGAAAACAATTCAACAAATTCACTTGCATGCAACATGCCCTATAAAACATAGGCTATGCCAGTATAAACAAGCAGACACATTCAAAATAATTGGTTATACGAGATACATTGCTTTTTAGTATAGTGCTTATGAAATGATGACAATAAGAAAGAATTCGATTTCATGAGCAACGAAATTAATCTATTAGCTGAGATTTCACAGCGTTTGATAAACGCAAAAAGAGTCTTTCTCATCAAGGCCTCAAATGTAGTTATACTACAAGCAATTTGAAACTCACTGATGCTGATGTGGCGAGGCAGTCGTTATAAAATACGAAACAAATTGTTACACGCCACTCGAATACGATGAATACTATAACTCTAAAATTCACTCCATAGCTGGCTTCCATACATAGGCTATGTAGATTAGTTGCATACAATACGATCGAAATCAGGTATATTAGGCCAATTGAGAACACCTAGAAAATCTAGCTTTTAAATTTGTAAACTATGCTATGTTTATCTTGCATCAGATGTACAAAGCTTTGAAACTGGGCAGAAATATACTTATCGTTATGACGCCGTTGCCAAAATCTCAAACAACATGAAGAAAGGTGCTACGAACGGCGTAAAGATCAAGTCAGTGGATTATATTGTTAGCTTTGTTTTTGCTTGTCGTTGCCTATATTGTCTATACACAACCCACTACTGCAAGCACCGTTTGAAATATTTTGTGCAACAGATAGCTTAAATTAGAAATTAATATATACATTCAGTGCACAAATGTTTTGTCATTAATCTATTATTATTACTTTTTTATTTCTATCTTTTTCAGTTTATAACTTATAAGCAGATAAGGCTAAAACCTAGCAGCCAACTATACAGCATGTAACACAAGATACAGACATCTAGTGATTGACCTACAGTATAATACGCTACGTTTTTTACCTTTTGCTAAGATTTTTATTGTTTCGTAACTTGCTAGTAAAATGTTTCTAATTTCATTGTTATTGTTGTCTATGCTATATAGACTATCACTTGCTGCATGAAAAGGTTACAAAGCAGCTTCTTTTTGTTGGTGACAGATGCCAAGTGCAAATTCGCATACCAGCACCCTGCTTTGCTGCTTTCTTAATTGAGAAATGTGAAGTGTACGAAAGCAAGCAGCTTTCTATTGGAATTTACAACATGTTGCCTGCAGCATCACACGATATCAGCAAGAGAATGAGAAAACATCCCGTTTATTTATTTTTCAACCAAGGAAAAGTAGGCTAAACGTTTAATATTACATAAGGTTTGCATCTTTTTTCCGTCCATTGCCGGGCTTTCAGTCTCAGTAGCTAACGTGAAACACACTATTTCAATATTCCTTTAAGAGATAGCCTTTAAAGCTCAGCACCAACTTTTTTGTCTTTCTATTAAAACGTAGCCTAATGTCTATTCTGGCAGTTTGAAAGCAAAATTGCAAATTTAGAATTTCGATGGGGATTGATTTATTCTTACGAGCTGTATTTAAAAACGATACCGGTAGTTCTAGTTTGAGAGAAAAACTTGATCTTCTCTTTGTATGGATATTTACAGTTTAAAATAACTCCTAGTTGAAATTTTTTATTTTAAACGAAACCGTTTGGTGATTAATTTTGTTTGGCTCAATGTAATGACTAACTGAATAAGATTCAAAATAAGTTGCTGTTTGAAAACGTACATTAATTAGTTTCCTTAACTCTCTTTTCGATTCCCTTTTACATCCTATGCTTGCAACACAGCAATAAACAAAAATTTTCATTTATCTTGAAAGTCTAAGTTAAAATGAATGCTTACGAAGTACAACCAATTGCAAGCAGGGATATCGACAGTATAACTTACAGCAGAACTTAAATGTTAAAAAGTTTTGAATGATCATACAACTATTCTTAGATGACAAACTTCTTCATCGACGATTCCGAACTCAGCGATGTTGCCAATATAAAAAGGGGTGTTGTAAACGCTGTCCAGTTTGAATTTACTGGTTCCGGTTTGAGACAACCACTTTACAAGCCTGTGAAAGTAAGTTTTTTATTCTAAATTTTTTGAGTGATAAATCTACTGTAGAATAAAGTGCTTTAAAACGTAATTGGTTGTCGAAATATTCGTAAGGGTATCGTAGCTTTTCAAACTTGATGTGGCAACCAAAATGACGATAATCTGGTCTTCACAAACAGCCTCATGGTGCCAACCGCTTGTTAAACTTTTCTGCAGTTGCGCAATAGATTGAATTCCGCTTTTAGCAGCATGACCGTTAATTATTTCACAAATGTAGCCTGAACTTCTTTTTCAGCCTAATGCTGCATTAGGCCGAAAAAGAAGTTCAGTCTACATCATCATAATCATCATCATTATGTTCCTTCCTCGTATAGACGATTGGATACAATGCGCCATTGGTCTCGACCATGAGCTGTTTGTACTGCATTTTCATAACTTAATTTTGTCCATTTAGTAATGTTTGTTGTCCAAATCATTCTTTGTCTGCCTTTGTTTCTTTTACCGCTTATCCTCCCTTCTATTAATGATCTTTGTAACGAGTTTTGCTTTATTGTGTGTCCGAAAAACTTCAATTTTCTTCTTTTGACTATTTGTAAGAGAATTTTGCTTGAATTGGATTTGGATAATTTCAATCTACACTTGTGATTTCTGATGTTTTTAATATATTTATTGTTTTAGCACAAAGAAGTGAACATATTCGGTTCGGGTAACATGACCACCATCGTCAAGTCCTTTTATAATGGTTATGCCAGAAATCTTAAACTTACTCGTGATCTTAATCATTACGAACTGCCATGGAATCGACAACAGTCCACTTTGTTCCGCATACCCTTCAAAGAATCGGAATTGTCAAAGATTATTTCTGATACCGTACGTTGCTTATCTCGCGCTATAGCAACTAATACTATTTGGCACATTTTCATACAAATGCAACGTTTGTGGAAGTTGAAACATTGCAAAAAAAAGAATTTTTTTTTGTTAGCTGAGGTCTACTAGTTTTACATTATTAACCTTTTGAGGTCCAATTTTTTTCCGATTTTGGTCCGTTGAGGTCCGACTTTTTTTCAAAATTTTTCAAATTTCAAAAGCACCCCACGGAGATGCTTGGACCATGTTGATCAGCAATATGTAGACATCATCCCAGGGATGACGTTGGACCGTATTACATAATTTTATTTTGCATCCCAGGGATATACTTGGACTGCAAAAGGTTTTAAGATGCATAACTACTTAAACTTGTTTTGTGTTTATGATATATCTTTATTAGTTGTCGAAATCTTTATCTTCAAACTGACCCTCTTTAAAAATTAAGTCCTGGAAATTTTGCGTAGGCTGGATGTAAGGAATTTGAGCTACCGACGCAAACACAGTTACCGATAGTGACAGAAGTGAAACCCAAGAGTTGAACTACGGCTCTACTTGACTTTGTCGCTTATAACTTACAAACTCAGCGCTTTCCCACCTCAACACACCTGCCCCCTGGTGATTTATTGGCTACTGAAATCTTAGATCAGCGTGTACACGGTTCACACAGTTGAGCATTTCTGTAGTAACTCTGTTTGCAGTATGTGTATTCTCAGATATATTTTTCCTTTCACCAGTTTGTTAAAAATTCGAGAAGTTTTGCTGGAACGGCTATCCAAACTTGTGACATCGTTCTTTCAAGTGGTCGACGCGTGATACAAACTCAATGTGTTGAAAGACGTTCTACCTTTCTTTCGAACAGCGTTTTATTTCAGGTACGCTTTGGCATTAGCAACCTTTAAAGTGAACTATCTTTAAATGGTTGTCTATAAGCCCATCTAAGGCCTTTAATCTGAAACTGAAGAACAGAAAGTAAGTAAAAGTTCGAATTAAATTAGCACACGTTCAGAATAAAAAACAGTGAAACTGATTTGTATTAACAAACAGATACTTACTAGCCAATCTCTCTTTATTTGCAAGAGGTTCAGTCTCTTCCTATAAATTGTAATACTTTCGCAGTATTACGTCTATTCTCATTTCTTAGCCATGCAAATACATTCTAGCTTTGAAAACATTGAAACAAGTAATATGAAATCTTTGTTTCAGACTTTAATGCAAGAAAAGAAAGCATACGATATGTCATCAAGCGCTGTCATTCGCGTAAAATTGAAGCAACTCCGTCAAGAAAAGATGAAAGATACAGACTATCCCTCTATAGGTGATTGCATCACCGTATATAACGCATATGCACGAAGTTTAATTCCTGTTATGGCTGTAAAAAGCCGACTCTACTGGGTTAAAAAGTATTGTAGGTTGTGTGCTCTTTTATGGGGTTTTGATATCCAAAGCTTACTCAATTCAAGTAGGCTACATGCACAAGCCACACATTCCATCAGCAACTTTACAGTGTGCAGTAATAAACCGGCAGTGGATTAACACGATGTGGTTCCTTGATATAATTATTGTCGAAACCTTTATTTCACAGCAAGAAAAGGTCTCCTGTGAATTATTTTTTCCACTGTCCTTGAAGGGCCTTGTTCAAGCCCATGGCCTATAACCCTTCAGCTGAATCAGCGTCATTGCATGCTTTTGTCGTTTTCTTTTGTTCACAAAATCAGGCCCTTATCTAATTAAGGTATCGGGGAGAACTAAAACAAAAATATGCCCTGCTCGTTATATCTGGAAGTTTAGAAGAAGTTAACGTTATGTAGGCCTATTATGATATTTTGAAGTCTGTATGTGCCTAAAAGAAGGCGTCTAGCTACAGTAGATGCTTCTTCGTAACAACTCAGACCAAGTTACAACGCCTTGTTTAACTAATTCGAATTTGCAATGTTGCATTTCAAATGATGTCGAATGATAATTTCAGCGGAAATGAAGCATTATCGAAACACATACCACGACGAGTCTCTGATGTTCGAGGAACAGTGGCAGGAATCTATGGATGGCAATCCAATCATATTCGATCCCATGTCAGCCATGGAATCTCTTGTAAAGCGTCAGGGAAATAGGGTTACTTCTGCTCTATATGCTAAGCTGGCAAAATGGGTTGCCAGAAGCAGCAAACTTGAACTAATATTTCTTTGGAGCAAGCTTTTACTCCGATATCATGGAGATGAATTGGAAAAGACCACGTTAGTGTAACATTATAGGCCTATTAGGCCTACTCATTTAAATCATTTCAACAGAAAACTTGACTTATTTCCTACCTGAAAACCTTTACCTGACGATGTGGTATTGTAGCCTACTGTAGGCTATCTAGTAGAAGTTTTAAATTAATCTCAAACCTTATTTAGTTTAAATACATTTGCAATCCACAAATCACATCATAAATTATTGAAACTGTCATATAAAATGCAACGCACGGAACTGTCGTAGACAACTGTCACAGTCAGATTACATTCTTGTGCTGATGATTTCGCTTCAAGTGTTTCTAAGACTACCCTACCCTATACGCTTTCACAATCTTACTGTGTTTAAAAGGAAAGAGACAACTTTACTATATTATCATGTGCTTAATTGTTTTTATAAATATAAAATATGAACGTATATAGCCAAAGGTACGGTAGTCTAGAAAATGCTAATTAGAATTTTTTGTTCCAGGAATATTTGGGTACATCTTTTGTACGGGTGCAGTAGCACTACATTTTGGTGTACAATGCCACAATGTAAACCGAATTCTGCCTGCCAGGAAACACTGGGAAACTTTATCAGTTCATCTTCAGCGTCATCGTGGTCAGCCAGTGTGAAGAATGGCATTTTCAATGCCCTTTCGTCAATACCAAATCCCAATGTTACCATTGTCAACTCAGCATTGGTAATCACTGGCGATATTTTTCAAACATCAAATTCCTTTTAACTTACATTTGTTTTTTTGATTGTTGGTGAAAATTGTCTTGACACCACGGTTGTCCGACAGCTTACCAGAACGAGCGTTTGTTTTAGCAAAAAGCATTTAAAATTTAAAACAGCATAATTTTCTTATGTTTGCACCATTCTATAACCATGTTCTAAAATCTAACTTTCTCTATAGCACACTTCACAGTGAGCTATATTTCAATAACCTACTTTAAAGATACGCTTAAAAAAATAGTACCAAGCAATAGAAGTAACCTTTTTTATTATATTTTTGTCACAGGAAATCTGTTCTTCTGATCCAACCCCATTCAATACGATCGTGTTGGGAAAAGTATTGGCTCGCTATGCCAAAGTTGCCAACAACGACAAAGAAGCACTCTCGTTTCTGAAAGCGGAGCAATACCTTCTTGGTCTTCTTCACTCCAATTGCAGTACGCAGTTTTCAGGTAGGCTTAGATTAGCATTTTAAGACTTTCCAATCATAAAAGTAGCTTTAAAAAAGTATAACTTAAAAACAAAACTGCTTCAAATAGAGCTTCGAGGTGTCCTAAGATACGGTATATTATGTTTTAGCCTACCAGTTTCTTTTAGATGATGAAAGAGCTTTGATGATAGCAGCAATGAAAGCAACGGCTGCTTTGGGTGAAGATGGGATTTTTGCTGTTGAACGCCTTGCATCGTGCGCATTTAACACAAATGCTTCTGAAGAACTTGGACTGGGAGCAGTTCAAGCAATGAAAGATATCCCGTTTGGCAATAATGAAAATGTAGGCTGAGAAAACGTTGCATATTAGTTGTGTTAATCTCAAACCTTGATGCTAGAGTTCGTTGCATTTTGTTGCAATAGTTCAACAGATATCAAAACTTTCCCTAATTTTTAAAATCAGTAAGTTTAGCTTGTATAGTGCAATTTAATGGAGTATTTTATACACGCTGATCTGGCTATTTTATTCACAGATATTGAAATAAATAAAAAGGGTAACCTCTGTATTTTAATCAAGAAAATGAAATATCTTTGGACAGGACGGTGTCAAACCCACGACAATGCTTGATATGAACGACTCGGTTACACGTCTTATAATACAAACGAATTTATTTTCACACGAGTCAGTTCAATCATAAACAGCTAAAATTCGATTTCGATTTTCTATTTGAATAAGCTTAACTGAAGATGATCTAGCTGCTAGCTGATCGAAATCGACTTTTAGCTGTTTATGATTGAACTGACTCTTGTGAAAACGAATTCGTTTGTATTACTCTGCATTTTACCGTTTTCTAGGCTCGTCGACGCTTACTTACAATATTTGCTGACAACAGACGTTCGGTAAATCTCCGTCTGGCCTGCTATCTTCTCCTGATCACAAAAGAGCCTACTCTACCAGAAATTCGCACTATCCATAACGTTGGTTAGTTTTGAAAGATGATTTGTAGATTAACAACGTCATTTCAATGGCATTACTTTCTACTTTGGCATTCTACTTTTATATTACTGTACTTCATTGAGCTACGCGTGGTATAGTAGAATAAACACATAAAAATTTAAAACTATTTTAAGTTTGTCTAAAACTCGGGGTTGTGTTGGTGTAGCTGATGTCGTACAGTAGGAAGGGTTTCTGTTTTGGCCCTAGAAACCTGCTTAGATTTCGATCGTTGTAGTGTATCTACATTAGGGTGGCTCATTTTCCTTGATGTTCTTTAAATTTTTTGTCAGTTTGGAATAATGTTCCATTTTGCTCACTGATATTTGTAAACCAAAAATTTTTGTTGGGTTTTGACCTTTGACCCTGGTTCACCCAAGGAGAAATTCTGAATTTTTCTGAAAAATTAGTAAATTTCGATGTGGTTTAGCAATATCTGAAGAGGGGATTTGTCAAAATTTGACCACGTGATTTTGACGTCACTTCCTCTGTTAACTTCCACATGGAACATCTTCACCCTACTCCAAGTCTGAGAGTCACTAATAGTGCGTGCTTTTAGTGTGATTTTAGTTGATTTTACAGCCTTTTCGCAGTCAGTGAATTTATAACACAGACCAACAAAAAAAATTTGGCACAAAAGATGAGAGTCATTATAGAGTATTTCAGGGCACCTGATTCCGAAAATGCACTTAGTTTTTTCGAATTGGCTCTAGTTTTCGAGATATTCGACAATGAAAATATTTTTGAAATCGTTTCTCAAAAGCTCTCAATTTACAAATCACTTATTTTCAGCCCTGTTTACCATTATGATGTCATAGTTCCACTTGTCTAGTTCAATTGGTTCATATTGCAGGAAAGTTCAAAACCCAAGCAAAGGTTGAAATGAATTGTGTTTAACGTAAGGGAGACATAAATATTCAATAAAAACAGTTGTGAATCAGTAGGCCTACATCACAAGAAAAATATCCCGAAAGTCATGTGTTTATGAATGCAGCTTTATATTGAATAGGTAGGCCTACAGAAATGGATACTATACAAATGAAATTTTATTCTAAAGCCTTTGCTAAGGCCAAGTCATTGCTGCAAAATTTTTTTTCTGGTCTATAGGCTAAATAAATGGCATATAGGCTAATAAAATATGCCTTTGACAAGTAGGATGCTGTACAAACAACCCAGATATATTTTGCTGCATGAGGCAACGCAGAGGAGCAACGCATTCTGCGATAGATACAGCGCTATATAAAAACAAGCATTATTATTACTTTGACATGAAGCTGGGTGATCAAGATAAGTCCTGGGTTCCTCCTATAAAGTATGCAAACATTGCACGCAAACCCGTTTCTGGGCTCAAGGCTAAGAAGAAGTTCAGAGTGCCATGGCATAAAGAAAGCCGTGGCATCACCATGAAAATTAATACTTCTGCACGGTGAGGATGTTCGAAGGAAGTTGGAACATTATGTTTACATGGAGTGTGCAAGGCAGTCATTGCATGGACGTTGCTATTTCTGTTTTTTGTTTGCCCTCTCTAATTTCAAGTGGTGATTTGCTTGAAACAATAGGAAAACGGGCATGACTGAGAGTAACCTCAATACCTTCAGTAGTGTTTTGGAGCAAGGTCAAGTTTTTTTCTCAAAACCATTTCTACCACCTACTGTAGTAATTAAAGATTTAGTTATCAAAAGTGGTAGCTGGAATCTTGGCTCCTCATCTCGATCAACATGGCATTCTTGACTCCAAGGCCAAGATTACGTTCTTCCGCAGCAAGGATAAAATTCTAAGCAGCTACCTTACTGAATAACATAACTTTGTATTTTGTAATTGTATAAATGGCCTTCATAGCCTACCTTGATGGGGTGTTGCTCAGTAGGCCAATCATAATAAAGAGTTGCGTTTGTTCATCGATAGCTTTGTTTTGCTTATTTGTCTAGTTTGTTAGCAAAACAATGAATGCATTTTGTTTGTACTTAGTAGCTTACTTAGTAAGTCTGATACTGTTGAAGTCAGCAAATATATTAATGCAAAACGAAAGTTATATATTCTACATCTTGTATCCTCAGGCTTACTTCACATCATATTTTGATTGTTACTAGGCCAGTAAATGTTAAATAGCTGTTTGTTTGGGTTGTAATCAACGTGATTGGTTCCAAATAGCGTTTATACAACTCAGAAATGTGCCTGGGATTACTTCCAGTTTTGTCTATGTAGTAAACGACACGACGTTAAATCTATAGGGCCACAAAATTAAGAAAAAAATATTTTTGCTGTAACTCAAAAACTAGGGCCAATTCGAGAAAACTTAGTGCATTTTCAGAATAAGGGGCCTCGAAATACCTTAAAATGACCTTAAAATGACTGCCTTTATATAAAAAAAAGTTTTGTTGGCCTGTGAAAATCGATAAACATCGTCAAATGATTCAAGAAACTGAAAGCAGTATATATTTACTACGGTGAAGGGTGCACAAAGAAAATCATGTCTGAAATGTGGTAGAATTCGATATTTTGAGAGTAATACAGGTGTCAGTGTTCATGGAGTTGCTAATTAAACCACTTTGCTTGCTACAAGTGTGTGTTACTGCCTCTTATTGTGTCCATTAAGATGCTAAAGTGCATTAGAAGATAGCGGGTGAGCAGTTTCGGGGATAAGCAAAAATTCGATATTTTGAAAAAATTCAAACCAGGTGAACCAGGGTCAAACGTTAATATTTTTTTGTGAAATTTGGTGTAGGAGATACATTTACCAAAAGGAACAATATTCCAAACTGACGAAAAGTTTAAAAGAAAAAAAATTTTTTTTCGAGATTTTGCGCCAGCCTAATCTACATGCATATGGCCTTTCCTTTTGTGATCGCGATTTTCGCTCGAATTTTTATTGTGGCCTTTGAGTACGTTTTTACGTAGAGTCGTTTGGTCTTTGAATGTGTTTTATATAGAAAAGACGTTTGGCCTTTGGCTATGCTCGGAATACGCTTGGCCTTTTGATATATTTTGGTTCCTGAAACTGACTTTTTCGTATATTTTTGGTTTTAGTGCTGGCTTTTTGCAATGAAATTAGGTGTGTTACTTTATTGTACCGTTATAATTTCACACTTATGTTCTATGCTTGTGTTTCATTTTTTTTAAGTAGTTTAATAGTACAATCAGGGGTCAAAAACACACATGAGGTGGTGTTTGAACTCCCAAAAAATGTTTTTGCGCATTTTTCCAATTAAAGTTAGGCTACAACCAAGGGTGGAAAACCTGCATCAGAGAATGACAATCAGGGCATTTCAACTTGGTTCAGAAGCCGACGTTTAATCTTTAAAAATTGTGGAGTACAATCCTATGGTACTTTAGGTTCCAATCTACACCCTTGTTAGAAACCATGACATTCCTGTAAACTATCATTGATTTTAAAAAAGTTGAGAAAAATAATTAATTTATTATTTTGTTGCGTCTGGTATGTGGGCTATACTCTACGCGTTTGTCGTTATATATATCGTAGTATCATGAAACTTCGTATTTGTAAATTATTTCTGACTTCACTCATTTGTCAAGCTTACCTTATAAATCTGTAATAATGTCTTTGCTTTCGATTTTCCATAGGAGGAAAAATCATTACAAACTTTAAGATCAAATTAGCCAGCGTTTGCATATTCAGTGTACGGTATTGCATTACGATTTTCAATTTACGGTCATGGCTAAGATGAATTTAATGATACAGCAAACATTATGTTGACATTAACTTTTATATATTTGCACAAACGTTTGCAGTACACCGGCCTGAAGAGCCGAGAGTCCTAAAAATCTACATCGTCAAGCACATAAACTCTCAAAAAGCTCTCAGAAGAACCAGTTTTCGTCAGTTATCTGCGAGGTCTGGTATTCTTTTTTACAACTTTATAGTCTATTGACTATTTGAAATGACTCATGAAACCAATCAATCGGCTAATAGGTCTACGATAGCATAGATTTGTGCAAGTAAAGTCACCAGAAAAATGTGGTTCATCAGCAGATATGATTTAGGACTGTTTTGGTTACTGCTCAGATATGGTTTAGGACTGTTAGACTTAACCTTTCTTTGACTTGCAGTTTGGAACTTTGCGCTTTCATGA
The DNA here is from genome assembly GCF_918807975.1 of Aplidium turbinatum. NCBI lineage: Eukaryota > Metazoa > Chordata > Ascidiacea > Aplousobranchia > Polyclinidae > Aplidium > Aplidium turbinatum. Next base: position 15,850,342 of record NC_137480.1, on the reverse strand, counting down.
CTTTTTTTTTCATTTTCAATGACTTTGAATATTAAATACAGGCTATTATACGTTTATTATTTCAATAACCTGTTTGAATCTTATAAACATTTCTTAATGATTTAGCACCACGCAGCGACTTTATTACTATTTCCATCCCCGACCGAGTAGTTTTGATTTTGACGTCACTGATGGGAGAAACAGAATGGAAGAGAAACATTATGAAATCACAAGACTGATCTTTGTTCCCTTCCTCAATCAACAACTCAACTGCACGTTTGCTGCCAATCTTGTTCATGGATCGAGAGATGTCTTTCCTAGACTTGCTAACATCACAATATCAACGCAGGTTAGTTTGTTGGTTTGATATCACTGCTGTTAGGTAATGATGGATCGATTTTGGGAATCTTTACATTCGGACAGAGAAAGTTTCTTTGAGAACTTAATCCTGGCAGTTTCACATGCATATAAAACTATAGAGGCTGACTGCTTGGTAGGCTCTTTTCATTTCATTGAAATGATGGAAAACAAATCGTCATCAGAGGCATGGTTCGGCAATGTAGAAGCGTTTAGCCGAAGTTTTAAACTAAAGCAATTTGCTTTTTATATGAGCCTAATGTTCTCACCAGTCTCGCTTTTGTTTGCACGGACACTCAAGACGGTTATGCTACGTATTTCCAGAAGGTAAATTTAAGCTTTGCCCAGAACAATTGGTTTAAAGCAATAGAGGCAATCGTAAAAATAAGCTACCGTACTCGAAAAATATGTCTTAGCCTACCGTACAAACTTAATGTAGCCTATTATAGGCTACTTAATTTAAACCTTTTTTTTGGCTTGCATCATGTCGGATACCTTTTTAACTGAAGCAACGGGTGACTCTTAACTTCATTCAAACATATACTTGCCTCATTGGCATTACCTATAAGAAAAAAATTTAATTCATTGGTTGTTTATCTGGTTTCATTGCTTATTTTTTATTGTTTTGCTGACATCTTACCCTTTGAGGGCTATTTTATCGCATGACACGTTCAAATCAAGTTTTGAAACTTAAACGTTCAACATACGTTGAATCAACATATACGTTCATTAATAGATCACTTCACGTAAGATCATCTTGTTGGAAGCTACACTTGATCTCAACAAGATCCTTGCTGTTCTGGAACCCTTATTCGGTGACAAGGGAATCTTCCCCAATCAAGGATTGAAGCAACTTCTCAATATTCCTTTGTCTCAGTTTTTCTACACCTCTCGAAAGGAGCCGCTTCTAACATCAAATGAAATAAAAAGACTTTTGAATATCCAAAAAGAGGTCAGTTTATTACAGTTTCATTACAGTTAATCACAAACATAATCTACAGTTTTCTAATAGGAATATACATACAGCATAGGCTTGTTGATAGAAACACAATAAATATAAAAATAAAATAAATTTTTAAGTATAGCTTACTGTATTTTACTCTTGTAGAACTGTGGTAACAAACTAAAGCATACAATAAATTTCAAAGCTAAATTTCTAACTCAGTGGTTCTCAACCTTTTTATCTTGGCGGACCTCTTTAGGTGCCCTCAAAGCCGTCGCGGATCCCTTTAAATAAATTCATTTAAAATTTTAGTATATTGGGTCTCTTTACGGAAACAAATGTTTCGTAAGTTTTGAAGCGACACCCTCAGAAGAATTAGCTGAACTCGCGACACATTTATGACGATTGATGACGATGATGACATTGATAAAGTTATAAGAGAGAGAGAAAGAGAGAAACCGAACCTTTGTACGACACCTTTTGAAATTTCAAATGACGCACCAGGGCGTCTCGACGCACAGTTTGAGTATCACTGTAATAGAAAAATAAAGCACAGCCAGCTTTCAAATGTCGTAATTTATCAATCTTGTTGTAAATTTGGAAACTTTCACGGACCCTTTGAAAACGCTTTGCGGGCCCTTGTCAGCGGATCCCCAATTAAGAACCACTGATCTAACTTTTGTGTCTGTTCTAAAAATTAAAACTTTTACTTTTACTTTTCAAGCAAACTTTCTAAATGCAGGGCTCCCTTGCGCACGGCATTCTAATGATGAACAACCGTTCGCCTCTCAAAGTGAAATTGCTTGGTGACTTATTAAGTTCTGATGACCTCTTTGATTTTTCTTACATTCGGGAAATGAATATGATGGACATATGGAAGGTGAGAGTACAACCGGCTAGATCTTGTGGGCTACTAATTGAACCGTCCTCAATTAAACTTATAATAAGAATAAATTTGAATCTTGGATTTTTATTCTGTCTATGATGTTTCATTTGTTTTTCGTTAGATTTAAAATATGAGGCAAACCTGCTGCTGCTTACAGCCATGGCGAAGGAGCATTACAGCATGGCGAAGGAGCATTTGGCCACGTGTCTTGCCTGAAATTGAAGAATAAAGCAAAATCATCACAATGTTCTGCTAACACGCCCCACATCACCAATCTAAGGCAGCGCTCATTTGAGAATAAATCTTTGTTTTTTTATTTTTTCTTGCCATGCTCATTTCTAAACAAATCCGATGCACCTTCAAAAAATTGCGATATTTTAATGAAACCAAATTGCAGATTATTGAGATCCTGGAGAAAGGGTGGATCTACCAAGGACTTTCTGCAAACCAACCACTGCATGTGTCCATTGCCTCCCCTACTTCTATTGGTTCTCCTCATCTTTTGCAACTGGATTCTTCCTACTTTCAAAATGCAAACATTAGAGTTGCTGCTCAGATAAAAAGAATATTTTTAACTGGACATGGAGACATATCCATAAACTCGGAAATGAGGTTTGGCTGAATGGAGCCACCGTGTTCCCTTTGTTGACGTAAAATGTAGTTACTTTTGCAATTATTTAAATATGCAGACGATATTTTTAAAAGTCATTGTCTTAAATTTAGCACCTTGTATCAATCTCTAAACTTGATACCTTTTTTAGAGCTAGTGGTTCACTCTCGTGGGTCAGTAAAATGCAGCTTTTTTCTGAGATATCGACTGGGTGTGGCCATCAGCTTAATGGAGGACACAACAGCAAAATAAGTGCATCACTGAAGTCTTCTGGAGATATAATTGCTTTGAAAGTGGATCCTCTTCCTCGAGCCACTGAAATTGCCAGCCTTACGTAAGAAATATATTCAATTTGTGCATTGCCATATTGTTAAAAGAAACTTACTACAGTTATCGGTAGTTTACATCTATTTTTTGATCCGTTACGTTCGATGTAGGCTACATGTATTGCACATGTTCGAATGCCATTCACAATTATCATCATTACTTTCAACCTGTGGTAGCCCACTGCTTAGCGAAGGCCTTTCTCTTTTCTTACCAATCTAGTCGATCGTGCGTTTTTGTGTACCAGTTTATTATAGAATATTTCTAAAATATTCAGTTTTATATTATTTTTTTGTCAATCTCGTCTCTTCATTTCATTTTTGGCTTTTCTCGTTTGGGTTTATTTCCTCAGGGTGTCCAAGTTCTTTAAATAGCTTCAATACGTTTTTAAAGATTGAATCAAGTTGAATATAAACAAGGCAAAACCAATCTTATGGAACAACCACAAACTTGCACAGCCAGAAGTCTTTACGGAACTTGTGGATCTGGGTTTGCTCTTTGTTCTGAGGTGGGGTACCCTAGATCAAGAAGCCACGCCGTAGGCTACTACACAGACTTAATACAATAAGCACTTTACTTTGTAGTACGAACTTACTCAATTAACGCGGTGCATAAATATTACAGTATTTGTTCGTTTTGGCCATTGGTTCTCACTCTTTTTCTGATAAACTAAGCTACCACTTGGAAGTATCATAAGGTCACCTTGTACTGCTTCATTGCGGAAAAAATGAGTGCCATATTTTGTAAACAAGATGTATTGTTATAAATCAGGTCTAGAAATCTTATCGGATGAAAACGATGGGTAAAGCTATTTTTAAATTGTAGGCATGTTATCGGCCAAATGTAGGTTATGGAATATTTTTGCAAAGCAACATCGAGAACTACTACGAGAGTGAAATAAAGTGGGGAAAGGCTGATACTTTCAGCAATGGCGCAAAAGCTTCCTCCCAAGTCATCGACTTCATTGTAAGATTTAATGTGTGTGTACACTGTGTAGGCTGTTCGATTATATAAATTTTATTTTAAAGCTTTTAATGTAGAAAGCTATAATTATGTCTGTAGCCTATACCAAACTATAATTTGAAATCGGAAAGGCAAATCCCAATTTGACACAAAATTAAGGAAGTGCTGTTAATCAAACGCTACAACCCAAATTTAAGCAAACAATTATTTGCGGGAAGCTCGTCCATTCTCCTCAACATTTATTGGATGTATCATGTACCACGTACCCTTTAGTGCAAATTCTTTTGTAGTTAGCCAATTTGTAGCTTACCTTTTCCTAATGTAATTTGTTTTCCGTCTATCTGTCTGTTTTCCACACTATTGCTTTTAATCGCTGCTTATTTCTTGATGCTTATAGTCAGTTAGCTAGTTATCTTCAAGTTGAAATTTATTGCATTTTTATAACTATTTTCAGATTCCTGATGAGGGCTTACGTTAAGCCGAAAACGTTCGACTATAAAAACTATTTGTAAATATGTAAAATATGTTGCTTTAATGCTCAACTGTGTTGTATTGTTGAGTCTTGCCTGTCTTTGGTACAAGAAAGCAAACTATTTTCCGAAACTATATAGTTGAATTGTTTGCAGTTTTAAGAATGTGAGCATAGTAACTTTTTGTTAGCAATTTAGCTAAATATTAAATGCATCGCTTTTCAAGGTAAACGCGTAAAAATTTTGCTCTTTGCACCGGAAGCAATAAAATCTTGAGTATGCTGCCTTCAAACTGAAAAAATGATTTGTGAACAATAAATGCTATTAATACTGGCAACAAGTACTTAATGCCAAGCAAAAAATCAAGCAGAGCAAATTGCATCAAAATCAGTTACGAGAGATCGGTGACCAGTGGGACGCTTTAACAGTGGGACACTGCCATTTTCTTGAACCGTGGTGAACTTAAATGACTGAAATTTTGCGTGTGGAAGCGAGATACTGGTCAATGTCGTTTGACGAAGCAAATGTTATTTTTAAACTTAATTCTTGTTAGCCTAAAATTATTTGTGACAAAGCTTCGCAGGAGATAAGTCCAAAGTGTCTTGAAAAACGTTGAATTTTGTATTTGATTAATTCCGCTTTGAAACTAAAATGCTCTCAATACTTGAGTGATCAGAAATAGGGTTACGCTATTAATACCCATTGTTGTTAATTTATTACAGTTGAAATCAAAGCGCGAACGAAGAGGGTCAGGTCAAAGTCTGATTCGAATTGTTGGACGTAAAATCCCCACTCTGAGCGAAGTCCAACTGGAAGTCTTTCAGGAAAACCAACAGCCATGGCTTGTGACAGCCAGACTGCCGATGTACCGGTCATCAAGTTCCGGCTCTTCAATTAATTTTGAAAATATGATTGCCAGCTTGAACGTAACCAATCTACTCGGGGAAATTGTATCTTCAAACGTTTTCAAAGTGACCTTGCAGGAACAAGAAGTACTTTTGCAGAATGTAGATGAAAAACCTCAAGCAAGTGGTAGGCTAGATTTTGTGAATTATTTTTCTTTTTTTTCTTAATCACTATTATTTTGTGAGTTATTCTTCTGAAAGGAAAAAGTAAACATTTGTTTCAAAAGTTACAATACTGAATCATCATTATGCTTAATTATTCAATAGGTGAAATCTTTACAATCTCCAGCACAATATGCCATTAAAGCCGAAGTTCAATTTCCAGTAGTTGGTAATCTGAGCGCAGTTGGTTCTATTTTTCTTCAACAAAATGTTGGTGGATATTTTACTGACATGCAAGTACGTCCGATAAGCTAAATAGGCTACTGATTGTCAGAATCTAAAAACTCGTTTTTAATGTTATTCAAGAATTACGCTGTAGCAAACTACACGACACCGACTTAGTTAAAGTATATTTTAACTATGCATTTGTTTCAAGGTGAAACGTGGCCTTTTGAGTGACGCTGATGCCATAACAATGTGCTTATTCAACATCTCTTCTCATCCAGTTAGTGAAAACACATTAAGAGGATTCAAGACAACTGCAGTTCTAGAAACAACGCCAACGCTACAATTTCTTTACACTATCTTTAAACTTTCTTCAAGGACATTGAATGATAATTTGGGTCGTCATGTACAGGAACTAAGTGGCTACGCAAGGAAAGGAAAAAAGCAAATTCCGTATTTTTTTCACAGCCTTGTCCATTTGAACAAAACGAATAGCGATGATTCAATAGAAGCATCCTATCAAGTTTCTCCATATCAGTTCAGTTCTACTTACACAATCAACAGAGCACAGTTACAGCTTGATGTTAGTTCTCCTCGCTCGAGTCAAATTGAGATTGTCCAAAGATCCTTTGCCTTGCAATCTCCTATTCGAGATTTCAAGCTTGAACAGTGTTATTCTCACCAGGCCATCAGAATCTTTGCAAACGACCACAAATTGAACCCATCTGGACATGAACTTGTTGTAAGAGCCGGGAAGAATGAGTTTGACAATTATGAAATGAACTCAAACTTTTCCAAATTACACTCAACGTCCAAATACGAACATTTAAGAAACGAAATTTTTACCATTGCTTTTTCAGTTAACCCAAACGAATGTAAAAGTTGTCATAAATTAAGCGTAAACTTTAAAAACTTTGAATTATCAAGTCAATATGAAAACAACACTGACTACCACGGCCACACAATATCGATTGGTTTGCACGAGTCAGCATTAGCTTACCTTCCATTGTCACAAAAAAACAAGGAACGTCTAAAGTATTACTGCCGACTTCCTATAGCAAACATGCTGAAGATTGGATACACTTTGAAAGAAAAGAAAAGTATCAACAAAAGTTTCTCAGACGTTGGCTATGAAGTTGGTTATGAAGTTGGTAACAAAAAATTTAATGCCATAACTAGTTTTTGCCAACGCAAAGATGGGATATATCGTGCTAGTCGTCCTTTTGATCTTTGGATAAACGGATCTTGCAAGACATGCATTCCATTTTCTTCATCATCATTTGAAACCTACTTACATGTTATATACAACGAGAAATTTCCTACTGATATTCATCCACTTGCCAGAAATGCATACAACGTTGCGACATATTTTGGTTTTGATAAACAGAATGGCCTAAAAATTGATTCCACAGCTAAAACTTCTTTTGTTGGGACCTCCAACATTTTAACCAACTTAAACTTGTACGGGAAAACTGTCTACATAAGCAATAAAACTTCTTTTGGTTACTACCTTCCCTTCAGTGTGTACAATTATGAAACTGGTATGAGTGCAAATCTAATCTCAAACGCATCAGATTCAAACCAAGAGAAACTGTATAATGTGTCCGTTTCCATGGGACTCTTGCCACAGTCCCCACTCATGATTGGTAGCTATACAATTGCTGGATCAAACGATGATAAAAATCCTGATTTGTGCCGAAAATCTTATTCATGCCATAGATACAAGCTCTACCTGCATCAAGTAAGTCTGCTCGACATATGTATCTTAACCAAACACACTAATTTACAGTTGAGTAACACTTTTCCTTTGTTTCGTCTCTTTTTGAAGCTCAGTTGATTTAGCTTTCGTCTACTCTCTGGCGAATAATGATGAAAATAATAATAATCTAAAGCGATTGTGCTTCAGGCCTCCAAGGGCGTAGGAAAATAATTCATTCGAGTACATTTTCATGCGCAATGAAACCTGCCGGTATCGAAACTTTTGCCTTAAATATAAGCGAGAACCTTAAATTGTTCCTTTGCAACCAGCGACTATTTTGTTACCAGCTACAACATGCTCATCAGCGAAAAGTTTCGCTTATGAAGGACCATTCTCTGTTTGAGAATACATACGCTGCAATAAAGCGAAACAGATTAAAATTATATTTTCAATATTTATACGCTGGGTATTGCACTACTTTGGCAATAATAAAAAAATAATGTAATGTCTTTACTTTAGTACTGCAAATGTATCAGATGCTTTGTTGTCTTTTAAGAAATGAATATTTTAAAACTGTAGTAAGCAAGTTCAAAGAAGCCATTCTTTGGTTCTTTAAAGTAGCCTTCTACCTAATTATCATTATCACTTGCTACTTGTGTAGCTACGCAATATAAATCTGTAAAAGCTATTAAGTCTGAGATTTATAAGCAGTAACAAAAGCAAAAATAATTGTTTTACTCACTTATTGTACATCCCCAGACAGCAAACTTCGTCATTTTTTACATTGATTCAACGTTTGCAAACGTTGAACCAACGTAAAAATGAAAGTATTATGCTGTCTGGGATTGTAAAATATGGACTTAAACATGTTTCAAATGAAAGATGCATAGGCTACAGTACAACAGAGCCATAACAATAAATTTTGTTTTCTATAGGCTACAAAGTGCAGCAACGACGTGTTATCTTTTGCGGACCAAAATGACACAAAAAGATTTGTGTCTAGTTGCACGACACTGTCTGCAGACTATCACGGTTCTTACAATGCTTGGAAGTATCAACTTTCGATCGATGGTGAAAAAAACATTGACACCCCTTTAAACCGTTTCACTCTCAGTCTAAACAAAAACCGCCAAAACCGTGTTCACAACTCACTTACAATGAATCTTACTCAACGTGTCGGAATGTTACCGCAACTTCTCAAAGCGTCTTACAGTAGCACACGAAAAGGTCAAACAGTGGACTTTTACGCATACAATGATGAAGGCGAATTGCGTTATAAATATGAAAGTGACCATTCCTTGCACTTTTCGGTTGTCATGGCTGAAGGACCACTTAAATTGAATTGCTTGTACAATGCTAATTTGTCTGATTTTTCAAAAATAAAATTTAGCGTTCCCATGTGTATTATTGATAATCCACAACTTACCCTAAGCGGACCCGCAAACATATCAGCAAGCGGAATGTTCAAGTCACTGTTTGATCATGATATTCATTTTCAAATTGCAAAAAATTCCACAAACATTCTTAATGCTGAATTTTTTGCTAAAGGTGGAAACGGTAATGGCAGAATTCTATGTCATCAAAAAAATTCAACACTGCCATGCCATATGGAAGTGAAATTTGATTTGGAACACGTTAATATTAACTCCAGTATCAATTTACCAGTTCTGAACCAAACAGCAAAGTTATCTCTAACTGGAGATTTGCAACGCGTTGTCTATGACTTACAAGCCACATCCTTTGATTTAGAGACCAGCAACACTGTTAAACTTGGAGGTGCCTCAGTTACTCATTATACCAAATTCAAGTTTGGGAACGGACAACAATGGCTGTTTAAATCGTTCGTCAATGTTTCAGAAGATTACAGCACTGGCATCACATTATACAATGGCAGTTTAAGAAACTTCCACGTGATAGTTAACCAACCATATTCTTCTTTTTTTGACAATTCATTGTTCAGCAATTTTCACTATATTACAAGTGAAACAGTCAACGTAGATGTTTTGTTTATCACACGAATTGGAAACACCAGAAACCTTGAGACTGGAATTTATAGAGGAAAAAATAAAGCTGATGTCGCACTCCATCTGGCTCCTGAAACTGAAAATAATTATCTGGAGGCAATTTATTTCAACAGTACATTCTACCACAAAAATTATGCAGTTAGAATTAAAGAATTATATAATCTACCAAGTAAAGATGGTGGGAAGCTTATTAAAATGGAAACAATGGTCAAGAGAAACTTTCAGCCTCTTATCTGCAGTTATGAATGGAAAGATCTTTTCAATCAACTTTTTTCACCTATGCTCATTGTACCCATGTGCCATAGTGAAATCATGGTGCTTTCGGAATACAATGAATTCAAAAATAACGAAATTTACTTTCAGCTTTACTTTGAATCGCTACCGATTTTCAAAGTTATCTACAGTAAGCAGCTAGAAACACGGAAATTTGAGTTTATTTGCGAGCGGGTAAGCAGTCCATCTTGTGACGTGACTGTCTCAATTGGTCAAAACATTCTTGAGATTGATTCTATGCTTAACACCTCCAGTGTGTATCACACATGCAAGGCAAGATTTGATACATCTGAGGAAATAAAAAACTTGTTGGGAATGAATCTCAACATCACAACTCATAACGCACTTACGCTGAAGCCTTTCCCTGCTATTTTGAATACCAAGATAAGTTATGGGCACAAAGAAAGTTTTTCTATAATGTCGGATTGGAATGTCACCGAAGATTTAACCAATGTTTTGTTGATCAATCGTGGAACACTTCAATCATTGAACTTGCACGGTAACAATATACCTATTCTTTTTCAACCTCGTTCGTGGGATCTCACTTACCGTTCGACTGATTCGTCAAAGGTTGACATGTTTGTGTCAATAGTTATAGATAAAGATACATCATTAAAAACTGCTTTTTACAACGGACAAAATTTACCTGATGTGAACCTCTATCACCCGGTACCAGTTCAGGAATCCCTTCTTCAAGCTGGAACTTGGAATTATACGTCACGTGGTAGACATGCAGTGTTGGTGTTTAAGACAGTGCGTTCTTTTGATGACCGCAACTTAATTACAATGCATTCAGCTGTTGACATCACAACGTGGCCTTTCTGCAATAAACCTGGCTGGAGCAAGTTTTTCGTTCCGGCGACTTCATTGTCAGAACTTAGTCTTGGAAACTTGGAATTTACAGTAACACTTGATGTACTTGAAAATACGTCAGCGACTTTACAGCTAATTTTTGCAAAAACACTTGAGTTGTTCGTCGACTACTCACTGGAACCTTGGCGGAAAGGTAAAGATTTTAACTTCAATGGACAAATTGAAGCAAATTATTACAAGAACTCGATAAAGTCCTCCCATGTTTACCTTGGGGGAAATGCCACTATTCTCAAAAACAACTACACTGCTTTGAAGGTTATGCTTTTGACTGAAGGCAACGATATCCTTTCCATGAATATGAGTGAGTCGTGTGAATATGCACCATCTCAACTTTTCATGAACGAATTTGCAGTCAACAGCAGGGCAGCATCGTGTTACTTTTTCATCAAAAGGAACGAAGAAACAGAAATCATTGTAAGGTGAGCCTTTTCTCTTATGATGATAAAATCGAAAATAATAAGTATAATGAACCATAGGCTACTATAGCCTAATTGTAAAATAAATAGACATAGCTGTGCAACAACACAGCATTTAAAATTATAAAAACAACAACAAAATAGAAAACGTTTTTGACTATATATCTAGCCCTTATCAAACTCAATTATGTCTGTTGATGGTTAAAAACTAATTTGTCTATCCAACTTGTATAATCGTAAAATGTACACCACTTTACTCAAGTTTTATTCAATCATGTACTTTGCAGACTACGAACGTTTTTAGATAGCCGACATCTATTTAATTAAAATATGAAACAATTTTATTTTCTGATCATGTGAATTCATCTGTGTGATACAACTTTGGATACAATGATGTGCTGTGCAAGAGATGTGAGCTCTTTCACTCTTAAACTTGTTACTCTCACAATTTGAAAATCTACAGTCGCTTTCCAATAGGAAATTGTGTTGTTTGCAGTAACTAATAAATTTGCATAATTCTCGATTAAATGTGTTTTTATGTTTCAGATATCCTAGCAGTTCTGATGAAGTATTTAATTTTGCTGCAACCATTGGTATAGATGAATGCATAATTAAAAAAGTAGCTTGGCACACTCCGTTCATGCTTTGGAAATTAGATCAAGTCGCAATTGCTCCGGTTAGAGACGAATTCTATAGAGTAGTTGGCATAAACGTTTACAACCTTTCCTTGAACGCAATTCCACTCCACATTCGCAACCCAGTTGCAACACATATTGTTGGCAGCGCAAGAGTAACCAGGGAAGGAAACTGCTTTATTGACGTACATGATGCATTGAACGAAAACGTTAGAATTCGGATGAGAAGTGAATTTCAACAGGATATGTTTTTGCTTAACTCGACAGGTCTGGTCCGTTTAAAGGGTGTTGAAATGGACTTGGCCGGTTATACTGTAGTACAAACCGGTAGATTCTTTATTAACCATCAAAGCATGTCGATTTCGTATCTCGACCAATTTTCTGCAAAAATGAGACCTTTATTCCAAGTGCGGATGACAGATAATATAACAGCAAATGATCGGTCAGCTTTCTTCGGAAATCTTGATTGGGCAGTAAATATTAGAAATTTTTGGAGTTCACCTTCCTATTGGAGACCTAAATTTCGTATGTCAATCGAAGAAGCAGATAAAGTTGGTGAAACATTTGCGAACACCAACCTGATCCTTTCTGAAGATTCTTACATCGCAATTACTTCCGTTTATTCTGATGCATGTCAAGCTATAGTGTTGCTTTCAAGCTCGAGTGTTGTTTGCATTCCACAGCGCCAAACATCACACGTTGCTTATAACTATCCTTTTTTCCAAGCAACACATGACTTTCGAATTGCACCTGGATATTGGAAAATAAAATCTTCTGGCACAGTATCTTCTAATCGTTTAACCAACAAAGAGCGGCAACCTGCTATAAATTATAATTTGTTTGAAACTATCTACACCACTGAAAACAAATCATGTTTTGGTAATTGGAACGATAATGGCCATATGCTCAAACCAAGCGTTGTAAAGTTTGAAAGTGAATTTGAGTTTGAATCTGTTCGACATGGCACAAATTTCAACTATGCACTTAACATTGAAGATTATCCACCTGTGATTTTGAATGTAACTTCTCGCTCAACTTCAGAAAGCCAAAGAATTGTTGTTCGACACCTTGACACAGTGCTAGCAAGAGCATGTGTTTCAGTTTCCGGATGTAATTACCAATACAACCTGTATGAAAATAACTTTTGCTTTCCGAAGAGAATTGAAATACAAAATATTTCAGCCAATATTTCATTAAGTCGTTTTCCTTCTGAAGTTGTTGGTTCTCACACACTTTTGAGATACGTTCCAAATGGCAATTTTTATCTGAACAATGCGTCTTTTGTCATTCTTTCCAGTCTTACCAGAAATGCTTGGAACATCACATGCAACGGCCATTTCCCCAACAAAGTAACTCAACAACCTCTTGAATTTAATTCAGTGCTTTTTAGTACTTTACATGATTTTAGCTGGGACATTCATGTTAATGATGAAACAATTTTCCAACACCAATTGGCCTGGAATATATCAAGCATGGACTTAACAGTTGACTCCCAATTTCAATCTTCCTGGTACGTAAGCTTGACAAACGTTTGTTTATAATTAACTGAAACTTCTTTTTTTCTTGTCTTGGCCTATGGCATTTTTTCGTATTTGAAATAAAGCACGCCATTCAGTCCATTGGTGGTCTGCTTTTCTCCACCTATTCACTGGCATGCATAGTGCCTGCAAATAAAAGTCTTCATTGAAATGTACGAACTTAATCTAGCTGATTAATAGCCTACAATTACTCACTTTTGTATGCCGTTATATAAGGTAGCCTACCACGGGATCTTGCTTGTATTTTTGTTTGGAATGGGGTTGTGCGATCCACTCGGTGGCGCTACAACTGGGTCCTAGCAACACGCTCGCAGTGATTGCTTCAAGCTTTAGCACGCTTTGCGTAACGCGCGTACAGCTGATATGGGTGGGATGGGAGTGGAGTGTTGTGTTGATGTGAGGGTAAGAAGGTGCATATTACCAAGTTTGATACATTTTAGGCTTTATTTAACGTTGCTGTGGCTATAAAAGCAAATAAGTAAACAGGCTTTTCGAACACATTGCATGACAAGGTATCGACTTGTGGTGACAGGCAGAGAGGGAGACAGAGCAGTTTTTGTAGCTAGAATCCTTTAATAATGTCCTTGAAGTCTATGATTGTGCTGTCTCTTCCTTTTAATAATAAATTGAGATGATTTAACTCCGTAAACATGTCAGTTAAATAAGCAAGATTTTCTTCAAAATTATCAGCATTCATCACATCAATCAATTTTTTTTTCAATCATGCCATTTTGTTTTTGGATTTGTTTGGCAGTTTGCTTCTTTTGCATTTCACTATCAATTTTATTCTGCATAAATGCCTTTACTTCTCTTCTTAGCTGAAATAATTGATTCAAAGCATTGCCTTTTGATTCAAAGCATTTGCCTTTTGATGACATTAAATAAAAACTCTTCTTTAATGTCTTCTTTTATTTTGTAATGGACGTAAACTAGCATCTGTGCACAAGATCGAACTCCAGTGGACTCATCCACTGCAATGCTAAGCAAGCCAGATTCTTTAATTTCTCTCACAACAGTCTCCTTAACATTTTCTGCCATTTCAAAAATTTGTCTCTGCACTTGTGTTGGGTAGAGAAACTTGCATACCCTGCCATCACCTTTTGTATAGGCTACCAAGTAGGCTACTTATAGGCTACTTGCATACCATGCCTTAACCATTTATATAGGCTACCAAGTAGCCTACTTGCATGTTTAACTGTATGATGATTGATGAATCAACCATGTTTGATGGGTGTGCGGAGCACACACTCTGAATAATACGCCACTGCAATATCCAGGGTTGCCATCGACATGGACCCCAAAATAAGGACAACAGAAAAATTAAATTTTCATACAAAATAAAACAAACGTTTTTGAACAAATCTCAGCATTTATACGAGCCATTATATATCACATGCCATATTGTTTGCCAGAAACAATGTGTTCCAGCAACTCATTGTTCGTAAAAAATACTTTGTGCATCTCACGACAACTCAGGTCTAGGTTTACTTTTACTGTAGTAGGGATTTGGCTGTCATTTTACTAAGTTTATTCACTAATTGTTGAAAATAAGACAAAATAAGGACTCAAATCAAAAAGAAGGACATTTCCTAGCAATAAGGACAGAAATATTTTCTAAGATAGAGTTCTTCAAAATAAGGACAAATCTTAGAAATAAGGACGGTATGGCAACCCTGGCAATATCCCTGGAATGGGGTGATTTACCGATTAGGTCCGTGTTGTGCACCGTCTTCCTGGCGTTCAATTAAAAAATGGTTTTCGATTTCGCCATTTACTCGACAAACCTCCTAAGAAACTCGAGTTGATAAGCAATCTGTTTCCGACGGCCCTCCCTACTGTACACTTAGTTAATTACAAGCACTTTTGCAACTTTATGAGAATTCTGTAACTTTATGAGATGTTTTTCTTATTTTTGTATCATTCTGCGTTCCAACCTTCTAAAAACAAACATGTTTTGATAACTACAATGCATATCCGAATCATATTTTAAGTTATTCTTTCGCCCACGCATAACCAAGCGCTGTACAACGCATTGTTTATATGCTGCGCAAGGCTAGTTCTCGTCTAGAAGGACCCAGTTGTACCGCCGCTAGTGGTTTCGTGGTATCCTGTCGCACAACCCCATTGTTACAAGTGCTTTTGAATGCACTCCATTGCAAAAAAACATAACTTATGCATATCATCACACACTTTAAATTTCAGTTGAATAATATGTTTTATTAGGCTTGAAGAAAACTTTCGTTTTAATCGTCATGGTGCTGGAAACATCAGTCAAATACTTTTATTGCTGAAAACCAAGAAAGATTTATACAAAAAATCCCCGATAAACATTGACTGGGAATACCAAAACAGTGCAGCACTTGGCTTCAAAAAACTTGAGATTCGTGCTTTGGAATTCGTGCCGGGAGATCTTGTTCAAATGGATGCGTCGATGAGTTCAAATGCCACATTAAAAAATGTTTCTTTATGTTGGAAATTGACTTCAGAGAAGTAAGCTGTTGAATGAAGTTTTGTTAACGTTATTACTGGAAATACGGTAGTATATCGATCGAACTAAATGATTTACTGCGACGTTTTTAAATAAATCGGTATGAAGCTTATCTTTTATTGGTTAGCATCTTAATTGGTAGCACCTCGACCATATATCTATTTGTTGAGGCTGTTTGAAACAAGTTTAATTGATCAAAGCGAAACGAAATCAAGAAAACAAATTTTACGCCAAAACAAATCTTTTTGAAAGTTTGAACTATTTGTACTTGAACGTTAATATAAATTTACATATTGTAGCATAGCCGTAGGAGAGGATAACATTTTGGAGGGGCAAACAAAATTTGTCCAAATTTTCTTTGCAAATATGTGATCAAAAGTGCAACATTACTCACCAATTTTTCAGGTATGGTAGTAGTCTAATAACTCCACAGGCATCAACGTGGACGTGTACGAAAGCACAGGACACAAAACGTACTGTATAACAGAAAAACAAGACTGAATTAACGTTAATCTAACTTACATTCATAGACCTGTCCTGTCTGTGTCACAATTAAATAAACCATCAAATTGAAACTTTCTTGTGGGTCAAAAAATATATATTTTAGGCCTACCTGGATTCAACAACGAGACTTCAACAATAATTAAACAACAGTGGCTGAATATCCATGTCGCCAGATTAATTGAAAATCTCCAGCCCAATTGCAATAAAAGATTAGACCAAAAGTAGCTTAATCGTTTCAGTAAGATTACTTTGTCCATGCTACCTCAAACCCTACAGCCTGAAAAGAATCTGACAGTTTATCATGCTATGCGCATCAAACTTGCACCTTTGAACAAAACTACTTTTATATATCACAAATATTGATAGGGCCTATCATAGTGAATGTTCTTTTATAGAACATCATCACAGAGATATTCTCACTTCAAAATGAAGCAGCTACAGTACATAATCGCAAGCATTGAAGAAAAATGGCCCATAGGTAATAACTTCGAACTCAATACTTGCCGAAAAACACAGACAACATTTCCATCAGCGGCACTGTCTAAATTGCCTGATGCATCAACTGCATGAATTGGATGACAAAACAACATTAAACTTCCCTTTACATTTGATCGTTGTTGCTATAATACTGTGTCATAGATGATAAATAGCAAATGGTTTTTACAAATAATTACATTGGTAGAATATTAAGAAAAAAACAAAAAACCTTACCAAATTACCAGTACTCAGCAGGCTTTCAAATCTTACCAATGAAAAAATGCAGCCTACAGGTTAGTGAATATCAGTAATAAGCTTACCTCTGTTCGCCAACTGTGCTCTTTTACACTTATATTTTGCAACTGTGGAACCGAAACTTATCATTCTGCCCAAACTGGTATACCACATGCAATAATTTTCAAAATTGATGAAAATGCATTTTACATCGAACGGAAAATATTAATGTATCTCATAAATTATAACAATTATGTAAAGTTGCTAAACTGGTGAGATGTCGAAACATCGTGGAATGATTGATTTTCTCAAATAACTTGACATTTTTGCCCAAATTCGCAAAGTTTTTTTTGTAACGGGGAGCGACCTCCCCCTGCTCCTCCATCTCCTACGGCTATGCATTGTAGATATTTCAACAGCCTGCAAAACAATTCACTCTAAAGTATGTAGATATCATCATTCAATACAAGGTTTTAATACAGCTTGTCTGCTGGCTGGATAATCTTGCTTGTTCACACACACTTACACAATACTATTATGTAATCCAAGCATAATTGAAAACACATTAAATAAGCTCAGTATTTATATCAATAACCATACCTTTTATTATGTAGGTCTCCCGTTATAAACAATATGTTTACAACAAACTTGCAAAAGCTTCACGATTCTAATCATTGGAAGCTAAACACATCTTTGAAAAACGTCTTTTTTCGAACAAATGTTTCATTTATAAGAGACTCTAGCCTTAATATTCGAGATATAACCTTGAAACTGCCAGATGATCGAAACCAAATCGATGCAATATATACTCCAAGTATCGTGCCAAATCAGTGGGGAAAATTAGAGGTGTTTCTGAAAGGGCCGGAATCAGCAGTGTGCAACTGCACTTTGAAAATGAAACGACAAGAAGCATTAAGCTTGATTTGTATGAAACAAGAAGTGAGTTGTTAGGCTACTCTTGTATTGAAAATGCAAAACCTAGGTATTCGTTGACAAAGTGATTTATGTCTGAATGAAATGTTGAATAACCTATTTCTCTGGGAAGACTAGGCTAATTTTAGTTTTTGGTAACATTTAGCGATGATATACGTACTGACAAATCGCATGTTTTACAGGAAGCTCAAAACGGTACTAGGGCCCATTTTACCAGCGAAAAGTACTTTGCAAACGCCCAAATGCAACTTACGGTGGTTTCACTGCTGCAAGTATTAACAAAAAGCATTTCATTTGAATATACCCAGCTTATGGAAGAAAAGTGGCTTGCGAGAACCCTTTCCGAGGTATAGGCTGACTGTGCAGACAAGTGTCTCGTTAATAAATGTACTGTATTAGAGATAATGACAATAGAACATTGCTTAAGTTGGGGAAACCTACTGGAGGTATGAAATGGATAAATATTTATTTCACATTAAACTTTATTTTTTTGCATTGTAATTTACACGTAAAAAGTATCTCATTTATTTCTTTACTTTTAATATTTTTTATCTTGGTCTTCCATTTTCTCCTTTTACTACTTCTATTTTTTGAAAAGTCGTTAAAGATTAGGCTACCTGGCTTGACAACATTTGTGTTACTTCACTATACTGTATATTTAGACTTTCAGTTTATCCAATAAAAAGACGATCGTTCAACTATCACATTATATCAAGCAGGAAATGGAAAAACTATTTAACAAACTCAAAGTGACAACTAACTTTAAAATTGGTAAGTTAATAGAGATGCGAACTAGATCATTTTAAATCATGTTTATTTTCTTCACAATGTAGATATTAACCACCTGTTTTAAACATGTTTACGACCTGTTAACGAAATGTTTATTCAGATGCAAGTCCTATATCTTCAATCTTTTACATGTTTGAGCTCATCAGTAGCTATCCATTAATTTTGAGGTCGTGTTTAAAATCTCCGAATTAGTTTTGAAAACTTGTGGCATTTGCAAACAGAAACGTTTAATGATATCCTTATTCTCTTTTTAATTTTAGTCCTAGAAGTGTACTTAATTTTGATCAAACAAATCATTTTAAGTACAAATTTGCGGCCCTGCGTGTATATTTGAATAATAACCTAATGTTCAATGGCAGTATGAAGATTGCAATGATTTTTACCGTGCTTTAGGCTACCGTGCTATCTTTTGCAATAATTGATAGGATTGCAGATATGCTTACCAAGCTTTACGTTTTTAGTGGAAAAGACTTTGAAGTTTCTGTTTAATATTGTTGCATCTGCCCCTGATTTTGATGCACTGCTTTTAAAAGCAAACGAGGCTCTACAAGCTGTAGAAGCTTTTACTAGAGGTTCCTTGAAGATGAGGATTGTCAGAGAAGCTGACTTTATTGCCATTCAAAGCAGATTGAACGATCAGGGGTAAGAAGTATTCTGCTTAAAACATCATCTTTTGCTGCAGACATGAATTTATTATTATCCATTCTACACGTTTTGAAAAAAATATGGACAAAATATTGTTTTGGGCTCGGCTGTTGAGAAAACCATTTTAATTGATAATGTTCAATCGATTAAATGGACGGGGTTAGGACACAAGTCACAATAAGTCTTCAGCTGATGTGGTAAGAAACATAAATCTTCACAATACCATGCACACGTAATTTTTCCAAAATGTTTAATTTTTTTCCAAATGCAGAGCTTTGCACAAACGAAAAACATAGAATTTATAGACATAGCGTTACTAGTAAGTTATGTCTTGTACGTTGCAGAATGGAAGGTCTTATTTTGCAAGTTAAGCTCACATCCAGCAATGAAGGAACATTAGTTGCTAACTTCTCTCTTGTGTCTTCATCTTCTTTTCAGTTTGTTGCCGTGGATATTGGGTAAAACATTTAGTTGACAATTTGCAGTAGAGATGTATATTGTATCTAGATAGTGCAATTGACAAAATTTTATTCATGCAAAATATTGTTATATTGTAATTTACGTTCAAGTGCATTTGTCGCTGGCATTAAAAGAAGTTAATTAAATGCTTTCATATATATTTTTACTTAAGTAGGCCTACATTTATGATCATTTTTACCAATATTGGAAATATTAATTAATTAAAGTTTTCACTGATGTTATCCAGTCACACTATCCGATTGCTGGAGTTTGGGAGGAAGTTGGACGAGCCCAGGAGTGAAATGAAGGTTACCTTTTCTTCCAGTGAATCAGGACATTTATACATCAAGAGCAATTTCACTATTGGCAGCAAAAACCATTATAACTGCCAGATCAAAGCACGATCGTTCGTTTTGCATTGGGATGTTGTGTGCTCTAAGATCGAAAAGGTTTGGCGAATTAATGTTGTGTCATTTGCGGTGCTGTTGACGTTTTTAGACTATACACTATCTGTAGATATACTATCTATACTATAAACTGTAGACATAGCTATCTTGTATACATAGACAAGCATTGTTGCATATTCCCAATGATGTGCTCCACTCCAATGCTATATGACTTTGCGTAAGAAACATCAGATGGTTGCATATCACAATTAGTTCAGACTCTGAACGCCTTGCTGATAAAAAGCTTGTTGTTTTTGTAGGCAGGTGGCAAAGCGTTAAAAATTATAGTTTCTAAGGCATTTTTAACCATCAAAGCGCATATTCATCAACAAATGCGGATCGATTGCAAGATTTTGTTGTTGTAAGAAGTAATCTACAGTGATCTACATTCGAAAACAGGTATTCGAATATGCAAGAATAGTCATAGCTGCCCCATCCGCCATCAGAACAAATTTTGAAGCAAAACCCTAGGAACCCGACACTCTGGTGTGTTAGCTGCAAATTTTTATCGTAAACTTGAGATCCAATCCTTTGAGATGCAATCTTTTGTAATGATGGCATTTTAGTGAAAAATATTCTACAGCGTCCTTTATCAAAGTTGTATTACGCTTGCTTTACTGAACTTATCCTTCGATAAGTCAAATGTTTACTCTATCCTGCATCCGAGAGTAAATATGTTCCTGAAAAAAGTTTTTAGTTTTAGCAGTTTAGAAAAAAATAAAATAAACTTTCATTAAGTCATTGGTGATGTTTCAACATAAAATGACAATATGGTAAGTTTGGTAACACACTGATTCACTAAAATAAATGTGAGCTTTTGCTTCTTTTGTGAAGAAAGGGGCGTTCTTCCCGGCTATCAGCACAAGGCTGAGCACTCACTAGTACAGCGAGCAGTTGCGATTCGCTAACCATAACGGTATAGCTTTCACGCTAGCCATTCAGACCATCCAATCAACAATATGTTTCTCGGCAGCCGATTTGTAGCAAGAATTGACAGCGATAGACACGTGTTTCGCCCATGAGGCTGGGCTCATCAGTATCGCACCGTATTCTAGCCACAAAATGTCTATCACTGTCAATTCTTGCTACAAATCGGCTGCCGAGAAACATTTTGCTTCTTTTATTGAACTTTCTTTCAATTTAAGGTTAACGTATGACATCCTACTTGTGTGCTCTTAAACACCGAGGTAGCTGCTGTAGCGTCAGTTGTGATGGTGGACTGGTGTCAATAAAATGTTTTTATTCAGCTTAAATCCCGTGAGCGTCAAATTGCTCAATATCGCCTCCAAAATGTTACTCTTTCATCCATTGCAAAGCTCCTTTATGAAATTTCCATGGAAAATTTATCAGGAAACTTGAATGAAAATCTTCGAACAGTAAGATAAATATCTTAATTATATACAAAACTATTTGGAAAGACTCTTCTTAAAGACTCTTCCTTTAAAAATGAGTACCAATGATTATTTTTTAATCCTTTCAATCAGTTTAAAGTAAATTAAAAGTTTCGTTATAAGAACTTTAAACCTTATATCATAGAACTTTTTACCATGGTCTTCAAATATTTTATAGGAATGGAATGCTATTTACGAAGGTTTTGCTTTTGGTTTTGTGAAAGAGGTTTACCTAACTTACAAAGCATTTGAAAAGATCTACGTCACTCCTGGTCGTTCCGGAACACCAACTTTACTGAAAAAAATAAAAGGTGAAAAATTTTATTTTAACTCCAGATCTTTTCGTATAGAATTTCTATGTACCTAATTGTTTTATTTCAACAGCTTTTTCAAGAGAAGGGATTGCACTCTTCAATCACCATCTAAACAGATACATCTATCAAGAAATATTCCTCACCGACTATAAAAGAGTCATGAAATCTCTGTATAATTACGTCACGTCCGTTATTGACTTTCAACCAATCACAGTCCCCATCTTTGACTTGAATTGGAAACACGGCTCTTCCAAGGCATACATGACGATAGAGCCTGGCCTCCTAAGAAAGATCACTTTTGGGTTAAAGACCGCTTCTGAAAAGTAATTTCAAGATTCACATTCATCAATGAAGTTATTTTAACAACATACCCTTACTATTGTTAATCGAAAATCCAAATCAGTTACTCATTTTTCAATTTGATTTTTAGACGATAGTAAATCGTGCTATTTTATATAAAGCGACGTAGCTTGTAATTGTCAATTAATTACCAATTTATTTGTCAACTATTGTATCATTTTACGATCACTAAATAGACTAGAAGATCTGCGTGCTTTGGATGATGTGGCCAAAGACTGGATACTCTCTAGTGGTAATAACCTCTCGTGCTGTTCCATTAGCATGATGTGGATAAAAGGATAGATCCTTGATTTTGCAGTAAAGGCTCATGCAAAGAAGATGAGATTTTACCGACAAAGCAGTAACAAAACTTCTACTTAGATGTTATCTTCATGACGTAGTTTACCGCCTCGATAAAGTTATTTACAGTAATTCAAAACGCTTCATTTGAGAGCAAGGAGTGATTTCAAACTGAAGCACCTTTAAAAAATTTCTAAACATCCTCAACCTAATTCTAGCAGTCTGTCAGGCAAATGCTATTTTTTGTGACGCTGTTGCTTTTTATCCATCTCACTATGATAGCCGGCATACAGTTTTGCTACAATTTCAGAAAACCTGAAATTGATCACACCATCCAATTGGACGTCTGGTATATTCAAAATGAGGCAATGATGAGTTTCTCTATGAACAGCACAGTTTTCTGGACTTGGACAGAAGTATGCCTGAGGTTGGTCGATTATGTACATCGAAGAACATTTGATTCAAAGCTCGACAGTAGCTTTGTTCCATCATGCTAGACCCAGAAGTTAAAATAAAAAGTAGCCCATGTGAAATTGAAAAACTTTTGAAACGTTTAAACAGTATAAAATAAAATGGAAAAGTCATTAGGCTATTTTATAGTATAAGGAAATATTTGTTTTATAAATTCAATAAAATATGCACGGATTGGTAATGTAAGGTTCCATCGAACAGTTACTCAAAGAAAACATAAAAAAGAAGATTTTTTTCATTGATGCAGCTGCGACTACGACAACGTCAACTTCTTGAAAGGTGCAATCGGCATGCCCAATGCCGACAATTACGTCACGATCAAATCTGCAGTGGGGTCGGATGATCCGTTTGCTTATGATGCTGAGTTTACCTACATCGGTTCCAACTACACTTGTCACTTGCGGACAGCAAACGAAGGATTCTTGTCAGTCAACTGCACTGTCCAGGTGACGTGTCAAAAACTGTCAGATTGTAATTGTTTCTGATCTAAATTTACAAGACCTTCTGTTTAGTTGTCTAATAAAACCTTTCAGTTATTGCGAACCTAACCAATTTAGTTGTTATGTTAATTTATATTATTATTCTATATAAGCTATTATTATTTATTATTGTATTTACGTTATGCATAATTTATATTTATGTTATTATGTCAATTTAATTAATTGTTTTGTTCCATTTAGGAACTTGGAAGTCCTGCATCGAGAGTATGCAAATTTAATGTCATCAAACCACCAATCCTGCTTTCTCAAATTATTGTGAACACATTTTTGTTAGTACCTTACTCTTATGAGGCTGCATATGACACAGGAAGATTCAGTAACAGATTACAAGGGGTAAGTTGATTAGTGATACCTCAGGCTAAATCCTTAATCAGATATAGCCATATTTTCAAAATTACATTTGTGTCATGCATCGTGTTATTCGTAGGCTATTGTTTGTTGGATAGAGTTGCTCAACCACCACAAAAGAACTGAAATCATATGCGCCCTTTCAATAGCTGAAAAGGTTAACACTTAATTAAGTCTTACAAACAAGAAATCGGCAAGATTAGGCGGTGTCGGTTCAAGTATCTGAAATGTGCTAAATTTGTGTTTAATGCAAGAAAATAAAACTTCAAACTTTATGACCTGCACGGTGCACGTGCATGGTTGATCAAGGTTTCATCGAATGTGTTAAAGTTTAGTCCAATTGTCCAAAAAGGCATTCTCGGTCGAGAAATAAGCTAAGTATAGGCTGTTTTTTTGCGTCTGTTCTTCAACAGAAAACACATTGCTAATATATGTCTTGTTCTTAAGGTCAAGATGGATCAATTTCAAAGACTCGCAGCATATTAAAAATATATCTACACAATCAGCTGTTTGCAACAGAAGTTGTGATGTGTTTGGATGCAAACATATTTTGGTCGATTTTATCTGTTTTACTTATTGACAGGCTCTTCATCTGACTCACTATCGTAGCCGTACTCGTTTGACCAACTTCATTGCTAATGGATGCAGAAGCATCCTTGACAGTTTTCATTTCAAGCTATTCAAATACTACACGAAACCTTTGACGTCGAAAGTTATGACTCCATACGACGCAGGTACCGAAATCGTTCCTTACACCCAGATATTTTGTAGGGAAAGAAGTTAAAAGTAAAACTTGATCTTTTTTCATATTGATTTAACGTCTGTAGATGAGGAAACAATAATAAAACAGTGGACTTTGTTGGCTGGATATGTAAGTGAGACTTGCTCTAACTATAAATGAAGCATTGTGTATTGTGGCACCCGGGACTTTTCTTCCGGTGTGACAAAGTCCTGGTGAAGCGAAATTCCGTTGTGACGCCCTTATCATTGCATTGAAACTTGTTGCCAACAAAAGTTTTAGATTAAGCTTTTCAACGCAAGTATTTTTACATTTTAGAGTGAAAGGACATAAAGCATTCTTAGGAATGCCAGTATTTGACTGTTTAGTTTGTGGCCCATTGACATTGGCCTACGCTATACCATGCATCTCCATATTTGTTGGAACTATTACTGTATGATAGAATATTTTCCATATTTCGTAAAGTTCTTTCAGGCGTTGATTCCACATCAGTATTACTACTTATTTTCAATATTTATCAACTCGACATACGGTTGTAGGCCTAATTCTGAAAAATATTTTTTTACAAAGTTGTAAAGGGTTTTGTTTTTATAGATTTATTATCGAGAGCTCTTGCAAAAATGATAAGCAACCCAAGAATTCTTGCCAACAACAGACGGCCATTCGGAAACGTTTGGTGGGAGCACGGCCTACTAGAACACGGCCAAATATGTTGCTATTTGAGGAAATTTCTAAGAGTCTGAATTGTTACAATTATAGCTATGACAAACCTGTCATCTTCCCATTTCCAGAAGTAAGTAAAATAAGCAATATTTGTACCTAGACATATGTTTGGCTTGTTTAACCGGAGATTAGGTATGTATGTTAAGCACAACTTATGCAATAACAATGTAAAATATGTAAGATTTTCCAATCGCAACCTGGAGGTAGTATCGTTTGGTGTGTCGCTTTTGGTGAAATTGCATGTTCCATTTAAAATATCAAGGATTTTTTGTGAATTCTATGTTGTAAGCGGTTCATTTGATGTGCTAATTTAAATTTTAATTCGTTTTGTTTTCCACCAAGTTTAATTTTGCAAGTAAAATGTGGTTATTGGCAAAAATCCTGATATACAAAAAACCTAACGACTGTATGAATGTATGATGAGACTACCTCCAGGATGTAGTTGGAAAATTTTACATATTTTACATTATTATGGCATAAGTTGTGCTTAACATACATATCTAATATGTGGAAAAACAA
This sequence comes from Aplidium turbinatum, assembly GCF_918807975.1. Lineage (NCBI taxonomy): Eukaryota > Metazoa > Chordata > Ascidiacea > Aplousobranchia > Polyclinidae > Aplidium > Aplidium turbinatum. Next base: position 15,824,501 of record NC_137480.1, on the reverse strand, counting down.
GCCAAAAATATGTCTAGATGCAAATATTGCTCATTTTACTTACTTTTGGAAATGGGAAGATGATATGTTTGTCATAGCTATGATTGTAACAATTCAGACTCTTAGAAATTTCCTCAAATAGCAACATATTTGGCCGTGTTCTAGTAGGCCGTGGTGGGAGGTTGTGTTCCAAATGTACCAGCCAATTTTAGAGGAAATATTCGAGACGTATCGAGCCACTGTCAACACATATTCAGATGTAATGGCTCAAATATGATTTTACAACAACTTTTTGCGAATTCCGATGAATGTTTTTCTCTACGTAGGCTACATTATTTATTTTTGGTAGCCAGCTGATGTGCACAATTTTTAATGCAGGATGCTATGCTTATAAAAATTGATATGTTTTCCATGTTAAATGCAGTATAAATGTCATATTATCAAGTTTACAGTAACAGTTAAACCCATGCGAAACCGTAGGCTTATAGCTTACAACTAAGCCTACTTGCCTTTCATATAAAATAGGAGTACTTTAGTCTACTAAGGCACACTATTCTTAAGTAAATTCCGGGAATAAATTTAATCCAATTTTGTGTAGCCTTTCAAATTTTGCATCCTGAATGATTGCTTGGTAAAATGCACATTCTTTTCTTTGCTACTGTGTAAATAGGGACTTGTTTGTAAGTTTTGACAGTGAATTTCTTTTTATCTTGTTTTTAATTTACAGTTAAAACGGATCTTATCCGAATTAACATTTAACGAGGAACAGATCCAAGCATTATCACGCTCTTCAACAACTCGTGATATTATCAGAAGATTTTATTTTCTGGCTGAGGTAACTTTATTTATTCAATATGTGGAAACGTTCTTTCGAAAACTTCCCTACTGAAACCATATCAAAAAGTTATTTTATAAAACTGTACATTTCAAATTCAACAGGTAGGCTACAAATTGTCAACTCGTAATTTGTCTGACATTGCAGAAATAATAGTCAAAAGAAGAAATAAATAAGCATCAATCGAAGGATAAATATAGCATAATTAAATTATCCTTTAAGACAATCTTGCTTAACAAAACCAATAAAGCATTCATGTATTCGAGTGGTAGAGCAATCCCGTAAGAAGCACAATTCGCCACTCTTATAGTCATAGGTGGGCAAAGTTACTTTCAAAAGTAACTGAGTTACAGTTACAGTTACTTGGCAAAAATAGTAACTGAGTTACCGTTACAGTTACCAATTTTAAAAAGTAACTAGTTACCGTTACTAGTTACAGTTACTAGTTACTTTCAGTTACTCACAAATCTGAACACAAAATTCTGCACCTGGCCAGCTCTGCATGCAAGTCCAGTTTAACCGCAATGTTTGATATATAGTGTTAGAGCCATCCATGCTAACATAACAGCTCAAGTACAATACCAACAAGGTTTTATTTAAAAAAAATACTCAGTGGCTTATATGTTTATTTCCTTTGAGAAATACGAACATTTCAAAGTGCTCGTCACTCAGGCCTGCCCTTTCGGGCTTTAAAATGTCCTTGCCCAATCGTCGTCGTCGTGTGAGCCTCTGGGGCCGAGAGTCTATCCTTTTACCGCCCCAAATTCACGATGTTCCCGGACTACACTGGAAGGCTGCTAGAGAGCAGCCAGTCTTTGGTTTCATCATTCATGACACGCAGACCTTCCACTCCGTTAGGTGGCTTGAAGATGTTACAGTCATTGATGATGTCCGTCCCGAAAGTTCAATTGGTTAGCGCGTCACATCTGGAACGAAGAAGCTTCAAGATCAAGCTGCACTGGTTCGACTCTCAGGGCATGCGCTTGAGCAACGCACGTTAAGGACTGCTCTCCATTTAGCGGCATCTAATAGATGGAATAATTTCCCGGCAACAAGACTTCAACAATCGGAAACTTCACTCTGTCAATCTCGGTGACCGGGCCTGCGACAGTGATTTAAAGCCTTTAGTCTACAAGTATGCGAAACTGCCAGAATTTAGTTCTGCAAGAAGCTTTCCCAGTCTGATAAGATAAAGATTTAATCAATCAATGATGTGGTATGCGGTCTGTTCCTCGGCACCACATTCACAGGAGGAGGAAGAGGCCATTTTCCATTGGTGCATGGTTGAGCAGAAAAGCCCGACGCCCGCACGGAGACGGTTGAGGCGCACACATGCCGGTCTTGGTGGTGTCAGGTCGATGGAGCGTGTGTCGGCGTCGGGGATGAACGAATAAAGTCTGGTGATGAACAAGTGCTGCAATGAAAACAATATTTCTACTGCAGCACTTGACGGAATGGGAGTGTTATGTTTTTAAAACAGTTTTTTTATCAGTCCAATTGTGAATGTGGATCCGCTTAACTTGTCCTCAGGGTCCACTTCCAAATACTCCTGTAACAGATTCAACGCGCATTGCTTTCTTTTCTTGGTTTTTGCGTAAAGTGGTGCAAAAAGTCCTCCGTGGCTCTACCTACCACGGTACCACCATCCACTTCAGTGTCGCTGCTACTCCCCTCTTCAGCAGAGCAGTTTGCTTCTTCAATTGCTTGAAGCATGTTCTGTTTTCTTTTGGTCTTCAATTCAGCAGTGTCACTTAATTGTCAGGCATTAAACACAGATAAGTCTAAATTATGGGTGGAATGCACTCGCAAGCTGAAAGTCGCTGTCCTCGAACCAATGACCAAATTTGGTTTGTATTGCTTCCACAAGAACGTCCACCATCGGCAAGCAAACAGCAATGCTGTTGCTGGTTTTAATGTCAGACAATCTTTTTAGAGGCATTGCAAGCGTTACACTAAATGCAATAAATTTCAACTTCTTGAAAGTAACTAACTAACTGACTATATAAGCATCAAGAAATTGCTTTTAATCGCTGCGTGTTTCTTGATGCTTATAGTCAGTTAGTTAGTTACCTTCAAGAAGTTGAAATTTACTGCATTTTTATAAATATTTTCAGGTTCCTGATGAGGGCTTAAGTTAAACCGAAAACGTTTGACTGTTAAACTCATTGTAAATATGTAAAATATATTATTATAATGCTCAACCCTGTTGTATTGTTGTGTCTTGCCTGTCTTTGGTACATATTGATTAATCGACAAAAACAATTAATTTAGCAAAATCAGTTATCAAAAATCGCCAAAAAAGAGCCAAATCATAAATATGAAGCTAGACGTCTTAAAAAATTGCCAGATTTCTGGACTTTGGCAATAAATTTGCCAATATGGCAACCCTTCTCCACCAAACCACAAAACAAAAGTAGAACTGCGCATGCGCAGTGCTGCGCCGATACATCTACGAGAAAAATGCATTATTGCGTAAAACGCAGCAAACACGCACGAAGCAAGACACAAACACGTGCAGAGAAATAAACGACAATTAAAAACTGAAATTTCAATACAAAAGTAACTTGTAACTGTAACTGTTGAAAAAGTGCTAAAATAGGAACTAGTTACCGCGTTTCGTTACTTTTGGAAAATAGTAACGAAGTTACCGTTACAGTTACTCAAAAAGTAACTAGTTACAGTAACTAGTTACTTTTGTAACTAGTTACTGCCCACCTCTGCTTATAGTGAACCACCTTTAATGACATGGAACGATAACAAAGCTGATAGTGAAAGTGATCTAAAGGCTTTGTAATGGCATGGGAAGTGTACAAAAGCACGGTCGGAAATAAGACACAAACGAGAATTTAAAAGAGAGAGAGAGAGAGAGAGAGAAAAAAGTTTTCAAGTCACTATTTGCAACGAAATCACTTTCTTTGCAGGGATTCCACAAGTTCAAATTCGCGTGCTTGAAAATCATCAACCAACCAGGAGAACTGGAGGATTCTTTTAAAAGCTTCATTGAACAAAGTTACATCATCGAATACGTCTCCACTTTCTTTATGCAAGACGGTACAAAAAAAGTCAATTGTATAGATTGTTTCATTTAGGATTTTAGAGAGTAGGCGTCGTGCATACACATTTTTATTTTTAAGGAATATTAAATTGTTCAAACTAAGCCACAATCAATTATATTGGCATAAGATAAAAATAAGCCTAGTTGCAACACAGCTTTCTTCAAATCTACAACCAAACTTTATTTGCCAAAAGAGGCCATTGTCAGGTCTATTTGAAGGAAATAAGCTAAGCCTACTCAATGACAGAGGTTCCGCAACGAATCACACAGCAGATTATGATGATAGACACCTACATTATGGTGACAGATTACCTATTTTTGTGTGATCTACTCGTTTTCGATTTTATTTGCCAAACATTTCAGTAAAAGTATTTTTTTAGTTTTTCAGCGACTACCGTATAATAATAAATCAGTAAAGTAAGATTTATATATTTCATTACATTAGGTCCAAGTTATAGATGGCTTCAATCTCCGGAAATTAATCAAATCATCTCGTACAATGGGGAATACTTACATTTGCCAGTACCCCACCAGCACTCAGAATGTACCTATGTTTTAGCCACTGATCCCATCCACAATTCACTGAACATTTTATCTAGAGGAAAATCTATCATTTTTGGTACGGTTTGGTTTTGAATCTTTGGAGCGATTAGCAGTCTAAATGCAAATGTAGGCTAAATTTGAAAATTAAGTTCTTGAATGGAGGGTAAGAATTTTTTAGGCACTTAGTTGAAACATTACAGTATAATGTTGCACTCTGACACAAAGGAGTATAGAAAAAGTACGACTACTAAATTAAAACTACTAAACAATTTCAATGCAATAACAATTCAACTTTTAACAGCTTTTCCTGATAAGATAGTAGAAGTTACTCATGAAGAAGATGTCTACTTGACCACTCATCGGAGACAAAAAACAAAACTTAATCTTCCCTACATTAGCGATGATTTTGTGTGCAAGACCCTTCCTAAAAAAATAATTTGCAAAAGCCTTGACTATTCTGCTTTTTTTGCATTCAACGACAAAAACCGGACTCTTGTCACAGTCAAGGTAAGTAAATGACCGATCAGCTGTTATTGGTCTTTTACTACTGTATATAACAGCCTATGTGTTTGGTTAGTGTAGCCTATCAATGAAACAATTATGGCTTCTTTTGTTGTTCTATTTGTGCGTGTCAACTGTGTAATATTGTTTTTCTTTAGATTTATAATGCTAGATTTATTCTTGGAACAGTTGGGGTTTATAGCGTTCAGCCACCTCCATCTACTCTGTTTCTACCTGATGCAACTTACGCCAAAAATATTTCTCAGTTAATGAACGCATATGAACTGACTGGACTACAACAATGCACTGAACAAGTAAGATTAGCCTACATTTATTGATAACGTCAAAGCATCATCGATAACAGTAACGAATTATCAATTTTATCTGGGGTAATATTGTTATTTGCCACTTATAGCCCTATTAAAAATTAATAATTCATCCTTTTATTTTGTACGCTAAGATGCAGTTCGTAGACCTACACTACAACTACAAGTATAAAAAACTGCCAAAACTTATAGCTTACAAAAATGTCTTAGTTTGAAGATAAAGATTCTCACGATCAATCAACCAATCTAGCAGCGGTATCGAATTCAAAATAAAGGTTTGACGATTTTCCTAAGCATTACCAATAGCAGTCTTACAGGAACGAACAATTCAATCCAACCGAGCTTATTTTGTGTATTCTTTCAGCAATTAACTTTTTCGATGATGTGATGCTTTGTTACAACTTTTAAAGGCAAGTGTTTCGCCTGAGCAAAGAGAGTACGGAGACGGATATGATCAGTGCAGAGAAGCTTTCTCACATTACGAATTGAAAGACGCCACCGAATCTTATCCTGAATTAACTCAGCAATACATAAAGGCTTGTTCACAAGGGAGTGGTGCGCAAGACTCAAAAGAAACGTGTGAATATGCAAATGCTTTTGTGGAGCAGGTTCGTTCCAAAGGATATCCTGTCAAAGAACTCAAACGTTGTTGTAAGTAATGTTACTTTTCCTGATGCTTCCTCTTTTTACAAAGTGATAGTTCCTTTATGTGTAGTTGCTACGTCTTTATTCGTTTCTCCAATTATTTTTCTTGGATTTATTCGTCATGTCACACAATTTTCTTAGTACAGAAAACGTAAAACACTGCGAAAACACAATTCTGAACATGAAAGATTACAATTACAACGTATAAACGTGCTTTATACTACCACGTTACCCTGCATAGCCTATATGTTAGAATACTATACTCCAATGTTGATTGTAACCGCCGTGTGTAGGCTACTGAATAGAACAAAGCATAAAGTAGTAGAGCGACATTCACGCCTTAGGCCTACACAGGGACGTAGCCGCGGAAAGGGGGGGGGGGGGGGAGGTTGGGCAGCAATCGCTCTCCAAAATTCTATCTTTCCCTCCTCAAAATTAGCTTTTAATGCCATTGTATTAAGTTAAATGTTGAATGACATTTTATAAACTTTGGCTGCATTCAGCAGCTTTATTTTAAAACACACTCTATAATTCAAATATTAAAATATTTCCTCCCCCTAACAGTTGCTTTTGCCCCCTAAAATATTCTTTCTAGCTTCGTTACTGGGTCCACACTTTTATTTTGCGATTTTTTTTGCAGTAAACTGTGATGATGGATCTTTCCCAAGTCATGTGGACAGGTCAGAGATATACTTTTTGATTTCTTTGAGCCGAAACACAACGGAGACTCAGCCGAAAAAGTTTCTTCGGAATATTATGAAAGAAATAGCTTCTTTGCTACAAAAAAGAGTGAGTGTGAACTTACAAGTGACTTCTTTTGAGAATAATGCATTCTGTAGTCTATCAGTAACCAATTGAAGGTGTCATTGTCAATATTTGCTACAGCCTACTTAGCATTTAATTCAGGCAAGGTCCTAGTCAGCAAACCAGTAATATTTTGTATTGATTCAAAGTTTGCAGACGTTGAATCAATGTATAAAAACTAACTGATTTGCTGTCTAGAAATAGACTTATGCATATGAAATCTATTTCAAAAGCTACCATTTTGAATTTTCAGAATGAAGACCTTCCTAAAGTTGGCATAGTTACGTATGGTGGTCAAGGCATTCTCTACAGGCCTATGCTGGCTGGATCGAGAAGAACATTCGCCAGCACCGAATCAGCTCATTTGACCACAATTGTCCACAATTCTCGATTTAACGGAGTGAAGTATGCTTCATTCACGTCGCAATATGCTTTGGAATTTGTGGCTAAAAACATGCCATCTGCATCAGAAGGTGTTGCTAAACATCTAGTCATTGTGGCTTTAGAAACACAAGAGAAGGTATTGCTCTATTAATCCACTTGAATTGTTTTTGAGCATTGACAAACTCAAACGTATCTCAGCCTACACTTTTATTTTTTTGTGTAAGATGTGTGTGTTGCCTTGTAACTGCTCAACCTACATAACTGCTTGCAAATTATTTAAGAAATTGCTGAAAACGTCCTTAAAAGTAGTATAGGATAAATGCATTATGTAACACAATGCAGTTTTGTCTATTTTAAAAGTATAGCAATTTGATGTTTTTTGTTTGACGTAATTCATTTTGAGTGCAATGCCTGCTCCATAAGTTTGGTTATTTGTCATATACATGCGTCCACCTTACAGAATTGCGGGTCATCGGACATGAAAGAACTCACACAGAAGTTTCAAAACGATATGACTTCAGTGTTCTTATGGTCACCAATGACTCACAGTGAATGCAAACAACAGAGAGAAGCTATCATCGTGCAAACACAAGGTATCAGCATGAAATTGGAAAGCAATTCAAACTATTATGCGTGATTCATAGAGGCGTATTTTTAAATGATTTCTTGTAGGCCTATTAATTTGTTAAGTTCAGAAACGTCTTTTTTGAAGGTCTCCTAAATTAATTGCAAAATCTATTTATGTTTTAACGCCGTATGGTTATAAACTCTCTGCATTCTTTCCATACTTTGTCACCAGATACAATATCACAACGCTATTGAATTCCAGCTGTCATTACGTTGCAAACTGGTTACTTGCAGGGAAATGTATAAGCAGCAGCAGTGAATCCTTCTCTGACATGGCCAAAGCGCTTGTGGCCAGCATGGCTTCTAAACTTGGATCAACTATTAATTGTCAATGTGATGTGAAAAACTTCTACACGGGTGAAAAATCGAGTGATTGCGTTATTGCAACATCCCAGGCTATTCATACTTAAATGGTTTAGACCATTTTTACAAGGTATGTATTTTAAATTACCACTTTTATCAATCTTTGAATACTTTTCGAAATATAAATTGTAATTCTAAGACAAGCAAAGTCACAAACTAAATGACATTTTAGTTTCTAGGTAACAAATTGATCTCGATGTTTAATTCCGAGCTTAAAGAAAATTCTTGACTTTTTTTGCATTATTATCATCTTTGCATGAATCACTTTAAACTGAGATTTTAACCTGTGGGTGGGCTAAAAGCAAGACCTGGGCAATCTCTGACAAATGGAGTTGCTCGATACACATTGTGCTTGAGTCCTTGCGTTTAAGTGGTTTCCATTAGAATTAGATCTTCTACTAATACCTTCATAACTGTTCTTTCTACGTTATGATGTGATAAGTTTTTGTCATCATAGTAGAAGTTTGTGTGACTGGGTTTAGTGCAAACACTTTACAGATGAATGTGTTTATTTAGAGTAGACATAAGTGCGAGAGTGGTTTACAGTTTACACTTTCCCCTTACAGCGCATTCAAGAAATTATGAATGCTTCAAGTTCATTCAAAGATCTGCTGCAATTTTTAATAAACCTTCCACAGCTGGATTATTGCGTGCCACTCTCACAACTGAGAAGTTGACAATTATATTACTATGTACATATATTATTACTCTGTGGTCACTTTCATGAATGCGTCCTTTGTGCAAAGGTTTTGCTATAATAGTAGGCATATGAAATATGTTTTGCGATGTAAAGGAGACAATCTTGCAATTAAAGTGATTTCGCGTCAGTAGGCTATGCTAATTTGTTTTATGCATCAACTGTTTATGTTTTCCTATTTTGTCACTTGGTCAATCATATCAAGTGAAAGTAGCTTTGTATTTGCTTGTTGGATTCCCGCTTGACTGGTCAATATCTCCTATCCCAATCGCTCCCAACCAGGGCTTAGCTCCCAACCAGGCAAAGCGCGATATAGGCAAAGCGCGAAAATAGGCAAAGCGCGATATTAGCTAGAGAAATTTCACTTGATTAAAAACGTAAAAGTGCAATAAATCTTATTCAAAGATGCATGTCAAAAAGATATAATTTTGAATGACATAATATGTATTTTATGTTGCAATAAATAGCCTACAATGTCAGTGGTGGCTCGTGACTATTGTTAGTAGATAGGACGCAAAAATGTTTTACATTATATTTTCGTTACATTTACATGCACCATATTCACGAGGGTAGGCTGCAGCCTTTTAAGACAAACCGCCACTGTACGAGGTAGTCTTGGTCTCATTGTATGATTTTAGTGGATAGATATCTGAAGGTTAAGAATGTTCTCATTTTTTGTCAGAATATATAACATTATATGAGTATTTCGACCGCTCTTCGCTGAAACAAGTGTCTGATCAATGATGCAACCCAATGCAGTTCTTCAAGCAGAGTGAAACTAAACTTGATCAAAACGATAAAACGTAACGAGAAGAAGCATAGAAGCTGACTAAACGTGGTGTTACGCGAATGAGAAGAGGATTGATGTAAGGTTTGATGAAACAACGTAAGTTACTGTAGCACTTCTGCCCAGAAGATCAATATTGTGACGTTGTTACGTCTATAATCTACAAATATCTCGCTAGGGAATAATGTGTTGATGGGTCTCGCCATAATGATCACTGCACTGTCGGTTCTGCACTGGATATCCAAGATAAACCTAACATTTGCATTCTAGTAACGCAAACTTTAAGACCTTCTCGAGAATGAATAAAGTAACTACGAATCTTTATGGATGAATATAAGCTATCACGTTTTGCTTGTCGTATCCAGGCTTACACCCGGTGATCGAAGATTTAGATTAAGTGGACGGGAAGGCAAGGAAGCCAATCTTCATGTCCACCTTCAGGCATGTCTTTAAGTGTCCTTCCAAAGACACAGCTGTGTGCTACTGAGCGGTGTCGAACCGGCGCCCATTCGATTGCCGTTCCAGGGCTCCCACCACTCGGCTATGCAGCCGATAAATTAAGACAAAAAAAAACACGTTAATGGACGTCTACCTAATCCAGTGGTTCTCAACCTTTTTTCTTTCGTGGCCCATTTTTCTCTGCATAGAAATTCTATGGCCCATTAAGCTTTTATGTAAGTAAAAACTACGAAATAGGTTTATAAACAAAAAGCAGCAAAACATACTTCAAAAAAGATTATTTTTTCAACCGACCAGTAGAGAGATGCTTGCTCCTGAACATTATCAACCAACATGTCAATTTTTGGAAGGGTTGAAGATAGCGCACAACGCATACCACTTTCCACTTCAAGTTGGTTGTGAGCCTTCGTTTTCATCTGCACCAAAGTGGAAAACCCTGCTTCACATAAACACGTACTGCTGAAAGGCAGCAGCATTTTTTTACATTCTTTACCGATAGGCTGATAAGAATCACACACCCTTGCCCAAAACTCGCAGATTGATAAATTCTCAAACATGTCTTTACAAGTAGAATCATTTCTCCAGTCAATGAGCTCATATTGTAAGTCATCAGAAACTTTTTCTTTTGGTATTGCAAAAGGGTTTCTCAGCAGTTCTAAGTCAACGGCAGATATTTCAGGAAAGTAGTTTAAAATTGTTTTCGGAGTTTGATTGATCGAGTCTTTATCCTCGGATTGGGAAAGATCATGTCCAAGTTATCTTCAATCACAGATGAAAGGGTCTCAAACATTGCAAAATATCGTTCTCAGCTTTTCGTTTCCAGTTTTCAAGCTTTTGCACAAACGCATTTAGAGCGTCGATACAGTCAAGTAGGCTACAGTTGTATTCCTTCTTTGTAGCTTGAGATTTAAGCGGTTCAATTGGTCAAATATATCAACTAGATAAGCAAGTTCGGACATAAAAGTACTATTTCACAGTGTAGATTGTAACGATCTGTTTAAGCCTGATGCTGCGAGTTAGTTGTGGCAATATCGAATTACACGAGCTTTCGGAACACATGACTAGGGAACTGTGTTCCGAAAGCTCGTGTAATTCGATATTGCCACAACTAACTCGCAGCATCAGGCTTAAACAGATCGTTAGAATCTACACTGTGAAGTAAGCAACGATCATGCTGCTAAAAGCGAAACTCAATCAACTGCATAAAAGTACTATTCCTAAAGCAAGATTCCAATTCGTACTTTCCCTGCATGTTCAGAAATTTTTCCTGTAGTTCAAAAACTCTTGCTAAAACATTGCCCTTGGGCAGCTGCTCACGGATCCGAGTATACTAAAGTAAATTTAAGTGTTTAGCATTCATCTACGAGCATAATTTTCTGAATAGTCGTATGTTTAATCCTCTTACTTACCGTCTTGATAACTGTGTTTAGAACATTTTGAAGAGATTCTGAAAGAGTTTTCGATGCAATGGGTTGTCTGTGCATCATGCAATGCATTGAGACGGCATGAGGTGAACGACTACAAACTAATGTTTGCAGGCCACTTCTAGCTCCTAACATGGCAGGAGCACCGTCAGTGCATATACCACAAACATTTTCCCAGCCGAGTCTTTCTCACAATTTGGGTAGAGAGGTAACTTTTTTAAAGCATAAACAGACATAACCCAGCACTACATTTAACATTATAAAAAGTAACGTTTTCGGCTAGTCATACAGCCCTTTTCCAGACTATAAGAAAAATATTTTTAAAAGAACAAACACACAAGTGTTAAATTAACCATAGTGTCAAAAATGAAACAAAATGTTTCAATAAATCTCTCAATTTTTTGAATAAGTCTGTGACCCACCTCAAAATGTTTCTATGGCCCACCAGTGAGCCATGGCCCACTGGTTGAGAACCGCTGACCTAATCTTTACATCCAGAGAAACGTAAACCCCAAATTTTTTTGAAAAGTATAACAAATTAACTAGCCTATAACAGCCTTCTTGGGATGAAGATATCAGCATCTGTCTCGAAACCCTTGATGAGATATCTGGCGTGTTGGTGTTGACTGTAAGTAACAAAGTGTGATGCATTGAGCAATGAGCATGAGCACTCAACATATAAAGAATACGAGTAGTTGCATACAAAGTGGGTGATACATAAAATGTTTTTTTTAGTCAACTAGGCTACCGTAATTTAACCGCTGCTGCGGCTAATAACAATTTCTTCTCAATATACAACAACGTTAATTTTGTAAAACGAAATAGGTTACAGACAAAAAAAATCAAAACAAAATTTAACAAAGTAGGTTATCTGATTTTATTGTATTGCTTTCAGAGTTACTTAAGTACAAAAAACGAAACACCCGAGGAGATTTTTGTTCGGTTTTTAGATTGTGTATGAATGCATTGCAAAATAATAGCAAGCTTACACTACCAACAGAAAAACACAAAACTTGGTTACATTACTTTTTACCACACATGTCGCTGATAAAATCATCAGACTGCAGACAATAACCTCTCCCAAGTTTTGTCTCTTGGAAATAGTAAGTAGCCTACAGTACGAGGATACTGACCACATTTTTAACAAGTGAGATTTGTACTTTTTACATTTAGCTTGCTAAAAGGCTATTTGATTCAAGCATGCAGATGTACGCATCATGCGTATTTTCCTTGATAAATGCGTGATGTTAAGAAATATAATATTCCAACAAAGTGTACAGAAATTGAAAAGTTTGTCTAACTTGGTAAAGTTTGAGACAAATTGCATTAACTTTTTTACTCTATATGGATAACCAAGCTATCCTTCGGTGCATAAAAACAATAAATAATATTATAGGTAAACCTATCTACAGTAGTGTTTATAATGCTTCATGAAAAGATCAGCTAATTAAGTTTTTTAATAATAGCCGTTCTACTAAGTTATTTGGCAAAAATAAGTTCACTTTTATTTTTGCTTTCCCTCCACCTTATCCATGTTAGCCCTGATACACCTCCTAATATGAGGCAGGCACCTAACATCTCCAAAACGCTCGGAACGAGTTGCAGTAAGGTATGTTCCAGGACAATGCTGACCACCAGATCGGAGTTTTGTCCTAAAGCCACCAGAGCAGGATGAATCAGTTGAACAGCACTGTGAAAAATGAAACATAACTTGGATAGCGTTAACGTAAAACAGGAGAGCAACTTTTGTTATCATCTATTCCATGGTTTCTTGAAGAATTTGCCTAAAGTAGGCTACTCAAAATTGGCCAAACACCAAGCAATAATTTAATTTTGTTTTTGAAAAACATTCCACAGATAACAGGCTAATCTCCTTTTTGCAAGCATTTGAAAGTTTATTTAAATATAGATAAGTGTAGGCCTACATTTTTTATTAATTGGATGTATTTTACAACTTTTTATTTTAGGGATTTGAAAAGTAACTATTATCGAAACAAATACATTTGCCCACCTATTGGACGACCATGTTGCAAGTGATGACGTAAAACACACAGCTAATGTGTAAGCGACACCAGCAGCAGTTGGAGGCCATTCTACCGGCCGGACAAAAAATAAGAATATGGTTACCACCATAGTCAACGTCGAGTGGTAAAATACGATCATGAATGAATGCAGAGAACCTATGTAGTATAACAGTGAAAGTGAGTTGAACATATCAAAGTGATACTAATTGCGTAGCTACTAGCTTTTATTAATTTAAATCATAAGAACAGATTGAGGGCATTGTGTGGATACACGATAAACATGAACTACTTTACAATCAATTGAATTTACAAAACTCTGCAATGCAAGATCGATAGACTTTCTTCTCCGTTTGCACTTCTGTGCGTTTTATTCTGGAGCGGGGGTTTATCTTTTCATCGCTTCAGAGTAGCGTAGCCTACATACTGATGAGTGGTTGTCAACGTCGAGGATATAGGCACAGAGCCCGACTGTTTTTAGTCTCTATTCTGCCTGTTTAAAATCCATTTAAAATTTCAATATTTATGGCGAGTATTGGCTGAGAAAAAGCTTCCATTAATTTTCTACAACAAAAGTAATTGTGTACGTCGTCCAGGATGTATTAGGGCGGTGACCGTAAAGTTTGATATGTCGGATGCTTGCTAAACATACAGTACGGTTATACGGTATATCGTCCTTACGCATTAAAGTGTGTTAATATAAAAAGTAAGTAAAATTTAAGTGAAGCAGTGAGATTTCTTGCTCTTTTCGATCCGCCTATGCAAGTCTTACCTTTCAAATGGCGCACAGTAACCATTCCGAGACTTCTTGTGATTCCAGCAAATACAATTAACACATATCCATATATGTTGACGATGACACGATTGTCAGACATTCCTTTCGGTACAATGTAGTCGTCAGAAGTGGAAGTTAAGCTCGAAGCTACAAATCACAGATTCAAAAACATCGATCAACACCATAAGCATATAACATTGCAACTTATGTATAGACCAGACTACAGCAGTTCGGCTCATTATCATTATGTTCCTTCCTCGTATTGAGGGCTGGATATAATGCGACAGTTAGGCTATCATTGTAAAACAAATGCCACGTTGTGCATTTACAGATGCAAAAACTATTTTTATAATATCACAGGCTTACAATTATTATGCTCTTGCATTGTGTAAAGGTCATTTGCGATGTAGTATGTAGTCAAAAATCGTTGCTATGCCTATGGACCCACTGCACTGGATCGTCATGTTCTAACATTGCCCTCAAGTGCATTTATTTTTAAGAAATTGTCATCGCTATAAGTTAAAGTGTGCTAGCTAAATGTAAATAGTATATTTAAATTTTTAACTAATATACTTTTAAGACGACTGTGCCTGACTGAAGACAAACTTACCACAACCTACCTATTATGCAAGCGATACCAGTTACACATGTTGTAACCGCTATAATGTCTTTCAGCAAAATAGTTTCATGTGTTATGAGAAACGCAAACAGGATTGCAAAGATTGTTCTAGATGCCCCTCTTGTGGCAATAGCATTCCCAGGAGGAACAACACTGAAAAAAATAGTCTAAACAAAAACTGTGTCTTGTGCAGAATTTTTTATCACAAACTACTTCTGTGATATCAGTATTACTATTAGATTATTTTATTATAACTAGTATTATTGTTACTTTTATGAACTTCAGTAATATTATTAGTAGGTTATAATGAGTAGGCTTTAGCTTGTTATTATTATTAGGCTACTTAGCACTGATGATTAAAACAGTTTAGTTTTTAAAACCTTTGCCGAACATAACTTTACTGTACTGTATTATGTACAAACAACTTTATTTTATAATATCTACTGATGTACCGTCGGTGTATAGGCTCTTCAGGTTAACATTAATCTTAACCTTTGGCTGTGACTATATTGTAACAATAGTTTTCATTTAGATCAATCAATTTTTTTTTACTGCATCTGATGTGTGATGTGTGTTATCCAGGGCTGCAACCTCGAAAGACTTTTTTGCGATTATTATCCAAATATTGAAAAATTTGAATTTTTCGTTTTTAATTCCTACCAAGGTTGAATTCGATAAATTTTTCATCGATTTTGATTTCGTAGGCTACTCAGTAAAAGGTACTGGATTCTTTGAATTTGGTGATAATAACGCCTTCAAGCTCATTCGGATGATGATGATTTTTAATCTTGATAAACCACTTTCGAAAATTAGCGATTCCGTAAACTCAAACACAACAATTTTTTCCTGGTTTAATTTCAAGGATTTGATTCTGTCCCTTATGGCAAACAAGTCGGAGTTTTGTTACAGCACTGCTTTTTACATAGGCTATATTTGTTGCATTTCTAACTAAACCATGCACTTCCACATGTTTGTTTAAATTTTTCTGTAACTCCTGAGCTACTGCGGGGGAGGGTGACTATTCTTCACACAATCACACCCGTTGGTCGACGTTGCCTTACATGCGAGAGTGGGAGCTCCCGATGTTGGGTTGCTCAGCGAAGGTAAGTCGACCTTTGTGTTCTACCAGAAACAACTTAGATTTGCGGTACCGAAATATAGTAAAATCCCGAAAGCGGATTTAGCTGTTTCGTGCCACATACTACAAGCAATCTACTGCATAACATCAATTATCTGATTACAATAATGTAGCTCATACATTATTGCGGAAGCCAACTGGAGCAAATTTTGTAAAAACGCAACAAATAGATCTACTCATTAACAAAAGCTTACTTGAAGGCTTCGAAAGACGACATGGTTGCAAGCGCGTAGCAAACCGCAATCAAGATGCAGAACCACACTTTTCCTTCCGGAGGACGAAATGAAATTTTTTTTATTGCGGATGTTGTTCCAAATAGTACCGACTGAAAGAAAAATAACATTTGCAGAAAATTTGTAAACAAAGAAAGGTGAGGTAAGGCAATAACTACCGAACTTTGTAATATGAGTAAATCCAAAACTACATCTCAATGGCTTATGTCAGTGACGCATATAGCTTACTGTAGGTAAGGATGGCTGGTTTAATTTATATCACCTATTCAATACCACTTGAAAATATGATAACTGTAAGATAACATGAACTATTAAAATTTTTTCTTGTTGCAATTTACTTTGAATCATAGAAAATGTTAAAGCAATTAGACTACTGTAGGCTACAGTACAGTGGTTCATTTGCTGAAGTATTCTAAATATCACTACACAATAATCTGTATATATATACAGTATATAATAAGCTACCTAACCTGAAAAACACTTCGAACAAAAAGAGTCTCCACTGATCCCACTCCATTTTCTCCTGCAAGTCTTACAAACACACCAGTTAAACCGTACATCACACCAGCTCCAATGATAGCAAGAATAAGTCCTTTGGTCATATCAGAGTGTGAAGAAGAAGAAGACGTGTTGGATGGTTCAAGTGGCTTTGTTTCATCAATTGACATGCCACTCTCGAGCGAACAGGAAGAAGACCATTGATCGTGCAGCAAGCCGCGATGATGAGTGACAATATGTTGTTGGTTTCCGTTTTGATTTTTCAGATTCGATCCCTGATTGTTTTTATCTTGAGATAAGCTGGAGCACACTAAAAATGTGTTAATTCAGTAAATTAAAAAAATAATAATTTCCAATTTCAACGCATCTTCAGTGACGATATATCGCAATGTTTGTCGATGACCGTACGCTTGGGTCGAATGTTTTCAAACAAACCTTCATTTGCAGTTGCAATTTTTACGCTAACATCAGTCGCTTACTTGTTAACAATTATTAATTATATCAGCAATTGTCAGGCTTAATTAATCTACAAGTTGGTTGGTTTTTGCAGTGATTTTACATAACTTAATAGCTAAACCGCAAAAAAAGCAATCGCTAAATCTTCGAAAAATTATTCCCTATAAGAGGAGCAGCTGAGTGTAACTTTATAATCCTTTACAGGAAAACTTATTCCATACAGGATACAGCCTACCGCAGTATAGCAATAGCCTACGATTATTAGGCTAGCATACTACCAGTAGCAACACTTTTTGCTGACTCAGAGGGTCGGTTATTGTCGTCGATATTCGAAATTTCCAATTCATCTTCTCGGATAAGAGGAGTTTTTTCCGTAGATTGTTCAATTTGTTTCTGTCTGCATATATTTTGTTAGTTTAAGAACAGTTTCACGATAAAAAAAAGGCTTCCATTGCTGATCAATCGACTACAAAGTAGTCTACCAATGTAAAACAAGTAGCTTACAATTCTACAATTTCAACCACTCTAAGGTATTTTTGTTTACTCGCCAAAACCATTCCACTACTACTATACTAGCACCATACTGTGCAGTGTGCATTATATTCATGTTAAATGTGCTGTTGTTAGACTACGGTACTGACAACTTACAAAATTCTGAATCTGAAAACCAACAACTAAAAATATTTGATTCTTTTATGTCGTTTTTTTTAAAACATAACGTAACTGTTAAATTAAAACTCAATTTATTTACCAATCATAAAAATTAAAACATTGGAGATGTAACTATACTTTACAGCAAGGATATCTTTCACTAAAACACGCATAAATAATTTAGCCGACGTGTCAGCACATTACAATATACTGGTATAGGTTACCTTAGCAATCCCATTTTGATACGAGTCGGCTTCTCTTGTGAATTCATTTTGAACAATCTTCACTGCAAGTAAATTTAGTTACAACTGGTTTTATTGCATTTGCAAAACAAACGGGTCTAAGACTGCAAAACTACGTCCATCTATAACTTATTATTAAACCGAGGTAGTCTACGTGAGCGTTAAAATCCAATCATCTTTCTATCCTTTTCAACTTCAAAAACTATAAAAGGGGTTACCGAATAGCCTTAGCCTATAATCTTGGTTTCATTAAATCTACAGGATTAATACAAAAATGAAGTTTTTGACTATTTTTTGACACTAATTTTTTGCAGATAGGATCTTTTATGAATTAATTAAAACTCTCAATTTTTGTCGGATACGTAACTCTTGTTCTGATTTATATAGGCTGTTTGAAAATTCAACATCTATTAAAGTAAACTTCCGACAAAATCTTAGTCTACACAAAATTCAAGAAAGAAATTGTAAAATCTCCGCAATTAAAACCAATCCACCATCCCATTAAACACAGAAGTCAATGACCGCCATCTTCTCCACACGGTAATCCTTCACGCACAACATCTCACTTGTCAACGCTTGCCTTCCAGATGCCTTTTCTCCAAACACACTGCGGCCCTTCATGAAAGCCACACTGACCTTATGCAATCATGAAGAGACTGCTGGAAAAACACCTCACGACCCGATCAGCTTCAAGTATCACTAGATGCTAACGTACTACGTGGTTCAGACAAGCCAAAAAAAGAATGGGTGACACTAAATCGCCTCTGTCCCCGTGTCGGTCGCTTGAAACATAATATGTTTTGTGGAGTTTGTGTAACTTGCCAACCTGCACCCTTGCACTTTGGAAAAACTCAAACAGCACAGCCCATCATGCATCATTGTGCATTTTTTCGATCTGCAAGACATGTGGACCTCATAGACCCTAACATTGGGAGAGTGTACTAGTTGCAACAGTTGATGGGTGCTATCTGAATTGCTGTCTCATAAGCAAGAAAGATCTCATCAACATCGCAGTCCAAATTTTTCATTTACTGGGACAGATCGATGAATACATTGATACTTAAATGATATTTCAAACACAATTCACCTAATATACTACAGTAGCCTATAGGCTACTATTCAATGTTTGATCTGAATGTGATGTTTACTGTGATACTACGTTTCCTCAAACCATACCGAGACAGACTTTTCTCTCTGTCAATATGTTTCAGAATCTACAGTTTACAGCATAGACTTTACCTTCTTTTTTACCGTGTATAATTAAAGCGACGGATGTAACATAGTTTAGCAAGCTTATAATTTATTTATGCTTCTTGCTTGACGTTGCATTTATGACTGTAGTTTGTCTTACAGCTCAACACAAGATTTCTCGAAGCATCTCTTTTGATGTAATCGATAGTTTTGGTATTAGGATTCGAGACATTTTTTTTTCATAAACTTACAACAACTTCATGAGCTACCAAATGAAATCACGAGCAAGCTATTCCTTCTAATTTGCTCTGTTGCAAACATAAGCTCACGTGGCTTGCTTGATGAAATGTTGATTATTTTTAAAGACGATGGATCATCAAGAGTAGCGTTGACAAGGGGAGTTTGTGGAGCACTTTTAGACCTTGGCCCGTGATGATTCTAGTGGTTCGTAACTTTTCCAAAGGACTCGGGAACCAAAAGAAACCACGGCGTATCTTTAGGATTTACCTGTAGTGCATTTTTTTAGAAGTGTTTTAATTTCGGAACGGCAAATTTTATTGGAACCGGAGCCCAATTATCCTCTCAACGACCATGACCATCAAAGAAATATAATAAATAAAAGAAATTAAAGTTTCTTGCTGTGTTTTGCACAAACTTTATTACTTGCCTTGCGCCGTAACTAATGGTGCTGTTCTATTCAGTAAGACAAGGAAACTTAAAAATTAAAATAAAGTGAAAAAATAAATACAAACATATGTATAGGCCTGTCTCATGGTGCAAGACTTCTTCCTCCTGTGAATGTGGTGCCGAGGAACAGACCACAGACCACATCATTAATGACTATACCATCTTCAAGCCACCTAACGGAGTGGAAGGTCTGAGCATCAATGATGATGGAACTAAGGCTGGCTGCTCTTTAGTAGCCTTCCAGTGTAGTTCGGAAACATCATGAATCTTGGCTGTCAAAAGGGGTTATAGGCGAATTCTTCGTAAACAATTCTTCGTAAAGCAATTCTTCGTAAGCAATTCTTCGTAAAACAATTCTTCGTAAACAGTTGTTGGTGAAATGAAATCCGTAAAAGAATTTTTCGTAAAGCATTTCTTCGTATACATCAAATCTCCATTGCATGCACGAATAAATGCTTTGGGAAGAATTGTTTTACAAAGAATTAACTTTACGAAGAATTGTTTTACGAAAAATTGCTTACGAAGAATTGCTTTACGAAGAACTGTTTACGAAGAAAACGTCGGACACCGTCAAAAGGATAGATCCTGGGCCCCAGAGGCTCACACGACGACGCGACGACGATGATGGTGCAAGAGAGGGTTAGTTTTTACGCATTTATTTATTTCAAATAAAAAAGCGTTGTGAAGTCATGCCATTTCGGCAATATGTAAAGCTATAGGTGCTTCAGAAGGGTTACTGATTTCTATACTTTCATTTGTTAAAAAGTCTAAAGCCTTTCTTTCAGCAAGTACGCCCATCCAATTTATTACACCCTGGGTAGAGGTAAGCGATGTTTATGAACAACCAGCATAAGCCGGGAGTCGAAACAGATTTGTTTTATTGGAAAGCTAGCGCATTAACCCGTTGCGCCATCCCACAGCACCGCACAAAAAAGACTAAACATACCGCATCAATAAAACCTATATTTATATAGTGTGCAAAATTAAAAGATTAAGTAGGCTATTATTCATTTACAAAAAGTAGTGCATTTGTTTGCTTGTATTTTTTTAAATCTATGGCCCATTTAGCCATTAGCCTGCTCAATGTTTTAGCCTGAGTTTAAATCTAAATAAAACAAATAATAAAAAAATATTTTTATGAACACTGTATATGGTTCAAAATTAGCGGGGCAGATATAAAAATTTCAAATTTTGTTTGAGCTATGTGCACTTTAATTTTTAAAAACTCAGTACTTTTGTCTTTGCGCGAATACGATGGTAGTTCTATTAAATTTTAAAGCAACTTCTGCATTCGGCTGATCTCAAGGGTAAAAAATCTATAAAAAGCATGATTTCGATTTGTAAGAACTCGTCATTACCTAATCAACGCGTCAACACAAAAGCATTACCAGGAAAATCAGCATTTTTGCAGTTTTGCTGAAAGATTTGTTTTCTTTTGTCACTCATTTACCGCCCAATGGATTGCACCTATGTTTTGTTGAACTTTTTTTTTCTTTCGCTTTTTGTTTCTTTTTCGTTCGCGCAAAGCTAAGAGCTCAAAATAAATAGTATATCAGGTGTAGGCTACATCTTGCAAATTTAATTTTTTTTGTATTTTATACAAATTAGTAGTGGTGTAACATTACATTCTGATTATATTCACAGTGCCTTAAAAAAAAAGGTAGGCTGCATTTGGTAATGCGAGTTCGTTTTCTCATTTAGACATAGGTTCCCGTAAAGAGATTCAAAAATTTATACGCCTGCTCGCTACCACATGAGCAGGAGAAAGATATCACATACAGAATTAATTATTAAAAGAACCAATTTTCTGAACGATTCTGTGGATTGAAATCGATCGATATGCAAAATTGTAACTTATTTACTGTGACTTACCTTTAATTCTTAATTTAAACTCCAATCAATGTTTAGTAAAACGAAAAGAAGACCGACATCCGCTTTAATCATTCTGAAAACGATAATAGCCATCATGTTCACGCTTATAGCCTACTGTAAGCCCACGACATTGTCACCGTCTATTTTGCTTACAAAGTTTTTAAACATTTTTGGGCATTCCTAATACACGACGTTTTATCAACTTTAGATTGACCGCTGAAAGGGATAGGCTGGCTATAACGTAATAACTACGTAATATACATTTTGTCTGCTCCTTTAGCTCAGTCGCGCCCGACATCATGAACGAAGAAACCTCCAGATCAAGCGGCGCTGTTTCGACTCTCTGGATGTATGCTTGAAGCAGCTTGAGCAATGCATTTCAGGACTGCTTTCCATTCAGCGGCACCTAGGGGGTGGAATAATTCACATACAACAAATTTTCAACAACTTCACTTTGCCAATCTCGACAGCCGCGCTTGCGTACGCGGTTTAAAGCTTCTACAAGTATTCGAAACTGTCAGGAAAGTCCTGTCATGGGCTTTCTAACCAGCTCAGTAGCCGAGTGGTTTTCGCCTTCGGCTCTGGTGCTGGTAGATCTGAGATCGATTCCAGGTCGGGTCAAACCGAAGACTTTAAAAACGGTACCGATTGTGTTCTATCCTGCATAGCGCAGTGAGAATGAGTCGGGTAATAATGTGGTAACATCGTAAACCTGATATAAAATTAAAAATGAGTCCTGTCGCTAAAAGACCTTAGCTGTTGTAGAGCGACAATAAATAAAACCATAACATTATTATCATGGGCTTTCTCAATCCGAGAATAAAGATTCAAACCAACCAAACATATTTTAGAAGAAAGTCTGAGTTTCAGACAAAAGTTTTTAAAGGTATAACGCATATCAAGCAATACAGTTTCTTGCATTGTCTACTTATTGCTTGTTTTTGTTGTTGAAGGTTGTCGAATTAAGTTGTTTGCCACTTTTGCTTTAATTTTACTATTTGTCACATGTTATGACTAAGGATGTCCAAAGTCCGGTCCTCTGGCCAAATCTGGCCTGCGATACGTTTTTGTATAGCCCACGCCTGTTTTTGCGCAATGTGTTATTTTTGGCCCACAGCCACATAGAAATCATACCAATTTAACTTGTATTTTTTTTAAATTATTGAAGACAACGTTTTCTCACAGATTTTGCACTGAGTGAGTTGTAATACATGTGCATGAGTTGTAATATATTATGTGCATGCATTAAACATGTGTGTTATTGCTGGTAGGTCCGCAAAATAATGCATGCCTTAAATTGGTCCGTAGTGCGAAAAAGGTTGCCGATCCCTTTTCTAGAAAACTAAGATAGGTCACACATGGCCACCTGGAGATGGCCACCATCCACCATGGCTACCACATAGAACAAAGTTTTGATTTGACTGTTCTATATTGTCGAAATCAGCAAAAAAGACGAAAAGAAATTGCGCTTTAACAAACATGGACCATACTTTATTTCTGCATTGAAAACTTGCGCTATTGTTATTCACTTTTTTCTGCATGAAACCTGATGAGTGATGAGGCTCCAGCTCACCTGCAGGTAATTGAGCTTCACTGCGACGCCGAAGCCGACGCAGCACCTTTTGGTCGTGTCGTTTTACCAGTAGCTAGATGAAAACAAATTTCCAGAAATGCGAACATTTGCAAAAAAAAATGTTGAGCTAATGAGATTGTTTGGCTGGACATATTTGTGTGAGCAGACGTTCTCGGTTATAAACTTAAACAAAAATAGAAAAGTAGATAACTTACAGCAGTGGTTCCCAACTCGTTTTTAAGGCGACCCATTTTAAAAAAAAATTCAGTTCGTTAAAATCTTGCGACCCAAGCAAATTGTCGTAATATTTTAAAAGCCATACAAGATTGTGTTGACAAACAGCACACAAACAGCACTACAAAAGCAGTAACTTTTTCCGAAGATAATATGTTTATCAAATCACTAATGAGATAGCTGTGCTGGCTTGCTGTCAGTGAGTTTTTGAAATCGAGGCATTAGGCTATTTTGCTTAGGCATAGCCGCATGTCGGCTTTAACTTCCAGCCGGTTTCGCTGTTCAGTTTTCAATACACACATGGCGCTAAATCCAATCATACAAAGCCAAGTTGTTGCAAATGGAATCTGTTTTTGAATCCCTAATTGTGAAATTGTGAGATATACTCTGTACATGGAAGCCCAAAAGTGGATGTTTGCAGAATCTTTGGGGTATTTGTCTTTGAAGGATGCAAAAGAAATACGGTTTGCTATTTCTATCGTTATGTCCATAAACTGTTCTGCAACATGGATGGAAAGTTGAGGCAGATCTTTTCCAACAAATGGATCAATTATCCAATCATTTTGGTTATTAAGTGTTAGAGATTCTCCATATTAGTGCACAAACTTTTTGGCAAACTGTTCCAAGTGTCTAATTTTCGTTTGCTTAATATCAACTTCATTGCCACAGATATATTGCGTTAGCTGAGGAAATATATTGTACTCATCTTTGGTGACATAACTTTTCCAGGATATGAGTTTTTTGTGTTAAGCAGAAACTTTTGCGGCTCGATCAATCACCGTAAAACCGTTGCCTTGCATAGATAAATTTAGAAAATTCATAGAGTCAAATATATCGGCAAGGTAAGCAACGTTTGCCTTGAAATCTTCTTGCAAAAACTTCTTGGCTAATCTCACACAGTTCTGTTGTCTCAGGAGGATAGCAATCTCCTCTCGCAAATTACAAACTCGCTTTAGGACACGACCTCGTGACAACTATCGCACTTCTGTGTGCAACAGCAATGCTTGATAATAATCAGAATCCACAAAGACGAAAACAAATGCCGATTTAGTGGACTTGTTTTGATGAAGTTTACACACTTCACATCATTCAACACTTCGTGCAGCTCTTGAGACAGCTTTTTTGCAGCAAAGGCCTCTCTGTGGAGAAAGCAATAAGTCCGTACAGCACTTGGAGCTTTGTCTTTGATGCGTTTTACCACACCATGCGTGGTCCAACGTGTGGAAAACTTTGTCATAATAGTTTGTCCGACATAGCGTTCGTGACGTATAGTGCACGTTACAATATTATATCCCGTAACTTTGTCAAGTTAATTTATGTTTGAGACTGAAATTTTACTTGGGTTTACATTTAATAATAATAATAACAATAATAAAAGCAAAAACTGTTAAAACTTCTTGCACTACGATCATGTTACAAAGCTTTCCAATGTCTCGACATGAAACGCTTCATGACTAAGTTAGTGTTTATATTTTCCAGTTTTGTGATCGATCTCATCACGTTTTAAATTTTTTTTATTGTTATTTTTTTCGCCCAAGATACAACATGCCTGAAAAACAAGCGACCCAAAAAAATTATCAGGCGACCCAATTTTGGGTCGCGACCCATGAGTTGGGAACCACTGACTTACAGTATACTATATAGCCTAACTTATCATACCTGCATAATGCATATAGCTTTGATGCATAAAAATTACAGTACATTAATTACACAATATTACCAAAAATGCATCTTTTTTGCGCATAATAAAACTATTATCACAGATTGTTGGCCCTCGCCCCTCGGGCACTTCTGCATTACCAAATCTGGCCTCCATGAGAAAATTGTTTACACACCCCTACGTTATGTGATAGCTATGTATCTCTCGGAGTCGTGCAATATTAAATTCTTAATCTGAATGTATCGTTCTGCTATTCAACGAGATTCATGTTGAGAAATTTCATCATATTGCAAGAAGTTGTTTTTGGTTAGCAGTGTATGATGAAGTTGTGTTGTTGCTTTCCGAGCAGAGCGTTCTGTTGATTGCAGTTTTCGTGCAGTGTTGTGATACAATAGATTTTATCTTCAGATGTAGTTTACTGTATTGTAGTTAAATTGATTGATTGAATCTTTATCCTCGAACTGGGAAAGCTTCTTGCAGAGCTTAATCCTGGCAGTTTCGCATACCGGTACTTATGGAGGCTTTGAAATTGAATCACTGACACAGGCTACGGAGATTGACAGAGTGAAATTTCCTTTTGTTGAAGTGTTGTCGCCCAGTAAGTATTCCATCCATTAGATGCCGTTGAATGGAGAGCAGTCCTTATAACGTGCGTTGCTCAAGCGCACATCCCGAGAGTCGAACCAGCGCGGCATGATCTTAAAGCTTCTTAATTCGTTCTAGAAGTCACGCGCAAACCAACTGAACTATCGGGGGGGAACTAACTTTTTCTTGATGAAAATACAGCTTTGCGTCGAAAACATTCAATTTTTTTCGCATTAACCGTTTTTATTTTTATGAACCCAATCCAGGGGCTCTATCCACTTTTAGAATTCTGGCGGGGAGTGATTTTTGGACAGTGGGCTAAAATCGTCATAGTCATTTCAACAACAACTTTCAACTTGTCTTAGTCATTTCAACCACACCAATAAGTGGGGGGTGATCATCCCCTCACCCCCCCTTGGATAGAGCTCGTGCAATCCACACAAGAATAATTTCGTTTGCTGTAAAATTTGTATTGCAACAAATTGAACTTTTTCCCTGAGCTCTACCTAGAAAGCAAACAGAAAAGTTTTGCTAAAATCAACAAAATATATTTTAGTGAACAAGCTTCATTTCAAATCTTCGTGGATTGTGCAAATATTGATCGCTTTTGTATGGCAGTTGGGTGTCTTTTGTCATCATCAGCAAGTTAATTGAACGCTGCACGCACCACTGAAGCGTTAGTTGCATGGAAACAAGATCAATCATCCCTATTCGCCTTTGTTTGGATAAAACACTCTGTCCAATTGTTTAAGAAGGTCTGAGTTTCCTTTTTTTTGTGTTGAACATCTCAAGGTCTGCAATTTGCTTATGGGAACATAGAAAACTTAATAGAAAAACGTCTGTGAAAAATGTGAAAAAAAAAAGTTATTTATTTCCTTCTTGGTTGAGAAGGTGCTTTTACCATTTAAAGTAAAAGAAATCATTCCACTTCAAAAACTCAAAAAGTTTGTGTCTTAAAATAATTTTGTAATAAGTTACAACACTGATCCCGACACATGATATGCCACTCGCCAAAGTAAACCTCGTTGTTTTGTGTTTGTAGTTACTTGACTCGGACATGTTTTAAATTGCATAAATGACTCACGCAGTAAACGTATGCCATAATTATGTACCACCAATAAATTATGCCGCAAAAAAGATTTAATGACAAAACATTGTTTTCATTGACTCAAACAATCGAAAAACATCTATACGTCAAATCAGAAATCTAAATTGCTTACACAAATAATATTTTTATGCAGCTCCACTTGGTAGATCGCCCGACTCTCTCGCGAACAAAATATTTGCAGACAGTTCAAACAAGACAAAAACTGTCCGCCAAAATCTTTGTGTAAGGTTTTCAAACATCGATTCCCATTATTCATGCTGCAGTGCCATTGACTAGTTCCAGCAAACGTTTGCAGTTTGAAGGTTGGAATGTTCAGTCCAAACAGATAGAAAGTTCTAACTGTTAGAAGGTTTGGTTTGATTGTAACCTGGAATGAAAAGGTGTTTTAAAGTAGACTATAATTTTTAGTACGATATAGAAGAAATGCTTGTTTTTGTTAGATATACGAGTAATGTATAATCTCGTATGTGGTAATATTGATTTTGCTTATACAATTTCAGAAGTTAAAATAAGACAAAGTTAATTAAAAGGTTTGCAAGTTTAAAAATACTCCAAAACTGCTCTCCATATACATTGAAGTACCTTTCAAAAATTGAAAAAAAATGTTTTCATTTGATGACGTAATTGAAGACATCTCAGGAACAGGAAGATATCTAATCATTTTAGCATTAATAGTAACTTCCAGCAGTTTTCCGAATGCCTTCTTTATGACAATGACAGTATTTTCAGGTAAATCTTCCTACACAATTTGTTTTCTTTGTTTTTATGCAAATAGTTGTTTGTGAATCCTTTATTTATTTCCGATTTATTTATTGAAAAATACATTTTAATCAAACCCTTCTCAAGGCTACTTGAGTTCAAATTGCTTTTATAGCACAACCGTCAAATATTTGACAAAGTTTTGTTTTTCGAGGCTTGCTTGTCGGTAACTATGCTATATTTATTTGAGTTGTGAATATATCAACAAATATGTGATCACAGGTCAGTAGCCAGCTTATGGTAGTCTAATTGCATTTTAAGATAATTCACATATTGCACACGTACTTTCACAAAAACAATACAGTAAAAGGATGGCAATACCTTAACCATATAAAATTGGGCTGCATAGAAAAATTGAAACCCAGAACTTTAACGATTAACATTCAAAACTTTACATATTTGAAGCACACTTATAATTTTGGAAGGTTGCTAAAGTGGTTGAATTATCTTTCAAGGAAAATGCATTCTACTTTTATAGATGGTTAGCCATTGCGAACATACAACCATATTTTACTATTTGAAGCTAACCCAAGATATGAAGCAATGATCACTTTGAGAGCAACATTTTCAAACAAAATAGTTCTTGATATTTGTAAGTTGTTTTTGTTTACTTTTGTTTTTGTATTTTTAAGTTGCCACCCCAGCTACAAGATGCCGCGTGGTGCCGTACGATAACTCCACTCTCTTTCCAAACGTCACAAACGAGGTTATCAATAAGGTTTTCATTCCATGGAGCCCACTCACTGAAGTAAATATTTACTTTTTTAAATTCTTTTTGGCTCCAGGAGACAGGAGATTCTGCAATCAAACAATCTTCTGTTTGGCCAACAGTACTTTATGAAAAAGATTTGATAACTTTTGCAAAAAGTCAAAGCGACGAAGTTGATTGTATGAGCAATATTAAAAGCAGTGCAATTGAACCAAATATTTTATGTAGCTTGTTTGGGAACGTTATGCTTTTACAACATTGGGTCGAATGCAAAAAATGCTTTTAGCTAACAACAGTTTCAGTAAGATTTTTTACTTTTCTGGCATTTCAGAGCCAGCTTGTGTGACATCATTTTGTGTCATACCTATTAACCGGCTCCGTTAATATAGTTTCGGGAGAGAGTTTGCTTTTTATACCAAAGACAGGCAAGACACAACAATACCACAGGGTTGAGCATTACAACAGTATATATTTTTTACATATTTACAAAATAGTTTAACATTCAAACGTTTTCGGCTTAACCTAAGCCCTCATCAGGAATATGAAAATATTGATAAAATGCAATAAATTTCAATGATTTTCAACGTTAATAAATTTCAACGTTAATGATTTTCAAACATTTTTTCTTCACTAGCCTTATCGTTTAAAGTTATTTTCCCCCAGATTGCAGCAAGCAACGCAAATAAGAAAAAACATTTTAGGCAACTTATGTCTCAGGAAGCATTTATAAGCAGTTGTTTTGAAAACTGCATGGGCTTGTACAGTAGATGTTGTCATAAAACTTGACATTTTGCATATTTGTGGACTGTACTAGAAACTTTCAACCACTGACTCAGAACCGGTCACGGAGATTTTCAGAGTAAAATATCCACTTGTTAAGAGTGTTGTTAACTGTAAATTATTTCATTCACTATGTATAGCCTACCCCTGAAACAAGAGCTATTCTTGAAAGAAGAACTTTCATCAGATTGCTTAGCCGAATGGACGCGTCTTTATCCTTTAATAAATTTTTGAATTGTCATGATCCTTAAAATGGGATTAAGTTAAAAATTTATTTACAGAATTACGATTCCTGTGCGATGAAGGTTTATGACAGCTTTGCTCACAAAATAAATTTTACCGATATTCTGGATGACCTTCGCAACCAAACTGCAACGGAAATCCCATGTCCACATGGTTATGTATATGATCACAGCGTCTTTGAGAATACAGCAATCACCGAGGTAGTTACACTGACTCTCGTGATAATGTCTGTTAGCCTACTAATCTGTTTGTTAAATAAAGTTGTAAACGGGTAAAGGCAAAAATGAGATTTAAATACACGTAGCTGCTGGCACGTATTTCCCTGCAATTCTTTTACATTAGCTCCGATCAAAAGCAAATTTCTTGGGTTGTGTAACTTGAATAACATCATCTTGGTGTTGTTATACAACAGTTACATGAAAAATACCAAGAATGCTTTGAGTAGGTTTTTGCTTTACTATGAAGATTTAATACCTTTTTCGAGCCATCAACTATAATTTCCAACAAAGAAAACTATTCCACATAGGCTTCTTGTTATTTTTTCAGTGGGATCTGGTATGCGACAAAAGAATTCTAGCTGCAATGTCTAACTCCTTGTACTACGTTGGTGTATTTTTTGGCTCCGTAGTTGGAGGGATGCTTTCTGATAGGTATGCCACAGGCTATTTCACTCATTGCAATTTTTTTTTTTCAATTTAAATACGTTTGTACGCTATAAAATGAAATAAATAATATAAATGGACTTCTGAATACTAGTGAATTGACAATACTTTTACAACTTGTATTTCATGACTGCAGGTTTGGACGGGTGATTACCTTTCGGATCTCAGCATTGTGTGGCCTCTTAGTGGGATGCATCGTCGCTTTTTCTCCTAACATTTACGTCTTCAGCATTCTGCGCTTCTTACTAGGCGCGGTATATTTTCCCATGATAGTGAGCGGGTATACATACAGTAAGTAAATTAACTCTTTCTTCACCTGCCATTTTGAGTCTTCCCTTTTGTTTTATCCCACGACCCACGTGTCCCATATTGACTGCAGTACGTTTGATACAGTTTTTACAATATATACCCTGTTACGCTTCTATGCCTATACGTAGCGCCGTTTAGGAGTTTAACTGTTGGATATCAGAAATGGGGTGAATCTGACGGCTCAGTTATCTGACAAGAAACTGGCAGATAAAGCAGCACTGGCTCTATTTTTAGGGTGTGCGCTTGAGCAACACATTTCAAGAACAATTCTTTACGCAGTGGTACGTAGTGGATGGGATAATTTACAAACAATAATTCAACAAGCGCAAACTTCGCTCTGTCGCACTCTGTGACCAGGCCTGCATCAATGGTTACAAGCCTCTACAAGTATCTGCGAAACTGCCATAATTAAGCTTTCAAAAAAGCTGTCTCAGTCCGAGGATAAAGATTCCCACAATATTATTGATCTGCTTTTTTTATTTTTCATATGGGGTTCAAATGGTATGAAATCGTTAATCTGGAAAGTGAAATCCATCTTATGTCAAGTCTCTAAGACTAAACCATTTACCCCTTCAAGTTATTATGTATACTACTATTTTATAATGCATTCGATTACGATAAAAATAAAATAGAATCAAGTTTGATTGATTAAGATTAGTTAATATTTCCTGTGTAGTAGTGGATAAGATATTTTTCTTACAGTAGATTGCTTTTAACAGTTGAATTAAACGCTGATCTACGTTATATTATACAGTAGTTGAAATCTCAAGAAAAAAGTGGAGAATTACATTTGGAGTGATGTACAACGGAATATTCGGCCTGGGTTGCATAATATTAAGTGGGATTGCATACAATTTTACAGCCTGGAGAAGTCTACAGCTGGCGGCTAGTGTTATCGGATGTGTTCCTGTGTTTCTTTTGTCTTGGTTACTTCCAGAATCCCCAAGGTTTTTTCACATTTTTATGACTAATTTCTAATTTCGTCCATGACAAAAACTCCATCCAGAAAATCCTTATTACAAGATGTAGTGAAGCAATTTACTACCAACCTAAGCATGGTGTTAGTATTATATTTTGATGATACATTGCAATAGTAAATCCTATAAAAACAGGAAAAAATCTCATCAATATGGTAGTTGAAGTACAATAGCGTTAAACTTATTTTCTCGTCACACATGGAAAAAGAGGTAGCTTGCTTGTTAGGCTATACGTGGAAAACAATAAATTCAAGTCCAATCACACAAATTATAAAGTGCTTCTTTAAATATAGCGCTGTCTAACAACTGAACTTACAAACACAACGTAACAAAATTTACATACTTATTGCAGTATGTTTTGCATGGTCAGGATGTGTAGATGGTGCAGCCACAGTAGCAAAGGGAATTAGGAACCCCTCTTTGGCTGTGCTGTTGTGCACATAAACTTGTCTTTGCAGATGGTTGTGTGTCCAGGGAAGGATTAAAGAAGCTAAAACCATATGCGAAAATATAGCTCGACGTAACAACACAAAGCTCAGCAACAAAACATGGAAAGATGTAGAAGAAGAGTTTAAAAGCTTCGACCAGCAACAAGAAGTAAAATGATTGTAAATTATTTCATTAAGGCTACTAGGTAGCTTACAAGAGCTGTAGGTCTATCTCAATAACTTACTGCATGCACTGTAATATGTAACAAATGCTTATGGATAACAAAAGACATAGCTTAAGCGTGCAATAAAAATGAGGTTGGGTGTGCTGTGTGCATTAATCTTGACAAACTAAGAAAATTTTTGGCATTGTCATGTTTGTAGAAATTTTAAACTTATATTTCTAATTCAGTAGCCTACTATGCGAAAGTACATATATAAAGCCTACATTGCATTCTTTTACTGGGCAGCAACTTATTTTTGAGCATTATTTACGTACCAACAACCAAAACCACATTGCTTTATCACTGCACAACACGCTCAATTATGTGTGTCTACATATTGCATTTATTTTAGACATCAGATGATAACTTGTCTGTGGCAGCAAAAAGAGGAAAACGTTTTCTTCTGCGTGAATTTATCCGAAAGCCTTACACACGATATATGATTTGTGGAAACATGTGTGTTTGGATGGTCACGTGGTACGTAAATGTAAACGATTAAACTCTCTTTGTTACAATAGTTCAATACAATAACGTTGTTTTAATTTTTTTTTATTTATATGAACTAAAAGCTTAGCTGATAGAAACTGTTGGTAAGGTAGTTTATACAGTAGCTTAAAAAAAATACCTGTCAATAACACGTAGCTTATACAAATCAGTTAACCTGCAAATGTGTTTCTTTTTTCTTTATCAACATTTATAAAACTTGTAGGCTATAGCAAATGATGCGGAAAAATTTAATTCCGGTAAAGACGGGGCCTCAGTCAGATGGGTTCGTTAAGCGCCAGTGAAGGGGGTAATCAAATCAAAATGAGGTAGAAAAAGACTTAGCCTAACTATAGACCTAAATTTAAAACACGCTTTATCATCAAGAAAATAATCTTTTTCGAAGGAAACTTCAGCACGTGTTCTTCAAGTTTTGCAAATTAAAAAGCCTCAAAGCGAAAAGCCCATTTTCTTATCAAACACAAATTACTCAACAATATGCCAATGTAGGCTATCAAGAAAAACATTTTTTTTCAGTTTAGTCTATTATGGGCTGATCCTAAACAGTGGATCTTTGGCTGGCAACGTGTACATCAACAATGCTGCAGGGGGATTAATGGAGTTCTTAGCAGATGCGTCTGCAATCCTTTGTATTGCGCTGATGGGATTTACCAAAACAACATCCTCGTCATTATTCATAGCGAGCATTTCCTGTTTGGTTTCTACAGTTGTAGGTCAACTGAGTGGAAATAATGCAGGTAGGCCGTATGTTTACCAGAACTTATACAAAACATAGCTTGCAGTTGCCTTCCAACTAATTTAAAAAACGTCTAACTTTTCTTGTCATATATAGACCAGCACATATAAACAACGAAACGTTCATACACTTGTATTGGTAGCTTTATAAATGTCACCCACTACTTCAAAACTTTTTTTAGTTTTTTTTTCTCACAGTAAATTACTTTTTCTTGGCTATTTTTTGCTGTGTACCGTACTGTAGAATTCAAAAGCAATTAATGTCAATTATTGTTCATTTCACTAGGTTTACGGACATTTGCCACTGTATTGGCAATGTGCGGGAGATTTGGATCCAGCTTAGCATTTGGTACCATAT
This sequence comes from Aplidium turbinatum, assembly GCF_918807975.1. Lineage (NCBI taxonomy): Eukaryota > Metazoa > Chordata > Ascidiacea > Aplousobranchia > Polyclinidae > Aplidium > Aplidium turbinatum. The sequence continues at coordinate 15,790,841 of NC_137480.1, read as the reverse complement.
ACTTACATACTGTTGAGATGTTTCCAACTTCTGGAAGGTAAAACAACTATAACCTGTTTTGACTTCTTTTTACTTTTTTGCCACTGCAAAAACTCAAATCTGCATGCATTTCAAATCGAACTACAGATGGGAGCAAGATTCTCCTATAATTATAGGCTATCAATGACGTAGCTAGAAAGAAAACTTGAAGGGGCAAAAGCAACTGTTGGGAGGGAGCAAACGTCATTCAACATGAATTACAACGGTGTTAAAACGTTGTAATAGTATTAAAACTTTTTTTATGAGGGGGGGGGGGTAAGATAAAATTTTGGGTTGGCGACGGAAGGGCCTCAAACTCTCCGTGTCTACGTTCCTGAGTTATATTGTAGGCTATATCTATTCTGTTTAAAATTGTCAATCTCAGATACAATTTTGATGACTTAAAAATAAAATTGCAAAGCATCTTCACATTATATCTGAAGCCACCCCTTGTTGTGTTTTAATTGATTATAAATTATAGGCCTAGTCTTTGAATTTTTTTCAATGTTTTTTCGTATTTCGTTCCGACGCAGACGAGAGTTGCTTTTTCTAGCGTCATATCTACAGTTCCGGTACATAATGCGAACATTTTGCTGTTTTTCAGAACAACGGCTTTGGGTCTTTCATCCATGGCAGCTCGAGTTGGCAGCATAATTTCACCATTTACAGTCCCCCTTCAATTTACCCTTCCTTGGCTAACACCGGTAATCACATTCATTTTCAATAAATCATTTTTTTTTAATTTCTGAATAATTTTTTTCTCCAAATAAAAATAGATATTTCCGATATGAAATTGTTGTCTATTGCAACGGCCTGTTTGTGAAAGCAAAGCTTAACTACTTTTGCTTGCGTAAGAATCAATTCAATTTATTTGTTTATATTCGCGGTTATGCGGTGGCACGGGCGCCGATCCCTATAGGACAGTGGGGACATGTCCCCACCATCTTTTTACATGTCCCCACCATCTTTTTACATGTCCCCATCATCTTTTTACATTATTTTTGTAACGTAAAAGGGAAAATATTACCCGAATGTCACAATTTTACCAGTCAAACGTTTAAAATATATTGAAAGGAGGGGACAACATTTTTGTTTTATGCGAGGAAGCCCCAACCGTAGTAGAAATGTTTTATTAGGCAGAGAAACCCTGGTGTAACTCGCAAATTGTATTTAATTTGGTTACGCCAGGGCCACACAGTGCAGAGTTTTAGAATTACTTTGAAAGAGTCGTACAAGCATGTAGTGCAGTAAGTGTAGCTTGTGTTACTTTTGTATAAGAAAAAAGCTATTTTTTCAGTTATTATTACATTGAGGTTAAGAGCTGCTGAAATGTCTTTACCGGTTTGGCAAAAAATTGTATATAGGAAAATCAGCAGTTGGAAGGCTGGCAGGCAGCTTTTTTTCAATTGAAAAAACTCTTACCCTATCCAATTTTTAAAAGACTTGTCACGTTCCAAATCGTCTTCAGTATGGACATGGCCATGGTCAACCTCCTAAACTTCAAGATCGATCGGTCAGAGTATTTTGCAGTCATTGACAGCTCGCAGGAAATCTTACTGACTATTTCAAGTCGACCGATCTTGAGCACTACAAAATTTTACAAGAATCACTCTTTAGTGGAAAGCTACAATCACATTTGGTAGACGATTATCTTCAGTTCTTTGACACAGAGTCCCTTGCACAAGATTTTCGAATGATATTCAAGAAGATACCATCCGCTGTTCGGCAAATGTTTCCGCAAGTGGAACTTTTGCTCATATCACCAGCCCGCTCGTGTTCAGCTGAACGCTCATTTTCAACTTTGCGACGTATCAAAACTTTGTTACGATCTACCATGACACAGAAACGCCAAATCATGCAATGGTCTGCTATGTGCACAATAAAGTTTTGAATTCGATCAACCTTCATTACAAGCCAAGGATCAACCAAGGACTTCGTTTTTAATTCGCCGGAGACTCGTTGCCGAGTTGCAGTGTTTGGACTTCTGCTGTCCAATGTTGACACTGACAATTAAAATACATCGCATTAGACTTGTAGCCTATCTACTGTAGGCCTATTTGTTTGTTTGTTGAACAGACCCCAATCTTTCAGCTCGCTTCGCTCGTCTGCCCTTTCTTTTCTAGTAAATGTCCCCACCAATCTTAGAGAGCGATCGGCGCCCATGTGCGGTGGGATGGCGCAACGGATAAGGCGTTGGCTTTCCAAGCAATCCTGCTTCGGCTCCCGGCTTCAGCTGTTGTTGAAAAACACCGCTCACCTAGGGACAGGGTGTAATAAACTGGGTGGGCAACTGGGCATAATTGCTTATCTTCTCATACCTTTACCTTTTACTCGTGGTTCTCAAACTTTTTCGCCTTGCAGCGCACCAAAAAAATAAAAAAAATTCTCGGCACACTTACTGTAAAAACAAAGTTGTTTTGAAAACTTTTATTCTATAAATTTTAATGCGATGGGTGCGCCTGTTTTTGGGAACAAATAAAATTAAAACTAGGCTCCTTCGTTGCCAAGCACCAGTGCAGGATTAAGGTGGATGCTATTGATGCTGCAGCATTAGGCCCATTCCTGAAATAGGCCCAGACGAAAACAGACGTGAATTTTCCGGACGCTGAACAGTTTTCCTTTGCTTAATTAACCCACAAATAATTCTTATTATGAAATTTGTAGTCCGACTTTCGCACGCCTAGGCACAGTGTTACGCCTGCAGTGGCGTAGCCAGAAAATTTTTTTGGGGGGGGCCAAATATTTGATGAATTGGAGAGAACAACAAAGTGTTTGATTTAAGCCATCGCCACTTGATGTGCAGTGGCGTATCCTGATGGGTTGAGCAAGGGAAGCAATGAAAGTAGTGGGGGGTTAGAGCGTGCCGAAGGCACGCGTGTTTTAGGGGGGTCCGGGGGCATGGTCCCCCGGAAAATTTTTGAAAAATTACACTCAAATAATGGATTATAGCGCTTTCTGGAAACACTTTTAGGGTAATACTTGTATGAAGTTTATTAGCAGATAAACAGCTATTAACTTATTAAAGATAGCTCTTACACACGAACGGGCAAAAACTGCGGCTAAAATTAGAGAACACCAAAAACTCAGCTACACAAAAACTCAATAACTACACAAAAACCCAACAGAGTAAGCCATTCTGCAATTGCTTCCACAAATCAGTTCAAAGAAACGTAAATCGCGTAAACTTTGCACGATTTACGATTTGCAAATTTATTGGTGTCTTTCTGTGTATCTAAAACAAGTCCTGGGGGGTGTTAATAGCCAGATGTCTAGGAAAAGGTCATAAATTTCTACAAATTTTATTACATTTTCAACAAAGAGCTCAACTTCTGAATCCAAACTTGGAAAATTTGGGGGGGCCATGGCCCCTTTCGCCCCCCCCTGGCTACGCCTATGCGCCTAGGCACGTAAGATAAAGCAAGATTTTGGCATAGACTACTTATTTAAGATGAAAAATTATAACACTTTTCGAGCTGTTTCAGGGCCCTTCATTACTTCAGCCGCAGATAAGATGCACGGCTTTATTAACTCTTCCCCAATCGTGTATGCTTTTTTTGGTTTTAACTATTCGTAGAGAAACTAGATAGGATTCATGAAGAAAGGATTTTTCGGTAGTCGTCATCTTTTCATTTGCTTTTTTTAATCGTTCATATCAGAGAATATTCGTCCAAAATATTCAAGTGGCTTGCCTTCAAGATTGTTGTGCTTTGAATGAAAGTGACGAACAACTTTAGAAGGTTTCATAACGTCATTTGGCAGAATTTGGGAGCACACCAAACATTAGGGCCGTGACGATTGTTCACTACCCGGAACTATTGTAAAACCAAGCTCCAAGTATTTTTATTGTATTGCCTGACAAATTCCCCTTTTCGTTTCTTACTTCCCTCTGTGACACTCAACTTATCTGCATATGCCCTTTTCGTAGTTTACATTTGCACCTACTGATACTTGGTTCATTTCCATTTTGAGAATTATTTGTTTCAGAAGTCTTAGTTTTTTCCTTCTTGTTAAAATACACTTGTTGGTTCGTTGATTCCATATTAATCCTTCTGTAGTTTAACAGGACAAGCTATTGCAGCATCTGAAAAGTGAAGAATGACCTTGTATTACAAAACTTTTTGAAAGCTAGACGCAGTTTATGACGAAACAATCATAAACGGCACAAAATCTAGGTCATCGGAAGGTTAACCTTTATTATTAAACAGTTCTGCTGTATCAACGAAGGAGAGATAGGCTATGCCAGTTTTAGCCTACTGCTGTGAATCGGCCAAGCGTAAAATGAGTTTTACAGGAAGTATCAACTTTGCAATGCTTATGATTCCAGATTAAAATTAGCTTGGCAGAAAGTAAGATACGGTACTTCGCGGACCGGCGGTTGAGAACCACTGAGTTAGGCTAAGCCTTAGGAATAGATTAGGTTAAGGCAGTAAGATTAGTACTCATTATGGTTGGGAAAAGAGTTAGCAATCATTATTGTTGAGTTCAATGTTGTTTCATTGCCGGTTCACAAGCTAACACCGTGCAAACAACTGCCGGTTCACAACAAAAAATGATGGAAACCAGTGTCAATTTATAACAAAAAATGATGGAAAGCATTGGGGTTCACTTGGACGCTAGCGACTGCCTTAATTCTAAGACAATTGCTAATGTTTTTTTTTTGCACTGTGACGTAGGCTAAATATACGGCGTTGTGTTTATTGTAACCAGGCCCGGATTTAGGGGGGGGCGGAGGGGGCAGGTGCCCCGGGCCCCCCGACTTTTGAAGGGCCACCTACGTGGAAAAAATGTGATTTAGTGTTAATTTTTTTCTTTCAGCCTTTGAAGTTTCTGCAAAATGCTGTGCAGTGCTGGATTAATGCTACTGTAGACGTAAAGGTGGTTTTTCGCGCCTACGGCGCGAAAAATTTTTGTGCACGGGGGCCCCCCGATCTAAAAGTGCCCCGGGCCCCCCATCAGCTAAATCCGGCCCTGATTGTAACGGAAGATTTCAAGTTAATGCGATAAATTTTACGGTTCCACAATTTACAAATTTAGCTGCGTTTTGTGCACGCTTGCTATGGCGTCTCAACTCAGTGGATGGGATAAAGCGAAAAAGAAAAGGAAAGAAGCAGCAGAACAAGAAAAGCTTCTGGCGAAAATTCCAAAACTGAGTTCATACTTTGGAATGCGAGCAGCTTCGTCTCAATTGCCTGCGTCGGATGCGATTGCGAATTCGAGCGCTCCTGAAGACCAGGCCAAGCAAGATGAACCTGATGAGGAAAGAGAGGATAAAGAGCGGGAAAGTTCAGCGGAGAGAGCAGAGGTGAAAGGAGACGCTATCACTGGCGAAGCACTGGCGCAAACGCTGGAGGATATCACCAATGATTTAGGACAGTGGGGTAAAATCAACGCTGACACTCGAGAATATTGGGCCAAGAAAGGTTCAAAACACTGCCAACACACTGAATCGATGTTTGAAGAGAGCGCCAGACAATACCTAGGTGAATCATTCCAACGTCGATGCACTAAGACCTTCTTCGTGCGTACGCATCCGCTCAATGGTGAAAAATCCTATAGACAATGGTTGTGCTACTCGCCTTCGACCGGGAAGGTGTTCTGCTTTGCATGCAAGTTGTTCGGTGGTAATGCTGTTCAAGCAACCAAGTTCGTATCCGGCGGTTTCGACAATTGGAGGTCAGGCGAATCCAGAATAAAAATGCATGAAAGCAGCGATGGTCATCGCAAGGCTATGTTGTCTTTTGCGAGCCGACAGAGGGAGGCCGGTCGTGTTGACTACCTAGCCGCTAAACAGGTCGAGGAAGAGCGGTGTTACTGGCGCCAGATTGTAAAGCGGCTCATCGACGTTCTGATATTCCTAGCTAAGCATGGCCTTGCTATAAGGGGCGCGGATGAGATCATAGGTTCCCCTCATAATGGTAACTACCTTGGCATCATTGAGTTGTTGGCGGAGTACGATACTCTGCTGGCTAGCCATATTAGAAAATATGCGAACCGCGGGAAAGGTCACATTTCTTATTTGTCATCCACAATTTGCGAGGAGCTGGTGCAGTTCATGGGACAAAAGGTGCAGGACACCATCCTGAAAGAAGCCAAGAAGGCGAAGTATTTCTCTGTCTCGATTGACTCTACACCTGACGTATCACACCTCGACCAGCTAACGATTGTTATTCGATATGTTCTGCCGTTGGGTCCAGTTGAACGGTTCCTGACATTCTTGCCTATGATGAGACACACCGCTACGCACATGGCTAGCATACTTCTGAACTTTCTGAAGGAAAATGGCTTGGATGTTACTAACTGCAGAGGCCAGTCGTATGACAATGCGTCAAACATGTCAGGACGGTACAACGGTGTCCAGGCAATTGTGAAGCGAGAATGTAAATATGCTGCTTTTATTCCATGCTGCAACCACAGTTTAAACCTGGTAGGAGACCAGGCTGTTAATAGCTGCGCTGGCTGTACCAGGTTTTTTTCATTCTGTCAATGGACTATACGTTTTCCTGTCTGAATCGACATATCGCTGGCAGAAACTGAAGAATCGCTGCACATTAACGCTCAAAGGTTTGTCTGGAACCCGATGGTGTGAACGTGCAGATGCTGTCAAAGCGCTAGTAGAAAGGTGGAAGAGCATTCAAGAAGTCCTGGATGAGCTTGCGGCAGATAAGGAGCAGAAGGCCGATACGAGAAACCAGGCCGACGGATTTTCGCGCAGGATGGACGAACTTGAGACAGCAGTTATGGCGACTGCCTGGAACGATATCCTATGCCGTCTCAACAGTACGAGCATTAGCCTCCAAGACCCTACAGTCAGTCTGAATACGGCAACTAGTTTATTGGCATCACTGGTCGACACGATTCAATTTGCACGGGACAGATTTGACGTGTATGAGCAGATGGCGATCGAAAAGGTTCCTCACGGCGAATACAAGGCTGAAGAACGTCGAGGCCGTAAGCGAAAGCGAATGCCTGATGAAGGAGCTGCAAACGAAGAAAACCTCACCCCTAGGGAAACATTCAAAACCCATATATATCTGGTCATGATCGACAGACTGTTAGCTGAACTGGAAAAGCGAATGAAGGCGTATGAGGATATATCTACAACATTCGGATTTCTTTCGGAGCTAACGTCATTGAGCATAAAGCAGATCGACAATAAAGCTCAAAATCTCGTTTCCTCGTATCCAGATGACTTGGAAGACACGCTGGTGGCTGAGCTCATACAGTTTGCTGCATTTATGCGCACCCAGAAATCGGTGAGTGTGAACGAGTCAGCAGAGCTTACCATGTACAAGCTTTTGTCGTCGTTGAACCTTTCTCAAACATTTCCAAACGTCGAGATTGCTTTGCGCATCTATCTGTGCTTGATGGTGTCTAATGCCTCCGGTGAGCGGAGCTTCTCAAAACTGGGAATAGTCAAAGGAGAGCTGCGGTCCTCGATGAGGGAGGAAAGGCTAAACATGCTGGCGCTTATGAGCATTGAACATGAGGTGCTGAGCAGCCTTGACTGCACTGACATGATCGAAGATTTCGCGCTTGCTAAGGCTCGAAAAACAGTAGTATAAGTAAGCAGCACTAGCGCAGCATTGACAATATGCCAACGTTAAGTTGATCTGGATTAGCCTTTTCTTCATTAACTCCGCTTTTCAGGCAATATTGGTATTGAATTGTGTTGGTGTTACATAGCCTGATGTTACTCTCGAGTTTTTACGATAACACGTCGTTATTATTGTTCATGTTCATTAAAATTTGGCTGACTGCGTCGAAAGCAATAAAGGCTCTTTGGTCGGTCTGATTACGCGTGTACGGTGGAGTCAGAGTGTCGAATGCATATGTACCAATGCCTAGAAAAAATAGGCCTGTTTTTGCGCTGCAGCATCAGGCCCAGTTTCGTCTTAATCCGGCCCTGCCAAGCACACCCGCATTTCGTCATTAATTCCAAGAAATCTCTCCGTTTTTTGTTTTTAATTGTTGTCATAGCAAAAGTCCGTATTTACAGAGCCATGAAGATGTAAATGGCAAGGTTATTTTGATGGTTTTTGCACCGATTGTTGAATAGCATTTGTAAGCAGATTGCCAAAAGTCATGGATATGGCCAATTACCAGCATGCCTATTTGTACTAGCTTATTTTCTAAAACTCAATTTTTTTCATTTTTTTAAATTTGACTTTAAGGGGTGATTGAAATTGAAACGGCAACGTTCATAAAAACTAACAAAAACAAACACGTGTTTCTCGACAGCCGAATGTCGCAAGAATTGACAGCGATAGACACATGTTTCGCCCATAAGGCTGGGCTTTTTTTTTTTTTAGGGCTTATTAGTATCGCACCACTAATTCATGCCACATACTTCTCAATCTCTGGTTTTGTAAGTCAATAGAATCCTTACCTTTGTGGAAAGAAAACAATTAAACTACCTGTCGCCACGGATAATTATGCATTGTTGAGAAGGAGCGATCTTAGCGAAACACAATACTCGCTGTTCTATAATGAGTAGTCAGGTAATGCTGATACCAGGAAGATCGCTCCTTTTCAACAAGAACAAACATTTTATTTTCTAGAGAAGTTGTAGAGTTCAAAACGGATGACAAAAAACAATATTTTGAAAAAAATTATTGCAAACAAAATGTTATTGTTTATCGTTTTGTATCGAGCCGGAGTTTTTTTTAACGACTCCGACTCCACAGCCCTGCCATTAACTGATACGCTTAACATTAGCTCAAATGAAGTCGGTGGCCAGGGTAATTCGGACCCGGTACAAACGACTAATGAGAAGCCCGGGTCTCCTAAACAAAACATTTATATGGAAAACTTAGGGATTTTAAGAATATGTGGTTTTTATTGTTCCTATGGCTTCCCTGAAAAGATTTCCGTCTCCTAAAACGATCTTCGGCTGGATTTCAAAAGTAACCTCGATCAACCTTACTGGCTCAAACGATTAAAATGGAAATCACTGACTCATGAAAGTCAAAAGCAAAGGCAAGGCAATAAAGACAAATCGAAAGCCTGCAATGAGTGGGCAATGAATAAAAATATTTAAGATTATTAGTGAGTCGTAGCACAGCGAATGTATCTCACATACTTGTTTTAGAAAATCTCAGTATTGCTTGGAGTTGGATGTAGGCCTATTGTTATTTTGAAATAGTGTTTAGGCGATATCATTTTTGTCCTTCTAATAACCACAAATGCTGTTCATTCATCCTTCTGTAGGCTACGTCTTGCAACATGAATGTAGTAGCCTAGTCCTCGCTTATTAAGCCCACGATTAATATGCCCACCTGCTTATTAAGCCCAATGTGGTCCAGTAGCCTACGGAATTACTAAATGTAACCTATATAGAAGTGGCAGAGAATCATCCCCCGCTTAACAGGCCTGCCCGCTTAATGAGCCTAAAATCATTCATTCCCAAGGTGGGCTTAATAAGCCGGGACTATTGTAACTTCATAAGCCTACAAACACATACCGTACCATTTATTGAGATATTTCACCAGCGGAGGCGTAGATATGCTAGCTGTGATCATGACACCTCGACATTTTTTTGAATCAAAACAGTAAGATATACAGTAGAGAATGTATTTTACTTTACTATTATTTTACAGTGTACTTTCATACAACGTTTTGTAAAAATGTTTAGATGATATTTGGCATCACAGCGCTTATAGCAGCAGGAATTGCTACTACGTTCCCAGATACGAGAAGAAAGGAACTAACTGCAACTTTTGAAGAAGCGGAACTGACATTTTACAAACACCTGAAAAATTCCTTTGTGTCACGGGTGTTTTGTTTACCAAAACGCAGGTGATTTTTATGATTGATTATTTTCTTAACGAGAGTTGTGTTAGAAATGTCACGATCAGAATAATAGTAAGCTATAGCGCGCTACTTTTGTAGCGCACTACTAGCGCCGCTACTTTTTGGTAGCGATAGCGAGAGCAGCGCAACATTTTTGTTGGAGTAGGCTAGCGGCTGCAGTAGTGACTGCTTTTTTGCCAATGTAGATTTATGTAGGTTTTTTGCCAATGTAGATAGCGGATAGGCGCTACATTTGCTTCGGTCGCACTTACGCTCTTCGCTACTTTCCAATTGAAAGTGGAAAAAATGAATCGCTTTTAGAGATTTTTGATGAAGACGCTGGTTTCAAAGTTTTAATAATCTCATTCCTAAATGATGCAAACCAAACCAAATTCAGCTTTTCCCAGTTTTGATGGTTTTCAATGGCTGCTCTCTAGCAGCCTTCCAGTATAGTCCGAGAACATCTTGAATCTGGGATGGTAAAAGGATAGACCCTCGGCCCCAGATGCTCATACGACGACGACGATGACCTTTGTCGACGATGACCTCTTGGTCGATAGGCTACTTTTGTCTACAATTTGCTTTCATCGGCTAGTTTTCGTCAGTCGTCTTTTGTCGCTTGTGTACACAATCATGTAAACCCTCGCTTCAGCAATTAACGATAAACGTATTTTTTATTACAAATTTTATACATTGTTCGTCAACAAAAAACAATGTAAACTTACGTGGTAAATAGTTAATTTGTGTTTTAGTTTATTAGTTTTGGTTAGTTATACACTGTAGCTACTAACCAGATCGAGTCGGTTACCGCAGCAGAATGAGCCACAGTGCACCAGTTTCAATTTAAACTGCTATTTTTATTGGTCAATGTTTGATTGAAACCATTGATATTTTCAGAACTTTCGCAGAAGAAGACAAAGTTCTGATTACAAGCAGCGGCAAAGAAGTGGCATGAGCAAGAACTGGGATTTTAGTAAATGCTTTTCGACTTGGTCATTGAAAAACTCAACGTTGATGAACCGTTGACAGATGTCAAATAGAGAGCTGACATGTAGACTACAGCAATAAACTGCTACCAGTCAAAACTATTCAATCTGTTACACATAGACTAGGCAGTAGCGCAGACAGGGGGTACTTTTAGATGCGGGCCGGGATAGTTTTTGGAGCCCAAAACCTTTGCAAGGGGCTCGTAAACATAAAGAAACCACAACGTATTTTTTGGATACAATGCGTTATTCTCATAAACGTCTTGACTTGGAACGCATGGTTTTCATTAGTACTGGGCACAAAATATCCTCTCAACGGCCCTGCACAATGCACATAGAGTTGCAGCGAAACTTTGCGTTTTGTTACTTTGAAATGCTAAATGTACGGTGGGAATATTTTTCTATGTCAGAAAAGCGCATGCGTTTTTTATTTTAAAAATCCTACCAATAATTGAGAAACAACTGCAAACCAACATTTGATATTTCATTGCATTCTTTTGCTTTATAGGAAAGACGGGGGTTAGTTGAAACATTGCTGTTTTTTATAACTCCTCGAACATATTTGTAAATCTTTACTGCCTCTTAGCGATTGATCACAATGGCAGCCTATATATCAGCAGTCATGTAAATTTCATAGGGTTTAGACTTAGAGCATACAGTATAGGCTACGTGTGAAAATAATTAAAACAGGTTTTATTGTTCGCAATAGGTTGGTTTCGCTTCGGTTGGTTTTTAAATCTTTATTCTCGGACTGACAAAGCCTTGATAGGTTTTTCCTGGTACTCTGGTAGTTTCGCATATTGTAGACTGTAGAGGCTCTTGACGCAGGGCCGATTGCCGAATTAGACGGAGTGAAGTTTTCCAATAGTTGCAGTGTTGTTGCCGGAAAATTATTCTATGCACTAGGTGCTGCTGAATGAAGAGCAGTCCTGAATTGCGTTGTTCTAGCGCACACCCCGAGAGTCGAACCAGCGCCGCGTGATCTTGAGCCTGGCGGGTAACCACTGAGTTAATGGGGCGGAGGATAGGTCAATACGGTTAACACTTTTGACATAGATTGACAAACAATTTTGAACACTGCTTATATTAAATCTCAGGAAGTTGTGTCTTCTCTGTTAACGTGTCAGGTCACAATCCACTAGCGGCTAGCCTATAGATTGACATGAAAAATCTTGATTGTTGACATTGATCGACAGACGCTTTTAAAAACTGCGCATGATAAATCGCTACATGTCTTCCCTGTTAACTTGTCAATCTCCAATACGCAATAGGTTCATCGACATTGAACACTTTTGATTGTTGATTTCGATTGACAGACACATTTGAATGTTGTAGGTAATATTTAAAAAAAATCGGCGTATAAGTTCCAACTAAACTCGTGCAGTGCTCCAACAACCCCCATGCGGTTTATTAAAAGTTGTGGTGTACATCTGAACTAATTATTTTTTGCAAAAACCTGTGAAAATTTTTGTTTAATCTGTAGGCCTAGTCATAATAAAGCTTCGGTAAAGAGTTTGTCTTGTTGAATCATAGGCGTACGAAGCCGAGCAACGTTACCAAGTTTGATATATTCAAATTTATTAGCCAACATTTACAGAAACACAAAACTATGCAACAAATTAATTACCGAATATCATCATCACAAGATGTCCTCTTCAGGACAAATATTGTACAATGATTTATTCAATCTATAAACAGAAAAAAACAATATCGTTGAGTTTGAGCTGGTCAGAAGTAGGCTACTGTGCAGTTTTTGTCTTTTTTCTGTTTATAGATTTAATAAAACATTGTATTTTATTCAAATGTAGTTAAATTGTAGCCTATATATGTTATTCCTGAAGAGGACATCTTGTGATGTCGAAAACGTTCGATATTTAATTTGTTGCGTAGTTTTGTGTTTCTGTAAATGTAATAAACTTGAATATGTTAAACTTGACAACGTTGCTCGGCTTCGTATGCCTATGGTTCTATAGCTATAAGTTGCACAATAGGCTATAGTGATCTAATCCCACAACAAATAAAGTTTTTGAAATTCATTCTGAATTTTAGTGATTTAAGTTTTACTAATTTTTCTTTTTCGAATAACCCCGGTCTTTCCCATACCCAGCTAGCACAATCTATGCGTTTACGACGAAAAAAGGACAGATTAAGTATGAACTTATCATACAAGACTAAAACCTTTAGTGATTCGGGAGAATGTTTACCTGAACGGGAGTATAGTAGGCTAGGCTTGGTATAGGATAGGTAGGCTTAGCCCTAGCCTACTGTTTAAAAAGACCTAGCCTAATAGCCTAACTTAAATAGAAGCGAAAACATTTGGACTTTTTATATCGTCAGAGGAAAACTACATTTCAGCAAACAAACTTAAGTTGGGTCTGTTGTAATTTTTGAGTTGCTGATAATTGTTGTCAGTCACATTTGCATACAGTTTCCTCCTGATGAAGTCGGAGAGTTTTATTTACACAAGTTTAAGTTGTTATAAAGGGCAAAGGCTGTTCTAAACATAAACTAGAACATCAGTGCTGTATTCGTAAAAAAAAGCACAGGGTACACTGTCAGATTTGCCAAATGATAAATAATAAAATTGCCAAATGATAATATATAACTTGCAAAATAGGCTACTAATCTTTATTCTACCATAACATGAATTATCAAAATTGGACGACGGAATTAAATTCATGGTACACCTGTGTACCTTGATCCTCAGAGGGTTCGGCACTCTCTTGGAAAAACCAAAGGGTATAGTAGGCCCGCTAGCGTACGCAGGGGGCCATTGGGCTATGCCCCCCTTAAAAATGTTTTAGTAGCCTAGTTAACGACGTAAATTAAGGCATTTAATATGTTTTGGATTGCCCTGTCAAAGCAATTAGAACAATTAAAGCAATTGTTCTATAGACTAAGCCAATACGAAATACATGGCCCAATCCACCTACCCCACCCCAGGTACGCCAATGTAGCATAGTGTTCTGTAAGCCTATTATAGTGAGAAATAAATAAATAAAGTCTAAACTAAAACCATACTGGGATATCATGAAGACGTCTGGGATATCAATGGCCAGTGGGGTAGCCAAAGGGGGAGGGTTACAACCCCCCTTTGGCACGCGTGTGACGTCACGTTATTGAGAATGATGCTTTCAGTTTCTTTATGCTTGGAAATGATGCTTTCAGTCTAAAAAAAACTTGCCTAATTTTAAAAAACTGCATTAAAGACTTAGCTTTATTTCCGAAAAATGCCGAAGCAAACATGATCTTATCCTTTTTCTATGCCACCTGACAGCACCATTTTACAGGAATATTCATACCCACATTTTTGTTGAAAATGCTCTCAGAATGCACCAAATTCAAAGTAATTTTTCAAAAATGTCTGGGGGAAGCCCCCCAGACCCCCGCCGCTGGGTGTCGTCTTAGGCAAAAACGCCGTCGGGCTTCGCCCGCCGGTCGTCAACCCTCCCCCCTCTTTCAAAATTCCTGGCTACGCTACTGTCACTGGCTCCCCCTTGAGAAAACCCTGCGTACGCCACTGAGTAGGCCTATAGTTGCTCGAAAAAGCAGAGGGTAGGCTATCCTCGAATACAGCACTGTAAAACATCCAATGGAAAGAAAATGAAAGCTCTCTCTTTGGAAGGCAGTTAAAAAGGAACAATAATTTAGGCCTACACTAGAAATTTTTGCTAAGTTTTGAGTGGAAAGAAATTGCAATATTTTGGTTTTGAACACACCAGAGCAAGACTGAGTAGGCAAACTAAACCAAATTGCTTTTTATGAAATAAAATTTAGAAAAGTAGTCTAACTTTGCAGACAGATAATATGTTAAGGCAAAGTTCTAATTTAACCTGTAGGCTCATCATCAGTCGTTATCTCCGCCTGCGGCAGATTGCGCATCAACATGGCTTATATGCTTCCAAGAGTGGTGATTTTGAGCCAACTCGCCCAGTGTCTTCAAGTTGAGTCCGGTCCATGGTTGAATGTTGTCTTGCCATCGTTTTGGTTGTCTGCCACGTTTTCTTTTTCCTTCTACTTTGCCTTCTGTGCAAACTTTGCTGATTCCGAATTGTGATCTTTTAGTGTGGCCGAACAGTTTTAAAACTTTTGATTTTATTATTGCTGCAATTGGATGTAGTTTTGTCATAGTTAGAAGACCTTCTATTTTCGTGTGATCCAGTAACTTTTTGTTGGTCATGCTTCTCATGATGTGATTTTGGAAGGTAGTGAGTTTTTTCATTGTTGATGATGTCCAACTTACGCATTCTAGACCGTACAGCACGACTGGTAAAACGTAGGTGTTGAAGATTTTTGCTTTCAGTTTGATTGGGAGTCTATTGGATGTTAGGATCTTTTTGTTCTTTTCATATGGCTACTATAGGCTACCGTAATTCAAAAAACATTAGGCTATGCTTTTAATGCCAGATCCGAATCTTGCTAGGATCTCAATGCAAACCTCTTCGTAGCCTGTTCTTTCTCTGACCTCATTAAACGTGAAATGTCATGTTTCTCAGCTTAAAAATTATAGGGTAGCCAATGGGCAACAGCGTAGGCTATTCGCCTAGAGAACAGTTTCAGTTTAGCTTTACACTATTTCTGACCATTGCAACGAAAAACGATATGCCAAACCTAGCAGAAGTCTAGAAAAAGTTAGAAGCGACAAAACGCGAACGTCATAACATGCTTGATACCAAACCAGGGCAGTCAGTCCCGTTAGTCCAGTGGTTAAGCACCCGACTCAAGATCAAGCGCCGTTGGTAGCCTAGCTCTTGCACAACGCATTTCAGGACTGCCGAAATCTCCATTCAGCGGCACATAGCGGATGGAATAGTTTCTCGACAACATTGCAACAAAGTACCAGCATATTAATCAAGTACCAGCATGATGTTTCTGTTTGGAAAGTACATCAATTCATTATCAAATATAGTTATTATTAATAGTTTTCATTGTTTTCAATTCATTATCATATAACTTAGAAATGAAGCATGTAGGATTATTAGTTTTATCGCTATTTGCAAATTACTGTTTATTGACGTCATCATTCTTCGGAGTCAGTACATGGTTGGTTGGTTTTGAATCTTTATCCTCGGACTGACAAAGCCTTGATAGATTATTCCAGGTAGTTTGGATTCTACTAATTATATTGAATCTGTTGACGCATAAATCATGTTTTTACAATAAGAATTAAGTAAGTCATGACCAGTGTTGTACGTTGATGCCGTCACAAACGACGGCGTCAACTTTTTGTTGACGCTGAGGCTAGCGCCGTCAGATTATTTTTTAGTTGACGGAAGTGATAGCGCCGTCAACTATTTTGCCGATTTTAAGCGTCAAGCGCTATGAGTCATTTTTCGTTTTCATGGAAAATCTCGTTTCACTATGAGAGATAAATTTTGTTTAATGTTTTGACTTTCAGACTGATAGCAATAAACAATCTTTTTTGTGGCAGCTGTTCGTCTATCCAATTATGCAATTTCAAGTTTGTTTATCGTATCCTGGTCCTGGGTTAACCTGAGTCGAGAAAAGACGAAATCGTCTTTCACAGCTCGAAACAGTCTCAAAATCCAAACTCGTTAGAAGTCGAATACTTCCGTTTTGTGGGACCCCTTGGCTAAAATAGCACTGACGCTGACGCCGTCAATTTATTTCATTGACGCGTACAACACTGGTCATGACGTTTTCAAATCTCGTGAAAACAACTCCCTATTAAAAACAATGCATTTTCAAGCTTCGAAAAAATCGCTTCAGATACCTTCATAAATCGCGATTTTTGGAAATGAAGACGATGTCCGATCAAGCTCAAACTTTCAGGAATTTCGTTTTATGGCTATTCGCAAGAAAGAAAGTTTGCAGCAATGAAATCGGAGAAAAAGTCAAAATTTCGACCCTTCCCACCGTAGCCTACTATGCAGGCCTGGATTAACCTTTGTACTAGGGTGTGCTAAAGCACAGGGGTCCCACAGACAGAGGGTCCCACTTTTCCTAAAAATGAAATAAATAAAATAAAATAACAAATTTTGAATAACAAATTACAATAATTTACAAAAAAGTTGCTAAGAATTTCTTAATTTTAATTCATCCATAAAATTCATTAGCACAGAGGCCCCATTTGACCTTAATCTGGGCCTGTAATATAGGCTGTACGAAACTGCCAGGAATAACATATCAAAGGCTTTGTCAGTCCAGGGATAAAGAAACAAACCAAACAGTTAAAAATATGGCACGATCGCAATGCCTTAGTTGTACACCCAGTCGAGCAGATGTTAAAGAAAAACCTAGTTACGTATCCACAGTGATGTACGCGCATACAAAACATATTGACGCCGTCAGTGTAAACGCAAACGTTCGAAAAAACATACGCCGTATGCGTCAACGCAACTTGTAAAAAAATTGGCGGCGTCAACGTCAGCGCATACACTAACGTAAACTAATTTTGTTTGCTAGGTGCCAAACATTCACACGGTATAAACCACTCGAAACAAACAAGTTTTATTTTGAATTTCCACGAAGAAACACAAGCGTCTGAAAGTGTTCATCTGACAGTTTGCTGTGTTTTAGTTCCAATATGTCTTTGCCCATTGAAAACATTCTTTCAACTGCAGCGCTGGAAGGTATTGGCGTGTTGTAAAGAAAAAAATACATTAAAATGTGGGCTATGCGTTGACGCTATGCGCTAAAAAAACGCGAAAACTTTACGGCGTAGCCTCAAGCGCAAACTATCCAAAAAAATGTGGCCGCAAGCGTTAGCGCAAACAAAAAGTCTACGCCGCAAGAATGCGACGTAGAATTTGCGGCGTATACGTACAACTCTGCGTATCCATAGGATACAATAGGCTACATGGGTATTAAAATTTTATATTCAAGGTGATGCACGACAAACTCTAAATAACACCAAATTAGCAGATGTAAGTTTTAATTTCTAATATCAGACTAATTTTTTCAGTGGACTTATAACTTTATAACAGGTTAAATAAGCCTACAACAGTTTGGCTCAGATTAAATATATACCGTAGCGGGAGTTGTATGGAAGTGAACAAAGGTTTTTACGACATTAAGCTTAAGTTTTTTTTATGTGGTTGCTAGTAAATTTATTTTACAGATAAAATTATTAAATCAATTTTTTTTCAAATTTGAATGGAATTAGATTATTATCAGGTCAGTTTCCTTTGCATTCCTTTACGTTCTTCATAGTGCTCATCCAAAAAATAAAATAATTAACAAAACAGCTACATTTAATGAAACTTGACGCAATAACAAATCAAAATTTGTTGCCAGAAATTTTTTGTTGTTGTGTCTTGCTTGTCTTTGGTACAAAAAATTGTATGTAATTTTGTGTAGTTTTATGTAGATTTTTATTTTTGCTTACTTTTTTTTTTACAAAAAATCTTTATTTTCACAACATAATTTGTATATTAACTTTAATTAAATTCATAAATATATAATGCTTGCAAATGAAACAAAACAACTTGTAGTTTTTCAAATTGTTTTTTTTTTTATTCATGACAAACTAAAACAGCTTTCAAACTTTTCAAAGTATTCCACCATTTTAAATGTAGGGTGTTTCTTAGCTATTAAATTTTTTTTAATTAAAAAAAATTAAACAAAAAAACATGATTCAAAACTTCAAATATTATACAGTATCATACAGCTTTTGGTCACTTTGAAGAGTTAAGAACGTGGTACTGGCAACGCTGCAGTAGTTCACTGTCAAATCATTTGGCTCAAGCTCAAGTCCAAACTCCAAAATTAGTTGCAAGGAAAGTGAAACTATTGCAACTTTGTAAGAGGTTATGTGGATATTGATTAACTGTTTCGTGATTTGGAGAATTCATTCATTTCGAACTGGTTCTATTCGAGAAAAAATTAGAATTCTTTCATTTAGCATTTTGTCCAGGAATGATAGCTTTGACCCATGATGACCTATAACATTGGCCATGGTAAATTGCTGCTTAAAATTTGACTGAAGGCTGATTTGTTAGGAATCAGAATCGCTACTGTAAACTGATAGTTAATCAATATACTTTTTGTGCACACAAAGACAAAGTCAAAATCACCTGATTTTGACTGAAGTTTAATGGGTAGATCATTATAGTGCAAGTTCAAAATTCCTGAATGGTGCCATCATGACTTTTATGAAGTCATCGTCAAAAATAAATGTTAGGTTTTCAGGGCCTCCACCTTCAGGGCTATGGTCTTTTGCACTTTTTCATTGAATGCACACTGTACATTTTTGTTTTATGTACGTTTCGCATCCAAACAAAAATAAAATAACCATCTATTCGTCTCTTTCTGTCAGACTAGACCAATTGAGAAAATTCAATAGGTGTGACTGTGTAACTGTGTATACGTTACCTGAAACAAGCAACATGCCTTTTTATTACTAGTAGTAGTAAGTGCTGCTTTTTAATCTTCTTATTCCATCCATACCGGTACTTGTCAAAATGATGCCAAATATTCAAAATGTGATTTTCACTTGTGAGTTATCAGCAAGGCATTAGATGAAAGTGTTTTCAGTTGAAAAAAAACTTCCACCATTAGAATCATGTCAAAAATGCGTGATTTTGGCAAAAATGCAAATTTTTAGCCTAGGCCACTTGAGGCAAGCTATCCCATCATCTGACAAAAAATAGAACTTGTCCTTTTTGGTTTTTTCATTGTCAAAATCATGGGAAACAATGTAAGAAGCTAAAAAATTTGAAATTTTTGAACAGGCCTACCAGTAAAATCTAGGATACCATGATTCAAAGGTTTCAATGTTGCTTTTATTTTGTGATATATACAATTTTCTTACAACTTTATCTGTATAATATATATTTATATCAATTACCGGTACTATAGTCTACCTGAGGATTGTCTAATAACTTGCATGAGATGCTAAAATTAGGAAATATTTTAGATTAGGCATTGTTAAAATAAGGTAATGTGATTGCTTCTGGCTTTACATTTGAAGCTAAAAACCTAAACTATTTTTTGTTTATAATATATCAGGTGAAATTTTCAACATATTATTAATAGTGCAATAGCTTAGTTGATATCAGAGGACAAGCATTTTGCTTTGTTCCAAACATCAAAAAGCAATGGTTGTTTTACGTGGAAAATGCCTTTTAGTTGGTATGTAAGTTCTGTTGGATATTATATTTTTGTGACATGTTTTAATGTTACCTGATCTTGATGATGAGTTGGGCAAAATTAGAGACAATACACAAACAACTGAATCTGTAGCCTATAGTAATTAGCAAGCCTATATTTGAAGACTTTGCAAAGCATAATCAGTATCACATGTAAAAAATGTAAGCTTTGTGCTATAAATGGACTGCATTATGGTAACATATTCTCATTTTAAGGGGATTCTACTGTTGGAAAAACTGCAATAGCACAATCCTTTCGTAGTGATGGTTCCATGTTTCCTAAAAACTATCTAATGGTAAGAATTTGTTAAAAAATTTATATATACATTGATTTTTAAAAAATGGGTCCATGTGCGTATCTACAACCATTAACGTAATTGCGTCCACTTCACAAATTTGTAAATAGTTTGCGTTTGAAAATAATTTGACAGAATAAAACTTAACTGTTTGTTTATCAATAATGTTATCACAACTTATGTAAGTTTTATCTTTTTACGCTAACTATGTGACTTGTTTTTTTTTGGTTTTCAAATTACAGTTTTAGAACAACTCTGTTTTTGATTTTAAAAATGGCATCCTGACTTTTAAGCGGCATAAAAATAAATATGTCAATGAGAAGTGCTTTTATCAAAGTCCGCTTGTTGTTGCTGTCATTGCATTCTTCACCACACAGTTTTTATGGATCGTTTGATTAGACAGATTGCACAGAATTATTCCACCAGAATGGCAGTTGTATTTGGATGCATTTTTGATTTAAAACAGCATTCACAAAATTCACTGTTGTAATTTTAATACACATAACATAACCACCAAATTATTACACACTTAAGAGTATGTAAAACTATTTTTCTAATAAAGAGTAACTGTTTAAGTTAACAAATGCCATTTTCAGAGGTCCTTGAAAACAAATGGTCACAAATACGCACATGACTTTACCCACTGCACTGCATTTGTACCCATTTGGCAATTTCTTATTTCTGTTTAATCACTTTATGAAGCAGTGGCCAGTAGTAGTTTATTTATTTGTTTAGTTGTACACACAGATAACACATAATTATATAAGTTATACTATGGTACTACTATTTTGTTTTAAATAGTACTAAAAAAACTACTACTATAAACACATTTCAAGGATTCACTGTAATCTCATCGCGGTAATTTCATCGTGGTAATTCCATCGCAGTAATTTCATCACATGGTAATTACATCGCATACGGTACATTGTCATCGCATTGTAATTACATCGCAAGACACCACATCGTCAGTAATTTAATCTTCTTCGTCAACGTCCACCCATTTTTTTTAAAGTGAAAATGCGGATGAAAAAGTAAATTAAACCCATTAAAATTCAAAGTTGTTGTAATAAACAAAGTAAAATGAAGTAACCATATTAAAAATATCTGAGACAGTTGCTTTTTAATCAAAACGACAAGTTATGTGCAATTTCTCTTAAGAAATCCAGAATTTCGCGATTTTCAAAATCGTTGACTATTCTTTGAATTCTCAATGCAGTATCTTTATATTTCTTTTTGTTGCTGTGTATTGTTCCATTATTGCTTCATTTCTTGCTTGTTCGTCCTTCAAGATTTGTAAAAATTTCCAGATGGTAGGATGAGATGCCCCAATTACGGTAATTCGCTGAATGAGCGATGCCACCCTTCACAGGCATTGTTTGTGTTAGAACCACATAGTTTGGCTGCATTAAAACAATTCCATAGAACATGATCAAAGCGAGGGGGCGACATACTAAGTGACGGTTTGGCCGTCCAATCCACGTATCCTCAACATAATCTAAGACAGGCTGGTAGCCTACGATCGCCTACATAACAATCAAAGTTTTGGGCGTCCAATCCACGTATCCTCAACATAATCTAAGACAGGCTGGTAGCCTACGATACGCCTACATAGCAATCAAAGTTCGTTAGGGCAAGAGCGCAGCTTGTAGGTGGTAGCCGCAGAACGCAGCTGGTCAGATAACGCAAGAACGCAGCTGGTAGCCTATGCAGCTCTCATACTGCGATGTAATTACCTGACGATGTAATTACCATGCGATAAAATTACCACGATGATATTACCACGATGATATTACCGCGATGAAATTACTGCGATGAAATTACCACGATGATATTACCACGATGAAATTACTGCGATGAAATTACCGGACACCCATTTCAAGTGGTGTGCAGTGATTTAGACGGTAGCACAAGATTTATATTTTAATTGTACTGTCACATGAGGTGACAATACAATTGTGATGCATTAAGGATAACTTGCGGTTGAAACAACTTTGATGTAAAATTGGAAGCAAGGTGCGACAATATGTGAAAATACATACCGGTATTGCAGTTATGTTTGTAACTGTCACTCTGAACAGACTGCGTACAAATTAATGTGTAGTTGCTTAAACTTTTAAAAGTTTCAGTTGTTGCAGGCCAACCCATCATGTTTTGCTTAGACAAATAAAGTAAAAAGCATACATGCTACTTGCCTACTTCATAATTTCAAGTCTAGGATTTTTTAGTCCACAGGTGTTGACGTCATAACAAAATTTGTCCCAATTACCGATGACAACAAGGAAACCGTGGTAAGTAAATCAATAGATTTAATAAAAATGATCTGTTTATTATCATTTTTTCTGCCCATTGCGACAACCTGCAGTAGTACAGTACACTGCAATTTACAACAGGAAGCATCGAAGGGATTTATATCAATCTTCGAGTCAGCTGCTCCTTATATTTCATTTATTTACGCGCCATATACTGTACAACTCATTCCGTGTTATTTCATACAGTTACAGTAGAACTCGGTTAATCCGGATCTTCGCCTAATCCAGATAAAACTGGAAGTACAAATGATTTGTAATCTTTTTCTTGAGAAACAGCTTTGGATCATCCGGATTATTTAATCCGGATCTTCGCCTATTCCGGACAAAAGTTGCGCTTTCTCCGGATTTGCCAGTGATTAAGTTTTCCATAGAAACTCGTCTTCGGTAACTATTTTCAAAAGTTTTAAGTGACTACTGACTACAGATTATTCCGACACGCATGTCTGAAGATGTAACTTTTGCCAGTGTGTTCTTGCGTTAGACGCAGAGTCTACAAATACATTCATTTTACATGCATACTGCGTTTCAAAAGAACTCTATCACTGGGTCGCTAATGTGGTGATCGCGCGTCTCGGAATTGGCAGATGACCACACCAATGCGTTAAATTTCGGTGATTTTTACCGATACCCTTCTATCTAGGTAACGTCAGGCTTGATAGAACCGTCATCGGTTAATCCGGATCTTTGCCTATTCCGGATGGAATCGCCCGTCAAATCGAATCCGGATTAACCGAGTTGTACTGTATTTGAAATACAGAAACCTCTCAAATTGATCCAGTTTTGCCAGGGTGCCGCAAACTATTTATCTCTTTGATAGGGTGCCACAAGGTCAAAAAGGTTGGGGCCCACTGGATTATCCAGTCCGCATATCTTTTCGCAGTAACCTGGCCCTTTCTCAAAAAAGTTGGTGACCTCTGGTATATATCATTGCCTACTGTAGGCTGTTGACGATATGACAAATTTCTGGCTGTTGAAGACAATGAGAAAATTTTTTGACGCAAAATTCTTTGTTTAAATTACACTTCATTAGAAACAGATATCATATACAGTAGCTTATCCTGCTATGCTTGAAATAAAATGCGATAAATTTAATGTGTCTCACAATTTATGCAGGATATATTTCTTTTTGACATCACTGGGCAGTCTGCTTTTAAAGAGCTAACCGAGATACATTTTGAGCATTTGGGAATGTTTGCTGTAGTATTTGACGTCACTGACAAAGATTCGTTCACAAATTGCCAGAAATGGGTAAAAAAGATG
This sequence comes from Aplidium turbinatum, assembly GCF_918807975.1. Classification (NCBI taxonomy): domain Eukaryota; kingdom Metazoa; phylum Chordata; class Ascidiacea; order Aplousobranchia; family Polyclinidae; genus Aplidium; species Aplidium turbinatum. The sequence continues at coordinate 15,767,073 of NC_137480.1, read as the reverse complement.
AAGCAATTTTGTGAGCCGGACAAAACAATTCCAGGTTGGTCCTTGACGTTGCTGACTTTAAACCCAGAATTTTAATTGTCAACGATTTATTTTTCATGGAGTTAAGCTAAACAGCTTTTTCAATTAGTTTAAATCAGATGGCCTACAAACAACAGATCGTGATAATTTTTTGTGTTTTTTTTTTAAATCGGCTCGAACCATCTTACAAAGTTATAGATCTTCACGCATGAAGACATAGGCTACAAGCGGAGGTGGGTATCCACTATTGAAAGTAGCGCGCTGCCGTTACTGTTGTGACAAAGAGCGGCGCTCCCGCTGCCAGTCAATGAAAAGTAACGCACTACCGCGTAAAAATATTTGAAATGAAATTACAAGCTGATTTTGTTCATACAACCAACCAGTAAAGTTTAACGTTAGCAAACTATGAATGTTGATATCTCTGTGCCATGTCATAACGTTCATGACCATGATTTATCTTCAGGTGTATTGATCGGCAACAAAGTCGATCTTGAACAAAGGAGAAAAATAACCGCGGAGGCTGCTAAAGCATTTGCATCGAACAACGGCTTAACGTATTTTGAGTGCTCAGCTGTAAGTTGATTCTTGGTTTGTAGATATTTGACGTAGACCTAGCAGAAAAAGTTAGTTTTTTCTAGCCACAGTGAATCCATCAAAATTTGTGCGTGAACGCCAAAATTCGTGTTTACTTTGTAACTTTTAGGCTATCCCAAAAGGTAAAAACATTGCTTTGTTTTTTTTTTAGAAAGAATATGAAGGAATAGAAGCTCCATTCAAATGGCTTGCCGAAAAGTTTAATAAACTTTATCTTGAATCCCCAGATTTGATACAGCAGATAGAGTAACCTTGTGATGAAAGCCTTTGTCATGCTACAAAAAACTGATCCGTGAATTGTTTGCCCAGATAGCCTCTGGCGGGTTGTATTAAATAACACTGAAGATTTTGTTTCATTATTTGCACTCAGTATTTTTGTTTTTAATACAATAGCTATTACCGATATCAACAAGTCGGCAGGAGTGGCCGAGTGGTTAGCGCGTTGGGCTCACAGTCGAGAGCCTGCATGTTCGACTCCAGCCACCCGCACTTGCTGTTGTTTCTCTGGGCAAGAAACTTTACGATAATTGCCTCTACCCAGTGATCGATTTCGAGTAATGGGTAGTACCAAATTTCAGTAATAAGTAGAGTAGACAACCGGAAACAGACATTGCCGTCGGCTGCAGCGTGGGTCAGGTGTACGTCGGAAGGCGTACACCGATGCATAGCGCTCAAGTCCGCTTTCCCGCAATGCAGGATAAAGATAATAAAACAAACAAACAAAACTTTTTGTTGCTTAGGTTTAATAATATTTATAGGCTACTGTCCCGAACTCAGCCTACAATAAGTGAAGCAAACCACGCATACTTTTTCATTTTTCATTAGGTCCCCCGGGGGCCGCCCCTTGACACGGCACTGTCTGTGGCCTATTTGTAACCTTGTAAGGTGGGTGAGAAGAGGAAACGCGGTCGTCCAAGAAGAACGTGGAAACAACAAGTGAAGGATGAGTTTAAAAAAGTCGGACTGAAGGAGGAAGATGCAAGGGACAGGGTGAAATGGAGAAAAGGGATTGAGACAATTGCTGCGCGGAAACAATCGGCCACCCCCACTAGTGGGGAACAAACCGACGATGGATTATGATGATGATGATGTAAAGCGCCAAGAGCAATGTATGTCTGCGATTGATACAGCGCAACCTGAAACACATTGCAAAATAAATAGAAACATGTTTTGAGACTTGGCACTCATAGTTGAAAGCCCACTGCTGCCCCAAAGTGGTAAACATCTTAATATTTAATACGTGATTCAAGAGTGTTACAATTTTTCCGACGCCACATCGCTGGTATGCATTGGTTCGTCAGTGTTGACTTGACCTAATACTGTTAGCATTTTCTTTTTAACTGCTTTTACATTGAGTGCAGCCTAGACTAGACCTATGTATAATATAAACTTCTATAAATCGAAATTGAATCTGAATGTTGGAAGCTAAGGGAACTATAGCGAACTATTGGCATATTACTCAAGGACATTGAGGTCAGAGTGCACCAGTCCTCAGCCATAATCAGACGAAAAGATTTAATCGAAGTAAAATGTAACGAATTAAAACTACCAGAAATAGGCTACGCAATGAAGGGCAGACAACAGCAAGCGCGCTAAAAAGAATACAACAATTGCAATATCATCACAACTCATTGTTGTTTGCATTCTGCAGGACAGTCTGAACCCTTAGGGTTCCTGGAGTTGGTTAGCTCTCGCTCGTTGGTGCAGACAGTTGTTTTCGTTGCAATAGCAGAAGATCCTGCAATCACAAAGAACAGAAGTCAATAACTTTTTTATCTCTGATAAAAGCTGTCAGCAGCGAGTGTTGAAACTCACCTTTGTTAACACATTCATCTTTTGTCTCATTGTTGAGTTGGATAGGTGACATGACTTCCTTACCAGAAGTAAAGTTCTCCTTATTTTCTCCAGTGTTTTGTTGAGGATCAAAGGGATGATCCATTGGGATCTTTTCTGTCTTTCCAGGTCGAACGCTACGTTTTCCCTGAACTGAAACAATAGAAAACATGCAGTAACCACGAAAGCCGATCACCAATTTTGAATGCCTCAATATTTTTGCATTGAAATGGCAGTTCGAATTTAACATAGATTAGAAATTTATATGAGGATCGTGCGATATCCACATGTTAAGCTATACCTCTCACCGGAGGCCAGTTTACCAACAAGCGTAGTTTCCTCTACCAAAACCAGTTTGTGACGATAGTTTACAAGTCTTGCAAGCAAAAACATTAACTAAATGGCGGTTCAACTGACATGACGGCAATTTTAATAAGCTACACATGCGATATGTCAATGTTTACGTCCAGGTTTTGAGTAGCTAAGTTCGCCTTTAAATGTCTCGCAAATAAATGATAAACATGGTCCGACATGGACAATAAAACTTAAACATCAAATAATTTCACCGTCTTCGCCGCACTTGAGTTTCATTTTTACGATTTCCATTCTCTGTTTGATGCACTGCGCTCTCAGCTTATCCGCTTCCGTTCTAGCGGCGTGGATAGCCTGGTTTGCCTCCGTCACGCTCCTCGTCTCTGCCATCAAGTGCATGCGGCACTTTTGTAACTCGTCGCGCAACTGAGCAACTTCGTCACTAAGAAAAGGATAAATGTGAGTTTTAACTCAATTGCTGGTAGTGTTTTCAAATGTCTACACAGTTACACAGTAATAAGAATGGATATAAAAACGTTAGGCTCCAACTTACTCTTTCTTTTTGAGAAGATTTTCGAGAAAGGCAACGAAATCTTCATTCTGCAGTTCGTTCTTCTTTTTCTCGAGTAGCACATTGCCACTTTTGTTTGAAAGCTTCGACAAAAAAAAAACGCAATTCAACGTATTCATAAGTCCTTGTATCTCAGTGACACTGATACCGTCACAACAATCTCCAGGTAAATACTTCTTCGTTTTGAAAGTTTGGGTGTTTACAGTCATTTCATGCATTATTATCCTGGCTACAGTAATTATAAAACGTTTTCAGCTTGAAATGTACAAAAAAAGGTTTCGCGGCACACTTATACTATAAAACAATTGCTTTGAAAGACAATTAGCGTGATGCATGCGGATGCAAAGCAAGCTCAAGCCTTAAACCAGGCACTTAATAAAATAGTACGGGCTACTGCACCAACAAAAAACGTTTAACATGATAACACTATGACTGGAATTTTTCACCAAGCTACCCTACGTACTGCAGTTGTCGATATCAAAGAAGTGTACAAATATATGACGTCATCGGGGTTTTAAACTGCCATATTGCATCGAAACCTAACTTGCAGGTTGACAGCAATGTAGCTGAAGAAATGAACAAAAATGGCGTTATATGATATTAGAACAAACATCTAGCGAGACATGGGTATTGAGAGAGAGTGAACTGGCAATCCTGAGAAGAACGGAAAGGTCAATGGTGAGAGCAATGTGTGGGGTGAAAACGAGAAGGGAAAAAAGGACTGAAGAATTGTTGGATATGCAAGAGATGAGAGAGACCATAGACCAACTGGCAAGGGCAAATGGAGTAAGATGGTATGGACATGTGATAAGGAGGGAGGAAGGAAGTTTTCTTAGAAAGGCACTAGATCTAAAAGTGAATGGGAAGAGGAAACGCGGTCGTCCAAGAAGAACGTGGAAACAACAAGTGAAGGATGAATTTAAAAAAGTCGGACTGAAGGAGGAAGATGCAAGGGACAGGGTGAAATTGAGAAAAGGGATTAAAACAATTGCTGCGCGGAAACAATCGGCCACCCCCACTAGTGGAGAACAAACCGACGATGGATTATGATGATGATGATCAAACCCTTTGCATAGTAATTTAAGTTAATGTGGTGAATGTTTCAAAACAGAATGAGTAAATTGAATGTTTTTCTTACCTTTCCTTCCAACTCGGCAACTTTCCCAACGAGACGCTGAGCATCGCTTCTTGCATCAGCAAGAGAACGTTCCAACCTGCCAATGTAGTCACGGTCGGCAGATTTTCCTCCAGTCTGAAGGAGCTGAGCAACCTGCGTCTAGAACACATTTCAATCAATTTGTCAAACTCTTTATAGCTTTATCAGAATTAAAGAAACTAACTACTGTACAATGTACTTAGGGTGTTTCATTTTTTCACCATTTTTGAAATTCAAAATGCCTGGGGTCCCATCTGGTGGTATTTGGGGAAAAAAGTTTACACCCCAAATTTTTTTCAATTATGACGTCATATTGAGGTGGTCCACGAGGTTTGAAATTTTTGGGCCTCAAAATCTCGAAATTTGGGCGTATCTCCGGAACCACACATCATAGATCGACAAAATTAGTATCAAAATGCGCAGAAGGGTCGGTTTCCTATACCTGATGTAGAGAATATTAAGGTCTATCTGCTTGAGAAAAAAAGTTATTTCAAAAAATTTGATTTTCGGTCTATTTTCTCCTGATGAACAGAGATCAGGTGATCAAGATAATAAGTTTTTCTGTATTTTTCCACTCTTGGAAGCTGCTATTGCGTAATAATAGTCCTTGTTCGTTTTGCAAGAGACGAAAGGGTAATAATTGAAGGTAATGCTATTATAATGATGATGATGGCTATTCCTCGTCGAGGATATTATAATGTAACCGTTGAGGAAGAGGTATGTATGCTCACCTGCTTTAGATTTTGATTAAGTGTCATTATGGCATTAAGGCCAAGTATTAGTAAGTCGATGCAAAACTTCAAGGAATCGGAGAAAAATGTGCTTCCCCTTAATTCAGATATAATCATCACTATTTTTACTTGAGGAAGAGAGTACGGTAGCCGAAACTAATCCCAAGTTTTTGAAGAAAATACGGTACTCTATTTCAAAGATTTGAAAGATGAACTGCTGAAAGATGTAGTTGGCATATGGAACAAAACTGGTCTTCCAGTGCTTAGCAAACAGAGAATTAAAGCCAAGTTAAAAGACGTGATAGAGAAGTACAATGCAGCAAGAAAAAAAGAAATGAAACGCAGAGGTAATGAGGTTAATCAAGAATGGTTACAGAACTTGTTCGATATATGTGCATGTAAGTGAAGTGTTCGATCTCCGAAAATCTGGTTGTTTTTCAAAAGAAACTCTCTTGCACCTGTGAACTCGAAAACCGAGTCCAGGAGAAAGAAATCGCTTTCTTGAAAGATCAGCAAAAAGATTGAAAAATGCTTATCAGTGGCGTAGATGTCAACCATGTAGAAAAGGCTTTAGAACGGGAAAATCATAAAAGGAGGTGGGAAACGAGCAGTGAAGTTGAACAACCGAGCACTTCTGGCATACAATCTGCCAAAGCATCGGCATTACTATGTTCGAAACAAAGAAAAAGAAATGAAGCAGTTAGATGTCTACACAGTAGCGAAAGCGACTCTGATGGGGATATGAATTAGGAAGATGATAGGGAATACGAGCCTCTGAAACCAGCTATTGGGGGAAAAGTGTACAAGAAAGTACATTCTTTTTCAATAAATGATAGAAGTTGTTTACTTGCTGATCGTAGGATGACTTCGGTACGCCAACAGTCAGATCTTATGAGGTCGGTTCTTGGAAAAGATCAAATAGCTGCAGCACCTTCGACAGTATACCGCCAACGACAAAAAACAAGAGAAAAATCTCTGATGGAAAGTGAGAACCTTCTCAACTCAGCTTCTGCCATGCAGTTATGTTATGATGGGCGCGTTGTCGATAAAATAGATCGATACGTTTTCTTGGGTCAACTTGTTGATGATAATGGCATGAAGCACGAAAGTGTGCTTGCTGTTAAATATTTTCCCAAAATTGTGTCGGTCACTGCAGCACTGATTTTTGACACCATCATCCAGGAGGCTTGCAGAGTTCACCTATCCCAAGTATATTCAGTCATGGCTGATACGACTGCTCTCAATACAGGAAAAAAGTCCGGAGTCAATACTCGACTGGTCAATTATTATAATGATGAAGTTGGTCATGATATTCATACCCTTAAATGTATGTCCCACATAAACGAAATATATCTTTCCCACGTCATTTCTTTTGTGGACGGCGCCAAGAAGGGACCCGGAGCAATGCAAGATGGGGCTTTGCTTAACCAGATAGCAAGACTAGACAAGCCCAGTACTGAAACCTTAACACCAACTATTACTACGCAATAACAGCTTCCAAGAGTGGAAAAATACAGAAAAACTTAATATCTTGATCACCTGATCTCTGTTCATCAGGAGAAAATAGACCGAAAATCAGATTTTTTGAAATAACTTTTTTTCTCAAGCAGATAGACCTTAATATTCTCTACATCAGGTATAGGAAACCGACCCTTCTGCGCATTTTGATACTAATTTTGTCGATCTATGATGTGTGGTTCCGGAGATACGCCCAAATTTCGAGATTTTGAGGCCCAAAAATTTCAAACCTCGTGGACCACCTCAATATGACGTCATAATTGAAAAAAAATTGGGGTGTAAACTTTTTTCCCCAAATACCACCAGATGGGACCCCAGGCATTTTGAATTTCAAAAGTGGTGAAAAAATGAAACACCCTAATGTACATAGTACAAACATTCACGATTGAACCGTGAGAACATTTGTTGTCGAAATAAAAAAGCCTGATTATGTAGTCAAGAATCTAGTTAGTAAAATTATTTTATTAATATTGCAGTATAAATGTTAATAGGAAACATGTAGAGTGTAGACTACCCGAACTGTGTAGTTGCTTACTTTCAACTTCATAGCGTAGTTGACCTGCTGCAAGTATTTCCTTTCCATACATTTCATCTTTACTTGAACACTAAAATATCAACACGATCAAACTATTCACAAAATTAAAATATCGACTTCAAGGCGCTTTGATAACGACATGGCAAAAAGAAAGTAGGCTACTGATAAAAACTTGTGATCTGACTCCATTAAAAAAATGTTTTCTAGAAAATGTAACAATGTCAAAGACTGAGAGGCTGCAACTAAAACGACACAATCACCTGATCAGCCTTTTTTCCGCTTGGATTCTTTTATCTTCAACCTCAGCAAATAGAGAATTTCCTTTGCTGTTCGGATCCTGCGGCTGTGAGCGCAAATCGTCTAGTTCTTGAGAAAGTTCACTATTGTCTTGCCGGCAAAGCTGGAAAGATGAAGGTTTATGAAAAGTTAAAAATATAATTAGTGCTGAACAATTTTTTTCTCATTTAATTGAGCAGAACTGTATTGTTCGATGTTCATGCAATAGAAAGTTACCGCGGCCTGCTGCTTTTGGGATCTTGTATTTTTGACATAAATTACACTGGTCTACAAATTTCAACTTTTTTTTTCAGGTTTGGGTTTTGACAACTGCTTTTGGCTAACTTTGGGGCGCTGAATCCGAAAATGAACTCAGATTTTCTCTATCACATCAAGTTTTCTTTCTATCGTTGCCATTATTAATGAAATTGACCAATTTTTACCCTTTTTAGTGCAGTAAAATGTCAAATATAATTATTTTCTGACAGCTATAAACTTTCAAACATAGAGATATTTTTACACTAAATTCATAAATTGGTTCAGATTTCCTTTAAAATAAAAAAAATTCCTGTTATAATAATCGTAATAGGACATAGTGGAGATTGGTAGCGTTGAGTTTTTCCATGCTGGCTTGAACTCCCTGTCTTGGCTTCTCAGGCGTTATCTGTGGGTCAGCTGCTATCTCTGTGCAGCAGGGTTACCAGATGTAAATTTGGCAAGGAGCCAACTGCACGTTCAAAAATGGCCAAAAAAGAGCCAACTTTTTAAACAAGGGGCCCAATTTCGTTTATTGCAACAATATAGAAGGGCTTCTTCTAGAAATGGGATTACCACAGTATGATGCAGACGAATGGAGACTTTTCATTGATAGCTCCAAACGAAGTTTGAAGTGTGTTCTACTTCACAATGGTAACGTGTACGGTTCTATTCCGATAGGACATTCGGTGACAATGAAAGAAGAGTATCAGGACATCAAAACCTTTCTTGAAAAGTTAAAGTACCATGAGCATGGTTGGCTCATCTGTGTAGATTTAAAAATGGTGAACTTTTTGCTGGGGCAACAAAGTGGCTACACCAAATACCCATGTTTCCTATGCTACTGGGACAGCAGGGCCAAGGATCAGCACTGGAACAAAGAAGAGTGGCCTCCAAGGCTCACCTTGACACCTGGAAACAAAAATATCATACGTGATCAGTTAGTTGATATCAAAAAGATCCTCTTGCCTCTTCTTCACATCAAATTTGGTCTCATGAAACAATATATAAAAGCTTTGGATCATGAAGGAGAGTGTTTTAAGTATATATGTTATGCTTTTCCTGGTCTCAGTGAAGAGAAAAAAGAGCTGGGATATTCAATGGACCACAAATCAGGCAATTGTTAAAGGATGAAAATTTTGTAAAATCAATGTTGCCATTCGAGGCTAGAGCTTGGAATGCTTTCGGTGCTGTTGTGAGAAATTTTTTGGGAAACAGAAAAGCAGAAAATTATAAAGATCTTTTAAGGGAGCTACTGCTTAGTTTTGAAGATTTGAGATGCAGGATGAGCATCAAAGTTCACTATTTGAAAAGCCATGCGGATGAGTTTCCAGAAAACCTTGAGAAAGTTAGTGAAGAACAGGGTGAACGTTTCCACCAGGATATTAAAATTATGCAGGAACGTTATCAAGGTCGGTGGGATTGTCATGATGGCCGACTATTGTTGTAGTTTTAAAAGAGAAATTCCAGATGCTGCTCATAAAAGAAAGTCCCTCAAAAGAGCCTTTTTAAGCTTATAAGTGAAGAGTTCATATTTATGAAAGCTCTTTTTTTGACTCTGAACTCGCCCTGCCCAAGTCCCTTTGAGTCAATCTTTATTTTGGCACTTTGCTATTTCTGTGTGTGTCTTCAGAATTTCTGCACTCCATTGGAATGTCTATGTGCATATTGTGTGAACTGTAGGCTATAATTCAGAAAATACCTTGTCACTGTCCTATCGACATGTTCGTCAGCATAATGTAGCGTTTGATGTTATTATGGTTGCTCTTTTGCATGCCTATTTTTTATTCCAAGCATGGCCACCTAAAGATATGGCCTGATTTGTCACATTTTGCAGAAATTTCCAGGTGTTTCTAACTTTGGGCGAACGTTTAAATAAATTTTTCTAAAAATTAGATTTTTACGCTTTCTTTATTCTTTTCCCCAGATGACACAATAGATTTTCACATCCTCACATGTTAAAAAACAAAGAAAATTTGATTTTGTAAATTTTAGTCAGACTGTTAATTTTAAAGAACAGTCTGATTTTGCGTTTTTCAACTTACTTTTTCTCATTTGCTACTGCTTCCCCAAGGCAACAAAAAAGTTTTTTGTCATTAGGAAACCACAAAAAGTAAAAACATCTCAAAAAATGTCAGTCAAGCACAAGCAGTAGCTGTAATCAAAATCTGCAAAATGTGACAAATCAGGCCGCTTCTTCAGGTGGCCATGTTCCAAGGCATGAAATTTTAATAAAGACAACGCAAATTTGTGTGAATATAATATAGAATGCTTGTTTGTTCATTAAAGCTAGATTATTGCAGGTAAAACAGTGTTTATTGCATCAGAATTCCTTGTTTTGACAACAGAGGGGGGGCAAAAATTGATTTTTTTCAAAAATTAGGGATATTTCATATCTCAAAAACGTGATGTGATAGAGAAAATTTGAGTTCATTTTCGGATTCAGCGCCCCAAAATTAGCTAAAATAGGTTGTCAAAACCCAAACCTGAAATTTTGTGTAGACCAGTGTTATGTATAATTGTATACGGTTAACGCGTTTACAGCGAAAAATTGTTTTCCTTTTCTTAAATCTTTTACAAGTATACAGCAAACAAAACTGGCACGTCTTATGCAAAAACTTATTCAATAAACATTAAACGGATATAAAAGAGACATGCATCAGAGGCATTGTCAATTAAAATAAAATTTACGGGGCCAGACTACATCAGAACTTCAATAGACGAACAAGACCAAACGGAAAAGAGTACGTTTGCAATGAATCGACGCAAAAAATAGACACATTTCGTTAAAGATACGAAGAAAACTAACAATGTCGCGTTACTCACTTCAAGAGCCTCCGATACACGTTTGGCCTCCACTTCCGCATATTCTTTAGCGTCCCGATAGAATACTAATGACTTTTCAACTTCTCCCAACTGCAAAGCAAATAAAATCTATTGAAAAGTATATACTCACTATCCTGGCACAAAAATGCCGCAGAAAATAATGATGCGTTTCTTCATAACATCTGAAAAAAAGTGATCTTTCACTAAACATAGTGAATGAAGTGCTGTACTACACTACTAACCCAAGAAACCTGTACCGCCAGTTTTATCTCCGTAAGATTGTTAATGGTTCACACTTAAATAGAAGCTTCTGATGACATTATTCATAGGAAACATAACAGTACCTGTCTTACGCTGAGCACGTTCTGGCATAAAAACTATGTATTGCGGTGGTTCATAACCCTTTTCACACATTTGCCCTCTTCATTAAACAACACTACCAGATTTAGCTCAAATGCATCCAACAGATTGTTGTAAAATTACGTTTAGTCTACATATGTTCCTACGTTCTGGTTTCTTTGCTTGGAGCGCTTTACGTTGATTGTTTTCTCAGTTCGCGTTCCCAGCTCACTCAGTCTAGTTTTCATAAGAGCTTTTCTTACAATGTTCGGTTATAGGGACGTTTTGTTACGTCAAGTTCTGATTGTGTGAAACAGATCTACTTTGTTCGCTTTATATTTATGGTTTGTGTTTTGCAGGTGTACTTCGTTTCTAAGAAACGAAGTACACCTGCAAAACACAAACGATAAATAACCATATAAAGCGAACAAAGTAGATCTGTTTCACACAATCCTTTTCCTTTTGAGAGATTACCTCTGAAACTGCAAAATAACAGTTTAAAAAGTACGGCATTGTCATGCGATCAAGTTTTTTGTTTAGGCAACTTACTTTGAACTTTAGATGTTCAATGCTGTTTTCCATAGCATCATTATCTTCACTTGCACATTTCAATGCCGCTTGCAGGCTTTCATTTTCACTAATGAGTTCAGCCAGCTCCGGTGTGAGAGATTCACTGCAATATCATATAAGGATGACAATGTGCGGTGTGAAATAGAATGGACGACGTTCTGCAACAGCTGACGCTCAGAGCTATAGAAGTGGTGAAAGCACCAGGCGCGGAATCGAAAGGACGCCGGTTCGACAGCGCTCAAGAGCATACGGCTGTGTCTTTGGCAGGACACTTAAGGGAGTGCCTAGACACGAAGATTGGCTCAATAGAAAACAAAATTAGAAAAAAGTTTTAAAACTAAAAACGGAGCTCAAGATGAACAATATTTTCTAATCAATTAGATTATTTTTATAAAATGGTCAATAGTCCAATGCATGAGCTAGTCGTAAATTTAAGTAAACAACTCAGTGATAAACTCTGAGATGATTTTCTGTAATGACTTTGGAGCATAGCGATGTTAATAAAACAAGGTGATGCGATGATATCAGTTTTATTATTTGAACAAATGCGAAAAATTACAAAGCAAAAGTATCTTGAAAAATGATTTCCTCACAAACAAATTATACATACTCTCGGTAGACTATAAAGTCACGTAGTATCCATGTTGTAAGGGTAGTAGGTCTACAGTGCATTACTTGTTTATTCGAGTTTGCTGTGACAACTTCAACTCGGTTATTGTTTCCTGTTGTTTTTCCAATTTAACGGTTTGTTGATGGTTGAGCAACGTCGCTTCATCCACATCTTTCTGCAGCTCAACGATCTAACAACGTCATCACAATCCTTGTAAGACCATAAAAGTTACCTACAACCTACATCCACCAGAGTTAATGGTCCTTCAACATATTCCATACAAGCAAGCGAATTCATTTAATGTAAAATGACAAACAGTAGCATAATAACTGCAAACAAATACTACCGCAAGGAACTTTGCTGCAAAATGTTTAGGTTTTAGAGTCAAAAAATTGTAATAAAAATTAAAATCATACTTTTAATTTTAATCCATCCAACTCTGTTCTGTGTGTATTAGTCAAAGATTCAATTTGATGTTTATGTTCAGTCATCAACGCTTTGGTTTCATCACCATACCAGCTTTCCAAGCGAACATTCAAGTCTTTACATGACTAGAAAATATAAAGCCATGTAGGTAGTGTGAGACACAGTACTAGAAAATTGTGTACAACTGTATATTAATCTTATCATTTACAGTTTAAAGTGACTTAGCATGCAGAAATTGTGTAATTTTTAGATTTAAACCTCCTTCACAGGAACTTGGTTAAATGCTGCATTACAAAAATTGTCTATAAAAGACCAATAGTATGAAAAAATAAAAATTAAAAACAAAGCAAGTTTGAATGATTTTTATCACATTGATATTTCACCTCAAGCTTCATTTCCAAGGAATATTTCTCCTGTTCATGATCTTCCAGTTTCTTTTCATAATCAGCATTAACTTGTTGAAGTAATTCCTCCAAGTATGAACTGGGCTCAAGTAATGCTTTCTCTGAGATACAGGTTTACCCTTAGGCTACATGTGTGATGCTTGATTTGAAATATAAAATCTTGACATTTTAATTGTAAATCTTTGATAAAGTAGGCTACTTACAACTTTAAAAATATGAAAGCAAAAACATTGCAGTAAATCTCTGACTGAATGGTAACCAATATAAACCATTGAAATCAACTATTTCATAAATCCACAATATGCTACAAAAAGAATGTATATATTATATATATATATATAATTTTAGTTGATTTATAGGAACGTATTCCATGACATACAAATACATGAAACCAAAAACTGACCATGTTGACAACCGTATAGCAAAATTGTTGACTAAACTGACATAATTGCCATTATACTAACTGATAACGAATGAAAGCAATTAAGAATTGCTTAACAATAGGGAGTAGATTATCATTTTCCATGACTGTTCACAACTAAATTTACACACAGGCACTTAAAGTAGGCTAATTTAAAAAATTATGTAAGGGCCAATAATCTGCTGAAGAACAGATGTTACGAAGCTTATATACCACATTCCGAGCTTTGCTGTAACTTTTCTTCATTTTCTGTCATATCTGTAGCAACTTTGTTAGGATATTTTTCATCTTCCGCAGACATAGTCATTAGTAGGCTACAGAAAGATTTTTCTATTAACAAAATACCTTATTAACAAAGGAATTAAAAAAATGCTTTCTATTAGGCGTGTAGCGATAAACCACAAAATAGCTTACAGTTCAGTTATTTTTTCTGCTGGCAAATAAACAAAAATACTCAAAAAACATATAATTTGCACAAAGATGGCAGCAATACACAAAATCTAACTATAACATGGAATTTATTATGATAAAATGCCATGTTGTAAATTGATACTTATCACAAAAAATATCATATTGTTTCTACATGTCAGCTGTTTAAAGTTTACTATAGCAATTTCTCTTCTAAAATTGTATACTATGATACATATGTAAAAAAACTCTTTTTTTACAATATCAAAAAAATTATAGGCAATTATATACATATAACCACAGAAAGAAAATAGTAAACATGATGCTTCTGAGTTCTGGAGATAGTCAAAGCAACATAAAGAGCAAGTGAGGAAAAGAATGGTTGTCAAAGGAGGTTGAGGAAAACAATCTTCCTTTTGTTCAAGTATCTAAATTTAAAATCTGTGACTCATGTTTAGGTAAGCCTAACCGCCATGTTTTTAAAATGTATGCATGCACTGTATCAATGTATTATGGATTTCACAGTGTTTTCTGCATTCTTCTGAAATTCTTGTGCATTTTTGTTTGTAACCAAACAAGCTTGCTTAGATGTGGTCATGAAACAAAAGTTTTCAACATACTTTTTAGAGTGATTCTAAATTGTATACCGTACACAAAACCATTAACCAAACAACTGATGCCAATGTGTAACTTTGTTTCAAAGCCAAACTGAATGCAATTTAAAACTATAAGAATTTTAAACTGCTGTAGCGCATAGAAGTCACCAGGGATATCTAACATGTATGATAAACCAATTATTACGAAACAATAACTATATACGAAATGTATTCAAGTTTTGTATGCAGGCTGAGGATGGTATCAGTTCAGTGGTATGCAGGAGGGCTAAAGGTCTACCAAACTAAGAAACTATGAATTCCAAAGAAAATGTTACATGATTCTTAAACCTAGTTTAATCATCTTTCAGTGAAGTGATTAATTATTGGTAAAGGTTGTACTGTAACCCTTCTACTGGTCTGCCATACCAGTGATGGCCAATGCTTAGCCTAGATGCTAAAAACCAAACAATATATATAGTTTATGTAGTATCATATAGACTAAGATTTTTAAACTGTAGTCAAATATTGTAGGCCAAGATGAACTCAATGCTTCTGAACTGCAGATGTTACATCCATAGGCGTAGCCAGGGAGGGCAAAAGGGGCCATGCCATCCCCCCAAATTTTCAAAGTTTGGATTCCGAAGTAGAACCCTTTGTTAAAAATATAATATAATTTGTATAAATTTATATCGTTTTCCAAGACATCTGGTTATTAACACCCCCAGGACTTGTTTTAGACACACAGAAAGACACCAATAAATTTTGCAAATTGTATATAAATCGCGCAAAGTTTCCGCGATTTACGCTTCTTTTAACTAACTTGTACACCAGCTCCCTTTATGCATACCATATACTTTACCTGTGTTTAAAAAAGTGGACCTCTGCTTAAAAGTATGTAAACAATAAGAATAAAGGCAGCTGTGCAGTGTGCAGCTCTAAAAACCAAGGAACATGGTGGGCTGGTGGCCACTGGCCACAGTACGAGAGTGGGACACTATTTCAGAAGTGAAGATGCCAAGACTAAAAAATTCTCTCTGCTCAGCTGAAAATAGTAAAAACCATGAATTTATCAAAACAGTTCCACTTTTTAACCATCACAGTGAAAGCAATAGCCTACTTGCTACAACACATACTAGGTACCAGATGTCTGGAAAGAAGTAGGCTGAACGTTATGCAATACCAGTAAAAACAATATTCAACCTTATTCTTGGCGTGCAACAAAACTCATTTGTTAGGTTGTTCTTTTGTTGTAAAATAAGTTTAGTTTGAAATGTGGAAGCTAAAAATCGAAAGCATAGCTAAGTTGTCAAAGTTACGCGCGATTTCTTTTTCATAAATTTCGGTGATCTTGTTTGGTACAATCTAATCAGCTGAACGCTACGCTTGATATGTCAAGCATGTCAAAAACTTTTTTAATCTAATCGGGAAAAATGTAGTTGAGTGTTTGTCACCACAAAGCAAAACTTTTAAAATCCTTCTACTGAACTAGTTCTAGTTCTCAATTTTATTAAGATTTTGTTCTACCTTAAAATTAGATAAAATCACCCCGTCCCAACTGATTGGCCGATCTTCATAGCATGTGTCTATTTATATAAATCTTGAAATTATCAGAAAAAGCTATATGGACTAATAAAGCTATTGCCTGAATATATGTTGTTGTCTTTATTTTTGTTTGTAACTTTTCTTTTTTTAATTCCCTTTCTCTTTTAAAATTTTCTGAAGGTGTTGCGACCATAATATATACTCAATAAAATACTCTGGCGCAAAAATTTGGAATAATATACCAGATGAAATTCGCAAATCCTCCTTCACAACTTTTAAAAGAATGTACAAAAAGAAAATTATTGACGCATATTAGGCAAATGCTAAATTACTAATCAGACTTGAGACTTGGAATTGTAACACAGGCTACGTTGGCCTGTGTTACAATTCCAAGTGGGATGGCGCAGCGGTGGGAATGCGGTGGGATGGCGCAGCGGATAAGGCGTTGGCTTTCCAATTATGCAAACCTGGTTCGACTCCCGGCTTACCCTGGTTGTTGACAAACACCGCTCACCTCTACCCAGGGTGTAATAAATTGGGTGGGCGTAGTTGCTGAAGGAAAAGCGGCCGAGAGAAAGGAACTGGCCACCCTACTCTCGTTAGTGCGAAGGCTTAGTAGGCTACAATGAGAACCTTATCTTCTCATCCCCAAAGCTTGAATCAAGTATGGGACCCACCTTTACCTTTACCTACGTTGGCCTACCTGAATTTTTTTTAATTTCTTATCATCTTGGACAGCTTCACCGTTATTTATGTCTTATGTCTTTTTCTCAATTGGCCAATTATAATTAAGTTATCGTTGATGAGTTAAGGGGTGGCTGCTTGACTTGAAGACCTTGAATGGTCACTTCGCAGCCTCCCGCTTTTGTGATGCTTTCATTATTTTCTTTCTTTTGCTATGTAGGCTACATTGTGTTTTGATTCGTTGTGCATCTTTTTTCGCAGCAGCCAATAAACATATAATCTATCTAATCTATCTCATGCCAAATTTCTTTCAACTTAATTGAAAGAAATTTCGATCATATGTTAAATGTTTATCCTCTACTAGCTGGTTGATGCACCGCAAAAACTCCCATGGCACATCGAAAGTTGTGTACAAGCTGACAGAACTGTTTCAGTTTTACTAATTTACGAAGGATATCACAACTGCAATCCACATTAGCCTAATGTTCTCGATGTGGGAGGAAATGTCATTAGTTGAAAAATATGTTTAGCCATAGTAGCCTAATGGGGTAGCTAGAAAAGTAGGCTAGGCTATGATGGTCTAGCACAAGGGTCACCAACTGGCGGCCGCATGCGGGCCGCGGAAGGTATCAGCGTACAAGTATAACCAAAAATACTTTTCTTGAGGAGTTAAAGATAAAAATACTTTCCGGGAAGCGTATTTTCTCTTTGCATATGATTACACCGACCAACCAATCAGATTATAGTTCTAGATGGGGATCGTTTAAAGTTATTCCAATGCGATGTCCACCCACACTGGCCCATTGGTTGATTAAAACGTCTGTTTTCGAATTTCGAAATTGTCTGTGAACATAGTAGGGTTGCTTATTTTAAGTTTGCAAATGTCATGTAAACACTAGTGCGCGGTTCACCGTTATTGTGTTTCACGAGCAGTGTTCTCTTTATGCAAGTTTTTGTTGGCAAAATAGGTCGGTGTGCCAACTCAATTTATAATAAATTGGCAAAATATTATAAACTTAAAGACTTTTTCTGATTGCATTATGAAAATATTTAGCTTAGTACTGCAAAGTGTTTTTATTTTTATTTTGTTTAAAAGAAACATGGAACGCTTCACGATTTTGGGTCTCATCCTTGCGCAGGGGCCATGCTAATCTTCTCTGTATCGCTCCAATTTTAGTATATCTGAAGATAGGAAAGATAGGAAGATAGGGAAGATCTTTTAGATAGGAAAAAGTCTGTGTCAAACATTTCCTTGTTTACTGAAACTGTTAATTGCAAGATATCTTTTGTGAAGCGAAGTGACAACACCGCACTCTTGCTTGGCGATGAATATTCTGACGAAACCGCTCGCCTCGCTATAAGTGTGCAAAACAAGTGGCCCCGTTTATTAGGCATTGTTAAAGAAATCAAAAGTTTTGTTAAGGGAGCTTGGCTTGGCAGTAGCGTTGTTTGACTAATTTTGTTGCTGCGGCATTCTAAGATAAATATTAACAACATGTAGGCTAACGCTGGATAGCCTACTGGGTACGAAATGAGTTCTTTTCTAACATAAGAGTCAACCTACCTAAAATTTTATTAGTGCGGCCCGCCACAGCTCTCCTTAGTGCCAAAGTGGCCCGCATGCAAAAAAGGTTGGTGACCCCTGGTCTAGCACAATATGTAGCCGATTTATATGCATAATGCACTATTTAGTCTTAGATGTCTTCTGTCTGGTCATCATGGATAGGATACCTACCAAGCTCGTTCCTTATGCTTCCCAGCAGGCTAAGGCTAACCATTCATCCGGAAAGCAATGCAGCTAGGCTATTTGCATTTTTTTTTTTCTCCATTTATAGCAAAATTACCAGCTGCAACAATTTTGATTCACACCATGAATGGAACAAATACTGCCACTCAGACTTGTCAAGGTGAGGAGACGTTATCACCGACCCAACAACTGCTCTTCCAGGATTCCACACAACAAACAAATGGCAATGGATAGCCTAAGTAGGTGGGACAATTTCAACAGCTCTGCATGCCTACACAGCACACTGCAAATCTAACATTGTAGCAGATTACTGTACATGCATATGTTTTTATGTGACGATATTTTTAAACATTGGTTGAAGCACCAAAGACACCGCGTTTATTTATCCACATTTCACACCATAGGCTACGATTCAACTAGCCTACAATTTTTTTTTTCAAACAAAAGATTGAGCAGTTGTTGCAATTTTGCTGCAAGTGTAGTCGAGTGATTTTTGTTGATTTACATATTGAAAAAAGTTTTTTCATATCGATAGCCTATGTTGTTAAAATAAAACCTTAAGGAATTCAACTTCACGCTGAAGAAAGCAGGCAAGTTCAGCTTAAAGACACATGATGCAACGTATGATGCCTCTTTAAGCTGATTTTGCCTGCTTTCGAATGATGCAAATTTGTTGCTTTTATTTTTGCTAAAAAAGATTTAGTGCCCATTTTTCGTATTGTTTTCCGACTAGTCCCAATTTCTTTCGGAGGCCCTGTCTACACAAAGCAATTGAGAGATTAATGAATGCTTGACAGTTTAGTTAAACAATTTGAAAAACGTTTTCGTTTGTCAGAAGTTTATAAATATCATATTTTTTTACAATAAAGTAGGAGACGTTGTAGGGAAGACGATAAGTCTATTTGTTTCAAGATTGCTCTGAAAATCTGAAGAAAAGTAATGAAATAGCAAAAGACTTAGGCTAAGCGTTCATCACAAAACAATTCACTTGATGTAGGCTACTTTAGAAATTAGACCACAACAAAAATAGCCTGCTTGATGTAGCCTTGCGAAACTAAATGTTTAATTTGGTAAAAATTTTGTTTTAGTTGGTAAAATGGGTCCGGGCTTGGGAAGAAAATGCGAAAAAATCCTCTTTTTTTAAATATTAGCCTATGCCACGCAAAAAGTTGTCTGACTTCCTCCTTCTTAGAGCACCTGACTACTGGACTTGGTTTGAAAAAAAATGTTTTGTTTTGGTGACATGAACTTCGATCTCGCCATGTAAAAATGTGTTGCAATAAAATTATAGCCTAGCCTACTTCGGCGACATATTTAAAGTTTTATACCTAATTTCTAATGAGACGTGTTGCCAACTAGGGCTAACTGTGTCGTACTTGTACCGAACTGCTGGTTGTTGGTTTTCGTTTTAATTGGTAAAATGACAAAGCAACAAATAATCGTTTTTTTCAGAAAGGAGAAGTAGAGTAAGCTACGCATTTGTCCTATAGCAATTTGATTACTTGAGCGATAACATGAAGTTTGTAAACTAGGTCTGCAGTTTTAGATCTACTTAAACTTTTGAATAGCTGCTTGTGCTTGCAATAACAATCAAAGAAATTGCACGAATTAGGTAATAAAAAATCATCAAACAAACCAGAACAATAATGTGCGTTTGTTTGATGGCACAATTATCTAATCGAACTCCCATGGGGCCTGCTTACGTCAAAGTTTCTATCCGCCGGAAGCATCAGAAAATGCTTAAAGTGTTTGTGTAACCACCATGACGTAGGTACGAGCTGTCAGTGTCGATTGTGAATTTGAAAACTGGTTTGACTTTTCATTCAATGCTGTTTGCTGTGCAATAGATTGCGACGTAAAAGCTTTAAGTTAATAAAATAAAATTCTTCTTCAAATTAAGTACTGGGCGTTTTAACGTTTAAACGGCATGCCATTTATTAACCTTGGAATTGTGTACGCACAAGGTTGGTGAAATGCTTACTGCTCAACAAATACATAAACTTTAGATAGTAAAACACCGAATGGTTATTTCTCATTACCACTATTTGGCCAACCACACACAGCTGTCATGAAACAATACTCTTCGTATCGTTTATGGTTGTTCACCAGTTCGCTGTAGCTTTATAAGTTGTTGTAAATAAAACTATCATATTTTTTCAGTTTTAATAGTTAAATACGAATGATTAAAATTTGTAATCTTTGTCAATATGAGACTTTTACAGGAGTAAGACTATGTGAAATGACTGGAGAGCGTCTAGAAGGTGCTTGGAAGGACAACGGTACAACTACACTTGTCGAATACGCGCGGCTGTGCATTTGTAAAAACACTCATTAGCAGGGCGGTTGAAAGAATAGTTTGGGCCTGATGCCAATGAGATCCTTGGCAACCAAACAAAGACGTAATATATCTAAAAAATAAACGATGTGTTTTGTTTTTGTTTCCCGAGCTCCTTGGATCGATTATCGACCCCTAAAATCATCTCGGGCCAGGTGCAAACATTCCTTTTGGGATCCCATTATATTAACGCTACTGCTTGTTAGTATACTGAAAGTTATAAACATGTAATATAAATTGGGTCTTTCTGTTTTCGTCAAATTAAACTACATTTGCAACCACCAGGCATAGGTCTAGATACGACAATCACAGCTTTTGGTTGATATGTTCGTGCTGTTGTGATGCCCCAAATATACTGTACAGTAGCTTCCTTGATTTGTAGGCCTATGCAAGATTTTAAGTCTTATGTATTCGATCACCAATATTGTAGAATCCTCCAAATTGAATTGCTATTTCAAACTTTATTACAGTATATATAGACCATAAAACGTCCCGGTTTAAATATTAGTATCTTTAGGTTTTTCAGTTTAATCAAAAACTTGTTAGTGCTGTGTAGTTGCCTATTTTCCAAAAGTTTCTACATTTTTTATTCAAGCCTATATAGGCTAGGTTACATCGTGGTCCACTTAATTAAAAGATGTTTTATCTACTACGTCCACAGCTCAAAAAGTGCAAGATTGCTGAGTCATGTATCAAGCTATCACAGATTCCAAAAATTCACTTTCTAAGCCTTGATCTCCGATAAATTCCAAATCAAATATTATGGTGCATTGCTTAATCACCAATGGCCTTTATGTCACTTCTTCCCGGGGATATGCCAGGGTAAAAAGTTCAAGCGAACAACGCTTTGGTCTTGTTACTCATCGAAAATATCAACTAAATAGAATAGTTTTGTAATGACATACAATTCTTAGCAAGTTATTTTTTCTAGAATGTTGGTTCAAAATTATATTCATAATAGGCACGGACGTTTGTGATACATATCTAAGCTATGCGTTTACAAAGAATGCGATTTTCTTGACGTCATGCTAGAAGTTTGAACAATGCAACGCAAACAAAAAGATCTGAAGAAGACCATAGCGATTGCATTGTTAGAATACATCCAGTGGACGTCAGTTTAACTTTCAACATTCATTTGACTAAAGGCTGTGTCGACGACCATGAGTTCATATAGCCTTACGTGGAAAAAAACAGCGTTTTGTCTGCAATCGACAATGTAAACCTTTTTTTTTCATCTTTTCATCATCTTTATCAGTAGTTTCATCAAAGGTAATTGATCAATGACTACACTTTCAACGATTGCCTTTTGTGCAATTGTTTCAATGCTGAACAGTCCATATTTTTTATTAATGTGGCTCTTCTTCAAAACTATGGATTGCTGTAAAAATAGTGAAGTAAAATAATAATCATATCAGATATCACAATAGGTCGCAACTAGGGTTTAACATCAGAAGCAGTGCCGGATTTACCATTAGACTAAAAAGGCTGAAGCCTAAGGCCTCAAGATACAGTGGTTTGTCAAAGTTTGACAGTGGCGTCAAAGTTTGAGATGTTACCACGTATACTTAAAAAACGTTTAAATGAAAACTTTTACCTTGTAGGCTAATAACGTGAAATTTTCTGGCAACTAATTCTAATAAAGTAGGTAGCCTATTCATAAACAGGTCGTAGCCTAATGCAATTTAAAATTCTATAGTGTCATCATCATCATCATCAACCAGTTTTGATTACACAGGCCACGAATTAATCTTCATGTTGAGGATTTGGCCTGTCTGTCTGTCGACGGCAAAGTTTTTTTCTCCACACCTCACGGTCCGTAAATGTTGTGTTTATTATCTAAGAAATTTTTTTTTTAAATATAACACAGCTTAAAGTTTATATTTTTAACAGTTAATTTAACGCATGTTTAACAGTTAATTTTTAACGCATGATAGATAGGACAGTTGCAGATGATGTGGTTTGTGGTATCTTTCTCCGCGCCGCACTCACAGGTCGTGGATGGTGCCATCCTCCATTTGTGCATATTATGAAGAAACAATTTGACGCCAGTGTGCAGGTAATTGGGCTGCACCCAAGCGTTTCTTGGCAAAAGCATTTCGGTTGGGTTGGGGCCAGTACGCGATGAAGCTTTGAAGTCTTATGAAGGCAGGATATCTGCACTGTGTATTAAAAGTGACAAACTGAGGCAAATAAATTGTGATGAGAGTTTGGATGATTTTACTATGAGGAGGGCTAGAAAAAAAATTGGTCAATCTAAGTATTTTTGATCATAATAGTTCATTTCTCGTGTATTAAGTGTTTTAAACCAGACTACTTAGCGAGAAAGTATATCGTATGGTCTATGCGCAATGTGAACACTGTTGTTGTACCTTACTTGTAGGTTATGGTTACTTCACAATGTAGATATTAACTATCTGTTTTAGCCTGATGCTGCGAGTTCGCAGTGGTAATAGCGATATGCACTAGCTTTCGGAACACAGTCGCCTAATCATGTGCTATCACGTCACAATTTTTAAGATGATTCGCAGGCATAGCTTAAGTATTTTTTTACTTTAGATTGGGCGTTAAAAGTCAGATTGAGGTCGTTGCATTTTTCTTTTGACTCTGATCGATACATTCTAGGTGAAACTCATATGGTGTTGTTTGAACGTTTTGTGGCAAAGGAAAAAAAATTGCAAACAATTGTTGCAATTTTTAAAAATCAAAGTATCGAGAGTAGAATTTTTCATGCAGGTCAACCAATGATTTGCGATAGCTTTTCAAATGGTTAAAAACCTCTTCATTATCTTGAATTTTTGATTTTTTTTAGCAGCACAATAGCTTTTTATGTTAGGTTTGTCAATTCGTCTGTGATAACATGTCCAACTTTGCTTCGATGTGTTTCAGCCGTCGGCGACACTAGACACTGTGAGAAATAAGGTAGGTTCCATGAAATAATAATTACATCAGATTTAAAACATTTGGGCAATGATCAGTTTGTGTTATTAACCTAAACAGCAAATCAACCGTTTTTTACATTGATTCAACTTCTGCAAACGTTGAAGCAATGTAAAAAAAGCGGTTGATTTGTTATCTGGGGTAGCCTGAAGTCCACGCCCTCATTAACAATATGAACGGCAAACATACGGTACAAAGGGCAAAGTTAATTGCAATGTAAACTTTAGATATTTCAAAAATTAAAAGTTAGGCTACTTGTATTTGAATGATTGAGTTGACTCACGTACTTAAGTCATGCATTAAAAAACGGTCAATTTTGCAATGGACCTTGCGACCCGCATAGCCTTACAAGCAGTGGGTTAGTGCAACGGAAAAAGATTTTACCGCTCGCTTTCCAATAATACAATCCTGGTTCGACTGCCGGCTTTAGCTTAACGTTGAAAAACACCGTTCACCTCTCTCGAAGGTACAATAGATTGGGTGGAGGTAGTTACTGAAGCAAATGTGGCCCAGAGAAAGGAACTGGGCACATCTTGTTAATGCTGAAGACTTAGAATAATGGTAAGCTTATTTCCTCATCCCCGGTACTTGGTATACTGTGATAACCGCCTTTTTTACTGTCTACATAGTTTATTGGTTACATGCTTTTTACCTAATAGTTTAGCATAAAATAGGTCGTTATTTCGAAACCCATTGTTTGGAAGTGTAATATCAACATAACGATGTGGTTTC
The DNA here is from genome assembly GCF_918807975.1 of Aplidium turbinatum. Lineage (NCBI taxonomy): Eukaryota > Metazoa > Chordata > Ascidiacea > Aplousobranchia > Polyclinidae > Aplidium > Aplidium turbinatum. The sequence goes on along the minus strand of NC_137480.1, from coordinate 15,742,697 downwards.
TTGGATCACTTAATGCTTTATTCAGCGATGCAACGCATTCTGGGGAATTTTGTCCCCTGGCGGGTAGATATTTTTTGATTTATTGTTCTCCCTCACGCGGTTAGTCGCCGATTTAATTTCATTCACGACCCTCATTAAAACTTTTTCTACCTAATCAACGCCTCTTCATTTACTTACCGCGTTTGTTGGACTTACACTGTATTTTGCACAAGTTGGTAAACACTCTGTTCAAACAAATCGAAATGATCGAACGGTATATAAGCCAGTGAGCTAGCAGTTTTAATTCAATGCGACAGGTGTTACTCAAGATGATAATAAGGTTAATTTTAAAAGTCGAACAGAGATGCAGATATAAACAAAGCTTAGACACATTTACATTTATTGATTGATGTATATTTTAATTAATTATAATAATAATATAACGATATCTATTTTCCCGTCTTATCAATATTATCAGACCGTGCAGCCTAACGCAGAGTTAACGAGGAAAAAATCGATGTAAAAATATGAACAACATTAGGCTATTACCAACGTATAGTTTACAACTTTTTTTCCTATTTTTTTTTTGCTTAAAAAAGAGCTATATTAATAAAACAATTTTACAAGGTTAGTTTAAGAATTAGCAACATTTTTGATCAATCATGAAAAAAGTTTTTTCGAACAAGCTGCGAAAGAAGCATTCGCACAATTTAGAGAAGGCTACAAAAAAACAATCCAAAAAATCTACCAAAGACAAAGAAGAAGACGTAAAAATTACCGAAAATAAACTCAGCACGTACAGCGATGTTGATTCTGGCACCATTTCAACCGAAACTCCAAAAACACGGTAAATTTTTCTCTCGTGCAAAGTTGTATTTTCTGTGTCACCAGCTACAAGCAGGTGGGAAGTTAAATCCAGTAGGCACAATTCTTTAACATCTAAATTAAAAATTAGTGTTTAATATGTAGTTCGAATGCATTGACTATTTTGTAACGCAACTGCAGAACATTGCAATTTTGGAGAAACAGTATTTTTTTTTTGGCTTGCAAAGAAACTGAAGTATTTACGCCATGCGTTTGTCCGAGACAATAAATTTATGGAATCATGTTTACAAAAAGTAATGTGATTTGTAAGTGACGCTTTGTTGAAACGTCATGCTTTGTCACGGTTGTTTGATGTGTATTTTTGCTTCTTTTGTTACAGAAAAAGCACTGGCAACAGTACCGTTCTCACGGAACCCGCTCCAGTAAAAACCAATACACTTCCAAAAGTGAATAAAGTAACATCGTTTTCATCCACATCTTTTTCATCCACATCTTTTCAAAAGAAAAGTCCATCACCAGTGGAAAAAGAAATAGTTTCACCAAGTTCAGTCAGCTCGCTCTCGGACTATTTGTCTTCTGATGCTCTTGCAGATTCAACAGCTTCACTTTCTCTTGAAAGTTCACCAAGAACGTCCACATTGTCTCTTTCTACTACATCCAACCAATTCCATCTCTCTCTGACAGAAAATCAGTTGTCGGACCTTCAGAAATCTAAAAGATCAGTCTTCTCTTCCACCAAATCGCCTCCTGGTGCTTGGTCTAAACACCTCAAGCTTCCATTTCGTCACAAAGAAAAGCTTCCTCAACCACATAGCAAGAAACGACGAAGCTCAAATTTTGAGATGTTCAGACAAATAAAGACTTCAAAGCATCATGGCAGTGTCAGATCACAAAGTCTGTGCATAGGAGACCTCGGTGAAGCAACCGAAGCCTTGGAAAAGTTTCGAGAAGACAACGAAGCTCTTGCGCTTGAGGTAGATTACAAAAGTAACATTCTTTTTTGAAAATATTACTTTACGTTTACAACATAACAGCAAGCACATAAAAATTTCATTTTTTGTAATTATCAGCTAATACCTCAGTAAAGTTGCAATATATTATTATTTCAAGGTACGTGGTAAAGACGAAGAGCTCCGTTTGCTCAATGCAACTATGGATCAAGTAAACCAAACATGGGAACAGAAAGTACAAGCGGTAATGAAGGATTTGGAAAATGCTAAAAGAAAGAATGAGCAACTTCGTATCCTTATTACTAAAGAGGCTGCTGCTGCTCAAGCAAACGCAAGGTAATAACTTTTGAATTACAAGCCATCCATAAGATATTATTTTCCTGTTTTTTTTTCGGCGATAATCATTTCAAAAAGTAGGTTCAGCTCATTCAAAATCAACGCAATAAGTAGTAGTTTAATGTAAGCGTGAGCTGTTTCACTCACACACGTTCGTTTCTTTGCAAATTTCAGCAAACCCGCTCTGCGAGTGCCGGTAACTGATGTAACGGGAAACGTTCGTTTACCGACGGTTCATGAATCGGACCATAAACACACCACTTATGATGACTCGACGAAAACCTTAACATCTCACAGAAGTTCTCGAATCAGCCCTCCCACGAAAAGGAAAGGTGTAAGGGAAGCCCCCAAAAGAATGGTACGTGTTCAAATAAGAGTGGGCTATTTTGACTCAGAGTGAAAACGTGACTTTACCACAAAGCCCATAAAAATTCCAAGGTTTGTCTTTCAACAAAAAAATAAAAATAAATAAACAGAGAGAATCTTTAAGCAATAATTTACGTTCAATCAATCAATCACAAAATGAAAAAAGCAACAAAAAAAACAATCACGTTATACTATGTAAAAAAAAAAATAGAAAAAACTGTATCAAAGCATAATAGTAAGATTTTACTTTTTCTCACATTGCAGTGCTTTTAGAAATAAAAATCTTTTCAAGTATTGCAATATCCCAGAAATATATGAAAATACTCTGCTAACTTTCCAGTTTTATTAATAGGCCTTGGCTAATAAACTGTATATTCTGGATATATCCTACTAAAACTGGTATATCCTAACCCTAACCCAACATGCCAAAGCCTTAAATATTTATGGGTAGTTCTGGACAGGTCGCTCACTTAGTTGCTTGGATATCTTGCGCTGCTCTGTGCGCAGTCGACGTGTTGGCTTCTTGCGTCTTTGGCGAAGCTCTTGTTTAAGTTTTTCAATGTTCACTTTTCAGATCAGTTGTGTTGTGAAGGTTGTAAAAAGTTTAAGTTCTTACTTTATGTTTATGTTTAGCTATGCTTTATAAAGCCTTGATATTGCAATTTTATTAAGTAAACAATATAGTCAAACCACGCGGCATTTAACATAATATAATAACATAAAAACAAACAAAAAATTACAAACGTTTTAGGCCATACTCATGTTAGCCCATTTCAAGTAACCAACAGACTGATGTTCTACATAATATACTTGTACCATGGACAAAAATAAGTATCAACCAACTCTTATAAAATAAACACCAAACAAGTCTTTTTTGTTTAATATAGGATAGAAGGCGGTGGTTTATCTCTACTTTTCGTGTATCTCGGTCAATCATTAAACAAAATGAATTTATGGTACCTTCTTTAAAACCTGATAACCTATTTTATTGACATACCTGACATATCTGACAACATCAAAACTATATTTTTACCGCTCGCTACTTAAATAGGCTTTAATGTGAATTGACTCTTTCAGGGAATTTCGCTTCGCCCAACAGAAAAAACCAACGACGTGAAACAAAAACTTTTCTCAGCCATTTCCTCAAGCAAATGTCTTTCTCAACTTTGTCGGGACGAGCTTCAAAGCATAGTTGATATCATGAAGTGTAAAAGAATAAACAAAGGTTTGAATTACAAATAATCTGAATTGCTCGATAAGACTATAAGATCGCAGGTTAATTAACTTTACGTTAACAATACTGTTTTATACTGTACACTGTACAGCATTATGTGGCTTATACTGTATAAGTAAAGTGTTATGAAGATTTCACGCAATAAACGGCAATTGTAAAACAGTTGTCCAATTATGATGTCTTTTACAGGCGAACGTCTTATGCAAGAAGGTCATTTCGGGCAAGCACTGTTCGTTCTTGCCGAGGGAGACTGCAAAATTTACAAAAAAGATCAAGTGTCCGTTTCACCAAATTTATCAGAAGGAGGAAGATCTGTGGCTCAATGGGAAGTGTTTGGGGATGCGGATGTGTTTTATCATACAAGACGAGTGTGGTCGTGCAAATGTGTTCGACAAGGCTTGGTAAGCTCAAGTATAAAACAAGCTTAAGTGACAGAAAAAACCTTACGTATAGTATAGGCCTCACGTATCAAAACCGCAGTTTGAATTAAGGTTATTAAATCAAATCATTGATTGTGGTCGTTTTAGGTGTGGTACATTACAAGAGAAGAATTCAAATCTGCTGTCATGCAGCAGGACATTCAGAAAAGAAAAAAAGAAATACACAATATCTTGAAAAGTGTGAAACGCTTTGAAAATCTTCAAATGGACCAATTTCGAAGGCTGGCCGCTGTATCAAGGGTAAGGAAAACTAACCAGTATTGCGCTATTATCAACTTGCCTGATTAGTTACACTTTCCCATTTATAGGCTACTGTTTTGCTGTGTAGACCACCATTATTTAATTATAGCACAATCATAACCTTTTTATGTTTCATAACTGACTTCACTTATGGACTTTACAACCAATTTACAATGGACACATTTCCTTTAGGTTGTGCAATATGCCAACGGGGATTATATCATCCGGCAAGGAGCGTCATCCAAATGCGCTTACATTATAAAAGAAGGAGAGGTCACTTTGACTAGGTATTTGGCAATAGTTACAGAACACAATAGCTACTGTGACTGTGCGTACGCGCATTGTGAATTGTATAAGATAGTAAAGGGTTCGCAAAAAGTAACAAACTCGAGTAGATCTTCTATTTGAAATATAATTTGATGGCCATGTTTCTCTTGTAGACTGATCGATGGAACAGAGACGCGACAAAAAAAATTAGGTGTTGGTGAATTATTTGGTGAAAGTGGATCCTCTAATTACTACAAAGTGAACATCGTTGCATCGGGAAAGGAGGTTAGTACCAAATGTGCTGCAAGTTTAAGCTATAACTTTGTCAATTTTTATAGGAGAAATTTTAAGGTTTTGTTAGGAGGCCATGGTGGTTCTGTTGCTTGTCTTGTGATTTCTTCTTAATTTAATTGATTGTTCAATTTTTCCTTTTGCCTTAGGTTGTTCAATGCATTCTCATACCACTGAAACATTTTGACCTCATCAAAGAAAACGTCATATCAGCTGCTAATGAGATAACAGCAAACCAAATAACTGAAAGCCTGACTGAGCGAAACCTCAAGAAAGACGGACAAGAAAGCACGTCCAGTGGTTACACAGCCAGCACTTCCAGCGGTTACGTAAGCGATTCAAGCACATCTGAAATCAGAAGAAAGCTGCACAGAAAACGCTATGATGCCAACCACGTTGATTGTTTCATGGAAAGATTAAGGTATAAATATTCTGTTATAATTATAGTTTGCTTTGCCTGGTCATCTTTAGTTTAATCTTTGCCTAAAAGCACTTATCTTATTATTCACTTGTCTCCAGGGTTAAGTAACATCTCATATTATTTTTTTATTTCTTTTTGATACGATAAGTTGACGATAAATGAAAACAAGAGAAGTTACTAGATCAATCTAATGTTGGTGCGGCAGTAAACAAACTTTTATTATGCAGCAAACTGAAAGGTACAAACAAGGATGACTTTAAATTTATTGCCACAATCGGAAGCGGCGCATTTGGGTCCGTTGATCTTGTTTCCTTGAAAAGAGATTCCACTGATGTTGCTGCCATCAAAGTGAGTCTGCAGTTATCAGACATAGAGCATCAGAATATTTGTTTTGTGTATTTGCTTAGTAAACCTTGTAAAACGTTTCCTTGTGAAATCTTGTTTCAGGTATAGCAGGAACCGAGTTTAAATGTAGGCTACAGTCTACTTCATTCACCATGCACTGTGATGTACAAAAATTTCTCTCCAGACTTCTAACTAACACATTTCTTGTTTGTTCGATGTATTAGATTTTTATTTTATTTTAATATTTCGTGCCAGGATTTCAGGCCAACATCTTTTTTAATTAAACCTTTCTATAAACGTCATCACAGTTGGCTGCTTAACTTTTAATTATAGTACACATGAAACTTTCAGTTGATTTCATCGTTGGTCAATAGCACACATCTTACGTCTTCACTTCCTTTCAGCCTTTTATTTGTTTTCCAGAAACTTTCCAAGCACGAAGTCGTAGCGTCGGAGCAACAACAAAATGTGTTCAGCGAAAAAACGCTTCAAATGAACACGTCACGAGATTGTCCTTTTATTGCGTCACTTTATTCCACTTTCAAAGACAATAAGTGAGTGTGATTTCACAATCGGTGTTTGTTTCTATTTTTGGATTACTGAATATATTTCATGATCACGAAAAATGTGCGGGTCTCTTCAATTTGTGACGTCACTAGTCTATATGGAACCTGTTTGAAGATTGACCTCTTGCCCCTGAATACAAACTCGCGTAAAAAACCGGCTAAACAAATATTCTTGTGGTCGTGACTTAACATAATTATTGTTTTCGTGCTGGTTCTATTACCTCCTCTTTCGTAATTATGTCACACAATAATCAACTTTTAGTTGATATACACTTCAACAATCCTTCGAATTTCACTGGTTTTTGAAATATCATCATTCTCGAATATTATAACATTGAACATTGAACTCTAAGCGACATGTTGGCCTACACAGTCCAAAGGCTAATTTACAAACTTGTTAATTTTTAATAATTAGGTCTTTGATGATATGATAAGCATGAGTATCATCATACGGGTTGTCTGCGCTGAAGTGGTAGTGTGATATGAGCGTGTTTTAAGTGTGTTTGCTTAACGACTCGGTATAATGCAAATGTCATGTCACAGTTGAAAAAGTAAGCTTTATAAAAATAGCAAATAGCAATTATCTCTCATTGTTTATTAACCCCAACTCACCTCAGAGTTTTCACACAACAACCAAAGCAGTTACGAATAAAATATTTCTAGCATGTCTCACACTCAGTAGTGAAAGTTTTTCTGCCAAATTCCGGATGAGTTCTACACTTATGTCAAAACAGTTTCACTGGCATAGGTTTCTGTAATTGTTTGCTTGTGAAATTTTACCCTGATGATAGAAATGCCTAAAAATATCCGCGCACCTTTTGTTTTCATCGTTCGATTGACGTAGGTTTTAGTCATAGGCTACAGCAAACTAGTTTTGCAAATTCTTTCGCAGAATGTAGGCTATTTATTAACGTCCATTCCACAAGCCGTTTCTATATTTAGCCTAATTTCTAAGCTCGATCACAGCAAAACAAAAAATTGTAGACATAAGCCGCGACTAGAAAAACAATGACAAAGCACAATCAATTCTACGTTGTAAACTGTTAGCTTGCAAATACTCAGGCTAAATCATGTCCATGTCATGATCATATGACGCACGCACAGTAGCTTTATGGGTTTGTTGTTACATAGGTACGTGTACTTTGTGATGGAGTTTTGTCCTGGAGGAGAGCTGTTTTCCTTGCTTACTCAAGCTGGATCATTCAAAGATACCGCCGGGAGGTTTTATGTGGGATGTGTTGTGGAAGCTCTACACTTTTTACACAGCAAACACATATTGTTTAGAGATTTAAAGGTAAAACCAACTGCTGCGTTTACATCGTTTCCTGATTACCCTGTATCGATTTCTCAATGATGAAAGTTATTTTTTCTGGGCATCTCGTATTTACAACGGACTAACGATGAAAACTGCTTATTGTGTCATATGGTCAATAGTATAAATAGTCAAATGACAGGCCATCAAAGGAATCTTGTATGGAGTATCCTTTTCCATAAGTCAAATTAGCAGCAAATGTACAACTCCATCTTTCAAGTGGTGTCTGGCCATGCTGACGTATTGCAAACGATCAATGCAAAAATAATTATCTTATGGCATCAATTACTTCTTCACACAGCCGGAAAATGTTGTCATCGACAAACATGGTTATTGCAAGTTGACGGACTTTGGATTCGCCAAAAAGGTTTCAGTTAACTCCACCCTCAGAACATACACTTATTGCGGGACACCAGAGTATATGGCCCCTGAAGTCATCCTTTACCATGGTACGTTATTACTGTAAAAGGTTAAATTCATGTAGGCTTGTAGGCCTGTTGGTAAAATTTGTTATAAAGAATGATTTTATCACTATATTTTAAGCTACCTTTATTGTCAACGATAATAACATAGCCTATTAGCTACAAAAATAACTTTTATGCTATGGTTAAAGGCATGTCATGTTTCTTGCGTAAGTTAAATATCCAGCAAAAAAATGATTTACAGTCAGAAATCGTTACAATTGTTTTGACTTGATAGTGAAACTTCATCATAAGAGCAAGGTAAAAGTTAACACAGCAATGTTTTTGGTAATTAACAATCTACTTTTACTTGTAGGCTGTAGGTAAAATACTTGTGGTATAATGTGAATTTATAATAGATTTACTTATTTTTATTTTTTAGCGCAAACATTTTCTGTGGACTTGTGGTCTCTGGGTGTATTTATCTTTGAACTATTGGATGGCAAAGCTCCATTTCGAAACAAAAACCGGGCAGCTTTAGCTGAATCAGTTCTAAGAGGCATTGAACCTAAATTACAGGTAACCAACTGTTGCTTTATTGCTTTGCCCTGATGTAAAAACATAAGCTACTACTATTACTGAGATTCTCAAAACAGATATATGATAACTTAAAAGCAATACAGTAGTTTGCATTGGCCTAGGTAGGCCTAACACTTACTTTTAGCGTGTCCTTATTAGCGTTTTAGAGTGTACTCTTCAGCCTATAAAAAATGATTTGCTTTGTAAAATACAAAAGGACATTTCTTTAACTATGTGACGCTTAGGCTATATGTTGAAAATACTTAATTTTTTTGAACGTGTGATTTATACTTGGGCTTTCGAAATGTGAAAACCGATTTTATGGCATCAATCTTCCTGTTCTGTTTGCTTTTCGACGGCAATGGCAATAAAGAATGGATCGCTGTGATTTACATCCACGAATTCGTCGTTAGGAAGATACATAAAACCTCACAAATTTTTTCCGTATAGTTCATATAACCTATTTTTATGTCGATCAAACATCATCATTGCTATATCAATACCGACTAAGAGACAGCTTCTGTGTTAACCTTTGGCATGAAATCGACTTGGCATTGATCCTTGTCAATAACACGGTGCTGAGCTACTGTAATTAAAACTGCTCGGCATTTTTATTCTATTTACACAAGTAATTCGTTTAGGTTGCCAGAGAAGCAAATCGTATCAGCAACACCGCATCAAGTCTCATAAAAGAACTTTGCCAAGTGCTGCCTGAAGACAGATTAGGCTCTGGCAAAAATGGCATTTCTGACGTTGCAAAGCATGCTTGGTTTCACAGCATGGACTGGGAAGCACTTAGACAAAGGTAGGCTACATTTTAACAATTGCTAGCATAAGCTGTAATTTTTTATGCCAAATTGAAAAGCAAGGGCACTCATGACGAGTTTGCTTACATTAATCAACAACTTTCAAATGCACAAATCCTTTACTTCGAACAAACACGAAACAATTGAGTGAAATCCTAGGTGTTGATAATGTTTAGAGAATTAGATCCTTCTTATAAACTACTGCAAGTTTAAAAACTACTTAATTCATTTCGGCAATGTTTAGTAAATAGTTTTCACTGAATTATTTTATAGTAAATACCATGATATATATTTATTTTATCTTATATGTATCGTCTTGTAATCTTCATCGGATATTTTTAAAAACATTTTAGTTTGTTAAGTCTAATTTAGCTTTTCAGTCTGCATTCCTAGATTAAATGCTTCAAATGACAACTTTTGATTTTTTACAATTGCAGGAGAATGCGACCTCCTTGGACACCACGATTGGAAAGCACGAGTGATCTCCGATATTTTGACAGTGTTGCCAAATCACACTCTGAACCAAATCACAGCGAAGAATTTTCCGGCTGGGATGAAAACTTTTAATCACAAACTCTTTGCTATTAACATACGGGGATTCGGCGGGCAATGCGACTTTGATTGGCATTCGTATCTATTTAATTGTTATTGGCTTATCATGCTGACTTGCCTTTTCGTCTCGCAAGCTCACTGTAGCTGTTTATTGCTAACGATGTTTGTCCTTATTATAAAGCACACAAGTGAAAATTTGCGTGAGAGACAAAATTAATATTCTATCCTAAGTAAAGAAATAATATAGATAAGGTTGAAGAGCACTTGTCTTTTATTTGCACTACATTTTATCAACTTCTGTTTTCGCTCTGTTTTCAAGGGCACAATTTTCATTTTATCTCCTTTTAATATTCTTCGTTGCATACTCGTAATAGACTACAATATGTACTTTGGCGTGTGTTAATTGGCATTTAAATACGCTGCGGATAAGCTAATATTCGATTTTCATTAATTTAATATTGTTATATTTTTGACCTGACGTCTCAATATTCAATATTTTGTACTTGTGAGCTTCCAATAAGTAAGATGTACTTTATGCGCAAACTACATAGTAATAAAATGAACTACTGTATTGTACACAACTTGTCCATTTCTATATCCTCGCTTGCAAGTAGGCTATACTTAGCCCATACATGTAGCATAAGATTGACTAACATACAGATACCGATTGATGTTTTAGTGTAGCGTAGATAAGTTGCTCATAATACTAGCTTGAAAAAGCTACCAATCAATCTGTATTTTCATTAGCTGAATACTGAAAAGTTTGGATGTTTATCAGGATAATCATCGTTTTTAGCCTTAATTGCAACGTTCATGAGCTGATGAAACTTAGCTTTAATGTTTGATTTTGACCATAAAATTTAAAATTTGAAAAGCTCTCTGTCCTTCACTAAGGTGCAACCAAGAATAGTAGCTGGTATATTTTATTGCTGAGCCTTTGCAAGTAACCCGTAGAATTAACATCACTTTGTCATCGTGGCATTTGACTTGCTGTGTTGCCATTTTATTGTGAAAATCTTAGTTTTCGTGTCTCAGCGTTATTCAAAGTTATTTATTTGTTGTTGATTGTTTTATTTATTTTTTTCGCTTTAGTTGTTCTTTTTTCTTCATCTGTCGTTGAAACTTAAATAAAATATTGAAAAGAATCCTGCGTTTGACTATTGCATTTTCTTTGAAAGCAAGTTTTCGTCCATTTCAATTCGTTGCCAGGGCACATAACTCGTTATCCGTGTTGGTATACGATGGTCATACCATTTGGCCTGTTTCATGTTGCACACGCAATCTGACGAAGATAGTGGTTTCATTCATGCAGCAAAATGTACCGATTCTGAATCGCAAATGCAAATTCCTTCAATTTTTATGCTACTTCTATTGTGAGCATAGCCGTAGGAGATGGGGGAGCAAGGAGGCGATCGCCCCCCCGCTGAAAAAAAAACATCACGAATTTGGGCAAAAAATGTCTACTTATTTGGGCAAATCAATCGTTCCATATTTCGACATCTTACAAGTTTAAGAACTTCGCATAATTATTATAATTTATGAGATAGCCGACATTAACATTTTGCAATGAATGTAAAATGTAGCCTATTATGGATTTTGGAAACTATGGCATGCGGTACTGCAATTTGGGCAGAATGATAAGTTTCGATTCGACAGCCTTGTTTTGGTTTTGTACGTTTTTTTGCTTGTGTTTTCGTACACGGCCAAGTTGATGCCTGTGGAGTTATTACACAACACACCTCAGCAATTGAGTAACGTTACTGTTCTGGAAACATTTTTGCAAAGACAAAATTTGGGCAAAGTTTAAAAAATTTGGGCAAATTTTGTTTGCCCCCCAAAAGGTTTTACTCTCCTACGGCTATGATTGTGAGTATACGGAAGTAATAATCATGCAGTTGAACCATAAAACGTTTCAAGTTAAAAAGCATCAGTGATCAAACCCGCGTGAAATACTTGAGTGCATGTAGCACAAACAAAGTTAGAAATTGCTGATAAGTACACTACACTATTCTAAAAGACTTTTGTCTACTTAATAACTCATTGAAAGCAAGCTACGGGGAGCAAAACATTTTCAAAGTAACCAATCAAACATTCAAAAAATATCAAGTCAATAAAAACAATCTATTGTAATGGCAAGTATTAACACACTTCAACCATTTTGAAGGTCAGTTGGACTAATAAAAATGAGGCACGAAACCCCTCCTCAAAACTTATCTGTTGCAATTACGTCTAATGAAATTCAAAATGTGCAGTCATATCTTGATGAGAATGCTTTTATGTAAACATGACAAGTTTCAACATTTTTAGTTAATAAAAAATAGTATTGCAAATTAGAGTTAACGTTTTCTGTAGGAATATTCAATCTCAAATTGACTTATAAAGAAATGAAGGGTTTTACAGGTTAACACTTACCCGATATTGAACATGACAGTCCTCATGCGCTGTGAGCATAGGCTCATACAATTTGTATTTTCGTTAAAACGAAACAAAACTGTTCGCAAAAGTTTAATTCGAAACAACAAAATAAAATTTGTATGGTGAACATTCATGAGCCCAAATATTGAAAAATTCCTGAGTGTCAGATTAAAACAAAATGTGTTAGAATTTAAAAAAAAATATTTTTGTTTGTAGCAGTCCTATTGCCAGATGGGCTTTTGATAATGATGGTCTCTGCGCTACATCAACTGTTTGAACAAGTTTGAAAAAACTCAAACAGAAATTATATAACAAGGGATGGACTTATCATTTTGTTTACGCCATTATCAATAAGCTTATCAAACACAGTAGCATACTCAATTTTCATTAAAGACTGGATCCAGGTTACAGAACAAATGTTAAACCGAAGTTTAATTAATGATTGACCATGGACTTTTGACCATCAACAACCGACGATCGTTAGCCTATTGTCTCGTACCTTTTTTAAGTTGGAAGTACAAATAAGTACTTCGGTCTAATCAAGAAATATTTACTGTACATGTACATAGCAATCGTCATGTACCGCTAAAACGGACTTAAAGCAACTTAAAGTTGGCATTTAAAACTACATTATTTTGAGCGCTAATAAAACAAAAATTGACGGCTGGTGTTCAATTTATCATTATACGAAACGGAAGTATGAACACTATCGTTGTACAAAATAAAAAGTTTTCCTTTTTGTGTTGGTGGTATGATAAAGCACGTACTTTTGAGTGCTCGCTTCCACTACCAGTCTTTGACAATAAATTTTACTTCGTTCAACAACAACATCTGCACGTGACGTCACAATTCAGCAACATTAAATCGAGCGAGCATCAAAGCACGTTTTGCCAAGTGGAGTCAGGTTCAAAATGCCTGGATGAAAAACATAACAATTCAAGTTGTCAAACTCACACTTATACAAATCCACTCTTCACTAAACTTTTTCAGACGTCACCACAGACCTTTATCCGCACAAGTGCACCACATATCGGCAGCAGTTGAGCCCAATCAAGTTTGATAATATTAACAAAAGTGTTACCTGTTGAAACAACAGGTCTTGAAGTCAGGGGCGGATCCGACAAGTATTTTTAGAGGGAGGCGATTTCAACCAGGCACAATGATGTGCAGATCTACATCAATCCAACATTGTAAATACATCTTGAATAAAGGTACTTTTATATGTTTTAGGGGGCGGGGTGATCACCCCAATCAGCTCACCTTGGAAACGCCACTGCTTACCGTTTCATTCAAGGGACACTACGTTTGCATTTTTCTGAATTTTTGCAAAGTCATGATGACTGATGACATCCAACCATTTTTTGATCAATGCAAACAGATATTTCTAATTGTATAAATCCCTTAACAGATTAACTGGTTATATTAAGGATATCTCATTTGCTGGTGCACTTTTTATCCATATTCTGAGTTGGATGTTTCAACAGTGGTGGCAATTCAAAAATGATAATTTGGAAAACGTTTTAAATATATCTAGGCCGAAATGAAAATACTCAAAAAGCTAAGTTGACAAACAACCAGCTCTGGTGAGATCGTGCAACGGTGAATGAACAACTTCAAAGACAGGTTCTTTAGGGGATCCAAGCAAATGGAATGTTGGATAAATTTCTACATTTTCTGGATAATGTATTTCACATTTCTAATTGATACTTTTTTCTGATTAATGTATTATTAATTAATGTTGATTAAATTCTACTGAAAAAATGCAGCCAATAAACTTTTAATCGAAAGTTTCCGACCTTCATTGTAAAGGTTTCAACTCGCAAATTTTAACCCGAACACAGAGGCTAGTAATTGGCAAGATGCAGCATATCTTCTAAAGGTTGTTATCTGTAACTATTTCTCCTGTTAGGTTGTGCTAGAGAGCTGACTTTGATGAACTCTCTTATTCTGTGGTGGATAATCCATCGCGATTTTAGTGCCATTCATTGATATTTATGATGCCAATGCTCGATGGCACAGTGATTTGACAGCAGCACAAGAAAAAAGGATAACCAAGCGGCACTCGGGTTTCGACTCTTGGGGTGCACACTTGAGCAACGCATTTCAAGAACTGCTCTCCATTCAACGGCACCTAGATGATGAAATAATTCACAGACAACAGCAATTCGACAATTGGAAACTTTACATTGACAATCTCAGTAACCGACTCTGCGTCAGTAGTTCAAAGCATGTTGTACTAGCATGTTATGCATAGACATATCAGGCTATCACATCATCAATGTCTATAAGCCACCACCCTCACGCTTAACACCAACAGCCATCTCAGTGTTCCCCCAACCCAGCCTCTATGCTGGCGATTTTAATTGCCACCACGTTGACTGGTGATACAACACCACCAACACCGACGGAGAAAGCCTGGCCTCATGGTCAGCCAATAACAACCTCACCCTACTGCACGATCCCAAGGGTGCAGCGAGCTTTTTCTCCGGACGCTGGAACACTGGTACAAACCCCGATCTGGCTTTCGCAAGTGATGACCCCGATAATTGCCAACCGGACAGACGTGTGCTAGAGAAGTTCCCCAGGTCCCAACATCGACCCTCGATTATCACGGCTCCAACGCTCATAATACCTGTCCCGAGCAAGCCTGTTAAGCGATGGAACTTCAGAATGGCTAACTGGGAGTACTATAGCCTCCTCACCAATGAAGCCACACAGTATCTCCCATCCCCTCACACCAACAACGTGGAAGAAGCCTTAGAGGACTTTTGTGATGCAATAACATCAGCGGCAAAACAATCCATTCCCGCGGCCGACGAAAGACCTACATACCGTGCTGGGATAAGGAGTGCGAAAGCCTTTACTCCGAATTCCTCCACGCCCCTCAGGGCAATGACACCAACAGCTCAGCCGCAGCTCTGCTGGCAAGGCTGGACTTTAAGAGGAAGGAGCGCTGGACAGAAGCCGTTGAATCAATCGACTTCACGCATTCCAGCCGCATAGCATGGAGTACACTGAACAACCTGACTGGCAAACCACGTGCCTCTCGTCAACAATGTCCCGTTTCAGCAAATTCCATCGCCTCACAACTTGTGGAGAACGGGAAATACAAATCGAGAGACCGTGAATCAGATAGATCCGTCTTGCAAGAAATGACGGACCTCTGGAGGGTAACAACCCCAGACGGGGACAACATCTCGGGTGAGTTCACCCCGGAGGAATTTTCCGCCGCCCTCCAGCACATAAAGCTAGGTAAAGCCCCTGGCCCTGACCACCTATGCCCGGAGTTGATACTCCATGCTGCTGCCTCCTTAAAGTAATGGTTAAAAGACTTCCTTTCCTGCTGTTTGCGCCACCTGAGAATTCCCAGAATCTGGAGAAGAGCCCTTGTGGTTGCAGTTCCTAAGCCGAAGAAGCCCCCAGGGGACCCGAAGAGTTACCGTCCAATCTCACTGCTCTGCAATAAGTCTGCATCCCCTTCAAGATCTTCGAGAGACTCATCTACGCCCGTGTCGAACCAATAATAGATCCGCAGCTCCCCCTTAAACAAGCTGGTTTCCGACACGGACGATCAACCGTAGATCAGGTCACACTTATGACCCAAGACATTGAGGAGAGCTTCTCGGCTAAGAAGAAGGCTGGCGCCGTGTTTGTTGATCTCACGGCTGCCTATGATACCGTATGGCATACCGGCCTTACCTGCAAGTTACTCCGTCTGCTCCCTGACAGACACATGGTCCATATGATAATGGAACTTGTGCAAAACCGCAGTTTTACCCTCACAACCAGTAGCGGTCGTCGAAGCAGACAACGCCGACTTAAAAACGGCGTCCCACAGGGCTCAGTCTTGGCTCCTCTCCTGTTCAACATATACACCTACGACTTGCCCCCCACCATCTCCAGGAAATATGCTTACGCAGACGACCTGGCACTCCTGCACTCAGCAGGAAACTGGCAGTCAGTGGAGAGGAACCTCAGCCAAGACATGCGAACACTATCAGCATACCTCCAGAAATGAAAGCTACAGCTCAGCAAGTCAAAGACAGTGTCGGCGGCCTTCCACCTTAACAACCGGGAAGCACAGCGTGAGATAAACATCAAGATTGATGGGGAACGCCTGCCCTACTGTGCCGAACCTACATACCTCGGCATAACCCTGGACAGGTCACTCACGTACCGCCAGCACTTGAAGTCACTGCGCAAAAAAATATCTGCACGCGTCGCACTTTTGAGGCGATTGGCGGGTTCCGGCTGGGGAGCTGGTGCTAAAATTCTTCGTACAGCTACCCAGCCCTTGTTCATTCCACCGCTAAGTACTGCGCGCCGGTCTGGTGTCGTAGTTCTCACACCCACCAGATTGATACCGCCATCAACGACGCACTGCGTACTGTGACTGGATGCCTGCGTCCCACTCCAACGGACTGCCTACCCATCCTAGCAGGCATCCAACCCGCTGAGCTACGCCGTAAAGGAGCCACGATTTCTCTCGCTCGCCGCGCTTTGGACCCCGACCATCTCCTCCATGCAACATTCAAGAGACCACCACCTATAAATCAGCGGTTGAAATCAAGACGCCCCTTTGTGCCTGCCGCACAACAACTCCTTAAGAACGCAGAAGAACTTGGTTTAAGTGCGGCACACTGGACGAACCACATGTGGAACACGGAGTGGCAAAATCACACCTCCACGCTCCGTGACTTCATACCCGACGCCGATCCCCATTCACCAGGGATGTCCCTCGCAAGGCTTGCGTGGGTCAGGCTTAACCGCCTGCGAACTGGCGTCGGCCGCTTTTGTTCGGACATGCACAAGTGGGGCCTGGCTCCTTCATCAGAATGCGAGTGTGGTGCCATGGAACAGACCGCAGACCATGTCATCCACCATTGCCTAACCTACCGGCCTCCACACGGTGCGCATGGTCTGAGGATCCTGGACGATGAGACTGCTGAGTGGCTGAAGATTTCCTGCCCTCCAATTTAGCCTGGAAAGATCGCTCATACGCCATCATCCTCAGCATGTTGTACAAGTATGCGAAACTGCCAGAATCACGATCTTAAATCTACTTTTACAGTTCGAGGATAAACATTCAAAACCAATCAATGAGAAGTTTCTAGATTGTCAGCAACGCGCTTAAAAGTCGCAAAAAAAATAAAACGTCAGCCAACACAAGAAGTTAAAGTTCCTCAATAACGTTTTAACACAATTGATCATAAAACTAAAACTACTGTAAATCTGTGTCAGTGGTTTCTTAAAATCTATGTGTATGGTTCAGGGCCAAAAATGTTTTTAACTTATTAAGCTTGTTTATGGGATACATGATTAAAACCGTGGGCGGCATGTACAAAACAATATCAGCCAAAAGTGAAACAACAATTTGTCAAAGATGTTTATGCTGAAAACAAGCGATTGCTTGCAAGTAACTTCAAACAGGTTAACGTGGTTCAAACAATTTTGCAAAATAAAATTTATTTGGAAACGTTAAAACTATTTAGCCCGAGGCCAAGTCTTTTGACTAAAAGATCTGTAGGCCTCCAAGCACTAAAAATTCTTTTGGTATCACGTTTCACCAATCGTGCGTGTGGTCGATTCTATAATTGTTAAATTTCTTTCATTTTAAATGATAATTAAATTAACAACTCTTCAAGAAATATTACAAATTGGAAAATTGGTCTGAGGTGTTGCACATCTTTTCCGGCCGCATTTACTTTACTGGCCACCAGCACAGTTGACGAGTGCTGGTGTCGTCTTCGGCTCTGGTGCTGGTTGATCTGAGAACAATTCCAGGTCGGATCAAACCAAAGACTTAGAAACGGTACTGATTGTGTGCTTTTTTGCATATCGCCATGAGAATAAATCGGATAATAATGTGATGACATCGTAAACCTCATATAAAATTAAAAATGAAACCTGTCGCTAAAAGATCTTATCTGTAGTAAAGCCACAATAAATATAAAGTTATAACATTATAATTATTATTACTATACTGGCCTTGGATTAACAAAGATTGTAGAATTTCCAACTGCAGTACTTTACTCAAGGTCGCCATTTACTTTGCTGAAGCTTTACTGTAATCCAGGGGTCACCAACTGGCGGCCCACGGGCCGCATGCGGCCCGCCACGCTGTTATGTGCAGCCCGCGGAAGGTATCAGCGTACAAGTACAACCAAAAATACTTTTTTTGAGGAGTTAAAGAGCATGAAGGCAAAAAATACTTTCATGGAAGCATATTTTTGCTTTGCATACGATTCCACCGACCGACCAATCAGATTGTAGTTCTAGGTGGGGGTTGCTTAAAGTTATTCCAATGCGATGTCCAGCCACACTGTCCCAGTGGTTGATTAAAACGTCTGTTTTCGAATTTCGAAATTGTCTGTGAGCATAGGGTTGCTTATTTTAAGTTTATAAATGTCATGTAAACACTAGTGTGTGTTTGACCATTATTGTGTTTCACGAGCAGTGTTCTCTTTATGCAAGTTTTTGTTGGCAAAATAGGTCGGTGTGCCAACTCAATTTATAATGAATTGGAAAAATATTATATATAAATTTAAAGACTTTTTCTGGTTGTATTATGAAAATATTTAGCTTAGTACTGCAAAATGTTGTTAATCAACAATTCTTGCCACGCTGATAAGCACCGCAGGTGACATTTGTCTAATAATCAAAGAAAGACGGTTTTATAGACTCTCACAAAAAAGATGAAAAACCAACTCATTGCTTTTTCAGAGGGAAGACTGTTCAGTGTTCATGAATTACTATAGAAACGTTTTTTGGTTGATTTCCACAGCGTTTGTTTCATGGTGTCTTGTTTCTCTCTCTCTTTTGTTGGAGCTTATTTTTTGCTGATATGTTCGCAGGTCACTATTGTTGCCTGTATTGCGATGTGTCAAACATTTTCTTGTTTACTGAAACTGTTAATTGCAAGATATCTTTAGTGAAGCGAAGTGACAACACCATTCTTACTTGGCGATGAATATTCTGATGAAACCGCTCGCCTCTCTATAAGTGCACAAAAAAAGTGGTCTCGTTTATTAGGCATTGTTAAAAAAGTCAAAAGTGTTGTAAAAGGAGTTTGGCTTGGCAGTAGCGTTGTTCGATTAATTTTGTTGCTGCAGTATTCTAACATACATATGAACAACATGTAACGCTGGATACTGGGTACGAAATGCGTTCTTTTCTGGCATAAGAGTCACCCTACCTATCATTGTATTAGTGCGGCCCGCCACAGCTCTCCTTAGTGCCAAAGTGGCCCGCATGCAAAAAAGGTTGGTGATCCCTGCTGTAATCTATTGTTTTCTAATGTCATACATTTTGTGTTCCTTGCGAGTACCGGCCAAACAAACAAGTTAACAAACTTTCTGTTTCATCAGGTCGCAATCAATCACATTTTGGTCATTTCAAAGCTTATGCTTGTTGGCTTAAAGATTTAGGTCAAGTGGATTGAAAATCAAATAAGCCAATTAGTGTCTTTCCTTCGAGCATGTTTATTATCCTGTTCGACAACATCTAATCAGCAAAAAGTGAAAATATTGCAAAATGATAGGTTGAAACGATGTGCAACAAACACAGTAGCAACACGACAGCTTTGCTGCCTAAACAACAGCCTCCTGCATTCACTGAATGTGAAACTGAAAATGTAAGTACCTTTATAGCAGGGGTTCCCGACCTTTTTTACACCGTGGCCCCCTTTGAAAATTTTAAAAAATCAATGGCCCCCTATTTTTTCAACCCTTTAAAAAAATTAAGAAACGTTATTTTAATTAAAAAACTTATTTGTACAGTAACCTGTAGTTAGAAATTAGAATGAAAAAATGATATAAATACAACACACAATAAACATGATAGTACATTAATTAGTTATTACTAGGGCCCGCAAAAGTCAATAAAGTCAAATTTTTTTCAGGACCTTGCTTATCCACGAATCAAAGGATAAAGTTGTTTTCAGCATCTAGGGGACTGTTTCTAAGAAGTTCATAGGTCAAAATAAAGTCAAAATTGACAATAAAGTCAAAGTCTTCAATAAAGTCAAAATTTGTCAAATTATGGCTTTTGACAAACTTTTTGTGTTTCTTGAGAGTAATTTTTGTCAAAATCCTCGTGGAAGCATTGTAAATCAGGAACTGCGACACAATTAAACCATATTAACTCATAAAAGCAGAAAATATGTCACAATGCCTACTTGGGTCAGTAGTAACTTTTATCGCAAATTGCCCATTGTTTATTCATTGTTACGTCTTTAAATAATTTTTATAAAACACTCCCTCTTCACAAACGTGATTTTTTCGAAGATCAACAATTCGGATTTTAGGAATAGCTTACTGACATTCTGTGATACAAAATGCCTCAGCAAGCTAAATCGTCTTCAGCAAAAGTTAGACAGATTTGTCGAGATTTTCCTATCGCCAATAAACACAACGCACTTTTTATAATCCATAAAACACCTTGACTTTCCAACAAAATATTACGTTTGGGTCTTAAATCGACAAAATGTTATGTTTGGGTAACTGATATCAGTTCAAGGAAGAACTATGCCCTCTACAAATAGGCTAAGCAATTTCGTTAAGTCAAAATAAAGTCAAAATTTGATAAAAATAAAGTCAAAAAAGTTTTTTTTTCAGGTCAAAATAAAAATGGCCCTAGTTATTACATATGCAGTTAACGTGATGGTTGAGCTTGTTTTTGCTCTGACAATGTCTTAATTTCTGGTTCGGTGGTGGAAAAAGCAAGCCGCATGTCATATTGAATTTATTTCTTTTGTTATATAGTGTTGGAGTGGACTTGGAGAAAACAAATTAAAAAATATATCATTTTTCAAATTTTTCCATAGCCCCGTGAAAAAGGCTCATGGCCCATTAGGGGGCCATGGCCCCTAGTGTTAGAACCCCTGCTTTATTGGGCTGTAGGCTATATACTTTGGACGTCTCTCCTTACTTTTGCTAGATGTTTAAAATAGGAATATGTTAGGTTAATTTCTCCTCTTTTTGGTTGCACACACCACTTCCTCAATTGTGAATAAATAATATCTTGCATTGTTGAAAAACATAATATTTTTTGCAGACGTTAATATAAAGTTGTTAATAAAGCGTTATGCGGTGTTCTACAAGATACAATTACAAGTACATTTCAAACAAAGGTTTAAACCAAACCACAGAACAAGTTAAACGATTCACGGAGTCACTTTTTGTCAATATTTATGCTGACGTTCTTTCGTAGTCATCAAAGCAGTAGGTAATCCATTTGGTTCCGTTGGTCTGCGGAGTGTGACGTTCTTTTCTTTAAATTGAACGTATTTCAGCTTAAGGACACTGCATGCTCATTGGCAGCGTGGCTGTGACGTTGTAGAGAGCTAAACTTTCCTTTTTGCGTAAACATCTATTTTTGTTCGTCAAAAAGCTGTCACTTTCTTGAAGTAAAGTGGTGTGAAAAAGGCTTGGAAAGAACTTTAAAAATGAAAAAAAAGGACCAAAACTCCATACAGAAGAAATCAGCTTTTTAAACAAAGTTGCTTCAGTAGTTTTTTACTTGCAAAAACATATCAATCCAACCTTCACAATGAAAATAATAAATGAAGAAAAAGTAAAGTTGATTTTGCTTCTTCTTTATTTCTCGATCACTTCGGGATCAGCTGAAAGAAGATTTCCATCAAAGAAATATAAAGGGTGAGTTCTCTGAAATACGATTGCAATTAAAAAGTTTTATGATTTTGTTTTTATGTGATGCAAGAATTGCGATATTGCTTTAATTAGAAATATTTTAGAAGTAATGTAAAACATCCCTAAAAACTAAAAAAAATCTTGTTTAAATAGTTATGTTTTCCATTGAAAGGATAATTTTTGTTGCGGTCATATAATAAATGACAGATTCCCAAGATGAAACATGCCCAGACTTTAAACAATTCGTTTTAAAGAAAATCAAATAAACTTTCTGAAAAAAAATTCTAATTCTAATTTGGCCACTGGCCACTTTTGGCCACTGCCACATTTTGGAACTTTCCACTCTTTTTAAACACCAATAATTCTAGTCACACTAATTACAGAATTCCCCTTTTCTAACTAAAGCCAAGGCACAAAATTGTTCTTCTGCTTGCATTATCGACCCATTTTGATCTTTGATAAAATTGTTGTAAGTCCCATGGCTACCAAAAGATACGGCCTGATGTGTCACTTTTTGCAGAAATTTTCAAATTTTGCTAACTTTGGGCGAAACTTTAAATGAATTTTTCTAAAAATTATATTTTTATGCTTTTTTTACTGTTTTTCCCAGATGACACAATAGGTTTTAACATCCTCAGATTTTGAAAAACAAAGAAAGTTTGATTTCGAAGATTTTAGTCAGACCAGACTGTTAATTTTTCAATAACAATCTGATTGAGGGTTTTTCAACTTACTTTTTCTCATTTGCTACTGCTTCCCTAAAGCAACAAAAAGCTTTTATATCATTAAGAGACAGCAAGAAGTAAAAACATCTCAGAAAATGTCAGTCAAACACTAGCAGTAGCAGTAATCAACATCTGCAAAACGTGGCGAATTAGGCCCCATCTCCAGGTGGCCATGTAAGTTCTCAAAATTTGAAGAAGATGAACATAATAGTCAGATTTCACCGATCCACTTATTCACTATCATGTGACACAGCACGAGGCACTCAGAGAGATGGCTGTGAGATGAAGGAGCAAGCAAACCAGAGCCAGGCAGTCTATTACACTGTAACTATAATAATAATAATAATAATAATGTTAGTTTTTATATAGCGCTGTATCCATCGCAGAATGCGTTGCTCTACAGCGCTTTACAAAGCAGACAGTGTCTATAAGCATTTTTGCGACGCGATGCTTATGGCGGGTATAGTAAGTAAAACACTCATACGGATTTTTCATGTAAAGATTTTTTGCCGGCACTACAGTATACAGGGTGGTCCACAAAAATGTGACATATTTTGTTTATCTGTCATTTCCATAAAAATTAAGTCTACCTCTTGATTTTCAGGTTAGTTATAGAGTACAGCTATAAGTTTTATGTGTAGCAGTATGGAACCGGGATATTAATTTTCAGTGGCTGAGCGGACAAAAATCATTGAACATTACTTTTCGACAAAATCTGTAATCTTGACCCAGAGACATTTTCGTCATGACTTTCCTGGAAGAAAAACACCGTCTCGGAATACTATCAAACGCTTTTTGGAGAAGTTCAAAGACACTGGCAGTGTGACTAACAACAGTAAGAACCATAGTGGTCCACCTTCCACCGCAAGAACCCCCGAAAAATTTCACGATGTTCGAACTCGTGTGGAAAAGTCTCCACGGAAATCCACCAGAAGACTTTCTCAGGAAGTGGGGATTTCAAGATCTTCTGTCAATAGAATTATTCATGCTGACTTGCAACTTTTCCCATACAAAATTCAGCTTCTTCAGACTCAAAGTCAAGCCAACAAGGATGAACGATTTGAATTTGATCATCAAATCAGTGAACGGATTGAGAACAATCCCGGTCTTTTAGATGTGCTTCTCTTTAGCGACGAGGCCCACTTCCATTTGAGTGGCCATGTGAACAAACAAAATACGAGATTTTGGGCAGAAGCACAGCCTCATGCGCATGTGCAAGCACCCTTGAGTGTAACAAAAGTCACAGTTTGGTGTGCAATTGGACGTAATGGCATTTTTGGTCCCTACTTTTTTGAGGACGACGAGGGATGCCAGGTGACTGTTCACACTGAACGTTACATCAAATTGCTCAGACGACAATTCATTCCAGCAGTAAGGAGGAGAAGGGGGACCGACTTGAATACAGCTGTATTCCAACAAGACGGTGCCCCACCGCATTGTTCCAATCGTACCCTTGAGTATCTGCATCAGTACTTTCCTGGGGATCGAATGATTTCAAGGAGAACCAACAACCCCTGGCCGCCATATTCACCTGATCTTAACCCTCCTGACTACTTCCTCTGGGGATATCTGAAGGATAGAGTCTACCAGGACAATCCTGATACCATTGACAGACTGAAGATAAACATTAGAAGAGAAATTAGAAGAATTCCAATGGACATGTTAGGGAGAGTAATGGACAATTTCAATGTGAGAGTGGCAGCGATGATTCAGCAGCGAGGAGCATGGATCGAACATATTATCAAACATTGAAATAACTCAGAAACTGGTTCGTTTTTTCAAAAGTGCTTTTGAGGGCAAAAACTTATAGCTATGACCCATCTCCCGCTGAAAGGATTTTAAAAAATCTTTAGATTTGTAGAAATTATGAACAAACGAAATGTGTCACATTTTTGTGGACCACCCTGTATATAAATAAACTTCTTTTTATAAATATTTTGGTATAACCACAAAGTTCTTGATTATTTTTGTATTGATGTTTACACGTACACTGCTCGACACAGTGAAATTAATTGTCGCTTGTGCTAACACTGTGCTCATTACTTGTCTTGTATATAATTGCACATACAGCATTAAAGCTTCGTAAACACAAGTTCAGGAGTAAATCTTCAAATCACCAACTTATTATTGAAACTTTTAAGCAGAAATGTTTAATGTTGGCCAATGGCATTCAACCACGTTTTTGACTCTTAGCTTATAAAAGCTTTTATTTGGGATATATCATAATGACATAAAAATAAACAAACCTTGCATTGCTTGAACAAAAACTCGTTTTTCAAAATAATCTCAAAACTTTTTCTCCATTTCCAAGGACAAAGATTAAGTGCATTCCTTACCCTGCAAGTAAACTAAATTTCCAATATCTTTAACAGTACTTTCAAATAATTTTTTGTTATTTTTAGCCAGTGGTTAATTTACATGCAAGATTCAAATCTATAGATGGTATGTTTAAGTTAGTTAAAAAAGATGTTAATACGCTTCACGGAGTATTGGGTTGATTGTGCTTCGTGTACGATTGTTAATAATTTGTTGTCAACTTGTCAATGACGTCAGTTTAGTCTTTGAGCTTTGAATCGACTGCTTGGCCGACCAATGGGAGAGCCTGCACGATCTCCAAATAGAGTTCTATTCGAGATCACGCGGGTGTGATTGAGCAAAACGTTTGATGGTATGTCAAAATGACTGCAAATAATTCAGTGACTGAGTTAGTGGGTGTAAACTGAGGATGGTATATTTTTTGATGACATAATCTGCAGAATATTTTTCAACACCACACTTACAGAAAAACAAAAAAGAAAAGAAAAAACATAAAAAGAAAAACGAGAAAAAAAAACGAAAAAAGAAAACTCCATACTTGCAGAAACACGAAAAAGCCTAATTTCCTTGTTTTGGCAGGGCAGACTCATGGGGATATTGCCGGCATGAATGAAAGAAAGAAACCTAAAATACTGCAGTCTTCATTCCAATAATTTCCTTCTTGTGACAAATATTAACGGCACAATGAATTAACAATTTTTGTTTTTGCCAAGATTTTTTTCCCGTAGCTTATATTACCAATCGATTGCGTTGAATGTGGCACATTCTTTATTTAGCATAAGCTACAAATGTTTGAGTGCACATAAGTGCATAAATGTTCAATAATTTCAAACACAGCTTAAAGTTCCATATTGAATTGGGAAAAATCTAATGCGAATTCTATGAATGATTAAAAGCCTTCGGCAATGTTGATATAAAAAGAAATGAAGATAATTTATCAGGATTGCTTCTTTCAAGTCACTGGATGAAAAAGTGTTTTCATATAATAACTATGATGTTGTTTTTAATCACATCATATACAATTTTCTATCGGTCAAAAGATTATTTTGAAATTATTCAGTTGTTTGGGAATTAAGGAGTTAAATCAGGCAAAACTACCCGTTTGATATATGGCAGAGCACGAGACGATACGGTATGTTGCTGCAAACTAAAAGAAAATGAACTGGCATTTCAGTATTGTTTATATCTACCTTTCTTTATGTCTTTTCAACATAAGCAACTATGATATCATAACGTAGCTTAAGAAGCTGCCCGTGGGATTTTTCTGTATTCTAAAGTCAATGCAAACGTCACTATCGCTTTCCTTTTCTACTTCAGTTCGTTGTGTTAGTCAACTAAAGGGGTGGACTTTTTTTAATAACACCTAAATATATTTAATAAATCAAATTCTACTCTGTTGAAGCGGGCTGTTAGACGTTATGGATTGTTCTCCTCCACGAATTTTTGTTTCCATTCCTCTTTCAGTCTGAAGATTACTTTTAACGTTCAGCAATGTTCTTTTTTTATGATGGTCAAACATGATACAATCCGAGTCTTTGTCACACATAAGTTTATTTTTTAATTGTTGAATTCAAAGCAAACCTAAAATCGATGAAAAGATTGGTATAATAGTAATTAACTAGAATTGCACTTTATAAACAGTTTTACTAATTTTAAATCGAATTTATTTTAAAACATTTGTTGAAAGTTTTGCTTTGAAATTTTAGCCAAGTTTTAATTAGCTAGTTTCGTATGCTGTTATAGTACAAACCCACACGTTTTTGTGCATAGTATAAGCATGTGTACCAACATTAATAAGCCCTGTGTTTTAATGTAGATACAAGGTGTTCCATGTTAATGCCACTGATGAAGTAGGAGTGGATCAGCTTAACACTCTCTTTGATGACTTACACGTAGGTTGTTATAACCACTTTTTTCTAGACCATGTTACCATGTTTTGAATGGCATAGTATAGTATGTATTGTTTCATTCAACCGTGGATTCTTGTACATAAAATCCATCTTCGTTAACTCTTTGACAAGCGTTTGTGGATCCACGTGACTCCGTTCCTTAGCCTTCTCTTTAACAACAAGTGTAAAATTTTTGACGTGCTTCTAGTGATTACAAGTTAAGCTACCACAAGACGTCGAACATGATGATGAACTTTATTGAGGGCATTTTACGTCACAGGCCGACGTATGGAAGAACCCGTCAACCTTTTCTCCACACTTTGATGTCATGGTCCCGCGAAGGTCTCTAGAGAAATTTGAACACTCCATGCGTGTAATGGACTCCCACTATTCCGTGTGGATAGACGACGTGCAACACTTTATCCGCAAAAGCAAAGGGATGAAAACGAGACGCCACAAACGAGCGACAAGAAACTTTAGATACGACGAGTATCATGATTACAAAAAGGTAAGAAAAATAATATTTCTGTCGAATCTATCTTTTCTTTCTGTGCTTTACAAAAGTATCATTTTTTATTATAAGTTACAGTATTTTAATTTTGTCAATATCAGCCATTAGTTTTACTTCGATATTTCTTTACAGGATAGGAAAGGAAAAAGGACACGTAGAATCCTTTTGACTAAACTGTAAACCACAAAGAATTAGGTGTGACTTTAAGTTAGGTAAAATCGAAGCTTAACAGATAATTTAAGTACATCAGGCATGTAAGTTATGTAATATCAATCTAACGCTGCTACCGAGCCACTAAATAGAAATAGATTATTAATAATCTGAAAAAACACGAGTTTCACTTTGCAGAAGAGTTGTAAATTATAATAACCATCAAGCACTTTTTAAAAGCCAGCAAAAGCAATTATAATACATCATTGTGCTTCTTTTTATGCACGTCAATTTTGGTGTAATTTCTCCCGTGCCTCCATCAATCAATTACGTGTTGCTTACGACGATGCCTTCCGTATGTTGCAGGGCTTACCTCGTTATAATATGCTAGTGCTCGCACTATTTAAATTGAACAAAATAAATTGACCTTTGATGCAGTACTTCGTAATACTTTTTACAACTTTTTATGTAGATGTCAATCTTCAAGAAATTGTTACATGCATGCTCTTGTCAAATCGTCATACTTCAATGGTGCCATTCGGAGTTTACTGGTTGACAATTCTCCGTAACACCATAATCTGTTAACTGGGATTTTGTGATTATTACTTCTATTGTTTGTATTTTGCATGTTTGATATTAAGTATGGACCTTTTGGTTCAATGTAAATAAGATGATAATAATTATACAGTAAATTTAACTTTACAAATTTTACAGATATTGAGGTGGATGAGGAGCTTCACAAGAACAAACAGTGACATTGTCTCGATGCTGCAAGTTGGAGTCACATACGAAAACAAACGCATTTGGGCAATCAAAGTACCGTAAAAACGTCATCAAAGTTTTTTGCATGTTTGATAAAAGAAGCATTAAAGCAAAAAGGACATTTAATAAACTTTCACTGCGTTGTGACCTTTTACTTAGAAAAAGTTGCGTACAAGCTACTGCGTATCAACATGATCATGATTTATCGTAGCTCACCCACAAAGCCCACAAGAATATTTTAGCATGTATTTAAAACATTAATGAAAGTGGAATTGTAAAAGTCGCATTTGTTTAGATAAGCGTAAACACTGGCAACAAGAAAAAAGTTTTATGGCAAGACTCACTTATCCATGCCAGAGAATGGGTCACTGGCGCCACCTTGCTGTGGGTTATGAATCGCTTAGTTGAAGGGTACAGAAGAGACGAACCGAAAGTCGTCCATATGTTATCTAACCTTGATTTCATGATGGTACCCGTGTGGAATGTTGATGGATATAAATACACATGGACTAATGTAAGCTTTTAATGAAGTATTAAATGCTTTTACAGTAGGAAAGTTGACATTGTTGTGACGCATAGGCCTAATTGCTTTCAACTTGGAGATCAACGGCGGTTTATAAAACTTCTGAGCACGTGATATATTGTTGTTTATTTTTCAACCCACAATTCAATTTAAATAAACATTTCAATCAGTTTTTTTATTTATCCTATTCTAACTTCTATAATCTACTTTATGTTTTATACGCATTGCTCACCAAGCAAAAAATAGTAAAATGTGTTATCGAATTTAAAACATTAAACGGAACAACAAAATGCTTAACCACAAGAGAGTAGGTAATTTTACGCGAAACATTTCATGGGCAACTCATAAAACTAAAAAGATTTATTTAAAATTTCTATGCTTATCATATTTCAGGATAGGTTGTGGCGAAAGTCTAGGAGCAATCGTGGCTCCCATGCGTCTTGCAGAGGAGTTGACTTAAATCGCAATTTTAAGACCCCAATGCGCGGAAGTAAGCTTTTAGATTTAAATTTCAAAGCTGCGTGTAAATGCATAAACTTGTGAAAGTGCACAAAAGGCTATTTATTTTATAGTAAGTTACATATTTAAAATTTTATTAAAATCGTTAATAGCGTATCTGCAAGGGCGTAGCCGGCACAAAATTTCCGGGGAGGGCAAATAAGTTTTTTTGCAGATGTGAGTAAGTCCGGCAACGAGTCATCGAAGGTGAAGCACTCACAGGGGGATCTGGGGAGCCAAGCCTTTTCCAGAAGATTTAAAAAAACACCTTAAAATTGCGCATTCTGAGAGTACTTTCAGCCTAAATCAATGGTAAAACTTTGTCAAACGATACTGTACCAGATTGAGAAATTTTTCTTTAAAATATTTCGGAAAGAAGGGGGGGCAATTGCGCCCTTTGCCTCCCCTAACTACACCTTTGCTTATCTGGTACGATATGTTATTGAGATCGCAATAACCAAATAAGATATTGGTTTACGTTATCTTTTTTTAATTTCTTTTTACATTTTGACCAGATGGTGTAACAGGAATGTCTAGTACTTTAGGCTGTTCTGGAGTTTATCAAGGATCTCGCGCATTTTCGGAACCAGAAACATCCAGTGTTTCCGCGTATCTTCAAACTTTGGACTTGGCTGCATTTGTATCACTCCACTCCTTTGCACAGCTTTGGTTATATCCTTTTGGATACACAACACAAAGAAGCCCAGATCAACCAGAATTGGTATTTTTAACTATACTTTATTCTACGTTGCAACATTAGATTAGTAATGGATCTAATGTGAAGTTTATCCAAATAAATTGGCTCAATAATAACAATCAAACCAAAACGCAAAACACAATAATTCATGTAAGCTAGGCCAAGGATGTCCAAAGTCCATCAAGAAGGACAATTACGGCTCGCGGTGAATGAATACAAGGCACATTGTACAATATGTTATTTGTGACCCGCAAACACACACTCTTAATACCAATCTCATTTGCATTTTTTTTTTAAAGCAATATGCAACGAATGAGAAACAATATACATTATACATTGCATTCATACGGCACTGAGATTTTCTTTCATTGATTTGATAGGAGTAAGTTATTCAATGTAACATTTTATGAAAAACGAACTGTTATAGCTCATATGTGTTGACGAGTTGTGCAATAGGTTTTTCGTTTAGCATAAGGCATTTCAGAAAAGGACAACAGATACAAAAGTTATCTTGGTTTTCCTAACTTTCTCCAACAACTAACTTAGAACAAGGCATTGAAACACGGCAACTAGAACAAGGCATTGGAATACAAACAGGCTACTCGCCTGACAAATTTAAGATAGGCCTCTAATAGGTTAGTCCTGGCAGTTTCGCATACTGAAGTGCTGGTGAAGATTCTGCACCACTGACGTCATCCGGTATTTATTCATATTTAATTTATGTCGACCTGCTTACCAATTTGATTTAGATATTTTTAAAGTGAATTTTGTTTATAACTTTTCCATAACATTTAAAAGAGTATGATGCTCTCGATTTCCATTTTCTGGACATTTTCTGCATCTAGATTCTAGAGCATGTCGCAATCAGCAAAGCAAATCCAACAAAAACAAAACTTTTTGAGAAGAAGTATGTCTCTCAGTCCTTCATTTCTGCTAATCTTGTCTAGTTTCTTGATCACGCAATGTTTCTCAATGTTGACCTATGAAAGCAAGATTTGTTTGTTTGTTTATCTTTATCCTGCATTGCGGGAAAGCGGACTTGAGCGCTATGCATCGGTGTACGCCTTCCGACATACACCTGACCCACGCTGCAGCCGACGGCAATGTCTGTTTCCGGTTGTCTACTCTACTTATGACTTAAATTTAGTACTACCCATTACTCGAAATCGATCACTAGGTAGAGGCAATTATCGTTAAGTTTCTTGCCCAGAGAAACAACAGCAAGTGCAAGTGACTGGAGTCGAACATGCAGGCTCTCGACTGCGAGCCCAACGCGCTAACCACTCGGCCACTGCTGCCGACTTTTTGCCGACAGATGATTTTTATGTCATGAATACTGTTTTAAGAAACTTTCTGCTGACATCGTCCGTGTGCTGATTTTCATGACTGCAAACACACGTAGCATGACAGCCCAGGATACACTTTATAAAATAGAATTTCCCGCAGTGGTATCATCTTTTGAATCTTTCACATGTGCTCCTCTCAGCGCTAAGGAAAACAGTTTTAACGTAGCCGCATAAAAACGCTGCCGAGTATACAATGCTACCATGCGCTGAGTGATAAACGGGAGTAGGTTTCACTGCCATGCAAATTCTATATTATTTTCTAACCTGACCTAAAAGGTGTTATAATTGCATGTACTGACTAAAAAGTTGGTCCCCTGTTGTCTAGGTCAGGAGTCACCAAACTAACCGGCCAGCGAACTGATTTCATCCGGCCCGCCACGTGCTGCGGAAATAACAGCTGCACTACAACTGTTAAGGAAAAAAGTTAACAAACTTTTTGTAAAGGACTAACGTTGCTGTTTATCATTAGGCCATGGACTTCTAAATAGTAAAAGTCCATGATTAGGCCACCACAAATGGGGACAGCCTAGGCCAAATTTGGAAACATATAATGTTTTTTCAAGAGCACAATGCCCTGTAATGTATTACAGAAGAGGATAACTTTTCCAGCAACCTTTCGATTTTTATCACAACTTGGCTATTCCACCACTGACTTTGTTATTTATTGTGCTCAATTTAAGTCAATGGAGATTCTAAAAAGTTGTATATCTTTTCGCAATTTGCATCCGGCCCGCAGCTGTTAATCTCACAGCAATCCGGCCCTCAGAGAAAAAAGTTTGGTGACCCCTGGTCTAGGTGGATATATAAAAATCTACAAAAGGAGATCTATCTATTCAAATTAACCTGAATCTTTCAAAGTTAACTTGCAAATTTTCAATTTAAGGCCTGCATTTGTTACATCTACATTTTTATTGCAGAAACGTGTGTCTCGAACTGTCGTAGATGCAATGTATAGTGCCTACCGCACAAGGTACACTTATGGAAAAATTTCCTCCACCGTTTGTAAGTAATCTAATGGATAACACGCCTAACGTATTTCCAGCGCAAAGTTATCAGCAGACTTTATATTTTGGGTTCGAGCCTGGTCCTTTGTAAAAAAATGTGTTTAAAGCATAAAGCCTAAATGGGATATTATGCACTGTGAAAAATTTAAATTGATATAAGCAAAAATAATATGTATATAGGTATAACGGCCGCCTAAAGATGTACAAATCTAGCTTATACGAAGTTAAACCCAGTAGCCGAATGTGGTGTCGAAGTTATAAAAGCTAAGGTCCCCATTCAACATGGTCCTGGTACAAAATCAACTTAGAATAAGGCTTGATCTAATTAATAATTCTGCGCCTGTAGCATAATTTTATATCTTTCAATAAGAGAAAACTTGAAACCTATTTCCATCACCTCAATAAAACTGCATGTATAGTTTAGTAATTACTTTCCTTTTCAATTAAAATTGTAAGAAAAAACATAAGCTAAACATACCAAGCCGTTTACGTGATATTTCTAGTCACAAATCACTATTTTTGCTTTTTTTTTTTTTTGCAGATAAAGTATCTGGAGGAAGTGCTGATTGGGTTCATAGATTTCTTTGCGTAAAATATTCTTTTGCGGTAGAACTTAGAGATAAAGGAAAATTTGGTTTTCTTCTTCCAGAAAGATTTATTGTTCCCTCAGCCGAAGAATACTACAATGGACTTACTGTTTTAGCAAATCATGTTATACCAGC
Organism: Aplidium turbinatum; assembly: GCF_918807975.1. Lineage (NCBI taxonomy): Eukaryota > Metazoa > Chordata > Ascidiacea > Aplousobranchia > Polyclinidae > Aplidium > Aplidium turbinatum. Next base: position 15,709,579 of record NC_137480.1, on the reverse strand, counting down.
AAACTCCACAAGAAGTGCTGTTTGTGATGAAGTTGAAATGTAGGCTAAACGAGCAGAAATTTGAACAGATTGTACGTTTTCTAAACTTCTAACATTCCTTGATTTATAAACAAAAACGTTTACTATGCGTTTTGGGTTTGGGAGGATACCCTTCGTCAACAGTTCTTTTATGGTATAAGTTAATTTAACAGGTCAAGCTATGATTACTGTAAGCTACTTACGTAAAGAATGAACCAGAAGTGCTCAACTAGTCAATCTTAGTCTACTGCTGGCAGACCACGGAATGATCCTACGTCGAGAGCTGTGGGAAATAAACACAGCACGAGGCTTGAAGGCCATTAAAGAAGAGCAGCACTCCTGCGATATTTTACTACAAAGGGATATAGGCTAAGAGGTTGGCTTTGCATCATCGTTCCAGCGACAGAGCTCACTCCAAAGCAGGAATGGGCTAAGTTATTTCCTTTTGCTGAAACTAAAAAAATCTATCTATTTTGCATGTTGTTTATTTCTATATGTGGCTATATCCGCTTTGCCTTTATCATATGTGATTTATGCGAAAAATTAATTAACTGTAACCGGTATTGTAATGTTAATTTCACTGATAGTGTATAATACTGTACTGTAGATTGAACTTCGCTTTTTGCAGCATGATCGTTGTTTATTTTAGAAGTGTAGACACAAACGACCTGTTTTAGTCTGATGCTGCAGGTTTGCTGTGATAGTATAGGTTTCCCATGAGCTTTCTGGCTTGTCACAAAAGCTAATGACAAACCGCTACTACCACAGCGAACCTGCACCATCAGACTAAAACAGGTCGTTTGTATCTACATTTGTAAAATCATGGATATTGTTTTTGTACAGCTGAAAAGTTAACACGCTACTAGTCGTTTGAACGGTAACCTATATGCAAAATAAGCAAAACGAAATGTTGGATAACGATGTGATTGTAAACTATGCAGAAGTTCGTATACAAACTGCATCTTTGCTGATGACTGGAAAACGTAATGGCAGAAGACCTTAAAAATTAACATTTGGCTAATGCTACTATTAGATCTAATCGGGTGTATACTTAGCCTACCCTATACAAGCTGTAAATAAGCCGTATGTTCCTCATACAAAGACGACACATTGCAGACAGTAGTGAATCCATATAAAAATTGGACGGCACCAAAGTTACGATAAAACAAACAATCTGCAGAAAGATTGGAAAAAGCAAAAGTTTAAGTTAAAAAAACGCGAAGATTGTAATTGGGGGACTTGCTCCTACAAAATTTTGACAATTTTTACTTCGTTTTGGTCCTTTTTTGCGTATTCTGTTGCCCAATAAAGATTCTTTGTTCAAGAAGCGCACTTGTGCATCTATTTGACCACAATCACCACAGGTAGATTTCTGTTGAAGTTGAAGATGTTCAAGTTAAGTTTTAGATCATGTTTTGATGACGACAAAATTACAGTAGCCTACGTAATTTATTCTTTAAACAACTTTGAATAGATTTTGAATAGCCAGTGAAGTAGGTTAATTACAGTAAATTGTTAACTTATTGTAGTCGATTGAGCAATGTTTTTATTTCAAAACACTGAATGACTTTGTAGACTTGATTGGCCTCTATCTAAATTTTTACTCCTGTAAAACCGCTGCTCATTGGAAACACGAGCACGATGTTCCTTTGCTGCCAATTAATGCAATGTGATTGAGTAAGCAAAGCTAGCGAGAAAATTTTGAAAATTTTAACAAAATATTCATGTTTTTTTCTCTTTTTTTGCTTTGGCACGTGACCAAGTGCCTCCTTGATTCCGCCACTGGTTAGGCTACAGACATTCGTATCAAAGGCTAAGTGCCCCGCAGGGTCTACAAGATAACTCTAAATAAAATGGGAAAAAAAATGAGAGATGATTTTCTAGCAGGATATTGTCCCATTGTAACTGAGCAATATTCTAAAGATTATTTTTACCCAGCGGTTATGGCAAGCCTGGGCTGTGGACTTGGCTGGATGATAATCTGAACATAACATAGACTAGGCCTACATGCAGTGCCGGTCTTTGGGGTGTGCAAACCGTGCGATTGCACAGGGCCCGCAATTTAGGGGGCCCGCAATTTACTCAGAAAATGCAGTAATTTTGTCATTTCCAATGGAAAAATTCAACAAGTGAATTCAACAAAGGAATTAGCAACAAGAAAGACTCAATGGGTGCAACCTATTTCGTCCCCTGAAAAGATCGAGAAAAAAAAACAACATGGCCGAAGTTGCTGATCGGAGTTGCCGCAAACATTTCAAATTTCTCTCGATCTTTTCAGGGGACGAAATTTGATTTTGTTAACTCCGATTTCAGGGTACGAAATCGGGGTACGAATTTTTCAGGGAACGAAATAGGTTGCATCTAGACTCAACATAGCTTTATTTCCAAAAAACGCCCAAGAATGCATGATCTTATTCTTTTGCTATGCCACTGGACAGCACCATTTTACAGTAGGATAATATTCATACCCAAATTTTGAACATGCTCTCAAAATGCCCCAAATTCAAAGTAATATTTCAAAATTTTCTGGGGGAGGCCCCCCAGACCCCCCGCTGCTGGGTGTCAGACCGTCAAACCACCCCCTCCCCTTTCAAAATAGGCCTCCCCAGCTACGCTACTGAGTTGAATCATTGTCATTGGGGCCCGCAAATCATATTCCGCACAGGGCCCGAAATACCCTAAGACCGGCACTGCCTACATGGCAATACATTTGCGTTATAAACAACGACAGTGCAAAATACACGACAATGTGATAGGCTACTGGTAAAAGAAGTCAAACTATCTCGACGGGAACTTCTTCAGAACGGCGTGTTTGTGTCGAAAATGGTAAAACTTCCTAGCAGCACGTTTTTCGAACAGCTAATGAAACGAGCTGAATGGATGCATTGCGACGTAGACCACAGTCATTTGACAGTTTAACCCAGTGGTTCTCAACCTTTTTGTTGTCACTTGTCACGGACCCCTTTGGACAAATTATTAATTCTGCGGACCCCTACCTCAATTTTGCCTGAAACTCAATTAACATACTATTGACTGTTGTATTAATTATGCTACTCAACTACTGTACTGTACCATATTGCATTGCCGCCATGACTCTTGCGGCAAATATCAGGTCAGTTGCTCAAATAAGAAAATGAATGAATTGTTCAAGAAATGTCAGCAGTATTTGAATAGAAAGGTGACCCAAAGTGCCATGCCGAAACTTTTTCAACGTAAGCAAATTTAATGAGAGGGCTCTTGTTGCCTTTCCTGAACTAAACGAGTGAACTGTGGTTGAGTTTTTGACAATTGTTACGGCCAATCTCTGTACAAATCAAACGTCATATAAAACCGTTCAAGTCTACTGAATATTACGTCATGGAAGTTGCTAGAAAATGTGCCAAAATTGCACCATCGTTCATAGACTTGTGTCAAACTTGTTAGGACTTGTTTGGGCCTGTTTAAACAGGAAATATTACATCAGCTTTAAACACCTGTTGGAATGACTTCATAATTGTCTTTCATTTATTGCGTCACAGTTACTTTCTACGTGAATTTGAGATATTGATATCTATTCTGGTCATTCGTAAAATGATTGTTTGAAAGTTGGCCGCACATTTAACTGTTGGCTTAGTGCTTGCTAGCTGGACAAAGGTTCCGTCTTTTATCCAAGTAATCTGTTGTGTAGTGACAGTTTAAGTGGTGTAGGCGTTGCACCCCCTCGTTTTCGGTAGCCTCGGGCTAATTTTACAGGAATACACTGTTTGAAAAGAAGTTCAAGTGTGTGTTTCTTCGGTCATTATATACAGACGAACGGATTAGGGAACTTTATGTTAAAATTTTCCCAAGAAGAGATTATGGTTTACCGCTGTGACCATAAAAAATAAAAGACGATTCTCTGTCTAGTGTTTGGCACAGAAGCACTTAGAAGCAAAGAAATAATAAAAGAAGATCTTATTGGTTGGTAGTCTAAAGAAGCAAAGAAAATTAAAGACATTTCTTCTCGGTAGGCAACTGAAGAACTTTAAGCTAAAAAGTAAAGACATTTCTTCTCAGTTTGGTACAGAAGAAAAATAACTTTGACATTCATTGGCAAGAAAGAAGATTAAAGGCAATCCATCTGTGCTTGAAGATTCAAGTGGAAGAATCCAAGCAAGTTTTGTGGACGTTTGGACTTCACATAGGCTACTCGTACAGCTACGGTATCGTGCATTTAAATTCTTTTTTGTATTTTTACGGTCTTTGCAGTTAAGTTTTTTATAACTACTGTAATTTGTGTGTTGGGTAACTTAAATTTTTAATTGTTAAATTTAGCCCTAACATTTAATATGTCTACACTCGGTGGTGACAGGGACTCGACCGCCGTCGACTCGACTGAGTTTAAGCCTGATGATGTTCTTTGCGGTCGGGCAGGCCATTCTGGGGAGGGACCCATTAACGATGAGGCTAAGTCAGTTCGAGAGGCCCGGCATCTTAGACGGGATATTTTGACTCAAATTGGGAAACTTTCTGTGGCCCTAGGTTCTTTGAGTGATAAGCAGGAACTGTTAATTTTTAGATCTAACTTATCTACTTTAGAAGAGGAATTAAGGCATTTCCATGCTCTTTTGAGTAAAATTGTTAACTCTGCAATCTTGGCAGAACTTCGTGATAGGGTAGATCCCAAATTTAACTCGTTAAAAAATAACTTCGAACAAAAAGAAAGTGATTTCTCAGATAGGTTAGATGCTGACATACATCCTGAGGATAGCGCCTCAAATGTAAGCACTAGGATGTCTGAGAGCTCGTCACGGATAGTTGCACAAATTAACCTACAGCTAAGACGAGAGGAGCTCCAGATCCAAGCCGAGGCCGAAGCAAGAGCTGCTGAGGCCATAGCGAGAGCTGAGACCATACGAGTTGAGGCCGAAGCGAGAGCTGCTGAGGCCGCCGCGAGAGCTGAGACCATACGAGTTGAGGCCGAAGCGAGAGCTGCTGAGGCCGCCGCGAGAGCTGAGGCCGTACGAGCTGAGGCTGCCGCGAAAGCCGAAGCGAGAGCTGCTGAGTTCGCACTCAAAGACGCACAGTTGAGGGCTGAACAACGTAAGGAGGTAGCTTTAGCTGAATATCGTTCTGAGTTGGGCTCCCGGCGTAGCTCTAGGAAGGGCTCTTCTAGGCATTCCAGAAGTGAACATCAATCGCAGTTTAATTTACCTAACCTTTTCCAGACGCCTGTTCAATCTGTAAGTGGACCTGTACAATCCACATGTTTTCCAGCTGTTTCAGGAGGTCTCGGGGCCGCGGCTAAGGGTCTTCCGAAGGCTGTAGAGCCAAGGTCTGCAAATTACAACCGAACTCCTCCCCCAGAGCGTACAGGTCACGGGGCCGCCATTAGCAGTAATGCTTTGCCCCCTTCAAAGTTTTCTGCGCCGCTAGTTGCTGATCGCCCAGCTACACGTAATTTGGGTGGTTGTGAGAGGCGTATCGTGTCTCCTGATTTTAACGTGTTTGAGGATCGTGATCGGGCTGTGCATGTGACTGAGCCCACTCACCCCCTTAAGGGATATAGCTTGTCTTCTCCCGCTAAATCGAGTTCTCAACAGCAGGATTGCTTTTTTGAATACCAAAATAGTAGGACGTTCTTCGATAAGGCGGCCTTGATTGGTTACGATGGTAATAATATGCCATTTGTCTTTTTTAAAAATCGTGTTATGGCCTTGATGGCAGCTTCGCCCTTTAAGGGAACTCGTTTGACTTTGTTGCAAGCAGCTTGTGTTAGAACAGCTGCACAAACGATTGCTAATTTGGTTTCCGACACTCCTGGCTTGTCAGAGGAAGACAGGATAGAAATGTCGTTATCTCGCTTGTCCCAACGTTTTGGAGTTCGTGGAGGTCTTTTCGCAGAACCAGAAATTAGAAAGTATCGCTATGGTAGCAAATTGACTTCTATCTCTTCCAGTGATTTGAAAGAGTTTAAAGATGAATTGTCGCAGTGTTTGCTTTACGCGAAAGCTTATGGTCAGCGTGATAAATTAGAAGGACGTTTTGTTTGGGATTTGGCTAAACGACTCCCGTTTGACGCTAAGCAGCGTTATCTTGACTTTTTAGGTGATCAGTATGGTAGCACTGAGGAACCTACTTTTCAGAGTTTGTTTGATTTTGTAGTACGGGAGGAAACGCGCAAGTCGACTGATTTTAGCATTATGCTAATGGGCGATTCTGGTGAGTCGCAGCATTTTAAAAAGTTTGGCAAAGGAAAATTGCCTTCATGTCCGGTTAGGCAGACGTCGGTAAAACCCCATGATAATGTGATTTCAGGGAGTTCGCAGTACTCGACTGCTGTTGGCGCACCGCGCGGCGGTGTGGCCAGACATAGTGACATACCGGCGTGTTTTTGTTGTTCGTCACGTGGTCAAGTTGAATATCATTTTTTGTCTAATTGTAAAGAATTTTTGCGCTTGACACCTAAAGATCGGAGAGATGTCATTGTGAAAGCTGGCAAATGCTTGAATTGTTTGCGCCAGCATATGGTTAGAGACTGTAATCATGCAAATAACTGTCGTAAGTGTAGACCTACCAACGATAGGAAACACTATTTTCTTCTGCATGATTTTTATGTGACGTCACGTGATTCTCTGGATTCGGTCGGTAAAGATGAGGCTGGTGCCAGAGTTCCTGTGCGTAATGTTAAGATTGGAAATGTTAAAGCAGCCTTTAACCGCGTTACTGCTGCTCGTGTTTTGAATCCAATGACTGGCAAATCGAAGTTGGTGTATTGTCAGCATGATCCTGGTTCGCAGTTGACCTTTGTTTCGAGTGATTTGGTGTGCGAACTTGGTCTTAAACCGTATGATAAAGCGTCGTTTAAAATGGATACTCTGGCTGGTCAGAAACCTACTTGTGCTGACCTTGTTAAACTCAACATCCAGTCGTTAGAGACTGATGAACTGTTTTGTGATATAACCTCGGTGGTTAACCCAGCTTGGGCTGACGATGTTAAAACTTTACCCCATAAACAAGATTTAAGTGGTTTCCGTCATTTTCATGACGTGAATATGTTTCATTTGAATGATTGTAGTACTGTAGATGTACTGATTGGCAACGACAACGCTTATTTGATGTGGACAAAAGAAGAGCGTGTTGGTGACAATCGTAGTGAACCGCATGCTTTGCTCACTCCTCTCGGTTGGTTGGCTTGTGGTGGTAATTCACTCTTAGTTGAAAGCGTTGCTAAAGTGTGCAGAGTGCAGACGTCTTCAGAGTCGGATGTCATCTCTGGCTTTCAGCGTAAAATTGAGTCTCGTGATATGGAAATAGCAGACCTGAATAAAGTCATTCAGGATTTGACGTTGCAAAATGAAACCTGTGAATTGTCTCGCAATGATATTTTGGCTAGAGAACTTGTCGAACCGAATATTGAGTTGAAAGATGGTCGATTTGAGATACCTGTTCCGTTGAAGGAAGATATTGATCTACCTAACAATTTTGTGTTGGCGTTAGATAGAGCTGCTGCTTTAAGAAAGAAAGCTTTAAAACAACCTGAACTTCGTGATTTCCTTACTGACACCATGAAAGATCTTAAATCTAATGGCTATATTGAGCGTGCTGGTGAAGCAGGAAATGTCAAGGGATTTGAATGGTATTTACCATACTTTGTGACGTCACAATTAAAAAAACGCATTGTTTACGATGGCAAGTCTGAATTTCGAGGAACTTGTGTTAATGATGTAATGTTTTCGGGTCCTGACTTGTTAAACCCTCTTGTAGATGTCTTGGCAAGATTTCGGCTTGGCAGATTTGGTTTCGTGGCCGATATGACCAAGTACTTTTTTCACATTTTGGACTCTTCAATTCGTAAGCCCAATTTCATTGAATTGCTTACGTACTACAGCAGTGCCGTTCGGATCGTGAACGAACGCCCTCTGGTACCTTTGAGTGACGACCCTAGGGATTTTACTGTCATCACCCCTGCCTCACTTTTGACCCCATACTTAGACCCATACTGTGCTGTTGGGCAACCACATGATCGTGACCAACTAAGAAGGGATTATCGGTTCAATTTGTCACTTTCTCAGCAGTTTTGGAGTAAATGGATCGATTTTTACTTGCCAGGTCTTCAGGGCCGGAAAAAATGGCTAAAAATGGCCGAGAATTTGGAGCCTGGTCAACTTGTAGTGGTAGGTTCTCTCCAAGACATTGGTAAACGTGGGAAGTATCAACTTGGGAGGGTGCATGAGGTAGTTCCACAAATTAGAAAAGGGAAGCCTGTGGTTCGTAGAGCCAAAGTTGCCGTCTGCAACTATGATGAGAGTACGGGGAAAGTAAAAGTAGACTACGTGTTGAGGGATATTTCGTGCCTCGCCCCCGTAAAGAACACCTAAGTGTTAGGGTTTGAGCCTGGTTTTGTCTGCGGTGGCCGACCCTTGTCTGAGCCCGGAACAGTCGGTTATTATCGCAACTATTGTATATAGCGTCATTTTAGCGTGTACCTATGGTACCAATTTCATGTATCGTCGTGTTTATTCTTATTGCTGTTCATTCTTTGCATGCCCTTTGTATTTGCGTATTAACTTAAACGTGAGTGATTCAAACAATTTGTGTATCATGTGTTTTTATTCATTGGCTCACGATTGTCCTTCAATTCTTTTTTAGTTATGCCATGTTAGACTGTCATAACTAGGGGCCGCTATGTTACGGCCAATCTCTGTACAAATCAAACGTCATATAAAACCGTTCAAGTCTACTGAATATTACGTCATGGAAGTTGCTAGAAAATGTGCCAAAATTGCACCATCGTTCATAGACTTGTGTCAAACTTGTTAGGACTTGTTTGGGCCTGTTTAAACAGGAAATATTACATCAGCTTTAAACACCTGTTGGAATGACTTCATAATTGTCTTTCATTTATTGCGTCACAGTTACTTTCTACGTGAATTTGAGATATTGATATCTATTCTGGTCATTCGTAAAATGATTGTTTGAAAGTTGGCCGCACATTTAACTGTTGGCTTAGTGCTTGCTAGCTGGACAAAGGTTCCGTCTTTTATCCAAGTAATCTGTTGTGTAGTGACAGTTTAAGTGGTGTAGGCGTTGCACCCCCTCGTTTTCGGTAGCCTCGGGCTAATTTTACAGGAATACACTGTTTGAAAAGAAGTTCAAGTGTGTGTTTCTTCGGTCATTATATACAGACGAACGGATTAGGGAACTTTATGTTAAAATTTTCCCAAGAAGAGATTATGGTTTACCGCTGTGACCAACAATGCAACACGCATGTCATCTTCAACGTCCACTGTCCAGGCGATTTCGATGTTTAGTTTTTATTGTAACAAGACCTGAGAATTCTGCCTCGCAAAGGTTAAGTGGTTATGAATGGTAACAAAACAATAATCGCTTGCTTTGCCAAGAATGGGTAAGTTTTGCAGTTGTGAGCACCAAAATTCTTCCTCAGTTTTTGAATGAAATTCAATGCGTAATAGCCTAACACTTTTGATCTCCAAGCAATTAGGTCATCTTTACTGAGATCGTCATCGCTAATGTTGCTCAAGTCTAAAAGAAAAGAATTTTGAATCCATGTTTCAACTTCGTGCGGCAGGTGTTCTAAATTAAAATAACGTTGAAATGAGATTTGCAGGGTTTCCAAGTGTGCGCAAAATTTTTCTCTCATAGAGATCAAAAGAGTACATTCTCTTTGAGTTTCGTCTATCAAGATGAGATTTTCTAATTTTGGAAAGTTAGCGTAATTACCTGCTTCCAATCTGCGTTTCCAAACCGGCAACTTGGCTAAAAACGCTTTCAGTTTTTCAGTTGCATCAATTATTGTCACACCTGGTCCTTGAATGCCACGATTAGCATTGTTAATATGACCGAAAATATCGGCTAAGTAGGCCATGCCGTATAGAAAACTTTTACTCTCAAACAATTTTGAGAGGGGACTTCCTTTTGCTTTCAAAAGAGTTGATACCTCATTTTCTAGCTGCTGCAGTCGCTTTAAAACTTCTCTTCTAGATAATCAACGTACCTCAGAATGATACAAAAGTACTCCATAATCTGACCCTACTTCTTGACAGAGCGCTTTAAAAGTACGGTGGTTTACAGCTCTGCTTTTGATGAAATTAACAACTTTCACGCAATTCGTCAGAATTTCTTTGAGACTTGCTGGTAAAATTTTTGCTGCTAAGGCGTACCTGTGCTAGAAGCAATGGGTAACAACTACGCGAGGAGCTTCGTTTTTTACTAAAGCAGCAAGTCCGGATTTGTTCCCGAGCATAGCTGGTGCTCTATCCGTGCACATAGAACATTTTTTTTTTTTGCAAAAGTCTTCAAGGTAATCACGGACCCCCAAATGCTTTCTCACGGACCCCCAAGGGGTCCGCGAACCTTAGGTTAGAAACCACTTTAACCTATCAAGCTCAAAAATAATTCTTCCCGTCTTCAAACAAAATTGAAACATTTTTTGAGTCTTTGTTTTGTCGTACGGTACAAAGTTTGGTTAACTCAACTTTGTTTCTTTTTCATGTGGCTAGTTGTAGCCTACTTTTATCTCGCCAATGATCGAAGATTACTAAATTCGTTATATTTTGACTGCTCCTGAGTCCTGAGTGTTAACCACTTTAGTCAAATAACGTAAGGGATTTGTAGTCTAGTCACTGGCAGAAAAAGCGGTTTGTCCAGTTCAAAAAGATGAGAACCACTTAAAATATCTTATTTTAAACTGTTGCTACAGGGTTGTTTTTTGGGCTATCCAAGCAAATAAATTAATAACGATTAGCCTCTATGACAAATAGATAAATTTATTTCATATTCCAATATGAAACAATTAGGCCTATCTCTTGCTTCAATGTTGCTGTTTGGCTGTTTATGCCCTGTTGTAGGCTAAAAGTTTGTTTATTATATTTAAAAACAAAACCATTAATGTTTACCACACCTGAGTGCAACCTTTTTGATAAAAATTTCTACTTCTTTTGTTGGAAATGATGTTTTCAAAAAGTTGTAAATAATGCTTTTGTTTTTCTACTTAGTAACGCTCTTAAATGTCAGTAGTTTGATTTTTCACTTAAAGTAATTTACAAATTAGGCCTACCACATTATTATGAATGTTTTAAGAACTCATCACTTTAAAAAAAATTCTGGCTTGTATACGTTAAAAATGAAACTAAAATTTGTCTATAAGCGTTTTATGAAAATAAAAAAACTTGTTCTAAAATATTTCTTTATTTTTTTACACGTTACATAAGCCCGATGTCGTTGGTGCTTGTTCAAAAACGATACGATTTCTTACGTAACTCAAAGTAATTTCTTATGTAACGATACGTCATGGCAACGCCCAAGGCACTGCAGTAATTATTATTATTTTGAAAGAGTTTTTTGGCAAACAGCGAGTTTAAATATAAAATTGCTTTGATGAATATTCGAAATATATATTTTTGCAACGAAGTATGGTCTACTAAACGCTACTTGTAAAACAATCGAACGCGGTCCAACATGACGTTGCAGATTGCCTTTTTTCTATTGTCTTCTTCAACGATACGTTGACAACTGACAAGGGAAAAACTTTGTCAACGAAAAATTCTGTAAAGCACTAAGTTATGACACAAACAGCATAAAACATTGCACAAACAAAACTTGACTTTTTGTAGACCAATCAACATCCATCAAGCTTAGTGCTGAACATGTCGATAATTTAATTGTAGCCTAGCTTGCATTCATCAAATTATGAAATATAAAAAAAGTTAACACAATACTTGCAAAACAATTAAGGTGAAATTTAATTGTATAAAACTTGAAATAAGGTATTGAATTACAATTGATAGCTAACGAAATTGTTAAAAACAGTTGACGAATTGGCCTAGTTTGCTCTCCTCTTCTTGTCACAATGTTGTTCCTGCAATAAAAAAGAACTGATGTTCAGTCAAAAAATTCATGCGTTTCAGTTCCACCTGGATCAAAATAATTATCATAGTTTTACTTGCTGCATTTAATCCCTGTGGGACTTGTGACTTTATTTTCAAGATTTTCAAATTTGCTTCGATGAGTGTTTATCGGATTTGAAGACATATTCCTTTAACTTTTTAGCTTATGTAACAGCGAATTTACTCAACCGTAGCATGACGCATATCAGATTGCAATTTCCTTTATTTCGTTATGAAAGCTGAACATAGTTTATCTAACAAGCGGTTAGTTGCCGTTGAAAAGCTATAGCAAAAAACACGTTTAAGAATTTCAAACCAGCAGTTTGCAGTAAAAATGGTTGAATGAAGCACCGTGAGAGTTAGATTAGTTTTTATCTTCTGATTTAAGTCAACTGCAAAACGGAGATGACGATTTGTTTACTTTGGATTTGTTCGCCTTTGGTCTACTGATCCGTGGTAACGTGCGATCGTATACGCCAAAGAGCTAAGTGCTAACCTATCTGCTTGTGCTTTCGTAGTTACGAAGTTTAATAACTAATTTGATTCTAAACTGCAGTATGTTATGCCAGTCGTTCTAGATTGAGTTTTTAACCGAATTGTTCCTTGCTTCCTTTAACCACTGAGAAGCAACAATACCAACATCAAAACCCGATTTGTTGTGCCTTGTGCAGTTCTTTATGCTCGGGTTAAGATTCTTTTTCTAAGTCCAAATCGGTGCTATTTTGAAAGGTTCTGTGGGCCAGCTACATCAATCGGTCATTGAAAGCAGGGTGGAAACAAAAATGTAGAGGAGAAAGAAGAACTTGGGGTTGAGGAGATGATGTACGAAAGTAGGCTGACTGTTCGAATAACGGAGAAAAGTGCAGAAGCTCGCGGCTTGCAGAAACAGTTAATAGCCAACCTTTGGCTCGAAGATGGCACATGATGATGATGAAAACCTAGCGATTTTAAATGGGCTGCATATAGATGCTTTGGACCACTGACTCGAGGCGGTCACCAAGTTTGACAAGATAAAATTTTGGCTTTTTACTAAAGTGTTATTTGTAAACTATGCCACCACTAAGCACCGCTAAATGGAGATTTGAGGCAAAGTGCGTTACTCAGTTGTATGGCCCAAGAGTTGATCCATCACTGCTTGACCTTTCCGATTTTTTGTTTGCTAAGCCGGCTGTTTAGTGTTTATTCACTGAGCTATCGGAGGCAACTGAGTGAATCGCCGAAATATATTGTTTTGGTACGAAAAAATTATTTTTGATGAAAAAATATTGCCAGGTTATCAGATCAAAGATAGATTTTCTGTACAATAGCACGGCTTTTTAGTTATTTAAACCGTACCCAGTAGACCACTGGTAGTACGCGAGCTACCCCTTGTGTCGTCTGAACTTTAAACAATACAAGCAGAAACAATTATTTGATTGGCGCTGCGTAAGGTAGAATGCATATATCGGCTTGTTGTTTCGAATGGATTTATAAATCACCAGTAGTCTATCAATGAGAAAGGAATTTCTCAGAAACAAACAAATTAAGCCTGTTATTTTCAAATGTGTTTTTCAGTTGAGTCATCATGTCTCACAGTTACGTAACGAAAAATTTCAAAGTTTTGTTATGTAACGGCCGCCTGTAGGAAACTATATCAACTTGGAGCGCTGAGTAATCACGTTTCATAAGCAGTTTGCATGAGCGAGGTGGGTGTCAGCTTACAACAAGCTTCAGCGTTTTTGTGTAGTGGGCTAAATAGTTCATCACTTTCCCAGACAGCAAAATCTGTCATTATTACATTAATTCAATGCCTGTAAGACGTTGAATCAATGCAAAAATGGTTGATTTTTCTGTCTGAGTTATTACATAAGTGTGACAATAGTCATATAGGCTACTGTAGTAGAAGGTTGCGTCTGATAGGCTCTATATAGCCTACACTAATTGAAAATTCTTGTGAGACAGCACTGTTGTTTTGTATAAGTCAGATTCTTTGACAACGCTAACCTTTTGTACAAGTTGGTTATAAACTTCTTAAAAGCGTAGGCTGCATAAGGTTGCACAATGAACTGCCTTCAATTGTTGAGTAATTTCAACAAGAGCAACATGCTTTGGTAGATCTAGAAAAATTAAGAAGCACCACTAGTTGGGTTTAAAATAAAAATTACAACAGAAACTGTAAAAAGCAAGCTAAGAATAAATCCGAAGTAGCAAAGCTGCTGACTGCTTTTTATGACTAATCATTGTATTCGCATTTTTAAAATACCTATCAGCTTACAAGCAAATAATGCTTGAAGTGGTAGCCTATCTCGAATTTACATGCTGCCTTTGTGCTATTGAGCTGCTCCCTCAACAAAGCAACCAGTCAATTGACAAGCTGTTTCCTCACATCGACGAGTTTGCTGTGAACATATAAATTCCTTCTTTGCATATCATATGTGATTCTCATAGTTTGGCAGAAAAGCTAACCAATTGCCTAAAAATAAGATTAGACTAGCTACTAAAGCAGAAGCAGAGTGATGCCAGCCCAGAGCATGTGGGCAACTTCAGTTGTCGTATGGGAAGGCATCACCTTGCTGCAGTTAAATGTGGAAGGCCTGACCAAGTCTAAAATCGACATCTTAGAACAACTAGTGAAGGCCAACCAAGTAACGGCTATTCTTCTACAGGAGACGCACGCCACCAACCCAACGGTTGTGCTGTTTTGAAAATTCAGCAGAAGATTTGTATTGACAACTAAACTGTTTTCCGATGTTCAAATGGTGTATTTCTTCCAGAATAATGGGACATGAGTTCTTCAATTGAACATGTACTATTGCTCTGGGAATTTTAACCATTACTTTCTGCAAAATAATTACATCACCAAAATGAAAATCAGATTCGTTATGCTACATTTTTTCGCAAATGAAGAAGAAGATTTCTTAGGGTTCGCAAATCGCCAACAAATGTTGCGTTTTCATGAATACGAAACTCATAGCTTCTGAGACAAAGCTGTTAAGAGGCCAACTTGGGCTCAGCATCATATGACACACCCCGTACCCCAAAACAAGTCACCTTAAAGAAGACAAGACGCCTTTTGAGAAATAGGCTACCTAAGAAAGGGTAAACACCAGTAAAAGCATCAAGAAACACGCTAGTTTTTCCCAAAAGCAGAAGTTCTTTCCAAGCAAAAGATGATATAAAAGAATAATAGCAAACATATACGCTTTTGTACTTTTAGAGCCCTCTTAAGAAGGTTTCAGGCCCTACTAATCATTCCAGGTTCAAAAGTATCTTCTGAAGTTCCCTGCCAAGGCTACTGGTCGGAAATATGCTAAACCCGATTCGTGAAGTGAAACTTCTGTTTTAGGCAAGCACCAGTTAGATGGTCGGCTCCGTGTTTACTGGAGACTCTACTTTTGTTAAGCTCCCGCTTTTCTATACCGAACGTTATATGATTCCGCACCAGTGACGATGAAATTACGTCACGTGGATCGTTCCATAGGTGAACAGTTGCAGATTCAGGGGAGGGGGGCGAATGGGCAAAACAGAAAAGTAGATTTATTTACAGTATATTTGCAAGGTTGGATTAATATAGACCAACACATCATTGTTTTTTGTTGAAATTTCTCCTTCCCCCTCCCCTAAAACTACTTGGTGGATTCTCTCCTGTAGCTGAAGCGTTTTATTAAAAAAGTTAAAAGTATTTTCGGCAATGTTAAAAAAATATATGCTATGAAAGTTTGTTGCTGGAGTAAATCGCATCAAACAAATATTTACACTTGCAATTTCTGCTATGTTCAGCGTTTGACAAAAGTGTTGGAAGGATATTTCGATCAAACGTATACCACGTATCACATCAGCTTGTCCCACTTAATCGCTTTGTAAGCTATCATTTTAATTTAAGTTTTGTGCAACCATGTTTGAAGCTCCAAACAAATCTGCCCATTTCTGATAAAAAGAAGCAACCCCAAAAACACTGTTCTGAGAAAATTGATGAAACGCGTTTATTTTTACTCAATACAAAAGCATTAAACTGAAAGAACAAACTTTGCTGAAAGAGAGGCTTCAGTTGTGAGAGCTCTTTGTTTTGTCAGAAAATTTTTTCCATATTTAAATGTTCCAATTTCCAGAAAAACTCATTTTCGCTAAAATGTGGGTTACTTCTTTTTGTCAGAAAGGGGCAGAAATAGCGTCGCTTTTGTTCAACAAACATTCTGTGTCAGGATGGTCAATTGGTCAAGACTGCAGAGTCTTTGCTAAAGTGCTTGAATGCGCTTTTGGTAGAAATGTGGAGGAGTCGGACAAGATGAAAGAAGCAGCGATTCCGTTCCTCACATCAATTGTTACGTGTAGAGTAGCATAGACAGTTGTTTGATGCAAGTGGCGGAGGTTGGTGGTTCGAGTCCTCCTCTAATTTGGAACACTCGAGCATTTAATTTGCCAAGAACATTTGATTTATTTCTGCGCATTATTATTTTTTGTTTGATTAAAATAAATGAAAGAAATGTAAATTTGTCTTTTTTGTTGTACTTAGTCGTTGGTAAGCTAACGTATACAATTAACTCCTCCCAATAATCTCACGGTATATTGGGGAAAACATTGCTGCCTTAAAAACTCAAACAATATGCTACTGGCCTATTCCTTTAACTTCGAAATGACTTGTATAAAAAATAAAGCTGATTTAAAAACTGATTAATGTTTAATGCAACACGTTGGATAGCAATTAGCATATACAGTAATCAGTAATACACACTAGATAAACGCTTTGGTAATAATTTTTCAACGAGTCTTTTTCTATGGATGGAATAATTCCCCGGCAATAACACTCCAACAATCGGAAAACTTCACTCTGCCAATTTCGGTAACCGGCCCTGCGTCAAGAGCCTCTATAAGTAGAAGTATGCGAAACTACCAGGAATAAACTACCAAGGCTTTGTCAGTCCGAGGATAAAGATACAAAACCAACCATCCATGTGCTGCTTGACCATTGTTTACACCACGCTTTATGGCACAGCTGTTCATTAGGATGTCCACCTTCAGAGGTTGCTAGAAGGTCGTGCGCCTAGCGTACAACTTGAAAGGGAATGAGGTGGGATGGAATAAAAGATGGACTGGAAGGCAGATTTTGGGATGGAAGATATTCTTCTACCATTCCATCCCAATTTCATCATGAACTTTTTAACACAGTATCACAATATAGAAAAGTTGTAAAATCACACGAGTAAACCTTTCTGTTTCATTACGATAATAAAATAATTAGATTTTTTAATCTTATTGACCCAGCGCGACTATTATCCTGACGGTCGTTCGAGAACAAGAAGTCGATAACATTCACACTTCGTGAGTCAGTGCCGGTCTTTGGGGTGTGCAAACCGTGCGATCGCACAGGGCCCGCAAATTAGGGGGCCCACAATTTACTCAGAAAATGCAGTAATTTTGTAATTTCCAATGGAAAAATTCAACAAAGGAATTAGCAACAAGAAAACATAGAGACTCAACGGGTGCAACTTATTTCGTTCCCTGAACATTTTGTACCCTGAAAAGATCGAGAGAAAAAAACAACAGAGCCGAAGTCGCTGATCGGAGTTGCCGCAAACATTTCAAAATTTCTCTCGATCTTTTCAGGGGACGAAATAGGTCGAAATTTTATTTTGTTACTCCGATTTCAGGGTACGAATTTTTCATGGGACGAAATAGGTTGCATCCAGACTCCAACATAGAGACATAGCTTTATTTCCGAAAAATGCCAAAGAAAGAATGATCTTATCTTTTTGCTATGCCACTGGACAGCACCATTTTACAGTAATATTCATACCCAAATTTTTGTTGAACATGCTCTCAGAATGCCCCAAATTCAAAGTAATTTTTCAAAATTGTCTGGGGAGGTCCCCCCAGACCCCCCGCCGCTGAGTGTCGCCTTTGGCGATCACGCAGTCAAGCTTCGCCTGACGACCGTCAAACCATTCCCCTTCCCCTTTCAAAATACCTAGCTACGCTACTGAATTGGATCATTGTTATTGGGCCCCGCAAACGCATATTCCGCACAAGGCCCGAAATACCTTAAGACCGGCACTGCGTGAGTAGCATAGTTTCACTTCAGTTCAAACATTTAATGCACTGCATTACCCTTGAATGACTCTATTTTTGCGAACACTTAAACAATTAATCAAATAATCTGAGAAATAACAACATGATATGGCAGCATGCAGAGCGCTTTGAAAACCAAAACGCTAAGTGTGGTAATATAAAGATGAAGATGAAGCTTTATTTTAAATATAAAATTCAAGAAACAATGGTTCAATTAGTCAAATTTTCGCTCAGTCCATAATGTCTTTTTTTTTAATTTTAAAGTCAGTTTTTTTGAATTTGTAGGTCAATAAAAACTTTCCATAATAACAATCAATCAAGTTCATTTTAGTATAGCTTCATATACCGATGCGGTATCCTACATTGTACAAAATTTATACATCCAACAAATAACTTGCCCGGATGTGGAATAGAGGCACCGAAAAAAATTATGCGGTTATCTAACTCAAGGTGCCCCTCAACCTCAAGTAAAACTGAATCGATAGAACAATGTAAGTAAGCTTTCCCATTACACCGAGATAACAGGATGTAATCTCTGGGGTAACGGTTTGCTCTGCTGCAAACTCCAAACACACACCAGACAGTCCAGTGCGAAAACGAAACAAAAAAGCAGCCGCTCCAATACGCTCCACCAACCGGGAGAAATTTGTTGATGGTACACCTGAGACATCAAAAAAAAAACAGTTATCTAAGTGAAATAGGCTACCCCTGATGTTTCACCTGGCGTACACCGATGCATAGCGCTCAAGTCCGCTTTCCCGCAATGCAGGATAAATATAATGAAAAAAAAAAACAAAAAAAAAACATGAATTGAATGACAGAACACGGAAAATAACCACTCCAACGCATTTCACCTTGCTACGCTCTCTGCACACCAAAGTTGGATAAAATTGCCTTCTACAATTGCAATTGAATGTACTTAATTATAATAATTACACATTTTTATGCAATATTGTAATTAAAATTGCAATTAAGATTTTTTTATTGTTGTGTAATATAGCCTAATACAGGCTAATTGCAATTTCAAAAAATTTTTGGTCCAAAATCAATTCTATTTTGTACGCCCCGATAGCTGAGTTGGTTAGCGCGTCACTTCGTGAACGAATAAGCTTCAAGATCGAGCGGCGCTGGTTCGATTCTCGGGGTGTGCGCTTGAGCAAAGCATTCTAAGGACTGCTCTCCATTCAGTGGCACCTATAATGGATGGAATAGTTTCCCGGCAACAAGACTTCAACAATCGGAAATTTCACTCTGTCAATCTCGGTAACTGGCCCTGCGTCAAAAGCTTCTACAAGTATGAGAAACTACCAGAAATAACTTATTCGTCCGAGGATAAAGATTCAAAACCAAGCAACCTATTTGGTGACTTGCACGCATGATATACTGTTGCACGTAGCCCATTAGCTACTGGGTACAGACAATTTTTATCAAAAAAGTATAGTTTTAATGTCTTTCATAAAATCAACTGTAAAAAATCATTATTGAACATAAATCTTGAAACATATAATTTTTGTAATTGAAACGTTTAATTAATTAGCCTACAGTTTGAAGTTATTGTGATTTGAAAATTTTAGAACAATACAGTTGTAATGCAATTACAAAGTTTCATAGGTAGGCTACTGTAATTGTAATTTAGCTTGATAAAACTGAGAATATGGAGGCTAATTAATTCAATTCTGCTGCACGCCAAGTTCTGAAGCTGCACCAAAACAAGATCGCAAAGATAGTTTTTTTTACAGTAGCCTATAGTTCTAACACTAGACGGTAGGCCTACATACAATCCTTAGAAAAAAAAATGCTTTTAAATTTCCAGCTTAAACTTAACCACAAAATTCCCTGATGGAAGATAGAATGGAAGATTTCTGAGATGGAATGGAAGAAAATCTCAGAATGGAAGATGGAAATAAGCCTTCCATCTCATTCCCTGCGAATAGATTTCTTAATTTTTGTTGCTCTTTAGAGATTTTCCTTGCTGCTTTAGAGAATTTTTCTTTAGAGATTTTCCCAGCGTGGTTGCATATATCGGGTAGCGTGGGTTTAGGGCATTAGTATACGGCTTCGAGAAAAGACAGCACGCTGGCGCCTTAACGTAGCTGGGTCAATGCCTGCAAGAACAGGCAAACAGATCTTTCAATTGGTAAGGCGATAACAATGCAAGGTGAGCACATGTCCACTTAAAGGACATTATTTTCCTTCAGCGGCACCTAGTGGAGGAAATAACTTACAATCATAGACCACGACACTTCCAACAGATGGAAACTACACTATGTCATTTTCGATGACCAGTTCTCTGTGTGCTTCAAGTCTTTGACAAGTAGCCAATACCGAACTGCCAGGATTATGCTATTGAAGAAATCTTTTCAATCCAAAAATAAATTAAGATTCTCACAATCGTTCATCATTTTTTCAAGAACCGTCAGTTTTTAGTCAGTTTCAGGTTGAACCAACTAACCATAACCAACTTGGTTGGTTTTGAATCTTTATCCTCGGACTGACAAAGCCTTGATTGGTTATTCCTGGTTGTTTCGCATAGCCTACTTGTAGAGGCTTTTGACGCAGGGTCTGTTACCGAAATCGGCAGAGTGAATCTTTTCCGATTGTTGTCATCAAAACTAGGCCTAATCACTTAAAACTTGGAATTTGGGTCTCAAAAATTTAGTTGTTTTATTCTGAACTCTTAGTGAAAACCATTAGCGAACGCTGCTGATTAGCATGCACGCCCATACACAACCGTTAGTATGACGGCGACACTCCTGGGCATGCTTGAATGGCGAGGAGTGACCGAGACACCAGGTCTTCACTATTGATTCGTTTATTGACTTATTTTAACTGAGTAGCGCTGAACGACTGAACTGCTTTCCAAACTAGAGGTCGCAAACTTGCAAGGGGTCACTTCACGAACTTCAGGATCAGGGGTCGCAGAGAGCCTACCAATTTTATACAAATTAGCCTACGGTAGCCTACTGCATAGTGCATATCCCTGCTGCATATTAACACTTCTGTGAAAGATGCTGAGCAAGTTATTGACTTTATTGAGAATCGCGCATTCAATACTCTTAAGTTTGCAAATGGATGTGGTAAAATGAAATCGAAATTTAAAACCTTTTGTTGCATTATAAAGTAAGATGGTTTTTAAAGGTCAAAGCTTTACAAAGGCTGTTAATGTTGAAAAATGATGTCGTGATTTTTCAAACGGAAAAAAAATTCAGACTTGATCGACTATTTTCGCAATGATATCTGCTTTTTAAAATTATGCTATTTGTCAAATTTGTTTGAAAAACTGAAACGAACTTAATTTGTTCTTCCAAGGAGAAAATATCAGGCTTATCTATGGGACATTTTTTTCTGTCCCATCCCATCCCATAGCAATTCATGCCTGTCCCGTCCCATCCCATCCCATCTCATGGGATTCCCATTAAAATACAATTCAATAAATGTTATTAAATTTATGGAAATTTAAGTTTAATGTGTACTAGATAGGACTAAATGTACAAAAAGAGATACAAAACGACAAAATTTATTGATTTTGTTAACTTTAAAGTTCAGAAAAGTTGTCTATCTATGAAAATTCATTATCATTGGCACTCATATTCCGAGTCACTGTGCTCATTCAGCAAATTTTCAATTTCCTGCTCTTAAAATGCTCTTAAAATGCCTAGCTACTGTCCCATGGGAAATGCAATTCGTGCTGTCCCATCCCATCCCATCCCATGGGACATTTCCCATGGGATTTCCGTGGGAATCCCATTCCCATGGACAAGCCTGGAAAATATCTGTGTTTTCACATTGAAATCTACAATTGAAGTGTTTATAAAAAAATTAAACATCTGGAAACAAAGGTTGAAAATGATTCATGTAAAATTTGTCATCTGCTGAAAAGCTTTTAGCTAACAATGATGTGAAATCTAGCCTAATGTTATTAAGCCTCTGGTTATTGACCAATGACCATTTGTCAAATCTGTTGAAACTTTTTCAAAGGTATTTTCTTCCAGAATTGGACACCAAATTATGTTGGATCTAAAACCTATTTTCTGCAAAAAGGCTTCACACTTTTTGATTTAACGTAAGAGCGAAATATCCATCAGTAGGCCTATCTGACTCAGCAGTAGGCCTAACCGCACTCCTGCCGTTTGTATCGACATATTTGAAATTTAAGCAGAGGAAACTGAGGTGTGGCAAATGCTAGGCTCTCGTTGAGAGGATCGTCTCATCAAAGATGCAATACTCGATCGTGCTATAAGTTGCCCAGCCTAAAAGTGACCTTATTGCAAACCGCATCCACTGGACAGTGAATGGATGGATCCAACGAGGCTTTTTCGATTAATGTTTTATGGGGAGCTAGAGACAGGAAAAAGACCTCCAGAAGACTAAAATGCAATACAAAGATCAGTGAAAATCTCCCTAAACCAAACATTGATCACCATCCAAAGTCAAATATCATTTGAAGACCAAACCAATGCTTAAACACGACCTGGAGCGACTTCCGCTTTTTTTAACGTTTTCTCTCGATCTTTTCAGGGTACGAACTGAGGGTACGAACTGTTCAGGGTACGAACTAGGTTGCATCCATTTTTCCACACTTAATGTCATGGTTACAATCAGGCATTGCCAGAGTTAGGATTAATGTTAGGAAGGGTTAAGGTAAGGGTTAGAGTTAGGAATAAATTTAGGATTGATCTTTGCCCAGGACTAAAAAAAATTTCCAAAATACAAGTTTTTGTTTTCAACAGCTTTAAACTTTTCTCAAATTAGGGCAGAATTCCTTGTCTGGCAACACTATTGAGGCTATTATTACACTATATAGTGTAAATATAGCCACAGCCTTTTTCTTTAGGTTTGTTTTTGCGTGTCATGTGAGCGAAAGTGATGAAGAGCAAGTAGGTTCATTGTCCTCAATCTCACTCATAGAATTTTGGTTCTCCTACTCGACCTACTGAATCGACCGCCTTGGTCATTAACGTCATCAGACGATGTGACGTCACACAAAAAAGTGCAACTACTTTTGGGAAGAAGGAAAGGGTGAAAAACCACGGAATAAGTGATGAAGCGGGAAGCAACCTAATTTGTACCATGAACAATTCGTACCGTCAGTTCGTACCTTGAAAGATCGAGAGAAAAAATTAAAAAAAGCCGAAGTTGCTGATCATTTTTTCTTGATCTTTTCAAGGTACGAACTGACGATACGAATTGTTCATGTTACGAATTAGGTTGCACCCATAAAGCGGAATGGATATAGATTTTTAAAACTTTCATAGTGCCTCCACCAAATGTGCTGCAGTTTTCTCATTTCTGATCAGATTTTAACAATTTTACTATCGTTGGAAAGCAAGGATACTGCGTCTATCCGAATCAATTGGTTGCAAGTTCAGGTTCCCTAGGCCTTTTCCTACTGTAATACCAAAACTTAGCCTACCGTACTCCTAATCTAATTTTGTAAACAACCTTGCCTTATCAATATTACCATACTTGGAGATCAAAGCCAGTCATTGTGATGTAAGACTTGAACTAAATTGCGCTGATTAATGTAGAAGTATGTACTCCCACCCATTCTTACCAAAAAATTCACTTTTGTTACGCTGATTCAATGTCATCAATCGTTGAAGCAACGTAAAAATCGAAAGTTTTCCTGCTTGAATGGAAGCTAAGGGATACAGTATTAACATTTTCTAGATGCTTGCTAGAATGCGCTGGAAATTATATTCTCGCAAGTCGCAACAATTGTTCGTGCTATGCAATGACGTTAGGGTTAGAAATGTTTTATCCAAGGATTCAACCTATTTTGTCGCCAGAACACTTCGTACCCGGATTTCAGGGTATGAAATGGAGGTACAAAGTGTTCAGGGGACAAAATACGAGGTCCGGCTAAAAAGAAACGAGACTGTTGCCACATATTGTCTAATACAAAAGTCTCACTCGAAGCAATGCTTTCACAGAGTTTCATAACATCTGTTAAGTGTTCAACAGATGTGTTGTCACCATGATATTGTTGCGTTTGTTTTTAGGGAAAGTTAAGTGAAGGTGGTAAAGTATCTGTCAACAATTTCCATTAAACTTTTTTATTGAATAAAGTGATTTTGTTTTCAATTTTGCAAAATGACAACTGAACAAAGAATCAACATCAAATTTTGTGTTAAACTTGGAAAAACAGCAATAGAGACTTTGAAGATGTTGCGTGAGGCTTATGGTGATTCTTGCGGACAACACTAAAAGGCGGAAATGCGGAAGGCGGAAATAAGCCGGGCGTGGAATGGCGTATTGTCCGCAGAAGTATCGACTTAATGCCGATGTAGAAAAGGCGGAAGTACGATCTTGGCGTCCATATTGTTTAACATAGCGATAACTTTATCATGAAAGAATGAAATGTTGCAACAATTGCATTTTGCTTCTAAAAAATAAAAAGGATAGTGCAATATTTCAAATGCAGTCCTCAATGACAATTTTGTGAATATACTTTATGACAAAAAGCAAATATATGAGATTTCATAATTGTATACATATTTTTATTTGGTTGAGTTTATTGCTTACTCAAAAGCCTGCCTAATGTGACGCATTTGGAAGTGTTGTTTTGTCATAATAAATTAAAATCGTTGTTTAACTCTACTTGTACTTTACTATCGTTTCAACTTTATAAAATATCTTCTCTCTGGCTATGACGACCATTCTTTTGTACTGTACACTGTAACACTGCACATGCCAAATTTGTGTTTTCACCATTGCATTTAGTGCATGCTTGCGTCAACAGTATAAAAAAAAACTGAATCGAACTGCCACAAAGAAAAGAAATGTAATTCTGCATTTTCTCTCCGCTCAAATTTGAAAACAATACCGAACTTCAAACAAAATGCAATTAAAACAACCAAAGCTATCATTGACGTCACAATTGCTTCTAAATCATACTTTTAATAATAATTATGGTATTACCAGAATCAAACAATTTAATCACCTCAAAATTGCTTTCAAACAATATCTTTCAATGATATTTCAACATAAGAAATACTTCACTGTTGACTTGTGGCTAAAATTCACAATTTCGCATTTTTCCTATATTAAAAAATTCCTTCAAATATTCGAAATTTACTCCAATAACTGTGGAATTAAAACAATTAAAATATTTAATAGCATCACAATTTCTTCTAAATAATATTTTTCAATGATATTTCAACGTAAGAAAATGTTCGGTATTGAGTTGTGGCTAAAAGTCGCACTTCCGCCTTTTCCTGTTTAAATAAATTCCTTTCAATTTTCGAAATTTACTCCAATAACTCTAGAATTAAAACAGTCAAAGTATTTAATGACCTCACAATTGCTTCTAAACAATATCTTTCAATGATATTTCAACATAAGAAAACGTTCGGTATTGCGTTGTGGCTAAAAATCGCACTTCCGCCTTTTCCTGTTTAAATAAATTCCTTTCAATTTTCGAAATTTACTCCAATAACTCTAGAATTAAAACAATCAAAGTATTTAATGACCTCACAATTGCTTCTAAACAATATCTTTCAATGATATTTCAACATAAGAAAATGTTCGGTATTGCGTTGTGGCTAAAAATCGCACTTCCGCCTTTTTCCTGTTTCAATGAATTCTCTTTAAACTTTCGAAATTTACTCCAATAACTCTAGAATTAAAACAGTCAAAGTATTTAATGACCTCACAATTGCTTCTAAACAATATCTTTCAATGATATTTCAACATAAGAAAATGTTCGGTATTGCGTTGTGGCTAAAAATCGCACTTCCGCCTTTTTCCTGTTTCAATGAATTCTCTTTAAACTTTCGAAATTTACTCCAATAACTCTAGAATTAAAACAGTCAAAGTATTTAATGACCTCACAATTGCTTCTAAATAATATCTTTCAATGATATTTCAACATAAAAAAATGTTCAGTATTGAGTTGTGGCTAAAAATCGCACTTCCGCCTTTTCCTGTTTAAATAAATTCCTTTCAATTTTCGAAATTTACTCCAATAACTGTGGAATTAAAACAATTAAAATATTTAATAACCTCACAATTGCTTCTAAACAATATCTTTCAATGATATTTCAACATAAGAAAATGTTCGGTATTGCGTTGTGGCTAAAAATCGCACTTCCGCCTTTTTCCTGTTTCAATGAATTCTCTTTAAACTTTCGAAATTTACTCCAATAACTGTAGAATTAAAACAGTCAAAGTAATTGCTTCTAAACAATATCTTTCAATGATATTTCAACATAAGAAAATGTTCGGTATTGCGTTGTAGCCTAGCTAAAAATCGCACTTCCGCCTTTTTCCTGTTTCAATAAATTCTTTTTAAACTTTCGAAATTTACTCCAATAACTCTAGAATTAAAACAGTCAAACTATTTAATGACCTCACAATTGCTTCTAAACAATATCTTTCAATGATATTTCAACATAAGAAAATGTTCGGTATTGCGTTGTGGCTAAAAATCGCACTTCCGCCTTTTTCCTGTTTCAATGAATTCTCTTTAAACTTTCGAAATTTACTCCAATAACTCTAGAATTAAAACAGTCAAAGTATTTAATGACTTCACAATTGCTTCTAAATAATATCTTTCAATGATATTTCAACATAAGAGAATGTTCGGTGTTGAGTTGTGGCTAAAAATCGCACTTCCGCCTTTTCCTGTTTCAATAAATTCCTTTCAATTTTCGAAATTTACTCCAATAACTCTAGAATTAAAAAAACTAAAATATTTAATAACCTCACAATTGCTTCTAAACAATGTCTTTCAATGATATTTCAACAAAAGAAAATGTTCAGTATTGAGTTGTGGCTAAAAATCGCACTTCCGCCTTTTTCCTGTTTAAATAAATTCTCTTTAAACTTTCGAAATTTACTCCAATAACTGTAAAATTAAAACAGTCAAAGTATTTAATGACCTCACAATTGCTTCTAAACAATATCTTTCAATGATATTTCAACATAAGAAAATGTTCGGTATTGCGTTGTGGCTAAAAATCGCACTTCCGCCTTTTTCCTGTTTCAATGAATTCTCTTTAAACTTTCGAAATTACTCCAATAACTCTAGAATTAAAAGAGTCAAAGTATTTAATGACCTCACAATTGCTTCTAAACAATATCTTTCAATGATATTTCAACATAAAAAAATGTTCAGTATTGAGTTGTGGCTAAAAATCGCACTTCCGCCTTTTCCTGTTTCAATAAATTCTCTTTAAACTTTCGAAATTTACTCCAATAACTGTGGAATTAAAACAGTCAAAGTATTTAATGACCTCACAATTGCTTCTAAACAATATCTTTCAATGATATTTCAACATAAAAAAATGTTCAGTATTGAGTTGTGGCTAAAAATCGCACTTCCGCCTTTTCCTGTTTAAATAAATTCCTTTCAATTTTCGAAATTTACTTCCAATAACTGTGGAATTAAAACAATTAAAATATTTAATAACCTCACAATTGCTTCTAAACAATATCTTTCAATGATATTTCAACGTAAGAAAATGTTCGGTATTGAGTTGTGGCTAAAAGTCGCACTTCCGCCTTTTCCTGTTTAAATAAATTCCTTTCAATTTTCGAAATTTACTCCAATAACTCTAGAATTAAAACAGTCAAAGTATTTAATGACCTCACAATTGCTTCTAAACAATATCTTTCAATGATATTTCAACATAAGAAAACGTTCGGTATTGCGTTGTGGCTAAAAATCGCACTTCCGCCTTTTCCTGTTTAAATAAATTCCTTTCAATTTTCGAAATTTACTCCAATAACTCTAGAATTAAAACAATCAAAGTATTTAATGACCTCACAATTGCTTCTAAACAATATCTTTCAATGATATTTCAACATAAGAAAATGTTCGGTATTGCGTTGTGGCTAAAAATCGCACTTCCGCCTTTTTCCTGTTTCAATGAATTCTCTTTAAACTTTCGAAATTTACTCCAATAACTCTAGAATTAAAACAGTCAAAGTATTTAATGGCCTCACAATTGCTTCTAAACAATATCTTTCAATGATATTTCAACATAAGAAAATGTTCGGTATTGCGTTGTGGCTAAAAATCGCACTTCCGCCTTTTTCCTGTTTCAATGAATTCTCTTTAAACTTTCGAAATTTACTCCAATAACTCTAGAATTAAAACAGTCAAAGTATTTAATGACCTCACAATTGCTTCTAAATAATATCTTTCAATGATATTTCAACATAAAAAAATGTTCAGTATTGAGTTGTGGCTAAAAATCGCACTTCCGCCTTTTCCTGTTTAAATAAATTCCTTTCAATTTTCGAAATTTACTCCAATAACTGTGGAATTAAAACAATTAAAATATTTAATAACCTCACAATTGCTTCTAAACAATATCTTTCAATGATATTTCAACATAAGAAAATGTTCGGTATTGCGTTGTGGCTAAAAATCGCACTTCCGCCTTTTTCCTGTTTCAATGAATTCTCTTTAAACTTTCGAAATTTACTCCAATAACTGTAGAATTAAAACAGTCAAAGTAATTGCTTCTAAACAATATCTTTCAATGATATTTCAACATAAGAAAATGTTCGGTATTGCGTTGTAGCCTAGTTAAAAATCGCACTTCCGCCTTTTTCCTGTTTCAATAAATTCTTTTTCAACTTTCGAAATTTACTCCAATAACTCTAGAATTAAAACAGTCAAACTATTTAATGACCTCACAATTGCTTCTAAACAATATCTTTCAATGATATTTCAACATAAGAAAATGTTCGGTATTGCGTTGTGGCTAAAAATCGCACTTCCGCCTTTTTCCTGTTTCAATGAATTCTCTTTAAACTTTCGAAATTTACTCCAATAACTCTAGAATTAAAACAGTCAAAGTATTTAATGACTTCACAATTGCTTCTAAATAATATCTTTCAATGATATTTCAACATAAGAGAATGTTCGGTGTTGAGTTGTGGCTAAAAATCGCACTTCCGCCTTTTCCTGTTCCAATAAATTCCTTTCAATTTTCGAAATTTACTCCAATAACTCTAGAATTAAAAAAACTAAAATATTTAATAACCTCACAATTGCTTCTAAACAATGTCTTTCAATGATATTTCAACAAAAGAAAATGTTCAGTATTGAGTTGTGGCTAAAAATCGCACTTCCGCCTTTTTCCTGTTTAAATAAATTCTCTTTAAACTTTCGAAATTTACTCCAATAACTGTAAAATTAAAACAGTCAAACTATTTAATGACCTCACAATTGCTTCTAAACAATATCTTTCAATGATATTTCAACATAAGAAAATGTTCGGTATTGCGTTGTGGCTAAAAATCGCACTTCCGCCTTTTTCCTGTTTCAATGAATTCTCTTTAAACTTTCGAAATTACTCCAATAACTCTAGAATTAAAACAGTCAAAGTATTTAATGACCTCACAATTGCTTCTAAACAATATCTTTCAATGATATTTCAACATAAAAAAATGTTCAGTATTGAGTTGTGGCTAAAAATCGCACTTCCGCCTTTTTCCTGTTTCAATGAATTCTTTTTAAACTTTCGAAATTTACTCCAATAACTCTAGAATTAAAACAGTCAAAGTATTTATTGACCTCACAATTGCTTCTAAACAATATCTTTCAATGATATTTCAACATAAGAAAATGTTCGGTATTGCGTTGTAGCCTAGCTAAAAATCGCACTTCCGCCTTTTTCCTGTTTCAATAAATTCTCTTTAAACTTTCGAAATTTACTCCAATAACTCTAGAATTAAAACAGTCAAAGTATTTAATGACCTCACAATTGCTTCTAAACAATATCTTTCAATGATATTTCAACATAAGAAAATGTTCGGTATTGCGTTGTGGCTAAAAATCGCACTTCCGCCTTTTTCCTGTTTCAATGAATTCTCTTTAAACTTTCGAAATTTACTCCAATAACTCTAGAATTAAAACAGTCAAAGTATTTAATGACTTCACAATTGCTTCTAAATAATATCTTTTAATGATATTTCAACATAAGAGAATGTTCGGTATTGAGTTGTGGCTAAAAATCGCACTTCCGCCTTTTCCTGTTTCAATAAATTCCTTTCAATTTTCGAAATTTACTCCAATAACTCTAGAATTAAAAAAACTAAATTATTTAATAACCTCACAATTGCTTCTAAACAATGTCTTTCAATGATATTTCAACAAAAGAAAATGTTCAGTATTGAGTTGTGGCTAAAAATCGCACTTCCGCCTTTTACCTGTTTAAATAAATTCTCTTTAAACTTTCGAAATTTACTCCAATAACTGTAAAATTAAAACAGTCAAAGTATTTAATGACCTCACAATTGCTTCTAAACAATATCTTTCAATGATATTTCAACATAAGAAAATGTTCGGTATTGCGTTGTGGCTAAAAATCGCACTTCCGCCTTTTTCCTGTTTCAATGAATTCTCTTTAAACTTTCGAAATTACTCCAATAACTCTAGAATTAAAACAGTCAAAGTATTTAATGACCTCACAATTGCTTCTAAACAATATCTTTCAATGATATTTCAACATAAAAAAATGTTCAGTATTGAGTTGTGGCTAAAAATCGCACTTCCGCCTTTTCCTGTTTAAATAAATTCCTTTCAATTTTCGAAATTTACTCCAATAACTGTGGAATTAAAACAATTAAAATATTTAATAACCTCACAATTGCTTCTAAACAATATCTTTCAATGATATTTCAACAAAAGAAAATGTTCGGTATTGAGTTGTGGCTAAAAATCGCACTTCCGCCTTTTTCCTGTTTAAATAAATTCTCTTTAAACTTTCGAAATTTACTCCAATAACTGTAAAATTAAAACAGTCAAACTATTTAATGACCTCACAATTGCTTCTAAACAATATCTTTCAATGATATTTCAACATAAGAAAATGTTCGGTATTGCGTTGTGGCTAAAAATCGCACTTCCGCCTTTTTCCTGTTTCAATGAATTCTCTTTAAACTTTCGAAATTACTCCAATAACTCTAGAATTAAAACAGTCAAAGTATTTAATGACCTCACAATTGCTTCTAAACAATATCTTTCAATGATATTTCAACATAAAAAAATGTTCAGTATTGAGTTGTGGCTAAAAATCGCACTTCCGCCTTTTTCCTGTTTCAATGAATTCTTTTTAAACTTTCGAAATTTACTCCAATAACTCTAGAATTAAAACAGTCAAAGTATTTATTGACCTCACAATTGCTTCTAAACAATATCTTTCAATGATATTTCAACATAAGAAAATGTTCGGTATTGCGTTGTAGCCTAGCTAAAAATCGCACTTCCGCCTTTTTCCTGTTTCAATAAATTCTCTTTAAACTTTCGAAATTTACTCCAATAACTCTAGAATTAAAACAGTCAAAGTATTTAATGACCTCACAATTGCTTCTAAACAATATCTTTCAATGATATTTCAACATAAGAAAATGTTCGGTATTGCGTTGTGGCTAAAAATCGCACTTCCGCCTTTTTCCTGTTTCAATGAATTCTCTTTAAACTTTCGAAATTTACTCCAATAACTCTAGAATTAAAACAGTCAAAGTATTTAATGACTTCACAATTGCTTCTAAATAATATCTTTTAATGATATTTCAACATAAGAGAATGTTCGGTATTGAGTTGTGGCTAAAAATCGCACTTCCGCCTTTTCCTGTTTCAATAAATTCCTTTCAATTTTCGAAATTTACTCCAATAACTCTAGAATTAAAAAAACTAAATTATTTAATAACCTCACAATTGCTTCTAAACAATGTCTTTCAATGATATTTCAACAAAAGAAAATGTTCAGTATTGAGTTGTGGCTAAAAATCGCACTTCCGCCTTTTACCTGTTTAAATAAATTCTCTTTAAACTTTCGAAATTTACTCCAATAACTGTAAAATTAAAACAGTCAAAGTATTTAATGACCTCACAATTGCTTCTAAACAATATCTTTCAATGATATTTCAACATAAGAAAATGTTCGGTATTGCGTTGTGGCTAAAAATCGCACTTCCGCCTTTTTCCTGTTTCAATGAATTCTCTTTAAACTTTCGAAATTACTCCAATAACTCTAGAATTAAAACAGTCAAAGTATTTAATGACCTCACAATTGCTTCTAAACAATATCTTTCAATGATATTTCAACATAAAAAAATGTTCAGTATTGAGTTGTGGCTAAAAATCGCACTTCCGCCTTTTCCTGTTTAAATAAATTCCTTTCAATTTTCGAAATTTACTCCAATAACTGTGGAATTAAAACAATTAAAATATTTAATAACCTCACAATTGCTTCTAAACAATATCTTTCAATGATATTTCAACAAAAGAAAATGTTCGGTATTGAGTTGTGGCTAAAAATCGCACTTCCGCCTTTTTCCTGTTTCAATGAATTCTCTTTAAACTTTCGAAATTTACTCCAATAACTCTAGAATTAAAACAGTCAAAGTATTTAATGACCTCACAATTGCTTCTAAATAATATCTTTCAATGATATTTCAACATAAAAAAATGTTCAGTATTGAGTTGTGGCTAAAAATCGCACTTCCGCCTTTTTCCTGTTTAAATAAATTCCTTTCAATTTTCGAAATTTACTCCAATAACTCTAGAATTAAAACAATTAAAATATTTAATAACCTCACAATTGCTTCTAAACAATGTCTTTCAATGATATTTCAACAAAAGAAAATGTTCGGTATTGAGTTGTGGCTAAAAATCGCACTTCCGCCTTTTTCCTGTTTCAATAAATTCCTTTAAACTTTCGAAATTTACTCCAATAACTGTAGAATTAAAACAGTCAAAGTATTTAATGACCTCACAATTGCTGGCTGGCGCCGCCCCTGCTTTTTCTACAACTAAAGGAATCATTGTGTCGTCTACTAACGTAATTTCTACGCTTCAATTAATTATCGTAAGCTCACTCACATGTCTCTGTCTAAATCCAAACGCATTGATCAGAACAGTTTGAGTGGTGGTAGCAGTTTACAATTTGTGTGTGAAGTTGAGATGCAATGAAATAAGCTGGCAGTGAAATATTTTATGGTCGGATAAAAATACTTAATATCAAACGAAGTTGGATATGGAAGATAAAGAAAAACACCTCCTCCATCTTGGAAACGCCCCTCTTGCATATGAGCACGCCTTGCAGCTTCTACAAAACCCCACGAACATCTGTCACCTACCTGCTGTTCAACCACCGGGAGGATATGGATATTTTTTTAAAGGTATTTCATTAGCATTAAAAAATGATTTTAAATGTGATCAGTACCGTTTTATTTACGATGGATGTTACAAACACCCAAGCATCAATATCGAAAAAAGATATTATAAAATCAAAAACCCATTAGGAAAAGGCAAGGAAAAGCTGGCACAGTTTCAACGCCATGTTTTCACATTTCGTTCGACCACAGATGAATGTCCACTGTGCTTAATACATTATTTGGGCGATTCAAAATGTCATCAAGATACCAAACACGGAAACTCCAACAAAAAGACGGGGATATATCTTCCAACGCTGAAAGCAGTAGTGGACACCGTCGTTGAACAAACACAGAAAAAAAGTGCCACCCGAGTGTATAATGACATACAGGCCACCATGAGCCAAGCAAAAAATCAAAGTAGAATGGCTGTTGATCGACCACGCAACCTGAAACAATGCGAAAACGTGAAGTATGCTGAATCAATAAAAAGAAAACTGACCAATGACGAAATCTTTAGTGCAATTGAACTTTGTATTCAAACAGACAACTTTGTTAAAAATTTTACGGTTTATCCGAACGTGGTGATTCATATGGCTACAGATGAAATTATTGCAGAAACCAAATCATTGATTTCAATTTCGAACAAGAACAGCGACCTCCGTCAAATGGTATGCTATGACACGACATTTTGTTTGGGAGATTTTTATTTATCAGTGTTAGTTGCAAGAAATGTTTTGTTTGAAGGTGATCCTATTTTTCCAATTGCTTTTTTACTGCACACAAAAAAGTACTTCAAAGATCACAAATTCTTTTTAACGGAAAGCTTCGATCTCGTTGGCTTAAACATGTCTTCCAACGTACCGATTGTAACTGACCGAAGAAAGGGCATAACCAAATGCCTTAAAAAATGTTTTCCAATGCTAACAAACATCTTTTGCACAAATCACATTATTCGAGATGTGGAGAGATGGGTGAAGCAACATGGTGGCAAAAAAGATGACTTAAAGGTTTTGTCCGACGATGTTAGGCAGTTAATAGGTGCGGACTCTCCGGAAATTTTTTTGAAAATTTATACAGTTATTTCCAGCACATGGACAAATGACTTTAAACAATATTTTGCTGCTAATGTGAAAGGTGATATCTTACATCACTCATGCGCTTTCATTACCAAAAAAATTGCTGCTTTCAATGACCATGTGGTGACAAACAATGTAAGTGAATCGATGAATAACATGTTAAAGGCACTTACTGACCATAAAGAACTGCCAATTGATGTTATGATACTAATCATAAAGCAAGTTCAAGATACATGCTGTTACGAGTTCTTGCGTGGTAAAACAGGATTTGGAAACTATCAGCTAAAAAAACAATTTGATCATTTATCTGTATCGAGACAAAACGTTGTTTTGCCAGAGATCACCACTATAGATAACATTATTCACGAAATTTTATCTAATGATTGTCCACAGCCAAAAGGAATCGAAAAAGGAAAGCATTATCGAATGACACAAACAGCTATGGCTCATCTATGCATCAAGCGAGGCCTTGTAGGTTTCTGTGCATCCACATCGTCGTTTTCCGTGGTAAATCCTTACCACGGAAAAGTGCATAGTGTGAAATTGTATCCTCTACCATCAAAATGCAGCTGTCCAAGTACTGGAAAATGTTTTCACGTGATAGCTGTTGAAATGTCGCTGGAGATTCCAAGTGCGGATACTCCTCAGGATTGCGCTCGCTATTCTTTGTCGACAATGTTAAAACAAAATCGAGGCAAAGGTGTGAAATCTGGACGCAAACGTCCAAGACGTTCCGATTTTGACTATACCGTTTCTGCTGCCCCTGACGCTAAATGCCCGGCTAATCGTAAGTCATTGAAAGTTATCAGAAAATCGTCCACTCCAAAAAAGTCAGAAAGTGTCTCAACCAATGATATTTTGAATCTATCCTCCATCGTAGAACACGATGTTGCATCATTTTCCGAAACAAGTGACGAGGAACATGCGGACACAGTCAAACATGCGCCACAAGTCTCAGGATATCCGTGGGACAAAGAACGTGTCACCAAAGTCCCTAAAGAAAGGAGTTCTTTGCCTTTGTTCCAATGTTTAAATAATGAGAAGTGGCTAGTAGACGAAACTATTGATCGAGCCCTAAAAGTCATCCTACAACAGTATACGCAGCAGCCATCTAGTAAGTGTGAAACATTTCTATTGTGTGACAGCTTTTTATTGTCATGCGCTTCGAGAAATATGCATGAACAAATTGCCAGCTTCATTTGCAACAACAAAGCGTTGAATTATGATAATCTTCTTTTAGTTGCCAATCCCGGCTTCCACTGGTTCATCATTGTCGTTAAATATAAAGAAAAGTTAATTGCTTCAATAGACTCTCTGTCAACAGACATTTCTGCATTAAAAGTCATTATGAAACAAACTTTCGACATAGTTCGAGCGAGCTTTGCGGTAGCGGGGAAAAGTACATGTGCAAATGATTGGAAATTGTGTTCTTGCTCTGACGTTTCAAGACAAAACAACTCTTTTGATTGTGGAATTCATCTGATCATAAATGTTTATTGCATTTTAAATAAACTTCCACTGCCAACAAACATTCCATCTACTGCAAGTAGAGACTGGGTAAAAAGTCTTCTTATAGAGCAAGTTAGTGACGTCATTCCTAAATCTAAAGCTTTACGTTGGAAAGCAAAACGAGACGTTGAAAAAATTTGGTACGAGAATTATCAGTTAACAGAAATTGCACAAGAAATGCGCAAAAGTATTTTTGACACACCTAGCAACATTCTGGCTTGGTCATGCTGCGCAGCGGTTCACTGCTGTGGAAATTTGCCAGAAGAAAAACAAGCGTTTTGCGTCACTTGCCGACAGTGGTTCCACGAATCATGTTTGCCAGGAGAAGTATCTTTTACCGGAACCTATTTTGCATGCGCTAATCTACAAAACTGATGTAATACTTTATCTTCTTCATTAGCTATATCAGGGTGGTCCAACCCCTAGCACTCGGGCCGCATGCGGCCCGCGTGAAGCTTTTGTGCGGCCCGCTTACACTTTGTGCATGTCGGAATTATCAGTGCTAATTAAATCCAAGGTTAAAAAGTACACCTACGTTTTATAAATACATTACATTCGCCACAACCCTAAATAAATCGAGCATAATCGGGTCAATAGGTAACTATGAGGGATCAATGTCGGTTTGTGACGACACAAACGTGCGTTGATATTTTGCTTTTGTTGCTAGCACTTTCTCCGTTATGAAGCGATTAAAAAGCGACACACAGAACAGAATGGCTGATGAAACCCTGCAAGCCTGCTTACGTCTGTCGACCACTGAATTTAAACCAGAGATCGACACTACATGCAAAAGCAAAAAACAATAAATTGTTTTGGTTTGCTAATTTGTTGATGTGTTATGTAGGCTATCGTATCTTTTTTACTGGCTGAAAATCACTTTTTGAGTCGCAAGCAGAGATTAAAAAGTGATTTAGGCGTGCAGCAAAACATTAGGTCGATTAGAACAGCAAACTCAGCCCTTTCATTGCAACTGTATTTTGTCAGCGACAAGATTTGTTAATGTGCATAGCCTGCGAACAGTAAGAATGTCGATAAAACAGATCGAAATCTATGGAAAAGAAGTTCAAAATCGCAGCCTAGTTAAGTTTTTATTTAACAACGTTTCTACTTTCAGCAACGCGTTATTTCTCACTATGCGGCCCGTAAAGTTTTTCTCAGACCCTAATGTGGCCCTTCATGTTCGCAGTCTTGGACCACCCTGAGCTATATTGTTCGTTTATAAGAAGTTATTTTTCTTATGATAAACGTAAGCTATGACTTCAAACGTATGACTTCAAAAATTTTTGATTGATGTTGGATATGAAAAAGATTTCGGCCCATGGATATAAATTTAAACGAATCCCTCGAAACGTTATTGTGACACGCTGCCAGGGCCTCTGAGAGGAATTTTCACTAGGGGTACGAAGAGTCATTCCGGGCCCCCTCTCACTCCGGGCCCCTTTGTCTTGGGCAAAAAGTGTGATGTTTGCTTAAGCGTATTGCACAGTGCACACCACACAACATTTTACTGCAGAATTGGACATCTGTGCGCAATAAAACTATTATTTAGTGTTTTGCGCATATCATGTGATCTGTCCCTCGCCAATTTGTGTATCCTGCATTAAATTCGTGTGTCAGTTGTTGATGGTGCTGTTGAGAGATGTTGCTTGTGCATCTTCAATGTAAAATTTTTCAATTCATTTTTTTATTTCTCTCAGATGTAGCTTATAATTATTTTTGAAGACGACACTATGTGGTGTCGAAAACGTTGGATTTAATAGTTTTTTCATGCTTTTTTGTGTGTTTAATGTTAAATCCGTTAACGTTACTGAGTGTGATATATAGGCTATCTGGCACAAGCCAAGCTCTCGATCTAGGCTACCAAAGCTCAAACATAACATCTTGTTAAAACATAATCAAGTTAATCATCTGACCAATCCTTCCTTTCTTCATTAACTTTTGCATTCACCAAATGCCCTTATGTTGAAATATCATTGAAAGATATTGTTTAGAAGCAATTGTGAGGTCAATAAATACTTTGACTGTTTTAATTCTAGAGTTATTGGAGTAAATTTCGAAAGTTTAAAGAGAATTCATTGAAACAGGAAAAAGGCGGAAGTGCGATTTTTAGCCACAACTCAATACCGAACATTTTCTTTTGTTGAAATATCATTGAAAGATATTGTTTAGAAGCAATTGTGAGGTTATTAAATATTTTAATTGTTTTAATTCCACAGTTATTGGAGTAAATTTCGAAAATTGAAAGGAATTTATTTAAACAGGAAAAGGCGGAAGTGCGATTTTTAGCCACAACTCAATACTGAACATTTTTTTATGTTGAAATATCATTGAAAGATATTGTTTAGAAGCAATTGTGAGGTCATTAAATACTTTGACTGTTTTAATTCTAGAGTTATTGGAGTAATTTCGAAAGTTTAAAGAGAATTCATTGAAACAGGAAAAAGGCGGAAGTGCGATTTTTAGCCACAACGCAATACCGAACATTTTCTTATGTTGAAATATCATTGAAAGATATTGTTTAGAAGCAATTGTGAGGTCATTAAATACTTTGACTGTTTTAATTCTACAGTTATTGGAGTAAATTTCGAAAGTTTAAAGAGAATTTATTTAAACAGGAAAAAGGCGGAAGTGCGATTTTTAGCCACAACTCAATACCGAACATTTTCTTTTGTTGAAATATCATTGAAAGACATTGTTTAGAAGCAATTGTGAGGTTATTAAATACTTTGACTGTTTTAATTCTAGAGTTATTGGAGTAAATTTCGAAAGTTTAAAGAGAATTCATTGAAACAGGAAAAAGGCGGAAGTGCGATTTTTAGCCACAACGCAATACCGAACATTTTCTTATGTTGAAATATCATGGAAAGATATTATTTAGAAGCAATTGTGAGGTTATTAAATATTTTAATTGTTTTAATTCCACAGTTATTGGAAAGTATTTCTTATGTTGAAATATCATTGAAAGATATTGTTTGAAAGCAATTTTGAGGTGATTAAATTGTTTGATTCTGGTAATACCATAATTATTATTAAAAGTATGATTTAGAAGCAATTGTGACGTCAATGATAGTTTTGGTTGTTTTAATTGCATTTTGTTTGAAGTTCGGTATTGTTTTCAAATTTGAGCGGAGAGAAAATGCAGAATTACATTTCTTTTCTTTGTGGCAGTTCGATTCAGTTTTTTTTTATACTGTTGACGCAAGCATGCACTAAATGCAATGGGGAAAACACAAATTTGGCATGTGCAGTGTTACAGTGTACAGTACAAAAGAATGGTCGTCATAGCCAGAGAGAAGATATTTTATAAAGTTGAAACGATAGTAAAGTACAAGTAGAGTTAAACAACGATTTTAATTTATTATGACAAAACAACACTTCCAAATGCGTCACATTAGGCAGGCTTTTGAGTAAGCAATAAACTCAACCAAATAAAAATATGTATACAATTATGAAATCTCATATATTTGCTTTTTGTCATAAAGTATATTCACAAAATTGTCATTGAGGACTGCATTTGAAATATTGCACCATCCTTTTTATTTTTTAGAAGCAAAATGCAATTGTTGCAACATTTCATTCTTTCATGATAAAGTTATCGCTATGTTAAACAATATGGACGCCAAGATCGTACTTCCGCCTTTTCTACATCGGCATTAAGTCGATACTTCTGCGGACAATACGCCATTCCACGCCCGGCTTATTTCCGCCTTCCGCATTTCCGCCTTTTAGTGTTGTCCGATTCTTGCATGTCGAGAGCAAGAGTGTTTGAATGGCACAAGCGATTTGTGGAGGGCAGGGAGGATGTGGATGATGATCCCAAATCAGGAAGGCCTTCCACTTCCAAGACAGATGCAAACATCGAAAAGGTTCGTCAGTTGGTTTGCAGTGACCGCCGGCTCACTATTCAAATTATGGCTGGCGAACTTGGACTTGACAAAGAAACAGTCCGAAGCATTTTGGTAGAAAAGTTGGGCATTGACAATGCACCATGACACTGCACTTGCTCACACATCCCTCATGGTGAAGCAATTTTTGGTCTCCAAGCAAATCACCACATTGTACCATCTACCTTACTCTCCATACCTTGCTCCTTGTGATTTTTTTCCGTTTCCTAAATTGAAGGGGATAATAAAGGGAACACGCTTTGAAGGGGTTGATGATATCAAAACTAACGTGATGGCACACATCAAATCCATAGAAAAAAGGGAATTTGAAGAATGCTTCAGGGCATGGTCAAGAAGAATGACAAAGTGCGTGGAAGCCGATGGCAAATATTTTGAAGGTGACTGATTAGATGTCACATTAGAGTTGTACTTCGTATTCAAAGTGAACTTCACTTGCTATGGGTTTTAATAAACTTTAAAATTCACCAGTCTCGTTTCTTTTTAGCCGGACCTCGTAGGTTGCATTGCGTACTAAACCAAGTTTGGTGGCTTGTGACATTTCAAGTTTCTGTTTGCTTAATGCTTAGTCATTACTTTCTCAGTTTCATCATTTGCTGACTTCAGGCACTTGCTCAAATGTTGCTAGCCAAGTTGTTATTTGCTCAGTAGTCACTTGCTCAGTTCACAACTGCTGACTTGTACAAAAATCCATCACGAGTCAAAAATCAGAAATCTTGTTTAATATATTGTTTGTTACAGACAGAGTTACCAGTTTTGTGGGTTTTTTTGCGGAATTGGGCTAGTTTTGTTGTGGAGTTGGGAAAACATTTTAGCAGTCGCAAAAAATGCAGTCAAGGTTTTTTCGTTTGGTTTTGTTATATTTTTTTTCACCATAATTTTGACAATTTTTCGCACAAATTTATCATTATTATCACTTGTGACGATTAGGCTACGTTTCAGTTAGCGTTTCGGCTCAAAAATTTCAAAAACATCTGACAATCTTGTATATGAACTAAACGTTGTATAAAAGTGATTAAGCTACAATGCATGATGTATAATTGTATAATATTATGTTGGATCTATTGGCTACACGTCTGGTTTACTCTAGGCCAGCGGTTCTCAACCAGTGGGCCATGGCTCACTGGTGGGCCATAGAAGCATTTTGAGGTGGGCCACAGACTTATTTAAAAAGTTGAGAGATTTATTGAAACATTTTGTTTTATTTTTGACAGTTTAGTTAATTTTACACTTGTGTGTTTGTTTAGTAGCAATGAATGATGTTGCTGTTTTCAGCTACAAAATGGCAATCATCATTCTTTTTATTGCAACACAAAGTTTTACATCAACTCAGTTTTTACAACACTTTTTGATGTAATAAACTAGTTTGTGGTTACAATTAAGCCATCTTTAAAAGCGGTGGCCTACTTGAGTCCGATTCGGTGAGTTCCCTATTCGGTGAGAGCCTTTTTCGGTGAGAGCCCTATTCGGTGAGTTTTTTTTTTAAATTATTGCGCGCCGTAGCCTAATTATCATTGCCGTTATAGGGTTAGGGGATAGGTTTTGGGGTTGGGGTTTGGTTTTTTTTGGGGGTTTGGGTTTTTGGGGTTTGAGTTAGGGGGTTTGGGATTTTTGGGGTTTTAATTAGGCTACGGTACCCAATAATTTTCAAAAAAAAATTCAAAAAAATCACCGAATAGGGCTCTCACCGAAAAAGGCTTTCACCGAATCGGACTCACCGAATAGTAGCAGACCCCCTTTTAAGTAGTTCAACTTAATAGGTTATGCAGAAGAATTGAGAAATGGGTAGTTCTTTCAGCAAGATACATTCACATAGTGCTGATTTAGTTTGCAATCATGCCTATGAGATGTTATGCAAAATGTCTTTACAAGATTTTGTGCAAATGCATCACACGTCTGAAAATTTTCCTGACGCTCCACAACATTATTCCAGTATGTTTGCCAAATTAAATGGCATGAGGATTACAGGCAAGTTATGACTTATTGTACTTTTGAGAAAACTTGGCAGTTTTGAGAAGCTAGCATATATCTGCTTTTTGCAAGTCTAATTTTACTACAAATGTTTGACTCTTGTTTTTTGAGGCGCTAGTCTATTGCTCTATTATTTGCATTCATGTTCAAATTTATGAAATAATCTACTACTGGTATGTTTTAAAGTTCATATTTTGAATTAGCATACTTTTGCTCTTTCTTACTGTGCAGTATGAATACCAAAAGGTGGAACTTTTAAAATTAATCGGACAATTTACGAAATGTTGTTTGTAAATAGTAGCCTACATGATTGATCGTAAAGCTTTTTTTAATTTAAGC
Organism: Aplidium turbinatum; assembly: GCF_918807975.1. Lineage (NCBI taxonomy): Eukaryota > Metazoa > Chordata > Ascidiacea > Aplousobranchia > Polyclinidae > Aplidium > Aplidium turbinatum. Next base: position 15,667,735 of record NC_137480.1, on the reverse strand, counting down.
ACTTGAGGACAGTAGTCTAACAACTCAGCATTCGACAACTCAGCAATTACATTTCAGCAAATGAGATTTACGTGCTACTGCTCATGTCGGATGTGCTTGGTCATCGCTTGTCAAACTCATTTTGCTGATTTGTGTCATTCCAAGTTATGGCTTGCTTAGTTGCTACTTGCTCAGTTTCATCATTTACCAACTTTAGCAACTTGCTGAAATGTTGCTAGCTCAGTTGTCGTTTGCTCAGTCCACAACTGCTGACTTGTAGGAGACTCCTTGAGGACAGTGGCTATTTTTATTTCGCTTAAAAGCCTACTGGACGTGATTAATTTCAGAGAAAATTTTTATTGTAATTTTTATGAATGGTTTTTCAATTTGATGGTACTGTTGCCAATTTAAAATAATGAATTACTGAAAATTTTGCATATACAGGGTCATCAATATCTAAAGATATAGCTTCAAACAACTGTATTTAACAAATGGTAGACAAATTTTCACTAATAAATATATTATATATATTATTGTATTATATTTGTTATTATTATATATATTTGTTATTTGTATTATATAAATTATATTATATTAAAAAAAATTTTGAAATACTATTGTGAGTGTTAACCTGGTCAAATGGTTTAAGGTTTAGACTTGAAAAAAAAGTATTGATTTATTTTCTTTATTATTGTCAAATAAATAAATATTTAGGAAAAACAAGTTTTACTCAATTTGTCCGCCATTTGCATCGATAACAAGTTTGAGACGCTTTGAAAAGGACTTATAATGAAGTATGTCCGCCCTGTTAGCTCAGTGGTTACATGCTTGACTCAAGATAAAGCAGCGCTGGTTCGACTTTCAGGGTGTGCACTTAACTAGCGCATTTCAAGACTGCTCTCCGTTCAGCTGCACCTGGTGGGTGGAATACTTCTCAACAACATTTCAACAATTGGAAAACTTCAATCTCGGTGATCGGCCCTGCGTTGAAAGCCTTTACAAGTATGCAAAACTACCAAGTATAACCTATCAAGGCTTAGTCAGTTCGAGGATAAAGATTCAAAACCAAAGGTTAACCTAAAATTAATACGAGAAACATACTCATTTTTATCATGTTAATCTTTGAAATGTTTTACAGCTGAACTAACTGATACTGAAATACATTATGGAAACACTGTATATCCTTGCCATTCTATTGTATTGTTATGTCGCTCACATTTTTTTGAAAAAATTATTTCACAATTCAAACCTTTAAAAGTTGCTGGTGAGTAGTAACGAATAATGTATTGATACATTGTACAATGCTGAGATGAAGTGACTAAAGTTAAAGGATTTTTCATTGTTAGACATCATGTTTGTAAGGATGTGCCTACTGTCTATAGGTGTCAATTACGCGCCGGCGGGCTCCTGCGGGTCTGAAGATATGTAGATACTACATTTCTAGATAACACGTTTGTTCGATAGGCTACTACATTTCTAGATATGGTGACGGTGTCTTTTGTTTCAATCTGCAAAGATACATACTTATTCACTCATCATAAGTCAAAGTTTTCTTACTTTATCTCGCTTTTCAATGATCAACTAGGCTACATGTGTAATCTTATGAAGAAATAAGATTTCTACAGTACCATTTCATCATGATGCAACAGCAGAGTATCCATGTTGTCAACGCTTACAAGTATATAGCTGCTTTAGAAATTGTACTGGAGATTTCCTTTAGCAACTTTTTAATTTTTAGATGTCAACTCCTGTAAGTTATATGAAATTGTTATTCCTAAAGAGCAGATGAAGCAAGATGTTTTTGAAGACCTCATGACTTTCATTTACCTTGGTCAAATATCAATAGCAAAAGAGAGGCTGGATGAGTACGTCTGAGTTTAGATTTATCAGTAGTTTTCACAGCTGAGTTTAATTTTCCTTTTCACTGTACATTTTGTTTTTCCTTTCCCTGTTTTTTAGAAATTTGCATTTTGGCTGAATCTGTTGTTTTACCTTGAGCATATCCTACCCCCTCAAGCTTATGAACTTATTTCTGCAATTGCTGTGATTTTTTTTCATTGTATGTACACTAGTACACAAATATTTCCACCACAAATATGTTCAGCTTTTTTATTATATTATTTCACCCTTTCAGTTGGTACTTTAAATAGTATTATGTTTATTTTATGGTACAGGATTATTTTCAAGATTTACTGAAATTTATAGTTAATTCAATATGATATTGATTAAATACTGAAAAGCTTGGGTATTCATCACAACAATTATCGTTTCTAGCACTAGTTGCAACGTTCATCTGATGAAAGTAAAAGCAACAACAAACAGGTTGGTTTATTGTTTCACTGACGTTTCGCGCATCATGACAATGCGCATCCTCAGAGCGAATAACAGTTAACAGTTCATATTAAGTTATTCGCTTTGAGCAGGGGTGTGCAACCTTTATTACAGGAGGGCCATATATAAATATCTGGGTGAAACCGCGGGCCACGCGTTTATTTAACATATGTTTTCTAGTAGTTGCAGGCACAAAAAAGTAGTTTTTTTGTTATTCATGTTAATCTTATGGCATTATTAGAGGTTATCTCCTTGCAGAAATAATAAGTTAAGACACATAAATTTCTAAAGAAAACTGCTATTCAAATTTATTGTCACACCGACTACGAGTTCAGTGAGAAATTTGCAGCTGGTTTCTTTTCCGGACGACTTTTTCCAAATATACTTTAATGGAAGTGCTCGCAATTCGAAGTCCATTTTCCAGGTGTTCACCTGTCAGAACGGATCGATGGGGATATTTTATGACGCCCATTTTAGAAAAAATCTGTTCGCACAAATACGTTTAGCCAAAAAGAGCCATTTTTGAAGTCATGTTTTTTTCAAATCTGGAAAGTCATCTTGGTTGAGATGTTTTCGGTAAAATCAAAAAATTTACGACTTCTTTCCGCAGTTCGTAAAATCGTTGCAACATGCAGCCCTTGCTTAACCAACGCACCTCGGAAAAGTAAAGTGGATCTTTATGTGTCGTGTTGAGATTATCCAGAAACTTTTGAAACTGACGATGGTTGAGCCCTCATGCTCGAATGAAATTACTGCCTTAACAACCGGACTTAAGACGTGTTTGAACTTCAAGGATTTTGCGCACAGGTTTTGCTGGTGAATGATACAATGAAAAATTGCTATGTCATCATCGATTTTTCTCTTCCTCAAGGTAGACTTCAAGAGACCTATGAATCCAATGCCAGTTCCGGACATGGATCGAGCACCATCAGTTGCGATTCCGCATAAGCTGGACAAGTCCAGTTCGAAGTTGTCAAAAGCATCAATTCAGTAAAAATGTCAGCACCAATAAGTTGTCGTGCCTTTCATTGACTGTAGTGACAGAAGCTGTTCCGTTTCGTTCAAGTCTTTGTCCACTCCTTTCACAAATATGGCCAACTGTGCTGTCCTTCTGGTCCGTACTTTCATCGATTGCAAAACTCCATGAAACAAAGTTCTTCACCTTATCCCTGAGAGTGTCACTAATATCACAAGCAAAATCATCGAAAGCCTACGCCTCGCTATCGTCCACCGTGACAGACTTATTTTCTCAAACTCACTCTTCATTTTAGGGCACAGTTCTTCTGCGACATAGATAAGACACTGCTTCACGAAATTACCGTCAGAATACGGTTTCATATTTTGAGCTATTGTCTGTGCCTCTGATCTACTGACGTTCAAAATAATTCAATACAATCGGATGAGCGGTGGCCAGTGGGAGACTTCTAAAATAGTTAACAGAAGGTGCGAAATGTACAATAATCCACTCTTTAATGAATTGTTCGCACGTACCAGACTAAACTAAACTATAAACACGTTTCGCGGGCCGCACAATTTTTCTTCGCGGGCCACATTGGCCCGCGGGCCGTACGTTGCACACCCCTGGTTTTGAGGATGCACATTGTCATGGTGTGCGAAACGTCAGTGAAGCAATTCACCAAACTGTTTGCTGTTACTTTCACTTTCATCAGATGAACGTTGCAACTAGTGCTAGAAACGATGATATTGATTGTTAGTGGTAGAGTAAACTTTCTTCGTTTTAGGTACTTGGCTGCTGCTAAGGAATGGGACCTTCAGTACATACAATCAAGTGAAAAAGTTACTCTTGGCCAATATGCTCACCATTCTCCCACATCCTTTGTTTTTAGACAAATTTTTTCAGATGAGGAATTACTTTCTCCATATATAACTGTCAAAGAAAATTGTTTTGAAGCAAATGTTATGAAAAAGTTAGTTGGAAGTGTTATAGTAATCCTTTAACCTTTTATTTGCTGTTTCTGCTGTATATATATATATATATAAAAAGCAAACATAAGGACTTTCTGATGATCCGTGTAGGCGAAACAGGCTGTTAAGGATTCAGATAGTATAATAATAACTATATATTATAATATTTGATTTAAAGCAAATGTATGTGTTTTACGGTAAATATCAGACATTTTTAATCTAAATTGTATTTTTTGCAGATTGTCAATGTTTTGTCCCCTTCCGAGAACTTCGCATGAAATGAAGGAAGTTATTCCTCCATTCGATATTTTTATTTGTGTTGAAAATGGACTTGGACTTTATAGCCATCGGTAAGATTGATAAAAGAGCTTAAAACGTTAATGCTTTTCTGGCTGCATTGTGATAGCACCTGCTTTGAGAACAGAAGAAAAAACTTTACACATGCATTCTTGAGAGTGCTGCAGTTTTTCAGGATTTCACCTTAAATATCGCTTCACTTCTGTATAGGTAAGGGAAACAAAGTGTTTGTTGCAGAAATTTTGCATCGGCAAGACATGTGTCTTTGCACAATTCAGACTGTATACCAGTATTTATTTACTGATTACTCACAGATTTTTCTATGCAATTTCAGAGCACTACTTGCCAGTTATAGCCACTATTTTTATGCAATGCTTGGCACGTCGAACTTCATCGAGCATTTGAGAGATAAAGTCATGTTAAAAGATACAGAAGTATCTGTGATAATGTAAGTATTAATATAAACAATGAATATATACTATTAATACAACAAAAAGTGCTCAATGCCAAGCAGAGCGAATTACATAAAATATGGTATATATATAAGTTAAAATATAGTTTTAGAGAGTAATAACTATATTTTTTATGTACCGGTAAGTATTAATATATATATATTGAAAACTTTTATGTTTAAGTTTGAATGTCTTTAGTTTTGCACATTTTAGTTTCATATTTGTTTTATCGACGCTGCTGTTGCTCAGGAAATTGGAAGGTGCCATTTTTCTTCAAAAAAAATGTTTTTTATTCCCATTATATAACTTCATTTCTAGGTGTAAGTTCAGTATTCCTGGGTTCCTCAAAAACCACAAGCTTTAACACCTTGTTAGAGTTTTCATAGCTGTAATCATTTAGAACTTACGACTTGCATGTGGAAGAAAAGCTTTTACTTCCCTGGGCTATGGTTCTGTAGCGAGTACCAAAGTATTTGAGTGAGAATCAAGTTAAAATTGCCAATTATATTTATACAGGCAGCACTGTTCGACAACTCAAGTTAACCTGGCGTAGTATTGAGATTAATACAGTAGATTGAATTACATGATTTGTACTTATCCCACGTTCTTGCTGATTATCAGGATATCAAAATCAATTTTGGCTTAAAACGTTCTTGTAAAGTGTAAACTCTTTTTGCTATGTCAAATCGAGCTACGGTAGTGTATTAAAATACAACAATTACACCATTAAATCTTACGCGTGACCATTTATTATTCTCAGATCAGTGATAGAGTTTATATACAGCACGAAAGTTTGTTTTACCGAAGAAACTGCTTACAGCTTAACTGCTACCGTGAACTGGTTGTGCCCAGGATCAGGTCTCTCAATAAAAGCCCAGAAATATTTGGTTTGTAATTTGTACGAAATAGTAGACTTGTCCAAGAGAACATCTTCGCTTTCTAAGTCTTGTAATTCTTTGAGGTCGTACAATTTAACAATGTCCATATATTTGAAAGTTTTTTCTTGTCAAGCATGTTCGAGTTGTTTAGAATTTGACTCAATGTGAGTTATGTTTGGTCACCAATATCTCTCAAAGTTACAGTGATCCAGTTGTACATTTTTTGACTACAAAACATTGTTTTTTCGTCAAACATTTACTTGAAATACCCTTTTGTACGGTATTTGTAAAAATAGTGCAGAAATGTAAAAAAAACAAAGCATATGTAATGTATTATGTATACTGACGTTTGCATGCGCAATCCACTTACAATCAGTGGATCTCTGCAAGCGTCTAGTAGTCTGTCCAAAAGCAACTTAACTTCAAGGGTTTGGAGCATGATCAATGATCATCTTGATATTTTGATTTTATGGCAGCTACAATCTCTGTCGTATAAAAATTGTGTTCGAAATATGATCTTTGCTGAGACTCATTCTTTGGACTGCTTGCACGACGAAGCAGCCAAACTTGCGTATCGGAATCTGTCAGTTGTTGCAAGATCTGACTCTTTTGCTAAGCTAACCTTTGATGAATCGTGCTACTATCTTTCAAATTCCAATCTTTCTGTATTAAATGAAATGGAGGTGAGTTTGGAAATTGCATTTGTGCATAGATTACTGCATGCGAACATTGGTGATTTTATGAGCATGCGCAGATATGGGGCTACCTTTACTATTTTTGTTTTATCACAAATGGTCACCAAACTATCAATCTCCATTCTCCATAAATATTTCATTTTTACTTTTTCTATTGAGTCAGTAACATGCCTAAGTTACAAAAATAGTCCAAGCACAAAGTTGTAAATGGAGTTATCTTTGCGTGTTATTTTGGTTTGGCAAAGTATGAGCTGAGGGGGTGGTAGGTGAAGTCCGTTGACCTCTATTTCGTTTTGGTTGAATCTGACCTCAGGAATAGTCACCATTTTTCAATAACACAGGTTGACTTTAAAAGTGAGAGGAAAGTGATGTACTTTAATTCAGTAATTGATACTTTTTAGTGTCAAAGCTTGCATGACGCCGTTTAGTTGATATTTTGACATAAAAAATAATTTACAGGACTCAATATGTCATAAAATTTTTTGATGCAAAATTTCTGATGGTAAAATTCAGCATCGTTTTGAAAACTAAAAGTCACTTGCATCGCAAAAGTAACAAACCGAACCTGATATTCTGATACACGGTAAATTTACTGTTTTATGAATTATTATGCCGTCTTCTGTTGCAGATATTTTTTGCATACGATTTGTGGGCAAGAGACAGGCATGACGAAGATGTGACGTACAATGCTTTTAAGAAAGTGGTTCGCTTATCTCTCCTCACTACCGCCCAGTTGCGCACAATGGCAGCCTTGTTGTCTGGTAGTCCGAGACACATAAAAAAGCTTTTAAGAGTACCTTGTTCTACTCGCGCACTGAGAGATTGTATGACGGCCCTGAAGTTGTCTATGGAAGCTCCTGTCGAAGTCCGCGCGTCTCTTTGTCAACAATCCTTTAGGAACTCTTTAAAACAGGTTGAAAAGGCATTCGATTTTGTAGGCTATTCTGGTGCGGAATAGCCCGTTTCGGCTAGTCCGATTCGGCTAGTTCCATATTTGGCTACAGTCCAATTCGGCTAGTCCGATTCGGCTAGTTCCCTATTCGGCTACAGTTTTGAATTGTATTTTGTATTTTATTCCACAAAATCGTTTCTTTTGCATTCCGACAAAGAAAAATAAATTGAAATGAAATTTAGCGCAAAATGTTTGAACTATTAAATTGAAATGTTTGCTCACATAAAATCGACATGTATCCTACGTAGAGATGTACCGATATCAATATTTTGACCGATACCGATATCACTTTTTTAGGCCGATACCGGTATTTTGGCCGATACTTTAGTGTTACAAAAAGAAGCAATTTTGGTATTTGCAAGTAATTATATCAAATGCTAAGTTTTACCTTAATAAATAAGGTAAAACTTAAAGCACAAGATCAAAAGTAAAACCACAAGATTTTGTGCTAAAACACAAGCCGTGGCACCACCGCGACTGACACAGTGACAAATTAGTCTAAAACCAAAAAATCCCCTAAATTCAAAATTAGTTGTGTTCAAGTTTGGCGCTTACAATAAATAAATTCCAAAATACGCCACAAAACCAACCAAATTTGGAAATTTATAGAGCAGCAAGGAGAACTTCAAATGGACAACATTAGGTGCCAAAGGGGGCATTATTACGTCATTATGAGTGACAATGGACGGATTTGGAAGTCCTTGGCACTTGAAGATTCAAGAATCCAATCCCAACTCAATGTTGTGTCATAATAGTAGGTTTTAGTAATGAAAGGCCACCGTGATTGAGAACTGGGGTATAAGGGAAGAAACATGATATCATAATTGAGGTTTCTGAAAAATTAATAAAGGGTTTGCGCAAACTCTCCAAATAGGCAATCATAAAATTTTGATAATAAGATGTAAAATGTAAACCAAGTCATTTGTGTAGTCGTACAAAAACTATTCGACAAGTAATATGCAACCTAAGGGCGTTAGGCACTTTAACATACTGATATTCCATTGAACCACGAACCATCAACCAATCAGAAGCTACGCTGTTCATGACGTCATCAAGGTTGCGTTTCTCGGAACAAAGGAAAAATGCAACTTCCCACCACTGCTATTGCTCTTGTTTGTTGTGTAATTACCAAAAAAAGTTTAAAGTAATAATCAACTCTCTGGCTAAATGCTGAAATGGCCACAATTGGACGGACAACCTAACATCTGATGGTTCGGGTTCGTTCAATTGGATATCAGTATGTCAAAGGTTCTACTCCTAAGGGCGCTTGTCGTTTGGTTGAGAAGCTTTTGCCAGGCCAAGACTACTAAGGTAGCAAAAATGTATAATTTTGCATCGTTTTTACGTTGCTAAACGTTTAAAAAAAACATGTAACTTGGTTGTTTTTAGTAAATTGGTTCTATCAGTTTGTGATTTAATTTCCACCTTTTGTTGTAATAAACTCATCAAGCTTAAACAATGTCAGAGTAGGCTAAGTAGGCTGCGCAACAAACTCCCACAGCCACAGTTATCACCACTTGCTGCTGACAAGTCAAACAACATCTATGTCTTTTGATGTTGCCTATTTGCGTTGCATTTTTTTTATTTTTTTATAGTGATACTTGCTCTTCGCTATTTCTGTTACGTTTAGATGATGTCACGTTATTATGCCGATTTGAGATATAATAATTTAATTCATGGCGTTGTATGGATGAAAAACTTTTACAAGTTTTATACTCTGCTGAGAGTAAAAAAGAAACACAAATGATAAATATTGGAGAAATTGAGTCTCCTTACACAACTTAAGAATCGAACAACGCAAAACCGCTGAAACAAAATGATTTGTTTAAGTGAAAGAATCACTCTAAGCAACCAATGTTAAAACTTGCCTGCAAGAAGTCATGGGAGTGTGACGTATCAAAAATTTGAACAGGTTGTTATTTTTCTACATCAATGTGACGTTAGTAACAACTTTAAAAAAATTATATCTTTGCTTCTGTAGAAAATCCGCAGCAAACGCCTTTTTTACGTGTTTAGTATCGGCCAAATTTTGCCGATACCGATACTCAAAAAATGGCCGATATCACCGATACCGATATATCGGTACATCTCTAATCCTACGTCACCGTCTGCATGCAAACTTAGAATATATTAGAATCCTCAACTATTACAAAATTCTAAATCCAACAACGCCTTCTGTTTATTTAGAGAATTTTGTATTTTATTCCACAATATCGTTTCTTTTATAGTTGAAATTATCGAAACTTTAGATGAGTGGGGTTTAGACCTAACCACTGAGATCTTAAATCATATTTATGACACCGGAAACATCCCTAAGTAGTGATATGGTACGTTACATATTCATAACTTTACCAAAGAAAACTGGAGCAACAGAATGCTCACTCCACAGAACAATTAGCCTTGTGAATCATCTAACAAAGATCTTACTCCGAATCATGATGATGAGATTGAGACCAAAACTAAAATTCCAGGTCACGTAACGCCGAAACCCAGGTTTATTCTAAACTGCCACTTAGGTTTTAACTTCATCTTTTTCAGCGTGGTCCAACTGCAGGCCCGCGGGCCACACTTGGCCGCGAGTTCCGTTTTAATGGCCCGCGAACTGATAGTCAGCTTTGCTTTAATCTAGCAATGTCACTTCAATTTTTGTTTCTTTGTTATTGTAATTGACAAAAAAACTTTGCGAATGATCTTTTGTGAAGCATAACAATACCATTTTGTTCAAAAAATTTTCCCATGGGCATGATAGTTAGTACACAGCACCCAAAAGGCGTCGTTGAATTTGGAATTTTGTAATAGTTGAGGATTCTAATATATTCTAAGTTTGCATGCAGACGGTGACGTAGGATACATGTCGATTTTATGTGAGGAGTGAGCAAACATTTCAATTTAATAGTTCAAACATTTTGCGCTAAATTTCATTTCAATTTATTTTTCTTTGTCGCAAGGCAAAAGAAACGATTTTGTGGAATAAAATACAATTCAAAACTGTAGCCGAATAGGGAACTAGCCGAATTGGACTTAGCTGAATCGGACTAGCCGAATAGTAGCAGATCCATTCTGGTGTGGGTCTGGTCACAAGACCAGGCAAGTTTAGTTCCATAGGCAATGTTGCCAAAACGTTTGCTATTCGCAAAAGTACAGAAAATGTGCAGTGGAGAAAGCTATACAGACATGTACCTGCTCCAACTTTTTTATTAATTTAAATAACATTAAACCTAGATTCGTTTAAAACTCTCATATTTTGTCATGATAGTTTTGGAACAAGTGAGAAGGTCTTAGTATTGTAACTGCAGTATGACTATTGACTATATTTAGTTGAGTATGAGTTCAAGTAGTATCAGTATGAATAAATTTGCGCAATTATAACGCATGCAAGTTTAACTTGCTTTTCACTATTTCAAATTTTCTTTATTTTTTTAGTTCGTGTTGTTCAAGAACTACGGTTGGCAATATTCGAAGGATTTGGGTTTTCATGTTTATCAGTAAGATATTAAGTGGCTTTCTTACATATTTTGCGCTTTACAAGGAAATTGTAAAATTATAATGTCGTTGTACATTCTATGGTGATGACTTACTTACAAAGGCCATGCCAACGTGCGAGCTTCAAGTTTGACTGGAGGCCAATCTGTTACCATTGATAGTAATCAAAATCACGATATTTTGAGTAGTAGGCTACAGTAGTTGATACATTTTTTTTGCATATTTTGTGTGATTTTAAGCTATTTTTGCGCTACTGTTACCGTACAGAATGGACTGGATTTTGGCACTTTGTTGGAAGTTTGAAGTACTTCTGGCAATACTATTCACTAAAAAACTGTCATTTTTTTTAACCTAAGACAAAGAGTTTTGTATTGTTTTGAGATGGAAAGGCCTGTGAAAAAAGATCTCTATGGTAGATTCATATTTTTTAACGAGTTTCGTTTGCTGTTATTCTAAGCTGAGCGAAAAAAAAAACTGTTCATCATAGTGCAGAATGTACGTTTTGACTCTAATTTTCATATCTCCTTTCTTTTGTGCAGAATGTATTTCCACAATTGGGTCTCAGACTCTTACCCTAGGACTCATGGGCTAAACCCTTGCTGCTCTTGTAAATATGATTGGAGAGGCAAGTGTTTGTTGTTCATACGTGGTTTTTATATCCATAATTATAACTTTTAAATGTACGACTCCGGCTCCAGTGTTGCCAGGTTTTGGATAGTTGCCAGATATTTTTGAATTTTTGTTTTTTACTTTATTTCACTAAATCAAAATTAAAACGGCATCTTTCACAAAAATCGACAAGAACAAACACTTTTGTCTTGTCGTAAAGTTTTGGAGAGCGTACGGAGAAAAAGAAGCATTATTTTAAATTTATTTAAAAAAATGTATTGCAAACAAAATTTGTATTCATCGTTTTGTATCAAGCCGAAGTCGGCCGTTATTTTAACGACTCTGACTCCGGACAACGACATGGCAATGATAACATTTTTTTGTATTATGTAAACTTTCCTTGATCGTAAACCGTGCACGTAATAGGATTAAATGTAGAGTTTTGTGCCAGTATCATAAATAATTATGTTTGGCAATGCACTGTTTGACGCTTTGCACTGGGCAACAAATTTTCGGCTTTGGTTGTTTTTCGTTGTTATTGTTCCTGCATATTTTTAGGGCGCTGAGTCCGAAAATCACCTTTTTTGTATTAACATCCGTTTTCACGTAATTTGCAAATTCTTCCTTTTTAAATACAAAAAAAAAAATTCTTCATACAACGTAATCTGCATCAAATTAGTTTTGGTAATTGCGGTATTCGTGAAAAAATAACTTGACGATTCAGTTAATTTTGATAAAACTTTAGAAGATTGGCAATTGGCATGGTAACACTTGTAACTCAAACAAAGCAAACATTTCTGTCTGCAGCGCACGCTCACTAAGACATACAACTAAAAAAAATATAGAGGTCTGAACGGCAATTATTTGTAGTTTTGAATTTCATCTCGAATCAAAATTCACACGTAATTCTCACTAGTTCCTCATCCCATCTTTCTTAGTATCAATCTTCTATTACTTGAGTATCTTGGTAAAATGGTTCGCTGTGCTTCTCGCCTTCACCTGCCAGATTTGGCATGAAAAATTTAAGATGTGAATGCGATAAGCATTTTCAGGGTCAAACTGCATCCACGCTTGCAGTGTACTTGTAGTGAGTGTTACTAGATTTTTCATAACTATTCGCTTCATTTCTGTCTAGAAAACCATGTAGGCTTACAGCATTTCTAAATTACTGCCGAGAATTTTTTTAAAGGCAGACATGTTTTGTTCTTTAGAATTCATTGGAGCAAGCATTTTTCTATTTTGTTGTGCTGTGAACATGCCGATACCATTTTTCATTTTTTTCCTGAAACTTTTTGGAAACATTGTTGGATTAAAAACTCTGCTGTTTAATTTCAACACCTTTCCCCAGAACATCTTCACAAGCCCTTGCTTTGTGTTGTGCATCCACAAACGAAAGAAAATTTTCTCTCTAAAGGTTTTTACCAGGAGTTATTTGCTACTCTATAGGCAGAGAAAGCATATTATATACATTATACATCCTTGCTGACTCAAATAAAAACATTATCATCTTGAAATTCTCTCACAACTTCCAGTTGTGTTTGGCGAATTTGATCAATCACATTCTTCATTTCTTACAACTTAGCGCAACACAGTTTTTAAACTTGTAGTTGAATTGTCTATAAACAAATACCATTCGGAAGTAGAGTTGGGATTTCGGGATGCAATTTGAAATCCCGGGATCGGGATTTATTTGGGATTTTTACTCCTTAATCCTGGGATTTTTCGGGATTAGCAAAGTAGGAAAATACACATGCAAGCTACACAAACCACATTTATTTATTGTAATACTGACGCAAAAACATGAGAGCATCGAGAGTATCATCGTTAAGACGATTTCTGATTTGGCTGGCAAAATATCCAAGAGCAATGCACGTTCTGCCTCGACAGATATTAGCTTAACATTTTTCATTGCCGCACATAAGCTGTTCAGGTTTTTTTGCTTGCTTTATATACTATAACAGCATTTCTTTTTGCATTACTCGAACGTCGACACCACAGTTTTGTACTTTTACACTTTTATCTTCTGCTACGAAAGCATGCAGCTCTTGAGCTAAAGTTATTTCAGTGTCATGGCTACTATCTTCTGTAATGGCATCTTTTCATGCTATTCAATAGAGCCTCGATCCAATTCAACAGTTGGGCTTGGAAAATGGGAACAATCTTTGAAGAACGTTTGTGGTCAGGGTGCTAGCGATTTTCAAACGTTTTATTTTATGACCAAGCTGATCCTGCGGTTGATCAATGTAGGGGGGTTTCTTGGGGTACCTAAAAAGGTGAACCAGTTCGACATTCCGACACTCGTCCATTCGAAACATAAAGCTTTTTTTTAAGTCCTTGCGAATTTTCGAATTTAGTTCTTCAAGCTTTGCCACACCGCGGATTTTCTCTTTGAACTTACATCTTCAAAATGTGCCATTCTAAGCTAAATTTTAATTTCTTCTCAGCAAAAAGTTAGGGCAAAAATAGCAGAAACTGTACCAACAGCATAATGGCACAACCGTCTTTCTAAGGCTACGACAGCCATTTACACTAATGCTACGACTGCAGCGAATGCGTAGATTATTGTTTTCCCACAGTTGGTATTATTATCACACTAATGTGGAGTGTTCAAGACAAGCAGCTGATATTGCAAAGCTGCTTTACAACCAAAACGATATAAGCGTCAAGCGATATGGCGCAACATCAGCGTTTGTAGATGTTTTCTGGAAATCTCAAGATTTTAATAAAATTAATCCAGAAATCCGGATCAGAAAAACGGGTTAAAATTCCGGATCGGGATTCCCCGGGGTCCCAACCCTATTCGGAAATGTTGTCCAATTTCATTAAAAACCCAAATATATCTCTCATTGTGATACTCAGCACTCGCACAAAGAACTGTAAAAAATCTGTTCGAAGTGGTGACGTTTTCAACAGCTAGGTAGCCTACTTTGTTCAAAAAGTTCTGGATTTTTTTTTATCGGAATAGGCACGGCTGACTTTGCGTTTGTATTTGGTATAGTTTGGAGCTTTGATCAAATGATAAAACAAGTTTTGCATTTTATAAAATCAATGAATTCGTTGTAAAATGAACCACTTCAAGTATTATACAATCAGCTAAGCAATTCTTTCTGCAGAAGGATTTACTGGCTCTTTTGCTACTGCAGTGTATGACAACTGCATATACTTATCAGGTAATCTTCTTGAGCTTATTTTTTGTAACTACTCATGTAGGCACATTTAGGCTACTTTGTGTATCAACTAAATAGGTTGGTAAATACTTTAGGTTGGACTACGTTCTCGGTGTTTCAGATTATTTCAATTTCTCAATAGAGTATTCTAAAAATAATGTTTTCCAACGAAATTAAAAGATCCACCAAAAAGCTTCTCCCATTTGGCAACAATCCGATAAGAGTAGGGAGGATTAAATTTGTGTTATTTTTTTATTTAGGTGGATACCGCTCTAAACTAACAAACAAAACATTCATATATCATCCGTCTCGGGGTAAATGTTGGAGAAATGGCCCCCCTCTTTTGATCCCTCGCTTCTGTCAAAGCATGGTTGCTATTGAAGAATCGTTATACGTCATAGGTGGCTATAATTTGAATCTAGGATATATTTATTTTTTTTAATACAGCGGCTTTATAAGTTATTTCTTCGACAGGACCACTGTATTTGTGATATTTTTATGTAGATTTTTTACAAAGTTATATTTTTTTATTCTTTTGTGTTTGTAAAAAATCTACATAAAAATATCAGAAATACAGTTATATTTTTTTATTCTTTTGTGTTGTGTAGAAACGGATATAGCCCATGCAATCATAAGTTTTTTTTCTATTGGTCAGACCTTTATTTACTTTGGTTTATGATGATCTTTTCATGAACCAATGGAGGAAATTTGATTAATTTGCGAAAAAAAAATGTAATAAACATTACGTTTACAACCTTAGAGAAAGTGTGTTTCAAACAACCCACTGCGTATTGATAACTCAAAAGTAAAATATAAAAATAGTGATTTAGGCCTGTAGGACATTTGCCTGTGCTATCTGTCTGTATATTTTGAGAATTTTTTTGATAAATTTAGAAATAATATTTTTTGCATCACAGGCGGATTTGATAAGCATGCAAACCTGGTAAAAACCGTGGAACGGTTAGTCTACCCTGAGAGGAAGTGGGTTTTCGAAACGACATTGCTCACCGCTGCTCCCAATACCGCCTGTGTCGGTTTCGGTGGAACTATTTATGTGTTTGCAATGTCATGTCTAAATAGATCTTTATACGCAAGTCTACATCGCTACTGCACGAAGAAACGGACCTGGCTCCAACCTACTAGCCTGGGGTTCAACGTGGTGAAAAAACCAATCATGTTTTCTGAAGCGGTGTGTGATTATATGTCACAGAATTACTAGCCTACTGTTAATAAAACATTTATATTACTTTATGTCTATTGTGATAACATGTGGTACAATGCGATCAAGGAATTATTGCAGGCTTTAATTTTTTGTTTTTATTTGCTGTTCGTACACGCGTCGACGAAGTTGGTCAATTGTACATTTTTTGTTCCACCATGTGAGTAGGTTTTTACTGTTTATCTGCCTGATGGGATCAATAATCACTATATTAAGTCCTTTGATGTGTAGAGTCTTGTAACTCGTGGGATGGCACAAAATACACCGGTCAATGTCATGCTAGTTTGCCTTCAATCGGACATTGTTTTTTTTTTATGGCTCTGATTGAATTGTTCTCAAATCTTTTTTGCATAAGTGCCGTGTTGTTGCTTACTTGTCAACTTGTTTTTTCAGGTAGTTTGCAACGACAAGATATATGTCTTTGCTGAAGAAATCAAATACGGAATGTTTACTACTGTAAGTGTAATGAAATATCGAACAACCATCGTTGGACGGTGTCAGCAACTTACCTTGAATGTTTCTACGTCGCTATAATTGCATGTGTGTGTATTAGTACATGCATAAATATTAGAATGCTTCACCTTTGTTTCACCAGATTTTCAAAATACCTAAAGACTAATGTGGAGTTTTGGTAAAAAACTGGACGCTTAAAATTTTAGCTTATTGTGATGTCATAAATATGTGAGGCACAGCCCTTGGCGTTCCAAACACCTTAATTTTTACGTATTTGAAAAACTACTTATCGTAGAGAGACAAAAACGGTGTCAAAATGCACAAAAGAGACGGTTTTCCGGGACCACTTGTAATAGTCGAAAGACTATGAAAAGGAGAAATTGGGAACAAATTTTTGTTACCAATTTGACAAAAAAATTTAGGGAGCGCTATTAATCAAACGCTGCAACCCAAATTTAAACAACAATTATTTGCGGGAGGCGCCTCCATTCTCAACATTTACTAGATGTATCACGTACCCTGTGGTGCAAATTCTTTTGTAGTTAGCCTATTTGTAGCTTGCCTTTTCCTAATGTAATTTGTTTTCCGTCTGTCTGTATGTTTTCCACACTATTGCTTTTAATCGCTGCGTCTTTCTTGATGTGTATATTCAGTTAGCTAGTTAGGCTGCTTTCAAGAAGTTGAAATTTATTGCATTTTATAAATATGTTCAGATTTCTGATGAGGGCTTAAGTTAACCCGAAAATGTTCGACTGTTAAAACTATTTGTAAATATGTAAAATATATTGTTATAATGCTCGACTCTGTTGGATTGTTGTGTCTTGCCTGTCTTTGGTACAAGAAAGCAACCTCTCTCCCGAAACTATATGTCCAATTTATTTACCCTTCTAACAAGCTTGCTTTTAACAATATTCCCTTAAAATGCAATGAACTAACTTCACTACTCTTAAAATGCCGATATAAAATGTCCTTTCATAAATCAGAACAAAAATCTAGTGCAGTGTGGCGGATAAGCCAAAAGTGGATGTCGATTTGTATCCCATAATCTAAAATTCCTTGTTTCGATATTACGTAGCAAAGTATCGAAAACCGCAGCTTTTGCCTCGCAGATTGATGACATCTTTGCAGACTCCGCTCGCTTGGTTAGCCTTCCAAATACAATGCATGAACGTTTAGTGAACTGGTTGTTACAATGATATTAATTGCGTCACTCATTTAACCGAATGACACAAATGAAAAACATCATAACCACTTAAACGTATTTGCAATGTAAAAAAGCGTTTCAATTGTTTGTTTTTTTTCTCCAGGTTTCAATGTTTGATCCAGTTGCCGAAACATGGCACTCCGACCTGGTTGAACTGCAGAATAGCCATGCCGCTTTTGTACACGACGACCTGCTGTTTACCTGCAAGTTTAGTCCTAATCCAAATTTATCCTTTAACATTGCAGATTTGATGCAAAGTCCTCTGCTCATCGAACCACTCGTTTTGCCAACTTTTGTTGACAAACAGGTAAGAATCGTGAGCCACTTCTCAGCCTTCGAACGATAGTATGTTAAAGTTCTTTTTTTAGTAATTGTCGTAAAGCGTAATCAAGTTGCATTCAACCTATTGTCTCGGCTTGTACCGTAATTTTAGTGTGAGCACAAAGCAGTCATTGACTTTATCCATGACCTAGATCAGGGGTCCGCAAATAGTGGGTCGCGACCCAAATTTGGCTCGCGACCCAAATTTGGGTCGCGAGACCATTCACAGTGGGTCGCAAAACGGTTTAAAATTACCATAAATATAACTTGTATGGCAAAAATAAATACAATCATATAGTGTTTGATGTGCTGAGTTTCGTACAATTTGGTAGGCTACAAGAAAATTTATACTTTCGATTGTAGTACAGTAGTTAAGCCCACGGTTATATGTATAGCCTGGAAGACAGCTTGAGCCAGGGCATGAAAACTCACTCAGCTTATCTCCAGAACTGGCGACTGAAACTTAGCGAAAACAAAACTTTGGCGGCAGCTTTCCACCTATACAATCGGGAAGCTGATCGTGAGCTACATGTTCAGAACAATGGAAAACCTCTGACCTTCTGCCCCGAACCAGAATATCTTGGGGTGACGCTAGACAGATCGTACACATACCGCCACCATTTGGTGTCACTGCGCAAGAAAATGACATTCCACGCTGCACTACTCAAGCGCCTGGCAGGCCACAGCTGGGGGGCGAGGGCTGACGCTTTGCGTAAAGCAGCCTTAGCCCTTGTCTACTTTTTCAGCAGAGTACTGTGCACCTGTTTGGTGCTGCAGTGCACACTGCCATAACATCGGCACTGCCATAAACAGCGCCCTGCACACAGTTACCGGATGCCTGCGTCCCACACCATTGGATAATTTTGCCATTCTCGCTGGCATCCAACCTTCTGAGCTTCGTCGCGAAGAAGCCACTCTGTTTCTTGGCCGACGGGCACTAAAGCCTAACCATCTTCTCCACCACAAGATCTCTGCTTCCACAAACCAGCACCCCAGTCGACTGAAGTTAAGACATCCATTCGTGCCAGCCGCTCAACTTCTTATCAACGCAGCAGATGAACTTCATCTCTGCGGCTACTTGGGCAGACCATAAATGGAATTCTGAAAGGAAGTCAAGTACCACCGGACTTCATTCGTTCATCCCCAACGCCGACACATGCCCCGTCGGCCTGACGCTACAAAGACAAGCATGGGTGCGCCTCAACCGTCTTCGTACGGGCGTCGGGCTTTTCCGGTCAACCATGCGCCATTGTGGAATTGGCCTCTTCCTCCTCCTGTGAATGTGGTGCCGAGGAACAGACCGCAGACCACATCATCAATAACTGTACCATCTTCAAGCCACCTAACGGAGTGGAAGGTCTGCGTGTCATGGATGATGAAACTAAATACTGGCTGCTCTCTAGTAGCCTTCCAGTGTAGTCCGGGAACATCTTGAGTCTGGGCTGGTAAAAGGATAGAGTAGACCCTCGGCCCTAGAGGCTTGCACGACGACGAAGCGCACGGTTAATAGGTCCACCCGCTTATTAAGCCCAATTTGGTCCATTCCGGAATTACTGAAGGTATAGGAGTGGTGGAAAATTGTCTCCCGCAGCCAAAATCGTCCGGTCCCGATGTGGCCTTAATAAGTGGGGACGACCGTATTGGAATTGATATTAATTTGCAAAGTGTTTTGCGCAAAATTATATGCTTCCGAAACGTTTGGGTCGCGAAGACTTCGAACGATTGCTTTTTGGGTCGCACCAAAAAGTATTTGCGGACCCCTGACCTAGATGGCTAGTCAACAAATTGAGCGTTTATGAATGTCATTACCTTTGGAATCATTATCCGTTGTTGGCGCCTCAGTCATTTGAATGAAGGCCCAGCTTTTTTAGCGCCGCTTAAATACTGACAGAAGTAAAGTTTTTATATGAGACAATACAGTATAAGCTGATAGATTGTTGTTTTTGTAATTTCAGTCGTTGATCTACAACCTGCCGATGGTTGAGCTTGTTATGGGTGTTGATTGGCCAAAGGAAATCATACATAAGAAGGAGCAGCAGAAAGGCTACAGACCTGTTTTTTTCCAGCTACACAGTTATTACCCGCAATGGTGATCACCCGGTGATCACCCCCTCACCCCCCCCCCCTGGATAGAACATACAGGCAACAACATACAGTGATCTTCAAACATATCAGCGAAAATAGGCTCCAATAACAGGGAAAAAGAAACCAGGTACCATGAAACAAACGCTTATGGAAATCAGCGAAAAAACGTTCCTATCGTAACTCATGAACAGCGTTCTTTCTAACAATGCAATGAGTTGGTTTTTCATCCTTTTTGTGAGAGTCTATAAAACCGTCTTTCTTCGATTATTAGACAACTGTCACTTGCGGTGCTTATCAGCATGGCAAGAATTGTTGATTAACAACATTTTTGCAGTATTAAGCTAAATATTTTTCAACTGCCCGGAAGCATAATAATTCCACTTTGTACGCGTTTTAATCAACCACTGGGACAGTGCGGCTGGACATCGCATTGGAATAACTTTAAGCGACCCCCACCTAGAACTACAATCTGATTGGTCGGTCGGTGGAATCGTGTGCAGAGCGAAAATATGCTTCCATGAAAGTATTTTTTGCCTTCATGCTCTTTTACTCTTCAAGAAAAGTATTTTTGGTTATGCTTATATGCTGATACCTTCCGCGGGCCGCACATAACAGCGTGGCGGGCCGCCAGTTGGTGACCCCTGCAGTCCTAGTATATATACTGCATAGCCTTATCCGCCCTGTTAGCTCAGTGGTTACGCGCCCGACTCAAACTCAATTGGCGTTGGTTTGGCTCTCAGGGTCTGCGCTTAAGCAACGCATTTCAGGACTGCTCTCCGTTCAGCGGCACCTAGCGGATGGAATAATTCTCTGGCAACAACGCCAACAATAATCGAAAACTCCCAACGATCTCGGTGACCTGGTCTGCGTCAGTAATTTAAAGTTTCTACGAGTATGCAAAACCGCCAGCACCAAGCTCTCAAAGAAGCTTTCCCAGTCCGAGGATAAAGATCACTTAACTATATATTCCAGGGTTATAGGCGAATTCTTCGTAAACAATTCTTCGTAAAGCAATTCTTCGTAAGCAATTCTTCGTAAAACAATTGTTCGTAAACAGTTGTTGGTGAAATGAAATCCGTAAAAGAATTTTTCGTAAAGCATTTCTTCGTATACATCAAATCTCCATTGCATGCACGAATAAATGCTTTGGGAAGAATTGTTTTACAAAGAATTAACTTTACGAAGAATTGTTTTACGAAAAATTGCTTACGAAGAACTGTTTACGAAGAAAACGCCGGACACCATATTCCAGGGATACGTTGTAAACAATGTGCTCAATGCAATAAGCAGAGCTGAAACAATTACAGAACAACTAACGTGGATAAATTGTGCGCTACCTATGGTTTCATGTTCGGTTACAATCATCAAGCGCAACATTGAAAAACATCAGTACTGTTGCACTCGTATCTGTTTTTGTGCGTCGTTACATCACCAAAAGGTACGAACCATCGTCAAGTTGAAAGCTTCTCCCAGCATTGTTCGTGTGGCCTTGCGAATTAATTATCAACATTGTTAGTTTCATAATTATTGATTTTGCGCTGCCAGTCGTATTTAAATTAACTTCTTGTGCATTGTTTTTGTAGCAGAGGCCCAAATTTTTTGCATACGTTTCAAATGTAATCTGAACCACCTCCTGTTCTTGTGTTGACAAATTTTATTCTTTGGTTATTTTATTTTCTTCTGTGTTTACTTGTTCTATGGGCTGTGCTTATGTTGCTTCATATATTTGTTACACTTGCTTGCCACTGTTCTTTTTGTCTAGAAGCACTTTACACATCAATACTCTGTAGCGCTCTGTGTACACTGCATCTTTGTTACAAGATTTTATCGCGTTTTTTAGCCAATTTGCATCTATATCTTGATGCACCTTAAAGCTAATGCTCATGATTCGTAATTTTTGTCAATGGAAACCAAGCTACCAAGAGTCGCCAGACTTTGAAACGTTCTAGAAATGGCAACGACTGCAAGCTTGGATCGCTTGAATGTCAATCAACCGAAACCGCAGAGTTTCACAATGTCTTATTCAATCGTTTTGACGCGACACACACCACCGTCATGACAGCACACTCGTATCGATGCAATTATCTTACAATTTTGTAGAGATGAGGAGATAAGTTTATAGTGGTGGCGAAGGCATGCGTTCTGCAACTGTGTTTCTTCTTTTGATGAATTGCATTGCTCTGAAACTCGTATTGTATTTGTGTAAAATCGGATCTCTTTCCAGCTTACAAATCGGTCTTCTTTACATTGATTCAACGTTTATTCAGGTAGTATCTTTGCAAAAAACACAGCCACGCGCTGTTGAGCGGTGTCGAACCGACGTCCTTTCGAGTGCTGTACCAAGGGCTCTCACCATTTGGCTATGACGCTGACATGGAATTAATCGTCGTCGTCGTGTGAGCGTCTGGGGCCGAGGGTCTATCCTTTTACCACCCCAGAATTAATAAAGATTAAAACACAAGGATGTTTCATGTTTGAGTTTAATATAAAAAGTATTTGTCACAGCTTTTGTTCAAATCGAAATGATTTTTGATGTTTTTGATTTCCCTAATGCGTCAGTTCTCCTAAAAAGCAACAAAATTGTCTAGCACTGATTTTGTTTGGAAGGTTCTGAAACTTTGAAAAACGTAGCTATTCTAGCCTACAAAAAGTACCTTGTGCCATGAGATATTAAAAAGGTTTTGATTCATCGTCTGTCACCGCAAACTAAGCGTTAATGTGTAGCCTTTTGTATTGGAACAAAAACTTCGTAAACCATTTTTTGGAGAGTGCTTTGAAAAACCGTCTAGTTAATGTTTAACATTAAGATGTTTATCAGTTTCTAGATTGTTGTCTACTTTTCGTCACTCGTATTAGCTCATGAAAGAATTTGGTTTCTTGGCACTTCTGCATTGTCATGTTGAATGGGAAGAACTTGGCAACAAAAACAAGCTCGTAAACACTATTTATAGACAAATAAGTATACAGTAAACTTTGTTGCACAGCCGGTATTGTGCCCCTCACTGCGCGTAAATGTGTTTTCGCAAGTTGGTTTGCATCGTCGTTACACTGCATTGAATGTAGTTCCAGTTTGAATAAAATGTTATGTCAAATTCGTGTTTGTCATATCTAATCCCGGTTGTAAACTACAAGGTCTGAATTTCGTTGGCGGTGACCACAACCAACCCTATTTCTATGTGGGCTATATTGAATCTGATGCAAAATACAAATAAATAACCAACTTCGATGGTTTGCTTGGCACAAGGCTTTTGCATCGCTGGAACGACCTAAGTTTTTTTTTATTAAAGATATCTCGCCTCACTTTTAGTCATAGATTTCAAAAGTAGCATGCATTTCGTGCGAAGGTGGTCTTCAATTTCCTACTTAATTTACTTATTTGTTATTTGCATAAATAACCAGAACACGATTTTTATAACATGTGACATGCCATCAAAATAACATCTATCGACTATAGTATTGATAGGGAGTTACACCCAGAAAGATTTTTGCGGCCTGGAATCCTTCCAGGGAAATGGAAGAAGACACGTATTCGTTGAAGTTCCATTGCGTTATACTACGGTTGCATCCACTCCAGTTTGTTTCCGTTTTAGAAACAGTTTCACTTATTTTCAATAATAGGCCTACCAACCAATTTCATTGAAGTTTATTTTTAAAAGTGTCGTGTTTGTGGTCCCGGGCTTTACATTGGTAACCTATCAGGTCCAAATTGTTACAACGCCTTTGTCGAGCGGCATATTTAGCCACAGTTAATTTAGGCTACTACGACATAGGTAGACCGATATTTTCAAGGTCTCTTATCTTTTTTTTAATTATTTCATGTTCAGAAGGTGCACAGCTGAGTAAAGACAGACCAAATTTGTTTTGACCTGAACATGGTCTTTGCCAACCCAACGTACCGCGAGGTGTAGAGAAAAAGACTTCGCCGTCAACAGACAGACAAGCCAAACCCTCAACATGAGAATTAGTTCATGGCCTGTGTAATCAAAATTGGTTGATAATGAAGGTCCCATAGCCTACTTATCTCGTTTTACAAAAAATGTCTCGGCATTTTATAATGAAAGATGCAGTCAAATTTTATTTACTTGACTTTATTTGTGACAATTACAACGAGCACGTTAAAGAGAAATAACTTTATTTTCCAAACAGATTCTATGATAGCACAGCATACAATTAGTTTACTGTACATCACAATTACATATCGCTTAATTCATAAACATAAAGGAAGGCATAAGTACGCTCAATTCAATCTGCTTAGGCAGTAAGAAGAACATTTCAAACTGTTTCAGACCATGAATGAAAAACAAATTGCAAAGCCAAATTCAAGGAGACAAAACACTAAAACAAATTGATAAAGATATATATAGGCTGTTCAAAAATACAAAAAAAAATGATCGTTTTAATAATTCCATGACAGTCAATTTCAATGGAAAAGACAAAGGGGGTCTTATCACGCGAAGTGTTGATGTCTGAGGTAGGATCTCCAGTTATTGAAATGAGAGGCAAAAGCTTATAATTTAATTCATTCTGATATGATGACAAACAATAAGGGAATATTGCTGATGTGTTTTCACAGTGACTCTGGCAACCTCAATAGTAGGCTAAAGGAAACAACCCGCAGGAAAAAACGAAATAAATTAATTTCAAGCGCATTCTACAATCCATTAGGCAGTGGTTCCCAACCTTTTTGACCTTGCGGCACCCTATCAAAGAGATAAATAGTTTGCGGCACCCTGGCAAAACTGGATCAATTTTATGAGGTTTCTGTATTTCAAATAACTGTATGAAATGACACAGAATGAGTTGTACAGTAGCCTATAGTGTGCATAAATAAATGTATTTATTTAAAAGTCAGCGTGAAATTTGGGGACTTCTTGCACAAAGTCCCTTAATATCTGGGGGCACATTCGATAAAGCCACCCGCATTTCTTCCTCGACTGTAAGCAGTCGTTCTCGTTTATTAGTTTTTTAGTCGTTTTTTAGTTGTTCTCGTTGTTCGTTAATACGGAAAATCCACTTTCACATAGGTATGACGTGGAAAACTGCAGCAAGCAAAAGCTTATAATAGCTTTCTTTCCAATGCAAGGATATTCATTTTGAATTTTTATCCAGAACTCGTCGAGAGGCATCTGCTTATGCATAAGCTTAAAATTTCCATTGTTGCGAATGTCAATTAATTCTTCTTTAAGATTCAAAACAATATGAGAGTCCAATAAAAATGGATTTCTTGATTTCTTCGCAAAATAAAATCATGAAACTTGGCAATAATGATGAGTTTCAAACGTTTTTATGGAAAGAACAGCAACTAGTCAAAATATCTTTCACGCTGTTTTTCCTGGGCGAGAAAACAAAGGCATACCGCAGAATATGGGCCGCAGTATTGCAATATCTCAATTATCTCGCGGCACCCTTGAGCATGGAAATTGGCACCCCAGGGTGCCGCGGCACCCCGGTTGGGAACCATTGCATTAGAGTGATATTTGACTTAAGCCGGGAACAAACAGTCCCGTATTTCCAAAACAAACAGCATTTTTCTGTTTATTGAACATACAACAGCTGTTGTTGCTTCAAGTTTTCAATGTAGCCTATCACAAATTGCAGCGAAACAGTTTTTTAATGGTTTTCTTCGATTCAACTCTTAGCGTGCTTGAACCCAAATTATATAGCAAAGGATTCATGCACTCGCTAAGCCTTAGAAACATGTACGAAAGCACGCCAAACCAATAGTCAACCGAATGGCCCTTTTGTGCCTTAGGAGTGGATGTTGACCATTGCAAATAAATGGTCACTGGTATGTAACCAATCGCATACCCAAGAACAATAAAAGACAATTGTAAAAACGCATTATATTCCTTTGTAGTTGACGCAGTACTGCGAAGTGTCCCATGATTTCTTTGATTTCTTAAGCTGTTCGCACCTTCAAGGGCATTGGAGTTAATGTCCACGGTTTCACATATTGTGTTGCATGATGTGACTCTCTCAGCATGCGTGTTGGCAATAGTGTTAGACATGTCATCTGATGCTACATTGCACTTTTTGCTTTTACGGCTAACTGGACTGTCATGATGATATCCTCTTGCGCTGACAAAATAGCGTTTTCTCCACCTATTAATAAAACTAAATTAAGTTAATTTTTAGAATAACTAACTTGGTTTGGTTGTTAGGTTGTTCTTTAACCGAAAAGCTACAGTATAAAAAATAAATAAATAATGTTTAAAATGTATAAAGCTTGTAGGCAAATACGTACTTTAGCGTCTTTCGGATTTCGTATGCTATCAGCACAGAAAAGAGTATGATCAGGAAGTCAGGCACATAGAACAAAAGTGGATTCATGATGGATATGTAAGTGTGGTATTGTGGAATACAGCAGTCTTTGTACTTATCCGCAATAGAACAAGAAGGCCAGCAGCTTCCAACTGATGAATTTGCTAAAAACGTGAGACAACAAGTTTAAAAACGCTATGTTTTCGAGTATATTGTTAAGGAAATCTATAGAGCGGTTCTAGACATCCTTGATATATATGGTTATACTTCTGCCATCAATAACATCAATAGTCCGCCCCAATAGCTCAGTTGGTTAGCGCGTGACTTTGTAAATGAAGACGCTTCAAGATCAAGCGGCGCTGGTTCGACTATCCGGATGTGTGCTTGAGCAACGCATTCTCAGAACTGCTCTCCATTTAGCGACACTTAATGGTTGGAATAATTCTCTGGCAACAACACTTCAACAATCGGAAAACTTTACTCTGCCAATGTCGATAACAGCCCTGCGTCGAAAGCCTCTATGAGTGTGCGAAACTACCAGAAATAAACTATCAAGGTTAAAAATAAAGGGATAAAGAGGATAAAAATTTAAATCCAACCAACCCACTGCAGATCAAACACTTCGTTTGATTTTACAATTTGGTGTCAGAGGTCGTTTTTTAAGACAACATTGATGAAATCTTTCATAAAAACATAATTTACCTCTTTCCTCATCAACTCCCATTAAATAACCAAGTGGCAAAGCAGACACAATTGCCAGCAGCCACAGCATGCAAATATATAGAAGTGTGGCGCGTTTGGATATTTTTGTGACAACGAATGGCCACTTGATGGCAGTAAATCGAAGCAAGGAAAACGAAACTATGTGCAATGATGTGAGATAATCAGTTGCGAAATCTGACACCCAGTAAAATTTACCTGCAAATGCAAAAATTTGTTGTAACTTCCAAAAATCTACTCATTCTCAATAACATTCAAGAGTTCCCTGATAAAAATACATCAAACGTAATTACGTAATTTCAAACACACACCGAAACAAATGTAAATCGCATCATATTTATATTAAGGTGTCTCACGAAACCCACACTAGCTGTTGCCTATGTGCTGCACACGCCTATTTTTTGTTAGTGCCTTCGCAAGCTTCTTGTAGGCTAAGCTCATTAAATAAAAAATATTTGATGCCAGAGTAAGAGTAGCTACCCATAAGTTATGTAGATAACTTTCTCGTTCCGTTTGCTAAGAGACTTTAGCGCATTACACAAAACATTTTTTTAATTGTAAGTTACACTAGCCCATAAGGCCTATAAAAAGGTGAGTCTCATACTTGATCCAAGCATCGGTGGATGAGAAGATAAGGTTCTCATTATACTAGGCCTTCGGCACTAACAAGGGTAGGGTGGCCAGTTCCTTTCTCTTGGCCGCCTTTCTTTCAGCAACTACGCCCACCCAGTTTATTACACCTTGGGTAGAG
This sequence comes from Aplidium turbinatum, assembly GCF_918807975.1. NCBI lineage: Eukaryota > Metazoa > Chordata > Ascidiacea > Aplousobranchia > Polyclinidae > Aplidium > Aplidium turbinatum. Next base: position 15,639,952 of record NC_137480.1, on the reverse strand, counting down.
GTGAGATAGTCCCAAGTTTTCATACTTTGAAAGATTAAACTTTTTGTGATATTTGATAGGAAATAATTACACAACATCGCCCAAAAATACCTTTGATAGGAAAGGATGTTTGTGATGCTTTTAGGGAAGCAAGATAATTTTGTTATTCCTGTAGTCCATTTGTACAGTTCAACTTGGGACCACAAGAATAACAAAATTATCTTGCTTCCCTAAAAGCATCACAAACATCCTCTCCTATCAAAGGTATTTTTGCGCGATGTTGTGTAAACATGTCCTATCAAATATCACAAAAATTTTAATCTTCAAAAATACGAAATGTTTTGATATTGGTACAAATTGACAAGCAAGCTTCTATTGGTTTGTTGAATATTACAGTGTGTCTTAAACCAATAACAGATGGCTGCGGATTTTCTTTTAACAGATAGTAATTTTCTGATAAGATTGGGCCATGCTTTATGGGTTTACATAGCGAATTTATTGATCGCAATCGTATCCTCACAGGAAGAAGAAATTTGGTCATCCTCGCGTATCGATAGGATGAGTCACAGCATCGCTTCATGTATACTGTGGTATAGAAATTACATAAAACCAATTCTGGATTGCATGGACTCTTTTAAAAATCGTCCGTTGAGAATCGAAGGCCTGTTTGCTGTTTCTAATCAAATTTCATGATTTATGCAGATTTTGGTACGTACATAGTTTAAAAATTTACTTTTTAAAAATGAATAAACAGCCATGAAGATGCTGAATATGACCGAAAAAACATTTGTGACGATAAAAAAACGTAAAACAATTAATTGTAAGCAGTAAAATATTTGCATGGTTTGCATGGTGGCTATGCTAGATCATAAATGTAAGATAAACAGCAACAATACACCAATAATATCAACCTTTAATTGACAAAGATTAGCCATACTTTTACCCTAAATTACATTTTTTAATGTTCTTTTGCTTGCACATTGCTTGCATCGCACTTCGTCATTGTTGTTTTGAATCGAAGGAGTATTTGGACTCTCTGGGCTTACAATGTCAGCAGTTTTGAGAGCATTAAAACTCAGCTAGCAAGTCAGATTTGACAAATAGCTTATTCTTTGCTCTCACCAAACAGGGCAGTAAAGTTTCACAGTGTAAATAACCACTTTGCACACTTTCCTCGGTTGTGACAAATTGATATAAAACAGACTTTTAAACACTTTTCTCAACAGACACCAAACAAACTCTTCAAATTTTATGTCTCACAAACAACTTCGCCAAGGAATTTTTCTTAAAGTTTTGAAACGCACATGTTGTCGTCATTATCAGATTAGATGATGTAGCTTAACATTGTTGCCGGGGAAGAGCTCCTCAGGCTCATACAAACACAGCCTACAAGTTTCAACTTTTGTATTCTTGCTGAAAATGCTGAAAACGCCACCCTTCATTCCTCAAGACGCATTTTGTCCATTTATGTAGGCCAGGGGTATGCAAGACTAAATGTGGCCGGCCAGCTTAAACTTTTTGGCCCGCGGAAAGGTCCGGAGTTTTAATAATGTGTGGTCCGCTAGACGATTGTCATTGATGTCTCAAGTTTGCAACGTTTAGTAAACATTTTTTTTGTTTGGCAATCCGACAAGTTCAACCAGTGTGAAATCCTAGTAAAAAGCTTCACCTACATCCCTTGTAGTTGCATCTTTTGATTGAAGTGTAATTCAATTCGCTCGCGCGCAGCGCAAAACTTAAACTACAGTAGGCCTACTACTTTTAAGTCGTCCGCACGCCAAAAAACAGACAAAACATCCGCTGGAATAACCTACTCGCCTGCTGTGTTAAACAAGGAGTGAACAACATCCATCCAATGAGCATACAGTAACGCTGAGATTCTCGCTAACCGCCTTTTAGGCCAGCTAAGCGAGGTCATTCATTGGCAATCATTGCGTGCACGTGCACGCATTTGGCCCAGCAGGGGTGCGCAAACTTGCTGTAGAAGTGTAGGTTAAGAGATAATCTGTTGTCTCGAGTGTTCATATTCATTGAAAACATTTACTTGGTTTATTGAAACATTTACTTGCGTATCATTAATTTTAATTTTGCTTTATCTTTTGCAGCAACAGATAGCACTTACCCAGAAGCAAAATCTGTCATTTTTTACATTGATTCAACGTCTGAACTGCAGACTGCATGAACCTGCAGACGTTGAATTAATGTAAAAATGATGGATTTTGGTGTTTGGGTGGTTTGGGTTAACATTCGCTTGCGCAATGCGCAGTTGGTAAGTACGTTGCAGATGACCGAAAAACAATAAATCGAAATCCACGGATTTTACTGTCTGGGAAGCAACAAGCAGAAATAACAATGCAAAGACATTTATTTTCACACGAGTCAGTTCAATCATATATAGCTAAAAATCGATTTCGATCAGCTAGAAGCTAGATCATCTTCAGCTTGTATTCAAATAGAAATAACAAAAATGCTTTAAAACTGCGAAAACTCTGACTGTTTTATAAGCTCAATTACAATGAAATCGATGTTTTTAGAGGCGGTATAATGCTCCTAAATCAAAAATTACACAGCATTCCTGGGATGGTAGTTTAATTGACTTGAAACACATAATTATACAATAGGCAGTAGCTTCTATAAATTATTTACAGTAGAGCTTTCACTTTAATTTAGGTTTTTAATCAATTTCAGTTTTTCTCCACGTGATGCGACCGATTTCCATTATGTAGGCTACCATAGGCTGGGTGTTTGTTTATTTTAATTCAACCTGTCAAAAATACGGTTATCTGATGCGTAATGTATGTTTTGTTTTATTAATTAGAATTGTGCGTTTACGCTAATTGTACAACAACCATATTGCCAACGCAACATAATCAATATTTGAGAGATAAATTAATGAAAGCTAATCAATAATTTATAAGTAGATATAGGCTATTGCCAATGGAATCATGCAGTAATTTTAGGCTTGTTTTATCTGATAGAAGTTTTGAACAAAAAGTCGGATGTCTGTTAAAATTTAGCTGCTTTGTAGGACCAATAACAATAGTTCACGCACCTTAGAGTTTTTAATGTCTATAAAAGTTGGTTGAGCCCATCCCATAGATTTTGCCACAAAACTATATAAAGTGCAATTGGTGTGCAGACGAAGATGCAGTGCGCCAGATGAACCCCTTCGGTTGTGACACAATTTAATTTGGTGGGGACACAACGTCAAGTTTGTGTCCTGGGTTTTTCCTTTTTATTTCAACGCAGATTTGTCGTTGACCTGCACCAAGAAAGGTTGCTGGTCGCTGAAAAGGCTAATTTGAAACGAAGCAAGTGAAATTGAAGAGAAAGAAAGTCGAAGCAAAGTCGACTTCGCATTTGAAAACTTCTCTGATATCAGATTAATCCAAGCCAGCAAATCTGTCAGTTTACACATTGATCAACTCACTGTCTGCAACTATTAAATCAATTTAATAAAATGACAGTTTGCTTGGCTTGGATGTTGTTTTTAATGGTTTAATTGCGGCAGCCACTGAGAAGCTGGACACATCTTTCAGTATATGTGTGAAGTGATTCCAGATTGAATTAAACAACTGTATGGGCTGCACTCGGCCACCAAAAACAAAATTGCAGAGGGCTAAAACTCTTTAAAATTCCACAAACGTTTTGATCTACAGAGAATGCTCTATTGACCTTCGTTGTAACTATCGGTAGAAATGTTCACACATTTTTGAGTTGATTCACTGGTGTAAGATAAACATAAAGCCCAAGATTTTGCCTACCGCATGATGTAACGTGTGTGGTTTATTACGACAATCGCTATTTTGTCACAAAAATCGTAACTTGGACACCGGAAAATAAGATTCACAAAACTACAGGCAATTTCCTTATCTTCTGCGCTTATGATGCAATCAGACGTTTGTTCAACAAATATTTGTTGTTTGTAAAATTGATTGACGTCATAATCTCGTTGTTTACGCCGTCCTGTCATAACGACCATAATTAACCGCATGTCCTTTTTTTGTGACCTGGATCACCCTTGTCTGACTCTTTTTTTCCCTTTTTCTACGTTAATTTAACTTAGTATAGCATTGCCAATTCATTTTTTTTGTTTTACCTGCAAAAAGTTGAATTTGTTTTGACATAATTATAACACAACTTTTTTTGGAAATATAACGAAAAAAACTTGTAAAAGTACAGTATAGTAGCAGAAAAATGTTAGTCTACTTACAAGCAAATTCTCCCCACATCCACAAATTGAAGCCCCAAGTTCTTCGGTATGTCCAAAGAGGAGAACACACCAATGCCGAAAACGTATCAGACATACACAGGCTAAAAATGAAGAAGTTCGCCTTGGTATGTAGTGACTTATTCTTTGCGATCACAAACGCCGTGAGAAGACTTCCCGTTGAGCCGACGACCAAAAATATTGAATTGATCACGGTTATAATTATATTTGACTCGAAGGTAGGAAGTTCACCTATAAACAAGAGGGTATTACATTACAGAAACATGTGACGAAGTACTGCAGCTGACGACAATAAAAGGTCCAACCAAGATTTCATTGATAACACATAGCCTTGGTTTAAAAGTAACTGTTGCTTGATATTTTTGTAATGGAAGAGTTTTGCCAAGGCAACAGTAATCTGCTGTCCAAAATTTACTTTACTTATTTTAAATACGTATTGCAATAACTTAATAGTTACTATAATTTAAACAAATAAAGCAATTATAAAATAATAAATACATTTGCCGTTATTGCCATAATATGATAAAGAAAAGTACATACAGCAATGCAATGCGCTATGCGACTATACAGTACTAGATATGATTCCAAAAGTATAGTTTTATTACGCAACTTATCCAGTTTTGAACTGTTCAAGTTTGGTCTTTTTCGTACAAAAATTGAAACAAAAATTTAAAGCCAAAACTGAGTTGTAAAGCACAACTAAATTAGGGAAATAATAGTGTTATTGCGCGACTTGGATAAAATAACACGTAATTGCGTAATTCTTGACTCCACAGAGCTACGGTTCCAACGAAGAGAAATGGCATCAGATTTGGAAGCAGCTTTAAGCTGATTCAACAATTTTAATAAGTTAAATTGTTTGTTTAAAATACTTTTTATTTCTACTAAAACATTTTCCCAATGCAGAACGGATTTTTTAACTGAACATCAATTGCAGTAGCCTCAGGACTCATTGCAATGCTAATAAGTTATTATATAGCAAACATTTTTTGCAAGTGTAGATTCGCTTATATAAAGCTAAGGAGAACAAGAAATATCTCTCGACCTTTGTTTAGATTTAAGTAATATCACATTTTGGTGTTTTTAGAAATCGATACAAAGTTAGTACTGGTAGGCTACTATTTAGAATTACACTGTCGTTTATTCCAACGCCGGATACAAACAGACAAGATAATAACTCATGCATTTTTCGTACAAATAAGAAGGTTATTTGTACTAAGTTACAGTATTTCAAACGCAGCTAAGCTGTGATTTAATTTTTGACAATGCTCAATTGATCTGCATAATTGTTAATAATTACTAAATTACTAATAATAACATAATTATCAAACAAAATGTAAAAAAGTTTCATTATGTTTGTTACAATAAAACATCAAAATTGTAAACTTCTGTTCATGCAACATATAGCCTACCCGTTGTCTCGCTCATTGTTTCATTCAGAACGAACCCTGTCATATCAGAATGATGGTCCATGGTTTCAAAAATAATACTTCACAATGCTTTTGCCAGCTCTTTACGAGACCGATCGACTAAATGGTTTAGCCTTGTTTTCTCAAAACTTCTTGTGATAGCTATTTTACACCTGTCACACCAGAATAAACCGCTTTGTCCAGCGCCAATTCTATATAAGGCTTTTCACGAAAACAATTTGTGAATGCGTAGCCTACGTGACATATTTAATATCAATCCGCACAGGCCCTTAGTCAGCAATTTTGTTTGTACACTATATTGATTCAACGGCAAAATCTCGTTGTGTTTTTACCAAGAAGCAACGATTACCTAGTTCAAAGTATCCACTGTCAGCTTTAGCTTTCTTTTCAAATAATCTTTTTATTTACTCAAGTAGGTCACATTTCTGCATATTGAGTTACATTCTACGATGTAAAGTTAAACGCTGTAAACGCGGTATTAAACCGGCAAACTTTTGCCTTTATTGCACAGCGTAATCATAACATCTTTCCAAAATAACTCAGCTTTTAACAATTTTAACAAATTTAACTCAGCATTTAACAATTGTGTTTCAAATATCGCTTATCCAAAATTGACACTCCGCCCCTTTGCTCAGTGATTAGGTCCCTGACTTTGTTCACGAAGAAATCTCAAGATCAAGCGGCGCTGATTCAGCTTTCGAAGTGTGCGCTTGAACAACGCAGTTCAGGAGTGCACTCCGTTCAGTAGGCTAAATGGAATATTTCACAAACAACAACGCTTTAGCAACAAGCGATACTTTACTTTGTCAATCTGGGTAGCCGGTCCTGCGTCAGAGGCCGGGACGATGTTCAAAACCACTGCAAGTAGGCCATGCAAAACGCCAGGAATCCTATCAATGACTTTGTCAATCCAAAGATAAAGATTCAAACCAACCAAGTAAATCATTGGCCTAGTTTTTTTAAACGTTTTCAGTTTTTTATAAAGACGAATTTAAAACTCAAAGCTTCTTATCCAAAGGATGAGTAGAAGCAGGTCGAGAAAAGATATTGGAAGACACCTGAGCTTCAACAAACCAAAAAGTCGACATCGACATCCTGAAAGTTCAAATCTAAATAAGCAAAAGCTGAGTTTGCTTGGTGACTTACCCCTTAAGTAGGCTGTCAATTCTGATGGCTCTGTGCAGGTTTGTGAAAATTGGAGGAAAATGGTAGCCATTGCAACTGTCGATATGCTGACGACATTAAATAATATGAGATGTTGAACAGTCTCATTCAATTTTCTGCTGACGACATTGTTGGTCGGTGGAAGTGTAGCGGAACAAGAACTTTTGAAATGCGACAAGTTAAATAGTGAAGAATATCGTTTGTAATTACATCCAACAAAAACAAAAGGGGTAACCATAAATAAAAAAAGATGAAATTTGTCCAAACTTATACATTGGTGAAAATGCTTTTGAAAATGTAAGTAGTTTCTTCTATCTGGGCGTGTCATAACAGACATCTACGATGACAGCACAGAAATTAGAAGGCGAATTGCTATGGTAAAAACAGCAGTGACAGCACTTAAAAGTTACAACGGTGTGGAAACATGGGTCAATCGGTAAAAACACAAAATTAAGATTGATGCGAACTCTCGTATTCCCAATTGCCACCTATAGATGTGAAATTTCGACATGCAATAAACGTGACATTAAAAGATAAAAAGTTTTGAAATGTGGTGTTACAAGAGAAACTATTACGCATCAGCTGGATGGACAAAAAATCAAATTCATTTGCCACTCAACAAAAGAGGATAACTGGAGTCCAATTAACAAAGTCAACCTCAAAAAGTTATGGTGTAATATTTCAAACACATAGCAAGAAGCAATTCGTTGAAAAATTTTATGTTGACTATGGGATGGTACCAAAGGTGGGCAGAAGCGCGCTACTTTTGTAGCGCCGCTTTTTTTAATAAAAGTAGCGGTAGCGGCGCTACTTTTTAGTTGGAGTAGCGGTTGCAGTAGCCGCGCTATTTTTTTCCAAAGTAGCGGTAGCGGGAGAGGCGCTACTTTTTTTAGTCGCACTCTCGCTACCCGTTTCTTTTTACGTTATGGCATCATGTCTTCATCCCTCCTTCAAGACGTCGTGGCTACAATTTCTGCACTACGTTTCCATGGATGATGCTGACGCACAGCGAGAAAAAGTCAAGACAGATGTAATTCGACTGTTGCGGGAGACATCACGCCAGGTTGATACCGAGAAAAGTGACACCAACACCAGTCACGACTCCGAGGATGAATTTTTTGATGTGTTGGTGCCATCCCGTGAAACGTCGGTGCAGAAGGAAGCAGCAATTGTGGACGCCTTTTTTCAGACAGGAGCAAGTCCTTGAGCTTTTCGAATACCGAGTTAAAACATCTGTTCACTAAATACAACACCCCCATTCCATCCAGTGCTGTGGTGGAGAGACTTTTCTCTGTTGAAAAAAGTAGTGCGCTACTTTTGTAAATTAGTAGCGGGTAGCGGTAGCTCACGCTATTTTGGTCCAAGTAGCAGTAGCGGGTAACGCGCTACTTTAAAAGTAGCGGGTAACGCGCTACTTTAAAAGTAGCGGGTGCCCACCTCTGGATGGTACAAGGCAAACGAACAAAAGGACGACGAAAAAATAAATATTTTGACGATACCGTACCAAGGAAATTAGGCTACGGGAACGAAAAGCATGCCGGAAGTAGCCTACTACTAAAAACAAAAGACAGAACAAAATGGAGAGAGACCACAACGTTTTGAAGGAGGGATGAAGACATGATGCCATAACGTAAAAAGAAACGGGTAGCGAGAGTGCGACTAAAAAAAGTAGCGCCTCTCCCGCCACCGCTACTTTGGAAAAAATAGCGCCGCTACTCCAACTAAAAAGGGGTGACCATGGTGACCAAAAGTATCGCGCTTCTGCCCACCTCTGATACAGCTGATCAAACATGATCAATTTGTTGAAAAAAATTGATCCCTATTTATGGGGAGGATTAATCCCTTAACCTAGAATGGTGTTAATCATCTCTAATAGGCTACTCTTTCCATGGGTAGCAGCATCGCCGTTTTGGGCCCACTCAATTTTAGTATGTCAAGCGTTTTTTGGTTGCTTGAAAAGGAAAAAGATGAAAAATCTTCTACATAAGCTTATATCTTAGGCTTCATCATATCATGAACTTTTGCTTTGTTGTGTCAATTTGTTATGACTTTAGGCCAGGCGCGGATCTAGGAATTTTTTTCGGGGGGGGGGGGGGCAGAAAATTTGAAAATCAACTAAAAAGAAAGAAAAAGATAAAACAGATATGAACAATGATACTACGACATATACGATATACAGTAGACTTGGACAACTAAAATTTTTGTAATCTTTCGAAATTAGATTAGAATTATAATTAGAGTAATTTAAGCTTTTACAAATTTGACTTGGATTAGAATTAGAGCTACCCAAGTTTTCAAAAGTTAGAGTAGAACTTAAACTAGATTAGAATTAGTTGGCACATATTTTTTTTAGTTGGATAAAAACGCCAATGTGGCAACTCGGGATCAAAGTGTCATTCCACCATCACAGCGCCAAAACCACTTAGGCTACGTCATAATATAGGCTACATTGTACGTCAGTGAATTGATCGAATTTTTCATGACTTTGCTGCTCAAGGAATGGAATGACACTTTGATCTTGATCGTTTTATTGCATTTTCTTTGTATAATGTTCTTCTTCGTCGTATGAGCTGTTCTTCCGGACTATATGTTTGGGCATGATGTCATCAGCCACTCGACAGTCTCGTCATCCAGGGCCTTCAGTCCAAGCGTTCCATGTGGTGGTTGATGGATTGGGCAGTCATGGACGATATGATCTACTGTCTGGTCTGTGGCGCCACACTCGCATCCCGGTGAGGGAGCCAGGCCCCATCTGCACATGTCTGAACGAAAGCGACCGACGCCGGTTCGTAGGCGGTTAAGCCGGACCCACGCAAGTCTTGCGAGGGACATTCCCGGAGGGTGGGGATCGACGTCGGGTAGGAAATCACGGAGTCGGGAGGTGTTGTTTTGCCACTCCATGTTCCATGTGTAGTTCGTCCAGTGTGCCGCACTTATCCGAGATCTTCAACGTTGTTCAGAAGCTGTCGTGCAGCGGGCACAAATGGGCGTCTTGATTTCAGTCGCTGCTGTCCTCCAGGTAGGCGCTGGAGTGTACTGTGGAGGAGGTGGCCGGGGTCCAGCGCGCGACGAGCAAGGGAAATCATGGCTCCTTTACGGCGAAGCTCAGCAGGTTGGATGCCTGCAAGGATGGGAAGGCAGTCCGTTGGAGTGGGACGCAGGCATCCAGTCACAGTGCGTAGTGCGTCATTGATGGCGGTGTCAATGTGGCGGGTGTGAGAGCTGCGGCACCACACTGGTGCGCAGTACTCGGCGGTAGAATGGACGAGGGCCAAGGTAGCTGTGCGAAGGGTTTTCGCATCAGCTCCCCAGTCGGAACCAGCCAGCCGCCTCAAAAGTGCAACGCGCGCAGATAGTTTTTTGCGCAGTGACTCCAGGTGTCGTCGGTACGTGAGTGACCTGTCCAGGGTTACGCCGAGGTAGGTGGGTTCGGCGCAGTAGGGGAGGTGTTCGTCATCGGTGGTAATGTTGATCTCACGTTTTGCTTCCTTGTTGTTTAGATGGAAGGCCGCCGACACTGTCTTTGCCTTGCTGAGCTGTAGCTTCCATTTCTGGAGATATGTTGATATAGTTGACATGTCCTGGCTTAGGTTCCTCTCCATTGACTGCCAATCTCCGGCTGGATGCAGAAGAGCCAGATCGTCTGCGTACGCATACTTCCTGGAGACGGTGTCAGGCAGGTCATAGATGTAAGGGTTAAAGAGGAGGGGAGCCACGACAGAGCCCTGTGGGACGGCGTTCCTGAGTCGACGTAGTCTACTTTGTCGGCCGCTACCGGTGGAAAGGGTAAAGCTGCGGTTTTGCACAAGTTCCATAATCATATGGACCATGTGCCTGTCAGGAAGGAGACGGAGTAGTTTGCAGGTAAGGCCGCTGTGCCATACAGTGTCGTAGGCAGCCGTGAGATCGACAAACACGGCGCCAGCCTTCTTTTTTGCCGAGAAGCTGTCCTCGATGTCTTGGGTCATCAGAGTAACCTGGTCTACGGTTGATCTTCTGTGGCGAAAGCCGGCTTGTTCCCGAGGGAGCTGAGGGTCTATTATCGGTTCGACACGGGCGTAGATAAGTCTCTCGAGTATCTTGAAGGGGATACAGAGCAGAGAGATGGGGCGGTAGCTCTTCGGATCCCCTGGGGGCTTCTTCGGCTTTGGGACTGCAACCACTAGGGCTCTTCTCCAGATTCTTGGGATGCGCAGGTGACGCAAGCAGCAGGAAAGGAAGTCTTTTAACCAGGACCTCATAGAGGGGGCAGCTTGGAGTATTAGTTCCGGGCATAGGTGGTCAAGGCCCGGGGATTTGCCTGGCTTTAGGTGCTGGAGGGCGGAGGCAAATTCTTCTGGGGTAAACTCACCAGAGATGTTGCCCTCGGCAGATGTTGGGACCTTCCAGAGGTCCGTCATTTCCTTGAGGACGGACTTGTCTGATTCACGCTCTCTCGTTCTGTGCACTCCATTTTTCACAAGTTGTGAGGCGATGGCATTTGCTAAAATGGGGCATTGGCGACGAGAGGCACGTGATCTGCCAGTGAGGTTGTTGAGTGTACTCCATGCTGTGCGGCTGGAGTGCGTGAAGTCGATTGAGTCTATGGCTTCTGTCCAGCGCTTCTTCCTCTTTGAATCCAATCTTGCCAGAAGGGCTGTTGCTGAGTTGGTGGTGGCGGTGCCCTGGGGGGAACGGAGGAAGTCGCGGTAGAGCCTGTCGCACTCCACATCCCAGCAAGGTATGTAGTTTTTCCGTCGACCTCGCGGGATGGAGTCTTTTGCCGCAGATGAGGGCTTGATGCTTGGTGGCCAGGTGCTCGATGATGTTGAGCTTGCTGGCCGTGATGCCCTCGGTGTTCAGCTGCAGTACGGTGGGTCGTCGATACTTTTCGACAGTGCGAGCACTGCCGTGCCCTGAAAAGGGCATTTCCCTATCCACCCTGCGCTGAACAGTCTCATTAGCTCTTGTTTGACAAGCTTCGTTTCGCATACGTATTTTGTATAATTTCGTATGTTACTGACGGTGGGGACCACGTGAAGGTGCTTGTCTTCCTCCCCTGTATAATGTTGATAAGAGCGCACATGGGCGCCGATCGCTCTGTAAAATTGGTGGGGACATTTACTAGGAAAGGTAGAAAGGGGCGACGAGCGAAGCGTGCTAGAAAGATTGGGGGTATGTTCTGAGAAACAAACAAATACAGTAGGTACAAGTCTAATGCGATGTAGCCTATACTGTATTCAGGGGTGGCCAACTGCTCGTCGAATGGGATCGAGTAAAAAATTTCTTATTTACTAGCGATCGACCGGTAATGAAGTCACTGAGCAATTTTTGTGACACCATAAGATGTGTGGGAAGAAAGTGTGTATGAGTATGACTGACAGGCATTCTGTTTTCATACTTAAAAAAATCCTGATCGAATTTTGTCTGAGTTGATCGACAGTATTTCTCACTTTGATTGAAAAATGTGCTTTTTAGGAATCTTGTAACTTCAACACAAAACCCGACGCGATCGACCAATTGAGACTTGGCGATCGACCGGTCGATCGCGATCGACGTGTTGGCCACACCTGCTGTATTTGGTTGGTTGGTTTTGAATCTTTATCCTCGAACTGACAAAGCCTTGATTGGTTATTCCTGGTAGTTTCGCATACTTGTAGAATGTAGAGGCTCTTGACACAGCGCCAGTTAACGAGATTGGCAAAGTGAAGTTTTCCGATTGTTGAAGTGTTGTTGCCGAGGAATTATTCCATTCACTAGGTGCCGCGGAATGGAGAGCAGTCATGAAAATGCGTTGCTCAAGAGCACACCACGAGAGTCGAACTTGAGCAGGGCGCGTAACAACTGAGCTTGTCGGCGGACAAATATATTTTAATTGTCAGTGTCAGCATTGGACAGCAGACGTCCAAACACTCGGCAACGAGTCTCCGGCAAATTAAAAACGAAGTTCTCGGAGAGACCATGGTTGTTGATCGAATTGAAAACTGTGTTGTGCACATGGCAGACCTGCATGGTTTAGCCGTTTCTGTGTGATGGTAGATCGTAACCAAGTTTTGACAAGTCGCAAAGTTGAAAATGACCATTCAGTTGAACACACGAGCTGGCTGGTGAAATGAGCAAAAGTCGCACAAAAAGTTCCACTTGCGGAAACATTTGTCGAACGGCAGATGAAAGAACTCAGGATAATCGTCTACCACATGTGATCGTAGCTTTCCACTAAAGGGAGATTTTTGTAGAATTCAGAAATATTGTAGTGCTCAAGATTGGTTGACTTGAAATAGTCAGTAAGATTTTGCTGCGCGCTGTGAACGACTGCAAAATACTCTGACCGATATTTCGTTTCAGGTGTTTGAAGTTGAGGAGGTTGACCATGGCCATGTCCATGCTGGAGACGATTTGGGACCTTTTTGGGACGTGACAGGTTCAATAACTCAAGCCTTTCAACATTTACAAAGACACGATAAAATTTTTCTTCACTGCGTAGATGGCGGAGTTTAGCACTACAAAGTTCAGCACCTTTAAGCATGCCAGCCACAATCACCGTGCAACCTTGCAAGGCTTTTGTTAAAACGATCCAGACACCGAATGCAGACACTGCCGCTAATAACCTAATCACACTCGAACCACAAGAAAAAGATTTCAAAAGCCAACTAGTAGCTGTCACTACATTTAAGTGAAATTGACTCACGGCTACTTCCAAGACTTCCAATACTGACTTATAATTATCAAGCACTGCTTTTACAGCAGCTGCACGTGTGTGCCATCTTGTTGGGACTAATTGGTTTCAGTTTTGATGCCGCCTGAGGCAAAGACTCTTCAGAATAAAGATTCAGGTAGGCTACAGATGCTTGAATTTCAAAGAAACCCATTACGTTATAAAAAATAATTTAAAAAGATGGTGGGGACATGTAAAAAGATGGTGGGGACATGTCCCCACTGTCCTATAGGGATCGGCGCCCATGAGAGCGCAGTATCCTTCCATGTGCCAAAAAATACTGTTAGACAAACCGAAATTTTTAGCAAAATTGGAGATTGGATAAGAACTAGGCTACAACTGGAGCAAAAAGTTTTTACTGAATTAGAATTACCGACATTTCGCTCTAATTCATCGAATTAGACAACTAGAATTATCCAGTTGTCCAAGTCTGACACGATATGCTACAAAATAGACAGTAAAACAGCCATTTTCATCAGTTGTGAATGTTTAAAAAATAACTTCAGCTTGAATAAAAATTGGTATGCATGCAAAGTAAACTTGAAATCTGGTTTAAAACCCTGTAAGCTATGCAATGTCCAATTTGGACATTTGTATGTTTGCAGGCATATACTGTAGCTTATGGTAATTGATTAAAATTATAATGAAGACTAAAAACTATAGCCTAATACAGCCATTCAAGATTTCAGATTGTTTCAACTGAAGTCATTTCAACAAATGTTGCTATTAAAATGTATTTGAAGTTGTATGAAAAAATAACTGAATCTGATCGATGGATAATTTCAACCATAATAATAACAAAAAATTATTCCCCCCCCCGGGATAAGTTAAGTCCGCCGAGAGATTAATATCAGCTGTTTAGAAGCATAGCAAACCACTTGATGCGGAAACATGCAATTTCAACAATTCCTCACAAAATTTCAGGAAGGGCCCGGGCCCCTTGGCCCCCCATAAATCCGCGCCTGCTTTAGGCCTACTACTTCAAAACTATAAAATCCAAAAATTCATAGCCTGAGGATAAATGCTGGATATAGACAGCCAGCAGGATTGACAAGGGTTGTCGAGAGAAAGGGCTGCTTTCGGACGAAGTAATTTGAAGAGCGGAAATTGTTTGATTTGGTCTTTATCCTGGGACCGAGAAAGCTTTCTTTGGGAGCTAAATCCTTGAAGTTTGCATACTTTTAGAGGCCTTGAACCACTGACGCAGACCCGGTCACCGAGATTGACAGAGTGAAGTTTCAGCTTTTTGCTGAAGTGTTGTTGTTGGGAAATTATTCCATCTATTTGGTGCCGCTGAATGGAGAGCAGTCTTGTAATGCTTGCTCAAGCGCACACCCCGAGAGCCAAACCAGTGTTGCTTGATTATGAGTCGTGCGCGTAATCGCTGAGCTAACAGGGCGGATATGGCTCTGAAACTAAAACTAACTCGGCAACGCAGAATTTTTTGTAGTTAACTTGTTATTCTGAAACAATACGCTTTAGCTCGAAAAATTTAACCTTATAGCGTTTTGCCCATTAGCCTAAACCTTTTCCTCCTGTAGCCTATTCCTGCTGTGATACGGCAAAAATAGGTAGGCCTACGGTAAGCTATGGAAACATCATTTGAACCACACTGAGATCTATCGTAGTGCTTTTGCATTCGTCCCAGTAAAAGACAACCTATCTTAAGCCAGTGGCGTAGCTAGGGGAGGGGCGGACCGCCCCGGGCGGCACGTCTGGGGGCGGCACTTTCAGACTACGATTTTTGATTTGGATTATAATCTGATAAAAAAACGCATTTCATTTTCACATTTTTTTTCTTAAAGGGGCGCAAAATCTGAATCCGCCCCGGCGGCACATTCCGGCCCATTCCCTAGCTACGCCACTGTGAAGCACTCTTTTTTTGAGTCTTCTCCTTTGACTTGAGGCTACTTTCTGATGCTTAAGTTACTTTGTTTTCAATGCTTTGTCTATCTATGGTTCAACAAAGCGAACTCTTTTCCAAAGCTTTAATTAATTAAGAGTGCCTTAATTATCTTAAAAATACAGGATAGCCTAAGAGGGATGTCAAAAAAAATCCATAGTAAACGAAGCAAGTCCATCAGGTTTGAACCACGTTTTGAATTAATATGCAGACAAAATACTAACAAATACAGACAAAATACTAACAAAATACCTTCGTGTTTTTTAGTTATGAAAAGTCTCAATTCGCAGTAGGCCTACTTCTAGTGCCAAGTATGCAAAATGTAGAGATGTCTACTTTTCAAACTTATTAACAAATATTTTTATATATCAGTCCAAATTGTGTTTAAAAAGCAGCAGCAGATGACACGTAACAGGTGATACAGCATGATTTGTGCCATCAGTGAAAGATAAAATTGGATTGTAGATTTGTAGTAAATAAAAAATGCCCCTTTACCAGAAAGATTACCTTTCGAAAAGGGGTTGACATTGACAAGCAAAAGGCATAGACATCTTATAATAAGATGTCTGTGGCAAAAGGTTAATTTTTTTATTATGTGCGTTCAACCATGACAAAAGTGGTGCCCCGGGAAATTTAATTTTTTAATTGCATTGCATAACGCATTTAGCGTAGATAAAAACAGAAGGTATGTCGCGTCGGTAGGATTAGGCTACAATTAATAACCAGAGATTTAAAAATGTGCGATGTTGAAGGAATACATTTACCAGACTGAATTCAAGTTTCAAAAAAATGATTAGTTAGGCTACCATACTATGGGAACTATGGCCTCTGAGCTTATGGTTTTCTTGCAACATTTGAACCTGATGACATGTGCTCAATTAAATATTTTTGTGAACCATAAGTGTGTCCTTGTACTATAGTCTGCTATGTACTTAGCACTGACAATAAAACGAAATGGCAAAATTAAAAAGTTAAAATATTGGGTGCGTATTTGCGACTATCAATGTAATTGCGTCCATTTTACAAATTTATAAATATTTTGCTATTGAAAATAATTTGACAAAAAAAAATTGAACAGTTTGTTTATCAATAACGTTATCACAACTTAGATAAGTTTTGTTTTTTATACTAACTACTGTAGGCCCATATAACTTGTTTTTTGGTTTTCAAATTGCGTTTTTAGAAAAATTATAATTTTTATAAAATACAAAATGACATCCTGACTTTCAAGCGACATTAACATAAATATGTTAACAAGTTACAACTGATTATGTATGCGTTATTAAGGGAACTGCACAGTATGTATATTATTCCGCTAAAATGCGTTTTGGAATTAAAATTGCAAGTTCTACAAAATGTGCTGACATTGTAATTTGAATACATACAGTACAGCATTACAGCAATACCACCATGTTATTACATGCTTAAGAGTATGAAAATATCTTTCTAATAAAAAATAGTAATTGTTCAAGTTAACAAACTTGATTTTCAGAGGTCCTTAAAAAAATGGTTGCAAATTTCCAGCAGGCTATCACACATTAATTTGCAGTTTTTACTTTAACTATGTTTTCCTTCTTTTGCTGCTTCCTGTCTGTTGTGGATGTGGAATCTAGATTGTTATGTTGCTATTTTATTCGCATTGTTTATATTTGTATTGTATACTATTCTCGCAACAGACAAAATAAAAGGTTTCTCTCTCTCCCCCCTCTATTACAAATGATCACGAGCTGTTACTCTGGAATGATTCACTTCCAACTAACATTTCTAAACAAAATTACAAAGAAAAAGTCACACTTTATTTTGTGGTAGCTCATAAAATTTAAGGGGAAAATTTTAAAATGTTTGCTGAAACTTTGATAGTTCGATCAGCAACTTCGGGTTTGTTCTATTTTTTCTCTTGACTTTTCAGGGGATGAAATTGGGGGACGGAGTGTTCAGGGGATGAAATTGGTTGCATCCACAAAAATTCACCTAGAAAAACTTTTAACTTGCACCACAATTGAAAAATTTGAATTTATATTATAATTGAACTTTGTTATTCACAATTTAAAAACATAGACAAGAAGTTTTATTTATAAACTGTAGAATGAAATGACAATTATGATTTGTGATAATTGTGGCAACATAAAATATAACTGACAGATGGTCCAAAAGACAGGTGGAAGCAGTAAAAAAGCACAATATGCAAATGAGCTGCTTAGAATTTAAATCAAGTTTGCAGAAAATATGTTTTCAAGTTGTGCCAAACTGAGGCTTAATAGATTAGTAAGATTACTCACAGACTCTATCAACGTGCCACATACCACGTTACCACATATGTCAACATAAAAAAAATAAACTACTAGGTAATTAAACCTGCTTCTCTTCGTTGTTAAAGAACTGGAAAAGACATGCTTCCTGCTTAAGTGATGAGGGGATTATAGCCTCATTGTATATCTTAATTAACTATAATGGCCACTGCTAAATTTCCTGTATTATGAAAATCCGTGCAATGATTGTGACACAGTATATTGGCCAGACTGAACGCAGCATAAATTCATGGTTTAAAGAATACCACTGAGTTGTCAAAATATGAAAGATAAAAAGTCGGCTCTCTGTTCGCACAAGCTAAGAAGATCACAATATTAACTGGTCAGAAACAAAATTTTAAGAAAATGAAACAAATTACTACAAACACACCATGGCAGAAAGTTGCTTCATCAGCATTATGTCAAAACAATGCTATGTACTCAACCAGAACGATGAAAATCTGCCCAAAGCTTATTGATTTTTATTATCTTTATGCGCCAACTTCATGTTTAATGTTGAAGGTTTTACGTTATCCATAGTGGAAAGCTGCTGCTCATACATCTTTTTGTTAACCTTTAAAATTATGTGTGTTTCACTCTTTTTCTCTTACTTTAAATAGCACTGCAGTATACAACTTCATAAATTTTATTTTGTATGTTATTCACTCTGAGAATTTGCATTTTCTTTGCTTTCACTTTCATCAGATGTACGTTGCAACTAGTGCTAGAAATAATGTTTAAAGTGTTCAATTTTGCAATTGAATGCTCTTTATCATTTATGATACCCTAATTAATGAGTTTATTGTATTTTACTTTTAACTTTAGACAATATAAAACAGGATGTAGTTGTTTTTAAACATATTTTTATGGTTCAGTTAAACATTTAATGTATATAAGCGATTACCGTACATTTGTGACACTGTCCACTAGCTCATTCTTCATAATTTTTTTTATATACTTAAACTAGACTAGATACTGTTGGGAACTGCTGATTTTAGTTTGTTTCTTCTAGAAAAGGAAGTGGGATGACACAACAGAAAAGGCGCCCTTTTTCCAACCATGCAGTTCTGGTACAATTCTTTACTTAAGGTTCTTGTTGAAAAGCACCTCTCACCTCTACCCAGGGTGCAATAAATATAATGGGTGTAGTTGCTGAAAAAAAAGCAGCTTAGAGAAGGAACTGCACACCCTACTCTTGTTAAGTGTCGAAGGTTTAGTAAAAAGTCTTTTATCTTCTGATCCATGGTGCTTGGGTGGAGTATGGGAACTACTTTCACCTTCTAGCAAACTTATCTACTATATTTAGGAAAATTTGCTCTGACTAATTTAGTTGTTTTGTCAGGTTTAAGCATAGCAGGTGCTCACAATTTAATTTGTTTTTGTAATTTTATGATTATTCCATAACCCATGCTAATAGTTTTAATTGTAATAGGCTGTACCGGTGTCCGGTAGCATTGTATTTACTAAATTTCAAAGTTGAATATAATATTGAATTCAAATGTACAAAGCAAGAAAGCGATTTCCAAAGTTCAAATCAAAGAAAGCATCAAAACATAGGCAAGTGATTACATGTATTATTAGGCTTTTTTATTTCACTGTGTCACAGTACACTAGTATTAACATTTATTAGTCACTAGTCAGCATTGATAAATTGTATTCTTTATGGTCAAACTTACTTAAAATAAGGGTTAAAGTAGTGCTTCTCTGTTGATTTAATATCATTGTTAAAAATTATTGCATCAATGAAATGAAATTATACCAGCACTTAGCAGCTGTGCTTCTTACATTTGTACCCTGTCAGTTATTTTGTACGGTTGTTAAAAAAAATTTCTTTGGTGTTTTGATCTACCTGTCTCTAAAATTTAGGTTTGATTTGATTAATATATTTCAGAAAAACAAGATGCCATCCAGCTGATGAACAAACAGAGCAAGTGGAAAAGAAAAATTTATTTGTTAGATTTTATTTGTTTTTATTCCAAGCTTTCATGTCCTTTCTGAAGGCACCAAGCAGTAAAAGTGTCAAACTTGAAGACGATGGATTGCAATATTTACTGAAGCGTTTAGATTTTTTAGAAAACAAAGTTGCCAAGCTTTCATCCCAAGTTAAAAAACTTGAAGCTCGTCAACCTTCAAAAGATCATTCTCTCTTTGTGACACAAAGTTCCATCCATTTGAATTCCAGTCACCCTGTGGCGCCACCACCGCCGCCGCCACCTCCACCACCTGTTCCCCCTACATTTGCTTCAGCAACACAGGTGTTACAAACTATTATTTATTTAATGTGTTATGTAACATGTTTTTAAACTTGAACCCATGGTAAGCTACCACAGTACCACAGGCGTCAAATTCTTAATGTTTGGCGGGAAATTTCCTGACGTCATAATTCCTGGAGAGTAGCGTTGTACAGGAAAATTGGTGGAGAGGCGTAAAAGC
Organism: Aplidium turbinatum; assembly: GCF_918807975.1. Taxonomy (NCBI): domain Eukaryota; kingdom Metazoa; phylum Chordata; class Ascidiacea; order Aplousobranchia; family Polyclinidae; genus Aplidium; species Aplidium turbinatum. The sequence goes on along the minus strand of NC_137480.1, from coordinate 15,619,830 downwards.
GTATTACATTATATAACTCTAATCATTCTAATGTCATCAAAATTCAAACGACTGGTTATTATTCGATCACCCATGGAAGTTTGAAAACTTTTGAACACAAGAAACTAAAATATTTATCAATTATTGTTTTTTTTCTGCTATTTGTTCCTACTTTCATCATATCAACCAGTCATGCCACTGCTTGGAGATGGCATTCACGTACGTTCATTTTCACACCATTCTGTCTTTCGCTGTTCTCATCTAGGTGATTCTGTCAATCTTTTCTTCAATGTCATCAGGCCATCTTTATTTCGGTATCCCTGTAGTTCTTTATGCATATTTTGGTGTCCATTCTGTGGTTATTTTGGTTCGTCTGTTGTCTGTCAGTCTTGTCACGTGTTCCACCCATTACCACGTTACTTCACTAAATTACAATACTGTATTTTTTCCACATATCTCTCACTGCCAGTTTTTTGGGATGAGTTAATTTAAGGTACTTGTCTGTGACTTTAATAGACCTCAAGCCTTGGCATACAATGTTGTCGTTTTGGCTTTTAAAGAGAACATTATTCATCTGTATTTTTTTAGATGCATGTTAACAACAAAACGTCATTAAGTATGAAAGATCTATTGGGTGTAAAACTTAAAAAGCGAGATCTTGCCTCAGAGAACAACAAGGTATGTAATGAACCGCTATGCGACCGCAAGTTTACTTTTTTGTGAAATAATACTTTAATCCTTTTTATAGCCTGATTCTATCTATATTTTTATCAATGAATCAACTATGTGGTGCTGTTGTGATCAATTCTTTGTTTAACTTTTTAAACGTCCACGATTGCAAACAAGGTAGCCGGTTCTACATAACTTGTGAGTGATCAGCACTGCATGAACTTTTCAAATGTGATACAACGCCATTTTTTGCTTTTCTTTTCCTCTCCTTTGTGTAACGCCAAATCAGTGTTTTTTGTTTACCCCTATAACCCAACATGGCGGTTCTGACAAGGTCATGTTATTAGCGCTTTCAGGTTTAACCAACTAACTAAAAGCCCTTGCTATCGTCCTCAATTGTCGATTTTGAAATCGCTACCGATATTTTTATTTTCTCAAACTAACGTGGGTGGCATGTCAATAAAAACCGGCCTCTAGACGACCATTGAATTTAATTTGTTGTTTTAGAATCATCCTCAGGCACAGATGATTACTTTGAAAGATCTTCAGAATATAAAACTGAAATCAGGACGGTCAAATGCGAAACAGAAGAGTGACATGAATCAGAATTATGCTTCACCAAAAGTGATGACTTTGAAGGTGCGGGTGAGCTTGCACGAGATGAATTCGTTGCTACGTCACTTTCACATTATTGATTGTAAATTTTGAAACGCATTGTTCTATGTTGGGTGTTTTCGCTTCAAATGAGACTTCTACACTCCATATCAACCCCTCTGAAAAGATGTGTAAACGGCAAAGCGAAAAAAATGTGTTTCCATTTCTTTTCCGTATGCGTATATTTGCCTCAAATAGCATCTTTTCATTATTTGAGAGTGATTATCAGTAAGAAAGTCACCAATTTCCCGTCGCTATGAATTGCTCATTGCACCAGTGATTTCTTTGCATGATTGTTTCCGATCGTTTGACAGACGTTACGTAAGACAAACCTGGTACGAAGCCCTGGTGGCACCCCGATGGTGAAACGAGATGTGGAGCACACGACGGCAGATGGGATCACGCCTGCTTTTACAAAAGCACTTCGAAATAAATTCAAGGTGAGCAGGTTTAATTCGGGTGCGTGTATCGGGCAAGCTCATATCAAAGCTTTTCTAAAACTGCAATGGCAACCATAAACCACGGTAATGGATTGGCAGTTTGTGAAGATTTGATTCTTAAGATTTGCTCTCAAACCTTTTTATGTACGTATTTCATGGGTTTGTGCGTACCATTACTGAATCACTTCACCTCTTCTGTATCAAATTTCTTAACTGTTTATATCAAGAAACACACAAAAATTGCTTTGATGAAATTTCGCTTCGTTTTAACAACAGTAAAAATTACGCTTTACTCAAAATTGATAAATCGATTTTCGTAGGCTACATCTTTCTATACCCAGGTTATGTTAAACAGACGTGCAAAGATTAATGTTTTAAATTAAGTTGTCCTTGCAGTCTCTACAGAGCTCACCTAACCAGTCAGAATCAAGCCCTGGACGTTGGCGCTGCTGAAGCGAAAACTGAGAAGAAGTCCTCTACCCGAGTGAAAACACCAGTGTACAGCTTTCGGTGCTGCAACTTGAGGAGACAACAGCGAAGACATTCCAGTGCATAGAGCTGCCTTTTGTTCAGTCAGTATTCACTGCTCCAATTATCTTAAACTTGCTTGTAAATAGCCCTGTGCCTCTTTGTATTGCTGCTTTGTTTTTACTGATCTTTTAGTCTCGTCCGAAGCATTAACAGGAAAGCAGTATACTAATCTTTTCTTTGGTGGAATGTCTTATATGCGACAGCTGTGTATAGTTTAGAAAGTTTTTTATGCTATTTCTGTTTTGATAGTAACTAACCGTTGCCAATGGAATGAATGAGAATGCAGATGAAGCATCAATCATAGCATTTGTTGTTCAAACTATCTTCTGTAAAAACGAATTTATTGTTATTTTTAACGACGTGTGCATTACTTTTGTCTTAGATTTTTTGTTTTTATGCTTAACTTTCCGCAAATTCCATCGTGTCTGTCTTTAGTAGCAAACGATGATTCATCTGTGAAAACCATTGTAACTCGATGGAAACCCTAGTCACGATAACTTTACTTGTTCATCTCCGGCTAACTTAGCTGCCATCTACTTTCCTGCAGTAGCATTGACACGGAGATACTATTAGACTCAGGTCCGGCATGATCTTAGGAACCCTGGAGTTTGAAGACACCATAATCTTTGGATTTAGTGTGTTTTTCTAGGAAGTGTTTGTATTCAGGGCCCCAAATTTTCATTGGTGCCGGGCCCGGATCCCCTGCTTAACAGTGCTGCTTTCATGTAACATAGCCAGGGCTGTGGAGTCGGATTCCTCGATTTATATACGATTTCTCGGGTAAACTCTAGTCTAAAGCATGACCAACGACCTTAGAATTGACAAGAAAAAAAAAGCATGAGTTGTGAGGAAAAAAGTGTGGGATTCCAAAAGGTCAACCGTTGCACAATTAAAAAGGAAGAAAGATTTATGCATGAGCTGTAAAAAAAATGCGGGTTTTGAAAATGGGAAATTGAAATTTCCTAATTGTATGGTCATGCACTAAAGTTTACCGACAGACTTTAGCGTCAGGGGTGCCAATTTTTTTTTAATTTTTGTTTCTCATTTTTAGAAAATTTAATTTCACTTCAGTTGCGATCGATATTAAAACAACGACTGTCACAAAAACTGACAAGAACAAACACTTCCATTTTCTGGTGAAGTGTTAAAGCGCAATACAGAAAACAAAAAACAATGTTTTGAAAAAAGATTACAAACAGAAATGTTATTGTTTTTCGTTTTTTATCAAGTTGTAGTTGGCCTTTGTTCTCCTACTCCGGACATGCCAAAATCCTTCCGACTTCACAGTCCTGCCTAAATAGCCGCCTTTAGAGAAGTTTAATTTTGCTGATAAAAACTCAGCCTGCAATTCTACATACGGTAGTTTATTCAAATGTAAAAAAAATCTGTTGCAATTAGTTGTCCAATGCGAAACTTATTTGGCCAGTCCGGCATATTAATTATAATCTTGAAGGAATTACAGTAGCCCTATCGTCCGTCTTTGTAGTTTTTACATGGTAGTTTACCCCAATATTGCATTTATTGCTGTGCTGATTTGCCGCGAGATTTTTTTAGAACTTCAGAAACATGATCTTGAAAATGGTAGTTAAAATTATTTTTCACCATCGTAAATTTAAAAAGTGCAGCTTTTCAGTAGGAACTCGGAATGTTTTGCATTTCTTCAATGATTTATTATCGATGCTTGACTGATTGTCCATGCGATTCACACACAAGTTGACACAATTCTTCAAGCAGCAACCTTAACCGTGAACACCAATCTTATGATTCTAAGTTATTATTACCGTAGCCTACTATTTATTTGCATCAGACACAAAATCCATAGAATTCAAATTTTTGACAATCATCACACAAAATAACCTATGAGACTAACACACCATGCAGGCTACATCAAACAACATAGGCTACAAAATACTGTTGTAGTGAATATAAAATGTAGAATCGGAATAGTAATCAGAAGTCATAACATTGCGCAAAAGTGGATTACTAGGTCTTTTGCAGCGTTCTACAAATGCATAACTTTGCATTTTTTTTCTAAATAGAGCATCAAAAGTAAAAACCTCGTTCTGGACTTGATATACTCTAGCACTATCGTATCTCTACAATTTGTGAATAATTCTGTAGCTTGCGAGTCGTTGTGTGTAAGCAGCTTGTATGCGATTTAAAGTACGGTACGTTACCAGTAGTCTACAAGTTTTATAATTACACCATGCCTGAGAACCATACATTGGCATACAATATGATTGGTAGGCTACATTACATTTTTAACTTCTGAAGAGCTATTTTCAAACTTAAATCTAAGCTGAGTGGCAGCAACATCGAGATCGCACTTGCCTTTAAATGTCAGCGTCATTTGATGGCATCATTCCAGTATTCCTAAATATTTCACTTGTCTATCAAATTTAATTTGTGTGTATTGTACAGCCGCATGCATGTAGTAGACGTCAAAACTTTAAATTTGCGACATTAATGAACCAAACCTACTGTTTTGTTACCGTACAGTTGAAAATAATGTCATGTCTGGAAGCATAGGATTCACAGACATCAATGAGTTTTTGGGTACCGGTAGCCTACCTGGAGTAAATGCACACAAGTCATCTGCAAACATTAAGTGATTCAAGTGAGATGAAGCAGTAGCCTATTACATCCGCTTAAATCCCCTGCCTGCCTTCGGCTACCGTACTGCATTATGGTGACAAGGACAATAATTATTATCGACAAACAAATACGAAGTTATATAGACTAAAGTATATAAAAATGTATCGAATTTATTGCAGTTCAGTGTAGTTCATACGAAGATTAGATATCTGCAGAGATGTAGGCTACGTATACCCCGCATAGCCTACTTGCGGCGTAGACTTTTTGTTTGGGCTAACGCTTGCGGCCACATTTTTTTGGATAGTTTGCGCTTGAGGCTACGCCGTAAAGTTTTCGCGGTTTTTTAGTGCATGCTTTTTAATGTATTTTTTTCTCTACAACACGCCAATACCTTCCAGCGCTGCAGTTGAAAGAATGTTTTCAATGGGCAAAGACATATTGGAATAAGTTATAACACAGCAAAATGTCAGATGAACACTTTCAGATGCTTGTGCTTCTTCGTGGAAATTCAAAATAAAACTTGTTTGTTTCGAGTGGTTTATACCTTGTGAATGTTTGGCACCTAGCAAACAAAATTAGTTTACGCTAGTGTATGCGCTGACGTTGACGCCGCCAACTTTTTTTACAAGTTGCGTTGACGCATATGGCATGAACTTCTAAATAGTAGCACCTGGACTGGACACGCAGTGGCCAACATGAGGCCAAACAGTTGGTACAACAGGGTTAGTTACTTGGCTGTTGGCCAACTGTTGTACCAACTGTTTGGCCTCATGTTGGCCACTGCGTGTCATATGGCGTATGTTTTTGCGAACGTTTGCGTTTATGCTGACGGCGTCAATATTTTTTGTATGCGCGTACATCACTGGATATCTGCTTGAAGCGAAGTGTTAGGCAAGTGGTGATATTACACTTGACTTCCAACCTTAGGCTACTTTGAATACACCTGGATCAGACCATTCCAAAATTTTGTGAAACAGATATTGAATTCCTGTGATTGTTAGTAACGAAACGACAGTTTTCCAGACACTCTGCCTGTGTTCGATCAGAATGTACATAAGTTTCCTTTTCGGAAGCATATGTGTCTCATTAACTGTTATATGATTGAGTCGATGAGCATCGGAGAACGTAATCCTTGCAAGCTCTGTAAAGTTTGCCAAAGCAGAGAAACTGAAGTATGTTTCAACTGGTAGCTACTTACTAATGTGCAGGTTTGCTGTAGCTTGTGGTTTCCATGGGTGTTGCAAAAATTGTCTAAACAAATATGTCAATAAATAGCGACGTTTTCAAAACATTTTTATTTTTTGCCAAAGAGCGGTTTGAAATGAGGCTGCTTGGATGTTTCCGATATCCAGTTTCAAGGAGAAACTGAAAGGTTTCAAATACCAACGCATATTAGCCAGACAACGGTCTCTTTAAGAAGATAATTTCTTCTTAAAATAATCTTTTAGAGTCAGATAATGAACACGAGACAACAAATAATATGCTGAAAAAATAGCAGTAAAAAGCATTTCACAAATTTAGTGATAAAATGACTATTTCTTGGCCAACACATGTGATAAAAATTTTGGTAACTCTGCAGCAAAGGTTGCTCTTGACTTTGAGGGAAAAACCTAGAACTTCACACAACTCAGGCGAAAGAGAAATTGAAAAAAGAAAACTAATCGGGAAAAAATGATGGTTTGCGAAAATGAGAGAACTTGTATACTTGGGACTGGTATATAAGTCCCCCCCCCCCACTCCCCTTGGTAACTCATGACAAAAACAGGACTCATTGAACATGGCTCTTTCGCCTTAGTTGTGTGATGTTCTAGGCGTTACCGACTTTGAGAGCTTGTGCAGTGAAGTGATGCCGTTGGAGTAGAGATAGAGAATCTGCATTAAATCTTATTAAAAAGGTACCGTAAGACAATCGTGTCTTGTAGAAAAATGAATCTCTGAGAAATAATTAAACTTTCGGTATAGTTCAAGCCTGAGACTATACCTAGACTACCATCCATAGCTAGAATTAGGGTAAACATGGACTACTGGTACGTATGTCTCCTTAAAGTTTGCCAACTAAGATTAACTAGGAATTCAAAAACTTAAAACAATTAAACTTTGTCACTCACAATTGAAAAAATAATCTTTCTTTAAAAAGCATAGATGGAAGGAGTACCGTATAGATTTTATGGTTCTTCTTTGTCGTATGAGCTTTCTTCTGGACTATATGTTTGGGCATGAGGTCGTCAGCCACTCGACAGTCTCATCCAGGCCTTCAGTCCAAGCGCTCCATGTGGTGGTTGATGGATTGGGCTGTCATGGTCTACTGTCTGGTCTGTGGCACCACACTTATAGTTGTTGCCCACTGTAACAAATTAAAGAGTACCGTATGATTAAAAATGTGGTGCAAAAGACAGCTCTGAAAACAAGAAAAATCATAATAAACAAATGAGCTGCTTAGAATTTAAATCAAGTTTGCAAAAAAAATGCTTCTGACTTGTGTTGAACCAAGGTCCCATGCAACTTTGCATGCAGGCTTGTAATTGTAAACCAATTTATTGCATGTACTATTTTACTTGTAAACAGTAAGTGTATTGTTGGTATGATGCAGGGCAGGCTAAAATATACACGATGGTTGAAGGAAAAAGGAAACAAAACTCTTTAGTACAAGCTTGGTTAATAGTCTATAATGTTGCCTTGAGCACTGGGTAAGTAAATATATTGTTACATGTTACAATATCATATATTCTCTGGATTGCTGTTAATTGCTATGATAGACTTTATTATTAATATTAATGTATAGCATTAAAAGTTAAGTTCAATTTATACAGTGTTGCTAATGTAGTAGTTTGTGTGTCTAGTACTTTACTTATAGAGTCTCATTGTGGATGCATTGCACATCACTGAATAATGAAACAAAACACCTGTACTGTAGCAATAACAAAACAGCTTCTCTGGCAGTTTATGCTGATTTTTTCAAATGTTTATTGTTTAAACTCAGATAGTTTTGACAAAAATTATTTTATCAGTGCTATTCTTCTGCACTGTGCATTTTTCAGCTACTCTACATGTACATACTAATTCAAATATAGTCTTTGGTTATAATGATTGCTAAAAATTCCTTTTTGTTTTGTTAAGGTGGTTTATTATTGGGGTGGGAATTGTTAACCATTATTTAAAGCATGAAACGTACAAAGGACTGTATAGACAAGTAGAAAAGCAGTTGTTGTTCTTTCAATCACTGGCTGTCTTAGAGGTAAAATATACTTATTTTACATCTCATTATAATATGTCATATACTGTACCATTTTGCCACAACATCCTGCTTCTCAACTGTTAAATTTCATACTTAGCTCTGATTTTTTACTGATATTGAGCACTGAGTCTTGCTGCAGATAGTGCAGGGGTGACGAACCTTTTTGTGGTCGCGGGCCACTTTGTCAATTACACATGAGTTATCGCCTCGGGCCACACAACTTTTTAATCGTGACGTCATAGATTGGAATCGACCAAAAATACAAGGTGAAGTTGTTGAATAGTGTTTTCACAACTTTACCTTATAGTTTCCTATTTTCTAACTTTAAACCCTGAAAGTTAGTGTTTAGTGCAAGAAAATAGCAAAGGAAAGGTGTACCAGTGAAGGCATAAAACAGCTTTGAGATGTTTTTTGTCTTTAATGCATGAGCGATTGTCAAATTGTTTTGTGGGCCGCACAAAATTCTTTGACGGGCCGCATGCGGCCCGCGAGCCACAGGTTTGTCACCTCTGATTTAGTGTATTAATAAATGTTTTTTATTGTTGTTTGTTAACATGATATGTTTATTATAGAATGTATCATATACTTTATCATATAAATGCCATTATTTTTTATTTTCAAACTGTTCACGTTTATCAATCTGGTGTACTTTTGACGGGTCTGCTACTATTCGGTGAGTCCAATTCGATGAGTTCCTAACCTCTAACCCCTAACCCTAAAACGGCAATGATAATTAGGCTACGGTACCCGATAATTTAAAAAAAAGTTGGAAAAATCCTCCGTTAAGGGATCGGACTCACCGAATCGGACTCACCGAAACGGGTCATTCCGACTTTTGACGTACCTACTCTAGTAAACCTTCATTTGTTTCCAGATAGTTCATTCCATTTTAGGAATGGTTCGTTCTAACGTCATGGTCACCACAATGCAAGTGTTTTCAAGAGTTGGGATTCTTTGGGGTGTTCTTCAACCTATCACTGAGGTAAAAAAAGTTTAAAATGCTTCATCAAAACTTACTCTAAAATACACTCCACAGATTTATTACAGAGTCTATTATATTTTGAAATAACAATGTCCTTTATTTTAAAAATAATTTTGACTTTCAAAATGTGTTTAAATGTGCAATTTTCCATGCAATTTTTAATGTTTATAATAGTCCAAAGACAGTTTTGTCCATCCTTTCATTAAGCTGATTCATTTATATTCATGTCATCCAGTAGTGCAGTATTTTGTATGTTGTTTAGTCTTGTGTCATTAGTTTTACATCTTTATTATGTTTCTGTATCATGCTTGATGCAGCTCTGTTTGATGTCAACAAACCTTTCTTAAAGTCATTTGTGTGAACTAACAGAATGCCAGAACTCAAATTAGCCATTGCTTTCAACACTTCGCATTAACTTAGCTTTCAAGTACCAGAAGAATGACAAAAAGTTTGAGATTATCTGATGTACCGTATTGTAAGATGTTTCATATTTTCACCATTTTCGACTTCAAAACTCCTGGTGTCTCATTTAGTGAGTAAACATTATTTTAACACCCAATATGACCTCCTTATAATGTGGGGCATGGTCATTGAACTTTTGAATTCCAAAATTGTGACGTATGGTACTATATTTTTCAAAACCATTTATTATTATGAGAGTGGAAAATTAGTGCCAAAATGCATGTAATTGACGATTCCACTAAATATTTCCCCAAAACTTTTTGACAGCTACAAAGCAATTGATTTTGTGTGAGGTGGGCTTATGCACTTTAGTTTTGGTATTTAAATGCTATTGAAATGTTTCTTACTATGCAAAAATTCATATCCATTTCTTGTAGGTCCAAGACAAACCTGGCTTTACCATGCTTTTAGTGGCATGGACAATCACTGAAATTATTCGCTATCTGTTTTACACATTCCAACTGATGGGGTTTAGCCCCCGCATTCTGTTGTGGTTACGGTAAGCGGCTGGTTATTTTCATTGAGTTTTATTTTAAGACTATAGGTGGCATTTTTGGTATATAATTGACTGGTTGATAAACAAAAATTGCGGTTTTAATTTAAGAGTACAAAATATTTGTATGGTCATGGAAGGTTCCATACGTGTCATGTCTATTCAAAAGAAACTTGTTTCTTTTCAAGTTGTTTGCATTATCTGTGCTCCTTTATTTTACAGATACACTTTGTTTATTTTCCTCTATCCACTTGGAGTATCGGTAAGATTGCTTTTGAATTTTACAAGATCTGATTATGTTGCTTGTTTCAGATTCATCTTCACTTTTATGCTTTCACTAATGACTGACAAAATTGTCTTATGATAAACAACTAGATGGTGTTAGGGTACCAAAAAAATGTCTTCACTACGAGTAACAGGACAAAGCTTTACCTTTCGAGCCTGTGGGCAAAAATTCTCATGCTAGCCGTACATTTCGTAAATTGCCATTTGTATAATTATATATACAATTTATTTTATCAACACAGCTCAAATTCATTCAGTTGCGCATATTTTTCCATCAACTTTGATTCACCGAACCATACCTGACCATGCCTTCTCAATTATAAATGCAACTTGCACGTTTCAGGGAGAGTTGCTGACTATCTACTACAGTTTGCAACCAGTTAGAAAAAGTGATCTTTTCTCCATACACCTTCCCAACGCTCTCAACTTTGCCTTTGATTATCACACTGTTCTCATTGGATTGTTTCCACTCTACATGATAGGTGAGTGTGCAGCATTTATGTTTTTATGCTTGCAAGTAACATCATTTGGACAACACGAGCTTTATATAACTAATGCATAGTTGAGCCCATTGTATTGAAATCTAACGATTACTGTTATGTAGTAGCAGTAGTGGAACGCTGCGACATTATTAAGTTTAGCTGTTGCTTTGTCGTGGTTTGATGGTTTTTCTTAAAAGAAGCATAAAAAGCCATGTTTGTAGATAATCTTCTATTGAAGCGAAAATAAATCTTATTATAGTCTCCAGAGGGTCAAGTCAGGAAAATTCATCAGCGATTTCTTGCTCGTTGTGACCGTTTTGTGGTGCCGGCCTCGCTCAAGTGAAAATTAATAATTAACTGATTTTTCACCGCTCAAGGTTCATGCTCCGTCCGTTTTGATGAATAATAATAACTGGTCAGCAAGTCCACATTCACTTCGCCGCGCTAACAATCGAGTTACTTTCAGGTTTCCCACAGCTCTACTTCCACATGTTCGCCCAACGGAAGAAGCAGTTGGGCTACGGAAGCAGCTCAGCACCTTCAAAGAAGCTTCAATAAGCGTTAATGATAACATTGTGATTGGCTTTCATTTTACGCCTCATTTTCAGTAACGAATGCTATTTAATTCCTTTAGTCAATTGAAGTAAACTTCTATGCAACGAAAAAATTTGAAAGGTGCTGCTGCCGTTATTAATTTGCGATTTCCAGGTCTTAGCATGAAATCAACGTGAAATCCGTCGAATGTTTTCAACGGTAGCTATTGCTCACAGTTCGTTCTTACTTTAAAGCAGGGCTTCCAACTTTCTCAAAGGCCACGTCCGGCTTGCAGGTGGCTTCGCTGGCCTCAGATAGCGATGTGAAAATTCGAATCCCAATATAAATCCACGCTTTGAGGCAACCACGATTGTTCCGTACTTAATTCCACTACGGTAGAATTCGTCTGTTCGCCTTATTCGTCACATTTTTATCGGTCCCGGAAGAAGTCATTATAGGTTTGCCTGTTTGCATAATTTATCAATTCGCCTTATTTGTCACTTTTTTCTCATCCCCTTGAGGTGACGAATTAGGCGAATTCTAATGTATGATGCAGTAACTGTGGGTCACTGTGCAGTGTGCAAGCCATTGCGGCCATTTGTTGCCAACAGGTTGGATACTCTTGCTTTAAAGAAATTGAAAAATGGCTGATGCTTTATCATACACGTACGCCCCACTACCTGTCGATTCCTTCACCTACCGAGTTATATCTTGTAGTTTTCATGGATGTTGCACTGGTTGCGTGTGCAACACGAACTGTATTGGCGTTTTGGCTTACCGAATACATGTTTTGTTTGAAACATGATGACATAATGTATAAAAAGTTTGCTCTTTTTAGCCTACCGTCTTTGCAGGTGACCAGGCAAAAATATCCATCCCAGAGATGGAGGCTCACCGTGCCTATCATCAAGTAGTCTACTTAGGCCTACTGGTGTTAAAAATGCATAGGCCTGTGAGCAGCCTAAGAAATCTACTTTTTCGTAAGCGAATGTTGACCTATTAACTTTTCAAAAACTTCTACCAAGCGAAACTAATGTCGGTATGCGTGTGATGACGCAAAAAAGATAAAGAGCGAATGGACTTTTCTGACATCTCATTGCAAGCCAGCTGCTGTGCCGGGGCTTTATGCTTTGGTTTTCATGAAGATTATATCAACGCATCGTTTGGGACAATAAGTTGTGGGCCTACCAGAGTTGTCAGCCTGTCGTGAAACGCAGTCTACCACTGTTAGAATTTTTCAGCGTTGTGAATTGACAGTTAACTTGCACTTTATAGCGAAGTATTTTTCATGGTTATGCGTTCTTTTTATTATATCTAAAACACAAGCAAGCCAAGTAAAGAAAATATGTTGTAAATAGAAACGATATTTGTTTTCGGTTGCACCCAAACGTAAAGAATGTTGACAAAATCTCAGCATAAACAACGCAATAAAAACATTTAAACAAGATCTTGACACAAACATTCATACAACATCAACTGGCGACTTATTTGATCAACACGATGCACATATCCAGCTTAAAGGTCAGCTTCCTTAAAATGGATAGACTAATGGCAAACTAAAAATCTATAAAACATGATCGTTCATAAATAAAAAAATGTCTCCGTTTGGCACAGAAATAACTTGCAGATACTCAGGTCAGTCAGGTGAGCTAAAAAATTGCTCTTTTCACATCGCTAGATATTAATAGCTGAAAAGTTTTACAAAATAACTTTTTGCTCTAAAATAAGTAAAAAAACATTTACCTTAAAACTAGTTTTTACTGCTTTCAAAAAACGGTAGAATCAATCTTGTAATTGCAATAAGCTGTTCAAATATATTCTACCTTGAACTCTAGAAAAGGTGACAAGTAAGATTCCATTTTGATTAAAGAAGAATAAAGTCTATCCGTTACCGCGACTTGTTTTGAGGAACTGGAGGTCTTAACGTGCTTGCAACTTAAGGGCAGTTTGTTTGCTGTAAGGTGAAGTGCCATGCACTGTTCGGCAGTAAAATGACGAAGATCTTGTGCGACATTTTTCTCTAAAAATCGCCGAAGCAAAAGAAAATGAGATTGCGGGGCGTCAAATTTGGTAGTAAAGTCTTCAACGATGTGATGTATGTTGTCAGGAACGGGAAGAATCCATTTCTGCGGCCTGGACAAGTAGTTGAAGTCTGAGAATAACCTGTCATAATGATACAAAACTGGATGTAAGAAGTTTGACTCGTGTGCCTCATTCGTTTCTCCCGTGGCACGATCTTCTACAAACGGATCTTTTCCTGGGCCGGAAAAGTTTTTACCATACTCCAAAGCAATGACCATTACAGCTCCAGTTACATGGTGCCCGGTAGTCTTTGGAAGTTTACTGAGCAACGCGCATGGAAACGCTTCTAAATACGTTGCTGCTGTCTTGTCGCTGTTGTATATCACAACATCACAAAGAATGCCGAACATTTGATAAATGTCTGAAGCCTGTAAAACAAGTTCAGTGATTTATTCGCATTTATTACTTTGGCTATTTTGTTAAGAGTTTATCAAAATTAGTCCTTTTGTTGAACGAGCAAGTAGCTTATCTGCAGTAGGCCTAGAGGCCCTAGACTATTGTGACTAAACTCTTATTGCCTAATAGCCAGTGCTCGAGAAGGAACGGTGGTGTGGCGAAAAAGGCGTTTGCTTCTGATCATGCAACCCTGATAGGACCGCCAACTTTAACTTTTCGTTGAAAACTCACCACTACTCAGAATCTATTAAAGCAGATGGGGCAATTTCTGAAAAACTGGCACCCTGAGAAAAGGCCGAGTACAATGAGATACTTATCTTCTAGTCATTCCCCAAGGCTGAGCAATTGAATACGGTTTTTTGCTTAGGCTAGTGTTTGATTTAAACTTTTCCGAATTTCAACATCGGCTGAAGTAGGCTAGTTTAAATAGGCTAATAAATAGCCTACCTACAATTAGCAAAGTAACAATTTGTGTCCTACTACCTCATTAATCCGTTTAATCACATGTGGTCCGAGATCTAACAAGCTCTCGAAGTGAACGGCTGGCCATTTAATCTGATGATTTTTCCACTCCAATATTCGATGGAGAGTTCTAACCGTATACCTGTAACCATGAATAAAAGCTCCGGCAGATTTTCGGAAATCCAAAGAGTGCGTATTCGCTCCTACAAAACAACAAGAACAGTTTATAACAAAATAAAACTTTAAAAATAATCTAACATGCTGTAATTGAAAAGTTCAAGCTAAAACATTAATAGCAGGTAAAACAGAAAATCTTTAAGCTTGCAGAAAAAAAACTGATTAATGACAATAATAATGAACATAATAAACCGTCTTCCCCTATAGAGTAGTTAATTAAGTGCTCGACTTCCCGAAGGAAGAAGCCGCGTGACTTCTGGAACGAAGAAGCTTCAATATCAAGCGGTGTTGATTCGACTCTCGGGGTGTGCGCTTGAGCAACGCACGTCAAGGACTGCTCTCCATTCAGCGGCATCTAATGGATGGAATAACAACACTTCAACAATCGGAAACTTCACTCTGTCGATCTCGGTGACCGGCCTGTGTCAGTGATTCAAAGCCTCTTACAAGTATGCGAAACTGCCAGGATTAAGCTCTGCAAGAAGCTTTCTCAGTCCGAGGATAAAGATTCAATCAATCAAGTGGAACTGTTCAGCTCGGTATGCGCTCGAGCAAGACGATTTTTAAAATTGCTTTTCATTCAGCTCAACCTAGTGGATAAAATAATTCACAGACAAGCAGAAACTTAACTCTATCAGTCTCTGTGATCGGGCCTGCGTAAGTAGTTCAAAGCCTTCTACAAGTATGCTAAACTTCCAGGATAAGCTCTCCAAGAAGCTTTCTCAAACCAAGGGCAAAGATTCGCACAGTTAATACAGTTTGCAAAAACATCTCACAATGATTGTACCGCAGTCATGTTGTTGGCCTAAATGTTATGTTACGCAAGGTCATAAAATCACAGCCAGAGATTTACTGAAAAATGTTATGATACATTGCCATTAAATTGTTGATTTAAAGTTAAGATTTATTGCGATTGGGAACTTTCACAGATTTACATAAAGCGTTTAACTTTGACAAATCTGTCTGAGTAATCTTCTTTATTAATTTGTTTTGGCGTAAGTTATTATACATTGTAAATAGCATACCAGCAAAGTAAAGATTCGGAATAGCAATAGCTTCATATGAGTATTTTATACGGGGATATTTCTTCTTTTTTCCATTGCAACGCCGAACTTTCATGCTTGTGTGAAAAATAGAGTCATCGTAGAGAAAGCCAAGACATCTTATTATCCTGTCATAACCATCCCTTGCCGCATCATTGTCAATTTCTTAAAGAAACAAAAGAAATGGATTACTGAATGCGTTTATTAGTATGAACGTTGTTTTTACATGTGCTACTTAAAGAAAGGTGAAATTCACGTCACTGCAGCACTTTAGGTTGAGTGTGGTATTTCCCTCTCAGTTTACAGTGGAAACTTTACACTGTAGGCCCACTTTTAATTTGTTTGGCAACCTTAAAATTATGATTTGTAACCCCGTTTGGGATTGTGTTGTGACCTATAGTTTGGGAAGCCCTGAGTTACACTAACCGAATGTTCCATTTCCTCCTGGTGTGAAGTCGACATCTGCATCATGCGCAAGATAATATCGTCCGTTTAGCTGACTTTTTTGAACGAACACACTCTGTACCGATCCTGTGTGCATATTAAGCGCATGTTAATCGATATAGGCTACACAAGATTTACAATTTAGTTTGGATTGTCAAGGCAGAACAGATGAGTTGATACGGAAAATTAGCAGGCTATAATAAGTGTTGTGAAGTTTTTACTTTTCTTTTACCAATCCAGTAGCTGGTACACCATGTCTACATTGATTCAACGCCAGTAGGCGTTGGTCTTGATCACAAATATAAATATTGCAGCTTTGACATTCTCAACATTTGCTTCTTAATTTTCGAGCCGAAATCATCGCACAATTTAAAAATACTTATGCAAGTTACTGTTAAACGATGAAGTTTGAAAATTCCCGTTGTTGGTGGGTGTGGTATAGCTTCTTTTCGGGCATTTTTACTCGTGCTTTTCTGTAAAACTTTTTTTGTGTGATCACTGATCAACTTCCTGCATTAACGAGGTCTATTACCGCTGTTATTACCCAGCCAACCTTACACCATTGTTAAAGAGAATGAAAAAAAACAAAAAAACAGTTTTTGTTATCTAAATATTGTTGGCGATTTTGGTTTCAAACACTCTTGATAAATAGCTTGAACTGTTTTCGCAAAATTGAACTTTTCTTGCTAGCCTGTCAGACTTTGTATTGCCAAAAGTCGTAACATACCTTCCAGAAAAGCTCGTTACTTAACGTTAAGTAGACGAGCTAAAATTGCCACAGCACGATCAGACTCGCAACCTTTGTAATTTGAATAAGGTACCGTAGCTTAACAGCGCCAAACCGGCAGTTTTCTTACAAAGTTGTTAATATTAACAAAAAACTGAGGTGGCCAGACATATCTCGCCCCCACTTTTGCTCTGTACGAAAGATGTTGCTTCCAAGGTAGCTACCAAATGAAGCAACAAGTGGTAAGTGGTAACAGAACATACCTTCGAATAATCCGTCTAAGGATTTCAGTTGGTAAGTGTCCAGCAAACCGACATTGATCGCTCGAATATCTCCCACGTAATGTGTCGCCCATGCCAGTTTAACTCGTGATCTTCCCATCATGTGGATTGAATTTGTTGCTGGCAAAAGGTGTTGTGCAACTTCGAACGCTGCGTTCCCTCGTCCAAATATCAAAATATTCTGACCTTCGTACTCTTTTAGGTCAAGAGAAAGATCTTCATATCCCTGGACGTACTCAGAGCCTGTAAGTGTATTTGATATCCTAATGAAAATACTTTTATTTTTCACACTGTGTTGTCAATTGCTAAGGCACTTCACGACGCTTGATGTCTGTTCATGCAATGCATTGGATTCCGACACAATGCAAAATTATATCATTTATTGGCCCTTGTAGAATTGTTGAATGCAAATGGTTTAATGCAAAAAGTGCCGCTGAGTAAAGCACAGTCTGAAGGTCTCGTTTTGTTGACGTTTGTGTATAGTCTGAGTCAGTGACGTAGACACGACTCACTGGCCCTGGGGGAAGTTTGCCCACAAATAAATGATTTTTGACACTTTGCCACAGTAATTCCTAACCCTGGAATCCGCAAAACTTTTAAAAAGGTTAGTGTGTGTACTGTGTAGTGTACTTCTTTTAGGTAAAAATACAAAATGTAAGCATTAACTTTGGTAGATGTAGTAGAAATTTTGCAAACGTTTACTCAAAGTCACTTTTAGAAATTCAAAGGTCAGGAGGTTGTTTGTGACTACAAAAAGATAGAGAACCACTGCTCTATTTTTATAAAGTTATACTAACAAGTAAAATAAGAAGATTCAACAATACGTTTTCGACTGGAGTGTATGCTATTCTTGGTGCTCAATTGAAGCTTACTAGTTTACAAATTTTGTATGAGATAGAATGCGTTTTGTGTTCGATAGACCTTCAATACTAATTAATAAATCATGAGCTTTTTTGTTGAAAACGAAAATGGAAGTTTTAAGCTTATATTGCGCACTGAAGCGAAAGAATAGCTTTGAGCATTTACCTTTGAAACGTTGTACCTCATTGAATGGAATGAACAAGCAGTTAAGGCTAGATCTCGATCAGCAAATAAGCCTATTTACATTGATGTATAACGTCTGTACACGTTGAAGAGATGTAAAAAGTAGGCTACTACTTTGATCAGTTTGTTGACTGGGATTGGTCTATTTAACAATCACAAAAAATGTATAATTAAAATATTAGCCGATTATTTATCACTATGCAGCACGTGAAGGCAATAAACCGCATAAAAACGTAATTCGATCACATCGGGACTGGCTGTAATGCGGAAATTAGGGTGCTGCTTAATGCTTATGAAAAGTCAGACAAAAGATTATTTTAAAAATTAGTTGTTACAACCATAGCTTACCGTAAAAAGAAGGAATATTTGGTTGGGCTAATCCAGTGGCTACGATAACATATCGGCAAGTGTAAATATTCTTTTGTGCATCATCCATTTCAAATAATTCGTCGTCTCGCTTCAGAAGGTTACTAATGGTGGTGTTATAACGGATCTTCAAATCATGTTTTCTGGCAAAATCTCCGAGGTATTCCACGAGAGTGTCAGCAGGTGGAAAAAACTCCTAAATATAGACCGAGGTAAATTTACTTTTGACAAGTGTTAAAAAATTGACACCTTTATTCAACCATGTTGCCAGCTGCCTCTTCTAGCAACATTAGCACCCTGACCTGGTCGCAACTGATCGTACGCCCCAATAAAAAAAATAAAAATAAAAATACTGAACTTTCAGATGTATTTTTTGTTGTCCACCTTCAAAGCGATAAATCATACTTGCTATAATAACAGCGTCCAAGCTTCAAACATTTCATAAAGCGTACAAGAAAGCAAGAAAGCGCGTTTCTATTCTTGATATAAAGTATGTTTTATGGAAAGTAGAATCAATCTCATCGCATAGAAACGGATATGCCGATTTACCTGGAATTGTAAAAGCAAGAAATTTAACTTACTTACCTTTGAATACTTTGTCATAAGAAGAGTCTCATCGTGGCTTAACAAAGAATTCCAATCGTGTCTCATATTGAATTCTTTGTTTGTTTTTCCGGTAAACCTTTTATTAATGCTGATTAGAGTCCGGTGAATAGGGTATTTTTTATAAAATGTTCCAGCTCCAGAACCTAAGCAATACATTTGTGGTTGAACATAAGCAGTAGGTAACACTTGCATCAGCACTTTTCTTTAATTTTTCCCTCAAAAACAAACAAAGTAAGCTATCTCAGGATATTGCAAAGGACTATTCGGGATCAAGGCGCAAAGAGAAATACAGCAACCTTGTCACCAAGATGAGCTTGGCTGTTTGGCATTTACCGTTTGCACTGCTCAGCAAATAAATTCTGTCTATGCCATAATGCTTAAAAATGTCAGGAAATGGTTCACTAGCAGAACATGAAAGTTTACTAGAACACCGCTGAACTTATAAAACTACTACAGATACCGAAATTGTTCCTTTTTAGTTTTGTTATTTGAATTAAAACGGTGTTGCTGAAGTCCTTGCGATAGAACTCTTTCAATTTGATATTGGCAGAAAAAGGTTAGACAATGGTCGTTTAACGAATAATCTAGTTGTCATTATCCTTGTGCTGTAATTTTATATGATAGTTCAGCGTGGTCCAACTTCTTTTCATCGCGGGCCAAAAACTTTTTTTTTTATCTTGCGGGCCAATGTTTTTAAATAGGGATTCATGGGCTTATTGCTGGCAAATTATACATAGCCTATGACATATAGTTACTAGGCTACTTTCTAAAACTTCTACAGCTTGTTTCACCCTAAAAGGGGGATCACCTTTAGCTTTATCAACTTTAAACTTTAATTTTAGACAATAGCGTTGGTATCCACGAGAATCGTAGTTGTGGCCATGCGAAGGCCAGTGTAAAGAGTCTCGTTTCCAAGTTGATTTCGATTTTTGGTTTTAATATTGTTCATTGCCGAAAACGTACATTCGCAAGTCGCAAATGTATGTAGGCTACTTCCGAACATCGAGTGGCCTACGGGTTCAGAACAGCATCTTTTAAAACGGGAAAATTCTCCTTTGACACTAACTTGCAAAAGCTTGTAGGATTTTCCATTTTTGACAGCAAAAACTGATCGTACTGAAGTTCACATAATTGGAGTTGAAGCTCTGGGGGCTGTGTACTAACTCTCATGCCCATGGGAAAAATTGTTGAACAAAGTGGTATTGTTATGCATCCACAAAGTTTTTTTGTCTATTACACAAGCAAAGAAACAAAAATTGATGTGATATTGCTAGATTAAAGCAAAGCTGACTATCAGTTCGAGGGCCAAAAAACGGGCCTGCAGTTGGACCACGCTGTGGTAGATCATTGATATCTTATCATAAATTGCATAAAGTCGAAGAAATTCATGCGGATCATAAACATTTAAATTGTAAAAGCTACAAATCTTTTCATAGCACTTTATGAAACCCGATGAAAGGAAAACCTGACTATTAAGTCGTTCATCATATCAGCAACTTGCAAATGTCTTTATAACGCTATAGAGGCTACAGAAAGGCTAACCTTTTTCAAAAACAATGTAATCTCTTCCGGACATCTCTAAAAAATATCCCATTTGTAAGCCACCAGGTCCGGCTCCAATCACACAATATTCGTGGAACTGCGTTGTTTTTGTGACGTCTTCCTGTTCAGCAAAGCTGCCCGCAAACCAGAACAGGACAGCAAAGTAAAATCTTACAAAAAAGCCAGACATTACGTCTATTTTGACATACCTTGATGCATGGTTATCGTAAGTTAAAGCGGTGGCATAAGATCAGAATAAGCCTACGCTAGTTTTTGCACAACTTCTTTTATAATTATGCTCTTACTGTAGCAATGAATGAATAACTTTATTCAGTATTGGGCAGACTTGGACAACTAGATATTTTAGTTGTGTAATTCGATAAATTAGAGCGAAATGTCGGTAATTCTAATCTAATTCAGTAAAAACTTGTTTGCTCTAATTGTAGTTCTTATCCAATCTCCAGTTTTGTTAAAAATTTTAGTTTGTCCAACAGTATTTTTTGGCAAACGGTAGGATACTGCGCTCTTATCAACGTTATACAAAGAAATGCAATAAAACGATCAAGATCAAAGTGACATTCCATTCCTTGAGCAGCAAAGTCATGAAAAAATCGATTAATTCATCAATTCACTGACGTTACAATGTATATTATGACGTAAGTGGTTTTGGCGCTGTGATGGTGGAATGACACTTTGATCCCGAGTTCGAGTTGCCACATTGGCGCTTTTATCCAACTAAAAAAAGATATGTGACAACTGCGTCCAACTAATTCTATCTAGTTTAAATTCTACTCTAATTTGTGAAAACTTGGGTAGCTCTAATTCTAATCCTAGTCTAATTTGTAAAAGCTTAAATTGCTCTAAATAATTCTGATCTAATTTCGAAAGACTACAAACATTCTAGTTGTCCAAGCCTGGACTACTGGGTAAGTGAGTAGACTAACCAAAATTTCCATAAACATATATCGTCGAAGTTTAGCTAGTGATCTTAATTTATGTAAAGTTAAATTGTGAAATTAAAAAGAGTGTTTTTTAAGACGTTGTTGTAGTCACTAAACGTTTGAAATTGACACCTTATCATTTTTTCTTTCTGTAGGCTAAAGCTTATTTTAGGCTATGTAATTATAAAGTATTTATGCAATGTTTGGAAACTAATCTTTTATGTCCGGTTTTCTTTCTCCATCCTATTATTATTATTATGACTGCTCATCCACATCAATATTGGAACTGGCAAATTCAATTCACAACACTTTTCATTAGGCTGTCATTTATTACTACATGTGTGCTTCTCTCTGTTTTTGTTTTATTTTTTGCTATTTGTTTTTTTGGGTTTTGTGGCCGTGCTAACTACTGATATATAGCCTACTACCATTAGCGTATTTAGGGGGGAGGATAAAGGGCGATGGCCCCCCCCTAATGATCGAGTAAAATAAATACAAATTTTGCGAAAAGAAAAAGTTATGATGCAATGATGAATGTTAGAAGCTGCGCAACTATGTTGCAAGACCTAAGGGGCGAATAGGCTTTTTCACCAACTTTTTGGCAAGGCTTGCTCAGTTTTTGGCGAAGAAATCCGAATGCCCCGGAGCACACCTAGACAACAACATCGACCTAACGTTCCAGCTGAAACTGCGGAAATCTATTTCAAACGAACAGTTTTTCTTCCTTTTCTTGAAAATTGCATGGCACAAATTCACGAGAGATTCAATGAGCACTGCTCGCAAGCTTTTAAAGTCTGCACATTTCTGCCTTCTTTGATTCATGAAGATGAGGACTGCCCGATCGACGAGATTTTCGACTTCTATCATGAAATGCTGGATGTTGAACCAAGCAATTGCTTTGCAGCTACTATTGAATTGCGAAGATGGAGAGCGATTTGGCTTGCAGTTTCAGTGGATAAAGGACCTGCGACTCTTATGGATGCTTGTCAAGCTGCTGAACAACTCAACACTTATCCGATTATCCATAAATTACTTCGAATCTTTGCTACGCTTCCAGTTACAACTGCCTCCAACCAGGGCCGGATTAAGACGAAACTGGGCCTGATGCTGCAGCGCAAAAACAGGCCTATTTTTTCTAGGCATTGGTACATATGCATTCGACACTCTGACTCCACCGTACACGCGTAATCAGACCGACCAAAGAGCCTTTATTGCTTTCGACGCAGTCAGCCAAATTTTAATGAACATGAACAATAATAACGACGTGTTATCGTAAAAACTCGAGAGTAACATCAGGCTATGTAACACCAACACAATTCAATACCAATATTGCCTGAAAAGCGGAGTTAATGAAGAAAAGGCTAATCCAGATCAACTTAACGTTGGCATATTGTCAATGCTGCGCTAGTGCTGCTTACTTATACTACTGTTTTTCGAGCCTTAGCAAGCGCGAAATCTTCGATCATGTCAGTGCAGTCAAGGCTGCTCAGCACCTCATGTTCAATGCTCATAAGCGCCAGCATGTTTAGCCTTTCCTCCCTCATCGAGGACCGCAGCTCTCCTTTGACTATTCCTAGTTTTGAGAAGCTCCGCTCGCCGGAGGCATTAGACACCATCAAGCACAGATAGATGCGCAAAGCAATCTCGACGTTTGGAAATGTTTGAGAAAGGTTCAACGACGACAAAAGCTTGTACATGGTAAGCTCTGCTGACTCGTTCACACTCACCGATTTCTGGGTGCGCATAAATGCAGCAAACTGTATGAGCTCAGCCACCAGCGTGTCTTCCAAGTCATCTGGATACGAGGAAACGAGATTTTGAGCTTTATTCTCGATCTGCTTTATGCTCAATGACGTTAGCTCCGAAAGAAATCCGAATGTTGTAGATATATCCTCATATGCCTTCATTCGCTTTTCCAGTTCAGCTAACAGTCTGTCGATCATGACCAGATATATATAGGTTTTGAATGTTTCCTTAGGGGTGAGGTTTTCTTCGTTTGCAGCTCCTTCATCAGGCATTCGCTTTCGCTTACGGCCTCGACGTTCTTCAGCCTTGTATTCGCCGTGAGGAACCTTTTCGATCGCCATCTGCTCATACACGTCAAATCTGTCCCGTGCAAATTGAATCGTGTCGACCAGTGATGCCAATAAACTAGTTGCCGTATTCAGACTGACTGTAGGGTCTTGGAGGCTAATGCTCGTACTGTTGAGACGGCATAGGATATCGTTCCAGGCAGTCGCCATAACTGCTGTCTCAAGTTCGTCGGTCGGACTACAAATTTCATAATAAGAATTATTTGTGGGTTAATTAAGCAAAGGAAAACTGTTCAGCGTCCGGAAAATTCACGTCTGTTTTCGTCTGGGCCTATTTCAGGAATGGGCCTAATGCTGCAGCATCAATAGCATCCACCTTAATCCTGCACTGCCTCCAACGAGCGATGTTTCAGTTCACTAAAGCACCAGAAAAATTATTACCGCACAACCATGGCCGAGCCACGTTTGGATGGTCTAGCTCAGATGTAGGCTACTTGTATTTAAACAAGGATATTGTACTCGACTATGATGCAGTCATTGATATATTTGCCAAGCGCAGCCATCGCATTAAACTGTAAATTGTGATTGCGAATCGCCGAGAATGTTCAAAAGGTATTCGAGGTCGAAAGGACTAACTTATTGTTTATGTTTTGAAGTGTTTAAATATCTTTTGTTGGTTTATTGATTGGAACAGTAACTTACTTGTGCGGATTCGCTCTTGATTTTGGAACCCCTCCTCCCTATTTGACGGTATTATGACGGTTTCAGCTAACCCCCTCTCCCCGTTGTGACACATCATGACATTTTGGTATACCGCCCCCACCCCGCCTATTTAAAGGATGAAACAAGTCTAATTTTAACCTAAGTAGAAAAAAATTGAACCAATTAACAGCCATTTTCACCAAATTTGAGCTTTCTATGCACTACCGTTGAGAGTTGAGACTATCCCGTGTGTGCTACCCCCAGACCCCCATTGGCCTCCAGCCGCTGACTGACACAATGTTTTGGCCTCCCCCTAACAAACTTTCTAAATACGCCACTGCCTACTACATAATTTTTCATTCAGGCACGTTTTAAACCTTTTAAGGTTTTGCCACCTTTTCCCGTTCGTTAACGTGCTGGTAGGTTTATATCGATTTTTGTAGTTAGTATCTTTTTCGTCCCGGACGCGTTAATGACGAAAAATAAAATGATTGATTGAATGATTGAATCTACACCGTATTTCTATTGCACGCTGAAAATCGCATCTACTTTTTTCGACATTGACCTCTGTATACTGCATAGTTTTTCATGCGTCGAAAATCGCGAGTAGCCACTCTCTGAAAGTATCGCAATTGATGCAGCTCTAGAAGTTGTAGATAATGATGCTCCAGTTTATAGTTATTGCAATTTTTGTCAAACAATGCCATGTGATAGAAACAATCTATTCCAAGGGTGCCGGTGTGCAACCTGCGGCCCGTAAAGCCATGTGGCCTATGTAACATGCGCCACAAATAATCTGACGAGTAGTTTTATGGCTCATTCAAATGAAACATAATAATTCAGTAAATTTGTCAAGTTTTTTAAATTCACTACCATAATTCTGTTTGTTGGGTCGCGCTCATTTTGAAATATTGCTTCAGTTTCAGCCTTGCAACAGAGTTGCCAGATCCAATACTAAAAAAACAAGCCAAATCAACTTCAAAAATTAAGCAATAACTTATAGGTTAAACATTAGCCAAATATTTTCCTGTACAATTGGTTTAATTCTTGACGTAAGTGAGCTGTAATAAATAAAGAAAAAGACAAAAAATGTGTAGGCCTTAGGCCTAATACTGTAGGTTACTACTGCATTAAGCCTACAGCATAGGCTGCAAAATATCCTTTACATATGAACTTTCTTATTAACAATAATCTTTTTTTTTACCATCAGCAAAGTAACCTCACTTTCTAACTAAAACACCAGGGATAATTTTACAAGATTGTTAAGACAAACACTTCACTTCAATAAATAGTTCTAAGTCCTCTGCAGAGTTTACATCAGTTGATACGGAAGTCTCATCAATCATCATGTGATACGCAAAGTCAGATTTAGATACGCCAAACGCAAATTCTTAAGCCAATGAACTTTAAAAAAAGATTTATCAAATTTGGCTTCAAGAAGCCAATCTGGCAATCTTGCCTTGCAATTCAATTTTCCTTTTACTTTCCTCGAGAGTCGAGACCTCGACTTGTTTCTTTTTATTGCCCACCTTTTATAAAATGTTCTCTTTATTATGACGTAATTTACACTGGTTTAGTTTTGGTGTTTCCTTTATTCTGTCATACAAGAACAATCATTACGTTGAACTTTCGCAGCCTACTCTGCCATGTTAAGCTTTGAACTTATAGTAGAGTGAATTAATTACCAATTAATTTTATTAATCATTTTATTTTTCGTCATTAACTCGCCCAGGACGAAAAAGATGCTACTAGCTACAATAGTCAAAATACTTCGCCAAGTATCAATTAAATAAAAATTGGGTGGCCACTGGTTATATTGATTGTTTCGACCACCAAATGGATCGCGGAAAGATTGCGTGTCTTGTATGATTAAACAAAAGACTGGCTGTACTCTAACAGCCTTTTGGTGTTTGTCCCGAAACATTGCCAAACTGGGGTGGTGAAAAAATACTCTTGTTCTTAGAGTTTCAAACAAAGATGAGATAACTTTGTTACCAAAATGATGTCTGGCAAGCTGGTGTAACCTAACTGTAAGCTACAAAAGAGTCGTCTCTGAGGAACTGCACCTTGCAATAGGGTAATTTTAAATCTTTCGGTTGGCCTTTCCCACAATCAGCTTACATGTATTCTACCAGCAGAAAGCAAATTCATTCCGCGCTTGACGGATTATTTCAGAAATACAGAAATCTGCAAGCTTTCTAACAGAGATTAGGCCTAAGCTAGGTTACCTGTAAATTGTCAACTTTAGATTGTTCAATCAATCAGAGTTTGAACTGCGAATTTTGACTACCGGTAGGCTATGTGTTAAATGTTAATGCTGGACTCAAACTTGAGTTTTAAAAAGTCATAGTCTATTTACTGCAGTTACTTCCTTGTTTGTTGAAATAACAGAACATAATCAACTGTCTACTCAGATAGCTAATAGTTTTTACGTCATTCTAAGCTAAACCGCGCTGTCTGTAGGCTAAGCGTGATTCCTTTGCTTCCTGTTCCCAAATAAAAAAATGTGTTTACTCAAGGACTGTAAGAAGCCCACGTCTTACTACGTGCAACGTCGTATTACGGCAACGCTATTGTTGGGCGTAAGGCTGCATGCTCATTGTCTCAAAAACTGTTGAAATTGCCATACACCGGTCGGCTTTATCTTTCTCACTGTAGGAAAAGGAAATCGACCTAGATCCGAATTTTAGTAATTTTGTTAAATCAAATTCACCCAGGTAGGCTCATGGCCTTAAATTAACGACTAGGTTACTTTTAACAACATGGATTTAACAACTCAAGCTAGGCACTGGTTGTAAATAGCCAAAGTGCTTTTAATACAGCAGCTTAGGTTGTAAAAAAAAGTCTTATCAAAGTCGTTTGTGTTTTGCTGCGGACTAAACTTATTAACTACCAGTTTAGATTTTTAAAATACGGCAATGTGGAGAAAAGGATTTCTCATCAATTTCTAAACTCAGGTGACAGGAACTTCCTTATTCTTTAGCAATATGCATTAGAGATAAAAGAATAGGCTCTGTCGAATTCTGAAGACGCCAAACGAGCATTTGTCGACGAATGCATTCTTCGACTATCAGTGCAGAGCGAGCTTTTCCTTCCTCATTCTATTGTTTTCCTGAGGATAAAAATCTAACTATTTTTATACTTGCTTTCGTCAAAGTTTCGTCAATAATGGCATATTAATGCGCTAATGCCAGATTAATATATTTTCATTTTTTCAACAATATTTCATTAAGGTTCAAATTTTTTTTCCTTTGAATATCTTTCAAGTTGAGAAATTTTGTTTGGTTTTGCTGTAAGCCAGAGGTTCTCAATCTGGAATTTGCAAACACCCAGAGATTCACGGGAAATTTTCGAGGGTACTTAATGTAAAATAAGACTTACGCGTCTACTTGTTTCATACCACTTGTGGATTGAGAAACTTATTTGCAACAAACAGCAGGCACAGCCTTCACAGTAAAGTCCTGAAATAAATACAGATGATGCCCATAAAGTGCTGGTTACATCCGTGATCCTGCTAAATAAAGTTATTGAATTTTTAAATCATATGTTAATAACTACTTTTTGCATCATCATTTTTATCACTTTATTTGGTGTCAGATTACTGGGATGGGTGTCGATTGTGTTATAACTTGGGAGTAGGCTACTTAATGGAAAAAGTGTGAGAACCCCTGCTGTAAGTAGTAAGTTACAACGATTGAAGTGGCGTATGCAGAGATGGGCGTGATCTTGAATACCATAAGTGATCTTGAATATCGTGACCTTGATCTTCCAGATCGCTTTTATTTTGGTGATCTTGATCCAAGATCACCTTTTTTTGTTATCCTGATCTTGAAGAACAATCAGATTAAGATCACTTTAAAATGGAAATTTGCTCACTAGAGGCATAGGCAGATAATTGATAGCAACTTGATAGAATTGAATTGCACAATTCAAAAACAATAACTTACATAAAATAAAAAGATAGGAGCTACTGTATATAAATTCGAACGTTTTTGGCAAAACTTTTTGCCCTCGTCAGCAAAACAACTTAATTCATCTAAACTAAACAAAACAACAGATATTCGTAAAATGTTAATAATAAATGACTGAAATTACAATCTGCACTGAGCTACGTATAAGCACAACTGAAGAACCACAAAAAGCGTTAACATTCTGTTATAAACTATGCGGGAGTGTGGTCACAAGACAAGATAGCGAGCGGTAACAACGTTAAGGCAATTAAGGAAAACCACTAAGCAGATGTAATTTAGTAACTTACAACTCATACCGTACGCCACGGTAACATAGATTTAATTTTGGCGATTTCATTCATATAGTGGTATTTGTCTGAGCAGATAGAACGAGCACGATTGCAAACCTAAAACTAACCTAAATTTCCATTTCATAAGACACACTGTGTTGAAATTTAATAACAATCCAGTGTTACTTGATTTTCGCCAAACCTATGTAGCCTATTAAAAGTACTTTTGTTGATCTTTAGTTCAACATCCAAGAATGATATTGTTTCTCTAGCTTTTTGCATTGTGAATTTTATGTTAAGAATATAGTAGGCTACATTTATATTTCAGCACGAATCCAGGCCCTGTACGAATCTTCATCATTAAAAATAGCAAAAATACCATCTACATTCCTAAGATAAAGTTCCAGATGGAAATCTTTAGACTCTTCAAGAATTTTTGTTTCAATATGTTCTAGGAAAATATTAGCAATGGTAGAACCTAATGGAGAGTTGGAGACCCCATTGCTACGCCATCGATTTATTTATAAAAAGTTTTTATACAAAAACATGCTTTGTGTGGCTAAAGTGAGGAATTTAATGAAAATTTCTTTTTTGATGGGAGGATGATTAGGTCGGGAATCCGAAAAAAATGCAATTAGAGATGATATTGATGGTTTCAGTCAATTAACGGTACATTTGTAAACAAGAAGACACATTAAAACTTACCATCAATTGATTTTTGTGGCAAGGGAAGTTATTCACATTTTCTAAAAAATTGTTGGTAGAGTCGAACATATGGCCTACTTATTAGGAATAGGCCTATAAGGCTGAATAGAGTCCAAAAATTTTGCTAATCGGTATTCAGGTGTACCAATCATTGACACAACTATGGCCTATCAGGGTTTCTATCTTTATGGACTTTTACAAGACCATACAGTTTCCTGGGTTGCTTCCGGATGGAATAAGTTTTTTACACATGTCTTTATCAAATCCTTTCAAATACGTGCGGACATAATAATTATGCGATAGACTTTTCTTTTTTGAAGGGTTACATTTTTTTGTAATTTACAAAATATTTTACTTTTTAGGGGTTATATAAGAAGAGTGAAGTTGGTTTTAAAGTAATTTAGGTTTTTAGTTGAAAGCAAGCCAGCAGTAAAGCGTAAAAAAATTGTCAAATTGGCAATTGACCCTTCTAATGTTGAAAGAACAATGGAGTTGCGCGTCCCGTAATGTACCGTCCCTAGACTCACCTTTATCTTTGTCCGCCCCCTTAGCTCAGTGGTTACGCACCCGGCACTGATTCGACTCTCGGGGTGTGCGCTTGAGCAAGGTATTCAGGACTGCTCTCCATTCGTCGACACCTAAAAAATGGAATAATTCCCCGGCAACAACACTTCAACAATCGGAAAACTTCTCTCTGCCAATCTCGTTAACCGGCCCTGCGTCAAGAGCCTCCACAGTCCACAAGTAGGCCTATGCGAAACTACCAGGAATAACTTATCAAGGCTTTGTCAGTCCGAAGATAAAGATTCAAAAACCAAATCATATGTATACGTGAATACGTTATACTGTTCCACAGGTTCCTAAACAAAATGTCCCATTGGTGCCTGAACCTCACTATTGCCTCTCAGTCCAAATCTTGAAAAAAAAAAAAAAAAAACTTTGCGGTTTGTGCTTAATGGAGGTACAAGTTACAACTTATAAGGACGTATAATTCAATCTAAAAAGTACTTCCCACAAAGTTATTGTTAAATCAAAAATACAAAGGATATCTGACTTCTGTTTAGCCTACTTCAACAAGTGAAAAAACTCTTTTTGATGTCATTCTTGAACTACAAAAAGTTTTGCCATCAAACTACGCTATACGACATTAACGAGTATCTCGGTTCCACACACAAAACATCAGTCATTTTAGTTCACCACGGTTCTACTAAATGGTAGTGTCCCACTGGTCACCGCACTTCCCGTATTTTTTTACGGAGAAAAGTCTTTCCACCGCAGTAGGCTACTGAAAGCAATGTTCGAAAATCCTGCGTCAATATCTTTAAAGTGGATTGATCTTTGATTGCCTTGTTTTAACAACAAAGGCAATACATTTTGTTCATACAAATAGGCCTAGGTAGTGCATTAGGCCTACTCGACAAGAAATTTAATAGCTGCTTCCGAAATTTGTTGACATCCACAGAAATCCAAATTTTATCAAACGAAACGTTGTCGAATTTTATCGATAGAGTTCTTTTAGGCTACTTTATGGGCCTGCACAGTGATGTACGCGCATACAAAAAATATTGACGCCGTCAGCGTAAACGCAAACGTTCGAAAAACCATAGCCTACGCCGTATGCGTCAACGTAACTTGTAAAAAAAGTTGACGGCGTCAGCGCATGCACTAGCGCAGGGGTCACAAAACTTTTTTCTCTGAGGGCCGGATTGCTGCGAGATTAACAGCTGCGGGCCAGATGCAAATTGCGAAAAGATGTACAACTATTTAGAGTCTTCATTGACTTGAATTGAGCACAATAAATAACAAAGTCAGCGGTGGAATAGCAAAGCTGTAATGAAAATCGAAAGGTTGCTGGAAAAGTTATCCCCTGCTGTGATACACTACAGGGCATCGTGCTCTTGAAAAAACATTACATCTTTCCAAATTTGGCCTGGGCTGTTCCCATTTGTGGTGGCCTAATGATAAAAACAGAACACCAACATGTAGGCTGCTTGGTAGAAAAATGTACAAATTATTTCTGCAGCACGTGGCGGGCCGGATGAAATCAGTTCGCGGGCCGGTTTCGGCCCGCGGGCCGTAGTTTGGTGACCTCTGCACTAGCGTAAACTAATTTTGTTTGCTAGGTGCCAAACATTCATACGGTATAAACCACTCGAAACAAACAAGTTTTATTTTGAATTTCCACGAAGATACACAAGCATCTTAAAGTGTTCATCTTACTTTTTGCTGTGTTTTGGTTCCAATATGTCTTTGCCCATTGAAAACATTCTTTCAACTGCAGCGCTGGAAGGTATTGGCGTGCTGTAGCGAAAAAAATACATTAAAAAGTATGCGTTGACGCTATGCGCTAAAAAACCGCGAAAACTTTACGGCGTAGCCTCAAGAGCAAACTATCCAAAAAAATGTGGCTGCAAGCGTTAGCGTAAACCAAAATTTACGCCGCAAGTATGCGGCGTTGAATTTGCGGCGTATACGTACATCTTTGGGCCTACAGTAATGCAAGAAACTGCTCCCAACAGGTAAGGATTGGCTACAGCCTACCTTGCCTTGACATTTCAGCATAAGGCTCATTGGGCACAAATGATTTTAGAGTCTAATTGCACAGTGTTTAATGTGTTTAAAATGTCTGTTCCGATTGATAAGTACTCAACTGTGCCAATAAAGAAATGCCACATGCAAGCGACAACGATAGTTTAAAGTGCCTCTGACAGGAAAATAAATTTGCTAAATTTACCTAAGATACCAAAGAGATAACACTAACAAACTTCCCTGACCAGCAAATAGTAAAAAATATCAACAGGCTAATAAGTTACACGCTTGCAAACTTTCGTTCACTTTCGGCGAATCTGGCACTCATTCAATTGCGAAAATAAAAACGGCAACCTCGCTGTGACGTCACCGTGGGTGGGAAGGATACATTCTTTCTCTGTGGTGAGTTGGTAAGGTATGGTACGACTGCTCCAAAACGTCAATGTGTGGGGCTGTATTGGTCTAAAGCATGTGCAAAATGAGAATTACCGAAAGGAAAAAGTCAACTTATTATTACTATCAGGTTTAGATCAAATAGATTGAGTTTATTTTTATCAAACAGCATCTCAATTCAATTGAAATTGCAGTTTTTCTAAACTCTTGTAGGGCTACAATTTAGATAATTTTTTATTTGTCCTAATCTGGCTATAGCCATTTGCAGTGTAACAGCAGTATCTCACAGACAGTACACTTAATTTATGGTTGAGGTAGGCCTAATGCCTGGAAATTGCTGTTTATGTGACAGAGTCAGTGACAAAGACGTGTGCTATATTTTCATGCTTTCAAACAAAACAAGGTGCTGAGAAGAAAATAGTCAAAGTTTTCTTCAAGTGTTCGAAAGTGGGATGGACCATACAAAACTAGTCGTATATGTTCACTTCACTGGAGATGATTTTGTTAACACCACCAACCCGATTTGGATCTTCTCAGCAATGAGTGGCGTGCTGGGAACTGTAGGTTTTGCGTTTGCCACAAGTGAATGTGTATGTTGCCATGAAGTGCCATAGACGAAAGAACTTTTGAAGAAAGACTCATCTAGCTGTGTTACCAATTTGACCGATTTTGAGGCACACTTACATCCCGCAGTTCTGAGGACTTTTTTTTATGAGGAGCCGGAAGAACTCGAGAAAAAAAAATAAACCGAAAGGAGAAAACGGAGACCTATCAAAAGAGTAAGGATGCTACATTAGGCTAAAAATACCCTAAACGCTAAAGAATGCACACTAAACGAAGTGATTTTATTTCCTTGCAGGTAGTATCGGTAATTAGTCGCTTACAAGCATGTATTGGAGTGGATACTACAAGGTGGTGCTCTCGGAAGCAACAATCGGATTGTGCTGCCGTCATGCATTGTTTGGCGAATCCGAAACAATTTTCAAGTCCAGATGGCCGTTACACCGGATTTCAATGGCCAACTGAAGGCACATTATGAGGGAGAGAGAGAGCATTTTTATTTATTTATAAATAGTGATGAATGATGATGAATTAAATATGAATGATGATTCGTACGATTTCTTCATTTTTCACTTCAAGTATATTTTAGGTTTTGTAGGAACGTATCCAGTACAGTTTTATTAAACTGCAAAAAACAATAAATCTTTGAAAAAAGCAACCGCTTGTACCAACTCCGACCAAACTGTGATCCACCAATTGCATTTAGAATGCATTTGTTTCATCCGTCGCTAACAACGCCCACCCACGATGACGTAATACCACCAAAGTCGTCCCAGAGCAGTGAAATATGGAGTTTCGCCTGTGGTGGCGCTGCGGAACTGTCGTTTTGTATAAATTTTGCCCTAACTAGTCGAGCTTCGAGGTTAAGATTAAAAAGTTCGCTAAGCATAATTTTGCGCTAGAAAATGCTTAGAAAATTTACTATACTTGGGTCCAACCTGTCAGGGGCACTTTAACTTTTAAAGTGAGCTCTAAAAAAATTCACTTCATGGCAGCTTTTCATATTTTAAGTTGACAAAACAAAGAGCACAACTTCATATCACGTCTGAACTACGGTTTATGACGATTTTTGAAGCCTTCAACTACCAA
This sequence comes from Aplidium turbinatum, assembly GCF_918807975.1. NCBI lineage: Eukaryota > Metazoa > Chordata > Ascidiacea > Aplousobranchia > Polyclinidae > Aplidium > Aplidium turbinatum. The sequence goes on along the minus strand of NC_137480.1, from coordinate 15,586,126 downwards.
ACTGACCAGTTCGCCTTTCGATGAGGATTCCTTTTAAGAAAAATGTTCCGATTAATGCTACCCCTTACGGCACACTCTGCCGTGACACATCGTTTGTGGAACACAAGCACAAGTTACACAAGATGTTTGGTGGAGTTCATGTTTGGCTTCAAATATATTGAAGACAGATACAAAAAGAGCACAGATAGACATTAGATTAAAAGTAATACTGTACAAAATTGACCTAACAACAGCAATAATAAAACGGAGCGTGAATGTGACCGCACAACAATGGCTCCCAAGCAATCAATAAGCACGAATGATGTCGGCAAGAAAATCGACGAAATTGCAGAAACACCTATTGGAAACACCAACATCATCGGCAAACAATACGGTTTATTTTGAATAAACATTGTTTCACATGTAAGCAAAGAATGTTACTGTATTGTTACTGTCATGTTACTGTATTGACATACGTAGAGTAACTGTTTCTAGCAAAAAAACAATTTCTGTATACCACGACAGTTTGCTGAGTTGTTCTAATTGCCGACTGGTCACATTCTGTGATGCTTTGCAATTGCAAAGCATTACCATCGGTCATCAAAATCAATCCAATGAATTTCATTCGTTTCAAATGCAAATGTCATATCATTGCGCAAGCCAATGCAATCTCTATAACGTTTCCACGTATCTGTCCTGCACTGATGGTGCTATCAAAACAGCAGAAGAAATTACATTCAGCACAACCTTCGAATCAAAGTATTGATAAAAAAATAACGTAGGGGAGACCGGGGAGAAATTTGGGACAAGGGACGGTTGTTACAACCTTTATAAAAACCAAAATAAACTGAGTTAAACCGCTTGATTTAAGTCAAAATGTTCATTGCGTCATATCGCACAATCTGAGAAAAAACAGGAAGGTGTGCTCTTCAAAAAGTTGTGAGGTTGAGAAAATTGTTTTGAAGTGTTATTTGAAAAAGTTAAGACCTTCTTTAAAAGTGTATTCTTCAGCTTCATGAGGAGCTATTTTAAACTTTATAGTTGTTTTCAGCATAGTTAGTGATGCTAGTTTTTGTATCAAACAACTTTTCAAATGAAACTACTGTTGATTAACTGTTAGAGATGCAACTATTACCAACACCTCTCTGGGGTGAAATGTTACTGGGTGTAACAAATCACCCCGATCATACTTCATCAAGTGAAATGTAAAACCGTTTACTTTTTCAGTGTTGTTTAGTTAATCTCCACACATTTAGTTACAAAAAATGCCTAGAAGTTATGAAAGGAAGACCAATCAAGGTATTATGCCTCTTTCAACGTACAAGGATGCAGCAAAGAGAGTAATGGATCATGGGGAATCTCTTCGAAAAGTAGCTTCTGATTTCATGTAAGTACAATTTGGTAAAACATTTTGTTATATACTGTAGTCACAAAGAAGGCTAATTGTTTTAAGATGGCCTGGACCTACCTATGGCAAAGGTCATTATTTGAAATCATCTTTATGGTGGCAGGAAATTTTAATTTAATCATGTTAGAATATAATCTGCTTTTTAAAAAAACTGACAGAATTTGTAGTGCCTTTCTGGTTGAGACTGCGCTGTGTTTTTCAGATAAACTTCATGACACTTCAAAGATTCTGCAAAAAAGTGGGCGAAGGTGACAAACTGGAAGTTGGCTATAAATCAACTGGTTTACTTTTTACATTGCAACAAGAGAAGCTGCTTGGAGATTATATTTTACCAGCATCAAAAATATATTTTGGGTTGTCGCCACATTCTATTCGGAAACTAGCTTATGAATTTGCTGTTGCAAACAACATCAAACACCCAACTTCATGGGAAACAAACAAGACTGCTGGTCCTGACTGGTTTAATGGGTTTTTGCAAAGAAATAAAAATCTTTCCATTAGAAAACCAGAGGCCACCAGCCTTTCCAAAGCTACAAATTTCAATCGCATCAACGTTTTTCTATTTGATAACTTGGAAGAAGTTTTGGATATACACAAGTTTCTAGCTTTTGATGTGTAGTCTACAATATTGATGAAACAGGTGTCACTACAGTGCAGCGTCCAGATTGTATTGTCGCAAAAAAGGGCACAAAGCAAGTAGGGGCCATTACATCTGGTGAAAGAGGAAAACTGGAAACTGTCGCACTTAGTCCAGAGGCAACCTGATTCCACCTTTTCTCGAGTTCGATTTCATGACCACTTTCTGGCTCATGCTCCTGTAGACAGCAGGTACTGCCAATCTCAGTAGCTGGATGCAGTCTGAGGATTTTTTGATGTTCATGAAGCATTTTGTTGGTATCACAAAGTGTTATCCAAGTTCCCCAGTTCTGATTATTTTAGATCAGCGTGGTCCAACTACAGGCCCGCGGGCCGCGGATAAAAATTTTGCGGCCCGCGAGCTTTCACAGTATTGATTTAATTTGTATTTATGTTACAGAAAATAATTTCAATTAGAACAAGTATAGCATTTGGATAAAGTGTCAAAAATTTAATTCAAAGTTATAGACAGCAGGGCCTATACTGTTTCAACCTATCAGGTCTCGTCAGTACAACAGGGCTTCTTAAAAGCTGATATGTACCTAGTGTTCCGGACGTTTTTGTTTCCTTTAAATATTCCACAGTTTTCATGTTATGTATCTTTTAAATTGGATACTGGCTATTGCGTTATTTATTTATTATGTTGTGAAAGATATTAAGAATTTATCTTGTGAATTTGAGAATAGATTTAAAGATTTTGACAGATTAAAACCTAATCTCCATTTGTATAACAATCCTATGGATGTCAATGTGGAAACACAGCTACCAGAACTTCAGCTCGAACTCCGCGAGCTTCAGTGCAACCAATTCTTACTGTCAAGGAAAAGTGAAACCTCAGAGTGCTTCTGGAAATTAGTCAGCAAGGATAGATTTCCCAAACTGAAAAATTTTGCATTAAAAATGGACTCAATGTTTGGAAGCACATACAGTACATGTGTGAGAGTACATTTTCTAGAATGAAGCAAGTCAAGTCTAGAAACAGAAATCGAATGATAGACGAAACAATGGAAGATAGTCTCCGACTTGCTACCACTAACATTGAAATTGATGTAGAAACGATAGTATCAGAGAAACCTCGACCACAGGCATCTCTCAGATAGAGATTTACAATAAATTTCTATTTGCTATTGTTTAACAATTTCGATAGCGCACTCACTATCATTTTATTGGAAATGGCCCGCAAGTTGTCACGTTTTTGTAAAGTGGCCCGCAAGTCAAAAGTAGTTGGACCACGCTGTTTTAGATAACCACCTACCTCATCTTACGACTGATTTGATCAATTACTGTCGAGAAAACGGTGTTGTGCTTCTAACTTTACCACCACATTGTTCGCATAAAATGCAACCTCTCAATAGAATCGTTTTTGGACCATTCAAAAAATATGTTAATTCAGCATCCGATGACTGGATGAAGAATCATAAAGGTTAACACATGACCCACTATGACATACCGCATATTGTGAAATTAGCACTACCTTCTGCTGCTACACCTGCCAATATTCATAAAGGTTTTTCAGTGTGTGGCATTTCCCATTTAACAGCAACATCTTTACCGATGATGATTACATGGCAAGCTATGTCAGTGTCACAGACCGAGATTGTTTGCAAAATGAACAACCGCCAACTTCCACTGCTGGCACCTCATCACCTTCTGTACCGATTCCAGCAGATAATTCACCAATTTCTGCAGATGTCCTCCTCTATTTGCCAACTTTATCTACCGAATTGTTGGTGGAAGAAGAAAGGTTGCCTGAAGGAGTTGCTAGGTCTTCTCGAATGACACTTCCCTTCCCCAAAGCTCAACCCCGCATACAAAAACAAAGCTCTAGCAAGCGTCGATCAGCTGTGGTTACATGTACCCCTGAAAAGAAAAAGCTTGAGGAGGCACAAGCTGGATCTAAAATAAAAACAGTTAGCAAAAGAAAGGCCAGAAAGAACATTTTGAAGCCAAAAAGTATCTCTGCAAACCAAGAATGGTTTTGCATAGTATGCAGTGACAAGTATTCAAATTTTCTTTCAAGAGAAGTTTGAGTACAATGTGGCACCTGTAAAGGATGGGCGCATGAAGCCTGCAGGCGCTGAGACCAAATACACCTGTGACAACTGCAAGGATTAACACTTAACAGTGATGTTAAATCACTAGTTTATGTGTTTGTTGTGCTGTGCTAATTTTGCTAGTGAGTTCTGTATTTACTACTTGGTTGTTCTTTCCAATATTACATCACAAATTCACCTATGTACTTGCAATCATATTGATATGTGATTTGGACTTAATTTGAATGCAACGAAAACCTTCTGTCAAAGGAAATAACTCTAGTATGCACAATCAAAAATACAGAATACAACGGTCTCACAAGTAAATAGTTTCAACTTTCTGGGTTCTATAGTCACTTCGAATGGTCGATGCTGGAGCGATATAAAATCAAGAATTGCAAAATCCAAACAAGCTTTCATCAAAACGGCCAAAATACTGAACACTAGAACAAGAACTTTACATGTGTACATTTGGGCAATTCTGCTATATGGCTGTGAATCCTGGACTGTATGCCAGCGGATAGAAAAGAATATCAACAGTGCTGAAATTTGGTTCATTCGAAGAATGATCAATGGGAATTAACTGGATGGATAAGATCACTAACGAAGAAGTGTGGAGACGATCTGGGTGCACCCCTGGCGTCCTCATCGCAACTATCAAAAAAGGCAAATGACATTTATCGGGCATGTCTACCGCAAACGCGGAATTGAACACTCAGCAATGATGAGGCGACTTCCTGGTCAAAGGCACCGGGGGCATCCACGTTTGGAAATTTTTAAAAATGTTTTAACATGGACAAACCAAAATTTTGAAAACATAGTAAGAACTATGGACAATCGATCGTTGTGGAGACTCACGGTAACCGACGCCTTATTCAGGCATGGCCGATGATGATGTGAATTAGAGGAAAAAACAATTGATTTCACCATGAACGGGATAGTTATTCTGATGTAACATTTCACCCTGGCAGTGTAACAAATCACCCCTACACTGGGGTGACATGTTACAACAGAAATGCAGTCATAAAATAAAAAAATATGATATTGTAAGTATGCGGTAAAATTGATTTGAAGATAGCATTATTATACCAAGACCTTAGCCCTTTTATCACGAAAAAATGAGCAACTTAGCTGCAGTAGATAAAAAGTTATACTGGTTTTGTTAAAAATTGTAACTCTCCACGGTCTCCCTTATAAACATATCTCAACATTACAAAAGTTTATATTCGATGAGAAAAGATGAGAAAATTAGAAGTATAGCATAAGTAAATTTACAAGTTTTGGACAAATAGTATGTCATTCACTTTTTTAAACTGGGGTGTCCTGACTCCCTATTAAGGCCAGCGTGGGCACATTTTTATCGCCAATGAATATTGAATAAGTCAAAAATTGCACGAACTGTCAATTGAATATTTATGATGTGAATCGCCATTCGCCAAACATACAAGTGGGCTTTGCACCTTTAAACGAGTCAACTATATCACACCGCATTTCATCTGGGAACAGTGTAGATACGTGTCTCGTTTTATTTTTTGATTTTTTTTCCTGTTAAAAGTTACATTATCATATTAGACCAGCCTTCTTACTTTCTTTTCGGGTTAAACACAGCAATAGCCTACCAACTGAAAACGGTGTAACACGTTGCGGTTTTCTTTTTATTTGTTATTTATGTACAGTCTGCGAATAAATATCTGCTGACCTCACTCCATGAAAGGTAAATTTTGTTATGCCCTTTCACGAGTGCTTCTTTAATTACGACGCGTTCGTCTGACGATGGCCTTCAGTAAAAAAGTTTTGGACACCCCTGCTTTAAAATATAAAACTTAAAATTTTAACCACTTGAGATTTCTATAAATGTTGAATTTATGATAAAATACGTGAATTATGCACGTAACGCTAGACAACACTACCACTTGATATAGAATAATATAACTGTATAACTAAACCAAATATAGATAGTAATAACTAAAACTATATTTGATTTAATTCGCTCTGATTTGCTTTTTTGCTTAGCATTGAGCACTCTTTGTAGTATTAATAATTTTCATTGTTTTAACTGTATAAGTATATTATACACAGTAATATCAAGTGGAAGTGTTGTCTTATACAGTGATAAAAAAATCATTGACAAGACACACTGAAAACGATTGAAAGTACAAGCTATCTATTATATCCAAGCTATATTAACATTTTCAGAACACTCATTTCCACAAAGGTTCGAGAAGGACAGCTGGAAAGAAAAGTATTGAGGAATAAGAAACCGTTGTCAATACCGTTGATGCCAGGAATGCGCTTTTGACTGCAATAGAAATGATGCTTTCCGCAAAGGCTCGACCACTGCAAGAGCGCATCCATGGTGCCCAAAGTGGATAGAAAGAAAAAAATCACTACGAATATCCCGAGTGCTTGATACAAAGAACAAATCGTAAACATAGTAACACTAAGAAGATGACCATCGGTTAAACACAAATCGTTGAATCTATCAAACAATAACCTTTCGTTGGACTATATTCATCGCAATGTGACTTTTCATTCAAAAATCGGATCACAATGATGCTTCAGCTTGTTCGACAAGCATTAAAACCGTAAAGGGACTGTTCAAACTTTCGATAGAAAAATAACCTTTAAAAACTGCAGGATATAATAACGTGGTTAAAACATTGCATAAACAATCAACCGCACCTCACGTTTGTCTCCAATTCAACGCACGCAAGTCACTTGTAACAAAAAATTGGTCAACTGGAAGAGTCTAATTTATAAAGCGTGAGGTGAGTGCTGAAAACAATGCTCGTTAGCTAAGAATGCCGTCAACGTTTTCTGCTATTCGGTGGGCGTGTAGACTGCTCGGCTGTCTGTCGCTATTCCACATCACAGAAAGTTGTCGATGCGGACGACAACTGTACCTGCCCTTCCTGTATTGAGCGGTGCCACATCTGTCCATTGATTAGTTTCAGGATCATACGATTCGCAGGTTGACAAATACGATTGGCCTGGAACAAACCGGATTTAACCAGATTAGTTTCTACATAAGGTTCTAGACTTCAAATTACAACGCACTGTCTGCAGGTATGAACCACAGTACTAGATTTGGTATCTGGATCATCCAACTGGTCGACCCTGATTTTTCGGGATGAAGACCAGGCTTCTTTGAAGCAAAATGAAGGATGATGATCATTTGACAAAATAGAACAGCAATTAGAAAAAAAACAAAAACAGTCCTACTTGGAACAACCAAAACCTGGCGCAACAAACAACTCACCATCGTAGCCCCCGCACGCATAAAGCCTTCCTCCCAAGACACATATGCCAACTGCATCACGTGGTACGCTCATTGAGGTTACTATGGTCCACTGGTCGGTTTTCGGGTCAAATCTGTAACGAAAGAACAGAAGCTTTTGTCGTTGATTCTATCTTTTGTTGGACTGTACGATTTCTTGGGCATATCTCATCCACTGATGAAGCACTTGTACCGAATTAATCAAGCCAAGTGGTAATTTTAATAACAAAAACATTTGACAAAAAAACTTTGCATTTTACTGTAATATACCAATGCTGACGTGTTCACTTCAAACAGACGGAAGAAAGATATTTTTGATAGGATTTGCACAGCCTACAATTCTAGTCGCTGTTTGTTTCATGTCCCAACACAACACGAGGGTGTTTCCAAACGGAGTACTGTATTTCTTTGCAGAACATCGATAGAAAAAGCTTCAAATACAAAGAAATCATTCCAACCTTTCTACACTTTCCGACAACTTGGACATTTGGTTGCTCGCCGGTGCATCGTGACCTCCGATCGCATAAAGGTGGGCACCGCAAACCCCCACTCCAACGCCCCCTCTGCGCTTAGACATTGGGGCACAGTTGCTCCATTTATTGGTGTGTGGGTCGAAACACTCAACCGAGCGAAGACAAGAACTTCCATCTCTGCCGCCAACCGCATATAACCTGAAGTTCGTATAAATGGTCAGATTTAACCAAGCTCATAGCTATTTCGTATTTCTATTGCTTAGATCACAACTTGTGAATAACGCAATTTTGCCTTCTTTTTACTAGGACTGTGGAGTCGAGGCAAAAATATGCAACTCCGAATCCTCGATTTATATCTGGCCGAATCCGACTTATTGTTGCCAGTTTTTTTTTTAATTTATGGATTAAAAGAGCAATCATCAGCTTTATGAAACGTAAGACATGAAAAGTGTGGTGTTGTAAAAAATGAGTATTGGTCTTATTTATCATATTGAAAGCAGATTAAAATAGCAAACAAAAATTTTATTAAGTGAATAAAAAAATAACAGTTAACCTCTCAAGTACATGTAGCTCCACACAGAGTGAAATTTACATGCCTTTTGACTCTTTTTTATTTCTTTAAAAGTATTATTGACTCAAAAAGAATGTCTAAAAAGACATTACGAAAAGTAACTACGGACAAAGGCCAGTGTTTCGATCTTCCGATCTCTTCAGCGTAGTAAAGTGAAAGTAGAAAGTTGTCTTGAAGCGTTGGTTGAGATGATGATTTGAAACTTGAGTGATTGTTGTGAGACAATGAGACTGGATTTAAGTTTTAACTTTGGACCTCAGCGAAACGTAGTGTTACAGCCTATTAGAAGGTGTGATTTTTTTAAGAGAATTTGTGCTAAGAAATGGCAGGAATTTGTTAAAAATAAAAACTAGAAAAAAAGACAAGAATTTGCAACTGAGCTAGGACAAAACAATCATCTGAGATGGATCTAAAATACAAGAAATTAGATTCTAGCGGCACATATAAGTAATAAAATTCAAAGAACGTAGTTCTTTGAATTTTATAAAACGTAGTTACTTTTCGTAATGTCTTTTTAGACATTCTTTTTGAGTCAATAATACTTTTAAAGAAATAAAAAAGAGTCAAAAGGCATGTAAATTTCACTCTGTGTGGAGCTACATGTACTTGAGAGGTTAACTGTTATTTTTTTGTTCACTTGTTGATTCATTCATATCAGTTTGTATCCTCTGGGGATCCTTCTCTTGTATCATGGGCCAATCCTATAGATGTTTGCTGGTACACCCTTCATTTTCTTTAAAAATTTTATTGTTTGTCGTGTTGTATCAAACCGGAATCGGTCTTTTTTTAACGACTCCGGACGGGCCAAAATCTATCCGACTCCACAGCAGCTCTGCATTCTACACTGATTCGACAGCTTATTTAATAGTTAAAGTGCCGCATCCCAATCGGTAGGCATGGATTCGATATCCCGTAGGGCCACACCACTTTTTAAACACGGCACTAGGTGCTGAGAGTAACGCATATTTGCAATGGATACAGCATTATATACAAAAACACACATTATTGTTACTGTATTTCTAAATTAAAAAATGTCTCATCACAACACAATGTGATAAAAATTTGGGCTTTGAAGTTAGATGACGGAAAAATATCTTACTTGTCTAAGAGTACTGCAACCCCAACAGTGCTTCTTGACACTGACATAGGAGCGACATAGTTCCAGGACCGCGCCTGTGGGTCCCACCGCTCAACAGTGTTGAGATAGCTCCATCCATCATGTCCTCCCACAGCATACATAGGTCCATTAAGCACGGCAACACCTTCAGAAAAAGCGTTAAAACAAGATATTAGATGCAAAGACACTTTGTCACTGATAAGTAACAATTTTAGAATGCTGCTTTTGCGCTAAGTAGTGCGGAATGCAGACTGAGATTACTATGAAAACGTTTCTTTGTACCATTTCGTAACTGCTGAAACTCAAACAGTCTGTTTCCACGGCTAAAGAATCAATATTTGATAGAATTAAATCAATATTGAACTTCTCACTTTGCTTGAGGCTAAACGATGTATGAATTACATTACTATGGCCACTCACCTAATCCATGCCTATGAGTGGCAACCGGAGGCATAGCGCTCCAGGTTTTGGTTTTTGAATTGAAGCACTCGACGGAATTCAAAGTCTTCAAACCGTCCCTTCCACCGACAACGAACAATCTGTCATCGAGGACAGCGACCCCGAACTGCAGACGTCGCCCGGTCATGTGTGTGAAGACAGTCCAGCGGTCCAGCCGCCGCTCGTAGCGCTCAATGCTTATCGCACCTGATCACGTGATATAAGCATGTTGACTTGCGAACAAATAAGGTTTGTCACAATGCATACAAACAGTGACGCAAATGCGTTGTCGCGACTATAAAAGTTACGTTTCAACACAAAAGACCTGAATATATTTACCACAGCTGATATGAGACAAAAAACTTATTATTTTCAAGCGTTTTTGATAACTACCAGTACTTCAAAGTGACATATGAGATACCCCAAACGCAGAGGTGAGTTGCACAAGAATTCAAGTTCTCCAAAGCTGTGCTGAACTTGAAATACGGTAAAGCATTCACACACTCGTCTGTATATACCCAATACCACAAATCGTGTTTAGCTTAAGGATGCCAAACGATAAGAACAACAGCTTGTGTGATGAGACAGTATGCAACATGTTTGTTTGAGAATTGTTGCCGCGGTTACAAATCAACAACTGATTGTACCACGTGACCAGTGACGTAAAATTGAAAACAAGATGAGCAGCTTGAAACGACATGCAAAAACAAAAAGTCAATATCGGTGTTGCCAGCTACTTTTTGTTAAAAATTTAGGTTCCTTCATCTTCAAAATTTAAGTTGAAATTATCTTTTCTGACAATTCAATATGGACATGTCATATCGCATATATTGTTTGACGTATGTGTGTACTGTGTAGTGTCAAAATTTAAAACGGTTGAAAATGGCGCCATTGCATGTTAAACTAAAAGACCAATATGGATAGATAAAATATTTAATCAACTTCTCCTCGTCTTGTTTATAGGTTGCTTTGACATACCAAGAACAAAGACCCCACTGCCTAAACGAAATCGCCTTTCAGTTTCATTGACTCAAAATATTATTTTGAATTGATGAGTCATCGCATTTTAAATTTCGCCAATCCCAAACATAAAAACAAGTTACCAATAACAGAAAGGGCGGATAAAATAATGGTGAAATAATAAATTTTAACGACCTTATGGCATTCTAAAAAATCTGTTACTTAGAAGTCGTTTATAACATTGATAATGTACCAACCAACAAAATAAGTTCTTTTTCATTGAATCAACATTTAGACTTATTAAAAAGGACAGATTCTGCTAGCTGGAGTGTGTAAGGGTTCAGTAAACGTTATCATGTCACCGCTATCAATATGCGTACCGGTAATGTATTTATAGTTTCTTTTATATACTGTATAGTGCAACGGTGTTCAACCTGCGGCCGTACGGCCGCCTGCGGCCGTCGATGAATAATTATGCGGCCGTTAAGACGTAATTTAATAAGCATGTGTTGGCGGCCGTGTCCTGTAAGTTGTTGAAAGAAAAAAATATTTCATTAAAAAAATGAAATGTATTTTAAATATTATACAGGGATATCTAGAACCACTGGATACCCTTGTAATTATATATAATATTTCAAATTTTAGAGCTTGAAAAAATTTTCATCATAAGTTTTTGTAGGCTAGGCTATATTGTTAAAATCGTTTTGAGGCAAAACTTTTTCCTCAACCCAATTTCATTGTAACGGTAGACTACATTGCATTAAAAAGAAAAAGAACAGTAGGTTAGTTAACAAAAGGGTATTCAATTCCAAATGTGAGTTAGATTATTTCATGATCGAGACGGCAGTGCATACTGCATAGGCTACTATGATGTGTCTAATATGCAGCCAAGTAGTTAAAACTTTTAAAAGAAATAATGCAAAGCAGCATTTTTGTCGTCATATGTCACACAATTACGCAAAATTAGAAGGCGAGTCGAGGAAAATCTGTGTTGAAATTTGAAGAAAAGTGTGCGACGGGAGACATCTTGCATGTCCACTTTCATTCAATTGAACAATAATCGCTGCGAAGCTTCTTATGGAGTCGCATATCATCTTGGTGTACCGTAGCGGGAAAGCCTTATTCGGATAGATAACTCGTTAAGCGATGTCTCATAGACGTTGTTAAGTGCATTCATCCTGGTCAGGAAACTGACCTTGTTTTCAAGAGAAAACTCCTGTTCTTTTCGGAAGCACTTACGTGTGCGAGTGTGATTTTTCACAAATGAAGTACCTGAAACATGAGTACCGAACGCAATTGTTGGACGGAAACCTGGAGTCTCAACAAAGACTGATGGTATCTCGCGAGGTTCCCAACTTTGCAAGTTTATCTGCTCTTATGCAAAATCAAGGCAGTCACTAGTTGCAATGTCACAGACGGAATAAATTCATTTCAAAAAGCGTTTGATATTTCATGGCACTATTAGGTATAAGTATGATAAGTTTAGTACATATTGAGTAAATTCTTCTCTTAGATAACGCAAATTTAAAAAAAAATCATTTAAATCTCACTAGCGGCCGTACTTTATAGAATTAATCTGAATGCGGCCGGCTATAGCCAAAAGGTTGTGCACCCCTGGTATAGTGTATACAAAGAAATGATGATACTAGGATACTGAGGATAGCTTCTACATTAAGTAAGCGGAGGACTAAATCCATTCTTGTGATTTTGACACAAAATTTTGTAAGAATTATATCGCACAATGCACCTATTCTCAGTCAAACCGTGCTGGAAAAGTTTTTTCTTTCGGTATTTTGTTTATTTTAAATGACAGTCGCAAGACGCTGAAACAGCAAAGAGACTACAAGGCAAACAGTTGGGACTGTTGGCTAATTGGCTTGTGATGACAGGGTGTTACACATTCCTAGAAAGCAGGCTTCTTTGCGTAATGAATGATAACAAAAAAACATGCAAACACTCACAAAAACGAGAAGCTTACTTACATGAAAACCCAGCTATGCCCAAGCGATTAAAAAAAATTATATGTAAAAAAAATGAATTGGCCAAAAATTAAGTAAAAAGCAACTAAAGCATTTAAAACAAGAGATGGCCCACAACAACGCTGGGAAAATCATTAGCAGTAATACTATTACTGAAATAATTGAATTAATCAAAAATTTTAAGTCAATACCATGCTATTGCTTCAAGTTAAATTGTGGTTCGTGTATTTCTTGAGATTTGCTTGTAATTCATCATTATCATTTGATAATCTTTTATCAACACATCATTTCACTGCTGGCAGATGGCCTTCGTAGATGTCTATCAAGTTTGTTGCTGCAGTCTTCATCGATACCACCTGACATTGCGCAGTTCTTATTCGAAATTTACCAATCTGTTAGCAAGTGCGTGACCACAATGCTGCACGACATGTTTCATCACCTTTGGAATTGTCCATCCCTCCTATAGCGTAGAGGCATCCCATGGTGGAATTTCTAGGAGGACGCAGTGACGGACGACGAGCGGGCAACATGTGATGGATCATTGCAGCTATCACTTGGTGTTCACATGATAGGTTTTCGCGAACGAATGGGTGTGATTGAACAACATCAGCAAGAAACTTGAAATCATAAATATTTCACATATTTTCAGATTACGGGAATGAGAAGATAAGGTTCTTACACTAAGCTTTTGGCACTAACGAGAGGGAGGTGGCAGTCCCTTTCTCTCGGCCGCCTTTCCGTCAGCAACACCGCTTACCCAATTCATTAAACCCTGAGTTGAAGTGAGCGGTGCTTATTAACAACCTTCTTAAGCCGAGTGTCGCCAGGTTTGCACTATTGGAAAGTCAACACCTTATTAGCTGCGCCCAAATCGCAAGGAACCCTTTATAAAATATAAAACGCGGTTTTGGAACGCATGTGATGATTTACTACGCTTTTAGAAGGTAAGCAATAAAGGTGGCATGGTACCTCTTTGGACATATGTGTGAGGCGGATATGAGAGAGGAGCTGTGGCATGGTTTCCTTGCGTTCATTTTCACGATATTTTACCCACAATAACATCGCTTCAAACATTGTGGTTTCGCAAGGTACATTCACATCATCGCTGGCCAGCAGTTTGCAGACCTGTGAAGTTTAGTAAGCGCCTTAAAATTAGAAATGTCAACACTACGACTCAATGCTCTTTAATCTTTATGTCTCATTCAACTAAATATCGAGAACCTGTAGTGTATATATGAAGTTTCTGAACAGGATGAAAATAATACGGTATTATAAAGAGACTTTACATGGTTTCCAAACATCACCAGTACTAGCAGGTAATATGAAATCACACATCTTAATCTTTGCAATTCAAACTCTTTTAATTATCGTTGCTCTTTGTCATTTTTTTCTGTCACTGTTTACTTGGATTCGATTACGTACAATCTATATTGCACATATATTTATGACACAGAAAACAGACTGAAATGAAAAACTCACTTCATCAAGTGGAAGTAGAAGAAACTCTTGATTCTTTATCACACTGGTAAAATGTTCCTAAAAATGGTACAAAAAAAGGTAACAAAGTTGAAGATACTCTTACTGTGCAACTCACACGGAAAACTATAGTCGTTATTCATGTTTCGCCAATATTATAACTCAGATAGAAAGGCTACTTCATTGAAGCATCAACACAATAACACTTGAAACTAAGCAACAACAATCCATTCATCACGTTTGCCTTTTCTAAAATGTTTTCTTTTTTTAACGTAATAAATGGTCTGTTTCTGCTTGCTTTTGCGTTTTAATGATCATACATGTAGCAGTAAAATCTAAACACTGATTGAAATTAATAAACAACAAATTGAAATTTATTCACCATTGTATGGTCATGAGCAGCTGTGAACAATTTATGACAACTCTGAATATCAGCAAATGAACGGATTCCAAGACAATTAGAAGGATGGAGCTGCTTTGTAAGAAAGTTGCACCCAGACTCCAAAACCGATTGCAACTGTAGCATATTAGATGCTGATATCATTTTTTCCACATTTTCTTCAGTGATTTCAAGATTGCCTGTTATAGAACAAATGAATTGACATATAATTAAGTTTCATCAGTCTTAGTTATGCTCTTGAAAGAGTAGAAAGGTAAGGAATGAGTTGACATTGTTGTATAGTCACACATTCAAGTTCACCACTGAAAAAACTTACACCACTTATAACTACAGTATATGCTTTCAATCATTCAGTCGATGAAATTGTAAACTGTTTGCATTCTTCTAGTTTAAATTCTACTAGCATGCAGCTCACAACATACAGTTATTTCATTTCCTATTCTCTATCAAGTCTTATATACAAGCTTATCAACTTCTAAATTTTCAAAAATAACACGTAGTCGTAGGTAACCAAAATATCTAGGCTACCATGCGAGTAAATGGCTAAATAAAATCTACAATATAGGCTATATACAATGAAGCAATAAAAACAGCAGCACTGATTGAATATCTTTAGGAGATTTTATATGAAAAAAAGTTTTATGTTTACCATTTCCTAATACACATAGTCACAAGTAGCAATTTTTGCTTGTCATGTGCATTGTGCAAGTGTCACAATGTGATGCGTCCACAAAGTGTATGACTAGTAACTTCTAGCTGTTGCTTTCACAAAATCAACTTCTTGGTGGTACTGCATTTAAGCTGTCTTTTAATTCTTCAGTCTGCTCATTAGCTCAGTGGTTAACCACCCAACTCAAAATCATGTGGCGCTGGTTCGGCTGTCGGGGTGTGCGCTTGAGCAACGCATTTTAGGACTTCTTTTCACTCAGCGGCATCTAGTGGGTGGAATAATTTTCTGGCAATAACACTTCAACAATCAGAAACTTCATTTTGTCAATCCGAGGATAAAGAATCAAAACCAACCAATAAACTTTTGGACTTGCAAGAAACTATGGCAATGCTTACAACACCACACACATACCTTTACAAACAATGAGACTCTGCGGGTCTGCTACTATTCGGAGAGTCCAATTCGGCTAGTCCGATTCGGCGAGTGCCCTATTCGGCAAGAGCCCTTTTCGGCGAGAGCCCTTTTCGGCGAGTTTCTTATTTGGCGATTTTTTGAATTTTTTTTTAAATTATCGGGTACAGTAGCCTAATTATCATTGTCGCTTTTACATCGTTTTAACATCGCTAAACGTTAAAATAAGACCCAACCCCCAACCTCTAACCCCAACCCCTAAAACGGCAATGATAATTAGGCTGCGGTACCCGATAATTAAAAAAAAATTCAAAAAATTGCCGAAAAGGGCTCTCGCCGAATAGGGCACTCGCCGAATCGGCCTAGCCGAATAGGGCACTCGCCGAATCGGCCTAGCCGAATTGGACTCGCCAAATTGGACTTGCCAAAACGGGCCATTCCGGAGACTCTGCAGTGTCAGTCATGAACTAAAAGGTAGCATTTGACGTGCTAACCTAAAAAAAATAATTGAACGTATTTTTGTACAGTTGCGGATTCTCACCTGTGTACATGTAACTGATCAAGCTTTCTAGAATGTCAGCATCAATATTGTGAATGACGATTTCTTCTTGAACTGCTTCCCTCACATCATGGGTAAACATGGCTCGAAAATACTCAGAGACTGAGGATAAAACTAAACGATGTGCCCTGATGCATTTAGTTCCAGCTAAAAACAAATATATGTGTAAAAAATGAGAACCTGAAATGAAGTGATCAATAACACATTAGCACAACCAGTACGGTAGATATACTGTAGCATATTCTTCAAATATCAAGTCCGGTATAAATTTATAGACTAGCTGTAAATTTAACTTTAACCCTTTTTATTGTGTGAACCTTCTTTGCCATTCCAGGGGTCGAGGAGCTCTGCCACTCTTGGGCAGTAGAGGTAACTTGGTTTAGATGTTTGGGCAGGTGTCGAGCAGCCACTGAATAGATTCGTCATCCAGTTCAGGCACACCATTTGACACATGGCAAATGGCCCAGTTGCAGATGGTGTGGTCTGCGGTTTGTTCCTCCTTGCCACACTCACAGATTGCGGTTTGAGCCATTCTCCATGTGTGCGTATTAAAGCAGAATATGTCGACACCAGTGCATTGGCGGTTGAGTTGCAGCCAGACCTTCTTTGGCAAAAGCATTCCGGTTGGATGAGGGCTGGTGTCGGAGATAAAACTTTGGAGTCTTGAGCAGTTCTTTTTCCACTAGCTTGAGCATTTCTTTTTCCAGCTCCATTGGTGGTATTTTCTCATGCAATGTTTAATTACTTTTTCTTTCATAGGCTTGAAAAGGACTAAATGTATAGTTGAAAACGGTCGCTTTATTTTATTTTTGTGTTACAATGTTAAATTTTGTTTATTGTTGCTGAGCTATGTTTGGTTGTTTATGGTTGAAAAAAAGAACCTCTTTAACCAGTTATAGTTAGAAACTAGTCCATTATGTTATACAAATTTCGTTTAAACATAAATTCCAGCTTATAGTTTTACCTACCAACAAGCTTAACATCACACAATTGTTGATGCACTAAATGTTCTTGCATCTTTTTCATTGTAGTTGAAGCATGGCCACTGTTTCCGTTGAAATCCATTAAAGAAACACTAAACTAGGGCTACCATTATGATAAAGTTCATTGACAACAATGCAAGCCTCTTCTGCATAACAGAAAAAACTTCATTATAATTTTTTGACAATATATAATATATATAGCTTAGACTACTGTGTTTATTTGAATATAAGTCACACCCTAACTGAGGCCTGTTAAAATGGCGTAAACATTTGGAAATTATTCTTGTATAAGTCGCACACCAACCTTGTGCGCGTGAACATTTGGTACAAAGTTCAATAGTCTCAAAAAACATATGAAGTGTTTATGAACCCATTCCTTAGAAAATGCAATCATGATTGAAACACACATCAGTTGTCATAACCCAAAAATAAAATATCGCTGTATTTAGCATATATATATATTTTTTTTCTATATTACAATTGACATCGCTTTGCAATGCCATATTATATCACAATGGTCATTACTCTTGTTAAATGCAACTCTATTGTGTAGTTTGCTGTGAAATTTATTAAACAGTGCGGTGGGATTCTGGGATCTGATTTGTGTTTTGTTTGACTTTTGGGAGCTGATGTACAAGTCTCTGCCCTTGTAAAAAATACTATGACATCATAGACAGAAATCGATCAAACATATAAGGTAAAACTAATTTACATTTGCCTTACCGGTACTGTTCACCAGGGTTGTTGGTATTCTACCCGACCCAAAAAAACCCGGGTGGGTTTTTTTAATAAAACCCACTTAAAAAAAAACCAAAAAAACCATAAAAAAAACCCAGAGCATCATATTTGTCCAGTTTTTATTGGAAAATTAAAAAAATTTACAAAAACACAACAAGGCACTTACAACAAACTTTAAATTAGGACTTAAGGATGTGATTGTGAAGTAATTTCCAAGAATAAACTGAAAGCTTAGTGGATATTGCACAGTACACAAAAATCAAGTAGCCTAATGTCACTTTGTGTATAGGTAAAGGTGAGTCCCATACTTGAATCCAAGCATCGGGGGATGAGAAGATAAGGTTCTCATTATACTAAGCCATCGGCACTAACGAGAGTAGGGTGGCCGGTTCCTTTCTCTCGGCCGCCTTTACTTCAGCAATTACGCCCACCCAATTTATTATACCCTGGGTAGAGGTGAGCGGTGTTTGTCAACAACCAGCATAAGCCGGGAGTCGAACCAGGATTGCGTGATTGGAAAGCGAGCGCCTTACACGCTGCGCCATCCCACCGTGTATACTACACTAAAACTCATTTATGCAAGAAGGCCTTATAGTTAAATTGGTGAAAGTACTACTCTACTGTAGTCTGTATATATGATGTGAAATGCAATTTAGGAGGCTATTTACCAATTACAGATTCTGGATTCTAACGCATGGCTGTTTCAGAGCATTTGCCTAATTGGCCACGCAATTGCTCATCCATTACTATATATAATATATATATAAATGATAAAAAATATTTAAACATGATGGCATAAATGCTCCTTGCCTTCAAATCTAAACAAATGATGCAATAATGTGATTTCTACCACGGTAGCATCAACTTGGTATAGAAATCAGTGGATGATGCAACATCCAACTTGATCTTGAAACTAATGGATGATGCAACATTCAAGCAACAACAGCCCTAGTGCATTATTTTATTGAGTTATGCAAGCATGTACTGTGAGTGAAAGGCACTTCACTCGTAAAAAGTAGTTTTGAGGTGAAATGAGCATGAATCTACTTTTTTTGCATCTTTTTTAAAAAAACCCAATAAAACCCGGGTTTTTTTAAAAAAACCCGGGTTTTTCTCAACCCTGCTGTTCACACACTTTAACTCACGTGTTTTGATCGATTCCTGTCTATGACATCATGGCATTTTTACCAGGAGGGAGACTTACACCAGCTCCCAAAAATCAAACAAAACACACATCAGATCCCAGAATCCTACCGCACTGCAAGATGAATTTCACAAAAAAACTACACAATAGAGTTGCATTTAACAAGAGTAACAAACAACCAGATATGTTTGATATTGCTTTTTGAATGCATTTAATTACTAAAGGACCATACAGTGGTACCGCATGCCAGGGGTCCCAAGTACTGTAGCATTTTTTGCCCAGAATTATTGTTAAATCTACATAAGAAGTATTGGAATTTTATTTTGTGGCGAGTATTATGATAATGAATTATTTAAACCATTAAAATTAGCACTGAAGCAATCAAGTAAAAGTCCACTTTTCTATTTGTGTTGAATTGATTCCGCATACGGTACTTTACAAAAAACATTTTCTGCTTCTCTTGCCGACTCTTGGTTAATGGTAGAGAGCACAACAAATTTAACAACCAACAATCTAAAAATATTACAAACAATGCTCTTACCTGAGTTTGGCACTGGCATGACAAGCTATGAATGAATTAAAGTCTGGTTCACTAAAGACTAAACTACCGGTAATTCAGTAAAGTAACAAAACCCTTTCCATTGGGCTATATCGGAGCTACAGCTACCGCAAAATGACTTGAGACCTACCTTATTTTTAAAGAAAAACACAGGTTTATTTGTAATAACGCTTTTATTAAAAATAGTCACTTTTGTTAATATTTTGTCATATTGCCCTTGTTTTTGATAACCATTTGCAAGCGTTTGGGCATAGAGTCGCTTAAATTTCTAAAATAATCCGGTGTCATTTCCAGACACCACACTTTTTTCAGCTCTTCTTTAAGAGTATCCAGGTTAGGAGTTTTTTTTTTCGGCCATTGTTCTCTTCATTTTGTGCCAGCAATTTTTGATGGGATTTAAATCCGGGCAGTTGCCAGGCCATTCAAGAACATTTATTTGTTGGTGTTCAAGGAAGTTGTTACTTTTTTAGATTTGTGGCAGGGTGCACTATCATGCATGAACACCTCAGAGCCATGAATGTGGAAGAAATTGAGCATATGCTTCTCCAAAACTTGCATATAGAGATCAGCGTTCATTTTTGTGTTTTTTGGAAGAAAGTGCAGGCCTCCCCTTCCCTTCTCTCCAGAAAAACTTCCCCACACCATGACTGACTGTGGGTGTTAACAGTCGGAACCGTATATCGAGGATCAAAATGATCAGATGACCTTGGACGCCGAACCGTAGTAGACCCCATCTTAAAGACCTGGAAGTTGTTCTCATCAGAGAACATTACTTTTCTCCATTGCTCAGTGGTCCAATGGGCATATTTCTTGGCAAATGCTAGCTGTTGTTTTTTCATCCGCTCATTGATAAGAGGCTTTTTGACAGCTTTACGGCTCGGAAGATCCAAGTCCTTTTGGAGGCGGTGCTGAACTTCCTCTGAATTCTCATCACTACTTTATTCTAATAAAATGCCCAAAGCAATTCTACAGTAACATTGTCTTGCTAATAGCCCATTGTGTACGTATTATACGTAGGTACATCATAATTGATTTGAGTGAAACAATTGCCTTTTATGCAATACACAATGGTTTAATACTTATTGCAATTAAAAACGTGTGAAAATGATCGAGGTCTCAAGTCATTTTGCGGTAGCTGTACTTAACCGGCGGACCGCGGTCCGAATCCGGACCTTCTGGGTGTTGATGGTTGACCTTGAGCTTTTGGCAGAATAACCTCATTGCCACGTTTCAGAGCTTCTTTAAAAAGATTTCTACTGGGAGGAAGCAATTTTTACTTTGATTATCTTAGTTGCTTGGAGACTTTGACGTTTAGACTGACCAATAGTTTCGTGGTTGCGTGTGAAAATTCTGCAACAAAGAAGCTTCAAGATCAAGCTGCGCTGGTTCAACTCTCGGGGTATGCGCTTAAGCAACGCACGTTAAGCACTGCTCTCCATTCAGCGGCATCTAATGGATGGAATAACTCCCCGGCAACAAGACAACAATCGGAAACTTCACTCTGTCGATCTCGGTAACAGGGCCTGCGTCAGCGATTCAAAGCCTATACTCTACAAGGAATGCCACCGATGTCGTCCCCTGGACATGTCGTCCCCCCGATGTCGTCCCCTGCCGATGTCGTCCCACGTCGATGTCGTCCCTGTTGCCAGATGTTCAACTTTTTTTGTCCATTTAAATGTAGGTAAAAATTATGGTTTTTCGAAACGAACTTATTCAAATCGAAACGAAATTTTTGCTACCTTTTTCTTTTGTTGGTTTTGTTCCTGTACTCTATTGTTAAATTTATCATTACTGTTTTACTCGTTACAATATTGTTCAACTTATCATCACTTATACAAAGAAAAATAAAACTGAATTGACAACAAAAAAAATCTTTCTTGCCCTGTTCTGATTCCTCATGAACTTCGCATTGCTTAAATTCATGTTCTTGCAATCAACACTGTGGCGTAGCTAAGGGGGGGGGGACAGATCGCCCCGGGCGGCACGTCTGGGGGTGGCACTTTAAGACTACGATTTTTGATTTTGATTATAATCTGATAAAAAAACGCATTTCATTTTCACATACTTTTTCTTGAAGGGGTGGCAAAATCTGAATCCGCCCCGGGCGGCACATTTCCAAGCTACGCCACTGAATCAACACTCAATTTCTTTTCATGAACATTTATTTTCACATCGCTAACGTAGCCCACTGCAAATTGGTTCGTTGGTTTTGAATCTTTATCCTCGGACTGACAAAGCCTTGATTGGTTATTCCTGGTACCGTAGTTACGCGTACTTGCAGTGGCTCTTGACGCAGGGCCGGTCACCGAGATTGGCAGAGTGAAGTTTTCCGATTGTTGATGTGTTGTTAACGAGAAATTATTCCATTCACTAGGGCCCGCTGAATGGAGAGCAGTCCTGAAATGCGTTGCTCAAGCGTACATCCCGAGCGTCGAGCTTGCGCCGCGTGATCTTGAGCCGGCGCATAACTGAGCTAACGGGGCGGACAATAAATAAACGCAATAAATGGCGAAAGTAAACATATCTAACCTACGACAAAAAACACAGAAACAGCTAGCAAAAACATTAACTATGACATGCAACAAGTGTGGTCCTACGTTATCTGGTAATGTAGATTAGAGATGTGCTCAACTGTTACTTTTTAATAAGTAGCCTACTTTGAAAATCTGAACTGCTAGGCCTACTTTGAAAGCTAAAACCATGAAAACAGAAAAAGCTAGGCTAGAGTAAACCTCAGTTAGCGTGTGACTAAAAAAAACAATTGTGTAAACCAGGGTGGTCCAAGACTGCAAACATGAAGGGCCACATTAGGGTCTGAGAAAAACTCCACGGGCCGCATAGTGAGAAATGATAACGCGTTGTTGAAAGTAGAAACGTTGTTAAATAAAAGCTTAACTAGGTTGCGATTTTGAAATTATTTTCTATAGATTTCGTTCTGTTTTAGCTATATTCTTACTGTTAGGCTTGACTGGGCTATTTTATGTCTTGATTATCATTCAAAGCATTACTTTTTTGCATTTGGCCTATTGCATGATAGCGAATCCAAGCAAAGAACATAGCGCTTCTGCTTAACAATAATGTTAAAAAAAGGTGCCACGTTACTGCACTGCATCGATGGTTCGCATTTGTTTTCTATATAGTCTATAATGCTTTCTATATAGTCCGCCTTGTTCGCAAGTCAACATAGGCCTAGGACTAGCCTACTTAGAAAACAAAGCTAACTGTTGTAAGCGGACAGGTATTAGCTTGAAATTTATGCTATAGGCTAGGTCAAGATATAAACACATAATGACTGCAAACTAATTTTAGAATTTGCTCTTCTTCATTTCTGTGATGGTAATTTTCCATTGATAACGTATTTTCAGACACACAATTAAACGGAAGTGAACAGAATTACAAGCCACATTTTTACGACTTCGTTCCCCTAGAGGCCGTAGCACTGCAGTGGTGTAGCTTACCTAGGGTATGGCAGGCATGGCTCGAGCCTTGGGCGCAAAAATCGGTTGGTAAAAAATAAAATTTGTGAGTTATACTTTCTTCAAAATCTAATTTGCGCCCAACAAACATCAAAAAAGGTCACTCTTTACTGTAGCCATTGTCAAACAATGGACGTTGAAAAAGCAACATTGTTGAAAAAGCAAAGGACGTTGAAAAAGCAAAAAGCAACTCCTGGCTCACTTTACGTTCAGTCAGCAACAATTGGAATCAATCAATCAATGGTTTATTTGTCAGTAACAGGAACATAGTAGGCTACAGTAGGCCTACATGTTGGAAATATGCAAGTAATATACACAATGCAAAAGTTACACAAGTTTCCATACCGACAGGGAGACAACGAGACGACCTAGTCATTTGCCACCCTACGGAAATGAAGATTTTGCCATTTAAAAATTGGAAGTTTAGTAAACTCGCTAAGCAGCGATTAGTTGAAGCTTAGAAGTAGCTCCAGTACTTACTTATTCATTTTTATAAGAATTTATAAATCCAATCTGTTGTATGACTTCAATTTGTCCTGACCAGAGCACTCAGTCTGTTCTAGGAAGAAATTAGCATTGAAGTATTATTGAGCCTATAAGCATCATTATGTGAAATTTTGAGACCAAGAATTATGCTAGGTATGATTTCTTTTACGTGCTGTGCTGGCACTGCCTAGCACTAAGCAGTCTGAAGTTTTGAGGTTCATTGACAACTTCACAAGCTGTGCTTTATAAATATACGGTACCGTACTTTTACCTAACTTCCTCAAGTTGTCAAACGGATAAAATGAACGCAATTCTTAGTAGCTAGTAGCCTACACACCAATGTTGGGATTGATTCGCTATCAGTTTCTTCAATCTCTAGTTAGCATAGGCTATAACCCAATGGTTACAAAACCCGCCGACATGCCAACAAATGTCAGCGACAAATTAAATTAATTAATATTAGTTTTTGAAAAAATCTGCCGGACTTGGGTCGTTTTATTTTTATCCACAGTTATCAGACAAAAATACCCCTATCTACAGGTCGGTCACCGCCGGTTGCATCAACACAGTGCTCTATTGCAGGGGTCCGCAAATACTTTTTGGTGCGACCCAAAAAGCAATCGTTCGAAGTCATCGCGACCCAAACGTTTCGGAAGCATACAATTTTGCGCAAAACACTTTGCAAATTAATATCAATTCCAATACGGTCGTCCCCACTTATTAAGGCCACATCGGGACCGGACGATTTTGGCTGCGGGAGACAATTTTCTACCACTCCTATACCTTCAGTAAATCCGGAACGGACCAAATTGGGCTTAATAAGCGGGTGGACCTATTAACCGTGCGCTTCGTCGTCGTGCAAGCCTCTGGGGCCGAGGGTCTACTCAATCCTTTTACCAGCCCAGACTCAAGATGTTGCCGGACTACACTGGAAGGCTACTAGAGAGCAGCCAGTATTTAGTTTCATCATCCATGACACGCAGACCTTCCACTCCGTTAGGTGGCTTGAAGATGGTACAGTTATTGATGATGTGGTCTGCAGTCTGTTCCTCGGCACCACATTCACAGGAGGAGGAAGAGGCCAATTCCCCAATGGCGCATGGTTGACCGGAAAAGCCCGACGCCCGTACGAAGACGGTTGAGGCGCACCCATGCTTGTCTTTGTAGTGTCAGGCCGATGGGGCATGTGTCGGCGTTGGGGATGAACGAATGAAGTCCGGTGGTACTTGACTTCCATTCAGAACTCCATTTATAGTCCGCCCAAGTAGCCGCAGAGATGAAGTTCATCTGCTGCGTTGATCAGAAGTTGAGCGGCTGGCACGAATGGTTGTCTTGACTTCAGTCGACTGGGGTGCTGGTTTGGGGAAGCAGAGATCTTGTACGGTAGTGGAGAAGATGGTTAGGCTTTAGTGCCCGTCGGCCAAGAAACAGAGTGGCTTCTTCGTGACAAAGCTCAGAAGGTTGGATGCCAGCGAGAATGGCAAAATTATCCAATGGTGTGGGACGCAGGCATCCGGTAACTGTGCGCAGGGCGCTGTTTATGGCAGTGCCGATGTTATGACAGTGTGCACTGCAGCACCAAACAGGTGCACAGTACTCTGCTGAAGAGTAGACAAGGGCTAAGGCTGCTATACGCAAAGTGTCAGCCCTCGCCCCCCAGCTGTGGCCTGCCAGGCGCTTGAGTAGTGCAGCGTGGGATGTCATTTTCTTGCGCAGTGACACCAAATGGTGGCGGTATGTGTACGATCTGTCTAGTGTCACCCCAAGATATTCTGGTTCGGGGCAGAAGGTCAGAGGTTTTCCATTGTTCTGAACATGTAGCTCACGATCAGCTTCCCGATTGTGTAGGTGGAAAGCTGCCGCCAAAGTTTTGTTTTCGCTAAGTTTCAGTCGCCAGTTCTGGAGATAAGCTGAGAAAGTTTTTATGCCCTGGCTCAAGGTGTCTTCCAGGCTATATATATAACCGTGGGCTTAACTACTGTACTACAATTGAAAGCATAAATTTTATTGTAGCCTACCAAATTGTACGAAACTCAGCACATCAAAGACTATATGATTGTATTTATTTTTGCCATACAAGTTATATTTATGGTAATTTTAAACCGTTTTGCGACCCACTGTGAATGGTCTCGCGACCCAAATTTGGGTCGCGACCCACTATTTGCGGACCCCTGCTCTATTGAGATGAATTTTTAATTAAGTTGGCTAGGCCTACGTAAAGAACTACGAAAACATTTTGCGTATGCCTAGGCTATATATTGTAATTATCGACCAAGGATTTTTTTAATTTAACTTTTACTTGCCCTTTGAGACTCTGAAACAAACCAATACAAAGAAAAAGGAAAGTGGGGCTGAAGGGCGAAAGAGACGAGACTTGCAAGCAGCAGAAGCTGAAAAGTCAAGCAGACAAGCTTATGTCCGATTGATTTTGTCCAATAATTCACTTGGTAGTTGGCTACAGTAGACTATACACACACAGCGTCAGATGAAAAAGTAATAAGCCGCGTTGGCTAGTTTTTATATTAGAAATAACTTGGAAAGGCGCAATAGCGCAGCATTCTATCAAATTGATTAGCTCTGCAGAGAGAACAAAATTTGCATGACGAAACAATCTCTCGTGACTGCCTTTGAACATTATAAAACGGCAATAATACATTGATTTATTTTCTTCACGATTTGTTCATAAAATACTTGTATGCAATATTTAACTTAAATTGTTAAAAAGGGCGCACATTTAAACTTTGCCATGGGCGCCATTTTGCATAGATCCGCCACTCGTAGCAGTGGGCTACCGTGTCCGTAGGTTATGTTATTTTAAAGAAATAATAATAAATAAACAAACTGTTTACTCGTCAGCAACAAAATAATTAACCCTGGCTAGCGGACATTTGAAAAAAAATTAGCCTAGAAATTAATTTTTATTTTTGAAATTAAAATAATTTGTTTGTTCATCTGAACAAAAAAAAAATTGTTTGTTCATCAACTAATCCCACAAGTTGTACCAAACTGAAAGAATAACGTGAGCATTGACGCTCGAGCTGAAATGCAACAGCCCGCCGCATTTTGAAGTCTGTTCGGCAGCGTGATTCATGATCACTCACTGGAGACGACATGGGCATTGACGCTCGAGCTGAAATCCAACAGCGCGCCGCATCTGAAGCTTTTTTTTGCCGGCGTAAATTATTGCGCGTCCCGATGTATGAGGGTACGACATCGGGGGTACGACATCGGCAGGGGACGACATCGTCGCCACCCCTCTACAAGTATGCGAAACTGCAAGGATTAAGCTATGTAAGAAGCTTTCCCAGTCCGAGGATAAAGATTCAATCAATCAGTCACCGGACCGCTAAAATATTCAACTTGTCAAACTGGACTTTTGTTAAAATTAGTTGAGTACCATAACCCTCGGCTATATTGATAACTGCTCATTCAAATCAATAGTGAAATTGACAAATTCAATTAACAACTCTTTCTATAAGACTGTATTGTTTAATACTGCATAATATGCAGTGCATGTGTGCTTCTCTTTGTTTTTTGTGGTTGTGGCTGTGCTAGCTACAAGTACAGACATGTTGCATTACAATTACATGAACTACTGTTCAGGCAGGTAGTATTGACTCGATTTTCTCTTGTTTATGACTTCCTTGTTAGTTTCTATTTCGTTTTACTATTTTCGCAACGTACCGTAAGTTATCAATTCATGAAGATAAAAAAGCACTAGCAACACTACTATTATTATTATAGATGTCACCGTACCAACTTATTACAACTGCTGAGATCTGACATCAGAAAAGCTGGCCTGGGATCCCTGCTCAGCACACCACATCTCCATCGATTGCAAAACATCGCAAAGGACAAAACAGAATGGAGATCCTATCAACCTTGTTGAAAGACTGATCGAAGCCAGCGGATGCTAAACGATTTGGCTACACTGGCCAGTGCTTCCACTTTTACAAAGCTAGATTACCACTTGTATTACCACATTTGTCCTCAGATTACCACATTTTTTACTGTGATTTTTTTACCCGATCTTAACCGTACTTCGACTTACTTTTACATTAACACAGTGGCTATTTTTACCCACTTGTTGCCATAGTTACTATCAGGTGTTGTCAGAGTTAGGATTAAAGTTAGTAAGGGTTAAGGTAAGACTTAGGAATAAGGTTAGGGTTTTGATCTTTACCCAGAACTAAAGATTTTTCTAAAATGCAAGTTTTTGTTTTCAACAGCTTTAAACTTTTCGCAAATTACGACAAAATTCCTTATCCGGCAACGCTATTATTTGGTTATATTTACACTATATAGTGTAAAATAAGGCCTAAAACAACTACTTAGTTTATTAACAGAACGTCCGAAATAAGAAAGCAAAGTACCAGTAGCTAAGCCAGGAATTTTGAAAGGGGGGGTTTTGGCGGCCGCCGGGTTTCGCCTGCCGGCCTCTTCGCCAAAGGCGACACCCAGCGGCGTGGGGTCTGGGGGGCCTCCCCCAGAAATTTTTGAAAAATTACTTTAAATTTGGTGCATTCTGAGAGAATTTTCAACAACACTGTGGGTATAAATATTCCTGTAAAATGGTGCTGTCTGGTGGCATAGCAAAAGAATCAGATCACGTTTTCTTGGGCATTTTTCGGTAATAAAGCTAAGTCTCTATGTTTTCTTGTTGCTAACTCCTGGCTGAGATATTTGAATGTTTACTATTCGAAAAACTCGCTCTTTTAATGCATTTCGTTTAAAATTAGGCAAACTTTGTTTTAGAGACATAGAGACTGAAAGCATCATTCTCAATATCGTGACGTCACACGCGTGCCAAAGGGGGGGTTGTAACCCCCCCCCCCTTGGCTACGCCACTGCAAAGTACTGTACTTGACACCGCAGCTAGAATCTGAAAGACATATTGACGATGAATATGATCACATGGTCACCCTACCTTCAAAGTCAAAAGCCAGGACGCATTCCAAAATCAAACCGAAAACAGCGGAACATGCTAGTCACATGCTATTATAAGTAGTTTTTTGCATATCTGTTCGATTTTGGAGGACAACAGTTTTAATGCTCTTATTTATTGATAGTATTTTATGTCAAATTTTTAAAATTTATAATTTCCACATTTTGGCAACATTTCCACGCAAAATTTCCATATTACCACATTTTTACCACAAATTTTTCATTACCACAAGCATGATGAAAATTCCACAATTGTGGTAATTACCACAAAAGTGGAAGCGCTGACACTGGCGGCGGAGACAGTTACAAATTACAATAATAATAATAATTATTATTATAAAAAAAGACAAATCCTGATTTTTTTGTTATACCAGCGTTGCCAGATTTCTTTGAGTTTTATAGAGAGAGAGAAAGAGAGAAACCTTTTATTTTGTCTGTTGCGAGAAAAGTATACGGTACAAAATATAGACAATGCAAATAAAATAGCACCATAACTAGAATCTACAACAGACAGGAAGCAGCAAAAGGCTATATTAGTCATCGAGTCAGCTGCTTCCCGTGTTTTTAATGTGACAAATGTCAAACATCGGCATTACGTTGAAACCAAGATATGCGTTAAAACAGGATAAGCTTAAGTTCCGTAAAAAATGAAAACAAAAAGTTGTTTACTGCTGCGACAGTCAAGTGAATTCCTGTGGTTTTATTCAAATATCAAAAAAACCATGCCCTACAAAAGTAGTAAGTTATGAGAAAAAAAAAAAACTATGCATAAACAACAACTTCTAACTGCTAGCATAAAAGACGAAGCAGGAACACTAAAAGTAGGCCTAATCATAGTGTAGCGATCCATTATTTCATCATATAAATTCCCTTTCTTTAACTAAAATGAACCATCTCAAACCATGCGTAATTTCCTAAAGAATTGTAATTTTCCATTTAATCTGCTCCCGAAGTCAATAAGAAAAAGGGAACTGATGATTATAAAATGGTTTGTTCGTCCTTTGACGAGAGCTCTATCAAATCGGACCAACTCATATCAAACCAGCTCTATCAAATCGGACCAGCTCATATCAAACCAGCTCAGTTAGACCAGTTCAGCTCTCAGAAAAACATTAAATTGATGGTTTAGTTAAAAATGTAATGATTTGTAATAATGTTTTCCTGTTCTGTAATTTCACTATTCTGTAATGTTTAAATTCAATTTGTGTTATAGACCTACAATATTATACGAACACCTTCTGATAACTTAAAATTATAATTCGAATAACAATTGTGTGGAAATCAGTTCATGGAGTCAGACAGCCAGTTACCTAATAAATTAACATTTTAAACCATCGCTTAATATTCTCACGCGTAAAATAGGTATAACCACAATAGTATATAACTTTAAACCTTAACAAAATCAGTCAGTTTATAGGCCGACTTGAATACAATTAATAAGATGACAGCCGTTAATAAATAGTAGCCTACTTAGCACCAGTTCGTGAGTAGTAGGCCTAGGTCTACGTAGTATCAACAATGTTCAATCCGAAAAATTTGCGATATCACTCGTCAATGTTGTGGCAATAAAAACAGTCACAGACAAAGTTTTTTCATATAATAAATTTTAAGTTTTTTTGTGAAAGTTTTTATACTCGTAGCCCCTACTACTTTTGAAGGTAAATCATTCCATATTTTTGGGCCTAAGAATGTCAAACTGCCTTGGCCTTTTCTTGAGCTGACACTACGTAAGTGAAAGTTATTTTTTTGAGAAGCTCTCGTGCCATGGCAATGTACTTCAGTAATTTCCTTAAAGTAAGGTTCAAAGTAGCTTGGCAATAGCATATTTTTAAGTTTAAAGACAAATTTAGAAATTTCTATTTGATACAAGTTAGTGATGGGAATTGCTCTTCTGTTGCTAAAGGTTATTGTGCGAATGATTCGATTTTGCATTGTCGAAATTTTCTTGAGCAGTTTTTGTGTGCTTGAACCCCAACATAAAATGCCATATTGTATTATTGATCGTGCAAGAGCATAGTACAGTGTTAACATGCTTTGTTTGTTTGTGTAGTTTCTAATTTTATAAAATATTCCAGATATTATATTTTAACTTAATTCATTTGTTTTAATACCACCGTTTTAAACTGAAATTAAATGATTGAAGTTTGTTTGAATAAAAAGTATAGTACTGTACATCAATTACAGATAGGCTAATACTCACTATCACCTTAGGTCTACATGTTATTGCGCTCAATTGTATCTTTGTTTTTTTTCTACAAGTCGTGCGGTCACGCTGAACCGGTTTCCTTTATTTTTTATCTTGCGGTCTTCTGTGACATTACTGTACAATTCATTTTTTAACTTGCCTATGAAGACTCAAAGTAAAAAGTTCAGGAAACTTGTAATTTCTTTAATTTCTTTTCAATTTTATTTTTAATTGTTGGCGCGGACACGTAGTGAACGGCAAACTAACAAAAGGGAAACTCGAAAAATAACTAAAACGTAATTTACCGATGCTTGACATTTGTCACATTAAGAACAGGGAAGCAGCTGACTCAATGACTGATATAGTCTTTTGCTGCTTCCTGTCTGTTGTGGTACCTAGATGGCTATGGTGCTATTCTATTCATGTTTTGTATAATTGTACCTTGCTATTGTTGCAACAGACAAAATAAAAGTTTTCTCTATCTCTCTATCTCTCTCTCAGTGCAAGAGCCAACAGCCAAAATGGGTGGCTTCTCGTGCCCCATCCTGTGAGGAACATTTACACTCAAGCAGATGCCAAACGAAACTTGTCAACCAAGAGCCTCCACCTGGACAGAACAGCTGCGAGGGGCAATGGACAAGTTCAGACGCCCCACCATTCTGCAGATCAGCATAGAAGACTACACAACAAGCAAGATCAAAGTTATGGAGCAGGTTGCACATAACAACCGGGCACTCGCCATTATCCTCCAAGAGACACACTGCACTTCTGCAGATAGCCTAGCAACTAGCTATTTCCATCTACAGGGACAAACCCTGACTTGGCCTTTGCGAGTGTCGACAGCTCTTTTCCAGATAAACATGAGCTTGAGAAGTTCCCGCGGTCGTAGGGTACCGCGGTCGTAATAGTCAAGTGACAAGCATGTCATGTTCTGTCATTAAACGGGCCCTTCCATCTTTTTTCTTTGTCTTCTGTAAAAATCTCTTTCAGTTTCAAGCCTTGCCTCAGGCCGGAAAAATAGATAAAGGCAAATTTGACTGATTAGTGCAATAATTAAACGGGAACGTTTTTATAGCAGCAGTGTCTGAGTGGTTAGCGCGTTGGTTTTGCAGTCGAGAGCCTGCATGTTCGACTCCAGCCACCCGCACTTGCTGTTGTTTCTCTGGGCAAGAAACTTTACGATAGGCTAATTGCCTCTACCCAGTGGACCACCCAGGGCGGCACTTTCAGACTGCAATTTTTGATTTTGATTATAATCTGATAAAAAAATGCATTTCATTTTCACATGCTTTTTCTTGAAAGGGCGGCAACATCTGAATCCGCCCCGAGAAGCACATTCCCTAGCTACGCCACTGAAATAGGCCTAATAGCAGGGTTGAGAAAAACCCAGGTTTTTTTAAAAAAGCCCAACCCGCCCGGGTTTTTTTAAAAAAACCCGGGTTTTTTTGGGTTTTATTGGGTTTTTTTAAAAAAGATGCAAAAAAAGTAGATTCATGCTCATTTCACCTCAAAACTACTTTTTACGAGTGAAGTGCCTTTCACTCACAGTACATGCTTGCATAACTCAATAAAATAATGCACTAGGGCTGTTGTTGCTTGAATGTTGCATCATCCATTAGTTTCAAGATCAAGTTGGATGTTGCATCATCCACTGATTTCTATACCAAGTTGATGCTACCGTGGTAGAAATCACATTATTGCATCATTTGTTTAGATTTGAAGGCAAGGAGCATTTATGCCATCATGTTTAAATATTTTTTATCATTTATATATATATTATATATAGTAATGGATGAGCAATTGCGTGGCCAATTAGGCAAATGCTCTGAAACAGCCATGCGTTAGAATCCAGAATCTGTAATTGGTAAATAGCCTCCTAAATTGCATTTCACATCATATATACAGACTACAGTAGAGTAGTACTTTCACCAATTTAACTATAAGGCCTTCTTGCATAAATGAGTTTTAGTGTAGTATACACAAAGTGACATTAGGCTACTTGATTTTTGTGTACTGTGCAATATCCACTACGCTTTCAGTTTATTCTTGGAAATTACTTCACAATCACATCCTTAAGTCCTAATTTAAAGTTTGTTGTAAGTGCCTTGTTGTGTTTTTGTAAATTTTTTTAATTTTCCAATAAAAACTGGACAAATATGATGCTCTGGGTTTTTTTTATGTTTTTTTTTGGGTTTTTTTAAGTGGGTTTTATTGAAAAAACCCACCCGGTTTTTTTTGGGTCGGGTAGAATACCTCACAGAATACCTCAATATCCCTCACTGATGCTATAAAAGATGATTCAACTCTTATTGGCAATACCAAAAACACGCTGCTATATATACCATCATGCTTCTTATGCTTTTACATGTGCAAGAAATTAATTTATAAAACAAAGCTTTTTTAACTATTTTATCTTGATAATGAGCTGCCATATTGTGTATTTGTTTTGCAATCTATAGGCTACTTAATATCGTTGCTGCGAACACTTTATTTCTGTATAAAATCTGTAAATAATCCATGTTTTGATAGTCCATTACCTAATTACAATATGTGTGTGTTAGTTTGTTTTTGTGATGTTGTTAGGTTCAGTCGTGTTCTCGTTGCTTTAAGAATTGGCGCTTCAATTGTTTCAGCAACGAGGAGGCGACTGATTCTTAACTAATTCATCTAGGCTACTTGTTTTACAGTAGGCTATCAGGTTTGGTGGCCGTGCTTAACTATACTTATCGATGCAAATACCGCAATATTAGATCTTTTTATGCACGTCTTAAACCATTAAGGTTTTGCCACCTTTTCCTTTTGTTGGTTTTGTTACTGTATTTCTTTTTTACAATATCATTTCTTTTTGCGTTCTGACAAAGAAAAATAAATTGAATTGAATTGAATTGAAAAAAAAAACCCTGCCTAATAGTGATTGCTGGTTATTCTTTAGTTCTTTGTGTTTTTAGATTCATTGTTTTCAGTTAAAATTAGATTTTGAATTTACAATAAATATTTTTCCATGGATTTTTCCAAGAAACGTAAAGTTGAAAAAGGAGTGTTGCGAATTTAACAAAGATTGAATGCTCAGATGTTTTTTGGTTAGGCTTAGCCTATACTGTAGTACAATTTTATACCATAACGGTACTCTTTCTTGCCGTTTTTCATTTATTTTGCCTTATTAGTTGTTAGTCTTTTCCATCAATTCTTTAAAGTAGCAAGAGTGAAACGTTTTTCATTCTTTTGCACCTTCATCATTTGATTTTTTGTGCTGTTTGCTTTCAGCTTAACTAAAGAGGATCTAGCTGCCAGCTGACAGAAATAAATTTTTAGCTGTTTGTGACTCAAGAAATTGAGTAAGTTATTAATAAGGATGCTTTAAAACAATTACCCATGCAAATAACAATAAAACAAGTAACCATAAAGTAACTAATCCATAAAATCCAAAATTAATGGTTGTCTATGCACAGCAACATTTTCGAGATAGGCTATATTGATTGATTGATTGTTTGAATCTTTATCCTCGGACTTGGAAAGCTTCTTGCAGAGCTGAATCCTGGCAGTTTCGCATAGCCTGTTTGGAGAGGTTTGTTTGGTTTTGAATCCTTATTCTCGGACTGACAAAGCCTTGATACGTTATTTCTGGTAGTTTCGCATACTTGTTTAATGTAGAGGCTTTTGACGCAGGGCCGGTTACCGAGATTGACAGAATAAAATTTCCGACTGTGACACTGTGTAAGTGTTGTTGCCATGAATTATTCCACCCTTTTGGTGCCGCTGAATGGAGAGCAGTCCTAAGAATACGTTGCTCAAGCGCACACCTCAAGAGTCGAATCAGCGCCGCTTGATCTTGAAGCTTCGTCGTCCGCGAAATCATGCGCGAACCAACTGAGCTATCCGGGCGGACTAGGGTTTAAATCACTGACGCAAACCCGGTTGCAAAATATTTTTCCACAAACTTTTTGCTACTTCGCATAGAGTTTGTATTACGGGTAATACAGTTTGAATGTAACATTTTTCGTTGGCGTGTTTGGTTCAGTGGTTTAATCTTTTGCCTTATGTTCGTGAGGACAACGGTTCGACGCCTATCGAAGTCAATTTTTTTGTTTAAATTAATTTTTGCGTTGCACAAAAGCTTTTCAAAAAAAGTAGGGTTAGGGTTAATGGGTTTAGGGTTAATTCTTAATCAATTCGGAAAATCTTATTTTTTGAGTGACCAGAATCAATTTCTTTTCTCAACTTTTTCAAACTTAACTAGACTAGGTGTGTCTCCAGGCTTCGTTATTTTTCAAGTTCAATGTTTAGATTTGGACCTGAGGGCGAAAATTGGCTGCTGACTTTGAAAAATTGGTAAAAACAGTTACGCGCGCCTGGCGGTAACCAGTAATGGCTACACTTACAGAAATATGCAAATGAGACAAAAACTTCTTGGAAAAAATTTCGCGGCCCGGTCACCAAGATTGACAGAGTGAAGTTTCCGATTGTTGAAGTCTTGTTGCCAGGAATTATTCCATCCATCGGATGCCGCTGAATGGAGAGCAGTCCTTAACGTGCGTTGCTCAAGCACACATCCCGAAAGTCGAACCAGCGCCGCTTGATCTTGAAGCTTCTTCATTCCAGAAGTCACGTGCTAATCAACTAAGCTATATGGTCTGTAAAAGCGTAGTAAAAACGATTATTCACATCTAACCATTTACTAGCATCATTAACTACAGAGCGTGAGCCTGCACACAAAAAATGTAAAAATGGCTGCCAAGTATCAAATAGGTTTAGGTTATTTATAGATTAAAAGTAAGCACATGCGAGAACACTCGAAAACACCTGCCCCTGCATCTTTCTTGCAGCCAAATTTAAATATTCTGACGTCACCACGAGTCACGTGAATTTTAACAACACTCAACAGTCAACACAAGAGAGAACCGAATGAAAACAAACATGTGATGTTTAAGGTTGGTTTTGAATCTTAATTTTGGGACTATAACAAGCTTTCTGAGTAGTGGGTCCGATGCTGTGTCTTCGTTCTTTCTTGTAATATAGGTATGGATAAAATGTGCTAAATTCCGGATTTCACAGAAACCTCACTAATGTAATTTTGGAGTTATTCTAGTAGTAGAGATTAAGTTTCACATTTTTTTTGCAAGCAAAAGTAATGTTTTAAGAGAATTTAGCCAGTCAGTGATTGGATACAGGCTAACATATTTATGTTACTGGTAATAAAAACTCTTTCTTGAAGGTTGAGTGCACCGAATCCGGATGCAACCTAGTTCGTACCCTGAGAAGATCGAATAAAAAAAGCCCAAGTTGCTGATTGCAGTTTCCCGTAACGAACAAAAACTCTTAGGATCATTACTGGAAATTTTAAAATGTTTGCGGAAACTGCGGAAAAACAATTCTATTTTTTTCTCGATCTTTTCAGTTTGTTTGTTTGCGGAAACTCTGATCAGCGACTTTGGCTTTTTTTTAACTTTTTTCTCTCGATTGTTTCCTAACCCTAACCCTTTTTTAAATGTTTGCGGAAACTGCAATCAGCAACTTCGGCAAACTCTTAGGATCATTACCAGAAATTTTAAAATGTTTGTGGAAACTGCGGAAAAACGGAAACTGCGATCAGCGACTTCGGCTTTGTTCTATTTTTTTTCTCGATCTTTTCAATTTGTTTGTTTGCGGAAACTCCAATCATTGACTTCGGCTATTTTTAATTTTTCCTTCTCAATCTTTTTCTAACCCGACCCTAAACCCTAACCCTTTTAAAATGTTTGCTGAAACTGCGATCAGCGAATTCAGCAAACTCTTAGGATCATTACCAGAAATTTTAAAATGTTTGCGGAAAAACAGAAACTCCGATCAGCGACTCTGGCTTTGTTCTATTTTTTTCTCTCTATCTTTTTAGGGGGGGGAATTTTAAAGTGTTTGCTTAAACTGCGATCAGCGACTTCGGCTTTTTTAAATTTTTTTTCTCGATCTTTTCAGGGTACGAACTGAGGGTACAAACTGTTCAGGGTACGAACTAGGTTGCACCCACCGAATCCAGTGACTGGTGGCCATTCAAAATTTGCATTTGATTACCTATTATAATACCGGTAGCTTATCAATACATGTTAGCTTAGGGAAGATGTATGGGATTGCTCACTAAAAATAAAGGTGAACAACTGAAGGGCGATAACAATATTACAATGTTTGATGTTGTAATGTTATTGAGGTTTGCTGCCAAATACTGCCAAGGCCTGCATCACTGATTCAAAGCCTCTACACAAGTATGCGAAACTGCCAGGATGAAACTAGCTACAAAAAACTTTTCCAGTCCGAGGATAAAGATTCACTTAATCAAAATGTGTATCGCTAGAATAAATGTATGGAAGTTTGTAATGCCGTGACATGTTTGTTTGTAATTATTTAACTCATGAATAAATTCTCTAGGTAGTATTGACTCGTTTTTCTTGGTGTTTCTTCTCTTGTTTATGACTTCTTTGTTGATATTCTATTTCTTTTTTTGCTACGTAAGTTATCATGAAGGTGAAAAAGCACTGCTGTGCTTGCAACACCATTATTATTATTATGACAATGCAATGATAGACTGCCAGGGTTAAGGTTTGAGTTTTACTCTCTGTTATGGACCTTAAAAAAAAATCTCTAAATACAAGTTTACAAGTATTTGTCGTCAATAGCTTTGAAGTTTTCTAGATGATTAGTAGATGCCACTGAATGGAGAGCAGTCTTTAACGTGCGTTGCTCAAGCACACACCTCGAGAGTCGAACCAGCGCCGCTTGATCTTGAAGCTTCTTCCTTCCAGAAGTCACGCGCTAACCAACTGAGCTATCGGGGCAGATACAAACAAAATCAATTCGTATCACTCATTTTCCAGATGTTTTGATACAATTATCCGATTGATGAGTTTAATCAATTTGTTCAAGAAGAAAGGTTTATATATATATATTGTATTGATTATTATTTAACAAAAAAGAAAAAAAAATATTGTTTTTGTCCGTATTTGCAACCATTTGTTTTCAAGGATCTGTGAAAATCGTATTTTGTGATTGCTATTTCAATTCTAAAATACTTCCTAATACCACTGTCATTTCGGCAGGATAATTCTGCGCGATCCACTTTATAAAACAGTTCATAAAAAGTGCGTGGTGAATAATGTGATGATAGCAACAACATGCAGGTCCTGATAAAAGCACTTCTCATTGAAATATTTATTTTTATGCTGTTCGAAAGTCAGGATGCCATTTTGATTTTTAAAAACGTCATTTCAAAGCCAAAAAACAAGTCAAATAGGTAGCGTAAAAGATAGAATTTACACAAGTTGTGATAACATTATTAATAAATTTACTGTTAATTTTTTTTCTCTTAATATAATTTCAATTGCAAAATATTTACAAATTTGTGAAGTGTACACAATTACGTTGGTGGTCACAAATACGCACATCGACCTTATGTTGCATTGAATTGTATAATTGTGTTCTGCTGAATAGATTTGTGTACTTGGTCAGCTGACTTGTGCATTTGGCGCACATAAGCAAGTTATGATATGTGGCATTTATTAATCAAGTAGCTTAATGGGTATAATTATAAGCAGTATCGTAAGCATCTATTGCTGAACTGTTACCTTTTATATTATATAATTATAATATATACTTCTAGACTATTTTTTAATAGTTTCTATCCATTCTGACTTATTTCAACAGTCGATAGTCATTTTAGCAGATCTGTTATTTCTATAAACCTACTTCACTTCATATTCGTAAAACAGCACCATTGTGATGGATCGAATATTTGGAAAATCTAAACCCAAGGCTCCGCCTCCCACACTAACAGACTGTATATCAAGTGTAAGGGCTAGGTTTGGTACTACTACTAATAAGATTTTATGATAAAATTTATTTTCGAAAAAAAACACAGATAAATAGTTCTACATCAGCTGTATCATGTAATTTTTATTTATGTTAGAAGTGAAAGTTTATATTTGTAAAATCATTGGTACCGGTACAGTTAATATTTATTAGTATGGGCAATATTTTTGACTGTGCTCACAGGAACTACCATTTTTAGTGACCATGACTGTTACATCTTCTGGTACGGTATGATATTTCTTAAAAGGCTTTGAATCAGAAGCTAGTAATTTCACATGCTACACACAATTATTGTGTCATGCAACGTTTGAAAGAACATCAGTTTGACCACTGTATTAGAGCACATAGCTGTACCCCAACATAATTCCTAATTGCATGCCAAATTAATAGAAGCACATGACTTTTTAGTAGTTTGTTGTTGCATCTGCAATTGCATTGTACTATATGTTGTCACAATGGGTGCAAAATAAAACACAACTGTTATGTTATTAGGTTGATGATCGAACAGACTCTATTGAAAAGAAGATTGCAAAATTAGATGCAGATCTTTTAAAATACAAAAATCAAATGAAAAAGATGCGCAATGGGCCAGCGAAAAATGCTGTAAAGCAGAAAGCAATGATGGTTCTTCGTCAAAAAAAAAGGTAAAGTTGATGATTGATGATCGTGGATTATATGTTGAAAATATGTAGTATCAAAGAGTGATGCAGAATTAGGCTACATGCGATCACCAGCCCTGTAAGTCTTGTTTGCAATTTCAGATGTTTATTTTAACAAAGTCTTAATCCGAAGTGCTAATTTACATCGGCTGGCTATATTGTCGTTTTATATCGACTCAATGTTGTTGGACATTG
This sequence comes from Aplidium turbinatum, assembly GCF_918807975.1. Lineage (NCBI taxonomy): Eukaryota > Metazoa > Chordata > Ascidiacea > Aplousobranchia > Polyclinidae > Aplidium > Aplidium turbinatum. Next base: position 15,546,537 of record NC_137480.1, on the reverse strand, counting down.
AATCGTTGTTAAAAAGGAGAACTAGATTAGGTGATCCGAGGGCATAACCGAATAAATGGCCAGGTTTTATGAAAGGCGGTATGCAGTTGAAACAATTTACTGAGCTGCGAGCAGTTGAAACAATTTCGTGTCGTCAGATGGTCTTGCAATACCGTATAAACAATTAGGCCTAGATTGTTTCAAGGCCTGGATTGTTTTAAGGCCTGGATTGTTTCTTGATTGAATATACTGCACAGTATTGCTTATTAGATTTTTATTTAAAATAAGCCATTCCTTGTGCACACTGCACAGTGAAAAGCAACTTGTCTGCATGTGATTCACAGGTAATTGTATTGATCGATGACTGGATTTGGTAACTGGGATTCTTATAATTGGAAATGAACTGGAAAATTCTGTTCCAAGAAATTTTGATGTGATGAGCGGTTGCTTATATGAACCTCGGACACATTTGACCAAATTTCACTGCATTTCTGATGACTTTGTTATTTTGAAGATATGAATCTCAAAGAGATGGCATGATGCAACAGAGCTTCAACATGGAACAGACAAATTATTCTTTACAAACAATCAAAGATACACAAAGCACAGTTGCAGCCATGAAGACTGGTCTCAAGCAAATGAAAAAAGAACACAAGAAAATTGACCTCAACCAGATCGAAGTATTTTATTTTGTTGATTTGGTTTGTGTGACTAGTCGTTGTTTGTAAACTTCAAAGTAAATCTTTGTTCAACCGTATCCTAACTTTGGGGCTTGATAATCGTTTTCCTTTGTAAATGGCTCCATATCTCATGTCATGTTATCATGCAGGACTTGCAAGATGACATGGAAGATATGCTTGACATGGCAGATGAAGTACAAGATGCCCTGGGAAGAAGTTATGGGATGCCAGAGCTTGATGAGGGTGACTTAGAAGCAGGTTTGTGCGTTTATTCAAATCAAATTGAATCAATGTAAAAAAAATTATTCTAGCTGAATACTTTCACTTCCAGAGCTGGATGCATTGGGCGATGATATGTTTGAAGATTCCTATTTGGAGGATACTGTAGCAGCTCCTAATGCACCTTCTGATGCGATTGGAGGAGAGTCATTGCCTGCCAACCAGGTATGTTTGTTGAAGCTATTACTGTACTACTTAGCTTGTTTGATTTTTTAACTTGTTAATTAAAAATTAAACTCCAGAGTTTTGTACATATTCCAATTCGCACACTTTACAAACGTGTATAGAATAAAGCGTTTGTTATGCTTTTCAGAGGTGGGCATCCGCTAATATAAACATAGCGCGCTACCCGCTACCAATCGATAAAAGTAACGTGCGCTACCGCTACATTTGTCTTTTTGCGTTTGAGGCCGCCGCAGGTCACGTTGTTAAATCTAGGCACAACGGCCAATGGATTGTGTGTTAGCTTAAACTGACACAGGAAGCACTTTGTGAAGTCAAAATGGCCTTGAAAACGAATGGTATCATTCGTTTACGCTGTTATTTCAATGTCGTTATAGAAGACACGTTCTTGGTGAAATTTATTTTTACGCATCTTTCAAAAACATGAGCCCATCGAAATGCGAGTCGTTGTCCTGCCCGATTTGGCTTCAGCACGTCTTTTTCAACGGAGAAAACTATCACCATCGCAGTACTGGAAAGAACGGCGTTTTGTATTTAATATAGAGACGTTATAAATCGGCAATAGGAAAGCTCAAGGACTTGCTTCTGTAGTAAAAAAGATCTCTATAATTGACTTTTCTTTCAGCACCGAGTACCGACGTTTAAAGCCATGGCACCAGCACAGTCAACACCAACCACTTCTTCCTCGGAGTCGTGATTGGCGTTGGTGTCTCTCTTGTCGGTATCAACGTGGCTTGATGTTTCCTGCAATAGTCAAAAGATTTCTGCTTTAACTTTTTCACGCATTGTTTCCATTAAAAATCTCCAATAACGAGTCTTCTGTTCACTTTTTATTATAAAGTAGCGGAAGTGCGACTCAAAGAAATGTAGCGCCTTGAAAAATTGAAAAACTACATTAAAAAAACTAACTAACGCTACATTGAAAAAAATAACGCCGCTACTCCAACAAAAATATAGCGATGCTACCGCCACAAAAAAGTGGCGGTGCTACTGCCCACCTCTGAATTATCTGTATGCATCAATATGTAATTATAATTCAGTGGGTTTGTCTTAATTGAGTAGTTTTCTGATAGTTAGTTGAGCTGAAGTTGCTAGTACGTGTTAAAGTTTTAACATATATATATTTTATTTCTTTGTTTTGTTGGCCTTTGATCAATGTGTATAGCCATTAGTGTGGAATTCTGCAATGAGCAGCGTACTGTTCATAAGAGAAATCAAAGGCTATAGTGGAAGGAGCGTCACCCCACAATCGAAGGCCAGTCTCCGCATCAGCCTACTAGCACAGTGATGTCAGGGAGTGGCTGTTTGACTTGAGGACCTAGCAAGAGCACTTCCCAGCTTCCCGTTGCTATGACACTAATATTATGCATCTCATTTGTTTGTGTATATAGTTTATATTATATATAGTTTAACTTTTTTCCAGTTGTGTTTGCATTTAATAGTATGTTTATAGTAAGTATATAACGTTCGCGTTTTGTCGCTTCTATCTTTTTCTCGACCTTTGCTATGTTGACGTGTATTGTTTTTTTGATATGATGGTCAGAAATAAAAAACAACTGAACTGAACCGTTTACTCCCGGCAACCAATAAATTTATACCATACTATGACTATATATATTATAGAATACTAATGCTATTTTAAACCTTCAGGAAGGAGTTGCTGTTGATGAATTTGGACTTCCTCGACTTCCAGCGTGATATCCAATCTTTTCAAACACACCTCTTCGCTAAAAATTAATGCTTTCACGTTTCCGTAATGACATGATGGCCAGGCAATACAGGCATATTTTTGTTTATTTGTTGTTTTGTCTGTTTCACATCAAGCAAGCTTTACTGATTTTTGAAGAAAGGATTTGTCGGTTTTATGGAGCCAGCTACACTTCGTGCTTTCGTGAACGCATTTAATAAAATAACTGCCTTGGATGACTACGCTGTAAGAGGAGTTTAACATCGATTACATAACTACCAGTTTCACTTCTTTAAAAACTTTAATCTTTATTGTGGTATATACAATATGTGTGATTGTATACGGCCTCTACATGCCACGTGTAATTGTATTGCATCAAATAGATTCGTTATGTAGAATCATCGATGCATAATATCTGTACTGTTTTTACCTTGATTGGCCACTGCGCAATTGTATTAAGTTTTTGCTTTCTTGCCCGTGTGAAGGGCTTTCAATGAAAACTTCCTTGTTTCAGGTCATCTTTTTGACCGTCGAAAGCTTTGCTTGAGTAAGATAAATGTCGCACATCAACAAAATGTGCAAAAAGAAAGCTTTTAAAAAGTGTTTTGTTTCAATAAGTGTTATGTTTGTTTACTATTCATTTTATATTTGTACTTGCTCAACGTATCACAAATAACATTGCGATAATGGATTACGTTGGGGTGTTAGTGACACCGAGTGGTAGATTTCGGCCTTCTCACACAACCCATACAGTAAAATTAGTCGTTTTTACATTGATTCAACATCTGCGGACGTTAAATTAATGTAAAAAAACGACTGATTTGCTATCTGGGGATTTGTAACACGAGTTTTCTGGTTGTGACGTACATGCATCAGATCTTTGGTCTTTTTTCTAAGCTTTATTGTGGTGTGTTGGATCATTATGCAGTACTGCAGCATCGTTAAATAGATCGTTTTTTGAAAATATTGCTCAGAATCCCATCTTTTAAAATGAGATGACGCCGTTTATGTTGGTCTATTTTAAAACATTTTAAAGAAAATACGAAGCCTGGTAGTTGCGGTCTTAGGATTGCAGACTGGCGTGATTCCTGTTTTTTGAACAACTTTTCACTTGAAATAGCCTAGCCTACCATTGATTCCGTGGTCATTCTTTACCTCGTAATGCTTGCAAGCTCCGCAGACAATCTTTCATACCAAAGTAGTATTCCAATAAAACCTTATTGCTAAAATATAAACTCAACTTCTGCATGCGATAACTTTTATTGCAAAATGTCTTCAGCATTATTTTATTCTGCCGTGATGGCGGTATTGGTACAATATACGTCTCCAGACGCTAAACAATGTAAAAAGGAAAAGTTGTGCCGACTGCGTTAAAGTATAAGCCCACTTAAAGGTAGTCTTGCATCACACTCCACAGATTCATTGTTTGAAGATTTGTTGTAGACTTTCACGACGTTTAATCCACTGTGGAAATATTAATCTATGATTAATTGACTGTTAAAAGCTAAAATTGATTTAAATCCGTGATTAAATACCAGATTTATCATTAGCATGCCAAAATGTCTGCTTCTATTCCACTCTCAAGAGACAATCGTCTTTGCTCGAAGACGAAATTGTTGTTAGCTGCAGTAGCCTATTTTACTGATTTGAAAATAAAATTCATCAAGTTTAGCGGACCTGTCAAAACAGAAACTTGACCTGCTTACGGCTTAAATCAATATATTGTTTTTTGAAAATAACCTGCAACCTGCCAATTGAATTACATACCATCGTAAAGTTTCAAATGAAATTCGACTTACCAGGCAGAACACATGAAAGCTCATTTGATGGAAACCAGCAGCAACCCATCTCTTGACAAGCTATTTCTGTTGCACCTCCACATTCTACTCGGTTTAGACTTGCATCACAATTGGGTTTGCTTTTTTCCTGCAATGTATGGTTGATTTTTCATAAGGGCCTATCTGCATGTAGCCTATTTTTCTGTCTATCATATGGTTACTAGAGTGTTGGACACCATTTTGGGCACCGCAAATGTGAAAGCTTAATTATTGTAACATGCGGTTTAAAATATTTGGTGCCTGATAGCTTCCTAATACCAGCCCATTTTTAGGGCTGGTATCGGACTTCGTAAACCTGCCACTGTTAGGTTGGTCAAAAATTCACATACTTTGCTGTTTTTGTAAGTCTTTTGATTTGAGAGCTTTTCACGTCTGGTAGTGTCTGCTACTCGAAGACTGACGAAGTCACTTAGCTGTTCTGTGAATGTAGTTTTAAGATCACTGTTACGTTTAGCTTGCAATTTTTCCAAGAACCAAATTTATTTTCATCTAAAGCAAGAACAACTTGAAATAGTGTAGTGTTCAAACTCTCATGGAATTAATCGTTTTTTGACCACTAAACAGGGATTTGCAAAACAGTCAGCCCCGCTTAATAGAACCATCTGCTTAGTGCTTATTTTGACCATTGTTTGATGGTTCCAAATCCATTTTTCTGCACAATTTTCTCCCCTTAATAATTGGACGACTACTCCGCTTAAACGGACCAAAATTCGCCTCACGAAAGTCTACAGGCCAAGTTTAACATTTTTGCTTCATATGTAAAGTGGGGTACGACGTTACATATATAAAAACTTACAGCGGCTTTGCGACGTTGCCTAACATGCATCGTATCACGTGAGCAAAAAATCAAACGATGCATAGTTGCAGTCTTCACCATCCTATAACGCTTGAGCTTATTTAAGTTGATGACAAAATTTTTTTGTCTCCGTATGAAATAGCTCTGTAATAACTTTTCCCTGAAGTTTAACAACTTACCCCACTATTGAAAAAAAGTTAAAAACCACTCGTTGATTTTAATTTTAGTTTACAAACAAAGTATTCAATGTTCTGAAAAACACCCATCAACAAACGATACACTAAAGCTCTGAGGCCCAACAGGCAAAATTTTTGAAATCGAAGGTAACCTATAGTTTGACCAGCAGATGGAAAACAAACAAAAATTAACTTTTTGCCCGTTTTACCCTACATATGTTTAACTTTAGGACAATGAGTCGATGTTATGTTGCTGTGTTCTCGAAAAACTATTTTAAAGTAAAAGCAATAGAAAAATAACGCATGTCATCAGATTAAATGTCATCTAACGCAATTCGATTACAGTTTCTGATATAATACTGAATGTCGACCTGTGTAGCAGAATAAATGCAGGCTATGTTTTAGCACCTAAATGAAAATGGCTAGGCTACTAAAATTCCCATAAATCGAAAACTAGAAAAAAAACAGTAATAAGTTATTAAATTTTTTCTTTTTCACTTTATAAAGTGAAAAACCAGCCTTCGTCAACTTCAAAGAGGGTGTTAGCTGACATTAGTGCCGTGGGCTAGCAATTAGTTTACTTTTGTCAATTAGGCCTACTAAAAATGAAGCAAAATTCGTGAAAAAAATAGTTTTTCCAGCTAATAGCTCCTTTTGGCTTGTCTCTCGGAGTGGTCCAATTAAGCGGGTTGATAAAAGCTTTGTCGTTTAATGCCTTGAGTATAGGCTAGGCCTACGTTGGAATTGAAGTTGCTTAGGCGACAAGTTTATCATTAAATCAGTTTCTTTTTTGTTGGGATAACATTTTGCTTTATTTTGACATCATTGTAAAATTTGTTTCCTGTTAAGGCTATGTTTGTTTTAACGTGATTTCTTTTTGACTTACCCTTAAGTACAGACTCAGGCATTGTTTCACGCACCGAAGATGTAGGTGCAACCCGTTGTTGTTGTAGTGACATCAGCAACACTAATCACAAAAAGTCTATTACTATTAGGCTAGTAGCCTACATTACTAAACTTTTAGGCAGTGTTGTACGCGTCAATGAAATAAATTGTCAGCGTCAGCGCAAATCGCCTAAAAACTTTACGGCGTAAAGTACTGCATAAGCTCTTAAAAAAATTGTCAGCGTCAGCGCTAACTTCTAGCGCTATTTTAGCTAGTGTCTCACAAAACGGAAGTATTGCAACCAAGTTTAGGCGAACAATGGCTATAAATAAAGAGCAGGTTTTATGTTTTGAGACTGTATTGTAATTAGCTTATTAGTTATTTACTTGTAGAAACACAAGCATTTCAAAACGTTTTGTCTGACAATCTGCTGCGTTTGGGACGCATAATTTCCTTTCCAAGTGAAAACATGTGTTCCACAGTAGCGCTGAATGGTATTGGTGTGTTGTATTTCAAGAACAAGTCTTGAAAACGTTTACTCGGAAAGGGATCACCAGTGGCGTAACTACGCATTGGATCTTGTGGATAAATCCAGGGGCGGCAGGTTGCTAGAGGGCGGAAAAATGTGATAACGTTTTAAAGTTTAAACGAACAAAGACAGTCACATTAATTTATTCTCGGAGAGACTCAAACTTAAACGACCTAAGTTCACACTGATCTAAGTGAAGCCAAAAAATTAAGCAAGTTATGCCTATAAACTAATTTGCAACTTTTTAGATTGTGCCTCGCCATGTGGTATTTGTGTCGATTTAATGATACTCGATGCTGTTGAAGTAATGATAGAATGTCGGTGGTAACTTGTAAGCTATAGCATTGTTGAGTCAATTTAGCTTTGGTAGTCAAGTTCAGATTAGTTTTCAGTTTATTTCACTTTCGGGAGGAGACAGGAATGGACCGTGCATCATCGAGTCAACTGCCCCCTTTACCATCTGTCTGTGGTAGATAGACCGGATTCCTCCATCTTCATGTGTAAAGATGGGTTAGGTTTATAAAAGGTTTAAAGTTTCAGGTCTGAAATAGATCACTTTAGCTTAACTCAGCATGTTTGCAATTAGGGTTATTGCTTTAACTTATGTGCTGCAGATTCCAGAACAAAATTTAGCCTAAGTTGCAATTTTTTTAAGTTAATTTTTGCCTATTACGAGAGTAAAGAAATTGAAGATTTTTTTAGAAATAAAAAGAAAGCTAGAGAAGAGGAACTAAAAATAATGAAGGAGCCATTTTGAAGTTCGTAAAAATTACCTCTGCTAAAAATACAGAAGAGATTAGCACAGTAAATCTCTACTTAAAGTTGAGACGGAAGAAGAAGAAGTGTTGGCCACCTCGAGCAAAACAATAACAAAGTAATCATTGAAGGAAGTCAGCCTGTGAATGAAACAATGTCAGACAAAGATAAAACAGATGCTATCTATTATTCTCATAACGATGTGACTACTTGGCCAGAAACATTAACTTATAACATAAGAGTTGAGAGGAACAAACTAGGGCCCGAAAAGTTTCAGAATAAAGAAGGACCATTCAAGCCAGCGATTAGAGTAATTAAAGGAGACAAGGACTCCTTCAGCTGACTGAGTAAGAAGTGGTTTTATTTTGAACTTTCAATAAAATTAAACAAAACTGGTTTAATTCTTCTGTTGTGTGGAATTTTAATCAGCTTTTACGACGGTGTCAAGAGGGGGTAGGGGCGGCGTTTCGTGCAAAAATCCAAGGGCGGCATATTGCCTTGCTACGCCACTGGGGATCACTAGTCGAAGCGTGCTGTGATGGTTTAGCATAATTATATAAATCTTTTAACGAGATTCACTGCACTAACAGCGCTGTTTTCAAGGGTACCGTATACAGCTCTAGAAATAATGTTTCTTCAACCTCCGCGATGACATTCATTGATTTTCCTCTTTCTCTCTTTGATCCCTCGTTCTCGATACTGCTCACGATATGAGTGATCACCATTTGGCGAACTTCTTCCGCTTGTATATTCCAGGTGGCCATTCCAACCAACCCGAAAACGGGTAATTCGGATGAGTCGCAATGGCCAGAATACATCGTGAAACTCTGATTGTGAAACGAGATTTTCCATGAAAACAAAAAATGACGCATAGCGCTTGACGCTTAAAATCGGCCAAATAGTTGACGGCGCTATCACTTCCGTCAACTAAAAAATAAATTAACGGCGCTAGCCTCAGCGTCAACAAAAAGTTGACGGCGTCAACGTACAACACTGCTTTTAAGTTATATTAGAAGTTCACAATTATAAGCCTGTAAACGTGACAGGTTGTGCTGAAGTGCATAACCTACACATAATAAATTAATTTGCGCTAGTTCGACTCTTGTGATGTGCGCTGAAGCAGTGCACGTCACAAACAGCTTTTAGAACCTAGCAGAAAAAATAGTTTACAAGCCATTACAAGCTTAAACTTTTGGTGACCGGTCTGCTTCAGGGGTAAAACTTCTGTTCTGATTGAGTTAAAACACTATCCCATTTATCTGAAACGTTTTCTGGTTTTTGCAAAACGACGATAAAAAGTATTGAAAAAAAATTTCCGCATAGATTAAACATTTTGTTTTTCTCACATTATATAGTCTATCAGAAAAATTCATTTAATTATGTTTTCACTACGGCTTTTTAACCTGAATGATCGCTAGCTGACAATACTTTTTTTCCGAAAAGTTTAATATTTCCCTAGAATGGAGGTGTATCAACTGGCCTTCCGTATCAACTCCCTCGCCCTTCCCCATCATCGAGCACCAAATCAGGACAGTTTTGAGAAAAACGCACTGTACCGATATCCAAAGAATACGAGGCGGTTTCTTCAAGTTCCCGAGCCTCAGAAATTATCCCTTCCAAAGTAACTCCCGTTTTCCCTGTCAAAGCTATTAGTCAGCCTACTGTCGTAAGAACTGAGCCAAGATATTTTTTACCCTTAAGTTTATTGCTACCAGAGGTGGGCAGTAACTAGTTACAAAAGTAACTACTACAAAAGTAACTACTACAAAAGTAAAATTTCAATACAAAAGTAACTTGTAACTGTAACTATTGAAAAAGTGCTAAAAGTAACTAGTTACTGTAACTAGTTACTTTTTGAGTAACTGTAACGGTAACTTCGTTACTATTTTCCAAAAGTAACGAAACGCGGTAACTAGTTCTTATTTTAGCACTTTTTCAATAGTTACAGTTACAAGTTACTTTTGTATTGAAATTTTAGTTTTTAATTGCCGTTTATTTCTCTACATGTGTTTGTGTCTTGCTTAGTGCGTGTTTGCTGCGTTTTGCGCAATAATGCATTTTTCTCGCAGATGTATCGGCGCAGCACTGCGCATGCGCGGTTCTACTTTTGTTTTGTAGTCTGGTGGAAAAGGGTTGCCATATTGGCGAATTTATCGCTAAAGTCCAGAAATCTGGCGATTTTTAAGACGTTTAGCTTCATATTTAGGCTATGATTTGGCTCTTTTTTGGCGATTTTTGATAACTGATTTGGCTAAATTAATTGTTCTTGGCGATTAATCAATATGTACCAAAGACAGGCAAGACACAACAATACAACAGGGTTGAGCATTATAATAATATATTTTACATATTTACAAATGAGTTTAACAGTCAAACGTTTTCGGTTTAACTTAAGCCCTCATCATCATCAAGAAACACGCAGCGATTAAAAGCAATTTGTTGATGCTTATAGTCAGTTACTTAGTTACCTTCAAGAAGTTGAAATTTATTGCATTTAGTGTAACGCTTGCAATGCCTCTAAAAAGATTGTCTGACATTAAAACCAGCAACAGCATTGCTGATTGCTTGTCGTTGGTGGACGTTCTTGTGGAAGCAATGCAAACAAGATTTGGTCATTGGTTTGAGGACAGCGACTTTCAGCTTACGACTGCATTCTACCCACAATTTAGACTTATCTGAGTTTAATGCCTGATCATTAAGCGACACTGCTGAATTGAAGACCAAAATAAAACAGAACATGCTTCAAGCAATTGAAGAAGCAAACTGCTCTGCTGAAGAGGGGAGTATAGCAGCGACACTGAAGTGGATGGTGGTAGATAGAGCCACGGAGGACTTTTTGCACCACTTTACGCAAAAACCAAGAAAAGAAAGCAATGCGCGTTGAATCTGTTACAAGAGTATTTGGAAGCGGACCCTGAGGACAAGTTAAGCGGATCCAGATTCACAATCGGACCAATGAAAAAACTGTTTTAAAAACATAACACTCCCATTCCGTCAAGTGCTGCAGTAAAAATATTGTTTTCATTGCAAGCACTTGTTCATCACCAGACTTTATTCGTTCATCCCCGACGCCGACACACGCTCCATCGACCTGACACTACCAATACAGGCATGGGTGCGCCTCAACCGTCTCCGTACGGGCGTCGGGCTTTTCCGTTCAACCATGCACCAATGGGAAATGGCCTCTTCCTCCTCCTATGAATGTGGTGCCGAGGAACAGACCGCAGACCACTTCATTGATTGATTGATTGAATAAATCTTTATCCTCGGACTGGGAAAGCTTCTTGCAGAACTTAATCCTGGCAGTTTCGCATACTTGTAAACTAAAGGCTTTAAATCACTGACGCAGGCTCGGTCACCGAGATTGACAGAGTGAAGTTTCTGATTGTTGAAGTCTTGTTGCCGGGAAATTATTCCATCTATTAGATGTCGCTAAATGAAGAGCAGTCCTTAACGTGCGTTGCTCAAGCGCATGCCCTGAGAGTCGATCCAGTGCCGCTTGATCTTGAAGCTTCTTTGTTCCAGAAGTGACGCGCTAACCAATTGAACTATCGGGGCGGACATCATCAATGACTGTAGCCTAACATCTTCAAGCCACCTAACGGAGTGGAAGGTCTGTGTGTCATGAATGATGAAACCAAAGACTGGCTGCTCTCTAGTAGCCTTCCAGTATAGTCCGGAAACATCGTGAATCTGGGGCGGTAAAAGGATGGACTCTCGGCCCCAGAGGCTCACACGACGACGACGAATGGGCAGGGACATTTTAAAGCCCAAAAGGGCAGGCCTGAGTGACGAGCACTTTGAAATGCTCGTAGGCTATTTCTCAAAGGAAATAAACATATCAGCCACTGAGTATTTTTTTTAAATAAAACCTTGTTGGTTTTGTACTTGTGCTGTTATGTTAGCATGGTTGGCTCTAACACTATAGGCTATATCAAATATTGCGGTTAACCTGCACTTGCATGCAGAGCTGGCCAGGTGCAGAATTTTATGTTCAGATTTGTGAGCAACTGAAAGTAACTAGTAACTGTAACTAGTAACGGTAACTAGTTACTTTTTAAAATCGGTAACTGTAACGGTAACTCAGTTACTATTTTGGCCAAGTAACTGTAACTGTAACTCAGTTACTTTTGAAAGTAACTTTGCCCACCTATGATTGCTACCCCGCATGACTGATGTGATGGCTATCCCTCGTCTTCGAGGATGATGGCCTTCGCAATAAAATAAAAGCTAACGGTGAGTTCTTAGTAGGTAATGTAGGTTAGCCTACACAACATTCAGAGGTGGGCAAAGTTACTTTCAAAAGTAACTGAGTTACAGTTACAGTTACTTGGCCAAAATAGTAACTGAGTTACCGTTACAGTTACCGATTTCAAAAATGTAACTAGTTGGTCACAGCGGTAAACCATAATTCTTCGTGGGAAAATTGTAACATAAAGTTCCCGGATCCGTTTGTCTGTACGTAATGACCGAAAAATAAACACACCTTCGAAACGTCTATTCAAAGTGTATTCCAGTAAAATTAGCCCGCGGCTATCGAAATGGGGTTGCAACTCCTTGCACCTCTAAAACTGTCACTACGATACAGATTACTTGGATAAAAGACGGAGAATTTGTCCAGCTAGCAAGCACCAAATAAACCAGTTAAATGTGCGACCGACTTCCAACAAACAACTTCGAGAATGAATCAGAAAAATTTGTGATAACTCAAAGGCACGCCAGCAGTAGCGCGACGCAACATTTCATGTTTAAACCGGTCTCAAACTGAAACAGGTTTAAACCGGTCTGACACGAGTCTTACGGACGATGGTGCAATTTTGGCTCATGTTTTAGGAATTTCCATGACGTAATATTCAGTAGACCCGAACGGTTTCTACATGACGTTTGACCAGGCGAACAACCGTCTGTAACATAGCGGCCCCTAGTTATGACAGTCTGACATGGCATAACTAAAAAAGAATTGACGACAATTGTGAGCCAATGAATAAAAACACATGATACACAAATTGTTTGAATCACTCACGTTTAAGTTAATACGCAAATACAAAGGGCATGCAAAGAATGAACAGCAATAAGAATAAACACGACGATACATGAAATTGGTACCATAGGTAGTAGGTACACGCAAAAAATGACGCTATATACCATGGTTGCGATAATAACCGACTGTTCTGGGCTCAGACAAGTGTCGGCCACCGCAGACAAAACCAGGCTCAAACCCTAACACTTAGGTGTTCTTTACGGGGGCGAGGCACGAAATATCCCTCAACACATAGTCTACTTTCACTTTCCCCGTACTCTCATCATAGTTGCAGACGGCAACTTTAGCTCTACGAACCACAGGCTTCCCTTTCCTAATTTGTGGAACTACCTCATGCACCCTCCCAAGTTGATACTTCCCACGTTTACCAATGTCCTGGAGAGAACCTACCACTACAAGTTGACCAGGCTCCAAATTCTCGGCCATTTTTAACCATTTTTTCCGGCCCTGAAGACCTGGCAAGTAAAAATTGATCCATTTACTCCAAAACTGATGAGAAAGTGACAAATTGAACCGATAATCCCTTCTTAATTGGTCACGATCATGTGGTTGCCCAACAGCACAGTATGGGTCTAAGTATGGGGTCAAAAGTGAGGCAGGGGTGATGACAGTAAAATCCCTAGGGTCGTCACTCAAAGGTACCAAAGGGCGTTCGTTCACGATCCGAACGGCACTGCCTGTGTACGTAAGCAGTTCAATAAAACTGGGCTTACGTATTGAAGAGTCCAAAATGCGAAAAAATGCGATTTTAAATTGTTTAACCATTGCCTCCCAGGCGCCACCTTGCGCCGGAGCATACGGAGGTATAAATTCCCAGTTTATCTCTCTCTGTCTCAGGGCGTTGTGAAATTCAGCTGATCCTATCAACTCGGGTAACTTCTTAGATGCTGCCTGAAAGGTACTTCCATTGTCGGAATAGATAGCATTAACCTGCCCACGTAAATCTGTAAACCTTGTAAAGGCAAGTAAAAAATCACTCAGCGACAATGACGTAACCAGCTCAACATGAATAGCGCGAGATGCCATACATGTGAACAAGAGTCCCCAAGCTTTTTTGTGACTTCTACCTTCAATGAAAGTTAAAGGTCCAAGATAGTCTAAGCCGCAATCAAAAAAGGGTTTCCTATGCGCAGTTGTGCGAGACAAAGGTAAATCAGACATGAGCTGCCTTATAGGTCGAGCTTTCTCAATCGCGCATACACCACAGTCATTAAGATACCTCTTCACGGAGGCATTACCATTAGCGATCCAAAACTTCTGTCGCGTAGACAACAAAGTGTGCTGTACTCCACAGTGCGCATTTCCATTATGATGCGACAGTACAACAAGCCTAGTGAAGGGGTGCTTCGAAGGCAAAACAATCGGATGCTTTGCTTCAAGAGAGATCTCGGGAGAATTACTTAAGCGCCCTTCAATGCGGATTACACCAGCGTCATCTACACAAGGTCTGTACTTTTTAAGTGAACGTAATTCTTTCAACCGTTCCTTCTCACGTTGCGAAGCGCCAACACTACCTCGCTTTATCACTTCCTCAAGGGCATCCGGCGATCGTTTGGTCATTAAATGTACCACATCGCCATACACGCTCTTCTGAACAAACTTCACAGCCAACTCTGAAGCACTGTTAAGATAAGATGCATCCAGTTTTGGCTTCACAAAGCTACGCTTTCTCGTTTTACAGCGCAAAAATTCTTTACAATTAGACAAAAAATGATATTCAACTTGACCACGTGACGAACAACAAATGCATGCCGGTAGGTTTTTACGTCTGGCTTCACCACCGCGCGGTGCGCCAACAACAGTCGAGTACTGCGAACTCCCTGACATCACATCATCGTGGGGTTTTACGGACGTCTGCCTAACCGGACATGAAGGCAATTTTCCTTTGCCAAACTTTTTAAATTGCTGCGACTCACCAGAATCGCCCATTAGCATAATGCTAAAATCAGTCGACTTACGCGTTTCCTCCCGTACTATAAATTCAAACAAACTCTGAAAGGTAGGCTCATCAGTGCCACCATACTGATCACCTAAAAAGTCAAGATAACGCTGCTTAGCGTCAAACGGGAGTCGCTTAGCCAAATCCAAAACAAAACGTCCTTCTAATTTATCACGCTGACCATAAGCTTGCGCATAAAGCAAACACTGCGATAATTCATCTTTAAACTCTTTCAGATCACTGGAAGAGGTCGAAGTCAATTTGCTACCATAGCGATACTTTCTAATTTCTGGTTCTGCGAAAAGACCTCCACGAACCCCAAAACGCTGGGACAAGCGAGCTAACGACATTTCTATCCTGTCTTCCTCTGACAAGCCAGGGGTGTCAGAAACCAAATTAGCAATCGTTTGCGCAGCTGTCCTAACACAAGCTGCTTGTAACAAAGTCAAACGAGTCCCCTTAAAGGGCGAAGCTGCCATTAAGGCCGTAACACGATTTTTAAAGAAGATAAATGGCATATTATTACCATCGTAACCAATCAAGGCCGCCTTATCGAAAAACGTCCTACTATTTTGGTATTCAAAAAAGCAATCCTGCTGTTGAGAACTCGATTTAGCGGGAGAAGACAAGCTATATCTCTTAAGGGCCTGAGTGGGCTCAGTCACATGCACAGCCCGATCACGATCCTCACACACGTTAAAATCAGGAGACGCGATACGCCTCTCACAACCACCCAAATTACGTGTAGCTGGGCGATCAAAACCTAGCGGCGCAGAAAACTGTGAAGGGGGCAAACCATTACTAATGGCGGCCCCGTGACCTGTACGCTCTGGGGGAGGAGTTCGGTTGTAATTCGCAGGCCTTGGCTCTACAGCATTCGGAAGACCCTTAGCCGCGGCCCCGAGACCTCCTGAAACAGCTGGAAAACGTGTGGATTGCCCTGGTCCACTCACAGGTTGAACGGGCGTTTGGAAAAGGTTATGTAAATTAAACTGCGATTGATGTTCATTTCTGGAATGCCTAGAAGAGCCCTTCTTAGAGCTACGCCGAGAGCCCACCTCTGATCGATATTCAGCTAAAATTACCTCTTTACGTTGTTCGGCCCTCAACTGAGCGTCTTTGAGTGCGAACTCAGCAGCTCTCGCGGCAGCCTCAGTTCGTATGGCCTCAGCTCTCGCGGCAGCCTCAGCAGCTCTCGCTTCGGCCTCAGCTCTCGCGGCAGCCTCAGCTCGAATGGCCTCAGCTCTCGCGGCAGCCTCAGCAGCTCTCGCTTCGGCCTCAGCTCTCGCGGCAGCCTCAGCTCGAATGGCCTCAGCTTGTATCTGGAGCTCCTCTCGTCTTAGCTGCAGGTTAATTTGTGCCACTATCCGAGACGAAGTCCTAGACATCCCAGTGCTTACATTTGAGGCGCTATCCTCAGGATGTATGTCAGCATCCAACATATCTGAGAACTCAATTTCTTTTTGTTCAAAGTTATTTTTTAACGAGTTAAATTCGGGATCTACCCTATCACGAAGTTCTGCCAAGATTGCAGAGTTAAAGATTTTAGTCAAAAGAGCATGGAAATGCCGTAATTCCTCTTCTAAAGTAGATAACTTAGATCTAAAAATTAACAGTTCCTGCTTATCACTCAAAGAACCTAGGGCTACAGAAAGTTTCCCAATTTGAGTCAAAATATCCCGTCTAAGATGCCGGGCCTCTCGAACTGACTTAGCCTCATCGTTATTGGGTCCCTCCCCAGAATGGCCTGCCCGACCGCAAAGAACATCATCAGGCTTAAACTCAGTCGAGTCTACGGCGGTCGAGTCCTTGTCGCCACCGAGTGTAGACATATTAAATGTTGGGGCTAAATTTAACAATTAAAAAAATTAAGTTACACAAACACACAAAATTATTAGGCTACAGTAGTTATAAAAAACTTAACTGCAAAGACCGTAAAAATACAAAAAAGAATTTAAATGCACGATACCGTAGCTGTACGGGTATGAAGTCCTAAAGTCCACAAAACTTGCTTGGATTCTTCCACTTGAATCTACAAGCACAGATGGATTGTCTTTTAATCTTCTTTCTTGCCAATGAATGTCAAAGTTATTTTTCTTCTGTACCAAACTGAGAAGAAATGTCTTTACTTTTCTTTGCTTCTGTAAGAGTGTAGACTACCAACCAACAAATCTTCTTTTATTATTTCTTGTACTTCTAAGTAGTTCTTCTGCACTAGCTGACAACAAACACGTCGTTTATTTTTTTTGCTTTAATTTCTTCTTGACCTACCAACTGACAAGAACTCGTCTTTTATTTTTTATGGTCACAGCGGTAAACCATAATTCTTCGTGGGAAAATTGTAACATAAAGTTCCCGGATCCGTTTGTCTGTACGTAATGACCGAAAAATAAACACACCTTCGAAACGTCTATTCAAAGTGTATTCCAGTAAAATTAGCCCGCGGCTATCGAAATGGGGTTGCAACTCCTTGCACCTCTAAAACTGTCACTACGATACAGATTACTTGGATAAAAGACGGAGAATTTGTCCAGCTAGCAAGCACCAAATAAACCAGTTAAATGTGCGACCGACTTCCAACAAACAACTTCGAGAATGAATCAGAAAAATTTGTGATAACTCAAAGGCACGCCAGCAGTAGCGCGACGCAACATTTCATGTTTAAACCGGTCTCAAACTGAAACAGGTTTAAACCGGTCTGACACGAGTCTTACGGACGATGGTGCAATTTTGGCTCATGTTTTAGGAATTTCCATGACGTAATATTCAGTAGACCCGAACGGTTTCTACATGACGTTTGACCAGGCGAACAACCGTCTGTAACACTAGTTACAGTTACTAGTTACTTTCAGTTACTCATAAATCTCAACATAAACGCTGTAATCCAAATTTAAACAAACAATTATTTGCGGGAGGCGCATCCATTCTCCTCAACATTTATTAGATGTATCACGCACCCTGTGGTGCAAATTCTTTTCTAGTTATGCAGTTGCCTTTTCCTAATGTAGTTTGTTTTCCGTTTGTCTGTTTTCCACACTATTGCTTATAATCGTTGCGTGTTTCTTGATGCTTATAGTCAGTTAGTTATAGTTACTTTCAAAAAGTTTAAATTTATTACAATTTATACATATTTTCAGATTCCTGATGGCTTAAGTTAAGCCGAAAACGTTTGACTGTTAAACTACTTGTAAATATGTAAATTATATTGTTGTAATGCTCAACCCTGTGGTATTGTTGTGTTTTGCCTGTCTTTGGTACAAAAAAGAAAACTCTCTTCCGAAACTATATTCTCTTTAAATTCTCGAAACAAAGGAAATAATTTGTTTTCCCTGCTATGGCTCGAAGTTACTTAGACATCGACTTCCAATTTTGAATCGAGAAAACAATGATGTAATAAGGTTGCGAACAGTGAACGTAACACCGAGACTCCGGGTCCTAAATACTCCAAAAATACGACTCCTGTACACCTCTGGCAGCTATACGACAAGCATGAACTGAGCTATCAAGTGTTGCCAAACACTTTTGCTAAACATTGCATAGAAAGTCACATATTGATCAATCACCAAAAGCAATTAATTTAACCAAATCAGTTCTCAAAAAGCGCTAAAAAAGAGCCAAATCGCCAAACCATAAATATGAAGCCAAACGTCTTAAAAAATCGTCAGATTTCTGGATTTTGGCGATGAATTCGCCAATATGGCAATTCTGCTCCATAAGATCACAAAACAAGAGCGCCGCGCATGGGCAGTGCTGCTCCGATACAGCTGCGAGAAGAATGCATTATTGAGCAACGCGTAGCAAACACGCATAAAGCATGACACAAACATGTGCAGAGTATAATGGACGGCAATTAGAAACATAAATTTCAATACAAAAGTAACTTGTAACTGTAACTGTTGAAAAAGTGCTAAAATAGGAACTAGTTACCGCGTTTCGTTACTTTTGGAAAATAGTAACGAAGTTACCGTTACAGTTACTCAAAAAGTAACTAGTTACAGTAACTAGTTACTTTTGTAACTAGTTACTGCCCACCTCTGACAACATTATAGTCATTGTGAGAAGATTGTGAAGGAAGTTCATATGCACCAGCCTAAACATGCTAAACGTGTCTTCAAATTTCTTCAACTTACTGCTTTCCAGTATTTTAGAGCTGATCGGTTGGATACAAGAAGCTGTGCTTTGTTCCCGACGTGAATCACGCACCATACTTTGAAATAAAAAGTTTATAATTTTGTTGTCATTCTTTTCCATCCAATCAAACATACCTATTATAGAACAAGTAAACAAATTGAGATGCTTTAACAATGACGTTTAGGTAAATAGGTTAGGCCTACAGTAGTTTTTTATAGCTTACTTTTTGCATTCATTCTACGATAGGGTAAGAATTGATTGATTAGGCCAGTGATTCCCAAACTGTGTGCCGCGGCACACTAGTGTGCCGCCACAGATTCTCAAGTGTGCCGCGAATCTTTTGGGAATTTTGGAAAAGAACTGTATAATTATTTAAAATCAGCCATGCATGCAGACAAGCACATGCGACTTAAAAGCGCTCCAACTGTTTCAATAAATGATAGCCTAAATAAGCACATGTGACGATGAAACCAACTATGGCATTGCCGATACAGTAGGGTAATTGCCACGTCATAAACAGTAATTGGACCAGCATTAGACGTTGTTGTTGAAGAAATGTTTGGTAGTGCTTCCCTCGAAAAAGTTAGAGTTCCGTTGTCAAATAATATAATTTCACAAAGGATGTATAAGAGCTATCCTCATATTTAAAGGATCAAGTTCGCCAACACTTTGTTGCTACAGACAACCAGCTGTCTGTACTATGGTCTTTACAAGCGAATCTACTGACAGAACTGGGAAATCTCATCTGCTGGCTTTTATTCTCTTCATTAACACTGAAACATTGGTAAATAAATGTTTGTTTTGCAACGAATTGAAGGGCACAACCAAAGGAGAAGACATATTCAAATTAATTGGTAGATGAAAATATTTTGCTTTCTGAGATGAAATGGAGTAGTAGCTGAGTGAGCGTTTGTACTGATGGTTTTCCTTCAATGCGGGGGAGGAAATAAAAGTTTCGAAGAAAGTCTTTGATTCGTTTCCTGTTCTTAATGTATCAACTCATAAACAAGAAATCCTTCCGCAAATCATGAGCACATTGTCTGGACTTCAGCTTGCACTGCAACATTACTTCCCACCATTTGGAAACAATGAATCAAGCAATCTTTCTGCAGAAGCAGAAGAACAGCTCATTGATTTACGAAACGACCCGTTTTTTCAAACGCTGTTTCCACAAAAAAGCTTGGATGAGTTTTGGCTGTCTGCTTCCAAATCCTATTCCATGATCGGTGCAAAAGCAATCAAAATTATATTGCCATTTGCATCTTCAAGGCTAGGCCTATGTGAAAATGGCTTTTCTGTTTTGACTGAAGTTATAAGCTGTAAACAAGAGAGACTGCTTAGAATTTACGATGAAATGCGAGTATGTTTGTTGACAACGTAACCTTGTTTCAGTCGTATATGTTAGTATAAACAATTAAGCACATCCATCGTATTAACACGTGAAAATATTTTTTTAAAGCAGCGTTTCTTCTCTTGTAAGTGTGCCGCAAGCGTTTTATAATTTTTCCAGTGTGCCACAAGCTGAAAAAGTTTGGGAACCACTGGTTAGGCTATGTGCCTGAGTGATATGATACAGAAGTTGGCGATCGTGGTCTTCCAAACTTTTCTGTCATTAGACATCCGTATAAAATCGTTAGTTTTGATTGTTGTGTTTGTGGCCAATTGGTTCAAGTTGTTTTAATAAGCGAATCTTTGTTCCTTGTAACATGCCAAATAGTGCTAATTTTTTCCAAATCTCCATGTCTGTAAATATGACTTATAGAAATTTTATCTTTCTCTTCATTCCAAGAGATCTTCAACATTCTTCAGAGAAACCACATCTCAGCAGCCTCTAATCTTTTCTTCCTTTCGGCACTCGTTCAGCGTTCAAATGTCCGCCCGGTTAGCTCAGTGGTTACGCGCCAGGCTCAAGATCACACGCGCAAGTTCAACTCTCGGAGGTGTGCGCTTGAGCAACGCATTTCAGGACTGCTCTCCATTCAGCGGCAGCTAGTGAATGAAATAATTTCCCAAAAACAACACTTCTACAATCGGAAAACTTCACTCTGCCAATCTCGGTAACCGGCCCTAAGTCAAGAGCCTCTACAAGTATGCGAAACTACCGGGAATAACCAATCAGGGCTTTGTCAGTTTGAGGATAAAAATTCAAAAACCAACCAAGCATTTGCATCCGTAGGTGAAACTTGATTCCACATATGATTTGAAAACTTTAAGTTTGGTTTTTATTGTTATAGAGTAAGAATACTTCTTAACATTTACGTAGACTATAGACCTATTGAACACTTTTAGTTCAAACTGCGTCAAGGCACAGTTTACGATTTTGATTTTGTGCAAAGAAATTGGAAAAATTTCTGCATGACTTCCAACTTAAAATCAAATATTTAGCTTACCTAATTGACCGCTTTCCATCCAACAACATCCTTTGGAGTAGCAGTGATACTTATTGGTGATGGGAAGCATGTGTGAGGTGCAAGAAAAAGGATAATTTTGCTTTCGTGCAAAAGTGATAGCTCGTTGGCAAGAAAGAACTTGTCCTGAAGAGATATCAAAAATTTTAGTTAGAATGATTGGCTGCTCAAAAAACTTGTAGGGTTGGAGCGCTGCACCAAGAAAACTTTTGACATATTTTAAGTTAATTATCCTGTTCCAGAATTGTTTGGCAACACTTTCCATTTTTATACTTGAGATTCGAGGTCAATCAAAAATAGTAACTTTCTAACCATCAGCAGTGAGTCTAAAAAATTGCTTTCACGACCATCACATTTTGGTTAAAGTACAAGAATTTCAAAAATAATAAAAACTAAACCTAGTCATCAGTAGCAAAACCTCTTGTGTCAATTTTTGGAGGGGTAGGCTATAAGGCAGTGGTTCCCAAACTTTTTCAGCTTGTGGCACACTGGAAAAATTATAAAACGCTTGCGGCACACTTACAAGAGAAGAAACGCTGCTTTAAAAAAATATTTTCACGTGTTAATACGATGGATGTGCTTAATTGTTTATACTAACATATACGACTGAAACAAGGTTACGTTGTCAACAAACATACTCGCATTTCATCGTAAATTCTAAGCAGTCTCTCTTGTTTACAGCTTATAACTTCAGTCAAAACAGAAAAGCCATTTTCACATAGGCCTAGCCTTGAAGATGCAAATGGCAATATAATTTTGATTGCTTTTGCACCGATCATGGAATAGGATTTGGAAGCAGACAGCCAAAACTCATCCAAGCTTTTTTGTGGAAACAGCGTTTGAAAAAACGGGTCGTTTCGTAAATCAATGAGCTGTTCTTCTGCTTCTGCAGAAAGATTGCTTGATTCATTGTTTCCAAATGGTGGGAAGTAATGTTGCAGTGCAAGCTGAAGTCCAGACAATGTGCTCATGATTTGCGGAAGGATTTCTTGTTTATGAGTTGATACATTAAGAACAGGAAACGAATCAAAGACTTTCTTCGAAACTTTTATTTCCTCCCCCGCATTGAAGGAAAACCATCAGTACAAACGCTCACTCAGCTACTACTCCATTTCATCTCAGAAAGCAAAATATTTTCATCTACCAATTAATTTGAATATGTCTTCTCCTTTGGTTGTGCCCTTCAATTCGTTGCAAAACAAACATTTATTTACCAATGTTTCAGTGTTAATGAAGAGAATAAAAGCCAGCAGATGAGATTTCCCAGTTCTGTCAGTAGATTCGCTTGTAAAGACCATAGTACAGACAGCTGGTTGTCTGTAGCAACAAAGTGTTGGCGAACTTGATCCTTTAAATATGAGGATAGCTCTTATACATCCTTTGTGAAATTATATTATTTGACAACGGAACTCTAACTTTTTCGAGGGAAGCACTACCAAACATTTCTGCAACAACAACGTCTAATGCTGGTCCAATTACTGTTTATGACGTGGCAATTACCCTACTGTATCGGCAATGCCATAGTTGGTTTCATCGTCACATGTGCTTATTTAGGCTATCATTTATTGAAACAGTTGGAGCGCTTTTAAGTCGCATGTGCTTGTCTGCATGCATGGCTGATTTTAAATAATTATACAGTTCTTTTCCAAAATTCCCAAAAGATTTGCGGCACACTTGAGAATCTGTGGCGGCACACTAGTGTGCCGCGGCACACAGTTTGGGAATCACTGCTATAAGGTATTACACGTGCTTTTGCTTATTAAGCTATCATTTAAAAATTTTAAGCACATTTTCTCCGTTGCAAAACTTCAATGAGCGCGCTTAAATGTTTTTAAAGTAGGCTACTATATTTTTAATACTTTTCTGCTTCAATAATTAGTTTAGATAATAATTAATCAAAATTTATGGTGCAGTAGGCTACAACGTTTTGCTAGTTTTGTAGATTCGCCTTATTCTATGTTTAAAGCTATATCGAGTAGACCAGTGGTTCCCAACTCATGGGTCGCGACCCAAAGTTGGGTCGCCTGATAATTTTTTTGGGTCGCTTGTTTTTCAGGCATATTGTATCTTGGGCGAAAAAAATAACAATAAAAAAAATTTAAAACGTGATGAGATCGATCACAAAACTGGAAAATATAAACACAAGTCATGAAGCGTTTCATGTCGAGACATCGGAAAGCTTTGTAGCATGATCGTAGTGCAAGAAGTTTTAACAATTTTCGCTTTTATTATTGTTATTATTATTATTAAATGTAAACCCAACAAAAATTTCAGTCTCAAACATAAATTAACTTGACAAAGTTACGGGATATATATTGTAACGTGCACTATATGTCACGAACGCTATGTCGGACAAACTATGACAAAGTTTTCCACACGTTGGACCACGCATAGTCTGGTGTGGTAAAACGCATCAAAGACAAAGCCCCAAGTGCTGTATGGACTTATTGCTTTCTCCACAGAGAGGCCTTTGCTGCAAAAAAGCTGTCTCAAGAGCTGCACGAAGTGTTGAATGATGTGAAGTGTGTAAACTTCATCAAAACAAGTCCACTAAATGGGCATTTGTTTTCGTCTTTGTGGATTCTGATTATTATTATCAAGCATTGCTGTTGCACACAGAAGTGCAATTGTTGTCGCGAGGTCGTGTCCTGAAGCGAGTTTGTAATTTGCGAGAAGAGATTGCTATTTTCCTGAGACAACAGAACTGTGTAAAATTAGTCGAGAAGTTTTTGCAAGAAGATTTCAAGGCAAAAGTTGCTTACCTTGCGATATATTTGACTCTCTGAATTGTCTAAATTTATGTATGCAAGGCAACGGTTTTACGGTGATAGATCATGCCGCAAAAGTTTCTGGTTACCACAAAAAACTCATATTCTGGAAAAGTTATGTCACCAGAGATGAGTACGATATATTTCCTCAGCTAACGCAATATATCTGTGGCAATGAAGTTGATATTAAGCAAACGATAATTAGACACCTGGAACAGTTTGCCAAAAAGTTTGTGCACTACTATAGAGAATCTCTATCACTTAATAACCAAAATGATTGGATAATTGATCCATTTGTTCGAAAAGATCTGCCTCAACTTTCCACCCATGTTGCAGAACAGTTTATGGACATAACGACAGAAGTAGCAAACCGTATTTCTTTTGCGTCCTTCAAAGACAAATACCTCAAAGATTCTGCAAACATCCATCTTTGGGCTTTCATGTACAAAGTGTATCCCACAGTTTCACAATTAGGGATTCAAAAACAGATTCCATTTGCAACAACTTGGCTTTGTAAGATTGGATTTAGCGCCATGTGTGTATTGAAAACTGAACAGCAAAACCGGCTGGAAGTTAAAGCCGACATGCGGCTATGCCTAAGCAACATATAACGCCTCGATTTCAAAAACTCACTGACAGCAAGCCAGCACAGTCTTCTCATTAGTGATTTGATAAACATATTATTTTCGGAAAAAGTTACTGCTTTTGTAGTGCTGTTTGTTTGCAACACAATCTTGTATGGCTTTTAAAATATTACGACAATTTGCTTGGGTCGCAAGATTTTACCAAATTGAATTTTGTTTTAGAATGGGTCGCCTTTAAAACGAGTTGGGAACGACTGGAGTAGACTATAGGCTAAGCAGAACCTTTTATAAAAAATCACCGAGCAAGAAATCGCATTGAAACATTATCGAGTTGGCACAGTTGTTAAGCTTCGGTGTATTTTTAATTGTACATTTAAGCATATAAACAACGTAAACGCACGTTCGACGTGAATTAATAAAGTTTTAATACATGTTCTTACCAGTGTTGCCATTTTCCATTTTCATTGCAAAGAGCATTTGCGTTACGTCAGCTGTAGATGGAAGCTGTGGTTTGACAAGTAATTTTTGCTACAAATAAAAATGGTTTACAAATTGTTTTACTTGTAGCCTAACTACATTTTTGAAATTATAAAAAAATCAATATCTATTACCTTCTCCAATTCAATTTTATTTCTCATTGCTGGCGCAACATTGTTGAGAACGATAAGTAAGCACACGAACTTAGCACCAACAAAAAAAATGACAAAACCAAAAGATTTAAAATATGCATCGATAAAAGACTGTTTGGAAAATACTATCTTAATTCATGCCAATATGGCTGTTGTAAATCTATAGGCTGTTGACACAAGTTACAGGCAGGAGCAGATTAGCCTACTTGAAATTTATACATTTTCCCAGCAGGCCGCTTAACTTGACCTTTGTTAGCTAGGGGACCACTGTCCTCTAAAATAAAAGGCAATACCGTACCCTTGATATTGTTTAAAAATCTGATTAGATAATAGTGAGGCTAGTTTTATTTCTAAGGTTCCTACATTTTCTTTGTTAATCCGTCCCTGGCTACTGCTACACAGCTTAATTTTCATAAAAGTTTGTGTAGTGGAAAAAACGTTATGAATACCGGTAGGCCTACTATAAAAACATTAGAACTTGTAGCCTAGCTTAAAAGTAATAGGCTAAGGTCTAGGACTCTAGGTCTAAGTTTCTTACCATTTGCATCAATGAGCAATATGAAGTCAAAGACTTTACGTTCATTTTCAGCTTAGACATTATCACACACATATCCTTTAGTCTCTCCGGAAGCTTTTCCAACAAAATGTGTTTGTTGGTACGATTACGACCTGGTGCAGTTTTGAAAGCTAAAGTTGTCTTGTTTTGGAACACGTTGCTTTTGATTTTCTTTTGGCGATTATAAGTCGCCATTTTTGAATCCTAAAATTAATTAATTGATTCTATAATCAAAAAATATTTTTTATCACTGCATTTTGTCTTATATCTGTGGCTTATTTTTTATTATATGTACGGTATATTTTTATTCTTATTTAATCCTATCACTTCTGCTGTATAGTCGCTTAATTAAAAATCTGAATGATTGATCTATTAATAGCCTATAAAAGTAGGAAGTAGGCCAGCCAATACAAACGTGTAATTGCTGCATAATTGTTGCGTGTCACCATGCATAGATCATATATGTTCTATAGTCCATATCATTCAGTCCATAGCCTACAAAGTGACGCAGTAGGCTACAATCCTGAGTTTATCAACAATTCTTTATTTAACAGCAAAACGGCTTTCAAAATATTTAATAATAATGTACCGTAGCCAGTGCCGGTCTTTGGGATGTGTGAACCGTGCGGTCGCACAGGGCCCGCAAATTAGAGGGCCCGAAACTTACTCAAAAAATGCAGTAATTTAGTCATTTCCAATGGAAAAATTCAACAAGTGAAGTCAACAAAGGAATTAGCAACAAGAAAACATAGAGACTCAACGGGTGCAACCTATTTCGTCCCCTGAAAAGATCGAGAAAAAAACAACAGAGCCGAAGTCGCTGATCGGAGTTGCCGCAAACATTTCAAAATTTCTCTCGATCTTTTCAGGGGACGAAATAGGTCGAAATTTGATTTTGTTACTCCGATTTCAGGGTACGAAATCGGGGTACGAATTTTTCAGGGGCTTTATTTCCGAAAAATGCCAAAGAAAGCATGATCTTATCCTTTTGCTATGCCACCGGACAGCATCATTTTACAGTAATCTTCATACCCAAGTTTTTGTTGAACATGCTCTCAGAATGCACCAAATTCAAAGTAATGTTTCAAAATTTTCTGGGGGAGGTCCCCCCAGACCCCCCGCCGCTGGGTGTCGCCTTCGGCGATCACGCAGTCAGGCTTCGCCTGCCGACCAGCCTCCCTCCCCTTTCAAAATACGTAGCCACGCTACTGAATTGGATCATTGTCATTGGGGCCCGCAAAGCATATTCCGCACAGGCCCAAAATACCCAAAGACCGGCACTGACCGTAGCTAACATTCAAAGTTATCTCTCTCTACAACTCTCAATCCCGTTTATTGTATGTTACCTTGACAAATTCTCTTTGTATGATCGAACTTGTTTTGCTTCCAAAACTGTAGTTTGGTGTTGAATAATTCCTAATTGAGCCAGTTTGATTTGTTTTGGGCTTGAACGAGTTTATTATCAAAAGGTGTCGGCAAATTCTACGATTTAAAAGTAAGCATATAATGAAATTCAATTTTTCTAGTGATGCTTGACGTATAATCGCCCTGTCCAATGACCACGTCTGAAAATAAAATATATGGAATACACATTATGCTTTGCCGACAGTTACTATAGCCAGCCAAAAGAAGTCACGCTGTGGCATAGAAAGATATTGACAATCCGCTCAAACATTTCAATATTTTCAGTAAGAAGAAATCGGATTACATTACCTTTGAATGTTTGCTTTGAACTTTCAAGTAAGATGATGGAAAATTTTGGTAGAAACTATCAAAATACAACCTTGTTAGATGGGGTGTTAGTAAAGAAAGTGGTGGTCTGCAACAATTCATTCATAAAGTTAGACCTTAAAAGTCCAACCAACCAGGGATGGAGGAACCATTTTAAAAGTAGGTGGGTCCAAAGGCGTAGCAGTCAAAGTTAATCAAACTTCTGGGGGGCTTCGCCCCCCAGACCCCCCATGACATTGCTGCATTCCTAATACTTCAAATCGCTTATACATTGTGTTTTCATGATTGCCTTTTATGACAACCAGCGAAAAATTTCCGTTTTTGGGTCCGATTTGGCCAAATAAATTACAAAATTGTTAAATTGCTCTATAGCGCTGTACAAAATATGGCGATGTACACACAAATAAAAAGGCAATATACACACACAGTTATAATACCAACCTGGGAGAAATAATCTGCAGCATTACACAGTAAGCCGACGTGCATGCACTGCATAGTATGTAAAGATATCATTGTTTTAACCTTGGAGAACAATTAGATTGATTTATAGATTACCACACGCAACCACACCCACACGTGCTTCCCATCAACAGTGGGCTCAACAGAAAAGTTTGAAGACTAGATTTCATCATTGAGCTATCAAAGATAACACAGGCAAACAAAAATTTTTTTTTTAAAAGCACGGCATGTGAGAGTCATTTTAGGGTATTTCGAGGCCCCTGATTCCGAAAATGCACTTTTTTTTCGAATTGGCTCTAGTTTTTAAGATTGCCTACAGCAAAAACATTTTTTTTGTAATTTTGAGCCTCTATAGATTTAACATCGTGTCGTTTATTACATAGACAAAACTGAAAGTAATCCTAGGCACATTTCTGAGTTGTATAAACGCCATTTGAAATCAATCACCTTAATACTGTATATTTGTTGACTTCAACAATATCAGACTTACTAAGCTACTAAGTACAAATAAAATACATACATTGTTTTGCTTAACAAACTAGACGAATAAGCAAAACAAAGCCATCGATGAACAAACGCAATTCTTTATTATGGTAGACTTACTATAGGCCTACTGAGCAACACCCATCAAGGTACGAAGGCCATTTATACCGTATCAATAAAGTAGCTGCTTAAAATTTTATCCTTGTTATGGAAGAATGTAATCTTGGTTCGAAATTCAATTCCTGGTAGTTTCGAAAATTCGAAGAAACTAAGTGCATTTTTGGAATCAGGGCCCTGAAATAGGCCTACTCTGAAATGACTCTCACCTTTTGTGTCAAAATTGTTTTGTTGGCCTGTGTAATCAAACTAGTGTGTATCAAATGAGTGAAGAGCTTTTTTTTGGAAATCCTTCTCTAAATTACCGTTTTCACTACCTTTTCAAAGAAATTTGGCTTTCAAAAGTGGGTGGGCCAGGCCCACCCAGAAAATAAAGTAGGTGGGCCCAGGCCCACGAGGCCCACGTGGTTCCTCCATCCCTGCAACCAACCCAAATTGTTTTTTACAATATTATGATATGGCAGCTTAGCCTAATAATTGTGCAGCATCTGCATTCGCAATTAATGTAGCCTACTGTATGTTGTCGCAATAGACTCAATATAAAGCATGATTAACCTATTATTATTATTACGTAAAAAATTCATGCAACTCTGGATAAAACAACGGTAAAGCTTTACATGAGTAGGTTACCGCCACAAGATAAAACTGTAAAAATAAAAGACTAAAGTTATGAGAAACCTGACATCTTACTTTACAGGACCGTAGTTAGTTTAGATCTCATGAAGTCGCAAAGAAGGTAGCCTACAGTAGGCCATATTTCAGTCCTCTGTTGTTTACCTGACTGTCTGTTTTCGTATTGGTATAGGAAAATAATTGCTCGAAGTGTTCTTGGAGACATATGTTGCTATTGTAATTGGGTTTTCGGTCGTTGTTTCAATTGTTTGGTAGCGGTGACCTGCATTTTTTTTAAATTAATGTAGGGGAAGGGAAGGTAATTTGATACGGAAGGTAATTTGATACACCCCCCCTACAGAAATGCACAAAAAATATTAGTCAAAAATATTGTCATTAGGTGGAAGATCTGTGAAAATAATGCCTACGAAAATTGCACCATGCAGCTAACTCGTGCTTTTATGGCATAAAATTGTGAAAGTGTGTTTTTTGAGTATTTTCGTAAAATTTTTAACTCATGATTATTTTCGTCTGGAAAATTAAAGAAAGGTTCCTGAAAGATGAAACCAAACTCATTTGACAGTTCATTGATAAGGCTTCAAGGGCATGTCACGTTTTTTCTGCAATGTGCATCCAAGCATACAAAAATCAATATTTTATAACTTTTTTTGAAAAAGGTAAATTGATACATGTGGAGAAGGTAAATTGATACAGTATATTAATTTCTTTTTTGTGACTATAATAAATGTTGACATTGATCTACTTGATTTAAATAAGTTATTCTTTATTAACAAAATCTGCTACTTTGGGAAACAACTATTATATAGCCTAGGCTTTCGTAGGCCTACACGCTATCTGCTGTCAAAAAATGAGAAAAGTGCAAAGCACCCCCTTGAATAAGAACTCCAGCCAATGATCCTTCCCATGACCATCCCGCTGCAGAAGCTTCGCCGCACACATGGGCTTCAACAGTCATCTTTGCACCCAAGCACGCCAACCACATATTAAATTTTCATTTATTGCTTTGCTGTCAAAGGGGATTTCTGTATTAGTTTTACTGTATCAAATTACCTTCCGGGTGTATCAATTTACCTTCCGTGGAAGGTAATTTGATACATTTGAGTGACGTTTTTAAAATTTCAATTAAAAAAAAAGTAACAAAAATAAAAAAGTGAAAATGTTTTTAAAAAGTGTGTAAGGGATCAGACTTTCATTTCAGCTTAAAATCAATAGTTTGTGTCAGGTAATTTTCAGTTAACAGGCAAAAATGTTAAAAGTGTATCAAATTACCTTCCCTTCCCCTAATGGTTGATTTATTTAATTTAATTAACCAAAAATTACACTTACTGAAAATTACAATTACGTACCGGTAATAAAAATAACTTCATTTGTAAAACCATTTTATTGTACAAATAATACATTCTTTTATATTGTCAGCGTGTTTTAACGAGCAGGATAATGACTTATTTACATTAGCTTACTTGAATTTGTTAATGTGAATTTTTCATAGGAAGTAGTTGAAAGTATTCCATCGATTGGTACATTTGTTGTAAATATTCCCTCCATACTTGATCCAAATGTTGGTTGATAGTAAGGTAAAAGTGATGAATTTGTTTTTGTATGATTCGGTTGCATGCTTTCCTGGGCAAAAATGACACACGTTTAATAAAATCTCAACATAAAGACAAAAAATCACAAATCCTTTTATTCGAATGGAAGGCTCAATAAATCAGTTTACGATGCATCTGTTCTGTTCCTATAAAGTGAACTAGGACTTCGAAGTTAAATATACGCTACTTTCGAAAATGCAGAAACTGTGTGGCACGAAGCAGCTAAATCCGTTTTCGGGATAGAACAGAAGGGTCGACTTGCCTTCACTAAACACCACAACATCAGGAGCTCCCACTCTCGCATCTTGAACTCTGAGCGTTGCGCGAAAGAGAAAAAAATCTCGCATGTAAGGCAACGTCGACCAACGGGTGTGAGGATTAGCGACCCTCCCCCGCAACTGCACGCAGAGGCTTGTGGGCCTACAATCCTACGTTGAGTGGGGTTAAAAAAGAATTGAAGCAATTATTGTTGTTGCCCGAATGTTATGTTGGGAACGTTGGTTAAGTCAAAAAGCAAATTTATGCGTCTTAACTTATTATTTCTGCAAGGAGATCTCCCCTAATAATGCCAAAAGAATAACATGAATAACAAAAAAACTACTTTTTTGTGCCTGCTGGAAAGCATATTTTAAATAAACGTGAGGCCCGCGGTTTCACCCAGTTATTTATATCTGGCCTTCCTGTAATAAAGGTTGCACTCCCCTGGAATAAGTCATCAATTTTGGAAGTTATTTGTGAAAGGCAAACTCGTAGCCTAAGTCAGGGTCCACGGGAAGTCTGAACCTGTATTTTGTCTTCATGTTGGTAAGAGCTGAAAATGCTGCCTCACACATGTAGGCTAGGTCGTGGCAGAAGGCAATAAAGTTTTAGTTGCCTTTTGCGATAGCAATGTGTATTCCTCCACAACACTCAACCAGGAAGATGCAATAGCTGTTTGATTGAAACTAAGCATTAAAGTTCGATCAGATGATAATTCGGCTAATTCTTCTTCTTCGCGTCCTGACAGACCAGTCTTTGTAACAACAAAAGGGTTTAAAACCCAGTCAAAATTCTCATATGTCTCTTTTAAAAAGTAGGCCTACTTCTTGAAATGTGCAGAAAGCAATTCCAAATGTTGTATAACGTCAGAGAAAATCAACTCTGTATTAATTAAGAACTGCGGCAATTCTCTTTGACAGGGTAGGCTACGTACTGTAGAACGTATGTGTGTGATTTTTTAATTTCTTGTCGTATCGCCACGGACCACCTGTGCAGTCGTTGCGGACCACCAGTGGTCCGCGGACCACAGTTTGGGAAACCCTGATCTAGCCTATGTTTCTTTGCTGTCCACTTATCTGATAGGCCACCTGTTTTTGTTGTAGCCTAACTTATGCAATTCCTTTGGTCATTAATCCGCATTGCAGACAAGGTAGGCTATGGTTTCCAGTCCTACCCATCAGAGAAGATGCAGTTTGTATGAACTTGGTTTGGCTGATTTTGAACCTTTATCCTCGCACTGACTAAGCTTTCAATAAGTTATTTCTGGTAGTTGCGGCTTGTAGACCCAAACTCCAGAGGCTTTTGACGCCGGACCGATTGCCGAGATTGGCAGAGTGAAGTTTTTCCGATTGTTGTTGAAATGTTACTGTTGGGGAATTATTCCATCCATTAGGTGCCGCTGAATGGAGAACAGTCCTGAAATGCGTTGCTCAAGCGCACACCCCGAGAGCCGAACCAGCGCCGCGTGATGAGTCGAGTGCTTAACCACTGAGCTAACGGGTGGAATATCTATTTAACTTTAAGAAATCCATTGCCTATTAATTTTTGCCTCATGCATAACAGTGGAAATAAAAACAAAGTCGGCTAAAGCAATTCATTGCAATTGCTATCGCCTACCGATTAAAAGTGAATTACAAAATACCCCAATAAGTTAATAAACTTTAATGCATTAGTAGCCTACTGACGTTCTTTAAGGGTTTCAAATTTAAAATGAAAGATATAAATTGTCATTACATTTGACTGATTGCTTGCGATGAACAGATTTTTATGGCTTAAAGATGACGCAGCACCGTGTTCCTTCTGTAATATATTTTTTGAACTTCCTCCTGAAATAAAAAAGAAGTTAACTATTGCTGCTAGAAAACATCCAGACTACGTAACCTACCTACAGCTTGGTAGCGAGTGGGCCTAAGCTTAAAAGAAACATTGCAAATAGCATAGCTCAAAATTGTTCAAACATAAATCTTACCTTTAGCACAGATAAAGAAAACAATAAGAAAAACTAGGCAACTTTTCATTATTTTTGCTAATGTAGAGAGTAGCCTAGGTTGATGCCTATCAACAACGGATCGAATTTTCTCTGCTGCAAGTGTCACCTCTCCGTAGTTCTAAGATGCTTTGATTTAGTTTGAAAGTCAAATATAAACTTTGTGTGAAGTAGTTTTTTCTTAAAATGTCGCGTTATACTGAAGACGATACAATTTCTAAAGTTTCTAATGTGTTTAGTTCAATGCGTCGCGTAAACAAACTCAGTCCACCGGTTTTCTAAAACTCAATTCCATAAACGCAAACCTCATTGCAAAATATACGACTTCTAAAACTAATCTCAAACAAACCCAAAATAAAAACCAAGGAAATTAGTCGCTCATAACAAGTCTACTGCAGTAATTTAAAACTCTTTTCTGACAAATGTCGGTCACCTGGTGCAGAATTGAACACGCGTTGTTCAGTTGTAAAGTGATTTATTTACATATCTACATGCAAACAACATCCAAACATAGAGTTGACACAATCGATGTAAAGAACGACGTCATCAAAACTACAGATCTTCGAGAAATTTCTCAAGATTTGGACATGTGAAAGAATGAGTAAATCCTTACCAACACATAGGCCTACACACACCATTCAGCGATTGATGGTGCGGTAATATAGCAGCTTTGCTGACGAAGTAAAGTGCGGTTCAACCAATTTTAATAGCCGGTTCTTTAAAAAAATGTGACATGCAGAAATTGATAAACGCTAGAAAGTCTGGTTGCGCTATTTGAACAGAACCTGTGTATAAGAAATAATAATTCATTGCTGTAGCGGTATCTGTTAAACGAAACTAACAATGCACAATTCACAAACTGTGTTTTCGGCAGTGAAGTTTGTTGAAAGATACTGTGATGGTGGATGGTGACTCAGTTTAATAAAATTAACGCAAGTAGCTCCAAACCAAGAAATCAAGTCGT
Organism: Aplidium turbinatum; assembly: GCF_918807975.1. Lineage (NCBI taxonomy): Eukaryota > Metazoa > Chordata > Ascidiacea > Aplousobranchia > Polyclinidae > Aplidium > Aplidium turbinatum. The sequence goes on along the minus strand of NC_137480.1, from coordinate 15,512,471 downwards.
CAACATGTGTGGCAACAACAAAATATTTTATTCATAAAACTTTATAGAAAAAGTGTTCAAAACGAGGCAAACCGGAGACATGGCAGTTGTAGAGTGAATGGCGACTGATGGACGTATAAACGCCTCGTAACCATATTGTCGGAGTGCATCAGCTTTGTTCGTCTGCAGTATTCTGGTGCCAGGTAAGTCGCTCTTCATAAAACTTGATGACGATTTGAGGACATTTGATATTCGCTTCTTCGGACGGAACAAGGTCGGCCTCATCACTGTTCTCCCTGCAAAAACAGACCATTTCTTTTTCAAGGCTTGAGTACTAGCTGTAATAGTAAAATAGGGAAGCAATCGTAAGCAACTACTGTACTTTGTTAATACGTAGTAGGGAATGGCTCAGTATTCAGAAGAACGCATTAATATACTGGAGCAAGAAATAAACTTTCTTTGACTGCCACGCTTTTTTTGATGCATTTTTCAGAATTTAACTTGAGCAAGGCTTTAATTTTGAACTGCTGTATTTTGAGAACGGTAACTGTCAGAAAAAAAATTAAAACATGAAAGTTGTTGCATTTTCAACAGTCTTTTACAATATCTTTACAAATTTTGTGTATTTAAAAAAAAAAATGCCTTAAATGACTAAATTTTTTGACAAACTACAAAAATTTTGTGTTTTTTTTTACTTTTTTTGTTTCCGTTTAGACATCTGGAAAAAAAACCTTCAAACTGCGGTAAACGTCATCGCTAGACGTCAGGCAAGTGTCAAGCTTTCCACGTAGCGTTGTCACGGTAATGTTTATGCTTTATGCGAAGAAAGAGCCTCATAAACTTCTCTTTGCACACAAAATGAAAGTTCTCTGTAAATAATTGAAAATTGCAGAAAAACTTCAAATACAAACCTAGTAATTTTTTTCAACTTTTAGACGATAGGGCAAAGGCAGGTTAGTTGATACAATTTTCACGTTTAGTGAGATTTTACTAAAACTGTTGGACATAGAAACACCATTTATGGTGCTAAAGAAAGTTCGTTTGTTGGGCTAACTTTCCCCCAAGTTTAGTCTGTTTGATGTCACTAGTTATCGGTTTAGACTCATTCAAACATACAACTCCGGTTTGTATCAACTAACCTTCTTGGAAGGTTAGTTGATACACTCATAAGGTTAGTTGATACATGGGATTCCTAGTTGATACGATCAAAATACGCCTCAATTATATTGAGACTATACTTTATGCTTTTGAAATTTATACTCAAACTACTGTAGTGTAGATAGTAGAACCATATTGCCAGGTCAGGAGTTAACCAAAAGCCATGACAGTGCTGCAGTCTTATAGTGTTATCTAATGTAAAATGTGATAAAGATATTTTACATCCGGATGTTCTTCCTAACGTCAACTTGTCAGATTTGGAAATTGGTGTAATTGTCAATTCTTATGACAGCCAAGATTTACGTAGAGAGTCTTCAGTTGATCTGTAACATCGATCAGTTGTTCTTTTATAAAACTGGGGCACGTTGTCAAAGAGGCCTTATTAATTCAAGTGATATTGTCAAGTTCACAGGTTCTGCAGCTTCATTTACACACAGCTTAAATCTTCAACAACTATTTCCAAACAGATTTACAGAGTTTCACATTTACGTATTTTACCTGAAAATATGGTTGAAATATTGCAGGTTAGCCTACCGTACTGAATGTACGAATGCAGGTTAGTTGATATAGTGTATCAACTAGCCTGGGCTAAAATGTATCAACTAACCTTTTCCTTACTTTTATCAAAATGTGTCTGTCATCAATCTAATAAAGTCAGTTAAAAATGATTTGATTTATGCAATAATACTTTACACCAATACACTGCCTGTCGCCAAGAAGTTAATCTCTTACCGTTTTTCAAACAGTCAAGAATTAACTGAACTGTAAATTTGAAAAAATTTGCAAAAAAGCTGAATTTTTGAACATTTCGCATTATTTTACAAACTTGAAACTGGATAACCGCGAAATCATCATATCACCATTCAATCATCATTCTTCACCAGTTGGTGGCGGTATTTCTACAAAATCCGTTTTTAGTGGTGTATCAACTGACCTTCTGTATCAACTAACCTGGCTCTTTCCGAAAAAGTCTTCCTCTTTCCGAAAAAGTAAGACCCATGCAGTTTGGCAAACAAAGACCAGAGTTATGGTGATTGCAAAAAGTGTGTATTTTTTTAGGGCTTGGGCTCTTTAAAGAGCCCGTGGCAGTTAAAGGGTTAAAAAGGAGGAACCCTCATGGAACACTTTAGACTCACAAAAGAGCACTGCGCTAAATAATCTCCACAAATTCTATAAATAAACAGAAGCAGCACCAAAATGGGCTTGTCGAAAGCCTCCGCACCTCAGAAAATGTAGTCTGCAAATTGGGTTAGAAACGACGTCTTAGAACAGGTATACCCTAATTGTCATACAGTATCCCACATAGCGTCAGTGCATCGCCCTATTCCTAATGTTAGCTATGATGTGTAGCTACGTAAAACATAGATTTGAACGCTTCCAGTAAACTTGCAAACAATAAAATATTTTTGCTTTAATTAATGCAATATTATGCAACCATATTATACCATTTCATGAGAAAGGTTAATTGACCGCCAGAGTCAGTAGCTCCAATAATTTTCTCCGGGTTCAATCCTCTTCCAAATCCTCTTGCTCGGAGCTCTTCAGATGCTTTATTCTTTTTTGTAGTTTCAGATTTTTCTGATGGCATTTTTCTTTTTTTTTCCTCTGAAATGTACAAATACGGTAAAATGTTTAAGCTAGTATTTTAATTTCAATTAAAAAAAGGCACTAAAATGGGTGCTTGTAACTATACAGTAAACAAAATCTTTAGCTCAGTTTAACCTTTATGGCTTTCTTTGTTCTTCTTTCCGTGGTTGGATTCAAATTCAGCTATTAAATCGGGGCAGTCTAGGTTTTCATCCGGCTCCCAAGTGTTGTCAGAGCTGAAACACAAACCAGCACAAATATAAAATGGGTATATACATAGTTATTATGACTGTGTAATCTTTTGGAAGCTAAGGTGATATCTGATATGGTGATATGAAGCCGAGCTTGACGTTTATTAAGAGCATGTAATTGCTGCGTCATTGGTAGAACACTAAAAGACATACGTTTGAAGTTACAAACACGAAGTTGGCCTTGCTTCATGTCTACTCTTTATAGACCGAGAGCCTACGACAGAAGATTTCACCTCATAAGGTACAAAAGGTTTGAGCCCTTGAAGTTACTGGGGTCAACCATGTCACTCACAAAAAGTATGGAAGATTGACCGCACCGGGTGGATCTGGACCCTAGAGCCCCCTAAAAAGCCCAAAATAGGGGTTAATTTCACCCCATAAGGTACATGGACCAAACTTGGTGAAAACGAAGTTCTATGTCAGGACATCACAAAAATATCAAATCTAACAATATTTTCGAGTGGAAAGGTGATGTAAGACTCCCCCCAAAGTGACCCCCCAGGGGGTTAATTTCACCCCATAAGGTACATGGACCAAAGTTGGTCAAAACGAAGTCTTATGTCAGGACATCACAAAAATATCAAATCTAACAATATTTTCGGGTGGAAAGGTGATGTAAGATGCCTTCAAAGTGACTTCCCTTAATGTGACCCCCTCGGAAGGTTTATTCCACCCCATAAGGTACATGGACCAAACTTGGTCAAAATGAAGTCTTATGTCAGGACATCACAAAAATATGAAATCTAACAATATTTTCGGGTGGAAAGGTGATGTAAGATGCCTTCAAAGTGACTTCCCTTAATGTGACCCCCTCGGAAGGTTTATTCCACCCCATAAGGTACATGGACCAAACTTGGTCAAAATGAAGTCTTATGTCAGGACATCACAAAAATATCAAATCTAACAATATTTTCGGGTGGAAAGGTGGTGTAAGATGACTTCAAAGTGACTTTCCTTAATGTGACCCCCTCGGAAGGTGTATTTCACCCCGTAAAGTACATGGACCAAACTTGGTCAAAACGAAGTCTTATGTCAGGACATCACAAAAATATCAAATCTAACAATATTTTCGGGTGGAAAGGTGATGTAAGATGTCATCAAAGTGACCCCCAGAGGGTTTATTTCACCATAGAGTACATGGACCAAACGTGGTCAAAACGAAGTCTTCTAGGCCACCACAAAATATCAAATCTAACAATACTCTCAGTTGGAAAGGTGATAAAAGACCTACCCAAAAGTGAATCTCCTCCTATAGTTTAATTTACTTCATCCCTTTCTCGAACCAACCTTGGTGTAACGAAAGTGCTATGCCAGGACAGTACGAATGGATTAAATTTAAAAATATTTTTATATAGGTTTTGATGAAATACATTCACAAGCTGTCCCATGATGCATGAAATGGAACTATAGCCTACTTTACAAAAAGTTTTTGTATAAATCATATTAAGTCAATCGAAAAAAGGCAACAGGACATGACAATACATGGCTTTGTAACACCAAAAACAGAAAGTACGTAAGAAGCATATAGGCTACAGTAGCCAGAAAATTGATCCAAGATCTTGATACCACCACTAAATGTGGACTTAATCGAACAACTGACTATCCAAATCAAAACGTTTCGAAATGAATCATTTGGAACGTTAATTTAGGCAGTAATGAACATTTTCCAGCTGCTACAATAAATAACCTAATAAACCCAATGTAGTAAATTTTTGTTTAATGCCATTTGCTTCATGTCTCCAATCAGTTATTGTAACTGTTCATTCATAAACAGAGATTGTTTGTGTAAATGTAAACGGTAACTCAATTGGTTAGCGCGTCACTTCTGGAACGAAGAAGCTTCAAGATCAATAGCGGCGCTGGTTCGACTCTCGGGGTGTGCGCTTGAGCAACGCACGTTAAGGGCTGCTCTCCATTCAGCGGCATCTAATGGATGGAATAATTCCCCGACAACAAGCCTTCAACAATCGGAAACTTCACTCTGTCAATCTCGGTGACCGGGCCTGCGCCAGTGATTCAAAGCCTCTACAAGTATGCGAAACTGCCAGGATTAAGCTCTGCAAGAAGCTTTCCCAGTCCGAGGATAAAGATTCAATCAATCAATCAATCACTGGTGTCGCTTTTACTTTCTTCGTCTTATTCTTCAGATTCATACAATTCTCCTGTTATATACAGAGAAATAAAGACTGTACGAAACAATTGCTATTATGCACTACAGATATGCGTAACATACAATAGTAATTTTATTATCTTTTACAGACGTCTATTTTTCTTCGAATAATGCAACATTGCAACTTACTATTAACTGGAAAAAGTTCAACATTTATTTGTTATTTAGTGCACCCAGGCATTTTTCTCAAGATTGCAGAAACTATTGGTTATAGGTTCCTAAAACGAAACTTTACAGCCAGTTATTGGCTAATGTTTACAGTAAGAAAGTAAACGACTGATAGACCAGGAGAAAGTTTTATATTTATAAAGGGTAACCCAAGCGACATCCAATGCTGTTTACCTTCTTCTTGACTTTCCTGGATGAGATCAGATTCCACGCAGAGACATCTAAAGATGCTTTATACCTTTACCTTCAAACCACACCACTTTATAAGAACCTCCTTCTTCTTTCCAGCCATACTCTAGCAGCAACGTTGCTGCTTGTTCACTTCTAGTTGAAGATAACCACCATCTTGTGATGAGATGTGTGCGCCTTGTCTTCTGGAGAAGTACTCGTAAACAAAGTGGTAGAGTACTACTATCTACAGTAGCTTCTGGTATGCATGATATCCTTTCATTTTCTTTTTTGGGTTTGTAGCCGTCTAAAAACATTTGTAAACGGACTTCGTTGACATAATTAATTTTCTTGTTTTTGTACATGTTACACACAAAGTTCTCTATGGCGATGATAGTGTCTTCACTAATTTCTTTGTCGTGTCCGAGTTGGCTAAAAGCTGCCTGCGCTTCGTGGTTTCCTTGGAGTAATTTCAGCGGCCGCACTTTCCCTTTCCTGCTAAATGACGAGGTGTAATCAGAATCTGTAAAGGCATGATATGCAGGTAAACACTTGCAAATCGTCACTCCAAGTGCGGTAGGCCTATGCAGCTGGTTGATGTTGATGTACCGCTGCGTGTTATTGCTTTGCAAGCCAGCTTCTATCCATATCTTTAATGAAGGATCAAAAGTTCCATAGCAACCTAAGCCAATTACAAGACAGTCAGTGTCAGACGTGCGGATAACCACATTGCTTGGGGCTGGTACATCGCAGACAGCTTGCTTTATCTCTGTATATAACAGGAGAACTGTATGAATCTGAAGAATAAGATGAAGAAAGTGAAAGCGACAGCAGTGACAATGAAGAATAAAGAAACGACCGTTTACATTTACACGAACAATCTCTGTTTATGAATGAACAGTTACGATAACTGATTGGAGACATGAAGCAAATGGCATTAAATAAAAACTTACTGCATTGGGTTTATTAGGTTATTTATTGTAGCAGCTGGAAAATGTTCATTACTGCCTAAATTAACGTTCCAAATGATTCATTTCGAAACGTTTTGATTTGGATAGTCAGTTGTTCGATTAAGTCCACATTTAGTGGTGGTATCAAGATCTTGGATCAATTTTCTGGCTACTGTAGCCTATATGCTTCTTGTGTACTTTCTGTTTTTGGTGTTACAAAGCCATGTATTGTCATGTCCTGTTGCCTTTTTTCGATTGACTTAATATGATTTATACAAAAACTTTTTGTAAAGTAGGCTATAGTTCCATTTCATGCATCATGGGACAGCTTGTGAATGTATTTCATCAAAACCTATATAAAAATATTTTTAAATTTAATCCATTCGTACTGTCCTGGCATAGCACTTTCGTTACACCAAGGTTGGTTCGAGAAAGGGATGAAGTAAATTAAACTATAGGAGGAGATTCACTTTTGGGTAGGTCTTTTATCACCTTTCCAACTGAGAGTATTGTTAGATTTGATATTTTGTGGTGCCCTAGAAGACTTCGTTTTGACCACGTTTGGTCCATGTACTCTATGGTGAAATAAACCCTCTGGGGGTCACTTTGATGACATCTTACACCACCTTTCCACCCGAAAATATTGTTAGATTTGATATTTTTGTGATGTCCTCACATAAGACTTCGTTTTGACCAAGTTTGGTCCATGTACTTTATGGGGTGAAATACACCTTCCGAGGGGGTCACATTAAGGAAAGTCACTTTGAAGTCATCTTACACCACCTTTCCACCCGAAAATATTGTTAGATTTGATATTTTTGTGATGTCCTGACATAAGACTTCATTTTGACCAAGTTTGGTCCATGTACCTTATGGGGTGGAATAAACCTTCCGAGGGGGTCACATTAAGGGAAGTCACTTTGAAGGCATCTTACATCACCTTTCCACCCGAAAATATTGTTAGATTTGATATTTTTGTGATGTCCTGACATAAGACTTCGTTTTGACCAACTTTGGTCCATGTACCTTATGGGGTGAAATTAACCCTCTGGGGGGTCACTTTGGGGGGAGTCTTACATCACCTTTCCACTCGAAAATATTGTTAGATTTGATATTTTTGTGATGTCCTGACATAGAACTTCGTTTTCACCAAGTTTGGTCCATGTACCTTATGGGGTGAAATTAACCCCCTTTTTGGGCTTTTTAGGGGGCTCTAGGGTCCAGATCCACCCGGTGCGGTCAATCTTCCATACTTTTTGTGAGTGACATGGTTGACCCCAGTAACTTCAAGGGGTCAAACCTTTTGTACCTTATGGGGTGAAATCTTCTGTCGTAGGCTCCCAGACTATTAGGCATAGATATGACAAAACAAACAAGATGATGACACATTGCTTAGTTAGGAAACTGATACAAAGTTAAGTGAAAATTCAGATCAGTCAACATCACTGGGGTCTGACATTAGAGACACCACAAAAATGAAAAAACAAAATCATATTTCTTTGAAAGATAGCATCTTTCAGATAAAGCAGGAGCAGCTGTAACTTCAGCTACATTGAAATCTTTTAAAAATTTGACTTACCAAAATATGGGTACTTGAATATTGTAACTGAATCTGATGGACATGACATTAGAATTCATATATAATTATATATGGTACATGATTGGAATCACTTACTCTGAGAATCCTTTCCATTTAATAAAGTATTGTAGTTGACCCTTCAGATGACGTTTGTCCACAACCTTCTCAACTTCATATTCTTCTGGCTCATTATCAAGTGCACTGCTGCTTGCATCAGCCTCATCCTTTCCAGAAGCTTTCTTGCCCATTTTGCATTTGCAAGATTATACACAAACTAGATGCCACAACTAATGCAATAAAACTGTATATATACAAAATGCCGAGGATGATTACATTAAACCTAAGATGCAAAAACAAGCTGAGTGTATTTCATGACAAGTAAGGGAACGTTCAAATATTACGTAACGCCTTTGAGGGGGAGGGGGGTTTATGCAAAGCGTTACGTTAGCGTCACATCGGGGGGAAGGGGGTTCAAGCAAAACGTTACGTAACGCTTTCGAGTACGGAATGGTAGTTTTTTGTGCTGAATTTGTAGTGAAAAAGCGTTACATGGGGGAGGGGGGGATTGAAAAAAGCGTTACGTTGGCGTTACATGGGGGAGGGGGCGGTCAAAAATTCGGAAAAAAAGCGTTACGTAATATTTGAACGTTCCCTAAATCCGAATAACAAGAGTATAGTGATGATAAAGTTTTAATACAAATTTTTTATCACTATTCAGAATCATAGCAATATAAAGCCTCAGGATTAAAATTAGGGATTGTTTTAATATCACATGATGTAATTTTCTTTATACACACCTTATATATAGCTTTTAAAAAATGACAACATATTACAAACATGTTTAATAAATTTGATATTTCACCAGATGACAATGCAATTTGATACTGTAATATACAAAAAAGATTTGCAAAATTAAAGAAACTACCAATAGATTTAACACAACTCATGGTAGAGATGAAAAAAATTAAAGCCCGTTCTATAGGATCATCAAACATTGGTGCTCTTCCACATGTCGCCCTATTGGTTATTTTCAATTTTTCATCCCATATCTGTTATATTCCAATCAATAGTCGATTCTACCATGTGACCTAATAACGTCGACTTTTGGTTAACCCACAGGATGATTTGTGGAAAGCACCCAAATATTCATCATTAACCCATATCTTCCTAGTGTCAGTTTAAACTGACAGAGCAAAAAGAAGAGTTGCAAGCATATATACTGTACTGAGGATGCAACCTAGTTCGTACCCTGAAAAAATCGAGAGAAAAAATTAAAAAAAGCGGAAGTCGCTGATCGCAGTTTCCGCAAACATTTTCAAATTTTCCCCTTGAAAAGATCGGGAGAAAGATAGTACAAAGCCGAAGTCGCAGTTTCAGCTAACCCTAACCCTCGCTGATCGCAGTTTCCGCAAACACTTTTCTGCACTTTCCGCTAACCCTAACCATAGACTAATCTATGCTCTAACCCTAACTGATCGCAGTTTTCGCAAACATTTTTCCGTAGTTTCCGCTAACTCATATCCTAACCTTAGAGTAATCTATGCTCTAACTGATCGCAGTTTCCGCTAACCTTTACCCTAACTCTAACCATAGAGTAATCTATGCTCTAACCCTAACCCTCGCTGATCGCAGTTTACGTCGAGTAATCTATGCTAATCCTAGCCCTAACCCTCGCTGATCGCAGTATCCGCAAATATTTTTCCGCAGTTTCCGCTAACCCTCGAGTTGTTTGCGGAAACTCCGATCAGCGACTTCGGCTTTGTGCTATTAAACTGCGATCAGCGACTTTGGCTTTTTTTAATTTTTTCTCTCGATCTTTTCAGGGTACGAACTGTTCAGGATACGAACTAGGTTGCACCCCTGTACTGATGCTGATAGGAATCCAGTTTTGGGGTTAATCTGATAATGAAGAGTCTAGCTAATTGTTTGATTTCTTAAAATGCTGAGGTAACAGCTATGGCAATCATTACAGCAACCTTAACTCAAAAAAATGTTGTTTTGGTTTGTTCTAAAAATTAACTGAGGATATCAAACGGCTATGAAAAGGAATACAAAATTCCTACACACAACCGAAAAATATTTTATTGAAGCAATTCTATGCCAAAAATAAAATTAGGCTACAAAAGTTTTGTAATTATTTTACTAGCATCAATTTAAACTGACGCTAGGAGTAGAAGGGTACAGGTAAAGCACAATTTCTCTGTTGAGTGCGTTTGTATTTTTGCATTGTGACATCATAAAATGATGGCAAATTTTAATTATTCGCAAACATTTTAGTAGTTTATATAATTGTAATTGAAAGCAGATACAGAATTGATCCATTGTCAATTAGTTGCAAGATTGCAATCGATTTCGACAAGATTAATTATTAGTTTGACATGAATTTTTTTTATTATAAGCTAGATTTAGGCCATTATACAAGCTTTTGGTGAAAATGTTAAACTAACATTACTTTTTTTTGTTAATGATGGTTTTTGTTTGCTTACTTGAATCTAAATTATTGCTACTTTTGTTTGCTGGCTTATTTGTTGCAAAAATGAGTTTGTATTTGAACATATAATAATAAAAATGACCACTGGCGCCGACTTACGGGGTGGCCACGCCACCCCGTAACCGCTGTGGCAGCCACCCCATTTAGGTTACATTACTTACTGTAAATAAATGTAATTTGAACGGACGTTTAAATCTTTTTTTGATCATTGGTTTTCGCTTCAAGTCAACGTAAAGCAAGAGGTGAACCAATACCGTATTGCGAAGAAAATGATTGTTTGTCACAAGCATGAAACTCGCGTAACATCAAGTAAGCTACGTGAAGATTACGCAACACGTGGCTACGAGTTTTTTCCTTGTTGCGACCGTTTTATTTGTTACTTGTCATAAGTCATTGTTAAATTTGTTAGGCTTCCAATGGGATTTATTAATCAATAAATAACGATCTTTCTATTGCCTTCCTCAAAAATCTTTTTTGAAAATTTTTAAACTGCTCATAATATCGCTATAAATTATGACAGCTATAAAATACTTGGAAATAAAGTTATCTCAATGATTGATAGCTCCACCCCCTAAATGAAGATCTATTTTCAAATTTCATTAAAAAAATGCAATTTTCGAAACTTTGAGTTTTATTTAAAGAGTGCCCTTGGTAAAGTAGCAGTTTTAACGTTCTGCAAATTTACACGTTTACATGATTCTATTCGAGGAAAGCTATACTTTTGAAAAGAAAGTTTTGAAAATATGCTTATCATTGCCTTCCACCACCTGCAAGGCGGAGCGATCGTTTAGTGCACTCAGGCACATAAAAACCTACTTGCGATCTACCATGATGCAACAGCGATTGAACTACATCCTAATTGTAAATGTTTATCAAGCTGAAGCTTCACGGTTACAACTCAGGTGACCAGTTGATTAACAGTTGGATTGCTGTTCGCTGCTGTTCGCAAAAATACTTTTGCCAAATGTTAGGTAAGTGTCAGAGCAGCAACGTAACAATAAAATTCACGACATACCTCCTGTGCTTTGTTTTAAAGTTATTTTGTAAATTATCGAGCTACAAATCAGGTGTGAAAAGACAATAGCATCTACGAAACACGCTTGGTAAAAATCAAACAAAAACATGCAGTTTGAAAGTTTTTAGGTTGCCATATTGTGCTATCCGCCACCCCATGCAAAATAAAAGTCAGCGCCTATGAAAGTGACTCTAATTTCCTATGAACATTGGGACTAACAGCCAGAGAGCAAGTTTACAAATGACTCTAATTTCACACAAATTTAACACCCTGGAAATTCAAACGCAAATGGGGAAAGCCAAAGATGAGATTTGATTAACAATCATCATAATCCATCGTCGGTTTGCTCCCCACTAGTGGGGGTGGCCGATTGTTTCCGCGCAGCAATTGTTTTAATCCCTTTTCTCCATTTCACCCTGTCCCTTGCATCTTCCTCCTTCAGTCCGACTTTTTTAAATTCATCCTTCACTTGTTGTTTCCACGTTCTTCTTGGACGACCGCGTTTTCTCTTCCCATCCACCTTTAGATCTAGTGCCTTTCTAAGAAAACTTCCTTCCTCCCTCCTTATCACATGTCCATACCATCTTATTCCATTTGCCCTTGCCAGTTGGTCTATGGTCTCTCTCGTCTCTCTCATCTCTAGCATATCCAACAATTCTTCAGTCCTTTTTTCCCTTCTCGTTTTCACCCCACACATTGCTCTCACCATTGACCTTTTCGTTCTTTTCAGGATTGCCAGTTCACTCTCTCTCAATATCCATGTCTCGCTACCATATAGCATTGCAGGCCACACACAGCTCCGATATACTTTTCCTTTCATCCTTAGTGAAAATTTTCTGCCATGCAACATTTCCTCACATTCCCTGAACTTTGCCCAGCCCAATCTTGCCCTTGTTGTCACCGCTGCTTCACATCCACCACTTCCATTTATCCGATCACCGAGATAACAGAAGTCTGTCACTGTTTCGATGCCATGGCAGAACTCATCATCATGGCCTTCCACTTCATTCCTTCCTTTACTGCATTTCCCACAAACAAAACACTTCGCCAATCTTGTTGCGGCTCTCTTGACATTAGCACATCTTGCATGTACCCACTTTCCACATTCCTTGCATTGCATTGAATTTCTCATCACTCTCTTGCCACATATTCCACAGGGATCTACTTTGTTCTCAACAACTGTTCCTTCTGCTCCACTCACCATCACTTTTGTTTTTTCAAGATTCACCTTCATACCCTTGGTTTCAAATGCTTCTTTCCATTTCTCAAACTTTCTCTCCAGTCCCTCCATACTATTACTTGTCAAGACCAGGTTGTCTGCATACAAAATTTCACTCAATAAGCCCTCCCTCACTCCTTCAGTTACAACGTCAACCACAATAGCAAAAAGAGGTGACAAAACTGATCCTTGGTGTACAGTTACACCAACCTTCACAAAAAACTCGTTTGAATAATTTGATCCAACTCTCACTTTTGTTCTTGCATTCTCATACATAGACATCACAGCTCTCACTAATACCTCTTTTCCTCATTGCCCACTCCATCACTTTCCTTGGTACTCTGTCAAATGCATTTTGTAAGTCGACGAAACACATATATAGTTTTCTCTGCTTCTCTCAGTATTCCTCCTGCATTCTTCTCAATACACACTCCACAAAGAATGTGGAACAACAAACTGGTACATAAAAACACACAATTAACTGGATAAGCAAGAAAAGGGGAAGGTATTTGCTCAGCATTGGGCTGCCACAGGCTGAAAATGATAACAAATTCATGTCACATCTAGGTATGATCTGTGTTATAATGGGGAATTGCAGCACATGCATTATTCAATCAAACTATGTTTCAGGTGCAGAGCTGACGTTCTCATTAACTAGCCGTGCAATCAAAAGTATTACGTACTGCAGCTATAGACTTAAAAATCCGGGTGCAACCTAATTTGTACCCTGAACAATTTATACCCTCAAAAAATCGAGAAAAAACTTAAAAAAGCCAAAATAGCACTCGGATCAGAGTTTGCGCTTAACCCTACCTCTAAAATGTTTGCGGAAACTCTGATTAGTGACCTTGGCTTTGTTGCGATCAGCGACTTCGGCTTTGTGCTATTTTTTCTCTCGATCTTTTCAGGGCACGAACTGAGGGTACGGATTGTTCAGGGTACGAATTAGGTTGCACAATAAAATCCTGCCAATTTGATTACGGTACAATTTGTTTTTACAAGCTTTTTCTTAAGTCATGCATTTGTAACAAACTTGTCCCTTCAACATAAGATGCCATTGGATACTGCGCATAGTTCGGAAAGCTCTTGATATAACTACAGAGGCATATCCAAATATGTACGGTAACTAAATTGGGTGATGAAAGTTTAATCTACAATTTGTATCACATTAGAAATGCAACATCACTTCAGCCCCTCTGCTTACTTTACATAAGAGGAACAAAAAATTCCAAAATCAGCAAAGGGAGTAATGCATCAAAAAAGGTTGAAAACTATTGGAACCATTTATTAAGAAATAAGTACCAGTAGCCTAAACAATCTGTCATAGTACTAGCCTACACTTATTGTTGCTGCATATTTCGTAACTTTTTAGTTTCGTACCCCTTAAAACTTGGTAACTTTTGCACAGGCGCGGATTTATGGGAGGGGCCCAGGGGGCCCGGGCCCCCCCCGAAATTTTGTGAAAATTTGTATGTTTTCACATCAAATGGTTTGATATGCTTCTAAACAGCTGATATTAGTCCCTCGGCATCACAATTGATGAAAATGGTTGTTTTAATGTCTATTTTCTAGCATATCGTATATGTCGTAGTATCATTGTTCATATCTGTTTAGCTTTTTCTTTCTTTTTAATTGATTTTCAAATTTTTTGCCCCCCCCCCCCCCGAAAAAAACTCTTAGATTCGCGCCTGCTTTTGCATCATCTACAACTTGTTTATTTGTATTAATAGTTTGTACAAATTTGCATCAGACAAGAATGTCTATATTCGAATTACAGAACAAAAAGAATATATCTGACGGCATAAATAGAACATTCTGTTTGCTATTCTTTGTGATGGTGTATAGGTTTCTTTGTAAGAGCAAAAACCAAAAGAACATTTAAAAAATTAAACATAACAAAGCGAGACCAACAGCAACAGCTTCGTTTCGCGCTCGTTTTCATCCGGGTTACCCAAACAACAGTACAAACTTTTTTTTACTATTCTTCCCTTGATTTTGCAATACAGTTTGCAGCAATAAGATTGTTTGCTTGTTAAACCTTTTTTGGACAAAATAAAAATCTCAACCACTGCCCTAATCAAAACTGTGCTTGTTTTTGTGAGCAAAAGACATAAAAAGGTGATATTTTGTGAAAAATATATCGAAACGCATGGATACAACGCCAGCCCAAAAACGTAAATGAGTTTTTTCTGCATATTTTACTCTTGTTGATACTTTTCTTCATAAATAATTGGCTCATTATGCAATTTCAATTCAATTTCATTTTTGTCCTCAGAAGTGGTTTTGCGTCAAAAAACTGCCGTTTTTTTTTGCAAAAACCTTCACTGCATAAACTATTATTCAAGCCCATATGGAATCTTCCAAGGTTTTGCCACCTTTTTCCATTCATCGACGTTCCGGTATATTAACTATTGTAGTTAGTAGTATCTTTTTTCTTCTAAACACTTTCATGACAAAAATAAAAGAATATGATATCGCTTGAAATTGATATCCCTTTCCAGCTATTCTTCCTCATCGTCAGAGCACGTGAATCAGTGTGAAGTTTTTTTCTACTTCAACACAAGTTTTCAACGTGGCTTCCTTTTTAACCTGCAGATGTAGTGGAAGGTGGTCTGGTCGAAGTTGTTTGAGAAGTCTTCGATGTTTGCTAGATGCTATTGCCAAAGCGGTGAAATAGTAGGTATTACTTATTTTAGAAAATAAATAGGAATTTGATTAAGATTTAAGCCGAACATGGAGACCTTAAAAATTGTGTATGGGTACAATGCTTTGATCTATTTTCAGACAGTATTGCATTTTAAGTTGGATTGTAGTGACACGGGGCTTTATGAGGACGCCGCACTCTAGTAGTGGAATATTTCACAGAAAGAAATATGCTAAAAATGTGAAATTTCTTTACTTAGTTTTCGTTCTTTGAAAACTTTTTAACCTTCCTGCCCTTCGCAATAAGCATTTTGTCTCAGGTGGCTGCACATTTTCATGCAATGCTAGTTATATATGGGTATTTGTTAATGTTAGTGCAATTACTTTAAAATGTAAATATGTTCAAAAATGGCTTATATGTATGAGCAAAAGTCTTTTTTGTTTAGTTTAGCATTACGGTACTCTGTTATAATTCAAAAATTTCAATTTTGAAGCTTTTTTCAGAAAATTAGAATAAAACTAACTTATTGACCTTTTTTTTGTCTCAAACAATTTATTTCAATAAATTTGTTGGGTAAAAATTTTATTTTTATACGCACAATCCACATGGCTATTGTCTTGTGAATACTTTGGCTCTGTGGCCTTAAAAAGAAATAATTTTAGGGTTGTGGTTATTCATATTTTGTTTTATTTTGCCATCTTTATATAGGCATACATTTATTTTGCTTATTACATGTGAACTACGTTTTGCAGAAAACAGGGTTTACATAATATACAATTTGAGTATTTGTTGATGCCAAACATCTTGCTTGAGTTATGGAAACATAAAAATACAATCTCTCAGGCTATATCACAATATATGGTACCTATATACCGGTATAGCCTCTGCTGGGTTTACATATGTAGATGTTAATTACTTTTGTCATTAAAATTGTATAGGCTACTTCGGTGTAGCATGGTTTCACAATGATGAAACATAACGCCCCAGTCTGAAACAGGTGAAACTGACGATTCAGTTATTTTCTGAGTGAAACCCCAGTTTGTTTGTTGCTTGTTCTAAAAATAAACATCGTTTTAATACAATCTTTAAAGTATTCACTACAACGTTAATATTTTTTATTGGCAAAACATATCGAGTAATGATGTGTTCGTATCAGAGTGAACAAAACCCCGGATGGACTTAAGCCCTTAGAATACAGCACTCAAAACAGCTATGTTGAAGTGATAAGTGCTTCACTTTCGATAATAGGACAAATATGCCTGCTAGTTGTGTTGTCCACTCAATGTACTCAATGTACTTCATGTATTCAAAGTATTTTCACCTATTAGAACTAAGAGGTTGGTCTGGATTGGATATGACTAAAGCAATATTTTTGTTACTTTTTCAGGGCAGATCTCCTTAATGTCTTTCACGTGAAGAGTTTCTTGGAATGAAGGTCATCTCTTGTTTTCTGTAAGAATAGGTAATGCAATATGCCTTGTTTCCAAGATAAAACATGCTGTTAATAAAATAATTTGTGCTCTGCTGGAGCATATTATGTGGATGCTCTTTGTGCCGTAGCATGGTTTCACAATGATGAAGCATAACGCCCCAGTCTGAAACAGGTGAAACTGACGATTCAGTTATTTTCTGAGTGAAACCTCAGTTTGTTGCTTGTTCTGAAAAGAAAGGACATTAGAATACATTCTTAAAAGTAATCACTACAAAGTTGATATCTTTTGGTTGCAAAAAATATTGAATAATGTGTTTATATCAGAACAAACAAAATCCCAGAGGAATGAAGGTGCTGCTACGTCACTACGATACCTGGAGAATGCAGAAGTCTTAACAAAGATGTCTGCAAGTTATTTGTCTTGTAGGCTACATCTTCGCCAATAACAGGTTAGTCTGGATTGGATATGACTAAACATTAGTTAATTACTTATTCAGGGCAGACCTCAATCTTTTTCATGTGAAAGCTTTTTGAAAAATGGAGATTAACTCATGTTTCTGCAAGAATAGGTGATGCAATATGGCTTCAAAGATAAACCTGTACTGTTGTAATAAAACACTGTTTGCTCTGTGCTGGAGCAAATTATTTGAATGCTGTTTGTATTGTATCTTGCATTTGGTTTTACAATGATGATAAGTTACTGCCCCAGTCCAAGATAGGTGACCATGTGGGATTCAGTTTTTGCAGAGTGAAACCAAAATGCATAATTTACTTTTATGGTTATTACCACTGCAAACGTCAATAATCTCCTTTGTTTGTTTTAAGCTTTTTCACCAATCGGGATGATCCATCTGCAGTTAAAAATTGATTGAATCTAATCTCACTGTCCAAGAAGGATCAAGCATTTTGTTCATGAAGTGTAACGCTTCGTCTCATCTAAGGTGTAGGTTTCTTGTCAAAGTCAAACAGCTGTCTGGCAAGTTAAAGAAGAAACTTTTGGTATGAGTTACATGTTGCACTTGCAGTGCTGACCAAATTGCTGTAGGACTTTGCCCTTTAGTCCAGTGAGCAACAGCAGGCTGGTGGTGAACACGTTTTTGCGCGTTTCCCCAATTCTGCTTAGAACTTTGTCAACTTGACCAATAAAACAAAATACAGTAATACAATAACGCGATGTGATTCATGGTGTTTATGATTCTGGTCAGTGTTAGTAGCCTAAACAGCAGGTTATGTAATTTACAATTGGCAACATCATTCCAAGGGTTTAAAAACAGCTGATGCAATGAAATTCTAATAATAATTCTAATCTGAAAGAAAAGGATTGTCGCTATAGGCGCATTCTGATGTTCAGATTGATTTAACCTGACTGAAACACGTTACAACGCATTGCGGAAACTGCTCTTTTCTTTCCAGCGGCACGCATGTGAACTGGAATAATTCTGACAACAAACGAAAACTTCACTGCCAATTCGTAAAAAAAAACAAGTGGAATGTTCAAAATTTGGTTTTTGCAGAACAATCCATGTAGCCTCGCGAACGCCCCATAAAAAGTTCAATAGTAGCATATTTGATTCATGTATGTCGTGTTTTAATGTAAACTGTTAAAATTTAAAATGTCTTGTTGCTGTGTCATTACTGCTTTTATTAAATATCCTCAGATTTAATTCCATTTCCTGTCAAGCTTGGCTAGACTTCACGGGAAAATATACAGCATTATTTTAATAAAACCTGCATTTTCACCGATTGAATTTATAGCGGTCTTTTAATTTATTCATTCATCGCAATCAGTTTCATTGGGATAGTTGTATCTGCAATTAACAAGCTTGTCAATGGAACTGGTAAAAGACCTTTCATTTTAAGTGCGCATTAAGGTTTTTCATCCTATTGGAAACATACTGAAAAATCTATATAGGTTGGCTGGTTTTGAATCCCAATTCTGGGACTAAGGAAGCCTTGATAGGGTTGTTCGTGTTAGTTTCGCCTACTTGTAGAGGCTTTTGACGCAAGGCCGGTTAGGGAACCTTCAAATATGATGTAACGCATTTTTTCCGAATGTTTGACCCCCATGTCACGCTTTTTAACTACAAATTTAGCACAAAAAAATACCATTCCGTACTCGAAAGCGTTACGTTTTGCTTGAACCCCCTCGAAGGAGTTACGTAATATTTAAACGTTCCCTTACCGATGTTGACTGAAGTTATCCGATTGTTGCCGAGGAATTATTCCATCCACTAGGTGCCGCTCTATTGAAAGCAGTCTTAAAATTCGTTGCTCAAGCGCACACGCCGAGAGTCGAACCAGCCCCACGTGGTGAGTCGGCTCCAATTAACCTTGCTTTTTTTGTCAAAGCGTAGCTGGTGAAACTTTAGCTTGCACAAAGCAATGTGCAAAAATTAGGTGAATAATATTGAAGGCTTTCTTACTGTAACGTCTGAAACTTAAAACCAGTGGTTTCCAACCTTTTTAGGCTACGGCATTCTACCAAAAGGAAATGTGTTTTGCGGCACCTCATAGTAAAGTTTACATATTTTGAAGTCAGTGTGAAACTTTAATACGGGCCTACTGGTCTTTCCTTGGCATGCAAAATGAGCAAAAACCTTTCAATGCACAGCATTCACCTCCTGAACTATATCCACAATCAACTTGTACAAACATTGGCTGTAATATCACAAAGCTGCAATAGAAGGTTGCCACGCTAAGCTTTTGTGACCACAAAACATCATATTGGTTTATGGCAGGGGTTCTTAACCAGGAGTGCACGCACCACTAACGGGTGGGAGATCTATTCATAGGCGGTGCGGGGATGCTGAATTATCGAGGTTTGTTACAATATGACGTAAGGGAACGTTCAAATATTACGTAACGCCTTCGAGGGGGAGGGGGGAGTTTATGCAAAGCGTCACATCGGGGGGGAGTTTATGCAAAGCGTCACATCGGGGGGGAGGGGGTTCAAGCAAAACGTTACGTAACGCTTTCGAGCACGGAGTGGTAGTTTTTTGTGCTGAATTCGTAGTGAAAAAGCGTTACATGGGGGAGGGGGGGATTGAAAAAAGCATTACGTTGGCGTTACATGGGGGAGGGGGGGGGTTAAAAATTCGGAAAAAAAGCGTTACGTAATATTTGAACGTTCCCTAAGAAACAATGTTGTTTTACCAGGTTTCAACATAAATTTCGAACTGTAGGCGTCTATTTTCAGCCAATCCTAGAAGGGGGTGCGAGAACTGATTAGCAATTTCAGCCGACAAGGCAAAAGGGAACCGCTGGTCTATGGTAGGCTATGTAGCGATCGGTTATTGTGAACTAGTTTAACTTAAATTTATTGACAAAACTGCCCTCAGTGATGCAACAAAAACAATCGTGCATGAAAATTTTATCAGCAACAATGATCCTTGCTAACTATTTGAAGACAAATAAAGAATGAATTGAATACGGTATGAAAAATTGCTTGCGGCACCCCGGTGGGGAACCACTGGTTTAAACATTAGCCTAAACTCAGACCAAAGCAGGCCTCGAAATTCACGGCGATCATGTCCGCCGTCATAGCATGTGGTGTCCGCGGGAAGTACCATCTAGATCGGTCATATTTGTCCGCCGAGAAATAACACAGGAACTAGCGATACAAATCGTCATTGCATATTACGGTACTAACAATTGTTGCGAGAATATAATTTCCCGCGCATCTAGAAAATGTGAATGCTGTAGGCCAGGGGTGTGCAACGTGCGGCCCGCGAAGAAAAATTGTGCGGCCCGCGAAGATGTGCCAAGTTTGAATTGTGTGCAGCCCGCGAAACGTGTTTATAAGTTAATTTAGTCTGGCACGTGTGAACAATTCATTGTGGAGTGGATTATTCTAGATTTCGCACCTTCTGTTAACCATTTTAGAAATCTCCCACCGGCCACCGCTAATCCAATGTATTTAATTATTTGGAACTTAAAAATGTATGGTCACATAAAAGGCATTTTGAACAAATTACGACTTTGAGAAGCTCACGAACAGACAGGAAATTTTTTCCACTTTCCAATTTTGAGAAACTATTGAATGCATCCTGAGAAGAAAACTGAATTTGCACACCAACTTGAACAATTGTTGTAGGCTATGCATTTTTGGCTCCTTTCAAGGACTTCAAATCTTTTCAAGGAATTCATGAACATTTGTTTGGTATATTCGCTTCGCCATTCAACACAGACATTGACAAAGCACTAGCAGATATAACTTGAACTGATTGATCATCAAGAGAAAACGGACTTGAAAGTAAAGTATTTAAAAAAGAATCTTGGCGATTTTTACGGAAAACATCTCAACCAAGATAACTTTCCACATTTTAAAAAATCCATGGCTTCAAAAATGGCTTTTTTTGGCTCAACGTATTTGTGCGAACAATTTTTTTCTAAAAAGGGCATCATGAAATTTCCCTATTGATCGTTTCTGACAGACGAACACTTGGAAAATGGACTTCGAATTGCGAGCACTTCCATTAAAGTAAATTTGGAAAAAGCCGTCGGGAAAAGAAGCCAGCTGCAAACTTCTCACTGAACTCGTTTAAAGACGGTGTGACAATAAATTTGAATAGCAGTTTGCTTCAGAAATTTATGCGTCTTAACTTATTATTTCTGCAAGGAGATAACCCCTAATAGGCCTAATGCCATAAGAATAACTTGAAAAACAAAAAAAACTACTTGTTTTGTGGTTGCAACTACTAGAAATCAAATGTTAAATAAACGTGCGGCCGGCGGTTTCACCCAGTTATTTATATCTGGCCCTCTTGTAATAAAGGTTGCACACCCCTGCTGTAGGCTGTCTCTCACCCAGACAACAAAATCTATCATTCTTATATTAATTCAATGTAGACGCAGACGTTGAATCAATGTAAAAATGATAGATTTGGTGGTCTGGGTAGCTTAAATTCAAGCAGGAAAACGTTTGATTTTTATGCTGCTTCAACAATTGATGACATTGAATCACGGTAACAAAGGTGAATTCTTCGCTAAGAATCGATAGGAGTACGGGTACTTCCACACTAACCAGCGCAACTTTGTTCAAGTTTTACGTCACAATGTCTGGCTTTGATCTCCAAGTAATATTGATTCTTGCAAGGTTGGTTACAAAATTAGATTATACGAGTTTAGTAGGCTATTAGGCTACAGCAAAATTTGTTAAGTTTTGGTATTACTGTAAGAAAAGGCCCAGAGAAAATTCACTTCCGCTCACATGACACGCAAAAATAAACTTAAAGAAAAAAGCCTAGTGAAACTTTGCAAAGCAGAAAATAGTAGCGGTAGTGTAGAAGTTTTTCCGGCTCATGCCCAGAGCATTGTGACGCAAGAAGCCACACGACCTCGTTCGGTAGAAGCTAATCAGTTATGCGGCGTCTTGAGCAGCTACAGGGCGCTTTGACTCTTCAAGCGCACGGCTTTCAGTGACTTCGCTGAAATTTTAAAAAGCCTTCTAAACCGTAACTATAATTCTCAAATGGCGAAGAATTTTCAAGATAAAGTGATTAAGCATGACGATCGACGCAAAAACTGGTTTGTCCGCGTGAGACTTAATTGGTCCGCCGAGATAGCTGCTCAGACCTGACACGTTTGTCCGCCGTCAACAAAAACGAATTTCGAGGTCTGCAAAGAATAATTGATTGCAAACAACACAGTTTTTTTTTAAGAATTGAAAAGATAGCCTACACTGGATTTTCAAACGTAGAGCTTATTGCGATCCCCAAGTTGAATAGCCTACCAGTAGGCCTACCACCAATTTATACGAATGATAATTAATAAAAGTAAACGACATAGACAGTTGATCGATTTTGGTGCGGTTAGGTAGGCAAAAAAATTCCAGCTCGGAAACGCCATTTCAAAACGAAAGCACCGAGCCTTGTCCTTGTAAGACTAACAAAAGCAGTTCAATAGGAAACGATACAGCACAGATCATTACAAGCATTGAAATTTCATACGACCCACCATGGCGTCGCGACGCGCAGATTGAAAATCACTGTACGGTAATACACAAATAAAACATTTCCAAGTTTTTCAATGTCGTAATTTATCATCAGTCGTGCGGCAAATTCGTAAACTTTCACAGACCCCTTGAAAACGTTTCTCAGACCCGTTAGGCTCCGCGAACCCCCAGTGGAGAACTGCTAGTCTATATCGTCGAATTAAAACAGTGGTTGGTGAAGAAAGGAACATGCTTGAATGAAGAGCTTTCTGCAAAACAACACAAAAACCAGCAAGCCAGTGGATGTGCAGTTGTGCACTTATTTATTATAGTTAGCTCTTTACCTATGATTAGAAAGTTAGGCTATTCTAATGTAGCCTACTAAAAATATGCTAAAACGTACAATAGATGGCATTACTGACTGTCACAGTTCTTTCTGGTAGGCACTCAAACATAAAAAGTTATGTAAGACAAACGAATCATTGGACCAATCACAAGTTGCAGAAAAAGCGTCTTAACTAAACCGAAGTTGCAGGGAAAATACAGTAAACTTCCTCTTCGACTTTAAAATAGATGTACGCTAGGGGAAATCAGGAACCAGTAGGACAAAAATAGCTTTTTCTTTAATTACTCAAATACTTTACAAACAATGTGTACCAAACTACGTTTTTTATAAAGTTGCACCTTTTTCTGACATCTTCTAAACATTACAACAAAACATTTTGATGGTTTGACGTTTATTTTTAATGTTTAAATGCAGCACTGAAGTGTCTCACTGGTTGCTAACCTGAGAGAGCAGTGGGACACTTCAAAAATGCATTCAGTACAACAAGATGCAAGAACCTAGTTGCAAATAAAAAATAGAGACTTTACATTGCTTTCATGCATGCGTTTGTTTATTACAAGGCATCGTTGCGACACTTTACATCAAAGAAACTTTGAAATAAATAGTTTTAATGGATTGACTCAACAAAACTATCAGAATTACAAAACAAATACCATTGAAAACAAAATAGAATAAACAGTGAAGTTGTTTAAATGTCCCATGATTTGAAAAAAAGAATTTGTCAACACCATCACGTTGGGCTATATATGTTGTATACGTTTATACTGTTCCACAATAAAATGTCCCACTGGTGCCTGAACATCATTTTGAAATATTTTTGCCTTTCAGGCCAAAACTTGAAAAAATTAACTTTGCAGTTTGTGCTTAACGGAAGTTCAAATTATATGGATTAACTCAACCTGAAAACTGTTTCCTACTAAGTCATAGTTAAATCAAAAATACAAAAGAAATCTGACCACTCCTGTTTACTTCAACAAATAAAAAAAAAACTCTTTTTGATGTCATGCTTGAACTACAAAAAATTTTGCCATCAAACTACGTCAAAAAACATTAACCAGTATCTCGGTTCCACACGCAACATTTCGGTCATTTACATTCACCACGGTTCAAGAAAACGGTAGTGTCCCACTGGTAAAGCGTCCCACTGGTCAACGATCTCCCTTACTACTTGCAACAGCAATATAATTTTCATTACGACTTCTCAACTTCTAATCCCCATAATACACAACTCTAAAAAATCATGCTCAAACCACGCGGTTATTTATAGCAGGTTTGGTTTGACCAGAAGCTTTCAGAAACTATGGTAATGTATGTTAGGCCTATAGCCTATCACAAGAACTCATTCTTTTGGTCAACAAGTCAAAAACGTTTCCAGAATTGCTCGTAGGCTAATGAAAAATCTTCTAGAAGCAAGCTTCGCAATAAAAAAAAATGGTTGGATAGGTTTTGAATCGTAATTCTCGGACTGGATAAAGACTTATTCCTGGTAGTTTCGCAGGCTTGTGATAGAGGGCTTTCAGAGGCTAGTAAAGGCTTTCGACGCAGGGCCGGTTACCGAGTTACCGTTACCATCCACTAGGTGCCGCTTAATGGAGAGCAGTCCTGAAATGCGTTGCTCAGGCACACACCTCGAGATTGCGTAATTAAGGATTCCTTTAGGACAGTAACACTTCGCAAAAATTACACAATTAAAATAACACACTTGTTCAAGAACATACAATGTACCGTAGCCTGCCATGGGGCTACTCATATTGATAGTGACACTGCCACAAACGAGTAGTTGTATTTCAATGTGAAAGCACGTTTTACTTTATCAGAGGATTAAGGTAAAACTTTCAAATATAAACCGGTAGCCTACGCAGTGATAAAAAATTTCTGGACCATCCCCGTAGGGAAGCGTCCCACCGTTTTATTGCTTTCTTCATCTTTGGCAAAATATATAGCTTATTCAGGGAGCCAATCAAAGGAAGCGCTTAGTTACATGCAATCTTTTTCGAAAACTTGTAGGCTACGACTTATTAATAAAGCTTTCGCCACCGTAAAGGCAGTGATGTACGCGCATACAAAAAATATTGACGCCGTCAGCGTAAACGTAAACTTTCGAAAAACCATACGCCGTATGCGTCACCGTAACTTGTAAAAAAATTTGGCGGCGTCAGCGTTAGCGCATACACTAGCGTAAACTAATTTCGTTTGCTAGGTGCCAAACATTCACACGGTATAAACCACTCGAAACAAACAAGTTTTATTTTGAATTTCCACGAAGATAGGCTACACAAGCATCTGAAAGTGTTCATCTGACATTTTGCTGTGTTTTGGTCCCAATATGTCTTTTCCCACTGAAAACATTCTTTCAACTGCAGCGCTGGAAGGTATTGGCGTGTTGTAGCGAAAAAAGACATTAAAAAGTCAGCGTTGACGCTATGCGCTAAAAAACCGCGAAAACTTTACGGCGTAGCCTCAAGCGCAAATTATCCAAAAAAATGTGGCCGCAAGCGTTAGCGTAAACAAAAGTCTACGCCGCAAGTATGCGGCGTATACGTACATCTCTGCGTAAAGGTGGCTTCTTCAGCATCTCGTTCAAATAGAAAGTAAGCAATCTAAAACAAATTGGAAGTATGCAAAGTATTGGAAGTAGGCTATACGGTATGCAAAATAGGGGCGTCTTTAAATGTAGCAAACCTAGCAAACGTAGCAAACCTAGCAAACCTCGCAAACCACAAAGTTGCCAGATGGTATTTTATTAATTGTTTTTTTTTTTTAATTTCTTGGCGTTTAATTTGTCTGGTGCCTGTTTTTAACACCCTTTTAAATATGTTATTTGTTTAGTATTGATGTTCTATTATCATCTATAAAAAGATATCAAAATCTCTGCTTTGTTGGTAATGTTTAGTTTTGATATAAATACGTTTAAAGCAATGCCTTTGCGATCAACATTTGTGAGATGTTGAAAGTTAATATTAAGGTAATATTTGGTAGTCAGACATTCGGGAATCAGTATTCCC
Source organism: Aplidium turbinatum (assembly GCF_918807975.1). Classification (NCBI taxonomy): domain Eukaryota; kingdom Metazoa; phylum Chordata; class Ascidiacea; order Aplousobranchia; family Polyclinidae; genus Aplidium; species Aplidium turbinatum. The sequence goes on along the minus strand of NC_137480.1, from coordinate 15,486,377 downwards.
TCCCTTAAACCATGGTTGGGTGACTTCACTAATCACTGGTTCTCTAAAAACCGAACTGCAGACGATAAATAAAACTTAGCTTTTGCAGGCAACCGTAGTTCCTGCCCTTGGCTACGCTGTGTGACACACAACGAAGAAGTTCGTTATGACAAGTTTTTGTGTGTGTTTAGAAAGTAATCGATCTTTTGTGAACGAAACCGGTTTTTCCAAGTTTTGGTCATTTGAAGTGTGTTTAAAATACCTATATGCTTTGGCTCCTTTTTGGGCTACTTGTAAAAATATTGGTTTGTTTTTGGGATTGGTTTGAAACGTGTTTTTGGCTAGGCAATTTTGTAGAATCTGGCAACTCTGCAAAGCTTGCTTCTTTAAATGTAGCAAACCTCGCAAACCTGACAAGGTTTTACTATCTAGGCTATGACTTTGAGGAAGATTTGTGCATTTGTCAATTGATAGTTATGAGGTTTTCTCAGCGGGTGTCTTTAAATGTCGCGAACTCCGAATTCCTCGCAAAGCTTGAGAAGGTTTCTGCATTTGAAAGCCTACCCCAGTAGGTTTTCATAGTCTCTCAAAAGAAGATAGATTTAGATTAGCAGCAAGTAATGGTAAGGTTGTCTCTAGTCTAGGCCTATCTATTTTATGCAAACTATAAACAGTTGAAAACCTCATCGGCCATCAATTGTAGAAACCTTTCTCAAGATTTGCGAGGTTTGCTAGGTTTGCTACGTTTAAAGTAGCAAGCCTTGCAGAGTTGCCAGATACTACAAAATTACCCAGCCAAAAACACGTTTCAAACCAATCCCAAAAACAAGCCAATTTTTTTGCATGTAGCCCAAAAGGGAGCCAAAGCATATAGGTATTTTAAACACACTTGAAATAACAAACAATTTTGGAAAAACCGGTTTCGTTCACAAAATATACCTTACTTTCTAAACACACACAAAAAATTTGTCATTAGAAACTTCGTTGTGTGTCACACGACGTAGCCCAGGGGAGGAACTACGGTCGCCTGCAAAAGTTAAGTTTTATTTATCGTCCGCAGCTCGGTTGTAAGAGGACCAGTGATTGGTGAACTCACACAACCATGGTCTAAGAGATTGAATACTGATTCCCGAATGTCTGACTACCAAATATTGCCTTAATATTACCTTTCAACATCTCACAAATGTTGATCGCAAAGGCATTGCTTTAAACGTATTTATATCAAAACTAACCATAACCAACAAAGCAGAGATTTTAATATCTTTTTATAGATGATAATAGAACATCAATATTAAACAAATAACATATTTAAAAGGGTGTTAAAAAACAGGCACCAGACAAATTAAACGCCAAGAAATTAAAAAAAAAACAATTAATAAAATACCATCTGGCAACTTTGTGGTTTGCGAGGTTTGCTAGGTTTGCTACGTTTGCGAGGTTTGCGAGGTTTGCTACGTTTGCTAGGTTTGCTACATTTAAAGACGCCCCAAAATAGCTCTTTTCATTGTCTTGTCTCGAAATTTGTTTAGCTACAGGGTAGACTGTGAACTGAACTGCTATATAGCCTACGAAAATGCAAGTTTTCGTAACAGAATTTTTTAACTTTTCGTATGGTAACGCCAAAGTGCAAACAAGAGAGCAACTCCATGACAGTGTGATGTAAAAACTCACATGAACAAGCTCTCCTCATGGCACTCAGCTTTTGAAAAATGTATCCAGTTTTCTCTCTTTACCGTTGACGTTTTTGAATTTTGTGTCGGAAAACATTCATGTAAACTAATCTCCCTCTCTTTGTGTAGGCCAATCATGCCTGTTCCAGGCTTAGGCGTTCATGCATAGGCCTAATTGTTTCCATTTATCAGCCAAACAGATAGCTTTGATCTTTAGTCGGTTGTCTTTTCCTTTGTTTACCAAAATAGAATCTAATTCTAATGCAACAGCGTGTCTAAAACACGTCCATTTCAGCTGGGACAGCTGACTCATCCATCCTGGATCACCAATACCTGGCAAAAGGAGTGGACATACTACACCTCCAGACTCCACCTCTTTGTCCCCGACGCTGGGCCCATGCCACCTAAAAAGGAGCTCAGCCGACCTGCCTGGGTACGGCTGAACCGCCTCCGCACGGGTGTCGGGCGCTTCGCATCCTTGATGCACAAGTAGGGCCTATCAACATCTGCGGAATGCAACTGTGGTGCTGAGGAACACACAGCAGATGTCATCCTCTATCACTGCCCGACGTTTACTCCACCAAGGGCAGCTGGTTTGTCAACGCTGGAGGACTCTATAATCAAGTGGCTGCTTGAAGAATGCCCGCACATTTGACCCCAATGAAACGTAGTCTAAAAACAAACTTCTCATACGAAAGAAGAAGCTGACTCATCCTCGCTGAAAATGGCAAGACGAAGCGGTAAGCTGCCCAGTGCTCTTCAGTTGGGAATACTGTAAACCTCAATTAGGAATTCATTGTAATAGGCTACCCAGCAAGACTAATTTATCATAACTTAACAAGCCACCTAGTCCTAGTTTTTACTGTTGCGTTTTATTTTGAGCGTAATTAAACATTAGCCTACTTACAGTTTGTGAGATAATACTAAAGTTCGTGAAAATTAAAGGTGTAGCCTACCATGAGAAAGAAGGTTAAAGAGCATTGCGTTATACTTATAGGAACTTAGTTTTACTGCTGAGCACCGGATTCAAACATGTAAGCACAAACCTTAGATGTACCAGCTCAGTAGCCTCCAGCTGACATTCTTCGCGACTGCTTTTGTGTGGTCTAAGTTAAACTCTATACCGGGTTATATGCTAACAAAATGCTAGATGAGATTACGTACAGTAGGCTATGTCCCAATAATTTTCTTTTTTCATTAGGCAAAACTACAATAGACTACGTTGTATAACAACAAAGAATTTTTTGCATTGGATTCTTGAGGAATCGATACGTTCCAGTATGAGCTGGCTCCATACAAATCGTTTGACTTCAAGATCTTGTGATCTGTGCAGTTGTGACTTTCAAGATCTGGTTCTACCCTCTTTCACTCACACACTAATTTATCAGAACTAAAAAAAGTTTTTATTTAAACACCTACAACTGCTTCTGTGTATACAGCATTTACAATGCATTTATGAAAGATTTGATACCTTTGTCTCGTCCTGTTTATTCACTAAACATTAATCACAAAGACTTTTTACTTCAGTTTATTTCGATGTTAGATAAAAAATAACAAAAGTAGCGTCACAAAAATATATTCGTTTAGCAGTTTGAGAGTTGCTTGTTGGGGTTTCAATATTACAGGTGCCTCTGTGTGTTGATTTAAACAATCAGTATGCTTATTTTTGACTTTGTCGGATGGTTTTCCTAATGGTTACTTTTTCAATGGCAGAAACGAACAATGCTGAATGTGAGGCGAGCCCAGAAACTCTGTCACCGGTAAGTGATCTCACCATTCATGTACATGTAACGGTTTTCGTAATTTGTGTTTTGATACGGTTACAACAATATGGCCTTTAGAAAAGGCTCTGAGAATAATTTAAGCATGTCATGCTACGCCCGAAAAATTCTGAGACGAAAACACGACGTGGTTCTAAAGAAAAATTAGGATTGCTTTGCGGTATCACACTTCTCATCGAAGGCTGACTTCTTGTTGAATGTTATGTCAGTTTAGACATCGGAGTATTTTTTACTTTACTGGCTGTCTAGCTCATTCCCTAAAAACGTATCATCTCTGCTACTTCGCCAAACATTGTTGACATGGAACAACTAGCTCATGATAACATCATTCACTTACGAAGTTGAATCTTTATTGTAAGTCATGCTCAGAGATTTTTCTTATTACAAATAAATGCTAATCAACCTTGCACCATTTTGTTTGTTATTTACAGCGCTTCTAGAAAAGCAATTCTGTAGTCTATATGGCTATGCTTTTTAGTTTGGCAGTAACTAACACTTCACAATTTATCACCTTTAAATGTAGGCCGCTTGGTGACCAATTGAGATAAACAAAAATATGTTTTGCGCTATTTCGTTTGATGTATGAATAGAAATAAATAACACCTAAAATAATGAGCTGCCAACACAAAAGCCTACATACAATTTCTCTTACTACCGGCACGTAAAGTATCTGTCGTTATCTAACCCTTGTCTGCTAACATTCTATGACAAACTGAATAGTTTAGTTACTCTTCCCAATGAGTAGTTGAATTACTCTTTCCGATGGATACTTTCACCCGTGCATAGCAAGTGCATTGCCTTGGTTATCACTCGTATTAGTCGTTTTCTGTCAAAAGTCTTGGTCACACTTAAATGAATTTACTCGCTTCACTTGCATACTGTTTACATATGATTTCCACTGTGGGTGGGTTGCCTCATTGTATGGTTATATTGTATCATTGTCAACGTTAAATCTACATACAGATATAAAGTATTCTGACTATAGCTTAAATGCTTAAGATGAACAAAAATTGCAATTTTATAAAACTGTAAACAATTGTATGGTTAAGTTTTAAACATATTCCATAATGATTATGCTTAGGTGACAAAACGCTGATTAACTTATTGAGAGGTTATTGGGTGAGAGAAGCATCTGGTGCGGCCTGCTAGGAGGAAAGCGGTGCATTTGAACGAAGAATAAGAAGTTTAAGGCACTGCGCATAGCGTCACAGAACGTGTTTTTATCATGAGTTAAAAAATGGAGCCTTTCTTGTGAAGACATTTAGCTTACGTAATCTCAATAAGATGGACGTTTGAACATGTCACTTATAAATTCTTGTTAATAATAAAATATAAAGACTTATAAAGACTATATATGAGACAACTTGCAAGATACAACTGGCAGACAGTTACATCACATGCACACAAACATAACATCGATTGCTAGACGTAGTATTCACTCCGAAGTGCGAGAAAGTAAAAATATTGTACAGTATGAGCCTGAGGTAGACAAACCAATTTGACTCGTAAAAATGGACGTATTGTATAAATATGAATTAACTTTAATACGGCAGCTAACAAACATAATACAAAGGTTTGTTTTGTCTTACAAAAGCTGACACGCGCAAGTATCAGATCACCACCCGGATGAAAATATAGAAAAGTACTAACCTAGGCTACTTGTGTTTCCTTTATGCAAAGGTTTACTAATTTTAATAACATTGATCAATATTGCTTTAACACAATATTCCGTCCAGTCCTAATCTGGAGCACAAAAGTTTAGAGTCTCTCTAATGTCTGTCCAGTGGCGTAGCCAGAAAAAAAATTTGGGGGGGGCCAAATATTTGATGAATTGAAGAGAGTAACAAAGTGTTTGATTTAAGCCATCGCCAGTTGATGTGCAGTGGCGTATCCTGGTGGGTTGAGCAAGGAAAACAATGAAAGTGGTGGGGGGTTAGAGCGTGCCGAAGGCACGCGTTTTCTAGGGGGGTCCGGGGGCATGCTCCCCCGGAAAATTTTTGAAAATTTACACTCAAATAATGGATTGTAGCGCTTTCTGGAAACACTTAAGGTAATATTTGTATGAAGTTTATTAGCAGATAAACAGCTATTAACTTATTAAAGGTAGCTCTTACACACGAACGGCAAAAACTGCGGCTAAAATTAGAGAACACCAAAAACTCAGCTACGCAAAAACTCAATAATCTACATAAAAACCCAACAGAGTAAACCATTCTAAAATTGCTTTCACAAATTAGTTCAAAGAAACGTAAATCGCGTAAATTTTGCGCAATTTACGATTTGCAAAATTTATTGGTGTCTATCTGTGTGTCTAAAACAAGTCCTGGGGGGTGTTAATAACCAGATGTCTTGGAAAACGTTATAAATTTCGACAAATTTTATTACATTTTCAACAAAGAGCTCAACTTCGGAATCCAAAGTTGGAAAATTTGGGGGGGGCCATGGCCCCTTTCGCCCCCCCTGGCTACGCCTATGTGTTTGTCCACTTTCAAATTTTGTTTTTGATTATATCATTACGCTATGAACCTGGTGGAAGAAATTTGGTTAAAACACGATGTCTGAACTGTAAATCTGACCACAAATTAGAAACTTAGAAATAAACACTGTTCTAAAGTTCTTTTAACAATTTATGTTTAAAATAGATCTGATTGAGATTTCTTTCAAGCAAATGGATTGATTCCAGAAAGGCATCTCTGCTGACGACATGTCTTGCAAAAATCTGAAAATAAGTTGCTATATAGTTGTTAATCATGAGTAACTTAGATCAAATGATTGTAGTAGCCGAAAGTTATTAGTTGCCGCGAATAAAGATATCCTACTACAGTATTAAATGCAAACATAAGTTCAAGACAGATTACAACACATTAGGCTACAACAAAATTAAGATATACAATATTAGCACTACAGCAACGGGAGGCTCAGAAATGACCATTCAAGGTCTTCAAGCCAACAGCTACTCTCAGACATAACTGTGTTAGCAGGCTAATTAAACATAATAATTTATATAGCCAACACAGTAATGTAGGTGTTGGGTTTATATATTTGTGGCACAACAGTACAAACGCAGTGCTGAAGCTATCCTATGTAGAAGGGGCAATCTATCTGGTAGTCAACACAAAGTGGAGCTATCGCTGGAAAAGCAAGCAATTGCATTTTGCTAACAATCACTATGTAGCCTTCATCTAAGGCTAAGCCATTAACCTTATCTGATTTCAAAGCTCTATCTTATAGTTAAATTACAAATTAAAATATATAGGCTATGCCGCTACAGCCAATGTAAACTAAAACAATTCACATCCCAGACAGCAAAGTCTATCGTTTTTATTGAATCAATGTAAGAATGACAGAGTTTTGCTGTTTGGGATGAGACTCTGCACTTACGTTCTTCATTTCCAAATATCTTGCAACTGATTGGATTATAAATGCCGCTATAGTGGTTTCTGATGCAGTATCTGTCACAAATGATAGTCTGAAAAAAAAAAAATTGTAAAAAAAACAAAATTTCAAAATTTTTAATCGAAAGATGAGACACAAGGGTTGCAGAGAAGTAAGCCTTTACATAAGTGACGTTTAGTATTCCAACCGTAAGACTACAATATACTTTCCTGGTTAGTTTGTTTATTATTTAATGAGATTGCATGCACTGGTGTTGAAGTGCACTCTTATCATTGATCAAAGATCGACACTCAGGCGATTACGTCACCCAATTGATCCGCAAGGGATCATTTTTTGGCCCGCACAAAAAGAACAATGTTTTTTTTTTTCTTCAAGTATTTCTCCTTTTTTATTGTCCTGACATGACATTAACGGCGCATGCAATTTTTTCCTTTATTTTATTGCGACGTTTTGATGACCAGTTTGTGGAAATGACGCTTTTGATGGGAATGAATAACTGGTGAAAATTGGTTTAGAATGTAGATGATACAGGCCACTGACATTAGTGATGAAATAATGCTTTAGAAAAAACAGTAGCCAAGCATATTTTTATAGATAAAATTAACTCAATCTCTGTCACATTTTGGTTGTAAAATGAAATAGACTTGTGAATGAAGCCATTGTCAAAACCCCAAATACCAAAATTAAGCAAGTAAGCCAATCTATTAAAGCAAGTAAGCCAATCTCCGTACCAGTTAACAGTTGCGATTTTTACATCATTTCAACATCGCCAGACGTTGAAACTATGTAAAAAAGGCACTTTTGCTAACTGAGGTAACTGCCATCACGCAGATTTCAGACCCAAAATTGCCCAAATGCCTTCCCAGACAGCGAATCGTTTTTGTACGTTGATTTAATGTGTAAAAGATAATTAAATCAACGTACAAAACGACGGATTTGCTATGTGGGTTGCTTAGACAGTTGCGTGCTTTCAATAAGTCATAGTTCAATTCTATCAAATAAGAGATTTGTTTGCACAACGTGAAGTGATCAGGCACATAATTGACTCACAATTATGACGGCAAACGGCTTTCTTGTCCATGGCACTGTTGTTGTGGTTGGATTCTTTGTTGTCATTGTCCTAAGGAAATTCATAAGTAAAGAAACACTGTCTGATCCAGAAGCAGCTACTGCAAATAAAATAAAAATATTTGTCGTTATTTTTTTTAAATGTAAAGCGTTCTAAAATTTCACATCTCAGCTCTTTGTCTAAAGATGTTGATGCCATGGTGTTAACAATGGGAGTCTAAACTCTACTACATGCAACATAGTAAACAAATCTGCGGAACGTGTTGTGTTGACACTTAAATAACCTTTTTCAAACGTCAAGGAAACTCAAAAAAATCTTTGCAATTCCATCATTTTTTCAAGTATATTAAGGTTTACACTTTGACACTTCGTTTGCACATCTACTTTATCAAAATCTATTATATACTATCGATGTTTAGCCTGAAAAGGATTCATTAACCATTTTCAGGCCACTTTGCCAATAAAAAGCTTATTCGAAATAATTCTCAATAAGTTCAACCTCAACTTGCACGTTTCGTCTTTCACTTTCACATTTGTCAGATAAACGTTGCAACTAGTGCCAGAAACTACAATATTCCTGATCAACACCAAACTTTTGGTATTTACTGTATAAATTTCTTAGTCAATTTTCTTGCCTACCTGTTTTTGTGGCAAGAATGAAACAAACAAATAGTATCAGCATCTTCGTTTCTCGCATCTTCATATCGTTTGAGTAGCTAATAATGTTGTTTCCACTAAAAAAAGCAACAATGTATATTCAACTTTACTATATTGCAATAATTGATTCTCTTCTCTTTATAAGTATCTCACAAAATGTTCATGAAATGAATCGTTTCTTTTATGTGGTAGTTTTTGGTATTTTGTGCATCCGGTAACGGTATTTGCTATTTAGATGCTAGAAAAATAAAACAATGCGTGTCAATGCAATTATTGTGAAGCTTGAGTCACAGAAATGAAATAGTTTGGAGTCTGTTGATAAAATAAAGAAAACATTTGTGAAATTTTTTTATTTTAACCTAGAAAACTCGTTCAACATAGCTAAGCGAAACGAATGTCTGTATACATTTGATCACGTAAAAAAAATTCTGAAAAAATGACTTTACAGACTTTAGAGGACCCTCCTCATGAAAAACTGCATGTTTTTCAATTAAGAACGAAGAAGACCAAGGATAACTTAAAGAGAAAGTGAGTAGAAGATAATTTAGTTGTTGTTTTCAAATAACATACTTTTTCTTACATGACTAGACAATTTGTAATTTACAAAGGTTTTTTATACAAATACATTAAAGCTGAAAACAATCGGCAAACAATCTTCTTTTCCAACAAAGGAAAGTAGCCAATTGGGAGAAAAAAAAAAAGCGAAGAATATATTTCTCAGAATTAAACGTTAGCCTACATATGCTGTACCTTCGTCGTTGCTTTAAAGATGCACAGAAATTGAATGCTCACAGCAGACACGACATGGAAATTCATAGAAATACAACAAAAACTTATACACTCATTGCAGAGGCAAAAGGAGTTCATTTCACGCTTCAGTTAAATCAAACGGAATGAGTCAATTTACGAACGGCTTGCGGGCCGCAGCAAGGCATCGCAAGTCTTTTTGTGCTATTGGTCATAATGATCTTCGGTGTTTGTCATAATTTAGACGATTGTTTTAAAAATTGATTATGTCATTGTCTTGCAAGGTTTGCTTGCACGGACGCTGGTATCACAAGTGAAATAAAAAATAAAAAAAACTATCTGCAAAGAACTTAACGTTATTGTTCCAGGCACAAAAAAATTGCATAAGAACTAATACCAAACGTTTTCGGCTTTCGTGGAGTTCTCCTCAGGAAATGTTTACTTGGCAGAGAGTGCTGCCTGTGAGTGTGGTGAAATGCAGACGGCAGCTCACATAATCAAGCATTGCCCGCTAAACAGACCACCTCATGATATGGAAGGCCGAGTCTCCCTTGATGACACCAGGCAGTGGCTAAACGACGAGTGCTCTGATATATAGTGACAACACGAGAGACGAAGACAAAAATGACATATAGATGATGCGCCGCACCAATTGGTGAAGAAGAAATTACATGAAGTATAAAGAATAAGCAAAAATGTGAGAAACAAATTAAATAGAAAACACGCTGCAAAAAGACCACCCGCACGCCCATAGTTGCTTGTTCAAGGATGGATTTTTATCCTTAATGTGTTTTAAAGATCTTTGTTTGGATCTCAGTTCTACCTTTGCATTAATGATTTAGTTTAATTAATAATGAACACGCTGCACGTGAGAGATACGCTGTTCAGAACATGGTTACCAGGTGGCTCAAAATTTGGGAAGAAAACGATAAATTGATCTAGTTTTTTATGCTGTGTCCGACTGCTGGAAAATCATTCGGACATTTATTTAATTCCCTATGTTTAATATCCTTGGATATCATTGAAGTGCTGCACTACAAATAGAACATTTTTTTGTTGTTGTCTTGAAATGTCTGGATTTCAGACCATAACTAACTGTCCGAATTCCTCCTGGATTACCTTGGTTCAGGTGGTATCAGCATAAATGGGAAATACAAATAGGGCATTCGTATTGCTTCTGCTTATACAGCACTTTAAGTGTTACTACGTGTAGATTTTTCCAATCACCTGGTGTCGCTTAATAGGCTAGTCCACCAGTTGAACGGTAGGTACTTTAACATTACCCACTCGTCGAAAAGGTACACAATCATGCGTGACATGTTCATTCGCGATTCAGCTGATTTCAGTCATGTGACTCGACACGTGATATTCTGATCGAAAAATTTTGATACAAAAAAATTTAACTGAATGCTTCACCACAATCACCGTTGCCTAATGGTTAGGGCAGAGCAGTAGTAAATTCGATTTCGTGGGTTCGATTCCCACACTCCGCTAATACTATTTTTTCTTCTGCAACTGAACTGAGTGCAAGAAGGATCTTAATGGTAGCCACTTTAACAAGTCGAAATTGTGACTAAAACACACAGCAATTTCACATTGAAAAGCAGGCAGTCTTCGACGAGTGGGTGATGTAAAAGTGCCTACCCAGTTGAACGATTGAAAAAAATATGACTCTTTGGCTTGAAATAGCTGTTTTTTGTTTGTAAAATCATGTTTTTATCGTTGGAGTGTCGGGAAAAGAAACCTGCCATTATTTTTTATCAAAACGTATGAACTCACTGCGTGATATTGGCAACTGCGTTCGGCAGCATGGCTGGGTGGTGAGGGTGCTTGCATGACTCTCCAGAGGAGGTCGGTTCGATACCGCTGCAGAGTACACAGCTCTCGTTTTCTTTTGCTGCTTCTGGTCTATTGTTGAATTTACTTTTCCATGGTGTGGGTTTTTTCGTACGGTATTGGTTTGTTATCCTTGTTCCGCATTATTTTCTCAATAAGCGAAATAAACTCTTCTCTCTATTGCTTTCCACAACCTTATTTTCTGATTAAGTTTCTCCAATAGAGCCAAGTCAAATACGTTTAATGTTTTTTTTTGTTTTTTTTTATTATAAATTGAAGGAATATCACTTCATTTGTTTTTATTTCAAAAAATCCAAGAACTTTTTTGAATAAAAACATCAACACCTAATTTGGCATTTAAAATATACAGTAGCCTACAGTAGCCCATAACAAGGGGCGCCGGAACGATTTTTGAGTGGGGAGGCAAGATTACAAAAAAAGGGCACTTTTGTTTACTAAAAAGCCAATTTTTTTTTCAAGTTTTAAGATAAGATATAGCGATAATGCTAATCTATCAGCTCACTATGTATTAAGTAATGATAGCCTACAAGTGTCCGGTATACAAAGAAGGCATCATGCTATGTTATAATGATGTAACCTACTGTCAAGCCTTAAAGCAGCCTGCGGCCATGGCCGCTAAGTAGTGCTTAAATGACCGCCGGTGCTACCTCCTCAATCGGCCAAGTTTGGCTGCCGGTCTCTTCTAGCCAATTATTTAATTTCGCAATAGAATGATCGTGGATTAACTGTTGAAAAATATGTAGTATCAAAGAGTGACGCAAAATTAGGTCAGCGCGTCATAATCGCCACTGTTGCATTGTGCAGGAATATTAGTTATTGATGGAATATATCCATCTGCGATCACCAGCGCTGTAAGTTTTGTTTGTAATTTCTGACGTTTATTTTAACAAAGTCTTAATCCGAAGTGCTAATTTAAGTCGGCTGGCAATAATGTCGTTTTTATGTCGATTCGATGTTGTCGGACATTGAATCGTTGTTAAAAAGGAGAACTAGGTTAGTTGACGTCCGAGGGGAAAACATTTTTTGATCATATTTTGCAAAAATTATCCTTCTTTTAGTAATGTCCTTCACATCATTGAAATACTTATTTTATTACCTTGCCGTCATCGTCAACACATGTCGAACATTGTTTTTCGTTGCTAAAAAGAATTCTAGGGAAGTGGCGAATTTCTTTAAAATCAGCCACATTGGAGACACTCGTGCGAGTGTCGTTAGAGTTAGATGACGGCAAAATTTTGTGCCGTAAATATTATTTTGAGGCAAAAATGAAAGATTATAATTAGGCTAAGAGCGAATAGCATAAATTGTTATATTGCAAAATGTGAAGTAGCTTACATGACTTTAAAAGGGCACCATTGCCCCCCTGCCCCTCCATCTGGAGAAAAATTGAGGGCAGGGGGGCAACCGCCCCCCCTGCCCCCCCGCTTCCGGCGCCCCTGCCCATAATCGAAACCAAAATCCAACAAAAACATATAATACAATTTTATATTGAAAGTCTAACCTTCGATAGGTAAACCAAAATTTAATTTTTTGATTGAGTGGACCAAAATCATGGTTCAGTGCTTGCTTGGTCAACAAAGGTAAGATTGTTTTGTCCTGAGCTGCTATTGTAGCCAAACTTAGGAGCCATTGTAGTTGTAGGCAATAGGCGTCATCACAAGATATTATGGTAGAGCTTTTTCTCGGCGTTATTAAGTTTGGCATTCTTTTCTCATAACTCCTAAGTGCCAAACCAACAAAGACATATAATAACAATGCAAAATCAAACAATTTTCATAGAAAGTTATTATAGCCTACTCGCGCTGAGGATAGGACATTTTCTCAAACAATAGAGCAGTTGAGAGAATTTGAATTTCCTCCCTTTTCATTTTTTAACCCTTTCAGTGCGTGTACCCGGTGTTACCGGGTATAGCAACATGTCGGTGAAATGCGTGTACCCGGTAATACCGGGTAGTCAGTTAAAACCTTGTTAAAGCTAGTTATTGACTTGCACGTGCCAGCTTGGCTTGTTTCTATGCCCTAGAAGTTATTTGTAGCTGTTTAAAAACGTCAAACTTTAAAATGTCGGGGAGCAATGTGCGAGGTAGTCGATTCAATACGGAGGAAGCGGTAGGTCAGATTTTTGCTTGCACAGACAGCGAGGACAATTTTGATATTGCTGATAGAGAAGTTTCGTTTCCGCATGTTGACTATGACAGCCCGGGGAGTGATTGGGAATGTGATTTGAATGATTTTTATGATTTACATCTTGACGATAGATCCATGGATGTGTCTCCCGATTATGATGAAGAGGGTGGTCGTCGTGTGAGCCTCTGGGCCCGAGGGTCTATCCTTTTACCACCTCAGATTTACGATGTTCCCGGACTACACTGGAAGGCTACTAGAGAGCAGCCAGTCTTTGGTTTCATCATCCATGACACGCAGACCTTCCACTCCATTAGATGGCTTGAAGATGGAACAGTCATTGATGATGTGGTCTGCGGTCTGTTCCTCGGCACCACAATCACAGGAGGAGGAAGAGGCCATTCCCCGTTGGTGCATGGTTGAGCGGAAAAGCCGACGCCCGTACGAAGACGGTTGAGGCGCACCCATGCCTGTCTTGGTAGCCTTAGGCCGATGGGGCGTGTGTCGGCGTCGGGGCTGAACGAATAGAGTCTGGTGGCGCTTGACTTCCATTCAGAACTCCATTTATGGTCCGCCCAAGTAGCCGCATTTATGGTCCGCCCAAGTTTGCCCTGACTGTTCAAGCCAGCCAGGCCTGCATGCAGATAAAGATTGTTTTAGGGTTTACCACATCAAATTGGATTATTCTGTAGCTGCACCCAGGGCCGGATTTAGCTGATGGAGGGCCGGGGGCACTTTTAGATCGGGAGGCCTCGTGCAAAAAATTTTTTAGCTTCGTCGGCGCGAAAAACCACCTCTACGTGTACAGTAGCAGTAATCCAGCACTGCACAGCATTTTGCAGAAACTTCAAAGGCCGAAAAAAAATAATAATACAAAATTACATTTTTTCTGCGTCGAGGGTCCCTTCAAAAGGGAGGCCCGGGGCACCTGCACCCTCTGCCCCCTCCCTAAATCCGGGCCTGGTTGCACCTGATGAAAAAAACAGAGATTCATTAGACGTATAGCCTACGAGTAAATGTCTAAATTATGCTCTCACCAAACTCAACAACCTGAAGTTTGTACTGTGAAAGAAAGCAAAAACATTTATTGAAAAGCATTAGCCTATGTGATAGAAGACTACAATCACTATGTAGCCTACAAACTATAACTATTTTTCAATGTATCTTTAATTTTTTACATGGTATTTTATGGTTCTTTTTGTCCGTTTTGTGTATTTTTATCTATTTTCAGTAAACAACAAGACATTCCAACAACATTTTACTAGAAAAAAAACTTTTTTTTACAGATTTTCTAAAAATTAAAGCATCTAAAATGGCTGCCACGAAGTCACGTGACAATCTATCTGTGTAAAATTTTAAAATTTTCCTTATTTTTATTAGTGCAACTTTTTTTAAATCTAAAACACAAAAGAAATTTTCAAAAAGCTCTAATAGGAGCTTATTTTCATTCATTATGAAATGTATATTTTTTTCTAAATTTTTTTTTTAATTTATTACTTTTTTTACCAGTTTCATTTTTTAAATGTTATTCAGTAATTGATTTTGTTCGTTTTGTGTATCTTTATCCATATTTAGTAAGCAAAAAGACTTTCTAACTACATTTCATTACAAAAAAAAACGTTTTCTTGACAAACTTCACAAAAATGAAAAAATCAAAATGGCTGCCATGACGTCACGTGACAATCTAACTGCGCAAAACTCTAAAATTTTGCCTGTTTTTATTAGTCCAACCCTTTTTAAATTCTAATACACAAAAGAAATTTTCAAAAAAGCTCTTGTAGTACTTTTTGCACATTCATTTGAAAATGCATATTTTTTCCTAAAAAAGGGCTTAGCACAGGGACTAGACATACCTATAGCAGCGAAAGGGTTGTCGACTGAATAAATTTACTGATTTGTTTGAAAGCTATGGAGTAAAGTGGATTATGCAACTGTTGGCTGCTGTTTCCCTAACCAGGAACAATAACAAGCCATAATTTATTTCTTGATCATATTGAATGATTTTTGTAGCAGATTTTAGAAAACTATTTTATGCTGTTTACGAAAATACTTTACCCGATGAATGGTTGAAATTACGCAGTGCACCGAAAAACCAAATAAACAGCTAATTTATTGATGTATATGATCCCTGGTTAACCGCGTATTAGATAATTGAACTAAGTGTTGTTTTCTGCATAGCCAAGAGGTGAGAGCCCTGGTATGACGCTCGGAAAGTTTGAGACTGTTTAAAAGTATGCGACTGTGTCTTTGGCGTGACACATAAAAATGATAACAATGTGTGTTTTGGCACATATTGGCATGTCTGAAGATGGATATATAGGCTATGATGGTTGGCTTCATTGCTTTCCCTTCCACTTAATCTAAACCTCAACCACCGAGCCTAAGTCTAGATACGACAAAAGACTGAGAGTTGAACTATCAATTTTTTGATCGTGCCTTTTGTTGTAAAGCCGGATGTTTATCTACTGAGTTGTCAGAGCAAGGGATTTAACACCGGGAAGCCGGTTACAGAATTTCCGGTAATTTAACGATAATTTGGAATTTCCATTTCTGGTTTTACGCGCACAAAATTCCTGTGTTTTCCAAATACTTACAATGCACGTAATATGCAGCACCTTTGCAATGTATTGCAGACTGCAGAGCATTCCCGCCAATATTAATTGAGGTAAAACGAGCTTTATCTGAGCTTAAATGTGGTCATTGCATGTTCGCTTTGTTGTTTTTGATTTTTTTTTATCAGCCATTTTTATCATTAAGCTGTGTTTACAATAACCTCGTTTTTTTAAGGATCTCCGGATCGAACAAGGCTTTTTCTCGCTTTTCTGGTTTAACAAAAATTCGGAAAATCAAAAACCCTACTGGGGGCGGGTTGTGTTTGTTGACAAACTAATAGCTTATCAAAAATAACCATGTATTGTGTAAACCTTCTTTTAAAGTATTGTTGTGTCTTATGGCGTTCTAGAAACCACGCTTTATGTTTCTCTGAACCATCAAAGTTTGCCATTACTACATTTTACCATCGTTGTCAGACGTTTATACTACGTAGTGACCAGGCACTGCTATAGTGACTTTACTACTTCAGAGCAAGCATTCAGACAAAGAAAACTATCCAGCATTTCATGATATCAGATTGCTTTTGTTTATAATTTGAAAGGGTAGAAACAGTCTTTAAAGTTTAAACCTTTTGTTTACAGCCTATTTGAACAAAGAAATGTTTTAATTAGTGATAAGTAAGAAAGTCAGGAAAACAATGTCTTGTGATGTCTCTACACAATATCGCTCAAGTAAGTAAAGTTAATTCTAACAAAAGCTTTATTGTGACTTTGCTTGATCATAGATCTAGCTGAAGTCGCTTGCTACCGGAGGGTTTTAATTTATGTGAGCTTGTAGACTTAGCTATTTTCGGAGAGCGTTAAGTTTTTTTTGATGCAATAAAATAGGCTGCACTTAGTATATTCTGAAATATATCTTAATCACTAAACATGGGGTCTAACAAGAGTAGCCGAATCATTAAAAGTTTTCTTGGCAAAAAGAAAAGCAAAGATCCAAAAGATGTAGAAACCAAAACTCAAGGTAAAGTATATTTTATTGCCATACGTGAACGACATAGAAAAAATTGTTTAAAAAAGGTAAATTGAGTTTTTAAACTTATTTAGACGGGTTATGCATATCAAAAAATCTCTAAATAAAATAACTCATGCATTCATTGGCCCCATAAGAGGGCCTCTTTTAAGGGGAAAGTAAAGGGCAATTGCCCCTTCCGGTGAAAGGTTCGCACTTAAATTTTTGCCCCCCCAACTATTTAGTAATTTTTTTCATTTCAAGTTACGTAATATCAATAACAGTCTTTGTAATTTCTTTACAAAAAGAAAAGTAGCCTGCCCTACCTTTTAAAAATTTTCGAATCTCCTTTCAGAATTAAGCATCAGTTCAGCATTATTCCTTTGCGGTTAAAACTCTTTTGACATAATAGACGTGAATTATCAGACCAATAAAAACTATCCTGTTAAATGATAAAATATTTTGAAATTATGAAACAATTTTTTTCTGGAAGAGACCTCCAATGCCCCCAATAGAAGGTGTTTCACTTTCGTCAACTCGTTGCCAGGTTTACAGACATGTGCAAATAATGGTTATTTGCCCAGTGCCCACCCTACTCCGAATTTTTGTGCTGGCTACACTCTTGGCACTAGCACATCAATACACTGACAATGTAAGCTTACTTCGTGGGCCTGTAAGCAAACATCAAATAATACTTCCATTGCGGATTTCAAATGAACGTTGATGCTATCATAGAAAAAGTTTGGAAAAAATAAAATAATACGTTTTGGCATGTGAGTTATCCATCAGAGAAGTCAGCAACGAGTTGAGCGGATCTGGGTGGCTTTGCCCCCCAGCAGCTACGACAATCACTGATAATATCTCCCCTCCAGTGAAAATCTGTTAAAAGAGGCCCTGCCCCATAACCCGGAACTTTTTTAACTTTGGCATTTTCAACTCTAATGTATGGCGCACGAGAAAATAGGGCCTACGTAAGTATAGAGTCATCAAGTTAATATGAGCAAAATATATGCGCAGCATTATGTGTACTGATTGCAACGATTAAAAACGTATTAAAAACGCGATTCTATAAAGAAATGCTCTGAAACCCATACTCGTATCACAACTGAATTATTTTTACAAAAGTAGCCTACGTGACAACGAATTCTTTCTCGGATGTAGCCTAAGCAAGAGTTAAGTGTGGTTTTAAAAGCAAAAGCTTTTCTCTAAGACATCCCACTGTAAGTAGCGTAAATGGGAAAACAAATCTAGTCGCATAATTTGAATTAGGTACTGAATAATAACCCCTTCCATGCGAAGGTAATTCCTAATCAGAATAAATTATACAAGTTATAGGACTTCGCTGATTTTATTTGTTTGGTAATTATGAATGAAAATGTAGGCTATTTGTGCTAATCCCTAGTACAAACAAACAGCTGAGGGCCTATAGGCTATATTTTAGAATGTTTTGCGATTTTGAGTGGTGTCATGACCTAACAGCTAGATTTGTAATACCGGGTATTAGTTGTTTTATTTGAGTTTTTTTACAGACGAAAAAGAAGCTGAAGTACCTGAACAAACTACAGAAGAAGAGACAACTGATGAGAATAATAAAATAAAGAAAGGCAAAAAGTCTAAAAAGAGTAAAAAGAAAAAGGGCCCTTCACCTCAACAAGTTATGTTCTCCAACCGTTCCATCAGCAATCTTTCTCGAGCTCTTGGCTGCAATGATTGGATTAGACTTGCTTATGCACTTGGATTTTTACCACAAGTAATCCTTTATTGCTTATAGAAATAAAAACACTGTAGGCTACTAAAAGTTTTATGAGCCATATACCCAGCTTACAATGTTTTACTTGAGACTATATCTCTGTTTTATTGTGAAATCTATTATCTTGAATAATTTCGTCTTCTTTTTTAAGGCTATAGCTCACTTCACCGGACGTGCCAGCTCTTCACAAAATTCTTACAGTCAATGCACAATGATGTTGAAAACCTGGCGCGACCAAACTGCTCCAGATGAAATACTTCCTCGACTTAGCGATGCTTTGCAAAAAATACGGCGACATGACTTGGCCGTAAAGATTAGCCTCGAACTAGCTATAAAAGGTAAACATAAGAAGAAAGATTTTCAACAATGCACACTATTGTATCTTAAGTAGGATATAAGGTTTTTTTCGTTGAGCAAGTAGGCTTAGTTCTTATTGAGTCCGATATTCTTCTTTGATTGCTTGCAACATATAAGAATTTTTCTTTATAGCTACAGATGATAACGAAAATGCAGACCCCACTCAATTTCCTGAACTTTTGAACTTGTTGAGCGAGAATAGTTATTCAAGTTCAACTACTCTCAACCAAAGTGAGATAGCTTTTACGGACAACAACGTAAGCTTTTTAGCTCGGCAATTGCTTGCACGAGAAGAATGGAAAAGATTGGCATACGCTCTTGAATTCTTACCAGATGAAGTAAGTTTTGGCTTCAAATTTGTTTTGTTCACTCAGGTCTTAGGTTAAAATGTCGGAGAAAACTGAGCATACAGCAGGTGGCGTATTGTTGATATTGGTTTGGGAATGTCATTAAGCTTAGGCCTATAATGTTAAACCAATGCTAGTTAGCAAACACTGTAACTTCTGTTAATGCAGATTGCAGGTTATAGCATATTATATTGTCGACCCCCGTTCGCTCAGTAGTTATGCGCCAGGCTCAAGACAGGCCCGTAACTAGCTTGGAGCAGCAGGGGGGGCGAAAAGTATTCTAGAGGGGGCCCAACTTTTACTTTCCATATCATGTACGAAAACGACGTTTGTACACAATGTGGGTATATTTACGCAAGAACATTAATCGTAGGCCTAATACAACGTTTACATTAGACTAGTTTATCATAGAACCAGTCAGTGGCGTAGCCAGGAATTTTGAAACGGGGTGGGGGTTGACGGCCGACGGCGTCTTCGCCAAAGGCGACACCCAGCAGTGGGGGGTCTGGGGGGCCTCCCCCAGAAAATTTTGAAAAATTACTTTGAATTTGGTGCATTCTGAAAGCATTTTCAACAAACATGTGGGTATAAATATTCCTGTAAAATGGTGCTGTCCGGTGGCATAGCAAAAGGATAAGATCATGTTTTCTAGGGCATTTTTCGGTAATAAAGCTAAGTCTCTATGTTTTCTTGTTGCTAATTCCTGGCTGAGATATTTGAATGTTTGGTATTGGCAAAACTCGCTCTTTTAATGCAGTTTCGTTTAAAATTAGGCAAACTTTGTTTTATTGACAACATTCTACCACACCCTTAAACACACAATGTTTACAATTAAATAACACAAGAAAATTGAGTATAAAACTGAAAAGTCAGCGAACAGAGCTAATTAACATAATTTTTTCCAGGGGATGCCAACATTTTTGCAGGGGGGGCTTCGCCCCCCCTGCGCCCCCCCTAGTTAGTAGTTACGGGCCTGGCTCAAGATCACACGGCGTATTTCAGGACTGCTCTCCATTCAGCGGCACCTAGTGATTGGAATAGTTCCCAGGCAAGAACACTTCAATAATCGGAAAACTTCATTCTGTCAATCTCGATAACCGGCCCTGCGTCAAGAGCCTTTACAAGTATGCGAAACTATCAGGAATAACCTATCAAGGCTTTGTCAGTCCGAGGATAAAGATTCAAAAACCAACCATTATAATAAAATTGGTAGCCTACACTTTTTAATTTGAAACACAGTCTAAGCTAAAAGGATTTTCCGTTAATATCCACCATGTAGGCACATCGTTAGCTACAATTTTGTCCATTCCTGCTAACTCCATTTGGTATTTTATTGTGTCCAACTACATTTTACATCACTTAATACAGGTTAAACTGAACAGGTTTAATTTATGTTTTTCGGCAGTCGAATGTAGCTTGACAGCGATAGACCACGTGTTTCGCCCATGAGGCTGGGCTCATCAGTATCGCCCACTAATTCATGCCAAAACCACAAACCCTTTAAGCGAAAGAACCAAAGATTTATAAGTGTACATTGAAATAAAAGTTTCATTCCGCAATCTTTAATATTTTTCAAAATTTTACTTTTTAACAGGTTTCACAGATCATCGCATCCGCCAGCAGCTCACAGAACCTGTACGCTCAAGCACACAAGATGCTAATGAAGTATCGGGAGCGCACACTACCCTGTGAGATCATCGGCAAGCTCCGGCTTGCGTTTATCCGAATCCGCAGACACGACCTTGTTTTTCTTTTGGATTTGGGGGTAATTACCACTTCAGAAGGCTCGGACTCAGAAACAAGGGAAGATAAACTGAAGAGGCTTCATGCACAAACCAAGCGACCGAAGAAAACCTGGGGAGAAAATCTCATTGCATCAAAGTTCCCAGAGTTGCAGACATTGACAAATTAATAACAACGATCAATTGAAACGTAAGCTATGGTACTGTATCTGAAACCTTTTTACCTTGCTGCACGAAGCCTTCTTGTATTAGTTGATGCTTAATTTATGTTCATGAAAAAAATGTTGGAATTAACGCTTTTGCAGCATGTGTTGTGTACTTGTGTAGCCGCGATTGGATGGATAGGCTTGTGCAAGACAACTTTTGTTTTGTCAAAACATACTTCAGATGTAATATCTGTGTAGCTGAGCTTACATAGGGAAAGGTGGGGCAAAACGACCTTTTTTAATTTTTCGAAAAAATGTTTATCTTTGCAGTAATCTTTCCTCACAAGAACATACGTCATGATAACTCGATAAGGTTGTTTTTGCTCCAGTTTGCATGAAATTTCACGCAACGTTGTTAATGTTACACGGCTTAATTTGTTTTTGCTTGGTTTGTTATCAGCAAAGCAAAAATTATGTAACAATTAATAAAGTGTAAACATGGCCACAAACGTTAAACCTTAGCCGCGCCTGGTAGAGTGAGTTAAATTCTTGACCCAAAAACTAATTTTAACACACAAATCCAGATTTTCGTGCTAAACACTCAGCCAAAGTTTTTTTCCAACGCAACATAACATGAAAGTGTCGACCTAAAAACACTGCTTGTCTGTACCCAGACAGCAAAATCCATTATTTTTACATTGATTCAACGTCCGCAGTATTTTGGGACTAAAATTGCCTTTTTCCTATTGGTTTAATGTTTGCAGACGCTAAAGTGGTGTAGTTGACTTGGAATAGGTAAAAAAAAATTATACTTAGTCTGCCCTGCCTCTTATGTGTTGTCAACGTGCTCACTGCTCACGTTGGCAACCACAAAAGTTTTTATTATAAAAACTTGACAATCAACATAACTCTCTTATTTTTTTTAATAAGAAATTGAAGCAATAACGTAAAGTATTTAAAATTGCAATTTTCTAAGGAAAGAACTTTAATCACAACAAGTGTAGCCTACGGAACACTTTCAGCGCATCAATTTTAGAAAATTTCAATGCTCTTTACTCCTGCAATACACCGGTTCAAGATAGGGTAGGTTACTTGCCTATTCAAAATTATACACATGTGCCACAAAATATTCTTCAAATACAAAAATAGCCAAAACTAATAGTTAATTGTTAGCAACCCATTTATAATTGCATATTAGTTTTTCTGCAGCAACAAATATTACACTTAAACTCAATTTGATATCATTTCCAAAGCGTTCGGTAGTCAAATGCAAGCCAGCGATTAAGGCGGCATCACAAATCTTTCCTCTTTCGTGGTGACCTCAGCGCTTCACTGCACTCGTGTTACGTGGACCGTGACCATAGGTATTCCGGATGGAACCGGTTTAAGAAATCAGCTGGTCGATGTTAAGTTCGTGGTGAATTCCGTCGGTGGGATGATTTCATTTGATTCTATTTCATGGCAATCACAGTCGAGGTCAGGAGATCCTTTCTTCGCGTTTCGTTGTCTAAAAAAACTGAAAATCAAACAAGTTAATTTTCGTCCACGCATGTGCTCTAGCTCAGGGCTTCGCAAACGTCTTCATAGTGCAATCTTTTTTCAGACAATAATCTTCTAGGCAAACCTTTGGTGGACAGTTTATAGTGTAAACTACGCACCATAGGCTCACTTTTCATTGTTTTGGCAAGCCTAAAATCACGATTTATGGGGTCGCAACCCATAGTTTGGAAAGCCTTGTTCTAGCCGGGTGTAGACAAACTACATTTTGAGCTCGTATTTTGCAAAAACAACAACAGTCGTTTGTTTGTTTAATACCAAACTGACAAATTTCAGCCAGTTTTCTCACTTTCTTTAACAGTTTGAGTTAAAGGCAGCACGCGTCGATCTATAGTAAACACCTGATCCCGCAAATAAAAAAAAAAGAACCTAAACAGAATCTAAGCAAGCTGTTAAATGAAACAATGTCAAATTGGGATGTGGCATACCAATGGCTCTCTTCACTAACAAGATTTAAGTATCTCAGAAGTGGAAAGCGCAGTAGCATCGCACGACAAAAGGAAAGTTGAAAAACAAACAAAGAGCGCAAAAACTCTCACCTTTTCCCCAACTCATATGTGCCTATCATGATGGCGCATGCGGGAGCTATCTTCGCACAACGTGGGATGATTCCTGAAAGAAAAATGAAGTTTTAGATAAATATTAACTTTTAATAGTGGCGAGGCGCGAAGTTGGATGCAATCACGAAAAAAAATGAATGAGTTCTTCTTTGTGAGAAATTTTAACCGAACACTTGGTAAAATAGATTCTGCTTTTTGAGCAAGTACATTTTATTTACAAAAAAATTGGCTTAATTTTATCTTGAAAATAAATTGAAACACTTAAAAACCGTTTGACCTTAATATTGATGCAAGCTAACCATTATCTCGGGACTGAGAAAGTCTGTTGTTTAGAAGCTTAACACCAACAATTTCGTGTGTTTGTATAGCCTTTAAATCACTGAACCAGGCAGCTCTGATGAAGTTTTCCACTACAGGCATGTAAAGGATTGTTGCCTGGACACTTCTTCAATCGCATGTCTATCTTTGAAGCTGGTTGCTCAGCAACATTCGCACAGAAATGAACATCAGTCACGAAAACTTTTCGATTTAGAATAGGAAAATTTTAAGACTTTATCTCGATAAATCCCTTCTTTGCTCATATACGAACCAACAAATAAGCCTCTGAGTCCACTTTCGCGTACAATCTTTTTCATCACGGAGTAAGTAGTTGTACTTTCTTTTGCATTCACTGCATCAATATTAACAAGAAGGTTATTCAAACTATATTCTGTCATCAGCAGACCGCTAGCTTTAAAGAGGACGAACAACAATTAATGGCATACAGACGGCGTTGCATGATACTATGGCCAATTGACCATGCAAGAGAGCCGTTTCTCGTTTCTACTGTATTAACTTAAACTCAGAGGAAATTGGACGTGCATGTGTTTAGGTAGCGCAGAATTCGACTCATTTCATGAGACCCTGACACAGAGACCTTTCTATAAATTGATTAATGATTATTTCAGACTGTTCGAAAAATACATCCGTATCACCGAAATGCAATCCCATCGTCATCACTATGCCGAAAAAAAAAACGTCAGTACAAATCACGAGTACATTGTTTTTAGTGTAGACAAAAACTAGCAATCATGAATGTCTTCAGCAGAGAGATTTGATGCGGCAATAGAAAATAAGAATTATGTAAAATAAAAATTGAAATCGTAAAACTTAAATTTTTCTATTTTACCAACTTTTTCTTGGTTGAGAACGTAAAAAAAGCGAAACAAATGCTATTTTTATGGTTTCGACTTACATCCTAACATTTCGAGTTCACCGAGAGTAATTTGACGCTTGGTTTTAACCACGTCCAAAGGTAAAGTAACAATTCCGGCAGCTATTCCAGCACAAAATCCACATATGAACGACCTGACGAACACCGATGAATGATGAACTTTCAACTTGAGTCGCTCATACAAGTACCAGTACATCACTGCAAACATGGAGATAAGGCGATGTAACTTTAACATACGACAACATGGAACGAACATTAACATTGTTTTTTCTGTTTATGCAACATCAGATATGAAATACCGTATCACACTATATTTGACAATTGTACTTCGTGCTGAAAATTCTGTTGTAAACTAAATTCGACAATAATTAAAAGTCCTTATTCCAGCACACTGATAAAACATTTCGTTAAAAACGGTGCTCTTCACAACTTTGAAACAGCAGTCAGTAAGCAAAATTAGGTTCACCTACTTGAAAAGGGTATATCTCTGAGCATTGTCGGACCTAAACCTATCCACAGAGATCGGATTCCAGCTGCTTGAATGGAAGATTGGACAGCTGTTCTAATTTCTATAATAAAATACACTAGTAAATAATCTGGCAGTGGAAGGAAACTTTTGCATATTGCATTGCCTAAAGACCTAAACTACCAGTTTGACAAAGCTAAACTTGAGTCAACTCACTAAGAAATTCAACAACGGCAAGAAAATGATTTTAAATGAGAACCAGGCACAAAATACAGAAATTGCACATGTTTGGTTCATGAAATCCGCTTTCGTTCATCACAGAGGACTTTATCTCTGCTATAGTTTGGCCGGAGAGTCACGATAACCTAACTTGAAATTAAACATTTCTATACAAGGTTCACAAAAATGTCCACAACTGTAAGGAAAGGTAATGACAAATGGAACATCGGCAAAAAAAGATTAAATCTACAATATGTTGGTAGCTAAATGAAGTTTGAAGGAATGGAACCATACCTTTTCCTGACAATCGTGTTGACTGCATTTTTGTACGAATGAGTTCAAGCGGGGAAATAAGTGTAACGGTGCCACCTAAAACGAACAAAGGTTACTTACACACAGCTTGGATAACGATAAAAATTCCAGATACATGTTTGTAACAATGCATGAACAAACAATGAATGCATTTAACAAATAACAACTTTAGATTCACTTTAATTAAGGTGAAACACATTCAATTGCTGTTAAGTTATGATTAAATTGGTGCTAAAACAAACAAGCAATTATAAACTTTAAAATACCACCTACATTAAACAGTATCTCATGAAAAGACAGAGTCAGCCCGAAAATGAAAACCTTAGTGACTTATGTACACAGGCCATGCCAATAAGCAAGCGTCAAATTTGACTTCAGGTTGAAATGCTATGCTAGAGAATAGAGATCAGAACATTCTGTCGCGGCCGACTTGACGGGAGACGACTGTCTGCTCCGACCTGTAGCAGAGACAACTCACCGCAGGGTACAATCTCATTGTGATGCTATTTGACGCAAATTCAAGTCTATCTTGCATTGTGCAGATATTTTTGTTTAAAAAGTAAAGGTGGTCCCATACTTGATTTTTAAGTGTCAGGTATGAGAAGATAAGGTTCTCATTGTACTAAGCTTTGGCACTAAGGAGAGTAGGGTGGCCAGTTTCTTTCTCTCGGCCGCTTTTCTTTCAGCAATTATGCGCACTCAAATTATTACACCCTAGGTGGAGGTGAGGAGTGTTTTCAACAACCAGCGTAAGCCGAGAGTCGAACTGGGTTTGCATTATTGGAAAGACAACGTCTTATCCACTGCGTCATCCCGCCGCATTTTTGTTTACCAGTGTTGAATACCTATCACAACTTTTGCTCAAAAATAAACATAAAATAGAATGTGTTGATGAGATAGTCTTTTTAAGTGATAAATTTGTGATGGGAATTAAACATTGGTAAACAAAAGTATCTGCACAAGGCAAGGTATGCTCAACGGGTAAAGTAAAACTCACGTCAAATAGTATTACAGTGAAATTTCTCTGCAATAGGTTGGCTATGTCAGAATGCCGTGTACTTAGTTATTTCATATACCCATACTGCAATATTAGCAATGTGTGATGTATATCATGATCAATTTACCTCTTGCAATAGCTCCTGCAAATATGGGTGCATAGTCAACAAAAGAAGAATTGAAGCGAACAGAGAAATACTGTTTCAGTTGATCATAAGCTGAGAAGTACACGACAGTAGCAGGGACAGCCATCACTCTGGCACACAATATAAAAACCTTTGTTGCATAACAAATAACACTGCAAAGTTTAAATCAATTTCCAGCAATGCAATACTTGCTTATGAAACAGCAATTCCGGCAACATCTCAAGCTGCTGCAACCAGTGCATTGTCTCAGTTTTAGGGTCTATGAGGTCCGAACTCCACAGATCCTGTAGGTAGGTGTCAAAGCAATTCAACTTGATAAACTCTACACTAAAAAAACAGCATTGCTATTTCTAAACTTGGTAAAAAAGGATGAAATTAAAACTTACAAAGTAGGAGATAGGCCACTCCACAGTGATGTTATACCTTCTCTCCTGGCAATGTGGATCATTCCATGCTAAATACATTTTGGGTAAGTTCACAACAAGAAAGGGTAATTGAATCAAATTGATGGCTTAAATAAATGATTATATATATATATTAGAGAAAAGGATGAACTAGAATTAAGTGCCGAATTAAGTGCCAGGGAGCACTTAAACCCAAACCTAACAACTAAAAGTGCAATTAAAGAGCACATCGCCTCTTGTGAAACGTGCACTGACAATGTCTCGATCGACCAATTTAAAATCATCTCTAGAGGCAGATCTGATTTTCAGACTAAGATCATGGAAGCCTTAAGAATCAAACGTAACAACCCATCTCTCAACCGGCAGTTATTCGCCTGTGGCTCATCGTTCCTTTTGTGTGTGTTCTAATTGTTTTGTCCAATGCCTGTAGTCTACACCTCACGTGATCTGTTTCCCACCGCATAATTTACTCGCAATCATTCTCGTATCATTTATTCAGTTTGTGCTTTCAGTCCAGAGTGTCGTTACAGTTACAGTGCATAGTCAAATTTATCTTACGATTTTTCATTTTATGTATTGCAGATTTAATTCCTGATGAGGACACACGTACGTGTCGAAAACGTTTGAGTTTATTTTATTTAATTATGTTATATTTTGTGTGAAATAAAGTATGCTAAACCCGCTAAAGTTACTATGTTTTCTCTATGGTTCAACAAAGCAAACTCTCTACCAAAGCTTTATATATATATTAAACTAACAATTTGAATTGACTATGCAATGTATTAACTAAATCAAAAATGATATATATAATATTGCATAGCCTTTACCGTACCTCCAATGTAGTTTGTTTCAAACATTTCTGAGTTCTAACACTTATTATATATATATATATATACCGTACGAAAAGTACAACAATTCACAATCTACTTATATATACATGCTATTACTGACAAGAGTTCCATTGAACTGACTAGGTCGCTTGTACCACTTCAGATTTTGGACCCCATTGTTTCCATTTACGCAATAACACATGTGATCCATCAGACCATTGCAATATAAGAAGCATTTTTGATTGGTCTTTTGAGATTGCATTCGAATTTTTATGACATCCAATGGTGTTACTGATAAAATAAAAACACAAACTTTGTAATACAAAATGATATGCCAGGGATTTGAATAGTATTAAAAATATTGAAACCCTTTGAACAAAAACGATTCTATATATACATACAGTATCTCAAGTTTTAGCTTAAAAATCTGAAGCACAACCTTTTTCCATACTATGACAAGGAAGAAAGCTTGAAACTTACAACCTAAAATTTTATATCAACATTAATGTCATACAATAGTCATAAGGATAACTGGATATTTGGCAATTCATCTAATTACAAAATATCTTCTCCACTCAATCATTTTTCAGTAATGTGAGAGACAGAAACAGAATTGTTTAGCAAGTTAAATGCTTATTATTTGTAAGCCATATGTAAAAACTTATGGCATGTTTACAAAAATTATATACTTTCTCAAAGCTCTTTTAAGATGACCTAAAACTTACCAAAAAGGGAAGTGAGGATTGCTCCAGATCCTGAAGAGAGCATCTGTTGTGATGGTGTAATTTCCATCTTGAGAAAGTAAACAAAATTAACACATGTATCTTACAGCATTACGAAGACCTAAATTAGTAATATTACAATATGTAAGATGGAGACTAAACTAGAGATGTACCAATATTTTCACCGAGCCCAATATCACTTTTTAGGCAGATACCAATTCCGATATTTTTGCCGATACTATAGTATTGCAGTTTTCGTGTTTGCGAAGAGGTAAATTAAATGCTAAGTTTGATCTTATTTACATACAACCAGTACCATTGACAGCGAAATGGCCCGTTTCAGTGAGTCCGATTCCTTAACGGAGGATTTTTTCATTTTTTTTTTAAATTATCGGGTACCGTAGCCTAATGATCATTGCCGTTTTAGGGTTAGAGGTTAGGAACTCACTGAATCGGACTAACCGAATAGTAGCAGACCCCATTGACAGGGTAGTTGAGAAGATACTTTCTGATTCCGGCCCAGGATAATATTAGGGGCCCAAAAAGTTGACAAAACCACTAGGCTATTCTTCGGATATATGGCATGTTTCTTAGAAATGTCTTGATTTAGGATCAATGATTTCATTAGTACCAGGCCCAAATTATTATCCACGCAATGGCCCTGCATAAAATTATTAAAAAGAGCTTCGAGTTGGCATAATCTAAATTTATAAAGATTCATTATCTCATTTTAAAGATTCAATTAGGATAATCTCAACTGTAGTGTTGTGTCATGTAGGGTGGACAGAAATTTGTTGGACTTTTTTTTATTTTGTGATTAAACATATTGAACCATAAACAGACATAACTAAGCAACAACACTACATTTAACATTATAAAAACAAAAAACAACAAGCAAACGTTTTCGGCTAGTCATATAGCCCTTTTCAAGCCTATAAGAAAAATATAGTAGTAATCACAGTAATATAGTAATCACAGCAAAAATATTTTTGCTGTGATACTATATGATTCTTTAGCATTTCTTTCAATAATGTATTTTTCTTATAGGCTTGAAAAGGGCTATATGACTAGCCGAAAACGTTCGCTTGTTGTTTTTATAATGTTAAATGTAGTGTTGTTGCTTAGTTATGTCTGTTTATGGTTTAAAAGAGTTACCTCTCTACCCAAATTATAAACATATTGATTATTGAATGTCACTAACTCACTTATATGCCTTTTAATATGCTAAGTATCTTGCTAAACTCTCTAAAATTTAAGTCCAATTGTAAGCATTAATTGTAAGGTCAAAAATGAACCAAAGAGAAGCCATCATTCAGCTCCATCGTGCGAGGAAAACCAACTCTTGAGATCATTAAGCTCTTAAAAGTTGCCAAATCTACCGTTTACCATATTTTGAATAGATTTAAGGAACTTGGCACAGCTGAAGATCGTCCTAGGAGTGGAAGGCCTTGCGCTGCTCGAACAAAGAAAGTGGTTAAGGCTGTCCGAGAAAGAGTGAGAAGAAACCTAAACAGATCCATCCGCCAAATGACTAAAGACATGAATATGAGCAACACTTCAATGAGTTCAGTTCAGTTTATTTTTGTTGGCAAAAAATAAAAAACAAAAATATACAAAAACACAAATAATTTGCACAACAAGGATGGCAGCGAAAAACCAAAAGGTCACCAAAGTCAGCTGCCACCCAAACATTTAAACAAAAGACCCAAAATTAAGAACATTAACACATATAGCACAATACCAGCACTTTACATAATACATTAACAGTGGAGTAACACAGGACAACATAAAAAAAAATTGTGCAGAGAAATAAGCAGATGATATGTTTCAGGAGTGATCATAGTACAAATTCTTTAATGAACATTTATATTTAAAAGCATTATAAGACTTTTCTTGTATTTCTTATGGTATCCCAACAATTCAAAGCAGACAATTCAAAGCCGATGATTCAACGACGAAATTTTAAGGCAGGGATCTCTGAAGAAAAAAATCTCTGTTCTTCAGAGGTCCCTGGGTTAAGGTTAGGGTTATTGTCTTTATCATAAATAAATTATCGGCTTTGAATTGATCGCTTTGAATTGACCGCTTTGAATTGACCACTTTGAATTATTGGGTTTGAATTGATGCATAACTATTTCTTTTGGTATTTGATTCCATAGTTTCACTCCATTAAAACATAGCATCTTCTTACCAGAGTTTGACGTTGCAGAAAGCAAATATAAATCATTCTTTTGGTTCTGACGGGTTTTATGATGGTGAATTTCGTTTACAAAAATACTCAGCCAGCAAAGGCCCGGGCAGCATTTTGTGCACATATTTGTACATAAAGTTTGCGGTCTCTAATTTAATAATATCGTCAATTCTGAGCACATTAAATTGGTGATAAAGAACAGTTGAATTTGTTGACCTCGGCAAAAATAAGCAGGATCAGATGAACTTGTTTGTTAACACTTGAACTGAAGTGGAGTAAGCAATGAACAATTGTGGAAAAGGATCTTCAGTTGTCTCCTTACAAGATGAGAAAATGGCAGTTCCTTAGGATGCAACCTAGTTCGTACCCTCAGTTCGTACCCTGAAAAAATTGAAAAAAAAAGTAAAAAAAGCGGAAGTCGCTGATCGCAGTTTCCGCAAACATTTTAAAATTTTCTTTTCCCTCTGAAAAGATCGAGAGAAAGTTAGCACAAAGCCGAAGTCGCTGATTGCAGTTTCCGCTAACCCTAACCCTCGCTCAACACAGTTTCCGCAAACATTTTTCCCCGGTTTCCGCTAACCCTAACCATAGACTAATCTATGCTCTAACACTAACCTTCACTGATCGCAGTTTCCGCAAACATTTTTCCGCAGTTTCCGCTAACCCTAACTCTCTAACCATGAGTAATCTATGCTCTAACCCTAACCCTCGCTGACCGCAGTTTCTGCAAACATTTTTCTGCAGTTTCCGCTAACCTTTACCCTAACTCTAACCATAGAGTAATCTATGCTCTAACCCTAACCCTCGTTGATCCCAGTTTCCGCAAACATTTTTCTGCAGTTTCGCGGTTTCCGCTTACCCTAACTCTAACAACCGACTAATCTATGCTCTCTAACCCTAACCATTGCTGATCGCAGTTTCCGCAAACATTTACCCTGACCATAGAGTAATCTATGCTTTAACCCTCGCTGATCGCAGTTTCCGCAAATATTTTTCCGCAGTTTCATTTTTCCGCTAACTCTAACCCTCGAGTTTGTTTTCGGAAACTCCGATCAGCGAGTTCGGGTTTGTGCTATTACACTGCGATCAGCGACTTCAGCTTTTTTTAATTTTTTCTCTCGATCTTTTCAGGGTATGAACTGAGGGTACGAACTGTTCAGGGTACGAACTAGGTTGCACCCAGTTCCTTACACCTCACCCAACTTGAAAGAGCAGATTCTTCTCAAAGAACTGAAGGCAGGCATGGCAGGTCAAGAGATAATTTTTTCAGACAAAAAACTCTTCACAATCGAAGCTCAGTTCAATAATCAGAATGATAGAATGTATGCAAAAGAGACACGAAAGAGCACAGATTCTTCTCAGAGAACTGAAGGCAGGCATGGCAGGTCAAGAGATCATTTTTTCAGACAAAAAACTCTTCACAATTGAAGCTAAGTTCAATAATCAGAATGATAGAATTTATGCAGTCTTCAGCAGATATATATTAATTATATTAAAGCTTCTGTGAGAACAGTTTACCACCATCAAAAACAGTCTTCTGACACAGGGATATCTAAAGAAGGGGATACAAAGGCTTTTATTACGTCTGACAATAGAAGGGCTTTTGTTTATCGTAAATAATCTGTGTTTATCGTAAAATGACAATTGGCACCGATAGTAGTTTAATAAATTTTGTTATGATAACTTGCATTGCGCTATTAGCATCAGGCCTGGATATTCACAGCATGCTCATGGTTGCTTGTTAATTCAACTACTTGTATACTTGCTTTACATCTAGCTTACTACAAAGGCTTTGTTCAAAAAACCAGCTTACTGGTAACTTTTCAACTGTCTTTGTAAGCAAGTATTCTTTAAATATGCTCTACGTAACATTTGCTAACTGTCTCCTGTAGCTCACTGTACCAGCTGCACTACAAAACTTTCTACGATTTTAAAAAGAACCACATGTTTAAAGCACCACAAACTACCGCCCTGGTAGTGTCACGAGAATAAGGCAATCGCTGCGAGCCTTCATATCCCCTTCTCTAGATATCCCTGTTCTGACATGGTGTGGACCACAATCCCCAAAACATGAGTCTCCTCTGATTGTCATGATACAAGGGATTAAAATCAATTCAGATTGCTACATCAACAATATTTCGGTTCCAGCCCTTGAAGAGATACGGTAGCCTAAAGAAACACTACAAAAATCAGTCCTTCACATTCCAACAAGATGATACACCATCCCACACCTCAAGAAAGACTCAGGACGTGCTTACATCAACTTCCAAGATTCTGGAGCAAGGAAATGTGGCCCCTCCCTAATTGCCTGATTTGAATCCCATAGACTTGTGGTTGTTGAATGAAACAACTGCTGAAAGCAAAACGTTTTGAGTGAAAGAGTCACTGTAACCCAGACAGCAAACTAACAAACAAAAATGCTGCTGCATACTCCTAAAAATTAATAGGTAAATATAGAGTAATTAGGTTAGGCCTTCTCGATTTTTTATCTGAGAATAAACATGGCCTAGAATTTAGCCACCGCACCGCATGTAGACGAACGCCGACCTATGGCGAAAGCTGCGTTTCATTATGCAATTGCAAATGCAAGGAGGGTTGCCAACCTGTCTTCACCAAAAAAAGCCAGACTAGTCACAAAAAAGCCAGAAGAAAACACCTGAAAAAGCTAAGAAAAAGGCAATTAGTGTTCATTAAACATGCACATACAAAAAGTGCATAACCAAATAGTGTCCCACCGAACTTTGACTTCAGCGACAACGGAGAAACATAGTTGATGAAAAGACAAGCAACTAGAAAATTTTCTAGTTTTGGCTTCAAAACGACATTCGGTCGGACACTAACCAAGTTTAAGGTAGAAATTACTGCTCCGATTGACGCTGACTGATTTTTTTCTAAAAAAAATCGGAAAAGAAAAAGATTAAGCCAAAAAAAGCCAAAATTATGTTGGCTTTTTATTAATTTGACAAAAAATTGATGAAACATGAAAAAAAGCCAGAAAAAGCGGTAGGCACCATAGACATCTTATCATAGCTAGACCGCGCATCGTCACTTCTCTCGTTTACGATTTTTGAAGAAAGCACGTTCAGACGTCAGCCTTTTGTTTTTGTTTTGTTTGTTTATCTTTATCCTGCATTGCGGGAAAGCGGACTTGAGCGCTATGCATCGGTGTACGCCTTCCGACGTACACCTAACCAAGAAATGATATTGTGAAAAAGAAATACAGGAACAAAACCAACAAAAGGAAAAGGTGGCAAAACCATAATGGTTTAAACCCTTTGTCCTGTGGGGGGGGGGTCGGGTGGGACTTGGCGCTTTTCAAAGCAATATCACTAAAGAACTACGCAATCCACACCTTTGAAATTTTTTGACTTTTCCTAAAAATTATTCAAGTATTTATTCCGCTTGAAATGGCATTGCTATTGTCTATAGTTTTAGAGATATGACATGATTTTCATAACATACTCGGATATTTTAGCCTGTTACTAGCTAGTCCTTTTGTTTTCTAATTATACGGATTAATAGGATTACTGAGCGCCGTCGTGCGTGGAACTGCGACGCAGATATCTCGTGAGTTGGCTTTGTTGTAAAGCATTCGACCGTAATGATTCCGCCTTTTGTTTGCAAACTCGAGTTTTGAGTTGCTTTGATTAATCTTTTAATTACATCTGGGTTTCTTTGAAGTTATATCAGAGAGTAAGTATACGATAAGCCATGCTGAAAAAGATGTAATTTTACATAGTTTTCTATGGCCAATACATTTTGTTTCTAACTTATAACAAGAAGCCGTACGAAAATTTCTTGACAAAACTCAGTCTATCTCACAAAACAAACAAACTGATGTGGGAAGTTTTTTGTTGATTTCTTGTCGGAAAGCAACAAGGAGTGAGTTTTTGACCCGCCAATAAACTTCTGCATGTACCTGTACACTTATATTCACATAAATATTTATGGATGTTGTTAAAACGTTTTTATAAAAACGAGAGATTGAAGGATATTGAAAAGAACTTGACATCGTCTATCTAAACTGCTCTGCTTTTGTGGAAAAACACGCGCAGCGAAATTGTTGTGCTTTGACAAACATTGCACATACTGTATTGTCAGCAATGAATCTTTACCTAAATGGTAATTTTGCAGTTGCTTGAGAGATTACAAAATTATTTTTTCTCTACGAGGATTGAAAAGTTTTGATATATCTCAGCAGAAACACTATTAGGACCAACTCAATAATTTCAAACTTTGTTTTCAAATGTTGATCTTCAAAAGCTTATTTTCACAAAAGCTTACCTCAAAAAGGTGTAGGCATATATCATTTTCCCAATAAATTTGGATGTTTATGTCATTTGGAGCAAAGTTGTTTGCTTGGTTGAAAGAATCTGAAATCAATGCCTTGTTTTTGTAACGTATCGCAACGTAACCTATCAGTCAGCCGCTTTTGAGCCTTTTTGTTTTCGAATACATTTCCGTGACAAAAGATTGGCTTTTGTAATAACGCCATCAACCGCGAAGTTGCATTCTCTGACTGCATCTAAAACGCGATATCATACTCAGCAATTTTTCTAAAAAATTGTTGCACGAAATACATATCTGACAAAATAAGGGAAATATGTTGAATTGAATTATTTTTTATACGGATTGTTTTCCTTGTCTCCTAAAAGTAACTAAAAAAAAATAAAAACGATTTTTATCGTTTGGCATAAAAGTATGATATTGAGGTTCACCTTGGTTTGCATGATGAAAAATGAAAATCATAACAAACAATTGCTCGAAGTGATTTTCACAGCTATTTGATCCTTCGCGATGATATCAATTGTAGTTTCTATTACATGAAACCTGTTCAAACTAATTTTTTTTAAAACTCTGGTTGATTCAAGAATATAATACTTTGTAAATATAACTTACTTCATTTTTGTGTTTTTACTTCGACTTTTTCACAAGCAAGACTTTACACAAAACAACTTCAGTGTGAGCCTACCCAATAATTTCGATAAGTTATTTGCAACGTGAGTCGATTGACCAGAGTAGCCTCAGTGGACCAGAAAGCTGTGGCCAAAACTTGATTACTTTTATCAAAAGGTTTGCACATAGGGAACAGCAATCACTTTGTTTCAAATCAGCAAATCACTTTTTGTCACTGGTTCAACGTCTGAACTAATATACAACAAAATTGGTTTTCTGGGTCTTTGGTTCGGAAAAACATCATTATGATGTATTGTTACGTGGTCTATCAGCCAGCAGTAGTTGATGCGCCTTTTGTTTTTGGTTATGTATCAATTACAAAAGATGGCTTTTGCAGTAATGCCGTCAACCGTAAACTGCATCTAAAAAGTTATTTCAAAATTTGAAGAGAAAGAAATCTTCTAATGCGTAAGAAATAGCTTGACACAAAATGCATGTCCAACAAATTAGAAAAACATGTAGAAAACCTTATCTTGCAAATATAGTTGACAACATAAAAAAGCCGTTTCAATCGCTTAGACATAAACGTGCATTTTCAAAATATCAAAAACCTTCAATTTTGCCGAAGAAAAAAGTCAAAATTTTAGTGATTTTTTTGTATGATAATAACAATCAGCCTAAAAAAGATTTTTTTTGCAAGATTACGTCCTATCGTTATGCCACGACTTTGAGTTTGTCACGCAGAACGGGAGTTCCCTTTGGCAATGTACAAACGACCTTTTCTATAGCCTACCAATACGATTTGACTAAACGATTATTATCACTTCACTTTATCAAAATTGTTGCAAAATTATTTCATTCAAAGTGATCATTGTTGGTAGGTATGGAAACAAATCAGTTTTGTAATGCATCGTGACATAGTTTATCAGTCAGGAGTTCTAGACACTTTTTGTTTTTGAAGCTCCTATCGAAGCAAGTAACTACCTTTGGATAGGTTGTGGTTCAAACACCATGTGACACCAATAGGCTACCTTTCTTTTCTGTATCAACCGCTAGCTAGAAAGCAAATCAGATACTTTTACATCAATTCAACGTCTCTAGACGTTGAAACAATGTTAAAAACAAATAAATAGCTCCCTGGGATGTGCTGTAAACTGCAAAGTGTTTCTTGATCATGTATAACCAAATTGGACAGTATGAGTGTGAAAAGAAAACTGAACTGAACACAATTGTTACAAATAAAATGTTTACTAAAGCTCATTGCTTGATTTAGTTTTAAACCAAGCGATGACAGTACATTTGAAAATGTGTAGACTATAACATATGGCTCAAAAATGACTTGAAACAGTTTATTTTGCCGTGATTTTGTCTCATTCTCTGCAAATATTGAGACAAAGCGAAAGATTTTTGCAATGCCTCGGGCAAAACAACAAGCAAACGCAAGTCAGACGCCAATTACGATTTCATTGAAGCGTGGACGACGTCCACGCGTAAGAGATTAAAATCCAACACAATAGAATTATCCCGTCACACTCAATTATAAAGTAATTAAGAAACGATTTCTCAAGTCAAATAAAAAAATATGACCAACCATCAAATTATTTGATTTTTC
The DNA here is from genome assembly GCF_918807975.1 of Aplidium turbinatum. NCBI lineage: Eukaryota > Metazoa > Chordata > Ascidiacea > Aplousobranchia > Polyclinidae > Aplidium > Aplidium turbinatum. The sequence goes on along the minus strand of NC_137480.1, from coordinate 15,449,071 downwards.
AAGTTACGCTGTTGAACAAATTGCAAAAGATTTTCGATGCTATGTTGTCAGATAAATTATCTGCATCATGTGAAAATTTGATTGATCTATTTTGCGTAGTTTTTGAGTTACACGAGCTGAAAGTGATAGTGTCGCACCGACCCCCCCCTCCGCAAGTCAACTGGCCAAAATACGTCACAGGAAATAGGGTTAAGACGTGCATGAAAGGATCTAATATTGCGGTATATGAATCGATAAATATACAGTAGTTAAGCACGGCCACCAAACCTGATACTTTAAAACAAGTAGAAGTAGATGAATTAATTAGTTAAGAATCAGTCGCCTCCTCGTTCCTGAAACAACTGGAGCGCCAATTCTTAAAGCAATGAGAACACGACTGAACACAACTTAACTTTCTACAAAATGTAATTCTCCCATAATATTTGCGTTTCTTTAAAAACTCAGTCGTTTTGAACAAATAATTGACAAAACAAATAGTTTTCTATGCAACAACACAACCGCAGCTTTTACCAGGATTCTGTTCAATAGAGATTGATGGCTTTCCATTTTCTCCGTTGTAGCAAAACGTTGCATTATGACGTAAATTCGTGTGATTTCATCAACAATAACTTTTAAAGAAATAGCTTCAGTTTCAAGTTGCTGTGAAATAACAACTAATAAATATCTCCGCAATTCACCTCTATGACGAAATCTTTATATGATTTCATCTTTGCTGTTCTACAATCGCAAACATATTGTTGGAATTTGTTGATTTTAAATTACATTCCAAACATTTCCGTTTTGTCAGTTTACAAAAAAGCTGCAATTTCGTACATTGCTGGTTATGCTACCAAAATGTGCACAAAGATAACGTTATGTGCATTGTGCAAGGTGCCGCTTTGAACTGAGTTCACACACTTTACCTGTTCAACCCAGCTTCTTATCGTTTAAAGATAGAAGTGGACTTTTTAAACCTTCTTTCAGTGTTGTATATATTTGTGAGGAAACTGAATTATGCATTAAACGGTTACTAACTAGCCTACCACAGCTGGGAAATTACCTCTTCGTCCAGGCATTGTGGAAGCTATTGCGGTAGCTGTGCTTGGAAATATAAATCATTTCAAGATATTTACTAATCTCACGGATCATATGTTTGAATGCACCGTTACCGATAATCACATTTTTACGCTAGTCAAAACTGTGTCCAAATGTTATTTAAAAATTAGGTTTTACCACATTGGTAAGGAAACCTGCAAGCAAATACAAGGTAAATTGGTTCGTAAATCGCTTAACAAAACAGTAGCCTACTTTTCAAACACCAATAAACCACTTCCTTTCGACATCACATCAGTATTGGTGAATATTTAATTTGTTTTGATTTTTTTGAGCTATACGTTATATCCGATATAATATAGCGTATCATTCGCTTAGGTTTGATGTAATAAACTGTTTGTTGCTATTTTTACAATAGGCTAATCATCAGCTCAGCTGTAACGCCAAATTGAATAAGAGTTATGCTGAACTGCTGGAAATGATGAATTCAGTGTGTCATTTACGTGTTCTCGCATCGCAGTGTTTTTGCTTTATATTATAGACTGTATGTATAATTCTGTGCAATTTAACACATGCTTTTATTCATTTCATAGATGAATAAAACCTCTATTACACCAAAGTTCTAAATTATAGTTAACAAAGCTAAAACCTCAATTGCTAAGGTAACAGGGATCAGTTGTCAGTAGATGTTACAGAAAATATATTTCGCACTTATTCAGTGCAACTTCTGTTCTGATGAAGGGCAATTAAAACCTACACGTAATGTTTTAAATTAACAACACAGTGATGCAATAATGCCATAGTTAACAAGTTAATTTTCTGCAGAAGCGCAACCAGCTCAGAAATGTTATCGTTAACAGCGCAGCTTTCACGCGAGTTTGAGACACTAACAATGGCCGACGCCTTTTTTTCAATTTCTTCAATCGAAATGCGAGAAGCGCAGTCTAGTTATAATAAGATGTCTATGGTAGGCACTTTAACACTGTGCATTAACCTGCTTTAACATGCAGATATCCAATCCAGCACGAACCAATCAGGTGTTACCTTGTCTGTCCAATTGTGACCATTCCAGAATTCAGCCAGAGACTTGAGTATTACTTTGAACTTTGTTCGCTAATTACAGAAGAAAAAAGAGTTATAGCAGTGGTGGGAATCAAACCCACGTCAATGAAATGACTAACCTACCACCGCCCTAACCCTCTGCGCCAGGCCAACCGATGGCAAAGCGATGGCTTAATTTAGCTAGAATTTGCGTTTTTCCTTTGTTCCTTTTAAACGCAACCTTGATGACGTCATGAACAGCGTAGCTTCTGATTGGTTCGTGCTGGATTGGATATCTGCATGTTAAAGTGCCTACCAGAAAAAGCTTAATTTTGTGTATTTTCTTATTATCCCTAATTTCCATGCAGTGATACATACAACTTTTTCGCAGCAGAGATCAGTTTGAATTCAATTTAACTTCAATTTAATTTATTTTTCTTTGTCAGAATGTCAATATTTTCAAATTACTATTTACATTAACAAAATGTTTCGTAAATGAAAGCACGCAACTTGAAGCATATAATGGCCACCTGCCAAAAAGTTGTCAGAAAAGCTTAAAGATGCTGTATTGCAAATTTTAACATTTTAGGCGCAGTTAAAAGAAGGCTCACCAAATTTTCCAGAATAATTGAAATAATGGCCCACCAGTGGATTTTTTGGCTGGGTGCGTAGCGGACGTCGAATTGTTTGGAGCATCCGCCCATACCTAGCTGTAACTGCTTCAGCAACATCCCGAGTACAGGCATGGTAGTGGGGAATATCTGAGAATGATACCTTGATTTTCTGCGAGTATGAGTTTATTGCAAAAAAAAACTTCCAGATCGGAAACGTTGCAGCCAAATAATGCTTAACTTGATTACAAACAGAATGACTTCAACTGAATCGAAATCATGATTCAGAACATAAAATTAAACTAATAATAATAATGTTATGGTTTTATTTATTGTCGCTCTACAACAACTAAGGTCTTTTAGTGACAGGGCTCATTTTTAATTTGTATCAGGTTTACGATGTTATCACATTATTACCCGACTCATTCTCACTGCGCTATGCAGGATAGAACACAATCGGTACCGTTTTTAAAGTCTTCGGTTTGACCCGACCTGGAATCGATCTCAGATCTACCAGCACCAGAGCCGAAGGCGAAACCACTCGGCCACTGAGCTGGTCATAAAATTAAACTACAAACATAACTGAGTTGACACCGTGACTTTCAAGAAAATAATCCGTGGTGAACTGATTGAAAATAACGCATCACCCAATGACTGAGAAAAACCATACTGATTTTAGTTTAAAGGGCGGGGAAACCCAAATGAACTTTTGCGAGTTTTTTGTTTCAGCGTGATGTCATTGTGTAGGCCCTACAACATGCGTTTTAGCAAAAAAAAATCCAAATTTTGTTGCCCTCGTCTCGCTATGGCCGCTTTTGTTTGATACCCGTTTGCGAGGTCTCGCGCGCATCAAGCTGTGATGCTGTTCGCTGTGACGTCACAAAGTACATATAGTTGTTGCCAAAAGTTTAAGACCAGACTTGATTTATGACCATTTTTGCATTACTTCAAAATACTGCATCAGATATAAGATGATGCATAAAGATTATGCAACTGAAACAATATCTGATGCAGTATTTTGAAGTAATGCAAAAATGGTTATAAATCAAGTCTGGTTTTAAACTTTTGGCCACAACTATATGTACATTGTGACGTCACAGCGAACAGCGTCACAGCTTGATGCGCAACGAGACCTCGCAAACGGGTATCAATCAAAAGCGGCCTTAGCGAAACGAGGGCAACAAAATTTGGATTTTTTTTTTTGCTAAAACGCATGTTGTACACAATGACATCACGCTGAAACAAAAAACTTGCAAAACGTTAATTTGGGTTTCCCCGCCCTTTAACGCTACACGGTTGATTTAAAGGAAACTCAGTGTGATTGGAATGCTCCAAGCAATGCAGCATGCGGCAGGTACACAACGCTAAAAAGACGTAAAACTACGTAGGCCTATATGTGTATCAAATTGCCGATTGCAAGAGAACACACACTTACTGTTAGCGCTCAAAATCTCCAATAAACGAAATAAGAAAACGCCAAATTCTAACAGTGTTTCAAATCCCTAACAAACACAGGTTTCACAAGGTAGGAACTTTAACATAGGACAGTTTTCCATGCGAATCAGCTGATTTCAGTCATGCGACTCAGCACGTGATATTCTGATAATCACGTGATAATCTACTCCAGGGATAACGAACCTTTTTGCGGTCGCGGGCCACTTTGTCAATAACACATGTGTTATCGGGCCACACAACTTTTTAATCGTGACCTACCACGAAATCTTTTAGAAGCGACTGAAGATATTATTCATGAAAAGTAACAAACGGCAGATGAAAGTAATAAAACCCACACGGTTGAAATTATCTTACCTACGCAGAATCGAAACATACAACAGTAAAAAATAGAAACAAATCAACTTGAGTGAAAAGGATAGAGCAACAGTACTTGCACTGATAATGAAGACAGTGTAATTTTCGAAGCGTTTGCTTTCATATGAGTATGATTTCTTCTTTTTTTGGCTCTATCCTTTTTGCTCAAGTTGACCAAATGTTTCGACCATTATGCTCCGAAACACCAAATTAGTTAATGAAATTTATTTTTCAAATAACAAACAAAAGCCCATGCGAATCATACAGCTGAAGCTATCTAATGCAGCATTGAAGCATAAAATATTAAAAAATAACATTGAAGCAATGAATTTTTTTTGCTTAGTGAGATTTTTGGAAAGTATTTTGCTTGACTAAGCGTTCAATAGTAGGTCGAACAGACGATGTGGCAATCAGTGGCGTAGCAGCCACTTGGCTGTTCTGGCTCTGCGCCAGGGGCGGCAGGCTACAAGGGGGCGGCAAAATGAGGCTGCACAGTGCACACACTAGGAGAAATGAAGTAATGCAAAAATAAATAAAAAGTAAAACAAGAAAATGATTTACAAAGAGACAGCTAGCTCACCTCAAAGCTCAAAATGATAAAGTCGTATTTACGTTCTACCATGAATGATGATCGGCTATCAGCTCTATCGATTCTTTTTATAGAAAGAGACTACGTTCAAAAACTTGATTTTGAAGATATTATCGCTGATTTTGCTTCGGCGAAAGCTCGAAAAGCTCAATTTTGAGGCGGCTATTGATCTTTTATTTGCCTAATAGGCTACATTTGTTGTCCATTTTTTGTCTTTTATTTTTGGCCTTAACCCTGAGACAGTGAGGCTTCTTTCTTAAGCAATATAGAACTTCTGAGACGCGGCACATTATTTGTAATTATTTTTATTGAAAAGATTGCTTGAACATGAAACTATTTCAAAATTTGCTGCAGTCTACTTAGGGCGGCATTTTCAACGAAAGCCAGGGGCGGCAGCATATCAGGGGCGGATCCAGAGGGGGGCGATTGGGGCGATCGCCCCCCCTAAAACCTAAGAAAGTAGCTTTATTCTTCATTGATATGTATACAATTTGGAAAACAACATGTCGAAAGCAATGCTGAATAAGTCTTTTGCCATGTTCAAAGATTAGGTTAGGCTATAGGCCTAATAATCCATGCATCCAGGTGCCTCGGCTTCATCCATGCGCTTAATTTGTCTATGTCCAAGATGTCATCAGTTTCCAGTGTCCGTAATACAATTGGAACAATTAAAGAAGTCGTGTCCTTCTTTAACGCTTCTGCAAAGCGAAATCAAGTTCTTTTAAATGTGATCAAAGCTCAATTGCGGAGCATGTGCGAAACCAGGTGGGTTGAAAGAACAGAATATTGGCGCAATTTCTTGACCAGTTGCGGAAGATAATTGAAGCCCTTGAATACATTTCGAACTGAAATGAAACGAAAATGCTTCTCAAGCTAAAAGTATGATTTCATCCATACGAAATGTGGAGTTCATCATCACACTCTTTTTATCAACAATCTGTGTTTATGTTGTGTCTACCACTTAGCAGGTTGTTTTAGAAAAAGAGTCTGAATTTATCTGCAGCTACAACACTTGTCAGAGATTTAAAAAGCATTCTCAAAGCCCGGCGTAAAAATTGTGATGATGACTTCTATAGTTTATTCCAAAAAGCATCCCAAGTTTTGTCAAATTTGGACATTACCGTTTCCTTACCTCGAATTAAAAACGACAAGTTCACAGGACAAATGTTCCATCTTCATCACAAGAGCAATAGGCCTACTACAAAAGGCCGATCTATATTCCAATGTTGGATTCCTTCATACTTGACTTGGAAACAAGATTTTCAGCTGAGACTTTAGCATATTGTCACCTGGACCTGACATCATTGCTACCACGAAATTGCTCAAGTATCGACCCGATAGCATTGACAAAAGTCATTTGCAATGCCTACAACGGCTTGTTACGTCATATATATAGTGTGGAATCAACTCTATGTTCATTCAACTATGGAAGGAGAAGTGGGCAAATATGACTGTTCCGGCGACTGCTGCAGTCTTACCGATGACTGCGCAAGAAGCTTTACAACAGTGCAATGAAGATGTGTACACAATCGTACACTCTCCTCTAAAAATATTATTAACCTTGCCAGTCAGCGTAGCATCAGCCGAAAGAAGCTTTTCATCTCTTCGGTCGTTGAAAACCTGGCTGAGGAACAACATCGGCGAGGAAAGATTGAATGGATTGGCCTTACTATACCAGCATCGGGACATTTTAATTGATACAGACTACGTGATAAATCGATTTGCCAACAGTAGAAACCGCAAACTTGACTTTGTGTTGTAGGCAAAGGTACGACACCTGTTAGTATTACTCGCACCGACAAACTATTTTTTTTATTTTCGTTTTATTTGTGAAGTCCCCAGAAATAGTTGTTTCTGTTGTTGTTAGTTTCTTTCTTTATCTGGTGCAGCGACCGTGCATGACACGTTTTAAGGAAGACTATATCCTTTGGTCGTCATTTCACTATGTTTAACTGCCATTCTATAGTTTTAATGTAGGCTACAAATTGTAGTGTTTCGCTGGTCCAAAATAAAAATTTACAATCGATACCTAGCCTATAGTGGCGATTCTACGGGGGATGGAACATGACCCAGTGTTTTGACCTGGCCCCCACTTTTGTTGCTCATCATTATGTTGAATGTAGGCTATGCATAACCTTTCCTCATTGCTCTTTATAACATTTCAAAACTTGTCAGAGGAATAAAATCTTGAAGTTATACAGTTAGTCTACAACAACCTCAATATAATGCTGTGACAATGTGACATTGCAAAGACAGAATTATCTGTTATTATTTTGCCGTGGTCAATTTTTAAACTGCTGTGAAACAATCAAGAGTAAAACCTAAGTTGTTCAGGCTTCAACTTGACATGGCAAGAGCACATCAGCTCTTCATCTCTCCCTTTGTTAAACAACAGCATTGTTGAGGGTTTTTTAAGTTATAGAATTTCTCATAATTTGTGTTCGAAATGCTCTCAGAACGCATCAAATTCAACCTAATTTTTTTAGGGGAGACCCCCGTCATTGTTTGTGCCGCGCTGATCACTTGCCTAAATGTCCATGACATCGCCCCCCCTAACGTTAATACCTGGATCCGCCCCTGCAGCATATGCTCCTACGCCACTGGTGGCAACTCGCAACTGCATACTAAGATTTTCATCTCAACCTGTAACGACTTTTTGTAAAGTGCATTTTAGAAAAGAACTGTTCGCATTGGTACGTGCTGCCGAAAGCAGATGACCATTTGAGAGCGTGAGCTCTCAAGTTTGGAAACTCTTCCTTTGATAAACATACACGATAAAATTCAAGCAACTGCTTGTTCACATACATTGCTCTTAGCGTGTCATCACTCTGTACTTTTATGAGTTCAAGTTGGAGCTCATAGGGTGCAGAAGCAGGTGTGACATTGAAGGGGACAGAAAAGAAGGAAAGGTGCACCAGTGAAGGCATAAAACAGCTTTGAGATGTCTTTTCTGCATGAGCAATTGTCAAATTGTTTTGCGGGCCGCAAAAAATTCTTTGACGGGCCGCAGGTTCGTCACCTCTGATCTACTCGAAAGATGTTTAATAGAAAGAAAATTAAGTGAATGTATCGCCACAAGCAGCGTGGCCTAATGGGTTAAGGTTAGGGCAAGCGAATAATCATTTCGATTGCGTAGGTTCGATTCCCATCCTCTGCTGATGTTCTTTTTTCTTCTGCACCTGAACTGAACTGAGTGCGAGAAGGAGCTTATTGACTGTAATCAATTGAGTTTATAAGGAAAATTGTCCTACCTTTCTTAACCAATGCGGGTTCGCACGTACGTACGTACGCACGCACAATAGCTGGTTCGCATGGAAAACTGACAGTTTTCCATGCGAATCAGCTGATTTCAGTCATGCGACTCAGCACGTGATATTGCAAGAAAACATAAGAAAAGCCGCAGGCACTACAGGTGCTTAGCTGCCACTACTCCTTTGTCTTAATAATAATAAGGTTAGTTTTTTATATAGCGCTGTATCCAACGCAGAATGCGTTGCTCCTCAGCGCTTTACAAAGCAGACAGTGTCAATGCAGCCGTATAGAGACGCAACTGAGTACATTATTACCCGAATCCACTCCATTGCTCAGTGCCAAGCAGGAATTAGATTCAGTACCATTTTTGAAAAGTCTTTGGTATGACCCGACAAGGTATCGAACCATGCCTACCGATTCAGAGGCGGGCGCACTAACCACTACGCTACCGAGCCGGTATTGTGATAAAATTGCGCTTGCTTTCTTTTTGTGTTTTGACAAAACAAAATTACTTTCAAAAAGCCCTAAACAGAACCACAGTGCTTTCAAAATAACAATTCAATCACTTATTGTTTATTCTTTGCAATTCCCATAAACTTCGATTGAACTATGTATAGCCTACGAGCAGGGCCGGATTAAGGCGGGGGCTGATGGGGCTGCAGCCCCAAGCCCACCAAAAAAATAGGCCCACCGATAACAACTTACTAAGAGCAACTGACATGCTTATTATCAGGATTGAAAGAATAAAGGACGAAAATCATAGAACGAATGCTAACTGTGTGAACCAGTGGTTCTTAACTCATTTGCCAACAATTAAGCCTTCGTCTGATACAAGTTGGGAGGCACACAATATGGCGTTATACATGCGCTGAGAAAAAGCTATCAAGCAGTTCTTCAAGTCTTGAAAGCAATGTCTGATGACAATGACGAACAATCACAGACTAAAGAAACAGCCAAGGGGTTTATCTTGTCAATGGAAAAGCTTGAAACCGTTATTTTAATTGAGTTATGGTCTTGCATAATGGAACGGTTTCATAAAACTAGTCGGGCGCTACAAGATAGCAAAATTACTTTGAATAAGGCAACAAATCTGCTTCAGGGTCTACATAACTTTGTTCAAACATTTAGATCCCAATTTCAAGAACTCAAAGAAAATGGTAGAGCAGGGCTACTCAACTGGCGGACCGTGGTTCGAATCCGGACCTTCTGGGGGTTGATGGTGGACCTTGATCTTTTGGAAGAATACCCTCTTTGCCACGTTTGAGGGCTTTTTTAAACATATTTCTACTGGGAGGAAGCAATTTCTACTGTGATTATCTTAGTTGCTGGGGGTCTTCGACTCCCAAACTCTCCAATACTTTCTCAGAAATCTAATTCGCGTTACATTTTACCTAAGAAAGTGGTTTGATAAAATAGTTTAGCTTTCGTGGTTGCGTGTGAAATAACTTGTTCACCGGACCGCTAAAAATATACAACTTGTCAAACTGGACCTTTGTTAAGATTTGTTGAGTAACCCTGGGGTAGAGTATTAAGTGGCTGTCATCATTATATTGAATGAAGAAATTTCAAGAAGGAAGAGAAGAAAAGTATGCTTGGATAGCGAAGGTGGATCTGAAGACACATCACTTGATCCATCGAGCAGATTCAAAGTAGACTCATATTTACCAATCATTGACCGAATTATTTTGTGTCTGAAATTCCGAATTGCAGCATACCATCGTCTTCAAATAATATTTTCGTTTCCGGCGGAATTAAACACCATGTCTAACTGTAAATTTGAAGAGAGTGCTGAAACATTGCTTCACTATTATCCAGATGATCTAGATTCTAGAAGAATCACTGCCTGAAGAGATGATTCATTTTTCTGCACTGCTTAAACAACACCATTTTAACAGCAAATGCAGCAAAGAAACTCGAATGTTTAGATTCATCAATGAAAATGAGTTGATGTCCTATGCATTTCCTAACGTATTTGTTGTAGGCTACTAAGAATGTATCTTTGTCTGATGGTTTCTAATTGTTCAGACGAGCGCTCATTTTCAGTGCTTAAAAGAGTAAAGAATCAACTGCGTTCATCCATGGGCCAGAAAAGATTGCATTCCTTAGCTCTACTCTGCATTGAAAACAAAGTTTTGGAAAAAATAGACCCCGATGATGTTATTAACAGCTTTGCTTTGTTTAAATCCAGAAAACATGTCATTTGAATGCGTTTAATAAGTAAATACTGTACTTCGGGTATAATTTTTATTATTTTATTTTAATTCTGATTGGTACAATGAGGGGAATGAAATATAGGCCTCAGATTACCAATAGCCCCAGGTCCATGAAAACCTTAATCCGGCCCTGCCTACGAGTGCCATGACCATTGTTTGGGTGTTCGCGTTTTTCTGCAAACTACGCTGTGAAATTACGCATTGTTAAATATTACGCAATAAACCAATTAGTAGTTTACATTTTCGCTGATTAGTATTAGGGTAGTTTTAGTTAATAAAGAACGCAAATACGGAGGCACTAGAAAAACTGATACTTTTTAGGAAAGACGGCAGACCTACTTCCCATCCTTGGAAAAACTGCTTAAATTTAATATGTCATGCAACAAGCAACGTATCTACATCCAAAATGTAAAGTGACATAGGCCAAGGGAGAATTTTTTGTCGAGTAGGTAATGAAAAAAAGAACAAGCGTTTTCTCTCTTATCATTAAGAACGTGTTATTCACATTTGTTTGTTGATCGTCCCCTTCAAAATATTACACATTATGCAAAACGTTTAAGCCAAGTTTTACCTTAAACTTTTGTCACAGTTTAGAGCTAAAATATGCTCAGAATGCACCAAATCAAAAGTAATTTTCTGAAGACCCCCCGCTGTTGTATTCGCCTTCGGCAGACACGCGGCGGGCTTTGCCCATCTGCAGCCCCCCCATTTTAAGGCTTACCAGCCGCCACTGTACCTGACCGTGTTTCACAGCACGTCGCATGACGCCTCTGTTTACTAAAGCATCCAACAAAGACTGCCAGAAGATCGTGTGAGTGGGTACCAATGACTTTCTTTATTTAAATGTTTGATTTGAGTGGTTTTCTCAACGGGTGGTTACATGACTGACTGGAGTGAAACTATGCTACTCACGAGATGTGAATGTTGTTGACTTCTCGTTTTCGAACATCCATTGGTTCAATACCCGGCGTCCCATTGGTGCAATAGATTACGTACCACAAATCGAATTATTTTAACATTAAGAAATGTAATCAAATGGAAACTTTAACTCAACTTATCATACCATTTTTTTATTTCTTGACAATGTTAGAAAGATTATGATTGTATAGAGATGGAATGATCGAAGGTAGTCTTCCCTCCTATCATCCACATCTTCTATCCCTTTCCATCCTTAACATTTTCTATCTTCCATCCCAAAATTTGCTTCCTATTCCTTCCCATACCTTGACATACAGTACTGTATACCCTGGCGGGGTAGACCTGTATTTCATCCATCAGTAAATCAATTTCTGAAATAGCCAACTCCAAAGCATTTGCAATTGTGTAATCCGCTTGGGACCATTAAGTAAACATGTGGTTATTCGCCAAAAAAAACTTCTATGGAATACAATATGTGAAAAAGCTTTTTCCATCAAAACTTTATGTTTTTATTTTGTTTTATAGAGTGAACTAGTTATGTTTGGTCGATATTACTTTGTTACGTTGTAAAAATGTAAAAATATTACGTTTCGACATTGCATGAGCCACGTCAAAGATCTTGCTGTGGTTGAAATTGCCTTTTTTTCTTCGTGCAATATGTTTAGGCCTATAACTCCTTGTTTAGGACTTCATTCGCTTGAACAAGCGATACGCGTACAGGTCAGAGTCAAGTGTCTCAAGCTAATTTATATTTTTATTTCTGAAAATACATTAGGTGTTCTTCACGTAGGCTATAGGGAGGTTCGAAACTGAAATACTTTCAATCTTTAAAACATTTTTGCGTTTCCACGAAAAACTTTCTATGCTGATTTTGTTGCTTTTAAATTGCAATTTGCAAAGAAATGCGTGTTGCTTGGTTTCGAGATGCAAGAACTTTTTTCCTTGTCATCCCTTGGAAATTTAAATTTTGTTTCGACAAAAAAATAGCTCTTTTGATTTCACTTTAGATTATTTTACGTCTAAACGTTTTCCATATGAATGGATTTACATACAGTAGAATAAAACTTCGTTTCATTTCGACTAAACCATCAATCGTTTCGAACAACCCAAGTTGCATCTATAGGCCTAAACTTGCTGTTTGAGCCCCTCTGGCAGTTTCATCGACGTTTAATTGGCATTTGAAACAATGCATCGTCTCGTCTCGTCAATATAAAGCTATTTGACGAGACTGATATTGCGGCTGTCAATCACATCTACAAGGCAAAACAGAGCAAGGTCAAAAACGTTGGTTATATAAAAAGACAACCAAGTTAAGGTTTGAAGAAAAAGCGATACTTACGTTTTAAAGTTCTAGACAAAAATCTCTTAAGCACCGAAAGCGGCAAGGAAAACTGGGATGTATAGTTTAGGATAGAAGTTCTCATTCAACTTTGGCACCAGAATTGCCGATAAACAAGAAAGTAGCCTACTTCATTATAAAAACTAAAACCATCTTGGCCTATTTCATTTCATTTTTGAGGTTATTTCAAAACAAGATTAAAAAAAGATTTTACTGTGACCTAACTTATCTTGTTGTTAAGTAATGAAATAAGGTTAGTTATAAAAACTGTAAGTAATTGTTTTAAAAGCTCTATAGACTGCAATGAACGAAAGGAGCAAAAATGGTTAGGCTACCTTGATAAAGGGTTAAGTCGCTTCATAGAAACAAGTAAATAATTTATTACTCAGTGTTCTGGAACAGTTGCAATTAGCTTCCAGCATTTGCTGTCGGATTTTGTTTGGTTGCGTCACTTGCATAGTGGGAATCCAAAATAAGCTTAATCGTATTGTGGTGATGGACGACCAAGACGTTTCTTGTTTTTTTTTTTATTTTTTTTACCAGCAAGGAAATACTGGGACTGGATTGATTGGCTGAGTAGCCAAGTTAACTGGTTAACGTAAGGGCAGCATTGTTATGACAAATACAAAAATAACAAAAAAATCACGCAATTGGCAATTTAATTCAAATCTGTGCACATAATTTAAGCGTTAAAATCGTTATATTTCAGTGGAATCATAAATGTGTTTATGTTTTATTTGTCGTATCCAGGCTTACGCCAGGTAATTGAAGATTTAAATTAAGTGGACAGGACGGCAAAGAAGCCAATCTTTGTGACCACTCGGCAATGCAGTCGACAATGTGTTTAGAGAAAAGTAAGCACATTTTTTACGATGGCATAAAAAAGAACAAACTTATGTCGCGTAAAAACACACGAAAATTTAGTAATATGCATTTTCATATCAACAAGAGACTAGGTGTTGTAGCCTACTGATGAGACACGTGTTCTACACTTCTAGTGAGCGCATAAAAAAATTCCAGGCAAGTCATAGAAAATGCAACCTATTGGTCCGGCAAAAAATTCTTTTTCTGTAATTGATTTGTTGGACTTACGAAATCGAAGTAAAAGAAAATACCAAAACCCAGATAACATCGTACAATCCAAAGCAAATGATGCATTTCATTCATTTATATGGGCATTCAAAACAAAAGCATTGATGTTGTTTTGTGTCGTTTCAAATTAATTTTCTTGTAAAGATTTTCATTTCAAATCACCAATTATAGAACAAAATTTCACCTCTTTTTGATAAAACAGATCACTTCTTTCACCCTGATTGGTGTTTTAGCTAAGTCATATCAAAACATAGGCAGTGATAGAAACGTAAAAATCAAGGGCACCGTGCAGCATGATTCTAATTTTATATATTCCTTTTCTGGAAAAGTGTCGATTGATTTAAACATAGTCATGAATTAGTTTTGAAAATCTTTATCGTCAGACTGCGAAACGGTTTAGTTAAATTAGGCAGTTTAACATACGATAGGCAACTCGCAGTGGCTTTGAATCACTGCCTCAGACCGGTTTCCATCTCACCAGATGTTTATCGAGAAAACCAATCTATATTTGGTTTCAGATAATTTTATATAAGTTATAAAACATGTCTTGGCATTTATTGGAAAAGGTTTTGGACGAAGTATCGAAACAATCCACATTCTTTGGCAAAGTATGGATCACTTTGCTTTTCGTTTTTCGTGTGATAGCCGTTACGAGGATGGGGGATACAGTGTATGCGGACGAGCAAGCAGCATTCAAGTGAGTCAAGAGAAGACTCAGACAGCAAATCAACCGTTTTTACATTGATTTAACGCCTGCAGACGTTGAATCAATGTAAAAAACAGTTGATTGGTTGTCTGTGAAGCTGCAAGTAGTTCAATTACAGTAATATTGCATAAACGCTCAACCACAAATAGCAAAACATATCGCTTAATAGTTGGATTTTAAAGTGTTTCAACACCACAAGATTTGTATGCAATTAAAGGTGTTTTATGAGTCATTAGTAGGGAAAGTTTTTGCTACTTCTGTAACTTTTTTTACAGCTTCCTACAGCTCCCTAAATACTCAAAATTTATGTAGTATGATGTTTTAAGCTGTTTGTAGGAATTTTATATTGCAACTTTTTGCAACTTATTTACAGTATATTTTACTTGCAACTTTTTACTTCAACTTTTATCAAGTATTGCGCAAAATGTAAAGATGTGATTTAAAAAACATGCTGTAAAACTGTTGCTAGTAGGCCCATGGTGCTATTCTCTTTGATTTGCATAACAAAGAAATATTTGGCATTATATGTAAATAGATCGCTTGAGTAAATCACTGTTGTTTAAATTTGACAGCTCTGCAGGAGCTGACAGCGAAATGCTGTGATGTAGGTTTCAAATCTCAAGAACATCAAAATGTATGCATGATCGATAGCGTACAGAAAAGAAAGTCCTAAGTTGTTGGGTTATACAACAGAACTATTCGAGTATCTCATACCCTAATAATTTAAAAATACTTGTGCATAAATGCAACTTTTTACTGCAACTTTAGTTGAAATTAAGTGCAAATTTCTCACGATTTTAATGCAATAAAAACTTGCCCTAGTCATTAGATTTGAAAAACAGGATTTGAAAATAGCAAATCAATCCACTACGCAAATACGTTCATGGCACACATATGCATCAAGAACAGATGCAACGTAAGCCGCTTTTGCACGCTTTGATGTCCCAAAATAAAATACTGCATTAACCTAATCGCAAAGAAAAATCAGGTTGAGCTTTCAAAATGCCTAAATAATATAATTTCATGGAACAGAAGCATGGAGATATGCAGTAGAAAGGTATGAATAACACTGTAGGCCACGGTGACCTATAAAACAACCAGTTGACAAAAATAGCCTATAAAACTTTAGTTTTTCCTGCGTTATTTGATCAGTTTGTGGTAAATTTACAAAGTCTGTTAAGATTTATAATAGCCTGATATTGCTCACCAGAAAAAACAAAATTTTACTGTAAAAACAGCACATGGCCGAGTAGTCCACGCTCGGCAAGCATGAAATGCTATTCAGGCGTGATGCTATTTTTGAGTGTTTGACTTCTATGTTTGACAAGAATTGATTGCAATAAACAGGGTTGTTTCTCCCATTAACATTAAGCTGTGTAGACCAATTCCATTAACAATTAGTCATATAGCAACTCATATAAGTACCGTAATGCCAATAAGATCTCAGAATGACAAGTAGCCGAGGCTATCTTTTAAAACTAAAGTCTACCGATAAAAGTTCTTTCTATATGACTTGCAATTGCAACCGATGTTAAATTTTTGAAAGCGTTCGAAGAGCTTCATTTAGATGTTAGCATGATGCATTAAAGATTCTTATAGTGAAAGTTTCGATAACGAGTGCAACTGCCTTGACTAAAATACTACTTATTATTACTTTACAAAATGTTGCAATTATACAGAGAAAAAGCAGGCCTACTCGCGACCAGCACGGCCTATAGGCCTACTCTCTGAAAATAGAGTGCAAATATAGAGTAGACCTATTCAGTATTCACAGAGCCTTTGTGGTGTTAAGTTAAAATGAAGTGTCAACATCACAAACCTTTCTAAGCACTTTGTGGACTTTGAAAAATTTGGCTAAATCCTACTTGCAGAGCATTTGTTCCATGCCCTACTTTCGGAGAAAAAAATTGTCAAATGTCATCGACAGACGTTGTTATTTTATGAACTTTGAGACAACGCTTTCTTGTGTCAGACATGTGTGAATCAAGAGACTGCGACACAATGGAAACTCTATTAATTATTTAACTATTTTAAGAAGAAAAATAAGTTTTTATTCTATTGCAGACATAGAATACATGGCTTGCTATCACAGCTTGCTTAATCTCAAACAAACAGTTTTACGCATTTTATTCTCCATTGTAAAGGTCATCAACCTCTGATCAGTCGCTGGCGAAAAGTAGATATGGGGTTTTGGGAAGATACAACGTTTTTTGGCATAGTGCATGTATGTATAGGCTCAGTTTCCATGCCTTTTATGCCTTTTTGTCCAACTAACAATTCAATGTAAAAATGAACAAAGGTGTTGATTTTGAAGGTATTTTTTTAATTGTTGGATGTTATAACAATTTGAGTTGCTGCAGTGTAATACAATTATCATTTACTAACGAGTCAACGGCATGACGGGTTTTTTGGAAGCATTGGTGATTTATCAAAAGAGGCTATAGTAATGATAGTTGATTGATTAATTGATTGAATCTTTATCCTCGGACTGGGAAAGCTTCTTGCAGAGCTTAATCCTGGCAGTTTCGCATACTTGTAGAGGCTTTGAATCACTGACGCAGGCCCGGTCACCGAGATTGGCAGAGTGAAGTTTCCGATTGTTGAAGTCTTGTTGCCGGGGAGCTATTCCATCTATTAGATGCTGCTGAATGGAGAGCAGTTCTTAACGTGCGTTGCTCAAGCGCACACCCCGAGAGTCGAACCAGCGCCGCTTGATCTTGAAGCTTCTTCGTTCCAGAAGTGACGCGCTAAAACATATATACAGATTAAACATATGCAGAGGTCTTCCATGTGTTTGTTTGGTTAAAAAGTTTATAATACTGAAATTAAAAACCCAAACAATTATATAGGCTTTTTCTAAGTGTTATTAATTTGCTTTAAGCTACTTATTTATAGTGTAAGCTAATAAAAATATTTTTAGGTTCAAAAAAATTATTGACACCAGAAATTGTCATTGATTGATGTTTGGAATTATTAAAATTTAATTTTCAACAGTTCTATTAGCTGTATGTATTTATTTGAGTTTTATATATTAATAAAAAACATTTTTAATTGCTATACACATGTTAATGCAAATGCGTAGAAAATAATATCGCTCAACTTGGTCGAAACTCTAAAATATTACACTGCAAAAGGTTATGGTATGTTTGGAAAATAGAAATAATTTGCTTCATGGTTGTCAAAATATATCGATCTCTGCACTCCCCAAGGCATTGATTGATCTGAAGTGACAATAAGCGACCACATTGCTATCAAAAGCAATCTATTGACAAGCAAACTAGACGACACATGGACAAACAAGCATTAGCCCACGTGGTATTGGATGGCGCAGAGCTGATGGCTTGGCAGGGGCAATGGTTCGAACCCCATCCATGTGGTTTGTTTCATATGTCAATATGCAGTTGTCAACTGTGGTTTCAGATGCATCATAAAACGAAAAACAAACACATTATACTACTAATAGCACAAGTTATTTTGATCTACAAGCTTCTTGTACTTTAGTTCATGCTTTTTTTTAGATGTAATATAAAGCAGCCAGGCTGTGAAAACGTTTGTTTCAACGATTTCTCGCCTATCTCACATGTTCGATTCTGGGGTTTTCAGGTAATGTCAATATCTTATGCTTTTCCGGTTCAATTACAACTGTTGCAACTGTGCATGAGCAATGAGCATGTGTTAACAACGTCTCGGTGGTTGGTTTGGTTTTTAAAACTTTATCTTCGGACTGACAAAGCATTGATCGGTTATATTTGGTAGTTTTGAATACCTGTAAAAGCTTTTAACACAGAGCCGCTTACCGAGATTGACGGAGTGAAATTTCCGATTGTTGAAGTCTTGTTGCTAGGGAATTATTCCATCTATTAAGAGCCGTTGAATGGAAAGCAGTCCTTAGAATGCGTTGCTCAACGTACACCCCGAGGGTCGAACCAGCGTTTGCTCTTGAAGCTTCTTTGTTCACGAAGTCACAGGCTAACCAACTGAGCCATCGTGGTCAAGCGTAAATTGTTAAAAAATGCTCATATGCAAATTAAAAAAACAAACAAATCCTAATCTACCGGTACCCAACCTTGAATACATTTTGTCTACTTAAGTAAATCTATAATGAGCAGTATAAGATGCATCTAAAGATGTAGGCTATAAACCAAACATCAGGTTAACAATTTTACTGGTATTTTTACGGAACAACAATCTGTGATAGACTGGTAGAGCATTATTGAATCTTTCATTTTTGCTTTAGCTTAATTTATAGTGGGTTGTGTTATATTATTTTGCAAGTGAACTTTTCATTTCAGTTTATTACGGTGGTGTGTAGAAATAAACAAATTGGCAATTTCACAAGTTTCCACGAAAGCGTCCAATCAAACTGAGTGTGTGTTTTAATTTTGAGTATGGTGCTGTAGCATAGCAATCATGGCAACACGTTCATTTGATCATGCATCCGCACATCATCTTTTATATGTTTTAGATCATTATTGTAGCCACACCCTCCATGATGTTTATGGTTTATGCGGCTCATAAAGTTTCGCATCTTCCGATGAGTTGTAAACTGGTTGGAAGACAAATTGAACTACCTCGCCAAAAAAGCAAAGTTTCAAAAAAGGGTGACTAATTATAACAATGGAACCTTAATCACACATGGGTCTTTAATAGTATATATCATTTTAAGACTATTTTTACATGCGTTATGTGATATTGCGTCCAAAAAACTGCTAGCAATGTTGTTGTTGAAGCAGTAGATGCTCGTTGTGAACTGTAACAAGGATTAAATTCGTGATGTAAAGCTTTTGTAAAGTCTTGCTACACTCGACTGCCAAGAAATAAATTGTAGCCCAATAATTGAAAAGAAGATCCAACACATTTGTTTAATTGCTACTTGATTGTGCAATAGGCTACTAACCTTGGAACAGTGATAACTCTTCTTTTGATACAGATTCTTCAAGAGTATTTTCCAGAAAAACATTGATGTCATCACTAAACGGAGCAACTGTTTTGCCACGCCAACCTTGCCAAAAGAAAACAAGCGGAGGCTATGAATTGAAGACACGCAAATACGATGCAGTTAAACGATGGAAAACAGCACTTGATCCCACTCCAGTAGTTGAGCTGATCAGTTTAAAAGAAACTTCAGAGTCTCTTAAGCAAGACAGGGAGCACCTACATGAGGTAAGTACTAAGTAGATAATAGTGTGAGTTGATTAACTGTTAGCTACCAGTAGTCTGCAATTCAAAAACAAAGTTTAAGCTTACATAACCTCCCCAAAAGGATATCTTTTTGTGTACATTTTTTGCCGCAACTTTATTCTTCTGGAGAGAAATTTTCATAATAAAAATCATGCCCATCAATTAAACATTCAAAACTTCAATAAAATTCTTTTCACACACTTATAGGATAAAGCAGATGGAAACTTCAATTTTTGTTTTCATCTATTTGCCATTGTCAAACTCGTAGCATCGAAACTTAGTGCCCTCGTGTTCTTTCTGTTTGAAATGCTCTCATGCAGCAGCGGGCATTCGTCAGATAAAATTGATAAACCCCACAAAAGCACAGCTATTGTGGGCAATAATAAATAAATCACGTTACTTTTTATTACCTTTTAGGTAGTTGTCAAAAACAATGCCAGCAAGCTGATTGTAAAAAGATTTCATGGCAGCAAATGATTATCGATCAAGAAAATATGTAGGCCTACATGTATAACAGAACTAGCTTACTAGCATATGGACAGGAAAATAGAACAGGTTCTATACCTGATTCAATTAACTTCACACCTCTTATTTACTTAAGTTAAAATGAAACGAAAACATAATTGCCTGCCGCTCAATTCGTTACAGCCAACGCGTGTAGGAAGGTTGGTATTAAATAAACTGAAAAGAGTTAATGGTGCGATGTTGTATGTTGATTGTCGGGCACTCAACATCAAGCAATGCCATACGAAGGTAAAAGAATGATCGATAGATATCGGTTGAGCAAAATTATTGGATTTCATTTTTGTAAAGGTTTATTTTGATTGGCGATATAATTCATCAATTGGTTTGTATCAAGCCAAATCATAAGTTTCGACATGCGTGCGATTTTTGATTTGCTTTTACAAAACCTTGCTTTTTCTCACAATCCTAGGATAGGCCACCAGCCTACCATGAAAGCAGCACTGCGTGTTTTTACGAGGAGGTGCCAGTTGCCACAATACCCATGCCATCTATCCAAATAGACTGCGATGTCAGTTTTGGAAGGTAACTGATGTGTAGGCTACTGTAGACTACAGTAAATTGATATTTAGCCAATATTTTTATGAGAAAGATTGAATCTCTCGTCTTTACTTCAACATTTTTTATCTAACTATTTCGTGTCATGTAATGCAGACAATGATAATGGACAGTAAGTCTTTTTCTAAAACGTTAATATGAAATGAACTTTTCTCAAAGATGTAATTGCACATATTTTGCTTTGTTCTTGAATTTTTAATGTCACCAGAAACTGTAGTCTTGCAAGATCGATAGAAGAGTAAATAACATTTTGCAGTAAACCTATAGTATAATTTTTATTCTCATAGAAGTATTATCTGTAGGCTATAGGGAAAGTTTTTATTGACCTAACAATACAGAAAAAAAGACTTTACAACTAAAAAAATTGACTTTATTGACCTAACGCCATTGGACTGAGTGAATCATTGTTTCTTGTGTTTTATATTTAAAAGAAGGTTGCATCATCGAAAATGAAATTTGAATCAACGCAAAAGCATTTACATCCTCAACTGAATGTAGCCTATTAGGAATTAGGCTATGGCTAGTCTGAAGTCTATGTGGGCAACTAACTTCACAATGAACATCTCTTTCACCAAAGACAAGAGTTCAAATGTACAGTAACATGATGTAGTGTTTCACATTTTCGGCATGAGTTTCTGTAATGGTCAGATGTTTGCGAAGAGTCAATTTTTTTTTACAGTGGAAACAAGAAGTTATTAAAGTATCAGTTTTTCTCCACATTTAAAAGAAAACAGTTGGACTGGACGTGTCAACTACAAAAATTTGACTTTATTGACCTAAAATAAAAATTGACCAAACGATAAAAACGTGACTTTTTATTGACCTATCAAATTAAGATGTAGAAACATACTCTTTGTGTCCGAAATTCTTACTAAAATCCCACCCCGCAATAACTTAGCCTACTTACAAAAATGACTTTATTGATTTTACTTGTCCTAGTTATTTGATGATACGTTTTATAGCTTGAAAGAACGAAGAAATTCCTTCAGCAGTTCATCTGTACGAAATCCTCCAGTTCGAAAGAAACAAGATCTACAGTTACCCGTGCAAAGACTTCGTTGCTATAGTGATGGAGATATCACCAGCCAGAAAATAAATAAAATCGAAAATGGCAATGAGCACCAACGACAACATTCAGCAGAATTCAACCCAATGAGATCAGATGAAGTTCCTTCCTTTGCACAGTCGCCATCTCAATATTCGGCTCCACAACTGTTCAATTTGGTAAGCTGAAATGTACAAAAAAAACTTAATAGTAGGTTGTTGCGGTCTGTTTTTTGTTTGGATTGTGAAAGCTGTCCTTGAAGTGCTGAAGCCCACAACGCGGGAGTTGACCATCGCTGCTTGATCATGCCATTTGTTTGCTTGCAAAGTCCGACGTTTATCCAACTCAGCTATTGGCGCGGAAAAGTATTTTTTAACATGCAAAAAGCATTTGAGCATCGATGCGTTTTGAATTAAGTTTTGCTTAATCGGATTTCGATGTTGCCTAGGTCCACGCAGTAATCAAAAAGATAATCATACAAAAAAGACCACAATCAAAAACAAAACTATAATCGATGTCCATATTTGTTTGTGATCATTGATTTTGCGTCGTTTATCATATTCCTTTGTGAAGAGAAATAATCTTTCATGTTGAAAGAATACTGACTTCCAGCCGTTTGGTTTAACTGTTTGTTGTATGTGGACTACATGCAATAAGAACTTATATGCAAGGGACCGAGGCTGGGGAAGATTTGCCGGGCCTCTTCGCCAATCTCTCATTTGATGCGCTGCATGAATAGGGTCTGTACAAATAGGACACTATCATGAATTTCTAAAGGCATTTTATAAGCTCGACTATCACCTGATAGGACTAAACAAATAAGAAACTTACACTTGAAAAAGCATCACTCATGCCAAACCGAAAATGGCGCGGAAAAAGCGTTAAAAAACACCACATAAAACTTTGCTTCAGGCAGTACGTAGAACTAATACCAACGCTCATGATTTACTCGCATCCTTTCGGAGTCGCTACTGGATTTGTGATTTCATTACATAGAATAGGCTACAGTAATTGATATCTTAAATCATACGGTAATGAAACTAGACCAATTGTTTAAGGATGGAATAAAAGATTTTTTATTTGGTAGCGTTTTTTTTTGCAGTAAACCAATATCCTTATTTTAAAATCGATATTTTATCAAATAGGCTAGCACAAACTACAAAAGTATCATAGAGTCAGGCTAAGATTTGCCATTAATTATTATTTATATGCACTTCCTATACTGTAGTTTACACCTTTTTATGCATTTTAAGACACAAAATAAAAAATTACAGAACTTTAACCACATAACAGTAATTTCGGAAAAAATGCACTATATTGAATGGAATCAAAAATGAAGTTGAAAAAATATTACAAAAAACTTAAACAGTTGATCCCCTGTAATGTAACAAGTAACAACAGCGGTAATTTGTTGTGCAGATTCTATTATACAAAGCTTTTTTGGTGTTTTTAGATCAGTGACGCTAGGTCAACGAGATTAAAAATAGATGACAAACCTTAGCATAAAAGCTCATGTCTAAATGAAAAATTGAATATTTATGAGTGTAGTGACTGAAAACGGCTTTTGTTTTAGTAATTAAAAGTACGTTACTATTCCTGCCAAACCAAAGAAAGAGCAAAAATATGGCCCTAAAATAACCAGAAGTATGTGTTTCTAGCGCTGTTGCAATATTGAATTAATTTATATCCCCAAAAGCTGTTTAGTTGTGCTGAAGCTCGGAAGACGCTGCAAAGTCAAATTGATTTGTAATTTTAGCTGGAGCTGCTGACGCAAAAAGAAAAGGCTCGGCCTAAAAATGTGACGTGCATTTGTTGTTGCTCAAGGCTTGACCAGTCAGCAAATCAGTATTTTGCTTACATTAACTCAGTGTGTACAGACGTTGAATGATTATAAAAGAACTGAATTGCTGGTTAGTAAGAAAGAACACCTTTGGCAAACTCAATCGACTACGAACAGCAGAAGGCAGCATCCGCAAGGATTGTTGGCTCCTTTGGCAGTCTGCTTCGATGAGAGAAATAAACTGCTCATGTCATTCTTGAGGGCCCAGTCTGTAAAACACCAAATGAGAGGCATGACATAGCTGTAGAAGACGAAGCTGCCTTTAACTTAGCTTTCTACCGTCTGTCCTAAACTTTGAAAAATCTTGGCAGCATGAGCTAATATTTTAGGGTGCATGTGTGTTTTTCTGAGCGCAGGATAAGTTTCCAATTCGGCTTATTTTAACGAGTACCGTACTCAATACTGTATTTGCAATACTTACTGGACAAATTGGAAATAAAAAATTACTGCCGTTAACTCAAAAGTTTATGAACGTTCGCAAAACTTGTGGTGGCTACGGAATCCACGCAACCAGCAAATCGGTGCTCCTTTACAGTAGCCTATATTGATTTAACGTTTGTAGATGTTGATTATTGTATCCAAAGGATTGATTTGATGGAGGGAAACAAAAGCAATTTTCAAAAGGATGTCGAGTCAGGATGATGTGACCAAAGGCTGGCTTCTCTTATGTTTTTTGTATAGTTGGGGTAACACGATTGATTGCGAGAAACATTTTTCTTCGAATGAGAAAGCTTTTTGAGAGCTTAATCTCGGCAGTTATGCATACTTGGAGAGGCTTCAAACCACTGACACAGGCCCGGTTACAGAGATTGACAGTAAAGTTTCTGATTGGCTTGGCTGTGAACGATTTCATCCATTAGGACAGATAGGTGAAGCTGAATGGAGATCAATCCTAGATGCGATGAACTGACAATCTAAAACTTTTTTTTTTTGAAACTAAGCTTTCAGAAGCAACCTAAAATATTTTATATTGCAGAACAACTTTGCCAGTTACGCTTCCCAACATCAACCTCTCCCGGCAACATTAATTCAGCTCTATCCACAACCGAAAGACAAGGCGTGTGGAAAAGTGCCTTCGGATATCAGAAAAAATTCTCCCAAATCGCTCTGTGCGTCGTACAGGGCAAAACATAATGCTTCGAAAACGACTGTGTTTCAGTCACAGAAATCTGTGCAGCACTCTCTGTTCAGCCATCACGCTTCTTCTATTTCGCCCGTGGCTCAACAACGACGCGGGGTATTGATATCTAGAGATGAAACATCGACTTCCAGTAAAACCACTTTGGGCCAACAAAGCCTTCAATCCAGCACTGACAAAAAAGCTAAGATTCCATTTCAATCCAGGCCTGACCGAGTAGGGTACACCCGCTTTGTCCATAGAATCGAAAACGTGCAGCGACAAATAGCAGTTGCCTACTTTGCACAGAGCCTGATGAGATTGCTTCTTGAAACTGCGTTCTTGATAGTGCAGTATCTTGTCTTCAGTTTTGATGTACCAGAGTTGTTTAAGTGTGAGAGATGGCCATGTCCAAACAAGGTAAGCCAATTGCAATAACACCTGTAAACTTTCCTTTATGTAACAGCAGCAACAACTGCCTAGTTATGAAGACAAAATTAAATGTTGCATACCGTAAAAAGTAAATTGGGCTAATTAGCAATATAGAATTCTTTGTAAACATTCGAGATCCTAGTAAGTCCTACCTTCCGCCGTGGTCGATCGCCTACGACACGCAGAGGATATCTGTCGTCATAAGCGATTCAAGAAAATGGCCTTGAAGAGCTGTCGAATACTTTGAACAGAACAGTGCTAGGCCTATTTCATAAGCATTTTATCAGATCACCAACATGCGGTAAAAGGGTGGCTTTGACTGGTTTATTATTGCAGTTGTGAACAAGTGGGGCACTGCTGTTTTGTGGATTTACTATTTTTAACGCAGGTCGACTGCTTCGTTTCCAGACCGAATGAAAAATCAGTCATGTTGTATTTCATGTTTGGGGTAACTGCGTGCTGCATCCTTCTCACAGTTCTAGAGTTAGTAGCTCTGATGAAGAGACACTGTCAAATAATGTACGAAAAGAATAAAATGAAAGGTGAGATTGCGAAAAATAGCCAAAGTTTTCTAAAGCATCAAATGTGCCGATCTTGGTTTAAAAAGGATTTAAATTAATTGGTTTTCGTTCAAAATTAACTACGGGCTTCATTGTGGATTTAAAACCGAACTAAATTTTAAATTCAAGCAGATATGACACCTAAACCTTTACAAATGTACGTTTTGTGATTCGTTGATTGAAATTGTTTCTGCTTTGCACTTAGCTGTAAAAACATGCGTTGCTTCTGCCAAAAATAACAAAAAGCCGGATCCGTTTGGAAGGTTCGATCTGCGGAAAAATCCTCATTTACTGGAAGGATTTACCAATATGAAGAAACGTCACAGGTAACAATAGCAAAGTTCTAACAAAACAACTTTACGCCACGACAATTGGCTTCATTTTGCCCACTGTTTCATAAGACATTTTAAAAGTGCACCAACATTTCTTCATTGTTTGCAGCATGGAACTTTTTGATGAAAGCTCTTCGTCGGAAAGCAAGTCGACAAAATCATCAAATTCGGAAACAGACACAGATGAGCAAGACAACTCGTTCGATTCGGAAGACTTGAGCTCCATGTTTGACAATGACATGGGAGATCAGGCTGATTACAACAACGAACAAGCTGAAGCTGCTGAGGCAGGGTATGTCTGACAATGGCGTGAAGGAGTGTGCTTTACAACTGGGGGATAAACCTGTCAGCGTAGAAGACCAGACTGTGTATGATGAAGATGAACACGTCTAGTCGTCTATTTCCTGGCTAATAAACCTGGTAGAAGACAAAAAACGTTGAAAAATCTAGATTTGGAATACTAACAAAGTAGATGATGTCGTTTCAACTGAATGCAACTTTGCTGAGCCTAACGCAAATATATGTCAAGTTGTCACTTGGTTTTCTTTGGTGATGATGAGATAGTTTTCAGGACCGCTTTCTGCAGAGTTTTTATGTTAACATGTTCATTGCAATTTCTAAGTAGAGGTTTTCGAAATTTTATTAGAAAATCAAACTGGAGAATAACAATCATACAACGCAGTAAAAACATGATACAGAAGCATACAGCAGATGATATTGAGCAGTACTACGACACCAAAAGGCGAAGCACGTTAAATTTGTTGTTTCACATATTGCAACACATACTCAAAAGGATATCTGCTACAAGATACTTGCTGCAGATTTGAGCTGATTGTTAGCAAAGACAATGCTAAGTGTTCTGTCTCCATTGAGGGTTTCAATGTGACGCGATAGTTTCCCCATAGAGCCATGGCACACAAGCAAGAGTGTCGAGATTCGTAGCAATAGATTCCCATAGAATTCGGCCTAAAAAGTTTCAAAAATTGAATGAGGCAGTCTTTTTTTAATCTCTACATCTTTGTAGAAAAATTGGATGCTTGCGACGTTATTGCAATAATTCTGAAACGACACATCAGAGAATCTCTACGTCCGGTTTGGAGACACCTGGTCTAACAAAGTGGAAGAATCCAAAAACATCAACAAATAAACATAAAAAAGCGACGTTTGAGTTAAGGCACGTTGACAAAGCAGACGTCAGACAACAAATCAGTCATTTTTACATTGATTTAACGTCTGCAGACACTGAATCAATGTAACAAAACACTGACTTGCTGTCTGGGACGTAATTACGAACGAAGATAGTTCTGGGGCTCATCCAGCCAGATTTTTTTACAATAATTCAACCTCTGCGGACGTTGAATAAATGAAAAAAATGATTGACTTGCTAGCTGAGTAGATGATCTTTGCTGAGATTCATCTCCCACTGTCGTAGCCAGGAAAAAAATTGAGCAGGACTTTCTGCAGATCAACGTTGATTTCTAGTTTGTTGTCCTTTCCTAGTTCTGTGCGACACATCGGGCAAGAGTAGACCTCGGCTTTGAACGAGCGCTGCAAGCAATCCTGCAAAAACAAAAACAAACAAAAAAACAAATTTACCAAGTTTAATGAAGCACTAGGCCACAGTTCAATTTTGGAGCACTAACAAAACTTCGGTTGCAATCGTACCGCTAAAAGCGGTCAATGATATTTAAAGGTCAAATGTTGAAATTAGAGACAGTCGACATAAAACTTTCAAACACATGGCTCTATGTGTCTTTTCACATTGACTTGCAGCGAAATTTATGACAATTTAGACACAAAATTACTGATGAATTGCGTTCAAAACGACAAAAACACAAGAATGTGTTTAGCTGATTGGGTAAAAAAATATAAATACCTTGCACATATTGTGCTTGCAAGAAGTGGTGACTGGCTGGTAAACAAGGTCCTGGCAGCAAACACAGGAAAATAAACTTTGCAGCTTCTCATAAAAGATCTGTTCAGAATACAAGAAAACCTTACAACACAGCGTCAAAGTGATCATTAACGAAATTTATCTCAAGCTGCAAGGTATATTTTTACGATACTGAATCCACCAGCGTTTTGCACGAGTACAACCTAAGCACACCTCTAATGCTATCAGAAACCAATTACCGCATTGCTGTGTGCTCAGAAACCAAGTCAAGTTTCAATTCAAGATCTTATGATATGCAACAAGGCCTGGGATATCCAACACACATCTGACCATGCAAACCAGACATTGGATGACACATGTACGGCTTTGCGTAGATGTTAAGTGCAATGTTGCTGAAAAAGATCTGCGCCGAATGTACCTGCTGTCCCTTGGAGGTGCACTCTAGCCCTTCCTTCCATAGTTTATCGTTCTCCTTGTCCGCCTTGATGAGCTTCTTGATGTCACTCGCAACTTCATAGGCAGCGAGTTTTGCTTTCTTATCTTTTCCCTTGGAAGTCGAGTCTAAAAAAGATACTCACTAGCAAATTTTACTTTAATAAATACAAAAAAGCACAAGAAAATGCACCATTCCTCAAACAACTCCCCATAAAAGGACAGCATCGCATACTATACCAGTAAGTTAGTTTGTCGTCACTATAACGCTTTAATAAAACAATTGAAAACACTATTAGCCGTACCGCGTTTCCGTTTTTTGTTCTCTTTATTTTCGTTGTCAGCAGATGCATTCTTTTGCGACTCAAGATAGCCATCAGGGTACTGAAAGTAAACAAACATGTGAGTGAATGAAAAACTTTGTTACCTTTTCAGTGCACGTCCGCAACGCAAAGCCTTCCTGTAAGTTTCAGTGTAGTGCACCACACGGGATCTTTCAATGACATTACAACAAATTGATAACAAACTGCAATAACTCCTGTAAAGAGCGGTTCAAAATAATCAGTGAAGAAACAAGACAAAATTGCTGGGCGTTCAAAATTAGACAAAACTTTTACTTTACAGCCAAACAAAAATATTTCGTAACTCCTCTAAGTCTATACGATCACAAGAACACACAAGGCAGTTGTTATCATGTTGCTGCACCTGCATTTCTATTCCAAGTTCTTTAATTTTTTTCTTTCCTTTGCTCGTCCAAGGAGCTGGTTCTGTGTCGTCACGACGAAATAAGTATCTCCATACAACGAAACCAGATTTGCCGGTTTCTGGCCAGTATTTCACCACCTTTGAGATACAACGGCTGGAAGTTATTTTCTTATGTGCAAACACTGATCGTTCACTACGACGAAGGAGAGCGATCATTTCACGTGAAATAGCATTTAGAATGATATTCCAACATAATCATTCAAATTAAAGAAATAGCTGATCCGCCAGTCGAAAAAGGACATTGAAACCAATAGATGCCGAAAGATGTTTTATTTCTTGGTTAAAGTTGCATTTTTACAGCTTTTATAATTTCAGTAAAGAAAAACAACTTTTTCAATTGGAATTTTCCCACCGACCCCTTAACCGCACCACTGACCTTGTAAATCCCATCATAACGATTTCCTTCCTTTGGTGCATATGAGCTGTGCTTAGCCGCCTTGTAGTTCCTCACC
This sequence comes from Aplidium turbinatum, assembly GCF_918807975.1. NCBI lineage: Eukaryota > Metazoa > Chordata > Ascidiacea > Aplousobranchia > Polyclinidae > Aplidium > Aplidium turbinatum. The sequence continues at coordinate 15,419,339 of NC_137480.1, read as the reverse complement.
ACGCGAATAGGCCGAGATTTCGCCCAGTCGGTGGACTCAGCCCCGTTTTTGGAATCAATTTTTGCGTTGCAAGAACGAGCAATGGCCCTGAAGTAGATGGGAGAAATTATGCATGGTTTCAAAATGAGGTGATCAATAACGATGCAATGCGACAATACGTGCATGAACCAGTTACTGCACTTCTAAACTCGCATTCTCTCTTTCAGTAGTTGAAAGTTAAACCAACAAATGCACTTGAACCCGAAGCCTTTTTTAAAACTAGGTTGAAAGCGTACATGTTATTCTTAGCAAGAACTTGATCACACGACTGGCCGGCAGTTCGTTTGTTGCCAGATAAATCTCTTCCACCGCTTCCCGTGTACGTAAACTCCTCTCCATTGTCCTGTAACGAAATGTTTGGGAATAATGCGTCACTTGTATTTCAATACTGCATAGTGCATGACCAATCGTGTAAACTCTTGTTCAATAATTCCCAATTATTTAAGCACAAATTGTACAAAAACCGCACAAATACTCTGGGGAAGCGGTGCAAGCATAAAGCTATAGAAGTACAAAAGTAAAGAGACTGTATACAATAAAGAGATAAATTTAAAAAAAATTTAAAGTGTTGTTAGCGAAAGAACAATGTAAAAGTCCACCCCAAAAAAAACAACACACAGTATAGCAAAGTTTACAAAGAATATTTCTTTTGCCGACCACCTGGCACTACTTTGTGGATCCGAAGGGATCACGGACGCAGTTTGGGAATTACTGTTCAATTAGCCACTGACAAGGCGAACATTTAAACTAATTTTAAAAATCGCTGTCAACATCATCGCAGAAAAGGTTGATGTTGAGAGTTTGTGTTGCAAAGACGCATACCAAACAGTGTTAGAAACGTTGAATCTAAATCACTGAAAAATATGCAAGCCAGCAACACAATATGTTGTGCAGGTAGGAAAGGAAGTGGTGTTGGCTACTCACTCATTCATACAACACTGAAAATGGTTGTTAGCTTTTTAACATCCAAGCAACTGAACATTTGCAAATTTACGCAACGATAGCTCCACCCCCACGCACATTCAACGAGTAACTTGTGTGTCATGAAAGCTGTTGTGTGTTATAACCAAAAACCACATTTAGTGACAGTGCTGCCAAGTCGTAGCTGTCATTTCGACACAATTGTCACGCAGGGCAGTGGGCAATGGACCTTTCAATCTTCTGCACACTTCTAATTCAATTGTCCTAAACTAATTTTTGAGAAGCTTTTTATAGTGTCTGACCTATAGCTACAACTTAGCGTAAATCTGGTAACAATGAAATGCTATAGCCTACGTGATATGAGATACGTTAAATGCAAGAGGAATTCCAAGACCTTAAAATAAGGTGAGGCTTGACACGATGCTTATCAATGTAACAGATTTAAGAGTTTAATGCAAATTGAGAAACTAACCCAGTGAAATTGCTTACGCTGAAGTTACAACAAAAATATCTCCATGTTCTCCAAGAATGCACAATTAGCAAACACTAAAAAACCACACACAAGTCAACCGTCATAATCTAAAAATAAAAAGCTGCCGATGTATTGATAGAGGGATAGAGGCATATGTTACCTCGTCGTCTTCGTAGCCACCAGACAAGACGATGGAATACGCAGTGTCACCTTCTTTCCCGTGAATGCCGGACACGTGTGGGCGGTGGACTCCAGATTCACTGACCTGCCGCGCACAAGCGTCATCCGTGAGTTGGATAAATTTATTCACCACATCAAAACTTCGGAAGATTGAAAAATCCAACAAATGAATAAGACCATAGGCGCCTAACTATTTTTTTGGCCGTGGGGGCGAAAGCGTGTTTCATCAGCAGCAACGTAAATTCAGCGAAATGTCACGCAGATAAATGACGTAATTATGTCGTCACACTAGGATTGCTTCTATTGCCACACTCGAAGTTATCGCTACGTTCGACCTACCGTTAATTATTATAAACAAAATTCGACCAAAACACATGCTATGCGTCTGCGTTGGCTAGCGGTTGATGGACTGCGATTCTTTAAGCTAAGCACAACATAAAGTTTAGCAACGAACTAGATTTGTTAGCATGAAACAAGAGACGAAAAGGTTTACTAAAAGGTATTGTCTGTAAATGGAATGAAAATACTAACTTGATCATACGCTTGAAAATATACCTGTTGAAAGTAAAATCATTCATGTTTACATCAATTCAACAGCGAACAGCACGTCACCTTGAATACATTTAAAAGTTTCTGACATCCGTAAACAGCCCTTGAAAAATAGTCACGGAGAGACGTTTGATTAAGTTTTCGACTTAACATTGCTCCCTTTTCACTACAATATCGCAACTTATCGCTGACCAGCTTTCAAGTTTCAATTCGCTGTAATACGCCCGTTTTCGGGTTGCAGATGAAACAAAAAATGCGCATATTTCCCGCCTTTGATCGGGTTTCTATGGCAACGGTCGTGTGTGCGCCATGCAGTTTGCGCGAGTCCGTTGTTGTGTTGATTATGCCGCGTGTGCGCAATGCGGTTTGTACCAGCCCTTGTTGCGTTGGTTAGTGGTAACCTCGGGCCGAGACTTCAAGTTCATTTTCACAGCAAGCGATTCACTGCCGCGACAATTCTCTGCAGAGGTTTCGACTTTCGAAAGCGACATCGAGTCTGTTTGCAAGCGCATTAAGCTAAACGCACGCGTCAACGTAGCAAATTATGTTGTTTTTGGGTGCATTCAACATCTGATGACATTGAATCGACGCAAAATGGTAGATTTTTGATATGTCTCAGGCAGCAAAATCAGTCATTTTTACATTAATTCAACGTCTGCAGACGTTAAATCAATGTAAAATTGACAGATTTGTTTGTCTGGGGTGGGATTGTAGCATCGCTACTCGTTCTAGTGATTATTTAGCGCAAAGCTGTTGTGGTTTGCTTTTAAAAATGTTTTCCTGCTGCCGATCGCTAGTTCATCTATTGTTTTATGTATCAATGCAGCATAAAAGGTTGCTCCCATGCATAAATATGCGTGGGGGCCTGGCCCCCACGGGTTAGGCGCCTATGAATAAGACACCACAGTTTATAAACATAATGCGTGTACCTGAACACGGAATTTCCACAACGTACCAACAGGTACGCCTGGCACAGGACCGCAGTGATTGGAAGGCACGATGGTGCAGATTTTAGAACGTCCTACACAAGCCATTCCCTGAAATACAAGTGAAATTCATGATAGTTTTCTAGATACCGTTATTGATACGAAACCACAGTAATGGCCTGCTACAAATTGTGGTACCTTTCCCCAGTCTCTTTCAGTCTCGTTTTTCGCCGACATCATCTTGGCCTTTTTCTTGCTTTGTTTCAGTTTCTCTCCGGCGTTTACAACTTCCGACCGATCGTTTTGACACAAAGGACAATACCTGAGTCGTGAAAATAAATGTGAATGGGTGCAAAGAGCAACAGTCAGTAAACAAAGCCGTTGAAAAGCTCGTTTGGGCCGGGTACCAATGACATTCCAAGGCTCTAAAACACGATACATCTCAAGAAATACGTGAGGAGGGGTAATGCTTGCAAAATCACCAAGAATAGCTTTCTCTCAAAAATCAGAAATTGCTTCCTAATACCACCTAGCCTGGTCCAAAACTCTGGTAAATGTCACAGTCAACTATCACAAACAAACCAACAATTCAAGCACGGAGAAATGTACGCACAAATCGCTTGCACACAGTGCTTTTAAAAAAACGTTTCAACTTACCATTCATCTTCCTCGGGAAGATTTTCCAGTGGGGGATCCAAGCAAAACGTGTGGAAAGGAAGATTGCACTCGTCACAGAGAAGAGTTCGATCATACGCTCGTTTTTCACCGCACACGTGACATCCGCATTCCTTACACTTTCGCTTCGTGTTATCGTTGCAGTGACCGCAATAAGGCTCTTTCTCCGTATTGCCTGAAAACAAACAGCAAATTGTAGCTAGATAGAAAACAGCAAATTTCGTCATTAAGAGAAAGCAAAACTTTTCACGTAACGCAACAAATGGGAATCTCAAATGCTGTTTGCAGTGATGCTATGGCTGCGGCAGCTCGTGTTGCTTTCCGCACACGAGGGTTTAAACTTTAAAGCAGCGTTTTTCAACCTTTATTGAGCCACGAAACACTCTATGCATTAAAATAATCTTGCGGAACACCAAACGAAATTTCAATGGAGTAAGATAAACAACACAACTTATTCGCTGTCAGTTTTTCTCATTGCAATATTTGGTTCTGTTTGGATGAGCATAAAGTTGATATACGGAAAAGAATTGCAGAAAGATAAACGTAAAGCTTTTGGTTTTCGACAGGTGTTCCATAAAACACTGATCGAACTAATTAAATTTTTGTGGAACACCTGACCATCTTTCGTGAAATACAGCTTGAAAATCAGTGGTTTAGAGACATCAAGAAAATTGAAATATTAATTTTTAAGGTTTCTTTATATGCAAACCATGCTTCAAAACTCAGTTATCTAAAAAAATAACATTGGGAACACATACTAGTACCCAAGTTTTTGGATGAAAGCTCAAAAACACATTATTAGCCCCCAAAACAACACAAAAACCATACTATGCTGCTAGCATGATTAATTATAAAAAGCACAACTTACGTTTAATTGCGGTTTCATCTGTCAACAAACTGCTCTCCTCACCACATTTTTCAATGGCAAAAACTTCTTCAACGTACATAATCTTACAGGGTTTCAGAGTCTTTTCATGCCTGAAAGTAAATCACATTACTTACATAAATAAATAGCATCGAATTGAAAACACACTTAGTTTCTTTACGACCAAGTCATTAGTGTTCGCAATTACAGTTAAGTTCCGTTGTATTCAGTAAAGAACCCAGAAACGGCATCGTTTCGAGTGTTGTACCAGGGCTCTCATCACTCGGCTATGCAGGCGACAATGAATGTGTTATGCAGCAAAACAATAAAACTTTGTGAAGACTGACAGTAACATAACTGCATCTTTAATGACATACGGTATCTGCTTTGTTAATTGAACTTCATTGCAATTACACAGAGAAAAACTTGTCATGCCGGAACATTTCGTTTCAGAAATATTCACGCGAGAGCTTCAAACTACGTTAAGCATCCTGTATTACCCTAATATAAGTTCAACTTCAATGTCCTTCACAGATCTTCTGATTTTCTGAAATAAAAAGATTGTGCTGTGACAAAGAACTTCTGTTGTTGTTATCTGCAGATTTGTAAACTTGTACGTTTTTTATGATTTATAACAAAATTACATACATGATCAAGTTGATGACGTTTTAGGTATAAGAAGCTTATATATAAAGGTTGCACAACACTCACTAACTGCATGTTCGCTAAATAAATTATATAGATGCTGCTTGTAACGATAATCAGATTATTATAATTTACTACTGTCAAAAATCAGTAGTCTAACTTCTACTTAGAAAAGCAAAATTTTAATACTGTATATACTTACTTTGTTCAGTATGTTAGCATCATACCAGAACCCTCTTTGAAACGGTTTATCAATGTTGTAGTTTACCATAACTTTGTCATTGATTTTAATATCATCCCATTCCAGTAGTTTTCTTGCACGCGGACGGACATAATTTTCAGCAACAATCTTACCTTCGTCATACCTGAACAAAAAAAAAAACAAACGTAAAAAAATAATAAGTAAAGTGTTTGAGAGTTAATGTCATAAAGTTCCATAGGCTATAACAAAAGTGAATACTTTCAAATCAATACAAGTCTACGACTTGAAACTTTTCAACATCTATTTATTATCAATTATTTAGGTCATCCTTTAATTCATGATCAATGGGTTTAGACATATTAACATTGCTGTGGCTAAACTACGATTGTTCATTGAAATTAGATAAATGAGAAAATCTGCTTACTCGTCAAATGAAATTTCATATTTCTGTAAACCCTCTTCATCAGATGAAGATAAAGACAAAATTTTCGCTTCAAACCAAGCTCCAGTTGCAGTGTCTTGTACATCCACAAAATCATTCGCTTTAAAATGACTACTTTCATTCATTTCAGGCTCCTACAAATTTATTATTAGCTTAGGTACCGTATGTAGTAACCGCAACTAAGTTATTTATACATCAATTGTTTGAAATTTTTGATTCAGTATTAACACAGGTCAAATGAATAGTTGAATACAGCTCCAAAAGCTTCAGTTGAATAATTTACTCAGGACATGAATTAATCAAAAATAAAACTGTATTGCACTAGAATTTCTACTTTACCAAGGCAATTACAATTTTTTACTTAGAAATGAATAATCATCTGTTTTAGTTTCACTGCAGCAGTTAAACAAAGTATTAACCTAACTTGGCTCATTCCGCTCCAGTATTAATACAAAATGATTGTATAAAGTAAACGCACATTGCTTTTTTCAGCAGGTTTGTCTTTAACACTTGAAGTTTGGGAATGTGAGTTAGCTTCTTTGGTATCAATGCCGCTATCTGTATCTGATGATACATCTTGCTTTTCAGTTGAAGATTCTGTAGGCTGAAAATAATATGACATATCAACCAAAAAAAAGGTTAAAAACTTGAAGGAAAGCATTAAATGCATCAAATTAATAATACTAAAAAGATCAGTGATTTGTCAAGAGCAACAAACCTGAATGGTTGAGGACTTGCGTTCAATCAGTTGTATTATGTCATTCAGACCAACATCATAATCAAATAGCTTGTACCCATCTTCCATCTATATGACATATATTAACAAAAATTAGCATAACATTTAACAAGTGAAAGACATAAATACGGTACTGAAGCGGTATCTCCATACGCCAATTGCCAGGCATTGTGGCTTTTTGTCGAGCTTTGTTAAGCATATTCAATATTTGGGCGTTGTCAGTTCGAATTGAGCAGGTTTTGCGGATTACAAATTGGGGGGTAGGATTATGATCTAACCCTTTAAACTGTCTGTTAATTGCTGAAAATGCCGACGATGCCTTATAGTTTTCAAGAGTTGCCAGATTGGCAAGTTTTGCTTGCCAAACTGGGCTAGTCTTCTTTACCAGTTGAGAGAAATATTTTAGCAGTTGCAGGTTGAGATATTGTCAATTTCTTTGATTTCCCATCATTTTGAATTAACTTCAGTAGAAGAAATACTAGTTTTACCGTACTTAACAATGTCTTACAGCACTGACAATGAGTATCTTTGTTAGTATTTACAATACTAACAAAGATCATTAAATCTTGAATATGTAATGGCTTTTTGTTATACAGCATTGCAAACATGATACCGGATATGACTGCAAAGAATGTAAAGATACACACCTAAACCAATACCAGTACTACCAGTATGAAATCTAAAGCATGCAAATTTATCCTTACCATGCTTTCATGTACCATATCATTTTACATTTGGTAATGTTAATGCATTTTCAGTATATTTTTTATGTGCATTTTAATTAAGGGGCAGTTTAGTTAAAATCTGTTAACAGCAGGTTCGAGTCCAAGCAGCAATGTGAATGATGCTAAGAATCAAAGCTAACAATGTAAATGATATATAGGTAAAGCGACAAATGCGCGGAAATTTGAAGAAACTTTAATGTAGCTTAAATAGTTCTTGCCCATTTCAAGTAACTTTTACCCTGTAGCTAGCCTAACATCTTAGGTATGTACTCCCAAAAAATTACGTCATTTCCGGTTCGCGTTTTTAAGCACGTAATTAAAGACTCACTACCCGCATTTTCACTCAAAAATATTAATGCGCGACGCTTATTACGGTAAAGCGCACGTGGAATTTCATTGCGCGAAAACCACTTAAATAAATAGGTTTACATCACCTATTGCACAATCGAATGAATGAATAACAGCACACAGAGCTTAGGGACGTCGAAACTCTCTTCCTGTGAACCCCAGCAGTGCCGGTCTTGGGGTATTTCGAGCCCTGTGCAGAATATGCTTTGCGGGCCCCAATGACAATGATCCAATTCAGTAGCGTAGCTAGGTATTTTAAAAGGGGAGGGGGGTTTTGACGGCCGGTGGGGCCAGATGCGATTAAGCGGGAGGGGCAGCGTTTAAGCGGAGGAGGGCGGGCAAATCCCCCCTGGCCCTCAATTCTTCTGTGGATGGGTGGGGCATTGGTGACAAACCCTAAATAGGTTATTCCTGGTAGTTTCGCACAGGGGCGCTGGAAGTGGGGCAGGCGGGGCGGATGCCCCTGGCTCTCAATTCTTCTGTGGATGGGGGGGGCAATGGTGACAAAGCCTTGATAGGTGATTCCTGGTAGTTTCGCACAGGAGCGCCGGAAGCGGGCGCGGATTCCCCCCGGACCTTCAATTTTTCTGTGGATGGGGGGCAATGGTGCCCTTTAACTTTTTTTGGCTATATCTTATCTTAAAACTTAATAAAAAATTGGCTTTTTAGCAACAAAAGTGCCATTTTTTATAACCCTGCCCCCAGTCAAAAATCGTCCCGGCGCCCCTGGTTTCGCATACTTGTAGAGGCTCTTGACGTAAGGCCGGTTACCGAGATATATATCTTAAAACTTAATAAAAAAATGGTCGTTCAGCAACAAAAGTGGCATTTTTTCTAACCCTGCCCCCATTAAAATCGTTCCGTCGCCCCTGGAAGATGCTGTCCTACAAGCATAAATAACCGACATCAGGGTTGCCAGATTATGAAAAGGTCTTAAAGCCAAATTAATACAAAAAGGCCAAACTGATATTTATCTGTTTCTATTGAAAATAATACATGACTTGTGACTTTTCTTTTTAGTCACACGTTATCCTTCCAGTTGTCTGAGGTTTACTGTAGCCTTTTTCTGCTTTCAAGGTGTTGTTCTTTAATTTCTTTACCTGTTATAAAGTAACAGTTGAAAGTAGCAGTTAAGATTTTCAAAGCAACGGTTAATAACAGTTACAAAAATAACAGTTAAGCACATCTCTATTACGAGTATTAAACAAGTATAAACAAGATTGGCCTTAAGAAGTAATAATAATATACTATATAAATTGAGAAATATTGATTAATTATGCATTTTAAAGAGTATATATGCAAATTTTAAAAAAAGGCTAAATTTAAGGCAAAATCTAGAAAAGGGCCAAATGTATAATTTCTAAGGCCAACAGAATCTAGAAAAACATTTGTGGAATCTGGCCTTAAAAAGTCCAATCTGGCAACCCTTGCCGACATGATGCACATGTCTTGCCCTGGCGCGCATAGGAAGATCTGATGCAATTTGACTTCGATCACGTGCTTTCGTGAAAAACGAAACAAAGCAATGAGATTTGGTTTGTTTCTTTTGATATGACGATAGTATCTACTCTTCACTGCAAAACAAGAAGAAATGGCGTTCGTACGGTTTCTGACGAGGCAGCATCAGCAAAGTTAATTCGACTACCAGCAAAGTAGTTATTGGAGTGAAATTAGTTAGCTAGATTTAGTTACATTTAAAGAGAAAATTTTCTACGAAAACAGATAGGTAGGATGTTACATTTTGTATCATTGCAAGAATGATGCTACCCTAGTGCTACATAATTCACAAGTCGGAACGTAAAATAATTTTGTTTGTTTATTATAATTTACACCTCCGCGCATTCAAAGCCTTTTAGCTGTTACGCGCATTTGTCGCTTTACCTATAAATCAAGAAAAAAAAAAGGCTAAATCAATGTGTCTGTGGTTTTGAGTGTACCGCACATTTGACTGCAAAACCACTTGCTGCCGGTGTATAGCAAAAAATTGTACACTCCAAATGCCATTCGAGTGTTTTCATAATCACACCCTTAGATACTTATTACTTGCATTGTATTTGATTAAGTCTTATATATATAGGCTGTTAAACAAGAGTTTTCAGTTTGTGTTTTTCAGGTCATTTGGCTAACGTCACGCAATTACAAGAAAACTAAACAGTGTGCAAAATCGTGTACAACAACCGTGACAGACTGACATGTATGTTTACAAATAGCGTATTAAATAACATACCGGTAAAGGCTTGAAAGTGGGTGAAAGGAAATCTTTGTCCCAGAGGGGTGCAGCCTATTTTGTCCCCTGAACACTTCGTTTCCCGATTTCATCAAGATCGAAAAAAATTCAGCAGAGAGAAGGCGCTGATCGGAGTTGCCGTAAACATTTCAAAATTTTTTCTTTAAAAAAATCAAGAGAAAAATACAGAAGGCCAAAGTCGCTGATTAGAGTTGCCATTGCCAAAACAATTGACCATGCTAAGTATCATGAAATAATACCGGTAGTTGAAAACCAAATTTCGGGTTAGGGTTATTTTGATAAACCGAACCTCACTTTCGGGTTGGGTGATCAAATTAAGATTGTAGCCCTTCCATTACAAATGATCACGAGCTGCCACACCGGCATGATCTATTCACTTCCAACTAACATTTCTACACAAAATTACAAAAAAAGTCACTTATTTTGTGGTGGCTTATAAAAATTTAATGATTATTTCAAGGGGAAAATTTTTAAATGTTTGCTGGAACTCTGATCAGTGACTTTGGTTTGTTCTATTTTTTTCAGTCTTTTCAGGGGGCGAAATTGGGGGTCAAAGTGTTCAGGGGACGAAATAGTTTACATCTGTCCCAGAGGCATATTATGGTAATCATAGCCATTACAAATAAAAATTGCTACTATGACAATTATGAAGCTCAAACCAAAGAAGCTACAGCCACTGTAGGGTTCATAGTGCCGTACCTGTTTTCCACGAAAAAATAGTCTTTGTGAATCACATTCAATGTTGAATAGTTGCAGAATTCTTTTTCTAAGATCTTCTATTTTGGTTAGTTTAGACAAACCATCAATTTGTACGGATCTTTTACCATCCATGGTTCGCACTTGAACCCACATTTTAGTCAAATGTTACAGTATTTCTTAATGAATCAGAAATTTTGAAAATCAAGCAGTGAAGAAATTTTGGCAGATTTTCTTTTGCTGCAATGATCAAAATTTAATCCCAAAGTTCATAAACCTTCAACTTGCATTCTTGCAAGAAAAACTTTATAACTGTTTGTACCAGGGATGCACTGTGCACACAAACACAATTTTTTTCTGAAAATGAGTTGCTTCAGAATGGCGGGAAATTTTCGCGCCAATAAACGTGTTATGATTAGGGATTTATATTACGGGATACGAAGCCTCATCCGTTTTTTTCCTTATCCGAACACTAGAAGGGCTAGTTTCAGGATACTTCTAGGGTTGCCAGATTGGGCGCTTTTACGCCCAATTGGGCTACTTTTGATTTCTCCAGGCGCCAAAAATTCGCGTTGGGCGCGCTTTTTTGGTTGGCGCCCAATTGGGCTACTTTTTTTTTAAAATATAAAATAACTTTTTATGTAAAAATTGTAGTATGTTTAAAATTTTTACCTAATTTTTAGTTATTTCACTGAGGAGCAGCGTTTTTGGAGACCTCGGTCAGGCAAGGTTACCAATTTGGTAGAAAGGTGTCAATTTTCAAAAATGTGCATGTTTAGGGTTTAATATCTGGCAATCCTGGCAACTTAAGTGATCCAGGTTTTTATGAAAATGCAGGTGGATATCCAGTTCAGTATGTTTTTATTTCTAACCATCACAACGAAAAACAATAAACGTCAAACATATGCAGGGGTCTAAAAAAAGGTAGAAGCGACAAAACACGGACGCTATAACGTGCATCATGCCAAAGCAGGACAATCAGTTATGGCATGGTCGCAACACCTTAATAAAGTTTTTACAAATGTAGAAAGATGGAGAAAAAAGGCTAGTGAAGTTTTTTTTTAACAATTTATATGAGTAAAAAAAAAACAAGACGAAAAGATACTTTCTACGTTGATCGACCTTGGTGGGTTATCAAAACTGTTGATGGTCTTGAGGGGAACACTTTTGAAGCGTTAGCTCAGTGGTCGGGAACCTTTTTAAGTAAGAGAGCCATGGCATTAAAGCTGCATTTTTGGAAATACATTTTCGTGAGAGCCGTAGGTTATACTGCAATGCCTTAACACTTAATACAATTAACACGTGGTGGCACTGGTGAAGTTTTGAAAGTAGGAACGTGTCTTGGCAAGAGGAGAAAAACAGCGGGGGGGTTTTCCCCACCAGAAAAAAATGAAAAATTACAATTAATTTGGTGCATTCTGAGCGCATTTTCAGCTCTAAATTGTAATGAAAAGTTAAGATAAAACTTTTGCGGTTTGCACTTTAGAAGATTTTTTTTTGCGAGCCAGATGCCGTCTTCAAAAGAGCCATAGGTTTCCCACCCCTGCGTTAGCTCATCACGAAAAGAAATTAAACCATTTTTTGTGTTTAGGTACTTGTTTGTGGTTATTTTAACAAACAGTTGAGTGAATGCATATGGTTGCCAATCTGTCTGAAAGATGTAAAGAACTGGAAAAAACACTTATAATTTGGGACTGATGATCAAGCGCTCTAGAAGTATTTTGTATAATAGCCTATCTCTTTGCTTGGGCTCCATTTTGGGCTCCATTTTGGGCTCCATTTTAGAACCCCCAAAAAAATTGGGCTACTTTTGGGCTACTTTTTGCATAAGCTTGGGCTCTTTTTTTATATTAACGTCTGGCAACCCTAGATACTTCCTTTTAGTGATTAGCAGTAAGCTAGCGTGCAGCGTATCTGCAAGTGAGAAGTAACCAAAAGATTGTTGCTGTGGTACTTCAATTTGGAGAAGTTAAAGGAAATAAGTTGTTAACTATACAAATTTGTTAAAGTGCTTTTGAGAAGTACGTTAGCCCAAGGCAGGCTTATAGTTTGGTTGGCTTTGGACTTTGCTAAAACAAGTTATAATGTCTGCATTGAATCTATGGCCACCTTTTGCTTATGGACTGTAGCATTCACTAGTAAAGCCTAACACGTTAATTTGGTGTGGGATATATCATATAGGTATCAACTGTGGCAACAATTTGTTGGTGTGACTATTGCACTTCAAACCAGTTAACAGTTTAGCAGTGGTGACTATTTTTAAACTTTTCTTTAGTCTTATAGTCTGCTCTATATTTTAGTCAGTCAGTGACAGTAGTCAATTAGTTTATAATAATGATGACATCGAAGGTATGTTGGTATTTGTTAAACCTTAGATGTCATGTCATGTAGGTAATAAATATTATTAGATGTCATGTAATGTAGGTAATAAATAGGCAGTGGCTATTTGACCGGCTCCGGTCTTTGAATCTGAAACACTATTTGACCGGTCATGACGTCACTACATAAGCACTTTTTTCTTTCAAAGCAAAAGACGATAAGCGCCTTAAGTTTTAAATTCAACACGTTTTCTTCAACTGAGTCCGTGGCGCATGCGTAACGTCTCGGGCTGCCATTCTAGAGGGATTGAGTTCGATACTATCCGGAAGCGTTCTTTTTTTTTTTTTTTTTTAACTATAAAAGGAAACAAACTGATATGAATGAATCAACAAGTGAATAAAAAAGTTTCAAAACGAATTAAAAAAGTTTTTTCTAGTCTTTATTTTTAACAAATTCCTTTCATTTCTTAGCACAAATTCTCTGAAAAAACCACACCTTCTAATAGGCTGTAAGATTACGTTTCGCTGAAGTCCGAAGTTAAAAATTAAATCCAGTCTCATTGTCGCACAACAATCAGTCAAGTTTCAAATCATCATCTCAACCAACGCTTCAAGACAACTTTCCACTTTACTACGCTACGCTGAAGAGGTCGGGAGATCGAAACACTGGCCTTTGTCCGTAGTTGCTTTTCATAATGTCTTTTTAGACATTCTTTTTGGGTCAATAATGTCTTTTTAGATATTACTTTTAAGGAAGTGGCTGCATTTACGGCGCCGTAAATACAGCCGCTCCATGCCTTTTTTCTAATCTTTACGTCGCTTTTAGTGCGCATGCGCGCTGTTGCTGAAAAAAGCTGGATATATAACTAAATTCAACTGTTTTTGCCAAGTGATTCAGTGGCGCATGCGGTCTGCGTCTGACTCCTGCTCGCAAGGATATGAGTTCGATACTTCCAAGAGGTGTGTTTTTTTTTTAAGTTAAATTCTCACTTGAAGTGACTCAATCGTTAGGCTGCGCATTTTTGTGGCCGTTTAGTTTGTTTTTAATTCTGAACATCACAACGAAAAAACAGTAGGCTATATGACAAACATAGCAGAGATCTAGAAAAAGGTAGAAGTGACAAAACGCGGACGTTATACCGTGCATGATACCAGATAGCCGAGTGGTGAGAACGTGGCGTTCGAAAGGACGCGGCTGTGTCTCGGTAAAGACACTTAATGGCAAGCCAAAATAAGGGGAACAGCTGACTCGAAGAGTAAATGTGTCACTTTGCTGCTTCCTGTTGTCTGTTGTATCGCATCTGTGATCGCAGTGTAGGCTACTGTATGTTATCGCAATGGGCGCAAATAAAAACACGATTATTATTATAAAGCAGGACAATCAGTTTAAAATATGGCGTCGTCGTCGTGTGAGCCTCTGGGGCCGAGGGTCTATCCTTTTACCACCCCAGATTCACGATGTTCCCGGACTACACTGGAAGGCTACTAGAGAGCAGCCAGTCTTTGGTTTCGTCATCCATGACACACAGACCTTCCGCTCCGTTAGGTGGCTTGAAGATGGAACAGTCATTGATGATGTGGTCTGCGGTCTGTTCCTCGGCACCACATTCACAGAAGGAGGAAGAGGCCATTCCCCATTGGTGCGTGGTTGAGCGGAAAAGCCTGACGTCCTGTCTTGGTAGTGTTAGGCCGATTGGGCGTGTGTCGGCGTCGGGGATGAACGAATAGAGTTTGGTGGCGCTTGACTTCCATTCAGAACTCCATTTATGGTAGGCTTATCATATTTTCATCGCCTAAAAAGAGGACACGTTTCGCCAGCAAGTAGAATTTTACGCTTGAAGACTCTTTTACATGTTTTAGATCATTACAGTATAGGACTACGAAGCAAAAGTTACCAAAAAAAAGCAAGAAAACAGATTGACTGAACGTTTAACTTATTTTTCTCATTTCTAGTGCTTCCTTGAGACAACAAATGATTTTATATTTTTAAAAGTCAGCAAAAGTGAAAAAAAATACCTAATTTTTAAACAGTTTCACTCAGACAGCAATGATCGCAAAAATGTGACAAATCAGGCACGACCTCCAGGTATCCAAGCCATAACTTTTTTCAACAAGGAATGGTCAGCCTTAACGAAATTGTTAAATTATTTGCAAGAAATATGATTTAAACAGTAGGCTGCACAAGTGCACATAACCGTTAAGATGCTAAAAACGGCGTGAACTAAAAAGTTGTTTCTACCCTTTTCTCGACCTTTGCTATGTTGACGTGTAGGCTATTGTTTTGATATGATGGTCAGAAATAAAAACAACTGAACTGTTGTTCCTTTCCTTGCAAAGCTGTAGGCCTATCCATGCCACGATTTCTTTTGCTGTAGGTTAGGTGTTATTACTGTTATACACATTGCACTTTTAGACATTCGTTTCGATTTGGTATAAGCAACAAACGAGCTAAACTCAGTTGGTAATCAACAACGTCTACAAGCGTTGTATCAATATAAAACGTATGAAGGTAAAAGAATAATTTTTGTGAAAGTCCCAGAAAGTGTGAGCATGGCCTTTAAAATGTCGTTTAATATCTTACAGTGAATCAGGCAATGAACGTTCAAAAACAGTTCCATAAAATGCGCCAATTTCTTGTAGAATTTATAAATCAGCAAGTTACATTGGTATACAAAATGTTTAGAAAACAAATAGCTTACAAGCCGTCGCTGAAACGTCATCAAGCAATGTAATTCCGTTGAAAATATAAGCATGAAAACCCAAACTGTCAAAAAAGAGGACATTTGAGCATTTTTTAGTGTACTCGGAGGACAATATATTTTTCTTGAAAAAAGAGGACAAATCCTCTTAAAAGAGGACGTATGGTAGTCCTAATTTATGGTCCGCCCAAGCAGCCGCAGAGACGTCTTGTTCTCAAATCTTTAGTTAGGCTACGTTACGATTCAATCGTTAGGCCTCGCATTTTTGTGGCCGTTCAGTTTATTTTGTTTTTAGTTCTGACCATCACAACGAAAAATCAGTTTAAAATATGGCACGGTCGTAAACACCTAAAAATTTTATGAATAAGTTCTAGAATTTTAAAGAAAAAAAACTCACTAGCCTTTTTTTTCTCTTCTAAATTTATAAAAAATTTATTAAGGTGTTACGACCGTGCCATATTTTAAACTGATTTTTCGTTGTGATGGTCAGAACTAAAAACAAACTAAACTGAACGGCCACAAAAATGCGAGGCCTAACGATTGAATCGTAACGTAGCCTAACTAAAGGTTTGAGAACAAGACGTCTCTGCGGCTGCTTGGGCGGACCATAAATGGAGTTCTGAATGGAAGTCAAGCGCCACCAAACTCTATTCGTTCATCCCCGACGCCGACACACGCCCAATCGGCCTAACACTACCAAGACAGAACGTCGGGCTTTTCCGCTCAACCATGCACCAATGGGGAATGGCCTCTTCCTCCTTCTGTGAATGTGGTGCCGAGGAACAGACCGCAGACCACATCATCAATGACTGTTCCATCGTCAAGCCACCTAACGGAGTGGAAGGTCTGCGTGTCATGGATGACGAAACCAAAGACTGGCTGCTCTCTAGTAGCCTTCCAGTGTAGTCCGGGAACATCGTGAATCTGGGGTGGTAAAAGGATAGACCCTCGGCCCCAGAGGCTCACACGACGACGACGCCATATTTTAAACTGATTGTCCTGCTTTATAATAATAATCGTGTTTTTATTTGCGCCCATTGCGATAACATACAGTAGCCTACACTGCGATCACAGATGCGATACAACAGACAACAGGAAGCAGCGAAGTGACACATTTACTCTTCGAGTCAGCTGTTCCCCTTATTTTGGCTTGCCATTAAGTGTCTTTACTGAGACACAGCCGCGTCCTTTCGAACGCCACGTTCTCACCACTCGGCTATCTGGTATCATGCACGGTATAACGTCCGTGTTTTGTCACTTCTACCTTTTTCTAGATCTCTGCTATGTTTGTCATGTACTGTTTTTTCGTTGTGATGTTCAGAATTAAAAACAAACTAAACGGCCACAAAAATGCGCAGCCTAATGATTGAGTCACTTCAAGTGAGAATTTAGCTTAAAAAAAAAAACACACCTCTTGGAAGTATCGAACTCATATCCTTGCGAGCAGGAGTCAAACGCAGACCGCATGCGCCACTGAATCACTTGGCAAAAACAGTTGAATTTAGTTATATATCCAGCTTTTTTCAGCAACAGCGCGCATGCGCACTAAAAGCGACGTAAAGATTAGAGAAAGGGCATGGAGCGGCTGTATTTACGGCGCCGTAAATGCAGCCACTTCCTACTTTTAAAGAAATAAAAAGGAGTCAAAAGGCATGTAAATTTCACTCTGTGTGGAGCTACATGTACTTGAGAGGTTAACTGTTATTCTTTTATTCACAAATTAAAAAAACTTAACTTTATTACTCACATTTGGAAAGATTTAAAAAAATGGGCTGTAGGCTACTCAAATTAAAAATTGACCACAAAAATGCACTTTGGGTCAAAATTTAGTTTAAAAAAAAAAAAAAAGAACGCTTCCGGATAGTATCGAACTCATTCCCTCTAGAATGACAGCCCGAGACGTTACATATGCGCCACGGACTCAGTTGAATAAAACGTGTTGAATTTAAAACTAACGCGCTTATCGTCTTTTGCTTTAAAAGAAAAAAGTGCTTATGTAGTGACGTCATGACCGGTCAAATAGTGTTTCAGATTCAAAGACCGGATTGATTGATTGATTGATTGATTTTATTTCGTTGTAGGCACTGGCGCCGACTTACGGGGTTACGGGGTGGCCACGCCACCCCGTAACCGCTGTGGCGGGGTGGCAGCCACCCCGTTTAGGTTACATTACTTACTGCTAATAAATGTAATTTGAACGGACGTTTAAATCTTTTTTTGATCATTGGTTTTCGCTTCAAGTCAAGTAGAGCAAGAGGTGAACCAATACAGTATTGCGAAGAAAATGATTGTTTTTGTCACAAGCATGATACTAGCGTAACATCAAGCAAGCTACGTGAAGATTACGCAACACGTGGCTACAAGTTTTTTTCCTTGTTGTTGTTGCGATCGTTTTATTTGTTACTTGTCATAAGTCATTGTTACATTTGTTGGGTTTACAATGGGATTTATTAATCAATAAAATACGATCTTTCCCTTGCCTCCCTCAAAAATCTTTTTTGAAAATTTTTAAACTGCTCATAATATCGCTATAAATTATGACAGCTGTAAAATACTTGGAAATAAAATTATCTCGATGATTGATAGCTCCACCCCCTAAGTCAGCGGTTCTTAAACTGGGGGGCGCGCCCCCCTTGGGGGGCGCGAGCGATGTCAAACTATGTGACTAAACGCATGTGACTAAGTGGATTTATTGCCAGGATAAAGCGAAAAAGTCCCAATGCCATTGGATCTCACTACGTGATTCACCGTGAGGCTCTGGCCTCCAGGACTCTACCAGCTGCAATGAAAGATAAGCTTACAGTAATCATACGAGCCGTCAACTTCGTCAAAACCAGTGCCTTCAATACGAGACTGTTTACCAAGCTGTGCAAGGATATGGATTCGTACCATAAGACTCTCCTCTTCCTTACATCTGTTCGTTGGTTATCGAAAGGTAATCAGTTAACCCGCGTGTATGAAATGAGAGATGAACTGATGCTATTTTTGGAAGCTCATGGGAAGCAAGATCTCTTTCTGCCATTTTCATCAGAGAAGTTTCAGCTGGAGTTGGCATACCTCGTGGACATTTTCGAGGCCCTCAATAACTTAAATCTGCTCTTGCAGGGCAGAAATACTAACCGGATTAATAGCTATGATTCCATTCGAGCATTTGTGGCAAAGCTGGGGTTGTGGCACCGCCGAATACAAATAGGAAATGCAGCTTCATTTACCAACCTAGATACTGCACTTGACAAAAAGCAACTTGAACTGAAAGGTGAGCTTAAGGCTGAAGTGGAGGCTCACCTTCAGCTTTTGAAACAAGAATTCGAACGCTATTTCCCAGACTTGGGTGACACCGACCTTCCAGAATGGAAGATGACAAGAAATCCCTTTTGTGCTAACGAGGACATTCTTCCCGACGGTTTGCAAGAGGAATTTTTGGAAATAAAGTTTAACTCCACTGCAAAAGACGATTATGAAGCAATGCCACTAACTGATTTTTGGGTTAAATATTTGCACATATACAAGGGAGTGGGTAGCGTGGCGATACGCACACTTCTTCCGTTTTCGTCCACTTATCTGTGCGAAAGTGGCTTTTCTACAATTTTGAACATAAAAACAAAACATCGAAACAAACTTATTGATTATGAAGCCGATCTGAAGTGTGCATTATCAGCTACAAAGCCTCGAATTAAACTTTTGGTTTCCGAAACACAATTACATCCCTCACATTGATGAAAGCTTAATATAAATTCCTGTAGTCATTACACTTTAATGTTTGCTAATTTTGTAGTTTGGTGGGGCGCAAGTTTGGATGGCACGTCAAAAGGGGGCGCGGCTCAAAAAGTTTAAGAACCCCTGCCCTAAATGAATACCAATTTTCAAATTTCATTAAAAAAATGCAATTTTCGAAACTTTTTGAGTTTTATTTAAAAAGTGCACTTAGTAAAGTACCAGTTTTAACGTTCTGCAAATTTACACGTTTACATGATTCTATTCGAGGAAAGCTACACCCCCTGCCAATTCCCAATAATAAAAGCAACCTTTTTCAATTACTCAACATTTTGCATTTTGAATTATTTTCCGATTTCAATTGGAGTGTACTCTCATCTACTTCATGCTTTAATTTCTACTTTGTTATCTACTTCATGCAGTAATATTGCGTCACCGTGTCAATGCGTGACAAACTGTGAGGCGGGAATTTATTGGTCTGACACAGGAGTTGCTTGTTACATTACATCATAGAAAAAATTACGAAAAGTCGTCCAGTAAAAGTTTTCGCCGACATTCCAGTTTTATTCAGCTTAAAGATGCCACTGAAAAAGCGTTCAAAATTGCAGCCCTCCATTGAGTCATTTTTTGTTGCGTCTACCGTCTAGTCAGGATTTCAGCCAGCATGAAAGTGACCAAACGCCTGAACGAAACGAAAGTGTGCCACTGCCAAAAGGCGTTAGCATTATCAGGGAGGTGGAAGAACCGAGCACGAGCAGGATAATCGCTGTTGAAGGGAGGAGCTATCAAAAATCGTGGGAGAGCGACTTCCCGTGGCTAGAATACGATAGATGCAAAGATAGAGCATTCTGTCCGATTTGCAACTATGTCGCAACTGCTTGATCTATTTGCAAGCAATGAAACAATTTCATTAATGCTTCCAACGTGGTCTGCATTGTGAAAATATACTTATCGTTGCCTTCCACCACCTGCGAGGCGATAGTTTAGTGCACTCAGGCGCCTAAAAACCTACTTGCGATCTACCATGACGCAACAGCGATTGAACCACGTCCTAATTGTAAATGTTTATCAAGCTGAAGCTTCACGGTTACAACTTGACCAGTTGATTAACAGTTGGATTGACAGAGCTGCTGTTCGCAAAAATACTTTTGCCAAGTGTTAAGTGTCAGAGCAGCAACGTAACAATAAAATTCACGACATACCTCCTGTGCTTTGTTTTAAAGTTGCTTTGTAAATTATCGAGCTACAAATCAGGTGTGAAATAACAATTGCATCTACGAAACACGCTTAGTAAAAATCAAACAAAAACATGCAGTTTGAAAGTTATTAGGTTGCCATATTGTGCTATCCGCCACCCCGTGCAAAAATAAAAGTCAGCGCCTATGGTTGTAGGTAAATATAATACAATAAATACAGCAATAAAAAAGGAATTTCCAGCAACGGGAATCTGCGAAGAGACCATGGGTCTTCGAGTCAAGCAGATACCCCAGATTCTAATAGAAGTTCTAAAATTGCGATAAGAATAATTCAATAACAAAAATTGAGACAAGGTGTTAGAAGATGGTCACAGAGAAATATATTTAGTAGTCTATCGGTAGCATAAAGGTAATACAAAATTAATCGTGCTAATATTTGGCGATGAGTGAATATTTGTGTTGTTTTTTAAAAGAATAAAATGACAATTTACGCAAGCTCGTTGGTAAGGAGTTCCAGACTTTCACTCCGGCGTATTTAATGCTGCGCTGGAGTCGGGATGAGGCGTAACGTGGGACAAAATAACAATCATTGGAAGAGTGTCTAGTAAGACGTGCATTATACATGAGTTTGGTTTTTTCAAAGTAGTGTACGAAAGGCAGAGGCAATACATCCGTATCAAATTTAAACATGAATTTAGCAATTTCGTGTTCGTACAAATCTTTAAGCTTGAGTATGTTAAGTTTCTTATAGAAAGGTGTGACATGATCAGACCACCTGCCACCTGCTACTATTCTGACAGCCTTATTTTGTAAGGTGCTAAGCTTGTTCATTTGTGTCTTGCAGCATGAACCCCAAATCGTTATCCCATATATGATATGAGAATGTACCAGTGCGTAGTATAATTGTAATAATGTTTTGTTTGGAAGAATGTATTTGAGTTTCGACAAAATTCCTACAGATATAGAAAGTTTCTTGTGGAGCATATTAATATGAGGTTCAAAATTTAGACCATTGTCAAAAATAATGCCAAGGTATTTGGCAAACTTAACTTGTTCGATCTGAACACAATTATAAAGTACATTGATATCTTCTGGGTAGCTGCATTTTTTAGGAGGGATTACAATGACATTTGATTTGGAAGGATTGATAACTAATTTATTGGCATTAATCCAGTTCTTGATGTTAAGTAATTCAGACGATATTTCCTTTTCTAAGTAGGTTGGATTAGGAGCGTTAATTACCAGGCAGGTATCGTCTGCAAAAAGTCTTGGAACAGAAGACGTGCAGTTTGGTAAGTCGTTTACGTACAATAAAAACAGTAATGGACCCAGCGTTGAACCCTGGGGTACACCGTGTGTTATGCATCTCTGTTCAGATTCCTGTTCATTAATCGCGACATACTGCATTCTGTCTTTTAGGTAGGAGGAGAATAATTCGTTTGCTGTACCTCGGATTCCATAGTGGTTGAGTTTGTATAGTAGAGTGGGATGGTATACCGTGTCAAAGGCTTTTTTGAGATCCAAGAGAACCAAACCTGTGTACAGGTTGCTTTTTACGTGTTCATAGGTGGCACTTATAATATCAGTAGCGGCATATGAAGTAGAGGAGCCAGACCGAAATCCAAATTGCGTAGGAGCAAGGACAGAATGTTTGTCTAGAAAGGAAGAGACCCTTTTACAGCTACCGCAAAATGACTTGAGACCTACCTTATTTTTAAAGAAAAACACAGGTTTATTTGTAATAACGCTTTTATTAAAAATAGTCACTTTTGTTAATATTTTGTCATATTGCCCTTGTTTTTGATAACCATTTGCAAGCGTTTGGGCATAGAGTCGCTTAAATTTCTAAAATAATCCGGTGTCATTTCCAGACACCACACTTTTTTCAGCTCTTCTTTAAGAGTATCCAGGTTAGGAGTTTTTTTTTTCGGCCATTGTTCTCTTCATTTTGTGCCAGCAATTTTTGATGGGATTTAAATCCGGGCAGTTGCCAGGCCATTCAAGAACATTTATTTGTTGGTGTTCAAGGAAGTTGTTACTTTTTTAGATTTGTGGCAGGGTGCACTATCATGCATGAACACCTCAGAGCCATGAATGTGGAAGAAATTGAGCATATGCTCCTCCAAAACTTGCATATAGAGATCAGCGTTCATTTTTGTGTTTTTTGGAAGAAAGTGCAGGCCTCCCCTTCCCTTCTCTCCAGAAAAACTTCCCCACACCATGACTGACTGTGGGTGTTAACAGTCGGAACCGTATATCGAGGATCAAAATGATCAGATGACCTTGGACGCCGAACCGTAGTAGACCCCATCTTAAAGACCTGGAAGTTGTTCTCATCAGAGAACATTACTTTTCTCCATTGCTCAGTGGTCCAATGGGCATATTTCTTGGCAAATGCTAGCTGTTGTTTTTTCATCCGCTCATTGATAAGAGGCTTTTTGACAGCTTTTTGACAGCTTTACGGCTCGGAAGATCCAAGTCCTTTTGGAGGCGGTGCTGAACTTCCTCTGAATTCTCATCACTACTTTATTCTAATAAAATGCCCAAAGCAATTCTACAGTAACATTGTCTTGCTAATAGCCCATTGTGTACGTATTATACATCATAATTGATTTGAGTGAAACAATTGCCTTTTATGCAATACACAATGGTTTAATACTTATTGCAATTAAAAACGTGTGAAAATGATCGAGGTCTCAAGTCATTTTGCGGTAGCTGTATATATGAGCTTTTCCAAAATTTTTTCGAAAGACGATAAAAGGGAGATAGGTCTATAATTATTTACCTCAAGTTTGTCTCCAGATTTGAAGACGGGTACAACTTTGGCAAGTTTAAATGTATCAGGGAAAATACCGAACTGAAAGGAATAGTTAATAAGATTTGAGAAGGGCAGGGCAATAATCACGGAGGCGATCTGTATGAAATATGCTGAAATGTCATCGTAGCCAGTTGCTTTGTTGGGTTTTAAATAGGGTGTTGCAAATTTTACAACCTATGTTGAAAATATGATTTTCTGACCGGAAATGGCGTGAAACGACACCAAAAAAAAAAATTTCGAAAAATTTTAAGGTTTAGGTGTCCCACGCTCACTCTGAAAATTTTGCGTTTTGCCGCAAATGAACCTATTTTCAAACGCATGCAATTTCTACATTTTACATCATAACCACACCATGTTGGGTATCATTTTGATCAGAATTTTATGGAAAACATCACTAAACTATCAAAAGTTAATTTTCTGCAAGAATGTAAAAATTGAAAATTTGGCCTGGCGTAACATTTTGACAAAAATCCATTCGAAAAAGGTGGAAAAATTGGAAAATTAGACACAAAATGTTTTGAAACATACGGTATACACAATACTACGATAGTCTTATCAGTTAAATGCCAAACAGTGTCAAAACTAAGTGTCAAAGCTCATTGGGCTTGTCAATCATCCTTGAAAATCACCATCTCATCCGAAACTTTGAAGCTATCCAACTCTTGTATCATAGGCCAATCTAATTGATATTTGCTGGTACACCTTCTCTTTTTCTTTGAAGTGTCAAAACTGTGTGATATCCGAACATATTAATGTGACATAAGCTCGTATTTTGTCATCAGTTTCTTTTATTTTGTCGTCTGACATTGTATCGTTACTGTCTTCAACCTTTTGGTTATTCAAACATCTGGTGATGTTGCCAATCAGCCTCTCATTCGCCATCTGGTTGTTTTTGAAGGACACCCAATCATTAGGCTGGCCTAGTGACAAACAAGGAGAGCACTGGCTTGTGACATCGAAAAAGGCAGCCAGGGGACGGTTGCTCCATAGTAAGTGCTTGATGTCCACAGATGTAGTTGAGATATTTGCTACATCTGCAGCTTTTACCAGAGGATGACATGAAAAACACGATAGGGCAACATTTTTTGGAGATAGCCATGTCATGCCGTGTTTTAAAAAGCATGGCTTTGCATGCTTAACTACATCAGGTTTTGACGACTTCATTAAATCGCGATTTAGTACAACTAAAGCAGGTCTTTCCACTGCACTTGCTCTGGCATAAATCGAAAAGAACATTGGGACATACACATCGAGTACAAACTGACAAATACATTCAAGTGCTCTTTTCTGATGATTTGTTAATTTATTTTTAAACAGATTAAAATTTATGATCCTTAAATAACCACTAGCTTTCGTTAGGCATCTGGCATGGTGAAGCTTTTCTTGCTTACGAAACAGCCTGGTCGTCTCTCGTGGACTTGGTGCTGCTGCCAGAAAGATTCTGAATTAAAGGCTCCAAGCATTCCTTCATCACTTTTTGTGACAAAGCACTTGGCTTGATGCTTGGTGGATGGAGATTAGATTCAGTTAAATCTTCTTTCTTGATCTCTGGTACAAGATTAAACACTGAATCTTTGACAAGTTTGTCAGGGGCTTTGGTGTCTCCATCAAACTCACTCATTTGCTCTCCTTGTTTGTCACTAGGCCAGCCTAATGATTGGGTGTCCTTCAAAAACAACCAGATGGCGAATGAGAGGCTGATTGGCAACATCACCAGGTGTTTGAATAACCGAAAGGTTGAAGACATTAACGATACAAGATACAATGTCAGACGACAAAATAAAAGAAACTGATGACAAAATACGAGCTTATGTCACATCAATGTGTTCGGATATCACACAGTTTTGACACTTCAAAGAAAAAGAGAAGGTGTACCAGCAAACATCAATTAGATTGGCCTATGATACAAGAGTTGGATAGCTTCAAAGTTTCGGATGAGATGGTGATTTTCAAGGATAATTGACAAGCTCAATGAGCTTTGACACTTAGTTTTGACGCTGTTTGGCATTTAACTGATAAGACTATTGCAGTATTGTGTATACCAGAGATGGGGAACCTTTTTAGTATTGCGGGCCACATAAAATGAGAAATAACATAGGCGGGCCACTAAAAATTTTGAAATTTTATTTACAGATAAAAAATGCAGCAAAGTAGACAATGATTTATTTAACTTTCACAGCTAGTGGGATGGCTGAAAGTTTTTATTTTTGGTGAGTCGTGTGACGTCTGCTGACACGGAAGATGTTGCAATTCTTTACTGCATCTCTTTGTTACTTTTTGTTAGATTCAATTTGGAAAAAAATTGCTCGCAACGGTAGGTGCTTCCGAACAGAGACACATGTAGCCTATCAAAGCATGTTTCCGCATGACTGGAAAATCATCAGCATTTATGTAGCGTTGATAAAAGTTGAGCAGTGAAATGTTTTGGTACATCGCTTTTAACGTATTGTCACTCTGGAGCTCTACTATTTCATGTTGGAAGTTACTAGGAACATCAGTTGCAATCACATTGAAAGAAGAGGCAAAAATATCTAACTCCATTTCTTTACTCTTTATGTCCAAAAATCTTGCATTAAATGTCTCCATAAGACTGACACATACATGGGCATATTTGGCTGTTGTAGAAGGCTTTTGCCCTTGCAAGGTAGGGAAATGTGCGGTGTTATTGTTTTCAAGTTGTACTTTCCACAGATGTAGTTTAGCTTCAAATGATTTCGCTTTTGCAAACAAGGAGCCCAATTTTGACGCGGGCCACATGGAACAGTCTCGTGGGCCGCAGGTTCCCCACCCCTGGTGTATACCGTATGTTTCAAAACATTGTGTCTAATTTTCCAATTTTTCCACCTTTTTTGAATGGATTTTTGTCAAAATATTACGCCATGCCAAATTTTCAATTTTTACATTCTTGCAGAAAATTAACTTTTGATAGTTTAGTGATGTTCTCCATAAAATTCTGATCAAAATGATGCCCAACATGGTGTCGTTATGATGTAAAATGTAGAAATTGCTTGCGTTTGAAAATATGTTCATTTGCGGCAAAACCAAAATTTTCGGGGTGAGCGTGGGACACCTAAAACATAAAATTTTTCAAAAAAATTTTTTTGGTGTCGTTTCACGCCATTTCCGGTCAGAAAATCATACTTCCAAAAAGAGATTCAAAAATTTTTTGAAAAACGCAACACCCTAGTTTTAAAGCTCGGATTTCTTTGAGTACCTCATCGCTAGGGTGGAGTGAAAAAAGTTTTTTGTTTAAATCGAAAAAAACGGGGTTCTTAAATCCCGACAAATGACCCAAAACTTCATTAAAAATTGACTTTAGGGGGTTGCCCCCATTTTCCAGCCGGCAACCCCCCAATTTATGCGGGCGAGGGGGTAAAATTGTCTATCTCGGTAACCACTGGTCGTAGAGTTATGATATATAGCTCAAAAGCTGCTAAAACATCATGTTTCTATCTGTCCTAAGAAGAAAGTTTGCTCTATTTACAATACAAAACGAGTTATAGCCAAAAAACCAAAATATACACACATTTTTGTTAAAATTCAGCATTTTTTCTGACAAATTGTGATCTGTCATAAGTTGTTTGAAAAAAAAATCTGATATGTTGCACAAGATATAGTAACACACTGATAATACCGAAGATTGGGCCCATAATCCAAAAATATTCACAACACAGTCCTTTTAACATCAGTCCAAAACATCATAATGAAGCACTCACATTAAGCATAATGTTAATTGCAGCAGTGCAAAAATATCACACGTGTTTGGTGATGAACTTGAAAGAACTCATATTCATTTAGCAAAAACAAGTTGCTTTGCCTGGTGTGACATGTTAGCGACATGGCCGAGCGGAACTGCTCGTGGTTTTCAATACTGCAGCGGCAAAGCACGAGTTTGATTACGGCTGAAGGCAGATTGTGTTTGACATATATTTGGGGGGCTGGAGACTCGAAGAGTGGTAAACTCATATCCCAGTCGCCTCCAAACTTAACGTTTTTTCATAATTTTGTTGATTTGTAATTCCTCAGTTGAAATATTTCAAGTGTGAGCTTTGCTAATCCTAAAAGGCTCTGTTTTTAAAATGACAATTCAGGCTTTCTGATGGCATGATAATCACAAAAAAAAATTGAATAGGTATGTCAATTGGATTAACACGGCTTATTTAAAATGCATTTTTGTGTCAAATTTTTTCATCAGTTTACGAGACTTAACTTTTTGGCGAATGAGTCCATCTCGTCTTTCAAATCCTGAAACTTGTGCTGATGCTTCTGTTACGAGCTTCACATGTCGTTCCACTGTTTGATTGTGGCATGGATAAAACAAAATCAGAGGCTTCTCGCGGCATTCTTCCAACTCTGCATCGGTTAAGTGCTCAATTGCTGGAGAAAGTTGTTGATAAGGTTCAATATCAACTAACTCGTGGTATGCTTTTGCTTCCAAGTTCAACTTTGGAACACAGAACAAACGAATTGGACTGCAGTTCAATGGGTTGGAACTGCTATGACTTTCAATGTCCATAAGTGAATTTGTTTCAGCGGCATGTTTGCGAATTGCAAGCACCTTGGTCACACCCTTATTTCGTATGTCTTCATTATCATCTCCCAGCATTGCAATCAAAATATTTTCGGGCTGTGCGAAATAACCGTTTCTTGTCACCACATTCAAAGCAATTTCCCGAACGTTTTGGTCAGAAAAATTCAAAACTCGTTGAATCAAGTTGAAAAAGTTTATGGATCCATTTGTTATATGGTTGTTTAGCTTGATTTCAAACCAAGTCGGAAAATATACTTCAAGGCAAAAACGAACCAGAATCTCCAGGTTCAAAGACAGTTCATCCATTGTCACATAATAACGTAAAATTCTGCATCCCAAAGTTAGCCATCTTGAATGCACAACTGGTCCAACCTCCAAATAAGCCAGATCATCATCAACGTTTCCTTCAATAATTGCCTAGCAAATTTGATAAGCATAGAACTGGTCCGTACTTAAGTCATTCACAACTTAGGATGGGAGCTTTGGAAAAGCCAAAAGTGGTGGCGAGAGCTCTTTGAATTGAGTAATTGGCCAACAGGATACAGTTCCATGTAGTTTTTTCCTATTGGACCCGCAAATGTGTCTGGGCCACTTGTAGCACCATCGAGACCTGCAAACACATGTCCCAAAGGCAATTCATTAGCTGTAGCCTATGTAGCAGACATACTGTCCATTAAAATGGCTTATTCAGCAACTCTTCCAGGCCTCGAATGCATCCGTTGTGTTTTCCTGTCATTGATACAGTGCCATCAGTACCAACAACTGCCAGTTTATTTTGCAATTCTGTACCTTGTAATGAATTGAATAGATGTTGAGCTATGGTTCTGCCCTTGCCATCTTCAGGTGAAAAGTGGGTGAGGTAATAACTCCCCGGCTCGCCAACTGCAGTATAGTGTTCTTCCAATTGAACAGATCTGTAGTGCTTTTCGTTTGGACCTTGCACAACCGTTTGTGTTGTATCTTTACGTCCATCAAAGTATAGACCATTCACTATACTGAAATTTTGTTGCTCTTCTTGCGTAGTTCCTCCCTGCATCTTTCACATTAGGTATTACCAGTGTGTTACTATATCTTGTACAACATATCAGGTTTTTTTTTCAAAAAACTTATGACAGATCACAATTTGTCAGAAAAAATGCTGAATTTTAACAAAAATGTGTGTATATTTTGGTTTTTTGGCTATAACTCGTTTTGTATCGTAAATAGAGCAAACTTTCTTCTTAGGACAGATAGAAACATGATGTTTTGGCAGCTTTTGAGCTATATATCATGACTCTACGACCAGTGGTTACCGAGATAGACAATTTTACCCCCTCGCGCACATAAATTGGGGGGTTGCCGGCTGGAAAATGAGGGCAACCCCCTAAAGTCAATTTTTAATGAAGTTTTAGGTCATTTGTCGGGATTTAAGAACCCCGTTTTTTTCAATTTAAACAAAAAACTTTTTTCACTCCACCCTACTCATCGCCAGTCGTTGGTTCAAGAAAAATAGAAGAAGGAACGTGGTTTGTAAGGTAGGATGTGAAGTTGTTATCGTTGGCAAGCGAAACGCTGTCAGAGATCTCTTTTCCAACGTTGCAGAAGAATTTATTGAATTGGTTCGCCATTTCGATGGGTTTGTTTGATGACACTCCATCAATATTAATGGAATTGATTGTTTGCTTTGATTTTTGTTTATTTGGCAGCAGTGAGTTAATGACTTCCCAAACTTTACGTGGGGAAGATTTGTTCAGTTCAATTTCCGAATGTATATAATTTTGCTTGGAAATGTATTTCAATTTAGTGAGCTTATTTGCGTATTTTTTGTACTCTAGCCTGTCTGTTTGATTCCCTTTCAGGTAGTGCGATTGGTACATTTTTTGCTTATTTTTAATTGAAGTAAACAACCCACTGGTAATCCACGGCTTCCTTTTTAACTTGCACATTTTCCTTGACATTTTTTTCAGTGGAGCGTATTTGTCAATTGCGTTTTTTAAAATCTGTAATAGTTCGCTATATTTATAATCCAGTTCCTGAGGTTGTAATGATTTAATACCCAACAGAAACGTGCCTAGTTGGGAGTTCAAGTCCTCAATGAAGGAAGCCGAATCAAGGTTACGCTTGTCTCTGTAGAAACGAGGTTTGTGTTGATGCGAGTTGTCAACATGGGAAATTATACAAAAAGTAGGGTAATGATCAGAGATGTCAGACTTAATTATTCCAGGTAATACGGAATGAGAAACATCGTTCGATAAAATGTGATCAATTAGTGTTGACGATTTATCAGTAACTCTTGTTGGCTGAGTAATTATAGGGCAAGTACCATTGCTGTTAAGCATATTTAGATAATTTGTGACCTGTGAAGGGAGAACGTCATTTAAAATATTGATATTGAAATCACCTAATATATAGTAGGTTTGATTCATTTTGTTTAAGTTACTTAGCACACTGTCCAGAGCATCAACAAAACGTTGGATATTGGTGTTTGGGTGACGGTATACTACGCCAATTTTCATGTTAGCGCTTGTTGTGGTGTTACTTATATTAACAAATAAGCTTTCACAGTCAACACAAGGCACTTCAAAAGGTTTCAAGGGTGTGATATTATATTTGTCTAATGCGTAAATCAAAACTCCACCTGCAGAATTAATGGAGTTAACGTATTTATACTCGTACCCAGGTAGAGTAATATTTGACAGAGGAGTGACTTTAATTCGAGTTTCAGTTATGCAAATAACATCAGGAAGTTTGTCGAAGTTAGCAAGAAAATCGTACAAAGAGTCTAATTTTTTTTGTAATGACCTGATATTTACATGAATAACAAATAATGATGCACTACGAATTGTCTCAAAAGTAGGAGAGTTGATGTTGTGGTATTCGCAGTTATTGAAGTTGCGAGTTAGTGACCGATTAAGAGAATCGCATAGATAGAACGCATTTTCTGCGTCTGAATCAAGAGCAGCAGCCCGACTCGAGGACACATGGGTCTCTGAAATGTCATTATTGGTACAGTTAATTACGAGATATGTGGATCAGCACAGTTTGACGCGGTAATCAGCACGCAGGGTTTATTCAAGATATGAAAAGCACGCAAAAGAATAGCATCACGTGGCATCGCGGAAGGCCAAATGTTGAATTGAATTATCACTAATAATCCACGCAGATGCATGAGTGAAAGACATTAGACAAATAACAAGCAAACAAATGATAAGGTTTTGTAAAAAATTAAATGTTACTATTAACAAAAATCAACACAGAGAGAGCAGAAGTTAATCACAGTTCGCAGGCAAGTATGCATAAGGCTATTCATGCCAGGGTAATGGAACATAAAGAAGTAGGCTATAGTACACATTCGTGTCTACAAAACTAGGTCGTTGAATGAAATGTCCGAAGTATTCAAGCCAGTCAAATAGCCAAATAGCCCGGAGCCGGTCAAATAGCCACTGCCTAATAAATATTATTCATTTGTTCAAATAATAATAATATTTATTTGCATCAGACAAAGCTGTCCATATCCAAAACAACGAAATAATACACAAACTGCAAACATCGAACAACAACAACGAAAAACAACGAATAATACACAAACTGCAAATGCACAAAATCTCACTAAATATGCTATCAACTGTTACAAGTTTACAGACAATGGTACGGTAGTGTTACAAGTTAGAAGAACTGAAAGTATTCAGAACGATAAAAACAATCAGATGACATGGCAGCCATCAAAACTAAATAATAGAATACATAGAATTATTATACTGAAGACGGTAATTTGATTTACGATGGCAGTCGGACCTCATCAAGGAGGCAACAATAGAGTTAGACGATACTTCACATCTTCCAACAAAAGAAAAAACATATTTCCGAAGGAATGCATCAAATGTTATGATGGTGCACAAGACTTGATGTTCATTGTTCACGTACGCTATAATGTTAAGGCAAATTGTGTAAAATTCTAAATTCTATTGTGTAAAAATTGTAAAGTGTAAAAATTGTATATAAAAGTGTAAAATTCTAAAATTGTGTAAAATTCTAAATAAAGCAGAAATCCTGTTATTAGCAGAATGAAAACTAAGTGGATTACCCATATACTTTTTAATTGTTTTATTTATGTAAAATCTGTCACTTGTCTCAAATAAAACAGTTTTTATACCAGAAAATGCTTCACACATAAAACCTAGGCAAGGTATTGATGTCATAGGTAATTCTGTAGTTTTAACGTACTAATCATTCTTATACTTTTAGTACTATTTATGTATAACTATATAATGCATTTGACCATTAATTCATAAAATGGTTAACACTTGCTATGTACCCGGATGTACAACTGGACAGCTGGATATAAATCAAGTAGCGAGGTTAAAACTTCTCTGTTCAAATTTCCCAATGATGTTGAACTGAGGAAAAATGGGTGCGAGCAATACCATGAAAAAATTGGAAGTTGATTGCTTGATTTTGATATTCCAACTTCTTGCTTTGAACACATTTTGGAACACTCATGCAAGCCATGTTTTTCTGACACATGCTCTCAGTAAGTCAAAAAGTATGTTTACAGTATTTTTTGTTAATCTAAGTAACTGAAGTTACTTTGTTTTATTTCTTTACAAAACTACGCAACAATTAAATATCGAACGTTTTCGACATCACAAGATGTCCTCTTCAGGAATAACATACATACAACTTCAGGAATAACATACATAAAGTTGTATGTATGTTATTCCTGAAGAGGACATCTTGTGATGTCGAAAACGTTCGATATTTAATTGTTGCGTAGTTTTGTGTTTTTGTAAATATAATAATCTTTAAATATGCTAAACTTGATAACGTTGCTCGGCTTCGTATGCCTATGGTTCAATATATATCTTGGTTAAATACACAAACCGTTTTATCGCATGAGATTCTTGAATACTAAACCATAACACAATTGGATAATCGCATGTATCATAAAAAATTTGACAATTGGACTATGCAATTATCCGGTTTTGTCTATTTTATATTGTAATCTAATATGCTTGTTTGCAATATAAAGAAATATGCTTGCTTATCAATTTTGCATGACTGTCATTTACATTAACTTCAGTGTTCTTGAAAGTTGCAATGTATTAACTCTTAAACATATGACACATTTTAAGACATTTTCCATGAATCAACTAGTCGAGGATTGGAATTTTATGCTGAGGATCACCCATCTTTTCTTGAAACCGCTCGATTTATCAAAATGGTGGAGAATTTGTGGAAAGTGATGTTTGTGAAACATCAGTTTAAAGGTTAGAGCAACTTCACATAAATATTATATAACATTTTGCTGCAAAGGCACACATGAAGAAGTATATTTGTTTATTCTTAATTGTTTAATTATTTGTGGAGACTGAAGCTTTCTGGCATGTTACCTCCAAGATTTGTATGACTGATTACAAAGAAAAAATATACATATTAGAACACATTATCTTCATAAAGTACTGTCATTACCCAAAGATTATGCTTATGCCGAAATTAGTTGAAGCTTCTTAGATAGATACTACATTTACTCAATGTTTCAGGTAATAAAATACAAGATGATGCTGTCTTTATTACTTCAACAAGAAGCTTTGCTAGCTGGAGCCAAATTGTCATCCTTAAATTTCCCAGCAATTACAGCAACAAAAGTTGCATTGTCAGTAACTTGGCTGGTTGATTTTTTTAGGATTGTGACATTAGATGACCTATCCACATCTGACATGAATGTGGCATACTATGTTGCTGGGTATATTGACAGAAGCATTTGTCCTCGTAGGAAATGTAATGCTTGCAAGGAACTTCTTGTTGCCGGTCAAGATGACACTTTAGTGGAAGAAAGCAATGAGTGTTGCAAGCTTCTTGCTTTAGCTGATCGTGGTGGTTTATCCAAGCCAACAGAACTATGTTTTATTGTAACCTCTCTTGCAGTGCACCATTATTATGCTGTGTTATTAGAGTGTTAGAGTGGAAAATTAAAAGGAATTTAAAAGGAGGACTGTTCACTATTGGAAATCAACGTAATATTTTTGTTTCCGCTCTCACGGAATGCGCAGTGTCTCAGTTTAATTACCTTCTTGTCATCGTATCTTTAAAGTGTGATTCTGGTCATGCAAGCTTTAAAATGATTGTAGAAACTGCTTTCAATTGTGTCGCAAAGAATGAACTTAACGTTTTGAAGACATTAAAAAAGATTTGGTTGCCAGTTCATCGCGAAAAATTCAAAAACTACCTTCAAAAAACTAACTGTAAGCAATCATTAAATATATATTGAGAAGAGGTTGCTTGGTTATAGAAGAACCATATTTATTATACATTGTGTAATTGTTTACTTATGTTATGTACATGACAATGTTTGATATGTGAATATTGTTTATAATGCTCTGGTATGTGAAATGTATGCAACATAGCTTTATATAGCCTGTAGCATACAATATGCATAGGCCTATGTCAGTTTATTAATAAATGTCATATAAGCGTTTTGATACATTTATTACTTTATTAGAACGTTGTTGCCATTCTTTAGTGACAATACATTCATATGTTCAAAATTGATGGTGCTGTTCGATGTGACTGCGTATCTACTTAAATTGTGCAGTGACCCTTCTAGTGTTGGCGGATAAGCGGAGTTTCGCGTCCCGTAATATAAAGTCCCTAGTTATGATGCAGATTGCAGAATGAGGAGTTTTACGGAAAGAGGAATTTACTAAAGCGGATAGGCCAGGCTTTGCCGCTTTGGCCGTGTTCGACTACTAAACGAAAAGTTTTATAAAAAATGTCCACTTACGAAATTGTATTTGTAGCCTACGCTACTGTATTGTTTCCTGTTATGTTTTTTCAACATTTATAGACTTAATGTTTTGCAACATTCCATTTTTCACTTGTGTGTGCATTGAAGCCATTAGTGAAGTCAGGTGAATTGATTTTGTTTCAATAGCGCCACAAAAAACAAACAATTCAATTTATTTTTCTTTGTCGGAAAACAACAGCAATGAAAAAATTACAAATAGTAAACGGGAACAAAACCAACAAAAACAAGCAGGTTAATAGATAAGTAAAAACAATGCATTGCAAGTTATAGCTGTTGGTTAGATCAACGAGATATAACACAATGAGTGGAAACTCCTCTTTTTGCTCCGTTTTACGTGTCGGCCGTCACGCTTCACTACAGACACTTGCGCAGTAGTTTAAACGGACATCACAAGAGTTTTAGATGGGATGTTCCTTCGATTTTATGTGCGTTGAGCTCTACCACTGAGCTATCTCACCGCCTAAGGTGCTTGGCTAATTAGTAATATAGTTTTGTACCATGGGTAAGGTGCTATCCACATTCCACATGTTAGGCTATTTTCAACCTATTATTTAACATTATGTTATTGTCAGAAGCCTAAAATTAAACTCTAGTGCAGCCCTAACAAAATTCGACTGAGTAAAGTTTGTTGCACAGTAGCCTTGATGTAAAATCACTGGTATTGCCCACAACACTAATTCGGCGCTCGCTAAAAGCGGCCACTCCATGAAAAGTACCTTATGAAAAATGACGTTCCATGAAAAAAACCGTAGTCTAAAGCAATGGGAAGGCGTAGCACTACAACATAAAGTACTTTCATTTACATTTTATTGTAAAACAACGAGCAATATTCCGTACATTAGTGTCTTTACTGTAACGCTTTACGCAGACTGATGTTGTTTTTCTGAACATCACCAATGACTTTGAGCTTTAAAATCTTCGTTTTTTGATAGGTACGAATTTTAAAATATAGCTTGCAAGTTGCAAATGTGGTTTACAATATATGACACAATGTCCCAGTCGTTGGTTAATAAATACAAACTGTTTATATCAATCTCCTTAAACACAGTCTGCATTGTATTACAAAAGCTGAAATGTTTTCGAAAATCCACTTCCAGCCTCAGCAAAATTTTTATCAGACTAGGACTTGGCTTCAGTAATGTTCCGTATTCGTCGTTTTGTAGTGTGTCAATCATAGATGAACCCGCTGTGCAACTGGTGTCACTTTCTAGTTTAGACAACATGCCTTGTTGTTCATCTGTGGCACTGCGCTTCAATTTTCGTAACACGTATCCCCCAATATATTCTATTATGTGTATTTCATCAGTTGTAAGCACCGTATTAGTCGTTTGTTGTTGTTGTGAAACTTTGCTATTTTCATCTCTGAAATGTAAATTTCAAAACGTTAATGTTTGTGTATTGAACATAGATGCTGGCAAGAGTATTTTGACATGATTGAAATAAATGTAAATCACTGTTGATAAGCTACATTGGTTAAACAAGCTATAGCATCGGTATAGAATGAAAATGCCACTATATGTTTGGTTTTTACCTCAAAAACACATCAAACAATTTTCTTGTTTGCTCCACTGCTTCCATACGTTGAAGTTTTCCGTGAAATAAACCTGGGATCACTTCAATTGCATCACAGCTAAACTTGTGAAAAAGTTCGCTCCCATTTGTGGTGGATTCGAATGCACGAATGTAATATTGAAGAGCTGCATCAGTGAAGTTATCAAGTGAACCACCAATTTGTAACCACATCTTCTGTACTGTTGATTCAGACACTAAAAAAATACAAAGTGTGTAATGAATACTACATGTAGTGGCGGATGTCCCGGTAGCACCTTTTGAAAGTGTACCACAATACGTTTCCTAAAAGGAAACTTGTCAACAAATTCCCAAATCAAAGACATCTTAACCAAAATAGAGGATTCAAACCAACGACCTCCAGTCTTCTGGCCAATAGCATACTCTCTACGCCATGTTGGTTGGTCGAAAACTCGATCTTAGCAACTATATTATTACTATCCTTTTCCCTAACCCTCTGATTGGTCCATTCCCTCTATACACCTATGTAATGGTACATTTTGGAAAATGCGTCCCGGTAGCTTATGTTTCCATTATATATTTGTGTAATGACGCTATTCAGTAGAATCAGGGCTCCCGAGAGGGGGTCAGGGGGACCAATGCCCCCTCTGCAAACGAAAACGCGATATATGATGTCTTAGTTGCAACCTGAAGGAGGTATGGGCCTCCGTTTCAAGAAATTAGGGGCCTCATTTTGCTATTTTGACGTCTGGAATGTGGTCTAACAATTTCCCCTTTTTACGTCGATTCGACGTAAGTAGGTGTTGAATAGATGCAATATTTGCGATATGTTTTAATTTGGCAGACTGGATATGCCTACCACAGCAATTGTTACACACAAGTGGCTGACTGCAGTCAGATTTTAACGTTGATCCGTCGTCGCCAGACGTAGAAACGATGTGTAAATGGACGATTCAGGCTATAAAGTTGTCTTGCCGGTCTACAGGCAGGTAATATGCGGAACTGTAGTACCATACCTTTTCTGGTGTTATTACATGTGTTTCCAGCGTGCTTTGACTTGACATGAAAACGCAATCCCCCGTTGGTTTTGTAAGTTTTCGGACATAAGTGACATCTGCAAAAATACCGGATAATATATCCAAACAATTTTATTCAGCTTTCAACACACAACTGCACAATTTGATTAGAGGTGCGAGGTCCTTTGAAACGCTTTCTTACCCAAATTCACGTTGCACTGTAGACGCGCTCGTTCTTCTTCTTCTTCGTTTGAACCTTCTTCGCCACTCCAAGGGTCGAGGGGCTCTGCCTTTTACCACCCTTGGGCAGTGGCGGCGACGCGGTCTAGATGTTTGGGCAGGTGTCGAGCAGCCATTCAATTGATTTGTCATCCAGTTCACGCAGACCACGCACACCATTTGGCGCATGGTAGATGGCGCAATTGAAATGGGAATACTTTGAAATTCTTCATCTTCGATTATTTCCACAAGATACTCGACGGTTAAATTATCAGAACTGTTTTCCATTGCACTGTTATAAAAAGCCAAACTTCTTCTAGCCCTGTTGGTTGTTTATAGCTGGATAAGATAAACTTTGATAACCATATAGCCTACAGTCAGTCGTTTTGTATCGTATTTCGTAGACCTTTGCTACCCTATACTAATTTAATATTGTTGTTAGCAAGAGCCTATGTATTTACCCTGCTTATTGACCCGTAACATCCTGATTAACCTACTTCAAAATTTCACACAATAATCTGAAAAGACAAGCGGTAACGAAAATAAACTTTTAAACCACCTAACAATAATACTATGGTCGGAACAGTCCAATTGCTTCGTGGTATTCGCCGTCACTTTAGCCTTGCTTTAGTGCATTCTTAGCACGCCGTACACCCGTACGGTCGCAGTCTGTAGCCTTCTATGTGCAAGCAGTGAACCATGAAACGAACGACGTAGAGAAACGAGAGAGATAAAAGAGAAACACTAAGAGAAGAGTGAGTTTCCACTCATTGTGTTATATCTCGTTGGTTAGATTATGGCGCAGTACCAACTTAAAAATGAACAAAATTTTGAATGAAATGCGTAGTTTCAAGTATTTTTCGATCATTGTAGATGCTACTTCAGATATTTCTCATCGAGAAAAAGTAATTCTCGTAGTCTGATGCAAATAAATAAATAAAAATAAAATAAGGTAGGCTATGTTAAACTACTCCAAGACGTAAAATATGATGCTGTTAAGCCTACTGATTTCTGTAGTTGTTATTGATATTTTAAATTTATAAAAAAAAATTATTGAGATGTTGCGACCGTGCCATACTTTAAACTGATTGTCCTGCTTTGGTATCATGCCCGTAATAACGTCCGTGTTTTGTCGCTTCTACCTGTTTCTGCTATGTTTGTCATATATTGTTTTTTCGTTGTGATGGTCAGAAATAAAAACAATCTGAACTGATATTGAAGAGTTTCTATTGTTTTAACTTGAAAAGTAGTGCTGCTGCCTTTGGCTAAGCATGTAGCCTACTGTATTTTTGCTTGGCCAACTTGCATATTGATCCAACATGTTTGGAAATGTAAAAGATGTTCAAACAAAACTACAGAAAGTAAATAGTCTTGCCTATCTTCTGCTTTTGGATGTCATTGCTTAAATTCAGTTAGAGTTCACTAAAAAAAAATATATTGATTGCTTTCAAAAAAACTTTCAAATATTTTTGTTGCTTTGAGAAATTTTTACGTAAACTGGTAGGCTACCTTCAAGGGTAGAGTTGAAAATGTAGTTTAAGGGCACTTAAATTTGTAAAGAATTGTTTACGATTTGACATGACTCAAAACCGATTGAACAATTGTGGATCAAATCAGACGGTGCAAAATCTTCTTCACCTGTACTAAAATTACCAGCTACAAGGGATAGCCTATTCTCAGTCTCAGCAGCCCTAGATGCCCAGTTGCCCACACTGCGAATCCAACATTCAGGACGACGATCTCCTGGACAAGAATTGCCCAACCACCAAAGTCAGAGGCGGATAAGGAGCAGCAAAGACTACTCATGTGACGGCATTATTAAACACTGGTTAAACGTTAAAGTGTCAAAGGCACCGCATATGAGATGTAGCCTACAAACCATACGATGCTAGGCCTACTACAATTTTTTCTAAAAATAGTGAGCAACAATGGCAATTTTGCTGCAAGTGTAGTCGAATGATTTTGTTAATTTCATATTGAACAAAGTTTGTTTTTTTCATATCGATACATTGTTAAAATCTAAATTTTAAACAAAAAATTTAACTTCACGCTGAGTAAAGTAGGCCAAGTTCAGCTAAAAACATATGATGCAGCGCATGATAAAATTCGTTGCTTTTATTTTTGCTAAAAAAATTTTTTTTGGGGCCCATTTTTCTTATTGTTTTCCGACCAGTCCTGACTTCTTTCGGAGGCTCTGGTCCAGAGCTTCCGACTGTCTCTTTTGCAAGATCACGGGCAGGATATTAAAAAAAAATGCCTGAATGAATTTTAAGAAGGTAGATAATTTAGGCCAGGGGTGACGAATCTTTTTGCGGTCGAGGTCCATTTGTCAATTACACACGAGTTATCGGGCCACACAACTTTTTAATCGTAACCTACTATGAAATCTTTTAGAAACGACTCAAGATATTAGCCTATTCACTAAAAGTAACAAACGGCAGATGAAAGTAATAAAACCCACACAGTTGAAATTATCTTACGCAAAATCGAAACATACAACAATAAAAAATAAAAACAGATCAACTTGAGGAAAAAGGATAGAGCAACAGTAGCCTACTTGCATAGGGCTATCATATGTCCTCTTTTAAGAGGATTTGTCCTCTTTTTTTGAAGAAAAATAAATTGTCCTACGAGGAGACTTTTTAGTAATTTCCAACCATTTCTGTGCCATTGCAACGTGTTGATTTATAGGTTTTCAAAAAAACATTGGCGTAGCCTACTATTTGATCTGTTGTTCTAAACAATTCTACACGTTCATTTAAACACTACATTGCTTTGCGATTGTCGTAGGTAGCCAAATGGTCAGCGATGAATCAGTGCCGGTCTTTGGAGTGTGCGAACTGTGCGATCGCACAGGGCCCGTAATTTACTCAGAAAATGCAGTAATTTTTGTCGTTTCCAATGGAAAAATTCAACAAGTGAATTCCACGAAGGAATTAGCAACAAGAAAACATAGAATAACAACACCTATTTCGTCCCTGAACATTTCGTACCCTGAAAAGATTGAGAAAAAAACAACTTTTAGCCGAAGTCGCTGATCGGAGTTGCCGCAAACATTTCAAAATTTCTCTCGATTTTTTCAGGGGGCGAAATAGGTCAAAATTCGACTTTGTTAACAGCGGACAAACATGTCCGGTCTGAGCAGCTATCTCGGCGGAAAAATTAGCTCTCATGGCGGACACACCATATTTAACTTCGATTGTCATGCTTAATCACTTTATGTTGATAATTCTTAACTCTGAAAGGCCTTCATCAGACCAGACCATTGAAAAGTCAAAGCGCCCTGTAGATGCCCAATACACAACA
Source organism: Aplidium turbinatum (assembly GCF_918807975.1). Lineage (NCBI taxonomy): Eukaryota > Metazoa > Chordata > Ascidiacea > Aplousobranchia > Polyclinidae > Aplidium > Aplidium turbinatum. The sequence continues at coordinate 15,378,539 of NC_137480.1, read as the reverse complement.
TAACTGATCAACTTCCACCGAACAAGGTCGTGTGGCTTCTTGCGTCACAATGCTCTGGGCAGGAGTCGGGAAACTTCTGCACTAACGTTACTGTTTTCTGCTGTGCAAAGTTTCACTAGGCGTTTATCCTTAGGTTTATTTTTGCGTGTCATGTGAGCGAAAGTGATAGAGAGCAAGTACTGTAGGTTCATCGTATCCATTCTCACTTATAGAATTTTTCCTGGGCTTTTTCTTTCTTACTGTAATACCAAAACTTAGCCTACTCGTATAAATTAATTTTGTAACCAACCTTGCCTTATCAATATTACCCGGAGATCAAAGCCAGACATTGTGATGTAACACTTGAACTAAATTGCGCGGATTAGTGTAGAAGTAGGTAGGCTACTCCCATCCATTCTTAGCGAAGAATTCAGCGTGATTATGCTGATTCAATGTCATCAAACGTTGAAGCAACCTAAAAATCCAAGGCTTTTCTGCTTAAATGGAAGCTAAGGGATACAGTATTAACATTTTATAGATGCGCCCTAGAATGTGCTGGAAAATATACTCTCTCAACCAGGGGCTCTATCCACTTTTAGAATTCGGGGGGGTGATTTTTGGACAGTGGACTAAGATCGTCATAGTCATTTCAACTTCTGGGGGGCTGCGCCCCCCAGACCCCCCATTGCAGCATCAGCTTCTTTCTGATCGAAGCATAGGGTTTTCAAGTCGTTTCACAAAGTATGTTTCGGAAAGGGCCTTTTTGGGTAAGCAAACTGGTAGTCACTTAACAAGAAATATTTCTGGCACTGCAAATGAAAACTCGAACCAATCATAAACTACGTTTTTCGTGACGTGAAAAAGGGCGAAAAGAAGATGATACAAAGCAAATCAAGTGCTGGATTTTCTATCAGCTGTTTGTTTGTTTGTTTATTTGTTTTTCATATTTTTACCCTGCATTGCGAGAAAGCGGACTTGAGCGCTATGCATCGATGTACGCCTTCTGACGTACACCTGACCCACGCTGCAGCCGACGACAATGTCTGTTTCCGGTTGTCTACTCTACTTATGACTTAAATTTGGTACTACCCATTACTCGAAATCGATCACTGAGTAGAGGCAATTATACTCATAGTGAAGTTTCTTCCCCAGAGAAACAACAGCAAGTGCGGGGGGTGGAGTCGAACATGCAGGCTCTCGATTGCGAGCCCAACACGCTAACCACTCGGCCACTGCTGCCGACTAAGTTGGCAGCTGGTTGGCTTTTTAGGGGTTAGGGCTACAAAGTAGTCATTTCATTGACGTGGGTTCGATTCTCACAACTGCTATTGCTCTTTTTTCTTCTGTAATTACCAAATAAAGTTCAAAGTAAAGATTAACTCTCTGGCTAAGTGCGAGAAAGTCACAATTGGACGGTAGCCTGAGGGGGGTGATCACCCCCCTCACCCCCCCTTAGATAGAGCCCATGTCTCAACCATTGTTCGTGCTATGCAATCACGTCAGGGTTAGAAATGTTTAAGGATTCAACTTATTTCGTACCAGGGTTAGGGTACGAAATCGGGATGCGAATTGTTCAGGGGACGAAATAGGTTGCATCCAGACTCAACATAGACACATAACGTTTAAGTTATTTTGGCAGCCGATTGTAGCATCGAATAGACAGCGATAGACACGTGTTTCGCCCATGAGGCTGGGCTCATCAGTATCGCACCGTAGTGTTAAACTGTTTTATTTGCATCAACAGCGCACGGGTACAAATAATTGACACGACGAGAGAGCACAAACAAACATAGCCAGGTCGAAGACTTTAAGAAACCGGCCTGCCACACCCCGCGGCGGCGGGGAGCGGCGTGATTTATGGGGTGACGATGCACCCGGAGGGTTAAGTCCACCAGCTTAGGTCGCGAGGGCCAGGCTGGGGAGTCGAGGTACCTGTGGAGGGAGAGTGTGGATCGAAAAACTATATGGCCCGTCCGCAAATTTAGAATGGCGGAGCGGGCCAGGGAGACAGGCTCTTTCTGCATAGCCCAGAAAGAAGCCCTGCGACGAACCGGGCGACCCGTCGTGTGTGGACGCTGGAACCGGCAGTAATTGACCGCCGGGCAGCGCCCACGTCTCCTTCACGCGTCCTCGCGCAGGTACTTTGACTCTTATACCCGGTCTGCCAGTAGGCAGAGCGGATAAAATTGGGGTCTCCCACGAGGAAGAGAGTCGAACCATTTAAGGATAATTTGGCTCTCGTGGCAGACGAATATTCAATAAAAATGTGGAGCAGAGGCTCGATGAATCAATATACTGTAATCAAAAAAAAAAAAAAATATATATATATATAGGTGGGAGTGTAATTAATACTCACTGGAGAAGAGTAAGCTTTCATTCGGCGAGCACGGATGTGCACTGGCCAGACGTTGAGGCAGGTTCGCCCAGCTGGGTCGGGGAGGCTAGCGATCGAAACCAGAGGCACTGATAGGCTGCATTACCGGTAAAAATAGAAAATTGGGGTAGAAGTTTTGAGGCTGCATCGAGTTGATCAGGGGATCGTGTTGATCAATGCATTGAAAGCGGAGCGATGTTGATCCGAGCGGGCAAGAACAGCGTTACAAGGCGAAAGCAGCGTATGACAGTTCGAAACAATTGATTGATTAGTACATAGAGAATCTAGTGAGGATTGAAATTGCTTAATTGCTATTAAACCAGTCTCAAGTCACAATGTACATGAGGTATTTTATTTCCTTCCTTTTTACTTTAGAATGGTTGTTTTTGAAGAGACTGGAGTATCATATAAAAGAAATGGCGCAGGTTTATAGAAATAAGGTGATGACATAAGGTGATCAATTTTAAGCCAATATTGTTATAAGGTTATAACGTCTAAACGGTTTGCTGTCTTGCACGCCCGGATACTTACTGCAACGTTATTGGGGAATAAGTTTCTGATCGCTGATGTCGTCTTTTCTATGACGTAGCCCCTCCACAAGTGAGCCCGGCGTTCCAAGCTTTCCAGACGCGGAAGGATCCTTTGATTGAGAGGGAAGCCACTTTTCTAGCCACCTCTGCTACCCCACGAGTAGGAACGCCCAAGGCCGTCAGAGCTCGAGAGCTCATCGGGGCATAGCTCCCGAGGGAGCCTACGACGAACGGAAGTGACAGGACGTCCCTGCAAGGGCGCTTCCTGTCTTCCTTTATGTTGACACATAACTCGCCGTACTTGTCGTGTTTCCTGTCGGCGGCTTTTCGAAGAGAATCCGCGCCGTTGTCGAACGGACATGTGACGTCACATACGACCGTGACACCGTCAGGGCGTTGCAGGACGATGTCAGGACGCAGATCGGCACCGCCCGCTTCCACGTGCTGTGGAACCGTACTATCTATGGAAAGCCCGGGTTGCCATTCGGCAGGCACATGCCCCACGATCTCCCTTAATACCGAATTGTGTCGTTCCGTGATGACAGTCATCACGGTAGGGCAGTGATTCAATATGTGGGGGAGAGTCTCTTCCGCTTTCCCACACGCACGACACATGGAAGGTAGGTAACGGCGGCCATGGCTTGGTTTTGATTCAAGTGGCATTAGATTCAATCTAGCTTTGTACGCAAATACTCGGTCCGCGTGATCCAGGAGCTCCGGGTGCCGGGTCCAGGAATTTGAAAATCCGGACAGGCAGTGGGCACTGACCGTCTTGCCTTGGTCAGGTTTGGATTCCCACTGTCTCCTCCACCACAAGTCATTGTGTTGATGGAGGGTCGGCACCACTTTTTTCCTTATAGGAGGGGTGATTGTGGAGCTCCCCGCGGCCAACTCAAGGCCGCCATCCGGGCGGGCGGACCAACGTACGTTCAGGCGACGGGTGGCCGCCGGGACACGGCCCCACAGGCTCTCGCCTGTAGGGCACGGTTTAGGACGGGCGCCGTCAGGAGGGGGGTCACTATTCAGATAACTGGCCAGGTGGTCAGTCGTGGGATCTGGAGTGCCGAACCTCAGACAGGCATGACGCCTAAGCTGCCCGAGAGCGACGGCAGAGACAATGCTGTCAGGTGACGTCAGCATCTTGAAAGCATGAGCTAGCGAAAGCGTGTCACTTTCGCGACACAAGTTCGTGATGCCCAAACCTCCCAATGCAGGCTTACAGTAAAAGAACGCGCTGCAGGCCCACTTGGGAAGACGCCACGCCACCTTCAAACACCGCAAAACCAGTCGGTCAAGCTTCAGAAGCTCATACTGTCTAAAGCGCCGCACTCGCAGATGGTATGACGCGGACGGGAGAATGATGGAAGTGAGTGCCAGAAGTTTCTGGCTTGGGGTAAGAAAGGATTTCATCAATAAGGAAATGTGCTTCTCCAGAGTGGAGATGAAGGGTTGGGTTAGGGATGCGTCCGAGGCGTAACCGGTTCGAGCGCCGAGGTATTTATACGTCTCGCCTTTGGGGATGACTCGAATTTTCTCCCCGGCAAGGGAGAAAGGTTTCGGGTCGACCCGCAGACGGGACGCCGACACTTTCCCATAGGAAAGGGTGCCACACTTGCGTGGGTTGAACCGTAGCCCGGACCAGGAAGAGAAGGGTTCAGTAGCAGATAGAAGAGAGATCATCTGCTCGCGATCGGAAGAAACGAGACAGATGTCGTCCGCATAAGCCATACAACGCACTTTGATGTCGTCTTCTTTGGCAGGAAGGTTGTAGCCGCAATCCGTTTTGTCACGGACGCCCCTGAGGAGCACCTCGATGACCAAATTGAATAGCAGCCCAGACAACGGGCAGCCCTGACGGACTCCCCGCCCCACAGGGATACGGTCGGTTTCACCATTGCCGCAGCGGACGGTGCAGGTGTTGTCGACGTATATGTCGGAGATGCACTCAATAAGGTCTGTGGGGGCGTCGAAATGACGCAGGACCTCGGCTATGCATTCGTGCCGGACACTGCCAAAGGCGTTTCGAATGTCCAGAAACGCAACCGACACAGGCCTTTTGCGTGACTGTGCATCCGAGAGGATGGTGTCGAGCATGAACACATGCTCATAGACGCCCTCTGTGGGCATGAATCCCTTTTGCTCTCGGCTGATAACATTCCCCTCCACCGCCCATCGCTGCAGGCGCCGGGCCAATACGGCGGCGTAGATTTTATAAATGTTTCGGCAGATGGAGATGGGCCGCCAGTTGCTGACGTCGTGCAGGTCACCCTCAGGGTCTTTACATATGAGTGTGATCCTGCTGGTTCTCCACTGGTCCGGTACACGACGGTTGATCCGGCAGGTCTCGAAAAGGCTGGCCAAGAGTCCCCCTCTTGGATCCAGGGTCTTCCAGAAACCGTAGGACAATCCGTCAGAACCAGGGGCGGAACCGACATCAAGCGACTGGAGGACCGCCTCCACCTCCCGCGCCGTAATGGGACCTTCACCGTCATCGACGGGGAAGAGGTTCACACTATCATGCTCGTAACGGTGGGAGTTCATCCACTCGGGCATCTGCGAGCAACTCCCAGCTTCAGGAGCGGTCATGTCGCGTCGAAATCTCTCCTCAATTTCTTGAGGTGGGATTTCGCAACGACGGTCACTGTTTTTTCCTTCAACGATCCGGCGAACTGTTCCCTTCGCGTCCCGTGAGAAGGCGGCTCGCAACCCCACGCCCCTACAATATCGGGCTCCGTTCCCGCGCGAACCCCCGCCGTCCGACCGAGGAGAACCCCCGTTCGAACGACGGCGAGCCGCGCGAGCCCGGGCGCCACGATTGAAGCGTGGTTTGCGAGGACGTGTCCTCTTGGGCGGCGAAGTGCCAGCGGTCCACTCTTCCAATTCAATGCAGAACCGGTCGAAATTTATGCCACCCGCTAAAGTAAGGTTCACTAAACTGCAAAGAGCCCGCCTGGAGCTTTTCGTCTTACTTTCCCTGACTGGTTCAACAGGGTCTTGGATGGATCGTTGAATGTTGGGTGAGATGGACATCCCTGGGGTAGTCTGTGGGAGTCCGGAGTCAATCGTGGCTTGGTTGCATGTCATGGTGTCACTTCGGGGTTGAGTCAAGGTTTGGGAAGAGATAGTTGGCAGGAATTTAGAGTGGGTGGTTTGGGTAGGTGGGATAAAAGGTTGGGCTTCAGCAGACAGCGTCGAGGTACAAGGTTGTATAGGACAGATGGGAGCAGGATTAAAGGGTAAGGAGGAGTGAGATGAATAGCGCTGAAGAGAATTAGGAGAAAAGGTTTGCATGGGCGGCTTGGAGGAGCTGATGGGGTCCCCAGCTTCAGCTCCGGTGGTAGCCGTCAGAGGCAGAGAAGAAGAAGGGCGCGAAGCCGGCTTGGATAAACCGAGCGAGTCCACTGCCACGGCTCCGGTGGAGGTCGGCTTGCGCAGAGGTACATGTAGAAAATGGTTCGCGCTAACAGTAGGGCCATAACAGTCCGTGGTCGGGCTATCGGGCAAAGAATTGGAGGAAGAGGAAAAAGATTCACTGTTCGACGAGTCAGACGAGTCGGAAGAGTCCCCACTTTCCGACCCAGGTCCGGCCGAAGACAGATGAGGAAGAAACAACACATCTAGGTCAGGCAAGCTGTCAGTGTCAGCAGGGCTGAGCGAAGTCTTGCCTGGATGAGATAGAACAGTACGGAAAAGTTCAGGCATAAAGTCAGGTGGGGGGGGCAAAGTGGGAGTGCTGTCTAGGCCTTGGCGCCAGAAGACTTGAGAACGGATGACAGAAGAAGGGGGAAGAGGGGATGACCCCTCGACCGATGCGCCTGCAGTCGAGGGCCGGCGCCTTCCACGCCTGACAACAGAGGTGTAGGAAAGCCCAGGCTTGGTCATCATAGGGGGTCTGGTTTGGCTCTCCGAGGGTGTCGGGTCATTGCTCAGCCAGGGAAGGCAGGTTGGCAATTGAAGGCCCTCGGGGCAGGATCGCCAATGCTCTTGGGCCCCATCCAGCTTGTAAGCTCGAGGGAGAACACGGCAGCACCTGCTGCAGGTGATCAGGAACTCGGCGCGCGAACCATGAAATGCTCGAATATGGTCCTGATACGCCTGCACATCTCGGTAAGGTTGAGATGCCCTCCTGCAAGTGGAGAAAGGACAGAGAAGGGGGAATAGATTGGGGAGGGTGAGGCGAATAGGGCAGACGGACTGCAGTCTATTCGACCTCGGGAAGGGTGACTCGAAATGGGTGGGGTAGCCACGATGTGGTGCGGAATTGCGGATCGGACACTCGTCACCGTGACGAAGTGACGAGTTCGCAAAAAGCAGTGAGTCTACCGGGGAGGCTTCACCATCTGGGTTGAATGAGTGACCACTCACAGAAACCTGCTTCCTCGTCGGCGAGCCTAAGCTAGTGGACTGAGAAGATGGAAGGGAGAAACCAACACCGGCCAGGTTATCTCTAAAAGTCTTCAAACCTGCACTACTTGAAAAGCGAGACATAATTCAAATGAAATAATTATAAAAAGCTGGTTATTACAAAGATTTAAAGTTTACGGCGACGTTTCTAAATTTAGAGATTTAAAAGTGACGATATAAGAACTGGTAGCAGATTGTGATGAAATTGAATTTAAAAACCAACGATTTACTAAAGATTTGGCTGATAAAAAGCAATTTACGTTGATTTAACGTTACAGGATAATATTATAATGTAAAAATGTTAGTGACAGATAAATAAACTAAAAAAAAAAATTTTAATTACGAATTGGTGGGAGGAATAAGAGGAAAATGATAAAGCTTTAAGAGCAATTGAATGAATGTACAATTGTGACGTCAGTTCGTAAACTTTACTCCAGCTAGCAGAGTGACCCTGCGACGATTAATAAAATACAACAATTAAATATAATATAATACGCCAATAGTCGTTACAATTGATTGGAAATAAATCAGTTAAATGGTTTCGGATCAACGATTAAGGATTCAGAATAAAACAATTAAAAGCGACACGTAATTCAAGCTTAAAAAGAGAGAATATGGAATTGAATTTGGGGAGCACTGGCAACACTAGGTTTTTTTTTTTAAATTGATGCTAAAAAGCTATGAAGAAAATAATCAAAATGGGTGGAATTTGGGTAATTAAATGGGCAAAATAACTTATTTTTACAAAAATTTGAAGACACAACAGGCTGGTTATACAAATTAACTAAAATTATTGAAATTGGTAAAAATTGAGAGACAATATTGGTACAGAGAAGATCAAAAATTAGGCTAGGATTTTTTTTTTTTAAATATTGCAACTGTTTTTGTTTTTAAATTTACAAATCAAGGTGGAAATAAAATTAAAATAAAACACAAATAATTACGGTTTTTAAAGTCTTTTTGTCCTTTCTTCTTAAGCTAAAAATACTGTCTTCGGGGTAAAGATGGAGAGTAACAAGACCGGGCTGGAATTGCGAATCCCGGTGCTTGTTAAGGGTGGGAAAGGTTAACAAGGGTAGAGGTTGGGTACTGAAGTCTTTTCCGTTGATTGGGTAGGGGTTGATTATTAAGCTAGTCTTCTTGGTTGATTGCAGATGAATTTTTCTTGAGCTTTTTTTTTAGTCTTTAATTTTTCCGAATGGCTGAAGACTGTGTAGGCTACTTTTGTACTTGTACTGGCAATTTTCTTTATCCAAAACTGTCTACTTTCCTGGCCAAGTTTGTTTTGCTTAATCGGCGTAAGCCAAAGAGCCTATCCTTATTGATACAGCGCTTCAACCATGCATGACCGCCGCTTTACCAGTCAGTTTAACTCTTGTCTTTGTGGAAAGAAAGAGCCAACAAAACCAGCAGGTGCCAGGGGTAGGTCAATGTGAAGAAAGGCGTTCTTCCCGGCTATCAGCACAAGGCTGATTACTCACTAGCACAGCGAGCTGCAGTGACGCTTCGCTAACCAGAACGGTGTAGCTTCCACGCCAGCCATTGAGACCTCCAATTAAACGTTTAAGTTATTTTGGCAGCCGATTGTAGCATCGAATAGACAGCGATAGACACGTGTTTCGCCCATGAGGCTGGGCTCATCAGTATCGCACCGTATTCTTGCCACTTGAGTAATCGACCGCCGCTTTACCAGTCAGTTTAACTCTTGTCTTTGTGGAAAGAAAGAGCCAACAAAAGAAAGAAAGAAAGGCTGGCGTGGAAGCTACACCGTTCTGGTTAGCGAAGCGTCACTGCAGCTCGCTGTGCTAGTGAGTAATCAGCCTTGTGCTGATAGCCGGGAAGAACGCCTTTCTTCACATAGACACATAACTTTATTTCCGAAAAATGCCAAAGAAAACATGATCTTATCCGTTTGCTATGCCACCGGACAGCACCATTTTACAGTAATATTCATACCCAAATTTTTGTTGAACATGCTCTCAGAATGCCCCAAATTCAAAGCAATTTTTCAAATTTTTCTGGGGGAGACCCTCTGCCGCTAGGTGTCGCCTTTGGGGAACACACAGCCAGGCTTCGCCCGCCGACCGTCAAACCACTCCCCTTTCCCTTTCAAAATACCTAGCTACGCTACTGAATTGGATCATTGTCATTGGGGCCCGCAAAGCATATTCTGCACAGGGCCCGAAATATCCTAAGACCGGCACTGGATGAGTGCGAGTGGAGCTGCAAATCCACTTGTGAGGGAAATTCCTCATTTGAGGAGATTTGATCAACAAATTTATGAAAAAGAAAAAATGGGACAAACTAAAAAAAAATTGAGAAAATCAAAAAAATGAGTAAATCACAAAGAAATAAAACATTAAAAACGCAAAAACTTGCAAAAGAGTTTGACATGTTTACATTTTAAGCTTCTCACACTTTTAAAATAAATTATTGTTTTACCCAGATCTATTTATATTGATTCAGCGCTTGTAGGCTAAACGTTGCTGATTACCAACTTAATAGTTTGGCTAATTTGTCAAGTGAAGCAAATCGAAAAAATAATCCAAAGTGCACTAATATAGGCTATATATAATCTATTTCAAAATATATCGTAGCATGGATATGTGGGTGCAAATGTCGAATGAATTTTATCTGCTGTGATGTAGTCACAATGGTATAAGGAAGGAATCAGCCTTTTAGTTGAGTCTGTCCTTAGCATCTCATTAACAGCTGTATACAACTTCAATCATATTTCGTGCAAGTAATTTTATGATTTCGTTAAAGCTAATCCTTTTTTTCCGAAAAAAGTTAAGGCATGGCTACCTGCAGATACTGCTTAATTTGTCACATTTTTATCACATCATCCCATCACATTTTTATTTTGTCACACAAATCGGCTTGCGAAAAACAAATTTGTCTGTTTTTTTTTGCTTTAAATTGTACTGCATAGGCTACGCGTATAATTATCCAAATAGATGTAAAAGTTCTTCATGCGTAACATTCTATTCCACGTATTTTGCTCGCTGGCGAAACATGTCCTCTTTTTAGGCGATGAAAATATGGTAGGCCTATACTTGCACTGATAATGAAGATAATTTAATTTTCGAAACGTTTGCTTTCATATGAGTATGAGTATTCATATGAGCGTTTGCTTCCATTTCGACCATTATGCTCCGAAACAACAAATCAGTTAATGAAATTTCTTTTTCAAACAACAAACAAAAACCCATGCGAATCGTAGGCTACAGCTGAAGCTATCTAATGCAGCATTGAAACATCAAATATTAAAAAATAACATTGAAGCATTGAATTTTGTTGCTTAGTTGGATTTTTGGAAAGATTTTTGCTTGACTAAGCGTTCAATATTAAGTCGAACAGACGATGTGGCAACTCTCAACTGGAAAGGAAAGGTGTAGGCCTACCAGTGAAGGCATAAAACAGCTTTGAGATGTCTTTTGTCTTTAGTGCATGAGCGATAGTCAAATTGTTTTGCGGGCCGCTCAAAATTCTTTGACGGGCCGCATGCGGCCCGCGTGCCGCAGGTTTGTCACCTCTGATTTAGGCCTTGATTCCACAAATGAGAAACTAGAGACTCCAAACAAAACTTTTTTAACAAAACACTAGCCTACTTTCAGGACGGGGAAATAGGTAGTGAGTTTATCAAAGAAAGGCGTAGTTTTTCTTTAAATAGAATCGTCTCCAAAAAATATGCAACAGGTGCAGATGCATTATCTACAAAAGGAATGCATGATAGGCTATAGGTTATGCAGTATTTTTTCAGCTCCTCGCCCTTCTAAAAATTTCGGGTGCTATAAATCTTACTCCCAAGTTCAAAATAGCCTACACTTGGATTCTCGATCTTGTCAAAGTTTTTAGTAGGCTAGGCCGCTAGCAGTGCCGGTCATAGGGTATTTTGGGCCCTGTGCGGAATATGATTTGCGGGCCCCAATGACAATGATCCAATTCAGTAGCGTAGCTGGGTATTTTGAAAGGGGAGGGGGTGGTTTAAAGGTCGGCGAGCGAAACCCAGCGGCGGGGGTCTGGGGGGCCTCTCTAAGAAAATTTTGAAAAATTACTTTGAATTTGGAGCACTCTGAGAGCATGTTCAACAAAAATTTGGGTATGAATATTACTGTAAAATGGTGCTGTCTGGTGGCATAGCAAAAGGATAAAATCATGCTTTCTTTGGCATTTTTCGGAAATAATAGTGCAGCTGATAACCTCTCATAATCAAATCAATTGTGCAAATTATGACTAAAGCATGAAATTTTTACCAGTGTTAGCATATGCCATAAGGGTCATGTTAAGATTGGGAGATAAGTCAAATTTGATCTCTGATGACCTTTAGAGGTCAATGACCTCAAAGTATCAGAATATTGCTATTGGACGTCATTGGTTAATCTTAAAGGGGTGTATGATGTACAAACCATGCATACGTGTTAAAACTGTTAATAAAACTGTTAACACATTGTAAAATGTGTTAACAGTTTTATTATGAGTGTTGACTGTGTTAGTGTGTTGGTCATTATTATCAGAGTTGCCAGGTTGGCCCCTTTACGGCTAAACTTCACAAATTTGGCCCTTTTTGAAGTCGTTTGGCCAAAAAACTTGGGTTTGGCCTTTTGGCCTTTTTTGGCTTTTTTTCATATCGGTTTGGCTTCAAATTTTCTGTTTGTTTTTTTGCATTTAGCTTACTGTATTCTGAAAGATTGAAGCAACAATGGCAACACTTGTTTTTATTCTTTCAGTAGTGGTGATTGTTATTTGAAAAAAAGCCCGCACATGTGCATAGTGTGCAGGCAGCAAGGATGAAAGTGTTGCACTCTTGCTCTTGTAGCGATGGTTGTTAGTTTGCAGTGCCCACTAAGATCTACCATGAAACCGAGTGGTATTGGCTAATGGCTATACATCATTGAAAGAAGACCTCGTCCAGTTCAAGGGACTTCGTCACGTGCCAATGGAACTCGACGTCAACAGATTGGATGATGGCGATGGAATAGAAGCTAACTTGAGGAGACACAGTGCTCCGTGGCACAAGAAATGTCGCTTAAAGTTCAACAAAAAATATTTGACCAGCAGAATAGAGCAGAATCCGCTTCAGGACAACAATTTGGTACCGGTACTCCAACCCTGCGCAGCACACCATCAGCAGCTGCCCACAAGTTTCCACAGTCAACCGAGCCTATCTGTTTCCTTCTGCAATAAGCCAGCTTGTACAGCAGACTTGCACCAAGAAGCTACAATGGGAATTGACAAGATGTGCCACTGAATTGGAGGACACTGAACTGCTGGCCAAGCTGTCTGCTGGAGACATGTTTGCCATCGAAGCAAAATACCATCGCAAATGTCTCCGTGCATTATACAACAAAATCAAACCAGCATCACTCAAAGACGAGAACGATGCTCGATTGCTTGGCATAGCCTTTGCTGAGCTGGTGGTGTTCATGAAGGACATGTATGAAGATGAGGACAATGTCCCTGTATTGAAACTCTACCACGTGACTAACCTCTACATACAAGACCAGATTAGAGCAGCTGGGTGCCACGGTAACCAACAGGGCACACACAACCAGACTGAAGGATAGGCTTCTTTCTGCACTTCCTGATCTGAGAACGCATTCGCAGGGCCGAGACACACTTCTCTTGTTTGAGAAAGACATAGGTCTCTCTCCCGCCCTGATGAAGGCCTGTAATCATGACAGTGATGTGATGTACCTAGTAGCAGCACAGGTAGTCCGTAGAGAAATGTTTGAGACAAGATTCCCCTTTGACGGTGCGTTCCGAGCTGATTCTCAGATAAATTCTGTGACACCATCCCTCCTTGTTCTGGTTAACATGATCCTCAATGAGGCAAACATCAAGCACCAGACTCAGTTGGCCAACACAACCAACACAACTGCTGCACTTACACTGTCGCAGCTACTGGTGCTCAACAGTGTGAAGCACGCATGCTGCATGGCGTCAACCTCAGTGCGCCACAACCGCGAGAGAGAAACTCCATTCCCACTCTACCTGACCTTCAAGATTCACTTTGTGATCAGGAGCAGAGGACTTATCGACACACTCTTCGGCCTAGAGATGTGTGTTTCGTATGATAGATTACTACTGCTGACTGCTAAAGCTGCTGTAGGCCTACGCGAAGAGTATTGGTGGTTGAGGACAGTGACATCAGCTCTAGAGAAGCAATCCACAGAGGAATGGGTGTCATGGTCTGCCTACATGGTCTGCGGCGCTGTTCTAGAGGTTCTCTTGCTGGTGTACATTCGATCGCTTTGTGAAGGAAACTTTTTGAGCTCTATGTGCAACCCTGACACAGATCATGCCCTGGATGTTCGCTTTAGATCACATTCACTATTCTAGGTAGCTTTCTGTACACATCCGTGATATGATAAACCTCATTGACAAGCACCCAGATTTCCTTGCAGAACTCAAGTCTGAAAACTTTGTGGTACACAAGAGAGTATATGAACACAGTTTTTGCACCTTACATCTTCACTCAACTGGAAAAGGTCCAAAGACTGGACCTCGTCTGGAATGTATATCTGCCTGAAGGCGACGACCAGACAGAAGAGGGGTAAGGCATCAGGAAAAGAGTGGCTCCCTTTACCGTTATGTCTAAGAACTGGAAGGGTTTCCTTCGTGTTGACCAAAACAAGACTGAACACTTTGGTTTCTTGTCACGAGAGACCATTCGTCTTCCAATTGCTGATGGCAAGGAAATGTATGCGACCTGTGGAATTGATGTCCTGTGCTCTCCTGCCAAATTCGACTTGACCAACCTCTCCTCATGTTCTCAGGAGGAGGCGGATACATGCATGCTTCTACGTGGAAGATGCTGTCCAAAAGGGGATGAGGAAGGTGACCATACGCACTGACCATACGCACCTACTGATGTTGTATTACTGGCTGTGACTTCCTTCAACCACATTAACCCTGACGAGCTGTGGATAGCTCTTGGTACTGGGTCCAGCTTCAGGTACATAACTGTTCACCATTTGGCTGCCTCCATGAACCCCAGAAGATGTGCTACTCTCCCGGTCTTTCATGCCCTTATAGGGTGCGACACTGTGTCTGCATTTGCTGACAGAGGGAAGAAGACTGCCTGGGAGATTTGGACAGTTTTCCCAGAGGTGACTGATGCTTTCAAAGAACTACTACGCATGCGAAGTGATGTCAGTGAGGAGTCAATGTCACTGCTGGAGCGCTTCGTTGTGCTGATGTATGACCGCACTAGCGACATCATGCATGGAAGTGAACGACGCTTGGAGACAGCTCTTCGCACACAAGTCGAGGGTTCTAGAAAACATCCCTCCTACGCAAGCAGCATTCCAGCAACACATCAAGCGGGCTTCTTTTCAGGCCAACTGCTGGAACCAAACTCTGGTCCTAAATCCCAAGTTTCCAAGCCCATCTGATTGGAGCTGGAAAAAGGAGGCTTCTGGGTGGCAGCCTCTCTGGACGACACTTCCAGAGGCATCAAAATCTCGCCAAGAACTGATCCACTGTAACTACAAGAAGAGGTGTACCGGCAACTGCAAGTGCACCAAGGCTGCATTGAAGTGCCCTGCATTATGTGCATGTGCGGGAGACTGCTAGCTGCGATGACACACCTCGACATTTATGCGGCAATATGGATAATTCGTCTGTATTTCATTACCGATATGTACTATTCATGTGTATGAGGCCCCGCATGGCCTCACTGTAGCCTACTTCAAGCTTTTATAGCCTCTGTCTACAGTAATGTACATTAAACATTACACAGCAGCAAATTATCTTAACATGTCTTTCAAAAAATTCCCGAGACAAACAAACTGCACCAGAATCGTGAAAAACTGTAATTTAGGTCATTGACCTCTCAAGGTCATCAGAGGTCAACTTAGGCTACTTCCCGATCTTAAAATGAACTTTATGATATTATGTCCTAACGCTGGTAAAAATATCATGCTTTAATAATTATCATAACATGTCTTTCAAATAATTCCCGAGACAGACGCTGCACCAGAATCTTGAAAAACTGTAGTTTAGGTCATTGACCTTTCAAGGTCATCAGAGGTCAAATTTGACTTACCTCCCAATCTTAAAATGAACCTTACGGTATGTACTAACACTGGTGAAAATTTCATGCTTTAGTCATAATTTGCACAATGGTTCTGATAACCCGCTGCACTATAAAGCTATGTCTCTATGTTGAGTCTGGATGCAACCTATTTCGTCCCCTGAAAAGTTCGTACCCCGATTTCGTACCCTGAAATCGGAGTAATAAAACCAAATTTTGACCTATTTCGTCCCCTGAAAAGATCGAGAGAAATTTTGTGCTAATTCCTTTGTTGAATATTTCAATTGGAAATGACAAAAATTACTGCATTTTCTGAGTAAATTGCAAGCCCCCTAATTTGCGGGCCCTGTGCGATCGCACGGTTTGCACACCCCAAAGACCGGCACTGCCGCTAGGGTATGTAGATTACCGTATTCGGTTAATTTTCTCCGCTTGTAGGGAAAAGGAATACCTGTGTCGCATCCGCAGTAGGCTACCGTTGAGAGGGGGTCCAGACTCCAAAGGATACTTTTTGACCCAGACCTGGGATGAATTTAGGAGCCTTAATCTTTCCAAGAAACCCGGAAGTTAAAAGAAATCACAGCGTATTTTGGATATTGTGTTTTTCTTAGAACTGTCTTGATTTCGGCCATTTGTAGGCCTACCGGCCGAGCCAACGGCTCTGTCTGTCCACATACCGTACTCTACTTGGACGACGCTTCCAGGCATGATTCAAAATAAAATACTTGCCACTTTTGTTGGCCTATATATTTGTGCTTAGAAATCTTCTTAGGCTAAAACCAAATACTAATACCGAAAATGATTTTTGCGTCCGTCCTCGTTTTGTACGCGTCTTAAATACAGTAGTAAAGCGATTTTGGTTGATTTGCTTTTTGAGCGAAAACGTCTTGCATGAAAATTCGTTGCTAAAACTGGCAGTTCAAATGAGTAGGCTACAATTTTCATAGAGGAAGAAAAAGGGCTAAAATGAATAAGCATGAAAGCAATGTTTTGCACTGAAAAAATAATGGCACGCATTTTTGCTAATATATGCCGACCAGTCTTAATTTCTCTCAGAGGCCATGATTGGTGGTAGGTTATGGATCTTTATCTTTGGAATGAAAAAAGTCTTGATAGGTTATTTCTGGTAGTTTTGCATACTTGTAGATGCTTTTGACGTAGGGCCGGTTACCGAGATTGACAGAGTGAAGTTTCCGATTGTTGAAGTGTGGTTGCCGTAGAATTATTCCATCCATTAGGTGCCGCTGAATGGAGAGCAGTCCTTAGAATGCGGTTGTTCAAGCGTGCACCCCGAGGATCGAACCAGCACCGCTTGATCTCGAAGCTTCTTCGTTCACGAAGTCACGCGCTAACCAACCGAGCTATTGGGGCGGACACATTAAGTTTACGATTAGCCTATGTTCTTGAAATGCGTTGCTCAAGCGCACTCCTCGAGAATAGAACCAACTACGACGCCAATACGCCATTCCTTTAAAACTACGTTATTTATTGCTGAAGTATTCCCACAACATAATTTGCCCAGAGGTCCACAACAGACACGATTTTCTCCGTACGACAGCTTCAAGAGAAGTGCCGTGAGCAGCAGAGGCCGTTATACATCGCCTTTATTGACCTGACGAAGGCTTTTGACCTTGTCAGCAGGAGAGGCCTGTTTCAGCAGAAGATTGACTGTCCCCACAGCTGCTTAGCATCATCATCTCCTTCCACAAGGACATGCAGGGTGTGGTCAGCTACGACGGAGAGACCTCTGAACCCTTCGCAATTCGGTCTGGTGTGAAACAAGGATGTGTCCTTGCGCCGACTTTGTTTGGGATTTTCTTCTCTCTGTTGCTGAACTTTGCATTCGGTCACTCCACACAAGGAGTCCACCTACACACCCGCAGTGATGGGAAACTGTTCAACCTGGCCCGACTGAGAGCCAAGACAAAGGTTCGTACAGTGCTGATTAGAGAACTGTTGTTTGCCAACGACGCAGCACTGTCAGCACACGTCGAGCACGAGCTGCAGCAGTTGCTCAACCAGTTTGCACCGGCCTGTAGGGAATTTGCACTGACCATTAGTATTAAGAAAACAGTAGTCATGGGCCAAGATGTCCCCAAGCCACCTGTCATCACCATAGGACCAAAAGTGCTCGAAGTGACAGACCACTTCACCTACCTTGATTCAACGGTCACCAGCAACCTGTCCTTAGATAAGGAAATCGACAGACGGATAGCCAGGGCTGCAGGAGTGATGACTCAACTCGGGGCGAGAGTGTTGGACAATAATCTTTTGACACTTAACACAAAACTCAAAGTGTACCGTGCGTGTGTTCTTAGTACACTGCTGTACGGTAGTGAGTCTTGGACCACTTATGCCAGACAAGAAAACCGCCTTGAAAATTTTCACCTTCGTTGCTTGAGGCGCATTCTTGGTATTTCCCGGAAGGACAAAATACCCAACACCACTGTTCTGGAACCTTCTTGCTCTCTGAGCATGCACCTTCTCCTCTGCCAGCGACGTCTACGCTGGTTGGGGCATGTATCCAGAATGAAGGATGGGCGCATTCCAAAGGACATTCTGTACAGTGAACTTGCCACAGGGAAACGCCCAGTAGGACGACCTGCACTGCGTTACAGAGACGTTTGCAAACGAGACCTGAAGCTAACTGACATAGACCCTGCCAGCTGGGAACTGATTGCAGCAAACCGCAACAGATGGCGCTACGAAGTCAGTGCGGGTCTAGCAAAGGGTCAGTCGAGGCGGAGGAAGCAACTAGAGCAAAGAAGACAAAGAAGAAAAGAGAGACAGCAGCCTCAGAACTCCTCTGATTTCATATGTCCAAACTGTGGACGAGACTGCCACGCCAGGATTGGACTTCAGAGCCACATGAGAAGCTGCCGAACCCAGAGTGTTACCATCATCTGAAAAGATGCCTACTAGGCTACTATTCCCACAACAAAATTTGCAAGAAAGATTCTTTAAAAAAAAACAGTGTAACCTAATACAGAACATTCTGAATCAACGATGGCTCGAGAATTTAAAGGAAGTTTAGCCTTGCAGTAGGCTAACTGTATTTATCATACCCCTACCTTGCTTTCACCGAAAACTAAAATTAATCTATCGTAAAGCTTAATGATGTTGCAATTTAATGTAGCCTAACATGTTTTTGCGTGGTAAAATGTTAACCTCAAACTTTCATTAAAGTTTCTCTGTTTTTCCATAGCACCATAATTCTTCTGCCGTCACGTAGACCGCTACTGTAGGCTACAGACCAAACGACGAACTTTGAGCAACAACATATTCAAGATAAAGTAAATCAATAAAGGCAGTATTTATACGTAGTTTACAAGAAATATGAACTGTTTGCATGCACGGCACTGTACAAGTGAAGACACAAGTGTCTGCAAACTTTTAAACAAAGTCGACGGATTCTGCGCACTTGTGGCGACAAACTTTTTTGAGTCAGTTTTCACCACTCCATGCAAAACGTCGTAAAGGCAGGATCTCAAAGGCTGATACAAAACACCAAAACTTTGTCAAAGTCGTTACAGTTAACTGCAGGACACCTTTTGTTTTGAAACTTGATAAACTTTGCAAACAAAGTTCTTGTCATTGAAATTATTCAGTTAGGCCCAATTTTCTTTGATGTTCTTGAAGTGGTCAGACTATGGCTACAAGTTGGACTCGATTTTTATTACGTTTGTGTTGTTGACGGCAAGCAAACTCATGGTGATGTTCCGTTTTCTTGAAATTTGAAAATATCCCTGGTAACAACAGAAAACGTTGAGCTACTTCACAGACATAAAATATATTGAATGGATAGACTGCATGTCGTTTGTTGTATCATAAACTAGTCTGCAACACTCATCCGTCTTCCAGATGAATCAAAAGAGCCCACAACCTTACAAAGAACAAAGAAAATAAGTAGTAAACAACATGTTTGTAGATGATTTAATTTTCGTGCGCGGACATTTTGCCGAAAGGACATTCTGCCGAAAGACATATTGCCGAAAGGACATTTTGCCGAAAGGACTAATTGTTTGTGAATGATATTTATGCGTTATTAGGTTATGATAATACATATAGTATGTTTGTATAATTCAGGCAATTAGTCCTTTAGGCAAAATGAGATTCGGCAAAATGTCCTTTCGGCAAAATGTCTTTCGGCAAAATGTCCTTCGGCAAAATGTCCTTTCGGCAAAATGTCCGGGTACCTTAATTTTGCATAGGTACTCTACTGCGGAATCCGCCAATACTCGTTGGCAAGACCAAAAAACAATTATTCTAAATCTTCGCGACCCAAACATTTCAGAAGCGTATAATTTTGCGTAAAATACTTTGCAATTTAATATCAATTTCAATATAGTCGTCCTCGCTTATTAAGATCACATCGGAATCTGACGACTTTGGGCTGATTAAGCGGGGGACAGTTTTCCGCCACTTCTATACATTCAGGAATTCCGAAATGGACCAAAATTGGGCTTAATAAGCAGGGACTACTGTACTGCCATTGAAAGTATAAATTTTATTGTACAAAATTGTATGAAACTTTTAACTTAGCACATGAAAGAGTACATGATTGTATCTGTTTTGCCAAACAAGTTATATTAATAGTAAGCTTATACTGTTTTCCGACCCAGAGTGGATGGTCTCGTCTTGCGACACAAATTTGGGTCGCAACCAACTATTTGCGTACCTCTGCCCTGCTGTTATTATGCAATACATATATACTACAGAAATGGCAAACCTTTTTTTAACACCCACCAACATCTTACGTATCCAGCAAATCTTTTCAGTAATAACTAATGACGTCCTATGTAATAATATCAGTAATAACGTGTCAGTAATTTTTAAAAATACTAAACCATGTAGGCTTATTGATTAAATCAATAAACTAATAAATAATTATCGATACTGTATTAGGCTATAAAGGTTAGCCCAGTGGTTCCCAATTTATGGGTCGTGACTCGTGACCCAAAGTTGGCTTGTCAGAAAAAAGTTCTGGGTCGCTTGTTTTTTTCAAACTAGAAAAATGTTTAGTATAAAGTAGCTGTTTGTATAATATATTGCAATAAAGCAAAATTCTACAACAAGCCTCTAAGCTCCTATGTTTTTTCTAGAACCAATCATAGACTACCAGAGCTCCTTCCGCCGGTCAAATCTTTGCGCTCGGCAGCAAAAATGAAAAATCCGTTTAAAATTTGTGTTTTTAAAAATCTGTTAGACTGTTGGTTAATGTCGTGTTTTACAAATGAACAAGGCTCCGAAACATATATGCAGTTGCAGCTTATTTAAATGCACTGCTTTTCAAGTAAGCCTAGGTGTAGAGGTGGTCTTCGAGTTTTTATTGGTCGACTCTCAGCCTTTTTGCGAAATATTTTTTGTCGGCCTGCGAGAGTCTTGTTCCTTGTTCAAATCGGAATGGCCCGTTTCGGTGAGTCCGATTCGGTGAGTCCGATCCCTTAAAGGGGAATTTTTTTAATTTTTTTTTAAATTATTGGATACCGTAGCCTAATTATCATTGTCGTTTTAGGGTTTGGGGTTAGGGGTTAGGGTTAAGGGTTAGAGGTTAGGAACTCACTGAATCGGACTCACCGAATCGGACTCACCGAATCGGACTCACCGAATAGTAGCAGACCCGTTCAAATACCCACAGATCGAGTGGAGAAATGTTGGCTTGTGTATTGTGTAAGCTGGCGACCAAACACGGCCCACTGGCGCGGTGGTTTTGGAGGCCATTCAACGACTTCTCGGCGGCAAAGGCGCCTGGAGCTTATAGGCTTGCTATACTTAAAGCGAAGCTGCGTTTATTGATCTTTATTTTGCAAGTACCTCCTTTAATTCTTACTTCATGTTGCTTCTGGTTGATCTAAAACGCTATCAACACTTAACGTTGCCAATTGCCATCATGTTTTGTCATGTTATGTTTTGTTTTGTTTTTTTCTTGACGCCTTCAAAGTAAGATATCAGGTTATGCTTGTGTCGCAAAATTTTCTAAGCTTCCTTTTTTAGAAATTTTGATCGTTTCGAGAAAAGGATTGGAACCACTGGTCTAGCCTATTCCGCAACGCCTGGTATAAACTGTAGGCCTACTGTATTTTGTACATATGCTACTACCGTAGTTATGTAAACTAGGTTGCTTGTGTTCAGCGTTTTTTTGCACACAGAATGCCATTCAAGGTAACATTCAATGCATTCTTTATATCATTGCTAGAGATATATTGTACAGTAGAGTTTAGAAAAATGTGACATTCACCCATACCTACTTCTAAGGCGCAGTGATAACCATTTTGTGCAGTGATAACCCAAAGTTGTTGTGCAGTGATAAACTACAAAATGCGCAGTGATAAAATAAGTGTTTTTGGCCGAATGGTAAACCACGCATACAAAACACAAAGCAGATTTCTTTTGAGTTGTCAGTTTTTATTTTTGTTTTAAAAAACCAATCAGTGTAAAATAAATTCCGTTTATAGTTATTTGATCTATAGTGTAATAATGTCTGTCTGGGCTGCTTTCAGGTCATTTACGCAATGACCAGCTTAGTGACCGAGTGGTTTCGCCTCCAGCTCTGATGCTGGTAGATGTGAGATCGATTCCAGGTCACGTTAAACCGAAGGCTTCTTAAACGATACCGATTGTGTTCTTTCTTGCATAGCGCAGTGAGAATAAGTCGGGTAATAAACCTGATATGAAATTAAAAACGAGCCCTATCGTTAAAAGACCTTAGCTGTTGTAGAGCGACAATAAATAAAACCATAACATTATCATTATTTACGCAGTGAACATGAGTATTCGCAGTAAGTCATGAGACCACTTGCAAACAATCGCTAAGTGCGTCAAACTATCAGTGACTGCTTGTACATGTACATTGTATATCAACATGAATATGCCACCGTTCTCTGAATATAACCCAAGACCTACTATTTTGAGGTGGATGGACGATAAAGATCGCAAAGTTTAAAAAAAAGCCAAAAGCAGGGAAGCAAGAGTGGTTTGCAAACGTTTTTCATAATAATGACAAAAGTGCGATTTCAGAGGAAACAAAAAACAATTCAATGCAAACTTTGATAAAGTTAACCCCCTCTTTCCTACGTAAGATAATATACAATGACATAACATTGACATAACATCGGTTTCTTGATAACTAACATATAGTTCTCCTGCTGTAAACCTCCTTTGTGTTTTTCAGAGTTGTTCTTGATGTGACATCAAAAGAGTTTTTCAATTAAACCAATCAAGCACTGTGACTGGCTTCAAAAAATTAAATTTTAAATTTTCTTATCAACATGCAACTTGATTGATTATCGTATCGCCTCTCCTAAATGTCACAAAAAATTAAATTTTGCACAGTAGGCTACCGCGGTAGCCTAAATGAAACTGTGATGCACAGCCAGAAAAACTAAGAGTGAGATACAACTACTGGAAAAGTCGCTTTTCCATTTGCAATTTCATAGTTTTTTATGTCATTTGGCGTTATGTAACTGTATTCTAAGAAAAAGTGCAGTGATAAAATTTCCTTAAAATTAAGTATGCATTGATCATGATTATCTGTTTACGTCGAAGAATATAGGCTTTTTTGGTCGCAGATTTTATTTCTTTTGCACTACTTATTTACGCCATCGTTTTCTTCATAGAATTGATTTTACTGTTAACTCTGTGTGTAGCTACATATGCAAAGTAATAGCCAAATATTTTAAAATAACAACGATCCTTGTCAACTGCTACATAATTAATGTTATTCTGGTATTGCTTGGTTGATATTATTAGATCTTCCATCGAGATAGCGTATGGTATACTGTATAATGTATATATCGGCTACATTTTTTTTCAAACGTAAAGATTTACACGTCTCTCACCAACATTCTCTAAAGTCTAAAAGCTTATGTTCTCTTAACTTGAATCATGAAACGCAAAGATCATCGACTTTAGGTTACCGGTACTACAGAAAAGAGTCACGAAGAGTTTTTATCAAACAAATCAGTGGGCTTTATAAGCAAGGTTATACTTGTCATTTCAGAGTATAAAATTATAGTGATGGCTTGGAAATGATTATGAAAAAACTCGAACAAAATCCGATAGATTGATATCCTGAGAAGGAAAACTATTCTCTTGAAAATGACTTGAAAATTAATTCATTTATTAGGTTTAAAATAAATGCTGAAACTAATAAAAAAGCCTGAAAAACGTGTAAATTTTATTAAATCCGTTACAAAGATTTTTAGAATTGTTTTGGTTGCAATATTCGCATTGATTGACTCTTCTGCAATGGCTGTCTCCCTCTCATTATTACACGCGCTTAGCCTACTTAAAACAATATTCGTGTTTCTAATTTATCAAAGTTTTGTAGACGATGGCAACACTTCTCCGAATAATAGTTTCGTCGTAAGTAATCACTTACAACTTGAGGATTTTTCCTTTCTTTTTTGCAAGGGAATTTCCTTTTGGCTTGTTCAAATTGCAAACTAAACTGTCCACTGGTGCAACCATAAACAATTGGATGCAAAGCGCTGTTTACATAAGCCATTGTGGTATTGAACCTATGCACATGAGCACATACCTAAAAAGATCAACAAACCATTAACATTTCATAACTTTTATAAAAACTGGTTATTTTCATGACCACAAAATTATTTGCTTTAGAGGAATATTTTTCACCTTGTGATTAGAGATTGTTTTAAAAATATTTCAAAATCTCTAACCTAGAAATAATGACGACCGAACTTCTATAGGATCATAGCAAAAAAAAGTTGTGAAAAAGGAGGCGTTCTTCCTTAATTGAATAAATGATTTATTTACTTTTCTAAAAAATATAATGCCACAGTTTACTGTATTCATGCTGCTTTTGGTTTTAAGATTTTTAAAACGTAGGTTACACAAAACAATAAATATTATGAAGCAACACTACAAAAAGTGTTCATTGGCATAAACATAAGCTGAAAGATTTATAGCAAATATTATTGTTCCTTTTTTACAACTTTCAACGGTCTGTTAAACCTTTATTGAAGTCTTTATAGAAGTTTCTAAATATCGTTTTTGATATCCGCCAAATATTGTATAAAATATTTTAGTGTAAAAGTATCAAACAAGGGTATATAAGCTACTGACTGCAACGTACAAGCAGAAGGTAATAGGCCTATAGGCAATACAGTGCTGGCAGAAGGTGACTGAAAATAAAATTACATTGAACCAAAAAATTCTTTTCTAGAAAATGACGTTGCCTGCTTACCACAAGATGATCACGTAAAGTAGATTAACTGACCCACGCACTTACCGAGCTATGTGATACTGGAATCCCAATCAGTTTGTAAACTTGCCATACGTAGTATGGTGCATAACAAACTGCATACGACATGACCAATATCATAGCCATTCGTGTTACTTTTCGCTTAATTATCCGATTTAATCGCCCTTTAGCATTGACTACCCCAGATGGGTGTCTCACTCTTCGGATTATAGCGCAATAGCAACATACTGCAATACAAAATATTTATAGTAACATTACGGTTAAACAGCGCTATAGGCTGTTGTATTTCAAATAAAAAATTGTAATATTATAATTACGAACGATAATTATTAGCTATCACCAACAAAAATCACTTTTAATTTTATCAAACTAAGCCGATGAACACTTTCTATTAAAAAAAGACTAATTTTAGTAGTAGGAGATTCTTTTAAATATGCCTTGTAAAAAGGAAAGCCATACAATTGGCTGCATTGGGCAGAGCATGCCAACAAAAGAAAATCTATTTAAGACATTAATGTTTATTGTGAAACATAACAATAACAACAAAGCAATAAAAGAAATAAAAATGCAAGATTAAAGTTGAAATAGAAAATATGTAGGACAGAAGTAATCCTTTTGTTGTTGACTTTTTTGATGTTAATATGTTTTATGCCTGGTCAGGGGCGTTGAGAGAATAATTTGAGCCCGGTAACAATGAGAACTTCGGGCCCTAAATCAAGTCACTTAAAAAAACTTATTTTATCGAAAGGATAGGCCTACGTGGTAGTTTTTCAAGATCTCGGCCCCCTTAGAAAGGTTACGGGCCCTTAAAACCATTTCGAGCCCGAGTCCAAAAGTACCCTTGGACCCCTTCTTAACGCCATTGTGCCTGGTGCAAGATGAATCCGTTTTTTTTTTAAAGAAACTGAAGATGTTGAAATGGAGAATTATTTTTAGTGCGGTGCATCTTGATATAGATCACCGTATCGTTTGCCAAACAGACGTGTAGGCTACATATGATATAAAACGATCAGTTGGATTAAGCAGGAAACTATTTTAATTAAAAGTTCCTTTTCTGTTTATGCAAACTGTATGAACAGGAGATCTCCATGGGGGCCCTGGGGAATTGATAACATCTGTCTGGCCATCTCCTGGTTTTTACAAACAAAACAGAGGCGAAGCCTCTGACGCAAAGCCAATAACTAAATAAAGTTAAGAAATGGTGCCCAGTTCAGTTAGACAAACAAATTAATCAATTGAGAAGATATTCATCCTTGAGCCAATAGGCCTAAAATCCTTTTTCTAAAGCAGAATTGTGCCAATAACATTTTAAAAATTTCCATCACTAATGTACAGGCTAGGTTATGATCGTCATAGTGATGGTATGCAACGTAAAGTTTCCGTTTCCAGTTGAAATGTCGTTGTAAACAAATCCTTTTATTTATACGTTGGCTGTTGTGTGAGGTTTCAGATATGACAAAGCTCTAATCTGTTGCGAACCTTTTTCCTTACGAGCAGCTGCATTTTTAATCAAATCATAATATACTGTATTTGTTTTCTATTGAAGCCTATATAAAGTATTTCTATAAAAATTTGTGTCTCGAAAGTTTTTCATTAACTTTTATGTCAAAAGAAAGTGATTAGAAACTTTTAGTTTCGCAAACCTCAATGATCTTGGTGCGTTAATGCGAGAAGATATTAAGTTTATGCTGTCTTTGTTCGTCAGACAAAAATGTTTCTTCCAGTGCATTTGTTTGGCATCCTAGCAGCAACAAGAATATGTGAATGTTTGCTAAAAGTTTGTTTTGAAGACGAGTAAAAGGATTTGCTGCGATACTACAAAATGCAAATAGGGTTTCATTTTTGTTGTTGTTCTCAATGACATAATTGACTTGAGGCTGCCAAATATGTTGGTAGTGGGTATTCTCAGTGGGTTTTTGTAGTCGAAATCGGTAAAAGCACCGCTCTTATAGTTCATATACGGTGAAGAACAACAAGACTTTCAACTTTAGTTTCACTTTGTGACAATCCCTTTTTATCAAATTCTCTGTCAATCAACCTCGAAGTTGTGACTTTGATTGGTAGGGTAACATTTTGTGGTAGAAAAACGTAATAAATTTATATAGCTTACCGGTACTTCATACAAAAATGCAGAAAAAAATTGCATATACCTACTGTAGGCCTGACAGAAAAACAACAAGCAAACATCGCATATAAAAATTTCTAGAAACAGCAAGGCCTACAAGTTTCTGCAAGCCTATAAGTTTCTGCAGGTCTACAAGTTGGTTGGTTTTGAATCTTTATCCTCGGACTGACAAAGCCTTGATAGGTTATTTCTGGTAATTTCGCATACTTGTAGAGACTCTTGACGCAGGGCCGGTTACCAAGATAACTTTTAAACATGTTTTAAAATTGTAAACATGTTTTAAACAAGTTTTAAACATGTAGAAGATGACTGTTCAAAACAGTAAATACATATCAGTAGAGTACAGAATAGCCTATTTGTTTCAATTTTTCTAGAATTTGGTCTACGTTTAAACCAGTCGACTCTTGTATTTTGATAAACGATTGCTGTGGAACGGAATAGAAAGAAATTAATTTCCTTGACACTGACGCCAACAATTAATGCTATTATTGAGTTAAATGTCTTGGTACTTACCAATTACAACAAATGGAATAAAGAAACTATAAAAAAAGTTGCAAATAGTCCATAATGAATATATTGCAGATTTGTTATGATATTTGCATACCTCTCCTGTTAATTCTGCAAAAAACAATTCTGCAAAACAAAACATAAAAACTTTAAAGCTATGCCATCAGACTGCATACTGTGAATAAACTTATTTGCATTATACTTATCATAAAATGGCACTCAATCGTGGATGAATTTACGCATAAGTATACAGTAAGTAATCAACTTAAAAAGATGTTTTGCTGTGCCTAAACTACAAAGCTTGCTATATTGCGGGTGCAGGGATAGCTCAATTTTATGCTGTTACAGTTGAAAGTTTTGTTCAATTGGTGATGAGGCGGAAACGTGCATAGAAAGAAGTCTAAAAATTTGTTTTCTCTTTGATCGGCAAGCTGAAGGATTGAACCATCAGTTTATTAGACTACTTTTTGTCTGGATGGCCGCAGGATAGGTCTACCAGTAGAACTGTAACAAACTCTTTTCTTAAAGCCACATTTTGAGAGTTTGTCGAAAACAATTCAAGGCTAACAATCGATCACCTTAGTTTGGTTGCAATTGCAAAGTAAAATCTGATTGCCTCCTCGATGATTAATGCTTGAAAGCTTCTTTTATTGACAGTCCAAAAGTCCTAAACTATTTTAGGTGCTGTAAAACGACTGTCAAACCTCGTTTCTATGTTAGTATGAATAATTAATCCATATCATATAAATAGATTTAAAAGATACTGCACTGAGCTATCTATAGTTTGAGACATTAAAACAGGAGTTTGAAACTTTAAATATCTTGGTCTGTCCACTGGTATGCTCTTCAGTTGCCTTTTTGATAGTGGTGAATGTTGCCTTGTTAGGGCACAGACAAATAAAAATATGGTTTAATCTGGTGTCTATTATCTCGTACCCGTTTGGTGTGTTCTGATGATCAGTTGTTTCAGAAAGAATTCAAGAAATTAAAAAATATGTTTTAGTTAAATGGATATCCTTCTCATTTTTTCAATAAAGTCTTAAACACCTTCATGGCTGATAAACCAAAGGACACTCCTGAAGAAGTAGATTTCAGGTATTTTATTAGTATACCCTTTTTAGGAAAAGATTTATTAAGTTTTGCAAAAAATCTAGCTACACTTATAAAAAAGAAATTTTCATGTGACATTCATCCTGTATTCATTTAAAGTGCACCAATATTTTCAACTGAAGTCGCCTACCTCCTTTGCTCTTTTTTTGAATGTTGTGTATAAGTTTAGTTGTTTGCGTGACGCAAACCAGACATATATTGGTATGACAACCAGACATTTGTTGACAAGGAATGGGGAGCACTTAAATCCAAGCACAACCAAAAATGCAATTAAAGAGCACATCGCCTCTTGTGTAACGTGCTCTGACAATGTCTCGAACGACCAACTTGAAATCATCTCTCGAAGTAGACCTGAATTTCAGACTAAGATCATGGAAGACTTAGAATCAAACATAATAATCTGTCTCTCAACAGACAGTTATTCGCCTGTGGCTCATTGTTTCTTTCGGTGTGTTCTAATTGTTTGTCACATGTCTGTACTTTACACCTCATGTGGACTGTTTGCCGCAGCACAATTTACTCGCAATCATTCTTGTATCACTTGTTCAGTTTGTGCTTTTCAGTCCGGAGTGCCGTTAAAGTGCATAATCAGATTTATCTTATAATTTTTCATTTTATGTGTATTGCAGATTTAAATAATTCCTCATAAGGACACACGTACGCGTCGAAAACGTTTGAGTTGATTTTTTAATTATGTTGTATCTTTTTTGTAACAAAATCTAACAATAAACCCGCTAAAGTTACTTCGTTTTTTTTTTGTCTATGTTAAGTCGTCTGCAAGATTCGCGTGTTTTTTTTTTAGTTTTTTTTAAGGGAACGTGGTGATCTTTGGCGGAACTTTGACGTTTTGTTTTGTTTAGACGCGATCACCGCTCTTGATAAACGGCGATAGTACGTATTTCGTTCAGTTTGCATCATTTAACTCAGGTCTGAAAAAATGTGCTGACACATCAGCTATAGTATAACTAAAAAAGGGCACTTAGTTTTAAGCCGGTGTGAACCCTTCATTAATATTCAACGACATCTGATACTATCTCTGCGACTGTCTTTGCTAAAAGCTACAGTAGCAAGAAAGTTTATGTAAAGCTCTACGAAATATAATAAAAGTTTTTGATTTCACGGACAATTTTCTGCTCGGAGTAAAGTAAACATCATAAATTTTTCAATTGGGATAAAGGCATATCTTTTAATGGCGTGAACAGACTCAATTTCATGGAAAACATTCTCATGTGTCATATGGACAGAATTGTAGTCAGAAAACTTTAAGTTGAAAGATGAATTTTAAAGTGTTTATAACATTTACACAGCTCAAGTGAAATTGAAGTTATCTATTTCAATAAATGGAGGCCCAATATTTTTTTGCGTGAATACGTTTAAGGGTATGGCATAATAGTTGGAAAAACCAAACAATACGAGTTGATAGTTCCCAAACACCCCGCCTATATCAAGATGAGATCTACGTCTATAAATGTATGGTGAATTTATTTTGAGCATCTAATTAATTTATCTTCTGTACGATACTATGGCCTCGCTTTGAATTTGTTCTTGCCTGACTTGACCAATGGATATTCAGCTATAAACCTTGTACCGAAGAATTGATTTTACCTCTTTTGATGTCTTCTTAACTAACTTTCATGCTTGAAATGCCTCATAATTCTGTTTAAGCAAATTCACAATTTTTAAAGGGACATTCATACAAAAAAGAAAGTATAAAAACCTTTAGTTTGGTTAGCACTTGAGTTAAAGAAGGTCGATACATCGATTTGTAGTCCACCAGAAAACCTGGGATCACATGTCGTACCATTTGCATTGGAATGGACAGCTAAAGGAAGGGCCCCAGCGAAAGACAGCGACCTAAACATTGAAAACGTTTCAATATTGAGTCAATGTCACCTACTGAAATTTCTTAGCTTTGTCAAATTTAAAACAATTTCTTCACATTCTTTAGCAGTTTTGTTTTTGCATAAACACTGAAAATATACATGCAGTGGGGCTGAGGTGAATTAATGATAGACAGCTGTTTCGTTATTTCAAACTGAACAAGCGTAGTTATTGTATTGTTGTCAGAAATGATTGAAATCGAGCAGTAACCACAGCAAAAGCTGTAAATTATAATGACAAGAAAGCAGGAATGGCATTTAAAATAATGCAATAAGCCTTCTAAATAACGTTAGTGCAATTTAATTAAAGAGCATAAAACAGAAACGCAATAAATTCTGACCGTTGTTGTGAGATCGGAGGAGTCGTTTAGCGATTTATATGCAAAAAAAATGTAGATTGAACAACGTTAAAAAAAGCAAAATTGAACAAAAAAAACAGTCTTCTGTACAAATCAAAAACCAATCCACAAATTACTGACTAGTTGCTCCATTGCCACTTGTTAATCTTTTTGTAACCTAGTACACAAGACTGAGCTTTTTAAATCGTTTCAACCTTGCAAGACGTGAAATGACAAGTTGTGGTCCGCAGCGTTTTCTGTTGTCAAAAACGTATTCAGAAAGTTGTTTTTATCACTGTTAACGCAGTCAACACACAGGCAATAAACAGTATTGAAACTTACCATACAAAGAAACAGGCGAACATCGAGGCACGCCCGGACCGTAAATGACTTGCTGATAGAGCTCTGTTAACTGCAAGGTACCGGTCGATGCTCATAACCATGAGAAACAAAGCCACGACCTTCAAATAAATAGTTTTGTTTTTAACTTTGTAACAATTGTAGCATCGAAAACTATAAAAATGGAGCTGGAGATGTGATGAGAAAATAACCGTTACGAATAAGGTTACATAAAACCTGTAAAGAGCTTCAAAAACATGTTTTCTATTTTATCTCTTCTTCACCATTAATTCCATGAATTTCTTCCCTGTGTTGTCTTCCTGATGGCTGCAATGGCTTTACGCCGATCTTCAATTGTTTATTGAACTCATTTTTATGAGTTAGCAACGTAATGTTATCTAAAGATTGTTGTCGATGTAACAGAGTTACAAGAGTTACCGCAGTCCAGTAGTTATCAGGGTTGACAGAGAATAATTAATTTACTTATTAATCGCAGTTGATGTTGACGAAGTCTTATTGACTTGCCGCTTTAGCTCCCGTTCATATTGATCTCACAAAACTGTTGTAGTTAAAAAAGTAACATTTACTACTTGAGTATGAATTGCTGCGGCAAACACAAAAGTATTTTGTCTTTATCTTGTGGTTTGAGGTTTTGGTTCCCTTTCCATACATTTGTTGCCAAACTAATCACACCAAGGTAAGAGCATTTGCTCAGGTTTGCTAAGCAAGATTGCCCACTAAATTATTTACGATTTTGTGCAAGTTTCTCTAAACTGTGCGGCACACAGTTTGTAATTTAAAGGCAATTGCAATTCTACTGTACGTGTATGCAAATGCCAGGTTACCTGTCATGCACACTTACTGTAAGTAGTTAAGAAGATTACAGGTTGTGCAACACGCCATTAATGTGAGTGAAAACTGAACCTGAGTCGCAAATCGAAATGAATAAAACACCCATGCTTTTCATAGTTTATCAAAAGACCATTTTTCCAGTTTATGCTGCAAAGCAAAACTGTGATTGCAATCGCACGTTATTATTTTATTCAGACGAAAGAGATTCGAAAAAGGTTTTATAAACGGAGGGTTTAAAACAGCTTCAAACAAGAATATCGCAAATATTTCTTGTCGTTTCAAAGAAAAATTCGGTGTTTTGGCTTTGTGGTTAGAATGTCGGCCTTTAAATCAGCATGTATGAATTCAATACCCTGTCGGATTATGCCAACTTTTAAAAATATTACTGAATCTTAGGTTATTCCTGCTTAGCACTCAGAGAAGAAATGCATTCAGAATAAGAATGCACTCGGCTGCGTTTTTATACGGCTACACTGACACTGTCTGTTTTGTAGAGCAGAGAGCAATGCATATCCGCAATCAATACATTGCAGTTTAAAAACACACATTATTGCATATTATTGAATATGTGATACGTCAGTGATTCAAATGTTTTGATACACCAGTCTTTAACTTAAAACTAATTTGATCAAATTAAAAAAGAAATCATTTTTAAACTTACCGAAAAGTTTAAATGGGTGACAAACGTTACAATCTGACAAAAAACATCTCCAAGTGTCCACTGGAGAAGAACATTTTGAATAAGTTTAAAAGGTATATTTATCAAAAAGACAAAGTTGGAGATCGACAAATGCGTCACATAAGTTGTTGAAGAAGACTCCTGAAAAGCACAATAAGGCATTTAACTTAATAACTTGAAAAAAGAAACCGGATAGCCCACGGTACGTAACACTATTTTCTGACGTTGCTGTTTCTTTATTGTGAAACAAAAATTTCTTGTTTCGCGCACACGGTTACTTGAATATGAAATTTGAATGTCTGCAGACGTTGAATCAATGCAAAAAACGACTGATTTGCTGTTTGGGAAAAGACAAAACTTTGATCAATTGAAGAGAAAATGCGTTGATTAATTATATTACTTTCAAGGTTTATATAAAACAAGATTTATTCAAAACTGTACGATAGCATCTTTAGAAACTTTACTCTGAACAAATCACGCGTTACCTGATTAGTATTGCCCAGAAGCGTAACACAAATCACAACAAAATTGGCCACTATTCCAATTACAACTATAATTGCTTGAATGCAAGTTGTAACCAACACAACGGTGGGTATGTTGTATTGGTGCTCTTCGAAAAACTCTTGGAATGATTGTGCATCAAAACTTGAGTCAGCAACATCTTTTACTGCAGTTTCATTATTACCTCCCTCCAAACGAATTCCATTTGTGGCAACAATAGTTGAGTCCAAGATAGCAGTAACACTCATTTTTCCTTTGATAGGAAATTAAGTATACTGTATAATACCTATCAAGTTTACAACTGTGCTCTGAAACTGCAAGTGAACCCATTTAATGATCTTGACTTAAATTTGTTGCACCTAAAAACAACTATTTTAGACGTTATTTAGCTGAGCTAAATTGGAATATAATATAAAACTAAACCATAAAATCAAGTAAAAAAAGGTATGTCGATATTCCTGTCACCTAACTTCTCCATGATGACGCAAACACAGCTGATTATGACCTTTTTGTAACACTTCAATCAATCACGAGTGCCGTTGAAAGCAGGTGCCTTTCCCACATTGTGGTAATGAGCTGGATTAAAACAAAAGAATAGATAGTCAGTTTGCAATCAGTCAATCACGCATAACAAACTACAGCCACTTTTCAAGAGTTGCATGTGCTGGATTGTATGCTTAAAATGTTCACGTTCCAAACAACAAATACAATATTTGATGTAGCCTACTATGTACCAAATACAACATTTAAATATTCAGCATTTATGGCTGAAAGTATTGAAAAAACATCATGCTAATGAACTGTTGCTCAAAGTTCCAGAAAGTTTTCTGCTAGGGTTTTCAAATTTTCAACAATAATTTTGTTGTCTTTTTGATCAGTTTCCATAATATGTTTGTTAGACAAAATACTATGCGTAATAGCCTATAACAAATCACTCAGAATTAATATCTCTATCTTGCCAACCAGATACGTTTTCAACAACGAAAATTCTATTTTCTGCAAGAAAAAACAATTTTTTGTACATCATTAACAAATTTGCTTCGGTTGGCATCTGAAAGCATAGAATATTACCAAAATAATTTGTAAGCCTACCTTGAAACTCTAAAGCTGAAGTGTTGTTTTAAAATCAACTTCTACCTGATTGTTTGCTTTGGTAAACCTCTCCAAGTAACCACTATCAAAGATTGTTGTTAATCTCAATTTTATAGCAAAGATATGAAAATTTCGTTTTGAAATCCGGTTTATTTTTTTACTTGACGTCGACTCCAACAAATATAAAAAGAAACAATATTAGTCTAAGTTACAGAATATCTTGCCAAACTACGTTGGCTAGCATTGTAAGTAGAGAGGATTTAAAATATTTTAACACAACGCGTAACAAGTAGTCTTTGATTGCTTTGCCTGAACCAGGTATTGACGGCCGCAGATGAATACTTCGAAATCCAAGTAGGCCTATTCCTTTTATATGATCTACATTTCTACAGTGTATGTTTCTGTTTTGTTAATAAATTGTTTCAGAGTCGTCTTTGTTTGCCAGATGCCGTGTGATGTTCCAGTTTTTGCTTACTTGGTACGTGGCCGAGATTAAAATCTGGTTTGATTTACTTGATGCAAAACTGGGGGGTTGCTTATATTTTTCTGGAAGAAATTTTCGAGGGATTTTTACCGATTACGTAACATATATGCCCCCTTAAAAATATGTTATTCTAGTAATTAGTGTACAATGATACAAGCCTTATCACGTTGTTTTGTTGTTAACATAAGAATCTGGGTATGCTGCTGTTTTAGACGAGAATACCTCTAGCCCAGGGGTTCTCAACCTTTTTTGTCTCGTTTACCCCTTGCCGAATCAAAACGAAAAATTTACCCCCACCGTTTTGGCGGCCCCTTTGTGATGTCATCGTGTCTGTTTTGGTTTTGAATCTTTATCCTCGAACTGACAAAGCCTTGATAGCAGTGGCGTATCCTAGTTGATTTTCGTAGGCATGCAATGGAAAGAGGGTCATAGCCAGTGTGGGGGGGTCTGGGGGCATGCCCCCCCAGGAAAATTTTGCAAATTTGCTTTAGGTTTTACAGTTTTTCTTGCAATCTGAGCCTTACTTAGCTGATAATTGTTTGAGCTGTTTTGCAAAAAATGAGGTTTGGAACGCACCTTGAATCCAATGTCTTAATTTTATATCTTTATCCTGCATTGCAGGAAAGCGGACTTGAAGCGCTATGCAGCGGTACGTGTATGGCCTTCAGCATACACCCGACTCGTTTTCTTGATGATCTTTTAAACTACTGTGCTTACGTCTCAAGTATATCATTTGTTTGTTTGTTTATCTTTATCCTGCATTGCGGGAAAGAGGACTTGAGCGCTATGCATCGGTGCACGCCTTCCGACTTACACCTGACCCACGCTGCAGCCGACTGCAATGTCTGTTTCCGGTTGTCTACTTATGACTTAAATTTGGTACTACCCATTACTCGAAATCGATCACTGGGTAGAGGCAATTATCGTAAAGTTTCTTGCCCAGAGAAACAACAGCCAGTGCGGGTGGCTGGAGTCGAACATGCAGGCTCTCAACTGCGAGCCCAACGCGCTAACCACTCGGCCACTGCTGCCGACTCAACATACTATCTACAGTAGAAAACTGCAAGGACTTAAACTATGAGGACCAAAAGAAAAAAGGCCAAACAAATGCCAATCGGAAAACTAAAGAAGATCAAGCGTCCAAACAAAAATAGTCCAGCCAAGCACTTTTTAAAAACCCTGAATTTCTGAAATTTGGCCTTAAAAAAAACAATCTGGCAACCCTGTTTCGAGATCGTGAGTTTTGCTCTGCATCAAGACGGACTATAGACAATGGCACTATGACGTCACTATCTGCCCCCAGTTTTAACAATCCCATTGTACGTTGTCATGGCCTCTATATAGTCCGTCTTGCTCTGCATGCAATTTCAAATCTGCATGCCTTGGTTCCATTTGCGCCACGCTGTTGTAAAAGAGCGGCGAATAGGCAAATTGTATTATCAACGCATGCTGAGCTCGTCTCACCATGCAGAGTTGCCAGGGTCAGCAAAGTTTCCAATTTTTGAAAACGAACAGTTGTTTCGAATATTGAAATTAAGACAGCGAGGTGGTTCTGCTATTAACATTTTCAATTTCTACGCATAAATTCGTTCTTTCTGAAAGATTTCTGATTTCATTAGTTTTTCCCGCGCTTTTATAACAGTTTTTCCCGCGCTTTTATAAAGTAAACAGCAAAGATTTTGCTCTCCAGGTCTAAATATATAAATTGGACTCAAGAAAAACTAAGACCTGGAGAATAACTAAATTCGGACAAAATAAGAAAGGTATTTAATTGTGATCATTTCAGTAGCAAAACTTTCGAAATTGAAAAAGAACTCGTAGAAAGAGGTCACTATAAAGAAACCTTGATTTAGGCAAGCTAGAAGCTATCAGTGAATTTGGCAGCCATTCTGTTAGTTGCATTTTCTGAGTTGGATTGCTCAGAGTTAATTGAACTTTGAAGAAAAGTAACAAGAAATCTTTTCGGACGTCTTCATATTTTACCTAACCGTTGTCAACCTTCATTCTCACCCAGAACAAGAGAAAACCCTGTCCAGGTTTGGTGCTGTAACCATTGACTCAGAAAAAGGTTGTTTATGACCTACCAAATCAATTTTCTAAAGGATTAAATCTGGACTTTTTCATTGTCGGCCTACTGTATGTTACAACTCTGCCTTTTCTTTAATTTTCTTTTGTTGGCCAATAGTTTGTAGTTCACCACTAACTTTTTATTGTAAATTTCTACTTAAATAACACTAACTTGGTACGTACGGTAGAAGGCTGATATTTTAACTTCCTTGTTAAACTTGTTTATTATGACGTATTAATAGTGATTTTGTTTCTAAGTTTTTTCTCACACTACTTCGACTTGATTTGCTGTACGTTCTATTTAGTCTTAATTAATTGCAAGTTCTTGCATTAAATTGTCTCTTTTGTCACCCATAGCCTAAGTAATTTCTCAGTTCTGTTATATTGATTATAAGATATAAATGCAGGTGTTGGTGGTTTATTTACTTATTTGTTTTGTTGTACAATCATTCCGTTATCTTTTGTATCCTATATCATTGGTTGTTTGTTTGTCTATTGGAAACATTTTCTTTCTTGCAATGTCTGCTGACTACGTAAATTCTTACTCAAAAAACTCCCTCTCTAGTAACAAAACATATTCTCATGACCAGAACACATTTACTACGCCTGCAAATTTTGCCACTGAAAACACGTCAAAGAAAACCATCGTCACCACCTCTGAGTATGCAGACGTTGCTGAAATACGTACAAAACTAAAGCATGGATCAAAAAAAAAATTCTCAATATTTCACTTCAACATGGTTAGCTTAATAAAAAACAAATTTAAATTAGAAGAATTAATGACTCAGTTGGATTTTAAACCTAATATAATGTGCATAACGGAAACAAAATTAAAAATGGAAAATCCATTAGTTAATATTGCTGAATACAAATTCATACAAGCTGATTCTCCAACCACTGCTGGTGGCGTTGGAATGTACCTTCATAACTCAATCATTTACTCTGAAAGACAAGATCTACAATTTATAATCGAAGACTGTGAAAACATGTGGATAGAGCTGTCTCATACCAATTCTAAAAAAATTATTATAGGCGTTGTATACAGACATCCATCTTACAGAAATTATGAAGTTTTCTTGGATAAATTCAGTGATACTTTACACATGATTCAAAAAGAACATTGTGACTTCTTCGTTTTGGGTGATTTCAACATTGATTTAGCCAAATCTAATAAAGAATCCAAAATTTCTTCTTATTTGCAAGCTGTAACTGCTTTGGGATGCTCAAACTTGATTAATGTGCCTACCAGAATTACCGAAAGTTCGTCAACATTACTTGATCACATTTATACTAATAACAGTGAAAGTGCACAAACTAATGTATTGACTTATGATATATCTGATCACTTACCAACATTTTTATTAATCAAAACTGTACCACGCAAAATGAAAAAACGTCCGTATTTGACAAGAAAAATTGAAGAAAATAAAATTGATGCTTTTTTGAGTGAACTTTCAGATCAACTTGAAAACCTAAAATTAACCACAAGCTATAAAAATATTAACGACAGCACTAATAAATTGATACTTATTTTGCAAACACTAATCAACTCTCATTTCCCATTAAAAAAACTCAGTAGGAAAAAGTCTGGATTGTACAACAAGCCATGGATCACAAAAGGAATTCTGGTTTCAATCAAACACCAAAATAAATTATTCAAACTTTGCTACAAAAAAAATTGTCCTGAAAAAGTATCTTTTTACAAGAAATATAGAAACAAATTAACTCACATTAAACAAATCTCAAAACAAAACTACTTCAAACAACGCTTCAATGAATCGAGACACAACTCATCAAAAACATGGAAATCTATCAATGAACTTCTTCAAAAAAAGAAAGCTAAAACGAATACTCTTCCCAATGAACTTATTGCAGAAAACATTTCATACAAAAAACAAGAACAAATATGCAACCAACTTAACTACCACTTTACACATATTGGCGAAAAATTAACTTCACACTTAAAGCAAAAGTCAAACTTTGATTCATTCATGGGGCCTGCTTTAAAACAAACATGTGCGGTATATGAAACTGATGAAAATGAAGTCGAATGCCTAATAAACAAACTAGATGTTAAAAAATCGGATGGACCAGATGACATCTCTTCTCGAATGTTAAAGTTATCAAAAAGTATTATTGCACCTCATTTAACTAAACTTTTTAATGCATGCTTGAAACAAGGAATATTTCCTGACGCTCTAAAAATTGCAAAAGTTATTCCTATTTTCAAGAAAAAGGCAAAAGCAGATCCAACTAATTACCGTCCTATTTCCTTGCTTTCAAATATCAGCAAACTTTTAGAAAAAATTATTTACAAACGCTTGATGAGCTTTCTTGACAAATTCAACGTGATTAATGATCAACAATTTGGATTTAGGGAAGGTCATTCTACAACGTTAGCATTAAGTAATCTTCATGAAAGACTAATTGAACTCAAAGAAAAAAATCATTACGTTTACCTGTTATTTCTTGATTTAGCAAAAGCGTTTGACACCGTTAACCATCAAATACTTCTAAAAAAGCTGGAGTTTTATGGCCTGAGAGGTTTAATGGGAGGCCTTATAAAATCTTACTTACACAACCGCCAACAATATGTTTCTGCTGATGGCTTCAAATCAAAGCATGAAAATATCACATGTGGTGTTCCTCAAGGATCTATACTTGGACCATTGCTTTTTCTGCTTTACATAAATGATTTGCCTCTTATAACAACTTTCGATTCTCAGCTATTTGCTGATGACACTGTTTTTTTTACTTCAGCAACATCTATTTTGCAATTGCAGCAAAACACTGAAATTGAGATGCAGCGTATCACTGATTGGTTCAATGCAAACAAATTATGTATCAACTACTCCAAGACATTTTACATGTTACTTGAACGAAAAGGAGGGTCAACTTCAAAACTAAATGTAGTCTTAAACAACACAAAAATTCAAAAAACAAACAACATCAAATATCTTGGCATATTTCTTGATGACAAACTGAGTTGGAATTATCACATTGAAGATCTATCTGGGAGATTGGCAAAAATATCTGGAATATTTTATAAAATTAGAAACTACACAAACAAACAAAGCATGTTAACACTGTACTATGCTCTTGCACGATCAATAATACAATATGGCATTTTATGTTGGGGTTCAAGCACACAAAAACTGCTCAAGAAAATTTCGACAATGCAAAATCGAATCATTCGCACAATAACCTTTAGCAACAGAAGAGCAAAACTTTCACTACTGTACCAAGATCTCGACATACTTCCCATCACTAACTTGCATCAATTAGAAATTTCTAAATTTGTCTTTAAATTTAAAAATATGCTATTGCCAAGCTATTTTGAACCTTACTTTAAGGAAATTACTGAAGTACATTGCCATGGCACTAGAGCTTCTCAAAAAAATAACTTTCACTTACGTAGTGTCAGCTCAAGAAAAGGCCAAGGCAGTTTGAAATTCTTAGGCCCAAAAATATGGAATGATTTACCTTCTGAAGTAGTAGGGGCTACGAGTGTAAAAACTTTCACAAAAAAATGTAAAATTTATTATATGAAAAAACTTTGTCTGTGACTGTTTTTATTGCCACAACATTGACGAGTGTTATCGCAAATTTTTCGGATTGAACATTGTTGATACTACGTAGACCTAGGTCTACTACTCACGAACTAGTGCTAAGTACTATTTATTAACGGCTGTCATCATATTAACTGTATTCAAGTCGGCCTATAAACTGACTGATTTTGTTAAGGTTTAAAGTTATATACTATGATTAGGCCTACTTTTAGTGTTTCTGTTTCGTCTTTTATGCTAGCAGTTAGAAGTTGTTGTTTATGCTTAGTTTTTTGTTTGTTTTTTTTCTCATAACTTACTACTTTTGTAGGGCATGATATTTTTTGATATTTGAATAAAATCACAGCAATTCACTTGACTGTCGCAGCAGTAAACAACTTTATGTTTTCATTTTTTACGGAACTTAAGCTTATCCTATTTTAACGCATATCTTGGTTTCAACGTAATGCCAATGTTTGACATTTGTCACATTAAAAACACGGGAAGCAGCTGACTCGATGACTAATATAGTCTTTCGCTGCTTCCTGTCTGTTGTAGATTCTAGTTATGGTGCTATTTTA
The DNA here is from genome assembly GCF_918807975.1 of Aplidium turbinatum. Taxonomy (NCBI): domain Eukaryota; kingdom Metazoa; phylum Chordata; class Ascidiacea; order Aplousobranchia; family Polyclinidae; genus Aplidium; species Aplidium turbinatum. The sequence continues at coordinate 15,337,888 of NC_137480.1, read as the reverse complement.
TTTGCATTGTCTATATTTTGTACCGTATACTTTTCTCGCAACAGACAAAATAAAAGGTTTCTCTCTCTCTCTCTCTCATTAGAATTGTAAGGCATGCATGGAGAATACGCCACTGCTTGATAGGTTGTTCCTGGTAGTTTCGCATTTGGCATTACTTGTAGAGCAGGGGTTCTTAACCTTTTTTCCCTTATTACCCATTTCTGTCCAGATCAAAGTCCCATTACCCAAAATCTAATTTTATCTATTTTACCATATTAAAAATATAAAACAGCGTTATTCAGCAAAAACAACATTTAATGTAAAGAACGGCATCAATAGTTTCAGTGAGACATTTGCGCTGTTTTTGTGTACAATCGATGCAATATTGGGTGCGATTTTGGATACTGCACAAAGCAAATCTGACTTCAGATCTAACAGCTTGTTTCGAAATTTGACTTCAAAGCAACAACCCTTGAAAATGCTGATTCACAGAGATAAGTGGAAGGGAACATAGTCAACGGTTTTGCACAACTTTTGGATATGCTTTCCCCATCATTCCCCAGAATTTTTCCAAGCTTTCATCTTCAAAAGAATATAGCTCGCTCGTCTCAACACTAACTCTAAATGTACACTATATACAAATACATTGTATAAACTACTTCAAACAACTGCTAACAGCAACGCAGCCATCAAGCTTGTTCATAAAACAACTGTAAATGAACTGATTATACAAGAAACATCTTACTATTATGTCACAAAAATGAAATACATAAAACCGGCAACAAAAATGATGCAAAAAATAAATCACTATGACGAAACAATTCTAAAAATCATAAGATATCACTGTGCTTGTTTGGTTGTTTTGAACGTTTACCACTTACAACTGTGAGAGAGAGAGAGAAACCTTTTATTTTGTCTGTTGCGAGAAAAGTATAGGGTACAAAATATAGACAATGCAAATAAAATAGCACCATAACTAGAATCTACAACAGACAGGAAGCAGCGAAAGACTATAATAGTCATCGAGTCAGCTGCTTCCCGTGTTTTTAATGTGACAAATGTCAAACATCGGCATTACGTTGAAACCAAGATATGCGTTAAAACAGGATAAGCTTAAGTTCCGTAAAAAATGAACACAAAAAGTTGTTTACTGCTGCGACAGTCAAGTGAATTCCTGTGGTTTTATTCAAATATCAAAAAAAAATCATGCCCTACAAAAGTAGTAAGTTATGAGAAAAAAAAAAAAAACAAACAAAAAAACTATGCATAAACAACAACTTCTAACTGCTAGCATAAAAGACGAAGCATGAACACTAAAAGTAGGCCTAATCATAGTATAATATTTGGGTGTTTTTCTTGACACGGCAATGTGTGACGACAAGGATATACATCGACAAGTGCGATCAATCTACTGTTCTGCCAACAAATTAAAATCAAAATTTTACAAGTGCTCCAGTGATATTAAAAATGTTCTATTCCGTTCTTATTGTACTCCAATGTATGCATGTCATCTGTGGGAAAATTATCATCAACGTGACATTAATCGTCTGCGTGTTGCCTTCAATAATGCGTTTAGAATTATACATAATTTGCCTAAACACTATAGCGTACGTGAACATCAAGTCTTGTGTAACATCATAACATTTGATGCATTACTTCGTAAATATGTTTTTTCTTTTGTTGGAAGATGCGAAGTATCGTCTAACTCTATTGTTGCCTCCCTGATGAGGTCTGATTGCCATCGTATATCAAATTACCGTCTTCATTATAATAATCTATGTATGCTATTAACTAGTTTTGATGGCTGCCATGTCATCTGATTGTTTTTATCGTTCTCAATACTTTCAGTTCTTCTAAATTGTAACGCTACCGTACCATTGTCTGTAAACTTGTAACAGTAGATAGCCTATTTATTGAGATTTTGTGCATTTGCAGTTAGTGTATTATTTTGTTATTTTTTGATGTTATTTCGTTGTTGTTGTTCGTTATTTGTGCATTTGCAGTTTGTGTATTATTTTGTTGTTTTGTTTTGGATATGGACAGCTTTGTCTGATGCAAATAAATTATTATTATTATTATTATTATATAACTTTAAACCTTAACAAAATCAGTCAGTTTATAGGCCGACTTGAATACAGTTAATAAGATGACAGCCGTTAATAAATAGTACTTAGCACCAGTTCGTGAGTAGTAGGCCTAGGTCTACGTAGTATCAACAATCTTCAATCCGAAAAATTTGCGATATCACTCGTCAATGTTGTGGCAATAAAAACAGTCACAGACAAAGTTTTTTCATATAATAAATTTTAAGTTTTTTTGTGAAAGTTTTTATACTCGTAGCCCCTACTACTTCTGAAGGTAAATCATTCCATATTTTTGGGCCTAAGAATTTCAAACTGCCTTGGCCTTTTCTTGAGCTGACACTACGTAAGTGAAAGTTATTTTTTTGAGAAGCTCTCGTGCCATGGCAATGGACTTCAGTAATTTCCTTAAAGTAAGGTTCAAAGTAGCTTGGCAATAGCATTGTGACATTGTTTGTTTACATCTATAATTCTAAATATTCTATTTCAGCTGATTACCCACCTGCTATCTTGAAATTACCCATAGGTTAAGAACCACTGTTGTAGAGGCTCTTGACGCATAGCCGGTTGACAGAGTGAAGTTTTCTGATTGTTGCCGGGAAATCATTCCATCCACAAGGTGCCGCTGAATGGATAGAAGTCCTTGAAATGCGTTACTCAAGCGCACACCCCGAGAGTCGAACCAGCGCCGAGTGATCTTGAGCCGGCGCGTAACCACTGAGCTAATGGGGTGTCCAAGTCCAGTCAACCATGAGAAGAAATACAAATAAGGGAAATTGCAATCTTAGCAGAGTTGCAATCCACATTGTGGTCGAAGTCCTAATTAGGTTGTGTACAGTAAAAATGTAATACGCTGCTGCAATGAAACTGGTAGTCTACTTGCGTGGAGCTAAAAGAAAAACACGAAAACTTACACTAAGTATAAATTTGAATCAAAATCGAGTGCAACACTTTCAGTTTTTTAATAACTGAAAAAGTGAAGTTTGCTTTAATTTATAATTCAGTAAATTTACCCCCTCGGTAGGTGAAATTTACCCCAGGGGGTAAATTTACACCCGGTTAAGAACCCCTGCTCTAGCCGAAAGCCAATAGGCTAAAGACAAGTGTGATACAACTGAGTGACAGGTGAACATACCTAAAATAGGCTCAATGTAAAAAGGCCTATTTTTCCGCAAATTACTGTAGCCTATAACCAAAGAAGCCTAGTTTAACACAGGGTTTAACATTTTGCTTGTCAGAAGAAAATTTAGTTGCTGCTTGCATAGTATACTCCTTTCAGGTGTTTTCCTACCATACTGAACATGTTTTCAATTAAATTCAGTATTTTTGACAATAAACTTAGCGATAAAATACTAGGTTTGCTTTTCTGCTGTCTATTAGCTATCCTACCTCAATCGATGTTCTACCAGTTTTTTCGCATATTTTTGACTGTTTGTGTTTTAAAATAGCAGTTTTTGTAAAGCCAAGCAACTCAACTGTCTCAACAAAACGACTTGCAAAAAAAGACTGATTTAACATCCAAACAGCGGAGCCTTTACGAGATATGCTTCGTGATTTCTCCTACCTTCGGTAAGAAACTTTACCCAATGCATTCTGACTGTCGTCACTGTCTCTTCTGTAAAAATACTTTTCCATCCAAATTCCAAGCTTTTTTCTTTTTGCAGTACCAACTCTCCTGTCTGAACAAGACAATTGAAAAGAAAGAAATACGCTTTTTGTTTCGTGTTTCAACGCAGGCCAAGCTTCTGACTTCACAAAAACCTAAAAATTAAAGTGGTGCACTGCATTTACTGTTTTTGTGGTGAAAACATTAGATGTCTTTCTTTGTAGCCTAATGTCACAAATATTCCAGTGATTACAATTCACAGGAAAAGTTTGTTAATGCGGCAATTGAATATACCAACAAGTATACATCAGGGCTACTCAACTAATGTTAGCAAACGTCCATTTTGACAAGTTGAATATTTTTGCGGTCCGGTGAATATTTCATATGCAACCACGAAAATTAAACAATCAGTAGCCTACGAGCACCAAATCACTTTTCAGGTAGCTTAGTATGTAACACGACTTGGATTTTTGTCTAACACAAACAAAGAAATAAAAAAGAAAAAAATGTATTGTGTTTCTTTGTAGTGTAGCTGTGTGGATCGCACACAGAGAAGACCGCAAAAGTCTTATAGCCTACCTCCTTGGTTAATCACAAAAAATTGCTTTTTCTTAATAGAAATCTGTTTAAAGAGGCCCTTAAATGTGGCAATGAAGTTATTCTTCCAGAAGCCCGATGTCCACCTTCAACATCCAGAAGGTCCGGATTCGGACCGCGGTCCGCCAGTTGAGTAGCCCTGGTATACATTGTCTACAACGACAAGTTGCTGATTTTCTACAAAGTTTCAACCTGTATTTTACGAAACTGTATTTTTGTGTTGCCAATTACATAGCTCAACGATTTCAACTAAATTTCATGGAGATTAGAATTAAGACCAGCTTTGCTGCAATTTTATGGTGTGAAGTTGAAAAATGACTTCGAATTTCCTTGTGTGGTTTTATTTTGAAGCTATTTAATACTTTAGATTATGTGATTGTTAGGTATATGACAGGTGCACATTTCGCACATACAGTGACTTTTTGCCAAAACCTGCAAATAAACCAAGCTAAGACAAAACAAGAAGTTCAAACCAGTGGCGTAGGGTCACTCATTTGACTGGGGGCACTCCAGAAGCACAAATATTTAACTAGACATAAAAGTTTACCTTTAGGCAATTTTTAGTCTGTGTTGTAACATTAGAAATTTTACCCATTTCATTATCCAATAAACGCATTTGTGATAAACCCTGGCCATTTTCTCATTTCTAAGTTTCCCTATTTGCAATTTTGTTATATTAATATGACATGTAACTTACAACACGAAAAAGACTCATAACAAACCAAAATGAAGACATATGTAGGCTACAATTCGGCCAGGGATTCTCGATTTTCCTAAATTTGGAAAACGAGTTTTAAAAGACTAATTGAAACTAGCCTACAGTGTAGTCACAAAGATGGAGTAGATCAGTAGACTGTTGAGCTTTTAACTCATCAGTAACCTTAGATATGTCAAATACCTTGGAAAAAACACCTCTTGAATCAGTTAGGTAGGTTAGTCAGAAACTTTTCATGGGGAATTAAAAAATAAGTTTCATGATTGAAATTACTGTGCGTTAAACAGAATCATGGCAACCACCTTTTACTTTACGGTACGACAGAAACAAAACTTGGCTTATGAAAAGTTACAAAATCTAGGTTTGTAATACTTATGATTGAAGCTGCAAGGTTGTTCGGAAATCTAATCGACGTTACGTTTTTTAGTTCAGAAAATCCTAGTACCGTAGCTCACATAGGCCTATGTTTTCAACTCCAACCAACAAACGTCAATGAAAGACAATGACAGATGTTGTAGGCTTAACATTTCACTACAAACAAAGCTTGATAGTAACAACAATGCCTTGAAAAAAAAAGAACAAAAGCGAAGATACAATGGTAAAGTACCGAAGCATGTTTGCTATGCCTTTTTATTTCTTGTTGAGTCATTACAGCAGACTAGTTCAGCCATTAAAGCTGTTGACACCATTATTCAATCAATTCGACAATGTCATCAACAGCTTAATACTTAAGAAATGATGCTCATACGACACCTTAATTTTTTTGTAAAACTAATCCTCCGCTTAGAATAAGTAATAGCTCAACTTAGCAGCTCAATCGCTAAATAGGTCTGTAGCTCTGGACTTGAAAAAACTAGAAAGCAAATCGGCAATCGCTCGACTTTCAGAGTGTGTGGGAAAGCAGCGCACTCTAGTTCGTCATTCAGCTGCAACAACTCTAAAAGTGAGCAACTTGTGGAAACTTCTCCACACATTTGACCACTGTGCCTATTGTACAAGTTTGAGTTTTTTATTTGTTAGATTGTCACGGACCACCTGTGTAGTCGTCACGGACCATAAGTGGTCCGTGGACCACAGTCTGGAGAACCATGCAACAGACCAACTGTTATGTATCACAATGGTTATAAGTACCAACTATTATAGAAAGACAAACATAACCTACATTAGTTTTGACATTTGGATTAACGGATCTTGGTTAAAAAAAACATTTTCAATTACTAAACTTGGTTGAACTTAATTAATTTTTTGCCATTAACTTGGGCTGCATGTGTAGGCCTATGAATCGTTAGTTTCTTTAGACTTCGCAAACTTTGCGCGAAACTTAATAACGCAAACGTAGAAACGCCATGTTTTTCAATAGTCATTAAACTAAAAACACCTAGAATTTTAAGATGACATTAGCGACTTCAATTGAAATCGTCTACCTTATTAATGCCATTAGTTGATGAATAATTAAATTATGATTAACAGAAAGCCGTTTATAAAAAACAACATATGTTGAACAAAGCAAGCATAAATTTCTCGTGCGGTATAGGGAAACATCTTTAGCATTTAATGCTATGAAATATTTATGAAGTTTGATGTGTAATTCACTATAATTAATGGCACTTCCAATGCACACAATAGATAAATAATACTAATGCTTACCTAAAAATACAGATAAAAATACCTAATTTTAAACCATTATAAAATTTACAAATACAATAATTACACGGTTGAATTTGTTTATATCGACCTCAGCTAGATCAGCATATAGTCTGCTATACATTAACACTCTGCTGCATTCCTCGGACGTTTTTGTTCGCTTCTGGTGACAGTTGTCGATCTTTTTTCCCTCCCCAGCGTAATCCAGCTTACGATTTTGTGTAGCCTACGCCATTGCATAAAAAAGATCAAACATCTCAAATTGAAACGATGCCTTGTTGAATTTTTCGGGCCTTACGCATGTCATATCATCCGCAATATAGTTTACAAAGCTGCTAAATGCAAATAGCGAACCATTGTCATTGTGGTTCCTTCGGTTTTTGGTTAGGGTATGGCAAATCGTCAAGACCAAGTTTCGAGAAGTAATGCTCGTTTTGAACAAGTCCTGATTGAGACTTTGTTATTTGCAAACCAACTAGCCTACATAATAAAGGGTAGATTATATTTAAGTATTTAAATAAGGGGTAGCCAATACATTTCGGTCGAGAAAGAGGCATCGTTGTGTAAGCGGACTTGGTCTACTCACTGTCATCAAGTCACGCAGCAAAGTTCACGTTTAACATTGCTGTAACATTAACACACGTTTATGTACCGCAATGTCAAATAAAAACGTTTGACTATTGAGTGAATACTGCGTCGAGCTTGCCCTCATAGCCTACTTCCAAAAAAATGTTTGTTGGCAGAAACTGTCCCGAACAGAAACAATACAAAAAAGCTTTTTATCGGTCAACCAATTTACCGTAGCTTTATTAAATCCATCAGTTGTCTCAATTTGTCTCAAATCTCAAGTTGTCAACCTCCTAGTGGTGAGCCCTGGTAATTGATTCTTGCAATCAAGCGAATGACAACAAATCGAGACAGCAGAATTAAATTTTTATTTCACTCCATGTTAATCCAAAAATAACTAAATAAGAATGCTATTTTTGTTTAAAAGAAAGTAGACAGTATCACACTAATATGGAAAAATCAATTTATTTATATATTTCTGATCTGGTGTCTGGTGTGTGATACTGTCAACTTTAATTCAAATATTTTATCACACTACGCATCCTTTTGGATCATCAGTTAAATCATAAGAAGATTTGCTGAAAAGTTTAATAACGAAGTCTTGTTTTGGAATTTTGTTTAAAAGGTTTGCTCTTCAATTTTACATTCTAAAATAAAGTTACACAAAATATCATACATTCAACGAAGACAAATTACTTTTCAAGATAGAAAGTGCACTTTGTACTTTTATAATCCTACATACATTAGTATCTGTAAGATCTTGATAGATAAGCGATAAAATTAGTTACAGCGTTTATTTTGTCAAACTAATAGGTCATATCTGCACCCGACTAAAACGCTGTGCTGGGGCAAAACAAACAAATGCCCAAATATGTGTGATTTCAATGTAATTATCCAAATACTGCATGTATACTTGTACAGCATATTGAAACACCCAGGGCCGGATTTAGCTGATGGGGGTCCCGGAGCACTTTTAGATCAGGGGGCCCCCGTGCAAAAATACATCTCTACATCTACAGTATAGCATTAATCCAGCACTGCACAGCATTTTGCAGAAACTTCAAAGGCTGAAAGAAAAAAAAAAACACAAAATCACATTTTTTTCACGTAGGGGGCCCTTTAAAAGTCGGGGAGCCCGGGGCACCTGCACCCTCTGCTCCCCCTAAATCCGGGCCTGGAAACACCCATCTACTGAGCTTAATTAAACCATATTATATTACAACTACAAACGAGGCCACTGTGGCATAAGCTGTTGTTCCCTCGATACTGGAAACTTTGCGTTATACGTTGACTGTGATGTTTATGCAATATTTAGAGATTTGTAAACCTACTTTTAGGTGCAACAGAATAATTCCAGTCAATCAAAAGAATTGTTTTCTCTGTAATGTTTCTTTCCAAAACTGTCAATTGCAGAGTAAATATAATTTTTCACAAAAGATATTTCAACACTGATTAGTATGGCGAAAATGAATAAGCGTTCCTGTTTTGTATAGAAATGAATGCAATTTGTCAATCTTTTCAAACAAGAAAAACAAACTTTCAGTTGAACATGAAGTAGCAAAAATTGTGGCTAGTGTTTTTACAACGTTTTTACTATTAGCCTAACTATGCTGGGCAGATGCATGCTAGCTGGAAAAAAATTTCATATCAGTGGCTGCAAGACATAGCAGCCAACCATAAGATGTAGATTGATAAATTATGAACAAAGAATAAAAACACACTTTGTCAGATCATAGCTTCACAAGCTTCATATGTATTCCATAGCTTCACAAACAGCATAGGACCGACATTTTACATCAAGTATAATTAGTACTTTTAAAAATAACAACCATATTCGGTGTAGTTTGCTCTGCTGCTCGGTCGCCTTCTCGGGAGACGTGCTCGTGGCAGGCAACGAATAACATTTGTATATAATTTTCAACGAAATACATCAATCAGCCAACCAAGCACACTTCGGGACACTGCACGACAAAGGGAACATTGGAAGAATTTACGAACTGAGCATTCTGGTTCACCGAAGGCCGTATTGGTTATGATACTGTAGTGGTAGTAGCTCTGCTTGACTTTTTTTCTTGGCATTGAGCACTTTTTATAGCATTAAATAGTATTTATTGTTGAATCTAAATTTTATATAGGCCTATGTTTGAAAAACAATTAGCAGCCATATGTTGCTTACGGAGCTGCATGAAATGATTGACCAGATTCAAATAGTTTGACCTTTCGTAGCTGCCAAAGCAGTATGATGTAATTTGTAAATGAATGAAATTTGGAATTTAATGAGTTTGAAGCAATATCGTTGATCATGCTGATTTGGACAGTTGCAAGACATACTCAGATTCAAAATAATTAAATTATTTCGTTGCTGTCCAAATTAACATAGTTTATTTGTCCATATAATTAACAAAATTTTGTTATTTTTGACGCTATACAAAACAATTATTAGGTACCGGAACATCAAAAATTATGCATGAGCCAAATGGAAATTCTACACCGCACATTTTGTACAACTTGTAATTTTTCCAATTGATGCAATTTTACACCTTATTTTAGCAACTTTTGCCTATACAATTATGGATTTTTGCCCAAGTTGGTGATGTTTGTTAACGGCAATTGGGATTACAGTCCATTTTTTACCTATTTTTGTATCGACTTTGGGGTTTACTTTCATTGATCAATTTTGGCGTTTCTTTTCAATAAATTTGCTTATTGTTAAATCAATGGTGTTTGTGTATGTACAAATTTTAAATCTTACACGAGAGCTATATATCGATGAGCTCAATGGTCTGATCTCAACTTTAAGCAACCACTTTGTCAGTGAGTGCACACAATATTATAGGCCACCAATACGATATAAGTTTTTAATTTATTGTTGTAAACTAAGGGAAGAAGTCCGGAGATTAAGGACTTACTACACACATAGCAAAAATTCCCCTTTATCGTTTCAACTCCTGGAAACATTGAAAAGATGAAACAAACAAGCTTTGTTTAACACGACCCATTCCCCAGTAGATTTGAGCGAGAGTTTTCAAATCAACTGTTGGCCGAACGTTGATTTTTGACATTTATTAACACCACGGTCGATGCGTCGCCACAATTAGTATCATCCAGGGAATATTACTCTTTGAAATAGCCTAGTATACAAATCAGTAAATAGTCCAAACTAGCGTGCTAGGCGCAATCGAACGACCTCTTATGACGTGATTGAGAAACGAAAACTTCTCGCCATCGATTTATTTTGTGAACGTAATCTGAACCAAAAGTTATACAGAAAGACTATAATAAAAAAGTGAGAAAATGTTAGACTTCTCATCAAAAGCACTTTTTATAATTAGACTGCTATAAATGTCATGATCACTTTTTTTGCACATAAATTACTCATGAATGCAATAAATATAAAAGTCAAAGGAAAGCCGTAAACGTTTTCGTGCTTCCGTTTTCATCTAAAAGCATGGCTTCTGCATCCTTGCCGATAAGCTGAATGACAAAATCGAAAAACATTTTCATGCAACAAAACGATTATATTTTGGCGTCAGTTGCAAGCATTTTTCTCCCACGCAACTTTCCAGGAGCTTGTTTGCATTTGGATGTAACCTTACATTTCTAATCTTTTTATATTCCTAGAAAACATTTCTTTACCACTGGTATGAATTACTTATGCTGACATTGAGCTCAATTAATTGATCCTATTTCCTAACCCTGATCAGACGAACCAAATTTATACGATTTTATGAATAAACAGAGATGTACGTATACGCCGCAAATTCTACGCCGTAGACTTTTTGTTTACGCTAACGCTTACGGCCATATTTTTTGGATAGTTGTCGCTTGAGGCTACGCCGTGAAGTTTTCGCGGTTTTTTAGCGCATAGCGTCAAGGCATACTTTTTAATGTCTTTTTTTTCGCTACAACACGCCAATAGGCTACCTTCCAGAGCTGCAGTTGAAAGAATGTTTTCAATGGGCAAAGACATATTGGAACCAAAATGTAGCAAAATGTCAGATGAACACTTTCAGATGCTTGTGTTTCTTCGTAGAAATTCAAAATAAAACTTGTTTGTTTCGAGTGGTTTATACCGTGTGAATGTTTGGCACCTAGCAAACAAAATGAGTTTACGCTAGTGTATGCGCTGACGCTGACGCCGCCAACTTTTTTTACAAGTTACGTTGACGCATACGGCGTATGGTTTTTCAAACGTTTGCGTTTACGCTGACGGCGTCAATATTGTTTGTATGCGCGTACATCACTGTGAATAAATATCTGCTAAAACATTCAAATCTGCTTAATTCTATTGCTCGGACATTTTGCATGATTTACCCTGCTTCACAGCATAGCCTACTGCAAATCTTACTGCATTTCGTTGATTAATTTTTTAAAACTATTCCGTTGCATATAAGTTATTAATTAGGCTATATATACTGACAGGTTTCTATTCTCTAGTTATTTTATAGTTTTTTTAATAAACCATATTTAGACCAAAATTCACTCTAAAAGAACATTATTAGTTTTTAGTGGTTAACAATAATACACCCACATTTTGAGACGAATTTTGTAGCGCAAATAAAAACTGTCTTACTGACTTAACTGCATAAGTTGGTAAATGATTAAATGAAGCTATAGCCTAGTACTGAAAGTTGTTCATGAAAAAAACATATCTTAATGTTGTACAAAGAACAAATCTTTTATCTGGGGAAGCATTCGGAAACATTTATGAAGATGGATACCTAAGTTAATTACAGTAAATGGAAATTATAACAAACGTGTTTAAGCTATTTGTAACTTACCCTAACAAGCACAACGTTACGTACATAGCAAAAAATTTAAACTGTCTCTCTCATAAGATATAACAAAATTTAGTTCATTTTATCCTTTTAAAATCATACTATTAGTAAAGTAAGATTTAGAGCAGACTCAGCAGAGTCTGCAAACATTCGATACTAGGCTATAGCGCCAAATATGCACGATCAGGTTGGTCCGCAGCTCACTTTATGCTAAAGATGGCAACCTCTCATCATGCTCTTAACGTGATCGTGATTAGGCTATGACTAATTATACTGTTATATTGCAGCAATTTAGCTAAATTGCAAAAATACAATTTAGCTATATTGCAACAATTTAGCTATATTGCAACAATTTAGCTAAATTGCAAAAATACAATTTAGCTATATTGCAACAATTTAGCTAAATTGCAAAAATACAATTTAGCTAAATTGCAACAATTTAGCTATATTGCAACAATTTAGCTAAATTGCAAAAATACAATTTAGCTATATTGCAACAATTAGCTATATTGCAGCAATTTAGCTAAATGGCAAAAATACAATTTAGCTATATTGCAACAATTTAGCTATATTGCAACAATTTAGCTATATTGCAACAATTTAGCTAAATTGCAAAATTGCGTTAAATTGTTGTTGTAATATGCTAATGCAGTGGTTCCCAACCTTTTAGATCTTGCGGCACCCTATCAAAGAGATAAATAGTCGGCGGCACCCTGGCACAACTGGATCAATTATATGACGTTTCTGTATTTCAAATAACTGTATAAAATAACTCAGAAGTGATTACCGGTAGGCTACAGTATTTTCTATGTCGGCAAGCCGGCGGCAAACATATCACAAATTCTTCTACAAATGGTATTATTTGACAAGGGAATCTTTTTTATTTCTTCCTCGGCCTTATTTCCGAGCATTGTTTTCACAATTGTACTGCATGCAGGAAGAATAATGCTCTCCGCTTCGGTGTGAGGCTTTGAGTTTTTAGCAATAGTTTGTACTACTAAATAACTGGCCTCTTGAACTTTGGTAGATATATACTTCGAAAATTTGCGTAAATGCCTGGCTTTGCTGTTTTCTCTCAGCTAAAACTCTCTCAAAAATCAAAATGTATTCGAGGTTTATAAGAGAGATGTCCATGTTTTTTTAGTGAAGTCTCTGTTCAATTTTCTTGGCACCATGGCTTCGTTTGACAATTTTTGTTTGCATGTAAGACACTCTGGTAGAGGTTGTGCTTATGGTCACCATATCAAGTAAAGCCTATAATCAAATAACTGTCACAGAAAAGACCAAAGACCAGTCTTTTTTGCTTTCTTTTTACTTGTACTTCCTACTCCTGCATCATGATCGACATTGTTCCACTTTCTTTTCTGTGTAGTAATAAATTTCTCCATCATAAGTAACTTATAAAGAACAAATTAATTATAACTTGGCCTTTTCTCGATTAGCTATGTATCGTGCTTGTATTTGCAGGTATCCCCATGCAAAAGTTTTCAATTTTATTTCGCAAACAATCTTGTTCTTAGGTTCGCAAACAATCTTGCTATTTTATAATCCTGCTGGGTCACACAATCCGATAATCCATCACTGCAATTTGATTTTGTGCGCCTTGAAACGTAAAATAAAAGCATGAAACCTGGCAATAATGATGCGTTTCAAACGTTTTAATGGAAAGAACAGCAACGAGTCAAAATATCTTTCACGCTGTTTTTCCTGGGCGAGAAAACAAAGGCTTACCGCGGATTAGAGTTTAAATAAATTGCGCACTTAGCGGGTTAAAGTTAAAGTAAAGAATGGGCCCCAGTATTGCAATATCTCGCGGCACCCTTGAGCATTGCAGTTGGCACCCCAGGGTGCCGCGGCACCCCGGTTGGGAACCACTGTGCTAATGAGGACAGCCGCGTTTCCATCTGTAATTTAAAGAATTGCCAAAGTCGAATGGGACGGTTTTTGCTGTTTAGGCTAGGCCTATTCTGTTTTGCATCTGGTACGGTACCTGTAGATAAGTAGCCTAACGCGTCGTTTTTTACAGTTTGATATGTTTTAGAGCCCTAGATCAGTTGTGGCAGTTTTGGGATGTGGATTAACAATTGCTTTGGAGAACCAGGCTTAACTCAGTAGGCCTAACTGTCTGACTATTAACCGTCGAATGTCTTTCAGGCTAAAATTGACTGCTTGGACGAGGCTTACCGGTGCAAAAATAAGTTGTGTGGCAAGTGTGTCTGGCTATTACAGTTTAGTGTGCTGCATATTGGTTGGCAAGATTCCAGTAGTACTGGTAGGTTGCCATTTTGTACCGGTGACCCTACCGGTACCGGTAAACTAGGTCCTAGATCTAACCGAGTTACCGGTAGGGTCACCTTACGGTGCAAGTATACTATAGAATCCGCCACCCTGGTCAACATGACGTCACAAAACGGACGCAACTACTACATAGGGGGTGAAAAAAGGATGCTGAAAAGCGGCGGAATGAAGGTGATAAAGCGGAATGGATATGGATTTTTTTACAATTTTACTGTGTTTTTACAATAAAAACATTAAACCAACGTCGAGTGTTGAATATAACTACCTAGAATGACATAAAATTTACCAAATGTTCAAAGTAGGCAGATATTTTCAGCTGAAGTCGCCTACGCCCTTTGCTCTATGTTCTAATGTCGTTTATAAATTCAGTTGTTTGCGTGATGCAAGCCTGACATACATCGGTATGTCAACAAGACATTTATCGACTAGAGCTGGGGAACACCTGAATTTGAATTCTATACAGAAAAGCGCAATTAAAGATCACATTTTTTCATGTACAGAATGCCAAAATAACGTTTCTATCAAGCAGTTTGAGATCATGTCTAGAGGCAGGTCTGAGTATCAAACTAAGATCTTGGAAGCCTTGTACATAAAACGTCACAATCCACTTTTGAACAGACAATTGTATGCTTGCGGCTCGTCTTTCTTGCTCTCTGTATTTTAAAATTATTTTTTTCGCACCTTGCCTTTCTACCATATCATGTGATCTGTTTAACACCTTTTGATGCAGTTACCTTTGATTTTCGTGGAGCCTATATCGTTGAGTTTGAGCTAGTCAGAAGTACTGTGCAGTTTTTGTCTTTTTCTGTTTATAGATTTAGTTAACCATTGTATTTTTTTCAGATGTAGTTAATTTGTATGTATATTATTCCTGAAGAGGACATCTTGTGATGTCGAAAACGTTCGATACTTAGTTTGTTGCGTAGTTTTATGTTTATGTAAATGTAATAAACTTGAAGATGTTAAACTTGATCACGTTGCTCGGCTTCGTATGCCTATGGTTCAACAAGACAAACTCTCTACCGAAGCTCTATAGTTCATTATACAATGACATTCATTGATGTATTCAAATAAACAGTGCAAATAACTTTTTTGTAAGGAATTGAAAATATAAATCGTAGCGCACCATCGAAAAAAAATTTTTTGGGGGGCGCACTTTTCGTATCTGCCTAGGGCAGCGCTTAGGCTAAATCCGGCCCTGCTTACAAGGAAAATATTTGCAAAATTACACTCAAATAATGGATTATAGCGCTTTCTGAAAACACTTTTAGAATAATATTTGTATGAAATTTATTAGCAGATAAACAGCTAATAACTTATTAAAGGTAGCTCTTATACGCGCACGAGCAAAAACTGCGGCTAAAATTAGAGAACACCAAAAACTCAGCTACACAAAAACCCAACAGAGTAAGCCATTCTGAAATTGCTTTCACAAATTAAGCTTAGTTAAAAGAAACATAAATCGCGTAAATTTTGCGCAATTTTCAATTTGCAAAATTTATTGGTGTTTTTCTGTGTGTCTAAAACAAGTCCTTGAGGGTGTTAATAGCCAGATCTCTTGGAAAACGTTATAAATTTCTACAATTTTATTATATTTTCAACAAAGAGCTCAACTTCGGAATCCAAACTTTGAAAATTTGGGGGGGGGGCATGGCCCCTTTCGCCTCTCTGGCTACGCCTATGTATACACATTCATAGTATGATTTATTTTCATTGGCAGCAAGTAGGCTACGGATGTTGATGTGCTAAAATCAATAGAGGTTGACAAGATCGGAAGTTTTTATCTCACTAATCGCTGCAAAAGTATTTAGGCCCATTAAAAACTTTAAAAAGATTAGCATCACAGCAAGCTTGTTGTTTAAATCAGTTTAGTTTTGTATGCTTTCGCTTTGTAGCCTATGCTCTATCTCTATGAACTGTAGCCCACAGTGAACAGCATTAGCCTGATAGAAAAATATGTTTTTTTTCATTGACATCATTTTTGTTCGCGGTCCCCAACCTTTTTTGCCTCACCGACTGGTTTTAAAGTGAAAATAGCCTCGCGACTAGAGATGTAAAAAAACGTTTTTTTTTTGTTTTTAAAAAAAAACAAGCTCGTTTTTTTTGTTTTTTTATCGTTTTTTTGTTTTTTATTTGTTTTTTTTGTTTTTTTTACCTTGTTTGACATTAAATGTCACAATATGCAGCAATTAGGGTAAACTCATTGCAATAGCGTCTCTTTCAACAAAAAAGCAGTCTCATAACTCGTATAACTTATTTCAAATCAGACTATAGGGTATGTGGGTATATTGTTTCATTGCAATCTTGTAGATCCCAAGTCTCAACACACGAACCATAAAGATTTCTCATCGTCTCAAATAGTAGTAACAGTGTCCTATGGTTGGCACATCTCAAATATTGTCCGTAATTTGGTCCAGCCAGTTGTTAAATGCAGCACCACACTCGTGTACAGTTTCGAAGCCACCTGGGATTTTGGTTAATGGGCATGTTAGGACCAGGTGGTCACTGGTCAGTGTCCTGTTTCTCTGCTTCACAAAGGCACTTTTGACCAGCACACCACACCTTTTTCCAGTACAACGTCAAGAGGTTGTTCCAGTTGATGTGCATTTGGTGCAAGCTTGATGAAAACCACATAAGCGGTTCTCGAGTTATGAAATAACCTTAGCCACTAGGTGGCTTCGTAGATAAGGAGCAATAGAAAAACGGCAATATCTCAAGAACCGCTCATCATATTTGGATAATTTTTAGCTATAGGCTACTCCCATGTTTTCTGGGTGGGCTATCTGTTTATGAACATTAAAACAAGTTTTGGCTACTACTTTTTGAGATAAAAATAAATTAATCTCATATCGTTACGCACCGATAAAACCATGATGTGTAATTTAAAAATTTTTTTTTTTTTGATTGGGTAGAGGAAAGATAGATGAAAAGTTTGGCAAAAGCAGTGTAGTGCTAAAGTCCCAACTTTTAGCCCAAATCACATTTAAATGTAGTGAAAGATGGAACATTTTGATGTTTTTTATTTTCCCTGAAGAGGCTTTGTTAGGCTCATACTCCTTTGTGATATCATTAAATCATGTTTGTTTTCCCTTAATCACACCATTGTGCTGTCATAAACGTTGTTAAAAGAAGTATGGTTGCCCTTCCATCCAATTTGAACTAGCTTGCAGGACACTCTTCTGTATTTGCCAAACTTTTCGTCAATCTCTCCTCTACCCAATAAAATTTTTTTTTTAAGTTACGCATCATGGTTTTATTGGTACGTAACGACAAGAGGTCAATTTCTTTTTATCTCAAAAAGTAGTAGGCCTAGCTCCCAAATAAAATAAGTTTTCATCTTTGATGGCTGTTTTGTATTTTTATCCTGCATTGCGGGAATATGGGTAAAACTTTATAGCCTACTTGTCAGGAAAAGTATTATGAAGCAGTTATTCACTATGTGAACACTGAGCAGTGCTGAAAAACTCCACTTTAAAGGGAAAACTTCTTCATTCAGGGTTGGTAGTTACTAACTTACTAACAATAGTCAACAATGGGTGGTGGGCATTTGAAAGAAACATCAACGTAAACCTTTTTCTGAGAAATGCACTTACTTTTGAGTTTTGACAGCTACAAATAGGCTATCAGTGATAAGTTCTCTTGCATTATGTCACAAATGATCTGCAAGAAGCATCAATGACAAAGTGTTTAAGATCCTACAAGTTACAACACACGAAAAAAAAACAACTTCTGTTTCAACATTTATAAAGCATAAACATCGTTGTTAAGCTATCAGTTAAAAAACATGTTTAAACAAGCTATCGGCAATAACTTGCATTAGTAAATTACCACAAACAAGGTAATGTGTGTTCTGAATACTGCCATCTTGTTTTTGCCAAAATTTCCTCAACCTATTGTGTGTGTACAAGAATAACCAGTCCCGGTATACTAACACCGTAGGCTAACTTCCATAAAAGAAAAAAGAAATTAACTCATCTACATTATGTCATGTATCAAATTGCATTAATTCAATGTTTGTCAGGTCTACTGCCACAAACATGCCTGAGAATGAAAAAGAAAGCGAAACAACGTCGGACTATGCAAAAAACATATGCTGCTGCCAAGCACAAACACGAATTTCAGCCCAACCATGAAATCATTTTTACTAGTTTAATGTTTTTCAAGAGCATTATAATGAAACTAAGTCACAAATTGTAAAAAATTTGCAACTTTTCCAGAAAAATATGAAAAAAAAAACAAAAAAAACGCATGTTTTTTTTGGCTCAAGTTTTTTTTGAAAAAAAAACACGTTTTCAAAAAAAAAAACGGTTCGTTTTTTTTGCATTTACATCTCTACTCGCGACCGGCGACAGAAAAAAAGAAGCTTGACATCTACGTAGCCTATTGATCTATATTTTTGCAATTTTATAATGCGATTTTAGTAAAAAGGTGATTTTCTTGAAGCACAGACAAATATAACCCAACAACCACCCAGCATTTAACATAATAATACAATTATAAATTTCGAAAGTTTTCGGCCATCAAGTTGACTAACCTTCAAGCCATCAGTAACCATCAGGACATCAAGTAACAAAATGACTGATCCTGTAGCCTACATAAACGCCTACATATCTATGTTTATATGGCGGTTTAAACTCACTTTCAGCAAGATTTGTGAAAATACATTAGACATTGTACAAGGGAAAAGGACACTAGTTAAGCAGGAAGTCTGGAAGGATTGCTCCCCAGAAAATTTTGACTAATTTAACATTTTTTAATGGCTATCCTATAATTTAATGCTACCCATTTTTTAATCGCAACCCTACTACGCTACCTAGCCCTAACCAGTGTTGTACGTTGACGCTGAGGCTGGCGCCGTCAGTTTTTTTTTATTTGATGGAAATGATAGCGCCTTCAACTATTTTGCCGATTTTAAGCGTCACGCGCTATGCGTCATTTTTCGTTTTCATGGAAAATCTCGTTTCACAATGAGAGTTAAATTTTGTTTGACGTTTTGACTTTCAGACTGATAGCAATGATCGAGCAATCTTTTTCTGTGGCACCTGTACGTCTATCTAATCATGCAGTTTCAAGTTTGTTTATCGTATCCTGGGTTAATCTGTCGAGAAAAGACGAAATCGTCTTTCGCAGCTCGAAACAGTCTCAAAAACCAAACTCGTTAGAAGTCGAATACTGTACTTCCGTTTTGTGAGACCCTGGCTAAAATAGCGCTAGAAATTAGCGCTGACGCTGACGCCGTCAATTTCTGTAAGAGCTGACGCAGTAGGCTACTTTACGCCGTGAAGTTTTTAGGCAATTTGCGCTAATGCTGACGCCGTTAATTTATTTCATTGACGCGTACAACACTGGCCTGTTGCAACCTCGTGCTCCAGGAGCGATGTCAAACCCACGTCCTTTAGACGTCGTGCAGATGTTCTCACTACTTGTCTACGTAGCCAACAAAAGGAAGATGTGCTTTTTGTATTTGTGTTAGTTGGATGTTTTTATTGTAAAAATCTACAGCGCTATGCCACCTTGTCAGTACCTTTTCCTCCGCTTTTCACCCTCCATTTTCATCTTCATAATAGTTGAAGTTGCTTGAAAACGTCATTATCGTCATATCGTGAATGAACAAGGATCGGATGGATGCCAGAGCTTGGTTTTTCCACCTAGATCTGGGTTTTTTGACCACATCTGGGTTTTAAGTTGTTTTTTTTTCAAATTTAGGTAAATCTAGGTTTTTTGGTTTTTAACTTTGTACAGAGCTTGCACGGTATTAAGGCACTGGGATCCTCGATAAATGGTCCACACTGCAACACAAAAATGATAGGTAATGTTTTTTGCATCAGCTACTGCAGTCAGTGAGGTACAGGATGCTGAAGATATGATCCAACTTTATGAAAATGTGGATGATTAAAAATTGGAGTAGTACAACTATTTGTGTTCCTGAACATTTATTTATTGTGAATTTGAGTTATTCTTTTTAACATTATGTTCAAATAAAAAAGTTTAAGCAGGGTTTATTGCTAAGAACCAAGTTACCGTAGTTGTACACCAAACTGTAAGCACTAAGCAAGCCTGATAATTCTCCTCAGCCGCAGTCTACAACTTTTTTTTATTTTTTTAATTTTATATTATGTTTTCTTATCAATTGTTATTTGCGAGTATGGTAATGTTTTTCTCTGTAGTAGCCTACCATGTGTACTGGACCAGAATACAATATAATAATAATAAAACTCACACAGCAAAAAGTTTAGTTCAAAAGTCAAAACTAACCTTAATGGCTAGCCTATAGTAATAGGTACACTCATACATCCAGTTAGTTTTAGAAATTTTGGTTAAGGCAGTGGCTATTTGACCGGCTCCGGTCTTTGAATCTGAAACACTATTTGACCGGTCATGACGTCACTACATAAGCGCTTTTTTCTTTTTCTCTTTCAAAGCAACAGACGAGAAGCGCCGATATAAGTTCTAACTTCAACACGTATTCTTCAACTCAGTCCGTGGCGCGTGCGATACGTCTCCGGCTGCCAATCTAGAGGGGATGAGTTCGATACTATCCGGAAGCATTCTTTTTTTTCATTTTTTTTTTATCTAAATTTTGACCCGAAGCGCATTTTTGTGGTCAATTTTTAATTTGAGTAGCCTACAGCCCATTTTTTATGTCTTTTCAAATGTGAGTAGGCTAATAATGTTAGAGTTTTTTTAATTTGCTGGAATTTGAGAGTTTCTCTTGGTAATTTTCCGATCGTCATAAGTGAAAGTGTGTTGCCGAACGACCCTACATTTTTCTCTCAAGTTAGTTATATACAATACTTCTTTAAAAAATGGTTTTACCATTATCATTTCTTTTAAAAGAAGTATTGTATATAACTAACTTGAGAACTATACTTGAGAACTATGAACTAACTTGGACTGTAGGCTACTCAAATTAAAAATTGACCACATAAATGCGCTTCGGGTCAAAATTTAGATAAAAAAAAAATGAAAAAAATAATGCTTCCGGATAGTATCGAACTCATCCCATCTAGATTGGCAGCCGGAGACGAACCCTACGCGCCACGGACTGAGTTGAGTATACGTGGTGAATTTAGAACTTATGTCCGCGCTTCTCGTCTTTTGCTTTGAAAGAGAAAAAGAAAAAAGTGCTTATGCAGTGACGTCATGACCGGTCAAATAGTGTTTCAGATTCAAAGACCGGAGCCGGTCAAATAGCCACTGCCTTTGGTTAAACACACACTGAACCTTGCTAGTTAGACGCTTTACCATAAAGGCAATTTTAAACCAAAATCTTTGCTGTGAGCCCATATAGGCCTACCAAGCTCTTGTTTTTGTTATATTATTTTTGTGTATTTTCTTTTTGTTATATATTTTATATAGTTATATTTCGTATATATTAATTACCATACCAACATAAGCATGTATATTGTATAATTATATATACGTGTTACACTGTTACCGTACTATTTGTAGCTTTCTGAGGCTTCTGTGTAATGATTTAAAATAGTGCTAAAAGCACACGCAGGTTTTTTTAACCGCTTTACTACATATTTTCTGGACCTAGGTTTTTTTGCCTCATCTGGGGTTTTTTTAGCACACAATCTAAGTTTATTGGAAATCTGTCACTGGCATCCCTGATCGTGAAGACGTGAAACAAGAAGCACTGTCTTTGAAGTTTTGAACTGGTCGAATTATTGTGGATAAGCACCAAATGCGTTGATTGTTTTCTGCTATACCACGCTCATATTTTATCTGTTACATACAGTATTAAATAGAAATTGGCTACCTGAGTTTTTTATGCTAGTAGACTGTAATCACTAGTCTGTATATTGGTTTGCTCAATCTTGGTAACATCTGACAATGGGT
This sequence comes from Aplidium turbinatum, assembly GCF_918807975.1. Taxonomy (NCBI): domain Eukaryota; kingdom Metazoa; phylum Chordata; class Ascidiacea; order Aplousobranchia; family Polyclinidae; genus Aplidium; species Aplidium turbinatum. The sequence goes on along the minus strand of NC_137480.1, from coordinate 15,315,778 downwards.
CGGTCAAGGTCCAGAAGTCCAAGATACCGAGGTTAGTGTTTTGTAGAAAACAATGATGTCTTACTGGTGTAAAAAATGTTGTGTTTTATAAATTAATACGTCATGGCTTTTTTACCATGTATGGTGGGGGGGTCCTTATTTGGGCTAAAAAAAAATTTAAAACTTGGTTTCACTAAATTTACGGTAAATGGCAAACCAAAGTGTGTAATCTGTCTTAAAGTTTAGCGGGTTTAACATAATGTATTAAACACAAAACAAAATATTCAACATAATAACTCAAACATTTTCAACACGTGACGTGTGTCCTCATCAGGGATTTAATCTGCAATATACATAAATGAAAAATTGTAAGATAAATTTGACTTTGTACTACAACTGTAACGACACTCTGGACTGAAAAGCACCTTTCCAGAGTGTCGTTACATTTACAGACAGTGCAAAATAAAATTTATCTTACAATTTTGGGAAAAACAAAATGGGGTCACATGTAAATGTTAAAAATCATTTTCATTTAAATTGGGGTTGCTTCTTAAAAAGGATGGAGACCACTGACCTAGAGCATACATATCATACCATAAAGGCAGGCGCGGATCTAAGAGTTTTTTTGGGGGGGGCCAGAAATTTTATAATGAATTAAAAAGTAAGAAAAAGAAAAAACAGATATAAACAACCAGTGGCGTAGCCAGGAATTTGGGGGGCGAAGCCCGACGGCATGTTTGCCAAAGGCAACACCCAGCGGCGGGGGGTCTCCCCCAGAAAATTTTGAAAAATTACTTTGAATTTGGTGCATTCTGAGAGCATTTTTAGTAAAAATATGGGTATAAATATTTCTGTAAAATGGTGCTGTCCGGTAGCATAGCAAAAGGATAAGATCATGTTTTCTTCGGCATTTTTTCGGTAATAAAGCTAAGTCTCTATGTTTTCTTGTTGCTAATTCCTGGCTGAGATGTTTGAATGTTTGGTATTGGCGAAACTCGCTCTTTTAATACAGTTTTGCTTAAAATTAGGCAAGCTTTGTTTTAGAGACATGGAGACTGAAAGCATCATTCTCAATATCGTGACGTCACACGCGTGCCAAAGGGGGGTTGTAAGTCCGCTGTCGGACTAATATCAGCTGTTTAGAAGCATATCAAACCATTCAACAATTTCTCACAAAATTTTGGGGGGGCCCGGGCCCCTTGGGCCCCCCCCCATAGATCCGCGCCTGCATAAAGGCACAGCATAACACTAAAAATAAATAAAACGAAAAACACCTGGGGCTAGAGACACCATATAAGATAGAATATAACTGTCAGTAGAGATAGGTATGCATCATACAATTCATACATAGTGCCCTATATACGGTACATGTTACAAGATGTAGTGAATATCAACTTTAGTGGACGCGGCCAGTACTTGCAAAATATGACCATCCAAGTGGGTCAAGTTTAACTTCTATTTCTCCAGTGGTGATCCAGTCTTGTTTTGAATTTGTTCAAACTAGGTGCTGTGACAATTTTCTCGGGTAACTTATTCCATTCATTAACAATCCGATTTGGAAAAAAATGTCTTCGCTTTGTTGTTTTATGGTACTTATGGGTAATTCGACAGACTTATAGTGCTTATTGGTACTTCTCGTGCTTATGGGTAATTTGTGGGACCGTTAGTATGAGACCAACAAGTTCATTAAACTTAGTTGCAACATTTTCGCTTTTGTATTGTTTTCGGACACGCCTTGCAGCTCTTGTAAACTTCTGGACTGGAACTCGGCGGAAGTAATCCAGAAGTTACTGCTATTGTAAGAAAGCATGCTGTTTTGAAATTGGTTTGAGAAATGAGAAAGCTGTCACATGTGTAGAAAATAATGCAGTTGAAACTTTTTTTTACATATTTTAAAACTAGGCTACAGACTGTACAGAGTAAGTTCTGTAAAACTATGCCTGAAAATGCATTGACAATGTGGAGAAGTCTAAAGATTTTGCAGCCATATTTTTTTCAAAGGGCTTCTAAAAAAATCAAATGAATTATGTTCTCATACTTTGTCGATCATGAGTTCATACCGAATTGGGTAAAACTAAAAGGCAGATTATAATAAGAGGTCCTAACGTATAGCATGAGGTTCCAGATGCATAGCCGTCGGCTGCATGGCCGAGTGGTGAGAACACTGGAACGGCAATCGAAAGGGTGCCGGTTCGACATCGCTCAAGAGCATGCGACTGTGTCTGTGGCAGGACACTTGAAGGCATGCCTGAAGGTGGACACGAAGATTGGCTCCCTTGCCTTCTCGTCCACTTAATCTAAATCTTCAACCGCCGGGCGTAAGCCTGGATATGACAAACAAAAAAGGTTCCAGATTAGTGTTGGGCGATATATCGAATTTTCGATACGATACGATATCTTTTCAATATCGAAATTTATTTCAATATCGTTCGATATTTTAACTATTACTGCCCTAACTCGTAACTGCAAACCCCTACAAAAACGTTGCCGAGGCAAAACGGTAAAAGTTGAAATTGCCTCGGCAATTGCTGTGAACGTTTATTACGAAAAAAATTGTACCAAAACATGTAAAACGAGAAGCGAAAAATATACTAGAGTAGTCTCTCCCGACCGCACTGTTTGATTTGTTGTGATGTAGTGATACCAAAAGTAGCGATAAAGCGAACAACGCGATACGCACGCTGTTACGGTAATTCACGTGGAATAACTCAGGGGGAGGAAAAGTAAGTTAATTTTGGGTCGATTCAACGTTCGAGTCAGCGCAAATCGATTTAAATTTCCCGGCGGGTTATATTGCGTAACAACAATGCCCAATAAGAAATTTACGTTTGTTTTTTTTTTCGCTGAGATTTTTCGGTCATTTGTCCGAAATGACTTGAAAAAAATTCGGTCATTTTTTATTTATTTCGGTCATTTTTTCTGATGAAAATATTTCCTTTCAAGTAGCTGATACAAACCAAAATTTGCACTTTCTGACTAGCTACAACATTAAGTTTTGCTGAGAAACGTTTTTTTTTGACATTTTGACCGAATTGACTATATTTGGTCAATGACCGATAAATGACTGTAAAAAAAACAGTTTACATTAATTCGACATCTAGCGACGTGAATTATCATAAAATAACGTTAATTGCTCAACCAAATACCGGTAACAAATTAATAGCTCCCTGCGAGAAGATTGCCTCGATTTACGTATGCACTAACATAATTTCGGCACAATTGGGATACTGCGAGCATCACAAAGTCTGTTTGATGAAGAACTAGATGTCAGAATCGGAATCATCAGATGCTGTATCGGAGGATGAGGTTGTCGTGTCTTCACTGGAGTCGGACACATCAAGAGGCTCATCGCTTGGCTGTAAATCTACACTGTCTTCGCCGTTCGCAATGAAGCGTCCACGTTTTGCCGCTTTCGTACTTTGATACCCATCCACAGTCCACACGCCTCTTTCGCCGAGCTCCATCAGGGTATTGACTAAGGAACAAATCTATGGCTGTGGCGTAACGGATAACGACTGGGAGGAATGTCTAACTTTAACCCTAACCTTACAAGCGCTAGTGTGGCCTCGGCATTTTTATTGCCGGCGCTAATGCGCCATTCATGCATCTGCGTCGGAAATCACCTCGGCAATTGCCGATACTAATTTCGAAGACTGAGAAACTCTTTTCTTAATTAAAACAAAAATATCGAAAAGTATCGAAATATCGAGTATTTTTTCAAATATCGTATCGTTTTGTTTTTTCAATATCGCCCAACACTATTCCAGATGACTTCAATTCTTCAAAGGTCTTCCTTCAACTTCATTTAAAAGAAAGTTTTAACGCTATCTTCTTAGTTTAAATGTAGCTGAATAACTATTATAATATATATTATAGGCTAACTGTTTTGTATCGTATATATAATTTTGGCATTAATTTTTTATATACAGTTTATGGCATTTTTTTATATTATTTTTATGTTTGTGTTATATGACAAAAAAATTGATAATGATTTTAATGTTTCTGATTCTGATAAGTAGGCCTACCTTGTCTTTGCATATGATGATAGGCAAGATTGATCAACTATAGCCTATAACTTTAGTTTTAACTTTCACGAAATTAAAAAAATTTACTTGCACCAGTGTTGCCAGATGGTCTCGTAAATTTCACCATAATTAGTTGATTACCAACATCTAGTCAACATTGTGCGCATGTCACCAGTGGTAAAATGGTAACACAAAGTTTTCTAATTACAGAATTACTTGTGTTTCTTATCTACAACTCAGACAAGCACTATACTTTTGCAACTTAGCCTGCCATGAAACATAAACAAGTCTGCCTTTAACAATCGAATTGAAAGGTTGCACAACATATCATTAAGGCTTGAATTGAAGGTTGCCATGATACAAATATTCTAAGCGATGCCTTGTTTCAAACAATTTTTTTATTCAAACACAACAATGATTTTTGTCACAAACTTTTGTTTTCGCTTTCATCTTATTTTTGTTGATGCTGCTGCAACAATAAAATCTGGCAACCCTCGTTTGGTCACTTCTGGACAGTGTATACAACACAGTCTGAAAGTTATGGTAACTTCTGGACTGTTACACCGGAAACACTTTTCTTTTTGGAAGACTTGATTCAAATTCACAAACAAATCATATGATCATGTTGCTATAGAAGACTTCTTCTTCACAAAGTATTAGATTTATAAGTTTTGTCAATAATTTAAGTAACGCAATGTATGAATATAATCTATTTTTTTAGTTTTATTAGCCGATTAATAGTATCCGGACTATCCGCCAAAAAAATTGTATGGAATTACAGCCCTCAACTGTCTTCAGTATTTGTGGGATTTTAGCCAATATGGTTGTACTATAAATCACTCCAATTTAGTTTGATATCACATTATAACTTAGAACTTAGAAGTAATACAATCTGCATGGCATGATGTTGTATTTGCAGGTGACAGAGATAGAAGACGAAGAAGTCGTTCTCCTCGATCAAGGAGATCAAGATCTCCTCGTAGACGAAGACGATCAAGGTCACCTCCTGTGGAGGCGATGAGAAGGGCTAGGTCCCCTCCTCGTGCCAGTGGGTGAGTTAAAAACTCTCACTGAATAATTTCGATTTTATAAATCATGATAGCCTGCTGCTGTTTAATCTGGGATGGTAAAAGGATAGACACTCACTCCCCGAAGGCTCAAACAACAAAGAAGCATGGTATGTCTAATCTATATATTCAAAACTTTGTTACCATGTAAATTTGGGTCCCCGTCTTTTAGGCGCGGACAGTTAGGCGCCGGTTAAATAGGCGCGCACACTGTGGCGTCAGGATATTTAGGTGCGAAACACTGTGGCGCCCATTCATTTAGGTGCTATTCCTAGTAAAAGTCTGCAGATTGTATCAGTTCAGCTTTGGCAAAACCTAGTCTGGGTATTAACGGAAAACTAAGTTACTCTTCACTCAAGCCTACCACCCGCTTGAATATAGGCTACGGTATACATATTTTTTACTGTTGTTTAGTGTAGTTATTATTTGACTTAACTAAAAGTGAACTCAGTCATGTTCGAAAACTTGAATAATTTATTGATAAAACTTTCGCCGACGCAAACCTGGACAAACAACAAATAAATGCCGAACACGCCCATTAAAAAAACAATATATTTTTTCTGTTCAATATAACATTTTTTGTGAAAAGCATTGCCGGATAAAGCAGCTTTATTCACTGAAGCCATGACTAACAACAAATAAATCCACGCGGATTAACAAAACAACATATTTTTCTGTTCAACATAACATTTTGTGTGAAAAGCATTGCCCTACCTGCCAAGCTGATACAATCTGCAGACTACTAGGAATAGCACCTAAATGAACAAGCGCCACAGTGCTCGGCACCTAAATATCCTGACGCCACAGTGTGCGCGCCTATCTGACCGGCGCCTAAAAGACTTGCTCCCGTAAATTGTAACTGCTGTGAACACTTTCATGCTATTGACCATTAGTTAAATTCTTTGAGTGTTCGATGCAATTTTTCCATTTTGTAATGACAATTTCGTGTTTTAATCAATTTAATTATTTTGTATTTAAGAAGCTATGGACGAAGTGGTTATGATGAAAAGCGTCCTGGTAGAAAAGATGACAGTCAATTTAAAACTCCCCACGATGCCCAATTGGCGTTAACTCTTGGTGGCAGTCTTGGTGTAAAAGGAAGAAAGAAGAAAAAGAAGCCACAATCCAAACCAAGTATATTATACAAGTTGTTTATGTTTGTATATTTTTTTCTATACTTTAAGGATTGTTTTTGTTGATAGAAGAGCAAAGTCTCCAGACGTTGACGCTGAATCTATGTACAAATGACGTATTTTTTTCTGATAATTGTCCAATAATCTCAAACTGTATACAATGTGTTATTTGCCTGTGTTTTGACTAGTTGATATGTGGCTTGTGCTGAGTTTCATGCAATCTTTTTTATTGCTAGCGTTGGCACCGATGCAACCGGAAGACATCACAGATGAAGAAAAAATGATGCAAGAAATAATGGGTTTCAATGGATTTGATACAACAAAAGTGAGAAATTTATGATAAATTATAAGTTATCACGGCTGTGTTAATTGTGCATTTTTTTTTCTATGATAATTCTCTCCATTTTGCTTGAAAGCAACCTGGTCTTAATCTCGTAACATCAGGATCGACCAGTTGTCTGCAGTGACTCCTCCATTTCTCTCTATCTTTGGCCCGATAGCTCAATTGGTTAGCACGTCAGTTCTGAAACGAAGAAGCTTCAAGATCAAGCAGCGCTGGTTTGACTCTCAGGGCGTGCGCTTGAGCAACGCACGTTAAGGACTGCTCTCTATTCAGCAGCATCTAATGGATGGAATAATTCCCCGGCAACAAGACTTCAACAATCGGAAACTTCACTCTGCCAATCTCGGTGACCGGGCCTGCGTCAGTGCTTTAAAGCCTCTACAAGTATGCGAAACTGCCAGGATTAAGCCCTGCAAGAAGCTTTCCCAGTCCGAGGATAAAGATTCAGTCAATCAATCAATCTTCAAATTTATTTTTGTCATGTCATCCGTCACAGTGTATTCCCATGTTTTCTTTGGTTTTTCTTTGTTTCTGTTACTGGCTTATTCCAAACCTGCTTTGTCAAAATGTTCTCATTCATTCGTTCAAGATATCCAACCCATTTCAGACGATGACCACACAAGTACTCTTCAATATCCTCAACATCAGTCCACTCTCTCAAAACATCGTTTCTAATTTTGTCGAGAAGAGTCTTGCCACACATCATGCGAATCATCCTATTTTTGTATTTTGCATTCGTCTAATATCTATTCTCTTTATCGCCCAGCATTCACTTGGAACCATAACACATCACAATTCTTACACACGCCTTGCATAATTTATTAATCTTCTATTAACCCTGATCAGGCAAGCCAACGTTTTCTTTAACCTTCTTGCTTATGAGCAATACCTGAATGTGATTGTGGTTACATTATAATCCTTTTTGCTGAAGCTGTGTGTTTGCTGTTGCATGCGATTGCTGGATGTTGTGTTTTCGCTCTGGTCATACCAGTTTTTGTTTTAGGGCAAGAAGGTCGAAAAGAATGACGTTTACGCGATTAACCGAAAAGTTGAAAGAAAATACAGGTCAGTCTTCAACAAAATCTCCAGTCATTAATCATGACCTCTGGATCGTGAGCCTTCCTATCAATAAGATGTTGAAAGTTTCTTTGTTTACAGCTAGATTTCGCTGTGCAAAGAGTCAGCATCAAGACGGACTCTTGGTCAGCATGCATGATGTTGTCAAAACTAAACGCTTTCTTTCAATCACAGGCAATATATGAACAGAAAAGGTGGATTTAACAGACCTCTGGAATTCATGCAGTGATGTGGAGGTGTTCCTTCGGAAATGAGAAAAAAGATGACAGATGGCCTTCCACGGCATGGCAATGTGACTTTTAGCAAAATTTCCTTATTCCTGTGTTTCGCTTTAAAAATGTGGAGATTGAAATGTATGCGAAGTTTCTCTTCCCTGTGTCGTGGTTAACTTCAAGTGGAAGAAAGCGTTGTACCTATTGATTTCCGAACATAATATGCCTCGAAGCAGCGTTATCACGCGTGGGATGTTGCGGTAGTTGGGGGACGTATTTTCTTTACATTGCATACAGATTAGTAGACACTGATCTAACAGAATGCGGTGCCCATGACGCTCTGTAACCTGCAAAATCACTCTTGAAGTTTTGATAGAATGTTAGGGGCCGGTCAAATATTGCATTCGGGCTTGCCAAAACCGTGATAACGCCTCATTGACTGAAGACATATTTTATGTTAACTTGAGAGGTGAATAAAGGTATGTCATCATGCGACATCTGCAAAGCCTCTGGTGAAGCCAAGTTAGTTGCAGCCTGGCATTATTTCTACCATTACTTTGCGTATTTTCTTGGTAGCGCATTTTATTTGCATTACACATAATTGATTATCTGCAAATGTGGTTGTGTGAGAACGCCCGAGTCAGCGACATGTTCATTTACGGGTTTGAATTTTTGGCGGCGAAATGTTAGCAACTCATTTGTTACCTCACCTCAGCTTCTTTTCACCTGCTTCTGTGAAAGTTTTCTACTCTACAAAGAAACCATGTCATCAAAATCTGTTTGGAGGCTCTTCAAATATTATATGACGTCACTTCCTAATCAAACGCTTTTGCCGACTCATGTCCCTACTCAGTCGCAGTTGATATTTGAACCCCGTATAACTTTAGCCGAACTGTTTAGTTTTACGTACTGTATTCAACACAGGTTAGAGATTCTTATTACAGTTTTTGTTCAACGTCATAAGATTCGTAGATCGCGCGTTGTACAATGTTGCCATAACATCCATTCAATTGCGCAACACTAATTTTCTTCTACAAATGTATCAGGACAAAAACATTTGCAGAAAATTATGATGCCTGCCTCTGCCTGATATAAACCAATTGAGTGAACTGATTTTCTGACACTTGTGGATATATAAGGCTACTTCATCTAACATTTTTGTACAGACTTTATTCCGTATGAAATTGGTTTACATACCATACGACCAATGCAATGTATACGCAGTAGCACAACAAAGTGATTCTGTGAAAATTCTATTCTTTCAACCGGTTGAGAAATATTGTTTTTGTCACACCAGTTGATCGCTTTCAAGCTAATTTCGCATTAGTTCAGTCATGGCGTAGGCGACCGCTCAGTTGAAACTGCCATGGAAGCAGCAAGAGCATAGAACAGCTTGATTTACACGAAAGAACATTGGCTGTCGACAAGCCCTGTGTAACCATCTTCTTTGCACGTGCACGACACCTGGTGGTCGATCTTTTCTTGAACGACTCTTGAAATTGCTTGGCCAAGTGATGGAATCGCGTTTGTTAAATAACAGGCACCTGTGCAACGTCATATCTTGTAACAAGTATCGTCAGTGGTGAATAAAGTTTAGTACCGTACGACTACAGTAGAATTCGCCTATAGTGACTTTGACTATAGTGACACCTGTTGCAAAGTGCCGTTTGCAAACCATATGTTTTGCATAGAAATGACTTCGTGTATAAGAACACTTTGCTTACAGTGACACCACATTTCTGTCCCTTGGGCTCAAAAATTTCCGTATAAGGACACTTTACGGTGTAGCCTATTTCCAGTTTAAGTTGGAATCATATTTTTTCCTTATCAGCATTCGCCAGTTCCCAGCCAGCAAATCCATCTTTTTACAATGATTTAACGTATGCAGAGGTTGAACCATAAAGGATTGATTTGCTGACTGGGTTTGATTTAAACCAACATGGGATCCGCATGCGCAGATACTGCACAAGTGACATTATCAACGACGTCATCATTCGTCTATAGTGACACTTTTTCCGCGGTCCCTTCAGGTGTCACTATAGGGCAGGCGAATTCTACTGTATTTTGCAGCTTCAAACAGTTTCCCATGCTTTACAATTTGAAATCACCAATACCTGCTGTTTGTAGTGGTAGAGTCACTTGGTAGCCAACACAGTCTTCTTCACTCAAGTTGGAAAGCATGAACACACTCGTCAAATCGTTGTTGAATGACTGAGCCAGCGAGGGCGGTATTTGTACCCCAATGTTCTGAGATACAAAGAAGTACGAATGATTTCAGATACTGACTCAAACTGTAGCTGCTGGTGTAGGCTACTGCCGGAAAAGATGCTTTAGCTTTTAAGATAGGTTACAGTATAAATAAAAACACTGTTGAGATAGCATGAACAATAATACAATTAGGCTAGATGGAAGAAGATTCTTGGTCATGAACGTGTCTTATAAGCTCCACTATAAATTTTAAGCGACATTAAACCAACCTCATGTGCTGATTCCGGTGCTATAATGATGGCAGTTTTTATGACACCCTGCGGAGAATTTCTCATCGTCTCGGCAACGAAGCGCAAAGCTGTACCAGTCAGTGAGCTGTCGTAAGATGGTCCATCAAATTCCAAAATAGAAATAACTTTTATGATTGTGTCCAAGTCCGATGAGGCCACAGCCCCGCCGATTGTGTTTATCATTGGTTGATAAAAGTGAAGAGCGCCACCATATGTCAATAAAGTCACTGTTGGATGAGCAATGCCCTATATATGAAGAATTTTGTTAAACAAGTTTTTATGAGGTCGTTGATTAAGCGAGCAATAGGTTATCCACATGATAAAATTATTATTAGCCAGTGTCGAATAAACATATTTCCCCACTTTTAAAAAAAATACCTACATTGTTGATAATTCTCAACCTGATATCTACAAATCCTCAAGGTGTTTGTAAATGCATTGATTTCAGAAAAGCCTGCTAGTTATGTGCAACTTTACCATTTTTTGCTCGGGAGCACGCTTGGAAGTTAGTGAGGTCCATAGCGATCTAAGAAGTTACATTTTGCTTTCATGTTCAGAACTGAACTGAACCTTGCGGTGTCCTTGGCTACTACTGTCAGGGCCGTTGACAGGATTTCTCGGGCCCGGTACCAATTTATTTTCAGGCCCCCTTCATCGATAATGTTATGAATAATATAAAGCTTGTGCAAGTTACAGACTTTTCTTGATGTCGTTTAAGCATTGTCATTTAACAAATCTTGCGCAATCTTAAAATTTCTGTAACTGCAAAACTTACTATCTCTATCTAGCGGTTGCATTTTTGAACTTTTATTTGTCACATGACGCTAGAGTAGGGGAAGACGGGGCAAAGCGGGACATCGCGATTTCTCACGTTTTGTATTATTTGGCTTCCTCTAACCGGAAGCACTAGTTAGGCAACTATAAACTGTATTTGCTGTGAAAAAAATGGCGACTGGCAGAGCACAACGCGTGTCGTGAGGAAGTAAAATGTGTTTTGGCATGGTTTGTTATAAGAAAGAGATGGAAAAGTAGCTACCACATTCGTTAGCATAAGCGAATTTGTTGTTGGCTTTGTTTTTATCTCAGACATTGAGACAGTATTTGTTGGTAACAAAAGCAACTTTTACCTAAAACTTTACAGGTTTCAGCAGAGGTTTTATTTTCTAAAGGCTATACTTGGGGCAAAGTGGGACAGCTGTATTAGGGCAAAGTGGGACAGTGCATTAGGGCAACATGAGACTCTAGAAGTCTAGATTGGAGGCTATCTGTGGTTCTTGTGTTGATTGAATTTTTGTTTATAACTCTTTTAGCCTTCAAGATTGTAAAATATTTATCAGCATTCATCTATGTTGTACCGGTAGGCCTACACAATTTAATTCTGACAATGGTTCGTCGCTATAAGAGAAAAACTGAAATAGGTAGCCTAAATGGACGGATAGGCTATCAATATTAAGAATACAATAGAAGATGTGAAAAGCAAGAAGTTTTTTGAGAGAAGCGGCTAAACAGTACCAAATCATGCAAAAATGAAGTGTCCCGCTTTGCCCCAAGGCTGGGGCAAAGCGAGACATTTAAAAAAAAATCTTTTTTGATGTGTACTATAACAGTAGGCTAGAAAGATTCCGCTTGATCTTCGAACCAAATATGCTGACCAACTAAGGCTTTCGATTAAAAAAGAAATTAACTAAATCCAACCATCACTGTTGCTGAAATTATGTTTTTACGAAAAGTGTCCCGCTTTGCCCCGTCTTCCCCTATTACTTCCCGATTTCATTGATGTTTCACTGGTCATTCTAGACTCGCCAGAAGAGAATTTACAGCAAAGGTAATGCAGACAGTCAGAAAGTTTTCAATTTTATTTGGGAAAGGTGTTTGGGCCTAGGTCAAACATTTGCTGATTGCTGCGATCGGAAAAGAGGTTTTGGTCTAATTTTTAGTGCAGAAATAGGGATAACAATCTTCTTACCTGGGCCATTTCAGTTTTTGAGTTTGAACATAACTTATATTAGCTTGTTTATTTTGAAATTCGTGTTTCGGGTAATATTCGTGGTTAGGGAAATCACAATTCTTAGTACTTTACTGTTTGGTGGCTGAAGTGCCTATTTTACCACCAGAAAGCTGAAGTGGGCCCGGCACCCAGAAAGGGGCCCGGTACTTTACCATCAGACGGCTGAAATGGCTGTTTTAACTTCTGATGGCAATTCTTTTACATCTGATTATATTAAGATCTTGATAGGCTAATGTTTGAAGTCGCGGGAATTTTTTTAATCCGGGCCCCTTAAATATTCCGGGCCCGGGTCCAAAAGTACCACCTAGACCCCCCTGTCAACGCCCCTGACTACTGTATCACGTTTACTAATTTTTGAAGGAAAACCTCACATCTTGTTGCAGCAGCTGTAGCGTGTTCCTCACAAGCTGAGGTAACAAAATTTCCGGCGAAGGATTTAATTCTTTCATTTGTTTGCTGCGAGAAATGATAAGAAGAAGGTTGGCATGGTCAGTGGTGACTGTGATTGGTTCAGTAGCTCCGCAATTCACTAAACAATAAAGCATAGCCTAATTGACAATAATTTTAGCCGCACCTGTGTAGCCTATAGGCCTATCATTAAAAGATTATTAAACAAAATAGCTAAAATCCATGTTAGCCTACCTAGTAGGCCAAATATTATTTATCATGAGCTACAAGCCATCTTATAGGCTATATTTAGGTTATAGATTAGGCCTATTGCAGAAATCAATGGCAAATAAGAGTAAACGTCATACATTGCAGCAGTTAAATTAAGCCTTTAGAAAGGTTCTATTTGAATAAAAATCTTCTGTGGAATACATTTTAGGATGAAACTGTTAACCTATTTACAATAAACAGTAGGCTACTTCCATTTCATTTCTAGTTTAAACTTCTTCAACAGATTAAGCATATTTGATCAGCTGTGGCTTCCCATATGAACTCCTTCTAATTTTGCTCTGTTTTTTTTTTTGTTTTTATTAGTAGGCTAACTTAGCCTACTAAGTTAGTTTAAACAAGTAGGCCTTTAGGCTATTGGGCGTGTTGGATGGTAGCCTATACAGTCAGTAGCGTATTTAGGGGGGAGGATAAAGGGCGATGGCCTCCTCCTAATGATCAGGTAAAAAAAATACAAATTTTGCAAAAAAAAGTTTTAGCCCAAGACATAATTGCTTGGATGATTCGTCCTAGCGCGGGAAGAGGGCGGGGGTATAGCCTACTTTTTGCAATGTAATTTGTCAACAGTTTTTCTTCCTTGACAATTGCATGGCACAAATTCATGAGAGATTTAATGAACACTGCTCGCTAGCTTTTAAAGTCAGCACATTTCTGCCTTCATTGATTCATGTCGGCTGCATAGCCGAGTGGTGAGAACCCTAGAACAGCAATCGAAAGGGCGCCGGTTCGACACCGCTCAAGAGCATGCGGCTGTGTCTGTGGCAGGACACTTAAAAGGCATGTCTGAAGATGGACACGAAGATTGGCTTCCTTGCCTTCCTGTCCACTTAATCTAAATCTTCAACTACCGGATGTAAGCCTGGATACGACAAACAAAAACATTGATTCATGAAGATGAAGACTGCCCGATCGAGAAGATTTTCGACTGCTACCATGAAATGCTGGATGTTGAACCAAGCAATTGCTTTGCAGCTACTGTTGAATTGCGAAGATGGAGAAAGCGAATTGGCTTGCAGTTTCTGTGGACAAACAATCTGCAACTCTTGTGGATGCGTGTCAAGCTGATGAACAACTCGGCACTTATCCGATTATCCATGAATTACTTCGAATCTTTGCTTCGCTTCCAGTTACAACTGCCTCCAATGAGCGATGTTTCAGTTCTCTAAAGTAGCCTACCAGAAAAATTATTACCGCACGACCATGACCGAGCCACGTTTGAATGGTCTATAGCTCCAATGTTTTTAAACAAGGATATTGTACTCGAGTATGATGCAGTCATTGATATATTTGCCAAGCGCAGCCATCGCATTAAACTGCAAATTGTCATTGCGAATCGCCGAGAATGTTAAAAAGGGTATTCGAGGTCGGAAGGACTAACTTATTGTTTATGTTCTGAAGTGTTTGATATCTTTCGTTGGTTCATTGATTGCAACAGTAACTTAATTCTGCGGATTCGCTCTTGATTTTGGACCCCCTCCACTTATGTGACGGTTTCAGCTAACCCTCTTCCCCCCCCTTTCTGACGCATCATATGACAGTTTGGTATACAGCCGCCGAGTCAGCCGCCACGCGGCTGACTGACACAATGTCTTGGCCTCCCCCAACAAAGTTTCTAAATACGCCACTGCCTACAGTAGTTAAAATTTACAACTGTAGCCAACTGATACTTTAACGTTTTCACTCATGAATAAGCGTAGCTTATAACAATACTCTTATTGTAAAGAAGCTTGGTGGGCTACGCTTACTTCTGCAAACAAAACTGTTCGCGCTTTATCTCTCAATCAAATGTAAAGATTAGCAAAAGTTATTTTTAGCCAAGTTGCTTTTATCTATGAGACCTGCAGCGTAGCCCTGCACTAGCAAGCTTTTGTATTAAATAACAATAGCCTAAATCAGTGATGTTACTTACAGCAGACAGGGTCTGAAAAGACCTGCAAACCGTTTTTCTGCATACTATGTACCAGAAGAGTAGTGTATTTACAGGTATCCTGTGCGGTTCTTGCCTTATCCGCACAAGCTTTCTTAAGACTGTAGACATCATCCCAGTAAGGCAGAAATAAATCAGATTGAAACCGTTCAAATGCCTCTTCACAAAGTTCAACAGATCTTGTGTGTGGTGTCGATGGTGTAAAGTCCTGCACAATATGCGGCACGTTTATGGATGACACATCTTTGCATACGGTAACTCTAATCAACAGAAAACGTTCGGTACAATAAAAAAGTTGATATCCGAAGAAGCAAATAGTTTGCCAGGGAACCCCCGAAAAAAATCGACAAATTTTCCTTGTTTTTGTCTCTTTTTGAAACACCATAATGCTTTATCGCTCAAATCGTAGGCTTACACTCTGTATTTCCTAAAATTTATCAAAATAAAACTAGATTTCTGTAAACTTTGAAGTTAGCCCCCAAGTTAATAGACACTGATGTAGAATCTGACGATGACGATGTCTCTTTAATTTGACGAGGCCTGATTTTTAGGCGTTTTGGTTTTGCAACTGTTGAAAAGATCTTGTTTTAAACGATTTTCAAAGTAAGCTTTGAGTTGACTTCACCAATTAATTTTCAGTTTTCATTTCGGTCTTGCTTGGGCTTGTTCAGATAATGAAAAACAGCTTTTACGGTGGCGAACCCTTTATTCATATTCCAATTTCCAAACCTGGCTTATTTTATTTACTTGTTGGCCAGCAAGATGTGATTTTCAAATTCTTTTTTCACAGAAAGAATTTCAATCATTTGTTTGTTCTTTGGCATTGTTTTTTGTAGACTTGTATGGTGTTATACTGTAGGCTAATAGACTTTCAGAAAATTTCGAAAATCCGTTTAAGGTGACGCTTGTCACCCGACCCGATAGACGACACATTTCATCATATCTCTTACCTCTAGTGAGCACTGGAAAAGGGTAATTTAGCCTAATTGTTAACTAGATGCAATGACAATGTGTTTACTTTCAAATATTAAATTATTTTCTTGGAAATTTTATGTAAAACTTATCATTCACTGCTGATAACACGCGTGTCCAGTGTCCAATGCCACTGACTAAGTAGCCAAACATGCTTGAAAAAGTGAGAACATTTTGCAAACATTAAAAACATACAAGTTTTTTCTCGATTTTGCGAGGGCATGTGACCAAGTGTTTCTCCCCATCCCGGATGCGCTACTGAGCCTACTCTTTACAATTGTTCTATGGCCGATGTGTCTAATAAGAATAAATTTAATATAAACCGACTAACATAAGCTATACGTCATAAATATTTCATAAAATGATTTGTGATATAGGCCTAAGTTATTACCGCTTGCAATAAAGGACTGAAGAATTGTTGGATATGCTAGAGATGAGAGAGACCATAGACCAACTGGCAAGGGCAAATGGAGTAAGATGGTATGGACATGTGATAAGGAGGGAGGAAGGAAGTTTTCTTAGAAAGGCACTAGATCTAAAGGTGGATGGGAAGAGGAAACGCGGTCGTCCAAGAAGAACGTGGAAACAACAAGTGAAAGATGAGTTTAAAAAAGTCGGACTGAAGGAGGAAGATGCAAGAGACAGGGTGAAATGGAGAAAAGGGATTAAAACAATTGCTGCGCGGAAACAATCGGCCACCCCCACTAGTGGGGAACAAACCGACGATGGATTATGATGATGATGATGAATAAATATGCAGTCCTTAAAACAAAATACAAACATATTCTCAATAAGACTTATGCAACCGCTGGCAACTTTTCGTGTATCCACAATCACCTCTGTATTATACTGGCACGAGGCCTCTCCAGACAATTCGTATTTATTCATGAGATCAGCTTCATTGATGGCAATGCTACCGTCTGGCAACATCAATTTTGGGAGTGTGGTTTCATTTCCTGCTACTCCAAAGAAGCCTTCGAAGCTTGTGGCAAAAAGTCCTCGTAGCTAAAGCGATAGAGGTATAATTTTTTCATCTTCATAGCAAAATTCCTGCAAGCCTAGCCTATTCTACAGAAGCTAACAGCCAAATCTTTTCAAATTCCTTTTACTTTTAACAACAACTTGTGCAATATAAGAACCCGGGCAGGTTGCTATTGAACTTTTATCGAAAGCTGTATTTTATAAAGTTGAAACAAAACATCATCACCTCCACAAACGCAGTAACTTCGTCGTTAATTGGATCATAAATATCCCGTTCGCTGGCAAAAGGGCTGTTGCACTGCATTTCATTATTTATCAATTTGGTGCAAACGAATAGATCGTCGAAAAAGGGAAATTCACGAGGAACAATGCTGTTATTGACACTAACTGAAAGTGTGTTGTGCCGGCTTTGAATCCAATATCCACCCAGAAAATCTGAAACGAATAAAGATTTTTTTTTTAAAGGAAAAATACAAGAAAATTAAAAATCAGAGCAAACTATAAATAAACTGAACAACACTATTATGTGAAATGCGGTGTAATAATATATGATATTATGCACTTCCTAAAAAATCACATCATAAGCTAAAGTTGTTTTCTGCGGTCTTTACAAAAACCGTAAATGGATCAGGCCATACATTCTGAAGAGTTTGAAAGTTTAATGGAAATCCACATGGATCAGCACGAAATGTATCTTTTGAATCACATAGTTTAGTCAAAGAACTAAACTCGGGACACGATAGGCCAAATTAGTTAAGCTGGAAATGAACCTATGTAGCCTATATGTTTATGCTGAAAAGTTTTAAAAAGGCTTGCAGTAAATACCCACACTTTACATTTTTTATCAGGCAAAACTGTGTAGATTTTGCTTCAGAAGAGGACAGTCAATAAATCGCAATGTTTGGTCCCTTTATTCAAACAGACGTTTTTTTTTATTTATTTGCTGCAGATAATTTACATACGTTTCAAACCCACATGGAGTTATATAAATAAAAATACACATAGGCTACAGAGAAAAGGCTACAAACATATGCACAGGTAGTGCATCGTGGACAGTGTCCCTTTACAACTATGAGTAGGCTATACTTATATTTAATGTTTAATCTCGTTTTCGCAATGCATCTTCTCACTTTTTTCGACAAACAAACCACTGTGGTTAAATAATGCCGTCCCCAGGTTGCTATTAACGTCAACTAGGCTAAGCCATTTGCAATCTTCATTGTTGATCGAGGGAAGACGATAGTAGTGATTGTTCATCGTTATCAGTTGAGAGACATCCGGATACAGAACTCCAAATATCGTGTCTAGCAATAATAAACGTAGTCATTATAGAACCTAGTTGATTAGGCTCAGTTAAACCACTTTTCTTCTGCGTTGTAAAGATGTAGGTACTTGAGATTTTATGTATAAGTTTCGAACGTGCATAGAAATAACCACTGCCACGACACGATATGTAACAAGTAATTAAGAAATTCAAAAAACGTAACGACCAGCTATAGCACTCAGCAACTTTTTGATTGTCAGATAACCCTTGACAAAAACAACTTTGATTAGTCAGTTAGCTACTAAGCTGGTCATAGGCTAAGCATACTTGTGTAAATTTGAGATGCTAAATGAAGGCATCTTAAAAACTTCAATAAGAACTTTTGCTATTTTGTCCAATGAAAAAATTCTGTCATACCGTAAGGAGAAAAAAAACACAAACTCATTCTTACATGGCTTTGTCAAATATTTAGCCCAAGCTATTGGAGAAAACAGGAGAGAAAGTTTCCGATTCAGAAAATTTGCATAAGTTGGTATCACCAGTGGATTCTCTAAAATAGAACTCAAAGCATAATCCAATTGATAGATCATCTGAAAAATGCAGGGCTTTATTGCTTTAATTTGTTTATAAAATAGGTACGGTACTCAAACAGTGTAAAAGTAAAATGTGTCTCATATCTTGTTCAAACTTTGGAGAAATCCTTTTTTAACGAGGCCATTGTCAAGACCAACAACATATTATTAGAGATAGGGTTGCTAGTTTCTTACCCCACTATTACTTCTGCCAAAAAAAAAAATGTGATAAACTGCTCCAGTAGGGGAAAGGAAGGTAATTTGATACACCCCTCTTACAGAAATGTATAAAAATATTAGTTGAAAATACTGTCAATAAGTGGAAGATCTGTGAAAATAATGCCTACAAAATGATACCATGCAGCTGACTCGTGCTTTTGAGGCATAAAATTGGAAAAGCGTATTTTTTGAGTATTTTTATAAAGTTTTTAGCTTATGTTTATTTTCGTCTGGAAAATTGAAGAAAAGTTCCAAAAAGATGAAACCAAACTCATTTGACAGTTCGTTGATAAGGCTTCAAGGGCATGTTAGGGGAAGGGAAGGTAATTTGATACGGAAGGTAATTTGATACACCTCCCCTACAGAAATGTACAAAAAATATTAGTCAAAAATATTGTCATTAGGTGGAAGATCTGTGAAAATAATGCCTACAAAAATTGCACCATGCAGCTAACTCGTGCTTTTATGGCATAAAATTGTAAAAGTGTGTTTTTTAAGTATTTTCGTAAAAATTTTAACTCATGATTATTTTCGTCTGGAAAATTAAAGAAAAGTTCCTGAAAGATCAAACCAAACTCATTTGACAGTTCATTGATAAGGCTTTAAGGGCATGTCACGTTTTTTCTGCAATGTGCATCCAAGCATACAAAAATCAGAATTTTATAACTTTTTTTGAAAAAGGTAAATTGATACATGTAGAGAAGGTAAATTGATACAGTATATTAAATTCTTTTTGTGACTGTAATAAATGTTGTTATTGATCTAGTTGATTTAAATAAGTTATTCTTTGTTAACATGACCTACTACTTTGGGAAACAACCATTATGTGGGCTTTCGTAGGCCTACACGCTATCTGCTTTCAAAAAATGAGAAAAGCGCAAAGCAGTACCCCTCTTGAATAAGAACTCCAGCCAATGATCCTTCCCATGTCCATCCCGCTGCAGAAGCTTTGCCGCACACTAGGTCTCAACAGTCATCCTTGCACCCAAGCAAGCCAACCGCGTTTTAAATTTTCATTTATTGCTTTGTTGTCAAAGGGGATTTCTGTATTAGTTTTACTGTATCAAATTACCTTCCGGGTGTATCAATTTACCTTCCGTGGAAGGTAAATTGATACATTTGAGTGACGTTTTTGAAATTTTAATTAAAAAAAAAGTAACAAAAATAGAAAAGTGAAAATGTTTTTAAAAAGTGTGTAAGGGATCAGACTTTCATTTCAGCTTAAAATCAATAATTTGTGTCACGTAATTTTCAGTTAACAGGCAAAAATGTTAAAAGTGTATCAAATTACCTTCCCTTCCCCTACATGTTTTTTGCAATGTGCATCCAACCATACAAAGATCAGAATTTTATTTTTTGAAAAAGGTAAATTGATACAGTATATTAAATTCCCTTCTGTGACAATAACACATGTTGTCATTAATCTAATTCTAGTTCATTTAAATAAGTTATTCTTCTCTGGACCTGCTACTTTGGAAAACAAACAGCTATTACATAGGCTTTCGTAGGCCTACCGCACGCTATCTGCTGTCAAAAAAAATACGAGAACAGCGTTAGGCCCGAACCTTGAATAAGAACTCCAGCCCATCATCCTTTGCTGCACACATGGGCCTCAACAGTCATTTTTGCACTCAAGCACGCCAACCACATATTAAATTTTCATTTATTGCTTTGCTTTCAAAGGGGATTTTTGTATTAGTTTTACTGTACGGTATCAAATTACATTCCGGGTGTATCAACTAACCTTCCACGGAAGTGACATAAGTATGATACATTTGAGTGACGTTTTTAACATTTCAATTTAAAAAAAAGTAACAAAGATAGAAAAGTGAAAATGTGTTTAAAATGTGTGTAAGGGATCAGACTTTCATTTCAGCCTAAAATCAATAGTCTGTGTCACGTCATTTTCAGTTAACCGGCAAAAATGTTAAAAATGTATCAAATTACCTTCCCTTCCCCTACTCCGACAATTATAGCACAGAAGGCAAGCGCACTAACAGCTAATAGTAATAGGCTAATAGCCTACTATAGGACTAGGTCATTTCGCTCATCACGCAAGCTATACTGTAACCATACAAAATATGCGTAAGTTACAGACAAAAGATATTAGAGCTCCAGTATCATAAATGAAACTGTTCGAATGTTCATCTTAACGAGTATGTAATCTTCTTATTAAAGTTGGTAATATTTTAATCTTTTTATTATTAAAAAAAATAGCCCAACCTTAAATAAATAAAAAATCTTTATTTACCCGGAAAAGGCTTTCAATATGTAGTTTTGCAGATGTTAAGTTATATTCTTCTTTCTGTTCCATCGTTGCCAACATTTCCAAGTAACGCTGCATCTACAAGGGAAATTTTACTCAACAATTTCATAATTTGGTTTTTAATATAAATTATTGCTATCCTATGATTATAAACACTAATGAAAGATCAGGGTAGCCGCTGTGGTCGTTCTGGTATAGCCTATGATGACGAGGGTATATCCCCCGGCCTCTCCAAATGGTGATAACTGAAAACTTTCTCGAACTACACTGAGAGATTATGGGAGAGAAGCAGACTTTAGAACCGCTTTGCATACGTTCTTCTGCATCTTGTGAAAAAAGGGTGCTACAATCGGTAATGTTATGCTCGGTGTCTATTTCTCAGCATTACAATCGCAGTCAAAGTTTGACTTAGTCTAACCAGGTGCACTGTTGAGCCAAAAAGCACGGGTGTACAAAGACAATCTCGATACAAACCTATGTGAATGTTGGAATGGGGATTGTTTAATGCTTAGTATCCATTCTGCTTTTCATTTATGGTGCTCCTAATTAGCCGCAGAAAAATTTTCGTCAACTTTACTGAGTAAAAGCTCATCGTCCATCATAAGTGAATATTTTGATTTTAGTCGACAGAAACGCTCATTCGGAAAAGAACAGATTTCGGAGTTGAATTAATGGACGAGCGATTGAGCCAAACCATCGTTATCATCACAAAGCGACAAAGTGACTGTAACGACGCTCGGCCATTGGATTTCCAAGGAGCTTGGTATGGGGCATCAGGTCACAGGACACCGTTGATGGCGGTGTCGATGTTGCGAAAGTGACCTGGAGTCTGCCAGAAGCTTCAGTATTGTGATGAAAAGTTCAATATGTTCAAAATCAAAAAGCTTCAGCTTGATGAATGAAAATTTGGTTAAGAAAATTCACAAGGTTGCAGTTCACAAACTGAATTTTACGATAGTACTCATATTGTTATAGTTAGTTTTTTTATGAACGAGATAAGTTTTCAAGTTTCAAGCGAAAACCAGCAAAAGTTAAGATGTTGAAAATTAAAAAACTTTGTTTTTTTCTGCTTAACTGCCCAAACTACATCAGCGGCCAGCCTACAATAAGCTTACTTGCAGCAAAGAATCCTCTGTCATAAAGCCCTCTGATAACACTGTTTGTATATTTCGATCATCGTCTGCCAACCTACGTTTGAGAAGTGCCACCATCACTGCACCAGCGTCTTTAATCCAAGACACGTCCAAGTAAAATGGACTTTCTAAAATATAACAAGATCTGTACTTCTTGTTTAATTTTTCCAAAATGTTCGCTCAAGTAAGCTGTCACCAAAGGATGTCTACTGTCACCAAACTGTTGGTTTAGTTGGTTTTGAATCTTCATTCTCGGACTGGGAAAGCCTTGATTTATTCTTGGTAGTTTCGCATACTTGTAAAGGCTTTTGATGCAAGGCCGGTTACCGAGATTGACAGAGTGAAGTTTCCGCTTGTTGAAGTGTTGTTACCAGAAAATTATTCCATCCCTTAGGTGCTGCTGAATGGATAACAGTCCTTAGAATGCGTTGCTCAAGCGCACACCCCGAGAGTCGAACCAGCGCCGCTTGATTCTGACGCTTCTTTGTTCATGAAGTCACGCACTAACCAACTGAGATATCGGGGCGGACTTAGTTGTTTAACCTTTAAGTACAAGTAAGAAAGTAGGCAAAGTTCAAACAGACAATATAATATCCTTTTACAAGTTTATGACGGACCTGTTATAAAATATTACCGGTATCATACGCTCACGCGAATAAGGGTAAATCTTTGAAATCATTAAACTTATTCGTGTAAACCTGAGATAATATATTTCAGCAGTTTTGTCATGTCACTTGTCATCCCTTTGAAATCATTTTAAACTTTCAATCTACAATTTTGTAGGCAATAGAGCGCTTAGAAACAGAAATAGATTATTTCTAGGCTACATCTTTTGAGTCTAATAATTGCTGAAATTCATGTCATTTAAAAATGATTGGACCGTTAATCAGCCTTATTTTTGGAAAATTCTAATTCTTTATAATTATAACGACCGAATATGAAAACGTTAAAAACTTTTAGACTCCGATTCCGCAAAAATAAACAAAACACACTGTGCGTATTTAAAGTACGAATTGAATTTACGTTCTGTGTTAGATGACAATGACTGCATGCGCTGGAGTTGCTCCCATGGTGCGTCAACAAAGTACTGGTACTCGTTAAATGAGAAATTTAAGACTCTCAAAAGGCTATGCATGCTTCGGTCAATAGTACTCTAGAAAAAGAAAAATTTTAATTGTTAGGCTTACAGAAGACACGTGAAGAGATTTAAGAATGCACATAATTCTTCACACTTTTAAGTTTCACATCATGTGAATCCAAATCTTCATATCGGGGTGGCAAAGACACAGGTTCATCATTATAAAAAAATTTACTAAGTTAAATCAAAATAAACTTTGTCAGCTATCCCAGTCAATACATACCTAAGTTTTTCGCGTAAATAAACTACATCATTACAAACTAGCCTACTTTTTTTTAATAAAATTAAAATTATGTTGTGAAGTTTGTTGTGACAAAGTTTGTGGCGGCATCGCTTTTTTTGCAATGCTGCGCCTTTTTTACTGCGTGAACTTTTGTTAAGCTCTAACAAAAAAAAAATTGAAAAAGAATACGGCATAGCGTAGCCTACTGTTACTAAACCTAAAAGCCCTTAGCTGATTTAGAGCGGCATTAGATAAGTCACACCCTTGCACTTTGCAGGTAGCTGGAGTACAAATAGTGTGCCTGGTGTGCCAGCAGCGACGACACATTGTTATTGTGAAAAAATGTTTATGTTTTATTCAGATTTACACACATGTATTGTCAGGGTTGGAAGTCGTTAGTCAAAAAGCAATGACTATTTCACTATTCGATAGTGCCCAAAAAAGCAATGACTTTCCGATATCGATACTTAAAAAAAGCAATGAATAGCAATTACTAAAAATAATTTAAAAAATAACAAGCAACTCGCAAACTCAAAAAAAATAACGTAAACTCAAAAGAAAAACAAGCCCAAACTTGCAGGAAAACCGCAAGGTTGGCAATACTGTTAACGACTCTCACTGGCATGGTTTTTCTGAACTGTGATGCCGCAAAATTTTCCTTAATCCTTTAGTTCGAAAACCAGAAGAGGGCTAGGTCGGATAGCAATCCGAAAACTAAATCTCGTAAATTCGGTTTGATGACAAGTAAGTGAACAACAAAATATGATTCAGCAGTTCTCCTAAATATCGATTAGTGAAAAACGAATAATGATTTCGTTGCTTGCATAAAAAAGCAGTGAATAACGCGCATTCGATATTTATTTTTAAAAGGAATGGGTATAAGCATTCGATATTCAGAAAGCAACGAATAACGCTATCGAATAGTGACAACTAGTCGTTACTTCCAACCCTGTGTATTGTTTAATTTTTCGAAGCCTTAAAATAATATACAGCATAACTTGCTTGCGATTGTGGTAAACTCTACTATTAAAACACTCTTTAAGAAAAACTCTCACACAGCTAAAACATCACGTCACTCTCTCAATAGAAAACATCTCTTTAAAATTACCTGAAACATGTTTCTACGTCGTTCCTCACAACCTGTCAGTGATTCGCAGGTTTCCTCAAACCCTTCTTCATTGCCTGGTTGTGGTCCTAGAAAGTAGAATCCGGTGTGATCGTACCGCATTTCGCCCTCTCCAGGCGTCAACAGGAGAGACGGAAGAATTCCAGTTAAGTTTAGATGGTAATTGGGATGGTACCAAGAGTCTTCTGCTGTTTCCTGTTGATGAGTAAACAACGCACTGAAACTTCCCTTTTTCCCGGTCACAGCACCATAGGTTTCTAATTCTGCCAAGCTGTATTCAGTGTTTCTGAGAGAGGAGAATTGTTTGAATAACTGATTGTCAACTTCTACTGTCCAGCTGTACGTTTCATTGAATTCCAACACTTCACTCTTTTGAATAAAGTGATTGTAATCTATCTTTCGTGTTCTGTTCAACCCAGACTTGTCAACTACGTAGTTGAGACCTGTCTCGAGAACTAAATCGGAAATCGATCCTGAGCTTGCCACCTCTTTCTCACATGAGAGAGTGATACCAGAAGCGTACGTTTGGAGTAGTCGGGTGGGGTCTTCAGCCTCCCAGTTAAGGTTACCCATCATTTTGCAGACGTAACTACCTGCTCGACTATCAGCAGACAGCGTAACATTTGTAGATGCAATATTAACGTCTACGTTATATCCAAGCTTTAGTTGACCGTCATCATATGTTGATAACAAGTAAGTGGGAACGTTAAAGTTTCTTGCAAGGGATGGGAGCATCTTCAAAAAGACAACGTTTTTAAGAACATTAGGCCGGATAGCAAATTCGAAACATCCTTTCATTGCCAAACTATAAACCTCCAGAGCAAAACAGTGATCACAATTCGCTAGATTTCTGGTTACTTGTATATAACTCTTGTATTGATTTGCAGTGTAGAAAAGGGTAGTATTGGCTCGGCCTTCAGGAACTGAACCTAAAGCTACGTCTATACCGTACACTTTGATACCAGGCCCATCTACAGGGATTTTCATCAAATGAAAAGCAGTCGGTCTCACTGCTGCCACTGTGATGGGATTATCCGGTATGACCAAATGGCTGTTAATGGTAAATTTTGATAGATCTGTAGCCTCGGTTGTCCATTGACCTAAACACATGAGCAATTTGTAAGAAAAAGTAGCCTGCTCTTTATGGTTTTGTTATTTTACTTAAAGTAAAAGAAGTTGTAAGCATTAAATAGTCACATGACATGTCTGCATGGTTACGCTGTACTGTACAAACTTATTCAGATATAAATTCTAGACAAGCTTTAAAATCAATTGATCCCTGGTTTTGAATGAGACAACTTACCTTGAAACTTTTGGGTGGTGATAGTGGCGTTCCAGTTGTATCTGCTGGGATTGTCACGTGATGCAAAGGCAGTGGCCTGACGAAGATCTATAAACGGGCCAGAAACTTCATCAGAAAACCAAGATTCCATCCGGAGGATCTTCCCATACCCAGAGCTGGTTTTGTTAAACCAGGTCATACTCATACTGGCATTTTCATACGGAAAAAATTGAGTGCGAAGTTCTTTCAGCACGACATCCACTTTAGTAGCCGTGTGGTTGTTCATTGGTACATTTGTCTTTTCATATACAATTGTACATAGCGATTGCGCAATTGATGAACCAACAAATATCTGAAACAACATCAGCACTTAAATAACGTCTGAAAATGAAAGCTGGTTTTCGGCAAGCTATACTGCAATGTAAAAAAGGTAAAGGTGAGTCCCATAATTGATCCAAGCATCGGGGAATGAAAAGATAAGGTTCTCATTATACTAAGCCTTCGGCGCTAACGATCGAGAGTAGGGTATAGCAAGTTCCTTTTTCTCGACCGTCTTTCCTTCAGTAACTACACCCACCCGATTTATTACAATTTGGGTAGAGGTGAGCAGCCTGCTGTGTTTATCAACAACCAGCATAATCTGGGGGTCGAACCAGGATTGCATGAATGGAAATCGAACGTCTTATCCACTGCACTATGCTAATGCAGTTCAGTTTAATGAAATGCAATAAATCAATGACAAAACCAAAATAAAAATGACGGCAGCCCATGTTTATATTCAATAGCCTACTCAACGTACCTTAGCTAAGCCTGTGATTTCTCCTTGCGGTGTTGGTGCAGGAATATGTCCGAGCATATTGAATTGCATGTTGTTAGCGGGTAAGTTAAGATTTGCTTTCAAGTCATAACCAAGTTCAGAGCCATAGTGGAATAAATGCTGAAAATATAAAAACAACTAATAAAAAAAATAACATTTTTCTGCAACATTAAGCGATCGAACTGCTGTAGTACAACACTCGGAGATCCAAAATGTGTAAATGAATTAAAAATGATTATTTACGGTAGTCACAGTAACGCTGTGCGGGTAAGAAAAATACAGTTTTGTGACTTTTAACGTTACGAAACCTATAGTTAATTATTTAGCAGTAGGCTTACAGTAGTCTGAAATTCAATTAAGTTCTCTGGTAATAAACTTACCACATTTAAAACCAGTTGTGAGTGTTTTTGTTTTGTAGCCTACTCACCAGCAAATTCAGCGAAGACAGTTTGTTTTCAAGAGTTGTATCACCGGAAGCCTTTTGGACAAACAGGGTGCTGGTTAAGATCGGAAATGCTGTGGAAATATTAAAACTAACAAAAACGTTCTCGATATTTTCTGTGTCATCTCGTGTTGTCATAAAGTTGCTTCGTATCATATAAAGAGGCCGATTGCTCCGTAGAGAAAAAATTTGAATCTCTTTTTGCAAGGGTAAATATTTTGCATTGAAGTCGAACACTGCTGGAGTGGTGCCCTCCGTTGACCTATACACCTAAAAAAAGTAGTTATCAATACATTATTTTAAAAACTGTATCAAAATTCATATTAAATGTTTTATATATTGCTCTTTCCATTCTGTTCATCAGTTGGACCAGTGGTTCCCAACTGGAAAGGGGGAAATTCCACACTGGAAGGAATTTTGAAATTTGCAAGGGCGAATTTGGTTTTAAGACTGTAAAGCTTTTTAAACCTATTGTTGGTTTAGACTAGCGCTTTAGAGCGTTAAAGAAGAGTTGTTAACTCCCGATTATTTAAGCAACTATGCACTGATGTGGATGCAGACCATTACGTAGGCCTACTTCTTTTTCATGCAAATACTCGATGGGTTTCAGAGGAAACGTAACCAAGCGAGTGTTTGAGCTCAGACACGACCTTGAACTATTTTTTGAGTTTCCAAAGAAATCGAAATTTGTTTCATTGCTGAATGATGATAGGTGGATTAGATTCCTTATTTATTTGGTTGATATGTTTGGTCAATTGGATAAACTAATCTAATTATGCAAGGGAAAAACACAACTCAATCACCATCTCCGTTTAAGCAGATTGCGCATCAACATGGGCTATCTGTATTCATGAGTTATTGACATATTGATACCATGCAATTTTACAAGCCGTGCTGCTTCCATGCTGGTTCAAGTATTTTTGGCTCGAGTTTTCAACAAACTAACATTGCAAAGAGAAATTTAGATTCGAATATCGACTAAAAGGTTCCACAAGATAAAAAAAAGAAAGATTGGGAACCACTGAGTTAGACCCTCTTGTCATTTGCCTGTTTGTTTACATTCTGGTGTCTACAGTATCAACACTACATTGCTTAAAGTTCTTTGTTCAATCTTCTTCAATTGAGGATTTAGGTGTTACCTTCATGTTAAAGCCAACGGAAGGAACAGGGACACCATCCCAGCCATTCTGAAATGCCTTCATGGGTCCCCAGAGGTAATCTTTAACCAAGGGAGCACCGCTGCTTTCTAGCCAGAGTCCAGCTTCACTTGGAGCAATTGGTCCACCGCATTTCTAAACATATTGTAATTTTTGTACAACCGGTCAAAAGTATTTCATATAGGCTATGGTACCGGTACTACAAATCAAACTACTTTATTCATACAAACAGAGGGTGTGGTAAGAAATCGATAAACTCGAGTTCACTATTCAAGTAAGTTTTTAAAATATCAAATTAAGTAACGTATTTTGACTCAGCTGTTGTAGTGAAAATACTGCCAGTAGCTTGATGCCAAAAGTAAGAAAAAAGACAATCTAATGAGCAAGAAAGCCTTTGTGTTATTTTCACTTTTTTACATTTTGGGACTTCAAATTTTTCTGATCCAAAATAAACTTGATGGAACTTCACTGTACTGTAACTAACTAAACTTCCAAATAATTGATTTGCGTTCAACCTTTGGCATCTAGCTACTACTACTACTAGCCTACGCTGAAATTAGTCAATAAGCAGAGTTGTCCCACAAAGAAAATAAAAGATTACCGTCGTATACAAGGCAACATCATAATATTCATTTATCATCGATTTTCTGCACGGTTGAAGCTGGGAAGTTATCTCAAACCCTGTCGGCGTTGTCCAGCTTGGTGCTAGGCTCTCAGATCTACAATGACAAAACCCAGCTCATCACGAATGATCAACATATACATCTACAGTAAAACAGCTGCAATTTTTGTATGAACCTTTAATCTCTTAATATACCGTATAGGTTCAAAGATAAGGTTACAAATAAAAGACATCTTTCACCAGTACAATTGCAACATACGACAACAGGAAAAGTTGATTCTTTGGACGGGTAGACGTTTTTGATGTCAGTCCTTTCGGAGAGTAAGTTCCTTCAACTTGTACGTCAACATCACGGCCAGCAGTGAAAAGCACTCCTGAACCACAAGGCTTGCCATAGGGCAACTTCATGACTCTCTCGACTGCAGCATTAATTCGGAATCTAAAATCATTCAGATTGAGATACCTGTAAGCTTTTATAAGAAAATATGTACACTGAAACAATTGAAAATATGGTCACTTGTCTCTGTATTTCGATCAAAGCGTAAGGATTATCAAACCTAAGTCTATTATTAATTCAATTGACCAAAACTATTTAACATTCCATTGGTCTGTCATATTATTGATGAATTACTTTTGTTGTCATCTAACTAACGCTTCAATTAATTTTTGTTTTTTAAAAAGTATATTTCCCTCACATATTTTTTAAGTAAAAGTACACTTACGTAAAATTAAAAGTACATCTAATATAGTTATTACTTTCTAAAACCTCTACAGCCTGTTTCACCCAAAAAAGGAGATCATCAGAAGATCTTTATTCAATTAAGGCCTATATATTATTAATTATTATTCTATTTGAATAAGGACTTTCTGATGATCCTCCTTTTAGGGTGAAGCAGGCTGTAGAGGTTTCAGAAAGTAACAACTATAGTAATAACTATATTTGATGTAATTTTCTCAGTTTGGCTTTTTGCTTGACACTTTTTGTAGTATAGCAGTTATTGTTTTATAATTAAAAGTTAATGCAAAGAAAATTTTAAAACCAAACTTACGCTTGACCAGCTTGTATGCGACATGTTCCATGCTGCGTGAAATATAATTTCTTAACTTCGATCATCAGACTGAACGCATGGTGGTTGAATTGCGTTAACTCCACGCTAGTGGTCAATGGCAGACCAATCGACGTGGGCACTTCCGATTTAAAAAATCCGGGCATGGAAAAGAAAGTTGTGTTGAAACTTATTCCTTCACTGAGAGTATCCATCAACTGATCAGTAGATAAATTATTTATAAACAAAAATGATTTTTAAAAAATATCAGAAATTTTTAAAGTTTGAAACGCCACCCAGGCATAGTTTCGTAAACAATTATAAACAAAAATTACCCACTTTCCAAACTCACCATAGAACTCTGTTGCAATGCTGCACAGTTTCCAATGCAACTATACGGGGTCTCGAGTAACTGCTGTAAATTTTATCTCAAAATGCCTTAATGATAAAATCCGTCTAGAATATACTGCAACGGTTAATTTTAACCGGTAATTCAAAAAATCCCATAAAATTATGTTCGGAAATACTTCTTTCATTCTGGGCCTTATAGACTACTCCGCTCTTGGTGCCCGGCACATACAGACCAGGGGCAAATCCAACAAGTATCAAGGGTTGAGGGGCGACTTTAAAACAGTGATGTGTAAGTCTACATTCATTCGAACCTGCAAATACTCCGTGAATAATTAGGCTAGTTATTTTTCTGTATTTTAGAAAGGGGAGGGAGCAATCGCCTCAATTGCCCGCTCTCTTGGTGGATCCGCTATTGTTACAAACACATCGTCAGATGTGAAAGAAATCAAATGTTGTTTCAAATAAGCTTCAATAAAATCATTTTATCTCAGTCTTTTCATCTTCTTTTCTCGTATTGTCGCTATATGTCAGGGCATCCGTTGGTTAGCCACTGCCCGGTGTCGTCATCGATGGAAATTAGGCCTTCCATACCATGGCGTGGTCTATATAGCCGGCAATCCTTGATAATGTGGGCTGCCGTCTGCATTTCGCCACACTCACAAGCAGCACTCTCTGCCAAGCCCCAGCGCAACATGTCTGCACCATAGCGTCCAACACCAGTGAGCAAACGGTTACGCCTTGATGAGGCAAGTCTAGAGAGGCCATGTCCCAGCTGGTTTTCGGACGGGGATCTGAATACTTGGCGAAGTGGGGACGTGCTGCTTGACCATTGTTCACACCATAGTCTTGACCATAGTCTTTTCATAATAGCTTCATATAGAAACCCAATCTTGGCCATCAAGTTAAGTTCACAAAGATCCAAGTTAACTAAAAGTAGCTGAATATGGAAAACAGCGCTTGTCACCATTTTATCTTCGTGATTTTTATAAGTCTGTTGTGAGATTTTTGTAGTTCTGTTCACCGCTGAATCGAGAAATTGTTGTTCAGACAAAAGAGCTGAAAAATAAAACCTTAAATGAGCCCCCCTCAAAGCCCCCCTTTCATCAGGCTTTTTCTTATTTCAGGGGGCTAAGCTTCCCCAAGCCCCCCACACTCCCCAGGAATGCAACCCTGCACAGAAGTACTTCTTGCAATTATTGCAGAAAACAATAACAAGTTAGAATTTATATATATATATTTTTTTTTTGCAAACCTACAAGTAAATATTCCTACTAAATCTTCAAGTTGAAAAACAGCAGGAATTTTGATATTCACCTTTTCGAGCTTGGACAAGGTATTGTCTCTGAAGAAGGAGAATTTATTGAAATAATACGACGAAACCTCTTTTCCGAACAGTTTAATTTCTACAATTGATTTCTTTTGAGTGTCAATAAGAGTTTGAGCCAGCTTGAACTGTGATTAAACGTCCATTCATTAATATGCATATCGAAAGCAGATAACAGTTTACAGCCAGGCTATAGGTAGTATTTGTTAATAAATTTTATGAAAAGAAAAGTACATTTTGTCACTACAGAAGTAACCCTTCCTTTGATTGAGCGAAGCAAAATTAAAGTTACTAACTGTTGTTGACTAAATAAAACTTATCAAGATTTCATTTTGTGTTTAAATAAGCTATTTGAATACATAAGCTGAAGATGCTATTACTATAGCGAAATCGATTCTTAACTTAATAAATTACACTAAGAGGTTAGATTGTTGTGCAAATGCCAGCATTTGATGAATGCAAAATAGCAGTACCAAGATATCACCTGATCGGCAATTTTCTTCAATTTGTTCAAGTTTCTCTTTGGTGTGTGAGGAATGTACGGAGCACTTGGTTCCAACAATTCATGCAAAGGGATGTTCATGAGATGCTCCAGCACATCAAGAGGAAGAAAACCTTTTTCTCCAAGTAAAGGCATCAACACTGAAGTCACTCTTCGGACATCAATTCTGATGTCTAACAAACTAATGTTCACTTCGTGGATCTTCATAAAAAGAATGTAAAATTTGTTACTAATTATCGAATCATAGAAATTTTTATACTCAATTTGTAGCCTATTCATAGGGTCAGATTTATGGTGTCATGACATTATTACCAGACTTACTCTCACTGCGTTATGCAAGAAAGAATACAACCGGTACCGTTTTTTAAAAGTCTTTGGTTTGACCTGCCCTGGAATCGAGCTCAGATTTACCAGCACAAGAGCCAAAGGCGAAACCACTCGGCCACTGAGGTAGTCAAATATTTTTGAATAATATCTCTACAATTGTGATAAAGAAAAATCAACCTCTGTTTCAAGTGAGACATCAATCATGAACGGCGCTGGATTTCTTCCCGAAAAATACAAAGACATTTTTATGGTTCCATTGATGGGTTGTTTAATGACAGGTAGAGAGAGGGTGCGTCTGAACTCGAAAGTCTTTTTATATGCTTGCGAGCTGCCCTGATATTGCTCCGTGTTCATTCCCGCTTCATTCATCGCGGTTAGAATTCTTTCTATGGTTCTGGAAAAAAATGCAATCTTACTTCATAAAAAAGTAATCTATTTCTACAGCCACACGTTCAAATTTCACAATAAAATTTGTTGAAAAGTCTAACTTTATTTGTATATTTCTATCATGGCACATCATACAATGTCAATTTATTTCAAAATTATTTCAGCCTTTCTAAAATATTGCTAAAAATTTGAAAACATACATTCTCTTGCTTAGAGTTGACACATTTTATTATCTGATCTGAATGATCTAACTCTGCGTGCAGTAGCGGAACTAAAAAATAATTTCGGGACTTCAAAGTTACGGCAAAGAAAAAATTCTGAGAAGGCAATGAAAAAGTTCAGGTTTAAAGAATCTGAAAAGCTTAGTTGGGTGCCTGGATGTTTGTTCCTAAAATTTTTTCGAAAAATTTAATCACGTTTTTGTCGCTTTTTACTTGTTTTATCTGTGTTATTCATAGTTTTCACGTAAGAGAACAATTTAAAAAAATTAGCACGACGTGTTTACTTACCCTATAACAGCGTTTCTTGTATTTATTTTGCGGCGACCTAAAATTGACGTATTTGTTTGCTGAAACGACGTTCACTGCTCATTTGCAATCTCTGCTCGCTCTTAGTTTTCCTACACCTAAAGGCTTTGCAACCCATACTTTGACAACAACTACTATGACATACAAGACATAGGCTACTTGACCTCATACTTTCGTTACCGCTGGAACAGATTAATTTAATTGTCAAGTTAATCTAGTTGAGTGAGCAATTTTTTTACTTCAAAACACCGCTTTTTTCAGTTTTAGGTAGGTAGGCCTACGTGACCAAACTTATTCTCTTAAATCCGCTAATGATTTAAAACACAGGTGCGGTGTGTCCTATGCCGACGGTTAATAAAATGCAAATTAAGTGAAAAAAAAATGAAAAATCTCATATAGTTTGCATTTTTGGCTTGGTTTGCGAAAGCACCTGACCTTTTTGGATTCACCACTGGCTACGTGGCCAAATAGTAGTCTCAGGCTGCCACCGCTAGAATAACACTCAAATACACCTCAGTTTGACACTTTTGTGAGCAAGTGGTCACAGCGGTAAACCATAATCTCTTCATGGGAAAATTGTAACATAAGATTCCCGCATCCGTTCGTCTGTATGTAATGACCGAAAGAAACACTCTTCTGAAAACGTATATTCGAGAATCGTATTTCTGTAAAAATAGCCTCTGGCTGTCGAAATTGGGACGCAACACCGTACGCCACTAAAAACTTGTCACTACAATACAAATTACTGAGATAAAGACGGAAATTTCGTCCGGCTGGCAAGCACTAAGCAAAACAGTTAAATATGCGACCAACCTTCAAGCAACCATTTTAAAATGATGAGAATAGATTGCAATATCTCAAACGCACGTAAGCAGTTACTGTGACGTCATAGTGAAAGGCATTATGAAGCTATTCAGACACCTGTTGGCTTTGGCTTACACCATATCTCGTAATTCACGATTTAACGATGATGTAATGTTTCAACAGGTGTGACCAGAGGTGATGCAATCTTTGCTAATTTCTAGCAATAGTCCATTACGTCAGACGCCAAGATTCAGTAGACCTGAACGGTTTTATGTGACGTTTGATTTAAAAATTGTCCGCAACAGCAAGTCTGCGTCTTTTTAATACAACCAATAACACAACATTATAGTTTATTTGCCTTCGTGTCAACACTGGATCATCAGTTATGAACTTGGATACAACAAAATTAAAATCTCACTAAAACTGCAATTCTGTTTCTTGTTTCATTGAACGACTGTCATTTCAAGCATGATTGACAACAGCAGTGCCGCTGTTGCACTTGCACAGTTGCTAACCTTTTTGAAAACAAGCCATATTCTGTTCCACCGAGCAAAAGTTGAGACTTGATATATTCGTTGATAAAATACTTGATTCCGCGTTCTTCTCCAGAATCAGTAGCTGTTTGAAAAACAACAAGAAATTGTTACTGTTTCGATTCCGATAGGCACCAAACAACAATCCAACTTGAAAATTGTAAAATTAGGAGGGAGTGATAAATCAGACCTATCAGCCTAAAACAGTAAATTTAAATATAATAGGAAAATTTAATATGCTTAAATGCACATCGAACAGCACACAAGTTTTAAGGGTAGTCAGCTTGTAAAAGTAAGCAAATTTTCCAAAGTTCTTATTACCTATGTTGAGAATTGTCGATATCTCTTCGTTGTTTGGAACGTTATTCAAAATAACAAGGAAGCTTGCAATACGAGGCGCATCGCTTAACTTACGATCACTGATAAGCTTTGACAGTTGTCGCCGTACCTACAATGCATAAAATGAGTGTTGCCAGACTTGACACTAAACTTTAACAAGAAATACCAAGATATTGTATTTTTTTTTTTATTAAATTTTTTGTTTATGTGCTACATAAAGTGAATCAAGCTATCATTACGCAGTAAGCAAAAACTGAAATTTAAAAAATATTTATGATAGAAGACGGACGTGGAAGGTTTGGCAGCAATTCATAAGAATTGCTTTGATAATTTGAAATTTTTAACCATTAATCTAAAATTGGATTTTCAATAGTGGTTATGAAATTGACCTATTGCAGTTATTAAAAAACTGTTCCAAATAAAGTCACATTTATAACCATTCGTTGTGCCCACCTTAGGCAACGTAGCTATAGTTTCATGGTTCATAGCTTGTACAGCAGCAGTTAATACAGACGAAGGGATAGAGTTTTCTTCCATGCAATTGATGATGCTCCTCAGCGTTTCATTGTCGTATTCAATTAAAGGTCCAAGTGATTTAATTGCATACATCGCCGTGTTTTCATTTTCTATGCCTGAACACAACAAATATCTCAACTTAGT
Organism: Aplidium turbinatum; assembly: GCF_918807975.1. NCBI lineage: Eukaryota > Metazoa > Chordata > Ascidiacea > Aplousobranchia > Polyclinidae > Aplidium > Aplidium turbinatum. The sequence continues at coordinate 15,279,820 of NC_137480.1, read as the reverse complement.
GACTTTTTATATCACAACAGTTTATTTTGATATAATCTAAACAGCTATTGAAGAAACTGCAAACCTAGTGTGTGTTTAAAGCCTGCTGAAAAAAGTTAACACCAAAAAATGGTCATCGTATGCCATTGGAACATATAGTTTTGACATACAAATCGTACAGCACACGTACAGTATAAGCACACGTACAGTATAAGCACACATACAAAAAACAATCATCACAAGTTTAATTCAAGTGAAATTTTAAATAAAAAACCTACTTTGAGACGCAATGGAGCACTTTCGGCTGATGATGTCATGTAAAAATTCTTTCGCTTCAAGTATGATGTCATTTGATTGTTCAGAGGTTCTTAGGCTGGCGTGGCGGTTCAAAGTCTTCCCAAGAGCAAGTACAGAGGCTGGGTTTGGGTTCAACGATGCGACATGCTACAAATGAATGTCGACATGAAAGAATGCAAGAAATTTGTTGGTAAAATAGCTTGCAGAGCCTACAGCAACATTATCAAAAAAACAAAACACACGCAACCAGTTGTATACTTGAATTGTGATGTATAACATTATGCATACATACCAGGGCCGTTTGTAATAGAGCAGATGCAGGGTTTTTAATAGAAGACATGACGTCAAGTAAGTAAAACTGAACAGATTCTTCCATATTTTCAATTCCGCTAGATGACAACACAGAACTAAAAGCAATCTGACAGCCAATCAGATGAGAGCAATCGCCATTTGCTTGACACCATTTCTGATCCATACATTCGCTCAAAAGTTGTATCCACACGTTCCTGAAGAAATACAAAGCAATGATGGACAATTGAAATATGCGAGTAGTTTGTTATACTAGTAACTAATTATACAAATAGGGTGAGTACAAAACAATATCACATCAACATAACAAAATGCATGGTTGCCCGGTTGGTTGTGAAAACCAATTGAAAACGCCGATATTTTTTTACCGCAAGTAACAGTTGATGTTATTTGGCCTGCAATTAAAACGCTAAATTCCATAATGACAGAACATTTAGGACACTTACATTGCTGCAGGGATTCGCTCTGGATTGGACGCCAAAGATGATATGACTGAGCGCCACAACGCGTTGATTGTCGTTTCGTCTTGATTTTGAATCCACATTGTCAATTTAGCAAACACAGGAGAAGTTTTAGCTTTTGGACCTTCAAGCAATTCAAGAAAAGCTGCTTGGGGGTCAAAGGTTGATGGAATAACTTCAGGCTTGTTCAGGCTGGACTGGAACATCAACGTGTGATTCTTGTATGATGTTTGTACCAGAATTTTTTGGTCTGTAAATTAAAAATAAGAAAAAAGGTTAAAAATATAAACAAGCGTTGATATTTCCACGCTCGAGTTAAAATCGCTACACTCATGTTCAAACAACCATGTCAATGATGTCATTATTGTTTCTAGCACTAATTGCAACGTTCATCTGATGAAACTGAAAGTAAAAGCAACAATAAACAGGTTGATTTATTGCTTCACTGACGTTTCGCACACCATGACAATGCACATTCTCAGAGCGAATAACATACAAAATAAAATTTACAAAGTTATACACTGCAGTGCTGTAAATTTTATTTTGTGTGTTATTCGCTCTGAGGATGCGCATTGTCATGGTGCGCGAAGCGTCATTGGAACAATACATCAACCTGTTTATCGTTGCTTTTACTTCCACTTTCATCAGATGAACGTTACAACTATAGTGCTAGAAACGATAATTAATTGTCCTGATGAAAACAGCCAAACTTTTCAGTATTACATTCATGTCATTATTAATGGGCTAAAACACTCTTGTCAGCAATTGCGACGTTTTCCTTTAGTAATTTCACAGCCTTCACAACATAATAGATTTCACAGCTCCTTCAAACTGAATGGTACCAACAAAGAATGCATGCAACTAAAAGTAGTATTTTATCAGTTTAAACTTTGGTTTAAAGAATTTTTAACAACAGCAACAACTCTTCTCAGTATGTGATTGCAGTTTAAGATTCAGTCTAATCTATTGATAAGATCCGCTGGTGCTCCACTTTTAGATCGCTCTTATTCATTCGATAAGTAGGCCTAATTGCAAAACGGCTATGTCTGTCATTGTCTGAAGATGTTTCAACGTCTGAAGACGTTCAATCAATGTAAAAAAACGTTTGATTGCTGTCTGGGTGTAAACCAATTAAGGAAATGTTACTTTTCCATTTTGCCGAAATTATTTTTGTGTGGGTTTTGCAAGGTGGATTGCAGCAATGTTATTTGCAGCATGAGCTCTTGCAACAACCAAACCTTTTTACAGCTGTGACAAGTGCAAAGTTCATACAGGAGTAGGTGCCTTCCAGCCTTGGCGTCTTTACGTTTTCTATTCGTTTGCGCAAAACGTTTTCACTCGAGGCTACCCCTACCATTCAAACACCTTAAAAATTTCTATGTTTTAAAGGCATGGTCTTACTTTCATAGCATCACCCAAAAGTTTGCACATTGATCTATTTTTGGTGAGGCACTCAATCAGAATCCATAAAATCCTTACATCACAATCCATCATGATTGTCAGAACCAATATTTTTTGGTGTAATGTAGAAATGCTTGTATTCAATTCATCTTACACATCAGACGAAGGCTTCCCATTAAACTACGACATCTCATAAAATCTTTTTCAGTATGTTGATATCTGAAGTATCTTTTCATCTCAAAGCAGTCGGTATCACAAAAAGAACAGTCTGTGGCTTATTTAAAATATTATGTATTGATAAAGCTCCATAGGGAACCGAAGCAAGGCTTCCGGGAAGCTGAAAAAGCGACAAGGGTTGGCTATTACGAGCACAAGGATAATAATGGGTATCATAAAGTACGTTAAATGAAGGTTCAATAAATGATTAAACAACAAAAATAACTAATCAAACTTCAAACCGTCTCTCATGCGCTCGCGGCTTTTCAGTGTGGAAATTCTGTACAGTTCAAGATGAAGAGTTACATCCGTACTCACGTAGTTCTGCGATAAAAGATGACATTACACCAAAGGTCGGGCTTTTCGGGTCCTAGATGACTTTGCAAACAAGATGTCGTCGTTACTCGAAAACATAGCCTACAAATTCAATTCAAAAAATGACTGTTTTGGCGTTTATAAAACGAGTGCTTGAAAGTATTAAGTCTCATGAATCAATGAAGTGCATAAACATAATCACGAACGAAAATGTTCTATGCAACCTAATTACTTAGTTGAACTAATTGACAATTAGATCTATACAAATTAAAGCAAGGAAACATTTAATAAAAGTACCACTCGATTCAAAATTCACAAGTTTATCGTAATTGGCGACCAGAGAAAGTTATACAAAACTCACGTTGGCATCACGGTAATGTTGAGAGCCCACAAGTCCAGAAAAAAGCGGTACAGTATGAAGCTCATTACAAGTCACATCAGCAACACGTCGCCCACGTGTGACGTAATACTGGCATGTTTGGGTCGGTGCGGAAGCTCCGATTTTCGTATACAGAAATGTATGCGCCTGTGATGATGAACAAATAACACGATGATTTTTAACCTATTCATTGTCGCTGTTCGAGTAACCAGAAAATAATTTTTAAAGACTGCCTATTTTTCAGTCTTGTAAGTAGGCCTATATACTTTTTGTGTACTTTCAAACTGATGTAACTCCCAGACAGCAAAATCCGTCACTGTTACATTGATTCAACGTCTGGGGGACCGCTATAACGGAATGGATCAATATGTTACTAGAACGCAGCTAATCTTTAGCAAATGAAGCCGTTTGCGGCAAAAGTTGATAAGTCACATTTTGGCGAAATTGAATTAAGTGCTGCACATTTATAGTCAGAAAAGCAAAAAGAATGATCTGTCAGCAGTAGCGTTGACAGGGGGTACTTTTGGATTCGGGCTCGGAATGATTTTAGGAGCTCGTGCACTTTCCAAAGGGGTCGAAAACTTGAAGTAGCTACGATGTAATCTTAGGATGTAGTGAATTTTTCGAAGAAGTTTCTTGATATGGGAGTCGTGAATCAAATTGGTACCGGGACCAAATTATCCTCTCAACGGTCCTGTCTGTCAGAGTTTCAAGTTGTAATTCATTCGATTTCGAGAGCACCAGGCAAACCGTTTTACCAAAGTCGAATCGTTTTTGAGAAAAAGTTGCTATGTGCGCAGAGTTGCCGCCAGAAAAACTAATATTGGATTTTAAGATATGATCAGTGACAAAAACGTACAACCAGACGTCGTCAGCAAATATTATGATTTTAAATCGACACTTTGGCTTCTGGGAAAAAATGAAATAGTTAAAAATCTTTTTCATTTCATACTATTTTAAAAAAGTTTATATCAACTTTTTGCACAAAAACTATTAGGTAAAAAGTTGAGATGTGAAATTTTCGTGCAAAAAGTTGATGAGTCATAAATTAGAGGGAAAAATAGTGTGACCAAGTTTGTTGTTGATTCTACTGGAGGTGGTTTTCTGGAATCTAACGCCAATGGAGTACCGTATTTCCAAATATTTATTTCCACAAAGCCAAATATCACAGTAACGTTTCGATTAATACAGTTTTAGAGGGTAGGTTAATTTTGATTTAATTGCCACCTGTCAACAATACAAAAAATGTTTTTTCCATGATAACACTTAAAATCTTCCCTTTCAAAACAACATGGCTGACAGGCGAGAGAAAAAAAAGACTATGTGCTTAATTAAATTGAAACGTCTTCCACTGGGAAGTTAAAGGTGATGTCTCCAATTCAGGTTTTAAGTTAAATATTGCTGTCAGTTTCCGCTACAGTTGATAAGTCCACACTTTACCTGAAAATACAAAAAAACTAAAGAACCTAGTCAGCTAAAACTTACTCCCTAAAATGTATCAAAAATCGGCGTCTAACCCACATACCTCCAGTAAAATATTTTAATGTTTAAATTTTTTAGCATATATTTGAAAGTTTAAACGTCGTTTTCTCGAAATGCCAAAATGTGACATCAACTTTAGCCGCAAACGGCTTCAAATGTAAATAGCATCGTGAAAAGCAATGCTGAGGAAACTTGACACTTGCTAAATTGGAAACATCGTAATGAGTTATCATTTTGATATGATCAACGTGTTTGACCATTCAAAAATTAGCACATATAATGATTATTTACAATATGGAAAACACACATGAACAGCTATATACAACATGAATACATATGAGCAACGCATTGTTTTAAAATACTGATAATGCTAGATGGAAACAAGTTACTGATAGAATTAGTTGCAAGCATTCTACCAATGAACCTCATGTGCGATGAAACGATAAAAATCAGAATTCTCAAGATTGGACATGCGCATGATGGAATTTTCGAACTGCGTCCATGGCAAACGGTGCTCGAACAAGTAACGTCTTGTTGTGATGTTCAAATCATTGCCACTTCTCATTGCAATTGAAGCGTACGAGTCGCCAACGCCGAATATACTTGTACTCGAAATCTACGATAAAATTTAATTAAGATCAATTAAGCTTACTATAAATGGATGCTTTGTAGACAAGTTTCGAGATGTTGTGAGTCTGCTTCTGACGGCTGAGTCTGCAGAAGCCTGAGCAATTCTTTCAAAGTACGTGATAAGCTAAGTGATTTATGCTAAAACAAAAGCACAGATCGGCCTCCACGACAATGACACCTCTGCCCTGATGAACACTCAAGTTGGTCTCATGTCTGAAAAAATATTACCCATCCGGTGTGCTCGTCTACTGACATAAACATACTAAAATGGAATGAATGACACGATAAAACTTTCTCAATAATTTAAATGTGACGGCTCTCTAGAAAACAAAAGATTGCAATTTCGATTTTGCTAAAGTTTGGTCTTTTCAGCACTGGTGCATTCTTTATGGCAAGTGCTTCTGTTCTGTTACTGATCGAGCCACAGCATAGAAGATAAAAAAAATTGTACACACTAAATGGCATGAACAAGATCCGGTTAAAACAACCAATCACTCGCATTAATGTTGTAAATAAAAATTCAGTCTCCATACCTTGAACGTGTTGTCCATGTTTTGTTTGAATCCTTGGCCTGTAAATTTTAAAGAAATTGAGGACAAAATTGCTTTCTTCATGTTTGCAATGTCGTCGAGCTCTTTTTCGTGCAGAAACACTTTCGTAATCTTCAACAAAAACATTTAATATCTTTAAAAATTGATTAAAAGCAGCTTGAACATTGTTCAGTCTACTCTACAGCAGAACACTGCAACCTGTAAAGTGAAGTGAAATTGTGAAAGGCTTTCTTGTCTTCACGGACAATATTGTCTGTTGTGTTGATCAGTTTTCTATCCTGCAAGTTCTAACAATGAGTTGCAAAAGTTAGTTAAATGCAATAAATACAACAGAAGTTGATTTCTTGCACGGCCAAATGCGTACGATATTAATTTACACTCTATTCCCAAATGCAGTGCATATCTTCATTGTGATTGAAAAAAACTTGGTTCCTTGGTTTAAAATTTCAAAATGTTTGCGTTTTGCCATAACAGTTCTTTTTTATATTTAACATAATAAAAAAGAAATGGTCATCAGTGCACATAACTGCACAACACGCATGTCAATATTGCCTTGCAAGCACGAATTTAAAGGTCTTAAATGTAGGGTGATGTACCCATTTCATTTCTAGTTTGCATGGGACTGCTATTTACATGGAGATTTATTTACCGCGTACAAAAAGGCACTTCAACAACCAATTAAAAAGCATTGTGCCGAATTCGGATACAAAGTGTAAATCTGTGATCAGGCCGCGTTGGCGTTATAGTGGTTGATGGTTAAAGACTGTCGCGCCGTTGATTTAATCACTGTGTGTTTGTGTAAGTGAGTACAATCTGGCAGGGACGTAGTCAAAGGGGCTTGGGGGGACAACCACCCGCCACTCCAAAATAAAATTGCCTTGCTATTCCTAAAAAACATGTGTTAGTACCAGTGCTGTATTCGTAGAAAAAGCAGAGGGGATGCTGTCAGATTTGCCAAAATGATAGATAATACTCAACTTGCAAAATACTAATCTTTATTCTACAATAACACGAATTATCAACATCAAAATTGGACGAGAAGGGTAGCCTACAACGTTGTTTATTTTTGGAAATCCAGAGGGTATACTATAGCTGCTCGAAAAAGCAGAGAGTGTACTGCGTATACCGCCGTATACCCTCGAATACAGCACTGGTTAGTACTTTGTTATGCCATTGCAATTCTATTCACTTTGAATGACGTTTGCCCTCCTCCCAACAGTTGCTTTTGCCCTCATAAAATTTTCTTTCCAACTATGCGTGCTGCTGCCATTTGTTCTCATGATATTGAACAAAGTTTGTTTTATAATACTGCCCCATCTTACTTCTCCGCTGTTGAAATAAAAGTAAGCAGGATAACGATGCAGCAAATGATTTAACTTTGGCGACTCGGAAGAGATGGTTTCGAAAGAGAGAGTGCTGTCATTTTGTGCTTCTCCGTCGTACATCGTACACTCATCTACCTTTAACCGGCCAACGCATGACGAAAGTACAGATATCATGACTTGAGAACATCTAAATAAATAAAAAGCAGCAGTTTAATTAAAGAATAAGAAAAAGCACGTCCGATTTTCAAGTTTATGGTGGTAACTGCTCGACAGGAAGTTCTTCTTCGTTTGAGTTTCTGGGATCAAGGGCCTATCCTTTTACCACACAAAATTGGCAATGTTTTGCGGACCAAAAAACGCTCCTAGAGAGCAGTGAGTCTTTTTTTCTTCATCTAAAGACACGGAGATTTTCCACTCCGTTACGTGGGTTAAAGGTGGTGCAACTTTTGATGATATAGTCTACGATTCGTACCTTAGCACCACATTTGCAAGTAGAAACAAATTCATACCGCATCTGTATGCGGTTGAGTGGAAAGGCCCGACGACCGTACGAAGACAGTTGAGAAGCACCCATGCCTGTCTCGGTTGAGACAGGCTGAAGGGACAGGTGTTAGCGTTGGAGATAAATAAAAAACTTTTGTTGGGAATAATAGAGTTTTCAAACCTTCTAGTGGTAAAATATTGTGTCCTTTGCGAATACCCTTTCACTTTAATGAAGTAAATCGTAGGCACGGTCACCCCAGGAGAAATTACAGTACTTACTTTGCACGTAAGCCATATTTGTCTTGACCAGTAGCTGAATCGGTGTGAATAGCTGTGGCGTCGTAGGTGTAGTAATAATTTCTACCAAGTTGGAAAGCTTGAACAGCTGATATAAAAAACTTATTACTGTTAAATCGGCAATGAAAAAATGTCTTAATAAAAGTCTCTTTGAATGAACCTACCAAATACTGCATATGTTAATAAAGGCGTGTTGGAGGCAATTCATTTTAGCTGCAACCACAAGCGTAACCATAAAACGCAATAGATTACTATAATGTTTTCAATCACAGATTAAAAAATTTACCATTTTAGCCTACATCGATTACATTTAAACAAAACGTATTAAATTTATTCTTTATTACTGTTTTGTTTGTTGCTCATTCGGCTACACATCTCTAATCTTTTCATAATTTTTAAAATAAAACAAAATAGCTGTGGTAGCAAAGGGCTAAATTCTCTGACTAAATCTTATTTTGGTCATCACCCAACCTGATATTAGTAATCGAAGTTTTTTTTTAAATCTTTCGCTGGCTGCTCGTGTTGGTTTAGTTCAGTTAGTTGGTTTTGAATCTTTACTCTCATTCCTGGTAATTTCGCAGACTTGTAGAAGATTTTGACGCAGGGCCGGTTACTGAGATTGGCAGAATAAAGTTTCCGATTGTTGAAGTCTCGTTGCTGGGAAATTATTTCATTCATTAGGTGCTGCTGAATGGAGAGCGGTGCTTAGAATGCGTTGCTCAAACGCACAACCCGAGAGTCAAACCAGCGCCGCTTGATCTTGAAGCTTCTGCTCTCACGAAGTCACGCGCTATCCAACTGAGATATCGAGGCGGATTTTCGCGCACAACTACAAGATTTGGTTTGTAAAACGAAGTAGATTAGCATTTGTTTAATAGCCTACTAATAATATAAAAGATTTGCTTTGGAGAATATCCTGACAATTTAAAATTGCTTCTTACCTTTACAATCATCTCCTTCGTACAAAAAGTTTCTCGCTTCTTGCAGTGATCCTGTGGAACATACAAAATAATGCAGAAAGCCTATATTGTACTAAGACTACATTGCATGGCATTTTTAGAGGAAGATTGTATCCATAGAAATGTTACTATGTGTAATATGTGATTGCTGTATTGTGCATTCTAAATAGCAAAATTTGCACAATTAGGCTTATCCTTTACAAAAGAAAATCTTTGATTTAAAAGGCCCTTAAAAAAAGAACATTTTTGTTCATCAACACTTTTCACACAAAAAAGATTTTAGTATAAATGATTGGGTTGAGCGTTGATAAAATCAGAACGGGAATTGCGATCTCCAGTTAGTTCGCGCTCGCGTTCTGGCTTGATCGAACGCCCAATGACAAACCTTTTACAATTATTGAAAAATGCTCATCACCTAAGAAACCCAAAAAAGTGTTTGCATGAACTTTTTCAACTGTTTGGCCATGGTAACTGCTAAGCGCTTTCATTAATCATGAAATTTATTGTGGACTAGTTGTTTCTCACTATTTCTATTATATAGAATAGCATAGCTTTGGTAGAGAGATATTCGTGAATACCATAGACAGAATTAATTGATAGCAATTTGATAGGATTGAATTGCATAATTCATAAACAATACATAAAATAAATTTTACTACATAAATTCGAACGTTTTCGGCAAAATTTTCTGGTCTCGTAAGGGAAATAACTTAATTTATATAAACAAAACAACAGATATTCGTAGAATGTTAATAATAAATGACTGAAATTAATTACAATTTGCACTGATCTACGTACGAACACAACTGAAGAGCAAACACAAAAGGTGTTAACATTCTGTTACAAACTATGCGGGAGTGTAATCACAAGACAACATAAAACAAACATACTAAGTATGCAGAACTTAACGTTTGCAGATGATAAATCAATGTAACAATGACAGATTTTGCTATCTCGGAAGCAGCAACCTCAGCTGCATATCAAATTGTAAACTATGATACATGTTTCAATACAATCAGAATTAAATTAACCTCCCACTTCCATAAACATTTTTGTGTGGACTTATGCCACTGAACATAACCAATTTTATTGAAACCTATGCGCTATCATAAGGGCAAGTTTTTATTGGCTTAAAAGACTCGTCAGAAAGCTATATAAACAGGCAACCAACTCCACAATGAACATTATGTTATCTACATTAAGATGATTTGAAATAAAACACGATGCAATGTTGCACATTCTCTGCTTAAAGTTTCTGTCTTTTGCCAGAAGTTTGCAAAGTATCAAAAAAACTTGTTTCTACAGAAGCAGCGGTGAACTGACAATGTTGGCGTAATCTGTACGCAGCTAGTGAAATCTTTTCATGTTCATTATTCTGGAAATGTCATTTTTGACACTTGCCGATTTAGTTTGATAGTGTATTGCACATTCGATTAATGTGAGGTAGCCACCTGTAGCCTATACTTAAAGAGTCAGCACAAATTGAAACTGATATTTGAACAAGAAGTTATTAAAGCATCAATTTTCCTCCACATTAAAAAGAAAACTGTTGGACTGCACGTGTCAATTGCATCAAATTGACTTCATTGACCCAAAATGGAAAAATTGACCGAACAATAAAAAAATGGCTTTTTATTGACTTATTAACTTACGATTTTGAAACTACTCTTTGCGTTCAAAACTCTTATTTAAAACCACAGTGCAGTAACTTACTAAAAAAAAAATGAATTTACTTGCCCTAGCTACCATTAATAAGAAAAAAACATTTAATGGTATTCTGAAGATGGAATTGTCTTCCTAGCTGAAACAATAGGCTAAAAAAATTATATAACAGAGTTAAGTTATTTTACAAGGCTATGTATTTTCGACTTAATTGTTTTGACACAAAAGATTATTGACCAATGTTTTATTCAGAAATGCAAACGTTACTCAACATTATATTAGCACTCACAGTTTTGCCATGATTATTATTGCAACGAAATATTGATTACAATAAAAGAGGCAGAAATTCTTAGGAAAGTTGCAAACATTCTACGTAGTAATTTTCGAAAAAAATAATGAAAAACATTTTTTACATTAGGATATAAATTAGGCCTACTGATTTATGATCCTGTGTGCCAACATACAATTTATTCATAACATAACTTCGTCAATGTCATCAATCGTTATAAATGTGTCGCGAGTTCAGCTAATTCTTCTGAGGGTGTCGCTTCGAAACTTATGAAACATTTGTTTCCGTAAGGAGACGCAATATACTAAAATTTCAGATGAATTTTTTTATAGGGATCCGCGACGGCTTCAGGAGCACTAAAAGAGGTCCGCCGAAACAAGAAGTTTGAGAACCACTGTGTCAACCTCTGTGATCGGATTTGTATCAGTAGTTCGACTTTTCCACAAGTACGTTGCGAAATTTCCAGAATTAAGCTTTTGATTGTTGCTGTTGGTTTTGAATCTTTATCCTCGAAATTTTGAAGTGGCTTTCAAGCCTTGTTTTTATATAGAACTACTACTTCACAATATAGACCCAATATTATTTTATCACTGGGAAATTGCTCTGCACAAGACTTGGCCGAATTCAAGAATAGAGCAAGAGCTTGCGCACTGTTCTGGACTACGGCCGTGTGACACACGAAGATCTGGGAAATCGACTAACTCTGAAGAAGATAGTTTTTTAAAACAGTGCAGTGGTCTTACAAGTCAATGCTAAAACAGAATAAACGTAGAAATAGACCTGTTTGCTATAAAGTATCACAAATCAAAATTATTTTCTCAACTTACCAATTTGAAAGCTGGTTCCAAGAAAGAATAGCAGAAGATAACGTTTGATCCACATGTTATCTGGCAATGTTAATGCTGTCGTATCTACAGTTTTTATGGACCTGATACCCAAGCAGTAATTCTATTTGTAATAATACCTAATTTACTCGACAAAAGCCTATCTTGCATTCATTAAAAAAAAAGAACAACAGCAAGATGATCTTGAACAGACTGATTGTAATAGACGACAGTAGACCTATTTAATAAGCTCCAAGATTTTGATTATTGCGAAGCCCATTAGACTCTTACTCGCTGTCAATTTATATTGTTTTGACAAACAACCAATGACTGATCTTCTTGTGAAATCACAAAGCATCCTTGCAAATAAAACGTTGAGGACAAATCGCATTGAGAACATTTTGTCATTCTCAAGGCAATACTGTATACAGTGTAAAGTACACAGTCAGTCAAGGAATAATCGCTGTTGCACGATCCCTCACTTTCACAAATAGGCTACAATAGCATTGCTTATTGGGCTACCCAGTAAATTATGAAGCTGATGAGTAAATAAAAATATTACAAATTTTTGCCTAAAACTTTAGTTTGTAAGCATAAAGTCTTCGTTTCGATTTCAACCAAATGGCTTTAAATAAAATACTACAATATCGTATCTTCGTAATTCGTATTATACTACAATTTCAATACCATCAATAGGCCTACTAATTTTCCAGCTGTAATTTGATCAACATCTAATTCTAATACTTGCTTTTAGAAATGAAATGTGACAGGTCAAAGCTTTTTATTAACGTTTATATACGCTTGCTTTCCGCACCAAACTCTGGCGAAAATGGCGTGACTTGCTACCAGGAAGTTTGTGCTGACATCAAACTACCTGGAAGTCTTGCGAAACTTTGCAAAAACTTGGCAATGAATGCTCTTGCCAGTTGATACAATGCTAATAGACGTCAAATGTTTGTAGGTCTGCGAAACTCTGGTTTAATTTATCTAAGATGTTTGGCGTCTTTTTAAGTACCTATCAAGCGGTTGATGATTCTGACAAATAATGCTGCTGACTTTGCAAGCTCATAAGAAAGAAAATGCTTACAGAGACAGGCTACTAAGCAGCAATTTTTTAATCTTTTGCGGCAAGCGTTTACTGAGATTGATTTGAAACAAAAATAGTAGTTTACAATTTAAAAAACTTTTTTGAAGTTAAAACAGGCCTGGTTTGATTACGTTTTCTGACACAACCTACACCGCCCTTACCTTAGCTTAGAATAACTCAGCGTCAGTAATTGATGCAGAGTACACAAATCGGTTAATCATATGCATCAATTTACACACACTGCTCAGTGCTTTGTGCTTATACTGTTTTTAAGATGCAGCAAAAATAATTAGTCGGTCTTCACGTAACAACTTGTAAACTATTTGCACCGTCAATATATGACAAAATAAGCCACAATCTTGCGCACATTCAAATTCATTGCGCGGTTGCTTATAATGTGACGTAAGACAAAGAGGGAATGTTGTTTTCTGACGACACTTATGCTCTCACAGACCACGATTAACATTTTTAATTTGTAAATATATGCTTTACCACTGACTTGTAATAAAGCATCACTTCATTGGATCATAACTGGACAATAGCGTTGACGGAGTTCAGAGCATTCTTTTGGATCCTGGCCTGCCTGGAATAAATTTAGTGGCTCAGAAGTCAGAACGCTACCAAGAGATCCAGAAACTTGAGGGAGACACAGCGTATACTTTAATTACAGTGATGCGCTTGCATCCAATTCATTTTTAGACAAAACAAAACCTGCTTTCTGGTGGAAAAGCATTTTTACCACGATGATGTTGCTAGTACGTTTCTTAGAGGTAATATTTTTTCGCTATCTTAAAGAGGTGTCTTGTTTTGTGTGCCCGAGTATGTAATTGGTACCAGACCTAAACTATCTACCCAACGGCCCTATTACTGCCCTCATAATCTACCCAGCTCGTGTAGGCCCTCTATACAGTAGAAAATGCTCAGACAACCAGTTTATCTGGTAAAGATCTGGTTAGATCCGCATTCGATCTGGTAAAAACCTGGACAAAGTAAAGTGGTTGTCTGGGTGACAATTTGATAGTGTCAACCGTCACAACCCGGAAATAATTTTGGAAAACTGTTGACTAGCTATTGTTATAATATATTGTTTTACGTTATTTCTACGTACTTTGTTTCTGTACTGCTCCTTGTTCTAATGATTACTTCGTTGGCGTGTTTTGTCCTTCTGGCTGTTCTCTGTTTTGTGTTGCTTGTTGTTGTGAACTACCTGCCTTCATTTTTAGTATGTTTTGAGTTGGGGTGGCCGCATTTTAAGTTGGTTAAAACCTTATGAATAAAATCATCTTTAGTTTCATGACAATTTAACCAACTTAAATTTTCAACTAGAAATCGCAAAGGATGGAGAGGTTGTTAAAACCTCAGCGATTAGACATTGAGCCTGGCAATGTACAAGCGGCCAGAGAATTTAGACACTGGCGACAAGTCTTTGAGAACTATATTCAGGAGCACTTACAACAGGGACCTGCCGAAAACGAAGCAGGCGAAGCCAACCGTTTAAGTCTTAAATTAAAAGCATTGATCAGCATGATTTCGCCCCAAGTTTTTGAATACATTGATGAGTGCGAGACTTATGAAGGAGCCATGCAGCTTTTGGAACAAATTTATATCAAGAAACCAAACGAAATATATGCGCGATATGTGCTGTCTACAAAGCAGCACTCAGATCAAACCTTACAGAAGTTTCGGCACCATTTAGAAAATTTAGCAAAGAACTGCAATTTTAAAGCTGTGTCTGCAGCAGAACATAAGAATATTATGCTGAGAGACGCATTTATCAATGGAATATTTTCGCGGAATATCAGGCAGCGTCTTTTGGAGAATAAAACTTTGGATTTTGAGTCGGCTTTCAACCAAGCGTTATCGTTAACTGAAGCAGAAAAAGAAGCCAAAAATTTTGAAGTTTACGACAGCCACAAAGCTGATTTCTCTGAAAAGGACATGTTAGCGTCAGCCTCTAAGAGTGACATAAACGTTAGTGACAACAACGAAAAATCCGACAATCTATCAGCCACTTATACTCAACATCAATGTTACTTCTGTGGGAGTAAGCGTTTTCATAACCGCAAGAACTGTGTAGCGCGTTCATCAGTTTGTTTTAAGTGCAACAAGAAAGGACATTGGGCAATAGTCTGTCGAAAGAACGGGAACAGCTCTGGCCATCAAGCAAATAACACGGCGGCAGCATCGATTGATATTCAATGTCCAGCGACCAGTACCGGTACGCCCTCTCAAGGTAATGTCTGTTCAGCAAAAACTGTGAACAATGACTTGAAACAGTCAACAATTTTTATAAACATTGCTGGTCATGAACTGTCCGCTCTAATTGACACCGGAAATTCTAAGAGCTTTATCAACGAACGATCAGTTAAAGACTTAAACCTCAAAGTTTTTCCGGCAAGGCTCGAAGTGACGATGGCTCAAATGTCAGCCAAAAGTCGAGTTCTCGGTAAATGTGTAGTAAACCTAAACATTCTTGATCGCACGTATAACAACGTTGAACTTTATATTCTAAAGAACTTATACTCTGATATAATTCTTGGTTTAGATTTTCAAAGCAAGCATAAGCGTTTAGTTTTCGAATTGGTTGGTCCTGAAAATGACCTCATCATTTCACATAATATGTCTGGGACATGTGCCGTAGCCGCCGCCCAAGTAGAGTGTCCATCATTATTTTCAAATGTGAAAGATAATTGCAAACCCGTAGCGACTAAATCTCGGAGGTACAGTCACAATGATTTAAAATTTATTGATTCAGAAGTTAACAATTGGCTTGCTGAAGGAATCGTTCAGCCGAGTAATTCGCCATGGCGTGCTCAAGTAGTCGTAGTAACAAATCCTGAGTCTGGACGTAAAAGACTTTGCGTCGATTACTCGCAAACAATTAATCTATTTACTAAACTCGACGCTTACCCCATCCCCCGCATCGAGGACATCGTGAACAGTCTTGCACAGTACAATAGTTTTGCGACTTATGATCTTAAATCAGCATACCACCAGATTCCTTTGCTTGACCAAGATAAACCTTATACTGCCTTTCAAGCTGGTGGAAGGTTATTTGAATTTAATCGCATGCCATTTGGTGTTAAAAATGGTGGCCCAGTATTCCAACGCATAATGGACAACGTTGTTGCTTCGGACAAACTTGAAAACACGTACGTGTACTTTGACAACGTCATCATTGGCGGTCGTAATTCTGAAGAACTAGAGAAGACCACTGCAAAATTTCTACAATCCATGAAACGACGTAATATGACGCTCAATAATAACAAAACCGTCCATGGTGTGGAGAACATTAACATCCTGGGTTACTGCGTAGGAAATAGACAAATTAAGCCCGATCCTGAGCGTTTAAAAGCTCTTTGGGATTTACCACCACCCACTTCTAAAAAATCGCTACAGAGAACAATTGGGTTGTTTGCCTATTACGCTAAGTGGGTTCCGGGCTTCTCTGACAAAATACAAAGGCTAAAGGGAGTTGATGCCTTTCCTTTAAGCACGTTACAAATAAGCGACTTTCAATTCCTCAAAGAAGCTATTGCTAATGCATCCCTTCAAGCAATTGATGAGAACTCACCGTTTACCGTAGAATGTGACGCATCAGATGTAGCAATATCGGCTACTTTAAATCAAAGTGGGCGACCGGTAGCATTTATGTCTCGGTCATTACAAGGGAGCGAGCTACACTACCCTGCCATGGAAAAGGAGGCTACGAGTATTATTAAAGCCGTAAGAAAATGGTCCCATTTTCTGATTCGAAGGCATTTTACATTAATTACAGACCAAAAATCAGTAGCTTTCATGTTTGACAGCAAGAAGCGGACCAAAGTCAAAAACAATAAAGTGCTATGTTGGCGCCTCGAACTGGCATCCTTTTCTTATACTATTCGTTACCGTCCCGGCAAAGACAATACAGCACCCGACGCTTTATCGAGAGCATTTTGCGCAACGGTACCTGCTCGAAACATTAAATGTTTGATGGATATTCATAAAGAATTGTGTTGCCCGGGTTTAACTCGTTTGTTGCATTATGTGCGTTCGAAAAATTTGCCTTACTCGACAACTGATGTTAAAAGAATATGTGAATCATGCAATGTATGCGCTGAAGTTAAGCCACGTTTCTTTAAACCCGTCCAGAGTAATTTAATCAAAGCGACTCAGCCCATGGAGAGGCTAAACTTAGATTTTAAGGGCCCCTTACCATCATGTTCTCGTAATATATATATATTGTGTGTCATTGATGAGTATTCACGATTTCCGTTTTGTTTTCCCTGTGTTGATACGTCGTCTGGCACAGTAATCAAGTGCCTTTCTCAACTGTTTGCAATGTTCGGTACTTGTAGTTTTATTCACACTGATCGAGCCCAAAGTTTCATGTCTAGGGATGTTAAACAATTCTTGTTGGAAAGGGGTGTAGCTGTGAGCCACTCAACACCCTATCACCCGCAAGGCAATTCGCAAGTTGAACGTTACAACGGAGTAATATGGAAGGCGATACAATGTAACCTCAAGTCATTCGGCCTGCCTGTAAGCAAATGGGAAAATGTCCTTCCGAACGCCTTACACGCATTGAGATCGCTACTGTGTACATCAACAAACTCTACCCCGCATGAGCGATTCTTCAACTTCTCTAGACGGTCGTCACACGGGAAGTCCCTTCCTGATTGGTTAAGCACTCCTGGCCCAATCTTACTGAGAAAGTTTAACAGGTCTAGCAAACACGACGATCAAGTCACGAAAGTGTTCTTAACCGAAGCCAACCCGTTATACGCTCGGATCAAATACAGCGACGGCCGAGAGTCTAACGTGTCTCTAAGAGACTTAGCCCCACATCCTGCTAATAATACCTCTTACGGGAATATTGTGGATTCTCCTCAATCATCGGAATATATTGTGGATTCTCCTCAATCATCGGACACAGAGGAAAAGTCATTCACACCGAGTGATAGGTTGCCTTGCAGTGGCGCTTCACCGGGAAATAATTTCGATCAAGTCGAAGAAGTTGTTCGCGACCAAGCGATCGACTGCGATCCAGCAATCAATCCGCAATCAACAACGACTGGTGACCTAACCCGATCAAGCCTTTCCAATGAAAATCCAAGAAGATCGTCTAGGTCCACCAAAGGGGTTCCTCCCGTTAGATATGGGGATCCCATTACCTTTTAGAGTGGGTAAATGTTATAATATATTGCTTCATTTTTAGTATGTTTTGAGTTGGGGTGGCCGCATTTTAAGTTGGTTAAAACCTTATGAATAAAATCATCTTTAGTTTCATGACAGCTATGCTAAATTGTCTTCTTCTTTTTGAGGTCCGGAACTCCTAACAACGGCTTTTTCTACAATATTCTTTAAAGTCGAGGTCAGGGAGGTTAACAAGTAACCACATATCCTTCTTATGTGTTTGTTTATTTTCATTAGCTTGATGTTTTCTCAGACTAATCACAAGGAGGTTGACAACATGTCCTAACTACAGCAGTGTTGACAAGGGGTCCAGGGGCTAAGGGGCATACTTTTGAACCTGAGCCGGAATAATTTAAGAGCCATAATATTTGCAAAGGGTCGGAGGACTTGAATAAACTGCGTGGTATGCGTTAGACATGGTGAACTTTTCTTCAAAAGTGTCTCTATTTTGGTCCCGAGGATCTTATTGGTAGGCTACCTGACTAAAACTATCCTCTCAACGTCCCTGCCTAACTATATGAGTACCCAAAAATAATAGCATATGTTTCTGGATGATATGGTGAAGGTGAAGCATTCTTTCCGTAGAACAAAAATTGGGCCCACGTGCAACGCATAATAGATTAAGCATATTTTAAATTCGAGTAGGCCTATCATGTCACCTTTAGATCTTACTTTTAGATAACTTTTCTTTTGCGTTTTGTGTAATATTTGCTATAGGCTATATAATATTCGGTGTACAGACGAAACTTTGCTCATAACGACATACCCGGGCGGTCTACAAACACGATTTAACAATGCTTCAGACATTAGCGCAAGCCGCAAAGTATGAAATCCAGATTAACGACAAAAAAACAAAATGCATGGCTGTCTCCAAACGCAGTCCTGAACCCCACTTTGCACTTTACCATCAGGGAGACAGCGCAATTGAACAAGTGTCTTCTTTTAACTACCTTGGCTCTTTCATAACGCGGATGTCCGATCCAAAAAAAACATACGCAGAAGAATAGGCCTAGTTGAAGACGCTTAGCTGAAGGCCTAGCTGAAGTCAATTCTAATAGACCGCAAGCTTTCAAATCCTCAGAAGGTGAGACTACCATGGTTGTGAAATATGGACCTTCACCGCAGAAACTAGGCGTAACATTGAAGCAGCTGAAATGTAGTTTTATAGAAGAATATCTCACAAATGCATAAGTTTTAAACCAGGTACACCAAAATAAGGAACTATTGAACGACGTCGACATAAATCATAGGCACTCAAATTTATCGATCACGTCATCATAAAAGAAGAGTTAAAATATCTCTGTCTAAGCGGTCGCCTTCTCGGAAGACGTGGTCGTGGGAGACTATGAACAAGATTTTTATCTAATTTTCAACAAAATAAATCAAATGGAACTGCGTCACCTTTGACGACTTGATTTTCACAACTGAAACAAAAGATGCTACTTTAGTCTTAGTTATCCAATAACCCGGCGTGTTTGAGCCAATTGTTATTATTGAATTCAATATAAGTTGGCATGTTGTTGAAAGAATCAGCAATTACTCAGACTTGCAAGTTTTTACAAAACAGAAAAATTTGAAAATTTAAGAAACATTTCGAATAAAAACGAAAGCTTTACTTTCAAAAAAATTGGTTTCGAAAATCCTCAGGCCGGCTAAACTCCTACAATAAACGTACGTTTTTATTTAAATTCAATTATTGTTTTTATGTTACCGTTATATCAAATACACCATAGAAAAACATTGACAAGTTATAAAATGTCTTATATTTTCTTTTCCTTTTCACTGATTGATTAGTTGATAATAATTAAACCGTCATGTTCTAGGATAGTGCGACTGGAAGATCTTGGATGGTGGTGACTCGTGAACAGAATAGTGGTTTCGTTTGGACTGTAGGTTGCTACCTTGACTTAAACTTTTGTTATTGCAACTTGTAAATTATTTTGCCACTCTCTCTCCTGCTCTGCATTTATTATTGGCATACGCTTCTTCGCAATGACCACTAAAATTGCCTTTATAGCCGACTATGACATCACAATTCAAATTTTTTTATCAAGTCAGAGCTCAACTGGAAAATCTTGATCGAAAACTTGACACAATCGGAATTAATTAATTCTGCACAATCAATTGATACTTTTTTTTGCGTTTTGAATAATAGAGCATAATGGTTTTGTGGTTGTGCAAGCTCCAGACATATATACACGTGCTACATAAACTGTTGTTGAGGCACGTCTGAAACCTTTCAAGGTTTGCTACTTTTTATCGTTCATTGACGTGCCAGTATATCGACTAATGTAGCTGATGGCATTTTTTCGTTCCGGCCGAGTTGATGACGAAAACAAACTGTTATGATACAAATTTCCAAACTGTAGTCTGAACGTTTTGACGGCAAAAAGATTTGATGGAATATGAACAGTTTGTACTTGCGATGGAATACAGTTTAAATCTAAATTTTTCCTGACATTTTCATCAGTTATTTTCTGGGTGAATTTCATAACATCATTACCCATTTTAAACCCACTGTCAATCAATATTTAACATTTCATTGATACCAAATTAAAATTTGCAAACAAAGAGATTTGTTTCATTTTTACACGTCACAAATCAATAACCTCCGTAAAAATGGTTTTAAAATTTTGTTTTCTGATATCAATTTTAATACACACAAAAGTAAAAACATCATTCTTTGTCAAAATGATGAGCATGAAAATGTTTGGAGCGAAGCAAAAAGCTCATGATATAGGAACTTGGACAATGCAAGACCGTATCGAAGAAGTCAGAGGTAATTTGCAAGACTTTACCAAAAATGTTGATGTTACCTGAATGTTTTTCAATATGCATGTTTTTACTCGATTTTGGGAAAGCACATGACAAAGTGCCCCCTAGATCCGCTACCAGGGCCGTTGAGAAGATAATTTGGGCCTGCTACAAACAAAAATCCTTGGGCCTGAAATCAAGACACTTTAAAGAAAAAAAAGCAGTGGTTTGGTTTTGAATCTTTATTCTCGGTCTGACAAAGCCTTGATAGGTTATTTCTGATAGTTTCGCATACTTGTAAAGGCTCCAAAGAATACGCGGTGGTTTTTTCAATTTTCAGAGTCGAATGGCTCCAAACTCCTAAAATCATCTCGGGACTGAGTCCAAATGTACTCCCTGGACCCTCTGTTAACGCTATTGTCAGACATCGCTTATGTTTTGCATGTGAAAAAGATAATTGCTGTCATAAGGCCATTAAGCATGATTAAATTTCCATGTATTAAAAATCCGATGTCTACCTGGTACGGTACTTAATAAATACTTATCTAACTAATTACACTATCACAGATGCAACACACATTTAATGAATCTACAAAATAAACAAATGCTATGCCTGTTTTTCAGGAAAAATTAGATTGAAACAGCGAGATAAAGAAGCATACTTTGCGGTCTCGCAACAAAGCATCAAGGACAATGAGACTCTCATAAAAAATCTCAGAAAAGAAATCAAGGAAAAGTTAAATTTCATTCATAAATCATCAGCCAATGCTGATTATCATGTAATTCATACTGGCTTCCAGAACCACAAAGAAAGTCAACTGGCAATGCAAAGGTCGTTTAACATTAGCCTATAACTTGTTTATAGAAGGTTTTCATAGCTTATGCCAAAGGTGGGCAACCTATGACTCTCGTGCCAAACCTGGTCGGTCGGTTTAATGATGCAATTTATGCTGTGATGGCTTATTCACATTTTGCTGCGCTTTTGTGCTAGTTTATGTTTTGGTGTTTTGGCTGTATCGGTATGTTACGGAGGCTTAATTTGTAAAGAAAAATCAAGTTTAAGTTGCCCTTAAAGACGACAGAAGCGCATTTGTGGCACTCTTTGACTACTGTATACTATACGCCCAATATTAATACGAGAATAGGTTTCAAGTTTCTCGGTCACATCATCAGAAAAGAAGAATTCTAAAATCTTTGTCTAAGCGGTCGCCTTCTCGGGAGATGTGCTCGTGGCAGGCAACGAACAACATTTATATCAAATTTTCAACGAAATACATCAATCAGCCAACCAAGAACCTTTTGGGACACTGCACGACAAAGGGAACATTGGAAGAATTTACGAACTGAGCATCTAGTTCATCAAAGGCCGCATCGGCTATGATACTGTAGTAGTATAATAGGTTTCATATCGAGCAATTACGAGCACAAATACTTGAAATTAAGTTCGCTCACCCTTATGCTATTGAATAAGCATCGTTGCGACCCGCTTCCGCATCGTCACTAACCTACTTCATTTGGCCCGCGTATGTAAAAAGGTTGTCCACCCCTGGCTTAGGCCTATCTTTTAAAAAAGCTGTCTAAGTAGCCTACTTTACTAACCCTATAACAAGTTTTTGAACAGTTCCCTCAAATAATAATCTTTCTGGTTACTGGTACGTCACCCGTTGCAAACTATAGCCTACTATCATGCAGGCTTACGCTTTCAGTAGATTTTGCAGTTTATCTAATTCTAACAGCAGTCTTTCAAATATAAAAGTGATGTGCTGTGGCTTGTTGCTTGTCGACTGTTGCTTCTATAGCGCGTCCCTTCAAAGAAGCTGACAATACTCTAGTTAATTTAGGTATACTGTAGCAAAAGCTATCAATGAAAAAAACGAACACATATTTGACAAAGCTGGTATTCTCAATAATGTGATGTACAAACGAGAACTTTGCCATAAGCGACTTGAGCGCTTGGATGGGATGCTTGAGGCCATTAAAGCGGCTTCCGAACCAACTGAAGACAAAATATCCAAGTAAGTGGCTTTAAAAACTCCTAAGCACTGCTAACAGATAAACTACCTATTTGCACATCAAGAGGAGAAAGCACTGCGCTGTGTTGTCCAAGTCAGTGATGTAGCTAAGTGGGCAAGGAGGAAATCTGTCTCTGGAGCGTTGTATCAAAGTTTAACAATATGCTTAAGTTTTTCCGTAAAGCATCATGCTTTTATGGCTCACACACTGTATTAGGGAACGCAAGAACTGTCATGGCTCCTGGGAGCTAGAAAACTTACTGTAGCTACGCCACTGATCCAAATGAAAATGTTGGTCTTTATTAAATATTAATAGAGTGAATAAACTTTTGGTTTCAAATAGATAGTTGAAAAAGTGAAGAAAAAAAAGAACAGCTGAAGAAAAGAAGCTAAAAACTCAGACCCTGTGGGACATAGAGTTTCACAAATTTTCATTACAACTTATTTGCAAATAGTTAAGTTAAACTGTTTTTCGTATATTTCCGTCAAGTAGACTAGGCTGTCCTGCTATCTTTGATGGTACAGTAGCCTACTAGGATTCTACTTTGGTAGCATTCCGACGACTTCAGTAACTTAATTTCCAAAAATAAACCTAGGCCAAACAGATAAAAAAAAGATCATGAAGTTGTAGTTTTACTGAAGAAATGAACTGAAAAAATAACCTAAAAACTTGGCAGTCTGTAGCAACTAGCAAGTTAGATAAAAATGAATAGGTTTCTAAACTATTTTACCACAGCCAAAAGGTGCGTGTCCTCACAACCACTCTTGATAAAATGAAGCTGAAATGCAGTTCTGCTCAATATATCGAACAAACTTACAAGAAGGTGAGCACACTAGTTTGCTGTATTTTCACACCGACAAACTTCGAAAAAACAATTTCATGTAGGCCTACAGTAGATAAAACAACAAATAATATTTTGTGTAAGTTAAATACCTTCCTTGCAAGCCATGATGGTAGGCTACTATCAGCAAATAAATTAACTGTAATGAAATCTATGAGAGGCGGCTATCTTTAGTCTAACCGTGTTTTTATTTCTAAGCACAAAAACCATTAACAGATTTCCTGTTGTAGAAAAAGAACTAGGCCTACTACAGGTAATTTTAAAAAGATATGCTTACTAAAGATTAAGTCAAAAGTTATTCCAACAGCAGCAGCAGCTTGAGAAACAGCGCACTTGGTTGTTGCAGATCACTAATAGTCGATTGCCGACTTTATTTTAACGTATTACAAGTTAGATTCTAGTTCACTTGGAAAAAGACAAGTTAACGTTACCTGGAAGATTAAAAAAATTAGACCAGAGCGTCAAAAACGTCAAAAGTGAACTACAGCAAATGATTGAAGCACGCCAAGGTGCGAGACAAGCACTTGAGCAAACAAAATTGGAAAAGGTATGCTGTACCGCATGTAGATCAAAAGTAACAAGCCAAGAAACGTAAACTTCTGCCTACATCTAACTTACGCAAATAAAAATAAAACTTCCATGACAACTCGATGCAATTTATAAAGGAGCGCCTTGATGCCAAAATCCTAAAAGGAAAATGCCTTCGAGATTCAACGCTAACCGCCACTAAGAAGAAGTTAAACAAATTAAATCAAAATGGTCAAGAGAAGGAGCTGCGGCCCAAGAAGAGAAAGAAAAATAAACAAATTGTTGAAGAATCTGTAAGTTTCACACAATAATGTCATATCCAAGTTAACGTAGTCATCAATTAAAAATAAGCCATGTGATTGTAGTAGACCAAATTATGCTCAAAGTTGGTTTTTCTTGGTAGGTTTCTACATATTAGCCAAAAAAAACTATAAATTAGTTTCTCGATGTAGCCTATCCCATTAAGATGTTATTTTATTCCTTTTTGGTTTCCATAGTATCTAGGAACACTTGGCGTTGGGCAACCCAAAATCGCAGGCTATTAATTTCGCACCTCTATACCCCGTCGCTGAGACATGGGCAGTGCGTATAGGCCTATTTCATCAATCATAACATTTTTATCATATCTTTTACCAATCAATCCTAGTTTAGTGTCCTCCTATACTCCTCTACATTTTAGTTGTTAGCTCTCGATTTCTCTCTTCTATGGTAACCGACACAACGCATTTTTTTTCCTGTCACTTATCATGACAAAATAGAGGCTATAGGCTGACATAAAATAAATCCATATTATTTAGACCACAACTGGATCAATTACATAGTGTTCAGTTCAATTACATTACAATTACACCATTAAAATGTTTAACTACTTTGTTCCAAAATTTTCCAATTAAAATTACTTCCAACTGTAATTAGTTACACGTTTCGATTACAAAAAATTAATGTTTCAATTTTTATATTCATCGATGACTTTTGTACAGTTTGATTTTGTCAAAGACAAGTAAAATTGCATTTAATAAAAATAGGTTGCAATGTAGAATTCCTTTTGAACCACAACTAGCAGCTCAAAAAGTACTCATAACTGATATCATGCGTGCAACTTCTAACTGAAATTGGACTAAACAAAAAAAAAAAAAAGACTGCGAAATTCTCCCCTCAAGAAATTGAGGAGAGATTTCGACGTGACATGGCCGCTCCTAAAGCTGGGAGTTGCTCGCAGATGCCTGAGTGGATAAACGCCCACCGTTACGAGTATGGCAATGTAAACCTCTCCCTCATCGATGACGGTGAAGGTCCCATTACGGCCCGGGAGGTGGAGGCGGTCCTCCAGTCGCTTGATGTCGGTTCCGCCCCTGGTTCTGACGGATTGTCCTACGGTTTCTGGAAGACCCTGGACCCAAGAGGGGGACTCTTGGCCAGCCTTTTCGAGACCTGCCGGATCAACCGTCGTGTACCGGACCAGTGGATAACCAGCAGGATCACACTCATATGCAAAGACCCTGAGGGTGATCTGCACGACGTCAGCAACTGGCGGCCCATCTCCATCTGCCGAAACATATATAAGATTTACGCCGCCGTATTGGCCCGACGCCTGCAGCGATGGGCGGTGGAGGGGAATGTTATCAGCCGAGAGCAAAAGGGATTCATGCCCACGGAGGGCGTCTACGAGCATGTGTTCATGCTCGACACCATCCTCTCGGATGCACAGTCACGCAAAAGGCCTGTGTCGGTTGCGTTTCTGGACATTCGAAACGCCTTTGGCAGTGTCCGGCACGAATGCATAGCCGAGGTCCTGCGTCATTTCGACGCCCCCACAGACCTTATTGAGTGCATCTCCGACATATACGTCGCTAACACCTGCACCGTCCGCTGTGGCAATGGTGAAACCGACCGTATCCCTGTGGGGCGGGGAGTCCGTCAGGGCTGCCCGTTGTCTGGGCTGCTATTCAATTTGGTCATCGAGGTGCTCCTCAGGGGCGTCCGTGACAAAACGGATTGCGGCTACAACCTTCCTGCTAAAGAAGACATTAAAGTACGTTGTATGGCATATGCGGACGACATCTGTCTCGTTTCTTCCGATCGCGAGCAGATGATCTCCCTCTTATTTACTACTGATCCCTTCTCTTCCTGGTCCGGGCTACGGTTCAACCCACGCAAGTGTGGCACCTTATCCTATAGGAAAGCGTCGGCGTCCCGTCTGCGGGTCGACCGGAACCTTTCTCCCTAGCCGGGGAGGAAATCCGAGTCATCCCCAAAGGCGAAACGTACAAATATCTTGGCGCTCGAACCGGTTACGCCTCGGATGCGTCCCTTACCCAACCTTTCATCTCCACCCTGGAGAAACACATTTCCTCTTTAATGAAATCTTTCCTTACTCCAAGCCAGAAACTTCTGGCACTTAATTCTATCATTCTTCCGTCCGCGTCATACCATCTGCGAGTGCGGCGCTTCAGACAGTATGAGCTTCTGAAGCTCGATCGACTGGTATTGCAGTGTTTGAAGGTGGCGTGGCGTCTTCCCAGGTGGGCGTGCAGCGCTTTCTTTTACTGTAAGCCTGCATTGGGGGGCTTTGGTGTGTTGAATCTGTGTCGCGAAAGCGACACGCTTTTGATAGCCCAGGCTTTCAAGATGCTGACGTCTCCTGACGACCGTGTCTCTGCCATCGCTTTCGGGCAGCTTAGGCGTTGTGCCAGTCTGAGGTTCGGCACTCCAGATCCTACCTCGTGCCAGCTAGCCAGTTACTTGAATAAGGACCCCCCACCTGAAGGTGCCCGTTCTAGACCGTGCCCAACAGGCGAAAGCTTGTGGGGCCGCGTCCCGGCGGCTACCCGTCGTCTAAATGTACGTTGGTCCGCACGCCCGGATGGCGGTCTCGAGTTGACCGCGGGGAGCTCCAAAATCACCCCTCCCCTAAGAAAAAAAGTGGTTCCGACCCTCCACCAACACAACGACTTGTGGTGGAGGAGACAGTGGGAATCCAAACCTGACCAAGGCAAGACGGTCAGTGCCCACTGTCTGTCCGGATTTTCGAATTCTTGGACTCGGCGACCGGAGCTCCTGGATCACGCGAACCGTGCATTTGCTTATAAAGCCCGCCTAAACCTACTTCCCTTGAAATCAAAACCAAGCCATGGCCACCCATATAAACCTGCCATATGTCGCGCGTGTGGGAAAGCGGAAGAGACTCTCCCTCATATATTGAACCACTGCCCTACCGTGATGCCTGTTGTCACGGAACGACACAATTCAGTATTGTGGGAGATCGTGAAGCATGTACCTGCCGAATGGCAACCCTTGCTTACCATAGATAGTACGGTTCCACAACACGTGGAAGCGGGCGGTGCTGATCTGCGCCCTGACATTGTCCTGCAACGCCCTGACGGTGTCACGGTCGTATGTGACGTCACTTGCCCGTTCGACTACGGCGCGGATTCCCTTCGAAAAGCCGCCGACAGGAAACACGACAAGTACGGCGAGTTATGTGTAAACATATTGGAAGACAGGAAGCGCCCTTGCAAGGACGTCCTGTCACTTCCGTTCGTCGTAGGCTCCCTCGGGAGCTATGCTCCGTTGAGCTCTCGGGCTTTGGCGGTCTTGGGTGTTCCTGCTCGTGGGGTAGCAGAGGTGGCTAGAAAAGTGGCCTCCCTCTCAATCGAAGGTTCCCTCCGTGTCTGGAAAGCTTGGAACGCCGGGCTCACTCGTGGAGGGGCTACGTCATAGAAAAGACGATTCCAGCGATCAGAAGCTCAATTCCCCAACAGCAGAAGCTCTGCAGTAAGCATCCGAGCGCGCAAGACAGCAAACCTCAAAACCCGCCAGTAATTGTGTGACGTCATAGTATGTTAAATCCATTGTTTCATTATCAATTTACCTGTAAACAATTGTCGTTTCATCAGCATGCTGCAGCTCAATGAAGAATACAATCATCATCAATAAAATAAAATAGCAATATATGAATTAAGTATATATTGCATATCGTGAATGGACTCATATCATCATCAATGACGTAATATCATTAACTACACTGGATCTGTATTTTCATATTTCAATATTTTAGATTATCACACACTACCTTCTCCCGATATGCTGCTCTTTCCCGCTCGGATCAACCTCGCGTTGCTTTTAAGTTTTAACTCATCGATAATCATGATTTCCCGATCAACTCGATGCAACCTCCAAAGTTTCATCCCACTATTCTATATTTTTCCTGGTAACGTAGCCTAGTCATATCTACGCTTCGATCGCTAGTCCCCCCGACCCATCTGGGCGAACCTGCCTCAACGTCTGGCCAGTGCACATCCGTGCTCGTTGGTTCAACGTCAACACTTTTTCGGTAGGTAAAGCATACAATATATTCCCACTTACCATCTTTTTTTTTTACACCAATTAATTGAGCCTTTGCTCCAGATTTTATATAATTTTCGTTTCCCACGAGTATTCAAATCGTCCTTGTAGCTAAGCTTCTCTTCCTCGTGGGAGACCCCAAAGTTTATCCGCTCTGCCTATGGGCAGACCGGGTATAGGAGTCAAACGTACCTGTGTTACGGTCACGTGATGGAGACGTGGGCGCTGCCTGGCTTTATAAAACTTCTGTCGCCCGGCCCGTCGTGAGCTGACCTTTTTGCGTTTGCAGAAAGCAAATCCCGTCTCCCTGGCCCGTTCCGCCATTCTAACTTTTGCAGACGAGTCGCACAAAAATCTCGATCCACACTTTCCTTCCACAGGTACCTAGACTCCCCAGCCTGGCCCCCGCGACCTAAGCTGGTGGACTTCCCTTCCGGGTGCATCGCCACCCCATAATCACGCCGCTCCCCGCCTCCACGGGGCGTGGCAGGCCGGTTCTTTAAAGTCTCTGACCTGGCTATGTTTATTGTGTTCTTCTCGCCGTGTCAATTATTTTGTACTCGTGCGTCGTTGACCAAAATAAAACAGTTCATCATCAAAAAAAAAAAGACTAAAAAAAAATGCATGAATAAATTAAGTATTAATTGCATGTGAATGGACTCATATCATCTATCAATTACGTAATATCATTAACAACACTGGATCTGTGTTCTCATTTTTCAATATTTTGGAATATTACACACTACCTTATCTTTATATTCTGCTCTTGCAAGCTCCATCAACCTCGCGTTGCTTTTAACACATCGATAAACACGATTTCCCGATCAACTCGATGCAACCTTCAAAGTTTCATGCCACTATTCTATATTTTTCCTGTTGACGTAGCCTAGTCATGTCTGCGCTTCGATCGCTAATCCCCCCGACCCAGCTGGGCGAATCTGTCTCAACGTCTGACCAGTGCACATCCGTGCTCTTTGGTTCAACGTCAACACTTCTCCAGTAAGTAAAGCATACAATATATTCCCACTTACCTTTCTTTTTTTTACACCAATTAATTGAGCCTTCGGTCCACATTTTATATAATTTTCGTCTCCCACGAGAGTTTAAATTTTCCCTGTAGCTAAGCTTCTCTTCCTCGTGGGAGACCCTAAAGTTTATCCGCTCTATCTTCGGGGCAGACCGGGTATAGGAGTCAAACGTACCTGTGTTACGGTCACGTCATGGAGACATGGGCGCTGCCCGGCTTTAAACATACTGATTTGCGGAAAGTAAAGCCCGTCTCCCTGGCCGGCTCCTCCATTCTAACTTTTGCGAACGAGTCCTATAAAATTTTCGATTCACACTTTCCTTCCACAGGTACCTAGACTCCCCCAGCCTGGCCCCCGCGACCTAAGCTGGTGGACTTCCCTTCCGGGTGCATCGCCACTCCAAAATCACGCCGCTCCCTGCTGCCGCAGGGCGTGGCAGGCCGGTTTTTTAAAGTCTCTGACCTGGCTGTGTTTATTGTGTTCTTCTCGCCGTGTCAATTATTTTGTACTCGTGCGTTGTTGATCAAAATAAAACAGTTCATCATCATACAAGTAAGCGACACAACAGAAGTCTCTATTATAGTGAAAATTACATGGAAGTGTCCAATTAATTACATTCAATTGCAATTGTAATTGACCCGACTCTGATTTAGACCTCAGCAGCTGAGCGGAGGGGAAGAGGGAGGAGAATGTGGAAGAAAGTAGGAAAGATTGTCACAATGAAACTGTTGCTTGACAAGTTGCAAGACAAAATGAGCGTGAACCACCCGTTTCAAATACCAGGCTGCTTGAATCAACAAATGCGAAGGTGAGTTTTTTTTACAGGCCAATGAGATTTTTAATGAAGACATGCGTCATAACAAACATAAACTAGAAGTAGCAACTGTATTTGTACATGATAAACTGATTTTCTTTTTTCAATGCAAGATGTTATATATTATTGAGTTAATAACGTCGTTCTCCCGTGACTTTGATGGTTTATTTGCTATATGTTCATCACAGGTGTGGTCTAGAAACTCTAAGCAAAACGTTGTATGAAAGTTTTTAAGTTCAGTTCAGTTCGTTTTTATTTATGACCATCACAACGAAAAACAATATATGCCAAACATGGCCAAACGTTTACAAAAGTTTATTTACACAAAAGTAAGACAATTTAAAAACACCACAAAGCTTAGAAGGTTTGAAACACTGACTCCTCTTAAATTTAGTCTAGCCTATGAAATAAGTTCATCAAAATAAAAGTATCTTTTGCTTTGATGGTTGACAAGCCTCAATCGAATAAACACTTTCCTTTCAATTTTGTTCTGATAAAGTTACAAACATAAGTGTTATTATTTGATTCTTAGAGGTAGGCTACTGTAGGCAAGAATTTCGTATATCAAGCAATCAGGTTGCGTCATTAAACGTCATTAAAGTAGCACTTTTTACTTAATTTTCAAAATACAAAAAACTACCTGCGTCTATACACTCTATATAGCAATGATTTCCAATCCGCAGTTCACAAACCTATTGAAAACTCATGAAAGGTTTAAATGGGCCCAAGAGTTTCCAAGACAATCCGAGCAATCTCTGGCAAAGCAATAAGCAAACAACATTTTCTAATTATGCCATTACTGTACAATAAGCTATTTTTACGAGACTGCAAGCTTGCTCTTGTGATAATAGGCTACAGGTTTATCAATTAATTAAAACGCTGTTCAGTGTTTTGAGACATATAAGACAATAAGAGTTGTGTTATATTTGTCCACGTTTATGTTATTCTATTTAATTAAGGTGAATTAAGAGTGAAATTTAATTAAAATTTGTTGTAATGATAATTGACGTAAAAAGCGAATTTGAATACGTCTAAACAACATGAAGGAAGTAGTAATCAACTCCTTGCTGTGGTTTGTGTACAATCGTATGAACATGGTTGATAGTGACACTATCATCAAGCTTGTGAGTGATCATTATGAGGAAAATATCATAGCAGAAGCAAAATCAGTAGTGCATGAAAAGGTCTACAAAGATGAGAGCAATAAAAGACGGGTGACTAGAAAAGGCCCCTCAAAGCTGGAAAAATCTGTGAAAGATATTCTTGAAGTTTTGTATAAAATGTCAGGTCATGACGATCAGTCTAAAACTCCAATTTTTGTCACAGCCACATGTGACTTCCCATCTGTTGATGTTCACAATGTAGATGCAGCAAGCATGGTTCGTGACATCCTCACACTGAAAAATGACATGAGGCCGTTGAAACATTCCAAGGAATCTGAAGGCTCTTTTATTGATGCAATGACCAGCTCCATATCTGATTTGAAAGCAATGGTTACAGTAATGAAATCAAACCCTTACATGAAAAAGCAGTGGCAGTAAGTGTGTTTCAAACTACTGAACAACCAGTACTACCTGACCCTGCTAAACAGTCATATTCCAATGTAGTGAAAAGACACAACTCTGTGATTACAGTGGATAATCATAAGTACCCCCACAAGATTACCTCTGATAAGGTCCAAACTGAATCTAATGTCAGAAAGGATCATTGGGTTAAAGTCAAGAAAAGACGGCGCAAGCCACGTCTAGGCTAGCTTGATTCCTCATCAAGTTTAAAAGCCATACACATGCCTGTACAGTCTTTGTGTCAAGGCTTCAGCCAGACACAACTACAGAAACCATCACATCTTTTGCATCGAAGCAATTTCCTGAAGCCACTGATATAAGATGCGTGAAGTTGCAAAAAAAAATTTGATCACTACCGTTCTTTTAAAGTTTCTTTCTCAGGAATCCCAATGAAAACATGTCTGGATACTGCCAACTGGTCTACTGGTATCTTAGTAAAACATTTCTTCAATGCTTCTAAGAATTTTAGAATAGAGCTTACAACCACACAAACTCCTGATGAAAGGTAACAATAAAGATCAATTAAAGGCTGTCTCATTCAACTGCAGAGGTGTGGCATCATCTCTGCATGATGTTCAGTTGCTATGCAAGGATTATGATATCATACTGCTGCAGGAAATCTGGTTGGCTAAGCAAAGCCTGGACTTCCTTTCTACAATTAGCAAAAATCACTATGCATAGGCCTATGGTTATTCTGCCATGGACTTTTCTGATAAAATGAATGCAGGTAGACCTTATGGTGGCACTGCCATCCTATGGAGTAAAAGTATTCCTGCTTCTGCTTTTCAAAGTGATGATTCATGTATTATTGGCCTTAAAGTTGCAATAGGGGAAGCAGACATGGTCCTTATAAATGTCTATCTACCTTACTGCTGTGATAACAATGAGGACAAATACTTAGAATACTTGGGTAAATTAGAAAGTATGCTTTTTGACTGCTCAAGCAACAACACTTGTATCCTAGGTGACTTTAATGCAAGTGACAAAAATATGTTTGGAAGCATGTTCAAAAGCTTCTGTGCAGACCAGGACCTGATTATTTCAGACATGGCCCTGTTACCTGCTGAATCATTTACCTACATCAGCGATGCTCATGGGACATGTAGCTGGATTGACCATTGTGTCACTTCCACCGCTCTACATCAATCCATATGTAAGGTAGAAGTCCTCAATGACTATATTATATCTGACCATCGACCCTTATCGGTTAATTTCAACTGTAAGTCACTTCCAAAATTGGATTTCATTGATCCCAAATATACCAATTCAAGTACTTTCTCTTGGAAAGCAGCATCTCGGCAGCAATTAAAACGCTATGCTCAAGAAACCAAACACAGGTTAGCTCATATTTCTTTGCAAGCTGATTCTGTCATATGTCAAAACTCTCTCTGCTGTAATAAATCTCATTTAAAGGAGATTGACAAGTTTTATGACAGTATCATAGAGGTCCTCTTAGAAGCTTCAAGAAAAGTTCTTTTTGTTAAAAACAAGAAAATATCTACTTATTCAACTCCTGGTTGGAACAATACTGTCGTCCCTCCACAAGCCAGAGCTAAGTACCTGGACTGGGTTGAAGGTGGCAAACCTAAAACTGGCAGCATACACAAGGCCATCCCAGCTAGAAAGCTACGTATATTACACGTTGATTTTTGGTTGATTTTAGGTAGTATGGTATCTTAGGTAGAATTCAGGTGTTATTAAGGAGTTTGTGTACACCAATACAAATTCACTTGTTTAAAAAACATTTTTTTAGAGACATATTTTAGCTATCATTTAGTATGACTAGTGTGTAAATATGATTCTAGAAGTTTTATCAGGGATTATTTTTTGAATATAACTCTTGCAAAAATAACACGTATTTTCCACGTATATTACACATGTTCAAAATCCTATGATTATTTGACTAATTTTTAAGGTATATAAGGTAAAATCACACCCAGAAGAGGGCATACAAAAGAGAAAAAATGTTTACCCGAGCAGAAGGATGTTTTACAGGAATTTTTTGTATTTTGATTATATGTTGTTTCCACGTGTATTGCACGTTTCCATCTGTTGAAAAGTAACACGTGTTTGCCACGTATATTAAACGTGTTGAAGTTCTTTCGTTCATTTGGGCAATTTTTAATCTGTGTTAGGTAAAACTACCTCCAAAGGACGGTATAAACAGAAAGAATTCTCCACTCAAGTGGATTGGTGTTAACCACGCTCCTCCGCATTTTTTAGGATATAAGTTAGATTATGTGTTTTTGTAGGTGTCTTTACACGTTTTTATTACGTTATGTAAAAAGGAAACTTCATGACATTTTTAGTCGCAAATTAATGTGATCTTTTAACGATAGTTCTTAGTGTAAATTTAAGTGGTCTCGCTTACTGATATTAAACAATTACTTACTAAGGTTTGGTACGGTAGCCACTTTAACAAGTCGAAATTCTGCCACTAAAAATGACTAGAATGAAACCGCCAACCAATCATAAGCTCCGGTTTAAGTGACGTAAAAATGGCGAAAAGAAGATGATAGAAAGCAAATTAAGTGATGGATTTTTTGTCAGCTGGTTGGTTTAGGGGTTTTGTCAGCTGGTTGGCTTTCATTGACGCGGGTTCGATTCCCACCACTGCTATTGCTCTTTTTCTTCTCTAATTCCAAATAAAGTTCAAAACAAGCGTTAACTCTCCGAATGAGTGCTAGAAGGGTCACAATTGGACAGTAGCCTCTTATAACAATATGTGTTATACAAATGTGTTAAATAAATACAAATGTGTTAAATTGTTGATTTCAGATACGGTACGCGGAAATTAGGTAGAATGTGGGTGTAAAAACACGTAAAATCCACCACCAAATATACGTGTAATGCACGTGAAATAGTGTCTACACATATGCGTGTATTATACGTGAAAATTAACGTATAATACACGACCCAAGGTACATAGAATCTACGTGTCAGATACGAGGAAATTAGGTGTAATGCGGGTGTACTCTGTACAACACGTAAAATCCACCACCAAATATACGCGGAAAACACGTGTATTAGTGTTGTCAGATACGAGGAAATTAGGTGTAATGCGGGCGTAAAACACGTAAAATCCACCACCAAATATACGTGTAATGCACGTGAATAAGTGTCTACACATATGCGTGTATTATACGTGAAAATTAACGTATAATACACGACCCAAGGTACGTAGAATCTACGTGTCAGATACGAGGAAATTAGGTGTAATGCGGGTGTAAAACACGTAAAATCCACCACCAAATATAGGTGGAAAACACGTGTATTAGTGTTGTCAGATACGAGGAAATTGGGTGTAATGCGAGCGTAAAACACGTAAAATCCACCACCAAATATACGTGTAATGCACGTGAAATAGTGTCTACACATATGCGTGTATTATACGTGAAAATTAACGTATAATACACGACCCAAGGTACGTAGAATCTATGTGTAACACACGTGAAATTTCTAGCTGGGATGTCTGCTACTCGTAAAATATTCAAATCTTCCCTACGAAAGTGCAAAAGTAACAGAGATCAGCATGAAGCAGATGCCATTGCCAAAGCATTTCATGCAGACTCCTCGTTTAAAACATTTTGGGATAAATTTAGTCAGTCTGGATCACAAAGATGTTCATTACCTACCTCTGTCGGAAGTGCTGTTGGAAGCACTAGCGTACGCAGGGGGGGGCATGGCCAGGGCCGGATTTACCAATAGGCTAGGCAGGCTGAAGCCTAGGGCCTCAACGTCCAGGGGCCTCAAAATTCGGTTTCGAAGTTTGTAGTTTGTAATCGGCACAACTCTTATCTTATCCAAGCTCATGAAAACTCAGAAAAACACACAAATGCCATGTTAACCTACCTAACAAGGAAGCAAGGATATACGCTTAGCCTACTGAATTCAAAGCCGGAGAAGCAAATAAAAGCAGAACAGCAGTATTGGTGGCATGTAATGGAAAGAATCACCGCTGTAATTTGTACTCTTGCTGAACGAGGCTTGCCTTTTAGAAGGGACAATGAACAATTTGGATCTCCCAATAACGGCAATTATCTTGGTCTTTTTGAACTAGTGGCCAAATTTGATTCATTTTTACTTGCCCATATCAATCGCTATGGAAATTCAGGATCAGGAAATCCCTCTTATTTGTCAAAAACTATTTACGAAGAGATAGATCAGCTCATGGCCAAAAAAGTTAAAGAGTCAATTGTTTTGTGGCTGACGTGAAAAAATCGGGATATTTCAGCTTTCTGTGGATTCTAATCCCGATATTTCACATACCGATCAGTTAACTTTGATTATATCAGATACGTGTCTCATGTAAACGGTTTACCAAGTGAGAGATTTATAACTTTCCTTGAGCTGAAAGACCACTCTGGGGTAGGCATGGCAGATTTAGTGCATAAATATCTCACTATAGGCTACTGAGCTTTAGCTTGATATTAATAAATGCCGAGGGCAGTCTTATGACAATTGACAATGCTGCAACCATGGCTGGTAGGTACAACGGTAGGCTATGCAGCAAAAAATCCTAGAAAGAAAGAAATTTGCAAAATTTATTCCATGCGCAGGTCACTCCTTAAATTTGGAAGGCCGCTCAGCTGCTGATTGCTGTCTTGATGCAGTGAATTGTTTTGGCATTGTCAATGAAATTTAGACCTTTTTTTCAGCTTCCACAAAGAGGTGGGCAGTTCTAAAATCATTTTTGCAACCTCAATCAAAAGTGCCAAAACATTTGAGATCTTTCTCAAGGCTCAAAAGCATCAAAAATAAACTGAGATTGACAATGTCTCAAAAAAGGTTGTCCGCACTGAGCATTCTGTGCATTGAGAGTGACAAACTTAAACAGATAAATTTTGATGAACTTTTGCAGGATTTTGCTTTGACGAAAGCTAGAAAAAAAAATTTGGTAGCCTAGTCTTACTCTATTTGATGGCTGTAACTATTTCTTATGTCCTCGTAAATAAACTTTACAATTATTGTAACGGTTGTTTGATCAAAGAAATTAATATTAAAACTTAAAAGCAAAACTGCCTTAACTAAATTTTTATTCTTTTAATTAAAAATTTGCACCCATAAATGTGGAAAATGAAAAAAACAAAAAGTTTAATGCAGTCATGTTTTTGACATTAAGCAATGACATGTGATGTTGTTTAAAGAGAAATACTCTGAGCTCAAAAATAGGGAGGGGCCTCACAAA
Source organism: Aplidium turbinatum (assembly GCF_918807975.1). Lineage (NCBI taxonomy): Eukaryota > Metazoa > Chordata > Ascidiacea > Aplousobranchia > Polyclinidae > Aplidium > Aplidium turbinatum. The sequence goes on along the minus strand of NC_137480.1, from coordinate 15,242,621 downwards.
TGGAATAGACTAGGGCCTCTCATGGTCTAAATCCGGCCCTGGGCATGGCCCAATGGCCCCCCCCCTCCCCCCCTTAAAAATGTTTTAGTAGTTAATGACGTAGATTAAAGCATTTAATATGTTTTGGATTGCACTGTCAAAGCAATTAACAATGTTGTTCTATAGACTAAGCCAATACGAAATACATAGCCCAATCTACCTACCCCACCCCAGGTATGCCAATGTAGCATAGTGTTCTGTAAGCCTATTATAGTGAGAAAGAAATGGATAAAGTCTAAGACCTCTGTGATATCAATGGCCAGTGGTGTAGCTAGGGGGGGGGTTGGGGGTGACAACCCACCTTTGGCACGCGTGTGACGTCACGATATTGAGAATGATGCTTTCAGTCTCTTTATGCTAGGGAATGATGCTTTCAGTCTAAAAAAAACTTGCCTAATTTTAAACAAAACTGCATTAAAAGAGCGAGTTTTGCCAATACCAAACATTCAAACATCTCAGCCAGGAATTAGCAACAAGAAAACATAGAGACTTAGCTTTATTTCCGAAAAATGCCGAAGAAAACATGATCTTATCCTTTTGCTATGCCACCTGACAGCACCATTTTACAGGAATATTTATACCCACATTTTTGTTGAAAATGCTCTCAGATTGCACCAAATTCAAGTAATTTTTCAAAATTTTCTGGGAGAGGCCCCCCAGACCCCCCGCCGATGGGTGTCGTTTGAGGCGTAAACGCCATCGCGCTTCGGCCGCCGGGCGTCAAAACCTCCCCCCTTTCAAAATTCCTGGCTACGCTACTGTCAATGCCCCCCTTGAGAAAATCCTGCGTACGCCACTGGTTGGAAGCAGGGCTGCGATTTTTGCCTTTTTCGGTGACGAGGTCACTCGACACGCGCCATCACTATTCGACAAACGCCGTGCCTTACGGAAAAAAAAAACGAAAAAATAGAAAACAAAAAGGAAAAAAACTGAGAGAGGACTAAACGTCGTCAGGTCGAGGAACAATCGGGGGGGGGGGGGGCATCACGTGATGCAATCATAAAAGTGCTGACTTGCGTAAACTTTCTTGCGCCAGGTACTTCAAAGCAAGGTCTAAAAGCGACGCTTCACACGAGAAACTCCCAAGGCGTCAGCGCCGCCATTTTGAACACTGCAGGAGAATGCTTTGATCGAAGTTCCAACGCCTGGCATCAAACATTTCGCAACACACTTTTCGTGCTATTCGACACAACGGGTTTCTTTTATAGATGAAATAACCTAGGCTATGTTGAGTTGTCAACGTCTATGCCAGTTTGTATTTCGCCGTTTGAGCCAATTAACAATATTGCTCTGGTAAAATGACTGTTGCATACTTGCTATGAAAGTTTTTCACATGTAGAAAACAGCCTAGTTTCCGACCAGATGTTCAGAAATACAGATGAAAAAAGCCGCTATTTTTATGGAAAGGAGTTCTCTTCCAGAACATTTTGAACACTGCGGGAAAATGCTTTGATCGAAGTTCCAACGCCTGCCATCAAACATTTCGCCACACACGTTTCGTGCTATTCGACACAACCGGTTTCTTTTATAGATAAAATAACCGAAGTAGGCTACTTTTAGTTGTCAACTTGTTTGTATTTATGTCTGACTCATGCACTTGTTGTTCCAAGATTGCAGAAATGTTTTGCAATGTGAATAAAGAATAGTAGACAGATAAACACGGTTGCAACTCGACTTCCTTCCACTAAAAGAGTTTCTGTGAATACGTAATAGGCAATTTTGCACATTCACAAAAGCACACAACCCAGCTACCAAACCCGTCGTTTTTACATTGATTCAACGTCTGCAGACGTTGAGTCACAATGCATGACATGTATAAACAAGTTTGCTGGATGGGAAGTCTGGACATCTACAGGTAATTTGTCTCGCACCAGGCGAGATGCCATCCTTTGAAAGATTAAAACAATGATGGATTTATGTAGCCAGTGCATGATGATAAAAACAAATTTAAGATTTCCTTTCCGTTATGTAACTTAAAACAGGTGATTGATACAGAAGAAAATAATCGCAGAAGCACACAATAAAAGAATACAATAAAGCCTACTTATTACGCAAGTTTTTTACATCAAGAAAATAGCCTAGTTTCCGACCAGATGTTCAGAATCAGAAACACAGATAAGAAAGGTCGCTATATTAAGAGTTTGCTTCTAGAAGAATAGTAGGTAGTCACTGGGAGTGGACAAGGCAAGGTAATAGGCAAGTTGTAAGAACAGCATAGCTTTGCCCAACTACAGATAGGATAGTCTTCAGTTAGTCAGTATCCTATAATGACTAAAAAGCGAAAGAATCCTCCGACAACACGGATTGCAAAAGCTTCGGTCGGTCTTACCGAGAAGCGGTTAAGGTTCAGCAAACAGCGAGTGAAGTGCGGGATCTGTTCGAAGGAGCTACCGAGAGAAGCATTGCCACGTCACTTTGGAACTTATCATTCAGGTAAACTTCCGGCTAATAGCGTTTAGTAGCAAAGCATTCTCAATTTTGAACATGTTTAATTTAATAGTGGTAAGCAAAAGCATGCTTAGTAAAATGCGCCTATTACGTTTTCACTTTTCAACAATAAAATTTTATAGATAAACCCGTTCAAGTGCACAAGAAACAACGCATCGATAGCCTACATTCTTTTCTCGACGAGACAGTGATGACGTTTCTGAGTTTGCACAAGCAGTTCGGTCGGTGAGCTACCATCTGCAAATACAAGGTCAGGCCCTGGCGATAGCACGGCTTCACTAGATGTTCAAGCTCATCAGGAAGTTGAAACAACCTCTCATGTTGAAGTACCACCAACAATTGAAAGATCTGGGTTTCGGTCTAAAGTTGCAATGTTGTACGAAGGGGCTTGTTTGCCATCTCGGCACACCTTAAACGCTGTAACATTACGCCATTGTTTTGTATTATCGTAGTATTGTTGCGTTTTCTTTTATCTGCAGTTCATTTTTCGCTATATCTTCGCTGTGTTTCTTGGTAACTTGCATATTTCGCTCCTAACTGTGTTTGCGTGCGGGTACGTGCCTAACCATTTACGTACCAAGCGAGACTAAAGAGATGCCCATGGCCACCTGGATATGCGGCCTGATTTGTCACATTTTGCAGATTTTGATTACAGCTACTGCTAGTGCTTGACTGACAATTTTTGAGATGTTTTTACTTTTTGGGGTTTCCTAATGACAAAAAACTTTTTTGTTGCCTTGGGGAAGCAGTAGCAAATGAGAAAAAGGAAGTTGAAAAACGCAAAATCAGACTGTTATTGAAAATTAACAGTCTGATTAAAATCTACAAAATCAAATTTTCTTTGTTTTTCAACATGTAAGAATGTTAAAACCTGTCGTGTCATCTGGGGAAAAGAATAAAGAAAGCGTAAAAATCTAATTTAAAAAAAAATATATTTAAACGTTCGCCCAAAGTTAGAAAAATCTGGAAATTTATGCAAAATGTGACAAATCAGGCCATATCTTTAGGTGGCCATGAGATGCCAAAGGAAAAATTCTCACAGTAGGCTACTACGCTAGGTGTATAGCCTAAGGGATTTTTTCTTTTGCGATCCTCAGTTTCGCGTTTACAACAGTTCTCCATGGAGCAAAACAAATAATATACGTGTCTGGTAGGTACATAACTTAGCGCTTGATACTCCTTTGCAATCACTCAACCAGCGTGCGATTAAAAACTTAGTGACTCTGATACCACACAACTTGTGTGGTAATACGCGTATAATCTGACTCTTATGACGTCATATTACTATTCGACAAACGAACGCAGAATTTTTGGTCGTTCGACAAGAAAGAAAAAATCGCAGCCCTGGTTGGAAGTAAAGACATTTTGAACATGTGGATGTGTCACTCACTTTAATCAATTGCTAAACTCGACTGGTAAAAAAGTTGGCAATGAAAAATTTGTTTCATCTCACTTAAATGATATAGCCTAGCCTACATGGCTATCACAATACTAGTCAATTTCTGACCTCTGCTGACACAATTTCTTCTTTGCTTCATATATTGCCATTAAATTGCTCTGTTGGTTGTGATAAATTATCTTTTGAGCACATTGCTTATGCAGATTCCAGTATCAGTGTATATCTTTCATCATTTTTTAATATGTGCCTTGTTCATCGTTCATGGGTATGTGCCAAATGCTTGTCTTAAAACTGAATTAGTTCCCATTGAAACAAATCTGGTGACGTAAGAGACATTGCAAACTTCAGACCCATTGCTCTTGCTACTGTTATTTCTAAACTATTTGAGCATGTTGTACTTTTTGTACTTCAGCAATGGTGTCAAACAGGGTGGTGTCCTCAGTCCTTACTTATTTGCCGTGTATATGGATGATCTATCGACTGTGTTAAGCAAAACCAAGGCAGGCTGTTACATAGGTAATACACTTGTCAATCATCTCATATTTGCTGATGATATTTGTTGTATTTCTCCAAGTGTTCATGGTCTGCAGAGTATCTTGAATGTGTGTGAAGATTATGCGCTTTCTAACGATGTCATTTTTAACTGCAAAAAGTCATTTGCTATGTACTTCCAACAGGGATATCTAAAGAAGGGGATACGAAGGCTTTTATTACGTCTGACAATAGAAAGGCTTTTGTTTATCATAAATAATCTGTGTTTATCGTAAAATGATAATTGGCACCGATAGTATAGTTTAATAAATCTTGTTATGATAACTTGCATTGCGCTATGGCCTGGATATTCACAGCAGGCTCATGATTGCTTGTTAATTCAACTACCCATATACTTGCTTTACATCTAGCCTACCGCAAAGGCTTTGTTAAAAAAACAGCTTACTGGTAACTTTTCAACTGTCTTTATAAACAATTGAACTTTAAATATGCTCCACGTAACATTTGCTAACTGTCTTCTGTAGCTCATTGTACCAGCTGTACTACAAAACTTTCTACGATTTTAAAAAGAACCACATGTTTAAAGCACTACAAACTACCACCCTGGTAGTGTCATGAGAATAAGGCAATCATTGCGAGCCTTCGTATCCCCTTCTCTAGATATCCCTGACTTCCAAACCAATCACTTAAAGTTAAATTTGAATCCAATTGTACGGCTCAATGGAAGTGAGATCAAATTCGTAGACAGTGTCAAATATTTGGGTGTTTTTCTTGACACGGCAATGTGTGACGACAAGGATATAAATCGACAAGTGCAATCAATCTACTGTTCTGCCAACAAATTAAAATCAAAATTTTACAAGTGCTCCAGTGATATTAAAAATGTTCTATTCCGTTCATATTGTACTCCAATGTATGCATGTCATCTGTGGGAAAATTATCATCAACGTGACATTAATCGCCTGCGTGTTGCCTTCAATAATGTATTTAGAATTATACACAATTTGCCTAAACACTATAGCGTACGTGAACATCAAGTCTTGTGCAACAATATAACATTTGATGCATTACTTCGGCAATATGTTTTTTCTTTTGTTGGAAGATGCGAAGTATCGTCTAACTTTATTGTTGCCTCCCTGATGAGGTCCGATTGCCATCGTTTATCAAATTACCGTCTTCATTATAATAATTCTATGTATGCTGTTATCTAGTTTTGATGGCTGCCATGTCATCTGATTATTTTTATCGTTCTGAATACTTTCAGTTCTTCTAACTTGTAACACTACCGTACCATTGTCTGTAAACTTGTAACAGTAGATAGCCTATTTAGTGAGATTTTGTGCATTTGCAGTTTGTGTATTATTTCGTTGTTTTTCGTTGTTATTTCGTTCCGATTTCGTTGTTGTTGTTCGTTGTTTGTGCATTTGCAGTTTGTGTATTATTTCATTGTTTTGTTTTGTTTAGGACAGTGGTTCTTAACGAGGGTTCGATCGAACCCCTGGGGTTCGACGAAGCTGTTTCAGGGGTTCGGTGCGAACGTCCTCTGAAACATTAACACACGGTCTACTGAATAGTATAGCCTATCAGCGAATATTTTTAGAAAATATTGTCCAGCCGAAACTTGATTGCGGCTTACATGATGGTAAATAAACATCTGTCTGTTTGACGCGTGATGTAATGATGCCACCTGCATGCAACACAGAAAGAAAAAAAAATTGCGTAACATTGTAAAAACAATCGGAAAGAAAAACTTCATTTTCTCAAAACATGAATTTCCTTACGTTTGCTTTTTGCATGGAACGGCAGAAGCAGGGCTCTCACTTTTAAGGAAATTACCTTAGTTTAAGGAAATTTACTTGCTGTAATATTTACCCATGCTGGGTAAAAATCCTTAGTTTAAGAAAATTTAGTTCTATTTTCAATTTTTTTTTTTTAAACAACAGTAGATAGCCTATAAACAGTCCATACTTGGATGACATCATCGAGCTTGAAGAAAGTGAGATGCTAAAAAGAAACTTCAGCACAACAAATCTTCAAACTTTTTGGTGGCAACAAATGGAAAGTTATGTTATTACAAAAGTTGCCCTTGAAGTTCTCATGCCATTCGTAACCACTTATTTATACGACCATGCGTTTTCTATCTTGGCGAATGTTAATGCAAAAAAACGAAACCGGCTTGCATGCGAAAATGACATGAGAATTTCTGTTTCCGAGACAAAGCTTTGAATCTCACTCTTGGTCACAGAAAAACAATTAGGCATACAGAAGTCTCATTGATACAGTAATGTTTTACTATTAAATGTGGTAGATTTTTATAACAAACAAACAAATTTTATAGTTGAATATACTGTAAGTCTTTATTGACATGCTAACATTATTATTATTATTATTTATTTGTATCAAACAAGAATGTCCATATTCAAATCACACAAAAATAGAAATATACAGAAGTAAAAGGCATAGGCTACAGTAGTATACAGTAATTTATATAGCAACAGTAATTTTTTTTCGTTCTGCGGGGAAGCCTACGTGACAAAGTGTTCCCTTTAGATTTGCTACTGTTTGTCAGTTGGCTTGTTATTAACTACTCAAATAGCGTTACAACTAGTTAAATAAAGTTATGAGACAACTTGCATTTACAGAGGTGAAAAACTACGTGAAAAGGTGAAGAAACTGAGCGAAACAAGAAAAAGTTTGGTGGCAACACATGGTGAGCCATAAAAGTAGTTAATAGGCTAAACTAAACTTTCTTAAAAGCAAACAAAACAGTTTTAAAAAAAAAAGTTTTTTTTTAAGTTTAAATACTTCAAAAATAAAACTTTTCGAAAGGCAATTTAGTTGATTCAACTTGCAGCAGGTGACCTTGAACATATTATAGCTCACAGGCCTGCACGAAGGTAGTTGCAGGCAACCCACGAATTGTAGCGGAGCCTACAGCAGAGTTGGATCAATTACACTGGTCAACAAAAAAAAAATTTTCTTTTTCTTGCATGGGATTTGAGAACTGATTTAGGGTAACTTTGGAGTGCTGAATCCGAATCTGACCTCGGATTTATCCTATCACGTCAGGTTTGTGAGATATGATAACAGCAAATTGCTACTTTTGTCAAAAGTAGAAGATTTGGCGTTGCGTTTACCACCAACATATGCAGTGCTATAACGAAAGGTTAGTGTTAGACAGGCCAAAACAGCTTAAATAAGGTTACTGAACAAGCATTGCCACAGGCCTGTTTAAATCTTTGTTTCATGAAAAACATTGACGGGGGAGGGGGGCAGTTATACTTTTAGCCTCCCTTTTAGCTTGTTACTACTGCATGGTTAATAATGTTGCTTAGAAAACAAATTGGTATCAAAATTATAGTTGGTGGGTGTATTTCAGCTACTTATGTAGGGGAAGGGAAGGTAATTTGATACGGAAGGTAATTTGATACACCACCTCTACAGAAATGTACAAAAAATATTAGTCAAAAATATTGTCATTAGGTGGAAGATCTGTGAAAATAATGCCTACAAAAATTTCGCCATGCAGCTAACTCGTGCTTTTATGGCATAAAATTGTAAAAGTGTGTTTTTTGAGTATTTTCGTAAAAATTTTAACTCATGCTTATTTTCGTCTGGAAATTTAACGAAAAGTTCCTGAAAGATGAAACCAAACTCATTTGACAGTTGATTGATAAGGCTTCAAGGGCATGTCACGTTTTTTCTGCAATGTGCATCCAAGCATACAAAAATCAGAATTTTATAACTTTTTTTGAAAAAGGTAAATTGATACATGCGGAGAAGGTAAATTGATACAGTATATTAAGTTATTTTTTGTGACTGTAATAAATGTTGTCATTGATTTAGTTGATTTAAATAAGTTATTCTTTATTAACAAGACCTGCTACTTTGGGAAACAACTATTATATAGGCTTTCGTCGGCCTACACGCTATCTGCTGTCAAAAAATTAGAAAAGCGCAAAGCACCCCCTTGAATAAGAATTCCAGCCAATCATCCTTCCCATGTCCATCCCGCTGCAGAAGCTTCGCCGCACACATAGGTCTCAACAGTCATCCTTGCACCCAAGCACGCCAACCACATATTAAATTTTCATTTATTGCTTTGCTGTCAAAGGGGATTTCTGTATTAGTTTTACTGTATCAAATTACCTTCCGGGTGTATCAATTTACCTTCCGTAGAAGGTAAATTGATACAATTGAGTGACGTTTTTAAAATTTCAATTATAAAAAAAGTAACAAAAATAGAAAAGTGAAAATGTTTTTAAAAAGTTAAGGGATCAGACTTTCATTTCAGCTTAAAATCAATAGTTTGTGTCACGTAATTTTCAGTTAACAGGCAAAAATGTTAAAAGTGTATCAAATTACCTTCCCTTCCCCTACTACATGGCCGGGATTTCTGGATAAAGCACAATGTGTATGTGCAATAAACGCAACGTCAAATCTTCCACTTTTGACAAAAGTAACAATTTGCTGTTGTCATATCTCACAAACCTGATGCGACAGGATAAATCTGAGGTCAGATTCGGATTCAGCACCCCAAAATTACCCTAAATCCATTGAAAAACTCCATGCAAGAAAAGTTGTGTTGACCAGTTTTATTATTATAGATAGAACTTTCAGTTCAATTACATTAAAATTAACCCATCAAAAATTTTAATGAGAACACAATTACACTGTTTTGAAATTTTTAAATTACAATCACTTCTAAATGTAATTAATTACACATATTAATTACAAAAATTACAAAAAACAATTCACTTTTGAATCCCACCTGGCGGCTCAACAAAAATACTGATATCATGCGTGCGACTTACCAAATGCAATTGTAATTGGGATAATAGGACCACAATTTTTTAATATTACAATTACCCAACAACAAAAGTCTCAATTATTATAATTACAATTACATGAAAATGTGTAATTAATTTCATTCAATTACAATTGATCCAAGTCTGGTCTACAGTATAAAAAAGTTAGTTTTTATTTTTAACATTCTATTTAAAATTCATTTGTAGGTTCATCAGATTATCGGTGTACTGTATGTTTAACAATCCTTAGAACTGACGCAAGCTTTGAAATAACACGTCACTTTCCAGACATCAGCCAAGGGCAGTAACGTACGCAGGGGGGCCATTGGGCCATGCCTCTCCTCTTTTAAAAATGTTGATTTTTTTAGCTTTGTTGTGATTGTGTATAATGCAAACATGTTATTGTGCAAGAGTGGTATTGAGCAGCTGGGCCGCTTTAACCGCCCCTCATACATCCCGGGGGCACGGTCGTTTAGGGGCCCACTCATTACAATTTGTTTCATGTTTTTTGGTTATTTGAAGTGAAAAAATGTTGTAAATGTTGCTACAAAAGCTCGAGATTATGGCTTAAATTACGCAAGGCTTTATTTTCTGCTTTAAAAACCCCAGTTAGTCGAAATTTAGTGCTTTTATTTACATCTTTGTTTAGGTGCCCAACCTTATCTATATTTAATTGGTGCAGCGTTTTTCGTGGTTATTATTAGCAAATAGATGTTTTTCAATTCGTTTTGATTCAAAACAAATTTTGAATGCCCCTCCCCCCTTCTGGAAAAATTGTTGCGTACGCCACTGGCTAAGGGTCTAAAACACGCGGCCCGTGTTGCATTTTTAAACTTTGAAATAATTAACAATTGTAGTACATACTTTTTATATAAATTGAGAAAGGTAAAATTCACTCTAAAATTGCTCAAAAAATCTGAAAAAGCCCATCAAACTTCATATGACTTAGCACCACTGTCGCGCCATTTTATTACGTGCGAGAAACTCACATAGTTACATCACAATCACATTGCATATTCACTTATAATTGTATCGTTATTGCAATAGTAACCTTGGTATTTGCAGAAGTCAGTTCTTCATGGGTTTAGTTTTTTCGCGCTTTGTTTCGTTTACGTTCTTTCTTGTTTTTCTTTTTCATGTGCATTTTTTTGCGTTTGTACAGTGTTTTCCATGTCATTGTTCTTCCTACTTTTTCTTGCGATCTAAAGTTTTGGTGTGTTCTTACTACCTTTTTTATTGCGTTTTTTACTGTGTTTTTTGTTTATTGACTTCTTATTGTGTGCTACGACTCTCGGGTTAATTTACGATTATTCATTCGGCCCTCAGACCAATTTGAGTTTAAGATCCTTGCTTTAGAGTTTAGGCTATGTTACTGGGGCCAATCAAATTACACAAAGAAATAGAAAAGAAAAAATCTATTTGCAAAACACAATTTTTGTAGGCTACCATCAACATCATTTTTACAAGGGAAGGAAAAAGTGATTTTAGTTCGTATTTTCAACCAATGTTGTCAAGCTTTTGATGAACTTTTTTTTATTCGTAGCTTTAGGCTATATGAAATATTTTTGTAGAGTGCACATTAGTCTACCATTTTCTGTCAAGTATGTGAATCACTTAATCAATGACACGGTAGGCTACCTTGTGCACGTAACTTTATGTAATTTTAATCTACTTGATCGCTTGATTTATGTACAAAGAAAAAATAAAAATGGAGCAACAAAAGGTGAAGGAAGACTACTACAAAGCCGTTGAGGAAGCCAAAAGCGAAGTTGAGAAATTGGAGGTTGAAATAATGGAAGCGAAAGAGCAAAATAATATGGCTTTTAATAGATTGCAGCATTGCAGTAGAATCATTTTTGAAGTTTCCACCTCAGCAAACCATATTAGAAGTAAAGTAGAATCTTGCGATTGGGTAAGTTATAATATTTCAAATTTAACTACTAACTTACAACACACTTAAAATACAGCAGCCCAAAAAAAAGTCTCTTTGCGAAATTACCCACAGACAATTTTAGCAACAGTTCCGCCCTGATAGCTTAGTTGCACAAGGAACCTTATGATCGAGCAGCGCTAGTTTGAATCTGGAGGTGCGCGCTTGAGCAACGCATTGGACAGCTTTCCATTCAAACAGAAACTTCTGTCAATCTCCGTGACCGGGCCTGCGTCAGTGGTTTAAAGTACAAGTGGACCATGTGAAACTGCCAGGGTAAAGCTCTCAAAGAAGCTTTCTAGGTCTGAGTATAAATATTTCCTTAATCAATCAAACTTTAAAAAAATGGCTATTAATAGCAAAACTTTATAAATTTTTGAGGTTCTTCTGACGGAAAGCCGTGAGACCGTCTCATAACCTTTGACATGGTGTGGCTGCTGCGAATCACTAAACTTTAGTTCCGCTTGGTCTGGTAATAATCAGAAGAGGTTGTTCCAATATCATATAAGCTATACAATTATAAATCATTTAAGTTCTAAATATCATAGGCCTAATTCTCGTTGAAAAGCGTACGGTAAGAGAAGCGCTTGTTTTATTAGCCTAAGTAAGCGTATTTAAATTGGTAAAAAAAAACGCTGCATTTTACATGACATAACGGGTTGAAGAAAAGCTGGAAAATTGGGCCATGCAAAGTATTAATTTTGTCAAATGGGAAAATTATTCATTTATGAGCAGGAACACAAGAATATTTTCCTGCTTTTGAAATAGCCTACTGTAAGGTGGTTGTACAGTAGGCAGGGTCGTAGCCAGCAAACAATTTTGAGAGGGAAGAAAATAAGTATTAGGCTATTGCACATGTTAGTGAGTTGGAAGCAAATTGGCGAAAGTGAAGCGTTCAGAGTGGGATTTGGAGGGCTTCTCCCAGAAATTTATGAAAAAATACTTTAAAATTGCGCATTCTAAGAGTACTTTCGGCTTAAATCTATAATAAATCTCTGCTAAATGGTGCTGCAACAGAAGGCGTAATGTTTATGCAAAATATTTCGGATTGGGAGGGTAATTGCCCCATTCACCTCTCTTCTGACTACGCCCTTGGTTACAGGCCTATACAATATTTACTGTTGCTTTACGGATCTATTTGTTGTTTGCTCTACAGATAGTGCAGGAAGTGCATCTGAAACTCGGCAATGATTATTCATTGGGTAGCTTCTTTAATTACGATACACCAGCAAGTGAAATCAACTGCAAAGACCCCTTGAAAGTTCTCTTATTTTGCGGAACACGATTAAATCATATTGCCTCTTCCTTCAAGCTATTGCAAATTAATTCTCACGCAAGTCGAAACTATGTAGCCTACACTAACTAGAATACAGTAGTCTAGTAACTTACAGCTTATTCAGAAGACGTTGGTGGTCAAAAGCTTAGCCTATAGGCATTAAAAAATTACCATAGTTACTCATTGGTCTGTTAGCTGACCACTTTATTGGTCAAACAATGTTTTTGATTGTTTTGTAGAATATTTAGCCAACATTTAATCAGTAATTTTTGATTTAGTCAATCAAAGCCAGAGATGGGCAAAATCGCCAGTTTTGGTGACCTTGAAGACCAAGATCACTGCTGTATGAAGAAATAATCTTGAAGATTAAGAACAGATCACCAAAACAATGTGATCTTGAAAATCAAGATCACTTTTGTAAATTTAAAAACATGAAATTCTTCATTAATGGTTGCTAACAAAGCAAATTTTAATAATTAACAGCAGGCTGCGGTAGCATAATGTTTGTAGTTTTTGCTAGTTTGTACAGTAAAAGTTCTAGAAAAATCTATATTTTTAGTAAGTCAACTTAAATTTCCGAATGATCTTGATCTTACCGATTTTCAAGATCACACAAAAAAGTGATCTTCAAGATCAGATCACGATTTTCAAGATCACATTGTGCTTTTCAAGATCACACCCGTCTCTGATCATAGCCTACTTTGATCTTGAACCTGAATTTGCCTTAAATTGAGAAAATCGAATAATCTACTTTCACAAAGATTAGACTAAATCTAAATGGTAACAAAAATACGCTAGGCTATTTCATTTAGCCTACCTTTTCGTTTTTTCAGGATCAATATTTAGCTTCGCAAGGTATGGAAGGAGACAGAGCACAGGAAGCTTTGGTTACAATCAGATCAGGAGGACCGATGAACGGAAGAGTTTTGGTTTCTGAAGAAGATGATCTTCTGCATCATGCTGAAGACTTCTTGTGCAACGATGAGGATGAAAACGATCAATATCTGTCTCGCGACACCATTAAATTTACAATGAAAGTCATGTTCGATAATGCACACAGGAAGGCAAAGAGACAAAAACAATGAACATGTAGCCTATTGGCAATAAACTATATGTTGCCAAATGATTGTGTTGACCATAGAATATTTATGTTTTGCAATAATATTTTTAATTGAATATGGGAATTTCTATCCTCGAATTTAAAAAGCTTCTTTGACAGCTTAATCCGGGCGGTTTTGCATCTACTTGTAGGCCTAAAGGCTTTGGACCAATGATAGCCTATACTGTGTAGGACATCAGATTTGAGTTTAACAGAACAAAGTTTCCGATTGTTGCAGTGTTGTTGTCTGTATGAGCTATTCTATCCACAGGTAGCCCACTGCTGAACAGAGAGCAGTTGATAAGTGCGTTGCTAAATCGCAAACCTCGCGAGTCAAACCAGCCCTGCTTGATCTTGCGGTTTTATCGCGAACAAAGTCGAGCGAACCAACTGAGCTGTCTTATAGTAGATGGGAAGTAGGGACATATGGAAAGGCTGCTGACGCCAAAAGTAATTATCAGGATAGGCTTCTGCATAAAAATTTCTGTCTAGTAAATCCTTTGCCTATATAAAAAAAAAACTCTTGCAAGATAATTTTATGATGCGCGATTGACCATCACATGAGAAGTTCACAAGATCATGGGAATCTTGCCTCCAATCAAACAAATGTAGATCAAGCAGTGGGCTAGTTTATAGGCTATACAAAAGTTTCTTCACATTTTATCGATGATCTTTTTTCCAATCTCACTTGAGCGTTGAGAACAGCACGTGCAGCTGACCACACTCAATGGAAAAAAGTTTTAATAAATGATTTAAAAAATTCAAAAGAATTTAGCTGATAGCCGGTTTCCTTGCTGTGATATTTTATCACGTTTGCAATTTATGATGTAGCCTACTTTCAATCCCATGCGTTACCCTGAGCAGGGCCGTTGAGAAGATATTTTGGGCCCGGTAGCCTACCAGTAAAATCCTCGGGCCCCAAATCAAGGCACTTTTAAGAAAAAAACGTTATGTTCAAAGAATACACGGTGCTTTTTTCAAATGCCTGGTTTAAAAGTACTCCTTGTCAACGCTACTGGCCCTAAAGTGTCCAATAAGACAATATAAAGAAATATGGTTGTTAAAACTTAGAAATATAGGCAATGTGTAACCAGAATATGCTGTTTCAATAAAAAAATGTTTTCATAGTTTTAAAGGGTAGACCAAACCTATGGCCAGCAAACTTGCTTTTGTCAATGGTTCCCTGGAGTTTCAGAGAACAATAAATGGTCGGCTGCGCATATTCTAAATGTAATCTGTTTCTCGAGACCATGTTTTTATGGAAAAAAAGAGCTCTCTTTGTGCTTGGTCATGAGTACCATACCTAAGAATTTATTTAATAATAAGAAATATTTAAACTGGTATCGTAAAGCCTTCTTGGAAGTTGCTTTTTAGGCTACATTACTTACCGCTAGAGATTTTGAAAACCGACAGCGACCTGAACTGCTGTCGCCGAAGTAGTCAAGCGTAAACCTCGAGAGTTGAACTATTTTCTTGGTCTTGCCATTTTTTCGTTCGCAAACCTGAATGCTTAGGCGCAGTTCTTATAACAGAGCCATATGATCATTAGATCTTTAGCCAGAGTGAGCCACATCGCAATGTCGAAACACACCGGCAGGCCTACAGACCAAAATTATCCATTAGTTGAAAAATATTTTACCGTAAAGGCACTAACGAACATAAATTTTCTCCAGTAGCCTAGCCTTACTCGATTACAGAACAAATTGAGCAAGAGCATATATTTTAAAGACTGATTTGCCGGAGTAGAACGTCCAGTAACAAAAAATAAGTTTAGAAAAAATCTAAACCCAATCGGAAAGTGTTTGTTTATTAACTTAAATTAACGGCACGGAAGGCAAAAAAATACATAAAACTGAAATACAGCTGCGCATCGTACTTGTTTTCAGGCCAATTCGTTCTTGCACTATTCAGCAAGGCGAAACAGTGCGTGGATAAGAAAGCTCAGTGTACCGTAAGAAATCTACGACTGCACACTCAAAACGAAGTAACTTGTTGTTTATGTGAATGTGGCACAAACAGTTTATTTTGTGAGCAACGCAGACACTCTTGCAGAAGAAATAAAGCAAATCTTAAAAATACAGAATATTCCTGATAACAAACTTTTGAACGCTATCGAGTTTGAAAACAGTTTCGTGAACTTTAACTTGTCTCATATTATTGCAAACATTGCCAGGATTTGAGTATCTCATTCCTTCCAAGTAACCATAACCTCCGTAACAAAAAAGCAAAACAGAACAAATCAAAAATATAGTAAAAAGTATAACTTTCGAAGAAAAGGACAGAGAAAAGTAGGCCATTGAAGCGTAGAAACGTATGCCAATTTAGCACTTGAGTTAATTCAGCAAACACGTCGTGAGTCACACAAGTTTATCTTGCCCATTCAGCGCATTTAACACAAGGATAGAAGTGTCCGGACACTGTCTCACAAAACATGTAGGCTGCAATTTCCAGTCAGCAAATCAGCCCTTTTCAACATTAATTCAAAGTTTTCGAACTTACAACTTCTCAATCAAAAAAAATTACTGGTTTGATGGCTGGGAAACTCCTTGTATGAATTAAAGAGCACAAATTGAGTAAATTGCATAAACAAACAAATACATCATTGGTTCTCCAACTATCTTTTGCTCCCAAACAAATGTTTAGTCTTCCGAAAAACGCGCGTCTGACCGAACTGGTGTCATATAGTCTTAATGAAAAACGTACAGCGCGCAGCCACGTAAAGAAGAAAAACAAAACAAGTCGCTTTTCGGTTAAAGAAGACTGCTCACTTTAAGTGAAACAATACGAGTCAAAAGTGCAAGAAACTCTTGATTTTCCCTCTGTCGTGCCCACCGTCGTATCAGAAGCTCCGACCAACAGAACGTACCTGGTGGCTTTCAAACGCGAGCAAGAAAAACAAGTGTGAAGATTTTATTTCACCAGATGGTTCTTCATATAGGAAAGTAGATTGGATGCGTCTGTTTTTCGGTGAGCTTCCTTCTACAGGTAGGGCACTTCTTGTTGCTTCGGATGGCGGACACGATGCAAGGTTGGCAAAAGATATGGCCGCAAATTGTTGATCTCATTTGTGATCCCCTTTCTAATAGCTGCAATAAAACATTAGTTAATCAATAGAATCGCAGGTTTTCACGTTTGAGACGGCGTCTGTAGCAAACAAAACGCATCTTTTCTCGGTTGGAGTATCTTTCTTCTGAAGTTTTATTTTTACTCACAGCTTTTATTGGATATTTAGATTTATCGTGATGGCTGTAATGAAGAAGCGTTTCAACGGCCTTTCAGCCGAACAGTTCAGTAGATATATTATACACCGGTCGGTGCGAAAACAGAATCGGCGAGATAAAGCAACGATGATCAACATCAGCTTCAAGAACAAGCAAAAACTCCATCCCAAATACACACGATGGACGAAATTTTAGTCTTTGAAAGATTGGTCTCAAATGTTTGCATCAACTGCATATTCTCAAATTCTAAATGCATTAACTTGAAATGCGTGCGAAAAAATTAATCAAGTGACTTAACTCGACCTGTTATCAGACGTGGTCAAATGGCCACGCCCTTCACTAGTTTTGAAATTTTATATAGAAGGAATTTTCCTAAAACGCTGATATTTCTTGACTTTTACTTTTTATCATTTGAGCATCGTTTAAACCTAATTTGGTTATTTTTGGAACACTATGTGGTTCACAATAAGCATTTTGTCACAGGTTGTTCAGAAATTTTGTCTAAATTCCTAGATTTTGGCAATCGGCATCGAAATGACTCATCGCTTCTGCTATTGTATACACAGTGGCCGCAGTCAACCGCGAGTCAAGTCATCAATCACACATTAAAACTAAGAACGAAACGCAATGAGACTCATAGTACAATTTATCGTTTTACCTCAATTCAGGCAGTTTTTGTTGCGTCATTGCAAGGCAAGTGAAGTTGACCAGTTTTTACGAAGAAAAAACGTGTTCACAACATGAAAAGCAAACTTTAGCAACTAGTAATGATCCGTTACTGTAGTTTAGTATTTACACTTTGCTACTTTTGAAAAAAAAAAACAGAGCTAATCACAACCGAATCATCAACCACAGCCATCCACAAAGCGTTTTGTAGGTACCATATGTGTAGACGACATCAGAGGAACAGGTTATTCCAAAAAAAGAAATAATCTCGGCAAAGTTCCTCATCGTTGCTTCAAATGCAACATGCCTTTTTGCACAAAGCACATGTTGAAACTATGTATGTTATTGCCATTCATGACATGTACATTGTACAGTTGAGAAGGAGCGATATTCCTGGCGTCAGCACTACCTGACTGCTCATGACAGAACAGCGAGCATTGTGTTTCGCTAAACTGAATTTTTCATAACTCAACGATCATTCGATGTGTGTTGATCCAGAATTGTGGTACATTTCATTTTGAATCTTGAAAAGTAAAATTAACTTTTCTTACATTGTCTCGACATTGCCAGACTCAAGTTAAACAACCCAGACAGAAAAACCCGTCATTTTCACATTGATTCAACGTCTGAAAAATGACGAGTTTGCTGTCTGGGAAATTTAGCAAAAAGCAGGCAGCCAAGGCAGAAAAGTTGGCTTTTATATCGTTTCAACGTTTAGCTACGTTGAAAAGTATCAAAAAGAAGTTTTTTTTCCTTTGATTCTAAAACATTTGGCAGGTTGAAATGAAAGCTACACTCTATGAAATGAAACGCCTGACAAAACAGCTGACTGGAAATCGTGTTACCTATACTTCTAACCCAGCCGGTAAATCAACCACTTTCAACAATGATTCGACGTCTGCGGACGTTAAATAAATGTAAAAAGGACCAATTTTGCTGGCTTGGAAAGAATGTGATAAACTAGAGTTATTTCAACCAGAAAATCAATCTGCCAACGTTGAATCAATGTGAAAAAAATGATTTGCTCGCTGGGATCGCTACAACTATTTTATGCTTTCATTCATCTTGACTTGTCATGAGAGATACTACGATGCGATGCTAAGCAGCCGTGACCACCTGCGGAGAAGCAATTCATCACAATAACCTCAAAACCGCTTGATGTAGTATGAATATGAAAAATACTGCATTTATTGCAGGAAAAAATAATTAATTTCAAAATATTGTTGTTGAATGTTCACAAATCATTAAAATTAAAATTCGAACGAACAAAATCGGACATAAAATGACTAAATGCCAGCAAAATTTGTGTTTTAGAGCTTTTTTGCAACATATGTTTGCAGAATGCAAAAACTAAACATTTGTTTTGAAAACAAATAATTAAAATATAAAATAAAAGCATTTGACTGTGTGCATGCCGATTTTCTCAAATGTGCGATATTTAGCGGCTGAGTTATAAACCAATAATCCGGGCGTGGCCAAATGGTCACGTCTCGTGCTTTTCGCGCGTCTTTGAGACGAATACCAGATAGGGTTAAGTTATTACTTTTTTCGAAGTTGACCCTTGAACTCATAAGATTAAGGTTTTAAAGCAGTGGTTCTCACCTGGGGACCGCGGACCGGTGAAAGTATCCGAGTTTGCAGCATGATTGATAAATTACAAAATTTAAAAATTGTTTGTTCTTTATTTGTGTATTACCGTGATTCTCAAACTGTATTATACGTAGCAACGCGCTGTTGCGTCGTTTGAAATGTCAAAGGACATTGCACAAAGGTTTGATTTCCTAACTAAAACATGATATATGATAAATGAATTAAATCTTTTAATAAGACTATGTTTAACAATTCTTTTGAGACAGCGGGTTGCTGATCAATGCTTAACTTAGAAATGCAAACATTAGTCAGCACTAAGCAGTCTATCAGGACTCAGCAGTCACAGTTTTGCAATGACTGTGATTACAACAAAATATTGATTACAAATGACAAAAAGGAAAAATTCTTTGTAACGGTCGCAAAAATTCTACTGATTTTTGGTCGAGTTTATAGAAAAACATTGAATCAGCATATAGAATACTGATTTTTGATCCTGTGCCAACATATAGCTCATAACATAACTTCGTCAATGTGATCAATCAATCATCGTAAGTGCGTCGCAACTCGCAAGTTCAGCAAATTTTTTTTATAGTGTGTCGCTTCGAAACATATGAAAAATTTGTTTCCATTAGGAAACGCGATGTACCAAACTTTTAGATATTTTTTTAGGGGTACGCGACCGCTTTGAAGGCACCAAAAGGGGTCCGCCAAGACAAAAAGGTTGAGAACTACTGCTATAAAGCACCTATTTTTGGTGAGCACTCATACGGAAGGAAACGTTTGAGGTCAAAGGGTAAAAATAACAATAGATATCAACAATTTTTTTCCAATTCAGACTGTTAACAAGGAAAAGAAACTTTTGAGTTTATGAGAATGGGACCCTTGCGACGTGACATGAAACGATCAACGACAAGCAGTTTCAGAGCATGCACAAATTTTAAAAACAAACAAACTTTTCACAATAGTTACCTTTTGCAATGACTCTAAACAAACTGGACATGTCAACATTAGTACAGAACGAGACGAGGTACGGTCAGTGGAAGTAACGCCAGACGTCACTGAAACCGGGTTGTTTCGATTTGATTCCGTAGGTTGAGGCTAGACAAGTCATCAAGTTTTAAAAAAACGCTCACAATGGTACACAAAGTAAATATATATACTGAGCTTGTTTGGTATAAGCAAAGCGCTATAACCGATCTACTTCAGCAACTTTACTAAACTCTTTAATGCTAATCTGGCCGCTGGCCCAACACTGCCATCAAGGGCTTTGTTTGCAGCCGATTTAAAATGATCAACAAAAATTGTACGGTTGCCGGCTAACAGATACACAAAGGTTAGTCATGGTTTTAGCCAAAGAGAGAAAAACAGCTAAAACACATATTGTATGAATAACAAATATCCAAACTTGGGCTGCAACACAGTTTTCTAAGATGTTTCAATGATTAAAGAACTCACCAAAGAAATTGGAACGGGAGGGGAACTTTGTTGGGAAGATCTCAAATCAAGAGGAGATGTTCTTTCTTGAGAAGAAGTTAGATCAACCAGGTCGACAGTGACGGATTCATTTGGAAGACAAGTTAGGTCAACTATAACAGATAGAAAAAAATGTCATTAAAAGTGTCTGGGCTTTTGTTCTATGCGTCGTAACCCAGCCAGCAAAATCCTTTCTTTTTACATCAATTGATCCAATGTTTGCAGACGTTGAATCAATGTAAAAAAAACGGTTTTGTTAGCTGAGAATGGTCAAACAAATCTAATCAACATAAACATAACAGGTTTTGTGAAAGTGTAAAAGTACACTGCTGCGCCTGCGGTAGACTTGGACTAGTAACAGCAGTAAGCTGCCGGAAAGTGAAGTAGAACGAAAGCAGATGGAAAGTAGATAGTTTGACTAACCAAATATCAATTTCGAATTTCCACTTAACCCTACGTTGTAATAAAAGAAACACGGCTTTTTATTTGGAAAAGTTATTTTCCACCCCATACCTTATACGGTACACGACACGTACACGTTATACCGTACCTTATACTATACGGTACACGTTATACGGTACCTTATACTGGACTGTATTTCTCGGCAGTCGAGTGTTGCAAGAATTGACAGCGTTAGACACGTGTTTCGCCCATGAGGCTGGGCTCATCAGTATCGCACCACTAATTCATACTATATAGTTCTCAAACGCTGCTTTTGAACCAAGCAGAGTGATGACTTAAAAGTACACTAACTGCCGCTTTTTGTCCATCACAATGCTCAAATTTTAACTGAGGAAGTAAAAATAATGGAGATTGTCGTAACCTGTTACAACTGGAAATCTTTCGTCCATGCCGCTGCTTACCGAACATACATTTTACCCAAAATGCGACAATGAAACCAAACACCAAAGCCCGGTTCGTTTTCAATGTCCGCAAAAAAGTTCATTTTCAAAACATAACAAAAGACAACCATGAAATATTCTCATTGATTCTGATGTGTTTACTGCAACAAGCCAAGCGCAATTGCGACGTCAGTTTATCGAAAGCAAAGGAATGTTGAACCTGACCCACGCATCAGCGGGAATTACGTCACAAATGACACACCAGAACTCCTTTAATCGCTTGTAGCTTAAGAAGTAAAGAAATATTTCGTGAACAGCTTAGATGCCACTGTGGCGTTTTGACTGTTAACAAAAATTCCACTTGCATTGCCTGAAGGAAACTTCTACAAGATAAATGCGACAACTCAAGAACCTATACATCTTAACACTTAGCATCAAGTAACACACAATCATTTTCTTTAAGTCGTACTAACTATGGCGAGACGATTCTAAGACGTTTTCCATGTGTTCAACAGAGCCATCGGCGTAACTATGGTCCGATTCTTCGTCAGTCTGCCAAATTTCTAACAGAGCTTCGTGAGCATTTTTTAACATCCTCACAGACAACATCGCATATGTTTAAGTCTCAACTTCAGTCTGGTAATGAAGCTGAATTACGCAGGACAACGGTTTTAATTTTAAAGGCTAAAGAAAAAAATCAACCGTAATAGCGTTGACAAGTATGGACAAGTAAAAGTAGAGGTTGGGATTTTAAACACCTCACAACAACACTTGTTTGTTTTATGGTGACGTAATGCTTGTTAACCAGCTGATCGTTGGATGTGATGACGTATGAAGCAATGGATTGGTTGGGTTTGTAACGGAAAACGTTTCATACAGAAAAAGAAAGAGAATAAGAAACGAAGAGATCGGAAAAACAAAAGCAGTGCTGGCAGAGACAACCGCCAGACAACAAAATCAGTCATTTTTACATTGATTTGATATCTGCAGACGTTAAACTAATGTAATAATGATGGATTATGCTGTATGGCCCGTTTTCATTACAGCAAACGTCAGGCAACGTTATGTCAACGCGTTCTTTTCATCAAAGTTGATTTAAGCTTCAGCTGAAACCAGAATCGATGAGCTGAAGTGCAGTAGCCTTTAAGTAGCTAAAGCTTCTTCGCTGGATGAACAATGAGAAATAATACATGACTGCGTCCAAACGAGGCCATAAAACAGTCGCACTTGAAATAGCGCTAGAAAAATGTTTTCAAACAGCTTTACTTCTACACATTAAAACACCTAAAGGTTTATTTCATTGAGAATGAGAACTAGCTTACTGAATAACAAAATACACAATAAACTTCAATCCTTTATAACAAAAAGTTCTGACGAAAAATGATTTAAAATGTTTGAAAATCCAGCTTGTACTCGCTCAAACATATTCCATATAGTTTATTTCAGAACCGATTTGACTGGTCCTGTCATTCTCATGTTTCTCTCACATTCTGAAAATTGTAGGCATTCTAATCTTAAAATTGTCCATGCATCCTATTAGGTCTCTGTATTGCTTTGCAAACATATTTTTGAGTGTAGTTAATACTACATAGCACACCAGATTGTGCTGCAGTATCAATACTTGATTGCTATCCTAGCATTACTATGACAACACACAGCGTCTGGCAGAAAAACCTACCGCATTTCAAATTGTTGCTGTTGCAAAGCTATTATAGTTAGACAGGTAGTTGAAATGAAATTTTGCAGCTAATGACTTGTCATTTGTGTTTTTAAATTTAGTTTTTATAAACAAATAATAATTTTTAGTGAAAATTTTTAAAACTTTGTATCAGTGTGTGAAATGGCCAGGAACGGCGAACACCGTGCATTTATTGTGGAAGATTTCATCAAAAATAGGAAATCTGTGCCTGAAATCTTAAGAAATTTCAAGACTCCTTTCAAACAAAACCATCTATCAACAATGCTTTTTTCCCCACTGAAAATCTGTAGTGCTTTGGCAGAATAAATGCTTGCATAATTGGGCACTTGGTTAGGATTTTAATGTGAATATATACCCTCAATGCCCCAGACAGCAAATTAGTCGTTTTTTGCATTGATTCAACGTTTGCAAACGACGACGTCTGCAGACGTTGAATCAATGTAAAAAAACACTGATTCGCTGTCTAGGTCAGCATTTCTTAAACTGGGGTAAATTTACCCCTGGGGGCATAGGCGCCGACTTTTCAAAAAACCTTGGGGGCGAGAAAGGTGATGACGTCATACCCATAACGCTATTTTACTTAATTAAAATAGTCTTTGATTAAGCTTACTGTCTTGTTTATATCGACACCTAGGTCGCAAGCCGAATTTATTAGAACCGCTGCTTGAAACGATTAGTTTTACGCATGCAGTACGCCTAGTCGTAAAAATTTTGATATTGTTAGCTCATAATTGAAATAGTTGGAAAACAAGCCGAATCCTTTCCTTTTCGTGCGAGTAAATAACAACGATCAAGACAGTGAAGTTGTCGAAATAAAACGCAAAAAATCATGATCTCAAGCAGAGTGGAAACCCGCTATCAGTTTTAATGTTTTATTAACCTCGCTTCGTTCGTTTTGCTAATTACTTGCCTTCAAAGCGTTAACATCGGCGAAGTGTTTTCTCTTCTGTTTTCTATCGAAAGTCTTTATAGTCTTTTATCAAATACCGTATATACTCGAGTATAGGTAGAGATGTTCGCAAGTGAATTGCAGCTCAAAAAGACAGGTTTGACTTATACACGGGACAAGCTGTTGTCTCCAGCTCGGCAGTTTTCAAAATGAACACATTTTGCGGCAAAATCATTGCTGACGTAGATCACGGAGTATGAAATGGCGTCGGCCGAAGTAAAAGTTTGGAATACGTTTATTTGCAGCACTTGATTCAAACTTAATTTTCAAATTTAATGATATCTTGTCAATTCTAAACTTTATGCACTTGTTGAGCAATATGCAAAGCTCACGAGACAAAACAGCAGAAAAAGAGCTATTTTAAGAGATCAAGTTTTTTTTTTTTGCGTGTAGGATATAATCGTTCTTATTACGTAACATTCCATGATCATTGAAGTCGATGTCAAACCTTAGCGGCCGCATAAAACAATGATGTCATGTAGGCTAGGACTAGGTGATAATAGCGGTGAGAGACGTCGTTAATGCAGGCGTGCGAGTGTGCTGCGACCAAGATCATTAAACACCTTTTGTTCTATCAGTTTTCCATTTAATTCTCACACATTGCGAACAAAACAATGCCTTCTGTTGAATTATAATTGATCTCACAGCGAGAAGGCCTCGTTCAAAATAGCGCGTCTACCGCAATATAGCTGGTTTACTTAATATTGCAATGAATAGACGTGACTATTCCACTATTCCAGCAGCGTAAGTTACTCTACGATCTACTTTGAAATTTCAATACCGTACGTCAATGCCAATATGTGAAGAAGGGGTGTTCTTCTCCGCCATCAGCACAAGGCTGATCACTCGCTAGTACAGCGAGCAGCAGTAACGCTTCGCTAACCATAACGGTGTAGCTTCCCCGCTAGCCATTAAGACCTCCAATAAACGATAAGTTTCTGGGCGGCCGGGAAGAACACCCCTTCTTCACATGTCCTACCCCTGCACCTGCTGGTTTTGTTGGCTCTTTTCTTTCCACAAAGATTAGAGTTAAACTGACTGGTAATGCGGCGGTCGATTACCCAAGTGGCAAGAATACGGCGCGATACTGATGAGCCCAGCCTCATGGGCGAAACACGTGTCTATCGCTGTCTATTCGATGCTACAATCGGCTGCCCAGAAACTTATCAATGCCAATACTTAGATGAATCATCGAATGGTAGTATCGAGAATAAGTTATTCGACTCATAGATGGGAGAAGGAAATATCACCGATTTTCAGCTCAAAAGTAGGGGTTCGACTTATACACGTGACCGATCTATACTTGAGTATACACAGTAGCCATTTTTTTGCCCCTCAACCTTAAATTTACGGGGGGCACCGCCCCCCGGAAGTCGGCGCGTATGCCTGGGAGTAAATTTCTTTGTTTTGGGGGGTGAGCTATCAATCAAAATATCCACATCAGCTGACAGGACAGAAAAATTGTGCCAGCTGTAGGTATTGTAGATATCATTTCACCACTTGACGGAGATAACTGGAGATGATCTCAATCAAAACTTGAAGGATGACATCATCAGCTGTCTTCAAAACTTGCAGGAGAAGTTTGAACGAGATATTTCCCCGAGATAAACACTGGCAGCATTTTAATGAAAATAGCGAGAAATCCTTTTGTATGTAAAGTGAAAGATGTTCCTAATGCAGGGTTGAGAAAAACCTGGGTTTTTTTAAAAAAGCCCAACTCGCATGTTTTTTTTTTAAAAAACCCGGGTTTTTTTGGGGTTTTATTTAAAAAAGATGCAAAAAAGGTAGATTTGTGCTTATTTCACCTCAAATACTACTTTTTACCAATGAAGTGCCTCACACTCACAGTACATGCTGGTATAACTCAATCAAATAATGCACTAGGGCTGTTTAACTATGAGGCCTTTTTGCATAAATGAGTTTTAGTGTAGTACAAAGTGGCATTACTTGATTTTTGTGTACAGAAATATCCGCTGTGTTTTCAATTTATCGTTGGAAATTTCCTTCACAATCACATCCTTAAGTCCTAATTTGAAGTTTGTTTCAAGTACTTTGGTTCATTTTTTCAATTTTCTGATAAAAATTGGACAAATATGATGCTTTGGGTTTTTTATGGGTTTTTTTAAAGTGGGTCTTTTAAAAAAAACACCAAGGTTTTTTTGGGTTGGGTAAAATATCGACAACCCTGTCTTAAAGCAATCCAAGAAGAATTTATAGAATTAACAAACGATTCTTTTGCAAAAGATGAGTTTCACTCTTGCAACCTAGAAAAATTTTGGGTTAAAATATAACATTGCTATCCAAGGGTAGGTATTCAAGCTCTGAATGTTCTGGTCAAGTTTTCTTCAACTTATCTAGATGCGAATGCCCTTCTCTGCATTGCTTACTATCAAATCTAAAGCACGAAACCAACTTCATGTTGAATCCGATATTTGTTGTGTATTATCTCCTACTTTACCAGACATTGAATAACTTGTTGCCAAAAAGCAATGGCAGCCATCGCATTGAATATAGGTAACTGATGGAATTTGTTACTTTCGTTTTTTAATAAATGAGTGAGTACCTCATTTTATCTATAGAGGGTAAATCTGATATTCATCTTTGTTAAAAGGGTAAAACATACAAAAAAGATCAAGAACCACTGATCTAGGTGAACGGTGTTGATGGCAATTTGTTAGAGGACAAAGACGAAAAATGAATATCGATTTTAATCAATACCTAATTCTCAGTTACCCATCACTTAATCAATTCTGACTTACTACTAAAAGCAATGTTGTGTGTGCTCGTAGTTAGCAGTAGTTTAGCGGTTAAGACTGATGTTTTAAATGCTTTTGTTATAAAAAATAGACGCTGATCAAAAGGTTATGTAACTGTGGCATCTCATTAAATAGAGGTGCTGAGTACTTGTTAGCAGTTTAGGACTTACAGCAATATATTTCTGACATTGACCATGTTGATAATTATTTGTTCAACTTTGCCTTAAAAAACTTGTCCTGGATCATATGCAGATGGAACATACACTGTTGGTATCATTCCACTTTGGGGGTCATGCAGAATTGCAGACACAATGACGGAGTTACACATTCACATTAGTACATATAAGTTGTTCACTATGGTTTATTATCATTTTAAAAAAATATATACATATAATGTTTTAGCCTTACAATAACTGATAATATAATACCATCATCGATACGACATCAGTTGATGCAATGATATAAAATCACGAAGAAAAATGTTAAAATATGGTATGACACACTATCGGGTTCACCTGGTTATGTTAAAGTAAGTGTAAACGCTAAAGCATGGGCTTGAGCCGAAGTACAGGAACTTGAAAATACTGCGAGATAAACTTTTGCACTGAATACTACCTGACGATAGCTGACAAACCAATTACTGAAATGATCCACTTGGGTTAGGTTAACTATTAACTAATTTAGATACGGTATGCTTTTTAATAAAATTAATAAATAACTGCAAAGAATTGCTCAAACCCAAACTTCTACTCAATCTCACCTAGTTCGAGTCGACCACTACCATGTTGGTTGGTTGGTCGATTTCCTCTCCTCCTTCTGCGAGCCCTTGCTGTTATGACGTCATCAGGTGAATCAACAATAATAATCTCTTGATTTCTACTGGATGAATCAGATGGGTGTCGTCTCCGCCTGCTAAAAGAAACCATCTCAAACTGATGGGTGATAAATACAACATTGAAATAGCCGAGTAAAACACAAACTGTTTTAGTGTTTTGTGGGATTCAACTAACACAAGAATCCATGAAAAACATAACCTACTTATGACAATGCAAATCTAAGTTATCACAGCAGCCAATCCATATAATTTCAAACTTATTGTAATTTAAACAAATGATCAAAAATTGTTTTTTACTATGATATAAGGTATGTATAGTATACCTGTTGGAGATAGGATTTGATGACGGCATAGATTCTACAATCTCAACAGTACCAACTGAATTATCAAAATCACTCATTGTAACACAGAAACTTTTTTTCATAAAGTGAGAATGGTATTTTAGCAAAATCAGTTTACCTGAACAGTGAACATGAAGATAATATGCCAGTTTGTGAAAAATGTAAGATATCATACAAGGTGAACAAAAAGTCCTTGGACTTTTTTTTCAATTTATGACTTAACACATTGAATGTCACATACATGCTCTAAAATTTAGGTTTAATTGTAAGGTCTAAAACGAGCCAAAGAGAAGCCATCATTCAGCACCATCGCGCAAGGAAAGCCAACTCTAGAGATCATCAAGCTCTTAAAAGTTGCCAAATTCACCGTTTACCATGTTGTGAATAGATTTAAGGAACTTGGTACAGCTGAAGATCATCCTAGGATTAGAAAACCTTGCACTGCTCAAACAAAAAAAGTGGTTAAGGCTGTCCAAAAAAGAATGAGGACAAACCAAAACAGATTCATCTGTCAAATGACTGAAGACATGAATGTGAGCAATGTTTCAACGAAAACCATCTTGAAAAAAGACCTTCACTTGTCTCCTAACAAGATGAAAGAACGACAGTTCCTTATACCTCTCCAAAAGCAAAAGAGACTTGAAAGAGTACAGCTTCTTCTCAGAGAACTGAAGGCAAGTATGGAAAGAGATCATTTTTTCACACAAAACATTCTTCACAATTATTGAAGCTCAGTTCAATAATCAGAATGATAAAATATATGCAAAGTCTTCAGCAGATATTAAAGATTTTATGAGAACAGTTTACCGCTGTCAAAAACCGTCTTCTGTCTTGGTGTGGGTCGCCATCTTAAAAACTTGAAAATATCCTTTGATTTTTGTGGAACAAGAGGTTAAAATCAATTCAAATCACTATAATATAAACGATATTTTGGTTCCAGGCCTTGAAGAGATGAAGAAACACTACAAAGGTCAGCCCTTTACATTTAAACTGGATGATGCATCATCCTACATCTCAAGAAAGACTCGGGGCTGGTGCTCATGTCAACTTGCAAAATTACCTGATTTGAATCCCATGGAGTTTTGCATATGGTCGCTATTGGAGGCAAAGGCCCGTTGCTCACCCAAGTGTTAATACTCCGAAGCAATCACTCTTGCGAGAATAGGCCAAAATACCCCATGATGAGCTATGTGCCTGGGTCAAAAACTTCCGACAAAGAATTGAGAGAGTTATCCTAGTGAACGGCCACATTGAAAATAAATAAATTTCTAGTACTGTAAGCTCTCATTGTGATACCTTTTTGATGAAATTTTATTTATTTTCTATTAATAAATCGTTTATAAGTTGGCCCAAGGATTTTTTGTTCACCCTGTAGTTACTCAAACACTCAATGCATGTATCGTAATATCCTCTTACATTTTATTCTTATCTTAGAAATACAAAAAACATAAATAAATGCAAAAAACAAACGAAGCCATGACCAAATAATTTAATACTTTTAAAAATATGTATCTTCTCAATGATTCTATTGACGAGAAAATACTCTTTATAAAAATCTAGTATTTGATCAATTCTTCTGTTCTTTTTCACAATGCAGGTAATTCACTATTATTGATATGTATGTCACCGGTAGATAAAAAGTACTAATACTAATACATATAATATATATCATTATGACATAAATTCTACAAGTTTTGATCAAAATGGTTAGATTCTTGTGATGTAATGAAAATTTATAGCTGTCATAGTATCTTCAAAATGGCATGGTCAATATATGCCTACAAAATTATTGCAAAGGATAAGTAAAGCCATTTTTACAGTAACTTAAATTATTGCCTGTACTTTACTGAACAAATTTTGTACGTTTGATCTGAAGCTTTGATTTACACTTTACAAGTTGTAATAAAATTTTTGCGATACGAGCCAGTTAGACAAATTATGAGAAGTCTTTACCCTTACATCAACTTACGTTTAGTCATCAACAGTTCAATAAATATCTTAAATTAATCATATAACATTATACACCAATGTATTCATGCATCACAGTAAGCATTGTGATGTCACTTTTATGTCTTGTGCAACACGAAGGTCTTTCTGTATAGTAATAATAAGACACTGGTCTACAAAAAAAGATTTTTTTTCTACTGTTTA
The DNA here is from genome assembly GCF_918807975.1 of Aplidium turbinatum. Lineage (NCBI taxonomy): Eukaryota > Metazoa > Chordata > Ascidiacea > Aplousobranchia > Polyclinidae > Aplidium > Aplidium turbinatum. Next base: position 15,212,607 of record NC_137480.1, on the reverse strand, counting down.
GACTTTGAAAACTGATTCAATGTAATTTTGGGGTACTGAAACCGATCTAAACTTAGATTTTTACTATCACATCAGATTTTGAGATATCATAACAACATACTTTATTTTCACCAAAGGTGAAACATTTGGCATTGCATTTACCACCAACACATGCAGTTCCATAGCGAAAGATTAGTGTTAAACAAGCCAAGTGGACAAGCATTGCCATAAGCCTGCTTAAATTAAAATTAAATCTTTGTTATTTTATGCAAAACATTGACGGAGGGGGGGTCAATTATACTTTTAGCTTGATATTACTGCTTTGTTAATAATGTTGCTTCCAAAACAAATTAGTATCAAAATTGTAGGTTTTAGATGTATTTCAGCTATTTATGCACCCCATGACCTGGATTTCTAGATGTAGCACAATGTGTATGTGTAATAAATGCAACGACAAACCTTCCACTTTTGGCAAAAGTAACAATTTGCTGTTATCATATCTCACAAACCTGACATGATAGGATAAATCTGAGGTCAGATTCGAATTCAGCACCCCAAAATTACTCTACATCAGTCATCAAAGTTCATAGAGCAAAAATCGTGTAGACCAGTGAATCAGTTGGCATGTCCAATGGCATGATCAGCATCAGCAACTTATGCAAATAAAATGGGGATCTCACTTTTCTTGTAGCTTTTCTGTGAGCAAGGGTTAAACAGGGAGGTTTGTTGAGCTCATTTCTCTTTTCGGTGTGCATGGATGATTAATCGGTGGCAATGAACAAAATTAAAGCTGGCTGTTTAATTGGTATATAATTCAATCAACAATCTTTTTTTGTTTGCTAATGATTTATGTTGTCTCTACCCAAGTGTTAATAGCATAAAAAGTACCCTCAAAGTATGTGAATAATGTGCTCAATCACATTACATAGTCTTTAATTGTGGCAAGTCCCTTGCAATGTAAGCTACTTTGCCACCAAAGGGCTCAAACTGAATATAATCTCTGTCTCTTTTTACTTCCAAACTTAATTTTGTTGACCGAATAAGTACTTAGATGTGCATTTAAGAAGTGAATTGCATGATGACTGTGATATCATTAAACAAGTTCATTCCTTATATTACTCTGCAAACAAATTAAGAGCTAGATTTTTTGGTGTTCTTACCTAGTCAAAGATACTTTACTTCAATCATATTGTATGCATATGTATGAAAGCCAACTTTGGAGTAAATTTTTGTGTTCTAGTATTCATTGTCTTCGAGTGCCGTATGATAATTTGTTTCATATTTTATATGGACTACCTCGTCACAAAAACATCAATGAGCTTCAAATCTTGTTGTACTACTGTACTACATATGAGGCCTTGATCAGAAACGTTTATCAAATTATCAAATAATTATTGCTCTTTTTACGTTTATCAAAAGCTGCAAAATCTCAGCTAAAAGTTTAATTTCGTTGCTGATGAAACCAGATTCTTTCTTATTGTCATCATTTTATAAGCACTATACAGCTACCGCAAAATGACTTCGGACCTTTTTACCAAAATTTACGCCAGGTTTGTAGCTGTGCGTTTTACATCAGATCATACCACTAACAATAAGCATTGTGACTAACAATGCGAAGATTGTGAAAAATGTGAAGAAGGTTATAATAATGCAATGTGACAAATTATTAAGAAAGGTCGATAGTTTTTTTTAAAAAATTTCATTGTATACAAAATGCTTGTTTTTCTTGAAAATTTAGAAAGGTCCAAAGTCATTTTGCGGTAGCTGTACATTGTACAAAAGAGCAATGTACCTTGTATAACCTTATTTTGAATGTGTCTACATGTTTATACTGGCATAGCCTATGTTTTATGGTGCATGCAAGTGAATTTGTTGAATTGTTCTCGAGTGCCCAGCTTTGTGCTAATAGCCAGGAAGAACGCTCCCTTCTTTACAAGGCTTTGTCGCACCTTTCCAGGGTTTTGTTGTTGAAAACTCTTGAAAAAAACTGGCCACCTTACTCCTTTTAGTGACAAATATGAAACTTTATCTTAATGAAAATGCTATCTTTTAATATCAAATGGTCAGAAATTAAGTACAGTGTGAGATAACCTCTATTCTCTATCTCTCTTCCCAAAGGTAAAGCTTTGTGGAAAACTTTTTGAAAAAGCAGAAATTATAGTATGCTCTTTCAAATCAAAAGTTTGTGTACTTGCTAGGTTATACATAATATGACATCATGATCATATACGTAACACATCTGTGTCCCATAGATCCACTTGGTTATGAACATTTGTCGAAAAACAGCAAGTTTGCAAACACATCCTTGCCCTAAAACAGGCAATTGTTTGCTTAGAAAGGAACTGAGCTGTAACTTGCACAGCCACAAAATCCAAAAACTTAAAAAAATAAAAACAAAGCATAGCCTTGTGAAGACGATAATACGCTACTTTTAAGATCAATAGGGTTGTTCTTAAAGATGCCTGGGTAGCTCAAGGTCAAAAGCCTAAATGGTTGGAATTGTCTGTTGGGGTGATTTGTCTGTTTTTCAGGCCAGTATTAAAAAAGTGCTTCATGAGTCAGTCTATTGGAGAATTGCTTTTAAAGTCAGTGCAATCGATATGAATGTGTCACTGTCAAACCAAAAATTTTAGTTATTGCTAGGTCTTTCCCATTTCAATGCATGAAAACTGAAACTTGTCTACTGTAAGAAAAAATTGCAATAAGAGTGTAGACCAGTGGTGACTTGTGGATAGTTTTAATGGATAGGCTAGCCTGCAAAAATGTTTTACAGTACATTCACCAATTTTACAAGAATAGGCTGCAGCCTTGCAGCCAATTAGGACGAGCTACCACTGGTATACCCCAGTGGTTTTCAATCTTTTTTTATACCACAATCCATTTCAGCTATCTAATGTAACCAAACAATCCCCTTCGAAAAAAACTGTTCATTTAGACATCTTATGTAGAGCATTTGCGTAAGCGCAATAAAAACATCCAAAACATAACTAAGATGCCACTCGATTGAAAAAATTCTTATCTATCAAGTTTATTAATACAAACGAAATCGGTTAATTGTATCAGTCCTTCACCAGACAATTTATATGATTATCCGATTGATACGTTTAACCAATATTCTCAAGAGGTTTATTATGATCAGGCATTATTTGGGCAGTTTTGTTAGGTTGTCATTTCCCATAGGTAAAGGTTGTCATTTATTTTAGTTTATTTTGTTCTTTTGTGGTTTGCGGTTGACCATAATTTTCTGGTAGCCCTGTTGAAGCCTGAGAGAGCTTTTGTTTGGTCCATGCCGTGAAAATGCTATCGGTGAAGGTGGGGACACCTTAGTTAGACCAATTTTTGAAGTTCCAGTTACGAAGTTTATTGCACCCAAAATCTCGATAAGTGACCAAAACAAATTATTTTCTGGGGGATAGGGTTGCAAAATTCCTGGGAATTTTCAGAGCTGAAACTTTCCATGGAAAATTTGGGAATTAACGAAAATTTTTGAGATTTTTTGAGAATTTTCGGAAATTTTCAAAACAATCTTAATTTGATGTTGAAACAGGAAAATAATGGCCTTATACTGTTTAGAATAAAAGTACTATGTATAACTAAAATACTTAAGAACATACAAACATATGGTTTAGTTTAACAGCTCCAAAAATTAATCATCACCAATCTGTTTTTTTACACAGAAAAACAATACTGAGTCAGTTACAAAGTCATTGTTCTAGTTGCTGCCAGTTAGCATCTCCTCCTGCTCGGCTTCTTCAGATGATGTAGTAATGACTGTTCTTGCAGCGTCATTAACTTTAGAGTCAACTTCAACTTGAGTTGACTTGTCTTCACACAGCCTAAACAATGCCAAGTTTGACCTGGCTCTGGGCCAGGGTTGTCAGACAGCTTTTGAGAAAAAGAGCCAAACAATGTCGAAAAAAGGGCCAAACTGGGTAAAAAAGAGCCAAATTGTTCAATAATGTTAATAACGTTGCTAATAAAACACAATAACGTTAACAACTTCAATAACATTACAACATCACAATCTACAAGAACAATTCCAAATCTTCCACTTCTACACTTTATAGTGTTTCCACTCGAATCTTTGACATTGGCATAAACATTGTCAGCTAAACACTGTCTAAAAATTCGTAATAACACTTTTCAGTGAGGGTTGAACGGATAGTTGTAAAAGCTTGATATCCGGATAACGGATATATACGGATATTTAGCAATTTTATTAACCGGATATTGGAAGGAACACTGAAAGCTACCCTGTCGCAGCATACCGTATCTAGTCTTTTAACCACTAAAATACACATGTTATCTTACGGAATGGCCCGTTTCGGTGAGTCCGATTCGGTGAGTCCGATTCGGTGAGTCCGATCCCTTAACGGGGGATTTTTTCATTTTTTTTTTAAATTATCGGGTACCGTAGCCTAATTATCATTGCCGTTTTAGGGTTAAGGTTAGGGGTTAGAGGTTAGGAACTCACCGAATAGTAGCAGACCATTATCTTACAAGCAACTCAGTTACAAGTTAATGGTTCAACTCTGTTTCATTTTTACACAATAAAACGAAAACTATCGAATGCTTATTTTTTCTGTAACGCATTTCGAATAAAGCACAACGCATCAATAGTTGAATCGTTTCGACGAGACCGGAGTTTTGTAGCAAAAACCCGCATGCACTGAATGCTCTTTCTGCTTCTACACAAGTGGACTGAATGGTAGGCCTAAGGAGCGCTTCATAAACAATTTGAAGATTGGCTGGCCGTTTCGCTGTTGCTTCATAGACTTCACATTCTTTTCGGATTGTCCTTCTGCTAAGTTCTATGGTATTGCTGGATTTGGAAGGTGGAGTTGCAGTCGTCGTCGTTCGTATGAAGCAGAAAGTTTGTGGTCAGCCGAATGGAAGGACTTGGAGCCAACTTTTCGTCAAGTCATCTAGTGTACGGAGGCCTGTTATTCCATTGGGAGGGGAATAGATGGGACACCCAAAGATAATGTGGTTAGCTGTTTGCTCCGTCGCACCGCACTGACAAGCAGCAGAGTCCCTTATGCCCCAGCGTGTCAAGCAAGCATTGAAGCGGCCAACTCCCGTTCTTATTCGGTTCAGTGTCACCCACTCCCTTCTCTGAAGCTCAGAACCAAGTGGGAGTGAAGAGGCAGGAGAGACATCGAGTTGCAGTGGCAGCAACAGATGCTGACATGATGGCTTGCTCTAGTTGTTCCTTCAAAGATGTAGGCCCTCTTTCTACCCTTGCAGAAGTAGTTGATACCAAGTTGCTTTCATCTTCTACTCTAGGTTCAGGATCTCTTGCAACCTCTCCAAGTAACCTTTGCAACAGGGTTGCTGCGAGAGCGTAGCCTATACCTTGCTTCTTTTTCCGAATTCACCAAACATGTCAAGTTTATCATCCATCAAAAATCTGGGATCATGCAGGATTTCAAAATTGCAAAAGAGGCGTAAAACACTCAACACACAGTAATATTTTTACTTTTTTATTACACGATTTACCGACATAAAACTATCCGGATATCAGATAGGTGAAAATGCCTTGGTTAGCCGGTTAAGTGATATCCGGATATTTCAACTCTATTTTCAGTCTCAATTTCCGAAAGACATTTATTTAAATAGCTAGTTTGATATTATGTGCCAACTGCTTCCAAAAAGAGCCAAATATTGAAAACAATAAGGGCCAAGGGGCCAAACAAGTTTTTTGGGGGCCAACTACCTCTAAAAAGGGCCAATCTGGCAAGCCTGGCTCTGGCTGATACTAGTTTTTCCGCCCTTTCATTTGCGAGCCTATTGCAGACCTTGGTGTGAGTGTTCCCAAATATGATCAGTATTTTTTTTAAATATTGAAAAAGTATGCATAAGCCTCATTCTTGATTAACACCAAATTAGTGTTTATAATAATTCAAGAAAATAAAAAATGCTTAAAATAGGTTTTTGATATTTTTTCTAATTGATGAAATATTTAGCAAATGTTTTAAATATAATAAATGCCAAATGAAAATTCCCAATATTCCCGGGTCCTTCAAAATTTCCGCAAAGTTTCCAGGAAAGTTTCCAAAATTCCCGGAAACTTTCCACCCATTCACAACCCTACTGGGAGACAAGCCCCCATACCCCTTTCAAGCTTTACTTTTTAGGACATTTAGTTTTGCATTGTTCAGTTATCTTGTAAACTTTGCTTTGTTAAAACTTTTTATCTTTTTAAACTCTGGTCTGCCGACAACTAGCCTACTACATTGTATTGTTTTCTAAAAATCTTAGAGTGCCAATGGAATCCGTGCCAATGGGCATAGATTTGCTAAAATGATGAATGTAATTTTCTTTCTTCATTGAAAGCACTTGTGGCCCTAAACGCTTTCTTGTCTTATTTTTAACCGCCATCACTAAACATACCGGTAGGGGCGCACTCAGAGTGGATTTTGAGGGAAGGCTAAGATGGTGCTCACACAGTCCTGCCTCTACGCCAAGTTGTGGACGAGGAAACGTTGACTTAATTTACTTTGTACGGTATTAGAAATGTTTTCTATGCGTTCCCTGCAACTTATGATTGGTGCAATGGTTCATATGTCTTACAAAACTTTTTATGTGTAAGTGCCTATAAGGTTTGATGGGTTCCTGGAGCAGTTTTGCCAGACTCCAATTTGCTCACTACACCATTTCCATCTCCAAATTACGCCATTTCACGTAGAATTACACCAACGCCCTAAATTTTCTCCTAACAATAGAAAAGTAACAGTAGTAGAAAAGTAGAAAAGTAATAGGAACAACAAAAATCACACAGTTAAGGTAGGTACAACAGAGCCAATACAGCAGTGGTTCCCAACCTTTTGGTTGTCACGGACCCCTTTAGACAAATTATTAATTCTGCGGACCCCTACCTAAATTTTGCCTCAACTACTGTACTGTGTCATATTGTATTGCCGCTATGACTCCTGCGGCAAATATCAGGTTAAACAGTTGCTCAAATAAGAAAATGATTAAATTGTTCAAGAAATGCCAGCAGTATTTGAATATTAAGGTGACCCAAAGTGCCATGCCGAAACTTTTTCAACGTAAGCAAATTTAATGAGAGAGTTGTTGTTGCCTTACCTGAACTAAACGACTGAACTGTGGTTGAGTTTTTGACAATGCAACACGCATGTCATCTTCAACGTCCAGGCGATTTCGATGTTTAGTTTTTATTGTAACAAGAGCTGAGAATTGTAAAGAAAGGGGCGTTCTTCCCGGCTATCAGCACAAGGCTGAGCACTCACTAGTACAGCGAGCAGTTGCGATTTTGATGTTTAGTTTTGATTGTAACAAGAGCTAAGAATTGTTTGTTTGTTTGTTTATCTTTATCCTGCATTGCGGGAAAGCGGACTTGAGCGCTATGCATCGGTGTACGCCTTCCGACATACACCTGACCCACGCTGCAGCCGACGGCAATGTCTGTTTCCGGTTGTCTACTTTACTTATGACTTAAATTTGGTACTACCCATTACTCGAAATCGATCACTAGGTAGAGGCAATTATCGTAAAGTTTCTTGCCCAGAGAAACAACAGCAAGCGCGGGTGGCTGGAGTCGAACATGCAGGCTCTCGACTGCGAGCCCAACGCGCTAACCACTAACCACTCGGCGTTCTTCCCGGCTATCAGCACAAGGCTGAGCACTCACTAGTACAGCGAGCAGTTGCGATTCGCTAACCATAACGGTGTAGCTTCCATGTAACAAAACAATAATCGCTTGCTTTGCCAAGAATGGGTAGGTTTGCAGTTGTGAGCACCAAAATTTTTCCACAGTTTTTGAATGAAATTCGGTGCTCTTCCACAAGACGCCCTGTTGGTCAACCAGACAAAATGATGACGTCACACATTGGAATGGACTATTATGAAGGAGGAAGTGCGGGGTGGAAATCAGAAGGAAATTGTCTCCCATTCATTCATTTCTTGTTCAATTTCAACAAATTTGCTATTGTTGGAAAGCACAAGCATAGATCTAACCAACTAAATTAATACCAAGTCCTAAAATACTACTAGCTCCATCTGGTGGCCACCTAAACTTGACCAAATTCAAACCATCACCAAAACTTCATTTTAAATGATAAACAATCTAAATCAAATCTAATTAAAAGAACATGTTACTGTTTATTGAAGTGCTAACTTTCATTGTTATATCTTATTGAATATGCGCGCAATCGTTGTTCGAAGACAGCCCCCCAACGAAGCTTTTGCCCTATGCATTTCAATGGCGAATCGATCGTCTTCCAGTTCACGCCCTGCATGTTCACGATAATTAATTGTCTCCCATTTATTCATTTCTTGCTCAATTTCAACAGATTTAGTATCGTTGAAAAGCACAAGCATAGATCTAACCAACTAAATTAATACCAAGTCCCAAAATACTACTAGCTCCATCTGGTGGCCACCTAAACTTGACCAAATTCAAACCATCACCAAAACTTCATTTTAAATGATAAACAATCTAAATCAAATCTAATTAAAAGAACATGTTACTGTTTATTGAAGTGCTAACTTTCATTGTTATATCTTATTCAATATGCGCGCAATCGTTGTTCGAAGACAGCCCCCTAACGAAGATTTTGCCCAATGCATTTCAATGGCGAATCGATCGTCTTCCAATTCACGCCCTGCATGATCACGATAATTAATTGTCTCCCATTTATTCATTTCTTGCTCAATTTTAACAGATTTGCTATCGTTAAAAAGCACAAGCATAGATCTAACCAACTAAATTAATACCAAGTCCCAAAATACTACTAGCTCCATCTGGTGGCCACCTAAACTTGACCAAATTCAAACCATTATCAAAAGTTTATTTGCAATGATAAAAACATTAAACGACAACCAATTAAAAGAACTTGTTACTGTTTATTGAAGTGATAACTTTCATTTTTATACCTTATTTAATATATGAGCAATCGTTGTTCGAAGACAGCCCCCCAACGAAGCTTTTGCCCAATGCATTTCAATGGCGAATCGATCCTCTTCCAGTTCACGCCCTGCGTGATCAATGGTGAATCGATCGTCTTCCAGTTCACGCCCTGCATGTTCACGATAATTAATTGTCTCCCATTTATTCATTTCTTGCTCAATTTCAACAGATTTGCTATCGTTGAAAAGCACAAGCAGGGATCTAACCAACTAAGTTATAACCAAGTCCCAAAATACTACTAGCTCCATCTGGTGGCCACCTAAACTTGACCAAAATCAAACCATTATCAAAAGTTTATTTGCAATGATAAAAACATTAAACGACAACCAATTAAAAGAACATGTTACTGTTTATTGAAGTGCTAACTTTCATTTTTATACCTTAATTAATATATGAGCAATCGTTGTTCGAAGACAGTCCCCCAACGAAGCTTTTGCCCAATGCATCTCAATGGCGAATCGTTCGTCTTCCAGTTCACGCCCTGCGTGATCAATAGCGAATCGATCGTCTTCCAGTTCAAGCCCTGCATGTTCACGATAATTAATTGTCTCCCATTCATTCATTTTTTGCTCAATTTCAACAGATTTGCTATCGTTGAAAAGCACAAGCATAGATCTAACCAACTAAGTTAATACCAAGTCCCAAAATGCTAATAGCTCCATCTAGTGGCCACCTAAACTTGACCACATGCAAACCATCACCAAAACTTCATTTTAAATGATAAACAATCTAAATTAAATCCAATTAAAAGAACATGTTACTGTTTATTGAAGTGCTAACTTTCATTTTTGTATCTTATTCAATATGCGCGCAATCGTTGTTCGAAGACAGCCCCCCAACGAAGCTTTTGCCCAATGCATTTCAATGGCGAATCGATCGTCTTCCAGTTCACGCCCTGCATGTTCACGATAATTAATTGTCTCCCATTTATTCATTTTTTGCTCAATTTCAACAGATTTGCTATCGTTAAAAAGCACAAGCATAGATCTAACCAACTAAATTAATACCAAGTCCCAAAATACTACTAGCTCCATCTGGTGGCCACCTAAACTTGACCAAATTCAAACCATTATCAAAAGTTTATTTGGAAGGATAGGAACATTAAACGACAGCCATTTAAAAGAACATGTTACTGTTTATTGAAGTGCTAACTTTCATTGTTATATCTTATTCAATATGCGCGCAATCGTTGTTCGAAGACAGCCCCCCAACGAAGCTTTTGCCCAATGCATTTCAATAGCGAATCGATCCTCTTCCAGTTCACGCCCTGCATGTTCACGATAATTAATTGTCTCCCATTTATTCATTTTTTGCTCAATTTCAACAGATTTGCTATCGTTAAAAAGCACAAGCATAGATCTAACCAACTAAATTAATACCAAGTCCCAAAATACTACTAGCTCCATCTGGTGGCCACCTAAACTTGACCAAATTCAAACCATCACCAAAACTTCATTTTAAATGATAAACAATCTAAATTAAATTCAATTAAAAGAACATGTTACTGTTGATTGAAGTGATAACTTTCATTGTTATATCTTATTTAATATGCGCGCAATCGTTGTTCGAAGACAGCCCCCCAACGAAGATTTTGCCCAATGCATTTCAATCGCGAATCGATCCTCTTCCAGTTCACGCCCTGCGTGTTCACGATAATTAATTGTCTCCCACTTATTCATTTCTTGCTCAATTTCAACAGATTTGCTATCGTTGAAAAGCACAAGCATAGATCTAACCAACTAAATTAATACTAAGTCCCAAAATACTACTAGCTCCATCTGGTGGCCACCTAAACTTGACCAAATTCAAACCATTATCAAAAGTTTATTTGCAATGATAAAAACATTAAACGACAAACAATTAAAAGAACATGTTACTGTTTATTGAAGTGATAACTTTCATTTTTATACCTTATTTAATATATGAGCAATCGTTGTTCGAAGACAGCCCCCCAACGAAGCTTTTGCCCAATGCATTTCAATGGCGAATCGATCCTCTTCCAGTTCACGCCCTGCGTGATCAATGGTGAATCGATCGTCTTCCAGTTCACGCCCTGCATGTTCACGATAATTAATTGTCTCCCATTTATTCATTTCTTGCTCAATTTCAACAGATTTGCTATCGTTGAAAAGCACAAGCAGGGATCTAACCAACTAAGTTATAACCAAGTCCCAAAATACTACTAGCTCCATCTAGTGGCCACCTAAACTTGACCACATGCAAACCATCACCAAAACTTCATTTTAAATGATAAACAATCTAAATTAAATCCAATTAAAAGAACATGTTACTGTTTATTGAAGTGCTAACTTTCATTTTTGTATCTTATTCAATATGCGCGCAATCGTTGTTCGAAGACAGCCCCCCAACGAAGCTTTTGCCCAATGCATTTCAATGGCGAATCGATCGTCTTCCAGTTCACGCCCTGCATGTTCACGATAATTAATTGTCTCCCATTTATTCATTTTTTGCTCAATTTCAACAGATTTGCTATCGTTAAAAAGCACAAGCATAGATCTAACCAACTAAATTAATACCAAGTCCCAAAATACTACTAGCTCCATCTGGTGGCCACCTAAACTTGACCAAATTCAAACCATTATCAAAAGTTTATTTGGAAGGATAGGAACATTAAACGACAGCCATTTAAAAGAACATGTTACTGTTTATTGAAGTGCTAACTTTCATTTTTGTATCTTATTCAATATGCGCGCAATCGTTGTTCGAAGACAGCCCCCCAACGAAGCTTTTGCCCAATGCATTTCAATAGCGAATCGATCCTCTTCCAGTTCACGCCCTGCATGTTCACGATAATTAATTGTCTCCCATTTATTCATTTTTTGCTCAATTTCAACAGATTTGCTATCGTTAAAAAGCACAAGCATAGATCTAACCAACTAAATTAATACCAAGTCCCAAAATACTACTAGCTCCATCTGGTGGCCACCTAAACTTGACCAAATTCAAACCATCACCAAAACTTCATTTTAAATGATAAACAATCTAAATCAAATCCAATTAAAAGAACATGTTACTGTTTATTAAAGTGCTAACTTTCATTGTTATATCTTATTTAATATGCGCGCAATTGTTGTTCGAAGACAGCCCCCCAACGAAGCTTTTGCCCAATGCATTTCAATGGCGAATCGATCGTCTTCCAGTTCACGCCCTGCATGTTCACGATAATTAATTGTCTCCCATTTATTCATTTCTTGCTCAATTTCAACAGATTTGCTATCGTTGAAAAGCACAAGCATAGATCTAACCAACTAAATTAATACCAAGTCCCAAAATACTACTAGCTCCATCTGGTGGCCACCTAAACTTGACCAAATTCAAACCATCACCAAAACTTCATTTTAAATGATAAACAATCTAAATCAAATCTAATTAAAAGAACATGTTACTGTTTATTGAAGTGCTAACTTTCATTGTTATATCTTATTTAATATGCGCGCAATCGTTGTTCGAAGACAGCCCCCTAACGAAGCTTTTGCCCAATGCATTTCAATGGCGAATCGATCGTCTTCCAATTCACGCCCTGCATGATCACGATAATTAATTGTCTCCCATTTATTCATTTCTTGCTCAATTTTAACAGATTTGCTATCGTTAAAAAGCACAAGCATAGATCTAACCAACTAAATTAATACCAAGTCCCAAAATACTACTAGCTCCATCTGGTGGCCACCTAAACTTGACCAAATTCAAACCATTATCAAAAGTTTATTTGCAATGATAAAAACATTAAACGACAACCAATTAAAAGAACTTGTTACTGTTTATTGAAGTGATAACTTTCATTTTTATACCTTATTTAATATATGAGCAATCGTTGTTCGAAGACAGCCCCCCAACGAAGCTTTTGCCCAATGCATTTCAATGGCGAATCGATCCTCTTCCAGTTCACGCCCTGCGTGATCAATGGTGAATCGATCGTCTTCCAGTTCACGCCCTGCATGTTCACGATAATTAATTGTCTCCCATTTATTCATTTCTTGCTCAATTTCAACAGATTTGCTATCGTTGAAAAGCACAAGCAGGGATCTAACCAACTAAGTTATAACCAAGTCCCAAAATACTACTAGCTCCATCTGGTGGCCACCTAAACTTGACCAAAATCAAACCATTATCAAAAGTTTATTTGCAATGATAAAAACATTAAACGACAACCAATTAAAAGAACATGTTACTGTTTATTGAAGTGCTAACTTTCATTTTTATACCTTAATTAATATATGAGCAATCGTTGTTCGAAGACAGTCCCCCAACGAAGCTTTTGCCCAATGCATTTCAATGGCGAATCGTTCGTCTTCCAGTTCACGCCCTGCGTGATCAATAGCGAATCGATCGTCTTCCAGTTCAAGCCCTGCATGTTCACGATAATTAATTGTCTCCCATTCATTCATTTTTTGCTCAATTTCAACAGATTTGCTATCGTTGAAAAGCACAAGCATAGATCTAACCAACTAAGTTAATACCAAGTCCCAAAATGCTAATAGCTCCATCTAGTGGCCACCTAAACTTGACCACATGCAAACCATCACCAAAACTTCATTTTAAATGATAAACAATCTAAATTAAATCCAATTAAAAGAACATGTTACTGTTTATTGAAGTGCTAACTTTCATTTTTGTATCTTATTCAATATGCGCGCAATCGTTGTTCGAAGACAGCCCCCCAACGAAGCTTTTGCCCAATGCATTTCAATGGCGAATCGATCGTCTTCCAGTTCACGCCCTGCATGTTCACGATAATTAATTGTCTCCCATTTATTCATTTTTTGCTCAATTTCAACAGATTTGCTATCGTTAAAAAGCACAAGCATAGATCTAACCAACTAAATTAATACCAAGTCCCAAAATACTACTAGCTCCATCTGGTGGCCACCTAAACTTGACCAAATTCAAACCATTATCAAAAGTTTATTTGGAAGGATAGGAACATTAAACGACAGCCATTTAAAAGAACATGTTACTGTTTATTGAAGTGCTAACTTTCATTGTTATATCTTATTCAATATGCGCGCAATCGTTGTTCGAAGACAGCCCCCCAACGAAGCTTTTGCCCAATGCATTTCAATAGCGAATCGATCCTCTTCCAGTTCACGCCCTGCATGTTCACGATAATTAATTGTCTCCCATTTATTCATTTTTTGCTCAATTTCAACAGATTTGCTATCGTTAAAAAGCACAAGCATAGATCTAACCAACTAAATTAATACCAAGTCCCAAAATACTACTAGCTCCATCTGGTGGCCACCTAAACTTGACCAAATTCAAACCATCACCAAAACTTCATTTTAAATGATAAACAATCTAAATTAAATTCAATTAAAAGAACATGTTACTGTTGATTGAAGTGATAACTTTCATTGTTATATCTTATTTAATATGCGCGCAATCGTTGTTCGAAGACAGCCCCCCAACGAAGATTTTGCCCAATGCATTTCAATCGCGAATCGATCCTCTTCCAGTTCACGCCCTGCGTGTTCACGATAATTAATTGTCTCCCACTTATTCATTTCTTGCTCAATTTCAACAGATTTGCTATCGTTGAAAAGCACAAGCATAGATCTAACCAACTAAATTAATACTAAGTCCCAAAATACTACTAGCTCCATCTGGTGGCCACCTAAACTTGACCAAATTCAAACCATTATCAAAAGTTTATTTGCAATGATAAAAACATTAAACGACAAACAATTAAAAGAACATGTTACTGTTTATTGAAGTGATAACTTTCATTTTTATACCTTATTTAATATATGAGCAATCGTTGTTCGAAGACAGCCCCCCAACGAAGCTTTTGCCCAATGCATTTCAATGGCGAATCGATCCTCTTCCAGTTCACGCCCTGCGTGATCAATGGTGAATCGATCGTCTTCCAGTTCACGCCCTGCATGTTCACGATAATTAATTGTCTCCCATTTATTCATTTCTTGCTCAATTTCAACAGATTTGCTATCGTTGAAAAGCACAAGCAGGGATCTAACCAACTAAGTTATAACCAAGTCCCAAAATACTACTAGCTCCATCTAGTGGCCACCTAAACTTGACCACATGCAAACCATCACCAAAACTTCATTTTAAATGATAAACAATCTAAATTAAATCCAATTAAAAGAACATGTTACTGTTTATTGAAGTGCTAACTTTCATTTTTGTATCTTATTCAATATGCGCGCAATCGTTGTTCGAAGACAGCCCCCCAACGAAGCTTTTGCCCAATGCATTTCAATGGCGAATCGATCGTCTTCCAGTTCACGCCCTGCATGTTCACGATAATTAATTGTCTCCCATTTATTCATTTTTTGCTCAATTTCAACAGATTTGCTATCGTTAAAAAGCACAAGCATAGATCTAACCAACTAAATTAATACCAAGTCCCAAAATACTACTAGCTCCATCTGGTGGCCACCTAAACTTGACCAAATTCAAACCATTATCAAAAGTTTATTTGGAAGGATAGGAACATTAAACGACAGCCATTTAAAAGAACATGTTACTGTTTATTGAAGTGCTAACTTTCATTTTTGTATCTTATTCAATATGCGCGCAATCGTTGTTCGAAGACAGCCCCCCAACGAAGCTTTTGCCCAATGCATTTCAATAGCGAATCGATCCTCTTCCAGTTCACGCCCTGCATGTTCACGATAATTAATTGTCTCCCATTTATTCATTTTTTGCTCAATTTCAACAGATTTGCTATCGTTAAAAAGCACAAGCATAGATCTAACCAACTAAATTAATACCAAGTCCCAAAATACTACTAGCTCCATCTGGTGGCCACCTAAACTTGACCAAATTCAAACCATCACCAAAACTTCATTTTAAATGATAAACAATCTAAATCAAATCCAATTAAAAGAACATGTTACTGTTTATTAAAGTGCTAACTTTCATTGTTATATCTTATTTAATATGCGCGCAATTGTTGTTCGAAGACAGCCCCCCAACGAAGCTTTTGCCCAATGCATTTCAATGGCGAATCGATCGTCTTCCAGTTCACGCCCTGCATGTTCACGATAATTAATTGTCTCCCATTTATTCATTTCTTGCTCAATTTCAACAGATTTGCTATCGTTGAAAAGCACAAGCATAGATCTAACCAACTAAATTAATACCAAGTCCCAAAATACTACTAGCTCCATCTGGTGGCCACCTAAACTTGACCAAATTCAAACCATCACCAAAACTTCATTTTAAATGATAAACAATCTAAATTAAATCCAATTAAAAGAACATGTTACTGTTGATTGAAGTGCTAACTTTCATTGTTATATCTTATTTAATATGCGCGCAATCGTTGTTCGAAGACAGCCCCCCAACGAAGATTTTGCCCAATGCATTTCAATCGCGAATCGATCCTCTTCCAGTTCACGCCCTGCGTGTTCACGATAATTAATTGTCTCCCACTTATTCATTTTTTGCTCAATTTCAACAGATTTGCTATCGTTAAAAAGCACAAGCATAGATCTAACCAACTAAATTAATACCAAGTCCCAAAATACTACTAGCTCCATCTGGTGGCCACCTAAACTTGACCAAATTCAAACCATTATCAAAAGTTTATTTGGAAGGATAGGAACATTGAACGACAGCCATTTAAAAGAACATGTTACTGTTTATTGAAGTGATAACTTTCATTTTTGTATCTTATTCAATATGCGCGCAATCGTTGTTCGAAGACAGCCCCCCAACAAAGCTTTTGCCCAATGCATTTCAATAGCGAATCGATCCTCTTCCAGTTCACGCCCTGCATGTTCACGATAATTAATGCATTGATGGAAAACTGCATCAAACAATTAAATAATTAAATAATTAATGGAATAATCAAATAATTAATGGAAAACTGCATTGACCAAGTTCCGTTACCAGCGCAACTCTTCTACTAACTTTAAATATGCATCGATATCCAAGCTTGATAGGCTATCATGTGATTGAACGAGTAAAAGGAGGAGACAACTTGACAAAAATATAAAACAAATTGCACTGCTTTAGGGTGGACGCGTGACTAAGCTCCCCTTTGGCCTGATACTGAGTAGGTCATGAAATTGTTTCAGCTCCAGATCACGTAACTTACTTAATGTGAATTGAGATCAATGGACTTATTTCTGTGGGCCTGTGGCTGCAGCCTTTTTACATCTCGCCTTGATCCTGCAACAAGTTGTGATATCACATTTTTATGGCGAATGTTTCAGCAAGCATTTGAAATTGTAACAATTTCATCAGCCGTTCCTACATATGTTTCGTGTAGACCTGCAGAACAACAACATCACTTCGGAAAGGCTCCTTCTTCGAAAAATCTCATTTAGATCTCAAAACGGGAATCAAATTAATTTTTCATTGGGCAAAAGACGCTTTACCGCAAAGAGGAATTCAGGAGTACACGAAAGTTGGTCATACAACAATTGTGCAATGGATGGCGTTTCTACGCGAGGTTTGTCAGTTAATGTAGCTTTTACATGTTTCCCATTGCAAGGACGTGATCTCAATAGCAATAATGTGTAAACAGGGGCGCCGGAAGCGGGGGGGCAGGGGGGCAGATGCTTCCCTTGCCCTCAATTTTTCTGCAGATGGAGGGACAGGGGGGCAATGGCGCCCTTTTAAATTCATGTAAGCTACTGCACATATTGCAATATAACAATTTCTGCTATTCGCTTTTAGCCTAATTATAATCTTTCATTTTTGCCTTAAAATAATATAGCCTATACGGCACAAAATTTTGCAACACAGTTAAGAGGTCTTAAAACTCTTTTTTTTTCCGAAAGCCATCGTGGCCTATCGGGAGCACCTTCTCGGCGGCCAAATCTGCGTGCTTGGAGGCCAAAATACAAAATAAAAATAACGATAGCACAAGTAAATAGAATTAAACTTGAAACAATGCAAAAATGATCACTTAGCGTTGTTGAAGTCTGGGCCTGGGCGACGTCCTAAAATTGAATCGTTGCACCACGTAATAACTGCTTTATCGGGATTGTAATCCAGTACTGCGGGACCATCTAACGACACTGGCACGAGTGTCTCCAATGTGGCTGATTATAAAGAAGTTCGCCACTCCCCTAGAATTCAGTTTAGCAACGAAAAGCAACGTTCAACATGTGTTGACGATGACGGCAAGGTAATAAAATAAGTATTTCAATGATCTGAAGGACATTACTAAAAGAAGCATAATTTTTGCAAAATATGATCAAAAAATGTTTCCACTCGGATGTCAACTAACCTAGTTCTCCTTCTTAACTAATCTAGTTCTCCTTTTTAATGTCCGACAACATTGAATCGACATAAAAACGACAATTATTGCCAGCCGATGTAGGCTAAATTAGCACTTCGGATTAAGACTGTGTTAAAATAAGCGTCTGGAATTACAATCAAGACTTACAACGCTGGTGACCGCAGATGGATATATTCCATCAATAACAAATATTCCCGCACTAGTGCAACAGTGGCGATTATGACGCGCTGACCTAATTTTGCGTAACTCTTTGATACTACATATTTTCGACAGTTAATCCACGATCATTCTATTGCGAAATTAAATAATTGGCTAAAAAAAACCGGCGGCCAAACTTGGCCGACCGAGGAGGTAGCACCGGCGGTCATTCAAGCACTACTTAGCGGCCATGGCCGCAGGCTGCTTTGAAGCTTGACAGTAGGTTACATCATTATAACATAGCATGATGCCCTTCTTTGTAGCCTACACCGGACACTCGTAGGCTATCATTAGCCTACTCAATACATAGTGAGCTGATAGATTAGCATTGTCGCTATATCTTATCTTAAAACTTGAAAAAAAATTGGCCTTTTAGTGAACAAAAGTGCCCTTTTTTCGTAATCTTGCACCCCCAGTCAAAAATCGTTCCGGTGCCCCTGTGTGTAAAGCAGCGTTTCTCAACCTGGGGGTCGCAAAGGTCATTTCACGGGGTTCGCAAAGATATTCATAAAAGATTTTCGAAATCGCAAAGAATCCTGGAAAAGTGAAAAATCTTTGCAGCAATCACTTTAGTACACAATAATGTACCGTAGTCGATTGTTGTAGAAAAATTAAATCTTCGTGTTTTTTAATAGTTGCACTGAGGTCTCCACAGGGCCTCTGAAAGAAATTTTCTGTAGGGGTACGAAGAGTCATTCCGGGCCCCCTTTGTCTTTGGCAAAGCGCGTGATTTTGCTTAGGCGTATTACACACCATACAACATTTTACTGCAAAATTGGTCATCTGTGCGCAATAATAGCATCAGGCTGCAATAAAACTATTATTTAGTGTTTTGTGTTGTACATAGCCTATCATGTGATCTGTTCCTCGCCAATTATTCCTCGCCAATTGCGTAAGCTATCCTGCATTGAATTCGTGTGTCAGTTGTTGATGCCGGTGCTGTTGAGAGGTGTCGCTTGTAGCTTACAGCTTTAATGCAAAATTTTCAAATTCATTCATTTATTTCTCTTAGATGTAGCCTATAATTAGTCCTGATGAGGACACTATGATTTGGTGTCGAAAACGTTGGATTTAGTAGTTTTTTCTTGTTTTTTTGTGTGTTTAATAAAAAATGTTAAATCCACTAACGTTACTGAGTGTTATATGTATCTGCGGTACAACAAGTCAAGCTCTCTACCAAGGCTCAAACGTAACATCTTGTCAAAACATCATCAAATTAATCGTCTGACCAATAAGCTTTCTTCATTAACTTTTGTATTCACCACATGCCTAGCAGAGGTGAACGAAGTTACTTTTTTTTGACTCGGTTCCGTTCCTGCTCCGAAAGTATTCACTTCGGCTCTTGCTCCAACTTCTAAATTCATTTTGAAGTGAAATAAGCGTGAAACTACCTTTTTCAAATAATTTTAAAAAAACACAAAAAAGCCCAAAAACACCCGAGCTTTTTAAGAAAAGCCCGAGTTTTTCTCAACCCTGCTTTTGCTTCCCTATGTCCTAACCGAACAGGAGAAAAACCAACTTTTACGATTTAATTTTGGGTGCTTTAAAATGGAACATTTTTGCACGTAAAGCATTAAATCACCACTTTGGGCCCCTAATTTGCGCGCAATGCACTCAATTACTTCTCCGGGCCTTTTTGCTACATTACGGGCCCCCCAGGACTAAATGATAACAACTTTTATGCTTGAATTTAGTCGTTTAGGGTGGTTTTAACCATCATGTTTTCGCGTAAAGTATAAAATCACAATTTTGGGCCTCCCAACAATCACAGGCCTGGGCCCTCAAGGGTACGCCGTACCCTCAGTATCCCCCTCTCATAGGCCCTGGGTCTCCAAGCAAAACATTCAAACACAAACGGTTTTGGAACTACAAACATTCGTGCTTGTACGAAAAGCATAGGCTACTATGTGGCTTCATGCCACACCATCACTATTGATGAACACGAATATTTGCCATTTGTTGATAACGTACAGGTCTGTTCGGAGGATTTGTTGAGGAATCAGCATCAAATCGGTGGACCTGGCCACATCGTCGCTATCGATGAGTCCTTGGTGGCCAGACGAAAACCAGGAAATTCACAAGGGCGCCCAGTGCCACAGCAGTGGATCTTCGGCGGGATTGACACCACAACAAAGTAAGTTATATATTATGTGCATGTTTACCCCCTACAACTAGGCCTACGCCTAGTCAACTACGTTCGAGCAGGTGAGCAATATCACTTGGGCTTGGGATTTGAAGGAATATTTGACAACACTTTTATTTAACCTACCCTCCTTAGGGCACGTTCTTTTGCACCTCAATGCCTGTTGATATCCCTAGTAAAATTGTGCTATTAGAGAATGCTTCATTGTAATGGTACCGCGGCGGGACAGGGCTACACTGGAGGCAGAAATTCTACGCCACATCGCACCAGGAACAGAGATTCATTCCGATGAATGGGGTGCATACTCTAACTTGTCTAGTGAGTGTTTCTTGTAGTTCTATTTTAAAATGACATAGGCTACACTAACATGTAAACACTTAACGTAGATTATGTTAAACATTAAATGGATTGGATGAAGTACATAAAATGCATGTAGATTAAACATTTGTGTAGACTAGGTGTACTGAGAGTAAAAATGTGTAGGGGAGATGTGGCACCTATGGGACGAATATGACATTATTTCTAAAAAAACGTTATTTTAAAGCAAATCATGAACTAAAGCAATTTTATTGCAAAGTTTAGTCATTGTTTCTTAACATGAAATCAAAACAGTGATGACTGTAGGCTAATATTCTTTATTGTTTTTTTTTCATCATTAAAAAGTGTCAGACAACTGTCCCATAGGTTGCTTACATACATGATCAATGGGACAAGGGGTTATGTCCCAGGAGACACTTTTCTAGATACATCAATTGATTGTCAAGGGTATGATGGAATGAAAGAGACTCAAGAGAAAAGAAGCAGAACTTGTTTTCTTGGTTTTCATCAATAAATAGACCCGCTTTTCTTTTCAGACATGATAAAATAAGACACTTTAAAGGTTCAATGAATTGAAATCTAAAAAGGTATATACTTTTGCCATGATCTATAGCAAAGTGTAGTGTAATAAGGCTTTTCAAGATTGTACAAAATAAAGCAGTAGCTCTTATCTACATCCCTAGTGAAAAATACTTTTTAAGTGAAAAAAATTTCTTTCAGCCTTAAAATAACGTAGGAATATGTCCCAAAAGTGATTGCTTGCACAGTCCCATTGGTCATTCAACCACCAGTTTGTGTTTAGCTTGTCTGAAGACATATCACAGTACAATGTGTACTTTTCTGTTGTGATAGCATCAGACCCAACCATTTGGCTTAAACTGTCATGCCAGGTCCCACTTGATACAACTTATTCATAGTGTAGAAACTGTTAACAACAATTAACCATTTAAAGTTACTTTGGGAGCAGAAAAAAAAATCAACTGACCTCGCCACTTAACTGCACAGCTCCTTTTCAAAAAGCACGATGGCTCATGCCAAAACAATTATGCATCCATTAAAAATAAATTTAACAATTTAACATGTTTTTGTTATTTCTATTTGGAAACCGTTGCAGCAAGCATTTTAGGCTGAAATTTATTTAAAGTTGCTTTCGTATTTTTTAGATCTTGGATATCGCCACCAAACGGTCAACCATCACCATCATTATGTTTCGGCCACAGGGGTTCATACGAACCACATTGAAAACCTGTGGCTGAATTGTAAACGGAAATTTAAAAGAATGGGTGGCACCACAAGGCCCATGATACCTGGGTATCTTGATGAATTTATGTGGCGACATCAGTTTCCACGGGGACGACATTTTCCGGAAGTTCTCCGCGCCATAAGGGAGTCCTACCCCTTACTGTAGCCGCCACATCGTCCATTTGCCAAAAAAAAAAAAAACAGCCCTTTTCAGGGCTACCTAATGATAAAAAAGAGTTGCTGCCCACATAGCCTACTTTGTGATATTTATTCTATAACAAACAAACTAGGCTAAAAAAAGTGCAATGTCACATGAAACAAAATAATTTTTTTAACTTACGTTTGTAACATGATTTTTGTGTGTTAACGTTTAAGGTTTGGACCTATGAATCATTTTGTTTACACACACGGATGCCTTTGGGAAAAAGACTTCGTGTGGTAATGAAAGAACACGAGAATGCAAGCCCAAGTCATTTCATTACGGTTTCGTTACTTACCTTTGATCCATATTTAAGCCTAGGTTTATTAGGCTTAGCCTATGTGTTGCGAAAAAATTTCTTGGCTAAGCATTGAACAAAACATAAGTATCCGCACCCACTGTCTCGCTGGTTGTTGTTGCTTTTTATTATTTGCAGAGGTTTCTCCATCCAAATAGGAACAATTTTCTGGCTCCTGCACTTGGAGCTGACATCACTTGCTTCCTCAACCGAGCTTTTCCAATAGATGTCGACTGAGGGCCGAGTGACAAGAATTCTTCCACGACCTCCCAAAGGATCAAAGTTCTACACCGCTCTAGAGCACACATCGCTTTCCTATTGATCAGTGTTTGTTACATTACTTGATTCGGACAAGCCATCACACCACCAACTAGGCTATTTGTGTGCCTGATCCTAATACTTTCTATGACTTTAGCATTTTTTCAATATAAATGGGACACAATTAATTATCGCGATCACGCAATGTGAATCCAGAAAGACGATCGATTCGTAATTGAAATGCATTGTGCAAAAGCTTCGTTGGGGGGCTGTCTTCGAACAACGATTGCGCGCATATTGAATAAGATACAAAAATGAAAGTTAGCACTTCAATAAACAGTAACATGTTCTTTTAATTGGATTTGATTTAGATTGTTTATCATTTAAAATGAAGTTTTAGGGAGGGTTTGCATGTGGTCAAGTTTAGGTGGCCACCAGATGGAGCTAGTAAAATTTTGGAACTTGGTATTAATTTAGTTGGTTAGATCTATGCTTGTGCTTTTCAATGATAGCAAATCTGTTGAAATTGAGCAAGAAATGAATAAATGGGAGACAATTAATCATCGTGATTACGCAGGGCGTGAACTGGAAGAGGATCGATTCGCGATTGAAATGCATTGGGCAAAAGCTTCGTTGGGGGGCTGTCTTCGAACAACGATTGCTCATATATTAAATAAGGTGTCAAAATGAAAGTTAGCCCTTCAATAAACAGTAACAAGTTCTTTTAATTGGTTGTCGTTTAATGTTTTTATCATTGCAAATAAACTTTTGATAATGGTTTGAATTTGGTCAAGTTTGGGTGGCCACCAGATGGAGTTAGTAGTATTTTGGGACTTGGTTATAACTTAGTTGGTTAGATCCCTGCTTGTGCTTTTCAACGATAGCAAATCTGTTGAAATTGAGCAAGAAATGAATGAATGGGAGACAATTAATTATCGTGAACATGCAGGGCTTGAACTGGAAGACGATCGATTCGCTATTGATCACGCAGGGCGTGAACTGGAAGACGAACGATTCGCCATTGAAATGCATTGGGCAAAAGCTTCGTTGGGGGACTGTCTTCGAACAACGATTGCTCATATATTAATTAAGGTATAAAAATGAAAGTTAGCACTTCAATAAACAGTAACATGTTCTTTTAATTGGTTGTCGTTTAATGTTTTTATCATTGCAAATAAACTTTTGATAATGGTTTGATTTTGGTCAAGTTTAGGTGGCCACCAGATGGAGCTAGTAGTATTTTGGGACTTGGTTATAACTTAGTTGGTTAGATCCCTGCTTGTGCTTTTCAACGATAGCAAATCTGTTGAAATTGAGCAAGAAATGAATAAATGGGAGACAATTAATTATCGTGAACATGCAGGGCGTGAACTGGAAGACGATCGATTCACCATTGATCACGCAGGGCGTGAACTGGAAGAGGATCGATTCGCCATTGAAATGCATTGGGCAAAAGCTTCGTTGGGGGGCTGTCTTCGAACAACGATTGCTCATATATTAAATAAGGTATAAAAATGAAAGTTAGCACTTCAATAAACAGTAACATGTTCTTTTAATTGTTTGTCGTTTAATGTTTTTATCATTGCAAATAAACTTTTGATAATGGTTTGAATTTGGTCAAGTTTAGGTGGCCACCAGATGGAGCTAGTAGTATTTTGGGACTTAGTATTAATTTAGTTGGTTAGATCTATTCTTGTGCTTTTCAACGATAGCAAATCTGTTGAAATTGAGCAAGAAATGAATAAGTGGGAGACAATTAATTATCGTGAACACGCAGGGCGTGAACTGGAAGAGGATCGATTCGCGATTGAAATGCATTGGGCAAAATCTTCGTTGGGGGGCTGTCTTCGAACAACGATTGCGCGCATATTAAATAAGATATAACAATGAAAGTTAGCACTTCAATCAACAGTAACATGTTCTTTTAATTGGATTTAATTTAGATTGTTTATCATTTAAAATGAAGCTTTGGTGATGGTTTGAATTTGGTCAAGTTTAGGTGGCCACCAGATGGAGCTAGTAGTATTTTGGGACTTGGTATTAATTTAGTTGGTTAGATCTATGCTTGTGCTTTTCAACGATAGCAAATCTGTTGAAATTGAGCAAGAAATGAATAAATGGGAGACAATTAATTATCGTGAACATGCAGGGCGTGAACTGGAAGACGATCGATTCGCCATTGAAATGCATTGGGCAAAAGCTTCGTTGGGGGGCTGTCTTCGAACAACGATTGCGCGCATATTAAATAAGATATAACAATGAAAGTTACCACTTTAATAAACAGTAACATGTTCTTTTAATTGGATTTGATTTAGATTGTTTATCATTTAAAATGAAGTTTTGGTGATGGTTTGAATTTGGTCAAGTTTAGGTGGCCACCAGATGGAGCTAGTAGTATTTTGGGACTTGGTATTAATTTAGTTGGTTAGATCTATGCTTGTGCTTTTCAACGATAGCAAATCTGTTTAAATTGAGCAAGAAATGAATAAATGGGAGACAATTAATTATCGTGAACATGCAGGGCGTGAACTGGAAGACGATCGATTCGCCATTGAAATGCATTGGGCAAAAGCTTCGTTGGGGGGCTGTCTTCGAACAACGATTGCGCGCATATTAAATAAGATATAACAATGAAAGTTAGCACTTCAATAAACAGTAACATGTTCTTTTAATTGGCTGTCGTTTAATGTTCTTATCGTTCCAAATAAACTTTTGATAATGGTTTGAATTTGGTCAAGTTTAGGTGGCCACCAGATGGAGCTAGTAGTATTTTGGGACTTGGTATTAATTTAGTTGGTTAAATCTATGCTTGTGCTTTTTAACGATAGCAAATCTGTTAAAATTGAGCAAGAAATGAATAAATGGGAGACAATTAATTATCGTGATCACGCAGGGCGTGAACTGGAAGACGATCGATTCGCCATTGAAATGCATTGGGCAAAAGCTTCGTTAGGGGGCTGTCTTCGAACAACGATTGCGCGCATATTGAATAAGATATAACAATGAAAGTTAGCACTTCAATAAACAGTAACATGTTCTTTTAATTGGATTTGATTTAGATTGTTTATCATTTAAAATGAAGTTTTGGTGATGGTTTGAATTTGGTCAAGTTTAGGTGGCCACCAGATGGAGCTAGTAGTATTTTGGGACTTGGTATTAATTTAGTTGGTTAGATCTATGCTTGTGCTTTTCAACGATAGCAAATCTGTTTAAATTGAGCAAGAAATGAATAAATGGGAGACAATTAATTATCGTGAACATGCAGGGCGTGAACTGGAAGACGATCGATTCGCTATTGAAATGCATTGGGCAAAAGCTTCGTTGGGGGGCTGTCTTCGAACAACGATTGCGCGCATATTGAATAAGATACAAAAATGAAAGTTAGCACTTCAATAAACAGTAACATGTTCTTTTAAATGGCTGTCGTTTAATGTTCCTATCCTTCCAAATAAACTTTTGATAATGGTTTGAATTTGGTCAAGTTTAGGTGGCCACCAGATGGAGCTAGTAGTATTTTGGGACTTGGTATTAATTTAGTTGGTTAGATCTATGCTTGTGCTTTTTAACGATAGCAAATCTGTTGAAATTGAGCAAAAAATGAATAAATGGGAGGCAATTAATTATCGTGAACATGCAGGGCGTGAACTGGAAGACGATCGATTCGCCATTGAAATGCATTGGGCAAAAGCTTCGTTGGGGGGCTGTCTTCGAACAACGATTGCGCGCATATTGAATAAGATACAAAAATGAAAGTTAGCACTTCAATAAACAGTAACATGTTCTTTTAATTAGATTTAATTTAAATTGTTTATCATTTAAAATGAAGTTTTGGTGATGGTTTGCATGTGGTCAAGTTTAGGTGGCCACTAGATGGAGCTATTAGCATTTTGGGACTTGGTATTAACTTAGTTGGTTAGATCTATGCTTGTGCTTTTCAACGATAGCAAATCTGTTGAAATTGAGCAAGAAATGAATGAATGGGAGACAATTAATTATCGTGAACATGCAGGGCTTGAACTGGAAGAGGATCGATTCGCCATTGAAATGCATTGGGCAAAAGCTTCGTTGGGGGGCTGTCTTCGAACAACGATTGCGCGCATATTGAATAAGATATAACAATGAAAGTTAGCACTTCAATAAACAGTAACATGTTCTTTTAATTGGCTGTCGTTTAATGTTCTTATCATTCCAAATAAACTTTTGATAATGGTTTGAATTTGGTCAAGTTTAGGTGGCCACCAGATGGAGCTAGTAGTATTTTGGGACTTGGTTATAACTTAGTTGGTTAGATCCCTGCTTGTGCTTTTCAACGATAGCAAATCTGTTGAAATTGAGCTAGAAATGAATAAATGGGAGACAATTAATTATCGTGAACATGCAGGGCGTGAACTGGAAGACGATCGATTCACCATTGATCACGCAGGGCGTGAACTGGAAGAGGATCGATTCGCCATTGAAATGCATTGGGCAAAAGCTTTGTTGGGGGGCTGTCTTCGAACAACGATTGCTCATATATTAAATAAGGTATAAAAATGAAAGTTATCACTTCAATAAACAGTAACATGTTCTTTTAAGTGTTTGTCGTTTAATGTTTTTATCATTGCAAATAAACTTTTGATAATGGTTTGAATTTGGTCAAGTTTAGGTGGCCACCAGATGAAGCTAGTAGTATTTTGGGACTTGGTATTAATTTAGTTGGTTAGATCTATGCTTGTGCTTTTCAACGATAGCAAATCTGTTAAAATTGAGCAAGAAATGAATAAATGGGAGACAATTAATTATCGTGAACATGCAGGGCGTGAACTGGAAGAGGATCGATTCGCCATTGAAATGCATTGGGCAAAAGCTTCGTTGGGGGGCTGTCTTCGAACAACGATTGCTCATATATTAAATAAGGTGTCAAAATGAAAGTTAGCCCTTCAATAAACAGTAACAAGTTCTTTTAATTGGTTGTCGTTTAATGTTTTTATCATTGCAAATAAACTTTTGATAATGGTTTGAATTTGGTCAAGTTTAGGTAGCCACCAGATGGAGCTAGTAGTATTTTGGGACTTGGTATTAATTTAGTTGGTTAGATCTATGCTTGTTCTTTTCAACGATAGCAAATCTGTTGAAATTGAGCAAGAAATGAATAAATGGGAGACAATTAATTATCGTGAACATGCAGGGCGTGAACTGGAAGACGATCGATTCGCCATTGAAATGCATTGGGCAAAAGCTTCGTTGGGGAGCTGTCTTCGAACAACGATTGCGCGCATATTGAATGAGATATAACAATGAAAGTTACCACTTTAATAAACAGTAACATGTTCTTTTAATTGGATTTGATTTAGATTGTTTATCATTTAAAATGAAGTTTTGGTGATGGTTTGAATTTGGTCAAGTTTAGGTGGCCACCAGATGGAGCTAGTAGTATTTTGGGACTTGGTATTAATTTAGTTGGTTAGATCTATGCTTGTGCTTTTCAACGATAGCAAATCTGTTTAAATTGAGCAAGAAATGAATAAATGGGAGACAATTAATTATCGTGAACATGCAGGGCGTGAACTGGAAGACGATCGATTCGCCATTGAAATGCATTGGGCAAAAGCTTCGTTGGGGGGCTGTCTTCGAACAACGATTGCGCGCATATTGAATAAGATATAACAATGAAAGTTAGCACTTCAATAAACAGTAACATGTTCTTTTAATTGGCTGTCGTTTAATGTTCTTATCGTTCCAAATAAACTTTTGATAATGGTTTGAATTTGGTCAAGTTTAGGTGGCCACCAGATGGAGCTAGTAGTATTTTGGGACTTGGTATTAATTTAGTTGGTTAAATCTATGCTTGTGCTTTTTAACGATAGCAAATCTGTTAAAATTGAGCTAGAAATGAATAAATGGGAGACAATTAATTATCGTGATCACGCAGGGCGTGAACTGGAAGACGATCGATTCGCCATTGAAATGCATTGGGCAAAAGCTTCGTTAGGGGGCTGTCTTCGAACAACGATTGCGCGCATATTGAATAAGATATAACAATGAAAGTTAGCACTTCAATAAACAGTAACATGTTCTTTTAATTGGATTTGATTTAGATTGTTTATCATTTAAAATGAAGTTTTGGTGATGGTTTGAATTTGGTCAAGTTTAGGTGGCCACCAGATGGAGCTAGTAGTATTTTGGGACTTGGTATTAATTTAGTTGGTTAGATCTATGCTTGTGCTTTTCAACGATAGCAAATCTGTTTAAATTGAGCAAGAAATGAATAAATGGGAGACAATTAATTATCGTGAACATGCAGGGCGTGAACTGGAAGACGATCGATTCGCCATTGAAATGCATTGGGCAAAAGCTTCGTTGGGGGGCTGTCTTCGAACAACGATTGCGCGCATATTGAATAAGATATAACAATGAAAGTTAGCACTTCAATAAACAGTAACATGTTCTTTTAATTGGCTGTCGTTTAATGTTCTGATCATTCCAAATAAACTTTTGATAATGGTTTGAATTTGGTCAAGTTTAGGTGGCCACGATTGCGCGCATATTGAATAAGATATAACAATGAAAGTTAGCACTTCAACAAACAGTAACATGTTCTTTTAATTAGATTTGATTTAGATTGTTTATCATTTAAAATGAAGTTTTGGTGATGGTTTGAATTTGGTCAAGTTTAGGTGGCCACCAGATGGAGCTAGTAGTATTTTGGGACTTGGTATTAATTTAGTTGGTTAGATCTATGCTTGTGCTTTCCAACAATAGCAAATTTGTTGAAATTGAACAAGAAATGAATGAATGGGAGACAATTTCCTTCTGGTGTATTTCGTTCCATTTCCACCCCGCACTTCCTCCTTCATAATAGTCCATTCCAATGTGTGACGTCATCATTTTGTCTGGTTGACCAACAGGGCGTCTTGTGGAAGAGCACCTGAAATTCAATGCGTAATAACTCTTTTAATCTCAAATCAATTAGGTCATTTTTACTGAGATCGTCATCGCTAATGTTGTTCAAATCAAAAAGAAAAGCATTTCGAATCCATGTTTCAACTTCGTTTGGCAGGTGTTCTAAATTAAAATAACGTTGAAATGAGATTTGCAGGGTTTCAAGTGTGCGCAAAATTTTTCCCTCACTGAGATCAAAAGAGTAGCCTACATTCTCTTTGAGTTTCATGTATCAAGATAAAAACGCCTTCAGTTTTTCAGCTGCATCAATTATTGTCACACCTGGTACTTGAATGCCACGATTAACATTGTTAATATGACCGAAAATATCGGCTAAGTAGGCCATGCCGTATAGAAAACTTTTACTCTCAAACAATTTTGAGAGGGGACTTCTTGTTGCTTTCAAAAGAGTTGAAACCTCATTTTTTAGCTGCTGCAGTCGTTTTAAAGCTTCTCTAGATACGGTAACCAACGTAGCCTACCTCAAAATGATACAAAAGTACTTCGTAATCTGATCCTACTTCTTGACAGAGCGCTTTAAAAGTACGGTGTACTTGACACATTTGCATTTAAACAGATAAATGAAAGTAAAAAGATCGCTTTTCTTTCTTTTTTTCCCAAAATTCATCACGGTAAATCACGGACCCCCAAATGCTTTCTCACGGATCCCCAAGGGGTCCGCGAACCCCAGGTTGGGAACCACTGCAATACAGTATGATAGTTACGGTAGGTGGAGAAGCTAGAAAGTTAAAATAAAAATAGTTTTTCAAACAAAATAACATTCAATTGTTTTTCTAATACAATACATTACAACAAAGTAGCAAATACTTTCCAAATTAAACCAAACTCGTTTAATTTCAAATTGATGATGATTACGTGCCTGATCTGATACAGACGTTGGCGATCATGGTCTTCCAAACTTCTCTGTCATTTGCCATTTTTATATTTGTCATTTGTATAAAATCGTTCGTTTTAACCAGGTTATAGATATCCCTGGTTTTAACTGTTGTGTTTGTGGCCCATTGATGCAAGCTATTTAAATAAGTTAATCTTTGTCTCGACTTCGGCTTCTTTTTCCCTTCTTTCAAATGACACCATTGTTTTCAAAATTGGCGTCGTAGAACACCATCTGGCAACACTGTCCTCGGAGGTTTCTCGTTTTTTTTTAAAGAAAATCGATTTAATCAAAAAAAGCACTGAAGAAGCGGTAAAAACAAAATCCTGGTGCGGAAAATTACTTTTGGTTGTTCAAAACAGATATCGTAAAAAATGCACTTTTTATCACTGCGTTGCTATGATTTTTTTTCAACCATAGATTGAGATTAATCTCACTCAACCTTAAAGATTTAATTTAAAAAAGGTTTTTTGAAAGAAAAAACTAGGTAGAGGTTAAAAGGTTCACTGATTTAAAGATGCTACATCTTCCCTACCGCGGTAATCTTATGACAAGGGTGTCCAAAGTCCGGCTCGCTATACGTTTTGGTAGCTAATAAGCTATATGCTGCAAAGTATAAAATGTGTCCACGGGATAATTTGTATACTGTAGGATAGTGTATATAGACCGACAGTAGAGAGTAGACAAACATCAAACCAATCCGAAGTACATTTTACACGCGCCGGTTGCTCGAAAGAGTTTATTTGCAACCGCATTGTCAATGGTGTCCATCACCTGTTTGCGAATAGTCGCAAACAGTAGGTTGTTTAAACTTTTGTCTGTCATTGTGGTATGAAGCCACATTTTTACACGCCTCATGGCACTAAAACTGCCTTCAGCATTCACCTTTCCTAATTTGACGCTATATCATTACGACTTACTTACACTTTTTCTTCTAAAATTTTTTAACTTCCAGGTTCTCACACTCTTTGCTATGCCAAGACGTTTATAGGTTACCATTCCTAGAATTCCATTTTCTACAATTCTATATCACTCAGATTTTTTTTCTAACTAAAACCCAGATCACGAGAAACATTTTTTTCTCTCATAAGTCAGCCATCAACAATACCCAGCCATCCGGCCCTACCTTTGGTCCTATGCAATGCAAAACGGTCGTTAGTGGTGCCTCGAATCATTGGCGTTTGATTTTGACGGCTGGTGGTAGCACCAAACATAGTTGTGACAAAACCGTCTTTGAAGAAGCATAGGAGTGGTAGAATTGCAATAAATTATGTTTGTGAGTTGTGACCTACACAATAGCTCATTATCGAGTAATGATACAAGAACGACATAGCCTACCGGTGTACAAAGAACAATAGCATGGAAGGGCATCATGCTACTGTGATACAGAATTTTGTGTATGAATATTATTTTGAGGCAAAAATGAAAAATAGCAGAAATTGTTATTATTGAAAAATGTGCAGTAGCTCACATAACCTTAAAAGGGCACCATTGCCCCCCTTGCCCCCCAATCAGTGCCGGATTAACCATTAGGCAAAGTAGGCACGTGCCTACAAGGCCAGTCAAAAATCCAGGCCACTTTAAAATCAGTAAAAGTTCAGTTCAGTTCAGTTTATTTTTTGTTTTGTTGGGGAAAAAGAAAGACACAAAAAGCAAAAACACCTAAACACAAATAATTCGCACAACAAGGATGGCAGCGAAAGACCAAAAGGTCACCAACCTCAGCTGCCACCCAAACATTTAAACAAAAGACCCAAAATTAAGAACATTAACACATATGGTATATAATATATAGCACAATACCAGCACTTTAATTTGTAAAAATTAACAATGGAATTAACAATACATTAACAATGGAATAACAATACAAATTTTGTCATGTTTTCAAAATAATTATTTTCTAAACTAATAAGTATTCATCTTAATAGCTCTGTTTTTTCAGATGAATTAAAGGTTGCAAAAATCGTAATTTCGCAAAAATGGCAAAATTTTTCATAGATTAGTTTTATGGTGCAATTGAAGCTGTGACTTGTGAACCGTTTCTTATCGGACGTTTTATGCTTCTAAGAAGTAAAAATGTAAGTTGTTAATTGATTATTATTGATATGAACTTTCTAGCCTAATGTTGTGATTTAGAGCAGGGTGGTCTAACCCAAACGCGGGCCGCATGCGGCCCGCAAACATGTTTTGTGCTGCCCGCAGAGCACTTTTGATGCACAAGAAACCATTGGGTACCACAAGTTTCAAAGTGCTCTCCAGGAAATTTCTGGGGATGCTACTCAGAATGGCAGCACACGAAATGAAGCAGGTGCATTGGCCAAACACATGAACACACTTGAAGTTGCCCTAATGTGCATACTTTGGAACAATATTTATATTTTGCAGCGCTTCAATGCTAGTAGCAAGTTGCTTCAAAGTTCCACTATCAAACTGACACTAGCTATTGGTCTGCTGAAGCTTGGATAAATTCTTGGATGAGTGCAGAGAGAATTTTGACTGTTATGAGCAGCAGGCACGTGATCGCTGTGGCAGCAGCATATATAAATCTGAAAGTCGGCGAGCACCAAAGCGGCAGAAGCATGTCAGTGATGGAGCTGCTACAGATGATGTGGAAGGAATGTCGGGCCAGCAAAAATTTACAATCAACACGTTTTATGTGATCATCGACCAACTGAAGAGTGCACCACAGAAACGTATCGATGCATATTCCATGGTGCTGCAGAGGTTTGGAGTTTTGACTAAGTACCACTCCATGTCTGTTAAAGACATCGATGTTGCTGTTGCAGGTCTGGTTGGTGTGTATTCAAAGGACCTGTCTTCCCACTTCCCATCAGAATTTCGTCAGTTTATGTGCTGGTATAAAGAGCAAAGACGCGATGAAACAACATCAACAGGAAGTGCCCAGAAGATGTTTAAAATGCTGCACACTACTGGTGTTTATAATGTATTTCCGAACACTAAAATAGCACTTAGAATGTACTTGTCTCTAATGGCTACGAATTGCTCGGGGGAACGCTTGTTTTCACAACTGAAACGAATTAAAGACGTTAAACGATCAACAATGTGTCAACAACGTCTTAGTGTTAGTACACTGGCACTTTTGTGTATTGAAAGCGATCTGCTCCGTGAGATTGACCTCCAAAAACTAGTTAACAAGTTTTAAATCGCAAAAACGCGCAAAGGTGCTATTTAATTAGGCATATGACCAAGTTTTTGCACGGTATCCTGTGTTATACTTGCAACAACGATCTTTGTGACAATGATTTGGCAACACTGATAATTATAATTTTTTAGTTGGCAACCCTGATTTTCGGGCCACTTATAAAATGTGCCTACAGGCCAGCAGACTCTTAATCCGGCACTGCCCCCAATCCAGAGAAAATTTTAGGGCAGGGAAGATCGCCCCCCGCTTCCGGCGCCACTGGTTGCGCCTTTATACGGCTGCATTGACATTGTCTGCTTTGTAAAGCGCTGAGGAACAACGCATTCTGCGATGGATACAGCGCTACATAAAAACAAGCAGCAATGCAGCATTAGGCTATTATTAAGACAATATTTCTCACAGACAAATACCAGGCGAGAAAAGTTAAAATCATTGCTGCGTCGTAATTGCGATATCAACTAGGCTACGTATTAGCCTATTGTCATGAAGAATATATACTAAAGAGTGATGCAGCCGAGCATGGCATTCATACGATCACTTTCAAGGTTTTCCCTGCAGAGTGCAAGGCTTAATGCAATTAACTTCATCTTCATCCTGCCTGAACCTTGATGAGGCTCCACCTGGACCACCTTACTAGCAACTATTTGAGCTTGAGTTACGTCGAAGCCGACAGTTACACCCAGGGCCGTGTGAGCACCATTTTATCACGCCTCCCAAAAAAAAATCCACAAAACATAAGGATGTTTTTGTGATGGATCTTAAAAGTAATACAAGTAAGCATTAGGTTATGGCCGCAATCTCTTTCAACGTAGGGAAAAATTTGGGGAAAGATCAAAGTAAAGAAATTTTTAAGAAAAACAGACAATGCAAAACTAAATCTTCAAAACGTAAAGATAGATAGCCTAAGCCTAGGTGTGTTGGCTTGCCCCCCAGAAAAAATTGACAAATAAGTTATGATATTGTTTCGGTCACTAACGATTTTTGGCACAATAATGCTATTTTTTATCAAATTGCACACTTTGTATGTAGCCAGGGAGCAAATCAGTCATTTTGACGTTGAATCAATGCAAAAAATCTCTTTACATATAGCCTACTGTAGTAGCCTATTTTCGTCACTCATTTCACTTTAGGCCTAGGCTATCCTATTTCCATTCACACTGAAATTTATCAATTTAATTGTTCAATAACTAGGCTATTTGAGTGAGCAGTGCTTACTTCGAAATGTTACATTACCGGTATTTTTAGTTTTTTTGTGAGACACAGAATAAGCTGGTAGCCTACGTTTTATTCCCTAATCCACTTTTGAAACTATGCATGCTTATTACCCAACATCGCTGATTAAGTGAATAAAATATGGTTGAGGGAACAAGGAAGTTTAGCAAATATGGAGAAAAAAATCTTATTAAATGTAGCGGTACGTGTGAAATGATATTGATAAGATCTTTCGTGCTTTTTTACCAGCAGCTGGTCAGCTAGTTAAATTTCCAGAAATGCAAACATTTGCAAACTGTTGAGCTTGTTCGGCTCAACACATGTGCATGAGAAAACGTTCCCGGTTATCAACTCTAGTTATAAAGGTAGTAGGCTAAGCAGTTAACTTACAGTGTAACTCCTCATATCCCGTGACATGCAATCTATAACAAAATACTTAGACTTTCATACATAACATTAAATAACACCACGTCACTATCCTAAGTATAACTAATTAACTATAGGACCTATATGCATCTGTTTAGGCACCAAAACATTGTTGGAGGCTGTTGGCACGCGGGAACTTCCGCATTATCAAATCTGGCCTAAATAGGAAAAAGCTTGGACACTCCTATACATTATGAGGATTCTGTTTTAGTCTCGGAAATCATTGTCTAAATGATTTCATTGTAATAATATCTAATAGCCTACTATAAGTAGTTTTGTTCAAAGGCGCAAGTTTAATTTGATCGCTTATTTACGGTGATTGGGACACAGACAGGTTTACGAATGTACATTAAAGTTAAGTCAGTCTCGTCTACCTAAGTTGATCGTTTTGTTACCTGTGTTTTCGAACACTGCCAAGTTGATGACTGTGGAGTTATTAGACCAGAGGTCGGGAACCCGCCTCGCCAGCCAGACAGGCTATGGCTTCTCGTAACGGCATCGGGCTCACAGAAAGTTTTATCTTAACTTTTTATTACAATTTAAAGATGAGAATCCGCTTAGAATACACCAAACTAAACGCAATTTTTCAAAATTTTCTGGGGGAGGTCCCACAGCTGTTTTTCTTATCTTCAGTAAACACAAGGCCCCACTTTTATAACTCATTACCTGCCACTACATGTTAGTTGTATTAAGTGTAAAAGCATCATATGGCCCTCACGAAAAAACATTTCCAAAAATGTAGCTTTC
The DNA here is from genome assembly GCF_918807975.1 of Aplidium turbinatum. Lineage (NCBI taxonomy): Eukaryota > Metazoa > Chordata > Ascidiacea > Aplousobranchia > Polyclinidae > Aplidium > Aplidium turbinatum. The sequence goes on along the minus strand of NC_137480.1, from coordinate 15,176,438 downwards.
ATGGCTCTTTTACTTAAAAAGGTTTCCGACCCCTGTATTAGACCAAAGGCTACCTCAGAGATTGTGAGTAATGTTGGGTTTTTGGAAGTATAGTTGCAAAGACAAAATTTGGGCAAATTTTGTCCCCAAAAATGTTTACTCTCCTACGGCAATGCTCCTGATGCGCTGCCTTGTTTGTGTATAGGCCTATGTTTTGCTTGTTTATTGTTTCGTCTACATTTGCGCACCAAAATAGATTTTTGACTAGTCATAACTGCGGCACTATATATTATTTTACAGAATATTTTCGGTTTGAACATTCACGTTTTGTCGCGTTTACCTTTTTCCGAGCCTCCTGCTATATTGGCATGTATTTTATATTAGAATGTACGGTCAGAAAAAAAAACTCCAACACTGACCACATTTCTAAGACTAGTTCAGTTCAGTTCAGTTGTTTTTATTTCTGACCATCATATCAAAACAATACACGTCAACATAGCAAAGGTCGAGAAAAGGGTAGAAGCGACAAAACGCGAACGTTAAAACGTGCTTGAGACCGAAGTAAGTTATTGATTTGAAAGAAATTGGGCACGGTCGCAACACCTTCAGAAAAATTTAAGATATAAAGGGAAAATAAAAAAAGAAAATGTTACAAAAACAAAACAATTAAACAACATATATTTAGGCTATAGCTTTATTAGCCCACATAGCTTTAGCTGATATATTTAACTATATGGTCAACTGGCAATGTAAAGAACAGCGTGCAACATGAACACCACTAAGATTGAAACAATTCTATATTCGGCTTCAAAGACGAGAACAAACAATACAATTAAGCGAAACTGGAGTATCTTACACTCAGTAGGCCTAATACTCTGAAACAAATCACAGGAAAGCAAAATTACAGCAAGTTATATTACAGCAGCATCACAACGCATTCCTTGATCGCAAAGTTACCTTATTAATTTGAAATTATCATAGAAACCAGGCAAAATCAATGACTTTTCTTGATCAGTAAATCATAAGCAGCAAATCAAGCTTATTTATGGCTTTGTAAAACTTGAAAGCATTTCTCAACAAATGAGGTAGCTATAGTTTGCATAAAAGGAGGCAAAAATAAACGAAATCTTTTCGTTCAAATTATAATAAATGGCAGAAATCTTCACAAACATTTCACAGGGACAACAACAGTACTGGCATTCTCATTGCTGCGTACACAATAGTGAAAGTTAGTGAATCCAGCACAAGCAACTCCTGTAATATAAAAACTATCAGTAATTCAAAAAGTACGTTCCGAAAAGTTATTGAGTCTCCTACACGTCAGCAGTGCTGAACTGAGCAAGCGACAACTGAGCTAGCAACATTTGAGCAAGTGACTGAAATTAGTAAATGATGAAACTGAGAAAGTAATAACTGAGCAAGCGAAAACTTGACATGTCACAAGTCCGCAAATTCACTTTAGCAGGTGATTACCAAGCAAGTCGACGTGAGCACGTAAATCTCCTTTGCTGACTTGGCAGTAGCTGAAATGGAATTGCTGAGTTGAGGCACTTGCTAAGTTGTCGCATGCCGAGTGGTGAGACGACCAATGTTATTAGCTAGTACACTAGATTGTTTTATATTTCTAAAAGAAACCACTGGATAAAACTGTTTCTGGTACGACAAACCCACGCAGTGGTAGAGGCGCGGCCCACATGGAGGCCAACTGTGACTGAGCAAGAAATATCTATACAATGTCTTGCTTTTTTAGTAACATAAGTGCAGCTGACTCGAAAAGTGTAAAGCTTCCAAGACTGTCAAGTCATCGAGTCAGTCACTCCCAACTTGGCATGCCTTGAAATATGTTGTCGACACAGCGGCGTGCTTTTGGGCAGTGTCGAACCGACGTCCATTCGAGCATTGTGCAGATACTCTCACCACTCGCCAATGTAGCTGAGTGATGGAGTATATGTCTTAAGGTTTCTGTACAAATTTTTGTTGAGGTTTTGTTCTTGTTTTCTGCATAAAAACTAGACGTGGCAGAACTTAAAAACAAACAAACCACAATCACTGACCGATATCTCCTTTCGTAGAAACCCCAATGAGAGCACCGTTAAACTTTGGATAGCGTTTCAAAATGCGTTGAATCGCATCGTGGGCTGCTTGTGTTGGAGAAGCTCCACGTCTCATCGATTCCACAATCTAAGGTTCGGTTGAGATGTAAAATCGATTCGCAAGAGATAAAGTTTTAATTGCTTGGGTAAGCCCATGGAACATACTTGTTGCTTGAGCGATTGAAATACCCTAAAATCAGCTCATTAGGTTTAATGTAAGCCAAACTCTGTTATAAAGGCAGACAATCTAAAACCCCTCATGTAAGATGGTATAATGAAAAATACAGTAACATAGTTCACCATGCTCTGCCATTTACCTGATAAGCAGGCAAAAACCTCATCATGACGTCGCCATCGCCGGTGGCAACAGCAGCACCAACTTCGTCATCTGCGTAGGAACCCGCACCGACAATGGGGGAATCTCCTACCCTCCTAAATAAAAAAGTTCAAGGATAGTAACAATATTCCACCGCACAAGCATGTCTTTCATCGCAAGCATGCAGCAGCACTTCTTAGCCGCACAAGCATTTGCAGTTTTACCTCAATTCGAGATTCAGATCGTTCAAAACAGCTCAATTACTCCAGACAGAATATCTGGCCGTAGTGGAAGACACGCATACAAACTGCTTTAGTGCCACAGTGGTTTGATGCCAAAGTCATTTTGGTGTTAACCAAGTATATACCTTCCCAATGAAAAGGGGTGACACAGAACAACACATTCATCCATATTTATGAATCACATTCTTCAATCTTAACACAGCCTTCCTTCAAAGAGTAGCCTACATTCTGCTGCATTACCCAGGTATTTTGTGAGTTAAGCCATTGGTTGAAGTACCAGCTGCCACATTTCCTTTTTCACTGATTGCAATCATTCCTACAGTATCATGGTTGGATTCATCAACACCAAGGTCAAGATGCGAAAATAAATGAGTGGGAGCAGAAGCTTTTATGGGAGAATAGGGTCCACAGGATGTTTTTGGATCAGGAGTCACGTTACTTCTAAAGTTAGGTTGGCAATTATTGCTTGTCCAATCCTTCCATATCTAAAAGGACAATTCAAAGAGAAATGATTAGGGCTGTGGATTGTGGAATCGGGAGAGTTTCGAAGAGCCAGAAATCGTCAAAAAACGGCCAATTCCGACTTAATACAAATCGATTAACAATATAATTTTTGTTAGAAATCTGTTTCAAAATATTGTTTTTGTTTTTCGTATTGCCCTCTGAAACTGCACGAGAAAATAGAAGTGTTTGTTCTTGTTAATGTTTATGAAAGTCGGCGTTTCTAGCACACCTAAGCGAAATTTAATGTTAAAAAATAAATACTTAGGACAACAATTTAAAAAAATCTGCCAACACTAAAGCTGAAGACGGCCAGTTAAAACCGAGTTGAAGTCGTATATTTTTCGTCCGACTTCACAGCCCTGGAAATGATATATATGTAAATCACAAACGTTATTTTACTGTGTAACCTTTTCAACAAATTTGTCATTATAAAACTTCAAGAAAACTGACCTGTTTTGATTTGTTGGTTTCTAAAGATTCTTCTGGAAAACCCATTTCTATTGCAAATTTTGTGGCAAGATTACCAACTAATAAGGTGTGCTCTGTGTTTTCCAAAACATGCCTTGCAACCCCTATCGCGTTTTTTACATTTTGTAAACATCCAACAGAGCCAACGTTCATTGTGCTCCTGAAAACAAATCAGATTTGTCACAAAAAGTAGTCATTACCTGCAAACGGCAACAAGCATTTTTGAAAAACAAACAAATGAATTTCAAAGATGAAGATTTTGGTTTTCCAGGGTAGGATGTGATGTGACCACAGACTACATTATTAATGTGTACATAATTAGTTTAATATAATGGTATAAAGTTAAAAAAAAAAAAGTTTCTGTTTAAAAGGTATTAACACCGAGTTTGAAATAATTACAATACTGTAATCAAAGTCAATAATAATCACAATTAGTCCAGTGATGTAACAATAAAGACAACAAGTTCTTGTAATGTATTGTGCACATTATGTAAACACAAACAAAACACTGCAAACAGCACTTACGAAACAATTTACACAAAACTGCTGATGTGAAATGAAGGTGGCCAGCATGCCTTGCACACTCACAAAAGCACTTTTAGAACTCGCAAGAAGTCTGCCATGAATGAAGTGAAACAACTCACCCATCCATTATCATGGCATCAAGAGTAGTTTCCCCATTTTCATCGGGAGATCCTCCAAAACCAACACTTCCATCGCATTGATCAATCTCACACTGTGTACAGCCACGCTCAACAGCATCTAGTACAGAGGATGATGCAAGAAGTGCATCCCAAGCTGTGGAAAGAGATTGGACATAGGTTTAATTATTACAGAAAAAAACATACACTCTTAACTCCTTAAACAATATTTTTTAAATGTACACATATACAATCTACTTAGTAGAAGTCTGGTAGAAGTTTAAACAATAATCAACAAACTTTTGATCAAAAGAAGTTGATTTATTGATAAATGATTTGGACACGTTCGTGAACATAAATTCAACTAACAACTTATTTTAAATTTAAATGTCATAAATGTACTAATCATTCACTGATTCAATTTTAGAATTAAAAACAAAAGCAGTTTAGTTTTCGAAACATTTGCTAGACCATAGGTTTAAATTCTGCACTGTATTTTGTATACTTTTTACTTCAACAAAGCCACATGAAAAACCTTGTCACCTGCGTCAGTAGCTTGTGGCCAAGGCCATGTGTTCACAATGATGGGAACATTGGCTTTAGTTGTCATAATTAAAACAGCTGAACAAAAACTAAAGAAAAAAGAACATTTAACCAAAGTTTGAATCATGACTTGCAATGAAATTCAAATTTGAGACGAAACCTTTGCTATTTTCCTGTTTATAATAAAATTACTTAAAGTATGTATAAAGTTTAATGGTTTGTAACTTTAACAAAGCTAATGCTACAAAACTCTGAGGCAAGTTTTGTTTTTTATATTATTTATGATATTTTTTGTAACATATTTCAACTTTTAAGTAAAAACAAGTTGCTGTTTTTCACCTGCTTGAAGATGAGAGGTACCCAAATTATGACATATATATATTTTTCTTGAAAAGAAGCTGGAGTTGAAATCCTGAAGCTGCGGCCGTTAGGGGAATGATAAGTATTGGCTGTTTCGTGACAAAGACATGACATGCCTCGAAATTCATAGCGGACACGGCGGTCATGTCCGCCGTCACAGCATGTGATGTCTGCGGGAAGTCCCATCTAGATCGGTCATATTTGTCCGCCGAGCAATAACACAGAAACTAGCAATACAAATCGTCATTGCATAGTACAGTACTAACAATTGATGCAAGAATATAATTTCCTGCGCATTCTAGTGCGCATCTAGAAAAATGTGAATACTGATCTCTCACCCAGACAAAATCTATCATTCTTATATTAATTTAATGTAGACGCAGATGTTGAATCAATGTAAAAATGATAGATTTTGTTGTCTGGGTAGCTTCCATTCAAGTAGAAAAACGTTCAATTTTTACATTGCTTCAACAATTGATGACATTGAATCAGAGTAACAAAGGTGAATTCTTCGCTAAGAATCGATGGGAGTACCGGTACTTCTACACTAATCACGCCCAACTTTGTTCAAGCTTTACGTCACAATGTCTGGCTTTGATCTCCAACTAATATTAATAAGGAAAGGTTGGTTACAAAATTAGATTATCTGAGTAGGTTATTACAGCAAGATGCAGCAAAATTTGTTAAGTTTTGGTATTACAGTCAGAAAAAAAAGGCCCAGGAAAATTCACTTTCGCTCACACATGGCCACCTAGTAGATATGGCCGGCTATGTCACATATGAAGGCCATTTTACAACGGGCCGATAGAAAAATATTTGAAATTTTGACGAACAAAGAAACTGCTCTTGCTGGCATGGGGTATAACAAGGCAGATATTTTTCAGACTTGTTAGGCGTTTTTAATCAATTTAACAGGTGCCTGACCTTACATTTAGACATATTGCATTACCAGACTACATAACGAATGGTGCAAATTAATAATTTGTAAGTGAACAAACATCTCAAAATAAGCAATAACAAACAGCACAGACTATTTTTTTACAACAGAAATAGTGTAAGGACATGCGAAAATAATGATATATGTTTTATTCAATGAAGTGGGGGGGAACTACAAAGACGATAGTGATCGTGGTGACGGAAAAAAGACATCCCATAACTACAATAGAATCTTAAACTACTTTTGCATTTGCTTAAATGCTACAATGTTATCCTTTCTTTTTGACTCATTTATAATCTTTTGGTAATTATTATAATAAATATTAACAACAATTTTCGATGCAAAGTGGTTGCCCCAGACCACCAGTGTGTCACATGCAAACTTTACACCGGAGAAAAGATATTTTTTGAAAACATAGGCTACTGCATAGCTTTTCGACATGGCAATCCACATTTGCGTACCTTTTCTTCAACAACATCTAAAGCAGCAAAAGCACTATAAACAAAATCAGAAAGTGGCTGAGAAGACACATTGAAGCCCCCCTTGACAAAAGCTGAAAGTACAAAGGAGCTTTAGCTGCAGAATCAGCTGTAAGTAAACTTTTGCACATTGCACATTTGGAGCGTTTAACAAGTTTTTTTGCAATATAACCGGCTATTGTAAAGCCAACTTCTGCACTATTAGAAGATAATATTGCGTTAAACATTTCATTGGCAACTTCATCCACATCTTCCTGAAACTTTTTAAAGCTTGAAATGCATGGATCATTTGCAGCTAGATCCTCTTTCCAAAATTGAATATCCCTTTTCAACAAATCTTTTTGCACATGCAAATTTCGATCTACTAACAGCTTCAGCAACCTTGGGAAAGCCAGACAACTTGTCAGAAATAATGTTGTAAAAAATCAAAAAGTTTTATTCCCAACAGTATAGCCTACTGGAAACCATCTGAGCAGCGTGCCTCAGTTATGTCACTGAAAATAAGATATTCTGTTTTTCTGCGAAAAGTTTACCAGTTCATCAAGTTGTTTTATATGAATTTTGGGTGCTTTTCGTGGAGGTGCTGCTGGTGCTGGAGTTGGTAAAGCTGATGGAGTGATGGCGTTTTAATGCTTGAATTGAGTGAACTGTCGGAACTGGATTTAGATTCCACTTGAGGTTATTTCTTTTACCATAACTTCTAAATTTCTCTTCAAAATTTTTCATACACAAAACAGACTTTTTGTAGGCTCCCAGTTAGATCGGTTAACAAAGTTTATCCATTGCGGCAGCAAAACTACACTATATCCAGAGGAAAAGCAAACTTAGAAATATTGGTAACATAAGTAAAGTAGCCTGATTTGCAACCAAACGCAACGCATTTGTTAGGCATTCTGTAACTTAATTCCTATAAAATGCAATGAAACAACAAGTCCATCATCTACTTGAACATGTGAACTTCAGATCATGACCGATTCGTGGTCATGTATAATTGTATAGGCTATCCTACATGCTAAGACATGCATTACGATTCATACATTAGTCAAAGAGTTACAATATTTTGCTGACAGAAAACGATTGGTTCATCTGGTTTAGTTTTGCAAACATGAAGTTGACCTGCTTTCCTTTCGTCAACTGACTACAAAGTTAAAGTAGGCTACAGTAGCAATTAAAAAGTATGCTGAAGTGAAGATACAACTTCGCCTGTAGCCATTGCATATCAGAAGCTTGATTTGCTCAGTAATCAGCTGCATAATTTCGGTACCGTGCATTACTTTTCTGTGCTATGTTGCTTGAGAATATCACATGAAAACTAACTGCACAAGTGCACATATTGTGCGACTTTATTGTTTTCCTTTTCACTCTAGCTGCTAGACTTGCCTATGCTGTGACTAACTGCGTATGAGTTTACTTCATGGTTCACTCCCATCAAGCAAAATGTCCAGCTGCGCAATGTTTCAGCTCTCAATTTACAAACTTTCTTTACATTGAGTCAACGTCCACAAACCTGCGATTCATGTCTACATACTCATAAGGCAAAAGTAAAGTGTTTTGTCTGCCGAACTGCTACGAAACAATCGGCCCGGTATTTTAAGGCTTCAAAATGTGACATAGCCGGTCATCTCTACTAGTATGGTCATGGCTCACATCATGACACGCAAAAATAAACCTAAAGAAAAAAGCTTAATGAAACTTTGCACAGCAGAAAATTGTGGCGTTAGTGTAGAAGTTTTCCGACTCGTGCCCAGAGCATTGTGACGCAAGAAGCCACACGACCTCGTTTGGTTGAAGTTAATCAGATATGCGGCGTATTAAGCAGCTACACGGCGCTTTGATTGTTCAAGCGCACATTGTTGGTCTGATTAAAGCCTTTCAGAGTGACTTTCCTGAAATTTTAAAAAGCCTTCTAAACCATAGCTATAGTTCTCAAATGGCGAAGAATTTTCAAGATAAAGTGATTAAAGCATGACGATCGACGCTAAATCTGGTCTGTTCGCCGTGAGACTTAATTTGTCCGCCGAGATAGCTGTTCAGACCAGACACGTTTGTCCGCCGCCAACAAAAACGAATTTCGAGGCCTGCATGATGATGAGAATTGCATTGTTAAGGGATAAGAAGTACATCCACAAAAAAAAAAAGTTCAGGTAATGCTAGTTTAATAAGTATGCTAGTTTAACAGTACAGTAGAAATGTTTATCAATTAAAAGCAAAAAAAGAAAATGACAGAAGTAGAAATGTAGTTTAACAGTACAGTAGAAATGTTTACCAATTAAAAGCAAAGAAAGAAAATGACAGAAGTAGAAATGTATTCTACCAGATTTATTTTTAGCAGTCTGTTTCTGACTCAAGTGTCAATACATTTATTTACATTAATTATTATCGCCCCAGGCTAAAGCAGGTTGAAAACCTACCATCACCACTGTCACAATCAAGGTGCAATGCCTCGCGATGGCTTGCTTTGTACCTTCAACGAGCGTGTTGTTTTGGTTGTAGAATTCTGGTGCGATGTGTTATTATCGGTTATGACCTGAAGTAACCTCTGATTACGAAATCTGTATTATGTAAAATGTGTTTTCTGGAATCATTTTCCCTACGTGACATTCTAGAGACTTCTGTTGTTTACATTTAAATGCTGCTTGATAGAACAATGGTTCTTTATGATGTAACCTTACGTAACCTTCTCGAAGTTACTGGACTGAACAACCAACTATAAATAGTGGTGTAGTTTGTGTAATGATTATGATGATTATTATTATGAGTTGATTATGAGAGTTGTGCTATGAGTTGTGGATTGGTAGTTGATGCAGAAATTATTAGTGATTGAGACTTGAAGTAACTGAATACAAGTAGATGAGAATTGGTGCTGATATAAATTGTGTTCGAATTTAGAGTTATTTGAGAAGCCGTTTGTTAAAGTTCTTCAAGAAATCAGATTATCATTTCACTAGTAGAATTATTCGACATTTAATTGACTGCTTTTCGGTTTGACCCATTAAACTACGTCATTGAACCTTTCCAAGTCTTTTTCCTGACCAGTAAGAGATAGAAAGAAATCGTGACAACCACAAACACTCATTCAACTGACCATTGTCCAAATGTCCAACCAACATTTACATTTTTGAAAATTGAAAATGAATCCATTAAAATTTTTGCAAATTGAAATTGCCCTTGCTGTTTTGCAGAGGTACTACCTCTGAGGTAGGCACTTAAACATAAAAAGTTTTGTAAAACCAATGAAACATTACACCAACTAAAAGTTACAGGAACAGCATTCAAACCAATCAGAAGTTGCAAGGAAAATAGTGAAAAAATGCAAACATTTCTGATATAAAGAAGTAAATTAAGTTAACGTTTCATCATCTACAGCTTGGAGTGCTGTAGAGAATTAAGATAGTGATAGTCATTTCGATGGCAAGTGTTCGATTTCCACTCAAACCATAACATTTTTTTCTTCTGCAATTACCAAACAAAGTTCAAAGCTAGTCTCAAATCAGCTCTCTGGCTGAATACTAGAAGGGTCACAATTGGACGGTAGTCCCTTAAATATGCTTTGATTGGTTAGAGAATAGAGATGTCATCGAGTCTTACAGGAAATTGTCCTGTTTAAGTGGCTAACTTTTGCAGAGGTGTACAGGAATAAGATCTGGATTTTACTGTTTTTCACCAGATTTGGATCTTGTTTTTTTTTAAGAAACTTAATCCAAATCCATAAGTTTTTTTTTCAATTTTAAACGTTAAAACATAAATTCTAAATAAGCTGATGGCGACCTATCCAAACCCGGAGAAACTTTTGAACCAATGTGTTAGTGGCAACATTTTTACTGCAATATGTAAGCCTACTGAAATGAAAGTATTTAATCTTAGAGAAATAAACATGCATAAGCTACAATGTAGTCTACAAGGTAGGCTACTAGGCCTGTATAACATTGACAAATAATGATAGACTTTAATTCATTACAGCCTGCATGTTTTAGTTATTGCTTTGCTATGTAATCAGTGTTGGGCGCGATAACTCATTTTTCAGTTAAGCGATAACGATAATCGATAAACGAAAAATGCCTAAAGCGATAACGATAAACGATAAATCAAAAAAAAGTTAAGCGATAACAATAAACGATAAATTATTGCCGATAATGTCCGATAACGATAATTTTTTTTTTCTTGATTAGCGCTGCCCCATCCCATGCAGCACGAACTGTTTTCATCAACATGACGAAAAATCGAACATAATATAGCCTAATGTAAAGGGACAAAACTTTTTGTAAGTTATGCATGAATAGAATCGCAACAGCGGCAGTCGGTATCGAATCTTCAACCTCTTGATCCAGAATCAAACCACTGAGGTAACCGCCGTGCTTATAATTATACCTTCAGATACCAGTTGGATGCTTTTATCAATTGAGTTACACTGCCGCTTACGTGCAGTAGGCAAAATAATTAAATCAAATGAAAATACCATAAAAAATTCCAAACTTTGTCGGCTGTATCGCTTTCTGTTTACAGCAAAGTAACAATAATTGAAAAAATTCCAAAAAACGCAAAATGCTTGAAAATTTATCACTAATCTTAAGCGTTATTGGCAGTAAAAGTGTGCATACTGTGAAATCTATCAAGCTTGTCAAATTAGTCGTGTTTAATAATTATTGTACCGGTAATTTACAGATAATTTCAAATATTTTTTTTTTTCTTTGTGAACACTATCATTAAAGCAATGGTAGAATGCTGAGTTGTTGAGATAAGAATTACAATATAGGCACTGTATTAGTGGGAATAAAAATATTTGATTGAGGTAGGCTATGTCGCATAGGTAATGAGAAAGGTTACTTTCGCATTTGGTTATTATTTTTGGATTAAAGTTATATCGCCAAGCTAGAAAAAAATCGATCTTACAGTCTATAACCGATCTTGTGTTGTTATTGTGTGTGGATTTTGTCTTTTAAACAGAGTTTGTGACGTAACCGCACGTCTCAAGGCAAGTTCTTGCAATTTTAGTTAATCTACTCATCTAAAGATTTAATGCGCTTAAAACAGTAAGTTTCATGTTTTGACGCGAGAGATTTTATTTTTTTACGACAATTACGGTACTAAAAACTAACACTTCCAACAAAAAAAGAAAACACAAGAATAAAATAGTTGATCGCGAGGTGGCGCGAAAGACCATGTTTCCGATGTACAGGCGGCCTCGTATTGCGACACTTTCACAAACCACTTGCCAATTTCTTTCGCTTCGCTTCAAAGGAATCTGTACCCCCTGTGCGCTTACATTTTAATTGTAAAATTCACTCGCGATTGCCGATTGCAGCAAAACAACAAGAGACTTGTTGCATGCATTTCATTGCATTGCAATTTGCAACTCTAAAAATTATTGTGTTGTCAGGGCCGTCGCTGCAGGGAGGCGTGCCCCCTCCCCTGACAACGACCTGTGCACACACACTTCAGGCACTGAAGAAGAAGAGGTTTTAATTTTAGTTTCATTAACTAGGTGGCTAGTCAAAGTATTACTTTTCATGGCCTTTTCACTTGTGTGTTGATCCGAAATAAAATTTATCGGCGATAATCAAATATTGCCTTTGGCGATAACGATAAACGATAACTGAAAAAATAATTGAGCGGTAACGATAAGCGATAAAAATTTATCGCCGATAATTATCGCCGATAAATTATCGCCGATAATGCCCATCACTGTATGTAATGAATGGTCATTTCAGTATCGCAACAATAGTGTTTGTGCCATGTAGTATGCAATTAGGCATTTGATTGAAAGAAGATAGCATATGCATGGCAAGTCAGGATGCTTGTCATATCAGGACCAAAAATACTATAAGTGTGCAAGACAATAATGCAAGATGTAAAATTCCTTCGTTTCCTTGCAATAAACTTATACTCGCAGAAAATCAAGGTATTATTCTCAAGATCATTTCCACTACCAAGCTGGTACTCGGGATGTTGCTGTAGCATTTACAGCTACAGTAGATATGGGCGGATGTTCAGACAATTCGACATCTGCTAAAGTAAATATTAGAACATAATTTAGATCTACCAAAGAAAAAGAAGCATAAGCTGAGGAGAAAAAGAAAGTGTGGTGTGTGGTTGACGAAAGCAAGAAAATAAATGAGACTAATATTTTAGAAAAAGGAAAATAAGCAGCAAGAAAAAAACACTCTTTTTTTCTCACAACAACTTATGGTTGTTAAATCAATGGTCATGTTTTAACTTTATTGTTTACAAAAAGCCTTTACCAGTGTTGCCATATACCGTAAACGAATTTTCATTTCCAAATACTGCAAACGACTTTTACCTATTTCTAGACTTTGGCTATGTGACATCAAATAAAAAAATTAATTGAAAATATTCATCTTCTGATGCAGCATCATGTAACAAATTTTCCGTGTTCGATTTAGGCTGAAAATGGGTAAATTTTCAGGTCCGTTTATCAAACACTTCTAGTGAAATCCCCCAGGCCCCTCAGGTGTGGTGCTGGTGCATACGCCACGGCGCCCAGCTATGCAAGAGCCCAAGAGGACAATAGACCTTTCGCTCAGCCAACCAATGAAGCGTGACGTGGAAAACAAACCACTTCACAAACTGAAATCGTATTAGCGAAGCACAGTTTTTGAACGTTTTGATTGAACAATCGCTTCTTCTAGTCGTACACTTTGTTAAAAATAGCCTAATTTTTTGACTGAGCATTACAATTCAGTTATCTATTTTCAGAAAAAAGTTGAATTTACTGCAGGCCCATGGGCCTAACTACTGCCGGCACAGCGCTACAGCCTACTGCACTGGACGATTAAACAAAAGAACCTCGCATTGAAATATTTCAGTTAACAACTATAGTAGGTACGGTAGCCTAAACTTGTTAGGCTACCATTTTATTGAGAAGCTACATTCAGGCTATAATTTTTTCGTTTACGGTAGCATTTTCGTTACTTAATGTCTTAGTCCTACCTTGGCCTAGCTAGGGTCACTCCAGGTTTCTAGCCACTTAATGTTTGTGTTTGTTTTGGCTTCTTTTGCTCTTATGGAACTAATGTATTGACACAGAATCAAACAGCATTTGTATTTTTGCAGTTATTACTTTCTGTTGAAATAGGAACAGTCACATCACAAGTTTGCAACACACACGCTTTTGTTTTGGATTTAACTACAGCGCAAGTGGAACCACCCAATACCATGTTTTTTGGTTAGGCTGCTACACTTATTAGCCTACTAACTGTTGTCAAAACTTTTAGCAAGCCTTTTGACATCATTGATCACAGCGGTAAACCATAATCTCTTCGTGGGAAAATTGTAACATAAGATTCCCAGATCCGTTCGTCTGTATGTAATGACCGAAAAGAAACACTCTTCAGGAAACGTCTATTCGAGAATTGTATTTCTGTAAAAATAGCCTCAAAGCTGTCGAAAATGGGGTGCAACGCGATTCACCACTAAAACTTGTCACTACAGAACAGATTACTTGGATAAAAGACGGAAATTTTCGTCCAGCTGACAAGCACTAAGCAAAACAGTTAAAAATGCGACCAACCTCTTCAATTCAAGCAACAATTTTAAAAATGACTAGAATAGATATCAATATCTCAAACTCACGTACGCAGTACTGTGACGTAATAGTGAAAGACATTGTCACGCAATTCAAACAGGTGTTCAAAGGTGGTGATGCCATGTTTCATGTTTAAACAGGTTTGATACAAGTCTTACGAACGATGGTGCAATTTTGGCTCATTTTTTAGGAAAAATTCCATGACGTAATACGCTAAGATTCAGTAGACCTGAACGGTTTTTATATGACGTTTGATTAGGTGAACAATTGTCTGGAACAATCATAAAACTCTATTAAACTACAAACAATTTATACTGCAGGGCTACTCAACTAATGTTAGCAAAGGTCCATTTTGACAAGTTGGATATTTTTGCGGTCCGGCGAATATTTCATATGCAGCCACGAAAATTAAACAACCTGTACGAGTACGAGCACCGAAACACTTTTCAGGTAGTATGTAGCCTAACACGACTTGGATTTTTGTCTGACACAAACAAAGAAATATAAAAAGGAAAAATGTATTGTGTTTCTTTGTAGTGTAGCTGTGTGAATCGCACATCAAAGAAGACGGCAAAGCGTTGGGGGGTCTGAGGGCGAAGCCCCCAGCTACTTGGATAATCACAAAAAATTGCTTTTCCCTAATGGAAATTTGTTTAAAGAGACCCTAAAATGTGACAATGAGGTTATTTCTCCAGAAGCCCGAGGTCCACCTTCAACACCCAGAAAGTCCGGATTCGGACCACGGTCCGCCAGTTGAGTAGCCCTGATTTATAGCAATGTAGCAACTGCATAGTTGAGTGGTGAAAACGCTTGCGTGAAGTTCGCAAAGGACGTCGGTTCAACACCGCCTCAAAGTTCGCGGTTATGTCTCGACAGTTCTATATGTAGCCGACCCCTGCAACACTGCTTTATTATTTTATTACGGTTGAATGCCTTCCACGTGTATTCATTGAACTTGAGGAATAGCAAAAGGTGGCATAGCAAATGAATGAGATCATGTTTTCTTCAGCATTTTTCGGAAAAAAAAGCTAAGCCTCTGTTTTCTTGTTGCTAATTTCTGGCTGAGATATTTGAATGTTTGGTATTGGCAAAACTCGCTCTTTGCAGTTTCGTTTAAAATTAGGTAAACTTTGTTTTAGAGACATAAAGACTGAAAGCATCATTCTCAATATCGTGACGTTACACGCGTGTCAAAAGGGGGGGTTGTAACCCCCAAAAACCCCCCTTGGCTACGCCACTGCTCACAGTCACACCAGAGCCACTATAGTGGCTCTGCCTATTTGATGTGGACACAGCCGCTATAGTGGCTCTGGTCACACACTGCTTATCTTCCCGCGCGAGAGGAGCAACTTCAAAGTCAAAACGCGTGGTAGCGAAAAAGCGAATGCGAGGTTGAATGTTTTATTCTCATTTCACGCGTTAACCAAACGTCCGTTAAATTTTTGTACTTATTTCAAACATGAAATCGCTTTTAGTAAACTTTATCGAGTTGAAACTACGATACAACAAACAATTAAGTGAATTACAGTAAAAAAAATGCATTTTTCAAAACTGTCATCCGTGTTTTACTTTAATAAGCACTGTTTTGATCTATATATAGCCTATTGTGAAAATATATACATCTCAAAATGATCTCATGCACTCATCTATATACAAACCTGCACTACCGTATATAGGCTTACTCGAGTATAGGTCGATCTTGTGTAGCCTATAAGTCGAACCCCTACTTTTGAGCTTGAACCTCCACATCACGCTTCACTGCACAGAGCTGCGGAAAAGTTCTATTTCCTCCCTACAAAAATTTTTTTTTTCTACAACTGATTACCAGACAGGTAAGCTATTAAACAGTTGGGTGTCTTTCTTTGGTCAAGTTAGGTCAAATTTATGCAACATCTGGTCATGTAGCTAACACTTTCGCTGCTAATAAGTAGTCAGGGGCAGTGATATGCAATTTTGTTGTTTAATGTTTTGCTTATTACTGGCTAGCCTACTGTATCGTCGAATGTTTTTTGTAGGCTATGCGGTGGACTGTATACTATAGGCCTACTTTAAATCTAATATGAACACCAGACAAGGAGACTAGTCTACTGTGTTGTGTTTTGTGAGAAAGATATTAATCGACAAACTGAAGCCTACCATTGAACCAACCATTAGCCTGTAGACTGTAGTCCTACCATTCTCACAGTTGTCATGATTTGATGGTAACTTAATTCATTTGACAGAATTTTAATAATAATTTGAACTGAAAGTAGCCTACTCTCAGAGCGCTAGACTTTAGCCTGAAGTTGCTTTTTTTTAATTTTCTTATGGACGCCATTTAGACCACCTTTTTCTCGGCGTACCGCCTTTAGCGGTATGACAAACTCATATGTGCTAGTTATATAGTAGCCTAATAATTTGCCCTTCTCAAAATTTTAAGCTGGCTACGCCTCTATAGGCCTAAGCTTTATGTAGCCTATCTTCAAAAACTTTCTGCAAATCCCACGCAAGATGAAATAGACTGCGAGTATGCATCTACAGTAGGCTATGTGTTGAACCACAACACATCACAGCGACCACCGCAGTCAAAACAGCAACACGCCTCAATTCCAGCGACTTCTTTCAATTCGTTTACAAAATGGAGTGGAACGAGAAATTGTAGAACTATATAGTAGGCTAGCCCAGAGGTGGGCAAACTACGGCCCGTGGGCCGCATGCGGTCCAAAACAACTTTCTGTACGGCCCGCGAAAGCCTGAAGCAATTATATAAAAACATAATCCCAAAATTGCTTCAAAATTTTAATTACTACAATGACTTAATTAAACTTTTTCTTCATAGGCTATATACCTTACCGTACCCTCCATCAACAAAATTGCAATCAAACATTCACACTGTGCTCTGTAGCTATCGTGAGATATTGGAAAACGAGATGGTATAGACGAGAAAGTTAAATAGAGAACAGAAAAAAAAAACGAGAGGGAACGGCCAGGCATTAGGCCTGCATAGCTACAAAAGCAGCCATAAAACGAACAATACAAGGTCCTCCAATACAGCACAAGCGTTTGCGAAAGATCTATAGTGAGAGAGAAAAAAAGATGATCACATCGGATAAGAATGACAACTGACTCGTTGGAAACAATTCACAACTGACAGGCTTCGCAGCGGACATGGCGTTTTCGGCCATAGGCTACTCATGTTAGCCCCTTGGTCACAGCGGTAAACCATAACCTCTTTGTGGGAAAATTGTAACATAAGATTCTCGGATCCGTTCGTCTGTATGTAATGACCGAAAAAGAAACACTCCTTTGAAACGTCTATTCAAATTTGTATTTCTGTAAAATTAGCCACCTGGCTGTCGAAATTGGGATGCAACACCGTACACCACTAAAACTTGTCACTACAACAAACTACTTAGATAAAAGACGGAAATTTTATCCAGCTGACAAGCACTAAGCAAACAGTTAAATATGCCTCCAACTTTCAAGCAACTATTTTACGAATGACTAGAATAATTTGCGATATCTCAAACTCACGTAAACAGTAACTGTGACGCAATAATGAAAGACATTGTCACGCAATTCAAACAGGTGTTCAAAGGCGATGATGCAATGTTTCATCAGGTCTTACGAACGATGGTGCAATATTTGGACATTTTCTAGCAATTTCCATGACGTAAGATGCCAGCTAGGTTAAGTAGACCATAACGGTTTTATATGACGTTTGATTTGGTGAAAATTGTCCGTAACACCCCTTTCAAGTAACTAACTGATATGTTCTAGGCTACATAAATTAAAATTACAAAACCTAAGTTATTTTTAGTTGGTTAAATTTAAATGAGTTTTTGCTCCACTTGTGTTTTTGATAATAAACATATGATAAATAAACATATGAGAATTATGCACTGATCTTGAATTCAATCTCAATGTGAACAAGCCGAAGGTTTTAAAGGAACTTTTGACAATAAACAAGTTTTGCTTTTTAAAAAGCAATCTTTTTCGTTTTTAATAGAAATTATTTTTCTTTTGAAATATTGTTGTAGCCTATTTCGAATTGTTTTTTACAACTTTGTTCTTCTATTCGAACAAAATTCGTTTTATACAGCTCCAATAAGTTTCGTTGTGATTTAAAAAGAAATATACGAGAATTTCAGAAAGCACATTAGGCCTAGCATTAAAAATGTGTGGTTTGGCATTTCATACTTCACTTCAGGCTTATTGACCATTAGGAAACAAAGGTAATAGGTTGAAGATCTTTGAAAACCGAATAAAAAGGTAGGCTATTTCAAGAGGTTTTCGAAAGATTTTTTTTTTTGGCCAAGTTTCTTTTCGGCACGAATCGTTTTCCATTTTGTTATGATGTATAGGATTGTTTCGTTTCGAATTAGGTTTCTGAGGAAAAAATTGTTTAATTCGAATCGCTGTTCAGAAAATAAAATTTTGTCTCTAATAATCCTATATTCAACAGTGCGCCTATTAGTATTTTGTTATGGACGCTTTCTCACAAATGAAAACACGGCCATTTTCTTTCTGCATCCGCAAGCAATGCATCGTTTCACAAAATATAAAAAAAGTATTGCATCCAAAACAATGAAAACAAATGCTATTTTCTGAGCGGCAGCATGGTTGTGAATTAAAATATCCCTGTAGGCATCGATGCTGACAAAATGCTTCGCCAACATGTAAGCTGAATTTGCGTGGTCACTATTTCCCAAGGTAGTGACTGTTCTGATCCTGTGATTGTATTGATCGGTCACGTACAGTAATTTATTTTCCAAGTCAAAGTCCATGGATGTGGGATGGTAGAATTGCGCATTCTTACCGACACCGTCACGTGTGCCAAACTGGCCGCCAGCGAGAACATACACAGAATTGTTTCTAAGTGTGATCATCCGGATACAGTTGTTGGCAAACTCGGCGACATACAAGACATCATTGGTCGGGTCATGAACGATGCCTTCTGGATAATTCATTAAAGCAATACCATTGACACTGAAAACATATCAAAAGATAAAACACAAAACTCATTATGCCTGCTTATAGTTTTTGATGATCCTTATTTAGGTGAAACAGGCTGTTAAGGGTTCAGATTGTAATAACTATATTTGATTTAGTTTTTTTTTTAATAAGTAAAAATTTTATTTCAGTAGGTGACTTAAATTTTCTTTTTTTCTCCATTCAATATAGGCAGAGATGGGTGTGATCTTGATCTTGAAGATCACAAGTGATCTTGAAGATCAAGATCTTGATTTTGATCTTGAAGATCACTTTTTCTTTGGTGATCTTGATCTACGATCACTTTTTTTGTGTGATCTTGATCTTGAAAAACAATAAGATCAAGATCACTTTAAAATTGCATTTTACTTCCTACATAGAGGCATTTTTTTAGAACTCGTACTGTACAAAGTAGTTAGTGGCAACTACTAACATTAAGCCACTGTTAATATGATATGTGCCCAACAAAAGACGATTTAATGTCTCCATCTAATCTGGTCAGTGTTGCCATTTCAAAATTAAAAAAGTTTTTTGTGTTGGTCATAATAAAAAAGTCAATTTCCGTGTACTTTATGTTGACGTATGATATAAAATGATTTAACTTTGTTCACAATTTCCATGTGTGAATTTTAAAAAAATGTTTTCTTTCGTTGACCCAATTTTAGATGTTTCAAAAGTCTAGAATGGCGGTGTTAAAAAATCTGGACTCTAGCCGACTTTGGACATGTAGCCTAAAGTGGTTTATTGCAGCACATCAACCAGACCAAGACTTGCTTAGGGTCCGAGTATGGAGCGGTTTGGTTCGCAAACCTCTGAACTTTTTAGATAGCAGACAACAGCAATAGGTTGCCAGATGGGTAAATGGTGCAATAAACATTGACATAATACAGTGAAAGTTAAAACTACTTAGAACAAGAATAAAAACTCCCACATGAACCAGACAAAAATTTGGTAAAAAGTGATGCAGTTCAAAGTTTATTTTTATTTATTTATTATAAATAAAACGTATAAAACTAATTGCAAATTTTGCGACTTTTTCACTACTACTGTAATTAACCTCGGCCTTGGGTGTGACGTTGCGATTCTACGCAAACTACGTCAACAATTGATAGGCCTAATAGCAACAGTCACTAGCTTATTACAATTCTTAGGCGAGCGATCGAGTAGTTAAAAGTAAAAGTTAGCAATAGGCTACCAACTATATACCTTTACCCAGGTTGCTTATAGTAATTATTTTTGCAACATCATTGATCAAACACTTCTTTTTTTTTTCAAGAACACAAAAAGTGATCTTGATCTTCAAGATCACGATCTTGATCTTGATCTTCAAGATCATCTATTCTTGGTGATCTTGATCTTCAAAATCTCCAATACTGGTGATCTTGCCCATCTCTGAATATAGGCAATGTGCACAGCTTAGTATGAATTTGTTAGGCTAAGCTTTCAAAACGGAACTTACGTTTGATGAACGCTTCCAGGTGAACCATTTCCAACTATTGTTGTGACTTGTCCCCTTGTCAAATCAATCTTTCTCACTGCGTGGTTGTAATGATCTGATACGTAAAGGACATCTCGATGCATGTCATAAGCAACACCGGTGGGGTGTTTCCATCTTGCTTTGCTCAAGGTACCATCCAAGAAGCCTTCTTTACTAGGGCCACCTGTTATCGTTTGCACAATTGGAGGGTTTCTGTTCATCAGAATGACTCGGATGGCATGGTTATCTGTGTCGCCGACAAACAATCTCGAGACCGATTCATGAAGCTCAAGTTGTTGAGGATTGCTGAATCTAAAAAATAACGGAACAAAGCGGATATTAATGTTACGTGGATATTTATGTTATGCGGATTATTATGGACAGCTTATTCACATAACATGGTAAACACGGAAAAACATACACGGAAAATTGATCGTACATTTTATATTTTTTACCATCACCAATTTTTCTTACCGACAGTTAATAATCTTCACAGCTAAGCCATATTGTTGAAAATATTACGATTTATTGTAAGTCACTGTCCAAAGCGAATTATTCCTTTCAATTCGAAACAAAACGGTTTGCTCATTATTCGAGCACCCGAACATTCAGCACACACTGTTGAAAATAATTCAAAAACTTTCAAGTCTTTATTTCGTTTGGTACAAAATTCGCTGTTTTAATTTAGCTGCGCGTTGCATCGAAGCGTTTCTGAAAATTTTTGTTCCGACTAAAAAATCTTATAGAACTGGTATAATCTGCACCTTTTTAATCGTACAGTCTATAAGCAAATGACGTTGATGCCCTAAATAGCAAAATCCGTCGTTTTTACATTGATTCAACGTCTGCATAGGCTCCGTTGAATCAATGTGACAATTGCGGCTTTTACTGTCTGGATGATAACTTTGGTATAGCCTACCTGGCTTTGTGGATGGGACCATCCTTGAACCCGTTTTGTTTTGGACTTCCAGCAAACGTTCCAACCTTTTTTGTTTGTAAATCAATCACTCGTATGACGTCGTTCGCGCTGTCAGCAACGTACATTTGTCGTTTCTTTTGGCTCAAGATCATTCCAGCTATGTGAGTAAATCTTGCTTCCGTCCCAGGACCGTCTTTATATCTATTTATGAAAAATCATTTTTGATTTGTGCTCGCAACGAATATGCAGTGACTCATGTCGAGAACACTAAAAGTTTGATGGCTAAAAGGAAATGATTGCATTGAATATGATGATGCTACTTTGGTTTAATAGTAGCCTACGGATAACTGAAAGTATTAGTGAAACCAGATCTACTGTAGTTGTTTTCACAAGGTTTTTGCTATTTTTTTCTGATATTTTTGAGAAACATTTGTAAAACATTGGCGCTTAGTTTTACCAAAGTAATGTGCTCCAAGCGAAACCGCGCTATGATAAATTGACCTTAACAATGCAAGAAATTCTGTAACATTTACCTCAAAGATTTATTAATTTCCAAACATGTTATTAAAGTCATAAGTATTAAAAATGATCAAAACAAATAATTTTTCTGGGTAAACATAAACAAAAGGCAAGTCTATTAAACAACGTTTCAAAACTTTAAAAAGAAACTTTTTTTTACATATAAACAATTATGCAAAACGAAGCCCTGACAAAAACATTTTGCATTGAAACGAAATTTGTTTTTTCGGCTACAATAAATTTTTGAAATATTTGTTCAGTACTTTTAAGCTTGCTTTCAAGTCCAAACCATAAAAAAAAATATTTCAATGCATGTATAGATATGACACACTAAAGTTTAAGATGCTTTAATAAATGCAACTAAACCTTGATTCGAACATAGGCCTACAGTAAAACGAAATAGCTTTGATGTCAAAACAAACGAAGCAAAACTTTTTTGAAATTTAATTTGTAACAAAAAAGATAGCATACCATAACCTAAAATATTTGACTTACACATTTTTTTTCAAAATTGGAGAAACAGTTTAACACAGGCAGCCCAAAACTAGTTTGTAATGTTTCCTACCCTTGTAAAGAACCCGCTGTTGTTGTTACAAACTTTGTAGTCAAATCGATTTTTCGAATCCGATCATTTTCTCTATCTGTATCTGGACATCCACAATCAGCCACATACACCGCTTGTTTTACGTGATCATAGACGATTCCCCAGGGATAATTGAACCTGTTAAGTTTAAAACAACGGCAAAGTTTTTTAAAAAAATTGCTGAGTAGACTACCATGTTAAGCAAACTATACGGCAGTTTTTAAAAAAGATTGCAATTCGCTATGAACTACGACACTGCGTCTTTGGTCTCATAATCACCTGTGCTGTAGCTGAAGAAACTTATAAGTGTCTGATAGTGCATTTGTTCGAATAAGTTATATCCCAGACAGCAAATCAACCGTTTTTTATAGTGTGTGTGCAGACGTTGAATCAATGTAAAAACCGGTTAATTTGTTTACATCATCGGTGCTATTCTGGTCGATGTCAGTCTGGTCTATTTCATAATAATCTGCAGTGAGCCCAACGTTGTCACATTGTAGCCAAGAAAATGATCGAAAGACAGTAGCCTATAGCCTAATTAATTCGCTCTTTTTAATGCCTATATTATTCAACATTTCAACGTTTGTGGGCTATCATGATATTGATTAGATCAAAGAAGTCTTGATTTAAACCGTGATTTGACAATTGGTCGAACGACAGCTTGTGCAGTCAACTATTATAGTCTATATATAACATTAGGCCTCCAAGCCTTTATTAGGCTACCTGGCGTGCATCATGCTTCCGTCAACGCTTTTTGTTCCAGCAAGACATAATTCAACATCTCCAATGTGAGGTGTTCCTTTGCCACCCAGAGTTTTCACAATTCCTTCTATTGAGTAAACCAACCCCACAAACAAGGTTAACCTCGTCCAAAAAATTGTTAAATAAAAATACGACATCGTAAACTGAAACGAATACGACAGATTTAGCTTGTTCCGAATATTAGGCTAGTATAACTTAGTTGCAATAGGCTTCAAGATATCAAAAACAAAGTCTAAAATTCTGCTGAATCTGTAGGCTGTTAGTGCTTTGTAGAATGTAGCCTAGACTACCTATAGGCAATGTTGGGCGCGATAACTCATTTTTCAGTTAAGCGATAACGATAATCGATAAACGAAAAATGCCTAAAGCGATAACGATAAACGATAAATCAAAAAAAAGTTAAGCGATAACGATAAACGATAAATTATCGCCGATAATGTCTGATAACGATAATTTTTTTTTCTTGATAAGCACTGCCCCATCCCATGCAGCACGAACTGTTTTCATCAACATGCCGAAAAATCGAACATAATATACTGTAAAGGGACAAAACTTTTTGTAAGTTATGCATAAATAGAATCGCAATAGCGGCAGTGGGTATCGAACCTTCAACCTCTTGATCCAGAATCAAACCACTGAGGTAACCGCCGTGCTTATAATTATACCTTCAGATAGGCTACCAGTAGGATGCTTTTATCAATTGAGTTACACTGCCGCTTACGTGCAGTAGGCAAAATAATTAAATCAAATGAAAATACCATAAAAAATTCCAAACTTGACAGCAAAGTCAGCAATAATTGAAGAAATTCCCAAAAATGCAAAATGCTTGAAAATTTATCAGTAATCTTAAGCGTTATTGGTAGTAAAAATGTGCATACTGTGAAATCCATCAAGCTTGTCAAATTAGTCGTGTTTGTTTAAGAACAATAACATAATTATCGTAATTTACTGATAATTTCAGATTATTTTTTTTTTGTTTACTTTGTGAACACCATCATTAAAGCAATGGCAGAACGCTGAGTTTTTGAGATAAGAATTACAATGTAGGCACTGTATTAGTGGGAATAAAAATATTTGATTGAGGTAGGCTATGTCGCATAGGTAGGCTACAGTAAATGAGAAAGGTTATACTCAGTGGCGTAGCCAAGGGGGGGTTTTGGGGGTTACAGCCCCCCTTTTGGCACGCGTGTGACGTCACGATATTGAGAATGATGCTTTCAGTCTAAAAAAAATTTGCCTTTTAAACAAATCTGCATTAAAAGAGCGAGTTTTGCCAATACCAAACACTCAAATATCTCAGCCTGGAAGTAGCAACAAGAAAACATAGAGACTTAGCTTTATTTCCGAAAAATGCCAAAAAAAAACATGATCTAATGCTTTTGCTATGCCACCGGA
Organism: Aplidium turbinatum; assembly: GCF_918807975.1. Classification (NCBI taxonomy): domain Eukaryota; kingdom Metazoa; phylum Chordata; class Ascidiacea; order Aplousobranchia; family Polyclinidae; genus Aplidium; species Aplidium turbinatum. The sequence continues at coordinate 15,151,707 of NC_137480.1, read as the reverse complement.
CAGCACCATTTTACAGGAATATTCATACCCACATTTTTGTTGAAAATGCTCTCAAAATGCACCAAATTCAATGTAATTTTTCAAAATTTTTTGGGGGAGGCTCCCCAGACCCCCGCCGCTGGGTGTCGTCTTAGGCGAAAACCCCCCTTTCAAAATTCCTGGCTACGCTACTGGTTATACTGTATTTAGCATAATTTTACCACGCAACTCGATCCGCCTATTGTCATGCAAAAACTACTACAAGATGCAAAAAAATGTGATGTCGGTCTGCATGTTAAATGTTTCAAGCAATATCATATTCCGCAATGACTTGTTTCAGTGATGTTGTGTTACTTTGCTAATTTTCATCTTCATATTTTTTGAACTTTGATTTCAATAAAATGCTCGATGACAATAATGACATGACAAGACATGAACAAGACATTTCCCATTTATCACTTTGAGCGATAAGTAAAATGTAATAATGCTTAAGCATTACGCACAAGAAACTTGTGAAATTTGATAACGAATTTGCCTAGCGTCTTATATATAGGACGGCTTTTTTCTCAAAAAGTACAAACACAACTAGGAAAAAAATAATTGTGATAACTTATGTTTTTTAGGTCATAATTATGCAATATTTAATTTTCCGAAAATTTGTTTAAGTACTTTCACTTTCGGCACAAATGGGTTAACTTATTAAGTTAAATGGCACTTATGCATTCGGTTATTATTTTTGGATTAAAGTTATATCACCAAGCTAGAAAAAAATCGATCTTACAGTCTATAACCGATCTTGTGTTGTTATTGTGTGTGAATTTTGTCTTTTAATCTGAGTTGGTGACGTAACCGCACGTCTCAAGGCAAGTTCTTGCAATTTTAGTTAATCTACTCATCTAAAGATTTAATGCGCTTAAAACAGTAAGTTTCATGTTTTGACGAGAGAGATTTTATTTTTTTACGACAATTACGGTACTAAAAACTAACACTTCCAACGAAAAAAGAAAACACAAGAATAAAATAGTTGATCGTGAGGTGGCGCAAAAGGCCATGTTTCCGATGTAAAAGCGGCCTCGTATTGCGACACTTTCACAAACCACTTGCCAATTTCTTTCGCTTCGCTTCAAAGGAAGTTGTGCTGCCTGTGCATATACATTTTAATTGTAAAATTCACTCGCGATAGCCCATTGCAGCAAAACAACAATAGACTTGTTGCATGCATTTCATTGCATTGCAATTTGCAACTCTAAAAGTTATTGTGTTGTCAGGGCCGTCGCTACAGGGGGGGCGTGCCCCTCCTCTGATAGCGACCTGTGCACATACACTTCAGGCACTGAAGAAGAACTGGTTTTAATTTTAGTTTCATTAACTAGGTGGATAGTAAAAATATTACTTTTCATGATCTTTCCACTTGTGTGTTGATCCGAAATAAAATTTATCGGCGATTAATTATCGGCGATAATCAAATACTGCCTTTGGCGATAACGATAAACGATATCTGAAAAAATAATTGAGCGATAACGATAAGCGATAAAAATTTATCGCCGATAATGCCCATCACTGCCTATAGGTTAATTATAATTCATTAGTTCTCAAACATTAGGAAAACTTTTAATGTGTTGAAGTATTTTAACCTTTTCAGTATTTTGTTTTGTCAAATGCAAAAGCTGTCTTTCGCTATATCGAGACAAGTTTGAATGGCTCTTATCCATTTACTCCGATAGCTGATGTTTGCTCTAGGAGTGCGCGCTGGAGTTGAGCAAAGCCTTTTAAGGATTGCTCTCCATCCCGCGTTACCTACAGTGTAATAGATGGAATAATTCACACACCACAACACTTTGATAATAATCGGAAACTTCGTTTTGTCGATGACCGGCCTGCGTCAGTAGGCTAATTCAAAGCTTCCACCACTGCAAGTATTTGAAACTGCCAGCAGTAACCTTTTAGCTTTCTCAGTTCCAGGATGAATATTCAAACTGACAGCAATAACCTTTTTCGCACTGGCATCGAGTTTTTTCTGCTCAGCTAGAAATGTCAATTTGAAGTGGTAAAAGAACAATCACACCAAGAGGCTCAACCATGACGACAAATAAAACATGCAATCACACGTAGCCTAAGCTACAGCATTAATTTATGCAAGTTAGCCTACTTGTGACATTTCAGCTGGGTGGTCAATGTAACAATTGTTGAACTTTCAATATTTACTCATTGTAGCCTACTTTGTAGGCCTATGTTGTAATTTATAATAATAATTATTGTTATAATTCATATTTCTTAACAGTTTGCTTATTTATATAAAAAAGCAAAATTTGATAGCCTAATTTCCAGAAACCATTCTATACCAGACAGCAAAACCCGTTATTTTTACATTGATTCAACGTATTCAGATGTTGAATCAATGTGAAAATAGCGGATGTTGATGTCTGAAACTTTACTCAACATTGGGATTTATGTAGGCCACTAAATTGAATTTTTATTTGCTATTTTGTGTACGGTACCTTTAGTCTAGTCTCGTAACCGTATAACCCACAATTGAAAAAAAACTCGAGCAGTAGCCTACAGCAGTCTACACTCTGTACAATAAGTGCAGCGCTGTATAAATGCTGTTACCTGTTCTACAGCAATCATCGTATTCAGGTATCATCATCATTGTCAACGTTTGTCGTCCCATGTTGTCCGAAAACCTTATTCAAGCAAGCATCGCTATAGCTTACATAGCTCCATAAATTAATCAGCAGTAATTTTTACTGTCCGTTCTGTGTTGTTTATATCACAACTAAGTTTAACCGCAGTAAAGCGACGACAGGAACGTGAGCTACCTACTCACTCCCACTCTTTCAAAATTTCCGTTCTGGAATGTTGGACTTCTGTTGAATAGTCTTAAACCTAGTAAGCTATAAGTACAAACTGAAAAAAGTGGTTAATAAGTTATCTAAACTGCAACGCTACGGTATATGCTTGTTCAGAGCCTATATCGCAACAAAAATCTTTTCCGGCACCATGTTCTTTTGATATACCCGGTATCGATAATCAATAATATTCGTTTATTTAATTAAATTACAATGCTGTATTGAGACAGCGGAAGTCGTGAGGCTTTCACGAGACAAGGAAACTAGCCTACAGCTGATTGCAACTCAATATTGACAACACGTAAACAGATAGGCTACAACAACTAAACAACTAACTTAAATGTGATATACGTCATGTAGCCTACTGTAGGGCAGCGCTCCGCAACCTTTATTTACAAACGGCACACTTAAAAACTCTTTAAAATTCTGCGGCACAATTCGGCCGACACATTTTCAAAATGTAAAAAAACTACAATTTATTGTAATGAGATATTTGCGCTTGTTTCAATGAGCACAGTCAGTTGAGTTGTTTTTATTTCTGACTATCAAAGCAAAAGCAATACACGCCTACATAGCAAAGGTCGAGAAAAAGGTAGAAGCGACAAAACGCAAACGTTAAAACGTGCTTATGCTTGTTCAAAAAAAAAATTTGGCACGGTTGCAACATCTTCAGAAAAATTTAGGGTAGAAAGGAAATTAAAAAACAAAACGATACAAACAAAAATAAGAAAAAAACAAAAAACCACAACTTATTACCCCGTAGGCCTATAGCTTTAGCTGATATTTTCAAGATTTGTATAAATAGACACTTGCTATGAAGAATGGCCATGGTGCGTTATCAAGAGTGCTGATGGTCGTGAGGGGAACACATCTTGATGCGTTTAGCTCATAGTAAACAAGAGCAAGGCAGGCAAAAAAAAAAACAAAGAAATACTATACCACGGGCAAAGCCATTTCAAGCGCAACGCACCAGGCTTTGCACGACTCATAAAATAGTTACAACTTGACGACACAAAACAATAACAAAAACAAATAAAACAAACAAGCAAAAACAACATCATTATCTTGTGGAAATCCAATAGGCTATCCAAGGAAGTTATGTCTTGCGTGCTTTGATATAAAGTTACATCGATAAAGCGATAATTATAAGACCCCAGCCAGCTAAACTTGACACCATCACACCGATTCAACGTCTACGAACGATAAATCAATGCAAAAAATGACAGGCCTCGCTAACTGGGATGCAGTGATGCACGCGCATACAAAATATATTGACGCCGTCAGCGTAAACGCAAACGTTCGAAAAACTATACGCGTATGCGTCAACGTAACTTGTAAAAAAAGTTGGCGGCGTCAACGTCAGCGCATACACTAGCGCAGGGGTCACCAAATGGCGGCCCGCGGGCCGCATGCGGCCCGCCACGCTGTATCGCTGCGGCCCGCGGAAGGTATCAGCGTACAAGTATAACCAAAAATACTTTTTTTGAGGAGTCAATGAGCATGGAGGTAAAAATACTTTCCGGAAAGCATATTTTCGCTTTACATACGATTCCACCGACCGACCATTCAGATTGTAGTTCTAGATGGGGGTCGCTCAACGTTATTCCAATGCGATATCCAGCCACAATGTCCCAGTGGTTGATTAAAACGTCTGTTTTCGAATTTCGAAATTGTCTGTGAGCATAGGGTTGCTTATTTTAAGTTTGTAAGTGTCATGTGAACACTAGTGTGCGTTTCACCGTTATTGTGTTTCACGAGCAGTGTTCCCTTTAAGCAAGTTTTTGTTAGCAAAATAGGCCGGTGTGCCAACTCAATTTATAATAAATTGGCAAATATTATATATAAATTTAAAGACATTTTCTGATTGTATCGAGAAAATGAAATATCTTCTGACAGGTGTTGGTTGTATTATTTCTGGTTGTATTTTCATATGACAACTTCTGGTTGTATTATGAAAATATTTAGTTTGGTTCTGCAAAATGTTGTTAATCAACAATTCTTGCCATGCTGATAAGCACCGCAAGTGACAGTTGTCTAATAATCAAGAAATAAAGTTTTATAGACTCTCACAAAAAGATGAAAAACCAACTCATTGCTTTTTTGGAGGGAACACCGTTCATGAGTTACAATAGAAACGTTTTTTTTTTCCGTGATTTCTACAAGCGTTTGTTTCATGGTGACTAGTTTCTTTCTCCCTGTTATTGGAGCCTATTTTTCGCTGATATGTTAGCAGCATAGCAGGTCACTGTTGTTGCCTGTATTGCGATGTGTCAAACATTTCTTTGGTTACTGAAACTGTTAATTGCAAGATATCTTTTGCGAAGCGAAGTGACAACATCACTCTTGCTTGGCGATGAATATTCTAATGAAACCGTTCGCCTCGCTACAAGTGCGCAAAACAAGTGGCCTCGTTTATTTGACATTGTTAAAGAAGTCAAAAGTGTTGTTAAAGGAGCTTGGCCTAGCAGTAGCGTTGTTCGACTAATTTTGTTGCTGCGGTATTCTAAGATAAATAGTAACAACATGTAACGCTGAATACTGGGCACGAAATGCGTTCATTTCTAGGATAAAGTACGTACGAAATGCGTTCATTTCTAGCAAGACATGACCCTTACCCTGAGTAATATCAATCTTTCTTCTTCTAACTCAATTAAATTGCTTGGTGTAACATTAAATCAACATTTGTGTTTAGAAAACTTTGTCAGTTCCACTGTCAAATCTTGCTTTTTTTATCTTAGAAATATTGGTTCCATTAGACAGTTTATTAATGTTGATGCTTGTAAAACTTTAACTCATGCACTTGTGACGTCCAGGCTTGATTATTCAAATTCATTATTAAATAACATTCCACATTGTACTATTTTGCGTCTTCAAAGAGTTCAGAATGCTGCTGCTCGGCTAATTACTTTAACACGTCAACGTGAGCATATCACTCCCATACTAAAATCCCTGCATTGGCTTCCAGTATTGTATCGTATTCGCTTCAAAATATGTCTATTAACTTATAAAGTTTTCCATGGTTTTGCTCCAAACTATCTGGACACTTTGCTTGTTCATTATAAACCTGCCAGAACTTTGCGTTCTCAACATCAATTGCTCTTGTGCAACCCTTCATATAAGACACAATATGGAAATCGTACCTTCCCAGTTGTTGCTGCCAGTTGCTGGAACTGTTTGCCTATTTGTGTGAAAGAAGCAGAAAATTTAAATGAATTCAAAACTCGCTTGAAAACGTTCTACTTCAATGAACATTATGACTGAAATTACCGTATTAATTATCACCATTGTCATGTACAGCGCCCAGGAGCATAGTTTGACTGTGGATGTGGCGCTATATAAATGTTGTTATTATTATTATTATTATAAAAGTCAACCTACCTAAAATTTTATTAGTGCGGCCCGCCACAGCTCTCCTTAGTGCCAAAGTGGCCCGCATGCAAGAAAGGTTGGTGACCCCTGAACCTGAACAAATGAACCCTGAACAAATGAACCCTGAACAAATGAAATACAACATCTGTAGGCTGAACAAATGAAATACAACATCTGTAGGCTACGAACTGCATTGGCACGACTGGAGTCATAAACTGACTGGAGTCTACAGTATGGCTGTACGTGTACGACGTACGTTCATAGTACATTTCATACTGCATAGAACACTTAAAAAATTTTCAAAAAATTTCGGGGGGGGCAAATGCTCCCAATGCCCCCCCTGGTTGCAGGCTTGGCAAGCAACAATTTAACTCAAATTACCGCCTTGGAAATGCTGCTGTGCAAAATGACAACAAACCAAAGTTTTTCAGACAGTTAGCTGAATGGTTTCAGATGTGGGCGGATATGCAGTGTCCAAACGCCAAGAAAATCACTTTAAGTAAACAAACCAGCTCTGCTATGATCTCTACATTGAAATGTACAGCTTCACTTATAGAAGATTTGTTGGAAGATGGTTTTGGATACGTTTTAACATCTCGTTTCCAAACAGATCCGCTGGAACTTACATTTTCAAAATATAGACAAATGAGTGGTGGACGGTTTTTAGTAGGGTTGCGTGAAGTTGAAACTTCCCAACGAATTTTAGCTATTAAGACTCTTTTAAAAGAATCGGTTTCCATATGGAATGCGGACATTCGGCCTGATATCAACGATACTGCTTTGCTAACATTAAGAAACAAACTAAACAATATTTCTGAAGAACTTAAAAACTATTGCTTGGATAAAAACGCTGTTGAAGTTGCAGCGGCCGTGGCAGGGTACTGTGCAAAAAAAATCGTTAAACGTTCACAGTGTGCTGAATGCAATGCATTGTTAATTTCTTCTAGTAGTGAACCTTTTGTCAATGAATATGACTATCTTTTGAAACTGTCACGAGGTGGTTTAACGTTGCCTTCTGTTGATCTTGCTCAGTACACATCGAAATGTTTTGCCATGCTAGATTCTGCTCTCAGCGTGATGAGGCAAAGCGAACTGAGTGAAAGAACTGCTGCAGAAAATGTTTTGCTCTTAAATGATATGCCATTGAGCTTTTTGTGTCAAAAGCACTTTGCAAACATCAAGTTTGTTAATGCAATTATAACTAATGTGTATTTTAATAATAATCGAAAAATGTCCAGTGATTCAGTGCGAAAAGACGCAATATTGCATTTCAAACATAAACGGCGAAAGCGCGACATTTAATCCTGGCTGTTGTGATATCTACGTATAGTATTGTATCTTTTTTAGGTCAGTATTGTACAGCAGTTGAAATAGAATTAATTACGTGAGGACAGTGACTAACTGTGACATCAGTTGCCAAATACGATATCTCCATTTTGCACATAATTTAAGCGGCTTTGCAAATCCTCAAAAAAACGTTGCATTCTAACTGTTGTTCCATTTTATGCACGTTAGCTGAGAGAAAGCAAAAGATTGTTAACATTTTAAGTTCACAATGTTTTTTGACGCGTGCATACCAATTGTTTACTGTGCTCACTTTTATTCGTGGTTGATTAATGTCTGACAACAATGACGTCCTATCATTATTCTCGTCTGAGGTTTACGTCACTCTACTCAACTGCAATTGTTGCTTAATGTTTTGTGTTTAGTTTGACTATGCATTTGAAATGCCGAATTAAAGTTGCTTTTATGCTTTATTTGGTTTTACTCAAAGGATCAGTTTGAACTATATTAGGATTGCAGTCAATAGCTACAAAAACCTCTGCTGTTGAGCAAAGCACTTCTTTTTTACGTTGATTCAACGCCTGTGAATGTTAAATTAATGCTAAAAGGACTGATTTGTTGGCTGGTGTGCTGTAGAAATACAACCAGTGGCGTACGCAGGGGGGGGCCATTGGGCCATGCTCCCCCCCCTCCCTTACAAATGTTTTAGTAGTTAACGACGTAGATTAAGGTATTTAATATGTTTTGCATTTCTCTGTCAAAGCAATTACTGTAACAATGTTGTTTTATAGACTAAGTCAATACGAAATACATAGCCCAATCCACCTACCCCACCCCACGTATGCCAATGTAGCATAGTGTTCTGTAAGCCTATTATAGTGATTAGTGAGAGAGAAATGGATAAAGTCTAAACTAGGGATATCAATGGCCAGTGGCATAGCCAAGGGGGGGGGGGTTGGGCCTTGGGGGTTACAACCCCTCCTTTGGCACGCGTGTGACGTCACGATGTTGAGAATGATGCTTTCAGTCTCTTTATGCTTGGGAATGATGGTTTCAGTCTAAAAAAAACTTGCCTAATTTTAAACAAAACTGCATTAAAAGAGCGAGTTTTGCCAATACCAAACATCTCAGCCAGGAATTAACAACAAGAAAACATAGAGACTTAGCTTTATTTCCGAAAAATGCCGAAGAAAACATGATCTTATCCTTTTGCTATGCCACCTGACAGCACCATTTTACAGGAATATTCATACCCACATTTTTGTTGTAAATGCTCTCAGAATGCACCAAATTCAAAGTAATTTTTCAAAATTTTCTGGGGGAGGCCCCCAGACCCTCCCCCGCCGCTGGGTGTCGTCTTAAAAGAAAATGCAGTGTCGTCGAAACCCCCCCCTTTCAAAATTCTTGGCTACGCTACTCTCAATGCCCCCCCCCCCCCTTGAGAAAATCCTGCGTACGCCACTGAATACAACTATCATGTTATCACTTGATACAGCGCTAGAAAGTCAGCTACTTCATGACAAAAGTTACCCTACTAATTTTTGCCATTCAAGGCAAACTGTAGGGCCGTGTATATTCTCGTAGGCCACGATTCGCTCAATAAATAAAGACTTTAAAGTATAGACAACTAAGTCACACCAAGGAAAACCACTGAGGGCTATTTTCCCGTGAATTTGATAAAAGTAGTTGTGTGTACTTTTCAGTTTTAGTTCATCAACAACGAAATGGAGACAAAAGTCATCATAAAGAGCTGCCTCTTGTACACAGTTGTTTGTATATTTAAATTGACACTTCACTTCCAAGAGTCCAAAATTTTTCCCGGTTTCGTACTTGTCAAACGCTTTTCCATTGGGGGAAGCTCCAAAAAAATTTAACCCAGGATTGACTATTAGGCCGCTGTCAAAAATCTCTAAGTCTCTGTTTAGTTGTTTTTTCATCTCTTCGCGATATAACCGAACTGCATGCTTCTCCTTTGTCAAACCGTGGCGAACAGCTGGAACATGGTGTAGCATTGGTGGTTTAAAAATTGATCTTAACAAGGAAGTAGTCTTCCGCTTAATAATTTTTCCAAAACTTGAGGAGGTTAATTAGTTGTCGTTTTCGGCTATTGGGCCCTAAAACTGATTGAGACTGCGAAGTTGTTGCCTCCTCAAGAGCTTGTATTAATAATAATAATCATGTTTTTATTTGCGCCCATTGCGATAACATACAGTACACTGCGATCACGGATGCAATACAACAGACGACAGGAAGCAGCGAAGTGACATGACTTCGAGTCAGCTGCTTCCTTTATTTTGGCTTGCCACTAAGTGTCTTTGCCGAGACACAGCCGCGTGCTCTGGAGCGGTGTCGAACCCACGTCCTTTCGAACGTCGCGCAGACGTTCCCACCACTCGGCTACGCAGCCGACGATGCGCTTCCTGTAAGCCCATGTACAAGCATGTCTTCATTTCATGCACCATGATGTTTCAAAAGGTAGGAAAATGATGCATTTGAAGCAGAGCATGCTGCCTTTGAATCTGCGTGATGTGATGGTGCTTTTCACCCTCCGTTTGGTCCGGGCGGTCTCCGCTCTTGTAAAGATGTAATTTGTGACTGGGTCTGCAAAAATGGCGTCGCCTCTTGGTTTGTGCCACTGCTGCTCTGTGCTGGTGCAGGATAAAGCTCCTGGGATCATTTTTACATCACGCATGTGAAAATGATGCATCTTGTAGGCTATAGCAATGCAGTAATGTGACTGCATCTAACACCAAGTCTGCAACACAAAGAAATACAAATTAATACCAAACAAAAGTTTATGCTCGGTAACAGAACAAAGTATATATAGCCTACTATGTAAATGTAACCAAACGTGGTAGGCCTAGTTTTAGTTATCCATGTTAGTAGCATAAACTGCTTTATATTACTACAGTAGGCCTAGGTAGGCTACAGAAACCGCATATATGTTTAGCTGTAATATCAATGGCTTATGCTACAAGCAACACTAGCAATAATATGGTTAATAAAAGAATAATCCTCAAAAGTGTAAAGTTTGCAACTACATTACAATTTAATATCACCCACCCAAACTTTCACATGACATAGAAAGAAATATTTAGCATTATAGATTGCCTACAACCAGCATTTACTTACCCTGCCTTGCAAGAGCACTTTGCTTTCTGTATTACTGTATTCGATTGCTTCATCTGAAGTGTGAGTTCATGCGGTTTATCAGTTTTTCTCTGACTTGGCCAACATTTTGCCTTGCAGATAAAACTTTGAGAATCTCCACGTTTAGTAAAAATTTCACGCAAATAATCTTCAATTAAAAACTGATAACCTTCTTTGAGAGGTCTTGCAGATGGTCCAATCCAGTCTGATATTAATCTTATATCAAACGATGGTAAATATTGTAAAGATTATGACAAGCTATTCACTTCCATCGTAGATATTTAGCATCGAAACAAATAACTTGACTGGTAACAGAGGGTTTCGCAATACAGTACCTGGTTTCCATGCAACGCTTCAACCTCTCAGTGCGCATTGAAGCGTAACGTGGAATCCCTCTATTCAATAAAAAGACCACTGTCATTCTGGCAGAATAATTTTGGGTGATCCGCCTAAAAAAATGATCTGTAAAAAATTGCGCGGTAAACAATATGATGAAAGCAGCAACATTCGGAAGCTGATAAAATCACTTCTCCTTACCACGTCAAAGCAAATGTCATATTTTTTCCATAGCCAAATGAACAGTGAACACAGAAATTTAAATAAAAACTCAACTTGTCAAAGATAAAGCAACTGCAATTGCGAAAAGTTAGACCTAAAATCGTATCTATTAAGACTGCGATATGTGATATGGCAAGAAAAGTAAGCATCACAAAAACGACTATAAAAATATTTTCCCGAAATATTTTTCGGAATTTTATTTTTGAATCGTGTTCAGAATTAAATTTCCTTTCCAGGGGTGTTAATTTCGTGGTGGGGCAGACGAAGGAAACGCGAGCAGAATGGTTTAAAAATGGGGTAAATGTCTTACGTATTTAAAAATAAATAGAGATTTTAACGTTTATAGACGCCTTCAATTAGGCGTCTATAAAAATATTTTCCCGAAATATTTTTCGGAATTTTATTTTGAAACATTTTGAACTGTAAAAGAAACAATATTGTGGAATAAAATACAAAATTCCCGTCGTTGGATTTAGAATTTTGTAATAGTTGAGGATTCTAATATATTCCAAGTTTGCATGCAGACGGCGACGCAGGATACATGTCAAGTTTATCTGAGCAAACATTAATAGTTCAAAAATAAATTTAATTCGCTTTTTAGTTTTAAGATCTCAGTGGTTAGGTCTAAACCCCACTTATCTAAAGATTCGATTATTTCAACTATAAAAGAAACAATATTGTGGAATAAAATACAACATTCTCTAAATAAACAGAAGGCGTTGTTGGATTTGGAATTTTGTAATAGTTGAGGGTTTTAATATATTCTAAGTTTGCATACAGACGGTGACGTAGGATACATGTCGATTTTATGTGAGCAAACATTTCAATTTAATAGTTCAAACATTTTGCGCTAAATTTCATTTCAATTTAATTTTTCTTTGTCGGAATGCAAAAGAAATGATATTGTGGAATAAAATACAAAATACAATTTAAAACTGTAGCCAAATAGAGAACTAGCCGAATCGGACTGTAGCCGAATAGGGAACTAGACGAATCGAACTAGCCGAATCAGACTAGTTGAATCGGACTAGCCGAAACGGGCCATTTCGGTTTTTAATTGACATAGAGAAGCAGATTAAAAGAGTAAGTTGGGAAGTAGGAAAATGGATACAGATTTAAAGATTTGCGTCAAAAATGGTGTTTTAGCCTTTCAATGTTGCATTGCAGCTGTTTCATGTATATAAAAGTACAGTTAACACTAGATGTCTTCACAAGTATTTTATTACATTGCTTCCTCTACTTTGCAGAACAACATTATATTCATAGATGTGTGTAAAAACTGGGAGCTGGTGTACAAACCTCTGCCCTGGTCAAGAATAAGATTACTGTTGTTTCATTCTACGTAATTGGACTAGACAAAATGGTTGAAGATCAGCAGCCAGTTACTTTCATTCATTATGAGCTTCATAGAACCGACTGGGATGTTCCTTCAAAGTACACAGATCTGACTCCTATTGGATGTGGGGCATATGGATCAGTTTGTGCAGCAAATAACACAGAGCTTGGTATCAAAATGGCTGTGAAAAAGTTGGCTCGACCATTTCAATCCGTGACACATGCTAAAAGAACATATCGTGAATTGCGTTTACTTAAGCACATGCATCATGAGAATGTGATTGGCTTACTTGATGTTTTTACTCCTTCTACCTCATTACAGAGCTTTGCTGACATGTATCTAGTGACTCATCTCATGGGAGCTGACTTAAACCAAATTATTAAATCACAAAAGCTTACTGATGACCATGTTCAATTTTTAGTTTATCAAGTATTAAGGGGTTTGAAGTACATCCATTCAGCTGGAGTTATTCATCGTGACCTAAAACCAAGCAACATTGCTGTAAATGAAGATTGTGAATTAAAAATTCTTGATTTTGGTTTGGCACGTTTAGCTGATGATCAAATGACCGGGTATGTTGCAACGAGATGGTATCGTGCACCAGAGATCATGCTAAATTGGATGCATTACAATCAAACCGTTGACATTTGGTCAGTAGGATGTATCATGGCTGAGCTTCTCACTGGCCAAACGCTGTTTCCTGGTTCTGACCATATTGATCAACTAAAGTCTATTATGAATTTGTGTGGCACACCCAGAGATGAATTACTTGAAAAAATAACTTCTCAGTCTGCACAAAATTTTATCAAGGCACTTCCCATTATTCCTAAAAAAGAATTCATTAATGTGTTTGTTGGTGCCAATCCAAATGCTGTGGATTTACTTGAGAAAATGCTTGTTTTAGATGCCGATCGCAGAATAACAGCTGATCAAGCATTGGAACATCCATATTTGGAGAAGTTTCACGATCCGGAAGATGAACCAACTGCGTCACATTATGACAAATCTTATGAAGATGCAGAATTGCCTATTGATGAGTGGAAACGTCTAACATATGAAGAAATTAAAAACTTTGAATTTTCTCCAGACCTTATTGCAGACTATTAGTTAGTATTGGTTTTATATTGTGAAATGTGGTGCAATTGCACAGAACCTCCTTTGCTTTGAGTGTTGTCAATAGTTTAATATGTTTAGTATCATGGGGTTTGCTAGAAACTGCAGCGCATCTATTAGTCTACTGCCTGGTTTTAAATTTTGTGGCTTATTTCATACAGTCAAACTAATAACTTTCTTTTTTTCAGTTTAATGTTTTAAAAAACTTTTATTATCATGCAGCTGACAAATGTTGCTTGATAAATGTTAAATGTATTATAACAATTGCCTGTTGTTGTGCAAGTACCATGTACCCTACTTGGTATTCTGCTTGATTCAACAACTTTACGTTAACTGTGCTGAAAACTGGTCACATAAAGTTATTGTTGTAATTATAAAAAATTAAACAGGTTCAGTCTTCGAAATTAGCATGTTTTTACTTCGGCAAAAATGTTGCCGAGGCCAAACGGCAAAAGTTGAAATTGCCTCGGCAATTGCTGTGAACGTTTATTACGAAAAAATTGTAGGCTACCACAACATGTAAAACGAGAAGCGAAAAATATAATGGAGTAGTCTATCAAGACCGCATTATTTGATTTGTTGTGATGTAATAATACCAAAAGTAGAGATAAAGCGAGCAACGCGATACCCACGCTGTGACGTTAATTCATGTTAAATAACTCACGGGGTAAAGTATGTTAATTTTGTGTTAATTCAACGTTTGAGTCAGCACAAATCGATTTAATTTTCCCGACCGGTTGTATTGCGTAACAACAATGCCCAATAAGAAATGACGACGACAACGTCATTTCTTAAGACGCAAAACTGCCCGTTCATGAACGCGCGATGTCATATGATCGGAAGCATTACTTTTCTTTACTGCCAAAGTACCATTTATCCAATTTTGTACTACTTTTTTAACTGGGCCCCGTAGCTTTTCTAATTCCGATTTGTTTCCGTCATAAAATTCTTTACAAATTTTGCAAAATACTAGACTAACTTTTCCTTCTGCCCCCTCTGTTTCATAACCTATAGCAGGAAAATCCACTTTTTAACTGTATATATCTTCTCTTCCTTTACCATGATTTATATTGGCAATGACACTGGTAAAGAACAAGCATTCGATGAAAGAATAACTTATTGCGTAACAATTAAGCAGTATTTATAAGGTTGCAAACTTTTTTTATAGTTCACATGAGCATTGTCAGCGCATAAAATTGCACCTGTTGTTATTACGCAACCAGACATCTATCACAAACCGCAATTAACAAAGCTCACTCTTAAGGTTAACGCGTTGACCTATTACTTACATGTATTCGACGTCTGTTGATGTTGTGTGGTTTGTTGTGAAAGCGGCACGATCGTTTCTGATACAGCTGGACGAGATAACGGAAGGCGAAGCACGATAAGGAGTAAATGCTTACAATAATTTGACGTCTACTGGCGTTGAATCAATGCAAATAGGGTGATATTTCTATAAAAGATTTAATTCTCCCAGCTGGGCACGGCACGTGTCTAAGCGCCGGTGAAGTAGAAAGTAACCCTTGAAATAAAAACATCAAGCAATAGTAAAATTGAATCAACCTCCTAGTCTGGTGTGGTCTGAGAAAATTAGGGTTATTTTTGTAATCTTGTGGTCCTTACAAGCGCTCGTGTGGCCTCGGCATTTTTATTGCCGAGGCTAATGTGTCATTCATGCATCTGCCTCGGCAATCACCTTGGCAATTGGCGATTGCCAAGGCTAATTTCGAAGACTGGTTAAACAATTGAAAATATTACTGCCGTACAAAAAATCGGAATCGCCCGTTTCGGTGAGTCCGATCCCTTAACGGGGAATTTTTTCATTTTTTTTTAAATTATTGGGTACCGTAGCCTAGTTATCATTGCTGTTTTAGGGTTAGGGGTTAGGGTTAGAGGTTAGGAACTCACCGAATCAGACTCACCGAATCGGACTCACCGAATAGTAGCAGACCCACAAAAAATAGCTTTCAAAAATAATGTGAAGAGATTTAATTGAAAGTACTTGGAAGTTTAATGAATACAAATCAGTAGTCCTTAATATAAAGCTATTCTCTATAGCCTTATGAATACAACCGCAAGTACATGTACATCAAGTTTTCTTATTTTTTAATTTATTTGTATTCTTGTACAATACATGTGAAGTTTTAGTTTTTCCGTAAGACATACGCTCAAACATTCACTGAAAACAAATATTGATGATCGATAAGAAATGTTGACTTAATGCGTAAATAGTTATGTATATATGTGTATATAGCTTAGAGTTGCAGCAATTGCATGGAATGAAACATTTATCTCATGTGCTGAGTTTCATAATTCCTTAGAATATAAGTAGAATTGTTAAAAATCAATTCTCAAGTACCCAGCAATAAACCCGACATTGCAAATCCTTCCCAATCCTTATCGATTGTCTGTCTATGATTTTTAAAAAGTACCTCTCTACCAAAGCTATACTATTCCCAACAAAATAATCAAAATTTGTGTTTTGTAAAATTCATAAACGAGCAGAAGGTAACTTAAGATAACTTTGTATTAGTTAAATGTATTATCACAATTTGACCTTGATCTTTTCATGTTGGTTTTGATGCAATTTTAAGACAAGCTAGAAGCTAACTTCTGTGTTTTTGTCTTTTCTAAGGATGGTTTTTGACGGAATGGCCCGTTTCGGTGAGTCCGATCCCTATTCGGAGCCTAATTATCATTGCCGTTTTAGGGTTAGAGGTTAGGAACTCACCCAATCGGACTCACCGAATAGTAGCAGACCCGGTTTTGAAGTGTCAAGTTAGACATGTATTGTAGCACTGAAGTGCAATGCTTCAGGTGGTACTGTAATAGAAGATATATGGTCTTTTGCAGCATCTATGTGATATATAATATACATTTAAACACTTGTGATACCGACATCGTACTTTGTCATAAACTTTATAGAAACAAGTAGAGTTGGTATGTGTGTTATACTTGTGATACAGACTTTCAAAGTTCAGACTGATTGTTATATATATTAATTTTTTTTGTGTTTTACACTAAAAATATAAAGTTGAACTTGAAAGTTGAGTGTTTAAATTGTGCACAAGTTTCTATTCCTCAATTTTGCAAAATAAGATTTCAATCTTGTTAATGAATTATTACTGTCAAGTATATCACATTCCTGAAGTGTAGTTCATTGTCTAAGACACCATAATTATCTATCATAAGCTACATGAATGTCATAAGAAGACCTGTTGTTGCCAGAGTAGTCTTTTCATTAAAACACTTATACATCTTCATTCTTCAGGTTTCATGAAATCTCCTACAGAACATAAATTTGAACTGTTTCAGTTTCATACTGATTTTAAATTTCAAGGTGTGTCATTATGTTGTTTTCCATTCTTTATGGGGGATGCCAATTTTAAACTTTGTAAAAGTTGTTTTATTATAGCTGTAGAGGTTACAGCAAGATTTTTAATAGACTGCATAAGTGCATAGTGCATATTAATATTCTGTTGCTTCTTCTATAGTGATTGGTGTCCAGCAAACTTTTTAACACTGCATTTTCTGTTAAGTGTGATAAAATTTTGATGAAAAGTGTGCGTAAATGCATAAATTCACTTTTGTGTGCAATTGTATATTTATTGCAGGCTTGTGAGTAAACTTCAAAATCATCAGTGAATGTTTGTAATTTGCAATTAAGAGACATTACGGACGAGTGACGGCCATCAACATACTGGAAACTAAACCAACATTGGAACAAAAATTTTCTGTAATGAAGAGCTAGGGAGACACCCTTTTGCTATTTTGGTTTGGACATCTGTGATAAGGAATAAGGATGTCCTTAAGAAAGCTTTGTTTCAGCAGCACCTTTCTGTGAAGTTACTTGATTAGGTATAATGATCCAAATAACACTCTCTGTCCGGTTCGATTTTCCTCCCAGAACCAACAGATAACTACTTACTTCATAAAATGCTTTTTTATATTAGTTTTGTTGTAATAATTATTATTTTCTGTGCTTTTACAATCACTATCGTTGCCAAACTACTAGCTTACGGCGGAATGGCCCGTTTCGGTGAGTCCAATTCGGTAAGTCCGATCCCTTAACGGGAGATTTTTTCAATTTTTTTTTTAATTATCGGGTACCGTAGCCTAATTATCATTGCCGTTTTAGGGTTAGGAGTTAAGGTTAAGGGTTAGGGGTTAGGAACTCACCGAATAGTAGCAGACCCAGATTACGGTGTACCAGAAATCAGGCAGCCTTTGCCTCAAAACTAGGTAGCCCTTTTTAGCTAGCGGTCTGGCTGAATTGAAATCAGTAGTCTAGTAGAAGCCTAGCCTAACATTTTTAGGAAAATTCAAGTATGAGCAAATTAGTGACATTGTTGAAAACATACGTACTATTAACATTGTTGTTGATTTTTTGTCATTGTTTTTGGTTATCAAATTCTTTCCATATGCTGAAAATAGCAAAATTTGGTACATGTCTATATCTCAAAAATTTCTCATGATACAGAAAATCTGGCTTTCGATTTGAATTATTTAACAATCGTACTCAGCTAAAAACACTTGTGCCATAATCTGTACCTTTTTTGTAAACTAGTGTAACCTTTAAAAATACAATGTGTAAAAATTTGCAGATGGAAAACAGTGCATGTAATTCCAAGGATTTACTAACCTTTGATAATGACTTAATTGACTTGAGTGAATTTGATCCTCTTGCACCATCAAAACAAGATCCGCAGAGTCTTTCATGGAAGCCATTGAGGGCTCCACCTCCTCCTCCAGAGGAGAAAAAAACACGTGAAACTGTGGCATCATCGCCATCTGATTTGTATGCAGACCTTCTGAACTTGAACTTTGAAGATCAATGTAAAACTGAGCCTCCAAAGTTCAATGGCTCCGGTTCTCAAGAAACTTCGCAAACACTCAAAGAAAAAAAATCAACGTTTGTGAGCTATATACAAGAAACTGATGTCGATAGAAAAGCTGCTTCATCACCAAAGTATGGCTTTTTTATGAGCTAAAAGTATTAAAACCAAACTGAAATAAATTTACATGCTGCTCCTAAACATCACATAGGCTACATATATTCTGCCAAGTGCAAAACATTACTAGAATATAAACAATTAATTTACAGGACAGTGAATAACTGAATATAATTACATGACTTTTAGGCTCAGACACATAGGCCGCGGCGCTGCCAGGTTGGCACCCACAGTCCCACACTGTGACAGCGAGATAGAGCAGATGCCTCGCTGTGGCATCGGGTCATTTTGGCGCTATTCCGAGAAAAGTGCGTTTTACTGGGTGTCTTGCTGTTGTAACAGCGCAGTGTATGTTATTAAAGAATACACCCTACTGGACTTAATATTTGGTATGTTGTGATTTAATGGATTAGTTCTAAAATTATTGTTCTGTTCAGACATCTGTCGGTGGTCACAGTATTAAGGGGCACCAAATTGATTGTTCTAAAAATTCAAAATGTTTAGAGAAGCATCATCCTCTACAGCTTAAGTAGTCATCAGGGGGTGCAAAAAACGTTAATTGTCCCTTGGTATTGGAAAGTCTAACTACGTTACTCACCACTGAAAATCGACTCGTGTAACTCTGGAGGCTGCTAACTGTTTATCACTGACTTCTGTAACCTAGAATAGATGAGTCAACTTGACATTTTTAAGATTTAAGAAAATGATTTGAGTACAAGACATTGAGTGGACAGTATATTGCAATTTATTACAGTTTGCAGTTGGCCAACACTCCAGCAACACGATTTAAAAGCTACATTAGTCCAGATTCAAACCCAATGACTTCCAAAATTATGGGCCACCGAGAGGAATTGTTACAACTGTTCATGAAGAATAGGCAGGATGATTATACAACTTTGCAGCCTTTCAGGTGTGTATTTCATGTCAACTGACAACAACTGAAGTTGGTTAAATTAGTTAGAAGATAAATGTATTTAATTTTTAGGGTAGCAAATGAATGTTTATGGCAACAATGTGAGTTTTGTCTTTCGGCTACTGGTACATAAAAAAAAAAAAAAAAAATACTGGTACACAGAATTGAATATATCAGTGTAATGCTTATGTCAATCATGTGGTTGTCCGGCTTCACGCATATACTCATTTGTTTCATTCTCATCATTCAATGTCAACTACATACGTATATTAAATGGATTTTTAGAGTTTTTCTTAATTTTCACTTTGTTGTACTCAAGACTAATAGATTTTTGTCACAATCATGTACCGTACGTTGAATGATACTTTCGATTGACTATGGCTCTAGTGTGATGTAATGGCAAACTTTTGGAGCTGTTTTGTTTAAGTCATGTATTGTATAATATATACAGAATATTTGCTGGCACGTGGAATGTTAACGGTCAGTTCCCACCAGCCTCTACCCTCGAATGGACTGCAGCTGACCAAAAGCCTCCGGATGTGTATGTTGTTGGGTATGTAGGCTACTTCACAAAACTATTCTTCCCTTTTTAAATGGAGTTTAATTGCAAACACTTGTGCACCTTTAAACACTGATAGCAAATACAACTTGCACAAAATGTCATGTGAAAGTATCGTGATTTTACATTTATTTGTATTTTTAATTATGTTGAATAATGCTTCAGCTTTCAGGAACTAGACTTGAGCAAGGAGGCATTTGTTTTTGCCGAGTCCCAAAGGGAAGATGAATGGGTGAAAGTTGTATCAAGCTCTCTACATCCGAAGTCAAAGTATAAGCTGGTGCAAATCTAATTGCTCGTCATTGCTAAGCTATATGTTTTCAACAAGCGTTTGTAAAAGAAAACTAATCATCAAGTTCACAAGTTACTTAATGCTGAAATGAATAGCAATGCTATATTTTTGTCTTTATATTTCAAATGGACCATCTGGGTGTTTTTTTATTAGAATTCAGTTTACCGTACTTTTATTTACAAGTTGCAAAGGTTAGATATATGATTGTTTTCAATCAACATTTCTTTATTCGGCCGATCAACTATGAATTTGCTTCAGACGCTCGTCACTTGTTGTGAAAGTTTTAGGCAATAATATCTTGGATTTTTTTCATGTTATACAGTGATGCTCATAAGTCCGCATGGTTGAGAAAGTCAGTGTTTGCGCTCTGGCCTAGCTGCAATTCGCTGCCACTTCATGTAACTTTACAAACTGTGTTCAGATTAAACGCATCCGGCTCGTTGGGATGATGTTGTTAATGTTTGCTGCAGAGCAACATATTTCTCGTATAACTCAAGTGGTAACGCATCAAGTTGGAACTGGTTTACTTGGGAAAATGGTAAGCTTGCTACAGTATTGCCAAAACTACAATTTTGTTCTGTTGACCTGCTGTCTAGTTTGATGTTTCCATTTGAATTAGGAGAAATATCTCGACAGTTCTAAATTTAGCAGACAGAGATGGTTCTGACGAGCTGTCAACACTAGGCTGATATTTATGTAGTATGTACTACTCGCAGTCACAAATAAAGTTGCATTTTCTTAAATACTGGCGGTCGAGAGCTTGATGCAGTACGGAATATTGATGAGCCCAGCCTCATGGGGAAAACACATACTTATCGTTATCAATTTTCGCTGCTCAGGGTTACCAATAAGCAGCTTTAAATTTGTAAAATAAGAATTGAGATAATTTTGCCCCAGGTAAAATATTATGTTTCAAAATGAAAGATATATTGTTAGAATGTGAATTGTGAAATTTGTATTGCGTTATCATTGATTGCACAAACTCACGAAAAGCAACAAATAGTCAATTCGAATTGTATCATAGCACCAACATTCAGATTGGATTTTTCATCTTTCCTGAGTCCCAACTTTTTAATTGTTTTTTGTAGGGGAACAAAGGAGGTGTTGCTGTTCGTTTCAACATCGACAGCTCAACAGTTTGCGTAGTGAACTCTCATCTTGCGGCTCATACCGACATGGTGCAGAGGCGGAATGAGGACTACAACGACATTTGTTCTCGGATGCGATTTCCCGACCCCAGCGGGCAAGGTTTCCTTAATGTTTTTCAGCATGAGTGAGTTTTTTTTTATTTCAAGTTCAAATTTCTTTTAATGATGATTAGTGGGTATTTTTGCTGCGATTGGCATCCTAATAAAAGACATCGAGAACGACGTTTGAATTCTGTTTGGTTGTTGGTAATTACAAAAGTGATTTTGATAATATATATAGTACCGATTGTACCGTACTGCTGATTTGAAACGTTAAGGTGCTCAACTGCTTAGCAATATGTTAAGTGCTATCTTGAAGGCTAGGCTACTGTGTTTACTTTCAGTGTACTGATTTGGATCGGAGATTTGAATTATTGAAGGCTAGGCTACTGTGTTTACTTTCAGTGTACTGATTTGGATCGGAGATTTGAATTATCGAATTGATGGGATGTTGCCTGAAACAGTGAAAGAATGCATAGAAAATGGTTCCTTTAAAGAACTAAAGGAAAAAGACCAGGTCTTTATATTTAGACAATCATTTTGCTATAAAACATCTTCACGTTCTGTATCTATAAAAGCGAATAAAATAAATCAGGGCCAACGGTTTCGAAATTTCACTATGAATAGTTGGTGGCTACGCTGGTTATGTTAGGCTATCTCATCAGCATTGAAATTGCACCTTGACGTTGCTACAATAACTTCTTTCCAACATCTAAGGTTTCTAATTCTTTTGAAATTGAAATGCAAACTGAGAAATTTGCATTTTGAATGACAAACTAATTAATTATTCATATTTTTCAAACTTCCTAGATCCGTTTATCAACAGTCAAATCAACATTGCATGATGAAAGCAGGCATTCTCTTTGTAATTCAGTATCTTTTTCAATAGCTGTATTGCCAAATGCGAGAGGGCAACGCATTTCAGTACTTTGAAGAAGGCGAGGTGAACTTTCGACCCACTTACAAATACAACCCTGGTACCGACACATGGGACAGCAGCGAAAAATGTCGGGCACCTGCTTGGTGTGACCGCGTTCTGTGGAGGGAATCCACACACAAGTCAGACGGGCAGAGTAAGCAAAAGTCGTGCAAACTCGATTCGTAACTTTGAAAGGAATTTGTAAAATAATTTTTCTTTTAAAGCCTTGATATTGATAAGTTGACCGTTTGCTATTTTGTTTTATAATGTTGAATGTTTTGTTGTCGCTCAGTTATGTCTGTTTATGGTTAAAAAGTAACCTATCTAGTACCTACCCAAATTGTATTGAAATGAGCTTTTCCGGTACGGTATTTATTTTTATGCACATGTTTTACTTTTAGAGAAGCCAGGGAAAGCTTTGACTTTACGAGGCTACAGATGCCACCAGACTTTGATGATAAGTGATCACAAACCTGTCAGTGCAATATTCGACATGAACGTAAGTGCTACATGTCCAAGATGCTGTCCTAAATAAGCTTTACTCACAACCTCTCACTAAGGCTCATACATTTGATATTGCTACATTTAAATTTTCCTTTGTTGCTGCATTTGTTCGAGCACGTATTTGGTGTCAGTAATGGTAGTTTGTTGACACTGCATTTCCCATGCAAGGTTAAAGTCATTGACAAGGATCAGTATCGGCAAGTTTACGAAGAAGAAATTCGAAGGTTGGATCGAATGGAAAATGATTGGCTACCTACAATGACATTGAGTCATCATTCGGTGAGCGTATGCCAAGTGTTGTATATATGCAGGGCCGGATTAAGGGTACTGTAGGCCTAGAGAAGGGCCTATTTTTGCAAACCAAGCTACAAAAATTAATAAAAATACATACATGAAAAATTGAAATTATTTAGCCTACTGCAAAATAACATAGGCTAAACATAACAGAAAGATGTTTATTGTCAAAATTGAAGCAGATGTAAAAGATTTTGGAAAGAAATGGATAGTGGTAAGTTACCTATGGTAGTACTTTACCTAATGACACTCTAAACCAGGGGTTTTCAACCTTTTTTTACCGCGACCCCCTCAGAGCAATCAATGTAGTCTCGCCCCCCCCCCCCCCCCATAAAAGTATTTAACCAAAACATATTTAATGCAAAATTTAACCAAATTTGATTCATGCCGACAGCCAGTTATGTTTAGTTTTGCTGTTCCAAAGTAAAATTCCGAAACAAAAAACCTATTTTTGCGATGTTTTTACTGCTTTCATTACATTTCCTCCGATTGTTATTTCCATTTTCTATCAAGCTTAGCAAGATAATAGGAGAAAAAATAATGAGAATAATCTACGTTTTCGCGCTTTCACGGGCTGAATTTATTGCAATCTTTTATGGATTTATTTCAATCAATTTCAGTGAGATGATTGGTGCTGCATATTTTCAACTATTGCGTTTGTCAATGCGTGCACCTGTTGCTGAAAGAACTTTCAAACAAAATGATTTGAAAGAACTTTCAAACAGCCGACACTAATTTTTTTCAATACCATTGAAAACGATACTAAGAAATCTATATTTTGCATAAGATTCTACATAATTTGGGTTTTTTACCATAGCGTTGTTACTGGTTAACTTTAGTCTGAACAAACCAACGTACAAGAACTTGGTGAAAAATATCGAATGCTTTCCTATAGTTAAAGCCTTTGCAACGTCTGAAAGCTTAAAAGATATAATAACTTCAAGTAGAGGAATGGGTGATTGCAAAAAAAACATTTTTTAATGTTTTCTGGCAAAAAAGAATTGAAAACAATACACTGGAATTTCAAACGCCTCGCGAACCTCCGAAAACGGCTCGCGACCCCCAGGTTGAAAAGCCCTGCTCTAAACTCAATTTCGGTAAAATTGGCCCTACGTGGTTTTGGAAATGGGTTTTTCATATGTATTGACTCAACACAGTCATTCGTTTTTAAGCAAAAACTGTAATGTAAGTTACTGTTATTGGATCTGTATCACTATCAGCCTTACAAAAATTGAGGGCCGAATTTTTTCAGGGCCTAAGGCTATAGCCTTATTAGCCTAATGGTTAATCCGGCCCTGTATATATGTGTCTGCTACTATTCGGTGAGTCTGATTCGGTGAGTCCGATTCGGTGAGTCCAATTCGATGAGTTCCTAACCCCTAACTCTAACCCCTAACCCTAAAACGGCAATAATAATTAGGCTACGGTACCCGATAATTTAAAAAAAAAAATGAAAAAATCCCCCGTTAAGGGATCGGACTCACCGAAACGGGCCATTTCGGTATATATATTGCTTGTGTTTGATGGCTTCAAATTTGTGGATGTAGTTTCGTGGTTCCTAGCCCCCCTAAAATTGACACACATGTAGGAAGGAAGCCAATTATTAGACACTTTTTATTGCATCACTTGAAACAGTTTAGGAACCACTTCTTCGCGTAAACCTTTAACTATACAAAGTATACAATGGTTGACGATCTTTTCCAGACTGGCCTGGATAAGACAGAAAAAAAATGCATGATACTATTTTTATGCACTATCTTGTTTACTGTGCTCTTACAGATTGAATTTGGCGTTGTGAAGTTCCAGCAAGCTTTGGAGCGGTCGGTAGAGCTTCACAACACAGGACAGACTCCTTGCCATTTTGAGTTCATAGGAAAACTGGGAGAAAAGAATTTCTGCAAACCTTGGCTGACTGTCTCAAAACCGAAAGGTTTTATTTTACCAGGTACGAAAGAAAAGAATGCCACTCAATCAAAGCTTGCAATCAATCTGCAGCAGTCTTTTTTTGATATATCTTATGTTATCTGCAGTTTATTAACTTCCACAGGGGTACTACATCGTGATGCACCACTAATGTCTCTTGACATATTTTTTTTACAGGCGACAAGGTTGAAGTTGGCTTAAAAGTCTTTGTTAATATGACGACTGCGTCTGATTTGAACAGTGGAGTAGAAAAAATTGAAGACATTTTGATTCTTCATCTTGAAGGGGGTAAGTGGGACATCCGGAAAGTAACTTTTTGGACCCTCAAGCACCATTGCTGGGTACGTCGCTTCTAGAGCTTTGATTGGAAGAAAATAGTTTGACTTAGTAATTGTTTGACTTATAGTTTGACTTGGAAAATGGTTTGACTTAGTAATTGTTTGACTTATAGTTTAACTTGGAAAATGGTTTGACTTGGTTTGAATTAGAATAGTTTAATTAGTTGCGCAATATGTTCATGTGTACTGCAGGAAAAGACTTTTTCATCACGTTGAACGGACAATATGCGCCAAGCTGCTTTGGAATGTCTATCGAGTCACTGTGCCGAATGACGCAACCGATACGGGAAATAGCGCAAAGTCGAATTTATAAACTGGTAAAATACTTTCTCTCTATTTCATCGGCTTAGCACCAATGGATTCGGCGCAAACTATCAACAACTTTATGTTCAGAGTCAAATTGTTTCCGGCGATCGCGGCAATGCCCAACTTGACACTCCCCTCCTTCAAGTACCGAAGGAGTTATGGACACTCTTGGACCATTTACATCGGAATGCTATGCGACAGGTATCGGCAAGAACTTTTTTTAAATTTGCTCTGTACAAAGTACGTGTGTTTTTTGTTTTTTTTTGTAAACTCTAAAGTTTACAAACGTTGTGGTAATGAAGAAATATAGAGATCGAGTATAAAATCATTTTTTTCGTGCATTTGTTACTTGTTATGCAGTTTTTTTATCCAATTTTTGACAGCTAAAAATTTGTGTCGATTGTTTACTAGTTTTCCACTTCTACTAACAATGCAACGTATGTTGTTGTCGAGCAGGCTGACTTATTCCAGCAGAATGGTCTTCACGTTGAACTGGAACACATACAGGAAGCCCTTGACACACAAACTCCTTCAACACATGGCAGCTCTTCATTGCCTGGATCAAACCACTCGGTGGCAGAAGCACTGCTGGTTTTTCTCGAAGCGCTGCCAGATCCTGTCATTCCGTTCTGGTGCTACCAGTCTTGCTTAGATGCTTGCAATGACGTCGAGCGTTCAAAACAGGTAAAAAATCTTTTTTTTTTCAACCAACTTGTATGATTTCGCTGCAACACCAGTTTGAAGCTGTGAAGTTATTTTTTCTGTTATGGAAGATTAGCTATGAGTCTTGATAAATAAATAATATAGCTGTAGTTTATCAGTGGATGCATCGCCAAGAACGCATTGTTTTTGTCTTGCAGAAACATTCCTTTTCGAAATAATTTCAATAATTTTATGACTTTTGTCAAGTAACTACTGCACTTTTTTCCACAGCTGCTTCAGTCCTTGTCAACAAGCCATCGTTTCGTGTTTACTTATTTGGTCGCCTTTCTTCAAGAAGTAGCAGGACACGGCCAAGAGAATGGATTAAGCACTCACATTATAGGTGACATGATTACCGTGTAACCTCTTTGAATTTTTAAAGTAATTTTTGAACTATTCTTGCTTATATCTCGATTTGCTGTCATTCGCTTAATTGCAAGAATCAATTGCCAGTGCTCACCACTAAGAGGTTGACAACTTGAGCCCCTGAGATTTAATTACATCTTTGTCTTGTACTAAAGTTGTTTTTTGTTGTTGGTAAAACTGAGGTTTGTTTTATGTCGTTTGTATTGCTGAACTTGTTTGTTTTTAGCCACAATATTCAGCGGCTTGATTATTCGATCGAAACGAAGACAAACCGGAAATGAAGCGCGGATGAATAAAGACAGAGCCACGACATTTCTTGAAAACTTCTTACTTGGCAAAGTCCAGGCATAGCTCACTTCAAATTGCAGCTCGATCCAATCATTCAGCACGTTACGACAGTTCCAAAAATAAATGCTTCATCTACTTTCATTCACTTTATAACGTCTTATATCGTCATGTCACCTGTCAGCAGTGTTAAATTAAATTACTTTGGTAAGAAGTGAAACGTCGTTGTCATAATGCAATATTTCAGTTGTCTACTCACTTATCAAATCCTTATGGTGAAGTGCTGCAAAATTTGCAAAATATTTTGCACCCTGTGTATTGAATTGTATTCATTGCAGAGTTATATTGTGATGCTGCTCAGAGTGTAATGTCAATTTTAGTGTAAGACCGTATACACACCGGGCGAAACCAAATTGTTGATATGCATCACATGATCCTATTTCCAAGCTCATCCAACTTAAACTTGTTTTTTTTTGTTCATTTCACAGAAGTCTGCAGTAAGTTTTTTTTAAATATTTGATAGAAAGGAAATTTGCTTATTGTCTTCGCTTGCTTTGCTTTGTTCGATACACAATGCCTTCCTTAACGCGTTTTTGTTGTTTTCCTACAAGAGCAAAATATCTTTTTATAAATAATTTTCATAATTAAAAAACCTTTCGCTTCTGATCATTCCTGCTAAGCAAATTATCGATTTTTGTCTGTTTACCTTTTTCAGTGCAATTTGGGTAGAGAGGTAACTCTTTTAAACCATAAACAGACATAACTAAGCAACAACACTACATTTAACATTATAAAAACAAAAAACAACAAGCGAACGTTTTCGGCTAGTCATATAGCTCTTTTCAAGCCTATAAGAAAAAATACATTATTAAAAGAAATGCTAAAGAATCATATAGTATCACAGCAAAAATATGGTCAAATTTAAACATTTGAGAAACTGCCTCGCTCAAACAAAATGATAACTGAAAATTACACAGCACAACGGGTCAAGTATTTCATCATTTCTTGCGTAATCTGCCTGAGTCCTTGTCTGAACAATCAATTAATTTTACCTCTGAAATACTTGACCCGTTGTGCTGTGTAATTTTCAGTTATCATTTTGTTTGAGCGAGGCAGTTTCTCAAATGTTTAGATTTGGCCATATTTTTGCTGTGATACTATATGATTCTTTAGCATTTCTTTTAATAATGTATTTTTTCTTATAGGCTTGAAAAGGGCTATATGACTAGCCGAAAACGTTCGCTTGTTGTTTTTTGTTTTTATAATGTTAAATGTAGTGTTGTTGCTTAGTTATGCCTGTTTATGGTTTTTCAGTGCAGCATTGGAAACGGTATTAGTTGGTCATTGAGAGACAGTGGTGAGTAGTCTACGGACTAAACCACCATTGTTTCTTTGATTGTTTCTATCTTAGACTCCAATGTTATTACATACTTGCCCTGCAATGCCCTGGTGCTCCGAATACTGTCCGAGTACAAATCTAACTTTTGCGTTATTTTCACTTTTACAACACGTGCTTGTTGCAAACCTTTCTTTGGACAGAATGAAAAGTGAAACTTTATTACACCAGAGCACCATTTCCGAAAGTAAAAAATTCTTTGATATGAGCGGTTGTGTTATCATGACCTTTTGCTTGTACGAGGCAAAATAGTCTGCTCCAATCAAAACACAATTACATCGGAAATGAACCATTTGACCATGCTCCAACCAAAACTTTTACTTTTCTGTGTGCAATAGGTAAATTTCTATGATGAACTAATTACGTAGCTATGAGCTTATAGTTCTTGGCAACTTTGTCATTAGCGTCAAATGTGTTTTTCTCAGCAAAGTTAATTTTGCATTGCACTGTCAAATATTTACGTCAAAGTTTTGCGTTTTTCTTTCAGATAAAATGTTTAATATATTAAAGTTGTTCAACGATTAAAAGTCTTCAAAAATCATCGCAGCAATAAAACTTTATGCAAGCTTTTTCTTGGAATTATTTTGCCATTCTCCGTTTTGTGACTAGTTACTGGTTTGCCAGAACCGTATTATTGCTTTATCAATGGAATTTTAGAAAAACTGTTTTCTCATCTCATTGACTTTGAAACACATTTGTGGGCAAAGGATAACCTAAGAATTTTGGTCACCTGAAATATAATTTAGGCTACGCAATACGCATACTTTTTTTCTTTTCAAGCTGTGGATGTGTTACTGGAATCCTGTCTATGCTTGTGTTAAACATTTGGTAATATCACGTCAATCAGACTTAACTGTCTTCTTTTTTATTCATCAGCTTACTAAGAGAAATGTTTTCATCAAATGTTTTGATAAGAGTGCTCACGAAACCGACCATTGTTGTCCGAACGAAATGGAAAACCGTTGTCCGTCGAAATATTGTTGACGTTTACACCAAAGAAGAATATGAACAACAGTTGCTTTCAAAATCAGAAAAAAAATCGAAGCAAACAGAAAATTCAAAAAAGTTAAAAATCCCGAAAGTTACCAAGCCGAAAGATGCTGACATTGTACGGAAGTCTGTTCTTCAATTAAAATACAAAAAATTGCGTGACCTGCCTGGAAATGCGTTTTATCAAATGATTTACAACATGAAGACATTGACTTACAGAAAAGCCAACAAACTCTGCCTTCTCATTGGCGCCCCGTTGATCAACAAAGCTATGAAAGAGGGCAATTTTGTCAAAAGTGTTTATTTCAACCGACTTCACAAGCTAGATGTAAGTTATTTTTATACAGTGCATTTTTGAAGTATTGCCGTAGTTTAAAACCAGAAATAATTCACTGTTGCAGGTTATATGAAATATTTCTCCGATGTGGATAGTTACCATGGACATAACAAACGTAGGCTATTATGTCACGTGTTTATCTGGAGCAATATTTAACCAACTGTGCGTGCAGGTTTTTCCTTCTGATGCGATAAGAAAGGTACATTTAACCCATATAGCAGACCGTTCGCTCAAAGCCTTTCCAAACAGAAAGTTGGATGGATTGTTTGCAATAGCCTCAACTCAAGATTCTAAGATTAGACAGAAAATCATCGACAAGTAAGTCTAATTTGTGTGCTCTAAGTTTATGTCGATTGTTGGAGTTGATAAATTCCGAAAGATGACAATACCTGCTTCATCTTCAGTGATGTATTTTTAACTACCACATTGGTGTTTTTGCAGCTAAATATCACGTGGTCTAATGTCACGTGGTTTATGTCAATCATAATAGAAATTATTAAACTCTTGAACGTTTTTTTTTTTTTTTGGTAGAATTCACAGATTGAATTGAATGCCTTGTTTGTTAGGTTACTACTTTGTTTAACAGGAGAAGGGCAGAAGAACGGAAAAAAAAGATGAAAATCCTTCCAATTTCGCTCGTTTGCAATGGAATCCAGGACAGTACGGAAATGGGAAATATTTTAAAAATGGCGGAAGAAGCTTGCTGCGAACAAGTAGGTTGGAAACATTGGCTGCGTTTTTGTGACATTTTGCAATGGTTATTTTAAGGTAAAAATCCTCCGGTTTACTCAAACGTATATTTCGTTCCAGGTATACATTATAAATGGTTGCGTTGATCCATGGAATCTCGATGCTCTGCAATCTGGAGAAGGCGCACATTTTTCAATTCCAATCGTTCAAAATATTTCTTGGGAAAAGTTGGAACGGTTGAAAGGGTCAAAAAACGTCTTCGTTCTGCATAACAGTCATACAGGCATCAGTGCAAATGACTGCTTCAAAGAAAAAGACTTGACTCGTCACCAGAATGTGTCGAAGTAAGAGGGTAGGCCTACATGATTTTCTCAACTATCTGGTGGAATTTTCAAAGGAAAGTGTAAAATAGTTTCATATACTCGTCCACACGTACTCTTTCTGGAGAAACACCATCGGTCAACTTTTACTGTAGGTCATTCATTAATGTCAGCTTTTACGAAACTTCATCAGAAAACATTTATCGCTTCAAATTGTAGGAAGTGAAATTGCTGCCGGCGCGCGGCGTACCGTAGCCTTAAAGAATTGTACAGCTTATGCAGCTTAGATATAGCTTTGCACAAGTGTGGATTGCCCTAGACCAGTGGTTCCCAACCTGGGGTCCGCGGACCCCTTGGGGGTCCGTGAAAAAGCATTTGGGGTTCGTGTTACCTTGACGAATTTTTGGGGGTAAAAAACGAAAAGCGATGTTTTTACTTTTTTTGTCAAACAAAGTTTTGATCGGAAAAAGAAACTTTGTTCCATATGCACGGATGGAGCACCAGCTATGCTTGGGAACAAATCCAGATTTGCTGCTTAAGTAGAAAACAAAGCTCCTTGCGTGGTTGTTACCCATCGTTTCTTGTACAGGTACGCCTTAGCAGCAAAAAATTTACT
Source organism: Aplidium turbinatum (assembly GCF_918807975.1). NCBI lineage: Eukaryota > Metazoa > Chordata > Ascidiacea > Aplousobranchia > Polyclinidae > Aplidium > Aplidium turbinatum. The sequence continues at coordinate 15,120,180 of NC_137480.1, read as the reverse complement.
TTAAGAAGCTATAAAACGACTGCAGCAGCTAAAAAGTGAAGTATCAACTCTTTTGAAAGCAAAAGGAAGTCCCCTTTCAAAATTATTTGAGAGTAAAGTTTTCTATACGGCATGGCCTACTTAGCCGATATTTTCGGTCATATTAACAATATTGATCGTGGCATTCAAGGACCAGGTGTGACAATAATTGATGCAGCTAAAAAACTGAAATCGTTTTTAGCCAAGTTGCCGGTTTGGAAACGCAGATCGGAAGCAGGTAATTACGCTAACTTTCCAATTTTAGAAGACCTTATCTTGATGGATGAAACTCCAAGAGAATGTACTCTTTTGATTTCTACGAGAGAAAAATTTTGCGCACACTTGGAAACCCTGCAAATCTCATTTCAACGTTATTTTGATTTAGAATACCTGCCGAACGAAGTTGAAACATGGATTCGAAATTCTTTTCTTATTGACTTGAACAACATTAGCGATGACGATCTCAGTAAAGATGACCTAATTGATTTGAGATCAAAAGAGTTTCATTCATTCAAAATTTCATTCAAAAACTGCGGAAGAATTTTGGTGCTCACAACTGAAAACCTGCCCATTCTTGGCAAAGCAAGCGATTTGTTTTGTTACCATTCATAACCACTTACCTTTGCGAGGCAGGATTGTCAGCTCTTGTTACAATAAAAACTAAACATCGAAATCACCTGGACGTTGAGAATGACATGCGTGTTGCATTGTCAAAAACTGAACCATAGTTCAATCGTTTAGTTCATGAAAGGCAACAATTACAGCCCTCTCACTAAATTTGCATACGTTGAAAAAGTTTCGGCATGGCACTTTGGGTCACCTTAATATTTAAATACTGCTGACATTTCTTGAACTATTCATTCATTTTCTTATTTGCTCGACTGTTTAACCTGATATTTGCCGCAGGAGTCATAGCGGTAATGCAATATGACACAGTACAGTAGTTGAGTAGCATAATTATTACAATAGTCAATAGTATGTTAATTGAGTTTCAGGCAAAATTTAGGTAGGGGTCCGCAGAATTAATAATTTGTCTAAAGGGGTCCGTGACAACAAAAAGGTTTGGAACCACTGCCCTAGACTAAACAGTGCAACAATACTACAACAGAAGCTTACGGGAACGTTCAAATATTACGTAACGCCTTCGAGGGGGAGGGGGGGGTTTATGCAAAGCGTTACGTTAGCGTCACATCTGGGGGGGAGGGGTTCAAGCAAAACGTTACGTAACGCTTTCGAGTACGGAATGGTAGTTTTTTGTGCTGAATTTGTAGTGAAAAAGCGTTACATGGGGGAGGGGGGATTGAAAAAAGCGTTACGTTGGCGTTACATGGGGGAGGGGGGGTCAAAAATTTGGAAAAAAAGCGTTACGTAATATTTGAACGTTCCCTACTTGTAAAAAATATATATATATCGAACGTTTTCGACACTTCATCATCAGTATGACCTAGTCTGGAATAACAGTTATAATTTATCTACATCTGATGAACAAAATACAGCAGTTAGAAAAAAAGAAAAGAAAAACAGCACTGGGATCAATACTTCTGATTTGCTTAACATTCGACATCATAGACAAAAATTTATTCAAAGAATCTAACTGCATAAAGCAGCGTAGAACAGATCACATGAAGTAGTTTACACAGATCTCCATAATTTGAACTGCTGGTTGGTTTTTAATCTTTATTCTTTGTCTTAGGACTGACAAAGCCTTCATAGGTTATTCCTGGTAGGTTCGCATACTTGCGGAGGCTTTTGACGCAGGCCCGGTTACCGAGATTGACAGAGTAAAGTTTCCGATTGTTAAAGTCTTGTTGCTGGGGAATTGATATTCTGCTGAATGAAGAGCAGTCCTTAGAATGCGTTGCTCAAGCGCACCCCGAGAGTCGAACCAGCGCCGCTTGTTCTTGAAACTTTTTCGTTCACGAACTCACGCGCTAACTAACTGAGCTATCGGGGCGTACAATCAATTGTGCATCTTGTTCATCAGATGTAGATAATTGCTATTTTTGACCAGGACACTATAAGGTGTCGAAAATTTTGGTTATAAAATTTGCTTTAATGTGCTTTGTATGAATCTTTAAAATAAATATGTTAAATCTGGCTATGTTACTCTGCTTGATATGTTTATTGTACACCAAGACAAACTCTACCGAAGCTCTGTCTCTATCATTGCAGAATTGTCCAAATACTGGAAAAGGAAAGCAGTATGGGTTCGCTATTCAAGAATGATTACTCGAATGTCACAATACCGTCAGTGCACTTCCAAGAAGTAAACTTGACCCATCCCTGCTTCTTGTGTCTTGGAACCGTGGACTATGATGTATTTCAGTTTCTATCTGCTGCAAAAGCATCCAAGGAAATCTGTACTGTCGTGAATGTGCCCGAAGACGAACCGCCCAATATTGTTAAACAAGCTAGCGTTATTTTACAAGAAGTTAAAAACCAAGTTAATGCTAAAAAAAAGGATAAAAGTTGAGGTTATATTTTAAATACAACTATATCACATATGCCAATATCCGTCTGCTCGTGCTATAAATAAGACTACAACCATGCTAACTTTTCAAAAGATCAATAGCCTTTCCCACCCACGTGTTATGTTTCTATCTGTCCTAAACCAGAATGCAAGTAGGCCTACGCCACAATATATTTACCAGGGGTTCAGAGTCGGTTTTAAAAATAGGATAAGTCTGGTATTTTCAAGACCGCAACGTAAGGGCGTACGCAAGAGGGTGCCATTTCTCTTTTTCAGTAACAGTCCAATTTGCAAATTATTAATATTTATTTGCATCAGATAAAGCTGTCCACATCCAAAACAACGAAATGACACACAAACTTCAAATGCACAAAAATTACAAACGAGCCTTTTTTGATGTCAGTTCAAGAGCTCACAGAACATCTAGGCTACTGTTGATAACAGCAAAATCATTTATTTTTACATTGATTTAAAGTCTGCAGACGTTAAATCAATGTGAAATATGGATTTTGCTATTTGAAAGCCAGCATACGATTATCATAAATACTCAACAGGGGCGTACGATGGCCATTTTTTTGGGTGTTCACATTATTTTAGAAAGTGTGAAACACATGCTTGATTTGCACAGTGACTATCTATATCTTATCGCATCAATTTATTTTGATATGATCTGAACAGGTATTGAGCAAACTTAGCGTGTGCTTGCTTGTTGCAAACTGGTATAAGGGAACGTTCAAATATTACGTAACGCCTTCGAGGGGAAGGGGGGGTTATGCAAAGCGTTACGTTAGCGTCACATTGGGGGGGAGGGGGTTCAAGCAAAACGTTACGTAACGCTTTCGAGCACGGAATGGTAGTTTTTTGTGCTGAATTCGTACTGAAAAAGCGTTACATGGGGGAGGGGGGGATTGAAAAAAGCGTTACGTTGGCGTTACATGGGGGAGGGGGGGTCAAAAATTTGGAAAAAAAGCGTTACGTAATATTTGAACGTTCCCTAATGGTTCAGTCTCTTGGACTTAGTTCAGAGCAAGAATTTGAGTGCTAGAAGGGTCACAAGGACTGCGTTTAGCTAGATTATAGGGAAAATTGTATCTTTAAGGTGTCTGCCTGTCAAAACACTCCATCTGCTGCAGCGACCTGTAGATTACAAATACGCTCACCGTACGTCACTGATAGGGGAGACTCAGGTAAGTTGGCTCAATAGGCAAGTTGGCCCACTCTAAATAATTTTTTAACTACAATACCGGTGTAACGGTCCAGGAGTTACTGCGGTCTGAAAGTTACCGTAACTTCTGGACCGCGTATACGCGGTCTGAAAGTTACTGCCAGTCCAGAAGTTACTAAAACAGGGTTTTCAGATTTGGCGCTGCAGCAGATTTGTATAAATGATTTCAACATTGGAAACATGTTGAACTTGAAGACTTATCCACCATTGCATCTTAACAACATGATTTACAGCAGAAACGTAATTGGGAATGAAGCGAAAATAAGATGAAAGTTAAAAGATGAGTTTTGTACTAGAAATTGTTGCTGTATTGGAATGAAATTTGAATTTGTAACCTAACAATTTACGTAGGCTATACTTATACAAAATACTTATAATTATTAATCTGACCTTTTGAGAGGTTAAATATTTAATTATTTTTCAAAACAAAATGAAATAAAATTTAATTTTGTTTTGAAAAATAATTAAATATTTAACCTCTCAAAAGGTCAGATTAATAATTATAAGTATTTTGTAATGTTAACTGAAAAGTTTGCATTAGTTTGAGAGCAATGAATTCATTACACTTAGTTAAAACAATTTTCGCTTTTCTATCGATTACGAAAACGCCGGGCACCGCTGGTAACTTTTGGACTGACAGCAACTTCCAGACTGCAACGCCGCAGAAGCAGTCCAAAAGTTACTGCTATTGTAAGTGGGTGTGCCTTTTCGAAATTCTTTTGGGAAAACTTGTAAATGGACTGAAACTTCACTTGGTCAGTAGATTAAACCCTCTGCAAGTATATGCGAAAGATGAATCCCAAGGATAAATATTCTCACCACGAAACCATAATTCTAGACTTTAAGTTTCGTGCCACGTGTTTTCGATGGGAGATTGGGAGTCCAACGGAAATTCATTGGAATTTCAAAGTGTTCAACACTTTCGTAAAAGCTAAAGCTTTCCCCGCGTGTGAGACTGTGATCGCCTACTCACTGAAGGTTGATGGCGTTTTGACTACCGGTTGGCCTACATGTAGCCTAAGTTACTTTATATTTCTTCAAAACGGTAGTTATGAAAAACCAGACCAAAAATAGGCTCAGTGCTTCATTCACGAGAAAACTTTGGTTTTAACTTTCATGAAATAGGCCTACATAAAATATAGTCAAAGACTATGTTCGTCAACTACAACTCAAGACCAGCGGCTAACAAGTCAGCCTTCAAAAGCAAACTTTGCACGATATATTAAGACCTGTAGCTTATTAAATGCCACCGATTCACGTATAGCCACGATTTAAGCTTTGAAATGTTTGGAGCGATGATCAATTAAATTAATTGTTTCAACAGCGCCATATAGCCTACAATGAGTCAATAAAACACTCATAATATGGTACTACATTGTGAATCGTAGGTTGCATTATAGCACAATCAGGATAACAGCAAAAGACTATAGGCTAAGTGGTCATCTAGATGATCTAGTCCAGCGGTCGGCAACCTGCGGCTCCGGAGCCGCAGGCGGCTCTTTTATCTCTGGCTCACGCGGATGCGCTATGCAATGAGGTTCAGGAGCAGAAATCACATTAACTGCTCGAAAAAATCATTAAAAGAATATGTGTATGTTTATATCTGACCATGAACCGATTACTTGTGTTTCCCAGCCATGTTAAAAGTTGACAGCTGTTGGAATGGTAACTACAAATCAGTTCTACAGGGTGCGGCCGAATAACTCGAATAAAAGGCTTTCCTGTAAGCGTTAGGTTTTTGCTATAAGCAGTCAGTTAGATGGTGCGGCTCCGAGCAGGTTTTAGTTTAATGGAGACGAGATCAAATGGCTCTTTCAATGCTAAAGGTTGCCGACCCGTGATCTAAGTTAGTCAATCACCTCCCCATGCAAATTTATTTGCCAACGCACGAAAGGCACGGACACAACTTCAAATGGTATAATACAAACAAATCAGGCTAAAATGATAGCCTACGTAAATTGTTAGGTTACAAATTCAAATTTCATTCCAATACAGCAACAATTTCTAGTACAAAACTCATCTTTTAACTTTCATCTTATTTTCGCTTCATTCCCAATTACGTTTCTGCTGTAAATCATGTTGTTAAGATGCAATGGTGGATAAGTCTTCAAGTTCAACATGTTTCCAATGTTGAAATCATTTATACAAATCTGCTGCAGCGCCAAATCTGAAAACCCTGTTTTAGTAACTTCTGGACTGGCAGTAACTTTCAGACCGCGTATACGCGGTCCAGAAGTTACGGTAACTTTCAGACCGCAGTAACTCCTGGACCGTTACACCGGTAGTTATTGTTACGTATCGTACGCATACTGAGAAAGTGCTGTTGAAACTACGTTATCGCCAGGTTGGGAGGCTCTAGCAAGCAGTATAAACATGTGAGCACGATTTTTGTATGAAAAATTAAGATTTTTTGGATTTTAGAATTTTTTAGATGTCGAGTGAGTTTTTTCTTACTATATAAGAAAGGTTATTATTTAGTGAGTGCAGCGCTAGAGTGGTTATTAAGGCTCACTTTGACGGTGAAACCGTTGTTAGAAGCTCGATAGTTTGACATAAATTTTAGTTTTTACAATATGGTTGCCATGCAGGAAAGTTGGCCCATTTCGTGGGTGGGTACGTTGGCCAACTTGCCTTCATGCGGTAGTATATTATAGAATGATAATAATTGACCAGTGGCGTATATTCAGGGTGTTCAAGGTGTGCACTGCACACCCCAAGAAATCCAGAAAAAAAAAAAATTTCCATCGGTTGTCGATGTTCTTTACTTTCATGGTATTCTAACATCTTGCTGCATGCTGATTGCTTTCTTTTCAATTGCAAAACTCTTCCCCTTCTAATTTTAATACTTCAACGTTTGAGGTCATTGCCTTTAAAGGCATACTAAAGGAAAATTTCAAACCGGAATTAAGCATTAAAATGAGTAAACTGAACATTCAAGAATACATTTCAAAAACAATTACCCAAAAAAATGTGTTTTCAATGGCGCTGGCAAGGCCCAAAGTCCAGTGTTTCATTTATTTTCATTTTTTTCAAAATGACCAAAACGTGCAAACACAGCTCAAGAATACGTCATAAAGTCCAGCAATAACAAAAGCCACGTTACCAATCTGATGTTTTGAGCAAACTGTCTGCTGTTTTGATGTTAAAATGTGCTGTTTTGATGTAAATACATACATAGCCTACAGTCAAATCGCCCGCAGTAACAATTATTGCGTGATCGGTTGATTGCTAGACTTTATGACGTAGACTTTATGACGTTCTTTACAGTCGCACGCTTCGTTGCTCAGGCCAATCTCGTTTTGAAAGCTCTGACAAAAGCACGCGCACAATGGTGGTCAGACCGCAATGGGGCAAAATTTTATTGAAAATCGTTTTATGGTAGCATGTTAAACACAAAGAACGTGGAAAATCGTCAAGTCAGGTTTTTCCTTTAATACCCCTTTAAGCTGGGTGTGCACTGACAGCTTTGCGAGTGCTATTTAAAATAAACAATTAAGAAAAATGACGTCACAAGGCAGCGAAAACAGCAATGGTTTTAGGTCAGCCAGGCTGTGCACTCGCTGATCTGCACACCATGGCGCGTCATTGGGGGAATCCCAGGCAATAACAAGTTTTAGCTTGTTGGATTAGAGTTTGAGGTGATCAGCGTTGGAAACAACTTTTGCTAGAACTGAAGCAAAAGCAAGCTTTCTACGACGATGTAATTCAAAAATTTATTGCACAAACAAAAAGAATCGAATTATGCTATAGATGAATTTTCCTTCTGTAGTCGAGGTGTTAAACATTTTTCGTTTTTACTAAGTAGTACGGCGGATAAAAGTACAGCCGACCAACATAGCAATCGACTTTCTTTTCTTGTTTATTATCGAGTTGCTTTGCTATTGTTTTTTGTTTTAACTTTCACCTGTTTGTTTTTAATTCGCTTGTACATTTCTCAAGGTGTTGCAACCGTGCCTAATCCTTGCATGAAGTAAATCATTTCCATCTCGAGCACGCTTTAACTTTCGCGTTTTTTCAGACTCCTGCTGTGTTATGGCAAGTAATATTGTTCGTTTTGATGGTCGGAAATAAAAAGTGAACTGAAGTATGTGTTCCCGACAATTTTCACCAAATCAAACGTCATATAAAAACCGTTATGGTCTACTTAACCTAGCTGGCATCTTACGTCATGGAAATTGCTAGAAAACGTCCAAATATTGCACCATCGGTCGTAAGACCTGATGAAATATTGCATTAGCTGCTTGAACACCTGTTTGAATGACTTCATAATTGTCTTTCATTATTGCGTCACAGTTACTGTCTACGTGCATTTGAGATATCGCAAATTATTCTAGTCATTCGTAAATTGTTTGTTGGAAGTCAGTCGCAAATTTAACTGTTTGCTTGGTGCTTGCTAGCTGGACAAATTTTCCGTCTTTTATCCAAGTAATCTGTTCTGTAGTGACAGTTTTAGAGGCGTACGGTGTTGCGTCTCATTTTCGATAGCCGCGGGCTAATTTTACAGGAATACACTTTTGAAAAGACGTTTCGAAAGAGTGTTTATTTTTCGGTCATTACATGCAGACGAACGGATTTGGGAATCTTATGTTACAATTTTCCCACGAAGAGATTATGGTTTACCGCTGTGACCATAAAAAATAAAAGACGTCGCTTGTTAGCTGGTAGGCCAAGAAGCACTTGAAGCAAGAAATAATAAAAGACTTTACTCTGTCTAGTGTTTGGTACTGAAGCAAAATAATTAAAGAAGATCTTGTTGGTTGGTAGTCTACAGAAGCAAAAGAAAATTAAAGACATTTCTTTTCAGTTTGGTACTGACGAAAAATAACTTTGACATTCATTGGCAAGAAAGAAGATTAAAGACAATCCATCTGTGCTTGAAGATTCAAGTGAACGAATCCAAGCAAGTTTTGTGGACTTTAGGACTTCATATACCCGTACAACTACGGTATCGTGCATTTAAATTCTTTTTGTATTTTACGGTCTTTGGAGTTAAGTTTCTTATAACTTAATTTTGTGTGTTTGTGTAACGTAATTTTTTTAATTGGTAAATTTAGCCCCAACATTTAATATGTCTACACTCGGTGGCGACAGGGACTCGACCGCCGTCGACTCGACTGAGTTTAAGCCTGATGATGTTCTTTGCGGTCGGGCAGGCCATTCTGGGGAGGGACCCAGTAACGATGAGGCTAAGTCAGTTCGAGAGGCCCGGCATCTTAGACGGGATATTTTGACTCAAATTGGGGAACTTTCTGTAGCCCTAGGTTCTTTGAGTGATAAGCAGGAACTGTTAATTTTTAGATCTAAGTTCTCTACTTTAGAAGAGGAATTACGGCATTTCCATTCTCTTTTGACTAAAATTTTTAACTCTGCAATCTTGGCAGAACTTCGTGATAGGGTAGATCCCGAATTTAACTCGTTGAAAAATAACTTCGAACAAAAAGAAAGTGAGTTCTCAGATATGTTAGATGCTGACATACATCCTGAGGATAGCGCCTCAAATGTAAGCACTAGGATGTCAAGGAGCTCGTCACGAATAATTGCACAAATTAACCTACAGCTAAGACGAGAGGAGCTCCAGATACAAGCCGAGGCCGAAGCGAGAGCTGCTGAGGCCGCCGCGAGAGCTGAAGCCATTCGAGCTGAGGCTGCCGCGAGAGCTGAGGCTGAAGCGAGAGCTGCTGAGGCCGCCGCGAGAGCTGAAGCCATTCGAGCTGAGGCTGCTGCGAGAGCTGAGGCCGAAGCGAGAGCTGCTGAGGCCGAAGCGAGACCTGCTGAGGCCGCCGCGAGAGCTGCTGAGTTCGCACTCAAAGACGCTCAGTTGAGGGCTGAACAACGTAAAGAGGTAGTTTTAGCTGAATATCGTTCAGAGTTGGGATCCCGGCGTAGCTCTAAGAAGGGATCTTCTTGGCATTCCAGAAGTGAACATCAATCACAGTTTAATTTACATAACCTTTTCCAGACGCCTGTTCAATCTGTAAGTGGACCAGTGCAATCCACACGTTTTCAAGCTGTTTCAGGAGGTCTCGGGGCCGCAGCTAAGGGTGTTCCGAAGGCTGTAGAGTCAAGACCTGTGAATTATAACCGAACTCCTCCCCCAGAGCGTGCAGGTCACGGGGCCGCCATTAGCAGTAATGCTTTGCCCCCTTCACAGTTTTCTGCGCCGCTAGTTTTTGATCGCCCAGCTACACGTAATTTGCGTGATTGTGAGAGGCGTAACGCGTCTCCTGATTTTAACGTTTGTGAGGATCGTGATCGGGCTGTGCATGTGACTGAGCCACCTCAGCCCCTTAAGGGGTATAGCTTGTCTTCTCCCGCTAAATCGAGTTCTCAACAACAGGATTGCTTTTTTGAATACCAAAATAGTAGGGCGTTTTTCGATAAGGCGGCCTTGATTGGTTACGATGGTAATAATATGCCATTTATCTTCTTTAAAAATCGTGTTACGGCCTTAATGGCAGCTTCACCGTTTAAAGGAACTCGTTTAACTTTGTTACAAGCAGCTTGTGTTAGAACAGCTGCGCAAACGATTGCTAATTTGGTTTCCGACACTCCTGGCTTGTCAGAAGAAGAAAGGATAGAAATGTCTTTAGCTCGCTTGTCCCAGCGTTTTGGGGTTCGTGGAGGTCTTTTCGCCGAACCGGAAATTAGAAAGTATCGCTATGGTAGCAAATTGACTTCGACCTCTTCCAGTGATCTGAAAGAGTTTAAAGATGAATTGTCGCAGTGTCTGCTTTACGCGCAAGCTTATGGTCAGCGTGACAAATTGGAAGGACGTTTTGTTTTGGATTTGGCTAAGCGACTCCCGTTTGACGCTAAGCAGCGTTATCTTGACTTTTTAGGTGATCAGTATGGTGGTACTGATGAGCCTACTTTTCATAGTTTGTTTGAATTTGTAGTACGGGAGGAAACGCGCAAGTCGACTGATTTTAGCATTATGCTAATGGGCGATTCTGGTGAGTCGCAGCATTTTAAAAAGTTTGGCAAAGGAAAATTGCCTTCTTGTCCGGTTAGGCAGACGTCGGTAAAACCCCATGATAATGTGGTTTCAGGGAGTTCGCAGTACTCGACTGCTGTTGGCGCACCGCGCGGTGGTGTGGCCAGACGTAGAGACATACCGGCATGTTTTTGTTGTTCGTCACGTGGTCAAGTTGAATATCATTTTTTGTCTAATTGTAAAGAATTTTTGCGCTTGACACCTAAAGATCGGAGAGATGTTATTGTGAAAGCTGGCAAATGCTTGAATTGTTTGCGCCAGCATATGGTTAGGGATTGCGTTCATGTAAACAACTGTCGTAAGTGTTGCCCTAACAACGATAGGAAACACTATTTTCTTCTGCATGATTTTTATGTGACGTCACGTGATTCTCTGGATTCGGTCGGTAAAGATGATGCTGGTGCCAGAGTTCCTGTGCGTAATGTTAAGATTGGAAATGTTAAAGCAGCTTTTAACCGCGTTACTGCTGCTCGTGTTTTGAATCCAATGACTGGCAAATCGAAGTTGGTGTATTGTCAGCATGATCCTGGTTCGCAGTTGACTTTTGTTTCGAGTGATTTGGTATGCGAACTTGGTCTTAAACCGTACGGTAAAGCGTCGTTTAAAATGGATACTCTGGCTGGTCAGAAACCTACTTGTGCTGACCTTGTTAAACTCAACATTCAGTCGTTAGAGACGAATGAACTGTTTTGTGATATAACTTCGGTGGTTAACCCAGCTTGGGCTGACGATGTTAAAACTTTACCACATAAGCAGGATTTAAGTGGTTTCCGTCATTTTCATGACGTGAATATGTTTCATTTGAATGATTGTAGTACTGTAGATGTAGGCTACTGATTGGAAACGACAACGCTTATTTGATGTGTGCTAAAGAAGAGCGTGTTGCTGAGAATCGTAGTGAACCACATGCTTTGCTCACTCCTCTCGGATGGTTGGCTTGTGGTGGTAAGTCACCCTTAGATGAAAGCGTTGCTAACGTGTGCAGAGTGCAAACGTCTTCAGAGTCGGATGTCATCTCTGGCTTTCAGCGTAAAATTGAGTCTCGTGATATGGAAATAGCAGACCTGAATAAAGTCATTCAGGATTTGACCTTGCAAAATGAAACCTGTGAATTGTCTCGCAATGATATTTTGGCTAGAGAACTTGTCGAACCGAATATTGAGTTGAAAAATGGTCGATTTGAGATACCTGTTCAGTTGAAGGAAGATATTGATCTACCTAACAATTTTGTGCTGGCGTCAGATAGAGCTGCTGCTTTAAGGAAGAAGGCTTTAAAACAACCTGAACTTCGTGATTTCCTTACCGACACCATGAAAGATCTTAAATCTAATGGCTATATTGAGCGTGCTGGTGAAGCAGAAAATGCAAAAGGCTTTCAGTGGTATTTACCATACTTTGTGACGTCACAATTAAAAAAGCGTATTGTTTACGATGGCAAGTCTGAATTTCGAGGAACTTGTGTTAATGAGGTAATGTTTTCGTGTCCTGATTTGTTAAACTCTCTGGCAGATCTCTTGTCTAGATTGCGGCTTGGCAGATTTGGTTTCGTGGCCGATATGACCAAGTACTTTTTTCACATTCTGGACTCTTCAATACGTAAGCCCAATTTTATTGAACTGCTTACGTACACAGGCAGTGCCGTTCGGATCGTGAACGAACGCCCTTTGGTACCTTTGAGTGACGACCCTAGGGATTTTACTGTCATCACCCCTGCCTCACTTTTGACCCCATACTTAGACCCATACTGTGCTGTTGGGCAACCACATGATCGTGACCAACTAAGAAGGGATTATCGGTTCAATTTGTCACTTTCTCAGCAGTTTTGGAGCAAATGGATAGATTTTTACTTGCCAGGTCTTCAGGGCCGGAAAAAATGGCTAAAAATGGCCGAGAATTTGGAGCCTGGTCAACTTGTAGTGGTGGGTTCTCTCCAAGACATTGGTAAACGTGGGAAGTATCAACTTGGGAGGGTACATGAGGTAGTTCCACAAATTAGGAAAGGGAAGCCTGTGGTTCGTAGAGCTAAAGTTGCCGTCTGCAACTATGGTGAGAGTACGGGAAAAGTGAAAGTAGACTACGTGTTGAGGGATATTTCGTGCCTCGCCCCCGTAAAGAACACCTAAGTGTTAGGGTTTGAGCCTGGTTTTGTCTGCGGTGGCCGACACTTGTCTGAGCCCGGAACAGTCGGTTATTATCGCAACCATTGTATATAGCATCATTTTAGCATGTACCTATGGTACCAATTTCATGTATCGTCGTGTATTATTCCGTATTGTTGTTCATTCTTTGCATGCCCTTTGTATTTACGTATTAACTCAAACGTGAGTGATTCAAACAATTTGTGTATCGTGTGTTTTTATTCATTGGCTCACAATTGTCGTCAATTCTTTTTTAGTTATGCCATGTCAGACTGTCATAACTAGGGGCCGCTATGTTCCTGACAATTTTCACCAAATCAAACGTCATATAAAAACCGTTATGGTCTACTTAACCTAGCTGGCATCTTACGTCATGGAAATTGCTAGAAAATGTCCAAATATTGCACCATCGGTCGTAAGACCTGATGAAATATTGCATTAGCCGCTTGAACACCTGTTTGAATGACTTCATAATTGTCTTTCATTATTGCGTCACAGTTACTGTCTACGTGCATTTGAGATATCGCAAATTATTCTAGTCATTCGTAAATTGTTTGTTGGAAGTCAGTCGCAAATTTAACTGTTTGCTTGGTGCTTGCTAGCTGGACAAATTTTCCGTCTTTTATCCAAGTAATCTGTTCTGTAGTGACAGTTTTAGAAGCGTACGGTGTTGCGTCTCATTTTCGATAGCCGCGGGCTAATTTTACAGGAATACACTTTTGAAAAGACGTTTCGAAAGAGTGTTTATTTTTCGGTCATTACATGCAGACGAACGGATTTGGGAATCTTATGTTACAATTTTCCCACGAAGAGATTATGGCTTACCGCTGTGACCAGTATGTGACTTTAGAAATGCAACTTAATGTTTGATATTATTAAGTCTTTCATTCAATGCGCTGTCAAATAAATATCTATTTTGTATCCTTCTCCATTCCGACAACATTATTTTTGTCAGTTCTGTTCATGTTCAGAATTTGTGCTGAAAATGCTCTCTGAACGCACCAAATTCAATGTTAATTTTAAAAATTTTCTTGGCGAGGCCCCCCAGACCCCCCGCTGTTGCTTTGCCGTCACTGAACACCCTGTCAAAGTGGTCACGGTACGCCACTGTAATTGACTAATTAATACGATGACTTATTTTTGCAAGATTGAAGTAGCCTATCATCAAGTATCCAAAGTAAGTAAATCGCGGCTTTACATCGGCTTTAAACGATCAATAATACACTTCCAAGTTCCTAACATCGTTTTTATGCCACAAATTGCGACAACTTATTTCTAACCCATATAGTAGGCCTAATAATAGTAAGTAATCAAGAAAACCAATCGCGAAAATGTGTATCAACCACTTCTCAAGCGACGGTCTAAAACGTGCCTTGTTTTGGAGATACATTAAAAAATGTTCCAATATTGGTACCCATGCAAAAATGGGGTCCTACCTATCAGTATCGTTAAGCTGGTGACCAGATCGTTTGGAATAAAGGCATGCCGTTCTAACTACATGATGTTTGATACAACCTTTGTTATTTTCGAAAGCTTATTTGGTGTAGGCTACTCATATAAAAAAAGTTTACTGAGGTAAAATACAGCATTATAACCTAATAGTAGATTATTTAGATTACACTATAAACCATACACGAATGCATAGCCTACATAGCCTACAATAAATTATGTAGGCTATGCCTCTATAAAACCAAGAAATAATTAGAAAGAAAATAAAATTGGAGAGAAAGAGAACTTTTCCACTGTTTCATATACCGTAGATCAGGGCTTCCCGATTCGTTTCTTACCCCACACCCCATGGGATTGATGAAGCCAATCTCGCACCCCTTGTTTTGAAGCGGAATGGTTCTGAGAAGAAAATTCAAAATACGTACGAAAACAACGCAGAAAAGCAGCTCACCGGCCTTTATATGGTGAACGAATAGGAAAAAGGGCAGCCTTCAACAACGCAATCACACAAAATGCAAAAGCGAATAAATAAAGAAATAACACAAACTGAGAACCCAATGACGTTAATTAAGATCTTTTATCTGTTCGACTAGTAGCTGACACTTTCCTTTTCGTAAGTCAATCCACAGTTTACAACGTGAAAAACTTCGTTCTCGCTTAAAACGCGGTCTTTCCCAATGTGTACGATAAGAAATTGCAAACAATTGCAAAGAAAAAGCAAATTGCTCACACAATATTATCGCATTATCCGCCACCAATCACGTGACGTTCGGATCACAGCCTTTTTGTTATCAGCAACTTGTCGGGTGGTATTTTCTTGTTGTGCATTGTGCTGTATAGGGCATAGGCCAACATAGAATGCTCTGAGAGATAATCACCACCTCCCTCGTTAAACAAAATCCATCTCTATATACGGTATAGCTCTTCTTCCTCGGTGGATTCTCGCACCCCTAGCAACAGCTACTCGCACCCCCAATCGGGAAGCCCTGCCGTAGATGGACATGTTGCCCACGTGGCCAACTTACCTTCCATGGTGGGCCAAATTACCCGCACAGGAAGGAAAGATGCTCCATTTTATTTTTTTTCGGAAAACTTGAAAAATTATATACCTAGGAATGTTTGTTTGATGCAAGAATATGTCCACTTCTAGAGTGATGAATTCTCTACTCTTCAATAGCATTCGCTTTAACATATGTTTTGTTATTAGCTCACAAATTCAATTTTTCATTTTGCTGGGCCAACTTACCCGAGCCTCCCCTACTCAGCCTACATCAACGATATCAATTCTAGAATTTGCTACAGTTAGGGCTACTTGGGATAGATTGTGCATTGAAAACAAATAATAATGATAGCAAACGGGGTAGAAAAAGTTGACAACCTTCATGTGATTACACGCTGGCATTGCCGTTCTCCTATGTGCTGGTGAAGTTTCAAGCAAGAAACCCTCAGTGGCAATCAACAATTTAGTTCAACCGGATTAAGTTGAATATTCAGTTCTGCAGGGCGTAATGAATGAATTATGCTGGGGATTAGCCTACAGTACAGTAGCCTACTGAGCCTATATCAGTAGCATAATTGAATTAGATGCCACATTCTGGCAATTTTCATCCTCTGACTGGGAAAGCCTCTCTGTAAGCTTAATCCTGAGCGTTTACTACAATTTGTAGAAGCTTTGAATAAGCCTGGCCGCCGAGATTGACATATACCAGCACAAAGTTTCGGGAGGAGAGGGCAAATCAGTAGGCTAATATTTTCACGTTTTGATGAGCTCTGCGAACAGGAGCGCCGGAAGCGGGGGGGCCGGGGGGGCGAATGCCCCCCCTGCACTCAATTTTTCTGCAGATGGAGAGGCAGGGGGGCAATGGTGCCCTTTTAAAGTCATGTAAGCTACTGCACATTTTGCAATATAACAATTTCAGCTATTCGCTTTTAGCGTAATTATAATCTTTCATTTTTGCCTCAAAATAATATTTACGGCACAAAATTTTGCAACATAGTAGGCTACAGGCCTTAAAACTCGTTTTTATTTCGGCAGCCATCGTGGCCTACCGGGAGCTTCTTCTCGGCGGCCAAATCTGCGTGCTTGGAGGCCAAAATACAAAATAAAAATAACGATAGCACAAGTAAATAGAATTAAACTTGCAACAATGCTAAAATGATCACTTAGCGTTGTTGAAGTCTGGGCCTGGGCGACGTCCTACAATAGAATCGTTGCACCACGCAATAACTGCTTTATCGGGATTGTAATCCAGTACTGCGAGACCATCTAACGACACTCGCACGAGTGTCTCTAATGTGGCTGATTTTAAAGAAGTTTGCCACTCCCCTAGAATTCTTTTTAGCAACGAAAAACAACGTTTGACATGTGTTGACGATGACGGCAAGGTAATAAAATAAGTATTTCAATGATGTAAAGGATATTACTGAAAGAAGCATGATTTTTGCAAAATATGATCAAAAAATGTTTTCCCCTCGGATGTCAACTAACCTAGTTCTCCTTTTTAACAACGATTCAATGTCCGACAACATCGAATCGACATAAAAACGACAATATTGCCAGCCGATGTAAATTAGCACTTTGGATTAAGACTTTGTTAAAATAAACGTCGGGAATTACAAACAAGACTTACAGCGATGGTGATCGCAGATGGATATATTCCATCAATACCAAACATTCCCGCACAATGAAACAGTGGCGATTATGACGCGCTGACCTAATTTTGCGTCATTCTTTAACACTACATATTTTTGACAGTTAGGCTAATCCACGATCATTCTATTGCGAAATCAAATAATTGGCTAGAAGAAGAGACCGGCGGCCAAACTTGACCGATTGAGGAGGTAGCACCGGCGGTCATTCAAGCACTACTTAGCGGCCATGGCCGCAGACTGCTTTAAGGCTTGACAGTAGGTTACATCATTATAACATAGCATGATGCTCTTCTTTGTATACCGAACACTTGTAGGCTATCATTACTCAATACATAGTGAGCTGATAGATTAGCATTATCGCTATATCTTATCTTAAAACTTGAAAAGAAAGTGGCCTTTTAGTAAACAAAAGTGCCTTTTTTGTAATCTTGCCCCCCCAGTCAAAAATCGTTCCGGCGCCCCTGTCTGCGAAGCACCCGGAAAAGAGTCTGGTGGAGTTTTCCCAGAAAAATTTAAATAAATGCTTCAAAATTGCGTATTCTGAAAGTAGTTTCAGCCTAAATCAATCACCATTTTCAGCCTGTTCTAGTAGTGTTTAGTTTTAGTGTGTAGGGGAAGGTATGGACCCATGACCATACCTGACCCATGAACCACCCCCTTCCAAATTCGAATAAAACCTTATAGTAGATTTTTTATCAACTAAATAAGTTGCATTTAGTTCAATAGTATTTCTTGGAAAGTTCTGGATGGAATCTTCTAAAATTTTGCAAGTTAGAGGGTGGGGTGTGATTTTGAGGTGTTTTAGTAAAATTTCTCATTTGCGTTTGGAGCTTTACAGAAACTTAAATACAGCTAGCATCGAGATATAAAATTCAGAAATTGTAATGGGCTATATAGTGCAGGATTTAGTACAGTTCATTTAGAGTTTACTTCAATCTAATTAAGTAAAGCTAAGATGGAACTTTGTCACCAACAGTTCTGACCGATGATCCACCAAAAGTGTTGTCCCTTGAACCACATAGTTCATGGGTTAGCATAATGCTTAATTGTGGGACAATAAACATGTTTCATTTATTTTTTATTTTAGAAATTATTGTGTATTGTAAGTGGAGTGTAAAGTATTATAAAATGACTAGCGAAGCTGGTGATGCCTTATCAATTGTTTTTGTCCTCCCCCCACCACTTGCAGGAACGACAAAACAAACAGTTGACATTAAAAAGTTTTGAACCGACTTTTTGCAGTTTAATATTGCTAGCAGTGTGCGCATTTGACAGTGTATTTATTGTATCATAAAAGTTTGCTCTAAACATCTTCAAGGTCAAACTTATCAGAGTGGTTCAAGGGTCCATACCCGGTGGTTCAAGGGTCCAAACGCGTTTGCACCCTTGAACCACTCTGATCACCGTCAATGTTGTCAAATATTTTTATTGATCCTATAATTATATGTGGTTGAATTTTTTACACAATATACTGAAGTGATCACACTATGTTGTGTGGAAGTTTCGGCATCATAGAGTGATTAGTTAACCAACTATAGCTTTTAATGTGAAAAAGTGGCTCATCAGTCCATACCTTCCCCTAGCCTACGTTCTAGCCAATCCAGTCGAACTAAGTTAAATGAATATCTCCTTCTTAGTGTAGGCCTATTGTTCCCAACCGGCCAGATATTTCAGGGAATTAATATTTACTTTCGTACAATCTAACAGTTTGTAACGAAATGTAGGCTAAATGCGAACCAAAATTTTGTAATTATTTGACAGGGATACAACGAAACGACCATAGGTACGGCCTACTAGTTAATTGCCATTGATCCAACTCTGCCTTTAACACTCGGAAACTTCAAAATTCACTCTGTCAAACTTCGGGTCTGCGTCAGGGTTGCCAGATTGGCCTTTTTACGGCCAAATTTCAGAAATTTGGCCTTTTTGAAAAGTGTTTGGCCGGACAATTTTTGTTTGGCCGCTTGGCCTTTTTTTGGCCTTTTTTAGTTTCCCGATTGGCATTTGTTTGGCCTTTTTTATTTTTGGTTTTTATAGTTCTTTTGGTTATTCCTAGCAACAGTGAAAAGTTTTGGTGTAGCGTTTTACATCATGCCCATTTCAAAGACCTTGCTAGCTATGCTTTAACATGTCTCTGCATCCCTGTCAGTAATGCAGTAGTAGAGAGGATTTTTTCATTACTTACTGCAGTGAAAACAAAACCACGAAACAAAATGCAGACTGAGCTTTTGGAAGCGATTTTGCGAATACGAACGGACATGCTGCTGAATGGAACATGTTGCACAAACTTTGATGCCAGGGCCATAATGATAAGGCGTTTCACATCTGATATCGTTTATGGTGAAACTAGCAGTAACGAAATGGCAGAGGCGTTAGCATTCCTAGAATAAGGAGTGTTCATTGTGGAAGGATGTTGGACATGAATGCAACAGGATGATGCTTAGCTTAATGTTATATACAGTGATGTACGCGTATACAAAAAATATTGACGCCGTCAGCGTAAACGCAAACATTCGAAAAACCATACGCTGTAGGCTATGCGTCAACGTAACTTGTAAAAAAAGTTGGCGGTGTTCGGTTGAATGCATACACTAGCGTAAACTCATTTTGTTTGCTAGGTGCCAAACATTCACACGGTATAAACCACTAGAAACAAACAAGTTTTATTTTGAATTTCCACATAGAAACACAAGCATCTGAAAGTGTTCATCTGACATTTTGCTGTGTTTTGGTTCCAATACGTCTTTGCCCATTGAAAACATTCTTTCAACTGCAGCACTGGAAGGTATTGGCGTGTTGTAGCGAAAAAAAGACATTAAAAAGTATGCGTTGACGCTATGCGCTCAAAAACCGCAAAAACTTTACGGCGTAGCCTCAAGCGCAAACTATCCAAAAAAATGTGGCCGTAAGCGCTAGCGCAAACAAAAAGTATACGCCGCAAGTATGCAGCGTAGAATTTGCGGCGTATAATATACGTACATCTCTGGTTATATACATATTTCAGTTGTATTGTAATTGTTTCCACACCTACGGTATCTGTTTGTATTTTATGGATTGCATTTTTTCAGGAATTTTACTAAGCAATATTCTTCTTTAACAGATAACATGTAGAACAATAGAAACTGGGTACATATTTTCTAATTTGTTGTTGAAAATAAGTGCAAAAACACCACTGATTTCAACAAAGAGAACAGAACCTCAGGTTTGGCCTTTTTTTCTATAATTTGGCCTTTTTTGGGGATGCATTTGGCCTTTTTTGTTTTATCAATCTGGCAACCCTGGTCTGCGTTAGTACGGTAGTTTAAAGCCTCTTAGTAGTAGTAGTTTAAAGACTCGTTAGTAGTTTAAAAACTGCCTGGATATGCGGGGGAGGGTCGCTAGTCCTCACACTCGTTGGTCGACATTGCCTTACATGCGAGAGTGGGAGCTTCCGATGTTGGGTTGCTCATCGAAAACAAGTCGACCCTTGTGTTCCACCAGAAACAACTTAGGTTTGTGGTACCGAAATAGAGCAAAATCCCGAAAGCGGATTAAGCTGTTTCCTGCCACAGATAAACCTCTCAAATTAAAGAAGCTTTCTCAGTCCGAAGATAAAGATAGCCACAATCAATCAACCCAAGTTAATGAGTGATGGATCACTGCAGTCCACCTCGATAGCTCAGTTGGTTAATTCGTAAACGAAGAAGATTCAAGATCAAGCGCCGCTGGTTCGACTCTCGGGGTGTGCGCTTGAGCAAGGCATTTCAAGGGCTGTTTTCTATTTAGCGGCACCTAATGGATGGAACTACACAAAGACTACGGTACTAGCCTACTCTATTAGACAAAGACTACTCATCAGACTACACAAAGCCTCAGCCAAATTTCAACTTAAACGAGGTGTTAGGCTAGGAGACACTATCTCTCCTAAGCTTTTCACAGCATGCTTAGAAGAAATTTTCAAAAATTTAAATTGGGAAGAAAAAGGTATCAAAGTAGATGGCGAATACCCATCCAATCTCAGGTTTGCTGATGACATCATTTTGATATCTAATTCAACACCCAATGAACTCCAAACAATTGGTCACAGCGGTAAACCATAATCTCTTCTTGGGAAAATTTTAACATAAAGTTCCCTAATCCGTTCGTCTGTATATAATGACCGAAGAAACACACACTTGAACTTCTTTTCAAACAGTGTATTCCTGTAAAATTAGCCCGAGGCTACCGAAAACGAGGGGGTGCAACGCCTGGTGGCCGGTCGATTGGTCGAAAGACATTTGGTCGACAGTCATTTGGTCGACAGACATTTGGTCGACAGGACGTTTGGTCGACAGACAATTGGTCGACAGACATTTGGTCGACAGGACATTTGGTCGACAAGACATTTGGTCGACAGGACATTTGGTCGACAAGACATTTGGTCGACAGACATTTGGTCGACAGACATTTCGTCGACAAGACATTTGGTCGACAGGACATTTGGGTTACAGTTAGGGTTAGGGTAGGGTTAGGGTTAGGTTAGAGTTAGGGCTAGGGTTAGGGTTAGGTTAGGGTTAGTTAACCCTAACCCTAAAATGAATCGTTCTGTCGACCAAATGTCCTGTCGACGAAATATCTTGTCGACCAAATGTCTGTCGACCAATTGTCTGTCGACCAAACGTCCTGTCGACCAAATGTCTGTCGACCAAATGTCTGTCGACCAAACGTCCTGTCGACCAAATGTCCTGTCGACCAAATGTCTTGTCGACCAAATGTCTGTCGACCAAACGTCCTGTCGACCAAATGACTGTCGACCAATTGTCTTTCGACCAATTGACCGGGTACCGCAACGCCTACACCACTTAAACTGTCACTACACAACAGATTACTTGGATAAAAGACGGAACCTTTGTCCAGCTAGCAAGCACTAAGCCAACAGTTAAATGTGCGGCCAACTTTCAAACAATCATTTTACGAATGACCAGAATAGATATCAATATCTCAAATTCACGTAGAAAGTAACTGTGACGCAATAAATGAAAGACAATTATGAAGTCATTCCAACAGGTGTTTAAAGCTGATGTAATATTTCCTGTTTAAACAGGCCCAAACAAGTCGAAACAAGTTTGACACAAGTCTATGAACGATGGTGCAATTTTGGCACATTTTCTAGCAACTTCCATGACGTAATATTCAGTAGACTTGAACGGTTTTATATGACGTTTGATTTGTACAGAGATTGGCCGTAACATAGCGGCCCCTAGTTATGACAGTCTAACATGGCATAACTAAAAAAGAATTGAAGGACAATCGTGAGCCAATGAATAAAACACACGATACACAAATTTTTTGAATCACTCACGTTTAAGTTAATACGCAAATACAAAGGGCATGCAAAGAATGAACAGCAATAAGAATAAACACGACGATACATGAAATTGGTACCATAGGTACACGCTAAATGACGCTATATACAATTGTTGCGATAATAACCGACTGTTCTGGGCTCAGACAAGTGTCGGCCACCGCAGACAAAACCAGGCTCAAACCCTAACACTTAGGTGTTCTTTACGGGGGCGAGGCACGAAATATCCCTCAACACGTAGTCTACTTTCACTTTCCCCGTACTCTCATCATAGTTGCAGACGGCAACTTTGGCTCTACGAACCACAGGCTTCCCTTTCCTAATTTGTGGAACTACCTCATGCACCCTCCCAAGTTGATACTGCCCACGTTTACCAATGTCTTGGAGAGAACCTACCACTACAAGTTGACCAGGCTCCAAATTCTCGGCCATTTTTAGCCATTTTTTCCGGCCCTGAAGACCTGGCAAGTAAAAATCGATCCATTTATTCCAAAACTGCTGAGAAAGTGACAAATTGAACCGATAATCCCTTCTTAATTGGTCACGATCATGTGGTTGCCCAACAGCACAGTATGGGTCTAAGTATGGGGTCAAAAGTGAGGCAGGGGTGATGACAGTAAAATCCCTAGGGTCGTCACTCAAAGGTACCAAAGGGCGTTCGTTCACGATCCGAACGGCACTGCCTGTGTACGTAAGCAGTTCAATAAAATTGGGCTTACGAATTGAAGAGTCCAAAATGTGAAAAAAGTATTTGGTCACATCAGCCATGAAACCAAATCTTTCAAGCCGAAATCTAGCCAAGACATCTACCAGAGGGTTTAACAAGTCAGGACCCGAAAACATTACATCATTAACACAAGTTCCTCGAAATTCAGACTTGCCATCGTAAACAATACGCTTTTTTAATTGTGACGTCACAAAGTATGGTAAATACCATTCAAATCCCTTGACATTTCCTGCTTCACCCGCGCGCTCAATATAGCCATTAGATTTAAGATCTTTCATGGTGTCAGTAAGGAAATCACGAAGTTCAGGTTGTTTTAAAGCCTTCTTCCTTAAAGCAGCAGCTCTATCTGACGCCAACACAAAATTGTTAGGTAAATCAATATCTTCCTTCAACGGTACAGGTATCTCAAATCGACCATCTTTCAACTCAATATTCGGTTCGACAAGTTCTCTAGCCAAAATATCATTGCGAGACAATTCACAGGTTTCATTTTGCAAAGTCAAATCCTGAATGACTTTATTCAGGTCTGCTATTTCCATATCGCGAGACTCAATTTTACGCTGAAAGCCAGAGATGACATCCGACTCTGAAGACGTCTGCACTCTGCACACTTTAGCAACGCTTTCAACTAAGGGTGACTTACCACCACAAGCCAACCAACCGAGAGGAGTGAGCAAAGCATGCGGTTCACTACGATTGTCACCAACACGCTCTTCTTTTGCACACATCAAATAAGCGTTGTCGTTGCCAATCAGTACATCTACAGTACTACAATCATTCAAATGAAACATATTCACGTCATGAAAATGACGGAAACCACTTAAATCTTGTTTATGGGGTAAAGTTTTAACATCGTCAGCCCAAGCTGGGTTAACCACCGAGGTTATATCACAAAACAGTTCATCAGTCTCTAACGACTGGATGTTGAGTTTAACAAGGTCAGCACAAGTAGGTTTCTGACCAGCCAGAGTATCCATTTTAAACGACGCTTTATCATACGGTTTAAGACCAAGTTCGCACACCAAGTCACTCGAAACAAAGGTCAACTGCAAACCAGGATCATGCTGACAATACACCAACTTCGATTTGCCAGTCATTGGATTCAAAACACGAGCAGCAGTAACGCGGTTAAAGGCTGCTTTAACATTTCCAATCTTAACATTACGCACAGGAACTCTGGCACCAGCCTCATCTTTACCGACCAAATCCAGAGAATCACGTGACGTCACATAAAAATCATGCAGAAGAAAATAGTGTTTCCTATCGTTGGTAGGTCCACACTTACGACAGTTATTTGCATGATTACAGTCTCTAACCATATGCTGGCGCAAACAATTCAAGCATTTGCCAGCTTTCACAATGACATCTCTCCGATCTTTAGGTGTCAAGCGCAAAAATTCTTTACAATTAGACAAAAAATGATATTCAACTTGACCACGTGACGAACAACAAAAACACGCCGGTATGTCACTATGTCTGGCCACACCGCCGCGCGGTGCGCCAACAGCAGTCGAGTACTGCGAACTCCCTGAAATCACATTATCATGGGGTTTTACCGACGTCTGCCTAACCGGACATGAAGGCAATTTTCCTTTGCCAAACTTTTTAAAATGCTGCGACTCACCAGAATCGCCCATTAGCATAATGCTAAAATCAGTCGACTTGCGCGTTTCCTCCCGTACTACAAAATCAAACAAACTCTGAAAAGTAGGTTCATCAGTGCTACCATACTGATCACCTAAAAAGTCAAGATAACGCTGCTTAGCGTCAAACGGGAGTCGCTTAGCCAAATCCAAAACAAAACGTCCTTCTAATTTATCACGCTGACCATAAGCTTTCGCGTAAAGCAAACACTGCGACAATTCATCTTTAAACTCTTTCAAATCACTTGAAGAGATAGAAGTCAATTTGCTACCATAGCGATACTTTCTAATTTCTGGTTCTGCGAAAAGACCTCCACGAACTCCAAAACGTTGGGACAAGCGAGCTAACGACATTTCTATCCTGTCTTCCTCTGACAAGCCAGGAGTGTCGGAAACCAAATTAGCAATCGTTTGTGCAGCTGTTCTAACACAAGCTGCTTGCAACAAAGTCAAACGAGTTCCCTTAAAGGGCGAAGCTGCCATCAAGGCCATAACACGATTTTTAAAGAAGACAAATGGCATATTATTACCATCGTAACCAATCAAGGCCGCCTTATCGAAGAACGTCCTACTATTTTGGTATTCAAAAAAGCAATCCTGCTGTTGAGAACTCGATTTAGCGGGAGAAGACAAGCTATATCCCTTAAGGGGCTGAGTGGGCTCAGTCACATGCACAGCCTGATCACGATCCTCAAACACGTTAAAATCAGGAGACACGATACGCCTCTCACAACTACCTAAATTACGTGTAGCTGGGCGATCAGCAACTAGCGGCGCAGAAAACTTTGAAGGGGGCAAAGCATTACTGCTAATGGCGGCCTCGTGACCTGTACGCTCTGGGGGAGGAGTTCGGTTGTAATTTGCAGACCTTGGCTCTACAGCCTTCGGAAGACCCTTAGCCGCGGCCCCGAGACCTCCTGAAACAGCTGGAAAACATGTGGATTGTACAGGTCCACTTACAGATTGAACAGGCGTCTGGAAAAGGTTAGGTAAATTAAACTGCGATTGATGTTCACTTCTGGAATGCCTAGAAGAGCCCTTCCTAGAGCTACGCCGGGAGCCCAACTCAGAACGATATTCAGCTAAAGCTACCTCCTTACGTTGTTCAGCCCTCAACTGTGCGTCTTTGAGTGCGAACTCAGCAGCTCTCGCTTCGGCTTTCGCGGCAGCCTCAGCTCGTACGGCCTCAGCTCTCGCGGCGGCCTCAGCAGCTCTCGCTTCGGCCTCAACTCGTATGGTCTCAGCTCTCGCGGCGGCCTCAGCAGCTCTCGCTTCGGCCTCGGCTTGGATCTGGAGCTCCTCTCGTCTTAGCTGTAGGTTAATTTGTGCAACTATCCGTGACGAGCTCTCAGACATCCTAGTGCTTACATTTGAGGCGCTATCCTCAGGATGTATGTCAGCATCTAACCTATCTGAGAAATCACTTTCTTTTTGTTCGAAGTTATTTTTTAACGAGTTAAATTCGGGATCTACCCTATCACGAAGTTCTGCCAAGATTGCAGAGTTAACAATTTTACTCAAAAGAGCATGGAAATGCCTTAATTCCTCTTCTAAAGTAGATAAGTTAGATCTAAAAATTAACAGTTCCTGCTTATCACTCAAAGAACCTAGGGCCACAGAAAGTTTCCCAATTTGAGTCAAAATATCCCGTCTAAGATGCCGGGCCTCTCGAACTGACTTAGCCTCATCGTTAATGGGTCCCTCCCCAGAATGGCCTGCCCGACCGCAAAGAACATCATCAGGCTTAAACTCAGTCGAGTCGACGGCGGTCGAGTCCCTGTCACCACCGAGTGTAGACATATTAAATGTTAGGGCTAAATTTAACAATTAAAAAATTAAGTTACACAAACACACAAAATTACAGTAGTTATAAAAAACTTAACTGCAAAGACCGTAAAAATACAAAAAAGAATTTAAATGCACGATACCGTAGCTGTACGAGTATGTGAAGTCCAAACGTCCACAAAACTTGCTTGGATTCTTCCACTTGAATCTTCAAGCACAGATGGATTGCCTTTAATCTTCTTTCTTGCCAATAAATGTCAAAGTTATTTTTCTTCTGTACCAAACTGAGAAGAAATGTCTTTACTTTTTAGCTTAAAGTTCTTCAGTTGCCTACCGAGAAGAAATGTCTTTAATTTTCTTTGCTTCTTTAGACTACCAACCAATAAGATCTTCTTTTATTATTTCTTTGCTTCTAAGTGCTTCTGTGCCAAACACTAGACAGAGAATCGTCTTTTATTTTTTATGCCTTCAAGTGCTTCTTGGCCCACCAGCTAACAAGAACTCGTCTTTTATTTTTTATGGTCACAGCGGTAAACCATAATCTCTTCTTGGGAAAGTTTTAACATAAAGTTCCCTAATCCGTTCGTCTGTATATAATGACCGAAGAAACACACACTTGAACTTCTTTTCAAACAGTGTATTCCTGTAAAATTAGCCCGAGGCTACCGAAAACGAGGGGGTGCAACGCCTACACCACTTAAACTGTCACTACACAACAGATTACTTGGATAAAAGACGGAACCTTTGTCCAGCTAGCAAGCACTAAGCCAACAGTTAAATGTGCGGCCAACTTTCAAACAATCATTTTACGAATGACCAGAATAGATATCAATATCTCAAATTCACGTAGAAAGTAACTGTGACGCAATAAATGAAAGACAATTATGAAGTCATTCCAACAGGTGTTTAAAGCTGATGTAATATTTCCTGTTTAAACAGGCCCAAACAAGTCGAAACAAGTTTGACACAAGTCTATGAACGATGGTGCAATTTTGGCACATTTTCTAGCAACTTCCATGACGTAATATTCAGTAGACTTGAACGGTTTTATATGACGTTTGATTTGTACAGAGATTGGCCGTAACAACAATGTTGACTGAACTTGACGAGACAAGCAAAGAGGTCGGTCTCAAAATGAATTTGACTAATACACAAGTTATGTTCAATCACCATGTCAAAGGAAACCAAAACATTACATGAGATGGAGCCAATCTCCAAAACATTAGCAAATAGGCTACACATAGCTTACCTTGGCCAAATGGTAACCACATCACCTGATAAAGAAGAAGAAATTAAAAGAAGAATTACACTTGGTTGGCAGGCATTTGGAAGAGCGAGCTCAATATTTAAAAGTAAATTATCGATCTCAATGAAAAGAAAAGTAGCCTATTTAATCAATGCATTCTCCCAACAATGACATACGGAGCAGAAATATGGAAATTAACGAAAGCACTACCGGTAGGCTAACACTCAACAAACCATGCTCAAACTACGCACTGCGCAAAGATCACATGAAAAAGTACTCTTAGGCATTACATGGAAAGACAGGAAACCAGCCAAATGGATACGACAACAAACACAAATCAAAGATATCATTCAAACAATAAAAAGTTTAAAGTGGAATTGGGCAGGACATATCATGCAAACAACTGACAACAAATGGACAAGAAGAGCTACTGACTGAATACCGCTTGACAATAAACGCAAAAGAGGGAAACAGAAAACAAGATGGCGAGACGAACTCTACCAATTCGACAAACACTGGACACAAACGTGCAAAGACAGACAAAATTATAAAGATATGGGGAAGGCCTTCATCCTGCAGTGGAACAACAATGGCTGACAATGATGATGATGATGAATAGATGGAATAATTCCCTGGCAATAACACTTCAACAATCGAAAACTTCACTCTGTCAACCTCGGTAACCGGCCCTGCGTTACAAGTCTCTGAAAGTATGTGAAATTTACCAGGAATAACCTATCAAGTCTTTGTCAGTCCGAGGACAAAGATTCAAAACGGCAGCTGTGGTCGGCAGCTGTGGCCGAGTGGTTAGCGCGTTGGGCTCGCAGTCGAGAGCCTGCATGTTCGACTCCAGCCACCCGCACTTGCTGTTGTTTCTCTGGGCAAGAAACTTTACGATAATTGCCTCTACCCAGTGATCGATTTCGAGTAATGGGTAGTAGAGATGCAGCGAACCCAAAATTTTTATCCGCACACCGCACCGCAACTGACTCATCTATCCGCGCACCGCACCGCACACCGCAATTTATCTGGAACTTTGACACTGCACCGCACCGCACACCGCAAATTACAAAATTAAAAAAAAATATTTTAACGAGTTATTGTTTAGAAAGTCAATTGTAGGAAAAAGCATCCATGGCATATAACTGGTAACCTAGTACCAATACAGTTGTGCACTAATTGGCCAGGCTAACCAGATCATATTCTCTTATCAGCAATGCATCTAAGTTCTAAGACATAATACAAACTAAGACAAATAGAATGTTCCTGGATCCAGTATCAGGACTTTTGAACACTTTTTGTAAGCAATAATGCAATTATAATGCCAGTGGCTATATGAACTACACACACAAGAGTAAAACTTATAGCCTGAACTCACTGGGCTAACTGATATAGTAAATAATGCGGTAGTTGCGCTAGGCCTATAGCCTGGTAACTGAGCTTATCAGCTAGGCTACTAACCAAAAACATTCGTACAGCTTCCCTGACAAGCAAGCCCTAAAACCCTGTCAACTGCAAGCCATTTGCAATTTGCATTTGCATAGCTTTCCATCTTAGGGTTTCCGAAGGGAAAAATAACTGATCCGTGTTTCCAATTTAAATTTGAAGTTTCATAGCTGATTCTTGAAAAGTTGAAAGTTTACGTTTACGAAAGTTTAATTTCTTGAAAGTTTACGTTTACGAAAAATTAATTTCTTGAAAGTTTACGCGGCAAGCGGCGCGGCGCGGCTTTGTCATTTCAACCTTCCACGCGGCGCGGCGCGGCACGCGGCGAAAAAGTCAAAAGCGGCCGCGTACGCGGCGCGGCGCGGCGCGGCTTGCATCACTAATGGGTAGTACCAAATTTAAGTCATAAGTAGAGTAGACAACCGGAAACAGACATTGCCGTCGGCTGCAGCGTGGATTAGGTGTACGTCGGAAGGCGTACACCGATGCATCGCGTTTAAGTCCGCTTTTCCGCAATGCAGGGTAAAGATATGAAAAACAAACAAACAAAACCAATCAACCAATTTAAATTGAAACTAGTTGTCTGGCAACACTATTTCAACTTCAAGGAACATTTAGTCAATGTTGCCAGATGGTGTTCTACGACACCAATTTTGAAAAAAGTTTGTAATTTGAAACGACATAGTGTAGAAAAAGATCTCTTCTACACCATCACATATTTTTTTTTATTTGGAAAATATTTTCTCTGTTGTTGTAATTAAGTATATGTATTGTGGTGTTGCATTTATAAAACTGTTTGTCCTTAATCTTATCTGTAAAATTCTTTATGCAAAAAATTAAGATCCTAGACATAATGTTTTGGTTTTTGCACACTTTCACTGCCTTTATTGGAAGAACAATTAAATGTTATTTTGTTTGAAAAACAATTTTTACTCTAACCTTCTAGCTTCTCCACATAAATCAGAGTCACTGTATATAGTGACTTTGCATAAATATCATACTGTATTGGCTGTGTTGTACAATCATGAAACTGTGTGATTTTCGTTCTTTGCTATATAATTTTCGTTATTCTCATTAATTTTCTAACACTTCTGTATTTTTAGGAGAAAATTTAGGGCATTGGTATTATTCTAAAATAAATTAATTGGTGTAATTTGAAGGTTGAAATGGTGTAGTGATCAAACTGGAGTCTGGCAACGCTTCATTCAATGGTTATGATGATTTTACAGCAAGATTTTCGCGGCTTTTGAATCTTCATTCTTCAATCTTGTTGCGTTGCGTTATCTCAGTCCTGAGCTTGTATTTTGTAGTATGGTTATTTTATGCAAACATAAGTCTTTGAAAATGGATGATGAGCTTAGGTTAGTTTTCTTATGTTTCCAAAAGTTTTTTTTGTGTATTTGAAGTTAGTCTACGGTCAGGGCCGGATTTAGCCTAAGTGCTGCCCTAGGCAGATGAGAAAAGTGCCGCCCCCCAAAAAAATTTTCGATGGTGATTTTTCGATACAATTGTTTACATACTTTAAGCATCAAGGCAAGTAGGCTACACAAAATAGCCTGCAACTTTTCCATCAACCTAACATTGACTAAAAACATTTTTTTTAGGCTCCTTCAAATTTACTAACAGTGAAACAAACCGAACAAAGATTAATAAAAATTGCACAGACAAAGCTTAGACCTCCATACTAAGCGAGACAGATAAAGAAGCGCTAAGCAGCACATATTGTTGACAACCAATCAAGCGTGAAGTACTCTAGGGGCGATGACTTGCCATACATGACTTGCCGCACTGTTTATAAATGTGTGCAGTAGCGTAGCCAGGAATTTGAAAGGGGGGGTTTTGACCACCCAGCGGCGGGGGGTCTGGGGGGCCTCCCCCAGAAAATTTTGAAAAATTACTTTGAATTTGGTGCATTCTGAGAGCATTTTCAACAAAAATGTGGGTATGAATATTCCTGTAAAATGGTGCTGTCCAGTAGCATAGCAAAAGGATAAGATCATGTTTTCTTCGGCATTTTTCGGAAAAAAAGCTAAGTCTCTGTGTTTTCTTGTTGTTAATTCCTGGCTGAGATGTTTGAATGTTTGGTATTGGCAAAACTTGCTCTTTTAATGCAATTTTGTTTAAAATTAGGCAATTTTTTTTTAGACTGAGAGCATCATTCTCAATATCGTGACGTCACACGCGTGCCAAAGGGGGGTTGTAACCCCCAAAACCCCCCCCTTGGCTACGCCACTGAATGTGTGTGATGTGATAACATATTTATTAATTGCTGCGTATATCTGTTGTGAATTATTATATTCACGTACAGTATTATCAATGTAATATATTCTATAATATTCGTATATTTTGCCGCCCCCAATAATTTTCCGCCCTAGGCAATTGCCTACTCTGCCTACTGGTAAATCCGGCCCTGTCTACGGTTGTTTAAATGTTTATACAAAATCGGAGCTGGTATACAAGTCCCCCTCCCTTGGTAACTCATGATAAACAGGAATTGACCAAAACATGTGGATTGAAGTGTGTGAACAGTAAAGCAAAGGTAAAGTAGTTTCACCCTATATGTTTGATCGAGTCATGTCTTTGTCATGAGTTACCGTACCTGGGGGGGGGACTTGTATACCAGCTCCCAAAAATCAATTACTAACTTGTGTTATGTCTCTACTTTGACACTTGAGTCTACTGCATTTCACTGGGTTAAGAAACAGGCTGTGGCTATATTTACACTATATAGTGTAATAATAGCCTCAATAGCGTTGCCGGCATAGGCGCCTAAGCCGTGGGGGCCTGGCCCCCACGCATATTTCTGCGTGGGGGCAACTTTTTATGTTGTATTGAATTGATACATAAAACAATAGATGAGCGGAAAAACATTTTTTAAATGCAAACCGCAACAGCTTCGTGATAAATAATCACCAGAGCGAGTAGCGATGCTAGTGCTACAATTTTTCAAGGGCTATTGGCCCAGAAAACCAGCCAATGGTACCAAATGGCGCTCCAGATGATAGTCCTAATGATCTGCAGGTGGTAACAGCTGCACAGGTAGAAGCATTATTGGTTGACAGCCCATCGGATGTTGTTGTGGAAGAATTAGACACTCCCGGTCCTTCCAGTGGTGCTGAAATGCGTTTTGGTGTTCGTGATGGAAGAAGATATCAACGTGATTGGGAAAAATATCATTATTGGTTGAAATACATACCATCCATTGACGTGGTCCGGTGTTCAGTTTGCTTATGGGCCGTCGAGCATAATCGATTGTGCTCTTCTTCCAAACAGCTGCTCACAGAGGGCCAGCAAAAGGTTTGGCTTAAGGGATATTGCAATTGGAAAAAGGGAAAAGATAGATTTAAAAATCATGAAAAGAGCGTTTGTCATTTAGAGAGCATAGCCTCTAAACTGCAACATAACGAAACCGAACGAATTTCTTCTTTGGTGGACCATAAAACCGCTAAAAATTTAAAGAAAAATAGAATAGCTTTGGAAAGCATTTTTGATGCGCTTATATTTTTAAGTAGACAGGGGTTGGCTATACGAGGTCATGCGGAAAACAATTCAAACATCGTTCAAGCCATGAACCTTCTTGGGCGTTATAATTCCGATGTAAATGCGTGGATGACAGAGAGAAGAGGCAAGTGGCTTGGGCATGATATTCAGAATAAAATACTCGAGATGCTGGCGCATGACATCGTTCGTAAAATTGTGAATAAGGTAAATGATTCTGCATGCTTCAGTATTATGGCTGACGAAACCACAGACATTTCCAGGAAAGAACAAGTATCGTTGTGCGTGCGTTATGTGGATTCGCTATTCATGAGTGCTGCATAGGTCTGATTGAAACTGATAAAACAGATGCAGAAACCCTCTTCAACGCATTGAATTCTAGCGCCATTGCCGCTGGATTAAATATGTCCTTTTGTAGGGGGCAAGGCTATGATGGTGCCGCCAATATGAACGGGCGTATCAGTGGAGTGCAGCGTCGATTTAGAGATGTTTACCCGGCCATGCTGCATATTTACTGCGCTGGACATCAGTTGAATTTAATCGTTATGGATACTTTTCAGTCATCTCAGGAAGGAACAAATGCATTGGCAGTACTGCAATCTGCTGTAACTTTCATAACGCAGTCCCCGAAGCGTTTGGCTAATTTCAATAAATACAAATTACGTGCCGATGATGCTCCCACACCTTCTCTCCGCCCGCTTTGTCCAACAAGATGGGTTAGGCTATGCGTTATCCGGCTATTGAAGCTTTCTTAGCTAATTACGCCAACATATTAGATTGGCTTTTACAAATGAGCCAGGACGAGGCCATGCAACAATCTTCAAGAAGTCGTGCTGCGTGTCTTTTGCGCTCTATGGAATCGTTCAGCACCCTTTACATGCTGAGGGTTATGCAACGTGTGCTTTCGTTTGTTCACCCTGTGCACGTAGAAGTGCAAGGCCGAAACGTCACCGTGGGAAAATTCAAGCGAATGCTTGAACACCTTCTAGATGTGCTCACAAGCAACGTATCCGAAGAAAAATCATCAGTATTCTATGACGCTTGTGAAAACAAAGCAAATGAAATCGGTGTGGAGTTTCCAAGTGCGCCACGTAATTCTGGTCGACGAAGTGGCAGTGTGGGCAGAGAAACCGATACCGGTAATGAAAGTGTAAAAATATACTTTGTTAACCTGTTTAATTCAACTTTGGGAAGGGCATCTAGATCTCTGCTCGAGCGCCATGAAAGTCGGGATTTAAGCATGGTATCGCATTTGGAAACTGTTTTGTTGTGTAAAGATCCCAACAGCTCTGATTTTGAAAAATCACTTAAGGAGCTTGACAATATCTATAGCTCGCACGTAGATATTCAAAAATTGAAGCATGAAGTCAAGCAATTTTTGGATCTAGAAAAATCGAAAAAATTAACCAAGGAAAGAATTGAAGATATGCAAAAATTTTTTGCAGAAGATGACACCAGAAGTGTAATTTTGAAAAATTTTGCTGCTCTGTTGAAAGTCTACCTGACATTGCCTTGCACAACCTGCGAAGCCGAGCGCTCATTTAGCACGTTGCGCCGTGTTAAGACGTATCTGAGATCAACAACGTCGCAAAAGCGCTTAAATCACTTGCTTATTCTTAACGTCTACAAGGAAGATATGGATCAACTAAACAAGCCGGCTATTATTGATTCATGGATTAATCGTCATCAAGTTCGACAAAATACTTTTGCGAAATCGGAGTTAATGAACGATTAACCACAAAGTCAAACTAACGCAAATGGTAGGGTTTTGCCCTGCATGTCTGACTGATTTACCGTGCATGTCTGTCTGTTTGAAACCAGTAACGCATTTCAACGTTTCACTGAATACTGAAAATTTGTGAGCGGTTACTTTCCACGTTAAATTACGTAAAAACTTCCAACAATAAACATAAATTCGAAGCAGTGAAGACCAACAGAAAAAATGCGATTGAAGGTAAGAAAAAATAGAACACAATATTTTATTTTAAAGATTGGCCAATTGATTGCCAAAATATTGTGTTCTATTTTTTTTTGCCTTCAATCGCTTTTTTTCTGTTGGTCTTTACAGCTTCGAATTTATGTTTATTGTTGGAAGTTTTTATGTAATTTAACGTGGAAAGTAACCGCTCACACATCATTGGCCAATCTTTAAAATATTGTGTGTTTTATTTTTTCTTGCCTTCAATCGCACTGCAGTATATAACCTTGTGAAATGTTATTTTATATGTCATTCGCTCTGAGGATGAGCATTGTCATGGTGCGCGAAACGTCAGTGAAGCAATAAACCGTCTTGTTTATTGTTGCTTTTACTTTCAATTTCATCAGATGAACGTTGCAACTAGTGCTCAATGTTTTATGTATGCCATCACAAATTGTGTGAACTTTACCAAGTCGTAATTCTCCGGATGCCAGCAACTTTTAAATTTATTCAACGTGACGTGTTGTTGAATTGATGTTAAAATAAATGATTTTGCTTTCAACAGAACTATTTTCAAGCATATGAGCATGTTAGCATTTTCTTTCCATTTTCAAAGCATTTTTGTTCCATTTACAGTATATACCTTTTAGTAGGATAAACCTTTTCGTCTCTTGTTTCATGTTAATAAATCTAGTTCGCTGCTAAACTTTATGTTGAGCTTAGCTTGAAGAATCGCATTCCATCAACCGCTAGCCAACGCAGACGCATGGCATGCGAAGTGGTCGAGTTTTGTTTATAATATAATTAATGGTAGGTCGAACGTAGCGATAACTCCGAGTGTGGCAATAAAAGCAATCCTTGTGTCACGACATAATTATGTCATCCATCTGCATGACATTTTGCTGAATTTACGTTGCTGCAGATGAAACACGCTTTCACCCCCACGACCAAAAAAATAGTTAGGCGCCTATGGTTGCCGGATAAGGAATTTTTCCCTAATTTGAGAAAAGTTTAAAGCTGTTGAAAAGAAAAACTTGTATTTTGGAATTTTTTTAGTCCTGGGCAAAGATCAAAACCATAAAGTTATTTCTAACTTTAACCCTTACCTTAACCCTTCCTAACTTTACTCCTAACTCTGGCAACACCTGATTTTAACCATGGCAACAAGTGTGTGAAAATAGCCACTTTGTAAGAAAAATTTGCTTGACTGTATGTTGTTATTTGTGCATAATATATTCATATCTACTTTGCAGGAGAAAAACAAACATAAAAAGATAGTTACGCGTTGAAATTACACTAGTTTAATAAGCTCCTTTCTGTTGCATAATGGAGGATGGAAATATTGACCCCTCTCTTCTTTATCTAGAAGTGCCTATTTACACTAATGATGCCCAAGTTTCAAGACGTCAAGAAATAACCATTAATGAAGGTCTAATTTTATGAAATTATTAGTTATCATACACTTTAAACTAATGTTGTTTCTGAATACAGATAAAACTGGATAATCACATAATGAATATTCTGAGCTTTTTTGTGCTTCTAACTGATATATTTGTTTATTCCAATCAAATTAGGCTATCTGGTTATCTCATAGTTTGAGTTTTATACATGGCAGAGGCTATATTTACCATGTATTGTGAATATATGTAGTAAAGATCACATGCAAGTTTGTTCGGCAAATGTGGTCAACCCCTTTTGGCGAACGAAAATTTACCAAGAGAACTTTTCAAATATTATAAAGTTTTTTTTGTTGAGAGAAGGCAAGAAACAAAAAACCATATGCTTGCGCAAACAGGTGCATATAGCCTGTGAGTGAGGCTATAGTCACAATATCTGTTAAGAATAGCTTCTGCTTTTAGACATTATGTGACAGAACGGTTTATGTATTTAACCAGTATTCTAATAACTGATTTTGTCTGTTATTTGAATACTGGTTATTTGAAAACCTTTTCTGCTGCTAATTGATATCGCAGTGGCTATTTTTACCATGCATGCGCGTCCTGGTCTCTAATTGTATGGTTCCCTGATCACTTTTGCATCAGCTTGGTTTTTCTTTGCCTACTCTTCAACAACAAAAAAGATGCCTTTAATAGACTTGTAACGTGTCTCTTTTTGTATCAACTGAAGTAGTGTCTGTGTTCTGGATTCCATACACCCTCTATTTGACATAGCTCAGAAACATTACTTTTTTATTGCCAAACTTAATACAAATTCGGAGTAGCTTATTTGGCGATTGTACTTTTTCGCTGCTTTCAGTGGACTTTTGCACCACTTTTGCTGTTTTTGTGGTATGAATGATAACTGAAATCATGGTTATTTCGTTCTTTATTTTCTGAATGAAGGTGGTTGCGTTTTATGCATTTTTAATTATGAGTAATCAATTTCAATTCTTCAAGTTTATCAATTGTGCTGGAAGTTCTGATACATATATAGTAATCGTCAGAAATGTATGTACCTATAATGTATGATGTGCCGCAAATTCTACGCCGTAGACTTGCGGCGTAGACTTTTTGTTTACGCTAACTGACGGCCACATTTTTTGGATAGTTGTCGCTTGAGGCTACGCAGTAAAGTTTTTGCGGTTTTTTAGCATATAGCGTCAACGTATACTTTTTAATGTCTTTTTTTCGCTACAACACGCCAATATACCTTCCAGCGCTGCAGTTAAAAGAATGTTTTCAATGGGCAAAGACATATTGAAACCAAAATGCAGCAAAATGTCAGATGAACACTTTCAGATGCTTGTGTTTCTTCAAAATATTCAAAATAAAACTTGTTTGTTTCGAGTGGTTTATACCGTGTGAATGTTTGGCACCTAGCAAGCAAAATGAGTTTACGCTAGTGTATGCGCTGACGCCGCCAACTTTTTTTACAAGTTTTGTTGATGCATACGGCGTATGGTTTTTCGAACGTTTGCGTTTACGCTGACGGTGTCAATATTTTTTGTATACGCGTACATCACTGGTACAACCATAGCCTCCACACAATCATAGCCTCCGTCATTTTCTTAATTCCACTATTGCATAATTAATAATAAAAACACATTTTGAAGTTATAGCCTATACAATACATCATATAGTTTAGAATTCATACAGAGTCTTGCATTAATTAATTATATAAATAACATTAAATTAGTTAAACCTGTTGTAGGTGAAGCTGATCCCAAATTTGCCGAATCATATTTCTATAGTGATCGTGGTGGTGGAAGTGATATTCTTTTAGATGATGCCAATGTGAAACGAACAATATACTGGTATTTTAAAAATTTTAATCTTATTGTCGATTTATTTAATCATGAAAATTTATCTTGATTCACACAATATGATTCAGTATTGCACTTTCGTTTTTCATGTTGTCACATTCGTGGCTGCAATTTAAATATACTAGTATTATAGTATTATACTTGTTTATTGTAAGAGCAAAGTTTAAGTGTAGTGCTTTGTTGCATACATTTGTTGTGATGAGCACTGCTTGCACTGCTGTTGTTGTAGGCTACAGTCGAATTCATCTATTGCAATTTCTGTTACACTGACACTTCATGTATGGTATAGTGGCAACAACTGTTGCATAGTCTTGTTTTTAAACTTTTTGTTTTATGTGAAAATAACTATCCAGGCCTCGAAATTCACGGCGGACATGTCCGCCGTCACAGCATATGACGTCCGCGGGAAGTACCCTCTGGATCGGTCATATTTGTCTGCCAAAAAATAACACAGAAACTAGCGATACAAATCGTCATTGCATAGCATGAACAATTGTTGTGAGAATATAATTTCCCGCGCGTTCTAGCGCGCATTTAGAAAATGTGAATATTGTATCCCTTAGCTTTCATTCAAGCTGAAAATCTTTCAATTTTTACGTTGCTTTAACGATTGATGACATTGAATCAGTGTAATAAAGGTGAATTCTTCGCTAAGAATCGATGGGAGCACGCGCAAGTTCAAGTTTTACGTCACAATGTCTGCCTTTGATCTCCGAGTAATATTGATAAGGCAAGGTTGGTTACAAAATTAGATTATATACGAGTAGGCTATTACAGTAAGTTGAAGAAAAATTTGTCAAGTTTTGGTATTACAGTAAGAAAGAAAAGGCTCATAGAAAATTCACTTTCGCTCACATACCACGCAAAAATAAACCTAAAGAAAAATGCCTAGTGAAACTTTGCACAGCAGAAAATAGTGGCGTTAGCGTAGAAGTTTTCCGACTCGTGCCCAGAGCATTGTGACGCAAAAATCCACACGACCTCGTTCGGTGGAAGTTAATCAGTTATGCGGCATATTAAGCAGCTACACCGCGCTTTGACTCTTCAAGCGTACCTCGTTGGTCTGATGAAAGCCTTCGCTGAAATTTTAAAAAGCCTTCTAAATCGTAGCTATAGCTCTCAAATAATGAAGAATTATCAAGTGATTGAGCATGACGATCGACGCTAAAACTGGTGTGTCCGCGTGAGACTTAAATTGTCCTCCGAGATAGCTGCTCAGACCGGACACGTTTGTCCGCCGTCAACAAAAACGAATTTCGAGGCCTGCTATTCATGTTACTAAGATGGCAAAAGGCAGGCACAATGTCACTCAATGTATGTTTTGCTTCAGGAAAACTCACGGCAGTTCTCTGGAACTTTTTGAGGTGTCTTTACAGGAAAATTTGATGCAAAGTAACTGCCACATCGACTTTCAAAATTCCAAGGTTTTGCCAGGTAACCATAATTGTTAGGTAGAATATATCGCTTTTGTCGTAATAACAAATGCCACAAAAGCACAACTTTTTGATTCCCCACCGTAACTTTGATTGACTTAGCTTTTTCTGTTAAACTTTTACTGATCATCAAGAATTGTATATCAAGCAACACTCAACAGTTTATGTAACTCAACCATAAGATATTATCTCTTGAAAGTTCATGCAGTAGCCTACCTAGCTATTTATTCAGGAATCAGGACATTCCGTCGTGGCCGAATTGACGCGAGACAAGTGACCTAGCCGACCTGTCGCACAGGGTCATCTCACTGTCTTGCGTCAGGTCAGCCGCGTCAGAATCTCATGTGACACCCATGTAGTCACAGGGTTGATGACAAGATATGTCAGTTATGATAAAGTTGTGATGCTAAGATGGACAATTTTTTAATTACAGCATATACTGAATCAATGATTTTTTGTGTCTAGACGTTGAAATTGTACAAGTCAACAACCAAGTTGTTATCTTATGTGCTACTTTGCATGCTTGCCATAGGATTTTCTTGAACACTGGACAGTTGCGAAAGGTAATAATTGTCTCCTGTAAGAGTGTTTAACTTAACTCGCACTAATATTTGAAATCTGACTTTTAAAATTAGCAAAATGCAATTTGCTTTAAAACACTGGTTTCGTCAAACCGTTTCTACAAATATGACAATTACTTAATTGCTGAATAATGGGGCGAAATGAGCCCGTTTGTTGTGAAAATCAGGGCTGTTGAGTCGGGCGAAAAAATTACGACTCCGACTTCTCGGTCTATCACTGGGCGAATCCGGACACGCCAAAATGCATCCTTCTCCATCGGAATGGCCCGTTTCGGCGAGTCCGATTCGGCTAATCCGATTCGGCGAGTCCGATTCGGCGAGAGCCTTTTTCGGCGAGTGCCCTATTCGGCGAGTTTTTGAAAGGAGATTATCGGGTACCGTAGCCTAATTATAATTGTCGTTTTTACATCGTTTTAACATCGCTAAACGTTGAAATCGTGCAGAATTGAATAAAAATAAAATGTTTGAACTATTAAATTAAAATTTGTTATGTCAGTTCAGTTGAGTTGTTTTTATTTCTGACCATCATATGAAAAACAATGCACGTCAACATAGCAAAGGTAGAAGCGACAAAACGCGAACGTTAAAACGTGCTTGAATTCGTCATGTCAGTTCAGTTGTTTTTATTTCTAATCATGATATCAAAAACAATACACGTCAACATAGCAAAGGTGTAGAAAAAGGTAGAAGCGACAAAACGCGAACGTTAAAACGTGTTTGTGAGCGAAGTAAGTTATTGAGTTGAAAGAAATTTGGCACGGTCGCAACACCTTCAGAAAAATTTAAGATATGAAGGGAAAATAAAGAAAAGAAAAAGTTACAAAAAAAAATCATGTTTATGTCTATAAGTTAGTACTTTTGAATAGCTAAAATGATTAGTTTGGATCAACAAATGTGTGGCCTATAGCTTGGATTGAAAGGAAATTATCGGGTACCGTAGCCTAGTTATCCCTACCAGCAAAAATTTGTTCCAAGAACCCAGTTAGCCTAACAGTTCATTTTTACATTGTAGTAACAGAATGAAAAGGCTAACCAAATGTGTGACCTATCGTTTTAACGTCGCTAAACGTTGAAATCGTGTAGAAAAGAGAACTTTGCTGACTAGGATACGTTGAAACTGAGAAACATTCACAGAAGCCTTTCGATTTGTTCCAAGAACCCAGTTAGCCTAACAGTTCATTTTTACATTGTAGTAACAGAATGAAAAGGCTAACCAAATGTGTGGCCTACAGCTTGGATTGAAAGGAAATTATCGGGTACCGTAGCTTAGTTATCCCGACCAGCAGAAATTGCCGTTTTTACATCGTTTTAACGTCGCTAAACGTTGAAATCGTGTAGAAAAGAGAACTTTGCTGACTAGGATACGTTGAAACTGAGAAACATTTACAGATGCCTTTCGATTTGTTCCAAGAACCCAGTTAGCCTAACAGTTCATTGTTACATTGTAGTAACAGAATGAAAAGGCTAACCAAATGTGTGGCCTACAGCTTGGATTGAAAGGAAATTATCGGGTACCGTAGCTTAGTTATCCCGACCAGCAGAAATTGCCGTTTTTACATCGTTTTAACGTCGCTAAACGTTGAAATCGTGTAGAAAAGAGAACTTTGCTGACTAGGATACGTTGAAACTGGGAAACATTCACAGAAGCCCTTTAATTTGTTCCAAGAACCCATTTAGCCTAACAGTTCATTTGTACAATACATTGATTCAACGTCTGAATACATCATCTTAAAAATGCAACGTATCGAAGGGCTTCTGTGAATGTTTCTCACACATTTGTTGATCCAAACTAATCATTTTAACTATTCAAAAGTACTAACTTATAGATATAAACATGATTTTTTTTTGTAACTTTTTCTTTTCTTTATTTTCCCTTCATATCTTAAATTTTTCTGAAGGTGTTGCGACCGTGCCAAACTTCTTTCAACTCAATAACTTACTTCGCTCACAAACACGTTTTAACGTTCGCGTTTTGTCGCTTCTACCTTTGCTATGTTGACGTGTATTGTTTTTCATATGATGGTCAGAAATAAAAACAACTCAACTGAACTGACATAACGAATTTTAATTTAATAGTTCAAACATTTTATTTTTATTCAATTCTGCACGATTTCAACGTTTAGCGATGTTAAAACGATGTAAAAACGACAATTATAATTAGGCTACGGTACCCGATAATTTCCTTTCAAAAATTTCAAAAACTCGCCGGATATGGCCTCGCCGAAAAAGTCTCTCGCCGAATAGGGAACTCGCCGAATCGGACTAGCCGAATCGGACTCGCCGAATAGTAGCAGACCCCTTCTCCATACCCCTGACAAGGCTGTGGAGTGTGGAATCGGGCGAAAAGTATACGACTCCGACTCCTCGGTTCATAACTAATCAACTCCAGACACGCCAAAATCCCTCCGACTCCACAGCCCTGGCGAAAATAGTGCGAGTTAACTGTCTTTGTGATTTGAATAGAATCAATCCATTCTGAGTGGGCTCTCAAGCGCGTTGTTTTCTGATCCAAGCCACAACTTTTATTTCACTCAACTACAACATGTGGCTTGTTCAAGTTTTGGGCTGTTCAAGTCCAACAGAAAGTCAACGGGCGCTTTGTTTGCGTTTGGAACCAGTAGTGGACTTGTCATTCTTCTTAAAATGCCACGGAAAGGTGAGCTTCAATTTTTTTTTTCCTTTTTTAGAAAAGTGCTACTCTTAAACTTGATTATATTTGAATATGTTATCAAATAAAGTGGTATTTCACATCCCTTCATGTCTTTTGATTGGGCTGTGGACAACGGTGTACGGTGGTTTGGTCGACAGGACGTGTGGTCGACAAGACATAGGTCGACAGAACGATTCATTTTAGTGTTAGGTTAGGGTTAAGGTTAGTTAACTAACCCTAATCCTAAAAGGAATCGTTCTGTCGACCTAACGTCCTGTCGACCAAACGTCCTGTCGACTAAATGTCTGTCGACCAAACGTCCTGTCGACCAAATGACCGGGTACCGTGGACAACTGGGTATGTACAGGAAACTTATCGAGTGTGATAAACAACTTTACTGTTTTTAGATTTACCGTTGTAAATCTAGTTGTTAATTTTTCCATCTAAAAGGTCAACCAACGCTGTCTAACTTGAACCAAGCTTCGAGAATGTCACGGATATGGTCGGGCATCAACCCATGGGCGGCAACTGGAGAGGCAGAAGCTGCCTGTGAAGTGTCCTTGATCAATGCGTGGGACCCGAAAGTTGTCGGGGTTTGCAAAGACAACAGAGTCAGAATTTGGTCTGCCAAAGTGAGTTCTTTCGACACGCAGTTCGGGCAACTACGTTTTTAAAGGGAAACTTTGAAGTTTTCTACGAAAGTATGTTTCAGCATACAACACCGTTTTGGTTTTTCACTGACCACTCTTTGTCGTCTACAGGATCAAGATTGCATTGGACAGGTTGATTTGAGCCACTACTTACCGGATGAGTATCACACTGAACAAGGTAACGTCCTGAGTCGGCAGTACTGTAGTTATTTTGTCATTCAGGTATTTTTGACTTAAAAATCAATTTATCGTATTCCCCAGTTTTTGTCTAATTTGTTGTGCCTTCAATCAAACGTTTTAGCGTCTCTGATTTTTCGGCCCTTTCATCGCTTTATTTTCAGGTCAAAATCATCAGATCCGATCTTCTGTCAATGGGGCCCACGGTTACGATCTCGTTTCGGTTTACATGGCGTTTGGAGATATTTCATTGTTTCTCAATTTTCAGGTAAACTTTTCTTACACTGTTATCGTCTACCGTTTCGATTCTAGGAAAAGTATTTTACTTGATGTGCGTAGTGGATTTGTCTGTACATCTCTTTTTTCTCTGATTCAACTGACCGTGAATTAGTGCAAGATCGCCGGTGATATTACTATTACTTTCGAGTTTTTTTAGTAAGTAAAGTTCGTTTGCAAACACTGTATCAAAGTTACAACCTGTTTTTTGAAGCTTATCACTTATTTTCAAAGTGAGAGTTCAAATAAATCTTGGAACCATTTTTGGTGGCAACAGTTTCTTTGTAGTTCTTTTCAAAGGTTTGCTATGATGCAAATCATAGCAATTGGTTGTCATTTGTCAAATTCACTTGGTCTGACAATAAAACAATTCAGTTAGATGTTTAAAAGTATTTTGGTTTTCAGTTCGACGATGAAAATCACATGTTGGAACATGTATCCACAATGCAATGCGGTACAGACGCGGTGGGAGTGCTGGCCAGCTTAATTGACTTTCAACTTTCGTCTTCCGACCACTTGTGGGCGCTTTGGATGGATGCAGAAGAGGAAATGTCGCTTTCTGTGTGTGACGTCAATCTCAAAGTGTGGCATGACGTAGCACTCGCTGCCTCTCCTGCCCAAGAGGTAAAGAGCGTTGACAACATTTGAGAAGAATGCTTTCCATCGGGCAATTTTAGTTCGCTAGTTTTAACTTCGCTTTTTAATTTTCATTGGTGCAATTGTCGACACTGCCTTTGCCATACTAGATGCCGAGTTCATAATTTCTCCAGCTGTCTCTCCGTTGCGCAGTGTCTTGAAGTGTTCATAAATTATATTTCCGATTTGGTTTTGTATGGATACGTCACCACCTTTTAATCGTCAGTTAATGTTATTGGCTTTTCTGTTGTCACGTGATTGTGTTCTGGAAAAAAGTTCTTCATCTCTGTAGATCAATGTCCCCTCTCACCTGTCAGTTCAAGAAACGTACGTGAAGAGTTTGTTTTCTTCGGGAATTTTCTCTTCGATTGCGATCACGAAAGCGTTATCAATCCATCAGAGAACAGCAACGAGCTCTCGCAACATGTCCTGGCGATCCTTGCGAGAAAGCGTCATTAAAGCCGTTAAAAACGAGGCAAGTGTGCGAATAGAGTCTTCATAATAACTGGAGTCGCTTCGTAATCATAAGATCGTTTCTGTTTGTTGCAGATTCAAAATATCCTGCCGGAAGATAACA
The DNA here is from genome assembly GCF_918807975.1 of Aplidium turbinatum. Lineage (NCBI taxonomy): Eukaryota > Metazoa > Chordata > Ascidiacea > Aplousobranchia > Polyclinidae > Aplidium > Aplidium turbinatum. The sequence goes on along the minus strand of NC_137480.1, from coordinate 15,075,406 downwards.
GTGCTACGCTGCCGGAGACGATTGCGGCGCAGATGACCGCATGGCAGGCTTTCTACCAAACATGTTTGCAGTATCAGAGATTCGTGAACAAGCCTATTGGAATCACAACCCCATCCACTGTGGGAGTTTACGTCGTAAAAAAGGTTCGACTTTAGTTTGTTTTCAATGTTCCAAATTTCAAATCTTGTGCTGTTCACCTTATGTTTGCGACCACTTTTGTAAAAACATTTTTTCAATGCAGCTTTAAGTTAGTTATTTTTCATCAATTTCTAAGGTTTTCTTCTTGACTTCGTTACCTTTTTATTGAAGGCTTGTATCGATAATTAGATGATTAACATTTTGGTCTCTTTATTTTTTTTAGAGTAATCACACGTTCTTACAACTTTGCTTCTTGTATCGTCTTCTTGTAGCTTTTCTCTCGTGCTTAAACCAAAACTTTTCTTGTTTTAGTATGCAACCTTCCTAGTGATAATGACGCGTTTTTACTTCTTTTATTAGTATTTGGTTGATGCTACCAGTTCCACTGGATACTGTATAGGCTTGTTGCAATCGTTGCATTTCAAGTCTTGTTTAGCCAGCCAACCTCTGTGGCTTACCAATGAACACGATTATGTTCCAGGAACATATCTCAACCACGGTGTCGGTTTCAAATCTCGAGGCAGTCTGTAGAGGAGCGGACCCTTCAGTTTGCAGAGATTCTTTTCAAGACGGTAAGATGCAGTTGTCATTCTGCAATACAACTGTTTAATGTCTGAATTTGCAATGTTGTTATTATGTAATAAATTAACTACAACGCTAAATATTTCTATGACCTACAATCCTACATACGTAACAGAATAACCGCCAAGCCCATTTTTTTCGCATAGAAGAAAATATGGAGTATCTCGGAAAGCTATTGAAATGTCTGTCACTGCTGGCAAATATACTCGGGCAGGAATACATCGACACCGTAATGCAATCACTGATATACCGCGACAACCCGGTTGAAACTGTGAAAGATGAAATGGACACGATACGTGAGCTGATGAAGTAAGAACACGCGCAGTTTGGTCACAAACTATATTTCAGCGACAGTCACACATTTTTGTTCATGCAGAACTTTTAATTTATCTAAACAGCAAAGCAGTTGCTTTTTGCATTGATAACGTTGCTACTACCACTATTTGTAAAAGTGTGACGTAAAAAGCGACTGATTTGCTGTCTGAGTAGTGATCTGTTGCCCTTTTCATCGTTTAGCGACATTGAACTGATACAAAAAAGCAACTTTTAACTGATTGCTTATAATTTCGTTTCAGCGAACGGGCAGATGGTAGAGAGCTGCAAGACCTGGCGATTGGTGACTTGACGTCATCAGTAAACATGCTACTCACTTGTCTCGATCCTGAAATGCCGAACCGCGATCTTGGTATGTACAAGTCAGTTATAATGTTCACATATCCTTTTATGAAGCGAAGCGCATGTATTGGAAATATGCTGTTATCCATTAGCGCATTGGTGAGTGGTCCGCAGGAACAAATTCAGGGCCATTTTTATAAATTCTTTTGCATGCACAATTGCGCATAATCAAGACCACTCCGGTCTTTAAATGGAGGTTGGGGGTAAGCAAGGGCATGCTCCCTGTAGAAAAACATGCATCAAAAAATCCTTATGATAATCCACAATTGCATATTGAACTAACGTCAATTAGCTTTGGTACGGTGCTTTATCCACGAAATTAGTTGACACGTAACGATGATGCTCAGTTACCTGGTTTAAGTGAACACTATCATTTACGATATCGGCTACGATTAGATCGGTTCAAATGAACAGGTTGTGACACAAAAATAACACTAACTTGCAATGCATGGAAAAAATTGGCTACAGATTGAAACACCCTGTGTCTAAAAGAAAAATGGTATGAAGTAACTACGCCTTGCTTGCAACGGTTTGTAGTCGTATCGGTCATCTCGTTATTGATTCAAACGTCACCAATAAATAAATGATTGATTTGCACATGGAATAGTTATTTCATTACACAACGTGGCTTTGTATTTGAAATAACTTGTTGTTATTTCAGTTTGTGACAACAATCGCAAGTTGACTGGGGATGCCGGCATCGAAGTCCTCTGTCGGGTTGTGCAGCGATACGTGAACGATCGATTGCAACTTTCCCTTCTTCTCTTAATTTTATCGATATTGTTTGATGAACAGCAAGAGACAGTAAGTTAGCGATGAGCAACAATCCGTTTGAGCACAGACCCAGATAGCAAAATCCGTCATTTTTATTTGACGGATTTTGCTGTCTGGGGACCTTTTATCTTCAAAAGTACTACCTCTGGCATTATTGAAAATTGCTTGTTTCATAGCAAGCTGCTTGATGTTAAGAAAGCGTAGAACCATCATCTGCTATCTGCAACTCCTGGCTTAATTTCTGAGCGGTCCGTTTTTATACGTGGTTACCAACCGATACGACTATACAACAACATTTCATCGAAGCGTAAATCCGATCTGTGTTACCGCTGCTCCATCATTGTAAACGTGAAATAATGTGTCCGTATTTAATCGCGAGTTTGTGTAAGTTACTTTTACAATAAGCACTGACTTTGGTGTTCGTTTCTTCAGCTGCCTCCTCGAGTGTCGATCTATGTTCAAGCATACAACGCCATCAAGTGGGCAGTCACAACCGAAACTGAGCACGTGTCGCAGTCGTCCTTGTGAGTTATTCTTTATCACGAAAAATTGTCTTTTCAAAGTTGTTTTAACATTGGCGACGTTGAAACAATGCAAAAAAAAGGCAACTTATGCTTCCTGGGTTTGCTCCTGCATTATGTGTTAACCGATTTTGTAAGTATTTTATGCTTTTTAAAATGAACCATCTTTCTATGTTTAGGGAAAACACGTTACAAACACTGTCAGTGCGTGACACTCTGCAGTCTCAATTTACTCCGTTCACTCTGATCAACTACTATCTGAGAAACGAAGGCGGAATGTTCTTACAAGAGCTGCTTGACTTCGAAGTGCTGTTGAGCCCGGATATTATGCCAAAAGCCGCAGCAGCCATCGTGCAACTTCTGTAAGAAAAGTGTTGCTCATAAGAAGCACAGCTTGAATAGAATGTCTGTCTAATGTAATTAAAATGTTTGAAATGTGTAGGCAGCTGAACTGTTTTCAATTCACAAAACTTTTATTGTTGTGACTTACTCCACATACGCAGGTGGCCTCTTGGTCCTACAATGTCTTTTCCTGAGTTTCTTCTCTCCAAAGCTCAATATTCTCGGCTGCAACATTATCTTGACAAAGAGCTAAGTCCGTGGTGTGACTTCTGTCCAGCCTACATCGCATACATGCTTGGCCACTGCCATCTTCACAAAGGCCAGTATAACAAAGTAAGTAATCGCATCGCTTGAGAGCTGGACTGTAACAAAGAACATTCTGTGGCTTTGGTTTGTTTCTGGTAACTGACGTCACTTTCTTTTGAAGGCCGTTCAAACGTTTCTGCAAGGCGGTCGGAAGGTGAACGAAGAGGAAATACACCTCAACAGGTTCATGCAAATAGATGAAGAAACTGATGCGGACCAAGTTGAAAGTCTTTATTATACAAAGGTGACACGTAATCACATTCAATGCCTTCCTTGATAGCAAATCAGTCGTTTTTACGTTGAATCAACGCCTGCAGACGTTAAATCTATGATCTCTAAAACTATGATTCACGTCGTTATAGTCACTGATTACTATCATTCTGAAGAACGTTTTTCACTGTTACAGATTATGCAGATTTTTGAAGAGCACGACTTAGCTGAGCAGGTCATCCTCATTGCTCGACACGCCATCGAAAAAGCTGATGTCAACGATCCAAGTCTGGTGTGTAGCTATCTTTATTCTTTATACTTGTGCCTAACCCTTGACATGTTGTGTAACTTTTCAAATGCGCTCGCTGAAATATTGTGTATCTTACTAAACGCTTTGGTTTCAGCCTATTTTGTGCTCGAGCGTGTTCCGCCAGTCGCTTTCACTTTATCGTCACGACGACGCATACCAGGCTATTGTGTGGAACGGTGATGCTGAACACAGGAAGGTGATTATTATTTTTAAGTTCCCCCCCCCCCCCCAAAAAAAAAAAAACTATTAATCATAGTTTTCATTTGAATTATCAATATAAAGTGAATTTGTTAACATTAAGAAGTGCCATTTTCTGCTAGAAAATATATATTACCCATCGGTTTGATAAAATCACCGGTACTGACTACTGAAACGTCGAAAATAAACTTGGTTGTCGCTCTAATATCTTGTACGCCTAGCATACAGTCACCTTGATATTCACAATGTCATTATAGGATTGCCTTCGTGCTATGGTCGTTGCCCTATGTGATCGAAAAGAATACAAAACCCTGGTGGAATACCCGTATGATGGATTGCAGGATGATGTAAGTATTTGTGCTTGTCATGACTGATGTGACTCGACTCGATATAAATAAGTCATGTTAGTCATTTAAATACTCAACTGTGCGAGTTTACACCACATGAAGAATGTTGTGCTTGATTTCAGCTTGTCAGAATCCTTGAACACCGAGCGCGTTGTAGCGACTTGCTAACCAGTCCCCACAAATATTACGATCTCCTTTATGCCTTTCATATCTACAGGGGAAACTACAGAAGAGGTAAGCTGCATAGCAGTTCTGCATCTAACCTGTTGAACTGTAACATTAACCACGGCATCTGGACTAGTGGCGGCTCAGCTCTCGACACAGGACTAGTCGAGAAACTGTTTCAATGGCAACTCTTTATTTAACTCCATAAGTGGATAGCATAGTTGATGAGTGATCACATCACAATTTCAATATTATTGTAAAAATCCGAGGATGCATAATTGCATATGTACTACTGTACTAGGGTGTCCCACTTTTAGGCGACTTTTCAGGAAAATTAGGTTCGGGTCAAATTCTGAATGTATTTTCGTCACTGATTTCAAAAATAACGTTATTTTTTCATTATGACGTCATCTTGATGTTCCAGCTAGCGGATTTTTGCTAGTTTGGCCTTATCACGAATATAATTGCTGCGCGGAAACAATCGGCCACCTCCACTAGTGGGGAACAAACCGACGATGGATTATGATGATGATGATGGTAAGAGCTAGAGAGTTGGAACTTGCGCCAAAATGACCGGAAGGGACGATTTCCTATTTGTTGTCAATACAATATGAAACGCTGACTGCAACAGAAAAGGAGTTATTTTGAAAAAACATGTTTTTGCTCTTTTTGGACAAAAAATGAGAAACACGGCAATTTTGCTTGGGTTTTGCTATAGTTATGATTGTTTTTGATTGTTAAGCTGCGCCACGTTGTTTAACAATTAAGTACAGTGGTAGCTAGTGTAGTAGTGGTACACACTCTTGAATGGCTCTTCCATGTAAATGAGATTTATTTTACACACGCAAAAAGCTTTTTGGAAGGCAAAGTGAAATGCCCTAATGCATACGAAGATGGCGGTTTGATAAACAGAATTAAGAAAATACCAAAACCTAAGCCCCAACATCTGAAAATCTGACAAGATTGTAAAGTTTCCATCAGAGCTATCTATAGCCGCAAATCATTTAAAAGCCATGATCGTATGGTTTTCTGAGCACAGGAACGAAGCTAAAGATTCATCTTTTCGGAGCGACCATATGTGTCTTCTTGCTCTGGCAGCTCATTTATTGATGGATGTTCCAGGAAATTTGAAACCCCTACTTTTTTATCGTCAAGAAGGCGTGTCCCATGCGCGTTGGATAACAAAAGCGAGTGGTTACTTAAGAATACTGATTTTTGGGTAGGCCTATTGTGTCTGTTTAGCCTCATGATATCCCTAAACTTCAACGTATGGTTTCTTTCATTGTTTGTGTTTATTTGCCAGCATTTTTAGTCATCCATCTTAAACCTTCCACTGCTGAAGGTCCCTCAATTGTACTGTTTACAAGAGATTTATTACTTGCATATAAATCTGTTGAGGAACCAGTATTCAACGCTGTTCTGAAGCATTTCGTTAAGCATGCATCCCAATGGTTAAGCTCTAAAAACTTTACTTTAACTTCCCACGCTGAAGCTCCGCCTTTTGCTGCTGATGCGGTAACACAGAAAAGTTTTCTAAGAAACGTTGATGCAGACGCTTTTGAAGCGTGGCAACTTACGTGATTTTTCTTCGAAGAAAGTAAGATGGCATGGATGGCTCCATGCATTGCATGTTTTTCTTCTCCATCAGTGTTTTGGCGTATGATCGATAACAACAATCGAGAAACAGAGCGCTTCATTGGCAGACTGAAAGGCGTTGTGAACGGCTTGATTCGAGATGATGACCAAGATGATTTGGCCAAAACAGATTTACGCATTCGTGCTGCTTTGCACAGTATAGTGTGATAAATCATCCCATTGAGCTGTGTTGGTTGTTGAACGGTGTTTTTTTTTGATAGATCTAATACATCTAGAACTAAATGATCAAGGGTTTAAAGTTAGCTAGTATTAGTAATTGCAACATGCATGTAAAAATCAATGCTGAGGTAATTATTGTAAATACAATATGCTAGACTACTACCACTGCATTTAATTGTTAAACAATGTGGCGCAGCACAGCAACTTAACAACCGAAATACAAGCGTCACTGTAGCAAAATTGCCGTGTTTCTCATTTTTTTTGTCCAAAAATGAGCAAAAACATGTTTTTTCAAAATAACTCCTTTTCCGTTGGAGTTAGCGTTTCATATTGTATTGACAACAAATAGGAAATCGTCCCTTTCGGTCATTTTGGCACAAGTTCCAACTCTCTAGCTCTTACCATATTCGTGATAAGGCCAAAATAGCAAAAATCCGCTAGCTGGCACATCAAGATAACGTCATTTTTGAAATCAGTGACGAAAATCCATTCAGAATTTGACCCGAACCTAATTTTCACGAAAAGTCGCCTAAAAGTGGGACACCCTAATATGTACTATGTAGCTCACACTGCTACGCAAGAGTATAGATATTGTTCTTACGTCATCATCACCACTATTGCGCTCGGGACGTCGCTGTCCTAACTACAGCTGTGTAGTGTGTATGGGCAGATTACTACTAACTGTGCACTATGCTGCTACACATACAACATACAAACAATTTGTTCCCAAAACCTCAGCTTGACCAGACTGTCTTCTCAGCTTCCAGCACCATGTACGAACATTCTTGGAGGATAGGATCGGAACACAGAACAATGGCCGCGATTAAGAAGAAGTTGGCTTGTTTAGTTTCAGCTTCTACTTGTCTGATGTTGGTTAACAAGGAAAATCGATGGATTGTGCATCCCGCCTCCTCACAGGAAGGACAGGTAAAACTTGGCAATGTTTTTAAATGGACAGGCTACTTTTGCAAAGAGCGTTTTGGAATCAGAGTTATGTGCATACAATACAACTTCATACCAACTTTATTTGGTCACACAGTAATATTCAAAATGTTGCTTTGCAGCATGAAGGGGGAAAGTCCCCGAAGCGAGACTACGAAGGAGAGGAAAGAGAATTCGCTGAAGGTGAAAGCTTTTGCTAATTAGACGCAATCAAATTAAAAATTAATAAAATTGACGTAATCGTCAGTTGTCATAAACTTGGGAATCTATCTCATACTGGGTGGTAGTTGACATCACAGTTACATTAGATTATGCGATGTAGTTCCGTCGTGTAATTAACTAGACACGTACGTTTTCTCCTTACTCTGCTGTGAATTGATTGGCAGGTAAACGCAAGGTTGTGATATGCGAATTGAAAGACATAGAGAAGGAAGTTGATTTAGCTGAAGCTGCACTGAAGATCGCGAAAGAAACAAAGGTAGCTATCGTATGCTTTCTGTATTATATATGAATATGATGCGACTTGATTATGGTACTGTCCATAAACAATTTGAAGAATTTTGTTAGAATTATTCAATTTGGGTTGCTCTAACTCAGGCTATGAAGTCGCAACAAACTCGTGGTTTTGAAGACAGTAATGTACTGCGTGCAAACTGCAAAGATTTGCTGAAATATGCATCTTAATCATAAATCTTCATGTCTTGTTTAATGTTTATAGCCAAAAAGTTAAAATTGATTCTCATATTTCTGTTTTGTTTTTTATCAGGACGATTCATCTATAGCAGCCACCATGTCACCTCAAGAGACTGTTTCACTGCTTTGCCACCATGGATTATACGAAGACGCTTTTAGTATTTGTGACAAGTTTCAATTAAAATTTACCGCCCCATTCCAATCTCTCACAACGAGGTAGGACCAGTGACTAAGCCGCTAAGCGTAACTTTTATGTTTTTTTAAATTGCTTCTTTTGTTAGGAATAAAGATTGCGTAATATCAAATTTCAGCGCCCCCTTAGGACAAATAAGCTATCAAAATTTGAAGTCTGTGTGGCTTTACTTTACAACGCTTGTTCAATTTGAAACAACACTGATATTGAAGCCAGCACGACCGCCAGATTTTCCAACAGTTTTCACGAGATTACTGTAACTCAACGTTGCTTCTCATTGTCAGATGCGTCCAATCTTCTTACGAAGACGACGAGTCACAAACGTCATCGTGGATCAACAAGTACGAGAGCAAGCTGTTGTCCGACGGGCATTCCAGTGCCTCTGACGTCGCATGGAGAATGCTGAAGGAATTTCTGAAAAAATTTGGTGACGCAAGCGGAAGTTACAGAGCAGTGTTGAAAACACTCCTCAGCTATGGCGTTAATTTACCAGCTTGGTTTGTCAATGCATACAAAGTGAGTGACGTATGGGCTCTTAAAGTTTTTTTTATAAAGAAGAGCTTATGCTTAGAACCTTTTTTTTAAATATGTCCATTGTCCAATCAAAGCTCTTGGTCTAACCCAAGAAACCGTCACGCAGTTTCACATGCGACAATTTTGTTGAACCCACATGACCTAACTGTTATTTTTATGTTACGATATACGTTTTGGCAACACCAAAAACATGGCTTCTCGTTTACAAGAAAATTTTAATGCACAGTACTGCATCTCATGTCAACACAAGCGGGAGTTGTGATCTTCAAGTGGTTGATTGCCCATTTGAGCAATTTCAAATCCATGTCTTCATGGTGCATCATTTTGGAATCAAATTTAATATTGCTTTCTGACAGAAACTAAACTGCCCTGAACTCATACGGATGATGATCTGCTACGACTACCTGGAGCAGGCAACCATGATCTGTATCGAGTACGTTGAAGGTGTGATGGGCATTGTGCCTGAGCACTTCAATATTGAGGTAATCAATGTCTGCTGCAACAAATAACAAAACCATAAAATAATCTTTTCATACAGATGATTTTAAAATCACATGTTTTTATTTTAGGATACCTTATCCAGCATAGGCCGAAAAGTATGGGTTCCCTATAATGAGTTTGAACAACTTTTATTTGTGTTAAAAGAAACGAGCGAAGATCCAAAATACATGAAGGTAAATCCTGGTGACCTAACAAATAGAATGGCCCTAGGCTAAATATTAAAAATGATTATTGTTGTGAATTGTTCACATGAAACCAGTGCTGAAAATGTATAGTCTGTAACACTACAGTAAAAAAAAATACGTTTGCACAGTACAACACATTAGCAAGTTAAATTATCTTTTCATGTATTTCAGCTTCACGACCTTCTCCAAGCGAAAATGGAGCATTACTTCGCCGAAGCCGAAAAAATGTCAGACATGTATCTTTCATAGGAACACTGTTAGATCAGTTGAACTGTCTACGGTTAATGCGACTGGGGTTTGTTCAAATATCGTGTGACATTTTCACCCCCTCTTTTCTCAGACAAAACAATTCTTATGTGCCCGAAGGCGTTGACACATTTGAACTTCTATATTCTCCATTAATAATTTGCAAGCACTGCCAATAAATAAATTTTACTTAGTATTTTTGCAATTGTTCGTTTGTAAAATAATTGAAACGCTGAAAGCAACCACTCAACCTTCGATGACAGTTTTAACATGTTCTTTATAAAAACAGTCAATAGTTTCTCTTTGCTTCTTTCGTAACCAAACATGTGGCCGCTTGTTCATAATCCTCTGCACCGCCTCTTCTGGGCCACAACCATACGCCTGCGCCAAAAAAATATGTAGCCTAGTTGTCAAAATTGCAAGTCACGCTATAGGTCAGACCGGTTAAAGTGGTCACTTGGCACTTTAAAACAGACCACCCTCGTTAAAAACTGGAGGCTTATACAGTTGCACAATGTTAAATAAACGTAAACCTGAATACAAAAAAATAGACAGTTGGATAACTGAAACTTCGTTATAAAAAGGATGTTCGACATTTTTGTAACAAGACCAAAACTTTACTTTCGTTAGTCAAAAACATCACAGCATAGAAACAAACACAGTTTAACCAGCCTAAAAACAAGTTAAATTTGATTATAAAAAACTTATTTATGTATTACAAAGAATTGGTTGGTTTGAAATGTTAATCTGGCCACACTTCCATACTTCTAAATTAATCTTATTATAAGCTGACTGGTTGATTTGATCTTTATCCTCGAACTAGAAAATCTTTGAGAGCTTAATTCTGGCACTTTCGCATACTTGTGGACTTAGAGGCTTTGAACAACTGACGCAGACCCGGTCACAGAGATTGACAGAGTGGAGTTTCGGATTGTTGTTACCGGGGAATTATTCCATTCACTAGGTGCTGCTGAATGGAAAGAAGTCCTTAAAATGCATTGCTCAAGCGCACACCCCGAGAACCAAACCAGCGCCGCTTGATCTTTAGTAGGGTACTGAGCTAACGGGGCGGATGGATGATGATGTTTTTAAAAGCAAAACTGCATTAAAATTTTGGTTTTCTTTCAAATTTATTTTCTCCAATAAGACACACAACCAAATAACAGTTAAGTTCTTTCAAGTGCACTTGGCAATGCCATATTGCTAAGCTAACTACTGTACTAAACAAAACTTTTTGTACAAGCACCCCTTTAGGCTTATGGTATGCTGAATCTTTTTTGGCCTTACAGACGTTATTCAAATAAAAACATACACACGTTTACCCTAAAATGCATATATTTATGTTGTCAAGCCACGATAAAATCACACGTGTTTATCGAAAGTATTTAGTTTATGTGTTAAAAATATCTACAGTACCGTAATGATATGTTGATGTGGCAACCGTGTTTTAGCGTAACTTGCGAGGCTTATATCTCCAAGACGTATTATTAGAAAAAGAACTGTATTTAACTGGTCTGGGTCTAGCTGCATGACTAAGAAATTAAGAACGTCTTACCACCATCAGGTAACACGCGACCAAGGTGGGTCCTCTTGTCCTTCCAGCCTTGCAATGAACATAAACGCTTTCAGATCGTTCACGATGAGCCATTATGAAGTCCACGCCATGCTTCAAGTTACTCTAAAAGTATAAACAGTCAACTTAGGGAACGTTCAAATATTACGTAACGCTTTTTTCCGAATTTTTGACCCCCCCCTCCCCCATGTAACGCCAACGTAACGCATTTTTCAAGCCCCCCCTCCCCCATGTAACGCTTTTTCACTACGAATTCAGCATAAAAAACTACCATTCTGTACTCGAAAGCGTTACGTAACGTTTTGCTTGAACCCCCTCCCCCCCGATGTGACGCTAACGTAACGCTTTGCATAAACCCCCCCTCCCCCTCGAAGGCGTTACGTAATATTTGAACGTTCCCTTAACCAAATCAGAAATTCCCGCAGTAAAACTACTCTATAGCTCATGGTTGCTCAACTTGTGGAACACAGCAAGTGTAAGAGATAAATCAAAAATGTGCTAGAGGATAAAGCGATGAAACATGAATGTGTATTCAAAAAGTTCATATAAGAGCAATAAACTATAATTTTTGCAAAGATAAACCGACTAAAATTTCAAGCTGCAAAGAAAGAACACAATCGTTTAGGCTACTTGGATTAATCATTTGACAAAGTGTTGCATTAAAATGAATTGGTATGTAACATGTAGGCCTACCAGGGGCGCCGGAACGATTTTTGACTGGGGGGACAAGATTACAAAAAAGGGCACTTTTGTTTACTAAAAGGCCAATTTTTTTCAAGTTTTAGGATAAGATATAGCGGTAATGCTAATCTATCAGCTCACTATGTAGGCTATTGAGTAGGCTAATGATAGCCTACAAATGTCCGGTATACAAAGAAGGGCATCATGCTATGTTATAATGAAGTAACCTACTGTTAAGCCTTAAAGCAGCCTGCGGCCTTAAAGCGCAGATTTGGCAGCCTAAAAGGAGCTCTCGGTTGGCCACGATGGCTGCCGAAAAAAAACGAGTTTTAAGGCCTGTATTGTGTTGCAGTTGCAAAATTTTGTGCCGTAAATATCATTTTGAGGCAAAAATGAAAGATTATAAATAGGCTAAAAGCGAATAGCAGAAATTGTTATATTGCAAAATGTGCAGTAGCTTACATGACTTTAAAAGGGCACCATTGCCCCCCCTGCCCCTCTATCTGCAGAAAAATTGAGGGCAGGGGGGGCATCCGCCCCCCCTGCCCCCTTGCTTCCGGCGCCCCTGAGGCCTACCATGTTGTTAACCAACAAATTTATATTTCAACATTTAACCGAGACTTATCAGAATTGCAAAATGCATTTCAACGCTGCAAATTCAAAACCTAACTTCTTTTCTCATGGAACTTAGGTCACGCTTCCTGTTTAACCAATGTCACTCACACGGAATTTAGCTAAACACATCTGTATTTCTAAAGCGGCATAACTATATAACTGGTATCGCTTTCATAACCATCACGATAGGTTATTAGTTACTGATAAAAAGGTAGCTACTACCGGTATATTATGACATAAGCGGGGAATTAAAAATGCACACACTCAGAGACAGACTTGCAAAGACAACAGACTGAACAACACTCAGAAACGGACTGTGAAAGGAGAAAGTAAAATTCACGACTAGAGAATGCGCTCTTCTGACACCGGTTGGTAAAACTAAATTGGTTAGCGACAGAATAAGTTCTTTTCAATTTCCCGAACTTGTAATTTTGATTTATAACAAATATAGTTAATTCCATTTAATTTTTGTAGGTAACTTAAGTAATCATACCCCTAGACTAGACAGAATAAATTATCGTTTTAATAACCAAATAACAGATTTAGATAGCCAAAACCCTACACTGGGGGCTTTAGATAGGAAAGCACTACAGGTACAAAAGCTGAGATAAAAAGTAAAGGAAGGACTCAACGGTGTGCACTGTCTGCAGCTATGAACCCTATATATGTTTAATTTTTTTTCTTGCTTTCCACTGCATTGCAGTATGTATTTGTATGTTTCTGCTTTTATTTTCACATTTAGCAGATGACCACTGCAACTGGTGCCAGAAAAAATCATCCTATGAACAACCAAACTTCTCAGTATTTAACCCAGGAATATCTAATGAAGGGGATACGAAGGCTTTCTTACATATTATTTCAATTATTATTTGATATTATTACATCTGAAAGGGCTTCTGTTCATCATAAATAAGCTCTGTTTATTCTAAAATTACAATTGGCACCGATAAAACTTAATTAACCTTGTTATGATAACCTGCATTACGCTGTTAACATCAAGCATAGATATTCATTGAATGCTCATAATTACTTGTTATTAAGCGACTACCACCTATAAAGCAGCGGCTGAAATCAAGACGCCCCTTTGTGCATGCCGCACAAGCACAACAACTACTTAAGAACGAAGAAGAGCTTGGTTTAAGTTCGGCACACTGGAAGAACCACATGTGGAACACGGAGAGGCAAAATCACACCTCCACGCTCCGTGACTTCATACCCGACGCCGATCCCCGTCCACCAGGGATGTCCCTCGCAAGGCTTGCGTGGGTCAGGCTTAACCGCCTGCAAATTGGCGTCGACCACTTTCATTTGTACATGCACAAGTGGGGCCTGGCTCCTTCATCAGAATGCGAGTGTGGTGCCACTCAACAGACCGCAGACCATGTCATCCACCACTGCCTAACCCACCAGCCTTCACATGGTGCGCATGGTCTGAGGGTCCTGGACGACAAGACTGCTGAGTGGCTGAAGATTTCCTGCCCTCCAATCTAGCCTGGAAAGATCGCTCATACGCTATCATCATCATTACTTGTTAATTCAACTACCGGTAATATTAGACTTGCTATACATCCCAGTTTAGCCGGGACAGTCCCGATTTTAAGGCCTTGTCCCACCCAGTTAACCAGTTTGTCCCAGAATTTGAGATTTGCAAAAAAATTCATTAGTTAGCCATTTTAGCAATTCTTTCTCAAGTGGGTCTGCGAAAAATATCAACAAAATGTTCCGAAGCAAATGATCAACATTGACTTCCTTTTCGATGAGTACGTTTTGGTAAAAAAATACATGTCTGAGAAAACAGAATCATGGCAAAATACAACGACATCTCTTGAACAAAAGTGGATCCAATTGTTCCAAACTTTTAACAAAAACATAACCATTCCAAACTTTTAAAAACTTGTCATGTTTGTGCTTTGTTTGCCTATGGAACATCAGCACCAGTTGAGCGAATTTTTTCAATTATGAACAATATGTGGTCTGATGACAGAGGCCAAATGCTAGAACAGAATGTCAAAGCTCTCCTCACTTGCAAAATTAATGTTGATTTGACATGTACGGTAGTGAATTTTATGAAAAGATAAAATCAAAAACTGTACTTTTGAAAAAGGTGCTAAGAAAAATATTATTAGGCCTGATTCGTTTGCTCATAAACATTCTAAAGTTTTTTTGTTTTTGTTAGTAAAATAGGCCTACATATATTGGTAATTTGCCAATATTAATTAACTATAAAGCTTTGGTAGAGAGTTTGCTTTGTTGAACCTTAGAGAAATAAAACATAGTAACTTTAGCGGGTTTAGCATACTTTATTTCACACAAAATATAACATAATTAAATAAAATAGAGTTTATTTTATTTAATTATGTTATATTAATTAATTAGTTGCATTAAATTCTTTTATGTTAGGCCTACATGAAGTTCATTTGCAGTTTTCAATATGCGTCCCGGATTTGCATTTCTAAAAAATGGCAAGCCTACATGATATACTTGTTTAACACATAGCTTACTGCAAAGGCTTTCTACTGGTAACTTTTCAACTGTTTTCCCAAACAAGTATAATAATTATTCTACATAACATTGTCTTCTGTAGCTGACTGTATCAGCTGCACTACAAAACTTTCTGTATTTAAAAAAGAAACACATGTTCAACACAGTACCAACTACTGCCCTTCTAGTGTTATGAGAATAAGGTAATTGCTGTAAGCTTCAAATTTCCCTTCTTTAGATACCGGTATCCCTGATTCACCCAAACATAGAAACTGAAAAGCCTACAGCTAGAAATTTACAGCTGGTGTGCAAAGTAATTGGCAACTAAGCATTAGTAGCAGATTAAATAAAATTTCTTACTTGAGATGGTGCACCGACAAGGTCTATTGTTGGTAGTCTGAGTTGAGTAACGCCACAATCTCTCCATTCTTCTTTGCTTAACACATAATTTTTCAATTCATAGTCCTCATTCAATGAAACTATACCTTTGATTCCTTCATCAAGAAGACTTTTAGTCATAGATTTAAATGGCAATGCTCCCAAAATAACTGTATCATCGATGCGGTTGTACCATTTTCTTGAAGTTACTTTTTCCATCAACACATTATATGCTAGAGTTGGATAAAAAGCAAGCTTGGTTACATGATTCCACATCTTCGTGCCAAAACTTTAAAAATGTAGGGGAAATTCCCTGAAGCAGTCACTTCATAAAAATTATTCTCATACTGATTGAAAATTTAAAATATCTGTGAAGTTGTTTGAGATATGTGGGGTTGGCAAAAAGACAAACACAAATTGATACAAATAAATAAAAAATAAAATAATGCTTGACTCTGATTTAATTCTCGCGTGTGCACTCTGAAGTTTTGCTTTAACAGTGATCATGATCACCACAAACAGTAAAATATCTTTTTCGCCAGTTGGGGACGCTTTTAGTTGAAACTTTGTGCACACAACAGCCTTGCCAGATGAAGAATTTTGTCTTCAGTTTGAAAAAAGTTAATGCCAGTGGTTAGTAAAGTGGCATTGAAACTTTTTTCTTTCATTGAAGTATTGTGCCTGTCGCTGCACACCTGCGTGTATAAATGTGTGATTAGATTTATTGCTGTGATTAGATTTATTGCTAACTGGTTATGGTATTTCACTACCATCCTGGTTGTGCAATAATCTAATCTGTTACGGCATACAATGTATTGCTTTGGAAATTTTATTTACGGTACTCTGTTTTTGTGGTGCAATCGAAACAAGTAAATTTACTAGGTTACAACTGACTTTTCTTTGTGGCAATAGAGCTTCAAATTTTAAAAGTACGGTACCTGACAACTACTGGCAACACTTCCCAACTGCAGTCGTTATTCGTTGCCTACTTCCCTCGTTGCAGTCATTGCATTGGTCCAATAAATGATCGGTCGCTCTCGTCGCAATGCCGTGGTTTTTTCAGTACTTAGAATAACATCGTAACTTAATCTTGTTAAAAAGATATTGCTGTGGGTTTAAACCTGTGCTTCTTAAACTTTTTTGGTTTTGTTATTTGTGCATTTGCAGTTTGTGTATTACTGTCAACTGGGGTAACTACGACAATGGGGGTAACAATGACTGCAATAAAATAGGTCTAGGCCTACTACTGCTGCTGTTATTAATGTTGAACATTCTGTAAATATTCTATGTAGAATTTGTACAGCACTGCGTTCTTTTAAATGGGTGCAAAATAGCATATTTGCATATTCAATAAAACAATGAAAACTATTAATACTACAAAAAGTGCTCAATGCCAAGCAAAAAGGCAAAGCAGAGCGAATTAAATCAAATGTATATAATTATATATATATTAATTATAATTATATTAAATATATGAATTAATTCTATTTGAATAAGACCTTCTGATGATCCGTTAGGTGAAACAATTTGTAAAGGCTTCAGATAGTAATAACTATATTTGATTGCATATTCAATATAATATTGCAAGATGTGCTTATTTGATTTTCTAATTTCTTGCCTTTAAATACATGTTCTTTTTTTAAAAATTCGTTTTGTTATCATTGAAGCCCCAGTGAGAGGATTTAATGATAAGCTGTTGCAAAATATTCACATCTCATAGTTGCCCCAACATTGAGGTAACTATGATAGTTTTTTGAAGTTTTATGAAGATACAAAGAAATAAAAATAAATAAAAAAATTTATTTTAGCTGATAGGCAAGACCCTAAATGTCATATGTTCAGAAGTTTATGGATTTCCAATCGGTATTTAAATTTTTACATCATAAAACATTGAAAATATTATCGTAGTTACTCCATTTGACGGTATTTTCTTGTTTTTGGATATGGACAGCTTTGTCTGATGCAAATAAATATTATTGTTCACTCCTGCTACCATCAACTGCTATAAAAGTTTGGAAATTTGAATGTTTTTTGTGCTTCCCAGTTCCAATTGATCCACAGACCTGTCCGTGGTGTGGTCTGGTTGTTAGGTGCAATAGCACATAACTGAAATGGCCACAATTAAGCTCCAGAGGAAGTTTTCAGTCCAACAATATACATTCCACCAAGCTAAAACTTATCAATCATGTGCTGATGATTACAAAGCATTGTAGTACAGACATGTCTATCACAATAGAGATGGTGGCATTTTCTGATAAATCGCTTTAGTACTGGTATTGTAAATCTATATTTTCTTTGTTATCCCAGATCAATATTCATAAATACAGTTCACATCCTAGCAACATAGTAAATAATGCTGATGTCAAAGTACATTTGTTGAAGTGGTGCCCTATTGAGTGTTTGACGATCATGATAGCTACACTCAACATAATTATATTTGGTATTTTAGTTTCAGCATAAAAAATATAATGCCAATTAATAGTACACTTTACAATTTGATCCGATGCTTTTGTGGGCTTTATTTTGTACTGCAAGGATGCATTCAAGTGGACTACATTGGAAAACACTTGTTTTCTAACATAAACCAATTTTTTGTAAGTTCAAGCATTTGAAATTTCAAAAACAAACTTCTAAAATACGGTATGATGTTGGCATGAGGACAAAATACTGTACTTATGTGACATGTATCCTTAATTGTAAAATCATTTTGCATGACTTGGTTTTGAATCTTTATCCTTGGACTAACTATTAAGCCTTAATAGGTTATTTGTGATAGTTTGGCATACTTGTAGAGGCTTTTGATGAAGGGTCGGTTACCAAGATTGGCAGAGTTAAGTTTCCTGATTGTTGAAGTGTTGTTGCCATGGAATTTTTCCACCTACTAGGTGCCGATGAATGGAGAGCATTCCTTAGAATACGTTACTCAAATGCACACCCTGAGAGTCGAACCAGCACCGCTTGATCTTGAAGCTTCTTGGTTTACGAGGTCATACGCTAACCAACTGAGCTAGCAGGGTGAAAATTCTGTCTATGTTTAATGCATCAATTTTGAGTAAAATGTTGCAGAAAAAGCAATTTATTTTACACAAACTTATACACACATTCTTATAATTTTGTTGCAAGTATTGATACTGTACCACTATGTTGTTTAATAATTTTGCAGACAAAGAGTTATTACACTTACGTCCATTCAATTCCATGGAGATTTATCGGATTGAGCCCTTCAGCTGATCAGTTTCGTAATGTGGTAGGATATGTTATATTAGCAACAGGTATTTTGAGCCGTGGTTTTTTTTGTATGTTTTGCATGTCATTAATGTAGTGCCTTTTAGAAATTAATGTCATTCTAACTTTTTCAGTGTTGCTGAGCCTCATGTAGTTACTGAAACTTGTAAAAATGATGTTTATTTTAGTGTGATCACAAGAAATATTATATAAAAATCAACAATGTACCGTGATGTAATCTACAGTATATTCAGTCTTCGAAGCACCAATAAAAACTCATGTTGTTGTCTAACTTAATCAATTGTAGCCCAAATGAAATGTTACAATTGCATATAAACAAAATAAAAAAGATTAAAGCTGTAAGGATTATTCATTTACATTGCTAAGGCCTACAACAAAAAGAATTCAGTGCGGTCCATCCCAAACTATTTGACAGCTGTTAAAAGGCCAAATAAAATATCTCAACTAACTTACTAACATTTTGTAAATTGCAAAGTATTATATGGTATACTGTACTGTATGATATATTTGCCACACCATAACCTTTAAAGATATGTGCAATTATTTTGTCTGATTCTGAACCTATCTGCTGTTTAACCTTAGCTCATTTTATTATTCAGGTATTTTACTTGTGCTCAATCTACGTGTAAAGCAATCCAGCACAGTGATGTGTGTATTGGGAGCTTGGTCAGTGTATGCACACATTCTTGCGAATGATCCTGTGTATACCGCTGTTCTTGGCGGTTTATTTTGTGTGCTGATGTTTGCTCTTGCATATGGTCGACCTCCTATCCATGAGAAAATTGATTAGTGATTCACAAACATTACATTGTGATCTTGCACTTCCAAAACCACAAATATCTAAGCTTTAGCGGTTATTACTATAAAGTAAAGTGACAAATGTCTGTCATTTTAATCATGTAAATGTACATTAAGTAAGAACATTGTATGGCTTCAGTCCATTTCTTTTATCGTTTTATAGATCTTATATTGCGCATTATCGCATGGTCTACGATTTTTGCCATGCTTTTAATACACGGAATGGCCCGTTTCGGTGAGTCCGATCCCTTAACGGGGGATTTTTTCAATTTTTTTTTTTAAATTATCGGGTACCGTAGCCTAATCATCATTGCCGTTTTAGGGTTAGAGGTTAAAAACTCACCGAATCAGACTCACCGAATAGTAGCAGACCCTTTAATACAAGTAAGCTGATGAACGTACCTAATCATCTGAGGCCTAACGTGGTTTCCGGAATAAACAAACAAAAACAGCAAGGCCATTATTGCCGAGAAACCGTAATGCTTTGGTTGCATAGTGCATACTAGGGTGTTGCAGGCGCCCCATGAAATTTAAACCTTAGTTTCACCATGCTTATCTTTTTTGTGGTACTGTGTTTAGATCAGTAGACCACAAATATGAAGTTTCATAAATTTTCATCGACGTTTACCTCCACCGCCGAGGCCATTTTGAGGCCCACTTTTTGAATTTTTTCAAGTTTTTTGCCGCTAGAGGGTAGTATATAAGTTTTGCAATATTGAAGGGTATATTTAAAAGATGCACTATGATGTTCTGAATTGTTAAAAAAAAAAATTGGAGAAATGGGATAAGCATATCCAAAAATATTCAAGTTTTGTCACCAATTTTTTGCACAATACTGCCCCTAGTGGTGAAAAGAAAAATTAAAATATCTTAAAAACTACTCATCATATTGTTATGGAACTTGCATGTACCCCCCCATTTTCGTGGGTAAGGAATTTGATTTTAGCAATATTTTTGCAAAATATTACCACTAGAGGGCGGTAATTGTAATTTTGAACTATTTTTCTGTAAAAAGGCGATATTGTTGCATTTTTTGAGCTATGCTATCTGAAGAATACAATTTCATGGCTTATGCACAACAAAATTTATTCAATTGTAAAGAAACTGCATGCATGCATGTACTATATCAATACATCTAAACAGGCCATGTGAGTCTTAGTTTACACAATTTACGCAAAGGCAGTTGTAGTGTTGTACGTCTTCACTGTGTTGATAAATGACGTTTTCTAAGATTTGGTATCTTTCTTCGATCTTCCTCCACTGCTTGAATATAGTTTTGCAGATTTTTTTCTTGATGAAGAAAGTCGGATACTAGTTTTACCCCTCTCTCTGCTGAATCATTGCAGACTCTGAGTGCACTTATGATACCATTAGCAGAAGCGGGTCTGCTACTATTCGGTGAGTCCGATTCGGTGAGTTTCTATCCTCTAACCCTAACCCTAAAACGGCAATGATAATTAGGCTACGGTACCCGATTTAAAAAAAAAAATGAAAAAATCCCCCGTTAAGGGATCGAATTCACCGAATCGGACTCACCGAAACGGGCCATTCCGAGCAGAAGCATAGCCATCACCTACTGTATTTCCCACTCTTTCGGGTGTTTGGCAAGAAAAGTTGTTTAAGTTTGCAAAAGTTCAAAAAACATTTTGCTGCTGGCATTTGCATAGGAGCACAATGACAATGAGTTATCATTAACAATGTCTGGCAGCTCTGGCTTTACCGTATCCATTACCAAACCTGTTTGTAACCTGGTCATGGAAACTTGCATTTAAATGCAGCAGAGTTCTAGCCAAAGCTTCCTTTTCATCCATAGTGACTTGTTCGTCCCATAGAGCTAAGCGGATCAGCTCCCCAGTTACATACCATGTGTGCCTATCTAAAGCTTTTAATTTTGTCTACTGCATCATAGCTTTAGATGTCACTTACCAGTTGCAAATCTTCTCGGGGTGCTGATGCAGCAATTAGACAGTTGAACCACCATCCATTAAATACAAAAGTCAACAAATCGCTCTAATTTTTGTATTTGTGACTTGGAAATGATTCCTTGTGGTAAAAAGTCTTGCAGCATTACTATCTTATAGCAATAGAGCTGCTTTCCCATCCACCTTGCTCGATGGACTGCACCGCAGTTCATGAAGTTGTACTGTTCACTGTTGATTCCAATGTACATTGTACAGTTGTACACCGCCATCAGGTCTAAAAGTTCTTAGTAGTCACCCCTCTGATAATTTTGCATATCTCTCAAAATTTATAAGTGCTTTCACTTTTCTGCTTTGGGTTGTTAGAAATTCTCCAAACTCTTGAGGATCTTTGGTATGCAGTACAGCTGCAGCATGTGGGGTTGCATTGAATCCTTTGTTCCGGAATCTTTTGAATAGTTCAATGCCTGGAGATCTTGACGTTTCGACTTTCAGGGCTTCCCACACATGAGAAAGTATAACTTCTCCAGTACGTTTTCTGCATGCTAGGCAGAGAAGTGGTTTGTCTAGCTTTATTTGAAGAAAAATGCATGCAGCAGAGAGATGGCTTGAAAAATGTTTTGGGTATTGTTTTAATTTTTTTTCTTTCTGGCCATCACTATGCTGCATGCACTTCTCTTCAAATAAAGCTAGACAAACCACTTCTCTGCCTAGCATGCAGAAAACATATTGGAAAATGTGGTCGAGCAAGGTGGGTGGGAAAGCAGCTCTATTGCTATAAGATAATAATGCTGCAAGACTTTCTACCACAAGGAATCATTTCCAAGTCACAAATACAAAAAATAGAGTGATTTGTTGACTTTTGCACTTTTGTATTAATTTAATGGATGGTGGTTTAACTGTCCAATTGCTGCATCAGCACCCCGAGAAGATTTGCAACTGGTAAGTGACATCAAAAGCTATGATGCAGTAGACAAAATTATCAGTGTTGCTGCTTTAAAAGCTTTAGGTAGGCACACATGGTATGTAACTGGGGAGCTGATCCCCTTAGTTCTATGGGACAAAAAGTCACTATGGATGAAAACGAAGCTTTGGCTAGAACTCTGCTGCGTTTAAATGCAAGTTTCTATGACCAGGTTACAAACAGGTTTGGTAATGGATATGGTAAGTCAGAGCTGCCAGACATTGTTAATGATAACTCATTGTGCTCCTATGCAAATGCCAGCAGCAAAATGTTTTTTGAACTTTTGCACATTTCAACAACTTTTCTTGCCAAACACCCGAAAGAGTGGGAAATAGATGATGGCTATGCTTCTGCTAATGGTATCATAAGTGCACTCAGAGTCTGCAATGATTCAGCAGAGAGAGGGGTAAAACTAGTATCCGACTTTCTTCATCTAGCAAAGCAAAAAAAAAATCTGCAAAACCATATTCAAGTGGTGGAGGAAGATCGAAGAAAAATACCAAATCTTAGAAAACGTCATTTATCAACACAGTGAAGATGTACAACTGCCTTTGCGTAAATTGTGTTAAGTAAGACTCACATGGCCTGTTTGGATGTATTGATATAGTACATGCATGCAATTTCTTTACAATTGAATAAATTTTGTTGTGCATAAGCCATGAAATTGTATTCTTCAGATAGCATAGCTCAAGAAATGCAACAATATCGCCTTTTTACAGAAAAATAGTTCAAAATTAGAACT
Organism: Aplidium turbinatum; assembly: GCF_918807975.1. Lineage (NCBI taxonomy): Eukaryota > Metazoa > Chordata > Ascidiacea > Aplousobranchia > Polyclinidae > Aplidium > Aplidium turbinatum. The sequence goes on along the minus strand of NC_137480.1, from coordinate 15,052,332 downwards.
ACCGCCCCCTAGTGGTAATATTTTGCAAAATAATTGCTAAAATCAAATTCCTTACCCACGAAAATGGGGGGGTGCATGCAAGTTCCATTACAATATGATGAGTAGTTTTTAAGATATTTTAATTTTTCTTTTCACCACTAGGGGCAGTATTGTGCAAAAAATTGGTGACAAAACTTGAATATTTTTGGATATGCTTATCCCATTTCTCCGATTTTTTTTAAACATTATTCAGAACATCATAGAGCATCTTTTAAATATACCCTCAATATTGCAAAACTTATACACTGCCCTCTAGTGGCAAAAAACATGAAAAAATTCAAAAAGTGGGCCTCAAAATGGCCTCGGCGGTGGAGGTAAACGTCGATGAAAATTTATGAAACTTCATATTTGTGGTCTACTGATCTAAACACAGTACCACAAAAAAGGTAAGCAAAATCCGAGAGGGTCGGGGCGCCTGCAACACCCTAGTGCATACCGTACCCATAGTTTGTACTGCAGTGGTTGGATATTGCGTAAAAAAAAAGAAGATACATATCTGTTATGCTTTGTTCTATACCACGTAACAGGCCTGCTGGCGAAGATTGCACATGTATAATTTCGATCAGTGGTAATTCGAAATGGTTCTTTCTAGGAAACATGTTTTTCAAGAACAAAAACATTGTGAAGACCGATAAAGGTCTGTTTAGCACCATATCTGCTAAAATCTGCCAGGTTTAAGCTCTCAAAAAAGCTTTTCCAGTCCGATGATAATGAATCAATCAATCATATCTCCCACTTTGTTCACTCTCTCCACAGTTCTGCCATATGCTACTTTTCCAGTTTCCACGCATTATGACCCCTCGGATGGCCCTCATATGAACAGCACCCACATAAACTGCATGAGATAGCGATATTTAGAAGCATCGCATTCAAACAATTTCATATGAATCATACACAGGGAACAAGGTTGAACTACCGCACTTTTATTAATTACTTGCTACAAGCCTTCAGTGGGCAACTGAAATTCGGGTTGTTCAACCCACAAGGCATTTAAGGTGAACGAATAACATTTTCATCAATTAAAGTGAAATAAATTTTTTTGTAAGAAAGACAGTTTGAAATACCAAAGATAGGCAAGACACAACAATAAAACAGGGTTGAGCATTACAACAATAATTTTAAGTTTAAGATGCAGTAGTGAAAGATTTGATTATTTATCAACTGCCAAGAAGATTAATTGAAAGCAAAACTAAATTCAGACAATTTTTTTCTTCGCTTGGTACATCCCAACAATACATGTCAATGATATCACTCAGTCGAATTAGAACCACACTTCACGCTGCAGAATGTAACATAACAAAGGAACAAGTATCCCCTCGGCCCTCACAGAGACCCCAGTGTAATATTCAGCCTATTTCTCGTTGATACGAAAGCTATGGTTGCAAACTATTACAAGAAATATTACATCTAAAGACGTTGTAAAGCAATATTTGATATCAGTTCTGGTCATATCTTGTGAGAGCGGTGCTTGTTTCAAAGAATGCAGCGCTATCAACTTGATACGAAATATCGCCCAAACCACAAATGCATGTTCTGTGATATAGCAAGGAAGTGTGCTTTGGTTGCATGGTTCACAATCCAGAAAGCAAAATACGGTACGTCATTTTTACATTGATTTAACGTCTACAAACGAATGAATGTAACACTACGTCGTGTACATACGTTGAATCAACTGTAATGTTACACTGATGCAATGAAATCAATGTAAAAATGTCTGATTTTGCTGATTGGGGATAGCAGATGATGTAAATCTCACGCACACGCAATACTTAAGATGTCGCGCCATGTTAAAAAATTAAACTGTTCACAAAGGCTACTTTGACATTATTGTTGTTATTTTTGAAAATAGTACGTAGAAGATAAATAATATTTACAAAAATAGCGAAATACGATAGGAAATGCAAAGTGTTAAAATAGTTGGACATGTGGACGATGCAAGCCGAAATGATGATGTCATGATCAAAGTTTGTGTATATTGTAAAAATAAATTTTAATATGACAACGTGACAACACGTGTAATGTGACATGAAGTACCGTATATACTTTCAATTCCGATCAGTTCTATAAAAATGCATTGTTGAGTAAATTATATTGGACTCTCAAGTCCTGATAGCTATTTGTGCTAAACGTATGACGGCGTAATACCGAAGGTGAGGTAAAGCACAACAGCACGCCACAGAAACTGATTAACAGCCTACTATCTGATAATGAATTACATTCGAGCAAGAGCAGATAAATAATGAACTTTACAATAAATAACGAACTTTAATTACTTCCCGGATGATTTAAGCAATCAAGATACGCACCAAAATTGGATCTAAAGGCCAAGTTATTTGTCAACAGCACTGCCGCAAAGCTTTAGGAACAAACTGTTTGAGCAGGGTCACTTCACGGTTTTTATAGATGCGCTCTGTATCCGCAACTGTTTCGGGTAAAGGGAGGCCCCTGGTTTCCGGTAGAAGTATCACGAGAAAACCTGTTAACATAAACATTAAACATCTTCAACATTGATGAAATAAAAAACGACGAGACGTGTAATGATCTCCTCTTAAAGTGGTACGAAAAAATAACGTTTAATAAGCTGATTTCTTCCATTGTTTCTGAGGATATTACAGTATATAATTTCTCACAAAGTTTAGAAAAATCATTTGTTGAGCTAGACTAGACGCACAGTCACTTTCCACATGTTAGAAAAGCGGATAATTAAAATAAGATTTAGGAAACACTACAAGCTGTAGAACAACGCGATAAAACGTCTTGTGTCACGAAAAAGCAATAAAACGACTAAGCATCACAGGCAAGGAGGTCACAATTGAAAAATTACTCTACAATAAGCAATGGCAAAAATGCGATACCAAATAAACGTAAAATTTCGCTGAACGAAAGTAGTGGTACATCAAGTGTCGGTCCTATAGCAAGCTCATAAACATACAAGACCTAAACATTCCAAAGCGATTCGTTATGTTAAACGCCAGTTGTCATAAATTTTAAGTGCCTCGCATAACCTTTGCAACGCCACCACACTAAGCTTCGGAAATGGATTTATGAAATGCAGGTTGTGCTGCATGCGTTCATAACCACTATAGTCTAGCCAAAAAATAAATCAATGTACCTGCCACTGCAGCTATGATTCCAAACACGACAAATGGAAGATTGTGGTTGATATGGCCGAGCATGATAATAAGCTGAGAAACTACTCCACCCAATCGTGCCCAACCACTGCACACGCCCAGTCCATTACCTCTGTAATGTTGTAGTCTTTGTTAGTGACTTCTAACAAAGCGAAACCATGCATACAATATTCGCTTGTCTCTTTTCAACTGTGAGAACAGAACACCCAATTTCAAAAAGTAAAAAGTGCTACCGGTAACTTATTTTCAGAGAGTTAAAAATGACAGTTTCCGCGGGTCGAGATTGAGGATCCTCACAATGATTTCTCACCAGAGTATGCCGATGTTAAATTGCTAGAAACTCCACTTCTTTTACTCTGGCCTTTGCACTAACCTATGTATCGAGAGAAACTTTCCAGTATACGACAAATCATGTCTCAGGGGAAGAGCAGGCCTCGAAATTCACGGCGGTCATGTCCGCCGTCACAGCATGTGATGTCCGCGGCAAGTACCATCTAGATCGGTCATATTTGTCCGCCGAGAAATAGCGATACAAATTGTCATTGCATAGCACGAATAATTGTTGCAAATATATATATAATTTCCCGCGCATTCTAGCGCGCAACTAGAAAATGTGAATACTGTATCCCTTAGCTTCTATTCAAGCAGGAAAACTTTCGATTTTTACGTTGCTTCAACGATTGGTGACAATGAAACAGCGCAACAAAGGTGAATTCTTCGCTAAGAACCGATGGGAGTACCGGTACTTTTACACTAATCCCACGCAACCTAGTTCAAGTCTTACGTCACAATGTCTGGCTTTGATCTCCGAGCGATGTTGATAAAGCAAGGTTGGTTACAAAATTAGATTGCACGAGTAGGCTATTATAGCAAGATGCAGCAAAATTTGTTACGTTTTGGTATTACAATAAGAACGAAAAGACCCAGGGAAAATTCACTTTCGCTCACATGACACGCAAAAATAAACCTAAAGAAAAAAGCCTAGTGAACTTTGCACAGCAGAAAATAGTGGCGTTAGCGTAGAAGTTTTCCGACTCGTGCCCAGAGGATTGTGATGCAAAAAGCCACGCGACCTCGTTTGGGTGGAAGTTAACCAGTTATACAGCGAAGTAAGCAGCCACACGGCGCTTTGACTCTTCAAGCGCACGTCGTTGGTCTGATGAAAGCCTTTCAGACTGACTTCGCTGGATTTTAAAAAAGCCTTCTAAACCGTAGCTATAGTTCTCAAATGGCGAAGAATTATCAAGATTATGTGATTAAGCATGACAATCGACGCTAAAACTGGTGTGTCCGCCGCGAGACTTAATTTGTCCGCCGAGATAGCTGCTCAGACCGGACACGTTTGTCCGCCGTCAACAAAAACGAATTTCGAGGCCTGGAAGAGTATTATTTTACACTAAATGTTACCCAATTCTATCATTTTAATTCAAGTGTATCTCAGCCAAAAAGATGAAAAAATTATTGAAATTGATAAGCAACATCGGCCTGATCAAAATAGAAGTACGTATTATCATATGACGTCGCTGGTGGAAGGTTTACCGTTACATTGCTTCATAGAATTTGCATTGAGTGAAAACGTCATGCAGAAAATGGTTAAAAATAATAAAATGGCGTTATATATTTTATTAAAACACATTGACTATATTAATCTGATCTTGCAAATACACCGTAAATAAAATTACTTTTCTGTGTTTTAGGGGGGGTCGCTCCTTCTGGATCTGCCATTGGAAGGCCCCCATTAGCAAATAAAAGTCTGTTTCACAAGAAACATTGTAGAGTTCATCAGAGTATCTCGTGTATTTCCGAACATATTGCAGTATTTTGCGCGACTTACATTTGTGTACACAAATGGAAAAGTGTGCATAACTTGCCTAAGCGGAGTAGGGTAGACTTCCGAAGAGTAGAGGTAAATACAGCTGAAGGTCGCCGTCGCTCCGAACTTCCCAATCAAGAACAATGCGAGGTTAACAGTAGGAAGGCCTGTTGTACAAGCGCATAAGCTTCAGTGCTATGTTGAAAACATAGGTGCATTAGCACCCCATGCATACTCCTGATCACATGTTTGTAACCCACGGTCATTGGATTAGATAGATATATTTAAACCCACAAGTTAGCCGTAAAAATCTAATTACCATCCAAGATCGTGGTCCTTATCATGTCCTTTCGCAGTTAGCGAGTTATGCAGGTGCTTTTCTTGTAATATAACTCATCAAGGCATTTAAAAAAATATTGCTTTAGGTTTAGAATCTTAGATATAGGTTGGTACAGCACTTACTGTCTGGAACAAACATCATCGAGAGGAGACTGAAACCACAAATGATGTTGCATAGACAAATCACAGGTCTTCGGCCCCACACTTTGATAATACCAATAGCACCGAAATTGGCCGGGATTTCCACTAGGGCAGCCAGGAAGAAATTAATGAAAATATTTCCGCTCAAGCTGGCTGTATTTAGTGTGAGCCCATAGTAGATGCAAGTCACAGCAAACCAATTGTAAAAAAGCACAAGCGAGATGCTGCGCAATGTCGCATTCAAAAACAGATGCCGAGTAGAGAACTTCTTCCTTGAAACAATCGCTTCAGTTTTGCTGTCAACAGTTTGATTCTAAAATAGATATAGAATAAAATAAAACGTCAGTTTTAATCCCGTGAGACGTCAACCGAATGAACGAGCAATTGTGTGTGATATGACCTTCACGATCGGGACTCTCTCTCTTTTGAGTGATTCAAAAATTTCATCAAGACATTTGCCATTCACAGAAGCCATTCTCTTTAAGGTTAAATACGCTTTGAATGGCTTATTTTTTGACATCAGCCAGCGAGGAGATTCCGCAGAAAACCTGAAATGTTAAATAGACCCAGATAGTATATATTTTACAAACAACAAATAGTACAAACTGTGATTTAAAGTTTAACCCTGGGTTCCTTGCCCACGCAACCATCAGACCTAGACTGATTCAAGGAATACGTACGCTACCATACGCCCAAGCTACCAACTTTGCAATTTTTACATCATTTTTAAGTCGCAAAACGTTAAAATTCTGCAAAAACGGCAGTTTTGCGTCTTAAACAGAAATATGTGATGTGATCACCGACAAAGGCCTTTCACTATTCATCTCTAACACTTACAATGCATAAATAGGAAAAAGAACAACCAGTGGTACAGACATAACAAGATTGAGGTAAACCCATCGCCTTTCTAGATAGCCCAACAGAGCGAGGAGCATGAACGCAAATGCAAAAGACGCTTGCAACGTTTGACTGACCCACACTCGATCACCAATACTGGTTATTTCCATTGCTGCGAACATCAAAAACAATTGAAGTCAGTCGCACCGAGATATCCTATTTCAATAGAAATTGTCTAGCCCAAAGTCACTGATTAATTTTTTAAAGAACAAGACCGATGATAAAAATATTTAGCAGTACGGTATCCATACTATTCAACTGTGGCAACAAGTGGCTAAAAAATGTGTATAATATTTAGTAGCATGCTGCAGCCGTACCCTGATAGCACTCAAAGTTGGGCTTTATTGGTTTATAATTCACAGTATAACTTAATAATTAAACGACGCATGCTGTTTAATTATTAAGTTATACTGTGGTATAAACAAACCTAGTGTTCTCTTGGGATAGAGTCGACGAAAGATTACTAATGACATCAAAGAAAAGACTCTTACCGTATACAACTCCACTGATGCACAGGCCAATCGAGCCAAAGCCGACCATGATCCGTATGAAAGTGAATAGCCAGAAATGCTTAATAAATGAGCTCAAAATAGAAAAAATAAGGAGAATCAGCAATGACAGAAAGAAACATGTTCGCCTGCCCCACCTAGAAGAGTTACATTGATACAGCAAACATGTAATTGATTACGTTTTTGTTACAACGAACCAGTAAACAACAAGGATACCTTTCGTAGATCTCACACCACTCAGCAAAATCTGTCATATTTACGTGAATTCAACGTCTGCAAACGTTATAAAAATGACGGATTTTGCTGTCTGGAAATGATTTGTGATGAGAGGAAAGCAGAATTACAATTTTGCATTGTTACAACGTCGTCAGACGAAATTAGCCATGAACGGACAGCTACACAAACTGGATAATGTCTTTCAACACAAGCAGAACAATAAACTGCCGCTATGGTATGTTATTAATTCCCCGGAGAACAAATCGTCTGGTTCACACGACGCAATAGAGTCCAAAGTCTATATGCCTTGAGGCAGAAATTTTAACTTTCAATAACGCTTGAAAGGCCATCGCGTAACCTTTTCTTTCTTGAATATTAACTTAAATGTTTAGTTCCCACAAGTAAAATTTAACTTTTATAACGTTTTGTACACTCAATCATACGTAAGTTATGTGATTATTTGCTTCCAGCTTCAAAAAAGCTTATTTCTCAGACAAGGACCGAAATAATATTTTTCGTAGTCATTTATTCACATATAGTCAAGTGGGGTAAAAAAAAATTTTTTTCAGAAAGGTTGTCCTAGATTTTTTAGATTATCAAGTATGACCACTAAAGTTGGTCACAATATGCAGACCATGTATGTCTATCATCCCCCAATGAAATTTTTTAAATCCATTATCTGGTTTGGAAATTATGCCCAAAATACCTGAATTTTTTTTACTCCAGCTTTGGGGTAAAAAAAAATTTTCATGGGGTAAAAAAAAACACCTGTTAGTATAGCAGCTTCTTCTTCTTTGTTATTATAATATTGATTTCATATGTTTTGCTATTGATTTCATATGTAATGTAAATGATTCTCCACCAGAGGAAAGAAGCTTTGTGTAACTCATAAATCAAGGACTGTGAGAGATGCTGAACCCATACTTGGAACTGACCGGAAGGGTCATGGACGATTTTGCCCACAATTTTTGTATGCACTTTTTATTAAAATACACATTGTGAAATCGCAAAGTCTCATTACTGTAATAAAAACAGCAGCAAGACAAAAAATTGTGTCTAGTATATACTTATATACTTATGCACGCCATCCTGAATTTTATCTGCAGCTCTGGTTTGAACATGCAAGTGGGCGATTAAATTTCGCGGATTGTGAATCCTAAAAAGTCAACCAGCAGTTTGTGAATGAACATACAACTAAAAAACAACAGACAGGAAATAAAACAACAGTTTGTGTATGTCTGATTGTATGTGTTGTGCACTATCAATCAATGGATCACTCTGTACTCTCAATCTGCGCTATTTATCGACTAACCCGCAACACTAACCTTAACCTCGGACCCCCAACTCCAGAAAACATCAATTGATTGTGCATAACACATGCATACATTGGCACTGATGCATCCAGAAGTTTGTTTTTGTATTTTTTGGTGACATACTGCTTGGCAGTTGACATAACACCAATACAAAGCCAAAACATTCCATGAAATGCACTGTTTTTTTTTACCCCAAATCAACGAATTTTATTGGGGTAAAAAAAAACACCTCAATAATAATTTACACAAACATTTGGAGGCCCCAGTCTTTGTTGCATCTAGTAGCCTCACAACATAGTACTCACAATATAACATTAAAACATTCATACTACCTATCACTAAAATTTAGCAAAAACCTTTAATAAACTCCTCCGAACCTTTTTTTGCACCTTTCGCTGGCCATATTTACTCTATTTAACATAGCTCTTCTTTGTCAAATCCAATCTTTTTCCTCTACCCCTCAAAGTAATCTCCAAAGACCACTTAAACAGACACTAAAAAAGTTGAGTGAATATCTACTCAATTTAGATGTGAGATGGTAAGTGTTTTTTTTTACCCCAATAACCCCACTATTTTTTTTTACCCCACTTGACTATAACAGCAAAGCAAAATTTTCTTCACACTTTGTAGCGGTTAATACTCTTGTGAGTGTGACTTATTAAACAAACGATATAATCGAAAACTAATACTGTACGTTGCAAAATGCAACACAAAGAAGATTTTTACATCAATATACAATGACATTTGTTATAAAAAAAAAATTACACACATTTGATTTTTTCTTGAAATATGGTACGGTTATACAAAAGCTCTATAGTCATATACCGACACTACAGTGTCCGGATTTTAAGTCGCAAACTGGTTTCATCAACTTTTACTCCAGCAGAAAATCAGTTTACGTTACAAAACATGTAGGACGTAGGTTTCGAATTAAAAGCATTAAAGATGGTAAAAAAAATATTTATTGTTTAGCAATCAAATGTACCATTGTGGCCAGGCATGTACTGTTAAGTAAAAACTGTACTGCTGTGTGCAACAATGTTGTATTAACAGCATGCAATCTTATAATTACAATATTGTTCAACAATAGAGTAATTTCTAGTAAACGTCATACTTATCTGAGCCAATTCCACAAAATACAGCACCAATCAAAATTCCTATCATCAGCAAAAGTTGTGAAATATTTTGCTTCCACTCATTGTCGCAAATTAGATTGAAATCAGTGATAATTGTTGAAGCAAATGTAGTCTGGTCATAACTCCACACAGAGCATTTTTTAGTCGTGAAGTTAGCAGGATTTGATTGGTTGGACTGCCAATAGGAGCAAGTAGAACTGACAAGCTCAGCAGCTGCATACCTTGAAAAAAGAAGATGCTTCATTTAATCCATCACTGAACTCAATTCCAAGAAAATACAGATCGTAAGCAATGATTAAGGGGTAAGTACTAAGGATGGAACGACCTCCGGCTACGGTTCCGGCCAAACTCTGGCCAGTATTTTTAACTCACACATTTGATTGCATGGGCCTGGGGGTAATAGTGGTGCCGGAGGTGTGTGTGCCTGTGGTCAGGTTCATCACCTTGAATAAATCTTTTTGCATCATTGTAGTACTGCAGTAAGACAAAAATAGGCTGCACATGTTACCTGTAACATTGGTCAACCCATAGTGCATAAGAAAATAAAAATATAATTGTCAGAAAGGTTTTTTTTTTAAAAGATGTAACCCAGTACAACCAAGACAAAATGTTTAGCAGTACACCATGTTGCAAATTTGCAACATTCTACTATACCAAAGTTGTGTACTTCCCAGAAATCTTTGTGCATAATATATGCAACATAGGAAACGTAGTATTGATAATAGGAGCAAGGATGTTACTCAAAAATTTTCAATACCTTAAAAACAATGCCATTTATGGGGTGGATAAAAAAATTGCCAAATTTGAAATCTAACCAAAAGTTTACTCCTGAATGGATCCTTTTAAAGAACCCTAAACATTGCCATGAGGCACCGTTTAGAGAGCTTGGTGAGAGTGGTATACAACCCTTTGGTTGATTACGTAGTTACGTACGGTATATGAAGTAAATATTACCAATTACAACCGGAGTTGCAATTCTCTGGCCAGAACTTCTGGCCTTCGGCAAAAAAGTTGCCTCGGGTGCATCACCAGTTAGTACACATAGCGATATGGATACCAAAATATAACAAAGTCTACTAAGTTACACTTCAATGTAAGATGACACACAATTTTTATTGCAGAAATCTACCTATCATATCATTACATACGTTTCACATTGTGATCTCTTGTTTCCATCCATTGGTCTGCTCAAGTTATCTGTGCTTGCTGTCCAATTGTATTGACAAACCTACAACATCATTGAACAAAGAAAAACATTAGGTAACTGAAGAGTGACAGACACTGACAGTAATAGTTTTAAATAATTACTGGAAGTAAAAAGAAATATTTGAACGCACCTTCGGATTAAACCCTGTAAAGTTGTTAGAAATACTGAAAACAAACATGACAGGCAGCCCCATTAGCTCAGTGGTTACGTGCTAGACTCAAAATCACATGACACTGGTTTAACTCGCAAGGTGTGTGCTTGAGCAACGCATTTCAAGGACTGCTCTCCATTCAGCAGCACCTAGTGGATGGGATAATTGTTTAACAGCAATCACAAACACTCCAACAATCGAAAAACTTCACTCTGCCACTCTCGGTAACCGGCCATGCGTCAAAAGCCTCAAGACCTACAAGAATGCGAAACTACCATGTATAACTTATAAAAGGCTTTATCAATCCGAGGATAAATTCAATACCAAACAACCATAACAGAACATGTCACTTGCAAAGCTTACTTATATAAAGCTACGAGCTAGGGTACTGTTCCATGAGAAGAAATTTAAGTAGCCTATCCTGATGAAATGGTGTTCACTTGATCAAAGTGAATTGTACTTCTTTTTAAATTCATAGGTAAAGAATAAGGATAGTCATTGTTCACCGATGACTAGTATCCAGTCACATAAATAAAACAAACAGAAAGAACCAAGTTTATTTGATGCACCTGTTTGTGCAGTCTTTTTAACAATGGTTAAGAATTTAAAATTCTTGTTAGCTATAAAATACTGTACATCAAACAATTGAAAAAGACAATAATTTTTTGATAAAAAAAACTTTAAAGATTTTAATAATTTATTAACAAATAAACAAACAATATGTTTCTTTAAACCTTATCAGCCCAAGTTTACGATCACCACAGAATTGTTGCAAAGCTACTTTTAAAATATGCATTATGCATATCATCATTATATAATATGTTTGATCAAGAAAAGTTAGATAATTGTAGATTATGTTACCAAGTATATACTGCAAAGTTAAGTTTTCATACCTCAATTGCATGTTCTTTGACAGTTGAGTCAATTTCACATTGATATGGCACCTTTGCTGCCAAAAACACGGCTCCACCAATATTCATAGCACCAATCACTATAACCAGATACATGATTGAATAAGTTCTTATGGTATATTTACCAAACCACCCAACCTTCTTCATGATCTCATCAAATTTATTTTTCATCAAGTAAATGATTTCTGCTGAAAGTCTTTGATCCACCATGTCTTATTCGGTACTTTTGCAACAAAAGAGAAACAATGTAATTACTGTAGATTCCTCATAAACGGCAAATTTCTCAATAAATTTTAAATATTTATTTTCAAATTTAGCGTGATTAAATATTGATGATTCCTAAAAAAGCCAAAAAATGAGATATCACTGAGAACAAAGCTAGGATCAAAGGTTGGAATGTTTTTTTGTTTTTTTTGTCAAATATGCTTGTAAGTGATTTATGATGACATAGCCAAATGGTATGGTGCAAAGCATAAAGAAAATTTTAAACCAGCATTACTGACTACAGGTTAATTTAACTCTTTCCATCCCAGAGTTTTCCCGCAGTTTAACCGTGAAACCAAAATGGTTTTGACCCAAACTTTTCTTCCTATATTTCTCAGTCTATTCCTCCAGCCTTAGGACTTATTAATCAGCTTGCAGTATTAACACAAACTTTAAACTAGAATACTTTCTTCAACATTCTTATGATACCCCAAACACCTGACATCACATCTCATTAAATTGGATCCTCTTCTTCTACTTAATCATGTCCTTTTCGGGATGCAGTAGCAATTTCAACCTCCAGCATTCTCAGTCATGTGCAAGTTCATCAGTCATATCCAGAATAACAACATTGTTGTAGACATTGTCTTGCCATCTTCTTTTGGGCCAACTACGAACTACATAACCAGCATCTAAAAACTTTCAAGTTGTAGATTTGCTTTATTGCGCAAGTGGTCCTCTTTCTCAAAACATGTCCAAACCATCACAAACTGCTACAAATCATACTACAATTCGGCTCTGATGCTTTAAGTTTAAATAAACCTCAAATGTCAACTTTTTATTAAACTAGATAAGGTTGTCCATTATTAGCCTAATTATTTTCAATGGGTCTGTGTCAATTATCCCTGCTTTTTCCATCACCAATTCCGCCTACATTGCAATCAGGTGCAGATTTATGGGGGGCCCGCCCCCCATTCGAAATTTTGTGAGGAATTGTTGAAATTGTATGTTTCCACATCAAATGGTTTGATATGCTTCTAAACAGCTGATATTAGTTCCACGGTGGACTTAACTTATCCGGGGGGGGGGGAGATAATTTTTTGTTATTGTTGTGGTTGAAATTATCCATCCATCAGACTCCGTTATTTTCTTTCATACAACTTCAAATACATTTTAATAGCATCATTTGTTGGAGCTGACTCAGCTGAAACCAATGCTGAACCAAAGAACGTCAGTTGAAACAATCTGAAACCTTGAATGGTTGTTTTATAGTTTTTAGTCTTCAGTATAATTTCAATCAATTACCATATATGTCTGCAAACACACAAATATCCAGTTGGTCATGGCGGAATGGCCCGTTTCGGTGAGTCCGATCCCTTAACGGGGGATTTTTTCAATTTTTTTTTAAATTATCGGGTACCGTAGCCTAATTATCATTGCCGTTTTAGGGTTAGGGATTAGGGGTTAGAGGTTAGGAACTCACCGAATCGGACTCACCGAATAGTAGCAGACCCGGTCATGGACACTCAGTGATGTACGCGCATACAAAAAATATTGACGCCGTCAGCGTAAATGCAAACGTTCGAAAAACCATACGCCGTATGCGTCAACGCAACTTGTAAAAAAAAGTTGGCGGCGTCAGCGCATTCACTAGCGTAAACTCATTTTGTTTGCTAGGTGCCAAACATTCACACGGTATAAACCACTCGAAACAAACAAGTTTTATTTTGAATTTCCATGAAGAAACACAAGCATCTGAAAGTGTTCATCTGACATTTTGCTGCGTTTTGGTTTCAATATGTCTTTGCCCATTGAAAACATTCTTTCAACTGTAGCGCTTGAAGGTATTGGCGTGTTGTAGCGAAAAAAATACATTAAAAAGTATGCGTTGACGCTATGCGCTAAAAAAACGCGAAAACTTTACGGCGTAGCCTCAAGCGACAAGTTCTATCCAAAAAATGTGGCAGTAAGCGCTAGCGTAAACAAAAAGTCTATGCCGCAAGTATACGGCATAGAATTTGCGGCGTATACGTACATCTCTGTGGACACTGCATACAGGGTTTTAAACCAGATTTTAAGTTTACTTGCATGCTTAGCAGTTTTTATTCAAGCAAAATTTATGTTTTAAACATTCACAATTGATGATAATGGCTGTTTTAATGTCTATTTCAGTGGTTCTCAACCGGGTCCGCAAAACGATTTCAGGGGGTCTATGAAAGTTTCCGGGTTTGCAGCATGATTGATAAATTACAAAATTTAAAATTTGGTTGGCTGTGCTTTATGTGTGTATTACCGTGATTTTCAAACTATACTTCCCAACAAACTTGTGCAATGTCCTTTGAAAGTTCAAAGATTTCGTTCGGGATTTCGTTTCATAACTAAAAAAATCAATCATATAAATGAATTAATTTTTTAATAAGGCTTTGTTCAACTTAATTCTTTTGAGACAGCAGTCTATTGATCAATGCTTAACTTAGAAATGCAAACGTTAGTCAGTAGTCTATCACCACTCACAGTTTTGCAATGACAAAGGTTAGAACGAATGAATATTGATTAGAAATGAAAAAAGGAAGAAATTATTTGTAACGGTAGCAAAATTCTATTGATTTTTGATAAAAATTTATTGAAAAACTACAAATCAGCATCTAAATTTTGATGCTGTATGCCAACATAAAGCTCATAATATAACTTCGTCAATGTCATCAGTCGTCATAAGTGCGTTGCAAGTTCAGCAAATTTTTTTAAGTGCGTCGCTTCAAAACTTACAAAACATTTGATTCCAATATAGGAGAAGCAATATACCAAAATTTCAGATAATATTTTTTTAAGGGTCCGTGACTGCTTTGAAGGTACCAAACTCCAAAGGGGTCCGCCAAAACAAAAAGGTTGAAAACCACTGGAGTATATTTTATAGCATATCGTATATGTCGTAGTATCATTGTTCATATCTGTTTTATTTTTTTCTTTCTTTTTAATTAATTTTTAAATTTTCTGCCCCCTCCCCCCCCCCCCCAAACATGTAGTACGGTAATAATAACGGTAATCAATAATCATAATAACGGTATAGTTTATTTATTGTCGTTTTACAACAGCTAATAAGATTTTTTTAGCAACAGTCGCCTACTTTTTTTCAATTTTGTACTGTCAAACTCGGTGACCAAGCCTGTGTCAGTTGATCAAAGCCTCTACAAGTATGCGAAACTGCCAAGATTAAGCCCTACAAGACGTTTTCTCATTGCGACGATAAAGATTCCCTCGAATATCCTCACTGCGTTATTATGCAACATGGAATTGAACCCAAACTTATCACCTCTCAAGCCAAAAGCGAGAACCACTCGGCTGCTGCGCTGGTGTCCAAATATATCAGAATTAGATCACCATATTTTGTGTGCTGCGTCTCCTCAACCACACCCCCACATTCCTCCACTCACCGAGTAGGACGGAGGTTACTGATGTCATACTGTATTGTTGTGTGCGGCAGAGTTGCCAATCTGTCTTCACCAAAAAAAAAGACCTAGTCACAAAAAAAGCCAGCAAAAATAGCTGAAAAAGCCAAGAAAAAGCCAATTAGTATTCATTAAACATACACATATAAAAAGTGCACAACCAAATAGTGTCCCACCGAACTTTGACCTCAGCGACAGTGCAATTTAGAGACTGTCGCAAGTAAATCAAAGATATCCAACATTAAGTTTGTGATGCTGTAACCCTTCTTCGATTACCAAATATAGACGACCTGCATTTGTTGGGGCTAAACTCCAATTTTCAAGTTTTGTGCATTTCGGTCTGAATATTGTTGGGACAATCAAACGTGATAGGCTATAGGCTCAGGGGCGCCGGAAGCGAGGTTGCAGGGGGGGCGTATGCCCCCCCTTTACTCAATTCTTCTGCAGATGGAGGGGCAGGGGGGGCAATGGTGCCCTTTTAAAGTCATGTAAGCTATTGCACATTTTGCAATATAACAGTTTCTGCTATTCGCTTTTAGCCTATTTATAATCTTTCATTCTTGCCTCAAAATAATATTTACGGCACAAAATTTTGCAACTACGGGCCTTAAAACTCGTTTTTTTTTTCGGCAGCCATCGTGGCCTACCGGGAGCTCCTTCTCGGCGGCCAAATCTACGTGCTTGGAAGCCAAAATACAAAATAAAAATAACGATAGCACAAGTAAATAAAATTAAACTTGCAGCAATGCTAAAATGATCACTTAGCGTTGTTGAAGTCTGGGCCTGGGCGACGTCCTGCAGTAGAATCGTTGCACCACGCAGTAACTGCTTTATCGGGATTGTAATCCAGTACTGCGGGACCATCTAACGACACTCGCACGAGTGTCTCCAATGTGGCTGATTTTAAAGAAGTTCGCCACTCCCCTAAAATTCTTTTTAGCAACGAAAACAATGATCTACAATCCCTACGATGACGGCAAGGTAATAAAATAAGTATTTCAATGATGTGAAGGACATTACTAAAAGAAGCATAATTTTTGCAAAATAACTTATGTCAACTAACCTAGTTCTCCTTTTTAACTACGATTCAATGTCCGACAACATCAAATCGACATAAAAAGGACAGTATTGCCAGCCGATGTAAATTAGCACTTCGGATTAAGACTTTGAATGAACGTCCGGAATTACAAACAAGACTTACAGCGCTGGTGATCGCAGATGGATATATTCCATCAATAACATAAATATTCCCGCACAATGCAACAGTGGCGATTATAACGCGCTGGCCTAATTTTGCGTCACTCTTTGATACTACATGTTTTCGACAGCTAATCCAGCATGATGCCCTTCTTTTTATACCGGACACTTGTACTTGTAGGCTATCATTACTCAATAGCCTACATAGTGAGCTGATAGATTAGCATTATCGCTGTATCTTATTTTCAAACTTGAAAAGAAATTGGCCTTTTAGTAAACAAAAGTGCTCTTTTTTGTAATCTAGCCTCCCCCCAGTTAAAAATCCTTCCGGCGCCCCTGTATAGGCTACTGATAACCAATCATGATATTACTTTTGGTGCATATTGCGTTTTCGCAATATATTTACAATAAGTAGGCTAAGCTATGAGATGGGTAAACTAAACATGACATTGGCCTACCGTAGGCTAGGCCTACCTGGTTTTTTTTGTTTGTCGTATCCAGGCTTACACCTTGTTGATTGTTGGTTGAAGATCTAGATTAAGTGGACGGGAAAGCAAGGAAGCCAATCTTCATGTCCACCTTCAGGCATGCCTTTAAGTGTCCTGCCAAAAACACAGCCGCATGCTCTTGAGCGGTGTCGAACCGGCGCCCTTTCGATTGCCGTTCCAGGGCTCTCACCACTCGGCTATGCAGCCGACCTGGTAATCCTGGTTAAATAGCCAGCCCTACACCAACTATCAACACACTGAGCGGCTTATAGCCTATACGCTGGTAACCCCTAGAACATCACACAATTAAGGCGAAAGAGCCTTGTCCATTGAGTCCAGTCTTTGTTATGAGTTACCAAGGGGGGTGGGGGGACTCGTATACCTGGGACTGGTATATAAGTCCCCCCACCCCCCTTGGTAACTCATTGCAAAGACAGGACTCAATTCAATTTTCTCTTTCGCCTTAGTTGTGTGATGTTCTAGGTTTTTCCCTTTAGCCTACGCTGATGATCTTTGCATAACATCACAAGAAAATACTTTATTTTGCTGTAGAACAAAACGTCACGAAGTCTCTTAAGGAGCTCACACAATAGGCTATTACACAAACAATCACTATAAAGTCAACCCTTCAAAACGTAAGTAGGCTACGCTATGTTCTTTCCATCTCAAATAGAGAAGCTGCAAGGACTATCGAAATCTCCTGGTCAAGAAGAGAGTCGGAACATTGCCTTGACCAGTGGCGTAGCTGGGGGGGGGGGTGGCGGACCGCCCCGGGCGACACGTCTGGGGGCGGTACTTTCAGACTACGATTTTTGATTTTGATTATAGGCCTAATCTGATAAAAAAAAACAATTTTATTTTCACATGCTTTTTCTTGAAGACCTAGTCACAAAAAAAGTCTAAAAAAGCCAGCAAAAATAGCTGAAAAAGCCAATTAGTATTCATTAAACATACACATATAAAAAGTGCACAACCAAATAGTGTCCAACCGAACTTTGACTTTAGCGACAACGCAATTTAGAGACTGTCGCAAGTAAGTCAAAGATATCCAACATTAAGTTTGTGATGCTGTAACCCTTCTTCGATTACCAAATATAGCCCACCTGCATTTGTTGGGGCTAAACTCACTTTTTCAAGTTTTGTGTAAGGCGGCAAAATCTGAATCCGCCCCGGGCGGCACATTCCCTATCTACGCCACTGGCCTTGACCATGTCTACCTTGGAGGGACATCATGGAGAGCAGTCCTGAAATGCGTTGCTCAAGCGCACATCCCGAAAGTCGAACTTGCGATGCGTGATTATGAGCCGGGCGCGTAACCACTGAGCTAACGGGGCGGATGGATGTCTGAAGCCTACAAATAGCAACAAACTTTAGGCTATCTGCTTGCTGGTATTGCACCACCAGAGATTCGAAGAAACATTAACAGTAAAGCTGTAAGGCAAACATGTAATTTTTTTGTCGTATCAAGGCTTTTGCCCGGTGATTGAAGATTTAGATTAAGTGGACAGGAAGGCAAGGAAGCCAATCTTCGTGCCCACCAATTCAGGCATGCCTTTTTGTGTCCTGCGAATGACACAGCCGCATGCTCTTGGGCGGTGTAGAGCGCCGTGCCGGTGCTCTCACCACTCGGCTATACAGCCGACAGCCATGCAATGGTAAACTGAGGCTACAATACGGAGGCCCAGTTACATGTAGCCTATCTGTGATACCAAGGCTCCAAACATCAGACCATCTTGTGTGCACCCAGCCTACAACCCAGGGCAGCAAATGGGACGCTTCAATATACAACTCCGTCGCACAAGAATATGTCGATCTGTAGTGCACTAACCAGAGATGTACGCATACGCCGCATACTTGCGGCGTAGACTTTTTGTTTGCGCTAACGCTTGCGGCCACATTTTTTTGGATAGTTTGCGCTTGAGGCCACGCCGTAAAGTTTTTGCGGTTTTTTAGCGCATAGCGTCAACGCATACTTTTTAATGTATTTTTTTTCTCTACAACACGCCAATACCTTCCAGCGCTGCAGTTGAAAGAATGTTTTCAATGGGCAAAGACATATTGGAACCAAAACACAGCAAATGTCAGATGAACACTTTCAAATGCTTGTATTTCTTCGTGGACATTCAAAATAAAACTTGTTTGTTTCGAGTGGTTTATACCGTGTGAATGTTTGGGACCTAGCAAACAAAATTAATTTACGCTAGTGTATGCGCTGACGTTGACGCCGCCAACTTTTTTTACAAGTTGCGTTGACGCATATGGCGTATGTTTTTTCGAACGTTTGCGTTTACGCTGACGGCGTCAATATTTTTAGTATGCGCGATTGCACGTACATCACTGGCACTAACCAAATTTAGAAGACTCAGTCGAAGAGCCTGGTTAAATTTACAGGCTGTATTTATAGAATATCATAGTGTTTTGTTTGCCAGCAAATTACCAGTAGCTCCCAAAACACGCTTCAGCAAACGGCTGTAAAACTTGCGCCAAGTAGTTATGTCGACTCTGGATAATACGGTAATACATCCAATCTTGATTTATGTCCTTCGGTTTTCCCTTAGTTATGTAGCAAGGCCTGCATTGTGCAGGAATAATTTTGCAATTCGTTTACACTTGGCACTTGCTGATTTGTTTGTTCTTTTTCCACAGCGGCAAGAGTTCAAATGTCTGGTTGAGGGGGTGATCGATAGCATGTGGCATAATTAGTGATGCGATACTGATGAACTCATTCTGATGGGCAAAATATTGGTCAAACAATGAGACGACGAACGCGACGTGACCCTGCCTTTGGCTCAACGTCATGTCACCAAACTGCTTTGTTTTCATATGGCGTTTTCCTTGAAATAAACGTTCATCCGACATCAACTTACTTTGCTCGAATTGTACCATTATGTAAGCTATTATTTAGAAGTATTTCGTCATGAATAGCCTACAAGAATTGTCGGAAAAAGGTCGCCTTTCACTTAAACGTTCATCTGAGGAACCTTTATATCGATCAAGGTTGTCTCGTAGCCCAACTTCAATACATTGTAATATTTTCCAAGTGTGACGACACGACACATCAATAAAGCTTCACCCCAAACAAAGTTACATTTAACGAAAATACTAGTTAATAAATAAATTTAACAAAGATGCAGCCATTAGCCTACGTGCCACTGAAAAAGAAATGTGAGTCTCCATTATAAATTTAATGAGCAACTGGTCGGTTCAGCCTCAGGCACATAGGTTATTGTAGAACCGCCATGTAGCGTTATATATGAACGCTGAATAGTGTTAGAAATATTTGAATAGCCTCAAACACCACATCCAAACTTCTACAGAGCATAATAATTAATTAATGAATCGTCGGCCAGAAGATTGTATTCACATATGTAGAAAAATAGCGGTCTGTTTCGAAAGACGAACAAGCAGAAAATAAAGCGGTCTATGGTGCAGCATCCTATTTGTAAATCGTATTAACCATGCTTGTGTAGAAACATTGGTAATTACAAACATCAAGGAACCCTATTCCTCAAAGCAATGACTTGAGCAGAAACAGGTCACGTTGATACGATATACAATTTGAGTTCAAACTGCGTAAAACGCATGGACTTTCTGGACTGTATTTTCAAATAGAAATAAGGTAAAAAGTTATCTGCATATACTTTTACAAATTATTGTACTATGGATAACCTAACAACTTAATAACCAGAAAATGATATCAAACTTTACTGAGTACCAAGCTGACAAAACATTTCATCGTGTCAGAGCTCTGCAACTACCAGATAATGCCCAAAACATTTTATAGATTGGGCCAGTAGCAAGCTAACAATACACTGATTCAAATCGTGCGATACTTCCAAAGACTGAATGTGTAATCAGTGCCGGTCATTGGGGTGTGCAAACCGTGCGATCGCACAGGGCCCGCAAATTAGGGGCCCCGCAATTTACTCAGAAAATGCAGTAATTTCGTCATTTCCAATAGAAAAATTCAACAAAGGAATTAGCAACAAGAAAACATAGAGACTCAACGGGTGCAACCTATTTCGTACCCTGAAAAAATCGAGAAAAAAAAACAACAGGGCCGAAGTCGCTGATCGGAGTTGGCGCAAACATTTTAAAATTTCTCTCGATCTTTTCAGGGGATGAAATAGTAGAAATTTGATTTTGTTACTCCGATTTCAGAGTACGAAATAGGTTGCATCCAGACTCAACATGGAGACATAGCTTTATTTCCGAAAAATGCCAAAGAAAGCATGATCTTATCCTTTTGCTATGCCACGGACAGCACCACTTTACAGTAGCCTAATATTCATACCCAAATTTTTGTTGAACAGACCGAATGCCACAAATTCAAAGGAATTTTTCAAAATTTTCTGGTGGAGGCCCCTCAGACCCCCCGCCGCTGGGTGTCACCTTCGGCGATCACGCCGTCAGGCTTCGCCCGCTGATTGTCAAACCACCCTCCTACCCTTTCAAAATACCTAGCTATGCTACTGAATTGGATCATTGTCATTGGGGGCCCGCAAAGCATATTCCGCACAGGGCCCAAAATACCCTGAGACCGGCACTATGTGTAATTTTCAATGAGTTTGATTGAGACGAAATGGCATCATCGTTGACATATACTTTGTGGCAACTTAACGAAGTTGTTGGCAATGTATATTTCGTTCCAACACAACACCATACAACAACTGATGATCTGTCTGAAAATCGATGTTTTACGCACACTGAAGGTAAGTGAAAACTCTCTAGTGATGACCTCGCGCGAGCCCAGAATATAAACCATTCAGTAAACTTAAATCTTAGTGGAAAAAACTCCAATGCAGTTTTGCTTAACAATAAACATAGAGTACCTAGTAATCACTGACCTGAATGATTTCAACATGCTTATTATAAATCATAACGTGGAGTTGCGGTGAAACAATGTTGATCAGAAGATTTTTGAAAATACAATACAAAGCTTGTCGCAAAACCAACACGTTTGAGTCAATAACGTTTCGCCCAATATGTTAATACGCATCCTCAGAATAAATGATGCAACGTAACACTGTAGCAACGATGTGTGTAGGAAGAAAATAATTTGTGCGCAAAAATCACTATCAGGAGGTGTTCAAACAGCATATCTGGGGGGAATCAAAACCGTCATGATGCGTTATGTGGTTTGGCGACAACCATATGTGGTGTAATAAAGAGTTCAGAAAAGAGAAATACGGAATCATACATTTATAGAACAGTCCTTGAAATTGACCAAAACATCATACGATTATGGTTGAGTTGATATTACAGTATTATCAAAGGAGAAAACAATTAAACTAAGAGGTGGTCGACATGTGGCGTGTTTAGTGTAACGGTCAGGAAATCTGAACAGCTGTATGCCACTGTTATCATTTCAAATCAATCGCTAATATACATTGTATGATTGGCATGGTGCAGCATGAAGGCTACACCGACACAACTCTTATCTTCAATGCATCAGTGAGTGCTTGATATTGAGTGGAAAGTCAAGTACAACGTCACTCTGAGCATCGACAGGATGGCTAAGCAGGCGACGACATAAAGCGATAAAACACAACATTGCTCAGGGCTGATCTATTTCTTTCCCACGCAAAGAGGTACAAAAGCAATTTGAGCTACAACACGACAAACTTTTCTTCAATAAATAAGCTTTTAAAACAACATAATAAAGCTAATTTGGAGGGAAAAAAACGTTGGCGTCAAGAAAGATAAAGGTGAAAGAGCGTGGTGCCTTCCAAAGCGTTACGAATAACGTGCTGCTAATGTAGCAACTATGACAAAAATGCCAATTGACAGATAGATAAGAAACGATGATAAGTCATTGTATTGATAACAACGTAGCACCATCAATATACATTATACAAATAAAGGATTGCAAAATCAAAACCACACCAAGTTGTCATGTCCCGCTTCGCTGAATAATTTCAAATCGTTTTTTCCAAAGATGAGCTTCTTGCTCTTTCGCGCGCAACTTTTCTCGATACATTGCTGCTTCTGATTGAGCTTCCGTCAGGCGGCGCTGAAGGTCCTTCTGTTCCTCGACAGGGTCAGCGACAAGTGGTTCTCCATCATTTTCTTGATCTCTGTAACGGATACAATTAGATGTAAGTGACTTTCTTTTCTTTCTCAGCAGATTAATCATGTTTGGTCAGCTGTAACTTCCTATATGAACTTTCTCCATTTTGTTCATTCTTGTTTTTACTAATGCATCTGGCATGCTTTTCACTCCCGTAGTTTACTTGACATTGTTAAATATTTCAGTGTTAAGTGATTTTACTGTAACCCAAAAGAAACATTATAAAGTTCTTTAATAAAAACAAAACACCTGCGAGCACGATCTGGACAATACATTCAAGACGGTGAAAAAGTTAAACACCAGCTTTAACCTCGCATAGTGAGTGAAAAACAAATAAAAACGTACTTGGATTGATCTTGGGTGGACAACTTCCGTTTTAGTTTGTTCGGAGACAATTTGCTTTCTGGAAAACGACATCAGATAAAGATTGTGGAGCGAAATTCAACTGTGATGACCTTATGCTACAAATGAGCACTTTTTTTGTCAAATTCAATCATTACAGAAACGATAACACATACAGTCAGATTTGTAAAAGATTTGGGAAGCAACATGCCTAAAATCTTCAGCTTCTAGCTCGAAGTAAGTTTCTGAGGTAAACTGTTAATATATTCACCGTTTGATTTATTTTTTCCACTTGGCGGGGTCACAAGAAATCTCAACGCATGCTGACTGGCTGTGCTGTTGTTCTGGGCAGGAGTGTTAAGCATCTGATTGGCCAACGCGATGGAGAGCACCTGTCAGTTGTACAGGAAGTGTAAAAGCTCAAGTTCTAGTCACAACGCACAAGCACCAAGTCTCCTTTCACATATTTTTACCTTTTGTCCATTTTCTTGTCCATCAACGATGGAAGACTCGGAGGAAATCTCCGCCTCTTTGTTTGTTTCATCTTCCAATGGAAGAAGCAAGAGATATTAGTGAACATTGATATGTAAAGGATAATTGTTTTGCTATGCAACTGCCATATACGGTATGTATCCAAAGATAAGACGCAAAATTTTGTAACAAATGATTACTCACATAGTTGGGATACGACTTATACAGGAATAATTTCAAAGTTACGATTTAAATATTTCAACCAGTCTGAGTAAGAGATGCAATTAAAAGCCGAATAAATACGATAGTCACAGTCTACAAACAAAAATCTATCTTTGAGCTAAGTCGTTTTCAACAGGTAGAAAAATCTATAGCTCGCTCTGACCTTCGTAAATATTCGACCACGCTTGCAGTGCCAGTTTTCCTGCCTCGGTGATGGTTATCATGTTCGCTCCCTCTAGCAACGAAGAGGCTCCACTGGCCGCACTATCCTGGCTTAACCAAGGTAGGCTGTCTAGTGAGATACATAAAGCATTGCATGACGAAACAGCATCCTTAAAGAAACTCATTCTTTTTCTATTGATAAGTCTGAAATCAACGTACTATTTGAAATTTATTGTAGTTAATTTCAAAAAAGAGTGCTAGGAAACGCTAGTTGTGCTGTCTGTGCAATTGACAAAACTTAAACACATTTGAAAAAAACATGCCTGTGAGGGATGGCGAGCCAGAAAGAGCTGCCAGTGAAGCCAATACTGACTGAGACGAATCTGAAACACATACAGATGCTGAAAAAACTTTTTTTTTGTATATTGGAATTATTTCATACGTTTTTCAAGCACCAAAAGTTCACACTAATCATCATAAAGAACTAAGCAATGGATGAAGCAAAACTGAAAATTATAGGTGCTGATTAGCCTGTTTATTAGATTACTTTTAGCTTCTATTTGTAAATTGTATATTGTGAATGCAAGTTTTTTTTTTAAATAAATTAGAGAGCCTGCAGATGAGTCAACACGTAAACTTTATAGATGTCTTGTTTATTTCAGAATTTTACAAATACAAATCTTTCTGAGAAAACACGACTTTTTATTACAAAAAAAGAGAACAATATTACTACAAGCACAGAAGACAAGCTGAAGCGGTCAAATCATAATTGAACAACTTTTATGTAGATGTAATACAGAAGTAGCTGAATTCAAGACCACGAACTGTTAAAAATAACCTGCAGCAGGTGAGGTAGTAGATATTTCATCTTCGTACGTTTGATGATACAATGAACTCTGTGAAAACATAGGGTCATAACATTGACAGGAAATAGTTTGTCAAAAAAATTAATGAAAAATTTATGCTGACACCACAACAGAACTCACTTTCAAATATTCCACAATGTGGAAATTGCACGAATCCTGAGCACTATCAATGGGCGATTTGTCAAACTGAAAAATAAATTGGAAATTATCTTCACTTGGTAAGTTTGTTATGACGAATTTTATACAGTGACACTCAAATGAAATTACAAACATGACAAAAATCTATAAAAACAACAAGAGACCTCGAATTGTTATTTTATATTTAGAGCGCAAGATTTATGTTTTTTGGCTACAGCAACTATCTTACAACTTAATGAAAAGATTTTATCAACTTTGTACAAAAAAAAATTCTGAAGTCTTTATTTTTAATTATATACAGTTTAAGTGGATATGCTTAAAAAGCAAGAACCCAAAATAATGTCAATAAGCAATAAGCATTGTCAAACCTATGAGCTGGCAGCTGACACAATGAGCAACTGGTCTTTTCGCTGTCTCCTCGTTGCATGACACATAACAGTTTATGGCCGGAATGGCCCGTTTCGATGAGTCCGATCCCTATTCGGTGATTTTTTCAATTTTTTTTTTAAATTATCGGGTACCGTAGCCTAATTATCATTGCCGTTTTAGGGTTAGGAGTTAGGGGTTAGAGGTTAGGAACTGACCGAATCGGACTCACCGAATAGTAGCAGACCCGTTTATGGCATATCTCTTATTCTTATGTTTGTGTTATATTAAAAGTAAACTGATTCTGATTCTAACATTAGTGTACAATACTGTCAATACTAACATTCGTGATGCCAGTTTTTTAATAGGAACATCCAAACACATTAATATACCCATACCTTGTTTTTAATGCTGATATCAGCATGATTATTCACTAAAACTTTGACAACAAGAAAATGCTCTTCAACAACAGCCCAGTGCAAAGCTGTCATTTGTAACTGCAATAAAAGAGACATTGAAGACAATAGGAAAGTTTTGAAGACCTGGTGAAGGAAGGTATCACAAAAACGTAAGGTAAAAAAAAAGATGATTAACACATCAGTTAAATAATAATTCACGACCTTTAATTGCAATAAACAATTAAACATATACTTACCATGTCCAGAGCATCAATATCAGCACCTAGTTTGACAAAAATACCAACAATTTCATGATGGCCATACTGAGCAGCAAAGTGCAGAGGTGTTTTGTCAGCTTTCGTTCTTCCTTCCCAAGACATGCCAGCACGGGCGAGAATCTGTGTGGTGCTGACATGGCCATTCATACAAGAGAAGTGCAATGGGGACATACCCAACTGAAACGAAATATGTCTCATGATTTAAGGAAAATGCTTTATATCTTCAGCAAGCCGGTTTGGCATATTATTGTTCTAATAAAGTAATTAAAACATTTTTAAAATGGCCATTGAAACATATTTCAAAGACAACAGAAACATCTTACATCAATATCTTTGAAAAAAAACTTACGATACTGATGGAATTAGAGGCTGGCTAGTATAACTTGCGTGAATGCCAGTGTACAAGCATTACATTACACAAAACATTTATTCAAATAAACGATTTTTTAACACTACTACAGTATCTTAAAGAAGAAAGCAACTTGATTGTGCAATAACTCTAGTTTATCATCAATAGTTTAAACTAAAATATTAGTCAATTATTAGTTAATGTTTCAATGTTGATTGTTGACGTAGACATGGTTATAAGGTAATTTTATACTTGAGAATCAAAAATTAAAACAGTTTCTTTTTTAAGAATTCACTGGCAAAATTTGGAAGCATAGTTTAGCTTTCAAACTGATTGAGACACACAAATCCAAACATTACCCCATTGGTGATAAAAGCAGCTCCCTGGGACAACAAAGAACGGACCTCTTCATCATTTCCATTTTTTGATGCTTCTATAAGCTGCTTGCCTAGTGGGTTGGAAGAAGTTTGCTGGAAAAGATCATGCTTGAAAACAAATTAAGCAACAAATGCATCAGAAAATTTAATTATTCCTGTGCCACACAATGGGGATGCTCAAAACACCAAAAGTTGATGAGCTAAAATAAGAAAGTCACAGTAGGTCTCCCTTTTATGTCCTGTAGTTGTAAAAGCACTTAGAATTAATTAAACAATGTATATGAAGGAATTGTATTACAATTGCTTAGCTTGTATTGCAATTGGATTGTATTGCAATTGCTTAGCAACATGCTGCTTCAGACTCTAAATTGCATAGAAATAGTCAAGAACGTTGCTTGATGTCAAATAAAAACTACTCACCACTGCCATTATACCGACATGACAATCGCTTCAAAATTCTTCATTCATATCAATTCAAAGCAATCATAATTAGTAAGAGCTATGTTAGACAGTTTGGAATTCTGCACTATTCAGTATTCAAATATGAAAAAAAAAAACAGTGCAATAAAACCATTCTATTAATGAATCATTCCAACACTAATAAATACATCATTGACATGATAGATTCAAACAAATATTACTGTAGTCACCATTCTTTATTCCTTTTTAGCTTCATTATTCTGTTTGTAATTGTTTCAATATTAATGCAAAAACAGCACCATCAGAAGTTGCAAAAGTTAAAATTAACTTTTAGATACCACAGCCATTTAATAATACCGTACCTCATACCCAAGTCAGGCAATACAGTCTTCGAAATTAGCGTCGGCAGTTGTCGAGTTTGTGCCGACGCAGATGCATGAATGGCGCAATAGCGTCGGCAATAAAAATGCCGATGCCACAGGAGCGCTTGTAAGAACCACAAGATTAAAAAAAACAAAAAAACACGAGAGTAGGATGTTGATTAAATCTTACTATTGCTGGATGTTTTATTTGGGTTATTGCCTACTTTGCCAGCGCTTAGATACTTGCCCAGCTGGGAGAATTGAATCTTTTATAGAAATATCACCCTATTTGCATTGATTTAACACCAGTGGACGTCAAATTATTGTATATAAGCATCTACTC
This sequence comes from Aplidium turbinatum, assembly GCF_918807975.1. Classification (NCBI taxonomy): domain Eukaryota; kingdom Metazoa; phylum Chordata; class Ascidiacea; order Aplousobranchia; family Polyclinidae; genus Aplidium; species Aplidium turbinatum. The sequence continues at coordinate 15,024,030 of NC_137480.1, read as the reverse complement.
CTTATTGCGCCTCGCTTTCCGTTACCGGTATCTAGTCTAGCTGATACAGCATCTGATGACACCGCTTCTGACTAGTTCTTTATCAAACAGACTTTGTTTTGCTCGCAGTATCCCAATTGTGCCGAAATCATGTTAGCTTCTACGTAAATCGAGGCAATCTTCTCGCTGGGAAATATTAATTTGTTACCACTACCTGGTTGAGCAATTAACGTTATTTTTTAATAATTCAACGTCGCTAGATGTTGAATTAATGTAAAACAAACTTAAATTTCTTATTGGGCATTGTTATTAAGCAATATAACCCGCCGGGAAAAATTCAATCAATTTGTGCTGACTTGAACGTTGAATCAACCCAAAATTAACTTACTTTCTCCCCTCTTGAGTAATTTAACGTGAATTACCGTAACAGTGTGCGTATGGCATTGCTCGCTTTATCCCTACTTTTGGTATTATTACATCACAACAAGACACTTTGTCAATATCACTATCATCAGCCAATGTTGAAGCCTTTTCCACACACCTCGCGGTCCATTGGGTTGGTAGAGATAAATAAATACATAAAACAAATATAAAGTACATTTAGACTACAGTTCAAAATCAAATTTACATCAACCTCCAGTCATTATTATAAAATTGCACATTGACAAGGCTTGTGTACTGTATATATGTGGCTATGGAAAATACAAACTAAAACCAGGGTTGCCAGACTGAAAATTGCAAAAAAGGATCAATCGAAGCTACAGAACAGTGGCATGCTAGGCTAACTGCAATTTGCATTTCTGCTGTTTTTGTCTTTTCACTTTCTTTAGGAGCACCGGTAAACGATAGCTTACTCTGTAAATTAATTATCTGGGGTTCTTTTTTGTGTTTCTAGAATTTTTCACAACTCAAAGCTCGCAATTTAAGCATTTTCCGGTCTACCTGCAGCTTTCTTCACCCAAAAGTACGTTTTATCCTAATTGAAATTATACCTACGGCCAGGGGTGCCAGAAGCAAAAGCCTGAGAATGGGGGGGCAATGGTGCCCTTTTGAGGTCATGTAAGCTACTGCAAATTTTGCAATATAGCAATTTCTGCTTTACTTTATTCGGAATGGCCCGTTTCGGCTAGTCCGATTGGGCTAGTCCGATTCGGCTAGTCCGATTCGGCTAGTCCAATTCGGCTATTACCCTTTTCGGCTACAGCCCGATTCGGCTAGTCCGATTGGGCTAGTTCCCAATTTGGCTGCAGTCTATATCGGTTAGTTCGTATTCAGCAATTTTTTGAAAATCAAACGATAATCCTTCTGTAATCCAACAAAATCCTTCTGTAAATCCAATGACGTCTTCTGTTTATTTAGAAAATTTAATATTTACAAGAAAAACAAATTGAAATGAAATTTAGCAAAAAATGGTTGAACTATTAAATTGAACTGTTTGCTCAATTTATTTTTGAACTGTTAATGTTTGCTCAGATAAAATTGACATGCATCCTGCGTCGCCGTCTACATGTAAACTTTGAACAGTGGTTCTCAACCGGGGGTCCACGGACCCCAAGGGGTCCGTGAAGCGATTTCCGGGGGTCCGCAAAAGTTTCCAAGTTTTCAACATGACGGATAAATTAAAAAATTTAAAAATTGTTTGTGCTTTGTTTATGTATTAGCCTACAGTGATTCTTAAACTGTAAGTCGCAACACACTGGTGCGTCGTTTGAAATTACAAAGGACATTGCACAAAGGTTTGGTTTCTTAACTAAAATATCATATAAATTACTTAAACCTTTTAATAAGGCTATGTTGGCTATGTTCAACTAAATTCTTTTAAGACAACAGATTGTTGATCAATGATTAATTTAGAAATACAAACGTTAGTCAGCAGTCTATCACCACTCACAGTTTTGCAATGACTGTGACTATAACGAATTAATATTGATTTCAAATGAAAAAAGGGAGAAATTCTTTGTAACAGTTGCAAGTATTCTATTAACTTTTGATAAAAGTTATAGAAAAACATCAAATGAGCATATAGCTTACCGATGTTTGATCCTGTGTGCCAACATATAGCGCATAAGTCATAACAAAATTTCGTCAATCTCATCAATCGTCAAGTGCGTTGCGAATTCAGCAAATTCTTTTAAGTGTGTTGCTTTGAAACTTATGTAACATATGATTCCATAAGAAAACGCGATATACCAAAATTTCAAATTGAAATTTTTAGGGGTCCGCGACCGCTTCGAAGACACCAAAAGGGGTCCACCAAGACAAAAAGGTTGAGAACCACTGACTTAGAATATATTAGAATCCTCAACTATTACAAAATTCTAAACCCAACGACGCCTTTTGTTTATTTAGAGATTTTGTATTTTATTCCACAATTTATCGTTTCTTTTGCCTTTGAGTGCCTTCCCAGACGGCAAAATCCTTCATTTTTACAACGATTCAACGTCTGCAGACGTTAAATCAATGTAAAAATGGCGGATCTTACTGTCTGGGTGAACAGTGCGATAAATTAAAGCCTTTGGTTGCGTCATAATGAATTGCGTAATTACCACTCCTAATTACGCGCGCCGGTATTTAAAAGAGAATAGCGGAAAAAAAGTGGAAAGTTGTTTACCACAGAAATGCATGTCACCGCACAATAACGAAATTCTGGAAAACCTTTTCGAATGCGTTGATTAATGATTTTAATTGGGAAAGAAAGCCAGAAAGTAGACATTTTTTTATTCAGGTTAAAGTGAAACCACTCTACGTTGGACTAAAGCGCAAAGTAACTATCAAGTTGCCTTGCAAAGCGGAAGATCAAAGTTCGCAATACCGGTTGTAAAGTTGATTTTTTCCCAAAAATTAGGTTGTTGAAATCAATGCTTAATTACTCGTAACTTTCACGTGATATAGGCCTAATTTTTTTTTGTAGTCAGAGTGTAAAGATGGAGGTTTGATATTATCGAATTGAATCGCCGGTTAATACTTACTGCCAGTTAGTACTCTAAATTGATGGACCGCGTATTATCATAAAAAACTGTCGTCCGCTCATTTGCCAGTTTGACTATACTATTATGGTAATATATGACTTTGTTTTAGAGCATCAAATTTATGCTATCTCCGTAATTAATAACTCGTATGTAAGTTTTTACATGTATTTTGAACAATTACACACTCGAACAACTAACAAAACACTTCTATTTATATATCTCATTAACCTCTATTGTTAATAATGAAAAATGTTGTTTTGATGTAAAAAACATATTTTGAACTAACCCAGACAACAAAATTCGTCATTTTTTATTTTTAAAAATGACGGATTTTGCCGTCTGGGAAGGCACTCAAAGGTAAACACTGGATAAAATGCAAGAATGCATAAGAAACGATATTGTAGAATAAAATATAAAATTCTCTAAATAAACAGAAGGCGTCGTTGGATTTACAGAAGGATTTTGTTGGATTACAGAAGGATTTTGTTGGATTACAGAAGGATTATCGTTTGATTTTCAAAAAATTGCCGAATAGGGAACTAACTGATAAAGACTGTAGCCAAATAGGGAACTAGCCCAATCGGACTAGCCGAATCGGGCTGTAGCCGAAAAAGGAAATAGCCGAATCGGACTAGCCCTATCGGACTAGCCGAATAGTAGCAGACCCTACTTTATTAGCCTAATTATAATCTTTCATTTTAGCCTTAAAATAATATTTACGACACAAAATTCTGTATCACAGTAGGTTGCATCATTATAAGATAGCATGATGCCCTTCCGAACCATTGTTCTTTGTATACCAGACACTTGTATCATCACGGTACTCGATAGTCGATAATGAGCTGATAGATGAACATTATCGCTATATCTTATCTTAAAAAAAAGGCCTTTCAGCCACAAAAGTGCCCTTTTTTCATAGTCATTCCGGGTACCAGCGCCCCTGCCCCATTTTAAAAGGGTTAGGGTGTTTCCGCAAACAAACAAACTGAAAAGATCGAGAGAAAAAAATAGAACAAAGCCGAAGGCGCTGATCGCAGTTTCCGTTTTTCCGCAGTTTTGCAAACAATTTAAAATTTCTGGTAATGATCCTAAGAGTTTGCTAAAGTCGCTGATCGCAGTTTCCGCATACATTTTAAAAGGGCAGTGGCTATTTGACCGGCTCCGGTCTTTGAATCTGAAACACTATTTGACCGGTCATGACGTCACTACATAAGCGCTTTTTACTTTTGCTCTTTCTAAGCAACAGACGAGAAGCGCCGATATAAGTTCTAACTTCAACACGTATTCTTCAACTCAGTCCGTGGCGCGTGCGATACGTTTCCGGCTGCCAATCTAGAGGGGATGAGTTCGATACTATCCGGAAGCATTCTTTTTTTTTATCTAAATTTTGACCCGAAGCGCATTTTTGTGGTTAATTTTTAATTTGAGTAGCCTACAGCCCATTTTTTATGTCTTTTCAAATGTGAGTAATAATGTTAGAGTTTTTTTAATTTGCTGGAATTTGAGAATTTCTCTTGGTAATTTTCCGATCGTCATAAGTGAACGTGTGTTGCCGAACGACCCTACATTTTTCTCTCAAGTTAGTTATATACAATACTTCTTTAAAAAATGGTTTTACCATTATCATTTCTTTTAAAAGAAGTATTGTATATAACTAACTTGAGAACTATACTTGAGAACTATTAACTAACTTGGACTGTAGGCTACTCAAATTAAAAATTGACCACATAAGTGCGCTTCAGGTCAAAATTTAGATAAAAAAAAAATGAAAAAAGAATGCTTCCGGATAGTATCGAACTCATCCCCTCTAGATTAGCAGCCGGAGACGAACCCTACGCGCCACGGACTGAGTTAAAGAATACGTGTTGAATTTAGAACTTATGTCGGCGCTTCTCGTCTTTTGCTTTGAAAAATAAAAATAAAAAAGTGCTTATGCAGTGACGTCATGACCGGTCAAATAGTGTTTCAGATTCAAAGACCGGAGCCGGTCAAATAGCCACTGCCTTTTAAAAGGGTTAGAGCTGATTGGAGTTTCCGCAAACATTTTAAAATTTCTGGTAATGATCCTAAGAGTTTTTGTTTGTTTGCGGAAATTGCAATCAGCGACTTCGGCTTTTTTAGTTTTTTTTCTCGATCTTTTCAATGTACGAACTGACAGTACGAATTGTTCATGGTACGAATTACGGTAGGTTGCATCCAATATTAAGTACCGTAATGAATAATATAACAAAGTTTGATGCTTTATTGAGGAAAAACATGTTTTTGTTCATTAACCGTTGCATACACTCCTCAAATCGCTTCATATTAGACCTTATGTCATCTGATTGTTGTTATCGTTCTGAATACTTTCAACTCTTCCACGCTCATCGCATGTAAATTTGTAACAGTAGATATTTAGTGAGCTCTTAAACTGACGACATCCAAAGTGGCTCTATGTGACCTTTGTGCATTTGCAGTTTGTGTATTATTTCGTTTTGTTTTGGATATGGACAGCTTTGTCTGACGCAAATAAATAATAATAATAATAAAAGTTTAGCTGAAGTACAGATCTACCAAAGTATAGGCCGAAGACAAATGTGCTAATATATATAGTTTTTTTGCCATTATTCATATCAAATAAAACCTGTTACGGTCCTATGACTATTTGCTATCATTTTTTATGTCATGGCACCACAGCGGGCTGCTAACGTGCCATGCCTCTCTCTAGCACACCTATTACCTAAGCATTTTTTCGGAGCTGGTATACAAGTCCCCTTGGCAACTCATGACAAAGAGGAATTGACCAAAACATGTGGATGGAAGTGTGTGAACAGTAAGCAAAGGTAAAATAGTTTCACCCTATATGTTTGGTTGAGTCCTGTCTTTGTCATGAGTTACCCGTACCAAGGGGGGGGGACTTGTGACCAGCTCCCATTTTTCTTGCAGTTTTCACAGAAAATCTAAGCAAATTGATTGTGGTAATCAGAAAATTTAAAAAAGGCCAAAAAAAATCCAAAAGGCCAAACAAAAATTTGTCGGCCAAACCACTTTAAAAAAGGCCAAATTTGACATATTTGGCCGTAGAAAGGCCAATCTGGAGTCTGAAACTGAAGTCTAAAAAAGTAAAACAGTTTTACTTTTTTTTTTTCGAGTTACTCGATTTGAAGTCTTAATGTTACGTGTTGCCATTTCAAAATTGAAAAAGCTTTCTATGAATACTAAAAAGTTTGGGTGTTCATCAGGACAATTATCGTTTCTAGCACTAGTTGCAACGTTCATCTGATGAAATTGAAAGTAAAAGCAGCTATAAACAGGTTGGTTTATTGCTTCACTGACGTTTCGTGCACCATGACAATGCGCATCCTATTTCTCTGTGAGAATGCGGAGGCATGCCCCTTGGCAAGAACCACTGGTTTACACAGTTAGCATTCGTTTTATGATTTTCGTTCTTTATTCATTTGATCCTGATAATAAGCATGTCAGTTGCTCTTAGTAAGTTGTTATCGGTGGTCCTATTTTTAGTGGGCCTGGGGCTGCAGCGGCTGTTGCAGTGCAGCCCCGCCTTAATCCGGCCCTGACTTGCTCAAATGTGATGACGAGAAGTGGTTTTATCCAGTGGCGGTTGGTGAGTTATGAAAGTGGGGCGCTGCGGACGGGCGCAGCGCGGCCACTTTTCGTTGAAAGGTGATAAACAGCGGAAGATCTGAAGGGTCTCCTCCAAAATTTTTTGAAAAATTACATTTAATTTAGTGCATTCTGAGCGTATTTTCAGAAAATTGAAAAGTTTGTTGAAAATGACCTAATTGTGACAGCATTCATTTTCACAGTGAAATAGTCGGCATACATAAAAAATACAGTAGGCTACGTTGTTTCTGTCTTTGGTTAGCCACTAAAGTTGTTCAACATTTGAGCTAATTAATTTTCGTTCTGTTCATAGTTAATTAACTATATTCTGTTAAGCCATGTAGGCTAATCAGCGAGGATTTCGGTGAGCATTAAAATGAAATTCGGACATTTTTTGGACAAATAGCCTAATCAAACTATGTTTTATTTATGGTCCAGAAATTCACTGATGAGACAGAAAATTAAACATTTGCAGTTGGCACAAAATGTTAGAAAAATTTGTAAGCTGTCGGATACTTGGATACAGCATATGAAATTAGCCGTATTTCATAGCAACTGTCCATACAAATCTTAAATATGATGATGTTCGCCCTTCGTTTCCGAAGATGGCCAATGAGACTGAGATCAAGTTTCTTTTTTTTTTTTTTTTTTTTTTTTTTTTTAGTGTTGACTTTGGTCAGTGTAGGCTACATGAGTGCGGAGATGGCTGATGAGGCCTATCTGTGCGGTGAAACTTCTGCTGCAGGATGGACATTGGAAGGATGGTTGGCTAGGGCCAGGGTTGTTTGAGGCTCGGGCCTTGCGATGTTCTCGTTTTCTGACAGCAGATAGCGTACGGTGTTTCTCAGCTGATTCTGCGCCTTTATAAATAAGACTGCGCCATGTTGGTCGTTCTGCGGCTAAGTCTTCCCACGAATCTACGTCGATGGCGAATTCTTTCATGGAAGCTTTTAAAGTGTCCTTAAAGCGTTTTCTTTGACCACCTACATGACGTTTGCCGTTAATCAGTTCTCCGTAGACAGGGCCTTTTACAGGATTTCACGGGCCCGGTACCAATTTATTTTCGGGCCCCCTTTATCGACAAAGTTATGAATATAAAGGTTATGTAGCTAAAAATTTTCATTGATGTCGTTTAAGCATGGTCATTTAACAAATCTTGCACAATCTTAAAATTTCTTGAACCGCAAAACTTACTATCTCTATCTAGTGGTTGCTTTCTTAAACTTTTATTTGTCACATGGCGCTAGGGTATTACTTCCTGATTCCATTGATGTTTCACTGGTCATTCTAGGCTCACCAGAAGAGAATTTACTGCACTGCAGACAGTCAGAAAATTTTCAATTTGATTTGGAAAAAGTGTTTGGGCCTAGGATTAGGTCAAATATTTGCTGATTGCTGCAATCGAAAAGCGGTTTTGGTTTAATTTTTAGTGCAGACATATGGATAATAATCTTCTTACCTGTGCCATTTCAGTTTTTGAGTTTGAACAAATATTAGCCTGTTTATTTTGAAATTCGTGTTTCTGGTAATATTCGTGATTAGGGAAATCACTATAGGCTACTAGACTAAATTCTTATTTTACTGTTTAGTGGCAGAAGTGGCTATTTTACCACCAGAAAGCTGAAGTGGGCCCGGTACCCAGAAAAGGGGCCCGGTCCTTTGCCATCTGACGGCTGAAAGGGCTGTTTTAACCTCTGATGGCAATTCCTTTAGATCTGATTATATTAAGATCTTGATAATGTTTGAAGTCGCTGGGAAATTTTTAAATCCGGGCCCCTTAAATATTCTGGGCCCGGGTCCAAAAGTACCACCTAGACCCCCCTGTCCGTAGAGCAGTTGTTTAGGAATGCGGTGGTTCGGCATCCGGTGGACATGGCCAGCCCATCTTATTTGTGCCTTTTTTACGAGGGTAAGAGTGCTGGGCATGTTTGCTTTACTGAGAACTTCGGTGTCTGGGACTTTGTCCTGCCATCGAATCTTGAGGAGCTTTCGGAGGCAGGAGAGGTGGAAGTGGTTCACCTGCCTTTCGTGTCTCCTATAAAGAGTCGAGGCCTCACATGCATACAGAAGGGTCGTCAGAATAACTGCTTTGTAAACTTTTAGCTTTGTGGGCAGCTTGATTCCCCGCCTCTCCCATACGTTAGACCTCAATCTACCGAAGGCGATAGATGCTTTGGCGATTCTGTTGTTGATTTCCAGGTCAATGGTGGCTGTGTTAGAAAGAGTACTACCGAGATACTTGAAACTTTGACATGCATATATATCTTAAATATACAGTATCAGCTAAAGCTATGTGGGCTAATAAAGCTATAGCCTAAATATATGTTTTTAGTTATTTTTGTAACATTTTCTTTTTTTGTTTTCCCTTTGCATCTTCAATTTTTCTTAAGGTGTTGCGACCGTGCCAAATTTTTTCAACTCAATAACTTACTTCGGTCACAAGCACGTTTTAACGTTTTGTCGCTTCTACTTTTTTTTCGACCTTTGCTATGTTGACGTGTATTGTTTTTGATATGATGGTCAGAAATAAAAACAACTGAACTTATCTTTTAGTCCGAATCTTAAATTATCTGGCGACCTTCCTTCCGTACTGTTAAGCTTGATCTGTGTGTTGGAGCTGTTTTGAAATTTGAAACTGCTCCAAAGCCGCTTGGAGTTATCATTGCAAGACGCATGGGTTATCTGAGCTGTAGAAATTTTTGCCCATAAAGTCTACACTAGACAGAATCAAAGCAAATAAACTGGAAGTCATGTGACAACGAGGTAGTTTCTCTAATTTCGTTTCCAGTCAAGAAAGCGAACAAGTTTGAAAGGTCAACAAAGCTAAACAAATTAACAAAAATAATAAAAAGTCACGACATTTAGACTGCAACATTTCTCATAGTGACCAGAACGAAGCAAAAACACAGGTGGTGCTGCAGCGCCGTTAAACGAGCCGCCACTGGTTTTATCAGCGTCCGAGTGTTGCTGTTTTCATCGCATTATTTACCGCGCGTTTTTTAGGCCGTTCGCACAGAATTATTCAGCCAGAATGACAGTGGTCTACCGAACCGGGAGCACATCTTTAGTGCAAAGTTTTGTTAAAATCCTTCTGAACGGATATTACTTGCAAGCATACGAGACAGAACTAAATTCTCTGTTTTCCTTTGACACTCATTTTATTCACACAATTACTTTACTTTACTAGATTGCTAGCAACACCAGAGAAAAAATTAACGCAAGTCACCAATTGTAAAAAGAAATTCTTACACACAAAAAACGAAATCTCTCAATTGACCAAAAAAATGTTACAAATTTAAAAAAGTTTTCAGCTTTATTCAGGTGCACCAAAAATAGTAAAATTATTGCTCTTGTTGGGGCCTGTGGTCTATTCATTGATGTTTGTACCCTTTTAAAAATTCGAGCTGTATTGAACAAATACATTTGATACTATCATGCCAACAATGAAATAGACACACAACGCTTAGAAAAACCCTATACAAACATTTTGCCAAAAAAGAATCAATTGGTTTAAGACACAATCGGTGAAATATGTTGTCAAATACAAGGCCACGATGGTGAATTTTGATAAAATACGCGATTTAGGTATTAAAGAGACTTTACAAACAAAATTGAAAGGATGAATTTATTGAAAATGATATGAATTTTATTTAATTTCAGAATAAATTAACTAAGGCGTGCACCTCTGTTGTTGGACTTAAATACTGTGGATTGAAGCTAAAATGACTTGTGGTTCAAAGTCACATACGAAACTCCGTAATTAAGTTATATCAATAAAACTTTGTTTCAAAGAAGTCATTAATTTCCGAGTACATGATAATAATTAATATTTTGAACTGTTATGTACAAATAGTTGGTCAGAGATCCATATTTCACAAAAGCTTACTTTGTGCTCAATAATGTGAATAAACAAAACATTCAAATTGAACAGCCGAAATTTAACATTGACATCACAGGTATCGGCTAAGAAAAATAAATTTTCAATTAGGTGGGTGGAGAAACATATAAATGCTTTTGCATTCAAAATTGGTTGTCAAAATAATGCACTGCCTACATAATAGTATGTTTCTTCTGTGATGCTGTACAGCGATGGAGGTATTATAAGCCCAAATCAGTTGACGAGGTCCGAAACGACTGAGCAAACATAAATGGATTTAATCGAATCGAAAGTTGATGCAAAGACATTCTGGGTATTTTCTGACAACAGCAAATCATTGGATCTTCCAACAGAAAACCCACTTCACATGGTGATTGTAGTGTTGTTTGCAACGGCAGACAGTTGCATTCTAGCCATTATTATGCCTCACAAACCAGTGACAAAGAACAGAAATAGCATAGTTGGTAGAGTATTGCCATTCACGAGTATGGAAGATAAGTTTTTAAGATAAGGTTAGTTTTTTTTTTAAAAAGTCGTGGTTGGAAACCCCGAACATATATGCTATCCCTGTTCTTTACCATTCGCTCCCGAGACACATAAAATACAACCATCGACTGTTGAAGCAATCACGCATGTGATGTGAGTGGTGAAACATGTCACGTAAACGAGACTGCGTTTACAACCGCGGCTTAAAGGAGTAGGTAGCTCGACAAGGTAAGTGTGACCAGACCGAGATGCCAGGAATAACAATAGAACGAGCTGAGCTGTAAAGTCATCCATTGATGTTGATGTTTACTGCAGCTTGGTCAGATGTTTGACTGACGAAGACCTGATTTACCTGCAAAAAATGAAATTGATTGAAATGTGGAAAACAATTTCTTTTTGTCATCAAAAGTTTCTTTTCACATTCCCTATTTCATTTAGTGATTCAATTTCAAGTTCCCGAATCGCCTCAATTCCAGAACAATATTATTTATATGATAGTAAAAAACCTCCGTGCAACACATGGACCAATGATTCTATATTCCACGATGAAACAAACGTCTAAAACCAATTGCAGTGCCACATCAACAAATCTTATTCACGAACTCACAGTAATAGCCTGCGGGACTTGTCTTCGTTCCTCCAAAAGGCTCATGAGCACTTGAGATTGTTGACGGCGCTAAAAATAGTCAAAGTATTATAAACCTCAATTTTTTTGTGATAAACAAAAATACGTATTTAACCAGCAGAGCTCTGAGAGTTTTTTTTTTATGTAGTACAGTAGTACACTTTAAGAGTTCACTGCTACCGTTCATTGAGTTACGACCAAATAGTTGCAACATGTTTTTTGTTTGTCGTATCCAGGCTTGCACCCAGTGGTTGAAGATTTAGATTAAGTGGACGGGAAGGCAAGGAAGCCAATCTTCGTATCCACCTTCAGGCATGCCTTTAAGTGTCCTGCCAGAAACACAGCCGCATGCTCTTGAGCGGTGTCGAACCGGCGCCCTTTCGATTGCCTTTCCAGAGCCCTCACCACTCGGCTATGCAGTTGCAACATCTTTTAACTTTATGAAATCGTATAAAGTGACAGAACGATGGTCAGCTATTCGGTGACAGTGAGTGGGGAGGGGGGATAACGGAGCGATTTGATTTGATCGTCCTGGATTGTAGGTGATTAGCCATTCCAAAATGGAGTGTGATAAATGCAATGGCACCTTCACTAGACAATAACAAAATAAACAAAAACGCGATAAAGTTGTTTTCTCACATTTTGCCCTTGTGCTTCGTTAACTCTTCCAGCAGCATCCGCAAGAGCCATGTTGGCAGTCATCTCTTCGTTGAGCGCTTCAACAGCATCATCTCTCCATTGCTCAGCCAGTGCCTGAGCAGCTCTTGCTTGAAGAACTTGTCTTTGACACCTAGTAAGCATGGCGAGATCTTCTCCAAGTCTTTGGGAGTATCCATCGATGTATCTCTACAAAAGATTAGCTTCGATTAAGCTTATTCAAATAAAGTGGTGACTGGCTTCTAGTTAATGCTTCAACGGGTAAAACATTGCGTGGTGAACATACATAGTATTACATAGCCTATAATAAAAAGAATTAGCTCTTTTATAAAAAACAAATTTTGAAAACCAAAATTTTGTTCAAATTATGTTACTTTCCTTAAGCTATAAATTCACGGCCACAAAGTCCGACCGGAAAATATTTCTAAACAACCGTAAAATTAAAAAGAATATTTCGTTAACTATGTAAGCCTAACACACAACAAAACACTGGTATATATACTTCTTGATAACTCCTTTCAGCCTGCTCATTTATTATAAGCATTTGCTGGGTGCGGTCATCCAACTGTTCTCGAAGAATTTGACTTTCGTTTGTCTGTTCCGCCAATTGAGTTTCGGTGCGGCTAAGTGCATTCGTCTTTTCCGCCAATTGAGCTTCAGTGCGGCTAAGTGCATTCGCCTTTTCCGTCAATTGAACTTCGGTGCGGCTAAGTGCATTCGTCTTTTCCGCCAATTGAGCTTCGGCGCGGTTAAGTGCATTCGTCTTTTCCGCCAATTGAGCTTCAGTGCGGCTAAGTGCATTCTCCTTTTCCGTCAATTGAACTTCGGTGCGGCGAAGTGCATCGGCCTGTTCCTGTAACTGAGATTCAAGTCTACGAAAGTCCTCTGAGCAACTTTCCAACCCCGCTCGAATAGTTTCTTCAGCCTTGGTAGCTTGCTTTCGTGATTCTTTCGCGTCAGAAAGTGCTTCTGTCAGATCCTGCTTAAGCTTGGTGTTGTCCTCTTGAAGCTCTTTAATGGTATCCTGCGTCTAAAAAAATACAGTCATTGAATTTTAACAGGGTTTCTTTCTTTGAATATCATTAACAAAATACTAATAGATCTTTAGCAGAGCTCACTTTGTAGAACCATATACATTTGCAACTAAGCTACACAACCAGGTTCAACATACTGTAGCTATTGAAATTCACATAATATAAATAAAACAAGAGAAGGGTTTTGGAACAATACATTGAAGCAACTGCTTACTTTTTGCGCTCGGAAACGTTCTACTAGGGCTTTTAAGTCAGAAACTTCCAGTTTGAGTTTTTCTTCATTTTCCTTGAAACACTTTCTTTCTTTCTCAAATCCTTTAATTAGCTGAAGAACACAGCAGTAGTAAGTAGTATGTCGTCAAAATCACTCACAACAAATCAATGAGCTTGAAAAATGCAGTGGACATGAAAAGCGCAAGTGCAAAATGCTCTCGCTACAAGATATCTTTTCTTAGTCATCAATGTATTCAAAACAAAGCTTAGCCAAATAGACTAAAAAATCACAGATTAAATTATATAGTGCTGTCACCATAGTCAATTTGCTAATACCGATAAAATTTCAAACAGTGTCAATACGTGTATTGCATAGACCAGTAGTCCAGTAGTGTGCCGTCGGTAAATATGAAGTAGAAAAGCTCTCGAACATTGGTCAGACTCTCTCGCTACCGCTAGTCGGCAACGCAGTCAGCATTGTGCAATGTGCATTTAATGATGGCTATCCCTCCTCTTCGAGGATGATGGCTTAAATAGGCTTATTCCCACTTCAAATGGGGTCGCCGGTGCAGATTGCAGTACTTCACATCACTCTGTCAGCAGCATCTTCCTCCTTCACTCGCACTATTTCCATATCTTCTGTCACACATCCTCTCCATCTTCTTTTCGGCCTTACTCGGTTTCACTCGCCTTACTCAGCTTTCCCCTTCAGCTTCTCTGGCGCATTTCTGTCACTTTTTTTCTTTTAAAAAAGATAAAGTTTGTAGACTCGCAAATCTTTGCTGCAACAGTCTTTATTCTTTACAAAGATGGGCACAGAAGGTGTGCACTTTCAAATGTCGACTCTCTGGGTGTGCGCTTGACCAACGCATGCTAAAGAGTGCTCTCCATTCAGCGGCACCTAATAGAATAGATGGAATACTTCCCCGGCAACAACACTTTTAACAATCGGAAACTTTATTTTGTCAATCTCTGTAATCAACCCTGCGTCAAAAGCCTCTACCCTACAGCTACATATATGCGAAACTACCAGGAATAACCCATCAAGGTTTGTCAGTCCGAGGATAAAGATTTAAAACCAATCAACCAAAGAAATATTCAAGCAAGTTACGCAGTGTCAAAGCAGACAGCAGAAAATGTGTAGAATGAAGATTTACAAAAGAATGAGCTTAATGACAATTGCAGAGGTCGCTTGTCCAGAGAAAAGCCGTTATTTTCAACCATCAGTTTCTCCAAGGACAGTTACAAGACAAATTGAAGATATCTCTGAAAATGTGAGGAAGTTTAAAGAACACAGAAGAAATGACTAACTCAAAGGAGCTAAAAAGACAATACGAGAATAAGTTTCATATTGAACAAATACGAGTTCAAATATTTAAAGTTAAGTTTGCATACTCTTATATTATTAAATGAGTATCCTTGCGCATGCAATACCGCTACTTCATTTAGCTGACGCAAAAGGTTGCGCAACTCTGGAATAGTTGGGCAACAATTGTTGGCGTCTAACCCTTGCAATACCGGGAAAAGGAGACGTTAAATCGTGGAGACAAGAGTGTCCACGTCTTTTAGGTACTTTGTTGTCAATTAGGGTGGAGTGAAAAATTTTTTTTCTCTCAAATCAAAAAAGAGGGGTTCTAAAAACTTGTCATTTGACCCAAAATCACCATTAAAACTGATTTTGGGGTGTGGCACTGTTTATTGGCCGTGCCACCCGACCCTAGGGGTCACGACGAGGTCAAATTTCATGAAATCCGCATAACTTTACAACCGTACATGCTAGAAACTTGAAATTGGTCTTAAAAGATTCAGAAGCTACATGTTTCTATCTGCTCTAAGAGCAATTTTAACCATAAATGCAACAGAAAATGATTTAAATGAAAAAAACTGATATTTTATCATTTCGCTCTCAACCATAATAAGTAGTAGGCCTACTGTGTGTGGATTGTGGAATCATCCATTTTAGAATCTATTACATAGAGGAACAACAACATAGACTATATTTAAAATCCATTCACAATCACAATCAATCCTGGAAGAGCACTATGTCATTGTTGGAGAACCAGGCGAGTATTATTTGACCCATGTCACACCTGAGGATGGGAAAGGAAGAAGAACTGCAAATACCGTCAATGATGCCATAAAGTACACTGAACTGGGCGACAAACTTGCAGTTGTAGGAACTGATGGCACGGCAGCAATGACCGGATCATACAATGGCTTAATCAGAGCATTGGAGGAGAAGGTAGAAGTACATCCATTGCAGTGGGTGATACTGATATGGCTTCTACACTGCAATGAACTGCCATTGCGACATGTGCTTGTTGCTATAGACGGGACAACACATAATACTTTCTAAGGAAAGATTGGATCAAAACTAAGTGGTTGCGTTTCGGATTGGCCAATTCAAAAATTCAAACCAATTTCAAACAAGAACTTTCCATTATTATTGCCCAATAAGGTTGTCGCTAACCTCAGCATAGACCAGCATTATGCTTACAGGATTTGTTGGGAAACTCTCCTTGGTCATGCGGATGATGATTTAGCAATGTTGGAGATAGGGCCAATTTTCCACTCGAGGTGGCTCACACTTGCATGCAGAATCCTGCGGTATTATACTTCAATATCAAAGCCGTCCGCAAACCGGCATACTTTGGCTGAATTTTGTTTAAAGGTATATATACTTCCACATGGTTTCAAATCAAGCACAAAGATAAAATATCTGATCGGCCAAAGACACTGTTCGATCTTGTCCAGAGTTGAATCGTCCAGTTCCCGTCCAAAAAAGTGAGGGGAATTTTGTTAAAGGTTGTGCAAAGAAATGCATTATTTGCACATCCGGAGAATATTTTGGTGGGACGGCAGTGAAGAAATTTGCAGAATTGCTGTGAACAAAATATTGGCGATGAGAGGATGTTTACAGCAACATGGAGTCAACATTTCACCGAATGACAACTTTGAAGGAGGTGACCTGGAACAATCAGATGAGAAGGCTGGTACAAATGTTAGTTCCAGTGTGCGTTGGTTTCTTGTTCCTAAAATCAACATCAAGGCGAAGGAGTATTACAAGCTTATCAATCTAAATGACCCTGGGATTTGTGAACCTCCACTGATCAAAGCTCTAAGTCGATCCCCACTTGAGGAGATTTGAGATAGTCCATTGAGCCTTCAGCATCCTTGCCACAATCAAAGAGTTAAACGGCACATAAAGTTGGTGACAGACGCATCATCCTCTGTAGCAAGGTATGACAGTTTGATCAGATAGAAAATTAAATCTAGACGTCTGATGAAACGCTTTGACACAGAGAAACAATTGCTTCATGAACATTGAACAGGCATAGAATACTGAGCAGTGACCATACAGAGTTACTTATTGTTGCTGTACCTTTGAGTTTCATACAATTTGGGTAGAGAGGTAACTCTTTTAAACCATAAACAGACATAACTCAGCAACAACATTACATTTAACATAATAAAAAAAATCAAAAAGCGAACGTTTTCCGCTAGTCATACAACCCTTTCAAGCCTATAAGAAAAATACATTTTAAAAGAAATGCTAAAGAATCATACAGTATCACAGCAAAAATAAGGTCAAATCTAAACATTTGAGAAACTGCCTCGCTCACACAAATTGATAACTTAAAATTACACAGCACAACGGGTCAAGTATTTGAGAGGTAAAATTAATTAATTGTTCAGAAAATTTTCTTTTCGCTTTTTGTTTTTTATAATGTTAAATGTAGTGTTGTTGCTGAGTTATGTCTGTTTATGGCTTTGAGTTTCAGTTCATCAACATGCCTGAAGTGTCAAATGGCTGTGTTCTATATTCTTGACTGGGCTATACATTCATTTACAACTTTGGGTCAAGAAATTTGTTTAATTCCCACTCTCCTATTTCTAAAAGTGCTTTTTTTGCATGCATTTCATCGACTCACAATGCTTGATGCTTGTTTAATACAAATATCAGTTTTCTTTTGATAAAACGTTTTCTGTTGCACTTAGGGTAAAAATTACTCTTAGAGCAGATAGAAACATGTAGCTTCTGAATCTTTTAAGACCAATTTCAAGTTTCTAGCATGTACGGTTGTAAAGTTATGCATATTTCATGAAGTTTGACCCCGTCGCGACCCATAGGGTCGGGTGGCACGGTCAATTAAAAGTGCCACACCCCAAAATCAATTTTAATGGTGATTTTGGGTCAAATGACAAGTTTTTAGAACCCCTCTTTTTTGATTTGAGAGAAAAAAAATTTTTCACTCCACCCTATTGTCAATCATATGTTTACAATCGAAGGGAAAAACGACCCAAAAAAATAGGCTAGTGTAGTTGTACGAAAGTAGGCTAGTGTAGTTGAATAGAAAAGAGCGTTCTTCTTGGCTGTCAGCACAAGGCTGCAGACCCACTAGAATAGCGAGCATTTGCGATTCGCTAACCATAACGGTGTAGCCTCCACGCTAGGTTTCATTTTTCTTACACAGTAAATCGTTTTTCGTTACACACAACAGCGTATTCATAACTTTGCAACACGCCACAACAGGTGAAAACTCTACAGTAGTTTCAAAACTGTCCTTAAACTTTTTTAGACTAAAGCGTTAAATTTACTAGAAAAATAATTCCTAGTAAAATTATGTTTGCTTTCGAAACGTGTGTCAATGAAAAGTGGAGTTTGCAACTTTCTTTGTGATGCAACTTTGCATTACACTACATTATACGACAAAAAAGATCTGAAAGCATTCATTTAACAGTTGACTTCCAAAAACTACAGATGCGTAAAACACTTGATGCAATCCCTGCAGCTGCAGGGATGTCTGAGGCTGCGTTTACATGATAGGCGAAATGAAAATGACCGAAATGAAATCTCAAAGGTGCATGAAAAAGGTTTTGTTCACATGCCATTTCATTGCGGCTGCTTTTGGTTTCGGGCGAAAGGATTACAGCCCCTACGCATGAGTGATTTTCGCGCCTGTAACTAGGCTACTGAGTACGATGAAAATAAAGCTGGTTGACATGCGTTGTACAATACAACATGCAATTCCAAAGTGTAACCACTACTGAAATAGCACATATGTACTTTCAAAATTCTTTTGCGTCAATAACATCACAAGTTCAGAGTAAATTCACTTGTGTTTTTCAAGAGTAGGCCAGCTTAATTTATGGACTGATTATATTGTTCTTTATTAGTAGGCTACATCAGTGCATGTCTTTTGCATCGCTCAAATGATTGCAGACAACATTAGCAACAAAGTCTTTTCAAAGTTATTGTGTTCAGTCATTAGGCTCATCATGAACATTAGTAGTTCTGTGACATATAAACAAAGTGGACGTGGCTAGGTTTACAACGAGTAAAACTTTAAGTACGGTACTCCTAGCTTAACTCTGACAACACCTGTGACAAAGTTTGGTTTTTGCTTTTTAATCACAACCAGCGCCGTAGAAATAGCTTCTTCGAAACAAAATACGTCTGACACTCAGACTTGAGAAAGGTAGCCTATGCATTAAATGGGTCTGCTACTATTCGGTGAGTCCGATTCGGTGAGTTCCTAACCTCTAACCCTAACCCCTAACCCTAAAACGGCAATGATAATTAGGCTACTAATTACCAACCCAATAATTTAAAAAAAAATTGAAAAAATCCCCCGTTAAGGGATCGGACTCACCAAAACGGGTCATTCCGACATTAAATAGGCTACACTAACAACAATGAAAAGCATTCAGTTAGCCAATCAATCAAGTTTATTTTGCCATCCAGTAGGTTACATAGTAGAATAGTACATAGGCTTGGCCACAGTGAAATTGCTAGTAGCCTATAGATTTTACAATAAGCAACAAGTTAGCAAATATAACATATCTTTCAACCACTGACTTAGAAGGATTGGTTGTATTACTGGTCCGCAATTGCTAATTGCTCACTTAAACAACCAGTCCCAGTTGAAAATATCTGTTGTTATGATTTCAAAAACATAAAGCTATTGCACTGATGTAATGCTCAAGTTCTCTCTTCCTATGCTACACTAAAAATAAATAGGCTATATACTCAAACAGACCAAAAACTACTAGGGCTAATCTCGTTGCTAGGATCTCATTGCGGTGTGTTTACATCACCCGCAACCGCTTCATTTCGGTTTCATTTCTGTTGAAACTACCAACATGAAATCCAGACCGCCACGCATCTCATTTCGGTCATCGCATGTCAACAGATTACGAGTCTGGCAGACAAACCGAAACGGAAAATTTTCATTTCTGGTGCAATGAAACGTCATGCAAACGTAGCCTGAAGATATCTTGTTTAGATATCCCTGAGTCCCTGAAACAGTCTCACATTAGTATTTATTATATCGTAATAAATACAACCGGCGCTTACCAATTCTAAATCTCGCTCTTTATTAGACGATTTGTTAAGCTCTTCGGTCAATCGCTTGATTTGATCTCGGTAAATCTCCACCAAAGGCGTCGGAGGACCAACATTTAATTCGCCATTCTGCACAAATAATAAAAATTTACACAACAATGAATAGATGTTGAATGTTAAAAAAAAACATTTGACTGAACTTCAGTTGATGAATTAAAACGATGATCAGATTTCAATCAGATCTTTCATCAATGAGGCACATCTGATTTGTTGAAAAAATAGAACATTAACGACTGACGCTAACATTCCACCACCAGTATAGACAAATAGTGTTGGTTGATTTATGACAAACTGGTCTGATCAACATTGAACATCATAGAATAATTGAATGAGAGCAATCACAAACTGTTGCAACTTGTAATAATAACCTTGGAACTTGAAACCTGCCACTAATGTTTAGTAGGGTGGTCCTTATTTTTCAATTTTGGAAAGTTTAATGTCTGACCCTGCTAAAATGTGCTACTAGGGACAAAAACACTGTGTGTGAAATATTTTTAAAAAAGATTGATGTTTAGAGGTTGCCCAAGACCAATGAAAAATCACCATACACCACCCCAATAGACGGAATGTTGTTCGGTTCATCATATTTAATTTACACCATTATTTTTCATAAATGAATTTCTAACAGTGCTTTCTTATTTTCTAAACAGATTGTTAAGCTAAGTAGAAAATAATGGCAAGTGTGTCTAAAAGTCGAAAAAAGGTGTACCTTCTAGATCAGTGGTTCTCAAACGGGGGTCCGTAAAGCGATTTCCGGGGGTCCGTGAAAGTTTCCCAGTTTTCAGCATGATTGATAAATTGCAAAATTTAAAAATTGTTTGTGCTTTGTTTCTGTATTAGCCTACAATGATTCTTCAACTGTAAGTTGCAACGCACTGGTGCGTCATTTGAAATTGCAAAGGACATTGCACAAAGATTTGGTTTCTTAACTAAAAAATATCATATCAATGACTTAAACCTTTTAATCAGGCTATGTTGGCTATCTCCTGCTTAATTCTTTTGAAACAGCGGATTGTTGTTCAATGTTTAACTTAACATATCGCTGATAACATATAGCTCATAAGTTATAACATAGTTTTGTCAATCTCATCAATCGTCAAGTGTGTTGCGTCATCTCGCATGGGTGAACTTATTGAAGCCGCTGAGCGAGATGCAGGTTTACAAAAAGTCTAAAACTATTGTAAGGGTGGATGAACTACTGTAAGAATGAAGAATCTACGTAAAAGCCTGGATTCTTGCTCCACTTGCCGTTAAAGCTCCCAAAAGTGACCTGTGTGTTTTGAAGAGCTTGGTTGATTATAAGTGCATCAATAAAGGCATTTCTAATTTTCCTATGACATCTTTGATACAAGTTGTTTTTTTTTGTGAAGTCATCAGAAACAAAACTTGTATCAAAGACATAGATGATGATGAAAGGCATTTCAATGGTGACGGCTAAGAAGATGACTGCCCATTTGCGGTATTTATCGGAAGAGTGTGTGGGTCTTTCCCTGTTTGATGATGACATTCCAACAGATCTGAAAGATGAGATGGTGCAAGCAATGTCCAGCAATGCAGAAGAAGGACTGGTAAAACAGGTTACATTAGTATTGGGTAACCTTGAAGGAAAAATGTTATGATCATTCTTCACAACAATTCCTCCTCTAAGTCGTGTCATATTCACAAACCCTCAAAAAGACCTTAATGCAACAATGATTCGTTGGTCACCATGGCACTCTTGGTTGGCATAGTGAATATACTGTCTAACTAAGGACATGGACAATGGACGTTGTACAGTATAATATCCTAAATTAAGGGCATATTTGGACGATGCACTAGCATCTAGCAAGTGCGAAATATATTTTCTGTTACATCTACTGACTACTGATCCCTGTTACCTTAGCAATTGAGGTTTTAGCTTTCGAGATATGGAACAGGAATCGTGTCAGAACAAGACTAGGTCAGAAAGCGAGGCAGACTCCGACTCAGTTCAGCAGCAGCCTAGAGCAGTTAGCTACTAAATTAGGGAGCAAGTCTTTTAGGCGCTGACAGTTAGGCGCTGGTCTAATAGGCGCGCACACTGTGGCGTCTGGATATTTAGGTGCGGAGCACTGTGGCGCCCAGTCATTTAGGTGCTATTACTAGTAAAGTCTGTAGATTGTATTAGCTTGGCAGCTTGCCAGAAAATTATATCATGGCTTCAGTGAGTGAAGCTGCTAAAACCGGCAAAGCTTTTCACACAAAATGTTACATTGAACAGAAAAATATATTGTTGTTTTATTGATTTATTATTGTTTTATTTGTTGTTAGTCCAGGTTTGCTTTGGTGAAAGCTTTATCAATAAATTATTGAAGCTTCCTAACATTATTGAGTTCATTTTTAGTTAACTCTTTCGCGACCACGGACGTATACACACGTGTTGGGATTTTTGCCATGATGACCAAGGAAGTATCCCTACGTCCAAGGTTAAAAGGTAGCCTATTTCAAGCAAAAAAATAATGTAAATGATGGCAGATCCATAGTCTTTGCCTGTCTTTTTTTGGCTAATTAAAAAAAATATTTTGGCGGTGCAGTTATCAGATGAGGACTTCTTAAAGATGGGGACACAGTGGATTTTTTTTTCTTTTACTCATTGGAATTGGCAGTCAAAACTGGCTAGGCAACCCCTTACTTTGGAATTTCTCGATCAAAAACACTGTAGGCTAAATTACGTAAACTTTTTGCTTAAAATTTTCCAAATTTTTCCATAATCATTCTGCTGTACCTCCTAAAGCATTGCGCGCAGAAACGAAGTAAATTTTTTCTCATGTGCAGAATTGTTTTGGCATTCGATTAAACTACATATATTTTCATATTATTGTATCATGCTTGGGTAGTAAAAATTATAATGAAGTACACTTTTCTGCCAATTTTTAATTTTTTAAAAATTAGAAAAAATACCTTTTGGAAAGTTGCTAGTTGTACATAGAATGTTTTAAATTTTATTGCAAAGCTTTGCATCTTCGGATAGCTGAAGAGGTATGTTTTCATTTGATGTCAAGATTGTGCGTCTACGTCGATCACATGACATGTTTTTACCGCGTAAATACAACAGATTTGTGTGAAAAATGTCTGGTAATTTAGATTAAATATAGATTACTTCTGTTCGGGATGGATTGGCCATGTGACGAGAACGCGTAAGACGCTCTACTACTGTTCACATGAATACATTTCTACAGGGCATATAGGCTACACCTTGGCTACAAATTGCAAGCATAATGGTGAGACTTCGCTCGTTATTAAACCTAGTCCGGGTTTTGACGGAAAACTAAGTTACTCTTCACTCAAGCCTACCGCCCGCTTGAGTACAGCCTACGGTACATTTTTACTGATGTTTAGTTATTATTTGACCTAACTAAAAGTGAACTCAATCTCATACATTTTCGGAAACTTGAATAATTTATTGATAAAGCTTTCGCCGGCGCAAACCTGGACTAACAACAAATAAATGCTGAACACGCGCATTAAATAAAACAACATATTTTTCTGTTCAATATAACATTTTATGTGAAAATCATTGCCGGTTTAAGCAGCTTCACTCACGGAAGCCATAACATATTTTTCTGTTCAATATAACATTTTGTGTGAAAAGCATTTCCGGTTCAAGCAGCTTCACCAATATATATTTTTCTGTGTAATATAACATTTTGTGTGAGAAAGCATTGCCAGTTTAGGCAACTTCACTCACTGAAGCCATGACCAACAACGCACACGCATCAACAAAACAATATATTTTCCTGTTCAATATTATATTTTGTGTGAAAAGCATTGCCCTACGCCCCTACCTGCCAAGCTGATACAATCTACAGACTTTAGTAGGAATAGCACCTAAATGAACGGGCGCCACAGTGCTCCGCACCTAAATATCCAGACGCCACAGTGTGCGCGCCTATTAGACCAGCGCCTAACTGTCAGCGCCTAAAAGACGTGGACCCCTAAATTAAGGGTATTAGAAATATAGAATATCGGTATATAACTATATATATTATTTGCCGTGTTATCAGTACGATTTCTAAACTGAACAAAAACTTGTTGAACACTGTATAGTCAATCAATAAATATTTTGTG
Organism: Aplidium turbinatum; assembly: GCF_918807975.1. Lineage (NCBI taxonomy): Eukaryota > Metazoa > Chordata > Ascidiacea > Aplousobranchia > Polyclinidae > Aplidium > Aplidium turbinatum. The sequence continues at coordinate 15,000,095 of NC_137480.1, read as the reverse complement.
TTACTCTGTGATGGTTGATGTTCTTCTGATGAAAATCTATGACGCTAGGACTTTAAAGCATCAATTTATTAATGGTCCTTCGCCAAGCAGTTAGTTTGGCCCCCTCACAGTAAATAAAGAGATGCTAAAGTTCAAAATGTTGAATCAGATCAGGTGATGTGACTGGCCAAGCATATTCATTTCCCAGAATTTGCTACTTGCCGTTCATCGTTAGCACAGATAGCATGGACTGATGACTGCTATACAATCATGGAATGATGTAAAAAACACTTGTGCTCTATTTCTTTCACATCTAGTATATGCACATTTTTCGCTATAAATTCCAAATTTCAACGGCTCTGGGCAACCGCTAGATATATGTATATTTTTTTTCATATTTTACACAGAGTGTTTTTAAGCCGATGAGAACATTTTGGAATGGTCAGACCTGAAACTTTTACAAAAAAAAAATTACCCTCAAATAAGGACCACCCTAATGTTTAGGTTCAAATAAGTAACAACCACCGGTTAGTATTGTTAACAATTAGCATACCGGTAGTCATAAATTAGCTGGCACAAAAAACATTCAAAAGATTTCGACAGAGAAAATGGAGTCCACATACTCCACAGCCTCTCGTGAAGCTTGTCTTCAATGATAAAAGATACCGTACTCCTCTTCAAACTACTCAAATGAACTCCACTTCCAACAACAAATGCTATGTTTATTGCATCATGACTGGTGGTAGCTATTAAAACTAAACTAAAGTTCACATAAGTTAAGCAACCGAGAAACGACATTTCTATTCCTTTCATTTACCAATGTAATGTTATTTTTTACCGGTGTATGCATTGGTGGAGAGCTACTGGGTGAAGAACTGTGTTGCTCTTTCTTCCTGTAAAGTAACATTTGCACCATCTAATATTATATAAACGTATGTATATTACATCCGATCATTGTGGACAGTTTTAGGAAATAAACAAAAGTTTAAGCATTCTAAAGCTTATAATTTTTATGGATTCTTGCATGACTAATAATTGCCAGCCAAAAAGCAAGACAGAGATTGCGAGTCATCATCTTTCACATCATTACTAGTTTAATTTTGGGTCGGTTTTTGTGTTTCTCCAGTTAACATTGATATACAGAGCAATTCACCACACAAGTATTTTCACAAGGGGCGTATTCTTTGATGTTAATACAAAAATGTTGGTTTTTAAGCTGAATACGTTTCTGCATTCAAAATTGTATATTGGACACATGCAAATTTTAAGATTGCCAGTCTACACAAAATGTGCTAATTTGTGCTTAGGCTACTATGTTTATATTATATCACTCAAAGTTGTTACAAAATGTAGGCAGCTTTACAACATTCTCGACTCAAGAGGATCTATCTACAATACACTATACACACTACAGTAATCAAATAATTTATATTTAAAAATTAAAATAATTATTCTGTATGATATAAATTGTAAAAATACCCTGAAAATGGGGTCGAGCCATTGTCTTTAAACTTCGAAGGTATCTTTGATTCTGGTTTTTGTTGAGACATTATACAATCAGTAGGCTACTCACCAACTAAGAATCTAACAACAAAAGTTGAATATACATTATGCCTGAAAATCAATGAACAAGATGTTGAAAGGTTGGTTCTTATTTTCTAAAGCAGATGTGCTGTAATGCATTGTAACTGATCATTGAACTGAGCTTCGAAAATTAGTTTTCATTATAATTAACGTTTGAGGTACGGTACCGTACATATTGTTCAGATACGATTCTGTGTTATTAATGTGTTAATAATCTTGATGACACGTTGCTAGTTTTATTTTTGTCGCTGTTTTGAGCTCCAGCCAAATTGCACACTTCAACCTGTTGTATTTTCAGCCGGTAATTCAGCTCTTTTTTACATTGATTCAATGTCTACAATTTTGCCTTTTTCATTTATAGCAGTAAGTCCTTTGCCCTGCATTGCATTTCACTCTAATAACACCATTTTTTATTTGTTGCTTTTGTATATTGCAAAGTTGTGGTACCTAGTGTGGAGCTACAGGAAATCGTAAATGAAACTTGATGTTCCTTTACCAGGCAGCAAAGTAGAGATGTATTGTAAAAAAACGTTTTTTTGTTTTAAAAAAAAACGAGCTTGCTTTTTTAATTTTTTTTACCTATTTTGACATTAAATGTCACAATATGTAGCAATTACGGTAAACTCATTGCAATAACACAACAGATTATTCATCTGAGGACTCTGATCTTGCATATTATAACTATTTCGTAGCAGACAAATAGACTCTTACTACATCAGATTTTTGTTAGTTTTATTAAATTTGTTTTTGTTCCCAAATAAAATAAGTTTTCGTCTTTGATACTTTTGATACGTTTCAGGCCTCGAAATTCGTTTTTGTTGACGGCGGACAAACGTGTCCGGTAGGGTGGTCCTTAAAAATCATTTTTTTGAAATTTGCTGCTCCTAACCCTTAAAAAGTTTCCTCCTTACAAAAAATGAGGTCTTGCAAAACATTTTTAAATTTGAAGATAATTTAGAGGGTGCACAAGACCCCTCAAGTTTTGCATGGTCCTTCTAAAAATGCAAAATTTGGATATCTCGAAAACCGCTTGAGCTAGAGATGTGCTTTTGGTGCCTAAAGATGCAGAAGACAAGGTTTTCTATATGCTTTCTGAACATTGAGTATGCCTATCTTAAGTAGAAAAGCAGTTATTTTGAAAAAACTACTTTTTAGGGGGTTTTGCGTGTAAGATTCTTAGATAAACAATAGCGTAGACCAAAAACAACAATTCTACAATTTACCTTTCTAACCTGTTAAATTGTGATGTTACCAGTAAACAAATAGAACATTGCAAACATGTGTTGTATAGGGCTACCATATGTCCTCTTTTAAGAGGATTTATCCTCTTTTTTGAAGAAAAATAAATTGTCCTCCGAGGACACCCAAAAATGCTCAAATGTCCTCTTTTTTTACATTTTCAATTTTCAGTGTTGTACGTTGACGCCGTCAATTTGACAAACTCGTTAGAAGTCGAATACTTCCGTTTTGTAAAACCCTGGCTAAAATAGCGCTAGAAATTAGCGCTGACGCCGTCAATTTCTTTAAAAGCTTACGCAGTACTTTACCCCGTAAAGTTTTTAGGCAATTCGCGCTGACGCCGTCAATTTATTTCATTGACGCGTACAACACTGTCAGTTTTCTTGCTCATATTTTCAACAGGATTTCACTGTTATGTGACTTTTTGGCAATTTCCAACCATTTCTGTGCTAATGCAACATTCTGATTTATAGATTTTCAAAAAAACATTGACGTAGGCTACTATTTGATCTGCTGTTCTAAACAATATTAGACGTTCATTGAAACATACTACATTGCTTTGCGATTGTCTTAAACCCAAATAATGGTCAGCGATGAATGCGAGTGGAAGAGCAAATCCACTTGTGAGGAAATTTCCTCATTTGAGGAGATGTGATCAATCAATTTATGAAAACGAAAAGTTGCGGACAAATTTTAAAAAAATAAGAAAATCATAAAATGAAGTAAATCACAAAGAAATGAAACATTGAAAAAGAGCAAAAACTTGCAAAAGAGTTTGAAACGAAAAATTGCGGACAAATTTTAAAAAAATAAGAAAATCATAAAATGGAGTAAATCACAAAGAAATGAAACATTGAAAAAGAGAAAAAACTTGCAAAAGAGTTTGACATATTTACATTTTAAGGTTCATTTATTTACACTTTTACAATAAACTATTTTTTTACTCTGATCTATTTTGTATTGATTCAGCTCTTGTAAACGTTGTTTTGTTTTTGTTTTATTATCTTTATCCTGCATTGCGGGAAAGCGGACTTGAGCGCTATGCATCGGTGTACGCCTTCCGACGTACACCGACCCACGCTGCAGCCGACTGCAATGTCTGTTTCCGGTTGTCTACTCTACTTATGACTTAAATTTGGTACTACCATTTACTCGAAATCGATCACTGGGTAGAGGCAATTATCGTTAAGTTTCTTCCCCAGAGAAACAACAGCAAGTGCGGGTGGCTGGAGTCAAACATGCAGGCTCTCGACTGCGAGCCCAACGCGCTAACCACTCGGCCAATACCAACTTAGTGGTTTGGCTAAGTAATTTGTCAAATGAAGCAAATCGAAAAATAACCCAAAGTACACTATGCATGACATACAACCTATTTCAAAATAAATCGTTGCATCTGGTATGGATACTGGATAGCCATAGCCTACTTACAACTTATGTGAATGCAAATGTAGAATCACGTTAATCTATGATGCAGCCACAATGGTAGGCTACAAGGAAAGAAACAGCCTTTTAGTTGAGTCTGTCCTTAGCATCTCATTAACAGCTGTAGCTTATACAACTTCAACTATATTTCGTGCAAGTAATTTCATGATTTCGTTAAAGTTGATCCTTTTTTTTCTGAAAAAAAGTTAAGGCATGGCTACCTGCAGACATGGGCGCCAATCGCTCTCTAAAGTTGGTGGGGACATTTATTACGAAAGGTAGGAAGGGCCGACGAGCGAAGCGAGCTAGAAAGATCGGAGGTCTGTTCTGACAAGTAAACAAATACAGTAAGTACAATCTAATGCGGTGTATAGCCTATATATTTTAATTGTCAGTGTCAGTTTTGACATGTCGGAAAGTCGAAAATGACCGTGCAGCTGAACACGAGCTGGCTGGTGAAACGAGCAAAAGTCGAACAAAAAGTTCCACTTGCGGAAACATTTGCCGAACAGCGGATGGCATCTTCTTAAATATCATTTGAAAATCTCGCACCGACTTTCCATTGAACTGCTTTAGGAAGAAGCATAGTTTTTGGGCAAGGGACTCTGTGTCAGAGAACTCAGGATAATCGTCTACCACACGTGATTGTAGCTTTCCACTAAAGAGTGATTCTTGTAGAATTTTGTAGTGCTCAAGATCAGTCGACTTGAAATAGTCAGTATGATTTTGTTGCGCGCTGTCAATGACTGCAAAATTCTCTAACCGATATTTCGTCTCTGGTTTTTGAAGTTGAGGAGCTTGACCATGCTGAAGTCCCCTCAAAATGTTGTTCCCTCCTTTCAATAGATTTTAAACGTCTGACTAATAAAATTGTGACATTCGTTTAATATTTTCCCTTTTACGTTATAAAAATAATGTAAAAAGATAGCGGGGACATGTAAAAAGATGGTGGGGACATGTTCCCGCTGTCCTATAGGGATCGGCGCCCATGCCTGCAGACCTAGGCTACTGTCTGATTTGGCACATTTTTATGACATTATCACATCACATTTTCATTTTGTCACACAAATCAAATAAATCGGCTTTCGAGAAACAAACAAACTTGTCTGTTTTTTTGCTGTAGCTTTTGCTGCATACGTCTATAATTATCCAAAAGGATGTAAAAAATTCTTCATACGAAACATTCTAGGCCTACTTGTATTTTACTCACTGGCGAAATATGTCCTCTTTTTAGGGGATGAAAATATGGTAGGCCTAGTGTTGTAGGGTAGTAGGGTGGTCCTTACACAAGTAGCAGGGTCGGGTAAGGTGGTCCTTACGAGAAAATGAACTTAAATTCTGAGATTCGGTAATTTGTTTTTGAAAAAGGCTACAAAAGCACTTCTTGTAATCAAAGATAGGAAAACAATGCGCAAAGCATAAGCTTAGCATTATGACAAATTATTGGGCTTTATCAGAATATCACTGACCGCAAAATTAACTAGCTTTTCGCATTGCTTTGGCATAAAAATCACATAGTTTTTCTTTCCGCATTGTTAATTGTTTGCCAACACGTGCTTGTCAGCTAAAGTGGCTTTATTGCAGTTTGGAAATCGTTTCCGAAGGTCTGCAACCACCTGCATCAGATACTGAACCTGTTCTTCATTGTGATGATGGTTTTATTCCTCTATGAAAGCTACACCTTGCTCAGCGTGGTCATCTGTGACAGTTAGAGTGTCTACTATCTTTAATGACTCACAGTAAGCATCACAGATTGCACACTGCACAGGTTTCTGGATCCTGTTCCATAAACTCAGTTGATATGTCCAGTTTTTTGAACAGTGACAATGACCCCTTAGTGACCTGGTCAGACAACTCCAGTCGATCAGTCATTGCAGAATTGATTGTCAGTCGTTAAGGGGCATCCTCAGTTTCTTCCCGCTCTTGTATTGCTTTAATCATGAGTCTTTTGGTTTGGGCCGATACAGAACGATCAAAAAAGGCAAGGACCGCTAGTTCTCCAGACAGATACCACAGGTGGAAGGAAAACCTGGATAATACAGCATTCGACACTGCAGTGTTAATGCTGGAATATGCTTTAAAAGACTTCAAAAGATTTAGATCGTTATTCGGGGCTGCAACAGGAGATTGTATCTATGCCTTAAGGTACAATTTTGTAGCAAAAATACACATCTGCAAGAGCCCACTCCTTTCTCTTTCTGTAAGTTTAAACTGGTCATAAAACATCCAAACTTTTAATGAGTACAAAATCTTCGACATTTCTTGATGCATTGGGCCAGGAGTCATAAAATGAACACCCCTCAGAGGAATAGCTCCCATAAAACTTAATGAGAGCTCTATAAATTCTCTGTTATCATCACATAAATCTTTTCTTTCCTTCAAAGATTTTTCAGCCCAAGCTATTAGATCCACATCGATGACTGTATCAGCTATTTCTCTGTTTTCAGCTATTGTGGTGAACCTTGTCTTGTCTGTAAACTCCCAGCGTATTTGAAATCTTTTAAATACTAGAACATCTGGTGAAGCAGTGCTTCCCATGATTGTGGTAAAAGCTGTTTGTACTAGCAGCTCATGAATATGATGGCGGCATGCTAGATACAATAGGTCTTTTTGCAGCTCTTGTTCAATGAGGACACATGAGCCAAGCTTTCGCCCTGTGTTGGAAGCAGTAGTGCCAAATGATAATGCAATCACTTGTTCTTTTAGACCCCATTCATTGAGAGCTTCTACAGCAGCTTTTGCTTGTTTTGATCCCGTTCCGTTTGGCAATTTTGCTACTTGCAGCAGCTGAGAAACCCCATTACCAGTTACAATAATCGGCAAGCGGTCGACATGCTGTTTGGTTGTTAAGTCTCTGAGAAGCTTTCCAGTTTCCATCCCAGTTGACAACCACAGGAACATTAGCTCGAAACTCAGCTAGACTTAGGGACATGAAAACAGTATTTACAGGTTGTAAAGATTATGAACATTGTGTATCTGCTACCCAGGTCGCTAGATTTCTAGTCACTTTAAACAGTGATATTTGTTTACTTGTAACATCACAATTTAACAGGTTAGAAAGGTAAATTGTAGAATTGTTGTTTTTGGTCTACACTATTGTTTAACTAAGAATCTTACACGCAAAACCCCCTAAAAAGTAGTTTTTTCAAAATAACTGCTTTTCTACTCAAGATAGGCATAATCAATGTTCAGAAAGCATATAGAAAACCTTGTCTTCTGCATCTTTAGACACCAAAAGCACATCTCTAGCTCAAGCGGTTTTCGAGATATCCAAATTTTGCATTTTTAGGGGGACGCAAAACTTGAGGGGTCTTGTGCACCCTCTAAATTATCTTCAAATTTAAAAATGTTTTGCAAGACCTCATTTTTTGTAAGGACAAAACTTTTTAAGGGTTAGGAGCAGTAAATTTCAAAAAAATGATTTTTAAGGACCACCCTAGTGTCCGGTCTGAGCAGCTATCTCGGCGGACAAATTAAGTCTCACGGCGGACACACCAGTTTTAGCGTCGATCGTCATGCTTAATCACTTTATCTTGATAATTCTTCGCCAACTATAGCTACGGATTAGAAGGCTTTTTAAAATTTCAGCAAAGTCACTGACTCGGAAAAGCTTTCATCAGAACAACGACGTGCGCTTGAAGAGTCAAAGCGCCGTGTAGCTGTTCAATACGCCGCATAACTAATTAACTTCCACCGAACGAGGTCGTGTGGCTTCTTGCGTCAAAATGATCTGGGCACGAGTCGAAAAACTTCTACAATGAAACGCTACTATTTTCTGTTGTGCAAAGTTTCACTAGGCTTTTTTTCTTTAGGTTTATTTTTGCGCGTCATGTGAGCGAAAGTGAATTTTCCCTGGGCCTTTTCTTTCTTACTGTAATACCAAAACTAAACAAATTTTGCTGCATCTTGCTGTAATAGCCGACTCGTATAATCTAATTTTGTAACCAACCTTGCCTTATCAATATTACTCGGAGATCAAAGCCAGACATTGTGACGTATGACTTGAACTAAGTTGCGTTTGATTAGTGTAAAAGTACCAGTACTCCCATCGGCGAAGAAGTCACCTTTGTTACGCTGATTCAACGTCACCAATCGTAAATATCGGAAGTTTTCCTGCTTGAATGGAAGCTAAGGAATACAGTATTCAGATTTTCTAGATGCGCGCTAGAATGTACGAGAAATTATATATTCGCATCAATTGTTCGTGCTATGCAATGACGATTTTTATCGATATTTCTGGGCGGACAAATATGACCGATCTAGATGGTACTTCCCGCGGACATCACATGCTGTGACGGCGGACATGACCGCCGTGTCCGCCGTGAATTTTGAGGCCTGCATTTGTTTTGTATCTTTCTCCTGCATTGCGAGAATATGGGTAAAACTTTATACTTGTCAGGAAAAGTATTATTAAGCATTTATTCACTATGTGAACACTGAGCAGTGCTGAAAAACTCCACTTTAAAGGGAAAATTTTTTCATTCAGGGTTGGTAGTTACCAGCAATAGTCAACATGGGTGATGGGCATTTGAAAGGGGTCTGCTACTATTCGGTGAGTCCGATTCGGTGAGTCTGATTCGGTGAGTTCCTAACCTCTAACCCCTAACCCTAAAACGGCAATGATAATTAGGCCACGGTACCCAATAATTAAAAAAAAAATTGAAAAAATCCGCCGTTAAGGGATCGGACTCACCGAATCGGACTCACCGAATCAGACTCACCGAATCGGGCCATTCCGATTTGAAAGGAACATTAACCTAAACCTTTTCTGACAAATGCACATACTTCTGACAGCTCAAAATATCACTGATAAGATCTCTTGCATTATGTCACAAATGATCTGTAAGAAGCATCAATGACAAAGTGTCTAAGACCTTACAACATACAAAAGGAATACTTCTGTTTCAACATTTATAAAGCATATTACATCGTTGCTATGCTATCAGTTAAAAAACATGTTTAAACAAGCTATTGGCAATAGCTTGCATTAATAAATTACTACAAACAAACAAACAAGGTAATGTGTGTTCTGAATACTGCCATCCAGTGGCATAGCCAAGGGGGGGGGGTTGTGGGTTTCAATCCCCCCATTGACACGATATTGAGAATGATGCTTTCAGTCTCTTTATGTCTCTAAAACAAAGTTTGCCTAATTTTAAACAAAACTGCATTAAAAGAGCGAGTTTTTCCAATACCAAACATTCAAATATCTCAGCCAGGAATTAGCAACAAGAAAACATGATCTTATCGTTTTGCTATGCCACCGGACAGCACTATTTTACAGGAAAATTCATACCCACATTTTTGTTGAAAATGCTCTCAGAATGCACCAAATTCAAAGCAATTTTTCAAAATTTTCTGGGGGAGGCCCCCAGACCCCCACTACTGGGTGTCGTCTTAAGTGAACATGCCGATGGCCTTCGCCTGCCAGCCATCAAAAAAAAAACCTATCAAAATTCCTGGCTGTGCCACTGCAGTGCCATCTTGTTTTTGCCAACATTTCGCCAACCCATTGAGTGTGTACAAAGAATAACCAGTACCAGTAGGCCTATACTAACATCGTAAGCTAACTTCCATGAAAGGAAAAAGAAATTAACTCATCTACATTATGTCATGTATCAAATTGCATTAACTCAATGTTTGTCAGGTCTACTGCCATAAACATTCCTGAGAATGAAGAAGAAAGTGAAACAACGTAGGACTATGCAAAAACATATGCTGCTAAGCACAAACACTTAGGAATTTCAGCACACCAATAAAACCATTTTTACTAGTTTAATGTTTTTCAAGAGCACTATATATAATGAAACTAAGCTGCAAATTGTAAAAAATTTGCAACTTTTCCAGAAAAATATGAAAAAAAAAAACAATTAAAACAAACAAAACGCGCGTTTTTTTTAAAAAAAAAACGGTTCGTTATTTTTTGCATTTACATCTCTACAGCAAAGTCTTTAGACATTGAATCAATGAAAAAATGAATAATTTGATGGCCAGGTTATCTTGTTTTTCCTTTTAAACAGTTAAACGCATTGAACAAAACCATCAAGACAGAAATAAATTCAATACAGAATATTGATTCAGCATAACGCAATTTGCTTTAAACAACAGCTTAGTAGTTTAGTGAATAAACAATCTGTTATGCAAAAAAACTGTAACAGGTCAACTAGCAAATCACTACCGGTACCGTGGTCTATTGATTATTATGCATTTTGAAGAATAAATTTGAAAAAGACCAAATGAATAATTTTTAAGGCCAACAGACTCTAAAAAAAGCCAAATTCGAGAAATTTGGCCTTAAAAAGGCCAATCTGGTACGATAACCCTGGGCACCATTGGTGCCCGCTGTAGAGAAGAGAAAAAAGAGAAACAAGAATAATCTTCTAAAATGACTGAGACTTTTGATAAATTTTTATTTCTTTTCGAATTAACGTGTGCTTTAAAAGGTCGTCGCTAATTAATTGGATACGCTACTATATTACATTGTATTATAATCACTGAAATCATATTGAATTGATATTAATAACAATACCGTCCATTAATTTTTATTGCTTATCTAAGTACTGTAAATTAGTAAACTTCGGTAGATGTTCATTGTGAGGGTTGTTTTTATGAACATCTACCGAAGTATACTAATTTACAGTACTTAGTCAAGCAATGAAAATTAATAGATGGTATTGTTATTAATATCAATTCAATATGATTTCAGTGATTACCGGTATAATACAATGTAATATAGTAGTAGCGTACCGTATCTAAATTAGCGACGACATTTTAAAGTACACGTTAATTCGAAAAGAAATAAAAATTTATCAAAAGTCTCAGTCATTTTAGAAGATTTCACCACCGGTTACAAGACCATCCATGATTGTTACCTTGACAGAGTCAACGCTGATTGATCATATACGCCTTGGGCCTTGGAGAGTAGCTGGTTGAGAAAATTCAGATAATACGAAACCAAGGAAGTTTCCAGAAATAATTGATAAAACTACCATTCAACGTTTTATAGGCAGAGAAAACTTTTTCTCAAACCGTTGAAAATTTCATGATTAGATCACCGCTAGTCCGCTACAATGCGTGATGGAAATCTACAAAAAAATCTGCATCAGGCATTGCAAAGTGCAAAAAACAGTGTTGCAGAACGCGTTTTTGAATATTAAATTCTCATCAGTGCAACTACGTTTATGAACGCAATGCTGATCATCGTTATTCCAATCGTTGTTAGAAATTTTGATGGGGAATATTAATAAAATTTTCTTTAAAATTGCTAAAAACAGCAATTCCCTTTTTATGACAAAATTTTCTTGCAAAATTGTTAAAAATCCTTAAAAAATCCTTCCTATCTTCATTTCCTTTTTTTATCTTTCGAAGCGTTGAAAAATTACGATTTCGGGATAAAATCCTTCAAAGTGGAAGCACTGCTGCCTTTGCTATCAATGGGGAGGCACTTTAACATGCAGATATCCAATCCAGCACGAACCAATCAGAAGCTACGCTTCACATGACGTCATCAAGGTTGCGTTTAGAAAGAACAAAGGAAAAACGCAAATTCTAGCTAAATTAAGTCATCGCTTTGCCATCGGTTAGCTTGGCGCAGAGGGTTAGGGCGGTGGTAGACTAGTCATTTCATTGACGTGGGTTTGATTCTCACCACTGCTATAGCTCTTTTTTCTTCTGTAATTACCGAACAAAGTTCAAAGTGATGATCAAGTCTCCGGCTGAATGCTGGAATGGTCATAATTGGACAGACGACGTAACATCTGATTGGTTCGTGGTGGATTGGATATCTGACCGACTCGACAAAAATGCTTTTTTTTTCTGTTTTTATTTCAATGCGAAGTGTTTGATTTTTTTTAATTGAATTTAAATTTTGTTGCTTTATGTCGGTGGAAAAGTGACAAAAATTGTCATAAATTGTTATTTTGGGCTCAAACTTTGTAATGATACGTTGCCTGGATTTGATTTGTTAAATTTCGTCTGAAGAAAACATTAGGCAGTGGCTATTTGACCGGCGCCGGTCTTTGAATCTGAAACACTATTTGACCGTCATTACGTCATTGTCCAGTCACTTTTTTTCTTTTTCTCTTTCAAAGCAAAAGATGAGAAGCGCACATATAAGTTCTGAATCCAACCATTTAATTCAACTCGTTATGTGGCGCGTGTGGTACGTCGCCGCTTCCTATTCTAGAGGGACTGAGTTCGATACTACCCAGAAGCGTTCATTTTTTTTAACTAAATTTTGACCCAAAGTGCATTTTGTTGAGAGCAAAAATGTATTGCTTCGTTCGACAAACACGGTCACATCAATCAATCATTTTATTTTTCGTCATTAACGCGTCCGGGACAAAAAAGATACTAACTACAAAAATCGATACATATAGACCTCCCAGCACGTTAATGAACGGGAAGACGTGGCAAAACCTTGAAAAGTTTAAAACGTGCCTGAATTGAAAAATTATGTAGGCTATATACCGTATCAGTAGTTAGCACGGCCACAATCGGAAAATTACCCAGAGAAATTCTCAAATTCCAGCAAATTACAAAAACTCTAACTTTATTACTCACATTTGAAAAGACATAAAAAATAATTAAAAACTGACTACAAAAATGCACTTCGTGTCAAAATTTAGTTAAAAAAAATAAAATAAAAAAAAAGAACGCTTCCGGGTAGTATCGAACTCAGTCCCTCTAGCGTCGGAGGCGGCGACGTATCGCATGCGCCACGTTACGAGTTGAGTGAGATGGTTGGATTTAGAACTGATACGCGCTTCTCGTCTTTTGCTTTGAAAAAGAAAAAGAAAAAAGTGACTGTATAGTGACGTCATGACCGGTCAAATAGTGTTTCAGATTCAAAGACCGGCGCCGGTCAAATAGCCACTGCCAAAACATTATTAACCTATTGTGTTATTCGGTTACACTCAATTATTTCTCATTTACATTTTCTTCAATTTCTTTGTCAAATTATACAGTCACGTTGCGCTAGTTTCATGCAGCCTAACAGGTCACACTGAGAGTCACTCAGCCATTTCTTTTATGACAGAACAATAGGCCTATACCTTTTTTTAAATTGTGATTATTTTTGTTTTTGTAATACTGTTACTGAAAATGTTTTTACTCGTAGTCTTGTACCGTACTGTACTATTTATTTTATTGGCTTGAACTTTTCTTGGTTGCACTGAAGTTTAAACGCCCTTGCTACAAGAGTTTATTGATTTCAAAAGTTTTTCCTATTTTTAGTCACCCGGAATAAAGTTTATATTTGAATAAAACCACAGGACTTCACTTGAGGGTCGCAGCAGCACATGATTTATTTTCTTTCATTAATATTACTGAACATCAGCCTATCTTGTTTCAACGTAATTTGCCGATGCTTGACATTTGTCACATGAAAAACTGGAAAGCAGCTGACTCGATGACTGATATAGTCTTTCGCTGCTTCCTGTCTGTTGTGGTATTTAGATAGCTATGGTACTATTTTATTCGTATTGTGTATAATTGTACCGTACTATTGTCGCAACAGACAAAATAAAAGGTTTCTCTCTCTTTCTCTCTCTCTGCATGTTAAAGTGCCTACCCTATCAATGTTATCAATATTCTTAACCAGAGTTGCCAGTTAACCTGGAGGAATTCGGACTAGTTTGATATTTTGGCATTTTAGGAAAAATAATACTTCAGTAATATCACAAAAAATTAAACTGCTACAAAAAAATTTGTTTGTTTGTTTTATTATCTTTGTCCTGCATTGCGGGAAAGCGGACTTGAGCGCTATGCATCGGTGTACGCCTTCCGACGTACACCTGACCCACGCTGCAGCCGACTGCAATGTCTGTTTCCGGTTGTCTACTCTACTTATGGCTTAAATTTGGTACTACCCATTACTCGAAACCGATCGCTGGGTAGAGGCAATTATCGTAAAGTTTCTTGCCCAGAGAAACAACAGCAAGTGCGGGTGGCTGGAGTCGAACATGCAGGCTCTCGACTGCGAGCCCAACGCGCTAACCACTCGGCCACTGCTGCCGACTTGCAATGTCCGAAAGACCAGCTAGCCGTCTGACACAGACACACAGTATATAAAAAATAGGCTAATTAATCGTGTTTTTTTTTCGAATTTTAGGCCACCTAGTGATTGATTATGTTCTCAATGAGTCCTGCAAATCAAAATACAGCAAATCACTAGTGTTGCCGACTTTGCAATTTTTTTTAAATGTAGGCAAGAATTTTTTTAATTTGCATGTTGTTTGGCCTTTTAAGATGCTTTTTATAAAAATTTTGTGTTTTGGTAAAACTTTTAAACCAATGAAACATTTTATGAATACTGAAAAGTTTGGGTGTTTATCAGGATAATTATCGTTTCTAGCCACACTAGCACTAGTTGCAACGTTCATCTGATAAAAAGTGAAAGTAAAAACAACAACAAACAGGTTGGTTTATTGCTTCACTGACGTTTCGCGCATCATGACAATGCGCGTCTTCAGAGCGAATAACATACCAAAATAAATTTACAAAGTTATATACTGCAGTGCGATTAAAGGCAATAAAAAAATAAAACACATTTTATTTTAATGATTGGCCGGTGACATTTTATGTCACTTTTAAAATATTATGGCTACTTTGCTTATTCACCATACAATATTGCAAATATATTTACTTTCTGGCAACATGATATGCGTCATAGTTTTGCCACAGTTTACACTTTACTCTTCGATTTATTTTCACATTTCAATCTTTGATCAGCAAAGTTTGAGCCTACTGGGATATGAGGTTTCATTCTTCATAGCCGAAGTTCATCCCTCAGCTTAGGTAATATGTATAGCCGAACAAGGTGATATGCAGTTTTGAAAATTTGATGTTTAACTGAAAGGACAACGTTTATGGTTATCATGTATGGTGGTGGCCATAACCTTCAAGGCTATAGTCCCTAATTCACATGCTTTTTCAGCCTGAATTTTCTATTTTGCTGACTCTTCAACAATAAAAATAAGCTGGTAATTATACTCACTCTGCATCAATTTAGTAACTCAATCGTAGAGATTCCGCAGGTAGAGATTTCATAGGACTACTGTTTGACACAGCTGAAAATATTTTTTTGGCAAACTTGATTCAAATTCAAAGCGGCTTTTTCAATAATAGTGTTTTCAATGATACTGTTTTCGTTTTGATTTGTCTTTTGTGCTGCACTTTTAATTGTACATTATGTTGTCACGATAATAATAAGCACCAACTAAAATCATCATTATTTTATTCTACGATACCGTATGTTTACTATGGTAAATGATGGTTGTTTTTTATGCCTTCTCATTATATTAACACTATATCTAAACCAAAACCTAAACACTATAGCGTACGTGAACATCAAGTCTTGTGCAACATTATAACATTTGATGCATTACCGGTACTTCGGAAATATGTTTTTTCTTTTGTTGGAAGATGCGAAGTATCGTCTAACTCTGTTGTTGCCTCCCTGATGAGGTCCGATTGCCATCGTTTATCAAATTACCGTCTTCATTATAATAATTCTATGTATGCCGTTATCTAGTTTTGATGGCTGCCATGTCATCTGATTGTTGTTATCGTTCTGAATACTTTCAGTTCTTCCAACTTGTATCACTACTGTACCATTGTCTGTAAACTTGTAACAGTAGATCGCCTATTTAGTGAGATTTTGTGCATTTGCAGTTTGTGTATTATTTTGCTGTTTTTCGTTGTTGTTGTGTTTTGGATATGGACAGCTTTGTCTGATGCAAATAAATATTATTATTAGTTGTAAAGTTAATCGTTTTAAATTTTGCAACTTTAGTGGTTTCTGATAATTTTTCTGGGTAAATCTTTAACCGCCCAATTTATTTTCTTGGCTAATTTTTTTTGTGATATTGTGATATTTTGTGATATTGATATTTTTTTATTGATATTAATATTGGCTAATTTTTTTTGTGATATATGTATGTTTTTTATAATGCTATTGAATATTATTTTGGTTTAATTTTTTTTAAAGTTTTTTTTTTGTTATAACATCAAGGTTAATACAAACACAATAACCTATTACTTTCTCAAATGCAGTTGTAATATGAACAACAATATATGTGATACCAAGCAACCTGAATAAGCGCAATTAGCAGCTGATACTGCTCAAATGTGAACAATTGAGAAAATCCTGTAAACCTTGTTTTTCTACTACAGCCAGATTGGATGGACAATGTTTTTACTCTTGGCCTTGTCATACCTATGAACGTAAGAGTTTAGAACAACATTCCTTTATTGATACTTTCATGTCATTGTCAATGAAAGTTTAGTGAGTGATCTGAGTACAAATAAATTTGATAAAAATATGCAATTGTAAATTTTTTGAAAATAAATTGATTTGTTGCACCAAATAAGCATGTATGTAAGTCATATTCTAGGTCAGAGGTACATCTCCCCTTTAGTGCTTTCTAATCCACTACCTTTTCATATCTACTTTTTGTAATATTCTGAAAAAGTTACTGTAGCAAAACAATTAGCTTTGTTGCTACTTTCCTATCGGCTAGCTCAGTGATTCCCAAACTGTGTGCCGCCAGAGATTTTTAAGTGTGCCGCGAATCTTTTTGGAATTTTGGAAAAAAACTATATAAATATTTAAAATAAGCCATGCAGACAAGCATATGCGACTTAAAAGCGCTCTAACTGCTTCAATAGATGATAAATAAGCACATGTGATACGATGAAACCAATTATGGCATTGCCGATACAGTAGGGTAATTGCCACGTCATAAGTTGGGTTTGTAATAGCCTATTGTGGTTCCCAAACTGCAAAGAATGTTTGACTATTTTAAGGGTTTTATTTATTTAGATCTCAGTTTATAATCCTAAATACCAAGTTATTTATGTAAAAGTATTTTGATTAAGCCAGTACATCCAAACAGAAAGAGACAGCACAGCAGAAGCCTAAGCGTAAATATAAAAAAGAATACGTTCAGTAGGCCTACGGGTTTATTGCTTCAGGACCCGAAGATAACCAACAACCTTTATTGCATTATCTGCAATAAAGCCTTATCTAATGAGTCGCTTGTTCCCAGTAAGCTTAGCGGACATTTGGAGAAAAATCTTCCAACATAGAAGGATAAACCAAAAGGATATTTTGCGAACCTGAAGTCCCAAACAAGCAGGCAAAGATCATGAATACTGAATAGCTACCTCAAGCTGCAGGAAAAAGGATTGATTGCAAGTTACAAAGTGGCACACTTGTTGGCGAAATGTAAAAAATCACACACATATGCAGAATCAGTAATTGGACCAGCATTAGCCATTGTTGTTGAAGAAATGCTTGGTAGTGCTGCCCCGGAAAACGTTGGAGTTCCGTTGTCAAATAACACAATTTCACGAAGCATAGAAGAGCTATCCTCAGATTTAAAGGATCAAGTTTGCGACCACTTTGTTGCTACAGACAAAGGGCTGTCTGTACTATGGTCTTTACAAGTTAACGAATCTACTGACAGAACTGGGAAATCTCATCTGCTGGCTTTTATTCGTTTCATTAACTATGAAACATTGGTACATGAATGTTTGTTTTGCAATGAAATGAATGGCACAACCAAAGGAGAAGACATATTCAAATTGGTAGATGAAAATATTTTGCTTTCTGAGTTGAAATGGAGTAACTGCGTGAGCGTTTGTACTGATGGTTGTCCTTCAATGCAGGAGAAAAATAAAGGTCTCGAAGAAAGTCTTTGATTCGTTTCCCGCTCTTAATGAATCAACTTATAAACAAGAAATCATTTCGCCAATCATCAACACATTGTCTGGACTTCAGCTTGCACTGCAACATTACTTCCCACCGTTTGGAAGCAATGAATCAAGCAATCTTTCTGCAGAAGAAGAAGAACAGCTCATTGATTTACGAAACAACCCGTTTTTTCAAACGCTGTTTCCACAAAAAAAACTTGGATGAGTTTTGGCTGTCTTTAGACTAATGTAAGCAGTTCTCTCAATCCCATTCAGCAAACTTTCTAACAACTCATCTTCCAATATTTTTTTTCACATTTGGACCAGTAAAAACTCCAGCTGTATCTTTGGCATTAGACAGAGCTGGGAGTACTGCCTTTAACTGATTAATTGCTGCCTCGTTTTTCAAGGAAATAACAAACTATAACGCCTAGCTTGATATGTGAGGAAGGCATAAGGATTCTTCTTGGATCAACAAGTGGAATGTTGGCCACATTGTGCTCACCAGGTTTGTATGATGCCCTAGCCGGCCATTCCTGTTGAATGTAGTGGTATCGTCGGGCCCAACTGTCCCATAGACATAACAACAGTACTTTGTGTACCCCAATTGCATTCCCATCAGCATGTTCAATACTTTGAAGTCTCCACACAGGTACCATTGGAATGTATCATATTTTATGGCTTCCAAGATAGCTTTCATACTTTCTATTGACTCCTTCATTGTTGTAGAATATGCAACAGGGACTGATGGCTTTCTATTCCCATTATGCAGTAGTAGCCTACTGCTGTGAGACTTTCCTTAGACTAGAGTTGATAAAGAGTCCCCAGTCCTCTGAATCTTTGCAAGCAAATTATGGGCCCAAAGTGGTAATTTACGTATTGCTTTACGTGCAAAAATGTTTTGTTAAAAGCACCCTAAATTAAATCATAAAAGTTAGTTATTCTGCTGACCGGGCGTACACTAACCATTTCAATTCTTGCTACAAAACGCCTGCCGAGAAACATATAGTTGATTGGATGGTCTAAATGGCTAGCGTGGAAGCTACACCGTTTTGGTTAGCGAATCGCAACAGCTCGCTGTACCAGTGAGTGCTCAGCCTTGTGCAGATAGCCGGGAAGAACGCTCCTTTCTTCACAATGAGGTTGTCATCTTAGGCGCAACAAGACCATTTATTGATTAATTTAGTGAGGATTTGTAGTCCCATTGCTATCATTTTGAGCCTACTTACTCTGCCATGACATTGTTTAAGCTTGGTGAGTTTATTACAACAAAGGTGGAAATTAAATCACAAACTGATAAAACCAGTTTACTAAAAACAACCAAGTTACATGGGTTTTTTAAACGTTTAGCAACATAAAAATGATGCAAAAGTATACATTTTTGCTACCTGGCTAGTCTTGGCCTGGTTTTATCCTCTGCTGAGTGCTGAGAGTGAAAAAGAAACACAAAGAAAAGAATGATAAATATTGGAGAAATTGAGTCTCCTTCACAACTTAAGAATCAAACAACGCAAAACTGCTGAAACAAAACGTTTTGTTTGAGTGAAAGAATTGCTGTAAGCACTGGCGCCGACTTACGGGGTTACGGGGTGGCCACGCCACCCCGTAACCGCTATGGCGGGGTGGCAGCCACCCCGTTTAGGTTACATTACTTACTGCAAATAAATGTAATTTAAACGGAAGTTTAAATCTTTTTTCGATCATTGGTTTTCGCTTCAAGTCAACGTGAAGCAAGAGGTGAACCAATACAGTATTGCGAACAAAATGATTGTTTTGTCACAAGCATGATACTAGCGAAACATCAAGCAAGCTACGTGAAGATTACGCAACACGTGGCTGCAAGTTTTTTCCTTGTTGTTGCGATCGTTTTATTTGTTACTTGTCATAAGTCATTGTTACGTTAGGTTTACAATGGGATTTATTAATCAATAAAATACGATCTTTCTATTGCCTCCCTCAAAAATCTTTTTTGAAAATTTTTAAACTGCTCATAATATCGCTATAAATCATGACAGCTATAAAATACTTGGAAATAAACTTATCTGGATGATTGATAGCTAAACTCCCTAAATGAATATCTATTTTCAAATTTCATTAAAAAAATGCAATTTTCGAAACTTTTTGAGTTTTATTTAAATAGTGCACTTAGTAAAGTAGCAGTTTTAACGTTCTGCAAATTTACACGTTTATATGATTATATTCGAGGAAAGCTACACCCCCTGCCAATTCCCAATAATGAAAGCAACCTTTTTCAATTACTCAAGATTTTGCATTTTGAATTATTTTCCGATTTCAATTGTAGTGTACTGTCATCTACTTCATGCTTTAATTTCTACTTTGTTATCTACTTCATGCAATAATATTGCGTGTCAATGCGTAACAAACTGTGAGGCGGGAATTTATTGGTCTGACATACTGTAGGAGTTGCTTGTTACATCATAGAAAAAAATTACGAAAAGTCGTCCTGTAAAAGTCTGAGGCGAGAATTTATTGGTCTGACATAGGAGTTGCTTATTACATCATAGAAAATAAAGAAGACATAAACCCAACGCTTCTGCGTCTGGAATTGCAACAGCTGGAAAGTTTTCAACAGCAAACAGATTTTTGTTTCAACTATGTCGCAACTGCATGATCTATTTGCAAGCAATGAAACAATTTCATTAATGCTTCCAAACGTGGTCTGCGTTGTGAAAATATACTTATCGTTGCCTTCCACCACCTGCGATGCGGGGTGATCATTTAGTGCACTCAGGCACATAAAAACCTACTTGCGATCTACCATGACGCAACAGCGATTGAACCACGTTCTAATTTTAAATGTTTATCAAGCTGAAGCTTCACGGTTACAACTTGACCAGTTGATTAGCAGTTGGATTGCCAGAGCTGCTGTTCGCAAAAATACTTTTGCCAAATGCTAAGTGTCAGACCAGCAACGTAATAATAAAATTCACGACATACCTCCTGTGCTTTGTTTTAAAGTTGCTTTGTAAATTGTCGAGCTACAAATCAGGTGTGAAAAGACAATTGCATCTACGAAACACGCTTAGTAAAAATCAAACAAAAACATGCAGTTTGATAGTTTTTAGGTTGCCATATCGTGCTACCGCCACCCCGTGCAAAAATAAAAGTCGGCGCCTATGGCTGTAAGCAAACAATGCCAAAAGGTGCGCGCATGAAGTCATGGGAGTGTGAGGTATCAAAAATTTGAACAGGTTGTTATTTTTCTACATCATTGTGATGTTAGTTACTAACTTTAAAAAATCTATATAATATCTTTGCTTCTGCAGAAAATCCTCAGCAAACGCCTTTTTTTCATGTTTAGTATCGGCCAAATTTTGCCGATACCAATACTAAAAAAATGGCCGATATCACCGATGCCGATATATCGGTAATGGTACATCTCTAGTTAGAATGGCCCATATACACTGGCATTACCTTGCATTTCAGCTTTACATAGTGCAGTGTATCAAACGAAAATTCAAATTTTTGCAAAAACTGTACACATGAGCATCTTTTAATGGCCATATTCGTGATCAGCGACCCCAAATTAGCTAGAAACGGCGCTTCTCTCCCCAGTGACATTTTGGTGTACACACTGTGTAATATGTGATCAAGTTATCATAAGTTACTAAGAAACTAATTGCAGGGATTGATTAAACTATAGTTGCTTGCAAAGTAATACTTGATTTGGCTCAATCTCTTAGTGCTGTCACCTTTACAATTACATAATTGACTCAAGCTGGTGTCATTTTTTAGGGAAAAACATTTTAAATGGTAGTTTGGCAAAATGCACGGCTTCACAGCCAAAACCGCTATCACCTTAGAAGTTGGAATTGACCACTTGGGAATTTGTATTTTGATCTAATGTAACAATTGATATGTTTAGCAGTATACCATTAACCGTTCTCATCTATGAAACATTTTGTTAATAGTGTAGGTTCTTATTGTATTGCTCTTCTTTATTTTTTGTAAAGATACAATTTGTTATTTTGTGAATTGAAAGATCTATTTACACATGATGTTTTCAACGAACTCATCACAGTTAGTAAAAGTTCTCTTTGGAGCTAAAAAGCGAGATTTGGATTATAATGAACAGAAAAATGTCGAAAAAATCATCAAAGCTCTTGTAAAAAAATTTAAGAAAGAAAAAAGTTTGGATGATTTGGAAAAAGCGGTAACAGAAGGCACGCCTCACACAAGATGTGTCACTGTTGGAAGGTGAAGTGTTATTTTAAGCCTATTTTTTAAACTTAATGCTGGCCTAATAGCTGTTATTTTTTTACTTGTTTAAAACTTTGAAAGTGTGCGACATTTTTCAGTCATGAACTGACTTTAATGCCTAAATTTATATAAAAATTACAACTAAAAGATATGTGAGCACTGAGCAGTTACTTTCTAATTTCCACGTGGAAAGTAACCGCTTACACATCTTTGGTTCAACTTTTAAAATAATGTATGTTTCACTTTTTTTCTCTTGCTTTCATTCGCACTACCCTATGTAACTTTGTAAATTTTATTTTGTATATTGTTTGCTCTGAGGGTTGGTCATTCCACATGGGATGCTCTGAGGATGCGTATTGTTATGGTGCGTGAAACGTCAAGTTTGGTTTGGTTTGGTTTTGAATCTTTATCCTCGGACTGACAAAGCCTTGATAGGTTATTCCTGGTACTTGTTCGCATACTTGTAGAGGCACTTGACGCAGGGCCGGTTACCGAGATTGGCAGAGTGAAGTTTTCCGATTGTTGAAGTCTTGTTGCCGAGAAATTATTCCATTCACTAGGTGCCGCTGAATGGAGAGCAGTCCTGAAATGCGTTGCTCAAGCGCACACCCCGAGAGTCGAACCAGCGCCGTGTGATCTTGAGCCGGGCGCGTAACCACTGAGCTATCGGGGCGGTCAAGTGAAACAATAAATCAACTTGTTTGTCTTTTGCTCTTCTTTTTACTTTCACTTAGATGAGCGTTGCAACTAGCGCAAGAAACTATAATTATCCTGAAGAACATCCAAACTTTTCAGTATCATACTGACACTGTACATTATTTGTTGAAATATAATATCCATATTTTTGCAGAAACGAATGGAGAACTTTGATGTGTCAAAACGACATTATTTCAACTGGAGAGTAAGTGGTATCACAGTTAGAAGGCTTATTTAGAAAGAAGTTTATTCCGTAATTACTAATTAAGTTGCTTTTACACTGTGCAAAACTTTGGCAATACTCTATGAAATAATAGTTACGACAAATGTGACATTTACTGTGAGCCAATCAGGTTATGCTTCTGTTTAGCAAAACTTTAGTTTTGGGTTGTACAAATGTACAATCAGTTGGTTTGGCCAAATGCATAACTTTTCAGATCAACATGAAGGTTTGCTTTGAGTGGTTTTGAGTTATGGTTTGCTACGATTTGTTTTAAAGTTCAGCGTTAATAAATCTGTACTGAAATATGCTTCTTACCGGATGTCTCAAATCTGGTATTTTTTCTACAATCTTATCCATTAAAGTAGGCTTCGTTTGTCGGGTCTGCTACTATTCGGTGAGTCCGATTCGGTGAGTTCCTAACCTCTAACCCCTACCCTAAAACGGCAACGATAATTAGGCTACGGTACCCGATAATTTAAAAAAAAAATTGAAAAAATTACCGAATAGGGATCGGACTCACCGAAACGGGCCATTCCGTCATTTGTCACCACAAAAGTACATTAAAGTATTTTTTCAATCCACAGCAAGTTTCTTATAGTTCTTTGGTGTTTTCAAAAGCAGATAATATTAGTAACGTTGCTGCAGAATTTGCTCACTGAAAAGGGATAGTTAGGATAGTAACATACTACTGGTCCTGTTTTTACAAGTTTATGCAGTACACTCACTGAGTCTTTGCAGTTCCAAAAGCTACCAATCGAAACTGGACTGTGAAAATTATGCTTTCAGATGCTTGCGTTTTGTCTTATTGTTTTTTCATTCACCAGTATATATACTGTAATATTGAATCTCACCCACTTTCGTTTTTGTAGCTTTGTTAATATTTCTATCCTACTGTTACCTATTTCTTTGGTTGCTTGTGTTTGGATCTGTATCTTTTTAATAATACTTGTAACGCTAAAATAAACTTTCTACTGCAAAATTGATTTAGTGATGCATAGTATGCATTTTTGCATAAAATGTAATACACTGTAAGGAACTCAAGTCATTTTACTGTTCTTCTGTATATTGTATATGTGTATATTTAGAGTATAGCAAATTTGTATTCGAATAGAAGACTCTTCTAAACAACGTTCTAAAGATTCCACCAAGACTGAAACAAACTATTAAGATTCTTTGGAAAGTGGGCCTACGGTTACTCTAATTTGCTGTGCTTTTTATTCATCGAAATTAAACACTTTTGTATGGTGTTAAAAATGCTTATTTGGATGATAATGTACTCAGTTGCGCCTCTATATGGCTGCATTGACACTGTCTGGTTTGTAAATTGTTGAGGAGCAGCAACACATTCTGTGATGGATACAGCGCTATATAAAAACAAGCATTAATATTTATATTTTACTTATTTTATGGCTACCTGTGTTATTTTATTTACCCAATAGGGTGTTCTTGAATTGATGCTTTATGCTTCCTTTAACAATGTCAATTTTATTTAGCACGATGGGCACGAAATCCAATGCAGCAATACTGCCCCATGAATGGGCTTGCCGGTTATGGAGATGGCCATATCTCAAAGCTGCATTTGAACTTTCCTGCATTCCCACATGTGAACATGGATATGAGCGGAACACGTCTGAAATTTGCATCCAACCTTACCATTACAACACAATCGAAGCTCCAAGTAAGCTTTGTCCTGGCCATGTCTTTTAGGTGCAGACAGTTACTCAGTTAGGTGCCTGCTAAATAGGTGCACGCACTGTGTTGTCAGGATACTTAGACGTGTCGCACTGTGGCTCCCGGTCATTTAGGTGCTTAAAATTACACAGATAGCCTAGGCTACCTTAAACCTTGGTCAGACTATATATAAAGTAGCATTAGGCTACTCTTGATCAAAAATGTTAAATTGTATCAAATGCCCCATCTCCCAGTAACAAAATTCTGCGCGCGCCACTGAACGTCCTCTCAATACTCGTGGTTCACTGGATTGAGTAAGCCAATTACATCGTCTACGTAAAATATTACATGCAAGACATTAAGTGTGTTGTATCATATTGTTTGTTTTAAATACAAAATTTATGCAAATGAATAACTTAGCTGTTGCAAACGAACAAAATATCGTCAATGCAAGCTGATTATGGTAGGCTATTTTTATATATACAATATAACTTGCTGGTTCCAAATACCTTAAATTGAAAAAATCCTGCATACGCCACTGTCTGCAGTGTTACTATCAAGCGTATAAAGAAATAAACTTTGCTGGGAATAGCACCTAAATGACTGGGCGCCACAGTGACGCGCACCTAAATATCCTGACGCCACAGTGTGCGCACCTATTTGGTAGGTAGCCTACCTAACAGACGTGCTCCGGCTTTGACTTCATGCTGATTTTTAATTTTGTCGTGTCTACCAAACTGACGATGAAATGCAAACATTAAACTTAGAAATTGTTTCTCAACAACTGTTTACGAATTAAGTGGTGTTTTATCATTTCAAGTTCAATCCGTTAAGTATAATTAGGTCTCGTATTTTAATTTTGGCAATGCTTAAGTTATCTTCAAAACTTTAAGATTATTACAAAAAAAGCCTAATACAGTAACGCAAACTGTGTCAACTTCAAGCCTAAAAAGTTGTGCTTTTGTGGTACTGTATTGCGGAGTCAGTGCAACATAGCACATACTAATACGCTTATTGTTGCTAGCTAGTTGAATTATTACTGCTTTGTTAAATAAATACTTTTGTCTTCTTTGTGGAGTGTGTGCCCACATAGCCCACCTGTTATGTTTTGAGAAGTTTTTCGCTCTTGAATCAAAACGTTTGCCCATCACTGATTCATATCTTGCCTGATGTGCAATATAACAATTATATAAAATTGCATGCACTATTCAGCTCTTCCTCCAGTTCTAGTCCCAAAGTCTTCTGAACCGCTTCCATCCAGAGACGACTTTCCACCAATTAACTTGGATGGAACTACAGTGCCCAAAAACGCGACTTACATAGACGGAATGGAAACCTCTGCTTACAGAGTGCCAGGTAAACAGAAGTTTTCGTGATCTCAATTCTCATTGACCCCATGTATTTCCAACAACATAAAACGTTGTCTTATCTGTTCATATAAAATTTATTACGTCGGACAATTACAACAATCGAGGTTCATTAAGATTGCCAACGCCTACTTCGAGATTCACCAGTAGAGTTTTTTTGTCACGTGGGTTTAATGTAGTTATAATGTCTGCTAAAGTTATCTCTGTTATACCTTAATGGTATTGATTTGTATCAAAAGAAAGGCTTTTATCTGAATTTTTCTAGGCGATTTGATTTAGGATTGAAGTTAAATTGCATTATTCTGCCACTTTGCTTTGCTGCTTTTCTTTTCTTCTGTCAATCATTGTCACAAGACCAGCAGCGCACTCGTTGTTTTCAAAATCTTTTGTAATGTAATACATATATGTAATACAGCAGTTGCAACTTGATTTTAAAGGGATACTAAAAGAAAAACCTGACTTGGCGATTTTCCACGTTCTTTGTGTTTAACATGCTACCATAAAACGATTTTAGATAAAATTTTGCTCCATTGCGGTCTGATCAGCATTCCGCGCGTGCTTTTGTCAGAGCTTTCAAAACGGGAATGGGCGTGAGCAGCGAAGCGTGCGACTGTACAGTCTACGTCACTATAGACTAGCAATCAGCTGATCGAGCAATAGTTGTTACTGGGGGCGATTTAACTGTAGGCTATGTATGTATCAAAACAGCAGATTTCAACATCAAAATATCAGACAGTTTGCTCAAAACATCAGATCTGATGTTAAAACATCAGATGTGGTAACGTGGCTTTTGTTATTGCTGTCGATAGTGACGTATTCTCGAGCAGTGTTTCTACTTTTTGGTCATTTTAAAAAAATTAAAAATAAATGAAACATTGGACTTTGGGCCTTGCCAGTGCCATTGAAAACAAATTTTATTCGGTAATTTTTTTTTTTTTGAAATGTATTCTTAAATGTTCAGTTTACGCATTTTAATGATTAATTCCCGTTTGAAAATTTCATTTAGTATGCCTTTAAGAGTTTTGAGATGCGGAGGTGAATTTAAAAACAACTGTTCGGAAGCCAGGGAAAATTCGATTTTTTGGGTTCTCGCGTCAAGCTAGTCATTATTATTGCTAAAATATCTGATCCTTCAAATGCTGGTAATTGGTGCGGTGGGCCAGCGTTTCCGCGTAGTCATACCCTCGTGTTCAAGAATTATTGTATTCGCATTGATGCGGTCTGGGTCAACAAAATCTGTCGCTTTTACATTGATAGAGCATGTGCACTGTGCAGTCGTTACAATACAAAAATGAAGGATTTTGCTGCCCGGGCATATGTGCGACCCGCAAACTTTTCTTTCCTTCAATCTTTAAAGTGGTCATATTCTTGTCTCAGTTTTTGTTTGCACTTCCTTGCTAAAACACCATCATGCGTCACAAAATTCCTTCTCACGGTTGCCCTCCTGGTTAAAACCGGCATCATCTAACGACGTTGAAACGATGTAAAAAATGCAACCCTTTCCTTGTTGCTGTTGACCCAGTTTTTTTGCAAGCTGGTAAACGTTAAATTGGTTTTGGCTTGCCATACTGAATTGTATTCAAATCACATCCTCCTATCGCAAACAAACAGAAAGCACGCCCTATATGACTGTTATTCAACGTATAGTTCAAATATCATGTTACTTAATCTATGTTTCGCTGGTTAGCCTAGATATCTGGCATTTCTCGGTGGGAGGTTTCTCGGTTGGGAATAAATGCAAAATAGCAGTACCATCGGTGGGAGGTTTATTTTCATCCATGCTGACTTTTCGGCTGCATAGCCGACTGGCTGCATAGCCACTCAAAAGGACTTCGGTTCGACACCGCTCAAGAGCATGCAACTGTGTCTTTGGCAGCACACTGACAGGCATGCTAACACTAAAGGTGATTCATTTTTTTTTACATTTTCTCACGGATTCGACGTCTGCAGATGTTGATTGGTGTAAAAAGTTACTGATATGCTAACTAAAATTACACGGCCAAGTGCATTTTGGTGCCTTGCGTTTTTCCCAGCTAACAATGAACGTTAAATCAATGTAGAAATGGCAAGTTTTGTTGTCTGGGATAGGTGTGTTGTGTGTTGCTGAGATTGCTCTCTCGCGGTTTGCTTAAAGAAAAGTTTCGAATTCTTCAAGCTGCCAATGTCATCAGTATAATATATGACGGATGAAATGCTTTTGCCTACAGCTACGACTGTTGTCTTTGTTTCTTCAGACTGTAATTAGTGCAATCTGCTATTCTAAATGTTGTTTGTAAATCATTGAACTGTGCAAAGTTTGATTAATCTTTTTAACTCTTCTGCTGTGGTTCTGGGTGCGAATATGCTTTTGTCGGTCATTGTAACCTATTTTCTTTGTTTTTGTTTATTTTTTCAATTATTGTATGTCTGTGAAAGAAAAAATGATTTCGAAACGTAGTATTTAACTTCAGATGCAGAAGAATTTTTGCTTCTGCATTTTATTCAAATTGGACGACAGTGTGAGGCCATTGACGTCCGCATAAAGTTAAATTTTTTGCTTTTGTTTTTGCCTGGCTCCATATAAAATGTGTCATTTCAAATATTACAATAAATAAGGAGTTGAAACCGTTTCATTTCCGGTCTCAAAAATATGCAAATTGGTTATCGGTAATTTCCTTGTTACGCTGATAAATCGCAAACCATAAAAACATCATGATGCATTTTCACTTATTACAGAGTTCGTTCACAAGACTGGTTAAATGCCGTATGGGGGTTGCTAGCTTACAAACTTGTTGCTTTCACATCATTCTGCTATATAAACAGATTTTAAATTGCCAGAAACCCTGATAAGATCTGGGAGTTTTTGTGAATTTTCAGCCAGCAAAATTAGTCTTTTTACAAGCTGGGTTATTTTAAAGTAGTTACAGTTAACTTATCTTCAACGTATAAAAACAACGTATTGTAATTCTCATTACTCCCGCCGAAAGCCCCAATCACGAATGCGATCGATCTGACCTTTCTGAGTGCATACTGCATATTTATGTATTTAAAACAGTTGTCAAAATATGATATTTTTGTTTGTCGTATCCAGGCTTACAACCTTACACCCGGTGGTTGAAGATTTAGATTAAGTGGACGGGAAGGCAAGTAAGCTAATCTTCGTGTCCACCTTCAGAATATGATATGATGGGTTCCCTTACAAAAAGTTTGAAAGCTAAAATCATTTTCATTGTCGTTTCACACCAAGCCAGAGTCGCGCTTGCTTGACGAACTTTGGTAAAATGAAACCTTTCATCTACAGTGCACGGCCATTGGCCAGTGTGAACTGCAAGTGGGCAATGGACTAGATCACTAGACGTAAACTTTCAAGACAGTGTCAAAATATTGGTCTTTAGACAAGGTGAAAAGCCAACTGTCTCCCAGCAGCCCAATCGGCATTTCATACATGATGCTATGAACTTTCATTAGTATCATTTTTGTTTTGCTCTAACAGTGGTACCAGCAAACATTACACTCTGTAAATGCCAGTGCTCATTACAGCCTAACAGTCAGACAGTGATGCATAAATTGCGTACTAAAAACCACCGCTGATACTGAGCCTTTATACAAATAAAGAATGTCATTTCCTAGGAGATAACCAACATAACAAAGTTATTCACAAGTAGCTGACAAATTTCTATCTTTTCTTTCACGAATTAACATCAACTCAAGCTTCACAAAATTTTGCGACAAAATAATAATGGATACATTGGCTTGTAGATACTCCACCCCCTGGCTACGTCAGCGAGGATAGCGAAGCGAACGATTCCGTCGGAAGTCCCGGTCCGCCATCTTACACATCAGGTACTTCCTTGACAACAAACAACCAGTTTGCAAAATCCGTCCTTTTTGCAATGTTTTAGCACCCGCAGACCTTCAATCAATGTAAAATGGGTGGATTTTGCTGCATGTGCAATGATTTTTCGCTATTCAAAACATTGTAAGCCAAACCACGTCTTTTTACGTTGGAATTACCACGACACAGCCGCCCAAATCTACTTTCACGCACGGAAGGTTGCTTGCTATAGGTTCACTTGTAAACATGTATGCTATATTCCTAGTAGTGGTGATGTTCATTCGTTGACTTGTTGATTGCTTTCACAGAAACGAAAATGTCCTATCAGCAAACCGCCACGCCAGCCTTGCTAGGTAATATTGATTAATGGTTGCATAATCTTAATTTTCTTGCGTAAATTCATGTCGTTCGTGCTTTGTCTTGAACAACGTGAATGGGAATTGTGCTATTTTTATACAAAAAAATTAAAATGTACCCGTTTGTTTACTCGCTCATCTTTAAGTTTTTTTTTTGAAGTAATGAAAACTTTTGTAGAAGATATACCAAATATGTTGACAGAAGCTTTCATGTTTGATTTCTGCAATTTCCGTTTCCTATGTCACAGCACAGATAAGAAAAATTAATATTATGACGTCAGTAAATCGATTAAGGCAAATCAACTCGAAGTGATCCGCGCATATGCGCGGCAACGCTACCATGCAGAAAGCTACACTAATAACGGCTTGATCAGAATGAAAGTTTTCAAATCCATTATCTTTTATTATCGGTACGATGCAACAGTGCACAATTCTTTTTCTCGTCATGATTTTTTAAGGCATTAGAAAGTGATAAAAGTGGCAGCTGACTTTGGTGACCTTTTGGTCTTTCGTTGGCAGTTGCTGTGCGAATATTTTGTTCATTGTGTTGTGTATATTTTTGTTTAATTGCCAGCAGAAAAAATAAATAAACTGAACTGATATCCCATTAAGCAAAATCCATTCTTTTTTTACATTGATTCGACGTCTGCAAACGTTGAATCAATGTTAAAATGACCGATTTTGCATGATGGGATAGTGATCACAATTATGTCATTCAGACGCACAACCAGTGGCGTACTGCGAACCCCCCTTCTGGTGTTCCATCTCTTACTACGAGCTGAACCAACGGGTCGGGGAGCCCTTCCACGCCTCCCAGCCCTCCCTTACCGTGGACGGCTTCACGGACCCTTCAAACTCCGAACGATTTTGTCTCGGTCTGCTTTCTAACGTCAACAGAAACCAGCAAGTTGAGCTGACGAGACGACACATTGGTACGACAACTTTCACTATGTCATACATTGCTACAAATGAGAACAATCTGACGATTTTGTGTCGCAGTGAAGAGCTAAATGATTAAATGGATGTTTTTTGTGGTTACTGGTTAGCTTTGCGAGATGTCTTGTTGATAAACTTGCTAAAAGATTTTCTACGTTTTTTTTCTTTAATTTTAATTGTCCATTAACTTTACTGCATAGCTTCAATCTGAAGCATTAAGAAAACTGTTCTCACCGCTAAGGTACCAAAAATTTGAATGCGCAGGCAAGGGCGTACGACTCTACTACATCGGCGGTGAAGTGTTCGCGGAATGCTTGGGAGAAAGTTCTATATTCGTGCAGAGTCCGAACTGCAACAAGCGCTACGGTTGGCACCCTGCCACCGTGGTCAAAATCCCTCCAGGCATGTGCATTGTGTAATTTCGGCATAAGAGTTTTCTCCAAAACCGTTAAGTTTTACCAGCATGGTTTCTAACGACCTATATCCGAACAAACGCTCTCAACCAATTGACCGTTTTATTCAATTCGCAAGCATTTTACGCTCTTCTGTTATATGGTCATCAAGAATGATTTACAGCTCTGTTTCGTAACATGACAGCAAACGCTTTCACGTGAAACAAATTGCCCCGAGAAGTTTCGTTAATGTCTTTCTAATGCCACCTGTGGGCTTATAAAATTTGTCAGCCATTGTTATACAATCTGATATTTTTTCTCATTACAGGATGTAATCTGAAAATATTCAACAATCAAGAATTTGCCTCTCTCCTTGCTCAGCTCGTCAATCAAGGCTTCGAAGCAGTCTACCAACTAACCCGGATGTGCACGATTAGAATGAGCTTCGTCAAAGGATGGGGAGCAGAGTACAGGTGACGTTTAATGCTTGAAATGGCGCTGAGAGTTAACTTGAATATTGCCGTCGTCAGCGAATATTTGTGAATGATTAAAGGTCATAATAATCATTTAGGAAACTTCTAAAAGTTAATTTCACTAAGTTCGTCCTGTCATCGATTTCCTATCAGCTTTTATCACAATTTTGTTTACTTTTGGCATTGAAAACTTGCGTTGTGAGTGTGAGAGCCTCATGTGAGTTTGACTCATGTCAAACTTATTTGAAATCAACGAGATGTGGCATGTGAAAGAAGAAATACTTTTCAGGCGTCAGACTGTTACTGCAACACCTTGCTGGATCGAACTTCATCTAAACGGCCCGCTTCAATGGCTGGACAAAGTTCTTACACAGATGGGTTCCCCCGGCATGCCATGCTCGTCGATATCATAACCATCTACACCTTGCTTCTCTATCGCGTCTCACCAAAGCGACCGATTGGATAAGTCGTGACTTGGCCGTTAGATGTAAATACTGTTGCTTACCTGCAGTGCCATTTACTGCCGAATGTGTTTTGCCTTTTCAATGAAATGTGAGGTTTGCAATGAAATGTTATCGTGGCAGTTGTACATTCTTTGTGGATAAACACTCTCACCATACGCTTTTCTAAAAAGTTCAGATGAAAGCCGCTTTTTTGTGCTTCGTGGATTGTGGCCAATTGTTTGCAATGCGTCGTGTCAACGTGGTATGCCATTCTAACGGCACACCAACACTAAATGTAAATATGATAAATTATTAAAACATAAGCAAGACATATTCGACTTTCATTCACTATAACGCTTCAGCCCATTGTTAAACCGTCACGCTGCGTACTGGTGTTGTTTTTAACGTGGCTCCTTGCCATTTGTACTGGCTAAAAATAAGCTTCGGAGTTGAAAACAATGCTGACTTGTT
Source organism: Aplidium turbinatum (assembly GCF_918807975.1). NCBI lineage: Eukaryota > Metazoa > Chordata > Ascidiacea > Aplousobranchia > Polyclinidae > Aplidium > Aplidium turbinatum. The sequence continues at coordinate 14,967,113 of NC_137480.1, read as the reverse complement.
TGGCAACTTAGCTTCTGCTGCCTCCTTCTATTAACACCGGTAGAAGTAAAGTTATTCAATGAAATTTCATTTTCTACCGTGAAATGTCACAAAGAAATTAAAAGAGCTTTGTGTGAGCAATTTCAGACTTTTTGTGTGTCTGTTGTCTCACTTCTATCAGCTGTGACTGGCTTTCTGATCAAATGTTTGATTAATTTCAAGGGTTTTCCCCTTTGAGAGCGGAAGTAGGAAGCATATCGTGACACTGCTATAGGAGTTCATTTAATCAAAATCACGTCACGTATAATTCTAATTGTGACAGCTTAAATTAAGAAAAACATTTACTTGATCAAGAACAGCTCATACATGTGCCCAACCTTGATGATCAACATATTACATCAGTTAAAATTTCGGTTGTCATGCTTATAGCAAATGGCAATTGCTTTCAACCAAACTCTTGTTATTTTGTTGATTCACACGAGACATTGGCTCAGAAAGTAGACTATTCTTATTTCGATAAGTCGCTCTCGAAGCTAACTTGTCTCGAAGAGTCTACGAAGTAAAACTGTCGTTTTTCCCTTAATATTGTTGCATACTTTTAACGTTTTTGCATAAAGTACAATATAGTGTTTCAAAAGTAAAAGTACTTTTGGCAAAAGGTCGAGCTTTGTGCTTGAGTTTCCAATGTTGCATGGGAATGAAAGCAACAACAGCCTCTTAAATTTTACTCCTATTTTGTATATACGTATATGTTTTTGTACATCGTGTTGCTATTCGCTTGAGACGGTATGTCAACATGAAAATAGTGTTGACTGTGATTGTTGGACTGTGACCTTTAGCAGTTAATCGTGACCAGCACAAACTAATAGTAGAAATTTGATTAAAATTAAGCTCGCTGTTTAGAACAGTTCGAGCGATGCAAAACGGGTCATCTAAGTTCGCGAAATTCGGCGAGTATAAAAAAAAATCTAATCGGTGCAAGTTTGAAGTTGGGAAGACGCCTATGAGCTGTACCAGCGTTCAGTATCCCGTGTTGACAGCTCCTTATTAAGATCAATCATGGTTATCAACTACTGTACATGAAAAATTTTGATCAATGTTAAAGATAACTGTCAACTTTGGGGACTCCGCCTCTCAATTGGTCGTCACACCACTCGGCATGCGACAACCCAGCAAGTACATTTCAGCTACTGTATAAGCAAACGAGATTTTCATCTAGCATTGGACTTGCTTGGTCATCGCTTGTTGAACTGAATTTGTTGACATGCCAGGTTTTGGGTTGTCACTTGCTCAACTGCTATTTTTTCAGTTCACAACGGCTGACTAGCATGAGACTCTTGGCAATTGTTGAAGTGTCAGCTTCAGTTCGAGGGTAGAGATCCCCGTAATGTTACGGGCTGTTTTTGTTGCGCTTTTGCATCAACCTCTGCGCTGTTTCGAAATAGGGACAAGTGGTTCATCACTTCACAATTGCAACAAACATCTCATTGAAGATAAAGTAAGCAAACAGCGTTGTCATCCGGCCATGTACTGATATTATATCTTAATATTGTGTGAGAAGTAAGAGCAATTTCATCAAATCAGCACACTTTCTGTAATCTGGTTGGAATCCGATTTTCGGTACCGTAGTTAGAATCTATATTGAAGCAAGTACCGGTAGCTTAGATGTTCTGTAAACAAAATTTACATTTCTAGGGAGAAACAGCTCATTTGTCTTCCAGGACATGGACATAACAAAGTAATTGTATATTATATATTAGTTTAAAAATTACGTCATTTACAATCCCTTGTAGGCTATAGCTAAAAAGTTCGATGCGTGATTGGCAGACGCGGCCGCAACGATAACATGTAAAGCCTGCCACCGGTGATGGTGGAGAGTTTGGACGGTTTTGTCTATTGCGAGTTGCGACGCTTTTACTCTTGATTAGTGAATGCGGATACGCGTTTCCTTATTCTTGGAGACAGCATCATGCACAGTGAGTCTCCACGGATTTCTGCAGCAAGGTTTATCCAATATAGAGTGTTTCAGTTGCTTAATTTCAGTGATTTTTTAGAATGTCCTTGAAGCGCTTCCTGGGAGCGCCAGCAATACGGCGGCTTGTAGAAAGCTCTACGAATAAGGTGATCTTGGGGAGTCTGATTGTCCATCATGGAAACATGGCCGACCTAACGTAGTTGTCTTTTTAACAGAGATGATTAAATGCTAATGCCTGTCGAAGGACTTTAGTGTCTGGGACTTGTTTGGTCTAGTGATTGTTCAGACCCATGGAGGAGAGATGTTAAAACGACTGCCTCATAGTCATATAGCCTAACATGATTTTTGTCCTCTTTTGTTTGTGTATCAACTTTTATAGCCTACTGTGTAATGCGCTTTTGGTTTAGGTGTTTTGATTAAAATCTTTCAATTAATAAATTATATTTTTATAAATTTAAGAACTGGATAGCCTACCGGTAGTTAATTCAATCAACATAAGACAAAGAACAGTTGATTTTTTTCTAACAGATTCGGTGGTCCATATTACATAGTAGGTCGCCCATATTACACAGCAGCTGTGTAATATGGGCGATCGCCAGAGATGGGCGTGATCTTGAAGATCACAAGTGATCTTGAAGATCACTTTTTTTTGGTGATCTTGATCTAAGATCACTTTTTTTTGTGTGATCTTGATCTTGAAGAACAATAAGATCAAAATCACTTTAAAATTGAAGTTTACTTACTAGATAGAGGCATTTTTTAGAACTCGTACTGTACAAGTAGTTTGTAGCAACTACTAACATTAAGCCACTGCTAATATGATGTGTGTCCAACAAAAGACGATTTAAAGTCTTCATCTAATCTGGTCAGTGTTGCCATTTCAAAATTGAAAAAGTTCTCTGTGTTGGTCATAATAAAGAAGTCAACTTCCGTGTACTTTATGTTGACGTATAATAAAAATGATTTAACTTTGTTCACAATTTCCATGTGTAAATTTTAAAGAAATGTTTGTTTTCTTTGACCCAATTTTAGATGTTTTAAAAGTCTAGAATGGCGGTGTTAAAAAATCTGGACTCTAGCCGACTTTGGTCATGTAAAGTGGTTTATTGCAGCAAATCAACCAGACCAAGACTTGTTTAGGGTCTGAGTATGGAGCTGTTTGTGTGACCGCAAACCTCTGAACTTTTTTGATAGCAGACAACAGTATCAAGGTTGCCAGAATGATAAATGGTGCAATAAACATTGACATAATGCAGTGAAAGTTACAACTACTTAGTAACACGTATAAAACCTCCCACATGAACCAGACAAAAATTTGGTAAAAAATGATGCAGTTCAAAGTTTATTTATTTATTATAAATAAAAAGTATAAAACTAATTGCAAATTTTGCGACTTTTTCAGTACGGTACTACTGTAATTAACCTCGGCCGTGGGTGTGACGTTGCGATTCTACGCAAACTACGTGAACAATTGATGGGCCAAATAGCAACAGTCACTAACTTATTACAATTCTTAAGCCAGCGATCGAGTAGTTATTAGTAAAAGAGCAACACCAACTATATACCTTCACCCAGGTTGCTAATAGTAATTATTTTATATCTTTTGCAACATCATTGATCAAAAACTTCATTTTTTTTTCAAGTACACAAAAAGTGATCTTGATCTTCAAGATCACGATCTTGATCTTCAAGATCACTGTTGTGTCTGCCTAGCCTGCTTTACACAACTTGATAGTTCAGATTTAACATAGCACTTGTATTTGCGTGGCGGAACAAAGAATCCAAACAGCGAGACACGAGTCATTTATATACTAGCACGTTACGGGTTTCCAATACAGATTATGTAAATACACAGACACTACATCTCTTTCCTTTTCAGAATCAAACACTATTTCAAAAAGAGGGAAACATGGGTTACGTTTCTTTTATACTTTGCGTCATCATTTTCAACAATCACACAATTACCATGTTTCTCTGTGACAATAAACGGATCTTTACGAAAGGTAGTAGAAAGTTTATCACGGCCATGTTGTTTCAATAGTACAGTGTCACCAGGTTTAATATCAGCTTGAACTGCACCACGTCTAAGATCAGCATATAACTTTCCCTTTTCCTTCATTTCTGAATCTCTGTCACGAACAGATTTAGAATCATGGTCATAAGAACGATCAATGCATGGTAACTTAGTACGCAATTTTCGTTTGAACAACAATTCGGCTGGACTAACTCCAGTCGTTGAGTGTGGTGTAGAGCGATACATAAGTAAATACGAATACAATTCATTTTTCCAGTTTTTACCTTCAGCTTGTGCAATTTTAATGCGTTTAAGCAATGAGCGATTTTGAATTTCAACTTCTCCGTTGGCTTGAGGCCACAATGGAGTCACTCTACGATGCAATATTCCACATTCGCTCAAAAATGAATGAAATTCGTTGCTAATAAATTGCGGACCATTATCAGAAGTTATTGAACAAGGTAAACCATGCGTTGCAAACATTTTCTTTAATCTTCCAATCACTTTTTCACTAGTAACTGTTTTCATAACATCAATTTCAAAGTAACGACTAAAATAATCGATCACAACAAAAACATAATCACCAGAAGGCAGAGGTCCCATTAAATCAATAGCAAGATCTTGCCAGGGTCCTTCCGGCAATTCGGTACGTTTCATGGGTTCAGGAGATACAGGTTTTGAAACAAGTTGACACCCAAAACAATTTTTACAAAAACGATCGGCATCTTTGTCTATGCCAGGCCACCATACTTTAGTACGAAGACGTCTCTTCATGACAACGATACCAGGATGGCCCTCGTGAGCTAACGTAAGAACATGTTGTCTCAATGTTTTTGGAATCACAATACGTGTACCGCGTAATAGAAGACGGCCAATGACAGCTAATTCACTTCGAACTGTTAGATAAGATTTACATTCAAGTTCACACCAGTCGTTCGAAAGAATGCAATCCATGACATTGCGCAACTCAAAATCAGCGTTTGTTGCACGCTCGATGTCACGTGTGCTCATGGCAATAGGCGTCGCTTCTTTTGCTACAAATTTCACATACTCATGCGTGTCATCAACGTGTTTGCACAGCGCTTTTGAAGAAAATAAGCGAGATAAGCAATCGGCAATGTTTTGCCTCCCTGGGATATACTTCACTTCATACTGATAAGGCATTAATCTTAAAATCCAGCGTTCCATTCTAGCATTCGGCTTGGAGCGGGAAGTGAAAATGAATTTTAACGGTTTATGATCTGTTAATAAATCAAAACTGCTCCCATACAAATAAACGTGAAATCTTTCGCATGCCCACACAATAGCTAAAGCTTCTTTTTCAGTTTGCGAATATTTACGTTCAATTTCGGTTAAAGTACGGCTAGCATAACTAATAACATAATTTTTTTCCATTTTGGTTTTGCACCAGCACTCCAGCTAAACCATAAGGACTAGCATCAGCAATTACTTGAGTTTTAGCATGTTTGTCATAATAACCCAAAGTTACACAATTGCACAATAAAGATTTTAGCTTTTCAAAAGATTGCTGTTGAGCTTTACCCCAATGAAAATCAACACTTTTACGAGTTAACATACGAAGCGGTTCCGACACCGTGGCTAAATCAGGTATAAATCTAGCATTATAATTCACCAGTCCTAAAAAACTTCTTACTTCAGCGGCGTTTTCTGGTGCTCTTGCTTCCTTAACAGCTTCAACTTTTGCCTCTTCCGGGTCAATTCCTTTAGACGACAGCACATGTCCCATAAATACAAGTTTGTCTTTGTTGAATTCGCACTTTTCTTTGTTCAGCGTGAACCCACTATCTCGAATTCTTTCAAGTACCTTCTCGAGTCTTCGGTCATGCTCCTCTTGAGTCGACCCGTACACGATAATGTCATCAAGGATATTCTTGACTCCTGTACAACCTTGTAGCGTTTGTTGCATTACTCGTTGGTACATCTCCGGAGCACAACTAACTCCAAACATCAGTCTCTTGTATCGATATAATCCTTCATGCGTCACAAATGTAGTAATATTTCTAGAACTAGGTTGTAATTCAATTTGGTGATACGCCCATTTGACATCTAGTTTAGTGAATACCTTGCTTTGGTTCATGTCATGCAGCACTTCTTCAATGGTAGGCATCGGGTGACGTTCTCTTCTGACAGCTTTGTTAGCTTGGCGCATATCGACACACAAACGGATGTCTCCATTTTGCTTGGGCACGATCATTGCAGGTGAAACCCAAGTTGACGGTTCTTCAACTTTTTCGATGATGTCAAGGTCTTCCAACTGTTTTAATTTTTCTCCTAACTTGTCCCGAAGGTTAAATGGTATTCGTCTTACAGGTTGACACACAGGCTTTACATTTTTATCAACAGGTATTGTTAATTGAAAGTCTTTTAATTTTCCCACACCATCGAAACATGACTGATATTTATTCAAAAACGAAGGACTTTTAGTTACAGCATTTAGTTCAGAATCAAATTTAATTATTTGTAACTCTGTGGCTGTTTTCAATCCTAGCAGCGGTTGCCCTTTTCCTTCGATCACTACAAATTCGACATTTTTCAGTGCTTTTTTTGTTGTTTCAACGTCTGCAGTGAAAATTCCTGCTATTTTCAAAGGTGCATCACTTCCATAAGCGTAGATTGTTTTGTCCGAAAGATGGCTTTTGCACTTAATGCGCTGTTTTTTTAAATCTTCCCACAGTGCACGATCAATTACATTACATGTAGCTCCCGAGTCGATAATCATTGAAATATTGATTCCACCAACATTTACCGAAACTTTTCCAGTATTGTAACTACATACATTAAAGATATAGTCCAACTCACCATCAGCATTTCGTTTTACTTGTCTGATGTTATTTTTTCGGTTCGTCCTGTTGCTTCCATTCGTCGGGTTCTTTTCCACGTGGCTGGTTCCAACAGATTTTGTTCTGCAGCAGCTTGCAAAATGACCCATTTTATTGCATTTTCTACATTCTTTTCCTTGCGCTGGACAATTTCTGTCGCTGCTTTTGTGACCTTCCCTTCCGCATCGGTAACATCGGAATCGAGATTGATAGCTTTTCTTAACTGATTTAAACGTCGAGATTTTGTTGACTTCCTGACTGTATGATCTTGATTGAATTTCTGACACTTCGAATGCCAAGGCCAATTCTCTTAACGTTTTTAGGTTCAAGTCACTTCCTTTTTCTAAGAGTCGCCGTCGTAACGCATCCGATCTACATTTTTCCACGACTTGATCACGAATTTGATCATCCATGTCTTCAAAACTGCACGTTTCTGCTTTTTGTTTTAATCGAGTTATAAATTGTTCTACACTTTCTTCCTCTTTTTGAAATAGAGATCTAAATACATGGCGTTCAAACGGGACATTGTTTAACGGCGTAAAATAATTAGTTAATGCTTGAACAGCAGCTTCATAGCTGGTCAATTCCCCTTCAAAGGTAAAGAAAATGTCCTGCACTGCCATTCCAGCACAATGCAGCAGCAGAGCTCGCTTTCTAGAAGCATTCGTGACATTTTTTCCTTCAGCATACAACTCAAAAGCTCGTTTCCATCTGGTCCATCGCGTGCTTGCTCCAGGACTTTCACAGTCAAAAGGTTGTAAATCAAACGTAGGTATCTCCATTCTTTTCTGAGTATTATCCTACTATCCTCGTCGCCAGAATTGTTGTGTCTGCCTAGCCTGCTTTACACAACTTGATAGTTCAGATTTAACATAGCACTTGTATTTGCGTGGCGGAACAAAGAATCCAAACAGCGAGACACGAGTCATTTATATACTAGCACGTTACGGGTTTCCAATACAGATTATGTAAATACACAGACACTACTGACCAAGACTTGTTTAGGGTCTGAGTATGGAGCTGTTTGTGTGACCGCAAACCTCTGAACTTTTTTGATAGCAGACAACAGTATCAAGGTTGCCAGAATGATAAATGGTGCAATAAACATTGACATAATGCAGTGAAAGTTACAACTACTTAGTAACACGTATAAAACCTCCCACATGAACCAGACAAAAATTTGGTAAAAAATGATGCAGTTCAAAGTTTATTTATTTATTATAAATAAAAAGTATAAAACTAATTGCAAATTTTGCGACTTTTTCAGTACGGTACTACTGTAATTAACCTCGGCCGTGGGTGTGACGTTGCGATTCTACGCAAACTACGTGAACAATTGATGGGCCAAATAGCAACAGTCACTAACTTATTACAATTCTTAAGCCAGCGATCGAGTAGTTATTAGTAAAAGAGCAACACCAACTATATACCTTCACCCAGGTTGCTAATAGTAATTATTTTATATCTTTTGCAACATCATTGATCAAAAACTTCATTTTTTTTTCAAGTACACAAAAAGTGATCTTGATCTTCAAGATCACGATCTTGATCTTCAAGATCACCAATACTGGTGATCTTGCCCATCTCTGGCGATCGCCAGACCAAAGTTTAGCGGCAGTTTGTGCCGGAAGTGTAAGGTTTTCTAGCTATTTTTTCTTTTCAAGTCTTTATCAGCAAGCCGGGTTTCCTGAAAAAATAAGTTATTGTGTATATATAGTATATAGTAAAACAATGAAAACTATTAATACTACAAAAAGTGCTCAATGCCAAGAAAAAAGGCAAAGCAGAGCGAATTAAATCAAATATAGTTATTACTATCTGAAGCCTTTACAATTTGTTTCACCTAACGCAGGGTTGTCCAAACTTTATGGGACGCGGGACGCATTCGGCAAGGAAATTAGATCGCGGGCCGCAGTTGACATTTTTCCTCTTATACACTGTCTCACCGTACCAGATGTAAAGTAAAACACGTACATGTGTAAATGAATCTTTATATTTATCATAAAAACATATTGGGGAATAGATTAAAGAAGCTAAGATGTGAATACTACGAATAAGAGAGTTTTGGAAATTTTAAGCAACGTCAGTAGACCAGGAAACCTTATAAATAACTGACAAGTATGAATAAGAATAAACCATAAATTTATTCGTAAAAAATATTTAAGGAAGTACGTAAAACGGTACAGTTTACTTAAAATTCAGTGAGATGGGTGTGCCTGCATTTTGGAAGCCAGCTCCTTTGTGTCAATGTCAACTGAGGTTAAGGCTAAACGAAGGCAGGCTTCGAGAGATGTTTGTTTAAGTAGATTCCTCTCTTTGGATTTAATCGACTTCATTGCGGATAATGCTGCTTCACAAAGGTAGGTACTGCCAAACATTGACAGCAAGTGCAATCCAAAACGGCGTAAATTAGGATAATGCTCTTCAGAAAGAAGAGGCCAAAATTGAGTGATTGGCAGTGTAGCTTTGCTTAATAAAAACTGGTCACTTTGCAAGTCACACAATTCAAGCTGCAAATCGTCATCGGCTTCTGATATAGTTATAGTCAGCGGAGCATTGAATACATTGAAGTTTTTTGGATTTAGCCATCAAAAGTGATACATCATAAGAAGCAATGGTTGTAGAAGACGAAGGCTTCATTAATTGAAACATGTTTTCTTGACGCTTACGCAGGTTTGATTTGAGATCATTGAGTAGGGCTCGCCGCGCCTCACCAGTGTATTTATCATAGCCAGTGACATGAAGAGTGCTGTAGTGTCGTTGTACATTGTACTCTTTCATAACAGACATCATTTCATTACAAATTAAACATAAAACTTATATGCGGATTTTTATAAATTTACCATTTTAAGGTTGTTTTTCTAAGGTCGGCTTATATGCGAGGATATACGGTAATTTTTAAAAGTTTTCTAGAAGAGGCGGCGGGCCGCATTGAAGGAGGTCGCGGGCCGCATGCGGCCCGCGGGCCAGGCTTTGGACAACCCTGACCTAACGGATCATCAGAAGGTCTGAAAAAACATGCAACCAGTAAAGAATCGATAATTCTGTAAAGATATTAAATATTACAACTGTAATTTAATCTGCCAAAAAAAAACTCTAAACCTGTACTTCCTGAGAAGATATTGAATATTACAACTGTAATTTAATCTGCAAAAAAAACTTCTAAACCTGAATTCCTGAAAAGATATTAAATATTATAACCTTAACCCCTAACCCTAGCTGTCAAGCCAGTTAGTAAATAGACAGTGTGAAGACCACCGTGTCCTGGTCATTCCTTGCCAGTCCCAATCTCGTTCTGCCCAGGAATGTCGCCGTCAGCACGGACGGCAGCATATGAGCGCGCGCACTAACCGACGCGTCCGCTACACATTTTAATAACTTTGGCTTTACGACTGAAAGAACACCTCCACAGCATGGTGCTTTGATACCATTTGAGAATGGTTTATACGAGATGGTTCGTAATATTAAGTTCAAATCCATTTACAATTCTTTTCAGAGAAAACTAACTAATGACATTAAGAACATTATTAACTCTCCGGATCTGTTGATATCAGCAGATAAAACTACTAACTTATACAAAGTTAAAACCCAGGATTATAAAAAATTGCTTAATGATAATGTATCGGAAAAATACAAAAAGGTGAATCCTGCTATCAGTGACACGATCAATACTGAGGCTAAAAAGATTGCCAAGGCGTTAAAGGTCGATGATCGGGTTGAAAAAGTATCAAGCAACCCAGCGTTTATTACGCTGAAAGATCATAAACCGAACTTTACATCGAACCGTAAATGCAGATTGATTAACCCTTCCAAGTCCCAGATTGGCCGTATAAGTAAACAATACTTGGACTCTATTAACGTAACCAGTGGCGTACGCAGGATTTTCTCAAGGGGGGGGGGGGGCCATTGAGAGTAGCGTAGCCAAGAATTTTGAAAGGGGGGGTTTTGACGACCGGTGGGCGAAGCCCGACGGCGTTTTTGCTTAAGACGACACCCAGCGGCGGGGGGTCTGGGGGGCCTCCCCCAGAAAATTTTGAAAAATTACTTTGAATTTGGCGCATTCTGAGAGCATTTTCAACAAAAATGTGGGTATGAATATTCCTGTAAAATGGTGCTGTCAGGTGGCATAGCAAAAGGATAAGATCATGTTTTCTTCGGCATTTTTCGGAAATAAAGCTAAGTCTCTATGTTTTCTTGTTGTTAATTCCTGGCTGAGATGTTTGGTATTGGCAAAACTCGCTCTTTTAATGCAATTTTGTTTAAAATTAGGCAAGTTTTTTTTAGACTGAAACCATCATTCCCAAGCATAAAGAGACTGCAAGCATCATTCTCAATATCGTGACGTCACACGCGTGCCAAGGTAGGGTTGTAACCCCCAAGGCCCAACCCCCCCCCCTTGGCTATGCTACTGGCCATTGATATCCCAGACGTCTTCATGATATCCCAGTATGATTTTAGTTTAGACTTTATCCATTTCTCTCTCACTAATCACTATAATAGGCTTACAGAACACTATGCTACATTGGCATACCTGGGGTGGGGTAGGTGGATTGGGCCATGTATTTCGTATTGGCTTAGTCTATAAAAACAACATTGTTACAGTAATTGCTTTGACAAAGCAATGCAAAACATATTAAATTCCTTAATCTACGTCGTTAACTACTAAAACATTTTTAAGGGGGGGGGGGGGGGGGCCATGGCCCAATGGCCCCCCCCTGCGTACGCCACTGAACGTAACCATCCGTGATGCATCACGACTGAATCAATGGAAAAACACAGACTCTGTGTTATCCTGGTTTAAGGCTATTCCATCTAAACGTCAATGCACCTTTATGAAATTTGACATTGTTGATTTTTATCCATCCATTACGGAGGAACTTTTGTGTAAAGCAATTGAATTTGCCAAACCATTTATGGATTTGGATGATTGTATCATACAAACAATTTTCCATGCTAGGAAATCGTTGCTTTTTGATGGTGGTGAAACTTGGGCTAAGAAAGATGGTTTGTTTGATGTTACAATGGGCTCATTTGATGGTGCTAAGATTTGTGAGTTGGTCGGCTTGTTTCTTTTGAACGAACTTTCTGCTATTGTTGACAGAGACATGCTTGGCTTATATCGTGATGATGGTCTGGCTATTTTGCGTAATTTATCCGGCCCTAAAATTGATCGTTTGAGAAAAAATGTCATTCAATTATTTAAACAACATGGCTTAAATATTACTGTGGATACTGGACTAATTGAAACTGATTTTCTTGACGTCACTTTGAATTTGCTATCTGATAAATTCTGGCCTTATAGAAAACCCAATAATGATCCAATTTACATCCATGCCCAGTCCAATCACCCACCCAACATTAAGAGACAAATCCCGACTATGATTTCAAAGCGATTGTCCGCCACATCATTTGGCCAATATGAATTTGATAAGACCGCATCTGTTTATAATGACGCCCTTTTGAAAAGTGGTTTTGCGGAGAGAGTTTGTTACAACCCTGCTAATAACTTACGAACATCTAGGAAAAGGAGCCGGAAAATTTTATGGTTTAACCCTCCTTTCAGCTTGCAGGTTGATAGCAATATTGGTAGGGAATTTTTCAGGCTTGTTTCCATACACTTTCCACCCCATCATAGATTGCACAAAATATTCAACCGTAATACTATTAAGCTGAGCTACAGTTGTACTCCGAATGTTGCAAGCGTCATATCCTCCCACAATAAAGCAATATTGCAGGCTGATAATGCAACATCGCAGCCTGGTTGCAATTGTAGGGTGAGGCCAGATTGTCCTTTGAATGGGCAATGCTTGCAGAAGGCCGTTGTTTACAAAGCCACCATTGATAACAGCCCGAAGGTTCTTAATTACATTGGTTGTTGTGAAACTACTTTTAAAAAACGTTTTTCCAACCATAAATGTACCGTCATGGATAGGTCTAAACGAAACAGCACCGAACTATCTAAGGCAGTTTGGGACCTTAAAGACAAGGGTGTTGATCCTATAATAACTTGGTCCATCCACAGCTGTGTTCGGCCTTATAGTGGAGGTGGTCGTAACAATTGTGGCCAGGGATGGAGGAACCACGTGGGCCTCCATGGGGCCTAGGCCCACCTACTTTATTTTCTGGGTGGGCCTGGCCCACGCACTTTTGACAGCCAAATTTCTTTGAAAAGGTAGCGAAAACGAAAAATTAGACAAGGAGTTCCAAAAAAAAGCTCTTCACTCATTTGATGCACACTAGTTTGATTACACAGGCCAACAAAAAAACTTTGGCACAAAAGGTGAGAGTCATTTTGAGTATTTCAGGGCCCCTGATTACAAAAATGCACTTAGTTTTTTCGAATTTTCGAAACTACCAAGATTTGAATTTCGAACCAAGATTACGTTTTTCCGTAACAAGGATAAAATTATAAGCAGCTACTTTATTGAAGAACACAACTTTGTATTCTGTAATTATATAAATGGCCTTCGTACCTTGATGGGTGTTGCTCAGTGTAGTAGGCCTACCATAATAAAGAATTGCGTTTGTTCATCGATGGCTTTGTTTTGCTTATTCGTTTAGTTTCTTAAGCAAAACAATGTATGTATTTTGTTGTTTGTACTTAGTAGCTTAGTTAATAAGTCTGATACTGTTGAAGTCAACAAATATATTAACGCAAAGCACAAGTTATAACTTATATTCTACATCTTGTATCCTAAGGCTTGCTTCACGTCGTATTTTGATTGTTACTAGGCCAGTAAACGTTAAATAGCTGTTTGTTTGGGTTGTAATCAACGTGATTGGTTCCAAATAGCGTTTATACAACTCAGAAATGTGCCTGGGATTACTTTCAGTTTTGTCTATTATAATAAACGACACGACGTTAAATCTATAGGGGCTCAAAATTGCAAAAAATGTTTTTTGCTGTAGACTATCTTAAAAACTAGAGATAATTCGAAAAAAACAAGTGCATTTTCGGAATCAGGAGCCTCGAAATACCCTAAAATGACTCTCACATGCCGTGCCTTATTCAAAAAAATTCTTTTTGTTGGCCTGTGTTGTCTTTGATAGCTCAATGATGAAATCTAATCTTCAAACTTTTCTGTTGAGTCTACTGTTGATGGGCAGCACATTTGGGTGTGGTTGCTTGTGATTGGTGGAGTAATCTATAAATCAATCTAATTATTCTCTACGGTTAAAACAATGATATCATTACATATTATGCAGTGCATGCACGTAGGCCTACTGTATAATGCTGCAGATTCTTTCTCCCAGGTTGGTATTATAACTTTTTATTTGTGTGTACATCGCCATATTTTGTACAGTGCTATAAAGCAATTTAACAATTTTGTAATCTGTTTGGCCAAATCGGGCCTAAAAACGGAAATTTTTTGCTGGTTGGCACAAAAGGCAATCATGAAAATGCAATGTATAGGAATACAGCAATGTTATGGGGGGTCTGGGGGGCGAAGCCCCCCAGAAGTTTGATTAACTTTGACTGCTACGTCTTTGGGCCCACCTACTTTAAAAATGGTTCCTCCATATCTGATTGTGGCCTATGTTTGGCTGAAAAACTGGCCATTCTGAAGGCTGATAGTGGCCACCTTTTGAACAAGCGTTCGGAACTGGTCGGCAAATGTCGTCATAGAAACAAATTTAAACTCAAGTACTTCAAAATAAAATGAATTCCTTTTGATTTTCACAGGTTTTTTTTAAAAAAATTTCATTTGATTTTTACAGGCTATAAATCTCATTAAATTTTTACAGGTTTATAAACAGATTTTATTTCATTTGTTCAGGTCACTACAGGTTAAATCATCACAATTCCTTGGGATTTTTACGGATTATAATTTTGAAAAAATTAAATTTCATTTGATTTTTACAGGTTACAAATCTCATTTAATTTTTACAGGTTTAAAAACAATTTTTATTCATTTTGTTCAGGTTACAACAGCTTGCGTTGATCATCACAATCGAATTTTGAAAGATGTTGCCATCAGGTTGCTTGGTTTCCATTGGGACAAATTGCTTGAAACTTTGTCGTAATGGATGGAGATTGTCCTTAGTAATTCTGAAGTTTTTTTTCTGCAGATTGGATTACGGTTATAATATTTAATATCTTTTCAGGAATTCAGGTTTAGAAGTTTTTTTGCAGATTAAATTATAGTTGTAATATTTAATATCTTCTCAGGAAGTATAGGTTTAGAGATTTTTTGGCAGATTAAATTACAGTTGTAATATTTAATATCTTTTCAGAATTATCGATTCTTTACTGTTTGCATGTTTTTTCAGACCTTTTGATGATCCGTTAGGTGAAACAATTTGTAAAGGCTTCAGATAGTAATAACTATATTTGATTTAGTTATAAGTTATATATAACATAACTATATACTTAAAAGTTAAAACAAGTTAAAACAGTTAAAACAATCTAACGGATCATCAAAAGGTCTGAAAAAAACATGCAAACAGTAAAGAATCGATAATTCTGAAAAGATATTAAATATTACAACTGTAATTTAATCTGCCAAAAAAATCTCTAAGCCTGTACTTCCTGAGAAGATATTAAATATTGCAACTGTAATTTAATCTGCAAAAAAAAACCTCTAAACCTGAATTCCTGAAAAGATATTAAATATTATAACCGTAATCCAATCTGCAGAAAAAAAACCTCAGAATCACTAAGGACAACATCCATCCGCCACGACAAAGCTTCAATCAATTTGTCCCAATGGAAACCAAACAACATGATGGCAACATCTATGACATCACAAAGAAGCAAAATGCATATGTGATGATCAGCGCAATTTGTAGTAATCTGAACAAAATGAATAAAAATTGTTTTTAAACCTGTAAAAATTAAATGAGATTTATAACCTGTAAAAATCAAATGAAATTTAATTTTTTCAAAATTATAACCTGTGAAAATCCCAAGGAATTGTGATGATGTAACCTGTAGTAACCCGAACAAATGAAATAAAATCTGTTTATAAACCTGTAAAAATTAAATGAGATTTATAGCCTGCAAAAATCAAATGAAATTTTTTTAAAAAAGAAGCTTATAATACTTATAAGTTATATATATAGTTATAAGTATATGTGAGAGCAATCGCAATTTTTGCTTAGGTGGCCCATATTTACCTTTTTCCCTTACATTGAGCTCAAATTGGTCGACAAAGATATGAGGACGGAAGAATACATTTTCAGGTGCAGGCTAATGTAGCACTTCTGTCTTTTTTAGGTTAATCACTAACCAGAACATTTTGACAGCTTCTGCAAAACAAGAAGCGTTGCAGTGCTTTCCATGCGTGGGAAAGCAGGGCTGCATCATCAGCAAAAAGCAGTTCATGGAATGTTTGTGTTTTTATGCGTGCTCCAAGACGCCGAAAGTCGAACAGAGAACCATCAGTGCGGTAGCGTATGTAGATATCAACCTCATCAGAAAGATCGTTAAAAGCTTCTTGGAGAATTGCAGTTATTTTATTTTAGTTAAAAACATACTAAAGAGATTTGGTCCAAAAACACAACCTTGTTGAACACCATTTGATATGATAAAACGTGCAGATAGGTCATTGCCATGTTGACTTTGGCAATGTTGGTCTGTGTGCAGCTGGATGATTATGCCGAAAATTTTTGAACAGCCGAAACAGCTCATTTGTCTTCCAGGACATGGACATTGCAAACAGAGTACTTGCGACAAATAGACATTAAACACACCCATTCGTTTTTCATATATTTTAATGAACTAACCGAATTCACGCAAAAATAGTGATTTGAAATGCAAGTGAATGATTAGCCATCTATGCTTGCTTGTAAACATGCTTGGCTTTGAGCTTCGTGTAAATTCTGGGTGATTGGAATATGTGACATCCATGCATAAAATAAACTTACTTCCAAAAAGTGTGTTCTGTGCAGTAGGCTAATGACACGACTGATGTAAGAACACTGCAAACTCTTGCAAAAGTGTGAAAACGAACGCCATGATCGTAGAACAATCATTGCTCAAACATTGACGTAAAGGTAAACTGAGCATCAGTCCAGCTAATTGACATTGAATCTTTTCCATCGAATCTTTAAAACATAACCATCATGTTTCACGGAAATGGTCAATGCACTTGCCTTCAGCAATTGATCTTGTTTCAGTGTTCACGAATTGGACATATCAGATAGCCTATGACGGAGATGTAATAAGGTTGTTATTCAAACCGAATTTATTTGATCGTAACAAATTTTACTCCACAAAATGTGGTTATAGAATAAAGATTTCTTTACAAGATTTAGATCCAGCTAGCAGCAGTAGGCTGCAACTTTCAATTTCAAACGAAATTACAGTTTTGCCGAAATATTTCGTTTTAAACAACTGCACGCTTGAATAATTAAAAAATCTTCCAGGAACATGGTGATTGGCGAACCTATGTGCAGAGGGCTTTAGTTGAAAACGAAACTTTATTTTGACATGACATTAAGACCAGAAAGTTTGCAATACTAACACTTTTGTTCGAACAGCTCTGCAAACCAGTTGCTTTTTATATAGATTCAACGTCTGTAGACGTTGAATCACCGTAAAAAACGAGTGATTTTCCGACTGAATCATTGCATACACAACAAAACAATCCATGACGAAATGTATTGTGAGCAAGTCGGTAAAAAAACAACCAACAATTTTTTTAGATCAGATTGCACCCAACACTGTCCAAGCAGCATCTCGATGTTTATGTGACTTTACCACTGGACACCATAACTTTTTTAGCAAGTCAGTATATAAACCTTGCCACAAGATGGTTTGGTTGGTTTTGAATCTTTATCCTCGGACTGACAAAGCCTTGATAGGTTATTCCAGTAATCCCTGGTAGTTTCACACACTTGCAGAAGCTTTTTATCTGTTATTACCGAGATTGGCAGAGTGAAATTTTCGATTATTGAAATGTTGTTGCCGGGGAATTATTTCACCCACTAGGTGCCGCTGAATGGAGAGCAGTCCTGAAATGCGTTGCTCAAGCGCATACCCCGAGAGTCGAACCATCGCCGCGTGATCTTGAGCCGGGCGCGCAACCACTGAGCTAACGTCACATAATAAGTCGTATATTCACATATTAGTTGATGTGATATATTCATGAATGTAGTAGCCTATATCAATAAAAGTGATAAGCACATGAAACAGAGCAGCGCAAAAATATGTCCACGATTTCTTTATCACACAAGAACACATTGTTCAAGGTTTTATCCTGCCAAAACAGGGTTAGCCTACTGCGAGGACGGCACTGAAAAAGCACGGTTAGCTGAGACCGTTTACTAAGATACTAAACACAGCATAGAACAAGAAGTAGCTTATAAATTTTAGTAACATCATAGATAACTTGCAATGGAGACCGCATCCTCCTAGTGGAGTCATTGCTGTCCAAGCAAAAAAAAAAATCATAAGATATAAAATCCCTTGAAACAGAAATCTTTCATGCGTTTAAAACACCAAGCAGTTAAGCTGCAATTAGGTCTGGTTCTAGTAAGCGTTTAAAATCACTGAAGTGAAACCAACTTTAGTTTCATGCATGGTGTTTTTTCTACTGCGTTAGTTACCGACGTGAAAGTAGCATGACAGTCGGAAGCACTCCACAATGCCGCTTCGTTTAATGTCAACTCCCAATCATCTCCTTTTTACATTAAATTAACGCCTTAAGAGGTTGAGCCAACGTAAAAAAGGACGGATTGAGGCAAGTTTGTGCTGTAACAGCAATGTCAGTTTTGGGAAAGACACAGTAGAATTTGTCAGTTCGTCTCATTCTTGTCGGTTTCGGCAGAAGTCGTTATAATTTTGATCAGTTCGCATAATTCGTCAGTTTTCAAAGCTCGCCACTTTTTTCTAATCCCCCAAGGTGACGAATTCTACTGTATTTTGAAAGTTCATTGGACTTGGATAAATTGTGGCATGGGGATTAATACTGCAACGGATGAGATTTGCGACACGTTGTTCAGATGCAATCTGCTCAATTAAAAAATGAAAGCAATAAATTGAACACGTTATGTGCTAAATAATAATAATCTATAGACAGGCAAAATGGTGAAATATTAATACATGATGAAAGCCGTTTCACTGCAGACCCTGCGATAGAAATGGTTGATCTCAACAGCGTTGGACGTAAATGGGTCGATGCAACACAAGGAAAAAACGCTAATCCGACAAGGATGCTACTCTGCAGATGCGTTAAATGGTTATAACGTTAAATCATTGTAATAAGCGATTGATTTGCTGGCTGGATAAGAAAGCAGGTAGAAAAGCGAAAAACCAAATGGAAATTTCTCGATGTAGACTACACTGCTACCCTCTTGGAAATGGTGTTTATTCAAGGGCTGTGGAGTGGGGGGGATTTTGACGTGTCCGGAGTCGGGGTGATTAAAAGAGGTCGACTCCGACTTGATGCAAAACGATGAACAATAAAATTTTTGTTTGCAACTCTTTAAAAATATTGTTCTAGTTCTTCGTATTGCGCTCTGGTAATTTAACAGAAAATATCAGTGCTTGTTCTTCAGTTTGTTTTTATGAAATTTGCCGTTTTAACTTCGATCACAACTTAGCCCAAATGAAATAAAATTTTAAAACAATTAAACATAATAAAAATCATACAAATCTGGCAACACTGAAACCCAAGTCGTATATTTTCAACCGGCTCCACAGCCCTGGTTTAGTCGAAAACAAAAAATCCTAAGCTATGCTCTGAGTAGGAAAAGCGGAATGGGGCTTTTCGCTTGCGGCGCGGCTGGAGAACGCAATCTCATAAGTGCACGATCTTCGCAGCCGTTGACTGTCACAGCAAAGTGCACCAGCTTTTGAAAGAACCGGATTTCTTTGCGTTGGCTTTAACGTTCACCGAGGAAGTATTGGCATGGGGGGCGGACGCCTGCAATACAATACACAGGATTTCATCCTCAACTTTCAAATCACGCTTTGACTTTACAATCGAAGGAAATTTCATGTTTAAAAAGCAAAATTAAACATAAACAAGAAGACCAACACTTAGTTCACCGTGACAAAATACGTAGCCGGTCGTTTGGTCGACAAGACATTTGGTCGACAAGACATTTGGTCGACAGGACATTTGGTCGACAGGACATTTGGTCGACAGGACATTTGGTCGACAGGACATTTGGGTTAGAGTAAGAGTTAGGTTAGGGTTGAGGTTAGTTAACTAACCCTAAAATGAATCGTTCTGTCGACCTAACGTCCTGTCGACCAAATGACCGGGTACCGACAAAATATATCGCAAGTTTATTGAAAATTTCTATCCCATCAACAATTTTTGTGTAAATTAGAGCAAACGCCCTTTGGGCCACGAGGAAAACACTGAATCGGCTCCAAACCGGTGTTGGCCATGCTAAATCTGCAATGGTAAAGTGGGGCTACAACATGGGTCCACTGCCCTGTTACATGTATCTGTGGCACCACGCGTCCACGCCCTAAACAGCGGATCTTCTTGTTTGCTCTCAGCTTACCACCCAGTGCAGCAAGTGGGACCTTTTAATATACAACTCCGTCGAAAAAGAATGCTTCGATCTGTGGCGTATCAAAAAAATTTGGAAGACTCGGTAGAAGAAGTGTAATAATATGTTCATCTCTCACCATCTTTTGATCCATTTTCACTTTTATATCTCGTGCCATCGTGAAAAACGCCTGGAATGCAGATATTATGGGAGGGTAAACTAACAACAGGAAACATGCAGAATGGTTTACACAGAAAACTAAGGCAATGTTGAAATTTAAAACGACATCGTACTTTGAACTTGTTGTGCAAATCATTTGTGTTTATTGTTTTTATAAATTTTTGTTTACTTCGCCAACAAATCAAATAAACTGAACTTGCTCAGTAGTTGGTTGAAAGTAAAAACCCAGACAGCAAAATCAGTCATTCTTCAAAAAACGTCTGCAAACGTTGAATCAATGTAAAAATGCCGAACTTTGCTGTCCGGAAACTTTACGTACGGCACATTTCTGATAGTTGCAATATATCTCTACACGAACAATGAACACCTACTTCTTCGACATTCAGACTAGCTTTGGCACTGGTCTCCATGAACTTGATTCCATACTCTATGGCAAGCTGTGAAAATGCGACACAAATTAGTGATAACTACAGCACCGTCACCTTGCAGCCAACAACACGTCTCGACCAAGTAAAGCACTCATGTTATCAAACCATGTGAGGAAAGGAAGAAAATTATCACCGGACTTCACTTAACCATGGCCAACAGTCCTACACAATACTCTAAACCGCAGCAAGGTATAACAGAACATATTAAACACAGTAACACATTATTTGGTGACATTTATTCCTATGACAAATTTCCTCTACAACATTGTCCTGCGTTTGCAAACAAAATGCACACTTCATCAACAGCTCAAGCTGAGATAAGTTGGACGTAAATGATCACACACACTTTCGACTACTGAATCATGTCAAAAAATTGTCACCATACAACAACTTTTGTGCAGTATTGAAGTGAGAAATTGACCATTTATAAAGGTTTGTCATCGACATCACGTAGCACCATCCTAAACAGCAAATCAACCGTTTTTTTACATTGATTTGCTGTCTGGGATATCTGGTAAAAAACTTACTCTTTCCCCACGCTCCTTTGAAACAGATCGCTTGTCAGCGACGTCACATTTATTTCCCAATATCATCTTCTCCACGTCTCCTGAAGCATGCTGCAATGCGCATCGGTGGTCAGTAGTTTCTTATGCGTTAGCAAACGGTCAACACTTTTTGAGAAATGACTCGGGTATTAGAGATGCAGCAAACCCAAAAATTTTATCCGCACACCGCACCGCAACTGAACCACTTATCCGCACCGCACACTGCAATTTATCTGGAACTTTGACACTGCACCGCACTGCACAGTGCACACCGCAAATTACAAAATTTTCAAAAAATATTTTAACGCGTTATTTTTTAGAAAGTCAATTGTGGCAAAAAGCACCCATGGCATATAACTGGTAACCTACCAGTATGGCGGTACAGTTGTGCACTAATTGACTAGGCTAACCAGATCATATTCTCTTATCAGCAATGCATCTAAGTTCTAAGACATCATGCTTTTTCAAATAGAATGTTCCTGGATCCAGTATGAGGACTTTTGAACACTTTTTGTAAGCAATAATGCAATTTTAATGTCAGTGGTTGTATGAACCACACAGACAGACAAGACGTCAAGAGTAAAACTTATAGCCTGAACTCACTGGGCTAACTGTTATACTAACTAATGCGGTAGTTGCGCTAGGCCTATAGTCTGGTAACTGAGCTTATGAGCTAGGCTATTAACCAAAAACACTCGTACAGCTTCACTCACAAGCCAGACCCAAAAACCTGTCAGCGTCAACTGCAAGCCATTTGCATAGCTTTCCAGCTTAGGGTTTCCGAAGGGGAAAAAAACTGATCCGTGTTTCCAATTTAAATTTGAAGTTTCATAACTGATTTTCTTGAAAAGTTGAAAGTTTACGTTTACGAAAGTTTGATTTCTTGAAAGTTTACGCGGCAAGCGGCGCGGCTTTGTCATTTCAACCTTCCACGCGGCGCGGCACGCGGCGAAAAAGTCAAAAGCGGCCGCGTACGCGGCTTGCATCACTATCGGGTATGCTTAATGGTTCAGCATCAAAACCGATGCAATGTAGCAAATGATTTACCAAAGTTGCTTTTTTTGGTGCATGTGTTGTAATTTGTGATCTATATTTCAGTTATGTTATGACCCCAATCTTACATATCGTAAGATTGTAGCCACAAACGTAGAATATGTCATATGTAGACTGTAGAGCACACACTCGGCTAAAATTTAGAAACGTTCGATCAACATTTCAAACAAGTCCTGTTCAATATTTAAAAAGATGTGTTCTAAAGATGCAGGGTGAAATTCTTTTTAACATGGAGATATGAAGTACCATACGTCATCAAAAGATGGCAGCTTTTGACAGCCAGAAAGAACGGTTTGTTGTGGTCCATGACTCACATCACAAAAATGAAAAGTGTGCGATTTGTGCACAATTGCACATGCTTATGACGAACATTTAAACTTAATTTCTCTCTTTTGTAGTTGAACTACTGCAGATAAGCCAATCACTGGATTGGCCAGTTGAAAGTAACTTAACCAAATATACATATATTTCACATTCATAACAGGCCACCTTGTTTATATTATTAATTTTCTAAAACGTTTTGGAATCCAGCAAAATTGTTCAGACACGTTCAATATATGCCTAACTTTCATGTGTTGAAACAATAGGTAGTTTTACATGAGTCATCAGTAACTTTTGGAGCAAGTTATTTGTAGTAGTCAAGTTAACACAGCAAAAACTAAAGCTTCTTTTGTTTAACCCAAAACATAAAATAAGTGTTATTTTAGTTCTCAAAGTTGGTGTGAGTGGTTCTTAATTTGTAGTTTCCTGCAGCGTAAAACTCATTGAATATTTTTCTGCAATGTTGTCATGGTCTATTCATATGCAAAGGTTTTCTTTCACCCCTTCTTGGATGTTGCTATTGTTGCTCTTCCTCAAAGTCTCATTTGACAGAAATAGAAAGCAGAGAATACACTGTGATCATGCTGTCCTGCTGTTACCTAGTGAAAAAATTATAGAAGCATGGGAAGTTTCGATGGAAATATACTTCAATTGCTGTCTTAAATTTTGAAATTGTATTTATGGGCGATCAATCAATAGAAGTACCCAAGTGGGCACAATCGGTGATATCTAGGGCGATTTTTTGTTACTGAAGTTACTTTTTTTTAGTTGTACCAATTAACAAAAGAAACGTAGAGCCAAAATTTCATGGTTGTGGGGTCAATATTTAAGAAGTTATAAAGTTACCAAAAGCCACTTTTTGTGTTTTTAGGTTACTTTTCATTTGTTAGGTCACTTTATTTTGCATACTTTTTTGCCTGATCCCTCTATTTATTTATCTTTCATTGCTACTGGAGAAATGAATTTACATTCTATGTAATGCCAAGACTTTTAATATATCTTGCACAATGGCAAGGATTTTAGGTTTGCACGAGCCTATGCTTGTTTTTATCGCCTGCGTTCCTGAAAACTTGCAAAGTAATTTTTCGATAAAACAAATTGTGTTAACTATATTTAATCACTTGTTTTCCCTGCAACAGCTAAAGTGTTTGATTGACAGAAACTTCCTGCCAGAGAATGTAAAACATTACATATGTGTAATTTGAATGCGTAATTAAAATTTGAGCACAATTGAAACTAATTTAGATGCGCTTTTACGTTGAATTGCTGCTATTTCTTTTGCTGTCTTGTTTTTGTTGAATAAAGTTCCTTTTTGGTTATTTTTTTACGAAATTAAAGTCACCTTTTTGAGTTTTTTAGGTTACAAAAAAATCGTCCTAGATCTGATATCATAGTCTGTTATATATATCATGATTGAAAAGATGAAAACAGCACTGTAAATTAAACATCAGTGTCAAACTAGTGCAGTTAGTAAAAAAAATCAATAAAGCGAAAGCAGAACACTAAAATAAAACTAGGTTACTTTAAATTTGATTTTAATTTGTATTTTGCACATTGTACAAAATGCTTTTGGATTCAGTTTCTAAAGACTACACAATATATTCCAAGATGTAGAAGTAACAAAATTATGTCAGTTTACATTTATAAAACATGTAGTTGGCTACAATAGCGTAGAGTTAATATTGCATTGATGGGAAAGACCTACAAAAACCATTTACCTCTTCAATGTTACGAATCCAGTTCTTGATGTTGTCAAAGGATTTTTCATTTGTAATATCATACACAAGCATGATCCCCTGTGTACAAAGGCAACACTTAATAGGTGACAATTTTTTTATTGACGTTCGATGTCAATCAAACAGAACTGGTGCTCTTTTAAATGTCATGCTAAGACTCTCACCACTCGGCTATGCAGTCAGCATAAAATAAATTAATTAGATAGGCTAACACTTTACACATAAAATACCAATAAATAAAAGTTTAAAACATTTGAAATGAAAAATAATTACAGCAAAACATTGACATATAAGGTGTTCAAAAGAGAGAGCAGCCTATATAATTAAGCGATTGGCACAAAGTGAGACTGCAGCAAACCCTTACTCACCATAGCTCCTCTGTAATAGGCAGTTGTTATGGTACGAAACCTTTCTTGTCCAGCTGTGTCCCTGTAAATACAAGTTTAAAAAATGGCAAAACAAGACAGAATATTCTGTTGTTTTGATCCAGTGGCAAAAAGAGTACAATTCATATGAAAACTTACAAAACATTTTTAAATCATATTCTTACCATATTTGAAGTTTCACTTTTTTTCCATCCAAATCAATTGTTCGAATTTTGAAGTCGATTCCTAACAAACAAACAAAATCAATCTCAAAAAATCACGATGTATAATTATTAATTAATAAACAATGAAGTTCAAAAAAATACTGTTAGTTTATTCTGTTTAGCATGTGTGCTTCACATAGAGCACCCCACTGAATGTTTTATATTTTTCATATTGTTAAATAGAATTTTAACCAACTGCTTTATTATCAATTCCAGTGTATTAATATGACACCTTAAAAAAATAAACCACCAAATGATTTATTGTCAAAAAAGTAACAAATTTTGAGCTGAATACATTAAGCTAAATAATAATATTAAAAATGTATCAATACTGCCAACTAAAAATATTGCATGCATAGTATATATAACTAAATTTGACTTACCAATAGTTGAAATGAATGTTGAATTAAAATGGTCCTCAGAAAACCGAAAAAGTACACATGTTTTTCCAACTCCACTATCTCCAATCAGCAATAACTTGAATAAATAATCGTATGTTTTCCCACCGCTGCTTGCCATTTTAATTTCTTACTTAATTTTACACAGAAAAGTTGTACTAAATAAGACCAGTAAATCTGTAAAGTAAACCATCACAATCAACCAGATTCAAAACGTATTTCTTTACCAACATTAACCCTTTATTTGAAGGCAAAACATTCTTGTCTGTAAGAGACTGGCATCATGACTTACCTTCCAATAAAACACAAAATAACTTGCCAACAACAACCTAGACTAAAAATAAAACATTATTTTCAACTACTTCCTGCATATACCTTGCCGTAGTTCCATCGGTAACAAAAGTAGCCTAAGATTGCCAAAGCGTAAATCAGAAAAATAACAAGAAACACGTTGAATCCATGTAAAAGAAGCTGATTACTTGATGCCAGCCAAATTGCCACGCTGAATTCGTTTGACATCAGTTGCCTTGAAGGAGTCTCAAAAGCGGGCAAAACTTGTTTGTTTACAACTAGTTTTTAAAAAAGTTGTTTTACATTGATTGAAGGCTTGAATATGTTGATTCTGTTGAATTTATGTAAAAGAAGCTGATTTACTGTTTGAAGTACAAGATCTGCTATTTGAAGTACCGGTAGTTTCACATGAGTTTACAAGTCCAAGCAAGGCGAAAGTTTTCCAAAAAAAGCAGATGGTACGTCACGATGCGGTAAGCGCAAGAGCCGATGCAGACTGGTTAAGGGTTAGAAACAGGGTTGGAAAAAATAGGGAGTTTGGGAATGAAATTCCCGGGAAATTTGCCGTCCGCGGGAAATTTTTACCGTAAGAATCATGTTACTGACATCTTTCATTCATCGTCAACCGTTATCGTAATTTGCTTAACATTGACATTCCCAGTCATGGTAATTTGCTGACACATTGCAGTTCCAACACTGATTTGGATCTCTGTGTATTTACGACCTCCAGCTTGTACCTCAGAGCTGAACATGTTCTTAGCAAAATTGCACAAATATATTGCAGTAGTCCGCCTGAAGGCGTCGTAAAAAGCATGTGAAGTGTCATTGAAAAAATTCAAAATATTTGCGGAGGTACAAAAACATCTACAAATAAAAAAAAATAAAGACATTAACGACGAGCTGCTCATTCACTGGAATGGGCCACACATAAGAAAGTTAAAGCTTTGGTAGAGAGTTTGCTTTGTTGAACCATAGAGAAATAAAACAAAGTAAATCCAGCGAGTTTAACATGATGTATTACATACACAAATATAACATAATTAAAAATAAACTCTGACGTTTTCGACATGTATGTGTGTCCTCATCAGGAATTACATATCTGCAATATACATAAAATGAAAATTGTAAGGTAAATTTGACTTTGCCCTATAACAGTATGCTAATGACACTCGAGACTGAAAAGCACAAACTGAACGAGTGACACAGGAATGATTACAAGTAAATAAAAAAGTAAAAAAGTGTAACAGCATCGTAAAACAGACTCTTAATCTACATTTTAAAGGAAAACCATAGCATTTTAGTACTAATGACGTTCGCTCGAAAATGTACAAAGTGTTTGCTGGGGTAGATAAGCTTATCAAACAACAAGAAATCGTCACTATCTTTTATTTCCCAGTAGTGTATTTGAGGTGATTTTGCATGGGCAAAACTTGCTTGCGGTTTCTTTGGTTTACAAAAACAGATGTTTTAGCGTTGTAATTTTGATTTTGTTGTCAAGTTAATTACGGTACCGGTAATGCTTTTCGTTATTCTTCGTGTAGCGAACTGGTTGTTTTGTAGGTTACAAGCAATTTGCGCAGTGTCCTGTGTTCTCAGTCAGCAAAACTTGTTGCGCATTTATTTGTTCAGTTATCTGGCCGTTTTTTGTGCAATATGCCCATATCGCTTTTCATAATTGGTTAATGGTTATGCTATTCAGGCCTCGAAATTCCGGCGGTCATGACCTCCGGAATGACCTCGAATGTCTGCCGAAGCCGACTCATTGGTCGGTCATAAATGACCACCGCAAAATTCTTCACAAAAATAGAGCTAATGCAGCAAAAATATACTTTAAATTTAAATTGTTACAATTGTTTGTTTAACGCGAACAAATATGCAGCTGAAACAATTAATAGTACATGCAATTGCTTTAAAGATCACATTAGAGTGGTGTAGTTAACGAGCTGATGGCAAAAGTAGCCATTTTTACATCATTTCAACGCCTTGCAATGTTGCCTTGAAATAAAGTTGTCTGAACTTTTCGGCAGGAAATGTATTCTAATTTTAACAATGAGGATTATTGCGTTACATTGATCGTTTGTTAAAAAGAAACGTCACAGAGAAGCAAGTCTCAGCTGGGTTCCGCACGTGCTCAGGCGAATGTGGCGACATTATTCACGCTGATACTGATAGAAATATAATTTCTGCACAGAAGGGAGGGTGTTAGACTAAAACACTATTGTGTTAGTTAGTTAACACTAACACTATTGAGGGCTAACACTATTGAGTCACTAATGCGCATTTGTCTGGACGGTCCTGAGCTGGAGATTTACGACCCCGGGCCGGCAGTAATCGCTTGGCACAACGATTCTATAACGCGAAAACCACGGAATAAGTGATCGTAGTTGCTTTTGTAATTAAGGAAATTTGGATTGTTGTTTTCAATTGTGTTTATTGCGTCATTACACGACTGTCATTAACGCACCGATTTATTTGCAAGCAATCTGCTCCAGTATAGCCTACTTCAGGGTCGGTTAATTAAGCCATCAACCATTGCAGAGTTATTCTGTTGTAGAAAATCTTCTACAAACACGACTACACAATACTGTAGTGTAATTTTGTGCAAAATCTACGTATGCAAAAAATATGTCCGGTTGAAATATTAAATGTCCACTGAAAGGGCCAGTCCGGTAGGACATGCTTGACCGCCGGAAAAAAGTACAAATTTCGAGGCCTGCTATTCATGCACATTGCACATACTATCAACCCGTTCGAATATGAAGTGTTGTGATTGTCAACTTGTCAAGTACGTAACAAGCAACTCGTGATATCGTATTGTTTCATGACATTCACACAGTGGTAGGTGAGTCAGTAGATCTAATCTGTAAGCACGTGCGTCTAATTTATTAAGCCTATGGTTGTTCCAATTTATTCCGACCGATCAAAGTGGGCACATCAGGCATAAACAGTGCACCGTGCCTACTTACGAATCAAATACGATACTAAGACTGTTTATTTATTGGAACTATGAAGCTACAGATGGCAGTCTACAGTATATATAATATACTTTTTGCGTAGCCTAAGGCTTTTCGCCGGAAAACGTGTAAATGGTGTAATTATGACATCATTATCGTGATTGTAAGCAGTGGGAAATTGTTTTGCTAAAAAACAGATTCCCGGGAAGCTAAGCATTTTTTCCAGCCCTGGTTAGAAATAGAAATATTACTAACCCTTACCGGTACCCTCAATAAGGCTGCAACCTATTTTGTCCAATGAAAAGATCGAGAGAAATTTTGAAATGTTTGCGGCAACTCCGATCAGCGACTTCGGGTCTGTTGTATTTTTTTCTCGGCCTTTTCAGGGTACGAAGTGTTCAGGGGACGAAATAGGTTGCACCCATAATATTATACAAACACCTTCTAATAACTTAAAATGATAATTTAAGCAGCGATGTACATATACGCCGCAAATTCTACGCCGTAGACTTGCGGCGTAGACTTTTTGTTTCCGCTAACGCTTGCGGCCACATTTTTTTGGATAGTTGTCGCTTGAGGCTATGCTGTAAAGTTTTTGCACTTTTTTAGAACATAGTGTCAACACATACTTTTTAATGTCTTACGTATCTGTTGTTTGCATTTTTTTTTTTATCAAACTTTCCAAATTTTGAATAAGTTGAAATAATATTTTCAATGGGCAAAGACATATTGAAACCAAAACGCAGCAAAGTGTCAGATGAACACTTTCAGATGCTTGTGTTTCTTCGTGGAAATTTAAAATAAAACTTGTTTGTTTCGAGTGGTTTACAACGTGTGAATGTTTGGCACCTAGCAAACAAAATGAGTTTACGCTAGTGTATGCGCTGACGCCGCCAATTTTTTTACAAGTTACGTTGACGCAAACGACATATGGTTTTTCGAATGTTTGCGCTTACGCTGACGACGTCAATATTTTTTGTATGCGCGTAGGCTACATCACTGAATTTAAGCAACAATTGTGTGAAAATAGTTTAATGGAGTTGGATAGTCTAATTAGTTAGGAGTAGGACGTCCATCAGGAAGACAGAATTTCATTAGACAGCCAATTAACATTTGAAATATCAATAAAACCATCCTTACACGTCAAATAAATATTACCACAAAATCATTGTTTTTCATCTTTGCTTTGACAAGTTTACCTTTTGCAAAAAGAACTACAGTCTAAGCAAATAAGCGACAACTAATGTATTGCTGTGCGATTAAAATGTATGGCAAATAATTAATACAGAGAATAGCGCTGCCTGCAAGCCCAATACCTAGGATTATGAAACTAGTCCAAAGAATCCAGATTCCAGTCCCAGAGCAGGGTTGCCAGATACTCAAGCTATAGTAAGGCCAAATCCATTATAAAATAAGGCCAAAAAAAGGCCAAATTTTTTATTTACTTCTGAGGCTAAATAAACGCTAACAACTTAATTAAAATAATTTTTTGAAAATGCCATTTTACGATCAAATATGACAGATAATAATTTAGCACTGTCAGAGCATAATGACCGTCTGCATAATTTGATTAATGAAAAATTACTGTAGTAGCAGATAAACTAGAAACCATTATTACTTCAATTCATGAACAGTGCTATTCGGAACATCTAGCTAAGAAATAAGCATGAATTTGTCTTATTGAGTATATTTACCAGGGATGTATTGTCTACAACTACAGGATTGGAAACTCTTTTCAGTGCTATACATGACTACAGAAGAATTATTAAAATAAAACACTGTTTGTATCAACTAAAGAATGTATATCATAAAATTCAATTTCGCAATAACATATAAAATATAGCCTATACTCACATCAAAACTTATTTGATGTAAAGAAGTTTAAAATCACGAATCTAAAAAATCAAAAATAAACTAATGCAAAGATTCCCTGTCGTTCTGTAGCATTTTGCGTATTGCAAACCGGATCAGAAGTAAACGTGGAGTGTTCAACAATCAGTGAAATGTGTTGTCGTAGGCTTTTATAATAAACTTATTCACAGATCAACCCAGTACGAAATCAATACGTTTAAGATGTCATAAGAACTAAAACTAATACTCGGTTTTGAAATTATTTAGCAGCAAATAAAATACGACAATTGCACAAATGGAATGCAAACACATCACATTAACAAACAAGACAAGTGTATACTTTACGGTTTACCGCAGGTGCAACTTAATAGAATCGCCCTGTCCACCGCTAACACATTCTCTACTCTCTAAGTCTCTACCTATGTCTCTGCTCACCAATTAAAATTAAAACAAATATAGGTCAGGCTCTAAGTGATGATAAGTGATACTTTTATATTACAATTGAAATTGAATTTCCTTAAAATAATACCTTCTAAACCGGTAAAAATTTGCAGCTATAAAAAAGGCCAAATAAGGCCAGATTTTTTGGCCTTATTTGCATCAATTTTTTTAGGCCAACTGCAATTTAAAAAGGCCAGTTTTCAGGAATTTGGCCTAAAAAAAGGCTATCTGGCAACCCTGTCCCAGAGTGGCTGGAAAGATTAAAGTCGGAGATCAAGATGAGTGACATCAGTGTTGCCAGACTCCAGTTTGCTCACGACACCATTTCAACCTCCAAATTACACCATTTTACCTAGAATTACACCAACGCCCTAAATTTTCTCTTAAGAATACAGAAGTTTTAAAAAAGTATTGGGAATAACAAAAATTTACATAGCAAAGAACAAAAATTACAAAATTACATGTACAACACAGCCAATACAGCAGCCTAATGATAGTTAGGTGGAGAAGCTAGGTTAAAATTAAAATAGTTTTTTAACAAATTAACATTCAATTGTTTTTCTAGTAAAAACAGTGCAAGTGTGCAAGAGCCAAAAGTCATGTCTAGAACCTTACCTTTTTGCATAAAATTTAAGGACAGCAAAGATTAGGTCAGCAAAGATTACGGACAAAAAATACGAATTATGATTTCGAACAAACAGCTTTATAAATGCAACACAACAATAAATATACTTCATTACAACAAAGTAGCAAATATTTTCAAAATTACACCAAATCTGTGATGTTGTAGAAGAAATTTTAGCACCATCTGGCAACGCTGAGTGACGTCAATTAACTAGTGTTGCCAGATGGTGACGGGTTAATTTTCTCAAGGCTACCGAGAAAACTCACCAAAGACAACTTTATGTCCCTAACAAGTTTCACCAACTTTTCGGTCTTGCCATGCAGAGGGTGATCTCTAAAAAAGATTCACCTGTTTTCAAAGCCATTTTTATTTCATCGCTTTGCGATTAACAAATGTAGCGCCCGAGCACTCTCTCTCTGACGTCATGCGCGCAGGAACCTACTTGATTTGTACAAATATCACGGGCTTTTAGCGCAATCCTGCGTCTCGCTTAGAAATTTAAGTAATAGTAAGCAATGATTTTTTGGAAGAATGTCTAATCGCATTCCGACTAATGCTTCATGGACACGTAGATTTGCCGTTATGTTACATTGTATGATTGTGTACAGCGTTTGCAATGCTCACAGTAACGCTTTCCCAATCAAGACTAGGATCCATCTTAAGCAACTATAACCATGATTCCTGACTCACTCTTGTTATTTAGTTTGACTTAGTGGTAGGCTATTCAGTTTTACTCAGTATTACTCAGAAGAATTCTTAATTTCTGAAGTCAAGCTAACCATGCAGGACGACAGCACATTGTAGCTACTAAGCTCTGGTGGTGGAATCGTTAGTTGTTCTGGTGTTTTCATTCGGTGTTCTTGTTGGCTTCTGTCGTTCAGCTCTACTCAGTTAAAATAAGTCAAAAAACGAATCAATAGTGAAACCTCGTGTCCCGGTCACTCCTCGTCATTCATTTATGCCCGGGACTCAAAGTGTGCAAAAACTAACAGTTTGCAAAAAAATACCATATAGGCCTAAGCTTAATTTTCGCAATGACTATGACCAGTCAAGTCATTTGCAAAATAACAGTTAAAAATACTGGGTAATATTCCTTTCCATAATAAATAAATACAGCAGAAATTTAATTTCATTATAATCTGTTTAAGAATAGCCTACATAGCCTAGCTTACTTTATTAGATCTGGTTCTCAGAAAATTTCACGCTATTACCAGGTGAAAGTTTTTACAAATAGCCTATATCTGTTTAAGAGTTATTATTCCAAGAATTGATTGTAGCAAATGCAAAACAAAGTGCTCAATGCAGGTAGCAGAGCTAATAGCCTAATTATAAAAAAAACTAAAATGGCTAAGTCAATCGCTACATAAAGGTTTTGTGCTAGGTCTAATCATCAGGCGCAATACTTACTCAAATAAAATTTTACAATAGTATATAAATTTTAAAATTTTATTTGAATAAGTGTTGCGCCTAATGATATGTAGTAGTAGCGCATGTAGTAGCGCATGAGTCATGACTTAGTGCCAGAAGCAGGCCCGGATTTAGGGGGGGCAGAGGCCCATCAGCTAAATCCGGCCCTGGCCAGAAGGGTGACAAGGGTCACAATTAGATCTTCTTCGTCGTATGAGCTGTTCTTCCGGACTATATGTTTAGGCATGATGTCATCAGCCGCTCGACAGTCTCGTCATCCAGGGCCTTCAGTCCAAGCGTTCCATGTGGATAATTAGATGGACACCGTCAACCAATCAGAACATGTTTAAGTGACTACAATTAGATGATAGTCACTTAAACATGTTCTGATTGGTTGACGGTGTCCTTGGGTCGTAGCCTACTGGGATTTGTCCTGCTTAAATCGCTACCATGGCGCCCAGGAGCGGACCTAGTAAGTAGGCTACCCTTAGGAGGGACGATTTTAACAAAATTATCACAACGAAAAACAATGTATGCCAATCATAGCAGAAGTCTAGAAAAGGTAGGAGAGACAAAACGCAAACGTCATAACGTGCACGATACCAAAACAGGACAATCAATTTGAAATACGGCAAGGTCGCAAGTTGCAACAACTCTAGGACGGCTACTTTAATCTGACTTTGCAAATACACCGTAAATAAAGTTACAAAGTTCTGTGTTTTTGGGGGGCGATTACTCCAATCGCCCCCTAATAGATTCGTCACTGACGGAGTCCAATTGGAATCGTTGAAAAATAACTGATTAGCTGGTTCGGTTGACTTTATTCCAAATCTCGATGCTTACGCGATGGCGCTGCTGATACGCATGTAAGTATACCGTCAATCTAATCTGCAAAATATAAGATGTGGGTTGTTGCAAGCCTACTGTACATAGCATATTGCAGTGGTCCCTTCCTTCAGAAATTACTAATGCTAGTCAACATTAGCCTACCGTAATAGGCTAACAAAAATATCTGGCACCACACAGCAGGCTATAAATAAACTGAACTAAGTTGAACTGAACTCCGTTTGCAGGATTAAACAAAATAACATTTTGAATTTTTTTTTTGTTTAAGGTAGGCCCAGGGATGGAGGAATCGCGTGGGCCTGGGCCCACCTACTTTATTTTCTGGGTGGGCCAAGTTTGATTAACTTTGACTGCTATGCCTTTGGGCCCACCTACTTTTAAAATGGTTCCTCCATCCCTGGGTAGGCCTACAACTATTCTACCATAACTAAAACTGTCAACAGGGACAAGTTTTTTCAACCGTCAATAAAAAAGATTTCACGAAAATTTTATAGTTTTTTGTGCAATGACTTTTGAATTGATAACGCAAACAACCTGTGGGAATTGTTCTCACCTACATCATGTAGGCCTAGGCTCAGCCAGGGCCTCTGAGAGAAATTTTCACTAGGGGTACGAAGAGTCATTCCGGGCCCCCTTCTCACTTCGGGCCCCCTTTTTCATGGGAAAAGCGCGCAGTGATGTACGCGTATACAAAAATATTGACGCCGTCAACGTAAACGCAAACGTTCGAAAAACCATACACCGAATGGGTCAACGTAACTTCCCAGCTAGAAAGCTACGTATATTACACGTTGATTTTTGGTTGATTTTAGGTAGTATGGTATCTTAGGTAGAATTCAGGTGTTATTAAGGAGTTTGTGTACACCAACAAAAATTCCCTCGTTTAAAAACATTTTTTTAGAGACATATTTTAGCTATCATTTAGTATGACTAGTGTGTAAATATGATTCTAGAAGTTTTATCAGGGATTATTTTGTGAATATAACTCTTGCAAAAATAACACGTGTTTTCCACGTATATTACACGTGTTCAAAATCCTATGATTATTTGACTAATTTTTAAGGTATATAAGATAAAATCACACCCAGAAGAGGGCATACAAAAGAGAAAAAATGTTTACCCGAGCAGAAGGATGTTTTACCGGAATTTTTTGTATGTTGATTATATGTTGTTTCCACGTGTATTGCACGTTTCCATCTGTTGAAAAGTAACACGTGTTTTCCACGTATATTAAACGTGTTGAAGTTCTTTCGTTCATTTGGGCAATTTTTAATCTGTGTTAGGTAAAACTACCTCCCAAGGACGGTATAAACAGAAAGAATTCTCCACTCAAGTGGATTGGTGTCAACCACGCTCCTCCGCATTTTTTAGGATATAAGTTAGATTATGTGTTTTTGTAGGTGTCTTTACACGTTTTTATTACGTTATGTAAAAAGGAAACTTCATGACATTTTTTAGTGGCAAATTAATGTGATCTTTTAACGATAGTTCTTAGTGTAAATTTAAGTGGTCTCGCTTACTGATATTAAACAATTACTTACTAAGGTTTGGTACGGTAGCCACTTTAACAAGTCGAAATTCTGCCACTAAAATGACTAGAATGAAACCGCCAATCAATCATAAGCTCCGGTTTAAGTGACGTAAAAATGGCGAAAAGAAGATGATAGAAAGCAAATTAAGTGATGGATTTTTTGTCAGCTGGTTGGCTTAGGGGTTAAGGTTAGGGCTAGAAGGCAGTCATTTTTCATTGACGCTGGTTCGATTCCCACCACTGCTATTGCTCTTTTTCTTCTCTAATTCCAAATAAAGTTCAAAACAAGCATTAACTCTCCGAATGAGTGCTAGAAGGGTCACAATTGGACAATGGACAGTAGCCTCTTATAACAATATGTGTTATACAAATGTGTTAAAAAATACAAATGTGTTAAATTGTTGATTTCAGATACGGTACGCGGAAATTAGGTAGAATGTGGGTGTAAAAACACGTAAAATCCACCACCAAATATACGTGTAATACACGTGAAATAGTGTCGACACTTATACGTGTATTATACGTGAAAATTAACGTATAATGCACGACCCAAGGAACGTAGAATCTACGTGTCAGTTACGAGGAAATTAGGTGTAATGCGGGTGTAAAACACGTAAAATCCACCATCAAATATACGTGTAATACACGTGAAATAGTGTCGACACTTATACGTGTATTATACGTGAAAATTAACCTATATTACACGACCCAAGGAACGTAGAATCTACGTGTCAGATATGAGGAAATTAGGTGTAATGCGGGTGTAAAACACGTAAAATCCACCACCAAATATACATGTAATACACGTGAAATAGTGTCGACACATATGTGTGTATTATACGTGAAAATTAACGTATAATACACGACCCAAGGAACGTAGAATCTACGTGTCAGATACGAGGAAATTTAGTGTAATGCGGGTGTAAAACACGTAAAATCCACCACCAAATATACGTGTAATACACGTGAAATAGTGTCGACACATATGCGTGTATTATACGTGAAAATTAACGT
Source organism: Aplidium turbinatum (assembly GCF_918807975.1). Lineage (NCBI taxonomy): Eukaryota > Metazoa > Chordata > Ascidiacea > Aplousobranchia > Polyclinidae > Aplidium > Aplidium turbinatum. Next base: position 14,930,646 of record NC_137480.1, on the reverse strand, counting down.
ATAATACACGACCCAAGGTACGTAGAATCTACGTGTAATACACGTGAAATTTTTAGCTGGGTTGTAAAAAAAAGTTGGCGGCGTTAGCGTCAGCGCATACACTAGCGTAAACTAATTTTGTTTGCTAGGTGCCCACACCATACAACATTTTACTGCAGAATTGAACAGCTGTGCGCAATAATAGTATCAAGATGCAATAAAACTATTACCGTATTTAGTGCTGTGTATATCTTGTGATCTGTTTCTCGCCAATTAGTGTATCCTGCATTGAATTCGTGTGTCAGTTGTTGATGGTAGCCTACTGTTGAGAGGTGTCGCTTGTACAGCTTTAACGTAAAATTTTTAAACTTATTTATTTATTTCTCTTAGGTGTAGCCTATATCCTAACCGTTCCTGATGAGGACACTATGTGGTGTCGAAAACGTTGGATTTGGTAGTTTTTCTTGTTTGTTTTGTGTGTTTAATAAAAAATGTTAAATCCGTTAACGTTAGCCTACTGAGTGTTTTACTTGTATGTAGGCTATCTGGTAGCTTGCAACAAGTCAAGCTCTCTACCACGGCTCAAATATAACATCTTGTTAAAACACAATTAAATTCATCATCTGACCAATAACCTTTCTTCATTAACTTTTGCATTCACCAGTCACCACATGCCTAGCAGAGGTGAACGAAGTCACTCTTTTTTTACTCCAGCTGCACTCTTGCTCCGAAAGTATTCACTCCGGCTCCTGCTCTGAAATTCATTGGGCTTTTTAAAAAGGCCCGGGTTTTTTGCTACACTTTGCCCCCCCCCCCCGGAGAATAACCAACTTTTATAATTTAATTTAGGGTGTTTTTAACAAAACTTTTTCGCACGTAACGCATTAAATCACCACTTTGGCCTCCTAATTTAGATCTATGGAGAGATATGGGGAGGGCCCAAGGGGCCCGGGCCCCCCCGAAATTTTGTGAGAAATTGTTCAATGGTTTGATATGCTACTAAACAGCTGATATTAGTCCCACAGCGGACTTACAACCCCCCTTTGGCACGCGTGTGACGTCACGATATTGAGAATGATGCTTTCAGTCTCCATGTCTCTAAAACAAAGTTTGCCTAATTTTAAGCGAAACTGCATTAAAAGAGCGAGTTTTGCCAATACCAAACATTCAAACATCTCAGCCAGGAATTAGCAACAAGAAAACATAGAGACTTAGCTTTATTACCGAAAAAATGCCGAAGAAAACATGATCTTATCTTTTTGCTATGTCATCGGACAGCACCATTTTACAGGAATATTTATACCCATATTTTTGTTGAAAATGCTATCAGAATGCACCAAATTCAAAGTAATTTTTCAAAATTTCCTGGGGGGGAGGGGGAGGCTCAGCAATTACACTTCAGTTACTGCCAAGTCAGCAAGCGAGATTTGCTCACGTCGGACGTGCTTGGTCATCCATTGTCAAAGTCATTTTTCTGACTTATGACATGCCAAGCTATGGCTTGCTCAGTTGTTACTTGCTTAGTTTCATCATTGCCCAACTTGAGCCACTAGCTCAAATATTGCTAGCTCATTCAGTTGTCACTTGCTCAGTCCACAACTGCTGACTTATAGGAGACTCGTTTTTTACAACTCAACTGCGATGGTGGAACAACCTCTCTCATTTCAATTGTGAATGTTACTGTCGTCATATCATAAAAGTAGCGATGTTTGCTTCATGAAGTCCAGACATGAAAATGAGATACATAGGCTACATTCCAGTTCTTGTGAAATCTTTAATGTTTCTTCGGTGTTTTAAGGCTAAGCAATCCTAAACCTAGTTTTTGAGAAACAAAGCCTTTCCATTGTTGGTGTTTCAAACAAATTCTTTTTTCGGTCAATACAAAACGAAACGGTTTACATAAAATTAATTAATTACGTTTCAACGCACAGTGGAACGAAATTGTCTTGATGTCAAAGTTGTCCAGTGAGCAACATAAAATAAAAGAACCAGAGTAAATTATGGTCGAGATGAAATATTTTGTTTCAGTCCTAGTTGCCAGTTTCACAGTTGGGTTGTAAAATTTCCGCTAGAAAATTTGAAGTAGTTTAGCCAGCCTGTTTTAAATGTTTTCAATTCATTTACATTTCCAATGTGCAAAAGAATGTTTGTTAAACCTTAAATAAAACTTGCATGTACCGGTATTGTAAGCTACACTGAAGTCTGTAGACATGAATTTTCCTTGGCATGTGAAAATGTTGTTTTATGATTTACTTACAATGCTTACCATTCCGCTACATCACGAAACGTAAAAGAGATTGAAAGCAGTCTTAGGGGAGGTCTGCATTAAGTAATTCTTTTTAACTTCGTTTCGGTTTTGACATCGAACAACTGAAAGAGTGACAGGTTCAGTGACAGAGAAAGAACCGCAAAGCTGGTAATAGTTCGTACAAAGCCAACAACATCTTGACTTGGGGGAATGCTTGACATGGACCTATAATAGTTTTTAAAAACTATTTTTTGAGTTTTAAATTTTACAAATGTCCTACTGTGAGCTCCTAAAATATTTTTTATCCAAACAATTTAAAGCCTCAAGAAAAGCACCACAATCAACGGTATCCTGTTGCTGAGGCATTGTGCCTACATCTTCTTACTTAAAAGAACAAAACTCATCTTCTTACAGCGAGGAAAAGTTATGATTATTACATGATAAAATGTTAAGAGTGTCAAGATATTAAAAGCGATAGCTTACTTTGTTGTAACCACAGCCATTGAAAATATAATTTGGTCAGGCACCAATGAGATCCTCAGACCTCAAATTAAGACACTTTTCAGAAAACGGCACTATAATGCAATAATATGCGGTGGTTTCTTTAAGTTTTGGGCTCCTTAGAACGAGAACGGTTATTGGCCTCTAAAATTATCCGGGTCCAAAAGTACCCCTGGACTTCTCTGTCAACGCTACTGTTTGCGACTACAAGCTATATGTGGTGGGGCAATGAGTATTGAGTATTATTGCACATGCTAGTAAGCCAGGCAGCGTGGGGGGTATGAGGACTTGAGGAGACCTCTTCCAGAAACTTTTCAAGAAATGTCCTAAAATTGCCCATTCTGAAAATATTTTTATCCTAAATCACCAGAAAAACTCTGTCAAATGCTCCAACAGAGCATAAAAAGTTCATTTAAGTTGCATAAAACCAAAACAACTGTTCTGATTTAGTGATTTGTTCTGTTTATTTGCATCATTGCGAGACCTGACACTCAATCTATCAATGGTTTATTTGTCAGGAACAGTACCTACCTGATATGCAAGTTGTATATACACTGCAAAATAGCACAAATTCCCATTCTAACGGGGAGACAACGAAACGACAATACGATCTACTAGTGAATTGCCACCCTACAGCAGAAATGATAATTTAGTTATTTCAGACAAAAAAAAATTGCCAACACTGACTATATATCAATATCTATTGTCCAATAGCCTAGCTTAAAAGTCTGTTAGTCGATCGGTGCATATATAAAAATATTTCAGAGGGAAAATTGCCTCTTCCGGACTATGCCCTTGCACGCAAGTGTTGAATTGAATCATTTGAAGATAACTAAAGTTTGTAAATTGATTGTAAACATTTTGTGAAATATTAGGCTCCTGTAAAATAGGAAATTGTTAGTCAAAGAAAACAATTGACTAACATCGTTGGTTAAAAATTAGCAGATAATTTTCTCAATCACTATTAGGCTAACAGAAGCCATTTTCAATGTAACAGTTAAAAATATAACCCTTAACCTGTGTCATATGAAAATTTTACGTTATTATCAGGCGAAAGTTTTTCCAAATATATAGGCCATGATCAAACGTTTTTAAATATACGGGGTACATCTTAAATATGGTGAATCCGGCACTGGGTGCAGGGAACAAACTTATGTTGCAAAAATTCAGCACAGTTGTTGTTTTTTTATCAGAGGAAAACCATGATACATAACTTTGCATCAAAATGAATTATGGTTTGTTTCGAACAAGTTTATTTTGTATAGCCTACTTGTGCAGGCCTAAATGTGAGCAGGGGGGGGGGGGGGGTTGACGGCGTGTTCGCTTAAGACGACACTCAGCGGCGAGGAATCTTGGGGGGCTCTCCCAGACAATTTTGAAAAATTACTTTGAATTTGGTGCATTCCAAGAGCATTTTCAACAAAAATGTGGATATGAATATTCCTGTAAAATGGTGCTGTCCGGTGGCATAGCAAAAGGATGAGATCATGTTTTCTTCAGCATTTTTCGGAAAAAAGCTAAGCCTCTGTTTTCTTGTTGCTAACTCCTGGCTGAGATATTTGAATGTTTGGTATTGGCAAAACTCGCTCGTTTAATGCAGTTTCGTTTAAAGTTAGGAAAAGTTTGTTTTAGAGACATAAAGAGACTGAAAACATCATTCTCAATATCGTGACGTCACATGCGTGCCAAAGGGGGGGGGGGATTGAAACCCCCCAAAAACACCTTTGGCTACGCCACTGCTATGATGTGAATAAAAACTCTCTACAACCATACAGCTAACTCCGTCATTATTACATTGAATCGACAGTGCAAAAAGGATACAATTCTGGTACGGAGGGTCACACGGAAAACTTCAGCATATCAATTAATTTTAGTATTGCATTTACCAAGCATGTGGCTTGAATTGCGAATTTCCACTTCAACGAAGCAAATAATGTACTGTACCATAATATAATAATGATGCAAAAGGTGGTATTTTCAATGGAAATACTCACCCAACGTATCTCATATATTCATTTGTTACGCATAAACCACAAATAATCACTGGGTTCCGTAAGACAAAATTGTTGCCTTGTTTCAAAAAACGTGTCGACGCTGCAAGTTATAGATAAGATGGTTTGTCCTCTACTGCTGCTCACACTCAACGCTTTTTTTATCAGGAATAGTTTGAATAAACCTGGTAATAATTGTAAAATTAGTAAAAACGTTCCAGTAAAACCAGTTTATGGCAATTTTCTAGAATGCGTAGATCAGTGGTTCTTAAACTGGGGGGCGTGTGAGGTTCACAAGGGGGGCGCAAGAAATTGAAAAACTTTGCATGAAATATGACTAAACACGTCTTCACAACTACGCTGGACAGTGGACAGTCGATTGTTGAAGATGAAACTTTGTGTTACAGTGTTTGTGGAGCCTGTTGTTGTCATCTCGCATTTTTTTGTGATGTTTTAGACGTTGCTAAATGTTTCTGCGACACCTTAACTCTCGTAACACAACGGTTTTCTGGCACAGCAGCCTCGAGCTCTAATTGTAATAATAATGGCAACGACTGACTGACAAGTGACAGCAGCAGTATTCCGAACTCTACCACAGTACCATGCGTGAACTTTTTTTAAACTTTGATTTAATTAGGTTTATTTTTAATTAATCAATTCTATTGACATAAAATGAGTTGAAAAAAGAGAAAGTATGACGAAAATCATCTAAATTTTGACTTTATAGATGCCATAGTAAATGACCAAGTTGTACCACAATGCGTCATGTGTTTTTAAAATCTGAGCAACGACGATTTGAAACCAACTCGTTCGCAGCGTCATCTTGAAAAAAAAAAACACCTTGACCATCAAAGTAAACCTTTCGCCTTTTTCCAATGCAAGAAAGACTCTTTTAAAAAAATAAAGATTGCAAGTAGCGAGTGCTTTCGCCAATCGTCGTCGACGGAAGTTGTAGAAGCATCTTTCGGAATTGCTCACAAGATAGCTCGGGAGAAGAAACCACACAGGCAATTTTCAAGAGGAATTCTTGGAGCTAACATGAAATTCTACTGAAAGGGACGACTTTGAAGCAATGCCACTAACTGAGTTCTGGGTGAAAAATGTACAGCCATTTACAAGAGTGTGGGTGCTGTGGCTATACGCACACTTCTTCCATTTTCATCCACTTGCTTGTGCGGAAGTGTTACTCTCATGAACATAAAGACAAAATCTAGACACAAACTTGACTGTGAAGCCGATCTGAAATGTGCATTTTCTGCTACAATCCTCGAATTAAACATTTAGTATCCAAAAAACAGTTACATCCTTCGCAATAATATAATGTAACTTACCTGGAAACGAATTGCTGTTCTGCTTAATGTTTTTTGATTTTGAAACAAGGTGGGGCGCGAATTTTGTTAGAATTGTAAAAGGGAGGCGTGTCTCAAAAGATTTAAGAACCACTGGCCTAGATATTCACACATTTTTTATACAGTAGGCTTGTTCTAGGTCTATATGATCAAGCTAGACTCGCAATCAAAATTTTAATAAAATCATTTACTGCCAGGCAAACACTAAAAAGTATCTATATTTTAGTTTTAAAAACAGCGCTCGTTGTTGTCAAAAACAACTGTTAGTTTGTGGTCTTGCTGGGCTAGTCAGTCCTTTGATGTAACGCTTGATTGACTAAGTCTCTGTCAATTAGGTTGCTCCGTTTGAGTAATGGAATTGCTGATGGAAATGTTATGCTGGAGTTACACATTTGTGAGAAAGCGAAATTGTTTGTCATTTGTAGCCTACGCATATTTGCGATTGTACAATTAATAGTAAATACACCTGTGAATTCGATGTAACCTTCGATAGAAGCTACTGTTTATTGATTCATGAGCCAAAATGGCACTTCTGAGACGAATAAGACTTTTTTGTTAGTGTCCGATCACGCCACAGCCAAATTGATTCGAAACGGTTCATGGCGCAAGTCAGCAAGGGATGAGCGAATTATTTGCTTACCAAATCTCAGCCGTAAACGTTTGTCGCATGTTCATAAAACATCGGCAGACATCATACCATCAAAAAACTCATATTCAGCTAATGGCTAAGATGAATCTCCTTCATATTGTGAGCCATTTTAACCACCAAACGTAGCAAATTTGTAGCTTTGGCCTTCGCTAATGTGTCTGTGTCGCTGCGGTGACAAATAGCTTGAATCACCAACTGATAAAATCTTTTTTTTAATCGATTGTTTTTACTGCAATTATGTAAAAATGCGGATACCTTTCGACGGCATATTGATCTTCAATGTTTGTGCAACATCAAGACAAGAACTTTCTTTGCGAAACTGCCATAACATTTTACAGACAACCGTGAAATTGTTTTTATTGCGTAAATCCCACAATTATTTCCATGGGATCACAGCCATTGTTACTGAAAGATTCCCTTCGGTTTGAAATGAAATGTGACCGAACCAGATCGGTTTTATTCGCCAATATTCAGTCTTAAAACGATATTTGACGGCTGTGTTTGTTTAAACACGATTCTGACCGAGACGAACGACTTTGCTTGTAATAACACAATTAGCCTTGCATCTGCTAAAGGTGGCGGCAAGACTTGTCAAGAAATATTTTATTATAAAAATAGCAATGCATATATTTCGACGAAACAAGTAAGATTAAAAGTAACTCAAAAACAAAGGACGTTAACTGTTAAACATAACTGCCAGGATCATGCCCTGGTGTGAGAGATCCGTTTACAACACTAGATCGCTGGTCTATGGGGGTGTACGAATGTAGCGCGTCGTAAGTCGGTGACGGAAAGCTGGATACTTCATGAATGGAACTTCTTCCTGTCTGACTGGTAGATAAGGTGTTGTTCTCTTGATTATCGTCACTGCAAAAATACAGAAAAAAAATTTTTAAGTGGTTAAAACTAATTGCTTTAACGTGTTTGTATGGTGAGCTTGAATAGCCTACCAGTTCTGGCAGGTTGCAAGCATACTGATCTACATATGTCGCCATAGTTGCAACTTGCAAGCAAGGCTAAAATATCGTACCCCAAAAAACGTGTAGGCTATAGCCAGCCTGTTTCATTAACGTGGGATGCGTGTTATGGAACAGAATTCTACGATACACTTTTCATTTCTCTACAACCAAGAAAAAAAAAAATTGTTGTGGCTGCAACTAGCCAATTTATAATTTTCAAAATCTTTCGCTTTTCATGCGATTCTCCCACTTCATTTAATTCCCTGGAATCCTGGTTCAGTTAGTGCTGGTGTTATCTTGGCTTAAATTTGTTGATGAATATCATTACTGTAATTTGCATGTTTATATCAAGTGCATTTTTACAACTACATACAATAAAAAACTATTTAGCTTTTTATCCAATACTTAAACATAATTTCATACTGCCATTTGTAGAGATACAATATAATAGTAAGCAATAACTTACAGTTTGATGTGCCTAGTATATTTACAATTTTAAACGTGATAAAGAAATACAATACTAGTTGGCTGACCTGTATGAACTTGAAGGAGTGTTCAGTCTCTTTGGTGTCGTATTGTCTGTTGGTTTAATTAAAACTTCAAACTCCATTCTTGCGTCGACTGCAGAGTCATGCTCACTTCGTTGAGTTGTACTGGCTGGCCCACACGTTGCATATGTTCTTTCGGATACGCTCGTACCATAGGTTTGTGGTGGTAATGAAGGTCTATATCCAATAGGTCGTGAAAACCCAGGCAAGTAATCTTGAGGGTAATAGCGCTCTTCTCTGTGATTAGAATACAATCGCGGTGTTTTCGACTTTAAAGCCGATCTTCGTTTCCAAACAATAACGACAATGATAAGTATGAAGATAAGCAGCACTATTATAGAGCAAATAATAATAAGCCATAATGGAAGAAAAACGGCATCTTTTTGATGAGGGGTGGAAGTTACCGCGTTTACATCTGTCCATGCATCAATGCACTGGTTGGTGGATACAGCGTTGTCATCTTGTTGAGAGTCTACAATACAAACTGCGTAATGCTTTCCAGGATGTAGTCTGTTTACAAATATACTCGCATTGGTAGGATTAGATTGCACGGCTAAGGTTATGTCTTGGGCACTATAATTTTCCATGAAAGATGTTGCATCTCCTCTCAATGACTGCTCGTCCAGTGCTGAGCCTTGGATTGAACAGTTTTCACATTTTAGAGGTCCATACATAAGAGAACGTTTTATAAATGGTGGATCTGGGGTTTCTTCTGCCCCATACCATTGCAGTTGAAATCCTGAAGAGAATGCATCCGTAATTTTCATCATGTCACGTGTTTTTGTCCTTGAATTGCAATTCAAAGCCTCTTCATCAATGCTATTTAATGTTACACCAGAAAAAGCAGAGGGAGAACTACAACGAATGCTACTTTCACTGCTTATTGTAGACTCGGTGCTTGAAAGCCATTGTTTAAGGTAGTGCAGATGACAGTCACACTGCCAAGGATTGTTATGCAGTTCGACTGAGCGCAGTTTCAAAAACTTAAAAGATAATGCTTGTACGCTTTTGAGGTTATTCGAAGATAAATCTATGCTCGTTAGTTCTTCGAGTTGCTTCAAGCTACCATGTTCTTTACTTTCTTCCTTGTAGATGTATTGAATTTGGTTATGAGAAAGCATGAGGTCCTCAAGATTATAAGGAAGATCTCGTGGTATCTCAGAGAAAAGATTGTCACTAAAGTCCAACTTGCGTAATGTTACAAGTGAGGTCAAAGCACCAACTTCAATCGCTTTTTGCGTAATCGCATTTTGTGATAAATCAAGATCATCTAAACTGTTTAGTCTTTGGATTGCTCTGCGGGATATAGTTCGGATGAGGTTGTTTTCCAATCGTAAAATACGCAAACTGACGGGAAGGTTTTCTGGAAATGCTGTTAATAAATTGTCAGAAAGATGAAGGACTTGGAGCTTTTGGGTGTCTTGAAAAGCTAACGAAGAAAGCCCTTGGTTGGTTATATTGTTTTCGTCTAACTGAAGCTCTAAAAGTGAAGTCATTCCTCTGAGAGATGTCTTTCCAACGTACTTTATTCGGTTTATTCTTAGATCAACATACTCTAACGAGCTTGGCAACCCTTTAGGAACTGAGGTTAACATGTTGTGATGAAGGTCCAACTTTTCCATTCGCTTTAGTCCTGATAGAACTTCATCGGTCGTTCTCCCATTGGTGACTTTATTAATTTGTAGATGCAAACTTTGCGTTTCTATTGGTATACCATATGGAATTAAAACAAGATCTCTATCATTGCAAAAAACAGCGTTTCTTCTGTCACATCTACAGGCACGTGGACAAGAAGGAACATCAGCAAAAACATTCACAACCGCCAATACTGAGAAAATTGCCAAAATGTTATACATCGCTGACATTTTCCTTTCAGTTGGCTAAAACAACTTATTGGTGCGTGTTTCTACAAATAAATAACAATAATTTGTTATTATTGTTCTACATTTATCAGCACATTTCGATGTTAGATAGGGAAACAAATGGTAACACAACGTAGCAGGTACGCGCCTACATAAGATGACGCAAAAGAGACGTCTCGTGTTGGTAAACCTAGAATAATACATTTGAGATAGACATAAGCACTTTTACAGATTGTGCAGTGAAAAACGAAAAAAACTGAATCTCTTCAAAGTTCAGTCATGCAATTGTTGTGAAATGGAGTTTGATAGCGAACTCCATTTTGAAATGCTTGGCGGCGCTCCAGAATCAAAAACCCCGCTTAGAATATGTTACGGCCGTTGTGATCAAATAGCCTTTTTAAACACTAAGAATCCTTCAAATTGTATTTATCAATGAAGTTAAATTAGGGTAATATACATTACAATACTTCCAATATAAAATATCAGTGAAAGTCAATTAATAAATAAATGTTTGTAGCAGTAACATGTTATGATTTGAAATGTTGATGTCCACAAGAAATCCCAACAAATGAACCGAAAAGAAAATTTTGATTTGTTTTCTTCAATATAAAATACTACCGCAAATATTCCTTTTTTAGCAACTACGTCTAGATCATGATGTGAGTGAAACACAAATACTGTAGGCTATATAATTTCTTTTCAGAACTTAGCTCGAAAATTACCGCCGACTTAATGCGCTATATGCATCTGAGTAAGAAATATTTTTCCACTTTTGTAATCTTTAAATTAAAGTGTAAATAGCTTGATGTAGCCTACAGCCAAACTTTTCACAAATCAAAAGCGTCATGACTACAAATTCCGTTTGTTGTTGATGGTTTTGTATGAAAACTACTCGATATTATAGTTTCGGGAGAGAGTTTGCTTTCTTGTACCAAGGCAAGACACAACAATACAAAAGGGTTGAGCATTATAACATTATGTTTCATATATTTACAAATAGATTTAACAGTTGAACGTTTTCGGCTTAACTTAATCCCTCATCAAGAATCTGAAAATATTTATAAAAATGAAATAAATTTCAACTTTTTGAAGGTAACTAGCTAACTGATGAGGGCTAAAGTTAAGCCGAAAACGTTCGACTGTTAAAACTATTTGTAAAGATTCGATATTACCAATTGCTTAGCCTATTGTTATGAAGCTGGTTTTGTGCATTTGTAATATTCTTTTGTTTGAAATAAGTTCACGAATTTAAAATGATAATGAAGTGTCCCTTGTTTACAATAACAAGCTTGTGAAATTAGCAACCCTAAATTCATCATTTTAGACACATTCTATTTTGACTGAAGTTTCAAAAATTTAGTTCTTTTTTGGTTACGCAATATTTGTGTTATCTCGAAAATGGCACATTTGTCTGCGTTTTATCTGAAACATCAACAAGAAAAACAACAACTCATGAAAAATATTTCACTTTTGATAAATTCGATATCCATCATAAAATATATTTTACTATTTTTAAATGGGTGGTAAGTATTTATCACTAAAACTGTCACACCTGTCAAAATCAGCATCTGAATTCTCCGCCAGTATAACTGGCAATAAAATTAACTGCTTAATTTTATTAACCTGTTTGTATTGTTTCTTTGTAACGACTGTTTAGTAAACGTCTTAAAACCTGCAGCCCAAAACAGATGTCCAACTGCGCAGAACTCAACACCAACTGACAAGCGCTTCTGGTTCTGTTATCAAAGCAACTTCTCAAGTGTCGACACGCAGCGCGACTTTCTCGATTCTTTCTTCGTGGGCCGAACGCCTTCATATGTTTACTTTACATCATCGCACCGCGGTTTGACTTATAATTGCTTGGTCGTCGTTTAATTTACTGGAACCTACGTTAAATCATCTCAACACCGGATCTAAGAAAGTTAATTTTTAATCAATTCTCTACGCATTGGAGTCATAAATATTATCATAATTCGACAGATAGCAAGTGTTTGTTTTGAACAATACTCGCTACGCTTTCGTTTTTTTCAAGTGGTTATTGCTCTCTACCGTCTCTCATACAACAAAAAGTATCCAAATGAAAAAACAAAGTATGAAAATAACTGAATACCTCTCAGAGGCAAGGCTGCCCTAAACCAGTAAGCTGCTTTCATACAAGATCACTTTGAGTGTGGAATAGCTTTTTTGATGATCCGGATAATCCTTTGCAAACACCAAATTTTACAGGCACGATAGACGTGATTTCTAAACCGTATATGGTATTTAAGAATGAGTAAAATGTTTGAGGCGAATTGCTCAGTCGATGATATTTGCCATAAGCTTATTACTTCTAGATAGATGGAGACCACAGATACCGAGAAATGTCTTCCCGACCCAGCAAATCGATCTTTTTTGTTAATTGAACGACTGTAAAGGTTGAATCAATGTAAAATGAAATAATTGGCTGGTTCAGTTGCGCTTTTAAGTCAGATGTCATCTACCCAAGGGACAATGCGCTGTTAAAATAAAATCTACTTTACACATTTGCAGCATTTTGACCTGGTTTCTTCTTGTCTTTGGCATCAGTTTATCCCGAGCGTTTTAAAAGATTACTGAACAAACTGAAACAAAAAGTTGTCCTAATTCTATTTTTCGCCAGACCTTCTAAATCAGTACTCAGTAGGTGATAGTATTTTAAGCCTGACGGGCACACAACGAAGTTGAAAGATTATCACAAATTAAACAATCAGAAACGTACAAAAAAACAAAAAAAAAATTTTTGTCCTCTGCCATTGTGCGAGTAAAGCTGTCGTTTACAGGTCAATAAACTGCTTACTGGGGTGCAACACTATGGGAAGGCGTCACGTGTTCTGTGTACATAATGTGGTTGCTGTCAATGATTGAGACAGTTGATTGCAGGAACCAGGAAGCACTATGAAAAGTTTAACTTCCAAAATTTTGATTCTTGGAGCCCAAGGTTAGACATTTAGTGCATTGTACAGCGATTGTTACCGTATGCAGATAGTTTTGATATCTTGAAAGGCATACAGTACATAACGCAGGCACTTGTGTAGCATTTCTGCTGCAATGTACCAAAGAGCGAAACAACAGTTATATTATTGTCTAGTGCAGTTTTAGTTTTTAGTTATTGTTGTTCTATATTCATTTGCGCACTTTTGTAGCCTGCTGTTTATTGTGGTTTTTAGTTCAAATTTTGACAGCCTTATTTAATACGAACAAAAATTAATTACTCACGTCAATTTGAATGGTTATTATTACTTGCCACCAAAGTTTTTTGGCTATGAGAGTTTTGTTCAGAGTGATTATTTCAGTACTTCAATAAACTATTCGATACAGGAACGGTTGGTTGCGCCTTACAAAGCTAAACACCGCTGTCGGTTGGATATTGAAACCTTTACGCCAAATTTGCTTCTTGACTGACAATCAACATTCCAGATGATTGGCAGTCATCTGTTACTTTTAATCAAATTAAAAAAGTAAAACAATCATAATTAATGCTTTGTTGCGCCACCCGCATTGGTGCCAGCCGCGCTCGGGAAGTGTTCTCACGTTAATTTGCACTATCGGACTATACGGCTTTTCCAACACAGACTATCATATTTCAGTCGAATTGGCACTGAAGGGCTGGTCCATAACTTAGAAATCTTGGCATCGCCAAGGTTTGGCTCACCAGATTTGTAGTTTTTTGTACATATCGTCGTTGTACCGCTTTGAACAAAAAAGTTTAATTCAACTCTGTTCGGAGTTGAATCGGTTGCATGACCCTGTGGTGAGAGCTCATGCGTGACGCACGCTTGAGAGGACGTCAGTTTGACACTGCTACAAAGCAAGCGGCTGTGTTTTACAAAACACTTAAATGATAAGTCAAAATGGGATAAGCTGACTCGACGATTGTAAGGTTTTTCAATGCTTCCTGCAATGTTACATCCGTTATAATTATGTTTCTGGATTTGATTGTTGCTTTCGATAGTTATTACGTCATATTGGGTTAAAATAGCTGTTTAAATTATTTTGTTGGGAACAGGTGTTGGAAAGACGTCTCTCGCCCACAGATTAGCCGATCGTGCATTCCATGGATGTGTCACTCCAACACTAGGAGTTTCTTACGTAGAAACATCTCTGTAAGTTTAATTTTGATGTAATGCGACATTTTTACTATTTAAATGTTGTGTACTTGTGAAGACATTTTTATCACTGTGTACGAAACCACAAAGCGTAAACCTTGCAGTTAATTTTGCATGAAGCGGCTTGGCTATCCCAGACGGCAAATCAACTGTTTCTTACATTGAAAACGGTTGATTTGCTGTCTGGCTATGCATCAAACCAAGGCAAATATTGACCTCAAAGCAACCAACAGAAGGGCTCGTATCATTTGGTTTGTTTTGCTTTAACATAGTTCAACGCAGAAAATGAAGGCCATGAAACAACTACCTTTTTCACACTGACGCACAGAGTTTCTATTCATTCTACCTAGAGTGCGTGTCAATCGCTTTATGTACATAACTGAACAGTGAAGCAGCTGTCAAATTGTCCCAAATGACTATCGTACTGACTGTAAATCAGAACCAATCAGCTCTGTCATTGTTGCTAAGATTCGCAATGATGGAAGGCATGGGCTTGTCGCTTGAGCAGACGTGTTTGTTTTAACTTTTATTGCTCTTTGAGTACAACCACCAACCAGCTACGCAATCAAGTCACTTTTGTTCAATATTCGAAGTTTCTTTCAATATTGCAGAACATTTCATTGTTTTGTCAATTGCTGAAGATCAAGAAGCAGTATTCGGCCGCTTTCTTTGAAACCGGCCATAAATAAGAATCAGCATCAATAGAATGTTTTTCTTGTCGTAGTGAATTAAAAACTACGTGGGATCATTCAGACATGCGCTTTCTCCCACGATTACAAAAATATTGATTTTACTGGTAGAAAATTGTGGTTCAAACAGCAATATTTCAACGTGACATTAAACCCAGGAACACACACCATGCAAAGTTCATAGTTCTAAAAGGTATCATGCTACAAGATATTTTCATCAGCGCTCGGGAAAATGATACAGTGTATGGGAAACATGAAACCTTTTAGCAGCGATAACATCATTTCAGATACCAAGTATTCATAAGTAATCTTCTGAGGCTTGAAGCGGCATAGTTGGATTTCGCCAGGGATCGTTTTGTGGTTTTACCAGTGCCAAACTAGTAAATCAAAGAATCAATGACATTTGCATTGCGTTTGCAATGAACTCTATGTGAGTTTATTGTGTACTGCCCTGCATATGATCTGCTTAACGTTTATTGTATAGCCTACAAATAAACTAAGTGTAAGCTTAGCAAATCAACTTTATTTTAAATAGCAGAATTTGAAAAAATAGACATGGCGACAATGTGTTATATTGTTGTTTATCGACTCCGTTAGATTATATTAACCAGTTAATTCCTAATGTACAAGCCAAAAAAATTCTCTTCGAGAAAGGTGCTGAAATGCTAGACGGTGATAATTATTATTTACGTGAATGGAATGTTGGTGTCACGTGACCAGTTACGCATCAAGAGAAATGAATGGTCAAGACTACAAATCTTATGACGCAATAGTTCACATTAGGTGACGTATTATTCTCTTCCACACGAAAGGCTGACACAAGCAAATCCCCAATCCGGTTCAAATCTCGAAATTTCATTGTGATCAAGTTATCGCTCAAGAAACAGCAAAATCCGTCATGTTTATATTGATTTAACGTCTGCGGACGTTTGAAGTAAGGTCTGTTCAACGTGATAATCATAGAAATCACATTGTCTGGCAATTGTTTACTTTTCTTCTACCTTGGGCTCCAAGGAGGGAACCCACCTTAATCCCACTTAATCCCTTTAATTAGCCTTAAAATAACTAAATCATTATTCGTCATCATTATTCTACGTAATAGAAATGGAGCGGTAGATGACGCTTCCTGGTGTAAGCTGTTGTGGTTTCGTTGCTTAGTTCAGCAAAATTCCTTGCAGTGCGATCAAAACAGTATTGCACATATTGAACATGGAGGCTGCTTGTGCAGTTGTGCTTCCAAGATGGTGTAAAACAACGCAAAGTTTCAATTGTGACATTGTTCATTTGGTGACCTAAGGTTAAACCACGAAGTCTGTCTAAATATTTCTTAGCATTATCATCTGTGGCTACCCAAATTGTTTCTTTGTATAATGGCCGCTGTACAGTGTACGCATGTTCAGTAATCAGTACTATCAAGTACAGTAATACATAAGCAGAACTTCCTTGAGTTCTCACCCTTCATTTTTGTTGAAACTTTGCCTATTAAGATAAACCCTAGCCTCTAACCTTGCGGACAATATCACGAAACAATGTTAGTTGAAAAAGGTTGTTGAACTGTGCGCTATTCTGCAGCTGTTGAAATATCATCTTTAGGCCTGAGGAACAAATTGTCCGTAACTTGTGAGATAAATTTCTTGGCAGAAGTTTACGCCACAGCTGCCGAAATAATCTTTTCCAAGAACAGATTTGTTGCGATTAAAGTTTTCCAATTTCGCTGAGTGCGAAGTTGCTGATGCAGGCCTGAACTCTGTAAAATTTATAATGCGCGGCTGCGGCGGATGTCCATTTGTTAAACTGAGATTTAGTAGACTAAAATCCCGACCCGAACTTTGTTCCCATAAATAATATTGATAATATTGCCAGGAGAACAATCGTAATGCTTTCCGATTGGGATTATAACGTGATAATAGTTCATCGAACGTTTGTGACAATAAAGGCTCGAGAGGGATTTTAGAAAATTTCGCTTTATGTAAGTCTCAGCTCTTACTGACGCTGCATTTGACATGTTTGCCATTCAACGTAAAAGTGTTGGTGACATGTTGAATAGAGCTTATTTAAACTACTAGACACCGCTACTTCAAACCGCCCTCTTCAAAAAGCTATATTTTTGCAATGTAGATCTTCTAGAGTGCACTTTAAATCACTTTTCATCACTTTGTCCGAATTGTACCACCCCCTTTTTCAATCTTGATCGCAAAACTTTAGGTTTAGGTCAACCAGCTCAATTTTAATGTATAGATACTTTATTGAGCAAAATAACACCCCAGTATCGAAAACTGTTAAAAAAAGTAGCTTAACATTGTAAGATAACATTACGATGGTGTCCGACGTTTTCTTCGTAAACAGTTCTTCGTAAAGCAATTCTTCGTAAGCAATTTTTCGTAAAACAATTCTTCGTAAACTTAATTCTTTGTAAAACAATTCTTCCCAAAGCATTTATTCGTGCATGCAATGGAGATTTGATGTATACGAAGAAATGCTTTACGAAAAATTCTTTTACGGATTTCATTTCACCAACAACTGTTTACGAACAATTGTTTTACGAAGAATTGCTTACGAAGAATTCGCCTATAACCCATTACGATGCAGTCAAGAGTGTTACATGCTTTTTTGCTCAGAAATTAATGGTGCATTTAATGAGGAACTTGGATGAATAATTCACAAAATAGTTACTTCTGCAATTTTTTTTAGTTAGCTTTACAGCCACATTCAATTTCACCATTAGTAACTTTTAGAGACATTGCAACTTGGTGAACTCATCACCGAGAGTTTTCTATAGATGCCGACACAATGACTGCTTCTCACAATTGAACCTTGTCGAACGTCTGAGACTACATTTGTGGGATCGCCCTTTTGCTAGGTCTTGACAGCTCATTAGCATTACGTAGATGTAATGTTTGACAACGTTTTTTCTTGGAAAAAAACGCTGCCTTTTTAACCAACACAATCATTGATGCGTTTTAATTTTTAGAGAAATCGGTGACCACATTGTGAAACTGCAGATATGGGATACGGCAGGACAGGAGCGCTTTAAATCTATGGTGAGCGTGAGACTGCAATTCACCCATGACCATTGCGGATCGGTTACTTTATGTCGCATAACAGGCCTTGAAACCCCACACCAGGGAATGGCTGTCTTGTAACCTAAACCTTTGTTTAAATTTATCCCAAATATAGTTCTAATAAAATTTGTTTAAAAAAACCTTGTTTTACGTTCGATTAATATCCAATTTTGCTCGTGTTTAAAGTTGATTATTGAGGAATTGCCTGAAATTTTAGTTTGACACCAAAGCCTGCTTGAGAGCGCTTTAAATAATAGATGGGCAACCTCCAATTAAACCAGTGCATTAAATATTTAATATCTATCTACAGATACCGATGTATTATAGAAATTCTTCAGCAGCTTTACTTGTATATGATGTATCTGACCTTGAAAGCTTTCGGGCCGCTAAAATGTGGGAATCAGGTGAGAAAATTTTGTAAGGTCATAGCACAGTACAGTAGCATGTTGTTTTTGTGGTTTGAATAAATATGAAATTATTTTTGATCTTTTAGAAATGAATTTATACGAGCAGGAGCCAACTATTTTCAATGCTGTCTTAACCAAACCTTTTTTTAACAGAACTTCGACGACATGGAAACGATAAAATTGGTGAGTGGTTCTTTAATAGATTTGCTGTTAAATCTATTGCCTGATATTATTCGTTTTGTTGCTTCTGTCACGTGACTGTATCAGATGTTGATTGCCAGTTGAACTTTTCCCCTTCATGCACAGCCTTGAGGTTTGTTGAGAAGAGTGAGACGGTGTTTTCCAAGTGTTACCTTTAATCAATCTTTCAGTTGAAATAATTTCAGTTATTTACGTGATTTTCAGTTATTTACGTAATTGGAAACAAATATGACGTGCCGGAGAGCGAACGTCAGGTTGGCCATGCTGTTGGAGACAATTTTGCTAATGAAATTGGGGGACACTTTCGGGAGGTTTCAGCCTTGTCTAATCATGGTTGGTATTGTGAGGAGTACTTAAAGCTTGAGCGGCTGTTAATTTCCACACAATTTGCTGACTTCTTATGTCAAATATTTTTGTTGGTTGACTTTGTTGTTCCACTAAATAAATTTGCACATGTGCTAACGGTCCAAATATGAAGGCTCAGAGGCTGTTTGTCTTTGCAGAGTTATTGTTGCCTTACATTTCTATCCGACACATCAAAAATGCTTAAAACTAAAAACACAACTTTTTTCAGGTATTGCAGAAATGAAAGTGGATCTCAGTGTTAAGCTCATCCATGACAGCCAAATTCGTAAACGAAGTGTCAGTGCATCTCCATATGATTTTTTAGACTCAATTTTGTTGGAAGAACCAAAAAAACCACAACGGACTTCCTCGTGTTGCACGTGACCCCAACAATGCGTGATCTTGCGTGTGCTGTGCTTCCAAACACTGAGCAGTACCCCTGCAGCCTTAACATTGCCACTATGCAGTTTTGAGATTGATTTACAGCAGTCAGAAGCTTGGTAGCTTATTTTAATGAAAAACACTGTGCCGCGTTGGAATAGGTCGTACTTTTAGTTTTTGTATGAACTGTAATTACCCTTACTGTAGCTGTCTGCATTGCACGTATCGCAAGTGTTTTGAACTTTTACCGCAGCTACCATGTTGCCAACCACAGCTTCGTCATCAGAAACGATGATAAGAGATAAAAAGATGTTTTTTATCAAAAAATTACATTTTTAAATGACTTTGAAAGTAAAAAAAACTCAAGACAGGTTGAGTTGTTTGATGTGTAAATCATGTAGTCGTCGTTGCACAGACAGAAACTATTGAAGTATTGATGGGGCTGTATTTCAACTTTCAGCTTAAGCATTTTCCTCTATTCTGATTTGATTGAGTATCGTACATGAATAGTGAAAAAGTTATTATGTGTTTTGGTGTGTTGTATGCAGCCCCAGGGTACGCGTTTTTGAACTTGCCAGCTGGTTTGATTTTTGAATCTTTGGACTGACAAAGCTTTGATGGCATATTCCGGATAGTTTCGCATAGACGAAGGACCGGTTACCAAGATTGGCTGAGTGAAGTTTCTGATTATTGAAGTGTTGTTACTGGAGCATTATACCATCCAATAGATGCCGCTAAACGCAGAGCAGTCCTTATACTGCGTTGCTCAAGCGCACACTTCGAGAGTCGAACCAGCCCGCTTGATCTTTAAAAGCTTCTTTGTTCATGAAGTCACGCGCGAACCAACTGAGCTATCGTAGCGGACAATCGCAGCCTAAATTTTGATCTCTCATCCAGAGTTGTTACATCTATTTTTGAGTCACCGTAGTCTGAGGCGCAATATACATCCAGAATCCTCGTTTTGTGGGCATTGTCAAGTGTTAATAAAGGTGATCTATTAAAACTTCGAACTTTTGAAACATATTTTCAGCGATCAGTAGCTGGACCAAAAATAAACAATATTATAAAATTATTCAAAACTGATTAACTGATTAACAATAAGACTGATTAACAATAAGAAAAACTGATTAACAATAAGAAAAGTTTAGTAAAAAAGCTGAAATCGCCGCTAAGTTCAAAGAATTACACAGTAGGCCAACAACCAACATTCCAACCATACTTTTTTCCAGTTTATCTTTCCGACATTCACGAACGTTTTAGAATCATTTTTCCAGAGAATTCACTTGCATGTTTTGCAGTGGATACACCGGTTTAAAATTGTTTTAACGTCATCTCTGGCTGTCAGTTCTAGAGAAAACAATTTTAATGCATGACTACATAACTCGGTTTTTACGAATTGGAAGTTAATCTCATCTCTCGTTGAACTTATCAACAGATATTAAACAATCGCAATAAAACCTATTGTCCTTGAAGTGACACATCTCCTGGGTAAGCCTATAAATCTTGAGCTCACCAATTAATCTTAAAATCGATATAATATTGCCTGGATGCGTTACATCAAGTTAGATTGTGTCTGCGCGAATGGCATGCTACACAACACGTTGAATCTACATAAAATGTTTCCTCAATTTTCAGCTAGTTTATTTTCGCAAAAAAAACATGGTTGAAAAGGTCTTGACGTGGGTTAGGCTTGTACTGCTTTATTGAAATATGGAGCAATTACTTGCTCTTTTGTTAATCCCAAATGCCTGTTGCTTGTAATGAAAAGACAACTTAATCCCCTACGAATGTTTTTCATGGGCTCTTATCTGCAAGTGAGCGATACAGCTGCCTCGTAACGCTTTTCAAACTTCTAATAGATTTGTATAGCTGAGTCAGACTTTACATGCGGAACATTGAACTATCCTATCAGTAACAAACAAGGGAAAGCCAAGTCAATAATGAATCGATGAACACAACACGTGATATGTCACTTAACGATATTAATCCTAGTGCTTTTTGAACAAAAAGATTGATCAGAAATAAAGTTGCAAATTGGGCGCTAACTGTACACCTTGCCTTTATCGATTGCAGTTCACAATTTTTGTTCTGAAATAATTGTGATATTTCCTGGTGTTTGAACGCTTGCGTCATTGGCAGTAACTGAAGAGATTTACCAACTGGGAAAAACAACGCAATCCTGTTTTTGTACCAGACAATCTTTTCTTTTACTTATCGCAATAGCTTTCAATACATCGATAAGTTTGAATGTTAATCACGATTATCTACTTCTCTAGTAATAGGCTAGTTACAAAGTTTATCTGGTGAATGCAAACTTGAAAGCAGAAACACACTGACTGTTTTTATTCACAAACGCTTCGCGCAATGCGTATTACCAGCGATGCTTAGACCTAAAATTTCATAAATGTATGCTGCAGCATGGCTACCTGCCTGCGCTAAAGGTGAAAGCATTTTTACTTTAAATGGAATACTACTGAACTTATTCAAAGCTCCAAATTGTCAAATCAAGGTGGGCTAGCCGTAATAAAGCGTAGTCAACTTCTCTTGCAGCTCGATAACTCCATCTTCGACTAAAATTGCAAACTGCCCATGTCAGATTTTTCTATTGCACAATCTGCGATGTTACCCGTCTTGCAGTATTGCATCTACGGCTGTCATACCATAAGCTACGATGCAAATTAAGAAAAGTTATCCGTCGAAAGCGAGCTAAAATTGGTCTCGTTATTGATCGCATTATAAACGAAGCTAAGTCAAGATCGCCGTGATGTATAAGCAACATTATTTTAATCAAAAAAAGTGTTTCAGTATCCAAGTTAGATAAACTCGAAAATACTATAAATTCTTTTTGTTTAGACTTGAATGCTTTTATTCTGGGAAAACAAAAAGAATTTATAGTATTTTCGTCTAAACAGGACGAAAACATTGCGACCCTGGTGCTGCCAGTTGCTGGACTGGCAGCGATTTACCAGCCTGTATAACTTAATCGTGTCTAACTAACAAAACATCGGAAAAAACGTTGCTTCTTTACATCAGAAGAACGTATCCTGCTTTAAATTAGACATCTGGTAAACCGCTCCATTCGATTCTAACCCATAGTGTTGAATTGGAAAGAAGCTTCATGCGGCGCATGACCTATAAAAAATTCCCTGGACAAATTCTTGAAAGTTACGTAAAATAACCTCAAAGTCAATACCAACTTTACAATTAGACAATTTACAAAAAGTACTTTTGAAACACTAAATTGAAATTTATAATATTAATCAATTTATTAATAAAACTGAAGCTCCTTTAATTCATTGTAAGCTTTTAAAGGATTTGTACAATAAAAATATTTTCTCCGTTTTTGTTGAATTGCATTCCGTCTGGTTGCGTTCTTAACCCTCATCATCGTTGAAGAAAACTTTTGATTCATTTTTGACCTTGAATCAAGTCTACCACGGCAGAAAATTGCAGCAAGTTTACTATTTAATTTAGATTGCATCAAAAAAGTAAACAAAACTTCTTCATATACTTTGTTTAACTCCGAATTGAACTTCTGTGCGGTCAACCAAGATATTTCAGTTCCTTCTTGCACAGACAATCACGTGACCCTGAACACTTGTCTTCTGATGGTGGGAAAAGATCGTAGTGTTGAAATATCTACCTGTATTCATATCTGTCAAACGTTGCCATTTCTACATCGTTTTAACATTTGGAGACTTTGAAATAATACATAAAGGGCAACTTTGCTTGTTGAGAACGATGTTTGCCAGATAACAGATATGCTGCTAGCATGCGTTTGACGGTTTGACCTATAGTTTGACGCAATCACACAAAATAGTTTTGATGACGTTAGGTCAACGTTCGGAAAACGTTCGATGATGACAAAGCACCGGAACTGATAGATACAGCTGTGTACACCTTATCGTACCAATACAATAACATGTAAGCTGCAACATTATTTGTAGTCAAAGAGAGTTTTAAGTTTTCTCATAAGCGTTTGTCCCCAGACAGCAAATCAGTCGTTTTTTACATTGAATGATCGTCTGCAGAGGTAAAACAACTGATTTGCTCTCTGAATAGAAGCTGATGGGAAGCCTGTGTCCGATCGAGGACGATGATGAAAGCTATGATGACGAAACTGATCTCTCAACTAGCAAGTTAAAAAAATAAACATTTCTATAAAAATTAAAGGAAAACAACACCGAGGAAAACAATGCCACAACACAATTTGGCTTAAAGTTTAAATTTCTCAAAATCGACATTTAGTTAAATTTAATTTAGAAAAAAAATCTTTCTATAAATTATGCAAGTTCTGGCAGTGTTTCTAAGCCATGGGCCACAGCTATTGGATTTTTTCCTTCGCCTGATCAAGGCGAAATTCAGTCACAATGCAAAAATGAGGGTTTGAAAGAAAATATAAAATGAAATTTCTTTAAAATTTTATGGCTTACTATCATTTTGATTAACACTGTTTGTAAGTACAATAATAGCTTTGTACAATACAGTAAAATATTTTTTAAACAAATAGCAGTGAAAATAAACCATCGATAAATATATTGCCTAACTTATAAAGCAACAAAGCATTAGATGTAAATGCGTCTTGTGTCAAGAAAGTTACTTTTTCCTAAACTGTCCAAAATAAATTGTCGATCTGTCACAATTGAATCATGCAAACCTTGGTGCCCTCCGCAAAACGGTGCCGGGTTTTTGATTGCAGTTTTAATTTTGTTTTTCATTGAATACTTCGGTTTGTGTCTTAGTTTCACAACGTTAGTTAAAACAACTGTTTTCGACGTCACTTGTTGACGGGGCCTTAATGCGACGTCAAACTCTTGGCGTGCATCCAAAGTGCTTGTGTTTGCATGGAGCCAACAATCTCGATGGGTTTTAGGAGTATCGACGAGACCAGCTTGTCTTTTATTCTTCCCTACCCATACTATACCGATTGCTAAAAGTATCAACGTTAACATACAGCCGAGGGGGATAGACCAAGCTGGAATGCCTAAGATCCGCTCTGTAACCATTTCAGTTGCAACTTCTTTTGAGGTCCTAAAGTCTTTGCATGAACTTGATTTTACTTGTTTTTGATAAGTGTTGTCGAAGACACATATGAGGTAGTGAGTGCTCGGAGACAAAGATGAAATTGTGACTGTAAAATTCTCCATGGTCAAAATATTCTTATTGATCAGAAGCTTTTGTGGTGATTCTTGTAGTAAAGCTATCGAAAGTGAGCAGGTGTTGCAAGCTATAGCTCCAAACAAAAACTTGTACTTCACAAACGCAGGTACATGTTTATTCGGCTTGTATGTAACCTTGGCCAAGGTTGTTTCTATATCTGTGAAGATAATATTTTTTCCCGAGTAACCGTGACACTGAAAACTTTCATCGCTGATGTTCAGAAGCATTGCAGGTTTACTGGAAACATTATACGCTTTGCATTGAATGTTGTGTTTGTTACTGACAACAACTGACGTGGTGTTAGCTAGCCATTTTTTTAAATACATTGAGTAGCAATTGCATCGCCATGGATTGTCGTGCAATTCGATTCCTTGAAGGCTTACCAAGCCACCAAATGCAAGGTTTTCGATGCTTTCAAGTTGATTAGATGATAAATCCAGTTGTGTGATGTTGCTGAGCCCCAACATATCAATTAGTCTTACGTATTTAATTCTGTTTTTTGACAGTAACAAGACGCTTAAGCTTGGAGGTAATGAAGAAGGAATATTTTCGAGGTGATTGTAAGCTAAATTCAACGTATGCAAATTCACAAGGAAGCTAAGTGCACCATGTTCAATCTTCTGGATTCGGTTGTAGGGCAAATGTAAATACATGAGCCCAGTTAGACTAAAAGTAGCATGTCGCGATACTATTTCAATTTGATTATGATCTAGTCTTAAGCTCTTAATAAAAGAAGGAAGCTTTATTGGAATCGACTTTAAAAAATTTCTCATGATAGTTAAACTCTCCAAAGACCAAGCTGGTAGAAAGGCTGTTGATGCGATTCCTTCATTGCTGATATTGTTAAAGTCGAGATTCAGACCTTTCAAGCGAGACAAGCCAAGAAAAGCATTACGGCCTATATATTTGATACGGTTTTGCTGCATGGAGATATATTCCAAACTGCCAGGAAATGTTTTCGGAAAATACGACAGCTGGTTGCTATGAAGGTTAAGAAGCTTCAGATTGCGTAATTCCCTTAAATTTTCGTCTGAAGCCGGGCTATTAATTATGTTGTTGTCTTGGAGATGTAACACCTTGGTGAATAAAGGAATTCCAACAGGAATCAACTTCAAGCGCCTTTCATTGCAATACGTCGTGTGTTGTGCTTCTCTGCATCTGCAAACTTTGGGACATCCTCTCAACTTTGTGGCAATACCTACTGAAACTATATAAGATATTAAAATCACCGCTGGCATCATTTCATAACACTACAAGCCTTTGCATGCTGTATGAAAGCAATAAATGTTAATGACTCTTACAGGTGTTGCATATCGCTAGTCGAGGTTGTTAAAAATGAATTTTTATTTGAATGAAACGAAAAGACAATCCTTACTACGAAACTTAATGTGAAACGCAACACAACAAAATTAAGACAGGAAAATTTACATTCAAAGCAAGTCTCATATCAGTTAATTTTCACAATGCCATTATTCTCAACACCTGCAAGCCCTTTTCCCATACGTTTTGTTAAACGTAAATCTCGCTGTCACATTAAACAATAAAAATAAATAACCGAATTTATTGTTGTGAATTGATGCGGACTGTAGCGACTGCTAAATCACATCATTTTCTGAAATCATATCTATCCTTGCTGATTTTTCTGACAATCACATGCCAGTGTCGGTGTCACGAGCGCTCTAGCCACTTTCTAATTACAATTATCGCTAAACAATATTTCTAATTAAAATTATCTCTGTCTTTTTGTTATTTCTTTATTGCTTTCAGTAAACCACATACTAGCCTACAACTGTCGCCAACTGGCTGTTTCGTATTCTTCCTTTTTTGCCGATCAAGTTACATGCAAACGCGACTACACTCTCATACTTTGATGTTATCAAAGAGTTTTCATTTGCATGAATCATGCAAGTGATGTTGTATTGAAGCACACACCTCTTTAGCTTTTCAATATTATATACTTGTAATTCCCCAAATTACTTTCATCGAGTTCTAAACAAAGGTAAAGTATTTCCAAAATATCTCATCACTAGCCTATCTTTTTTAATTGTCAAGGTTTCATTTAAATCAAAAAGTCAAAGTAATTTTAGATATTGAACAATTACTACACTTTCAATAAAGTTTATTGCGTAGCCCAATTTCATACAATTGTTATATAAGGCAGAATACTTGAGGGAAAACCGTCCTATTGTTCACAAAGAAATGTGTTTTACCTAAAAGGCTAATTTACTAAAGCAGCACAAGTTACTTTAATCAAGTTACAACAAAAACATGCTACACGACATTCTGCAAGCAGCCTTGTTGGCTACTGAGCTATTGATTTTTAAGCGTGACTTTGTCACATAGGCCTGAATAGGGTAAGTGAAAAAAATGATTTATTTTTGTAGTGGCATTAGCCTGCTGGCACGCATGAGCTATGTATTAAAACAAAAATCTATTGTTAAGTTAACGAAATCTTGTAATTATTACCAAAACAAGGTAGGATAATTGTAGCTCATTCTAATCGTAACGTTGCAAAAGCTCACTAAAAATACTAGCAAACAATCCAGCCAAATCGCTTATAGCCAGGGCCATGAAGAGGATAATTTGGCTCCGGTACCATTGAGATTCTTCGGTCCTAAATCAAGACACTTCTAAAAACGCACTATATTCAAAAAGTGCGTGGCGGCTTCTTCAAGTTCTCGGGCCCTAAAATCTTCCCCAGTCATAGCCCAAAAGTACCTCCTGGACTCCCCTGTCAACGCTATTGCATATTGGTGTGTTCAATGCACATTTGCCTATAAGCTGTACTTTATAAACCATGCCGGCGACATGCAAGGAACAGCTGTCAGTCGTAATCTTCTTTTATCTGTCTTCTGACGAGGTATATGATATAAGATATAGTTTTATTGATATAACTTGAATCTTACAAAAACCGAGAGTGCTATGCGATGCTTTCCAAGAATATTGCAAAGCTGTAATAAAGCTGGATACGATCATGATTATTATGCACAACAGGCGAATGGCTTTGGTTCGGTTTAAATTTTGCAACCGTTATAAAATGAAAATGAAATATGCAGCAGCATCACAAGTTTGGAATATCAAACTGGCACAAAAAATCTATCAATCCTCATTAAACTTTTATCCCAAGATCAAATTATCTACGAAACGACCTGTCCATAAATAAAATAATAAACTCCAGCCATGAACAACAGAAAAAGGTAATAAAAAAAATTCCTTTTCGAGATTGAATTTGACGTTCAGAAACCAGCATTCAATATAAGAAAAATGAACAAGTAAAACTTGCCACGTGCGAAATAGGTGTGCTTGTGCTCGAAGGGTAAGAATTCCATTAATACAGAAAAGATCCGATAATTTAGGGTTCGGTTCAATGCTTTAGTAAATAACCTGAGATTGGAGGCTAAATTGAATTTATTTTACACAAGAGTGAACAAAAAAGCGGCTTCTTTTGCTTTAACAACAAACCTTTGTAATGAAACTCAAAGGCGAAGCTCTGAGATGGAAAGAAACAAATGTAAAATTTTGGAAAAATCGATTTCATGTTTAACGACGTCGGATGGATGTAAACTAAAAAGTTGTAGATTGAATACGAGCCAACCAATGATATAGATTAGGATTGTTGTCCTCTTTAATGGAATGTATTGAATAATTTATCAAATTATTTCAGCTCTCACGGGCAGACTGGTGCCATGCTTGTGACGTCGGTTTTTAGCCATCAACTTTGCTTCATCATGTTTTTGCTCATATGAGGAACGTAGAAAAACGTAAATGATAAGCAATTTCATAAGTATCATGTGTTCCCAATGTTAACTTGGGAATTTTTTTCAAGGGTTTCATTGCAACTGTCTGAATCAATCCTGTTATCAATGTAACAGCAATTAAATCAACATACGCCTCTTTGATACACGACATCGGGTTTCCTTGTCAGACTTGGTGTGCGAACGGTCTCTTTTTGGCATGGGACCAACAAAGAGTAACTCCGTCATATATTTGCTTACGTGCTTTTTTCTCCGTTTTTTCTTGATGATGACATCTGATACGTCAAAATTAAAATAGGCTGACGTCAGGTTGGAAACTCGTTTGCTTGCCGAAATTTGAATAGGTGCTGCTTTTCCGACATGTATTTACACATGATTTCTTATTTGTCAGAAACAAGTTGGACCTTGCCATAACTTCAACTCTTTACCACTGACACCTCCACGTCTGCTCTTGTTTGCAAGTGATGCATGGTGATTGGAAAAAAAAAAACACAATTTGGTATAGTTCTCAAGGCATTGTTGCAAGTATTTTTTTGTTTTCATTGGACAGCCATGCGGATAGCAAGCAATATTGTTGCAGAAAAAAAAAAGGTCCAGAGTTATCCTCATCAATGCAAGTTCTGTTAAAAGTGAGATAATTAAGGACAAATCCATCAGTTGTGTGCATGTGAAGCAACCTTAAACTTAATCATAACTAAACTCTAACCAAAATTTCATTACACTAGTTTGTAATTAACCAAATGTTTGTCTAAAAAATGCTAATCTTATTATCTAACCAATAAATTTTGCTACTTCCGTTTATTGCCTTGGATAATGAGGCAATGTATTTATTTTTAATTTGCAATGTTTATGCTTTTGTAAGTTAATACCAAATTTGTGTGAAATCTAAACCTACTTTAATTTTTTTATGTCATGAAAAACGCCATTTGGTTTCAAGTCTAAGTTAGCATAAAAATGCAACACCTTACTGTGTAATTAGGGATTGATAGATCATAGGGATGCGAAACTTCATCCGCTTTTGGCTTATCCGCAACACTAGAAGGGTTACGTTTTTTTGTAATTTACAAAATATTTTACTTTTTATGGGATATATAAGAAGAGTGAAGTTGGTTTTAAAGTAATTTAAGGTTTTTAGTTGAAAGCAAGCCAGCAGTAAAGTGTAAAAAAAATGTTAAATTGGCGATTGACCCTTCTAATGTTGAAGGAACAACGGAGTTGCGCGTCCCGTAATGTACCGTCCCTATGTGTAATGCTAACCTACGTTTTACTGGTTAGAAAGCCGACAAAAGAAAAAACGGAAGCAATTCTCAAAGTTATCGGATGCTTCGAAATGTTCCAATGCTAACCATACAACAAATAAAATCGCGTAGCACTATGTAGGGAAAAGTTAATTTGGCACTATTTACAACTTGCATAGTCAAGCTCCCATTTATAAAATCACTAAAGAATTGAAAATGCTGAAATGTTCATCATTCGAAAATGCTTTTTTGCTTGATCAATAAAAGAAGAATTAAGAGCGACGAGCAGACTTGGATATTGCGAGTGTAATCAATAGCTGTTGTCATCAATATGCAGTGGATCATAAAATTAAACTAGACTTTTCATGGAGAAATTGATCTAAAGGAAAAGATTACCTTATGTTGTTTGTGGCACTAAAATCAACCTAACAAATTATACGCAACGAATGGCCACCAAATATCATGGAAAATAATATCAAACACGTTATCATGCAACTGACACATACTTTTTGATAATTTGTGCGCGGAATATCGTGCAAATAAATAACGTCATGTGAGAAACACTGATGTCAATTCCTGTTACACTCGATGCAAACAAAAAACATCTTTATGAAATGATACGTGCATTAAATAAGTGGACAAAATCAATAGAAATTGGTTCAAACATCTTTTATAATACTTCCTTCAGATCTACAGTACAGTAGCCTACTCTTTTACTCTAGTCAGTGACCGTGCCTTCGTCAGTGATTGAAAGCCTTTGCAGGTATAAATAAACTACCAGGATAAAGTCTTCAAAGTAGCCTTCAGATTCAAGGATGAAAATCCCACAACTTCTGAAACAACAAAATCAAGTACAAAATCTCACTTTCGTAGCATAAAATTTTAAGTGTAAAGCAATTCCAACTAGCAAAGCCATCTAAAAACAAAAAAGACAAACTTCTAGAAAATAATAGTTTGATGATCGAAAACCGCGACGTGCTAAAATACAGTGCAGCACATGATGAAGTTGCAGCTCATTTTGAAATTTTGTTCCAGTCCTCTAGTGTCCATGCCATATCGACAACAAGCAGAAATGTTCTCCGCTAGATGCTCTCAGATTTAAATCTTTTTGATGAAAAACGCTTAGCGTTCCAGACTCACGAGTATCGATTGATTGAAACTCGGACAGAGAAAGCTGCTTTGAGAGCCTAATCCTGGCAGTTTTGCATATTTGTAGAGGCTTTCAACCACTGACGCAAGCCCGGTCACCGAGTTTGACGGAGTCAAGTTTCCGTTTGTAGAAGGGTTATCTGTGAGCTATTCCACCCATCAGGCGCCGCTGAATCGCTGAATAGAGAGCTGTTCTTGAAATGCGTTGCTCAAGCGTACACTTCGAGAGTCGAACCAGCACCGTTTGATCTCGCAGCTTGTTCGTTCGTGAAGTCAGGCGCTAGATGCAAGCGACCTTTTTTAGCCTGATGCTGCAGGTTCGTTGCAGTAATAACGGTTTGCATTAGCTTTTGGAACGCAGTTCCCTACAGTCATGTCCAATAACTACCAGAGCAAAGCCGCAGCATCAGGCTAAAACAGGTCGTTTGCATCTACATTGTAAAGTAAACAACGATTAGCTGCTAAAAACGAAATTCAATCTATTGCATGTTTAGAATAGCTCTCCCAACTGTTCCTTTTGCGTCCCATGGTTTAGAAAACCACTGCTCTACCTACTATAATACAGTACAAGGTAAAGTTTACGTCATAACTTTATCATCACTAGAATAGGTTAATTTAGTTGTTGACTTAATGTAGTAGTTTAAGAAATGTTTTTATTTCGAAACACTACATTTTTTTCAGTTTTTGAAGGGCACATGATCATGACCAAATTCCTACTCCTTTAATATGCTGCTGATTTGGCGTGTGGCCTATACGCCGTTAAGTTAATGCAATATAAAAGCATTACGTGTGTGTTTCACTCAGCCTTCGGGAGCCACGTGACCAAATGTCCCTTGAATATGCTACTACATGAATACCTTTATTATTTTAGCTTAGCTTACAGCTTTATGCAAAAAAAAAAAAAAGAGTCGGACCCATTGTAAAGTTTTCGAGTGATTGTACCTGGAATCGAACTAATACCAATAGCAACGACACAAACAAGTTGGTTACAAAACTTGTTGGTAGGTAAACCACAATAATATTGATTTTCATACTCCGTCACTACTGAAGTGTTTTTTCTGTTCAACCAACTGTTCAGTTTCCATTGATGTAAATCGTAAATCTACATTGCAAGGTTGTTCTTTCCTGCGTTCACCAAAACAGCCGAAAGGATAGGCTACTGTGTTTGATTAACTTTGGTCGCTTCAAACTAAACTTGCGTGCTAAACCACTTCAATCAGCTTGAGAGAAGTTACAAGTTTTGTTGAAAGAAGTTACAATGTTTTTTTGTGAAGCGAAGTGTTGACAGACTGCTTCGAAATCACCACAGCTTGTTACCGCTCACATCAAGAGGCTACTGCCAAATGTAAAGGTTTGTTGAGTGCTCAAATAGTGAGAATGTACTGTAGTCGTTTACAATGAACTTTCATTGAACTGGATGATGAAAGATGCATTCTAGTTACTTGGAATAGTTTTATTATGCAAAACGAGAACATAATTGCAAACACGCGATACCTCAAAAGAAAATGGCATCAGTAAATTCAACGATTAGATTACGTTGATGTTTAAAGTTTCAAACTTGCAGTTGGTGTAAAAAAGCGAACATTGTCATTTTTTGTTTTATGTTGATGTATAAACCATTCAGGTAAATTTTGAATTAACATTTCCTAAAATCTTTTTTTGGATACCTTTTGTTTTCTTCAGTAAAATTATAGTCAAATTATTATTCCATGTTTTGAATTGTCACCTAAAGTTTGGCAACAAATGCTGCAACTGGTCAGTCGATCTTTCATCCAAATGATAATAACATCTGCTTAGAGTCAGATTACTTTCTTATATATTTTTGAGCAGTTGCCAGTTTACGACTGAGTTCATTACCAATATATTCATCAACGTTGTTGAAGCTTCGAGACTGGTCATGGCAGATGTCGAGTATTAGTAGTTGTTCTCAGTCAAAATAGATCATTAGCAATATTGTCTTTGAATCGCCATATGTAGTAATTGGTTAGACCGAGATCAACGAAAAACGTCTATTGTCTTGCGGTCAAGCATAGGCTACTATACTGTAGCTTCACAAAAATAAGACTGTGAACAAAGGGAGTGATGAGAAGCGTTTAAGTTTTTTTGTTTTACTTGGAAAAAACTGCCGATTGCACAATTCTTCACAAAGTGAGCTGTCAAGACGTTTTAGTATTTCGTTAAGCAGCGTTTACACAACACATGTTCTCAGTGCCGGATTAACCAAGTGCGGGGCCTGTAGCAGATTGATTTGATGTACAGATAATACCTGGGAAGTAATTGAATATTTTATAGATTTGATCTACATTCTACAACAAAAGTAACAAAAGTCTAATGTAATGTTTTATTTGTAAGGAGAAATATAAAACTTCAACAATATCATTCAAAGGTCTTTTCGACGCATTTTGATCTCTGCAAATTTGGCAATTATTTCAGATGAGTTTAGTGACTCCAGAACGTCATTTTCAATATTCAGAAGAGTTACATAGTGTAGCCATGTAGGGTTAGCCGTTAGCCGTGTAGGGTCCACTGGCCTGCTGTCGACATTCTGCCTTTTGTTCTTGGTCATTCGCAAGTTTCTCCATAGCCTCCTTTATGAAAAGAAAACGTTCCTTAATAACCTTAATGGCATCACAGCTCTTGCGGACCATCGTGTTGCAGAGAGCCTCTTTAGCACTCCACCACCTGAACACTCCAGAACGGACCACCGGTGTGTTGAAGCAGCAAAGAATACATAGATATTTTCAACGAAGTCAAAGAACTGAATTGTTTCTGGACACGATTGTGCAGCGCATATACCAACTAAATTCAACAAATGAGCAATTTGAGCATAGCATGGAACATATTCTGCAACAGCACCAATTCTTTTTTAACAAGTGCCTGTAGGAACAAGTGCCTCCAGCGGAAATTATCGGTTTTTTAAGTTTAGAATAATTAGGAAGGGACAAGACATTGGGACTACAGTAATTTAATCCTACAATTATGTATAATGTTCTCCTATGCCATTCCAGTTTGCAAGCCAAAAATTACTTGCCATGTTCGACAAGCTTTTGCAAAAAAAAAATGTTTTCCTCGCCAAGCGCGGGGTCTTGTGAAGCGCGGGGCCCGTAGCAGCTGCTACATCTGCTACTATAGTTAATCCGGCGTTGCATGTTCTGCTTTATGTGTTTTACATTAAGGATTAGCAGGAGCATCGACAATAAATCAAACTTGTTTGTTTTTTTATTAGTAGCCTATTACTTTTTTCACGTTTCGTTTGCGAAACAAAGAACCTCTTTTATTTCTCACAAGGGGTGGAAGGCGTTTGTAAT
The DNA here is from genome assembly GCF_918807975.1 of Aplidium turbinatum. Lineage (NCBI taxonomy): Eukaryota > Metazoa > Chordata > Ascidiacea > Aplousobranchia > Polyclinidae > Aplidium > Aplidium turbinatum. The sequence goes on along the minus strand of NC_137480.1, from coordinate 14,896,741 downwards.
TGTTTCGTAGAACATTAGAAGCATGAATTGTTGTTTAAAAATTTAAGATGCGAAGAGATATGCAGTAATCTAATTTTGAATGTTAATGACATGCAGAGTATTCTTTCTGCACTGCCTTGACTATAATTTTGTAACACAAATTTGAAATTTGTTTTGGACCCTTCTCATTAATTATATCAGGCAAGTAATACTAAAAAGTTGTAATTTTACTGCGATATTTGTCTTTATCAACAAGTTTTGCGCTCGTATGTAGCCTACTTCACTTTGATAAATGAAGTAAAATGCTATCAATCGGCAGTTTGAAGATAAATTATGAGTTTATGTTGTATAAATTGAAAGTATGGAAACTATTTCAAAATTGAAACAAATCCGTGTAGTTGATTAATAGCCTTGTCATGTTATAAAAAAAATAATAAACGTTTGCTAAAAGTTCTATTTTTCAGTGGTAGTTTAGTTTCAGTTGATTTTACATTGATTTGATGCAATAACGAATCATTTGAAATTCACCTCAGTCATTTGAGTCACAGTCATCAAGCGTCACGCTTGACTGAATGCATAAAATGAACTCAACGAAATCGTAAACTTTTTCTGTGGCAGTTCCATATTTCGTTGGGCAGCTTTTTGCTTTGTCCTTTTGGTCAACGCAGGAGAGAAACGAATAAGCTTTAAAACTGCATTTGTCAGTAAGATCAAGTTACGTTGACATATAGAGTATCACCTGGAAAATAACTTCCCAAAAAAGATTTTTTTTGTGCGATTTAAACGAGGCGTAATATTCAGTCTCATCTGAGCAGCTGCAAATTCAGCTAAGTTTATTTTTCCGTTAGCGTGAGGCACGCGTGAGGAAGTTGGTAACATGGTAGATTGGTAGATAGATTAATTGTGTGTATGTAATGCGGTTCCTTTTTTTTTTTACTGTCCAGTAGATCATCAGTATCTTTGTGAGAACAGATAGTAGGCTTTTACAGAGTGATAGTTTTTAGATAGTTTGAAAAAAGTCATACTATCTGGTTGCTTAATGTTTTAAAAGATCAAACGTCTGTGTCTTTCACAGTTTTTTAAAGGATTATGTTATTTTTGTTTGTTTATGTTAAAAGTAATTGAAGCTTTCATGCATTGTCAGGTCTCTACAAAAGTTTATTGTTTGAGTTTAATTTGCAATGGTTATATATTGATTTCCACAATAAGCTGGCTTATTAGACACATACGATGACGCAGAATGTCGATCTTAGGTAAGGGCAAAGCGAGCCACAGTTATGACAACCTGATTATATCTGTTCGCTGTTCAGTGACTAAAAAACCTTTCAATGCAATAGTCACTGTAGATTTTTAGTTGTTTTCACTCTTTATGTGGTTTGGGCTACTGAAAATTTATTTTGACACAATAATGAGTTATAAATTCAAATTATGTTTCAATGAACGAGCCTGCTTCGAAGCAAACTAAAAAAGAAGAAAATGCTTTTCACCGTATTTACAAACTTAGTCGTCGTTTGAATTGACCATTTGGGGGCTTGGTATATTTTTTGCGACCCCAAGGTGTCGATATTGTCTTGACAAACGTCATACTTTTTATTAAAAGCGTGAAATGATGTCTAGAGAAAAATAGCTTCTTCAGTAATCGCTGGGTCATGGTTTAGTTGACAAATTTGAATTTCACGGTCAATTATAAACAGTGTAGTCATTTGATTGATTACTTCGTGTAGCCAAAAGAGAAAAGTAACCAAGTCTGATTGAATTGTAAATAAGTTTTGTTACGCTGTTTTGTTCTACACAACATTGCAAGACGTTATATCAACGACAGCTTGACAAACTATTGAAGAGCAACGTTCCAGACAACAAAATCAGACGTTGAATCAATATAAAAACAACGGTTTTTGCTGTCTGGAGTTTGTGTAAGGTGAAACGTTCATTTTCTAAACTTACAAACGGTACAAGTTCTCAGTGCGTAGATTGGTCACGAAATTGAAGTTTGTTTACGTACAATTATTGTCGAAGAAATGAACGTCTGGTGTCTCAAATATTGATGATGTCATGGTGAAAATTCTAATTGAAATTTGAATGTAATGTTTTTAGTGGATTAGTGACTTCTTTGATGCATGCAAGTCTGAGGTAAAAATGAAGTGATTCACGTATTGACGGAAACCTTTGTGAGATTTGCTAGTTATTTTCTTTCGAGGCTAGATCATAAGTCAACAAGTTTGCCAATGTTAAATTTCGCCCTTTCAATAACCGTTTGGTTTGTTGAATTTGAAAAAAGACTTGATAGCGGTGGGATGAAAGCTTTTCGTTAGAAACTCAGCTGTTCAATTAAAGTCACAAAAACCGTGTTGAATCAACGCATACTCCATTTGGCACAGGAATTTCCAAACTTGTCTCCAGCAGGGCCAAACGTGATATTGCGGAAGTGCCCGAAGGCCAACAATCCCTGATGATTTCTTTTTGCGTAATAACATATGCATATTAATACCCGGGACTTTTAAAGTCTCGGATTAATATTGTGTAAATTACTGTTGTCATTTAAAAAAACAAAAAAAAAAACAATATTTAATTTGAAACATTTTGTGATTTACATATCAAGGAATGTAAGTTACGTCGGCTACCTGCATTAGCAGAAATTATAACATCTAGAAACTTCGTAAAACACAGCTGCTGTTTGAAGAATAGAAAGCATGAAACTAACGTTTTGATTTCAACGCCCAGGTCAAGTCTGGAGTAAAATATGATGCAGGTAGAACTTAGAAGTCAATTAGTTTTGGTCTAAAAAAGACATAACTAGCACACAAATGTCATACACAAGCACACAAATGTCAAGCCAAAGAAACTCAACATTGTTTTTGCAAACGCTTACATTTCTGAAAATTTGTTTGTATCCAGCTGCTGGTAAAAAGTATGAGAGAAAGATGTTGCTGTAGCTTGTAGCACTTGGCGTCGCTGTGAAGCTCAACCAGTTTCAGCTGCAGATGAGCTGGAACCTCATCATGGTCCACGTTGAAAAGAAACGTTAAAAGCAACAAGTCTTTCATTTGTGACACAATTCTAAAAGTGGGCCTTGCAATCGTTGGCAAGAGATACCAGGAGTGCTGTTTATTTTAAAAGCACTGCCATTGTTAAAAAATTGCAAGGTGAAATGATATAACTTGTGCGAGTCTGCGTGCCAAAAATAACACATTGCACAAAACCATACGAGTGCCATACAAAAACGCATCGCGGGCCGTAATTGGTCTGCGGGCCGGACTTTAGACACCCCATATTTTGCCTACCAAGCTTCAAGTTCCTTGTTTTTTTTTATTTGGAATGAAGTTTGTTATTCTGCAATGGTGAAATATTTGCTGAATTCGCTTTCAACTAAGCTTCCGTGTCACTCGAGAACCCTCGAAAACAAACGGGTCTTATCGAAAATAACGCCGTGTACGCTTCAGCCAATCACTACCCTTTTTAACCTGCGTATAGTTTGTCTAAGGATTAACTTCTTCAGTTTTGCTTATTTTGTCACAGTTACTCATCAATCAACTGACATCTTTTTGTGTCGTTTCGATGTTAAAAATAGTTGAATCAACAAAAATTGTACGTAATTGTTCATGTGTTTTAAACGTGGGTTGGACTTACGTAATTATTTCGTGGTTGTTACAAATGAATTCCTCTCTATTTGGTTGGTTAATGATCAGTGCTTGGGCAGATAATCTCTTCATTAGTCAGTGTGTCGCTGAATTCCTTCATTTTTAGTTAGAAAACATTTGTCAAAAACAGCCGCGGATAAGCTTTCCTTGACATCAATTTTACTTTGAAACGCCGTAGTTAGCTTGATAATTTTTGCTTAACTTTAACTATTTGCCAGTCGTTTGCCTTATGTTTCAGTCAAATGGGCAAAAACCTGCGTAAACATTAAAGTACTTAACTTACATGCTCAGATCCAACTAAATCTGAAGGATTTAGTGGTATGTTACGGAATAGAATGAAAACCTTGCCATACTGCTTGTTTTACAGAAAGTTATTTTCCAGTTATTTTCCAAAAAGTCTTGTATTTCATACTAAAAATCGTTCTTACTTTATTCATACTTCCATCTGTGAAATTGAAAGTGGTCGTAAAAGAGGTTGAAAATTGACAAAACGTTAATGTTGAAATATAACTCACCTCATTCTGAATCGGTGATATGAAGCTTTTTGCAGAGCATGAAGTAGGCTTCAATCCTTCAATTATAATTTTCTACCTTTGTACGCTATCGATTTTAAGTATGAAAAGGTAAGGAAAGAAGTGACCAAGTCTGCCGGGCTGACGATTACAGCAGAAATGTAGCAAGAGTAGGATGAAGGCGACTGAAGCTGAAGTGAAATTGCAAGAGAAAGTATAGTAAAAAAGATTCACATTTTTAGATATTCGATTATACCAGTGGACGGAAAATCAAATATTAAGCCCCCAAAGAGGCGGTTGGAAAAAGATCTCATTGTACGTGTGATACGGATTTTAAAAAGGCGAAAGGGTAGACTTACAAAACATTGGAGATCAGCAATATTGACGAAATGAAAGCACAAGATTTTTGAAGTAAAGGTAGACTAAATGAGCAATGAAACTATAGTATATCATGGCTACGTAGAGATATTGTGGCTACGGCTACCTAGGTAGTCAATAGTCATGAGTCATTAAAAGCACAGTTTAAGGTGTTCATGAAAAAGTTGGAGATAAATTTAGATGATCAAGTCAATAATCAAAAATAGTTACCTATACAAAAGGGTGTCTTAGTTGGACATTAAGAAAAAGAGATGAAAATAAAAGAAAAAGTACATCAAGAACAACTTCGAATTACTGAGATTGAGAGAAGAGAATGCAGTGAAGGAATCTGAACGAGTGACCTTTGAAGTGGTAGTACACCAGAATAAGTATTTTATGAACTTTGTCTATTTTACTAGTATTTTTTTTTTTTTTTTTGTAAGTAAACAAAGTGGGCATAGGTTTACACGTCTATAACGTTTGGTTGTTTTTCAATCAACTTACTTGCAGAAGAGCTTTCAAACTGAGCATGCTTTTTGATCTGATTACCTTCGACGTAAATGAATATTTCATGAACTTTGCTTACATTTGGGATTTGATTTCCCCACTCTGGCAGCCAATGCTCAGGAAACCATAGCATGTTTTGCTAGACCCATTATGTCACTTTATTAACCTAATCCAATAAAGTTCTTTTTGGAAACCGACGCTCTAAAAATGGTTTTGCCTGTTGTTTTCTGCACATCAAGCTCGAGCACCTCCACTTTAACTTTTTGCTAGCAAAAAAGCGTTTAAATACAAAGAGGAGATTTGTCAGCGAAAAAGTTAGTTTTAAGTTAAAATACAGTTAATTACATTGTGCTATATAGTAAAGGTTTTGGTAGGATTTAAAGTTGTTTTTTAAAAGAATGACTTTGTTGCTTTATTAGAGAGAACAATGATACAACCTACTGTTTTTTATATACTTTATTTGGCGTGAAGTTAGGGATTTAGGCAACGGGATATTGTGGCAGTATTCTCCCGCAACATCTCGGTCTTATTGTAATCCACAATTCTCCACATGTGAAAGGTAAAAGGCTCTTGTCAAATCGTCATTTACACTTGATTTTAAACAAAAAGCTGAAAAGACTGACGTCACTTGTGTTATGGTTGAAATATAAATTGATTTTCCGCATGACTTAAGGCGGTGAGACGTGAAGTACAAATCGTAAGAGACGCGCCGCCGTTTTTGATTGATTTAAGCTCCTCGTACTTTTTCTTTGATCATAAAACACAAAATTAAATTTTCTTAGTGAGACTACTTTTCTTAGTGGACGATGATCTCTGAACAAAAGAAAATCATTTTTTTCACATATCAAGTTGGTATTTCGCTGTTGATTGACGAAAATGCAGGTGTTTCTGTATGAGTTTCTATGATAATGCTGTAGTATAACAAGTGCAAATTCCCTTGTTAATTATAACGTTGTAAATTCAACTTACGATTTGCCAATGATTCATTTTGATAAAACAACGCTAAGGTTTTCTATACTAATGTTTACAATAGATAGTTTAGCTTTTTAAAAGATATCTGAACTGCTGGGCAAACACTTCAATTTCCTCATGCAACTTTTTTAAGCTTTTTTCTTTTCAGGGGTATCGGCTGTCGTCTGCGCATGCATTTTAAAGTTGTGTATACGGAAATTTGGCATTTTTTATATTTCTGATTATAGTGTATGACGCTGTTTGCTTTAAACTGCATGTCTTGGCATTATAGTGTATGACGCTGTTTGCTTTAAACTGCATGTCTTGGCGCTTATGTTCATGAACATTTCTTTTTCTTCACAGGTCAATAAAGTTATTAAATTTTATTTATGCTAAATTGTCATCCACAATATGCCAAATTTTTGGTTAATGGTGATATGTGTTGAAGTATTATATGCTACCTTAGCTGTGTGTTGTCCGACCGAATGCCGGTGTGATGAAAGAAGAAAGACCGTATTTTGTAATGAAAGACACCTGAGGCAGATTCCTTATAACATACCATCTGATACCAGAATTCTTTGGCTGCAAGGAAATGCTTTGGAAAACAACCCACGCTTAGAATCAGCTTTGGAAAGTTTAACTCGCCTGGAAAAGCTTGACTTGCATGAAAACAAGTTGACTTCCTTCCCAAACGATCTACCAGCAAGTCTCGAATATCTGTCACTTAGGTCAAACACCATAAAATTTGTTGGAAAGAACGCATTGAAAGGCTTATCAAATCTAAAAGAGTTGGACATGGGCTACAATAACATTACTGATGTTGGACTTCGGCCCGGTGCTTTCGCTGCAGCCACTAGCTTAGAAGATTTGGCTCTTACCAACAACGCTTTCACATTCCTTCCTGAAGATTTTCCCTTCAGCTTGAAGAGTCTTCGAGTGGCCCATAATAAGATCTCTATCGTTTCTATCCGTTCTTTAAAACCGTTACAAAAATTGTATTTGCTTGATCTTAGTAACAATATGATTGAAGACAATCTTCGGGGCTTAGAACATTTGTTTAAGTTGGAGGTTTTGGATTTAACCAACAATCGTTTGTCAAACTTCCCTACGAATCTGCCAAAAAATTTAACAGATTTGAGACTTTCTTCGAACCTAATCCAATACATCTATGCTAATCACCAAAAGGATCATGGAGACCTTCACAACTTGAACAAACTAGAGAAGCTAGATATTTCATTTAATCGCTTAAGAAGCATTGAAAAAGGATCATTTAATTCTCTACCTTCTTTCCTTTCTATGGAGCTGCAAGGTAACCCATGGGGCTGTGATTGCAACTTGGTATATTTCAAACAATGGCTTACCTTTACCAATGCAATCCTAGCAAGCAGAGATGAGATCAAATGCGCTACTCCTCCTGCCTTAAAAGATGTTGTGTTGGATGTAATTGAATCAAACGCCTTGAGATGTCCATACTTTCCACACGTTGTAAAAATTAAAGAAGTAGCAGCCACTGAAGTGACAATTGAGTTGAACACTGGTGACCTTCAGGAGCCACCTTTTGTTACATATTCAATTATGTACGGAGCGATGCTATGCAAAGACTGCTCTTTGAAAGCCGATGGTAAGCCTGTGTCTTCTGGCAGTGAATCCAACGCTCGTATGTGGATTGACGAATACACGGTCAAACCAATCGTTGCAGGAAAATCGACTACAATGTCTAACTTGAAACCAGACACGAAATATGCTATTTGTGTCATCACCTCGTACCAACACCCAAACCACATCGGCATCGAACAATGCGAAGATATCAAAACACTTTCAATCAACGCTGACAAGCCGACTCCCATGAAAGTTAATGAAAGTTTTCCATGGATTGAAATTGTTGCAGCGGGATGCGCTGTCGTTCTATTGACTGCGTTGACAGGTGCGGCTGTAATTTTCTGTCGACGTCGGTCCTTTCGATTTTTTCGCTCAAAACCCCACCGTGTGACTGCATCAACCAGTGGTTATGCTGCCGGAAGAGGACGTCATTTAGTCGCTGCAAATCCAGAATTTGACGTCACGTTAATGATACGACAAGATCTGCAGCGTCAGAGTGATAGTTGTTATAGCGACAGTCACGACGAGTCTTTTGCAACCACACACACGGGGACAATGACGTCACGAAACAGCGATCATATTTTAAAATACACCGACGACAGCAATGCGACTTACTTAACTCCTATTGGTTTAACTCGAACCGACAGCATGACTCGTGTGAGCTCGCCACACGACTCAGGCTTGTGCTTATAGCAAGCTACACAAGGAGGTTTTGTTTGTCATTGGCTTAGATTCCAACAGCCTTATGATGGTGTTTTCATCTCTGAATCCTGTGAATCATGGCCAGTGGCCACAGTTATATTTGGAAGAGTTGGATGTACCAGTAGCAACACCAGTCGATCTTTCGACGATCAAACAAAAATGGCCGACTAAGCAGTTTATTCCGGTGCCTAAAGTCTTATTATGCATCAACCGTAACCCACTGATTTGAATTGCCGTTTACTAATTCACCATTGGATTTTGCGCAAACTGGTTCCTGGTTAACTTATTATTAGTTTTATTAAATATTTCTGGAAACTTCCTTGGTTTCATATTATCTTATTATTAGTTGGCCAGCGTAATCGACCGCTCAAAAATTCTGTTGTTGAACTGTTGGTGTATCCAACCCTTAGTCTTGTTACCTGAAGGGAACAGAATACTTTCATAAAATGAAGTACTCTAAGGATTTCTTCATGTTTTTGCTCCTACAATTTTACTTTTTATATTAAACATTTTTTATCATGTGTTTGTTTGTTTTTAATATTTGACAAAATAACTTATTCAAAAATTGAATTTTGTTTGATTTATCAAGCGCTGTAAATGTTTTGTTGCATGGACAAAGATTGTTTTAAAGTGGTAGTCTAATCTGCTGTGTCACTACAAATTATAGTTAAAAAGAGCTCCCTCTGCTTCGCAACCCGGCACATACCAAACAGTACCTTTTGTTTTTGCCGTAAGGATGATGACCTGTATATCCGATGATGTTTTTTTCGACAATTTATTGCGTTTACATTTCAATAATGCAAAATATGTTCATCCTATTCTCCCACAAATAAGTAGCCTACGCTTTTCTTTTTTCCATTACAATCGTTTTGCAGCTGTCGTAAGATTCCATGCTACTTGTCATAGGAGTTAAACATTTTAGAAAGTATACTGCAATTTTAGTTTATATTTGATGCAACTTGTAAGTTGTAGTCTCTAAATGCTATCAACATATTTTGCTGTTCCCACTTGTTGTTCTTAACGGCATGATGTAAACTTACACTAAGCTTCAGTTTATTTGATGTGTTGGTGAGTGGTGACGTTTCATCCATGGTTTAACTGTTGGTTTTGTTCGTCGAACACCTCACTGTCAAAAGAGTTCTAAGACGTTATGCTTCTATCTAACCTTATGTCGACGTTTCAAGATATATTTACACCATCTGCTATTTTCTGTTCCAAGTAGCCTCCTGCTGTAGGCTACGTTTATCGTGCTTAGTTTGTAATTTTTGCATCGTTAAAAATTTCAAGTAATAATTTTCATTTAATGATAGCAATATACTGTAGGCTACCCAGGGTCGAGAACCCCAGCTCTTATTTCCAAAATTTTCAATTTGTTTTGAACTCAACTTGTTTCATCCAGCGCACTGTAGTTTCCAAGTAGCCCATCTGAGTACAAAAACCGACATCACAGCAGAGAAACCACCAAATTCAATTCAATTAAATTTATTTTTTCTTTGTTGGAAAACAACAGCAATGATAAAGTTACAAATAGTGTACGGGAACAAAACAAACAAAAGAAATAGGTGGCAAAACCTCAGAAGTTTAAAACGTGCATGTGATGCAGATTTAAAGATTATCCACATACCTAAAGCAACTGGAGGTGTGGCAGTTGGTGAAGCCATGCCATGATTACATGCTGATTACAAGTTACAACCAACACAAAAAAAGAAAAATGAAATTCTCTTACGTTGCCATGACCCATTCGTGAAAACTAGCGTACTGTAGGTAGACTTGTTTTTTCATCGGCCACATGTATCAAACACCTCACACTAAAATCAACAAAACTGCATTATTGTATTTTGTATTTGTTGATTACCTGCCGTTGTTTTATTTAAGTTGTTTTGCTCTATTTTGTTTTTGTTTTTTTCTGGCCGGCCCAGACAACTTTGTATCCATGCGATTTTTGTTGCTTTATTTAGGATCATGTTCAAAGTATTTTCTAGAATTTTTAAAAGAAATATAATCGAATTGCGAGAATTTGCAAGTTTTACCAATTATTCCACTTTTCAGTAGGTAGGTGTAACCTCAACCTAAGCCAATGTAACCAGGCACCCAGGTTCAGTCCTTTTTTAATTTCAGTCAAAAGTATGCAGACGTTAAGTTGAAGTTTTTGGCTGGCAGAGACGTATCGTATGATTTCGCTGCAATCGAATGGTTGAGCAAAGTAATTTCAATGAAAGTGATTCAAAAATAAAGAGGATGATGAAATCGAAAAAATATCGTTTGGTATTTGCTAGCATAAGATCAGTGACGTAGCTGAAGGTTTGTGCCAGAAAGTGCCTAATTAGTTGGCGGAAATGATAGACAACAATTTTTTTGAAAAATTTTGTTTATCATAATTTTAGAGTGTTTTCGTATGTTGTTTGGGTCGCTGATTTCAAAAATGCCGTTAAAATTTTTGTAATGTCAATGGGTCCGTCACAACTCACAACTTATAATTTTATGAAATCATGATTTCAAGTTATATTCATTACAAATATCTCTTACATGGCGTAAAAATTGCGTACCACATCTAAAAAAAACACAATAAACACATAGTAAGACAAACAGTATGGACACCTGATCAAAAATGCACATTGGAAAGGGTCTTTCGTTTGTATGTGGTGTCAAACTCCTGTACCAAACTCCAAATGTAATCTCCCATCATGACTTCATCCCACCTCCCTTGGTAGCGTTTTTCCATAACTGAAATGTCTTGATGAAACCGTTCACCATGCTCCTCGCTTACATGGCCCAAGTTATCACGGAAAAAGTCCAAATGAGAATGCAAATAGTGCAATTTTATGGACATGCGGCATCCAAGCTTTTGGTAGCTTTCAATCAAATTTGAAACAATCATAACGTGGTCTTCTCTTCTATAGCTACCAAGAAATCCTTCCACTGTCATTCGAAAAGCTTGCCAAGCACGTTTTTCCAAAGCAGTCATTGATTCCTCCAGTTCTTTTGATGCCAACATTTTCCTTATTTGGGGCCCAACAAATATCCCACTCTTTACTTTAGCTTCAGAAAGGTTTGGAAACATAGAGCGAATGTGTTGAAAGCAAGGCCTATGAGAGGGGGGTACGGAGGGTACGGCGTACCCTTGAGGGCCCAGGACTGTGATTGTTGGGGGGCCCGAAATTGTGATTTTATAGTTTACGCGCAAAAATGTTTGGTTAAAACCATCCTAAACGTCTAAGTTCAAGCATAAAAGTTGTTATTCTTTAGTCCCGGGGGGCCCGTAATGTAGAAAATTGGCCCGGAAAGGTAATTGAATGCATTGCAGTGCCCAAAGTGGTAATTTAGGCTAATGCTTTACGTGCAAAAATGTTTTGTTAAAAACATTGTAAATTAAATCATGAAAGTTAGTTCTACTCCTGTCCGGGGGGGGGGGAGGGGGGCATATTGTAGAAAAAGCAGGGTCGAGAAAAACCGGGCTTTTTTAAAACCCAACCTGCTAAGTTTTTTTTAAAAGCCAGGATATTTTTGGGCTTTTTTGTGTTTTTTAAAAACTTTTCGAAAAAGGTAGTTTCACACTTATTTCACTTCAAAATGAATTTCAGAGTAGGAGCCGGAGTGAAAAAAAAGTGATTTCGCTTACCTCTGCTAGGCATGTGGTGAATGCAAAAGTTAATGAAGAAAGGTTATTGGTCAGATGATTAATTTGATTATATTTTAACTACAGTAGATGTTTTATTTGAGCCTTGGTAGAGAGCTTGACTTGTTTGACCAGATACATACAACACTCGGTAACGTTAACGGATTTAACATTTTTTATGAAACACACAAAAAAGCAAGAAAAAGCTAATAAATCCAACCACGGCCTACTAGAACACGGCCAAGTATGTTGCTATTTGAGGAAATTTCTAAGAGTCTGAATTGTTACAATTATAGCTATGACAAACCTGTCATCTTCCCATTTCCAGAAGTAAGTAAAATGAGCAATATTTGCACCTAGACATATGTTTGGCTTGTTTAACCGGAGATTAGGTATGTATGCTAAGCACAACTTATGCAATAACAATGTAAAAGATGTAAGATTTTCCAACTGCAACCTGGAGGTAGTATCGTTTGGTGTGTCGCTTTTGGTGAAATTGCATGTTCCATTTAAAATATCAAGGATTTTGTGTGGATTCTATGTTGTAAGCTGTTTATTTGATGTGCTAATTTAAATTTTAGTTCGTTTTGGTTTCCACCAAGTTTAATTTTGCAAGTAAAATGTGGCTATTGGCAAAAAATCCTGCTATACAAAAAACCTAACGACTGTATGATGAGACTACCTCCAGGATGTAGTTGGAAAATTTTACATATTTTACATTATTATCCCATAAGTTGTGCTTAACATACATATCTAATCTTTGGAAAAACAAGCCAAACATATGTCTAGATGCAAATATTGCTCATTTTACTTACTTCTGGAAATGGGAAGATGCCAGGTTTGTGATAGCTATGATTGTAACAATTCAGACTCTTAGAAATTTCCTCAAATAGCAACATATTTGGCCGTGTTCTAGTAGGCCGTGATCCAACGTTTACAACACCACATAGTGTCCTCATCAGGAATAATTAAAGGCTACATTTAAGAGAAATAGCTACATGAATTTGAACATTTTATATTAAAGCTGTAGGCTACAAGCGACACCTCTCAACAACTAACACACGAATTCAAGGCAGGATAGCCTACACAAATTGGCGAGGGACAGATACAAAACACTAAATAATAGTTGTATGGCAGCCTGATACTATTATTGCGCACAGATGTCCAATTCTGCAGTAAAATGTTGTATGATGTGCAATACGCCTAAGCAAACATTATGCGTTTTGCTGAAGACAAAGGGGGCCCGGAGTGAGAGGGGGGCCCGAAATGACTCTTCGTACCCCTAGTGAAAATTTCTCTCAGAGGCCCTGGTTGAAAGGCACAACTTGCTGGTCCCAATGCTTTTACAAACTGTTTAGCAAGCCCAAGTTTTATATGTAAAGGTGGAAGTAATACTTTACTCCTTTCAATGAGGGGTACATTTTTGACATTGTGGAAGCCTGGGGTGAGTTCTTCGCGTACTGGCCAGTCTTTTTTCAAGTAGTGCTGCTCATCTGCTCTGCTATTCCACAAACAAAGAAAGCAAGAATGTTTGGTATAGCCTCCTTGCAAACCCAACAACAAAGCAATCATTTTAAAATCTCCACACACGTCCCAATTGTTGTTTTTGTATTGTGTCAAGTCCAGCAATATTTCCACAGATTCGCGATCTTCTGTGCAATTGGTATTGATGGATATGTGTTTCCATTGTGAAGAAGAACAAAGCTCCGTTTTGAGCTGTCAATAAACATATTTAACCAACTAAAATCATGCTAACACTATCAAATCATGCAAACATATTTAACCATCTAAAATCATGCTAACACTATCAAATCCGCCCCGATAGCTCAATTGGTTAGCGCGTCACTTCTGGAACGAAGAAACTTCAAGATCAATAGCGGCGCTGGTTCGACTCTCGGGGTGTGCGCTTGAGCAACGCACGTTAAGGACTGCTCTCCATTCAGCGGTATCTAATGGATGGAATAATTTCCCGGCAACAAGACTTCAACAATCAGAAACTTCACTCTGTCAATCTCGGTGACCGGGCCTGCGTCAGTGATTCAAAGCCTCTACAAGTATGCGAAACTGCCAGGATTAAGCTCTACAAGAAGCTTTCCCAGTCCGAGGATAAAGATTCAATCAATCAATCAATTTACACTGCAAACTTCACCAGTCACTAAAGTCCTTGCCTTCAACGGCTGACTAGCTAATAAACAACAAAGGCTTAACCACTAGCCCAACTCTCCGAGAAATGGGTAGTACCAAATTTAAGTCATAAGTAGGCTAAAGTAGACAACCGGAAACAGACATTGCCGTCGGCTGCAGCGTGGGTCAGGTGTATGTCGGAAGGCGTACACCGATGCATAGCGCTCAAGTCCGCTTTCCCGCAATGCAGGATAAAGATAAACAAACAAACAAATGTGACCAGTTGTAAACCGCCAAAATTTTGACCAATCACGTGTTCAAAAAATTTCCACGTTGCAAGTTTATAGCTCTTCAGCAGTATCTAGCGAGTGATGAAAAGGAATAATAAATGATTTAGGCAGGATGTGTGATATCGAACAGCACTTTAAAGGAAATTATAATCTCAATTAATGCGCAATATTTTGACTAATTTTCAAATATAACTAAAAAGGTTTTTTGCAAATATCTTCCAAACCATTGACACTAGACAAAAACTAGCACCAAATTCGGCATCAGAGACCTCAAAAACATATAGAAACACTGAATAAGATAGATAAACAAAAAATTGTTGTCTTGTGAAACGTCAAGCGCCATGCGTCATTTTTTGTTTTCATGGAAAATCTCGTTTCACAATCAGAGCATCACGATGTATTCTGGACATTGCGACTCATCCGAATTACCCGATTTCGCATTGGTTGGAATGGCTACCTCAGTGCCGGATTAAGGGGGGGGGGCGGACTGGGCTGAAGCCCAGGGCCCCCACCTCAAAGAAAAAAATATATTAACTTGTTTAGTTGCACAGCTGGAGATTGCTGCTTTAATTCGTATTTCAAACAAGCAGGGGCGGCTCGCCCATATGTGCTGCGGTGCTGCAGCACCCCTGCCCCGCCCCAGTTATTCAATTTTTTTTAACAAAAAACATATTTATTTGCTACTTTCATATCCGGAAATGGTACGAATTTTTTTTGAATTTTTTTTTCAATATTGGAAACACGGCTTGAAAAAAGCTTAATATCAACATTGAAGACTGCCGCGGTCAAAGTTATGATAATGCTGCCATTATGAGTGGCAACTGGCAAGTGTAACGGTCTTCAAGCTCTTCTGCGCGAAAAATGTAGTGTAGCTCATTATGTGCCTTGCACAGCACATTCACTTAATTTAATCGGTAAATGTGCTGTAGAAACATGCCGTTCTGCCGCTGAGCTTTTTGAATTGTTGCAAACCCTTTATTCATGGCTCGTCTCGTCTACTCATCGTTGGCAAGTCCATCGAAAATTCCTAGATGGTTTGCCTGTTTTAACGACATTATCTGATACAAGATGGTCAGCTAGATAGCCTATGATGCAGTCAGTGCATTAAACAAAGGATACAGTGAGACCATTTTAGCGCTTGAAGAATTGGCCTCTGATGATGCTCAATCTCGAGAGAGCAAATTCGAAGGAGAAGGATTTGTAAAAAAGTTGAAACAACTGAAGACAATTATTTTGCTTGAAATGTGGAGTGCAATTTTGGAAAGGTTTCAAAAAACAAACCTGTCCCTTCAAAAAAGTGGATTGTGTTTGAATAATGCAGTAATTAAGTTACAAAGTCTCATGAGCTTTGTCAAAAGCGAAAGATCCAACTTTGAAACGTATGAAGAAAAAGGTAAGAAGAAATGTGGATCCAACACCTACGCAGGTTCTTCAAAACGAATTCAAACCCAACGTTATAGGCATTTTGATGAGCCCTCTACAGAGCCAACGATTTTTTCCCCAAGAGATAAATTTAGAGTTGAAGTGTATCTTGCCATAATTGACAAACTATCTGCAGAACTGGATAAGCGTTTGAAAGCATACCGTGACGTCGAAAGTAAGTTTGGTTTCATTTCAAAACTGACGGATCTTAGCCCTAACGAGATTTATCAAGCTGTTGTTGCTTTGATGAAGGAATATCCCATAGATTTCGAAGCCAATTTTCCAACTGAAACAGTTCATTTTGCAGAGTTTTTCAAAGTGAAAACTGCTGATGGTGGAAAAGAAGCCTCAAAAAACCCTGATAAACACAAAGTGGAAGACATTGTTGAGCTCAACATGTTCTTACTTCTAAGGGAAAACAGGTGCGTTGAAACCAGGGATACTAGTTGAAACCTTTCCCAATGTCTTCGTTGCTCTACGAATGTATTTGTGTATGATGGTCTCCAACTGCAGTGGAGAAAGATCTTTTTTAAAATTAAAGAGAATCAAAAACGAAGTTCGAAATTCTTTGCCGCAAGAGCGAGTTTCGAATCTTTCGCTTCTAAGCATTGAACAAGATATTTTGGATTCATTGAATTTTGAAGAATTGATCAGCGATTTTGCCACGAGAAAAGCAAGAAAGCGTCCATTTTGAGTTGATATGAACAATTTTCTAGAGCAGCAAACAAAATGACTACCGGTACCGCTTACCAGTTTTCAGTTTCATTTTTCATTTATGGCCTATACTCCTACGAATATGATTCTGTTTTTATCGTGTGAAGCTGACAAACAATTCACAGTTCATACATAAAGTTGCGGCCAAAAACAAACGTTTAGTTTTTTTGTGAAACGATTAAGCTTACTTTGATCGCTCTGTATCTCAACAGTTTTGTGAAGAATTCGACACCATTCACACCAAGCACTAAAAGTTTATTGTCATTGCTAAATTTGCTTTTCAACCAGAAAATGAATTTTTTCCGAAGAAATACTATTGAAAATTAACCAGGTTTTTCCTCAAAATTTTCTTGGGGCAAAATTGTTTGTTTTAAACAGTACAGTATTGCACAAAATGAACATGTTGTCGGCAGCCGTGGCCGAGTGGTTAGCGCGTTGGGCTCGCAGTCGAGAGCCTGCATGTTCGACTCCAGCCACCCGCACTTGCTGTTGTTTCTCTGGGCAAGAAACTTAACGATAATTGCCTCTACCTAGTGATCGATTTCGAGTAATGGGTAGTACCAAATTTAAGTCATAAGTAGAGTAGACAACTGGAAACAGACATTGCCGTCGGCTGCAGCGTGGGTCAGGTGTACGTCGGAAGGCGGACACCGATGCATAGCGCTCAAGTCCGCTTTCCCGCAATGCAGGATAAAGATAAACAAACAAACAAACATTAGGTATATCAATAATCGCCCAAGCAATTTGTATTGAAAGTGTTGCCACTAAATATTGTGGAGAAAGGATCGAGTTCACTTTGAACAGTGATAGCCTATGTCACAAACGGATACGTTTGTTGATCTGCTCTAAACTGATTGGTTTTGCTTTCAAAAAGACAACAAGAGAACAATGGCGTACCTAGCGAATAGTGGCGTCGCTCTGGTAAGATTGAGAACTTGCACTCCTCTAATAAAGTCAGCATTAAACGAATTATGTCATTTTGTTGTTCTAAAAATAATGTTTCTGTTTAATCGCTTTTTTTGATCCCAATCGCAGCAAAAGCACAATAGGCTACCAACTACACAATACACACAACTCGGGGGTTGGAGGCGGAGTCCCTATAGCTGCTGAGAAATGCTTTTAGGGTCATTGATCGAAAACCTTTTTAGCGAAACAATGTCACTTGATAAGGGCCCCCACTTTCAACTCAGCCCAGGGCCCCATAAAATCTTAACCCGGCCCTGGGCTACCTGGAATACAAGCAGAAGAAGTTCGCCAAATGGTGATCACTCATATCGTGAGCAGTATCGAGAACGAGGAATCAGAGAGAGAAAGAGGAAAATCAATGAATGTCATCGCGGTGGTTGAAGATACATTATTTCAAGAGCTCAATACCCTTAAAAACAGCGATGTTGGTGCAGTGGACCTCGTTAAAAGATTTATATATGCTAAACCATCACAGCACGCTTGGAACAGTGATCCCTTTCCGAGTAAATGTTTTCAAGACTTGTTTTTGAAATACAACACACAAATACCATTCAGCGCTGCTGTGGAACGCATGTTTTCACTTGGAAAGGACATTATGCTTCCCAAACGCAGCAGATTGTCAGACAAACGTTTTGAAATGCTTGTGTATCTACAAGTAAATAACTAATAAGCTAAGCAAATAATCACAATACAGTCTCAAAACATAAAACCTGCTCTTTATTTATAGCCATTGTTCGCCTAAACTTAGTTGCAATACTTCCGTTTTGTGAGACCCTGGCTAAAATAGCGCTAGAAATTAGCGCTGACGCCGTCAATTTCTTTAAGAGCTGACGCAGTACTTTACACCGTAAAGTTTTTAGGCAATTTGCGCTGACGCTGACGCCGTCAATTTATTTCATTGACGCGTACAACAGTGCCTAGAGGCTGGCTTGCCAGAAAGAAAACGTTCGGCCCCAAAGCTATGTCACCTCCTGGCTAAGCATACCCTACGCGGCCGTGCCTTGATGATACATAGCCTAAAGGGAAATTTGTCTACAAAAACCTCGCATGTAGGCCTAAATGACAACGTCAACCAGCTGGTTGTGAAAACTGAGCGACCTTAACCCCTGACGCTCAGAACAAACCAGGGTAATCTATTTATGCGTGTTTCGGGAAAACCCACTCTCTAAACGCTGGTTATGCAGCATGAAACAGCAAAAGTAGCATTCGTGATGTTGCTTTATTTCGGTCATTTTAACTTGTTTCTGATAGAAGATCGTAAGGGTGGACTGACGTCGCCGAGGTAGCATGGGAGCTCCTATACTTTCGCGTGCAAATGAAGTACATTTGTAGGTTCTCTGTAGGTCATTTTTGCGTTTCTTTACGTCGCTTACTGTGTTTACTGCTGTCGTGGAACTTGGAATGCAATCAAGTAATCAGTCACATTTTTTGCCGCCAGAACAACGATATCTACACCAGGGATATCTAGAGAAGGGGATATGAAGGCTTTTAATACGTCTGACAGTAGAAGGGCTTCTGTTTATCGTAAATAATCTCTGTTTACCGTAAAATGACAATTGGCACCGATAGTAGTGTAATAAATCTTGTTATAATAACCTGCATTGCGCTATTAGCATCAGGCCTGGATACTCACTGCATGCTCATGGTTACTTGTTAATTCAACTACCCGTATACATGCTTTACGGTAAATCTAGCCGACTGCAAAGGCTTTGTAAAGAAAAACAGCTTACAGGTAACTTTTCAACTGTCTTTCCAAACAAGTATTCTATATGCTCTACGTAACATTTGCTGACTGTCTTCTGTAGCTTACTGTATCAGCTGCACTACAAAACTTTCTGTAATTTTGAAAAGAACTGCATGTTTCACGCGCTGCAAACTACCGCCCTGGTAGTGTCATAACAATAAGGCAATCGCTGTGAGCCTTCGCATCCCCTTCTTTAGATATCCCTGATCTACACGCAGCGTTACGCCCCGTTTGATTGCCTTTCTGCTGGAACCTATGCCGCATGGCTCAAATCAGTAGGCTATGTGTCCTGCTTGGAGTGTTCAAAGCAATGCGCTTGTAAATCTAGATTGCTTGTAGAAGGTTGCACACAGGGATGTTTCCTAGAATTTTATTTTGGAGGCCTGTTAACACCTACCTGTGTTGTTATAGGCAGAAAATACATACAAATAATTGGTGTAGGCTAGCGGAGAGTAGACAATTAGCGAGCGAGCAGTAAACGCAGGCCTACAATCGGAAATGGGAGCCACCGCCATAACATGAAATCTTCTCTCCATTTCTCGTAATTTCCGGTCCTCTTTTTGCCATGAAACTGCAATTGCAGCGAGCCATAACTTTAATGCAACAATTTCCAAGTTTTTGACAGAATTTTCATTGTTGGTGTCCGTCATTTTGCTTCCAATGTTGTCGACCAGAGCTTGAATAAACTGATTACGATGAAAAGAAGCGTAGTAACCTATCTGCGTCAAGCTTGTTTACTTCCAGGACTCAAGTTATCAATTTCATCAAACAAATACTCTCTTTTTAACAGCTTTATTAGTAGAAAGAAAATTAACACTCCGCTGAACCTGACGATGTGCTACTACGAAGTTTGTATCAATGGTTTGGAGAGTTTCTGACAAAAGCGCTAACTGCTGATGACAATCTTTCAAAAGCGTCAGATCTTCTATGAATTTCTTGATGATTTTGATGTAGACACCTTTGAACGTTGCCACCTGAATTCCTAATTTTATTATTTTTTGTAAGGGTTTTAAAATGTGTATAGGCTACAATGGTGGAAAACTATTTCAAAGAGCATTAAGAACACAACATGAGGACGCACACTGAAAATATTACCCATTTTCCTAAACTCGACATCGAGCTATGTTGCAATGCAACCACGCGGATCTAGAGTAGTTATACTTGGTCACAGCGGTAAACCATAATATCTTAGTTGGAAAGTTGTAACATAAAATTCCCGGATCCTTTCGTCTGTATGCGATGACACCGAAAAAATACTCTTCTGAAAACGTCTTTCAAGAATTGTATTTCAGCAAAAAATAGCCAACAGGCTGTCGAAAAGGAGGGAGCAACACCGTACCCACTAAAACTTGTCACCACAATACAAATTACTAGGATAAAAGACGGAAATTTTGTCTAGTTGGTAAGCACAAACAAAACAGTTTTAATATTCGACCAACCTTTCCCAACGAAAATTCTATTATGACGAAACTGACTTGAGATATTTCAAATGCACGTAACCAGCTTTTGTGACGTAACAGTGATAAACATTGTGAAGCAATTCCCCACAGGTGTTCAAAAGAGATTGTGCAATGTTTTACAGGTCTTGCGAAGTTTGTTGCAATCTCTGCTCATTTCTTAACAATTTCCATGACGTAAGACACCAGGTTCAGAAGACCATAACGGTTTTATATGACGTTTGATTTGGGGAACGATTGTCCGCAACAATACTGTAAATTTGTAACAAATTTTGTCACTTTGTCACCTGCAAGTAATAAAATCCTTCTACAGAGTCTATCATCGCATCACAGATATGGTAGGCCTAAATTCTTACCGGTAGTCTAAACAAACATGCCACAAAATTACTTTCGAAAATAGGCTACTTCCTTCATTCTGAGCCCCAGGGAAAGGTGAGGTAAGTTGAGCCACCCCCCATAACTCGAAAAATAAAAATCGCATTAACTTGCTACTGCCACCAACCTGACTGTTTATCTTATGTGGAGCTGTTGTGTAAGATTATAGGTCTTTGTCTTGTAGAAAGATAGAAAAACAGTTATAAGTGATTTTGGGAAGTTTTTTGAACTTTTTGATAAAAAAGTTTTTTGGGCTGTACAAAATGTCTGTGGCATTCACCAGCATTGATACGTATAACAGTAATCACTAATGTTAGCTTATTCATAAACTATTAAAGTGAGGTTGCTAGCTCATGTATGTCTGAAGAAATTTCAGTTTAACTTTTAATGCCGACCTTGGGGTAAGTTAAGCCAGTGGTGTACAGGTGAGTTGAGCCGGTGGCTCAATTTACCTCACTTCAGCTGCCAGTGTTAAGCGGTGATATATGTAGTCATTAAATAGCTAACAAAGTGTATTTTGCTCTTTATAATAGTATACCTCTCTGAAAAAATAATTTGTCCATTAGTGTATTGAAGTTTGACTGTGCCGAACCTACATACCTCGGCATAACCCTGGACAGGTCACTCACGTACCGCCGGGACTTGAAGTCACTGTGCAAAAACATATCTACACGCGTCGCACTTTTGAGGCGATTGGCGGGTTCCGGCTGGGGAGCTGGTGCTAAAACTCTTCGTACAGCTACCCTAGCCCTTGTTCATTCCACCGCTGAGTACTGCGCGCCGGTCTGGTGTCGTAGCTCTCACACCCACCAGATTGATACCGCCATCAATGACGCACTGCGTACTGTGACTGGATGCCTGCGTCCCACTCCAACGGACTGCCTACCCATCCTAGCAGGCATCCAACCCGCTGAGCTACGCCGTAAAGGAGCCACGATTTCTCTCGCTCGCCGCGCTTTGGACCCGGACCATCTCCTCCATGCAACATTCAAGAGACCACCACCTATAAAGCAGCGGCTGAAATCAAGACGCCCCTTTGTGCCTGCCGCACAACAACTCCTTAAGAACGCAGAAGAACTTGGTTTAAGTGCGGCACACTGGACGAACCACATGTGGAACACGGAGTGGCAAAATCACACCTCCACGCTCCGTGACTTCATACCCGACGCCGATCCCCGTCAGGCTTAACCGCCTGCGAACTGGCGTCGGCCGCTTTCGTTCGGACATGCACAAGTGGGGCCAGGCTCCTTCATCAGAATGCGAGTGTGGTGCCACGGAACAGACCGCAGACCATGTCATCCACCACTGCCTAACCCACCGGCCTCCACACGGTGCGCATGGTCTGAGAATCCTGGACGACGAGACTGCTGAGTGGCTGAAGATTTCCTGCCCTCCAATCTAGCCTGGAAAGATCGTTCATACGCCATCATCATCATCAATGTTTGAAGATTATTTGTAACCTGTACCAGCAACATGCAAAGGAAAACCCGATCTGTGCGTGACATTGGTCAAATCGAATGCTTCAATGAAGATGGAGAAATTGAGGCCAAGTTTGTAAGAAAAGTGCCTGGAAAGTCCGAGGAAAAGTTAGTTGTCCTTTGTCTTAAAGGCAGTGGTCACAGCGGTAAAGCATAATTTCTTCGTGGGAAAATTGCAACATAAGATTCCCGGATCCGTTCGTCTGTATGCAATGACCGAAAGAAACACTCTTCTGAAAACGTCTATTCGAAAATTGTATTTCTGTAAAAAATAGCCCACTGGCTGTCGAAATTGGGGTGCAACGCGATACACCACTAAACTTGTCACTACAATACAAATTACTGAGATAAAGACGGAAATTTCGTCCAGCTGGCAAGCACTAAGCAAAACAGTTAAATATGCGACCAACTTTTCAAGCAACAATTTTAAAATGTCGAGAACAGATTGCAATATTTCAAACGCACGTAGGCAGCTACTGTGACGTAATAATGATATGCATTGTGAAGCAATTCTCAACAGGTGTTCAAACGGTTGTGCAATTCAAGATTTAACGATGATGTAATGTTTCAACAGGTGCAATGTTTTATCGGTCTTACGAAGTATGTTGCAATCTCTGGACATTTTCTAGCAATTTCCATGACGTAAGACGCCAGCTAGGTTAAGTAGATCATAACGGTTTTATGTGACGTTTGATTTAAAAATTGTCCGGAACATAGCGGCCCTAGTTATGACAGTCTAACATGGCATAACTAAAAAAGAATTTAAGGACAATTTTGAGCCAATGAATAAAAACACACGATACAGAAATTGTTTAAATCACTAACGTTTAAGTTAATACGCAAATACAAAGGGCATGCAAAGAATGAACAACAATAAGAATACATGAAATTGGTACCATAGGTACACGCTAAAATGACGCTATATACAATGGTTGCGATAATAACCGACTGTTCTGGGCTCAGACAAGGGTCGACCACCGCAGACAGAACCAGGCTCAAACCCTAACACTTAAGTGTTCTTTACGGGGGCGAGGCACAAAATATCCCTCAACACGTAGTCTACTTTCACTTCCCCCGTACTCTCATCATAGTTGCAGACGGCAACTTTAGCTCTACGAACCACAGGCTTCCCTTTCCTATTGTGGAACTACCTCATACACCCTCCCAAGTTGATACCGGTACTTCCCACGTTTACCAATGTCCTGGAGCTGGAAAGAACCTACCACTACAAGTTGACCAGGCTCCAAATTCTCGGCCATTTTTAACCATTTTTTCCGGCCCTGAAGCCCTGGCAAGTAAAAATCTATCCATTTGCTCCAAAACTGCTGAGAAAGTGACAAATTGAACCGATAATCCCTTCTTAGTTGGTCACGATCATGTGTTTGCCCAACAGCACAGTATGGGTCTAAGTATGGGTTCAACAGTGAGGCAGGGGTGATGACAGTAAAATCCCTAGGGTCGTCACTCAAAGGTACCAAAGGGCGTTCGTTCACGATCCGAACGGCACTGCTCGTGTACGTAAGCAGTTCAATAAAATTGGGCTTGCGTATTGAAGAGTCCAAAATGTGAAAAAAGTATTTGGTCACATCGGCCAAGAAACCAAATCTATCAAGCCGAAATCTAGCCAAGACATCTGCCAGAGGGTTTAACAAGTCAGGACCCGAAAACATTACATCATTAACACAAGTTCCTCGGAATTCAGACTTGCCATCATAAACAATGCGCTTTTTTAATTGTAACGTCACAAAGTATGGTAAATACCACTCAAATCCCTGTACATTTTCTGCTTCACCAGCACGCTCAATATAACCATTAGATTTAAGATCTTTCATGGTGTAGGTAAGAAAATTACGAAGTTCAGGTTGTTTTAAAGCCTTCTTCCTTAAAGCAGCAGCTCTATCTGACGCCAACACAAATTTGTTAGGTAAATCAATGTTTTCCTTCAACGGTACAGGTATCTCAAATCGATCATCTTTCAACTTAATATTCGGTTCAACAAGTTCTCTAGCCAAATTATCATTGTGAGACAATTCACAGGTTTCATTTTGCAAGGTCAAATCCTGAATGACTTTATTCAGGTCTGCTATTTCCATATCACAAGACTCAATTTTACGCTGAAAGCCAGAGATGACATCCGACTCTGAAGACGTCTGCACTCTGCACACGTTAGCAACGCTTTCATCTATAGGTGACTTACCACCACAAGCCAACCAACCGAGAGGAGTGAGTAAAGCATGCGGTTCACTACGATTTTCACCAACACGCTCTTTTTTAGCCCACATCAAATAAGCGTTGTCGTTGCCAATCAGTACATCTACAGTACTACAATCAATCAAATGAAACATATTTACGTCATGAAAATGACGGAAGCCACTTAAATCCTGCTTATGCGGTAAAGTTTTAACATCGTCAGCCCAAGCTGGGTTAACCACCGAAGTTATATCACAAAACAGTTCATCCGTATCTAACGACTGGATGTTGAGTTTAACAAGGTCAGCACAAGTAGCTTTCTGACCAGCCAGGGTATCCATTTTAAACGACGCTTTATCATACGGTTTAAGGCCAAGTTCGCACACCAAATCACTCGAAACAAAAGTCAACTCCGAACCAGGATCATGCTGACAATACACCAACTTCGATTTGCCAGTTATTGGATTCAAAACACGAGCAGCAGTAACGCGGTTAAAGGCTGCTTTAACATTTCCAATCTTAACATTACGCACAGGAACTCTGGCACCAGCATCATCTTTGCCGATCGAATCCAGAGAATCACGTGACGTCGCATAAAAATCATGCAGAAGAAAAAAGTGTTTCCTATCGCTGTTAGGCCCACATTGACAACAGTTGTTTGCATGATTACAGTCCCTAACCATATGCTGGTGCAAACAACTCAAGCATTTTCCAGCTTTCACAATAACATCTCTCCAATCTTTAGGTGTCAAGCGCAAAAAATCTTTACAACTAGACAAAAAATGATATTCAACTTGACCACGTGACGAACAATAAGTACATGCGGGTAGATCTCTTCATCTGGCCTCACCACCGCGCGGTGCGCCAACAGCAGTCGAGTACTGCGAACTCCCTGACATCACATTATCATGGGGTTTTACCGACGTCTGCTTAACCGGACATGAAGGCAATTTTCCTTTGCCAAACTTTTTAAAATGCTGCGACTCACCAGAATCGCCCATTAGCATAATGCTAAAATCAGTCGACTTGCGCATTTCCTCCGTACTACAAAATCGAACAAACTCTGAAAAGTAGGCTCATTAGTGCTACCATACTGATCACCTAAAAAGTCAAGATAGCGTTGTTTAGCATCAAACGGGAGTCGCTTAGCCAAATCCAAAACAAAACGTCCTTCCAATTTATCACGCTGACCAGCAGACACTGCGACAATTCATCTTTAAACTCTTTCAAATCACTGGAAGAGATCGAAGTTAATTTGCTACCATAGCGATACTTTCTAATTTCCGGTTCGGCGAAAAGACCTCTGTTACGGACAATTTTCATATCAAACGTCACATAAAACCGTTCAGGTCCATTGAATCTTAGCGTATTAGGTAATGAGATATTTCTAAAAAATGAGCAGATTGCAGAATCGTTTGCAAGACCTGTAAAACATTGCAGCTGCAGCATAACATTACATCATCGTTAAATCTTTAATTACTTGAACAGGTGTAAGCCAAACTTGAACAGGTGTAAGCCAAACTTGAACAGGTGCTTGAATAACTTATCATTGCTTATCATTATTACGTCACAGTAACTGCCTACGTGCGTTTGAAATATCGTAATTTATTCTCGTCATTTTAAAATTGTTGCTTGAAGAAGTTGGTCGCATATTTAACTGTTTTGCTTAGTGCTTGCCAACTGGACGAAATTTCCGTCTTTATCTCAGTAATTTGTATTGTAGTGACAAGTTTAGTGGTGTATCGCGTTGCACCCCAATTTCGACAGCCTTGGGATATTTTTACAGAAATACAATTCTCGAATACGGTAGACGTTTTCGGAAGAGTGTTTCTTTTCGGTCATTACTAAAGACGAACGGATCCGGGAACTTTATGTTGCAATTTTCCCACGAAGAAATTATGGTTTACCGCTGTGACCAACCTCCACGAACTCCAAAACGTTGGGACAAGCGAGCTAACAACATTTCTATCCTGTCTTCCTCTGACAAGCCAGGAGTGTCAGATACCAAATTAGCAATCGTTTGAGCAGCTGTTTTAACACAAGCTGCTTGTAACAAAGTCAAACGAGTCCCTGTAAAAGGCGAAGCTGCCATCAAAGCCGTAATACGATTTTTAAAGAAGATAAATGGCATATTATTACCATCGTAACCAATCAAGGTCGCCTTATCGAAAAACGTCCTACTATTTTGGTATTCAAAAAAGCAATCCTGCTGTTGAGAACTCGATTTAGCGGGAGAAGACAAGCTATATCCCTTAAGGGGCTGAGGGGGCTCAGTCACATGTACAGCCCGATCACGATCCTCACAAACGTTAAAATCAGGAGACGCGATACGCCTCTCACAATCACGCAAATTACGTGTAGCTGGGCGATCAAAAACTAGCTGCGCAGAAAACTGTGAAGGGGGTAAAGCATTACTGCTAATGGCGGCCCCGTGACCTGTACGCTCTGGGGGAGGAGTTCGGTTATAATTTGCAGGCCTTGGCTCTAGAGCCTTCGGAAGACCCTTAGCCGCGGCCCCGAGACCTCCTGAAACATCTTGAAAACGTTTGGATTGCACTGGCCCACCTACGGATTGAACAGGCGTCTGAAAAAGGTTATGTAAATTAAACTGCGATTGATGTTCACTTCTGGAATGGCTAGAAGAGCCCTTCTTAGAACTACACCGGGAGCCCAACTCTGATCGATATTCAGCTAAAACTACCTCTTTACGTTGTTCAGCCCTCAACTGAGCGTCTTTGAGTGCGAACTCTGCAGCTCTCGCTTCGGCTCTTGCGGCGGCCTCGGCAGCTCTCGCGGCGGCCTCTGCTCGTACGGCCTCAGCAGCTCTCGCGTCGGCCTCAGCTCTCGCGGCAGCCTCAGCTCGTATGGCCTCAGCAGCTCTCGCGTCGGCCTCAGTTCTAGCGGCAGCCTCAGCTCGTATGGTCTCAGCTCTCGCGATGGCCTCAGCAGCTCTCGCTTCGGCCTCAGCTTGTATCTGGAGCTCCTCACTTCTTAGCTGTAGGTTAATTTGTGCCAATATCCGAGACGAACTCCTAGACATCCTAGTGCTTACATTTGAGGCGCTATCCTCAGGATGTAGCCTATGTCAGCATCCAACATATCTGAGAACTCACTTACTTTTTTTGTTTGTTTGTTTGTTTTATCTTTATCCTGCATTGCGGGAAAGCGGACTTGAGCGCTATGCATCGGTGTACGTCTTCCGACGTACACCTGACCCACGCTGCAGCCGACGGCAATGTCTGTTTCCTGTCGTCTACTTTACTTCAGGCAGCAGGCAGCAGTGGCCGAGTGGTTAGCGCGTTGGGCTCGCAGTCGAGAGCCGGCATGTTCGACTCCAGCCACCCGCACTTGCTGTTGTTTCTCTTGGCAAGAAACTTTACGATAATTGCCTCTACCCAGTGATCGATTTCGAGTAATGGGTAGTACCAAATTTAAGTCATAAGTAGAGTAGACAACTGGAAACAGACATTGCCGTCGGCTGCAGCGTGGGTCAGGTGTACGTCGGAAGGCGTACACACCGATGCATAGCGCTCAAGTCCGCTTTCTCGCAATGCAGGATAAAGATAAAACAAACAAACAAACTTATGACTTAAATTTGGTACCACTCATTACTCGAAATCGATCACTGGGTAGAGGCAATTATCGTAAAGTATCTTGCCCAGAGAAACAACAGCAAGTGCGGGTGGCTGGAGTCGAACGTGTGCAGGCTCTCGACTGCGAGCCCAACGCGCTAACCACTCGGCCACTGCTGCCGGCCACTGTTGTTCGAAGTTATTTTTTAACGAGTTAAATTCGGGATCTACCCTATCACGAAGTTCTGCCAAGATTGCAGAGTTAAAAATTTTACTCAAAAGTGCATGGAAATGCCGTAATTCCTCTTCTAAAGTAGATAACTTAGATCGAAAAATTAACAGTTCCTGCTTATCACTCAAAGAACCTAGGGCTACAGAAAGTTCCCCAATTTGAGTCAAAATATCCCTTCTAAGATGCCGGGCCTCTCGAACTGACTTAGCCTCATCGTTACTGGGTCCCTCCCCAGAATGGCCTGCCCGACCAAAAAGAACATCATCAGGCTTAAACTCAGTCGAGTCGACGGCGGCCGAGTCCCTGTCGCCACCGAGTGTAGACATATTAAATGTTGGGGCTAAATTTAACAATTAAAAAATTAAGTTACACAAACACACAAAATTATTACAGTAGTTATAAAAAACTTAACTGCAAAGACCGTAAAAATACAAAATAAATTTAAATGCACAATACCGTAGTTATAGGGGTATATATATGAAGTCCTAAAGTTCCACAAAACTGGCTTGGATTCGTCCACTTGAATCTTCAAGCACAAATCGATTGTCTTTAATCTTTTTTCTTGCCAATGAATGTCAATGTTGTTTTTCTTGATAACCAACAAAGAAACGTCTTTAATTTTCAGCTTGAAGTTCTTCAGTAGGCTACCAACTGAGAAGAAACGTCTTTAATTTTCTTTTGTGCTTCTGGAACTGACAACAACACGTCTTTATTATTTTGCTTCTGTAGACTACCAACCAGTAACAAACCGTCTTTATTTTTTATGGTCACAGCGGTAAACCATCATTTCTTGGTGGGAAAATTGTAACATAAGATTACCGGATCCGTTCGTCTGTTTGCAATGACCGAAAGAAACACTCTTCTGAAAACGTCTATTCGAGAATTGTATTTCTGTAAAAAATAGCCCACTGGCTGTCGAAATTGGGGTGCAACGCGATACACCACTAAACTTGTCACTACAATACAAATTACTGAGATAAAGACGGAAATTTCGTCCAGCTGGCAAGCACTAAGCAAAACAGTTAAATATGCGACCAACTTTTCAAGCAACAATTTTAAAATGTCGAGAACAGATTGCAATATTTCAAACGCACGTAGGCAGCTACTGTGACGTAATAATGATATGCATTGTGAAGCAATTCTCAACAGGTGTTCAAACGGTTGTGCAATTCAAGATTTAACGATGATGTAATGTTTCAACAGGTGCAATGTTTTATCGGTCTTACGAAGTATGTTGCAATCTCTGGACATTTTCTAGCAATTTCCATGACATAAGACGCCAGCTAGGTTAAGTAGATCATAACGGTTTTATGTGACGTTTGATTTAAAAATTGTCCGGAACAGGCGGAACGATAAGTTTGGTTTTCCTAAAGAAGATGTCGTGAAGAAGCTTCCTCACCCGACAACTTGGAGGAACTTTCCACGTCAGCAGAAATTCCTGTTTCCGTGCTCTCTTGATCAGTGGCATATTGAATAAGTTAAGATCTGACAGACAACGGAAATTGATTTAGCAAATTCACATTTGGAGGTATATTTAATCAGGATTGTGCTGTATTAATTCATCGTTTTGTTTTCTGCTACATTGATTCAACGTCTGTTGACGTTTAATCAACAAAAAAGTGGCGGATTTGTCGGCTGGGAAGTGCGCAATTTCACAGTCGAACAGTCACAATAAAATAAATTTATCCTTTCATATGTTGTTCTTTCTTCCTGGTAACAGCTATGTATTAACTGCTACCCAACCTATCTTCTTCTTATCCTTCGACTCAAGTTCCACACGTGTTGAGTTAAGATTGTATATTGTCAAAAAGAGACGGGTTCAATTGTGATGTGGAATAGTCACTGCACACTCTCATTACGGCACGTCTGTCCGATGGATGCGCACATCGTAAAAGGCCGAACCACGTTTTTGCCAAGTAGCGAAAACACGAGTTAGAAAATAGAGAAAAAATAATGAAAGATTGTCGCCCAAGCGTGATAGTGCATCGTAATGATGACGTCACGATTGCGACACAATCTATGTTACAATACGGGGACAAATAGCTGGGCAATAATTTTTTTCGTGAGCACATGTATTGCATAACATTTTACATGTAGGCTACCGTCGCTACAGCTTTTGTTATTAAACTTAAACGAGTGGCTTATCTTACCTCACACCCCGGCTCAACTTTCCACGTGGGGTAGGTAAGTTGAGCCAAAATGACATAATATTTAAAACATGTTTTTGTTATATTCTTAACTTATGAGTTATGAAATTTTGTTTTTAATTGAAGTCAAAACATCAACCATTATGTAGCCACTTTCACTTTTATTGTTAACCAAGCGGTTTTCTTAGTAGAAGCGTTCAAGTAAAAAGTGGCTCAACTTACCTCATCCCCCCTTACTCTGTTCTTAGTGTCCAGTGTAGCAGCGTGTTGCTTATTCCTTATTGACATGTCCACTCATGTACAGTCGTGGGTAGTAGCGCACCCAGAAAAAAAATTAGGAGGGGGGGGTTATTCAGAAATTTTGGCCGAGTGATTTGCGACAATAGTGACAGTGACAAAAAGCCAATGCCCATTGCCCATCCCTTTTATTAATATTTAAAGGCACTCACAGCCCACAAGCCACCGGTTGCCGATAGCCTACATCAGGATTCGTTCTCTCAATTAGATTAGAAGTTAGCCTATTGAACCCCATGCTATTAGCACCATCAGCATCCTCATCCCTACGTCCACTCTCGCAATCTTCTATAGATTTCGACTTTTTCGTCATGTATGGCAAAATAGAATTAGCTTTCCGTTTGCCAACACAAATAAGTGCGAAAGCAACAACTAGCACCAAAATAGTTTGAAACAAAACACTAATTTTGAAAACAGTAAATTTGACGTGGACGTTTTTCCTACTTATAGGCTACAACATTCAAATTTAGTTCGTATTTTCAAGTAAAGTCCCAGACGCCTTCGTCTCTCTGCTCAAATGTTGTAGCCTATACAGCTTTACATGTCCGTGTGATTCGGCATTGACGTACTACATCGGTACGGAAATACGTCGGTACGTAGGCAGTGGCGTAGCCAGAAAAAATATTTGGGGGGGGGCCAAATATTTGATAGATCGAAGAGAACGACGAAGTATTTGATTAAAGACATCGCTACCTGATGTGCAGTGGCGTATCCTGGTGGGTTAAGCAAGGGAACTGGTGGGGGGTAGAGCGTGCCGAAGGCACGCGTTTTCTAGGGGGGTCCGGGGGCATGCTCCCACGGAAAAATTTTGCAAAATTACACTCAAATAATGGATTATAGCGCTTTCTGGAAACACTTTTAGGGTAATATTTGTATGAAATTTATTAGCAGAAAAACAGCTATTAACTTATTAAAGGTAGGTCTTGCACACGAACGGGCAAAAACTGCGGCTAAAATTAAAGAACACCAAAAACTTAGCTACACAAAAATTCAAAAACTATACAAAAACCCAACAGAGTAAGCGATTCTGAAATTGCTTCCACAGATTAGTTAAAAGAAGCGTAAATCGCGTAAACTTTGTGCGATTTACGATTTTCAAAATTTATTGGTGTCTTTCTGCGTGTCTAAAACAAGTCCTGGGGGGCGTAAATAGCCAGATGTTTTGGAAAACGATATAAATTTCTACAAGTTTTATTATATTTTCAACAAAAGGCTCAACTTCGGAATCCAAACTTTAAAAATTTGGGGGGGGGGGCCATGGCCCCTTTCGCCCCCCCCTGGCTACGCCTATGTACGTAGGCCTATGTCCACCAGACATTTGACCACGAGAGTAGCCTACGGGAGCATCTGAACTTTAGTGAGTTAAAGAAAAGTGCTATCAAAGACCATATCATGGAGTGTTCTTTTTGCTCTGATCGAAAATTCTCTGCCGACTTATTTAAAACTTTATTCAAAGGCAAATCCCAATTTGACACCAAAATTTAGGATGCAATGTTAATCAAACGCTACAACCAAATTTAAACAAACAACTATTTGCTGGAGACGCGCCCATTCCTTTCAACATTTACTAGTCTTGATGTATCACGTTCCCTGTGGTGCAAATTTTTTTGTAGTTATTTATGTAGTTGCCTTTTCCTAATGTAATTTTACTATCAAGAAGTTGAAATTTATTGCATTTTTATAAATATTTTCAGATTCCTGATGAGGGCTTAAGTTAAACCGATAACGTTCGACTGTTAAAACTATTGGTAAACATGTAAAATATATTGTTATAATGCTCAGGCCTGTTGTATTGTTGTGTCTTATTCATATCTAACCTGTAAGCAAAATGTATAAATGGGGAGCGTCCAAAATTTTCATTTTTGGTGGCAGGTTTGGGGGGAGCTTGAGCCCCCTTAGCCCCATGCTGGGTGCGCTACAGGACTTGTGGGCAAGACGACAATACCTCTGGGAACGATAGTGGCGAGATGTGGTTAGGATCCGATCAGTAGCGTAGCCAGGAATTTTGAAAGAGGGGGGTTTTGACCAGCCAGCGGCGGGGGGTCTGGGGGGCCTCCCCCAGAAAATTTTGAAAAATTGCTTTGAATTTGGTGCATTCTGAGAGCATTTTCAACAAAAATGTGGGTACGAATATTCCTGTAAAATGGTGCTGTCTGGTAGCATAGCAAAAGGATAAGATCATGTTTTCTTCGGCATTTTTCGGAAATAAAGCTAAGTCTCTGTGTTTTCTTGTTGCTAATTCCTGGCTGAGATGTTTGAATGTTTGGTATTGGCAAAACTCGTATCTTTTAATGCAATTTTGTTTAAAACTAGGCAATTTTTTATTAGACTGAAAGCATCGTTCTTAATATCGTGACGTCACACGCGTGCCAAAGGGGGGGTTGTAACCCCCAAAACCCCCCCCTTGGCTACGCCACTGGATCCGATAGTCTTCGATGTTACATTTATTGATTTATTCCAACACAGCAAACATGATGTTGAGCAACAGAATTATATCCCTGAACAGAATGCAGAAAACAGAATACCGAACGAAAAACACCAGAACGGTTGACTTTTACTTGTGTCAAAGAAGGAGTGTGAAGACCAGTTGGCAGAGTAGTGTGGTGGAAATGCGTGCGTGGGTGAAATCAGAAATCAAGTTACGCTTACCATTTACCAATAAAGTTACTTTGTTTGGTGGCCGTGGGGAAATTCAACTTGAAGTGTAGTGTCTGGCAGCACTTGGCTAGAGGAAGGCCAAGTCAGAACTGTAGGGGTCTGGGGTTGTGACAAATTTGTGGCAGTGGTACCTGCCGCGGCACCTAGTCAGAATCAAAAGTTAGTAAAGTGAAGTTTACCAGATGTGTTCACAGATCTGGATGCTGCAGGATCACTGAATAATGGCAAGATCTCGATTTTTGCGGAAAATCAGGACAAGATTCAAAATTTTTTGATGAAAGGTTGATTCAAAATGTTTGTAAAAAATTGCTAGAGGTTCCTGAGCCATTCTGAAGCTTAGAAATTATTTGGACACTAACGCACTGAAAATTGTAGGCTACATTGCAGTCTTATTTATTCTCATCTTCAATACTGCATATCCAGCTGTGAG
Organism: Aplidium turbinatum; assembly: GCF_918807975.1. Taxonomy (NCBI): domain Eukaryota; kingdom Metazoa; phylum Chordata; class Ascidiacea; order Aplousobranchia; family Polyclinidae; genus Aplidium; species Aplidium turbinatum. The sequence continues at coordinate 14,862,787 of NC_137480.1, read as the reverse complement.
TGGATCTTGTGACAATGCACTAGACCAGCGGTTCTCAACCACCGGTCCGCAGACCGGTGCCGGTCCGTGTAATTTTTTTGCCGGTCCGCAGAAGATCTTACTTTCTGCAAAGCTTATTTTAATGTGGAGTCATTAGCATATTGTGAAATTGTGATCGCACTCGTGCACAGCTGTAAAACTGACAAATCTCCACATAACATTGTTTGATAATAAAGGTGAAATTTTTGATGACCTAATTCTGTGCTGTTAATAATGTTTTTGTGACAAATTGGTTTGAAACACAGAAATACATAACCAAATCTACATAATTAAATGCGGAATTTTGCCCTTAATTTTGAAAAATTTCAAAGTCATTGGAGACGAAAATATGGAATTAGCCTAGATAAATTTGAAGTTCCGAGATAAAGTCAGGCCTGCAATGGAAATTTGCCAGAACCGGAATTTGAGAAAGCAAAGATCTTGTTTTTGAAAGACTATGCGGCAAATAGCGCTTCGGAATGGAATGAAGACAAGCCGATTTGCTGTGGAAAATGCTGGCGAAATGGAGTTGTGAAAACAGTAAAAAGAGGTGCTGAGCATTGTGAGTCAACACTTGAAAGAGTTGGCTAACAATTTTAACGATTATTTTGCGTAACATGAAGATCCTCGACATGGAAACTTTTGGATAAACATTCCGTGCATCGATGATGTCAACACATGCGACCTTAATCTTCATGAAAAAGAAAGTCTGATTGAATTACATTATGTTGTGCTTCTACTTTGCAGTCCAGATTCGAAAAACATCATTGTCACACTTCTGGTTATGTCTTGCAAACGAATTCGTGCCTAACTTTCAAAACAATCGATTTGATGGTAATTGTTTCAACTAGCTATTTAAGAAACGGTCCCACGAATTACCCATAAGTACCCATAAGCACCATAAGTACCCATAAGCCCCATAAGTCGCGTCGAATTACCCATAAGTACCCATAAGTCGCGTCGAATTACCCATACGCCCCATAAGTCGCGTCGAATTACCCATAAGCCCCATAAGTCGCGTCGAATTACCCATAAGCCCCATAAGTCGCGTCGAATTACCCATAAGCCCCATAAGTCGCGTCGAATTACCCATAGGCACCATAAGTAGCATTGAATTACCTAGAAGTAACGTCGAATTACCCATAAGCCTGTATAGTGTAGAGTGTAGTCTATAGCCGTCTAGAAGCCTAGTAGTCGGCTGCATAGCCGAGTGGTGAGGAGCACGGGCTGGGCGTTCCAAAATATAGTTTGACACCGCTCAAGAGCAGGACACTTGAAGGCATGCCTAAAGGTAGAAACAAAGATTGGCTTCGTTGCCTTCTCGTCCGCTTATGTGTAATCTGCAGTTTGCTGCAGCAGATGGAGTGTTTTGTCCGATAAAACACCTTAACATTGGACAATTTTCCCTATGAACCAGGTGACTGCAGCATAGCAATCGTTCTCGCACTCAGCCAGAGACTTAATTCTTGCTTTAAACTTGATAATTAAAGAACAAAAAGAATAATGGCAAGGGTGGGAATCAAACCCGTGTCACCAAATTCAATAGCCTTTGCCTTAACCACTCAGCCACGCAAGCGCTCGTGAAATCTTCGCTTAATTTGTTTATATGGGTAATGTTTCGAGAACGTTCACAATATTATCAGTTTAGTTTGTTTTTATTTCTGACCATCACAACGAAAAAACAATACACGACAAACTTAGCACAGATCTATAAAAGGTAGAAGCGACAAAACGCGGACGTTATAACGTGCACGATACCAAAGCCTGCAGATTACATATACGCTGACATGAGGCGTAAGTAATTCCACGTTGCTTATGGGTAATTCGACGCAACTTATGGGGCATTTGGGTAATTCGACGCGACTTATGGGGCTTATGGGTAATTCGACGCGACTTATGGGGCTTATGGGTAATTCGACTCGCGTCGAATTACCCATAAGCAACGTGGAATTACTTACGCCTTCATGTCAGCGTATATGTAATCTGCAAGTCGCTGTTGCGACTTGCGATCGTGTCACTTAAACTGATTGTCCTGCTTTGGTATCATGCACGTTATAACGTCCGCGTTTTGTCTCTTCTACCTTTTATAGACCTCTGCTAAGTTTGTCGTATATTGTTTTTTCGTGGTGATGGTCAGAAATAAAAACAAACTAAACTGATAATATTGTGAACGTTCTCGAAACATTACCCATATAAACCAAATTAAGCGAAGTTTTCACGAGCTCTTGCGTGGCTGAGTGGTTAAGGCAAAGGCTATTGAATTTGGTGACACGGGTTTGATTCCCACCCTTGCCATTATTCTTTTTTTCTTTAATTATCAAGTTTAAAGCAAGAATTAAGTCTCTAGCTGAGTGCGAGAACGATTGCTATGCTGCAGTCACCTGGTTCATAGGGAAAATTGCCCAATGTTAAGGTGTTTTATCGGACAAAACACTCCATCTGCTGCAGCAAACTGCAGATTACACATAAGCGGACGGGAAGGCAACGAAGCCAATCTTCGTGTCCACCTTTAGGCATGCCTTCAAGTGTCCTGCTCTTGAGCGGTGTCGAACTATATTTTGGAACGCCCAGCCCGTGCTCCTCACCACTCGGCTATGCAGCCGACTACTATAGGCTTCTAGACGGCTATAGACTACACTCTACACTATACAGGCTTATGGGTAATTCGACGTTACTTCTATGTAATTCAATGTTACTTATGGTGCCTATGGGTAATTCGACGCGACTTATGGGGCTTATGGGTAATTCGACGCGACTTATGGGGCTTATGGGTAATTCGACGCGACTTATGGGGCTTATGGGTAATTCGACGTGACTTATGGGGCGTATGGGTAATTCGACGCGACTTATGGGGCTTATGGGTAATTCGACGCGACTTATGGGGCTTATGGGTAATTCGACGCAACTTATGGGTAATTCGACGCGACTTATGGTGCTTATGGGTACTTATGGGTACTTATGGGGCTTATGGGTAATTCGTGGGACCCTTTAGAAACGACAATTCTTTTTCATCTCCAGCTTTAACAAAGCAAAGAAATCGTCTGGATGCCGAAACAGAGCTACGTGTTTTAGAAACTTCTTTGATATCTCGTTTTCCTCACATAGGCTACTGGCAGCGTAACATTAGCAAATTTCCCACTGACATTGATTTCGTATGCAAATGGATTGACATTTTTCTGTTTGAGTTGATTTGATCGCCGTTTTATTCCAATTTTTGTCCTGAATACAAATCATATGCTAAAACCTTGCATATACAGTTAAGTATGATACGCAACAATAACTTTGGTTAATAAAACATTACAAATAGGCTATTCATTCTATTCACTACGATCTTTGGTTGCCGGTCCGCAAACATTTTTTAAAAAATTTGTTGGTCCCCCACTGTTAGAAGGTTGAGAACCACTGCACTAGACCATTTAATTGAGCTACATAAAAAAGTTGCTAGACTAATGACATTAACAACTACAAAGCTCACGCAGATTGTAACTTTTCCATAAACTACCAGTACAGCTGCCAAATACACATGAAATTTATTGCCAAAAACAGAATGTGATATCATCCACAGACTATCAGAATACCACTCACACAATAGGCTACTCGCCAATCATCCAGCAGTAACTATTTTGTTTCAAGAGTGCGTACTGGATTGGTTAAAGGCATATGTTAATAAGCAGAGATGTACATATACGTCGCAAATTACACGCCGTAGACTTGCGGCGTAGACTTTTTGTTTACGCTAACGCTTGCGGCCACATTTTTTTGGATAGTTGTCGCTTGAGGCTACCCCTAAAGTTTTTGCGGTTTTTAGCGCATAGCGTCAACGCATACTTTTAAATGTATTTTTTTTCTCTACAACACGCCAATACCTTCCAGCGCTGCAGTTGAAAGAATGTTTTCAATGGGCAAAGACATATTGAAACCAAAACGCAGCAAAATGTCAGATGAACACTTTCAGATGCTTGTGTTTCTTCGTGGAAATTCAAAATAAAACTTGTTTGTTTCGAGTGGTTTACACCATGTGAATGTTTGGCATCTAGCAAGCAAAATGAGCTTACGGTAGTGTATGCGCTGACGCCGCCAACTTTTTTTACAAGTTACGTTGACGCATACGGTGTATATGGTTTTTCGAACATTTGCGTTTACGCTGACGGCGTCAATATTTATTGTATGCGTGTACATCACTGTTAATAAGTGGTCCTAAAGTAGCCAATGGCATGAGGTTCCAGGTGACTTCAACGGCCTTTCTTCAACTTCCTTTAATAGAAAGTGTAAACGCTCAGGTCTTTAAGCTCGTTTATTCTTCTGGCGACCAAGCATGGCCTACCAAAGCTTCTTCCCTGTGGCCCAATTCTCGCGCCCGGCAGCCAAAATAAAAAAATTGTTAAATAATTGTGTTTTAAGATTCTGTTAATTAATATCGTGTTTTTGCGTTCACTCAGGTAAGAACAATGCAAAGAAACAAGACCCTGAAACATATTTGCAGTTGTATATACTTAAATGCACTGCTTCCCATATTGGTGTACAGTTGTACACCTAGCCTTCAAGCAGGTTGACGCTCAGACTTTTTGCAAAACTTTTATCAGCAACATTTCTCGTCGCCATGTGAGAGATTTTGGCTTGTTTGTGATAAAAAGATGCCAGTAAAGAGAAACAGCTTCACGTATAAACGCAAGTGGAGAATATGATTACGGTTAGAGAAATGTTGCTTGTGGAAGCCGGCGACCAAACATGGCCTACTGACGCAGTAGTTTTGGAGGCCATTTTAATAGCTTCTGGGAGCTTAGAGGCCTGACGCTATCTTGATTTAAATAAAGCTGAATAAATATTAGGTGCTCTTTCACAATTCACCCAGTTGGTCAACTGGATGATGACGTCATCATTCGCCACACACGTTGGAGTGTACTATTATAAAGGAGGAAGTACCTGGTGGAAATAGACTGAAAAACACCTGAAGGAAATTGTCTCCCATTTATTCATTTGTTGTTCAATTTCAACAAATTATTTGCTATCGCTGGAAAGCACAAGCATAGATCTAACCAACTAAGTTAATACCAAGTCCCAAAATAGTACTAGCTCCATCTGGTGGGTCTGCTACTGTTCGGCGAGTCCGATTCGGCGAGTCCGATTCGACTAGTCCGATTCGGCGAGTTCCCTATTCGGCGAGAGCCCTTTTCGGCGAGTGCCCTATTCGGCGAGGTTTTGAAATTTTTGAAAGGAAATTATCGGGTACCGTAGCCTAATTATAATTGCCGTTTTTACATCGTTTTAACGTCGCTAAACGTTGAAATCGTGCAGAAAGGAATAAAAAGAAAATGTTTGAACTATTAAATTAAAATTCGTCATGTCAGTTCAGTTGTTTTTATTTCTGACCATCATATGAAAAACAATACACGTCAACATAGCAAAGGTAGAAGCGACAAAACGCGAACGTTAAAACGTGCTTGAATTCATCATGTCAGTTCAGTTGTTTTTCTTTCTGATCATGATATCAAAAACAATACGTCAACATAGCAAAGGTGTAGAAAAGGTAGAAGCGACAAAACGCGAACGTTAAAACGTGCTTGTGACCGAAGTAAGTTATTGAGTTGAAAGAAATTTGGCACGGTCGCAACACTTTCAGAAAAATTTAAGATATGAAGGAAAAATAAAACAAAGAAAATGTTACAAAAAAAAATAAAATAGATCATGTTTATGTCTATAAGTTAGTACTTTTGAATAGTTAAAATGATTAGTTTGGACCAACAAATGTGTGGCCTACAGCTTGGATTGAAAGGAAATTATCGGGTACCGTAGCCTAGTTATCCCGACCAGCAAAAATTTGTTCCAAGAACACAGTTCATTTTTACATTGTAGTAACAGAATGAAAAGGCTAAACAAATGTGTGGCCTATCGTGTTAACGTCGCTAAACGTTGAAATCGTGTAGAAAAAGGAGCTTTTGCTGACTAGGATACTTTGAAACTGAGAAACATTTACAGAAGCCCTACGATTTGTTCCAAGAACCCATTTAGCATAACATTTCATTTGTACATTGATTCAACGTCTGAATACATTATCTTAAAAATGCAACGTATCGTAGGGCTTCTGTGAATGTTTCTCAGTTTCAACGTATCCTAGTCAGCAAAAGCACCCTTTTCTACACGATTTCAACGTTTAGCGACGTTAAAACGATAGGCCACACATGTGGTTAGCCTTTTCATTCTGTTACTACAATGTAAAAATGAACAGTTAGGCTAACTGGGTTCTTGGAACAAATTTTTGCTGGTCGGTATAACTAGGCTACGGTAGCCTACCCGATAATTTCCTTTCAATCTAAGCTGTAGGAGTGTAGGTCACACATTTGTTGATCCAAACTAATCATTTTAACCATAGGCGCCTAAGCCGTGGGGGCCAGGCCCCCACGCATATTTCCGCGTGGGAGCAACTTTTTATGCGGCATTGATACATAAAACAATAGATGAACTAGCGATCGGCAGCAGGAAAACATTTTTAAATACAAACCGCAACAGCTTCGCAGTAAATAATCACTAGAACGAGTAGCGATGCTACAATCCCACCCCAGACAAAAAAAATCTGTCATTTTTACGTTGATTTAACGTCTGCAGACGTTGAATCAATGTAAAAATGACTGATTTTGCTGCCTGTGACATTGCAAAAATCTACCATTTTGCGTCGATTCAATGTCATCAGATGTTGAATGCACCCAAAAACAACATAATTTGCTACGTTGACGCAGGGTGCGTTTAACTTAATGCGCTTGCAAACAGTCTCCTGTCGCTTTCGAAAGTCGAAACCTCTGCAGAGAATTGTCGCGGCAGTGAATCGCTTGCTGTGAAAATGAACTTGAAGTCTCGGCTCGAGGTTACCACTAACCAACGCAACAAGGGCTGGTACAAACCGCACTGCCCACAGTCGCACAAGCGGCATAATCAACACAACAACGGACTCGCGCAAACTGCATGGCGCACACACGTCCGTTGCCATGGAAACCCGATCAAAGGCGGGGAATATGCGCATCGTTTGTTTCATCTGCAACACGAAAACGGGCGTATTACAGCGAATTGAAACTTGAAAGCTGGTCAGCCATAAGTTGCGATATTGTAGTGAAAAGGGAGCAATGTCAAGTCGAAAACTTAATCAAACGTCTCTCTGTAACTATTTTTCAAGGGCTGTTTACGAATGTCAGCAACTTTTAAATTTATTAAAGGTGACGTGCTGTTGAATTGATGTAAACATGAATGATTTTACTTTCAACAGGTATATTTTCAAGCATATGATCAAGCATAGGCGCCGACTTTTATTTTTGAACGGGGTGGCGGATAGCACAATATGGCAACCTAAAAACTTTCAAACTGCATGTTTTTGTTTGATTTTTACTAAGCGTGTTTCGTAGATGCAATTGTCTTTTCACACCTGATTTGTAGCTCGATAATTTATAAAGCAACTTTAAAACAAAGCACAGGAGGTATGTCGTGAATTTTATTGTTACGTTGCTGCTCTGATTGATTGATTGATTGATTGATTTTATTTCGTTGTAGGTAAATATAATACAATAAATACAGCAATAAAAAAGGAATTTCCAGCAACGGGAATCTGCGAAGAGACCATGGGTCTTCGAGTCAAGCAGATACCCCAGATTCTAATAGAAGTTCTAAAATTGCGATAAGAATAATTCAATAACGAAAATTGAGACAAGGTGTTAGAAGATGGTCATAGAGAAATATATTTAGTAGTCTATCGGTAGCATAAAGGTAATACAAAATTAATCGTGCTAATATTTGGCGATGAGTGAGTATTTGTGTTGTTTTTTAAAAGAATAAAATGACAATTTACGCAAGCTCGTTGGTAAGGAGTTCCAGACTTTCACTCCGGCATATTTAATGCTGCGCTGGAGTCGGGATGAGGCGTAACGTGGGACAAAATAACAATCATTGGAAGAGTGTCTAGTAAGTCGTGCATTATACATGAGTTTGGTTTTTTCAAAGTAGTGTGCGAAAGGCAGAGGCAATACATCCGTATCAAATTTAAACATGAATTTAGCAATTTCATGTTCGTACAAATCTTTAAGCTTGAGTATGTTAAGTTTCTTATAGAAAGGTGTGACATGATCAGACCACCTGCCACCTGCTACTATTCTGACAGCCTTATTTTGTAAGGTGCTAAGCTTGTTCATTTGTGTCTTGCAGCATGAACCCCAAATCGTTATCCCATATACGATATGAGAATGTACCAGTGCGTAGTATAATTGTAATAATGTTTTGTTTGGAAGAATGTATTTGAGTTTCGACAATATCCCTACAGATATAGAAAGTTTCTTGTGGAGCATATTAATATGAGGTTCAAAATTTAGACCATTGTCAAAAATAATGCCAAGGTATTTGGCAAACTTAACTTGTTCGATCTGAACACAATTATAAAGTACATTGATATCTTCTGGGTAGCTGCATTTTTTAGGAGGGATTACAATGACATTTGATTTGGAAGGATTGATAACTAATTTATTGGCATTAATCCAGTTCTTGATGTTAAGTAATTCAGACGATATTTCCTTTTCTAAGTAGGTTAGATTAGGAGCGTTAATTACCAGGCAGGTATCGTCTGCGAAAAGTCTTGGAACAGAAGACGTGCAGTTTGGTAAGTCGTTTACGTACAATAAAAACAGTAATGGACCCAGCGTTGAACCCTGAGGTACACCGTGTGTTATGCATCTCTGTTCAGATTCCTGTTCATTAATCGCGACATACTGCATTCTGTCTTTTAGGTAGGAGGAGAATAATTCGTTTGCTGTACCTCGGATTCCATAGTGGTTGAGTTTGTATAGTAGAATGGGATGGTATACTGTGTCAAAGGCTTTTTTGAGATCCAAGAGAACCAAACCTGTGTACAGGTTGCTTTTTACGTGTTCATAGGTGGCACTAATAATATCAATAGCGGCATATGAAGTAGAGGAGCCAGACCGAAATCCAAATTGCGTAGGAGCAAGGACAGAATGTTTGTCTAGAAAGGAAGAGACCCTTTTATATATGAGCTTTTCCAAAATTTTTTCGAAAGACGATAAAAGGGAGATAGGTCTATAATTATTTACCTCAAGTTTGTCTCCAGATTTGAAGACGGGTACAACTTTGGCAAGTTTAAATGTATCAGGGAAAATACCGAACTGAAAGGAATAGTTAATAAGATTTGAGAAGGGCAGGGCAATAATCACGGAGGCGATCTGTATGAAATATGCTGAAATGTCATCGTAGCCAGTTGCTTTGTTGGGTTTTAGAGCTCGGATTTCTTTGAGTACCTCATCGCCAGTCGTTGGTTCAAGAAAAATAGAAGAAGGAACGTGGTTTGTAAGGTAGGATGTGAAGTTGTTATCGTTGGCAAGCGGAACGCTGTCAGAGATCTCTTTTCCAACGTTGCAGAAGAATTTATTGAATTGGTTCGCCATTTCGATGGGTTTGTTTGATGACACTCCATCAATATTAATGGAATTGATTGTTTGCTTTGATTTTTGTTTATTTGGCAGCAGTGAGTTAATGACTTCCCATACTTTACGTGGGGAAGATTTGTTCAGTTCAATTTCCGAATGTATATAATTTTGCTTGGAAATGTATTTCAATTTAGTGAGCTTATTTGCGTATTTTTTGTACTCTAGCCTGTCTGTTTGATTCCCTTTCAGGTAGTGCGATTGGTACATTTTTTGCTTATTTTTAATTGAAGTAAACAACCCACTGGTAATCCACGGCTTCCTTTTTAACTTGCACATTTTCCTTGACATTTTTTTCAGTGGAGCGTATTTGTCAATTGCGTTTTTTAAAATCTGTAATAGTTCGCTATATTTATAATCCAGTTCCTGAGGTTGTAATGATTTAATACCCAACAGAAACGTGCCTAGTTGGGAGTTCAAGTCCTCAATGAAGGAAGCCGAATCAAGGTTACGCTTGTCTCTGTAGAAACGAGGTTTGTGTTGATGCGAGTTGTCAACATGGGAAATTATACAAAAAGTAGGGTAGTGATCAGAGATGTCAGACTTAATTATTCCAGGTAATACGGAATGAGAAACATCGTTCGATAAAATGTGATCAATTAGTGTTGACGATTTATCAGTAACTCTTGTTGGCTGAGTAATTATAGGGCAAGTACCATTGCTGTTTAGCATATTTAGATAATTTGTGACCGGTGAAGGGAGAACGTCGTTTAAAATATTGATATTGAAATCACCTAATATATAGTAGGTTTGATTCATTTTGTTTAAGTTACTTAGCACACTGTCCAGCGCATCAACAAAACGTTGGATATTGGTGTTTGGGTGACGGTATACTACGCCAATTTTCATGTTAGCGCTTGTTGTGGTGTTACTTATATTAACAAATAAGCTTTCACAGTCAACACAAGGCACTTCAAAAGGTTTCAAGGGTGTGATATTATATTTGTCTAGTGCGTAAATCAAAACTCCACCTGCAGAAGTAATGGAGTTAACGTATTTATACTCGTACCCAGGTAGCGTAATATTTGACAGAGGAGTGACTTTAATACGAGTTTCAGTTATGCAAATAACATCAGGAAGTTTGTCGAAGTTAGCAAGAAAATCGTACAAAGAGTCAAAATTTTTTTGTAATGACCTGATATTTACATGAATAACGAATAATGATGCACTACGAATTGTCTCAAAAGTAGGAGAGTTGATGTTGTGGTATTCGCAGTTATTGAAGTTGCGAGTTAGTGACCGATTAAGAGAATCGCATAGGTAGAACGCATTTTCTGCGTCTGAATCAAGAGCAGCAGCCTGACTCGAGGACACATGGGTCTCTGAAATGTCATTATTGGTACAGTTAATTACGAGATATGTAGATCAGCACAGTTTGACGCGGTAATCAGCACGCAGGGTTTATTCAAGATATGAAGAGCACGCAAAAGAATAGCATCACGTGGCATTGCGGAAGGCCAAATGTTGAATTGAATTATCACTAAGAATCCACGCAGATGCATGAGTGAAAGACATTAGACAAATAACAAGCAAACAAATGATAAGGTTTTGTAAAAAATTAAATGTTACTATTAACAAAAATCAACACAGAGAGAGCAGAAGTTAATTACAGTTCGCAGGCAAGTATGCATAGGCTATTCATGCCAGGGTAATGGAACATAAAGAAGTATAGTACACATTCGTGTCTACAAAACTAGGCCGTTGAATGAAATGTCCGGAGTATTGAAAGGAAACTCTTTTACAAACATAATGTCAATGATTTCCATTGCTTCTACACTTAAAGCAAGACAGAATCAACCAGTGCCCACAAACACCGAAAGAAAACTAGTGCCCGGAGCATCGAAGGAATCCAACAATGCCTACGGCACCGAAGGAAACAATCAGTGCTTGCAGCGCCGGAAGGTTCTCAAAACCAAGGCGAAACACACTTGCTTAGTTTCACAAACTGATTTTGCTATGGGATGCAATTGAGTGAATGTTGCATATCTTATACACTAAACACAAATCTTAGGTACACTAAACATCCACAAGCTTACCGTTAATATAAAGATTTATATCACCGGGCGAGGTAACCCACTTGAAGCTTTCATTATTTTCTTTAGCTTCCTTTAATCGTGGGAGCAATTTCTTTTTTTTTAAGTATATTTGTTTCGGAAGATGGTCAGTGAAGAATATTTTACAGTTCTGTCGTTGATTATAACTCTTGAGAACTTTTAGTGACTTAAAGATTTTATCTTTTACCAACACACTAGAAATTTTGAATATGATTGGTCGTTGGTTAGACTTACTTGAAGTTTGTTTAGAGCCCAGCCTGTGGCAGTCCAGCAGTTCAACATTATTACAATCAAGGGTGTTTTCTAAAAGTTGTTTGACGATTTCTGTTGTTTGGTGTTTCTTTTCGTCTTTATCTCCTTCGATTCCGTGGATTAAGATGTTCAGCCGTTTTTCGTAATGCTCCTTAGCTAAAGTTTCTTTTCGACTTTTTTCTTTAAATTGATTGAGTTCGAGTTCTAGAGCTTGATTTGAGTTTTCTAACGCTTTAATTTGTGAATCTTGGCAGGAAATTCTAACTTCTAGGGCAGTAGTAGTTCTGTTCAGTTTCTCTATAGACTCCATTTGAATCCTAACCTGCTCCGAAAGTCTACTTTCGATTTCTTCAAGTTTTTTGGTGAACTTGTTCTCAAAATTCTCCAGCATTTTAACAATACTTTCAAATGAGCCTTGCTCTGTGCTAGATTTCCTGCTTTTTTGCGACATGGCACAATGCTTGTGGCTTTCTAATTGTTTTCCCTGTCGTGCTGTTAGAGAAGCTAGCAAACCATGCGGTCGCTTGATCAGAGAAAAAAAAATACGTCCGCTTGCTAGAACGACTGAATCAGAATGACTGAATCTGACACTTAACATGTGACAAAAGTATTTTTGCGAACAGCAGCTCTGTCAATCCAACTGTTAATTAACTGGTCAAGTTGTAACGGTGAAGCTTCAGCTTGATAAACATTTAAAATTAGGATGTGGTTCAATCGCTGTTGCGTCATGGTAGATCGCAAGTAGGTTTTTATGCGCCTGAGTGCACTAAACGATCGCTCCGCCTCGCAGGTGGTGGAAGGCAACGATAAGTATATTTTCACAATGCAGGCCACGTTAGGAAGCATTAATGAAATTGTTTCATTGCTTGCAAATAGATCAAGCAGATCAAAAGATCGTAGCTTGTGATAAAAACAATCATTTTCTTCGCAATACTGTATTGGTTCACCTCTTGCTTTACGTTGACTTGAAGCGAAAACCAATGATCAAAAAAATATTTAAACGTCCGTTCATTATTTGCAGTAAGTAATGTAACCTAAACGGGGTGGCTGCCACTCCGCCACAGCGGTTACGGGGTGGCGTGGCCACCCCGTAACCCCGTAAGTCGGCGCCAGTGTGATCAAGTTAGTATTTTCATTCCATTTACAGTATACCTTTTAGTAAACCTTTTCGTCTCTTGTTTCATGCTAATAAATCTAGTTCGTTGCTAAACTTTATGTTGCGCTTAGCTTAAAGAGTCGCAGTCCATCAACCGCTAGCCAACGCAGACGCATAGCATGTGTTTTGGTCGAGCTTTGTTTATAATAATTAACGGTAGGTCGAACGTAGCGATAACTCCGAGTGTGGCAATAAAAGCAATCCTAGTGTGACGACATAATTACATCATCCATCTGCGTGACATTTCGCTGAATTTACGTTGCTGCTGATGAAACACGCTTTCGCCCCCACGGCCAAAAAAATAGTTAGGCGCCTATGATTTTAACTATTCAAAAGTACTAACTTATAGACATAAACATTATTTTTTTTGTAACATTTTCTTTGTTTTATTTTTCCTTCATATCTTAAATTTTTTTGAAGGTGATGCAACCTTGCTAAATTTCTTTCAACTCAATAACTTACTTCGGTCACAAGCACGTTTTAACGTTCGCGTTTTGTCGCTTCTACCTTTTTCTACACCTTTGCTATGTTGACGTGAATTGTCGCTTCTACCTTTGCTATGTTGACGTGTATTGTTTTTCATATGATGGTCAGAAATAAAAACAACTGAACTGACATGACGAATTTTAATTTAATAGTTCAAACATTTTCTTTTTATTCCTTTCTGCACGATTTCAACGTTTAGCGACGTTAAAACGATGTAAAAACGGCAATTATAATTAGGCTACGGTACCCGATAATTTCCTTTCAAAAATTTCAAAACCTCGCCGAATAGGGCACTCGCCGAAAAGGGCTCTCGCCGAATAGGGAACTCGCCGAATCGGACTAGTCGAATCGGACTCGCCGAAACGGGCCATTCCGCCATCTGGTAGCCACCTAAACTTGACCAAATTCAAACCATTATCAAAAGTTTACTTTAAATGATAAAAACATTAAGCGACAGCCAATTAAAAGAACAATAGAACATGTTACTGTGTACTGTGTTACTAACCCTAACTCAGTGCATTTCCACCCCGTACTTTCTCCTTTATAATAGTCCATTCCAACATGTGTGACGTATGAAGACGTCATCATCCAGTTGACCAACAGGGCGAATTGTGAAAGAGCACCAAATATTAACCGTTTTGTATACATAATCACAGGGTGCAACTTATTCCGTCCCCTAAACACTTTGTCCCCGATTTCGTCCCCTGAAAAGATTGAGAAAAAAAATACAACAGAGCCGAAGTCACTGATTACAGTTTAAGGTTTTTCCTTACAAGTTACAGGGTTACAGTTAGGATTTGGGTTAGTCATACTTACTTTGTGGTGGCACATAAAAATTTAAGGGAAAAGTTAAAAACTCCGATAAGCGATTTTTTTTTCAATCTTTTCAGGGAACGAAATAGGTTGCATCCTTACAGGGTGCAGCTAATTACATTATGTTATTAGCTTCATCTTGTTGGACGTTGGTCTGCCTTATTTTTTATGTATTGTATTTGGCAATTGATATCTTGAACTGTTCTATGTACTGTTCAACAGTTTGTTATTTTTTACACAATGGAAACATGTGCGGTGTCTCTATCATCAAATGCTTGATTTATTTTGTGTGTTTATATATATACATCATAATTAATGTGTATGTTATTTTCATCATTTAACAGAGGCAGCTGCTGACTTAATGACCAGCTGGTCTTTTCACAGTTTCCTCGTCCTATGGCACACAACAGTTTATGGCATATTTTTTATGATTTTCATGTTTGTGTTGTATGACAAATGAACTGATGATGATTTATGATTTGAAAACAATGTGTAAAATTATTCACAAACTCACCAGATTTTCTTCTCATACGCGCCGACTTCCGGGGGGCGGCGCCCCCCCCCTAAATTCATGGTTGAGGGGCAGCGAAAATGGCTATTACAAGTGGTGTTTCAAAGGTAAAATACTTCGCCAGAGATTTAGATCATTTAAACGGACTTAAAGAATGCCGAAAGTGAAAAATAGCAGCTGATCGCATGGCTTTTTCTGGAACGTGAATCACTACAGTATTGAGACGCGCACGGCACGCACGCTCACAGTCACACACTGCTAATCTTCCGTGAGCCTGAGGAGCAACTTCAAAGTCAAAACGCATGGTAGCGAAAAAGCGAATGCGAGGTTGAATGTATATTCTCATTTTACGAGTTATCCAAACCAATCGTACTTTTACTTCGGCTGATGCCATTTCACACTCCGTAATCTACATTGGCAATGATTTTACCGTAACAAAAATGCGTTCATTTTGAAAACGGCCGAGCTGAAGACAACAGCTTGTCCATGTACAAGTCAAACCTGTCTGTTTGAGGTGAAAATCACTTGAGAACATCTCGAGTAGTATATACGCACGGTATTCGATAAAAGACTATAAAGACTTTCGATAAAAAAAGAAGAGAAAACACTTCGCCGTTGTTACCGCTTTGAAGGTAAGTAATTAGCGAAACGAGGTAAACTGATAGCGGGTTTCCACTATGCTTGAGATCATGATTTTTTGCGTTTTATTCCAGTAACTGAACACTGTCTTGGTCGTTGTCATTCACTCGCACGAAAAGGAAATGAATTGGCTTGTTTTCCAACTGTTCCAATTATGAGCTAATAATATCAAAATTGTTGCGACTAGGCGTACTGCATGCGTAAAACTAACCGTTTTAATTAAATCAACATGCGTAAAAGTAATCGTTTTCAATTCATTGGCTGCGTAGCCGAAGCAGTGAGAATGTCTGCGGCTCTGCGCGACGTTCGAAAGGACTTGGGTTCGACACTGCTCCAGAGCACGCGGCTGTGTCTCGGCAAAGACACTTAATGGCAAGTCAAAATAAGGGGAGCAGTTGACTCGAAGACTATATGTCACTTCGCTGCTTCCTGTCGTCTGTTGTATCGCATCTGTGATTGCAGTGTGTTATCGCAATGGGCGCAAATAAAAACACGATTATTATTATTCAAGCAGTGGTTCTAATAAATTCGGTTTGCGACCTAGGTGTCAATATAAACAAGACAGTAAGCTTAATCAAAGACTATTTTAATTGAATAAAATAGCGTTATGGTTGTGACGTCATCACCTTTCTCTCGCCCCCCAAGGTTTTTTGATAAGTCGACGCCTATGTTTATTCTATATATGAAGAGCTTGTTTCCAAAATCACTTACATCCACTTTCGGTGATTCGAGAAAACCACGAAAAACGTGATGGCGCGTAAGTGGTTTTAGAAGAAAACGCAATTTTTAGTGTCGAATTTGAAGCAGAAAGAGAAGGTTTTGGAAAAAAAGGAATGGATAGTACGTATTTATGGCAATACTCTACCTAATGACACTCTAAACTCAATTTTGGTAAAAGTGGCGCCTAAGTGGTTTTGGAAACAAGCTCTTCATATGTAGCTTATGCATGACATGAAGCTACAGTTTTGGTCTGCATCTGAGTTGAAAATGACATTGGTATGGATTGTAAATTACATTGACATGTCATTTAAAATTCATTTTTTCAAAAGATTGAGGACTGTGAAATAGGGTTGCCAGGAAACAGAGATGTTCACAGAATCATTTAAAATTGACATTATCTTTTAAATTTCCAAAATCATCAGACCAGGATCTTAAAAAAGGTACCGTAGATTCGAACATCTCTGGAAGTTACTGAGTTAGCCTAAGCTGAGAGGCTGATGGCTTAAGAATTTTTGAGTTGCAAAGTACATATTTAACTGTTTGCTAGGCTTACTAAAACTCCAGTCATTGTATAGGCAAAGCCAGTAAGCCTATAAGGTTCTTATTGTACAAATGTTTTTTCAGAGGTAGAACACCTATTTGTTTTCTATTCTTTTGATCATGATGAGTGGTTTGTACTACAAAAAGTAGGCTAACTGTCCTAGTTTTATTTGCAGTGCTGTCATTGTGTTTACAGTATCGTTTACAATAGCTTTTCTTGCAAACTATAACAATGCCATCGTACAAGAATACATTTATGGTGAGTCCACTGGTTGCTAAAATTTATCTCTACATTATTGATACTGGTAGTAATATTTCAAAATTTGTTGCATTATACAATTGTTGTTTGGCGGAGTATATAAATTATGTACATATAATTATTCCTTTCGATAACCAGTTATTTCATTTTAGTATTATTTTAAACATTTATAGAGTGCATTAGTGTATATCTTCTGTTTAGATTATTAGCCTATCGTATATATTAGAATTTATTGATTGATTAATTATGGAAATCTTTATCCTCAGACTGAGAATTGAGAAAGCTTTGTTAGAGAGTTTATTTCTGGCAGTTTTGCATACTTGTGGAGGCTTTGAACCACTGACACAAGCCCATTCACTGACTTCGACAGAGTCAAGTTTTCGCTTGTTGCAGTGTTGTTGTCTGTAAATTATTATTCCTTGGACTAGCTGCCTCTGAATAGAGAGCAGTCATTAAAATTTTTTGCTTAAACGCACTCCAATAGCTGAACCAGCACCACTTGAGCTTGTGTTTTTTTTGTGCTGGGCGTTTTTAAAAAAAATCAGCAACGTTTAATTGTATAGTATAGCTTTGGTAGAGAGGTACTTTTTAAAAACCATAGACAGACAATCGATAACAACTTAACAACTTAATAGATTAATCGATAACAACTGCCGAAAACGTTTGAAATTATGTATCTGTTTCATTTCTGTATTAATTTTGAATTATGCAATTCAATGTTATTAAGTTGTTATCGATTGTCTGTCTATGGTTTAATTGTATATCCACCAAACCTACTCATTGACAGTGAAGATATATGCAGGTAGTTATTTTCCCAAACTTGGCTAGCAAATAACCACACTGAAACAAAATTTCAGTTGCGTGAACTAGTGCAAACGGTAATGTGGAAAATATTATGTGCGATTTGTTTGATGAACGTGGCCACATCCTTTTTTGGCAAACAAAAATTTACTCAAGAAATTTTCAAATTTAAAGATAATTAAAAAATAAACAATAAATCTTGATTACACACAATTGAAAAAGCATAACAATTCAGAAAATAGAATAAATTAATAGTGACTTTAGTTTGTGCGCATTGTGACAGCGTAAAGTACCGTACAATAAAAAAATGCAGTGCAAAAACAACTGGAAACAGCGTACTACAGTAGTCAAATGATCTTTGAATTTGAATCAAACTTGCCAAAAAAAAAACGATTTCCGGATGTGTCAAACTAAACTCCTATTTAATCTTGCTCGGAAACATTACAGATAAGCCATCTAAGTTGCCACAAAATATAATGCGTGTTAATGAGCTATCAGCTTTTCTTTGTTGTTAAAGAGTCGGTTAAATCTTTCAAATATATTTCATGCTTAAATGAGTAAGGAACCATAGCCTCAAAGGCTATGTTTACTGCATATGGTAAGAATAGTCACTATGTAAAAAGAAGCCATAACCTCTGAGCTGAGGCCTGGTTACTTCAGCTGAAGCTTGTAAATTTATCATTTTTTTTTCAGTTTATTTGTTAACAATGAAATAAGGAATCACAATTTGTTTATTTTGTATGTACTAATTTTGTGGGTCTGCTACTATTCGGTGAGTCCAATTCGGTGAGTCTGATTCGGTGAGTTCCTAACCTCTAACCCCTAACCCTAAAACGGCAATGATAATTAGGCTATGGTACCCGATAATTTTAAAAAAAAATTGAAAAAATCCCCCGTTAAGGGATCGGACTCACCGAAATGGGCCATTCCGAATTTTGTATATGCCTTTGTATGGCTCAGTGGCAGGCCTACAGTCCCTACATAGTGTTTGCGCGAAGCTTTGTAGAACCTCGGTATGATATTAGTTGAAAGCATTTTCCTTTTAGTTAAATCATTTAGGTAATGATTTAATATCGGAGCAGCTCACTCGATGATTATATTTTCTACTGCTTTCATCTGTCTGTAAAAAAATATCTATAATATTCAACAAAATCATTCACTAGGCAAACACAACAAAACATGAAGAGCATTACTCTGACTTATAACTCACAAATTTGGGAAAATCTGCACTGCTTGACAGTATCATCATCATCATAATCCATCATCGGTTTGTTCCCCACTAGTGGGGGTGGCCGATTGTTTCCGCGCAGCAATTGTTTTAATCCCTTTTCTCCATTTGGAATCATACATTAAGATTCATCATGTTTGGATCGAGAATAACGCAATTAAGTTTAAAATACTGTTTTACAATATGGCAACTGTTTTTACAGTGCTGTACCTGCACTACTGTTTTACAGTACGGTAAAGTATGTTTATATAATTTTTGAATGAAGTAATTTGTTAATTTGGCCTTATTGTAATAACTCCATGATCTGTAATTACCATAGGCTCAAAGTAAATTGGTTTCAATATTGTTATTACGGCATTTATAAGGCTATCTGTTTACTCACCATATGCAGGGACATGTTGGGTTTGATGAACTGAAGCGCTACACTAGACAAGCCACAGACTTTGGAAGAGAAATTGTCAACATTCTGAATGAAAGGTAAATCATGAATGAATGACCATCGTGATATGGCTCTTTGCTTTGTTTTTATGAACTTTCTTGTTGCAAATACTGTATAAAGCATGCAACTTATTTGGCGTTGCTTTTTTGATGCACAGGTCAAATCATTTTACACTGTTTTACATAGCACAATCACTATTGTAAGTTGAAAAAAACTGCCTTCCCTTTTAAATTCAAAGTAGAAAGCCTCTCATTTTATGAAATGGTTATTTGGTTAATGGCATATACATTCCGTTATCTACAAAAGGTGGTGTCAGCATTGGAGCAACAGCAAAACGAAGTGTTTGTGGTAAATGCCATTATAGCTTAAATTTCAACAAAATGATCTAAAAAAACGTATGTGGAAGTAATGCTACCAGTACCAGGTGTTATAGAAATGTGAGAGTTACACGTGATCATATAGCGAAGCGGCATTAAATAGATCCATGAAAAGAGTTTCATCAGCATTTCAACGCTTGCCTCAATAGCTCAGTTAATTCTGGACAGGCACTCTAGCAAGCTTTAGCAGGATTCATGGAATCAGAACGAAGGCAGAAAACAAAAACATGTATATATGATTTTTTTGTCTTGATAATATGCAAATACTTCTTTAAATTAAAAAATCTCCTTCTGTAGAGCTCAAGTGGAACAAAATTATGCAAAAGCACTCCGTCGACTGGGCCAAAGAGTTTCAAAAGCAACATCCACTGCTCTTGGCTCTCCATTAACCAATGCTTGGAAGACTGTTGGTGTAGAAATGGAAAAAGAGGCAGACATACATAGGTGAAGTAAATTGAACAATATGTTTACTAAGTTTATAGCGCCGGCTACGTAGTTGTATATGTTCATAATCATGCAGGCCATTATTTGGTTAGTATTTCAAGGCTTGTTTGAAATTAATATGTGACTGATACTATGCTACTTGTATTTGTTAATTGTTTAAATATTGATCATTAAGTTGAATGAGTTTCGTTTTTAGCAGCATGATCGTTGCTTACTTCACAGTGTAGATTCAAACAATCTGTTATAGCTTGATGCTGCGGGTTCTCAACAGAAACTCAACAGCCGGCAGCCTCAAGCTAAACTAAAGAGCCACTTTAAAGAACCACTCACTGACTTCAACACCATTCGTCATAGCACATGACTAGGGAACTGTGTTCCGAAAGCTAGTGTAATTTGATATTGCCAAAAAGAACCCGCAGCATCAGGCTATAACAGATCGTTTGAATCTACACTGTGAAATTGATCACTAAATTTGTAATGGATGCCTTAAAAATACATTGAAAAGACTTCCTTAGTACGTAGATAAATTACATTATAGGGTCATTCCATGGCTACTGGTACAGTCATGGAACCATATGTCGTAGATTTTTATGAAATTTCATATGTACAATCTCCGTGCAATTCTAAGAAAAGTGATTCCAATTTTACCGAAATCGACACAGTACTTTTTGAGATATCGGCGATTGAAAATTGGCCCTTTTCAGGCATTTTCGTGATCGCTCATACGTAAAAATTAACTGCAAATTTTGATTGACCTATTATGAAGGTGTTTCAAATGGTAGGCCTAACTTGAAAATTCCAATGCATATGAGTTATCCAAAGTAAGGAGATTCTGAAAAGAGATATTGTTTGTTTGTTTTATACCACTACAGGCCACCAAGTGGCTAGTTTCACACATGACTATTTGTGATCAGTCATGCATGACGAA
The DNA here is from genome assembly GCF_918807975.1 of Aplidium turbinatum. Classification (NCBI taxonomy): domain Eukaryota; kingdom Metazoa; phylum Chordata; class Ascidiacea; order Aplousobranchia; family Polyclinidae; genus Aplidium; species Aplidium turbinatum. The sequence continues at coordinate 14,841,649 of NC_137480.1, read as the reverse complement.
ACTTTGATCGCTTATAGCAAAAAACACTCTACTTCGATTTTTCTGCAACTTGGCTTAAATGAAAGGTAATTTTCTTGGCTTTCTAGCTTCCAAATATGAAGTGGGATATTTGAGTAGAAATGAGGTAGTTTGCTGTAGTAAGTGTACCGTAAAACTCGCCACTTGGTGGCCTGTAGTGATATAAAACAAACAAACAATATCTCTTTTCAGAATCTCCTTACTTTGGATAACTCATATGCATTGGAATTTTCAAGTTACCTCTTGAAACACCTTCATAATAGGTCAATCAAAATTTGCAGTTAATTTTTACGCATGAGCGATCACGAAAATGCCTGAAAAGGGCCAATTTTCAATCGCCGATATCTCAAAAAGTACTGGGCCGATTTCGGTAAAATTGATATCACTTTTTTTAGAATTGCACGGAGATTGTACAATGTACATATGAAATTTCACAAAAATCTACGACATATGGTTCCACGACTGTACCAGTAGCCATGGAATGACCCTATAATGAAATAAAATTATAACACGTTCGTTAATTATTACGGGTGTATGAATTTTTAGAGATCTTGCTGCCCGCCTAATTGAAGATTGCGTTGATCCTTTATCCAGGCTTACAGAAGGGCAATTGAAACCTCGTAGAATGGTTAGTAACTCTAAATTCAGTTGAATAACATCATTCAAACTGTAATGGAAACAATAACAAAACAAAATTAAATGTTTTCGGTGCAGTGCAGTGCTCTCGTCAAAACAATATCACCAGAAAAAAAATACTTTTTCAAAATTATGTAGCTCTAAACTTGGTCACTAATTTTAATTCAAAGTTGCTTTATCACATTACAAGTTTTATCACACCATTGTTTGTTAATATTGGATGACAAATTATTTCAGAATTTCAAATGGTAGATAGCCTGATAAAACTTCTTAAACAGATTGACTTCATCTTGCTGTTTGTTGCAGATGGAACAACGAGTAGAAGCCACAAGCAAAACGTGGACTGATCGATATACAGATCATGTTAAGGTGACGAATTTTCATGGGTCTGTTTAAACATTCTCACCAACGTTTTTCAATGTCTTTGCAAGATTTTTTTGTTTCATATCACATCCCCTGTTGATTTGTAAAAAGGCCTAAATCATAGAAAGATACTGGTTTTGTGTTTTTCGTTCTTTCAATTTATGAACAGGAGAATATGAACAATTGTTTTGGTACGGACAGTATTCTTTTTTTTCTGAATAGGTTGTGTCAAAGTCCCGTTTGCTTTAGGTTCCGTATTGACTTTCGTTTTATGTTTTGTTATTGATGTGTCGAGAAGGAAAACGAAAGCATTTTATGTTAACGTCATTGTGCGACATAGCAGCACACCAATTAGAAAGGGGAAAGCTTAAAAAAACTTGTTTGTTTAAAACTCCCTTTAATGAATAGTGATTGGGATAGTGAGGTGCATGGTTCTATACTCTGTAGCTTCACTCCCCTATTGACATCATCAGTGTAGTAAATTGTTTTCATGGTGCCATGGGAAGGCTATTTTTGTAAATTGTCACAACAGTATTTTTCCTTCGCTGGTCCAACGATTGTGTCACACCAACTTCTGCCAATACTATCTTTAACGAAAAGCGAGTTGCCAAATTCTGGTTCTGGGATCAGTTCTGTTATGACTGGATTATATGACTGGTTGACAGTTATGATCTGTAGTGTCTACTTACCATGACGTACAGCAAATTTTAAAGATGAGTGCCTTTACTCACAATCAATTAGCGGTTGGAATATTATACATTTTCGATTGTCATAATGTAATTCTTAATTGCTTTGGGTTTGTAATCGGCCGCTAAAGATCAGGCAATTATGTGGGAGGCTTGAAACTGCATGATTGATGATTTAATACCCCCTCGTCTGGTCTGATATGGACTCTTTCGATTTTATTGTCTCACAAAACCGCCATATCGAACACTTTGGGAATCACTGATCCAGATTTGTTACCTTGCTACTACCTTACAGATTTCTTAGCTAAAAACGCTTACTGGGCACCAAGATTAGAATAAATTTTCATATGCATTTGTGCTATATTTTCATCCCAGATAAAACGACGCTTTCATACGGTCACTCGGGAGAACGAGGCCTTAACGGACCAGATCGACGCTTCACGATTGAGGCCTGATAAAGACCAGCAAAAGGTATTCTTGGCTCAACAGCCTTAAATACTCCACTTACGTACGTCGTTGCTACCCGAACATCGGTGATAACTTTGTTTTTATAGTGTTTAATTGCACTACTGCTTCCGACAAATGTCCAGCGGCATTTTTCAGGCATGACGTGATTGGCTTGTTTTAAGCAGTGTAGAAAATGGTTGCTGTCATTTTTTGGTCTTAGTTTCTTCGATTGTGGGTTTAATGCCAAAAATATAAATTATTTTGTGTTTTCATGTTCGCCTACTTGTATTTATACTTTGTATCAAGTGTTGAATTAGTTCTGTTTGGTCCTTCACCCAGTTTACTGCGTCCTTTATATTTTACGCTTCCGCTACGCTTGAGTTGCTTTCTTATGATCAGATAGGACTTAGACAAATACAGACCGTGACAAGAGATTAGCTGTCAATAACCTTTACACAGTATATGCTACTGTACAACACTACAACAGTTTACGAAGTGGAATCTGTTTATAATTTGACGTTGCGTGGGTTGAATTTGATGTAATGTTTGCCTACCTTTTAAATCTTAGCCAGAAAAGTTCCCTTTGTTTCACGAGGCAACACTTTTCTGCTTTTTTAAACTTTGAATATACAAACTACCTTATACCAATTAGGTTTTGTTTTTACCTGTAAAGAATAGGCTTGAGTTAGGGTTAGCTTAAGCTTCGAAAACGTTCGTTCGGCCATAGAATACCTATAAAAAAGTGTCCACGTTTGGTAGAGGTCTTACGATTTACACGTTCAAGCTAGTCACCAAGTTACGTTGTACCTGTCTCTTGCAACTTGCCTTTGGTGCGTCAGTCTCACAAACTTTTACGTTTACAGCTATTCGCAAAACAAACAAAGCAAATTGAAGTTGTTCAACAAGCGGATGCTCAATATTACAATTCCTTGCTTTTACTGGAACGTAACAGACAAGAATGGGAAAATGCAAGCTACGACTGCTGTACGGCAGCCGAGGTACCCCATCCTCAATAGCTTCTGTACTTTCATAACTTGTTTACATTTGCGATATCAGATCGTTATTTGTTTAACCAAGACCAATAAGCTTCAGTTCATTGTCACGTCTTAATAATGTCTCTAGATACAGTATAACAGTATATCTACTAATTATTTCTATCTGCCCATCTATCACTTCATCATTACGTTTCATGAGGAAATGGACGCTGATCGATTTTCAAAGTTATCCCAGGTCATAAGGAAGTATGCCGACAACGTGTACGAGATACCTTCCAGAATGAAAACCGTAAGTGGTTCTGGTTGCCATGCCAGTCAGAAAATCTGTCGTTAGAAAACGGTAGATTTTCTGGCTGGCTTCCTTTGAATGTTGCAACCTCAGGTTACCCTGTCTTCTGTAACCCTTTTAAAAGTGGTCCGTGAAAGAGAAAAAAAAATGACCGGGTGGAGTTGAAGTTTCCCAGATCGATGATCAGTGATTGTACGTTGCAATGGCATCAGCATAACTTACTCTCTAAATAAAAATAATATTTGTTGAAACTACCTGGTGTTTTGTAAACTGCTAACAGATGTGCCGCGTCATCGATGAAGCTACAGACGAGCTGAGCATCAGCAAAGAAATTGCCGTTGTCAGCGACAAGTTGCGCACCGGTGCATACGTCTCCGAGCAGCTCTTGTGTGATTACTACGTAAGTTATCATTGTCCTAGCCTGTGTTATTATTTCCACATGGTTTGGTGCATGGACAATCATTTGCTGGTAACTACCAAGCTCATATTTGACTACCGGTTTGGGATAAAGTGAAGTAACTGCCAAAACTACAAACTAAATTTCAACAGCTTTTCCAAAATGCAGTTTTTAGCCGATTTACAGGCATTCCGAATAACCGTGCATCGATGTAAGTAAACATTGATGAAATGTAAATAGTTTTGATTGGCAACGCTAGGGATTAACATCAAAGAAGCATTGTACAGAAAACAAGTGCCTGAGCTGAACATCGCTACGTGGTATAGCTGCTTCCCAGATAAAATCAGTCATTTTTACCCTGATTCAACGTCTGAAGTCGTTAAATTAACGTAAAAAGTTAAATTGACAGGTTTTGCTGTCTAAGTTATTAAAATATGAGCAATAGAATAGTTGTTTCGCCGACGCTTATCGAATTGTTGCATCATTCTGTTCAATAGCGATTCGTTGTTAGCAATAAGTTCGATAGTTCGATAGCAATAGTTCAAAAATATTTTGGAAATTCTCTTTAATTGTTACGTGTTCTTGTTTAACTTTTTGACATCGTATGAGGCTAGCTGGTTGGTGGAAACGTTACATAAAAGAACTTTCAAAAATATTTTCAAATTAATTTTCTCAAGCGCTGATATAATCTAACTACTCAGGGCAAACTTTGAGTAAACAACTCGAGAAAGTAATCATGCTTGAAAGAAAAGTGCTCCTAGAACAGTGATGGCGAACCTTTTAAGTGAATGGGTCATAAATGAGAAAACAAAACAAATTGGGTCACAGATTTAATGATATCGAGAAACTTGTTGCTGCATCTTCTCTGCAAGTCTTGTAATCCTAGGGCTGGGCTGATAATGCGTAGTTTTCAACTTAACACATGCAGCACTTATATCTGAGCTGAGGCGATTCCTTGTACTCGATTTTATGAAATTCATGTGTGAAAACAAGTACTCTTGCAACTATAGTATAATTTCTAGACTTAGAAGAAGGCATGACTGATTTACAAATACAGAACTGTCGTCACTTAAATATTTGTTAACACTTTCTTACAGTTTTTAAAACTTCAAGTGGGTCACTGAGATGCCAGTGGTGGGTCACTTCGTGACCCGCGGGTCGGTGGTTTGCCACCCCTGTCCTAGAACGAGAGAATGGCCATATATGCACTAAAACGTAAGCAGAAAAAAGTTACTCTCGTATTGAGGAGGGTATCACTTTCGGAGCATTATGGAAGTATTTGTTAAATCTAGCATTTGAACGTCTAAATATATTTTGTTGAGGTCTTTATCTTCATTTAAACTCGACTGTGGCTCATGTGTTTTTTTTTTGTGCTTGTTAGCAAGAGAACTTCAGCTGCCCCATGAGCACTGAGGGGAGACGGTCTTCCGTTAACAAGTTGCTAGCCCGCTACATCAATGACCTGCAGAAGGAACGTTCTCACCATGACGGTCTCATACGGTTAGAAGCTCGTACAAACGACACTGATCTCAGTGGCAAGTTAAGCCAGGTACACCTCATGCATTGGAAAAATATTAAAATGTTTAAGTTTATGCAAGCGACTAAATTAGAGAGCCAGCAACAATGCGAAGAAACGTATTGGGAAATCTTACTTGTGCAGAAAGGTGTAAACATTTGGTCACTACAATAATGTTTCACTTGTATCCTATCATTAGTTTAAAAAAACAAAACAATACAGCCGTGTAGTCCCCTGACAGCGATTTCGTAAACCCTGAAAGCAGATTTCCATCTTTTTTCATCGAAATACTGAATAACGACACTAGAAAAACAAGATGCACTAAGCTGCCTGTTTGAGTATATCTGATTAACTGGAAAAGCCAAATTGTCTTACAAAAATATAGCCAACTTTTCATAAGTAACCATTTAGAAGGCTTCCCCATTGATACAAATATCTGTTTAAACTATTGTATCAGATGAGCCAATAATTAACTTTGCAGTCGTCAGCCATGCTTGTCTTCTTCGACGTCATCCGATACAAGCTGAATTGCACCATTGCGTCTCTAGACGGCCACAGCCAGCCAAGCCATCCATTGTCCAATAACATAGAGCGAACTTCAGATAAACAGGTTCGATCTTTTCAAGTTTTTCGAAACGCAATTAGATTTATTTTGTCTTTGTTTCGTCTTGCCCGAAACGAAAACGAATCCCACAAGAATTTTTAAATTCAGAAAGTGCCAGGACACTGAAAAAAAATTGGCATCACTCCATAGCCTCTGAAGGTTTTCATGTGTTCGGGGCGAAAATGTTTTAAAATGATATTTCGTTTTAAGAAAATATTACTTTGATATTTCCAATTTAGTTCCTTGTCAAAAGAGTTTGTTTTCAGCCAAAGTCAATTTTTTTGCACCTCTGCCTTATGTTACAAGATCAAAATTTTAATTTTAGTTTGCATGTAAAGTAAGTCCCATCATTCACGTTTCGTTTACAATTTATTGACGAACCCCCGCAAAGTCTCTTTTTTCAACATCTTATTTTATCAGTCAGAATTTTCGTTTGTCAGCTTGGAAATTTTATTCAAATGTATTTTTTCATCTATTCACAGGGCATCATGTTCTCAACACTGAAACTGAAACCCGGCGAAGCTGATGAGAAGATGAAAAGTTCCAGTAAAAGTAAATCTTCACGGCCCAAATGTGAGTCTTCGTCTTCTAAGTTTGATGTTTTGTTTGAGTAACACTGAGTCTACCTCTTGTTCCACCCATTCCATTGAACTCTTCTATTCAAACGAAGAATTTTCTTTCACAATTAATCCTATCTATTTTCAGCATCATCAAAGGACTACCTATCATCCTCGCATTCAAGCAGCTCGTCACACAAAAGCAAATCAGGTATCGATATTTTAATGATAGAAATGCTGAGGAAAACTCTGTTAGGAACTTACATGCCACAAATATGATTAGTAAACGCAATGTAAGAAACGTTGCTATGGTTTAAAGAGTTTGTATCCCAGCTAGCAAAAATTGAACCTTTTTACGTCTGCAGACGTTGAATCAATGTCAAAAGCACAAACTTTGCCAGCTGGGATATGTGTTGTACAAACTACATTGAAGAGTTGATTTGTGGTACAGAACTTGAAGATAGCGATGAGACGGTTTGTCATTGCTCGAAACTGCAGCACTTTTCGTCTGACCCTCTTCAGGAGCTTTTTTGTCAGAATAAAGCCGAAATATGGTGAGGTACCACCTACATACCACCTCACCATATTTATATTAACTTTATTCTGACAGCAATTAAGCTCCTGAAGAGAGTCACACGAAAAGTACTGCAGTTTCGATCAATGACGAATCTTCTTCTCGCCATGAACTACATTACTTTCATCCACCACCACTTTTAATTTCATCGTATTTCCTACTTTAAGATCATCATCGGTCGTCATCAGACAGGAAACTGAGTGCGCCTGCAGTAGATACCAGGAAGCATGGATCATCATCCTCTCTCCACGATCACAAGAAACCATCAAGCCACTCTTCCAAGGAACCCACTCCTCCGCCGCCTGTAGTCTCGGTCGACAGCAATGGAAGTAAGTCTTTCGAAAATTTAACATTTTTTTGAATTTGAATAAAAAGCGAAACTGGTTGTGTTGATATAAATTGATGTTATTTGATACCTTTTTTCAGCTGACCATTCACCAGTCGTGTTGTGTCGATGTGTCGCTATATACGATTATGCAGCCACCAGAGAAGATGAACTTTCAATACGAGAAGGTACTGAATGTTTTTAATGTCATCTCACTTTGTCATGCTACCATAATGTTTGTTGTGTTGCCAGTTATTTAAAACTACACGTAACCACCACTTACAATTTAACACGTCAAAGCTAGCGAACAGAAAGATTCATTACCGTAGTGATGAAAAGGGGTCATGAATACCGTACATGCATGGTACGTTTTTTGGAGCAAAAATAAGCTAACCTGTTTTGAGATATTGTGCAGGATAGCTTGTATTTTTTCCATGTTTCCAACAATCAATGTTATAGATGAGCCAATGATTAGTTGCAGCAGCATTATGGTAGAGCACGAAACCATGCTGCTGCAGGCGCTTCATAAATGATAATCATCAACTCAAAAGTTAGTAATGCTCGCGAAATTTGAAAACAAGCAAAGAAAAAGAAGTCGAACGTCATCAATCAGCATGCGTAAAACTTAAATACGAGTTAGCAAGAGAAGAAAGAAGTAAAAGGCACACATCAAGAAAACTAAGCATTTTCACTACCATTGCACATTTTACGAGCAAATTAACTCCACCCCTGCTAATTTGCATTCGTCATTTCAGCTTTAAATTATCTCACATTGTTACATGAAATCCTTGATGTCTAACTACCTTTTGACGAACTGTCATACGCAAACAGATAACTTTATTTGAATCTCAACCAGTACTCAGATTTCAACATAACCTAGTAACGGAAATATCCACATAGCTGCAGCACTAAAACAATTGAACTTATTATTGATACTGTAGTTGGAATGTCGCAACGCTACCAAGAAAGCGTATTTAACAGCGGCCGATTAAGAGGTCATGGAAAACGTGTAAGGCAAATGCGAAACACAAGGTACAAACTTAAAGGGCAACTTCTTCCAAAAATTAAAAGTTTAAAGGCACGTTTTCAATATTACACACATGAGCAACAATCAAATCTCTTGAAATTATTGATTACTTAAGAATCGATTTTGCCATAGAAATCCGAGATTTATTGCAGAGTTTGCTGTGATGATTGTAAATTTCTATAAGCCAAATCAAACGGGATCTACTTGCTTTTAACAGGTGAAATAATCAATGTTTATGAGAAGGGAGCAGACGATTGGTGGAAAGGAGAAGTGAATGGCGAAGTCGGATTATTTCCAGCTAACTACGTTGATATAGAAATATCTGTCTAGCAAAGTAACACATTCCATGATAGCAGATCTTTTTTATGATGTGCCCTTTTACGCTTTAACATTTTTCATGCTGTCTTTGATATTGATCAGTCACCGTTCGCAGCATATTTTGTAATCATGTTTGCTATGCTTTTGTATGAACTACTACAGTTAAATGTGGAAACAGTTGCTAAATATGCGGGTGCTTGAAACTTGATCTGGTTTTAAAGCTACTGTAGGCTACAATTTTTTGTAATGTTATTTCAAGCAGTGGAACTTCATTTTTGTGGCTTGCTTTGTAGGAAACATTTGATTGGTTCCTTTAATATGGTCAATGTCTTCCGCTATTTTACTGATGTTCTTATTCTGACAGCTTGGATCAAACGAGAGCTGTTTGCTTTGAAGTTTCTGATAGCTTGGTATGATGTGAGTGACGATTTTTCAACAAAGCCTGCACCCAACCATCAAAAATGGTTCCTTTTTACATTGATTGAATGTCTGCAGACGTTGAATCAATGTAAAAAAGAACCAATTTGTGGTAGATGGGCACCGAAATCCCTCACTACTTAGTAGCCTACTTAGTACTTACTGTAACTGGAAGAGGAAAGCACAAAACGGATTTTTTCGTCACGACTATTTTACGATTAATTGTATTATTGTTACTTTTAAATACGGTAGCTTTACATTTTGTTTAATACGTTTCTTTTGTTACGTCATTTCTCATCAGCTTCTTACATCGTTGCGTGCTTAGGCCTGTGTGATTTGTTGCCAAGCTGATATCTTCTTGTTTGATAAAATAAAATTTATTGTTTGGTGCTGTAGTGACGGAGGAATGTTTTGTGTGGTAATTGCCATTATTTGCCCATTTCATATAGCCTATTTGGCTTTTTTAGCAGTTATTGTTCATAATATGTGTGTAGGCTACATTGAATTACTACCATGTTAGATTTTTTACTTATCGTAATTTGTTGTAGACTATGTCAAGTCTATTTCACCCCTTAATACGTTTTTTTTTTAATCGTACTTTTAATTATTTTTTATTGTAAAATGTTGTAATCTCGAATCATTTCGAAACCATCATTTTTATTTATTTTAACAATCGCCTTATTGTGTCCTTATGTATATTTTTCCTGTTCGGCGCTAATAAAATCACCTTTCGTGTAGCCTGATTCTGCGGTCAACACAAAATGAACTGGTCAACAGGGTAAATAGGTCAACACAAAACAATAGGAATCATGGGACACCTGAGCTGTTAGATGCCCCAAGAACAATAGCCTATCGGACTTAAAGCAGAACCTAAGTTGAGTTCAACGGAGTCGTTTTTGACTAGTAGGCTATAGGAAACAGTCGGTGTCTTTGCCGGTGTTAAAGGCATACTAAATGAAATTTTCAAACGGGAATTAAGCATTAAAATGCGTAAACTGAACATTCAAGAATACATTTCAAAAAGAATTACCGAAAAAAATTGGTTTTCACTGGCAAGGCCCAAAGTCCAATGTTTCATTTATTTTTTTTCAAAAAGTGCAAACACTGCTCGAGAATACGTCACTATCGACAGCAATAACAAAAGCCACCTTACCACTTCTGATGTTTCAACATCAGATCTGATGTTTTGAGCAAACTGTTGATGTTGAAATCTGATGTGTTGATGTAGCCTACAGTTAAATCGCCCGCAGTAGGCCTAACAACTATTGCGCGATCAACTGATTGCTCGCCTATAGTGACGTAGACTGTACAGTCGCACGCTTCGCTGCTCACGCCCATTCCCGTTTTGAAAGCTCTGACAAAAGCAGGCGCGGAATGCTGATCAGACCGCAATGGAGCAAAATTTTATTTAAAATCGTTTTATGGTAGCATGTTAAACACAAAGAACGTGTAGGCTACAATCGCCAAGTCAGGTTTTTCCTTTAATATCCCTTTAAGGATAACATCAATTGCAATTTTTATACATTGTTTCATCTTCTTCTTGCTTATGAGGCAGCAATTCAGGTAACATCTCCCAATTGTTGCAACCAGAGCAGTGTCTTCATATCAGGGTCTATGAGATTCACATGTTTTTCAGGTCGAAACACTGGACAGTGATTTATGATGTGCTGTGCTGTTTGACAGTCACCACAAATACAGGCTGGTGAGTCACACAATCCCCAGGTAAACATATTGTGCTTGAAGCGACCAACACCAGTACGGAGGCGATTCAGAGTTACCCATTCTTTTCTTGGAAGGTCTGAGCCAGGTGGTACCGTAGTGTCTGGTGTAACTTGGAACTGGTTGGGCCGTGAGATGGTTTCCCAGCGGTCTCTCCGTGACTTCATCAGGTCGAAGTAACCTTCATGAAGCGCCACAATGTGTCGAGAAAAAGGGCACCTGGAAGGCAGGCGTTGACGTGTGAGCTGTTGTGCGTCAAGGACTACATTGTGGAGGAGATGGCGATCATTGACCTTTGCCTTTAATGCGAGCTGTATGGTAGAATTTTCTCGGCGTAGTTTTGGTGGGGCGATGCCTGAAAGCACTGGTAGTAAGTCTGTAGGAGTTGGACGCAGGCATCCAGTGATTATGCGCATGGTGTCGTTAAGGGCGATATCTACTTTTCCTGCGTGTGTGCTGCGGCACCAGACTGGAGAAGCATTATTCGGCAGCACTGTAGCCTACACAAGCGCTAGGGCACTAGTGCGCAATGTTGGGGTTTTGGATCCCCAAGTCGACCTAACTAGATATCTGAGAAGGTTGTTTCTTGCTGATGCTTTGGCACGAACTGAGTCACAGTGTTTTTTATACGTGAGTTGCCGATCCAAGGTCACTCCCAGATATGTAGGGCAGGGGTCATGTCGGATAAAGGTTCCATCTAGGGGGACTCGTAACTGGCGGCCAGCTTCCTTGTTGTTGAGGTGGAAAGGTGTGATGGTGGTTTTAGCTGTGCTGAGTTTTAGTCTCCAGTTCTTTAGGTATTGTGAGATCAGCTTCATATCCTCGGTTAGGACATCCTCTACCTTAGATAGATAGATAGTTATTTATTGGCCGCTGCGAAAAAAGATGTACAACAAATCAAACACAATGTAGCCTACAGTAAAACTGTTGAAAAGATTACAGTAAAAAAAAACGAATAAAAATGATGATAGCATCACAGCAGCGGGAGGCTGCAAAGTGACCGTTCAAGGTCTTCAAGTCAAGCAGCCACCCTTAACTCATCAAAGTCTTAACCTTAGTCCAATTTTTGTTTGTATATAGTAGTGTTCCAGACAATGGTTCACCTAATCAAACGTCATATAAAAAACCGTTCAAGTCTACTGAATATTACGTCATGGAAGTTGCTAGAAAATGTGCCAAAATTGCACCATCGTTCATAAGACTTGTGTCAAACCTGTTTGGACCTGTTTGGGCCTGTTTCAGTTTGAAACCTGTTTAAACAGGAAATATTACATCAGCTTTCAACACCTGTTTGAATGACTTCATAATTGTCTTTCATTATTGCGTCACAGTAGCCTACTGCATATGTGAGTTTGAGATATTGCTATCTATTCTGGTCATTCGTAAAATGATTGTTTGAAAGTTGGCCGCACATTTAACTGTTGGCTTAGTGCTTGCTAGCTGGACAAAAGTTCCGTCTTTTATCCAAGTAATCTGTATCGTAGTGACAGTTTTTAGTGGTGTATCGCGTTGCACCCCATTTCGATAGCCGCGGGCTAATTTTACAGGAATACACTTATTGAATAGACGTTTCAAGGAGTGTTTCTTTTTCGATCGATACATACAGACGAACGGATTCGGGAATCTTATGTTACAATTTTCCCACGAAGAGATTATGGTTTACCGCTGTGACCAAGTAGGGCCAAATCGTCTGCATAGCTGTACTGTGTGGACTTTGTCTGGGGAATGTCGCTAGTATAAATATTGAATAACATGGGTGCTAAGCAAGATTCTTGAGGAACTCCATTCCTTAGACGACGGGGGCGGCTAGATTGTCCGTCGCTAGTTTTCAACACAAATGAGCGGTTTGCTATAATGTTAGCGAGAAAGCGAACAAGTTATTTGTCAGGAATTTTTTGTAAGAGTTTAAGCACAACACACATGTTGTGTTGAGCAACAGTTGTGTTCAGTAACAGACATAGCTTATATAGGTCTACTTTTCTGGGCAGTTCTTATTCTGGCTGGTCCAATCTAAATTTATGAAAATTTGCGTTTTCAAGGTCAACAAATAGGCTACACTGTGCAGTTCTTTTTGCATTTCACTATGTTCTGCATGTTGACAGCTGTCAATGCATTCCTTTTGCATCCATTCAAAATAGATTTGTTAAAGCTTTAACTCCGTCATTGCCGACGTTTTTCTATGTTCTCGACATGTTTTCTTACCACACAGCTTTGTTGTTTATACTCTGCAGCTATCGAGCAATTTCTTCTGTTGAAAATAATCGAATTTGATTTAGTTTAGAGAGAGAGAGAGAAACCTTTTATTTTGTCTGTTGCGACAATAGTACGGTACAATTATACACAATCCGAATAAAATAGTACCATATAGCTATCTAAATACCACAACAGACAGGAAGCAGCGAAAGACTATATCAGTCATCGAGTCAGCTGCTTCCCAGTTCTTAATGTGACAAATGTCAAGCATCGGCAAATTACGTTGAAACAAGATAGGCTGATGTTCAGTAATATTAATGACAGAAAAAAAATCATGTGCTGCTGCGATCCTCAAGTGAAGTCCTGAGGTTTTATTCAAATATAAACTTTATTCCGGGTGATTAAAAATAGGAAAAACTTTTGAAATCGATAAACTCTTTAGGTTTTGTAATACTTAGACATTTACTAGCTAGTGACTTATTTTCGGTGTTGGCCTAAGTGGTTTCTCACAGCCTCCCGGTAGTATTTTTTTCGCTTTATGTCCTTATTGATAGGCTGTCTGAGATTTTATTTTCATTTTCACCAGTTTAATTCGTGAAATGTTGGTTAGTTTGAATTTCAGGTTTGGTGGCCGTGCTTAACTATATTTATCGATGCATGTAACCTACCGTAGAATTAGATCTTTTCATGAACGTCTTAAACCATTAAGGTTTTGCTACCTTTTCCTTTTGTTGGTTTTGTTACTGTAGCCTATTTCTTTTCAACTACCGTATATCATTTCTTCTGCATTCTGACAAAGAAAAATAAATTTACTTGAATTTATCCTTGAATTGACAAAGCCTTTGGTATAACGCAGTATCGCATGTTTGTAGAGCCAATAGCGTTGACAGGAGATAATTTTGGACCCGTATCATTGTGATTTAAAATTTTAGGTGGCCGAAAAACTTGAAAAGACAACCTCGCAGTCGAGAGCCTGCATGTTCGACTCCAGCCACCCGCACTTGCTGTTGTTTCTCTGGGCAAGAAACTTTACGATAATTGCCTCTACCCAGTGATCGATTTCGAGTAATGGGTAGTACCAAATTTAAGTCATAAGTAGAGTAGACAACCGGAAACAGACATTGCCGTCGGCTGCAGCGTGGGTCAGGTGTACGTCGGAAGGCGTAAACCGATGCATAGCGCTCAAGTCCGCTTACGTCATCCAACAAGAATTACCTTCTTTTTTTGACTTTATTCCCGAAGTCACTGCTTAACAAGTTAATCAAAAAAAAGATAGCCCAAAATTGAGGAAAACTCCATGTTGAAAGCAGTTGACTTATTTCATTCCTTAATAATTTGTAAATAAATTTGATTTTTTACGTCATTAACAAAATTAGTCTCGTGACGTGTCAAGCTATTGTTCCTGCTGATAAAACAGAAGTGCGTTTTTTTGACAACGCCTTCAAAATGTGTTGGTTTGTATATGTCATTTTGAACTACAAAATATTTTGAAACTGCACAGTTATGACCATTATTGGTGTGATTAGGCGAACTTATATGCCACGTTTTTTACAGAATTTAAAATTATGAAGAGATACATTCTTCAACCGTACTTCAAGACTTACGGTAGTCTCGGAGGTTTGGTTGACATAGCCTGCCTACTTGTAGAAGCTTTAATCTGGGGAAACTAGACTTGATCATAAAAGTTTGCAGTTTACATTTATAGTGTAACGACAAGGTAGTAGTTACCACCGGGTGGCAACAATGTTGTCCCCTGCCGATGCACCTTCGATGTCGTCCCCTCATATATTGGGACTCGCAATCATTTACGCCGCCAGAAAAGCTTCATATGCGGCTGGCTGTTGAATTTCAGGTTGAGCGTCAATGCCCATGTCATCTCCGGTGAGTGATTATGAATAATGTTGCCGAATAGACTTCATATGCGGCGGGCTGTTGCATTTCTGCTTGAGCGTCAGTGCACGTGTCGTTTCCAGTGAGTGGTTATGAATAACGCTGCCGAAAAGACTTGATATTCGCTGGGAATACGCTTTTTTGCTTCAGCGTAGGCTACAAAAGCAGAATTGTGAAAGTAGGCTATTTCATTTTCAATATTTATTGTGGTGTTTGTTACGTTAGGCTATTCTTTCAGTTTGGTACAACTTGGGGAATTAGTTGATAAACAAAAGAACAATCAATTTGGTAGGCTCCCCAAGCCTCGAAACTGAAAACAGCCATCGCTGCAATTAACCTACAAAAACCAACATTTTGTCCGCCGGGTTTGCCCTTCCGCCAGCCACATTTGTCCTCCATGAAGTTCCGAAAATTTTTTTACGCAAACGGCCTTGTGAATAAAGTAGGAAGTGGCTATATTTGCGGTGCTGTAAATACAGCCGTTCCATGCCTTTTTTTTTATCTTTGGCGTCGCTTTTATTGCGCATGCACGCTGTTGCTGGAAAAAAAAGTGCATATATAACTTCTAAATTCAACCGTTTTTGCCAAGTGAATCAATGGCGCATGCGATCTTTGACTGGCTGATACCGTACTCCCAAGGGTACGAGTTCGATTCCACTAAAAGGTAATTTTTTTTTTAAACTCAATTCTAACCCGAAGTTCAATTAAATTCAAAGTTCAATTAGTAAACATACGAATTTGACACCGACAAAAGGGAAAGTGACTCAATCGTTAGGCTACACATTTTTGTGGCCGTTCAGTTTAGTTTGTTTTTAGTTCTGACCATCACAACGAAAAAGCAGTATATGACAAACATAGCAGAGGTCTAGAAAAAGGTAGAAGCGACAAAACGCAGATGGTATAGCGTGCATGATAGCAAAGCAGGACAATCAGTTTAAAATATGGCAGGGACGTAACACCTAAAAGTTTTATAAATTTAGAACTTTTTTTTTACTCATTTTAATTGTGAAAGAAAAAAACTAACTTGCCTTTTTTTCTCTTTGTTTTAATTGTTGCGATTATTTAGTTGCATTCTCGCGGCAGCCCGGAGCGATTTTGAGCGGCTGAGGTTTTGATTGTTAGTGAATTGCGCGGCTGCGCTTGTGATTTTTCGTAAATTGCGCGGTTGACACCGCGGCTGGAAGTTGAAGTGCGCGGGGGATTTATCCCCCGCGCAGGCCAAACTTTCCAATGTGGACCTCCGTGTTTTGTCGCTTCTATCTTTTTCTAGACCTCTGCTATGTTTGTCATATACTGTTTTTCGTTGTGATGGTCAGAACTAAAAACAAACTAAACTGAATGGCCACAAAAATGCGTAGCCTAACGATTGAGTCACTTCGGGTTAGAATTTAATTAAAAAAAAAAAATCACCCATGGTGGATTGGTGGTATCGAACTCATATCCTTGTGAGTACGAGCCAGACAAAGATTGCACGCGCCACAGATTCACTTGGCAAAAACAGTTGAATTTAGAAGTTATATATATACATTATACAGTATGCACTTTTTTTCATTTGTTCTTTCGTCTTTTGTTTAGAAAGAGAAGGTGAAAGAGGAAAAAAGTACGCAGCAAGCGCGCAGACGCAGCAACAGCGCGCGTGCGCAGTAATAGCGACGTAAAGATTTAAAAAAAGGCATGGAACGGTTGTATTTACGGCGTCGTAAGTGTAGCCACTTCCAATAAAGTACTTTGCCACTTATAATCACAAAGGATTAGAAATCAGACAAAGCACCTGATAAATCACAATACATACTGTGTATGCTTGAATTGTTAACATTATTGATTGACCAAGCAGCTGATGTCTGACGATAAGCAGGATGCAAGTGACATCACAATATTAGGCTATACTTTATTGATGCGATAAATCATTATGGCAGTGGCTATTTGACCGGCGCCGGTCTTTGAATCTGAAACACTATTTGACCGGTCATGACGTCACTATACAGTCACTTTTTTCTTTTTCTCTTTCAAAGCAAAAGACGAGAAACGGATATAAGTTCTAAATCCAACCATCTCACTTAACTCGTAACGTGGCTCATGCGATCCGTCGCCGCCTCCGACTCTAGAGGGACTGAGTTCGATACTACCCGGAAGCGTTCTTTTTTTTTATTTATTTTTTTTTAACTAAATTTTGACACGAAGTGCATTTTTGTAGTCAGTTTTTAATTATTTTTTATGTCTTTTCAAATGTGAGTAATAAAGTTAGAGTTTTTTTAATTTGCTGGAATTTGAGAATTTCTCTGGGTAATTTTCCGATTGTGGCCGTGCTAAATACTGATACGGAAAAAAGCCTACATAATTTTTCAATTCAGGCACGTTTTAAACTTTTCAAGGTTTTGCCACGTCTTCCCGTTCATTCACGTGCTGGGAGGTCTATGTGTATCGATTTTTGTAGTTAGTATCTTTTTCGTCCCGGACGCGTTAATGACGAAAAATAAAATGATTGATTGATGTGACCGTGTTTGCCGAACGAAGCAATACCGTACATTTTTGCTCTCAACAAAATGCACTTTGGGTTAAAATTTAGTTAAAAAAAAAAGAACGCTTCTGGGTAGTATCGAACTCAGTCCCTCTAGAATAGGAAGCGGCGACGTACCACACGCGCCACATAACGAGTTGAATGAAATGGTTGGATTCAGAACTTATATGCGCGCTTCTCATCTTTCGCTTTGAAAGAGAAAAAGAAAAAAAGTGACTGGATAATGACGTAATGACGGTCAAATAGTGTTTCAGATTCAAAGACCGGCGCCGGTCAAATAGCCACTGCCAATCATTATTGATGCGTGTCAAAGTTCCGATGGCCGCCAAACAGCTTGCTTCAGTCGGACACATTTGGCCGCCGGAAAAAATTGTTTCGAGGCCTGCTACCATTTTTAAAAGTCTCTGATTTTGTTCAATTACATTTTTAAAATAAAAGTTAATTTCTAGGCTAGTTGTTTTTTTTTCAAATATTCCCTAAAAAAAGGAAAAGATGGCAAAAATTCGTTTCAAACAACCCTAATTTTTACCTACATTTAAATACACAGTAAAAATTGAACATCTGGCAACACTGCTTTCAAGAAACAACATCGACGTCGGACGACATCGGGTGGACGTGTTCAGGACATCGGTGGCATCCGGCACGAATACCCATAATTACCACAGGCTGGGGTTTTTTTTTTCGCTGAGACTTTTCGATCATCCATCCAAAATGACTTGAAAAAATTCGGTCATTTTTTATTTATTTCGGTCATTTTTAGTCATTTTTGGTCATATATAGTCAATTGACTATATATTTTTTCGCTCATTTTGACCGAATTGACTATATTTTTTTCGGACATTTTGCTAAATTGGTCAATGACCGATAAATGACCGAAAAAAAAAACCAAACCACAGGGCCATCCAATTAACCATAATCATCATAACTTGCATCAAATTACCCGTAAGTGAAGTCAAATTAACTATAATTCGCGTTGAATTACCCAAAGGTCACATTGACTAACCCATAAGTTTGTCGAATTGTTGTCTGATGTCGTCCCTTAAAAGCACTGTTGCCAGATGTTCAACTTTTTTGTCCATTTAAATGTAGGTAAAAACTAGGGTTGTTCGAAACAAACTTTTTTCAAGTTGAAACAAAATTTTTGCCACCGTTTCCTTTTGTTGGTTTTGTTCCTGTTACTCTATTGTTAAATTCATCATTACTGTTATACTCGTTACAATATTTTTTGACCCAACTTGCCGGTAATTTTATGCAACTTATGGTTAATTCTTTGTGACTTTAGGGTAATTCAATGGGCTTATACGTAATTTGTAATTCGATGTCACTTATAATGCTTATGGGTAATATGTGGGACCCAAATTATGTGCAAGTTTTACTGCACAAGGTTAGACCCACAGTTTTGCTTCATTAATGCAATACCATTCGAAGCAGTTTATTTTTAGCATTGTCTTACTTTCAAGTATTTCTTTAATCAACTTATGTTTATTCTGGTCGGTGTTTATTGATCTACCATGTACTCCATACCAGTATTTGAAAATCGATTTTTTTGGTCAAACTACAAGTGATCATTTTCACGATGCTGAAGATACAGCCATACCAGGCAAAATATTTTGTGTTTACATTTTTTTTTTACATGTTTACATTTACATTTTTGTTTACAAAATATTTTGTGCAAAATATTTTGTGTTTTGTGTTTACACATCACTTTTATTACAATTGTGTGTAGTTATTATCGGTATGGCCTGTTTCGGTGAGTCCAATTCGGTGAGTCCGATTTGGTGAGTCCGATCCCTATTCAGTGATTTTTTGAATTTTTTTTTTAAATTATTGGGTACCATAGCCTAATTATCATTGCTGTTTTAGGGTTAGGAGTTAGGGGTTAGAGGTTAGGAACTCACCGAATCGGACTCACCGAATAGTAGCAGACCCAGTTATTATACACCCAATCATAATAAGAACCTTACAGTTGTTAAAACTCTGCTGAAATTTTCTTTGTATCAAAAATCTTTTGAGTAGATCGGTCAGCATATCACGTGCTGAGTTGCATGAATGAAATCAGCTGATTCGCAAGGAAAACTGTCCCATGTCAAAGTTCCCACCTGCGCAATGCTCTCGGCTACCGCCGTGTGACACAAAAAAAACGCATAAAATTTTGTTTGATTAAAGCATGAATCGGCAATTGCCGCCGCAATCCAAGGTTTGTTGATTTGGCGACGGCAATTTTTTGCCGTTGTAGATGGAAGCTAATTTCGAGGGCTGATGTTGTGGTACCCTAGTCTATAGTCACGAGAATAAATCAACAAATTTAATAATTGTATGTCCTGTAAACTGTCTCTTTTCTCTTTGTGTAAAAGTTATTTTCAAACACAAAATATGATCTTGAAAGATGAAACATGTGGTAGCCTACTGTATTCATCATTCACTTGTCTGATGGTGAATTCAATAATGCATTTTAGTACCAGATGAAAGTATACTTTTATGATGCAGGTTATTTAGAAATTCATTAGCAAGGTTTAGCTAAAGCATGGGGGGTTTTCAATCACTTTTCAAAAGCCTTTTTGGCAAGAAGGAAATGCGAATCTTGATGGTAGGATTAGATGCTGCTGGCAAAACAACAATCTTATATAAATTAAAACTTGGAGAAATCGTGACAACAATTCCTACTATTGGTAAGTTGTAAATGTAATGGTCAGGAGAAATAGTGAATGCATTTTTAATCATGTCTTATATTCTTTTGAATGTAATATTTTTAATTGCTACATGCTATGGATGATCTGTTATATAGTTACATCATGTTATTGTTAACTTCACTCTGAATTTGAATGTCAGCATTTATTGTTAGTTAACCTAACCTATTGATGTGTACTTAGGGTTCAATGTCGAAACTGTTGAATACAAAAACATTAGTTTCACTGTGTGGGATGTTGGTGGCCAAGACAAGATTCGTCCACTGTGGAGACACTATTTCCAAAATACTCAAGGTACCCTAGAGCACTTTTTTACATATTTTTGCTTTTTTATGCGTTTATTCTATGTTGTGTGGCCTGGCTGTGTTTGAAATTAAGGATTTAATTTATTTCTGAATCAGGACATTCTGTTACAGACATGTCACTGCAGGGAAAATTTCAAAGTGGGACTATGTAATGCGCATTCTATTCTATCTTGCATTGTGCAAATATTTTTGTTTGCCAGTGTTGAATTGTCATTACGTTTTGTTT
Source organism: Aplidium turbinatum (assembly GCF_918807975.1). Taxonomy (NCBI): domain Eukaryota; kingdom Metazoa; phylum Chordata; class Ascidiacea; order Aplousobranchia; family Polyclinidae; genus Aplidium; species Aplidium turbinatum. The sequence goes on along the minus strand of NC_137480.1, from coordinate 14,820,942 downwards.
TTTTTACTTGACACTTGTGATTCACAAGTTATTCAATTCATAGGCGCCGACTTTTCAAAAAACCTTGGGGGGGGCGAGAAAGGTGATGGCGTCATAACCATAACGTTATTTTACTCAATTAAAATAGTCTTTGATTAAGCTTACCGTCTTGTTTATATTGACACCTAAGTCGCAAACCGAGTTTATTAGAACCGCTGCTTGAAACGATTAGTTTAACGATTAACGCATGTAGTTCACAGAGCTGCGATTTTTTCTTTCTTGTCGAACGACCAAAAATTCTGCGTTTGTTTGTCGAATAGTAGTATGACGTCACAAGAGTCAGATTATAAGCGTTTGGCCGCGAATTACTGCGTGATAGAGAATTTTTCCTTTGGCATCTCTTTAGTTTCGCTTAGTACGTTAATGGTTATGCACGTTAGGGTAATACATTTTTTCAAACCAACTATAATATAGTGTTTGTTTGGTGGGAAATGCACTCAAACAAACTATGTCAAAATATTTTTCACTTAAAATAATATTTTGAAGTTCCACACTTGCATTAACGATTCACCCGATATTGGCGATTTTATCAAAGGAACAACACAGTAACAGTATGAGTAATGTTATTGAATCTGTCCTGGTAAGAAACATAGACATGGGCTAATACATGCAAGGACGTCGGCAGAATTTTTTTTAGTTGGGGGGGGCGTTTTTGTATTTTCTTTTTGTAATTTTGACATTTTTTAGGGGGGCGCCACTTGAGTAAGCTACATAAGTAGAATTACTTTCGTTACTTTACACCTCTGGTCATGGCTAAGTGGAGAATTTGGGGCATTTTTTATTGGAATAGTGCGTTTCACAATCATATTGATTATTCAAATTCCAGGGGGGGGCCAAGGCCCTCCTTGCCCCCCTCCTGTCAACGCCCTTGAATACATACACTGTATTACTAAATAATATCAAACTCTCAAATAGTCCACAATTCACTAGTGTATCTGTATATTTTAAATATACAAAATATTACAAAAAAATCAAGTGTCCTACAGATATTCGAGACTGGTGGTCATGCAAGTAACATATCCTCTGATCGCTGTATCAATCTTTTTCAGTTTTTCGTCACTCATGTCATCATTGCTATCCTTGATTTTCTTTTCCTCCAAGCATTTCTTAACATTCCCAATCAGTCTTTCATTTGGCATTTGGTTATTTTTGAAACTTTGCCATATTCCTCCATCACCCAATGAAATACAAGGAGAACATTTACTGGTGATATCAAAAAAAGCTTTGAGGGGTCTAGCTGACCATACAAGTTTTCTTGTATCAACAGCTGGCACTGATATGTCTTTAATTTGATTTAAAGTGAGTGGTGGTTTTGTTGAATGGCAAGAGATGGCAACATTTTTAGGAGAAAGCCAAAGAACCGAATGGCGAATGAAGCAAGATTTCCCATATTTAACAATATCAGCATCCGATGCTCGCATTAAATCTCTTGCCAGAAGCATTAAGGCTGGCCCTTCAACCGCACTGGGTCTTTTAAAAATGGAACAAAACATTGGAGTGTAGACATCAACAATAAATTGGGAAATTTGGTTCAGAACAACATGTTGCGAGGAATTCAACTGAAATGGACAAAATGATAAAATGCGCAAATACCCATTTGCAGTTGTTAGCCATCTTGCATGTCCCACTGTCTCCTGCTTGTAAAATAAATATTTTTGGAAAGAACTTGGAACTTATCTGAATGTATTGCAGGGTCTGCTACTATTCGGCGAGTCCGATTCGGCGAGTCCGATTCGACTAGTCCGATTCGGCGAGTTCCCTATTCGGCGAGAGCCCTTTTCGGCGAGAGCCCTTTTCGGCGAGTGCCCTATTCGGCGAGTTTTTGAATATTTTGAAAGGAAATTATCGGGTACCGTAGCCTAATTATAATTGCCGTTTTTACATCGTTTTAACGTCGCTAAACGTTGAAATCGTGCAGAAAGGAATAAAAAGAAAATGTTTGAACTATTAAATTAAAATTCTTCATGTCAGTTTAGTTGTTTTTATTTCTGACCATCATATGAAAAACAATACACGTCAACATAGCAAAGGTAGAAGCGACAAAACGCGAACGTTTAAACGTGCTTGAATTCGTCATGTCAGTTCAGTTGTTTTTATTTCTGATCATGATATCAAAAACAATACACGTCAACATAGCAAAGGTGTAGAAAAAGGTAGAAGCGACAAAACGCGAACGTTAAAACGTGCTTGTGACCGAAGTAAGTTATTGAGTTGAAAGAAATTTGGCACGGTCGCAACACTTTCAGAAAAATTTAAGATATGAAGGGAAAATAAAACAAAGAAAATGTTACAAAAAAAAAAAAAAGATTATGTTTATGTCTATAAGTTAGTACTTTTGAATAGTTAAAATGATTAGTTTGGACCAACAAATGTGTGGCCTACAGCTTGGATTGAAAGGAAGTTATCGGGTACCGTAGCCTAGTTATCCCGACCAGCAAAAATTTGTTCCAAGAACACAGTTCATTTTTACATTGTAGTAACAGAATGAAAAGGCTAAACAAATGTGTGGCCTATCGTGTTAACGTCGCTGAACGTTGAAATCGTGTAGAAAAGGGAGCTTTTGCTGACTAGGATACTTTGAAACTGAGAAACATTCACAGAAGCCCTACGATTTGTTCCAAGAACCCATTTAGCATAACATTTCATTTGTACATTGATTCAACGTCTGAATACATTATCTTAAAAATGCAACGTATCGTAGGGCTTCTGTGAATGTTTCTCAGTTTCAACGTATCCTAAGCACCCTTTTCTACACGATTTCAACGTTTAGCGACGTTAAAACGATAGGCCACACACTTGGTTAGCCTTTTCATTCTGTTACTACAATGTAAAAATGAACTGTTAGGCTAACTGGGTTCTTGGAACAAATTTTTGCTGGTCGGGATAACTAGGCTACGGTAGCCTAACCGATAATTTCCTTTCAATCTAAGCTGTAGGAGTGTAGGTCACACAGTTGTTGATCCAAACTAATCATTTTAACCATAGGCGCCTAAGCCGTGGGGACCAGGCCCCCACGCATATTTCCGCGTGGGAGCAACTTTTTATGCGGCATTGATACATAAAACAATAGATGAACTAGCGATCGGCAGCAGGAAAACATTTTTAAATGCAAACCGCAACAGCTTCGCAGTAAATAGGCTAATCACTAGAACGAGTAGCGATGCTACAATCCCACCGCAGACAAAAAAATCTGTCATTTTTACGTTGATTTAACGTCTGCAGACGTTGAATCAATGTAAAAATGACTGATTTTGCTGCCTGTGACATAGCAAAAATCTACCATTTTGCGTCGATTCAATGTCATCAGATGTTGAATGCACTCAAAAACAACATAATTTGCTACGTTGACGCAGCGTGCGTTTAACTTAATGCGCTTGCAAACAGCCTCGCTGTCGCTTTCGAAAGTCGAAACCTCTGCAGAGAATTGTCGCGGCAGTGAATCGCTTGCTGTGAAAATGAATTTGAAGTCTCGGCCCGAGGTTACCACTAACCAACGTAACAAGGGCTGGTACAAACCGCACTGCCCGCAGTCGCACAAGCGGCATAATCAACACAACAACGGACTCGCGCAAACTGCATGGCGCACACACGTCCGTTGCCATGGAAACCCGATCAAAGGCGGGGAATATGCGCATCTTTTGTTTCATCTGCAACACGAAAACGGGCGTATTACAACGAATTGGAACTTGAAAGCTGGTCAGCCATAAGTTGCGATATTGTAGTGAAAAGGGAGCAATGTCAAGTCGAAAACTTAATCAAACGTCTCTCTGTAACTATTTTTCAAGGACTGTTTACGGATGTCAGCAACTTTTAAATTTATTAAAGGTGACGTGCTGTTGAATTGATGTAAACATGAATGATTTTGCTTTCAACAGGTATATTTTCAAGCATAATTATGATCAAGTTAGTATTTTCATTCCATTTACAGTATACCTTTTAGTAAACCTTTTCGTCTCTTGTTTCATGCTAATAAATCTAGTTCGTTGCTAAACTTTATGTTGTGCTTAGCTTAAAGAGTCGCAGTCCATCAACCGCTAGCCAACGCAGACGCATAGCATGTGTTTTGGTCGAGCTTTGTTTATAATAATTAACGGCAGGTCGAACGTAGCGATAACTCCGAGTGTGGCAATAAAAGCAATCCTAGTGTGACGACATAATTACGTCATCCATCTGCGTGACATTTCGCTGAATTTACGTTGCTGCTGATGAAACACGCTTTCGCCCCCACGGCCAAAAAAATAGTTAGGCGCCTATGATTTTAACTATTCAAAAGTACTAACTTATAGACATAAACATTATTTTTTTTCTAACATTTTCTTTGTTTTATTTTTCCTTCATATCTTAAATTTTTCTGAAGGTGATGCCACCTTGCCAAATTTCTTTCAACTCAATAACTTACTTCGGTCACAAGCACGTTTTAACGTTCGCGTTTTGTCGCTTCTACCTTTTTCTACACCTTTGCTATGTTGACGTGAATTGTTTTTGATATCATGATCAGAAATAAAAACAACTGAACTGACATGACGAATTCAAGCACGTTTTAACGTTCGCGTTTTGTCGCTTCTACCTTTGCTATGTTGACGTGTATTGTTTTTGATATGATGGTCAAAAATAAAAATAACTGAACTGACATGACGAATTGTAATTTAATAGTTCAAACATTTTCTTTTTATTCCTTTCTGCACGATTTCAACGTTTAGCGACGTTAAAACGATGTAAAAACGGCAATTGTAATTAGGCTACGGTACCCGATAATTTCCTTTTAAAAATTTCAAAAACTCGCCGAATAGGGCACTCGCCGAAAAAGGCTCTCGCCGAATAGGGAACTCGCCGAATCGGACTAGTCGAATCGGACTCGCCGAATCGGACTCGCCGAAACGGGCCATTCCGTGTATTGCAAGCCAATGCTATTAAAACTGCTTGATCACCTCGAATTGATTTCTTGCAAGCAGGTTTAGTGGACTCAGCATCCAAAAAGTCAGATAAAATCTGTTGACTTTTTGTAGTTGGTTTTAAATTGGGGATGGTCAAATTATTAGCTAGAAGATGATGTTTTGAAATTTGCGAAATAAAGTTAAAAAACGATCCATGCTGCAATAACTCCGGTGATGTTGTATCGCCATCAAGAGCTTTAATAACATCTCCCAAAAACAATTCGACAATATGAAATAAGCATTCCAATAACAGCACATCATGCTCATACTCTGTATTAACATGCTGTGAAATTCTTGCACAAATTCCACGCCTGTGAGTAGAGATGTTGTATCTGTCATAACACATACAATCTTCTTGAAAAAGCTGGGTTGGATCAACTCCTTTATTGCCAAAAAGCAAGCTTCCCCGGTAATGCTCTCATTTCTTAAAGTTTTAAGAGCTATGAAGATTTCTTCATCAGTGAAATTGGCCAAACATACTAGTCTTTCTCTGTTGAATATTCGCTTTCCATCAAAGCATAGCTGATAGTATACAGCATTAGTCATTTTTTCTTCTACTTCACCAAGCAACGTGTTCCTCAGTGCCAACTTATGCCGATAAACTGTAACATGGGATCGTTTTGCTTCTGGATGTCCAAATATTTCAGCAGCTGAGTTCAATAGTGATGATGATAAACGGTTTGAAGCCAGTTTTTTATCCGCCATAATACAGTTATCTGTGCTAACAACACTTAACCTTTTTGTACGCTTAGATGGCCTAGCCTCATCTTCTTCAACTTGGATTTCTGCACTTTCCATTTCATAATTATCATCACTATTTGACTCGGTTTCATCAATTGCTGAACTGCTTGCCTGTATTGATTGTTCATAAAGAATTCTACATGGTTCTGGTCTATTGTTTTTACAGCTGTATTTGCTAATTCTTCTCATATTAGCGTCAGTTTCCTGAATATCTAAACCACCAATCACTTGTATTCTCCTATTTCTCTGATCATTAAAAACCCTGCTTCTAGCACTGGAATGCGCCTTTCAAAATCACATTTGCATACTGTTTTCTTGTGCCATTGCTGTTCAACTGTTATTTTGCACTTACAGGAACTCACATCAAATAAGTTCTCAAGTTTACTCTGAAATGCAGCTACTTTCATTAAATATGCTGGGGAGTTTAGACGAGATAATGGCTGAGCTTGAAGTTTTTTCACCTGATCAAAAAGTTCTTTCGTCATTTGAGTTATATACACGATCAATGTTAACATGTGGCAGACCAGCTTTTCCCCACAACTGAATGATATTTTGTATTAACAATGTCTTTACTTCAACAAATGTAGGAATTTTTTCAGTATTTTGATCAAGCATTATTTTATTTCTTAACCAAAAGAAAGCTCTTGCCACGTCACCATTAGTAGGAAGTTGAAGCTGCGGTAACTCAGTTGGATAACCAACGCAATCCAAGATTTTAGTCCGATTTCTAGTGACGGGTGAAGATATCATTTCATATTTTAGGTTGCCAGATAAGTACACAACAACTTGATTTTATAAACTAATGTTTTTAGAGCCTATTTGCTGAAAAAAAAGTTAATACACATGAATAAATCCAAGAAATAGCAGGCATAAAAATCCTGCATTTTTTTGAATTTTTTAGATTTTATCCAATATTACCCATAGAGCGTGGAACCTCAAAATATAAATATTTTTAATTTATTTTTTGTGCTAACTAGTTTTTGTGCAAAAACCCATCAAATAAATGATATATTGAAACATTTTGCCCTAAGTTGTAAAAAAATGTAACACCCTAATGCACGTACCCGCATATTAACGCTACACGCTATTAACCGGAAATTTACCTGAATGATAAGTTCTAAAGTGACGTGGCAATGCTTCTCTTGATAGCTCCTTCAAACAGATCCGGCACTTCACTCGCTGTTTGCTGAACCTCGGAATGGCCCGTTTCGGCGAGTCCGATTCGGCGAGTCCGATTCGACTAGTCCGATTCGGTGAGTTCCCTATTCGGCGAGAGCCTTTTTCGGCGAGTGCCCTATTCGGCGAGTTTTTGAAATTTTTAAAAGGAAATTATCGGGTACCGTAGCCTAATTACAATTGCCGTTGTTACATCGTTTTAACGTCGCTAAACGTTGAAATCGTGCAGAAAGGAATAAAAAGAAAATGTTTGAACTATTAAATTAAAATTCTTCATGTCAGTTCAGTTGTTTTTATTTTTGACCATCATATCAAAAACAATACACGTCAACATAGCAAAGGTAGAAGCGACAAAACGCGAGCGTTAAAACGTGCTTGAATTCGTCATGTCAGTTCAGTTATTTTTATTTTTGACCATCATATCAAAAACAATACACGTCAACATAGCAAAGGTAGAAGCGACAAAACGCGAGCGTTAAAACGTGCTTGAATTCGTCATGTCAGTTCAGTTGTTTTTATTTCTGATCATGATATCAAAAACAATTCACGTCAACATAGCAAAGGTGTAGAAAAAGGTAGAAGCGACAAAACGCGAACGTTAAAACGTGCTTGTGACCGAAGTAAGTTACTGAGTTGAAAGAAATTTGGCAAGGTTGCATCACCTTCAGAAAAATTTAAGATATGAAGGAAAAATAAAACGAAGAAAATGTTACAAAAAAAATAATGTTTATGTCTATAAGTTAGTACTTTTGAATAGTTAAAATCATAGGCGCCTAACTATTTTTTTGGCCGTGGAGGCGAAAGCGTGTTTCATCAGCAGCAAGGTAATTTCAGCGAAATGCCACGCAGATGGATGACGTAATTATGTCGTCACACTAGGATTGCTTTTATTGCCACACTCGGAGTTATCGCTACGTTCGACCTACCGTTAATGATTATAAACAAAGCTCGACCAAAACACATGCTATGCGTCTGCGTTGGCTAGCGGTTGATGGACTGCGACTCTTTAAGCTAAGCACAACATAAAGTTTAGCAACGAACTAGATTTATTAGCATGAAACAAGAGACGAAAAGGTTTACTAAAAGGTATACTGTAAATGGAATGAAAATACTAACTTGATCATATGCTTGAAAATATACCTGTTGAAAGCAAAATCATTCATGTTTACATCAATTCAACAGCACGTCACCTTTAATAAATTTAAAAGTTGCTGACATCCGTAAACAGCCCTTGAAAAATAGTTACAGAGAGACGTTTGATTAAGTTTTCGACTTGACATTGCTCCCTTTTCACTACAATATCGCAACTTATGGCTGACCAGCTTTCAAGTTTCAATTCGCTGTAATATGCCCGTTTTCGTGTTGCAGATGAAACAAAAGATGCGCATATTCCCCGCCTTTGATCGGGTTTCTATGGCAACGGTCGTGTGTGCGCCATGCAGTTTGCGCGAGTCCGTTGTTGTGTTGATTATGCGCTTGTGCGACTGTGGGCAGTAAGGTTTGTACCAGCCCTTGTTACGTTGGTTAGTGGTAACCTCGGGCCGAGACTTCAAGTTCATTTTCACAGCAACCGATTCACTGCCGCGACAATTCTCTGCAGAGGTTTCGACTTTCGAAAGCGACAGCGAGGCTGTTTGCAAGCGCATTAAGTTAAACGCACGCTGCGTCAACGTAGCAAATTATGTTGTTTTTGGGTGCATTCAACATCTGATGACATTGAATCGACGCAAAATGGTAGATTTTTGCTATGTCACAGGCAGCAAAATCAGTCATTTTTACATTGATTCAACGTCTGCAGACGTTAAATCAACGTAAAAATGACAGATTTTTTTGTCTGGGGTGGGATTGTAGCATCGCTACTCGTTCTAGTGATTATTTACTGCGAAGCTGTTGCGGTTTGCATTTAAAAATGTTTTTCTGCTGCCGATCGCTAGTTCATCTATTGTTTTATGTATCAATGCCGCATAAAAAGTTGCTCCCACGCGGAAATATGCGTGGGGGCCTGGCCCCCACGGCTTAGGCGCCTATGGTTAAAATGATTAGTTTGGATCAACAAATGTGTGACCTACACTCCTACAGCTTCGATTGAAAGGAAATTATCGGGTGGGCTACCGTAGCCTAGTTATCCCGACCAGCAAAAAATTTGTTCCAAAAACCCAGTTAGCCTAACAGTTCATTTTTACATTGTAGTAATAGAATGAAAAGGCTAACCAAATGTGTGGCCTATCGTTTTAACGTCGCTAAACGTTGAAATCGTGTAGAAAAGGGTGCTTTTGCTGACTAGGATACGTTGAAACTGAGAAACATTCACAGAAGCCCTACGATACGTTGCATTTTTAAGATAATGTATTCAGACGTTGAATCAATGTACAAATGAAATGTTATGCTAAATGGGTTCTTGGAACAAATCGTAGGGCTTCCGTGAATGTTTCTCAGTTTCAAAGTATCCTAGTCAGCAAAAGCTCCCTTTTCTACACGATTTCAACGTTTAGCGACGTTAACACGATAGGCCACACATTTGTTTAGCTATTTCATTCTGTTACTACAATGTAAAAATGAACTGTGTTCTTGGAACAAATTTTTGCTGGTCGGGATAACTAGGCTACGGTACCCGATAATTTCCTTTCAATCCAAGCTGTAGGCCACACATTTGTTGGTCCAAACTAATCATTTTAACTATTCAAAAGTACTAACTTATAGACATAAACATGATCTATTTTATTTTTTTTTTTGGAACATTTTCTTTGTTTTGTTTTCCCTTCATATCTTAAATTTTTCTGAAAGTGTTGCGACCGTGCCAAATTTCTTTCAACTCAATAACTTACTTCGGTCACAAGCACGTTTTAACGTTCGCGTTTTGTCGCTTCTACCTTTTTCTACACCTTTGCTATGTTGACGTGTATTGTTTTTGATATCATGATCAGAAAGAAAAACAACTGAACTGACATGACGAATTCAAGCACGTTTTAACGTTCGCGTTTTGTCGCTTCTACCTTTGCTATGTTGACGTGTATTGTTTTTCATATGATGGTCAGAAATAAAAACAACTGAACTGACATGACGAATTTTAATTTAATAGTTCAAAAATTTTCTTTTTATTTCTTTCTGCACGATTTCAACGTTTAGCGACGTTAAAACGATGTAAAAACGGCAATTATAATTAAGCTACGGTACCCGATAATTTCCTTTCAAAAATTTCAAAAACTCGCCGAATAGGGCACTCGCCGAAAAGGGCTCTCGCCGAATAGGGAACTCGCCGAATCGGACTAGTCGAATCGGACTCGCCGAATCGGACTCGCCGAATAGTAGCAGACCCGCTGAACCTTAACCGCTTCTCGGTAAGACCGACCGAAGCTTAATATTTAATAGTTCAAACATTTTATTTTTATTCCTTTCTGCACGATTTCAAGGTTTAGCGACGTTAAAACGATGTAAAAACGGCAATTATAATTAGGCTACGGTACCCGATAATTTCATTTCAAAAACTTGCCAAATAGAGCACTCGCCGAAAAAGGCTCTCGCCGAATAGGGAACTCGCCGAATCAGACTAGCCGAATAGTAGCAGACCCGTTGAAAGTAGCATGTCTAGTTTAGCTGGTTTACTTAATATTGCCGTGAATAGTTAAAATGTGACTATTCCAGCAGCGTAAGTTACTCTACGCTCTACTTTGAAATTTCCATTCTGTATGATTTCCAAGCTGTATTCACGCAGTTGTTCGTTGTGTGTAAGTTTCAACTCGATAAAGTTTGCTAAAATCGATATCGTGTTTGAAGTCACAAAAAATCTAACAAACGTTTGGATAACTCGTGAAATGAGAATATTCAACATCGCATTCCCTTTTTCGCTACCACACGTTTTGACTTTGAAGTTGCTCCTCACGCGCGAGAAGATAAGCAGTGTCTGTGTGACTATGAGCGTGCATGCCGTGCGCATCTCAGTACTGTAGTAATTCACGTTCCAGAGAAAGCCATGCGATCAGCTGCTGTTTTTCGCTTTCGGCATTCTTTAAGTCCGTTTAAATGATCTAAATCTTTTGAGAAGTATTTAATCTTTGAAACACCACTTGTATTAGCCATTTTTGTTGCCCCTCAGCCATAAATTTACAGGGAGCGCCGGCCCCCCCGGAAGGCGCTTTTTTTTCAAACATATAGCAGTCTATTTTGCCCTGATATCATCAGGTCATTCTTTCTGAACATCTCATTAAGGATGAAACAACCTGTTGAGGTTTTTAAGATATAGTAGTCCCTGGTCTGCTACTATTCCGAGAATCCATTTTGGAGGAGATTCGGAGAAATCCCAGTTTGGAGAAAATCTTTTTTGTAGAATTCTAAAGTTCCACAATCCACAGGCAACGGTATCTGTTTATTGAAATGAGTTAGCTTATAATAGAGGTTAACCAAGTAAAGTGTCAGCGAAAAAGTCACTAAAAAAAACAGTTGTCCAATGGTGTTTCATGATTAACAGTGTATGTTAATTAAAAAACTCTCGGCCAAAAAAAATTAGTGGTCGTCAACGAAAAAGTCTCAACAAAAGTTTCAGCAAGAAAAAATAAACAGTTATCAAATGTCAAATGGCCTTCGAAACTATTGTGCAAGGAGGCCATGTTAGGCCGGCTTTCACAAGCCAACATTTTTCCATTCCGTTGATATTTGAAATGTTTTACTCTTCACTCTCATTCGCAATATTTTTACACTCAACAACACCAACAAGGCAAAGTATGAGCATCCCTGTTGACCTTTAAAAGCTCGAAGACTAGTTCTTCACTTACGTGGAAAGCGGTGCATTTAAATACAATTGCCTCAAACATAGGTATATATTACCAGTACTCTCTAAATCCTCTACAGCTTGTTTCACTCTAAAAGGGGGATCATCAGAAGTTCCTTATTCAAATAGAATTACTTATTCAAAAACACAAAACTAATTTTAACTAAACATAGCACTGGCTGCATGTTAGTATTGAATTACGTACTTGAGTGCCAGCATTACTTGGAAATGATTGCTAGTTTGTCTTTAAAAATTTCTTTTGGACCAGTGTTCTAGGTTAAGTAAATTGCCTAACCTTTTGCAAGGGTATGGAAACAAACGTAAACACAAAAACCATCTCCCTACAAATTCGCGAAAATTCTCCGAATCAATTTTCTGTGAAAAAGGCTGTCTTTGTCTTTGGAAGGATTTGATTTCTGCCAACTGTTGAATGGGAGTAATTCCTGGCTGGACCAAATTGGGCTTTATAAGCGGGGGACTACTGTAGTAGCAATTGCATTTGTTTTAACTTGCTTTGCTTGGCCTAATGCACTCTTTGTGTGTAGTGTTGGTAATCATAATATTTATTGTATATACTGTATATATAAAGTGTATGATTTGACATATACAAATAGAATTGTCAAACCATGCATAATTGCATACTTTTCATATTTCATGTCTTCAATTTTTTTCAAATTAGGTCTCATATTTGTGGTGGACAGCAATGATCGCGAACGAGTGTCTGAAGCTGCTGATGAATTAAAAAGAATGACTTCTGAAGACGAACTACGCAATGCTGCTGTTCTAGTTTTTGCCAACAAACAGGTGACCATCTTTTCCATTTGGTGGTATTGTGGTAACATTCTATAAATTGCTGAAGTTTTTACCAGGATGATTTCTTCCAGCTTCTCATAAAAAAAGTTAATGAATAAATGTTTGTGTTTTATGTGTACTTGCATAATGCATAAGTTGCATGTGCCTTATTTGCAGGATAAATGCGGGCATTAAAAGAATGCTATTGCTTTGCAGGATCTTCCAAATGCTCTATCTTGTCAAGAACTCACTGAAAAACTTAATTTGAATGGCATGCGAGGAAGGAGTTGGTATATCCAAGCAACATGTGCTACAACTGGAGATGGACTTTACGAAGGACTGGATTGGCTTTCTAACATACTGAAAAAATCAGGAAATAATTAAATGCTCATTTTGTTGTGTTTCTTGAACAGATGTCAGTACATCCATCCACATGTAACTAATTGACTTACACACACTCACAAAAACCAGTTTTGTGATTCCTAAATAGAATATTTGGAATGGTATAGAACTATAGATACACCTACTACAGTATGACTTTCGGTGTTTATATGATGTGTGATGTCAATGAACACAATTTTGTTTAGTAATTTTTATTGAAGTTTTAATTTTTTTGTAGCAGCATGTCGAGATAATTTTCTTGAATTTTTTCTATTAGAAGTCGAGATACTTTCGAGAAATTAAGATCAAAAGTGTTTAACCACAAAGTTTAGTACTGTACTTGACAATTGTAACGTGCCACCATGCTTGGATTGCCCCCAAAAAATAAAATTTGAATGAACTGACGGTTGTGCGACCATTGAGCATGCGGCTGTAAATATTGTTTGATAGACTTAAGTTTTACATATTACATAGCTAGTTAATCTGTAAATATTTGAACCCAATAAATCCATATATATTGTAAACAAAGTTATTTGTTTGAACCTTTGGAAAAGTTGACCATTTTTTTGTATAGTGTCTATTTTTTAAAGCTGCTTTTTGTTAAAACTTTTCAATGGTTAATTGAATCCATAGCAATTATTGAGTCCTTGTTGGTGCCAGAACAACTCAGTTCCGAAATACTTTTTTGTTGTGTGAAAATGCTCAAGATGTACGAGGTACGGCTTTCATTATTTTCTATGCGAGAGAAATTTGGAGACCAGTGATTGATGCCGACTAGTCATGCCAGTGCTGTCTTCCGCAATCTTCTTTCAGCTGTACATTTCTATACAGACCGAAAAGAATACTACAATTGTTCTAAAATAACTGTGCCAGGCCTATTCATGCTCCTTTTTTAAAAGGCGATTTAATTGTCATTACAGCTATTACAATAGATATTTATAATTCTATGGTAATTATTCATAATTTAATTTTTATCAGCTTTGCTTCCGCCATCAGTATTGTATGAAATTCACAATTCCATGCTTGGGATGTCTTTCATTTTATTGCTATACTTTTTGGTCACTACATAAATTCTAATAGTTGCGACTTGTGCATTAATTTTTCGCTCAGGTTTATCGTCAATGTGAAAAAACGTTCGGCGCTATTGGTTGGCTAATGGCTATGCAGTGTTCCAAATGTGAAGGAAACAAAAAGAAGAAGTCTCTTTTTTATAAGAATTTTTCTTTGTATAAACATTTACTGTATCAACTTATTTGTTTATCTTTCTGTGCTAATTTTTCGCTTGTGCTTGTGTGTGTGTGGACACATGTGACGTCATTGATGATTTCTAACATTTGAAAGATTTTTTAAAATCATTAACTTTGCCGTTTCTCGGTCCCTTTTACAGTAATTTCATCACCAGTTTGTTTTCCATAGTTTAGTATTTATATTGCGTATCTGCAGTTGTTGCTACGGTTCTTGGTGTAAGAAGTAATGTCAAGGGAATTTCCTATTTGCTCTGTAAGCTACAATATCAATTTCTCAGCCAGCAAATCAATCCTTTTTCTGAAGGTATTGAATCATTGAAAAGAAATTTGATTTTCAAATTCAAACACTTTTCCCAGAATTTTTGAGTGGTTTAGAAATACTTTTTATCACTATTGGATGTTCATCAGAACTATCATCGCTTCTAGCAATAGTTGCAACGTTCACCTGATAAATGCGAAGCTATGCGCAATATTGCGCATACTCGGGATAAAATACATGAAAAAGAAATTTCGAGATTGTACGTTGCATTGTAGTTAAAGGCAAGATAAAAATGTGATTTTCCGACTACTGCTTATAATTTAAGACAAAAATTGGACTTACCTTAAATATTAGGCAACAGCATCAGTCATGCAACAGTGAGATTGGGTGTTGGTGACTATTTTTTTTTAATTTTCTGTTACTATCCACATATTTATTTTTGTAATTATCGTTTAGTTTTTCATGTGATGCTAGCTCCATTGTAAAAATATTTTGTTGAAACAAATGTCTCCTGTGCGCTATGTTTCACATAATAGAAATGATTATATGAGGTTTGATGATCAATTTGCCAAATTGTTTCGTGTTTATGACCAGATTGTTTGAAATAAAAACAAACCGGTTTGTCCGCAACTTCGAACATTGTAAATATACGGTGTAATATGTCAACAAGTTTTTGTAAAGTTACGATTTGTTGTGTGAATCAATTATAATTATATTCTTATGTGTAGGTTATTAGGGAAATTGTTTATTTATTGTAACGAATTAAAATGGGAGCATTTGCATCTTTGTTTAAAGGCCTTTTTGGCAAAAAGGAAATGCGAATTTTGATGGTTGGATTGGATGCTGCTGGTAAAACAACAATCTTGTATAAATTAAAGCTTGGAGAAATCGTAACAACAATTCCCACTATTGGTGAGTTGCAAAGTTCGAGTGGTTATGATCAGGAAAAAATATGAACAAGTTGTTAATAATGTTCTATTCATGGTAATACTCTTGTGTTTTATTAGAATTAGACAATGCTGTGTGCAATGCAATTATGCGTTGCTCAGTGCTATCTGCTGTAGACAGTTATTCCCGTGTACATTTTTTCGTATTTGTTTACAGGGTTTAATGTCGAAACTGTTGAATACAAAAACATCAGCTTCACTGTGTGGGATGTTGGCGGTCAAGACAAGATTCGGCCGTTGTGGAGACATTATTATCAGAACACTCAAGGTATGACGTTGCAAACGAGAAACCACTTACTTATACTGTAGTTTGCTGTTCTTTCCAGTGCTTACCACTTCTGATAAAAGTTTATACAAATGAGATCATCCCATTCTAAAAGAACAAGTGTAGCACTGTGGCATGTAGTATTACCCAGCTGTCGCCACTTAGAATAGTTTTTCATGATTAATGATAAAATTTTTGCCTTTTTGTGGCCCTGACTCGTCACCCTTGTTTTTGCTGATTGCATTACCAGCACCTTTGTACTCTTCTTCATTGTTGTGAACGATATGCCTTTATTGCCAAACGGTAGGCCTAGTACTTTTGAGTTAGCATGGCCGCAGTTTTAAGCTGTATAAAGTTATTGTAATGCAGTGAGGCTGATCTTGTTCACGACAATAATGAAACTATGTGTTGGCTTGGCCATGTATTGGGGTAGGATAAACAACTCGTTTTTGTTACCAATGATGGATGATAGACTGTCAGTACAAATTTATATGTTTTTTGAAAAGCATTTGGCGGTCGAACAACTTATTAAACGAAGACTATGTGACCGCAAGTTGAGAGGGCTGCTACGTTATTCGAAAGGCGTGTGCTCAACATCTATCAAGAGTGTACGTTTTTGGCTTTAGCAAGACACTTAATACCACGATTAATTCCTTGCCTTCCCTTTTCACCTATTTGGCATTGCGTTTTGCTGCAGCTAACTATCTACCCAGCTACGCTTCACTTAAAAATAATTATAACCTGGTGTCAAAGTGGCAATAGACAATTGTTCACACGACAAAGTAAACTGAAGGCGCAATGATTTGACTACAAAGTTAGAAACATCAATCTAGAACACGCCATGAAGTGACAACCCTGAAATGTTAACCTATGCAAAATTGCAAATGGGCTACAGAATCCCCATTTCAGAAAAATCTCATCGCTGTTGAACTTTTTCCTCTGCAAATCTTTTCGCTTAAAATCAAACTCGTATGTTTACAGAATAATAAATCTTTTCCAACGAAAACTCTAAAAGATTTGCTTTAAACATTGAGCCTATTAAAGTCTTGATGGCTGGTGTGGAGGCTACACCGGTATGGTTAGCGAAACACAATGCTCACTGTTCTACAAAGAGAAGTCAAGTAGTGCTGACGCCAGGAAGATCGGTCCTTCTCGACAAAACCTATTAAAATTGGCCATTTTTAAATATTGGGCTGTCCTGCCTGACTTTTCTATCCCTTCGTTCTTTCTCACTAACTTGGAGAGTAGGTCAAAAACAGTCCTAACTTTATGAGCTAAGAACGTTATCTTAACCAATATGGAATACATTTTGAAGACCTTTTTCATCCACGCAAGGCTCATTTGTGTAACAGATCTGCCAGATTCTCATTGAGATGCTGGCTAGTGCTGATGTCAGAGCTTAGTTGACAGTTTGTGTGAAGGAGGAATTTTTGAATACAATGTTAAGTTTACCTTGAGATTCTGATGGGTCTGTATTAGAAATTCCCTGCAAGCGTAAGTACACATATTGTATAGTGTGTAGCAAGAAAAAAAGTTTTTTTACCAGAGCTTTTTTGTCACCTTACAAAATCGTTTCGCGATGTGTTATAACTCGTATGGATTGGTACATACAGTATCTTATTTTAAAAGGTTTTGTGGCACTTAAGTATAACTTGAGAACTCTTGCAGGTTTAATCTTTGTGGTCGATAGCAACGATGGGGAACGTGTTGTGGAAGCTCGAGAAGAATTGAATCGAATGTTAAATGAAGATGAACTCAGAGATGCTGTGTTGCTGGTATTTGCAAACAAGCAGGTTAGTACAAATGAACAGCACTGGAATGGCATTTCTGCTGTCACCACAAAAGCCATGCCGCTCGTAAACAAACTTTGAGGTAACTATAACTTAAAACTTTTCAGGATCTCCCCAACGCATTGCCTGTCGCCGAACTCCAAGAAAAGTTGGGTTTACAAAGTCTCCGTACCAGAGCTTGGTACATGCAATCGACCTGCGCTACCAGTGGTGATGGACTGTATGAAGGACTCGACTGGCTTTCAAATAAATTGAAAAATAGTAAATAGGTGCAATAAGCTGCATGTATCGGTTTTTCACCGGTGGTATTTTTCATACCTGACTTGTGGTTACTGGTCCTTTCGTGTAGGCTAAACGAATTCGTATTTTTTTCTTTAAATACATTGAAGTATTTCCAGTTGATAACATTGTTACTTTGTCATATTTGTCTTTTACAAGCTAAACATAGAATACAGGTGGCAAATTGCTAGCCTCTTGCTGCTCTTTCGAGCTTTGTACGTGGCTCTGTGTATACTTCAGTGCACACAACTATATTCTATACTCCGGGAACATCATCATGGTGCCAATGATACTACGTTTGAACATTTTCTTCATCGTTGCTCGCTGTAAGAAGATTTTCTTTGATTTGCCTGTATAATGCCAGAACTTCACAAAACTGTTTAATCCCATTTCATGCCCTTCAAAGTACCGCGATGGGTACCGGCTACTGTTTCAAGCACAAACGCAACTGGCGTTTTCAGAAGTTACAAGAAAACTTATGGAAATCGTGAACCTGTTGGTTTGATTTGAAAATTATTTTAACAAAAATTGAAAGAAGCTTGAGGTAGCTTACATTACACTATTAGTGATCTAAAGTAGACGGATTTTGAAGTATTGGACCATCTCTAATAAACCACTCCCAAATACCTCAATATACTTTTTGTCGGGACTATGTGACGTAATTTTTGGTTTGTGAATTGTCAAGGTGTGTAAATATACACATCTATTAGCTTTGTTTTGTATTGCGACTCTTGAATATTGGAGATTTATTTCATGCTGCTCCAATGTGAAGCAAATTTGACCGCCTTTGATATAGACGATAAACCTCCAAGCCTATCAAACTTTTAGTTGGATGACAGATAGATTTTTATCCAGCAAAGCGGGTTGGTGCAACGTTCCAGTTTTAATCATAAAACTCATTAATTTGGTGGCTGGGTTACTGATTTGTTAAGAGGCACCATCCGTTCATGTAAGCTGAATAATGTAAAGAAATATACCATTTCTCTGGTTAATCCCTATGTGTTGTCAGACAGCACCGTCGATGAAGTGCAGGTAAAAGAAAATTGAATTACGCCGGATCATTTGCACTTGTTTCGATGTAACAATAGCTTTTTTTGCGTTGTACCATGTGTGTGTACTCTTAACAGCAATTTTATCGCTTTTATGTTGAAGACTGAACACATCGTATGGTGTCATGGTTCTTACGCGTGTTCGATGATGATAAACTTCGGTTACAGCGGTGCAGACAGTTTGTAAATTTTCTTTTGGGTGAGTAAATGTCACTTGATCGAATTGAAATCATCGTTTGCAGCTGAATTCGATCACTCACTTTTTGGTTATACATTTTTATAATGTCCGAGGTTGTAGCTTGGAAAGACTACATTTTTGCAACGGACTGTTAGTTTTCCGCTTGTGCAAATTATATTTCCACGATACCGTACGCATTGTTTTCATCTATTGCTTAGTTTATGTGCTATTAAATGAACAGCTTTTACACATGTCTTACAACTCGTTCAAGTCTACAACCTTGTTAATTAATGCTCAAGATCCATATACCTCAGTGATACGCTGACCACAACTTCACTCAAATTTGGATACGCCCACGACTGAGCTATTGCAGTCTAGTCCAAATCCTTACAGTCAAAAGAAGAAACACTAACTGATGATCTATTAGGACTGAACGGTTACTTTAAACTATGATACCTGCCTATGAACATCGCCAAAACAGTTCAGCTCTTTTTCACAACAACAACCACCTTTCAGAACTGATACTAGCCTTATCATTGAAACAGAAGTAGCCTAACAGCACTGCCAAATGAAAAAATATCCCGGAATTACACTTAACAAGGAGCTTAACTTTCAAAAAACATTGCAGGTAAACTCAAAAGAAGAAACTTGTTATTCCAAAAAACAAGGTAGGCTACCGTCTTAAAACGAAAAAGCATAGTGTAGCAAAAACAGAGTTGAGAAAAAACCCGGGCTTTTTTGTGTTTGGGAACGTTCAAATATTACGTAACGCCTTCGAGGGGGAGGGGGGGGGTTTATGTAAAGCGTTACGTTAGCGTCACATCGGGGGGGAGGGGGTTCAAGCAAAACGTTACGTAATGCTTTCGAGTACGAAATGGTAGTTTTTTGTGCTGAATTCGTAGTGAAAAAGCGTTACATGGGGGAGGGGGGGATTGAAAAAAGCGTTACGTTGGCGTTACATGGGGAGGGGGGGTCAAAAATTCGGAAAAAAGGCGTTACGTAATATTTGAACGTTCCCTTTTTTAAAACTATTTGAAAAAGGTAGTCTCTGGGGGGTTGCTCACTCAAAAAGAAGGTGGACAACTGGAGGGTCATAGTGTTATGACAAAATTTGGTGCAACTACAGCTTGAAGTCTACCGCCATATGTCGCATACCCAGGTGCAGCGTGTTTGTCCTGTCTACGAGTGTACAAAGTGTGTATTGTCAAAATAAATGTTTGAAAATATGTGATATCATCGGTGAGGGAAAGCAAGGAAAGCAGTGCTTACCTTAGCAAAAACTATGCAAAATATAATGACTGAATTCTAGGTTTTACTTATTATTTTTATCACGTCTATTTTAACTTGAAAATTACTGTATTCGTGACTAGAATTACTCGTAACGCTTGTGAGTAGTCTAAGTCCTCACCAAACCGCATGTCTTGCCTATAAATGCCAATTGACGCAAACGCTTCTGTCAGAAACAATCACTGAGGCTCCAGGTAAGTAACTATCAAACTTGCTTTCCCAGATTCAAAAATGTCAAAAAACGCCTTCGTTTCATCCAATCCTCACCCGTTTTGCAAAACGTCACTAGCTGCTTAGCCAATCAGATGTGTTATGGTAGGTTAGTTGTGCTTTCCCAGTGACGTCAATGCGTACATTCGCTAGAGCGACTAGACTAACTCGTCAGAATGGTCTCTCGTCACGGTACACGCACAGCATCATAATGCCAAAAAGCTTGTTGCTGTTTTTTGATGTCTCCTCGCCAGTCGCCATGTACTTTAGCCTACTGTACTAGCTTTCATAGCCATGCCTTTGCCCTTTTTACAGCGTGGATATAACGTTACTTCGCCAATGAACGTTCAGGTGCGGATGCAATATTTAGTTTGTTAAGCTTCTATACCCAGGAGGCAAACTTATCCAGCTTTTTGTACAAATTGCTTGCGGTTGTAATGTTTAGGCCTAAGTGTTAGTTTTTGTAGTGTAGGCTTAACTGAATATCTGAGAATGAACATTCATGACGAATTAAACATTTAGACAACTATTATTCCATGTCTAACACAGGATTTTGGTCCTGCAACGTTAAAATTAAGATTGTTTATGACTTCTAAACAATAAATGGATGTATGATCACGACATAGGCGAAGCACAATTTGACAGATTTTTATTTTTGATTTGTTTTGGAAATGCTCTCAGAGCGCACCAAATTGGAAGTGTTTTTCAAAAATTTTTGGGGGACGCCCCCCAGACCCCCCGCTGGAAGTGTTGCCTTCGGCAACACGCCTTCGGGCTTCGCCCGACGGTTACGCCCTTTGTGCCTACTACCTTGCTGCAGCATATTTCCAAGTTGCTTTCCCAACGGTTTAAGCCACCGAACGTCATTGGATATCATGCTGATGTAATGCTATACTAGTCATAATAATGCAGCAACAGATTTCACGCTACAGTGGTAGCAGTTGTTATTGCTAACCTCACACTGCTGTAGCAAGGTTCTGTCGATGTTCTAGCATCCTAAACCTCGCGCAAAATATAGCATTTCATTTGTTAAAAATGAATTTGCGTAAAAGCAAACAAAACTTTTTGCAGTTCTGCCAATTTTTAAACTTTGCAGTGACCCTCCAGCTGTCCATATCGCAAAAAAATCAATAAAGCAAGTCGTCCAGTAGTTTCACGCTTATGTCACTTCAGTGCCGGTCTTTGGGGTGTGCAAACCGTGCGATCGCACAGGGCCCGCAAATTAGGGGCCCGCAATTTACTCAGAAAATGCAGTAATTTTGTCATTTTCAATGGAAAAATTCAAAAAGTGAATTCAACAAAAGAATTAGCTACAAGAAAACATAAAGACTCAACGGGTGAAACCTATTTCGTCCCCAGAGCATTTCGTACCTTGCAAAGATTGAGAAAAAAACAATAGAGCCGAAGTCGCTGATCGGAGTTGCCGCAAACATTTCAAAATTTTTCTCGATCTTTTCAGGGGACAAAATAGGTCGAAATTTGATTTTGTTAGACGATTTTAGGGTACGGTACTAAATCGGGGTACAAAGTTTTCAGGGAACGACATAAGTTGCATCCAGACTCAACATATAAACATAGCTTTATTTCCGAAAAATGCCAAAGAAAGCATGATCTTATCCTTTTGCTATGCCACCGGACAGCACCATTTTACAGTAATATTCATACCCAAATTTTTGTTGAACATGCCCTCAGAATGCCCCAAATTTAAAGAAATTTTAAAAAAATTTCTGGGGGATGCCCCCCACACCCCCGTCGCTGAGTGTCGCCCGCCGACTGTCAAACCACTCCCTCCCCTTTCAAAATACTTAGTTACGCTACTGAATTGGATCATTGTCATTTGGGCCTGCAAGGCATATTCCGCACAGGGCCCGAAATACCCTAAGACCGGCACTGGTCACTTCAAAATGAATTTCGGAGTTGGAGCCGGAGTGAATACTTTCGAAGCTGGAGTAAAAAAAAAGTGACTTCGTTCACTTCTGCTAGGCATGTGGTGAATGCAAAAGTTGATGAAGAAAGGTTATTGGTCAGATGATTAATTTGATTATATTTTAACAACAAGAATTTATGTTTGAGCCTTAGAGAGCTTGACTTGTTGTACCAGATGCATATAACACTCAGTAATGTTAAGGGATTTAACAATTTTTGTTAAACACACAATAAAACAAGAAAAAACTACTAAATGCAACGTTTTCGACATCACATATAGTGTCCTCATCAGGAATAATATATAGGCTACATCTAAGAGAAATGAATTTGAAAATTTTACATTCAAGCTGTACAAGCGACACCTTTCAACAGCACCATCAACAACGGACACACGAATTCAATGCAAGACACACAAATTGGCGAGGGACAAATCACATGATATGCACAACTCAAAACACTAAATAATAGTTTTATTGCAGCCTGATACCAGTGGCGGATTCAGAACGTAATTTGTGGGTGGGCCTAGGAAATATCTTGGTGGGCCTTCACCAATAATGCCAACAATGCTTGTTGTACCTGTGCTGCTCACTCTACTTGGGGCAATCAGTTAGCACAAAAAATCGTAATCAACTTATTTTTTAACAACAAACAAAAAATCGTTAATAGTTCTATCAGAAAAGAAGCTGTAATAGCATTTAAAAAGCGGCAAAAAACGAAAGACTTATAAATGTGAGATTATGTCAACCATGCATAGATAATGATTTGTGAAAGTGGCGAAAAGCGTATTACACAAGAATGCAACCTCCTGACTTGGAATGAGCAGAACTAAAAACATTCAATCATTAACAAGTGTTGTCTGTTCTAAAAAGAGATGCTTTAATATCCTTTTTGGCCATTGAGTGTCATTCTATATGTCAGTGTTCATTTGATTGCGAAATCATCGTTTGTGCTTTTGATGTTTTGGTCTACAAACATGTATCGAAAAATTAACAATGTAGGATTTTTGGATAAACATTATGAAAACTGATTGGCTTGGTCGTTTGTGGCATTTTCCATCCTATCACGACAAAGAGAGGGAGGGACAATATTTAGAACTTGTACTTGAAAGTGTTATCCAAGGACATAACAACTTTGGTGCGAGTTGAACCAAGATCTTTGAATTGTTATATCATTGAAGCAATATTGCACATTTTTTTGTTGTGGAAATATTCAGCAAATGCCTCCCTCAACAAATCTTAACGTATGAAGGGTTATAAAACACATGTTTGTTTGGAAAGCGAAATGCATCAATCAGCCTCTTAATTTTTGCCCTTAAAATGCGACATATTAGGCCGTATCTTAAGTAGGCTGATTGGCAGAGCAAATATTTTCCATTGTTAAAGAGATACTAAAAAAAAAACTTGACTTGGCGATTTTCCACGTTCTTTGTGTTTAACATGCTTCCATAAAACGATTTTCAATAAAATTTTGCCCCATTGCGGTCTGATCAGCATTCCGCGCGTGCTTTTGTCAGAGCTTTCAAAACGGGAATGGGCGTGAGCAGCGAAGCGTGCGACTGTACAGTCTACGTCACTATAGACTAGCAATCAGCTGATCGCGCAAAAGTTGTTACTGGGGGCGATTTAACTGTAGGCTATGTAATGTATGTACAGTACGTCAAAACATCAGATTTTAACATCAAAACATCAGACAGTTTGCTCAAAACATCAGATCTGATGTTAAAACATCAGATGTGGTTTTGTTATTGCTGTCGATAGTGACGTATTCTCGAGCAGTGTTTCCACTTTTTGGTCATTTTGAAAAAAATGAAAAATAAATGAAAGATTGGACTTTGGGCCTTGCCAGTGCCATTGAAAACAAATTTTATTCGGTAATTTTTTTTGGAATGTGTTCTTGAATGTTCAGTTTACGCATTTTCATGCTTAATTCTCGTTTGAAAATTTTATTTAGTAGGCCTTCAAAATGTTGTTACCAGGGAATTATTTCATCCACTATAGTTGCCGCTGAACGCAAGGCCGGATTTAGCTGATGGGAGACCCGGGTAACTTTTAGATTGGGGGGCCCCCGTGCAAAAAATGTTTTCACGCCGTCGGCGCGAAAAACCACCTCTACGTCTACAGTAGCATTAATTCAGCACTGCACAGCATTTTGCAGAAACTTCAAAGGCTGAAAGAAAAAAATAATAATACTGTAACACAAAATCGCATTTTTTTCTACGTCGGGAGGCCCTTCAAAAGGGGGGCCTGAGGCACCTGCACCCTTTGTCCTCCCTAAATCCGGGCCTGGCTGAATGAAGAGCAGTCCTGAAAAATGCCTAGTCAAATCAGCGCCGCGTGATCTTGAGACGGGCTCTTAACTGCTGAGCTAACGTGGGTAAGAGTTATCCACTTGTCAAAATTGACATCATCAGACATTTTCATCATCGGACACCATCAGTTTTTTCCTATACTTTGTACAAAAAAAAGTTGTCCAAATGGTCTCAATCCCAATGGGTGGGCATGGTAAAATTTCAGTAAGTTTCCGTACGGTAGTTATTTTATTTTCTAGTAGCCTAAACTTGTGATAGATGTAAGTGTAAGAAACAATAAACAACTTTAAGACAAACATATTTTCAGTGATGTACGCGCATACAAAAAATATTGACGCCGTCAGCGCAAACGTTCGAAAAACCATACGCCGTATGCGTCAACGTAACTTGTAACAAAAGTTGGTGGCGTCAGCGTCAGCGCATACACTAGCGCAAACTAATTTTGTTTGCTTGGTGCCAAACATTCACACGGTATAAACCACTCCAAACAAACAAGTTTTATTTTAAAATTCCACGAAGAAACCAGGGAGAAACACAAGCATCTGAAAGTGTTTATCTGACATTTTGCTGTATTTTGGTTCCAATATGTCTTTCACCATGTCTTTGCCCATTGAAAACATTCTTTCAACTGCAGCCCTGGAAGGTATTGGTGTGTTGTAGGGATTGTATATCATAGGGATGCGAAACTTCATCCGCTTTTGGCTTATTCGCTACACTAGAAGGGTTACGTTTTTTTGTAATTTATAAAATATTTTACTTTTTATGGGTTATATAAGAAGAGTGAAGTTGGTTTTAAAGTAATTTAAGGTTTTTAGTTAAAAGCAAGCCAGCAGTAAAGCGTAAAAAAAATGTCAAATTGGCAATTGACCCTTCTAATGTTGAAGGAACAACGGAGTTGCGCGTCCCGTAATGTACCGTCCCTAGGTGTGTTGTAGCGAAAAAAATACATTAAAAAGTATGCGTTGACGCTATGCGCTAAAAAACCTCGAAAACTTTACGTCGTAGCCTCAAGTGCAAACTATCCAAAAAAATGTGGCCGCAAGCGTTAGCGTAAACAAAAATTCTACGCGGCGTAGAATTATACGTACATCTCTGCATATTTTGCAAAAAATAAATTAAATTTTCTCCGATTGGTCCCACACTTCTTCCACTGTATCTGAAATTGATAAAACTTTTATTGGCAACTCTTGCGGTCCCACGAATTACCCATAAGTACCCATAAGCACCATAAGTACCCATAAGCCCCATAAGTCGCGTCGAATTACCCATAAGTACCCATAAGTCGCGTCGAATTACCCATAAGCCCCATAAGTCGCGTCGAATTACCCATAAGCCCCATAAGTCGCGTCGAATTACCCATAAGCCCCATAAGTCGCGTCGAATTACCCATAGGCACCATAAGTAGCATTGAATTACCTAGAAGTAACGTCGAATTACCCATAAGCTTGTATAGTGTAGAGTGTAGTCTATAGCCGTCTAGAAGACTAGTAGTCGGCTGCATAGCCGAGTGGTGAGGAGCACTGGCTGGGCGTTCCAAAATATAGTTCGACCTCTGGTTCGACACCGCTCAAGAGCAGGACACTTGAAGGCATGCCTAAAGGTGGACACAAAGATTGGCTTCGTTGCCTTCCCGTCCGCTTATGTGTAATCTGCAGTTTGCTGCAGCAGATGGAGTGTTCTGTCCGATAAAACACCTTAACATTGGACAATTTTCCCTATGAACCAGGTGACTGCAGCATAGCAATCGTTCTCGCACTCAGCCAGAGACTTCATTCTTGCTTTAAACTTGATAATTAAAGAAAAAAAAGAATAATGGCAAGGGTGGGAATCAAACCCGTGTCACCAAATTCAATAGCCCTTTGGCTAAATCGCTAAACCACTCTGCCACGCAAGCGCTCGTGAAACCTTCGCTTAATTTGGTTTATATGGGTAATGTTTCGAGAACGCTCACAATATTATCAGTTTGGTTTGTTTTTATTTCTGACCATCACAACGAAAAAACAATATACGACAAACTTAGCACAGATCTATAAAAGGTAGAAGCGACAAAACGCGGACGTTATTACGTGCACGATACCAAAGCAGGACAATCAGTTTAACCCTATTTCCTGTGGGGGGGGGGTCGGTGGGGACTTGCTCCTTTGCAAAGCAATATCATTAAAGAACTACGCGATCCACAGCTTTAAATTTTCTTGACTTTTCCTAAAAATTATTCAAGTATTTATTCCGCTTTAAATGACGTTGCTATTGTCTATAGTTTTAGAGATATGGCATGATTTTCATAACATACTCTGATATTTTAGCTAGCTACTAGCTAGCCCTTTTGTTTTCAAATTATACGGATTAATAGGATTACTGAGCGCCGCCGTGCGTGGAACTGCGACGCAGATATCTCATGAGTTGGCTTTGTTGTAAAGCATTCAACCATAATGAGTCTGCCTTTTGTTTGCAAACTCGAGTTTTGAGTTGCTTTGATTAATCTTTTAAATACATCTGAGTTGCTTTGAAATTATCAGAGAGCATCCGATAAGCTATACTGAAAAAATGTAATTTTACGTTGTTTTCTATGGCAAATACATTTTGTTTCTAACTTATAACAAGAAGCAGTAGGAAAATTCTTGCCAAAACTCTGTTTATCTCATAAAACAAACAGACTGATGTGGTAAGTTTCTTGATTTCTTGTCGGAAAGCAAGGAGTGCGTTCTTGACCCGCCAATAAACTTTTCCATGTACCTGTACACTTATATTCACATGAATGTTGTGAAAATGTTTTATGAAAACGAGAGATTGATGGATATTGAAAAGAACTTGACACAGACTATCTAAACTGCTTGGCTTTTGTGGAAAAACACGCGCAGCTAAATTATTGTGCTTTGACAAGCATTGTGCATATTGTATCATCACTGAATCTTTACCTAAATGGTAATTTTGCAGTTGCTTGAGAGATTACAAAATTATTTTTTTATACGAGGATTGAAAAGTTTTGATATATCTCAGCAGAAACACTATTAGGACCAACTCAATAATTTCAAACTTTTCATTCAAATGTTGGTCTTCAAAAGCTTATTTTCACAAAACGGTATAGGCCTACATCTTTTTCTCCATAAATTTAGACGTTTGTGTCATTTGGAGCAAAGTTGTTTGTTGGGTTGAAAGAATCTGAAATCAATGCCTCGTTTGTGTAACGTATCGTAACGTAATCTATCAGTCAGCGCTTTTGTGCCTTTTTGTTTTCGAATACATTTCCGTGACAAAAGATTGGCTTTTGTAATAACGCCATCAACCATAGAGTTGTATTCTCTGACTGCATCTCAAACGCTATGCCATACCCAGCAATTTTTCTAAAGCATTGTTACACAAAATGCATATCTGACAAAAGAAGGGAAATATGTTGAATTGAATTATATTTTATACGGATCGTTTTCCTTGTCCTTGAAAAAAAGAAAGAACGATTTTTACCGTTTGGCATAAAAATATGTATATTGAGGTTCACCTTGGTTTGCATAATGAAAATCACCCCAAAGAATTGCTTGAAGTGATTTTTGCAGCTATTTGATCCTTCGCGATGTTATCAATTATAGTTTCTATCAGATGAAACCTGTTCAAACTATTTTTTTAAAACTATGGTTCATTCAAGAATATAATACTTTGTAAATATAGCTTACTTCATTTTTGCGTTTTTACTTCAATTTTTTCACAAGCAAGACTTTACACAAAACAAGTTATTTGCAACGTGAGTTGATTGACCATAGTAGCCTAAATGGACCAAAATGCTGTGGCCAAAACTTGATTACTTTTTATCAAAATGTTTGCACATTGGAAACAGCAATCATTTTGTTTCAAATCAGCAAATCACTTTTTGTCATTGGTTCAACGTCTGCAGACGTCTAATCTAATATACGACAAAATTGGTTTTCTGGGTCTTCGGTTCGGAAAAACATCATTATGATGTATTGTGACGTGGTCTATCAGCCAGCAGTAGTTTATGCGTCTTTTGTTTTTGGATGTGTGTCAATTACAAAAGATGGTTTTTGCAGTAACGCCATCAACCGCAAACTGCATCTAAAATGCTATTTCAAAATTTGAACAGAAAGAAATCTTCTAATGCGTAATAAATAACTTGACACAAAATGTATGTCCAACAAATCAGAAAAAAAATGTAGAAAACGTTATTTTGCAAATCTAGTTAACAACATGAAAAAAAACACTTCAATCATATTGACACAAACGTACATTTTTAAAATATCAATAACCTTCAATTTTGCCCAAGGAAAAAGTCAACACTTTAGTGATTTTTTGTTTTTTTACGACAATAGCACTCGGCCTGAAAAATAATTTTTTTCTATTTTTCGTATCGTTATGCCACGACTTTGAGTTTGTCACGCAGAACGGGAGTTCCATTTGGCAAACGACCTGTTCTATAGCCTACCAACACGATTTGACTAAACGATTATTATCACTACATTTTGTCACAACTGTTTGCAAAATTGTTTCATTCAAAGTGATCATTGTTGGTAAGTATTGAAACATTTCACTTTGGAATGCATCGTGACATAGTTTATCAGTAAGGAGTTTTAGACGCTCTTTGTTTTTGGAGTGCATGATGGCCTAAAATGGAACAAGCTCCTATCGAAACAAGTCACTACCTTTGGATAGGTTGTTGTTCAAATACCACGTGACACCACAGGCTACCTTACTTTTCTGTATTCAACCGCTACCCAGACAGCAAATCAGACACTTTTTACATCGTTTGCCAATAATGTTAAAAACGAATAAATAGCTTCCTGAGATGTGCTGTGAAATACAAAGTGTTTCTTGATCATGCATAACCAAATTCGAAAGTGTGAATGTGAAAAAAAATTTGCTTGATTTAGTTCCAATATCAAGTAATGACAGTACGTTTGAAAAAGTGTAGACTATAAACATGTGACTCAAAAAGAACTTGAAATAGTTTTTTTGTGGTGATTTTGTCTCATTCTCTGCAAATGTTGAAACAAAGCAAATTTTTTTTACAATGCCTCCGGCAAAACAACAAGCAAACGCGAGTCGGACGCCAATTACGATTTCATTGAAGCGTGGACGACGTCTCCGCGTAAGAGATTAAAATCTACACAATGGAATTAACCCGTCACACTCAATTATAAGTTAATTACGAAGCAATTTCTCAAGTCAAATAAAAAAATATGACCAACCATCAAATTATTTGATGTTTCAAGTTGCGCTGTTGAACAAATTGCAAAAGAGTTTCGATGTTATGTTGTCAGATAAATTATCTACACCATGTGAAAATTTGATTGATCTATCTTGCGTAGTTTTTGAGTTACACGAGCTCAAAGTGATAGTGTCGAACCGACCCCCCCGTCCGCAAGTCAACTGGCCAAGATACGTCACAGGATAAAGGGTTAACATGACACGGTCGCAACAGCAACCTGCAGATTACATATATGCTGACATGAGGCGTAAGTAATTCCACGTTGCTTATGGGTAATTCGACGCGACTTATGGGGCATTTGGGTAATTCGACGCGACTTATGGGGCTTATGGGTAATTCGACGCCACTTATGGGGCTTATGGGTAATTCAACTCCCGTCGAATTACCCATAAGCCCCATAATTACCCATAAGTCGCGTCGAATTACCCATAAGCAACGTGGAACTACTTAATACTTACGCCTTCATGTCAGCCTATATGTAACCTGCAGGTCGCTGTTGCGACTTGCGACCGTGTCATTTTAAACTGATAGTCCTGCTTTGGTATCATGCACGTTATAACGTCCACGTTTTGTCTATTCTACCTTTTATAGACCTCTGCTAAGTTTGTCGTATATTGTTTTTTCGTTGTTGATGGTCAAAAATAAAAACAAACCAAACTGATAATATTGTGAGCGTTCTCGAAACATTACCCATATAAACCAAATTAAGCTTAAGTTCCACGAGCGCTTGCGTGGCAGAGTGGTTTAGCGCTTTAGTCAAAGGGCTATTGAATTTGGTGACACGGGTTTGATTCCCACCCTTGCCATTATTCTTTTTTTTTCTTTAATTATATCAAGTTTAAAGCAAGAATAAAGTCTCTGGCTGAGTGCTGAGAACGATTGCTATGCTGCAGTCACCTGGTTCATAGGGAAAATTGTCCAATGTTAAGGTGTTTTATCGGATAGAACACTCCATCTGCTGCAGCAAACTGCAGATTACACACAAGCGGACGGGAAGGCAACGAAGCCAATCTTCGTGTCCACCGTTAGGCATGCCTTCAAGTGTCCTGCTCTTGAGCGGTGTCGAACTATATTTTGGAACGCCCAGCCAGTGCTCCTCACCACTCGATCGGCTATGCAGCGTCCGCGTTTTGTCGCTTCTACCTTCTGTAGACCTCTGCTATGTTTGTCATATAGCCTATTGTTTTTTCGTTGTGATGATCAGAAATAAAAACAAACTAAACTGAAAATATTGTAAGCGTTCAGGAAACATTACCGATATAACCTAAATTAGACAGAGGTTTTGCGAGCGAATTCGTGGAGGATGGTTTGGACGAAGAAGTTAGAAGAAGTATTGATTTTGATGACGTGCGTTCGATTCCCTCCCTTGCAATTATTATTTTTTTTTTTAATTACACAACTGTAGCCTAACAAAAAACGAAATTTTTTTTGTTCTTGGGAAATAATTGCTATTTTTTGTTTGCTTTTGCCCACAAAAACATGCAAAATCTTTATTGCAGGCTACCACACAGCAGGGCCTCCGAGAGAAATAATGACTGGTCGGGAAACAATACTAAAAGTGGGCCCCAAAAAACATTTTTCAGCAAAAATGCAAGTGACGAATTTGTATCATGCGTTGCATAATGTGTCTTAAACCGAACTTGGCTACTTTCCTCATCGTGAAATTGAATTCCTTTAAAGTTTCAATCCATCGTGAAAATGCAGCCGACTACTTGGCTACAAGTCGGCTATGCAAGCTTATGGGTAATTCGACGTTGCTTATGGGTAATTCGACGCACGTCGAATCACCCATAAGCACCATACTTCCGTCGAAGTCGGATTACTTGTAAAACTGGTAAAATTACCATCAGGTATCAATAATGCATTCATGCTGTGATTGAGGCAGGCGGTCGTTTTGAGTTTCCCAAAACAACAGCTCTGACGACGAAGTATTTCATCGTGTTTCTGTATGAAATGGTTGTGTAGTCTTATTCTTTGTTTGATAGATTCGAAATAAATTTAGAAGTTTTCGTTTTCCACCAGAAGAACATTGTTTTGTCAGCTAAAACATTTATCACTTTATCAATCCTTCATTGCCCCATAGCCGCTTTTGGTGATATGTAGTTCCTTTCACGTCTTGTTATGTTGAAAATATGCTACAGCAAAGACATTTCAAAATTTTCTTTGTCCAAACAACAAGTAGGCCCAAGCCGACGCTAAAAATAATTCTAGTTTTTGTGGCACCATAAATGAAGATTTATCTGGCTTGTGGAAGTTGCCACAGCATGTTGCACTTTATGTTGCATTTTTTAGTTTGTGGTGAACTTTCAAACTTTATTATTGAGACACTGTTCTGTACGTCATGTAGAGGCTCAAACATATCTATCTTGATTAAAAAGAATTGCCTACTTTTCTTGGTTTCCGTGCTACAAAACAAGCTCGTTTGCACTGATTCAATGTCTTCAGCGGTTGACCAAGCGGTTTTTTGGCTTTAGTCACAATCGTGGCATTTCTGTCAAGAAACAACTAATGATTTCTGTTATTCGAGAGAGGCAGTGATGTGACGCGACAAGCCAAAGCTTGTTTTCAACAAATGTGCAATAAACTATCAGTATCCTCATTCCGCGAACGCCAAACGAAAATTTGCTTGAAGACAGGCGGTGAGAAATGAAACTAAAAGAATATCACAAAGAAACCCGTTTTGTGTACTTGCATCTGAATGCCAATCAAACCTTGGCAATGAATAACATCTGGCGAAAAAAACTATCACGTCAAATCAGTGTCCAAAAGTGTTGAATTTATCTAATTTTATAAATCTAGTACATTTCAAATACGGCAACGTATGCGGTCGGTTGGTTTGGCTGTAGCCTCTAATAAAATTGTTCCTGACAGTTTTGCATAGCCTACTTGTAAGGGCTTTGAACCACTGAAGGTCATCGAGTTTGCAGAGTAAAGTTTCCGATTGTCGAAGTATTATTGTTGGTGAAAAAGTCGGGGGGCCCTGGGCACCTGCCCCCTCTACCCCCCCCCTAAATCCGGGCCTGGGTGAATACATCTATCCACTCAGTGCCACTGAATGGGAGCAGTTCTGAAATGTGTTGCTCAAGCACACACCCAGAGAGCCGAACCAGAGTATATTGGTCACGAAGATTCTTCGTGTAGCCTACTAACAAACTCGGTGACTAAACCATTTAGCTAACAGGGATAATTGTGCATTCAGCACAGGTTAAAAGATACATTTAAGAAAAATTGAAATAGCCTCAGTGTAACATTGAATTGCTGGCTTTCGGTTTTTTAAAAAGATTCATCAGGATAGCAGGCTTTCCAACGATCACATAAAGCATGACGGTTGCAATCCTACTTTGAAAACTTCACGCTGACTTTCACTTCGTTCATGTTTTCATTGAGACTTCATTTCGGTATGTTGGTGGAGGCATGTGCAGTTGTGCACTGCATATCCCGTTTTAAAAGGTAGTTGGTGGTGTATTGTAACATCACTTTTGTGAATATAAAGATATGAAAGTGAATTGGAAACTTTTCTTTGTCGAATTTAGTGGTCTTTGGATCACACAAAAATAATTACACTTCTCCTGTTGTCTGCAATGTCCGGAAAAAACAAGTCCATTAAACATCTTAGATTCTGACAGTTTTTAGACTGAAAAGGAGTTTGTGCGTCCTTTAGTCATAGACTGGCACCAATGCTTCTAAACTTGTTTCCACAGCTAGGCCTACTGATTTCCCTTCCACGTAGGAATGTGAGCAGAGATTTTCAGTAATGATGAACATCAAGTCAAAAAATTGAAACCGACCAAGTGCGCCCGGAAATAACTTTCGATGGGCTGTTAGCAAATTTACACTGCACATCGACCAATTGGTGGACAGTAAGCCTAAACAAAAATTTCATTAAATTTAGTTGTGGTGCTTTAGTGTTATTTTAGTAAGCCAGTGTTACTATTCTGAATAAAATATGATTCCATAAAATCAGTTAATTAGTTGTTCTGTAACAAGTGGTACACTTGGCAGTAGCCTACAGAGCGTCCAAGTGGTACGAGATCGTAAAAAGGTTGGGAACCCCTAATATAGGGCATAATAATGACAGTTTAATGTTTAAAACTACATATATATGGCATAATAGCGATGGTTTTGTATTGAAAGTAACATGTATTCTATTTAAATGTAATTGCCACAAAACGAAATTCTGTTATCACAGTGCAATGTGAACTATTTGGCACATGGTAAAATGTTGTGAGTGGCCTAAAAGCATGTAAGCTTGAAAAGGTGGCCCTACGCGACAATCTTGTCACTTGCCTCACCCTAAAGCCGCAAATGACTAAGGATACCGGTAAAACAAAAAAATACTGGTACTTGCTTGTGAATCGAATTGAATTTTTT
Organism: Aplidium turbinatum; assembly: GCF_918807975.1. Taxonomy (NCBI): domain Eukaryota; kingdom Metazoa; phylum Chordata; class Ascidiacea; order Aplousobranchia; family Polyclinidae; genus Aplidium; species Aplidium turbinatum. The sequence continues at coordinate 14,786,786 of NC_137480.1, read as the reverse complement.
CCATTGAAAATGACAGAAATTACCCACTGCATTTTCTGAGTAAATTGCGGGCCCCATAATTTGCGGGCCCTGTGCGATCGCACGGTTTGCACACCCCAAAGATGATGACCAACAGTCAACTATACATTTGCAGAACGCAGTTTGACGTTGATCCAATGCTAATTGGATTTTGCTTGCTAGTGAATGAACTTTTTTGTGTTAGATGTGTTGCATTGCAAAAGACTTAGCAACAACGTTAGCGAACGACTTTCTTGCGCAACTGCAACGTTTTGATTTTCAGCATCAGAAATAGCCCTTTTTTTTCACTGTGCCTTTATATAGCACATCATCTGTGTCGAATCAGCACAGTTTAGCCCATACGCGAACATTTCTTAGCATTACTTTTATACAGTAGATAGATTAATAGATGGAAGTAACGTTTATTAAAATAACATCTTAATCGTACGGTAATTTAAGAAAGGTTAATTTAAGTTAAATCAAAGTAGAAAGGCAATTACAGCTTAGCCTACTTCTTTGCCAAGACACTTGTATTTTAGCCTACCACTTCGATTTTTACACTTAGATGTTCATACTTGTTAGATCGTAATGTGCTTCAACAGGCGTTTATGACAACCATAAATATTTTTATAAGCTATTTTTATAACTATACTCTGCTAAAGCCATGAACGGATTTATCCCACCAAGTAAGCTAAGTTATTTCAGTTGATCGAACATTTTTCTCTCAGTCTCAGACTCTCAGGAATATTGATTGAAAAACGAGCTTTAGGTATCTTGTCAAACTAACACAAAATCCGACGCGACCGACCAGTTGAAACTTGACGATCGACGGTTCGATCTCGATGGACGGGTTCAAGCAAATAAGCTATAGAGGTAGCCGAACATTTGATCGCAATTTAAGGAAGTTTACGTTACGCTTTTTCTGGAGCATATGTTAATTACATTTTATTTCTATTTAGTTGTGTGAGCGTGGTTGTGTCCTGATCCAAATCTTTAAGAGCATTGAGCTTCCTAAAAAAATCTTGTAGTTATCATAGGTTACCTTGCAATCTCAGAAACATAAAATGCCGAAGTCTCGAGCTCCTCGTTACCCTTGCGGTGCTTGCAGTCAGCAATGCAAGTCAACCGATTGTTCGGTATTGTGCGGAGTTTGCAACTTGTGGTTTCATGCCAAATGTGAGGGGTTGACAAAAGAGCAGGTGACTGTCCTAGGCAGCATCAAAGAAGACTTTGTCTGCGCTGCTTGCTGTACATCCGCTGATAGCTTCGACTTTGATAAAGCGTTATTGCGTTTAAGCAATGCTGCTGGTTTGGGAATTGAAGGTCTTAAGACTGCAGTAAAGTTGGAAAATATCCTCTTGCGAAAAGTAAAATTGGAAGTACCACCAGCCGTTTCATTTGCGGAAACTATACCGACCGATGAAGTAGCGATGGAAATTCTCCGAGGTGCTGGAGGCGTTCGCTCACATAGGCCAGGCATTTCTACTCTAAATGGAAATTGTTTATTCAACGCCATTTCTTCGGCAATTTATGGAGATGAAACCAGGGCATCTCAACTGCGAGTTTTCACGACTGTTGAGTTGTTGGCATGGCCACAGTACGGAGACATGTCAACAAATACAGACCTCTGTCTGGTGTCACCGGATTACACGGAGGTGTGTTTAGAGTGTGCTAAAGACGGGTCTTTTTCGTCAGCAATAACTATCCAAGCTGCTGCATCTGTTCTACGCCGAGACATAACTTCCACTTACCCTCCTGTTAACGGCCTTCTGGACAAATGCCACAAAATATTGGATACCATATTTCGCAGCCGAAACAAGTGTTTGTACCAACCCATCAACATTATGTGGACAAGTATGAGTCGACCAACAGCATTTGGATTTTGGACCCCAAATCATTTTGTTCCTCTTCTTCCGGTGTCTGATAAAAAAAACATCATATTGTTGGAAGCAGAAACAAGTTCAAAGGTAATGAATAAAATGTTAATCAACCAACTGCCAAGCTCGTAAATTAGCGTTCCGTTGTCGTGCAATTTCAGAGTGTAGGCATAATTAATTGCCCAATATAGTGTTTCATCTTGAGAATGAGATTGAAGTGGTGTTCTTTACCTGCCGCAGAACAGGCAAGTTTTCCCAAGAAAGCAGCAGCTACCTCCTTTTGTATTGATGCGTAGGCTACTTCTAACTTGAGCAGTCTTTGAAGGATTTTGTTTATAAGCTATGCAAAACCTCTGCTCACAAACGATATCATAACAATCTTCTTGTTTCATTACGTAATGATTGCAGATGAGCACCTCGCCCCAAGCTGAACCTGCGTCACCAGAACCATACTTTGTCGACGAAGAGGAGCCTGCCATCTACGAAATGGACGATGAATTTCCAAACAATGAACAAATCAAGGTAAAAAGTGGAAGTTTACTTGGTGAACTCATGCAACGTTGCAAATATGTAGTAGGCCTAATATTTCCTTACAAGTAAAATAGGCTAACTTAAGTTGTTTTCATAAATGAAGGAAACTTTCCTCGAGAACAAGGCTGCGTCGTCAACATCAGGGTTCCATCTTAAAGAATCACCCGCCCACGAAATTGAAAATGAATCACCACAGCGGAAGCGAATCAAGGTAGCCTTCTGCTGTACTATAGATATTGCTTTGATTTTGGTTTTGAATCTGTATCCTCGGACTGACAAAGCCTTGAGACTCTTGACGCAGGGCCGGTTACCAAGATTGGCTCAGTGAAGTTTTCCGATGGTTGAAGTGTTGTTGCCGGGGAATTATTCCATTCACTAAGTGCCGCTGAATGGAGAGCAGTCCTGAAAATGCGTTGCTCAAGCGCACACCCCGAGAGTCGAACCAGCGCTGCGTGATCTTGGGCCGGGCGCTTAACCATTGAGCTAACGGGACGGACATATGGGGCGATATAGAAGCGTAGCCACTAGCCAGCACAAAATGTCGGCGTGGGGGGCCAAGTGACAATTATTTCAAATGTAAGTGACCCGGTGGCGTGCCCCAAAGAGACACCCCATAGGGGGTCTGGAGACCTCCTCCCGAAACTTTTGAAGAAAATACGTTGAAATTGTGCATTCTAAAAGTACTTTGAGCCTAAATGAGTAGTAAATAGGCGTTAAGGGCTTATAGTGATGGGTACAATGGTGGGCTTTAATTTGCCAATAAATACCTTTCATGCAAAATACCACACGGTACTTGTTCACTTGGGATTGCTGTTCTGTTTATTTGCATCATTGCAAGACCTGAGAGTCTATCTTCACCAATACCTTAATAGTTTGTTAGTTGGTTGCACATACAAAAACGTTGCTAGGGTTTAAAAATACTCAAAAACGTTTCAAACTTGTAGTTGTAGTCACAGCGTAGTATTCATAGAAAAGCCATAAAACATGTCCCACAGTTTGCTCACCGTTAGTCTATATATTGTTTGACACAGGGTAGTAATTTTTGCTTTATTGATATAGAAAAGTTTGTTCCACATCCACGATGTGTCGTCAAAACCAAAATTTCTTGTTAAAGACCTTTCCAACTACGAAATGGATGATCTGCCAGAGCTAAAACGTCTCATGGTAAAGTAATCACAATTTGCTTTCTTTCCACTTGCATTACTTTAGCTCAATCGATGGTAAATACTTTGCAAACCTTTCTATGATGTGCTCATTGTAACTCTTTGTTTAGTCCATTCTGCTTTTGTTACCGACCACCACACAGTAAAAGCAATACATACCAACGAGGTAATTCCTGTTAGCTTGCGGTCCATGTAGAAATAAAGAGCAAATGAGGCTTGTGCACTGAATGGTGCTTTAACTTTACCTTTGAATTCTCCTGTAGCCAATAGGCCTACTGTTGAGTGTTGAGCTACTTACAAGCACTATGCTGTTTTCTTCATTTGATAAATTTAATTTTTATCCACTATGTAGATAAAATTACTGTATAATTGTTATACTTGAAGAGAACATTATCTGATGTCGAAATCGTTCTATATGAAATTTGTTTGCAATGTGGTTTTTGTTTCCGTAAATGTAAAAAAACGTAATAATATGTTCAATCTTGGTTGCTTAACTCCGCTTCGTATGCTCATTTCGCATATGGCTGATGTTCAGCATTTTGGTACTTATCATCGCGTCATAAATGCAGACGAACTCACCACAAACAGAATCTGCGTCACTAGCACTAGACTTTGCCGACGCACAGTCCAACATTTACGGAATGAACGTTGCATCTCAAGAGGATGAACGATTTGAAGTAAGCAACAAACAATTGAAGTTTTCGTTGTAGATTAAGGAATTGTCCTTTGCAAATGTATTGTTTGACAACTAAGTCATTTCATTTGTTTTCATAAATGAAGGAGACTCTCTTCGAGACCAAAGCTGCATCACCTGAACCAGAGTTCCTCCTTAATGATCCTCCCAATTACACATTTTCGTCGGACGATGAGCTACCAGAAATAAAATTGATGAAGAAGTCTTGTTTGTTGATTCTCCTTGTGGTTTATAGTTTTGTATCAGGCCATTTTGAAGATAATGTGGATCCGGTACTAATGAGAGGTCCGAGCCACTAGCATAAACGTGTTAATTTATTAAAGCACAGCTGTGTGCTTCATTTATAAACATGTAGGGTAGGCCTAGCCAGCAAGTAAGATCATTGTTATCCGGGTGACCGCTGACCATGGCAGTCTTTTTTGTTTGGCTGGCAGGCCAACCATCATGGAGTAGGCTACTATTTCAACTCCATCGTTCTTTTGTACATTAATTCATTACATCAAGATATATTTTTATGTTTACCTTTTCAATGAATTTTAATCCATTGCTTTCACTTAAATGCAGAAGACTTTACTCCAAACGCAAGGTGTGTCACCAAACCCAGAGATTCCAAGTGAAAAACTTTTCAGCTACGAAAAGGAAGATGAACTGCTAAAACGTATTCAGGTACAAATTTTGCAAATGTAACTGCACAAGGCTTATACCGTGGGGCTGAGGATTAAACTTTTCATTAATTTTACACTTCTAGGTGTAGATTATAGAAGGAATCGAAGACGACTTGATGTTATGCTGATGTATTAATTTACTCTTTTAATCTATGTCTCACTTGCAATTGGTTCGTGAATTTTTTTAACTTTCATCACCTCAAGAACATTTTCATCCAAACAAAAACGTCTCAAACACCATAGTTCTTGCTACTGCTACCAAGAAAAGAATGAACAAATTTCCGAAGCTAAAACGATGCTTGTTAAAACTAAGGATAGGCCTAATAGGCTAGTAATTTATACAGAGAGTAGCTAAGGGAGACCGGAGTTGTCGGAATATCGGGTGTTAGTTGAAACATTAGTATATTTACCTCCCCAATAGTCTTATGATAGATGTAGTCTTTATACATTTCGTTCAAGCGACTAATCGATGTTTATTACTTTACAAATCCAGACGGGTGTGTACCGTGTGAAGACTCCTTCACCCAAGCCGAACTTCGGCCATGAAACCTCTCCTACATGCAAAAACAACGATGAGCTACCAGAGCTAACACCAATCAAGGTATGTATCTCCCCCTTTATTTAATCTCCACTTTCGCTGTGCAACCGGGATTGTATGCTTTTACTTTTTAGTAAATTTCAATAAAAAGCGTAGTGATAGGCCTAATAACAGTTAATATATTTTTTCTGCCTTAATTTATAAGCTCAGGATTTTATATTAAACCGTTTAATGGATTGGGATTAATTTGCCTCTCTTAAATGCAGAATACTTTTATCCAAACGCAAACTGTATCACCAAAATCAAAGTTACTAAATGAAAAGTCTCACAACTACACCTACGCAATGGAAAACGAATGGCCAGAGTTCCAGCAATTCATGGTAAACATAACCATTCATGCAATTGATTGAGTTTCTCTTTTAGCAGCATGATCGTTGCTTATACTTCACAGTGTAGATTCTAACGATCTGTTTAAGCCTGATGCTACGAGTTAGTTGTGGCATCAGGCTTAAACAGATCGTTAGAATCTACACTGTGAAGTAAATAACCATTCATGTTTGAACATTTCGAGCATAGCTTCAATTTAACATGTATTTTATCTAGTAACTCTGATCGACAGAATTAAATTGAAATATAAGTAGCCTATAGACTGCATAGGCTACCGGTAGGCTATGATGATGAAGATGTGCGTTTATTGAAACCGCTTTTAAATAGGTCAACCTAGTTCCAAACTTTAAAAGCTTGCAATAAGCCTGATATCATAATGTATTGTTTACTTTGCAGGAAATGATGGAAAGTTCCTTTACTCAAAAAAATAATGAACAACAATTAGAAGGGAGTTCTCGAATGGGCGAAAATTCTCTTCCAATAAGTGGTAAATTTTTATCACTCCAGCAACTTTTGAAGGAACTTTCTAAAGACAACGCTGGCTTGTTAGACAACGTTCCTAGAGGCCCGAAAACTAACGTATTTTTTACTGTCAATAATCAGCGCAATGTCGACAAAGCTGGTGAGAGAAGGCATGACTTTCCCGATGATTGTGGTGTTTGGGACGGTAGAAAGGGAACTACTTCCAACACACATGTCTTAAAAAATGATAGTAATAATATAAAAGTGATTTATTTAAAAAACAGTGTGTTTTGTTCCGCTAAAAAAGCAGAAGGTAAAATTGAATACATTCCTCTTTTCCCTCAACCTTCAAAAAAAGAAGTTCTCAAGCTGCATAGGTATTATACAACTTTAAAACGGCAACCTTGCTTCAAGAAAAGAGTCAGCGTGGCATCTGGACCAGGAATGAAAGCGGTAGCTGTGGTGGAATATTCTGGTGTCTTAAAAAAATTCACTCCAACTTCACACGGAAATAGCAAAAAAGCAGCTCCATACACAAGAACCGATCCCACAGTGATGGAAAAAATATCCCGTACCGTTTTGTCTAAAACTCCGCGTGAAGCGTATCAAGAAATGGTGGAAAAGGACCCAACAAATGGACCCAAACATTTTAAACAAGTTAGAGACAAGAAATACTGTGATAACAAGAAAAAGCACCCTTGCAATAGAAATAATATAGCCGACGAAATCTTGGAAGTTTTATCAATGTTAAATACAAATTCGCATGTACAAGAAATTATCCATAAAAAAAGTAAACCACCTTGCATTATTTTATATTCGAATGAACAAATAATTGACATGGAAAAAAACTTACGCCATTCAGGAAATATTTTAGGGGTAGACAGGACGTTTAATTTGGGTGCATGTTATGTAACAATAGTTGTGTACAAACATTGTTCTGTTGACCACAGAGAGTCAGGCAAGAGTCCTATATTTCTTGGACCAATGTTTTTACATTGGGACGGGGAATTTGTTACGTATAACTCTTTTTTCGCTCATTTAAAATCGAAGCTTGCCGACTCTGTTGAAGGGTTAAATTTCGAATTGCGCATTGGAAGTGACCAAGAACAAAGCTTGCTGAAATCCATAAAATTGTCCTTTCCATCAGCCACACATGTTTTATGTTGTAAGCATTTAAAGGAAAATGTCATTCGTTTTTTGACAGACAAAGTAGGCTGTTGTATGCAAGAAAAAAAAGTAATTGTTGAAAAAATTTTTGGACGAAATGGTCTGACGTTTAGTGCAGACGCATATCAATACGAAAAGAATGTAGGCTACTAGAATTATATAGTTGTTTTGACAAGTATCCATCGTTTAAATGTTATTTTGAAAAACGTTTAAATAATTTGTTGTATGATTATGTTTGTAAACCTTCACAATTAGGGAAAGTTGAAAGCCTTTGGACCAATAACAATTGCGAATCGTTGAATAACATTTTGAAGCTGACCACAAATTGGAAAGCTCAAAAATTATCTGATTTGGTGGAAAAGCTCAGCAATGTCACCCGTTTGCAAATGTTAGACTTGAGGCGCGCCATATTCGGCGAAGGAAATTACATTTTAAAAACTCATTTAAAAAAATATTTGATTCCAAAACATGTCTGGTGTAATTTATCCGATGAAGAAAAATCCGAAAAGTTTGTACAATTCATCAGTAGAAAGAAATGTATGATAAAAAATAAGATCGTGGCCACAAACGTAAATTTTTCTGTTCCCAAAGTTAAAACAATTGCAAAAAAGCCAGGACAGAAAAAACGTTCTAGAAGCGAAAAAACACGGTGATTTTGTTACTGCCACTCAATTATAGTTACAATTGTTTTTACAACATATACTGCTTTTGGGTGCTCTCACCAGGTACAGTAGGCTATGCTGATTGCTCTGTAGAAATGCTCACAACAAAAACGTTCATTACCTTGTTTATTTTTCTGCATTTATTTTGTTATCTTGTTTGTAGTCATATGCTACAACATATAAGTTACTGTACTGTCATATTGTTTTCGGTGCTCTCACCAGGTAGTAGGCTATGTTGATTGTCTCGTTGATTGCTCTTTACAAATGTTTACAACAAAAACGTTCATTAAATAGGCTATTTCAGGCTTGTTCATTTTTCTGCATTTATTTTTTCGTCTTGTTTATAGTTGGGTGCGTGGCCGAGTGACCAGAACGCCTGTGCGACGCTCGAATGGTTGTCACGTCGGTTCGACACCGCTCTCAAGCACGTGGCTGTGTCTCTGCAGGACACTTGCTGACATGCTAAAATAATAAGAGCAGCTGACTCGATTACTAAATGTCCCTTCGCTGCTTCCAGTCGCCTGTTGTGTTGCATCTGTTATCGCAGAGTAGGCTACCGCTTTGTTGTCGTAATGGGTGCAAAACACAGCAAAATATGATTTCATTGACTATACAGTATTTTGCCAAACTTACCTGATTTTTTTTTGTTTATGGGGAGCTTCACATTTGCTTTTTATTGCTGTCAACTGCATTATCAAAAAATTGCATGGAATGCCGCTTGTTTATCGATTTGTGACCTCTAGCGGACATTCATGAATGTGATAGAAGTTTGAAGAGTAACAGAAACCTCAAGGTCTTTCGTTCATTTGCTGTCTCGTTTTGCCACTACGCTGTTACAAAACTGTGTGCAATTGCTGCAGAATTTTTTTTTCGAAGAACTTTCAAGGATGTGAAGATGTAACTGATGTGTAGGATTCGAATTTGCGTTGTTCTGCTTTATTTTAGCCAATGTTTTGCGCTTGTGTTACTCGGATTCCTTAATCCGCACACGGGCTTGTAGCCTAGACAGCAAATCAGTCGCAAATCAAGTCAAATAAGCAAATCAAGTCAAATAAATATAAACAAACGACTGGTTTGCTATCTAGGCTGCTTTCCAGTTGAAAGAAGCTGGAGGCTTTCAACGTCATGCCCTTTCCGTTCAGTGGCTGCTTCTGTCTAGACGATTATTTTTATTGTTAGGTTGGTTCCGTTGAAGACGATCGTATCATTTTTTTTGCACCAGCTCAATGGCCGAGTGGTTATGCCTTCGGCTCTGATGCTGGTAGACGTGAGATCGATTCCAGATCGGGTCAACGGAACACTTTATAAACGGTACCGTTTGTGTTCTTTCTTGCATAGCGCAGTTAGAAAAAAATCGAGTAGGCTAATAATGTACCGTAATGAGATCGTAAATCTGTTATAAAACCAAAATGAATGCTGGCTCTGAAAGACCTTAGCTGTTGTAGAGCGACAGTAAATAAAACTATGACATTAATATTACCGGTTGTTATGTTTGTTTTGTTGAGGACTGCCGTGTCGTTCTCGTTGTTATTGATTTGCCAGTCGTTTGTAGGCTTACTTCTTTTATTAGCCTACTACCATTTCTGGCTGTAGGCTATTTGCGTTTTTTGAATAGAACTTGCACTGTCGATGCGCGAACGAAGGTTCCTTGCCCGGATCACCCCTTGGTACTACAGTGCTCAGGGATGTCGTTGTCTTGCCGGACCGCCCTGATATGAGCGGGTAGCTCCTCCTATAGCCTACAGCACACGTTATAGAAAAGGTAAAGGGCCATGAGCAGCCTAGAGTTCATGCATATGTTGAAATAATTTTATTGGAAAGCAGGTAATTTTGCTTCATTAGGCTACGTCATTCCGAATAATAGTTTTCAACTGTTCATAGTTTGAGTGAGTATGAAATAGAAAAATGACGTTTAGCATCATTCTATTATTACAAAAACCACGAAATCATACCGTACAGGAAATCATACCGTAAACAACAACATTTGTATTTTGGAATAAGAAGGTGGTTATGAGTGTAGGTGCAAACTAGTAGGTTAACTTATCGGAAGTTTGACTCAGGTAACATTTCTGTTTTTGCACACCGAAATAAATTCCCTGATTTTCTAAATCTAACTTATGGTTAATTCGGCCAGACTTTTGGTACCGGTAATTCAACAGACTTATGCCCACTACAGACGACTATGTAGGCTTATGAGTAATTCGACCTGAGTTATGGGCTTGTTCGACCTGACTTATGGGTAATTCGACGCGACTTGTGGGGCTTATGAGTAATTCGGCACGACTTGTGGGGCTTATGGGTAATTCGACGCGACTTGTGGGGCTTATGGGTAATTCGACACGACTTGTGGGGCTTATGGGTAATTCGACGCGACTTATGGGGCTTATGGGTAATTCGACGCGACTTGTGGGGCTTATGGGTAATTCGACGCGATTTATGGGGCTTATGGGTAATTCGACGCGACTTATGGAGCTTATGGGTAATTCGACGCGACTTATGGGGCTTATGGGTAATTCGACGCGACTTATGGGTAATTCGACTCGCGTCGAATTACCCATAAGCAACGTGGAATTACTTACGCCTTCATGTCAGCGTATATGTAATCTGCAAGTCGCTGTTGCGACTTGCGATCGTGTCACTTAAACTGATTGTCCTGCTTTGGTATCATGCACGTTATAACGTCCGCGTTTTGTCGCTTCTACCTTTTATAGACCTCTGCTAAGTTTGTCGTATATTGTTTTTTCGTTGTGATGGTCAGAAATAAAAACAAACTAATCTGATAATATTGTGAGCGTTCTCGAAACATTACCCGTATAAACCAAATTAAGCTTAAGTTCCACGAGCGCTTGTGTGGCGGAGTGGTTTAGCCAAAGGGCTATTGAATTTGGTGACATGGGTTTGATTGCCACCCTTGCCATTATTCTTTTTTTCTTTAATTATCAAGTTCAAAGCAAGAATTAAGCCTCTAGCTGAGTGCGAGAACGATTGCTATGCTGCAGTCACCTGGTTCATAGGGAAAATTGTCCAATGTTAAGGTGTTTTATCGGACAAAACACTCCATCTGCTGCAGCAAACTGCAGATTACACATAAGCGGACGGGAAGGCAACGAAGCCAATCTTCGTGTCCACCTTTAGGCATGCCTTCAAGTGTCCTGCTCTTGAGCGGTGTCGAACTATATTTTGGAACGCCCAGCCAGTGCTCCTCACCACTCGGCTATGCAGCCGACTACTAGGCTTCTAGACGGCTATAGACTACACTCTACACTATACAATCTTATGGGTAATTCGACGTTACTTCTAGGTAATTCAATGCTACTTATGGTGCCTATGGGTAATTCGACGCGACTTATGGGGCTTATGGGTAATTCGACGCGACTTATGGGGCTTATGGGTAATTCGACGCGACTTATGGGGCTTATGGGTAATTCGACGCGACTTATGGTGCTTATGGGTAATTCGACGAGACTTATGGGGCTTATGGGTAATTCGACGCGACTTATGGGGCTTATGGGTAGTTCGACGCGACTTATGGGGCTTATGGGTAATTTGACGCGACTTATGGGTAATTCGACGCGACTTATGGTGCTTATGGGTACTTATGGGTACTTATGGGGCTTATGGGTAATTCGTGGGACCCCCAACTCTTGTTCATTTATGGGAGTGTTGCCAGTTGCCACTTGTCAAGTAGAAAATTTTATTTATAATGTAGGGAAATTTTTTAAGTCCTTGGGGACAAAACTCAAATCTGTGAAGGTGGGTAAAAATGTAAGATATTGACTCCTCGATTTTTGATCGTCCGACTGTGATTTCCGCTCCAGTATTGCCAGATTTTGTAGGGTTTGTAATGTGCATGGTATCCATTGTTCCACACTTTTGATGAAGTTTATGAACAGCTTGTGGGGCTGCTTTTTGTGGTTTGTAAGCTACGGTACTTTATATAGGCTGGTAGGCTACTGAACAAAAGCAATGAGAGCAACAAGCGTTTCAACTGAATTCCATGCATTAAAATGATTATACTAGTGAAAATGAAGTTTTAGCAGGAAATGATATTTATTAGTCTATCTGACTTAGCTAATGAAGATTTGGCCGTTTTCTTGACTTTTTGTAAATTGAGAATCGTCTTTAACAATACCATAAAACAGGTTCAATTTAGGCTAACAATAATAGGGTATGATCAAAAAAATATTTTTTTTCTTATAGAAATAATTTGAGGCTTGTATGTTTTGGTTTTACTCCGCCCGTAATTTTTTTTCCAGTTTGTCCATCTTTTATGTTTCATACGGTTACCAGTGCGGATCATCCATAAAGTTGAAGCTTTATTTTATAGACAATTTTGGTAAAGAGGTCACTTTCTTCAACCACAGACATATACAACCAAGCAACCACACGGCATTTAACATATGATAATCCATTAAAATTGAACATAAACTATAAGCTACAAACGTTTTCGGCCATACACACGTTAGCCCTTATCAAGTAACAAAAAAAAAATAACTGCTTATCATATTTACACTGAAAATGAATAACTGATCTAAACACTGAATTGAAAAAACGAAATGCAAAATGAAACGGCACAGCATAGGAGAAAGGCACATCACATGGCATTTAAATTACACAAGGCAAAGACGCATCATATGACGTATCAAGAAAAAACGTTGAGTATTTACTCATTTTACAAAGTATTTACTCAACGTCTTTTCTTGATACGTCATATGATGCGTCTTTGCCTCGTGTAATTTAAACGCCATGTGATGTGCCTTTCTCCTATGCTATGCCGTTTCATTTTGCATTTCGTTTTTTCAATTCAGTGTTTAGATCAGTTATTCATTTTCAGTGTAAATATGATAAGCAGTTATTTTTTTTTTGTTACTTGATAAGGGCTAACGTGTGTATGGCCGAAAACGTTTGTAGCTTATAGTTTATGTTCAGTTTTAATGGATTATGTTAAATGCTGTGTGGTTGCTTGGTTGTATATGTCTGTTATTTTATAGAACTACAAAAATTCGGTTTTGGTGAATCCTTGATTAATTCTCTACAAGGAGGGGTTTTGTTTTTCCAGTTCAGTTCTGCCACTTGTTATATTTCTTGATGATTGGTCAATGTTTTAGAAGGGGTGTCCTGATTTACCGTAAGTCGTGTTGTCTCTGGTGTTTTACTGCTGAGAGGTTTTGTGCAAATATGAAGTTGTTGCCAGTTTTCAAATTTGTGGCAGAGGTACACTGGTACTGTACAGTACTTTTATAATATTGCACATTGTGAAAACTAACTGCTTGTTCGAACTTAATAAAGAGAGATAACTGTCTGTGTCATACTCATACCGGTATACTGCTTTTTTCAGGAGAGCAATACCTTGTCTTGCGGGGTGCAACTGAGATATGAACCGTTGGGTAAAATTATGCCTGACCAATTACCCAACCTCATCAATCAATCATTTTATTTTTCGTCATTAACGCGTCCGGGATGAAAAAGATACTAACTACAAAAATCGATATAAACCTACCAGCACGTTAACGAACAAGAAAAGGTGGCAAAACCTTGAAAGGTTTAAAACGTGCCTGAATGAAAAATTATGTACGGTAGTAGGCTATATATCAGTAGTTAGCATGGCCACAAAACCCTTAAAACAAAAAGCAAAAAATAAAACAAAAACAGAGAGAAGCACATGTAGTAATGAATGACAGGATTGACAGCCTAATGAAAAGTGTTGTGGATTGAATTTGCCAGTTCCAATATTGATGTGGATGAGCAGTCATAATAATAATAATAATAATAGGATGGAGAAAGAAAACCGGACATAAAAGAAACCCATCCTCAGGCAAATGCCCGTTTCAATGTGGCCCAGGAGAGCAGGTGTTGAGCTCTTTTTATGGTTAGACTGCACATCACACAGTAGCCTAAGACGATTGAGGTTTGATATCCAGTTTAAGTTATTGTTTCTTGTCCTGGTGGGTGATGGTCAATAATTCATATAATAGTGCCAAATACTCAAACAGCTCGCTACAAGTTTAGTTGAAATAAGTTTGATACTCCTATTGCGAGCCAAAAAATGTAGTTGATTCTTTCATTTAAGGTAGGTTTTTTTTTAAAAAAAACACGCTATTGAAGACCAGCCCATGGCTCTCTAAACCATGGATTGCAACCCTTCAGAGAAATCGCACAACACATTTTAGGGGTTGCCAATACACCACTTTTCCACAAAGTGTTTTCCAGAAAATCCTACAATGCTTTTTTTGTGATACACAAATGTCAAAAACTCAAAAGTAATAATATTCAAAAGTCTGCCCCGATAGCTCAGTTGCTTGAACACTTGTCTTTATAAAGAAACTGCAAAATCAAGCAACATTGGTTTTGATTCTTTGTGGTGTGCGCTTGAGCAATGCATTTCAAGGATAGTTTTTCATTCAGTGGCACTAGGGATGGGCAAAATAGAATAATTGGCTATTCTAGAATATTCTAGAATACTGAAACCGCATATAGAATACAGATATCTATTCTAGAATAATTGACCGTTTTACCATCAACACATTTTAATGATTTTACAAAAACAATGAACATCACAAAATTGCTTATTGCAGTGTAACAAATTTAGGCTTTTTAAAATTTTCGATACAATACGATATCTTTTCAATATCAATATTTATTTCAATTTTGTTCAATGTTTTAACTATCACAGCCTTAACTCGTAACTGCAAACCCTTACCAAAATGTTGTCGAGGCCAAACGGCAAAAGTTGAAATTGCCTCGGCAATTGCTTTCAACGTTTATTACGAAATATGTAAAACAAAAAGCGAAAAATACACTAGAGTAGTAGTCCATCACGACTGCACTGTTTGATTTGTTGTGATGTAATAATGCCAAAAGTAGCGATAAAGCGAGCAACGCGATACGCACGCTGTTACAGTAATTCACGTTAAATAACTCACGGGGAGGAAAACCAAGTTAATTTTGCGTTAATTCAACGTTTGAGTCAGCACAAATCGATTTAATTTTCCCGGCGGGTTATATTGCGTAACATTCCGTAATAACAATGCCCAAAAAGAAATTTACATTTATTTTACATTAATTCGACATCTAGCGACGTTGAATTATCATAAAATAACGTTAATTGCTCAACCAGGTACCAGTAACAAATTAATAGCTCCCTGCGAGAAGATTGCCTCGATTTACGTATGCACTAACATAGTTTCGGCACAATTGGGATACTGCGAGCAACACAAAGTCTATTTGATAAAGAACTAGCTGTCAGAATCATCAGATGCTGTATCGGAGGATGAGGTTGTCGTGTCATCACTGGAATCAGACACATCAAGAGGCTCATCGCTTGGCTATAAATCTACACTGTCTTCGCCGTTCGCAATGAAGCGTCCACGTTTTGCCGCTTTCGTGCTTTGATACCCATCCACACGCCTCTTTCGCAGAGCTCCATTAGGGTATTGACTAAGGAACAAATCTATGGCAGTGGCATAACGACTGGCAGGAATGTCTAACCTTTACAAGCGCTTGTGTGGCCTTGGCATTTTTATTGCTGACGCTAATTTCAAAGACTGAGAAACTCTTTTCTTAATTTGAACAAAAATATCGAAAAGTATTGAAATATCGAGTATTTTTTCAAATATTGTATCGTTTTGTTTTTTTCGATATCGCCCAACACTAGTGGCAATTTAACCTGCACTTGAAAAACATCTCTCTGAAGAAGCAGATGTGGCAGTTACACAAAAATATTGCGCTTAACAAGAAAGATCTCTTTAATGTGAACACGTACGTTTTTCCTATGCCGGAGTGCACTAAATCGATAAACAATTCTACTTTCGCTGCAGCGAATTCGTTGCGACCAGACGGAGCGGTACGGAGTCGATCGTTAAAGCGGTTTCAATTATCCGATTTCATATGCATTTTGAAACCGGTTAGGCTTCACAACCGGTTATTCTATATTCGGTATTCTGTTTTGCCCATCCCTGAGTGGGGTCTGCTACTATTCGGTGAGTCCGATTCGATGAGTCCGATTCGGTGAGTTCGATTCGGTGAGTTCCTAACCTTTAACCCCTAACCCCTAACCCTAAAACGGCAATGATAATTAGGCTACGGTACCCAATAATTTAAAAAAAAAATTGAAAAAATCTCCCGTTAAGGGATCGGACTCACCGACACGGACTCACCGAATCAGACTCACCGAATCGGACTCACCGAAACGGGCCATTCCGCCTGAGTGGCACCTGGTAGGTGGGATAATTTAGAGTATCTGAAACCGTCAGGAGTAAGCTCTCAAAGAAGCTTTAATAACGCGCTACTCGGACCAAAGCAGCATGCACTACTGCTACTTCTTTCGCTACTTTTATTTAAAATGACACTAGGAAACAATCTTCAAGTCCCTAGTGATGCAAAAATGACCTTGAAAATGAATGTTATCATTTGTTTACACTGTCATTTTAATGTCGTTATAGAAAACACATTCTAAGGGAAATTTATTATTACGCATCTTTCAAAAACACAAGCATTTCAAAATGAGAGTCATTAAGTCCGGCCCGCTTTAGCTTAAGCACATCTCCTCCAACAGAGAAAAGTCTCTCCACCGTAGCACTGGAAGGAATGGGGGTGTTGGGAATTAAAAACATTATTACTGCATTGTAAAGTAAGTTGGTTGTCGAAAGAGAAAACTTTGAAAAAACTGTTGATGAGTATTGAAGTCAATTTTTCTAATGGTAAAGCATTCTGTTGGTCTACTATTTTGAGATGTAGGCTACTCTGTGGTAAGATGCTCCTGTTACAGATCAACCACAGTCAATTGTGTCTCCTCATTCTTCAAGACAGAATATTCTGATTCCACAAGTACGATAAGCACTGAGCAAATTATCATATAAACAATGTTACTGTACTTAATAACTTTCCAGGACACATTTTGTAAAAACAAAAGGATTGGGTTCTTTGCCTGGTGGCTGTGTTGTGTGTCAGGGAGTTGTGCTTATGGAAAATATCAAATAAGATTCAATCCAATTTTTAAAATAGTTTAATTACCAACACTGTGCCGCACCGCTTGACAACAGGAGGTTTAACAGAATCATGTAGAGGTTTTTGATAACACCATGTCCATTTGTTTCATAAAGCTGCATCAGCTGTCATACGTATAATAAGACTTCAAAGTTGAATGAAATTGTCAATACCAATGTATGGGAGCAAGTCTTTTAGGCGCAGACAGTTAGGTGCCGGTCATCGGTCAAATAGGCGCGCACACTGTGGCGTCTGGATATTTAGGTGCGGACCACTGTGGCGCCCGTTCATTTAGGTGCTATTCCTAGTAAAGTCTGCAGATTGTATCAGCTTGGCAGGTAGGGCAATGCTTTTCACACAAAATGTTAAATTGAACAAAAAATATGTCATGGCTCCCCCTTCCGTTAGTGAAGCTGCTTAAACCGGCAATGCTTTTCACACAAAATGTTATATTGAACAGAAAAATATATTGTATTTTAATGCGAGGCTTGAGTGAAGAGTACGGTAACTTAGTTTTCCGTCAAAACCCCTACTAGGTTTAATAACGAGCAAAGTCGCACCATTATGCTTGCAACTTGTAGCTAGGGTTCATATGCCTTATAGAAATGTGTTCATGTAGTGGAGCGTTGTCTCATACAAACTTGCCACACGACCAATCCATCCCGAGTAGAAGTAATTGCGAAAGATAACAGATTAAGTAAGGTTCCATCTGGCTGCAACCTGTGTTCAGTAGGGTGGAGTGAAAACACTTTTTATAAAAAAATTATTAGCTTGGGGTTGGAAAACTTGCCAATTACTACCAAAAACAGTTGTGCAAAATTAGAATGTAATCTGACGACATCTTGATCTGCCACCAGCCACTTAAAAATTTACTATTTCCTTCTACATTAGGGTGGATCAATTTAGGGGGGTGTAAAACCTTTTTACTCATTTTACTTAGCTTGGGTGGCCAAAACTTTCCATTGGGCATATAGAACACTGTGCTAAAACTATATTTCGATCAAACAAATTTTTGATCTGCAACCAGATCATTACTTATCGACTAAAAATGCAAAAATACATGCAAATGTATATTTGAATTTGACATTAGCATAGAGATTTATTGTAACGCAATGGAAATGATAATATGCATCAAACTTCCTCGCTTTAGATGAAGTAGTCACGTTTCGATTCAAACCTGGGCATTTTTTGTCGTGATTCAATGCGTGAGAGTATAAATCCATCTTGCGAATTAACTCCTCACGCCGCCGCTGAAGCTTCCGTCACCAACTTGACGCACCTTTCCACCACCTGCGTGTGACACGGAAATCGAGGAAATAAAAGCTCTGGAGTGTCCTTAGCTGCAATCATGTCTCGCAGTTCTTTGTTTCCCATGTTTCTTGTTACAGGAGCCTCCGTAAGATTGAGAGCCTGACAGTCAACTTTATCCTAGGATTCGTTGGCGTCAAACTTTATGGGCGGAATGCAGAATCGTCGCACTGTTCTCTATTCACGATGTCTTGATCGAGCATTCTGAATTCACTTAAGTCCAAGCTCACGGATTATCACTACCAATGACAAATGTAAAGTGGCAAATAAGAAGCACGCCCTTGCAGTGAAGCAGGAATGCAGCTGGCTCTGGAACTCCCCAAGCTCAGATGGCCATTTGTCAGCCCCCTTCAGCACCAGAGAACTTGCATCAGTCAAAACAAGTTAAAAGTGGGAAAGCACAAGGGCCCGATAATATCCCTCTAGAATTTTTAAGGCACTGTGGTCCCAAATGTTTGGCATGGGAAAAGCTTCTATTCTGCTTGCCTGACCCTCCAGGCCATACCTAAAATCTGTCGAAAAGCAGCTGCAGTGGCACTACTTTAACCAAACAAGCCAGCTGATGATTCAAGAGTTATCGTCCAATATCACTACTCTGCGTCCCATATAAGATCCTGGTACGGCTCCTGCTAACTAGAGTCGAGCCAGTTGTCGATCTCCAACTACCAAAAGAACAAGTTGGATTTTGGCATGGACGCTATACGACTCATCAAGCAGTCAAGCTGACCGAGGATATAGAGAAAAGTTTCGAGAAGGGCAACAAAGCAGGAGTAATCTTGGTAGACCTCACTGCTGCCTATGATTCTGTGTGTCGCCAAGGGCTAACCCTAAAGCTCCTCCGCATGATCCCAGGCAAAAAGGTAGTGCAATTTCTCGCCAACATTCTGGCAAATCGGACCTTTTTGCTGAAGACGAGTGATGGGCAGTGCAGCCTGCCCAGCCGCTTAAGAAACGGTGTTCCGCAAGGATCATGGTTATCCCCTCTACTATATTTAACATCTACATCAGTGACATGCCAGAGACTACGTAACGCCAGTATGGCTATGCTGATGATCTGGCACTACTCCATTCTGACAAGTACTGGCATGTGGTAGAGGAAGCGCTTACAGATGACATGGCCCAAATCGCAGACTACCTGGAGCTTTGGATGCTGAAACTGAGCCTGGCAAAGATCACTGTCACACCTTTGAAACATGGAATCTACGCGCCCATTGTCAGTCTCAACGGAAACCCACTCCCACACAACCCGTGCCCCACCTTCCTAGGAGTGAATTTCGATCGACAATTAATATACAAACACCATGCTGAAGCCCTACATGCCAAGCTATCAGCACGCAACAACTTTCTGAGATGCTTAGCTGGAACATACTGGGGTTCTAGTACATCTGCACTCCGTACAAGTACTCTTGCACTTGTTTACAGCACCTCCGAATATGCTTCCCCCACTTGGTGCCGCAGCGCACAGCCGCACACACTAGCAAAATTGACACTGCCCTCAACACCACCATGAGAATAATCACTGGTTGCCTGCTTCCAACTCCCACCGACTTTTTGCCTGTGCTATCCGGCATCGCCCTAGGTAGACTGCGTAGGGAAAATCACGTTCGCAGTCTAGTTTTAGAAGCTATGTCAAGGGATGACTACCTCCTCAAACAGATTGTCCTAAATTCGCACCCTCAAAATCCCCAGCGCTTGAAATCTCGACGCCCCTTTTCCGGACATGCTGCAGATCTCTGCAAGTCCAACTTCCACATTACCGAAGTTTGGCACAGTGAATGGAGAGAAGTTGCGAGACCAACCCAATTCACAGTTCCTCCCAATACCAACACTCCAGCCGGAGCAGAACAACCTCGGAAGGAATGGGTGAAGCTCAATCGCTTGCTGACTGGGGTGGGCCATTTCAACAGCAACATGTTTCAATGGGGCCTCACCGACTCACCATTTTGTGCATGTGCCTCAGAATCTCAGACTGCATAACGCATTATCTACCAATGTCCTGCATATCGACCCCAGGACAGATATATGGAGTGTGGACCTCACAACGCTCGATGAACGCACAATCTATTGGCTGCTGTGTCTGGATGTAACAACGTGATCTGCGGCGGTCTCAAACGCAAGAAAACGAATATTCTCGAACTTTTTGAGAAGATGCTCCATACACCAAGCAAGAGCTTATCCAAGAGGACAGGAAAATTCACGTGGTCCAGCTGTTAGTCCATCCAGATGTGCAAATACATGTCTAATGCAAATACACGATACTGTTCTCCAGAGAAATGGATACTTTGCACACTCAGAAAACATTACGTTGTCCATGATCACAGATGAGAGGCAGATAATCCGTGAGTTTGGACTTAAGTGAATTCAGAATGCTTGATCAAGACATCGCGAACAGAGAACAATGCGACGATTCTGCATTCCGCCCATAAAGTTTGACGCCAACGAATACTACGATATGGTTGACTGTCAGGTTCTCGAGCTCACCGAGCCTCCTGTGACAAGAAATATGAGAGACCAAAAACTAGGAGACATGATTGCAGCTAAGGACACTACAGAGCTTTTATTTTCTCGATTTCCGTGTCACATGCAGGTGGTGGAAAGGTGCGTCATGTTGGTGACGGAAGCTTCAGCGGCGGTGTGAGGGGTTAATTTGCGAGATGGATTTATACTCTCACGCATTGAATCACGACAAGAAATGCCCAAGTTCGAATCAAAACGTGACTATTTCATCTAAAGCGAGGAAGTTTGATGCATATTATCATTTCCATTGCATTGCAATAAATCTCTATGCTAACGTCGAATTCAAATAGGAATTTGCATGTATTTTTGTATTTTTGCGGTTTTAGTCAATGAGTAATGGCCTGGTTGCAAATCAAAAATTTGTTTGATTGAAATATAGTTTTAGCACAGTGTTCTATATACCCATTGGCAAGTTTTGGCCACCCAAGCTAAGTAAAATGAGGAATAAAGTTTTACACCCCCCTAAATTGATCCACCCTAATGTAGAAGGAAATTGTAAATTTTCAAGTGGCTGGTGGCAGATCAAAAATTTGTTCCATCGAAATTAATTTTTAACACAATGTTCTATACACCCAATGGCAAGTGTTCCAACCCCAAGCTAAGCAAAATGAGGAAAAAAGTGTTTTACCCACCTAAATCGATCCACCCTAGTGTTCAAGATGCATAGCAAATGTCCTGTGGAGATGTGCTAATATCAAGAGTAGTAGAGTGTTGTCTCGCACCTCATCTCCACACGCGCATTAACAAAACAACATATTTTTTTGTTCAATATAACATATTGTATGAAAAGCATTGCTCTACCTACCAAGCTGATGGGTCTGCTACTATTTGGTGAGTCCGATTCGGTGAGTTTCTAACCTCTAACCCCTAATCCTAACCCCTAACCTTAAAACGGCAATGATAATTAGGCTACGGTACCCAATAATTTAAAAAAAAATTGAAAAAATCCCCCGTTAAGGGATCGGACTCACCAAATCGGACTTACCGAATCGGACTCACCGAAACGGGCCATTCCGCAAGCTGATACAACCTGCAGACTTTACTAGGAATAGGACCTAATTGAACGGGCGCCACAGTGCTCCGCACCTAAATATCCAGACGCCACAGTGTGCGTGCCTATTTGACGGGCGCCTAACTGTCTGCGCCTAAAAGACGTGGATCCCAATGTATTGTAGAGCTAGAAGTATTGATGTGAATCACTAATTTTAAGATTTTCATTAACATTACTTTTTCAATGAGTTTGTTTTGTTGATTACTTTTTCTTATGTTTCATGCAGAATTTTTAGAAACTTTTATAAAAGTTAATGTGATAAATCCAAATGGGTGGTTTTATGTCACTTTTCAAACGCCTTTTTGGCAAGCAAGAGATGCGAATTTTGATGGTTGGATTGGATGCTGCTGGTAAAACAACAATCTTGTATAAATTGAAACTTGGAGAAATTGTAACAACAATTCCCACTATTGGTGAGTAATTAGTGTTTTTTTTTTATCAGCTCGTTCTTTTGAACAGATATGGTACTTATCTGAAACATCATTGGAGCCTTTTCAATTTCATGCGATGTTTAGACGTTTTGTTGATCTATCTAATTCAATCAACGCTTCCTTATCATAACATGCATATTGCCAAAATGGCCCGTTTCGGTGAGTCCGATCCCCATTCGGTGATTTTTTCAATTATTTTTTTTAAATTATCAGGTACCGTAGCCTAATTATCATTGCCGTTTTAGGGTTAGGGAATAGGGGTTAGAACTTACCTAATTGGACTCACCAAATCGGACTCACCGAATAGTAGCAGACCCGCACATTGCACATGCCTTGTTTGACTTGAGCCTTGGATGGATATTTATTGATCTATTTTAGACAACGGCAACATAGTTATCTTACAACTTTCGGATTCAATACTGGTTTGGTTACTTATGTTTGTAACATACGGCAACACAATTTTTGTTTACCAATCAAATAATATATGCCACCCCCAAATGTAAATCACACAAATAATGACAAAAATACTTTGTAAGGCATGGTTTACAATTGACTTGAGTAACTATGGTAACTTTTGCGTCACAGCGAGTATCTAGTGAAAGAAATTTGATGGGAATTAAACATTGGTAAACAGAAGTATATATCTGTACAAGACAAGATATACGTAATGGGTAAAGTAGAATTTGTGTCAACTG
The DNA here is from genome assembly GCF_918807975.1 of Aplidium turbinatum. Taxonomy (NCBI): domain Eukaryota; kingdom Metazoa; phylum Chordata; class Ascidiacea; order Aplousobranchia; family Polyclinidae; genus Aplidium; species Aplidium turbinatum. The sequence continues at coordinate 14,763,656 of NC_137480.1, read as the reverse complement.
CGACAGGTCAGCCACATCAAAATTTGATGTACCTCCATCTAAAACAGGCCTCGAAATTCCATCTAAAACAGGACATGTCCGCCGTCACAGCATGTCGTCTCTAATAAGCTGAACTGTCGTAAGTCCAAATGTTTCAAAATTGCGTTTTTGATTGATTTGGTATCTTTATAGACTACAGTTTATTTTGTTAAAGCATCGTAACTCTATCTACTTTAGTTTTGATGATACAGAACGATGAACTATCGTAAATGAATGTACAGCAAACACAGCGTAAACTTTAAAACTCAATTTTCTCAAAACTGCATTTTTGGAGTTACGATAGTTCAGCTTATTAGAGACTAGAGATGTACCGATATATCGGTATCGGTGATATCGGCCATTTTTTGAGTATCGGTATCGGCATCGGTATCGGCAAAATTTGGCCGATACTGTGGCCGATACTAAACATGTAAAAAAGGCGTTTGCTGCGGATTTTCTGCAGAAGCAAAGATATTACATAAATTTTTTAAAGTAGTAACTAACACCACATTGATGTAGAAAAATAACAACCTGTTCAAATTTTTGATACCTCACACTCCCATGACTTCATGCGCGCACCTTTTGGCATTGTTTGCTTACAGTGATTCTTTCACTCAAACAAAACGTTTTGTTTCAGCAGTTTTGCGTTGTTTGATTCTTAAGTTGTGAAGGAGACTCAATTTCTCCAATATTTATCATTCTTTTCTTTGTGTTTCTTTTTTACTCTCAGCAGAGGATAAAACCAGGCCAAGACTAGCCAGATAGCAAAAAAGTATACTTTTGGATCGTTTTTACGTTGCTAAACGTTTAAAAAAAACCATGGAACTTGGTTGTTTTTAGTAAGCTGGTTTTATCAGTTTGTGATTTAATTTCCACCTTTCGTTGTAATGATCACACCAAGCTTAAACAATGTCATGGCAGAGTAAGTAGGCTCAAAATGAAAGCAATGGGACTACAAATCCTCACTAAACTAATCAATAAATGGTCTTGTTGCGCCTAAGATGACAACCTCATTGTGAAGAAAGGAGCGTTCTTCCCGGCTATCAGCACAAGGCTGAGCACTCACTACAGCGAGCTGTTGCGATTCGCTACCCATAACGGTGTAGCTTCCACGCTAGCCATTTAGACCATCCAATCAACTATATGTTTCTCGGCAGCCGTTTTGTAGCAAGAATTGACATCGACAAGAATTGAAATGGCTATTGTACGCCCGGACAGCAGAATAACTAACTTTTATGATTTAATTTAGGGTGCTTTTAACAGAACATTTTGCACGTAAAGCATTAAATTACCACTTTGGGCCCATAATTTGCTTGCAAAGCACTCGATTACCTTTCTGGGCCCTTTTGCCAGATTACGGCCCCCCAGGACTAAAGAATAACAACTTTAATGCTTGAAATCAGTCGTTTAGGATGGTTTTAGCCAAAAATTTTTGTGCGTAAACTATAAAACCACAATTTCGGGCCCTCCCAACAAACACAGGCTTGGATCGTCAAGGGTACGCCGTACCTTCCGTACCCCCCTCTCATAGGCCTTGGTCATTTTAGGCGCAACAAGACCATTTGGATTAGTTTAGTGAGGATTCTTAGTTTGCTTTCATTTTGAGCATAGCCTACTTATTCTGCCGTGACATTGTTTAAGCTTGGTGGGTTTATTACAACGAAAGGTGGAAATTTAATCACAAACTGATAGAACCAGCTTACTAAAAACAACCAAGTTACGCGGGTTTTTTAAACGTTTAGCAACGTAAAAACGATGCAAAAGTATACATTTTTGCTACCTGGGTAGTCTTGGCCTGGCAAAAGCTTTTCAACCGAACGGCAAGCGCCATTAGGTTGCACATTACTTGTTGAATAGTTTTTGTACGACTACACAAATCACTTGGTTTACATTTTACATCTTATTATCAATTATGATAGCCTATTTGGAGAGTTTGTGCAAACACTTTATTAATTTTTCAGAAACCCCAATTATGATGTAATGTTTCTTTCCTTATACCCCAGTCCTCAATTATGGTGGCCTTTCATTACTGAAACCTACTAGTATTATGACACAACAATGCGGTTGAGATTGGATTCTTGAATCTTTAATAAATTATGCCAATTGAAAGCTTTTTTTAATAGTTTTATGCAAATAAGGTAAAACTTAGCATTTGATATAATTCCTTGCAAATACCAAAATTGCTTCTTTTTGTAACACCAAAGTATCGGCCAAAATATCGGTATCAGTATCGGTATCGGCCTAAAAAAGTGATATCGGTATCGGCCAAAATATTGGTATCGGTACATCTCTATTAGAGACGATGTGATGTCCGCGGGAAGTACCCTCTAGATCGGTCATATTTGTCCGCCGAGAAATAACACATGAACTAGCGATACAAATTGTCATTCATAGCACGAATAATTGTTGCGAGAATATAATTTACCGCGCATTCTAGCACACATCTAGAAAATGTGAATACTGTTCTGTATCGTATAGATTTCTTAGTTTCCATTCAAGCAGGAAAACTTTCGATTTTTACGTTGCTTCGATTGATGACATTGAATCAGCGTAACAAATGTGAATTCTTCGCCAAGAATCAATGGAGTACGGTACTTCTACACTAATCACGCGCAGCTTAGTTCAAGTTTTACATCACAATGTCAGGCTTTGATCTCCGAGTAATATTCACGAGGCAAGGTTGGTTACAAAATTTGTTAAGCTTTGGTATTGCAGTAAGAAAGAAAAGGCCCAGAGAAATTCACTTTCGCTCACATGACACGCAAATATAAACCTAATGAAAAAAGCCTAATGAAACTTTGCACAGCAGAAAATAGTAGCATTAGTGTATAAGTTTTCCGACTCGTGCCCAGAGCATTGTGACGCAAGAAGCCGCACGGCCTCGTTCGGTTGAAGTTAATCAGTTATGTGTTTTGATTCTTCAAGCGCACGTCGTTGGTCTGATGAAAGCCTTTCAGAGTGACTTCACTGCAATTTTAAAAAGCCTTCTAAACCGTAGCTATAGTTCTCAAATGGTGAAAAATTATCAAGATAAAGTGATTAAGCATGACGATCGACGCTAAAACTGGTGTGTCCGCCGTGAGACTTAATTTGTCCGCCGTGAGACTTAATTTGTCCGCCGAGGTAGCTGCTCAGACCGGACACGTTTGTCCGCCGTCAACAAAAACGAATTTCGAGGCCTGTAAAATGTGGGCTCCAAGACTCCAGAATGCAACTGTCTCAATAAGACAACAAGACTAAATGTTGACTTGGTATCTATGCCCCAGTGCCAGTCAATGGAATTCATTGATAGTGGTAGAGAGACTATTAGTACAGTAGTGTACATGGTATTTGATATAGATGATTGTTTGCAGGATTCAATGTCGAAACTGTTGAATACAAAAACATCAGCTTCACTGTGTGGGATGTTGGCGGTCAAGACAAGATCCGGCCATTGTGGAGACACTATTTCCAAAATACTCAAGGTAAAATTGTTTATTGGCAGTTTAAAATATCACAACGCTTTAACCCTTTCACGTGGTAAAGTATGGCATGAGGTTTCAGGTGAATTAGAAAAATTTTTTTCTATTTTGTTTAAAAGAAAGTTTAAGTGGATCACTATTTACTTTTCCTTGCATTAGACGAGGCGGATGCATTGCTGCTTTTTCGAAGCTAGCAGTGTTGTTCATGGCTTGGTAGAAGACAAGTCACTTACTCACTTCGCATGTTCACACTTGCAAGTGCAGAAACGCCACTTTCACACAAAATAACGTCACAAACAGCCATTGTTACCGAACCATGGACTAAACTAAACAACAACTGCAAGAATAGGCGCTGGGAACGAACTAGTCCGAAGTAGGTCACATTAGGCCTACCAAACAATAATCGTGGCACAAGATATAGTGTTACCGACATTTCTGTTCACGACTTGTACAATACGGTAGCATAACCTACTAGTCCAACAGCCTATAACCTTCACGTCCCCAGTTTAAGGACCACTGGGTCTATCCACAAGCCACGATCTTACACAAAAGAAAGTGCTTGTACTTTAACTTTGTTAAGGTTGGTCTAAATACAAGTAGATAATAACCCTAACCCTATCTCATTGTAAAATGATGTCATATAGTTCATACTTTAATTCAATAGCTTTTTTGGCACTGAAGTATAACTTGAGACTCTTGCAGGTTTAATCTTTGTGGTCGATAGCAACGATCGGGAACGTGTTATAGAAGCTCGAGAAGAATTGACCCGAATGTTAAATGAAGATGAACTCAGAGATGCTGTGTTGCTGGTATTTGCAAACAAGCAGGTTAGTACAAGTGCCGATCACAAAAGTTAGTGCTGTTTTCAAACTTTGCCAGGCTAGTTTTAAGGGATATGGAACAATTTTCAATGAAAGATTAAGAAGTACCGAAAATGTCAGTAGTTGTTATGAACTCGGTATGCCAGAAAAATGTTTTGTATCGGTGTTAATTGTAGCAAATGATTTCAGGATCTTCCCAATGCACAATCGGCCAGTGAGCTCCAAGAAAAGTTAGGTTTGCAAGGTCTTCGCAACAGAAAATGGTACATTCAGTCAACCTGCGCTACTAGTGGTGATGGGTTATATGAAGGACTCGACTGGCTTTCAACTCAACTAAAAAATTCTAATTGATTTGGTTGCATATTATTTGAAGGCCGTACTCTTGAAGCTGTACATACTTTAGCGACGGCTCTGAATCCACTCATTATATTCCAGAAGAAATCCTATTGCATCATTGTTGCTTTTTGTTTGTTGTATGTATAAATTTGACACCGTGTTCATTTGCATGTAAGCTGCATTCTGTATCAGTGAAAAACAAAATCAGTTTTTGTTTTTGAAAAACCGATTGGTCTTTCACAAAATATGTGTTGTGAAAAAATGTAGAAGTACCGCAGTGGTTTTGCTCTAGCAAACTCTCATGAGCGAATTGAACACGTTTTGAAGAAGCTTAGAAATCTTTTGGCAGCAACTAATATTTTGTTAAATTGTCTGCATCCACTTTGTGTTTAAACTGACTAATGTTTAATTTAACATAAAACTTTTGATAGTAATTCATATTTGTTTTTCCTCATTGCAAACAACTCCTGCGCTGTTGAAAATACTGTTTTAGTTCCTCTCACTGAGAGGTTTTCAAAATCAAGGTTCTCTAGTGGTCTGCGTACGGAATGGTGCACCTCATAGTATGTGTATGATTTAGCTATTTGCTGTGTGTGAATTAAGTTCATTATGATGAGACCAAATGACGTGTTCTGGCTTAACGCGTCGTAAGCAATCGCAAAAATGACGATTGTTCGACAATGAAACTCCTTCAGAAATTTTCCAAACTCTTGCGACATTTCCACGACTTTGTAATCTCTGAAAACTTGTTGAAACGTCAAAGTTCAAAAAAAAGATCAACGCCTAGTACCACAGTTTTGCTGCAACATGTGTACTAATGGGCCTTTTCTGTTGGTACCCTCATTGTCAGTTTAGCTGTCATGTGTTTGGTATATGTGACGTCACATTGTTATATTGTATGAGGTTTATCTCCATCAACGTCATAGTCTGTAATTTTGCGGTTGTCTAAATATCACATGACGCCGTCTTGCTTACCCCTATAGGTTGGCATTCGTCAACAATGTAACAGTGCTGACAAATATACTCCTGAGAGCGTCGTATGCTCAACCACTTCTTCGGCTTGCGTGAAGAAATGAATTTGTGAAGTCGGTTAGGTATCAGACGCGGTCAGCCTTCCATGCGGTCCACAGCCCGATAATCACGGTCCCGTGGAGGAACTGATTTTAGTGGCATTTTTTTATGTTTGTATTGTTGAAGCTTAAAATCACGTGTTAAACTCTATAGATCATATCGATTCCTCACTGTTCATGTGATTGTTTTCTTGTAAGCACAATGGTGATACAAACAGGATCGTAAGTTCTTCTCTTTACGTTGCTTGTGTGTCAATGATAGAAATATGTGGAGCTTGTGTGCAAATACATCGAAGATCTGGGGATTTCTTATTTACATTGATTGCGTTTCGATTTACAAAATTTTGTGTCATTTCCCGAATGATGCGATTGTGTAAAATTTGCTTCTCACAAACGGCGTTGTAGTTATTGCTGCAGTTTCGTTTTTCATTGATGCAAAACGTTAAGTTTTTGTGACCAGATCAAGTTAGCGTTTTTTAAATTTTCAAGTCTGTTTAAAATTGCATTCTTACCCGTGTGCAATGTGCAACGGTTATTCATTCATTAATGAGACTTTTGAAAAGCTGAAATTTCGCATATTCACCAATCTGAAAATTACGTATTTGAGATAAAAATTCCATTCATAATCACCAAAGAATAATTCAGTTGCAAATCCACAAACGTTAATTGAGAAAGTCTCATTACTTACTTATTCACTTTCGTAGTTGTTTAACACACGAATTTTCGGTTTTAAGGTCAATCTTTCAAATCTATACATTTGAGTTTTGAAATTTTAGGTAAGTCTACTTTTTGGTTTCTGGATTACGAGCGGCATTTTTGCACTAAACAATTGAAAGCTTTTTTTCGGCCACTCGAAGTAGGCCTACTCTACTGATCAAATATGCATGCATACTGCATATTATCAATATTCTTATTCTGCTGCTGTGTCATCGCTGTCGGTTGAAGTCTTGTGGCTGACATCGTTTACACTTGTTGTGTTTGCTTATTTCACGCTTTACCTGATGATTATATTATTATTATCGGTCGTTCACGGAACTTCAAAATGTGGAACCCATTAAAAATACATATTTGGACTCAATCAACCAAGTGTTCATGATATATTTTCATGCCATCGTTTTATGTTACATGTGTTCTTAACGTGACCATGTTCTAATTTTCTGGCGTGTAATTAAGCAGCGTAGCCAGAAGAGTGTATAAACTTGCAGAGAGTGTTTTGGGCTTTCAAAGTCACCAAAAATTTCTTTTTTTAATGCTGTTGTTAAAAAGACAGATCTCATTCACTGTTGTTATACGAGATGAGTACTTACTGAGTAGGCTGCAATTGTAATTTGTTACATGAACAGTTGTATCCGTTTTGTTAGGTTAGACTAGTGGTTCCCAACCTTTTTTTGGCTGTTACCCTAAACTCCACCTTGAAGTGAGCTAATTACCCCCACGATCAATTTTCAAAAACAAAAATGTTTATTGCTAAGTATTTCAAAGGGCTAACTATGACAATCAAAATGCAATACAATACTGAATACAAGATAAAAATGCGTGGTAAACATTCAATCCGAAAGTTGGGCCTGGACTTCAGCTGCCAGCTTTGTGATCCTGGGCTTAGTGGTAGCCTACTGAAGGCGATTCTTGCGTCGCTTTCGACGTCCATCAGGCGATTGCGCTTCTTTGTTTTCATTCCCAAGACTGTTGAAAATCCTTGTTCACAGCGATGCGTTGTTGAAAAAGATGTCAGGATATTTAATGCCTGTGTCGCTAATGTTGGTGCGTCCTGGAGTCTGCTAGACCAGAAGAGTTCCAAGCCTTTCCCCTTGAAATCAAGTTTCAACGCTTCGTTCATTTGGAGAGTGATAAATTCTTCTTTAGTCGGAAAGTCGTCATCATCCACCTGGCCGTCATCACATGTGAAGGGCTCAGTGCACCATTTGCGACTAGCCGTGTCCAAATTCGAAAAGTAGTTGTCCAAATGTCCATCTTCTTGGCTACCTGGCCTAAGTGGTCAGCTATGTCCTCGCCGTTCAACACCGCTGTCAAATCAAGTCCATTGCCTTCGAGGTACATGTCAAGCGTCTGAAACTGCGCCACTGTGCCTCTTCCAACCCGCTTGTTCCACAATTTAACCTTTGCGATAAATGCTGCTACGGCTACTTTGATGTCGATCACAATTGCATTCTTGCCTTGAATTAAAATATTGCCTTTGTCCATATCACCAAAGATATCAGCCAGATGAGAAATCCACTGTTGGTTTGAGAAGTATTCAGCCAAGTCGGACTTCTTTTCTATCAGAAAAACATGGACAGCCTCACGAAGTTCGACCAGGCGGGTTATCTATGTGCTACGAGACAGCCATCGTACTTCTGTGTGGTACAGTAATGCTTCGTATCTTTCTACCATCTTCTTGCACAGTTCCTTGAAAAGACTGTTCAATTCCTTCGCTTTTATAAAGTTCACTTGCTTCACTGTTTCTAAATCGAGTCTCGTTACCCCCCCAAAACAGGCAAATTACCCCTGGGGGTAATTTACCCCCAGGTTGGGAACCACTGGGTTAGACAATGGATCATTCATAAAATTTGATAAAGAACAGGCTGGTTACTCAAAGGTAGCCATATGTTTAGTTGACATAGGGTTTGATTGGGCTAAAACATTGCAAAACATTTTCCAATGTTTCTATGATGGGATGCTAACACGGCTAAATCTTTCGTTCGGCGGTGATGGCGTGAGCCTACATCTTTTCATCTAAATATGTCTCAACACTCTCTTCACTTTGTGCGTCGCAATTCATGTTTTGGTTGAATTTTTAGAAAGAACGGTTGCTTCTGTGGCATAAAGGTTTGCAGCCTATCCACTTGCAAAAGTTTGGATTTACCTTACAGCTCATCAATTAACGCATTTGTATAATTTTAAGTCGTTTGCCCTTTGTGCAAAGCTCCCTTCGCCTTTCCAAGAGTGGCGTGACTCTGCTTTTTACGACCTTTTAGACAGGCGATAACTTGGTTAGATATTGGTGCAAAGGCCGATTTTCGAGTAGTGATTATGAACTATGCAGCCTATAGGTATTAGTCCACTTGATGATATTATACAGTAGCCCAATCAGCTAAATATACTGTCAACTAGCTAAAGCAATCAGCTAAATAAACTGTCAAAAATATCACACAAGTGTGAAATATGTAGCCTATGATGCAGTGTGATTGACACATTATTCGAGTTCTTTTTTGTAAGATTGATGTAGGCTAAGCTTGATTAAAAGGATGAGACCAACCAATTTCGCAAGAATCCTCCCAGATTGCTCAGTTTGTTAGCGCGTGATTTCATGAAATAAGAAGCTTCGAGATCAAGCGACGCTGGTTCGACTCTCGGGGTGCGCTTGAGCCACGCATTCTAAGGACTGTTCTCCATTCAGCAGAATAATAATTCCCCAGCAACGAGACTTTAGCAATCGTGCATTCCAACTCACTAGGGTTGACGTCTTTGTGGTCCGTGGGTCGCTGCCGCGGATGGAGTGTTATGACCACAGAAAACAGACGCTTTGAAAATTAGTCCTTTTTTTCTTGTAAACCAATTAACTGCAGGTCGTTCTTCTGGCGTTCGACCAGAGAGTTGATTCTTGCTTTGAACTTTGATAATTAATTAAAGAAGAGAAAAGTGTTGACGAGGGTGAATTGAGCCCACGTCGTTGAGGTTGCTGCCTACCACTGAGCTGCACTGATAACGACTAAACGTTCTCTACCTGCAGTTTCTGTCTGATATTTCAAGAGCGCTTACAATATTACGTGCATGTGGCACTGGCACCCCGTCTCCTGCGGATTATGTGTGCTAAGATATCGCTCATAACATAACTTCATCAATCGTCATAAGTGCGTCGCGACTTCAGCAGATTCTTCTGAGTGTGTCGTTTCAAAACTTATGAAAAAGGAGACGCGATATGCTATAAATTTTTGCTTCGAGCGCACCAAAAAGGGTCCGCCAAAACAAAAAGGTTAAAAACCACTGTCTTAGATGATTATAGGGCTATCATGGCCACCTAAAGATACGGCCTGATATGTCACATTTTGTAGAAATTTCCAGATTTTTCTAACTTTGGGCGAACGTTTGAATAAATTTTTCTAGAAATTAGATTTTTACGCTTTCTTTATTCTTTTCCCCAGATGACACAATAGGTTTTAACATCCTCACATGTAGAAAAACAAAGAAAATTTGATTTCGAAGATTTTAGTCAGACTGTTAATTTTCAGTGACAGTCTGATTTTGCATTTTTTAACTTTCTTTTTCTCATTTGCTACTGCTTCCCCAAGGCAACAAAAAAGTTTTATGTCATTAGGAAACCGCAAAAAGTAAAAACATCTCAAAAAATGTCAGTCAAGCACTAGCAGTAGCTGTAATCAAAATCTGCAAAATGTGACAAATCAGACCGCATCTCCAGGTGGCCATGGGCTATGTAGCAAAAAGTGACAAATAAAAAACATAACATATTTATTTGTCAGATTCAGTCAATAAACATTTTGCTGTTCATTTGATTTTCTCAACAGAAAACATGCGTTTTGCATTTTGAGCCATAGCTTATTGCAGATGAAGAATTGCTCGATTTTTAACAATTCATTAAAAAAAAAATCTATAGTTCTGCAATATTTGAACTATTCTGTCCATTTTCTAATGTGCCATCATTCAAACAATGCTAATCATCTAATGCAAGCTAACTATCAGGTTTAAGACACCTTTATACTAGCTTTGGTATAGATCGAACAGTTTAGCATCATCAATGCAAAGAGTTTTTTCTGACAGATAGCCTACTTCCACACATCGCTAAAAAGCGTTATCCTATTCTTTGGTGTAAGACAGCATAAGCAATAAGCATCCAATCAAAGGATGTGATCTCGAAAAATGAATTAGTGGTCTATTCATCCAAATAGGCAACATAAGAGTCAAACAATAAAAATACATCTGCCATGGCCATCGAGTAACACTGCCTTCGTTTGCCACAGAAATAAATGTAGGCTAGCCTATCCACCATATCCACAGCAAGCAATGTAGGCTACCTATGGTCAACTTCAAAGTCAATAAACACTTTTCTTAAACAAAAGTTCAGTTCAGTTGTTTTTTATTTCTGACCATCATATCAAAAACAATACACGTCAACATAGCAAAGGTCGAGAAAAAGGTAGAAGCGACAAACCGTAAACGTTAAAACATGCTTGTGACCTAAGTAAGTTATTGGGTTGAAAGAAATTTGGCACAGTCGCAACACCTTCAGAAAAGGATAACCTAGCCTACTTCTGCCACATAGCTCACAGAAAATCTACTTTTCTTTTTTGGTATCGTTGCTTAGCCTTATTTAGCTTTCGCCAATGTCACATAAAAATAAACCCATGTTGAAAATGATAGCAATGCAAAAAAGAGGACATTTGAGCATTTTCAAGTGTCCTCGGAGGACCATTAATTTTTTATGAAAAAAAGGACAAATCCTCCTAAAAGAGGACATATGGTATCCCTAAGCTTATGCATCAAGAGTGTTCCCCCTCAAAATCATCAACACTTTTGATAACCCAACAAGGTCGATCAACATAACAACTGTCTTTTTGTCCTGTTTTATTGTTTTTTTACTCACATAAATTGTTAAAAAAAAATTCCCCAGCCTATATTTTTTCCTATTTTTTTCTAAATTTATAAAAAATTTAGAATTGAGGTGCTGCGACCGTGCCATATTTTAAACTGATTGTCCTGCTTTGATATCATGCACGTTATAACGTCCGCGTTTTGTCGCTTCCACCTTTTTCTAGACCTTTGCTATGTTTGTCAATTGTCATATATTGTTTTTTCGTTGTGATAGTCAGAAATAAAAACAAACCGAACTGAGTCACGGAACACTTTATGTACTGGTATCAAAATAATCTTGCGGAATAGGCCTACCGTATCAAATAAAATTTTGTAGGTTGCAGGCGGCTTAGCCTACCTCGTTATACTAGTGCCCGCACTATTCAAATTTAACAAAATATCTTGACCTTTGATGCAGGACTTCGGAAATCTCTTTACAATTTTTTATGTAGATGTCAATCTTCAAAAAGTTGTTACATGAATGCTCTCTGCAATTCTGACGCTTTTGTCAAATCGTCGTATTTCAATTCTGCCGTTGGCAGTTTACTTGTCGATAATTTTCCGCAGCAGCATTAACTGTTAACTGGGTTATTGTGATTATTACTTGTATTGTTTGTTTTTGTTTTTTGCATGTTTGATAGTAAATATGAGAATATGACCCTATTGGTCTGATACAAATAAATAATAAAATAAACAGCACAACAACAATTTATTCACTTCCAGTTTTTCTCAGTAGCCTACTGTATCTGGGCTAATGCGATGTCTGATTTACGACCGGTGTTCCATGCAGCACCAGTCAAACTAGGGATTGTAGATCATAGGGATGCGAAACTTCATCCGCTTTTGACTTATCCGCAACACTAAAAGGGTTACGTTTTTTTGTAATTTACAAAATATTTTACTTTTTATGGGTTATATAAGAAGAGAGAAGTTGGTTTTAAAGTAATTTAAGGTTTTTAGTTGAAAGCAAGCCAGCAGTAAAGCGTAAAAAAAATGTCAAATGACCCTTTTAATGTTGAAGGAATAACTGAGTTGCGCGTCCCGTAATGTACCGTCCCTAAGTCAAACTAATAAACTTCTTGTGGAACACCTGACGATCTTTCATGGAACACCGGTTGAAGTCACTGTTGTAAAGGGTAGGCACTTTAACGTATATCACTTGTCGAAGAGTGCCTGCTTTGTCGAAGAGTGCTTTTCCTTATAAACTCCATTGATTGCAGTCATTAAGATCCTTCTTGCACTCAGTTCAGTTGCAGAAGAAAAAACAGTAATAGCAGAGGGTGCGAATCGAACCCATGAAATCGAAATTACTACTCCTCTGCCCTAACCATTAGGCAACGCTGGTTGTGGCGATGCATTCAGTTAAATTTTTTTGTATCCAAAAAATCACGTGATTCTCGCGACGAGATGAACATGTCACGCATGATTGCGTACCTTTTCGACAAGTGGAATACGTTAAAGTTAAAATGCCTGGTAGGCACTTTTACGTATTACACTGCCCGAAAAGGCAACCGCAACCATGCGTGACATACGACATCGCTGATGTTGGTAGCGCTATCATGCGTGACATGACTCAACACGTGATTAACTGGTCGTCTTTATCGAAAGATTTTGATACAAAGAAATTTAACTGAATGCATCGCCACAACCAACGTTGCCTAATGGTTAGGGCAGAGGAGTAGTAATTTCGATTGCATGGGTTCGATTCCCACCCTTTGCTAATACTATTTTTTCTTCAACTGAACTGAGTGCAAGAAGAATCGTAGTGACTGCAAACAATGGAGTTTATGAGAAAAGTTGTGACTAAAACACCAGTAATGTCATATACGATACGCATGGTTGCGGTTACCTCTTCGGGCAGTGTAATACGTAAAAGTGCCTACCAAAATACCTACCGTTGTAAAGTGTAGGCCTGCAGTTCGGACGACAATATTCGAAAAACCAACACACTTTTATTCAAAGAAATATATTCAATTCAATTCAATTTATTTTTCTTTGTCAGAATACAAAAGAAATGATATTGTGAAAAAGAAATACAGTAACAAAACCAACAAAAGGAAAAGGTGGCAAAACCATAATGGTTTAAGACGTGCATAAAAGGATCTAATATTGCGGTATAGGCCTATGCATCGATAAATATAGTTAAGCACGGCCACCAAACCTGATACATTAAAACAAGTAGATGAATAAGTTAAGAATCAGTCGCCTCCTCGTTCCTAAAACAACTGGAGCGTCAATTCTTAAAGCAATGAGAACACGACTGAACCCAACAACATCACAAAAACAAACTAATACACACACACATATTGTAATTACATAAGGGACTATCAAAACAAGGACTATTTACAGGTTTTATACAGAAATAAAGTGTTCGCAGCAACGAAATTAAGTAGCTTATAGAATGCAGATCAAATACACAATATGGCAGCTCATTATTAAGATAAAATAGTTAAAAAAGCTTTGTTTTTGAAATTAATTTCCAGCACATGTAAGAGCATAAGAAGTATGATGATATAGCCAGTGTTGGGCGCGATAACTCATTTTTCAGTTAAGCGATAACGATAATCGATAAACGAAAAATGCCTAAAGCGATAACGATAAACGATAAATCAAAAAAAAGTTAAGCGATAACGATAAACGATAAATTATCGCCGATAATGTCCGATAACGATAATTTTTTTTTCTTGATTAGCGCTGCCCCACCCCATGCAGCACGAACTGTTTTCATCAACATGACGAAAAATCGAACATAATGTACTGTAAAGGGACAAAACTTTTTGTAAGTTATGCATGAATAGAATCGCAACAGCGGCAGTAGGTATGGAATCTTCAACCTCTTGATCCAGAATCAAACCACTGAGGTAACCGCCGTGCTTATAATTATACATTCAGATACCAGTTGGATGCTTTTATCAATTGAATTACACTGCCGCTTACGTGCAGTAGGCAAAATAATTAAATCAAATGAAAATACCATAAAAAATTCCAAACTTTGTATTTTGCTTTCTACGGGCTGTTTACAGCAAAGTCAGCAATAATTGAAAAAATTCCAAAAAACGCAAAATGCTTGAAAATTTATCAGTAATCTTAAGCGTTATTGGTAGTAAAAATGTGCATACTGTGAAATCCATCAAGCTTGTCAAATTAGTCGTGTTTGTTCAAGAACAATAACATAATTATCGTACCGTAACTTACTGATAATTTCAGACAAATTTTTCTATTTTCTTTGTGAACACCATCATTAAAGCAATGGCAGAACGCTGAGTTGTTGAGATAAGAATTACAATATAGGCACTGTATTATTAGTGGGAATAAAAATATTTGATTGAGCGTTGGCTATGTCACATAGGTAAATCGTCGTCGTATCCAGTATCCAGCTTACGCCCGGTGGTTGAAGATTTAGATTAAGTGGACGGGAAGGCAAGAAAGCCAATCTTCATGTCCACTTTCAGGCATGCCTTTAAGTGTCCTGCGAAAGACAATGTCCTGTCCTTTCGATTGCCGTTCCAGCGCTCTCACCACTCGGCTATGCAGCATAGGTAAATGAGAAAGGTTATACTGTAGGCTATTTAGCATAATTTTACCACGCAACTCGATACGCAACTGTATGCTCATGAGCGGTGTCGAACCGGCGCCCTTTCGATTGCCGTTCCAGCGCTCTCACCACTCGGCTATGCAGCATAGGTAAATGAGAAAAGTTATACTGTATTTAGCATAATTTTACCACGCAACTCGATGCGCCTATTGTCATGCAAAAACTACTACAAGATGCAAAAAGTGTGATGTCGGTCTGCATGTCAAATGCTTCAAGCAATATTATATTCTGCAATGACTTGTTTCAGTGATGGTGGCGCGAAAGACCATGTTTTCGATGTAAAAGCGGCCTCGTATTGCGACACTTTCATAAACCACTTGCCAATTTCTTTCGCTTCGCTTCAAAGGAATCTGTACCGCCTGTGCGCTTACATTTTAATTGTAAAATTCACTCGCGATTGCCGATTGCAGCAACACAACAAGAGACATGTTGCATGCATTTCATTGCATTGCAATTTGCAACTCTAAAAATTATTGTGTTGTCAGGGCCGTCGCTGCAGGGGGCGTGCCCCTCCCATGACAACGACCTGTGCACTCACACTTCAGGCACTGAAGAAGAACTGGTTTTAACTTTAGTTTCATGAACTAGGTGGCTAGTAAAAATATTACTTTTCATGTTCTTTCCACTTGTGTGTTGATCCGAAATAAAATTTATCGGCGATTAATTATCGGCGATATTCAAATACTGCCTTTGGCGATAACGATAAACGATAACTGAAAAAATAATTAAGCGATAACGATAAGCGATAAAAATTTATCGCCGATAATTATCGCCGATAATGCCCATCACTGGATATAGCAGCGTGTTTTTCGTATTGCCAATAAGAGTTGAATCATCTTTTATAGCGTCAGTGAAGGATGGAGTGTTTTGGTATCGCTAATGAGAGGTGGAGATTCTTTGGTAGTGCCGATGAAAGATGTAGTGTCTGAGCTGTTTCAAGCATCTTTTTCCAAACCAATCTAAACAATAATCTTACGAAAAGTCAAGCGATCCTCTGAACAAACATAATAGCTTATAATAATCAGGGGGTAGTTAGATGCAAGCTTGTAGTAACTTAGTGATATATTCTTATCTGGCAATATAAAATTATGCAATACAGTATAGTAGCTTATTCATGGAAGAGTAAAGATAGTAATCATCATCTTTAACTATTCGGGTGTAATATATGATAAGATATAGCATACGTATATTAAGATATGTTAATGTATAATATAGTAATATATGTAGGATAAATTTACAAAAGTGGCATTTGGAAAGGCATGCTATGCCAGGATTTGGTGTAACAATCAATAATACAGTCAGAAAATTAAAGAGTTACAGCATAGGTTGTTAGAGGTTGATTTTCAGAACGCAAGTGCTTTTTCAGGTTACTGCAAAATATTGAAAAGGTTTCAATTTCAGTGACGGTTTTCGGGAGATTGTTCCACACTTTAACTCCACTAAACTGGATGGAATGTTGAGTCAGTCTTTTGGAGAAGTAGGGGAGGAAAAAGTTATTGTTGCTTCTGGTTGATATTGAGTGCAAATTGTTATTAAGTTGAAATAGAGAATTAAAGCATTGGGGTAAGTGATTGTGTTTGAGTTTGAACATAAATTTTGCAGTTTCTATTGTATATAGTTCGTCAATTGTGAAAAAATTATGGGATTGAGAGTGATTTGATTCATGTTTTGCAATCATTTTTATAAATTTGTTGCAAATCTTTTGAAGTTTATTTAAAACAGTTACATGACCATGCTTCCATACACTTATGCAATACCGGAGATTGCTTTCGATTAAGGAATGGTAAAGGCAAATCAGATTGTTGGTGTTTAAGTAGGACTTAACCTTGCAGATCACTCCAAAGTTTTTGCGAAGTTTTTGCAGTAAGGATAGCATATGGGGTTTTCATGACAAGTCTTCACTCAGCAGAATGCCCAGAAAACTGATAGTGTTGACACGTTCAATGGGTTGATTGCATATAGACAGTGTGTAAGAGAGGTTTGAAAGTTTATTGGTATTATTGAATAACATATATTTTGTTTTTTTTACATTTAGTGATAGCTTATTTGCTGCTAACCAGTTTGTTACTCCTGTCATTTCCTCATTCGCCATTTCGAAAAGTTTGTCATAATTTTTACTGCAAAAGAATAAATTGGTATCGTCAGCAAACATTATAGATTCAGAGTGTACTAAACATCTCGAAAAATCATTAACATAGATTAAAAATAATAGTGGTCCAAGGATCGATCCTTGTGGTACTCCATAACATATTTCTCGTTTAGCAGACATTGAGTGAGATACTTCTACAACTTGAAATCTGTTTTGTAAGTAACTTCTGAACCAGTCATGGGCTATACCCCTAATACCAAAATAGTAAAGTTTGTTTAGCAGAATGTGGTGATCGATAGTATCAAATGCTTTGGACAGGTCCAAAAATATACCTAGTGTTGTTTCTTTTCTTTCAATTGCATTTGAAATTTTATCAACGAGATGTAATGCTGCATGACTTGTTGAGTGATTTTGTCTGAAACCAAACTGCTGACCATAGAAGAAGTCATTGCCTTCTAGAAAATTGTATATTCTATTGTACATTATTTTCTCAAGTACTTACATTATTTTCAATAAGTTCAAACAAATTTACAGAATATGCAAGAAAAATAGTTCTGAGCATCCTTAAAAGATGCACTCTAGGGGACCTCCTTGTTTGCTTCATGGACGCGTCGGCCCTGCTTGTAGTTGTGCCGTAATAAAGATGAAATATGATTGAAACTTTTTTCCCCTTTTGTATAAAAATGTTTTAAAGTGGCAACACTGATAGACTCAACGGTATGATGTGGATATTGGAAAGCAATTTTACAGAATTTTAGTCACAAGTGAATGAATCGGGCGTTGGCTTGTAGAAGTGGTATTTTTGTGTTTTGTTATTATTATATTGTACTCTGGTCCAGTACACATGGTATTACAAAGAAAAACATTAACATGTACAAATAAATAAAAATAAGAAATTTTTGAAGAGAAAACAAAAATCACAAGGAACAGAAAAGATACGGTAAGACACAATCATAAATAGTTTTCGACACCTCGCTTAAATATCGCAATAGACATACTATTGACTACAGCATATGGTAAATTATTCCAAGTGTCGACTACTATATTGGCAAAGGAAAATTTACGGCAGTCCAGTTGAGCAAACTGTGTTATGCAATTGTTGTAGGTATTAACAGAAATTCAGAATCAGTTGTTCAATCCATCATCAACAAATTGAAAATGTATTCTGCCTGTAGCTTACATATTTTTTTACAGTTGTGCTTGATCAAGATAGGCTATATGAACTGCCGGTACTGTATACCGTACTAGTTTTAAGGCTGTGGCTATATTTACACTATGTAGTGTAATAATAGCCTCAATAGTGTTGCCAGATATGGAATGCTGCCTTAATTTGAGAAAAGTTTGAAGCTGGTGAAAACAAAAACTTGTATAATTTTGGAAATTTTTTTTTAGTCCTGGGCGGATGCAACCTAATTTGTACCATGAACAATTCGTACAATCAGTTCGTACCTTGAAAAAGTCGAAAAAAAAATTTAAAAAAGCCGAAGTTGCTGATCACAGTTTCCGCAAACATTTTAAAAGGATTAGGGTATCGGAGTATCGGTATCTGCAAACAAACAAACTGAAAATGATCGAGAGAAAAAAATAGAACATCGCTGATCGCATTTTTCGTTTTTCCGCAGTTTTCGCAAACATTTTAAAAGAGTTAAGGTTGATCGGAGTTTCCGCAAACATTTTAAAAGGATTAGGGTGTTTCCGCAAATAAACAAACTGAAAAGATCGAGAGAAAAAAATAGAACAAAGCCAAAGTCGCTGATCACAGTTTCCGTTTTTCCGCAGTTTCCGCAAACATTTTAAAATTTCCGGTAATGATCCTAAGAGTTTACGGAAGTCGTTGATTGCAGTTTCCGTTTTTCCGCAGTTTCCGCAAACGTTTTAAAATTTCCGGTAATGATCGTAAGAGTTTACCAAAGTCGCTGATCGCAGTTTCCGCAAAATTTTTAAAAGGATGAGGGTTTAGAGTTAGGGTTGATCGGAATTTCCGCAAACATTTTAAAAGGGTTAGGGTTGATCGGAGTTTCCGCAAACATTTTAAAATTTCCGTTAATGATCCTAAAAGTTTTTGTTTGCGAAAAATTTTGCAAAAACTGCGATCAGCGACTTCGACTTTTTTAAAGTTTTTCTCTTGATCTTTTCAAGGTACGAACTGACGGTACGAATTGTTCATGGTACGAAGTAGGTTGCATCCGTCCTGGGCAAAGATCAAAACCCTAATCTTATTCATAACTCTTATCATTACCTTAACCTTTCCTAACTTTAATCCCAACTCTGGCAACACCTGATTGCAACCGTGGTATTAAGTAAGTGTGGAAAATTAGCCACTTCCTAGTTTAATCATGAAATGCTGTTTGACAGTCAGTCTAAACCAGACTTAATCGGTCTTCGAAAACAAAATAGTGTAACTGACCTCCTGTGTTCTTCTTGAAGTGACGAGGAAGGAGATTAACTGCAGGTAGCCAGACTTCAAAGACTTAGCCTACCAGTAGGCTACACTTCGAGTTTGCCACACATTTCTGATTATTAGACATTCCCTGCAGAATGTGTCCAATTAAATTAAAAAGCAACAAATGAATTAATGACAGCTTCATCTTTGTTTTGTTAAGTGGAAAAATTGAAATTGCTGACGTGGCATATGAAATTAACTACCTTATTTAAACAACGATTAGTTTTAGTGAAAAGTAACCAAGTCTCATCTTTACTTTGTTAAGTGCAAAAAAAATTTTTTTTTTTGTTTCTATAAAACATAAAAATAAAAATTGCTACTGTGAAAAATGAAATTACTACCGAATTCAATTAATTTTAGTACAAAATAATCAAATCTTGCATCATTCATGCATTGCGGCAGTCGAGCCTTGCATCATTCATGTATTGCAGCATTCAGGTCTTGCGTCATTCGGACTTTGTGGCCAAGAGATCATGTCATTCTCGTTTGCACCATTTGGACCACAGCATAAAGTTGTAGACTGCCACTTCTGCCAGTACCGTATGCAATTACTTTTACATTTTATGTCAATAGGATATATAGAAAAATTTTTGTGTTGCTTATAAATTAAAATGGGAGCCTTTGCATCTTTGTTTAAAGGCCTTTTTGGCAAAAAGGAAATGCGAATTTTGATGGTTGGATTGGATGCTGCTGGTAAAACAACAATCTTATATAAATTAAAGCTTGGAGAAATCGTAACAACTATTCCAACTATTGGTAAGTAATTAATGAAATTTTTGCTTCAACATTTTATTGATCTCTGCACTCTCAGTGACGGTAATCAAAGGATTATTGCTTGTTTTAATTTGCAGAACTGCTAATTACAGTGTTTGTATTATTATTGTGGCTGTTTTGACTCAACAAAAATAGTCAAGAAACACCCAGTGTGTTGTGACAAATGAGTTGCACAGGCTGTAACTCTTTAGAATTGCCTTTGGAACTCTGTTAGGCCGCCCCAATAGCTCAATTGGTTGGCGTAAGAAATCTTCAAATTAAGATTTCCAAAATACGTGACTCTCTATAAATATGTCTGAGATAGCTTTTGATAATCAGGAAGCTGAATGGTGCCTTTTCTAGAAGAGACGAATCAAAGCTGAGGCGAAAGCTGGAAGAGTAAAGAAATATCTATTTCAGAATTTCTTTTAGTTCAGCTAATTTTCTCGCAATTTATTAGTGGATTATTTCCTAAAATTCATCTGCAGGTTTTAATGTTGAAACTGTTGAATACAAAAACATCAGCTTCACTGTGTGGGATGTTGGCGGTCAAGACAAGATTCGTCCTTTGTGGAGACATTATTTTCAAAACACACAAGGTAAAGCTGTATAGTGTATAGGCTATTGATTGTAAAAAAAATATCAAAATGATTTATTTGGTACCTGGTCAGAGAAAGCTGTTGTTTGTTTGTGTCACAAGTGTAGATGGAACCTTAGCACCAACGTAAATTTTGTGACGTCATATTTGGTAGGCGTCGTGTTCTTGGTTCTGTGTTCAGAGTAATGATTCTTTAGTTGCACCTAGTACAATTGACACGTTATATACTGTATGTTCTCTCTCTCCTTTTTGTTAACAACAAGCCATTCACACCATGCAGAATAATTGTTAGATCTCTGCTGATTGCTGAAGTAGAAAATAGTATAGAAAACAAGAATATAAATGTGTTATTATTTATGCAAACTTGACCAGATTGAGTTTTTTTTCCCTACACCATCATTGCTCTCAGATGTAATTTGTTGCAATCTTGATGGTGCTTGATTACAGCGATGTTTTCTTTCAACCATGGCAGGTTTAATCTTTGTGGTCGATAGCAACGATCGGGAGCGTGTTGTGGAAGCTCGAGAAGAATTGACCCGAATGTTAAATGAAGATGAACTCAGAGATGCCGTGCTTCTAGTATTTGCAAACAAGCAGGTTAGTTCCAAAACAAAATTTGGTGATTATTACACTTTTCATCAAATCTTATGATTTTACTGATGATCCAACAAGATGCGCAGTGTGATAAAAACAGGCTAGTAACTGTATTTAAGAAGTACGTAGTTGTCACACATCAAAAACCATGTCATTCATGAACGAAGTTTAAGGTAACAGCAACTTGTCAAAATTTTTAGGATCTCCCCAACGCATTGTCTGTCTCCGAACTCCAAGAAAAGTTAGGCTTGCACAATCTCCGCAACCGAACTTGGTACATACAATCGACCTGCGCCACCAGTGGTGATGGATTGTATGAAGGACTCGACTGGCTTGCAAATTCATTGAAAAACGCCAAATAATAACCTTTCGTTTTTGATTGCATGCTACATTGCCGCACAGTTGATGTACATATTTGAGTTGGGTCTTTACACATTGTTTTTCGCATTCCTGATTTCGAACGTTATCACATTGTTTGAGAAATCACGGAACACCAATTCATAGTTTTGTAAGATGTCATACGCTAACACAGAAATATGCTTCATGCAGTGGTAAGTTCCATATGCATTTTTGTGACAAAGTGCTTGTAATCTTACAATACTTTTTCGATTAAGTGGGTACAACGCAACTGAATTAAAAAAGGTAGTTTGCAAATGGTAAACCCCTCAGATCAAATAATAAAGTATGGCGCGAGGTCATGTCTCTGGAGCACTCTAAACAGTTTAAACTTACGGACTCTTCAGTGCTTTGATTTTATTATTCTAATGCCAGCCATATGGATGACATTGTAAAATTGTGATTGGCCAGTAGCATTGCCGTTTTTTTAAACTTGACAACGTTGTATTCGTAAATAAGACATCTTAGTGATTTGGAAACAAATATAATTTATCAAAAAGGAAATAAGCTACGCGTCGGGCAACATTTATTGAAGTTTTCTTGAAACAGTTTATTACTTTCTTTATGGAATAGTTTAACAAAAGTTTTTTTTTTTTAAGCAAGATGTATCATGTTAGCAACGAAACATATCCACTATCCAACCTGCGTTAGACCGTGCTATAGAAAATGTTTATCAAAAACATTGATTAAATGCATCTAACTTGTACATAGTATTACATACTTAACAAATGTTTTCATCTTGAAATTGTATTGTTAATAGGCCAAAGCGTTAATCTGCTCAAAGCATATGAAACGACACTAGCTACACCATCCCCTAGATCACTAAGCCAATTGCACATAATAGACTACTTTAAGTAAATCCTTTAAAAAACAACTGTTTTCGATTGCTGTTCCGGTTGCACGTATGTAATACCAACTTACGATAGCTTTCTTAGGTGTTATAAAGTCGATAGTTCAGCTAAACGAACGTTGAATTTTTTGTGTGTTGTCTTTTCAACTGTGCTAAGTGAAGCAGCGGCAAGCTTTTGAACAGCAGCAGCTGTTTCAACCTTCTTCAATACCGCTTTTAGATCATATGGCCGCCAACCACTGCTTGAAATGTTATATGCTTGATTTTCCTTGTAGAAAGAAAGCAAATCATCGATGAATTCAAGGAAAACAATACGTTCGTTTGTTGCACCATGTTTTCAGCAGTCTCGGGATTAAAACCATTTAGATTCCTTTATGTACAATGCATCATGTATTACGTGCATTATACTTCCCGCTTCATGGTCGTAGTTGGTTATAGTATTTCACAGGTTTAAATCATTGAAAATATACCAATACTCGTGTAACCATACTTCATCACTGCCATACTTTTGTGCTGTTAATATGTCACTGAACTGAAGGAGGTACGTCAACTGGGTTTCATTTTGTCTACTAAAGTTGGAAACGCTATTAGGGGTTTTGATTTATTTTTGCAAGGCAGTGCGAAGTAAAATCAAGCAAGAAAAATATAATTCAAAACAATCGAAATCAACCGAGACTTAAATTGCTACACTTTTGAAATACTCATCCCAATTGTGGATGTAAAAAGTAAACTTTGAGGGGCACCAGACTTTCAAAGAAACGAGAATATAGCCGATGTGAAAGTTGAAATCCCAATAATTCAACGGTTCGTTGTGGTGGGCTTGCTCCCATGAATACTTTGACAAAGTTTTGCTTATGTTATGACCCAGTAGGCTATTGGTTGTTTGTTGAACAAGTATAACTTAGGGGGACGTGGCAAAACGGGCATTTGCTTTTTTTACAAAAATTACAAATTAACATTTTTTTCTTCTAGAACTACTTGTACTAACTAACACAAAAAGATCGGAAGCCCTCTTGCCACACTCAGCAGCAGTTTTTACCTCTTTGTTATAAAAACTTGTCCACTTAAATATGATTATAGTTTAGTGTTTTTTTTGAAAATTTTAACTTTTCTTAGTATTGAACACGTAACAGTTGCTAATTGTCTTTTGTAGCTGACTGTACTGTAGGCCAGGGCTTTCCAAACTTTTCTGCTCGCGACCCCTTTTAATTTCCTAAAATTTTTCGCGACCCCTTACGATTAAAATGACGAACAATACGAAATGTACATTTGTGATATTTATTGAGAAGCGACGTGATGTTGGTTGGTTTGATTACAGGTTGTCTCAAACCAGCCAACATCACGTCGCTGCACATTCTGTCTGGAATTGCTCTCCCCAACATTAGAATAAGCGTGACCAGCAGAAAGGAAAGATCTTGCCAGGACATGGATTTGAGACACCCACTGTATGGCCAGACTCCAGCACACCGGCGTCTGAAGTAAATAAAAAGTTTTCTTGCCTCAGTTGTCCCAATAGGTCAAGACGTATTCCATGGGGAGCACAAGTTGCAAATGCGGACAGGAGCAAACAATGCAACATCTACTCGAATGCCCTGACCTAAAGGAAAGGTGCTCTGCATAGGATTTGGCCGAATTCAAAGATAGAGCAAGAGCTTGCGTGGTGCTCTGGGCTACGGCCGTTTGTTTTTTTGTTTGTCGTATCCAGGCTTACACCTGGTGGTTGAAGATTTAGATTAAGTGGACGGGAAGGCAAGGAAGCCAATCTTCATGTCCACCTTCAGGCATGTCTTTAAGTGTCCTGCCAAAGACACAGCTGCATTATCTTGAGCGGTGTCAAACCGGCACCCTTTCGATTGCCGTTCCAGGCCTCTCACCACTCGGCTATGCATGCAGGCTACGGCCGTGTGACACACGATGAAGAAGAAAAGCTTAGATCAAATGAAAACCGAAAACTATTTTCCGGCACTCAGTTCAGTTTGAATTTATTTATTTCTGATCATTACAACGAAGTCTATTGGTAGCCTACTGGAAACAAAACAAAAAAGCAAACACATGTTTTCAGTGTGAATGGGTGTGACTGCCATCTGCTACAAAGCAAGTCCAGTCGTGGCTCAATGTTAGTTAAAGCAGGTTTCAAGGCAGTTTCAATGTTGCTTAGGTTGGAACAGTAGGCGAAGTGAGAATATTTCAAACAAATCATTTTGAAATTTTGGTTTCCAGATGTTCAATTTGTTGATGAACGCATCAATTTTAGATTTCAATGCAAAATATTGATGTTTTCTCCTAGGAAGGGCAAACTAAATTCGTTCAGTTTTTTGAGCAAATCTGACATTTGGCATAATTCCAGAAGCTAGATGCGAAAATGGTGGATCAAGACTGAATTTTATTCTGCTGAAAAAAATCACGATTTCAGTTTTCAACGTTAATTGGCTGGCAATTTTAAAGCTTTGATTTTTGAAAGCCACTTCATGATGCAGTAACAGAGTTTTTAACTCCGATTCCATGTCGCCTCATAAATTTTCAAAAATACGGCAGGCTATTGAGTGTGTGACTCTTAATGAAGTTAATAACAAATTGGTATAGGCTACTTTCTGCGACCCCTGAAGTTCGTTACGCGACCCCTTTGGGGGTCGCGACCCCCAGTTTGGGAAGCCCTGCAGTGTAGGCTACCCACCGTAGCCTACTAAAAAACTTACTGCAATTTAAAAAAAAACGTATGTTTAACGTGGTACCAACTACCGCCCTGGTAATGTTAGAATAAGGCAATCGCTGTGAGCCTTCATATTCCCTTTAGATATCCTTGGTTCTATTAAAGGGCATCTGATTAAGTACCTTCAGTTCAGTTTGTTTTTATTTTTGACCATCACAACAAAAAAAACAATATATGACAAACATAGCAGAGGTCTAGAAAAAGGGGCTTGTCAATGGTTCAAAACCTCTGTGAGTAGGCCTACGAGTGAGCTTGTGGAACTTCCTTAATTCTAATTTCAAGGTCGTGAGTTCGATCTTCGGGGCACTAATGCAGGTTTTCTTAACTTGCTTATAATCCACTGCTAACAGTAGAACCGCTGCTGGCGTAACTACATTCTGATGACACTGACACAGGGGTAACGAAATGAATCTCAAGGAATTTCTTTATTTGTGAGTTCGAATTGCAGAATTTAGAAAACCAATTTTTGAATTGGTGTTTTTAGAATGAATAGATTTTGAATTTGGAAATAAAATGATGTGTATAAAACTTGTTTGTGTGGAGGTATATAAAGCACTTTTAGAATGATTAAATTAAAAGACAAGTAGTTTCGTACCGGTAATTTAAATTTGCCAAATTTCAACAATATGTTTACGATTGTAAAACAACAAGGGTGAACTCATGGTAAGATTTCGTCATAGAGGTGAATTGCGGAGATATTGAATAGTTGTTTACCTCATAGCAACTTGAAACTGACGCTATTTCTTAAAAGTTATTGTTGATGAAATTACTGATTTGACGTCATAACGTAACGTTTTGCAAAATCGGAGAAACTAGAAAGCCATCAATCGCTATTGAACAGAATTACTGGTGAAAGCTGCGGTGGGTTATTTGGTGGAAAACTATTTGTCAATTATTTTTGTTCACAACAGGTGAGTTTTTTTAGGAACGCAAATATTACAGAAAAACATTTTGCACAAGGTTGAAAACAATGTATATTGTATATTCATCACGGCTCCCTACAGAACGAAGCAGCTAAATTCGCTTTCGAGATTATGCTCCACTTTGATATCACAACCCCTGAAAAATTACGACCACAAACTTAAGTTGGTTTTGAGGGAACAGAAGGGTCGACTTGCCTTCGCTCAGCAATCCAACATCGAGAGAGTCCACTCTCGCACGAATCCAACGTCGACTAACCAGCGTGCAAGTGTCAATATAACGTATTTATCAAAGGAATTGTAACAATGAAATCTTTTTGAAATATAAGTTTGTTTCCAACAGACGTGAAGGCATGTTTTTGAAAACAAAGGTTTGTGCTTGAATTGTAAAACATTTAAAGCTTTGCTGGGGAAATTTCAGTCTGGATATCTGGCAACGCTGAAAACAGAGAGTTGTATTATTGTAGTTTGTCTGTTGTGACAACGTATGGTCAGCACTCAGCAGTCAACGGCAGTGGTGCCACGGCTTGTGTTTTAGCACAAGATCTTGTGCTTTTTCTTTTGATCTTGTGCTCTTGTGTTTTCCGATCAATTTTTGGCTAAATCTTGTGTTTTTTGATCAAAGTCAAATTAACCGTTGCTACCATGGTTTGTGTTTGGTAGAGAATTGAGGACTGGCACTAAAAGGTTTTGGTGACTACTAGGTTTCTGGTACCATACTTACTGCTTAGGCATATTGACCAATTTTACACATTGAGTTATCAAGCCTGCCGTTCTGCCAAGATTAGCTAAAAACTTTGATCTGAAGAGAGTACGTTATGTGCTCGTCGGCAGACTCAGAGGTTGTGTTGCTAGACAACAAGAGCAGCGAAAAGAGTACCGGTGTATCAGCATCAAATAATGACAATCATTCACCAAGTCCCAAAACAAAAAGTGGTACGGTAGGCTATAAACAGCCTTTTAATCGTCAATGGTTGAATGATCCTGATTTTAAAAGATTGATACAAGAAAACAAAACTGATATAATAGATATGTAGCCTTTTGTAAGATTTGTGATATTAAATTAAATCGAAAGAGAACAGTGATTTAGTAAGCATGTATCTTCCCTAAACTGTTGATTTCAGAGTCATGTTATTCTTCAAATTGGCACAAAATAGGTCGCAAAGGTTCAATTTTGCAGTCTTGTGCTTTTGTATCCAAATCTTGTGCTTTTTCTGAAATTGCTGTGGTAGCATTGGTCAACGGCTAACGAGATAACGTTGCAGCCTGCACAGTGAGAATCTATTGGAATAAGCAACTTTTTTGTTTTTCTTTGCAAAAATGTGTCTCACGTGTAGAACATAGTCTTTTATGTTTTCATTTGAGTGAAAAGAGTTGTCTACTTGACAGTTTGTAGGGGAGCAAGTCTTTTAGGCGCTGGTCAAATAGGTGTGCACACTGTGGCATCTGGATATTTAGGTGCAGAGCACTGTGGCGCCCGTTCAGTTAGGTGCTATTCCTAGTAAAGTCTGCAGATTGTATCAGCTTGGCAGGTAGGGCAATGCTTTTCACACAAAATGTGTCATGGCTTCGCACGGTGAGTGAAGCTGCTTAAACCGGTAATGCTTTTCACACAAAATGTTATATTGAACAGAAAAATATATTGTTTTTTAATGGGTGTGTTTGGCATTTATTTGTTGTTAGTCCAGGTTTGCGTCGGCGAAAGCTTTATCAATAAATTATTCAAGTTTCCGAACATGACTGAGTTCACTTTTAGTAATATAAGTTAAATAATAACTACACTAAACATCAGTAAAAAATATACCATAGCCTATATAAGCTAGTGGTAGCTTGAGTAAAGAGTAACTTAGTTTTCCATCAAAACCATGACTAGGTTTTGCCAAACCTGAGCTTATACACATACAATCTGCAGACTTTACTAGGAATATCACCTATCCTAAATAAATGACCGCCACAGTGCTCTGCACCTAAATATCCTGACGCCACAGTGTGCGCGCCTATTTGACCGGCGCCTAACTGTCTGCGCCTAAAAGACGTGGACCCGTTTCTAGGGACTAAATGGCGTCTTTAACTTTCACCACTCCAAGTTTGCAAGTCGTTTTTGAATCAGAGAAGTGTTGATATTTTTTTACCGAAATTATTTTAAAATGCCACGAAAGTTTTTCAAGTTTCTGTGATAGGAGCTTTTTTGAAAAACTAGTCATACGGTAGGTATGGTAACTCCTTAAATGGTTATTTCAGAAACCTTGCTTGCCTACATCCATCAGAGCGATTGCGCACAGCACTTCATCTGTATGATTCACTTTAAATAAGACTGATGGTGATGACTACATCAATATCCAGCATTGCAGAAAAAATATAACACTTCAATATAATGTAAAATATTTCCTAACCGTAGTGCAAGTTGTCTAATAGAAAGAAGTCAGAATTTGAAGAGTTCCTTTCGTATGAGACATGATTGTTTAAATTTCGGGCAGGTGATGGAAAGCCAAGTTAATGTAGCTTTGTCCAATGCTGTCACACTGTGCATTCTATTTGATAAATTGTAAATGGGACATGTAAGAATGACATAATCAGCAACTTTTTTTCTGTGCCACATTTGCAAGTCGACTGGAGACAGTGGAGAGCCAAACTCCACTTGTACATATTGGAAACTTGTTTGAAATGGAATAATCATCTTATTCTGTACATATAAATTATAATTGATTTGTTTCGTTAGATTTATGTAGTGTTGCTCTGTACTTCATTACTATAGTTGGGTGTGAAGAATTGAATTCATTTACTTTGATAAGATTGGTGAAAACTGTTTTTGAAAGGTTTTTGACTCTCTCTGATGTAAAGAAGCATTAAGATTCTGGAACTCAATACTATTACCGTGGCTTATTAATGGGTAACTGCTTGAGGTCACTTGGAAAAAAAAGAAAGTAAGTCCACATAGCAGTTTTTTTAATCTAAAACAATATTTTGTTGACGTTGTACCTTGTTGAAAACTGTTGATGAGATCAAAAAATTGTATGTTGTTCGGTTACGGTCTTCTGAATGCAAGTTGGATCTTATCTGTCTATATATACATACATTGCCAATTTTACATGTGTATTTTTGTTTTGTGATGTACTTCATCTTCATCAATGAAACATTCTATTGTTTTGTAGAACAACAAAATTAAAAAAATTATGTAACCACATACAGTAGTGCTATTTTTCTCATTTTTGGAAATGCTGTTGCACTTAAAACCTGATGAATGTACATTACAATCAAAACAACTTGAAACTAAACAGAAAAATCATTAGAATCAGAGTTTAAGATTTCAAAAAAGTAACGTTGCAAAAGAATGTTCCAGAGCTGACACTTTGATAACTATTTGTCCGATTATAATAAGTTTTTAGTATGAGTTGTATTTTTATAATCTACATTCGACAAGATATGTATATTGCATTAATCTAAATCTGAAGCCTACTGGTTTAGATTATGTTTTGTCTAAATAAAAGGTCATCAAGTTCGCTGCAAGTCGATAAATGATATTAATTTCCTTAAACATTTTTCAACAGAAGTGCATCAGTTCTTATAGTTGGATTAGATAATGCTGGAAAGACCACAGCTGCTAAAAGAGTTCAAGGAGCATCGATTGAAAACGTAGCCCCGACAGTTGGATACTCATCTGATCAGTTTAAATTTGGTTAGTTTGTTTTTCACACTCCTGATTTAGATAATTAGTATTTTCGCAATTTAAAAAATTAAAATTATTTCTTTAACGTATTTACTTAAAAAACTTCTTGGCTGTTTCCACTTTTGATTTAACATATACAATATACTTACGCTCTATTTTTTTTCAATTGTTTAGGACACTTTGATGTTACAATGATAGATGTCGGAGGCGGAAAAAGAATCCGTGATATTTGGAAGAATTATTTTGCGGAAGTTCATGCCGTCATATATGTGGTCGACTCATCTGATCTTGAACGCCTTGAAGAATGCAAAAATGAACTATCTCAGCTGTTGAGTAATTCTTTAATCAAAGAGAAGCCTCTGCTGCTGTAAATATGCTGAGTTGTTAACTATATTAGTTATGTTTTATTTATTCAGTTTTTTGGTTGTTTGTTTTGAATAAGCATTAAGCAATGGTGACTGTGATTGGAGCCCAAGTTAGTGTCGCATGGAAGTTAAAACCTGTGTCAGGTAGCAACTTGACAAAGAATTGTTTGTCGCAAACGCAGAAAGCTTGAATGTTTTAGTTTCAAAGAAAATTATCTATGTACTGAAATAACAGCCCTATAATAGTCTATTCTATTCCTTGAAATTGCCTATTCTATACCATTAATTACTTTCCTCCACAGAATACATATATAATGACTATTTGCGTTTTGTAATGACTAATTTAGATTAGATCGATTTATTTTTGCACCTGACATTGGAACACGATATTTTGGCATTCTCACATTGTCGACTTGTCGTATGATCATGTTGAAGTCAAGCAATGACTAGTTCACTTGCAGTATAATATATTTTATCGAACGTATGGTTGCCGATGCTGCACGGTATATTTGACGGACAGGTGATGCCCACACTCAATCTTCAATAATTTGATTGTTTATTTTGAGCAAGTTTCAAAGTTTCTGTTCTACAGGTTGTTAGGTGAACATTGAACAAATGCTTTTCATACAAAAGAATTACACTACACGTGCGTAGAACGTACCAAAGGTTTTGTTCCAAAATAAGGTGCACAAAAAAACTCAGCCATTTACATCAATGACGACAGCACCACAGCCATGCCACGTTACCTT
Organism: Aplidium turbinatum; assembly: GCF_918807975.1. Taxonomy (NCBI): domain Eukaryota; kingdom Metazoa; phylum Chordata; class Ascidiacea; order Aplousobranchia; family Polyclinidae; genus Aplidium; species Aplidium turbinatum. The sequence continues at coordinate 14,732,635 of NC_137480.1, read as the reverse complement.
CCTTGCACCTTATTTTTACACAACATAATTATTCGACGTCTTGCCTTCAGCCCCAGATGGGCAATGTTTTCGGCACTACATCAAACGACTACTAGAGTAGATTGGACTGCAATGTCCAGTTTTGTTTGATCTGTTTAAACTTATTTAGTTATTGCCTATGAGCTCACATAGAAATTGCCACTACATTAAATCGAGAAAAACCTCTGCGTTTAGCGAGTTGTATACAACATTTATTATTAAACATGGTTGTGCTCATTCATCTCCACTCCACAGGACAGCTGTAAAGGTGCGACATTTTTAGTGTACCGTATTTTTTAGTAATTGTTTGATACTTGAATTGCCACCTAAATGCCCGTACGTAAACTGAGGCTACACCGAAATGTCGTGGACCACTTACAATTTAAGTCTGTGTTATGAAACGAGTCTTTTCGTATTTTTAGGTTTGCTAACAAACAAGATAAACAGGGCGCTTTAGATGAAGTTGATATTGGAGATCGTCTTAATTTGGAAGCAATTGTAAATGAACATAAAACCTTTTGTAAAGTGGTAAGTTTTTCAAGCGTATGTGAAAACACAGAAGTTTCTACGTGGTTTGGCGTTACATCAATCGCTGTTGTTATATTGTGTAGTGTAGTGCACTGCTGCTATGAAACACTTCACTAAACCTAATTAGAAAAATAATCACCCAAGATGTGACACATAAACTTTTAATATCCATCTTAAGACTTTTTATAAAGATGCACTGTTGCAATCTGGTGTGGCACAGTGCTGTTGAAGTTTGTTTGGAGTCGATATACTTTTTAGTTATTTAACTCAACTTTAGGAAATGTGTGCCGCAACGTTGCACAAAAAAGACCGATCAATCAAAAATGGAATGACGTGGCTTCTAAGCATGGTAGAAAAAGATTACGACAAATTAAATTCCCGCGTCCAAGCTGATGTTGAAACACGGGATGCGGAGTTGGAAGTGGAGATGGAAGCTCGCAGAGAGCGCGTTCGAAGACGTAGAGAGGAAAGGTAGACTGATGTTACGTTAGAAGATCTATCATAAGATCACTAAAAAAACTTCATCGTAGTCTGTAGGAAATGAATACGTAATTTAATTTCTATTTTGTACATGCTACCTAGTGCTAAAGGGGTAGTGGTGTTAAACTGTTTTTAGTCATCGTTTTTTTTTTTTAGTTCTTTTTGTTTTGTGTACTACTTGCAATCATTCCATACATTTTCAAGCAAAGAGGTTTACATTACTTATTGCCGTTTACATTTGCCGTTAACTTTGCCGTTTACATTACTATAAGCATTGTATAGAACTGTAAAGATGAAAATAAAAGCGGAGCTGCAAAAGTATAGATGCTGATTAGCCCGGTTAAAATTAACTTGGTCAAATTTTTTTACCGGAGGTCTTAGAATAAATACTGTTGTATCCTAAAATCACGGCTAGACTTGGATTTGAAAAAAGCCAATTAACCCCTAACACTATACAGGACTACCCCTGTCATTCTGGCTGCGATAGTTCTGCATTGATGTGCTTCGCAAACAAACTTATGTTTGCGCTGTGACGCCAATAAGTTGGTGTAGTTTGGAAACTCATAAATTTCAAATGAAGTAAATGAAATATTCATCAACTAACAACGCGAATTTCTCTCAACCGCTTATTACATTTTTAAACTGTCATGCACGTTCATCTAAAGTTAAACTCTACATGGGTCGGGTTCGGTTAAATGTAATTGACTATACACGAAATCAAATCTGTATCCTGTGTAAACTTTGAACGTATACTGCTTGCTCGCGAATTATTTCATCTTCACCCGTTCTCATATTTGTAGAGAAGCTCAAGAAGCGGCAGACAAAGTTAACGGCATTGAGGCTGTAACCACCACAGGTTGAGTTACTGATTCTATTTGGCGACCAATAGTTGTTATGCGGACCGCACATACATTAAACAGAGAATACAATAAAGGGGACCCAACACACAGCAAAACCTAGAAAATTAACAGGGCTTAGCCCCACTGAGACCAGGGAGCTTGCAGGGCGTGGAATAAGAGGGCTAGTTAAGCACCATCCAAAGTCACGAATTTATAAACTGAGCGCTAGTAATGGACTAGGCCAGCATAGGGGTATAGCAGAGAAAAGGGATAAAAGATTACTGAGCAGTAGCACCAGCAGCCATTTAGGTTTCACAAATCCAGTAGGCAATTACATCTACATTGATCTTTCAGTATGATACAAATCCGATATCAATTAGTTACTGATCCCTTTCAAAGAATAGAAATATAAACATTAAGTTAGTTTAAGAGTGTTACTTACATACTGTGTGACTTCCACGATAATAAATATTTAAACCCTAAATAAAACTGCTTTCGAATCTTCCGCCTCGCCGTCAAAACATCATCGCGGTGACAACATCCGGGAATGTGCATAAAGCCTATTTTGGGAAGGGCAACGCAGTCGACCGAAACTCGCCATGTAAACAAGGGCTTCGTAAAGGGTCAGAAAGCAGGCATAAACAATTATGATTAAATCGGAACTGAGCATGAGATTATGAAACCAACATACCGGCCTCAAAAACATTACTGGGGTAGAAGTAGCTGTTTTTCCCAAGAGAAAAATAATCGAAGGCTCTTATTACATGAGCTTGTTCAGACAATACAACGTTTCAAATGTACAATGTCGCATAACTATGGAAAATATTTACGATCTCTGAAGTGGGTCCCCTGAGGTCGTTTTGAACACAAAAGCAAAGCTAGGCAAACGTATTGGAAACAAAACACAAGCAACAATACCATACACTAAGTTACGTAAATGTTCGCGTCGCGCGCGTAATAATAAAACTGTCTCTATCAGTAAGTCCAATCATCTAGGGAAATCGATTCAAACGTCTGCTTCCAAAAGACACACCTTTCAAACATCACGCCCATAGGTTGAAATCGCAGTCTTTAGACGAACCGTGCGTACAAAGTCGTCTTGAGCTGGAAACACTTCCGTCACTCTCGCTTTGGGCCACGACCCTCTGGATTGACAGTCATTTATTACCAAGACCACGTCGCCAACGGCGAGATTTCGAACTGGCTTCTGCCACTTGCTACGGGTTTGCAATAATGTTATGTATTCTGCAGACCAACGCTGCCAAAACTGGTCGGTAAGGTAGTTAACTAACCGCCATGATTTACGGTAACTGTCAGCAAATGTAAATATATCACATGGCATGCTTGCATCAAGCTTGGTTTGTAGCAAGCTATTAGGTGACAGAGCCACCAAGTCTTCGGGATCGTCGCTAACTGTTGTCAACGGCCTGTCATTCATCATGTGTTCTGCTTCGGTAACAAGTGTTATTAGGTCTTCATCCTTCAAAGTTCGGTCCTTGACCAAGGCATGCAGAATTCTCCTGGCAGATCGGGTGCATCTCTCCCAGGCTCCACCTCTATGTGATGCCAATGGGGCATTGAAAGACCACTTGATGCCTTTCTGAATATGGGAAAGGTTCCACCGTTTGATACCTTCAAATGTGCCGTTGTCACTTATGGGTTCTTCAACCATGCCTCTTCGATTTACGAACCTTTGAAATGCTTGAAGGAATGAGGAGGTGTCGAGGGAGTAAGCAAATTCAAAATGTACAGCCCGAGAGGCCATACAGGTAAATACACACAAGTAACGTTTGGACATGCTTCTACCAGACTTGGTCATAAACGGCCCTGCATAGTCCACTCCTGTGCAAGCAAACGCTGGTCTACCAGGGGTAACCCTACATTTTGGAAGTGGTGCCATGATTTGTTGACCCCCTGTAGCATCTCTCAAACGACACACTCTACACTCACGCAACACACAACGCACAGTAGAATGATCTTTAATCACCCAAAAAGCCTCCCTACACACACTAAGCGTATGAAGCGCGCCGCAATGGGCACCACAAACATGAAAAAACTCATGGCGCGTCACATGGTGTCGGCTGGGCAAGATCATTGGATGTTTTTCCCTAAAGCGAAGCAAAACTTCAATCAGATTGCTTGTTTGGTCTGGGCCTTGAAGTAGGTTGTCATTTAAAGAAGTGCCCCTGAACTTAGACGCACAATCGAAGACAATGCGGAATTTTTCACCGGTAGCATGATGAGAGGGGTACCATGTTCGGTTGGTCTGAGGCAATTGATCATGTGGCATCCTTTGTGCATACCCGTTGTCTAAATATTCTCTGATCTTCTGACTATACATATCGAAGAACTCGTCATCCTTTCCAAACCTACGCCGAAAGTGGTTCAAGCATTTTTCGGCAAACTTTCTGTTGCCAGAGAGTGTAGTTTCCTCATCTTTCCATGGTAGTCCTAGCTGATAATGTCCCTCCACCTTTTTGACCGATTCTTTCATTAAAGTCAGCGCTTGTTTGTCATTGATGGACATGGCAAGTTCATCTGGATCACCAACATCATTGAAGTCATGATCGTAGGTTTGCTGCATGTGACGATGCAGTATGTCACTACCAGAGTGAATAAAATTAACATGCACCAAGGCCTTGGAACTATTATGTCCCACAGGACCACTCAATGTCCAACCCAAGCCAGTACGAATGGCATTTGGTTCACCATTCCGGCCTCTGCGAAACGCATGCATATAGTGTGCTTCCTGCACATCAGCACCAATTAAAAGGTCAACTGACTTTTCAGCCAGCTCTGGGATGTCAACGCCTTGCAATACATCTGGAAACATGCTAGCATCATCAGCATTCGGAATACTTCCATCCAGAGCAGGTAATGCCGGAACCGCCAATACAGCATCAATCTCCATCCCCTTACATTCTTTAATGCCACGTGTATACAGACCCTGCAGCCTGTAACCACGTTGTTGACTGACGCCGTTCATAGTTGAAATGGAGTAATCCACACTCTTGCCTGTCATCCCAAGCCGCTTCATCAAGTCGATTGTGCAGAGGGTGGTGTCTGAGCCTTCATCAAGAAAGGCATAAGTATCGACTTGTGACTTTCTATCCGGGCTCCAAACTGTAACCGGTACCACCTTCAGACGTACCATATAACTCTTTGCACCACGCAGCCCCGAACTAGCGCAGGTTACTACAGAAGTACAATTGGAAGATGTAGAGGAGCCGGCCTCTTTGCTGTCCTGGCCAGGTTTCATGGGTTCCGTGGCTCCATACTTTCTTCCACTCCTGTCATCTTGAGGGCGGTGAAGCAGAGTGTTATGTCTTCCTTTGCAAAGCTTACAACTCTTGTCCCACTTGCACTCTTGTACACGATGTCCAAACTCTAAACAGTTAAAACAACACTGGGCAGCTCTAACTGTCCGCTGTCGGTCCACTTCAGCCATGCGACGAAACTGCCTGCATTGCCACAATGGGTGTCCGTTAGAACACACAGGGCACTTCCAATCGCATGGTTCTGAAGAATAGTTTGCACCAACGCTACTCTTAGCAGTATGAGGTCCACCCCTTACTGAACCCTGTGATGCATATGACAGAACACCTTTACCTGACTTGGTTCTTCTTTCCTGGTTCGATTGAATCTTGTCTCTGTTGAGAGCCTGTGCCAAATATCCACCTTGGACCCGAGCATACTGGTAAATATGATCAGCCAGTTGAGCAAATGTAAGCCCTTCAACAGAGACCTCAATCAACCGATCTTGCAACTTGGGTGGCAGACGACTCACAACACTTGTCAGGGTGTGACGTGTGTTCAACCCACAATCTAGTCTCCCCCCACAAGTCATTTCACAATCTTTCATCTGACGCGACAAATCCAATAGTCCCTGCGTGTTCCCTTCCTTAAATGAAGGTCCATTTATGATCTTTTCAATAAAGGCTGTGGTAACACTGTCGATCATGCCAAAGTTTCTGTACAGTGTGTTACGGGCATGGTGGTAAGCAAGGCTTGGTGGTTCCATGACAATGCATTGCTCGATGCTGCGTCGTGCCCTCCCAGTGCAGCAAGAGATCAAAAGGTCCAACATAGCAGCTGGATCGTTTACATCGCGAATGACATATTTCTCAAAATATCGGACAAAGCGATAATAATCTGTTGGCGTACCATCAAATTTACTCTCTTCTGTTACCCGACCACCCTGGGCGCGGCAGACCGCAGTTGCCATTGAATGCAATGCACCGACAACCTTTTCAATTTGTGAATTTGCCGGATGCAATGAGGTATCCAGACCTGTGGACTCATGCCTTACGGGCAGGTGCCTCCCAACACCTTGGTAGCCAGGCACAGACCTCATGTCTGCGCTGTGCTGGCCATAAGAATCTCTTTGGTATCCCATCATCATGGGTTGGTGTGGTGCTCTCCAGCCATTCCACTCTGCTTGGCACTCCAAGTGAGCATCCTTACGCTTGGCTTCATAATTCACAAACGAATTCCAATGCGAAGCCGTGACGCGTTCACCAGGCAACACAGACCGCGAATCCATGTCGGCATGGCTCCTGGTAACAAAGTCCTTTTCGCTAGAAACGTCTAGCCCTTTGTCGCTACGGTGCAGTTCCCCTTGACAAGATTCGAAAGTACTGTGACTCTCATTTCCAACGAGATTGACAACTGTCTCTGTTTTTGGCGGAACTGCGTCTTTAGACAGGGGGACATCGCCAGTCACATGGCGAGATACAGATTCCTCACGAAGTAAACCCTTCCCCTCACCTATTGCCTTCTCTGACTCAACCTTGTCATCGCCCGTCAGAGAAGATTTAAAACGTCGACGCTCCAGCTCCAAGGCCCGGCGCTCTAAAGCCATCTCCTGGCGTTGGAGCTGCAAAGCGCGACGCTCCAGTTCTAATTCTCGTTCCTCCAATTGGAGAGACAACTCAGCATGGCGCTTATCCATAGTGAGTTCAACAAAATTAATGAAAACAAATACTACCAGTAAGTATTAACAAAATAAAATAGCCGCAATATATCCCTACAGTAGATGTAGGCTACAGATAAGCCAGACAACACAACAGTAAACAAAAACAAAAAATAACCAGGGGAATTCCCTTCGGAAATAACCTACGAGGTCAGCCGCTTACAACTAGCAAAGCGAGCTACAACTGATCACAACAGTAAATCAAAAATTATGTAAGTTGGAGTAGAATCAATTAATGCGCATTCAGCCACAATTAACCGAACTAAACTACTGCAACCTCACACAAGAAATTCAATGACTGACATTCAACTCACACAGCAAAAGCAGCCACTACACACATTCATGAATCAATCGTACCGTAGCCTACCAGGGTACGCAAGAAATCAATAATTGATATGATGTAACCACCACAGGTTGAGTTACTGATTCTATTTGGCGACCAATAGTTGTTATGCGGACCGCACATACATTAAACAGAGAATACAATAAAGGGGACCCAACACACAGCAAAACCTAGAAAATTAACAGGGCTTAGCCCCACTGAGACCAGGGAGCTTGCAGGGCGTGGAATAAGAGGGCTAGTTAAGCACCATCCAAAGTCACGAATTTATAAACTGAGCGCTAGTAATGGACTAGGCCAGCATAGGGGTATAGCAGAGAAAAGGGATAAAAGATTACTGAGCAGTAGCACCAGCAGCCATTTAGGTTTCACAAATCCAGTAGGCAATTACATCTACATTGATCTTTCAGTATGATACAAATCCGATATCAATTAGTTACTGATCCCTTTCAAAGAATAGAAATATAAACATTAAGTTAGTTTAAGAGTGTTACTTACATACTGTGTGACTTCCACGATAATAAATATTTAAACCCTAAATAAAACTGCTTTCGAATCTTCCGCCTCGCCGTCAAAACATCATCGCGGTGACAACATCCGGGAATGTGCATAAAGCCTATTTTGGGAAGGGCAACGCAGTCGACCGAAACTCGCCATGTAAACAAGGGCTTCGTAAAGGGTCAGAAAGCAGGCATAAACAATTATGATTAAATCGGAACTGAGCATGAGATTATGAAACCAACAGAGGCCAAGAATGCAGGGTCAGAAGACATGACTGCTACCCACACGAACAATGTGTTGGTGTCATCGCACACTTTAAACGACCAGCGTGCCACACCAAGCGATGCCACTGCTCACAGCGCCAGGTCCGGTCTTGGTGATGAGTTGCTGGATGACGTCGATGACTCTGATGTCAGTCTCCCAGGTTCAATTGACCAACCACGAGGCTCACATCGTCATGACAACTCCAACCGAGAAGCCGGTTGGAATCACAATAACAGACTCAACGAGATCGTACGTGACAGTCCCCTCGGTTCCTCTAGCGCTACCGATGAAGCTATGTCGGTTACTTCAGAGAAAGGTTTGTGATGCTGTGTTGCATTTATGTGTATTTTTCGGCAGAATATTATATGTCTTTTTACTAACTGCCACTGATCACATTTTCAAAAGGTACTTTGTGTCAAGCAGTGATTGGCATTTTCATTTATCTTAGAATGCTGCGTAGACTTTTAATTTGTTAGCAGCTTCAACTAGCTGTAATTTATTCAAGATTTATTTGTGTTGCTTGCCGCGGCCGGCGGGTAACAAAGAACGACATCAGTGCTGCCAGCTGGGAAACACTTCAAAAATTGTTTGTTGTGTTCTTGCTTGCGTGCAACAGTGAGAATGATTTGATATGGCAACTATAATCGAAAAGTTGAAAAATGCTGGTCTCGGTCCACAACAACCTTGTGACGTAGAACTTAAGTGAAAACGTGCCTTTATTATTTGTTTTATTTCTGCTTCAACAAGCTCAACATTGTCCCAGGCCTCGAAATTCGTTTTTGTTGACGGCGGACAAACGTGTCCGGTCTGAGCAGCTATCTCGGCGGACAAATTAAGTTTCACGGCGGACACACCGGTTTAGCGTCGATCGTCATGCTTAATCACTTTATCTTGATAATTCTTTGCCGTTTGAGAACTATAGCAATAGTCACGGTTTAGAAGGCTTTTTAAAATTTCAGCGAAGGCACTCTGAATAGAATCATCAGACCAACGACGTGCGCTTGGAAGAGTGAAAGCGCCATGTAGCTGCTTAGTGCTTAATACGCCGCATAACTGATAACATAACTTATCGTAACTTCCACCGAACGAAGTCTTGAGGCTTCTTGCGTCACAATGCTTTGGGCACGAGTCGGGAAACTTCTACACTAACGCCACTATTTTCTGCTGTTTAAAGTTTCACAGGCGTTTTTCTTTGGGTTTATTTTTACGTGTCATGTGAGCGAAAGTAAATTTTTCTTGGGCCTTTTCTTTCTTACTGTAATACCAAAACTTAACAAATTTTGCTGCATCTTGCTGTAATAGCCTACTGGGATAATCTAATTTTGTAACCAACCTTGCCTTATCGATATTACTCGGAGATCAAAGCAAGACATTGTGACGTAAGACTTAAACTGTTGCGCGTGATTAGTTTACCGGTACTCTCATCGATTCTTAGCGAAGAATTTACCTTTGTTACGCTGATTCAATGTCATCAATCGTTGAAGCAACGTAAAAATCTAAAGTTTTCCTGTTTGAATGGAAGCTAAGGGATACAGTATTCACATTTTCTAGATGCGCGGGAAATTATATTCTCACAACAATTGTTCGTGCTATGCAATGACGATTTGTATCGCTAGTTCTTGTGTTATTTCTCGGCGGACAAATATGACCCATCTAGATGGTACTTCCCTCGGACATCACAGTCATCACATGCTGTGACGGCGGACATGTCCGCCGTGAATTTCGAGGCCTGTTTTCCCAATATGTTTGCTACGTTACAGATGATTCTACACCTTTTAAGATGAAGAAGAAATCGAAACGAAGTAATAAAATACTCCCCTTTGCCGATGGCATGGAGCATCCAAACGCTACAATGTTGGCCCCATTGAAGATTAAAGGAAAATTGGCTCCTTTAGATTTAGGTGAAAGTTCTAACATGGCTTTCGAAGAAGATGATTCTAGCAAGAGTGGTGAGTAACTTATTCAGTTACTGTTATTTAACGAATCGCAAAGAAAATTATAACGTTGAAATTAATTTATTTGGTTTGCATGTGAATTGTAATGTTTTCATCTTCATATTTTGTACTCCCAATTCCAGTACCGCACTGGCAATGGTAAGAGCACATGGCTTAGAATAAACCGAGTTTATGAACTGTTGCCGTCTAGCTCAGTGATTCCCAAAGTTTTTTTTTCATTTGCGTACCATTTAGCAGTTTCATACTAATGCATACATAATATAAAACAATGAAAACTATTCGTACAGGGTGACCCAAAAAGATGCGTACCCATGAAAATTTCAGTTGTGACTTTGATTGAAAAGCTATTTATTTCAAATTACAACCACACATTATTCAGTTTATGGAAGACCATTGACCAGAGTTTCAGCTTTTTCTGTCAATTTATGGCTTTCCCAAGATGTGTTCCAAATGTGAAAAAAATCGAATAAAACATGGGTACGCATCTTTTTGGGTCACCCTGTACTACACAAAGTGCTCAATGCTAAGCAAAAAAGCAAAGCAGAGCGAATTAAATCAAATATTACTATCTAAATCCTCAACAGCCTGTTTCCCCTACACGGATCATCAGAAGGTACTGAAAAACATGCAAAAGCAATAAATCGGTAATTCCTGAAGAGATATTAAATGCATGTTTTTCAGTACCTTCTGATGATCCGTGTAGGTGAAACAGGCTGTTAAGGATTCAGATAGTAATAACTATATTTGATTTAATTCTTTCATACTATATCATTCATAATTATCATGATACAGTGTTCGCGTACCACCTAGGTAACATCCAGAAAATATCAAAAATATATAATAAAAGGCAAGTAAGTGTAACGAATATCAGCATTGGCTCCAAGCCAAGAAGATTGTTAATATTCGACTAAATACAATTAAGCTGTTCAGCCACCGCCTAAGTAAAAGACCAATAAATACTGTAGGTAGGCTGTACTTCTACTGCTGCCATCAGCATTGAAAACTGAAAGTTTTGGCGTTTCTGTTGAACAACCCAGGTCAGAGGTTCTCATGCTGTGCGTGGTTTCAATTTTTCAAGGGCGTCGCACAATGATTACGCTTCGTATATAAATTCAATTGCGGTAATAAAACTTTTACACATATTATTATCCCTGACATGTGCATGAGAACTCATTAAAATGAAGCCTGGAGACACAAATAAATAAAAATGATGAAATTCCAATCGCTGTGTGCGTCGCAAGTCCAACAAACTTTTCCATAAGCTTAGGAAGCACAGACTTTGGTGTTGCATCATAAACACTTGAATCCCTCCAAAAAATATTAATGATGACACAATAATGCACATTGTATCCAGCTTTTGTTAGTTTGATTTTGGTTGTTGTTACTTCTGAATACAACATATCGCTGCACTTTTTTTTAGTGTTGAGTTTTTCATACATTACTATTACAAATTTGTGAGTTTATTTCTTTCAGGTACTTTTCGATTGCCGCCGTTGAAGTTGAACAAACCCAATGTAGATGAAGACGACGATGATGTTGTTGTTTGAAGCAATTGTACATTGTTCGGTGCTTTATACTTATTTGTTTATTTTGGTGCAATAATACCACATTGCACTGTTTGCTTTCGTTAAATTTTTATGTCTTTATTTTCTTAATAAAATATCTGACGTCCTAACTATTCTGCAAAGGATGTATTTTTCTGACGCGAATGCCTTGACACTTCAAGCATGATCATGAGTTCAGCCCTAAGTGCTTCCTTTCAAAATCCGTCAGGTTGTGCATTGTCGGCGTTAAATTGGCTAGGATTTTTCGATACTTGGAAAAATGCACTGCTATTTGCGATTGCAACTGGTCGCCGGTATGTTGATGAGATGATCAATTTTTAGACGGGCATTGTCATTTCACAGCGAATCTAAACCGGGATGCGAATTTGTAATTTTTTGGTCGTTGGACACAAGAACAGTAAAGAGCATAAAAATTCCCAAGAGCACTTTTTCTCGGAGAAATTTGGTTTTAACGTTCTCGTTTCGGCGTTTTCAGAGCCAACTAAATTATCTCCCGTTAAGGTTTCTGCGTCGGTGGTTTGAACGCAGCAACGACAAGACGCTTTAAAAAAGCATCCCCAGATTCAAGAATAAAGATTCCCTCATTCAATCAAATAAAGTCAATGTAAAAAAACAACTAGTGGAAAAATGTATATGCACCAAACAGACAATTTGCTAGCCTATGTTATCAAGCTAGCAATTCAAGAGTTTAGAACATCTTATCACTTTGTTTTATTTCTTATGATCCTAACGAAAACAATAACGAACATAATAGATGTACGGTATACACTACAGTCACGGTCTTGTGTTGATGATGAGCTCGGGTAACGAACAATTAGGTTATCATGACAGTAAAGTCTTCCCATTTCAGCCATAAGTTATTTAGACTGCTAGCCTACAAGGATACGTTATCGATTCAGTACAGAAGCAAGTTTTCAAAATGAAACATAGCAATTTCTTTTTTGACGCAGGACAACTTTTTCAAAATAAAGGTAGACGTAGGTACGATATGCAATTGACAGGAAAGCGATACCGGCAGAGCTGTGGAGTCGGAGGGATTTTAGCGTCTCCGGAGTCAGTCTGTTATAAACCAAAGGAGTAGAGTCGCATACTTTTCGCCCGACTTCAAAGCTCTGGTTACCAGTAGTAAAGCTCTGTTTTCCACAAGCGAGCGTTTTGTGGAAAAATATAAACTTAGGCCTAGGCCTTACTTGGTGAATTTGAATCTGTTTGAAATTAACTGCGAGTTGAATCAGACCGTGTTCACCGCTCTCCGTCCGGTGGGGCCCACTCATTTTAGTCTGTTTAAAAAATTACTACATAAGCTCGTTATTTAATAGGTCAAATCATGCAGGGCCATATTTACTGCTTTCCAAACCTCCCGACTGGGGGCCTAGGGGACAACTTTTACTTAGTTCGTGCAGCGTTTTCGGCTTGCAACTTCGCATGCACCGGTAACATTAAATATGGCATTTTTTGGAAATTTCTCTCGCTCGCTTAACCACACTTCGTTACCCTTGGCGATACTGGACATGCATAGTTGGGGATTAAGGAAGTGAAAAAAAATTTGTGTTTAAAAAACAACAAAATGATGCAATATTTCAAAGTAAACACTGCTCACTCAAAAGGCCTAGTTTAACAATTAAATTGATAAATACCAGTGTTGATCGAGATAGGTTATGAAGTGAAAATGCTATCCGCAAAAATCAGATAAATTCTCGAAGTTCTAACTTGTTGACAGGCTACACCACACCTTCTGTGGTCGTGAATGAATTTTTTTGCAATGGTAGGTGAACTTGAATTTTAAACCAAAACTTCTACAGCAATCCAATTTTATTTTGATTGATTACATACAAAATGTCAGAAAAACAAACAAAACATTATTGTTCATAAAAATGCCTAAAAAAGTGACCAAAACAAGATTATAGGCTATTCGTCAAACTTTTCTGGGGGGCAAGCCCACCACACCTCCTTCAGTTTTACTTTTCGGACTTTGTTCATTTATGTTTTGAATTGTTCATGTATGAAGAAAGGGGCGATCTTTCCGGCTATCAGCAGAAGGCTGTAGCACAACGGTGTAGCTTCCACGCTAGCCATTCAGACCACCCAATCAACTATGTTTCTCGGCAGCCGATTTGTGGCAAGAAATCGGCTGCCGAGAAACATATTGTTCATTTATGTTATACATTTTGCTTTGTTAACTCTGGTCCTTCCCCAACTTTTTTCTAGACCGCTACTGCATTGTCGAATGTCGACACAGCCTATTAAACCTTTTTTTCTAGAAAAAATAGAGTTGCTTACTCTTTGTTAAAATGATGAATGTAAATTTTTCCCCACATTCAAAGAGTTTGCGGCCCTAAACGCTTTCCGGTTCTATTCTTAAAAGCAATCACTAAACATAGGGGCCCACTAGTGGATTTCGGAGGGGCCCAAGATGGTTCTCACCCGGCCCTGGCTACTGAAATTTCCGGATGGCGGTTAGAAAGCTTTGCTATTCATCAATCATTTTGACAGTTTAGTTTTTTATAAGCTAATTGCAATTTTATGTTATCAGATATAATTAATTGTTATTAGTTACGAAAATGTAGATGTTAACCTAATTCGAAAGCAACTGCATGATGTACGTCAGAAAGATGAAAAAGTACCTCGGTGTTTACAACATCTAATATTATTAAAATGTAAACTAAAGGTATTTGCCAAAGTCATTTCAATGTTTTATCAAAGAAAATATACAGGCCTACCAGTAAATATGTGCCAATATTGGGTACAAACAAATTAAAAATTGTATAAATAAATGTCAGCAACAACACAACCTAAACCAATCATACAAAGCAAAATTTGAAAACAAACAGTTTTTAAACACATACGATAAATAAATTACCTTAAAATATTATAAATTATCCTAGGATGTTAGTAATGCATATCATACAATCATAGCCTACATAAATCGTTCAAAATATTCCAATTGCTCCAAGAGAGATTACCAATAAACTGCAAATAATATTGTGAGTACAGAATACACAAAATATGAAGTTACAACGCTATAATCCTTGAAGGATTTCTCTAAGAACAAAGAGAAGCCATAAACCGTTGGCATGCAAATCAACAGCCTTTCTTCTGTGCTTAGTGACGAAGCCTTACTGTAAATTTGCATTGTGCAATAACATAGCAACAGGCTGACACAAACAGCTGCAAGAAAACAAAGTACATTCTTTAAGTATCCTATGAGATGTAAAGAATTAAAGGTGACTTTAAAGCGTAAACATCTATTGAGGTAGGTAATGAGGACAATAACTTCTGCTACAACACATATTCCAACTGTTAGTCTAGCAACAAAGTGCAAGGAGGTGTGCAACATAAAATGAACAAGTATGACTATAGCTCCGGAATATACGTTGAATGTTCTGTTCCATGTTGGATTTCGAGCGTATACTGAAAACTCCACTGCATCACAGGATTTTCTGCAATAATAAACATAATGAATAATGATTTGAAAGCTAAGATTACAAAAACATGGAAACTGCAGAATAGATCGGGTGCTGCAGACTGCAGTGCTACTATAGGTATACCGCTGTATGTCACCTACACAGGTGACATTATTATAAACTTCAAAATTATAAATCCCATTGTCTATTTGATAAATGGATTAGATAATGCAGCAGTAAATCAGCCTACTGTTCAATTCATGAGGAATGGATAATACAGTGTTACACTTCACGATATAGTATAAACAAGAGGTAGATCTCACATTATAGTGTGGTCGACAAGCGTTATCATGGGCTGCGGAGCTGCTATAAAAGGGGTTTGGCTCTGGAGCTGTCAGGTTAAATCAGTGCCTTAGAAGTTGTCAGGCTTCATTGGGATCCGTGAAAAAAATTGTGGTTTGTGGAGTCGCCAAATAAGTTTGGGAAACCCTGGTATATAGTATTCTGAAGAAACCAGTAGCAGTAGGCTACTAATGGATAAGTACTACTAATAATGGATTCATTAAATTCAGTAGCTTACTGCTTAGTAGATGCATGGTGCTTACCTTACTGCTTAACCTACTACCATATATTATACATTACTGGCTGATCACCTCTTACAACACTTTCGGTCCCTACATAACAAGCATCCTGACTTGTGATATCCTTCAAGTGCATAATTGTATACTACAAGACACAATCCACTAGTTGCTGAAATAACCATTCAGTGCACAGTAAAGCAATAACAAAACATGTACGGCAGGCTGTAAGCTTAATAATGAAATAAAGTCTATCATCACCTATCAACTTTTTATGTTTATCTCCTGACATTAAACATTTTCAACACATATATATATACTACAGTAAACATGCAACAAGCAAAACTAATAATTTTGGAAAAACTGTGATCTTACAACATTAACTTTGACCTGACCAAAATTTCAGTGTCGCCACAAACGCAATGGTTCAAAAATTTTTGCTGGTTTGGAAATGTTGCCAAGAGCTTATTAAAACTTTGTATCTAATCTTTATGCACAAAATTAAAAAAAAAATTATGAAAATTTAGTATCCGGATCCAGTTGCTTTGAAAAAAAAGATTCAGATCCGAAAAACGGTAAGATCCGGCTCCGGATCCTGTACACTTGTAAAACACCAAGGAGCTTTATTTTGACCTGCAATTACAACAGTGGTAATCACAAAGATCTGTTCTAAGTGCTGGGAAAGACAACTTACTTCCTGATCCACAAACTACTTCAAACAAACTTACCTCTTGATTAAACTTTCTTCTTCGTTAGCCATAATTTATTCCATTAAAATTGTGACAGACTACTTCAGTTGGTCAAAAACAAACAATATTACATTTCAACAACTAAGATCATTGACGATTCACAGAAAACTTTATTCATAAGAGACCTGGTAAAGTCAGATACAGTTAGACTACAGTAAATATTCGTTCTTTTTTTGGGTAGTCATCACAGATGATCAGAGACTGGATTTTCAGGCTCCGCATCCGCTCCGAGCTAAACTTACCGTACTCTGCATCCGGTTGTTTGGGGCAAAATTTACTTCCGCATCATGTTTGCGGTAAAATGTATATCTGCATCCAGTGCTTATCAATATATTGGAGAGTCACAATATCAGTTATTTGTATCGAATTTACAGTGTCATATGCAATTGCAAGCGTTTTTAATTATAACATATTATAACTTAGATTAGTGACGACGCAAGCAGATAAAATCTGCTCAATGCCTGCACTACAAATGTTTGCCGGCACACTGCACTGCTCCGCAAAAATCTAAAAATGTTACATTGCGCCCGCAAAAATCTGAAAGCAATACAGTGTACTTGCACTGGTGCATGGCAAAATTGATACATGTAAGTAAAACAAATTTTGGACAACATTTACGCTACCAGTGCAGATATATTATGAACAACTGGTAATTATTATCTACATCTAGTAATTATTACTAATTATTATCTATTCCATCCTTGATAACTCATCTGAGTTGCCTTTTTTCTGGGTCCTGTACTTCAAGTACCGGTAGACTTGAAAATTGAAATGTTTCTGTGTATCTCCTTTATTCTGATATGTGTACAACTGTACATGACATACTTCCTATCTTTCAACACACATTTCACACTAAAACTGCTGTCATCTAAAACATCACTAGGCTACACAAAAATCACTATTGCATATTCTTGCCACTAATCTCTTATTGCCTACTTTAAAAACTTTAGTCGATTTGATTGCCTGCAAAAAATAATCAAAGCTTTGTATTTGAACGAAATAATGTTGAATAGTAGCTGTAAACTGAAATCTTTCACATGCAATAAACGACTACACGTAATATGTAATATACACACAATACACATACATATATGATTCTGAAACAAGCAAGCTGGAGTAAGGATGTGTCTAGTTTACAGCGGCAGTGCTCACGCGACTGTGCCTTTAACCCAAGTCAGTGACAACTCGACGCAAAGCTGTATGTCAGAAGTTGAAGCAAAGCTTGATATGATACAATACTAAACAGCTTGAATAATTTAGCGGCGAAATTTGAGATGAGTGAAAAGTTTCAAAATCTAAACAAAAGACTGAATGAAGTTAAGGAAATGATTGAAAGAAAACAGTCACCTGGAGACAAGTATCAAAAACAAGGCTGATAAAAATTTGGTAGTGAAATTATCTAGAAAAATCAACAGTCAATACGTTAGAATTTTTTATGGATAAAGATAAAGAAACAAATGCATTCTTACAAGAATCTAACCAACTCAGGGACCCATTATGAAATGCACACTCCACTTAACACTGCTGTATAGCCTATTAGAATATACCTACACAAAAAGCTTAGCCCACATCATGTTTTAAATGGGATTTATTTTTTGGCTATTTACAATGAACAATTTTGCAGAAAAAAAATCAACATCTAAGACTGTAGTCAAGAAAATAAAATATCTTCTGACAGGTGTCAAACCCACAATAACGTTTGATGTGAACGACTCGATTACATATGTCTTGTAATACAAACGAATTTATTTTCACAAGAGTCAGTTCAACCATAAACACCTAAAAATCGATTTCGATCAGCTGCTTCATCTTCAGTTAAGCATATTCTATTTGAATAAGCTTATCAAAAGATGATCTAGGTGCTAGCAGATCGAAATCGATTTGGTCAGAAATAAAAACAAACTGAACTGAAAACTAATCTCGATTATTGCATTATAATGTTTTCCAGTTCATTGACGTGCTGGTACAAGGTACCTGCAGCTAATAAGGCTAGCTAATTTTCAAACCTCAATATTTTTCTAAATACTGCATAATTTTTAACGAAACTTGGAATGAGGATACTTTTGGTCTATCTAAACCAGTGGTTCTTAATCTTTTTTGTATGTTTTACCCTTTTAACAAAGATGGATATCAGATTTACCCCCAATAGATAAAATGGTAGTCTACTCATTTATTAAAAAACAAAAGTAAAAAATTCCATCAGTTATATTCAATGCGACGGCTGCCGTTGCTTTTTGGCAACTAGTTATTCAATGTCTGGTAAAGTAGGAGATAATGCACAACAAATCTCGGATTCAACATGAAGTTGGTTTCGTGCTTTAGATTTGATAGTAAGCAATGCAGAGAAGCCGCATTTGCATAGGTAAGTAGAAGAAAACGGGACAACACTAAAAGGCGGACATGTGGAAATAAGCCGGGCGTGAAATGGCATATTGTCTGTGGAAGTAGCGCTTCAACACCGATGTAGAAAACGCGGAAATACGATCTTGGATTCCTAAACACGAAAAAGGCGGAAATGCAATTTTTAACAACTCAATACCGAACATTTTCTTATGTTGAAATATCATTGAAAGATATTGTTTAGAAGCAATTGTGAAGTCATTAAATACTTGGACTGTTTTAATTCCACAGTTATTGGAGTAAATTTCGAAATTTAATGGAATTTATTAAAATAGGAAAAAGGCAGAAATGCGATTTTTAGCCACAACTCAATACCGAACATTTTCTTATGTTGAAATATCATTGAGTTATCGCTATGTTAAACAATATGGACACCAAGATCGTATTTCCGCATTTTCTACATCGGTATTACATCGCTACTTCTGCGGACAATACGCCATTTCACGCCAGGCTTATTTCCGTGTTTCCGCCTTTTAGTGTTGCCCAAGAAAACGTGACCAGAACATTCAGAGCTAGAATACCTATGCTTGGATAACAATGATATCAAAACTTTTCTAGGTTGCAAAAGTGAAACTCATCTTTTGCAAAAGAATTGTTTGTTAATTCTATAAATTCATCTTGGATTGCTTCAGGAACATCTTTCACTTTACATAAAAAAGGATTTGTCGCTACTTTCATCAAAATGCTGCACCAGTATTTATCTAGGGAAAATATCGTTCAAACTCCTCCTGCAAGTTTTGAAGATGACCGATGATGTTATTCTTCAAGTTTTGATTGAGATCATCTCCAGCTATCTCCGTCAAGCGGTGAAATGATGTCTACAATACCTACAGCTGGCACAATTTTTCTGTCCCATCAACTGATGTGGATATTTTGATTGATAGCTCAGTTAACCCCCAAAACAAGGAAATTTACCCACAGGGGTAAATTTACCCCAGTTTAAGAAATGCTGATCTAAACAGTACACCTGTGAAACAAGTTTCTAAGCAAGAGGAGTTGTGAAATATTAAAAAAACTCAAGCGGGCCTTATTAGATGCATGTGTTGTGAATAAGGCTAGTTTGAATTTGCACCCAAAGATGCAGAAAAAATGTATTTTCACAATAACAACACCACAAAATAACTTCTTAGAATCGACAACACAGGAATAGAACTACTATTCCCTTCTACCCAGGCTCCATTTTTTTCAAAGCAACATGGTGTTTTTAGATATGGTAGGGATACTAAAGTATTTTGACACTGAAATTATGATATTTCCATTGCAATAACAAATTGGATTAATGGTGTAACAAGAATTGTTTGGGTCACTCAAGTTTTTAACCCTCACTTTCTTAACCAGGGGTGCACAGTGCACACTGCACAACAGTACCGTACAATTTTCCACATCCCCACCTTAACCAAACTTTCTACAATTCACACTATTAAAGCTCTCATTTCCTTCCATTTAAAAATTATCAAAATTTGCCCAATCCTTAAAATATTTGCACTTTCAGCAAAGCTGGCTGTAACTCTGAACAAGTATCTAAAATCAGTGTCTAGGGGGTATTTGTCTCACATAAACACAACAAGTAAAGTTTTGTTTATCTTTGTCTGTCTTTCAGTTTACAAAGAAATGATCTTGTTACTACAGGTAACAAACAAATCAGCACTGTCACTCAGGGTTACCAGATTGGCCTTTTTAAGGCCAAATTTCTCGAATTTGGCCTTTTTTAAAGTCTGTTGGCCTTAGAAATTATACATTTGGCTTTTTTCTAGTATGGCCTTAAATTTGGCCTTTTTTTAATTTATTCTTCAAAATGCATAGGTCATCAATATTTCTCATATATCGCAACCTTACCAGATGAAAACCATAATATTCACCATGGTTCAATACATGTTTTAATCTATTCTTGTTCAATACTCGTAAGTTGTAATGTGACCCTGGCGCCAAGTCAGACTGCGCTCACCCTCTAAGGCAGCCAGTGGTGCCAGATGTCACCACTGGAGTGGATTAAAACTCATCCGTTACAGTTCTTTTATATGTACTTGCTACTTTTCGGGCTACTTCAGAAATATTTTTGCTGTAATTTATTAAAATCCACTACAAGTCATAAAATATCAATAAGTGTGAATATTATAGACATTACGTTGATGGAAACAGGCAAGTATCCATTTGGCCTTTTTCATATAATTTTTCCTTGTTTGGCCTTTTTTGTTGTATTAGGTTTGGTTTGGTTTTTGAATCTTTATCCTGGGACTGACAAAACCTTGATAGGTTATTCCTGGTAGTTTCACCTACTTGTAGAGGCTCTTGACGCAGGGCCGTTTCCGAGTGAAGTTTTCGGATTGTTGAAGGGTTGTGGCCGGGGAATTATTCCATTCACTAGGTGCCGCTGAATAGAGAGCAGTTCTAAAAGTGCGTTTCTCGAGCGCACACCCCGAGAGTCGAACCAACGCCACGTGATCTTGAGCCAGGCGCGTAACCACTGAGCTAACGGGGCGGACTAACGTATTATTTTGGCTTTAAGACCTTTTCATAGTCTGACAACTCTGCTGCTGAATGCTGATATTCAACAAGACAAAATCCAAGATCGGATTCTGGCACATTCAGTCACGACTTACAATGCTTATTATATCTATTTTATCTCCTTTGAGTTTAGCTTATTTTTGGCCCTTTTTCTACCTGTTTGGCCTCAAATTGGCCTATTTTTTTGGTGAGTTTGGCCTTTTTTGCAAATTTCAGTCTGGCAACCCTGCTGTCACTTGAACAAATCCAGTCAGTATGCTGGTCATACCCAAACTGTAGCATAATAGGATTTTAGGTTGATAGCCTAAAAAATAAATAGGCTAGGCTATTAATTAGAAACAAGAATATCTTTACAGCTACAATAATGTCTTTAGGCACAATGCTCACTTTCCTACCCCATGGGCCTTATTACCAACATTAGCCTAGTCTGATCATCATTATCAGTCTTGCTTTTACTAGAAAAAAAATTCAAATTTATTGGTTTTACTGCATCAGCATGCACATATCTTTTACATAAAATGCAAAAAAACGGAAGTCAAAGCGGTTTGTTAATCAATCAATCAATCATTTTATTTTTCGTCATTAACGCATCCGGGACGAAAAAGATACTAACTACAAAAATCGATATAAATCTACCAGCACCATCAGTAGTTAGCACGGCCACAAAACCCAAAAAAACAAATCGCAAAAAATAAAACAAAAACAGAGAAGCACACATGTTGTTAGTTAACTGCAAAGCAGTCAAAAATATGTGAAAATTAATAAACCCACTTAATTTCAATGCTCCCAAACTTCAACTATCCGTAAGTAACAAAAAGTTCTGAACTTTAGTTTAGGCTGTGTCTGTCAGTGCATGCCTGGTCCGTGAAACTTCACCAATCACCCTTAAGTCAGTCTCAATTCACCATAGCAGCAATCAGAGCTTCCAGTTTTGTTTAAAATAATAATAATCGTGTTGGCTGTTGAATACTGAAAAGTTTGGGTGTTCATCAGGACAATTATCGTTTCTAGCACTAGTTGCAACGTTCATTTGATAAAATTGAAAGTAAAAGTAACAACAAACAAGATGGTTTATTGCTTCACTGACGTTTCGAGCGCCATGACAATACGCATCCTCAGAGCGAATAACATACAAAATAAAATTTTACAAGGTTGTATACTGCAGTGCGATTGAAGGCAAGAAAAAATAAAACACGCAATATACACTGCTTCAAATTTTTATGTTTATTGTTGGAAGTTTTTACATAATTCAACGTGAAAAGTAACCGCTCACACATCATTGGCCAATTTTTAAAATATTGCGTGTTTTATTTTTTCTTGCCTTCAATCGCATTGCGGTATATAACCTTGTGAAATTTTATTTTGTATGTCATTCGCTCTGAGAATGCGCATTGTTATGGTGCGCGAAACGTCAGTGAAGCAATAAACCATCTTGTTTGTTGTTAGTTTTACTTTCAATTTCATCAGATGAATGTTGCAACAAGTGCTAGAAACAATAATCGTGTTTTTATTTGCGCCCACTGCGATAACATTAAGGCTACCGTATGTCCTCTTTTAGTAGGATTTGTCCTCTTTTTTCATAAAAAATGAATTGTTTTTCGAGGACACTTGAAAATGCTCAAATGCTCAAATAAGGATAACCCAGCCAGCAAGCCCATATGGGCCCCACATGGGGACCCATATGGGCTGATGTACGGGCCCCATGTGAGCTTCCCATATGGGGCCCATACACATTGTGTCCGCGGGCATCACATTGCCCCCATATAGGCTGCCCATATTCATTCATGGGTTTCATGTGGGTTGCTCACACTCAACCCACAAATCTAATATGGGCTGCCCATATGTAACCCATAAATCTAATACAGGCTGCCCATATGTATATCAGGTATATAGGCCTATATAATTGCAGACAGATGCCAAAGTGCTCTAACTGCAAGCAGTGAACTTTGCGCAATGCATAGCAAGGTGCCCCCAGAAAAGTGCTCAATCAGCGTAAGCCAAGAGGACAGTGCACCCCGTTTATTATAAACTGGAATGGCCATAAAGGTATATACCTCCATGTGACATTTTCCTATTTGTGGTACGCAAGCACCAAAAATAGTACTACTGCCAACCTTGCCAAAGTGCTCCAACTGCAAGCAGTGAGCTTTGCGCAATGCATAGCAAGGTGCCCCCAGTAATTTTGCTTGTTCAATTTCATTTTGTGTTTGTTTAAAAGATCAATAAAAGTCGTTTGAGACAACTAAAAAATCTCAAAGTCTAGACAAATGCTGATCGAGGTGTATATCATATTAGTATGGGTTGCCCACAAACCTTTGAATCACTGTGTGGGTAGCCCATAGTCTGCCCATAAAAAATGTGGGCAGCCCATGGTCTGCCCATAAAAAATGTGGGCAGTCCATGGTCTGCCCATAAAAAATGTGGGCAGCCCATGGTCTGCCCATAAAAAATGTGGGCAGCCCATGTTCTGCCCATGAAAAATGTGGGTAGCCCATGGTCTGCCCATAAAAAATGTGAGCAGCCATGGTTTGCCCATAAAAAGTGTGGGCAGCTCATGTTCTGCCCATGAAAAATGTGGGCAGCCCATGTTCTGCCCATAAACAAAGTGGGCAGCCCATGGTCTGCCCATAAACAAAGTGGGAAGCCCATAAATATTTCATGCTTAGCCCATGATCAATAATTTTATGTGGCTAAATTTATTAAAATGCATTTATATGATCACGCATTTGAAGATTGGAAGTTTTATATTCCACCTTGTCATTTAGCAACACATTCTGCAAGAAAGCCCATATTGGGCACATATGGCAAAAGCACAAAAACCCACATAGAACCCACATGCCCACAAGCCCATTAAAGTAGTATATGGGGCCCATATGGGCTTGCTGGCTGGGAAGCAACAATACCAAAAAGGAAAATACAAACGAATTTATTTTCACACGAGTCAGTTCAATCATAAACAGCTAAAAATCGATTTTGATCAGCTAGTAGCTAGAATGCTAATCATCTTCGCCTATTCCAGGGATGCATAGCCTATTCAAATACCGTACAAAAAAAGGAAGTATGAAAAGTATGTTTTGTGTGAGCTGTGGCAGAAGTAGGCTCTCCTTGTTTCAGAAAAATGTTTATTGACTTTGAAGTTGACAATAGTCAAGAGCCTATAGACTACATTGCTTGCTGTGGATATGGTGGTTAGGCTACATTTATTTCTGTGGCAAACGAAGGCAGTGTTACTCGATGACCTTGTCAGATATATTTTTATTGTTCCACTCTTGTGTTGCCTATTAGAATGAATAGACCACAATTTCATTTTCCGAGTTCACATCCTTTGATTGGATGCTTATTGCTTATGCTGTTGTAGCGATCCATTATTTCATCGTATAAGTTTTCCTGCCTTTTACTAAAGTTCTGTAATTTTCCATGCAACTGCTCCCAAAGAAAATAGAAAAAAGGGCGCACACAATAAAATGGTTTGTTCGTCCTTTGACGAGAGCTTTATCACATCAAACCAGCTCAATTAGACAAAGAGCTCTATCACATCAAACCAGCTCAATTAGACAAAGAGCTCTATCGCATCAAACCAGCTCAATTAGACAAAGAGCTCTATCAAATCGGACCAGCCCAGTTAGACCAGTTCAGCTCTCAGAAAAACATTAAATTGATTGTTTAATTAAAATGTAATAACTCGTGATAATGTTTCATTATTCTGCAATTTCATTATTCTGTACTGTTTAAATTCAAATTGTGTTATAGACCTACAACATTATACGAACACCTTCTGATAACTTGAAATTATAATTCGAATAACAATTGTGTGGAAGTTAGATTTCATGGAGTCAGATAGCCAAACTAGATAAGTTAGATAAATAGAAATTTCACCAAGCAGTTAGACAGCCTTCATCTTAATTCAACTTATAAACAAACCATTCTCATACTTAAACATATACTTAAATATAAACTATCCTTATGTACGATAAATAATAACCTAAATAATATATATTACCACATTGATGACCCCGCACGTAAGTAGGTTTTTAAAAATAAAAGTAAGTTTACAAGATAACCAAAAATATGGAGACTCTGGTAAGTACATTATGCTACAAAACTTTTATTTCAAGCTCACAATTATTTTGTAAAAACATGTCACCTTTTATCATTTCACGCGTCGATTTTTTAACAATTTTTCTGTAGCGTATTGTAGCCTACTTTTTTAAAGCACCATGCCGGCAATTTATTGCTTGTTAAACGTAACTGATTTTTCTTGTTCGCTCAATAAAGCGAATCGTTCAACGGCAGACTACTCCTTTCAGCAGCCGATGTCGACAAATTATTTAATTTTATGCCGAAACGCCAATTGCCAATGTAATGTTTTTAAACGTTGCTTAGATAAAGCCTACTAATTGCCAACAAGTTGCCTTTGCAGGGAAACATAATTATGTAATTTTTTGTAGTATTATCGCAGGGTCAAATGTTACTTAAATACTTAGCTCATTTTAATATACTTTTTTTGCAACTAGCATGCAACTAGCATGCAACTACATGCAACTAGCATAGAGATTACGAGGTTCGAACCTCAATCTCATTTTTCTACAGACGTACATGTGCAGGCACAGCTCTGCAAAGCGTTATGGTGTCGCTTCCAAGCAACCATCCGTGAGTTTGTGCGTCTTTTTACTCCGACAAGGAGATCTCCGAATAGGAGAAATCATTGTGAAGACTTTAATTCACAACTTTGCCACCCTTATGTTCTCAGCTGAAGCATCAGTTTGTATAACTCTGTGGCGCAAAGACAGGGGAAATTATGCGAAGCCACCCAAAGAGGTTGTAGTTTTCGTGTGCCCCAATTTTTTTTAATATTACTAGGAGCTAACATGATTTAAGAAACGTTGTTTCTGTTTTTTGTTTCCATTGCACTACTGTCTATGCGCAGTTTTGTTTTTTTTACCCTGTAATGGAACTTTTTGTGTAAGCTTGCTTGGCATTTGGACATATATTTTCTTTTGTCTCTTGAGAAGGCAGAATCGCTGTCACGTGTTCTGGTGCTGAGATCGACAAAACAGCACTATCCATCACACTTAACTTTTACTCAGCAAAACCATCCATTGATGACATCACTCGCCTCGACTCAACTGACACTATATAATTTCTTTCATTTGTAATTGTGTATCGAAATATGGCTGATCAACGTTGGATAACCGTCTTGTAGCATATTGCTGAAAATCTTCCCGACAACCCATAGGGTTGACTGCAAATCTTAGTGTTCAGTGTTCACGTTGGGTGAACAGTTTTCGATGTTTTATTGTGTTACTGTATAACGTTTTTTCTTAACAGTGCTATTATCCCCACAAATGATGTCACACGCTGTGAACAACAGTGATGGACCTTCGAACCCCGGAAATGTAGCTAAACAACAACCTTATCAATCAGTGACGTAATCCGGCGAACAGTCGACGGGCAGCTCATGTGATTCAAAGCTGCAATATCTTTCGTTTACGTTGTATTTTAATATTGTAATTACGTAACTTTTTACTGTAGCGTTTGTGTCTTTTTAACAGCGCCAAGCTGTTGTGCTAAGACGAATGGTCTTAAGGATTGTCCACTCCAGCATTCGTCCATTTGTTTATTTTGCAGTCTGCAGAGCAGCAATGTAGGTTATTTTTGTTTGTTCTAAATACATGTGACTGTTTAATCAACCATGCAGTTCCTTGCAGGAAAGTTGCAGCTTCTTCCAGTATAGCCATTTCAAGTACTTTGGAATGAGGTGCACCTCAGCCACTTTGGCAGCTCTTCGATGTCTGGCTATATAAGATGGCCTACCTGCGTTTCAACAGTTTTTGCCTCCACTGCAGGTTATATTACTTCGTTGCAGGAAAAATGCAAATATTGCATTAATACGAAATCGTTGTCTTTTTCTCCACTGCCTGCATCCTTTCCAATGCAGAACCAGACAACCAGTGGTTGTCAATTTCAACCTTTCTCTCTGTATAGGTTGTCTGCTAAGCGTTTTTGTTTATTGTGTATGGTTGAATATGACTGCGAGTGGCATGCAAATGCGCGCATCTAACGGTTGGCATGGCATGTTACTAACCTATTTAACCTATGTTGGGCAAGCATGCATATGCCCACGAAACATTAGTTTACATACTGTATGAAACAACCGCATGGTTTTGAATCATGTAGCCTACTGCACCTTTTTTATTTCTGTGTTTTGTTTGCAGTTGCTGAACGACTGTTAAGACTTATGAACATTTACGATTTTGTGAATGGTATTTAGACCTGTCGATGCCTATGTTCTTTTGTTTTAATTAGTTTTGTTCGCCTTTCAAATCGTATCTTTACATGTTGTACAGGTCGACTTATAAACCAAGTCGCTCAATATTTTAAAGTTGAACTTGTAATCAATTTGCTTTGCCTTTTTCAGAAATCTTACACCACATTCATTCATGAACACCAGAAGGACGTGATTATGCGTACTGCCGCCTGAAACGAAAAAATGCTCCAGAGCCACCTGCACTCGACTCTCTAGCGCCTCTCAACGAATACAAAAAGCCAAATGCCAACAATTAAATGCTACGACGACCTCAATGATCTCTAGCAAACCAAAAGGAGACAAGGCTGCTGCTGCATTTGCATCAACTCAATCGGCATAGTCTGCTTTTCAACAGAAAGAGCCAGACAAACAATGAATGCCTGCTACGGTTTGCAACGGCGCTCACAAACAAAACAACCAATTCTTTTATGCGGTGGACTCTTCTTATACAGCACAAACTCAGACATTCCTTTGCGGAAGGCGGTGGAACCACGCAGAATCACTTCGCGACACGATATCACAAACACAACACCACATTATCATCATAAACACTAAACATACCTATTTCATACTATGTCTGTTACAATTGTGTTAACGTTTTTAACTCCTTAAATTTGAACTAAACTTGGTACCCTTGGTTCCAATTTAGCCCAAATTTGGGGGGGCCTCTGTAGCGATCCATTATTTCATCGTATAAGTTTTCCTGCCTTTTACTAAAGTTCTGTAATTTTCCATGCAACTGCTCCCAAAGAAAATAGAAAAAAGGGCGCACACAATAAAATGGTTTGTTCGTCCTTTGACGAGAGCTTTATCACATCAAACCAGCTCAATTAGACAAAGAGCTCTATCACATCAAACCAGCTCAATTAGACAAAGAGCTCTATCGCATCAAACCAGCTCAATTAGACAAAGAGCTCTATCAAATCGGACCAGCCCAGTTAGACCAGTTCAGCTCTCAGAAAAACATTAAATTGATTGTTTAATTAAAATGTAATAACTCGTGATAATGTTTCATTATTCTGCAATTTCATTATTCTGTACTGTTTAAATTCAAATTGTGTTATAGACCTACAACATTATACGAACACCTTCTGATAACTTGAAATTATAATTCGAATAACAATTGTGTGGAAGTTAGATTTCATGGAGTCAGATAGCCAAACTAGATAAATTAGATAGATAGAAATTTCATCACCCAGTCAGACAGCCTTACTATTAATTCTTATCAACAACACTTTTATAAGTTACGTAAAATAAATATAACCACACTGTCTTACACCAAAGAATAGGATAACGCTTTTCAGCGGTGTGTGGAAGTAGGCTATCTGTCGGAGAAAAGTGTTGGCATTGATGATGTTTATTTGTTTGATCCATACAAAAGCTAGTGCAAAGGCGTCTTAAACCTGATAGCTAGCTTGCATTAGCTTTTTTAAATGATGGCACATTAGAAAATGGACAGAATAGCCTAGTTCAAACCTTGCGGAACTATAGATTTTTTTTTAATGAATTGTTAAAAATCGAGCAATTCTTCGTCTGCAACAGACTATGGCTCAAAATGCAAATTAGCCTACATGTTTTCCATGAGGAAAATCAAATGACCGGCAAAATGTTCATCGACTGAATCTGACAAGTAAATATGTTGTGTTTTTGAGTTGTCACTTTTGCTACATAAGCCTGTAATCATCTAATTCTAAGAAGATGTAAAAATGGTTTAAACGGAAAAAACCCTGCATTTTACTTGCTTACTAAACATGTCGTCTTTTTGGATGATGAAAATATGGTAGGCCTAGATAACATACAGTAGCCTAGCCTACACTGCGATCACGGATGCGATACAACAGACTACAGGAAGCAGCGAAGTGACATATAGTCTTCGAGTCAGCTGTTCCCCTTATTTTGGCTTGCCATTAAGTGTCTTTGCCGAGACACAGCCAGGTGCTCTGGAGCGGTGTCGAACCCACGTCCTTTCGAACGTCGCGCAAACGTTCTCACCACTAGGCTACCCAGCCGATCAGAGCATCCAGTTAAAAGTGGAATTGTTGCCTGGTTTGATAGCAAGAAAGTCTGTTCTATGTTGCTGTTTTTTATGGCTTCCAAAGATATTGCTCCATAATGAAGACTTCATTGCATGTGCGTGCACCCCATACCGGTGATCGCTGATAGGCTATGAATTTAGGCTACCTAGACTACGGTTTGGTTTCGCACGTTTTTGTGGCAGTGGATCACACGCAACTTTTCTATCCGATCCGCTCTTTCGTTTTACCTTCAGAGATTTAGGCCGAGTAGGCCTATCCTCCCTTCGAATTGTCAATCCAGCGTCTTGACAGCCGTGGCCGAGTGGTTAGCGCGTTGGGCTCGCAGTCGAGAGCCTGCATGTTCGACTCCAGCCACCCGCACTTGCTGTTGTTTCTCTGGGCAAGAAACTTTACGATAATTGCCTCTACCCAGTGATCGATTTCGAGTAATGGGTAGTACCAAGTTTAAGTCATAAGTAGAGTAGACAACCGGAAACAGACATTGCCGTCGGCTGCAGCGTGGGTCAGGTGTATGTCGGAAGGCGTACACCGATGCATAGCGCTCAAGTCCGCTTTCCCGCAATGCAGGATAAAGATAAACAAACAAACAAACAAACAAAACAAAATAGAGCATCATCACCATCAGCTGTCATTTCATCTATCCGTGGTGCGACTGTATAATTTATAATTGTGTGATCATTAACACGATATAGAACATTACCGTGGCGTACACAATTGATCTAAAGAAGCACGAACATATCCCTCATAGATGTCATAGGTGTGGTAGGTGGTGCATTGCTCGGTCCAGGGTCATCGTGGTTAATGGATTCAATATGGTGGACAACTCGATGGCTGGTTCAACAACGCTTTCTGGAGAATGTAATGGGTAAGGCATCGCTAACTTACCAACTACAGTAGGCTACGTCCAGATCGAGCACAATGAACACAGATTTGGTGTAGGCTACCACGTTAGAAATGATTAAGGGCCCACTTATTTTAGTCTCTCTAACGTTTTTTGACTGTTTAAAAATAAAAAAATACCACAGAAGCTCGATAATCAATAGGTAGCTTAAATTAAATCATGCATTTTAGATAGCAGTTAAGAATTGAATAGGAATTTGAAACGCTAACAGTAATTGTGCGTTCTCAATCGGCAGTTTGATACACATATAGCCTACGTAGTTTTACGTATTTTTTGCGTTGTGTATCTGCCGCATGCTGCTTTGCTTGGAGCATTCTAATCACCCTGACTTTCCTTTAAATCAACCGTCTAGCGTTAAACTAAAAAACAGTACCGTAGCCTATGGTTTTTCTCAGTCATTGGGTGGTGCGTTATTTTCAGTCAGTTCACCACGGAGTCTTTTCTTGAAAGTCAAATTTAATTTTATGTTCTGAATCATGATTTCGATTCAGTTCAATTCATTCTGATTGTAATCAAGTTAGGCATTATTTGGCTGCAACGTTTCTGATCTGGAAGTTTGTTTTTTCTATACAATAAACTCATAGGCCTACTAGCTGAAAACTAAGGTAGGCTATCATTCTCAGATCATCCCCACTGCGTACCATACTCGTGATGTTGCTGTAGCAATTACAGCTAGGTATGGGCGGATGCTCCAGACAAATTGACGTCCGCTACAAGCCCACTGGATTTCGGGGAGGGGGCGAGATGGTGCACTGCTCACACGGCCCCGGTTATGATGGAGGTGAGCGATGGCGGAGTTATGAGTTCAGTAGCCTATATAGTAATATTGTTTTCGTTCAATTTTATTTCCACCATCAAAGCTAATTAATATTATTATTTGTTTGCGTCAGGCAAAGCTGTCCATATATCCAAAACAAAACAACGAAATAATACACACTCTGCAAATGCACAAAGGTCACGAAAAGCCACTTTGGATTGGGTGTCGTCAAATTAAGAGCTCACTAAATATCTACTGTTACAAATTTACATAGGCTTCAATGAACGTTGGAACTTGGAAGTATTCAGAACGATAAAAACCAGGGGCGTTGACAGGGGGGTCTAGATGGTACTTTTGGATCCGGGCCCGGAATATTTAAGGGGCCGGGATTTAAAAAATTCCTTGCGATTTCAAACATTATCAAGATCTTAATATAATCAGATCTAAAGGAATTGCCATCAGAGATTAAAACAGCCATTTCAGCCCTTAGATGGTAAAGTACCGGGCCCCCTTCTGGGTACCGGGCCCATTCCAGCTTTCTGGTGGTAAAATAGCCACTTCAACCACAAACAGTAAAATAAAAATTTAGTCTAGTAGCCTATAGTGATTTCCCTAACCACGAGTATTACCTGAAACACGAATTTCAAAATAAACGGGCTAATATTTATTCAAACTCAAAACTGAAATGGCACAGGTAAAAAGATTGCTATCCCTATTTCTGCACTAAAAATTAGACCAAAACCGCTTTTCAGATTGCAGCAATCACCAAATTTTGACCTAGGCCCAAACACCTTTCCCAAATCAAATTGAAAACTTTCTGTCTGACTTTGCGTCGGCAGCCGTGGCCGAGTGGTTAGCGCGTTGGGCTCGCAGTCGAGAGCCTGCATGTTCGACTCCAGCCACCCGCACTTGCTGTTGTTTCTCTGGGCAAGAAACTTAACGATAATTGCCTCTACCTAGTGATCGATTTCGAGTAATGGGTAGTACCAAATTTAAGTCATAAGTAAAGTAGACAACCGGAAAACAGACATTGCCGTCGGCTGCAGCGTGGGTCA
Organism: Aplidium turbinatum; assembly: GCF_918807975.1. Taxonomy (NCBI): domain Eukaryota; kingdom Metazoa; phylum Chordata; class Ascidiacea; order Aplousobranchia; family Polyclinidae; genus Aplidium; species Aplidium turbinatum. The sequence continues at coordinate 14,700,481 of NC_137480.1, read as the reverse complement.
GGTGTATGTCGGAAGGCGTACACCGATGCATAGCGCTCAAGTCCGCTTTCCCGCAATGCAGGATAAAGATAAACAAACAAATGACTGTCTGCAGAACTGTAAATTCTCTTCTGGTGAGCCAAGAATGACCAGTAAAACATCAATGGAATTGAGAAGTAACACTCTAGCGCCATGTGACAAATAAAAGTTCAAAAAAGCAACCGCTAGATAGAGATAGTAAGTTTTGCGATTCAAGAAATATTAAGATTGTGCAAGATTTGTTAAATGACCTTGCTAAAACGACATCAATAAAAGTTTGTTCACAACCTTTATATTTATAACATTGTCGATGAAGGGGGCCCGAAAATAAATTGGTACCGGGCCCGAGAAATCCTGTCAAGGGTTCTGATAAAAACAATCAGATGACATTAGGTCTGATATAAAGCGATCTGAGCAGTGTATGCAACGGTTGATAAACGAAAACATGTTTTTCCTGAATAAAGCATCAAACTTAGTTATATTATTATTCATTAGGCTACTTGATATTCACGGGCACTGACTTAACGAGGCAAATTGTACAATATTCTGAAATAATAATTGTAAGCAACACGTAATCGTTTTATACTGGAAGATCTAATAACATTATTTGGCACAATATAGTGATGCCAGGGAACAGACCGCAGACTACATCATCAATGACTGTACACCATCTAACAAAACTGCAATAATTAACTTAGTGTATATTCCTGAACACATCAGTTATCGATTCCCATTTTAAAACTGCACCACTGTCGTTGCTGCGAACACTTCACTTCATTTTATTTAAAAGCGAAGCACTGTACATAGTTTTTTGTATAATTAATAAGCTCATCGTACGTTGTAAGGTTCAGTCGTCCTCGCATGGCTTCATCAACTGTCAGACCTCCAGTTGCTTTAGGTATGTGGATGCAACTGATTCTTTCAACTAATTCATCTATTTTAAACTGTTAGGTTTGGTGGCCGTGCTTAAATTTACTTTCATTGACGTATTCTTTAAATTTACATCGCATGCACGTTTTAAACTTCTTTGGTTTTGCCGCCGTTTCCTTTTGTTGGTTTTATTCCCGACTAGAAAAATAAATTGAATTGAATCAAGCCATCTAACGGAGTGGAAGTTCTGCGAGTATTGGATGATGAAACCAAAGACTGGCTGCTCCTTAGTAACCTTCCAGTGTAGTCTGGAAACATCAACAGCATGAATGTGGGGTGGTAAAAGAATAGACCCTCGCAGTGGCGTAGCCAAGGGGGGGGGGGGGGAGGTTGGGGTTACAACCCCCCTTTGGCACGCGTGTGACGTCACGATATTGAGAATGATGCTTTCAGTCTCTTTATGCTTGAGAATGATGCTTTCAGTCTAAAAAAAATTGCTTAGTTTTAAACAAAACTGCATTAAAAGAGCGAGTTTTGCCAATACCAAAATTCAAACATCTCAGCCAGGAATTAGCAACAAGAAAACATAGAGATTAAGTTTATTTCCGAAAAATGCCGAAGAAAACATGATCTTATCCTTTTGCTATGCCACCGGACAGCACCATTTTACAGGAATATTCACACCCACAAATTGTGTTGAAAATGCTCTCAGAATGCACCAAATTCAAAGTAATTTTTCAAAATTTTCTGGGGGAGGTCCCCAAGACCCCCGCCGCTGGGTCGTCAAAACCCCCCCTTTCAAAATTCCTGGCTACGCTACTGAACCCTCGGCCCTAGAGGCTCAGGCGACGAAGAAAAAAGAAGATTTTTCCTTTCATTGCATTAAGCAGCCTAGGCTATGGCTGAACGAGTTGAAGCGTTGATTTTTGCGATCCCTCATTGTGCACGCTATACGTTGAAATGCTGCGGAGAAAAAGTATAGCCTAGTACTATTAGCCTAACGAAGCTGCATTAACCTTATTTTACTCTATCTTACTTTGAATGCATTCGGTAAAAAAATCATGATCGCAATTGGCTACATTAAATGTTGATGAAGTTAACCTTTCCGTCGGCCAAGCCGCCAAAGGCAGCATGAAGTTGGCTGGGAATAAAAAGAAATAGGCTATTTGCAAAATAAGGACGGTCGATAAGCACAGCTTCACATAGAATTTTGATTTATTATTACAAAAAATTATAAAAACAGCTAGCCTATAGGCCTACTTTATACTAAACATATTTCTTCTTTAAAAAAACAGCAACCCGAAAATATTTTCTGACAATCCAACTTTGGATCGCGACTAGAGTTGTAAATGCAAAAAAAACGAACCGTTTTTTTTTTTAAAAAAACGTGTTTTTTTTCAAAAAAAACTTGAGCCAAAAAAAACACGCGTTTTTTGTTTTTTTTCATACTTTTCTAAAATTGGTTTTATTGGTGTGCTGAAATTCCTAAGTGTGTGTGCTTGGCAGCAGCATATGTTTTTTGCATAGTCCTACAGCCTACGTTGTTTCACTTTCTTTTTCATTCTCAGGCATGTTTGTGGCAGTAGACCTGACAAACATTGAATTAATGCAATTTGATACGTGACATAATGTAGACGAGTTAATTTCTTTTTCCTTTTATGGAAGTGCCCTTTATGGAAGGTGGCCTACGATGTTAGTATACCGGTAGGCCTACTGGTTATTCTTGTACACACTCAATAGGTTGACGAAATTTTGGCAAAAACAAGATGGCAGTATTCAGAGCACACATTAGCCTACCTTGTTTGTGGTAATTTACTAATGCAAGCTATTGCCATAGCTTGTTTAAACATGTTTTTTAACTGATAGCTTAACAACGATGAATATGCTTTATAAATGTTGAAACAGAAGTATTCTTTTCGTGTGTTGTAAGGTCTTAGACACTTTGTCATTGATGCTTCCTGCAGATCATTTGTGACATAATGCAAGAGATCTTATCACTGATATTTTTAGCTGTCAAAAGTAAGTGCATTTGTCAGAAAAGGTTTAGGTTAATGTTCCTTTCAAATGCCCACCACCCATGTTAACTATTGCTAGTAACTACCAACCATCAAAGAAGAAAATTTCCCTTTAAAGTGGAGTTTTTCAGCACTGCTCAGTGTTCACATAGTGAATAAATGCTTCATAATACTTTTCCTGACAAGAATAAAGTTTTACCCATATTAGGCCACCGCAATGCAGGATAAAGATACAAAACAAACATCAAAGATGAAAACTTATTTTATTTTGGAACTACGCTGGAGTAAAAAGGAGTGAGAATTGACCTCTTGTCGTTACGCACCAATAAAACCGCTGGTCAAAAGTGCCTTTGTTACGTAGAAAAACAGGACACTGACCACCTGGTCCTAACATGCCCATTACCAAAATCCCAGGTGGCTTCGAAACTGTACACGAGTGTGGTACTGCATTTAACAACTGGCTCGACCAAATTACAGACAATACTTGAGATGTGCCAACCATAGGACACTGTTACTACCATTTGAGACAGTGAAAAATCTTTATGGCTCATGTGTTGAGGCTTGGGATCTACAAAATTGCAATGAAAAAATATACCACTACCAGACATATAGTCTGATTTAAAGTAAGTTATACGAGTTATGAGACTCTTTCTTTGTTGAAAGAGACGCTATTGCAATGAGTTTACCCTAATTGCTGCATATTGTGACATTTAATGTCAAAATAGGTAAAAAAAAAACAAAAAAAAAACGAATAAAAAACAAAAAAAACGAGCTCGTTTTTTTTTAAAAACAAAAAAACCGTTTTTTACATCTCTAATTGCGACCCATAGGCTATACGTTTCAGTGGCGTAGCGTGATCATTTTTTGAGTGTTCATTTTTCAGTAAACTTTAAGCATTTTGTCTACTTGTATTGATCTTGTTTATCCGGCCAATGAGATTTTTTTTTCATTGTCACCTGGCCCCTTTTCAAAACAGTTTGGCGATCTCTGCCTTATATATCGTTTGAAGCCCAAACATGCTCAAAGATATTCTTCGCAAAACTCTTTCTGAACAATATTTCAACATTGACAGATAGCCCATAGAAATTAAAAATTCCTGTTGCCTCTCTGCATTGGTCGATTGAACTTATTCAAATAGAATAGCGTGATGGATAAACGCACGCTGACTACTCTACGACCCTGTAGGCCTATAGTCACATAGCCTGTAAAAATACATTTCGATTTTATTACGTTTGAAAATAATATCTCAAACCGTATTATTTTTGCATTTTGAAATGAAAATGAACGTCTAATGAATTACTATACCCGACGATCATGTTACGCCCGACTTTTCAATCATGCTGTTAATTTTAGTTTGCTGGAGAAATTCAGTCTAAAATGCATTTCTTATAGTAGCCCAGCAACTTCTTCTTCTTGCTTATAAGGCAGCAATTCAGTAGTGTGTAGCACATTGAACGTCTTATAGCTATAGGCTATTAAATAATAGAAATATTTTTCCGATAAGCTAGAGCAGAGGTTCCCAGGTTGGGGGCCATGGCCCCTAGTGGGCCATGAGCCCTTTTCAAGGGGGCCATGGAAAACTTTGAATTTTTTATTTTATCATTTCTAAGTCCACTCCAACACTATATAACAAAATAAATAAATTAAAAATTATTGTGTTTTGTATTTATATCATTTTAACTACCGGTTACTGTATAAACAAGTTTTTTTAAATTAAAATGACGTTCCTTAATTTTTTCAAAAGGTTGAAAAAAATTGGGGGGGGGGGGGGCATTAATTTTTTAAAATTTTAAAAGGGGGCCACGGTGTAAAAAAGGTTGGGAACCCCTGAGCTAGAGTGCTAAATTTGGCTAATGGCCTACTGTAAAACTTGGCACAATTAAGCAAGAAACACACAACAATCAAACGCGTACAAAAGAGTTTTGCAATAAAATCTTATCCTTGTTTCGCCCACGCAAACCGGCTATGTTATTACAATCAGAAACCTATTATAACAATATACAACCTATGCTTCAACGTCTGAGTCATATGCGACTTAATTTCAACTCTTGGCAAAATGAATTGTAAATTGGCACAAAGACAACTACAATATTGCAAATTTGACTAACGAACGACACAGTCAACTACAGTGATGCAAATTTTCAACATGTCACGTCACATTCAGGCAGTCGACGTCACAGGCGGATTTGCAAATCGAACTCCGGATTTTTCTGGAATGTCTTCTATGCCTTGCCCAGGCATGGTTGAAGGGATTTTGAAGCGTCGTTTCTTTTGTATTCGCATTTCACGATCGGTAACTTCTGGTTCAAACGTCGTGCTGCTCCATGTCGCAAAATCAATGTCTGTTTGGTTTGATTTTCCAAGCATCCGTTGTCTGCGAACAAGAAACTTATTCATTTTATCAATTCTCGGATTGCTTACAATAATTTTAGTTAATTTCTTTCATGAAGCTTGATTAATGATTATACAATTTTTGGCCTGAGTAAAAAGCACGAAATCATAGACAAAAGGGACAATAATTTTGTGGTTTTACCAGGGCTGTGGAGTCAGAGTGGTCAAAAAAAGGTCGACTCCAACTTGTTACAAAACAATGAATAACAAAATGTTTGTTTGCAATCATTTTTCAATTAAGTTTGCAACTAGATTGTTTCTTATCATTCGAATTACGCTTATTATTATTTATATATATTTTTATTTATTATTATTATTACGCTTATTCGTATTATGCTTATTATATTAGTTGCAGGCCATATTTTTTCCCGACTCCGCAGCCCTGGATTATAACAGAACATATAACCCAAGAAATCTTAGGTTCAATCTTTGACTTACCAGAGTAGATTTCTCATTGAATATACTGTGTTTTCTTACTCATATTATCTCAACTCTTTAATTCTACTAAGTTTTCCATCAGGACAAAGAATTAATTCAGGCACGTTGTAAAAATTTAATAATTTGTTTAACAAAACATAAAATTGCAACCGAAGTGGAGTTGATAGCCGTAATAACACGTAAAAACAACACGTGTGGAATTGAATTCCAATTGCTAACCCGCTTCTTCTTCTGTGGGGGCTATCCATCGTCTGCAAGGTCATAGAGAGCCATGTTGAACATTTTGTTCCAGCCCTTCCTAGTGGGACCAACGGATTGGGAGGCAGTCGTCGAGCTAATATTACTCTGTTCGGACAAAGTTCTCCAGTTTCACAGCGATGAATCGTCTGAAACAGGGAATCACATTACTGCGCAAATCGTTACATTTCAACGCGAGCTATTGTTACTCCGTTACAAAACGCTACATTCTAAAAAGGTTGTGGCACGACTATTGATACAAATATTCCATTGTGCTGCTACCTTTTCTTCTTGCAATCTTTGTCGGTCTGCAGTTAACAGTGGATCTTTCAATTGGGTAGTTTTGGCATGCAGAGCGACTGGACTTGAGGGGTTATAAAGAGTGAATGGGTTGTACACTTCATTTGACACAACATCAAGAAATACATTACCCTGAAAAAAATATTTAACAGATTTTTTGATTGAAAAGGTTTTCCACTGAGAATCTTATTTCCAATAATTTAATTATATTTTCAATGATTTGTTAAAAATTGTAAGCACGCTACGTGATTTAATTAACTTACTTACAACATTGTATTACCACGTAAAAGTTGATCAAGTTACAAGCTTAACACAGACGCCATGGTCGGTAGCCGAAACGTGTGAATATTATGGGAGACGGATACCTTCACCATATGAGCAACTAAACCGCCAATACTGTATAATCATATTGGGAAACAGTAAGTATATTTAAGTATTATTTCGTATTATTTCGACGCATAAGTATCTGCTTTACGTGGATCCCTTAACAAACTTTACGTTTATTTAAGGTTAAATGTGTCAAACCCCTTTTTAATTAGTAAGTATATTCACTGACTTTTAGCCTATTTTAGGTAAAATATTACACTTCAATAATTTAAAGAGCTGGCTGTTTGTTTGTTTTTCATATCTTTATCATGCATTGCGGGAAAGCGGACTTGAGCGCTATGCATCGGTGTACGCCTTCCGACGTACACCTGACCCACGCTGCAGCCGACGGCAATGTCTGTTTCCTGTTGTCTACTCTACTTATGACTTAAATTTGGTACTACCCATTACTCGAAATCGATCACTGGGTAGAGGCAATTATCGTAAAGTTTCTTGCCCACAGAAACAACAGCAAGTGCGGTCGGTTGGAGTCGAACATGCAGGCTCTCGACTGCGAGCCCAACGCGCTAACCACTCGGCCACTGCTGCCGGCACTGGGGTGCACTTGATGATGTGGTTTGGAAAACGTGAATGAAATACCCAACAGGCAGCAAATCAAGCGTTTATTGCAGACTTTGAATCCAGGGATATCTAAGATTTATATATCTCTGGTTGAATAAATGTAAAAAATGGTTAATTTGTTGTCTGGGTATCGACGTATACAAGCTTCTAAAGTAGGCTACATGGTTCAAGTGGTAGACTAAAGAACAAAACTGGCATTTTCAAGTGGCTTGTAGAACTTTTTGTATTTCTTCCATCCTCGACATCTGTTCACGTAGCAATAAATGAGAACTACATCACGGTTTACTATGGAAGAACCCACTCCAATGTTATCAACTCAACGAATTGGCGAGCATCGTAATAAATTTGCTATAATGTTTGCTTTTATGTCGCATATGTAATGTTCATCGTATTCATCGGAAGGTAGGAGAACTTATCTAAAGTCCCATCCTCAGAACTTCGCGCATTTGTTAAACTTTTGAAGCGTTGCTTATTATGCATGCAACTGCACAAATTGATTTTCCAAGGTAAAAATTTCTGATTTAGTTTTTCTATTTCTTTATTTTCAAATGCAAGCCAAGTGAACTGGGTGACAAAAGCAAGAAGCCGTCGACCAGCAACATATTGGGAGAATGGTTTTAAAATATTAGTTTAATATTCCCAAAGACAGTTAAAGGCCGCATATAACACACAAAGCAAAAGATCGGTAACCGTTTTTTACTTTTAAACTTTTCCATCGAAACAACTTCACATAAAAAAATAACTGGTTAAAATTTCGATTTTTTTTCCTAAAGCTACACTGTAAGCTGTCATCGTAGGAAGTCATCCGTCTGACGAAATAGAACTTATAACTTTGAAAAACAGAATTAAACAGTGTGTCTTTCCTTAAACTTTGTGTTCCATACCTTTTTGTTTTGGTACTCCAAGTAATTGGAGTATTCTTTTCTCCTTTGGCGATCAATGGCATCAAATCCTTTAACCATCGAGTTTTCGACTTCCTTTCTCAATGGAACATATACTTTTTCATGCCATTTTTTGTGGAGTAGTTCCTTTCGACGAGTTTTCAAAAGTTCATCTTCCTCGAGAAACTCTTCTATTCCCTTAAAATAACAGTGGCTTATTAGGTAAAGGTGAGTCCCATCCTTAATCCAAGCATCGGGAGATGAGAAGATAAGGTTTCCATCCTACCAAGTCTTCGGCACTAACTTATTATTTAATAGTAAAAGCACTTGTGAAATTTGTTGTAGAATAGGGTAGGTTGACTACAAAATCCAGTTTATGTAATTTGTCACCTATTAAATAGTTTTCAAGTCGCGGGAGACTATTCTACTTGTATTTGCATTGTTCACACTTTTCTGTGCTTAATGTTAATTCATGAACATGTTTGTAATGCTTATGGACGTTGTCCATAAACATGGCTCAATTGGTTGTGCGCCCGAGTTTGTGCACGAAGAGAAACAGCAAGATCAACCAGCGCTGGTTCAGCTCACAGCGTTGAGCAGCGCATTTTAAGGACTGCTCTCAATTCAACGGCTAGTTGTGAAAAACAATGCACAGAATAACATTTTGACAATCAGAAACTTCATTCTGTCAAAATCGATAACCGGGCCTGCGCTAGTGGTTCAAAGCCTCCAAAAGTATGTGGAACTGCAAGAAATAACCTTTCAGAGGCTCAGTCCGAGGATAAAGAAACCAACCATGTATTGGACAAACTGAAACAAGAAATAGTACACCAAGCATTCCATCACAATACAGTCTTCAAGACTGCATCGGGATAAATTAGCAAATTTCTTCCTCATCACACGACCAAGTGTTTGAAACTCAGCAGAGGTGGAAGCACATGATTAACTGAAATCGGAACAATCGTTTTTGTCAGATATTAAAATCGTAAAAAGATACAGTCGCTAAGCTATAAGCTCATATTTCCATAACATTTAACTGGAAAAATTAAGCACAAAGTGTTGACTAATAAAATCGTTTTGTAACTGAGAACCTAACCCAAGCAAACTGTCTACTTGAAGCTGTTTGAATGTCTCATAATAATAATAAGATGCCTTGTTAATAACACAGCAACAGTTTACTTGCCTCATTTTCATACTGTTGCGATGTTATCACTTATTAAAAAGGCTTAACAAGCTGTTGATTTTTTTTTTATAGAAACAGAGGATATCAAAAGACTTTTGTTTAAGGTTTGGTATTGTATTTCTGCCAAGAATGATGTTGGCAATAGACATTTATTTATGATAATAATCATACCTTCACAAAATTTTCTTCATTACTTAAAACTCTATTGTAGAGATGGCGTATCTGAAATGTTTCTGCACTATGGTGATCTCTGATGTTGGATAAAGATTTTTGATTAATCCAGTCCTGTATAAAGTAGTATAGAAATAAACTTAATTTTTATTTTATTATTTGCATCAAACACAAAGTCCACAGAATAAAAATTCTCACTATTAATCAATATGTTGTTGTAGATACGCTGTAATAATTCTAGAATTCTAAAGTTAAAATGAGAATAATAACAAGCAATTCAAAATGCAGACATAAAAGCTGTGCTGTTTTTAGTTTTTGATTGAAGAGTTTAAAGTAATTGCTTTTTGAGGATAGTGATTACAAATGGTACTTTTTATGGCAAATAATAAAAATTGAGTACATGTATAGGAAAACTATATTGCCTTCAACTTCAAGTATTGCAATCTTAATGTTGTGAGGAGAGATACATTTGTACAAAATTGTTATTTTCAAAGAGTTTGGCGAATGCAAAGGCAGTTATGTGAAGAAGAGTTACTGTTTATACAAACGTTATTTCTTTTAGTTATGAGGAATTAATTATGATTGGGCAATTACCTTGTAATTTGTTACCGTATTCTTTTCTCAAAAAGTAGGAAGCTAGATGTTAATAATTAACATTAACATTTTGCAACACAACATCAGAATGCAAATCTTAAGTTCAACAAAGATTAAACAATTATTTAACAATGAAAATAAAACTAATATTGTTCATCAATCTTGATATAAAATTGCTTAAAGTTTTGCTCACTTTTATTTGATGGGAATTTCCAGCACTTGATGTTGCGGAGACACTTCTGTCTAAATTTTGGCCAGAATTTACTTTTGTTGACAACCTACTTTGCATTGAATAAAATGGTGGCACACTTGGTTTGATATTCTGTGATGAAAGAAAGTGTTATGTTGCACAAAGTTTCAAGAAAAGTTTATAGAAATCTTAAAATTTATGTTAAAGTATTTTGGCATTTTTAAACATTGTTTATATCAGTTTTTAAACCAATATTTTAATAAGTACCTAGTTTATTGCAAATCTTTAAGTTTTTTTTATAAAACCTATTTTCTTAGCTTCAAACACTTCTAATTAATGCTATAAATTAATCTAAGCCAATTATGCTCTTAACTTTTCATGGGCTATGTACATTAGACATGTGCAATACGCAATTTACATTAGGCATGCACAATACTGTATATATAATTTAAACTAATTGTCCTTCAATAAAGGTATGCCTTAACTAAATGCAAGGTAAAAGCTTATATTTTTTTTTTCGGAATGGCCCGTTTCGGTGAGTCCGATCCCTATTCGGTGATTTTTTCAATTTTTTTTTTAAATTATTGGGTACCGTAGCCTAATTATCATTGCCGTTTTAGGGTTGGGGGTTAGGGGTTAGAGGTTAGGAACTCACCGAATCGGACTCACCGAATAGTAGCAGACCCATTTTTATTATGCTAATGTGATACAATACTTTAATACAAGCATAATGCAGGCCTTCTAACTATCTATTTATCTGCATTAGAACTGCAGCTAAGCCAAAAAGCCATACGCAAGAGATAGGCCTACCTATACAAACCTTAAAGGTATCATCTTCGGTGTCAATATCTTTTAAGTTGGAGCTAAAAAATGTTATGTTTCCAGAAGAATAGTGTTTTGCCTTTTGTCGTCCACTGCTTTCCATTGATTGCATACTATCAAATTGTTATCAGCTCCTAATAATAGCCACTGATTTGTTTGAAATTTTACTCAAAATCAAACCCTTACATGGTTTCATTTGCTGGCAATATAATCTATCTAAATTTAGAAAAAAATCAAATGTGTGTTGTTAAAAATCAGAAATTTCATATTTAGTGCACAAAAACAACAATGTAGATAAATACATCACATACAACATACAATACATGCAAAACATACACACAAACAAGACAACGCACTCAGAAGTCTAGAAAAAATGCAAGGCTATCTAGCCGAGACATCCTTTAACATTCTTTAGATGAACATATATGTATAAAAATATAATTTAATAAAAAACACAGATGATAGGTGCAGACTGCAGAGTTATCATGGAGGAAGCGAAGTCTTATATACCGGTATGTAAAGATGCATAGCCCAGCAATTAATTGCCAGACAATACATTTTCTTTGTAAATTTCTTGTAAGACTTTAGTGACATAATTTGGGCAAGTGTTTTATTCCACAACACTGCTCCTCTATACTGCGCAATTTATTTTCCAGATAAAGATCTATTGCATGGTATGAAAAGATCTCCTTTGGTGGCATGTATGGTCTGTGGTTGTAGATTTGCAGAACATTTTTATCGTGATTGCTTAGGCAAGGTGGCAGCAAAGCATCAGATTGTTTATTTTCACTACTATATACAATTATGAAATTGTTTATTTGTCACTTGAAGTCATAATTCAGTTGAATTTGTTTTGGAGAATTTGAAAGGATTTTAGTTCAGAAGCACTGGTAGAGCCATAGTTGACAATTGAATGCTGAAGTTATGATGCAATCAATCATTTTATTTTTCGTCATTAATGCGTCCGGGACAAAAAAGATGCTTACAAAAATCGATATAGACCTACCAGCACATTAATGAATGGGAAAAGGTGGCAAAACCTTGAAAGGTTTAAAACGTGCCTGAATAGAAAATCTTATAGTAGGCTATATGTCTGTAGTTAGCACGGCCACAAAGCCCAAATTGCACTAAACCAAAGTGAATCCTCTTCAAAATATACACTTACAACACATTTTATAGAAGAGTCTCCAAAGGCAGGCAGTAGCGTGCTGCTAGTTTTTTATGGAAGTAATAGCGCCGCAACATTTTTGTTAGAGTAGCGGCTGTAGTAGCGACACTACTTTTTCCCAATGTAGCGGTAGTGAACATGCACTAGATTTGCTTCAGTCATACAGTTTGCGCTACTCGCTACTTTCTAATTTTAAGTAAAAAAGAATGTTTTTAGATATTTTTGTTGTTTCAAACACTGATTTAAAAAGATGCTTAAGAATAAAAGTTCACCTAGAACCTGTTTTCCATAATGACGATAAAATGGTAGAGGTAGTGTTAGCAAATGTTATTTTGAAGACCATTTTGACTTTACAATGTACTTGAAGAAAGCTTTCTAGCATCAACTCAAGACAAAAGTAAGGTGTAGAAGTGGCGAATTGCATGTTCATCATCATCATCATAATCCATCGTCGGTTTGTTCCCCACTAGTGGGGGTGGCCGATTGTTTCCGCGCAGCAATTGTCTTAATCCCTTTTCTCCATTTCACCCTGTCCCTTGCATCTTCCTCCTTCAGTCCGACTTTTTTAAAACTCATCCTTCACTTGTTGTTTCCACGTTCTTCTTGGACGACCGCGTTTCCTCTTCCCATCCACCTTTAGATCTAGTGCCTTTCTAAGAAAACTTCCTTCCTCCCTCCTTATCACATGTCCATACCATCTTACTCCATTTGCCCTTGCCAGTTGGTCTATGGTCTCTCTCATCTCTAGCATATCCAACAATCCTTCAGTCCTTTTTTCCCTTCTCGTTTTCACCCCACACATTGCTCTCACCATTGAACTTTCCGTTCTTCTCAGGATTGCCAGTTCACTCTCTCTCAATACCCATGTCTCGCTACCATATAGCATTGCAGGCCGCACACAGCTCCGATATACTTTTCCTTTCATCCTTAGTGAAAATTTTCTGCCATGCAACATTTCCCCACATTCCCTGAACTTTGCCCAGCCCAATCTTGCCCTTGTTGTCACCGCTGCTTCACATCCACCACTTCCATTTATCCGATCATCCAGATAACAGAAGTCTGTCACTGTTTCGATGCCATGGCAGAACTCATCATCATGGTCTTCCACTTCATTCCTTCCTTTACTGCATTTCCCACAAACAAAACACTTCGCCAATCTTGTTGCGGCTCTCTTGACATTATCACATCTTGCATGTATCCACTTTCCACATTCCTTGCATTGCATTGAATTTCTCATCACTCTCTTGCCACATATTCCACAGGGATCTACTTTGCTCTCAACAACTGTTCCTTCTGCTCCACTCACCATCACTTTTGTTTTTTCAAGATTCACCTTCATACCCTTGGTTTCAAATGCTTCTTTCCATTTCTCAAACTTTCTCTCCATTCCCTCCAGAGTCCATACTACTACTTGTCAAGACCAGGTCGTCTGCATACAAAATTTCACTCAATAAGCCCTCCCTCACTCCTTCAGTTACAACGTCAACCACAATAGCAAATATCAGAGGTGACAAAACTGATCCCTGGTGTACACCAACCTTCACAGAAAACTCGTTTGAATAATTTGATCCAACTCTTACTTTTGTTCTTGCATCCTCATACATAGACATCACAGCTCTCACTAATACCTCCGGTATACCTCTTTTCCTCATTGCCCATTCCATCACTTTCCTTGGTACTCTGTTAAATGCCTTTTCTCTTATGTTACTTTGACTCAAGTAGTGGGAGCGGAGCTTGTTACTTTTCATTGACTAGTTAGTAACAGGAGTGCCATTTGGAAAATTGGAGCAGTAGCGTGCTACTTTTAAAGTACCGATAGTTAATGTCCACCTCTGAGAAAAGTTCAACAGTTTTGGAGAAATTACTTATCAGCTACGAGATATGGGAAGTCCATGTTAGATTATTGTCCAACAACAGTAGCCTACAATATAATCTAAAATATGGTTTCGGTTTTGAATTTTTATCCTCAGACTGGCAAAGCCTTGATAGGTTGTTCCTGGTAGTTTTACATACTTGTAAAGGCTTTTGACACAGGGCCGGTTATTGAGATTGACAGAATGAAGTTTTCAATTGTTGAAGTGTTGTTGCCGAGGAATCATTCCATAGATTAGGTGCCTCTAAATGGAGAGCAGTCCTTAGAATGTGATGCTCAAGTGCACACCCCGAGAGTCGAACCAACATCGCTTGATCTTGATGCTTCACGAAGTCATGCACTAACTAACTGAGATATCGGGGCGGATGTATTTTTGTGTAACTTTGACTTGTTAGATTTATATTTTATCCAGGTGGACATGAAATTGTTGGTTGTACATTTTGGTTGTTTGTTATTGAAAAGTAAACTGCTTTTGAGAGGTAAACTGCTTTTGAGAGATTAAGCCTCAGTTTGTTTTCCTAAGCCATTTGACGATATTGGTCAATTACAGGTTGACACTTGCTTGTAGTGCTGTAATGTTAGAACCTGATATGCAAACTACCGTACAGTGTCATTATCAGCAAATAAACTGGTTTTAAAAAAGGGTGCCTTAGACAGATATAAGCCAAATTCAATTCATGACATTGTTTCATTAATAAAATAACGTACGTAAACGCTGATATCTCTCTGTTCTAGCTCCTCGGCATTACAGAGAATAGCTTACCGTACATTGCATTAAGATGCAACTGAACGCTTAACGCATAAAGCAAATAAAATCTACCATATTTGATAAAGCCTATGCCTTTTGATTACTTTTTTCACTGCAAAAGGTAGTTTCTTCAGAATCTTATTCAAATAGAATTAAATAATAATTATAAAAACATTTATATAGCGCCACATCCACAGCGCAAACTACCGGTATGCTCCTGGGCGCTGTAGCCTAAGATGTGTTCTGTTTAACTAAGACACCAAAAAAGCCATCTTTACATAACATCTAAAGTGTTATCAATAATCTAATTACGTAACTTAATTGAGCAATAATAGCGCTATCAGTGCTGCAGTTCTATAGTGCTATCACGTTTTCAAGCCAGGCAGTCTGTTGCCATTTGCCAAACTGCGCCAACACCACCACTGTAACTGTTGCTGTAGAAACAGAATACTAGCGCCCCTTGTGTCAGGAAAATAGCTATCACATCTGAAATGCACTCGCGTTGACAAATTACCAAAAGTCAGCAATTTGATTTTATTTTTGACCATCGCAGCAAAAAACAATATATGCTAAATAAATCAGAGGTGTAGAAAAAGGTAGAAGCGACAAAACGCAGACGTTATTACGTGCATGCTCACACTAATTTTTTATTTTTCAAAATGAACATCTTGAAACTAAAAGGCATACATAACATTGAAATAAAAAAACATATGTACAAAGTTCACATGAATGAGTATCCGTCTACGTATTGTGATTTATTCACAAATGCTTCATCTATTCATCAGCGTAACACAAGATATCAAACAAGCAACAATTATTTTATAAACAGATCAAACACAGAATTTGGCAAGAAGTCCATGCAGGTATTGGGACCAATGCTCTGGTCAGAGGTTCCAAGTAGGCTAAAAAACTTATCACTTCATTGTTTCAAAAAAGAGATCAAAACGTTAATTTTACAAAGCTACAGTGCATCGTAAGTGATATGTTATGGAAACCAACTTGTCAGTTGCTTCGGAAACTTTATTATTCTCTGCTTGCTTCATGGAATTTTGTGTTTTGGCCTACGTTATCATCAATATGTTTTTTTTTTTTTTGTGGGTATGCTGTTGTTGAAGCGCGGGAACGTTTCAATTATTATTTTTCTATTGTAAGCTTATTTTAAATGGCAAAATCGTAATTTCCGTAGGGTGGCAATTGACTAGTAGACCGTATGGTCGTCTCGTTGTCTCCCTGTCGGTATGGGAACTTGTGTAACTTTTGTACTGTGTATATTGCATATTTCAAACATGTACCTATGTTCCTGTTACTGACAAATAAAACATTGATTGATTGATTGATTGCATGATACCAAAGCAGGACAATCAGTTTAAAATATGTTTGAGCTAACGCATCATGAGCATGGGCATCACAATGAGCTGAACATTATCATCATGAGCTAACGCATCACAGCTGTTCTCCTCAAGACCATCAGAACTTTTGATAACATATCAAGGTCGATCAACATGGCAACTGTCTTTTTAGTCTTGTTTTTTTTTTACTCACATAAATTGTTAAAAAAAATTCACTTGTTATTTTCTCTGTTCTTTTTTTTCTAAATTTTTAAAAACTCTAATAAGGTGTTGCGACCGCACCTATTTTAAACTGATTTTCCTGCTTTGATATTGTGCACGTTATACGTCTGCGCTTTGGCGCTTCTACCTTTTTTTTAGACCTCTGCTATGTTTGTCATATATTGTTTTTCGTTGTGATGGTCAGAAATAAAAACAAACCTGAACTGATATGGCACAGTCGCAACACCTTATGGAATTTAAAATAAATTGAAACAACTAATTTTGCAACTAAACTGTCCTACTTGACATATAATTCCAATTAAAACTTTCACTGTTTGTTTTTCTATTTTTTGATATTGTTGTTTGCAAATAATTATCAAAATAATAATTTTGTTTGAAAAGCCTTAAAAATGATAGGCGGAAACACTGCCGCTGTTGGCAAAGCAACCTGATGTGAACTCAAGCCAGCGCTGGCGATTTCCTATTCAACAAGTTGAAAAGCCTACTGTAGTTTGGTGTAATTTGAGTACCGGTATGGAACCAAAGCCTAGTTCGCCTTATTAAAGCAAAAACTAAATGGACGTGTCAGTTTTTGTTAACTTTAAGTTGTGATAGTGCTTGGTTACGGTACCTTTATTAACTTTCAACTGTATTTGTGTAAACCATAAACACAGCGGAACATATTTGTGCTAAATTTTAAATAACTTGTGTTTACAGTAAACATGGCAGATATGTGGATGGACAATGATCGTTATAAAATCAAAGGAGTACCAGTAAGTAAAGCAAAATCATTTTTACTAAGTTAAGTTTCTACCACAATACAAGTGACCGAACCTTTCATCTAAAGTGGAAGCAGTTACAGTAGGCTATATAAAGTACAGAAAAGCTTAGGCTACAAAAAAGCAAACAAAAAGTTTTTTTAGAATGTATTGATGAAAAATGGCAGATCTAGGCTAAGAAAACAAAGTGATTAAATATTTTTTCCAAGTGTGTTGTCAAACTTTTCAAATTAATTAGAAATACCGATTAATTTGAAAACTAAATATCGGCATTCGGCATAGCCTATAGGTTTTAATCGCTTAGGCTACGTGTTATAGCCTACGTTTATAATGGCACAATTTAAAGACTTTGATTTTGAAGAAAAACAATTCTGGCGTGTAAGTAAGTTTCTGTATGCAACTTTTTCTGCATTTTTTGTGTTACCAAAACACTGATAAGAGTTTTTTAAGTGTCTTACTACATGATGAGACTTTTTGTTTTTCATCTGCTCTTCTACCACTCAGTAAAGCTCTTAACATTGTAAGCACAGACATTGCGGCGCTACTGGTTCAACATGGCTGCCAATTGCTATAATTAATCAAAAAGAGAAATGAATCCGGCAACACAGATTATAGTTAATGCGTTTCAAGCTAAAAATAGTTTTTTAGGAAGTTAACACAGATGGCACCAGTCTATGACTAAATGACATAGCCTACCGATGCAGACCAATTTTGAGTCTAATCTATGTTGGTAATGTAGCTCTTTTTAGGAAACTTGTTTTTTTTTTTTTCGGAAATTGCAGATTAAAGAAAAAATAGAATTGTTTTTTGTCAATAAACAGATCACCATCTTTACAGACAAAAAAGTTTGGAATTTACTTTAAATATCTTTACATTCATTAAGGTGATATTATAAAACGGTGGTTCTCAACGGGGGCGTTTTGGTTTTTCAGGGGGGCGGTATGATTACTTCGGATTAAGGGGGGCGTTTTGATTATTAGGGTGCATTCTGGTTTAACCCATCTACCACCCAGCGTAACGATTTCGTCAAAGAGCTCGTATCGTCGTGGTAGCATTTCCTACCTCATACCTGGTGGAAAAGGGATTCAGCTGTGTTTTTCTGCTACCTACCAGCCAACTTGACATATCCATAAGAGGTGATCTTTCAATGGTTCTCACTGGCTTTACACCGGATGTGGAGAAACTGGCACTTTCTCACCAAACCCAAGGTTCACACTGACTACCAGTAGGCCTATAGTCCTACTGTTTTCATGCTCGCAAATATATATTTGCTTTTTATCAAATATAGTTAGTGTCACAATCAAGGTGCAAATGCCTCGCGATGGCTTGCTTTGTATCTTCAACGAATGTGCTATTTTCATTATGGAATTCTGGTGCGTTGTGTTATTATCGGTTATGACCTGAAGTAACCTCTGATTGAGAAATTTGTATTATGTAACGTATTTCTAGAATCATCTGTAAGCATGCAAATCTAGAAGGTTCTGTTGTTTTTCATGATTTCTGAGCGTCGTTTGTCATGACGTCATAAGGTTGTTTATCAGTAAATGTCCGATTGCGAAATCGTTATTATGTAAGAATCTTCTTGCGAACGTGACCTTCTAGAGACTTCTGTTGTTTACCTTTTAAATGCTACGTGACCGAACGATGGTTCTTTATGATGTAACCTTCTCGAAGTTACTGGACTGAACAGCCAACTATAAATAGTGGTGTAGTTTGTATTTCTGATTATTCTGAGATTATTATTATGGTGACTATTATGATGATTATTATTGAGTTGGTTATGAGAGTTGTGCTATGAGTTGTAGATTGGTAGTTGATGCAGAAATTAGAGTTATTTGAGAAGCCGTTCGTTAAAGTTCTTCAAGAAGTCAGATTATCATTTCGCTAGTAGAATTATTCGACATTTAATTGACTGCTTTTCGGTTGACCCATTAAACTACGTCATTGAACCTTTCCAAGTCTTTTTCCTGGTAAGAGATAGAAAGAAATCGTGACATTCTGGGGGCTCGTCCGGGATTTTTAACCGAAAAACCGAAGAATACCGAAGATTTATTGAATAATAAATTTATGTCAAAATGGCGGATACTGTCAAACATGAGATGATTGAAGACTTAGGGAGCATGGCTGAACGAATGGGGCTGACTGGTAATGAGAAGTCTCAGTTTGTGATGGAAGAGTATCACAAGATAATGGACCAAAAAGCTCAGCGAGAAGCTGACGAAAGAGAAGATAGAAGAGCTGCTCGTGAAATAAGGAAAGCAGAACTTGAAGCTGAAGAAAAACAAGCTCAACGAGAAGCTGAAGAGAAACAAGCTCAACGAGAAGCTGAAGAGAAACAAGCGCAGCGCGAAGCAGAAGCTGAAGAAAGAAGAGCCAAGAGCGCAATATGAATTGGAAAAGTTAAAACTTGAATTAGAAAGACAAAAGCTGGACATTGGTGAGCGATCTAATTCTACTAATGATAATGCTCGAGATGTTATTGTGGCGCAAGTTAGACGCCCAGATTTGCCATCATTTGTTGAAGAAAAAGATGAGTTGGATAGTTATTTGTTAAGATTTGAAAGATATGCTACAATAGCCAAATTAGAGAAGTCGACGTGGGCTACCCAGCTAAGCATGTTATTATCGGGACAAGCTCTTGATGTATATTCAAGACTTTCACAAGAAGAAGCCATGAATTACGACAGATTGAAGTTAGCTCTGTTAAAGCGATACAATTTTACCGAGCATGGATACCGTCAAAGATTCCGTGAGGCAAAGCCTGAACGACACGAAAGCCCAGGTCAATTTATTGAACGTTTAAGAAACCTTTTGTTAAAATGGTTTGAACTTTCGGGGGCCGAACAATCATTGGACGGATTGGCAAACCTTATAGTTAAGGAACAATTCACAGATTCATGTTCAAAAGATCTGTCTGTTTATTTAATGGAGAGAAGTCCAAAGACTCTAGAAGACATAGCCAGTGTGGCGGAACAGTACTTGGTTGCTCATGGCAAGAAATTGGCGCATAAAGAACCATTTCGTCGCAATACTGACAAAGGTCATACCAGTAGTTTTCACAAGAGCCTTTCTACCAGTGAAATTCGTTGCTTTAAATGCAATGGGATAGGTCATAAAGCTATTGATTGTCGGACTAAACCCAGGGATGGACGAAGGTGGTGCAATTTCTGCAGTAGATATGGACATGAAACGAAGGAATGCAGAGACAAGCCGCGTTCTCAAACCACAAATCAGCCGCCGAGGAACGTGACCGGTACTGTAGCTCACCGAGTGGGATGTGCTATCCAAATTCAAACTTTATTACCAGAAGAGGAGATTCCAGATGAGAGTGGTGGTTGGTCAGAAAGGAAGAAAATGGAAGATATATCTGAAGAAAAACAAATTAACACTAATTTGCCCATAGCGGTTGGAAAAGTGGGACATAAGGAGGTGAAGGTTTTACGGGATACTGGATGTACCGGTATAATTATTAAAAGAAGCTTAGTCAGTGAAGATCAATTGACTGGTGAAACGGGTCATACCACGGCAATTGATACCAGGTTAATTCAAGGACCTTTAGCGAGAGTGCATATCGATACTCCTTACCTTACCGGAATTGTGGAAGCCTTATGTTTGGAAAGGTGTTTGTTTGATCTAGTGATTGGTAATGTGGATGAAGCAAGGGCACCTGGTGAACCTGATCCGGAGTGGGGTATATCTGCCGCCGCTGTTACGAGGGCACAGGCAAGGAAGAGGGAAGATAATGTAAAGCCTCTAAAGGTAGCTGAGGTACAATCCAAATTAACCGTTACGAGGGATAAATTGGCTGAGATTCAAGAAAACGACCTGACTCTGAAGAAATTTGTTAATATGAAAGAGCCAATTAAAAGAGGAAATTTTGAGGTTCAATATGAAAAGTGTAGAAAAATCCTTCGTCGAAAACGTAAAAGATTAGATACCGGAGAAGTATGGAGCCAAATTGTAGTGCCAAAGGAATTAAGAAAACAAGTGATGAAGATTGCTCATGACTCCATTTTTGGTGGACATATGGGTGTGAAAAGAACGGAAGATCGAATCAACACCAATTTCTTTTGGCCAGGGATGCATAGTGACGTTGTGAGCTTCTGTAGATCTTGTGATATATGCCAGAAAACAGTTTCGAAGGGGAGAGTTGGAAGAGCTCCTTTAGGGAAAATGCCGGTAATTGACCTACCCTTTAAACGAGTTGCAATCGATTTGATAGGACCGATTGCTCCCGTTAGTGATGACGGTCATCGTTACATTCTGACCCTAGTAGACTACGCCACAAGGTATCCAGAAGCTGTACCATTGAAAAGGATAGATACTGAAACTGTAGCTGAGGCTTTGATCGATATTTACAGTAGGCTGGGTATTCCTGAGGAGGTCTTGAGCGACCTAGGAACACAGTTTGTTTCTGATTGCATGAACGAGGTATCCCGTTTACTTTCCATTAAGTCACTCAGGACTACTCCATACCATCCCATGTGTAATGGATTAGTGGAACGTTTTAATGGAACACTAAAGAAGATGTTAAGGAGGCTTTGTAGCGAACAGCCCAGACAGTGGCACCGATTTATTAATCCCTTGTTGTTCGCGTACAGAGAGGTACCCCAAGAATCAACTGGATTCTCCCCCTTTGAACTATTGTATGGGAGGACCATTAGAGGGCCAATGAAGATTCTAAGGGAATTCTGGACCAATGAATCCGATTCTTCAGAAGTAAAAACTAGCTATCAATATGTTTTGGAACTTAAGGAACGCCTAGAAGAAACTATGAAGATTGCCAAGGAAGAGCTAGAGAAAAGCCAAATAAAACATAAAAAATATTTTGACCGGAAAACGACAAGGAAAAACTTGAAGGAAGGGGACAAGGTGCTGATTTTGCTGCCGAGTGACAACAACAAATTGTTGATGCAATGGAAAGGCCCTTACCAAATTAAAAAGAAGGTCGGAGAAAATGACTTTCTCGTTTCTCTTCGTGACAAGCTAAAAACGTATCATGCTAATCTTTTGAAGTTGTACTATGATCGAGATGAAGACGCTAAAAGCAAGAAGCAAATGTTCCAAGATTCTTTACAAGTGTCAGAGCCCATGGTGACATTAACAGGATTAATGGAACATCAAGATAACGAAGATTATAGTGTCGATGATGATGAGTTACTAGAGTTAGGAAATTGCCATAGAAGAGAAAATATCAACGATGTGGTTATTGACTCCAAGCTGCCGGACGTACAAAGGAGAGAAATCAATGATTTACTGAAGAAACATAAGGAATTATTTTCAGATCTACCTGGAAAAACAAAAGTCACTAGCCATCAAATCAACGTGACCACTGATATACCAATGCGTTCTAAACCTTATCCTTTGCCATACGCTGTTCGAGAAAATTTGAAGAAGGAAATGGAAGAAATGGAACAGCAAGGAATCATTCGTAAATCGACATCTCCATATGCTTCACCGATTGTTATCGTGAAAAAGAAAGATGGATCCAATCGAATTTGCGTCGACTATCGGAAGCTCAATAAGATTACACTCGGAGATCCAGAACCGATGACCACGGCCGAAGGTTTATTTCAACGCCTGGGTAAGAGCAAATATTTTACGAAGATTGATTTAAGTAAGGGTTATTGGCAAATTCCAGTGGAAGAAAAGGATATTCCCAAGACTGCTTTTGTGACGCCAGATGCAATGTATGAGTTCATTCGAATGCCGTTTGGTATGAAAAACTCTGGCGCGACGTTAGTGCGCGCAATCAGAAAAATTCTATCCGGAATGGATAATGTAGAAAGTTACATTGATGATTTGATTATACACACTAAAGATTGGGACACACATCTACGGACACTCGACGAACTGTTTGGGCGCCTTCGTGTCGCTAATTTAACAGCCCGCCCGTCAAAATGCGTTGTTGCGACCAAGGATGTGGAATTTTTGGGTCATATAGTGGGATATGATTGGATTACGCCAAATGAAGAAAACCTAAAGAAAATTCGTAACGCGAAACGTCCCAAGACTAAAAAGGAGGTGCGTTCTTTCTTTGGCTTGCTAAGTTATTACAGGGATCATATTCCATCTTTTGCTACGATTGCTGCGCCTCTAAGTGATCTAACTAAGAAGGGGATGCCAAACAACGTAATGTGGAAAGAAGAACAAGAGAGAGCGTTTCGAACACTACAGGAAAGTCTTCTGCAAAGACCAATTCTGAAATTGCCCGATCATGATAAGGAATTCCTCGTGCGAACCGATGCATCAAACGTTGGTATTGGAGCAGTGATGATGCAAAGACACAATGACAAACTATATCCAGTCACATACGCCAGTAAGAAGCTAACCAATGCCGAACAGAAATACTCAACGATAGAAAAGGAATGCCTTGCAATAATTTGGGGCATTAATAAATTCCGTCTGTTTTTGATGGGAAAACCATTTATTTTGCAAACGGATCATAAGCCATTAACTTTCCTTTCCCACGCCAAATTTCAAAACGATCGGATAATGCGTTGGGCTTTGGCATTGCAAGTGTATGACTATCATATTGAAGACATTCCGGGCAAGGACAATATTGTGGCCGATTATATGAGTCGAATAAACATTGATTAACTTGACAGTTGCTCAGCTGCATACCGCTGTGGCGAATAACGTTTTTTTTTGGTGTTTTATTTTGTAGTGTGTTTTATATTGATTGTGTTGTTATATTGTTTGCAACAATATTCTAAGGGGGGGCGTATGTCACAATCAAGGTGCAAATGCCTCGCGATGGCTTGCTTTGTATCTTCAACGAATGTGCTATTTTCATTATGGAATTCTGGTGCGTTGTGTTATTATCGGTTATGACCTGAAGTAACCTCTGATTGAGAAATTTGTATTATGTAACGTATTTCTAGAATCATCTGTAAGCATGCAAATCTAGAAGGTTCTGTTGTTTTTCATGATTTCTGAGCGTCGTTTGTCATGACGTCATAAGGTTGTTTATCAGTAAATGTCCGATTGCGAAATCGTTATTATGTAAGAATCTTCTTGCGAACGTGACCTTCTAGAGACTTCTGTTGTTTACCTTTTAAATGCTACGTGACCGAACGATGGTTCTTTATGATGTAACCTTCTCGAAGTTACTGGACTGAACAGCCAACTATAAATAGTGGTGTAGTTTGTATTTCTGATTATTCTGAGATTATTATTATGGTGATTATTATGATGATTATTATTGAGTTGGTTATGAGAGTTGTGCTATGAGTTGTAGATTGGTAGTTGATGCAGAAATTAGAGTTATTTGAGAAGCCGTTCGTTAAAGTTCTTCAAGAAGTCAGATTATCATTTCGCTAGTAGAATTATTCGACATTTAATTGACTGCTTTTCGGTTGACCCATTAAACTACGTCATTGAACCTTTCCAAGTCTTTTTCCTGGTAAGAGATAGAAAGAAATCGTGACAGTTAGGCTACTAGTAGGGGAGACTCGGGTAAGTTGGCCCAGCAAAATGAAAAATTGAATTTGTGAGCTAACAACAAAACATATGTTAAAGCGAATGCTATTGAAGAGTAGAGAATTCATCACTCTAGAAGTGGACATATTCTTGCATCAAACAAACATTCTTAGGTATATAATTTTTCAAGTTTTCCGAAAAAAATAAAATGGACCATCTTGCCTTCCTGTGCGGGTAATTTGGCCCACCATGGAAGGTAAGTTGGCCATGTGGGCAACATGTCCATCTACGGTATATTAAACAGTAGAAAAGTTCTCTTTCTCCCCAATTTTATTTTTATTCTAATTATTTCTTGGTTTTATAGAGGCATACATACAGTAGCCTACATAATTTATTCTATGTATGCATTCATGTATGGTTTATAATATAATCTACTATTAGGCTATTACCTCAGTAAACTTTTTTTACATGAGTAGCCTACACCAAATAAGCTTTCGAAAATAACAAAGGTTGTATCAAACATCATGAAGTTGGGACGGCATGCCTTTATTCCTAACGATCTGGTCACCTTAACGATACTGATAGGTAGGACCTTGTTTGCAATAGGCTACAAACCCCATTTTTGCATGGGTACCAATATCGGAGCATTTCTTAAAGTATCTCCGAAACGAGGTACGTTTTAGACCGTCGCTTGAGACACATTTCCGCGATTGGTTTTCTTGATATAATTACTTACTATTATTCTATTATTACCATATGGGTTAGGAATAAGTTGTCGCAATTTGTGGCATAAAAACGATGTTAGGAAGTGTATTATAGTTATTGATCGTTTAAAGCCGATGTAAAGCCGCGATTTACTTACTTTGGATACTTGATGATAGGCTACTTCAATCTTGCAAAAATAAGTCATCGTATTAGTTAGTCAATTATTATCATTCTATGTAATACCTCATGAAGGCAAGTTGGCCATGGTGGCCAACGTACCCACCTACGAAATGGGCCAACTTTCCTGCATGGCAACCATATTGTAAAAACTAAAATTTATGTCAAACTATTGAGCTTCTAACAACGGTTTAACCGTCAAAGTGAGCCTTAATAACCACTCTAGCGCTGCACTCACTAAATAATAACCTTTTTTATATAGTAAGAAAAAACTCACTCGACATCTAAAAAATTCTAAAATCCAAAAATTTCAAAAATCATAATTTTTCATACAAAAATTGTGCTCACATGTTTGTATTGCTTGCTAGAGCCTCCCAACCTGGTGATAAGGTAGTTTCAACAGCACTTTCTCAGTATGCGTACGATACGTAACAATAACTATTGTAGTTAAAAAATTATTTAGAGTGGGCCAACTTGCCTATTGGGCCAACTTACCTGAGTCTCCCCTACTAGTCTCTAAAACCCTTACAGCCTGTTTCACCCTAAAAGGGAATCATCAAAAGGCCCTTATTCTAATAGAAATAGAATTCTATCTGAATAAGGACCTTCTGATGGTCCCCTTTTTAGGGTAAAACAGGCTGTAAGGGTTTTGGAGACTGGTAACTAGCCTATATTTGATGTAGGCTAATTCGCTCTGCTTGGCTTTTTGCTTGACATAGAGCACTTTTTGTAGTATTAATAGCATTTTTTGTTTTATATTCGCTTTTCATAATTAATCGTTTTTGTTGGGGGGCGGTAAAATTTTGCCAATTCATGAAGGGGGCGTTGGGCCAAAAAAGGTTGAGAAACACTGTTATAAAACAAGTCTTAACTTATAGCAGCATTGGGTGGATGGAATTATTCAGACAACACTTTAACAAGCGGAAACTTCATTCTTTTGAACGGGTTTGCATCAGTGGTTCAAAGCCTCTGCAAGGGCATTCGAAACAGCCAGGATTAAGCTTACAAAAAAAAAATATTCCAGTTCTAGGATGAACAATCACACAATTAATTAATTATGTTTATCAACCTTCAATACCACAGATTTGACACCCCCAAACACATCGCACAGATTGAACAGCTCCTTATACGTCTACCGTCTACCGAATAAGCTACACCAACAAGAAGTTAACTTATGTCGCATTTGAGGTGAAATTGAATCTGTGTCTTTATTCTAGGATCGTGTGAAGATGAACCAATTGAATAATCTTCTCTACGATTCCCTACTTTCAACAGAACACGTTGACAAATGTGCAATCATCGATCGCAAAGAAACTGAAACGCGAGCTTCTTCTGCAGGATTTACGGTAAAATACCCAAATTTAAGACAAACGTAACTAGTTAAACTTAACACAGACAGGGCTAATGTGTTTCGATGTCAAAATTGCTTGCTTGGTTACGTTGTCGTAAACTGGGATAGTCCAATGTCCCACTTAGCAGTCAGTCAAGTATGAAGTGAAAGAATAACCATTTTGCTGACATAAAATTAATAAGTTTAACGAATTACGGTACTTTTAAGACTTTTGTATGTCTAGTACAGCAAGCGATATTTTGTTTCTTTTTTCCTTCTTGGAGTGCAATAGTAGGTCCTACTTTGCAAAAATACATAGTAAACATACAACCAATTATGGCAGCTTGTAGGCTACGCTTCCTTAAACTCAGAGACGACACTGACGCGCTACTTTTTGGGAGCGATAACGGCGCTCCTATTTTGTTACAAGTAGCGACACTACTTTTTCCCAATGCAGCGGGAGCGAATAGGCGTTACATTTGCTCTATCTAGTCGTACTTTTGCTGCTTTCCAATTTAAAGCGAAAAAAAAATATAAATCGTTTTTACAGATTTTTAACGAAATTTGAAAACTTAGTGACCAAAATTTCACCTACAACGTGTTTTCCAAACGAAATTAAAATAGTAGTGCAAGCCAATGTGGTAGCCTACTGAACCGTAATATCATTCGTTTTCTTATTCTGAATTCACAAGGTAGGCTACTTGAATAAAGCTTTTCAATCAGCTCAAGGCAAAAGTAGCGGGAGCGCGCCGTACTTTTAATCCGAGTAGCGGTAGCGTGCTACTTTTCATCGACTGGTAGCGAGTAGCGCCGCTCTTTTAGCATATTGAAGCGTTAGCGCACTACTTTCAAAGTAGCGGATGCTCACCTCTGGTTGAAATGTTAAGACAAACAAAAAATGGACAGGAAACAATTTATTTTAACGAAGATCAACCTCATCATATTCACTTCAAGGAGACAGATTGCGAAAATTCTGAAACGCGGTAAACGCAGCAGTGTACCAAGCCCACATGAAACATGGCAAAAGAAATAACTTATATTTTATTGATACCGACTACATCTTTTCCGATTTACAAATTAACTTACTTAGAAACACAACCAAGACTTTAACCAATAACCAGAGATGTACGTATACGCCGCAAATTCTACGCCGCAGACTTTTTGTTTGCGCTAACGCTTGCGGCCAGATTTTTTTGGATAGTTGTCGCTTGAGGCTACGCCGTAAAGTTTTCGCGGTTTTTTAGCGCATAGCGTCAACGCATACTTTTTAATGTCTTAGCTGTTGTTTGCAATTTTTTTATCAAACTTTCCAAATTTGAATAAGTTGAAAGAATGTTTTCAATGGGCAAGACATATTAAAACCAAAACGCAGCAAAATGTCAGATGAACACTTTTAGAAACTTGTGCTTCGTGGAAATTCAAAATAAAACTTGTTTGTTTCGAGTGGTTTATACCGTGTGAATGTTTGGCACCTAGCAAACAAAATGAGTTTACGCTAGTGTATGCGCTGACGCCGCCAACTTTTTTTACAAGTTACGTTGACGTATACGGCGTATGA
Organism: Aplidium turbinatum; assembly: GCF_918807975.1. Lineage (NCBI taxonomy): Eukaryota > Metazoa > Chordata > Ascidiacea > Aplousobranchia > Polyclinidae > Aplidium > Aplidium turbinatum. Next base: position 14,672,113 of record NC_137480.1, on the reverse strand, counting down.
TTTTTCGAACGTTTGCGTTTACGCTGACGGCGCCAATATTTTTTGTATGCGCGTACATCACTGCCAATAACTCAGCTAGCAAAGTTTGTCCGTTTGCAATGAAACATATTATGTCAGGAGATGTTGAATCACTGTAAAAAGAACCACGTTTTCACGCTAAAAAATGACCGACGAGAAAATATGCATTGGTTGAAATAAACTTTATAGGTATATCTGTATTCATACGAAAGTACAAAATTAAAAATTACATAATAGTTTTGTGGCTGTGCTGGCTGCAAACATATACCGTACATACGGAGCAACTATTCGACACGTTTTAAACCTTTTATGGTGTTGCTACCTTTTCTTGTTTATTGAGGTGCTGGACACGTTAGTGAGGATAAATAAAGTGATATCATAAAAGAGTTCTAGATTTCATGTTAAACACATTTTGGCAAATGTTTTTAGATGTCTAAAGAACAGATGAAAAGCGTTCAAGATTCTTTCAAAAAGTGTTCAATCATAAGAAGGGAAGGTCTCTTATTTGGAGACAAAAGCTACAACTGCATCAGAGCCGATAGAAACTCGATATATGCTAAAACGGTATGGTATGACTGGAGTAAATTGTTTAGGAAATTGGGTTCGAAGTAATTTAAGAACTGAGTTCAAACAAAAGATTTACGTGTCTTCTTTTTCTCAGAAAACTGGAGGATTGATCATCGCCAAAACTAATTCGTTGATAATCGTGGCTACGTACACTGAGAAAATGTTTCCCTCTGTGTGCGTGGAAGCTGTAGAGAAACTTGCCGACTACTTTCGTGAAAAAGGCAGATGATGATGACATCACTTTTTCATGTTTTCTAAATGTTGATGAAGAGCAGTCGTTTTTCTGGCCAGCATCAAGACATCTTCGGCACTTATCTTTTTACGGCGTGCGTGCTTTGTGAAAGCTTCCAAGTCTTCAGCAAATACAGAAACTTGTCTGCAATAAATAAAAATACTTAAGTGTGTTTCTAGAAATAACAAGCTTTCAAGCAAAAAACTATTAGGCCTACTAGTAATTTTAATGAAAGCGAACGCAACCGTAACTAATACCTCAACGCTGTATTGCTACGAAACTACTTTAACGACAAACATGATTTGTTACCTGTTACATATTTCTGCTAACGTGGCAACAGCGTGCTTGCTGAATACAACTCCTGTTTCATGTTGAACTTCTTTGCAAATTTCACCGCATGTGTGATGAATTACCTACATAATGCAAAAAAGAAATTTTGACTTTGTGCTCACAGGCAGTGGCGCAGCCAGGCATGGGGTTTCTCCTTAGTGAATATGATGCCACAACCCTGAAAACAAGCAGACAAAACCATCAATATTGGATGAACTAAGCAGTTGTAATAATTGTATGTTCGTTGTTCTGATTAAGATGCAAACAATTTTATTATTTTCGGTTTGTTTTAACATCAAATGATACAGCAACAGCAAAGACTTTGCATCAACTTTGCTGAATCAATGAGAGAAACTGGGCGCCTCATTGCCTCCAACCCTTGACGAGAGGAAGGAACTTAATGATGATGGTGGTGTTAAAAATACAGAATGGCCCGTTTCCGTGAATCCGATCCCTATTCGGTGATTTTTTCAATTTTTTTTTTAAATTATCGGGTACCGTAGCCTAATTATCATTGCCGTTTTAGGGTTAGGGGTTAGAGGTTAGGAGCTCACCGAATCGGACTAACCGAATAGTAGCAGACCCAAAAAATAAGCTGATACATTTGAAATAAGTATAAAAATCAATGAAAACTATTAATACTACAAACAGTGCTTAATGCTAAGCAAAAAAGCAAAGCAGAGGGAATTAAATCAATTGTAATTATTACTATCTAAATTCTAAACCCTTGACAGCCTGTTTTACCTAAATGGATCATCAGAAGATTCTTATTCAAATATAAATTCTATTAACATAAGAACCTTCTGATGATCAATTTAGGTGACACCACAGGCTGTCAAGGGTTTAGATAGTAATAACTATATTTGATTGAAATAAGTATATAACATATATTGTTTATAGACAATGATTATATAATTTTTAAATTCCGAAAAACCACTAGAAGTTTATTGTGATTCCAGAAACGATGTGACAAGAAACACAATATTTCAAACCTCTATATATAAGGTTTTGCAGCAGCAAAACCAAATCAGCAACAGAATCGTCACAAGTGATGCATTTTAAAATCTATATTGTTACACAACCAAGATGCACCAATGCCGTATTCAATTGACTGAGCTTATAAATGTAAAATGGCAAAAAAATGACTTCAGATTTAAAGATGTAAAACAGTATAAATACTTTTAAAATTTGAGCTTTCAACCTTTGCAGTCACAATCAACCAATGGAGTGCGATGATCATTTTTTGGTGTTTAATTTTTTTCAGTAAGCTTTAAGCTCACACTAGGCCTGCAGTTTGTTCAATAGGCTAGCTGTTTATATCATATAAAAATAAACTGATATGATATAGAGTCGCCATGCAAACCAAGCATTTGTTTGAAATTTTCTAAAACAATGGTCACTGTACGCCACTGCAACCAATATGCCTACGGCCTACATTGGATTGCTGCAGCATTAAATTGCAAGAGCTCACGGTAGGTGTTGGAATGAAAGCAAGCGGGCACACTGCGCTTGCATTTAAACTTTTACATTTAGCTGGATAAATGGGAGGCTTGTGCTTTGCAGCAATAGTTCAATTGTTAAAATTGAAGGAGAAATAGTTACAACTACTTTTGTAAAGGCATAAAATGATTGTGGACGGGTGGAGATTTGTAGACTTGCTTCCATTCGGAGTTAGTACAAAAGTGAGTTTGAACTTATAGCCTACTTGCTTTTAAAAAAATATATTAACATCAACTTTTGCATCATCTGTAAAAATATTGTAACTACAGTCAACCCCGCTTAATCGGCCCACGTTTAATAGGACCACCCGCTTATTCGGACCATTTTGCACTGGTCCCGAATCCAAATCCATTTTTCTGTACAATTTTCCCCGCTTAAACGGACCACCCTCCGCCCTAAAATAGGCCTTTATGGTTAACGATTTTTACTTTTTGTACATTTTTCTGCGAGGTGACGCATCAAGAGTTGTTGATGGGCAACGTGCTACGTTCTCGCTAAGCCATTTTAAAGTGAAGTAGCCTACAGATAAACAAAGTGGAGATGGTATGGGTGGAGATGAATACAATTGTATTGACGACGATATACAGTGCTGGGAGGAAGTGTGTGACGAAGATTTAACGGAGAATATCGTGGCAAGGCATCGTGAAATTGATGATGAAGAAGAAGGCAACGACCAAGAAGACGAAGATGATGAGGCCGAACCTTTGCCTAAGGGACCCATCGTGAAGCCAAGCATTGCGTTGCAATACTCCAAAAATATTTTGTTGAACAAGGAGCCGAGCAAGACCTCCACAAGCGTTTGGATGTTTGTGTACAGACAGTCCGAAAAATTGCTGATAAAGCTAAAAGACAGACGACCCTTGATGCATTTTTCCAGTGACTACTGTACAGTACTGTATTTTGTTTTGATTGTTGATGGTGTTTTGGTTGTGTTTATAGCCGCAATTGTAGAATGCTTAAACTATTTTCAAAAACGACTAAAAAAATAACAAAATTCGTTCTCCCCGTTTAATGGGACCACCCGCTTAATCGGACCAATTTGGCTTGGTCCCGATGTGGTCCGATTAAGCAGGGTTGACTGTATTAAAAAGTACGGTATGTAAACTTTAGATGTGCAATGAGATGAAGGGTGTGCTTGTGTGAACATCATCTGAGATAGTTGCAACATCTTTTCAAACTTTCAGTCTAATTTCCCATAAATGGATGTGAAGAAATTAACCAGATGTATAGTAAATTTGAAAAAGGTTGATAATGAAAAAAGTGGGGAAATGAAAACCAAAGAAAACAGTAAAAGATGACCTGAAAAAAAAAGAACTTGAAAATTCAAAATGCCAAGTAGCCTATAAAGAGAAATGGAGAAGTTGCTGCTAAAAATTCTCAATTGTTTGCATGATTCTGACATTCCCTAAATTGATTGCATTTTCTTATCTTTAGAATGTGATAAACCAGGCATGTTTTTACTACAAACATGGCAAGCATTCAATACAATCTAACTTAAGAAAATGGTGAATAAAACAATCAACATTCAAAAATATTGTGATTACAAAATTTGCAAATACTTACCTGTTTAAATTGTTGTGTTTCAGTTTGTTCTGTATCGTTCATATTTAATGAGTATAGCACTACAAACACCAACTAACACTAATCACCAGTTTATGGAAATCAAGTAACAGTCAATGTGATAATAATCTGACAACACAAAGTACCGGTACCAAGCAGCCCGAGAAACTGCACAAGACACAGTCTGTAGTTTTGGTTTGCTTCAATGAATTTAATTAATGGTCTATTTGTCAGAAACAAGAACATGTTTGAAATATGCAAGTAATATACATTTGCAATGCAAAAGTTCCTGTACTGATAAGGACACAACAAAATGATCATTAGGTCCACTAGTCAATTTCCACCTTCCATGGGTTATTGTTTCCATTTCAAGACAGTATTATTCTCACAGGAGTGAATTATTTATCATTTGAGACAGTTCTTGGCTGAGAAAATGACATATTGGCTATCACACAACAACACTAGCTAATAGCTCAGCAACACTGCTAAGTGCTAGAGTCTAGATTCTTGTAGCAAGTCTGCAAGAGTACGCTTTGCTGAAACAGCAAAATTGCCAGGTGTTGTTAAAATTTCCAGCGTAAATAATTGCAACCCGGTCAAAATATAACAAATTCGCGAAAAATGTAATCAAAAGAAAAAAAATTGGTGAAAATAGAACAAAACTGCGATTGCTACCGTAAAATTTTCTGGGACTCCAAAACAAAACTAGCTCAATTCTGAAGAAAAAACTCGGAGCTGGCAGCCCAGTGAGTCTTGCAGTTGCAGTTGTTGAAAACAGTGTTACCGCATGTAAGACACCACAAATAAAGTTCCATATTATTTGGCTGGTTTTAAATCTTTAAGTTAAAATGAAGTACCGTGTTTATTTTTTTCAAACAATAACTGGTGAAAGGAAATAATTAACCTTATAAATCTTTTTTTTTTCTGAGTTTCAGATCTGGCAACTCTGGGAAGTTCTGAACTGGAAGTAGAGTAGTGGACGTTTTAGTTTGTTGTAAGCAAAAGGGTTCAGGTCAGGTCTCGGGTACGGGAGTTGTGAAAACATCAGGTCAAGACAGTAAAGACACCACACTTTTATTAAAGGTATGGTTGAAATTGAAAATTAGACATCGTGTAGTTAAGTTAGCTCACAGAAACAATAGTAAGGTTGTACTGTTGCTTCTTGTGGTTTTATAAATATTTTTACCCAGATTTATTTATTTAAAGTTAGCTACTACTAGTACGGTACAATTGAAAAATGAAGCTAATGTTCTTTATCAGCATAACCACCTAGCTTCAATCAGAACTGTTGGTTTGTGAGTCATGCCAATATGCAATGTTTGAAGTGTTGTGTGAGGAAAGTATTGGTTTCATTTCTGGCGCTTACAAGCTTAGGCTGAAGTTACTTACACAGGAAAGGATACGGTAGCCTACAGAAACAGGGGTCGATCTTAACTTTTTTTTTCACTAGCCCACCGGACTAGTTGCTCTCCGTTTTCACTAGCCCGCACGATTTTTCACTAGCCCGACCAGTTTACTGACTTTTCACTTGTCTGATGACGTACCGTATTGAGATAAGTGTTTTGGCTTAGACTGAAACTAACTAAAGTAAAGGCTTTCAGATTTCAGTACGCACATGAGAGCAACAATACGCACAAAAACATCTTCTCGCACTACAGACGCAAACAATGCAATTTTAAAACATAAAAAATAAATGTGGCATGCGGTGTGTGTTTAATATTTATTTATGTTTTAATATTACATTGTGTGCATCTGTAGTACGAGATGACACGCCACTCGCCAGGGTGGTGCAATACATAATATTCGTTCACTGTCGAAAGAAGTGGATTATTGGATAGATTGCGTTTGGTTAGGCCTCTACCGTCAGATCTGTCTGGATTGTTGGCTCAGCATAACTCTTTAGGTCACGGAGGCACATGCGTTATTAGACAACTACCCAGCTAACACTAAGCGTTAGACACTTTGTAGTAACGTTGAATCAGCATTTGATCACGATATATCAACAAAAAAACGTTAATTTGTTTCGCTAACTGCTGCTTGCTGGGATGCTGGCACTCTCTGTACTGGCGTGCTCACTACTACCACGTGTCGTGTCCAGCGAAGTTGCGAGAAAAAAGTAGTCACGTCTGCTTAGTTGACCGACTTTGCAGCCTTCTTCGTTTGCAGTATTTCAGAGTGACATTGCCAATCGCCTTTTTGTAAACCAAAACTTTTCACCGGCGAATATTTTCACTAGCCAATCGGACTAGTACTGCAACATTTCTACTAGTCCGCGCAAATTTTCAGTAGCCATTGGCTAGCGGACTAGCGTTAAGATCGAACCCTGAGAAAGGCCATCTGCTCTATTGCTTCATTCGAATGCTATTGCATTCAAGCTTAATGCTAGAAGTTTTACATAATTGCAGAAGATTAAAACCACTGACACCAACCGCTTTAAACTGCTATTGCTGTCAGTATTAGAGGCCACAAGTTGTAAGTTGGGTAAGCTACCTAGTTTGCAGTAAATCCATGTGCACTTTTTTGTGATTTTGCACTTTGCAGCAACAGAGGTTTTCTCTTGACTGAAATTGTGTTGTAGAAATGTATAGGCTGTACAAATTTTAGTGAAATCAGACAGAGTATAAATGGATAAACAAAATGACAAAAGTAATGAAACGCGTGCTAGATGTTCTGACTAATAATTCTTCTGCACCTGTGCTGAAATCTTCTTCAGGACATTCAGGCAGCAAGAAGAAAGAGCCTGAGTTTTGGGAAAACTTGACAGAAAATCAATTTCAACCATGCAAGGTATACCTACACTTCTAAGTTTTATTTATTGTTTTTGCCAAGTTTGAAACCGAAATGTTTTAAGATTTATTTGTTGTAGGCATTCATAATAATACCGTATATTAGATGTTGTAAGCACCCAGGTGCTTTTTATCTTTCTGATATGCATAATGTAGTTGCTGTTGAATTAGGTTAACAGCAACATTTTCATAACTAATAAATGTTCGCCCCTATAGCTCAGTTGCATAGCGTGTGACTTTGTGAACGAAGAAGCTTCAAGATCAAGCGGCGCTGGTTTGACGCTCAGGGTTTGCGCTTGAGCAGCACATTCTAAGGACTGCTCTTAATTCAGCGGCACCTAATAGATGGAATAATTCCCCGGCAACCAGGCTTCAACAATCAGAAATTTCACTCTGTCAATCTCGGTAACCGGCCCTGCGTCAAAAGCCTCTACAAGTATGCGAAGCTACCAGACTTAACCTATCAAGGCTTTGCCAGTCCAAGGATAAAGATTCAAAACCAACCAACCAAATTTATAGCTGAATGTATAATGAAAATACGTATATAATGATAACATTCCAAGAATAAATTGTATTAAATGTATAACTATTGTTTGTTTCATATGGAGGAATTAATTTTCAGGTGGTATCACAGTTATGTTTGAAATGGGCGATGTGAATACTGTTGTAAATAATTTGTGACAAATGTTAATCTGTTGATACCAGATATTAGATTTTTGCTAATATCGGTACAAAACTTTAGTCACAAAAGTAAGCTTGAATTAATGTACAAGTTAAGAGAAATTTGACACATTTATTCTTCAACAAGCTTATTGGTAACCATAAAAAAAAATTGGTGTGGTGAATTAGTTGCAGACACATTACACAATTACACAGTAAAAAGTACAAAAAAATACAGATATATATTTTTGTTTGGAAAAATCTCACTTTGTAGAAAGTTGAGATGTCCAATCGTCCGTTGTTCATAAAATTCATGTTTGTGAATATCAGTTGAAAATGTTTGATTCAACATTATGAAACATTTATATAATTTGTACAAATGAAATCGGTTATGTGCATTTTGCTTAAACATATCCGCCCCGATAGCTCAATTGGTTAGCGCGTCACTTCTGGAACGAAGAAGCTTCAAGATCAAGCGGCGCTGGTTCGACTCTCGGGGTGTGCGCTTGAGCAACGCACGTTAAGGACTGCTCTCCATTCAGTGGCATCTAATGGATGGAATAGTTCCCCGGCAACAAGACTTCAACAATCGGAAACTTCACTCTGTCAATCTCGGTGACCGGGCCTGCGTCAGTGATTCAAAGCCTCTACAAGTATGCGAAACTGCCAGGATTAAGCTCTGCAAGAAGCTTTCCCAGTCCGAGGATAAAGATTCAATCAATCATATCAATCGTTTTATTGTGTTCAAATTTGAAATCCCTAACCAAATCTCATCTAATGTTAAGTAAATCTATTGGTTTAGCGTATCCCACTTAAAGGAATGTATCTGATAATATCTAGATAATAATAATCCCTAACTGGAACTTAGGGAAATAAGATAATCCCTAACCAAATCAGCATTTGCTTCTCGTTTACATACTTTATTTAGTTAATGGTATCATTGTGCTACAAAGATCTAATCTTTATGAGCTGGACTTCTTTAAGGCGAAAGAACAAATAAGGAAATAATTACACTGCTATAAATGTAAAAATAGCATGCTTGAAACAAAGATGCAGGCGGTCAAAGTTCGTCTTGTGACGTCACAGATATCATTTTAGATAAAAGGAGTCTGACTGCTGCAGTTTCTGGAAAATGCTTTGATTGTGCAGTGTACACCCATTTGCTTGCACTGTGTTGTGTAACAAAGTACTACTAAATTCCTTTGAGTATAAGTAGACTTGCAAATAGTTGTAGGATTAAACCACATCTGGTTTTTTTTTGATCATTTATCGCTCATTGACCGATTTTTTAGCAAAATGTCCAAAAAAATATAGTAAATTTGGTCAAAATGTCCGAAAAAATACATAGTCAATTCAGTCAAAATATCCGAAAATTTTTTGGTTTGTATCAGCTACGGTACTTGATGACCAAAATGAATAAAAAATGACCAAATTTTTTCAAGTCATTTCGGACAATTGACTGAAAAGGCTCAGCAAAAAAAAACCCAGAGCCACACTGTTGTGAAGCCCAATACAACCGAGTTAGCACATGCACATTTCCAACGATAACGTCTGATCACAATGAACCTCTTGAGCAAATTGGTTGAATGTATCAATAGGATAATAATCGTATCAAACCATCTGGCTAATGGCTGATACGATTAACCGATTTCGACTGTGTTACAGTAAGTTATTTGTTTGCCATTGTTTTTAAATATATAACTCTCAATGTGGCAATTGAAGCTTGTCAGATGAAGAACAATGAAGTACATCAATGACACAAATTAACTTAGGTGTTACAATTAAAACTCAGCAGTATCTAATATCGTTAATTAATAAATCAAAGAATCTATATGTCTGTTTGCATTGTTATTCAGTTATGTCTTGAATTTGAGATTGTACATACATATTGCTTTGTGTTGCAAACTGACAACCTTTCTGTAAAGCAATTGGTAAAAAGTAGCCTAACAATTGCAGTTTACTTGCTCGGTGGCTTAGTTGTTACAGTGCTAACCTCTGAATCAATAGACATGGACTTCCTGTCAAGAAGACTTTTTTAAGGTGGTGCTATGACCCACTGACTACTTAGCAATCAGTGAAAGAATGGTTTTGGGGTAATACTAATAATCAGAATGGCCTTTTTCGGTGAGTCCGATTCGGTGAGTCCGATCTCTATTCGGTGATTTTTTCAATTTTTTTAAAAATTATTGGGTACCGTAGCCTAATTATCATTGCCGTTTTAGGGTTAGAGGTTAGGAACTCACCGAATCGGACTCACCGAATCGAACTCACCAAATAGTAGCAGACCCACTAATAATGTACTCAACTGCACCTTTATATGACTTCACTGATGCTGTCTGCATTGTAAAATACTGAGTCCAATACATATCTTGCACAATATTGCTTTAAAACACACGTCATGATTATAAAGTAACAAATCAGACTTCAGAGTAAAACAATTGCAGCTGTTAAAATAATTGAGCAATGCAGATTAGTAGAGCAGATCATGTATCACACAAAATATTAACTTATTGATTGGAATGATAAATGTAATTCTTGAGATATGTCGAGCTAAAATGAATATTGTTTTCCCATAGGCAGTGTCCATGTTATCTTCATGGTTGTTGCAACAAAATGACCTGACTCGACCATAATGCAAGCTAAAGTGCTAACTAATAACTTTGAACTGTTTTGGGAAATATTACACAGTATATACAAGTCTTTGTAATGTAGAAAGCAGAAAAAAAACTTTGTTTCTGCTTTGATGTATTTATTATAGGCAATATTGCTGAAATGATACATATGACCATGTCTTGCAGATCGTTCGTCATGGTTTTCCAAACAAACCTTCCGCACTTGCATACGATCCGGTGCAAAAACTGCTTGCAATTGGATGCAATTCTGGCTGTATTCGAATGTAAGAAAATCCACTAAGCTAGCAACTTAGCATTTAGTTTGGTTGGAATTTTTCTTAAACTTATACACCATTGTTGATGACTAATCTTTCTTTGTTTGTCTTTAAAATTAAAAAAATATGTTGTAAGTTGTCTGTATCACATTGTTTCAACATTGCTAATTGCATTGCACACAGTATATAACCAAGATTCAATCGTATTTGTCAAACTTTGTACGATTGCGCATTTAGTAGTAACATTCTTAAGTTCAATGAACTGAACTCATGTAGTTCAATTGATTGTGTTGTTTAAACAATTTGAAAGATACTGTTGCAAGGGGAGCTTTGAAAAACTGAAATAAATATATAATGCTATGTTTAGGAAATATATATCATTTTCGACACTCGTTCTATTTCTGCGAAACAATGTCACTTTTTTCTTACTAGTCCAGTAATGAAGGATAACTGCAAAGCACATTTAGTCTGTCATAGTTATCGCTTTTGTTTTTAAATAACAAGCAATAAAATGTTATGCTTTAAAAATGTTTATACAAATATTGTGGTGTGAAGCATTGGGTTTGTAAATTTTTTCATCAATGAGATTACTGTATTTCTTCACTTAGAATTGAAGTAAATGGCTTGGACTTACATTTTTTGTTCATGCAATTATGTCAGTGTGGAAAAATTTTAATCTCAGTGGTAATTATTGTTATCAACTTGTATTTACTGAACAGCTTGGGTCAACCCGGTGTAGATTGCTACATCACTCACGATACTGATTATTCTGTCATTCAGCTTCAGTTTTTGGCAAATCAGGTAAGATATTTCAACAGACAAAGTAATTCTGCCAATATTGTTCAAAATAGAATCAATATGGCCGTGGATTCGTGGAATAAGACAATTCGTGAAAAGTAATTCATGCCTTCGAGAAGGAACGTTCATAAGTTTGCATTGTGTTATAAATGACAATCGGAAAATACCGCTAGTTTTATCGGCCTAGACTCCTTGTAAAAACGTCCAAGATACTGTCACTTCATTTGGATAATTGTGTACTCAGCTATCTTGCGACATGTACCAACCTCTAAAATGTCATCTGTTGTAATTTTTCTTGCAAACTTACCTTTGGGCTTATTTATATAACTTCACCTTTTGGCTACTTTTTCTAACTGGGTATGTTTGATCAACATTAATTGCATGCTTTTAGGGTGCACTTGTATCTGTCTGTGCTGACGATACAATTCATCTATGGAATCTTCGTCAGACGAAACCAGCAATTTTGCATTCTTTAAAGTTCAAAAAAGAAAGGTATCGAGGTTTAGCTATTTGTGATAAAATACTTGTTGCATTGTTGCAAAGGATTTTCGTGTTTTTAGTGCATCAACATACTGTAGGTTGGCCAACGAAAAAACAGATTGTGATGTGGAACATTAAACAATGAATAAGCTGCAAGTCCAGAAGCAACTCAATCAATTAAACAATGAATTCTGACTCATTTTTTACATTGTTTCTAATTTAATTTTTTTTGTATGTGATTGAAATATCCTAAATGTTTCAGGATAACATATTGTGATATACCTCATCAAAGCAACTGGATGTATGTTGGAACAGAGAAGGGCAATATCCACTTGTGTAACGTTGAAACATTCACTCTTTCAGGCTATTCAATCAGCTGGAACAAAGCTATTGAACTGTACGTATAGTGTTGTGCAGCGTTGAATAAACTAGCCTTCAGCAAATGAAAAAAATCCTGACATGTTTAAATACCTTATTTCTGCTGAGTAAACATCTTGATGAAACTCAGCTATCAGTTAAAACAGGTCCGCCAATACAGTAATTTCTCTTTTAAAGCACAGCTCCGTAACTAGAAAGTGAACTTCTGAAAAAATTGTATTGGTGTAGGCTACAATAGAATATTTCAAGATTTTGAGTCATCGTATAATTTTATCTTTCCAGATCACAGAAGTCTCACCCTGGTCACATTGTTACCGTATCTGAGAACCCTGTCGACGAAAACAAACTGCTTATTTCTTTTAGTTCTGGTTTCGTAGTTTTGTGGGATTTAAAGAATAAAAGCCCGGATCATCGATACCATTGCTCGCATGTAGGTGATGTCTGTTGTGTCATTTTATATTTGGTTTATGTCACCTTTGTGTTGTTCTTGTTTTTAATAACTGAACACTTGATTGATTTCTTGCTTATACAACCTCTTCTGTATGCTATGGTGTACAATTAACTAGCAATAGATATAATTATAAAAAGTAATATTTTAAAATTTGTGTGATCAGCGATTTCTTATTTTCTCTAATTTACCAACACTGGATGTTTTTTTTTTATTTTTAAAGGCATTTTTTAATTCTTGTGCTTATGAGGTAAATCCAAAACCATTTCATTTACGTTTAATCATCTGCAGAGCATTCGGCACACGTGTTGGCACTTTGAGGGCAAACAATTCATGTGTTGCCACAGCAATGGCAGCTTGACAATATGGAATTGCAGGAATAGCGCTAATCCCCAGCAAGAACAACGGCCACATGGTGGGTAGCACCTTACGTACCGAGCTTCTTAATTTTTTATTCTATTGATTTTTTGCGTGTTTGATTTAATTCCGTCTTGGAAAGGCACTCTACTGGTTAAAGGTAGTGATCTAGTGGTTACGTGCTGCTTGCACTGTAGATCTTCAAAACAATAGTCGTCTGAATGTCATATTTTGACTGCACTGGTTGTTTTTATTGAGAAATTCTCTGTCGACTTCTGTTTCTTAACATAGGTAGTTTGTACATAACTGTTTGGATAGTCACAAATGTTTTAATTCTTTTTCCAATATTGAATTTAAAGTGATTTTCAACGTCATGTATCCGAAATGAACATACTTTCACTAGTGCAGTTGTTTAATACTAAAATTTTTGTACTCAAGGGTTAATCTGAGATAAACAAACAATCCTACCTTTTATTCAAGCTCTAGCTGGTAGATGTTTTGCTTTGTCTTTGAAACCGAGTATCTTTCTAACTTTTTTAACGTTTCTTATGTTATGCATCCAACATCAAGTCGTATAATTGCCAAAGTTCGTTTGCATTTCAGCGAAAAATAATGATGACGCTTGCCATCCTATGGACAAGGTTGCATGGTTATCTTGCAGAAATACGTAAGTAATTTCAGACACCTTTTGTGATGCGGTCAATTTTAATGTTGTAACTGTTAATTTAACATTGTAGTATCGAAGTGACCAAGCTGTTTCGTTAATGAAGATTGTTTATTTTCATATGTCAGAAAAAGAAAAAAAACTTCCTTATGTATGTCCAGTTCTTTGCAGACATCCAAAAATGCAAATAATTCCTTATTTGATTGAAAAGCACCAGCACTGCTCGTTTTTCTAATGTAGAACAAAGTAAACGACCACAAGATGCGGTAAATTCTTATGCATCAACTTAATTTCTGCAGAGATCCATTTATTGTATTTTCTGGAGGCTTTTCACGTAGCATGCCAACTAGACCCAGCATAACTGTGATGAAAGGCAAATCAACTACAATCCTCGAAGTCGATCACAGCATTGTCGACTTTCAAGCCATCACAGCAACACCGTGGCCCACAGGTGCGTTAATTTTCCGATGTTATGTCGATGCAAGCGCGTTTGACGTCTTTTTTAACGTTGGCTAACTTTAGATTTTCAAGATCCCACTGCGCTTGCGATACTCACTGAAAGAGAGCTTGTCGTTATTGATCTTGAGGTTCCAGGCTATCCTTCTATCGAGCTCGGTCACGCCATGGATATTCACGATTCACCAGTCACTTGCCTCAAGTATATTCCTGACCCAGACACCGACTTGATACCTGGCTTGTATCAAGTTGCAGCGTCAAAGGTGCACAGAGACGAAGGAACCAAAAAGGTATAATTATGGTTACAGTTATTACTACTTTTATTTTTTTAGAAGACAGTGACGTTTTGATGACGAAATGAATTTGATGGTGTTTTATTTTTTCATTTTATATATTTTTTTAGGAAAAATTTTTCATTCGAAATGCGTTGAGAATATGAGCGTATTAATGAACCATGTCACTTTTAAACTACTATCTTAGATAATCAGAGATACGTATAAGTCACATGAAAGCCATCGCCAGCCTCCTATGCAGCAAAAATTTAAGTTCCTTTTTGTTCTTCTCAATGCAGGAGTGGCCAATCACCGGCGGCGAATGGAGCGTGGATGATTGTGACGGAGTTCCGGAAATCTTCGTCACCTGCCACGCAGATGGATCTTTAAGGTTCTGGGACGCTTCTGCAGGTGCGGTTGTGTTCTAATTTTCCACTACCTTCCATACACCCACCCCTTGTGAAAGAATCTGCATAATGTCATCATTAGTCACAGAACACAAGTTGTCCTGTTTTTCTTGGCTTATAGTCGCGACGGGTACTTGCCAGCAAATCATTGTTTCAAAACGCTCAAGAGTATCCAACAGAACAGCACCCACACTGAACATTTATGTATAATTTAGAGACTAAGATCTAAATTCTATCAGGTTTTGCTGTTGACACTCTCCAGGCAGCCAAATAGGTTCCAATACCAATATGCTCATCATCATCATCGGGTATTCTTTTTAAACGTGCATGTTGTGCCAGGCATTTCTATACTGGTAGGTCCCACTCCAGATGACTGGCTAGTACATAAATTTACAAGGGAAAGTTAATAATCTCTGAAGGATTTCAAGAATGCCTTTTAATTGTTTTGATGAGAACAAGCAGCTCGGTTGATCCACCTTTATCTTGGCTTTATTCAAGGTCGTTGCTTTTCGTAAAGACGTTGCAGCACTGAGAAGTTGTTTGGGCGTCTGGCTAGTTAATTAGTAACCAATGCAAAGAGCAGTGAATATCGGTGATTTTTTTGATGCTTATAGGGCGGGGTGTGAGCAAACACGGGCTAACGACACATTATTGCCTTCTAGTTTTCCTGAAAGCCATCTACAAATTAAGGACGAAAAAGCTGTTCAGAAAAGACGACGATTGCGACAATGACGAAGATGACCCATTTCAAATCACTCACATGTTTCTCTGCCCCGAAAGTCGAACTCTTGCTGTTGTTAATGTCAGTTGCGTTGTCATCTTGTACAAACTCGTCACCCAAGAAACTCAGTCAGAGATCCCGGTAAGTCATTTTGCAATGATGTTTTTGCTTTACATCTGTCGTGTCCTTGTTGCAAAAGGGACCATTTTATATCGTTTCAACGTTTGAAACGACCCAAATATGGCAAACTTGGCTCACTGAGGTTGTTTTTACGTTATAATATATTTATGCGGTGGAAATACACCTGGTAGAGTTGACAGCGGAGTTCATCATCATCATAATCCATCATCGGTTTGTTCCCCACTAGTGGAGGTGGTTCAAGGTGTTCAAGGTGTTCAAGGAGTTCAAGGTGTAATTTTGGTTCAAGGTGTAATTTTGGATCAGGGCCTGGAAACTTGAAGAAACCACTGCGCATATATTGAATTTTTCTGAGACGTGTTTTGATTTGGGGTCCGAGAATCTTATTGATCAATAACAGCCCTCAGTACACCATCGCTTTACATCCGTGTAAATACTACGGACGATACCATGTTGGATTGTTGGTGCACACAAACTCTTGGTGTATTTTTGGGCAAGATCGTTGAGCAGCCGTTTAATGAATTTCTTTGCACTGTTAATCTGTTATAATCCCGGAATCGTGTTTGTTGTAACAAGTCGTGAAATCATGTATTCTTATCTGCACACCTTTAAAGCCATACACTGCAAGATCAAGGATATTTTATAAGCTCTTAATTATGCCGAACGATAAGGGCGATTTACTGTTTGTGCAATTTTTCATTACTTCAACCTTTTTGTGGACACTTTGCTGTTACACGTAACTGTAAAGTTTGCACCTGCTTATTAGCAGACGATCGAAAACATCGTGATAAAGTAATATCTTCTGGTTCGGTTAGTTGTCCTGATAGTAGGTTGTAAATTCTTTTGTCTGTCATTTAATGTTCTGGCTGTCGGTGGCTATTTACACACCGTTGTAACCTCTTAACCTAACACTTGTTTGTCTACTTTCTTATAAGAATTTACAGATTCTGAATCTGTGTGTTTGAAAATGATAGCAAAATTTAATAAAAATGTTAGCACAGAAGGCAATTAAATTGCTGTGTGTACACTGTAAGGCCCAATAATTTATTGAAATCTTGTCTCAAAAGTAACTATTCCGTTTTATACGCGTTGTAACCTATGATATGTAGGGCAATACCGCTTGACTGCCATTTCTGATATCCTTAGGAAACTGACAACTTATGTCAACAGCAATTTTGGAACCAATTTCTTTGCCTTTTTTATTATTCCGTTTTCCTTAATAAAGTTTCGTTATTGTCACCGTCCTTGATGCATCTGTTTCTCATAACCTTGTCCCAGACTACAAATTAAAGTAAACAATGGTTGATTTGCTGTCTAGGGTGGTGCAACTGCATGTGTGTTTAATTTCCCGAGGGAATTCGGTTTGCTTGATGCAAAATCTGTTTAAAGTTCCCATTTCCAGTGCCTGAGCATTTTCCACGTGAACGAGTCTCACAGCTCAACTGAGAATCTCACTCGCTCGAGCAACGGGCAGGTAGCGACGCAGACGACAAACTCGAGTCACGCCGAGGCCAAAGATGAATCCGGCCAACATTCTGAGCCCGACACTGATAAAACGGTATTTTGTTTGTTTATGTTAAGATTAAATATTTAATTGTACCTTTAAATTATTTATATCGATTAGCTTGCCAAGTGTCGGAGAGCCATGTGACGGCAACGGAATATTTAAACACGTAAAACCAATGTGGTAGCGTACGGTATCATTCTTTTGGGGCTTTGTTGCTCGTTCGTATTGTGTTGGGTTTGCTAGCGATGTGAATTTTACTAAATGGTTGGTATAATACAATCGTCGTTCGGAATCAAAGGAAGATGGATTCCTACGTTTTTATTGTCATTGAGCTTTGGGAATTAAATCATGTGGTTCACAGCATGGCAACCCGAATTTTTTTTAAATTTGCCAGGAAACGGACAAACCGCAAGACGCGGAAACCAAGCGAGAAAGCAACGGATCGTCCCCATCCTGTCCCCAACCAACATCGCTGCTGAAGTGTGTGACTGTTCTTCATTACTTTTTTTTCAAAAGAAAGAATTTTTTTTAAAGCAGTTGTGTTCTCTTCGATGGATCAGGGCTCACTAAATAGATAACTTCACAATATCCGCTTTAAACTGACAAAGCCTTGATAGGTTATTCCTGGTAATTTCGCGTGCTTCTATAGGCTTTTGACACGGGGCCTGTTACCAAGATTGGTAGAGTGATATTTTCCGATTGTTAGTATGTTGTTGCCGGGGAATTATTCCATTCACTACTTGCCGCTGAATGGAGAGCAGTCCTGAAATGCGTTGCTCAAGCGCACACTCTGAGAGCCGAACCAGCGCGTATCCACTGAGCTTGCGGGGCGGTCAGATGCTATGCTCAAGGATGTTTATGTTTTATTTTCATTACATTGTTGATTGTTTTGGCAGAGTGAAGAGCGGTCCAGTACGGCAAAGTCCTGGTTTTCAAGCCGAGCTCGTGTGTTTGATGTTGGGAACCGATGTGGAACCGCCGTCGCACATCACATTCCTGTCAATGAATACATCGTATCAACTGTAAGTGATTTGTAGATTCCTCCCCCCCGACTTGGCGTTACTGCAATGTCAAGAGAACGATCCTAAATATGAACGCTGTTTTTGGTGGTGGACATCACAGTTTGTCAAAAGTGGATTATTGTAATATTTTTCTATCCTGTCTGGCCGTAGACAGCACTTTGTGAAAACAACTGTTTTCTGGAGTAATGTAGTCGACTAGTCGTGCGTGATCTACATTTGGTGCATATTTGTTGTTCACGTGCGGAACTACTTTTTTCTACTGAACTTCCAAAAAATTATGATGGTGCATCTTCTGTTGGTCTGTTGATGAGACTAATAACGTTATTCGTCCCATCTACATACGTCGCCTTTGCAGTGATGGTAGTTAAATGTAGGGATAGTGGAAGTTTTCGCCATAAGAACAATCAAAATTGAAATCCTAAAACTTTCAATCAGCTTTTTACACTGTGAACGTACATGCTTATTTAAAACCATGTTTTCTGAACAGAAAACGTTTCAATTATTCAACAGATCGTCTGCCTGTCTGTACAGTTATGTTTGTTACACTTGACTGGTTGATGTTTGTAATTGGTTTAATTGTCGCCTGTGTGCAGCATTACGCATTTGATTTCCATAACTTATCATCACCATGTGCTTGTTAAATGACATATGGTGCGGTTATCAATAGCATGATTCGAAGATAATGTTCATTAATGTATTAGCCATTAATGCGTTGCAATATGTTCAGTCCATGTTACTATGTCTTCATTAACATTATAGTAGCACAAAGTAGCTTAATAATATGTGCTCTTTCATACCGTATGGCGCTGTATCCGTCGCAGATATGCGTTGCTCCTCAGCGCTTTACAAAGCAGGCAATGTCAGTGCAGCCGTATAGAGGTGCAGGCGAATACATTGTTATTCTGACTCCTTATCTTTGCTGAGTGCCAAGCAGAAACAAGATTCAGTACTGCTTTTAAAAAGTCTCCGGTATGACCTGACAGGGCGTCGAACCCATGCCTATCGGTTCATAGGCTGACGCACTAACCACTAAATCATCCAAGCCTCTTAATTTTTCAATCATTGCTAGCTTATTTCGCGGTACTTTCTTCATTGGAAGGTTTTAATAAATTTCATCTCAACATCTAGCCGTATCCAACTCTAATATCGGTGCCTTGAAAAGATTTATTGATTTGACTTAACAAACCATCGGATTGAAAAATGAAGGCTAAAAATCTTAGAAATTCGTTTGTAAATGTAAATAGGCGTATGCTTTCCCGCTTGTCCACATTTTCTACTCTTATTGTATGAACCCAAGCGGGTATGTAAATATTTGTATGTATTAGGGTCAAGCTCATTTCATATTGAAATCTTTAGAGCAGGAACCCAGCTAGTAGGATTGGTCTTTTTTTCCTAACTAGACTAAACTTCTCCCAACCAAAATTGATCCTTTTCACATTGATTCGACATTTTTGGTATTTTGCATTTGGTACATTTTAAACATTTGCTTTACATTGATTTAGACCTATCAGTGTACAAAGAGAAAATTTTGCTCGTTAGAGAATTTCTTGCCCGAAATAAAAGGAAATCTCATTCCTTGGTATTAACACAAGCGGTTTGTGGCTTAGTGCTTAGTGGCAGTGTGTTGTCTCAGAATCAAGAGGTTTGGCGTTCGACTCCCAGTAAGTTGATTGCTTAATTACCTTTCTAAGCAGGAGGATGTTGGACTAATGCCAAAATGGATGAATTGCTGGATAAGGAATCATGCACAAACGCTTTCTCCAAATTACGCCACGCCATTTCAGACTAATATCTCACATTTTTCCCGTGCTTCAAGATACAAAATTTTGATATGAAATGCCTTTTTGCAACCGCTGTCTAAGTTACGCAAACTCTACGCCATGTTTGCATATAATTAACTTTTTAATATAAAGCGTCTCTGTATAAGATAGGAAATGTCAGAGTAATTTGTGAATTTCAATGAATATTTTAGGCGAAAAAAGCTTTGAGGTATTATCGGGTTTCGCCGTAGCCGAGTTGCTGTATAAGTTTAGTGCGTTCCAAAGCAAAAAGTTTTCGTCTATTTATTCTTACTTGACGTTGAAAGACGTTAGATGGATTGTGACGCAAATGTTAATTTTATTGATTAGATTAGCATTCGGTACGACGACTTCTCTTTGCATTGTGGACATGCTGCAGAAGACATGCTTGCTAAACATGAGTGCCGACGCCCTTTTGATGTCAATTGACAAGAGAATCCATCCTCGCAGTCCCAACAAACATAAATCAGGTTTTAAAGAACTTGTAAAAGTTTTGATTTTGCTCAATACGTTGTGCGTTTTACTAGCGGTGTGTCACTTCCATATCTTAAACAATAAATACATTGTCAGCGTTGTTTTTCTGTACAATGCAGCAGGCAAACTTCGAATAAATTTACCAGCCTCTCAAATTTCAGGACCCAATGAATCTGCACCATCTTCATTTTCGTTTGACCAAGCTGTACTGAAATCTCCCACAGGTAGGTGACGTCGTTGTTCATTAAATTCTCTACTATTGTTTTCTAAGCTATCTTGTGCATCTTTCTGAGATTCGCAGGCCATTTTGTTAATTTAACAAACAAAACAACCTGCCATAAGAAATATTAATTTTAGTGTGTTTTCGTCATGGATAGACAGGTATATCAACTACCGTTCGTATTTTCTCTATAAATGTTGATTTTTGGTAAACCAACAGTGGAAACTTGTCAAAACTAATTTCACCTTCATCGGGTTGTGCTCAAGTGAGCCGCTTGGACAGCGACGTGTGAACAGATTTCAACAACATCGCAGTCTGGCTGCGTTATATGTTTCATAATTGAATTGTGCTGTAGCCGGTGACAAGACGACATTCTTCTTCCATCAGTGTCGCGAAAACTTTTATTAAGTGAATCATAAGAATTTTTGACCCTGGGCTGAATAGTGAATAGCCTTAGTTTGATTTGAATTTGCAATAGTAGCAATTGACGAAAGGGTGGTTCAACTTGAATGTTATCTTTAGGTCAACGTTTTTTTAATTTGTTTGGTAAGGATAACCACCTTTGTCCCGATAAACATGTTTCAAATTTAGTACCAAGCACAAAAATATATGAATAGTATTTTTAAAATAACCTGGGTTTGTTTTGCTTTAAATAAGCTTGCAAGTCGTTTAGTTTGCTTATTTCTGCTCAACTAACACTTTCATCGTGTTTACTCCTCAATTGCGTTGTGTAGACAGACAGTATTTGCATTCTACAGTATGTGCCTAGCCAGCAAAATCCGGCTTTTTTACAGTGGTACAACGTCTGCAGACGTTGAATCAATGCAAAAAAAGGTTGGTTTTGTTAACTGGGTAAAGCTAAACGTGACGTCATCCATATGCATGGTGTGCCGTTGTTTGTTCAGTATTTTAATCGCAAGAAGTAAAAATAAATGATGAAATGTACACATTGGAACATATAATTTTAGTTTTTCTTCGTCAATGCTGTTTAATCTTTTCAGTTTTTGCTTTACAAATAGTTATTTGCCTGTCTTTTACAGCCAGCGGTTTGTTCCGGCACGTACATTATAACTGTACTTTTTGATGACGTACCTTGCTTAAATAGCAGTGTTGACTTAAAGTGTACATGGATCACTAAAGTACCACTTATAGTATCTGTTTGTACATCCAGTAGCTTAATACTACAAATCATGGGCGTATCCCATTTCTCTGGTCTTTTAAAATTCCACCCTCTGACAGCATCGGGTCTCTTGGCCTTCGTTTTAAAAATATAAGATACGATTTTGACCGCCAACTAATGTACTTTCGTCTGACAAAAGTGTTTTTACGTCGCTTTAACGTTCGGTGACGTACAAACAATCAGGTATCTTTAAACCTTTGTAGCATCTGTCTCTTAAAGACTTCGTTCAGTAGTGGAAAGCTGCAGTGGAATTTTGAAATCTGCCACCGAAACCAGTATCATATAGCTTTTGTACATCATAATTGAAATTTTGCAATTGATGTGTTTGATGCTTGTGCCGTTTTTGTTGATTCGTTTTGTGCTCAACTGACTTAGATGAAGGGCCCGAAGCAACCACAAGAGTTAGCGATGCGAAAGTAAAATGGGGAATGGTTGCTAAGAAATCACGACTGACCCGGAAAAGTATCGGCGATTACTTTGCAAAACCACTCTCCCCCCTCACCTTCCGAAGAACGAGTTTAAAGCCGAAGTCGGTACCGGTCAACTTGTGCTCGCAATCCCAAAAGGCTGAGTACTTATCAATGATATCCACTCCTGGAGTGATTTCTTCTCCTGAGGAAGAGATCAGTCCGGGAAGCTTCGAGGACAACGATGCTTTTCTTCTTTCTCCTCCAAAACCGACCACCATCACATTCCAGCTAGGAGAAGAGGATAATTGTGACGAAAAGGAAGACCAAGAAGGGAAACCTAAAACAGGTTATTGCTGGCCACACAGCACTCCACGCGTTTGCCACCCTGTGACATCACATCACCCACTTCAATCGAAACTGTTCATAAAATCAATACTGTTTTAATTATGTATGTGCAGCGTTTTATCAGATCAGGAAAAACGGCCGCTGTGCAACAACAGCATTGAAATAATTTTTCGCTTCAATTAAAACCAATGTCAACTTGTTTCTTGTTACGACCTGCTGATTTGATTCATCATCTGTAAGCTTTAATTATTTAACAGCATGGAAGTTTAATGCACAAAAATACTACGCAATATTCCATTTTAAAGCAGCTGCAAAGTTTGCTAAGCAAATTTTATATCGAATAATGCGCAATTCAAGTATAAAATAATCAGACATAAACAGAGACGAAAATGAAATTGCATTGTTGTTTATGGAATTGTTACTCAGACGCATGGTAATTATTTCTTTCCTTTTTCAGAGCTATGTAATGGCAATCAAAGTCAGCCCATTCAATCACCACATCATCTGACAACGAGCCAAAAGTCTCTTCAGCGAGAGCATTCGACCTCAAGTATGGGTAGTTCTTATCCTTTCCAACGAATTAAAAAACCCCCGCACAGAGTGTTTAAGAAAACCCAGTCGTTTAGCTTTGAAAAGAGCTTGGACAGTACCACAAGCGCGGATGGTAATGTATTGGAAACAAAATGTAGCTTGTACCGTCCATTGCTGCATGGCTTCTTGCCCTCATCAGCTTTCTTCAACAATTGCTTCGGTGTTTTTCTCACAATCCAGCTTGGTTGCAGGCAACGCGACGCTTTTGGTTGAGATGCTTGTTGTAGTGGGAGTTAAGTAGAATGTGAAATTAATGATCAAATACTTATGATTATGGCATGAGCTCTTTTACAAATTCACTTTTTCAATCTGTTTTAAGTTTAAAGCTTCATTTGGTGGTGAAATAATTGCCGTTCCCCGGGAAAAGTCTTAAAAACTTTACCAATTGAACAGTCTTTGGTAGCTTTATGCATTTTAAAAATATAACTGGGCTTTGATTTCTTGAGCCGAGATATTTGACAATGATTTGGTGTCGTTCGTACAGTAGAAGGTTATGCAACGTAGAGATTTGCACGGACTCTTGTTGTATTAGGTTTGTAGCAATAGTTGTAGTCTTTGTACTTTCCTACATGAGTAGCCTACTGCTCAAAGGAAAAATGTATATGGAAATACAAGTAAGCCACTCGTTGAAATTGTTCCTAGAAAAGGCATTATTCGCTTGGGCATCATTCTATGAAGAAAGTTACATAGTTTTTTCTGTTAATGGGCTACAGACACCTGTAACCTCAAACCGAAAGAAAGTGCTCTATGGTGCTTTAGCCGAGAGTATGTATTTATGTAGTTGTAGCCGAATTCACCAAAATCGTGATGTGTTTTTGCTTGAATATCATGCTTCAATTTGTGTTGATCAAAACTTGTAACGCTGATCGAGATTTTTCTTCAATGCTATTTCCACACAGTCTTGTGATATTGAGGTTTATGTTCGATGTTCTTGCAAAACCTCTCTTTTTGATTCATTTGCGGTGGTATGCCGGTAATTGCATTGATTGATGTCGCTGCTTATAAATAGTAATCACAACACTATTGATCCAATGCGAGGTTTGTCCACGTGTTACTAGGTTTTGTGCTATTTTGTATCGCATGATTTCAGGCAACAAATCAATAAGTTGTGTTTGACCTCAGTTTTATAAAATACTTCCTCTATTTTTAATAAAAACAAGGCTACAACAGAAGCGATCGCTTTTAAATTGTACCAACTACAATATAAAACGTAATGCATGATAAATTTCTTAGAATTTGAAGTAAGTTCAAAAAATATTTACTTTGTCTTGCTTTTAAGAGTGTCGCTTATGAAAAGGTTTTATTTCCCAATTCCCAGCTAACATTTTGTAGAACATTTGATCATGTTAACTGCGCCATTAAGCACCATCGGTGAGTTTTCGCTATTCTTAACCATGTCACTGGTGTGTGCAGACCCAGCCTTTAGCCGGGCATCGAGCTTCTCGGAGACTGAGCGCACAGCTCCCCGGGAGATTGTTACTTCCTTAACGTTTGCTCATACGTACACAAAGAAGAGTAAGTGTGAAGTTATTTGCATGATACCTTTGGTAGTTCAATTATATTGTCACTTGTTGTTCTCATAAGATCACATGCATTTCACTGTATACATGTCAAATGTCACTGCGAATTTTCACTGTATACATCTCAGTATCCAATGCTGCTTAGATTTCGTTTGATATTGCTGTCACAAAGCAATATACGTTTTGACCGTGCGCACTGCTCCATCTGACTGTGATCATATCAATAATACAAAGCTCTACTTTACAGATGACAATATGTCGTTGCCTTGCGTGTGGGTAGGAACAAGTGGTGGATATTTATTCAACGTTATGATAAGCATGCCAACTAACTGTGACCAACGTTCAACCCAGCTCATAGTGGCGTCACCAAGCGGTGAGTTTAATTGATTGATTGAAGTTTTATCCTCGGACTGGGAAAGCTTCTTTGAGAGCTTAATCCTGGAAGTTTCGCATTCTTTTAGAGGTTTTGAACCACTGATGCAGGCCCGGTGGCGGTCATCGAGATTGGCAGAGTGAAGTTTCCGATAGTTGTTGCCGGGGAATTATTTCATCCACTTGGTATCGCTAAATGGAGAGCATTTCTTAAAATGCATTGCTCAATAGAGTTGTCCCGAGAGCCGTACCAGCACCGCGTGATCTTGAAGTTTTTTTTCGTTCATGACGAATCGTTCAATTCGTTTGCTTTGAATATCTACGGAGCATGTCAATTTTATTGCTCTGAATTTGTTTTACAAGTGTCAGTGATTGCTTTTTGATGTGGCTATTAATTAATTCATTATTATTCATGCACTGTTTAAGTTGTGAAAGTGTGCTGTTGGCGAACAGCGTGACTGGGGTAACTTGTTACAGGAAGTTGAATGTTTATTTTCACAGCTGGACTACTTGAAAACACGGCTCAGTCTATCACTGTTGACAAGCTTGGAAATTTTATTGCACTTTCCTGCGAGATTGTATCAATAAAAAACATTCCTGGTTAACAAATCAAGCAGTAGGCAACAGATGCGGCCAAGACTTGTTGTGTTTGTGGTGCAGCTACGTTTGCACATTTCCTCGGTCGTTGATTCAATGGATTCTGCTATGAAACTAGCCTAACCAAAACATGTGAAAGACCAAACGATTTGTGTGTTTCAGGAACTGTCCTACAGATGAAAGGTGGCGTCATATTTTGTACTTTCCTCAACTCGGCCGGCCAACTCATATCAGCAGAAGCAGGGAACTGGAGAGAAAAGTGCAATACTGGGGTAGGAAAATGACTTGTTCCATCTGAACTACACATAAGAAACAGATTATCCAATCACAGTTCTAGATTATATATCTCTTATAATATTTTCACAGCGGTTTTTGTACGTTATTACAATCTCCATGGTTCATACATTTCAGTACACGGGTGGTCCCAGCATGAGAAGCGAGTCGCCTGACAAAGACGGACACAATCAAGCAATCGTCGACAAACAGTTCATGATCGTATGCTCGGAACGCCAAGCCAAGGTTTCCTTTTTTCATTTGCTTAATCGCAAAGTTCAAGATTTCGATATGTCGATGCAACTTGACCATGAAAATGAAGTGATAATGTAACAAGGATTTCTTCACAGGTGTTCACCCTCCCATCTCAAGTTTGCATGCATGTTGTATCGTTCAATACCGAGGTTGGACTCGTGGTAGAAGCAACTGTGGACTCCATTCACGGCGGAACCTTCCTCGCATGTTATACTTCCAATGGATATATCTTAGTATATGGATTGCCGAGGTTACTTTCAGTTTCATATTATCAAGACAGTTAACTCATTTGCGCTTTAGGTCGCATTTCATAGTCCACAAGTTTTTTACCATCACACAAACGCAGTTATTGACGAGTTGCTTTAAGACTGTGCGCTTTTATAAAAATTATGCTGTTTTATAGGTTTGAGACTTTCTTTTTTGTAATTTTTTCATTAGAATGTGTTTTATGTTTGTTTGAAAGACAAGTTATCTTGCAGCTTAAATCTCCTGATGGAAACCTCGTACCTTCCCGCCCAGAACGTGAAGATTCCAAACACTTTCTGCTTCGGGGTTAACGCGCTGGCCATCTACCTGGCTAGTCAAACTGAAATCCAAAGGATCAGTTACGCTATTGTAAGTCCAGGGTGGCAACACAAATGTTTCGTTCTGCTTTCGTTACTGATTTCGCTCCAAAGTGTAGGGTCTAAAGTTATAAAGGGTTGAGATAAAATGCTTATTTGTTGGCATGAGATGTATTTTGTTAGTGGCTCATGAAAGAAGTGATTTATTTCAGATATTCAAATAAGCATAGCATTCAAAACCGTGATTTGACATTGACGAAAATTTTTGATATCTGAAAGAAATGTTCCTGTTGTGATTATGGATTTGAACCAGCTTTTACCATAAAACTTTTTGTGTCGATGTTGTATAAGCGCTTGCACGTTTATTATAATGAAACAGCGGTAGTATTTTATTGAGAAATCACCGATACATTTGAGAAAAAATGAAACTTTGCATAACAAACTTATTGTGAATCTTGATTTATAGGAGACCTACGAAAGCATGCAGGAGGTGATCGGTCATCTTTTTATTCCACGCGAGTCTCCCGAACGGCCCAACCCTGGATTTTTCAAGGGCTTGTTTGGTGGCGGCCATGCAAGACTAGACAGAGAGGAGTTATGTAAGTATTGGATTATTGCTTGTTGGTCAGTAAAGTGTGATGGATGTACAACAAGTAGGACTGTTCGAACAAAGGTATTTTGTTTCGTTATAAAGTCGAAACGTTCAACAATGATTAATGATTTGTTCAGACTTGCGAGCGCTCAGCACAAACATATGTCGAAATATTTCGTTTCGGTTTAAAATTATTTGTCTTGATTTCATTTGGAATGAAAACATTCTCTAAAGTTTTTGTCATGTGCTGCAATGATTGACCTCTTTGTCTTGGTAGTGGTCCATTTACATTGCCGTTTGAACTTGGCGACGCTGAGGTTGTGACCCTGTGACGTATATCTCAGCAAACTTGTCGGCTTCATTGGTTTTACTTTCCTTGAAACCTTAGTAGGGTCTAGGCATCATAGAGCAATAATTTTTCATCATGATGCAATGTTTGAAGTTGGAGAAGGACAGAGTGGGAGAGCATCCAGAGGAGTGGCGCAGCACATCCCTGGCACTGGAGGTTCGAGTCTTGAAGGTCTGAGATCTACATCCGGAGGCATTGGAGCCGATATGCAGCGCTTGAAGATGCAAGCTCTGGAAAGAGGTGAAAAGTTGACTGAACTGGAAGAAAAAACTCAACGCATGCACGATTCAGCTTCGAAGTTCTCCTCTGATGCCCACGCGGTAAGTAGAGCCTTGTATGTGGTGCAATCCAGTATTTCTTCTCACGTTTACAGAACGTCAACATAAAAAGCAAACAACTGGAAATGGATTGCAATACTGCCACTACAGAATATTTTTCTTCGAACCAAACTTTGACTAAGTTGATACTACTTTAAAGGGGATTACCTGCAATGCTTTTTACTGGTAGTATTTCCACAGGCAACTAAGCACACGCGGTCTCAACTTGAATTACTGGCACAATTTTGTATTCCTAGTCTAAAAGTCGTTCTTATTACAGTTGATCTCTCTCTTTAGGTATCATAGCTGATGCAGCCCTCGATGTACAATGATGTTCCAGTTTGATCGATCTCGTGCTTCTTGCCAAATTTTAGTAGGGTTTTTGATAAGTGGTTGAAAATTGTGCAAAAATGTGAATCTTTGTGCTTACAGTTGATGCTGAAGTACAAAAACAAGAAATAGTGCAAGAAGTGAAGATAGTCACCACACGTGGTTGTAACCGCATGGCACTTCAAGGCAACACACAACAGTGCAATGACAGGACGTTGTGCAATTTACATTTATAATGATTAATGCAGGTGCTACCGATGCGAAAAATTTAAGATATTTTTCAGTAATTGCTGTGGTTTTATTTTGTCATGACAAGTGCAAATGACAAAAAGTTTTCGGTGCTACCACTACCATAGCGTGAGGTCTACCGACGTATGCCGCCTGGCCTGTCCATTCAAAAGGAAATAACTGAGGGTTTGGATTAGTGATAACATGATATTTTTGGTATTATATCCATGAGGGATGGATAATGCATGGGTAGACATCACGCTATAGTAGCACTGATTGTTTTAGATATGGTTTGAAACCAAAGTTCTAATTTTAACGCGAGATTCTTCTGTCGTCTGACACACGGTCATAACAAATCGAGATTTTACATTGTGAGGAGCAGTTCATTTTAGATGCAGTTTTCATTCTGCATTTCGCTTCATGAATGATGTAGTTCGACCAACATCAAAGCACACTGGCGGGAAGTACCCAGACACCAAAATCTGTCATTTTTACATTGTTTCAACGTCTGCAGATTAGTCTGGGTTGACATTGTGGTCCTCTGAAGACAAGTAGATCTATTTTAAAAGTTTACATTGTTTTTCTATTCGCTTGTAAAGTTGTTCGTCTTTTCATATATCTTCATTAATTAATTATCCCTTTGGTTCCACAATAGCATCACAAATACTGTTGCTCATGTTCTATCGCTGTCATATTGTGACCAATGCGCACTGCAATCATATCCGTCGATGACGTTTACGGTTCTCTTTGTAATTGTTCGTGACGACCACATTTGTTTATCGTAATCTGGTGTGAAATGAAAATGCTTGTTTCTTGTGTCTCATAAATAACGTACTTAAAGTATTTATGCAGTTGAAGACATATCACTGTATTTCAATCTTCAGATGCCTGATCACATCACTCTACTGTACCTATCTTTTGATTGGTCTACCTGAAAAATTTGTCATCTAAATATAAAGAAGAATAACATTCCATAAATCATGTCACATTTCTAACATGATATCACAGCGTTAGTTTTATAAAACGCTTTAACCGGTCATGCCTGGGACCTTATTTGACGCAGTGTTGTGTAAGGATGAGCTATTCCATGTCGAGTGAGCCTGCGAGTTCTAAGATGTATTATGACACGCACAATGCATGATCGGTGCTTGTTGTTTTGTAGTGTTTTGCTATCAGATCATTATATTCTTATTTGCACCAAGAACTTATGTACAGTGCTGCACATTTTCTTATTTATTAATGTTCATCATTGTAGCACTTTGGAAGTGTCTATTCCATTTTCAGAATTGCGCATTTTGGATGTCCGTAGACATAAATACAACGTGTTTTTCTGATTTGATTTGCACCGTTTCTTGTAATACAGTGAATACTTTTAACATTGCTTTCAACAGACGTGACGGACATTACAGGATATTACCACAATTTATTTAAACAAAGATAGAAGCTGTCAAATAACAATCTAAGAAAATGATGAACACAGTGAATAAAATTCTTCAAGCGATTTTATTTCTTTTTCTTCCCAGCACTTTTCCGCCCTTTTACATCCGGACTTACGGGTGCTGATGCAGCGAGAATCGCCGCAGCTGCAGCCGCCGCGGCTTCATCCTTCTGCTTTTGTTCCTCCAACATCATCTGTCGATATTCTTCTCGTGGTTTCAACAACTCAGTACGAGCTTTATCCAGTTCATACTGAACATAAGAAAGTGACATCCAGGGTTGAACATGATTGAAATATAATGTATAGAACCCCATGTGGCGACGTTAACAACAGCACAACTTCAGATGTAACTGCTGGCTGGTTTACAATAATTATGTCATCACAAACAACAAACCTGCATTTCCTGGTAAATTTCCAACTGATGTTCTTTTAGTGCCATCCTGTCCATGCGGTTTTGTTCTCGGTACGCCAAGGATGTTGCTCTCTTCGCATTATGCTCTTTCACAGTCACTCTCTGGTCCTCTTCCTCCAACATGAGAAGCGCCTCCGAACTGATAAACCGTGCTTTCTGGTCTGGCTTTAGTGGTCTAATTCAACAGAAGATGGTTCAACTTCCGACAATTACGCCGGTAACATTGGGATTCTACCAGGGCTGTGGAGCCGAGCGAAAAATATACGACTCCTTCTCCTTGGTTTATAACTTGCCAACTCTGGACACACTAAAATTGCTCCGACTCCTCAGCCCTGGATTCTACTAGGTAACGTAGAGAGTCGAATGAAAGCAACCAGTGTTAGCCTTACGTGATGTATGGAGAGAAATCAACAGGTTTTAACAATTCCTTTTGGGAAGGCGGAAGTACAGGTGGATGCTGAAGGAGCTCCTTCTCATCTCCGGGCTCTGGACTTAGGGCTAGCTCTGTTCATATAAGTGAAGGTAAGGCGGGGAGTTGATTAACAATATATCGCAATCATACGAGTTGTCAGGTTCGCTCAAACAACAAAAGAGAAAAAATGGCATCACAACGCACCTCTGTATAGTTTTTAATAAGAGTAAAAGTTCCGCTGAAATTGTTGTGGAAGAAACTGAAGCTCTTTGAGTCCATTGCAGGTTAGATATTACCGGAATGCAACTGTATTATCGCTTTATCAAAGGCGCTTCACGTGGTTGCTAATAAATTAATACCCATAAAACTTGCAAACGCTGCAGTGTTAGGGTCAGTTAAAAAGTGACAATAATATTCTAAGATGACGTACGACCTTGATTAATGTAGCTACCGGTAATTCTAATGGATGTCAAAATAACATTAAATAGAATTAAACTGTAGTGATCATAACTCCAACTAATAACCCATTTTTTTTAAAAAGGTTTTCAAATGCATGACGCCCTACTGCGCAAGGCGTTGTCAGAACAGTCATATTACTGTACATGATTCTCAGAATGAATTAAACATAGATTCCCGATGAAAACGTTTTTTTTTTTCGCTTCAAAGATAACATGACAACGCAATATACTAAGACGTTATTGGGTTTTAAAAGATGTGACCGACAGCTTGCATTTGTTTTGCTGATCGTGACGAAAGGAACAAGTGATTTGTGGTGACTTGTTAGGTCTATTCTAATGAACTGTTACGGTAAACAACTAGGCTATAAATCAAACTTCTCACAAAACAAGATGTCTACAACCCTGATGTGGTGACGCTGGTGAGATCTTAGGCAAGTTTTATCTTCTAATGCTTAATAATTTCTACATGTCGACGACAATGAATGAGATGTATGAATACTTACACAACTACGGGAAAAATTATGTTACTCCTCTGTAACAAAGTATTGCAACATTATAAGCAAAGTGGGTAGAAAGGCCGGAGAAATGCATTGGATTTAACTGCAGAAATATTTTCAATTTATGGTCGTTGTCAATCAAAGAAATAAAAAGCCGTTTTGGTTGCAGCTTTTTTACGAACTGTCAACATTAGAATAATAGAGTTTCGCTTTTAGCAGCATGATCGTTGCTTACTTCACAATGTAGTAGATATTAACGACCTGTTTTAGCCTGATGCTGCGAGTTCGCTGTGGTTATAGCGAATTGTACCAACTTTCGGACAGGGATGTCTAGAGTAGGGGATACGAAGGCTTTTACTGTATTACGTCTGACAGTAGAAGGGCTTCTATTTATCTTAAATAATCTCTGTTTATGATAAAATGACAATTGGCACATATAGTAACTTAAACTTTGCTATGACAACCTGCATTGTACTATTATCACCAGGTATGATTATTCAATGAATGCTCATAATCACTTGTTAATTCAACCACCCGTATACTTGCTTTACACCTAGCCAACTGCAAAGGTTTTGTCAAAAAAAACAGCTAACTGGTAACTTTTCAACTGTCTTTTCAAACAAGTATTCTTTAAATATGTTCTACATAACACTTGCTAACTGTCTTGTGTAACTGAGCGTACCAGCTGCACTACAAAACTTTCTGCAATTTAAAAAAGAACCGCATGTTTAACGCTGTACCAACTACCGCCCTTCTAGTGTCATGAGAATCAGCAATCGCTCTGAGCCTTCGTATCCCCTTCTTTAGATATCCCTGCTTTCGGAACACAGTTCCTTAGTCATGTGCTATGACGAATGGTGTTGAAGTCAGCAGATCGTTTTTATGCGGCTCTTTTGTTTGGCTTGAGGCTGCTATCTTGAATGCCGTCAGTTGAGTTTCTGAAACTGAGTTTCAGAAAATCGCAGCATCAGGCTAAAACATTGTGAAATCTGAATAATAGGTAGCAGTAAAATTGGAAATAACAAATCAATTAAGAAATTATATGAGTTTTATTACCGGCCACCAAACAAGAAATTATGAGTTTTATTACCGGCCACCCTCGGTAACGGGGACATCACCGGATTAAAACTGGACTACTACATTACTCATTGTCAGATGTAGGCTATTGTTTTGTTATCAAACTGAAACAAATTTTTCGCTTGACTGCAATGATCGGAAACTAATAATAAGAACAGAAATTCATCACGTTACCTCTGCTCTTCTGTTCGTCTTCTTCATTTTCTTTGTCAGAAGTTTCTGTTTTAAGTGTGGCGTTGTTCAAGAAAGCAAGGCGAGATTGCATGGCCTGTACATGAGGACCATAATGACTAGAATGCCTATTGCGTATACAACTTGGTGTGCTGCACTTGGCAATGTACAATATTATTGGCAATGATAAGAAATCAAATGAAGACGTAAGACTCGTCAGGTAAGGCAAAGCTAATTTTAACATCACTCTGTGCCAATAAAAGAATATATCATTATGGAAAAGTCTTAAAGATCTTTAGGTTACTTGTTTTCCACTTCCGATTTGAAACATGGTTACTGGCTATCCACATTATCCATGCGCAAGAATCAAAGATGTACTACTGTACATCACTACCAATAGATATATGAGTACAAACTGACTTTGATAGCCCGGCCTGGCTCAGCGGTTTCCCAGGCTTGTTTCATCGCTCGGATTTCTTCTTGTCGCTGAGTGTCTCTCTTCACTTCTATTTCTTCACTCAGGTCCGAATCAGTGACCACACGAACAGTCCAATACGCTCTTGAATCATCGAAGATATGCTAAAAAAACAAATTATATCAACCATCTAATGTGATGCAATAGTGCACTCGAGTATAGACCAGAACTTTGGAGCCGGAGCCGTGCATTTTCAACGGAGCTGGAGCCGGAGTTCTATGTGAAATTCAAGTGGAGCTAGAGCCAGTTGTTTGAAAAATAGCTCCGGCTCCGATATATTTCATAAGATGCTCCTACTATTGGCTAAATTCACATAATTTAACAGCAACCCTTCACAAAATTAAGAAATTATTTGTGTAATCAGACGTCGAATTAACGAATACGATTTGAAACGCAGTTCCGCATGACATTTTGATGAAAGTACGTTAAATTTCATAAAGTTGTGGTGTTTTAGCAACAGTTGACTGCAGGCAATTTTAAGGTTTAGAAATTAATATGATATGTCGTCATTATTTTAATGAAAGCACTTTTCGGAGCGTGGAGCCGGAGCAGTGGTATCAATAAGCTCGGAGCTGGAGCTAATTTATGATAAAAAGAGCTCCGGAGCTGGAGCAGTTTAACATTTACGCCTGCTCCAAAGCCCTGGTATAGACTAACCATGAGCTAATTATATTGAATTGAAAGCTAACGATAGCTGCTACGCAGAGAAATACTATTGCAGAACTAAATTTCTCTTGAGACTTGTGCTATCCTAAAAAGTTTTTTATATTGATTCAACGTGTGCAGACATTAAATCAATGTAAACAGGACTGATTTTGTTAGGAAAAATCCTATCGAACAAACAGTAGTTTGTCAACTTAACCAGAAAACTTATAATTAGCAACAGTTTATACAAAAACTTGACTCGAAACCACTAACCTGGGACGACGGTCGTGAACCGGTCTCTTTGTCGACTTGTTTCTTTTCTTTCGCTCCTTTCTCGTTTGCTGCTTTTAGTGTTTTCTTTGTTTTATCCCCAGCTCCACCTTTTGGTGCTCCGGCCTGCCTCTGTGGTCCGGCCGAGCCAAGTCGGTCCTTGTTCACTACGCCAGAATGAGGGTGGGGTTGGGGCATGCTTTTATGATTAGGGGGTCGTTTTAAGTAATAATTTGCCGCCCTTGCATGACCGCCTAATCTACCATGCATTCGTGGGCTTTTAACCGCTACTTCTCGATCAAGAGCAATGGGTTGGTGACGGATTGTTCCGTCAGCTACAGAGTAGTTACGATTTCAACCAGGACAGGCGTCGCATTCCAGAAGGTACAATAAAGATAAAAACATTGCAGCATGCGCGACAAGTCATGCAAGATTTGGTTAGGTAATTTGAAGAACATGCAGCAGATAAAGATTAGTGTTTTGTTACAAGTTTAAAGTAGATCAAAACAAGCATTTAAAGGGATGAAATGCCAAGAAAAAAATAAAACAGTAAAAATTGTGACAACTGTTAAAACAGACCAATGACAAGATTGTTTAATGAAGCTGACGAATTTCAGTTTATAAATGCATAAGTTTAATATTGATTAACGTAAAAATGAAGCTGACATAAGAGAGAAGCATCCATGATATTAAGCGTAAATTCCAAGTGAAGTAGAAATCCAAGTGAAACACCTAAATATTGCTTGATGTGAAAAGATTGACAAAATGAAACAGTCATTTCTAACCCGAGAAAGCTTTCAGTTCTTCCTTTTCCATTTCCTTGAGCTTCTGAACATAAGACCACTGGTTTTTAGTCAGTGGCCAGCTCTTCTGCTCCACAGTCGCTTGTATGACGTAGCTGTGAGGCTGCATCACAAAACGGGAAATTGTAATTAAGAAGAAAACTTCAACCATGAAGCATATTTTATTTAACCACCAAAAGTTAACTGCTTAACTTTTTAGAAGAAGCGTGCAAACTTTTTAAAAATGCAAATTAAGTAGTTTCAAAAGTAAGTGGAACTCTAATTAACTTAGTAAAACGTTGAACAAGGATGGTTTCGAAACAGTTTCTGCATTGAAAGTGGTATGCTATATATAGAGCTTTTATACAATACTATAAGCTGCCAGTAAAAATCATTTGAAGTCCCAACAAGTCGTTAAAACTTGAGATGCAGTAGAGACAAATGTGAATGGTGTAGTTACTTGCTAAAACTAAACTTGCCATTTCTCCTCCTTTCTTTACAAGGAACGTTCTTCGTAGTTAAAGAGAGTTAACTATTTTTATAAAAACTAATACATTCTACTATCTGCAGGTACTTTCAATTCACCAAGATCGATTGAAAAAAGGCAATGACTTTTCCACTTCATTATTATTATAATCATAACCCAGATAGCAAATCAATGTAAAAAATTGCTGATTTGCTGTCTGGGAATGTCCAACAAACAGGTGACGAAAAATATTCAATAACAACTTACATAGGAATTATCGATGACCTCCTCAATAGCCGCAATGGTTATGATTTCATTGTTTTCCGGCTTGCGTTCTTTCTGTTAATTCAAACGTCATTGTTCAAAGGGAATTTAGGCTGAATGACATGTAGGCTACTGTTAGGCCTAAACTGTGTGGTTAGCAAGAAATTTTCAGTCAATTATGGCGAACCAGGCCTGTGTTAGTGATTCAAAGCTTTTAACAGTGTAAAAACTTGCACTGTTAAACTTCAGAAACTCTTTTCTTGATTTGAAATCAATTATTTCACCATTGATCCATCCCCTGTTGAAAAACTCATAAAAACCTTGGGACACGGGGCTTGTATAAAAGGATAGAAAAAAAACAAGCTTCTCGACCAATCCCTGTTTCCGTCTACCCAATACACCGCCATCTCGTTGCAAAAAGAAAAGATACATTTGGAATATTAAGAACTTCAATACTTTTCGACAAGTAGCACTTTGTCGTGGATCGAACCAATGACGTTTCGATGAGCAACGATCAACGGAACATACCGGAGATGATTTCCCGTCTTGTTTCTTCGCTGAATTGCTTTGCTTCTTTCCTGTGGAACCAGCTGCGGCTTTGCTGGGTTGGACAAGCAGAGGAGCTGCTGGCTTACTGTCTGTATTGGCTGTGCGGAAAAGCGGAGTAAATTAAATGAATTGAAAGCGGGCTTAATTTGAGAAGAAAATTAAAAGCGGAATAAATTGAGTTGGCGACAAAAAAAGACAATAACGCTATCTTATGATGTGACAACAGTAAGTAGTAGGGCGTTCTATAAACTGTCATGCCTTATTGCGCTTAGGTAAACGATCGATAGTCTATCAAAACTTACACAATCTGCTGTTTGCCCTTTCTCTGTTGTTCGTTAGGAAGTAGTAAGCCGGGATGACGCAGAAGCCTTTGCCTCTCGTTGACGCAACTTCCACGTCGTTGTCAAATATCTAAAGACGGAAATGAAGAAGATATCAAATCTGATTATAGTTTCACTCAGGTTTTCATAGCTGCTATGTACAGGCTCAGATATATTTAGAAAAAGGAACTAGATCAAAGTATCAGTAAAGGGAAGTACCTGAAAATGTATATGAACGTCTGGCTTGCTGGTCTCCAACTGCAAGCTTGCTACAAGGTTTGCATGAGTCCTCAAAGTGTATCTAAATGAAGCACAAGAACAAGATAGAAAACACCAAAGATTATCTTTATTAAATCATTTTAATGTCGGTAGATGCAACATAGTTAAATTTAAGAGCAACAACACTTGTGAACTGGAAGTATATATTTTATTGAATAAAAATCACGACACGTTAGCACTAACAATTCCCAAGCAACAAACAAGGTTATAAAATGTTACTTTTTTTCAAATTTCCAGTTTCAGTTTTGAGGTTGTTACCTCATGAGGACGTGTGACTTGTTGGGGACGTAATAATCCCTGATCTCTTTCGTTGAGAATGCGGAAGTAAGTTGGATGTTGGCTGGATGAGGGAGGGTGTTCATGGATCCAATCAAACGCATTCTCCATTTTCCGGCGGAAAGAGAGTGATCGAGAGTTCTGGCCTCAGCAACGAACGTGTATCCTCGCTGGAAATTCAGAGTAATTTTGTATTCTTTAGACACTGAATAATAATTGGTGTTTTGCTGAGCTTGTCGGGCCGAGTTAGGTTTAAGTTTAATAGAAGCTCGTCTAAACGTCTTAAACTTCATCGATCGTTGTTTTTCCATGGCCCATTTGATTCAGTCAGAAAATTTAACTTTGGAGCCTATTTTGAGTTTGCTAGAAATCAACTAAGCGATTTAGTTTGAATTTTCCTTCTCAGGTTCGAGCTTAAATTGATTGTTGGGTCCGCTTAAACAAACACACACTTTCTCGTGTAAAAGAAAACATTTTTTATCACAATATAACAAACGGAATCTCGATAAGACAAATAAAACTGTTCACCAACCTAAAGTACGTTCTTCTCGGTTTCGCAAGCTAAACTAGCACAACATTTTGTGAGCAATCATCTCTACAAGTGTTTATTCAGATGTTTAATCAGCAAGAAACGACTCATTTTTCAAGAGCGCTCAAAAACATTTAATATGGTTTCTGCTTTAAAATACTCACTAAAAGTTACGTAATTAGCTGAAAAATGGCACAAAAATTAACTATAAAAAGAATACTTCGATTCTGAACCTCTGCTTATACCTTGTTTTTTTTATAAACGTGCGGGGCAACTTTTTGAAAGACTCTCTTCACTTCTTCGCCGTTGTCGTTGTTGATCACGCGTAGCATGCACGTTGCTATGGGAACGTAAATTTTTGGAACACACAATGTGTCTTCTTCTACGAAGAAGATCTCTCTGAACACAGGAAAATGTCGTCACGGTTTAGTATCGAGCAAATTTTTTCCTCGAGTTTTGAATTTAAAGTACGTTGTTTCGTTAATCATACACCACGAAGAGCAATCAATCGAAGTAAACCAGTTGGAGCAGTGAAAATACATATTTAAATGACAAAAAAGTCGGAGTTGAACCTGAACTATATTGTACAACATTCCCTTCTAAATGTATTCTTGAAGGTGGTTACTTTAGTTGAAAGCGATCGAGACAGAAAATCATTCGAAACAGATCAAGCTTTTAATGAACTGAGTGAGTATATGGCTGAAGGTAGACACAATCCAACCACCAATGCAGTTTTTTTGCATTTAAAGGCTACAAACGTTAAATCAATGTAAAAAAGTACTGACTGTTTTGGCTGGAAATCGATTTATGGCCAGTTCAAATATCACCGTAGCATGTCTCACCTGAACACGACAAACCAGGTCTTTGCGGGTTGCTCTGTAAACGTGCCATGGTAGTCGGTGTAGCAAATTCGGTTCCACTCGTCTTTGTAAAAAGAAAACTTTGTCATCAGGCTCGGATTAATCTTCAGCATTGACCTGAAGACATAACGAAGCCGGGTAAATTGCTAGTCAGGTTCTATTCCTAGAAATTCGTTTTTTTTTTCACTTTGATTAGACTTCCTCAGATGTTGAATAAATGTCAAAAGACCAGTTTTTCTTCATCAAGACCCATCTGAGTTATATGGCGAGAAAGCTTTGCCAAATATTTTAAATGTCGTAGCCTATATAGACTGAAATGTGAAAACGGATTTTTTCCCGTTTTTCCGCTTGGACAGCCACTGAAGGTTAAAAGCCTTCTTAGAGATCTCGCATAAACTCTACAATACTTGAGTTTAAGGTTGAGGCTATTACACTTTTTAGAGCAAAACATTTCTTCACGTTTACATACCAACCTCAGCTTTTTCTATTAACGCCACTGGAACATCACATCGACCCGTTCTACATTGAAGTCTCAACTGCCACAAGAAACAGCTGTATCTGATGCTCGTTGAGTTGGCATCAGTTTTTTCAACGCAGCATTTTACGTTAAAATTTCAGGCATCAGAAGAGGCTTGCGAACATTTACCGTCAGCGACAACAAAGAAATATAAAGAAATAGTGAGAAAAAGTTCAAACTATCCGAACCTCAGTAGGGACAGGGCGTAGCCCTGTGGATTATGTTGCAAGGCTGCGCGAAGAGTTTTCAAAACTTCCTGCGCTGAGTTATGCTCGATAGAGTCTTGCTCTCTGTTTGCCCGCAAAATCTTGCGCATGTACGTTCCACGCCAACTTTTTTGGATTTTGACAACTGCGTTTACTTCTTCTTCTGTTGGAATTCTCTCATGCCAGTTATCAGGTGAGTCTTTGGGGCCTGAAAAATGAAAGTTGCTTGTTTATCAGAAAATCGAAACAAGTTTTAATAGGAAAAACACTTTCTATTTATTATTATAAGAAGCACAAGTAAAAAATAAAAAATTTCTGGGGCTTGATTCTTAAAGCTTGGCAGGTGCGGGCTTTAACTACTCATGCTGATCTGGCCAGCAGCCACGAAAGTTGGTAGTTTGACGTTTTCCGCTTGACAGCAAAATTGCTGCTACCATTAAACTTATTCCAGCCACTTGGTGCTGAATAGTGGAGAGCTGCTTTTGAAATGTGTCGTTCCTCCGCAAGCGATGAGAATTATTGATCCATCATCGCTTGATTAGTATGAGCTATCGTCATCTGATTAAGCTCAGGAGAAGACATTTTGTTGGGGATGCTCGACTACAATGCAGTTCTTCAAGGAACGTGTTCAAACACAGAGAAAACAAAAACAAACCTGACAAAGGGGGGTGAGGAAGCACAGAGCCTCGGTCAAAGTCGAGCAAGAATGAGCGAAGAGCAAACTCCAATCCGTAGATCTTGGTCTCACCAAGAGCGGCATTCATTGTCCAGTAGAAAGCTTTCCGCCAAGCCTGTAACAGTGCGTCAGACCTTCAACAAAAACGCCGAGCTTGCGTAAAGAGATTAAAAACAATGCAATGTTTTTTTAATCCCACGCCGGCTCGGGTAACTATTTGTTTGAATAACTGTGCGATTTCACTTGACAAAACAAATTTTCATCTTCTTTCTCTTGAACCCTCTCTAGTGCCTGACAGCTTCTGAAGCTTTCTACCTTGCAAGTGTCTGTCTACTTGTGTCAACCACACCATCTTGCCGAGAAAAGTTGAGCTTTATTGAACGACATTTCATGTCCAATATGGACTCGACAACTAACATTCATAAAAATGTCTAGCATAACAGTCTAAACAGATCTTTTGATGTAGACGACATGTCCACATTGCACTGGTCATTTATTATTTTATTTACCATGGAATATCCCAAAAGTCTGCGTGCATTTAAAAAGGTTTTCTGACTTCCCCTAATTTGCAGTTATGATTTGAAAACATATTAGTTATTTTAGCATTTTATTTAAAAATGTGAAATAACAACGAAGATGCACTCAAGTTTCTAGTGGTTTTTACAAATTCCTTGTCACAAATAAAATTATAAGTTCTTGTGAATACGCTCGAACGTTTGGGACACCCTGCACATTATTTATTTTCGCGACTAAAATGTCCAAATTGTCCAAGCAATTAAGAAGTGCACACAACTTTAAAAGAAAAACTGTTGTAAATAAATTTTGAGAAGTCCAAAGCGAAAACAAACTGTTGATTACGATTTTTCGGCGCAGCAAACTATCGCCACTAGGCTACTGTACTGTCCCAAGCAACGCGAGGCATGAAACGTACTTTCCAGTGCGGTTCAGTTGGAGGAGTGTGAGGCTGGACCTGGCATCTGTCATACGTCAGTTCTTTCGGTTCCTGTTAGTGTCACAATACTTCTGAGGTCAAAAATTGTTTACAACAGTTGATGTTAGGTTTAACTCTAAACCTGTCGAACCTAACCTGACCTGTCTGCTTGCATGTCTGCTACCAAATCTGCAATGTTAATATTTCGTGGAAGGTAAGCTACCACTGCTTTGCCAGTAGCCTATAGAGTGAATGGTAAACTGTAGCCTATAAATTACACTACATCTAGATGCTTGATTTTCATGCTTTCTTCTCCAGCATATGTGACTAAATGACGTGGAAAAACCCTAAAATCCTTAATTAACATTAAAAAAATATCTGCAAAACTTTCCAAACATAACAATCCTGACATAGCCTACTACTGCAAGCCGCTCATAAAATTGCAATTCAAGTTCGTGGCATGTCAAAAGAAAGAATTTACACAGAAAAGTAACCTAATAAGATGTTTTTAATGTATGCAAATACAAACCTGCTACACAGGTATAACATATCACGTATTGAAAATGAAAACTAAGAGCCTCAGAACAGAAATATATAACAACCATGTTTCAAACGGGTGCCCGTAGTCGAGTTGTCTTTGTTGTGGTTGCTCACCTCGTAATGCTTGGCCTTCGGGGATTTGTCATCAGCCTTGTAAGGCATGTGGGATCTATGGAGTTCTGCAGAAGCAGCTTTCCAATCTGTTTCATTTCCGAAAGCATCCAAGCACTTCTCCACGCTGCTCATGATCTTGTTCGCTGCTTCAACGAAACGGCAACTCTCCTGATGACAAACAACTTCTTTATCCAATCGATAACATAAATTTACTAACATGTAATGCACCCTTAGCCCATTCAGTAAGAGAGTGTAGCTATTTTCTTAAACTAACAGAAATGATAAATTTATTATTCTAACTTCTTGCAGAGGAGCCATGACTGTGTCTTCATCACCGAAAACAAACTTCGTGGTAGAGCAAACGTGCACATGGTATCCAAGAGGAGAGTTGAATATAAATCGAAGAACATGTCGTCCTGGAGGCAGAGTCAGACAAGCAGCCCGACTTCCTGTAGCAAAATAAAAAAAAAAACTCTTTAGAATTTTTTTTAGTCTGTATTTCTTGTGTTTTTAAGCCTAGCTATCATCAGGTGTATTTATTTTGACGTTCCGTCAAATACACACAAGTGACTTCTTCAGAGATCTAGTTTAGATAATGACCACGTGTCTAGAACATGGCGGAGCACAAAACCATGTTATTCCAAAAAGCTACAAGCAAAACGAAATTCATACAATTCAAAGCAAAATCCGGAGTAAATTTCAAAAGAACAATAGAATTTAAAAAAAATCAATTGTTTTTACACTACGTACCCAATAGCTACAGCTATCAGCACCACTAACTGATGATTTCAAATATCACCTTTATGTAATCTCATAAAAGTTTTAAAATCCTACAAAAGTAATAGCTGCCATTGAAATGTTCAAGCAATTACCAGTTGTTCTTATGCGTAAGATTGGCTGCCCTGTGACCAGGCTCTTCCAAGAGTACGGCTCAGCAACAAGAAGTCCAGATGGGATGGTCACTTCATGCTTCATACTTACAACTGGAAAAAAATACAAAGTTGTAACTACAAAGGGCAAGTCATTTGATTTTCTCCTTATAAACCAGACTAAAAATTGAAGCTCAAAACAAGAAAATACTTCTATTGTATTATTATTATGAAAATTATAAAAGGGAATCAACTGCGTCATCAGGAGATGAAGATTTCACATCACTTGTTTGCATATCGACGCGTTGCAGAATTAATTTTTCAAAACAAACTTGAAACT
The DNA here is from genome assembly GCF_918807975.1 of Aplidium turbinatum. NCBI lineage: Eukaryota > Metazoa > Chordata > Ascidiacea > Aplousobranchia > Polyclinidae > Aplidium > Aplidium turbinatum. Next base: position 14,629,137 of record NC_137480.1, on the reverse strand, counting down.
TTTGGTTTTGAAACTAGCAATCGAATAAAATCAAAGTAATCAAAACCTTGATTGCGACAAGTGTGCAACCAGCTCTGCAAAAGTTACGATCATGATAAAATTATTTGAACCTTCCGAAGCCCCTGCCACTGATTCCTTGTCCGAGGTGTTTTTTTGCTTCTCTTCTAATCCAAGCCACCTCGGCAGCACAGAGAAGCAGACTATCAACTCGATTTGCTTTAAACTGTCAACGAAAAGGAAACTAGGAGTCCGTTCTTCGGCTGGGTAACCCTGTGTAGTAGGTCAGTTTAATTTACAAAGTCAATTTACATACAGATATTCATATTAATTTCTAAAACAATGAAAACTATTAATACTACAAAAAGTGCTCATGCTAAGCAAAAAAGCAAAGCAGAGCGAATTAAATCAAATATAGTTATTACTATCTAAAACCTTAACAGCCTGTTTCACCTAAAGGAGGATCATCAGAAGGTCCTTATTCAAATAGAATCTTAGTTCATATTAATTTCTATACACTATATCTAATTTACTAACAGTGATGTAATAAACAAAATTAAACACAACTTCTAGCAACGGATAACAAGACGACAACAACCACCTTGCAGTTATTCGGTATCTCGGCTACTTGTATACAGCTTCCAGCTGCTTGCACTTACCTCATACGACTTGGGTGTGATAGGACTGGTGGTAGGTTTGACAACGTTTGTTGTCGACGTGGCTTGGTTCATTGATGCTGACCTGGAAAATGGTTTTGATCAACAATCGATTGCTCTGGTTGATGGGAGACATTGATACTCAGCACTAACTCACCCCTTCTTGCTAGAGCTCGACGTTTGGCCAGCGTTCAAAGCCACCTGCTTTATCTCACCAGCTGATTCGTTGTAAGGATAAGTGTTCACTTTGTGAAAAATCACGATGTTTCTATGAATTAAGCAAATCTTGTCAGTGCGGATTCCGTTTTCAGTTCAAAACAGGTAAAATGTTTATATGGTGAAAGCAAGCTAAAGCAGCTTGAATTTTTTTTTTTCAAATCATGAAAACTCACGTGAAATGATAAATAACAAAAGTCAAGAGTTTGATAAAGCAAAGTAGCCTATCTCAACGATAGCGATAACCTACAATTGTAATCATGGGAAATACTCTAACATGAATCCAAATCAATCGTAATGCACAGAAAATAAATAAATTACGTATGGTAGCAACTACCTAATAGAACGGTGAACAAGAAGAGCATTTTGAACGAATGCCAGTAAGGCTAACTGGCATAAATGCACTATTCTACGATAAGATTCTGTGATAAACAAATTACAAATCAGCCAGATGAGCATGACCATTGACCAAAGCCGTGTGAGCACCATCTTGCCCCCCCTCGAAATCTACCAGTGGGCCCCTACTTAGGTCCTCTTAAAAATAAGACAACAAAGCGTTAGGTTATGGACACAAACTCTTTCAATGTAGAAAAAAAATTCACATTCATAATTTCAGAAAAAAGTGAACACTGAACAACTCCAAAAAAATTTAGAAAAAAAAAGTAAATATACCGACAATGCGGTAGTGGAGCTATAAAAAAGTTGGAAAAGACAAAATTTTTTAAGATAAATGGACAATGCAAAGCTTAATGTCTAAAAAAGTCATGCCCATCTTGCTGTTTGTAATTTGTTTTTCACAGAATCTTATCGTAGAATAGTGCATTTATGCCAGTTAGCCTTATTGACCTTCGTTCAAAATGCTCTTCTTGTTCACCGTTCTATAAGGTAGTTGCTACCATACGTAATTTATTTATTTTCTGTGCATCACGATTGATTTGGATTCATGTTAGAATATTTCCCATGATAACTGCAATTGTAAATTATCGCTATCGTTGAGATACTTAGCTTCATCAAACTCTTGACTTCTGTTACTTATCATTTCATAAAAACTTGAGTTCTATTACGTTTTTTCACTCAAAATAGCTTGATCAGTCCTTGTGACGTCATCCCGAATTCAATTTAAAACTATAGGGCATCAGGGATTGTTTACATTTACAGCACTGAAGATGAATACAGTATAATTTTCGAAACGTTGGTTTGTTGAACATGTGTTTAGTAGCTACATTTTCGGCTCTTTATTTTTTGATTAGATTAACCAGCTGTTGCAGCCATTTTGCTCTTACGTGAAACTTTTACAAAAATCGTCGAAGTCGATCCAAGTTTTTCTGATAACTTCATCAACAGATGGAATGGCGTCGGCACCTCCGATATTCTATAAAAAAATATTCTTCAAATTAAACAATCGATTGGTGGTTTATCAAAATTCATCATGCGAGAAAGAGTCGTATTTTGCACAAACTCTTTGAATTGAAAAGAAATTTCCCCATGGGTTGAACCTGTTTAAAAAATGGTGACCAGACAGCCATTAAGCATATGCAGTGTGATATTGCTTATAGAAGAAAATCGTTCACGCTAACTAAAATATTTCGTCACATGAGTGAAAACAATTCAACAGAAAAGTCACCTTTGTGAAAGGGCGACAAGGGCCCAAGTTTAAAAATCTTCCAATATTCATTTAAAAAAATATTCACAAGCGAAATATTGACGCAATAACCATAACACGTCACAACATTAGACCAAAGAATCATTCTACCTCGACATGTTCTTCTTCGCCTATGTCATGCTTGCTCACAGTTTCTGTTTCCGAGCCAGAGTCCATATCTAACACACAGAAACATAACTTAAACCTTTGAGATCTCAAAGACCATGGTGGACACAAGCTTGTCGGAGGTCGACATTATTTCTCTATCTCACACTGACACTAACGTTTCAACTCAAAAAGTTATCGATCACATGCTGCAGAAGTAGAGGAAAATCTGGTCAACAGCAAGTTTTAATCAGAGAATCGATTAGGCGATTTTGAAGGGTTTTTGACGCTGATTCCGAAAACGTCCTTAATTTTTGTCCAGTACAACAGGTTTTTGAGATATTTGAATTTTTGTTGTTTAAATTTGACCTATAGCGAAGCAACTTGACACGATAGTGACAATTTTGACCTTAAGCTTGCACAAAGCGGATTTTACAACACACTGTGATTACCAGTTGCATTTTAGAAACGCATTTTTATATAAATAAATGCGTAAAAAGACCTAAAATATTAACATGCAAATATTTCAAAGCCTGATGGGCTAGAGAAAAAACAAGCCCAGATTCGAAATCCGCGCCTAAAATTCATCTAGAACAATTCAATTGTGTCTCTGATTAAAGAATTTAGTTAAAATTTGTTGACCGATCATCATCATCATCATAATCCATCGTCGGTTTGTTCCCCACTAGTGGGGGTGGCCGATTGTTTCCGCGCAGCAATTGTTTTAATCCCTTTTCTCCATTTCACCCTGTCCCTTGCATCTTCCTCCTTCAGTCCGACTTTTTTAAATTCATCCTTCACTTGTTGTTTCCACGTTCTTCTTGGACGACCGCGTTTCCTCTTCCCATCCACCTTTAGATCTAGTGCCTTTCTAAGAAAACTTCCTTCCGATGTAATGACCGATGTCATTAGAAAACATACAAAACAATCAGACTTTTGCAGAATTAAATTGACACCTCTTTTTAAATAAATGGGTGCAAGCATTACAAATTGTTACCTCCTTTCACGAAAGTAGTAGGACTAGGTACAACTAAGCCTTCGCGGCCAGAGGTTTTTCTTGAATGAGCTGCATCTGAGACCCGCTTAGATACCTTCGAATGTGGTTTCGATTTTGTTTCCCTGATCAATTAAGACCAGTTGAAGGTTAATGAAGTAATAAGCCGATACGAGACAATCAACTAGTGCACTTTCATTGACGAGTCATCTGGAATAAACCTCAGTGCCATGCAAGGGGTGCATAACGACAATAATGCATTGAACTTCAACGTATAGTTTGAACTTCAGAGTAATAGGTATAACGGGGCGATGTGGTAGCTATTTTTAGTCTTGTCAGTCATAACTGCAAAAGAAAACGTTTACAACTATATAAAAAGCTGCAGTGATTTGTGTAAAGCAGTTGAAAAAAAATTAATAAACATGAATGTAAGAAACTAAGCTTTGTCAGTTTGTTGTCAAAGCGACAAGGAATGATAAGTAATTCCTGTCCCTACCCGCTTGTGTCTCTTTCTTCGTCAACTTCGCTGAAACTGACAGAACCGGCACGTGACTGGGGTACGGAATACGTAGTTTCGAGTATGACCGGTGTGGGACGAAACCCTAAGAATGGCGACTCCAGCTCCAACCATTGGTCGGGTTTGGGAGGTTCCGGTTCGGCTATTCATTAAAAAAAACGCATCATTCAGATTTACTCAGTTATACTAACGTAAGTTTTTGACGGACTGAAAACTTTTAAGTTGCAGCGTGAATGGAAATAGCAGGCTTGTGCTTGAAGGCAAAAATGAACAAAAAGAGTCCACTGGTTACAATTTCAATGCAAGCTCTGTGCTCCAACGCAAAACATAAGCAAAAAAGGGCCCAGTTTTTACATGTAATTTACTCGGGGGGTACTCGCCATTTATGCGTCCAGAATGCAACATTTGTCTTGAGATTGAGTTAGAAGATGAAACTCAACCGTCCAGATCTGAGCAATAAAGTTCTCAAACGTGTTAAGTCGCGACTTTAATAAACTATAGCAGATCTTGAACTCTACCTTGAATGAAAGTTCACTTACGCTGAGGTTCGTCAAATGGTGTGGATTTCTTCCTGTGTGGACGGATCAACTTCCAGCGAGGAATCTCAGGAACAGGAGTAGGAGGAATAAGAGAACATGATCTTGTTTTGGATATAAGAACAGGATGAGTATGCAGGTGAGACAGTCCAACTTTGCGTAGTTTTTCACTGGAGTTTGCCTGATAGGTTGGTTGCAAACAAACAAAAAAATTGCTGCTAAAACTAATCACAAGCACAAATAACAAGTAAAGTATATTTTTTTCCAAGTTCAGACTTCGATGTGGCGGTTAAACACTTCGTATAAGAGGACAAAAAAAAATTATGTCCTGGTTTAAGTGAAGTGGTATCTAATGATTACAATAATAACCCTAAAATATAGAATTAGAATTCCTTCTCTATTTTTATTTTTGAAAGAAAAGGGGTCTCCTTTATCTCTTTAATAAATGTCACACATCAATGCAAAGAAGAACGGATAAGAATTGAAAAAATTTTTATTGGACAATTTAAGTCCATGAAACCGTTTCGTGAAATGAACGATACCACAACTGATATGGTGTCAAATCTTTTCTCATGTACATTTCTTCTTTCGAGGAATCTGAATTGTTGACTATACGCATAAGTTTTGTTGTCAGTTGATGAAAAGAGCTACTCACCATTTCCCTTAACACGGACATGGGTGCAGGGGTAGCGTGCTGCTGGCTGAATAAACCGAACACAGCCATTTGTACATTCTCTGGGCGGATAGGCACAGGCTCTTCAACGACGGACTTGTCTGCAAACAACGCAGACTTTCCAAGTGAAGCTTTTCCAATAATAAATTTTAACACTAGCAGTCTGCTACTCAAATACTGGCAGAAAAAAATTACACGTAAAAGTATTGAAATCCATGACAAAATTAAAAATTGATGGATGCACTGCATATATTAAAAAAACTCCGGCTTCAATGCTCTAAGATTTTCTAAATTTTTTGTCGTTTTTTTTTGTTTGAACAACTTGCAAGGGCAAATGGCGTAAGGTTGTATGGGCAATTGGCCATGTACTAATGAGGGAGGAAGGAAGTTTTCTTCGAAAGACATTGACTTTGAGAGTAGATGGGAAGAGGAAACGGGGACGTCCAAAAAGAGCATGAAAAAAACATGTGAAGAATGAAGCAGACAAAGTCTGACTGAAGGAAGAAGATACGATGGACAGAAAAAGATCGAGAATAAGAATAAAGGTAATCGCAGCAAAGAAAAAATCGGCCACCCCCACTAGTGGGGCAAAACCGAATTTGGATGATGATGACGAAAACAAATGCCCAATCCCTAGCTTAGAAAAATAGAACACCACGCATTGAGGGAATTGCCTTTGCAAACAACAGTCTCGCGGAAAGCAGGTAGCCTATCTGATGTTAAACAAAGGTTAGCTGGCATGAGCTTCTACCACAAAATAAAAGGTTTAAAAGATAAGTGATTAGTTAAGGAAACTTAAGGTTAAGACAAAACAAATATCAAAGCACCAAAAATGTGCACACCGCTAACTCTCCTAATGTTCCAACCAGGGGCTGTGAAGTTGGGAAAAAAATATGCAACTTCGACTCCTCAATTTATTACTGGCTGAATCCAACTCGGGCTTCAGTGTTGCCAGACTTTTGAGGGTTGCCAGATTTTCTTAAGTTTTTTTCGTTTTTCTTTCTTTTTTTTTAAATTGAATACGTGAATACTAAAAGGGCCCAATTCCACTTTTTGTCAAATTGCACTTTTTCGATTCTTTTCAATGTTTTCTAAATCATATCTAAAAATCGGCCAAATGTTTCAAGTCTTAATATAAAAAATACCCCCTCAATGTTTCCATTGATTTCAAGAAGAGCCCAACTCCAGCAGTTGGCTTTGAAGGTCAAACTTTGGTCGGTGTGTAGGGTTTTGACTATCTCATTGTGCGCTCAAAAAGAACTACTAGCGAGTAAACTATACACAAAGATACGTAAAAAACAGAAAGCACAAACAGAGGATTGGATTCTAGCCGAAAGCACAGCCGGCAATTCGAAAAAAAATACAAATGGGAAATCAGAGCCGAGATGGTTTAATGCCAGATTAGTGACCACAGCAAGCCAATGCACACAGCATACCGCGCCTGCTACCTGTTCCTGATCGAGCTGAGGTCGGCCTGACGTCAGAGTGAGGTCTAGACTTACTTTTTTCTTTCTCATCTTTTTTTCTCGAACTTTCTTTACCGGCTTTTCCATCTTTAAAATGTCAAAAATCATAAGGTAGATGTGAGTGTAAAGAAAAAATGCAACAAACATAGATGACACACTGTAGGTATATAAGCCGCTTACCTTTTCCACTGCCCTTTTCAGGCTTCGAAGTGGGGCTGCCAACATGCTCATGCTTGATGTTTTCAGGTGGTTTTGTGGAACTGACTGACATATCTCTGGCCTTGTTTTCACTAGAATTATATCAAATGATTGTTAGTAATTATCTGTTTATCTCAAAGCTGTCTCGCTAGCGGATATAAAACCTATTGCACCAAGGAGCTGTCAGCTGAGACAAAAGTCTGTTTTAGTTGGATACGGTATTCTTTTAAGACGTGTTTTAGAATTACTACCCCAGGAGAAGAAACTACACTTAATCATTTTAATAGATGTTGAAATGAAGTGACAAGGCAACTTTTTTCAACTCGAATGGTTGGTAGAATCGATCAACTTAAATAAAACGAAAAGAGCCCGATGCGGAAGCTAAACTCATGACTCAGCAAATGTTTCGAAAATTAAACTGCTGTCATCCTCAATACCAAGACAAATGTCTTACTTGTTTGTGTCACCACAATACATGGCTGAGCTTGGATAGTAATTAACTTAGCAACTTACGGTACGGTTTCAACCGGGGGTCGGTCTTCGGGAAGTTTCCATTCCGGTAATATTTTTTTCATCAATTCCCAAACGTTGTTGTTGTGGCTAAACCTTGAAAGCACAACAAAATGTGTTTTACTTCACAAGCAAGTTGCAAATTGCGAAAAGAAATTCGCTTACTGCTCAAAGAATTGTTCTTTTCCTTAAACTTAGTGGAAAGCAAGCTGTAAACAGTCAAAATGAATGCATTTTCTGCAATCATAACCATCACTTGCACTGTAGGTCGACCGCTACGTAGGTACTTCACCAGCGGTGGTAAGCTAGCCAGATGAAAAATTGCTGTGTTTGATGCTTACTCCAGTTTTTCTAGGGGCCTTGCCATATAGGGTTGACTGCGATAAATCCCAGATAGGCCAGCCCAGACACAGATCTTGCTGCCGGAAACTATTGCAGTTGGGGGGCAATTTTCACTAACTAAATAAAACGAATGTTGCTAAATCACGCAAACGTTAAAACTGGTTTTCACCAGTTCAAACACGAAATTTGCTAGATACTCACTGAACAGGTATGGTCTCCGGAATCCATCCCGTCAAACACTGAATCACAAAGTAATCACGAATTTCCGGGTTTTCCGTCGCTGTGTTGTAGCTAAACATCACAAAGTTGTTATTCGCACTGAGGATGCGTACAAACAAACTTGGCAAACATGTGTAATATCAGTCAAGCAGTAAAATTTCTGATATTATTGCTTCTTCAATTTTTGATGTGTGCTATTTACTGGCTACCCTACTCTCGTTAGTGCCGAAGGCTTAGTACAATGAGAACCTTATCTTCTCATCCCCAGATGCTTGAATCAAGTATGGGACCCACCTTTTACCTTTATTCTATATGAAAATAGTTTTACATCAAATACAGTTACTACTTTCTAAAACCTCTACAGCCTAAGTCGAGTCTACAGAAGGTCCTTATTTAAATATAATTTATTCTATCTGAATACGGACCTTGTGATGATCCCCCAGTAAGGGTGAAACAGGCTGTAAAGGTTTTAGAAAGTAATAGTTGTATTTGATGTAATTTGATCTGCTTGGCATTGAGCACGTTTAGTAGTATTAATAGCATTCATTATTGAAAATAGTTTTGACAATATTAGGAGAGTGAACTTCTTAGATTCGGTTTTGTCACTTCAATGACAAGCACCAAAAACCACTGTGGGAAAAAAGCTAATATGGATAAAATTCAACACAAATGACTAATTCCACATATCAGTTTAAGGTTTGATCGTTTATTTTAGCAAAGATAAATATTTTTTACACTCACTCCAAACAAGCTACTTTGATGAGAGCTTTAGTAAGCAGCAGAGGCCACAGTTCGTGCTCTGTTGAGGAAACAGGAAGAAGTATTTTGTCATCAATATCACAGGGAATTAAATCGTCGACTACAATCTTCCTCCAGCATCCCTGTGGAAAAAATCTACCGGTTTAGAATTAATAATTTTTTTTTAAATGCACCATATTTAATTACAATTGTGCAATTCTAAAATAAAATGTAATGGAGGTAGGATGCCTTGTTTAAAACATACATGAAAACTAATTAGATTTTCTGAAAGCATTTAGTGTAGACATGCTTTAAGTACCATTATTCACAATTATGTTTATGCTTTTCTTACATGTTTTTTACAAACAAAGAGCTTTATCAACATACCATCCAGTACAGCCTGACGATGTACTTTCCAAATTGGTTGTACAATGGTATATGGCCCTTCACAGCTTTGCATAGAGAATATATATGTTCCCAGGGTAACCACGGGTTTTCAGCATTGTCAAATCTAAGACATTGATAAAAAAATGACATCAAACCTTTTCAAACTTTAACCTTAAATAAGTAAACATGTTCTCTAATTGAGTTGAAGTAAGATATACTAACTTGTCATTCGACAAATAAGTGCGTTCAATAAACTAAATTATGTATAGTATTTAAATTGTACTCAAACTGGAGTTGAAATTGAATTTCAGTTTACAAACACAAAATTATGAAGACAACTAAATACATTAACTTTATGAAACATATTCTCATAATAAAAAAGATGCTTATAAGTAGGCCTGTCCTATATACGGTATATACATTAACAGTGATTTTGATTAAAATTTTTAAGAAACAATCATGCTATTGACATTGGCATAACAAAATGCTTACGTACTTGGTTTTCGTACGAGTTATTTCCCATAGTGAAAGTAGTTGACTAAGAATTGTTCGAATAAGCTAAAATAAATTTGAACCAAATAAAATAAAAGCTAGGAAAAATATACGTTTGACTACAAATAGAATAGGTTAGCTGACTACACAATAATGCAAACAGCATTACGCCGCAAAGCAAGTCATTGGTGTAATCTGGGTAGACTTTTTCTTTCAAATAAATGAAAAACATACACTTTCTGCTGCAAAGTAGGATATGTGGATCACAAAAAAGATAATGTTATTGAAAATGAAAAAGGTATTAAGCCTTTCATCATCAAATTAACAAATACACAATGAAACTATCCTAAGTTCAAAATTTTGGATTTGCGTATCAGAAACACAAAGCAGTAAGTAACCTGGATTGTTTTTTTCTAACCAACTGTACTTCATTGCAATGCATCACACAAAATTAAAGAGTTTTTGAAACAGTTGAGATTTTGATTTCATATTTAGATAACTTTATTGTAACTTTACAATGATTTCATTTCAGCATATTGACATAAATTATATGCACTAAGCTACCTGTCAATCTTAAAATTAAAATTCTTTACACTTTCGCTACAGGATGTGTTACGTTTGATAGAAAATGTTACCTGACTATGAAGCAAATGCTCATTCGGACGCACAATGTCAAGAATGTTTTCATTGTCCACAACCGTAGGAATTTTAGATGTGATAATGTCCTTTAAAACAAGAGATTTTATAAAGCATTTAAAATTTAACTTTTCAGTATTATGAATTCAAGGAAATAATGACAAAATATTTAAAAACTAGAATCAGAGTTAGAATACAAAATAACAAGACTAGTAGGCTATCACAATCGTATTTAAGATAAAGATTATCAAAAATAAAGAAAATTGTCATGTCTTGTGTTAATAGCATGCAAATATTGCTAACAGGTTTGTTTCATCAAGCTAGGATGTCCGTTTAATCAAAAACGTCATAACTTGATAAGCACTTTCCAACAAACCAGAAATGGCCACAGTTGTTCCCAACCAAATACAAAGTACACTTAGTGAGTTTTGCTCATGCAGTGGGTTATATTTTGTTAGCTAGAGTCACGTTACTTAAATTTCAATATTAGCTTTTCGGTTGTGAAAGAAGTGATTTCATAATTTCTGGTTTTAAAGAAGACAATCATGCAGTGTTTTCTTTCTAAGCATGCCAGTGTTGACTGTTGAATGAGTAGATTGTTACCAGTGGTCGTTTCCAGTGATCAACCTTTAAAGAAGGGGGCAATTCAAGCCTTCCTTCAGGATCATCAAAAAACTGCAAGCTAGGGCTTTTTCCTTTGTCTTTTCCTTTTGCAACGCCCTCCTGTGTAAAGCACAAAATATTTGTAATTCAAACAAAACATTTTATTGGTTGAGTTTGTAGTTTAAAAAAACGCTGCACATTAAACAAGCACAGTTTTAATACAGGTAGGTATCTTAAATTTAGATAGCTGTTTGGTGTCGGCAATAGGCAAAGTAACTCAAAGTACAAACCCATTTTTCAGCATTGATATCATTTTCAGTGAATTCAGGCCATAATGGGAAGTTGCGAGGTTTGATTTTGGTATCAACTGATGCTACACTTCCAACAAAGGACCCCGCTCTGTAATTTAAACAAACAAAATCTGAATTTCATTAAATAGCTGATTTTTCTTTAAAAACAAATTACACAGACTTTTTAAAATTGTATATAGCTCACTTTCAGAAAATGACTTCATCTTTAGAAATTGCTTAGCACCTTATACAGTATATATTGTAAATGATTGTTTTGCTGATTTTCTCAACTTAAGTGATGTTTTTTTCACATTCAGACTTATGTTTGCGGATTGAAACAAAGAGGCAAGAAAGCCAATATTTGCTTTCAAGCATGTAACTAGGTGTTTAGTTATGACACAACTCCATATGAGCTTGGAAACAATGGACTCCATATGAGCTCCATATGACACATCTCCGTGACGTGGCCTGCCTGCAGACCAAGATGTTTCACTCTTAATTATCGCTTCTACCGAGTGCAAGTAGCTGTTGTGTGTGGGAGACCATTTACCTTGTGTTAAAATTCAGTATTGGTAAAACAAGCAAGAGATGATGCCAGTATGCCTTTACGAGACGTGTAGGCTACTTTGATATAAGATCATGCAAGAATCTCTACAATAAAGAAATGTCAAAGAAAATTAACAGAACATAAAATGTTTCAATGCCAAACAACATGATCATGCAGATTACTATCCAAAAATCATTATAAAATGTTGTAGAACATCTTTTGTCAAATTAAGAATTTAAACTTATCCAGTTTAATAAAATCACCAAAACTGACCTCTTTGAATGTCCTTGACCTTCTGTCATAGTTAATGTCAAAAGTTCAAGTTAAGCATTCACCAATTCAATTTTAAAAAATGAACGTTTGGTCTATTTAAACTACACATTCTTTTTACATATTTAAAAATATCAAAATAAAACAGAATTTAAAAATATATGTGAAATGGCTAAACTGAAAGTTCAAAATAATAGCTAAACAAGCCACAACAAACACCATAGTGCTCTTTTTTTTTATATATAAAATCCATGCAAACTATCATTTAAAAAAGGAAGTGGCTACTTTTACACAATGAGGTGTTGCCAGGGTTAGGATTAAAGTTAGGAAAGGTTAAGGTAAGGGCTTGAGTTAGGAATAAGTTTAGGGTTTTGATCTTTGCCCAGGACTAAAAAAATTTCCAAATACAAGTTTTTGTTTTCAACAGCTTTAAACTTTGCTCAAGTTAGAGCATAATTTCTTATCTGGCAACACTATTGAGGCTTTTCTTACACTATATAGTGTAAATATAGCCACAGCCTTTAAAAAAATTGCTTTTGATACTGGCATTGTAAGTATATATATCAAGTTTTATAAAGCATTGAAAGAAGTCTTCAACCTTAACCCGATAAAACATATTTCATCACAACCTAATTTAAATTGGGGCTTGTTAGTTTGAAATCATATTGAAAATAAAAGCATGCAAAGTAACAAATCTGCTTTCTTCAATATTGCGACAAAATTGACTTGAGATTGAGATTAACGATTTCATCAAATACAATAATGTAATTGACTAAGTAAATGAGTAGATTAATGTCGGAATAGATAAAAAGATGTGGCAATATGATAGATATTTTAATTAATTGCAACTATAAAAAGTATATAAGGTAGTCAAAACCAGAAAAAATATAAAATAGTCTGACAATACCAATGAGAATAAACCTGAACTTACACATGGCAAAAGCATGAATTATGAAGCATTAAAAAAAAAATCTTTTAGAAGATGAAAAAAAAATGAATTAAAACACTTCTTCTCTTTCTTGAAATTAGGCTATACTACTTACATGCTTGTCACTGTAAGCAATTATGAAATAGCTTACCATTAAAGCAGTTAAAAAAGTGCTAATTCATCGCATGGTAATTTATGGTACCGGTATACCATAGCCTAATTCATACAATGGCTGGATTCTTTCAGCTGCCTAATCTCAGTGATCTGTTAACATACCTAACACTTACATTATAGGAGTGGGCTGAACTGACACCTCAGGCTTGACAAAACCAGAGCTAATACGTGGACCTTCTTTAGAATCTTTTCTTTTACCAGTTTTTGTCAAATGACTCATCATGACCTACAAAATGAAAACTTAACTAAACTGCTATCGGTACACCTAAAATAGCATAAACCATACTAACATACCTAAAAAACAACTTTTTATGGCAAATGGGGAGTGAGCTTTTTATTGTCAATAATATAAAAATTCCTGACAAGGCCTCATTGATAGCCTAAAAGTTTAAACTTTCATAAATACTGTAGCATCCTTTGTATAATAAACTTCTGACCTGTTCATCTTTGCCATTTACACTAATCATAGGTCTTTTAAGGATTATGACAGTGCTGCAAAGTTTAATTGTGTGGATAAATACTGTCCAATACCTGTTTTACAGCAAACAAGTAACCCTGCTTGCATCCAACATTAACCTGCCAGCCAATTTTGGAAACAAGCACTTGATTTGAGAAGTAAGGTTTCTATGACAATTTCAAGTATACACCACCAAGTGTCAGAAAAATCTCAATTCTTACTGGAAATTTACAAAGACGGTTGTTGTTGCTGCTTGCTTTCATAAAAACGATAACATTTTCTGTAAAATTATTTAAATTTTAAAAATAAACAGTAGTTTCTATATACAACACTAAAAACCATAAACTAGCGTAAACCATACTATCATATCATTTTATCTTAGTTGTTGACGTGTCCGCAAAGAAAAAGGATGGTGCGAGTTACAACAAGCGACCTAGCACGTCAATAAAGCCCTGTGTTAAGTGTTGAAATCTTGTAGACTATACTTTTTTTTTGTCTCGAATACGATGATGGCCGGCTAAAAACATTAATACATATTTTGCGAGGTTTTAGACTTTAGAGTTTCACTTGAGGAACTTTCCTCTTTTGAGAAAATTTGACTACCCAATTTGAAAAAAGGCAAAAAAAATGATGAAATCACCAGAAAGTAGTTCAGTCCAGTTATTTTTAAACATTACAGCGAAAACAATAGGCTACAAACCCTTTTATAGCTTGTAAGGTAGCAATTCAGGCGACACCTTCCAACTGCTACACTGCCATAAAACTGATAGGGAAAGTAGGGTAATATGGGCCAATTGGTAATATGGTCCACCCTTCTCTGGCGTATTGGAAAAGGGCTTGTGTTCACGGTTCTTGAACAACTTGAAAGAAAACTAAGACAAAAAAAGAAACTTAAAGTTTGATGGAAATTTTGTTTGCTTTATGGAGCAGCGTGGTGACTAGGTTTTAGTAGGAGTTGTTGTAATTTTTGATTGAACACAAATAAGTCAATGTTGGAACAAGTGCGTCTAGAAAAATGGTTGAACCCTTTGTTTAAACATTCTGAGTGAGGCTATATTTATAGCAAAGCTTAATAAAATTGTAAATATACAGACCAGGACCAAGAATGAGGCCTATGGTGATCTGACTCAGGCAAATATATACAGTACGGTACCTAACTCATTTGGGAGAGCTATCGCAATTTCTGCTTAGGCGGCCCATATTTACCTCCTTGCTTTTATTTTGAAAAGTAGTCTGACAGATCATATACCGACCTACAAGTGAGCAGAATAATGTACCGTAAGCTAATGTATCTAAAGAAGGCCAGTCTACTATAGTCCTGGTGCAGCAGAAAGGACAAAGTCAATATAAAGTGCAGCCAACAATTTTAACTGCCATATAGCCAATTTTAACGCATAGAGCATTAGAGCTGCTTCAAAGGGCGTATAAGGTGTAATATATTTGGGCGATTTCAATAAAACTTCTAAAATTCAGGCATTATCATTTCACCCCTCCTACCCCAAAAGAATGTTTCGGTTCCGAACGCCTATGACTATAAGTAGGCTACCTACACATGAGCGTTAGTGTACACTCAGCTATGTAGCCTATTCAGTAACAAAAATTTGCATTTTGAAAAATTTAATAAGTGACAATACAACACATAAATGCTATATACTTTCACACATTACACACAAATGACTAACACGACCGAGGGAAAGGTATATTGAGGTTATTTTTGTCAAACTTACTGTAACCGGTCTACAAGTTGAGTAATGCATTGAAACGAAAGAATGCGACTTGGGCACACACAAATGCATGTAGGAAAACAATTAATTTCATGATAAACAACTGAGTTGGCTTCAAAGAAAAAATACAAAGCTACGGTCAAGTGGTTTTGAGCTATTCAGCTCTACATCATTTTCTTGGGGGGGGACACTAATAAAGTTCATGTAACTTCATAACATACATTGTGCAAATTAAACCCAATCGCTTAGTACATTGCACAACTGCACACGCAGCCTATCTTTATAAAGTGTTTTTACTGAGATGATTGTAACTGAACTTGAATCCAACGAAGTTGACATGAAAAGAGAGTGTTTAGCAAGCCAATAAATAATAACAGTAAACACAAAAACAAATAAAAACAGTAAACACATTGCTAAGTTACCAAGCCTCTGCAATAGGGTGGCTCATTTTCCTTGATGTTCTTTAAAATTTTTGTCAGTTTGGAATAATGTTCCATTTTGCTCACTGATATTTGTAAACCAAAAATTTTTGTTGGGTTTTGACCTTTGACCCTGGTTCACCCAAGGAGAAATTCTGAATTTTTCTGAAAAATTAGTAAATTTCGAAGTGGTTTAGAAGTATCTCAAGAGAGGATTTCTCAAAATTTGACCACGTGATTTTGACGTCACTTCCTCTGTTAACTTCCACGTGGAACATCTTCACCCTACTCCAAGTCTGAGAGTCACTAATAGTGCATGCTTTTAGTGTCATTTTAGTTGATTTTACAGCCTTTTCGCAGTCAGTGAATCTATAACGTCGTAGACCAACAAAAAAATTTGGCATAAAAGATGAGAGTCATTTTAGAGTATTTCAGGGCCCCTGATTCCGAAAATGCACTTAGTTTTTTCGAATTGCCTCTAGTTTTCGAGATATTCGACAATGAAAATATTTTTGAAATCGTTCCTCAAAAGCATTCAATTGGCAAATTACTTATTTTCAGCCCTGTTTACCATTATGATGTCATAATTGCACTTGTCTAGTTCAATTGGTTCATATTGCACGAAAGTTCAAAACGCAAGCAAAGGTTGAAATGAACTGTGTTTAACGTAAGGGAGACATAAATACTCAATGAAAACAGTTGTGAATCAGTAGGTCTACATCACAAGAAAAATATCCCGAAAGTCATGTGTTTATGAATGCAGCTTTATATTGAAAAGGTAGGCCTACTGAAATGGATACTTGTACAAATGAAGTTTTATTCCAAGCCTTTGCTAAGGCCAAGTCTTTGCTGCAAGAAGTTTTTTTCTGGTCTATAGGCTAAATAAATGGCATATAGGCTAATAAAATATGCCTTTGACAAGTAGGATGCTGTACAAACAACCCAGATATATTTTGCTGCATGAAGCAACGCAGAGGACCAACACATTTTGCGATAGATACAGCGCTATATAAAAACAAGCATTATTATTATTACTTTGACATGAAGCTGGGTGATCAAGATAAGTCCTGGGTTCCTCCTAAAGTATGCAAACATTGCACTCAAACCCGTTTCTGGGCTCAAGGCTAAGAAGTTCAGAGTGCCATGACATAAAGAGAGCCGTGGAATCACCATGAAAATTGATACTTCTGCACGGTGAGGATGTTCGAAGGAAGTTGGAACATCATGTTTACATGGAGTGTGCAAGGCAGTCATTGCATGGACGTTGCTATTTCTGTTTTTTGTTTGCCCTCTCTATAGTTTCAAGTGGTGATTTGCTTGAAACAATAGGAAAACGGGCATAACTGAGAGTAACCTCAATACCTTCAGTAATGTTTTGGAGCAAGGTCAAGTTTTTTTCTCAAAACCATTTCTACCACCTACTGTAGTAGTTAAAGATTTAGTTATCAAAAGTGGTAGCTGCAATCTTGGCTCCTCATCTCGATCAACATGGCATTCTTGACTTCAAGGCCAAGATTACGTTTTTCCGCAGCAAGGATAAATGCAGCTACTTTACTGAAGAACATAACTTTGTATTCTGTAATTATATAAATGGCCTTCGTACCTTGATGGGTGTTGCTCAGTAGGCCAATCATAATAAAGAGTTGTGTTTGTTCATCGATAGCTTTGTTTTGTTTATTTGTCTAGTTTGCTAAGCAAAACAATGTATGCATTTTGTTTGTACTTAGTAGCTTACTTAGTAAGTCTGAGACTGTTGAAATCAACAAATATATTAATGCAAAACGCAAGTTATATATTCTACATCTTGTATCCTCAGGCTTACTTCGCATCATATTTTGATTGTTACTAGGCCAGTAAACGTTAATAGCTGTTTGTTTGGGTTGTAATCAACGTGATTGGTTCCAAATAGCGTTTATACAACTCAGAAATGTGCCTGGGATTACTTCCAGTTTTGTCTATGTAGTAAACGACACGACGTTAAATCTATAGGGGCTCAAAATTGCGAAAAAAATGTTTTTGCTGTAACTCAAAAACTAAAGCCAATTCGAGAAAACTTAGTGCATTTTTAGAATCAGGGGCCTCGAAATACCTTAAAATGACTCTCACATGTCTTTATATAAAAAAAAGTTTTGTTGGCCTGTGAAAATCGATAAACATCGTCAAATGATTCAAGAAACTGAAAGCAGTAGATATTTACTACGTGAAGAGTGCACAAAGAAAATCATGTCTGAAATGTGGTAGAATTCGACATTTTGAGAGTAATACATGTGTCAGTGTTCATGGAATTGCTAATTAAACTACTTTGCTTGCTACAAGTTTGTGTTACTGCCTCTTATTGTGTCCATTAAGATGCTAGAGTGCATTAGAAGATAGCGAGTAAGCAGTTTCAGGGATAAGCGAAAATTCGATATTTTGAAAAAATTCAAACCAGGTGAACCAGGGTCAAACATTAATATTTTTTTGTAAAATTTGGTGTAGGAGATACATTTACCAAAAGGAACAATATTCCAAACTGACGAAAAATTTAAAAGAAAAAAATTTTTTTTTGGAGATTTTGCGCCAGCCTACTCTGCAATCCCAGAAAAGCAGCGTTAATCTCGCGATAAGCTCGATTAAAACTTTGCCAGAGAAATTTTCATTGAACTTCTTCCATGATGTGCCTTTTATCTATAAAAGGTGCATTCCACAATATATCGTGTCTTATCCGTTTTGTCATGCAATAGCAAGTGGCCGACGTTGGCGGGCCTCATTCTGCAGTGGGCCATATAGTTTGATGACAATTGTTTTATATTACAAAAAAAAATCGCGGAAAACCATTCAAATACTTTGTTGAAAAAACTCATGACACCATAAATTTTGGAAAACTCATACAAGTGGTCCAGGGGTGCGTCTTTTAAGTCATTAATGACAGTTTTCCGTTTGCACTGAAGCGTTAAAACACATCAAAAGCAAATAGTGCAAACATACAGTTACTTAAACTCTCTTCTTCAAGTGCCGTATCATCCACAGTAGATTAAAACGATTGAACGCGGCAGTGGTCAACCTGAAATATAAAAAAGGATTTATACCAATTCTTTGAAAATATACAAATTGTGCCCAATCACCTACGTCCTACGTACAAGTCAAGTAATCCTTCAGCATGAAATTGCTAGAAATGCTGGCAAAGACAAGTGAAAATCTGCCTGCAATACGAGATATCGTGGTTGATCAACACTCAACAGCCACCTATTGATAAAGTGACAAGTTTACCAGAAAACTGCAATCAAATTGAGGCTTTGAAAGAATCGAAAGTATGGGAAGTAAACAGAGTAAGAATTTAAGAGTCGTAAAACTCTTCAATAAATAAAAAACCCAAAATGTAGATACTAACCAAACGATTCGAAAACTATAGTGTCTTCAATCTTCAGTGCTATAAATATGTAATTATAGTTTTATATTTATAGACATTTACGGTATAGCACTAAAGATAAAAAAACAAACTTGGTTTAACTAGTTTCAATTGTCGTTAACTGCAAGTATGATAACCATCTAATTTATGTTTAGTTGTTCCTGATTACGTCTACAAGTGGGATATATATTTTTGAAGTTAAATTCAATCGCCCTAAATCAAATTGACACAAAGCACTTGCTTTTATTCTCCGCTCTCGTTGGGGCTGCAGGGTTTTATTTGTATACTACAACCTCCTTCTTTCCGGGTGATGGTGAATCTTTGTGACTTTTTAGCAGATGGTGTCACTTTGTTTAATGAATGTTGAATTTCTGAAAAAAAAGTTTATCGATATAGTATATGCTTTGTAACATTGGTCTGTATGAAACTATCGATGCATGGTTATGAGAGTTTCCAACAATTCAAAGACTCGTTTCAAAATCATTCAGAGCATAAACACACAGAGAGGCGACAGAAAAATTCAATTCTTTACCTTTGAATGCGAAGAAATGACAAGAACCAGCAACAATGGTTCGTTTCTCAATGTGTGCAAGTGCGATACAAAACTTTAAACCTATGCGAATCGCTAGTTGAGGCATTTTGTGCATTGATTAAGTTAGACATTTAGACAACCAACAAACTTCAACAGAAACTTTAAATACGGTGACCAGGTTTGCATTGGGACTTCATAACCTCCGCAAAATCATGAACATTAAGGATTGCACAAAATAGTTTCTTAATCCGGAGAAAAATATTAATCAGAATTCACAATCAGTCAAATACTTACGTGTTGAAATAGATTGCACGTGTTTCTCGCTTTTGGGTTTCGGCGTTGTTTGTAAAACCTGCAAATTTTTTAACGTTAGCTTTCTGGATAGCGTAATGTTACGATGGCATAGACAAGTGGTTCCCAAACTTTATATACTATTGCCCCTTACAGAAATCTGTGTATTATTATTTATTTAAAAATAAGTAGACTAATCAGAGTAAGTGGTATTTCTTCAAAGAGCTTTTCAATATTTGGAGAAATTTTGGTCTGATACAATCGTAAATCATTCCGTTGGTGATGGAAAGGTGATTTGCCATTACATCACAACTGAAACAGGTTATTTATAACTTTATACAACTACAAGATAAACAATACAAGTTTCTCGATCATTCCAACTTCTTAAGAATGCGCTATCGCCTCCTGAGGTTTTTTTGAGGCCTAATGTATCGCATTGCTCCAAGGATGGCTATCGGGCACTTTGAGAATCACTGGCATAGACCATATTCATACAAATACTACTTTGAAAATATTTGCAGTACGACGTATGTCATCAATGAGATGTTTTTGATGTTCTTTGTCTTTCAGTGACCGATCGATTGATGTGGTTGTTGTGCTTTGAGCATTCATCAGATTTTCCAAGCCGTCAAACTTCTCGATCTGTTTCACAATCGAAGTACAACAAAATAAAAACACGATATAAATTAATATGCAATATAAACTGTACTCTTTTGCATACGTGTGCAGACAAACAGCTTATAAATGTTTGCTTCACAAATGTAGATACAAACGACCTGCTTTAGCCTGATGCTGCGGGTTCGCTGTAGTAGTAGCGGTTTGCACTAGCTTTTGGAACACAGTTTTCTAGTCATGTGCTATGAGTATGACAGATTTTCCATTTAGTCCAATGTATTCATGATGGAACATTTGAGAATGCGTCATAGCACATGACTGGGGAACCGTGTTCCGAAAGGTAGTGCAAACCGCTATTACCACAGCGAACCCGCAGCACCAGGGGCTAAAACAAGTCGTTTTTATCTACATTTGCAAAGTTAAGAACGATCGTGCTTCTAAAAGCGAAACTCAATCTATTTATAAATGTTTGTACTATTTAATATAAGAAATAGTGTGAAGGGGAACCAATCTCTCATGATAAATTAAAAACCAAACCTGAAGTTTTTGTTTTCTGGCTTGTTCCCGCACAAAGGAACTGAAAATGGGCTCAACCGCGTTTTCTTTGTCGGGAGAACTTTGTTCTGATGGTTTCATTTTCTTGCTTGAATTGGTTTCTCCAAGCTCGTCCGGTTGGATCAGACGTTCGCGTGTGAACGGCCTGAAGATAATAACACTTTGTGGAGGATCGGATTATCAATGTCATCGATTGCAGACTGTTTTGACACGAAAGACAAAAAGGTTTTCAAACTATGATCTATAAAAATATTCTTCAAACCTGTTTATGACTGCTTTGCTCTTGACGGCGAACGTAAGCGCTCGATGTGTGTCAAAAATCGAAGACATTTCCGGCGATAAATTGACTACCATGGATGTATGAGCAGAACCACCGAGAGAATCCTGAAATAGGTAACAAAAAACTGAAAGCAAACTACAGAAGTTACATACACACCACATACAGTTCTAATAAAATTACGAAATATCTGAGTCTGCTACTATTCGGCGAGTCCAATTCGGCTAGTCCGATTCGGCGAGTGCCCTATTCGGCGAGAGCCCTTTTCGGCGAGTTTCCTATTCGGCGATTTTTCGATTTTTTTTTTAAATTATTGGGTACCGTAACCTTATTATCATTGCCGCTTTTACATCGTTTTAACGCCGCTAAACGTTCAAATAACCCCCTTACCCTTAACCTCCTAACCCTTAACCCCCTAACCCTTAACACACTAACCCTTAACCTCCAAACTCTAACCCTAACCTCTAACCCCTAACCTCAACCCCTAATCTATATGCAGCTAAATTATTTATGTTTTTGATCTATCAGAATTTAAATCTAAAACAGGAATTACAATAGTAAAAACAAACATTGCACGTATTGACACATGGGACGCGGTTGGCCACAGATGCAAACAAAAGTAACTCTTCCTCTCGGTGACACAACAGCAAGCTGTTTGCGGATCATTGGTCAAACCAAGCAATGTATCTATAATTGCAATCCAAACTAATCTATTATTTTCGTTAGTATCTGTGACTGTAAGTGGTACGAAGTTGCTTTAAGGTCAGCAGCGATAGTGTAAAATTAATTTAGTAGCTTTAACATTTTCATCATCTTTAATGTGTGCTGTTCAGCAAGATAGTGAAGTTGGTTCTGAAAAAAGTTACATTGTGTACAGGCAAGTACGAACTAAATTTTATATTTTTGAATACAGTGCTCTGGGCACAATAGAGAATTTAACGAGTGAGAGTGAATATAACTAACTACACTTGCTGCAGTATACCTGAAGTAATCTTGTGAGCTTGCTGTCTCTGTATGGAATTCTCGGATGCTTTTTGGACAAAGAATCTATGACCTTTCCCAAAACTAACAAAGACGTGTTTATCGAGCTTGATTCTTTCAGTCTCAATCCCTTGTTTCCAGTTTGACGATTATCCTCCGAACCCGCCAAATCAACAATTGATAACTTTGCAATCTTTTGTCTGGTAGGATTCCTGCTCTCCCAAGTCGCTAACTGTGTAATGAATGATACATAATTACGTCTTAGTCAGGATATTTTGATTTACCTCTGGTACAAAAAAGAGGAAAATATTTCTCGAAAAAATCGTTAACTCTTTATTGATTGCAATACATAATGGAATGCAAAAAATATCAAAATTTTTATTATTGAAGAAACAGCACCAGCATGAAGACAATACGACTTTTTTTAGCAAACAAAACTAGAAATCAATAAACACTTAAACTAGGGACTTAAACAGTCAGTTAATGTTAATAAAATAACGTTTTTAGTTCAAAAAGATTGTGATGGACTATATAACTACTTTAGTGGTTACAAAAAAAGACAAATACACATACGGTAATGAAACCAAAGCATACGGCAATGTCAACAAAGCAGAAAACTTACTTTTATTTGAAGAATTGTGTGAGATCGACTTGATCGCTCATTTACATTAGTCTTAGCAACTCGACGATTGTTGCTCGCAGGAATGAAGAGATCTTCAAAATCACTGAATGTCTCTATCGCAGTTTCAGTGAGACCAGGCAAGAAAATATTGCCACCTTTGTCTTGTCGTATGGCATCTGTTCTTTTTGATTTATTGAGCAGATCATAAACCTGAACGAATGCAGCATTACTTAGTGCATTGGTAAGCAGGAAAACAACAAAAGCAACATGACTGCCAAGCAATCGTACAACTTGGCAACTTAAGAGAACATTAAGGAAAAAGATATTCAATCTTGGCATACCAGATATACACAAAAATAAAGATACAGAAACAAACATAAAATAACCTAAAAAAATTTATGCTGCAAATACTAATTATATATAAAATTTTACCTTTTCTTGATAAATTTCTATGTATGACATAGAAAATGCAGCTTTCACACCAGGATTGAAGCTTGCTTTTCTAGATTGTACAAATAGATGACGCATAGTTCGAGGAATAAATCCTGGTGCTTCATCTGTTCCCAGAATAGTAAATGTTTTACCTGTTGATACAAATAATATAAACACTAACAAGTTTCAAAGCATCTAGCTTTATCAAAATTATTGTTCAATTAAAATGTGAATTACAGTTCCAATTATGAATGGACTAATCTACAAATGAGCAACTGGCAACATAGATGTCCGAACATTCCAGTTCTAAATATTTCTTAGAAGAAAAATTTGCACAAGCTCTGTTTTGTTAACTTCACCAACTTTTATGTTTTTGTTATACCATTCTACCTGATAATGTTCTTACTTTTCATGCTGTACACTTAGCATGAGTGCTTACTTTTGCTTATGGCTTTTGCTATCATAGAACACTGATGTTATTATATTATATTAGTGCTTGTTGTGCATTTAGAACCACAAAACTTTTGCAATAACTATAGTCACAGCCAAGATAACATGGACCACTCTTGGATATTACAAGGGAGCAACACATCTCCATTAATTCTACACCAACATAACATATCTTCTCTGAAAGACGTAAAAAAAGCAAAATTTTAATGTCTTTGAAAATCATAATTTGAACCAGATAAGTCTGTTAAAAAACTGTTTACGCAGGATTTTGCATGCTTTACCGGTACTTTGCATTTGCAATTATTACAACATAATAAATTAATGAACAGAACATTTAAACAAATAACGGATGGGTTCTAACTAATACAATAATATCAATTTTATACCAGAACCAGTTGGTCCATATGCAAAAACAGATACATTGTGCAAGTCATCGATAAAATGAGAAAGATTAGGTTGCACAATTGTTCCAAACACTTCTTCCTGGGTAGAATCTTCCCCGAAGACTTGCTCAAAATTGAACTTCAATGTTTTTTGGGTGTTTCTTAAGTTGATCATCTGAAAATTACAGGGTTGATCGGTTTAAACTGCCCGGTTAAAACGAGGCAGTTTTGACCACCTATTACTGGTCAAAACCCCTTTAGTGTATGAATCAAGTTGCTTTTCATTTGAATTAAAAATATTACCCTCCATGTTTAGTAATGATGTTCAACTATTTTAGTTAGGAAGGGTTAAGGTAAGGGTCGGAGTTAGGAATAAAATCAGGGTTTTGATCTTTGCCCAGGAATAAACTTTTTTTCCAAAATACAAGTTTTTGTTTTACATAGCTTAAATTTTCTCAAATTAGGGCAGAATTCTTTATCTGGCAACACTATTGAGGCTATTATTACACTATATGTTGTAAATATAGCCACAGCCTTTAAATAACATTTCTGGCCTCTCATTATTTGGCATAATCTATCAGAGAATCTTCAAATGTTTGCTCTGTAACTTTATTTCAGAATTTATTTTTGTTGCATAATTAATATACATACTACAAAAATAATAAAACAACAGTATATTACATATTTACAATAGTTCAACATTCAAACGTTTTCGACTTAACTTAAGTCCTCATCAGGAATCTGTAAATATTTATAAACTACAATAAATTTCACTTCTTGACAGTGACTAGAATGTTTTCTAAAAGCATCAAGAATGTTCTACTTTTGTAAATTGGTAGCGGGTAGCGCATGCTACTTTGGTCTAAGTAGCGCGCTACTTTAAAAGTAGCGGGTGTCCACCTCTGGTCATGAGTTACCAAGGGGGGGGGGGACTTGTATACCAGCTCCAAAACATTTTCAGTGACAAAAAGTATTACAAAATTTATAGCCTATCCTATTAGCAGGCTATTAAAAATGTTTTATTTGGACCAAAATAAAATTTTGGACAAAGCAATTGTCCTCTCTTCATCTATGATTTTTAACTGCATCATGACAAAAGAGGTATATAACAAGCAGGATAGAATAAATGTATTGGCTAGTCTGCGGCATAGCATTTAAGCTGAAATACATTGCCCCTTTAACAATATTACAAACCTTATATTATGCTTTGTTTCAATCCAAGATCCAATACTCGATTTTAAATTGGGGAAGAGCAAACTCTACATTGCTTGCTCCACTACAAGTGTTACAAAACAAGTTCATTTGATCCTGCTTATTTTGCCGAGGTCAACAAATACAACTGTTTTTTATCACCAATTTAATGTGCTCAGAATTGATGATATTATTAAATTAGAGACTGCAAAATTTATGTACAAAATGCTGCCTCGGGTCTTTGCTGGCTGCTTTATTTTTGTAAACGAAATTCACCATCATAAAACCCGTCAGAACCAAAAGAATGATTTATATTTGCCTTCTACAACGTCAAACTCTGGTAAGAAGATGTTATGTTTTAATGGAGTGAAAATATGGAATCAAGTACCAAAAGAAATAAAAAAAACGTCTTATAATGTTTTTAAATTTAAATATAAATGTTTATTAAAGAATTTGTACAATGATCACTCCTGAAACGTATCATCCGCTTATTTCTCTACACAGTTTTTTTTTTATGTTGCCCTGTGTTATTCCATTGTTATTGTATTATGTAAAGTGCTGGTATTGTGCTATATATTATATATGTGTAAATGTTCTTAATTTTGGGTCTTTTGTTTAAATGTTTGGGTGGCAGCTGACTTTGGTGACCTTTTGGTCTTTTGCTGCCATCCTTGTTGTGCGAATTATTTGTGTTTATTGTGTTTTTGCTTTTTGTGTCTTTCTTTTTCGCCAACAAAACAAAAAATAAACTAAACTTACTATAGATTTTGTGTAAACACCACACAACCAACAAACTATCAAACAACTAACCTCTACAGAAGTACTGGAGGAAGTTTTAACACACGATTCTTCTGGATCTTCATTGGCATTGTGAAATACTGGACGGAATCGAACATAAACATTGAAATGTGCCATTTTATTTGACAAAAGAAACTTGTGCAGCAGTAGGCTTATAATGTCTGTAGCTACTAATTTATTGTCTGAAATAAATTTCGTAAATATTTTGACAAAACAATGGATTAAATTGCTTTGAAATTATGGTGAAAACTTGCCTTGGGGTTTCCTGGCTACTCACACATGATAAACCTATCGTTATCAGCATCAGTCATCACCTTGCATTCCCATTTTGCAACCAAAGCTAAACAAAAAACACATATTTTAATTTGACGTCAAAATCCTTTCAAAATTAGTTATGATAAGTTTGTGGCGTCACAACCATTCTACCATCACAACCGTATCAACCAACATAACGGTCACAACCGTTCTAATTTCTCTCGTTTTGCTGTTCGTTTCTCCAAGTCTCTCCTTTCAAAGGGCGAGTGTGGACAGTTTTATTTTCTGTTACCTTTTTTCTATTTGAAACAGCTTAGATGAAAAAATAAAAGATTTTTAAGTCACTTGCTAGGAAGGAAAACGCGTTTGGCATGATATTGGATTGCTACAGAATCATTACAAAATTTGAGCCCAAAATAACAATTTTGACAATTTAAATACACCTGTCACTCTTCCACAGACATAAAGCAAAAAAATTTAATTTTAATTTTTACAAAAATCAAACACTTCGCATTGAAATAAAACAAGAAAGGAAAAGCAGTTTTGTCGATTTAAGTAGTGATCCAAACTTGTCTGGCAGCCCTCCTTAAACACTCTGGCGGCATAGATATGCTAGCAGTAGCACCATAGATTCAATTCAATTCAATTCAATTCAATTTATTTTTTCTTTGTCGGAAAACAACAGCAATGATAAAGTTACAAATAGTGAACGGGAACAAAACCAACAAAAGGAAAAGGTGGCAAAACTACAAAAGTTTAAAACGTGCATGCGATGCAAATTTAAAGGTTACGTACACGAAAGTAAATTAAGCACGGCCACCAAACCTAACAGTTTAAAGTAGATGAATTAGTTGGAAGAACCAGTTGGCTCCACATACCTAAAGCAACTGGAGGTGTGCCAGTTGATGAAACCATGCGGGGACGACTGAACCTTACAACCAATATAAAAAAGAAAAATCAACAACACGAGCATTCAAGAATAAACAATGAACATACGGCATATTATTACATATTAAACATATTACATATTATTTACATATCAAACATATTACATATACAAAATACTATGTACAGTACATCGTTTTAAGTAAAATGGAGTGTTCGCAGCAACGACAGTGGTGTGATATTGAATAGGAATTGATAACTGATGGGTACAGGAATTTAGATTAATTAACTTATTATTTGAGCATGATATTACACTGATGATCATGAATGATGAAAAATGTAGTGAAGATGATAATTATGAAAATGGTCTAGATGGGATGCGGGTGACTTCGGTATCGGAGCGGGATGGAGTTTCTTGAAATGCCGTGAATTTCCAACCAAACTTCTGGAGAGTGATAGGCCTACAGCTTCATTGTTGAAGTACTCTTGTCAAATAAATCTACACAACAAAGTAACAGAGAGTTATAAGGTTCTGTGAACAAGTATATTATACGTGGTTCGGCTAATTAAAGGCGTATTGCATTGGTAACATATTAGCATCTAATTGCAGCCTATTGAAACTGAACAGTTTAAGGTGGTGATGGCAGATGTACGACATTGACAGTTGTAATAAGCTCAGATACTAGGTGTCAAACAGTACGGTAGTACTTGAAAGATTACATGTACAAAAGTGGTATCTATTACACAATGGACGTATGCTAATCGGTTTGAGTTTTTGTTTGCAGATGGGTTTTCAGCTTGCTGCTGAATAATGAAAAGGTTTCGATTTCAGTAATGTGTTTAGGGAGATCGTTCCAGACTTTAACTCCACTAAATTGGATAGATTGTTGGGTTAACTTTTTCGAGTAATAGGGGAGAAAAAATCGATTGCTACTTCTAGTTGATATGTGATGCAAGTTGCTATTAAGTTGAAATAGTGAGTTAAAGTTTTTAGGCAGTTGATTATGTTTTAGTTTAAACATGAATTTGCCACTTTCGATGGTATAAAGGTTATCAATTGTGAAAAAACTGTCGACATTGTATTGTGGTTCATGCTTAGTGATCATTTTTATGAATTTGTTGCAAATTTTTTGCAGTTTGTTTACAATGGTAACATGACCATGCTTCCAAGCACTAATGCAATATCTTAGATTGCTTTCAATGAGAGAATGATAGAGAGAAATCAAATTCGCAGTGTTTAAGTAAGGTTTAATCTTGCAGATTATTCCGAAATTTCGTCGCAGTTTTTGTAGCAAGTGAATCATATGAGATTTCCATGACAAATTTTCATTCAGTAAAATGCCTAGGAAACTAACAGTGTTAAGACGTTCAATGGGTTGATTGTACACAGATAATGTATGGGTGAAGTTAAAACACTTTGTATTATTATTATTGTTGAATAAAATGTGCTTAGTTTTATTTACATTTAACGACAGCCTATTTGCTGCTAGCCAGTCTGTTACATTTAACATTTCCATATTGGCCAGTTCATAAAGCTCGGGGATACTGTTACCACATAAAAACAAATTGGAGTCATCAGCAAACATTACAGATTCAGAGTGTTGTAAGCTGTTACAGAAATCCTTTATATATATCAAAAACAGTAAAGGTCCTAGAATTGAACCCTGGGGGACCCCGAAACATATTTTGCGTTTAGTAGACATTGATTGAGATATTTCTACTACTTGAAATCGGTTTAGTAGGTAACTACTGAGCCAGTCATGGGCTGCCCCCCTGATACCATAATAGTAAAGCTTGTTTAACAAAATTTTGTGATCAATTGTGTCAAATGCTTTAGACAGGTCTAAAAATATACCAAGGGTGGTTTCTTTTTTTTCAAATGCATTTGAAATTTTACTGACAAGATGCAAAACTGCGAGGTTAGTTGAATGATTTTGTCTGAACCCAAATTGTTGGGGGTAGAAAAAGTTATGGTTTTCAAGAAAATTATACACTCTGTTGTACATTATTTTTTCAAGTATTTTAGAAAAGGAAGATAATAGACTGATGGGGCGGTAATTACTACAGACTTCAGTTTTGCCTTTTTTGAATATGGGTATTATTTTAGATGTTTTAAATGCCGTTATAAATTCACCGTTAGTTAAGGATAAATTGAAGATGTGGGTCAGTGCTATAATTATGTTTTGTGGTACAACTTTTAATATCTTTGTTGGTATTTCATCTATTCCACAACTAAGTTTGGATTGAAAAGAAGAAAGAATTTGTTTGACTTCATCAGCAGAAGTGGGGCTTACATTATAACATTATATATTATATCTTACTCATATATATCTTACATATATTATATCTTAGATATCTTACATTATAAAAGATATCTATATAAAGAATATATAAAGATATAATATAAAGATATCTAAAAGATATCTATATATAAGATATCTATGGTAGCACCATAGATGGTACATGGTAGCACAGACGCACAGTGCTTTCACTTTTAAGGATTTAGTTTCAAATTGGAACTTTTAGCCCCTTTTAGGAACAAATCTAGGCTAGAGATTTTGATGATCTAGGAATTTTTTGGGGATTTTTTGCAAATTGTATTGTATAATTTGCTAACCAGTAAATTCTGTTTTTTTCTTCAATTTATGTGATATTTAGTTGATTTTTGAAGTCATGTCACCGTCACTTGTTTCCGTGTGGTCAGTGGCCTGTTTGTTTCCTTTTTCGCCACTACACCAGTACCGGTACACCAGATAGATACCATATGATTTGCTTTTAGACCAGTGGCCCAGGGTTAACCAGCAGCACCACTATACCAGGCAAAAAAAAACAGGTTGAAAAAAAGAACAGGTTTTGATTTAATTGTGCTAGCCAACTTGTTTCTGTTTTTTTGAAATTTTAAAGAGTAACTGATACTGCTTAGCCTATTTAAAACCTGGAGGCAGTGTTTCTGCATGAGTTTATTTAACTTACCTTTCACCTTGGCTAATACCCAACTGTCACTGATACAGTCAACAGTACCGTACCTACCAACTCAGCGGAAAAAGTTGTCTCATCGCAAGTGAACCTTAATGCCACAAAGTGCACCAATGTTGTGAGGCAAGGAACTGGTTTAATTTTTGCTAAGAAACTGATATGTACGTTAATAAAGACAAAATTCAGCATCATACCGGTACCGGATGAAACTATGGATGTTTCATCCACAAAACAACTGGGCATTGTTGTAGTCTTGCGATGTCGAAGCTATGTGTGTTAAAACCCAGTTCCTTGACATTGTAGATTAAGTTAATAATGTCACAGCAGAAGGCATATATTATATAGTGCAATCAAGCAGTCACTGAATGACAAAGACATACCAATGTGCAACATTGTCGGATACTCATCTGACACTACTAATGTAGGCCGAATGTTTGGTAGCAACAACTGTGTAGTTGCCTTGTTAAAGAAAGACTATCCTGATGTTGTGACAGATTGATTGATTGAATGTTTATCCTCGGACTGGGAAAGCTTCTTGGAGAGCTTAATCCTGGCAGTTTCACATACTTGTAGAGGCTTTGAATCACTGACGTAGGCCCGGTCACCGAGATTGACAGAGTGAAGTTTCCGATTGTTGAAGTCTTGTTGCCGGGGAACTATTCCATCCATTAGATGCCGCTGAATGGAGAACAGTCCTTAACGTGCGTTGCTCAAGCGCACACCCGGAGAGTCGAACCAGCGCCGCTTGATCTTGAAGCTTCTTCGTTCCAGAAGTGACGCGCTAACCAATTGAGCTATCGGGGCTATCAGTGAAGTGTAGCTGTCATTATAATACATTTGTGTGCAATGTGCATCATAATATGCATGCCAAATTGAAAATGGTATTGAAAGGATTGAATGAAAGGAAGTATGGTGGGCTACATTTCATTCGAAATCCAATATAACGCGCTGATTATGTTTAGGGATTTTTCATGCCATCTAGGGATTTTTTGTCATAGCTTTAGGGATATTCTGGTTTTCATTTGTGAGAGCTCTGCTCTAGCAGCTAGGTTCGAGTCTCTACTGCTGGACGCTGGCAATGTTCGGTTTTTGTGTCAAAAACTAAGTAATTTATTAATAGAAACTCTTAAGCTGGTTTAATTAAATTGATTTATATCGAGACAACACACACTAACCTAGAGAAAACTTTAAAAAACAACATAATTTAAAACAAGAAATTTTAGGACAAACTTTGAACCGCTTTGACAATGTGCAGCAAGCAAGATGTTACGGTAAACAATACAACATGCAAAACAATTAAGCCTTATGGCTTACTAATCGTTGTTTGATAAATTTTGTACTGTAGTTCAATTGCTTCACTGGATAATAATTTTAATTCCCTCATCCCGATTCTTTCAAAGCTGAGGCTGGCGATTCAATTGCTTGTTAGCTACATATGGCAACCGCAGGCTTGGGTTCTTGTTATTATAATTTCGCTTCAAGTTCTTGATCGATTTCAAAAATCTTGGTATTAAACAGTTCATAATCAAATCATCTTCTTCGTTTCATTAAACTTAGTTTATCTCCTTGGTCTTTACACTTTTGATTTTTTGCTGCCATCCTTGTTGTGCGAATTATTTGTGTTTTTGTATATTGTTGTTGTTTTTTTTTCTTTTATTTTTGCCAACAAAATAAATTGAACTGAACT
Source organism: Aplidium turbinatum (assembly GCF_918807975.1). Taxonomy (NCBI): domain Eukaryota; kingdom Metazoa; phylum Chordata; class Ascidiacea; order Aplousobranchia; family Polyclinidae; genus Aplidium; species Aplidium turbinatum. Next base: position 14,597,083 of record NC_137480.1, on the reverse strand, counting down.
CTCCAGGTCTTAATTTATCATGAATCCAGTTTTTGGAACTGGAGAGTGAAAACTTTGCTGCTTAACGTTGAAAAGCGCGAGAAAATTTGAATGGTATTTGACTAACTTAACTAACTGAAAAAGCTAAAAAAGTCACTTCAGACTTTAGATTTCAGTAATGCAGTGCAGCATAGCATTCTTATTAGTTTTTGGTTTGGGACTGTTAGTCTTTAGTTCTGGTGCTTTCCGTTCAATGTTCTAGTTTTTGGGTTCTGTTATACTTGCTGTGTTACACCTTCGTTCCCATACCTGGATTTAGAAAAAATGTAATACTGAAAATCATCATGTCCTGATCAGGGTGCAGCTTATTTCGTCCCCTAAACACTTCGTACCCTGAAAATATCGAGAAAAAAATGCAACAGAGCCGAAGTCACTGATTGGAGTTGCCACAAACATTTTAAAATTTCTCTTGATCTTTTCAGGGGATGAAATAGGTTGCAGGCCTCAAAATTTGATTTTGTCGACAGCGGACAAATGTGTCCGGTCTGAGCAGCTATCTCGGCAGACAAATTAAGTCTCACGGCGGACACTCCAGTTTTAACGTCGATCGTCATGTTTATGTATATAATTACTTTATCTTGTTCTATCTACGGTTTAGAAGACTTTTAAAATTTCAGCGAAGTCACTCTGAAAGGCTTTCATCAGACCAACGACCTGCGCTTGAAGTGTCAAACGTTTCACTAGACTTTTTTCCTTAAGTTTGTTTTAGTGTGTCATGTGAGCGAAAGTGATGAAGAGCAAGTAGGTTCATTGTCCTCATTCTCACTCATAGAATTTTCGGCTCTCCTGCTGAATCGTCCGCCTTGGTCATTGACGTCACATAAAAAGGTGCAACTACTTCTGGGAAGCAGGAAGAGGGTGAAAAACTGTGGAATAAGTGATGAAGCAGAATGGATATAGATTTTTAAAACTTTCATAGTGCCTCCACCAAATGTGCTGCAGTTTTCTCATTTCTGATTGGATTTTAACAATGTTATTATCGTTGGAAAGCAAGATACTGCATCTACCCGATTATTGGTTGCAAGTTCAGGTTCCCTAGGGCTAGGCCTTTTTTTACTGTGATTGCCTACCAAAACTTAGCCTACTCCTAATCTAATTTTGTAACCAACCTTGCTTTATCAATATTACTCTGAGATCAAAGGCAGTCATTGTGATGTAAGACTTGAACTAAATTGCAGTTGTAGATTTGTAGAAGTAGGTGCTCCCATCCATTCTTAGCGAAGATTTCACCTTTGTTACGCTGATTCAATGTCATCAATCGTTGAAGCAATGTAAAATTCAAAAGCTTTTCTGCTTAAATGGAAGCTAAAGGACACAGTATTAGCATTTTCTAGATGTGTGCTAAAATGCGCTGGAAATTATATACTCGCAACAATTGTTCGTGCTATGCAATGACTTCAGAGTTAGAAATGTTTAAGTCAAGGATTCAGCGTATTTCATTGCCAGAACACATCATACTCTGATTCCAGGGTACAAATGGGGGTACAAAGTTCAGAGGATGAAATAGGTTGCATCCTCCTGATCACATTCCTGAAATTGCCTCGCTCAAGCGCACACCCTGAAAATCAAACCAGCTTTGTTTAATTTTGCTTGTAAAGATTTTCAAATGATTTAAAAAAAAATCTATATCTTAAATGTATATCTAAAAACTTTTGTCACAGCTTTTGCCTACAGTAAAATTGGAAGTAGAGTTCTGAATTCTATCAAATCAAAATTATGAAGCCACTTTATTACTTCCCTTTGTCTGCCACTATAACTCATTGACAAGTCTAGCCTCGATTTTTGTTGTTGAACGTTTCTAACTATCAGCAGAGAGTGTTGGGTTATTATTTAAGAAGCCTTTTTATCTTGTTATAATTGAAACCTGTTATCACTTACTGACTGGCAAACTACTACATTCACTGTGATTAACTACTAACTACCATAATTGCTGTTTAAGACTGCTTCGCTTGTTGACACTGACCCAAGACTAAATCGTAACTTACGAAGGTGAACCCCAGTGATAAAATTCAGAGATCTCTGGACTTATTTTACAGGTTTTATTTTACAGTGATAAAATCAGCGAAAAAGGTCCAAACTACAGGTCCTCAACTTTTTTATCTTTTATAATTCTAGTCCAACCAATTTTCATGCTTAGATATTACACTACAAGCAGCCCAACACATCTCTCTTTTTTCGTTGATTCAAATGTAGCAGATGTTTTGTCAATGCAGTTTCATGTTCTATTTTCTAGTTTGATTATCAAAGTGAAAAATAGTACTTGCTGAAATATAGCAGGGTCTGGAAGGTAGAGGCAACCAATCGCAAATGTTAAAGCGTGCTTAATACCAAGATGATTTACTAAATACATGATTAAAAAAGCAATACTAACTAGGCCCTGTGCAATTATACACACCATTTTTTTTTTCGATTACTAAGAGGACAAAGCAAAAAAAAGTCACAAAAATTGTGTTTTAGAAGCAGAGCCGCTAACTTTCCTGGCCCATGGAAAAGGTACCTGATCCGAGTTCATAAGTAATCTCTGGCACCACTACTGCTCAGAACTCTGGTTGCTTTAATCTAATTAAAATAATACATACTAGTTTAAGCCTAACATAAACTAACAAAGCATTTATTAATTGGTTAGCCAACTTTCATTATGGATATTTTTATACAGATTTCTCAAAACATTTTAATGGAAACTGTAGTTGTTGTAGCTGTAAGTGTGCTAGGCATTCTTTTTATTGCTTCTTTTGGAAGCTTAATTTACTTATGTTGTCGACGATATCTTGCAAAGCATCAGCCATTACTTGATGCGGAAGATCTCACATTAAGCCAAACTGTTTTAGCATTTGATGACAATGCTGTGGATGACACTTCAAGTTCTCTGGAATTGAGTTGTGCCATTGCGTGTGATGATGGAACTATACAACAGCTACTGGAAACAGAAGAGTGGGCAAACAATGTACATGGAGTCATTCCACATTGCATTGCAATTTTGAAAATGTGTCGGGAAGTAACTGAGAAACTTGTCGCCGTTGCAATGGAAAACAACCATCAAAATATTTATCCTTCTAAACGATCTGAAATAATGATTGTTGCAAAGTGCATTTCTCCTCGCGTTGATGATGTGATGCGGGCGATCTCTCCTCCGATCAATTCTAAAGTATTAGAAGCTTCTTCTGTTGCTTTAATTTATTCTGTTCAACACCTTGCTTTGCTTTTGCGCAATTCATGGCAGTCCCACATTTCACTGGACTGGATTGATGCAGCAATGGATAGCATGACTCAGCATTTGATGATTCTTCGTAATGTGAATTCTCAAGAAAAAGGAAATGATCTTAAATTTGAAAGTGATATGATGAAAAAAAAATTCACTGATGGAGACACTGATAGCAGTTCTCAGGGATCAACCAGTCAAAGTTCAAAGCTGTAAGTTAGATTGTAATGCATCTTTTCATGCATCATCATTCATCACTTGTAGCCTACATGTACAAGAGTCATCCATTATAAATATATGGATCATAAAATGCTATCAAGCTTTGTGCATGTGAATAAGTATGTTTCCTAAGCTTGCTTGTCTTAATTTGCGTATAGCTATACCTGTTTAGCTATGCCAAGCAGTAGTTTTCGGGTATGCAGGGCAAATTGATTTCTTTTGCGTTCTTAGTCAGGCTGAGTGCTATAAATCAGCATGTATCTTAGTGTTGTCTGTGAATTACTTCATTTGCTACATGTTGCTGAATAGAGAGCTGTCCTTGAAATTTTTGATTTAAAGTGCACATCCTGAGAGTTGAACCAGTATGTCTTGAATATTTTGTTTGCAATGTTAAAGCACTTGATCTGGCTCCAGTACAAATGAGATTTAGATGGCATGGGAGATTTCTGCTAATAGACAGCATATTTCTCAATCATCCATATGTAGCCTACAGCTTCCCAGATGGCAAATCTACCCTTTTCTACATGGATTCAACGTTTGCGTAAAGGGTTGATTTGCTGTCTAAGTTATTAAGGCTGCTATCTCGGAAAAAGTAAATTCAACATGAAAATTTTGTTACTGTTATCATCCCCGTAGAGCCATTTTTTGTATTTGTAGCACCGGCCATATACCATCCCATTCATAACTGGAGAGTCTGTCTGCTTTAGAGTTTACAATCAAACATAATGCTTTGTTGCAATTTATATTTACCTTGGCAGCAGTTTGCCATCCAAGTGGCTATTGTTTTTTGAATCCAAGTATAGTTTATATATATATATATATATATAGATTCTATTTGAATAAGACCTTCTGATGATCCGTTAGGTGAAACAATTTGTAAAGGCTTTAGATAGTAATAACTATATTTGATTTAATTCGCTCTGCTTTGCCTTTTTGCTTGGCATTGAGCACTTTTTGTGGTATTAATAGTTTTCATAGTTTATATATATATGTCATGTTTGCTGTTACCTTTATTTTATCCACTGTTCATAATACAACAAAGAGCAATGATTTTCTTCATCTGATAAAACCTTTGACAAACTTATACTGTATTACATAGAATTATTTTTGTTTGCTGGATATTGGTTGCATGACCTGGTGGAGAAGGTGTCTGCGCTTTGCTTGAAAGATTTTTGGTTAGAATCGTATCAAAAGCATGGGGCTGCATCTTGGCAAAACATTTATGGACATGCTTCAAAGTAAACACTGTTTATATCATGAAACTTTGGTGCTTCAGATGACTGCAATTTGCATAAATTTAATAAAGTAGCTAATTGTTTTAACAAAAATGGCAATTGTCGTCCAAATTGATAAAAAAACACTGAACCCTTGTGGGTTGAATGAATTACATTCCAAGCGAAAAAGGCGGTTTAACTCTGAAATTAAAAATCATATTATACCGTACGTGAATCGTGTTCTGCAAATGTTTTCATTGATTGTTTTTTTCTTGCCTGAGCTCTTCAAATTTCATATGATGTCATTTTTTTGCTTATTTACCCGCTTCGCGTCACGTGATGTTTGTATAGCTCCTGTATTGCTATATTTTGTGCTCTTGATACGTTCAGTGTTGTGTGGTATCATAAATATGTAACCTGTGACGATCTGTTTTAAGCATGCGTTGATTACTGAGCAATCAATATCTAATGTGCTGAATCAGCTTTTGGATTATTTTTTAAAAAAAGGTTTAGTTTTAAATCGAATTTATTTATTTTGGTTTTATGCAATTTTGGTTTGATTTTTGAAACTTCGGCGCAGTACTGTATAGCAGCTTTATTCAATTTATTTTGAACTTTTTTACTCATTTTATTGAACGACTTTGACCTACTTGTATTGATCATAATCGCTAGCTACCATTCTGTCGTGTGGTTTATTTACACGTGCAATTCGTTCATATATTTTTACGTATTACACGTTCAAAAGTAATTTTAATATATTCATAGATCAATGTTGTGTAACATACATTTTACCAATCAGTGCTACCCGTTATATATCTCTTTGTTTGCATTTTTTTCACATAAAATGGCTGTCCTTTGTGCAATTCATTTCATATATTTTTATTATCTGCACCTATTGCTCTGTCAGTTACGATCATTTTAATCGCATTTTATGAATATTTTACAACGTGTTATTGTTTTTTCTACTTTTCATTTACACCTAGCCAGTTCGTTTCATCTTCTGGCCTATTGCCGGTAGTTGTCATATTTTCACTTGATTGGTTCAGTATTTTTTAGTCTTACGCAGCGGACTTATACTTAGTCAAGAAAGTCTTAACAGAAGTCAATTAAATAGATTTTTACTTCACAAATGTAGAATAGATACAAACGACATGTTTTAGTTTCATGCTGCCGGTCGTATTTACATTTGTGAAGTAAACAACGATCATGCTGCTAAAAGCAGAACTCAATCTATTGCAAAGAGATTTTTGTACCGTTTAAAACTTAATTCCACTGCATTTTACTCCGCCACTTTTGATTGTCCAATATTCATCCACCACTATCACTGACTTTTGCCTCATGTTTGACTTTGAGACATACAGATTCAGTTACCATCAGAACGTTCGTTTTTAAGGTCGCGTTTACTTTCAATACGCGATAGAACATAAATCATATTTGTCATAGAAAGCCACAGAAATGTGTGACTTTAGTCAAGCGCAAACCTCCAGTCACTCCACTACGAGGAGAAGATAATTATAGAGGACCCCTTTTCGTGTATTCTACGCAACATGCAGGCGCAGAGGAGATCCAGCTTATACATGTATTCTGATAAACTCTCAGTTCTTCAGCAGCGCTATTCTTGGCGACGGTGAGTCTTTTGCGTCGGACTGAAAAACTTTATTTTGGAACCTAATCCTGACAGTTTTGCATACGTGCAGAAGGATTGAGCTACTGACGCAGGTCTGGTAACCGAGATTGACAGAGAGGTTTTCGCTTGAAGTTTTGTGGTATGTGAATCATTCAGTTTATTAGGTTAAAGGATAGGCTAAATAAATAGGAAAATTAGGCAAAATAGAGTGACCCAACAAATGAAAAGTAACCTAAAGACACAAAAAGTGACTTCTGGTAATTTTATAACTTTTTTAAATATTGACCCAACAACCATGAAATTTTGGTTCCACATTTCTTTTGTTAATTGGTAGTCTACGACTAAAAAAAAAAGTAACTTTAGTGACAAAAAATCGCCCTAGATTACTGAAGGAAAAACGACACAAGTGACAGTTTTTAAGGAACAAACATGCTGGATCAAGATAGCACATCATCGATTGTGACATAGGTCAGTGATTCTCAACGTGGTTCAGATGGACGACTGGTGGTCCACCTGGAATGTTTAGTGGCCCAAAAAGATTTTGAGTGTACAGAATGAACATGCAATGGCGAGTGGTTAGCGCGTTGGGCTCACAGTCGAAAGCCTGCATGTTCGACTCCAGTCACCCGCACTTGCTGTTGTTTCTCTGGGCAAGAAACTTAACGATAATTGCCTCTACGCAGTGATCGATTTCGAGTAATGGGTAGTACCAAATTTAAGTCATAAGTAAAGTAGACAACCGGAAACAGACATTGCCGTCGGCTGCAGCGTGGGTCAGGTGTACGTCGGAAGGCGTACACCGATGCATAGCGCTCAAGTCCGCTTTCCCGCAATGCAGGATAAAGATAAACAAACAAACAATCAATAGCAAAGAAATTATCACAGACTGAACAAGTTTGTCAAAAATTGGCTTTGAATTTTTGTGTCAGAAACATTAAACTAAGGCATCACTAGATTTGCAAGTTGCTGCATTGATTCTACAAAGCATGGGCATGATGTTTTGTTACAAAATATGTAAACTATATGTTCCCACCTATAAAGGCAGAGAGGCCCGTAGTCACGTGCCTCTCTTCCCAAAAATCCGTACAAGACATGTAGCCTAAATTTTCCGTGTTTTTTCAGAATTTTTTTACTCACTCAATCCTATCTTACCCGACAAGTGGCATTGAAAGCACATAGTTTTGGCAGTGGAAAACTGTCAACAAATAATTTTCTAAAATCCTTTAGTGGCCGTAAAAGAAAAAAAACATTTAAAACGTAGGCTTAAATTCAATTTCAAACTAAAAGTTATCACTCAGCTTAGACTCTAGAGAAATCTAATATTTATTTAATGAATTTGGTCAACTACAAGGTGTGCGTCTTGACAAAAAAGCACATTATTATTGGACTTAAGGAATAAAAGGATACACAAAAAGCAAACAAAACAAAGTTGAATTTGTCAAAATTATGTAGGGTTAAATCCCTAGACCTCTTGCTACAATTGCTTCTTTTCTACACAAAAACTTTTCATTGCTCCATCAGTGGCCGATCCATCGAAAGGAAGAAATGTATAAACTATCTATAGGTGTAACTTTGGATGAGCGATTGACATGGGATAGTCATATTATTAATCTTAGAAAGCAGCTTGCAAAGGTCTACGGCAGTGGTTCCCAACCGGGGTGCCGCGGCACCCTGGGGTGCCAATTGCAATGCTCAAGGGTGCCGCGAGATATTGCAATAGTGCGGCCCATTCTTTATTTTAACTTTAACCCATTAAGTGCGGAATTTATTTATTTGTAACCGAGTTTCAGTGCGTATTAAGTTTCGCGCCTCGTAGTTATTCCTGGCTCCTTTCTGGAGAGTTGCTTAGTGGGGAAGTCGCTGGGCTGGCGGTAAGCCTTCGTTTTCTCGCCCAAATCATTGGAAGAACAAATTTAGAAATATTTTCCCAGCTTGTCCACGGAAAATTATGCATGGGTGAGAAATCCACTTTTACTGGACTCTCATATTGTTTTGAATCTTAAAGAAAAAGAATTAATTGACATTCGTAACGATGGAAATTTTAAGCTTATGCACAAGCAGATGCCTCTCGACGAGTTCTGGATAAAAATTCAAAATGAATATCCTTGCGTTGGAAAGAAAGCTATTGTGATTTTGCAGGAGTTTTCCACGTCATACCTATGTGAGAGTGGATTTTCCGTATAAAGGAACATAAAAACTAAAAAAACAAAAATGACTGCTTATAATCGAAGAAATGCAAGTGGCTTTATCGAATAGTGCCCCCAAATATTAGGGGACTTTCTGCAAGAAATCAAGCCTAAATTTCACACTGACTTTTGAATAAATAGCCTACATTTAATTACGCGCGCTATACTGTAGAACTGATTCTGTGTTATTTCATACAGTTATTTGAAATACAGAAACCTCATAAAATTGATCCAGTTTTGCCAGGGTGCCGCAAACTATTTATCTCTTTGATAGGGTGCCGTAACGTCAAAAAGGTTGGGAACCACTGGTCTACGGCATAGCATTTAAGCTGAAATACATTGCCCCTTTAACAATATTACAAACTTTATATTATGCTTTGGTTCAATCTAAGATCCAATACTCGATTATAAATTGGGAAAGAGCAAACTCTACATTGCTTGCTCCACTACAAGTGTTACAAAACAAGTTCATTCGATCCTGCTTATTTTTGCCGAGGTCAACAAATACAACTGTTCTTTATCACCAATTTAATGTGCTCAGAATTGACGATATTATTAAATTAGAGACTGCAAAATTTATGTACAAATATGTGCACAAAATGCTGCCCCGGGCCTTTGCTGGCTGCTTTATTTTTGTAAACGAAATTCACCATCATAAAACCCGTCAGAACCAAAAGAATGATTTATATTTGCCTTCTACAACGTCAAACTCTGGCAAGAAGATGCTATGTTTTAATGGAGTGAAACTATGGAATCAAGTACCAAAAGAAATAAAAAAAAAACGTCTTATAATGTTTTTAAATTTAAATATAAATGTTTATTAAAGAATTTGTACAATGATCACTCCTGAAACGTATCATCCGCTTATTTCTCTACACAGTTTTTTTGATGTTGCCCTGTGTTATTCCATTGTTAATGTATTATGTAAAGTGCTGGTATTTTGCTATATATTATATATGTGTTAATGTTCTTAATTTTGGGTCTTTTGTTTAAATGTTTGGGTGGCAGCTGACTTTGGTGACCTTTTGGTCTTTTGCTGCCATCCTTGTTGTGCGAATTATTTGTGTTTTTGCTTTTTGTGTCTTTCTTTTCGCCAACAAAACAAAAAATAAACTGAATTGAACTGCTTATTCAATCTTGTAAGTTTTAATTCTTTCAAATATCTGTTGCCTTCCCCCAAATTTTTCTTCATCCGTCACTACTCCCACTCAGCTTGAGCTTGTAGTTGTTTAAATCGGGCAAGTAGTTTGGTTGAGTCTAGTCTGCAAATTAAAAGATATTGCTTAAGTGGCAGAGAACTGACGCTAAAGGTCACTGATTTATGCGCAATAGCCTACAGTTTCCACAAATGGCCTTCTTAGGGTGTCAGCAAAACGAAGTGGTCCATGGAAATTTTTTCTTAAAAAAATGGCCCATGGGACAAAAATGGATGAGAACCATTCATTTGAAAATCACTTGCTCGAGGTCTTTTTAGATTGCTGGACCATAGGCACATCATCATAGGCGTAGCCAGGGGGGGGCGAACGGGGCCATGGCCCCCCCCCCCCAAATTTTCAAAGTTTGGATTCCGAAGTTGAACCCTTTGTTGAAAATATAATATAATTTGTATAAATTTATATTGTTTTCCAAGACATTTGGCTATTATCTATTAACACCCCCCAGGACTTGTTTTAGACACACAGAAAGACACCAATAAATTTTGCAAATCGTACATCGCGCAAAGTTTACGCGATTTACGCTTCTTTTAACTAATCTGTGGAAGCAATTTCAGAATCGCTTACTCTGTAGGGTTTTTGTGTAGCTGAGTTTTTTGTGTTCTCTAATTTTAGCCGCAGTTTTTGCCCGTTTGTGTGTAGATAAGAGCTACCTTTAATAAGTTAATAGCTGTTTATCTGCTAATAAGTTTCATACAAATATTACCCTGAAAGTGTTTCCAGAAAGCGTTATAATCCATTATTTAAGTGTAATTTTGCAAAAATTTTCCGGGGGAGCATGCCCCCGGACCCCCCTAGAATACGCGTGCCTTCGGCACGCTCTAACCCCCACCAGCTTTATTGCTTCCCTTGCTTAACCAACCAGGATGCGCCACTCAGGGCCGGATTTAGACCATGAGAGGCCCTAGGCTATTGCATTTGTGAGGCCCCTCTCTATTTTTAAGCTCAGAATTTCTCTCTAAACAATATCACATGTTATTGCTTAATGTTAAAAATATGAGTGCATTAAACTCTTCCTTTTTTCATTGTCCACATGCATGGGTGCAAGTTTTTAATTAATACAATAAAATTTTAGTTTAGGCAGCTTTGCTTTTAATTTTCATTTCTTTGATCAAACAACCGTTGTAATAATTGTAAAGTTTGTTTACGAGGACATAAAAAATAGTTACAGCCATCAAATAGAGTAAGACTAGGCTACCAATTTTTTTCTAGCTTTCGTCAAAGCAAAATCATGCAAAAGTTCATCAAAATTTATCTGTTTAAGTTTGTCACTCTCAATGCACAGAATGCTCAGTGCGGACAACCTTTCTTGAGACATTGTCGATCTCAGTTTAGTTTTGTGTGACGTGGTGAAGACATTGGTTTCACTTCTAGTGCTTGTTAGCTCTGGTCGAAGTTACTTGTAGGGAAGGCCACGTAGAGGCTGTCTTCATCTTCCGCTTAAGAACTGGTATTGGCAGGTGTAAAACCTTGATGAGACACTGGGGGTATTCCATGGGGAGCACAAGTTGCAAATGCGGACAGGAGCAAACGATGCAACATCTACTCGAATGCCCTGACCTAAAAGCAAGGTGCTCTGCACAGGATTTGGCCGAGTTCAACGATAGAGCAAGAGCCTGCGTGATGCTCTGGGCTACGGCCGTGTGACACACGATGAAGAAGAAGTTTAGTTTTGATGGTTTTGAGCCTTGAGAAAGATCTCTGTCCTGAGCAGTTAGTGACCATTAAGCTTAGAAACAGTCTTAATATTGCTTCCACATTAGGAAAGGCAGTGTTAATCTTTTCCTTGCACATAATTTCATAAAGATCTCCATGAGACAAGGAAATAAATTGCTCTTCTGTACCGGTAAGCCCTTGGTTTTGTGTTTGTCTCACGTACAAATGAAAATGTAGAAGTTCATCAGCAAGTTTCGAGTCAACATCTTCCGGATACGCTTCCTTTAAAAGTTCTACGCCTCGTACAATTTCTACCTTAGTTGCTTTCAGATTAGCAAGAAAGAGGAACATTTCTGAAATGTCACTGTACACATTAGCTCTTCTTCTTAAATTGGTTTAAAGTGCGTCGAGCATACGGATAAAGGAATTTATTTTAAACTTTTCTTTTGAAGAGAGTTCACTTAAAGCAGTGTTTCCCAAACTTTTTTTTAATAGCGCCCCCCTGGACAACGAACAGAGTATCAAACGCCCCCTTCGACAAAAAAAGTAAAATCAAAGTTATTTTCCATTCATCACAATTTAGAGTCCAACTTAAATGAGACGGATGAGGTGGGTGCAATGTCATCAGCCTCTTGATGTCGGGTTTCAGTTTGGATAGGAACAATCTTAAATCTCCCAGTCTAACTATGTCAAGACGGTTTCTTTTGTTATCCAGACGCGTTGTCACGGCACAGAAAGCACGCTCCACCAAGTATGAGCTGGGAAGGGCTGTGATAAAAGCTCTGACCCGATTTCACACGTGACGTTCTGTAGCCAGAACAATTGATACGAGATATTGAACTTCAGTTTGAGTGTAAAATCGCTTTGCAATGTTATCAGTTCCTCCTCAAGAGTTCCATGTTCGGAAATATCACAGAATGGGTCGATTATCCAGTCTTGGATTTCTAACTGGCCTACATTCTGGAATCGAACTCCCATGCCTTTGTGTACTTCTTCAAGATGATTGTTGTAGCCTACGTCTCTACAGTACATCAACATCAGATATGCCTTTGTCACTGGTATCAAGTTGATGCAAGCTTGAGAATTGGAAAAATTCTCGTTTAGCTAAATTTCGCTGATACAACACGAGTTTATTTCGTTACCCTGAAGGGATAATTTTAATTCATTAAATTGGGAAAATAAGTCTGACAAGTAGGCAATGTCATTTCTCACAACTAGAACGTCATTCGCAAGGCCAGGGTCACAACTATTTAGATTTTAGAAATTCTACGACGGTTTCAAACAGGGAATAAAATCGTGCAAGGCAATTTCTCTTGGAAAGCCATCGTACTTCGGTGTGGAGTAGTAAGCGCTCAAAAGCTTCATCATTCTCATTGCACAATCGTTTGAATAAGCGTGTATTCAGAGCGTGCGCTTTAATTTTAATCACTGCTTTAATGACAGTCTTCAAAGATAAATTAAGACGAACGCTAGATCAAAATACTCTCGGACTGTAAGATCGGATTTGCGTAATCTCAGTGCTTCAAATTGTCATGCGTTATGCGTTACGTTATGACCTCAACTAACTTGTAAGGCACTGCGAAGCGACATTGCCAGCATAATCGCCACAATATCTGCCACAGAGCTCTTATAGTCACCGTCTTCTTTTGTATTTCTTTGAAGCGAAACATGACAAAAAATACTTTGCAATCCTCTTCTTGTAACTGCCCCGATTTACTCTCAACGCCCCCCAATCGCCCACTTTATAGCCAGCGCCCCCTTCATGGTCGCAAACGCCCCCAGGGGGGCGCTGGCGCCCACTTTGGGAACCACTGACTTAAAGCGTCAGGTGCATTTCTTTGTCTCCTAGCGACAGCTCTATAGTTAATATTCTGCAAGGTTGCTTTTGCTTGCTAATCAAACTCGTCAAACTCATCTGTAATTTCGCTTAGAAAGTCTACAAGTGAACTGTACAATTCGGCACAACTACTTAATAAAAATTCAGATTTCTGAAGAGCTTTGCTAACCCTGTGAAAACGACCTAGCAATCTGGACCAAAAATGCAACATAAACACAAATTCCATTTTTTTCATTTTTTGTAAAAGGTTGTTAGCATGAAGTCTGGTATCACCCTTCTCACTTACATTGGAGTGCAATTGACTGAGGGCATTGGTGATGGCACTGTAGCTTTCCAAAATAGCTTCCGTGGCTTTTGCATGTGCATCCCATTCCCACCTAGTATCTGACAAATGTTTTAGCATTTTTGATTGCGGTTGCAAAAATGATTTTAGAACTGCCCACCTCTTTGTGGAAGCTGAAAAAAAGGTGTAAATTTCATTGACTTTCAACTCTGGTGGGCTAAAGTTATCACTATCATGGAGAGCATTGCACGCTTGAGGCAAAATTTCTTATTCTTCTTGCAAATCATCTAAATCTTCTTCGTTAACAACAGAAGGAAAGTTGATGCTGCCACACTCAAAATAAAAAATAAAAAACTAGATTCTCCAAGAAAACCACTAGACCACTACATTATTTCAAACATCACTAGATCTAGTGGAAAGCCGCTAGGAGTGGCATCCCTGATGTCAACTACCGATATTGTTTTTTGCAGAGAAGACTGCGGTACTTTAGCGTAGAAGCTTCCAGCAGAGCAGAATGCGCGTAATAATTGCCTTCATCTTCGTTTGAACCTACTTCGCCACTTCAAGGGTCGAGGGGCTTTGCGTTTTACCACCCTTGGGCAGTGGCGGCGACGGGGTCTAGATGGTTGGGCAGGCGTCGAGCAGCCATTTAATTGATTCGTCATCCAGTTCACACAGACCACGCACACCATTTGGCGCAGTTACAGATGGTGTGGTCTGTGGTTTGTTCCTCCTTGCCGCACTCACAGATCGCGCATGGAGCCATCTCCTATTTGTGCATGTTGGAGCGGAACAGTCCGACGCCAGTACGCAGGATATTGAGCTGCACCCAGGCCTTTCCTTGGCAAATGCATTCCGGTTGGGTGGGGGCCGGTGTCGGAAATGAAACTTTGAAGTCTTGAGGAGTTCTTCTTCCACTCCAAGCTCCATTGGTGGTTTGCTCAGGTAGTCGCACTGATGGATTGGTCTTTCATAATTTCATAATTTTCTTAATTGCCTTTATTATGATGCAAACGACGTAATAATGACTGTTTACAACGTGGTTGAAACCAGTTGTGTATAGAATTTTCTACTCTGAAAAGCTTGATAGCCTATACATATATACTTTAGGTAGGGTTTTAACTTGTCAAGTTTTTAAAAGAATATTACAAACTTCGAAACCAAATTTCGAGGCCCCTGGACGTTGAGGCCCTAGGCTTCAGCCTGCCTAGCCTATTGGTAAATCCGGCCCTGGCGCCACTGCACATCAGGTGGCGATGTCTTAAATCAAACATTTCGTCGTTCTCTTCAATTCATCAAATATTTGGCCCCCCCAAAAAAAATTTCTGGCTACGCCACTGCACATCATGCTGTAAACAAAGACTCGTAAATCTAAGCGTGTACGGTAGAGCAACGCACTTCAAGAATAGCCTGCCTTGCCAACTAACGTAACCCCCGTGCTTGCTCTTTTTTTTCAACACGTGGCTACTAACACTAAAGACAGAAACGACGAGCCTTGAGTCAAGGTTTTTGCCACTTGATACAGGGACTTAATACCAAGTTTTAAGAATGAGATTTTTTTAATCGACAGTCACATTAAATCAGTGAGAAAAGTTTCGAGATGTTTGTACAATGCAAGAATAACCTATGTGTAATCTTATTTTATTTACAAGTAAAAAGTCAGCTAAGAAAGTTCGTCTTTTTACAATGATTCAACGTCTAAAATATTTCTTTTAGTCACAGCTGCAATTAGAAGTATTATTTACTAACGTGGGTTTACGAAGAGCTTGGAAAATGTTATACATTTCTAACAGCGCTTACATGAGGTAGAGCAGGTTATTTCAGTTGAAGCTGCGATATAAACACTGAAACAAAACGATTTCTATACAAGACTCCAGACAAACATTATTACCAGGGCTGTGAAGCTTTTCGCCGGCTTCTGATAGGCTTTTGGCGTGTCAGAAGTCGGAGTCGTATATTTTTCGCCTGACTCCATAGCCCTGATCAGTGGCGGCTCGTGTAATGGTGCTGTGGCGCTGCAGCTCCACCAATTTTTTGGGCTCATTCTGCCCGTAAAACACGTCGTGATTTTTAATTAAATTTGTTGAAGTTAGCAGACCTTTCCAACTTTATCGCTTTCTTGACGCCTTCTCAGAGAGGGAAACTACCTTGTTGTCACATGACTTCCACTCAAGCTTGACCGCTATGACTTCGCTATGCGAGGCGCTGTGATTTTCCTTGCGCCTGAGCGCGAGCGTCATAAAAGCAAACAAACCAAGTCGAAGTCACGTGACAATGACGTAGTTTATCAGTCTGGCAATGCTAACGTTCGTCGTTTTGGCGCTGTCTTGAACAGTGCGCCTAGGGTTGCCATATTAGTGATTTTATCGCTAAATTCAAAAAATTTGTCCATTTTTAAAGATGTTTGTCTACATATTTGGGTTTGGTTATTTGGTTCTTTTTTAACTGTTTTTTAGAACCGATTAAGGTTAATTAATTGTCTTTGACGATTCCCCAACCTACATTACTTGCAGAACAATACATTGCAAAAGTATTTAGCAACGCTTTCTGTCACAATAATGGCTGCAGAAATTCAATTTATTTTTCCTTGTCTAAATACAAAAGAAACGATATAGTGGAAATAAAACACAGCAACGAAACCAACAAAAAGAAAATATTCAAACCGCAAAAGCTTTATCTTATCTTTTCATTACAATTTAGAGCTGAAGATGCACGCAGAATGCACCAAATTAAGTGTCATTTTTCAAAATTTTCTGGGGGAGGCCCCCCCACACCCCCCTCCGTTCGACTCGCCTTCGGCGAAGACGCGGGCGGGGCGCGCCCGTCCGCAGCACCACCACTTTCACACCTCACCAGCCGCCACTGGCCCTGATTATAACTTATGATTTGCAATACTAGTCAAAAATCATGAGACAGTAATGATCTTTATAAGGTTTTCAAACGTACTGAATAAATACAATTAACACGTAAACATTAACACAAACTACGAGAAAGGAGCAATATTTAGATACTACGATGATAAAGTAGACAGGCATATTTTTGTGCTCTATTCTTACGTTCGACTGGTTGATAAAACCCCAACGAAACGGCATAAACATGATTTTCACGACAGCGGTAGCTAATAATGTGGCGATGATCATTTCCAAGTCCGACTCAATTTATGTGGCATTTAATTCTGTAAACCAGCATCATTCGTCAAGCGACAAGTCACGGAACGACATGTTGATTGTTGAACAGCCTACACCAAATATCATTTTTATCGAAGTAGTGTTACATTTCTGGCGTTTTTTTGAAAACATTTATAGGCATACAATGAAATGTCCATTGGCAGTAGTATAAGCTAATAGCAGTGCAGTTTAAGGCTCAGCAGCCTCAGCCTGTCTATAGGCCTATGATTTATGATAGGTTCTATGAATGTAGTTGTTTTAAAGCGGAAGACGCCCCTTTTTTCCAATAAAACAATGTTACTCGACTACAGTCACCTCAATTGCAATGAACGGAAGCTGGGAATTGTTTCTATAACATCATAGGTTTGCAAATAGGCTAATAGCTAAATTTAAACAACAGACCTGCAGTAAATTGGATTAACAAAACTATTGCTCTTAATATGGCGGAAGCCAACTTATGAAAAAAAAAATATTGGCCAAAACTCGTTCGAATATACCTAGCCTATAACTTTTTGAAGGCAGTTGACATGTTGATTGTTGCCTGATTTGTTTCTTTGAAAGTCAGATTTTGACGGACAACACGAAACTAATTGTTCCACAGATTTGCAGTTATGGCATCGTTTTGGTAAGTGTGGAGCTTTGCATTCTTTGGCATGGTGTCCGTTTTCACAGCATTGTAGCATCTATATAAAATAGTTTTAGTGCTTAATGTAGAATACACTTCTTGTTTCCCTCTTGTTGCAGGAAAGTATAAAACATCGAGGCATGAAACAGGGAGTAGGGGAGATGTGGGACCAGTGGATCATAGGGACCACTGACTCAGGAGCTTTTTTCTCCTTTCTATTAAAAATAGATATTTGAAATTTTGACTGTGGTATTGAGATACAACACCATCTTTGTCTACGTGTTTTTGAACAAAACAGAAGTCTGTGTAAGATTTGAGACAATAAAACAATTTTTGAGGCAAAAAAGTAAAATTTTTGCATTTAAAAGAATTTGTATTTTGTACTAGAGCAAAGTGCTTATGGAATGTGGTTTAATAGGAAAAATTCTCATTGCATTTTAGTTAGGTGATGGAAAATAGCAGACCTGAAAATCTAGTTCAAGTTTCAACTAAGGCCATGCCAAGTGCAAGTAGCTGCCACGGGGACTAATGGTTCACAACCTGGTGGAGACCAGTAAATAAACTGAATACTGAATCAGCAGTATTGTTCGCCTACCGAGTAAACAAAGCACAGAGATAAGAATATTTCTTAACATCTTCTACGGCATCTCTAAAGCTTAAAGTTGGTTGTAGCCTTAATTGTATTAGCAGACCACCATGCAATCATAAACTCGATAGTGATGACGTCAAAATGGCTTCTAAGGGACATGTACTTTAGTTTCCTATAATATACTTTGGTTGTTAGACATATAAATTAAACTGCAAGACCGTGTAAATAGTAATAAAAATAAATAAGCAAATAATGCAGATGAAAATTGCATTTGTATTTGGACGGTGCTTGATGTTCTTCTTCAACAAAATGTTGTGAACCAATGGTCCCTAACCCTTGAACCAATGGTACCCATGGGTGGGGACCAATGGTTCACTTGAGTTGTACTTTTTGCAACCAAAATAAACAACTTTTCTCTTCTTAGATTTTCAGTTAAATGCTGTGGTATGTTGAAGGATAGATTAAAGTTCATGTTAAGACTTCTAAATTCCATTTTATGAGGCAAATAAAACCTGCATATGCAAAAACGTCAAAAGTGACCCACTGGTCCCACATCTCTCCTATAAAGTAGAAAAAAGGTCTCTCCTGTTGAAACTTTTTCTGCTATAGCCTATCATAAAGTAGCCTACCAGCAATTTGAGCCTTGAGGAGCCTAGTTCCAACATTTTATTTGCCAGGAGCGCAGGCTATTTGGCTTCGCAGGCTGCAGCGTTCTGCTTAACCAGCAATGCCCTTGGATCACTAGTTGTTACGTAAATACAACAATATGTTTAATCTTCAAAGTTTAAAACTGAGACATGATTTTAGACTTCCAATGTTAGCTCCTTTTCAATAGCCAAGACGCTACACACCCACAGAGAGACATAAAACTATTTCTTAACTATAGTTAATCGGCTCATTTTAAAGAAAATCTGGCCGAAAAGAAACCAAGAACAACTCAAACACATGCAGTTTAAACTTTGAAAACGAGGTGGTAAGTTTCTACCAAAAGCATTCAGGCAAATTACTTATCAGGGCGTTTTTTTTCGTTTTGATCTTTTTTCACAACCATTGCAATCTTCTCCTGTTGGATTCATTACCTTTAATTGCTTCCCATCCCAATGGTGATTGCTTGTAAAGAATTTTTACTCTTTTCCCTTCTGCTAAGTTACAAAACCCTTGGTATTTGGATTTTGGACTGAAAATATTTAACAAGTTTTGTCAGCCCGTATTTGTGATCAAGATTTTGCGAAGTTGTCCATTATAATCGAGTTGTGACGAAAATATAAGTATTGTTAGCGTTTAGCTAAGGGTAGCTATATTTGTGTGGTAACAGCGAAGCGTACATTAATGTTTTGGAAAAGGTCGTCGTCGTGTGAGCCTCTGGGGCCGAGGGCAGGCGCGAATCTAAGAGTTTTTTTCGGGGGGGGCCAGAAAATTTGAAAATCAATTAAAAAGAAAGAAAAGGCTAAACAGATATGAACAATGATACTACGACATATACGATATGCTAAAAAATAAACAACCATTTTCATCAATTGTGATGTCGAGGGACTAATATCAGCTGTTTAGAAGCATATAAAACCATTTGATGCGGAAACATACAATTTTTCACAAAATTTCGGGGGGGGGCCCGGGCCCCCTGGGCCCCCCCATAAATCCGCGCCTGGCCGAGGGTCTATCCTTTTACCACCCCAGATTCACGATGTTCCCGGACTACACTGGAAGGATACTAGAGAGCAGCCAGCCAGTCAACAGCAGACATTCCGCTAGTGCCATGATCATCAATCGCCATTTGTAACAACAAAAGATGGGAAAAGGGAACATAGCGAACGAAACTAATTCTCAAGCTTGCTACGTGAGTGAAGACAAAACATAAATAAGCAGGAGAAAAGACATTTTTAATGCCGAATGTAAATAAAATTGAAATCCGATCATATCAAGACAAAAAGTTTATTTTTTTATTATATTATTAAATAATAAGCCTAATTTGCACTCTACTGGTGTAAAACAAATTATATATTATTATAAAGAGATGAAACCAAGCAACCACACGACATTTAACATAATATATTAAACTGAACATAAACTATCTACGAACGTTTTCGGCCATACACATGTTAGCCCTTTTCAAGTAACGAAAAAATAACTGATTTTACATCTACATTGAAATAAATAACTGATCTTCACACTAAATTGAAAACGAAATGCATAAGAATGAAACGGCAAAGCAGAAGAGAAAGGCACGTCACATGGCGGTTAATTCCGCGAGGCAAACACGCATCATATATGATGAATTCAGAAAAGACGTTAAGTAAATAAGAAGCACCTGCGGCAAACAACTGCGTATTGAGGCTAGGATTGCATGATTTTATTAGCAAAGCCTCGTGGATTTTAGTGTCAAATTCGGTGAAACATTTACGCAAAACTCTAAAAGATTTCAAGGATCGTTTGTTGTTTAAACATGATTGGCAATCGAATATAAGGTCTTTAATGGCACTTTTTCTGTTTAAATTAGTTAAATCTAAGTGCTCCCTCACTCTCGTGGCCGAAGCGGAATTGAAGTGAATTGAAGCGGACGAACGTGAATTGAAAAACTTTCTAACAGTTCCCTTTATCTGTAAAGCATCGAAACGTTTTGTCAACAGCATGTCAAGTTTTATTAAAATGAAGTTCAACGTGAATATTATTCCCGTACCGTATATAAAACATTTAAAGTGGGTTATTATTTTCACCTTAAATCTGGGACTCCCTCCTGCTTGTGTTCAAATGTCGTGTACAAGTTCACTTGTTCGCACGACGCGAACTGTAGCCTACATAGGCCTACATTGGTATGTCCACGCGGCATTTGGCCGCGAGAGTGAGGGAGCACTTAGATTTAACTAATTTGATCAGAAGAAGTGCCATTAAAGACCATATATTCGATTGCCAATCATGTTTAAACAACAAACGATCCTTGAAATCTTTTAGGGTTTTGCGTAAATGTTTCACCGAATTTGACACTAAAATCCACGAGGCTTTGCTAATAAAATCATGCAATCCTAGCCTCGATACGCAGTTGTTTGCCGCAGGTGCTTCTTATTTACTTAACGTCTTTTCTTAATTCATCATAATGGTGCGTGTTTGCCTCGCGGAATTAACCGCCATGCAGTGGCGCCGCCAGACCTTCAACATTGGGGGGGCAAAATATTGACAGTGCAAGACAGTAGTCCAAAATTTTGAAAGGGGGGGTGTTGATAGCCGGCAGGCGAAGCCCGTTGGCGTGTTCGTCGAAGGCGACACTTAGCGGCGGGGGGTCTGGGGGGCCTCCCCCAGAAAATTTTGAAAAATTACATTCCGTTTGGTGCATTCTGAAAGCATTTTCAACAAAATTGTGGGTATGAATATTTCTGTAAAATGGTGCTGTCCGGTGGCATAGCAAAAGGATAAGATCATGTTTTCATCGACATTTTTCGGAAATAAAGCTACGGTAAGTCTCTATGTTTTCTTGTTGCTAATTCCAGACTGAGACATTTGAATGTTTGGTATTGGCAAAACTCGCTCTTTTAATACAGTTTGGTTTAAAATTAGGCAAACTTTGTTTTAGAGACATAGATTGATTGCTTTTTTTGCGAGATTATTACAGTTTTATTACTGTATTTATCAATTTTCTCCTTTGTTGATTCAAAAAACGATCTTATTCCGGTAAGTCACTAACTTTTATGCTCTGAAGTCAACCCAAAGTTTAGAAAATGTAACGTCATACATCTTGATGAGTGTCAAACAAAAAGCTTTGAGACAATGAAGTTACTTTAGGTTATTTCTGATATATTCAAGTTTTGTATAACGAATAGCTGTTTAAATGTTAATCTAGATCGAACAAGCGATCTCAGCAGTTGCAGATGGCTTGCATCCTTGCACAGTTTGACGAGAAATTACATCATAGGCTAAAACTTTTCTTGTAAACAATGTATTAACATCCGTAAATTCAATTTGAAGGGTTGAAACCCCGAACCCCCCTCCCTTGGCTACGCCACTGATGCAAGACAGTGGTATATTATTTAATTTCTCTTGTTTTCTACCAGGGCTGGAAAAAATGTTTAGCTTCCCGGAGATCTGTTTTTTAGAGAAAAACCGCGGCTTACAATCACGATAATGAGAACCTTATATTTTACTGATCTACGGAGCTGACGTAAACCTTAAAAGTCATTTCGACATATTCTTGATGCCCCCCTCATCGAAAATTGTTCTTTGTAATACCGCTTTGAAGGAGGATTACGACTATGAACAAAAGAATAAATTTTAAACTTCATTTTGAATTGAAAAGACATGACGTAATGTCTTCCAACCTTAGTTATATATTTTTTCATTACGTAACGTCTTGTAGGAATGAATTGAAAATCAGTATGATCACTCAAAATGAAAGCAATGGGACTACGCATCCTCACTAAACCAATCAATCAATGGTCTTGTTGCACTGAAGATGACAACCTTAAGGCATAGATCTGTTGACTCAATGCAAACCCTTTGAAGGTTGGTGGGGGGGGGCTGTCAATTCAACTTTTTTGTATCAACAGTTGTATCTCTAAAACCACTGAGGCTGTGACTACGAGATTTTTTGACTTTTCATAACTTTTATTCACCTCTATTGAGCTGAAATTTTGAGCGAATAAAGGTTATAAATTGAAAGATATAAGGCATTTCTCAGCACATCCTCTGAAACATTTCATATTCTATTGTGAAACAGTTTCCCACCAGCTGGATGAAAGTAATTAATTTGGCCCATGTCTCGTTAATCCCAACTGTTTCACAGCGTGAAGAGCATTGGCTGTATGTAAAATAATGTAAAAAAGTTAATCACAACAATACTATGCACGTTCTTCATTACTTTACCAAAAAATAATGTGTAAACTCACGATACAAATTACACTCATAAGTGACCTCAACATTTCAACGTATATGAGCAGTTCTAAAATTCACATACTAGTTTTAATTTTCGGATATGCTCAGCGTGAATAATTTTACGAAGTGAATCCCAAATTTTGAAACCGTGCCAAAATAACAGAGATATCACTCCTAAAGCATAAGAAGAATTGACAGCCCCCCCAAACTGAGCAAGACTCCAGGAGCCCAACCTTCTAAGGGTTAAAAGTCATGACTTATTCTTGATGCCCCCCTTATCGATAATTGTTGTTTGTAGTACCGCTCTGAAGGTGGATTACGACTATGAACAAAAGGATAAATTTTAAACTTCATATTTGTATTGAAAATACATGACGTAATGTCTTCCAACCTTATCACATTTTTTTCATTACGTAATATTTACCACCACCAAACCACTTTTGACGATCGAATTTGTTAATTTATTATTCGGTAAAATGTTTAGATGATGTTACGTCATTACGCCGATTTGAGATATAATTTCATTCATGATGTTGCATGGATGAAAAACTTTTACAAGTTTTATACTCTGCTGAGATTAAAGAAGAAACATAAATGATAAATATTGGAGAAATTGAGTCTCCTTTACAACTTAAGAATCGAACAACTCAAAACTGCTAAAACAAAACGTTTTGTTTAAGTGAAAGAATCACTGCAAGCAACCAATGCCAAAATGCGCTCGGAAGAAGTCATGGGAGTGTGAGGTATCAAAAATTTAACAGGTTGTTATTTTTCTACATCAATGTGACGTTAGTTAAAACTTTAAAAAGTCTATATCTTTGCTTCTGTAGAAAATCTCTTTATCTACTGTACAATTTAGTCATCAAGGTTTTCCATACTTTCTTTTAAGGGAGAGCTTTTACCTCCCCCCCCCCCCCCCCCCCCTTGCAACTTGAGTTGACTTACTTGAGGTTGGGATCCAAATATTTAAAAAATAATAATAAAAAAAGATGATGCCCAAAACATTGGGGGGGCAGCTGCCCCGCCTGCCCCCCCCCCCCTGCCGGCGCCACTGCCGCCATGTGAAGTGCCTTTCTCCTCTGCTTTGCCGTTTCATTCTTATGCATTTCGTATTCAATTTAGTGTGAAGATCAGTTATTTATTTCAATGTAGATGTAAAATCAGTTATTTTTTCGTTACTTGAAAAGGGTTAACATGCGTATGGCCGAAAGCGTTCGTAGATAGTTTATGTTCAGTTTAATATATTATGTTAAATGCCGTGTGGTTGCTTGGTTTCATCTGTTTATGGTTGAAGGAAGTCACCTCTTTACCAAAATTGTATATATTATTATTATTACTAAATAATAAAAGTGCCGCTAAATCCATGTTTAGGTTGTTTAAACCAGCGTTTTTCAAATACTGGAGTTGGACATTTTTTTCCCGAAGGCTAATAAGCTTTCTAGCCACAAACTATAGGCTAATTTTTCTGCGTTCAACTAAACTTACTGCCTTCAACCAGGTCTACATCATACAACAAAAATTTTGAAATTTGCGAGCTCCTCAAGCATGTCAGCTTAAAATAGTTATCAATAAGCCTAAAATAAGTATATGGGGTATGAGTGAAAAACATTTGTCCTCACCATGTTTTAAATCATTAGCATGGGCCAGGTAGCCTACTATAGTGATGAACTGTCCATTCAGCGGCATCTAGTGGATAGAATTATTTATAGGAAACACTCTGAAAAGAACGCAGATTCCAAGGCTGACTAGGTTTGTGTCTTTGGTTAAATCCTCTACATTAATATATAAAACACCCAAGATTAAGCTCTTAAAAAGTTTTTTTCAGTCCGAGGATTAAGATTTCGACACTTAATCCTCATTTAAATTTATGCTTGCTGTTGGCGTTGTTGCTTTTGAATTATTTCCTCCACTAGGTGCCACTAAATGGAAATTTTGGCGCTTAATTTCTGACACCGAAAATAGAACCACACTTGGAATGTCAACGTTTTGTGCAGAGTAAAGTGACCGATTAAATAAATGTTGGTAAGTCATGAGCATCTTTTATCGGCTAACATTTTCAAAACCAACATTAGACAAAACAATGGTTTCTAAATTTTTCACATACAGTATCATGGTAGACCTATTTGTTATAGGCCAAAGTCAAGACCCCAACAAATTTAGACCTTGGTTTGGTTTTGAATCTTTATCATCGGTCTGACAAAATCTTGATAGGTTATTAGCCTACTGGTAGCTTCGCATACTTGTAGAGGCTTTAGATGCAGGGCCGATTTCTGAGATTGACAGAGTGAAGTTTCCAATTTTGAAGTGTTGTTGTCGAGGATTCATTCCATCCATTAGGTGCCTCAGAATGGAAAAAAAGTCCTTAGAATGAGTTGCTTAAGCAAAAGCACACACCCCAAAAGTCGAACCAGCGCCGCTTGACCTTACAGCTTCTTTGTTCACAAAGTCACGTGCTAAAGCTATTGAGACGGATGTTTTAAATCTCACTTTTTAAATGTTTTAAATCTTCAAGATCATTTGGATCATCAAGCCATCTGTTTTAAATCTTCAAGCCATCTTGTTTTAAATCTTCAAGCCTTCAAGCCAATGGAGTGGAAAGTCTGCGTGTCTTGGATGATGAAACCAAAGACTGGTTGCGCTTTATTAGCCTTCCAGCTTAGTCCATGTGACAATGTCTTTCACTATTGCGTCACAGTACTGTTTACGTGAGTTTGAGATATCGCAAATTATTCTAGTCATTTTAAAATTGTTGCGTGAAGAGGTTGGTCGCATGTTTAACTGTTTTTCTTAGTGCTTGTCAGCTGGACGAAAATTTCCGTCTTTTATCCAAGTAATCTGTTCTGTAGTGACAAGTTTTAGTGGTGTACGGCGTTGCATCCTATTTTCGACAGCCAGGTGGCTAATTTTACAGAAATACAATTTTGAATAGACGTTTCAAAGGAGTGTTTCTTTTTCGGTCATTACATGCAGACGAACGGATTCGGGAATTTTATGTTACAATTTTCCCACGAAGAGATTATGGTTTACCGCTGTGACCACCATGAATATTGTGAATCTTGAGGGGTAAATGGATAGACCCTCGGGCCACAGAGGCTCACAAGACGACGATGATGACCATGTACAATTCCAATTAATAATAATACATAGTTAATGAGTTATGTTGAAAGGAATCAGAAAATGGAGGAAAATAACTCACTTGATACACAAATATGTTGTTTTCACCTTCATACCCTACTTCTGTCGGTATGAACCCATAACCTTTTGCAATACTCAACCAGTTGCATTTGCCTGAAATAAAACATCAATCCATGAGTTTAGAAAAGTAGTTTCAAAAGATAATTTTAAAGTTTTCAAAACCTAATAAAATTTAGGAACAGCAAAATTACTCGTTAAGTGTAGGCTATATGTAAATGACAGCTATGCAATGAAATGTTTTTTTTGCAATTGATTAAATTAAAATACTGTTATTTTGTAATTTTTAAATATAACTCTACGTTAATAATAATATTTATCAGTTATTCAACGCTTGAATTAAATAATTTATTATATAAAGTTTTGGTAGGGAGTTCACTCTTTAACGCTTGATATTAATTTCATTTTAAATTTTTAACTCATTTCACAACCCAAGGACAAAGTTTGCAAATAAAACATTTTATTTAGTGTAAGCTTATGGTTGTATCCATGTCCAGTTTTTTGGTTGCTTTCCGGAGTTGAGCATGTGGGCGTAGCCAGAAGCCAGCACAAAATTTTGGGAGTGTGGAGGCGAGGCAAATAAGTAGTGTAAGTGACAGTAAGTGTACATGTAAGTGAACCCAGCAACGAGTCACCGAAAACGGGGAGCTCCCACGAGGAGATTTGAGGGGCCTCCCTCACAAAAATATAAAAAATACCTTAAAATTGCGCGTTCAGAGAGTACTGTCAGCTTAAATCAATAGTAAAACTTTGTAAAATGATGCTGTAACAGAAGGTACTTTTTTTTAAATCACTCAGGTGTAAGAGGGAGCAATTGTTCCCTTTTCCACCCTGACTACGCCCCTGTGTGTAGAGTCTTCAAATGTGTGAGGTTGTTTTGGGAGGACCTGGTCGGTGGTCTCTCAATAAACGTTAAATTACCGAAACTCTCGATTATTTCTTCAACGATGTCATGACCTTTATTGCCGTCTGCGGAATTCCTTAAACTTGTGTCCAAAACCAATTCTTTTGTTGATGTTTCCTTTTTAGATCTTTCCGGAAACATTTTATGATGAACATAAAAATACATATTCAAGTGGGCATGTTGTAGGCTTTCATTCTACCTAAATTAAAATAAGATTTTTACAACTAATGTAGGCTACCACAAAGGGATACGCTGATGCCAATTACTTTTCAAGAAACATAGCACAAGCTTTACACCAGAATTTTTAAACCAGACACAAACGCTTTTTATCTACCAGCTTAACCTTATCTTCCACATCCTACACAAGATAGAGAGAAAATTGGTTACTGCAGTGCAGGTAAATTATCTTGTTGGGAGTTTTGTCTAATAGAGATTTTGATAGTAAATAGATTCAAATTTCTGCTTATTTATAGATAGGTCACGGATTAAGATATCCCTGATATGGGATTGAGTAGGCTATAAAAAATTTTCGCCTCATGGTAACATCTTATAAGAAAAAACATTTACAGCTTGTCTTAGAAGTTCATTATGTTTTAAATTGTCCTACGCCACTTAACTTCATGCTCTGCAGTTTAGCAGAAACAAGATTTATTGTAAGCCTACTACATTTATGAGAATGTTAGCTTACTTATATAATCAAAATAGTATGGATAGATTATATCTGTGATCATTCTTTTCCTGCTCAAAACCTCTCCAAGCCTATTTTTAGTTAGGTTAGGGATAAATGTTTACTTTTTCTGAAACATCTACCTCATGCGCATTAGGCCACATAGAAAACTTCTAGATCAGAAAAGGAAGGTCAAAGTCTTAAAAACAAAATATAAATCATTTTATCAGCAAGGCGTCGGTTTCGAGTTATTCCTTTAAAAGTCCTGAAAGCAAATCAGTCGTCTTCAGACGTTGAATCAATGTAAATTACGACTGATTTGATATCAGGAAAGCTACTCTTCTTTAAGTTCGAGGCAAATCTCGATCAAGTTGCAAATTCACAATGAGTTCATTCAGTTTGGTTTCGCAAAACCTGTCTTTCTGTCTTTCCAAAATTCTAATTGATTTTCTGTAATACCCTGACATCGTCGATTGATGTCTGAGTCTCAGGTCTATTTATACAGATCTCAAATTGTTGATATTTTTTGAGATTTGAAATTTGTAGCAGCCACATTTGTTCGCATCATTCATACCACGCAGACGTCCAGACCATTAATTGTTGGATGAAAGTTGTAGACTCCTACAGTTTGATGAGATGAAATCAAATGTGCATATTAAGAACAAAAATCCTACAACTCGTGATGAGTTGAAACGTCTTTCGGCTGTTACCTTTTACCAGCTTGCGAAAAGTATTGTTCAGGATTTTTTTATATAGACCTACCTACTCGCTCTTTATTCTCATATCCCTTTATTTACAGCTATTGTCAGTGCAGGAATGAAAAACTATTCTCATAATGGTGGCTATTGCTTATTCTGACGCTGCTTCTCACTGAGTAAGCTGCTCAGATGCTTGCCGCTTGTCAATTGACTTGACAGAGTTTGTGAAATTCGGTTCTCAATGATCTCATTAAAGCAAATATAGGTAAAAAAGCTTCTGTTTTGTAATAGGTCGACCAGCAGACATCAGCTACAACGCTATTTATTGTTTACTGCTCATGAGAACGATTGCCGAACTGACGCGATCACGCAGCAGCGTTTTTTTCATGACGCCTCATTGATATATTTTTTTCTTTGTTCCTGCTGTTGTCCAGTTCGTAAACACATATGGTGGCACTCTGAGAATGCGCTTTGTTTCTTTTTGGCTGTGAGTCACAACTGCACATCAATTCCCATCTTAGCAACCAACAGCTTGTGTGTGGTTTGCCTAAATCTACTTACAAGCTGTAACCGAATCAACAAAAGTAAAGGCTGATTTCAATAGCCCAGCATCTCAGTAACCTCCTTAGGTCTGCAATGCCCCTGGTTGGCTTTCTTTTCGCTTGCGAGCTTTACTTTGCTGTTATTCAATTTTCGAGTAGGAAAATGAGGATTAAAAAGCATCTAAACAACGCAAAATATGGCGCGAAAACACAACAGCCTGGACAGCGTAATATTTGAAATTCGCGGCAAACGCGTCATGCCTGCAAACTATTGGCTAGCTAGTGACATGTTGTATCATGTCCACATTGGCTAATTGGCCAGGTTTCATAAGCATACAACCAGTTAAGAAATCTGAAATAGAAAGGCGAAAGCTGTAGCATACCAGGGCGACAAAAATAAAATAAACTTTGGGCTATCAATTTGTTTATCACCAGCGCAGTGGCTGACTTGTTGGCTTCTGCTCGTTATCGGTATGACGTCAGTCGTTTTTTCTCTACATTGCGCGTATTTCAGGTTTAGTCAAATTATTTGCTCCAGTTCAAGCTAGATCCTCACGAGCTTCCAGTAAAAACTGGCTATGATGATCTCATTGTGGCAGTGGTAGATGCGTGTGGTGACAGTTTCAATCAAAGAAAAATGGTGTGTTCAATCTGTATGAGCTTTGCTGATGTAACAAACCAAATAAATACAGTAACGATATGTAACCTCAACCATATGTAATATATAGCCCAGTTACTTCGAAATAAATGCACAAAATACACTGGTAGAGTGCTAAGACACAGTGATCGATTTGTAAACCAAAGCTGGAAAGCAGTGCAATGTCAAGTATTTTCTTTCAAATTATTCTTTTCGTGTTAGAGTTGTGATTTATGATCTTGGTGAAACTCTTTTTTTAAAGTTTTAGTTCATCCCACACATTCAGGATGGATAAAACAGAACAGTTTGTATGCAACGGCAGATTGCAATAAATTCTACCTTGCTGAAGTCATGACTATTTTATAAAAAAAAAGCTTAGCTTCGAAAGTGGATAGCCTAATAAATGGTCGACAGTTCCAGATCGGGAATCATTAAAGTTTAGACGCATAATGCACCAACAACGGATCTTTCAAGCGACCGATCAAGCTACTTGTCTGATGAGCTAATCTAAAATCAGCTTTTGCAAACTTATTCGGCAGATCAGTAATCGGCCATTCTAGTCAGCGGAAAGCAGCTGGTGTGCAAGAAAAAAGCTGTCGGCGACATAAATTGTTTAATCAGCAGATTTGCTTAAAACCAATTGCGACGGATTATGCGTGTTTTCCATACCGGTAAGTCTTGCTTTCAACCGCACTGCAGTACTCCATAAATTTTATTTTGTATGTTGTTCGCTCTAAGAATTCGCATAGTTATGGTGCGCGAAACGTCAGTGAAGCAATAAATCAACTTGTTTATTTTTATCAGATGAACGTTGCAACTGCTGCTAGAAACGATAATTATCCTGATGAAAATCCAAACTTTTTAGTATTCACCACGAAAATAAAGCCGTACGCAAGCGGCCAATCATTGAATAATATACCCACTATTGGTAAATCCAGTCCTGTCTAAAAAGTTTTCCTTGCTGTGAACGCTGCGTAGCTAGTTTGATGCATTTTCGGGCAAACATATTGTGTGTTGTTTAAAAAAATTGATTTCTTCAAGAAATCATCAAGAGCTATTTTTAGTGTAAAAGTGCAACCCAAGCATTTCTGCTTTGATTAATGAAGAAGCAGCTCCATCACCACCGTTCAACCGCAAAGTTGCTCCTTGAAACGTTTTCCAGCCATACAAAGTAAAGAGATTGCGTAGTTTGGAGAAGTGTTACTGTGACAAGCTAGGCATAGCAATGGGTTGCGGATGTACAGTGGGGAAGTAGTGCAGCTGGTTCCTTCAGCTTGCACAGCTAGTAATTTTAATATCATGAGATTGGCTTCACGTAATTAGACGTTTGATCAATCAAACGCTCGGTGTGCAAATGCCAGCAGCATCACCAGAAGCGACTTTCCAATGCGCGTCAAGCATTGTTGCAATTCATTAAAAAGAACTTCTATTTTTATGTTACTGGACAATGAATAGTCAAGCAAAATAGTTTTCGAATTTACACGTTCTCACATTTTTAACTTGCAATTGCTGCAATCTCTATTGGCAATCTGTGATTTTTATATTGATTCAATGTCCGCAAACGTTGAATCAATGTAAAAACGACAGATTTTGCTGTCTGGGCAGCCGGAAAACTCAAGAGTTTTTAAATAGTTCTGCACTAGATGCTGTTGTTTTTTGGGTCGTGGCAAAGTCTTATTTAATTTAGCGGGCTGTCCGTTCTGTCTAACTAAATGATATCGCATCCAAACTTGTTCACACATTGATGGGTTTATTTGCAGCAACTATTATCACAAAATCTTCGAACAAAGTTGTCACCCACAAACATGGAAATCAACAAAACGCAAACGTATGATGACACAAGGCCGCACGAAATTTGCGCGCACAACTCGTTTAAAAACATGACTTGTATTAATATCCTACACAAACAACTTATTTAGCCGAGTCCCTACTTTTTAAATAAAAGATCAAAACAGCAACGTAAAGATATACTAACTGTGAAGTCGATTAAATAAGAAAGTGATGGTGAAGCCGCAATACAGCATTTTCCCACTGATGGTGTATCAGGATGTCCACTAATTTTCAAGGCAGTTTTAACTAAACCCCAGCCAGCAAACCAGGCTCTTTTTACATTGATTTAACGTCTGCAGACGTTGAATCAATATAAAAAAGGACTGGTTTGCTGGTTGGGACTAACACAAAAAACATTTTACATATTTCGCAAGAATGTAACGCTTTAAGACGTTGAAAATATAAAAACAACAAAATTGGCTCTCTGAGCGTGAGACTTCACGCAAGTACAGTCAATAAATTGAACTAACGCTGAAACATTTACTTCTTGTTGTTTTCTGCCGAATACGCAAAACGAAGAAAACAAATTCGCAAGCTGGGATTTGCCTTCACGAGTGGTGACGTACAAACCACAGCTTTACGTAAGCTTATTCAGCAAAGCAAGGATGCTACAAACGTAAAATACACAATCCGGTTTATCAAGTCAAATTAACTGGAACGTTAAAACAGAAAAAAAAGTCGATGGTCAAAGTTGTCATCAGCGATCGCTAAGTTCCCATCCAGCCAATAAGTCCCTTCTTACAGATTTAACGTCTGCTAACTTTAAATCGATGTAAAAAGGGAAGTCTTAGGCTGGGTTAGCAAGTAGAGCAATTGGTTGGACGGCTTGCTATTAAGACATACAATCCAGCCTGGTAAATAGCTTTTTTATCGTTTCAACGTCTCTTGATCAAAAAACGACTATTACAATGGAAACTAGCTAGCACGGTACAAAAATAACTGGGTGGTTTCAACTTCAAACATACATTTTAACTCTAATTCACTACCAAAGAAACAAACAACACAAAAAATGGTTTCCGAACAGATCAGGAGACATCTGAAAAACAAACCAGAAATTAACGTCGACCAACTAGACCTGAGCATAAGTTTACAAACAACAATTTTGTGAAAACTGGTTTAGAAGTGTTAAAATAATGAACGACGCTCTAAATCCATCACTTCCTTACCAGCAAACGTCACAAAAATGAAATTGTTTACAACTTTAGAGTTAAAATTATGCTAAAGAATTCTTCCCTTCAATTTTTCGTTTCAACAGTTTGAAAGTGGAAGCAATTTTCTTGAAAAAAAAAGGTAGAAGAAATTTCACTAAATGAACCACAGCAAATTGCATTGTCACTTTTCGGTTTTTAAGAAGAATTGCGTTGCAAAAACCACTGGGAATCCGGCACATACAATTTGCATGGTACTTACAGCTAGCAGGACGGCCTTGGAGTTGTTGTTGCAACTGATCGTGACTGAACTTGACAAACGCATCGTATTGCTCTGCATGAAACAAGAATTATTAAAGACAAAAAATACCTTCCAGTTTCAATATAAAAGCGGTTCTGGAGATTTTGAAGCATAAACCACTTCAACAAGATCAATTTGTTGGGTGATGATCGACCTTAAAACAGACAATTTTAACAAAGAAAGCAACATTAAGAAAGACATGAAGAAACTAGCGCAATTGTTAAAGAATCCATGGAAATAACAAGAATTGTCTTCTGTTTGGTATATTTGATGTTGAAACACCGTTGCATGTCAAAATGTGCTTCAAGCAGAAGATTCATGAAATTTGCACCTATTCGAACTGTGCACTGAATTGCTGAAAGAAGCATACCGGATGTTTTCAATCTCAGCAATACAAAAGGAAACTCTTGAATTGCACAATGATGCAAAAAACAAGCAGGCAATAGACATGCTCGATCTAGTTCGGCAATCAACGAAGCAGATAAGCAAGCACGTGGTAAACAAAAACAAATTTGGCAGCTTGCTCAGGTTCTCGGAGGTTGATCTGAGTCATTACGATCAAGCGGCTATTGCGTCATTGTATGCTTTGCCAATAGGAAACCTAAGGCACTCATGAGAACTTTTGCGACAATCCCAACAAACAAAATTCATCCGTTTTGCAATGATTCAACGTCTGCGGTCGTGTCGTGAAACAAATCAATTGCGCCAGCTGGCATAAATCTGAACATTGAAGAAACAAATGTCGATTTTGCCAACTGACGAACGAATCATAAACTTTGGAACGTAAAGCTAAAGAGTATACGAAAAATCTACCAGGCAAACTGCCCAAATGAAGCATTCTCATTGAATGTAGAATACACTGTTTGCTCTAATACAGTTCAGTTGGTTATAGCTCAAAGAACTTCTCTCTAGACTACTGCAACATACTGTTCATAATCATGAGAAATAAAGGCTATAGCCAAAGGGGCGCCACTCCGCTATCGACGGATTATTATACACTGTTGGCGATTAATCAAATCTTTCAAATGCTGAAGACAAGAACGCATTTTCATAAGTTATCAAAACAATTTCTTCCAGTAAAACGCTAAACAGACATCACGGCGAGGTATGGCTTGGAATAGATATGAGCCAGTGGCAAAGGTGACTAATTAGACTTTACGATGTCTTAGCAATGTCCGCACCGCGTGGTATAAAACAGTAGGTTAAAGTTAAACTGCTTGTATCCTTCCTCAGATTTCATGAAATAACTGAAAAGAATGAGCCACCGCTTCGTGGAAAAGCATCCGGAGTACAAGAAGCTTCACAGAAATGGTTGAAGCAAACCAGAGCGATCTAATTGTTTCTTATCGTTACCAAAACGCAGGACCGCCAAACGCCAACCTGATGTGTGTATTACTACAGCAGTAGATACACATAAACGGATAGTGCCATTCTGTCACAGAACAGCATATGATAAATTTGTTAAGAAACCAGTATAAAAATTATTCATTCATAAATAACAACGGAACAGACAATTACTATACATGACTTTGAGTAAATAAGCTTGAGAATAGTATCCGTTAGTTAATATGGACGCAGTACATCTGTGCGTTTATACACCTTCAGCAAACATGTTTCCCTACTACATCATGCATACATTGGCACGAATAAAAAAAGTAGGTAAGCCCAATGATGGCATTGTTTCAGCTGGTGGTTGCGTAATTTGCATGGCGTGGAATCTAACTTGTGCTTTGTCTAACAACGTTAGCCTATACAAGTTTCACTGAAATGTGCCAAATTTGAAGACGCTAGAAAATAATTTCAATCAAAGGCTAAACAGAACGCAACCTAGCAGCAATTATGCGAGACATGCAATAAAATAAAACAAACGAACCGGATAGTTTATTGACAAGAGCTTTTTCGTATTCGACACACAGCTTTTCTTGTTGCTCTTTCAACAGACGCTCGCAGATGAGGCCAACCTGAAAATGATCAAGAAAAAATGGTTTGACTGTGTATGAAAAATCCTTATGCATGTTAAAAGCTAGACTTTACAGAAATTCGCTATCCGCGAACATCTAGCGCTGTGGACCTAAAACAACACAGTGCTGTCTTGCTCAATAAAGTGGAAACGCAAGCAACAGAATGTATCACATTGACTAAAGAAAAAACGAATAGAATTAAGCGTATTTTGATCGCTGGTTATCATTACAGCAACAATATTATACGTAAGAAACATTATTAGCTGCACTGGTGAGGGTAGTAATGAAAACAACATGATATTAGTGACAGATTTTTTGGTTTGTTGATAGTCGTTGAACTCACAGATTTATTCAATCATCAGTGTACAAACCCGGTTCATAATTCATATGCCAGTAGTTCTTCTTTGATAAACGCCAATGTCTTTTACTACGGACATCATAACGATAATTATGATAAAAATTAAATGAAGAGGCACCGGTGCTGGAATAATAGGAGCATTCAGTCTCGAAGTCGTTTCCTGAGTACGTTCTGAAGTTACGTGTTACTAATAAAGGATTGCCAGTGCATAGAAAGAAAAGTTAAAACTGAGTCGAAGGATCGTCTGTTTTTCTTACTTGTTTAATTGAGAGCAACGGAGCATCCGTGTTTTGTTTTCCGGGAAGAATAACTGAGCTGCTATCGCTTGGGTCCAAGGAAATGAATGGCAGTGGAGCGACGAGAGATGCATGGCCTGGTGATACAGAAAGCAAATTGAAGCGCAAGTGTTGGGGTGAATCAGAAGAGTTGTTTGTTGCGCTGAGCAGAGATACCTGATGCGTGCGAAGAGGAAGATTCTATCAACATCCGGCTGCTTCCAGGAGAGGCTGGATTGACCGAAACCTGAAGTTGTTTGCGTTTCTTCATTCGTTTGTATTCTTGGTAAATGTGTTTCACAATTTGCTCTAAAAAATATTACAAAACAATATTGCTTGTACAAATATATGATTATAACCAAAACAATTTGCTTAGCTTGCAACAAAAAGGGAAAACAAAAATAAATAGACAATCCTTTGTGCAGAAGCCCACAAGCCATAAAAGCAAGTAAACACATTGAAATGGAAAAGTATTTTACAACTCTTGCACGCCATCTTGTGGAAATTCTAGAAAATTATTGTAACCGGTTGGTGATGACAAAGTATAAGAGGAAAACGTGAAGTAAGGTAAGCTCGTTGTGACAGAACATGAATCTAGTCAGAACACCTCACTAACTGGGCATCAGTAAGATGGGTATAGAAATTAGGACATGGATAGCTAATAGATCATCTAGTCTAGGTGCAAAATGTATTTTTGGAAGGCTTAATTATTAGCTAGATTATTGTCAAAGTGGGCACAATGACAAAACAAATCGG
Source organism: Aplidium turbinatum (assembly GCF_918807975.1). Lineage (NCBI taxonomy): Eukaryota > Metazoa > Chordata > Ascidiacea > Aplousobranchia > Polyclinidae > Aplidium > Aplidium turbinatum. Next base: position 14,561,099 of record NC_137480.1, on the reverse strand, counting down.
GCTATTTTTTTGTTCTCGGTCCAACTCGAAACAAAAGCTGTGAAATTCTAGTGCATTCCAACCACATGCATTTCCATATAAAACATGACGTTGTCTTGCTTTCGTTAGAACTTTCTATATAAACATAAGCTACATACAAATTTATGCTCGAAAGATATGTGTGGAATAACACAGTACACCAGTGTAGGTTAATAGTTATTAGTTTGGTTATTAGTTGATAAACATAACCTTTGTCTATATTTTGAGTTGCTTTGTTACCATTCAAATAACGGATTAGAATTTGGCACTTGTGCTGGAAATCCAAAGAGCATCTGGCTACACTAGTAATTAAGAAAAAATTGTGATTGTTTTAACGTAATTTTAGGAGTTTTGCAGTGATTTGAAATTCAGTAATCACACTTTGACAATTTAGATTCTCAAAACTATCATTTCAAAGGGACAGAAAGCTGTTTTTTTTTTTTCGGTCATTGACCGACTTTTTAGCAAAATGTCCGAAAAATATAAAGTCAATTTGGTCACAATGTCCGAAAAAAGTGTTGCAAGGTTGAGTTTCGCTCATGATCGTTAAAAAAACGTTTGTCTGTTCAAACTTTTCTCAGATAAAACACGACAACGTTTCTCAGCGAAACTTAATGTTGTAACTAGTCAGGAAGTGCAAATTTGTATCAGCAAATTTGTATTTGCATTGTATCAGCTACTTGAACGAAAATATTTTCATCAGAAAAAATGATCGAAATAAATAAAAAATGACCGAATTTTTTCAAGTCAATTCGGACAAATGACCGAAAAGTCTCAGCAAAAAAAAAAAACGGATAGAAAGTGAATTTAGCTTAAAGTTTAAATCGAAAATAAATCGGCCTTGTCAGGCTTCCAGTTCGCACGTTGCCAAGGTCTGTGCCAATCCACAACAATCCAATCCACACAATCCAATCCACACTATTTTTGGTCTGTGCCAATCCACACAAACCAAAAATAGTTAGTGTTACGGACAATTTTCATATCAAACGTCATACAAAACCGTTCAGGTCTACTGAATCTTGGCGTCCGACGTAATGGACTATTGCTAAAAATGAGCAGATTGCAGAATCGTTTGCAAGACCTGTATAAAATTTGCAGCTGCGGCATAGCATTACATCATCGTTAAATCTTTAATTACTTGAACAAGCCAAACTTGAGCAGGTGTGAGCTAGGCTTGAACAGGTGTTAGACAAACTTGAAACAGGTGCTTGAATAGTTTATCATTGCTTATCATTATTACGCCACAGAAGATGCTTAGTTGCTTGTAACGTGAGATTTGGAATATTGCAAATTATTCTCTCATTCGTAAAATTGTAGCTTGAAAGTTGGTCGCACATTTAACTGTTTTGCTTAGTGCTTGCTAGCTGAACGAAATTTCCGTCTTTTATCCAAGTAATCTGTTCTGTAGTGACAAGTTTTAGTGGCGTACGGTGTTGCGTCCCAATTTCGACAGCCTTGGGCTGTTTTTACAGAAGTACACTTTTTGAATAGACGTTTTCAAAGGAGTGTTTCTTTCGGTCATTGCATACAGACAAGCGGATCCGAGAATCTTATGTTACAATTTTCCCACGAAGAGATTATGGTTTACCGTTGTGACCATAAATAATAAAAGACGTGGCTTGTCTAGTGATAAAAGGGGTCTGCTACTATTCGGTGAGTCCGATTCGGTGAGTCCGATTCGGTGAGTCTGATTCGGTGAGTTCCTAACTTCTAACCCCTAACCTTAACCCCTAACACCTAACCCTAAAACGGCAATGATAATTAGGCTACGGTACCCCATAATTTAAAAATTTTTTTTAAAAAATCCCCCGTTAAGGGATCGGACTCACCGAATCGGACTAACCGAATCGGACTCACCGAAACGGGCCATTCCGGATAAAAGACGATAAAAGTGATAAAAGACGTGGTTTGTCTTGTCTAGTGATAAATAATAAAAGAAGCACTTTAAGCACAAGAAATAATAAAAGACGTTACTCTGTCTAGTGTTTGGTACAGAAGCAAAGAAATAATAAAGACGATTTGTTGCTGGTCGGTAGTCTACAGAAGCACAAAATTACAGACGGTTTTTCTCAGTTGGTACTGAAGAATTTCAAGCAGAAAATTAAAGACGTTTCTTTGTTGGTTATCAAGAAAACAACATTGACATTCATTGGCAAGATAGAAGATTAAAGACAATCGATCTGTGCTTGAAGATTCAAGTGGACGAATCCAAGCAAGTTTTGTGGAACTTTAGGACTTCATATATATACCCCTACAACTACGGTATTGTGCATTTAAATTCTTTTTGTATTTTTACGGTCTTTGCAGTTAAGTTTTTTATAACTACTGTAATAATTTTGTGTGTTTGTGTAACTTAATTTTTAATTGTTAAATTTAGCCCCAACATTTAATATGTCTACACTCGGTGGCGACAGGGACTCGACCGCCGTCAACTCGACTGAGTTTAAGCCTGATGATGTTCTTTGCGGTCAGGCAGGCCATTCTGGGGAGGGACCCAGTAACGATGAGGCTAAGTCAGTTCGAGAGGCCCGGCATCTTAGAAGGGATATTTTGACTCAAATTGGGGAACTTTCTGTAGCCCTAAGTTCTTTGAGTGATAAGCAGGAACTGTTAATTTTTCAATCTAACTTATCTACTTTAGAAGAGGAATTACGGCATTTCCATGCTCTTTTGAGTAAAATTTTTAACTCTGCAATTTTGGCAGAACTTCGTGATAGGGTAGATCCCAAATTTAACTCGTTAAAAAATAACTTCGAACAAAAAGTAAGTGAGTTCTCAGATATGTTGGATGCTGACATACATCCTGAGGATAGCGCCTCAAATGTAAGCACTAGGACTTCGTCTCGGATAGTTGCACAAATTAACCTACAGCTAAAACGAGAGGAGCTCCAGATCCAAGCCGAGGCCGAAGCTGCTGAGGCCGCCGTGAGAGCTGAGGCCATATGAGCTGAGGCAAAAGCTGCTGAAGCCGCGAAAGCTGAGGCCGAAGTGAGAGCTGCTGAGGCCGCCGCGAGAGCTGCTGAGTTCGCACTCAAAGACGCACAGTTGAGGGCTGAACAACGTAAAGAGGTAGCTTTGGCTGAATATCGATCAGATGTGGGCTCCCGGCGTAGCTCTAAGAAGGGCTCTTCTAGGCATTCCAGAAGTGAACATTAATCGCGGTTAAATTTACATAACCTTTTCCAGACACCTGTTCAATCTGTAAGTGGTCCAGTGCAATCCACATGTTTTCAAACTGTTTCAGGAGGTCTCGGGGCCGCGGCTAAGGGTCTTCTGAAGGATCTAAAGCCAAGGCCTGCGAATTATAGCCGAACTCCTCCCCCAGAGCGTGCAGGTCATGGGGCCGCTATCAGAAGTAATGTTTTGCCCTCTTCACAGTTTTCTGCGCCGCTAGTTTTTGATCGCCCAGCTACATGTAATTTGAGTGGTTGTGAGAGGCTTGTCGCGTCTACTGATTTTAACGTGTGTGAGGATGGTGATCGGGCTGTGCATGTGACTGAGCCCCCTCAGCCCCTTAAGGTAAATAGCTTGTCTTCTCCCGCTAAATCGAGTTCTCAATAACAGGATTGTTTTTTTGAATACCAAAATAGTAGGACGTTTTTCGATAAGGCGGCCTTGATTGGTTACGATGGTAATAATATGCCATTTATCTTCTTTAAAAATCGTATTACGGCCTTGATGGCAGCTTCGCCTTTTAAAGGAATTCGTTTGACTTTGTTACAAGCAGCTTGTGTTAGGACAGCTGCTCAAACGATTGCTAATTTGGTTTCTGACACTCCTGGTTTGTCAGAGGAAGACAGGATAGAAATGTCGTTAGCTCGTTTGTCCCAACGTTTTGGAGTTCGTGGAGGTCTTTTCGCCGAACCGGAAATTAGAAAGTATTGCTATGGTAGCAAATTGACTTCGATCTCTTCCAGTGATTTGAAAGAGTTTAAAGATGAATTGTCGCAGTGTCTGCTTTACGCGCAAGCTTATGGTCAGCGTGACAAATTGAAAGGACGTTTTGTTTTGGATTTGGCTAAGCGACTCCCGTTTGACGCTAAGCAGCGTTATCTTGACTTTTTGGGTGATCAGTATGGTGGCACTAATGAGCCTACTTTTCAGAGTTTGATCGATTTTGTTGTACGAGAGGAAACGCGCAAGTCGACTGATTTTAGCATTATGCTAATGGGCGATTCTGGTGAGTCGCAGCATTTTAAGAAGTTTGGCAAAGGAAAATTGCCTTCATGTCCGGTGAGCAGACGTCGGTAAAACCCCATGATAATGTGATTTCAGGGAGTTCGCAGTACTCAACTGCTGTTGGCGCACCGCGTGGTGGTGTGGCCAGACGTAGAGACCTACCGGCATGTATTTATTGTTCGTCACAGGGTAAAGTTGAATATCATTTTTTGTCTAATTGTAAAGATTTTTTGCGCTTGACACCTAAAGATCGGAGAGATGTTATTCTGAAAGCTGGCAAATGCTTGAATTGTTTGCGCCAGCATATGGTTAGGGACTGTAATCATGCAAACAACTGTCGTCAATGTGGGCCTAACAACGATAGGAAACACTTTTTTCTTCTGCATAATTTTTATGTGACGTCACGTGATTCTCTGGATTCGGTCGGTAAAGATGATGCTGGTGCCAGAGTTCCTGTGCGTAATGTTAACATTGGAAATGTTAAAGCAGCCTTTAACCGCGTTACTGCTGCTCGTGTTTTGAATCCAATGACTGGCAAATCGAAGTTGGTGTATTGTCAGCATGATCCTGGTTCGCAGTTGACTTTTGTTTCGAGTGATTTGGTGTGCGAACTTGGCGTTAAACCGTATGATAAAGTGTCGTTTAAAATGGCTACTCTGGCTGGTCAGAAACCTACTTGTGCTAACCTTGTTAAACTCAACATCCAGTCGCTAGAGACAGATGAACTGTTTTGTGATATAACTTTGGTGGTTAACCCAGCTTGGGCTGACGATGTTAAAACTTTACCGCATAAGCAGGATTTAAGTGGCTTCCGTCATTTTCATGACGTGAATATGTTTCATTTGAATGATTGTAGTACTGTAGATGTGCTGATTGGCAACGACAACGCTTATTTGATGTGGGCTAAAGAAGAGCGTGTTGGTGAAAATTGTAGTGAACCGCATGCTTTACTCACTCCTCTCGGTTGGTTGGCTTGTGGTGGTAAGTCACCCTTAGAAGAAAGCGTAACTTTGTAAAGCCAAAAATGGACGCCTCTTATCTTAATAGAGCCTTAGAGTTGACTGTGAAGTTTGTTCAGAAGAGCGTGTATGGCGATGTGGTACATTTAATGACTGAACGATCGCCGGATGCACTTGAGGAAGTGATAAAACAGGGTAGTGTTGACGCTTCGCAACGTGAGAAGGAACGCTTGAAAGAACTGCGTTCACTTAAAAAGTACAGACCTTGTGTAGATGACGCTGGTGTAATCCGCATTGAAGGGCGCTTAAGTAATTCTCCCGAGATCTCTCTAGAAGCAAAGCATCCGATTGTTTTGCCTTCAAAACACCCCTTCACTAGGCTTGTTGTACTGTCGCATCATAATCGAAATGCGCACTGTGGAGTACAGCACACTTTGTTGTCTACGCGACAGAAGTTTTGGATCGCTAATGGTAATGCCTCCGTGAAGAGGTATCTTAATGACTGTGGTGTATGTGCGATTGAGAAAGCGCGGCAGCTCATGTCTGATTTACCTTTGTCTCGCACAACTGCGCATAGGAAACCCTTCTTTGATTGCGGCTTAGACTATCTTGGACCTTTAACCTTTGTTGAAGGTAGGAGCCACAAAAAAGCTTGGGGACTCTTGTCCACATGTATGGCATCTCGAGCTATTCATGTTGAGCTGGTTACGTCATTGTCGCTGAGTGATTTTTTACTTGCCTTTACAAGGTTTACAGATTTACGTGGGCAGGTTAATGCTATCTATTCCGATAATGGAAGCACCTTTCAGGCAGCATCTAAGAAGTTACCCGAGTTGATAAAATCAGCTGAATTTCACAACGCCCTGAGACAGAAGGAGATAAACTGGGAATTTATACCTCCGTATGCTCCAGCGCAAGGTGGCGCCTGAGAGGCAATGGTAAAACAATTTAAAATTGCATCTTTTTCACATTTTGGACTCTTCAATACGTAAGCCCAATTTTATTGAACTGCTTACGTACACAGGCAGTGCCGTTCGGATCGTGAACGAACGCCCTTTGGTACCTTTGCGTGACGACCCTAGGGATTTTACTGTCATCACCCCTGCCTCACTTTTGACCCCATATTTAGACCCATACTGTGCTGTTGGGAAACCACATGATCGTGACCAATTAAGAAGGGATTATCGGTTCAATTTGTCACTTTCTCAGCAGTTTTGGAGTAAATGGATCGATTTTTACTTGCCAGGGCTTCAGAGCCGGAAAAAATGGTTAAAAATGGCCGAGAATTTGGAGCCTGGTCAACTTGTAGTGGTGGGTTCTCTCCAAGACATTGGTAAACGTGAGAAGTATCAACTTAGGAGGGTGCATGAGGTAGTTCCACAAATTAGGAAAGGGAAGCCTGTGGTTAGTAGAGCTAAAGTTGCCGTCTGCAACTATGATGAGAGTACGGGGAAAGTAAAAGTAGAATACGTGTTGAGGGATATTTCGTGCCTTGCCCCCGTAAAGAACACTTAAGTGTTAGGGCTTGAGCCTGGTTTTGTCTGCAGTGGCCGACCCTTGTCTGAGCCCAGAACAGTCGGTTATTATCGCAACCATTGTATATAGCGTCATTTTAGTGTGTACCTATGGTACCAACTTCATGTATCGTCGCGTATTATTCTTATCGCTGTTCATTCTTTGCATGCCCTTTGTATTTGCGTATTAACTTAAACGTGAGTGATTCAAACAATTTGTGTATCGTGTGTTTTTATTCATTGGCTCATAATTGTCCTTAAATTCTTTTTTAGTTATGCCATGATAGACTGTCATAACTAGGGGCCGCTATATTACGGACAATTTTCATATCAAACGTCATACAAAACCGTTCAGGTCTACTGAATCTTGGCGTCTGACGTAATGGACTATTGCTAAAAATGAGCAGATTGCAGAATCGTTTGCAAGACCTGTAAAAAATTTGCAGCTGCGGCATAGCATTACATCATCGTTAAATCTTTAATTACTTGAACAAGTGTAAGCCAAACTTGAGCAGGTGTGAGCTAGGCTTGAACAGGTGTTAGACAAACTTGAAACAGGTGCTTGAATAGTTTATCATTGCTTATCATTATTACGTCACAGAAGATGCTTAGTTGCTTGTAACGTGAGATTTGGAATATTGCAAATTATTCTCTCATTCGTAAAATTGTAGCTTGAAAGTTGGTCGCACATTTAACTGTTTTGCTTAGTGCTTGCTAGCTGAACGAAATTTCCGTCTTTTATCCAAGTAATCTGTTCTGTAGTGACAAGTTTTAGTGGCATACGGTGTTGCGTCCCAATTTCGACAGCCTTGGGCTATTTTTACAGAAATACACTTTTTGAATAGACGTTTTCAAAGGAGTGTTTCTTTCGGTCATTGCATACAGACAAACGGATCCGGAAATCTTATGTTACAATTTTCCCACGAAGAGATTATGGTTTACCGTTGTGACCAGTTAGTTCGCAGCTATTTGTTTTCCATGTTTGTGTAATTACAACGTATGGGTTTATGTAATAAAATCGAGCAACTAAGCTGATTTTCAAGTCGATAGCTTAAGTTGTAATGTATTGATTTGATTTACTTCACTCGCAACTGGCACAATGGCGTGGAGGTTTGATTCCACATCGGGTCACCACAAAGATCTTTTAACATAGAACTCTGAAACTGGAAAACTCTGCTTTCAGTGTCGGGGGATAAGCAGTTGATTAAAATTCAAGAGCGCTTAGAGCCTGATATGAGTCCAAATTGCTCAACAAACGACAACAAAAATTATTATACATTAGGAGAAATAGTAGTTTTTATTCAACCATCCAAGTATATTATTGACTACTGAATATTTCTGAAAATTCCAGAGTCCAGACCAGTTAGTAATTTTTAATGCACTAACTCCCTTTTAAGCCAAGTAGCTAGTAGAATCTTGCACAAAAATTTTAAGCGCTTAGATCACTAAGTCTGTTGAAAATCTATCAAGAGCTCTGACCTTAAATTGAGTGCATTTTTCACGGTTAAACCATTTGCTTCGCACACATGTTGCAAAACAAACAAATACTTTTTCTAGTATAAACTTGAACAAGCAGCACACTTCTAAATAATAAAACCGCAACCAAAAAGCAAAACTAGCCCAGAAACCAACAATTGCTGAATTTTTCTTGTGATTTTGAATAAAAACTAGCCCAATTCCATGAGAAAACCGAGGGACTGGCAACCCTATAACGAAGCACATTAAATGAGTAAAAACTGAATTGGCATGAGGGAAGCAGACAAATAGCTATTTTTTCAATATAGCTGAATTGAATTATTGCAATTATGAAAAAGCAAAACTCATGGACGTTTTTCATCCGCACCACATTTGTCACCCAAATTACAATATTTTTCATCTGTATTCGCACAAGTGCGTACCATCCCAAGGGTTGAAAAGTTTTGCTTTAGATAATACCTAAGCATAATTGAAACATTATGTAAACTTGGCTATAAATTGTTCATGGCTCTCAATGGTAGAACTACAATGTATTGAACACCATATAAAACAAAAAAAAGAAGTAGAGACAATTCCATGTCTAAACTTAAGTCCAGTCCTGTGAAAATTCAACCTTGCTGCACAATGTTTTGCGCATGAGATTACAGCTTTGCTTTACAGTTGCTTGTATTTCTTTTGACTGCATGTATTTGTCAAGTGACATTATTCTCTGCACTTCACTTTAAACGTTGCAGAAAATTATTTAAAAGAAAAAACAAAAATTCTCCTTTCGATCACTAAGTCAACATTTGTGACACAACTCATTTTCTTTGGTATTAAACATGTAGCTGAAAACAATTATACAACTCAACAAAAAAAATAGGAAAGCAAGAAGCAAATTCTAATACAAAGAACCAATTTATTTCTTTACATGGCACATGATTAACTGATGGTTTTACTAGATTAGATACGATTTCGGTTGAGATTTCGGATTTTGATGCAATAAAACAATTGATCCACTTAAGCCAGCAGTTCTCAGCTGAGAGACCAAGGACCTCTCAGGATCTACTGTGACCAATCAAAAAGATTTGAAAGATTTTTTTAATAATTAATAATTAGGTTTGAAAGCAAAGCTACATATAGCATGATAGCTCTCTTTGCTACTTGTCGGTTTGTTGTCATCAGTCGAATCCAGGGCTCACCACGTGGAGGTTGACAACTTGAGCCCAAGTTTCAGCTATACCAGCACTCTCCATCCCTCCTGGAGCAGACCTCTCAAGAAAGGCATGGGTCACATTGAACAGGATCAGATGTGACGTTGGCTGCACTGGACCTAACCTGTTTAGGTGGGGGTTGCATAATTCGCCGATATGTGTCTGCGGAGCGGTAGAACAAACAATGCAACACATACTCCACGAATGTTCCATCTTACGGCCCCCAAGTGGAATCACTGGTATTCGACAACTGGATCCAACTACCGTATCTTGGCTACACGAGGAGGCATTGCCAATCTAAGCTACTACAAGTCAAACGAGAGAAGAAGAAGCATGATAGCAGGGACAAATCTAGGAAGGAAAGGAAAAAACCGCCCTCTCCAAACCAACTCTAATATTGGTCAGAGCCAAGCCTTTGTCTCACACTCCGGTTAAGCGATCATTTAATTTACGTAATAAGATAACTAAATAGCTATAAATAAATAGAAATTTTTTAGCCAAAAAGTTTTTTTTTTGACAATGTGGAGATTTAATCAATACTTTGTCCTTGTAATTCTGGTTCAATAATCTAGTTTTTTCTCAACTGCACCAATTAAACTTTAATGATATCAGTCACTGGCTGGTAAAGCTGTATATTAAATGCCTGTTTTGTCTTCTGGGGGTTTACAGATTTTAAGAAATTGGTTTAGTGGTTCACTAACTGAAATGAGTTGAAAAACCCTGGTTTAAGCAGTGTGCAATTAACAGATATCGTCTGTATAATCAAACCTCATCATTTTTCACTTGTCAACTTTCACCTAACTTGACTTTTTATTATTCCTCATCAAAGCAGATTTTATTGTACTTCATGTTAATTGTAATAAAATCATTGGTATTTCATACTATATTATCTGAATGAAGTCCACTTTTGATGCTTTTTCATTGGGAGTAGGCTACTACAGTTTAATTGTGGTTAAATTTGAAAATGTCTCTATGCAAATTTTTGTTTAATAAAAGAAGATGTGGCCACGTTTGCCAAATGAAACTACATGCAATCTCCCAACAACTGTTTGCTCTAGTTCAATCAGTCAAATTTTGTTTTAGTAGATGCATTTACCAACCTAATTTTGGGAAATAACTTATCATATGCACTTATGCATTGCACTAAACTTTCATTGTTAACCAGTAGGTTTGGTAGCTGTTGATATTAACAATACTGATTAAAGAAATTATTTTAATATTAACTAAGTTTTTAGTTTTTCTTTTTTTCCTTGTTTTGATGTCAAGTTTCTGTGTTTATGGTGGCTAAGCTAACTTAGGTTTTAAAAAAATATGTGCTTGATGGAATAACATCATGCCATTATCGTGTCTGTAAGCCAAGTGATGTTTCAAGGAAACATAATGTAGTGAAACAATAATCTCAAAGGATATATGCCTATGTTAGAGAACCATGGGTGCAACCTATTGCATCCCCTGAACACTTTGTCCCACGATTTTTTCCCCTGAAAAGATTGAGAGAAAACATACAACAGAGCTGAAGTCGCTGATCGAAGTTGTTGCAAACATTTCAAAATTTTTCCTTTGAAAAGATTGAGAGAAAAAATACAGAAGAGTCGAAGTCGCTGATCGGAGTTACCGTAACAGTTGACTACGCTAAGTATCTTGAAATAGTTGATAAACCGAACCTTACTTTCGGGTTAGGGTTATCGAATTAAGATTAGGGTTAGTCATACTTATTTTGTGGTGGCCCATAAAAATTCAATGATTAATTCCAGGGGAAAATTTTAAAATATTTGCGGAAACTCTGAACAGCGACATCGACTTTGTTCTATTTTTTCACAATCTTTTCAAGGGACGGAATAGGTTGCATCCGAGAACCATAGCCTCCATCTAGCAGTGACTAATTGCTACCACAATATTGTTCACTGATTACTTAAGCATAAAGTTCTCCAGCATATTTTTGAGTTTTGTGTGCACACCTTCCATGGGTATGAGAATTATATTTTGAAATGCAAACATAGTCAAACTTCATCAATTCTTTCGGAAATTGATCAAACACTAGTAGTGTTCATAAGGAAATGCTGCATTATGCTGTTGATACATTGTTTCTGGCTTTTAGGCAATGGAAAAGATAAACATTTGAAAACTTTCCAAGACTATCAAAAAAGAAAAAAAAAATCAAACTAGCCAAGTTGGCGACGGTACCAGTATGCTCAGTCTTCGAAATTAGCCTCGGCAATCGGCAATTGCCGAGGCAGATGCATGAATGGCACATTAGCCTTGGCAATAAAAATGCCGAGGCCACACGAGCGCTTGTAAGGACCACAAGATTACAAAAATAACCCTAATTTTCTTAGACCACACCAGACTAGGAGGTTGATTCAATCTTACTATTGCTTGATGTTTTTATTTGGTTTACTTTCTACTTCGCCTGCGCTTAGACACGTGCCCAGCTGGGAGAATTGAATCTTTTATAGAAATCCCCCTATTTGCATTGACTTAACGCCATTAGACGTCAAATTATTGTAAGCATTTACTCCTTATCGCGCTTCGCCTTCCGTTATCTCGTCTAGCTGCATCAGAAACGATAGCGCCGCTTTCACAACGAACCACACAACATCAACAGACGTCGAATACATGTAAGTAATAGGTTAACGCGTTAACCTTTAGAGTGAGCTTTGTTAATTGCGGTTTGTGATAGATGTCTGGTTGCGTAACAACAACAGGTGCAATTTTATGCGCTGACAATGTTCATGTGAACTATAAAAAAAAAGTTTGCAACCTTATAAATACTGGCTTAATTGTTACGCAAAAGTTATTCTTTCATCGAATGCTTGTTCTTTACCAGTGTCATTGCCAATATAAATCATGGTAAAGGAAGATACAGTTAAAAATTGGAATTTATCTGCTATAAGTTATGAAACAGAGGGGACAGAAGGAAAAGTTAGTGTAGTATTTTGCAAAATTTGTAAAGAATTTTATGACGGAAACAAATCGGAATTAGAAAAGCTGCGGGGCCCAGTTAAAAAAGTAGTACAAAATTGGATAAATGGTACTTCGGCAGTAAAGTAATGCTTCCGATCATATGACATCGCGTGTTCATGAACGGGCAGTTTTGCGTCTTCAAGCTTAAGCTTCAAGCGTCTTAAGAAATGACGTCGTCGTCATTTCTTATTGGACATTGTTGTTACGTAATACAACCGGTCGGGAAAATTAAATCGATTTGTGCTGACTCGAACGTTGAATCAACCCAAAATTAACATACTCCCCCCGTGAGTTATTTAACATGAATTTATCGTAACAGCGTGCGTATCGCGTTGCTCGCTTTATCGCTACTTTTGTTATTATTTCATCACAACTAGGGATGCCCAAAGTAGAATAATTGCCTATTCTAGAATTATTCTAGAATTTATTTTCGGATCTAGAATTTTAAATCCTATTCTAGAATCCTCGGCGTAAATTTTAACCTTTTCTTTTTATTGAAAAAATACACATAACAGCATGAAAAAGAAGCTTTGCAAAGCCATCATTTTAACAACTTCTCAATCGTTCACAACAGTGCTGAATTGCAATGTAGAACGTTTATCTCCTCCAGATGCTGCCCTGTCAGCCTTGTTTTGAGTTTTCCAACAGTCAACCCAGCGCTTGAAAATGATCGCTCCAAAGAAGCTGATGTTGCTGGAATGGCCACGTATTTTGCAGTTAAATTGTGCAAAAGTGGGAAGTCTGCTTTGTTGCAAGACTTGCAGGCGTATTTTTTCAAAAACATTTTTTTTTTATAATTTTTTCTTTTCTCCGTATTATTTCCGAATCCAATTACTCGATAAAAAAGCGGTTTTTAGATTCGAATCTGGATGGATTCGAATCTCAGGGATTCGAAATTCTACTTTGGGCATCTCTAATCACAACAAATCAAACAATGCGGTCTTGATAGACTACTCTATTATATTTTTTGCTTCTCGTTTTACATGTTGTGGTAGCCTACAATTTTTTCGTAATAAACATTCACAGCAATTGCCGAGGCAATTTCAACTTTTGCCGTTTGGCCTCGGCAACGTTTTTGCCGAAGTAAAAATATGCTAATTTCGAAGACTGTATGCTAGAGATGAGAGAGACCATAGACCAAATGGCAAGGGCAAATGTAGTAAGATGGTATGGACATGTGATAAGGAGGGAGGAAGGAAGTTTTCTTAGAAAGGCACTAGATCTAAAGGTGGATGGGAAGAGGAAATGCGGTCGTCCAAGAAGAACGTGGAAACAACAAGTGAAGGATGAATTTAAAAAAGTCGGACTGAAGGAGGAAGATGCAAGGGACAGGGTGAAATGGAGAAAAGAGATAAAAACAATTGCTGCGCGGAAACAATCAGCCACCCCCACTAGTGGGGAACAAACCGACGATGGATTATGATGATGATGACCAGTAGCCTGATTCTATAACCTAATGGCTGAATTATAATTCATTTAAGAAAATCAACATTTTATGCAATATACAGCATACTTATCATACCTGAAGAAATAGCACACTTTTTCGTAGCAACAGCAAATGGTGACTGTTCAGTTACTTCACTTGTTGAAACATTACTTGCAGTAGAAGTATACCTTCGCCAAACTGATGGTGAAACAGACGGAGGAGTATTTGTTACTGAAGTAACTGCACCACATCTCTGAGCAATGCTATACTTTCTACGCTTTGACGATGGTGCAGGAATGGCATCATCAGAGGAAACTGGTGGGCTCTGGTTATGTAAAGGATCAAAATCCAAACTTCTTTTTAAAGCCACACCACAAGCCATTGTTAGGCTCGATTAAACTTTAAATTCGCCGTTTATGCTTCAAGTATTGACTCAGCTTTTGGTAAATAGTTCAAGCAAACCTCAAATAGGGCTTACTTAAATCCAATCACACAACGCCACAGCAATGGAATCAAATTAGAACACCAAGACCAAGTGACTAATCTTCTCTTTTCTGCTCTTATGAAATACAAACAGAAGACTATAGAGTTTCCCCATTTAAAAATAGGAAAATAACTATTTTGAACAAGAGATTGATTCAAACTTAGCCTTCCTTAAAGTTTATGAAACACAGACGTCTCCAAGTAATTAACATTAATATGTAACGTAAGTTTATAATATGTTTTTTATACAATACATCTGTTATTATTACTGTACTTGCCTACTGTTATTATTCTGCGTCAAAAGCCTCTACAAGTATGCGAAACTACCAGGAATAACCTATCATGTAGCCTACCTACCCACACTGATATTACATAGCTGTTTACTTTTGCGTGTGTATCACTGCTCAAAGCAACCGTTAACTTCAATATAGTTAGCCTGTTATCTTTATTAGTTTATTTACTTTATGTATTTGAAAGATAAATAAATAATCACTCTGCTTTGCAACATCTCATATGTTATTATTATTATTATATGTAGGCCTAGCCTTTCAAGCTGCTTGATGAAGCTAAAATCTACAGTTCATTTGAAAACTAAAGTTGATTCCAGGAGTTAATAGCACCGGCGGTCTAAAATGCAAGAAAAGATATAAAAATAATTTTATGTGACAGATTCTGCAAAGCTTGACAAGCTCTTCTTATTCAAAATTTAAGCAATTTATGAATTACGAAAAAGAGTCTAATCACAAACCAAGTCTTTTTAAGTTTCGGCATGACTATTTCGGTAAAGCAAATAATTCCAGTCCTACGCAAAATCATTTTGAAAAATATTCCCCGTTTCATAAGCAGTAGCCTAGGCTACGTTAACATTAGGGCTACCGGTGCCATAGCCTATACGTCTGTTACAGACGGTTGTTCGCCTGGTCAAACGTCATGTAGAAACCGTTCGGGTCTACTGAATATTACGTCATGGAAATTCCTAAAACATGAGCCAAAATTGCACCATCGTCCGTAAGACTCGTGTCAGACCGGTTTAAACCTGTTTGGACATGTTGTTGCGTCGCGCTACTGCTGGCGTGCCTTTGAGTTATCACAAATTTTTCTGATTCATTCTTGAAGTTGTTTGTTGGAAGTCGGTCGCACATTTAACTGGTTTATTTGGTGCTTGCTAGCTGGACAAACTCTCCGTCTTTTATCCAAGTAATCTGTATCGTAGTGACAGTTTTAGAGGTGTAGGCATTGCACCAGTCATTTCGATAGCCGCGGGCTAATTTTACTGGAATACACTTTGAATAGACGTTTCGAAGGTGTGTTTATTTTTCGGTCATTACGTACAGACAAACGGATCCGGGAACTTTATGTTACAATTTTCCCACGAAGAATTATGGTTTACCGTTGTGACCATAAAAAATAAAAGACGAGTTCTTGTCAGTTGGTAGGTCAAGAAGAAATTAAAACATAAAAAAATAAAAGACGAGTTCTTGTCAGTTGGTAGGTCAAGAAGAAATTAAAGCAAGAAAAATAAACGACGAATTTGTTAGCTGTAGGCCAAGAAGCACTTGAAGGCATAAAAATAAACGACGTGTTTGTTGTCAGCTAGTGCAGAAGAACTAATTAGAAGTACAAGAAATAATAAAAGAAGATTTGTTGGTTGGTAGTCTACACTCTTACAGAAGCAAAGAAAAGTAAAGACATTTCTTCTCAGTTTGGTACAGAAGAAAAATAACTTTGACATTCATTGGCAAGAAAGAAGATTAAAAGACAATCCATCTGTGCTTGTAGATTCAAGTGGAAGAATCCAAGCAAGTTTGTGGACTTTAGGACTTCATACTCGTACAGCTACGGTATCGTGCATTTAAATTCTTTTTTGTATTTTTACGGTCTTTGCAGTTAAGTTTTTTATAACTACTGTAGCCTAATAATTTGTGTGTTTGTGTAACTTAATTTTTTTTTTAATTGTTAAATTTAGCCCCAACATTTAATATGTCTACACTCGGTGGCGACAAGGACTCGACCGCCGTAGACTCGACTGAGTTTAAGCGTGATGATGTTCTTTGCGGTCGGGCAGGCCATTCTGGGGAGGGACCCATTAACGATGAGGCTAAGTCAGTTCGAGAGGCCCGGCATCTTAGACGGGATATTTTGACTCAAATTGGGGAACTTTCTGTAGCCCTAGGTTCTTTGAGTGATAAGCAGGAACTGTTAATTTTTCGATCTAACTTATCTACTTTAGAAGAGGAATTACGGCATTTCCATGCTCTTTTGACTAAAATCTTTAACTCTGCAATCTTGGCAGAACTTCGTGATAGGGTAGATCCCGAATTTAACTCGTTAAAAAATAACTTTGAACAAAAAGAAAGTGAGTTCTCAGATATGTTGGATGCTGACATACATCCTGAGGATAGCGCCTCAAATGTAAGCACTAGGATGTCTAAGAGTTCGTCTCGGATAGTTGCACAAATTAACCTACAGCTAAGACGAGAGGAGCTCCAGATCCAAGCTGAGGCCGAAGCAAGAGCTGCTGAGGCCATCGCGAGAGCTGAGGCCATACGAGCTGAGGCCATCGCGAGAGCTGAGGCCATTCGAGCTGAGGCTTCCGCGAGAGCTGAGGCCGAAGCGAGAGCAGCTGAGGCCGCCGCGAGAGCCGAAGCGAGAGCTGCTGAGTTCGCACTCAAAGACGCTCAGTTGAGGGCTGAACAACGTAAAGAGGTAGTTTTAGCTGAATATCGATCAGAGGCGGGCTCCCGGCGTAGCTCTAAGAAGAGCTCTTCTAGGCATTCCAGAAATGAACATCAATCGCAGTTTAATTTACATAACCTTTTCCAAACGCCTGTTCAACCTGTGAGTGGACCAGGGCAATCCACACGTTTTCCAGCTGTTTCAGGAGGTCTCGGGGCCGCGGCTAAGGGTCTTCCGAATGCTGTAGAGCCAAGGTCTGCGAATTACAACCGAACTCCTCCCCCAGAGCGTACAGGTCACGGGGCCGCCATTAGCAGTAATGCTTTGCCCCCTTCAAAGTTTTCTGCGCCGCTAGTTGTGGATCGCCCAGCTACACGTAATTTGGGTGGTTGTGAGAGGCGTATCGCGTCTCCTGATTTTAACGTGTGTGAGGATCGTGATCGGGCTGTGCATGTGACTGAGCCCACTCAGCCCCTTAAGGGATATAGCTTGTCTTCTCCCACTAAATCGAGTTCTCAACAGCAGGATTGCTTTTTTGAATACCAAAATAGTAGGACGTTTTTCGATAAGGCGGCCTTGATTGGTTACGATGGTAATAATATGCCATTTATCTTCTTTAAAAATCGTGTTACGGCCTTAATGGCAGCTTCGCCCTTTAAGGGGACTTGTTTGACTTTGTTACAAGCAGCTTGTGTTAGAACAGCTGCGCAAACGATTGCTAATTTGGTTTCTGACACCCCTGGCTTGTCAGAGGAAGACAGGATAGAAATGTCGTTAGCTCGCTTGTCCCAGCGTTTTGGGGTTCGTGGAGGTCTTTTTGCAGAACCGGAAATTAGAAAGTATCGCTATGGTAGCAAATTGACTTCGACCTCTTCCAGTGATCTGAAAGAGTTTAAAGATGAATTGTCGCAGTGTCTGCTTTACGCGCAAGCTTATGGTCAGCGTGATAAATTAGAAGGACGTTTTGTTTTGGATTTGGCTAAGCGACTCCCGTTTGACGCTAAGCAGCGTTATCTTGACTTTTTAGGTGATCAGTATGGTGGCACTGATGAGCCTACCTTTCAGAGTTTGTTTGAATTTGTAGTACGGGAGGAAACGCGTAAGTCGACTGATTTTAGCATTATGCTAATGGGCGATTCTGGTGAGTCGCAGCAATTTAAAAAGTTTGGCAAAGGAAAATTGCCTTCATGTCCGGTTAGGCAGACGTCCGTAAAACCCCATGATGATGTGATGTCAGGGAGTTCGCAGTACTCGACTGTTGTTGGCGCACCGCGCGGTGGTGAAGCCAGACGTAAAAACCTACCGGCATGTATTTGTTGTTCGTCACGTGGTCAAGTTGAATATCATTTTTTGTCTAATTGTAAAGAATTTTTGCGCTTGACACCTAAAGATCGGAGAGATGTCATTGTGAAAGCTGGCAAATGCTTGAATTGTTTGCGCCAGCATATGGTTAGGGATTGCGTTCATGCAAATAACTGTCGTAAGTGTGGGCTTAACAACGATAGGAAACACTATTTTCTTCTGCATGATTTTTATGTGACGTCACGTGATTCTCTGGATTCGGTTGGGAAAGATGATGCTCGTGCCAGAGTTCCTGTGCGTAATGTTAACATTGGAAATGTTAAAGCAGCCTTTAACCGCGTTACTGCTGCTCGTGTTTTGAATCCAATGACTGGCAAATCGAAGTTGGTGTATTGTCAGCATGATCCTGGTTCGCAGTTGACGTTTGTTTCGAGTGACTTGGTGTGTGAACTTGATCTTAAACCGTACGATAAAGCGTCGTTTAAAATGGATACCCTGGCTGGTCAGAAAGCTACTTGTGCTGACCTTGTCAAACTCAACATCCAGTCGTTAGAGACAGATGAACTGTTTTGTGATATAACTTCGGTGGTTAACCCAGCTTGGGCTGACGATGTTAAAACTTTACCGCATAAACAAGATTTAAATGGTTTCCGTCATTTTCATGACGTGAATATGTTTCATTTGAATGATTGTAGTACTGTAGATGTACTGATTGGCAACGACAACGCTTATTTGATGTGGGCAAAAGAAGAGCGTGTTGGTGAAAATCGTAGTGAACCGCATGCTTTACTCACTCCTCTCGGTTGGTTGGCTTGTGGTGGTAAGTCACCCTTAGAGGAAAGCGTTGCTAAAGTGTGCAGAGTGCAGACGTCTTCAGAGTCGGATGTCATCTCTGGTTTTCAGCGTAAAATTGAGTCTCGTGATATGGAAATAGCAGACCTGAATAAAGTCATTCAGGATTTGACGTTGCAAAATGAAACCTGTGAATTGTCTCGCAATGATAAGTTGGCTAGAGAACTTGTTGAACCGAATATTGAGTTGAAAGATGGTCGATTTGAGATACCTGTTCCGTTGAAGGAAGATATTGATCTACCTAACAATTTTGTGTTGGCGTCAGATAGAGTTGCTGCTTTAAGGAAGAAAGCTTTAAAACAACCTGAACTTCGTGATTTCCTTACTGACACCATGAAAGATCTTAAATCAAATGGCTATATTGAGCGTACTGGTGAAGCAGGAAATGTCAAGGGATTTGAATGGTATTTACCATACTTTGTTACGTCACAATTAAAAAAGCGCATTGTTTACGATGGCAAGTCTGAATTTCGAGGAACTTGTGTTAATGATATAATGTTTTCGGGTCCTGACTTGTTAAACCCTCTGGTAGATGTCTTGGCTAGATTTCGGCTTGGTAGATTTGGTCTCATGGCTGATGTGACTAAATGCTTCTTTCAAATAAAGTTACCTGAGTCGCAAAGGGATTTGTTTCGTATATTGTGGTTTGAAGATGATGACCTTGAAAATGGTAGGATGGTACCATTTCGTTTTTGTGTACACCCTTGGGGAACAAAGAGTAGCCCGTATATCGCTTGCTTGGCTATAAAGAAAATGATCGAGCAGAATCCCGGCAGTGCTGGTGAATTGACTCTCTGCAATATTGCAAATAATATGTACATGGATGATTTTATATTTTCGGCTGATAGCTTAGAGGAAGCTCAGCAAATCACTCATGAATCAATTGCTTTGTTTGATAGCCGTGGGTTTAAACTTGGTAAGTGGAGTGCTAACAAGGAGGCTATGATTGTCTTGTCAAATTTGGATAATGAGATGCTTTCACCTTTGATTCGTGACATTGACTTTCAGACTGAAAATATGACTTTGCCATCAGCGAAGACATTGGGTTGTGTGTGGCAAACCGAGTCTGACGAGATGCGTATCGCATGTTCCTTAAAGCCCTTAGCTAAACACACGCGCCGAAGTATGCTCAGTCAGCTTGGACAAAATTTTGATCCGCTAGGCTTTGGAGCGCCATTTTTTCTAAAAGCACGCCTTATACTTCAGCAATTGGCGATAGACAAGTTTGATTGGGACACCGAGGTCCCTGATAGCTTTGTTAAAGAGTGGGAGTCGTGGCTTCGCTCTTTGGACCTGCTTAAGGATTTTTCGTTACCGAGATGGTATTTTGCAAACTCTGGTGTGTGCAGTCCGGATGATATTATTTCATATCAATTGCATGGGTTTAGTGATGCTTCGAATCAAGCTTTCTCTTCTGTTGTTTACTTACGTAGACTGGTTAACGGAGTTCCGAGTGTGTCTTTCGTTCTGGGTAAATCTACCATTGTTGTAAAAAATCAGTTTTCTTGGCCGATAGCTAGGAAAGAGCTTGTTGCCGCTTTGAATACAGCAAGACTCGTGAAGCAGGCCTACGAGGCATTGAAGATGCCCGACTGCCTTA
Source organism: Aplidium turbinatum (assembly GCF_918807975.1). Classification (NCBI taxonomy): domain Eukaryota; kingdom Metazoa; phylum Chordata; class Ascidiacea; order Aplousobranchia; family Polyclinidae; genus Aplidium; species Aplidium turbinatum. Next base: position 14,540,457 of record NC_137480.1, on the reverse strand, counting down.
AGTATTTTTGGTGTGATTCTCGTACTGTGTTGCAGTGGGTTAAAAACCCTGATTTACGTTTGAATAAGTTTATTACGCGTCGAGTTGAGCATATTTTATTGTTGTCTGGAGCCCAGGATTGGCGTTTTTGCCCTACCGATATGAACCCAGCTGATGTTGACACACGGCCAAATCTTATTACAAAGAAAGAATTTCGAGAGTTGTGGTTGAATGGTTCTAGTCTTCTCTATCAGTGTGAAGAAATTCCATCTGTAGAAAACGCCACTCCAGTACCTGTCCATAGCCTATACCTTCGTGACGAAGAGGGGTCGCTCGACGTTGGACAGGGTGGCCTTCACAGATTGATCGAGGCCGCACCTTCTTTGTATGTTATGAAAAAGAGAATCGCTTATTTGGTTGCTTTTGTTGAATTTTTGTGCTGTAAAACGAGAAAGCGTAGCTTTGTGAAGCCAAAACTGGATGCATCTTATCTTAACAGTGCTTCAGAGTTGGCTGTGAAGTTTGTTCAGAAGAGCGTGTATGGCGATGTGGTACATTTAATGACCAAACGATCGCCGGATGCCCTTGAGGAAGTTTAAAATTGCATTTTTTCACATTTTGGACTCCTCAATACGTAAGCCCAGTTTTATTGAACTGCTTACGTACACAGGCAGTGCCGTTCGGATCGTGAACGAACGCCCTTTGGTACCTTTGAGTGACGACCCTAGGGATTTTACTGTCATCACCCCTGCCTCACTTTTGACCCCATACTTAGACCCATACTGTGCTGTTGGGCAACCACATGATCGTGACCAACTAAGAAGGGATTATCGGTTCAATTTGTCACTTTCTCATCAGTTTTGGAGTAAATGGATCGATTTTTACTTGCCAGGTCTTCAGGGCCGGAAAAAATGGCTAAAAATGGCCGAGAATTTGGAGCCTGGTCAACTTGTAGTGGTAGGTTCTCTCCAGGACATTGGTAAACGTGGGAAGTATCAACTTGGGAGGGTGCATGAGGTAGTTCCACAAATTAGGAAAGGGAAGCCTGTGGTTCGTAGAGCTAAAGTTGCCGTCTGCAACTATGATGAGAGTACGGGGAAAGTGAAAGTAGACTATGTGTTGAGGGATATTTCGTGCCTCGCCCCCGTAAAGAACACCTAAGTGTTAGGGTTTGAGCCTGGTTTTGTCTGCGGTGGCCGACACTTGTCTGAGCCCAGAACAGTCGGTTATTATTGCAATCATTGTATATAGCATCATTTTTTGCGTGTACCTAATACCTATGGTACCAATTTCATGTATCGTCGTGTTTATTCTTATTGCTGTTCATTCTTTGCATGCCCTTTGTATTTGCGTATTAACTTAAACGTGAGTGATTCAAACAATTTGTGTATCATGTGTTTTTATTCATTGGCTCACAATTGTCGTCAATTCTTTTTTAGTTATGCCATGTCAGACTGTCATAACTAGGGGCCGCTATGTTACAGACGGTTGTTCGCCTGGTCAAACGTCATGTAGAAACCGTTCGGGTCTACTGAATATTACGTCATGGAAATTCCTAAAACATGAGCCAAAATTGCACCATCGTCCGTAAGACTCGTGTCAGACCGGTTTAAACCTGTTTGGACATGTTGTTGCGTCGCGCTACTGCTGGCGTGCCTTTGAGTTATCACAAATTTTTCTGATTCATTCTTGAAGTTGTTTGTTGGAAGTCGGTCGCACATTTAACTGGTTTATTTGGTGCTTGCTAGCTGGACAAACTCTCCGTCTTTTATCCAAGTAATCTGTATCGTAGTGACAGTTTTAGAGGTGTAGGCATTGCACCAGTCATTTCGATAGCCGCGGGCTAATTTTACTGGAATACACTTTGAATAGACGTTTCGAAGGTGTGTTTATTTTTCGGTCATTACGTACAGACAAACGGATCCGGGAACTTTATGTTACAATTTTCCCACGAAGAATTATGGTTTACCGTTGTGACCAACGTCCTCTTTTTTCAAGAAAAATGAATAGCCCTCCAAGGACACTCAGAAATGCTCAAATGTCCTCTTTTTTGGTATTTTGAGTTTTCTTGCTTAAATTTTCAACAGGATTTTATTGTTGTGCGAATTTTCTGCAATGGCTTGTATGTGCTTTCCAAAACTACACGGGTGACCATGAACTTAATTCCGTACCGAGGTACAAACACACAAACAAACAATTAACATTTTTGTACCTCTCGTCCAATTTTGACGTTGATAATAATTCATGTTATGGTAGAATAAAGATTAAGCTTAGTAGTTTGCAAGTTGTGTATTATTTATCATTTTGGCAAATCTGACAGTATATCCTGTGCTTTTTTTACGAATACAGCACTGAGTAGCATACAATTTCAATCATATTTCATGCCAACAATTTTGTAATTTCAAAGCTGATCCTTTCTCACTGAAAAAGTTAAGTCATTGCTACCGGGAGGTGAGGCCTGATTTGTCACATTTTGTAATTTTTTGCGATCGCTGTTGTCTGACTTAAACTTTCTAAAAATCAGATATTTTCACTTTTTGCTGACTCGTCGTCGTCGTCGTGTGAGCGTCTGGGGGCGAGGGTCTATCCTTTTACCACCCCAGATTCACGATGTTTCCGGACTACACTGGAAGGCTACTAGAGAGCAGCCGGTCTTTGGTTTTATCATCCATGACATGCAGACCTTCCACTCCGTTAGGTGGCTTGAAGATGGTACAGTCATTGATGATGTGGTCTGCGGTCTGTTCCTCGGTACCACATTCATAGGAGGAGGAAGAGGCCATTCCCCATTGGTGCATGGTTGAGCGGAAAAACCCGACGCCCGTGCGGAGACGGTTAAGGCGCACCCATGCCTGTCTTGGTAGTGTTAGACCGATGGGGCGTGTGTCGGCGTCGGGGATGAACGAATAGAGTCTGGTGGCGGTGGACTTCTATTCAGAACTCCATTTATGGTCCGCCCAAGCAGCCGCAGAGATGTCTTGTACATCAGCTTCGTTGATAAGAAGTTGAGCGGCTGCCACGAATGGGTGTCTTGATTTCAGTCGACGGGAGTGCTCGTTTGGGAGAGCAGAGATCTTGTGGTGGAGAAGGTGGTTAGGCTCCAGTGCCCGTCGACCGAGGGACAGAGTGGCTTCTTTGCGACGAAGCTCAGCGGGTTGGATGCCAGCGAGAATGGGGAGATTGTCCAATGGTGTGGGACGCAGGCATCCGGTCACTGTGCGCAGGGCGCTGTTTATGGCAGTGTCGATGTTATGGCAGTGAGCACTGCGGCACCAGACAGGTGCACAGTAGCCTACTCTGCTGAAGAGTAGACAAGAGCTAAGGCTGCTATACGCAAAGTGTCAGCCCTCGCCCCCCAGCTAGAGCCTGCCAGGCGCTTGAGTAGCGCAGCGCGGGATGTGAGTTTCTTGCGCAGTGACACCAAATGGTGGCGGTATGTGAGCGATCTGTCCAGTGTCACCCCAAGATATCTTGGTTCGGGGCAGAAGGACAGAGATTTTCCGTTGTTCTGGACGTGTAGCTCACGATCAGCTTCCCGATTATGGAGGTGAAAAGCTGCTGCCACAGTTTTGGCTTCGCTGAGTTTCAGTCGCCAGATCGATAGAGTTTTCATGTCGGAAGCTTTTTGTTGCCTTGAGGAAGTAGTCAAAAATGAGAAAAACTATATTTAAAAACGTCCAAGCAGACTGTTAAAAAGTCCTTGTAAGCAGGTCCTGTTACCAGTCTGAAGGAATCTTACAGGTTAAATAATAATTTGTCTTCGTTTTTCTAACCCTTGTGATGTTGAAACTCATTGTGTCACTTGGGAAGGAGAGCAAATGATGTTAAAATATGATTTTTTCAATTTCACTCAAAAGTGGGAATAATCTGGAAGCGTGTTGCAGAATGTAGGCTAACAAATCAGACCGTATAAGGGGGCTGCAAAACAGTCGTAGGCCAAATCTAGCATATAAATTTATCTTGTTTTTTTGCTGTAACTTTTGCTGCATCAGCTTAAAATTATCCAAAAGATATAAAAGATTGTACAAACGTAAAATTCTACTTGCATTTTACTTGCTGGTGAAACGTGTAGGCTACTCTTTTTGGGCTATGAAAATATTGTAGGCCTAGTTAACGTTGATAAGAGGTCCAGTGAATAAACTACTTTTGAACTTGGCCCCGGTAGGCTATAATTTTAAGGGCCCGTAATCTGGAATTGGAAGAAACCACCGCGTAGCCTATTTTTTGGACAGGCTATATACTATATAATGTGGAATTCGCAGCCACGTGGGCAGTGGCGTACGCAGGATTTTCTCAAGGGGGGGGGGCCATTGAGAGTAGCGTAGCCAGGAATTTTGAAAGGGGGAGTTTTGACGACCGGCGGGCGAAGCCCGACGGCGTTTTCGCTTAAGACGACACCCAGCGACGGGGGGTCTGGGGGGCCTCCCCCAGAAAATTTTGAAAAATTTCTTTGAATTTGGTGCATTTTGAGAGCATTTTCAACAAAAATGTGGGTATGAATATTTCTGTAAAATGGTGCTGTCAGGTGGCATAGCAAAAGAATAAGAACATGTTTTCTTCGGCATTTTTCGGAAATAAAGCTAAGTCTCTATGTTTTCTTGTTGTTAATTCCTGGCTGAGATGTTTGAATGTTTGGTATTGGCAAAACTCGCTCTTTTAATGCAGTTTTGTTTAAAATTAGGCAAGTTTTTTTAGACTGAAAGCATCATTCCCAAGCATAAAGAGACTGAAAGCATCATTCTCAATATCGTGACGTCACACGCGTGCCAAAGTGGGGTTGTAACCCCCAACCCCCCCCCCCCCCCCTTGGCTACGCCACTGGCCATTGATATGCCAGACGTCTTCATTATATCCCAGTATGGTTTTAGTTTAGACTTTATCTATTTCTCTCTCACTAATCACCATAATAGGCTTACAGAACACTATGCTACATTGGCATACCTGGGGTGGGGTAGGTAGATTGGGCTATGTATTTCGTATTGGCTTAGTCTATAAAACAACATTGTTAAAGTGATTGCTTTGACAAAGCAATGCAAAACATATTAAATGCCTTAATCTACGTCATTAACTACTAAACCATTTTTAAGGGGGGGGGGGCATGGCCCCCCCCCCTGCCTACGCCACTGCACGTGGGCTAGCAGAACGAACCAAACGTAGCTTACGCCAGCAGGCTAAAATTCTTATTCTAGTGTTCAGAGATATTGAATTAAATTTCAGTCTTTTGGTTGTTTAGATGAAAGCTTGTTTGTTGATTTCACAAATGACACCATCCCTTGCATCGACCATTCGAAGTAGGCCTACCGGTTAATGGAACCCAGCTGGATAGTTGAAATTATTTACTTATGAGCAAGGCCGTTGAGAGGATTATTTGGGCCCGCGCTACCAATGAGATCATCGAAATTAATGCAATTCTCATAAAAATGCATTAGGCCAACAGTAAGCAAAACTGCTGATATCCTGCACTTTTTCTATGGTTTTCAATCATTTAAAATTAGGCCTACACAAGAATTGTAAAAAGACAAGATATCAAGTTAAAATTAAAAATAACATTTTTTTATTTGACGATTATAGGCTACATGAGCTGTAAGCTATAGCTCAGGGGTCGGCAACTTTTTTGCACTACGGATCGGTTTGAGGCAAGCATTATTTTGCAAACCGGCCATCAATAAAACACATTTTGTTATAAGTTTGTTGTAGGCTATGTTCAGCCTACTTCGTAATTTTTTCTTGTTTGCTCTTGTTTTGCTGTTTTCGATAAAAACTTTATAAAATTCTTGTTTTTTAGTAGATCGTATGGTCGTTTCGTTGTCTCTCTGTGATTATGGGAACATGTGTAACTTTTGCATTGTGTAATGTATATATGCCTATTACTTGCATATTTCAAACATGTAGCCTACTATGTTTTTGTTCCTGACAAATAAACCATTGATTGAAGGAACGAGAAAAGGTGGTAAAACTTTGAAAGGTTTAAAACGTACCTGAATAGTAGATCATGTGGCACGGATCATAAAAACAAACAGCAAAACATAAAAACAAAAGACAAAGAAAATCAGTACATATGTAGTAACAAATAACAACCTAATGAAAAGTGTTGTGGATTGCATTTGCCGGTTCCAATATTGACGTGGATGCGCAGCAGTCATCATTAAAAAACACAGTAGTTTTGATTTTTTTGAAGTATAGGTTTTATTTTTAGATTGAAACTTTTCCGAATTGTTCCCGCCAAATCTGCTACCGGTACCCCAAATTTAAAATCAACTTAAGGAACTTTAATGATTATTATATTTTTTGCTGTTTCCTGTCTGTATTGAAATGTAGCTTTTTTGCTGATATGTTGATAAATGATTTCATTCTGAATTTAGGCCTACTTGTATCATTCAAACAACAACAGACAAAATAAAATCCTCTCCTTCTTTCTCTCCTGTATTAGAAAGTCTAAGTCAGGCCCGGATTTAGGAGAGGGCAGAGGGTGCAGGTGCCCCGGGCCCCTTGACTTCTGAAAGGCCCCTCTACGTGGAAAAAATGTGATTTTGTGTTAGTTTTTTGCTTTCAGCCTTTGACGTTTCTGCAAAATGCTGTGCAGTGCTGGATTAATGCTACTGTAGACGTGAAGATGGTTTTTCGCGCCGTAGGCGCGAAAAAAATGTTTGCACGGGGGCCCCCCGATCTAAAAGTGCCCCGGGCCCCCATTAGCTAAATCCGGCCCTGGTCTAAGTCGTGCTATGGGCTAATGTGTTTAAATGTTTACCTTAGTTAGTGATAACACAAGGGATGCGACAGCTGTAGCCTACGTTTTAGCTTATCTGCGAAACGTCAACGCAATCATAACGCAAACAGAAATACGCAAAGGCTACTATTTCCCAAATTTGCACTAAAACAGAAGGCAAATTAAAGTTTATTTTGTAAACTTTTTTCTATTTCCAACAACTTTCTAGACTTAATCCTGGCAATTGGACTGTTGGCTCCTCCTTGAAATAACAGTTGCCGATCTTTGAAGGACATTCTCGAAGGATCTCTGATGTGCTTTTTCAAAGAAAGATTTCTGTGGACATAAATAGATTTACTACAAAATTTATCCAAAATCTGAAGCTGGTTAGAATTTTTTAGGCCTAGACTGCATGCATTCAAAGTTGCTTTAGTTCAAACATTAAAAAAGACACCGCAGCTGTGTCTTTGGCATGTGTCGATTGCATAATCTTCCATGCACCAATTGAAGAGAAAAATCTGCGTGTTTTGAAGGATGAAACCAAGGGCTGGCTGCTCTTCAGTAGCCAGTCTTAACTCCAGTAACCTCAGGAGCTCAGACAAAGAAGAAGGAGTATGTTTAATGTTGATGAAATGTTTAAAACATTTTAAAAGTTTCTGAGCTATCACGACTGATGAACAATTACAATACCATTATTGTTTTTCCATGTAGCCTGTCAAATTTGTGTCCGGCAATAATTCAACTTCAAGAAACATGCTGAATAAAATTTTCAACATTTTCAAACTTACATTTCCTTTTCTGAGTGAAGTCTTTCTAAACCTTTCTTACAAGACTGTTCTTTTACTTGTTCCTGTAAAACATTACAAAAACAATAGGCCTACCGGTAAACAGTGTTGTACGTTGACGGCGTCAACTTTTTGTTGACGCTAAGGCTAGCGCCGTCAATTTATTTTTCAGTTGACGGAAGTGATAGCGCCGTCAACTATTTTGCCGATTTTAAGCGTCAAGCGCTAAGCGTCATTTTTTGTTTTCATGGAAAATCTCGTTTCACAATAAGAGTTTCACAATGTATTCTGGCCAGCGCGACTCATCCGAATTACCGGCTTTTGCGTTGGTTGGAATGGCTCCCTGGAATACATGCGGAAGAAGTTCGCCAAATGGTGATCACCCATGTATTGAGAACGAGGGATCAGAGACAGAAAGCGAAAAATCCATGAATGGCATCGCGGACGTTGAATATACTTTATTTCAAGAGCTCTATGCCCCTGAAAAGAGCGATGTTGGTGTAGTGGACCTCGTTGAAAGATTTATACATGCTAAACTATCACAGCACGATTGGAACAGTGATACCTTTCCGACTAAACGTTTTCAACTTGTTTTTGAATTACAACACACCAATACCAACCAGCGCTGCTGTGGAACGCATGTTTTCACTTGGAAAGGACAATATGCGCAGGGCGCCGGAAGCGGAGGGGGAGCAAGGGGAGCGGATGCCCCCTGCCCTCAAATTTCTGTGGATGGGGAGGGAAGAGGGGGCAATGGTGCCCTTTTAATGTCATGTAAGCTATGGCACACTTTGCAATATAAAAATTTATGCTATTCGCTTTTAGCCTAATTATAATGTTCTATTTTTGCCTCAAAATAATATTTACGACACAAAATTCTTCATCACAGTAAGTTATGTTACATCATTATAAAATAGCATGATGCCCTTTCGTGCCATTGTTCTTTGTATAGCGGACACTTGTATCATTACTCGATAATGAGCTGATAGATGAGCATTATCGCTATATCTTATCTTAAAACTTACAAAAAAATTGGCCTTTTAGCAACAAAAGTGCCCTTTTTTCATTCTCCTGCCCATCCAGTCAAAAATCGCTCCGGCGCCCCTGAATATGAGTCCCAAACGCAGCAGATTGTCAGACAAACGTTTTGAAATGCTTGTTTTTCTGCAAGGAAATAACTAATAGGCTGAGCAGCTAATTAGAATACAGTCTCAAAACATAATACCTGCTCTTTATTTATAGCTATTGTTAGCCTGAACTTGGTTGAAATATTTCCGTTTTATGAGACGCTGGCGAAAAATAGCGCTAGAAATTAGCGCTGGCGCTGACGCCGTCAATTTCTTTAAGAGCTTACGTTGTCCTTTACGCCGTAAAGATTTTAGGCAATTCGCGCTGACGCTGACGCCGTCAAATTATTTCAATGACGCGTACAACACTGCCGGTAAATCACTTTTATCCAGTGACTATCTTAGTACAAAACTTTTGCCCAACAGATGGTTGCATTTCATATTTCAGAATGTTTTAGACTTTTTACATGAACTAAAAATTGCTATCCATTGGAATCAGACTTACGAGATAGCGCTATTCTGTCGCCCATATAAAAATAGCATAGGCTACTCAATAAACATAGGTACCTACTGCAGGACTATAGGCCAGGGGTCACCAACCTTTTTTTGCAAGCGGGCCATTTTGGCACTAAGGAAAGCTGTGGCGGGCCGCACTAATAAAATTGTAGGTAGGTTGACTCTTATGCTAGAAAAGAGCACATTTCGTACCCAGTATCCAGCGTTACATGTTGTTAATACTTATGTTAGAATACTGCAGCAACAACATTAGTCGAACAACGCTGCTGCCAGGCTAAGCTCCTTTAACAATACTTTTGACTTCTGTAACAATGCCTAATAAACGAGGCCACTTGTTTTGCGCACTTATAGCGAGGCGAGCAGTTTCATCAGAATATTCATCGCCAAGCAAGAGTGGTGTTGTCACTTCGCTTCACAAAAGATATCTTGCAATTAACAGTTTCAGCGAACAAGGAAATGTTTGACACATCGCAATACAGGCAACACTAGTGACCTGCAAACATATCAGCGAAAAATAGGCTCCAATAACAGGGAAAAAGAAACCACAGGCACCATGAAACAAACGCTTGTGGAAATCACCGAAAACACGATTCTATCGTAACTCATGAACAGTGTTCCCTCTAAAAAAAGCAATGAGTTGGTTTTCCATCCCTTTTGTGAGAGTCTATAAAACCGTCTTTCTTTGATTATTTATTAGACAATTGTCACTTGCGGTGCTTATCAGCATGGCAAGAATTATAAACAACATTTTGCAGTACTAAGCTAAGTATTTTGGTAATACAAACTAGAAAAGTCTTTAAATTTATATGTAATATTTTGTTAATTTATTATAATATGAGTTGGCACGCCAACCTATTTTGCTAACACAATAACGGTGAAACGCACACTAGTGTTTACATGACATTTACAAACTCAAAATAAGCAACCCTATGCTGACAGTGTGACTGGACATCGCATTGGAATAACTTTAAGCGACCCCCACCTAGAACTACAATCTGATTGGTCGGTCGGTGGAATCGTTTACAAAGCGAAAATATGCGTCCCAGAAAGTATTTTTTGCCTTCATGCTCTTTAACTCCTCAAGAAAAGTATTTTTGGTTATACTTGTACGATGATACCTTCCGCGGGCCGCACATAACAGCGTGGCGGGCTGCATGCGGCCCGCGGGCCGCCAGTTGGTGACCCCTGTATAGGCCTACACCTCAGCACGGCATCAGCAAATAGAGCAAACAGGTTAGGCTATATACGGTTTTACATTTTTTTATAAAAGTTTCTGTTAGCCGTAGACGTTGAAAATTGTATCAGTTCAATGAATAAGCAACAGTTCTTTTTTTTTTTTCAGTTACAAGCTAGCTAAATTTATAATAACTTTTTATCTTCAACTCAATCAGTATAGACCTATCATCCACCATTTCTTAGTTTGCATCAAATTAAAACAGCGTTTAAAATTTTTACTAACTACCGAGATCTTTTTCTTTTTTTTTCTGTGAAATACGTTGAGTTTTTGTTTGTTTTCTTCCGCTTCACGCTTTGCCTAAAAGAAAACAACAGATAACCGTCCATGTGTCCACTACGTTACTTTAATTATTCTTTGAGCTACGGTGCGATAATAAGAGATAGCTAATAAACATTAGAATGTTGTTGTGGCACGACTAATTTTCATTTAAGTCAAGGTTTACCAAAATTTCAAACAAAATGTTAGGATATTCCTTGATAGAAAAAATACAAAAAAATGAAAAAAATTGGAAAGATTTAAAGAAGCAGGAAAGTTTATGTACCAGCTTGGCCGTATGGTTACGAAATTTAAGAATAAGCGGAAGCTTGGTAAAAGGCATTCCTGTAAGCTGCAAAAAGCTCGCGTGATGCTCTGGGCTACGGCCGTATGACCAGAGATGCAGTGGCCTTGACAAGGGGGTCTAGGTAGTACTTTTGGACCCGGGCCCGGAATATTTTAGGGGCCGGGATTTTAAATAATCCCCGCGACTTCAAACATTATCAAGATCTTAATATAATCAGATGTAAAGGAATTGCCATCAGAAATTAAAACAGCCATTTCAGCCGTCAGATGGTAAAGTACCGGGGCCCATTATGGGTACCGGGCCCACTTCAGCTTTCTGGTGGTAAAATAGCCACCTCAGCCACCAAACAGTAAAATAAGAACTTAGTCAAGTATAGTTATAGTGATCTCCTTAACCACGAATATTTCCCGAAACACAAATTTCAAAATAAACAGGCTAATATTTGTTCAAACTCAAAAACTGAAATGGCACAAGTAAGAAGATTGCTGTCCCTATTTCTGCCCTCAAAATTAGACCAAACCGCTTTTCAGATTGCAACAATGAGCAAATGTTTGAGTTAGGCCCAAACACCTTTCCCAAATCAAATTGAAAACTCTCTGACTGTCTGCACTAACTTTGCTAAACATCAATGGAATCGAGAAGTAATACTCTAACGCCATGTGACAAATAAAAGTTCAAAAAAGAAACCGCTAGGTAGAGATAGTAAGTTTTGCGGTTCAAGAAATTTTAAGATTGCGCAAGATTTGTTAAATGACCATGCTTAAACGGCATCAATAAAAGCATGTACACAACCTTTATATTCATAACATTGTCGATTAAGGGGGCCAGAAAATAAATTGGTACTGGGCCCGAGAAATCTTGTCAACGGCCCTCATATAACACACGATGAAGAAGAAGCTGCAAAAAAACAGTAATTGAAATCGAACCAATAATTCTTCGAGTTGGTTTTCTTCTTCTCTTCTTATTTTCCGCAATTCTTCCAATTTTCGACGTTGCTCTTCTTCCTCACGTAGCTATGATAAAACAAAACTAAGTCAATTTATCAACTGCACAGAATTTTGGAGTGAGATGAAAACTGCAAAAGTAGGCTACAACATTGTACGTAGGCTACAACAGAGCTTTTTTAATTTCGCATTGACAGAACTTTATCTTTTTATATATACTCAATCTTCATCTTTGCTTAAAGAAAATTGCGCATGAACAATAAACATGGGTTATCTGTTTTCATGAGTCACGGTTTTTAGCCAGCTCGCCCAGTGTCGTCAAATTGAGTTCGGTCAATGCCTGGATGTTGTCATGCCATGTCATACCGTGTCTAGCACTAGTAGTCATGCCATCGTCTTGGTGGTCTGCCTCTTTTTCTCTTTCTATTAACTTTACCTTCCATGCAGAATGTGTTGACTCCGTATTTTGATCTTTTAGTATGGCCGAACAGTTTTAGAATTTTTTCATTTTATTTTTGCTGTTTACAATTGTATGTAGCTTCGATACAGTCAATAGGTCTTCTATTTTTATGTAGTCAAGAAGCCTTTTGTTGGTCATGCTTCTCATAATGTGATCTTGGGAAGTGGTAAGTTTTTTTTTATTGTTGGTCCAATTTACGCTTTTTAGTCTGTATAGCACGACTGCTAAAGCGTAAGTGTTGAAAACTTTTTATTTTAGTTTGATTAGAAGTCTAATGGAGGTTTGGTTAAAATATTTTTATTTGTTTTCAAATGCTACCCTACCTTGACTTTTGTTTGTTTGTCGTATCCAGGTTTGCACCGGGTGGTTGAAAATTTAGATTAAGTGGACGGGAAGGCGAGGAAGCCAATCTTCGTGTCCACCTTTAGGCATGCCTTTAAGTGTCCTGCCAAAAACACAGCCGCATGCTCTTGAGCGGTGTCGAACCGGCGTCCTTTCGATTGCCGTTCCAGGGCTCTCACCACCAAGCTATGCAGCCGACAGCGTGACTGATTCGGGGTAAATTCTTTTTATCTTTTTAGGTTAACATAAAACAAAAGGTTGGTATAGAAATAACTAGGCTATGCAGTTAGGCTAATTAATAAAATAAATTTTACCAAATCATTGTAATTATCATTCCACTTCTTTTCTTGATCTTCCTTTTCAGTTTGCGCTGTGATTTGTTCACTTCTGCAGTTATGGCCACTTTGTGTTTCAATCTCTTTTCTTCTTTTGTCTTCTCGTTGCATTTTTTGGCTAAAAAGTTCGAAATGAATAGGTTTTTATTTACAGTACCAGTAGGCGTTTTGAAGTAAAGTAAGTAAGACGTTAAGTAAAGTAAGAGCAACGGTAAGTAGGCTAAGAGTTTTGAAGTTATCAAACCTTTGCCTTTGTTCGCGTCGTTTGACTTCTTGCTTTGCTCTTGCTTCAGCTCTTTCCTAAAACAAATCAATGGGATTTTAATGTACATTTGAGTTGACCTACAAGGAAGACTTACAGTTCAGTATGATAAAAAATTTAATTTTTCAATGATCAACAAGTCATCACTAAATCGTAGAAGTGGATTCATATTTGGATGAGGTTTAACACGGCAGTAATGCATTCATACAGTGTGCAGCAGATCAACAAACACATATGAAGAATAATCTAAAGTGCTAAACCTTTTTTATTTTCTGTTCGTTTTGCCATCGCATGCGGTCGTTGTCTTTGCATTCATTCGAAGAAGTTTCGACATCGTTGAGGTGGTTTTGTATTGTTTCAAGCTCTTCATCTTCATTTTGAAAAAATTCAGGCGGAGGAAGCGGCAGAAGATCAAAGTTAAAATTATTGGACCGCTCTGTTAAAGGTTCATCACAAGACCTATAAAAGTACCTGTAGTTAGATTTCATTTAATGATGCAATTAGGCCTATACAAAATTAAAAATTCATGATGTATTCAATCCAATAACATCAGAAAAAATTACGGAGTAAAACTTATTTTAAAGAAAACAAAGACAACTTTGATAGAAAAAAAATATGAAACTAAAAAAATTAGAATCAAATTAAAATGAGAACGATTGGAACAGGTCTATATACTTACAAATGGATACATTGCGTCTCTCATCACGCAAGCTAGAAGCTGCATAAATTAAGTAAAAAGAAAAATCGATCAAGTAAAACTTGCATTTTGGAAATACCGTATAAAGGATTTTTTACAGGAAGACTACGTGTGTAAACGAAGCTGAGACTATACTATCATGATATACAAAACCTATTATGTTAAATTGAAGTCAAAGTTGGACTTCTGCCACAAAAATATAAAACCTTTTTAACTCCAGAGCTATAGATGAATATTGAAAATACAACAAAACACGTAACAAACAAATAAATTAGAAATAGAATTGGGGTGTAAGGCAGATAGACAAATCATTTTAACAAAAAAGAAAGGTGCAGTTCGAAAAATGTATTTTGAGAGAATCGGCGGGCCGGTTGAATCAATTGGTTGTTGGAGATACCGTTATAGGGAATCAGATGCAGAAGATGAGGAGATGATAATGCATGCTAAAGGCTACAGCGGTGGTTTGACTCGTCGACTATTGGAGAAACAAAGAGGAGAGCAGAAGATTGCAGCTTGTGGAACGGTTGAGGGCCAATTTTCGGATCGGAGATGGCACATGATGATGATGATAAACAAAATGGAGTTTAGTCTACGATTTTAGATAAGGCTTTTTTTCATTCAATGCACAATAAGTTGCTTTGTAAGTTGTTTACTTAACTAACAATAAGGCTACTGGCAGCACCGTTGATCGGGAGTCCAAGAGACGTTTGGACGAGGGCCTGTGTCTGTGATGCATGTGCATTCTGCATCCAATCTATTTTATTTAGAGACAACTTTTGATTTAAAAGGAAACTACCTCAGGTGCTTCCTATAAGTGTGTTTTTTGGTATTGCTACCGTGCCCAAAAGTTAGCTCCTCAACGACCACGGATACTGGTATAGCCTAAGTTCCACATACTTCACATCAAACGAGACATCGATGCTTTTTTCTTCATTCCTATTTGAAATATCCTGTGCTGTGGAATTCGTATCTAACGAAGTTTGGGAGGTTGATTTATTTCTCTGTAATATGAACACAATATTAGAAGATTCTGAAAGTATTGTAGGCTAATTGCAGACAACATAAATGGCTGTGAACTCGAACTAACATTCAAACAACTAGCAACAAAACAACCAGATGCTGCAATGCTACATCGTTGTTATGTTCAAGAATCTTTGTGAATTGTTGAATATATAAAAGGTAAATAATGGTACAAATAGGCTTAGTCACCTGCAAATGTTCTGTTGTTTTTATAGACCGCGGTGCTTCACAAGTATTCAGATAATCAACGTTATAGTTGTTATTCTCATCTAATCAAATATAGAAGAGACTTTAAGTCTAACGTGGATTATAATTATACAAAACGTACAAACTCAAATAACTTGCAGAACAGTAAGGCAAGATTTAAAGCAAACTTAGATTTGCAAACATGAAAATTAAAGTATAAGAATCAGTAAACCACTCAAATCAATTACTAGAACGGAAATCGAAAGGGCGCGAGTTCGACACCGTTTAAGAGCATGCGACCGTGTCTTTGGAAAGACACTTAAAAGCATTCCTAAAGGTGGACTTAAAAATTGGTTGGCTTGCCTTTTCGTTCACTTAATATAAATCGTCAACCATCAGGTGTAAGCCTGGATACACAAAAAAGCTACTTTGATACCTTGAATATGCAAGCCTTTATTTTGCTTAGAAGCTTCAAACATTTCTGGATTGGTGTTCAAGAGTGAATGTTCTAAATATCGAATCTCACATCCCGTCCAAGTGGAACTACGAGCGGAATGTGTCCGACGCAGAGAACTTTGATTAATTTCACGTTTGTTGTCCTCAGGAAGGCACTTTACCAAGTAATACATTCCTGCAGGTCGAGTTACTCTGCTGTTGTTGAGAAATGAAGAAAACTTCCGGTGATGAGAGCTACTTGTAGATTTCGACGGACTCGTCTGCCTGGTATCAAAAACTAGAGGTTGATCAGGTAAGCTTGAAAATGAATTGTTTAATTTTGTATGCCTACTCAACGTTGTTGAATCAGGCTCCAACTCTTTTCTGCTTTTCAATGTTTGTTGGCTTGGTTGGGAACTTGTTGAATCTCTTCGTTGGACTCGTTGTAGCTTGGCTTCCGCTCGCGCTTGTAGATCACGAAGTTCAACTTTGCTGATAATCTTTTTTACGTCTACATTTGATCTAGATCTTCTCAGACCACTGGTTGAAATATTAGTTGAATATGATGACGGCAGATCAATTGATTTGGTTAAAGTGCTACTTTGTTCAGCAAGCACGTTGTTTCGCGATCTGTTCATAGAAGAACTTCTACTCCTTCGTTTACCAAACTTAGATGCAGCTAGCTTTTCTAAGCGTGCCTTGGTATCTCGTTCTTTAGCTTGAGCAAGAAAAAATTCAAACAATGAATTTTTATCTGTGCTTTGTTGCAGTTTCGATTTCGACCTGTCAAACTCTTTTGACAATTGTTGTACTTCATGTTCCATCTCTTTTACGTCGTTATTACTGACATCGTAGGATTTTAGAGCTTAGTTCAGTTTGATGTTTTCGGTAGTTTCTCATTGCCGTATAGCCATCTATATCGCGACAGTTTTCAATTTCTTAAATCGTCTGCAAAATAAAGAAATTGTTGAGTGGTAGACCAAGAGAATTACCCATCTTTCAAAATAGCCGACCAATTTGTTTGGAAGGCAGTGTGTTTATTTTCGCATGTAGCTTACCAGGTTGTTCTATGTGACATAAACTAGCAACAAAAGAAGATAACATTCTCTGGCTCATGGTTAATAGCTTGTAGTCAAACTCGACTAAGGTTTAATATCAGTTTGGCCAGAAGGTTTTTCATGAGGTCCAATTCTTCTGAGATCTTGCAAATAAGACTCTAATAGTTGCTGATTTTTTTTTTTCCTTTAAAAGATAGAACTGTTATAACTTGATTGATTTGATCAATGTCCTCAGACTGGGAAAAGCTTCCATAAGGGCTTAGCCTATTCTGGCAGTTTTGCTTACTTGTAGAGGCTTTGAACTCCTGAGGTAGGCCCGGTCGCGAAATATTTTTTCCTACGAGATTTTTGTCTCATTTACATATTTTGGTAAAAGTTTGTATTAAAACCGTGTGGAATGCAACAGTTTCTCGTTGGCACGGTTGGTTCAGTGGTATCATCCTCCGCCTAGTAATCGTGAGTTCGACGCCCGTCGAAGTCAAACTTTTTTTTTTCTTTAAATTAATTTTTGCGGTGCACAAGAGCTTTTCAAAAAAGTAGGGTTAGGGAAAGCTTATATTTTATTATCATTGCAGAATTTTATTGGCAAATAGTTATTTCGCAATCTGAATCAACCAATCTCTCAAACACTTTCGGAAAATCTTACTTTTAAAGTGACTAAAATAAATGAGACAAAAATCTCGTAGGAAAAAAAATTTCGCGGCCCGGTCACCGAGATTGACAGAATAGAGTTTCCGATAGCTATTGAAGTGTTGTTGACGGGGAATTATTCCATTCACTAGCCACTAGGTGCCGCTGAATGGAGAGCTGTCCTGAATGTGTTGCTCAAAGGCACATCCTAAGAGCCGAACCAGCGCAGCTTGATCTTGAGTCGTGCGTGTAACCACAGTGCTATCGGCAGCAGGAGAACTTTGAGATGAACTCGTAAAAGATGCAAACTAAAAGTTCTCAAAAGCATAGCCTCCGGTAGACTATATCAAACTTTGCGATACAAAACGTTGCATGTGCTTGTTGAAACCATGCAAAAGCGTGCATAGTTGAAAATATTGCTACTTTGTTTGGTTTAGAGATACAAACAGCATGAAACTTGCGAATCTCTTTGATTATGGTCAAAACACTTATAGATGCTGAGCTCACAAAAGACCGAAAGATTTTTGAAATTACGGTACTTAAATTCTTTTTGGTGCCATAGCAGGTTCAAATTGGTTTTCGTCTGCACTTTCTGTCATGTGCTGAGCTGACACATTTTGTGTTTTGATTATGATGGTTAAAAAATAATAAAATAAACTAAAATGAACTTCCATCTTGAAATTGAAATAACAAAAACTTCACCTACCGGTACTCACAGTTAGCATAAATAAGGCTATCTTAAAAAAACGTCTGTGAATAACAGAACCGACTAACACCGTTTGTCTGTTTGACTTGGATTATTTCTGCTATGATTCTGACCACAACTTGCCATTTACAATTTTGTCCTTCATTTGTTCTAAGTAGCATCAACAAAAAAATTATTTATTGCATGTTTTACATCAATATGGATCAATGAGTTCCTCTGTGTGACCATAACATACAAAAACTTTCAATTCAGATGTACATGACGCGAACTTCAATGGAATTGTCAACGCTGTAAAAACTCACTCAATTCTTTAGAAAGAGTCTCCAATCAAAACACTTGGTAAGTATAGCCAATTGCTTTCAGACCAGCAGTAAACTGAAGGATGCTTGAGCACTTTTAAGCTACAACGCACAACTAAAAAATGTGAACAGCAGGCACTTGTGTAATGGCTTTTCTTTGAATCTCCTTTGTTGCAGTCTACTAAGGTGTTGCGACAGATCCAAATTTTAAATTGATTAGGCCTACCCTGTTTCGTTCTAAACACGTTGTAACGTTCGCGTTTTGTTGCTTCTACTTTTTTCTAGACATGTGGCATGTTTGACCAGGGACACCTAAACTAGTCCCTGTGTTTGGCATATAAGCTATAGTTTTTCGTTGTGATAGCAAGAAAACAAAAACAAATTGGAGTAAACAAACAAAAATCTTGCTTACGTCACTGAACGAAGGCTAGTTTCCAGACTGCCACTTTATCTGGTTCAGATTTGGCAAAGATCTGGTCAAATCCTTACCCGATCTGGTAAACATCTGGACCAGACAAAGTAGATGTCTGGGTTATAGCCTATACACTCAATACGCGTGTTTCCTTATTGGACCATAGGCAATTTTCCTTATTGGGTTAAGTAAGCCAACTACGTCGTCTGCTTAAAACATTATATGCGACGTCAAAACTGCTATATCATAGCCAGTGGTGCCACGGCTTGTGTTTTAGCACAAGATCTTGTGTTTTTACTTTTGATCTTGTGTTCTTGTGCTTTCCGATCGATTTTTGGCTAAATCTTGTGCTTTTTAATCAAAGTCAAATTAATCGTTGCTACCATGGTTTGAGTTTGGTAGAGAATTAAGGACTGGAACTAAAAGGTTTTGGTAACTAGGTTTTCGGTTCCACATGGTACTTAGGCAATTAGGCATATTGACCAATTTTACTCATTGAGTTATCAGGCCAGACAAGATTAGCTAAAAACTTGATCTGAAGAGAGTACAGTATGTGCTTGTCGTCAAACTCAGAGGTTGTGTTGCCCGATACTAGATAACAAGAGCAGCGAAAAGAGTACATCAGCATCAAATAATGACAATCATTCACCAAGTCCCAAAACGAAAAAGTGGTATAAACAGCCTTTTAATTGTCAATGGTTGGATTATCCTGATTTTAAAAGTTAGATACAAGAAGACAAAACTGATTGATATGTAGCCTTTTGTGAGATATGTAATATTAAATTTTTTGAAATGATGGACCGTAGAAATAAAAACAACTGAACTAAATTAAAGACCACGAATAGAAAGAGAACATTAGTAAGCATGTATCTTCTCTAAATTGTTGATTTCAGAGTCATGTTATTTTTCAAATTGGCACAAAATGGGTCGCAAAGGTTCAATTTTGCAATCTTGTGCTTTTGTATCCAAATCTTGTGCTTTTTTTTCTTATATCTTGTGCTTTTTCCAAATTTGCTGTGGCAGCATTGATCATAGCTATTATTTGTTTTCAATGCAAATCTATCCTAATCAGAGATTCTACGCCGTAGACTTGCGGCGTAGACTTTTTGTTTACACTAACGATTGCTGCCACATTTTTTTGGATAGTTGTTGCTTGAGGCTACGCCAAAAAGTTTTCGCGATTTTTTAGCGCATAGCGTCAACGTATAACCTACTTTTTGATGTCTTAGCTTGTTGTTTGCATTTTTTTTTTATCAAACTTTCCAAATTTTAAATATGTTGAAAGAATGTTTTCAATGGGCAAAGACATATTGAAACCAAAACGCTGCAAAATGTCAGATGAACACTTTCAAATGCTTGTGTTTCTTCGTGGAGATTCAAAATAAAACTTGTTTGTTTCGAGTGGTTTATACCGAGTGAATGTTTGGCACCTAGCAAACAAAATGAGTTTACGCTAGTGTATGCGCTAACGCTGACGCAGCCAACTTTTTTTACAAGTTACGTTGACACATACAGCGTATGGTTTTTCGAACGTTTGCGTTTACGCTGACGGCGTCAATATTTTTTGTATGCGCGTACATTACTGATCCTAATGAGTAGGCTATAGCCTACGGCAGCGGTCCTTAACCTTTTTCTTTCACGGACCGGTTTTAAAATGAAAATAGCCTGTCACTTCGTGAACGAAGAAGCTTCAAGATCAAGCGGCGCTGGTTTTACTCTCGAGGTGTGCACTTGAGCAACGCCCGTTTAGGGCTGCTCTCCATTCAGTGGCACCGAATTGATGGAATGGTTCCTCGGCAACAACGCTTCACCAATCGGAAACTTCAATTTGTCAATCTCAGTAACCGGCCCTGCGTCAAAAGCCTCTAGAAGCAGGGAATGGGATGGAATAGAATGAAAGATGGAATGGAAAACAGATTTTGGGATGGAAGATGGAAAATGTCAAGGATGGAAAGGAATAGAAGATCTTGATGATGGGATAGAAGACAATCTTTCATCATTCCATCCCAATTCCATCATTAACTTTCTAACGCTTTATCAAGACATGCAAAATATTACGTTGCTTGTTGAAATAATTCGATTTTCAGTTCGTATTAAACCAACGGGACTGTTGTCCTTTGCGAATTTGTTAAATCTACTGTCGTTAGGCAGAATTGACCAATCAGAAAGCTATGGTTTTTAGGTTTATTTGTGGCATATTCAACGCGGAGATCACAAAATGTGAAGATGGAGATGGAAGAGATTTCTGAGATGAAATGGAAGATTTTTAAGATGGAATGGAAAAAAATCTCAGGATGGAAGATGGAAAAAACGTCTTCCATTCCATCCCATACCCTGTCTAAAAGTATGCGAAACTACCATAAATAATTTATCAAGGCTTTGTCAATCCGAGGATAAAGGTTCAAAACCAACCAACTGAGGTAAAATTTCGACGATCCATCTGAGGTGCTGCCCCTAACTTTCGTAGGCCTATATAACGTATGCAAGGCAAATTTCACTTCATACCTGAAATAGGTTAGTTTATTTGTTAGGTCGTTGGTGAGCAAGCTGTTTGCTTTGGAGCATCAGTATCATGGTTTTTGAAAGGCCGGTAAAACTCTACCGGCACTGCAATTCTTTAAATTCCGTGCTGAGTCCAGAGCCACCCTTTCGGTAGAGAACATGGGATTGAGTGAGAGAAAAGAGCGAGAAAATTATGCAAAAGTGTAGACAATTTATGTGTATTTCCGATTTTGGAGGTAGGTAGGCCTACGTGACCAAGTGCCTTGATAGATATATAACAGATTGTGGGTAATATTTTTTTACGTATAGTGCATGGCAGAAACGTCGGCTGCGTAGCCAAGTGGTGAGAACGTTTGCGCGACGCTCGAAAGGGCGTGGGTTCGACACCGTTCTAGAGCACGCGGCTGTGTTTCAGCAAAGACACTTAATGGCAAGCCAATATAAAGGGAGCAGCTGACTCGAAGACTATATGTCACTTCGCTGCTTCCTGTCGTCTGTTGTATCGCATCTGTGATCGCAGTGTACTGTATGATATCGCAATGGGCGCAAATAAAAGCACGATTATTATTATTATTATTATTATTTATTGTAATCAGTTTATTTTATGGCTAAGGACACAGCCTATAATTGACATATTTCCGTTTTTAAACGTAATCAAGCGGAAACTTTAACTCACTTTATTTTACAACTTTTGTATGTCTTGACATGGCGGTGCCGCGGTGCAAACGTAACGATGGAATTGAGATAGCATGATTCCAAACTGCATTGAACGTCTGCAGACGTTGAATCAATGCAAAATTGACGGAATTTGCTCTTTGCATCATTCACATCTTCTGACATTATCCATCCTCCATTCCAAAATGTACCTTTTATTCCATTCCATCCCATTCCCTGCCGTTACAACCTGTGAGACAATGGGAGACAATTTAGTGAAAGTATTATTTATCGAGATCACGCAGGGCGAATCTGAGAGAATGATTGTTTCGCCATATTGAAATGCATTGGACGAAAGCTTCGTTAAGTAGCTGTGTTTGAACAACGGTTGCTTGTAAGCTATGTTGAATGAGAGATAGGCTTGGCATGAAAGTTAGGAGATACACAATTATATGTTATTTTAATTAACATATAATTGTGTATATGTTATTGTAAACACGTCCTTGGGCTTCCTTCGGAAATATATTAGTGGGTCCCTATGTTTAATGATGGCGCATAAACATAACACAAGAAAGTGCTAAGTTAGGGCAGCAAACTCATTCAATGTATGGAAAAAATTTAGATTTATTATTTTAGCAAAGAGTAGGCTACACAACTTTAAAATATTCTAAAAAGAAATAGTTAATATAGGCTATGCCGGCAATGCAGTGGTCGTCGTAATCGTGTGAGCCTCTGGGGCCGAGGGTTTATCCTTTTACCACCCCAGATTTACGATGTTCCCGGACTACACTGGAAGGCTACTAGAGAGCAGCCAATCTTTGGTTTCATCGCAGATCTTTCACTTCGTTATGTGGCTTGAAGATGGTACAGTCATTGATGATGAGCTCTGCGGTCTGTTCCTCGGCACCACATTCACAGGAGGAGGAAGAGGCCATTCCCCATTGGTGCATGATTGAGTGGAAAAGCCCGACGCCCGTACTGCAGTGGTGGATCTAGAAAATAGTTAAGAAAGAACCAGAGTTTTAACAAAGCAAAATTATAAGATAAATGAATAGTTTAAAAGTTCAGTTCAGTTTATTTTTTTTGTTTTGTTGGAGAAAAAGAAAGACACAAAAAGCAAAAACACAAATAATTCGCACAACAAGAATGGCAGCGAAAGACCAAAAGGTCACCAAAGTCAGGTGCCACCCAAACATTTAAGTCAGCTGCCACTAAAACTAGACCTGTTCTCCAAAAAGTAAAGTTTAAAGCAGGTGTGGGTTTAAATTTTGAAAAATTAAAGTTTAAATTTTGAAAAATGGATGGAATAATGGCACCTAATGGATAGAAAAAGTCTTAGCCAACACTTCAACAATCAAAAACTTCACTATGTCAATCTGGGTGACCAGGCCTGCGTCAGTGGTTTAAAGCCTCTACAAGTAGGCTATGCAAAACTGCAAGGATTTAAAGACGTTATAAATCGGCATAGAAATTTTGGTTTGGTTTTTGAATCTTTATCCTCGGACTGACAGAGTCTTGATAGGTTATTCTTGGTAGTTTTGCATAGGCTTACTTGTAGAGGCTTTTGATCCAGGGCCGATAATCGAAATTGACAGAGTGTGGTTTCCGATTGTTAAAGTGTTGTTGCCGGGGAATTATTTCATTCATTAGGTGCCTCTGAATGGAGAGCAGTCCTTAGAATAGCCTACGTTGTTTAAGCGCATACCTCGAGAATCGAACCACAGCCGCTTGATCTTGAAGCTTCTTCGTTCACGAAATCATGTACTAAACAATTGAGCTATCGGGGCGGACTCAAGGACTTTCTTCTGTCTGAAAAAAAGGTCTCCACAATTGATTTTCTTTCTGTACAGACGTTTCATGCGATGGTACCAACAGTCAACACACCAAAAAATTCATCCTCAAAGTCGTGACTGGTGTTGATGTCACTCTTGTCACTTGTCAGCATCAACGTGGCTTGATGCTACCGTACCCGCAATAGTCGAATCATTTCTGCTTTGATTTTTTCAAGCATTGTTTTCATAAAAAATCTCCAAAAACAAGTCATTTTTTTACTTTTTAAATTGAAAAGTATCGGGAGTGCGACAAATAAAATGTAGCTTTTCTCCACTGCTGTTACATTGAAAAAAAATTAGCGCCGGTACGGTACCGTAAGCCAAGGCCTATGAGAGGGGAGTACGGAGGGTACGGCGTACCCTTGAGGGCCCAGGCCTGTGTTTGTTGAGGGGCCCGAAATTGTGGTTTTATATTTTATGGGCAAAAATCTTTGGATAAAACCATTCTAAACGACTGATTGCAAGCATAAAAGTTGTTATTCTTTAGTCCTGGGGGGGGGGGGGGGGGGGGGCGTAATCTAGCAAAAGGGCCCAGAAAGGTAATCGAGTGCTTTGCGAGCAAATTAGGGGCCCAAAGTAGTAATTTAATGCTTTACGTCCAAAAATGTTCTGTTAAAAGCACCCTAAATTAAATCATAAAAGTTAGTTATTCTCCTGTCCGGGAAGGGGGGTGGAGGGGCATGGTGTAGCAAAAGCAGGTTTGAGAAAAAACGGGCAAAAAGCCCGGGTGCTTCTTTTTTTGTTAAACCGATTTGACAAAGGTAGTTTCACGCTTATTTCACTTCAGAATGAATTTCGGAGTTAGAGCAGGAGTCGGAGAATACTTTCGGAGCAGGACCGGAGCCGGAGTCAAAAAAGTGACTTCTCTCGTTCACCTCCGCTAGTGCTGGGCATGTGGTCACTGGTCAATGCAAAATTTAATGAAGAAAGGTTAGGATTGGTCAGATGATTAACTTGATTATGTTTTAACAAGATTTTATGTTTGAGCCTTGGTAGAGAGCTTGGCAATGGCTTAACATTAAACACACATTAAAGACTAAACACACAAAAAAAAACATGAAAAAACTACTAAATCCAACGTTTTGGACACCACATAGTGTCCTCTTCAGAAATAATTATAAGTCACATCTAAGAGAAATGAAAAAATGAATTTAAAAATTTTACATAGATGTAGGCTACAAGTGACACCTCTCAACAGCACCATCAACAACTGATACACGAATTCAATGCATGCAGGATACACAAATTGGCGAGGGACAGATCACATGATATTCACAACACAAAATATTAACTTAGTTTTATTGCAGCCTGATAGGCTACTATTATTGCGCACAGATGTCCAATTCTGCAGTAAAATGTTGTGTGGTGTGCAATACGCTTCAGCAAACATCACATTTTTGGCCCAAGGCAAAGGGGGCCCGGAGTGAGGGGGCCCGGAATGACTCTTCGTACCCCTAGTGTTTCTCTCAGAGGCCCTGCCGTAGGCCTACTGCAGCTGACGCTACTCCAACAAAAATGTAGTTGCGCTACTGCCACCAAAAATAGCGGTGCTGCAAAAGTAGCGAGCTATTACCCACCTTTGGATATAGGCATGAAAGTTAATACGGTTATTGAATAGCCTACACATTAATGATTTGTTCTTTGCATTTGCTTTAGTTTAATTTTTTATCTTTTCAAATAAATTTCTGATAATGGTTTGAGTTTGGTCAAGTTTAGGTAACCATAGGGCTACCATATACTCTTTTAAGAGGATTTGTCCTCTTTTTTGAAGAAAAATAAATTGTCCTCCGAGGACACCCAAAAATGCTCAAATGTCCTCTTTTTTTACATTTTCAATTTTCTTGCTCATATTTTCAACAGGATTTCATTGTTATGTGATTTTTTCGCGATTTTCAACCATTTTTGTACCAATACAGCATTTTGACTTATAGATTTTCAAAAAATCATTGACGTACTTTGTTTGTTTGTTTATCTTTATCCTGCATTGCGGGAAAGCGGACTTGAGCGCTATTCATCGGTGTACGCCTTCCGACATACACCTGACCCACGCTGCAGCCGACGGCAATGTCTGTTTCCGATTGTTTACTGTACTTATGACTTAAATTTGGTACTACCCATTACTCGAAATCGATCACTAGGTAGAGGCAATTATCGTAAAGTTTTTTGAGAAACAACAGCAAGTGCGGGTGGCTGGAGTCGAACATGCAGGCTCTCGACTACGAGCCCAACGCGCTAACCACTCGGCCACGGCTGCGTACTATTTGATCTGCTGTTCTAAACCATCTTAGACGTTCATTGAAACATAGGTTACTACATTGCTTTGCGATTGTCTTAAAAGTCAAATAATGGTCAGCGATGAATACGAGTGGAACTGCAAATCCACTTTTGAGGAAATTTCTTCATTTGAGGAGATCTGATCAACCAATTTATGAAAATGAAAAATTGGACAAATTAAAAAATAAGAAAATTAAAAAATGGAGTAAATCACAAAGAAATGAAACATTAGAAAACGCAAAAACTTGCAGAAGAGTTTGACATATTTACATTTTAAGGTTCTCACACTTTTACAATAAACTATTATTTTACCCAGATCTATTTTGTATTGATTCAGCGCTTGTAAACGTTGCTGATTACCAACTTAATAGTTTGGCTAATTTGTCAAGTGAAGCAAATCGAAAAAATAATCCAAAGTGCACTATGCAATATGCATGACATACAGACAGCCTACTTCAAAATAAATCGTGGCATGGATAGGCTACTTATAAGTACAACTTATGTGAGTGCAAAATTAATGTAGAATGACTTTAATCTATGATGTAGCCACAATGGTACAAGGAAAGAAACAGCCTTTTAGTTGAATCTGTCCTTAGCATCTCATTAACAGCTGTAGCCTATACAACTTCAATTATATTTCGTGCAAGTAGTTTTATGATTTTGAGCTGATCCTTTTTTTCTGAAAAAAGTTAAGGCATGGCTATGATGGCTACCTGCAGACACTGTCTGATTTGTCACATCACATTTTCATTTTGTCACACAAATCTAACAAATCGGCTTTCGAGAAACAAACAAACTTGTCTGTTTTTTGTTGTTGTAACTTTTGCTGCATAGCCTACGTCTATAATTATCCAAAAGGATGCAAAAAATTCTTCATACGTAACATTCTAGTTGTATTTTACTCGCTGGCGAAACGTGCCCTCTTTTTAGGCGATAAAAATGTGGTATGCCTAGGTAACCACCACGTGGAGCTAGTGATAATTTGAGACTTCGAATAAACTTGTTGGCTAGATCCATGCTTGTGCTTTCCAACCACAACAAATCTGTTACAGTTACAAATCTGTCCAGTCCGCCTCGATAGCTCAGTTAGTTAGCGCGTGAAAGAAGCTTCAAGATCAAGCGGGTTAGCTCGTTGGGCTCGCAGTCGAGAGCCTGCATGTTCGACTCCAGCCACCCGCACTTGCTGTTGTTTCTCCGGGCAAGAAACTTTACGATAGTTGCCTCTTCCCAGTGATCGATTTCGAGTAATTGGTACTACTACCAAATTTAAGTCATAAGTAGAGTAGACCAGGGCTTCCCAAACTTTTTTGCTAGCGACCCCTTTTAATTTCCTAAAATGTTTCGCGGCCCCTTACGATTAAAACGACGAACAGTGCGAAATATACATTTGTGATATTTATTGAAAAGCTTAAATCTAACGAAAACCAAAGATAATTTACCGTTCTCAGTTCAGTTTGTTTTTATTTATTTCTGACAATAACAACGAAGCCTATGGGCGGCCTACTGGAAACAAAACAAAAAAGCAAACACATTTATCCAGTGTGATGGGTGTGACTGCTTTCTGCTCCAAAGCAAGTCCAGCTGTGGCTCAGTGTTTTGTTAATGCAGGTCTCAAGACGGTTTCAATGTTGCATAGATTGGAACGGTAGGCGAAGTGAGAACATTTCAGATAAATCATTTTGAAATTTTTGTTTCCAGATGTTCAATTTTTTGATGAACGCATCAATTTTAGATTTCAATGCAAAATATTGATGATTCCTCCTGGGAAAGACAAATTTAGTTTGTTCAATTTTTCAAGAAAATCTGACATTTGGCATAATTCCAAAAGCTAGATGTCATTGCGAAAATGGTGGACCAAGGCTGAATTTTATTCTGTTGGAAAAATTACGATTTAGGTTTTCAACGTTAATTGGCTAGCCATTTTGAAGCTTTGACTTTTGAAAGCCACCTCACTTCACGATGCAGTGAAAAAGTTTTTAACTCCGATTGCATTTCACGTCATAAATTTTCAAATATACGAGCAGCCTATTGAGTGCGCGACTCTTGATAAAGTTAATTAATAACTGTCACCGCATCTCGCACAGAAGTGTTAATATGCAGTACCTTGTGCAAATTGGTGTACTTTCTGCGACCCCTGAAGTTCGTTACGCGACCCCCAGTTTGGGAAGCCCTGGAGTAGACAACCGGAAACAGACATTGCCGTCGGCTGCAGCGTGGGTCAGGTGTACGTCGGAAGGCGTACACCGATGCATAGCGCTCAAGTCCGTTTTCTCGCAATGCAGGATAAAGATATGAAAAACAAACAAACAAACAAACTCATTCTAAAGACTGCTCTCCATTCAGCGGCACCTAATGGTAAATAACATCTAATAAAATAACAATAATAGCCTATTAATAATAAATGAATGGAATAATTCCCCGGCAACAACACTTCAACAATCGGAAACTCACCCCGATGGCTCAGTTGGTTAGCGCGTGACTTCTGGAACGAAGAAACTTCAAGATCAAGCGGCGCTGGTTCGATTCTCGGGGTGTGCGCTTGAGCAACGCACGTTAAGGACTGCTCTCCATTCAGCGGCATCTAATGGATGGAATATCTTCGGCAACAAGACTTCAACAATCGGAAACTTCACTCTGTCAATCACGGTGACCGGGTCTGCGTCAGTGATTCAAAGCCTCTGTGTTATAGTAGTCATTTTATTTACGTCGTTTTTATGTAACTTGTGACCTGCCTTACTAGTTCAGGCCCTTAGGGGAATCTTTAGGCTAAACGTGTTACACGTTGTTTTTTTGCATATTTTTGCAGTTGATCAACCCAACTTTGATTTTAGTGGGTGCCGCAACTTTTTGGGTCACGTGATCACCCCTATATCGGAGATTTTCCATTAAATCACGTTTCAGCTCTTTTTACGTCATTTTTGTGCAATTACATTTTGGATTTTTGTATAGTTTAACTTAAAAAGCACATACAAATAAGTGAGACAAAATAAACACAAAACAATTTGATTGATGACGTCATTGTGACGTCATCACATATATTTTTTTGCTTTTTTAACCTATTTTGGTCGTTTGCTGTTGGTTTTAGTTGGAGTACCGGTTACTAAAACCATTTCACAATTCCTAAAAGTAGTTTCGTCATGATTGCATCTTTTATGACGTCATCATTACATTATTAAAACTAGACAACTTCAAATTCAGGAACCAAAGGTAAGTTTATTCCGAAAAAAGCGATCAAATATTCTCATTATAAGTTTTGCAAATGCTTAAAATTTTACAATTGCAAGCAATAACAATAATTCCAGTACAGTATGACGCAATAACGACGTCATCAAGGGAATAACCAGAAAAAGCAGCTACCAGGGGTGAATTTCCCTTTTGGTCATGCCACTTTAAAATTTAAAATAATATGTAGGCCTAATTATGATCTACAAATCAAATTAATACACGACCCCAGATGATGCAATGTCAGAGTCTTAACACTGTTAATTCAAGATGAAAAAACTAGCGGTTTTCGATGTTAAATTGCTACCATACGTAATTTGATGTTAAAAAAATTCGTGTACGACAAGTTTTTTCAAGTTACAAGATAGAGTTTAGAAAGTCAAAAGCATTTCTTGAATGATCAGTCGTCGTCGTCGTCGTCGTCGTCGTCTGAGCTTCTGGGGCCGAGGGTCTATCCTTTTACCACCCCAGATTCACGATGTTCCCGGACTACACTGGAAGGCTGCTAGAGAGCAGCCAGTCTTTAGTTTCATCATCCATGACGCGCAGACCTTCCACTCCGTTAGGTGGCTTGAAGATGGTACAGTCATTGATGATGTGGTCTGCGGTCTGTTCCTCGGCACCACATTCACAGGAGGAGGAAGAAGCCATTCCCCATTGGTGCATGGTTGAGCGGAAAAGGCCGACGCCCGTACGGAGACGGTTGAGGCGCACCCACGCCTGTCTCTGTAGTGTCAGGCCGATTGGGCGTGTGTCGGCGTCGGGGATGAATGAATGGAGTCTGGTGGTGCTTGACCTCCATTCAGAATTCCATTTATGGTCCGCCCAAGTAGCCGCAGAGATGTCTTGTTCATCAGCTTCGTTGATCAGAAGCCGAGCGGCTGCCACGAATGGGTGTCTTGATTTCAGTCGGCGGGGGTGCCCGTTTGGGAAGGCAGAGATCTTGTGGTGGAGAAGATGATTAGGCTCCAGTGCCCGTCGACCGAGGGACAGAGTGGCTTCTTCGCGACGAAGCTCAGCAGGTTGGATGCCAGCGAGAATGGGGAGATTGTCCAATGGTGTGGGACGCAGGCATCCGGTCACTGTGCGCAGGGCGCTGTTTATGGCAGTGTCGATGTTGTGGCAGTGAGCACTGCGGCACCAGACAGGTGCACAGTACTCTGCTGAAGAGTAGGCAAGGGCTAAGGCTGCTATTCGCAAAGTGTCAGCCCTCGCCCCCCAGCTAGAGCCTGCCAGGCGCTTCAGTAATGCAGCGCGGGATGTCAGTTTCTTGCGCAGTGACACCAAATGGTGGCGGTATGTGAGCGATCTGTCTAGTGTCACCCCAAGGTACCTTGGCTCGGGGCAGAAGGACAGAGGTTTTCCGTTGTTGTGGACATGTAGCTCACGATCAGCTTCCCGATTGTGTAGGTGGAAAGCTGCCGCCACAGTTTTGGTTTCGCTGAGTTTCAGTCGCCAGTTCTGGAGATAAGCTGAGATGGTTTGCATGTCCTGGCTCAAGGTGTCTTCTAGATTTTCCCACGACTTTGTGGAGTGGAGAATTGCCAGATCGTCCGCATAAGCGTATTTTGCGGAGACCGTGGTTGGCAGGTCGTGGGTGTAGATGTTGAAAAGAAGTTTGCTTCTTCTTCTTTTCAATGATCAGTGTGGATTGGAGATGAAACGTCAATGTGGATTGAAGATGAAACATCAGAGAGGATTGGATATTTTGTGGTCGAATTGCATGTTTCGTACTCGCATGAACAAAGACTTGTGCATTTTATGGATTTTTTTTTACAGGAACATCGAGAGCCACAAGTAGACTGACAAAACGGAACAAGCTGATTTGCATCATTATGTTTCCAACCCCAAGCTAAAGGAGAAGGTAGTTGCTGAACATTTACGAGGCTTGATTTCCGTATTTCAGTTTGATGTATCGCTCTGCGTGTATGTTGCATCAGAGCAGCTAACGTTGGTGGCAGCTTTTCAATAGTGCAACCATTGGTAAACATCATATAACGGCATTCGTCTACATCCGTGATAGTAGGACCATTGCCATAAAGAGCTATGACATACTTTTGTATGTCATTTATAGAACTAGTTGAGCTTGAGAAATTCAGAGAGTTAAATAAGCCACACATTTCGGTAAGATTAAGCATCCAACAATCCCAAGCCTTTTTTTCCAAAGACGAAACAGTATCACAGATTGTGATAGCATAAAACAAAGGTAAAGAAGCGCAAATCATCGGAGATTGAGGTAAAGATGAAACAATATCATGGATTGGAATGAAGCGAATTTTTTCTCCAACTCCAAATTCAACCCATAGTTTACAGATTTCTAACTTGTCAAAACACGAAATTGCAATAATTACCACATCAGTATCTACTGTTTTGACTATGGCATCGGATTTTCCATGTTTTACATGGAGAAACATACGGGTGTCTGCCTCTTCGTGATCACATGGGGAAACCTCAGACATGTCCAATGTTTGATTGTTAAGAGCTGTATCTAACGATGTTACAACAATCGTAAACAAGTTTGGATCGACTGAAGTTATCACAGCTTGTTGAACCAGTTGATATAACGCAGTTTTGTTGCTGTCATTTCCCAAAAACTCAGACCAGTTGAGAGGAAGACGAGTATTACTTGTGACAGCCACGTAACATCCAGACCCTGTTTCTTGCAGAAGATAAGCCTCAAATAGCTATTGCCATCACAGAACATGCCAGCAGTGTGATGTCAGCCGATTATGAAGTAGTGAAAGAATCTGCCTCGAAAACCGATCACTACGTCCTTGATGGAGGGTTCTTGTTGCATCGAGTGCCATGGAAACTGGAGACAGTTATGGGTCTATTGCACTGTCGTATGCAGATTTTACCATTCGTCATTATCGCTTAGCAACGGTGGTCTTTGATGGATATGGTGGTCCGTCTATCAAAGACAATACTCATCAAAGACGCGGCATGAACGTCCACCCGGTTGTTCACTTTACTGTAGACACCCAGTTCATTGGAAAGAAGGAGCAGTTCTTGCCTCGAGCTTCCAACAAGGAAGAATTAATTTCTGCTCAACTGAGGAATAGAAGCTGCAATGTGATGAACCCTCCAGGTGATGCAGATGTTGACATCGTCAAGACTGCAGATGGACAGCCCTCATCGACATAGTACGACTTTAATTGGTGAAGACACGGACCTTTTAATATTGATACTACGCTATGCTGACACTGACCCAGACATTAAAGACCTCTACTTCCGCTCCGAAAAGGCTTACGCAACCAAGATACAAGACATCAACAAACTTAAAGCAATCATCGGACCAGACATAATTATGCTTACAGCTCCTCTTCATTCACCGGTTGTGATTCAACGTCAAGGATATTTGGTATCGGGAAGAAGACGCTTTCAAGAAACTAGTGAAAAGTCAACCAATAATCAAAGAATGTGCAAATTGCTTTATTCTCCCAAATCAGACAGACCACATCATTAAGGATCTTGGAAACAAAGCTATGACCGTTATGTTTGGCAACGATGGCAGTAGTAACCTAGAAACACAGCGATACAATACATTGGTCAAGAAAATTAAAACAGCCAAATCCTTTGTTCACCCTGAACGTTTGCCACCTACATCATCCTTTACCAAATTCCACTGCCTCAGAGTTTACTACCAGATTATGGTCAGGATGGGTAGGCTACTGACGATCGTATGGATGCTCTAGACTGGGGATGGAAAGTAGACAATAATCAGATGGTTCCAATCATGACGGACATGAAAGCTGCCCCGGACAACCTACTGAAAATGATCACTGCAATTGCGAATCGTGTTCACCTCACTGTAGTTGCCGGAGATATGTGCTACCATACCATGCTGGATGTGGACCATGCCAAACTGGTTCATGTGTCCATACAGCAATCACATAATTACAGGCGATGACATCGAGAGTGACAGCGATGAGCATTAGTAATACTTGATCCATTTGCTTTCTTTACGCTGATTATGTCAAGAGTCTACATGACCACATCGTATGAGCTCTTTATGCCTGCTCAGTTAACCCAAATATATATAGAAATTTACCGGGTTTATTAATAAACAATACATTGTTATTGTACATTTTTAATTGTTTTGGCAGCCATCTTGGATTGCCATATTGAATTTATAGGCTATCAGATAATTTAACAATTCTGAGAATGGTCTCATTGACTTCACAAGGTATAAAAACCTAGATATAGACACCAAAACTACACGTTTTGGTCATATGATAACCTAGTTATGGCCAATTTACTGTTATTTTAATGGTTTGGCGGCCATCTTGGTTTGCCATATTAAATTTATAGGCTATCAGATAATTCAACAATTCTGAAAATAGTCTCATTGACTTCACAGGGTATAAAAACCTAGATATAGACACCAAAACTACATGTTTTGGTCATATGATGACCTAGTTATGGTCAATTTACTATGTTATTTTAATGGTTTAGCGGCCATCTTGGATTGCCATATTGAATTTATAGGCTATCAGATAATTCAACAATTCTGAAAATAGTCTCATTGACTTCACAGGGTATAAAAACCTAGATATAGACACCAAAACTACATGTTTTGGTCATATGATGACCTAGTTATGGTCAATTTACTATGTTATTTTAATGGTTTAGCGGCCATCTTGGATTGCCATATTGAATTTATAGGCTATCAGATGACTTAACAATTCTGAGAATGGTTTCATTGACTTCACAGGGTATAAAAACCTAGATATAGACACCAAAACTACATGTTTTGGTTATAGGATGCTTGAGTTATGGTCAATTTACTGTTATTTTAATGGTTTGGCGGCCATCTTGGATGGCCATATTGAATTTATAGGCTATCAGATAATTCAACAATTCTGAGAATAGTCTCATTGACTTCACAGGGTATAAAAATATAGATATAGACACCAAAACTACATGTTTTGGTCATATGATGACCGAGTTATGGTCAATTTACTGTTTTGTTCAATGGTTTAGCGGCCATCTTGGAAGCTATCTTGAAAATAACCACTTTCCGGAAGTTGGATTCCTTAAGATTTTGAATATGTTAGTACTGACACTCAATACTAATCAAATCAGTTGAAAAACCATTGGTAACTTATTGTAACCAAAAAAGTAACACCAACAACAAACAAGTGACTACAATAAGAAAAAAAACAAGCAAAAAATTAATACATGACGTCACAATGACGTCATTAATAACATAATTTTGTGCGATTTTTATCTCGTGTATTTTGTAGTGGCAGTCAGTCCAAATGTAAAAAATAACGTATCTAATTGCATAAAAATGCCGTGAAAAGAGCTCAAAATTGACTTGGGGGAATCCCCGATTTGGGGGTGATTACGTGACCCAAAAAGTTGCGGCACCCACTAAAATTGAAGTTAGATTCATCAACTACAATAAAATGCAAAAAAAACAACGTGTAACACGTTTAGCCTAAAGATGCTCATTTTTGCCCCTGAGGGCCTGAACTATACTACATAATAACATTCAGCGTTTTCTGGTACAGAAGCTGGAATTGATTACCACCGCACAACCCGTGTAATTAATTAAGCGTTCTGTACCACGTTCCTTAGTTGATTGTTTTGCGTTTCTTTCTTACTATATACTGCGTTGCTTTTATATACTGAAAACCTGATACAAATTAAAAATGAGCCCTGTCGCTAAAAGACCTTAGCTGTTGTAGAGCGACAATAAATAAAACCATAACATTATTATTATTATTAGTAGCCTAAGTAAACCAGCTCAGTGGCCGAGTGGTTTCGCTTTCGGCTCTGGTGCTGGTAGATCTGAGATCGATTCCAGGTCGGGTCAAACCGAAGACTTTAAAAACGGTACCGATTGTGTTCTATCCTGCATAGCGCAGTGAGAATGAGTCGGGTAATAATGTGATAACATCGTAAACCTGATACAAATTAAAAATGAGCCCTGTCGCTAAAAGACCTTAGCTGTTGTAGAGCGACAATAAATAAAACCATGACATTATTATTAGTAGCCTAAGTACCAGCTCAGTGGCCGAGTGGTTTCGCCTTCGGCTCTGGTGCTGGTAGATCTGAGATCGATTCCAGGTCGGGTCAAACCGAAGACTTTAAAAACGGTACCGATTGTGTTCTATCCTGCATAGCGCAGTGAGAATGAGTCGGGTGATAATGTGATAACATCGTAAACCAGATATAAATTAAAAATGAGCCCTGTCGCTAAAAGACCTTAGCTGTTGTAGAGCGACAATAAATAAAACCATAACATTATTATTATTAGTAGCCTAAGTAGGTAAACCAGCTCAGTGGCCGAGTGGTTTCGTCTTCGGCTCTGGTGCTGGTAGATCTGAGATCGATTCCAGGTCGGGTCAAACCGAAGACTTTAAAAACGGTACCGATTGTGTTCTATCATAGATATCTTACATAATGATATAGATATCTTACATATGTAAGGTATTTATGGTTCTATCCTGCATAGCGCAGTGAGAATGAGTCGAGTGATGATGTGATAACATCGTAAACCTGATATAAATTAAAAATGAACCCTGTCGCTAAAAGACCTTAGCTGTTGTAGAGCGACAATAAATAAAACCATAACATTATTATTATTAGTAAGTAGGTAGACTACACCAGTTCAGTGGCCTGGTGGTTTCGTCTTCGGCTCTGGTGCTGGTAGATCTGAGATCGATTCCAGGTCGGGTCAAACCGAAGACTTTAAAAACGGTACCGATTGTGTTCTTTCTTGCGTAACGCAGTGAGAATAAATCGGGTAATAATGTGATAATATCGCAAAACCTGATATAAAATTAAACATGAGCCCTGTCGCTAAAAGACCTTAGCTGTTGTAGAGCGACAATAAATAAAACCATAACATTATTATTATTAGTAAGTAGGTAGGCCTACAAGAGATAGGCCTAAATGGTTTTCTCACTTGGTTGGCTACTACTGTTATTATTGCTTATTTTATATTAAACGTCTGGAAATACAACACTCTGCAAGTATGAAGTATGCGAAACTGCCATGATTAAGCTCTTCAAGAAGCTTTCCCAGTCTGAGGATAAAGATTCAATCAATCAAAACTTCACTCTGTCAATCTCGATAACCGGCCCTGCATCAAAATTTCCTACAAGTATGCAAAACTACTAAAAATAACCTATCAAGGCAGCCCAAGGATAAAGATTCAAAACCAGCCAACCAACTTGTTGAAACTGAACAAGAAACGAACAAATGGGAGACATTTTGGTGCAGGTGTTGTTACGATTTTCACCCTACATCGACTCCTTAATAATAGTGGATTCTCATTAGTGACATATGACGTCATTTTCTCTTTGATCACACAGAACAGGACGATTCGTAGAAGAGTAGCACCATATAGATATGCAACTCAGCAATCGTGGAATTATCGTCACGCTCGACTGACTTTATGGACACAATCAACAATCAAGGTTGCCAGCTTGGCTAGCGTATCTATGGTAGGCTATTATTGTACGGTTTGGGCTTGGCGAGTGGTGGCTTTTGAGCTCCTTTGGAATATTTTGTTTGGCGTATATTTCAAGTTTTCACAGAATAGCCTACTATGAAAAATCAAGACAATAATCTTTCTTCACGTAGGTTATGCAACTTCTGTTTCATGATCGTTGGAACTATCATTTAAGCTTATTTCCAGTGACTCATTAAAGCTTGTTGTAGGCAGTTTACAAACCTGAGATAGAGGAGCGCCGGCACAATTTTAGGACGAGAGTTTTAGGATGAGATATAGCGATAATGCTGGGCAACTCGTTCGTTTTCCCGCTATTAGCCATGAAAGTCGAAATGGGAGACAGATGAATAATTGCAATAGCTTGAAGAAGAAACGAAAGGTAAATTTCACATTCATAGCATCACAATCTGCTGCAAAGTATAAAATGTGTCCACGGGATAATTTGTGTGGGCCTACTGTACGCTATAGGCCCTATAATTTGGCTAAAAGCGAATAGCAGAAGTTGTTAGCCTATATTGCAAAATTTGCAGTAGCTTACATGACCTTAAAAGGGCACCATTGCCCCCCATCAAAAGAAAATTTGAGGGCAGGGGGCATCCTCCCCCCTGCTGAGACAGCTTCATTAGCATCACGGATCCAACCGCCAAACCAAGACAATTTTAATGTTTGGTACACACCATAACTAGGCTAACAAATGCTATGGCACAGCTTTCGGAATCCTAGCCAGCAGTAACTTTCATTTTGGTAACACTCAGTAGATTAATTGAATAAAACTTCAGCTTGTCCTGGAACTACAGCTCCAAAAAAGGTCTTTACCTACTTATCAATGGTTGACAGACTTGTTGTTAGGCATTGTCGGAAATTTTCAAACATTTTCAGTGGTTGTCAGGCATTGTAGAGTAGCTACTTTCAGGCATTGTCTAGGATTTCCAGGCATTGTCGATCATTATCAGTGGTTGACGGGTTTGTTAGGCATTATAGAACATTTTCAGGCATTGCCAAACATTTTCAGGGGTTGTCGAGGATTTTCAGGGGTTGTCAGGCATTGTAGAGTAGCTACTTTCAGGCATTGTTGGGAATTTCAAGGCATTGTCGATCAATATCAGTGTTTGACAAGTTTGGTAGTCATTATGGAACATTTTCAGGCATTGTCGAACATTTTCAGAGATTGTCGAACATTTTCAGGGGTTGTCGAGCATTTTTAGGGGTTGTCGGTAATTTCAAGGCATTGTCTAGGATTTCCAGGCATTGTCGATGCTAGACAACCCCTGAAAATGTTCGATAATGCCTGACAAACCCGTCAACCACTAATAATGATCAACAATGCTTGGAAATCCTAGACAATGCCTGAAAATTCCCAACAATGCCTGAAAGTAGCTACTCTACAATGCCTGACAACCCCTGAAAATGCTCGACAATCCCTGAAAATGTTCCATAATGACTACCAAACCTGTCAAACACTGATATTGATCGACAATGCCTGGAAATCCTAGACAATGCCTGGAAAGTCCCAACAATGCCTGAAAGTAGCTACTCAACAATGCCTGACAACCCCTGAAAATGCTCGACAATCCCTGAAAATGTTCCATAATGAGTCATTATTAATGACTACCAAACCTGTCAAACACTGATATTGATCGACAATGCCTGGAAATCCTAGACAATGCCTGGAAATTCCCAACAAATGTCTGAAAGTAGCTACTCTACAATGCCTGACAACCCCGGAAAATGCTCGACAATCCCTGAAAATGTTCGACAATCCCTGAAAATGTTCCATAATGACTACCAAACCTGTCAAACACTGATATTGATCGACAATGCCAGGAAATCCTAGATAATGCCTAGAAATTCCCAACAATGCCTGAAAGTAGCTACTCTACATTGCCTGACAACCCCTGAAAATGCTCGACAATCCCTGAAAATGTTCGACAATGCCTGAAAATGTTCCATAATGACTACCAAACCTGTCAAACACTGATATTGATCGACAATGCCTGGAAATCCTGGACAATGCCTGGAAATTCCCAACAATGCCTGAAAGTAGCTACCTACTCTACAATGCCTGACAACCCCTGAATATGTTCGACAACCCCTGAATATGTTCGATAATGCCTGAAAATGTTCGACAATGCCTCACAAGCCTGTCAACCACTGATAATGATCGACAATGCCTGGAAATCCTACACAATGCCTAGAAATTCCCAACAATGCCTGAAAGTAGTTAGCCCCTACGCTACAATACCTGAAACCCCTGAATATGTTCGACAACCCCTGAAAATGCTCCACAACCCCCCAAAAAGCCGACAATGCCTGACAACGGGTATTTAGAGGTACCCTCTGTGACTGTGATTTGTTTTCAATCGCCAGAATCTCCATAAAGCAGTCCATGCGGAACGAGAATGTGACGTCATCACAAGCAATCCATACGTCAACTTGAAAACGAAGAAAGTTTTATTTAAACAAAAACCAAAAAAATATATTAAAAATAAAGTTGTTTTGCTGTGCCAAGTTTGAAGCCAATGCATACAGCCATAGCTACGCTGTTAGCTTTCAAACATTGTTACGCACCACTGAGTTGCATATCTATATGTAAGATATCTATGGTAGCACAACACCACTTCTCAGCTAACTAACCTACTAACTGCTAGTTTTGTTTCAGACAGCTGTAACTTCTTTATGTTGTACTGGTAAACCACGTATAGGATACTAGCGTGCAGGCTACAGTAGCCACACCAATAAGTTGATTTGTGTCAGTTGAGTACAGTTTTTTCTGTATTGGTGTTCATATTTCCGTTTTTTTTCTTTTTTTAGTGTGATTATTTGTTGGTTTTAATCACTTTCAAATTTATTTGTACGTTAGATTGTGAAGAAAAAATGCCGTCTTCTCTAAAGATTATTCCAACAAGAACAAAGCATAAAAGTGAGTGATTTGTTTTTGGACTAAGGCTGGTGTTGGGCGTTGATTGCAAGGCTTTTTTTGGCTGTAACCCCTCTGTGTTAGGCACTTTTGTAAATAACCACACTAAAACAAAATTCGACCGAGTAAACTAGAACAAGCAGTTGTGTGGTAAAAGTGGCATATGATTTTGTTCAACACATCTTTCTCCATCTAGTTTTCTATTGAAGTAGATGTACTGTGTGTTCTGTTAAGTGCCGATGTAACACTTTATTAACCGTATCTGTTACTGGCGTAGACCTTATGGTCTCGCCCTCTGCTAATTCAGCAATTTCACATGGAAGCAGTGACGCTAGAAACCTGAGATTACTTGACTTTTACTTTTTTTTCTTGCCCCAAATTTTAATCCCGATTATGTTGGTATCGGATAATTGTGAAGTTCACAATAAACCTTTTGTCACAGCCAGTTATAAAATGCAAGAAATTTGCTGATATTCAATAGCTTGATTGACAGTTTACTATTAGAGTGCGGTTTCATTTTGTGTTTGTCGGCGGCGCTAAAATTCCAGACAGCAAAATTCGTCATTTTTACATTGATTCAATGTCGATTTTGTTGTCTGGGTAGGGAGTCAGTCTCTGACACGATGTGAGTCATTTTTTGCTGGCAGACAATAATTAGGAAGGTAATTCGTTATTTGCGCAAATTGCTTTGTAGTGCAAAAAGTGCATGTAATACTGTTTGCACAGAAACGGAAAAACAAAATTGATGAAATTCTGTGTTCAATGCAAGAAGACTTTCAAAATGAAATGTCAACTGAAAAATTTGACCAAGAAATGGCGAAAATAGGTCTAAAACCGAGTCTTTATCACCTTTTCTACCTAAAATACACAATCAGTCAATCGCGAATATATTTTGCGAATTAATTTGATTGAAGTGATAGATAAGGCTTTTGACCAACGGCATACTTTTTCCCGGTGTTATTTGATATAAGCCGACGGAGTAATTAGCAATAAGAGAGACATAGACCTGATGGTCTCGGCCAGTAACTCTTGCCGCCAAAAGGAAGCAGTGACAGATACGGTTAACCACTAGCCAAATCGGAGCTGGTATACAAGTCCCCCCCCCCCCTTGGTAACTCATGACAAAGAGGAATTGACCAAAACATGTGGATTGAAGTGTGTGAACAGTAAAGCAAAGGTAAAGTAGTTTCACCCTATATGTTTGCAGGCCTCGAAATTCGTTTTTGTTGACGGCGGACAAACGTGTCCGGTCTGAGCAGCTATCTCGGCGGACAAATCAAGTCTCACGGCGGACAGACCAGTTTTAGCGTCGATCGTCATGCTTAATCACTGTATCTTGATAATTCTTCACCATTTGAGAACTATTAGAAGGCTTTTTAAAATTTCAGCGAAGTCACTCTGGAAAGGCTTTTATCAGACCAACGACGTGCGCTTGAAGAGTCAAAGCGCCGTGTAGCTGCTATACGCCGCATAACTGATTAACTTCCACCGAACGAGGTCGTGTGGCTTCTTGCGTCACAATGCTCTGGGCACGAGTCGGAAAACTTTTACACTAACGCTACTATTTTCTGCTGTGCAAAGTTTCGCTAGGCTTTTTTCTTTAGATTTATTTTTCGTGTTGTATTTTTGCGTGTTTTCCCTGGGCCTTTTCTTTTTCAACTGTAATACCAAAACTTAACAAATTTTATAACCAATCTTGGCTTATGATATTACTCGGAGATCAATGCCAGACACTGTCAAGTAAGACTTGAACTACGTTGTGCGTGATTAGTGTAAAAGTATCGGTACTCCCATCGATTCTTGGCGAAGAATTCACCTTTGTTACACTGTTTCAATGTCATCAATTGTTAAAGCAACGTAAAAATCGAAGGTTTTCCTGCTTGAATGGAAGCGAAGGGATGCAGTATTTACATTTTCTAGATGCGCGGGAAATTATATTCTCGCAACAATTGTTCGTGCTATGCAATGACGATCTGTATCGCTAGTTCCTGTGTTATTTCTCGGCGGACAAATATGACCGATTTAGAGGGTACTTCCCGCGGACATCACATGCTGTGACGGCGGACATGTCCGCGGTGTCCGCCGTGAATTTCGAGGCCTGTGTTTGGTCGAGTCCTGTCTTTGTTATGAGTTACCAGGGGGGGAGGGGGAGGACTTGTATACCAGCTCCGCCAAATCAATGATTCTCTAGTGCCATGAAACATGGTGTTGCCTTTGAATATTATTAAGTTTAACAAGTAAGCTATTGAATGTATATATCTGATTTAACGTTTTCAATTTCTCATATTTTGAAGGTTGGTTAGAACATTCTTAAGTTAGGACAACGCTTCTTGGTGCATCCTTAAGGGTTATTCTTATGATCTTTGAAGAAATAAATTTTCCTTGGTCATGTGACTTCTTTCGTGCACGTGCATGTTTATACAGTGCAGCCTTGTTCAATGTTCATCTCGTAACATCTCACATCTGATAGATGCCAAGCCTGGATCTCAGCTTTTCCATTATCACTTGGTCAGAAAGATGCTTAGAGTAGATATTGTATAATAACATTGCAAGATAGCCAAATTTGTTTTTTGATAGTGTACTTTTTATAAATTCAAAATGCTCAAATTTTCAAATGATGCAAAACTTTTGAAAAGTTTCAGCGGAGCACATCTTTTAGGTGAAAACAGTTAGGTGCCTGCCAAATAAGTGTGCATATTGTGGGTTCAAGATATTTAGATATGGCAGTGGCGCACTGTAGCACCTGGTCATTTAGGTGCTATTCCCAGTAAAGTCTATTTCATTATGTGCTTGATGGTAGTACGGCAGACAGTGGCGTACAAAGGATTTTTTAATGGGGCCATTTGAATAGCTTTTCGAAAAAAATATGAAAACAATTTTTTAAAAAATGCTCATTTATTACAGTAATTATAACCAACAAGTTATATTGTATAAGATTAGCCTAATAATTAACCGTGCACGGACATTTCGCCGAAAGGACATTTTGCCGAAAGACATTTTGCCGATGGACAAATTGCCGAAAGGACTAAGGTCGTGAACGATAGACTAAAACACATTGTGGAGAATATCGATACATATAACACAAAAATGAGTTTCGGCAAAATGTTCATTTAGCAAAATGTCTTTTGGCAAATGTACTTTCGGCAAAATGTCCGGGTACCATAATTAACATACTCAGTTTGCATTGATGATATGTTATAAACTTATGATACTTTGCATCAGCTAGGATACTCATTTGGATTTTGTATTTAAATCTAAGTGGGTTTTTGGCTGTACTTGCATAAATACATAGTCAGGCAATTAACGCCACAGTGCGCGCACCTATTTAGCAGGTACCTAACTGTCTGCACCTAAAAGACGTGGACTCAGTTTCAGTACTGGTATGCTACAAATATGTGAGGATAATAAGTAAATCTACCTGGTTAAATACATAACTAACTGCTCTAGGCTGCTGCTGAGTCGGAGTCTGCCTCGCTTTCTGACCTAGTCTTGTTCCGAAACGATCCCTGGTCCATATCTAGAAAGCTAAAACATTAATTGCTAAGGCAACAGGGATCAGTTGTCAGTAGATGTAACAGAAAATATATTTCGCACTTGCTAGTGCATCGTCAGTTCTGATAAGGTTTTAGCTTTGGTTAAATACATTTACCAATTTACTTAATTTTGCAATACAAATTACTGTTGAATTTGTTGACTAGTATTCACTTCTTTTGCATCATTCTAGAGCTATCTGAAAACTGGATTGAGGCTAAACCTGTCGTTATTGAAGGAATGAACTTTACCTCAAAGTACATTGGGATGACATTGGTTGAATCACCTAAAGGAGAAGATATGGCTGCGACAGCAGTGAAACGAATTTTTACAGCTGTAATTAAAATTTGCTATTACTTCAGGGATTCTAATCTTAGGCATACGAAGCCGAGTAGCGTGATCAAG
Organism: Aplidium turbinatum; assembly: GCF_918807975.1. Taxonomy (NCBI): domain Eukaryota; kingdom Metazoa; phylum Chordata; class Ascidiacea; order Aplousobranchia; family Polyclinidae; genus Aplidium; species Aplidium turbinatum. The sequence goes on along the minus strand of NC_137480.1, from coordinate 14,497,017 downwards.
TTTAACATCTTCAAGTTTATTACATATAAAAACACAAAACTACGCAACAAATTAAGTATCGAACGTTTTCGACATCACAAGATGTCCTCTTGAGGATTCAGGATTCTAATCTTATCTGCAAATGCTTTGATTTTTTAAATTAAGAAAACCGCTTCGATGCCACATATTCCACTGTTTTTTATACTTCCCTCTGCACTGTGAAAGTAAGTTAGAAGCTGAAGAAAGGCCAAGGTGTGAAAGTCACATAACTTTTATTGTCTACTTTTAGACTTTTATGCATAGCCTTTGCTTTTCTGACCAAGGTTTTACTTGCTTTTAGCACAAAGCTTCCAGTAAAGTTCCGCCTCTTGTTCAGCTGACTGTTTCTTCTAAGGGGATTGTCGTAAAAGATATATCTAGCCAAGAAATTGTCAATGATGTTGACATAAATCGGTAAGTTGTTTCTATCTTCTATAAAATGACATGTCCTGTTGTATGTCGTCGGCTCTAGCTCGTGTCCAAGCATTAATTTTGTCTCCAACATGGGTGTTGATGTCAAATGTGACGAGGCCCAGTTTGTGGTGGAATAAATGCAGACAAAAGTTACTTGTAGGTTGATTGCAAAGTGTGTGAGTCCAAGTTTGAGACAAACTGGCTGCGTTGCTAAACTAGTCAGCTCAATGTTTGCTGTCATTTAATGTTTAACTCTTTCGCAACCACCGAGGTCACGACGTTTTAATCTAAATAACCAGACATTTTTCACAAAAACCTGTTGTATTTACGCCGTAATAATATCTCATGTGATCGACGTAGACGCACAACCTTGACATCAAATGAAAGCATACATCTTCAGTTACTCGAAGATGTAAAGTTTTGCAATAAAATTTAAAACATTCAGTGTACAACTAGCAACTTTCCAAACGGTATTGTTTCTAATTTCTAAAAAAATTAAAAATTTGCAGAAAAGTATACTTCATTATAATCTTTACTACCCAAGCATGATACACTAATATGAAAATATATGTAGTTTAATCGAATGCCAAAACAATTCTGCACATGAGAAAAATTTTACTTCGTTTCTGCACGCAATGCTTTAGGAGATACAGCAGAATGAATAAGTACAGGTGAAAACTATGGATGGATCTGCCATCATTTACATTTTTTTTGGTTGAAACACCTTTTAACCTTGGACGTATGGATACGTCCTTGGTCATCATGGTTAAAATCTCAAGACGTGTGTATACGTCCGTGGTCGCGAAAGAGTTAATCCTTGTACTGGAAAAGCTTTGTCCTGGCAACTTTGCATATTTGTAGAGGCTTTGCACCACTGACACAGGCCCAGTCACCGAGATTGACAGAATGCATTTTTCCAATAGTTGTTGAAGTGTTGTTGCCAGAGAATTATTCCATCCACTTGGTATCACTATATGGAAAGCAGTCCTAATATGTGTTGCTCAAGCGCACACTCCGAGAGCTGAACTAGCACTGCTTGATCTTGAGTCAGGCGTGTAGCCGTGTAACCACTGAGGCAACGAGGTGGACATTTTCTTTCAATAGTCGATTAGTCGTGTTATTTTACTTATGTTACATCAGAATATCTTTCTGTACTGCTGATAAATCTATTGGAAAAGTATTTGGATATGTTGCACAAAACCCAGAAACTGAAGCCTTTGAATGTCATGCTTTCATGTGTGGAAGTAGAAAAGAGGTTAGTCGACTGAGGAAGTTTCAACTAGTTTTCTATTACCCCAGCAGTTGCTAAGCACTTTAAAAAAACTTCTATTTTAGCCCAGTGATAGCTTGCTTTGCTAATGTTTTAACTTCGGTGTGTTACTGAAATTCTTGCAAGTACCGGTAGTATTTTTTTCATAGAGCTACTGTGGTAATTCAGTCTTATGAATGTGCTTGACACTTGACAGGCACGTTTGACATACACAAAAGTTGACAACAATATACACTGGTAATTCAAACATTGGGCTAAGTTCATTAATATTGCATAACTAATTCTGCCACAAAGAATTCCACTTTACAGCATTGTTAATTGTTATCTTTTTAAGCTGGTTTTAAAAACCCAGTTTCCATTAAAAAACAAAACATCAGCGCTTTTATCTATAAAGGTTATTATCTAAATAAAAAGTTGTTGTTTTTACTTTTTGTTGGTGTTGCTAATGAAGGCGTTGCAAATTTTCTGTAGTATGTGAAATTATCTGGCAAACCACCGAATGCCATGTTGTGGTGAGTGTTATTATTCAATCTGTTCAATTTTATTGTCGAATGATCGCAATTATATATAATCCATTTATTGATATGCTTGTTTAGGCACAAAGCTTAACTCTAACAGTTGCTCATGCTTTCAAAATTGCTTATGAATTCACGAAAGGCGATACAAATGTTGAAGAGACAAGTCTAGATCTACCAGCGGTGGAAAACGCTTCATCTGGCTTTAGCGCTGAAAACAAGTAATTTAACATATATGTTGCACTTAAAATAGTATGTATGCACTGTAATAATTAAAGCACAACCTTTTCAGGGAGAGCGTTGCAACTGAAAACTGGCAAAACACGTTGTAGTTAAGCTGTTTGAACATTTTTCAATGGAACATTACAGCGGTATTTACCGGTTTGTCGTGGAACTGGTTAGCGCTTGACATGTTTGCTGCCATACATGATAGAACCAATTTATATTGATATATATACTGTATATCAAGTTGAATTGTTTTGCAGGCCACTTGTTACCTTGTCGTTTCAAAGCATCTTTTGTTGTCTTTAATTATATAGATGATCCCCCAAGCTATTGTGAAACCTAACTTTCATTTCACTGCAGTGTGTTGCATGAGATGACATCATTCTCAGACCTGTAGATATATTTTTCTTATTACAACCGTTTCAACACGATCCTTTTGCTGTATATCTAAATAATTGACTGTAAGTTTTCAAAGTGCTGTTGTGTACAAATAATGTTGTTTTAACGTTACAGAAAAATTTCTAGTATCTACCGAAGCATAACTGACTCGAGATACAAAAGGCAAGTGACGGTTTTGAACTGTTTATATGACGAATCAAAGGTCAACTATCATTGTGCTATTTTGGGATCGTTTTTTGTGTTAAACAGTTCATTATTTTTGCTTGTAAAACGGCGAAGCAGCTGACAATGTCTTGCATTTTGTGGTCAATTTTCAGTTGTTTGAGATTGTTTTTGCAACAAGCCTACACAATTTGCCATCATTTTTGGAAGACTGGCGGTTCTAACATTCTATCTGTTTATACGATTTAACGCCTCTTGTTCCCCATATTGCGAAGGTTGGACGCCAACGAATGTCTACTAATGTCTGATGGCATTTCTCCATGCTTTCTCCATTTCTCTCATTAGGTGATGATGCAACGTACCTTTCTTGGAATTTTTATTATTTGTCGTCGCGTTTTTTGGACAGCAATGTCAAACAATGCCTTTTCTAACCTGCTGTTTCTTAACTATACCAGATTGTCAAATTCCTCTCTTCCTTTTGTCGAAACGAAAGAGACTGTCACTGACGTAAAACAGATTTTTACTGATGAAACTGAAAACAACGAAGATTTCGTTTTTGATTCAGGTAGGCTTAAGTATTTTGCAAAATGGATTCGTTTGGCATTAAATATATCAGTTATTGTAATTTTTTTTTTGCCGAAACAAAAATGTAAAGTGCTTGCCCAGACAACAAAATCCTTCATTTTAACATTGACGAATAAAACTGACGAATTTTGCTGCCTGGGATGAATTACGACTTTATTGTGTGTTTTTCATACTGTAGGAAATCCTTCTACTCCGTCGAGCAGTTACCCAGCCAAGCAAGCAGTACCAAGAGCTAAAAAGTCTGCTTCCAGCGATGTTGTTGTGTCCATTATGCCACCGCCGAGCTTCAAAGGTGCAGTTTTGTTTTTGGCGTATCATTAGATTGTCGTTCTGATCTATCAATGTTATCTCAAACGTTCAGAACATATTATAAATCATGTTTTTATGACTGTTCCAATGAGGTTACATCCCTACCGGTATGCAGTATGCAATGCATTCTAAAATTGGAAGCATTGCGCTTTTATTCTTGCTGGCAATCTATGTATTGTATAGTGCTGTTGATAAAAAGCATACCTGGAGTCAAGAAGCAACGTTATTGAATAAAAAACTATTCGGCAATGTATCTTGTGGTACAAAACATGTTGTACTTTCTCCAATTAACTCAATCATGAGTGAGCCGAGCAATAAATTTTTGATCCCATAAAATTGTCTTCAACTCAGTGTGTTCAAGTAGAAAGTTTTTGAAAATAATTATTTTTTCAAAAATATAATGGATTTGCAACTGTGAATTGACCTGACATGAGTTTTTTTTTTCTTTAAACAACCGGAAAGAGAAATGAACGTGACATAAGGTCATTAATGTTAGACAGTTTTTCAAAATTTACGATGCGTTATGACGAGCAGGAAAGACCATTGTCGCTCTTTATAAGTCCATGGTTCCCAGACAGCAAAAATGACGGATTTGGCTGTCTGGGTTAAACTGGCCTGATCTGGGCTTGTAAAGCGTGAACTATTGCATGAAAAGGCATGTTTTAATTTTCACCACGACACCGGAGTGGTTTCAAACTAGCCAGTATGGCAAGTCAAATTTGATTCAACCATTTCTTTACATTAAAATGGCAGTAAGCAGGGGCTCTATCCACTGTTAGAATTCGGGGGGGGGGGTGATTTTTGGACAGTTGGCTAAAATCGTCATAGTCATTTCAACAACAACTTTCAAATCGTCTTAGTTATTCCAACCACTCCAATGAGTGGAGGATGATCACCCCCTCAACCCCCCTTGGATAGAGCCCATGGCAGTAAGTATAGAAATTAGATGGTAGATTAAAGTGAGTGAAACTGTCGAAGCTTTAATAATGCTTGTCATACTCGGTAATTGTTATTTGCTTCAAGAAATCTCCACTAAACATGAGTTACTGTTGATCAACGTGCTGTGTAGAGGCTCTTAGCACTGCACGTCATATTTACAAAAAACAATTCACTAATGTTTCAAGCCTACTTGAATCTGCTTCAGGAAAATCGTCGTCACGCTCCAGAACCCCGTCAGCTTCTGCCAGCTTAGTGGGCATTTCAGGGAATTTGTCCGAACCATTGCAGGTGATGTTTATTTTGTTGAGTCGATGCGTTTCCGGTACATTGAATGCTTAACTTGCGAGTAGACTTTTTAGTTTTTGTATTGTTTTAGTGAAAACGCTGTCACAGGAGTCATGAAATAGTGAAAAAAATCGACTGTTGAGAACTGTTACAACTAAAAACTGCTTTGCGTGTTGTCATATCTTCTTCCTGTTTTACGTCTCATTTCCTTGAATCAGGGTAGGACGGGGTCTTGCAAGGCACATCTTCAGTCTCCATTCATCACGATCTAGGGAGCTAGTGTTGGTCATCTGCCACCGCTTCCTGTCATCTTTTACGGTATCACTCCATGTCTTCCTGGGACGTCCAGGCTTCTTTGTACTAGCAATTGGCACATCTCTGGCATATATTTGTATTAATATTTTTGAGTTATTTTTATGCTTGTTTAAACTGGTAAATTCACCTGGCAGCTACATGGGTGAGGTCTGAAAACATGTGCATTTCTTGCGTTCCAGTAACACTTTCGGAAACAATTATGGCCACTTATATAACTATGTTATCACACGCTACTGTCATTGATAGAAAGTGAAATAGCTTCAACAGGCGAGTGGTCTGTTTCTCGGCAGCCGATTGTAGCAACAATTGACAGCGATAGACACCGTGTTTCGCCCATGAGGCTGGGCTCGTCTGTATCGCACCACTAATTCATGCCACAAGAGTGTTCGACCACCCTCAAGGGTATGACGAGCCCAGCCTCTTGTCTAAACTTTAAATGACTAGCGTGGAAGCTACACCGTTATGGTTAGCGAATCGCAACTGCTCACTGTACTAGTGAGTGCTCACTGCTCACTGTACTAGTGAGTGCTCACTGCTCAGCCTTGTGCTGATGGCCAGGAAGAACACTCCCTTTTTCACAGGCGAGTGGTCTCTCAGAAGCGAAGCATTTCACCTGGCTAGCAAAAGTTTGACTTTTTAAAAGCAAGTTTCGCTAACCTTTTGAAAACCATCTGCTTGGTATCCCGCTTAGCGTGTTTATCCACTGTGTTTACTGCTTCTCAAAGGTTGGCTTTGTGTTCACTTCACCAAGTCATTGGCTTTAGTTTGTGCATCCACACAACGCAAAAAACTAATCAATATTTTTTTCAACTTACTGTTTTTTGTGTTTTTAAGACCCCTGAAGAAAAGGAGAAAATCGAATTCGATTTCGCTGAGTAAGTTTTTTCGAGTTTGTTTCATTTCAATCGTCAACATGTCGTTTTTAAGAATATTTCAAATTTTACACAAACAAGCTATTGCCGTGTTAACCAATGGCATCTGGGCTTTCAACGTCACCATATTAATCTCTGGATTTGATTACAGGTTGGCGTTGTCAAGAACCAAAGAATTATCATCATAGGTCGCCTTGTTGACAACTGGGCTTGTCTGCTCTTAGTGGTGCTTTTCGTATACGTTGCTGCCTATCTCTCTTCACCAGTTTACTGTATCTGTGATGATTTTCTATAAAATAATACAAACTTGTTTATAGTATTTTAACTGCGGTAAGCTATTGTATTTGTATTAATATCCTTTTTCATTGTTTTGTTGAACACCACTCACTGCTAGTCTGTAGCGCTGAGTGGTGATTATTCTCTTTATTCTATTATTCTAGCGCTGATTATAGTAATCATTCTCTTTTTACGAATGTGCTTTTTTCCATATTGCAGCCTAACAATCATTGTTTTTCCTCTTCTGTTTACCTACAGGACCTGATGTCGGCAATATTAACTCTTAAAAGTCTTGTTTGTTGCATAGCTTTAGAAAGTGGAATGAAGTGCACTTTTCATTGTGAAACTCGTTTTTGTATGATATTTTTCTGCAGTGGAATAGACACTTTGCAGTATAAAACTGCTGTTCTACACACAAGTGAAGTAATAATCCGATTTTTTTGTATAACGGTTCGCATTTGATATAGTTTTTATTACACACATATCAAAATATATGCTTACAATCATCTATTTTGTTACAAACTTTTTTTATTTGAATTATCGTAATGATTTGGTGCAGGCAGTTATTTTGCATTGCAGCCCACCGGACTATTTCACCTGCTATTAGTTTTTCTTGTTTTGGTTGAGTTTCTTAATCTGTTGATTGCGTCTTGGCACACCTGATACACTTGTGTGGCACGCTTGACATACCATAACTACACCTTTCTTGTAAATCACCACAGTGATGCTTTCAACAGTGGTGCTTAATGGCTATCGTAAGCAATTTTTGTTTTTGTAAACCAAACGTTTTCGAGTATGTTTCGCTTGCCACGCCAACTTTTCCAAAAATGTTTAGTTGTATTGAAATCCATACAGCATGATTAGATATTAGTTAAGTACCGTATGCTCCTATCTATGTTTCTATGTGATGCTTGTTATTTCAAGACCGCGTTAGGGTACAAAAAAGTTTATTGGTACTATAGCTTGATTCCAAATTATTACTGTATTTTGAATTGTGCTTTTTTTGTTGAATTGTGCATATCACATGATCTTTGTGGTTGTTAAGGTGAAATAAGGTAGTGACTGTTTTTGAGGTGTTCAACTTAAGGTACCAATTTTTGAAATATCCGTTGAGGACAGTGATATCTTCCTGGACTATTTTTTCAATATCAGTGATGTTTGTCGATTGATGAAGAAGTGTCCAGTCGTCTACTTAGCCAAATTTGCTGGTTTTTGTGTGTCAAAAGCAATCTCTCACTAAACATAAAAGTCGATGATAAATCACTCCCACTTGAACCCAATCCAAAGTACCTTGGTGTTACACTGGACCGGACACTGACTTACAGAAAAACACCTCACGAACGTCGTAGTTGGAAAGCTCCGAACAATAAACAAACTCATCCAACAACTACCAAGAACCAAATGGGGTGCCAATCAACATGGGTTTATGCTACTCTGTTGTAGAGTATTGCGCACCTGCCTGGACACAGTCAGCCCATGCAAGCAAAATTCATGCACAATTGCGAATTACAATGTGTCGGATCCCTGGAACTTTGAAATGTACCCCCACACAATGGTTACCAACAGTGAGCAATATTCCTCCACCACACATCCGAAGACTGACAGCAATTTCGAACATGCACCAACAAATTCTCGCCTCAGCAGAAAATCTTCCAGTGGTTGAAACAAATAAACCAAACACCGAAAACCTCGCGACTTAAATCAAGATACCCCTTCTACAAAACCGACCCATCCCCAATTAATATTACAACGGAGTGGCAGAACTTGAGGAAGAACAAAATCCCTCCTGGTACAGACTTAATCACGAACCCAACAAAACGCTTTCTCAGGGTTTGACTCGGCTACCAGAAAATTATGGTCCACTGCGAACCGCACAAGAATAAAACAAATGACAACCTTTACCGATAACAACTCATTCTAACTGCCCAAAATGCAACACCCCAAATCAGTCCACAGACCATCTCACATTGGAGTGCCTAGTAACCAAGCTTCAAGCAGGATACCTCGCAGCCCACCAATGTAACAACATCCTCATAGATTGGCTAAATGAAAACTACTTGGACTTATAGCGGCATGCAAAACAACAACAATTTGGTCTTTATACTAACAGCACTGCAATAATAATTCGGTAGATTCACAGAGATACGAATTTAATAACATTTACATCTCCATTTATACTTTTCTTTTCTTTCCGATCTCAATGAAAAGAAAAGTATATAATCAATGCATTCTCCCAACAATGACATACGGAGCAGAAACATGGAACTTAACGAAAGCACTCACACTCAAACTACGCACTGCACAAAGATCACATGAAAAAGTACTCTTAGGCATTACGTGGAAAGACAGGAAACCAGCCAAATGGATACGACAACAAACACAAATCAAAGACATGATTGAAACAATAAAAAGTTTAAAGTGGAATTGGGCAGGACATATCATGCGAACAACCGACAACAGATGGACAAGAAGAGCTACTGACTGGATACCGCTTGACAATAAACGCAAACGAGGGAAACAGAAAAGAAGATGGCGAGACGAACTCTACCAATTCGACAAACACTGGACACAAACATGCAAAGACAGACAAAATTATAAAGATATGGGGAAGGCCTTCATCCTGCAGTGGAATAAAAATGGCTGACAATGATGATGATGATGACATCTCCGGGTAGGCTATATAGTGTAGGCATATTTGTAATTTCGTGTTTTTTTTTTGTTAAAAGCAAAAACTCACTTGTTTTTGAAAGAAAACATGATAAGCTTAAAAAAAATTAGGGTGGCATTTTTTCTGAACATTTTTGGGCCACGAAATCCAAGATGGCGTCCAAAATGGGGCACAACAATAATTATACAATGTTTTCGCAAGTATATAGGCTACAATTTTACAAATAAAATATCTGAATATATGTTTTCTGAGCCAGGAAATCTAATGGGATTATCGAATTTATGTTTCATATATGATATACATGTGTCAAATTTTAAAATGTTATTCAAAATAACCCCCGCCCACCCGAAACGTATGCTAAGCTACCTACGTAATTTTGTAATTTTACACAAAGGACTGTATTAACTTAAATGCATGCATTTTCACAAAGAATACGCAACTAGAAAGCCAATGAACTGATATAAATACAATGAAACTTGAATTAATGTTCGATCCTTTAAGTCGTATTACACGCGAAAGATGTAAGAAGTCTTAGGCCTTCTGATTAAATGGCAGTTATCGTTAACAACCGACATCTACGGAATTTATAATATTTATTGAATGTCAAAGAAAGCAATTCATCTTCAAATTTTCAGTCTTCATTTATCACTGGTTGGATAGTTTTGTTTTTACAGCTGAGACCACAGCCACAGACTTCTGTAGGCTACATGGAATATTGTTCTTGTGGCAGCTGCACCTTCCTTCGCATCTACGTTTCCTTCGCATCCAAGTCTTTGGTTCTGCCAGCAAATCTCCCAGTCATATCGGAACCAGTCAGAGCATGAAAACCTAGAAGTGCAGAAGCACACTTTGGTCCCAAGTTGTTGTATATGTTTCGCACACAAATGTCCCTCTTTAATCTGCCCTTTCCCGTAAGGAAAGTTTCAGACCCGGGTAAGTGTGGATACATGTAGATGAGCAACAACAAGATGTCCGAGTCTGGGGAACTGACAGCCAGTTCTGTTTCATTGGGAACAGTTAGAGCGCGCAGAACAATCAAAGTGTTTGCCTCTTCTTGGCTGTGAGTCAGGAGCGAGTCTGGAATATTAACATTGCCCTTGGTTTGTGTTTCCGATGTCACCAGTAGTTTTTTCAGTCTGTTGCTGGAGCTCTTGCTGTAATGTACAACCTTTTCAGCTAATTACTCGGTCAGTTCTCCTTTGGTGCGGATATCTGAGAGAAAGTCCTTCAGGGAAATATTCTGGATTAAAGTGTTGTCTTTCACGTGGTAATATATTGACTTTCTCTTGGTCCTCTTTGTCCGCATCTGTTGCTTGAGTGATGTTTCGATGTACCGGTCAAACACCAACCTGATCTCGCCATGCTATGTACCCATGTTACAAATTATCTGAAGAAAGGCTTCGGCAAAGTCTTGGCATGTTTTCATTTGTTCCGTTTTGGTAACTGCGTTTACCGTAGCCCTCCCATCAATGATGATCACTTGGTGAGTTGTGAGTTCATCTGGTAGGTCCACAGTGGTATATTCAACTGCTGTGTCTGTCATCTTTAAAGGTACTTGGAATTAATGGTTATCAGACCGCTGAGTAACAGTTACCTCATTCTTGTCAACTTGTACCCGTTGTCTGTTACTACCGGTATCCAGCAGCTTCTCAAGATGACTGAGTATTGATGCCTTATCATATGCCAGCAGGAGGGTTCCATCTGAAGCAAACAGGGATCGGGGCACCACACCAAACTCATACGTTCCGATTCATTCCTTGAGGTCCATCTCCGGTCGACTTCTTGATATTACAATGAGACGCTGCAACAGTCCTCGCTCTTCTTTAATTTTGATTACCTTGTCTCCCATGCTGATTTTTGCAATTGCATTGGCACTTTCGAATATAGACAGTTTCTTTCTGGTCATTTTGTCCCACACGGAAAGTTTTCCTTCTACAAGACGTTCAATGACGAAATTTTCGAAAATATGTTGCCCAATCTCATCACGCCGAAGGATGTCGTTGGTAGCAGTTTCGTTCATAACTGCTTTGGTGAGCAAATTGTAAATTTCATCTTTGTCAGAGGATTCAAATGGGTTTCTATGCTCGTGAAATACTACGCTGAGTTTGATAGCATTTTGCGTTATTCGAGAGAGTTTTCCTCCTGTGAGCTCATGGTGTTGCGTTCTCTTTGCCTTGCTACCAGAGTAGTACTTTTTCTCAAAGTCATGCTGCAAATTTGAGAGTTTGGGTGCGATGAGAAAGTATTTGTCCAGTGACTTTTGATTCTGTGCAATTCCAACTATGCCTCCAATAACCTTGAGTTCACGATTTTCTTGTTCAATTCCGTGGTCTGCACGTATTGATGTGAATCCAGCAACACCTTTGATTACGCAGAAATTCCCTTTCATGAACTCTGCCAAGATCTCTGGGTGCTCCTTTTCTGCTTGCTGCATTGTAGAAATGTAAAGTGTTAAAAGGCGTGCATAATTTAAATGATCATGGGCAATAGTGGTTTATTTGTGCATCACATTTTATCATTAGACACTCTGGCTACTCGCAGACTGTTTGCTTCGCAGATCATCGCCAGAAACTATTTCTACATAAAAAGCAGCTACTATGAGTTCTTCAATTTATTGAAAAATTTTAACAGGCTGTTTCGCCCTTTACTCCAGCATCACTTCTTTGTTATTTTTATCCAGCAGCCTGAGTAAACCTGTAAAAACCGTTATACAAGCTTGGGTTCTCTCTGGTAGCCTACTGTCATTCATCTATGACGTCACAAATTATAAAAAACAGCTGATTAAAATGATTCAATAAGCTTGCTGTATGTGCGTCACAAAGTAACTTTGTTACAAAGTTTTTACGTCATAAAGTACTTTTATAAATTTTTTACTGTTAATGAATGGGGCCAAAATTTCATTTTGGCCATTTTGATAGGGGATTTCTGGTCATTAGAGTGCACAGAAAAAATGCCACCCTAATTTTTTTCATCTTTATTGTATCATCTGACAAAATCAAGAAAGTTTTTGCTTTTAACAAAAAAAAAACACGAAACCTTTTTTCATGACAAATGTGCCTACACTAATAGTTGAAAAATAGTGAAAGTTTTTTTTTTCTCTGTTATGAAAGTTTAGATTAATTATTTGTAATTCTGTCTCGCATTATTTGCCTTTCATACACTAATATCTTTGACAAAGCTATAGAACTGCCTCTCGGTATCCTGCTCGCATAGTAGGCCTACACTGTCGTTGCAAATTTTTTAATTGGTATCATTAGAAAAGAATATTATTTCATACTTTTGTTTCAAATCATGTTGCAGTGTTTAACTCACCTTATCTGTCAGTAGGCTACGATTGATGATTCTACAATGTATGTTTTGAAAAAGAATTTCAGTATCTTTTTTTAACCACATTAATATATCTGCTATGGTTTGCTGAAAGTAATTGCGGAACAGGTTATTATTGCTTGACTGATGGAAATAAACCGCAAAAAAACGGATAAACAAGCACTATAGCTACTTAACAGAACTGCAAACATAAACTCAAAATTTTGGAACCCACTTTAACCTATCGACAAGAAAACAAAATACGTGGTTATCTTCAAAGTGTCTTGCACCCCCACTTCGCGGAGAGATAGTGCAATATTGAGCAAGCGATGTAACTATTTTGACTCCTTCATAACAGCCGATGCAAGAGATAAGATTCAAAGAAAAGGTCCAGCTGAAGATGCTTTTAACCAGGGTTTTGGAGCAGGCATAAATGTTAAGTTGCTCCAGCTCCGGAGCTCTCTTTTATCATAAATTAGCTCCAGCTTCTGAGCTTATTGATACCACTGCTCCAGGCTCCGAAAAGTGCTTTCATTAAAATAATGACATATCAATTTAATTTCTAAAGCTTAAAATTGCCTGCAGTCAGTGTTGGGCGCGATAACTCATTTTTTCAGTTAAGCGATAACGATAAACGATAAATCAAAAAAAGTTAAGCGATAACGATAAACGATAAATTATCGCCGATAATGTCCGATAACGATAATTTTTTTTTTCTTGATTAGCGCTGCCCCATCCCATGCAGCACGAACTGTTTTCATCAACATGACGAAAAATCGAACATAATATACTGTAAAGGGACAAAACTTTTTGTAAGTTATGCATGAATAGAATCGCAACAGCGGCAGTAGGTATCGAATCTTCAACCTCTTGATCCAGAATCAAACCACTGAGGTGACCGCCGTGCTTATAATTATACCTTCAGATACCAGTTGGATGCTTTTATCAATTGAGTTACACTGCCGCTTACGTGCAGTAGGAAAAATAATTAAATCAAATGAAAATACCATAAAAAATTCCAAACTCTGTAGGCTATATCGCTTTCTGTTTACAGCAAAGTCAGCAATAATTGAAAAAATTCCAAAAAACGCAAAATGCTTGAAAATTTATCAGTAATCTTAAGCGTTATTGGTAGTAAAAATGTGCAGAGCCTACTGTGAAATCCATCAAATTGTCGTGTTTGTTTAAGAACAATAACATAATTATCGTACCGGTAATTTTCAGATAATTTTTTTTTGTTTTCTTTGTGAACACCATCATTAAGGCAATGGTAGAATGCTGAGTTGTTGAGATAAGAATTACAATATAGGCACTGTATTAGTGAGAATAAAAATATTTTATTGAGGTAGGCTATGTCGCATAGGTAAATGAGAAAGGTTATACTGTATTTAACATAATTTTACCACGCAACTCGATGCGCCTATTGTCATGCAAAAACTACTACAAGATGCAAAAAATGTGATGTCGGTCTGCATATCAAATGCTTCAAGCAATATCATATTCCGCAATGACTTGTTTCAGTGATGTGTTACTTTGCTAATTTTCATGTTCATATTTTTTGAACTTTCATTTTAATAAAATGCTTGATGACAAGACATGAACAAGACATTTCCCATTTATCACTTTGAGCGAGTAAAACGTACCGTAATACCGTAATGCTTAAGCATTACGCACAAAAAACTTGTGAAATTTGATAACGGATTTGCCTAGCGTCTTAGATATAGGACGGCTTTTTTCTCAAAAAGTGCAAACACAATTAGGAAAAAAATCATTGTGATATGTTTTTTAGGTCATAATTATGCAATATTTAAATTTTCCGAAAAATTTTTTTAAGTACTTTTACTTTCGGCACAAATGGGTTAACTTTTTATGTTAAATGGCACTTACGCATTTGGTTATTATTTTTGGATTAAAGTTATATCGCCAAGCTAGGAAAAAATCGATCTTACAGTCTATAACCGATCTTGTGTTGTTATTGTGTGTGAATTTTGTCTTTTAAATTGAGTTTGTGGAGTTTGTGACGTAGCCACACGTCTCAAGGCAAGTTCTTGCAATTTTAGTTAATCTACTCATCTAAAGATTTAATGCGCTTAAAACAGTTTCATGTTTTGACGAGAGAGATTTTATTTTTTTACGACAATTAGGCTACTAAAAACTAACACTTCCAACAAAAAAAGAAAACACAAGAATAAAATAGTTGGTCGTGAGGTGGCGCGAAAGACCATGTTTCCGATGTAAAAGCGGCCTCGTATTGCGACACTTTCACAAACCACTTGCCAATTTCTTTCGCTTCGCTTCAAAAGAATCTGTACCGCCTGTGCTGTTTCATTTAAATTGTAAAATTCACTTGCGATTGCCGATTGCAGCAAAACAACAAGAGACTTGTTGCGTGCATTTCATTGCATTGCAATTTGCAACTCTAAAAATTATTGTCTTGTCAGGGCCGTCGCTGCAGGGAGGCGTGCCCCCTCCCCTGACAACGACCTGTGCACACACACTTCAGACACTGAAGAAGAAGAGGTTTTAATTTTAGTTTAAAGGGGACCTGAAATGAAAAATGAAAATTTTTTTGGTGATTCTCTGGTGTTTAAGCATTATCTTTTTCGAAAAATTTTTTTGATATACTTTTTTGTTTGGCAAATATAACGAAAAGAAAATCAGCCACTGGGTGGCGCTATGTGCCTTATGACGTATTTGGTTGTGCACTCAGTTGGCAGCTTCATATATTAACACTGGAAGCGTTGCACAAGTCGTAATTTTTAAAGATGTCTGAAATCAGAAAAGGATTTTTGTTTGAACCAAAAAGACAGCGCCTTGACAGAGATGACTGTGATTCGGATTCGAGCTCCGACAGTGCCAGCTCCGACTGCAGTCGGATGGAGAATTTGAAATGGTGTAGGTGTGGAAATTGTGCCATCATGCCAACAATGATGGAAAATAAATGTTGCCAGGAGATTGACGCCGTGGTTGCCAAAACAGACATAGCCCGCCAATGCATAAACCAGGTCGACAGCTTTGAAAAGATGTGCCTGGATACAGAAGTGTTAGAAGCAATTATGGCTGCACTAAAGGATGTGGTCGGCGAAGATCTCCGAGATCCAATCTCAAACAGGTCAGTTTAGATAGTTGTAAAATATTATCCAAACTTTGCAGTTTCAGAACCTACATGGTGAACTTTGTTCTTATATAATGTGTGTTACACATAGCCTATGGTAGTGTAAAAAATCCGGAGACCAGAGTTAGCTTACCGGTACCATTGTACATGCACCCTTGCCTGGGTCACAAATCCCAAGGTTTCCAACTTTCCATTCTTAGGTACTCTATGTTGTAAAGTTCTAGCCTAGGGCTTTTCTACATCGTGATTTACTGATAATGTTGCAATGAAAAAAATGATGATTTTACACTTCTCGGTCAATCACATTTTCTTTTACAGGTCGTACAGATATGTTGCTTATCGCAGCTTCACCTTCTGGATATATGGAAAATTGGGTCGAAAGAGGCGTAAAGTAATTCCTGCCTGTGCAGTCCTTGCAATCCGCAACAGATTTCCTGAAGAAGATGGCCAGTACGAAGGATACAAAGAAGCCATTGATGACCACTTGCCTGATGATTTTTAATTAAAATTATCTTGCTGTTTTATTAATAAAATTATGTTGCAAGTATTATTAATAAAAATTATTTTGTAAATACAGTTTTCACCTCTCTAGAGTTTTGCTTGGGACAGTATTTATATTCAAACTGTCAGTCAAATAAATGCCTGTCATCTCTCCAAAAAAATGTCAATAGAGAAATAGCAAAAACTGATGTGTGGATGAAATCCAATAAACTTTCATTAAATTATATTAAAACTACTTACCGGTATATGATCCTCTGCAACAAAAAGAATGCAGCAGAAAATTTTAGTCTGTCCATCAGTGGCTGATCCATCAAAAGGAAGAAAAGTATAAACTATCTAGGTGTAACTTTGGATGAGCGATTAACATGGGATAGTCATATTATTAATCTTAGAAAACAGCTTGCAAAGGTCTGCGGCATAGCATTTAAGCTGAGATACATTGCCCCTTTAACAATATTACAAACTTTATAATATATTATGCTTTGTTTCAATCCAAGATCCAATACTCGATTATAAATTGGGGAAGAGCAAACTCTACATTGCTTGCTCCACTACAAGTGTTACAAAACAAGTTCATCCGATCCTGCTTATTTTTGCCGAGGTCCACAAATACAACTGTTCTTTATCACCAATTTAATGTGCTCAGAATTAACGATATTATTAAATTAGTGACTGCAAAATTTATGTACAAATATGTGCACAAAATGCTGCCCCGGGCCTTTGCTGGCTGCTTTATTTTTGTAAACAAAATTCACCATCATAAAACCCGTCAGAACCAAAGGATTGATTTATATTTGCCTTTTGCAACGTCAAACTCTGGTAAGAAGATGCTATGTTTTAATGCAGTGAAACTATGGAATCAAATACCATAAGAAATTCAAGAAAAGTCTTATAATGTTTTTAAATTTAAATATAAAAGTTTATGAAAAAATTTGTACAATGATCACTCCTAAAACATATCATCTGTTTATTTCTCGGCACAATTTTTATTTTTGTTGCCCTGTGTTATTCCGCTGTTAATGTATTATGTAAAGTGCTGGTATTGTAGCCTGTATGTGTTAATGTTCTTAATTTTGGGTCTATTGTTTAAATGTTTGGGTGGCAGCTGACTTTGGTGACCTTTTGGTCTTTCGCTGCCATCCTTGTTTTGCGAATTATTTGTGTTTTTGTATATGTTTGTTTTTTTTCTTTCGTCTTCTCCAACAAAATAAAAATAAACTGAACTGTTGAAAGAAATTTACACCAGTCTTGTTTGACAAGGAAATAATAGTTGAAAGATTGAAATGTCCTTCCATTCGTGATGAATTCACTATGAAACATTATGATACATGGTTAACAAACTTTTTTTAGTCCTGGGCAAAGATCAAAACGCTAATCTTATTCCTAACTCTAAACCCTTATCTTTACCCTTCCTAACTTTAATCCCAACTCTGGTAATGCCTGATTGTAACCATGGCATTAAGCGTGGAAAAATAGCCACTTCCAATTGAGTATATGGTGAGGAAAATAGTGCAAACACTGATAAAATGTAACTTTAGTATAAACATTTCACTTATAACATTTAAAATCATAAGGCTACGGTACATGGAATCGCCAATATTATAAGACCGTCATCATTTTTTTGGAAAATTAAACAAAGATAATGAATACTGCTGCAACGCCGACATTGTTAGGCCTATGTGTTTCCGGTGGCTCCAGGTCCCCTGCTGCCATGGGCAAGCATATTAACCCTTGAAAGGGGGGTGTCGCGACTGCCACGTCGCTCATTGTTGCCTGGTTTCGGAGGATGTTTGAAGTTCCTTGATTGGGGTAGGATCTCTACACAAACATATAGAAAATAATGTAGTGCAGTCGAGCATCTGTAGGAGCAGACAAACCTCCACGAACAGCTGAATGAAACAACTGGGCATATTCCTCTGGTGCACAGCCTTGGATTTTATTCTTTGCAAGCAGAGCACTTTCTAATTACACTATAGTGTAAACATAGCCACAGCCTAATTATAAAGTGTAAAGACAGCATAACCCATTTAACCCACTGGAGTAAAATTCCTGTATCCAGTCTGTTAATAGGAACGAGACAAACAACATCCTTATAACTGCCATGTGCAGACTGGACTATGAATGCTAAGACTGTCTTTGCAGGTATGCCATCTTCAGTAAGGCCAATAAATAAACCATTTGAATACTCTATTCTTTGTGCAGTATACACTTCATCGATCATTAGAGTTACTACACGTTATTACCTCAGTCTTTAGCATTGTGAAAGTCCTATGTTGCATCCGATGAACATGTATCCACCCTACTACTTTTAACGCATGACATATGTCGTTGGATATGTTGCATCTGATGAAGATATATCCACCCTACTATTCCTAAAGCGTGATATGTGTCGTTGGATAGCATCCAACTTAGATGGCTTGTCCCCCTTGGCAATAGACATCTTTGCGTTTTCTGGCACTACAATAGCATCCACTTCTTCAGGCACATCTGAAAGCATAAAATAAATACATCACTTTATACTGCAGAAATGCTAAATTATAATACAATAAATGCTGGCAGTTAAATGCGTACTTGCTGTGTACATTTCCACAATGGTGTTTGGGGAGCATTTTGTGCACTCTACAAGTGCTGGGCAATGTGCCCAAAAGTTTCAAATTTGTCAACATTACAATAGACTTACTGTTTTCAAGACGATGCATAGTTACACCCATAAGCTCTTCTCGGAATGTAAAGTCCTTTGATTTGTTAACCTTTTTGACCACAAATGCTTGCCTTCCCTTGGACCATTGCAGCTTCCAGCACTTCATCCCACCCTTGGTCTCTGCTTGGTGTCGACCAACATTGCAATTGTTATCTTTTGCAGCTAGTTTTGTGCGTGCAACCATTCCCTCATAACTGAATGCCAGCCTCTTAGGTACATACTTCAGGAGTACATTGTGGAACACTTCAAGGTCACCAGTGTGAACAAATTCGGTGAGCTGGAAAACACAACCAAGTAGCATCAAATTAGTGCAAACTTCACAATTAGCAAGAGAAAAGTTAGTTTTGCTTAGTATTGTATTATTAATAAAAATCAATTGTTGATCCACTGCCTGATGAAGCTGCAAAAAAAATAATTGGCTTGAAGTAAATGATTTATATGAAACAAAACTATGGTATGTGTTTATAGTTACGGTACCTACCCTGCCAATGTTTTACTGACCTGTTTTAAAGCTTTGTTCATTTCCCTCTTTGTTATTCGATCCGAACGCCCACTCTTACTCAGAGATTTGAACCCAGGTCGATCAAGTTTTGTGGGCACTGCAGTAACAGTGGCTTTCACATACCTCGAAAAATCAAAGACAGAGGGGACAGCTTCAGGGATGAGCAAATGTTTAGGTGTGGTGCCCTGTAGCTCTGCCCGTAGGTCACGCTGGCCAGAAAATGGTCGCTGCACACACGGCAGTGCTTGTTACTTGTTTTACAGTATCAGGTTTGGTGGCCGTGCTTAACTATACTTATCGATGCAAATACCGCAATATTAGATCTTTTTATGCACGTCTTAAACCATTAAGGTTTTGCCACCTTTTCCTTTTGTTGGTTTTGTTACTGTATTTCTTTTTTACAATATCATTTCTTTTTGCGTTCTGACAAAGAAAAATAAATTGAATTGAAAATTGAATTGGGTTTTTGAGTTTCATCGCAGAGATCCATTTCTTAAGCTGGTCTTGATTATTCAGAGGTAAACGATGAAAGTGTACCCCTTTCACGTTTCTTCCGTTACTACAACCGGGAGCCATACAAAAAACCATCTCAACGCGTAAAACTCAAGTATAAAATTGTTCTCTGTGTAATATGTAGCCCAATTGTTTATACCTTAACCATAGATATCTTACTTCTATGGTTTAACCTAGTGGTTCTGAATTGTTTTGCACAACCAAATACGTCATCAAAGATTTTGACCAATCAGATGCCTTTAAATCAATATCCCTTTTATTAGATTTTTGAGCTAATGACAAACTTAAAAAAAAATTTATTGTTACAAATCGCTTTTTCTCATAAAGATCTATGAATACAAAAGCTATATATTTTCGTTGCAGTGCACCTTTAATTAACTAGGTGGCTAGTCAAAGTATTACTTTTCATGGCCTTTCCACTTGTGTGTTGATCCGAAATAAAATTTATCGGCGATTAATTATCGGCGATAATGAAATATTGCCTTTGGCGATAACGATAAACGATAACTAAAAAAAATAATTGAGCGATAAGCGATAAAAATTTATCGCCGATAATGCCCATCACTGCCTGCAGTCAACTGTTGCTAAAAAATGGCACAACTTTATGAAATTTAAGGCAACTTACTTTCATCAAAATGTCATGCGGAACTGCGTTTCAAAACATATTCGTTAATTCGACGTCTGATAACGCACATAACTTCTTAATTTTGTGAAGGGTTGCTGTTAAATTATGTGAATTCAGCCAATAGTAGTGGCATCTTATAAAATACATCAGAGCCGGAGCTATTTTTCAAACAACTGGCTCCAGCTCCACTTGAATTTCACGTAGAGCTCCAGCTCCGTTGAAAATGCACGGCTCCGGCTCCAAAGCCCTGCTTTTAACCAACCTTGAAAGGTCTATATTTCACAATCGCAGTCAATATTCCAATAAATTGCAAACTTTCAATTCCTCTCAAGGTTCGTCTTAAAGTGTTACTGTGGTCTATTGTAGCTGTGTGAGAAGACTAATGAACAAAAGAACTTAAATTTCTCGGACATATTCAAATATCAAATTTTCAATAGCATAAATCTAAAACCAAGCAAAACACTGCACGACACCAGGAATGCTGGGAAAATTTAAAAGCTCAGTGGCCTATCGGCTATAATGCATAGGCCTACGACATTTGTAAAAGAGACCTAGGTGACGCATTAAATTCTCCACATGTTATTAAAGTATCATTTTCTGAAACTATTTCACTTATCCAATGATGAAAGCTGTGCTAACGTAGGCTCCTCAGCTTTAGTTGTTGTGATTCTTAAAGGACGGACAGAACAACCTTTTAACAGCAAGTAGGATAATAGGTTTGCTGTGGCTTATTCAACCGGTTCACTGAAACCAAGTATTGAAACTATCTGAGAAAAAGACTGTAGAAAAAAAATCCGAAAAAATTATTCCTGCTGCGCAAAGATGGTTTTCATATACAGTATATTCAAACGGTTTAAAACTGGCTAGAGGAAATTTTAGGTCACTCCAATAAGGGAGCGTGTTTATTAATTAGATCATTAGAGAGAAACCTTTTATTTCGTCTGTTGTGAGAATAGTATAGTACAATTATACACAATACGAATAAAATAGCACCATAGCAATTAGCAATCTAGATACCACAACAGACAGGAAAATAGGCAGTTCGGTCACATCCTCCATGTGTATCTCTATTCAATTTATTTTTCTTTGTCAGAATGCAAAAGAAATAATGTTGTGAAAAAGAAATACAGTAACAAAAGGAAAAGGTGGCAAAACCTTAATGGTTTAAAACGTGCATGAAAGGCTTTAATATTGCGGTATATGCATCAATAAATATAGTTAAGCACGGCCACCAAACCAATCTCAAGCTTACATCAGAAAAAAAACTCTTGAATCCACGATTCTGACTTTTTTTTCGGGAATAAGTATTTTTGTCGCAACTGCTCGCTGTACTAGTGAGTGCTCAGCCTTGTGCTGATAGCCGGGAAGAACGCCCCTTTCTTCACAGTATTTTTGTTTTGTTTCTTTTTCTGGAAAAAAAAAACAATTAAGTACCGTAGTGTACTGGAAACGCACAAATTCACGTCACTTAATTATTTCTCCACCTACCGGATTTCCCAGAGAATTTTTAAAGGACGTAACCCGGAAATGCATGGCGAAAACTTCCAACAAGGCAACTGCAAAATTGTATGGGATGAAGCACTGAAGTGAAATGTTTTGATAGGTAGGCATAGTAGCTGAGAAATACACTTCAAAAGAGTGACTGGAATTGAAACTGTTTATGGCAGTTTGGAATCAACAGTTCTGAATTTGTAATTAAGCCGAACAATACGGATCTTGCTGCTTTGAAGATACAATGGAACCAAATCATGTATTAAAGATTGATTTAGCAAAATACAATGTCATTGCAACGTTTCTTTACCAAAAAATTGAGCTATTTTTACTGTATGCAGTACATGTTACACAAACTTTAGTACAACATTTTGCTGCATCCTTGCAATTTGTTTTATCTATCAGGCCCAAGTTACACTTACAAAGTGTACAAGCACAAATTTCAACTGATGCAAAGTTGTTGAAAAAACGACCTCAGCATTTAGCTCTCTTAATTAGTGAAGATACAATTTTTCTCAGTGATGTTGCAAGCATAATTGTCTGGTCCAGTTTAATAGGTATACCATGCATTACAATCTCGGACAAAGCAGGTGAGAAATGTTACTACTAAGTATTGTCTTTTATTTTGCGGTTGAAATAGAAAATAAGCAGTAGTTTCAAAGTCACCAATGCATTTTTCATGAAGTATGGTAAGGCTGTTGTCAAGGCAGCAATTTTTTACAAACATGCACTGTTTTTGAGGACATGTTTGGTTTAGCTGTTTGATTATTAAAAAGTTGTTTATGCTTTTGTTGAATGACACCATAAAGTGCTGATTTTTGCACAGATATGTTTTAAGCAAGTGTTGAAACACATTAAAGTATTTTATTTGATTTAACCCAACTCCTTAATTTTTTATTGTAATTTGTGTAGGTACTGTTTAGGGCCTTTTAGGCCTATTGAAAACCTTAATTTATTGATAAAACAGCCCACAAGTTACAATAGACAATTTTCAGCCTATTTATTAGATATCATCATAACTGTTTGTAATTGATCTCAGATTGAGATTGATATTACGAAAACATGAGTTGCATTATAAATAAAGTTTTTTTGCCTTAGTTTCACTGCGTTGTGTTGAATTTAAAGTCTTGCAATAGTTTGCCTAAGACTAAGTTTGTGCCAAAAGTTAAACAACACGTATTGAAATACTGCAAAGAATATAAGATAATTCTTAATGCACTGGTCTGCATCCCTTTTTATTTTGTATATATATACATTAATCTTAACTTTTTTGTGTACATATCGTACCCAAAAGGTAATACATTTTCATGGAAGTTAAAAAGGAGCTTGTAGATTTTATAGTTTGGCATTTGCATTCCAAAATTCAAATTACTCATTTCTTCCATTCATTTTATCTTTTTTGTCAGTTTTTTTGTTCATTTATTTCTAACTCCAGTTCTCCACATGGTCACATCCCCCAGTACCAACTTGGGAAACTGAACTTGCCACAACTGTTGTTATAAACAACAATATGTTTCAGGATATTTGGAGAAAAATGTTTCCAGGTTAAAGAAGGAATATGAAGACAAACTTAAAATGATTTGCGGAGATCAACTTTGTTGTCCAGCTGCTCAAATCCATACTCAAAACTATTCCGGTAAAATTTTTGTGTACAGTATTTTACAATTAGTGTTACCTATTTTTCAATGCTTGTTTTACCTGTTATTGACTGAGTTTTCATAAATTTACAGAGTTTGGTGAAAACTTGTTTTTTTTCGCGGAGACTTTTCGGTCATGTGTCCAAAATGACTTAAAAAAATTCGGTCATTTTTTATTTATTTCGGTCATTTTTTCTGATGAAAATGTTTCCTTTCAAGTAGTTATTAGAAACCAAAATTTGCACTTCCTGACTAGCCACAACATTACGTTTCGCTGAGAAACGTTGTCGTGTGTTATCTGCAGTGATGTACGCGCATACAAAAAATATTGACGCCGTCAGCGCAAACGTTCAAAAAACCATACGCCGTTTGCGTCAACATAACTTGTAAAAAAAGTTGGCGGCGTCAGCGTTAGCGTATACACTAGCGTAAACTAATTTTGTTTGCTAGGTGCCAAACATTCACACGGTATAAACCACTCGAAACAAACAGGTTTTATTTGAATTTCCATGAAGAAACACAAGCATCTGAAAGTGTTCATCGGACATTTTGCTGTGTTTTGGTTCCAATATGTCTTTGCCCATTGCAAACATTCTTTCAACTGTAGCGCTGGAAGGTATTGGTGTGTTGTAGCGAAAAAAATACATTAAAAAGTATGCGTTGACGCTATGCGCTAAAAAACCGTGAAAACTTTACGGCGTAGCCTCAAGCGCAAACTATCCAAAAAATGTGGCCGCAATCGTTAGCGTAAACAAAAAGTCTACGAATATTTTTTTGGACATTGTAACCGAATTGACTATATTTTTTTCAGACATTTTGCTAAAAAATCGGTCAATGACCGATAAATAACCGAAAAAAAAAACCAAGGTGAGAATAGTGTTGTAGCTTAGTAGCACATAAGCGCCGACTTTTCAAAAAACATTTTACTCAATTAAAATAGCCTTTGATTAAGCTTACTGTCTTGTTTATATTGACACCTAGGTCGCAAACCGAATTTATTAGAACCGCTGCTTGAAATGATTAGTTTTATGCATGTGGTACGCTTAGTCGTAAAAATTTTGATGTTGTTAGCTCATAATTGGAACAGTTAGAAAACAAGCTGATTCATTTCCTTTTCGTGCGGGTGAATTACAACGATCAATACAGTGACATTATCGAAATAAAACGCAAAAAAATCATGATCTCAAGCAGAGTGGACCCCCGCTATCAGTTTTATTAACCTCGTTTTGCTAATTACTTGCCTTCAAAGCGTTAACAACGCCAACGGCGAAGTGTTTTCTCTTCTGTTTTTTATCGAAAGTCTTTATAGTCTTTTATCGAATACCGTGTATACTCGAGTATAGGTCGAGATGTTCGCAAGTGATTTTCACCTCAAAAAGACAGGTTATACGGACAAGCTGTTGTCTCCACCTCGGCAATTTTCAAAATGAATGCATTTTTGCTGCCGCAAAATCACTGCTGACGTAGATTACGGATTGTGAAATGGTGTCGGCCGCAGTAAAAGTTTTGAATACGTTTATTTGCTGTAATTCAAACGTAATTTTCAAATTTAATGATTTCTTGTCAATTCTAAACTTTATGCACTTGTTGAGCAATATGCAAACCTCACGAGACAAAACAGGAAGAGCTGTTTTAAGAGATCAATCTTTTCATTTTTGCGTGTAGGATATAATCGTTCTTACGTAACATTTGATGATCGTTGAAGTCGATGTCAAACCTTAGCGGTCGCATAAAACAATGATGTCAGGTTAGCTAGGTGATAATAGCGGTAAGAGACGTCGTTAATGCTGGCAATATCTGCGACCAAGACCATTGAACACCTTTCTTTTTATCGGTTTTCGATTTAATTCTCACACATTGCCAACGAAACAATGCGTTCTATTGAATCATATTGATCTCACAACGGGAAGACCTCGTTAAAAATAACGCGTCTAATTTAGCTGGTTTACTTAATATTTATTGCCGTGAATAGTTACGTGACTATTCCAGCAGCGTAAGTTACTCTACGCTCTACTTTGAAATTTCCATACCCTATGTCAATGCCAATACCTAGATGAACCATCGAATAGTAGTGTGGGGATTCAGCTATTCGACTTATCCACGGAAGGAAATGTCACCGATTTTCAGCTCAAATGTAGGGGTTCGACTTCTACACGAGATCGACCTATACTCGAGTATATACGGTAGTGCAGGAGTGTATATAAATGATCAATGTATATTGATAAATGATGAGATGTATATATTTTTACATTATATACATCAATCAATACACTGCTTATTGAAGCAAAACACGGATGACAGTTTAGAAAAACGCATTTTTTCTTTAAGCTGTATTCACGTAATTGTTTGTTGTGTTGTAGTTTCAACTCGATGAAGTTTGCTAAAATCGATTTAATGTTTGAAATCACAAAAAATCTAACGGACGTTTGGATAACTCGTGAAATAAGAATAAACATTCAACCTCGCATTCGCTTTTTCGCTAAGCAGTGTGCGACGGTGAGCCCGCGTGCCGTGCGCATCTCAGTAGTAATTCATGTTCCAGAGAAAGCCATGCGATCAGCTGCTGTTTTGCGGGCAAGAGCAACGTAGGCTGTTTTTCGCTTTCGGCATTCTTTAAATCCGTTTAAATGATCTAAATCTCTTTCGCGAAGTATTTTATCTCTGAAACACCACTTGTAATGGGTCTGCTACTATTCGGCGAGTCCAATTCGGCTAGTCCGATTCGGCGAGTGCCCTATTCGGCGAGAGTCCTTTTCGGCGATTTTTTGAATTTTTTTCTAAAATTATTGGGTACCGTAGCCTAATTATCATTGCCACTTTTACATCGCTTTAACGACGCTAAACATTAAAATAAGATCCTAACCCCCAATCCCAACTCCAAAACGGCAATGATAATTAGGCTACGGTACCTGATAATTTAAAAAAAAATTCAAAAAATTGCCGAATAAGGAACTCGCCGAAAAGGGCTCTCGCCGAATCGGACTAGCCGAATTAGACTCGCCGAATAGTAAATTCCATAAATTGACGGGGGGCGCCTCAACCATACAATAAATTGAGCGATAAAACTCCTCAACCATAAATTGATGGGGAGCGCTACCCCCCCCGGAAGTCGGCGCGTATGCATAAGCAGCACATAATAATATTCTTATGCATGATTTTCAGGTGAATCTTATGGAACATGTGATGTTATTCTTACATCTGTTATGAATGGTCGGAAGCAATTTATTAATTGTATCAAATCAGTATCAATGTCTTTATCACACGACAAAGATTCAAAGGACAATTTCAATGCAAGTGTATTTGATAAAAAGTATAAAGGTGAGTTGATTGCATCTGATGTAATTTCTCTCTCTTGGTTTTGTGGTTGTCACTGTGTAGTATATCAGCTCATTGTTTATTCTTACTTGCTTAGTCTCAAGCCTAATTTTCTCCATATGTTTTTTCAGTATATTATGGCATACTTAAAATTGTGCAGTACTGGTACAGTATACGACTATACGTATATATACTGTGCTATTAACACCCCCTGTTTGTTCAATAAAATACACTTCACTCAAAGTAGTTAAGGACTTAAAATAGTCAAATCACGCAAAGAACTAACACCAAAGTGATGACAATAAAATACTGTGATTCAGGTGACAGTTTCATATCAAGTAGTTGATTTTACTATTCTTATAGAATGCATTGGAAGTGTTGAGGATCCAGATCTGGCTATTTGCTTTGGGCCCTACTTGACTTCATCTGGTTTTCAGCCTTGGAACATGCGCTTGACAGAAATGATGTGAGTTAGTTTCATAAACAAACCAATGACTTTTTAATATACGATAGTTAATACAGTTATTCTTCATAAACATTTCCATGCTTTTGCATTCATAACCTCTATTATGTTTAGACAAAGCTTACAGTAATCCACCAGGGTTGCATTTCATCATAAGTTATATACGTTTGTGTCATGTCAAGATTGTAGCTGTTTATACTGGAAAACAGAGCATTTCAACTTAAAATTGTACATTAAACAACTGTGCAAAACGTCCATTTGCTAATTATTACCAGCAAGTAATATTATATAAGATTAACCTACCATACTCAGTTGGCATTGACGATATTTTGTAGGTTTGAGCTTGCTAAGTTGATTCTTGACTGTACTTGCATACTGCATAGTCAGACAATGCACACTGATATGATTCAAAATGAAATTCACTTTGTAACACAGCTCGAAAAACTGTCGCATAGGCCTAATTAAGTATTCTTCATAAGTGATTATGAGTGTAATTTGACACACCGAATAGCATCTAAATGACTAGGGGGCCACAGTGCACCACTCTGCACCAATATCCTGATGCCACAGTGCGCGCACCTATTTGGCAGGCACCTAACTGTCTGCACCTAAAAGACGTGGTCCCAGAAATAAGCAAATAAGAAAAAGTACTTATGCTCCAAATTATTCCAATAACAAATACTATTCAAAAGAACATTTAATTCTTTGTAATTATATTGAAAAATTGATGTGTTTGGGGTTTCCTGAGCTCTTTCAAACCTACGTTTTTAAATAAAACCATTTTGCAATGTATTACCGTCGCCTTTATAACTTGCGCCATTATTACCTCATGTCATTTTTTTCACTGAATAATGGCGTATGCAAATCTATCAATATGTGCTGTAAATAACAAGTGTTATGTGCAAAGTTTTTAGAAATGAACCCAATGTTTTCCGTGAATTGATAACCCTAAGCTTCTTTGAAATGACAATTTTTTTGTTGCAAGCAGTGTGTACTGTGTGGTAAGGATCGTTGATGCACAGTTTGCGTGCACAATCATGAGATTTAAAAATTATATATATCCATTTTTACAGATCTTTGTCCAGCCATCGTAGCATTTCTTACCAACAATTTTTGCAAGCATTGAAGAAATATGCGAGATGTGAACAAAGACTTGGCACATAGCATCGATTGTTACCGGTCTACGCTGTGGACTCGCGCACTTTCTGCAGATATTCCTTTCAAGATTGGAGCTTAATATATTCTTACTGACTAAAGCGAGGCAATATGTATCATTCTTGTGACCAGCAATAGAACAAGTATTTTACCTGTGGCAAGTTCACATTTGATACAATTTCATTTGTTGAGGGTCACCACTAACCATGTGTCAGAATGCAACCGATAATTGGCTTTCATAAGCTTTAGCAGTCAAACGCTGGTGTATTGAGTAGGTTTGAAGAAAAATTGCGCTATAACCAAGTCATTGAAGGAACGTCCAAGATCACTACTGAACGTGAAGCTTTTTTTTATTTTATATTCTTTTATAAACCCATTAGCAAAGTGTGAACGGTGAATGAACGTTCTGGTTTCAATGGGCAAGTAGAAGATGCAGTCAAGGCTTGGCCGATGCATTTGTTCGCTGCCTGATTTTTTTCTAGGTTGGTGTAATTCACATTTTGTGTTGTGTTCTTTTTTGCACGCAGTAAGTGATGTCACTGACCCCCTTTGTCTAATATAAGTAAGCTCAAAGGTTTTTACCAACTGATTTTTGTTCTAAAATGCAATTGTGTTGGAACTAGGTCATTGCAAAGTAATATTCCGGCACCTCGCATAAAAATGCCCTGTAAAATTAGGTAAAAGCATTCTATATGCTGGCAATGGCGTTTTCATATCATTTTCATTGCAAGTTCATGTTGAGCAAAGCACTGCTTACAAAATCGCTTTCAGTAAATCATGTTCGTTTTTTCAATTAATGTTAACAACTCTTCACTGATACCGTTTGCTCATTGCCTAGCCGTCATTTATAACTTGTTGGAGCCACATGTGAGAACATTGTTGGTACTTGGTAATGTATCTCAAGTCGTTGTCACAGGACGAATAGTTAGTGAGGATGTGTTTCATTGATTGTTTTTTCAATCTACAGTCGCACTACTTTTATTCAAGCATCTGCTTAGTCTGCCTTTAAGCATCATCAAGCCCAGATTTACACGCAGTTGTTGTGTCATTTACCTTTGTGAAT
Organism: Aplidium turbinatum; assembly: GCF_918807975.1. NCBI lineage: Eukaryota > Metazoa > Chordata > Ascidiacea > Aplousobranchia > Polyclinidae > Aplidium > Aplidium turbinatum. The sequence goes on along the minus strand of NC_137480.1, from coordinate 14,467,378 downwards.
GTTGTATGGATCAAGCCAATTTCTCATTTAGCCCGTGTAAAGCGTAGTGTGCTGTTGAGTAATGACGCCACTTTCCACTCAAGTCTAATTTCTCTTGAAGTGTTTGATCATAGTTATTGTTATTGCGTAAAAAGTTTGTTTTTTCGCAAAACACGTGATTCGAAAGAAGCAGCGTCGTTGCGATAGCTTTAGTAATTTATGAAGCGAAGAATAGTAGGCTACGTAAGCTAGGGTAGTGGAATTCCTTATTGCTGAAATTCATAAGAAACAGCAGGGTGTTTACGCGGACAAAACATTTTAAAGACTTAATAGCACTGTGAAGATCAGCGCCGCATCTAAGATTTCAGAAAATTCCCCAGAATTGGAAAGCAGTAATTTAAGATCGCTTGCTCCAAATTGCTGCTGGATTGTTTGGGCTTACTTTACCAGTTAATAGAACTCTGTTCATTTTAGGATCATCGAAAGAGTAGTGAACATCATGTAGCTGGCGCCGGAAACGGGGGGGCGAATGCCCCCCTGCCTTCAATTTTTCTCTGGATGGGGGGGGGACAATTGTACCCTTGTAAGGTCATGTAAGCTACTGCACATTTTGCAATGTAACAATTTCTGCTATTCGCTTTTAGCCTAATTATAATCTTTCATTTTGCCTCAAAATAAAATTCACACACAATAAATTCTGTATCACAGCTAGGTTACATCATTATAACAGCATGATGCCCTTCCGTGCCATTGTTCTTTGTATACAGGTATGTACTTCTTGTATGATTACTCGATAATGAGCTATTGTGTAGGTCACAAATATCCCTGAATTTATTGAAATTCTACCACTCCTATGCTTCTTCAAAGACGGTTTTGTCACAACTGTGTTTGATGTTACCACCAGCTGTGAAAATCAAACGCCAATGATTAGGGGCACTACTAACGGCCGTTTTGCATTGCACAGGACCAAAGGTAGGGCCGAATGGCCGGATATTGTTGATGGCAGACTTATGAGAAAAGAAAATGTTCCTCTTGGTTTTAGTTAGAAAAAATACCTGAGTGATAGAAAATTGTAGGAAAGTTAAGGAATGGTGGCCTATAAACGTTTTGGCATAGCAAAGAGTGTGAGAACCTGGAAGTTAAGAATTTTTAGAAGAAAAACTGTAAGTAGGCTACGGTACAGTAAGCCGTTATGATATAGCGGCAAATTAGGAAAGGTGAATGCTGAACGCAGTTTTAGCGCCATGAGGCGAGTAAAAACGTTGCTTCGTACCGCAGTGACAGACAACAGTTTAAAACCGAATGTGTGCGATTATTAACAAACAGGTGATGGCAGTGGCGTAGCCAGGAAAAAAATTTGGGGGGGGGCCAAATATTTGATGAATTGAAGAGAACGACAAAGTGTTTGATTTAAGACATCGCCATTTGATGTGCAGTGGTCTATCCTGGTGGCTTGAGCAAGGGGAAGATATAAAACTGGTGGGGGTTAGAGCGTGCCGAAGGCACACGTATTTTAGGGGGGTTCGGGGGCATGCTCCCCCGGAAAAATTTTGCAAAATTACACTTAAATAATGGATTATAGCGCTTTCTGGAAACACTTTTAGGGTAATATCTGTATGAAATTTATTAGCAGAAAAACAGCTATTAACTTATTAAAGGTAGCTCTTACACACGAACGGGCAAAATCTGCGGCTAAAATTAGAGAACACCAAAAACTCAGCTACACAAAAACCCAACAGAGTAAGCCATTCTGAAATTGCTTTCACAAATTAGTTAAAAGAAACGTAAATCGAGTAAATTTTGCGCAATTTACGATTTGCAAACTTTATTGGTGTCTTTCTGTGTGTCTAAAACAAGTCCTTGGGGTGTTAATAGCCATATGTCTTGGAAAACGTTATAAATTTCTACAAACTTTATTATATTTTCAACAAAGGGCTCAACTTCGGAATCCAAACTTTGAAAATTTGGGGGGGGCCATGGCCCCTTTCGCCCCCCCCTGGCTACGCCTATGGGTGATGGACACCATTGACTTGGCACTTAGAAGCTGTTGCAAATGAGTTCATTCGAGCAACCGACGCGCGTAAAATGTGATTCGGATTGGTTTGATATTTGTCTATAAGCTTATAAGTTAATACCTAGTTACCTACAGTAGCCTAAGCCAGTGCTTTTTAAACTTTTTTACTTTTGTTGACTCCCAGCATCTATCTCCAGATTTCAGTCACCCTTGTCTCATGATATGATAAAACTATCTCGTCTATATATAACAAAATATTTTTATTTGATATTTATAAAAAAAAATTAGTTTTAATTAAAAAATGAAAGACTTAGAATTGATTTTGTTTTTGGAAATATCCGCTAACTCGGGAACACCCGAAATATCCGCCCTGCTCGCAAGCTATCATCCATTTCTGACAGTTCACCCTTATTCACCCCTTTTGGTTGGTTCACTCCTACAAAATTTTATTCACCATGGGGTGAACCATGCACCTGTTTAAGAAGTAGGCTACTGGCCTAAGCTATACAAATTATCCCGTGGACACATTTTATACTTTGGAGCAGATTGTGACGCTATGACGTGAAATTTATCTTTCGTTTCTTCTTGTGCAAGCTATTTTATTCATTTATTTTCATCTGTCTCACATTTCGATTTATATGGCTAATAAGGGGAAAACGATTAACGAACTGCCCACTGCCCAGTATTATCGCTATTTCTTATCTTGAAACTTAAAAAAAGGCTTTTTAGCAAAAAAGTGCCTTTTTTCATAATCCTACCACCCAGCCAAAAATCGTTCCGGCGCCCCTGGCTATCACTTCACAATCACATAATACAGCAAGTGCTTCACTGGACGCAGCGTTGCCAGATTGGGCGATTTATCTGTAATTGGGCTACTTTTAGTTGGGCGTGGCGTCAAAAAATGTTGGTTTGCGACTTGCGCTTTTTTGGGCTACTTTCAGAATTTTATTTGGCGCGAGACGGTGCTTTTTGGTTATCTATTTGCATTTCCTCGGGAACGTTAAAATGTCCATTTTTTTTATAAATCGTGGACCTACGTGACTCGTGAGCACGTCACAACTCAGTGAACTTATAAAAGTCCCCAATGCAGCATCCTTGCCTTTTGTACAGTATTTGTGGCTTGTGCGAATAAACGGAAGCGCAGCGTTGCCATTTAATAAATTTCACAAATTCGAGAAATTTGGCAGAATTCTAAGTTGTTTGGCAATGAATCTTTGAGTTGGCAGAATTGAATAATTGGCAGAGTCCGACGAGCCTTGGAAAATGTTGGTAAAGTTTCAGTTTACTACGGAAAAAATGACGTTATTTTTTTTTTGGCATGAGAACTGATTTTACCACTGACCATTTTGCCAAATCAGAATAAATTTTTTTTTACCGGTCTAGTATTTTTTCCAATTTTCACTTGGCAACTTTGCCAGCTGTTGCAGAAAAGCCGTATTCATTTTCATCCCGGAAAATCTAAGGAGTCAAAGACTGACTGGCGAAAGCGAAATTGCACTTGTATCGAATATCGGAAATTATAGTTACGATTTTGGTTTAGAACCATAATTTTTTAAGCTGTTATTAGTGTCTAAGCTATAAATTAAAGTGGGAAAAAGTGAAAGTCAGTGGAGAAATTTACTGAATGCAAACTTGTCTTGTATGATAAACTTGTACCTTCAAAACAACAAAGCGAAGAAATTTTTTTCCGAATCGGATCGTTAATTAATGGAATAAATTACCCGAGAAAATTGTCACAGCACCTAGTTTAAACAGCTTCAAAGCAAGACTGGATCACCACTGGAGAAATAGAGAAGTTAAATTTGACCCACTTGGGTAGTCATAATTATTTTGCAAGTACTGGTCGCCTCCACTAACGTTGATATTCACTACATCTTGTAACTTGTACAGTATATATACTGTATATATTATGTAGCCCACTATGTATGATGTATTGTATACCTATCTCTACTGACAGAACTTTATAAATTTTATCTTATATGGTGTCTCCAACCCTAGGTGTTTTTGTTTGATTTTTAGTGTTATGCTTTGCCTTTATAAGATATAGCTTCGGTAGAGAGTTTGTCGTGTTGAACCATAGGCATACGAAGCCGAGCAACATTATCAAGTTTAACATATTTAAAGATTACTATATTTACAAAAAAACACAAAACTATGCAACAATTAAATATCGAACGTTTTCGACATCACAAGATGTCCTCTTCAGGAATAATATACATACAATATATTATTCCTGAATAATATTTATATGATATGTATGCTCTAGATAGTATTGACTCATTTTTCTTGGTGTTTTTCTCCTGTTTATGACTTCCTTGTTGGTAGTCTATTTGTTTTTTTTGTTTTTTTTAATATTGCTACGTAAGTTATCATGAAGGTGAAAAAGCACCACTGTGGTTGCAACACTATTATTATTATTATAAAAAAGGCAGTGGCTATTTAACCGGTGCTGGTCTTTGAATCTGAAACACTATTTAACCGGTCATGACATGGGTGCAACCTAGTTCGTACCTTGAACCATTCGTACAGTCAGTTCGTACCCTGAAAAGATCGAGAGAAAAAATTAAAAAAAGCCGAAGTCGCTGATCGCAGTTTAATAACACAACGCCGAAGTCGCTGATCGGAGTTTCCCCCAAACAATTTGAAACAAACTCGAGGGTTAGCGGAAGCGGCAGAAAAATGTTTGCGGAAACTGCGATCAGCGAGGGTTAGAGCATAGATTACTTTATGGTTAGAGTTAGGGTAAGCCATGGATCATTGAATTAGATTTTTAATTCTTTTAATTAGATTTTTAATTCTTATTTTTAATTTTTATTAATTTCTAATTCCGTGATCCATGGGTAAGCGGAAACTGTGTTTAATGGAAACTGCGATCAGTGAGGGTTAGGGTAAGAGCGTAGATTACTCTATGGTTAGGGTAAGGGTCAGGGATATCTAGAACAACAGGATTGCTGACTCTGTTTTGAAGTGGACAATAGGAGGGTTACTGCATTATTACTGCACAAACTAAAATGTGGATTTCTCAACATACAACCCATTTCTTGTTTTTAAAATGATGCTTGAAGATGAAATAATTTAAAAAAAACAAAAAAAAATTGAAATTGTGGCCGTTTTTCCCCAAACCGCCACCAAGTGGTGAAAAATACACAAATTTTAAACACAAATATTTTTAATACCACTTACTGGATTTGCATCAAACTTTAACAGAATGTTTATAAGTATCACGACTGAAGCTCTATGGAAAGAAATGAAGATATTTTGAGAAAATAAAAAGTTATTCGAATTGTTGCATTTTTTCAAAAATTTTTGATCCTCGGACATGAAACAAATGGGTGACAGCATCATGGACAAAATTTCCAAAATTCTTTGACCAGAGGCTTTGCATGTTTACTCTGTCTGATAGTGTTAAAAATTTGAAAGCGATTGGCAAATAAATGAAAGAGATATTTGGGATTTAAATTTGGTACTTGGTCAAAAATCACATTTTACGAAAAACAACAATAAACATTTTCAACACCTTAAAGCCTCCTTTGTCATAAGTAGACCCTTTTTTTGCCTCTGCTTGGGTTTGTAATTTTTTCTTAAGTGCTTTTAATGTTTTTCTCCTGGCCTTGGATGTGTCAAAGCTTCTCTTTCTTGATTTGTCAAGTCAAAACTTGTCGAGTATTTGGCAGATTTCTGAATACGCAGAGATTTTGCCACTGTCTTGTTTTCCTAATTTTTTTTTGCTGAAGTAGAAGGTTGGCAGAAAGGGCTTTGATCTTCTGTTGTTGGATGGATTTCTGGTGTTACAGGAAAAGGTTACACTTGTGTTACAGTAACAGTTCATCAAGTCTACCACCATTAGACTTACAACCAACCTTATCCAACTTTCTTTGTTTAGCAATACCACGAAATTGAATTTTCTTACTTCTTTTCATGTTTTTTTTTATTTCCTATTTTTGATGACTAAAACTTGCCCAAAAGTGATGCAATAATTGTTTGTTTTGTTTTATTATCTTTATCCTGCAATGCGGAAAAGCGGACTTGAGCGCTATGCATCGGTGTACGCGTACGCCTTCCGACATACACTTGACCCACGCTGCACCCGACGGCAATGTCTGTTTCCGGTTGTCTACTCTACTTATGACTTAAATTTGGTACTACCCATTACTCGAAATCGATCACTAGGTAGAGGCAATTATCGTAAAGTTTCTTGCCCAGAGAAACAACAGAAAATGCGGGTGGCTGGAGTCGAACATGCAGGCTCTCGACTGCGAGCCCAACGCGCTAACCACTCGGCCACTGCTGAGTAATCAATTAAATATGAAAACTAAAGCTGTGTTCAATACTCAATAGTCTTGGATGACTAACAGCAAAAGTTTGCTTTAAAATGATGATGATGGACAAGGCCAGCCATTAGTTGTTATGGTTATGTTTATAGCTTTTATATTCTTATGTTATATAGTTATGTTATGTTATATATATAGTATAGTATATAGTATATATATATATATAGTATATATAGTTATGTTAAATAGTTATGTTATAGCCATTAGTAAGTTATGGACAAGGCCAGCCATTAGTTGTTGTTATGGGCGTTGCTAGGGAAGATGCCTAGGAGTGCCCACTTTCAAGACCTTATTTTAGCTTCACAGCAGGGATATCTAGAAAAGGCGACTTCTCAACAGCGTAATTGACATGCGCTTTCGCCTTTTTCATTTTCGGGCGTTAACAGCGATGACCCTTCTAGTGTCCATTGCTTTATCGAAATTTGCAAAGTCAGCAATCCCGTTGTTCTAGATATCCCTGGTAAGGGTTAGCGGAAACTGCGGAAAAATGTTCGCGGAAACTGCAATCAGCGAGGGTTAGAGCATGGTTAGAGTTAGAGCATAGATTACTCTATGGTTAGAATTAGGGTAAGGGTTAGCAGAAACAGCGGAAAAATGTTTGCGGAAACTGCGATCAGCGAAGGTTAGGGTTAGAGCATAGATTACTCTATGGTTAGGGTTAGCGGGAACTGCGAAAAAATGTTTGCGGAAACTGTGATCAGCAGACTTCGGCTTTGAGCTAATTTTTCTCACGATCTTTTCAGGGGGAAAATTTTAAAATGATTGCGGAAACTGCGATCAGCGACTTTGGCTTTTTTAATTTTTTTTCGATCTTTTCAAGGTATGAACTGTTCATGGTACGAACTAGGTTGCATCCTCATGACGTCACTATATAGGCACTTTTTTTCTTTTTCAAAGCAAAAGACGAGAAGCGCCTATATAAGTTCTAAATTCGACAACTTTATTCAACTCGATCCGTGGCGCGTATGATATTTCTCCGGTTGCTATTCCAGAGGGAATGAGTTCGATACTACCCGGAAGCGTTCTCTTTTATTATTTTTGTTATTATTTTTTTAACTAAATTTTGACCCGAAGTGCATTTTTTAGTCAATTTTTAATTTGAGTTGCCTACAGCCCTATTTTTTATGTCTTTTCAAATGTGAGTAATAAAGTTAGAGTTTTTTTAATTTGCTGGAATTTGAGATTTTCTCTGGGTACGGTAATTTTCCGTTCGTCATAAGAGGATGTGACCATGTTTGCCGAACAACGCATTACATTTTTGCTCTCAACAAGTTATTTATATACAATTCTTCTTTTAAAAAAATAGTACCGGTAAAATAGCGACTTCGGCTTTGTGCTATTTTTTTCTGGGATAATTTCCGAAGTACCTGGGTTGACCAAAAGATATCAGGGACAAAACATCAGGCACTTTTAGAATCCCACCGCTGCCACAATAAAAGAGAAATGCAAAATTGTGTATTTTTGACATATGTAGTATACTGCTCTCAGAATGTGATCGTCAGAAATAAAAAAATAAACTGAACTGCATGCCTCAGGTTAGGATTAGGTTCAACAGTCCACAACAAATTAAAGCAAAGCTACAACTAGACAACTATAAATGTTTAGATTTCTGCATTCTCAAGATAACTGTTTGACTACAATGTTTTTCAAAGTCATTTAGGCTTCCTTTTTCTAGCTAAGAGATTACAACTAGCTTAGGTTGCCTAGTTTATTCACTAACCAAATCGTCTCTATCACAATGTGGCCACAAGGAAACTTTCAACAATGGCAGAATCCTACACAACAAAATTCACGTAAGTGGTGTATTAAAAAATCTTGATTCAGAAAACGTATAATAAAATAATAATGATTTTAGTAGGTGCTCAACTGCTCAATATGAATACTGTGGAATTAAAAATGCAAAGCAAAGACTCCAAAAAAAAAAAAAAAACAGTGATTGAGCTGCTTTAAATTTGAAAAGTTTTTTAAACTGCTTATAAGCTGTGTTGAATACGCCGTATGGAACCTCCCATGCAGAAATTATGGATGCAATCAATCACTGGTTTATTTTTTTTAAATATACTGGTCACGTTAATACACTTGTGAAATGTGAACGTTGCATAATGAAATGAGAGAGGAAGGAAGCAAAAGACCTTATGAGATCACCAAGTTAGCTTCCTTCTCGTCAGTATTTTACAGAAAAATGTTACCAATAAAAATTATACTGAAAACAAATACGGTAACAAGAAAAAAAAAAAAGAAACTTTGAATTAGGTTACAATCACTGTGTGGTGGTTAATGCACACAAGTCAACCTGACAAAATTGTATATATTGTACCGTACGTAATTATACATACTACATAACATAGCAGACATAACAACAAAATTATAACAACATAGAAGTAGACACAGAAAGTGGCAAGTTGCGATGATATTAAGTCAACTTTTTTGTTGTTAATGATTTAGCCTGAAGGTGGTCACGAAGATTGGCTTCCTTGCCTTCCTGTCCACTTAATCTAAATCTTCAGTCACCGGGCGTAAGCCTGGATACGACAAACAAACAAATTTAGCAAAAGAATTAAATATGCTTCATATTCAATTATTCAGTCAACCATAGCCACTGCTTACTTTTTTATACTGAACTGAAATTGTTACTGATATTACACACTAGCCTAACCCAACTTGCATTTGGTTTAAGTTCATAATAAATTACTATACCAGTATTTTTTGTTGTTCAAGCATAATTCATATTAATGTACCATTTTATTTTCAGAAGTTGATTGGGCTGCCTTAGCTCAAGCATGGATGCAAAACAAGGATACTAATCAAAACAATGTACAGCAACAGGTACGGTAGTTTATTTTCCTTATTTGTTCAAGCATATTGGTTGTTGCAAAATTTGTAACACATTGCCATACTTATTTCAAAATTCGATTCGTACAATGCATACTTTATCATTCATCAAAGTTCAACCAATGTCATAATCAATTTTTAACTGGTAGTTGACAAATATACCGGTAGTCTTTGTGTGATTTTGAGCTGCTTTCATGCTACTGTTGCCATGCAAATATCAAATCTACATTTTGGTACTTTAGTGGAAAATCTGAAAAGCATCTAGCAATGCTGGTACTGCAATACAAAAATATTTGTCATTTTTTAAAGTGAAACCAGGAGTTTCACTGCAATTTGAGATTTAGTGTCCATGTCCAGTAACGAGACTTTAGCATTCATCTCATAGTTCTATTCTTTTAAGAGATATAAAATAAAGTATAATTAAAATCTAGATTTTAGATTCAAAGTATAATTACCCTAGATTTGAAAACAACATTACAATTACATCAGCGTCCAATCATTCAAAATAAGTTCACGCATTGGAAATGTCTGTTTTTATAGCTTTCTATCGGTATTTGTAACAATTGTAATATCACCATTTTGTCTTTTGATTTTACAAAATCTTTTATGACCTTTGTGATATGTTAGATATTTAAGTGGTATACGGAAAGTATATATTATAAGTATGAAGTAATAAATATTTCCCATTTCTATAAACTTATTTTCTAGTTTTTGCTTTTCACAACTTTTAGTATTTATGCCTATTGCCTAACTAAAGCCCCTTAAATTAACCATTTGGTAGTTAATATGACAATGATGCGTGGGCTCTTCAGTGCTCAGCAATCTGAACAAAGATGGTTAAGGTTGAATAGATTTAAACTTACCATAATCAAATTATTCGTTTACTTGTAGCCAAATTGGGTTGACAACTGTGAAGACTTAAAGTACCGTATCAAAATGATTCAAATTCGAAATAAAAGTTTTAGATAAACTCTAGACATCGTGCTTATGTATTTACCATCAGCAATGACCATGTATCTTCATGTTTTATCTTGTAGAACAATCCCCCTATTCCAAACAATGGGCCGCATCCACCAAATGCTCCTTTTGCAAACCAATCGGTGCCATGGCAGCAACAGCAAAGCTGGCCTAATCAACAACAGTGGAATCATAGTAACTGGAGTAATTTGCCACCAACTGGAGGTTGGTTTGTAGCTTTCAAGCAGTAAGATTTTTTGAAAGTTGATGAATGCTTTTTGGCCACAACATTTTTGTTTGTTTGTTGTGATTAAAGAATTATGAGCTATTAACAACTTTTCACCAAGCAAACTACTTTCAAAATAAACTTTGAAACTGGCCTAGAAAGCACTTGGTAGTATCTTGTGACTGAAAACATAACAAAAATTAATGAACTTTAAGAATTAATGAATTGATGAAGTTTACACACAAGACTACCGTATGTGATTTAAAGTTGTAATTTGTAGTGTAAACGAGACATCATGCAATGTAAACCCGCCTGTGTTTTCTCATATGTGCTGACTTTACTTGCGCAATATTATGCTGGTAAATTCCAGTCATAAGGCATGTCTATAAAACAATTAATAGTTTTGTCTATTCCCTTTTTTTCTGAAGACATCATAGGTCTTTCCAATGTAAGCTGGCTTTTAAGTTTGTTAACTCAACTGTAGACAGACAATCGATAACAACTTAATAACATTGAATTGCATAATTCAAAATTAATACAGAAATGAAATAGATACATAATTTTGAACGTTTTCGGCAAAACTTTCTGCCCTCTTCAGGAAAATATCTTAATTCATCTAAACAAAACAGTTATTCGTGAAATGTTAATAATAAATGACTGAAATTCAATAAAACTGCACTGACCTGCGTACAAGCAACAACTGACGAACAAACACAAAAGGTGGTAGCAATCTGTCATAATTATGCGGGAGTGTGGTCATGAGACGAGATAGTGAGCGGACAACATAACATAAAATAAACGTAAGCTAATACAAATTCAACAAAAAAGATGCCCCTCCAGCGAATAATTGTTTGTTGAGCCTGGGGTTGTGCTGCTTTATTTGGAGTGCCTCATGAATTTTAGTTAACTCAACTGTTCACGTAATATGATATTTCACTTGGTATGATATCATGACGAAATAATTACATGAGCATTGAGCAAAGTCAAAATGCAAGGTGTTAATTTAACTGGACGCTGGTTTGCTAAACTTGATAACAGTCAGAATCACTAGTGTAAGACTGGAAGTTGTTAGTCTAGTATTTCATAAATATAGTCTTTGTATATATTTTGGACTACTTTTGTGTTATTTTATGTGTACAGTATAATATTGCTATCTCGCTAGAAACAGTGAACTATGTGCAACGCAACAGCAAGGTGTTCCCAGCAAAGTGTTCAATTGGCATAAAACAAGAGCGTTTCATAACTGCAGACAGTAGCAGTCATGATGATTGATGATGAGTCAGTTGATTTTTTTATAATTACATCAAGGTGGTTTTGCTCATCCTCCTCAATGGCCCGGTGGAGAAGAAACAGAACAAGCACCTCCTATTGCTCCTCCTGGTGAAGACAGCAAGCCACTTCCTCCTCTTCCCCCACTACCTCCAGATGAAAACAAAGAGGACACAGGTTGGAAAGGTTCTAACAAAAAATTTATTGCCTGTAATGCTCTTTTTAATATAAGGTCATTCCGTGTCAAAACACCAAGGGCCTCCCACCCGACCCTCTCAGATTTTTCTCAAATTTTATCGGAATGCTGGTAGACATAATTAAGCAACATATGTAAAATTTTAGCTCTTCATCATTTTTCGTTTAAAATTTATACCCCCCCAAACTTTTGCACCCTCGCAAATTAGTCGTTTTCATCTCATTTTATAGCGTTTTTGAAGGATCATATCTTCAGATTGAAACGAGCTACAGTGCTGAAACTGGGAAGTTTGGTAGACATTTCCCCACTGATTTCAGACATGTATAATATTTGATAGAAATGTAGTGTGTTGCAAATTTGAGTTACATTTCTTTGAAAATAGCCCTTTCTACACATGCGAACGTATTTTTTGCAAACTTTGGAGTCCTGTATCTCCCGCAACAAGTATGACAGTGCAACAAAACTACTGTTGGTTTTCACTCATATATGTAAGATTACTCTGATAAAATTTGAGGCTTCTAACTGCAGTGACTTTGCAGTAATGAATTCGAACAAACCAGACATTTTGCGAAAATGGTAAAATTGCGCCATCTTGTGAAGACCATTTCATAATGTGGGCAACATTTCAGAAATTTGAAAATTTCACCAGAATATGTCTTTTCCCCAAGCTTCAACATATCAAACTTTCAAGAATGTGTCTCAACTATAAAGTTGTTTTTTGAGGTCATGAAAGTCCATCATTTTGAAGAATTTGCTTGCAAATATTTCCTAGCAACGACCATAGCAACGGCACTCTGCTTGCTGTAAACCCCCACTATTGTTACATTTTTGTAAGTTATATTGAAAGTTTAACAACTTGCACCTGCTAATTCTCATCAAAATGAACAACATGCATGTGCTGATTGTTTTCCTATACCCCAAACATAACCTGGAGGCCTGCACACTATGTTATGCGGGATCTAAACTGGCATTCCAGTTTGTGTTGTATGAGGTACGGTAATGTAAACATTAAACTCAAGCATTGCAACATCACAGTAATAAAAAACAACTGTATATACATATGCAAAAAGTAATCCCTTGAATACTAGTTATGCATTAAACTCAGACCTGACTCAGACCCTTCATTATATTGTCAGCCTAATAAAATACGGATTGGCTATTCTTACTACATTATTTTAACCTTCATGCGTCAACCCATTCTTACTCTTGCATAGTCTCTGAATTGCAGCTCAGGCAATAGCCTACAGGAAACACCACATTCCCATAGGGTCACTTAAAGTCAGTTTGTTCTGTATAACATGGAACAATAAATAAAAGTCTAGCGGTTTCTGTCATCAATCATGGCGTTTTTCAATCTTCTAGCTGGTAAAAAATTATTAAGATCTAAATAATGAAATGATTCGGCTTTGATCTTAGTTGCTCAGCTTGTAGCATCGACTGCTTTGATCTTGAACTACAGGGGCATCCACAATGCATAATATTTCTTGAAACGGTATCCAGCATTCATTTCTTGCATGTTGGGGCCATGTTAACGTGGGTCTGCTACTATTCGGCTAGTTCCCTATTCGGCTACAGTCTTTTTCGGCTAGTCCGATTCGGCTACTATTGTTCAAAATACATTAATACATGTATGTAAAAACTTACATACGAGTTACTAATTACGGAGATTAGCATAAATTTGATGATCTAAAACAAAGTCATATATTGTCATATATATATTTCAAAGAATAAAGTCATATTTTTCAATTTTTTAGGTAAAAAAAATGGCCCTAGTAATAAGTAATAGCACAACGTCACTATCAAAGCAGTTGTAGTTACTAGGTTAGGCCAGTCCGTGGTGCACTCCCAGGTCCAGCGTCAATGCAGGTAAACAATGGTTGCGATTATTACAATTCAAGTACTTGACATTCCTTGGCACAAAATTTTCTCAAATGATCAAAATATAGTCATCATAACACACAGTATTACCTGATTTGTTACCGCACAAGTGTGGATGCGAGGTTGCAAGCCTTGCATTTCTCATTACGTCGAGAACAACGCCAGTATTTCTTAAGCCTGTCTGCACTAATTGAGCTAGTTGAAACATGTAGCGATCATGTAGAAAAACCTTACCTTTGCGTTGCGTACTAATCGATTCCTCTGCCATGATAAAGTAACATCAACTGAGAGTCTAACGAAGGAAATAACCGAAGGAATTCCAGGTCATGTAACGTCGAAACCCAGGTTTATTCTAAACTGCCACTAAGGTTTTAACTTCATCTTTTATGTCAAACGCTATTTGGCAACTGTCTTTTTTTCGTTGTTTTTTTGTTGACACGTTTTCGCTGAGACTTTATCTCATTAACCTCTATTGTTAATCATGAAACGCTGTTGGAGCAAATCGGTGGTGCAATTGTTGGGGCGCCGCGCCAGTCAGCAAAACAGTTTTTTTGCATTTCAAAAAATTGCCGAATCGGACTGGCCAAAACAGACTTTAGCCGAATAGGGAACTAGCCCAATCAGACTAGCCGAATCGGACTAGCCGAAACGGGCCATTCCGTGTTAACGTGTTGTTTTGGTTAAGATGCATAAATTTAATGTATACATCATGTTGTTATTCACATCGCTCAGTAATAATTCCTACGTACCACCCTTGATCATATGTACATTGCTACATACTGTCCAGGTTGGAATTGGATATTATTTCTAGTTGATCTTATGCCAGAAGAGCATGCTGCTGCATTTTCAACTTCTCAAAGTAAAACTTTGATATCAGCAGTGTCAGAAGAAAGTCTCTTCATTTCCATGACAGACTCAGAAACAGTAATAAACACATATTATGTGAACGAGTTCCAGGGATGGTTCTACATTTAGAATAATGCTCTTCTAGATCAAAGTGCTGGGAATTGCTTGCGGTTTCACTTGCACTGACATAAATGTATTTTTTTGTATCTTAATTAAATTTATGCATCTTAACCAAAACAACACGTTAACATGGCCCCAACATGCAAGAAATGAATGCTGGATACCGTTTCAAGAAATATTATGCATCGTGGATGACCCTGTAGTTCAAGATCAAAGTGGTCAATACTACCAGCTGAGCAACTAAGATCAAAGCCGAATCATTTCATTATTTAGATCTTAATAATTTTTTACCAGCTAGAAGATTGAAAAACGCCATGATTGATCACAAAAACCGCTAGACTTTTATTTATTGTTCTATGTTATACAGAACAAACTGACTTTAAGTTACCTTATGGGAATGTGGTGTTTCCTGTAGGCTATTGCCTGAGCTGCAATTCAGAGACTATGCAAGAATAAGAATGGGTTGACGCATGAAGGTTAAAATAATGTAGTAAGAATAGCCAATCCGTATTTTATTAGGCTGACAATATAATGAAGGGTCTGAGTCAGGTCTGAGTTTAATGCATAACTAGTATTCAAGGGATTACTTTTTGCATATGTATATACAGTTGTTTTTTATTACTGTGATGTTGCAATGCTTGAGTTTAATGTTTACATTACCGTACCTCATACAACACAAACTGGAATGCCAGTTTTGATCCCGCATAACGTAGTGTGCAGGCCTCCAGGTTATGTTTGGGGTATAGGAAAACAATCAGTACATGCATGTTGTTCATTTTGATGAGAATTAGCAGGTGCAAGTTGTTAAACTTTCAATATAACTTACAAAAATGTAACAATAGTGGGGGTTTACAGCAAGCAGAGTGCCGTTGCTATGGTCGTTGCTAGGAAAAATTTGCAAGCAAATTCTTCAAAATGATGGACTTTCATGACCTCAAAAAACAACTTTATAGTTAAGACACATTCTTGAAAGTTTGATATGTTGAAGCTTGGGGAAAAGACATATTCTTGTGAAATTTTCAAATTTCTGAAATGTTGCCCACATTATGAAATGGTCCTCACAAGATGGCGCAATTTTACCATTTTTGCAAAATGTCTGCTTTGTTCGAATTTATTACTGCAAAGTCACTGCAGTTAGAAGCCTCAAATTTTATCAGAGTAATCTTACATATATGAGTGAAAACCAACAGTAGTTTTGTTGCACTGTCATACTTGTTGCGGGAGATACAGGACTCCAAAGTTTGCAAAAAATATGTTCGCATGTGTAGAAAGGGCTATTTTCAAAGAAATGTAACTCAAATTTGCAACACACTACATTTCTATCAAATACATGTCTGAAATCAGTGGGAAAATGTCTACCAAACTTTCCAGTTTCAGCACTGTAGCTCATTTCAATCTGAAGATATGATCCTTCAAAAACGCTATAAAATGAGATGAAAATGACTAATTCGCGGGGGTGCAAAAGTTTGGGGGGGTATAAATTTTAAACAAAAAGTGATGAAGAGCTAAAATTTTACATATGTTGCTTAATTATGTCTACCAACATTCCGATAAAGTTTGAGCAAAATCTGAGAGGGTCGGGTGGGAACTTTTTTGAAATTTTGTTGTTTTGACACGGAATGACCCATAAGTACATTTTAGTGGCGGTAAAATTTACTCTTAAACTGGTATATAATTTTTAGCGGCAACTAGTAATTTTTAGGTTTCAACAAAAAATCCAGTGCCTGCGATGGTCTTTTTAATTTTTGTACATTTTTAGTGGCGTTGAAGTTTACTTTT
The DNA here is from genome assembly GCF_918807975.1 of Aplidium turbinatum. Classification (NCBI taxonomy): domain Eukaryota; kingdom Metazoa; phylum Chordata; class Ascidiacea; order Aplousobranchia; family Polyclinidae; genus Aplidium; species Aplidium turbinatum. The sequence goes on along the minus strand of NC_137480.1, from coordinate 14,450,951 downwards.
AAACTAGTAATTTTTAGGTTTCAACAATAAATTCAGTGCCTGTGATGGTCTTTTTAATATTGGTAAATTTTTAGTGGCGGTGAAGTTTACTTATAAACTGGTTTGTTGTTCTTGACTTAGTGATTTCAAAAAAAAGTGCAATTTGATTTGTTCAACTAACTAATGTTACTGGTTTGTGATCAAGACGCTCCTTTGGAGGCTTCCAAGAACACAGATGACTCTGCAGTGAAAACAAACGAACAACCTTTTCCCAATGAACACTCTAATCAATTCCAGAACTCTCCAGCAAGGTACCGTAGTGTATGTTTTTTTTCTTGCATTAAAGCAACTCAGCAGATTACAGAGATGGTGTTTTAGTTTTAACCCAGCTTTACACTCTGAAAGTGTGATTGCGCTTCATTTTTAATGTAGGCTAATCGCTAATTTTCAGAGTTTGGTCTACATGAATGCATTTTATTAACTTTTTGTTCACATAAATCCAATTCTTCACCATCGGAAAAAGTCTGGGTTCGTTAAACAAAAATCAAGATAACACTTCTCAGCAATGTCACGTTTGTTTCTCTGCTTCGTTCATTGTCAAATAGCGCAATTATTTACAGATTAACGAGCCAGAACGACGAGAAGTCCATCAGTTTTGATGCACCACCTCAAAATTATCCGGTTCCTCCGCCGATGGTATGCTGTTTATATTTAAATTGGTTTAGAGTTATACGCATCCGGGTAATTACATGCGGGCATTCAATTTGTCAACCTTAGCCAAATATCCAGATTCATCGATATCTTAACTGATAATTAATGTACTTATTAGTTCTGTTTGTTTTGTTTGCGGAGCATCTCAACGAGAAAGCCTATTGTTATGTTTTTGCGTCTTGTAACTCATCAAGTACAAGCCTCAAGAAAGTACTTTGTTACAAAGTTTGGTTGCAAATGAGTCGTAAGCTCGTGATATCTTCGATGATTGTGAGATAAGCTACTACAAGACATTGAAAAGACTGGCCAATTGTCCAGATGCAAAGCTGATGATTTATCAATCAGCATGAGTGACCTCATCAAGGAAGCAATACATATTAAATTATATAACCATTTCTTCAATAAGCAGGGTCAAGACATAAAGTGCAGTGATGAATTGTATTATTGGTCCACACGGTAGTTTCACCTATATATGTACATTTTCAGATTACATGCTTAGTGACCTGTCAGAGTGTCATATCTTTTTCTCTTCAAACATAACTGAATTTATGGAACTTTTCGTGCTATGAATGATTGATGGTGCATGAATATGCAACAGGAACAACTCAATTACTCAACAAAATACTTTTTTTCTTGCTAGGATGCCAGTGCGCATCCGAGACCAGATGGACCTTGGAACAACGAGTGGAAGCCGCCTCCTCATCCTCATCAACTTGGAGGAGGTTGGGGAGGACCTAGAGGAACACCTCCTCCAGTCAACCAATGGGAAGGTGGGAACATGCCGTCATGGTTTGGCAACGGTGCAATGAACCAGTTTGCACAAGGTCATGGTATGATGAACGATAACATGGCGCAAGGAATGGGTAAGTTTGGATTCAAACAGAAAAAAAGATTGTGACATTTCTTCTATGAACGTATTGGCTTTGCAAACTGTACTTCAATTTCACCTTTTCACAACAAGAGCTCCAGGTTGTATGTAGCTTTAACTTTTTCATCACCTATTTGATGGAAAAAAAACAACAGATCAGGCCAAACGCAAAGTGCTGCCAGCATGGATTCGCGAAGGCTTGGAACGAATGGAGCAGGAAAAGCAAAAGAAAACCGAAAAAGAGGAAATAAACGTTCCGTCTAAGCCTCCAGTACAAAGAAGGAAATCTAGTGGAAGCGAATCTTTGACAAAAAGCAAATTTGTAAGACATTGATGGCGTTTTTAAGACTTTGTGGTATAAAATGATCTGTTGAATTGTTAACATACAGTATGATGTTTTAAAAAAGTATTTCTAACTATCATTTTTTCCACTTTATCATTTCTGTTTTCCATGTTTTTCGATGTAAGTTGAACTTTTGAGATCTGTGATCTATATCTAATTATCTATGCAGGATTCCGGAAGTGAACCAGAGTCTGATGCGGAGCTTCCCCAAGAAGAACCTGATGCTGCGGAGCCAGAGGTGACAGAAGAAGAAAAGAATGCGTTGATGGTAACAACCTTAGAGCTACCGTGGCAGAGATACAATAGTTTACCAATCTTACTTACTTCGTATTCCCACCGTACGTTCATGTTGAGTTTCATATGTTTATTCGTTTGGCTTCAGTCTTCCTTTCGTCTCAAGGGTCACTTTGTAATATGCATGGGATCAAGTAATAATGAGTAAAACGTGATCAAACCAGCAAAGATCAGTTTGCTAAAGTATTATCTGCACAATACATGTAAGTATTAAAATTATTCTGAATTCACTGTTTCAAATCATCAGATTGTCAAAATGCGGAAAATGCTTACTGAAATTTTGCTTGACGTCACCAACTTGGAGATAAAGGAGATTGCGCAAAGTATCTACAAGAAAGCGACCAAAGGTGAGATTTCTTACTGAGAACAGATTGTTGTGTGTGCTGTTGTTCAAGAAAATAAGATTTTCTTTTGACGAATTTTTCTTTAAATGTTACCATTTGTTTCAAGCTCTGCTTTTTTCAGGTGTATTTACTGATGTGACAGGTTATGCTCGATAAGCGACACTCTTCCGTCAAGAAGATTCCATAAAACCATCAAAATTTGTGGATGCTATTGTGAACGACTAGTTTTATAATGTTTGACCTTTTTGCGTAATATTGTGTTTATCACCTTTGCTTTAAACTTATTTCATTTCTTTTAAAAAGCCCCGGCTAAACAGTTAGCGCAATCGTCAGCTCTATCTTCCATCGGACAACTGGGTAAGTTTTGGCCGCGTTTTTTGTTGAAAATTTACGTTTTTTTTTTTTGCTTTTGTCGGCTAGGTCGCAAGTGCGCATCAGCGCAACAATAATGCGCATTACTTCTTTTTGCGCTATGTCATCTGTGACCGGAAATAAGTTCAGGTTTCGTTCAGCAACAGAGACAGGATTAAACTTGTAACAGTGCTTTACTGTAAAGTTACAGAAAGTCGCTAATCTGAGAAAAATGCTATGAAAAATGACCCACCAGTGATTTCGTAACACATAATCGCATGTTGAACAATTGCAGGAGTCTGTTTATTATTAAGTTACCAATCAGGAGAAGTACTTATGGTGCATTTCATTTACTTTTGCTATTTTATGTTCCCAGGCGTGGTTGAAGGATATAGCTCTGATGAGGGTTCTGTCGATCTTGATGACAACAAGGAAGTGGATGGAAACTCATCATCCAGCGTTGATGAAGATGAAATTGAAAGGAAAGTAGAAGCTTTTAATAAAAAACAAACGGTCAGAAATATAAATCTCGAAGGTACATTTTGCTTTATATTTTCTCTTGAACCAAAGCTATAGGTGGCAGTTTGAATATAAAAAGCATCACATCACCAGGCGCAGGTAAAGGCAATTCTTTTCCATGTTTTGCAGCGAGTGAAATGGAAGCTCGGGAAACGGCTGCGCAGAACCACGGAAGCAATCTTCCACAATCTCCTTCGAAAAGAAGCTCTTCTGCCCTCGGGTCGAATACAAAAGAGAGAGTACAGATTCAATCAACCGCCCAGAGCGACGAAGACATCAAACCACATTTACCCGACCCTGTGGAAGTCAATAAGAATGAGCCGCTAAACGATAACAAAAGTCCGGATCACAGTTCTTCCAAGACCAAATCGAAAAAGAAAACCCAGAAAATGGAGAGTGACTCTTCTTCAATGGATGACACTTTGCCTCGACATTCGAATAGTTCTTCAACAAAACATAAATCTCGTGAAACCCCTTCACCAAAACGTGATAAAAAATCGACGTTATTAAAGAAATCACGTGACAAGTCTCGCTCAAGGTCTCGGGAAAGAAAACACTCGAGTCGAGATGTTAAAAGCTCTCACAGCCACAAGTCATCATCGTCCCATCACAAGCGAAAACGATCGACTTCTCGGAGTCCAAGATCGTCACGTAAGCACGAACGAAAGCAATCGAAAAGTTACCACTCTCCGGACAGAAAGAAATCCAGTTCACATCGACGAGACAGTCGGGAGAGATCTTATAAACGTCACTCTGACTATGATTCTGACGACAACAGAAAGGTTGCTAAAGTTTCACGTTATTCAAGGCACGATTCGGAGTCGAAATCGTACAAAAAGCGACGGAGAGACAGTTCGGATTCTGATGTAAGTGACTCGTACAAGAAAAAAAGCTCTTCATCTCGTTCAAAAAAGAAGAAGAAGAAGCAAAGACGAAAGAGAAGCTCTTCAGAAGATAGCAGTCCTTCATCTTCTACTTCCAGTGACGAGGGCTCCTCATCTAGTCAAACGAAGTCCAGGAAAAATGATAAGTATGACAAATCCAGTAAAGCTGATAAGTATTCAAAATCACATAGTAAAAGGAAAAGCAAGCACTGATGTATTACAGGTATGTCGTTGCGTTTTTCTTGCTGTTTGTATCTTCTTCTTCATACTACTTGCAAGGAACCAAATAGCGAATAAAAGAGCCCTAATATTCATTGACAGGTTCTTTCTTAAACACGACTCTAAAAATGTAATGATTCATAATTTTTTGCTGTCAAGTGAAGCAGTTCGCAAGTTGCATTCAAAGTGTGCTTTTATGCTTCGAAGATTTTTGATCGATTGGGCATTCGTAATACCTGGGAGATATTCACACAGCAGTTGTAATCACTCATGCCATTTTTCATTTTCAAGCAATGATATCATTTTAAGCTTCATCTGTAGACGTTTTCTAATTAGAGTTTTCGGACACTTTAGTATAGGTCACTGTACTTTAATGGGCTAATGTGTGTGTGTTTTTTTATTTTTTATTTTATTTTTTATAATTTCAAGACTTTAATTAGCTTAAGTAGGGTGAGTAAGTAGTAAGCCAATCTCATTGTCTACTCTCAAGCATTATCTAGGTGCAGTGACAAATGTTATTGTTCTACAATCTACAGGCTTGTAAAACGCTTGCTAGTGCAAAAAAGCTGTGATCATTCATGCATTCTGGCTTTGTTATTTGCAGGAATGAACTAGATTGTGATCTTGAAAATCAACCAAGAATTTGCGAAGTTTTGTTCCGGTCTCTTTGCTCTTTGACTGTTCAAGATAACCTACAGGGTCAAGGATAATAGTTCCAGCGCTCTATGATGAAAACTTTGAAACACAATTGTGTATCAAATTGTGTATCAAAGTAAATGCATGTAACCTACAGGAATTTTATGATGAAAACTTTGAAACACAATTGTGTATCAAATTGTGTATCAAAGTAAATGCATGTAACCTACAGGAATTTTATGATGAAAACTTTGAAACACAATTGTGTATCAAATTGTGTATCAAAGTAAATGCATGTAACCTACAGGAATTTTATGATGAAAACTTTGAAACACAATTGTGTATCAGAAATGCATAGTGTTGCAAGTTTAAATGCTCTACCGACCTTTTACGCGGCATGTCAACTAATGTCTTAAATCGCAGAATGGGAAAACATAAATTTGAAATTAGCCTAAGCTATTGTACAAACAACGGATGGAGAAGAAAGCTTTTTTCAAAACAATAAAATCATATAACAAAAGTAATTGTTTTTTCAAACTGCTTACTGTCACTAGAAGAATCATGGAACCTGTCGGTATGGTGCATTAAATTGTAACATTCTTATCACATTGCACTGAAACTAGACGTGTCATGTGTTTACTGTCGACCTCTTTTATCAAGAGGTTGTGTCTAATAACACATATATCTCTAATCTCGATATTGACTGAAACGTTACTATTTTGTTAAAATTGTGTTATTGTCAATTTGTAAATATATTTGAGCTCGCATAAAGGCCCATGGTTTGTTTTCGTTGTTACACTGTTTGTAATAAGTAGAACTGGGGGAGTAGAATTCATCTAATTTATATAGACAGCTCAAAAGGATAAAGAAAATTTGTCGATAGCCTAGGGATGGAGGAACCATTTTAAAAGTAGGTGGGCCCAGAGGCGCAGCCGTCAAAGTCCATCCAACGCCTGGGGGGCTTCGCCCCCCAGACCCCCTTTAGCATTGCTGCATTCCAAATACTTTATATCATTTATACATTGAGTTTTCATGATTGCCTTTCGTATAAACAAGCGAAAAACTTCCATTCTTGGGACCAATTTGGCCGAAACATTTGCATAATTGTTAAATTGCTTTATAGTGATAAAGCTTTGGTAGAGAGTTTGCTTTTTTGAACGATAGATAAATAATCTGCAGCATTATACGGTAGGCTGTGCGCATATGTAACAGCACAGCACCAATATGCAAATATAATACTGACATCAACAATGTCATACACATATTTAACAGTTAGCAAAGTTATCCGGGAGTAACAGCCTGCAGTATTATGCGCATACACAACAGCGGCACCACCAACATACAAATACAGTATAATAGGCCTACTGGTATCAAACAGCAACAAGGTTCCTTCGACTGTCACTATATAGGTGACTGCTACTGTATTACACTTGAATTTTTTTCCTAAAAAAGTTAATAATACGATCATTGAAAGCAATAAATTCTTGGCAAATTTAGGTGAGTTCAACCTGATCGATCAAGTTTTTGTGAATGTGTTCAACTGTTCATCCTATGGGTTCAAGTGCTCTTGGGTTAATCTGCTTTTTAAGTAATTTTTCACCAGTCTGTGGCACGAAAAAGACCTTTTTGCAGTAGCAACATAGGGACTTTCAAGTAAAACTGTATCAGTTTTGATAGATTTATGTAAATTTTTTATCTATTTTAACAGCTTGAGTTCGTTTTCGAGAGAATTAACATCAATATACCCATCTAGCCTGGTTTAAGTGCCTTCTTTTAGAGACAAAGTTGCTACATCCTCTACCCTTGCTGCAGCTAAAATTACTTTCTCTATATCACAAAAAACTGCAGGTGATCTTGGTCAAATCTTTCGCTACCTTTTCAAAAATATTTGGCTTTCAAAAGTGGGTAGGCCAGGCCCACCCAGAAAATAAACTAGGTGGGCCCAAGCCCACGTGGTTCCTCCATCCCTGCGAGAGCCTATAGGCCAGGCGTTACCGTACCAAACTACGCCCCGTGGACTCTGGTTTGGCCAGGTTTGCGCTTGACTGACGCATTTAAGGACAACTCACCATTCAGTGGCACTAGTGGATAGAATAGACCACAGACAACAACACTTTAACAATCGGAAACTTCCACTGTCAATCAGTGGTTCAAAGTCTCAAGTAGCGAACTGCTTGCTGGCTGCTGCCTATTTTTTTTTAACACAGTTGTCGTCACATTATCTTTTTGCTCTTTGAAATACGTTTTAGAATCAATTATGAAAGTAAATTGTAGGTCATTTCATTTAAAATGAAACTGATCAGTGATCATGGTATTTAAGTCAAAGTTTATTTTGTTGCGCAAAAGCTGCAACACAAGACGAAACATAGCTTACACACAAACAAGACAGCGCACCAGGAGGCATTGAAAAAAAAATACTCAAGTTAACATGAAGCATCCATTTGATGACGCAGTGTGAAACGTTTATTGTTGAATAGCCTGCAATGCTCTTACACGAAATCAACAGGGCCGTATCCTATGAGGATCCAGATAATGAGACTGAGCGAACCAATCCATGATAGCCTACAATGCTCTTACACGAAATCAACATTAAGGGCCGTATCCTATGAGGATCCAGATAATAAGACTGAGCGAACCAATCCATGTTGCAGCAACCAATAAAGCTGCGATTTCATAGAATTGTGGTACGGTAAATATATATTTTATGTGTAGGCTAAAGATGGTTTTCTTGAGATTTTAAATGTTAATTGGCTGTCTAATAAAATTCGGCCTGCCTGTCGGATATTCTAGCTACCGGTAACTTAATTTGATTATCTGACTTCATTAAACTATTTCCACACAATTATTACTCGAATTATAATTTTTATTTATCACAACGTGTTCGTATATTATTGTAGGACTATAAAAAAAATGAATTAAAACTTTATGGAAAAACGAATTAATAAGAGCTTACGAATTATCACATTTTAACAGTCATCCAAATTGTAGGCTATAGCCTACGTTCTAGCCTAATTTTTATTTTCTCTCGTGGCGATGTCTCTCCCGTCAAAGGGCGAGTGTGAACAACAGGATCAATTGGACCAATGGAAGGACGAAGTGTGAGACAGCAGAAAATGTGAATATTTTAAGCTAAGCCAAGGGAGCGTAATAAGTATTGATGGAGTAACACAAGAATGAGAAGGAAATCAAAGAGCTTCAGTCAGGGATATGATATCTAAACCATCTGGTATCCCTGGTTTCAACCCTAAAAAAGTTTTCTTCGTCGACAGCTTGCACTGAAGTTGTGCCCTCTGCTCTACACGTCAGGACCACTATCAGAGCGAAGTTACAAAAAAGCGATATCAAACAAACGACCAAAGCATGTAGTAAACACTTGAACGCATGAATGCAAGTGAACAAAATATTTATCGGGGTAGGGCCTAGATGTAAATAAATGTAAAGAATATACCCGACGAATTTCACTGTAGGCTATAATTAAATAGTTCAATAAAAATCTAAGCTGGCAGGTGCAAAGCTATCATGCAGAAAGCGAAATCTTACATCTGAACATGTAGCCTGGGTTACGGGGGGTTTATGGTTGGAGTTTGGAGTCAATGTCCCCAAAATATTTGAAACAAGAGTGGAGTTCGAAGTCAAAGACATCGGAGTAGAGCAGGAGACCCGAAAACTTGACTCCGTCCACTTCTGCCACAAACCGAAACTTTCGTGTATTTGGTTGCCTTTTTTGTTTAACTGCAAACAATTTCTTGGCCATATCAACAATTTGTTGACAACAATGCACATTTAGATCGTCAACTTTGAAAAAACGATAGGCTGCAATGCAATTACAGTAGGCTATATGAAGAAAAGAATTGAAGATGAAGTTTGCTACAAATTTCAAACTCAATAAAATTGAGAAATTTTGTTCACCGCTATTTTGGGTTTGCTTTTAGACTTTTAGAGGTTGGTTATTTTTTTAGTTTGCTGGTTGCTTGTTTTTGGACTTGTTTTTTTTGCCATTTTAATGTTTCTTTAACTTTTTCGTTTTCTTAACGTTTTCTCTAATTTTTGACACTGAAATTAAGAGTTTTTATTGTATTTAACATTGCATCTTTTCTTCCCCAAGATGACTTCCCCTGCTTAGGCCTACCACTCAGTGCAGCAAGTGGGACCTTTCAACATTATAAATACACATCTCCGTTGCTCAAGAATGTGTCGATCTGTGGTGCATCAACCAAATTTAAAAGACTTGATAGAAGATAATTATTGCGTAGAATGGTTTAAATAAGTGTCATTCCTAAAATATCTTGATATGAGGATGATAATTATGTGCTTGCAAACTTCTCTGTCATTTGCTATTCGAATAAAGTCGTTTGTTTTGACTGTTGCGTTTGTGGCCTATTGATTCAAGCTGTTTAAATAAGTTAATATTTGTCGACTATCTTAATATATAGACTGAAAAAGTTGTTTTGAAAAAGTTAAATTTTGAACTGTCAAACCAGTTCAGTTCAATTCAGTTTTTTTTTATTTTATTTCTGACCATCATATCAAAAACAATACACGTCAACATAGCAAAGGTCGAGAAAAAGGTAGAAGGTCAAACTGCGTGCTTGATATTGATTAGTATTGGTTGCAAATTATTGGGCTTGTTTTTATGTTGACTTGCCGGATTAGCAACGCCACCAAGTTGGTTAACGCCGTTGCAACGCCAACGACATTGGTTTTAGGCTTGCATTTTAGATTCATTTGCTTATTTTTAAAAAATAACCTGGCATCATTGATAAAAACAACAAAACAAGCTTCTCGACAAACTTTTTTTAGTCACAAGATCAATTGTTTTGAAATCCAGTTGGATGGTAAACATGAAAAGAAAGGATTTTGTTTGACGACCAACTCATTCCAGCATCAAAAATATTTTAGCAATAGTGAGAATGAGGTTAAAAGCCTCTGACACGTAAGCGGTTAGTTTTGTTGGCCTGGTTATGCTAACGAGTGTAATCAGCAGTGGCTTTACATTTTAATTTAGGCTATAATAATTGATTGTTTTTGTGGAATAAAAATACAAAGTTACAAAATACATACCGTACATAGTAACCATAGCCCTTTAAGCTATTGTAACTTTACATTTCTTGGGCATAACTTTATGCGCTTAAGCATATCTTTCTATGAAATGCAATGCTGTTCAGTAACATATTAACTTGGTAGGCCTACCAATGAAAGGAAAAAAAATGTAGTAGCATTAAAACATGGTGCAAACGCAGGTGGAATCAGCAAAAAATCATTAAATAAACTGCTATTTTAATGTACTTGCCAAAAAAGCATTTTTACACTGTGTTGATTGTTAAACCATGCTCCTGTTGAATCTAGCCTGCAGAGTGCAGACACTATAGATTGAATAGATGAGCCATATAAATTGACATAGAAAACAATGAGTACCATCAGGCCTTGAAACTGAAGGCGGCCATCGCCGCAATTAACCACAAAAACCGGCATTTTGTCCACCGAGTCTCGCCCTTCCGTCGGCCGCATTTGCCCGCCATGAAGTTCTGAGAAAATTTTACGCAAGCCGCCTTGTTAATAAAGTACCGTACTTCGCCACTTATAATCACAAAAGATTAGATAGCAGTCAAAGCACCCGATGAATCACAATACACACTGTCTATGCTTGAATTGTTAACATTATTGATTGACCAAGCAGCTGATGTCTGACGATAAGCAGGATGCAAGTGACATCACAATACACTTTATTGATGCGATAAATCATTATTAATGCATGAAGAAGTTCAGATGGCCGCCATGTGCTTGTGATTGGCCGCCGAACAGCTTGCTTCAATCGAACATGTTTGGCCGCCGGAAAAATTGTTTCGAGGCCTGACTATGGTTATTAAAGCCAGCTTATTTCATTGTTGAAAAGTTTTTTATGCTCTATTCTATTGGCTAAGAGACCATAACCTTGCAGACTGTGGCTATCATGTGGTAACGATAGGCACTGCGATCATTTCATTGATCAACTACTATGTATCCATGAGACAATTTAGAATTATGCTAATGTGCTACATTCAGAAACTTTTCTTTATATATACAACATTGGGAGCTAGTATACAAGTCTCCCCCCTTGGTAACTCATGACAAAGAGGAATTGACCAAAACATGTCGATTGAAGTGGTGTGTGAACAGTAAAGCATAGGTAAAGTAGTTTCACCCTATATGTTTGGTTGAGTCCTGTCTTTGTCATGAGTTACCAAGGGGGGGGGGGACTTGTATACCAGCTCCCAACATTGAATGATTTTTGTTTTTTTGATTACTTGTGCTAATACTATTGCCTATAAAATAACACAGTGGCTATTCTTACGTTACCATATATTGTGAATATGTATAGTAATAAAGTTAGAGTTTTTTAATTTGCTGAAATTTAAAAATTTTTTTGGATAAGTTTTCGTTCGCCATATGGGGATGGGACCACGTTTGCTAAATAAACTTGCATGTGATCTTTGTTTCGACGTACTACATTTTTACTGTTGACACATTCATAAAAAGTAAAAATATTGTTTAAAAAAATAGTTTCATCAATGTATAAATTGAGAGTTTTAGTTTTGGAGTTTGATTTATTGCTGCCGCATTCATGCATTTGCATGTGCGACTTGACATTTTGCAAAATGATACAAACCTGATGTATAAGGCCTCCAGCATGCCTGAGTGCATATTGAGGTCAAACGTCATGCTCAAGTGAACAAGCCCCAGAGGCTATATTCACAATATATGTTAGATATAGCTTTTGCCTTATGATAAATAGAACGGTACTAAGTGAAGCATAACCGCTATCCATTTTTCACTGGTTGTGTGGGTTCTATCAAAAAACATGTGGGTGTGTTAAGCAAGACACATAATGACATGCCCAAATTAGCAGCTAGCCACCCACTTTAATGACCGGTACACGACAACTGGGCGAGACAAAGTGGGCGATACCCACTCGGGCGTGACCAGGTGGGCGACGAGTCAAGTGGGCGACGAGCCAAGTGGGCGACGGACCAGGTGGGCGACGGACCGGGTGGGCGACGGACCGGGTGGGCGACGGACCGGGTAGGCGACAGACCGGGTGGGCGACGGACCGTGTGGGCGACGGACCAGGTGGGCGACGGACCAGGTGGGCGACGGACCAGGTGGGCGACGGACCAGGTGGGCGACGGACCAGGTGGGCGACGGACCAAGTGGGCGACGGAAGCGAAAGTTTAGCAGTTCGGAAAAAATATGACTTCTCACGCTGAGTTTCACGAAGCATTGGAAGCAACATTTTCATTATTTTTTGTGTAATAGCGCTTTGCATTGTGACATCATCTTGTCACATTATTTTGCAATTTGCGGCGTCAGGGTTTATCGTGAAGCTTAAGAGAAACCTCTCAGAAAAGAGACAAACGAATGGCCAAAGAGTGGTTGAAGTCAGTTATGAACGTTCCCTAACCGTTATCAAAGCTTGTCAGTATAAAATATGACTTTTAATTTTTACTTTAAAATACAATGGTTGATTTGTGGAAGGGAGGCAGTGAGAGTTCTCACGCTGAGTTTCACGAAGCATTGGAAGCAACATTTTCATTATTTTTTGTAGTCTAGCTATAGTCTAGTAATAGCGCTTGCTGTCTGATGTTAATTTGCATTGTGACATCATCTTGACACATTATTTTGCAACACACAATCCAGTCTCTGAATATTATAAACACTTGCGGTAGGTCACTAGGTCAGCCAGTGGTGAGATCTTAACTACTAAGTAGCTGGTTTGGTAGGTACATGCATTAGACATTTGAATGTTTGTAGTGATTTTCAAGCAAAACAGAAGCTTTTGTTAGTTGTTCGAGTGTGTTATTGTTTAAAATACATGTAAAAACTTACATACGAATAATTAACTACAGAGATCAGATTAGCATAAATTTGATGCTCTAAAAATAATCCATTAAAATAAAAATTTTGACAGAATATCTAAAACTAAAGTCAAATTTTTCAATTTTTAGGTCAAAAACAAAATGGCCCTAGTAATGACTGTCAGTCACAATGTGTTCTGTAAACTGCTGATGCGGCTACGCAGCGTCTAGACTAGAGCATTCGGATTAAAAATATCAGTTGATTTTAAGTGCCCAAGTTAAAATTATGACTTATGCCTCTTGAGAAGTCCCACATAGTCTGTGGTGGATCCTGTCCATTAAAGTTTTATTGCTACTTTCACATACAACATTGTAAATGCAAGTTAATGGCAAGTCTCTATGAGACATTGTATTTTCCGCGCATACGATTTATAGCGTCTAGAACACTAATACGTTGTTTGTTTTTTTTTCGGTCATTGACCGATTTTTTAGAAAAATGTCCAAAAAAAATATAGCCAATTTGGTCAAAATGTGCAAAAAAATATATAGTCAATTCTGCCAAGTGTTGCAAGGTTGAGTTTCGCTGATGAACGTTGAAGAAACGTTTGTCTGTTCCAACTTTTCTCAGGTAAAACACGACAACGTTTCTCAGCGAAACTTAATGTTGTAGCGAGTTAGGAAGTGCAAATTTTGGTTTGTATCAGGTCAGCTACTTGAAAGGAAATATTTTCATCAGAAAAAATGAGCGAAATAAATAAAAAATGACCGACTTTTTACAAGTCATTTCGGACAAATGACCGAAAAGTCTCAGCAAAAAAAAAAACAGATTGCGCATGCTATGTTGGTGGCTGCAGCGTTTTTATTAGCATCGATGGTGACCGGAAGTTTTTGCAACATACTCCATCGATAATGATGTTTGAAATTCTTGATGATACCTTGGTCTGAAAGATGGACAGAAGAAGTTGTGTTTGCTGGAAATAAAACACAACTTCTACTTGCTTAAGGTGAGTTTTGTCGATGTTGTTGTTACGATGGTTGTTCAAGAGCTTTTCCCATGCCTTCCATATCCGTGAAATTTGCGCCTGTGCCACATCAAATTTTGCTGCAACAACTCTCTGCGGTGTTTTCCTTTCTAACTCTTTGATTACAATTACTCTTACTACCACTCTTTGACCTTTCGTTTGTCTCTTTTCTGAGGGGTTTCTCTTAAGCTTCACGGTGACGCCGCAAATTGCAAAATAATGTGTCAAGATGATGTCACAATGCAAATTAACATCAAACAGCAAGCGCTATTACTAGACTATAGCTAGACTACAAAAAATAATGAAAATGTTGCTTCCAATGCTTCGTGAAACTCAGCGCGAGAACTCTCATTGCCTCCCTTCCACAAATCAACCATTGTATTTTAAAGTAATAATTAAAAGTCATATTTTGTACTGACAAGCGATAACGGTTAGGGAACGTTCATAACTGACTTCAAGTACTCTTTGGCCATTCGTTTGTCTCTTTTCTGAGAGGTTTCTCTTAAGCTTCACGATAAACCCTGACGCCGCAAATTGCAAAATAATGTGTCAAGATGATGTCACAATGCAAATTAACATCAAACAGCAAGCGCTATTAGTATTACTAGGCTGCAAAAAAATAATGAAAATGTTGCTTCCAATGCTTCGTGAAACTCAGCGTGAGAACTCTCATTGCCTCCCTTCCACAAATCAATCATTGTATTTTAAAGTAAAAATTAAAAGTCATATTTTTTCCGAACTGCTAAACTTTCGCTTCCGTCGCCCACTGGGCTCGTCGCTCACTTGATCCGTCGCCCACTTGGCTCGTCGCCCACTTGACTCGTCGCCCACTTGTCTCCTCGCCCACTTGTCTCCTCGCCCACCTGGTCTCGCCCAAGTGGGTATCGCCCACTTTGTCTCGCCCAGTTGTCGTGTACCGTTTAATGACTGTCCGACGTCCGTTTGGTTTCCTAAACTTTTGTAATTGTGTTGTAGCGGTGCCATATGTTGTGCCAATAGACACAGAGCAGAGTTATGTTATATTAATTGGAATAATATCACAAAAAAGAAATGGTCCAACACAATATTTACAAGAAAACAAACATGACTCTTGTCAGGTTTGTTGTCCATGTGGAATGATCCAGAAAATTAATTTTTCCATCACACCATGGGATTTTGTTTTGTACATACTTCTTTTTTTGTAAGACGTGTAAAAGAAGTACACATTCGAAACTCATAAACTTATTAGTATTGATTTTGAGAGGAAGAAAGCATTTCTATTTATATATTTTTCAAAAATTTAAGTTATGTTTTTTTCTACTTAACTAGAAAAAGATGGCATGAAAAATTTAAGTCAAATTGGAAAGTTTTTATTTTTTTTATAGGTTTCTGCCAGTTTTGTAATCTTTTTACGAAAACGAAAAGTATCATACTTCAGATTATTCTGTGTTAGTTCTTTGTGAGATGTACAATTGCCCTTTTTATTTGATTTTTATTAGGCTAGTTGTTTTGCAGCAATAATGAATGGATTATCTTTTTCAGAATACACTACCTAGACTGCGAGACTAACTAGCATCACAGTTTTTGTAAGTAAATCATGAACCTGTTCTTTCAAGCCCTTGTTTTGTCAGTTATATCGCTTTCAGGTGAGCAAATGTTTGGCAATTTCAAATTACTTGCAATTTGTCAAGGTCTATTGCAACCAGGGTTGAGAAAAACCCGGGTTTTTTTAAAAAAGCCCAACCCGCCCGGGTTTTATTGGTTTTTTTTAAAAAAGATGTAAAAAAAGGTAGATTCATGCTTATTTCACCTCAAAACTACTTTTTACGAATGAAGTGCCTTTCACTCACAGTACAATGCTTGCATAACTCAATAAAATAATGCACTAAGGCTGTTGTTGCTTGAATGTTGCATCATCCATTAATTTCAAGATCAAGTTGGATGTTGCATATCCACTGATTTCTATACCAAGTTGATGCTACCGTGGTAGAAATGACATTATTGCATCATTTGCTTTAGATTTGAAGGCAAGGAGCATTTATGCCATCATGTTTAAATATTTTTTATCATTTATAAATATATTATATATAGTAATGGATGAGCAATTGAGCGATTGCGTGGCCAATGGCCATTTAGGAAAATGCTCTGAAACAGCCAAGCGTTAGAATCCAGAATCTGCGGTCCACGACATTAAGGCGCGAACAAAACGGCGCAGACAAAACGGCGCCAAAGTCAACGTAACAAGCTTAGAACCTTTTCCTCATTTTGTTAACATGTTTTGGTCAATTCCTCTTTGTCATGAGTTGCCAAGGGTGGTGGGGGGGGACTTGTATACCAGCTCCAAAAATCCTTATTCACACATAAACTTTCGTTATGGTTGCAGAGTATTATCGTTCTATAAATTGAACTTGTTGTGTTGACTTTGGCGCCGTTATGTCTGCGCCGTTTTGCCTCTGCGTCATTTTGTCTCTGCGCCGTTTTGTCTCGCGCCGTTTTGTTCGCGCCTTAATGTCCTGCTTTGCAGAATCTGTAATTGGTAAATAGCCTCCTAAATTGTATTTCACATCATATATACAGACTACTGTAGAGTAGTACTTTCACCAGTTTAACTATAAGGCCTTTTTGCATAAATGAGTTTTAGTGCAGTATACACAAAGGGGTATTACTTGATTTTTGTGTACTGTACAATATCCACTGCGTTTTCAGTTTATTCTTGGAAAGTTACTTCACAATCACATCCTTAAGTCCTAATTTAAAGTTTGTTTTAAGTGCCTTGTAGTGTTTTTGTTCATTTTTTTAATTTTCTAGTAAAAACTGGAGAAATATGATGCTCTGGGTTTTTTTATGGTTTTTTTTGGGTTTTTTTAAGTGGGTTTTTTTGAAAAAACCCACCCGTTTTTTTTTGGGTCGGGTAAAATACCGACAACCCTGATGGTTTGCCAACATGTT
This sequence comes from Aplidium turbinatum, assembly GCF_918807975.1. Classification (NCBI taxonomy): domain Eukaryota; kingdom Metazoa; phylum Chordata; class Ascidiacea; order Aplousobranchia; family Polyclinidae; genus Aplidium; species Aplidium turbinatum. The sequence continues at coordinate 14,434,021 of NC_137480.1, read as the reverse complement.
TTTTGTGGCTCTTCTAGCTGAACAGTGATTGTTTACCTATTTTCCTGACACTAGGCTACACATTTTGTAGCTCGCGGGTGTTTATAATTTTCGTCAAGTGACTCTTATTGAACAAGTTTGCCCATCCCTGGTCTATTGTGACCTGAGTTTCTCAGTTGTATGTATGTTTTTATAACAGTGGTTATGGAAATGAAATCCATTACCTTCAGAGCAATGCAAGCTTTTCTAATGCAAATTCATGAATAATTAACTTTTCTCAGATGACACTTGATCTTACCTGCACTGAAAGTTGGTTCTTTTTCACAAAAAATAAATATTCGTGTCCTCAGCTTCGTTTTCTCACCTCAAAGCCACCTCTATTGTACGTTTGCGTTTAATAAGAGTGAAACGTCGTGATGCCAATGTGATGGTGCCCTATGTAAAGTCATTCTTAGTTATATCAACATAGATGCTCTGGTGACACTCCTGTTCAGTTAATGTCAAAGGTGCAAAGTTCAAAGTTTCGTGAATAACTCCGCTAGCCAACTTCTTTTCATATTGATTCCACATTTGACATGGAATCATTTGATGTACAATTGTACAATCTATGTGAATTGGTCACGTTTTGCTAGGTGTGAACATTGACTATCTGACATTTATATTCCGTTGCAATGGTTTGTAGAATTAAATAATAAATGGATACGGTACTTTACTTTTGACTGACAGATATTTCAAGTGTATTCAACTGTTTTCTGTATCTGACAGTTTTTTGTGTATCAAACATGAAAAAAAATTGCTCGTGGTGAAACAAAATACAGTGTTTTGTAACACCAGATTTATGTTTGTTGAAAAGGAGCGATCTTCCTGGCATCAGCACTACCTGACTACTCACTATAGAACAGTGAGCATTGTGTTCGCTAACCATACAGGTGTAGCCTCCACACTAGCCATCAAGACTTTACCAAAAACATGTGTTTCTCGCCAATTCTCGGCAGCCGAGAAAAAGATTTATGTTTGTCAGGATAACAACTTTTTGCTCTGGGTTAGTAAGAATATCAGCTTCTTGAATGTTACTTGTTTGGTTTAGTTCATGGAGATCTTGTGGATCGATGTGGTGATGGTTCATCGTACTGGTGCAAGAACTTCAATACTGCGTTAGAATGTGGAAAAATAAGTGAATGCAAGAAAACGGTTTGGGCAAGTCCTATGCAGGTTTGTGAGGGGTTTACCTTCATGCAGTCGGATTTAAGTTTTGTTATTTCTTTAAGTTTAGGAATATTATTGATTAGTTCTATTTGGTTGTAAAGTTTGACTTAATTTTTTACTTCTTGTAGTCCTGTATGTGTATTGTCTATATATTAATATTAATTGCAGGGTTTGTTAGGGATTGTTAATGCTTTTGCGTTTTATTCCATATTTGCAGAACAATGCAGTTTGCGATTTATGTAAGGATGCTGTCAAGGTCATAGCAGGGTACATCGGCAGAAATCAGACTAAGCAGAAGGTTGAAAGAGCTTTCTTGAAGCTTTGCTCTGATGTACCGATAAAGGAACTTCGTGTTGCAGTAAGAAGGCTGTTTATGTTTTGAAATATATATATATATATATTTGTTAAAATGTCAGACACTATTTACAAGATCACTTGTTATGTGTTGTGTACATCAGCAGATAAAGTTAGCATACATGTGTATTGTGTAATCCTGATCGTCTTTTATATAACCTGCATATCCATTGTCGATGCAAAATAGAGCATACGATAGTTTTTGTATGATGTTCATGAAAATTGTCTCTGTTCCAAACATATGAATATTTGCATGAGCTCGAGTGGTATTTTCAAATACGTTGCATGCCACATTTGCCACACGTGCTGCATGTTGGACGTCACTAGCTTAACCGGTCTTTTGTTGTCTACATTTGTATTATAAAGCATTGGATTGGGAATACTATTATAATATAAGTACCGTACGTGGATTCACAAGAGAAGCCTAGCCGAAGCTGCAATATATACTGAAATAGATGCCATTGAGTTTATCATTTAAAATGTTTTAAAATATGCCTCCACGATAAGTATGTTTTCCCTTTATATTAGTACTTTATTGTGGGTTTTAAACTGATTTAATTCTTTATCAACTTTATCAGTTACAGTATAAATTGCAAACATTTATTTGCAGTGCACTAAAGCTGTTACTAAGGATTTCAGCATGCTTTATGATGAGATTGTTGTTTTGGTAAGTTGTCGTTTTCTGGTATATTGTAAAAACATTCTTGATTAACTTCGCATTGACCACCACTCTCACAGGCCACCATGCACCAAATAAAATATACTTCATAGTTAACTTTTAAAAGTGTTGTTATATTTATTTCTTTTTTTACACATTTCATGAAATGTGGCTGAGGTTATAAAATCTTTATATTTCAATGTTCAGTTTTCTTAAGCCCCTATACTCTTACAGCGTCAATAGTTACAGCAACACTTACCCTCTTTGTAAGTTTTACCGTCATGGCTAATATTGTTTTGCATGTTGCAACTCTTTTTGGTTATCACAGTTGACTTAACTGCAGATTGAGAATGGTGAACTGATTTGTGGTGCGTTGGGTTTGTGCTCAGCATCTACTAGGAGTCGCTATATCGACATGCTGATAAAGAATTTGCCTGCTCAAATAAAGGTAAAGTGTTACTAAACAACCTACTGTTATCATTATCTCAGTGCGCAACCGCGCAATGCGCATGTCTGGGCATTGGACAATGGTACGGAACTGGTAAAATTTGTGTATCCACTTTCTGGATGCTTTGGATAAAAATCAATTTCCTATTTCCATTTCATTGATGATACTGCCAACACAAAGCAGGTCTTAAAACTCGTGTTTTTTTTCCTGCAGCCATCGTGGCCTACCGAAATCTCCTTCTCGGCGGCCAAATCTGCGTGCTTGGAGGCCAAAATACAATAACGATAGCACAAGTAAATGGCATTAAACTCGCAACAATGTTAAAATGATCACTTAGCGTTGTTCAAGTCTGGGCGACGTCCTGCAATAGAATCGTTGTACCACGCATTAAGTGCTTTATCGGGATTGTAATCCGGTATTGCGGGACCATTTAACGACCCTAAATTGTTTTAACTGCTCGCAGGCAGCTCAGTAAATTGTTTCAACTGCATACCGCCTTTCATAAAACTTGATCATTTATTCCGTTATGATGTCACCATTGAGGGTGTGAAGTCACTAACCCACAGCGTTCTCAACTATGAAGACACGTGTTTTACCCACGGATGTCAACTAACCTAGTTCTCCTTTTTAACAACGATTATTCAATGTCCGACAACATTGAATCGATATAAAAACGACAATATTGCCAGCCGATGTAAATTAGCAATTCGGATTAACACTTCGTTAAAAGAAACATCGGGAATTGCAAACAAGACTTACAGCGCTGGTGATCGCAGACGGATATATTCAATACAACAGTTAGTGACTATGATGCGCTGACCTATTTCTGCGTCACTCTTTGATACTACATATTTTCGACATTTAATCCACGATCATTCTATTGCGAAATTAAATAATTGGCTAAAAGAAACCGGCGGCCAAACTTGGCCGACGGAGGAGGTAGCACAGGCTGTCATTCAAGCACTACTTAGCGGCCATGGCCGCGATGGCCGCCGGCTGCTTAAAGGCTTGCAAAGATATGACAGTTCTTTATCACTCACGTACATTAGCTGTTTTATTCTTTGGCATAATATGTGCACCTTGCAATCATGCATACTTTGTTACAAAACTTGTTTTTGTAATTTCCTGCCGGATCTTTGCAGCAGATAAGTGTGCCGGTAAACCAGTGGTTAATGGGAATGTGCTGTGAGAGAAAAATGATGTGAGAAGAGTTTTAGAGTTGTCAAATTTTACTTGACTTACTTGTTTTGGAAGCGAGTATTGTAAATAATCAGCAAAAATATAAAAGAAGGGTTTTTAAATGAACTGCCCATCTTCCCGTTGTAAAATCAAGAGTAGCTTCCACTAAAGTAACATATAAAAACTGATTGAAGATTGTTTTTGTTCTCACCAGGATGAAGGTTGCGGTGACTGTCAAGCTTTCCTTGGAGATGTTCGGAAAGTTTTGAAAAGTGACAAAAGTCTAATTGTACGTAACATTTCATCAATTCATTTTTGATGTCAACCATATTCAGCTTGAAGTTGAAACGATTTTTTTTTAAAGTTTTTGTTATGCAATTCTTGCTTGTGAACAGCTTTGTGGAGTTGTTTCTGGCTTAGAACATTTTGCTTTGTTATATAATTTCATGTTTGTAGAATGAATGGAAGGAATTGGCAAGAATGGAATGCAATGCACTTGGACCTCGTGTTAATCTAGTGGTAAGTGAATTCTACTATTCTTTTTCGTGATGATGCAAATAAATCTGCTGCATTATTTTGTTAAATTTGCAACATTCGTAAAAATACAATACTGCGACATTGCATTTGCGCTGCGTGTTTCACTTAAATATGGTTTTTGATTCAGTGTCAAGATCACATGGAGGAAGCCATCGCTTCTTTGGTTCATGGCGTGAGTGGCAATGATGTAAGTCAGACTACTTTAGCTTATAGCGTTGAAGTATACAAAAAGCTGTTTGATATAGTTACGATTCTTGTTGCAAACAGTTTTTTTGTTGCTTTCAATTCTTATTTTGACCAAGCTTGTCTCATGAATCTTGAAGCATCTTCAAAGCTTAGATTAGATCACCAGTAGTTCACTACTTCTCACACAGTAAAATCCGTCACGGATTTTGCTCTTTGGGTTGATTTTTAAGTAGCTTTTGTAGCGTTTACTGAAATGCGAAACTTTATGATCGCATAAAGCAAGGTTTGTCAAAAGAATTAGTTAGGAAGCTAGCCTATATCAATTTGTTATTTGGTTAGATGGAGTTAAAGAGTTTGTAGTGATAGACATTTTAACAAGGCATATAATGTATGCCTGCCATATGTGGCGGAATGGCCCGTTTCGGTGAGTCCGATCCCTATTCGGTGATTTTTTCATTTTTTTTTTTTTATAAATTATTGGATACCGTAACCTAATTATCATTGCCGTTTTAGGGTTAGAGGTTAGGAACTCACCGAATCGGACTCACCGAATAGTAGCAGACCCCATATGTGGAGGGATGATGGTGTTGCAGTTTGTCACGCAAAATATGAAATTACCGTATGATTGAGGGGATAAGTTTTGTTATTAGCTTACTAAAGTGAAATGTAATGTGCGATATATTCATATATTGTAAGGATAGATATCATTGAGCTATTGGTGGATCTTGTTGCAGTGATAACGCAAACTCTACTTTCTTCAGTTATGTCGTCATCTCAATTTTCTTGCGGACTACCATAAATCCTTAAACGTTGCGTGCCAGACAGCAAATCAACCGATTTTTACATTGATTGATATGAATAAACGGTTGGTTTGCTGTTGAAGATGAATGTGTAGAAGCTTGTCAGTGGAACCAGGCAAACTTTGGTTGCTTTCAAAATCGGCGACTTATGCAAAACTGTTTTGCAAGACTCCATTTCTGCCACAAATTAGGACTTTGATACCGGGTCTTGTGATGTTTGGCACATTTGCTTTGCCGAAGCAAGATTGCTCTAGTTCGGTTAACAAATGTAGCAAAATTCGTCATTTTTACATTTATTCAACGTCCAACTGGAAAGTGGCACCACTCAGCAAGACTTTATTTTACAAAGTGTGACTCAACTGAACTAACATGACACACTTACAGAAAATCACTCGTTGCATGTGGTTGCATTGCACGTTGAATACGTACCAAGTTTTGAGACGATTTTGTTATATAGTCTTGTATTTAAGTAAATTGGACGACTGGATTAATTCCCTTCACGCAAGATATACATAAGTTCTAATGTTTTTGGGTATTATTGAAATGTTTGTTCATGCAAACTGCAAACAGGTTTTTATTACCGTTTGTTGGCGGCTGTTAACTTCTTTACCATACAATTGTCTGGTAAGTCTGAGCAGTATCAGGAAGTAACTTAAATTCATGATATATTCTATTAAGCGGCTTGATAGGCTATCGTGAAATAATTAACAAACTTAATATTTCTCGTTATTGTCAATTCTTTTATTCTCAACCAGAAAGAGCCACCGCCTGTTTCGCCATGCCAGCTTGCACAATCCTGTTTCTGCTGGGGCGGGCACAAGCAGGCGTTTGTTGTTTTCCGATCTAGCGTTGATTTCTTTTGTGTTTAAATATCTTAGCTTGTTAATACTCGCTGAGTTAAGTATGACTATGTTTGTTTGTGGGTTGTGTTCAGTTCACCGCCTACACAAAACCTTAATTAGTTTCCTCTAATAAGATTAGATGCAGTAAAAAACTGTTTGCAACGGATGTTTCAATGCCCACTTCTGATGATCAAACTGCTTATCAATGATCTTTATTTTTCGAATACTCATCTGTCCTACCATTAAAGGACGACTTATTTGAAGTTTTGTCCTTGCTTGTAATTTCTCTATTTACTCTTCTGGAGCGACCATAACTAATGTGGGATGTAGCCTATTGCAGGTCCTTCTTTGATACACTTCTTTAAACAAGTTACCACTCTTAGGAATTGTTAGATATTTGTTTCGTATTTGCAGGATATGGTGAAGATGTGTCGTCGAATCAACATGTGCCACTTCAAGAGTCGCAAGGTAACGGTTTGGGTTATATGGTGTGAAACTACATCTTATTCTTGACATTTTCAGCCATTGAGTGATCTGCAATCATTTTGCACCGTCTACCGGTATTCTATGTTAATGTTTTACAATCATAAGATTCTAATCATGTTATCATTCCTAGACAGCAAAAAACGACTGATTTGCTGTCTTGAGTTGATATGTATTATTTATCTTTGTGGTATTTTTCGTGTTTTAACGTTTCATTCTTGTTACTTCTCGATTATGCGCTACTGGTTGCTATACTTAAACGTTACCCAACTGCCTGTGTTTTCATTTTTTGTTTCGTGTCCAGACGGAAAAAAACGACATGTGCTCTGATTGCAAGAACTTCTTTGAAGACTGGAAAACGCTGATTATGAAGAACAACAAAATTGTGGTAAGCAAATCGCACAAAGACTATAGCTTGATTATGACCTAGTCATATATGAATGTGAAGGAACCACGGTTGTTTTGCTGTCAGCATTCTTGAATACGGAATTCACTGATTTGTTTGCAGTTTCCAGCTTGCCATTTATATTCTTAAAAGGCGTATCCTGCCATTTTAAACGTTTATGGCTTTTTTGAACACGTGAGATTTCTAAACGAACATTGCTGAGCACATAGCACAACGACCAGCTTGAACAGTGTTTCTCAACCTTTTGTGGTTCACGACCCCTTTTAGGTGTTTAATACAGCCTGCAACCCCCTTCCTGCTCTCTTTTCTACAGATAGGCCATAAAAATTAGCACAAAAATACATTGCAATAACATTTAATTTCAAAGAACTGCTGAATGTCGCAACTTTTAATGTTTGGCGTTGAAAAAATTCTAAATCCTTGCTGATGTGATTGGAATGCTTTGTGTGTTTCTAAATGCCGTTTTAACTGTGATCGCTTCATAAATTCAGCACTGAGAACTACATTGCACAGAACACACTGTGACTTCAGAACACACTGTGACTTCTCAATGCCATTGCTGACTATGAAAGTAATGCCAAACATTAAATACTCTTCAAAATATTTTCGTTTTTTCTCCATGGTAAGTAGGCTATAGAACTGAAATATTTATAAACACTGAAATACGTTTACTGATTCACTAAACGCAACTGCACAATAATTAAAATCTGATTTAGACAAATGTTTTTTAACAATTTTGTTCTTCACTTTTACCACAATTTTCTTCACTTCGCCGACCAAGGTTTTTCGACCGCTAACGTTTTGAGATTGTTAAACAGGCTGACTTAGTTCATTCGTTCTCATTGAACAAACGATGATAAATTGGCTTACACCGTGTTACGCGTTCTCTTTTGTAACAGTGCAACCAATTAGTCCCTTGCTACGACATTACTGTATACAAAGTGATTGCTGCAAAGATTTTTTATTTTTCCGGAATTCTTTGCGACCCCCATGACAGGACCTTTGCGACCCCCTTACCCCCAAGTTGAGAAACGCTGAGCTAGAAGCTACCCAGACATCCAAATCCGTCATTTTTACGATGATTCAACGTAAAAATGACGGATTTGTTGTCCAGGATAGTTCCTTGCGCCCCAGCCAAATTTTGTCATTGTCAGCTTTCTTCATTTTCAATACAGAATCAGCTCCTTGTTTGTACTTTTCAGCTGCACATTTACATTATTAAAAGAGGTATATACCATTGTTCAACCTTTTTAGCATTGTTTTGAACACATGTGATTTCTAAGCGCAAAAAGTGAATGTGGTCAATCGTAGTCACCGATGTCACAATATCTGCTGACATACAAATCAAGAAGGGCGTTAATTGTATTGTTAGTTTATGTTTCATCAAACTAACACTTCCCAAAGCTTAAAATTTGCACATACTGTTCTTGCAAATTTTAGTCTTACCCACCGGCCGTACTAGTACATGGTACCTGTTTGCTCTTTGCCATGTTTATTTGACCGTTAATTTTCTTATGTTATATAACAGTTGGTCATGCATTTGTGGCTTGAAATTGCAAGGAATGTAGCTTGAATGGTCACATAAGTATTTTTGTGTACAGTATACCGTACTTTACTTAAAGACTCCCTCAGATAACTTGGCACGATTTCCTGTGCAGTGCCGCAACATACTTTTTTATTGACGCTGTTTTGCACCCAATTGGTGTAAAATGAATTATTTTTATTACTTTAAGACCCCTATAAATATTCGTCAAATCAGTTATATTTGAAATACAATTGTTGTAGAAGAATCTCTGTATTTTTGTTTATTAAATCTATTTTGCAAACGTTAAAAGTATGAAGTGTTTTTTGCAACATTCTTATGGGCAAGTAACTTGTGACACCAACACGCATCTTAATCTTATGTTCATAAATGTGATGCAAATATAAGTCATGCTTGCTCAGCCAATTTGCTTTTCTCCATTTCTTGCTGCAGCTACCGATTCATTCTCTCATATTTTGTTTGTAATTATTTCCAGAAAGAATTTGTGAAAGAGGTCTCTGAATTTTATTGTCTTCAAAAACCTCAATTTTTGAGAAAGCAGGTAACAATGTTGTATAACTTTTACTGCAGTTGTTCTTTTAAAATTATGAGACGTTTTTGATCCAGGTTGCATAACCGCTAGCTGACAGTATCTCTTTTTTTGTGGTCACGTGATAGTGCAGAAAATCAATTTCCGTGCAATGCGGCTGCAAACGGACTGAGATCACTTTCGTAACGCCTTGAGTTGCTTTTGGGCATTCACGGAGGTCACTTTTGTTCGTGTGGCTTATCAACCCATCAAGCAACAGTTTGATGCTGAAACAGTCGAAGCACGCTTGCCTAATATGGTCATAGGACTGGCGTGCACCTTGTCCAAATTTATACGTGTTCATTTATAAGCATTTGTATACGCGTTGTATATAATAATTTGTGTTTACTTCTGCGGACAGCTCAAATTGCATCACCATCTCTTAGTGACCAAGCATTGCTTCAAATTATCTTTTTTTCAGTGTTCAAGGTATGTTGCCATGGCGATGAAGATCGCTCTGAACAGAATTATGCAAAACGTAAGTTTTGACTTTTTACAACGAATTCTAGAACTAACAAGTTATCGATCAATTTTCTTTTCCCCGATCGCAAGTCACGGAATCGTGTTTCAACGCACTGGAAATACCACGTGACGTGTTTTTAACGAAAACATTTACTGCTTGTAATGGCGAAATGTTAAAAGCGGATGCATATGAATTAATATTGTTGCTGCTTCTTCTTCAAATTGTATCCGTTGGATTCTTCTGTCTTCAACCGAAATTGCCCATGATCGACAGGTCACTCACATACCGTCACCACCTACAGTCACTACGCCAGTGGTTCCCAACCTTTTTTGGATGACGACCTCTTATGTTGATTTTAAATATCTTGCGACCCCCCTCCCCCAACCAACTATTTATTTTAAACAGCAAGATAATGTTGATGGTCGCGTCGCCTTGCTGAGACGTTTGGCAGGCACAACCTGGGGGTGCAGGTGCTGACACCTTGCGCAGTGTAACCCTGGCTTTGGTCCACTTCACTGCTGAATGCTGCGCCTCTGCCTGGTACCGCAGTGCCCACACCCGCCTCATCGACCGGCCATTCAACGACGCATTGCGTACTGTGAATGGATGCCTGCTCCCTACTCCAACAAAGTATCTATCAATCCTTGTAGGCATCCTACCTACTGAGCTTCACCGAAAGGAGCCATTATACACCTGGCTCGCCGGGCAGAAGATCCTAACCACTTGCTCTATGCAAAACTCAGCGTTCCACCTCAGCAATCCTCCCGGCGATTAAACTCAAGACACCCCTTTGTGCCAGCTGCCCTTGAATTATTCAGCGATCACAGCACTAGTGCAACACATTATGGAAGACACTAGGATCACAGCATGGTGTGCCACTGATTCCAATCTTCATAGTTTTATACCTCATCGGGTGGTGCGCCTCCCTGGTATGGACCTGCCCCGGCCGCGAAATATTTTTTCCCACGAGATTTCTGTCTCATTTACATATTTTGGTAAAAGTTTGTATTAAAACCGTGTGAATGCAACATTCTCTCGTTGGCACGGTTGGTTCAGTGGTATCATCCTCCGCCTAGTAATCGTGAGAACGAGGGTTCGACGCCCGTCGAAGTCAATCTTTTTTTTTCTTTAAATTAATTTTTGCGGTGCACAAGAGCTTTTCAAAAAAGTAGGGTTAGGGAAAGCTTATATTTTATTATCATTGCAGAATTTTATTGGCAAATAGTTATTTCGCAATCTGAATCAACCAATCTCTCAAACACTTTCGGAAAATCTTACTTTTAAAGTGACTAAAATCAATGAGACAGAAATCTCGTGGGAAAAAAAATTTCGCGCCCCGGCCGCCCTGGGTTAAGCTCAATAGAATTCGAACATGAGTAAGCCGCTTCCATTCCAATATGTACAAGTGAGGTCTGCCTCCCTCAATGGTTTGCGAGTGCGGCGCGGAAGAACAAACTGCTGATCATGTCGTTCTTGAATGTCCCATTTACAAGGCGCCAGATGGAATGCATGGCATAGCAGAACTGGACGAAGCTACACTCACCTGGCTCTCCATTACCTGCCCTGTCTCACACGAAAGAAGAAGAAGGCTGCTTTTAGTATTGTGTGTTCAACTAAACCTACCTTTTTTATAGCCCGTGCTGGCTAAATTTTTTATAGCCCGTGCTGGCTAAACGTTGAAATCTGCGTGGGCTGCTGCTTATTTTAACTCTTCGATATACCGTGATTTACCTGGTGTAAGGAACATTTTAGCTGAAACTAACCTTTAGCATTTGAAACTCTGCATTTCGTTTATTGACTTAACTTTCGAACAGGATGCAATGCCGCTGTTGCCAACTTTGGTAGCAAAACCTAACGTTGCTTTCACGTCTGAAGACGGTACAGTGTTTTCTTTGCACATCAGACTTTTAGTGCAATACTTGAGCATTGATATATATTCATCTCACTTCTCTTTATTTGTTGCATGTGTTTTGAAATCACTTCCTTTGTTGTGAAAACATATCGGCCTTGGTGTTAATGCGCGTAGCTGCAATCGATACCAATAACTCACTAAACGTTTGAAATACAAAACCGAATTTAGTAAATTTTATTTTTCAATTTTCAGACACCCGATGAAATATGTAAAGCCATTGATTTTTGTTCCGCTGCTGCACTATTAAAAGAAAACCAAATCCTATCGCTCATTCAACAGGTATGAACTGTTGCATATTGCTTGTATTTTCGCACCGGTAATATAACGCAATCCATTAAGCTTTCCAATTCGTGGGACTCTGAGTAGAGTTCAGTTGTCTCGGTGGTGAGTGTAACTTATTTTCTTTTTGATTTTTAGAAATCCATGATAGCCAGTGGAGACCACTGCCGAGTTTGCACAACACTTCTGACCGACCTGCAAGGGCTTGCCAGATACAACAAAAGCTTCGTCGTAAGAAAACTAATATTATTTGTTAAGGGCCGCTAAATTTAAAGAAAAACATTTGGAACAGTTTTTTTTTCTAAATCATTGCTTTCTTGTTGCACTAAGTTGAGGCGGTCGCCATCTCATGCTCTATTACATCATCATCATAATCATCATCAATTTTGCTTGTAGGAAGCCTGGTCTTCATCCCGATACATCAGGGTCCTCAATCCTCATACTCTATCACGCTGTTTGTCTTTTTTTTAAGTCAGTTGTACATTTTTCAGGAACTAATGGCGTCATATTTTCCTATTATGATAGCACGTCCAATTGACCTACAGGTTTGTATGATATTACATATGATATAAGTACATCTTTCCTTTATAGATTGTGATCTGCATTTTTAAGAATAGATGTGCTGTATGTATAATTGTATATCATATGCAATATTTCACAAACGATCAATTTGACGTGTTATTACTATACAAAAATTCAACACCAACACAGACCTCGAAATTCACGGCGGACACGACGGACCATGTCCGCCGTCATAGCATGTGATGTTCGTGGGAAGTACCATTTAAATCGGTCATATTTGTCCGCCGAGAAACACAGGAACTGACGATACAAATCGTCATTGCATAGCACGAACAATTGTTGCGAGAATACAATTTCCCGCCCATCTAGAAAATGTGAATACTGTATCCCTTAGCTTCCATTCAAGCAAGAAAACTTTCGATTTTTACGTTGCTTCAACGATTGATGACATTAAATCAGCGTAACAAAGGTGAATTCTTTGCTAAGAATCGATGGGAGTACCGGTACGTCTACACTAATCACGCGCAACTTAGTTCAAGTCTTACGTCACAATGTCTTGCTTTGATCTCCGAGTAATATTGATAAGGCAAGGTTGGTTACAAAATTAGATTTTACGAGTAGGCCATCACAGCAAGATGCAGCAAAATTTATTAAGTTTTGGTATTACAGTAAGAAAGAAAAGGCCCAGGGAAAATTCACTTTCGCTCACATGACACGCAAAATAAACCTAATGAAAAAAGCCTAGTGAAAATTTGCACAGCAGAAAATAGTAGCGTCAGTGTAAGTGTAGACTAGAGGTTTTCCGACTGGTACATTGTGACGCAAGAAGCCACACGACCTCGTTCGGTGGAAGTTAATCAGTTATGCGGCGTATTAAGCAACTACGGGGCGCTTTAACTCATCAAGCGCACGTCGTTGGTCGGATGAAAGCCTTTGAGATTGACTTCTCTAAAATTTTAAAAAGTCTTCTAAACCGTATGTATATAGCTATAGTTCTCAAATGGCGAAGAATTATTAAGATAAAGTGATTAAGCATGACGATCGAGGCTAAAACTGGTGTGTCTGCCCTGAGACTTAATTTGTCCCCCGAGATAGCTGCTCAGACCGGACACGTTTGTCCGCGGTCAACAAAAACGAATTTCGAGGCCTACCAACGGTCCATCACCAACAGTTTTCGAAAAATGCACAACTATTAATTAGTGATGGAACAACCTCCGGCTCCTGCCAAGTTCCAGCCACTTTTTTTTAACTTCGGCCCCCGGCCAGACCAGAGGTGATAGTGGCTCCGGCCCAGAGCCGGAGAATGTGTGTACAAACTGTGTTCATGGTTGTGGTCACTTTTATGACCTTAAATAAGTCTATCTTTATGTATCGTTGTGGTATTGTACCGTACTATTGCAGTGATGCAAGAATACTCCATTACACATGTTGGCTGTAACATTGGTCTTAATTGTAATGTATATATGTTTAAGATTGAAAGTCAATCAAAAATCTTCACTACATGAGGTGGATAGAAAAGAAAGCCACATTGCAAATCTACACAAATGTTTACTTCTCAATGAACCCTTTTAAAAGACCATAAACATTGCCATAAAGCACCTTTTTTAAGAGTGCCTGGATATCACTTCACTACTGTATAAGAGTGGTATAATGTATATCAACAATCAAGGCCGTTGAGAGGATTATTTGGGCTATTATGAATAAGACACTCAGGCCCCTAATTTCGGTCCTTCTAAAAAACACCAAATCCAATGAATGTGAGGCGGTTTCTTCAAGTTCCCGGGCCTCTTGAAATGGTTACGAGCCCCTAAAATCATCCCGCGTTCTAAAGTACCCTCTGGACCTCTCTGTCAACGCTACTGCCAACTACCGATTGGTTAAAACATTGATCTAAAAGGTGGATATTTACAAAGGCTGGAAGCTCCGGCCGGAGTTGACATCACTAGCCGGAACATCCTGCGTCCGGCCAACATTTTGCCTCTGGTGCATCACTACTATTAACACAGTAGTCCCCACGTATTAAGCCCACCTCGGGACTTAACTTTGGGTTAAATAAGCGGGTAGGCCTAGACATTTTCTATTACAGGAATGAGTGGGAATAATTCCGGACTGGACCAAATTAGGCTTAACAAGCGGGTGGACTTGTTAAACGTGGGTTAATAAGCGTGGACTACTGTACCTAAAAACAAAACAAACATACATCTTTCCTGCGTAGATTGCGAACTACATTTCATGTTTAAGAATAGATGTGCTCTATAAATTTACACGTTATTAACGTTGCAATGTATGACAAACTTGGTTTTCAGGATCACCTTGCCGATCTGTTGGAAGAGCAATGCGATCAACTTGGAATCTTATCCGGATTGGTGAGTAAACCATCAAGCTCCTGTCGGGTTTTGTGATCAATTTAGTTAACAAAACTTGTAGACCGTTTGTCACTATGAAACTTTTCACAGTAGTCTTTCAATATTTTTTTTTCGATTTCTATTGAACTTGTAACTTTTTCACGATCTCTTGGTTGGTTGGCTCACTGGCCTAATGGACAGTGTCAGCAGACGAGTCAGCGATTTGACAAAATGTTGACTGTACTTTCATGCGGCTGATCTGTGCAATTCAAAAACACACAGTTCCTCTTCATTGCCGATCTTGCGTACAATGCGGTTTATGTTTTGTAGCTTTCAATGTTTTTTCACTACCCGGTGACTGCAACACAGTTAATCTATGCGGAAATATATTTAAAAACTGGATAAAAGATAGCGAGCTTTAAGTGTGAAAGTGCCTTACGAAGCTACTGCTATTGAATGTTTTCATTGTTTCACAAATTCAAAAAGGATGCTGACGTGGTGATACGCATTGTCATGTGACGTTCCATGTCATCCCCCAGCTAGCAAAGTTTTTTTTTACATTGATTCAACGCATACTATCGTTAATCGAATGCAAAAAGGATTGATATTGCTTGGAAGGTGTCTGTTCGCTGAACTGGCCTGGAGGAACCATCCAATCTTTTGTATTCAATTTACACACTTTTTGTATTACGCGCCCAGAAAATTACGCCAAACTTGTTGTTAATCTGGAAATTGCAGGTGCATTGCTTACTGAAGCAGAAAGCCTAACTGCAGAATGCTTACTGAAGCAGAAAGCAATATTTTAATTTGATCGTTATCTTGTAAATAGTTATTAACATGCATTGTTGAAGATAATCTCAACCCCAGATAGCAAAATCTATCAATTTTGCGTTGATTGAAATTCTGCAGACATTGAATCAATGTAAAAATGACGGATATTACTGTCTGGAATCTGCAAACGTCCGTTCGAAGGTTTACTTTATAAACTTTAAAATATTTCCTTGGGTGGTTTGCAAATGCACCTCTCTGACAACTTTATTTGAGTGATCGTGCCTTTTTCTATTTCCAGCTACAAAGCCTTTAAATCACACCAGCAGGCAGCATATGTTTTGTGGTGGCTTGTGAGTGCGTTGTGTCCTGCTTATGTTGTTTTCTTGTTCCCATCAACTGTACTATGCTTATGATATCATAGATCAGTGGTTTTTTGGTGATTGTGGGTCAATAAAAACTACGTATTAGTTCATTCTTTTGACGACTATTTCGGCCAAAACCTGGTTTTGTGAAAAAAGCTATGAAATGAAGAGTCGGCCCTGGTTGAAGTACAGCACACCACGAAGCTGGGCGGTGCCGGATGTGTTTTAGGCTTACCAAAAAAGCTATTTTTGTTTTCTGTTCTTGTGCCTGATATTCAAATCGTTCGATTTGTTAAAGCACAGAAAGTGGTTAGCATGTAATGACAAAATTTCACCGGATATTTAAACAAAACAAGCGGAAGTTATGCTCAAGTTTTCACAACAGACTTCAGTCTTCGAAAGTAGCGTTGGCAATCGGCAATTGCCGAGGTGATTGCCAACGCAGATGCATGAATGACGCATTAGCGTCGGCAATAAAAATGCGGAAGCACACGAGCGCTTGTAAGGACCACAAGATTACAAAAAAAAACGAATTTTGTTATACTACACCAGACTAGGATGTTGATTCAATCTTACTATTGCTGGATGTTTTATTTGGGTTACTTCCTACTTCGCCGGTGCTCAGACACGTGCCCAGCTGGGAGAAATGAACCTTTTTTAGAAATATCATTGATAAAGATATGCATTGATTTAACGCCAGTAGACTTCAAATTATTGTAAGCATCTACTCCTTATTGCGCCTCGCTTTCCGTTATCTCGTCCAGCTGATACAGCATCTGATGATACCGATTCTGACTAGTTCTTTATCAAACAGACTATGTGTTGCTCGCAGTGTCCCAATTGTGCCGAAATTATGGTAGCTATACGTAAATCAAGGCAATCTTCTCGCAGGGAGCTATTAATTTGTTACCGGTACCTGGTTGAGCAATTAACGTTATTTTATGATAATTCAACGTCGCTAGATGTCGAATTAATGTAAAACAAACGTAAATTTCTTATTGGGCATTGTTGTTACGCAATATAACCCGTCGGGAAAATTAAATCGATTTATACTGACTCGAACGTTGAGTCAACCCAAAATTAATTTACTCCCCCCCCCCTGAGTTGTTAACGTGAATTACCGTAACAGCGTGCTTATCGCGTTGCTCGCTTTATCGCTACTTTTGGTATTATTACATCACAACAAATCCAACAATGCGGTCGTGATAGGCTACTCTAGTATATTTTTCGCTTCTCGTTTTACAGGTTTTGGTACAATTTTTTCGTATTAAACGTTTACAGCAATTGTCGAGGCAATTACAAATTTTGCCGTTTGGCCTCGGCAACGTTTTTGCCGAAGTAAAAATATGCTAATTTCGAAGACTGAGACTTTGAATCAAAATAACGTTCACCTGGTGTAAAGTGAAAACTATTTGGGTTTCATCTAATGCAGGGGTGCCCAAAGTTTTTTTAGCCACATGCCGCATTTCGTTTTCGCGAGTCTTGGCGGCCACATTAAAATTTTTACTCATGTTTTCCTTGAAATTGGGCCTAAGCCTCAAGATTGTGTATTCTAGAGCCTAGACGGGGGCCGCACATAGTGTTTCGCGGACCGCACTTTGGGCGCCGTTGATCTAATGTATCGCTGTTTTTAGCTTTACTCTTTGAATATGCGAGTTTGTTTCTGCACTGTGATTAATTTTGAGAACTTTGTATAACATTGTGTTAAGTCAACATCAATACTACAATTTTTTCCACCTCATATCGTTTTAGTTTTAAACAATCAAAACATTACAATTTTGAATGATAGACTTGATAGTGTACGGCGTAAATTCCCATTTCAACCCATTGTTTCAAGTTTTGCTGTTCATTTGACTTGCAGTGTCGCCGACAAGTACCAGTAGCTGTGACGAACTATCTTCCTCAATTTGAGACCGCTGTAAGTACAAGAATTGCAAATCAACTCTTTAGTACCTGCTGTGAGGCTATGTATAGATTTACAAATCATAAACACGACCAGACTACGTCATAAACTACGTACTGATTAAAAGTGTATTCTTACCAATGTATGAAAGTTTTTCGGCGATAGCAAAATCATCTGAAATTTTCCAAAATCGCACATTGAAACACATTTTAAGTTCAGTGTTGTGCGGAAGGGTTCATTTTGTTCAGTTATGACATTTTTACATTAATTGACCAATGGTTATGTGATAAATAGCAACACCAACAAATCAGACCAATCACATCAATGAAACTTTGATTGGTAGTGATTTGTTTTGATTATTAGTTGAACAAAATAAATAATTAATAAAGAAAAACGACAGCACCGATCGATGGCCTTTAAAAATTGTGAACGAAGACTCGGCAAGGTCGTACTAGGTTGGGTACCTCTAATACACTCTGCCAGAATTGTCAGTGTTGCCAGATGTTTTCAACTAAGGTAGTATCGATTTTATTGAAGCAAATTGGAATTAATAGGTAATGAAATGATTCAACGATACAACACTCCGTAACTGTTAAAAAATTTCCGCAACTGAGAAGCAAAAGTAGCCCAGGTTTTGCAGGCAAACCTTGTAGATCTGGCAACCCTTAAAAATTGTCAGGCATTGTTGGTATTTTCAGGGATTGGCTGACATTATAAAGGGTTGTCAGACCATAATCTTAACCTTGACCCCCAATTATAATCCTAACCGTAATCTGAAAAACTAGTCCATTTGAAACTGGCATCCTTGACAATGCCCGAAAATGCTTGACAATGCCTGACAATGGGTATTTTGAGGTACCGTACTAGGTTGGTTCGGCGTCCGAAGTTGATCAAAATTTATTGGTATCTGACCCTTGTGACCATGAGAAGCGGAGATCCAATGTGCAATTTGCCATGCTTACGCCTACAAGTATAGAACTGCCTCGCAAAACCTGCACGTTCAAAAGCAAAATTCGATGATGATTCTGAAATCGCTACGTTGTAAAAACTTACAAATGTCAATATTCTGTCAATAAAGTTGCACAAATGAATGGTTTCTGGATACTTGTAAAGTTGTTTCCATGAATTATATATTTGCTCTAAGCCTCCCGGTTGCCAGCTTCACAATAGATTGACACTCAAATACAAACAACTGTATTTGTTACGACTACTGCAAGAGCGTTTACCAGCTTATAGCTTTAGTCCATTTTTTGTCACGATAATAATCAATTAATAAGTTCTGTGTCAGTCTCGTATCTTTAAAGTAGCCTACATATGTGTTTTAATTTTTTAATTTTAACGTTTGTTTTGTAATAGCAATCACAAACCACTAACCAGTATTATTTTCTCACAATGTGTGATTGTTGAAGATTTTCTTCTTGCTTTATGCTTATGAGGCAGCAGTTCAGGCAACATCTCCCAATTGCTGCACAACCAGTGCAATATCTTCATATCAGAGTCTATGAGATCCACAATTCCACATGCTCTGCATGTCGAAACACTGAATAGTGTGAATAGTGATTTACGATTTGCTGTTTGAGGTTTGCCACTAACACAGGCTGGTGAGTCACACAAACCGCAAGAAAACATGTTGTGTTTGAAGCGACCAACACCAGTACGGAGGCGATTCAAAGTCACCCATTTTTTTCTTGGCAGGTCTGAGCCAGGTGAGGTCACTTTACTGTCTGGTGCGATTTGAAGCTGACCGGACCATGAAATGTTTTCCCAGCAATCTCCATGACTGCATAAGGTCGAAGTGATCTTCATGAAGCGCCATAATGTGTCGAGAAAAGGGTACCTGGAAGGCAGGCGTTGACGTGTGAGCTGTTGTGCGTCAAGGCATACAGTGTGGAGAAGTTGGCTATTATTGACCTCTGCCTTTAATGCGAGCCGTGTGGTGGAGTTCTCTCGGCGTAGTTTTGGTGGGGCGATGCCTGAAATCACTGGTAACAAGCCTGTGGAGGTTGGACGCAGGCATCCAGTGATTATGCGTATGGTGTCGTTAAGGGTGATATCTACATTTTCTGCATGTGTGCTGCGGCTCCAGACTGGAGAAGCATATTCGGCAGCACTGTGGTACAGTGTACACAAGAGCACTGGTGCGCAGTGTTGGGGTTTAGATTCTCCAAGTCGATCCAAGTAGGCATCTGAGAAGGTTGTTTCTTGCTGATGCTTTGGCATGCACTGAGTGACAATGTTTTTGGGATGTGAAAGCGATACTAAAAATGTGCATTGTCGTCATTTGTTTTGTTTTCGAATCCCTGACTTTGCTAAATAGTTAAATAGCTATTGACACAACGTTGCGTGTTTTGCTTGCATTGTATTTTTCTTGTTGCTTTAAGATTGATAGAAATTGAATTCTCTTTTCAGAATGTGGATGATATATGTACAACGCTATTGATGTGCACGTCGCCTCCAGTCAAAGTAAGTGCAGTCTTGATATTTTTTTAAATGTCGATTTCATATAAAAAATTGAAGAGATGGCTGAGCATATATCACTGCTAAGTGGGCCAATTCAGCAGCTTCGCTTAAAACTGACAAAAACATTTGTTTTGTTTTTTCGTCTGACGCATCCATCAATGTTTGATTGTTTATCATCTGAAGAAATTAGGCTTTATGATAAGCAACATTCTTGGAAACATAAGATCGTGCGTTTCAGTTTCTGTAGAATTGCCACATTTTCTTTCGCACGTTGGTACGGTTGTCTTAGTTCTTGCAATCTGATTTAATTATGACTTCTAAGTTATTTTAGTGACCACTTTTTTCAATTTTAAACTCATATGTCAATTTTAACATGTTTAACCGTTTGAAGTTACTCGGTATCATTTTCCAGACAGCAAAGTCGGTCATTTTTACATTGATTCAACGTCTGCAAACGTTGAATCAATGTAAAAATGACAGATTTTGCTGTCTGGGAATTGTCTGTGCGGGTACTACAAAGTGAACTCTCTACCAAAGCTTTATTTTTTAATTTCGTAACATATTTACTTTGAACCATTTGACTACATTGTTTCCTCCGAATTATTCCACTGCTTTTCACAAGACTAACACAATCGGTACCGCTTTCAAAATCGGCAAAACGACCCTATACCCGGTTTTTGGTTTTGAACCATTGATGCTTCTCCCAAGCAGAGACGTGACCAGCCTTGTCACAGACCCGATGCCACTCTATTTCTTAGATTGCAATCCAGCAAGATAAAAAGGGCATTGTTTCAATGTTTTTTAGTTTGCGTGAAATCTTCTCTCTGATTGCATAAATGTCGACAGCGTCTTCCAAGGGCGCTATCGCTTGGTTCCATCAATAAAATGCAACTTAAAAAATGCTTGTATTTTTGCAGCCTCCTGTGGGTGGTGACGTTTGCCAAGATTGTATTGTATTTACCAAAGACTGGCAAGTTACTCTCGTCCACAATGAAACCTTCGTAGTAAGTTACCCATCTTACTTTAGCCATAATGACTTGAAGTAACGCGTACATTCAAATCAATGTTGGTCACATTTTTTCAACTACCTATAGTTTTTTCAAATTGTGTTTCATTTTATGAGTAGATAAACATCGTTTTTGGTAAGTGAGCAGCGTGTTTTCTGCATCTAATATTCAATAACTTGTCCAACATGTATATTAACTGAGTGGAGTGCAAAGACGTGAATTACACGGTAAAAGTTTTTTTTAAAATAATTTTACTTTAGCATGTCCTTTTGTCATTTCTCCCGAAAACAAATATATTTTAATCAAAATATTTGAATGAATATTAATGAAGACGATATTTTAATCAAATATGTTTCTTGCGATTTTTGAGAGGACGTCTAAAAATGCCCGACTCCATTTGTGCAGTAACTGGTATTCGTATCTGCTTATCTTTCAGGACAATCTACTTGACAAAGCCGCTCTCACCTACTGCGATCAACTGCCATTTTTCCGAAATAAGGTGAATGTACTGTAGTTTCAATTTCAACAAACTAGTTGGCTTATTTTTTTGGCGATGTACGGATTTATTATTTCCATTGTTAGTTGTTACACGATGATTTGGTTGTAAACCAGCAACTGCTACGTAACCCTTTAAGAAAAGGATCAAGCAAAGCTGGTCCCTATAAAGAAAAAAAAAGGGACCAAGCTTATGGGCGTTAGACTTAATATTATTCGGCACTGATTCTTCCAAAAGAAATCGTTTTGGCTACTTTTTTTGACAGTCGTATCATGAATGCCATACCAGATTTGAAGGTCTTCGTTGACTTACATTGTCTCTCTGTTGGAGACCAGTCTTGTAATGTTATTGCAACTTAGTCAGTTTTGTCGTCTATCGGTAGTGGCTTCACAAGTGGCTGGTATTGGGACCTTATTTGATTTTCAAGATTTTCATTTTAGAACTATAGGTAAAAATCCTTGTCGCTTTTTTAAAGTTTTTTTACCGTTCAAACAGCAAATAAATCTTGTATTTAGCCTTGTTTGCTAACCAGAGATGAAGTTGTGCTGCACAACTCATTAAAAAGCTTAACACCAAATGCATTACGGTTTGTAAATCCTATATGTCTACCTTTCTCTTTCCACCATTTGAAAGCATTTGCATCTCTAATGTGAGTCCTGCATTTCAATACTGAATCTGTGTATCTAACAAGCAGTAGAAACATTGAGAATGCTTTGTTACTTGATAAGACGTTTGTGCTTGGTTGAAAGTATTTTATAGCGATCTTTTTCTGATCAACATCTTGCTTCACGCAGTGTGACGAGGTAGCAAGGCAAGGGATACTGAATCTTCTTGACTACGTGAAAAAAACTGTAAGTTTGAGCCATAATTTTAAACGCAATTTTGCAATTGTTTAGAAGTTTGATGTTTAAATTGTTTTCTTGCTGAGTACTCAGAGTAGTGTAACTGTTTGAAATCACCACAGAAAGAAGCTAGAATATAAGCTGTTCATTGTCATAGAATTTCGCTGCGTTAGCGTCTAAAGAGCGGGGGGCATGTAAGAATAAACAAGTCAATGGACAAACTCTCATTCTCTCATTCTATCATTCTATCAACCCTGTCCAGATAAAAATTAAATTGACTTTCCCTGCTTAATTTATCACAACCTAGCATCTGCGTTCCATCATACCCCCTGTTGTGTGCAGGAAGCGTCGATCATCTGCACGAAAGTGGATCTCTGTGGCGACGTAAGTGGTAGAAAGCTTCTTCTTTCCGATGCACCTCAGTCGAAGCCTGTTCAAGTGCAGAAGCAAGGATCTGTCGTTGGTTTTACTAAAGAATCTAAGCAGGTAATTTTTTCAGGAATCCATTAGTTAGATTTTATGGCTGCTTGTGGTTTCACAACTTGACCAGACAACCGGGTATATTGCCATGTAAATTGTTTCAACTTTTACTCTAGAACTCTGTTGATATTTGACTTCGACTCAAGAATAGCCTGTCAGTCTTGGCATCACCAAACTTTTACATGTTGACTTTCCTCAATTTTCAAGTGGGAAGTTTAGTTGCAACTGCACGCTAACAATGCGCTCAATTTCTAATAAGAAAGGTCTTAATGTGTATCAACCAGGATTGTTTGATTTCAAGTCTGTAGCCACCTTAAATAGACAATAAAATACAGTAGTCCGATTTTTTTTCAACTTCAACAAATCAACCATTTGCCAAAAGATTTGCTGAAATAGAAACTAATCTAGCTGTATCTCCTAAAGTTTGCCGTCAATCGCACCCAAAAGAAATGGTTTTGAGAAAAAGTTAACTCGCCATGCACCAAAAACTCAATCTTTCTTTTCTAGTCTAATTGTCATTTTATCACCGAAAGACATTCATACGAAAAAGTCCTATAGAACCTTACTGAAAGCATTGCTTTTCAGTAAGTCACAGTGAATTAAGTCTTGTGGAATTTGAGATGTTTGATGAAACGTTGCCAACAACACGCTTTCTCTTGTTGTTCAGGAATCTTCTCTTGCTTGTACGATATGCTTATTGGTGGCGGACGACCTTGACAAGATTTTGGAACAGAACGCAACTGAGGTTTTTTTTCTTTGCAATTGTTAGGTGTGACTGTGGCAAGCCTGAATTTTCCTTTTTATGAAATCGTTTCAGACGTTATTTTTGCGAGCGTTAAGAACGGATTAAAATGGAGGCCTTTTAAAATTCTTGAATGTAGGCCTACGTTTAGAAAACTCCATTCAAGGCTTGAACTATCGAATTGTGTTTATCTCTTGTTTGATAACATGCTTTGCTTTTTTTTTTCATGAAAGCTTTTCATGAAAACAAAAATAAAGTGAAACAAAAAAAACTTACTGAATCATTTTAGACAAATATAGAGCCAAGAATACTTTGTGTCTGTAATCGACTTCAGTCCTCAGTTCTGAAGGTTTGTGTTGGATGTATTTTCCAGGCCATTTATTTTCGTAAGCCACGATATTTTCTAATTTACAAGTTTGCTAGCTCATGTGTAGAGAGATGTATCCGAATCAAAGACATCTCAGTATGAATCGTCCCCGTTGGTCGGCTTTCATTTCAAATTTTATTTAACGCATATTATTACAGGCGGAAATTATAAGTGCACTTGAAAAGGTGTGTACTCTTTTGCCAACTCAATACAAAGAAAGCTGTGACAAGTTTATTAGTGATAATTATGATTCATTTCTCAAGTCACTCATCAATCTTGTACCACCGAAAGAAGTGTGTGGCCTCCTCCGCCTATGTCCTAAACAGGTCAGTCACTTGGTAGCTGCGTGCATGACCACGTTTGTCTCGTTTATTTCACTCTTTTTTCTATCGACATGCTCTGTCATTTATTGTGTTGTTGCAGAGGGTGAAGGGAATCGGTTTGTGCGTGATGTGTGAAGCTATTGCTGGGGAGTTGGACCGTAAATTAAGCGACAATTCCACCCAGGTAAGCCATATTACACAACTCCTCTGGATCAATGTTTCATTTTACCTTTTCACCTCAGTACCGCCCCTGGCGTAGTCTAAACTGTCACTTCACACATCATAAACAGTAAACACATTAAAAATTGTGAATACTCCAGCAGGCCATCACAAAAAAGTTATATAGTGCGTCAAACCATAGGAATTTCAAATGATGACGTTTGGTCGCACCAATTGTATGATTCGCTGATCGTACGAAAGATGCTGTAACTTGCAAATTTGTAAATGAAACGAAAGTTAGTTGAACGTTTGTAGCTAAGGTGACGCGCTGCGCTACTCCTGGCGTCGAGGCTAAGGTTTGATTAATTACTTATCGAGATATAGGCATATACTCGAGTTTATTTTTATTTTTTTTTATAATAAGACTTTTAAAATTGTATGAAAACTAGAGCAAACAGACAAAAGTCGACTTTCACCCAACAAATAATAAAAAAGGTTTGCCATTGTAACTGATCACAACTTTTTGTGATAATTTAGCTTTTACACTGGAAGTACGCGTTAGGCTAAAGTTGTAAATTAGAAAACATGATGAACATGTTTGTGAATTAGATGCCTTGTAAAAATTTCCTTTCAATACCACGGTACACAGAAATGTTTCATGCTTTGTCGTACTGTCACATTTTTATGATGCAAATTCACAGGAAGAAATTGAAAACGCTCTTGAAAAAGTTTGTCATCTGGTCACTGGCCAACTGAGAGACGAGTGTGACGACTTCATCAAAATAAACTCTCCTGCTATCTTGGATCTCCTTGTCAAAGATTTAGCTCCTTTGACCATATGCCCTGAGCTCCACATGTGTCCGAAGAAGAAGAAGGTATTTTTTTCATTTCCTTCAAGCATTTGTTAAACTGCAGTAGATAACTTCACAAAGTAGATTGTAAAGATAAAGTTGATAATATGCCCAGCTTGTGGTAAAAGAATTAAGTTGATTCTCTGAAACATCTTTGTGTACATGTAGGTTAGGGTTAAATAAACTTGCTCGTTGAAAATACATTTGACATATGCTTTTGTAAGAACGCTACTTGTGCATTGCGTCGATTCGAAGATTTCGACCGCCAAGTCCAATGAGTTACGTCAAGGCAACCATGCTTGACGTTGCCGCAGCATCAACACTTGGATTTTTATGTCTCGGTGATGTTTTTATTTTTCTCACACCAGATTGTGAAAAGCACCGGCGTTCCATGTGACGTATGCAAGGTCGCCATAGAGTTCCTTGACCGGGAGCTCGAGGCAAACGCGACTCGTGAAGACATTGAACGAGCTTTGGATAGGCTTTGTGCAAGACTACCAAGTGATCTTACAAGCGCTGTAAGTTAAAAATATCTGTTGAAATTTTGACAACTGATATATTATCCCAGACAACAAAATTCAATATTTTTACATTGATTTAACGTCTGCAGACGCGAAGCTTCGCATTTCCGGCAACATTAAGGTAAAGGTAATGGTGGTCCCATACTTGATTCAAGTGTCTGTTATGAGAAGATAAGGTTCTCATTGTACTAAGCCTTCGGCACTAAGGAGAGTAGGGTGGCTAGTTCCTTTCTCTCGACCGCCTTTTCTGCAGAAGTTGCCCACCCAATTTATCAACTTATTACACCCCAGGTAGATTTGAGCAGCGTTTTTAACAATCAGCTGAAGCTGGAAGTATAACCATGTTTGCATGATTGGAAAGCCAACGCCTTATCCGTTGCGCCATCCCACCGCCAATCCTCAACTGAACAATTATTTTATGCTTCACTACAATCTTGCTTTCAATAACCGAAATTTAAATGGCTTTCAAACTAACTTCACTACTTTTAATTCTATACAACTTATACAAAATGTAATATTTTTAAGTTCGACTAAACGTAAACCTTGCAGTGTTTCGGATAAGCTAAAAGCGGATGTAGTTTCGCATCTCCATGAGCCAAAGTTCTTACTCTGACATGCGATACCTTCTGAGCGCTGTCAACTTTAACAGTCTCAGGGCTGTTTTGTTTTAAAAACAAATTCTTTTTAAGACAAAGATGTCGTCGACAGTCTGAATAAATACCGATGAGCCTGCAGCTAAGCCTGAGTGAGCATTTTTGCGTTGAGATAAACTCTGTGTTTGAAACTAGAATCAATCATTTTATTTATTTCAGTGCGATGACATTGTGAAGCAGTTCACTCCTGAGATTCTTGACTTGGCCGACCATATTTTCGATCCCGACTACGTTTGTAATGTGAGTATTTCCTTGGCCACTGTAACCAGCTTTACTGTTTTGTGCTGCTTCATAGAAGCTTCCAATGGAAATTGATGCTCACCGCAACAACTCCCATTTTTTCAGCTATTAATTTTGTACAGGACTGATATCTCATAATTTTGTGACCAATAGAAAACTTTTTTAGATATTTTACTATGAATTTATATACTGTCTTACGATTTTGTATGTTACTAAGCCAACTTAACGCTTCTCAATGTCATTTCATCATGCACTCTCTTGCAATATATTCAATATCCATCCAATATCATCGAGAGTAATTCTATAGCCACAATATACAAAATACTAATGAAGCTCAAAAACAATGGATGTTTGTTTTCACTCTTTCTATTCAAAAATGAAAATTATATTGATTGGTGTCGCTCTCACGATTGTGTGGCATTACCTGTAGCAATTGATTGTTGCTGGTATAAAACTGAAAAGCACTTCATCTGATTTGTTTGCCCATTATGACATCACTTCGACCAGTGTGTGTGTGAATTCTTGACGAAGAATGTGTCGATTGTTTTGTTTCAGCATCTCAGATTTTGTCGGGAGAACAAGAAGCCTCGTCAGGTTGGTGGCACTTGACGTTTTGAAACATCTTTTATGTTCAAAACAGACATTAACCTGTGTGTTTCAGTACTTTTGTTTACTTGACGTTTTCTTTTTCTCAAAACACGACTTGTATATTTCGAATGCCAAGTTCAATAAGTTGCGTCAACTCAGCTGTTCTTGACGAAACTGAACACATCAAACTTACCACTGGATAATCACATTTCATCTCTTCCACATCAGATTGCAAAAAGCACAGGTACGGTATGTGACGTATGCAAGATCGTCATAGACTTCCTTGACCAAGAGCTCGAGGCAAACGCCACTCGTGCAGACATCGAACGAGAACTGGATGTGCTTTGTGCCAAACTACCAAGTGAACTTAAAAGAGCTGTAAGTTAAAAAAAAAAAGTTTTAAACTTGTTGATGATCGATGCTTCATATCGTTGCATCGTCGCCGTCGTTTGAGACAATGGCAGGGTACTCCTAAATATCGGGCGGGTGTTGAGCAACTGTTGTGCTGTCGGGTCAAACTCAGTGTAAACAAATTACGAGGCTTCCTTGTCGGGCTGTAGGTTGTGCAGTTGGTGATGTGGTGTACGGTTTGTTGCTTCATGTTACACGCACAGATTGCGTAAGGGAGCCTTGTCTTGTCCATGTCTTTAAGCTTTGCGAGGAGAAGGCTTTTTATTACCCCAAGCTGCAATTCTTGTCGTCGGACTTCAGAAAAGAACTGCTGCTTCAAGCCATGAAAAACCTTCCCCTTGCAATATTCAACATCTGTGCCACAAATCAAGAGATTGAGTTGCGCAAGAGATTGAGTTGCACACACGCCAATGGAACCGAAACTTTGATGTCTCGTAGAGTTTGTGTTGTGTGCTTCATCGGTGACCTGTCCAGGTAGCCGTACTGATAGGATGATGTTAAGCTTTTTATCGGGCCTTGTACTGCCTGAACAAATGGACATCTCAATTTCACTCACCTTTGTTGTTTACTTAAACACTTGTATGCCTGGAGTGAGATCGACTGGCCAGACTGTAAAAAGATTTCTCTGCATCAACTTCTCATGTGATCATCAATCATTACAATGCAACATGATGGTTGGGACGACCTTCCCTCCCTGAGAGGGTGAGTATAATATTTGATGAGCCTCATACCGTGCACGGCAGGTCATGGTGCAGGTGTTGACAGAATGGGCGTCATCATCGATCTCTGAATATCGATTTTTATCGTCTTTACCTGTTCTCTTGCCACCAAATGCATGATGTGGAAAGATGTTCAAACACACTAAGACGCCATTCCTTCATTCCCCAGTCCCCATACGCTCTGACACCCCGTTCTTCGTAAACGTCGCATGATATTCGAGATCTTTTGGAGCTGATTTGTGTTGTTTTACAACAGAGTTGCTGATATTTTGAAAACTAAACAAATACTTGACATGGCAGCTCAGTCTGAGCATTCTACTGTGGAAATAAAATATACATTTTTTCTTTTATTCCAGTGCGATGACATTGTGAAGCAGTACACTCCTGAGATTCTTGACTTGGCCGACCATATTTTCGATCCCGACTACGTTTGTAATGTGAGTATTTCCTTGGCCACTGTAACCACTTTTCTGTTTTGTGCTGCTTCATAGAAGCTTCCAATGGAAATTAATGCTCACCGCAACAACTCCCATTTTTTCAGCTATTAGTTTTGTACTGATCTGATATCTCATAATTTTGTGACCAATAGAAAACAATTTTTAGATATTTTACTATGAATTTATGTATTACTATTTTGTATGTTACTAAGCCAACTTAACGCTTCTCAATGTCATTTTCATCATACACTCTCTTGCAATATATTCAATATTCATCCAATAGCATTGGGAGTAATTCTATAGCCACAATATACAAAATATTAATGAAGCTCAAAAACAATGGATGTTTATTTTCATTCTTTCTATTCAAAAGTGAAAATGATATTGATTGGTGTCGCTCTCACGATTGTGTGGCATTACCAGTAGCAATTGATTGCTGCTGGTATAAAACTGAAAACCACTTCATCTGATTTGTATGCCCATTATGACATCACTTTGACCAGTGTGTGTGAATCCTTAACGAAGAATGTGTCGATTGTTTTGTTTCAGCATCTCAGATTTTGTCGGGAGAACAAGAAGCCTCGTCAGGTTGGTGGCACTTGATGTTTTTGAAACATCTTTTATCTTCATAAACAGATATTAACCTGTGTATGTCAGTACTTGTGTTAACTTGACGTTTCCTTTTACTCAAAACGCGACTTGTATATTTCGAATGCCAAGTTCAATAAGTTGCGTCAACTCAGCTGTTCTTGACGAAACTGAGCACATCAAACTTACCACTGGATAGTGTGTTGTTTCCATCAGTGATGTTTTCATTTCTTCCACACCAGGTTGTGAAAAGCACCGGCGTTCTATGTGACGTATGCAAGATCGCCATAGAAGTCCTTGACCAGGAGCTCGAAGCGAACGCGACTCGTGAAGACATTGAACGAGCTTTGGATAGGCTTTGTGCAAGACTACCAAGTGATCTTACAAGCGCTGTAAGTTAAAAATATCTGTTGAAATTTTGACAACTGATATATTATCCCAGACAACAAAATTCAATATTTTTACATTGATTTAACGTCTGCAGACGCGAAGGTCCGTATTTCCGGGAACATTAAGGTAAAGGTAATGGTGGTCCCATACTTGATTCAAGTGTCGGGTATGAGAAGATAAGGTTCTCATTGTACTAAGCCTTCGGCACCAAGGAGAGAGTAGGGTGGTTAGTTCCTTTCTCTCGACTGCCTTTTCTGCGGAAGTTGCCCACCCAATTTATCAACTTATTACACCCTAGGTAGGGGTGAGCAGTGTTTTTAACAATCAACTGAAGCTGGAAGTCGAACCATGTTTGCATAATTGGAAAGCCAACGCCTTATCCGTTGCGCCATCCCACCGCCAATCCTCAACTGAACAATTATTTTATGCTTCACTACAATCTTGCTTTCAATAACCGAAACTTAAATGGCATTCAAACTAACTTCACTACTTCTATACAACTTATTAAGAAATATAATATTTTTAAGTTCGACTAAACGTAAACTTTGTATTGTTTCGGATAAGCTAAAAGCGGATGTAGTTTCGCATCTCCATGAGCCAAAGTTCTTACTCTGACATGCGATACTTTCTGAGCGCTGTCAACTTTAACAGTCTCAGGGCTGTTTTGTTTTAAAAACAAATTCTTTTTAAGACAAAGATGTCGTCGACAGTCTGAATAAATACCGATGAGCCTGCAGCTAGCCTGAGTGAGCATTTTTGCGTTGAGATAAACTCTGTGTTTGAAACTAGAATCAATCATTTTATTTATTTCAGTGCGATGACATTGTGAAGCAGTTCACTCCTGAGATTCTTGACTTGGCCGACCATATTTTAGATCCCGACTACGTTTGTAGTGTGAGTATTTCTTCAGCGCGATCCTATTGCTTTGCAGAAGCGTGTGTCGAAAATTGATGCTCAGTCTAAACACAACTTTTTTACAGGTGTTATTCTCATAATGATATCTTATAAATGACTGACAGGAAACTATTGTTTAGGTTACCTATAACGAATGGCATATAGCATACGGCAGCGAGACATGCGTGCTAAGAGAGAGTAAACTTGCAAGTTTGAGAAGAACGGAAAGGGCGATGGTGAGAGCAATGTGTGGGGTAAAAACCACGAGGGAGAAAAAGACTGAAGAGCTGATGGATATACTAGAGATGAGGGAGACTCTTGGCAAATGGCGTAAAGTGGTACGAACATGTACTAAGGAGGGAGGAAGGAAGTTTTCTTCGAAAGGCATCGACTTCGAGGGTAGATGGAAAGAGGAAACGAGGACGTCCAAAAAGAGCATGAAAAGAACAGGTGAAGAATGAGGCAGACAAAGTCGAACTGAAGGAAGAATATGCGATGGATAGAATGAGATGGAGAATAGGATTGAAGGCAATTGTTGCAAGGAAAGAATCGTTCACCCCCACTAGTGGGGGCAAAACCGAATTTGGATGATGATGATATACTGTATCACGATTTCATAATAGTTTTAAACAAACTTTTATGCTTATGGATTTTCATACTGTAAATATTCTCCAGCTGTATTTATTCGACAAGATTGAGAATTGGCCGAATTTGCACATCTCAGTGTTCATGAAAAGCAATCAATGTTTATTTTTTCTCCTATTTTGGCGATTAGCGCTTTATTCACTATTTGAAAAGTAAATTATCCTGGTGACATTCAAATTTTTGAGTAGCATCCCAGTAATAGTTGACAGAAGGTAGTATAAAAAAAAAAAATTATTTGATATTTTTGCTCCGTATTGTCTCTTCGACCAGTGCGCGTGATCCATACAACGCAAAAAAGTGTTTTGTAATTAAATGCCTGATGAACAGCCTCATTTTGTATTTAAACTTTTGTTATATAATCTGTAGCAATTGATTGCTGGTGGTAATAAAGCAAAAACCGCATTTCATATGATAACTGCACTCATTATGATATCACTTCGACCAGTGCGCGTGATCCATAGATTGAGAATGTATCGATGTCATTTCAGCATCTCGATTTGTGTGGGAATGCGAAGAAGCCTGGTCTGGTTGGTGGCAACCCGTGCACTTATGGGCCATCCTATTGGTGCAAGAACGAACAGTCGGCCAAGGAATGCCATGTGAGTGCTCATAAAAGCCATTGTTTGTATACTTCAGTGATACCTAGTTCTTAAAACTATGGAGTTGTAGTTCTTAGTAGTTTTTTTTAACTTTGTTACTTGCGTTATTAAGCATAATTGTGTTGCCATATAATCTTACGCTAATGATTTCAAGGTTTATCCTGTAAAACGTACCTTTGTACATTATGAGACTGTGTTGATCTATATGGTGGTCATTTGCTTGGAAGTAATAGCCATTCTGACAGAATGATCTTCGTAATTTTTGTTCTTTATTTTTTATCTACTGTAAGTTTATGTTTTCATTTTTGACAAAAACGAAAATATCAAGAAACGATGGTTCCGCTATCGGGGTGTGCGGTTGAGCATAGCACCAAGGACAGCTCTCCATTTGATAGCACTTAGTGGCTGGAACACTTCTAGCGAAAACTTCATTCTCTTAATCTCGGTGACCGTGCCTGTGTCTGTAGTTCAAGACTCCAAACTGCCAGGGTTAAGCTTTCGAAGAGGCTTTCTCTGTCCGAGAAGAGAGGTTCTTACAATTTTCATGTTTAGTGAAGTGTAGCCTGATGGTTCGGTATCTTTCGTCACTGCGTCATTGGGAACATGACGTCGGTCTGTCCAGCTTTTTTAGGCTTAATTTGACAAATGGTGCAACTATGATCTGTTTATTTCAGGCTTTGGATCACTGTCGTCTTCATATTTGGAATTAGGTTGCGACGCAAAGAATTGACTTCAATTTTAACAGAAAATTGTATCTTGATTGTAACTTGTCTAATTTGCTGACGGGAAAATCACGTCTCGTTTACTTCAGCTTGACATAAATACGTGATTTTTTTTGTCGATGCCGATATCTTGCCCCTGTTTATAATACCCTTGTGCAATATTCCTTATGTCTGCTTTGTGGATGGTGATGTTGTATAACAGTTTGTATTTTCGTAACACAGGCACAAAAGCGCAGAACTTTTCGCAGAGTTGCGTTTTACCGAACGTGACCCTTCCTCAGGAAACCTCATTGAATCTTCCACAGCGTCTCATCGGTTTCAATCGGCATGCATGTACGATTGTACGCGTGTTGAAACCAATCCAAAAGATGTGACCAACTGACCAATCAATTAGTGTGTGCGCATTAAAGCATGACATAACTTTTTTTTTATTATACATTGCACTGAAAATAAAGACGGCAAACACAATGCAATCTACAAATGCAATAAAATATATCTCATTACATTAACAATGCCTCATCCTTAATCGTAATCTTTATGCCACACCAGAGGTTATCCTGCTTTCGTGGACCAATCATTACCACAATCATCTGGTACACCCTCCACTGACCACGAGTGCTTGGTTATAAACCATAGCAATCTATATGCACAGGCCTTAACAACGTGCGAACTGCGGTCCTGACTAAAGGCCGATGTAATTTCGATTTTGTACACTAAGCTAAGTTTTCTTTATATAGCCTACCTTTGAAATGATAGTTTTGAGAATGGCCAAGGTGTGACCTAAATGGCCAAGGTGTGACCTAAATGGCCAAGGTGTGACCTAAATGGCCAAGGTGTGACCTAAATGGCCAAGGTGTGACCTAAATGGCCAAGGTGTGACCTAAATGGCCAAGGTGTGACCTAAATGGCCAAGGTGTGACCTAAATGGCCAAGGTGTGACCACTGAATCTCAAATCATTGCAAAAATCATGATTTTACGTTAAAACAATGTCAAATCTTTCCTAATTACCAGTGTTGCCAGACGCTTTTTGGATTTCCAGCATAAGTGCCAAAATCTAGCCCATGATTTGTATGGAAACAATAACACATACACAAAGACTATATTTATTAACTAATACTCAAACTATCAACTTACACTAACGATATTGGCTACTAACAGATCGGCCTCCAGTCAAATGTTTAGCTGCATGTGTCATGGCCTGTGTATAAAGGGCTCCATAGTTTTAAGCATAGGCCTACTTGGCGAATGTGGAGTATTGATATTATTAAACTTGTAACTGCAGCATAGTTCCAGGTTTTGTTATCGGTTGTATTATGAGTAGCTGGACCAGTTCTCTTTCGTGCAGTACAGGCAAAGTCGAAAGACATAAATTTGGTGTGGGTTTTTATCCCTGGCTTGGTTTTGGAATTTAAACTATGGCACCAGGTTTAAAGTAGGTCTACTTGGAAACACGCTTAGCATCAGTAACTTTATTAAACTGCTAACTACTGACTCACATCTTCATGGTTTTTAATTAAATCAGGTTTTTTATTATTGTATTATGAATTTGTTTTACATCTAAATTCGTGCACGTTTGTCATCCGTGCAATACTTTGAAAAGTTTCAATATCTGCAAACACAACTGAAAATGAAGACTGCAAACACAATGCAATTTACAAATGCAGCAAAATACGCCACATTGCATTAACAATGACACATACTATTGTGCCACACTGGAGGTTCAATATCCACAATATTCGTACTGTAGTTGCATTCGGGGTGAGACTGTAAATATAAAAAAGTCTCTTGTACCCGTTCCTACATCCTTGTATTGAAGGCTTATAGTTTGAATGGCGTCTTTGAGTAGGCCTACTCGGTTGAAGCATTTAACAGCTCCATGTACTCGAGAATGGTAGATGCCGAAAATAGTGTACTTGATGTTTCTGCGTTTCAAATATTATTCCTTAATCTCGTGCGACTTATACTGTATTATGTATACTGTATTACCCATAAGTGTTTCAAAGACAGAAGTAGCTGTTCCTAACCAACTGAAGCAAACATGTTTAAAATGAAATAACCATCGTTAGTAAACGTCAGAAGATGTCTGCTGTCTTCCCAAAGTAGTAATATTGATAGTAGGCTACCGTGCGGAGAAGCTAAACCCAAATTAGCAAAGCATTTTGTCCCACGTCAATAATATTTTGATGTACGGCAGTGGATCCTTTGCACAGTCATAGGTTCGTTGACCTTGCATAAAGCTGTGCGTCATCGAATACCATCTGTTTTCTTCCACGCAACCACCATTGGCGAAAATTAACTTAAAGATGGCACATGAAAAAAGAAGAACTTTCTCGGTGACATCTTGTTCTTTCCATCATATCAACTTTGTAACTTCATCTCGCACAACAAACGGGTCTATATTACGTAGCTTGAAATGGCCATGCTATAGCCTTTTTAAGACTTGCTCTACTTTTAAAGATGTCGCTTTCACCTCTTTCTAGGCCTAGCCATGAGAATAAATAAAATACGATGCGGATGAGCTTAACTAAGCCCAATGAAGCGAATGGATTATTAGTTTAAATTACGCATTTCAAAAGAGTAGCCTATGTGGAACCCACACCCATGGCGTCCATGCCATTTCTTCACAGCTCGGCAGCATCTGGAGTAGCAAAGGCCGTCTTCCCAGAAGGCACCATTCTTTTACCATCAACAAATCTGAATTAGATTACGGATTAACAATCGCATTGTGCAGTAGCTTTAAAGCAGTGGTTTGTAAGCTTAACTTTTGTATGAGTGGGCCAAATATATTTATATTACACTACAAGACCCTTGACCAGTGACCACACCTTTATTTTACATGCAAGTTATCATCTACCACTGGATTGTATACAAATGCAATAGCCTAATATTGAAAGTTGGATATTTTGTTAAATCAGAAAAACAAATTAAATGAATAATTCTTATGATAGAAAAGCATTCGCAACCAATTTCTCGTATGGATATATTACTTGAAACATTCTTTGTTTTCGCAACTTGCAACTGTCAGCCTCAACAGAAGCAATTGCAACTTTTAGTCTACTAGACAAGTGCTCATCAAGGAGCTGGTTCCAGTCCTGATTTTGTCTCTGAACAGTTACATTATGTGCTTTGGAAAAGGCTTAGAAAATCTAAACTTGTGTAGGCTAATTTTAATACACATTCTTTCTGTGAAAAGCAAGGGAATCATTTTCATTAAACTCTATTTTGAAATCGACATTTTCTTGCTATTCTAGTATTTTTGTAGAAAGAAATCTGGAATATGCTCAACAAACATAATGATGAGCAAAAAGTCAATTTTGCAAATTTCCCAAGCATGCTACAACTGCTGAAAGTGATTTTTCACCACTTTAAGATTTCGTACGTATTAAATATTCAAGTTTTTTCTCTTGACATTTTTGGAAAGTGTCTTCGATGCTTTGTCCAACCGTGTTCGTAGAAAACATAATTTTAGTTGAAACCGGGAAGCATTCAACAAGCTTGTTCACGAATTAATTTCTTTCCATAATTTGACAAATCAGGCAACCACAATCCACATCTGTATCACGATGAAGAACGTTTTTTTCGCACCTTTCATGGTACCCCCTTTATTTTTCATAACCTTCCTTTTCTTGCTTTATGGTCAGTTTGAACTTCGACCAAATTGATTTTTATAGAAAGGGCAACGTAGTTACTTGTAAAGTGACCAATGGTTCTCCATCTCTTACAGCGTATTCCTTTCGCAGGACAAAGTGCATTAGTTGCAATGTTGACGACACCTATAGCATACAAATTGTTTTTCTTCGCGCCGATATACAAATATAGTGAACTAAGTCGCATTCTTCTGTAGGTCGATTCCATATGTCTTCTACGTGTCGTCTACTGACAAGCCGTTAACAAACTGCACAGCACAACCACCTAATCGTGAATTGATCTTTCTGGGTTTGTGCTCATCTTCGAAAGCGTAGTCTTGACTGTTCTATTGCACTTTCTTTGTTTTAATGGACACACTATCCCCTTCTTCAAACAAAGACTCATTCACTCCTAAAGCGCTGATTTGCTGATCTTTTGCTCCAAGGTAGTAGAGAAACATTTCTTTTCTTAACGCTCCTGGCCCAACAATGTAATTTTCAAGCATTCTCCTTGAATTGTATGGCGAATTGCCTGTAATAGCTTAAAAGTGTTGAGTGGGTTGTATTATTTCTGTCATCGTCGCCAATACTGAATTGCGTTCCTCAGAACGTGACTGCTGCCCTGAAAATCTCATTTAAACTGTCACACTCTTCCAGTCTCTCTTGAATTTGAATTGCCAAGCGTGTGCGCGTGCTAAAATGAATCCAGAAAATTGTTGTGTAATTTATTAGCGTGTGTGCATTAAAACACGACAGTGAAGCACTTCCGCTTTTTCTGCAACTTCCGATTTTTGCAACTCTTCCGCTGTGTAGCTTTTTCATTAGAAAAAAATGACTTAGGGTTAGGGTCTTTAGGTTGATTTGAGTCATTCTGTGTCAATTCTTGCAAGATGGCGACCTCTAGTTTATTAAACATTGTAAACACTCCTTCTCTTCTCCTGTATCAATGTGTACGATTAATATTTGAAAAAAATAGCAAAATTTATTGAGAAATTATAAAAATATAAAAAAAATTATTTGGTACGAGTCGTCAGAGTGCAAACTTCATTTTTGTTCATCTTGAAATGTCACAAAATTTGCATGAAATTGCTGCGAATTAGAATTAGCATAATTTGGCAATGTCAAAGTCTTAATGTAAGAATAGTCAATTGTTATAGAAAGACGTACTGGTATTGCTTAATTCATATTACGGCCTTAGTCAATTAAGTCGTTTCATATAAAATAGACGACTCTATTGATGGAGATGATTTTTAGTATGCACCCATGAAATTTATTGTTATTATTTTCGTGTTTGACTTTTTATATGTATTTTTTTAAATTGTAGTTAACAGATAATATTTTAGAATTATGATATTTAAATGTTTATTTTTTTCTATATTCTAATATTTACCATTACAAGATTGCCACGACTGTGCGTTCTCCACACCAACTATTGTTATGCAACTCTTTGTGCTAAATGCGCTATGGCAGCCACAGCTTCCGAGCTGTTACTGATAGCTAATGGAACTGTTTGCCTATTCATATGAAGGAAGCAGGAAATTTAAATGAATTTTAGACTCACTTCAGAACGCTCTGTTTTGCATGTCATGAGTAATTTGCCACAGAGGTTTTGTTGGCAATTGTCGCGTGCAGCGTCAAGGAACATGTGTATACTATTATAGGCGTAGCACTATATTATTACTAAGATTAGTTTTCTTTTCTTTTAACATCTAGATTCAGAATCTATCCTTTTACAGCCCCAGGATGGCGATGCTTCCTTTTGGACAACACCAAAAGGCTACAAACCAGACAGTAAAATTTGTCATTTTTACATTGATTTAACGTCTGCAGACGTATAAAAATGACGGATTTTTCTGTCTGGATAGAGAGCAGCTAGTCTGCAACAGCAATCAACCAACCAATCTTCTTTTGCAGATTTTGTATCTAAGTAAAATATCACTGTTTTTGTGTTAATGAGTGTAAAGTAAACCATGAATCTGCTCTTTCAAGTCTTTGCTTTGTCTGTTGTATTGCTGTCAGGTGAGATAATGTTGCTGCATTGTTGAGTCAGATTCAAACTGTCATATTGAATTGTGATATGAATTTGAATTTTTTGCTGGTTGCATATTTTCAAATAATTTTCTTTTTACTCAAAGCAAAAGATAGTACTTAAAGCACTGTGCAAGTGTGCGATGGGATTTTTTTATGTCGTCATGTAAGACACGGTAGCCTTTCTTTTTTTGATGCTGTGACAGATTGTGTAACAATTGATGATATGCCTGTTTCACACTTTTAGCGTTACCTGCATGAGTAGATATTGGCACCCTTAAAGCGGCCTGGAAGTTGTCTAGAGATGCCCCATGCTTGTGCTGGCAATCAAAGAACAGCGTTTTTTTTTTGCAAATTGGAATGCACTTTTTTCAGGGTCACTTGTCGCACTCTTGTTAAAAAAAGCAACACAAAGATGCAAAAGTTCAAAGTTTTATTAGTAACTCAACACCTCCCGTTCAATCAGTGTAAAAAGGACATAGTTTGCCAGCTTCTTGATTGTTGCTTATTTGGTTTAGTTCATGGAGATCTTCTTGTCAATCGATGTGGTGGTGGTCCATCGTACTGGTGCAAGAACTTCAATACCGCGCTGGAATGTGGAAAAATAAGTGAATGCAAGAAAGGTGTATGGGCAAGCCCGAAGGAGGTTGGTGAATGGCATACCTTTTCGTTACATTTCATTTTTATAGACATCAATGAGTTTATAGTTGTCATGCAAATGTAAGATGTTGATGCAGCACGGAGGTATTGGTTAGAAAACACTAGTTACAAATCTGTACGGTATCCAGCTAAAGAATGCAACTTGTGCTCGAGTGCCTCGGCTTGAAATAAAAATCCTTTGCATGAGGCTTGGTTGAGGTCAACGGTAGACCAAGAGCTTTGTTGACGCTCTTGAACGACAGCCACGTCACGCATGTAGAAAATAATTGTCCTGTCGTATTCATTTGTGACATGCATTTGGCTGTAAAGTTTAACCTGAATTTTTCACATTTCTGTCTTTTGTTTTGCTCACAAGGCTTGTGACTGTTGTGAGCCATCAATGCTCTCTTTTTTCACAGAACAATGAAGTTTGCGATTTATGCAAGGATGCTGTAGAGGCCATGTCAGGGTACATTGGCAAAAATCATACTAAGCAGATGGTTGAAGCGGCTTTGTTAAAGCTTTGCTCTGATGTGCCTATCAAGGAACTGAATGATGAAGTGAGCTGCTTATGTTTTGAAATAATTGAAAAATTTTCATAAAATCACTTATATCACAATTAATTCAATGTTATTTTGTTCCTCGATACATGAAGTGTCATTTAGTAAGTTTTTGATGTAATCAACATTAATCACTGCATACAACACACTCACGTTTACTCCATTCAAAGAGATAAAGCATGGATAAAGCGTCACGCCGGCATAACAGTGCGAGTACTTGATCTGTCTGTTTAATTTGCGGTTTCACAGTTTTCTTTTTCAATGATTTTTTTTATTTTTTATTAATAAATCTTGATTAAAAATTAATGCCAATAAATTAACTGGATTCGACTATCTACTGTATACATAAAACGTTTAATATTGGAAAAATTAATGCTTATTGTACCTATCTTGATTGTTAAGCAATGCTTAGCTAAGCCTGCAATACTCAGATGTTTGTTATTAAATTTTCCTTTCAGAGATGTTATTCAATTTGGCCGCATCGCATATTTTTTGTTTCAGTAATAGTTAGTTTTGTTTGAATTCAATGCTTTACTAAGCGCTTGTATTAGTATGACTTACTTCCCTAAGTTTCAGACAAAAATTTCAAACCTTTTTTGCAGTGCACTGAAGCTATTACGAAGAATTATGACATGCTTTATACTGAAATTGTTGATTTGGTAAGTTGTTTTCCGATATAGCTTTGGTAGATAGATAATTCTTGAATTCAATAGACTGATAACTGATAACAACGTGATAGATTGAATTGCATAATTCAAAAACAAGGCATAAAACTAACAAAATAACAAGATATTAAATACGAACGTTTTCGGCAAGATTTTCTGCCTTTGTCAGGAAATAACTTATTTCATCCAAACCTAAACAAAACAAGAAAACAAATAATCGTAAAATGACAATAAAAAGTGACTGAAATTAATTGCAATCTGTACTGAGCTCGGGAGCTAGCTGTTTTCCCATAGGTTTTGAAAACTTTTTTGATGATTTTCCAACTGCGTTATTAAAAAAAAAGTAGTTTACGTTACGAAATTGGTTAAAAAATGATTAACAACCCACAAGTGATTGCAATGAAGCTTCTTTTGTAGTGTGTTTTGTTGAACTAATCTCATCGTAGAGATGTTGTGAGAAGTGGCACACCGCAAA
This sequence comes from Aplidium turbinatum, assembly GCF_918807975.1. Lineage (NCBI taxonomy): Eukaryota > Metazoa > Chordata > Ascidiacea > Aplousobranchia > Polyclinidae > Aplidium > Aplidium turbinatum. The sequence goes on along the minus strand of NC_137480.1, from coordinate 14,393,147 downwards.
TGATTGTTACGAATTCTTAGAGACTACGCAATAACCAAATATTCTGTGGCAAATGTGTGAACAAATAGTATAGGACTGTACGATTTAGGTTCTTTCATGGTTCTTTCTATAAGTTGTGTTTTATTTTCTATTGTAGTTTTGCAATTGTATATCTTAAGCAGGATCTCATGCCGAATCAATGCAATTAGCAGGTGGCTTTCAAATTACAAAACCATCAGTTTAACACTTGTTAAGTTGCAAACAGTATTTGGACCCTTGCGAGTTATGAGGAATGTCAAAAGAAAGTTAACTTAAATGTGAGCAGAGTTTTTCGTGTACAGCTTCACACCCTTCATGAAATGTGTCCGACTTTACGAAATCTCTCTAACTTTCAAAATCAGTTTTCTTGCGCTCACAGCTTCAACAACCAATTATCATAAACTCAACACAAGAAAGGGACTTTTCCTTTAAGTTTTACTGTCCTATGTTGATACTGTTCTGTATGTTGCAACTCCTTTTGGTTGTCACACATGACTTAATTACAGATTGAGAATGGTGATCTGGTGTGTGGTGCACTGGGTCTGTGCTCAGCATCCACTGAGAATCGCCATATCGACATGCTGATAAAGAATTTGCCTGCTCAATTCAAGGTAAGTTATGATTTTGCAAACAAACTTTTCTTGTAATTGTCTTAGTGCGCAACCGCTCAATGCGCAGGCATAGACATTTGGACAATGATTACTGAATTGATGAAATTTGTATAACCACTTACAGGATGCTTTGGATAACAATCAACTTCCTGTTGCTTCTGTGCATCTCATTGATGATACCGTCAACACAAAGGTATCGTCATTCTTTTCTTTTTCATTTATTTCGCTATTTTAGTCCTTGAAGTATTGTCTATCTTCTTGCATACTTTGTTACGAAGCTTGCCTGTCATCTCTTACTACACGGTATAATGTGACATGGTCTTTGCAGTAGCTAAGTGTGCTAGTAAACTTGTAGTAGATTTAAATGTGCTGTAAGAAACAAATCATGTTAGATGTGGAATGGAGTGATGTTGTAGTTGCAAAATTTTACTTGACTTCCTTGTTTTGGAAGCGAGTATTGTAAATACTCAGCAAAAATATAAAAGAAAGATTTTTAAATAAACTGTCCAAAACTTACTCACGCCCATCTTCCCGTTGTAAAATCAAGAGTAGCTTCCACTAAAGTCACATACAAAAACTGATTGAAGATTGTTTTTGTTCTCAACAGGATGAAGGTTGCACTGACTGTCAAGCTTTCCTTGGAGATGTTCGGAAAGTTTTGAAAAGTGACAAAAGTCTGATTGTACGTCACATTTCATCAATTCATTTTCGATGTCAGCCATATTCAACTTCAAACGAAAATACTACGAGGAGACGGTTTTTCATAGCTCGAAGCTGCAGTTTCAACAATACAGCAGCTATGAAAAACCTCGCTATATTCAAGTTCTGAACCACAAATCAACTCTTTAAGCTAAAACGTTTAAGTCTTCTGTTGTGCAATTCTTGCTTGTAAACTGTTTTGTGAAATTGTCTCTTCTTTAGTGTAGCTTGTTTGGTTTATTTTACAAATATTTCGTAAGATTTTATTGATGAAGAAATAACTTGTAGGGACAGTGGAAGGAATTGGCAAGAATGGAATGCAATGCACTTGGACCACGTCTGAATCTAATTGTAAGTGAATTAGGAGACCGGGGTATTATGAACCACGGGGTATTATGAACCAGGCCATTTTCTGGAAAACTGTTGGAAATCCTGAGATCTCATTGGCATATTTTAGTCACAGGATCACCATGCTTTTTTTTGGTACCATCATTTTTGGTCAGCAGTTCTTTGTTCTCAGTAGAACTGGAAAAATGTAGTTTTAGAGGTCAAAAGTAAATTCAGTTTTCCATTTTGGTAGGCCTGGCATGCTTAGTATAGGGACTCTAGAAATCTAGATTTTTATTCAGGGATAGGTTATAGTTATGAAATACTGATGCAAACTGATTTTAAGCTTTATGTTGATTTCGTTTTGTTAGGCAATAGCTTGAATAAGAACACTCTAGCCGGGGTGTTATGAACCAGGTGATTTCTATCGCAAAAGTGAAAATTCGCTTTCAAGAAGCCCCCATCTGGTGATGTGAAATATGTAGGAACTGGCCAAATCGAGCAGGTTCTCTCTTATCCCACCTACACAGTACACAGGGCAGACAACCAAAACATTTAGCTTAATCCGATTTGAATGGCACTTCAACACATAAAGTTGAACATGAAGTTAACTGATTTTAAGTAAACTGAACATTAGCCTATGTGACAGAGTGAACTGTTGTGATTTCATAACCTGCATGTCTTTGAAAAATGTAAAAATAAATTTTGTGTGCTAGCTCTTTCTTTGCCAGTGGTTGGTCATGAGTTTTTTGTCAGAATCCATTGCTAAGTTTGCATGCAAACCACACAACCATCGTTGTTAGGAGACCAGTTTACTACGCAAGTGAAGACTTGCTGACTGCATTGGAACCTCACAACTTCGGCTTTTCCTATTTAAATAATACAAATACAATAGTCAGACTTGAAAGGCAAGAAGTTCCTAAAAATCCTCTTAACGCCACTCTATAAATTTCCGGGTTGATAATCACTGCTTTGAAGCATTTTATGGAAAGTTGTTGATATTGGTTCATAATGCCCCGTCAAGGTTCGTAGTGCCCCAGGCCAATTTTTCATGAAAAACTGCAATAACTCAAATTTTTGACAAGTTAGTGAATTGTGCGTGTGATATGTTATAGACAATGTTAAAGACTATGCAACCTGAAAATTTCATAACTCTACATCAATTAGGGAACGAAAGAGAACACCCCGGATTTTTGTGGTTCATATTGCCCCGGTCTCCCCCTCATTTCATTTTCTTTTTGATATCCAAAAACCTGCCGTATTTCCCGTTTTTGTTCCATTTGCATTGTTCGTATTAAATATTGCGAATGTATCCAATTGCATTTTCGCGGTGCGTTTCGCCTAAATATCTTTTTTGATTCAGTGTCAAGATCACATGGAGGAAGCCATCGCTTCTTTGGTTCATGACGTGAATGGCGATGGTGTAAGTCAGACTACTTTAGCTTATAGCGTTGAAGTATACAAAAAGCTATTTGATGTAGTTAAGATTCTTGTTAACAACTTTTTTTATTGTTTTGAATTCTTGCTTTGGCCAAACCAATCACCTGCAAAGCTTATATCACCACTCACCAGTATTCCGTTAGATGGTGTTGTGTATTTTGGTTTGTTTTCGTTGAAACAATGTATCTTGCTTTCATTCCCTTTAGGTTATTTTTTTTGCGTTTCTGTTAATCAGCGCTTCTCGTTTTGTTTCAATTTGCAAAACATGACAGGAAATTGTTCCAGAGATAAGGCAAAATGTACTTTCCTGTGGTTATCTTACTCTGTTTGTCACACATAAGTCCTTTATTGTTGTGTAAAAATGTTTGTTAGCTTGTCATTGAAACAAGGGCTTACATCAGTTGCTTTGAATACGAGCGAAGATTATCTGTTTTCTTTTACAAAGTTATAACTTTTCATTTCTGCGACAAGTAGGACTTTGATACCGGGTCTTGTGATGTTTAGCACATTTGCTTTGCCAAAGCAAGATTACTTTAGTTCCGTCAACCCATGTAGAAAACTTTGCCTTATTACATTGAATCAACATCTGCTATCATTGAATCAATGTAGAAAGGTAATCAAAGTAATTAATAATAATAATAATTGACCTTTATCTTTCGATTTCTCATATTAGTAACCTTACCATGAATGGTCGACTTATCGAAAGTTCTGTCATTGCCTGTAATCCCTCTACTTAATCTGCTAAAACGACCATAGCTAGGATGCGATGTATTGCAGCTCCTACCTTTGATAAACTTGTTTAAACTTGTCATCGATACAAGAAAACATAAGAACTTTTGTTTCGTATTTGCAGGATATGGTGAAGATATGTGGTAAAATCAACATGTGCCACTTCAAGAGTCACAAGGTAACGGTTTGGGTTATTCTGGGCATAAACATGTTGTTTCACACCATCTATATTTATGTTGTACAGATATAAGATAACGATCGTATTATAATCGTTAATATATTTTTTACCATCTTTCTCTGCATAAAAGCTACCCTGGTGTCTGTGTTTTCATGTTTTATTTCGTGTCCAGATGGAAGGAAACGACATGTGCGCTGATTGCAAGAACTTCATTGAAGACTGGCAAACGATGATTATGAAGAACAACACGCTTGTGGTGAGCAAATCGTATAAAGACGATAACCTGGAAATGACCGAATTAAATATTTGAAGGAACGAAGATTTGCTCAGCGTTTCTACCTTTTTTTCTTTAAAGATAGTGCTATGTTTGTTCAGATCAAGTATAAATGACGTGTGAGAGATTGGTTTTGCAGCAATCTATTTTGTGACTCGTGCTTCGCTAAGCAGCAACCCACCATGGCACGATCTTTCACCTGCTGCTGCCATTACCTCACGAAGAAAACATTAAATTTATAAAATGTTTTTTTTTGGCAAAATTTTTAAAAGACAACAAATTTGTGACATTATTACGTAACTTGAATTTATAAAATAAGTCAAACTCGCTCAAATTACTTTTCGTACGTTTTTGCCGAAACTGCTTTACTGTTTATTCTCTGAGATGTGTTTGTATTGTTTGATTATTATTTGCAGGAAGAACTTGTGAAAGAGGTCTCCGAATTTTATTGTCTTCAAAAACCTCAATTTTTGAGAAAACGGGTAAATATTTGTATGATGTACTTCTACTGCAGTTGTTCTTTGAAATGAAACATTTTCCCCCCAGGTTGCATAACCGTTCGCTGACAACCTTTCTTCGGTCATATAGTAGTCTTCTTCTTGTCACGTGTTATCAACCCACCAAGCTATAGTTATATTTATCTAAACAATATACTTGCTTACAAGATGCCCTTGCTAAATGCTTGCAGCTTGTTCAAACATTTTGTGTTCTACAGTTTGTGATCTACAGTTTGTGATTATTGCTTCCGGCTGCAAGCTGTTTGCATCATCACCTCTGAGTTATTAAGCAATGCTTTAAATTGGATATTTTTTTTAGTGCTCAAGGTATGTTGCCATGGCGTTGAAGATTGCTCTGAACAGAATTATGCAGAAGGTAAATTTTGCGATTTTTTATCTTACCCAACGAGTTTTCGAATCAACACATTATATCAATCAGTTTGTTCTTCGCTCAATCTCTATACACTGAATCATGTTTCACTGCACTGGAAAGTGGGAATGTCACCTGGCTTGTTGTTAGTCAATGATGGCTTCAATCCAAATTGATTCGATTGTTGCTGATGCTAATGACTGACGATATCAATTCGAAAGAGACGGAAATACCACCACTAATAATAGAATAGTCGTTTTATGATACCAAAAATGCATCAGCATGTTTTAACATGCGCTCAGGACGCCCGACGATATGCAAAAATGTTGAATATGAATCAATACTTTGCTATTCCTTCGTAACATTGCACCTGTTTGGGACCTATCTTTGATCCTTTGTTATCATAACGTAGTTGTCCATGCTTAGGTGACGTCAATGAACGTTGGAACCTTGTTAGTCACTAAACGTTGACAAGATGTAAAAAGTTTTGCTGACTGGAATCTGCATGGTCTGCTGAATTATTTCAGCTTTCAAGTATACTGTAGTTTACCAGATATACTTAAAGATATTTGAAACAGTTTTTCTGAAATCTTTCCTTAGATTTCTGTGATTTCTTTCATTAGAACTGTGTAGTTCGTGTACTGACGAGACTCTAAGACAGGATGCAAGGGCACTTTTGCTTGCCATTGCTGAGTAAAATTTAACGTTGCTTTTGCGTGAAAGAACGTTACGTTGTATTTTTTTGCACTTGTATGTTTTTGGTGTGACAGGTGGCCAGTCTTAATCTGTTTATTTGTTGCATGTCTTTTGAAATCACTTTGTGCTAAAAAAGATATTGGCTTTGGTTTTTGAGCGCGTACCTGAAAATTACTACCAATCACTCACCAAACGTTTTTAATAAAAATTCGAGTTGATTCATTTCTATATTTCAATTTTCAGACACCTGGTGAAATATGCGAAGCCATCGATTTCTGTTCCGCTCCTGAACTCTTAACAGAAAATCGAATTCTATCACTCATTCAACAGGTATGGACGGTTGCAAACTTTGCAAATTATCACCTCTGCTAAAAATCTTCCCATGGTGAATATCCCCACGGTTATAGTTTTCTCTTGGGGATGGCTTGGTTAAAAAATTACAGTTACCATTGATCAAGTGTAATATATAGGCTATAATCGTCTTAGCTTGTACCGATCACTGATTGTTGTATGTGGCTTGTTGCAACGTACATGCAACTGAGACCATCAAGTGTTTAACTTTATGAAACTCTCCATACGTTTGGCTTTGGCTTTTTTAGTAACCAGTCTAACTTTGTTTTTGTTTTTAATTTTAGAAATTCATGACAACCAATGGAGACCACTGCCAAGACTGCACAGCACTTCTGACGGACCTGCAAGGGCTTGCAAAGAACAACAAAAGCTTCGCCGTAAGAAAACTAGTATGATTTTTATTTCTCTCTTTGTAGGGATCGCTAAACTAAAAGAAACATTGAAACCCTTGTTCTGCTTTGCTTTTAACCTAGATGGTTTTGGATAGAAAATGAATGCAATGCATGTCAAGGCAAAACCATACGGTACGGTCTGAAAGCCTTTTGATATCGCTCACATACTTTGTTCTCGTTGCACAAACATGAGTCGGTTGCTCATTCACTTTTGAGTTGTTTGTTCATTATTTTTGTTTCAAGTTTTTAACAGTTGTTGTTTGGCAACTGATTATCAAGGAATCAAAAGTTAAGAGACCAAAATTCCAACCATTTTGGTCCTTAGTTCTTTGTTGTTATAACAAGGAATGACAGTCTTCTTCGAGGGATAGTTTTTTTAATTTGTTTGTGTACCTTTTTTAGACAAAAGGTAAATCTAATCAATAGAGGTGAATGAAATTTGCTATCATTTTGTACCGTTCAATGTAGGGACTTACCTTCTCTATTGTGAACCCCCGGGAGCAAAGTATATCCGCGATGGATGAGGTGTTATATAAATCGAAATGTTACTAACGTTGCAATGCATGACAAACTTGATTTTTAGAGTGATCTTACAGCTTTGTTGGAAAAGCAATGCGATCAACTTGGATTTCTCTTATCAGGATTGGTGAGTAAACCTACAAGCTTCTGTTGGGTTTTGTGATCAATTCCGTTGAAAAATCATAATTCAATTTTTAACTTGTTAACCGTTTGTCACTATCACAGTAATCTACCGATATATCTTCCCGGTTTCTATTTAACTTATACCACGGATCTCTGCTCGCCTCACTGGCCAAGTGGATAGAATGTCCCTAAATCATTAGAAGTTGGTTCGATATCCTGTAAAATTTATACTTTTTAAACAAATTTTTTTGTATATAAAGTTTTCCATGTTCTGTCGTCTAAGTATGTTATGTAGGTTATGTAACATTAGTTGGCTTCATATTGCCCTCTTTTGAAGACACAATATGGAAACCGCAGTATCTCAGTTATTTCTGCTACCTGGTATTACTTATCTATTTGCACAAAGGAAGCTGAAAATTTAAACAAATTCAGAACTCGCTTGAAAACTTTCTATTTTACTGAACATTTGACTGAATGAAGTATTTTATTACCATCATCATGTACAGAATAAGATCACCCCAAAACTACAAAAAATTGAACTGAGAGCAGTCAGTAATTAGGGGACGGATTTTGGATGAAAATGTTGCCTACTTGACCGCATTTCTGATCTGTGCAATACAAAACACTTCTCGTTATATCGATCTTGTGAACAGGGCTGTTTTTTTTTTGGTTGTTAACTTTCTATGATTTCATTGTCTGGCAAATTCAAAAAGGATGCTGACGTGGTAAGATTCGTATCGTCATGTGACGTTCTATTTCATGTCTAGCTAGCAAAATCCGCCATTTCTATATTGATTCCACTCATGCAGACGTTTAACCAATGAAAAGGATGTATTTTGCTACGTTGGTGTCTGGATGTTGAACAGCTGAAAGAAAGTGGCCAACTTTTGGTTTTCAATTTTCATAAATTTGTTCAAAAATTTACTCCACCTTCTTACAAATGTGGAAATTGCAAATGCATTGTTCATTGAACCAGAAGGCAATGTGTTAATTCAATTGTCTTCTAAATAGTTACTGATGCATTGTTGAAGATAATTACAACATAGCCGCTTGTTCGAAGGGAACTCTTGGAAAGTTATAAAGTTTAATATTTCCTTGAATGGCTTGCAAATGCACTTCCCTAATCCAGCGGCATACGAGTTGTTGTGCTTGTTCTATTTGTTGCCACAAGCCAATGTACTACATGACCATATGTTTTCTGGTGAAAGCGTTGTGTGTTGTTTGTGTTGTTTTGCGGGTTTCATCAATGTGCTGTGATATTACAGATCAATGTTTAGAAAAAATATAACCTTAGTCTCTTAGCACTTATTCGGTCAAAATTCGACTGTAGTTGTACATAGTGGTTTTACTCGTTATTTACTTTCACACTCTTGGATTGAATCGTTGAGAAAGCGAATCCGTTTCCGCGCTGAAATCAATTCATTAGCATGAATTTTTGTGTACTTTTGTGGCATACTTTTGAGCTAACACCAATGCGATCCTTTTAACTTTATTGACATTTTGCACAGCTAAACATAAAATTTTACGATACGATTGCATGGTATGAACTCGTATGGAAACTAAACTTTTAACCTTGTTGTTTATTTGCCTTGCAGTGTCGCAAGCAGATACCAACCGCTGTGTCGACCCTTATTCCTCAATTCGAAGTGGCTGTAAGTACAGAATTGATAAAAGCAGCTAACTGTTTTGTGGCCGATGTTGGGCTATGTACCGGTTTACACCAGTTTGCTCTTGTAGCTTGTAGAAATTATGAACGCGATTGGACCATGTCGTACACTATGTGCTGACTAAAACTATATGTCACCAAGTTCTTGCAAATTTTGATGATATCTTATTGGAAGTTTTTCGGCAGTAGCGAAGTCATGCAATATTTTCCAAGAGCCCACATTGAAATATTGTAAGTTTCGTGTTGTGTGGAAGGATTTCTATGTTTTAATTCCAGAGGTTTTACATTAATTGACGATTGATTACATGCGATGAAGATCAATATTGACAAAATACACTAATGATATCTGAGAAGATTTGATTGACAGTGATTTGTGAGGACAATATCTCAATCATTAAAGAACAAATTGCAACACTGGCCAATTACTTTTGAAAGTTGTTAGTGCCCTGAAACAATGGAGTCCAGATCCGGCAAGGTCATACTAGGGCGGTTTAAATTTCGTCATGTGAAGTTGGTCAGTGCACTTCAAGGACTCTCTATTCTTTTGACTTAATTTGAAACTTCAAGCTTCAATCTCGGCAACCGTCAGAGATTTAGATCCCATTTAGCTGTGTGAAACGGCTCAGAATAAAGTTTGGTAGGAGGCTTTCTCATTTCGAGGATACATCTTTTCCATATTCTCAACCAGTCAAAAATGTGCTCTATTTCATGGGTTTGTGCGTACCATTACTGAATCACTTCACCTCTTCTGTATCAAATTTCTTATCTGTTTAAGCACATGTATTGTTTAATATGCTCTTTTTTATCAACTTGTTAATTCATCAATTGGTATTAAAATAGGTAATTATTGTAAAATTGCTACGTTGTGAAATCTCACCAATGTCTATAATCGACCTAATAAATTGTACAAATTAACGATTTCTGATTTGCTCCAAGCTTTCCGATTGCTAGCTTCTCTGTAAATGTATAATACGAACATGTGCAATTGCAGCAATTACTGTATAAGAACGTTTACCAGCTTATTGATATGTTTATTGGCTTCCTGCTCCAAACCAACATACTTTTTCCCGATTTTTAAGATAAATCAACCCATACAATCAAGATCTAGTCGTATCCTGATCATCATCTAAATTCGGTTTGGCCTCCACTAATGGTGGCCGATTTTTTCATCTTCGTTCCTCTTTTCGATTTCATTTTGTCCAGTACATGTTTTGCATCTTCTTCAGTCTAACGTTGTCTATCTCATCTTTTACCTGTTCTTTTCATGTTTGTTTTGGACATCCGCATTTGCTCTTCCCATCTACCTTCGAATTCAATGCTTTTCAAGAAAAATCCCATTTTCTTGCTCATACTCATACCATCTTCATTTACTCTGCAAGTTGGTCCATGGTTTTCTTTATTTCTAGTATATGTTAAGTTTTAAATATGTGTTTCAAATATTCTGTTGTTAAGGTTCGTTTAATAAACATCATTTTACGACGCAGTGAAAATAGTTCTAAAAGTTGGTGTCGTCATCATTTATTTTGTCGACATCCCAATCTGACTCAGTTATTGTCACAAAGTTGTGTTTTCTTGCGTTGTATTTTTTGCCATTTGAAGGTCGATTGTAATTGAATGTTCTTTCAGAATGTGGGTGATCTCTGCACCACGATATTGATGTGCAAGTCGCCACCAGTCACAGTAAGTGTAGTTTCTGTGCTCACTTAAAGGAGCAGTAAAATATTAAATGGGTTAATGCAACAACCCAGTACACCGCACCAAACATGGTTGAGTTGGAGAAAGTTGAGTCGGCTGAATCATAGACTTTTTACATCACGTACAATGAGTTACGTTTTCTTTGATTGCTTAGGCATTAGGCATTGACAGCGTCTTTCAAGGGCGCTGTCGCTTGGTTCCATCAAGATAATGCAACTTATAAAATACTTGTATCTTTGCAGCCTGCTAAGGGTGGTGACGTTTGCCAAGACTGCATTAATTTCGCTCAAGACTGGCAACTCACTCTCGCCCACAATGAGACCTTCGTGGTAAGCCAGCCATCTTATTTTAGCAGCAATGACATAGAAATAAGTGCACAGTCATTTTGGATGCTGATTTACTACATCCTGAAGATGTTGAATCAGCGTAAAAGGCACGTTTTTCCAGCTGGGTGTAAAATTGTAAAAGTAATGTTTCTTGTTAATATATAAGTAGTGTTTTTGGTAAGCATGCTTTTGCGTGTAATATGCAACAATTTTTTAATCAACATGTCTTTTAACGAAGTGTATACAGTATTGGCATATTTTTTGACAACAACTCCTTTTGTCATTTTTACAATTTTAATTTTCTCAAAAAACAAATACGTTTAATTCTGACGACCCTTATTTCATATTTGCGATTTCAAATAATATTTCGGACAACTGAAAATGGCCAATTTTATTCATATTGTTACTGGTATTCGTATCCTGTGTGCATCTGTACATTTATGTTTCAGGACAATCTACTTGACAAAGCCGCCCTTACCTACTGCAATCAACTGCCATTTTTTGTCCGTGATAAGGTGAAGATGTTATAACCTAGGCTAGTTCGTTTGTCATAGAGAATGCCCACAAAGTATCTTCCTTATAACATGAAAAGTGTGCCATGAAGACAGAGGATTAGAAATCTTGACTGCATTTTTTTGTTTTAATCAGTTTTTATTGTTTATTATAGTTTTTTTTTAACTCTTTTGATACGCTATTGTGCTTTTTGTGAAAAGACCGAAAGAAAACGAGCTCGTGGAAAACAGCGTCTCACTTTCCTCAAACCTCAAGAATCATGTTCATGTTACATCCAAAACAATTTTTAATAAAGTCAAATATCGGGATAAATGGAAAGAACTACGCATGAACGCTTAAGCTTGGAACAGGCATGGTACACAAAGAAGAAGATACGCCTCTACATGGGCGCTATTAGTTGTACAAAGCACATCAAAACAGTACTCAACTTTTTGCCAGGATCGCTGTAAATTTTGAATGGTTCAAACAGCAAACAAGTCTTGTGTTTAAGAACCTGCTTCCTAGCTAGGGTCGGAGTGATGCTGCAAACTCTGAAATATTTGTTCTTGATTGAACAATTTTCTGGCAATTGTTTTTCTAACTGACATTTTGTTCCCTTGCAGTGCGACGATGTGGCAAAGCAAGGGATACTGACTCTTCTTGAATACGTGAAGAAAACTGTAAGTTCGAGCTTTATGTGAAAATGCGTTAGTTACGGAAAGACTTCTCGTTCATACAGGCAGTTTTGCAATAAATTGTTGAATTTTTTTTAGAAATAATCTGAACAGTGTTTTTAGTTGATTTTACTGCTTAAGTTTTCAAAATTTTCCGCCAGCCATTTGCTTGTGCTGCTCCAGATCTCGACGAAGCCTACTTACAGTGGCGAAAGCATTTTCAGTAAACTGCACTAGTTATCGAATTTGGCCGACTTTGTTATCTTGAAATATCTACGTTTGAATTATCATTAACACTTATTTCTTTAGAAAGTTTTTCTCTTGTTAAACGTTTTCTTCAACATTCAATGAATGAATGAATGTATAAAATGTTTTCTTGCGTTTTTTCTGCTAACTGTAGACTAGGTTAACGGAACAATTTATGATAGCCTGCCTCCAGTCATCGGAAGAACACAAAAATACTTTATTATCAGATGCCTAGTTAACAGTCTCATTCTGCATCTAATGGATGAATATTTAAATAATTAACTTTATTCGAACTTCGGTTCAATTTAATATTCCTACAACTTTCCAAAGAGGACCAGCGTTAGGCAATTGAAGTCGAATGAGTTGACTCCTTGTGCTAAAAATGAGACTGTTGAAGACTTGCTAAAGTGAGACTTTCATTTGTTTAGAAAGCAGATAGACCAGGAAAGCAAAGCAAGGACAGTCAGGCAAGAAGGTGTAGACGCTAACCAGCACACTGGATGTGGTTGCAATAATTACTTTTTGTATTTTAAGTAATCATGTACGGCAGTCTCGATATCATTTGCTTTATAACTCGCTGTACCAAGTTTACAGTAGGTTCCTCTCACGTTGGGCTACTAACTGAAGTACAATTTTATATCAATAATGTTGGAAAGTGGCCCGTTACTCGTTTGCTAACACAGACACACACACAAGTAATTTCAGAATTTGTGTGCAGTTGCTTAGGCCCTCAACTTGTTAGGTGTTAGCAAATGCATACACAAGTGTCTAGAGATTCAACTGTAAATCAGTAGGTCAAAATCCCACATTATAAGATTGTCATGTTGTTTTTCATTGAGATTTTTTGAACACCTCTGCATGTTAAGATATAGCGTGAATGTTTTCTTGCAGAGTAACTCAGAGTAGTGTAACTGTTTGAAATCACGACAGCAACAAGCTAGAATATAAGCTGTCATTGTCATAGAATTTCGCTGTGTTAGCGTCTAAAGAGCGGGAGGAATGTAAGAAGAAACAAGTCAATGGACAAACTATCATTTTATCAACCCTGTCCAGATAAAAATTGAATTGACTTTCCCTGCTTAATTTATCACAACCTAGCATCTGCGTTCCTTCATATGCCCTGTTGTGTGCAGGAAGCGTCGATCATCTGCACGAAAGTGGATCTCTGTGGTGACATAAGTGGTAGAAAGCTTCTTCTTTCCGATGCACCTCAGTCGAAGCCTGTTCAAGTGCAGAAGAAAGGATCTGTCGGTGGTTTTTCTAAGGCATCTAAAAAGGTAATTCTTGCTGGAAATCTTTACTTTGATTATGTGATTGCTTGTGGTCGTATGATTTGACAGATTAAACCGTGTGTATGTGCATTTACAGTAGGTTCCTCTATGTGAACTATTATTATTACAACTTATAGTTGTACAACTCTGCACTTGACTTTGACTCCTGTCTTAGTTTGGCATCATCAAACTTTTACATGTTGAGTTTTTTCAATTTTTCAGTTAGAAATGGTTGCAATTGCGAACTATGATAAAGCCCTTAATTTCTAATAGATAAACACTGATTGAAATATGTGTTCAGCTAATCGACTACAGCTTTGCAGTTGATCATTATCAAAGGCAACGTTACCGAGGAATTGCTGCTTCGCCTCAGCAATCGGCCATGCTGCCGAGAAAACATTGCGCTTATGTTAAGAGAGGGAGAATAATTTTAATCCTAGCCCTTATTTTAGGATACAACATATATTTTAGGAACTCTGATATTATTGTTTTGAATTTTCATTCACCCCTTACTCTGAAAATTACTTTTTGCTTAAGATTACCTCATATTGTATTTACGTCACGTTTTGTTTATGGCATTTAAAGTTCATGTACTAAAACACGTTAATAAAGTTGCAAGACAGAGGCAAACATTTTTGTGGTTTTGGTTTTGTCGTAAAACACGGAAAGTGATTATTTGGATTAGTGCGCATGACTACGCTCAATTTAATGGTAAGTGAGTAGTTTGAAATACCTCAGTTTTCACGGCATGGATTCAAAGGACTAAACCAGCTATTTTGCAACGGCAGCAGAAAATTCTTCGAAACCTATTTGTTTGTCCACAAGAAGGTGGTCTTTTTACCAAGGGGAATTTTACGAGGGATATTTTTACCGATCATCGATTGTTGTATGTCGCTTGTTTTGTCTACGTCATTACAAGTTGCAGCGTACATGCAACTGAGACCATCAAGTGTTCAACTTTATGAGACTCTCAATACATTTGGCGTTGGCTTTTTTTCAGTCCCCAGTCTAACTTTTTTTCTTTTTAGAAATCAATGACAGCCAATGGAGACTACTGCCAAGACTGCACAGCACTTCTGACCGACCTGCAAGGGCTTGCAAGAAACAACAAAAGCTTCGTCGTAAGAAAACTAGTATGATTTTTATTTCTCTCTTTGTAGGGATCGCTAAACTAAAACAAGCGCTGGAACCCTTGTTCTGCTTTGCTTTTAAACTGGATGGTTTTGGATAGAAAATAAATGCAATGCATGTCAAGGCAAAACCATACCGTCTGAAAGTCTTTGATGTCGCTCACATACTTTGTTCTCGTTGCACTAACATGAGCTGGTTGCTCATTCACTTTTGAGTTGTTTGTTCATTATTTTGTTTCAAGTTTTTAACAGTTGTTGTTCGGCAACTGATTATCAAGGAATCAAAAGTTAAGAGACCAAAATTCCAACCATTTTGTTCCTTACTTCATCGTTGTTAGAGCTTCGGTAGAGAGTTTGTCTTGTTGAACCATAGGCGTACGAAGCCCCGTAACGTGATCAAGTTTAACATCTTCAAGTTTATTACATATAGAAACACAAAACTACGCAACAAATTAAGTATCGAACGTTTTCGACATCACAAGATGTCCTCTTCAGGAATAATATACATATAACCTAACTACATCTGAATAAAATACAATGGTTAACTAAATCTATAAACAGGAAAAGACAAAAACTGCACAGTACTTCTGAGTAGCTCAAACTCAACGATAGGCTCCACGAGAATCAAAGGTAACTGCATCAAAAGGTGTTAAACAGATCACATGATATGGTAGAAAGGCAAGGTGCAAAAAAACTAATTTTAAAATACATTTTTAAATACACCTTTCCTTTCTACCATATCATGTGATCTGTTTAACACCTTTTGATGCAATTACCTTTGATTCTCGTGGAGCCTATCGTTGAGTTTGAGCTATAGTCAGAAGTACTGTGCAGTTTTTGTCTTTTCCTGTTTATAGATTTAGTTAACCATTGTATTTTATTCAGATGTAGTTAAGTTATATGTATAATTCCTGAAGAGGACATCTTGTGATGTCGAAAACGTTCGATACTTAATTTTTTGCGTAGTTTTGTGTTTCTATATGATGTAATAAACTTGAAGATGTTAAACTTGATCACGTTACTCGGCTTCGTATGCCTATGGTTCATCGTTGTTATAATAAACAATGACAGTCTTGTTTGAGGGATAGTTTTTTAATTTTATTCACAGTCAGTCTGTGTACCTTTTTCAGACAAAAGGTAAATCTAATCAATAGAGGTGAATGAAATTTGCCATCATTGATACCGTTCAATGTAGAGACACGTTCAATGTTCTCTATTGTGAACCCCCGGGAGCAATGTATGTCCGCGATGAGTGAGGTGTTGTATAAATCCAAATGTTACTAACGTTGCAATGCATGACAAACTTGATTTTTAGAGTGATCTTACAACTTTGTTGGAAAAGCAATGCGATCAACTTGGATTTATCTTATCAGGATTGGTGAGTAAACCTACAAGCTTCTGTTGGGTTTTGTGATCAATTCCGTTGAAAAATCATAATTCAATTTTCAACTTGTAAACCGTTTGTCACTATCACAGTAGTCCTCCGATATATCTTCTCGGTAGCTATTTAACTTGTACCACGGATCTACGCTCGCCATACTAGCCAAGTGGATAGAATGTCCCTAAATCATTAGAAGTTGGTTTGATATCCTGTAAAATTTACACCTTTCAAAAGTTTGTTTTTTTGTATATCAAGTTTTCCATGTTCTGTCGTCTAAGTATGTTAGGTAGGTTATATAACATTAGTTGGCTTCACACAGCCTTCTTTTGATGACACAATATGGAAACCGCAGTATCTCAGTTATTCATGTTTGCCGGTATTATTTATCTATTCGCACAAAGGAAGGTGAAAATTTAAACGAATTCAGAACTCGCTTGAAAACTTTCTATTTTACTGAACATTATGATTGAATGAAGTGTTTCATTGCCATCATCATGCACAGAATAAGATCACACCAAAACTACAAAAAATTGAACTGAGCTTTGTTCCTGCTTAACGGTGAGCAGTCAGTAATTAGGGAATGGATTTTGAATGAAAATGTTGCCTACTTGCATTTTGCATTTCCTAGTAGTTGCCTACCGCATTTCTGATCTGTGCAATACAAAACCACTTCTCGTTATATCGATCTTGTGAACATGGCTGTTTTTTGTTGTTAACTTTCTATGATTTCATTGTTTGGCAAATTCAAAAAGGATGCTGACGTGGTAAGATTCGTATCGTCATGTGACGTTCCATTTCATGTCCAGCTGGCAAAATCCGTCATTTCAGATGTATTGCTCACTGAGCCAGAAGGCAATGTGACAATTCAATCATTGTCTTGTAAATAGTTACTGATGCATTGTTGAAGATAATTACAGCATAGCCGCTTGTTCGAAGAGACCTATTGGAAAGTTTTAAGTTTCATATTTCATTGAATGGTTTGCAAATGCACTTCCCTAACCCAGCGACCTACGAGTTGTTGTGCTTGTTCTACTGTATTAGTTGCGGCACGCCAATGTATTACATGACCATATGTTTTCTGGTGAATGCGTTGTGTGTTGTTTATGTTGTTTTGCTGGTTTCATCAGCTGTGCTATGATATCATAGATCAATTTTTTTGCCTACGGTTTTAGAAAAAATATAGGTTTATTCTCTTAGCACTTATGTGGTCAAAACCTGACTTTGTACTTATAGGTTGTGGTTCTGCTCAATATTTACTTACATACCCTTGGATTGAATCGTTGAGCGAGCGATTCCGTTTCCGCGCTGAAATCAATTCATTAGCATGAATTTTTGTGTACTTTTGTGGCATACTTCTGAGCTAACACAAATGCGATCCTTTTAACTTTATTGACATTTTGCACAGTCAAACATAAAATTTTACGACACGATCGCATGGTGTGAACCCGTATGGAAACTAAACTTTTAACTTTGCTGTTTATTTGCCTTGCAGTGTCGCAAGCAGATACCCCCCGCTGTGACGTCCTTTCTTCCTCAATTCGAAGTGGCTGTAAGTGCAGAATTGATAAAAGCAGCTAACTGTTTTCATAGGCGTAGCCAGGGGGTCGAAAGGGGCCATCCCCCTCCCCCAAATTTTCAAAGTTTGGATTCCGAAGTTAAGCCCTTTGTTGAAAATATATTCGTAGAAATTTATATCGTTTTCCTAGACATCTGGCTATTAACACCCCCCAGGACTTGTTTTAGACACACAGAAAGACACCAATAAATTTTGCAAATCGTAAATCGCGCAAACTTACGCGATTTACGCTTCTTTTAACTAATCTGTGGAAGTAATTTCAGAATCGCTTACTCTGTTGGGTTTTTGTGTAGCTGAGTTTTTGGTGTTCTTTAATTTTAGCCACAGTTTTTGCCCGTTCGTGTGCAAGAGCTACGTTTAATAAGTTAATAGCTGTTTATCTGCTAATAAATTTCATACAAATATTACCCTAAATGTGTTTCCAGAAAGCGCTATAATCCATTATTTGAGGGTAATTTTGCAAAAATTTTCCGAGGGGGCATGCCCCCGGACCCCCCTAGAATACGCGTGCCTTCGGCACGCACTAACCCCCAACACTTTTATTGCTTCCTTTGCTCAACCCACCAGGATACACCACTGCACATCAAATGGCGATGTCTTTAATCAAATACTTTGTCGTTCTCTTCGATCCATCAAATATTTGGCCCCCCAAATTTTTTTCTGGCAACGCCACTGACTGTTTTGTGGCCGATGTTGGGCTATGTACCGGTTTACACCAGTTTGCTCTTGTAGCATGTAGAAATTATGACACACGATTGGACCATGTCGTACACTATGTACTGACTAAAAGTATATTTCACCAAGTTCTTGCAAATATCGATGATATTTTATTGAAAGTTTTTCGGCAGTAGCGAAGTCATGCAATATTTTCCAAGAGCCTACATTGAAGTATTGTAAGTTTCGTGTTGTGTGGAAGGATTTCTATGTTTTAATTCCAGAGGTTTTACATGAATTGGCAATTGATTACATTCGATGAAGATCAATATTTACAAAAAATACTAATGATATCTGAGCAGGGCCGTTGACAGGATTTCTGGGGCCCGATACCAATTTATTTTCGGGCCCCCTTCATCGACAATGTTATGAATATAAAGGTTGTGTACAAACTTTTATTGATGTCGTTAAGCATGGTCGTTTAACAAATCTTGCGCAATCTTCAAATTTCCCGAACCGCAAAACTTACTATCTCTATCTAGCGGTTGCTTATTTGAACTTTTATTTGTCACATGGCGCTAGAGTATTACTTCCCGTTTTCATTGATGTTTCACTAGTCATTCTAGGCTCACCAGAAGAAAATTTACCGCAAAGTTAATGCAGACAATCTGAAAGTTTTCAATTTGATTTGGAAAAGGTTTTTGGCCCTAGGTCAAACATTTGCTGATTGCTGCAATCTGAAAGGTCTAATTTTTAGTGCAGAAATAGGTATAGCAATCTTCTTTCCTTTGCCATTTCAGTTTTTGAGTTTAAACAAACATTAGCCTGTTTATTTTGAAGTTCGTGTTTCTTGTTATTTCACTAAATATTCGTGGTTAAGGAAATCACTATACTGGACTAAACTCTTATTTTACTGTTTGGTGGCTGAAGTGGCTATTTTACCACCAGAGAGCTGAAGTGGGCCCGGTACCCAGAAGGGAGCCCGGTAGCAACTTTGTAAAAGGTACCATAAAAAATCCCCTTTGAGCAACAAAGGAAAACGAATATACTAGCTCAGTTTAGTCATTGGTTCGCCATCGGCTTGCTTGGCGCATTGGGTTAGGGCGGTGGTAGGCCTATCATTACAATGACGTGGGTTTGATTCCCACCACTGCTGTTGCTCTTTTTTCTTCTATAATTACCAAACAAAGTTGAAGGGATTTTATAATGATACCTTTTCAAAAGTTGCAGCCCGGTACGTTACCATCTGACGGCTGAAGTGGGTGTTTTAACCTCTGATGGCAATTCCTTTAGATCTGGTGATGTTAAGATCTTGATAATGTTTGAAATTGCGGGGAATCTTTTAAATCCGGCTCCCTTAAATATACCCGGCCAGGGTCCAAAATTACCACCTAGACCCCCCTGTCAACGCCCCTGCATCTGAGAAGATTTGATTGACAGTGATTTGTGAGGACAATATCTCAATCATTAAAGAAAAAATAGCAACTCTGGCCAATTACTTTTGAAAGTTGTTAGTGCCCTCACACAATGGCGTCCACATCCGGCAAGGTCATACTTTAACTCTCGGCGTTTGAAGTTGGTCAGTGCACTTCAAGGACTCTCTATTCTTTTGAGTTAATTTGAAACTTCAAGCTTCAATCTCGGCAACCGTCAGAGACTTAGATCCCACTTAGATCCTGTATGAAACGGCTCGGAATAAAGTTTGGCAGGAAGTTTTCTCATTTCGAGGATACATCTTTTTCATATTCTCAACCAGTCAAACATGTAGCCACACCAGTCAAACATGTGCACTATTTTATGGGTCTGTGCGTACCATTACCAGGGTTGTCGGTATTTTACCCGACCCAAAAAAAAACGGGTGGTTTTTTTTTAAAAACCCACGTAAAAAAAAACATAAAAAACCCAGAGCATCATATTCGTGCAGTTTTTTACTAGAAAATCGAAAAAATGAGCAAAAACACTACAAGGCACTTAAAACAAACTTCAAATTAGCACTTAAGTTAAGGATGTGATTGTGAAGTAAATTTCCAAGAATAAACTGAAAACGCAGTGGATGTTTCTGTACACTTTGTACAGTACACAAAAATCAAAGTACACCAAAATTAATGGATGATGCAACATTCAAGCAACAACAGCCCTAGCGCATTATTTTATTGAGTTATGCCAGCATGTACTGTGAGTGAGAGGCACTTCATCGGTAAAAAGTAGTTTTAAGGTAAAATAAGCATGAATCTTCCTTTTTTGCATCTTTTCTAAATAAAAAAACCTGGGCAGGTTGGGGTTTTTTTAAAACAAAACGGGTTTTTTTTAACCCTGACCATTACTGAATCACCATCTCTTCTGCATCAAATTTCTTAACTGTTTAAGCACATGTATTGTTTAATACGCTGTTTTATTATCAACTTGTTAATTTATCAATTGGTATTAAAATAGGTAATTATATAACTAATTATTATAAAATCGCTACTTTGTGAAATCGCACTAATGTCCATAATCGACCTAATAAATTGTACAAATTAACGATTTCTGATTTGCTCTAAGCTTCCCGATTGCTAGCTTCTCTGTAAATGTATAATACCAGTGCCGGTCTTTGGGGTGTGCAAACCGTGCGATCGCACAGGGCTCGCAAATTAGGGGGCCCGCAATTTACTCAGAAAATGCAGTAGTTTTGTCATTTCCAATGGAAAAATTCAACAAGTGAATTCAACAAAGGAATTAGCAACAAGAAAATATAGAGACTCAGCGAGTGTAACCTATTTCGTCCCCTGAACATTTCGTACCCTGAAAAGAAAAAAAAACGACATAGCCGAAGTCGCCGATCGGAGTTGCCGCAAACATTTCAAAATTCCCTCGATCTTTTCAGGGGACAAAATAGGTCGAAATTTGATTTTGTTAAACAATTTCAGGGTACGAAATCCGGGTACGAATTTTTCAAGGGACGAAATGGGTTGCATCCAGATTCAACATAGACACATAGCTTTATTTCCGAAAAATGCCAAAGAAATCATGATCTTATCCTTTTGCTATGCCACCGGACAGCACCATTTTACAGTAATATTCATACCCAAATTTTTGTTGAACATTCTCTCAGAATGCCCCAAATTCAAAGCAATTTTTCAAATTTTTCTGGGGCAGGCCCCCTAGACCCCCCATCGCTGGGTGTTGCCTTCGGCGATCATGCCGCCGCCACCCCCTCCTCTTTCAAAATACCTAGCTACACTTCTAAATTGGATCATTGTCATTGGGGCCCGCAAAGCATATTCCGCACAGGGCCCTGAATACTCTAAGACCGGCACAGATAACACGAACATATGCATTTGCAGCGATTGCTGTATAAGAACGTTTACCAGCTTATTGATATGTCTATTGACTTTGTTAAGGTTCGTGCAATAAACATCATTTTATGACGCAGTGGAAACAGTTTTAAAAGTCGGTATCGTCATCATTTATTTTGTCGACATCTCAACCTTTGACTCAGTTATTCACACAAAGTTGTGTTTTCTTGCGTTGTATTTTTTGCTGTTTCAACATTGATTGTAATTGAATGTTTTTTCAGGATGTGGGTGTTCTCTGTACTACGATATTGATGTGCAAGTCGCCACCGGTCAAAGTAAGTGCAGTTTGTGAGTTCACTTAAGGAGAAGTAAAATATTAAATGGCTTAATGCAACAACCCAGTGGCCAGTACACCGCACCAAACATGGTTGAGTTGGAGAAAGTTGAGTCGGATGAATCATAGACTTTTTACTGTACATCACGTAGGTTGATTGCATAGACATTGACAGCGTCTTCTAAGGGCGCTATCGCTTGGTCTCACCAAGATAAAATGCAGCTTATGAAATGCTTGTATCTTTGCAGCCTGCCAAGGGTGGTGACGTTTGCCAAGACTGCATTAATTTCGCTCAAGACTGGCAAGTCACTCTCGTCCACAATGAGACCTTCGTGGTAAGTTAGCCATCTTATTTTAGCAGCAATGACATGAAATAAGTGCACAGTCGTTTTGGATGCTGATTTACTACATCCTGAAGATGTTGAATCAGCGTAAAAGACACGTTTTTCCAGCTAGGTGTAAAATTGTAAAACTGATGTTTCTTGTTAATATATAAGTAGTGTTTTTGGTAAGCATTCTTGTGCGTCTATTTTGCAACGATTTTTTGATCAACATATCTTTTAATGAAGTGTATTTTGACATGTTATTTTTACAACTTATTTAACAACTCATTTTGTCATTTTTATAGTTTTAACTTTCACAAAAAACAATGCGTTTAATTCTGACGACCTTTATTTCATATTTGCGATTTCAAATAATATTTTGGACAACTGAAAATGGCCAACTTTTTTCATGTTGTTACTGGTATTCGTATCCTGTGTGCATCTGTACATTTATGTTCCAGGACAATCTACTTGACAAAGCAGCTCTTGCCCACTGCAATCAACTGCCATCTTTTCTCCGTGCTAAGGTGAAGATGTTATAACTTAGTTTGTTTGTCATAGAGAATGCCCACAAAGTATCTTCCCTATAACATAAAAAGTGCACCATGAAGACAGAAGATGAGAAATCTTGGCTGCATTTTTTGTTTTAATCAGTGTTATAGTTTTTTTTAACTCTTTTGATGCGCCTTTGAGCTTTTTGTGAAAAGATCAAAGGAAAACAAGCTCGTGGAAAACAGCGTTTCACTTTCCTCAATAACCTCAAGGATCATTTTCACGTTACATCCAAAACAATTTTTAATTAAGTCAAACACCGGGATGGATGGAAAGAACTATGCATGAACGCTGAAGCCTGGAACAGGCATGGTACACAAAAAAAAAGTACCGCCTCTACATGGGCGCTATGAGTTGCACAAAGCACATCAAAACAGTACTCAACTTTTTGCCAGGATCGCTGTAAAATAGTCTCAACTGTGGTGGCAATGACAAACAATTCTTTGTGTCCAGTCAGTAATGACCTGTTTGTTTGTTCGATGCACGATGTAAAGAGAATCGCAGAAAGAACTTCAAGATTGTAATATCTGGTTACCGTGGTGACCATGGGATTAGATCATCTTTTCCAATCCATCGGTCTCGAAATGTTTGGTCGAGGAATGATCAACATGCAGACCCAGTGTGAGGATGCAGTAGCCTAACTGCTTTTTGTTGAAGAAGAATGGACCAATTTTGTCGATTTTGATCATTTCACCACGCATTGAGTTTTGGACTATTCCTATGAAGCTTTCTGTGCATTTTATATGCGTTCACTAAGTAGTTGTTCTTCCATAAACAAAACATTTGAAATACAACATTTTAATCTTGGTATAAACACTGATTAAAGCAAAGAAAAACAAGTTAAGATATCTCAACAACTGTTGTATTAATTTTTTTAAATTGTAAAGAGTCTTTGGATACATAATTTTCACGTTACCCTTAAAGTTTTATCATTTCTCTGTTGTGCGATCAGTTGGTTGGAAACAGTTGACCCCTTCTAAGGACGGGTGGCGGTAAAGCAACGCTGTTTGCAAACAGTGAACTTACGCTTCCTATCTGTCACGCTTAGCAAGGTTTTGTGTGTTGTGTGTAACTTCTTTGACTTTTAACCTTTGTAACCTTTATACCTTTTTTATACTTTATGCCTTTAACCTTATAACCTTTTGACCTTTTACAGTTGTAACCTTTAACCTAACCTGTGTGTGAAACCTTTTTTTTTTCTTTATGGATCACAGTGAAAAAAACATATTGAATTGTTTTGTCCGACGCTTAGTTGTCATTGAACCGGGTGACTAAGAAAAAGCAAAACTATGAATATTGAGCCGTGTTTAATTTCCACAGTTTATATTTCACAACTGAGAGAAGATTCTTAGTCGCTGTTATAAAATTTTGAATGGTTCAAACAGCAAGCAAGTCTTGTGTTTAAGAATCTGCTTCCTAGCTAGGGTCGAAGTGATGCTGCAAACTCTGAAATATTTGCTCCTAATCGAACAATTTTTCTGGCAATTGTTTTTCTAACTGACATTTTGTTCCTTTGCAGTGCGACGATGTGGCAAAGCAATTGATACTGAATCTTCTTGAATACGTGAAGAAAACTGTAAGTTCGAGCTTTATGTGAAAATGCGTTAGTTACTGAAAGACTTCTCGTTCATACAGGCAGTTTTGCAATAAATTGTTGAATTTTTTTTAGAAATAATCTGAACCGTGTTTTTAGTTGATTTTACCGCTTAAGTTTTCAAAATTTTCCGCCAGCCATTTGCTTGTGCTGCTCCAGATCTCGACGAAGCCTACTTACAGTGGCGAAAGCATTTTCAGTAAATTGCACTAATTATCGAATTTGGCCGACTTTGTTATCTTGAAATATCCATGTTTGAATTATCATTAACACTTATTTCTTTAGAAAGTTTTTCTCTTGTTAAACGTTTTCTTCAACATTCAATCAATGAATGAAATGTGTAAAATGTTTTCTTGCGTTTTTCTGCTAACTGTAGACGAGGTTAACACAACATCTTGTGATAGCCTGCCTCCTGTCATCTGAAGAACACAAAAATACTTTATTATCAGATGCCTAGTCAACAGTCTCATTCTGCATTGAATAGATGAATATTTAAATCAAGGATCTCAAACTCAAATTGCTCTGAGGGCCAAATGAATACTTGTAAATTAACCCGAGGGCCGCAATACCTTTTTGCATTGCGGAAAGTCAAAGTGCAACTGCACGATCGAATTAACATTGGCTAGAATCTATTGCCAAGACATCCGGTATCTGTTGAACAACTCACTTCCTTACTATTGAGGCCCACAGCCGAGAAACCGACCCTTTTCCCACGCTCTCTAGCGCTTCTCTCTCACGCTACCTGGAAGTGGCAAACTCGTCCACGCCACCTAGCGATATGACGTCAGTTGGAGTCGAACTTAGTGGAGACCAAACTAGCCGAGATAGGCTTAGTTGCTAGTGAATGCGCAAATTTATAAGGCATCCATCCATAAGGAAGACGCATCTTTCAGCCAGCATTATACAAATTTAATTGTTCATGCCTGTGTGCCAGGAGTGGTTTGCGAAGCCCATCGGCGAAGGCTAGTTTCGTAGATTACAACAGCCAAACTTTATATCGAAAACATTTTGTATTGTAGGACATAGTACAGTCGATTATCATGCGATAACGCTTTAGCATTCATTGGGACTGTCTTCGGCAGTGTTCACATCTAGGTTCTTTAAAAATAATCTAGATGAAGCTAAAAAAAAACGGAATAAACCAAATTGAAGCAGAAATAAACTAAAAAATAAACCAACATACAATACTAATGTAACGATAAGTGTAACGAGATTGCAGGGAAACAACCAAGGATGGGTATTTTGATAGATGGAGAAACGATAGAGGAGGTTGATCAATACAAATATCTAGGGAAAATGATAGCACCAGGAAACGACATCGAAACTGAAATCACCCAAAGGATAACATCAGGCTGGAGAAGATTTGGTCAATATAGCACTTTTTTAAAGAGCAAGAAAATTCCAATTAGCCTAAAACGAAAAATCATGGACACAGTAATATTGCCAACATTAACATACGGAGCAGAAACATGGTCACTCACAAAACAACAAACAAGAAAACTGGCAGCAGCGCAAAGGAACATGGAAAGAATAATATTAAACATAAATAGAAAAGACAAGATTAGAAATGAAGTCATCAGAAACAAAACTTGTATCAAAGATGTCATAGAAGCAGCAACAAACCTAAAGTGGCAATGGGCGGGACATGTAGCAAGAATGACAGACAACAAATGGGCCAAGATAACCCCAGAATGGACACCAAGATATGCAAGAAGAACTAGAGGGAAGCCAAAAAGGAGATGACGAGATGACATAGAAGAAAAGATTGGCATCACCTGGATGAGAACAGCAAAAGACAGAATGGTGTGGAAACATATTATGTGCAGGCCATCTGCCAGCAGTGGCATGACTGGCTGATGATAACAATACTAATGACAAATCGCATTACGACACATGAAGCTAAACAAAAAAGACCAGAATAAGCCAAATTGAAGCAGAAATAAACTAAAAGAATAAACCAACATACAATACTGATGACAAATCGCATTACGACACACAAATCGAAAACAAACCAAAAAAACACACCAAATCGAAAAAAAATAAACCAAACGGTTGCAAATAAACCAGATTTGGTTTTAATAAGACTAAAATGTTAACACTGGTCTTCGGAACCCAGCATAGTCTCCATCGTCGCTGGGATACTTTCTGCGGATAAAAGAGACAATGCAGCATGGCAGCACGACTCTGTTGGATTTGCCCAGAACTTCTCCATATTTGAACGAAAGACTTGAAGCTTACAACAATGTCACATAACATTGGTTAAGACGTACCGTACCTTACCTCGCATGGGCCTATGACAGCTTTGGTCTGTCCCTTAACCAACAATTTCAATGGATAAGTCAACAGACCTGGCTTATTTTTTTCAAATTCGAGATTGCAAAGAGCCTATACTACCTGCCTTCACATAAAAAGCACGTGCAGCAAGATCGAAGCAGCGAAAAAAACCTCCTTCCTCTAGGACAAACACAACTAAAAGACTTGCAAAACCGATTGTCGTCGCTTCGATCTGACTCCAACTGACGTCATAATCCGCGTGTTGCGCAATGCAATCCGCCATTGCAGAAACGTGGCCAAAAATACAAGCGCGTGGAAAACCATAGTTTTGATAATTTTTATTGAGGTAAATATAGCCTTAAAATGTAAGGGCGAGGTTGGTATTTATAGATTGAAACATGCTCTTTCAGATAAAGTGCGGTCAAAGTCATCGTGCAGTTGCACTTTAAGCTTGTCTTTCTGGCCTGTTTCGATTTTCTTAATTTTGCGGACGGGTGTTACAAAGTTTTTGACCACACTCTCCTTCCACAGGTAGGCCTACCTCGACTCCCCAACCTAAGCTGGTGGACCTCCTCCCCGAGTGCATTGCCACTCCAAAACACGTCACTTATAGCCACCGTGGGTGTGGCAGGCCGGTTTTTTGAAGTCTTTGACCTGGCTATGTTTATTTTGCTCTTCTCGCCTTGTCACTTATTTGTTCCCGAGCTTTGTCGATGCTGATAAAACAGTAGCCTACATCACTGTTCAATAACAAAATAACATAGTAAGAACGCAATAAAAAAGGGTAGTAAGAACGCATCAACAACGTAAGATCGCAATAGAAGAAATAGTAGTAAGAACAAAGAGATAGAAAACCACTTTAAAAACGAAAAAAAAAAATGCAAACGGAACGACCTGGGCCTCGAAAGCAACAATCTTGCAACCCACCTTGAAAATGCGCGAAAAAAAACGAAGTTCTGCACTGACTGCCGCAAATAGGCTACCAAGATTGCTATTGTTACCTTATAGGCAATGTGATTGTGATGTAATAATATGGCTTTCTCGTACGCAATAAAGTTGCGCAACAATAGGCTAGCGCTTAAAAGTCGGGTGAAGTTTGATGGGCATTTTCAGATTTTAAAGTGAATTTTATCTTGCTAAGTAAATAAAAGTTAATTTTAATTGTTCATAATTTAAAAGTTTAAAAATCCATCGTGGGCCGCCTAAAACGTTCTCGCGGTCGCATGCGGCCCGCGGGCCGCGTGTTTAAGACCCTTGATTTAAATAATTAACTTTATTCGAACTTCGGTTCAATTTAATATTCCTACAACTTTCCAAAGATGGCCAGCGTTAGGCAATTGAAGTCGAATGAGTTGACTCCTTGTGCTAAAAATGAGACTGTTGAAGACTTGCTAAAGTGAGACTTTCATTTGTTTAGAAAGCAGATAGACCAGGAAAGCAAAGCAAGGACTGTCAGGCAAGAAGGTGTAGACGCTAACCAGCACACTGGATGTGGTTGCAATTACTTTTTGTATTTTAAGTAATCATGTACGGCAGTCTCGATATCATTTGCTTTATAACTCGCTGTACCAAGTTTACAGTAGATTCCTCTTACGTTGGCCTACTAAATAAAGTACAATTTTATATCAGCAATGTTGGAAAGTGGCCCGTTACTCGTTTGCTAACACAGACACACACACAAGTAATTTCAGAATTTGTGTGCAGTTGCTCACCCCTTTCCTTGTCAGGTATTAGCAAATGCATACACAAGCGTCTAGAGATTCAACTGCAAGTCAGCAGGTCAAAATCTCACATTATAAGATTGTCATGTTGTTTTTCATCGAGATTTTGTGAACAGCTCTGCATGTTAAGATATAGCGTGAATGTTTTCTTGCAGAGTAGCTATGACAGAGTAGTGTAACTGTTTGAAATCACGACAGCAACAAGCTAGAATAAAAGCTGTTCGTTGTCATAGAATTTCGCTGTGTTAGCGTCTAAAGAGCGTGAGGAATGTAAGAAGACACAAGTCAATGGACAAATTATCATTTTATCAACCTTGTCCAGATAAAAATTGAATTGACTTTCCCTGCTTAATTTATCACAACCTAGCATCTGCGTTCCTTCATACGCCCTGTTGTGTGCAGGAAGTGTCCATCATCTGCACGAAAGTGGATCTCTGTGGCGACATAAGTGGTAGAAAGCTTCTTCTTTCCGATGCACCTCAGTCGAAGCCAGTTCAAATGCAGAAGAAAGGATCTGTCGGTGGTTTTTCTAAGGCATCTAAAAAGGTAATTCTTGCTGGAAATCTTTACTTTGATTATGTGATTGCTTGTGGTCGTATGATTTGACAGATTAAACCATGTGTTATTGTGTATGTGCATTGTGAACGTGAACTATTATTATTACAACTTATAGTTGTACCACTCTGCACTTGACTTTATGACTCCTGTCTTAGTTTGGCATCATCAAACTTTTACATGTTGAGTTTTTTCAATTTTTCAGTTAGAAATGGTTGCAATTGCGAACTATGATAAAGCCCTTAATTTCTAATAGATAAACACTGATTGAAATATGTGTTCAGCTAATCGACTACAGCTTTGCAGTTGATCATTATCAAAGGCAACGCTACCGAGCAATTGCTGCTTCGCCTCAACAATCGGCCATGCTGCCGAGAAAACATTGCGCTTATATTAAGAGAGGGAGAATAATTTTGACCCTAGCCCTGATTTTAGGATACAACAAAAATTTTAAGAACTATGATATTATTTTTTTTGAAATTTACATCCATCCCCCCCCCTTCTTACCCTGAAAATTATATTTTGAATTTGAAAAAAAGGCCGATTAACACCCACCCCCTACTTATATTTTCTTTTCTTTGCCAGGTTTTTAGCCAAGCCATCATTTTGTAGCTAGTGTGTAGTGTACACTCTTCAACAAAGCCACATTCTAGCCATTGTCGTGCTCTCTTGACAAAGTGAAGTCGTTTTACTTTCAGGTCAAAGGCCCCGTGACGTGCGTGCTGTGCCGGCTCGTAATCCACGAACTGGACAAGCTACTCGAAGGAAATAGAACTGAGGTGAGGCATTGGATTGTCCGGCTCCTTACATCAAGTGTTATGATAATTGCTCTTCTTAACATTTAGCGTCACCTTTTTTTTATCTGATAGTTTTTCTTGTATTTACGATCCCACAATACCTGGAAAATTCCTTTTTTATGTAAAACTCTTTATTGTCATTTGGTGAAAATCATTACTTGCCATGTCAGCAAAAAAAGTTGACTTATGTGGAAGTATTATATGAATATAACTCAGAAACAACTCTCAATAAATCTAATGTGAACAAGAGTTAAAAGTTTAACACGTGTGCTGGGAGTTCTATGAAAAGTAACGCCTGGTCGCTCAGAAACATGGGCTAACTTAAAGCAGTCGAAGTCTGCTTGCAGAAATGCTTAAAATTGTTGTATAGTATTAGTTATGTCAATGGTGCCTTTGGAATCGTATTCTTGCAGGTCGCGATTCAGAAGGCGTTGGACAAGGTTTGCAGCATTTTACCCAAAGAAGTAAGTCACGACTGCACCTATTTCGTTGACAAGTATGGCAAAGATGTCATCGACCTTCTAATCGACGAAACTGAATCTGGTGTCATCTGCTCGCGACTTTTTCTCTGTGCTGCTGATCCCCGTGCTCCTCGAAAGGTATGCTTGATATTTCAATACGTGATCATACGTTTCTCACCGCGCTGCACTTGTTATCAAAAACTGTTATCCATATGAAGAACAAGATTGGTTTTCTTCCCTTTTCATCTACTTCTTTATACAAAGGAGAAAGTGTCAATTGCAGTGTGCATGCCAAACCGTTGCCTCATGATCTGCATTGCTACAAGAGATTTTTCCATCAAATAGTTCGTCCGATTTGATTGTGTTGTTTGTTGCTGCGCTTATCGATTCCAAACGATACAGCATAATCGTTAAGCGTGTTATTTTCAACATAGAAAAGCATATGCTAACTTGTGATTTGATCTCCCTATCCAGGAGGTTGCGCCATGCGAACTGTGCACGATGTTGGTGAAGGAGGTGGACGTCATGGTGCAGACAAATGTCAGCATGGTGAGCAGCTTGTTTTGTAGTGATCCCAGGCAGCAAAATCCGTCATTTATTGGTTCTGTAGACGTTGAATCAATGTAAAAATGTCGAATTTTGCTGTCCGGGATGAAGTCTTGTGTTGATAAAGTGCGTGTAGATGTGGAAATCTATCCTGGGACTGAGAAATCCTCTTTAAAGGCTTAATCTTGGCAATTTCGGATGCTTGGGAGAGGCTTTCATCTACCGACGTAGAACCGATCGCCGAGTTGACAGAGTGAAGTGTTGTATTGTTCCATCAACCAGTTGTAAATTTCAGTTGTTGTTATTTTGAACTAAAGCACGGTTGTTCATTAAAGGATGTGATTGTCGGCAAGCTTGATGCAATGTGCGTGGTTCTACCATCGGTGTTCGCACAAGACTGCAAGGATGCGATTCAAAATATCGTCCAAAGCTTGAAACATGGGGAAACACCGAAGCGAGTGTGTGCGGACTACCACTTTTGCTCAGCCCAATCGCGTTCTGTCCACGTAAGATATATTTAATTTGTGAAGTCAATTCAATACATTAGTAAGTGTCCGCACTGCTGAACTTCTTCACTCACCATGAAAAGTGGGAGGCTGATGCACCCAGTAGGTGCCCCGTGTAAGGCGTAAACTACTAAATAAGAAGAGATAGGCCGCACTATGTACGCCTGAAGTCGGATCAGTAAAACGCTTATGTCAGTTGATCTTCAGACATTCGGCAAGAGGTACATTGCAGTAAAAAGGTCTCTCGATTAAAGCACAGTTTTTTAATCAAACACACAATGTACAAAGTCGGCCGCCATACTATTTTCATCATCCTCGAAGACGAGGGATAGCCATCGTACAAAGTCGGCCACCAGACCTTTTAAAACGGAATCTATTGTGCTGCCAATGCTTGAATAGTTCTGCTGCTTTTTGATTAGTTTGGTGGCTGAGATGGTGGTTTATGTGATACGAGTTTCGTTTCATGAAATCTGTTTTTTTCTTTCAGCCTGCCATCATGCGCATGTTTACCAATGTAATCCACGAGCATTTGCGGCAGAAACCGAAGCAGGTACGACACATTTCCAGTTTGCATTAATGAAACGTCTTTTGCTCTGTCGATGTCACCTTTCGCAGCAAAGTTTAGTAACCAGTTAACAATTATGTTAATCACGTTTGAATTGCGTCAGCTTACAATGGTTCGCCACAACAACGGATTTTTATTCCTTTTGTTTGGTTCAGCGCTTGTTGAGCGACATCATCAGCTTGAGATAATGTGTATTTGGTCTGTAAAACGTGTCAGCGGTCTACAATTGCATTTAGTGCAACAATATATGTCAGATGATAATACCGTTCGTTAATCGTTGTATGTTCTTCCAAGGATGACGTCGGGTGCACATTATGCACGTTCGGGTTCAAAGAGCTGGAAACTCTTTTGAAAACGTACAACCTGACCAAGGTATGGTGGTTTGTTATTGACACAAAGCGTTTGGTTTGGTGAATTTTCCATAAAAACTTTCCATGGCCAACGAGAGCGAATACCCAGACAGCAGAATTCGTCATTCTTATATTGATTCAACGTCTGCAGACGGATTTTGCTGTCTGGGTAAACATCGAATCCGTCAGTGAAACTTTGTGATGATTGCTGTTTTAGATGAAACTTCTTTAATAATGCGAACTTCTCAATTCTTCCAGAAAGAGGTTGTCAATGATCTTGATCTCGTGTGCTCCTTCCTCCCCGGATCCTACGAGAAGAAATGCACGGATACAGTTGACAACTACGTCGGAATCATCATACAGGCTCTCATCAATGGGACTTCCCCTCGTGAGCTTTGTGCGGCTTTTGGTGTTTGTCCTGCCAAGACGATATCCTTGGATGTAAGTGCTTTTGCTTTCGGTGTTTGTTTTACAACGTTAATATGACATTTGACGACGTTACGTTTATGCTCCACAGCCCACAACCGCGTGCGACTTGTGCGTTGTCATTGGCGAAGAACTTGATCATCTTCTGACGAAGAATAGCACGGAAGTGAGAACGTTAGAGAGATGGTTGTCTAGTGTAGTGACGTATGCATGTGTTTAATGCTTTCTGAGTGAAAAGAAATAAAAAAAGATAAATTCTATTTGTAATTTTCCTGGAGCAACTTACTTTTTATATTGTGAATTCTCATCAATCTTCTTATCCATGTTTGGTGTCCGTTCTGAGATGTTGTAATTCCATAGGGCGAGACCTTGTGCTGTGTTAGAAACAAACAGAATCTTAGTGACACCGATCCTCGTTCGTTCAGCCTGGTCTTGTAATGTAGCCAACTGTGTTTATCGCATGTATAATTCCGGTGTTTCGGTGTTTTGAGGAAAGGCAAGCAAGGCAAAACAACACAACAGGATTGAGCATTGCAATAATATGTTACACATACTTACAAAAATTTGAGCAGGCGAGCGTTTTTGGCTTATCTTTAGCCGTCATCAGAAATCTGAAACTTTTGCAACGAACAAAGTAAACTCCAAATTTTTCAACGTGACCAGCAAACCGAGAAAACTAAGCGAGTAAAACTGTTATTTATAACCTGCTGAAGTGTCCAGTCTTGTCACGTGAACAAACAATAAAGTTCTCTTTTATTTCATCGCTGTAGAAGGACATCGCCCACGCTCTCGACAAGGTCTGTTCCATCCTTCCATCTTATCTTGCAAATGATTGCAAAGCCTTGATTGACAATTACAGTAAGAAAATGATCAATGCGTTGGTCAATGGCGTCAGACCTGAAATCCTTTGCTCGACAATTGGTCTGTGTCGATCCAAACAGCAAGTGCCGAAAGTAAGATTAATATTATTTTTTTACCTAAGAGATATGGCGAACATTTGCCGCGCTTTTATTTCAGCAGACTGTCTAAGTAAACTTCAATTTCTCCCACAGCTTAATTTTTCTTTTACCACCAAAATACGTTTTACGTAGCAACTGCTGTAGACTATGCTGGAAAAAAGCTTTGCGTTACAATAAGAACAAAAGAACTTTGATTATAGTTGCTTAGAACTCGTGGAACATACAGATTTACGCCATTCCGATATCTTAGATTAAACGTTGTTAACAGCAGTTTTTTTTTCTCACTCAGGTGTCCTCCATTTCTTGTACGATATGCGAATTGGTCTGCAGCGAACTTGAAGGGCTATTGAAAGAGAACTCAACTGAGGTATTTGAGCTCAAATGCTTGTGATCTAATAAAACTTTCTTGTTCTTTAGGATCTAAGCCAGGCAAAGTGTCTGCTTTAGGTACATTGCCACTAAAGCAGCATTGGCTTACCAGAGTAATTGTGTCTATAAAAAATACGTTTCTCTCTTAAAGCGCCATCAGCCTGCTTAATTGAAGGCTGGTGAGTACTAGGAGCACTACCTTTTACAACGAGCATATTGCATTTTTTTTACTATATGTCGTTGCAACTTCCACGCTGGCCATGAAACTTCCAACCAACTATGCTTGGAGCAGTCGAGTGTAAAAGCAAGAATGGCCGTCTTTTTCTTGAAACCCTCCAAGCTCTGTCTGACATTCATGGAAACTCCCGATACCTCAGGGCTCCTATGGAAAGTATCTACCAGGGAGGAACCGGACGAAGCGAGCGAAACGTCACTCACTACAAGTGTAACGTGATTATCTGTTGATGCCAAGTTGTTAGGCGAAATTTCACAAGTGTTAGGTCGCCTCAAGCTTGTTTCAAGTTTTCTTGCCCTAAAGTTGATCTGTCTCAGTAAGCGTCAAACTGGAGACTTGGCGCTTAAAGCTTTCGGACAACTCAAGTACTTTTTCTAAAAAACAGCAATTGTTTTAATTGCAATGTACTAATATTTATGAGAAGAATATTTCTCGCGTTGGTATTTTGTCGTTTACAACTTCACTAGATTCTGTGTGGAGAGATATATCTGAATCAAAGACATCTATGTGCGATTCGTAGATGTCGGTAGGCTTTCATTTTAAATTTTATCGCAAGACTCATATTATTACAGGCGGAAATTGAACGTGCACTCGACAAGGTGTGCGCTCTTTTACCAACTGCATACAAAGAACGCTGTGACCAGTTCATTGCAAAGTATGGTGATCCAATTCTCAAGCTGCTCGTCGATCTCGTACCCCCGAGGGAAGTATGTGGTATTCTTGGACTTTGCCCACAGGTATGTCCTGGGCTGGTTTGCGCTTGATTCTAAATTCGTTTAGTTTTAAATACATGTTTTGACACGAATGTTATTCCAAGAGTCTTTGTGCGCAGTCAACTTGTGCACTGATTGTTCTCTTCTACATTGGAAAATCAATCTTTTGAACAACCCGGTTTGTCATTTCTTATGTTGCAGAAGAAAGTGAAGGGCATGAGTTTGTGTTCAATCTGCGAAGCGATTGCTGGGGAATTGGATCAAAAATTAAGCGACAAGCCCACGCAGGTAAGCGCGTTGCGTTTCAAAGCAAAACATCGTTATCAATGTTGCATGACAATGAACAATTGAACATCGTTACGAGGTAATCAACTCTTGTAGTTGCAACGCGACTCAGTCCAATTTTTTTTCGTTTTTTTTTTTTACATATGTAATATGCAACAGCTGGTTTAATTTTAGATCAAATGAACGAACAATAGTAAAACCACCGTATTTAAAAGCATGTATTTCTGATCCCATCACAACATGTCACAGGTGTGCAGTAGCCGAGGTTTTGGAGTGTTTAGGACCCGAAGTTGAAGTGGAGTCGTAGTCTGATGTTTTTGCCAGTTAGTACTTCCAGCGTACAAATACTTCCGCTATAGCCTACTTAGTACACTTTTTGTGTATTTTTATTGTTTTATTTCCCAGGCAGTAATTTTTTTCATTTAAAAATATGCTTTTTTTTCTGACAAGGAATAGGGAAGGTATTATTATTTAAAAAAATCTGAATTGTAATTTACGATTTGCGTTTGGAGTCGAAGTAGAGTTTGAAGCCTATATTTGCAAGATTTTTGAGCAGGAGTGAATTCTGAGTCACAGACTTTGGAGTCGGAGTGGAGTAGGAGTCCAGAAAATTTGACTCCGGACATCTCTGCAACATGCTCTGTGTGACAAGATGCATTTATTTTGACGTTTTGTCCATCAGATACCATTCACTCTTGACAAAGCGTTCGATTGAACACAGGTTATATCATAATCTTATGCAAAATTACGGTGAATGCACACGCTTCATGCTTTGTTGTACTTTTTACATTTTTATGATGTAATTTCACAGAAAGAAGTTGAAAACGCTCTTGAAAAAATTTGTCATCTTGTCACTGGCCAACTGAGAGACGAGTGTGATGACTTCATCAAAATAAACGCTCCAGCTATTATGGATCTCCTTGCTAACGATGTAGCTCCTTTGACCATATGCCCTGAGCTCCATATGTGTCCGAAGAAGAAGAAGGTATTTTTTTTCTTTTTTTTTTAAGTAGTTGTTGTGTGAGAGCTTTGATCTCACAAATATTGACCAGCGTATGCCAATTTCTATGTTTATTTCACGAATTCATGAGATGTATACTTTACAAATATGCGACTTCTATAAGAATCGAAAAGATTCCAACTGCCAACTTCAATAAGTTTCGTCAACGCAACTCTTCTTGACAAAATTGAACACGTCAAACGTATAATTTTCATCTTTTCTACATCAGGTTGTGAAAAGCACAGGTACTGTATGTGACGTATGCAAGATCGTCATAGACTTCCTTGACCAGGAGCTCGCGGCAAACGCCACTCGGGCAGACATCGAACGAGAATTGGATGTGCTTTGTGCCAAACTACCAAGTGAACTTAAAAGCGCTGTAAGTAAAAAAAAAGAGTTTTAAACTTGTTGAAGATCGATGCTTCATATTGTTGCATCGTCGCCGTCGTTTGAGACAGTGGCAGGAGACTCCTAAATGTCGGGCGGGTGTCGAGCAACTGTTGTGCTGTCGGGTCAAACTCAGTGTAGATAAATTACGAGGCTTCCTTGTCGGGCTGTAGGTTGTGCAGTTGGTGATGTGGTGTACGGTTTGTTGCTTCATGTTACACGCACAGATTACGTAAGGGGTCCTTGTCTTGTCCAATGTCCATGTCTTTAAGCTTTGCGAGAAGAAGGCTTTTTATTGCTCCAAGCTGCAGTTCTTGTCGTCGGATTATAGAAAAGAACTGCAGCTTCGAGCCATTAAAAACCTTCCCCGTGCAATATTCAATATCTGTACCACAAATCAATTCTTCATACTTTTAAGCGAAATACTCTGATGCTTGTGCGGAATGTGCGCAAGAGATTGAGTTGCACACACGCCAATGGAAACAAAACTTTGGTGTTTTGTAGAGTTTGAGTTGTGCTTCATCGGTGACCTGTCCTGGTAGCCGTACTGATAGAATGGTGTTTAAAGCTTTTTATCGGGCCTTGTACTGCCTGAACAAATGGACATCTCAATTTCACTCGCCTTTGTTGCTTACTCAAACACTTGTGTACATGGGCGCCGATCCCTATAGGACAGCGGGGACATGTCCCCACCATCTTTTTACATGTCCCCGCCATCTATTTACATTATTTTTATAACGTACCATAAAAAGGAAAATATTAACAAAATGTCACAATTTTATTAGTCAGATGTTTAAAATCTATTGAAAGGAGGGGACAACATTTTTATTTTATGCGAAGAAACCCCGACCGTAATAGAAATGTTTTATTATGTGGGGAAAGTTCCCCGCATAGTCGTTTCCCACCTCAACTTCAAACACCAGAGACGAAATATCGGTCAGAGTATTTTGCAGTTATTGACAGCGCGCAGCGAAATCTTACTGGCTATTTCAGGTCGACCGACCATGAGCACTACAAAATTCTGGAAGAACTACTCTTTAGTGGAAAGCTGCAATGACATGTGGTAGACGATTATCCTGAGTTCTCTGACACGAGTCTCTTGTACAAGAACTATGCTTCTTTCGAAAGCAGGACAACGGAAAGTTGGTGGAAAATCTTCGAATGATTTTCAAGAAGACGCCATCTCGTATCACCAGCCAGCTCGTGTTCAGCTGAACGGTCATTTTTAATTTTGCGACATTTTAAAACTTGGTTACGATCTATACCATGAGTCCATGCCACAGAAACGGCTAAATCATGGTATGGCCTGCCATGTGCGCACCAATGTTTGGAATTCGATCAACCTCCAGACCTCTCCAAGGACTTCGTTTTAATTCGCCGGAGACTTGTTGCAGAGTGTTTGGACGTCTGCTGTCCAATGCTGACACTGACAATTAAAATATAGGCAATATACATCGCATTAGACTTGTAGGCTGTACTGTAGGGTGTAGGCTATTAGTTTGTTTGTTAGAACAGACCCCCGATCTTTCTAGCTCGCTTTGCTCGTCGCCCCTTTCTATTTTTCTAGTAAATGTCCCCACCAATTTTAGAGAGCGATCGGCGCCCATGCTTGTGTATACCTGGAGTGAGATCCACTGGCCAGACTTTAAAAAGATTTCTCCGCTTCTCATGCGATCATTATGATGAATTAAGTTATAAGTCAATCATTATAATGCAACATGATGGTTTGGACGACCTCCCCTTCCTGAGAGGGCGAGTATAATATTTGAAGAGCCTCATACCGTGTACGCAGGTTGTTGGTGCAGGTGTTGACAGAATGGGCGTCATAACCGATCTCTGACGAACGATTTTTATCGTCTTTACCTGTTCTCTTGCCACCAACCGCATTATGTGGAAAGATGTTCAAACACACTAAGACTTCATTTCCCAATCCCCATACGTCTTTAATCAATGACTTTTTATGTTAACCCATACAACGCAACGCTCTGACACCCCGTTCTTCGTAAACGTCGCTTGATATTCGAGATCTTTTGAAGCTGATTAGTGTTGTTTTACAACAGACTTGCTGATATTTTGAAAACTAAACAAATACTTGACATGGCAGCTCAGCCTGAGCACTCTAATGTGGAGAAAAAATTTACGTTTTTTTTATTATTTCAGTGCGATGACATTGTGAAGCAGTACACTCCTGAGATTCTTGACTTGGCCGGCCATATTTTCGACCCCGACTACGTTTGTATTGTGAGTATTTCCTTGGCCACTGTTGTACCATTCTGCTTTATAGAATCTTCCAACGAAAGCTGATGCTCACCGCTACAATTTCCACTTCCACAGCTATTAATTTTGTACTGATCTGATATCTCACAATTTTGTGACCAACAGAAAACAATTTTTAGATATTTTACTATGAATTTATGTATTACGATTTTGTATGTTATTAAGCCAACTTAACGCTTTTCAATGTCATTTCATCATACACTCTCTTGCAATATATTCAATATCCATCCAATATCATCGAGAGTAATTCTATAGCCACAATATACAAAATATTAATGAAACTCGAAAACAATGGATGCTTGTTTTCACTCTTTCTAATCAAAAATTAAAATTATATTGATTGGTGTTGCTGTCACGATTGTGTGGCATTACCTGTAGCAATTGATTGTTGCTGGTATAAAACTGAAAACAGCTTCATCTGATTTGTATGCCCATTATGACATCACTTTGACCAGTGTGTGTGAATTCTTGACGAAGAATGTGTCGATTGTTTGTTTCAGCATCTCAAATTATGTGGAGAGATCAAGAAGCCTCGTCAGGTTGGTGGCACTTGATGTTTTGAAACATCTTTTATCTTCATAAACAGATATTAACCTGCATATTTTAGTACTTTGTTTACTTGACGTTACCTCTTTCTCAAAACACGACTTGTACATTTCGACTGCCAAGTTCAATAAGTTGCGTCAACTCAGCTGTTCTTGACGAAATTGAACACATCAAACTTACCACTGGATAGTGTGTTGTCTCAATCAGTGATGTTTTCATTTCTTCCACACCAGGTTGTGAAAAGCACAGGTACTCTATGTGACGTATGCAAGATCGTCATAGACTTCCTTGACCAAGAGCTCGAGACAAACGCCACTCGTGCAGACATCGAACGAGCTTTGGATACGCTTTGTGCCAAACTACCAAGTGATCTTACAAGCGCTGTAAGTTTAAAAAAAGTATTTTAAAACTTGCTGACGATCGATGTTGTATATTGCTGCATCGTCGCCGTCGTTTGATGTTTCTTTGCCAGGCCAAGGGCGTGAAGGGGCAGAGGGGCTCTTGTTTTACCACTCTTGAGCCAGCGGCAGGGCCTGGAGTAAAATCCACTGGTCAGACTGTAAGAACATTTTCCACCTCATGTGATTATCAATCATTATAATGCAACATGGGGGTTGTGGCAACCTTTCTCATGAGGACGAGTATAATATTTGAAGAGCCTTATAACGTGTTCGGCAGATCATTGGTGCAGATGTTGACAGAATGGACATCATGACCATGCCCTGGAACAAGTTTTATCGTCTTTTCCTGCTCATTCACCACCAAAAACATTGTGTGTAAAGGTGTTCAAATACACTATGCTGTCATTTGTTTTTATTTCCCAGTCCCCATACGACTTCAATCAATGACGTTTCATGCTAACACCCCGTTCCTCAATGGCGTCGCATCATATTCGACATGTTTTTGTCTTACAACAGAGATATTTTGAAAACTGTATAAATTCTTTGCGTTGCAGCTAAGCTTGAGCATTTTAATGTTGATATGAACTATGCAGTCTTGGACTAATCATTTGATTTATTTCAGTGCGATGACATTGTGAAGCAGTACACTCCTGAGATTCTTGACTTGGCCGACCATATTTTCGACCCCGACTACGTTTGTGTTGTGAGTATTTCCTTGGCCACTGTTGTAGGCTACCATTCTTCTTTACGGAATCTTCCAACGAAAACTGATACTCGCCGCTACAATTTCCACTTCCACAGCTATTAATCTTGTAGTCGTCTGGTGTTTCATAATAATTAAGTGACCAACAGAAATCAATATTGCGGCAATCCATTCCATTGCTCACATCTTTATACAAAAAATAAGTTTTAACTTTGATACAGTAGTTCAATGATGCTATTTAAAAACTGTTGTCACGCGTTACTCCAAAAATAGTCATTTATTTGTT
Source organism: Aplidium turbinatum (assembly GCF_918807975.1). Classification (NCBI taxonomy): domain Eukaryota; kingdom Metazoa; phylum Chordata; class Ascidiacea; order Aplousobranchia; family Polyclinidae; genus Aplidium; species Aplidium turbinatum. Next base: position 14,352,372 of record NC_137480.1, on the reverse strand, counting down.
TTCTATCGAGGCAATTTTCCATCACATCCGATTTACTGATCTTAAACCTTTTCTATCTTCTTCTGACATTGATTCAACGCTCGTAGCCATTGAGATGGACAGATTTACCAGCTGCTGGATAGTGCTGTTTTTTACGTATCAATCTGCGTTGTCAATCGAATTGTGTGGCAATGTGTGCGTTTTAAGTTTTGTGTCTTGCAAATTTCTTCATTTCGTTCAATATGTTTCTGTGTTGTGCCATTTTACTGCTGAACACGTAGTTTTTACCTGTTTCAGCCCTTTCCATCAAATCAGTCGTGCTGACTGACGAAGCGTCTGAAATAAAGCTAGTTGTTATTATTAACATCTTGTGATAGCCTAGTTTGCAGTCATAAAAACAACGCAAAAAAATCGTTTAATGATTAAATGCCTGGTGAACAGCCTCATTTTGTATTTAAACTTTTGTGTTATATAATCTGTAGCAATTGATTGCTGGTGGTAATAAAGCAAAAACGGCATTTCATATGATAACTGCACTCATTATGATATCACTTCGACCAGTGCGCGTGATCCATAGATTGAGAATGTATCGATGCCATTTCAGCATCTCGATTTGTGTGGAAATGCGAAGAAGCCTGGTCTGGTTGGTGGCAACCCGTGCACTTATGGGCCGTCCTATTGGTGTAAGAACGAACAATCAGCCAAGGAATGCCATGTGAGTGCTTATGAAAGCCATTGTTTGTATACTTTTGAGTTTTTCTTTGATCTTCGACATTATTTATATCCTTAGGCATAATTATATCGCCATATAACCTTACGCTAATGATTTCAAGCTTTTTTTGGAAAAAGATATCTTTCTACTTTATGCTAAAAGGCAATTTCGTTTGGCTAAAATTTTCAAATTCTACTTGATTTTTGGATATAACAAGATGTTGTAAGATCTTGTATATAAATTTGTTGGAATTTCCTCCCCAATCCCCCACTCCATGGTAGTCATGCGTAGAAATCGTAAGAACCACTTTACCATGTTTCACGTGATATCCTTGCTCAGAAAAACTGCTTGCGGCTGTCTTGCCACATATCGGCGTGTTGCAACAGATTAGCAAATATCATTTGATCTTGAAACGACGTATTTTTGTACAGTGTAGTAAATAGTAAATTAGTTTTCTGAGTAGGGAGGGCGGGGTTTGGAAGAAAATTTCGAAAACAAAAATCTTAGATTCTTAGAACATTTTGTTGTATCCGAAAAGCAGGGGCTAAAGTTGAAATTGAAATTTACCCGCTCCCCTGTTTGTGTGGCTACATTGACCTTTATTGTTCTCTTACTTGGGACTTTGGGGGTTGGGCTTGAAGTAATGGCTTTCCAGGTAAAATGATTTTAGAAATTTTTCACTATCTCCATGCACAAATGTGTAACCTAAGGCTTTGAGAACTTCTGGCACTGTGTCTTTGGTAGCATGGTGTTGGTCTTTGCAGCCTTTTTAGATTGAATGTTACCAATGGCACTGTCATGATATTTTTCTTTCAGGCCTTGGATCACTGTCGTCTTCATGTTTGGAACTAGGTTGCCATGCAAAGAAATGACTTTAGTGTTTGCAGCTTGTGGAATGTTGATTGTGACGTATGAAACTTGCTGATAACAAAATCACATTTTTTCAACTTCAAATTAACATAAAAGCAATGTGGTTTTTTTCATGCAGTTATCGTACACAGTTTTGTGATACCGTATGCAATGTTCTTTGTGACTGCTTTGGGAATGCTGATATCATATTGCAATTTGCATTATATAAAGCCGGTACAACAATACAGAATTTCTGTAGAGTATACTGTAGATATTTTATTAAATTTCCTCCATTGCTCATTAAATTTTTCTGCGATATTTTTGAATCAGCTAAAACTGTTTTTGTTTTTAAATCATTAGATGTTTTATCTGGTGACAGGTGATCCAGAACACTGAGGCTGCAAAACATATAATCAATAAATCTGTTTGACTTTGTTTGTTTGATAAATCATGACATTTATTTGTGGTAACATTTGAATCACGGCCGGGTAGCTTATGTTGTAAGCTAAATTTGTGTCAAGATCTCATAATAACCTAAATACAATAACGACTGAAGCTACCTGCAATCGATCTATGTTGGGGGTTAGAAAGGAAGACAAATGTATTAAATCAAACACACAGAACAAGTTAGAAGTTACCAATTCTTAATGAAATTGTAGACCTAAGCTGCCACACTAACAAAATTTCTTTTCTGACGACAATGCGTTAAAGATAAGTTCAGTTGCCCCGATAGCTTAGTTGGTTAGCGCGTGACTTCGTAAACAAAAAAGCTTCAAGATCAAGCGGCTCTGATTCAACTCTCGGGGTGTGCGCTGAAGCAACGCATTCTCAGGACTGCTCTCCATTTAGCGGCACCTAATGAATGGAATTATTCCCCGGCAACAACATTTCAACAATCGGAAACTTTACTCTGTTAATCTCGGTAACTGGCCCTGCGTCAATGGCCTCTACAAGTATGCGAAACTACTATGAATAACATATCAAGGCTTTGTCAGTCCGAAAATAACAAATTCATGCTAAAGCTGCGTATAAGGTTGTCAATGATTGACATTGTTTGCCATGTGTAAGTTGAGTTTATTTTCTCAGTATGCTTTTGTAATAGTTTTAACGGTTAGGTATTGGTCTTGAAAGATGGTGTGAAGCAGAGTCCGACCAATTACGCAGTTTTCGGTTCAATCGCACCACCAAAATGTTTACAATTAGGCAACGTTATTCTGACATATTCAAATTCAATAATTGTAACCTAATTCGTAAACGAAGAAGCTTCAAAATGAAGCGGCGCTGGTTCGATTCTCGGGGTGTGCGCTTGAGCAACGTATTTTAAAGACTGCTCTCCATTCCGCGGCACCTAATGGATGGAATAATTCCCTGGCAACCAACGGAAAACTTCACTCTGTCAATCTCGGTAACCGGCTCTGTGTCAAAGGCCTCGACAAGTAGGCTATGCGAAACTACCAGGATTAAGTTATCAAGGCTATGTCAGTCCGAAGATAAAGTTTGTTTTACATATCTTTATCCTGCATTGCGGGAAAGCGGACTTGAGCGCTATGCATCGGTGTACGCCTTCCGACGTACATCTGACCCACGTTGCAGCCAACTACAATGTCTGTTTCCGGTTGTCTACTCTACTTATGACTTAAATTTGGTACTACCCATTACTCAAAATTGATCACTGGGTAGAGGCAATTATCGTGAAGTTTCTTGCCCAGAGAAACAACAGCAAGTGCGGGTGGCTGGAGTCGAACATGCAGGCTCTCGACTGCGAGCCCAACGCGCTAACCACTCGGCCACTGCTGCCAACAAAAGCAACCAAACTTACAAAAATTATATTACTTTCATCCATATGTAATTAATTAATTATCGTACACGTTTCATTTCCAAAAATTAAATGTTTCAATTTATATGTTCACCAATGATTTTTTACAGTTTGATTTTAGCAAAGACAAGTAGATTTGCATTGGATAAAGATTAACGTAGGTTATCTACAATGTAGAAGTCCTTTTTAAACTCCAGCTAGCGGAACAAAAGTTCTGATATTATGCTTCCAACTCAGGCTCCAAAGTAATTTCAATCTTTTTGAATTACAAATAGCCTACAACAAAAAGTCTCAATGCATGATAATGTGTATTAATTTCATTCAATCACAATTGATCCAACTTAGGTGTTGGTTCTCTTCTCTCTGTTTTTGTTTTATTTTTTGCTATTTGTTTTTTTTTGGGTTTTGTGGCCGTGCTAACTACTGATATATAGCCTACCACATAATTTTTCATTCAGGCACGTTTTAAACCTTTCAAGGTTTTGCCACCTTTTCCCGTTCGTTAACGTGCTGGTAGGTTTATATCGATTTTTGTAGTTAGTATCTTTTTCGTCCCGGACGCGTTAATGACGAAAAATAAAATGATTGATTGGTTGGTTTTGAATGTTTATTCTCGGACTGACAAACCTTGATAGGTTATTCCTGGTAGTTTCGCATAGGCCTACTTGTAGAGGCTCTTGACGCAGGGTGGGTTACTGAGATTGGCAGAGTGAAGTTTTTCGATTGTTGAAGTCTTGTTGCCGGGAAATTATTCCATTCACTAGGTGCCGCTGAATGGAGAGCAATCTTGAAATACGTTGTTCAAGCGCATACCCCGAGAGTCGAACCAGGACCGCGTGATCAGATTATCTATTTCGTTTCGTAGATGATACACGTAAGTTTTGCTTTTCCTTCCACACCAGAACCGGTTTTCAATCCGACTAGATGGTCCACTCTAGCCTATTGTAACTTTGTTTTCCATCATAACCTTTAGCTTACATTGGCCAAGCTACAAAACTATCTTTACGAATTAGATGATACGATAAAAACAGGATATTTTCCAATCCACAAGAAACATTAAAACTATACGCTACCGGTACCTAATTATTACAGGCCAACATGATAGCAAATGGGGCAACAAAACGACGAATTCTTGGCCAACTAATTTTATTAGCCTACACTTCGCGACGCAGAAGCAGACTGCTAAAGGTAGGCCATCAACAGTCATTTGTGATCGTCGGAGTTGAAACAAACCTCCATTGACATTCGACTGAGCTTAGTAAGCTCAAATCTTAGGCTCTATAAGCTCAATCGCTAAGGCTATAGCCCAACTGGATGGAAAGGTTAGTTCTCCAGTGATGTAATTTATTATGGATATTAAATGAACCAGGAAAGCGTCGGTCATGGTGGATCAAGGTGCGTGACGTTCTGTTGAAAGTACAACATTAAAATGAAGTGTGGTGGGCAAATTTCGAAGTTTGGACTGCACTAGCACAAACAGGTGTAACGACTCACGAGAATGCGTATAAAGTACGGTAATAAGCTTTCTATAAAGGTAGGAGGTAAAATCACATCATGAGAAGCATGACCAACAAAAGGCTACTTGACCACACGAAAACAGAAGATCTTTTAAATATGACAAAACTACATCCAATTGCAGCAATAATAAAATCAAAAGTTTTAAAACTGTTCGGCCACACTAAAAGATCACAATTCGGAATCAGCAAAGTTTGCACAGAAGGCAAGGTAGAAGGAAAAAGAAAACGTGGCAGACAACCAAAACGATGGCAAGACAACATCCAATCATGGACCGGACTCAACTTGGCGACACTGAGCGAGTTGGCTCAAAATCGCCACTCTTGGAAGCAGTGGCGGATTTAGGGCAAAATTTTAGGGGGCGCCAAAGAAGTATGGAACAACCTCGCCGCAAATAGCCTTGGAAATTTTTTTGCGTTTTCATCAATAAAATTGCCTATCTAAGTCAGGTAGGCTACCAGTCATTCCTACATCATAAATCAACACCACAAGTGACAATCAGTTGTAAAGTTGAGGCAATGCCATAATGCCGCTCGTGGCAATTAAAAGCAATAACGAACGTAAAATGATAATTTAGGTATTTTCCACAAAAACTTTAGGCTATACAACAGTGATTGCTCCAAGTAAATGAAAAGGGGGTAGCCTAACTACCAAAATCCATTTCAATAAATCACCAACCTAGAGTGCCTGAAGCTCACTGGTGCATAGCCCAAAAAAAATGCATTTTAAAAAACATTCAAACGGTGAGGCCAAGGTGTAGCCTACTTAGTACAAGTGAGTGGTAGCCTACTCAGTTAAGATATTGCGAATAAAAAAATAATTCAAATATGAACAAAGCACTTGCAGCAATTGGAGTCTACTATTTCTATTTTGTAGACTAAGCATAATCGGGCCTATGCCCTATCAGCAAAACAAAATATTGTGAAACTGACAATGATGCAATTGGGCAAAAGAATAATAGGATTAAACTACTCATGCTAATAATGTTGCAAAAACGTCTCAATTCGTTATTGTAATTTGTAACAACGTATAAAAATGACATTAGATTTCATCAAACAAGTAATTCGATCACAAACATGTTTTGAATAAAATAGCAGAGATGTGTTCAAGACCCAGGGATACCTAAACTATTCGTACTAGTTTAGGTATCCCTGTCAAGACCAGATCCAGCTTTACTGTCCAAAAGGTTGATGTGTGGCATTCCATCTAGGGAAAGTAGAATATCGGGATGCGCAACTACATCCGCTTTTGGCTTATCCGCAACACTAGAAGGGTTACGATTTTTTCTGATTTACAAAATAATGTACATTTTATAGGTTATATAAGAAGAATGAAGTTGGTTTTAAAGTAATTTAAGGTTTTTAGTTGAAAACAAGCGAGCAACAAAGCGTGAAAAAAATGTCAAATTGGCAATTGACCCTTCTAATGTTGGCGGAACAACGGAGTTGCGCGTTCCGGTATCTACCGTTCCTAATTCCATCATATCTCTCTGCCTAAACTGCCATAAAATCTGGATTGCTACCATGCATTATATTATTTAAACTTGAGTTAAAAAAAGTTTCTTTATTAGTGTTATTAGTAGGCTATTTTATAAAATGTCCATTGTCTCTTGTACCGTTATCAGCGGTTATTAGGCTAGCGGTTAGTAGGTCTACTTGCTGAGACTAAACATCACGCATTGTTTTACGTTAGTAAAATGGAAATTTACAAGTTAAAGTATAGCATAAAAAGGAAATTTGCATGCAGACATAAAAAGATGGATGGATGGTCATTTTATTTTTGTTTGGATGCGAAACGCCGAAACACACATAAAACAAAAACTGACAGTGTGCATCCAATGAGAGAGTGCGAAAGACCGTAGCCCTGAAGGCGTAGGAGGTCGTCGAGTCTGCACTCTCTCATTCAAATAGTTACACAAATGAAAGTATTGCGTTGTTAATATTGTTAATGTTAATTGCGTTGTTAATATAGATAAATTGGAATTTTAGGGGGGGGGGGGGGGGGCGTGGCGTCCCGGCGCCATAGGTAAATCCGCCCCTGCTTGGAAGCAAATAACCCATGTCGACTTGCAATCTGCTACAGGCGGAGATGACGATTGATGAAAGGTAGAAGGATATTTGTTAGGTTTCTTAACTCAGTGAACAATGTTTGAGGCTCCCTTTCAGCAAAGCTTGGGGTAGACGGTTAGATGCCTGAAGAATTGTTAAGCTCATATACTGTACCTGTGTATACAGTAGCGCCTCTTATGGGCAGGGAGTAAATGTCCCCCAATCATTTTGAAGTTACAATATTTTTTGAAAAAAAATACGTTTTCATAAGGTTGGTTTGAAAATCTTCTGAATTATGAAGTATCAGGGCGTTACCCATCTAGCAAAATTGTTCATTTTAACATTGATTCAATGTCTGCAAATGTAAAAAGCAACAATTTTGCTGGCCGGATACCACCTAGATTTGTCTCAGTGGTAACGGTCTGCGTATTTATAATCTGTAAGCTTAAGTCACTGCAGCAGATCACTTGTTTTAACCAATCAGAAGGCAGAGCTTAAAAATACGCTCCCGTTCATTTATGTGCTGGTATATGGACTGTTGTAACTTAGCTAATAGGCCTATCTTTTTCGTCCCGGACGCGTTAACAAAAATATGAAGCTATTAAAAGTCGAGATCTTGTAGCAGTACTTTCACATAAACCTACCTTATTAGAAAAAACGCTGCACGAACTGAATATGCGTGGTTCCAAGCCGGGATGCAGGAATCAGAATATAGAGCTTCTGTGGTAATAGCCTACTTCTATATATTGTTAAAAGAAAACATTACGGAGATTAAAATGGGTGGGCCCTTAAACAGCCGTGGATGCTTAGTGGTTTTAACCTTTATGCTTGTACTGAGAAAGTCTCTGATAGGACATTCCTGGCAGTTTCGCATCCTTGTAGAGTAGGGTGTCCCACTTTTAGGCGGCTTTTCAGGAAAATTAGGTTCGGGTCAAATTCCGACTGGTTTTCGTCACTGATTTCAAAAATGACGTTATTTTTTTCATTATGACGTCATCTTGATGTGCCAGCTAGCGGATTTTTGCTATTTTGACCTTATCACGAATATGGTAAGAGCTGGACAGTTGGAACTTGCACCAAAATGACCGGAAGGGACGATTTCCTATTTGTTGTCAATGCAATATGAAACGCCAACTGCGACAGAAGTCTCTGGTTGTTAAAGTGTTATTGTCTCTGAACTATTCCATCCACAAGTGCTACTGAATAGAGAACAGTCATTAAAATGCGTCTGATACTCCCACGACAACGCGATTGAAACATAAATTTATAATAACAGATTCAATCACATACACTCGTTGAGCAAATCAAGAATTTAGTTGAAGACCTTTTTGAGCAAAACCAATGAAAACAACACGGAGCGTCGTGAATTAAAGTAACCTAAGCAATGTAAGCATAGTCTCCGCTATACTTCTTCCATAAGTTGAACACAGCAAAGAGTAAACGGACGAATGCAAAGCAGTATTCTAAGTTAGATTACGACGTAACAATCAAAGCCACCTTGCTTGGTGAATTGAATGGACACGCTTGAATGAACAACTTGCCCTTCAATAAGAAACCTCATTTCAACAACAGGGTGCACCAAAACAAAGTAATTGACTACTTTTTTATGTTTGTGGATACTCAACGTGACGTGCTTGCGTTGCGACGTTGAGAACTTTAAAAAATTAACTTGAAACAGTGAAATTATACAATATATACAAGAACGTAATAGATAACCAACAGGAAAATAACTAAACTACCGATAAATATCACAGACGCATCGTGGCCTTTTCTCAGCATTTTCAGCTATGAAAGCCCGTTTTTGAGCCGCAAAAATCAATAGGATGCATGCAATGCAGTTTTAAATTCAACCACGCAAAAAGAATGTTCTTTGTCAGTCCATCTGCGCTGCTTACAACCAACTGAAATTTTTTAAATCACAGTTTAAACAAACTTAATAGTCGTGTGTTCAGCCGAACTTAGGGAATCTCAGGCAAGTACAATTGGATACAAACCGTGGAGTCATGCAATCATATCTATGCTACGCGCACTTGCCAACAAGGCGAACTGCACTTTGTGCTGATGATTTATTGAAGTTGCCGAAAATACTTTAAACGGAAAAATGACATCCCTTGTCTTTTAAAGATGGTTCGATGCAATCCATAAGCCAGAATTGTGTGAAGCAGTACAATAAAAGTGATGATATAATTTCCTATATCACAATAGGTTAGTAATTTAGAAGTCACTGCAAACAATATACTGTATTTCTAATATATTAGTAGCATAATATGATGCACTAATTATGTTACCAATTTTCGCCTACGACATATCGAAACGCACAAAACAAACATAGTTGTTACCCAGGCAACAAAATCCATTGTTTTTACTTTGATTCAACGTCTGCAGACGTTGAAATTTGTTGCCTGGGTAAAAAGCCAAAAAAGAACTCAGCATTGTCGTCACGCAAGCATATTTAAAACAAATTCTGTATCAAATTTAAACTAAAGTTTTAAATAACTTAAAATCTTTTAAATATCATCGACACCGTTCCAGTGACTAAAAGTAAGTTAGTTTACGTTGCATTAACGTAAAAAAATGTAATTAACCGTTTCATGTCGCTCCCATCAACTACACATTCTACACTTGTCGCCAGTCATAATGCAATCGGAATTAACACACCAGGCTTTTTGGTTACAAGTACAACATTCAATACGCATGCCCATGGCTCTACACAATTACAAATATTCTTCACTGCTAAGCTCAGTCCGTTTCAACATGGGGCTGCAAAATAAAAATGTGCGAGGTTAATATCAGGAGTAAACGCAATGCAATGATAAATGATTAACACAGAAATATTTTGGCTAGTTGAATGAAAATACAAATTAAAAATAGTCCAGCGAACTTCTCATAGTGGGATAAGTATTTGCGAGCCCCAAATCCACTTTTATGTATGAATTTCATCATTTAAAACGACCACCAGGTAAATGGAAGAAACTTGGCTTGGCCTCAACGTGGCCGATCGAAGTGTTTGCTGTGTAGTTTTACAGTCAGAGGGAACGGAATAAGACAAGAGCATGAGGTAGCACATTAATGACAGCTAACAGTTAAATAGTTTGAAGATAACCTCAACTTCACTGTGAGTGTCGGTAACCGGGGCTGTTTCAGTGGCTCAAAGACTGTGGTCTGTGGTGTACAGTATACATTGCCCAAGTTTGCAAAATAACCAGGATCAAGCTTCCAAACAGCCTTTCTCTCAGTCCAAGGATAAAATTTTTCACAATCCCTCAAATGCTGAAAATTTATGAAAAGATTGAAGAGCGTCCACAAATCTAAAAAAAAAAAAAAAAAACTTGAATTACTTACTCATGCTAAAACGCCAACGCAACTCATCTAATCTTGCTTTGTCTCCTCTTCATCCCTGTCATCGTAATCATCTGTTCGGCGCCTGCCATCCGACAAGTCCTCTTCCGCCTGCCAACAACAAAAAGGAAACTCAAAATCTTTCCACAACAGCAACGTTCCAGCAATAACAAGAAAAATTGACTTCAAACGGTCACATCCGTTTACGTGTGGGTTGCGTGACGTCATCATTCAACTGCTGTCAAGACGGCATCACATGATTAGATCAAAACATCAAAAAAACAGTGAGGACGTTTGACGCACTCGAGTGGAGGTCAACTACTGTTTTATGACGTATTTTCTTTTCGTCATTATCGTAGAAATATAGTGTACTGTATATTTAAGTTTCAACTAGTTGCAAAAGAATGCTACAAATGAATTTGAAGTATGGCAACTTTTGCTGATTGGGTTAATGAAGAGTGCTACAAAAGAATGCTGAAGAAATGACTACAGAAGAAAACTACAGACGAATGCTACAAGTTTTTCAATTAGTTGCGAAAGAATGCTACAGGTTCATTAACCCAATCAGCAAAAGTTGCCGTACTTATAATTCAATGTCGCTTGTCAAACAATATAACTAAGGCAAGTTTTTCTAAGTCGAAATACAATAATCTAACAAAGTTTGCGACAGTGCTGGACAATGGACATTCCTCTTCTTGCTTTTGAGTAGAGATGTACCGATACCAATATTTTTACCAATACTTTAGTGTTGCAAAAAGAAGCAGTTTTGGTGTTTGCAAATAGTTAAATGGAATGCTAAGTCAGACCTTATTTGCATAAAACCAGCACCATTGACAGGGGGTCCAGGAAATAGTTTGGGACCCTGGCCCGGGATGATGTTAAGGGCCCATAATCTTTCCAAGGGGTCGAGAGACTGACAAAACCACTGCGCATTCTTTGGATATATTGCAGATTTCTTAGAAATGTCTAATTGGGGGCTCGAGGATCTCATTGGCACCGGACCCAAATGATCCTCGCAACGACCCTGGAGAAAATATATTCTGCATGATTCGCCAACATGCCGCTAAACAAGAGGATAATATCTGTGCTGGAGTTGCTGCTGTGGTGTCTTTATTTTTCTGGCTCGGAGCAGAAATTTTGGAAGTTCTTGCAAAAGCTGATGGACTTTGTTTCAATAACTCGAATAAAACTATTCAAAAAAAGCTTTGAATTAGCATAATTTATTTGTAAAGATTCAACCAATCCAAGCTCAACTGCGTTGTTGTGTCATAATAGTAGTGTCAAGTTATAAAAGGTCACCACGATTGGGACTTGGGTATAAAGGGAAGAAACAGGCACTATAATCGGGGTATAAGGCTAGGGTATTAATAGAAATGTACTATCAAAAATTGAAACAGGTTGTCATTTTTTGACATCAGTGTGACACGTTAGTTAATACTTTAGAAAATCTATATTTTTGTTAACTGCAAAAAATCTGCAGCAAATGCGATTCATTTTTATTTTTTAGTATCGGTCAAATTTAGCCGACACCGATCGCAATGCTGATACTCCAAAAATGGCGGATGTCACAGATATCGACACTGATATATCGGGACATCTCTACTACGAGGAAGTAATATTTTCCGACCTACACGACATGTAGATCTAACAAATCCCAACACTGATACAGTGCACTGGTTGCAGCAGTTGAAAGGTGTTGCCTGAATTACTGTCTCATAAGCAAGAAGAAGAGCGGGCATTGAAGCGTCATGATATTTCGACAAAATTGTGGTTTTATCGAAAAAGCAAACCTCAGGTTCATCTGGAATCTTAGCAACGGTCGTCGTCGGTTTATCCTTCGCAACCTGCTCATAATATTCATCCATTTGCTCCGAGGTAGTCTTCAGGTATTCGGCAAACTCCTCCCACAAACTCTCAGGTACTTCGAGAAAAAGAGTCAGCCAGTTATGGTGCTATTAAGAGCTAATGCGGAAAAAAAAACGATTACAACTATACAAGTCAAGCTAGCTTTTTTGCTTAAACTAACTACGGGTTGTGGTAGAACAGAATTTAATAAAACGCTTCATCAAGAAAATAGTTGTAACGGCAACGCTAAAATGCATGATCTCAGCAGAAAACGAACTGACCAGTAAGTTAACCAACAGTACTGTGGGAAGGTAACAGGCAACTCACTATTGATAGCAGAGCGGAAGTTTCTCGTCTGTTCAGTGACACGAAGATAAACTCCTCGTTGATTCTGCCCGACGTCAAGAAAGAACTGTAGAACAAAATATATATAATAATCAATTGCTTTGAACAACAACTCAACTTCTTCAAAAACACCATCGTGATCAGGTAAGACAGAAATTATACGATTCCGACTCCGGTTTCAGTGTTGCAAGATTTTTTAAATTTTCATTTTTTTAAAATTTAATTTTACTACAGCTGTGATCGAAAGTGAGACCGCGACATACAAAAACTGACAAGACTAACACATCTATCTTTTGGTACGGTACCGTACATTTTTAGAGCGCAATACAGAAATCAAGATATAATATTTAAAAAAAGGCTGCAATTTTTTTACGGTTTATCGTTTTGTATCAAGCCGGAGTCGACCTTACTTTTTAACGACGCCGGACACGCCGAAATCCCTCCGAATCCAGAACCCTGACTGTGATTAGTGATATGCATCTGCGGTATCATGATCTGCGCCCAATTCAGTTGATACCCCGTCGCCATCATTAAATCGTTTTATCGACAAGATATTTTTACGTTGATTGAAAGTCAAACAAATATGAATCAGAAATGAAACGGCCTTTGACAGTTATGGTCTTTTGGACTTCAGGTGTAATTGCGAAGTAAACACTTGAATCAATTAGGAAAACTGCCGACAAAACTGTAACGTTTGCACCTGCTAAGGTCGTTCGCACAACGCAAACACAGTTGTGGTAAATTAGCAGGATCTGGACGATGTCACTAGTTGTTATGGCAACAAAATAACACGACACAGCATTTTGACAATTAATTTTATCTTAGCTGAAAAATCAGCCTTTCCTGCTTCGTTTCAACGTCAGTAGACGTAAAAAGACCGGATTTTGCTATTCAAGATTCGACAGTGTCGCAATCTGTCCAAAATCATTGCACAATGAACAAATAAATGTAAATTGAATGCAAATTCCAACAGTAAATAAAAACACAAAGGTGTCACTTCTATACACGCCTGTGCGACGTCCAACACACAACAAAGACGGCTTGCTCAGCGTATTTCATTCCACGAACGAAATTAGACAAAACCTGATTTCATTCAACACAATGACAACGCCGACTTTGGCAAAGAGACAAGCGAAAGTAAAAACAAAAGAAAAACTTGCGATTGAAGAACATCATAGCCGACAACATACCTGCTTGGACCGGCGATTACCGATCACATGAGATGAAGGAAGTTCAGGCTGATCGATAGCTTCCTGTCCGTACTCATCGATTAGACCTGTAAGCGCATCCCGGAACTCAACCATGCCTAAGTGAGAAAACAATAATTGTCTTAAGGCTAAGCTATTTGCAAAGTTTTGTTTATCTACGATGATAAAGCAATCGAAAAGCAGTAAATACCATACATTCCCTCACATTGCAAAGAGGAAGTGCCAAGATCAAGCAATATTGATCAACTCTCGGTCAGTGTATTTGAGCGCGCTTCTCAAGAACAGTAGCACTAGGTGGGTGTGGCTTCCAATTGCCCTTAGAGACCAAGTTTGACGGAACCAACTTCACTCAAAATGTTTCTGAATCAAACTCTTTTCACCGATCAAGATGCTACTGGCTATTTCAGCGAATGAAGCAAAATGTTTTCAGTGAAGCATCACTTGATTAAAAAGTCTGGTTGGGTTGGTGTTATGCCAAACAATAATTTACGTCTGGTACCACCAGCGCAAACAGGCCGGGTGTGTTGCGCTTTGATGCAACGCTAAGTGACATGATATCATCGCAGAGATGACGGAATGCGCAAATAACTCAAATTTTCCCAGTAATTGTTTGTTGATCTAGTTTTGCAAGGAGAAATGTAAACAATTATGTTGGCATGTTACGGCAAATGTTGTTTGATGCGCTCACATAACAGGGTTGCTACGGGCGTAGCCTGCAACAACTGACTTCCGAAGAAAACTTTCGATAAAATTGAATGAAACTGTTCAATAAAGCTCACCCCTCTACAATGTTTTGCAAACGTGCTTTTAACGTCCTATGTAAATACGTTCTTATAATGCTCAACCCTGTTGTGTTGTTGTGCCTTGCCTGTCTTTGGTACAAAAAAGCAAACTTTCTCCTAAAACTACAATATAAAAGAAAAGCAGTGCAAAAAATTACTCCTGTTACACCGTTCCAATGGCAACATTGTTGCAAGCTTGATGCTACTAGCTAACTAGCAGGACATAATACCAACCATTCCAGAAACACACGCATCGTTTTGGTTGATGCTCCTTGTACCACAGTTCGATGTCCGTGTGTGATTGTGTAACGGAATGTGTATATCATGCACTACATTTAAAATATATTTAGCAATGTTGTAGCATACTAACTAACTTTCTGTCAAAATCTAACGCTGTTTTTTAAAATAAGTTCTTTTGAGACATATCTAGATGTAGAATTGTTTTCAAAATAATCACGTTCAAAGCTTAATCAAAATCTTAACGTCATATAATGTAGTTTTGATTTTCCAAACTAGCAAGTTCAAAAAAACTTTTTCGACCATGCAAAGTGATTAACAATCTTGTCTAAAATTAGATGAAAGTGATTTGAGCCTATATCACAGAACGAAACTCAAAGATAAAAACTTCAAACTCAGAACATGTTGGCTACAACAGAAAATATAAAAGTGCTTCATTCATTGCTATATTATAGGAAGCTCAAAAATAAGTTCAATTGGGGAAAAGTTTGAAGGAAAATTAAACATAATGGGAAACGAGCGACTAATTTGAAGGCAATAACTTATATAATTATGATACCAAATTACCAATTAACAAAATCTAGATTTTACAAACTTTTTAAGTTCAACCATAGCAGCACAGAACCCGCAGTTAGTCATTACCTTGAGCAGGAAGTGCTATCTGTGGAGGGATCGATGGGCGACCGTCGTAGCTGTACTGGTAGGCTTGCTGTTGCCTACACCAAGCATTGATAACCTTTAATATGTGCTGTACAAAGTCCAATACCTGAGATTTAGGCGAGCTTCACACCGAACATACAAAACTGTCTTCAGCATACAAAAACGTCGCACCAAAACTGCCGCATATTTGTTTCCTTTTACTATGTAGTATGTATGTTCGGTGTGAATCTCGCCTTACTGAACTAGTAGTTCAACTTTTGTCAGCGATAGTCCTAAAGCTTCGAGTAACAAAGATATTTATTGTTAAGCTACTTACTTTGCAGATGTCAGTTGATATTTAAGTTTATACATTAATGGCTGTCTAGAAAGTTAAATTGCAATAAAATATGCATATCAAATTGAAGATATTTATGACCACCTGAAAAAAGTCAATTGAATTGAAAATACAAATTTACATCAATTATGTAACAATCAGCATGTACTGTTTGCTCACTAACATTGCATACAAAGCTGTACAAATAAATTTTCATTAAAACAACCTTTGATTGTCAAAACAGAATACATAGTGTACTTCTGCGCATTTCTGAATGTACACTGTACAGTGTAGTTGTACAGTACATGGAAAACTTTTTTCATGAAACAAAAAATCGCAGTTTAGTACGACTCTTAAAATTCGTCCTTCCTTCATCAACCGCAATATATCAGAAACAATATAAAGAAGTTTATGTCAATTAAAGATTCACAGTCAATTCTATTTAATTAAAAAAAGATTAAGACGCATATTCTACAAAATAGTAATCGAGGATCAGCGATTCTCGGCAATCTATTAAAATCACACGTTATGCAATAAATGGTATTAATACCACAAAAGCTCAAGTGCTCAATGCCAAGCGCAATGCTAAGCAGAGCTAATTTAAGTAATTGAATCACTATTATCAAAGTAACCTTTACAGCCTGTTTCACCCTTTGCGGGATCGTCAAAATGTAGCATATCAACAGAACTATCCACTGTATCCAGTCATCATATGAGGATTTTTACAAACCCAACTGCTGAGTCATTTTTGATTTGAGATATATGCATTGAGAGATGTCTCATCAATGCGAACAAGCTCTGCAATCTGCATCTCGCAACACACTCTGCATCTCACAACAAACTCAACAAACTCTGCATCTCACAACAACATCTCACAACAAACTCTGCATCCACAACAAACTCTGAAGCTCGTGCGCGGCACCAATCAACCCAGATAAGCATGAGAAAAACGTGTAGAACAAAATAACTAAAAAAATTAACACGTGCAGTCATGCAGCTGCTACAAATAATGTCTTTTGTAATACAAATTATTAGTAATACAGCTACAACTTATTAGTCTTCTCAGTTGGAAAAGAATGAAAAACCAGTCCTCTGGTCTGAAATCATGTTTATAAAATTACGTTTTTATTTTGCGACAACAGAGAGCGCTGCACTGCAACCACAGATGCAAACAACAGACAACTGAAGCCAGCAAAGATACACGCAGTTCCATAATATTGGTATATATATGCTGTTAAATGTCTTATAAAGACACAGCCGTGTGCTCCACAAAGAAGTCACTGACGTTCTTTCGAACGTTACGCAGATGTTTTCACCACTCGGTCATGCACGCAGCCACACATCGCAAAATCACCAAGTCCACTCAAGTCATCAAAAATTTACATTTTTATTGGTGTTTATCACTAAGACATAATCTTGTCAACCTTTGAATAGTAGAAGTAAGTTCTCCCAGACGCTAATACTTTTTTCTAATGTATTCATGAACAATTGAACATTAACAAGGATTTAATCTGAATGAGTTACAAAAAATATTGTACGAAGCAAAGCAAAGACAAAATAACACAAGCGAATATGCTAAGCAAAAATCATGACTGAAGGAGGTAGATTCCTAAGCACGATCACATCCACTGGTGTTATTTCTTACACTTAATGATGTTATTGAAGCATCTCAACGATCATTGTTGTATTGACCATTGTTGTGCCCATCACCCTGCAACTTCAACATCAAATCAACATTATGTTGAAGTGAAGTTTGTGTAAAATAGTTGATTTACTAATCGAGCTAACACAATCAAAATTGCACAAACCTGACTCTGAGAAAGCGGCCACGCTGATTTTCCTTCAGGTCAAGAAAGTATCTCTTGTTCTCTCGAGTTATTCTATCAGTCTTCAGTGATGCCCTGTGATCTTCCTACAAAATGAAAATCTTTTAAATATTTACCGTCACTGCCACAGTCTCAAGGGTACCGTAGTAGAAAGCAGAAGCCTTGGAGCTTAAATTGGCAAAGAAAGGTTCGTACAAAGAATATTTAGATGGCCCACTACTCAAGAGTTACCAATAACATCATGTAGGCATTAAGGAGTTTCAAAACTAGGGGAACACATTAAATTATAGCATATATAATGTAGTGAATCTAAAAGCACTGTAAACAAAAACAAGCCTGCAAACACAAACTAACGGATATCTCATTGTGTGTTATCTTACATTTCGCAATTAAAACATATATGAACAATTGCTGAGGTAATGTCAGTAGATAGCATGGCCACAAAAACTAAAAGAATAAGACACTTTATAGACAAAGCTATGAATCTTACGTACCGGTGGTGCATCGGGGTTGCTAGGCCCCAAAGTTGAATAGTGCTCTATAAAGTCGCCTAAGATGTTGCGGAACTCATGAGCAATTGCCATTGAAAGCGTAAGTCTATTCTTGTGTCCACCAGGTGTGACCTGTAGATTACAATGATCAGAAATTTAAAGCTCTACCTGTGGGCAGCGAGTTTAAAATTTTGCAGGCTTTGCAAAATCAAATGTTGCAATGTCATAATGTAATAAGTTATAACCCACATCCACTTAAATTTGTTGAGCGATATAAATGAGATATTGTTCGTAAAAATGACCATTGTGCAATGTGCATGTCAATTAAAACGTGTTTTTTAAACGTCTCGATTACTTCATTACATCCATTTTTTTAAATTTGAATTATGTCCAACATGATAGCAGTTGCATTGCTCTGTAAAGCAAAAAGCTGAGCCGAGCCTGCTGAGGTCATGATAACTTGCTAAGAAATAACAATGTCTTGAACTGAACAAACATCTGTTTTGATGATTTCTTGAACAAACGTTTGATGGCAAAATGTGCAGAAGAAATGATCATAATGTGGAGATTTAATAATAGTTCAGCACTCACAACCAGATTTTCAATCATGTGTGGCACTTCATGGCACAATTACATGCATACTCAGCATCCAATGTTGTGCATGTGTTAGTGTATATATAATTGTTATTTCATGAAGCAACATCAACAGCTCGGCATTAAAGCATTAATTATTAATCGACTAACTCATACAAGCAACATAGCAGCAAAAGTTATATACCTCAGCAATTTTTATAAACCTTCCACGCGCATTCTGTTTCACATCCAAGTAGAAGCGTTTATTTTGAATGAACACCATCTTAGAAGCTAGTTCTTCAGTTTCCATTTGCTGATTCTGATAATACCGCTTTCCTCCTAAAAGTTCGTCAAAACAGCTTAAAAATTTCAGGCAACAAGCCAACAATTTAATAGAAAATGACACTTAAAATAATATAACAAAGATTGTCTATTAACTGCCAGTATTTAAGTACAACGTGGCAAGAATTGAAACAAAATCTCACCTTGTACTTCTCCTTCTCCACTGCTTTCTCTATCCGCCATTGTTCAATATAGCTTTTATATTTTTTTCT
This sequence comes from Aplidium turbinatum, assembly GCF_918807975.1. Lineage (NCBI taxonomy): Eukaryota > Metazoa > Chordata > Ascidiacea > Aplousobranchia > Polyclinidae > Aplidium > Aplidium turbinatum. The sequence continues at coordinate 14,333,280 of NC_137480.1, read as the reverse complement.
CAAAACACAAAAATCATCCCCTGACCTACTACAAAAGATGCTTACTTTCACCACCACACTTGAAGAAAAATATGAAAATAGAATCATGTTTTGAGTTGGTTATTATCAGACACCGAGTACATTGTGATTACAGATGCAAAACAACAAACAACAGAAAGCAACAAATGACACGATTGAATGTTACGTGAGATTTTTTGAGAATGAAAGTCAAAGTCATGATTCATTCATCAAAAACACTCTATAAACCTCTGCAACATGCTTGCAACAAAGGAGGAAGTAATGCGTCAAGAAATACCTCTAAGTATGAATATAAATAAGTTAATTTCTGGTTGGTTGAATATTGATAACATGTCACTTGAAACCAGTGCTTTCAACCAAGAGTATTGTGCATACCAACTTGTTTGAAGGAGCAACACTTAGGAAAAGAAATAGTTTTTAAGCGCTACCCTAATAATATGTTTACAAGTTTGTGTTATCTCTGATCAACTTGGGATGCCATAAATAATTTACAGTGGCTATTTTTCCCACGGTAGTGCTGCCAGATAAGCAATTTTGCTCTAAGTTGAGAAAAAGTGTAAAGCTGTTAAAGATAAAAATTGTGATTTAGAAAGATTTGAAATAATTTTGGAAAAACACTCTCGCAGAATAAGTTAGATAGAACTTTCCATAGGCGTGTGTGTTGTTGCTGGCGGAATGGCCCGTTTCGGCTCGGAATGGGCCGTTTCGGTGAGTCCTATCCCTTAATGGGTGATTTTTTCAAATTTGTTTTTAAATTATTGGGTACCGTAGCCTAATTATCATTGCCGTTTTAGGGTTAGGGGTTTGGAGTTAGGGTTAGGGGTTAGAGGTTAGGAACTCACCGAATTGGACTCACCGAATCGGACTCACCAAATCGGACTCACCGAATAGTAGCAGACCCGTTTCGGCTAGTTCCCTATTCAGCTACAGTTTTGAATTGTCTTTTATTCCACAATATCGTTTCTTTTGCATTCCGACAAAGAAAAATAAATTGAAATTAAATTTAGCGCAAAATGTTTGAACTATTAAATTGAAATGTTTGCTCACATAAAATAGACCGCAGACCCGTTGCTGGTTGGGTCAAAGCATGACATCCCAATTGCAAGGAGGGAAATCCATGCATAACTGTTAAATTAAGACAGTTCCTTTGAGAAATGTTAATCTTTTTTTATTTGTTTTCAGATTTTTCATGTTATTAACAAATAATAAGCATTTTTATACATATTTCAACATTTAACGACAATCATCATCATCATCAACCAATTTTGATTATACAGGCCATGAATTAATCCTCATGTCGAGGGTGTGGCCTGTCTGTCTGTCGAGAACGAAGTCTTCCCCTCCACACCTCGCGATTTATTGGGTTGGCAGAGTCCATGTTCAGGGCTACAAGGTCACGTTTTACAAGTTCCTCCCAAGAAAGTTTTGGTCTACCTTGACCCGCTGTGCTGCGATGTTGACACATCTGACCTGTGAGATCCAGCTTGAGCTGCGCTCAACGTGACCAAGCCATCTCAGTCTGCCTAATTGGAGGACTACACTGATGTCTTTTAATTTGAGCTTTGATAGCAGAGTCTCAAACTGGATGTTGTCTTCAGGTTTGACTAGGCAGGTCCATCTTACCATCGCTCTGTCATTACATTGTAGGCGCTTGACGGTGCTTGCTAAAGTAACCCACGTTTCAGAGCCATAGAGCATGACACTCTTCACATAACTGGAGTAAACTTGTCCTCTGGTTGCAGCAGGAAGTTGCTTGCTTGTGAGGATAGGGAGGAGTTCTCTAAACTTTTTCCAGGCTGACTTGCACCGAGTTATAGCCGCATGCTCACACGGGTCTGCTACTATTCGGTGAGTCCGATTCGGTGAGTCTGATTCGGTGAATTCCTAACCTCTAACCCCTAACCCTAAAACGGCAATGATAATTAGGCAACGGTCCCCGATAATTTAAAAAAAAATTGAAAAAATTCCCTGTTAAGGGATCGGACTCACCGAATCGGACTCACCGAATCAGACTCACCGAATCAGACTCACCGAATCAGACTCACCGAAACGGGCCATTCCGTGCTCACACCCCCCTCCAGAAGACATGGTATCACCAAGGTAGCAAAAGTCAGCTACCACGTCAAGTGTGCCACCTTCAACCTCGCTTATCGGCCTGCCATCTATTGGTCTTGCTGTGCCCTGACAGCGTGGGCATGAGTAGTGTGGGTCCGGTCTGAGTGACCCTTTAATTCCACTACACTTTTTGTGGACCCAGTGGGAGCAATTGGTGCAGAAGATAGTGTTGCTACCAGTTCCACTTAAGCATACCGAGCAAGGGTGCTTTCCTGATCTTCTTAGGGAGTTCTGGTTGATGCCAGAGAACATTATTTTGGTCTTACCCATGTTCACTCTTAGGCCCTTTGCTTCCATTCCCTTTCTCCAGGCGGCGATTCTGTCAACTAGTGACGCCAATGAGGTGTCGATAATGGCAAGGTCATCAGCGTACAATAGCTCCGAAGGGCAGCCTGTGCGCAGTTCGAGTGACAGGGTCTCCAAGAAAATGATGAAGAGCAGTGGGCTCAATACAGAACCCTGATGCACACCTACGCCTACTTTGAAAGTGTTTCAGTGCCCATCATCAACACGCACATAGCTCCTAGCATTCAGGTACATTGATTGTACTATCCGTACTAGCCATTCCTCAACACTCAGCTTTCGCATGGCCCACCGGATCACCTTCCTTGGCACTCGATCAAAGGCTTTTTCTAGGTCTACAAAGGCCATATAGAGAGTCTTGTTTATGGCAAGGTGTTTTTCTTGAAGTTGACGGATGATGATGGCGTCAGTTGTACCTCGACCTGGCATGAAGCCGAATTGCATTTCATCAATCAGCACTTGTTGCCTAATCAATTGTTCTGTCACTCTCTCAAGTATTTTCATGGTCTGGTCAAGCAGCTTCAAGCCTCTGTAATCTATCAAGGGCATCTGTACCCTATCAAGGGCATCCCCTTTACCTTTATAGATGTTGACGATGTAACTTTCTTCAGAGTCTGCTGGTATACGACCCTCGCTAACAATAGCTTCTACAAGATTTCGTATAAGAGAAACTCTAGCTTCGCCTGTTGGCTTCAGCATCTCTGCTATTATTCCTGAAGGACCAGGAGCTTTGCCCATGCGCATCTTACTGATGGCTCTTTCGATCATCTCGGTAGTGATTGGTACACTAGGGCCCTCAACAGATGGTTCATCTGAGAGATTATCCGGGTTCCAGGGGAACTCTACATTGAGAAGTCGTTCATAGTATTGTTTCCAAGCGACCTTCCTTCCTTCCTCGTCAAGAGAGAGTTCACCGGCATCATTTTTGATGGGTTTATCACCACTAACATCTTGATTGTCATGTCGCATTTGCTTAGCCAGCCAGACAATGGTTACAGTAACCTAAACAAAAAATAAACTTTAAAACTTCAAAGAGCGCAAGGATTAAAATTGTCATGAATGAAAGAGAGACATACTCCAACTTACAGTGTGGTCACTTAACGTGCTGCTTTCCCATGAAATCCATTCACAGTCGTGATGCAGCTACTTTTTCAATATCAACTTTTAAAAATCCCCTACCTAATTTCAATCTAAATTGCGCACTAACAGTGCTTAATCAATGAAAATTTCTCTGCTGTATTATTTCTAAACACGATCATGCACAGGTTTAAAATTGTATATTCAGATTCTATTACATTCGAATCAGTAGGAAAAAAGTAATAATGTAGAAGATTCCTGTTTGAACAAAAAACTTTTTTTCTTCAAAAGATCTATACTGAAACCTGTTTAATCCAGTTCATATTGCATGATTTTTTAATCTACAATTTAGTCATCAAGGTTTTCCATACTTTTTCAACACCAAGAGGAAGGTTTCAAAAAATTTCCGACTTTTTCCCGGTCTGGAAAATGGATTTTCAAATTCCCTAGTCTTTTCCAAGTTCTGCGTGGGAACCCTGGACTTTGTCTTGTTTGTGAAAAGAAATTGCAAATGCGAGTGAAGAGAAATAAGTTTCACATACGAACACAAGAGAAAAAAATTTGAATACAAGCATGAGTGGAGAAAAAAACTTTCAAATACCAACAGAGTGGAGAAATGTTAAAGTAGAGAAAGTAGAAGAAAAAGGAGAGAAAAGGCTAAGCCGGCGACCAAACATTGCTTATCGGTGCAGTAGTTTTGGAGACCATGGTAGCGATGACCGCTTCCATCCAGCTTAGAGGCCTGGATGGAAGGGTGGCGTATACAGACTTGTGGTCAATTTAAATACTGTTTTGCCTTGAATTTGTTTACAGTAGTGACGATTTGCATTGAAATCCGTTCACAGTGGTGACAGCTTGTATATCGAGGGCTCAAAACCAAAACTGGTTATGTCCATTTTTAGCAAAAATGAGTTAAGTCTATCAAATTACTTAGTTTACTAGGTACATACGATTTAGTGCCAAAAGTGGTCATGTCCCAAATGTCCCATACCTACCAGTGTATGATTTTATGAACATGAAGTTTTGGTTTAGTCCTTTGTTTCTAATTTGATACAATATTTGAAACTTTCAAATGCGATTTGTGAAAAACAATGATTTTGGACAGAGCCAGTTATGGTTTTGAGCCCTCAATATATTGAAGTGGATATGTCTATGGCGCCGTAGATATAGCCATTCCATGCTCTTTTTTTATGTCTACGGCACTTTCACTGCGCGTGCACGCTGCTGTGCTTGCTAAAACCATGGTGAAACTGTGATGTCACACCAGTTTGATTGACAGTCTAGTCAAAGCAGGTGCACTAGGTTGATAGCTTAGTGAAGTCAGAGTTTTTTTAATTGGTTGTGAGTTATTTATCCAACAGAAAAATAACTAAGGTAGTTTAACAGCTAAGTGGAGGCATATGCAATTTTTGATTGATTGTGTAATTTTGTTCAGCAAAAATGTGTTATTTACCAAATAAGAATAGGCCTAAGTATTAAGTAAGGTACGTTAGTAATAAGTATCTACATTACGAGCTAACTAATGTCATTTTTATTTATTGTCATAAACGCGTCAAAGACGAAAAAAATGGCAAAACCTTCCAAGGTTTAAAACGTGCCTGAATAGTAAATTGTGTAGTACCATAGGCTATTATGTCTGTAGTTAGCACAGCCACAAAACCCAAACAGCAAAAAATAAAACAAAAACAAAGAGAAGCACACATGTAGTAGTAAATAACAACCTAATGAAAAGTGTTGTGTATTTGACATAGGCGCCAACTTTTCAAAAAACCCTGGGGGGCGAGAAAGGTGATGACGTCATAACCATAACGCTATTTTACTGAATTAAAATAGTCTTTGATTAAGCTTAGTGTCTTGTTTATATTGACACCTAGGTTGCAAACTGAATTTATTAGAACCGCTGCTTGAAACGATAAGTTTTACGCATGCAGTACGCCTAGTCGTAAAAATTTTGATATTGATAGCTCATAATTGGAACAGTTGGAAAACAAGCCGATTCATTTCCTTTTCATGCGATTAAATAACAATGATCAAGACAGTTGAAGTTATCGAAATAAAACGCAAAAAAGCATGATCTCAAGCAGAGTGGAAACCTGCTATCAGTTTTATTAACCTTATTTCGCTCGTTTTGCTAATTACTTACCATCAAAGCGTTAAGGGCGAAGTGTTTTCTCTTCTGTTTTTTATCGAATACTGTATATACTCGAGCATAGGTCGAGATGTTCGCAAGTGATTTTCACCTCAAAAAGACAGGTTCAACCCCACGGTTCAACTTACACATTTCAAAGTGAACACATTTTTGCTGCGGCAAGATCATTGCGACGTAGATTACGGAGTGTGAAGTAGCGTCGGCCGAAAGTGAAAATTTTGAATACGTTTATTGTGACATCAATTTTGCATTGTGACATCACTTTGACACATTATTTTGCAACACACAATCCAGTCTCTGAATATTATAAACACTTGCGGTAGGTCACTAGGTCAGCCAGTGCTGAGATCTTAACTACTAAGTAGCTGGTTTGGTAGGTAGACTACATGCATTAGACATTTGAATGTTTGTAGTGATTTTCAAGCAAAACAGAAGTTTTTGTTAGTTGTTCGAGTGTGTTATTGTTCAAAATATATGTAAAAACTTACATACGAATCATTAACTACGGAGATTAGCATAAATTTGATGCAATAAAAACAAAGTCATATTTTTCAATTTTTAGGTCATAAACAAAATGGCCCTAGTAATGACTGTCAGTCTCAATGTGTTCTGTAAACTGCTGGTGCGGCTACGCAGCGTCTAGACTAGAGCATTCGGATTAAAAATATCAGTTGACTTTAAGTGCCCAAGTTAAAATTATGACTTATGCCTCTTGAGAAGTCCCACATAGTTTGTGGTGGATCCTGTCCATTAAAGTTTTATTAGTACTTTCACATACAACATTGTAAATGTAAGTTAATAGCAAGTCTCTATGAGACATTGGATTTTCCGCGCACATACGATTTATATAGTGATTTACTGATTCCCCTAAACACAAATTTTTGGTAAAATAACCCGAAACACGAATTTCAAATAAAACAGGCTAATGTTTGTTTAAACTCAAAAACTAAAATGGCACAGGTTAGAAGATTGCTATCCCTATTTCTGCACTAAAAATTAGACCAAAACCGCTTTTGAGATTTCAGCAAATATTTCAACTAGGTCCAAAACCCTGTCCCTGATCAAATTGAAAACTTTCTGACCATCTGCACTAACTTTGCTGTTAAATCTCTTCTGGTGAACATAGAATTGCCATTGAAACATCAATAAAATCGGAAAATAATACTCTAGCGCCATGTGGCAAATAAAAGTTCAAAACAGCAACCACTAGATGGCAATAGTAAGTTTCACGTTTCGAGCAATTTTACCATTGCGCAAGAGCGATCATGCTTTTGTCATATCCGTTTTGATCTGGTCATGGAAAAGGTAAGGAAGTGTAATGAAGAGTAGCCTTTGCCTAGGATGCAGATATATGCATTAGAGAATGTAGAAACTTATTTAAACATGTATATTATATATAGGCTACAGACTAGTGTGGGGCTGTTCAGAGCCGGAGGCAAATTTACAAATGTCAATCAACCAATGGTTTATTTGTCAGAAACATAGGCCTAGTATGTAGCGGACGCTGCTGTTCAGCATACACGCTCATACATAGCCATCAGTAGGACGGCGACATTCCTGGACAAAGTCGGCAAGGAATGATCGGACACGAAGTCGTCTTTACTGCTTAAAAAGGTTCTACTTCTAGTTTGGAATAGCAAGCTTTACACACGATCATACAACGCAACACGACGGCAGATCTACGTATCGATGAACTATAGTTGGAATTCGGTCAAAATGTCCAAAAAAATATATAGTCAATTCGGCCAAGTGTTGCAAGGTTGGGTTTCGCTGATGAACGTTGAAGAAACGTTTGTCTGTTCTAACTGTTTTCAGATAAAACACGACAACGTTTCTCAGCGAAACTTAATGTTGTAGCAAGTCAGGAAGTGCAAATTTTGGTTTGTATCAGCTACTTGCAAGGAAATATTTTCATCAGAAAAAATGACCGAAATAAATAAAAAATGACCGAATTTTTACAAGTCATTTCGGACAAATGACCGAAAAATTTCAGCAAAAAAAAACAAAAAACAGATTGCGCGTGCTATGTTGGTGGCTGCAGCGTTTTCATTAGCATCGATGGTGACCGGAAGTTTTTGCAACATACTCCATCGATACTGATGTTTGAAATTCTTGATGATACCTTGGTCTGAAAAGATGGACAGAAGAAGTTGTGTTTGCTGTAAATAAAACACAACTTCTACTTGCTTAAGGTGATGGTTGTTCAAGAGCTTTTCCCGTGCCTTCCATATCCGTGAAATTTGTGCCTGTGCAACATCAACTTTTGCTGCAACAACTCTCTGCGGCGTTTTCCTCTCTAACTCTTTATATTACTCTTTCAGCTAAAGCCAGATCATTTCGTTTTACAGATTTGCTTGACATGTTGACTTAACAAAGCAGATCACCAAATGATTTTTCAAAAGTTGTTTGGATTTCTCATTGCAATATTCGTTGCAATATTCATTGCAGATTTCTCATTGCATTGCAATCAAAAGGTCGCCAGTTCGACACCGCTCAAGAGCATGCGGCTGTGTCTGTGGCAACACATTTAAAGGCATGCCTGAAGGTGGACACGAAGATTGGCTTCCTTGCCTTCCGGTCCACTTAATCTAAATCTTCAACCACCGGGTGTAAGCCTGGATACGACAAACATTGCAATATTTTACATAGATTCAACGTCTTTGTTTGCAGTACAATGTTTAGCACATAAGATTATGGTCTGGGATTACAGACACTTGTTTTTGTTTTGATCGCATGCGTCTGTCCCACCTTTACTTCATTTAGCCCATTGCGGACAATCATTCGATTGGTGACCTATATATATATGTAGGCCACGACATTCTGGAGAAGCGTGCACACAAATTCATAATGTGTCAAGATGATGTCACAATGCAAATTAACATCAAACAGCAAGCGCTATTACTAGACTACAAAAAATAATGAAAATGTTGCTTCCAATGCTTCGTGAAACTCAGCGTGAGAACTCTCATTGCCTCCCTTCCACAAATCAACCATTGTATTTTAAAGTAAAAATTAAAAGTCATATTTTATACTGACAAGCTTTGATAACGGTTAGGGAACGTTCATAACTGACTTAAACCACTCTTTGGCCATTCGTTTGTCTCTTTTCTGAGAGGTTTCTCTTAAGCTTCAGGATAAACCCTGACGCCGCAAATTGCAAAATAATGTGTCAAGATGATGTCACAATGCAAATTAACATCAAACAGCAAGCGCTATTACTAGACTACCGGTACAAAAATTAATGAAAATGTTGCTTCTAATGCTTCGTGAAACTCAGCGTGAGAACTCTCATTGCCTCCCTTCCACAAATCAATCATTGTATTTTAAAGTAAAAATTAAAAGTCATATTTTTTCAAACGGCTAAACTTTCGCTTTCGTCTCCCACTTGGTCCGTCGCCTACTTGACTCGTCGCCCACTTGTCTTGTCGCCCACCTGGTCTCGCCCAAGTGGATATCGCCCACTTTGTCTCACCCAGTTGTCGTGTACCGCTCCGATAAACCCTGATCCTTTTCAAATACTTGCAGAAACTGCGATCAGGCGACTTCGGCAAACTCTTAGGATCATTCCGGAAATTTTAAAATGTTTGTGGAAACTGCGGAAAAACGGAAACTGCGATCAGCGACTTCAACTTTGTTCTATTTTTTTCTTTCGATCTTTTTAGTTTGTTTGCGGAAACACCCTAATCCTAAACCCTTTTAAAATGTTTGCGGAAACTCCGATCAACCCTAACCCTTTTAAAATGTTTGTGGAAACTGCAATCAGTTACTTCGGCAAACTCTTAGGATCATTACCGGAAATTTTAAAATGTTTGCGGAGACTGCGAAAAAACGGAAACTGCGATTAGCGATGTTCTATTTTTTTCTCTCGACCTTTTCAGTTTGTTTGTCTGCGGATACCGATACTCCGATACCCTAATCCTTTTAAAATGTACTGCTATTTTGCATTCATCAAATGTTGGCATTTGCACAACAACCTAACCTCTTAGTGTAATTTATTAAGTAAAAAATCGATTTCGCTATAGTAATAGCATCTTCAGCTTATTGAAAATGTTTGCGGAAACTGCGATCAGCGAATTCGGCTTTTTTAAATTTTTTCTCTCGATCTTTTCAAGGTACGAACTGACGGTACGAATTGTTCATGGTATGAATTAGGTTGCACCCACAAAAAAGCATGCGATGTTGAAAAGGGATGCCACCTAGTTCATACCCTGAAAAGATCGAAAGAAATTTAAAAAAGCGGAAGTCGCTGATCGCAGTTTCCACAAACATTTAAAAATTTCCCCTCTGAAAAGATCGAGAGAAAGATAGCACAAAACCGAAGTCATTGATCGCAGTTTCCGCTAACCCTCACCCTAACGCTAACCCTCGCTGATCACAGTTTCCGCAAACATTTTTCTGCACTTTTCGCTAACCCTAACCTTAGACTAATCTATGCTCTAACTCTAACCCTCGCTGATCGCAGTTTTCGCAAACAATTTTCCGTAGTTTCCGCTAACCCTTACCTTAGAGTAATCTATGCCCTAACCCTCGCTGATCGCAGTTTCCACAAGCATTTTTCCGCTAACCTTTACCCTAACTCTAACCATGGAGTAATCTATGCTCTAAGAGTCTAACCCTAACCCTCGCTGATCGCAGTTTCCGCATACATTTTTCCGCAGTTTCCGCTTACCCTAACTCTAACCATCGGGTAATCTATGCTCTCTAACCCTAACCCTCGCTGATCGCAGTTTCCGCAAATATTTTTCGGCAGTTTCCGCTAAACCTAACGCTCGAGTTGTTTGCGGAAACTCCGATCAGCGACTTCGGCTTTGTGCTATTAAACTGCGATTAGCGACTTCGGCTTTTTTTAATTTTTTTTCTCTATCTTTTCAGGACCGTACGAACTGAGGGTACAAACTGTTCAGTGTTCAGGGTACGAACTGTTCAGGGTACGAAGTTACGAACTAGGTTGCACCCGTTGAAAAGCACCATATATTGTGAATATATATACCTCTTTGACAATTTTTTCATGTTTAGGCTACTCAAGTAGCCGGGTCTGCTACTATTCGGTGAGTCCGATTCGGTGAGTCTGATTCGGTGAGTTCCTAACCTCTAACCCTAACCCTAAAACGGCAATGATAATTAGGCCACGGTACCCGATAATTAAAAAAAAAATTGAAAAAATCCCCCGTTAAGGGATCGGACTCACCGAATCGGACTCACCGAATCGGGCCATTCCGCAAGTAGCCTAAGACGTTTGACCTCAATATGCGCTCAAATGTGTTATATATACATGCAAGCTTCTAATCTTTTCGTGAAACATAAAGTCATACATTATAAATGTATGAAGGTCCAAAATAAAACAAAAAATTGCAGAATCAAAACCCTAAAATCATAGATTGATGAGGGCATAGGCGTCGAAATAGGGTTGGCGACGCCCACCCTGCCGTAAAACGAGGGTGGGCAAAATATGTTTCGCCCACCCTGTTTTCATGCCACTATGAAGTGTTCGTTACAATTATTTCCGTTTTTCTTAAACGCTGGACTATCCAACCAACTGCAGCACAACTTCTTGTTTTACGCTATGTCTCTCGCTAGGTATCCGACAGAACAAAGCAATTCCGTAACAACGCTGCGTGGAAAAACGGCGGTACGCACTGCATTGTTGTTGCTACGGCAACTGCCACAGCTGGCAATTCCTGGTGAGAGAAAGCCACGTTTGATCTTTTCTCCAAATTTGCATCGGCAATTTGATCTTTTCTCCGAATGGTCTCACTTTCGTTACGTCACATTCAAACTTCAGTTCCCGGTCAGCGTAAGGGAATGTGAATATGACATCATAATTAATGAACATGACAATAAAATAACCGATACATACTAAAGACGTACTAAAAACAATCGCTTTTACAAATGCGGCAAATCCGAAGGCGCCACTTTAAAGATAACAGGTCACGAGTCACGCGCTTTTTAGGTCGCAAAGGAAAACATAAAAGAAGTTTGTTTAGTTTAGCAGCGCTCATAAGATCGCAAGATGCAAGAAAGAAAACATCCAACCTATTAAAGCTTAATTGCTGCAGCGACGCTAAACGCAGTCTTTGTGAGAAAGATTAACAACACTTTTCGAAATTAGCGTCGGCAATTGCCGAGGTGATTGTAAGGACAACAAGATTACAAGAAAAAACTAATTTTCTTAGACTACACCAGACTAGAATGTTGATTCAATCTTACTATTGCTGGATGTTTTATTTGGGTTACTTCCTACTTCGCCGGCGCTTAGACACGTGCCCAGCTGGAAGAATCTTTTATAAAAATATCACCCTATAATTCAGGCCTCGAAACTGAAGGCGGCCATCGCCGCGATTAACCTACAAAAACCGACATTTTGTCCGCCGGGTCTCGCCCTTCCGTCGGCCGCATTTGTCCGCCATGAAGTTCCGAGAAAATTTTACACAAGCGGCCTTGTAAATAAAGTAGTAGTACTTTGCCACTTATAATCACAAAGGACTAGAAAAGAGTTAAAGCACTCGATAAATAATACACCCTGTCTATGCTTGAATTGTTAACATTATTGAGTGATCAAGCAGCTGATGTCTGACGATAAGCTGGATGCAAGTGACACCACAATACACTTTATTAATGCGATATATTCAGTTTTCGAAATTGGGCGTCGGCAAATGGCGCATTAGCGTCGGCAATGAAAATGCCGAGGCCACACGAGCGCTTGTAACGTTAGGGTTAAACATTCCTCCCAGTCGTTATGGCACAGCATAGATTTATTCCCTAGTCAACACCCTGATGGATCTTTATGAAAAAGAAAGAGGCCCGTGGAGTGGTATCAAAGCCCGAAAGCCGCAAAACGTGGACGCTTCATTGCGAACGGCAAAATGTAGATTAACAGCCAAGCTATGAGCCTCTTGATGTGTCTGATTCCAGTGATGACGCGACTACCTCGTGCTCCGATACAGCATCTGATGACTCCGATTCTGACAGCTAGTTCTTTATCAAACAGACTTTGTGTTGTTCGCAGTATCCCAATTGTGCCGAAATTATGTTAGTGTATACGTAAATCGAGGTAATCTTCTCGCAGGGAGCTATTAATTTGTTACCTGTATCTGGTTGAGCAATTGACGTTATTTTATGATAATTCAACGTTGCTAGATGTCGAATCACAACAAATCAAACAGTGCGGTCGTGATAGACTACTCTAGTATATTTTTCGCTTCTCGTTTTACATGTTTTAGTACAATCTTTTCCTAATAAATATACACAGTAATTGCCGAAGCAATTTCAAATTTTGCCGATTGGCCTCGGCAACGTTATTGCCGAAGTAAAAATATGCTAATTTCGAAGACTGAACCATTGCGAATTTGCAAACATACACATTCAATGAAATCTGTTTGAAAACTCTTGCCCACCCAGAATTCCTCTCTTCTAAGAAAAAATCGACGCCTATGGATGAGGGTGCAACCTAGTTCGTACCTTGAACTATTCGTACAGTCAGTTCGTACCCTGAAAAGATAGAGAAAAAAAATTTAAAAAAGTCGAAGTCGCTGACCGCAGTTTAATAGCACAAAGCCGAAGTCGCTGATCGGAGTTTTCCCAAACAATCTGAAACAAACTCGAGGGTTAGGATTAGCGGAAACTGCGGTTAGCGGAAACTGCAAAACTGGGGAAAAATGTTTGCGGAAACTGCAATCAGCGAGGGTTAGAGCATAGATTACTCTATGGTTAGAGTTAGGGTAAGCGGAAACTGCAGAAAAATGTTTGCGGAAACTGCGGTCAGCGAGGGTTAGGTTTAGAGCATAGATTACTCTATGGTTAGGATAAAGGTTAGCGGAAACTGCGGAAAAATATTTGCGGAAATTGCGGAACAATGTTTGCGGAAACTGCGATCAGCGAGGGTTAGGGTTAGAGCATAAATTACTCTATAGTTAGAATAAGGGTAAGGGTTAACGGAAACTGCGGAAAGAAATTTGCAAAAACTGCGATCAGCGAGGGTTAGGGTTAGAGCATAGATTACTCTATGGTTAGAGTTAGCGGAAATTGCGGAAAAATGTTTGCGGAAACTGCGATCAGCGGATTTCGGTTTTGAGCTATTTTTTCTCTCGATCTTTTCAGGGGGAAAATTTTAAAATGATTCCGGAAACTGCAATCAGCAACTTCAGCTTTTTTTAATTTTTTTTCTCGATCTTTTCAAGGTACGAACTGACGGTCCGAACTGACAATCCGAACTGTTCATGGTACGAGCTAGGTTGCATCCCATTGATGAAGCCATTTCTTTTAAAATAAGTGTTGTTACCTTAGTCTACTTTTTACATCTATTGAACTTATACAATATTAGAAAAAATGTGTCATTTCCCTAAATTAAACTATTAAAGTACCGGTACACCAAAATAATTTAGCTGGCGAATCAGAGTTAGTTGTGTGATAAAAATCATGTGCAACAACCACCATCATGTGCATGTACACCAAGGATCAGTTTTGTCACCTCTGATATTTGCTATTGTGGTTGACGTTGTAACTGAAGGAGTGAGGGAGGGCTTATTGAGTGAAATTTTGTATGCAGACGACCTGGTCTTGACAAGTAATAGTATGGAGGGACTGGAGAGAAAGTTTGAGAAATGGAAAGAAGCATTTGAAACCAAGGGTATGAAGGTGAATCTTGAAAAAACAAAAGTGATGGTGAGTGGAGCAGAAGGAACAGTTGTTGAGTGCAAAGTAGATCCCTGTGGAATATGTGGCAAGAGAGTGATGAGAAATTCAATGCAATGCAAGGAATGTGGAAAGTGGGTACATGCAAGATGTGCTAATGTCAAGAGAGCCGCAACAAGATTGGCGAAGTGTTTTGTTTGTGGGAAATGCAGTAAAGGAAGGAATGAAGTGGAAGGCCATGATGATGAGTTCTGCCATGGCATCGAAACAGTGACAGACTTCTGTTATCTGGGTGATCGGATAAATGGAAGTGGTGGATGTGAAGCAGCGGTGACAACAAGGGCAAGATTGGGCTGGGCAAAGTTCAGGGAATGTGGGGAAATGTTGTATGGCAGAAAATTCTCACTAAGGATGAAAGGGAAAGTATATCGGAGCTGTGTGCGGCCTGCAATGCTATATGGTAGCGAGACATGGATATTGAGAGAGAGTGAACTGGCAATCCTGAGAAGAACGGAAAGGTCAATGGTGAGAGCAATGTGTGGGGTGAAAACGAGAAGGGAAAAAAGGACTGAAGAATTGTTGGATATGCTAGAGATGAGAGAGACCATAGACCAACTGGCAAGGGCAAATGGAGTAAGATGGTATGGACATGTGATAAGGAGGGAGGAAGGAAGTTTTCTTAGAAAGGCACTAGATCTAAAGGTGGATGGGAAGAGGAAACGCGGTCGTCCAAGAAGAACGTGGAAACAACAAGTGAAGGATGAATTTAAAAAAGTCGGACTGAAGGAGGAAGATGCAAGGGACAGGGTGAAATGGAGAAAAGGGATTAAAACAATTGCTGCGCGGAAACAATCGGCCACCCCCACTAGTGGGGAACAAACCGACGATGGATTATGATGATGATGATGATGAAGCTGAAAGGCAAAAAAGGAACTATCATCGATTGAGACGTTTCAAATATAAATCAGGTTTTTAAAAAATAAAAAGCACTTTCAGGCTACATGGTGAATTGACATCCTTTGGAATCTCAATCACAGACACAATTGCACGAACAACCAAAGCTTGTGCAAAAAACTTTGACTTGAAGTTAAGAGGTAATGTAGGCAGCTTTTCTTCATCTTTCAATGTCAAAAAAGTGAAAAAAATGGACTTGCTCAAATGAACAGGTGAATATAGCCTCAAAGGCAATATTTACAACATATAGTAAAATAGCCATTACAGAACAAAAAAACTAACACATGTAACAATTCATCAGTGATGTACGCACATACAAAAAATATTGACGCCGTCAGCGTTAACGCAAACGTTCGAAAAACCATACGCTGTATGCGTCATCGCAACTTGTAAAAAAAGTTGGCGGCGTCAGCGTTAGCGCATACACTAGGGTAAACTCATTTTGTTTGCTAGGTGCCAAACATTCACACGGTATAAACCACTCGAAACAAACAAGTTTTATTTTGAATTTCCACGAAGAAACACAAGCATCTGAAAGTGTTCATCTGACATTTTGCTGTGTTTTGGTTCCAATATGTCTTTGCCCATTGAAAACATTCTTTCAACTGCAGTGCTAGAAGGTATTGACGTGTTGTAGTAAAAAAAATACATTAAAAAGTATGCGTTGAGTTGATGCTATGCGCTAAAAAACCGCAAAAACTTTACGGTGTAGCCTCAAGCGCAAACTACAGTAGAATTCGCCTATAGTGACTTTGGCTATATACGGTATAGTGATACCTGTTGCAAAGTCCTGTTTGCAATGCAAACCATATGTTTTGCATAGAAATGACTTCGCCTATAGTGACTTCATGTATAAGAACACTTTGCTTACAGAGTTACAGTGACACCACATTTCTGTCCCTTGGGCTCAAAAATTTCCGTGTAAGGACACTTTACGATGTATTTCCAGTTTAAGTTGGAATCATATTTTGTCCTTATCAGCATTCGCCAGTTCCCAGCCAGCAAATCCATCTTTTTACATTGATTTAACGTATGCAAAGGTTGAACCATAAAGGATTGATTTGCTGACTGGGTTTGAATTAAACCAACATGGGATGCGCATGCGAAGATACTGCACAAGTGAAGTTATCAACGACGTCATCATTCGTCTATAGTGACACTTTTTCCGTGGTCCCTTCAGGTGTCACTATAGGTGAATTCTACTGTATCCAAAAAAATGTGGCCGCAAGCGTCAGCGTAAACAAAAAGTCTACGCTGCAAGTATGCAGCGTCGAATTTGCGGCGTATAGGCTACGTACATTTCTGCAATTCATAATATGTTTTCAACAAAACTCTGTCCTCATCAGAAAAAAAATTCATGCAACAAGAAAATTGTTTTAAAATACAAAAAATAGCCAACATCTACGTCTTTTTCAGGTGTGTTACCGGTACATTATTGTTTTCTTGATGAGAGTACCCACACCACAGGTCAACACACTGAAACTAGGCTATGGTTACCATATATGGTAAATATAGCTTATGCTACTAACCAAATGTACTAGCGAATTACTCAATACACATTACACATATCAGTTACCGGTAGTGCTGCATTTTATAGCTTATCGCCTGGTCGTCAACGGCTGCTCTGACTCTATCCTGGAGTACTTTCTGTCCTACCACTACCATGTGTAATTTTACCCTAGGGCCTAGGGAATTAGGAATTGTTGAATGTTTAATGACTTCCATTAATTTGCAGTTCCGTTCTTCGAGCTTGAAAACAAAGTTGCCAGATATTGTTTCATGATTTTTTTCACGCCGCTTCATGAATATCACAGATTGTCCTGCTTTGGTATCATAAAGTCATAACGTCCGCGTTTCGTCGCTTCTACCTTTTACTAGACCTCTGCTACGTTTATCATTGGCTGTATTGTTTTTTCATTGTGATGGTCAGAAACAAAAACAAACTGCACTGAACACAATCACATTTTTAGTTTTGTCAACGCTTTTCTTTTTCTGTTGCAAATATTCTGACAATGTCTTTTTTTTTAACTGCAGTGGAGTTCGCAGCAAAAAATAGTTTTCAACTTGTTCCGATAGTGTTTTGTTGCCAAGATTAAAGAATAGAGTCTGATTAAATTGGGGGTAACAACTGAAATGTTTGTGTATTTTTATTGTGAAAAATAGTTATATGGCGCAATGTGTTTTCAAAAATTCACTACACTTGATTAAATGCAATAAAAATAATTTGCAATTGAATTTGGGTAATGATTTCTATAGTACGCGTTCCGCTTCGTTGACTGCAAAGGCCATTTGCTTATTGCCAGTATTTTACTATTTTATTTTCATCGATTGATTTGATTTTTGATTTGAATTTTTTTTATCCTCTGACTGGGAAAGCTTCTTGCAGAGCTTAAACCTGGCAGTTTCGCATACTTGTAGAGGCTTTGAATCACTGACGCAGGCCCGGTCACCAAGATTGACAGTGAAGTTTCCGATTGTTGAATTCTTGTTAGGCTACCGGGGAACTATTCCATCCATTAGATGCCGCTGAATGGAGAGCAGTCCTTAACGTGCGTTGCTCAAGCGCACACCCCGAGAGTCGAACCAGCGCCGCTTGATTTTGAAGCTTCTTCGTTCCAGAAGTGACGCGCTAACTAATTGAGCTATCGGATTGATTGATTGAAACTTTGTCCTGGACTGGCTTTTTTGAGAGTTTAATCTTGACAGTTTCGCATACTTATGGAGGTTTTGAACCAGGCAAGTCCGCTCACGGAGATTGGCAGAGTGAAGTTTACAATCGTTGAACTGTTTTTACCAGGGAATTACTTAGCCTATTCTATCTATTACGTTACTTACGGTACTGTAGAGTAGATGCTGCTAAATGGAAAGCAGCCTCCACTCAATGTGCGTTGTTCAAGCGCAATGCGCGTTGTTCAAGCGCAATGCGTGTTGTTCAAGCGCATTGTTCAAGCGCAATGCGCACACCCCGAGAGTCGAACCAGCGCTGCTTGATCTTGAAGCTTTTTCGGTCATGCGCTAACCAACCAAGCTATCAGAGCTATTTTGCTAGAATCAGCCACGATAGCATCAATAAAAGTTGTTCATGTACGCCTACAGTATTAGGATATAGGGTTACCATTGCCATTTTTGGTACCGTAGTCCGTATTACAGTACCATACCAGTAGTTCGGTAGGCTATTGAATTGGAGCAAAATCTGAGACATGGCTTGGATCAGTTTACATGAAATGACCCTTTAGTCTTTATAAAGTATGGCAGGCCTCGAAATTCGTTTTTGTTGGCGGCGGACAAACGTGTCCGGTCTGAGCAGCTATCTCGGTGCGCAAATTAAGTCTCACGGCGGACACACCAGTTTTAGTATCAACTGCATGTTTAATCACTTTATCTTGATAATTCTTCGCCATTCGAAAACTATAGCTACGGTTTAGAAGGCTTTTTAAAATTTCAGCGAAGTCACTTTGAAAGGCTTTCATCAGACCAACGACGTGCGCTTGAAGAGTTAAAGCGCCGTGTAGATGCTTAATACGCCGCATAACTGAGTAACTTCCACCGAACGAGGTCGTGTGGCTTCTTGCGTCACAATGCTCTGAGTCGGAAAACTTCTACAAGAACGCCACTATTTTCTGCTGTGCAAAGTTTCATGAGGCTTTTTTCATTAGGTTTATTTTTGCATGTTTTGTGAGCAAAAGTGAATTTTTCCTGGCCGTTTTCTTTCTTACTGCAATACCAAAACTTCAACAAATTTTGCTGCATCCTGCTGTAATATAGCCTACTTGTATAATCTAATTTTGTAACCAACCTTGCCTTATCAACATTACTCGGAGATCAAAGCCAGACATTGTGACGTAAGACTTTAACTACGTTGCGCGTGATTAGTGTAGAAGTACCGGTATTTCCATCGATTCTTAGCAAAGAATTCGCCTTTTTTACGCTGATTTAATGTCATCAATCGTTGAAGCAACGTAAAAATCGAAAGTTTTCCTCCTTGAATGGAAGCTTAGGGATACAGTATTCACATTTTCTAGATGCGCGTAAATTATATTCTCGTAAAAATTGTTCGTGCTATGCAATGACGATTTGTATCGGCAGTGTTATTTGCTTCTGTGTTAGGCTTCTGTGTATCGACTTCTGTGTTACGGTATTTCTCGGCGGACAATTATGACCAATCTAGATGGTACTTCCCGCAGACATCACATGTTGTTACGGCGGACATGTCCGCCGTGTCTGCCTGGAATTTCAAGGCCTGGTATGGTAATGAGTATAGATGTACCGATATATCGGTATCGGTGATATCGGCCATTTTTTGAGTATCGGTATCGGCATCGGTATCGGCAAAATTTGGCCGATACTAAACATGTGAAAAAAGATGTTTACTGCGGATTTTCTGCAGAAGCAAAGATATAGATTTTTCAAAGTAGTAACTAACGTCACATTGATGTAGAAAAATAACAACCTGTTCAAATTTTTGATACCTCACACTCCTATGACTTAATGCGCGCACCTTTTGGCATTATTTGCTTAGTGATTCTTTCATTCAAACAAAACGTTTTGTTTCAGCAGTTTTGCGTTGTTCGATTCTTAAGTTGTGAAGGAGACTCAATTTCTCCAATATTTATCATTTGTGTTTCTTTTTTAGCTCTAGGATAAAATCAGGCCAAGACTACCCAGGTAGCAAAAATGTATGATTTTGCATCGTTTTTACGTTGCTAAATGTTTAAAAACCCCATGCAACTTGGTTGTTTTTAGTAAGCTGGTTCTATCAGTTTGTGATTTAATTTCCACCTTTCGTTGTAATAAACTCACCAAGCTTAAACAATGTCATGGCAGAATAAGTAGGCTCAAAATGAAAGCAATGGTGAGAATGAGCAACTCACTAATCTAATCAATAAATGGTCTTGTGGCCTAAGATGACAACCTCATTGTGAACAAAGGAGCGTTCTTCTCGGCTATCAGCACAAGGTTGAGCACTCACTAGTACAGCGAGCTGTTGCGATTCGCTAACCATAACGGTGTGGCTTGACGCTAGCCATTTAGACCATCCAATCAACTATATGTTTCTCGGCAGCCGTTTTGTAGCAAGAATTGACATTGACAAGAAATGGCTAGTGTGGAAGCTACACCGTTGTGGTTAGCGAATCGCAACTGCTCACTGTACTAGTGAGTGCTCATTGCTCAACCTTGTGCTGATAGCCGGGAAGAACACTCCTTTCTTCACAATGAGGTTGTCATCTTAGGGGCAACAAGACCATTTATGGATTAGTTTAGTGAGGATTCGTAATCCCATTGCTTTCATTTTGAGCCTACTTATTCTGCCATGACATTGTTTGAGCTTGGTAATGGTGAGTTTATTACAACGAAAGGTGGAAATTAAATCACAAACTGATAGAACCAGCTTACTAAAAACAACCAAGTTACACAGGTTTTTTAAACGTTTAGCAACGTAAAAACGATGCAAAATTATACATTTTTGCTACCTGGGTAGTCTTGGCCTGCCAAAAGCTTTTCAACCAAATGACAAGCGCCCTTAGGTTGCACATTACTTGTCGAATAGTTTTTGTACGACTACACAAATCACTTGGTTTACATTTTACATCTTAACTTATTATCAATTATTCTAGCCTATTTGGAGAGTTTGCCCAAACCCTTTATTATTTTTTCAGAAACTCCAATTATTATGTAATGTTTCTTCCCTTATACCCAGTCCTCAATTACCCCAGTCCTCAATTACGGTGGTCTATCATTACTAAAACCTACTATTATGACACAACGATGTAGCTGAGATTGGATTCTTGAATCTTTAATAAATTATGCCAATTCAAAGCTTTTTTTAATAGTTTTATGCAAATAAGGTAAAACTTAGCATTTGATATACGGTAATTGCTTGCAAATACCAAAATTGCTTCTTTTTGTAACACCAAAGTATCGGCCAAAATATCGGTATCAGTATCGGTATCGGCCTAAAAAAGTGATATCTGTATCGGGATCGGTATCGGCCAAAATATTGGTATCGGTACATCTCTAGTAATGAGCCATCCGAGCATAACCCCTTGTCGCTAAAATCTCAGTATTTTTACAGGATTTTTATAGTTTTTTTCCATAGCTGTGCAGTAGTGTGCAGTGTGCACTTGGTATTTTTTCAATCTATTCTAATTGCAGGTTTAATTTACAAGGATGAATAGAAAAGTTTGATTGCTTTTTATTATGTTAAGCTTTCCTTTTCGTTGGATGGTTCAATGTCATCGATCCTTTCATATATCTCCTTTGTATTGCAAGGTAATTTTCACAGTTATCTTGAAGTGCTCTGTGAGAATTGCAAGTGTGCTGCGAAAGTCTGGTGATTTCTGAATGCTGCAGTCATTGCGCAAAACTGTGAAGTGTCAGATTAGTTTAGAGAGAAGTATTTGCTTTTGTGTTATGGCAGATTGACATCTAACTGCATAAATCGTTTGAGCATCAGACCACTCTGCACTGATGTCAAGCCTTGAATCAAGACTATTGTGCACAAAGCCACCACATCTTTTATTTTACAGTAAAAGCAAATATTTTACTGTTATACATTGATCAGAATAAATATAGCTTACGTAGTAAAAAAATCTGCTTCGTTAATTCCAAATTTTTTTGATGTGATATAGTCCAAAAAAGTTTGAAAAGCACTGGTCTAGGATTCTAAGTAGCCTATTGTAATAGTGTTAACAATAGATATTGTTTATTGATAGATCTAATCGAATGCCCTTTGTGTAAACAAATTTATTGATAATTTAAATGTGTGCTAATTGATTTGTTAGATATTTTTTGCTAAAACTGTGACTGTCAATGGCAAAGAAGGGGAGCAGCTGATTCAAAGACTAATATATATATATGTTCATTCGGTGCTTCCTGTTGTATCGCATCTGTGATCGCAGTGTATATACTGTACATATGTTATCGCAATGGGCGCAAAATAAAACATGATTATTATTATTAATCTTCCTGATTGCTTACCACAAACTGCTTCTTGAATGTTTTTCCAATTGAATGTTGCACGTATGGCTTTGTACATTGTAATGTGGGAGGGCAAGGGAAACTTGGTTTAATAATGGCGGTTGGGTCTGTAGAACAGACTTTCTACATGGATATCAGCGCAAGGCTGAGCAGTTAGCACTCATTAACATGTGGCGTTAGAGTTAACAATTAAGGCAGGCAATCATTTCTTAAATGATGTTGATTGACGCAATGTTTTTTTTGTGCAGTGCTGAGGATTGATGCAACCTGGTGGCCAAAAAGCTGTTTATCAGTTACCATTAAAATACATGGCATGACTTGTGTTGGTAGATTAGGAGGAGTACAGTTTAGCCAAATAGTTTTAACGTACCTTTCCCTGTGTGGTTTTGCTCTCTCAAAACCAAATACCTTGAATCAATTCTCTTATGTCAAATATCGATGATTAGGCGACAAAAAGTTTTTATTCCAGACAGTTGTGATAATGCACTTTACTTTAATGACTTGATAATGGTAACTTCTCACATGCCGCTTGGAAAGCTGTAGGGTAGTATAGTACATGTTTCACCGTAGGTTAAAAAGCATTATTAAATGAAGCAAATCTTATTGTTGATTAGATTGCATCTGCTCTCTGAAAATTTTAAAGGATGTTAGGGACATATTTTCTTTGATTTTGCGATTTGCTTTTCATTTTATATTTACACATCAATATGTTGCAGGCAAAAGCTGGTCGTTATAAAGTGAGCAAATTTAATAACAAGCCTCTCACTTATGATCAAGCATTCAAACCTCACAACATAGCAGTGACAAAGGGATGGCTAACAATGCATACAGGTAACTGCACATGAAATTTAAAAAAACTTCTAAAGATATCTTACCGTATATCTACCACTTTCTATTTGTGGTCGTTAAAATGTCAAAAACATGATTGATTTGAGAAGCATACCGTACTATCACCAAAGTTGTGGTGTCGGACAGAGCACTTTCCCGAACAATTATTTCAATGATGCCGCTTTGAAAGTTACACCTGTTTTTTTTCACTCTTTACAGCTGGAAAGTAGATCTGAAATATTTACTTGTATGTATGCTCGTTTTCACCTGGCATCACTGCTTTGTCTTTTTGATATTCTGAGTGCAGTTTCAATTGTTATTGTAGGAAATTTACGCGATGAAAAAGATTCACATGCCAGAACATATGAGGAACAGTTTATCAGAAGGTTTATGGAAGGAACGTTCCATCGTATGCTGCCAACGCATTTAGGTGAGAAGCCTTTTGACTCTTGTCTGGAATTTTTCAGCAGGATTTTCAAAACAACAGAAAATTGCCGTTTTTTTAATAACATTTGACTATTGGTTCTATGTGAAGGAGCTAAAAATGCTATACTTTTTGCGAAATCGATTTTTGTAAATTATGCAAGAAGATTGCATAGTTGCACAAATAAAGCACAGAGATCAAGTTACTTTTCTCAAAACGAAAATTTATTTTGAAAAATTATTAGTGATGCACTGGTGGCAAAATTTTCGCCGTAGGCCAGTTGTTCCTGCTAGAGAATTGCAACTCCGGTCGGAGCTACTGGCCTTGGTAATATCAAGGTACTTCATATAATTAATGTCGGAATGGCCGATTTCAGAGAATCCGATTCGGATACGCTGATTCGGAGACAGCCTTTTTCGGAGAAAACCGATTTGGTGATTTATTGAAAATCAATAAAATGTCCCATTTAAGATTAAACTTTTGGATAGATTTCAAATTTGGCAATGTTTTCTATCAACCCGGTTTAGTATTGTTTCAAAGATATCGGAGTCTTTTGATTGACTTTCTTGATCTCATTTTCTATCTTACGTTGGCTATTTGTTTAAGACCAATGTTACAGGCAACGTGTGTATTCTTACATTACTACAAGACCACAATCATACAAAAGATTAGACTTACCCCAAGTTATAAACTTACCACAGGCAGAGCCACAAATTGCTGTAATTGGTTAACATGACATAATGATTATGAAGTGATACCTGATTAGGCTTAATCTTCAATTATCGAATCATTTTTCAATCAGTCTTTAGTCAATAAGTGAAAAGTTAAGGTACATTTTCAATCCAACACTTTCTATTTGATATCGAAATCATTTCAACTGACATGGGTTTTGATTACAGTTATCAAAAGACGATGCAACATTTTGGAAGTAATCGCCTTCATCAACTCGCCAAAGCATGGAGATAAAATCTTTTTTCTTAAGGCTTATTCAGAAAAGATCCTATCTGCCTTTTTAAAGTGCAACGTTAAACTGTATATGTATCATGTTGAACCGGAAGATATGCACTATAAGTACATATGATGGACGCAGTGGCGTACCTATGCAAAATGGCGCCCATGGCAAAGTTTAAATGTGCGCCCTTTTTAACAATTAAGTTAAATATTGCATACAACTCTTTTATGAACAAACCACGAAGAAAATAAATGTGTTATTGCCGTTTTATTATATTCTAAGGCAGTCACGTGAGATTGTTTCGTCGTGCAGGTTTTGTTCTCTCTGCGGAGCTAATCGATTTGATAGAGATAGAATGCTGCACTTTGTGCCTTCTTTCCAAGTTATTTGCCACATAAAATCTAGCTAACGCGGCTTCCCCTTTCTTTTTCATCTGACGCTGTGTATAGGCTACTGTAGCTTACTGTAGCCTAGTTAGGCTACTACCAAGTGAATTATTGGACATAATCGGACATAAGTTAATTATAATATATAGGCCTACATGGACACAATGTTTTCATAGTCTTTTACGTATAGGCCTACTTAAATTTCATCTCAACAGAGCGCTGTGTTGATGCAACCGGCGATGACCGACCTATAGATACGGGTATTTTTGTCGGATAACTGTGGATAAAAATAAAGCGACCCAAGTCCGGCAGATTTTTTTAAAAACTAATATAAATTAATTTAATTTGTCGTCGACATTTTTTGTTGGCATGTCGACGGGTTTTGTGACCGTTGGGTTGTAGGCTATGCTAACTATAGAGATTGAAGAAACTGATATCGAATCATTCCCAATCCCAACATTGGTGTGTTCTGCTACGAATTGCGTTCATTTTATCCGTTCGATAGCTCGAGGAAGTTAGGTAAAAGTACAGTAGGCTACCGTATATTCATCAAGCACACTTTGTGAAGTTGTGAATGAACCTCAAAACTTCAGACTGCTAAGTGCTAGGTAGCGTCAGCGCAGCACGCAAAAATAAATCATACATACTACAATTACTAATACTACATAGACCAATTTTTGGTCTCAAAATTTCATATAATTATTAATCATGCTTATAGGCTCAATAATACTTTAATGCTAATTTCTTCCTAGAACAGACTGAGTGCTCTGGTCAGGCCAAATTGAAGTCATACAACAGATTAGCTTTATAAATTCT
Source organism: Aplidium turbinatum (assembly GCF_918807975.1). Taxonomy (NCBI): domain Eukaryota; kingdom Metazoa; phylum Chordata; class Ascidiacea; order Aplousobranchia; family Polyclinidae; genus Aplidium; species Aplidium turbinatum. The sequence goes on along the minus strand of NC_137480.1, from coordinate 14,307,649 downwards.
TATAAAAATGAATAAGTAAGTTCTGGCGCTACTTCTAAGCTTCAACTAATCGCTGCTTAGCGACTTTACTAAGCTTCAATTGTTGATGACTGAACGCTAAATGAGTCAGGAGATGCACAGTGTTGCTTTGTAACATCACAATTCCATTGTTTAACAATAACTATAGGCTACAGTAAAAGAGAGACTCCTTTTTGATCTTTGTATTGGGCGCAAATTAGATTTTGAAGGAAGTGTAAGTAACAAATTTTAATTTGTACCAACCGATTTTGCGCCCCTATCAATGTGGCGCCCATGGCTCGAGCCATGCCTGCCATACCCTAGGTACGCTACTGGATGGACGCATTGCAAAGTGTTTGTTTTACTGTTCTCACTATTTTTTATCGTTTCAAAAACTAACAAAAACACATTCTTTTGTACTTGTGGTGACGTTATATGGTTGCTTGGTCGTGCTTGTAAGTTGTAGTTATACATCTTTTTTGTGTACTGTAGGCTAGGTTAGAGTGTCAAACTTATTTTAAAACAGACTTATTTGTTTTAAAATACAAACTTATTTGTTTTATTTTAAAACGGAAACAAAAAATTGTACGCAATCTAGCCACAGTTAAATCAAGTTTTTTTTTTTATACCGGAACTATATATGATATAGCCTGGGTATAGCATAAATGGTACAAAACTTATGGTAGGCTATAGCGAATAAAACGCTTGCTGTCCAAGGTCGAGGTCAATTTAATTTGTTTCAATCATGGTTTGACAGATCATTAAAAAGCATCTATTTTCCTTACTCGGCCTGACATATATTAAGTGGACGTAATTGCTGAAGACAGCCGAGGGAAAGAATCTTACCTTTTGATTAAACAATACAGTACACCTCATCCGCTGTAGCGACCTTCAAATTACAAATACGCGCCCGGTTACCGAGATTGGCAGAGTGAAGTTTCCTATTGTCAAGGTGTTGCTATTTGTACATATTCCATTCGGTAGGTGTCATTAATGGAGAGCAATCCTTAAACTGTTGTGCATAAGTGGAAGTGCACACCCTGAGAGCCAAGCCAGCACTGCTTGATCATACGATTTCTTTGTGCACTCCAATTGAGCTAATGGATTTACAAATATGAATTTCACGATGAGCCGTGTTTCAACATGTATTTTTTGAACTTTATTGATAGGCTATTTTAAATTAGTATCGTAACAATTATAACAAAAACAACTAGAAACTGCAAGCTGACTAATTTCCAACTATGCAGAAGGTAGGGTCCCAGACAGCAAATATCTTTTTTACATTTGTTCAACGTCTGCAGACGTTGAACAAATGTAAAAATGACGTGTTTTGCTGTCTGGCGTATCATTTTTTCCTGTGCAAATTTGAATCGGGAGATATTGATAAAAGCATACACCGCATATAAAACACATAATTTTCGGTACCTGTCAGCTGTCAAATTTGCTGGTTTTTAAGAAGTTATTTTAAATAATATTACGTACCGTAGCTTATGTTTTCAGGAAAATGAGACATGGTCCTGTTTTAATTAATAAAATATTCAAACATTGAATAAGCTACCAGCTAACAGCATTAGCCTACCAATGTTGAGATTGTAAAATAAGCATATCAAATTAAACCAAAAACAATTGTTACACTGTAGTTGACATTGAAAATAGAATCACCGATTGTCACTTTTTAAATTACGCAACATAAACAAACACACATAAATGTTTGTGTAGTCTTCTAAGGTCTGTGAGCGTAGCATCTCAAAAGTGTGTCACAGCAAACTCAAGGAACATTGCAAACCAAACAAATCTTTGAAAGATATTTTGATTAGTATTTTGAAAAATCTTCTTTTGTCCATTTCTGACAGTCAATTTTTTTCACCACTTTTCGATTTTCCTCCGTGGCTTGGTTACGTGCGACTGTTCACCTGTGATATGACGTCCTTCTGATGTCATATTTAATCTCTCGTGGCCTCTTTTTGCTCATCTGCACGAGCAACTCTCAACTGACATATCAGGATACACCTTCAAGACTACGTTGTCGTTTCTGTCGAAGTACAAAACACTTAGAGACATCAGTTTATCGGGAACGCAACACGGAGCAGGAACCTCAGGATTGATTTGAAAGGATTTGATGAACGCTTGTACAATGGCGTGATTGGAAGGTCTCGCTCTCTACAAACATATGCAAATTAGATATCTTTAAAAATAGTGAAATGATTGAATTCAGCCTCAGAGTACAAAGTTTGGAAAGTCAACTATGTTTTCTAATTCTTTCTTTTTAGCCAATTTTTAAAGTTTTAAAGACCACGGATAAACATATTATTTTTGTTAAAAGATAAGCTAACTAATGAAGTACGGTATGCTTTTTATTGCTTTATTTTTTTAACTAATTTTTAGAGCTCGTTTGCTTTTAGCCTAAGTTACATTACAGACTACAGATTAACTAGTTTAGTTGAAGGATAAACTAGAAATTGTAGAAACAAAAGGTTGGTCTGTACTTGAGACAAACTCGTTTGCAAACTCACCTTCATAGTGTTTAATTCGCACAAGCCAGAGCAATAATATGCGTCAAAGTTTTTTGGGGAAATAATCCAGTCTGACCAACCAATGTCGTTGAAATCAACATGCAGAGACTTTCGTGAACAAACTTGTTGGGCACGATTCAGATCGGGCTCTGGTGTGGAAATTGCTTTTTCTTTTCTGCATTTTCGAGATCTTCTTCCTTTTCGGCCTCGCTTTCTGCACTTTTTTCCACGTTTTCTCTTTTGTCCTTTTTTACTTTCAGTCATTGCTTTGCGGTCTTGAAGTTGTTGAATTACTCTTCGTTGCACTTGACCATTGTCGTGCAATTCGGTTTGATCGTTGTCTGTCACTGTGGGAAATTGAGAAGCTACTCTACCGCTGGCATCGTCTCCTTGTGTCTCACCGGGAATTTCGTTTTTGTTTTCACCGCTAGATGATAACAAAGAGTGTCCAGGCAATCTTCGATTTGATGAGCGGCGAGTCTACGTAAAAAAAGGTTCTGTTACCGCATTTTGCAGCTAACTTAAGCTTAAAATGCTTTGTATTCAACTACAGTAGCCTACATGTTTTATTTATGTTTTTACTGACCGAAGCACAACGTAAGCTACCGCGGCTTTCGCTTACCCTTTTATGTACGGATGAAGAAGAAAAATTTCCAAGAGTTCCCCAAATTCCATTCGGAATTGGAGCATCAGTCGCGGAAACCACCGTTTTCGTATCATTGCAGTAAACAATGAGAATTGGCGCGAGAGATGCCGGACTTGCCGAAGAAGCAGATCTCGGATGATTGTAACTTGCACCGGTGTTTCTTTTTCTTCGATCTGATCTCACTACTACAAAGTAATTCGGTAAAATGGATGTCAGTAGTTTCGGCGTGGCATGTGACCTGTAGGAAGAGTTTTCAGTGGAAGATGTGGTACTCCTTCTCCGACGTGCTAAATTGTGTTCTACGTCATGGTTGAACTTGACGATGAGAACATGTTTCTCCCGACGTGCTTTGGACGACAGGCGTGCGATACGACGATCTACCCAGGCAAACGAGCCCGATGGGCGAATGGTGATCATTCGCCCAACTCGTTGATATATCTGGAATGATAAACAAAATAATTTATATTACATTTAGGCTATAAATCGGTAAAGCCCGATTAGGCTTACACTCGTTGTAGACTATTCTATTACATTTTGAGAGATGTTACATTTTAGTCGAACGTTTTCTGTACGGGACTGCACCTTCTTTCGATCGTTTGCAAGAGCGCAGCGCATGCACTAAAAATGTTCGGTTGTAACATTTTTCATCTTTTTAAGTTATATCTTTGATCAAACCATAGAGGTCTGTCTATCTATCTATATAGCCAATCAGGAGGTCTGTTTAAAAATGCAATCTAGCTAAGCTACAAATTAAAAGATTACAACGAGTGGTTTCGTTTTTGTCAAAAAATTTGAAAAAAAATTGTTTACCTTTCTGCTTTCATTTTCAGCTTTGTTTGAATTTGCAACTTTGTAAACGGCAACATCGGCCGACCATCCCGATCGGGAAACATTCTGCGGCCTCGGATTACTCAATGTACTCAAAGCAGCTTTGCGAAGCCCATCCAGCCTCAACTCGGCAGCGACGATGCTTTCTGTTGCTGGTATTGATGTGACATTGAAAGCAAACACTTTTATTTTGCTGCCATATTGATTCGCATTGGTTTCATCAAAATCATCAGATTGCGAGACAGAACTTTTTATTTTGCGAAAAGCAGTGATAATCAACGGCTTTTCTTTATCCTCCAGTCGACTCATCGTTTCCCCTGCAGAAAAGGTCAATGGTTGGTAAGCAAGCCCAAAAGCGTTTTACAAACAGGAAACAAGTAGAAAATAGATACGTTTATGCACTCAAGCAGCCTATTCTGCAAGTCAAAAATATATAAACTAGAACATTGGTAGTTGAAAGATATTGGTTTACCGTGTTAAAGTTGCGGTGTTGCAGGTTTCAACATAAGCATTTAATCTGATAGCGGTAATGTATAAGCGAAGGCTTTTAGCAATGACCGACGACAAGTCTAAAGGTGTCTAATTGCATTATCTGATCTTGAATCTTTCAAATACATGGATAGCTTGAACAATTTTTTTTTAGTGAAAATGGCAACAAGCCGATTACAAACACTCGTTTCTCATTCAAAGTTGTCTCAAACTTTAGATTAAGTGAATAATTTAACGTGGTTGCGCATTCGTGACTTATTTACAGTTTTACTCAGTAGAACGTCATAATATTGTTTCTTTTTCTTTCTTCGAATATTTTGAACTTCAAATAACGTTGTTGAATAAAAATTTTCTTTCTATTTTATCGTTATTTCACCATGGCAGCATTGCTGACCTTTGTTTGACTACGGTTGCAGGCTGTAGCCTGCATGAATTTACATTGCACTGCACATCTCTCACCGAAAGCTGTGTCATTTTTTTTTTTGCAAAGGTTTTGTTTTATAAAAAGAAGTAGAAAATGACACTTGTCCTAGTTGTAAGAAAAACACAAGTTCTTTCAAAACATCAGTTGAAAGTAGCGATACACTTTTTTACAATCACTTGGCGGCTGGTGTTCTAGCAACGTCTCGCTAATGCGTTAAAAGTGAAATTTTGATAAAACAAAATTGATGATGCAGTGATTAGAATGTAGAGTATTTGCATGGAATTAAAACTGTTTAAATGAATCAAAATTAAAATGTTAAATGCTATAGCTTACGTCCGATAGAAAGTTCAATGTTGGGTTACAATGTTTATTCTTCAAACAAGTTTTTGGAGACACATCAAAGCTTCTGTTTAAACAAAAGCATGTCATTTTATCTGCTATTTCTCAACCAAATTAAAGTCTGACAAAAACGCAAGTGCAAATCTACATCTTTATACAATTTTCATAAAATAGTTTGAAAGAAAAAACATTTAAAATTGAATCCCATAGTTGCAGTGGCGCCGCCAGACCTTCAACATTGGGGGGGCAAAATATTGACAGTGCAAGACAGTAGCATAGTCCAAAATTTTGAAAGGGGGGGTGTTGACAGCCGGCGGGCGAAGCCCGATGGCGTGTTCGCCGAAGGCGACACTTAGCGGCGGGGGGTCTGGGGGGCCTCCCCCAGAAATTTTTGAAAAATTACTTTCCGTTTGGTGCATTCTGAGAGCATTTTCAACAAAATTGTGGGTATGAATATTTCTGTAAAATGGTGCTGTCCAGTGGCATAGCAAAAGGATCTTCGGCATTTTTCGGAAATAAAGCTAAGTCTCTATGTTTTCTTGTTGCTAATTCAAGACTGAGATATTTGAATGTTTGGTATTGGCAAAACTCGCTCTTTTAATACAGTTTGGTTTAAAATTAGGCAAACTTTGTTTTAGAGACATAGATTGATTGCTTTTTTTTTGCGAGATTATTACAGTTTTTTTATTTATCAATTTTCTCTTTGGTTGATTCAAAAAACGATCTTATTCCGGTAAGTCACTAACTTTTATGCTCTGAAGTCAACCCAAAGTTTAGAAAACGTAACGTCATAGAGATCATACATCTTGATGAGTGTCAAACAAAAAGCTTTGAGACAATGAAGTTACTTTAGGTTATTTCTGATATATTCAAGTTTTGTATAACGAATAGCTGTTTAGATGTTAATCTAGATCGAACAAGCGATCTCAGCAGTTGCAGATGGCTTGCATCCTTGCACAGTTTGACGACAAATTACATCATAGGCTAAAACTTTTCTTGTAAACAATGTATTAACATCCGTAAATTCAATTTGAAGGGTTGAAACCCCCGAACCCCCTCCCTTGGCTACGCCACTGGTGCAAGACAATGGTATATTATTTAATTTCTCTTGTTTTCGACCAGGGCTGGAAAAAATGTTTAGCTTCCCGGGAATCTATTTTTTAGAGAAAAACCGCGGCTTACAATCACGATAATGAGAACCTTATATTTTACTGATCTACGGAGCTGACGTAAACCTTAAAAGTTATGTCGACATATTCTTGATGCCCCCCTTATCGATAATTGTTCTTTGTAGTACCGCTTTGAAGGTGAATTACGACTATGAACAAAAGAATAAATTTTAAACTTCATATTTGTATTGAAAATACATGACGTAATGTCTTCCAACCTTATCACATTTTTTTCATTACGTAATATTTACCACCACCAAACCACTTTTGACGATCGAATTTGTTAATTTATTATTCGGTAAAATGTTTAGATGATGTTACGTCATTACGCCGATTTGAGATATAATTTCATTCATGACGTCGTATGGATGAAAAACTTTTACAAGTTTTATACTCTGCTGAGATTAAAGAAGAAACATAAATGATAAATATTGGAGAAATTGAGTCTCCTTTACAACTTAAGAATCGAACAACTCAAAACTGCTGAAACAAAACGTTTTGTTTAAGTGAAAGAATCACTGCAAGCAGCCAATGCTAAAATGCGCGCGGAAGAAGTCATGGGAGTGTGATGTATCAAAAATTTAACAGGTTGTTATTTTTCTACATCAATGTGACGTTAGTTAAAACTTTAAAAAGTCTATATCTTTGCTTCTGTAGAAAATCTTTTTATCTACTGTACAATTTAGTCATCAAGGTTTTCCATACTTTCTTTTAAGAGAGAGCTTTTACCTCCCCCCTCCCCCCCTTGCAACTTGAGTTGACTTACTTGAGGTTGGGATCCAAATATTAAAAAAATAATATTAATATGTATTAATAAAAAAAAAAAAAAAAAAGATAATGCCCAAAACATTGGGGGGGCAGCTGCCCCGCCTGCCCCCCCCCTGCCGGCGCCACTGCATAGTTGTTACAGACATATCCCACGTCATAAATGAAACTGCCAGTTAGTTGTGTTATCTATACGCTTTCCGTCAAAACTTTTGAAGTTCGTGAACAGAAATAATTTGCATTACAAAACAATGATCCGTTTGGAGTTTGGACGATGTCATGTTGCTGTTGGTTTGGTTCAACCATAAAAATCCTTATCACCTGTTTTCCCGCTTGACCTCGCTTGCTATCATTTGCTTTAGAATTGGTGTCTGAATTCACCATATTATGTTTGTTGCAGTTTATGTCGCCGCGTTTTTCTTGCTCAAGTTTTTGCCTGAATCCAAACTGAAGGAGTCCGTTTGCCCGCATTAAAAATCTGTGTTCTTAAAAGAGCTTCCAAGAGCAAATTTGAAATATTGTAGACAAATTAACTTGCCATTTAATTAACTAATTAAATTAATTAAATAAAGTAAACAATATCACACCAAATCATAAGAATCGGTTTATTTAAATACAGAGCTTTCGCCACACAAGTGTGGCTTCATCAGTATAAACTTGTGTGGCGAAAGCTCTGTATTTAAATAAACCGATTTTTCTGATTTGGTGTGATATTGTTTACTTTATTTAAAATGTTTTGTCACACCGTGCATCCCAGTGGATCATCAGTTGAATTATAGGAAAATTTGATGAGAAGTTTAGGAACGAAGTTTTGTTTTGGAGTTTTGTAAATTAATTAACTTTGCATTTTATTGTAATTTTTTTTATTTAAAAATTTCTTTAACACTACAAGATGGTCATAACAAATAGGCTTTGAAGTTTTCAAACTGTTGCAGATTTACGGCTTACACAGGATGACACAATTAATTTTGAGTTGCTGATAAGCTAGAAGTTAGAACTAGAGTGAGTTCATTGACTGTGGGAATGTTTATCTTGGAACAGAGAAAGCTTCTTTGTGGGCTAAATTTTAGCAGTTTTGCACATATCCGCGGTTTTGCGTAGCATACTTGTAGCGGCTTGAACCACCGACGCAGGCCCGGTTAAGAAATTGACAAATGAAGTTTCAAGTTTCCGCTTGTTGTCTGTGAATTATTATTCCATCGAATAAGTGCTGCTGAATGACAAGCAGTCCTTTTCAGTTACCAATTTTCACTTCATTTTATTTTTTTTAACTTTGGATAATTTAAATTCTAACTAACCGGATTGCATTAAAAAATAATATTAAAAAAATGTTATACTGTATGCTGCAAAGTTCGCGTTACGCAGGAACGTTTTGTATATGATACTGATACATTATATGGGTGCGGAAATGGCAACATCGAAAAAGAGGTTTAGACGTTTAAAAACTGTATCATGTATGATCCAGTGGTGCCACTCCTAGTGTTTTTCCACTAGATCTAGTGTTTTTGGGTTGCATCTAGTGTTCTAGTGTTTTTTTGTTGCTATCTAGTGTTTTTTAGCGATTTAGCGCTATGTTGGTGTGCATAAGTTTGGACAGTGTTCAAAGTAGCCCCACCTATTTTTTGTTTGGCTGCATCAATGTGTTTGTAGTGCTTTTCAAAGTGGACAGCGAGTTTTTTGTCTAGTTACACCCAATGATAACCAAATTTGAGATATTTAGCATAAATACTTTAAAAAATACACACAAATGACTGTGAAAAGTCTTCAAAATAGACTAAAGTAGGTAGCGTAGCCTACCATATGGTACCGGAGGCTTACATTTCGTCGCTTACATTTGATGAGTGTGGAGTTCTTAGACTACACTACTTCAGAGATGATTGTGAGTTATATTGCGTTTTTGACAATATATTTGCAAAGGCTAAATTAGGGGAAAATTTTATTCGCCCCCCAAAATGTTTTACTCTCCTTCGGCTATGACTTCAGGGCTCTCACTTTCAAGGAAATTCAGTTCTACTTTGAAATTTTAAAGACTTTTAACACTCACTAACGCCATTGCCTGTCATTTTTGTACATTATGCATGTAAAAGATCGTGTATTCATGATGCTAGTGTTTTTTTGTGAATCTAGTGTTTTTTTTAGTCAAATCTAGTACTTTTCCATGACAATAGAGTGGCAACAGTGTGTATGATAGAAGGTGAATTAAAGTGAAGTCGTTAATAAAACAATTCGCATCTGAGAGTTTTAAAAAAATACAATGGAGGTGTCCTTTGAATGATCTTTTTTTTCTGGTGGTTAAATTGAATTGATTTTTCAATTGTTTTAAAAGAAAATAATGTTCCATGAAACTAAAATACTTGAAACTTATGTAGCCTACTAGTAGCCTATGTTACCAAACTAGATTTTCATGAATTACCTGCTACAGAGAAAAAGCTCCTGATGGTATTTCCCTGAGATTGCGCGTTGATCCTCATCAGGCTTTTATCTTCCGAATATGTTCGATATAATTCTAACATAAAATCAGGAGGGTTTGGCAATGTATGATAATTTTGGCTGTTCATTTGGTCAAGGGGATTCATCAACCTACTCCGGCTTGTGTCTTTAACGTGTGATCGAGGAGTTTTTGCAAAGTGAGACTCATCGATTGCGGATTCTTTTTGGTTGACGCGAGGTCCTGTCATATGATCAAACCCGAACATCCGACGCATTGTGGAACGGAGCAATTCTTTTTTGGTTTTATCAAAAATGTCAAATTCTGTTTTAGTCCCTTTTGGAGAAGTTCTTCCAGTGTGTTTTCTGCTTTTCTTTTTGTATTTTCGTTGTTTCCTACTTTTTCGATTTCTTCTTGATTTTCGTTTTCTTTTTTGACGCTTTGTCACAACTTTTTTTGAACTCTTGACCAAAGAGCTTAAAGCAGTGTCAGTTGACTTTCCAACAGCAGCATAAGGCTTATTCAGCAAACTTGCAGAGTGATTACCCGAAGACAACGATTCTTGAATTTTACCCGGGTTCGTGCTTTGTGATCCAGCCAAAGTTTTTGAAGTTTTCCGTCTTCTTCGGGCGTCACAGCAAAGCAAAGCAAACAGCAGACAAGTGCCCAATACAAAAAAACGCATGCTTTTGATCTACTTTTAATTACAATTATTATCTGTCTCAAACGGAAACATATTTTGACCTTAAGCAATGTTTAAAAACAACTTTACAAATTCATTCGCGCGACATGTTACTATGGGGTTAATTTTTTAAACTTCCACAGCCTGTAACTTAACCTGCACAACACCACTGCTTTCACTGTGAGACCGCTTCTACTCGCATCTCAACCGATAAAGTATCTGACTAGTCAAGCCTGTGGGAATGGTTTTAGAAATGAACCGCAACTCGAGAAAAAGGTTTGAAAGAGATGGCTGGGTTGTTTACTATCAACGTTTTTACCATCTCTATACGCAAAAGCCAACAAAAGAGTCGTGTTTCTTTTGATCAAATGTTTCTACAAATTTGTTATTTGATGAAACAGATTTAACAGAAACAATAATTTATCTACAGTAAAACAAGACAAGCTTTTCTTTTTAAGATGTAAAGTGTCATATGAAAATAAACCACTAAAAAGTAGCCTACTACATGGCAACAGGTATTTTATAAAACTTGTTGCTTCAACCGTTTTTCGAAGAGCAGGCCTACTGCATTATCGCTAATGTTTTGTGCAAAACTGATTATGCATGGCTAATGGCTATGGTGGCATAAATATTATAACCAAGTCTTAAAATTAAAAAATTACATTTACAGCACATAAAAACGTTCGTTTTGGCCTACATATATTTTTCAACGGTATATAGCCTACAGCACCGCATGTTTTACATGTTACAGTATATGTTTTTGAGCACCACAAAACCAATCCAAGTGATAACTTCTCTTTGTTCTGGTTTAATTATACAATAAGCCAATGTTTTAAAGAGGTTCTTGGTGCTTTTAATCAAAATGTTGTTCTTGTTAAAAACACAAACAAGGGTGTTTTTATGATGTGACTGAATAGACATTAACACTTACTAAAAGCTATCAATTTGCCAACAAGCAACTTCTCAATAAGTTAAAACAAAAACATCAGCAACTTTTCAAGCACATGTAGCTTCTACACAAAGTGAAAATGACACTTGAAAGCTATTTTTATGATTTTCATTTGTTGGAGTTTTGACAACTACATATGCACACCGCCTTGGCAACTCTGGTGGTAAAGAATGTCGTTTATTGTGGTGGCAGCTGAGATAATGGTGTGTTTGGTCATTTGGTGCAATTGGTTGATGGGGTATCCCATCGTGTTCACAGTTAATCGGTTTGTCATGCATATTTTTTTATGTTGCTTTAAAATCAGCAAATAAACAATTTCATTGTTTCGTTTCTCGACCTGGCTTGTACGAAAAGAATCTTTGAAGATACTTAAACGTCTGCAGACGTTGAATCAATGTAAAAATGACTGGTTTTGCTGTATGGGACGATTGTTGATGTTGTAAACAACAAACGTTAAAGGCAACGAGAACAATATTAAAAAAGATTGATTTAACGTTGCTAGACATCAAAATAACAAAACAAAAAAACGAATTTCAGCACAAGAGTGTTCGTGCTTACATCTGTAGTACATATTAATGTAACAAAGTACTCTGACAACTTCCTTGTCTTTTTTGTGGTCAATGAAAAATATTTTACCTGAAAGCCAAGTCTACCAGCATTACATCAAATAGACTATGTAGAGTATAGGTAACATTACAAATGTTGTCACGTTTTTCATCTTTTTATACCATAAGTTGGATAATGGTTTTTGATAGAACGTTTAGTATATTTTGATACAAGCAAGTATAAAACAAAATAAAAGAACAACTAACGGGATAAGTTTATTGATTGCCTTACACTTGTTCGCATATAAAGATCAAAACAATACGTTTTTTAAAAAAAAAAAAACCTTGACACCTGTGAATCATTTGCAAAATTTTTTAGCATACCATACAAACAAGATTTATTGTGGCCGGGGGAGCAGATTTACAGTAGCACAGGGGATAACTAATAAAAACGCATCTTGAATATTAACTAAACCATACACACGACAATGTGAGGTAGTGGTTTCCAGCCTTTTCACAGTTCTGGTCTCCAGCAAAAAGTTATTTACCCAGCAGATCCCTACAGTTTTAAAAAAAGTTGCCGTTGCTAAAATTTTGCTAAATTACTCTTAAACTTATTAGGTTTGGAAGTTGGACTTTAGTATTTTTTCCAAATTTAACGCATTTATGAGCTTCAGTTACAAACTTTCATGGACCGCTTGTGTGTCCGTTAACCCAGGTTGGGGACCACTGGCATGACAACACCTATGCCAACTCTTTTAGTAGATAAGATAAATGGCATGTTATTGTTCATATGATCGGATTCGGAACACCTGCAAAGCCTACTGGATTGCTACAATTTGCCTTTAAAAAGGAAAGTGACTTTAGAAACTGAATCTTTCTTGATATCACATCGCAAGCATCTTAGTCAAAAATTTGTGCCATACGTCATGGTTTGCATTTTAAAGGTAAAAATTTGCTTTTGCAACTTCATTTGAGGAGGTGGTTACCATTTCACATTATACAGTATATGCTTCTTCTATTCACTTGGAACTAATGACACAACTGAACATACCTGACGGTTGATTGTCTTTTGGCTGACAATCTGTTTACTTTTTTCTCCATTAGGCAGCTGAACTAATAAAAAATGTACCTAAGCAAGGTTGAGATTACCATCTTTCTTACGAGATCTTTACAAACCTTAACAATGCAAGATATTTTTCATCAATTTTACGGTATTTACTAATTCAACAAATAAGCTTGCGACTTTATTTCGATTAAACATCTTACAAATTGCTCTACAGTGGTGGAGATTAGATGCTGAACCATAGATACGGGAGAGAGAATGTCCCTATTTTGTTAGGAAAGGGAAATAAACTAAAGCTAAATCACATTTCTCACACAAAAATTGTAGTTGGCTGCGTCCCCTTTCTTGCAGTATGTGAGCAAGAAAATAATTTCATTTTATGACAAAGTAGACCAAACGTGAAACGCTTACAAATGACCTATATCGTGACGTCATTCAAAAGCAGTTGATTCGAAGTGTTCTGCGAAAATATGTGGTTTTATGTGCAAAGCTGTTTAGACAGAGCTTCTCAAACTTTTTGGTTATGCAACCCCATTTCAGAAAATAATTTTCTATGCAACCTCTGCATAATGGACAGTGTACAGGTAACACTACCTACTGTTGATCGTTGGACCAATTTTAATTTGTTTTGTGAGCCGAAATAAAACTTCCAACAATATTTTGAATAGGCTAACACGATGAAATAAAATATTTCGTAATGCTGTTGATATTTCATTACACACTTAGTTAGAGTCTTTGACAATGTCCAATAAAATTGCATTCCAGTCCACTGAAAATTACTGGTTAGGCTTACATTCAAATGCTGTAAGTCAATCACTAGGATTGATAATTTTTCTATATGGACATTTTTTGTTTGGAAAATTTTCTGGGATTTTACCGATTACTTTTGAGAAGGCATGTTTTAGACTTGAGACACATAGTTGCAAGCAAAATGTGTATATTGGTAACAACTTCATCTAGCACAAGTGTATGCACAATCGTTGACAGGTCGTACGATAATTCTTTATCGATAAAAAGTTAGATCAACAACAAACTATCCCTTTGTATTGTACAATGTATATGAACTATATTCTAATGTATACATTAATTAGAGATAGCAATCAATAACTTATTGTACTTCAGATGCGGGCTTATGGAGAGTTCAGCAAGATTCAAGATGACATGTCAGAAAATGGTCTAGGCCTACTCCGTCAATACCATGTGGCTATGTGCTCAGCTGGAAAGAGGAAAGGCCGTATTTTTCTTGTCTAGATTGGATGGAAAAAAACTATATGAAATTCCAACCGTGACTTTTATTTAGATGAAGTGCTTTATAGCATACCCAAGTATTTGATTGATGCCTCCATTGTTTTCAATTTTCAGCTGTTTCTTCAGAGAAGATGACTGTAACAAATTTTTGAAGCCTTTTTTTACCGAAGGGAATAAATCAATAATGGAATGTGGCCTTTATACAAAAATATGAAAAATGTTTGATCTGCGGTTGGCAATACAAACAACATCAGTCGCTTGTGCATTTGCTGACAGCAAAAGTCCAGCTGGGAAAAGTACTGAGTAAACAGATGAAAAAATGCCAAGTTATGACTTGCTACCACACCTCACTGGTATAGCAATACCGTGACTTCAACTGAGTAGTTTTTCTTTAAATTAGAGATTTATAATCTCTAATGCAAACACACTGGTGTTCTTTTGTTTGTGAATTTTAACATGCATCTTTTCTGAAACCAAATATCCGCACGCGCCGGCTATTGACCCGTTGAAGTTGTATGATTGCTTCAAACAATTACGTCATGAGTTCGCGAGTACGAGTTTGACACTGTTTCATTTGAAAAAAGTCCGAGTCGAATGTTTAAACTTTGTAATTGATCTTTTTAAATAGGTCTGCTAAAGAAGATTTTTGTTTAAAAATAAAGAAGCGTTTTATGTTTTTGACATATAGATTGCACTGAGAAAGAAATCAACGCTACATTTATAATACAATTTTGGTTAAGAGGTGATTTTTCTGAACCATAGACAAGTAGACGTTTGCCTACAGTCCAGTGGTTCTCAATTTGTCGTACGCGTACCACTAGTGGTACGCGGGAGCTTTCCAAGTGGTACTTTGCTATGCCACATTTTTGTTGAAAATGCTCTCAGAAGGCACTAAATTCAAAGTAACTTTTCAAAATTTTTTTGGGGGGGCCCCCCAGACCCCCCGCCGTTGTTTGTTGCCTTCGGCAAAGACGCCGTCGGGCTTCGCCCGCCGGCCGACAACCCCACTCTTTCAAAACTACTGGCTACGCTACTGGGTGGTACGCAACGCTAGTAAAAGTTGCTAAGTGGTACACAATCACTAAAAGATTGAGAACCACTGGGCCCTACACTAAGTTACATTTAGTAGGCAAAAACACAGGATACCTAGAAGGTTTCTATATTAATTTTAAATAATAACTAACAACTATGTTGATGAATTATTTGATTCCACTTTTAAGTGAAAGATAGTGTTTCACACATTAGGGTGTTTTACTTTATGAGATAACTCAGTATGTTATTTTAAAGACTAACACAGCCATGTGCTGTATAATTCCTCACACCTGTCAAGGGTTTTCACTTACCAGTGATTATGAATGTCAGGGTTCGGATAACATGTATTTTAAACTCCTTGACAACAGTAGTGCACTTTTTGCTGTGTTGCTATTGAGTTCGCAAAAAATGGTTTGCGTTGCCTTATCGCATTTGAGATATCTAGTCACCAAAAGACACAACTTTATGTGGTCAAACAAGACAAGTAACCGATAAAATAGTTTGACAGGACAAGTATTCTGACACGATATATAGCGCATAGTAGTATATTATGACTAAATGTATGTTATAATACTTGGAGAAAAAGCTATTTTTTTCAAAGAATCTCAAATAAGAAATATAGTAGGCTATTGGTTACAAGTAGAAAATAATGGTAGGGCACTACAGCAACACAAAATAAATGTCTAAGGTAACGTCGTAACAATAATGAATTAGTAGACTACGAGTCAATATTTGGGTATTGCTCAATGCCTTTGATATTGACAGGTTATTAGAAAGTTAAACCATTTCGCAAAATTTGTCATAATTATATTTTGAAATCAACAAAGTTTTGTCTCGAACAAACCGCTCTGTCTTTTTGTCAGTAGACGATGAAGCCAAATCAACTGCTCCTCCAAAATCTAAGCTTTTCATGATACAGTAGGAGTCTCTGCTGATTAAAATCGTCATGACTCTTGTACCAGTCCAGACTTGGACAACTAGAATTTTTGTAGTCTTTCGAAATTAGATTATAATTATAATTAGAGTAATTTAAGCTGCTACAAATTAGAATAGGATTAGAATTGGAGCTACCCAAGCTTTCACAAAGTAGAGTAGAATTTAAACTAGATTAGAATTAGTTGGACACAGTTGTCACATATCTTTTTTTAGTTAGATAAAAACGCCAACTCGGGATCAAAGTGTCATTCCACCATCACAGTGCCAAAACCACTTACGTCATAACATAGGCTACATTGTAACGTCAGTGAATTGATGAATTAATCGAATTTTTCATGACTTTGCTGCTCAAGGGATGGAATGACACTTTGATCTTGATCGTTTTATTGCATTTTCTTTGTATAACGTTGATAAGAGCGCAGTATCCTTCCATTTGCCAAAAAATACTGTTTGACAAACTAAAATTTTTAGCAAAAGTAGAGATTGGATAAGAACTACAATTAGAGCAAACAAGTTTTTACCGAATTAGATTAGAATTAGAATTACTGACATTTCGCTCTAATTTATCGAATTAGACAACTAGAATTATCTAGTTCAGTGGTTCTTAACCTTTACTAACCTTCCGAACCCTTACGCTAATCTGCAAGCTTTCGTTGAACCCTAAATTTTCGCTGAGTCACAAAAACAAAAATCTACCACATTTAATAGTAATACATTACTGTATCAATGAGACTTCTGTTGCTGTTTTTCTGTGACCAATAGTAACATTAGAGGCTTTGTCTTGGAAACAGCAATTCTCGTTTCATTTTCGCATGCAAGTCGGTTTCGTTTTTTTTTTTTTTGCTTTAACATCCACCAGAATAAAAAACGCATGCTTGCATAAATAAGTGGTTACGAATGGCAAGAGAACTTCAAGGGCAACTTTTGTAATAAGAAGATAATTTTTCATTTGTTGGCACCAAAACGTTTGAAAATTTGTTGTGTTGAAGTTTTTTTTTGCATCTTGCTTTCATGAAGCTCGATAATGTAATTCAAGTATGGACTGTTTATATCTGATGTTGTTGAAAAAATTTGAAAATAGAACTAAACCAAGGAAATTTCCTCAAAAGTGAGAGCCCTGCTTCTGCCGTTCCATGCAAAAAGCAAACCTGAGGAAATTCATGTTTTGAGAAAATGGAGTTTAATTACCATCCTGTAAGCCGCAATGAAGTTTCGGCTGGACAATATTTTCCAAAAATATTCTCTGATATACCATTCAGTAGACCATGTGTTAATGTTTCAGAGGACGTTCACGCCGAACCCCTGAAACAGCTTCGTTGAACCCCAGGGGTTCGATCGAACCCTGGTTTTAAGAACCATTTATCTAGTTGTCCAAGTCTGTACCAGTCACTAAATTTCTCTTACCTAGTGGAACTGATGTAAGAAACAGCTGTGTAGCTAATTTGACTGATAATAAACAACAGCTCTCTAATTTGTTTGCAAAATGGAGCAAAGGGCGTTGTGTATTGGCAGGGCTGTGTTAAGCGCCATCTGTACCCCCCGGTTCGGGGAAGGGTCCACGCCCCACAGTTGATTAGGGGCCCACTCATTTTAGTTTGTCTAATGTTTTTTGACTGTTTCAAAAATAAAAAATGCTACAGAAGCTCGATATTCAATAACTAATTAAATCATGCAAGGCCGTATGTACTGCTTTCCAAATCCCCGAGTAGGAGCCTACCTCTAACTAGCCCACATTTAGTTCGTGCAGCGTTTTTTAGCTTGTAATTTTACATTTTTTCCATGTTTTAAAACATTTTCGCTCGCTTTTCGCGCTCAACCACATTTCGTTCATCTCGGCAATATTAGGCAAGCATAGTTGGGGATTAGGGGGGTAAACACTTTTTTGTGTCTAAAAAAAAAAAATAACAAAATGATGCAATATTTCGAAGCAAACACTCAAATAGCCGAGTTCATTAATAATAATAATTAATTGAGAAATTTCAATGTGAATCGAGATAGGTTATGGAGTGAAAATGTTATCTGTGAAGGTTGGGGCATCTTGGGTAAAATTTTCGAAGTTCTATCCTGCAGAAAGACTATAATACACCACTAGGCCATACAAACTTTCAAGAAATAAATTATTGAAATCCTTCTGTGTTCAGGAGTGGGTTTAGCTGATAGGGGGCCCCGAAGCACTTTTAGATCGGGGCCCCAGTGCAAACAATTTTTTCTCGCTTTTGGCGCGAAAAACTATTACTACGTCCAAAGCCGAGTTTAACTGATGGGGGCCCGGGACACTTTTAGATCAGGGGGCCCCCAAAGAAAAAAGCTTTTTGCGCCGAGGGCGCGAAAAACTTTACAAGATAACTTATTTGTGTGAAAGAAGCAGAAAATTTAAATGAATTCAAAACTCGCTTGAAAACGTTCTACTTCAATGAACATTATGACTGAAATTACCGTATTAATTATCACCATTGTCATGTACAGCGCCCAGGAGCATAGTTTGACTGTGGATGTGGCGCTATATAAATGTTGTTATTATTATTATTATTATTATTAACTTGAAAGTCACCCACACCGCTAATGCCTTTACGCCAAGCTCAGTCACCACCTTGTGACTAAAAATTAACTTTGAAAGAAAAAGGAGGCATTTTGCCGAAACTTCAAAGGCTGAGAGAAAATAATAATAATAACACAAAATCGCATTTTTCCATGTCGTGGAGCCCTTCAAAAGGGGAGCCCGGGGCAGCTGCATCCTCTGCACCCCTAAATCCGGGCCTGTCTGTGGTTGTAAATAAAAAAAAATTCCAATGGTAGGCTAACTTAAATTCTAAACAAAATTTCTATCCCATTCCAATTTTAGTTTGATGAATTTGGTTACATACAAAGTGTGCATCTTTATACAAAAAATATTTCTTCTAAAAAGTTACCAAAACAATATTATATTTGTCAAAAGTTTTCTGAGGGGTAAGCCCTCACACACCCTTTCCGTTTCATTTATTTGGACATTACGTGTTACATTGCGTTGCTCATTTATGTCATAAATTTTACTTTGTTAAAACTCTTGTCCTTTTCCAACTTTTTTCTAGATCCCCTTTTGCAGTGTCGGCATAGCCTATTAACTATTTTTCCCCATAAACTCTTAAAAATTGTTTACTCGTTGCTAAACTGATGAATGTAAATTTTTTCCAACGTTGAAAGAGTTTGCCGGCCTAAACGCTTTCTCTTCCTATTTTTAAGAGCAATTACTAAACATAGAGGCCCACTAGTGGATTTCGGGGAGGAGGGCGAGGTGCTCACACGGGTCTGTGTCTTGGATACCAGCAAGACAAAAACTGACTGCTCGTTAGTAATCTGTAGATATACTATGGATAAACATCGACGCTATGGGCTGGCAAAATCATAGGCCATCATACAACAGGTTTTAGATAATATTTGATATTCATTTATACTACGTAACTACGTTTTTTAGTGCATTGCTGTGATCGTTTTCACTGTAATAAATTTGTGTGGCTAAGGACACACTTTCAACCAACTCGCAGTCTTGACGACCATTTCGATAGTGTTCTCGCGACCCGCTGCTCGAAATGATCACATAAATCTGGATAGGTCTGTGTGCTATAGGTGCTTTCACAATAAAGATGCGGCATCTGCAGTTGTGTATCGTTGTAAAGTGTAGACTGAAAGCTTGCGTGGAGGTCTGGAAGCCTAGCCCTTACAGGCATTAGAAAAAGTCTCCCCCAGTTTAAAGCCGTTAGCAAGGGCCGGATATGCCGGTTGCGATCGGTCGTTGCAGATTTACTGTAAATTATCTCAAGTGGAAAGGAAGGCAAGGAAGCCAATCTTCAAGCATGTCATTTAAGCGGCGTGCCAAAATAGCCACCTCTTTGCTATCGGTGTCGAACCGACGTCAATTTGAACGTCTTGCTCACAGCTCCTACCACTTGGCTACGCAACCGGCGTCAACCCACTGTAATTTTAGTACTGAAATAAAAACGCGGTCGTTACTCATTTGATGGTTTCATAAACTTACATGATCGAATTCGCCATTCTGTCCACACTGTGGCTGTTGAAATCCGTTGGATTTTCGTGATTTACGAATCCGTAACGAACTGCACCTGTGCTAGCCCAACAGCAGGTGTTCATCGAATCGAGGTTCTATTCTTGTCAACATAACATTCTGTGACGTGTATTTCACGTCAAAATTAAAAATTGAATTTAAGAAAACATCTGTTCTTGATGCCCTGAAAGCTTGATCTAACAATTAGTTGTTTTTTCTTAATTTTTTTTCACGTAAAATTAGGCTTAAGCCAAAGTTTCGCGTAAAATTTTCATGTGGATATAATTTCGCAAACAACAGCTTACGATAGCTTTTCTATTACATTTTATGATAAGTAGTGACAAATATCCTTATGACATTCATTCGAAAATACGCACAAACGCTTTCGCTATATAAACCACCGTTTTCTCTAAAAGCCATTGTTTACCTGAAGTCACTCAAAAGCAAATTTCTCACCGCTTTGCAAAGCGATGGCAGATTGCCATCTGGTTGTGGGGATTATAGCTTGTAGCAGCTGTTCACTGACAGTGCTGGAAAACTTTTTATGATGTTTTGCTTTTTTCTTAAATGCGTGGACGTCGCTTTAATAACGACGGTAAATGCCACAGAAATACGTTGATAAAAAACCGCCTGCATGGCAAGTTTGCTTTATTTGTTCGTCATTTGTTGTCACATAACTGCTTAATCAGGCCCCAACCCTTCAAATTAGCGTACAAGTTTACACCTGTTATCAAACTAGTCATACGTCCCGGATTGAGACGAGACAAGCAGTCTGCTCCGGTATCAATCTTTTTTTTTCGAAGCAGTTGTGGTTAAACAGATAAAACCAAGCAACCACACGACATTTAACATAATATATTACACTGAACATAAACTATAAACTACGAACGTTTTCGGCCATCCTCTGCTTTGCCGTTTCATTCTTATGCATTTCGTTTTCAATTCATTGTGTAGATCAGTTATTTATTTCAATGTAGATGTAAAATCAGTTATTATTTTTCGTTTCTTGAAAAGGGCTAACATGCGTATGGCCGAAAATGTTCGTAGTTTATAGTTTATGTTCAGTTTAATATATTATGTTAAATGCCGTGTGGTTGCTTGGTTTTATCTGTTTATGGTGGAAGAAAGTTACCTCTTTAGCAAAATTGTATTAAAAAGTCAGTTGTGGTTAGTTTATTTCAATTCTCATTGTTTATTGTATCAATTGATGAGTTTCGTTTTTACGTGTGCAATAGTTGCTTTTGAAATATACTGACAATTGTTTCTGTACAGAGCTAAAATACATTAATTGATCCACAAGCCAAACATTATCCCAAAAATCTATTTCAATTGATAACAAATTTTTCGACAATGTGAAAGGTTAAAGGTTTACAAAACATATAAATGCCTGGAGCACGCCCAACAGCTTGTTTGAGAAGTTTCTGGTTACAAAATAGGCTTTTTCATTCTTTCGTTGGATCCTCAAAATTACATCACGGTGTTTTTCCCGTAGTGTTAAATTTTTTTACTTCACTTAGCCTACAGATGCATATTGTGCTAGTCACTAGCAACTAGTGCAATGATGGAAAATTTCGATATTTCGATCGACTGAACTAAAGAACTCTCCATTTCTGCCCGGGAGGAAGTGGAAAACTTCTCTATTGATCTAAGTTTGGGGGATGTGGTTTAGTATTATATGCCGGATTGGGTGATTCCTGTAAATTTCACAAAACTCAAACTTTAAAAGTGAGTGTGTTGTGTGTAAATATTGTAAACATGTCCTCTTTAAAGTACAGTTTTTTCTTTAAAAAGTTGTGTTGCTTAGACCTACAAGCTTAATAAAATCAGATCTGAAAATGACAAACCATATTTAAAACGTTAAATGAAAACAGGTAACAGTGGCGCCTCAAAATCTAATAAACAAAGGTGATTAAGGCCCATGACGTTTTAATAGAACTTTAAAGCTCATACTATATACAGCACAAGTGATTGCAAGAAGTTATGATTCAAACCGCAAATGCGAAAGAACTGTTACGCTTGACAATTGAAATTGCTGTGTGTGTGGGAAAGTGTCACCAGAAACATGAAAGAGCGTCTTTAAGAAAGTCATCTATTTATTTGATAATCTCAAAAGACGTTTATTAAACATTTCGGCCATGACTACTGAGAACTTTGAAACGAAAAATTGAACAAAGTAGCAACACTGTTGATAATTAATTGACAGTGAAATCGACTTTGAGCGAATGCCAATCACCACTGACAACTTGAAGGCCGACATCTATAGCCTACTGCAGCGTATGAAGGTGGTTGTGGCTTTCTCAAATTTCACATTCCCGAGCAGAGAGCACGCAAAGCTGACAATAACAATAGAAATCTCTTTGGTTTGACCATTTTTATCAAATTCTTGTTTTCAAATTTTGAGAATTGATGAACGATTCATAAACGTAAATAGATTTTAAAACTTGATCTTCAAGTAATTTCAAGAGACTACTTATCACAGTGTAGTCCGGGAACATCATGAATCTGGGGTGGTAAAAGAATAGACCCTCGGCCCCAGAGGCTCACACGACGCGACGAAGACACTACTAGGGCTGTTAAAAACAAAAATAAGCTACAATAAAATCTGTATAATGAAGCCATCTCGGTTTCACGCTGAAATCGGAAACACCGGTTTCACAGTGAAATCGGAAACGTCTTGTTTTAAAAGCTGCGTTTCTTCTCAAAACCTAACACCGAGTAACCGTGTGTTGGCATTGACCCGAGAACAGTGATCGGTTTGCAAGAATTATGTGAAAACTTCAGTTCATGGTTGACCTTTGCAATGTTGCAAATATCCAAAGATCAATTCAAACCTTTTTGCTTTGGTGTTGAAGCATATGACGCTCTGAGGAAACACATTCGCCAGAGGAGTGTAGGTAAATGTTCCTCCGGAAAACATCCATCCGGGGAAGTGTTTTGTTTCCAGTTCCACTGTGTTTTTTTCCAGGAGGATATTTTCTGGGATAAATTTTTTGAGGAGATTATTTTTCAGGATGGATTATATTTTGAGGCAATATTTACCAAAGGGACATTTTCCCGGAAAATTTTTGCCAATTACACTACCGCGGTAGTGTAATAAACGATCACAATATACCACCCTTTGTTCATCAATTAGAGCAGAAGGTCTGCGGGTCTGGAATGATGTCGCCAAAGTTTAGCTGACTTTCTGAAAACCCTGTGTAACCCGGGAAACTTCGCCAATCAGAAAGTGAAAAGCTTTAATGCGCTCCCTTTTAAATTTTGTTGAGCATGAGACATCACGTTTAGGACGTTTTGTTCGTAATTAGTGAAACAAAACATAGAAATTTAAGCTGCTGTCGAATAAACAATTGCATTGCAGATTGTCAACAAGTGATGTTTGATGCTATGACTGATTTATAGTTTTCATATAAAACTTTACTTTGAATTTGCTTCTTGAATTCCTTTTTCTTATACATGGAAGTTAAAATTAGAAAATGAAAAATAGAACCACATGACAATAGAAGACCAACTGACTGTAACGAAGCCACACCCAATTGTAGTAACAATTAATAAATATCAAAAATTCTAAAACTTTTCGGCCATACCAAATGATCAAAATACGGAGTCAGCTAAATCTGCATTGAAGGTAAAATTAACGGAAAGAGAAAAAGAGGCAGACCACCAAGACGATGGCATGACAACATCCAGGCGTAGACCGAACTCAATTTGACGACACTGGGCGAGCTATCTAAAAGTCGTGACTCATGAAAACAGATAGTCCATGTTGATGCGCAATCTGCTGCAAGAGGAGATGGCGATTGAATATATGAATGGAAAATGGCCCATTTACAAAAAAAATCATGTTGACCTACGGTAAAATATTTTAATAGCCTATAAATTGTTGAGACCACAGTTAAAGATTAAAATGATTACTTACAAAGTTTAAGTTTGTGCAAAAAATGAAACGAAAAAATTTTTTACTGGAAACTTATCAGATAGGCTATACTTATCAAAATAAATATTTCCTGAGGGAAAAGCAAGCTACGCAAAAAGACGTGTGGTAATAGTATAAAAGCATTTATGACAGTATTCATCAACGCAACTACATAAAGACCATACATATTTTTACATGCTTTAGACACAGGCCCGTAGCCAGCCAGGGGCCAGGAGGGGCCTCGCCCCCCCCTGAAAAAAGTTTCGCCCCCCCCCCTGGCAAAATTCCAACATTCTCGAGCAACAGTTACAATTGTAATGATTTTGCCCATCTTTTCCGTTGCAGAGCTCCAACCTAGGCCCAATTAACTACAATTGTTTTGTTTAGTTAACAGCTAAGATGATTAAACAATTTCGCCCCTCCCCCCCTACCCCCTTCTTTGGCAACCTCAACATGTTCAATTCAACCAAGGCCAACACGTGTTAGGTTGGTAGACAACTTGTCAGAAACTGTGCAAAATAAAAATGTTTTGGGAAAGAATGATAACCTAACAAAGAGGGAATGGTTTTCCAGCAGGCCTACAAACCGGTACAAGTTAGGCTATTTGATATTAGCTGTCGCTATTCTCGGTACCATATTCTAAGGGTCAGTCTCAGTGATAACCAATTTGTGCAGTGATAAATCGCAAAATGTGCAGTGGCAAAGCAAGTGGTTTTTGAAGACAACGCATACAAAATATAAACCCGTAATCTTTAGCAGTGTTTATTTTTTCTCTTCAATCAGTGTAAATAAATTTTGTTTTTAGTTTTCTAATCTGTAAAGTGTTCAACCTTGCAGCAGATATTGTTACATTTGGATCTAGCACTGCCGTTTGTGAGTGTGGATTCTCAGTGTTAGCAAGGGTTGACGCTCCCACTAGACGGAGCATGTTACAACCAAGACAGGCAAACTTGGTGCTTATGGCCTTTGAACATTCTGTATCGAAATCTATCGATTTAGACTTGTTTGTGAGACGGTTTGCATCCAACCATCCGCGACTGCAATAGACTAGCTCACGGGTGTATAGGCGGAATGTAATCGTATATATCAAAATCCTCGGCACTAGCTTCTTCGAGCCAGTTAAAGTTTTTGCTCATAACCAGTGGCATAGCCAAGGGGGGGGGGGAGGTTATGGGGGTTGCAACCCCCCCTTTGGCACGCGTGTGACGTACGTCACGATATTGCAAATGATGGTTTCAGTCTCTTTATGTCTCTAAAACAAAGTTTGCCTAACTTTAAACGAAACTGCAAAGAGCGAGTTTTGCCATTACCAAACATTCAAATATCTTAGCCTGGAATTAGCAACAAGAAAACATAGAGACTTGTAGCTTTATTTCCGAAAAATGCCGAAGAAAACATGATCTTATCCTTTTGCTATGCCACCGGACAGCACCATTTTACAGGAATATTCACACCCACATTTTTGTTGAAAATACTCTCAGAATGCACCAAATTCAAAGTAATTTTTCAAAATTTTCTGGGGGAGGCCCCCCAGACCCTCCGCCGCTGGGTGTCGCGATAAGCGAAACTTACCATCACTTCCTCCCCCCCCCCCTTTCAAAATTCCTGGCTACGCTACTGCTCATAACAAGTAGCCTAACGCTATTATACAATAAGTCAACAATTGCTGTGTTATGTTGGTCATTGTAATGTGGTTGTCGTGATTTAACTAGCGAATAAAATAAGAGACCAGTGTTGGGCTTAACACTAATCTGATATATTGCAATTTTTGTGGATACCGGTATTTAAAAGGTTAAAATGCCAAAATCATTTAAATTTTTTTGGCCCCCCTAACAAAAAGTTGCCCCCCCCCTAGCTCTGCGGTCTGGCTACGGCCTTGTTTAGACACAATGCTTATGTTGTTTAGTCTCCTTCATGACTGTCCTAAATAGGCTTTGAGTGAGTTGCAGGTTTGCAGCAGCCTAGGTTGCTTGATTATGACCATCTTGGACCTATGCGTACAGCCGTACAGAAATTATTGGTTCAAAAAAGCAAATATACAAAACAGAAACAATGATAAACAAGAATTTCATGGAAAATTTGTGGTTTATGAAGAAAAAAGTTAAAGCTAACCTGATGTGACTTAAAATGTAAATACAAATTACAATCATGTATCACAAGAAAACATTTAATATTTTCCAACACCACACACCTGGCAATCTTGAATTATTTAGACAGCAGAACGATAAATAGTAAGATTACATTTTAAGATTATATCAGTCATTTATTAACATCCAAACAAAAATACATAAAACTACATTCAGCCTTACCAAACTTTTCGTGTTGGGATGATGGTCAGCTGACTGGTGGTTATTAAACCAAACAAATAGAACTGTTTGTTTTGTAAATGATCAATTTAATCAGTTTGTGTTCTCACATCTTTAAATCTATTTCAAGTTAGACTAACCACTGCAACAACTATTTCGGTCCTTCACGACTCACGAGTCTAGCGTTTGTTTAATTTCAACTTTATTACTAAATACTTTTCAGTTTTAAAACAGATTGAGATTGAGTTTTTAGAGACACACAATATAGAAAATACTTGGATACTGTGATAACTAGAGTTATGTCTGTTTATGTGATAACTAGGGCAAGCAAAGATAATAAAGCCAAGTTTTTTCAATAGCATATTGCGGTGTGGTTTCAAGCAAGAGTTCTGGACACAAGGAGTAGTTTTTAAAACCTTAATTTGATAGGTCAATAAAAAAGTAAACTTTTTATCGTTTGGTCAATTTATCAATTTTAGTTTAAGAAAGGCAATTTTATGTAATTGACACGTCCAGTCCAAATGTTTGAGAAAACGAGAAATACTTTTTCTTTAACAAATTCTTGTTCGTCAATCTCAGTTTGTGCTTCGTTAGCATTTCAACCATAAAAACACTGCAAACCAATGACGACATATCTAAAATAATGAACATTGAAAGACCAAAACGTTATTTAAGCACCGATTCGACACCGCTCAAGAGCATGTGGCTGTGTCTTTGGAAAGACACTAAAAAGCGTGCCGTGGATTGCGCAATGGCGCCCCTTCGACAACAGCTCTTGATTTCTTTCGTGATTATGAATTCTGGGTGAACATAATGTTCATTGTAGAGTAAAGAGTTAGTTATCTGCTTATGCTGTATAGCCTTCAAATGATCCTAATATATTCTGTTGAAGATTTAAATCTCGTTTTGCTAATTTAAAATTCTTTTTTCGTTAATGTAGCCTTATTTTAAATATAAAATACCAGAGAACAAAGGTTCATTCAGTCAAATTTTTGATAGGTTAATAACGTCATTTTTTTTAAATTTTAAAGTCAACTTTTTTTGGATTTTTAGATCAATAAAAACTTGCTCTGGTAATAACATAACTTGTATTGTAATTTCGTCATTAAAAAGAGATTATTTTGAAATAATACGCAGTCAAATACAATGGTGTTACTTTTAGTGTATTAATCAAGTTAAAATTGACTGTCAGACTGATGAGTCATGTTTAAATCGACGTTGCCAAACTTATAGTAACAAACTGTTGTCAAGATTGACAGCCATGAAGAAATTTTAATTTGTTTCTCGTGATTAAAGGATAAAGCAATATTGTCCCTTTTTAAGACATAACTTTTGCCTTGCGTACCGTATCTGGGATATTTTTCTGCATTAATATTTAGGGTGTTTTTGTATGATTTGTAGATTATTTGGACAATGATACAGCTACAGGTGCTTTTTTTCCGTAAAAAAAACATGACAATGAGATTGGGGAAGCAGTGATGACCTGTTATCTCTAAGATTTTTCGAGCAATACAGCTAACACCTGTCACCTTAGTATTTACTTTGATCAATAATAAAGAAAGTTGTGTTTCTGATGACTTCAGTGGTAACATGACGCCCTTACTTTCTACACAAATGCTAAAGTACAAATAAACAACAGAGCGGTTCACAAAAACCTTTGGAGAACAATAGTCTAGAAACGTGTCTACAAACAATACAAATGCATCCGGAAAATCGTTAAACGTCCAGATGAAATGGAGTTGCCAAGCGGCGCAATTCAACCCACGATCCGATAACATGAGTGTCAAAAGAAACTCAGGTTGTCACTTTCCTTTTCTTGTGTCTGTAAGTGAGAGACCAGGTGCACGGCTGGGCGCTAAAATCCAAAACCAGTTTTCTCGTGACCGACTTCCTAAATTACGACAACTACACTACCGTTTTTATTCATTTGCATAACGTTCTTAGATGGTAATTTAGCGTGGAAATGAAAAATTGTAAAAGAAAACAGATGACTAGTGTTGTGTCGTTGTAGACGAATACCCATTGTAGGGAAAACGTCACAACACGGACAGTTGCGTAAGATAAATTTGTCTTGAATGGTGTTAATAACATTGATCATATGTTTATACATAATGTTCTTAGTAGCCCAACCCAGTAACGGATCCAGAAAAATCTTTCGTGTTTTAACCCAATTCTGTCGCAGCAAAAGTTCTGAAAGAAAGGACAAATTTTGGGGCCTGAGGAAGCAAAAAATATGCTTGGGCTTTCTCCTCTGGAAATTTCAAATTATTTCATCTTGTCTTGAATACGAAAATAACAAAATACACTATTAAGTACAAAATACTCATGATGCAAATTCTTGTGCTTTCGCGAGGATTTCTAGTAACGCAAGCTTTGTATTTAGCTTTAGTGATCAAAGCTAGTTATGCGGTTGGATTTAAAACTTTTGGTTTTTATTGAAGATTAGTTTAGTGCTAGTTTAATGACTACAAAATTATTTCCATGATTTAATTTTTAGGAAGTTCGGTGCAGCTTTCAAATTGATAAGGTGAAGGTGGGAACAGTTCGAATGGTTAGGGAACTTCAGTGAAACTCTTTTACTGGGTATTTTATGTTCACTTCATATAAGTCTGACCCTTGCTTAGAAGCCATACATAGGCTACTGGGTTTTCTCAAGAAGTAAAGCAAGAGAAAGCTTTGCATTTTATGTAACATTGAAATTTCGCAAGTGTCTCGGAAGTGTTTCATTTTCAATAGCAATGTACAAGGCATTCTTCACCTCATGTCTTTGTTTCCGCTAGTACAGGTTAATTTATTTTCAATTATGCAGTAGACTATAGTACAGCGTGAGTGATATTAGAGTGAGGATTTTTTTTGTATAGGAACGTGATTGGGTTGCGCGTGGCCAAGTGCTCCCCTGGATCTACTGCTCAGCTCAAACAGTAGAGGATGACGCAGCTCGTATTACAGTTGATGAGCAAGCAAGCTACTTTTATATCTTTCTGATTCAGCGTCTATTCGGATTCAATCAGCGTGAAACCGATCATGCTCAGACGAACATTAAAAATCTTTGATCAGGTGAAATTAAAGCCTTGTCTCAAGGTGTGAAAAACGATAGAAGCAGTTCCGTTGCTTATTCTTGATGACGAACTGTTCCACAAAAGCACAAACAGGATTTTAAAACGAAATGTTGCTTTAATTGGGAGGTAATATTATACCAAGTAAACTATCGGAAAGCAATTTAGTTGTCTTCTTGGTTTACAAATTTTACACGTGCGTTCGCGTGCCTTTTCATCTAATGAACTGTATCACATACACTTCGAATGTTATATGTTCACATGAAAACAAAATGGTGGTCAAGTTCTAACAGGCCAGTGTTCGATTCCGCCTTTCGCAAAGGACTTAGTCCCGGTATCTGTTGTTGTTGTTCTTTTCGTACTAGGGCGTAAAGCTAACAAGATGCGAATGCAATAATGATCGTATGTCCATTCGACTTAGCCTATATGAATAAAATTTTGCCAGTGCGATCAAAATGCAAGTGTTCATATTCGTTATTCATCATGTGCAGTCTTCGTTTCAGTTAATTGACATAAACCCATTATAAATGTGGCAAAGTCGTCGTTTAGCAACAACAGTCTATTTTTTGGGACACATAAGTATTAAGTAGCTTAGTATTTCTTGGCGCAACATACCGAGGTGTTTTTTCATGAAATAATTAAAAAAACAGCTGAGCGATTATGTCTTCAGTAAACAATTAATTCACAGGAATTCCAGACTAAAATACAAACACTTTCGGAATTAGTATAATTGCATTAATATAATACAGATCATTGCATCAGAATCGTTGGATGTGAACCCTGTAAGAACGTTACCTGCTTTTTAAGCGTTGCTCCAAACGAATGTCCCCATACAGAAGCCATCACCTTTTTGTGAGCATACGGCTTATGGTTTTCATAACTCATCCGTGTAGGCGAAATGGCCTACATTTTTACGACCTCATAAATCAGTGTTATTATTATGGCTGTGCAACCCTGGGCGACATCAACGGAAGAACGTTTAGGTTTGATATAAAATGAATAAAAATGGAAATTTAATCTCTATCTCTATGGCTTACAACAGCCCACATACACTTTTCAAACTCAAGCTTTCCAGAAGCGTTTGCTTCATTCGTCTGAAGAACATGCCCATTTGATGACATTTGGCTTAAAAAGCAAATAAAAATGATTCATGGTTTCGATTCATTGTACTATATATACATT
Organism: Aplidium turbinatum; assembly: GCF_918807975.1. Taxonomy (NCBI): domain Eukaryota; kingdom Metazoa; phylum Chordata; class Ascidiacea; order Aplousobranchia; family Polyclinidae; genus Aplidium; species Aplidium turbinatum. Next base: position 14,277,097 of record NC_137480.1, on the reverse strand, counting down.
AGTTATGTATTTTCAATGTATGTAGGCTATACTAGGATCAGCCATTTTGTTACTTGATAAGGCTAACATGTGTATGGCCCAAAACGTTCGTAATTTATAGTTTATTTTCACTTTATTGTATTATATTAAATGCCGTGTGGTTGATAGGTTGTACTTGACTACAATTAAAATGAGCTAATAAACAACGAAAGCTATAATCCTTCATGCCGTATGGCTACGAGAAATCATCAACTAATAAAAGATGTAACGCGAAGTTATAGAACTATTAAAATTATGAAAAAATTGTAGTGGAAGAAGTTAAACATATTTTCAATGATCGTTGCAAGGAAGTTCAGAACGGCTAAGCTACCAAAAATAAACTGTGCCTCAAAAGAACACAGAATTATACCATTCTCCACCCCCATCTGAAAAACTCGCTTGTGAAAATTAACCTTTTGGTTTAAATGTTTCCTAGGGCGTTTCCTATAAAAAAATAGTAAACCTGCCAAAAAATAACCCAAGGGCGTTTGAGGAAAAGTTTGCTAATCAATGATATACGTCCAGCCAACACAACGTTTCAAAGTACAAGAGCACGTTTTTGGAGAAAAGACTATTACTGCAAACACTTAAACTTATGTCAATCAAAACACAATTTAATTGAATTCAAGATATTGTTTTTTTAGTACCAATCTGACATCAAATCGTCACACAAAAAAAATTACCCACGCTTATTCACGTACGAAGCGATCTTGAGCAACTTTGAACCAGAAAATATCAAACTTCTGAAAAGGCCGACTAGAAAAGCGGATAGTGAGTAAACAAAATTAAGAAGGCAAGTGAAGAAGCTCATTAACATTGAACAGGCAAAAAGATTGAACAGGTGCTCAACAGCTGGCTGCTCTGAAAAGCAAAACGGAACGCCCAGGTGAAGAGATGGATTGATTATGTGCTGTGACAAAGTTTAGTTTTGATCTAAAGACTAGCTAATGGAATTTTGATGTAACACTGCTCAACTAAAGCCACAATATTATTTAGTTAATCTAAATTTTGAACCAATATATATCTGCTTGGTTGATCGTAAAGGTTGTGGGTCAATGATCAAATCACCCATAGTTCTCAGACAAGTATGAAAGCAATGTACTACAATTTAGCATCAAACACTGCTCCATAGCGTCTTTTAGTGCCATAATTCTTTTTGTACCAAATCGACTGGGTGACAAAGTCGATAAACTGTAAGTCTAGTTCTAGAACATGGCTATAGAATTAACAAGAAAGAAATTTTAATTCACCGTATTCAAAACCATAAATAAGCTACCCAATGCCACCCGTCGGGTCAATCACATGCGATAGAGCCTGCGAGAAAATGTTGCACAATGTAGAAAATTTACGAGTTTTTTAATTTTATGCAAAAGTAGTCAAGGTGACAAGTGCCCCCTTCTTAGATCCGTTCCATTTCTGCTAATAGATATACAATTACATCAGGTGTTATGTAATATTCATTTGTAGTCAACGTATTTATCAAATGTATTTTTTATTAAAAATGCATAGAGAATCAGCAGAGCCCTATTTATGGCAGATGCATTTCGCTCTACTACTGTACTCTATAGCAGGATTTCCCAAACTTTTTTGGGCCACGGACCACTTGTTACGGACAATTTTTAAATCAAACGTCACATAGAACCGTTGTCTACTGAACCTGACGTCTTACGTCATGGACTGTTGCTAGAAATAAGCAAATATTGCATCACCTTTGTCACACCTGTGAAACATTACATAATCGTTAAATCTTGAATTACGAGATATGGTGTAAGCCAAATTCAACAGGTGTTTGAATAGCTTCATAATGCTTATCATTATTACGTCACAGAAGCTGCTTACGTGCGTTTGAAATATTGTAATCTATTCTCGTCATTCTAAAATTGTTGCTTGAAAGGTTGGTCGCATATTTAACTGTTTTGCTTAGTGCTTGCCAGCTGGACAAAATTTCCGTCTTTATCTCAGTAATTTGTATTGTAGCGACAAGTTTTAGTGGCGTACGGTGTTGCGCTCCAATTTCGACAGCCTTGAGGCTATTTTTACAGAAATAAAATTCTTGAATAGACGTTTTCAGAAGAGTGTTTCTTTCGGTCATTGCATACAGACGAACGGATCCGGGAATCTTATGTTACAATGTTCCCACGAAGAAATTATGGTTTACCGTTGTGACCTCCACTATTTGTGAATCTGTTTATTCGCGAACCCCCAACACAAAGGTAAAAATGAATAAAACCGAATTTTGTTTATTTAAAAAACTGACAACATCAATGGGACGGATGGGATTGCATAATAGGATGGCTCGTTTTTGAACTTTTTTTTAATTCTCTCGGGGTAGTGGGGAAACGGTGCCAATGAGTGAGAAAACGCTCATGACAAAATTTGAGATTCGTAGCAAATTGTCTTCAGCCTCCTCATGGGGCCCAAAAATCGAAAAATGGTGTCAAAAACGAAATTTTTTCCAAAAATATTTTTAGTTTGGGTAGATACAATATTGTTTAGATATATCTAATTAACCTAAGAAAAAAATTTGGAGTCATTTGAACTATTTCTTCAGCTTCCTCACAGCTTCTGAAAATTTTTATTTTGCTGAAAATTTCACATTTTTGTGAGTGGTTACATAATACATAACTGCGTTAGACATTTTGCCAACTATAAAACGTCATTGTATGTTTCTTTATAGACCTGCCCTGAGCTGTTGCGTCATTTTTAATGAAATTGGGTTGATTTGGTAGAAAAAAGTGGCGTCTTTTGTTTGAATTTACGTCACTGACGAAGTTTGCAGTTATGTAACCGCAAACAAAAATGCAAAATTTTCAGCAAAATAAAAATTTTCAGGAGCTGTGAGGAAGCTGAAGAAATAATTCAAATGACTTCAAATTTTTTTCTTAGGTTAATTAGATATATCTAAACAATATTGTATCTACCCAAACTAAAAATATTTTGGAAAAAATTTCGTTATTGACACCATTTTTCGATTTTTGGGCCCCATGAGGAAGCTGAAGACAAATTGTTTACGAATCTCAAATTTTGTCATGAGCGTTTTCTCACTCATTGGCACCATTTCCCCACTACCCCGAGAGAATTAAAAAAAAAGTTCAAAAACGAGCCACCCTATTGCATAAGTCATCAATTCTCGAAGTTATTTGTGAAAGGCAAACTCGTAAGTCAGGGTCCACGGAAAGTCTGGACCTATATTTTGGCTTCATTTTGGTAAGAACTGAAAATGCTCTCTCACACATGTAGGTCGTGGCAAAAGGCAATAAAATTTTAGCTTCTATTTGCGATAGCAATGGGTATTCCTCCACAACACTCAACCAGTGGCGTACCGTGACCACTTTGACAGGGTTTTCAGTGACGGCAAAGCAACAGCGGGGGGTCTGGGGGGCCTCCCCCAGAAATTTTTTAAAATTAACATTGAATTTGGTGCGTTCTGAGAGCATTTTCAGCACAAATTCTGAACATGAGCAGAACTGACAAAAATAATGTTGTCGGAATGGAGAAGAATACAAAATAGATATTTATTTGACAGCGCCTATTGAATGAAAGACTTAATAATATCTAACATTAAGTTGCATTTCTAAAGTCACATACTTCAGTTCAGTTTTTATTTCCGACCATCAAAACGAACAATATTACTTGCCATAACACAGCAGGAGTCTGAAAAAACGCGAAAGTTAAAGCGTGCTCGAGATGGAAATGATTTACTTCATGCAAGGATTAGGCACGGTCGCAACACCTTGAGAAATCTACAAGCGAATTAAAAACAAACATGTAGTAAAAACGGATGTAGTCTAAGCGCAGCTTTAGCCACTAACCAATTTTTTTATTATCAGTACCGGTATCATTTTGTTCATTGGCTTCACATTTTAATATATATATTATATAGGCTACCGTACCGGTGGTACACCCAAGACGAAACAAACATAGGCAATAATTAATGTGAGACAAACCAGGAGACACAGAAATCGACTTTGAGTCAGCTGGCACCTGCTACATAATTAAGGTGTTTCAGCAATAAGGTACAATACCAGTAACCTGTAGCGCACCCAGCATGGGGCTAAGGGGGCTCAAGCCCCCCCCAAACCCGCCACCAAAAGTCAAGTTTTTGTATGCTCCCCATTTATACCTTTTGCTTACAGGTTAGATATGAATAAGACACAACAATACAACAGGGCTGATCATTATAACAATATATTTTACATATTTACAAATAGTTTTAACTCTAGAACGTTTTCGGATTAACTTAAGCCCTCATCAGGAACCTGAAAATATTTGTAAAAATACAATAAATTTCAACTATTAGGAAAAGGCAACTAGGTAAATAACTACAAAATAATTTGCACCACAGGGAACCTACATCTAGTAAATGTTGAGGAAAATAGACACGCCTTCAGCAAATAAGTTAATTTTTTGTGTAAATTTGGGTTGCAGCTTTTGATTAACACTGCTTCCTGAATTTTGATGTCAAATTGGGATTTGCCTTTGCGTAAAATTTTAAATGAGGCAGCAGAGAATTTTCGATCGGTACAAAAAGAACACTCCATGATATGGTTTTTGATGGCACTTTTAAAGTTCAAATGCTCTCGTCGTCAAATGTCTGGTGGACATACCGATGTAGCCTACCGTACGTCAATGCTGAACCACACGGACATGTAAAACTGTATACGAAATTTGAGCAGAAAAACGAAGGCGTCTAGGACTTCAGTTGAAAATACGAACTAATTTTGAATGTTTTGTAAGTAGGAAAAACGTTCACTTCAAATTTAATGTTTACAAAATTAGTGCTTTGTTTCAAACTGTTTTCGTGCTAGTTGTTGTTTTCGCACTTATTTGTATTGGCAAACAGAAAGCTAATTCTGTTTTGTCATACATGAGGAAAAAGTCAAGATCTATAGAAGATTGCTAGAGTAGACGTAGGAATGTAGGATGCTGATGGTGCTAGTAACATGGGGTTCACTAGGCCAACTTGTAATCTGATTGAGAGAACAAATCCTGATGTATCGGCAACCAGTGGGTTGTGGGCCGTGAGTGCCTTACATATTAATCAAAGAGATGGGTATTGGCCTATTGTCACTGTCACTCAGAGGCGTAACCTCAAGGGCTTCGCTTCCTCTAACAAAATTGAAAAAAAATATAATATTTTTCAGTAAAACGATTTCCTAATTTCTTTACCTGAATACGAATTAGAACAGTTTCTAACTCATGTCCCCGTCTACGTTTTAATTTTAAAAAAGTTGGAAGCTTACGGAAGCAGAGATTCGTACCGCATCCATTGCTCTCGTTTTTGCTAAAAAGCAGAGCAAAGTTTGCGCGATTTACGTTTCTTTTAACTAATCTGTGGAAGCAATCTCAAAGTTGCTTCCTGTTGGGTATTATTCCGGTGCGTAATGAGAAAATCTAAGGCTTTGGGGTTACATCTGCCTCGCAAGGAAAGTTTGAGCCTAGTGTTAGATTTACACTGATATCCTGACTACTACAGCAGTAGGTAGCTGTAACTGAGCAGTTAAGCTGAATTGTTGGTGTTCTCTAATTTGAGCCGCAGTTATTGCCCGTTCGTGTAAGAGCTACCTTTCATTTTAAGTTAATAGCTGTTTATCTGCTAATAAATTTTATACAAATATTACCCTAAAAATGTTTCCAGAAAGCACTATAATCCATTATTTGAGTGTAATTTTGCAAAAAATTTTCGGGGGAGCATGCCCCCGGACCCCCCTAGAACACGCGTGCCTTCAGCACGCTTTTACCCCCACGACTTTTATTGCTTTCCTTGCTCAACCCACAAGGATACGCCGCTGCTGTCACTATTGTCGCAAATCACTCAGCCGACATTTCTGAATTAGCCCCCCCCAAAACTTTTTTCTGGGTGCGCTACTGCCAGTAACATACAAACACTCTAATTACAAAACCATTAGATGTGTTGTTTTAGAATGGTGCATCAATGACATTGGCTGCTGCCATAAGCTTTGTTGCAGATTCAGACAAGCTAGTCCTAATTTACTGGCACTTGGTGCATAAAAACCATTTTATCTCATCTTGTTTCCAACTCTGATCACCTCAAACTCTAATCCAACAAGCTAAAACTTGCTATTGCCTGGGATTCCCCCAATGACGCGCCAAGGTGTGCAGATCAGCGAGTGCACAGCCTGGCTGACCTAAAACCATTGCTGTTTTCGCTGCCTTGTGACGTCATTTTTCTTAATTGTTTATTTTAAATAGCACTCGCCAAGCTGTCAGTGCACACCCAGCTTAAAGGTAATGACCGAAAAAAATTAAAGGCAATGACCTCAAACGTTGGAGTATTAAAATTAGAAGGGGACGAGTTTTGCAATTGAAAAGTAATTAGCATGCAGCAAGATGTTAAAATATCATGAAAGTAAAGAACATCGACAACCGATGGAAGTTTTCTTTTTTTCTGGATTTCTTGGGGTGTTCAGTGCACACCTTGAACACCCTGAATATACGCCACTGCACTCAACCAGAAAGATTCAATAGCTGTTTGATTGAAACTAAGCATTAAAGTTCGATCAAATGATAATTCGGCTAATTCTTCTTTTTCGCGTCCTGACAAATCAGTCTTTGAACAACAAAAGGGTTTAAAATCCAGTCAAAATTCTCATATGTCTCTTTTAAAAAGTACTACTTAAAGTGTGCTAGCAGAAACCAATTCCAAATGTTGTGTAACGTCAGAAAAAATCAACTACTGTAGGCTATTAATTAAGGGTTTGTGGGTAGGCTAATGTAATCGCACAGAACAGGAAACATATCCACAACCACAACATTATCATTTAGGCTATCCTTGTTTTCCATATGTTGAGTTTCTTTATGAATCAAATTAAAAAAGGGGGGGTTTGCGACACTTTTTAACCTTGAATGGGCGTAAAGTCCACAAGGGATCCACGTAAAGCAGATACTTAAAGCACCTAAATACAGTGTAAAAAATATTTCAATCAATTTTAAGATATTAACGTCTACCTTTTAAAGTACGTGTTAATTTGAAGAGAAGGAGACATTTATTTATGGTCTCTTAATTATAGTCATTTTTCTTTATGAATGCTGTTATTTTGTTTTGAGGAATACGGGAATTTGTCGTGAACAACTTTTTAACTGCCACGAAGGTGCAACAAGTAAAGATTTACAATACTCGATAGCAAAAGCTTTCGAAATCATTTAAAGGGATACTAAAGAAAAAACCTGACTTGGCGATTTTCCACGTTCTTTGTGTTTAACATGCTACCATAAAACGATTTTCAATAAAATTTTGCCCAATTGCGGTCTGACCACCATTGCGCGCGTGATTTTGCCAGAGCTTTCAAAACGAGATTTGGCCTGAGCAGCGAAGCGTGCGACCGTACAGTTACGTCACTAAAGACTATAGTAATCAGCTAATCGCGCAACAATTGTTACTGCGGGGGATTTGACTGTAGGCTATGTATGTATGTACATCAAAACAACACATTTCAACATCAAAACATCAAACAGTTTGCTCAAAACATCAGATGTGGTAACGTGGTTTTTGTTATTGCTGTCTTTAGTGACGTATTCTCGAGCAGTGTTTGCACTTTTTGGTCATTTTGAAAAAAATAAAAATAAATGAAACATTGGACTTTGGGCCTTACCAGCGCCATTGAAAACAAATTTTTTTCGGTAATTTGTTTTGAAATGTATTCTTGAATGTTCAGTTTACTCATTTTAATGCTTAATTCCCGTTTGAAATTTTCATTTAGTATGCCTTTAAGTTGTAAAGAACTGCGGCAATTATTATCTTTAACAGGGTAGGTATGTAGGCTACTGTACAACGTATATGTGTGACTTTTTAATTTCTTGTTATATCGCCACGGACCACCAATGGTCCGCGGACCACAGTTTGGGACCTGCTGTGTAGCATCATTAGTGCCTTATTCAAATAGATCATGTTTGATTATAATGATATAAAGATAAGAATGTAATAAGGGCTGGGTTTTCCCGAGACACGCAAAAGGTAAAGTGCCAGGCGTTGTTCTAAACGTTTGGGGTCACCAGTGCGGGGAGGGTGGTTAGTCCTCCTTTGGTCGACGTTGCCTTTTTTTTTCTTCTTCTTCTTCTTCACGCAACGCTCGGAGTTTAAGATAGATACCACTACATCTTGCAGGTTTACAATTTTCCATATGAAATGGATTTGTTCCCTGTCTCACCATTAATGCGTCCGCTCCGGGAGCCGTCCACACACCCAAACACTCAGCAGGCACATCATACTTACATGGAGGATACCTTCCAGGGAGGCCAGGGCCGAGGGACATACTCTAACCGAAGGGACCCACCGCGGTAGATGGTAATCTGTGGATGTAAAAATTTGGTTAGGCTATTGGCTGCCTCAAGCTGATCTGCCTGTCCCTACTTTCCTCTTGCTGATGTTGGAGCAGACAGCAGACTATACAGTAGGTCATAGGAGATGGTGGGTCAAGCTCGAGAACTAGCGCGTTTTGATAGGGAGTTAATTTTAATTTGTCTGTGTGTGTTTTTTCTTGTTGCCCGCTTGAAGAAGGGCACCTGCTTGTGAAAAACGGGCCACTGCAGTCTGACATCCCATTTGGCGGAGTGGGAGCTCCCGATGTTGGGTTTCTCAGCGAAGGCAAGTCGACCTTTGTGTTCTATCAGAAACAACTTAGGTTTGTGGAACGCAAATAGAGCAAAATCTCGAAAGCGGATTAAGCTATTTCGTGCCACAGTTACAAGTGAAATTAATTTCTAACGGTTTAAATGCAATTATTTCACCAAAAAGGTTGCAAAAGTGATAAAAATACAAAAAAATTATATTTAAAATCAAATTAAGGCGAACGATTAATTATGTTACAATTTGTAAAATACTTTAAAGTTTAAAGTTACAGTAGTATGTAGTAAAATAGTTATGATGATGCTGATTTTAGTACAAAAAATATAAAAAAACGTTTGACAGCACTTCTTTCACAAATGCAGTTAGGCTACCATCAGTCAGCTTATAACTTTGTGAACAATTTAATGATAAAAATATCTAATTTGCACAATTTAAAGTTGTATTTTAACGGTAATTAATCACATCTCAGTCCAGCACATGCAAGTTTTCATATGACCGAATTTCCATTGGAAAGCCACCTTTTTGTCTTCTCTTTTTTTCCGCATTTTTCCGAAATTCAACTTCGTGATTCCTTTTCAAGTTTTTAAAGAAAATGAAATTGTAATTTTTCCTTTATATTTTTTTGAGTTCAGTTTATCTTCAGATCCTATATTTTCACAAATCCTGTTTTAAAACTTGGATATGAAAAGCAAAAATTTTACAACCGACTTTCATAAAAACGCGTGAGTGAAACTAATAAGAGTTTAGATGTCTCAGAGTCAGAAACGACAGCATTTTTTTACTTTTAAAATTATCTATCCAAGTGAAATAATTGTGGGTGTTATTTTCAAAAACGTTGCAATTTTTTACCTAGAAAAGAAAATGAAAACAGCCAAGGGTGGAAGATTTACAACAACAAGATTTCATTGTCCCCGCCAAAACTAAAATATCTCACCTCAAGCCATTGCTAAGCAACATCAACTGAGCAGTTTGCGAGACTTTCGCGCTTGGCTATGGATGATGGAACGCTGTTTTTAAAAGCTTGTAAACACTGCAAGGAGCAATAGTTGACAACCTTTTTAAAATAATGCACTTACATTGTATTCAAAACCGGTACACCCTATCAATCAAGTTTAACTTCCCCAAAGGTTATGCTATGTCAAAAATAGTGCATAGGGTTAAGCAGAGACTATGGATTTACATTTTCCTTTAGAATAATGAAGTCTAGATTTAAGAACGAAGTCAAGTAGTCAAGTGCATGCTAGTAAACTGTGTCACGCTTGAAATATAGAATTATATTGGGGTGTGAGCAAAAAAAGCTTCTTGTAAATTATATTTACCCTAATGTATTTTGTGTTCTTTTTGGTAACATATGGCCATGTCAAATGCTGTGTCACAACAGGCAGGGCTCCCAAACTTCTTGATAGAAGATAAGCTACTGCATCTGTCCCCGCCCAAAACCAAAACTTGCAATGGAAAGTGACAGTATAATAGCCATTAGTCCTGTTTTATGTTTCAAAGTTTCTTGGTCTTTATCTTGTTTTGGATTAATTAATTAGCAAAGTAGGTGTAACTTTTAAATTTAATCAGTTTTGTTTCTTTATGGACAAAATGAAACAATGAAATTTCCAAAATGCAAGGCGCAAAGGGTATATGGATTTATGATACTTTTTTCTGGAAGTGGCTAGGTGTGATCATTAAAATAGTGATTTGTGATTATCATGATATCTTGATATCATGAGCAGCTGACTAGATGACCAAATGGTCTTTTGCTGCTCCAAGCTAATCAGATTGAATTAATTTAACACTAAGCATAGGCTATATACTTATGTGTTTCTTTATGTTTATGAATTGTATATTAGGCTATTGTGATGTAAGTTTATTGTGTACCGTACTATTATAGAATCTGATTAGGAAATAAAGTTATTTCTCTTCTTTTTAATTCTATTGCTGACATACAGCGAAAAATATTTTATTGAAAATGAACTACAAATGAACAACATTTATATATAATTTTCAATGAAATACATCAATCAGCCAACCAAGAACACTTTGGGACACTGCACGACAGAGGGAGCATTGGAAAAGTTTACGAACTGAGCATCTAAATCTAATTCAGTGTTTCTCAATCTTTTTGGCCCAACGCCCCCTTCTTGAACCTGCAAAATTTTACCGCCCCCCCAACAATAACGATTAATTACCAAAAGCGAATATAAAACAATAAATACTATTAATACTACAAAAAGTGCTCAATTCCAAGCAAAAAGCCAAGCAGAGCGAATTACATCAAATATAGGCTAGTTACCAGTCTCTAAAACCCTTACAGCCTGTTTTACCCTAAAAGGTGGATCATCAGAAGGTCCTTATTCAAATAGAATTCTATTTCTATTAGAATATAAGGACCTTCTGATGATCCCCCTGTTATGGTGAAACAGGCTGTAAGGGTTTTAGAGACTAGTAACTATATTTGATGAAAAGCAAATATATATTTGCAAGCATAAAAACAGTATAGGCCTACTGGTAGTCAATGTAAACCTTGGGCTTGGTGAGAAAGTGCCTGTTTCTTCACATCCGGTGTAAAGCCAGTGAGAAACATTCGAAGATCACCTCTTATAGATATGTCAAGTGGGTTTCGCTGTTTGGTATATAGCAGAACAACACAGCTGAATCCCTTTTCCACCAGGTATAAGGTAGGAAATGCTACCACGAAGATATGAGCTCTTTGATGAAATTTTTACGTTGGGCGGTAGATGGATTAAACCAGAATGCACCTAATAATTAAAACGCCCCCCTTAAGCCGAGGTAATCATACCACCCCCTTGAAAAATCAAAACGCCCCTTGGGGGCGGTGCCACTCCCGTTGAGAACCACTGATCTAGTTCATCAAAGGCCGCATCAGCTATGATACTGTAGTAGTAGTAGCAAAAAATATCATTCAAACATAGGCCTGCAGTACGGTATATATCCAGGGGCGCCGAAGTGATTTTTGACTGGGGGAGGGGGGCAGGATTATGAAAAAAGGGCACTTTTGTTGCTGGAAGGCCAATTTTCTTTAAGTTTTAAGATAAGGTATAGCGATATTGCTCATCTATCAGCTCATTATCGAGTAATGATACAAGTGTTCGGTATACAAAGAACAATGGCACAGAAGGGCGTCATGCTATGTTATAATGATGTAACCTACTGTGATACAGAATTTTGTGTCGTGAATATTATTTTGAGGTAGAAATGAAAGATTATAGTTAGTCTAAAAGTGAATACTGTAGCATAAATTGTTATATTGCAAAGTGTGCAGTAGCTTACCTGATCTTAAAAAGGCACCATTGCCCCCCTGCCCCCATTCACAGAAAATTGATGGCAGGGGGCATCTTCCCCCCGGCTTCCGGCGCCCCTGTATATATCATAATAACAAGCATGAAGAGCTTGCAATAAAATGTGCTTTGTAATGCAAAATTCAATTGCATTCACTTTTATTTTGTTTATTATATTTTTTGAAATATAACTGAAAATGAAACAAAGTGTGAACTTCTATAGAAGGCTATCTACTAAATGAGATCTCTTGCCTTTATACATTCCAATATGATGGTACACATGATACACAATTATAGGATACCCTGATATGTAGCCTGTAAAATATACTGAACTCATAACCAGCACTTGTAACATATGAAAATCCAACACTATTTTTTCATTAAGTTTCCTGGAAGTAAACACTTGACCAGTGACATCAAATATTGAACTAGTCCATACTATATGTTGAGCTAATTTTTTATTGTTCTTGCATCTCATTTATAATAAATTAAGTATTCATTTTATATTTGTAGTTGCAACTAACAATATAGCCTAGGGAACTAAGTAGTCCAAACACTCTAAGTTTGTGTAAGGTTTTCACCCACTCACTGAATGAATTAACAATTCTACTTGTTCAAGTGTAATTAATTACGTAAGCATGTCGGGAGGAACAGGAGGCAAGACGGACATGGAAAGAGTGGGTCTCTTCAGTGAGATGGGTTATACCACAATTGGAGACAAATACCCCAAACTTCATTTAAGCAGTTGTAAGTTTTCCATCTTTCAGAGTTTGCTTCACAATTTGTGCATTGCAGTTATTAGTTGTATCATCCTAGATGATCCAGTAAACTGATATTCCCTATTTAGCTTACAACTGTTTTTTTTTTGTATTATTAATTTCATGTGTCACTCATCCAATTAGTCTTGAGTGTATTTTGTCGATTATCATTTTTTAGTGATAGGAATAAAGTATAGCAATTCCTATTCAACTGATTTTGTTTTCACTTAAGTTCAAGCATTATTTTTACATCATTAAATTCATCTTCATTTGCCAATATATCACACTATGATCATTTTTATATGTAAGAGTCAAAACTTAGTTTATTTTATATTGTTGTTTTAGAAGAGCATTGAATTACCAACCTTTTGTTAGAAATCCAATTTTAGTGTCTCTTTGCAAATGATACCACTGTATGTTACCTATGATGTGAGATGTAGAATCATTTGCTGAATTGTTGATTCAGGCAGAAAGTATTGTGTTGTTTACAAATATCTTTTGCCGATAGTCAAAACTGCATTTCAATGAAATTATTTAGCGTATCTGCTTTGCTATCATGCAAATGGTTAAAACTTTATTGATTGATTTTATGCTACTTTTGAATCAACTCAACTACAGTTATGTAGTTTTTTTTGTGTTTTAGACATGTCCATATAAGTTTAATAACTTTCACAGGTTCACAATATGATTGCATAGGCTAGGCCTATAACGGATATTTCTTGATTTTCTAAGCTATGACTATGATGTTATTGGGCTGTAAGTTAGTATTGCGGTACTTCTATAGGATAGCAGTATGAATCACTTGATGATGATTCCGTGAAGTTTGTGCATCTGTACTTTTTCAGTGCCTTTCAATGATGCCGCATACAAAGGAAAGCACATGTTGCCTGGTGGAAGCAAAACCAGATCAGCTCTTCAGGTGACAAGTTTTCTACTGTTTTTTTTGCCTTGACTGAAATTTTTACTTGTACAAACGCAATGCTGTTAATGATTGTAGTACTTTTCACCTTGTTTTACTATGACACTTTTTACGTTAAAGAAAGGAAACACAGCAAACCACTAATCAAAAATGGTGCACTTTGTAAAATGACGATGATCTCGTACTTTATCCATTTAAGTCACCGTTGGGCAGTGGCGTAGCCAGGAAAAAAATTTGGGGGGGGCCAAATATTTGATGATCTGAAGAGAACAACAAAGTGTTTGATTTAAGCCATTGCCACTTGATGTGCAGTGGCGTATCCTGGTGGGTTGAGCAAGGGAAGCAATGAAAGTGGTGGGGGGTTAGAGCCTGCCGAAGGCACGCGTAATCTAGGGGGGTCCGGGGGCATGCTCCCCCGGAAAATTTTTGAAAAATTACACTCAAATAATGGATTATAGCGCTTTCTAGAAACACTTTTAGGGTAATATTTGTATGAAATTTATTAGCAGATAAACAGCTATTAACTTATTAAAGGTAGCTCTTACACACCAACGGGCAAACACCGCGGCTAAAATTAGAGAACACCAAAAACTCAGCTACACAAAAACTCAATAACTACACAAAAACCCAACAGAGTAAGCCTTTCTGAAATTGCTTTCACAAATTAGTACAAAGAAACGTAAATCGCGTAAATTTTGCGCGATTTACGATTTGCAAAATTTATTGGTGTCTTTCTGTGTGTCTAAAACAAGTCCTTGGAGGTGTTAATAGCCAGATGTCTTGGAAAACGTTACAAATTTATACAAATTTTATTACATTTTCAACAAAGGGCTCAAGTTCAGAATCCAAACTTGGAAAATTTGGGGGGGGCCATGGCCCCTTTCGCCCCCCCCCCCCGGCTACGCCTATGCCGTTGGGTCTTATGAAGGAACCCAAAATTGGTTTATTCGAGAAAACCCTAATTTGCAACACACTTATATGTCTTGGCATAGTGGTTGAAAAGATGTGGATTGAACTCTCGTTTTTCTGTTTTTCTATGTTTCACAGGCTGGGTATTTTGATCTTCAATTTAAGAGAATATTGGAAAAAGAAGCTTACTCGGACGCCGTTAAAACGAGGAGACAAGAGAGAATAAAAGAAAGCAAGAAAAATTTAAGCAAAGCGTTTGTGCCCAATGCCTCTTCGAAGTTACCGTAAATATTTTGTTGTTTGTTTGCCAACGCTAATATTTTTATCGTTTTGTACTTGTTTGTATATTAAAGAAAAGAATGTAAGCTACGAATATAACTGTGCACCTATGCTAAACAGTAAGCATACCAAGTGCAATTGCACATATCATCCGCCATGGCTCACACTGACCAACCAAATACATTCGCGCTGAAAATGGTCTAAAACAAAACTCATCCGTTGAGTGTATCTTGTAGGAGCGGCTTAGGAAATCATTACGGAACATTCTCTGGCCCAATCGGTGCCCTCAGTCCAATGGCTCGATCGTCGAAAGCGTATACGGCCCCAGGAAGGAACTTCACGACCAATCCAGGAAAAAAAGGAACGGGATATGGGTACGGCCTTCGTTCAAGTAATTTATTAATAAGAAGTGCCGCTTTTGTGATTGACCACTTGGTTCGAAAAACGGCTTTTTATGTCAAGTTACATGTCGCTTTAAACCGCCCACCTTTGAGCTAGGTATTGGTGCCATTCTGATTGATAAAAAACATTCAAAAATATAAAAAGTTTAGCAAGATCTCCATATTACACATTCCTTCATCAAATTACATCGGGCTTTGATTGATAACATTAAGTATTTCAAGCGCATTCATTGAGCACCGCTTTACTAATGCCAGGTTTATATTTTAATAACTGTAAAACAAAATTCATGCAGCGGTTTTAATTTTAGCGTGGTTTTTCACTGTCTATATAGTGTTAACGGTTGCGCTGTCAAGCCCTCGGTAGACCGGACATGCGCAGCTTTGCATGTTTTGCGTCTCACTTATTGCGACTTGGGCAGTGCTGCAAATGCGGGAAGAAGTATGAATAACGACGGAAAACGGTTGCATCAGGGCGGATCCAGCAAGTTGCGTTGTGGGGGGAAGCGATTTCAACAAAGCACAATACATTATCCTACCATGCCAATGCACCATGAATAAAGTTACTTTTCTGTGTTTTAGGAGGGGCGATCATCCCCTCTGGATTCGCTACTGTGTTGCGTGACCTATTGAATCATACGTCGTCAGACCACTCGGCATGCGACAACTCAGCAAGTGCTTGCACTCAGCAAGTACATTTCAGCTACTGTCCAAGTCAGCAACTGAGATTTTCACCGAGCATCGTGCTTGGTCATCGCTTGCTAAACTGAATTTGCTGAATTGTGACATGCCAAGTTTCGGCTTGCTCAATTGTTACTTTCTCAGTTTCATTATTTGCCAACTTCAGCCACTTGCTGAAATGTTGCTAGCTCAGTTGTCACTTGCTCAACTGCCATTTGCTCAGTTCACAACTGCTGAGTTGTAGGAAACTTTGAATCATACCATCGTGTGGAAATAACTGAACTTGTGTATTCACAGCTACGTCAATCTCACTCTAGGAAAAGGTCATGAGCACGCATCAGAAATGTATGATAGAGCGAAAGAAGGAAGAAGGGTATGAACAATTTTTTTCTCCTTTGAACAAAATGTATTTGAACAAAGAGCGGTGTAGCGTATACAGTATACATGCTTGAAAGTTATACCCAACGAAAAGATGATACGGTTTTCATGTATTCGATCTAGTTCTCGCTTGAGCAAATTTTCTACCCACTGTTTTTGTGAAAGTTTTAGTTTCATTCGTGAAGAACGTTTCTTGTTCTTTAGTTTCACGGAAATTCCACTTCCATTGCTTGTTAGAAACGAACATGGTTTGTATTATTTCATCGTCATTCTCCGTAGGTGAAACCTGATGTTTGCCCCGCTAGTAAGCGTGCCCCAAGCTTTCAGTTATTTCATCCTGATATTTAATTGAATTAAATATTGTGTAACAACTTTGTTGCTCAACTAACTTTGTTGCTCAACTTCTTTTTTGCAATAGAAAGAAATATTAGCACACAAGAGCTTGATAAAAGGAGGGGCTTTTCGGCTAAACTTACATCCCCAAAGTTTGTTTGACAAAAATCCTTATCGATCTGATAAAACTCTCGGCCCACCCAAGAAAGGATCACCTAAGCCACCTGTGGTCAAACCGTTCAAGCCAAGCTCTCCTGCTAAGAAGGTAATGAAGCCCTTGATGTTTTGTTGCAATTTAAATCTCCTGTTGCAAGAGGAGCTCAGTGATAACACATTGGGGTTTAAATCGAAAAATTTAGTGTTCGATTTTCTGCTATACTTTGTTGAACTTTTGCTTGTTGTGCAGTTGAGCTAGACAGGCAAAAATACAGTTGAACAAGACATGCTACACGTTATTTTCCCGAGCGTTAATAGCTGACTGTTTCCCACTACGTTTTTAGCTTTTCACCCTTTATGAAACAAGAAGGGAGCATAATTATTTCACTTCAATGTAGATTGGGGGTGCCAAAGCTGGGACGTTTGATCCTTACCCTACACATTCTAACGACCCATACGCACACAAAAAGAAGAAGGAAGCCACCACGAACAAGGATGGAAAACTGTTTCATCCCTCCCCTGGCCCCAAGTCATGCCCCACACGGTCTCTTGTTGCACAAAATGTCATCAAGTGCGTACAAACAACTACATTCAGTTTACTAATATTTGCCTGCTTAGTTCACTTATTTTCAGAGTTTGCTAAATTAACTAAGGTTTGAGAATTTTAGCTTCTCTTAAGACTACCTATTTTAATTTGCTACGTGCTAATTTCACGTCGAAACGTATTCACAGTAACGTAGTATAGTATAGTAGATGTAAGTAGATTATATTGTTGACGCAAAACTACTCATATTTTCATTTTGTGTCCCCTCTTCACGTATTAAGAGAAAGGCCTTCTTGTAAAGACAGTTTCTGCCTAGCCTATTGCGATCTATCCACCTCCGATATCTCAGTTAGTTAGCGCGTGGCTTCATGAACGAAGAAGCTTCAAGATCAAGCGGCTCTCGTTCGACTCTTGGGGTGTGCGCTTGATCAACGCATTCTAAGGACTGCTCTTCATTCAGCGGCACAATGGATGGAATAATCCCAAGCAACAACACTTCAACAATCGGAAAACTTCACCCTGCCAATCGGTAACCGGCTCTGGCTTCAAAGCCTGTACAGGTATGCCAGGAATAACCTATCAAGGCTTTGTCAGTCCGAGGATAAAGATTCAAAAACTAACCAATATAACTCGTAACAAAGAATGCAACGTTGACAAGGAGTCTAATTCATGCATAGTTTTTTTTATCACTTTTCATGTCTCTTTGTTTCAGATCTGTTCATTCAGACAATTACAAGATTGTACGGAGTGTCATGGCTTACTAATCATATCCTTCCGTTCAGACGGAAGGTGCTTGAACTTTTCTTCTCAGTTTGTGACGAAAGTCAAAACGACGTCATTTTTGGTGTTTGGAAATTTCAAACCGTTTTCTCGCAATGCTCAAAAATTGTTTCCATCAAGATAAATGCTGTTCCTCCCTGTAAAATATAATGTGTTTGTGGATGATGTTTTCTTTTTTCTTCATGTTTGTAAAATTCCTACAACGATTGTACCATGTTAATGCACCGTGGTAAGTAAAATGAACCAACTTCGCTCGTTCTCTCACTGTGCACAATTGATCCAGTGACGTCTACCCAGTGGTGGACCCGGGGGGGGAGCGATCGCCCCCTCCAATACACTGAAAAGTATTTGTGTAAAGTGTACTTGCAAGGTCGGATTAATGTAGACTTACACATCATTGTGACTTGTTGATATCGCCCTCCCATCTCTCTAAGGTTACCTGCTGGATCCGTCTCTGTATCTACCGCCTTGTCGCTGTCATTAGATCGGGTAATTGTGCCGCATAGTGATTGGGCTAGAGACTGTACCGCGTATCGTTTAGTGAGACACCTCCATCAGTAGGTAGCCCACCAATTTCTACCTTTCACCGCTTTGGTGTGCATTGTAGCTACGTAGTAGTGATAGACGAGCAGTTTCTAACACCCAATGTAACTAACCAATATTGAAGGAGAGTACAAGCTTATGGCCGTAGAAGCATTTCTACAGTAAACTACAGTTGGCCTACCTTGCAATGTAGCCTACCAAGCTGGGAATGAAAAATTTATAAAAATGAAAAGCTTTTTATTTGTTTCGAAATTTTTTTGTGGCATGCACGTAGCTGTGTCGCTTCTTGACGTATCTGTTCCGAATCGTAGAAAGTGATTAGTTTTATGTAAGCTTTGATCTGGTTTAGTGCCAATGAGATGTAGGTTAGGCTACTTCTCCTCCAATGGTTCAACATGTAATCCCAGGGCTTTGAGAGCCACTTTTAAGCAGTCTTGAAAAGCGCAACTAAACCGGACAAAATACTGAAACGTGGCTATCAGCCTCGGCTCGTTTTTGATATTTAGCATCAGCTTGACGTTGACGTGCATTAGCCTACAGTTAATTTTTTAAATATATCTCATCCTTATGTGATTTTTGTTGTTGTTTTCCGGAATTGAACAGTACCTTCAAACTACGATCTTTCCAAATTACAGGTTAAAAGCAGATGCTGTTTTAAGTTAGATGAAAGATCAGACACGGCAACGTTGCTTTATATGACAAATAGGCCTACTGTACAGGTAATAAAATAAAAACAACTGAACTGAACAGGGTTAGTGATAAATTTCTCTGCAGTCCAGCCTAATTTGTTCAACAAAAGTGTTTTTATTTTTCAACAACAGCAAAGTAGCCTAGAGCAGGGTGGTCCACACGCGGGCCGCATGCGGCCCGCGTGAAGCTTTTGTGTGGCCCGCGAACACTTTGTGCATGCCGGAATTATCAGTGCTAAATACAAGGTTTAAAAATACAACTACGTTTTATAAATACAGTAGGTACATTCGCCACAACCTAATTAAGTCGCGCTTAATCGGGTCAATAGGTAACTATGAGGGAACAATGTTGGTTTGTGACGACACAAACGGGCGTTGATATTTTGCTTTTGTTGCTTGCACTTCTCCGTTATGAAGCGATTAAAAAGCGACACATGAACAGAATGGCTGGTGAAACCCTGGATGCCTGCTTACGTCTGTCGACCACTGAATTTAAACCAGAGATCGACACTATATGCAAAAGCAAAAAACAATAAATTGTTTTGGTTTGCTAATTTGTTGACGTGTTATGTATCGTATCTTTTTTACTAGCTGAAAATCACTTTTTGAGTCGCAAGCAGAGATTAAAAAGAGAGTTAGGCGTGCAGCAAAACTTTAGGTCGATCAGAACAGCAAACTCAGTCCTTTCATTGCAACTGTATTTTGTCAGCGACAAGATTTGTTAATGTTCATAGCCTGCAAACAGTAAGAATGTAGCTAAAACAGATCGAAATCTATAGAAAAGAAGTTCAAAATCGCAACTTAGTTAACTTTTTATTTAACAACGTTTCTACTTTCAGCGACCTGTTATCATTTCTCACTATGCGGCCCGTGAAGTTTTTCTCAGACCCTAATGTGGCCCTTCATGTTTGCAGTCTTGGACCACCCTGGCCTAGAGCAATTTCAAAAGAAAACAGAAAAATGTCTTTGCGTTTGTTATGAAGTGTTTTAAGCTTTTAGTTTTGCTATTTAGGTTTTTGCGTTTGTCCCATAAAAGTTTCTCATATACTGTACAGTATCTGAATCCTTGACAGAAGCCTGAGGTAACTTATCAAAGAAAAGAGAATAAAACTGAAGCCACTTTTTTTTTTATAAAATTTGTCGAAAGGTTTTAATGTTACTACAGTAGAATTCGCCTATAACGGCACCTCTATGGGATTGCAATAACTGACGTTATAGCCGAATTGACGTTATAGACGAACTATCGCAAACTATTCCAAAATTGTCTTTTGATTAAAGAAAGAGGTGTATAATCCAGTCAGGTTTACTGTGTACCACCAAACTGACAAAAGTTACGCAGAAAATACAGTCAACAAAGAAATTGTTTAAAAAAAAAAAACCTACAGCGAAAGGTACAGGAAATTTGCGCAATACAGCTCGTTACATACAGTAGTAGAGAAGTTCATTGTTTATTACCAAAAAAGGCATTGATCTTCAGCTGTTTCGGTTTTGACACGGATTTCTCTACCACATAGCGTTCAGCTTTTGCTAAATAATGTAGGATTTGCTCGCTATCGTCGTGACTTCGGAAGTATCGGTCTAGTTGTCTGATTGACTTCAGGGCTTCTGCTGGGGTTGAAACGGCTTCTACAGGATCATCACCATCATCATCGGCCTTTTTACACGTGATAGTTTTTCACGCGGGAAAAAAAAGTTAATTTAGTTAATTAGTTTATACAGTAAGGTCAGCTGTAGAGCTGCTTTTTACACGTGACAGTTTTTCACGCGGGAAAAAAGCTAATTCAGTTAATTGAAGTCCCTGCTGCGAACGACGTAGCAAAATAAAGGGAAGACATTTTGCAAGCAGCAGCGCTAACTGGATTAAAAGACTGACCGTTCGTGGTGAAGGTGATGGCTTAAAGTGACGTTATAAACGAACAAAAGACGTCTGGGGACCAATAAAGGGTGCTGTTACATGCGAATTGACGTTATAGGCGATGCTGTTGTAGCCGAACTACAATGTACGTAAAAGATAGGAATTCTGCCGGGACCGAGCGAAATGTGACGTAATAGGCGAATTGACGTTATAAACGAAGCCGTTATAGGCGAATTCTACTGTATTACAAATATTGTTTTTATTTATTATTAGTTTCATTAAGTTTTCCACATCGTTTTGGCTCAACTCTTATCAAACTTGTTTCTTATCACTAAGCTGAGCAGAAAAAAGATCAAAAGCAAGATTAACTGTAAACACGATAAAAAATATATTGCGGACTTCACAACCTTGAAGCAAAGGCGATATAAAACAAGAAAAGAAAAAAAATGACTGCACAAGATCATACAACAAAGGTTACATTCACGGGGCTCAGTTTTCATGCTTCATCGACGCATTTCTAGGACAGCTTTCAATATACCGGTAGACGGTAGTGACATTGTGTGCATGGAATAACTCGCTAACAACACTTCAACGTCAAGCAGAACCTTTACACTGTCAAGTGTAAACAACCTCGGTGATTGGATGACCGGGTTCATGTCAACGTTTCAAAACCTTTGTAAACGTCCGAAACCGACAAGATCAAGTTCCCAACAGGTTTCTTCATTTCAATAATAGCAATTGGGATGGTACGGGTGTCATGGGACATACGAAAAAGAGAGGAGCACTAGACTGAAAGATTGCAGCTCATCAAACACTTTCGGAATATTGGAAAACACCCAATCTTACTCCAAAAAGCTTTTTTGTCTAAGCGGAGGTATTATAATAATAATAATGGTGTTGCAAGCACAGTAGGTAGGCTACTGCTTTTTAACCCTCATGATAACTTACGTAGCAAAAAGCTTAGAAATATTAACATTGGCCTCTTGAACGTAAGCTAAGTCAAAAACAGTTCACTTTTTAAAACTAAATTGTCAATAGGCTATGAAAAACGATTTGCAGTATGATTAAATAATACTTCAACGAGCTATAGTCTCTGGCAATATCTATTGCAAGTTGCTTAGTAGATCATAACTTAAAACCGTAAACATTGTGCTACAAAGAAAAATTGCAATCGTTTGTTAGAAAAAGAAGGGAATCAACGCTCTTCTTGATCAG
This sequence comes from Aplidium turbinatum, assembly GCF_918807975.1. Lineage (NCBI taxonomy): Eukaryota > Metazoa > Chordata > Ascidiacea > Aplousobranchia > Polyclinidae > Aplidium > Aplidium turbinatum. The sequence continues at coordinate 14,254,765 of NC_137480.1, read as the reverse complement.
GATTTTCATTTTCATAAATCTCTTCATATTTGGGAACGTTCGTGTCTGAATCAAGACTCGTAGCGGAAGCTCGTCTGTGTTCTGGAAAAAAACAGCAATAGTGAAATAAAAGTGATGAAAGAAACAAATAAAAAGTAAATGTTTCGTGTATAAATACTCATGTAATCATAATGAATCCAACTTAGACACCCCCAAGCGAGGTTTTGCTTGCTATAAAGGAAAGCCTTTTAAAGTTCCTTGAATCCATTTTTTATATAGGCTAAACGCTGTATTTTTTATATACCCATCAGCGGATGTAGGCTACATACGCTGGAGTTGTCATTACTCACAGTCTTTTTCTGTCAGCAATGGTGTCAAACAGGGTGGTGTCCTCAGTCCTTACTTATTTGTCGTGTATATGGATGATCTATCGACTGTGTTAAGCAAAACCAAGGCGGGCTGTTATATAGGTAATACACTTGTCAATCATCTCATGTTTGCAGATGATATTTGTTGTATCTCTCCAAGTGTTCATGGTCTGCAGAATATCGTGAATGTGTGTGAAGATTATGCGCTTTCTAACGATGTCATTTTTAACTGCAAAAAGTCATTTGCTATGTACTTCCAAACCAATCACTTAAAGTTAAATTTGAATCCAATTGTACGGCTCAATGGAAGTGAGATCAAATTCGTAGACAGTGTCAAATACAGTATTTGGGTGTTTTTATTGACACGGCAATGTGCTGTGACGACAAGGATATAAATCGACAAGTGCAATCAATCTACTGTTCTGCCAACAAATTAAAATCAAAATTTTACAAGTGCTCCAGTGATATTAAAAATGTTCTATTCCGTTCATATTGTACTCCAATGTATGCATGTCATCTGTGGGAAAATTATCATCAACGTGACATTAATCGCCTGCGTGTTGCCTTCAATAATGCATTTAGAATTATACACAATTTGCCTAAACACTGTAGCGTACGTGAACATCAAGTCTTGTGCAACATTATAACATTTGATGCATTACTTCGGAAATATGTTTTTGCTTTTGTTGGAAGATGCGAAGTATCGTCTAACTCTATTGTTGCCTCCCTGATGAGGTCCGATTGCCATCGTATATCAAATTACCTTCTTCATTATAATAATTCTATGTATGCTGTTATCTAGTCTTGATGGCTGCCATGTCATCTGATTGTTTTTATCGTTCTGAATACTTTCAATTCTTCTAACTTGTAACACTACCGTAGCCTACCATTGTCTGTAAACTCGTAACAGTAGATAGCCTATTTAGTGAGAGTTTAATCTGACGACATCCAAAGTGGCTCTCTGTGGCCTTTGTGCATTTGCGGTTTGTGTATTTCGTTGTTTTGTTTTGGAAATGGACAGCTTTGTCTGATGCAAATAAATATTATTATTTTTGTAGAGGGCACGCTGGCTTTCTGTCTTCAAAGGATCCTGATTAGCAAATCTTTGATGAAACTAGTCTTTGCAGCAACTAGTTTTGCGAACAGTAGCCTAGATCTAGCGGTAAACAAAAGTAATTAGCAAGCTCAATTTTAATCACAAGGCTTTGCCACACGGGTGACTTCATTAGTGAATGAAAGCAACAAAACTCAACTTTGGTCGAGAGGTAACTTTGTCTAGCTATGTGCTTAGTTATAACTGCTTGCAGTGATCAAAACACTATAGGCCTACAACTAAAGGTAAAAAATGGACAAGGGATTGTTCAAATATCATGGGTGTGATATATGGAAGTTAACTTCAAACATCACGCAAGTTCACAAAGTTCAAAGAAAGTCTAAAAAAGCCTACAAATTCAAAATCTGTAGGCTATAAGCAACATCTTAGAAGAGTATTGCGCTGTGGTTACACGCAAGTCATTTGAAAAGTCTTCTTGAACGATTGTTAAGCTGCTAGTTTGCAGGCTACAAAGTTTGACTTAACTACAACATAACTCAAAGAGCAAGGATAAACTTACATTTTCAAATTTTATAATCGGCATTCAAGCAAAAGTGGGCAGTAGCGCGCTACTTTTTTGGTAGTTCAGGGGTACTTTTTTCAATGTAGTGGTGTGCGCGCTGTGGAAGCCAAACGTCACAGTAGTAGCGGAGAGGCGCTACATTTCTTTAAGTCGCACTTCTGCAACCCGCTACTTTCCAACTTAAAGTAAAAAATGACTCTTTTTTGTAGATTTTTATGGCAACAATGTTTGGAAATATCAAGGCAGAAAACATTCGACAATTGCCGGAAACATCAAGCCACGTTGATACCGGCAATTGTGATACCTACACCAGTCATGATTCTGACGATGATTTTTTTGGTGTGTTGGTGCCATCGCATAAAACGTCGGTATGGAAATAAAATGTCAATTGTGGAGGCTTTTCATCAGACAGAAGCGAGTCCTTGAGCTTTCTCAGTGCCGATTTATAACATCTGTTCCTTAAATGCAACACCCCATTCGCCATTCCTTTCAGTGCTGCGGTGGAGAGACTTCTGTGCGTTGGAAAAAACGTTCTGCAGCCAAAGAGTCAAAGCATGCAGAACTCAGCGACTCGTATTTTGAAACGGTCGTGTTTTTGAAAGATGCATAACAATAAATTTCACAAGCAACGTTGTTTCAATAACGATGTTGAAATGGTCGTGTAAACAAGTGTCATTTGTTTTCAAGGTCATTTTGAAGTCACAAAGTGCTGTGTTTGTTTTATGAGAAAAGTAGCGGTAGCGCGCGCTACTTTAGTCTGGGCAGCGGTAGCGGGTAGTGCGCTACTTTTAGTGATTGGTAGTGGGTAGCGGTAGCGCACGTTACTTTGGCCCGAGTAGCGGTAGCGAGAAGCGCGCTATTTTTAAAGCAGCGGATGCCCACCTCTGCATACAAAACAACACAGCAAACTAACCGAAATAATAAAAGCTCATTGAAAACTTTACAGGAGTCATTTTTTCAACACATTTGAAAAAAATGACATAACACTCAAACCTTATTAAACTTTATGAAACTTTTACGCTAAAGAAATATTTTGCAACATTTTTCGAAAATCGATTGAAAGACATTTGTGCTAAAACGGCAATGCTATGTATGAGTTTCACTCGTTCATATTCGTATTTGCACCATGTTTTTCCTCACCTGCCATTTTGAGCTTTTGCTGGGTCAAGACGTCGTTGTATGAAGGCAAAGGTACATCACTACCAGACAAAATGCATGACACTGGTAGCATGGTAGGTGTGCCACTTTCACCCACAGTTGGAGTTGTCGTTTCGTCATGGTCTACAAAATTGTTTTTATTGAATTAAATGTCACAACGTTTGTCGTTGACTGGGTTAATATTTGTGCCTACTTTCTTTCATTTTATCCAAAGTTCGGTCAAAGGTTCTGGTTGGTGACTATAATTTGTGATTTAAATCCAGAAATTTGTTATTGTAGCCTATCTGGCAGCCCCCAAAAAGTGTTGCGATTGTTACGGCACTTTACGTGCCGTAACAATGCCAACACCTGCCGTATTTGTTATTGTTACGGCCAATTGCCGTAACAATAACGCCACCTGTTCAGTTTTATTTTTTACAGAAAAATGTGACATTAAAAATCTCTGATTAAAGTGTGTCGGATGGACTCCTTTTTAGAGCATTCAAACTTGTGCAATACGGTATTCAAGAGCATAGAATGTATTATGGATATATTGCAATATAAATGCTATTATTATTATTACATTTAAAAAAAAGCAAACAGTAGACTGCATAATAGGCTGGCGCAAAATCTCGAAAAAAAAAGTTTTTTCTTTTAAATTTTTCGTCAGTTTGTAATATTGTTCCTTTTGGTAAATGTATCTCCTATACCAAATTTCACAAAAAAATATTAACGTTTGACCCTGGTTCACCTGGTTTGAATTTTTTCAAAATATTGAAGTTTCGCTTATCCCTGAAATTGCTCACTCGCTATCTTTTAATGCACTAATGCACTCTAGCATCTTAATGGACACAATAAGAGGCAGTAACACAAACTTGTAGCAAGCAAAGTGGTTTAATTAGCAACTCCATGAACACTGACACGTGGGCAGGACATGTGAGAGTCATTTTAAGGTATTTCGAGGCCCCTGATTCTGAAAATGCACTAAGTTTTATCGAATTGGCTCTAGTTTTTGAGTTAGCCAAGATTCCAGCTACCACTTTTGATAACTAAATCTTTAACTACTACAGTAGGTGGTAGAAATGGTTTTGAGAAAAAAGCTTGACCTTGCTCTAAAACATTACTGAAGGTATTGAGGTTACTCTCAGTCATGCCCGTTTTCCTATTGTTTCAAGCAAATCACCACTTGAAACAAGAGAGGGCAAACAAAAAACAGAAATAGCAACGTCCACGCAATGACTGCCTTGCCCATTCCATGTAAACATGATGTTCCAACTTCCTTCGAACATGCTCACCGTACAGAACAGAAGTATCAATTTTCATGGTGATTCCACGGCTCTCTTTATGCCATGGCACTCTGAACTTCTTAGCCTTGAGCCCAGAAACGGGTTTTAGTGCAACGTTTGCATACTTTAGGAGGAATCCAGGACTTATCTTGATCATCTAGCCAGTGCCGGTCTTAGGGTATTTCGGGCCCTGTGCAGAATATGCTTTGCGGGCCCCAATGACAATGATCCAATTCAGTGGTGTAGCTAGGTATTTTGAAAGGGGAGGGGGTGGTTTTGACGGTCGGCAGGCGAAGGCGACACCCAGCGGTGGGGGGTCTCCCCCAGAAAAATTTGAAAGATTACTTTGAATTTGGGGCATTCTGAGAGCATGTTCAAAAATTTGGGTATGAATATTACTGTAAAATGGTGCTGTCCGGTGGCATAGCAAAAGGATAAGGTCATGCATTCTTTGGCATTTTTCGGAAATAAAAGCTATGTTGAGTCTGGATGCAACCTATTTCGTCCCCTGAAAAATTTGTACCCCGGTTTCGTACTCTGAAATCGGAGTAACAAAATCAAATTTCGACTTATTTCGTCCCCTGAAAAGATAGAGAGAAATTTGAAATGTTTGCGGCAACTCCAATCAGCGACTTCGGCTATGTTGTTTTTTTTCTCGATCTTTTCAGGGGACGAAATAGGTTGCATCCGTTGAGTCTCTATGTTTTCTTGTTGCTAATTCCTTTGTTGAATTCACTTGTTGAATTTTTCCATTGGAAATGACAAAATTACTGCATTTTCTGAGTAAATTGCGGGCCCCCTAATTTGCGGGCCCTGTGCGATCGCACGGTTTGCACACCCCAAAGACCGGCACTGATCCAGCTTCATGTCAAAGTAATAATAATGCTTGTTTTTATATAGCGCTGTATCTATCGCAGAATGCGTTGCCTCATGCAGCAAAATATATTTGGGTTGTTGGTACAGCATCCTACTTGTCAAAGGCGTATTTTATTAGCCTATAGGTATGCCATTTATTTAGCCTATAGACCAGAAAAAAACTTCTTGCAGCAAAGACTTGGCCTTAGCAAAGGCTTGGCCTTAGCAAAGGCTTAGAATAAAATTTCATTTGTACAGTATCCATTTCAGTAGGCCTACCTTTTCAATATAAAGCTGCATTCATAAACACATGACTTTCGGGATATTTTTCTTGTGATGTAGACTGATTCACAACTGTTTTCATTGAATATTTATGTCTCCCTTACATTAAACACAGTTCATTTCAACCTTTGCTTGCGTTTTGAACTTTCGTGCAATATGAACCAATTGAACTAGACAAGTGCAATTATGACTTCATAATGGTAAACAGGGCTGAAAATAAGTAATTTGCTAATTGAAAGCTTTTGAGTAACGATTTCAAAAATATGTTCATTGTCGAATATCTCGAAAACTAGAGCCAATTCGAAAAAACTAAGTGCATTTTCGGAATCAGGGGCCCTGAAATACTCTAAAATGACTCTCATCTTTTGTGCCAAAAATTTTTGTTGGTTTATTATATGTTATAGATTCACTGACTGCGAAAAGGCTGTAAAATCAAATAAAATGACACTAAAAGCATGCACTATTAGTGACTCTCAGACTTGGAGTAGGGTGAAGATGTTCCACGTGGAAGTTAACAGAGGAAGTGACGTCAAAATCACGTGGTCAAATTTTGAGAAATCCCCTCTTCAGATACTGCTAAACCACTTTGAAATTTATTAATTTTTCAGAAATATTCAGAATTTCTCCTTGGGTGAACCAGGGTCAAAGGTCAAAACCCAACAAAAATTTTTGGTTTGCAAATATCAGTGAGCAAAATGGAACATTATTCCAAACTGACAAAAATTTTAAAGAACATCAAGGAAAATGAGCCACCCTACTGCATAAGCTATGACAGTAGTCAGCGGTAAACGGGAGTCGGATGTTTTGACAATTTAGAAGCTGGAGTGTCTGATTTCGACTGGAGTCAGAGTCTGAAATTTTTGGAAAAAAACAGGAGCCGGAATATGATTGTTTTGCCAGTTAATACTCATAGTATAAAAATACATACGCTGTATTTAGCGCATTTGTTATTTTGTATAGCCTACTTGTATGGTTTTCATTTCCAAGCAGGCCCGGATTTAGGGGGGGGCAGAGGGGGCAGTTGCCCCGGGCCCCCCGACTTTTGAAGGGCCCCCCTATGTGAAAAAAATGTGATTTTGTGTTATTTTTTTCCTTTTGGCTTTTAAAGTTTCTGCAAAATGCTGTGCAGTAGGGCAAAGGCAGGTTAGTTGATACAATTTTCACATTTAGTGAGATTTTACTAAAACTGTTGGATATAGAAACACCATTTATGGTGCTAAAGAAACTTCGTTTGTTGGGATAACTTTCCCCCAAGTTTAGTCTGTTTGATGTCACTGGTTATCAGTTCAGACTCATTCAAACATACATCTCCGGTTTGTATCAACTAACCTTCCAGGAAGGTTAGTTGATACACCTATGAGGTTAGTTGATACATGGAACTTCTAGTTGATACGATCAAAATACGCCTCAATTATACTGAGAATATAATATACTTTATAGGCCTAGGCTACTTTTGAAATATTTATACTCAAACTACTGTAGTGTAGATAGTAGAACCATATTGCCAGGTCAGAGTTAACCAAAATCCATGACAGTGCTGCAGTCTTATAGTGTTATCTAGTGTAAAATGTGATAAAGATATTTTACATCCGGATGTTCTTCCTAACGCCAATCTGTTATACAGATTTGGAAATTGACATAATTGTCAATTCTTATGACAGCCAGGGTTTACGTAGGCCTACAACGTACAGTAAGAGAGTCTTCAGTTGATCTGTAGCATCCAGTGGTGTAGCCAAGGGAGGGGGGGAGAGGTTTGGGGGGTTACAACTCCCTTTGGCACTCGTGTGACGTCACGAGATTGAGAATGGTGCTTTCAGTCTCTATGTCTCTAAAACAAAGTTTGCCTAATTTTAAACGAAACTGCATCAAAAGAGCGAGTTTTGCCAATACCAAACATTCAAATATCTCAGCCAGGAATTAACAAGAAAACATAGAGACAGCTTTATTACCAAAAAATGCCCAAGAAAACATGATCTTATCTTTTTGCTATGCCACCGGACAGCACCATTTTACAGGAATATTTATACCCACATCTTTGTTGAAAATGCTCTCAAAATGCACGAATATCAAAGTAATTTTTTCAAATTTTCTGGGGGAGGCCCCCCAGACCTCCGCCGCTGGGTGTCGCCTTTGGCAAAGACGCCGTCGGGCTTCGCCCGCCGGCAGTCAAAACCCCCTCTTTTCAAAATTCTTGGCTACGCCACTGCATCGATCAGTTTTTCTTTTATAAAACTGGGGCATGTTGTCAAAGAAGCCTTGTTAATTCTGTGATATTGTCAAGTTCACAGGTTCTGCAGCTTCATTTACACACAGCTCAAAAGTTCAACAACTAATTCCAAACCAATTTACAGAGTTTCACATGTAGGCCTACTTTACCTGAAAATATGGTTGAAATATTGCAGGTCACTGAATGTATGAATGCAGTTTAGTTGATACAGTGTATCAACTAGCCTTGGCTAAAATGTATCAACTAACCTTTTCCTTACTTTTATCAAAAATGTGTCTGCCATCAATCTAACTAAGTCGGTTAAAATGATTTGATTTATGCAATGATACTATACACCTATATACTGCCTGTCGCCAATAAGTTAATCTTTTACCGTTTTTCAAACGCTCAAGAATTAACTGAATTGTAAATTTGAAATAATTTACAAAAAAACTCAATTTTTGAACATTTTGCATTATTTTACAAACTTGAAATTGGATAACAGCGAAATCATCATGTCACCACTCAATCATTATTCTTCACCAGTTGGTGGCGGTATTTGTACAAAATCCGTTTTCTGGAATCCGTTTTTAGTGGTGTATCAACTAACCTTCTGTATCAACTAACCTGCCCTTGCCCTACTGGACTGATGCTACTGTAGACGTAGAGGTGGTTTTTCGCGCCGTAGGCGCGAAAAAATTTTTTGCACGGGGGCCCCCCGATCTAAAAGTGCCCCGGGCCCCCCATCAGCTAAATCCGGCCCTGTTTCCAAGTAGTAATTTTTATCTAAAAATAAGCTTTTCTTTTCATGACAAGGGATAGAAAAGATATATGTGTTGTGGCACAACAAAAACAAATTTGGATTTTAGTTTATGGTCTGCGTTTGTAGTCGGAGTGGAGTTTAGAGTCAATCCCCAAAATTTTTGGAGCAAGAATGGAGGTTGGAGTCACAGATTTCGGAGGAGCAGAAGTCCAGAAAACCCGACTCCGTACACCTTTGAGCAGCAGTGCAGTGCTGAACAAAATCACCCTTAATTGACTTTCCACTATCCTGATAGAAATTAGAACAACCTGTCTCAAACTAACGAGTCATACGGAAGAAGATTTTTAAACTACGTGCGATGTAGTTGATAGCCTAAGCTAAAACAAACTTAATTTACGAGAGAAAACATCGCTCACTTTGAAATGCAAAGTTGTCATACGAAGGCGGCAAATCTGCGTAAGGAAGTGCACCATTTCTGTAAGCTGCGTTTTCTCTCCTATCGCGGTGCATTCTTCTTACCATCGCCAATCTGTTTTCTTCCTGTCTCCGAAGTTGAAGATCTCTTCTTGAGGACCGCCACCTTGCAAAAAATTAAATATTAGCAAGTGAAGAAAAAGATAAACGTTTAAAAATTTGTTAGTGGGCTATTAGGGCAGACTGAGTCTAAAAATATACAAGTGTTAAAATTAGTCAAATTTGTCTACCAAGAATGTTTTAAGGCCGAAAAGAAATGAGTCTGCTCTCAGTTTGATGCCACTTACAAGAAAAAAAAAAGTTGTACTTTCAGTTCATTATACCGCATGATTGCAGCTCTAAGGAAGCGAATGCCAACTTTTCTTTTATTCGAAGCTCAATGACATGCTCCAAGCTTTATAGAAATCTTTCCTTAACAATTGGATTTTAACTTAATACTTTCACATTCTTACTTGTTAATTGACATACAACAGGGCGGAATTCCAACCATTATGAAAAGTATACCAATGTAGCTCGGGAGCTCACGGAAGTAGATCACGAAAACTATCCCAATGGTAAAAAACACCATTCCTGTGAAAATTCCCGAAACAAAATGTCCAATCCAGTGGCGCATACAACACGGTTGCTGAAATGTTTTTTGCCATCGCAACTTCAATCTTTTCCAGCAGCTGTGCTGGTCATTGCTTTGGTCTGTACTGGTGTTAGCAATTGAACCTTCTTCTTGGTCAGCAGTGCTGTCAGTTATGGATTCTGTATCATGAATAGTTGGTGTCGGAGGTTGGTAGTCCAATGTGACTCCTATCTCCTCTTCAGTGACATGTTGGTTGTTCAGAGTAATCGTTGGATGGTGGTTGCTGCTTGTTGACGGAACATGGGATGACATTTCATTGATTTCTGAACCACAGTAAAAAGTAAAACATATGTTAAAGAAAGTTAAAGTTAAACTAAATTAGGTTACAGAAAATTCTACATTTAATTGTATGGCTTGCATGGATTAGTAACTTAACATATCCAGAAAAGCATATTCTGCTAGAAATTTAACTAAAAAAAATTTAGGCCTACCAGAAAACGTAGTCTATCTACCTATATTTGAACGCCCTATTTTGTGTATGCCGATGATTAAAAATGCCCAATGCAAAAATAAATTCTCCAACATTTCACAGAATTACCGTATTAAAACGTTGTTTTTTTCCTGTAGCCTATGTGACAATGCTGAGTAACTTACCGTTAGCTAAATCAAATGAACTTCTTCTGATCGTTTTTGTTGAGGTAAGCTTATTTATATGTGTTTCTAGTGATAAATTGGGACAATAGAACATTTACATATATAGGTTTGGTTAAAGTTTTGATCAAGCTAGTTTGTGGAAATAATACAACGGTGCTAAAAAAAAGACATTTTGAGCATTATAAGCTGCTTATACAGTTGTATCATCTCTTCTGCATTTAACCTGTGCATATGACTACTAGTAGCCTACTTAAAAAAACAAACAGTAGGCTGTAGTAAGACTACTTCAATTCAAAATCAAGGTAAAAATAAGATGCTATCTGTCGTCTTGGATACCACATTCACTTTTAACCGTTTTAAAGTCAAATGCTATCCACCAACAATGGTTCACCAACATCTCATTGACATTTCTATGCATATTATGGATGTTTTAGGTAAGCTAAGTAGTTAAGACATCACACGAGAAATCAAATTGACTATATTCTGACATTTCAAAAATTTCGAAATACTATCACAGATGCTTCCACAAATCCTACAGCCGACTGCGACAGCGATCACAACCTATTGGTTGCCAAGTTTAGACTCAGACTACAAAAAGTTAAGAAACTTAAAAAGAAACAAAAAATTGATTGGAACTTCTGCAAGGATATTAGCCTAAGAAATGAATATCAACAAAAATTCGAAAATGAAATGATCAGCTCAAAAATCAACAACAAAAACGCAACATCAACAGAGGAAGACTTCAACGTGATTAAACATTCTCTAATCAAAGCAGCTGAAAATTTTCCCACGGTTGAAGCCTCAAAGCATAAGAACTGGATGAAACCCGAAATTTTAGATATGATCAAAGAGAGAAGAAAATATAAGAACAAGAATGACTTAGAATATAAACGCTTAAACAACAAAATAAAGAAGGCTTGCAACGAATCAAAAGAAGACTTTCTCAATAACCAATGTGCTACTATTGAAAAAATCTACAATTTTACACCAGGTGAAGCACACCAAAAGATTAAAGCAATAACAAGAAAATTCCAATCAGTACACAAATCTGGGTGTTTAAAGTCTAAATCAGGTGAAATACTTTTGGAAGAAGACAAGATCCTTAACAGATGGAAAGAATACATTGAAGAGTTATATGGGGAGCCAGAAAGAACAACAAAACCGTTTAAATTCTCTGAGCCACTTTGAGGACCAACCATCTTAAAAAGTGAAATAACATTCGCTTTAAGTAAAACAAAACCAAACAAAGCATTAGGCCCAGATGAAATAAGCACTGAAATGATAAAAGCACTAGATGACATTGGCATTGACGTACTCCACGCACTCTTCAACAAAATATATGACACCGGTGAAATTCCAACTGATATGACAAAATCTATTTTCATTATAATCCCGAAGAAACCAGGCACAAGAGAATGCGAAGAACATTGCACAATCAGTCTGATGTCCCATATTATTAAACTACTGCTGAGAGTCATCATGAACAGAGTTAGAAACAAATTACACCCAGAAATAAACGAATGCCAATATGGGTTTATGCCTGATAAAGGAACAAGGAATGCGGTCTTCATTCTGAAAAACCTCGCTCAAAGATCAATCGAAATGCAAAAAGACCCGTACTTATGCTTCATCGACTATAAAAAAGCTTTTGATAGAGTTCAACACAATGAAATGTTATGCATGCTCGACAGAATTGGAATAGACGACAAAGATCTAAGAATCATTCAAAATTTATATTACGAACAATCAGCTGCTATCAGGATAAATGATGACTGCAGTGACTACACGCCCATTCAGAAAGGAGTAAGACAAGGTTGTGTGCTATCACCTGACTTTTTCTCATTATACAGCGAAATAATTTTAAGACATATTGAAGATGAAAGAGGTATTAGTATTGGAGGAAACAACATTAACCACATACGATATGCTGACGACACCGTTTTGATAGCCGACTCGGACGTAAAACTGCAGAACATCTTAGATATTGTGTGTACGAAAAGCAAGATATTTGGCATGGAATTAAATAAAAAGAAAACAGAAACAATGGTCATAACAAAGAAAAAAGCAGCCGAAACTCCTGTTTGTAATTTATCAGTTAATGGAACAATTCTTAAACAGGTCCAAAAATTCAAATACCTCGGTACTATGGTGAATTGGGATGCAAGAGACGAAACAGAGCTCAACATAAGAACAGCCCAAGCAAAAGCAAGCTTCCAACAAATGAAACCAATTCTTTGCAATAAAAATATCTCTTTCAAAACAAGATCTAGAGTTTTAAAATGCTATATTTATCCTGTTTTTCATTACAACTCTGAAACCTGGAATATTTCAACAAAAATGGCAGAAAAGATTAATGCTTTTGAAATGTGGTGTTTCCGTAGAATGCAACGCATTTCATGGCTGGCAAAGAAAACAAATAAAGAAATTTTACACCAAGTGAACCAAACCAGAACTCTGTTAAAAAGTATGAAAACCAGACAATATAAATTTCTCGGCCATGTAGTAAAAAAGCAAAAACTGGAGCATCTCTCTTTAACTGGTAAAATTTTTGGAAAGCGGGCATCTGGCAGACAAAGACAAACACATCTGGAACAATTTAACGTCAAGACAGAAATAATCATCCATGCAACATATAATAGGAACATTTGGTCTAATTATTCATCTGAGGCCGTCGATGCCTGGTTCAGGGAAGGCAATTGAAGAAGAAGAAGTAGTTAAATGTATCACAACTTTTTGTCCTATTTAGCTGATGCCCCATGGTTGAAAATCTAGATTTGCCAAGACGTCAAGGAAGCCTTTCTGTCCACCTTCACACATGCCTTTTCAAGGCAAATGACGCAGCAACATGCTCTTGAGCTGAGTCAAACTGGTGCCCTAACAAGCATCGTGTCACGGTTTCGTCACTCGGCTGTGCAGCGGACTACACATGCTTCGAATAAGTCAAAGTTTTCTGGCGTTAGATTTCCCACCATCGTAGTGCCTTGTTAAGAAAGGTTAGAAAACGTAGGCAAGTTAACAATTCAAAACTGGATGATACCTTGCAATCTAATGCGAGACCACCCTTTCATCCGCATGCAAATTAAAATTGATCGGCTTTGCGCACGAAAGAAAAAAACACTAATTTTGGTGACAAAGGTTGGCTTTTATGAAAGACGTTTAAATTTTTATCGGAAAACTAGCCTACAATATGAATTTGTCGAGTAACCGTAGACGTTTGTTTGAGCCTCTGGAGCTGAGGGTCTATTATTGTTTTGCCATTCCAGGTTTTGTTGTTTTTGCGGACTACACCGAAATTGCGGAAGGTTTTTAAAGGGGAACCAGTCTTTTGGTTTAACACTTAGAGTAGGGTAGCCTACTTCAGAGTTATTTTTTTATGTTTGTGAATTGTATGTTATTATGGTGTAAGCTTATCCTGTACTATCAAGGAATCTGATTGGCAGAAAAAGTTTTTTTTTTTTTTTTTTTTCAAGACAGACAGAGCTTCTGTTTTGTATATTGGAAGTATAAGTGGAACAGTCGTCGTCATAGTTTTCAGTGTATTTCTCAGTCTCACACTGGCAAAAACAAAAAGACCAGCTAACCAAAGCAGAAATGCCCGGCGCCTTGGCATTAAGACCAAACGGTTAACAAAAATTGTCTGTTCAATGTAAAAATTTCATCAGCATTGTGGCTTTGTGCACGGACATAATCTACAGTTAACTTATTTAGGGAGAGCACGTACTTTTTTCAATACATCAAAATATACAACTTACAAGAAAATTTGTATAAAGTTATGGCAACCGAAGCTGTGGAGTCTTAATGAAGATTTCTTATGAACTGACTCTGAATCCTCGACTTTTCTCCGACCTCAACTCCACGACTTTGAATCCACAGAGCTGCATGGACTCAAATCAGTAACACTTAACTAACAACGACTTAGGTTTCGCAAGTATATTTAAAGGACTGAACTCAGTTTTTGACGCCTCAAGTCCTTTCGAGTTTGACTTTATAGCCTTTGAGATAAACTCGTTTTCACGCATGTTTGCTAGATCTAGCCTTTTTGTTACTATAGCTTGTGCTTAAATCTGCAAACTGTCGACATACCGTATCATGCCGTTTGGCAAAGATGTAGTGACGTTATGTGGTTTATATTTAATGGCATTTAGTAGCCTGCAATAGATTAATACCAGAGGCATTTTTAGAGTGACTACTGTAGCCTCTAGCTCAAATAAACTTTTTGGCCAGCTTTAATGCAAATATAGTATTTTGATCTAAACAGAAGCATTGAAGAACCCCATTTTTTAAACTTCAGTTAACCAGAGTTAAGATGAACTTTGTTTCCTCCCTCTCCTTTATCACTTACGACCCGGACTAGAAGCAAGCACCGCATATATAGTAGACCACGTGATTGTAACAAGTTTTAACAGTTTGACCCACGCATGCACGGACAGCATCACAAAAAAGTAACCAACGCTATACTAACTTGCAGATAAAAATGTGCGCCTTCGCCTTCGTATTGTAAAGCACTATTGCAAATAACGTTTCCCTCTTCTTTTTACGATTTCTATGTCTTCAATAAATACCAGGTTGCCTTGTCTTTTTAGGTTGAAGATCTAGTTGAATTACAGCAACAATGGAGTCTTACTTCCCATCACTGACTTGCCTTTTCTGTTCAGTTTGTTTAAGCTGTTTGGAGTTGGTCAACCGAAAACATTTTACTGCACTGTCATGGTTGTGATGTCACACAGCGACAACGACGGTTTCGTTTTGTCGTTGAACGTTGAATAAGCGTCAAGGACCAAATTATTAGATTTTTCTCAAGTCGTCAAAGACAACTCTTCCTAAAGCTAAAAGTTTCGCTAAAATTTAATTCTCATATTCTGGTTGTACCAGATATACTTTCACAATATTTTGATAAACTGAAGAGAGTCTCCTTTCAGTTAAACATTAATAAAATTTTCAAAAAGTTAATAATTAACGAGGCGTTAGATAACCAAATGTATGACCATATATAACCAAGTCAAAACAAAATTAATCTGTTGGTTTAGCATCTTTTCAATAATCTGTTGGTACATTGTATAATAATACAATAGAGACCTAATTGTAACAGCCTTGTCCATGCTATAAAATTTCTTTCCAAGAGTTTATTACACTGTAGAAAAGTTGTCCCCACAGTGTGGGACACAACCCTAAGGGCAGTTTCCTAAACGCCTTTTGGAGTCTTCAGATGTTTGGCGTCGTTTATCAACAAAGTGTAGTCTCAAAATTCCCATCATTGTTCTGCAGGGAACGAACGACCGTGGTTGCCTTAAGTCACGTAGCCTATCTTCCCAAACCAAATTGCAAGTCAGATTAAAATGTATCTTTTCTGTGCAATTCACAGTACCAAAAAATTTTTTTTGTAAAGCTATGTTAATTTGGTATTTTGATCACTTACGTCACTAAACAACAATCCTATCAAAAGAATGGAAAATTGAAGTTAAATCAATCCAAAAATTGAAAATCCGAAGCCAGGTTGGTTTTGTTGGCTCTTTTCTTTCTACAAAGATAAGAGTTAAACTGACTGGTAAAAGCAGTGGTCGGATACTCTTGTGGCATAAATTAGTGGTGCGATACTAACGAGTCCAACCTCGTGGGCGAAAGACAGTGTCTATCGCTGTCAATTCTTGCTACAATCGGCTGCCGAGAAGCATATGGAATAGTTTAGTTTAGTAATTATCTCTTTACAGTATGGTAGGTCTAAATAAGTAATGACCACAATCGGTACATATTTGGCACTCAACTGCAAGAGCAGTGAGCGAAGGGCATTACACAAGTGCAGACAGGTTACTATTTTGGCATAGGCCTACCGTATCTACTCGAGCATAGGACACAGAATTTTAGACCAGATGTTCACTCAAAAAGTCAGGGTCGCGACTTACACATACTAAATGATTTCTGAAAAGTAGCTAAGTTGCATCTTTTTAAAAGAGTCTCATTAGGCAATGAAGTAAGAGTAGGAATGAAATGCACTGGCACACACAAATAACCCTGTTTACTCGATGCATGCTTACTTGCGTGCGCATGTGCTAAAGTGGTGATCCGTGGTCAGGAAAAATGCAAGCACAAGCATTTGTGACTAAAAAAAGTTGTACTATATCAACAGGCGTGGGTAATTGGAGGTGCTCTCGAATAAATGCGATAAGTTACATATACAAATCAGCATTATCATACTTCTTTCTTGTGGTGTGGGTTGGAAACGATGCGCCATTGTTCTGAACAACTACGTCTCATACGAAAGAAGACTGAAAGTTTTTAAAACCACCAGCTCCTTTCAAAAACTACCAGTTTGGTTCCCATGTAGGCCCATGGCCACCTGCAGATGCGGCCTGATTTGTCACATTTTGCAGATTTTGATTACAACTACTGCTGGTGTTTGACTGACATTTTCTAAGATTTTCTTACTTTTTGCTGTCTTCTAATGATATAAAAGCTTTTTGTTGCCTTGGGGAAGCAGTAGCAAATGAGAAAAAGAACGCTCAAACAGACTGTTATTGAAAAATTAACAGTATAACTAAAATCTTCGAAATCCAATTTTCTTTGTTTTTTTCAATATCTGAGGATGTTAGAACCTGTTGTCATCTGGGGAAAACAGTAAAGAAAGCGTAAAAATATATTTTTTAGAAAAATTTATTTATACATTCGCCCAAAGTTAGCAAAATCTGGAAATTTCTGCAAAATGTGACAAATCAGGCCATATCTTCAGGTAGCCATGGAGGCCTAATCAACCTTAAGATGAAAAAAGTTAGAAACAGCACAATTTGCTCAGCGATAAATATAAACCGCATAATTTACTCGTAATCATTCCTGTATCCTTTGTTCAGTTTGTGCTTTTCAGTCCAGAGTGTCGTTACACTTGTAGTGCAAAGTCAAATTTATCTTACGATTTTTCATTTTATGTATATTGCAGATTTAATTCCTGGACACGCGTACGTGTCGAAAACGTTTGAGTTTATTTTAATTATGTTATATTTTTTGTGTGTAAAAAAGTATGTTAAACCCGCTAAGGTTACTCTGTTTTATTTCTTTATTTAGCATACTTTGCCAAAATTTGCGACGTTTTTTTGCCACAGGAGGGCGGTTGCTCCCTGGATCTTCCGTTTATGGTTTCTTGTATGCGTTATCAATACTTACAACATAAAACATCTTACGCCTACATAAGTTTTAGACAGACTTTTGTTTGATCTCCAACATATTGTATTTCTTTCGTTCAAAACTTTTCACAGTATACGTTGCTTTCAACGTTTTACAGAGCAGACAGTGTAAGCGCAGCTGCATAGAAGCGCAGCTGAGTGCAGTATCACTCTGAATTCATTCATTTTCTGAGTGTTAATTGCCATCAAGATGATAGCCATTTAGAAGATAGCCATACTTGCCATCAAGATGGTTAAATTATCGAGATAACCTATATAGCCTGCGGTTGGTCTTGACTCCGATCTGTGCATATATACGTGTTATTTCAAATACAGTGTATTGTACAGCGAAAAAACAAAACAAACAAAAAGCAAGTGGAAAACCACAAACAAAATAATAAAAATTAACTACAGTAGCCTAGAGCAAATAATCTTTAAGTAGAAGAGATAACGAAATAATTCGAAAATCATAAACACGAATAGAACAGAAACAATTGTAATTGAAATAAAATAAAAAACAACTCTTGAATCACAACTTTCTTCTCTGAGTTTTACGAATGTCGCTTTCTTGAAATTCATTCGGTTTCTAACATTATTCCATGTTCTACAAAAACAGAAAGATTAGTTAGGTCCAACAGAAATGATACAGGAAGGAGTGTGACGAAATGATAGAAATAAAAAGCACAACTATAGTTCGAGTTTGAGGAAAGACCTCGAGCAACATTTCAAAGCTCAGTTTAATTGTCAATCGTGACAACTGACAACGTGGCAAGCAGCACTTGTGTATAGATCAATTTAAAAAAAATGCATGTGTCGGTTTCTTAAATTCTTAAGTATCTTAAATTCGGTTTTTAAATTCAGCATACAGCACAACACATCACACCATGGTGAATATTTGGTATGCACTGATAAATCCAACAAACAGAATGACGTAGCATTGTTTCCTGCAGGTTAACCCAATTGAAAACAGTGCTAGATTGGCAACATGAAAGGTAAAATTTCACTGCATGCATGTTGTAGTGCTGCTGCTCTTGTTGTAGCCCTAACGTTTATTTCGTGTGACCGTGAAATATCAAATATGATGATAAAAACTCATTAAAAACAACAAGCAAAAATAATTGCAACTTTCCTAACAAATTTAACATTGTAAATGCATTTTCATATTCCGTATTTTTTTTAATACTTTTGCCACAGTAGAGCCTAGCCAGTATAGTGTCCACTAGCCATTTTTTTCAAGATTCTTTACTGTTTGTAAACACTTCCAACAGCTGATAAGGAGCAAGGCCATTGCTCTGTCGTCCATACTGACTCCAAATTAATCACTTCAAATAACAGCTTTATCAATTTTTGGTTGCAACTAGGCTACAGTGTTACTTATGCATCACAAACGCAGAATATAGCCTCCCCTGTTCAAAGCGAGCTGCTTAAACGCGTTTTAGAACTACATCACCGCTTGAGATTGCAATGTCTTTGTTTACATTCCATTGGCCTCACATCAATCGAATATTTTATTTCTGCGAACTAACTTCAAAAGTTTAAAAATTTCAATGACATGATTTTTGAGAAAGGTGATTAAATGTTTCGGCACAAAGATATAGGGGTAATCCAGGCAAATCATACACTTTTGAAATTGACTTTATTTCGAACAGCCTAAATTTAACGGAAAATTAAGTAGCACTTTTTATTAAATTTCCAAAACCTTGAGGTAGTCTTGCTTTTACCTATCAGAAGTAGACGTTTGTTTTCAGTTTTAAAATCACTATAAATAGGTTGTTTTTATCCACTCCTAAACTTATTGGCAAAGATGCTGACTACAAATTTTTAAAAAGCATTTTTCTTTGTTTTGTATGACTCCCATCTCCCATGCGCTTCTTGTCTTCACCCCATAATTTAGTCATGTAGACCTACTCGTTTTCCATTAAAAACACGTCCAGCAACAATAAATCAATAATATTAAATTGTAAATAAACAATGATTAATTTCAAGTTTAACTGTTGGCTCTGACAAAAAGTTAACTACAAAAAACAAGTAGATTTTGTTATGTTGCCTACCATTTCTTTGACGCTTTCGTTCACCTTCCAGGTTTCGTCGTACGCAGGAGGAGAAGTATAGCTCGACTCTATAGAAGAAGATCGTCTGGATTCAGTGTCAGAGTGCTCAATTCCGATTGAAATACCTTTGGAAAATTCAAACATTTTTTCAAAATTTTTAAATCTTATTTTCAATCCATCAAAGTTCTAAAACGGAACGTTTACTCAGCAATTATAGCATGATGGAGGAAAGGAATAAAAGTTCACTTTTTCATGGCAAAATAAAAATAACTAGAATTAAAATGGACTGGAAAATATAGAAGTGGATCTTTTTTTCACGTTTAATCATATTTTTAGGTGATTTTCCTAGATACAGCAGCATTGCATGGTCTTGAGCGACTGCAAACAGCAATGCTTTTAAATATGATCAGGGGGGTAGTCAAATAAGGGGAAAGGGGGCAATTTCCCTCCCCCAAAAATTTTTTCTGCATCGTTTGACAAAGTTAATGGATTTATGCTGAAAGTACTCTCAAAATGCTTAATTTTAGGGTATCATTTTTCAAATTTTTCTGATAGAGAACCTCCAGACCCCCTGTGAATGCTCCACCTTCGGAGACTCGCTAACAGGCTCAACTGACATGTGCAATAATACTTGATTTGCCTCCCGTCCAAAATAGTGCGCTGGCTACGCCACTGAGTATGATCTAATTACTTTTATCACTCAGCCATGCAGCTAAATACAAAATAGTTTAATATTTATGAGATAAATTATACAGTATGATTGTTATAAATATTGGGGCCTGGGATTTATCTTTTCACCACCCATGTTGAGATGTTCTCCCGGGCTACACCAAGAGACTATAATAGAGCGGTCAATCTTTGATTTCATCTTTTGAAAGACACACAGAAGAGTCCATTTGGTAGATATAAAATGGTATACAGTTGCTAATGATGAAAACGTATCAGCGAACGTGTCGAAAACTAAACTGTCTTCGTTTTCAGTATTATTAATAGCTCTGCAAATGAAAACAGTTTAGAAACGTTTGCTGAACATGAGTTTAGTATCAACAGTTTGGGCTTATTTATGTTTTGATTAGCTTAACCAGGCGTTCCAACCATTTTGCTCCTAATATGTATCAATTCTCATAAATGCACGGATGAATGAAAAAGTTGGACGTTAGTGGGTAAACAAGATAAAAACTAACCATCGAATCCAAGATTATCATAGCAAGGAGGATGTTCAGAAGACGGAAGGTATCCATGACGGTGCGGTCTGTTATCTTCTTCTTGGCGATGTCTTCTTATGGTATTTCTTCGATTTGCAGCTTCCAGTCTTTGAGCCTCAAGTAGTCTAGCTCTTCGGAAACTACAAAATATAGTAGAAGCATATTATTGAAGTACTTAAAGTTTAAAACCTGAAAACGTTTGAGTTCTTCAATGTTGTTTTACTTGGGTTCTAAACTTAAAATATTCCTCATAAAATACTTTTCGAGAGTATGCTAGCTTTTACTATCAGATAGCAGCACAAACATGCCTTTGGTAATACAAACAATGGTAAAGAATGGCTTGCCTCAAAAGCATTTATTTTTCTTGTAAGCAAACAATAAAATTAAAAAAAGTAGTCATTCATTTTAAATGCTGTGTTTGTAGCCTATTTATTTAAGCTGTTTATATATGCTATAGTTTTTATCAACCTCTAACTTGTTTTTCTTTTACCATGCCTATTAGTGTTACTTTTTCCAGATTTCCATAACCTTGACTCTGTTCTGCTCCAAATATAAATAGGCCGTCGAAATTATTATAGCTAAAACAAAAAGTAAAATTTTGGGCCGTATTGCAAACAAAGTAATAGAGAACAGTGTCTGTAAAATGTAAGTTACTTACATGCTGAAGGCCATGTAGAATGGAGAGACACAGACGAGGATGAACAGAACACCAATATAGCTAGGCAGATCGGTGACAACAAATGCGATCCCAATTGTCAGACAAATAAGTCCAATTAAAAATCCAGCTGTGCACTGACCGAACCAGTGCTTTGTAAAGAATGAAACAATTCCTACATCTTGCCGACGTTGCGCTCTTCGACTACGTCTAGTTGATCTGGCGTTACTTTCCGTTTGTTCAACATTTTCCGTTTGTTCAACGTTTTCCCTTTGGTCAACGTTTTGTATCGTTTGTCTAAATTCTTCGTTTATGCTCGGTGTGTCGCTGCAGGTATCAAGTGCAACTGATGGTTCGTAGTCTAACGTTACTCCGATGTCATCTACAGATGGATGTCCATCAGGATTTCCACTGTTTTCTATCTCGGGATATCTTGTCGATGGTTGTGATTGGTCGGTTACTTCATCACTAATGAAGACGTCGTCAGCAGAGCCTAAAAAAGTATCTAAAAAGTAACGTATTCAACTTCAAAAATCCATTACAGAAACTTGCAACAAACCGTTCTTCTCTTTTTATCAAAGAATCTAAAACGTTTTCATACGATTCTTTGAATTGAAAATATATTGCTCGTTATTTTAGCAACTGGTTCAGTTAACCTGCAAAATCGTAAAAAGTAATCGTAAATCTCACTTCTTTTAATCTAACTGGAGTTTGATGAACACGTAATTGGTTGCATAAAGCCAAACATCTCTTTTAAAAATCTTTTTTTTCAACATTACGGAATCAACGTTAGAAAAAGTTGATGGTGGCATCGTTTATTCAATGTCCCTTTACAACTGGTCCGATATTTTGGTTGTACTTTTTTCATCTTCAGTTCCAGTTCAATTTGTTCTTATTTTTGAAAAGGGCAAAAACAATCAAAGCAAAACACAGCACATGCCAAACAAAGCAAAGTTTCAGAAAAAAAAGTAAAAGCGACAAAACGCGAACGTTGTAGCGTGCTTAAGACCGAAATAAGATGATAAGGGTAAACTCTCGTATGGTCGCAACACTTTTACAACACTTAAACAATTTAAAAGGATAAAAGTATTTGAAAAAGAGTAACAAAGTGAAATCTGTACAAAATTATAATGTCATTGCCCATGATTGGCAAAAAACGCAAGTAATTTAAGTCATTTAAAAGAATTCATCAAAAAAACACACAAGGGAATTTAAATCATTAATATGACCAAGCTTGGAATCGAAACAACAGTTACTTATACCGAACACAAGAACCGTTTTGTCTTTGAGCTGATACGTTATCCAAAATAGATAATTTAAACTGTTGCTAATGTTTGCCATTCTCCCAACGCGCTTACATTGTGCAATATCTGGCTTACATCAAGAAGGCGATTGGTGTTCTGCTGTGAATAGCCTCATTTTAACATTGATAACTGCACAAGAGGACTTTCATGCGGTCACTGGCAAGCTTTATTTATAAAACTGCCATGATTGAGTTTGCAAAAACGCGAAAATAAACTTTTCTTTTCCACAAAATAAACACTAAGCTAACATTGTATGTTAATCAACGATGCTCTTGCTTTGGGCATTATGGTGACGTTCTACATTACATGGTGAAAGTAAAAGCGTATCCTGAAGCACAGAACAAGAGTTGAAGTGTACGATGTGATTGAGTTAGTTGCTACAAATCCGTTTTTAACAAAAGCAATGTATTTGGGAACGACGGCAGGTATGCTCAGACAAGCCGTAGCAGCGAAATTATATTTAAAATAATACTTGTTGAAAAATGAAACTTGTGTCAAGACTAAATTTAAACTTTAAACAAGCGCTGACAACTTCGAAGCAAACGAAACTCTTTATCCAGCAGTGAAAATTCCAACGAAATGAAATGATACTCGAACATTCACCAGTAACAAATATCTTAAAATAGTGCACGAAACGAATTTCTGAGTAGGTTACCTATTCACAGTGCAAACAAAGTGACAAGAACACACATGAAAATTGAAATTTCTAAAACTCTGTAGCCTACACTGCACCATATTTCGTGTGAGCAAATTAACCCGGCTACATTGACCGTCACAACTTTATTACAGCTTTATCATAGCTTTGTCATTGTGGCTTTGTCATAGGTTCATCTTTACTGTAACCTAGCTGCAAATGACAATTTTGATCACATTTACCTTCTCCTGCGCTGGGTGAGGACGTTTGACTACTTTCACTTTCATTCTGGGAAGTCATTGTCCAACGACAAAGCGACTGACAAAAACAAGCTTCATTCACTTCAAGTCAACTTCTGAGTCGTTCCGCAATATGAATCAGTGGCACGTAAACCAACGACTAGTTCTAATTTTAAACTTACAATACAAATACCTGAAATGCAATGAAAAGTAACTCTTTTTCGCACAATTGTAGGCCTAAGGCTGCCCACTAGCTTGCGATTTCAAATTTGATAGACATAGGCCTACTGTAAACAAGCTGCGTATAAACACTTTAATTTTCAAAAGCGGGAAAACACCGACATAGCATTTTTGTAATCCTCCTGCTTAGTAAATTTTATTTGAGTTTTCACTTTTCTACTGTTTGCCGTTACTTGCTCAAGCTAGTTCAAATTATAGTATTTGATAGTTGCGTTTTTTTTGCCAAACAATGAAGAAAAGGAAGAAATGAAAAAAGAACACGGAGGTCATGAACATTTTTATCTAATTAAAATGGAACTTTTCGTACGGTTTGGTCCAGTTGTGCTGACTGCTGACATGTATTTTTATGGTAGGCTAATGTTTGTTTCTATTCAGTTGTGCTGACGAGTTCTAATGAACGAAAACGGTTCCAGAACATAAGTTAAATTTTATTGAAATACTATTGTGAGTGTTGGCCTGTTCAAATGTTTTAAGGTTCAGACTTGAGAAAAAAAGCTATTGATTTGTTTTCTTTAATTCTCAATTGTGGGCCATTTTCATTTCTCAGTCACATCAAAATCACTTCAATTGAAAAAGGCAGGAGAAAAATGGCTTCTCCTTTCGACTTTGTAGGCTACTGCTGCGCTGTTATAATATTATTTTTGGAGTATTGAGCAAGGGGTTGTGTAAAGTGCGAGAAAGTTGCAGATAAAACTAAGTAGACATTGCAATTCACAAAACGCAGCTGCATTTTATGTTTACAACCGTCTCCTCTCGAGATCGTGTTTTCTCTTAGATACATTTCGCTTTTTTATCGATTTTATGGTTCTTGTGATGCAACAATCAGTAAATTGTTGTGAAGATACTGTTCATTATTTGGTTCGACATTATAGAGGCAGTCTACTGTTGCAGTGGAAGATAACCCTGAAAAGGGGAAACAAGATTACATGTGAACCTGCAGGCTTAAACTATTAATTCTGAAAATAATAAAACACAGTGAGGAAAAGCAAAGTTAGGTTAATCAATTCATAATAATAAAATTTGGGCAACTCAAACTTAAAAAAAAATTTTACTTATGATCTTGTTACGAATGTCGATATTAATACATTCTTAAAGTTGTTTTTTACAAATTTGTTATTATCTAAGTTAAAATACTGAAGTGCAGTTGGAATTATTATATCAAGTACCATACAGAACTTGGTTACTTGTGGCCAAGGGCAAGTTCAATAAAAAACCTTGAAAACAAAACTTTCGAAACAAGAACAATAAACGAAATAAAAAAAAAAACTAATGTACTTAGGTTAGATCATTGTCCAAACTGAATGCAATTTTTTCTGGTTTCATGACATCTTTTTCCACGTACGGGCGTTTACTTTTCGAAAGCCTGTAGTTTTGCTTCCTGAAGTTTTTGAGTTTCTTTTTTCTTTTTTCTCCAGTTCCAATTTCTCATTCATAACCTCAAAAAAGTATATTTCTTTGAATATATAAACGTAATGAATATATTTTAAAAGCAGCATTATCACTTGGATCAT
The DNA here is from genome assembly GCF_918807975.1 of Aplidium turbinatum. NCBI lineage: Eukaryota > Metazoa > Chordata > Ascidiacea > Aplousobranchia > Polyclinidae > Aplidium > Aplidium turbinatum. Next base: position 14,229,584 of record NC_137480.1, on the reverse strand, counting down.
TTATTAATATGAATATATTTTGTGAACTTTAAATCAAATATAGTTATTAGTCTCTAAATCCTTGACAGCCTGTTTCACCCTAAAATGAGAATTATCAGAAGGTCCTTATTCAAATAGAATGTGTACAAAATTTTGTGTACATTTTGTTTGGTAAGTTTCAGCAAACGGATTTCGTATTGTTTTCGAACTTATGATGCGTCTATTTGGTTAAAATGTAAACATAACGATTTGCAGGATTTAAAGACGTTCTTTTTCACATTCTGTTGTCGGAAGTCATACCAGAACTCTCACCAATGGACTACACATCCCGGCTAAAGGCCCTGTCTTAAGCAATCTATCCTAAAAAGAGTCCTGAGCAACCGAAACAACGTTGGTATATAGGTTTTGACGTAGCGTTGCCTGGAGTTTTATTTCTGTTTACTTTAGCTTGGGTGGTCTTACGGTTCCTGGAACATAAGTCATCACTTTATTGATTGTAGGCTCACTTTGAAATGAGAAAAAAAACTGAATTTATGTGCTGGACGAAAATAATGATCGACTGGAAACATTTTCTTAATTAATTCAACAAAAACGCAAAATCGTCAACACTAGGCTACCTACTTCAGTACTTGACACACTACTTATCAATATTTTTTGACTCAAAGCAGAAAATTATAAGTTGTAGGCTAAACTAAAGTGTCTGCAAGACTCAATAACATTTGTCAAGGTAAGTTTCGTGAGTAGATTCTACACAATCCACACCACGCCCACATTCGCCTAGGTTAGAAAAATAATCAAAATGTGACATTCCATAACCTACTTGTAGCCACCGTTTAAGTCTCCTGGTTTATTCTTTCGGGAAAGTAGTGAGATTGCGCAGCATATAAGGCGCTCGCTTCCTAATCATGCTATCTACGTTCGACCATGGCTAACTAAAGATACGGCCTGATTTGTCACATTTTTGCAGAAATTTCCAGATTTTGCTAACTTTCGGTGAATGTTTAAATGAATTTTTCTAAAAATTAGATTTTTACGCTTTCTTTAGTGTTTTTCCCAGATGACACAATAGGTTTTAACATCCTCAGATGTTGAAAAACAAAGAAAATTTGATTTCGAAGATTTTAGTCAGACTGTTAATTTTTTAATAACAGTCTGTTTGAGCGTTTTTCAATTTACTTTTTCTCATTTTCTACTGCTTCCCCAAAGCAACAAAATGCTTTTTTTATCATTAGAAGACAGCAAAAAGTAAAAAAATTTCAGAAAATGTCAGTCAAACATTAGCAGTAGCTGTAATCAAAATCTGCAAAATGTGACAAATCAGGCCGCATCTCCAGGTGGCCCTGGTTCGACTCCCAGATGGCTGTTTATAAACACCGTTTACCTCCACTCAGGGTATGATAAATTGGGTGGGCGTAGTTGCTGAAGAAAAGAGCTGCGAAGAGAAAGGAACTGGCCACCCTACTCTCGTTAGTGCCAAAGACCTGGTATAATGAAAACCTTATCTTCTCATCCCTCGATGCTTGGACTCAAGTATGGGATTCACTTTACCCAATACCGGAAAGGCATACTGAGAGCAGCCATTCGTTAGTCTTATCGCGTAAGGCACGCAGACCTGGTTCATTTGATGGACTGATGATGATTCAATAAGCTCCACACTCACAAAGTAACTTCCCTTTAATCTGTTGCAAATATTTAAAAAAAATGAAAGCTTGGGTCCTTTCACATCTATCACTCCTCAAATAGGCAATCGATTCTATCTCACAAATATTCAAATGTTACAAAATACGCTAGCATTATAAAATAAGTCATTTGCAGTCAAATAGTTAGTCAACATAAAAGAAGCTCGGCTTTTTTATCGAACCACTTCAGCTTATTTTCAACTTTTCTTTCGTTATTATGTTGTTTGTGCAGTACAGCCTCTGTGTATTCCTGCTTCCATACATTGCATAACATGGCTCTTTATAAATAGAATCGTTGTTGAATCGAATTAATTAATCATTAACCTTTTTGTACAGTATACTTTGTTCATTGGATTCATGGTACGCAGGGTGGTTTACTGGCAGTTAGTGAGACAAACTATTGGCCCAACATATGGTGCAAAGTGAGTTGTGTTTTGGTATGCACTTTACAGTAAACCGGATCAACCGTAAAAATGTAATTTTGTTAAATTAAATTTTAATTTCAAGTTTTTCAAAGAAATGTTTTTGTCTAAATGCAATTTTTTTTATCACAATTAACGATGTAAAAAACCTTGCTGAAAAGACATTCGTCAACCACCTCTAATAGCTAGAAGGGTTTTGACAACACCTGATTTCTAGCAAGTGGATACTGTGACGTGTTAACTATACAGTTCGATCCCCAGGCAGCAAAAGTTGCTGTTCAGAGATGTTGAAACGAAGTCAAAAACATAGCTATTTCCTCTGGCATGCGTCAGCAGAAATGTGTTTGCATTATATATCTGTAGCGTCGTAGTTTTGTTCTTGCAAATATTCATTAGTTAAAAATCGATATCTCAATTCTTCGTCAGTTGCACAAACAAGAACATTAAATCAATGTACAAAACAGTTGATTTTTTGTCTGGGGACTTATCTTCCTGGCAAGGACTCATTTTCTCACTTTCTATCAAAGCACACCCCAAACAGCAAAACTTGTCATTTTTACACTGATTCAACATCTGCAGACGTTGGATCAATGTAAAAATGACAGGTTTTGTTGTTTGGGACATGACGATTTAGGCTGAATAACTTAAACTTCAAGATTGGGACATGAGCTATTGGAATAAGCCTGCATGTTGGTAAGCTTGCATAACTTTAATTGTACAAAATATAAAATGCAACATAGTAAACTAAATATTAATGTTTAACTTGCCACAAAGCAAGTAAAAAAATACAGAAAATTAATAAATAACGCATGTTGACTTTTTTCACATTTTACTGTTTGAGAATCATTACGTCACGACTAGTCACATCAAACGCTGAATCAGCAATTTCACAAGTTTGATCATAAAGTTAAGTAATGTTCTTGAAAAGTAAAGATTGCTCAAGTTTACAAGCAGTGCGAATTGCCTGTAGAATTGCCACCCCAACATATTTTAGTAGGAAACAATTCCTCAACGGGATGGCTTTGATTTATAACTTTATAGATGGGTGACAAGAGACAATCACTAATTTCTGCAAATTGCTAGAAGTGGGGGTTGACTTTATTCATACAGTCGTAAAAGGTTAATAGAAATGTGCTTTTTAGTAGAAAATCGTTTTTCGCAATCGACCTTTAGAAATTACGTAACGTGTCTGTCTTTGTAACTGTTGACAACGTTGGTATGAACGCATTGTTGCTCGATCCACTGGAAGCCGTATATAAAACTTTTCTAAACTACGCTGTTTGGCAATGCATTGGTTAAGTTTAATTATCTTTTTTAAATGGAGTTATATCAGAAACGTATTTAACAGGGGGGAAAAACACTATTGGTTCCTAGAAATCCGGAAAAATCGAAGTGTCATTTTAAAGCCTACTTTGACTGCATTAGATTAAAAATACAGCATTTGGATAAAAAAGTGTTTTTAGTGAACTCCTTTTAACTACAGTTGCCTCCTTCTCGGCGAAAACCTGGGTTGAGAGGTGATGTACCTTCAGATGAAAAGTTTGTGGCGGCAGTTTTTCGTGATAACACAACTTTTTATTGCATTAGTGGAGTCTTTAGATGAATTGAAAACGTTTTAAACAAGTCATTGAAACATCTATATTTTAAGTTTTTCAATAAACTGTTATGATTCATAACATTTTGTTATTGACTTTACAAAGCTTAGCACTGCAAAAAATTAGAAAGCATGCCGCAATTTTGTATGCGAAACAGAATAATGCGTTTTGAACTGTAAAGTATTTGGATAACATTGTTTTTAGCTGCTAAAAAATCGTAATACAAATCGTTTCACCCTCAGTTTGTGATTAAAGCTATTGAGCACACGATTCAGTTATGATTTTGCTATATTTTTTTCTTAAACATTTCTGAACACAAAATTATAATTTTTAAATTAAATTATTGAGATACAAAGACAAAAAAGCATTGAACAAGAAAAATATGCTGTTTACAAACAGCCAATAAAAATCTTATTTGCAGCGTTTCAGTGCTTTTTGATATTGCATTTATTAGCACATTATCAAAGCAGGAACAGCAAGTCATCAGTGAAATATGCATCAGTCTCTCATGTTGTACTCAATCCAATCCAAGTAGTCAGCAACTTTCGTATAAATTCCAGGCTTGTCCGGCTTAGCACACGTGTCCCCCCAACTTGTGACCCCCCAAAGAACGAAAGTTGTTCCTCTTGACGTGTTTCTCCTGCAGGCCAGTGGTCCACCACTGTCCCCTTGACAAGCGTCTTTGCCAGTGTCCTAGAAAAGCAAGCATTGAAGTATTGTAGATCCACTAGTATCGGGGAGAATTTTATAGGGTAAAGTTTTTCTTGTGCTGTAAATCCAAACAGGTTTAACCAAAAGTTTAGTAGTTTTTGGAAACAAATACCAGTTTTAATTTGTAAATTCTTTAAAAATACTTATAAAACATGATTGACAGCAGCAGGGCAGTTGTTGGTTCTCGAGTTGTGAGTTGAATACATTTCCAAGTATTTAACATGGATCAAGGCTAAATATAAAAACACGAAAAGCCCAGCATCGGACCACACAATTGCAATGGTATGTTTAGTGAGATTTAAAAACTGATTAACACCAATTTTCATGTATAAGTGCCATGCAAGAAATTAATCCGATGAGCCTGATTGCCAAAATATATTTGAGAAAATTACTTCCATTGTTCTTACCGCAGCACAAACTGATTCCTTTGGGACCTTGTATCCACCACCCAGGCTTTGTGAATTGGTGCCGTACGACTTTTGACATGTCAGATGATTTTTTATTTTTATGTCCGCTTTTTGTAAAACTTTTGGAAATAGAGTAGGATCTGTAAAGGGTAAGATGGAGTTTCATTAGGCTTGCAGCTATTTAAAAAAAGTAAATCTTTTTATATACACTAGGGATATGATATACACTATTTTGAACTTTTGAATATGTCATATAATGTTAGCTAGCAAGACGACTGTGGCAATGTCCTTTTCTTCAACTTGTTCCATGAAGGAGAAAAAGAGTTTGAACATGAATATTAAAATAATCTCTTTGAAATCGTGTTTATCAAATAGGTCAACTTTGGAAGAAAACAAATCTGGTTTAAACCATCTACAGACTTGCAAACTACGTTCTAGTACCAGAAAGATTGTAGTCTGGCCACTGTGCCAGGTATGGTCAATCAATTTGCACAGTACCGGTAAGAAAAATAAAAAAATGCCATAAACGCAAATCGATGGCAAGAGTTTTAATATCTTCAACATGAATTACAAGGCAGCATTTTTTTTAGAAGTGGCTTTGCCCTTGTGGCTCAGGAGTGGCTACGGCCTTGAGTACAATGAGGACACGCGATTTTACAGGGACGTTTTTTCGGCAGTTGTGAAAGCCAACCATAACCCAATTGTTTTTAAAGTGACGTTTGTGCTAAAAATGAAAATTACAATTTGCAATTTACAAATGCACAATTTGCTCAAAAAATCATAATGATAACATGACAATTTATTTTCTTCAGTTGCTCGCTAGCACGCCTTGATCTAGGTTTACAAACTACGGTAAAACTACGTTGTAGGCCAATATTCGTTTTGTAATAACAAACCTTTCTCAAGGAAACTTAAAAGCTGGAGTTAGACGAATGCCTCTATATTTTAGTTTTTATACGATAGATTTTGTATCTTGAATAGTCTTTCAACTAGTAAAACCAGCATTATCACCATTGATTCGTTGTCTACGGACATTGAATCAACGTTTAAAAACGGATTTGGCTGCGCTGCTGCATCTCAGACACAAAACTGTGGAGCACAGTTTGAGCTTGAAGCTTTTGCACAGTGATTGAGAACTAGTGATTGAGAACCGAGAACAAACGGTCTAACTGTTGAGCCTCCATCTTTTTGGCACACCTGCTTCGTTTTCCCCACGCTGTGGTGATATCATAACAAATTCTAATTATATTGAAACAAACAAAAATAATGGGTGGTAAGCTTTGTTTGTTTCCAACTCATACAAAAAACATGTTGCATTAAAACAATGTACAATAACGATGCTTCGACGTATTGACTTGGTGTGGAAAAAGATAAATTAACTTAACTTAGAATAAGCTGTTTTTATGTCACAGCCACGTCACAAAACAACCTATACAGCCTACGCACACGATCGTAGTCTAAACTTTAGACTCTAAATAATGTCACGTGATCCAAAAATGCAGACACAAATTTTTGCTCTGTTCTCTTTTTTGCGTCCTTAAAATAATATTTCTTGGAAAAAATGTATTTATTTATTTGCTGTGTATATTGTCGTTGCACAACACGTGGATTAACTGTTTGAACACCCAGACTAGAACAAAAAAATGTAAACGCAAAAGTGCTATAGGGGTTGCACTTTCTCGTGTAAAGGTTTGCCAGTTGCAATCTCTTGTTTTTTTCGTTCGTTTGACATGTATTGCTTTATAATTATAATCAAGTTATAACCGGAACAAACCGGTTTTATCGCTATGACTGAATGCAAAACGTGAATAGATTAGTAAAGAGACTTACTAATACGATCTTCCCACTTTTTCGCTCCCCATCCGCTGACTGTGCAAATTGATCCTTCTGGCTTTGTCTCGTTTCTTGTAGGCAAGCATATGGGCCACACGATGTCACTACAGAATAGACAAAATTAGAAAACTTATTTGGTTATACCGCAGTGGCGTGGCGATTAATATATAATTAAACGTTAGGAAAATCGACTCATTTATCACCGAATAATTTGATTACGACAATTAGGCCTAATGATTTATTGTTATTTTATCTTGTGACTAATTCCACTTCAAGAATCAGTAAAAAAGTTAAGTAGGCTACCACATAACTTATGGGCTGGCAAATTTTAGTTATGATATTATATGGTAGAAACACAAGATGCAAATTTTCTTACAAGATTTGTCAACCCAAAGTGACGTCACGTCAACCCAAACCAAAGTGACGTCAACCCAAAGCTTCTGAAAAACGTCCCTGTATGATCACACAAACACAGCCAAGACCCATCAAAAACAAAACGTTATCACTGAATTAATCCTATTTATGTTTGGTGCTTCTTGGCTCATTGCAGTATACAGTAATTTTTATCATGTCATCTTGTACTTTGTCGAGTTTATTCAAATCTTTAGCCTCTGTGCACGGACAAAGCATGAAATGACAAAGATAAATGAGATGCGCATGCAGCTCATATATCGTACTTAGTTCAGTTCTCAGTAATATGCAAAGTATCACAAATCCATAAATCAAAATAAACTTGTTTGTTTTCAAGGCGTGTTTTAGCAACACACACGTCAAAAATGCAAGACATTTCTTAATCCCTTTGCAAAAACAATTGGATCCAAATAAGCCCAGGTCTCAATTGCATCTGCTGTAGGCTACCTTTAGTCTGACGTTAAATGAAAGTAATGAAGTAAAAGTTGGACTGCCTCTGTTTTTCATTTTTTGCAGGTGTAACCACAAAGTAACATTGCGTTCTTTTTGACTTATGATTTGTGTATTGTTTCAAAAAAGGTTAATCAGGAAGAGCGATATGGTCTGAATACTCTTAACAAGTGTCTACCTTTACATTTAAAGTAAAACTGTTGACATCTTAATAAAGGCAGTCCACGTCTATCTTACAGGCTTGTTATTTCACTTCATAAGTAGTAAGTACTGTATGCTGTGAAAGTTTATTTTAGATTTTAGGCGAAAGTTTTATCTTTTACAAATTGATATTCGTTTATCTTGTTTGATCTAAAACTATCACTTCTATATCTTGCTAATTTGAATATATATTAATAAAAAAGCAAGATAGGCCTTTCACCGTAGACAAACTCCATTAATCAGATCGGCCATCGCAAAAAAAGCGTCAGTTTTTCTTTTTTTAAATTCTGAACATGTTCTTTTAAATCAATGGCTGTGTGAATTGTATGACTTATTATAATGTTCATGATGCAAAAATATTTTACTTCACCGATTTCGTCTACCATCATTCATGCTACTGCGTTAGTGCGCGTTGTTTCTGTTTTTAAAACGTAATCTATTTAAGGACCGAAACAGATTACACTTAAATTCTAATGGGTTTTATTCCCAGGTCATTTAAAAAGAAGAAAGTCTTTTGCATTAAATTAATGCCATGACAGTCGAATTTAAGAAGAAAAATAATAGTACAAAGCTTAATGAGAAAGTTGTGCAAGGAGTCGTGATAAAAATCAATTTAAAAAGAAACGCTTGCTTTAAAAAGTAATTAATTGAAGCTATCTGTTGGTAATGCTGGGCACGATTCAAGTTCTTTCAGCCTAGCCAAGAAGTTTGAACGTTTGACTTGGTATGCAATCAAATTATGTGGTCTCGTCTTGTCAAAGCGACAGAATGTCATTCCGCAGTCACTACTGTCCAAATCGCGACAGTCTTTCAGCGAATATTATTTCAATCTATTAACGGATATTGCATGCCAAACTATGCACGTTTTGATCCACTAGATTTCCCCCGACGTGAACATTGCCCATATGATGCCACTCATGACTTTAGGGTTGTATTGATCAGCTGTAACTGCTTGTACGTACACCAATTTGCATAACAAATATCTTCGTAGAAAAACAGATCATTTAAAAAGAGTTGCAAGATAAACGAGCTCAGTTTATTACTTGTTGTCCAGCCGATATCACGAAATTTTACTTAACTCATTTTAAAATATAAATTCGTTATGTATTATAAAGAAACAAAATTCGCTTGCGTATGGTAAGAAAGGTCTTTAAGGTAGACGGTGCAATCTCATTCAAGAGGTATAGATAATAGTTGCTACTGGAAATTAAGTTTGCTTTCAGACTATTCGAAAACTCACTTGAATTTTGCACATTTGGATCCATTCGACTTCAATTTTAGCAGCGCTATGTCGTGTAATGGACTCGGTCTTGCCCGGAAATGTTCATGGGGGATTACCCTTTCGATGTCAAACTCCTGAGAACAGAGCAACCTTTATGTTAGGGCGCTCGACGCCGCATTACATCACTTTGGTTATAAGCATGTCTTGGACATGTGTTTCTGTTTAATGACAATAGACTGGAAAATAAAGTTATTTTTACTGATCGCTTGCCAATGACATCACCAACAAAGTGTTTCTTTGACTGAAAGGTCCATTGGGTCTGAGACGTGTTTGTGATATGGACGTTACGCTCAGTAGTATTTTCAATACCGAAAATTTCTAATTAAACTAACTAATATCACAAGTCTGCTCTTTCAGAAATAGACCTCATGATATAACATAGCAGGTCCTAAGGCCATACCAGTACATAAACTGCATAAAAAGAGGTAATCTTGTCTTTACGTGGTGCAAGATGCCTAACTAAGCAGTCTTGGGTAACGATAAAGAGTTTTCTCCGTTTTGATTTCCACTCGATACTAAGTTTCTTTGTCCTTTTGCACCATAACGAGAATTATCGCCAATAAGTTGTTTAAAAAACAAGTTATTTGTGTCTAAAGGAATAGTTTTATGTGTAGTGGTAAAGGTTTGCAATGAGCGGTGTAGGTTCAAGGCTAAAAACTACCATTTAAACAACTTGTATTACAATACAATTTGATTGAGTTCACAGCCTTGCTAAGGTTGCAAGTTGTAATGTAACAGATGACAACTTGTGCAAACCAGCAAATCAGTCACTTTTTACATTGATTAAACGTCTGTAGACGTTAAATCAATGTAAAATATGATTGATTTTCTGGCTGGGATGCAATGTGTTGTATGACATTTTGGTTTGTGTGTTTACATTGATTGCATCACCAGTTGTTTTTCAACTGACCTCAACAGCTTCACGGCTTGAAAAGAAATCTTCTTCTCCATTGAAATAATCTCCAACACGTACAACGAATTTTGTTGGAAAGACTTTTCTAAAAATAGAAATAACTTTATTATGGGAATTTTTATAAGAAGTTAAAATAAGTCTATTAATCCATGAAAACCGCAATCATAATATACTGTATAAGTAAATAACATAATATCTTAAAGTTTAAGCCTTGACGTTGTTATCTTGATGTAAAAACCTCAAGGAGAAACAATGAACAAAGAAATACAACCATAATAACAGGGGGTTTTTTATGACGCAATATCAAATGAGGAGTGAGATTTTTTCGGCGCTAGACACGTACTGAAAACATTACCGTCAGTGCAAATGGTTTAGAAATGCAACTCGGTGTGAATTTGCATAACATACAAAGTTAATAATTTGAAAATTGCAATCAATATCAATACCTGACGTTATAAGATATTTTTAGACAACGTAAAAAAAGCCTTTCTCATAAATTTGTATATGTGACAGAGACGCGCGGTTAATCTGATAATTATGAAAATTGTTAGTAATGTGTCAGGCCATCTATAGTACTTTAGTATATTTGATCCAAAAATTCCCACCACAAAATTGCTTATTTTGTTAATGTTAATAAAGCACGATAGCAAAGAATATTAAGTGATTTAAGCAAAGATGTTTCTTTTTTTGGGGGCAGACGCATAAAAAACAACAAAATTGATATCAGATGTGTCCAATATTCTTTAAGTCTGAAGAAACAGCTATTTATTTCTGGCTGAAATACTTTTCCGTTTTTCTTTATAATCCTGCTCATGCATGTTCATAAGAGATCAAATGTTAAAACGAGTCGCCATTTTGGCAATGAAAAGTTGTTTCTTTCACTGAACCAATTTAATTAAATAAATTGAAACTAAAAAATATTTACTCGGAAATGTTTTTCTATCAGAACCGTCTACATACGTTTCAAAACTGTTTGATAGCCACAGACAAAAGAGGGGGAAGTTAACACACATATGCCAAGCTTGAAATTGCAAAGTTGTTATTGGAAGATTAAAACAAATTTGATTAAGGGGCGAACATGTCTGATTGATATGGACCTTAGTTTGAGTTTTTTTTTTTTTTAGTTTGAGTGATACATTTAGACATATAATTATGAGACGTGAAGATCTTTCAGAAGTAATATTTTCCATTTAACGTCCATTTTCTTTTGCCCTAACTTGATTTTTGTTAACTAATAACAATAATAATCATAGTTTATTTTGCTCCCGTTGTGACACAACACTGAGATACAACGATAAAGACGCAGCACAATAGACAACTGGAGGCAACGAAGGGTATATTTATTAAGTCAGCTGTTTATTTTGACATGTTATTAAAGTGTCTTTTGGAAGCACAGTCGCGTGCTCTGAAGCGGTATTGAACCGAGGCCCTTTAGAGCGTCGCGCAGATGTTCTGACCACTCGGCCGCGCAGACAACGATAATAGTTTGATAAGAGCTTGTCAAGTGATCAAACTTACACATCAGCAAGGCAATGGGCTGCGGTTAACACCCAGCAAGAACTGATGAGACTTGCGCCACAAAGATGTTTGAATGGAATGTCGGGCTGTGCGACCTTTCGTCTGATAGCTGCCTGGAAAGCAAAAGATACATTTAAGATACTTTAAAATTGAATACGACAAAGATGGAAAAATAAATGTTAAGAATCCTGAATTTGTGAACACAAAATAGAGAAAGAGGGTTCAGTAAGCCGATAAAGCAACAAGAGATATCGTGTACGATTGCGCAGGCGAGAGATGAGAGCGCCTGTACATGTACGCTTGAAAGAACCCCACTCGACACCGAACGTAAGCACTTAGTTGTGTCTTGGCAGAACAATTGTTCTAAGACCTAAGTGGACACGAAGATTAGCTTTATTGCTTTCTCATCAAACAGCACAAAACTTGAGTATGACAGGCACAAAATCACGTTTGTTGAAACTTGCAATAAAATTAAAATATATTGCAAACAAAAAAACCCATGAATTTTGTTTAAACTCAAAACATTTTGCCGTTCTTCTAAAGTCAAAATTTGTCGGATTTAAGACTTGGACGCATTTAGACTGTGCGACTTTGCAAATGTTGTGCAAGCATGCTCTGCATATATCCCTCAATTATACATTCAGTACCTGCCACGGGAACTCCCCGGTTCTTGCATTTACTCCTCCTGTGATCCGAAAGCTACTCAGTCCAGGCCTCACACCACACGTGTCTAAGAAAATTAAATATATTAAGGTTTATTGCGAAACGGATATTACAAAGACGCGCGTGAACGGTAACTATTAAAAAAGTAAAAATTAGAAAATCATGAGTATATTGGATAATTGCCAAAAACGTTTAGTTTATTAAATAAAGTAAAAAAAAGCATTTTTTTATAAAGACGGTCAACCAAAGGTCATCAAACTCAGAAGCCACAAAAATTTGGAAAAATTGAAATATAATGACTTCCAAGAGTTCATAAAATCAACAGACAAAAAAAATTTAAATTTCCTTTTGAAATTAAGTGTTTGATAAGTCACGCTATTTTGCCAATGTAACTTAACACAATTTAAAGCAAAATTCTGCAGTTCACAAATTGAATCTGACATTTATGAATGGCAGTTGCAGCGCTGTGTAAATGCAAAATGAAATTTGGGTGTGGAGTTTGCATTGGTACCACAGCTTACAAAAAAAAAAAAATCTCCTTAATCTTGAAAAAAAATATGTTTCCACTTAACAGAATACAAAATTGCAAAATTTCTTTCAAGGGTTCAATTTGTCCAAAATACTTATTCATCTAAACCTTTTAGGATTTACCATCACAAAACGTTCGATCATGTAGTGAAGTATGCAATCATTTAAAGTCTTGTGACTTTGCTGCATAAGCTACGATTTTAGAAAGCCAAACGGTACAAGCTTCTAGAATTGCTTTTAAAATAAAGATAAAATGCTATTGATGCTATGATAATATTTTGTTTGAAATGTTCAACTTTGTAGGCAATAAAGTGAATTTGAATTCCATAATACTCACGTCTGCTTCTTAAGCTAAATGGAGCTCTTGTGATATGGTGTTTCTTGAAATAACCCCCGTACGCGCGCACATGAATGATGTTATCGTGCCCAATTTCATCATACATGGTCTTTATGTGCACACCATTGAGAAATATGGTAAAATTTCTCTTGCCGACTGTCAAAGCAAAATGATAGTTCAACGGACAGCAAATCATGCAATATGCTACTCAGTGGATTAACTACAGGCCAGTGGAAGGCGAAGCATTACAAATTTTTTCTACATCGTGATATTGAAATTCTACAACTTGTGTTACACAAGAAATTGCCAATTATTTTTAGCGTTAAGAATTTTGTAAACCTCAAACCATCTAGCCCCGATTTAGCTTTGGAAATGTAACTAACAACACCAACACAGTTAAAGAAAAGTTTTGGTTGCAGAACCTAATTTCTTACAAGACATGTAATTTGAGCATGGGGACACAAACTATATTTTGAACACATTACTTCACTGAAAATAAATCTGACAAGTCATTATGCTGCCAATGCCAAAATAGAAGCTCAATTGCACGATTAAGCCTAATTCAACACACCGAAAACCCAAAAGCACATTTAACGAATGAGACCGTCAATGAATCATAGCAGGGAACATTTGACCAATTTCGTTGGGTAAAGTATTCTAAGCATAATACCTTGTGGTAGTGGCTACTAACTTACACAACGCGCCAGTAAAAAGATGCATGCAGCATGGCTATTGTACAGTATATAGGCTACAGTAATATCTTGCTCATAAGCAAGAAGAAGTATAGGCTAATATATTGGGTACTGTATATTGCTTATAAGTCATCTATTCACCTTTGATTAAAAGTTGGAATGAAAGACCAATTGTGACATTGTTGTTGCTGACAACAGCCACTTCAACTTCTCGATTCATATTCGGATGCCCCTTGTACAAAATTTGAATCTGTATTGCAAAAATGCGTTATTGTAGTGATATCATGAGATTGATCTCAATCTTTATCTGTTTAGCTATTTTTTTTTTCTACCAAGAGGCGTAATGGCATCATGGTCTCTTTGTCACCGAGAGCCACTTGGCAGCCGGTCAAAAAAACTTGAATTTTAGTGATAAAGCTTCTTGATTTGCTTTGCTAATTAATGCTAATAAGTTTATGATACGAGAACTAATGATGTTTTGAGATTGAAACCGCGAGCTATCAGAAAGCCACGGTTACAAGGAAGCAGTGTTGAAGATCTTCCCTTACATCGATTTTCAGTGGAAGTTTCGGCTTAGTGGCCGTGTCTATCACGACCTAACCAAGTTGCCACAACAAGTGTGTAATTAAAAGTATTTGAAACTTCCTACTTCGATTACCCGTTATTTGATGATAAAAGATCGTTTTAATGAAACAAAATTTCTTATAAAGTGGTTAAATTGTTGAGTTGATATAATCAGTTCATCAACCTAAAATTGCCCCTATGATAAAACTTGCGATAGCCATAATCTTGTTATAGAAAAAAAGATGCCGTGTATACTGTCAACTTTATATGGCGATGCCTATTAGCCATGACAAACACAATAAATATTTCCTGTCATAATCCACGTGCAATTTGCATCTTTGAAGAAAGTAAGCTAAAATCAGGTGTGTGTTGTGTGTATTTATACAAAACTGTCAAGCAAAGCCTCACAAATAACTGCACAGCATTTTAATTCCAACTTTGGCTGTTAAAAGTTTTTTCTAGTGATAAGAAAGAGAATGTTTATGTTCTATGGTCTATACTCTTTGTACCAGCAGGTACAAAGTATAAAAAGCTTTAATAAAAAAGAAAATTGACAGAACACAATACAAAAGACACCTAGTCGTATTAGACGCCTGGTATTAATGATGGCGTTAATATTAAATAGATTAACAATGAAAAGTTCTCTATAATTCAACGTCTTCATATAAAACGAAGCAATTCCCTGTCTGCTGCTGGTGGTACAAGCAACCAAGGCAACATATTTGTACAGATTTTCAAGCAAAAGACTGAGACGTCGTTTTATTTCAAACTAACAAAAAAAAAATTTCGATTTAAGCTGTCACACAAAAATGTGATTTGAAAAACGTTAATTCACATTTAAATATACTAAACATTGTAAAAAACCATGCTCTTCCTACACTTAGTGATACCTGATGGTATCTTGGACGAAACTTCATGATCAGAGGATGGCACTGTGGAAGCACATGCCTTGCTTGTGGAGTAGGTCCAGGGCAGCGTTTTGAAATGCTGACAAACCTCAAAAGAGTAAGTCTGTTTCTAAATTTTCCATCAATAAAAACTTCATCCCCGGCACTCAAGGGGCCATCTTTCAATTTTAGAAGAATTTGATTCGTGTCTGAAAAAAAAAGTTTTATTTAAAAGAACTATAACGTTACAATTTAATAATTAGATTTTAACTCGAAACGATTCTGATGGAAATTTAACATTAGCAGTCGGAAAAATAACAGTCTACAACGCTTTTACTAGATTATGTATTTTTTCATAATCTTTAACGTTTTACCGATGTTTTTCGACAGAAAACTACAGAAAACATCAACTCTTGAAGACAAAATGTTGCATAAATCACTGATTTCAGGTAAAGTTTTTAAGCAAAACTGTAATTAAATATTTTTTTATTTCTTATTTTCTTGCAGGCCTAGAATAGGTTAATTAAAATAATAAACCTGGGAGAATAGCATCATCAACGCCAACTACTTACATCCTGGCAGAAGCATACAAGGCCGGGCATGAAGCAGCAGTGTTAATGTAGATAAAAGTACAAGAGAATTCATTTCAGTTTTTTTTTTTGGTGCTTGTACAGTATTCGGATTAGGAAACTTCAATAAATCTAGCAAGCTAGACAATCCTGTAAAGGCCTTTTCTTGGTTGAGAGCTTCTATTTAAACCAAATGGTTCAAATTCCTTCAATCAAATACAATTAGGCTGCAAGGCTATTGTGAATCTGTCAAACTGATACTTTTCTCATTGTCTTATCGTTCCTGTAAAAGAGAAAAACAAGAATGCACATGTAAGCAACCTTTTTTAGAAGCTGTGCTTATTGTGTTCTGAGTCGAACCAATAGAGGATTCGGCCTATATACCTCGAGACATGTCAACTTATAAACGTTTTCTTGGATAATAAGTAAATTCATCCTTTCATGGATCAAGAATCAAATGACTTCACAACTACGTAAAAACGGATCTTTAAAGTTCCGATAAAAAAACCTATGCTACTCTTATTGAACTACTAAGTAAATATTCTAAGGTATAATCAATCCAGCTTAGTATTTGAAAAACCCCTGTAGCCTGTGGTCAAAGGTTAGTTCAAGTTCAAAATCAAACATTTGATGAATCAATAGAAACGAAATTGTACTATTTCATAAATATTTGTTTATTTTCAATATTAAAATTTTTATGCTAGATAAATGACGGTAAGAGTTTCCCCATGGAGTTTCGTATCTTTTTTTAAATTAATTCTTTGGTCAAAGAGTGACGCTATTGCAGGCCTTGGTTCTTTTCATCAAAAATAATCCAAACTCCGCTCGGATGCCTTTGATTTCAAAATTCAATTTGATTTAACTTTTACAAAAGTAGGCTAAATCATTTCACTCATGCACTATCAATAGAAAGAACTTCTTGATTGTAAATAACACAGACCATTGTGCAAATTTAGATTCTACGTTCTAGTACCTAACTAGATGCTACTGTAGTACCTCCACTTTCTAGTACCGGTATGTAAAAAGTAGAGGCAGTGAGTATTGATACGACACTGAACTGCTAGATTGAAAAGCTTTAGTGCGATATGAAGAATATTGACCGCAAACGGAGCTTTAGTTTTGACTTTCTGCGTCTATCAATGCGTTGACGAAAAGATACTTTTAGTTCACCGAACCCAGTCAAACACAAAACGAAAACATGTGAATCCTCTTCATTGGATCGGTTCCATACCTTTCGCTATTAAAAAAGATCGAGTAGCGCCGAGTCAACCATTTCCACCAACTTCGTCTGACTACTGAGAGATCTGACAACTCCGGGCACTTACCGCTGGGCTTGGAAGCAGATTAAAAATGTGTACCGACTTTATATTATATACCAGCAATTAAAAGAAGACATTAAAGCTATAAAAGAAAATAAAAAACGTGCCTATTGTGTAGCAAGACATGAGTGGACAGAAACTTTCTTGAAGGACCGGAAGCAACTAAGGCATTCGGCATTACACATAAAAATTTAATAGAGTTTCAAAAATTGTTGCACTCAGTTTGAGAATAACTAGACACAACTTAACCTGCCTGGGGCTATTTACAATGAACTGTCATTTTTCTGCGTGCAGATTCGGTCCCAGTTGCAAAAAGACAAACATCAAGTGAGATTTGGTCTACAGTGAATAAAATTGCTCATGTGAATAGTCCACTCCTGAAGGCGACCGTTTTCTTCCATGCATATCTCTTTATTTTCTTTCACTCTTTCCCATCAAAATTAGAAAAAATTTGATGGGAAAGGTTTCAAAATGCCAATTTACTAAAAAACTGAAGTCGTCCATTGAAACTTTAGAGTTCCATTTTCTTTCTCGGTCTTGTGAGTTATAAAAACCAAACATACCTGTTTCTAATTTAATTTTCTATTCGGTAATTTTCTAACCATGACAAAGTAAGCAAAGAAATCGGCTGGTGCGAATCCGGCATTTTACAGTTTTGATCTTGCGTGCTCATTCATTGCATTTCAGTTGTGTAAATTATCTAAAGAATTTCCTGAAATCTGTGTCGACTCTTTCCCAAAAAGCATGATTCCCAAATTGAGCTGAAAATGAAATCCGGAAACGTGTCATAGCCTTTTGCGAAAAATCTACGAGAGTATAAAATTTTCATTACAAATAATTTGAAAAAAGAAAGAACTACATTTCTTGGCTTACATAATCGTAAAATAGTATTGCAAATCTGTAATTTTTTTCCGTAGGCCTGTTTTTGTCTTTACGTAATCGTAAAATAGGTCAATGGTTTAACAGCTATGCTAAACCCTGAAGACAATATCTGGCAGGCCAGAAAGCGGTAGAACTGATCAAAAAGGTCGAAAGTTGAAGCTACAACAGTTTCACAAATTTTTTTGAAAATCTCAAAACGTTCTTTTTCTGTCTTTCAAGCTTTCAATAAACTTTTCATCTTAACTGATGCATTTACCAATGTTCTGCCTGTGAAAGTATGTGTCAGCTTTTTACACCACTCACACCAGCTTCAAGAAAACGCGCAAAAAATGTACAAAAAATATTGAAATGTAAAAAAAAGATTTTAAACCAGAAAAAGATAAAGCAGATAATGCAAAGATAAAAATCTGTTCATCGTAGCTGCACGTAGTGAGCCTATATACAAAACAATAAACTGAAATTGCTTTTTTCGCCAATGGCCAAGAGGAGCACTGGCGAGGATTCTTCGTTTGCGAAATACATTCCAACCAATAAAGTAAAAAGTTCCAGTGGCTGTTTATAGCATCTTCGAAATAATCGAACCACCGTTTCAAGCTTTTCTTTCAGATCGGCCTATCACATAAACAAATCATGAAAGCATTACAAACAATAACATGTATTCAGCTTTGTGGCTTCTCAGGATTAATACAAGTCAAAGTTGTGGTGAAAGAATGGCATTGTTTTAAGAAGCACCAAGTCAGAATTAAGCTTTTGTCTCTACTTCAGTTCTACGTGTTGTTTATTTTTTAACTAAGAGAGTCTATGACGCTTAATCCTTGGAGCAATAACTCAGTCGCATGTCCCACATTGACTTGCTTCTTCAACAGGTGTCATTCGACGACTTTATTAACCTTGGATTTAATCTTTTTGCTAGGCGTTTGTCTGATTTGAGTCCTTTGTAAAAACAAAAAGCTTTTTTTAGTTGTTTGGTTTGAATTGACAAAAACAAATTTAAAATATCGATGATAAACCAAAAGGGAAAAAAGGAAATTGAACAAAAGCTGTTGTTAGTTGTTAGCAAGCTGCTCAGAACAGAAGTAAATAAACACAGTGGTTCTGTCCCAGTTTCCATCTATTTCGACAACAGTGAGTGCAGAGTATTTGAAGCAATGTAAACTACGTATGCGGTTATTTTGAGTTGGAAAACTTATATTTTACTAAACGACATTTAATGTGCAAAAATTGGCAAGTTTGTGAAGTGCTAAACATGTAGTCCTTTTAGAGAATTTCTTGTTATTTACATCAATTACCACCATTTCCAAAGCTTTTAACTGTTGTTGAGAATGTACGTGATAAATCGAAACTAATTTAAGGTACTTGAATTCACACCAAATAGGTTTCTATGATTTCATGCGATGGCGAAAGATGCTATAAACATTTCAGAAAAACTTTAATTTTTTTTATCAAAATAGCAAGCTCTGCTCTTGTTTGTTTGTTTTAAATGTTATAAAAAAAGCTCCTAATCTGAGTACGTCAGAACCTATGACGTGCCAAGACCAACAGCAACATCAAAATAACGTTACTTGCGTTGTTGTGCAGGCTTCAACTGCCTACAAGTAACCAAAGTCGCAGCTCACTGCCACCAAACGGCTGGTACTTGTTGTCTTCGGATTGTTTTTTATTTACACACATTGTAATTTATACATTATATACTTTTACTATCAAATTATTGTTATAACTTACAATTATAACTTTGATATAGAATCTTACTCTTTTCGAGTTTTTAAACTGATAATTTTTTTGCTTTTTGAAGCTAATTACTTGATTCTCTAAATTCTAATTTGGCTTACTGTTGTGATGTCACTAAAAGCATCAATAAACAAAATGAGCTCATTGTTGTAGAACTTCTTTATCTCTTTTATGGTAAAATGTTGCTTTTAGAGACTTATACACTCATGTACAGGTGAAGACTCTTGTAAGTGTTCCATTTGGTGGCCCTTATGGGCAAATTTTCTAGCTACTTTAAGGTAGATTGACACCTGTATCAAAGAAAAGTTTTCATTTAAAAAACTTTTAATATTTGGCAGTTATAGAAATAGACTCAACTTATCTGATGTGAAACATAACACATTTCAGCTTCCGAATGCTATTCTCGTATCACCGGGCAAGCCACAATGTTTCTTTTGTGTACAACCGCTTAAGAAACATTGTGCAAACGAATTAAACTAGACAATAATGCAAAAAAGGAATAAAATCAGTGAGGTTACTTGCAAAGGCAAACAAAGGGGTCAAACAATTAATGTCAGTAACCAAACTTGCATCAGTGTGAGAAGCCTAACAAAACTGATGCTTTTTCTTTTGAAAGAACAAGAAATTACCTTTAAACTGCATTTTCCTATAAATTCTGCAGAAAAAAATGCGTAAAACTATTTCCCCCAAAACAGTTAGTTTCATAAAACCTAGTTGCAATCAACTGCGGTTTGAGCAACTGTCAGGTCACGTGCATCGCTAGACTACAACAATTTATCGAAGGTTGTCTCTTGTAACCAAACATTAAAAATTCCTGAAGTAAGTTTCAGAAACGTTCTCAATTTTCATGGCGATGACATTGCGGGCAAACTTTTTGTCTAGCTTTATAATAATATCCTATGTTTTACGTAATGTTTTAGTGTTACTGACAAAAGAAACGTGGCTTCCGCACTTGCAATGACAATATTACAAGTGACAAGAAAATACTTCAACCATTTCCTGCGCCATACCAAATCTGGCTTCCGAAACATTTGTTATTCTGTTTATAAACTCCAGCTAGATCTATTCACGAACTGAATGTCTCTAGCTTGCATATAATCTATGAAATTTGATCAACTATCGTTTTCCATCTTGCCATATTAATTATTCTACAATGACCAACAAAAAGAGAATTCTTCGACAAGCTGTGTCTAACATTATATAACTTTGTTGAAGCCTTGGCTAGTTGGCTAGGCTGCAAAAGCATTTTTTTGAACGTCTATTTCTACGAAGTTATTTAAAACGTTTTGGTTTGTTCTTTAATTAATCGCTGGACATTAGTGCATCTGTGGGGTTGATTAATAAATCGTTGTGGGACTTCTATTTCATAACTTGGCTAGAATTAACTTTTACGTAGTTTTGTTTGTCACATTTTAAAATCCATGTGTGACATGTTTTGCGAACGACATGAATCTAAAACGTAGTTTGCCTATTTTTATATATTTCTTTGCTTAATCCAATCATTAAAAAGTTATTTACTTCCTCGAATATATTTTTATCCTGCTTTTGTAGCAATCGTATTTAGTCTTCTTTGTATTTAATTGTTACTCAGGGTGATATTACAATGAATCATGAAGATATAAGGTTTGGACAGCCATGTGCAACTAATACAAAATGTTGAACTATGGGATACGGTCGCACCATTTTTTTTTTTCAAAATGGATACAGGATCACGGTCATATGAAAGTAGTTGATTCTTGTATTGACAACAGAGATTTCATGCAGTCCGCATCGCACATTTGCATGAACTACGTTAGAGGGGGACGGAGGGGATGATTACCCCCACTCCAATGCAAAAATACCCCCTCCCTCACTAATGTAGAGATAAAAATTTATATTTTAACATTTTTTTACTTTTGTGTTTTATTTTCATTTTTTATTTTGTTGCACAACTTTTGAGTTTTTGCTTGGAAACTCCGACTCGCAAGACAACGCTAAACTATGTATCCTGTCATTGTGTCAAAATATACGCATCACAATGCGCTATGTATGACGTATGTATGACAGAAGGCAGTTCTATGCATCTATCTACAGCAGGGGTTCTTAAACTGGGATCCGTGGACCCCCAAAGGGTCCGCGGACTAGTTTTAGGGGGTCCATGCAGGCTCAATGGAAACTTAGTGTATAATTTCAAAAATGGAATAAATTTTTCAAAGAAAAGAGATTAAGTTCAAACAGTGCTGATGATTTCTAGTTTGGCGCTTCCAGATAATTGTTATCGCATTGTATTGTTTTTTTTGTTAAGTACGTTTATTAGGCTATGTCACTTTCCACATTGTTGTTTTTGCCACTATTTGAACATTGCAAAATTTTATCAGTTGCAGCTAAGCTAGAGGTCAGCTAGGCTAGGTTATGATTGTGAAAGGTTTATGCATATCCTCTTTTGGTAAAGAGAGCCATGGCTGCTATAATCCCTTTTGCGACTACATATTTATGTGAGTCAGGATTTTCATCCTTGGTAACTATCAAAACAAAGAGTCGAAACCGGTTGGATGCAAAGGATGACATGCGTGTTGCCCTATCAAAGGCGAAGCCACAATTTCATGTTCTTGTTCAAGACAAACTACAGCATCCTTCACATTAATGAAATTAAATCGAAGATATTGAAAAACAATCTGCATTTGCTATTTCTTAAATTTAATAAAACATAAATTTTGTTACCTCAAATCAAATATAGTTAGGCCTACTAACTCTCTAAACTCTTGACAGCCTGTTTCACCTTAAAAGGAGGATCATCAGAAGGTCATTATTCAAATAGAAATAACTTTTGTTACCAATTCATTTTAATTTTATTGTGTTATGTCCAATTCATGCTGATCAAAAAAGTTTCTCGGACTAGGCCATAAAGGGGGCACACGCAAACCAAATTTCTTTTTAACGGGTCCGCGTTAAAAAAAAGTTTAAGAACCCCTGATCTACAGCATATAGTGCAAGGCCTCACCCACCGCTTTAATGACGAAGGAATTAAAACTCACCAAATGCTTGAAGAAGTTTTAATATCTGGCACAATCAACGACAGTGCTGTTACAGCGTTAGAACGATATGGCTTCGACGTGAAAATTTTGGGCCAAGATTTAAGCCACTTCCATCAGAAATTTGTGCCGATCAAGTATGTGTGCGATGTTCGAAACAAGTTAATGGGACTTAAATCTATTGTCAAAGAGTTGTATGCCAGTGTGGAAAAACTTGTAAGATTGCGATTGATCAATGGTCCTCCTGTGCAGAAGCTGAAAGATCGTTTAGCTCGCTACGCCTCTTAAAAACATGGCTTCGAAGCACAATGACTGCTTCAAGACTCAATTCCATTGCCATGTGCCATGCCTATCACGTGCATTTGGATGAACTAAGTGTAGATGAAATCTGCAAATAATTTGTTTTCAACAATGCACGAAGATTTAAAGTCTTTGGAGACTTCAAACTGTTCTGCTTATAATAGAAGCAGAGTGCACACAGTGTTTTATTTGAGGAGGTATTCGTTTATAATGTTATTTCTTTATAGTTTTTGTGATATTTTGTCATGAAAGACTGTGGTACTGGTATGTTGTGGCTTGGATCACTACGCCAAAGTCTTTTAAAAACTGTTGAATCGTACTACGCTTGACACGAAATATTGTAAAGCGCAAAAACTTCCTGATTCAAACTGCATCACTTTGAGTCACGTTGTTTGGTTGTTTACTAATTCATTTAGGATAAGTGATGTCTGAAAAAAATACGTTTTAACGATTTCTTTTCAGCACAAAATTCTTTCAACTAATTTGGTTAGTTATATTCCATTCAATGAAATCGTCAACCAATTGCGCAACCAAGCGAAAAGAAAAAAAGCTACCAGATTATCTCAAAGATCACCTGTGAAAGTGTGATAACAGCCTGTAGGAAGGGTCTATTTTCTGCAAATAAGAAGAGAAACGCACTAACATGGAAATACAAAAATCCAACAAAACCGCGATATTATTCTCTTTTATCAAACGGAAAATATTTAAAAAGATTTATTTTGGACTGTTTGCTTCATTGATGTAATTTCTCAGAAATGTTAGATTTGGTAAAGCGCCAATGATAAAAAAAAATGGAAAATTTTCTTAATTGACTTTCCACACTTTCAATTTGTTCAAAATTTTTGAAATGCTAGTTTTCAAAGTGTTACATAACACATCAAGCTGGCATGCATCGTGCCAGTCATATCAAAAATACAAAAGAAAATCTTTCTCCTTCAAATCACTTTGAAGTTGTATGAGGAGAAACATATGACATTGATGAACCAAAGTAGCTTGAATTACCCTGCTTCGCTAATGTGTTGCAAAGATATGACTTAATCATCAACGAACAAAAACTTTCTAGTCCTTAACAGGAATAGAGCGCCGGTCGGAGACACAAAACTCAAGAACAAGCGCTTTAATACCTGCTACTGCTGTAAGACAGGTGCTTCCAAAAAGAATTTTCCCGCGTTGTTTGTGCAAAGCTGAACCTACTTGCTTGGCTGCTTGCTATGTAAAGTTGCTTTTTCATTTCTGATAAGTGACATGACCATGGCCATAAGGAAAAAGCTCTTTTTGTTGATCTTCTCCTTAAACAAAAGAAGGAACAGGATCAACAAATCAAAGAAGAGGATAAACAGGAGGAAGGAGAGAGTAAACAGAAGGAAGAGGAGGATAACAGGATGAAGAGACGATTTATGTGTTGGAGGTTCATCAATGAGCAATGACAGTTGGCGAGAGTTAAAAAGGTAAAAAACATTCTCAGAAGTTTATAATCGCCAGTGAGCAATATTAAAGGCCGACTGGAAAGGGAAATTCTTCAGGAACAATTCTTCGACGCAATTGTCGGATTTAATCTTTTCAAAGCCTTTTCATAATGATATGCTTTACTGCTAGTCATAAACTATGACCTAAGAATTGCAGAATCATGATATTGCTAAGCATCTATTGACATCAATGCACAAAGGAAGTTTTATAAATTTCTATGACTTATCACGATGCCCATCGGTTGCATATAGGCATTGCCAAGTATGGCAGCACTGCTGGGCATCATTTGTTTACAGTGATATGTTACCAAAAATCCTGTTGTAGTTTCTATAGAATCAACATCCATGCAATGTATCCAGTTTTTGAAAGCTGATCAATCAACATAAGCAAACGTTTAAGTTACGCTACGAATTACTGTGTTATCGAAACTTATTTCAGCGTCATGTCACAAACACTGTGCGTCTGCGTGCATGCGTAGAAACACGCATGAGTTGGCGCTTTTCAGCAAATCAGACCCGACGAGATCTATTACATGCATGTATTACACGTCATATCCAAAGCTATGCTTTGTATACAATGAGACACAACATACTGTTTAGGGTCATTGAAGCATTTTGTCGGCCACAGCCTTTTTTTCAGTAAAAAGTAAAATGAAGACGTTATAGTCTAAATCGTGACTTTGTTTATATTGACCTTTTAAGATTTAATCGCAGAGAGTTTGAGAGCTGCAAGGGGCAGTTTAGGGTCAGGACAGTTAAAAGCTTCTAAATTTAATGTTTAAAAATTTTGCCTTGCCTTTTGATGGAGTTCATGAAAATTACGAGTCAAAAAAGATTAAAATACTTTTACAAGATTTTGAAAGGTCAAATGAACGGATATACCAAAAATGTTTTACTGAACCAAAAATCTCTCAGAAACAACACAAGCTAGTCAAAAATCTAATCGTAGATTAAACTTTGAAGAAAAGCTTAAAGTTCAAAAGTGAAAAAGTCTTGAATAAACACTTTAAGCTTTTATACAAAAGTTTGTCTTTTACGATTTTGATCATAAGACTGTTATTTTTTTCTGAAAAACTAGCAATTATCCTGCTGATGTTTTCGTAATATGATTTAGAACTTGTTGATCCAGACAAAACTGTGTATGGGACATTGTTAACAACATGAAAAAGTACCTACACCTCGCATTCCAAGAAAACTTTTTCCAAACATGGTTTTTAGGAAAGTTAGAACACTTGTAAGTTTATCAAATCGAGGATGTATGTTGGTATTTGTCAGAAAAGCTGATGTTCTTTTCTGATTTAAAGATTAAAAAACTTGATTATTTTTACGCAAATGCTTAAGTCTTTCTCTACAATGCTTTTGCATTAATAGTAAAACTTAACTCTCATTAAAGATGCTTTTGCGGTTGAACTTTTAAGTAACAATAATGTTATGGTTTTATTTATTGTCGCTCTACAACAGCTAAGGTCTTTTAGCAACATGGCTCATTTTTAAACTGTATATCAAGGTTTACAATGTCATCACATTTACCCGACTTATCGACTTATTCTCAGTGCGTAATGCAAGGATGATCACAATCGGTACCGTTTTTGAAGTCTTTGGTTTAACCAGACCTGGAAGCGACCTCAGATCTACTAGCGCTAGAGCCGAAGACGAAACCACTCCGCCACTGAGCTGGCGACGTTTTTGGTCAGAAAGTTTTTAACCAAAGCTTAGTGTATTGACTTCTGTGGTGATATGAATGTGCCGGAGCATAGGAAATAAGCAAGCCACGTTTCAAAGTTCATGTGTATTGATTGGTTTGCAAGTATTTTACTGGCACTTGTAGCCTACTTGGCGTGTTGAAATGTAAACAAAAGCACATGAAAGCACATTAAACAAAAGCACATCCTTTATTTCTGGTAGGGGATCATTTGCGCGTGTGACCATTTGCAAAGATAGGCTACTAATAAATCACTATGCATGTAGAATTAACTTTAAAAAAAACTTGAAATAGTAGAAGAAAACTTGAAAAATTATTAGTAGCCTAAATGAGAAAGCTGCAAAAAGCAAGAATTTGCAAGTGTAGGCAACCAATGGCTGCGACCAAATTTTTTTCTTTGAACCTCCGACTTTCAAGAGCCAATGTGAAATTAGTGAACTGACCAAACCCATATTTTGATTGAAAGAAAAAAAAATTGCTTCATGTCAAAAATAGGATATAAAAGAATGTCATCGACCCTAGCGCTGGATACCCTGGCTATGCCACTGACACTACAGTATTCATACTTTAACATAAGACATTCGTTTTACAAGTTTACCAATAAATTCAAGGCTTTTTTATGCCAATTTGTGTAAAGGTAGGTTTTAAAAGGTAAACTGATTGCTTTGATACCTTGAGACCAGTGCCGGATTAAGGGTCTGCTGGTCTGTTGGCACATTTTATAAGTGGCCCGAAAATCAGGGTTGCCAACTAAAAATTAGAATTATCAGTGTTGCCAAATCATTGTCACAAAGATCGTTGTTGCAACTATAATAATAATCTTGTTTTTATATGCGCCCATTGCGATAACATACAGTACACTGCGATCACAGATGCGATACAACACACGACAGGAAGCAGCGAAGTGACATATAGTCTTCGAGTCAGCTGCTCCCCTTATTTTGGCTTGCCATTAAGTGTCTTTGCTGAGACACAGCCGCCAGCTCTAGAGCGGTGTTGAACCCACGTCTTTTCGAACGTCGCGCAGACGTTCTCACCACTCGGCTACACAGCCGACATATAACACAGGGTACCGTGCAAAAACTTGGTCATATGCCTAACTAAATAACAACTTTGCGCGTTTTTGCGATTGAAAACGCGTTAACTAGTTTTTGGAGGTCAATCTTACGGAGTAGATCACTTTCAATACACAAAAGTGCTAGTGTACCAAGATGTTGTTGACACATTGTTGATGTTTCAATACGATTTTTTTTAACGATTTTGCAACCTTTAATTCATCTGGTCTGGAAAAACAAAGCTATTAAGATAAATACTTATGAATTTAGAAAATAATTATTTTGAAAACATGACTAAATTTCTACTGATTTTAAAATGGCCTGGATTTTTGACTGGCCTGTAGGCACGTGCCTACTTTGCTTAATGGTTAATCCGGCACTGCTTGAGACTGTTATTTGTACCGTGGGTCTGTAGGCCAATGTAGAGCTAAACTTAAACTAACCAAAATTGCACCAGCTAAGTTGTGCATTTAGTTTTAACCATGAGTACATCTGTTTGTTGAATACAGAATGGATTTACTTTATTTAGTCACCTGAGCAACAAAGTCTAACACTTAACTTAAACCAAAGTAATTTCGTTATGAAATATAAACAATAATTTTTGTTTTTGCAAAACAATTACATTTAATTTGAAAATTTCGAAACATTTTAGTTGAGATACTTCACAACGTTTATTTTCTAATATATTAAAGGACAATCTACTTCCTGTGATTTATTATTTTCGTGAGTTTGTGATCACACATATAATCAACGATACACCGCTATGTGGCGCAAGAGTTTAATTTAAGTTTAAACAGACAGATCGAACACTGCACCACAAGTTGTGGTGTTGTTTTTAGGGTTAGTTTGGTATATAGCCTACAGCGTTTGGAAATGCGACTTCTCATCAAATAAACTGATCAGTTCCGTTATTTTTGTTTAATGAAGAGTCAGTTGAAAAAGTGAGGAAGTTTAGGCCCACCAATTATCACTTGATGAACTGCAAAGTTTTCAGCTGCTATGCAATAAACCAGCACATTTTCCAGTCGTAGAAATGCTTTTTGGTGTGGTTTTATGATCTTTGATTATTTTTGCTTTTGTGTATAATTTTTGCAAACAGAATAGATTTTTTTAATTACCGGTAATGAAAGAAATGACGTTTCTAACTCCACGGTCTGTAGGCTTAAGCGACTTAACCAAGTAGGTTACCTCCGACACAGGGATTGATTTAAATTTACTTCGGTTTGAAAAGATTGATACACTATCCCTAAATTCCTACAATTAATATCTATGACGTGTAAACTTTGTCTTATTTCATATTCAACTGCAGTAGCCTAGTAGGCTATTATGTGGTGTTAACAGATTTTCTTGGTTCTTACACCTTCGTCGTCTTTTTCTTTTCCTCACAAAAAAACTATTCGAGAGCAGACAGTCTTTGGTTTCATCATCCAAGACACGCAACCTTCTGCTCCATTATGTCAGGTAAAGATGGAGCAATCGTTGATGATAGGATCTGCGGTATGTTTACTAACATCACATTTCCAACAAAAAGATACCATTCCCCAAAGGTGCACGGTTGAGAAAAAAAAAAACGACAACCGTACCGCACGAAAACCGTTGAGGAGCACCCACTTCTGTCTCGGTAGGGACAGATCAATGGGACGGGGGTGGGTGCAGGTAAAAAGAGAAAAGAGTCTGCTGATGTTTAGCTTTTCTTTAGATTTTCATTTATGGTCTGACCAAATAACCGCGATATATGTTGTTTGTCAGCTTTATTAGGCCGAAGTTAAACGGTAGGCAAGAATGTGTATTTGATTTTAGTCGACAACATCAATAATACACCCACCTAGTAACACGTCGAGGAGTATCCGATTTGGAGGTAACACGTTGAGGATTTGAACCAAAGACATATAAACATGGGCCAGAGACAATATCGCTTGCCTATCTAAATGCTTAAAAGGTTTTGTTGTTCAATCTTCTTGACCTCGTTTATGTTGTGAAATCTTTACATTTTGTGTTGTTGTTTTTAATGCAAGGTTAGAAATAGGCTAAGTATAAACTGGATTAAACCGTTTGGTTCTGCGTAACTTTTCAACGCAAGAGGACACTATTTAACAGAAATTAGATTGCCACTCTCATCTTTGATTGACATTTGCACAAAGCTAAAAAAATAAACTGCAGTGTAAAAATTGTGTTAATTTATTCTTTTTGACCATTTATGGAGAGAGAGACCACATTTCTCTGCCTACAAGAATAGAATTCAAGAACAGAAAGTATTACAAATCAACTGAGTCAAATTGTCTGCTTGTTAAGCGTAGGACGAAACCATGGACGAAACTAATTAGCTGCAGCGTAATCGACTTTCTGTGCTGTTTTGGTTAACTGCCTTTCTTTGAGATACAGTAGCAAAATAAAACACTCTAGCCCAGCTGGCAAAGCACGTCAACTTGGTCTATATGGCTGAAAATGGCAACTTTTCTTTGCTGGATGTCTTCAGAGAAAAGCAAATGAACTTAAGACAAAGAAGAAGAAAAAATATTTGCAATAGTAGTTGAAGTTGGGCATCGGGGTTAGCTATTAGTCTATCTTTCTCACTCATGGGCCTCATGGCAGTCAGAAAAAATGTACTTGATTGATTGATCTTCCGAAACTCTATTTGCCATATCTTTGAAAATGCGTCGGTTGGTACGGTATCGAGACATCTTATCTGAAGCAAAAGTAACCGACGGAGAGGACGTCGCTCAGCGGCTGTCCAATAGAGGAAAGGAGTTTATCACATTTGCTGTAGTGTTGTCAATGCCAGAGGACGGTTATACAACACGCAATTCGTTCAGATAAGAGAAAGCAAGCTGGTTAAAAAACATAAGCCCATTTTTATACAGGATAACTATTTTAGAAATACAGTTTTGGAATCGAGTTTTGATAAATTTTGATATGGTTTGCAAATTCAACTAAGTGTTTTAAACACTTTTCACACCATGACTTGATAAAATATAATAGTTCTGTTCAAAAATTAGACAGCTCTGTAGTTATTCTATCACTTCAAAATTTCCAAGAGCCATGTGCTCTTTGGTAAACAGGAATGTATCTTTTTCTATCGACATTGTGGTTTTCAAATAACATTTGTCTTTTCTCTAACAAGCTTTAGGCAGTTTTTCGTAATTGCAATGGTTGTGCAAGCTATATCATCTATTAGCTATATTATTGTCCAAAACTTTATCAAAAAGTCAAATCAATAGTGATTTTTCTCGCTACAGGCCACTACTCAATCTTAATATCATCTGTAGAAAGGAGTGTTCTTCCTGGCAGTTAGTACAAGGCTGCATTCGCTTGAACGGAGAGCAATTTGCGACTCGCTAACCATCAAGGTGTGGCTTCCATGCTAGCCATTAACTCTTTCGGTATTATCCGATAGACATAAAGACACCGGTGTCTATCGCTGTCAATTCTTGCTGCAACTGGCTGCCGAAAAACTTAATATCATTTGTTGGCGTTTCACGTTTCTTGAAATGAAGCTTAAAGTGTTGCTTGCCAGATATAACAAATTTATCTAAAGTTTTCTCCTTTCTGGCAGAAAATGTAAATACTAAACGCTGATAAATTCAACAGACAAATCAATTTATAGTCCAGCTATATTGTCAATGACTGCGCTTCGATCCACTGAAGTTGAGTGAAGCAAAACCTGTCGTTGATGACTGAGTTTTGTTTCCAACACATCTTCAGCTTTCGAAGAATCAGAACATAAAATATGTGAAAACGTGTACGCCAGGTACAACATAAACAAAAAGAATAAATACATTCGTTGAATAATCGCAAGACAGAATGAAAAACACAGTAAGGTAATCTGAAAATAAACTGAATAAATATAGCGAAAAATACAAACACGAGAAACCTGCCTCGCGTCACGGTAATCAGGACTGCTTGCAGTCAAGTTATAATTACACTTGATCTCACTGTCTCGCAATTCGATTTGAGCGGCGTCATTGCTATCGGCATATAACAACTTCTTCCTGCCCAAGGCAGTGAAATGTTGCGTTTTAACTTCAGACAATGATCTATTTCGGAACAGAGCCTAATGACTTTTGCTTTTACAGTGTTTCGGAATGAAGCAAAATTATTGAATCTAGTTTGTTGCAAGCTGTGTTATCGGAACTTGATAAGGATTGTTTCATCCCTTGAAGAGATTGGGTACAAGGATCAGGGCATTTGTTGAAATCCACTTGAACAATGCTATCTTTTGTTGCTGATGGAATCACGGCAACGAATTCAGAGGTGTTTCTATTCCTCGCTCTGTGAGACGAATGTCTGTAGAAAATAACAAAGTGTTTAGTTTAGATGCATGCAGGTGAGACAAGAGAAAATATGTGCCAAGAAAATATTTATGGCAATCGCAAGTTACAA
This sequence comes from Aplidium turbinatum, assembly GCF_918807975.1. Taxonomy (NCBI): domain Eukaryota; kingdom Metazoa; phylum Chordata; class Ascidiacea; order Aplousobranchia; family Polyclinidae; genus Aplidium; species Aplidium turbinatum. The sequence goes on along the minus strand of NC_137480.1, from coordinate 14,198,100 downwards.
AATAATTTCTTGCGTTCTTTCGCTTTGCAGGCTAGACTACCATAAGGTGTTGAAAATGATATCTAACTGTGTTTTCGACGTTACGTCAGTGATATTATTTCACAACTAAGTACCTGGTGAACAGTTTTATTCTGTATTTGGTAATTGCACGCTTGGCTGACTTGCATTACTAAACTGCAAGACGTATTTCCATTACGCAAGGTTTGCTATTGAATCACAAAACGTTGGTAACTTATTTCTTCACTGAACAGACAACAACTCAGCAATGCCAACCGAGCAAGCCGGCCTAAAGAAATTGCAAAAGAAACACGCAGCAGATATCGCATGCTTCTCTCGCTGGATGAGTCGTATTTTAGTTGATTTTAGTTAGTTTATTGCTGAGTAAAATCCACAGTCTGCTGAGTCATTGCCAGCTTGGATTTCATGCTTTTCGATTTTTTAGATGCTGAACAAAACCTGCAGTGAGGCATTTGATCATAGATCGTGAAATGAGCAATTTTGTCTGCCAGATATCTACGCTGCTGTGTTTCAAAGGTTTTAGAATCCACAAAATACGATGTTTTTGAACACATAGAAATAGGCTTCTGCATATTGCAGTAACTTTTAGTCAAAACTACTACAGTTATTGAAAATTAACCCAGCTCACAAAATTGCAATGTTTATATTGTTTCAATAGCTTAGCCTAGTTGAAATACTGTAAACATTGCAATTTTTACAAGTTTATTACAAATTAAATTCTTAAAAATACAGTGGTTCATTGCAAATAACAAAAACTCACCGTTTAAACACGACCGCAATCAGAGATATCACGATCAAGAGGCAAAGGCCTCCGTAAATGACAACATGCGTTGGGAAGGCTGACAGCTGACCATCCTCGTTGTTTTCGTCATATTCGACGTCATGGACTGATCGTGGCATTACCTTTTTCACTTGGCAATCATAACCTTCCTTGGTGATAGGACACCTGGCCACAAGAAAATAAACAAATGAGATACATTGATATTGCTGTGGACTAACGTTCAACTTAGGCTAAGAAAGCTTTCAGCAGAGGTGAAATGCGCGACATGAAAAGAGAATTCTTCAAGACAAGAAAAAAGTTAATTTTTGCAATGATTACAGATGTTCAATGTTCAGACAAATACTGTATAAATAAAACACGTTGATGTTTCAATCTGTTTTGGAGAAGGTAACAGGCATAAAGATTTTTAAACTACTTTTCGTTTTTGTTTCAAGAGAAACGCATTCTTACTCAGCTACAACAAAATATGTGCCACACACTCTGCTGTTATTGGGTGTGACTGATTTGTTTAGGTAGGTCTTGTCATAGAATTTTTAGTTAAATCATCAACTAACATTGAACTAATTTTAAGTTTCACACTTCGTGAGTTCTTGGAATCAAAAGCACGATGATGAAATACAGAAATTAGATTTTCAAAAAGTCATTCATTTTGCCTTACAGGTTGAGTCAAACATGTAGGACTACATTTTTAACTTGAATCTTGGTACAGACGTCGTTGGATTGATTCATTCATTCACGTTTTTTTATTTCCTACCATGAAAGCAAACGAAAAAACAATATCAATTGCCATAACATAACAGGGGTCAGGAAAAAAGGTAGAATCGACAAATCCCGAAAGTTAAAGCGTCCTCGGGAAAGAGAAACGAGTTACTAAATGCAAGGATTTTGGCACGGTCGCAACACCTTGAAGAACATTAGGCAATCTTTTTAAATTGGAATATCTACTTACTCGCATCGACGTGCCCCAGTGGAAGTATCTCTCAAACATATCCCGGAACCAACATTGCCATCCAAGGCAGCGGTGCCTCCGCATGGTCCCATGTAGTCCAAAGGATTTTTACAGAGCTTTACAGAAGGAGCAACTTCATCTATGGAACAATCGAAAATGGACATAAGTGATTTTATACTAAGCAATATTTGCAATATAAATGCTATTCAAGTGTGCTGCAGCCTGTGCATATATATTTTATACAGATCGATAATGCGCTAAGGATAATGCGCTACATTGTAGTTATACATAAAAAGTTATAGCACAATTGGTTTGAAATTATTATGTTGATATTTTGAGAAAGATTTACAAGTCCTTGCGCGTACCTTCACAACGCATAGTTTCGTAATTAAATTTGATGATTGGAATGTCTTTCTGCTGTTCGCAAGCCTGAGCGAGAAGTTGACACAGATTCATGAAATATTGTCTTGACTGTCCGTCCTGTATGTGAAGGCAAAATATCAGTGAAATTATTGATTCAATTCTAGGTTTTAGAACGTAAACAACATCAACCGTCATTGGTCATAAATCAATGGCAGTAAAACTAGCACAATTAATTAACTGTAGAAGATAAACAAAACAGAAGAAGTTCGTCCTGACTCGCAGTGCTCGGGTGAGAATATACGAATTGATATCGTGTTAAATACAAACTAGCTTATCAAAGTCATTGCTGGAAATAAAAAGAAAGCAATAAAATTCTTTGAAAGCAAATTCACAAAATTTTGAAAGGTCGTTCTATGTTGAACAATGAAAGTTGGCAGGGGCGGCTCGCTAGTATGTGCTGCGGTGCTGCAGCACTCCCAAAAAAGTTTTCACAAAACGTTTCTCAAATATCTTAGCGTTTCTTTTGCCCAAAATGTAGTTTATGTTTTATGTTCACAGAATTGCTGACTGTGTAAATTATATTTGGCAACTCTGCGTGCTGTGAAATATTTTGCGCAAGGTTACAATAAAAGAAACACTCGATGGTGACGTCAACGAGCCGCGTGTATTCTTGAGTTGCCTATGCAAACGAATAGCAAACGCTTGTGCTGTGTATCAAACAGCACACTTCAGAGTTGCCAGGTTGGCATTTTTTATATTGTTTGGCATGAAAAAAATCCTGTTTTGCATTTTTTCAAAATTTGGCAGCTTTTTGGCTTTTTTTGTTGTTCTTTTGCCCGAAAAAATTTTGTTTGGCATTTTTGAATTTGGCTTTTTAAACGTTGTTTACATGACTAACCACTTGTTTGGTTTTAAGCTTTGTAGCTGCTGTTTATGACTGACCAGTGTTAGGACAGCCGCCTGTTACTGTAATGAATATTAATATTTTACTAATACCGTACTAACATTGTTTTATAATGTGAGTTATATTAACCCTGTCGTGCTCAGATGCTGTGACAACACAATAGCTAGAACGTGTTATTCACATTTGTTTGCTGATCGTCCCTTCCAAAATATTACACATTTGCAAAACTCATAAATAAGCCAGTTTTATCTTAGACTTTCATCACAATTTAGAGCTGAAAATACGCTCAGAATGCACCTAATCAAATGAGATTTTTCAAAAAATTCTGGGGGAGGCCCCCCAGACCCCCCGCTGTTGAATCGCGCTTTGGCGAACACGCAGCACCCCCATTTCTAGAACTCACCAGCCGCCACTGAAAGTTGGCTTTGTAGAATTGTAGTTGGTTGGTTTCACTTAGTTTACGTTTTTTCCTTACACAAGTTAACAAATATTGTTCAATACAGGGTTTCAACAAGTGTTCAATTCAAATACAAAACAAATTTTGATACTTTTTTAAATGAAGTGAGCAACTCTATTAGAATATCATAGAAACAACAACTTGGCGCGTTTCAAAGTGCAGCATTTTTGACTTGAAGCCTACCTTTTAGTGAAGCATATTACCACAGCTTAGTGAACAGTTTTGGCAAAGAAACCACTGCAGGAATTTGGTTTTACAAAGGTTTATTGAATACCAAACCAGCACATTCCAGTCATGCTAACGTATAAAAATACAATAAAGTTACTGTACCGTCATAACTGTGGAGAAAAAAAGAATATCCACATACCTTTGGCTTTGGACCGCAATAAATTGTTTGTTGCCAAGCAACTGGATTGCAATCGAAACTGCAACGACAAGTTCCACTTGAATCGCATCGTCCACCATATTTACAAATTCGTTTCTTACTGCAAAAACTTTTGTTTCTTTGTCTTGCTCTTGTGGAAGATACTAGCGTTGCAAACACTGAAAAGAATTGATACTTTAAGCTTGCTAAAGTAACAAACTTAGCATTTCATACAGAGAAAAACGCCACCTGCTCTTCAATATTATTGCCACCAATTGTCGCATAATCCACTCCAAATAATGGAATTATGATGTTAAGCGCATGAATTATTGTTTTGTTTTTCAGCTCTGCAGACGTCAAGGTGCCTCTACCAAACCAATTGAATCTAAAAGGGAAGTAGTCGGCACGTGCGCTCTGCAAATTTACCCTAATCAAGCCAATTAACACGCATGCTTTTTACGTTCAGTACAGCAAGTACAGTATCTTTAAACACAAACTAGTTAAAAAAGTTAGCTTCAGACTTTGTGCACAAGTAGAAGATACTCACTGAATATGATGACAATGATTGCCAAAAGGGAAAATTTTTTCTTGCACTGCATAATCCACGATTTAAATAAATAACATAAATAATATAAATAATAATTTTTCAATGTGTTACAAAGCAGCTTTCAATTGCATTCTGAAAAATAAAATTTGAAGTACTTTAAATGTAAATACAGTGCAGTTTTGCAGACAAACTATTTGACATGTTGACAGAAGCCTTTGTAACCCAGCCCATAATAAACCTTTGTATCCGTGACATTTGCGAAAAGGGTTGCAAAGTTTGGAATTTCATATAAATCACGAAACTTGTTATGCTGTTACAATTTCATTGGCGGCTCAACAAGAAAACTGTTTTCTCGAGTAATTTTTGTTTACCAGAACCGACTTTGCATCCACTGAATAGTTTGGTTGTTCATACAGGCTCCTTTCTTTTTTAACATATTTCTATGTTTGGAAATCTGACCTAAGTTATGTTAAACATGTGTTCTATATGGAAGAGGCTAGACATGAGCAGACCCTGATATGAAGATATTGCATTGGTGACAGCAATTGGGAAATGTTGCCTCAGCTCTCATACGCAAGAAGAAGACAAGAGTAGACTACTTCTTTGCAATTGAAACGACACGTTTTAGCTTTAATCTTACAATTGCACCAGTTTTGAAAACAATTCTATTCACTTTAAATTATTCTAATTCTGTTTTACTTTTTGAAGCTTCACCCACTTGAACTTCATTGAACTATTGTTGTCTGGATGTTTTCTGCCAACATCTGAAAAAATCAGACACTGTTGCTTTTTATATTGCCCTCGCCTTGCCGGTGATTTTGACTGAATGGTGAGAAAGGATGTTCGCTCTATCAAGAAAATGAGAAGAAGGTTCGGTGCAGACGAGAGAGCCGAATTGCATAAGAATTCTCACGCTGTTCTATTGAGAAAATAACTACACATTCATCATAGAAATGTTTACTATTATTGTCGAGAAATAGACAGGAGTTGTAATTCCACAAAAAACATTTGTTATTAAAGATTAAATTCAGATGGATAGTTTCTGTCAGAGCATTTTAACCGCAAGCATGAAATCTAGTAGGAAGGCTTCTATGAACAACACCAATCCTCATGGCTTAGTTATAACTTTGGCCGACATTGGTCGTTTTTGGGTGGCTGCTACCTTAAAATAAACCTAATTTTGCTTTTAACTTTATTTCACTTTATTAATTGTTCAGAGAGATTCATAGTTCAATCGCCAGTTGTGTACACCAGCCATCGTATAGCATACACATCGTCTTCATTGGTGAAACACCAGCAATGACAATAACCCGATATTTTTAGAGCCCGATCGAGAAAAGGTTTGTTAACCATTCAAGCAGTCAATCATTATGTAAGATTGACCCACATCAATTCAAACTTTAGTGCAATCAAAGGAGGAAAAAAATCTAAAATTGGAGATTATTTCTTTAACTTGAGTGTGCTTGGATTATGTCATATTAACAGGGCTTTCTTAACCACCCCCACCTGTATCCCCGGTAAAGCACAATATGTTTCATGAAGTTTTTGTTAAGGCAAATTAAATAACGATCACTACAGCAAAACAGCATATGGTTGCTAAACTCTCATATCAATTACTGTATGGTTTGCACATCAACTATTCTTTTCTAGAGAATATGAAGAGTTTATTACCATAGGCGTAGCCTGGAGGGCAAAGGGGCCCATGACCCTCCTCAAATGTCTAAAAAAAATTCTGTCAATAATTACATTTCTAGCATGTATTGTACGATCATACGGTGCCGTTAGATCGGTCGTTATTACACTTGTTCGATACAATGTTAACCGACATCGCAGATCACCTATGGTTTTACTACTCGACTATAATTTTTACCATTGAAAAAATATTGAGTAGATCTATATATTCTGTCAGTTTTAGCTTGGTCGAGATTTAGATTATGTGATTTCGAATTTCAAACGTTTAGCTAGCTTGTTATAACCTATTAGTTTTGCATACCGCAGTTCACTCAGAGGGCAACATCTAAACAAATACAAGATGAATTTTTTGTACAAAGTTTCAAGATTTCTAGAAATTGATTGAGAAGGCTGGCGGTATGTGAGCGATCTGTCTAGTGTCACCCCAAGGTACCTTGGCTCGGGGCAGAAGGACAGAGGTTTTCCGTTGTTGTGGACATGTAGCTCACGATCAGCTTCCCGATTGTGTAGGTGGAAAGCTGCCGCCACAGTTTTGGTTTCGCTGAGTTTCAGTCGCCAGTTCTGGAGATAAGCTGAGATGGTTTGCATGTCCTGGCTCAAGGTGTCTTCTAGATTTTCCCACGACTTTGTGGAGTGGAGAATTGCCAGATCGTCCGCATAAGCGTATTTTGCGGAGACCGTGGTTGGCAGGTCGTGGGTGTAGATGTTGAAAAGAAGTGGAGCCAGGACCGATCCCTGTGGGACGTCGTTTTTCAGGCGTCTCAGTCTGCTTCGCCGTGGGTTGCCGGTGGTGAGGGTGAAGCTTCGATTCCTGACAAGTTCCATAATCATATGGACCATATGTCGGTCAGGAAGCAGGCGAAGCAGCTTGTAAGTAAGGCCGCGATGCCATACGGTATCGTAGGCAGCTGTGAGATCTAGAAAGACAGCGCCGGCCTTCTTTTTTGCCTCAAAGCAGTCCTCGATGTCTTGGGTCAACAGTGTGACCTGATCTACAGTGGATTTTCCGCGCCGAAACCCAGCTTGCTCTTTTGGAAGGAGCGGGTCGATGATTGGGTTGACGCGGGCATAGATCAGTCTTTCGAGGATCTTGAAAGGAACACAGAGGAGGGATATCGGACGATAACTCCTTGGGTCCTCTGGTGGCTTGTGAGGCTTAGGGATCGCAACTACTAAAGCTCTTCTCCAGATTTTTGGGATTGTGAGGTGGTGCAGGCAGGAAGAGAGGAATCTACGTAACCAGGACTTTAGGGCATGGCCAGCATGGAGCACAAGCTCAGGGCAGATCTTATCGGGCCCTGGAGACTTGTGTGGTTTCACTAGGCGGAGGGCGGTGGCGAATTCCTCTGGAGTGAAGTCTCCAGAGATTGTTTCTTCTGGTGGTGTTTCCACTCGCCATAGGGCAGACACTTCCTTGGCAACAAGGCGGGATGCCTTGCGGTCCTTTGTCTTGTACACCTCGTTCTGCACTAGCTGGGAAGCGATGGCATTAGCAGAAACGGGGCACTGACGAGGGGAGTTTGCTGAGCGCCCAGTGAGGTTGTTGATGATGCTCCATGCTTTGCGGCTTGCGTGTGAGAAGTCGATGGTTTGGACAGCTTCGTTCCACCGCTCAAGCTTCTTTGTGTCCAGCCGCTCAAGTAGTCTGGTGGCGGCGGTGTTTGAAGCAGCACCACTTGTGGCGGCTAGGTATGAGCGGTAGAGAGTTTCACACTCAGAGTCCCAGCATGGTTTATAGCTGGTTCGATGGCCACGTGGTATTGTGGCCTTTGCCGCAGTTATTATGGCATTGCAGAAGTCCTGGTATGCCTCGTCTGCGTTGCATGTTTCAGTCGGTGGTAACTTTGCAGCAGACTCATTGGTCAGGAGGCTGTATTGATTCCAATCGGCTTTTTTGAAGTTCCATCGCTTCACCGGTGAACTCGGGACAGGAGCCACAAGTTTTGGGGCGGTGATGAGGGACGGCCGGTGTTGGGACCACGGGAACTTCTCAAGCACACGTCTGTCTGGAAGAGAGCTGTCGACACTCGCGAAGGCCAAGTCAGGGTTTGTCCCTGTTCCCCAGCGGCTGGAGTGAAAACTGGCTGGTTCCTTTGGATTGAATAGGAGGGCAAGATGGTTTGTAGAGGCCCAGTCAGCCAGCAATTCTCCGTCGCTGCTTGTGTTGTTGTAGCCCCAGTCGATGTGCTGGCAGTGGAAGTCGCCAGCGTAGAGACTGGGGGAGGGGAAGGCTGTTGACCATGGAGGCTGTTGACCATGAATTGAGAAGGCTGTTGACCATGGAGATGCTGATTGCCACAAAGAAGCAAAATTTCGTCAAAAGCACGAAAACTGGTCAAAATGTGTGCGCAAACTCGGAGGTAAAATACCCTATGCAAACGAATGAAACAGGACTTCCATTGCACATACCGTGATGTTCTGTGCTTAAGTAACATTTTTTTGTTCGGACATTTCTACATGAAGGTAATCTTTAAATCTTCTTCGACTTTGCAATGATGCTAGAGATGGACATTTTAAAAAGTATTTTGCTCGAATGGCTGAGAAAGCCAAGCAACTTATTGACTACAAGCCCAATGATACAAAATTGACTTTACTTAAAAAAAAGGTTTGGAAAAGTCGATTTTATGACGGAAAAAGCTGATAAATTATCTTTTAAAATGCACACTAAATTAGTTTAGCAATTCAGCACTTTGCGTCATAATACGATTGGATAAACGGTGCTCAAAACCAAACAATTGCATAAAGTCAAAATACTTGGCCTCTTTCAAAGTTATGGGCTGGCTACGGCATTGTTTATTTCATGCTAAAGTGATAGAAGTATATTTGTTATTTTTCTTACACTGAAAGAGCATGCGACAGTCTAATATTTCACGGCTCCAAACAGGACCATGGTTTCAGAAACAGATGCAGTGCTGAGTAAGCCGGCGATGGTACTTTACACGACACTGCATATCACTGAAAGCTACAAATTTTGGATACTGCTGACAGTCCAGAAGTTGCAGTGACACTGAACGTTGTGTCCTAGACTTCAACTGTCCGTCTGTAGTCGTTGATATTATTCATTGCAGTTTCTCTGTTTATTTAAATATGTCACATCACTAGACTTTGAAACACTGCTAGGCTACAACGCAAGCCAGCAGCCAGGATAGAAAACATTTTAATTGAATGTTAAAACATGACTTCATCTAAAATCTTTTTGACGTAAGCATACAGTCCTTGAATTGGAATTATCATACATCTAAGTGTTGTGCGAACTTCTTGTTTACTGTCTCGTTTGACACACCTGGAAAGGCATAGCAAAGTCAGAGGCCATCTGGTTGTTGGCATAAATCAATACCAAACACATCGTTTAGGTCAAGACATTTCATTACTTTTCATAGTGATTTTTAGTTTGCTAAGCGGAGGCCAACCCACATATTCGCTCAATGGAGTGGCATGGAAAACCGATCTCCCACTGCTATTCCATAGAGCAACAACCTTGGTGAACACGAAGACAAATTTACATTCTACCATCAAGCTGTCTAAATAAAGTATTCCGAATTGTAAACATTAAAAAGCTATAGTTCATAACGTAACTGACACGTAATTGACAATTACGATAACTTTGAAGTTTTTTTTAGGACGAGCTCGTACATTTCTATACAAATGCAATAGTAATCCTTTTTTTCGTGCAATCAATTAAAAAAAAAAAATTGAAACAAAGTGACGACTATTAGCGGTTGATCACATTTGCCTTGTGACAACATTAAACTACGTGATTGGAAACCAAAGGAAACCTATCCACTAAACACAAGTTGAAATACACCTTTGTGCTATACCAAGCGTAACATTTTGACAATCTGTATTTACAGTATTACTAATCAAGTACCAGCTGTAAAGGTTGTCACTTCATGCGTTCAGCAAAACCGATTTGACATTTTGACTTCGTTTCATCTTCAACAGCGCATTTGATCATTACCCCTCACCCGTTGAGGGCTTTCAGATTGGAAGGTAATTCGGCTATGCTTTTTGACAATGTGTTCAATATTGCTTTTGAAAATCAGTTACATCCAAAAAGCTATTTCAAGCTCATTCGAAGACAAAGGGTGATGATAAACTCCATTTTTGGTTACAAATTTGTTTTGACGAATGATATCATATACGCTATTTTACTACGCTGACTTGAGCCAAACAATTAAACAGTCATCATTTCAAAGTCTATCTGGTTTTGCAACTTTGAGACCAGACTAAAAAGTCAAAATTGATAATAATAATCGATCTACAAAACTAGGGTTGTAGCAACATGCATCCTAAGTAGGCTACTTCCGAAAAATTAGCATTACCCAGACAGCAAAGTCCGTCATTTTTACATTGATTCAACGTCTGCAGAAGTTCGGATTTTGCCGTCTGAGAAGTTCCAACTGTCATGAACAATTTCTCCACAATTATACTTTTGCCTCTGCACAACTTTGCACTCGTTTTTCTTTCAGTGAGGCTTCGTGGCTTGGAATTGAACCACGTATACAAAAAGTTATTTCATCTGGTATTTGTTTTACTTTTTTAACGTTTTCTTACCTTTCAGCAAATATACCTGCGACTACAAATCAATGCCTTTCTAACTATAGTTTTATTTGTTTGCGTACATGTCTATCTTTGTAATGTCATAAATCTTACTGCAACATGTTTAAGTACACATTTCAAACTTCACGTTTTTGTTGAGAGATAAGCTACGTCTCTCGCGGAAGGAAAAACAAAAATGAGATACAATGGACTTGATGCAGTAACATTGCTAATTTTAACTAGGTGAAAAACAAATAACTAAAAACATTTATTCGATAAGCAGTTAAAAATTTATTTGTGGCATTGGTCAAAAATGCTGCAAAATAGTCGAATATAGCCTATATATTTTACTCATATCAGTTGGTGGTTTTAAAGCGGTTCCTCCAGACTTTGGTACAGAAGTAAGCTGTTAAGTTTGTGTTGCCATTAAGATTTAAAGAATTCAATATTTTAAGATTGCACTTGCACATTAAGTAACCTACATACTGCAGTACAGGACGCATAATTATTATTTTTAACTTGTATGTCGTTTTGTGAAATCCTTCAATCAGGGCGATTGAAAGAATAATTTAGGCGCGGTACCAATGCGATGTCCGCCCCCCCTAAACAAGACACTTTTAAAGAAAACAATAAGGCCCAAAAAATATGCAGTGTTTTTTCGTTCTTTCCCCTCTAGAAAAAATTTTGGACCACTAAAAAGATTCCGCGTCCAAAAGTACCTGCTGGATCTCATGCCAACGCTACTGCTTTCAGTTAAGGCCCTAGCATTAGTAACAGAATAATAGTTGAAACTTTACCTTAAAAATTTAAGGGTAATCGCAAACTTAGGAAACGGATGTTTCGAAAGGTCTTCTTTCGTTTGCTTTGCAAACCGCAGTGCACTATTAGTCACAAATTACTTGATAGTTGTATCGGTCTCATGAACGGAACCCCATGTTTTGGTTTGCTCACTACGTGAGGTTAGTCATCAATCCAAAACACTGGTTTTTAAATCTTTCTAAGACTGTTCTCACGTTACAAAATTTATGACAGACTATTGTAGATTCTGCGTTAGTTTGAGACCCCATGCACGAATGAATGAAATCATATTCAAAGATTTCAAATCAATCTTTGTTTTGTATTAGTGCAAAACACAAAAGAGTTCTATGGCTTGTCAGCAACCAATCATTTGAGCTTTGGTGGCTTGCTTAGAACAGTTGTCATCAACTTTTTAAGTGAACCTAAATAGTAAAATTCAACAAAAATTATAAGTTTTGCGATCCTACATTGTAAAAATAGCTAACAAATTATGGTAGGATATTTATATGACAACAAGTGTCAGTTACTGGTGTGAAAAAAAGTGATGAAAAAACAAACAGGACTTATTTTCCATCAAGTCAAAGTAAAAAAATGTGAACATAGATTTCAGTTTTTGTATTGAGTTAACTTTGTCTTGTAAACTTTGTTTAATGTGATGCACAGTTAATATAAAAAAAGCTAACCTGCTTCTGAAAATCTCAAATCTAGTCCACTGTTAATTTATTTGCTGGTGTATTCCATGCACACAGGAAAATTTCGCACTGTTTTTATCTGGCTTTGCGACTACTGTTTTTAAAGGAAACGAATTCCTACGGTTCTGAAGCGGTGATGCGTGATGTTGCAAAAACAAGCTGAATGGATCAACAGATGACGATTGCAAACTTTTTATCATGTTACTAGAACGACAGAAATTTTACTCTTATTTAATGAAGCTTGATAGAGTGAACAAGGGGCAGAAGCAAGCCTGCACGAGTGATTCAAATTTAGTTAAATAAAATAAAAAGTATTTTTATCCAGGTGACGATATTTAAAAAATGTAGGCTAGTTTGTTTTATGTAAACGTCCTACACTTTCCACTTTCTAAAATGAACTATTTTATTATTCAAATATTTATTTACAGATATACAAACAAACAGTACGCGTGGCTACAAAACACTATTCGGTTTGCTCAGAAAAAAAACAGCTCTCTTTCGCTTGTGCAAAAAGCTTCGATTTGGCTTGGCAGCCTAATAAGGAGTTTGGCGATGAACAAGTAGGCGAGGACAAGAACCCACACCTATGAGTAATAAGTCACAATCCCTGGTTACGGTAACGCAAGTAATTAGTTATTTCTTGCTACAGTTGTTTAACTGTATATACGCTTTTTTTTATTGGATGTCAAGTCAACGTTAGTGTAAGTGCACGTTAACGTTTTCAGAAAGTTTCTCTGTTTTTTTTTTGTTTTTTTAGAACCAAAGTTACATGGAAAAGTTTATGACCAAACGTAAAAGAGAACATCAATTGAAATGGTGTCATTGTGGTTGTAACCTGTATCATGTAAATATTTTAATAGTGAAAGGGCAATTAAACTATCAATATAGTTTTTAGATTCATCATAAGTTTACTGTTGTTTAATAAAGCATCATCAATATTAGTTGAGCAAATTTTAAATTGTTGAGAAAATATCTCTCTACAGTTAACGATGTTATAAAGCAAATACAGAGGTGAAATGTTTGCGTCCAGATCACACAATGGATATTTTTCAAAACTTTTCTTTGAATTTGATTTATATTGCATTGTTTGTTGGTGTTGGTGTTTAAATAATAATAAAATGTTGGTGTTAAACTACAACCTAACATATTACTGAAGTTGTTCTCAACGTACGTACCGCGATACACTGTAAGGGATTTACATAAGGGTTCATTCATGCGGATGCGAAACAACATCCGCTTTTGGCTTATCCACCTACATTAAAAGGATTCCGCTTTTTTCTGATTTACAAAATAATGTAGTATAAGAGTAGTGAAGTTAGGTTTTAAGTAACTTCATGTTTTTTGTAAAAAGCAAATTTGTAGCGAGGCGTGAAAAATTGTTAAATTGGCAATCGGCCCTTCCAATGTTGCCGGAAACGTGGAGCTGTGCGTCCGGTAATCTAATGTCTATACACGCTGATATATGCTACTTGCCACAGCATATTTTTTGACAAGGATTCCACTATCCAGTTTGATTTTTGAAACTGATTGTTTAATCTGTTTGTTTCAAAGTATCATTTATAACAAAGAATGTTGCTGCAAATGTTTAACTTAAAAAGGTTTAAAACAAAAATTCGAATACATGATGATTTCATGCAACTTTTCGTGGTTGAAAAAGAATACTTGAACACTTCAAATTTGCATATGCCTGTGTTTCATCATTAACTGAAGAGTTTTACCTCAGGCATTTTCGAAACTGAAGCAAAAATACCTAAAGTATTCAAATAATTCTATTTGACTTTGGGAAGTAGGCTACCTGTTTGTGTTTTAAGCACCAAAGTTTACAGTAAAGTAGAGCTGGAAAGCTTAAGATCCGGTTACCTCATCCGGCCCGCCAGCTGTGTCAAAGTGCCATGCGAGAAGTGAAGGGAAAATTAGTTCCCAAGCTGTCAATTAATGCCAGTATGAGAAATGTTACAAAAGTGACAACACGACCATATTGATGGAGAGTGTTGTCATTGAACTCCTTATTTTGAAATTGTTTTACAACGTTTCTGACGTTTTGTCAGTTTGATTGAGTATGCGGAAGAGAAACAATCGACAAAGCAGCGCTATCGAAAGTAGGCTACAGCGTGTGTTTGGTGTCATTCGATCGTTAGGCAAAGAAGCATATTAAAAATAGAACTTTAGATTGCTCACAGATAAAAAAAAAAAAAGAAAAGAAACGGAAAGAAGTATTTTGTTAAAGTTTGACTATTTTGGTCGCTGAGATCATATATGAGGTCAAACTTTAACAAAATACTTCTTTCCGTTTCTTTTTTTTTTAAAGTTACTTATCAAATGTTTTTATCAAAAAGCGCTACATTTTTTTTGCACCACAACCGCCACAGACAAAATGTGTATTAGCAAATCAAGTCAAAATAAATTATCCAGATCTGAACTGGCAGAGGGTTAAAACCGCTCACATAGGCTACATCAAAATGCAACCTTTGCAAAATTAGCTCAATTTTTCAATTACAGCAACCTATCCCTCTGAATAATTGGAAAATACAACGTGCGTGTTTCGGAATTGCAAAATGTTTAATTTCAAAGTTTATTTTGTTGTCAGAAAGTAGTTTGTTTTTTCTTAAATGTTCATTTGGTACGCATTCGTCTATAAAACGTCTTTGCATTGAGGGTAACAACACAACTATGTAATTTTAAAAAACTGCGACTGGACTCATTCAAGAAAGTAATTTTAGTCGAAACTCTTTCAACTTTGCATTTTTATGTTTTCCGTGACGTAAGGCATGATCAATCACAATTTGTTTTTTTCGGAATAACGATGTATTCAAAAATAAAACGCTGCTGTCACCACAACATTCAAGGTACAGAATGTGTTATAATGTTCACTTGAACTTAAAAATTAATGTTACTGAAGGTATACATCTATCCGATGACGTAATCGGTAAACATGCACCTATGGAAGCACGTAATCGTTGTGACAACGTATTTCAAACGTAGCTGTTGGTTAGGAACAATGAAAACTAAGAAAAAATGTGGTCGAACTAGAAGCAGTTTGATCAAGGTATTTAAGCAAACATAGAGAATGTTGACAAAACCATATTGACACAAAGTATTATTTTCTGCAAACAAAGCCTTTTAGTTATCCTAATGCCTTTAACTTGACAGAGCTAAAACCTCATTTTAATTCAGTACTTGACGTAAATGCATTATGATGACGTAAATTTGTCCCAAGTGATGATGTCATTGTTAACAAGTTTATTTGATGTAACCATGCAGAACGTTTGCATATCACCATCTATGTTTCTCTCCTTACAATTTGCTTGATCAATATTTGCGATTAGCATCTATGACATTTCCGTTACTTTTGGGGTAAAGATATGTCGGTTATTTTTAAACTTTACTTTCAAAATGCAGTAGTGCAATTTTCGCCTTTTAGATTACATTTTTGAAGAAGTCCGCCCATCAAAATATGATACATGTTGTGATCTACTGGGCGCATTTCGAAATAGGGGAAAAGTGCTTTATTTAATCTTTGTTAAAATTTCAACCAACCTTAACGTTTTCAGCTTGCTTATCAAAGCTTAAGAAAGACAAATCCCAAACCAATATTTCAATTGCAGATTAAGTAAGACCAAACAATATCTTACAAAAGCTTAAACTTATCTGTGTTTTTCCCAGTTCTCTACATTTCTACTTGCGTGTTGTCTAGACAAATTTCATGTTGCTTCACCAGTGAGCATTTATCATTCAACGCGCATTGTGAAGAATGATGCATGTACGTTCTCAATACTTGTCGCCTACAAAATTAGTTCTTTTCGCATTGATTCAACTTCGTCGTGCATTAAATCAATTTAAATAGTCTGGTATTGACAATTGGTAGAAAGCAAGTTATTTTAAAATAATATCATAACCGCAGCAAACGCAGTGCTAATGGCGCATTTGCGAAGCGAAGACGACAAAAAATCGATTTGATTGTCTACCTCTAAAATCTTTTGGGGTTGTTAACGAACTCTCAATTCGAAGTCTTGTATGATGTAAGTATCTATTTTTGAACTCAAACCATACTTTTTTGATGATACGGTCCAACGCGCTTCCCAATGACCATGAAAATATCGCTTTGATGTTTCCCGCTCCCGGACAAATGCGAGTTAGCTTGGATATAAGCAAACGTAGATTGCGTAAACTATGTTGTGACTGGGTAAGTTGATTCATGCTGTGGTAGCTTTTTTTTTTACTGACTAGGGCATATATGGAACTTTTAAAAGAAAAACAACAACATCAATGAAATGCCTGGTTTATTGTCTCATTTCGTTTCTTTATGGGAGATTGCTTTTAGGTGACCAACAGTTGTCAATACTTAAAGCAGTTGTGTCATTTAAAGTTCATGATGTCTCTGACTAAAATCTAAATTCTTTTTCATGACCATGGAAAGGTTTGTAACTCGTCAATCAGCAAATTTGAACATCTGAGGGATTCTCATAAGAACTAACGAAGACTGGTATCCCGTCGTAACAGAATTTGTCCTTGTTTTGAAGAATTTTGTTATCAAAATATTCTTGTCGTTATTTGTAACAAAATCCGCATATTCTTGTCTAGCGTCCATTCATAGCTCATGTTATTTTCAGCAACAAAACTTTTTTAGTTCTTTATTTATAAAAGGACCCTTGTGATGCAACGCATCACAATAGTGATGAAGTGAAGGCAGGGCAACCCTCACAAAAGTGAATTTCTTTTTTGTTTGAGCCTCTAAAGCCAGAATCTTTCATTTTAAGACCTTAAGGCTTCTTTTAGTCATCTGTTTTTACCTAAAAAAAAAAAAATGCATTTCTGGAGCTGACCAAAGCAATCGAATGTTCTAACGTAAAAGTTTAAAGCTTAAGCGTCACTTTAATTTTCGAAGACCTCCTCAAGCTATGATCTACTTCTGAGACGATTCGATGAAGAGCATGCTGAAATGTTTAAATCGCAGATCGAATTTTACACCTTTGCACAGTAAAAAACACAGCAAAGATGTAATGCATGAATACGTTGTAACGAATTGAGTGGCGTTGTCGGGTGGTTGGTGCTGACTCGGTGCTCTTGGAACGGGGATGATTTTAGGAGCCACTTGGAACAGGAATGATGTTAGGAGCCTCTTGGAACCGGGATGACTTTAAGAGCCATAACCTTTCCAAAGGAACTGGAAACTTGAAGAAGCCACAGCGCATTTTTTAGATATAGAGCGTTTTTTTTACAAATGTCCGACTTGGAGCTCGAGGATCTCATTGGCACCGGGCCAAAGTTGTCCTCTGAACGGCCCTGGGCATGGCATTTAAGCAAGCAGCCATGAGAAAGCTAAAGTGAAAAGGTGAAGCAAGCTGGTCAAGTTATTTAGTATTTTCTTTTTGGTCAGCAATACGTTACTGAAACGCATTATCTTTTCAGTACCGGCTCAAAAGATCGATTAAAAAACAAGCTTTTTGGAAGTGCCTGCCATCAAACCTCCTCTTCAAACGAAAGTAAAGATAGACTATTGAACAACTAATACCAATTGCGACGTATAACACCCAAATTGCTTATTGCATGATTTAGTATTTAGGTAACTTGGTGTAAAGCTATCCAGTAAGTATCTAAGTTCGTTAGTAGGCCTATGCCCCTGCTTTTTGTTCAAGTTATTTGCTCAGATACTCAAAACTGATGATGTTTCACATTATTAGCCTACTTCATTCAGTGTGCAAGGTTGATATCTCATAATGCTGTGAATGGAAATTAGTGCTGTTTGAACGAATTGTTTTGGGTTATAACAAAATGAAGTGAGTTTTCTCAACAACAAAACAAAATTGAAGCGAAATCAAGACAGTGATTTTTGCGTCGAAACGAAATTAGTTTTAGGCCTATTTCAAAAGTTTGAAAAAGCTACTTTTGTGCAAAGCACTCATAAGCCCAAATAATTAAAAGATTGTTTCGTTTTGAATTAAAAAGGAAACTGATTATTATATTTTTTTTGAATAAAAATAAAAACACAAAAATTTATGTCAACCAAAATAAGATTTTGAAAACTCAAATATTTTTGTTTTAAGTAGTTTTACTTAAAATAAATATAAAAATAGCTACTTGTCTGCATCCATATTAACAATACGATTTTAGCGTGATACAACCTCCCGCATGTAGGCTACTCTTTAAATAGCAAAAATTATGTAATTCCTAAAAATTGTGTGATAAAAATTGATACCAAATTAAAATAAACAACAACCATCAGGCAAACAGGTTTAAAGCCCAGTTTGGAAACGTTGCTAACGCGCAGTGATAACATGACCTAAAAATGCATTGTAAACAAAACAGCACTGACAGTGTCCAGAAAAAAGTCTATTTTTGTCTGCATTCCTTGACTCTCCAAAAGAAATTTGATATCTCACGTCAATTTATCATTCGAATTCCCTTAAATAACATAGGTTTTTGGTTTTTATGATGCTCACTGACCTACTGATCATTTGTGAAACAAAATCTTTTTTCTTACTAACACCTTGAGCATTTTTGTAAAAACGACACAATCACAATAACATATTAAACCACTTGATAAAATTTATTCGACTACACTACATCCTCCATCTGCTTGCTGGGTCAGGTCGCCTTTCAGATAGTTTTCTCAAAAATGTCAAGCATTTTTATAGTGGAGAAAAATGGTCTTAATTTGGTAACGAAAAGGAACTTTAACAAGTTGATTTTAGATTTGCTGGAAAGCTATGGTTGGACTAGACAAATTTTTAGATACGTATGTCACGATCTAAAATGTAATGAGTTTAAACAGACATCGCCTTCCGCGTATCAGCTTGTCGTCGTGCAGTCGAAGCCTAAATAAGATAATTTTTTTGTCACAAAGAGATTCGGTTTTGGGACTTGCACATTACGTAACATGCAGGAGAGCCTAGTCCGAAAAGAAAAGATTAAAGTTCCGTCTGGAGCTTGCAGTATTTTTAGGTTTGACCTCGGGTTGCCAAGGACGTCGATGACGTAATATGAAAACTTGCAAACGCACGTCAGCACAGAGAGACTGAGACCTGATGCCTGCTGCGGTCTGGGACAACCGGTGATGCTGTTCAAAAATTTCACTACATCAAAGGTTTTTCCTGGTATTGAGCAGTTTGTGGTAAATTCAATGATTTACTTTGCAACTGTTTGTGTTATATTTGCTTTCGACGGGTAAGTACGATAAAATAAATCACTTTTGAAGAGTCATTCAGTCATAAATGACAATAGTAAGATAACAACATTGGTGATTCTAAGGAGGGCAATTGGGGGGGGGGGGGCGATATTGAATATGTTTAGTTAAAATCGCTTCCTTACTAAGATTACTTGCTGGATCCGCCCCTGGATAGCGCTCAACAACCTGACTTCATCAAACGAAAGACGATGTTAGGACGTAGGTGGAAAGGCACCAAAGGTTCAACTTTACATCCTGCGAAGAAACATGTTTTTCTTGTTGTTTTATTTCAGTCTACATTCTGAGCATTACTCACGCAGCGTGGCGTGTATTGTTATGAATAGAAAGTTTGTCTGGAACTTACAGTCAAATCGATGCTTTCTGGGGCAATGTTCAAATCGTAACAAAACAATTTCTTCACTGAACGAGCGCAAATACGTTGCTGTCACGTCGGCAGAGGCGAACTAAAATCACACTCCAAACATTGTAAAATGTAATGGAGAAATTCTTTCTCGCACAAAGTTAATAACCAAATGCTATAAATCATACTTGGCCAATTTCAAGAAAAAAGTTTTAGAAAATTAACATTTGTATTTCATCATCAAAAATTTCCACCAACTGTAAAATTTTATGAAAGATCATGCGGATGTTTTTGTTTTTTTAGAAACTACTTAGGCCTAGTTGCATTGCATATCCGTGAAAATAGAAAGTAAAAGCAGAAAATCATGAGCCGTTTCCAGGTATCAGTGGCATGATGTTGAACACCATAAGAATGCATTTAAACACACATAATTCCAACTTAGTGTTTTCTGTGAATTACGCTTCCCTCATATAAACAAGATGACTTACTTGAAACGAAAACAATTTCGAGACGGGTTTTTGCTTGTGTTGCTCACGGCAATAACGTCACATCCAATCTTGCGTTGTATTCACATCGGTCTCAATTGCTAAGTTGCTTGCAAGGTTATTCAGAGATTCCGTAAGTATAAAAAAAATAAGAAAACTTGATGTATACTTTACACGGTTTATTATGGCCTGACAAGGCATCGAACTGATGTCTGTCGATTTAAAGTTTTTAATTCATTGTAAGCAAATTTTTAAAAATTTGAAATTATAAAAATCGGTCACATTTATTTAGCACTATTGCGCTTTTACGTCATCCAGCGGACAAATTTCACATTGTTAATTATGCTTTTCACGCGTTTTATTAGCTTCTCCTACTATTTTTGATAGGGCAGTAGGTAGTAGGGCAGTAGCAGCAGTAGGTTATTACAATTAGCAAACATAGTTTGTTTGGTTAAAATGCATGTATGTTTTTTAGTTTGTATCACTAAAACTATTGGGATCATAGCGAAAGTCTTCAAAGGTTTCAATCTCTAATTTCGTTCCGAAATTCCAACATTTGCATTTAATGATTGAGCCGGCCCCACTTATCGGGATTGACAAAAGCAAAATTTGGAAATTTTTTTGAAGTTTTGGTTTTGAGGTGTTGCTTCTAATAAATTATTCCACCCACTTGTGCGCCCCAACTGCTCAGTTAGTTAAGTGCCCGACTTTGTGCGCGAACTTTCCGCAAGATCAAACAGCGCTGGTTCGGCTCTCGGATGTGCACTTGAGTAATGCGTTTCTGGATTGCTCACCATTCAGCAGCACCTTATGTACGTGTACGTGTAGACACTTCATGTGTAGACGTGTAGCACATGTAGATTCATAACAAAACAATAACAAGTTTAGTTTTTAACTCAAGTGTTTTAGGCAATAAAGTGTAGCAATGCGAAGCCTCCTTGCTCTGGGGCTCCGGTGCATTGCCCCTGCGGTAGTTACGGCCCTGCAATGAGGGTAATCTCAGAATCTAGCAAATCGTTTTTTTAAAATTTTGGTGCCTTTATTTAAATTAGATTTATTTGTGCTCGTTCTTTTTGACTACGATATTCGCTTTACAAAAGCTCTTCTGCAATAACGCTGGTGATTTGTGATGTCTTGTGTCATACTTTATAAACCTCCACAGCGCCACCACTCGGTAACTTTTACTTTGCAAGTAATGCAAATCAGCAGTGTATTATTTTCAGTGAATAATGGTATTGGTTGGGTTTCTAAGGGTCGAATGCACCAACAGTGATTAAACTGTATTTAACTTAATCTTGAATTAAACTACAGTTAAGTGAGACTTTCGTATGCACCAACACCAAGGGCTATTTAAACCATGATTAAACTGTGATTAACTAGGCAAGTTAAGTAACAGAGTTAATACAGCTCCAGAGTAGGTTTAAAGCTTGATTAACTTTCCAGCAAAGGTTTCTAGTACTGGTATTGTATTAGTTATTGGTAATTGTAACATCAGGCTGCACCTTTTGAACTATGGAAGGTGTGATGTGTGATAGGATTAGAATGACTAAAATGTAATTGTAAAGGTTCTTCACTTTTCATGGACAGCAACTGATTTATAATTGTATATAAAATAGTTGAGGTTATGGGTTGCTTACCAAAATTTGGCTATTGTAGCCAGGGGTGCCGGAACAATTTTCGACTGAGGGGGTGGGGTGCAGGATTATGAAAAAAGGGCATTTTTGTTGCTGAAAGGCCAATTCTTTTAAAAGTTTTAAGATAAGATATAGCGATAATGCTCATCTATCAGCTCACTATTGAGTAATGAACAAGTGTCCGGTATACAAAGAAAGGCATCAGGCTTTGTTATAATGATGTAACCTACTGTGTTGCAGAATTTTGAGGCAAAATGAAAAACTATAATTAGGCTAAAAGCAAATAGCAGAAATTGTTATATTGCAGTATGTGTAGTAGCTTACCGGCGCCCCTGATTGTAGCATATGCGCTGTTACTGATGGCTTGATACCTGTAATACACTGTCCCAGGCCTATAATAAATTGTTTAACATGCTGTTTTCGAATAAGAACCTTCTGCTGATCCTTCTTTTAGGGTGAAACAGGCTGTAGAGGTTTTAGAGAATATGATACCGTAATAACTATATTTGATATATTATATATATACATGTGGCTGTCCATATTTTAGCATTCAATGATATGTTATATAGAACTATTTCTATGGTAGGAGTTGTTGTACAACATAGATACTATTTTTAGACCCCTTTCTAGGGATGTCCCAGAATACATTGTCCCAGGCCTATTAAAAATTGTTTGACAAGCTGTTTGAACATATATATATTTATATAAAAACAATGAAAACTATTAATACTACAAAAAGTGCTCAATGCCAAGCAAAAAGGCAAAGCAGAGCGAATTAAATCATATTTAATTAATTCTATTAATTAAATATGAATTATTATTTCTATTGAATTAAATTAAATATGAATTATTATTACTATATTATTTCATATTAATTCTATTTGAATAAGACCTTTTGATAATCCGTTAGGTGAAACAATTTGTAAAGGCTTCAGATAGTAATAACTATATTTTATATATTTATATATGTGACAGTTCATATTTTGGCATTTCATGACATATAGAACTATTTTTATGGTAGGAGTTGTTGTACAACATACATACTTGATACTCATACTACATTGTCTATTCCTAACCCTTTTGCTTGTCATCAATGTTTACCTAATCACATTGACCATGCACATTGCACACCTATCACTTTGTATTTTCATTACATGTATGGAATTCATGAATACCAGTGTGTACAATTAGATACAAAATAGTAATAACAACATGGTTGATGCAGTGAATGTAGTGGATTGTGCTGAACTTGATGCTGAAGACCTCACAAAGCGAAGTTTGGAAGCAAAGGTTTCGGTGCTTGCGAATTCCTCTCTGAACTAAACTGGACAACACCCCTCCCATTATAATCGCAACTGCTTGTTTGCATAATTTTGCTGTTCGCCGTGGTGAATTTGTGGATTTTGAAGAATCTTCATCTCACGCCAACTCCAGCATAAGGAGCCAACAGCAACCCATGCCCACAAACGCAATGAGATGGCAAATTATCAGTCAATACTTCTAAAGTAATGCGGTCTTGGAACTCATACACCAATCTTGTCACCAGGAGGACATGGGTTGTCAATATTTTTAAACTAAAGTAATATTTTTAACGTAATCAATTGATTTTTACCCAGTGCTGTAAACGAGCCGGTTGCTGTTTTCTTTCATTGTACACCTGATGAGGAGGGATCTGTGAGTAAATACTCAGCCAGCAAATAATTTTTTTACATTGATTCAACATTTACAGACGTTGAATCAATGTAAATAGTGGTTGATTTGCTGGCAGGGTAGTATCCTGAGGTACGGTACTAGATTTTTCTGTCTGTTTTAATGAAGTTATGAAACCATGGCTACAGCTACCTGGTGTGTTTATTTCTAAATTGTTCCGTATGAATAACACTTACGAACAGCGAAAAGTTACAACCATTCAATTGTACATATACAAAATGTTATCACTATAGGGCGATTTTTTGTAACCAAAATGACTTCAATTTTGCGACAAAGTCACCAAAAAGTAACTTTATTCAACGAAAACAAGAAAGCGAAAGAAATGGCAGCAATTCCACATAAAAAAGCATCTAAATTAGTTTCAATTTGTACTCAAATCAGAATTACACATTCAAATTACACAATGTAATGTTTTACATTCTCTGGGAAGAAGTTTCTGTCAATCGAACACTTTATACAACTTAGCTGTTGCAGGGAAAACAGCAGGAAAAAACAAACACTTTAGCTGTTGCAGGGAAAACAATTGGTTAAATATAGGTAACACAATTTGTTTGATCGCAAAAATTTATTAACGAGTTTTTGGTAATACACGTGATACGAACAAGCATGGGCTCGTGCATACTTAAAATCCATACCATAGTAGAAGATATATTAAAAGTCTTGGCATTACATAGAATGTAAATTCATCTCTCCATTAGCAATAAAAGATATACAAATAGGGGAATTAGGCAAAAAAGTATGCAAAATAAAGTGACCTAACAAATGAAAAGTAATCTAAAAACACAAAAAGTGACTTTTGGTAACTTTATAGCATCTTAAACATTGACTCCACACAGTGCCGGTCTTAGGTTTTTTCGGGCCCTGTGCGGAATATGCTTTTGCGGGCCCCAATGACAATAATCCAATTCAGTGGCGTAGCTAGGTACTTTGAAAGGAGAGGGGCGGCGTGATCGCCAAAGACGACAACCAGCGGCCGGGGGTCTGGGGGGCCTCCCCAAAAAATTTTGAAAAATTACTTTGAATTTGGGACATTCTGAGAGCATGTTCAACAAAAATTTAGGTATGAATATTACTGTGAAATGGTGCTGTCCGGTGGCATAGCAAAAGGATAAGATCATGCTTTCTGTGGCATTTTTCGGAAATAAAGCTATGTCTCTACAGTATGTTGAGTCTGGATGCAACCTATTTCGTCCCCTGAAATCGTGTAACAAAATTAAATTTTGACTTATTTCGTCCCCTGAAAAGATCGAGAAATTTTGAAATGTTTGCGGCAACTCCGATCAGCGATTTCGGCTATGTCGTTTTTTTTTCTCGATCTTTTCAGGGTACGAAATATTCAGGCGACGAAATAGGTTGAATTCGTTGAGTCTCTATGTTTTCTTGTTGCGAATTCCTTTGCTGAATTCACTTGTTGAATTTTTCCTTTAAAAATGACAAAATTACTGCATTTTCTGAGTAAATTGCGGGCCCCCTAATTTGCGGGCCCTGTGCGATCGCACGGTTTGCACATCCCAAAGACCGGCACTGCTCCACACAACCATGAAATTTTGGTTATACAGTTCTTTTGTTAATTGGTACAACTATAAAAAAGTAACTTAGGTTACAAAAAATCGGCCTAGTTATCACATAAATACTTAAACAGAGTAGCAAAGCTCAAATTTGTTATTTTTTACATTGCTTGATTTGTGCCTGTATCAGTTGTTCAGCTAATTCAAATTTTCTTTTTCGGTGTCATTACTCTTTTGGGGTGGACCACTGCCAGTGGTGAAGCGTTCTTGGCGGGCCAAAGAGACCCTTTTTTTTGCTTGGGCGTTCATGTTTGTCCACAACCTTCGAAGCGTACCCTCTTCTCTAACTGCGAAGGTTGAGGCACCATTAAAATCTTTGGGAGTTCCCACCAGGCATCATTTTTGTTGTGTGTGGTCACACCATCAGTCTTCTTGCATTCAATAATATTGCGATACGTTGCAATGCAAGTGAGAAACAGGTCTTTTTCGTGTGGAGAAAAATTTTGCAATCGTTGTTTTGACATTTTATAAATGAATTAAATTTAACAGTCAAGAAAAAATTGTGAAATATTTATTCTACACTGAAATACAAAACAGTAAAATAATGTAGTCAAATCATTTCAGAAAAATTTACATTAGCCCAATGTTTATGAAAATAAATTTCTAGTTGGCAGATTGTGTCTTGATGAAAAGCGTTCTATATATTACCTCCACCTTAACATCTAGCCGCCTGAGTGGTGAGAGCGTCTGCTCGATAACTGTATGGTTCCGAAATGGCCCGTTTCGGTGAGTCCGATCCCTTAACGGAAGATTTTTTCAATTTTTTTTTTTAAATTATTGGGTACCGTAGCCTAATTATCATTGCCGTTTTAGGGTTAGGGGTTAGGGTTATTAAATTAAATTACATTAAATTTAGTTCATTCTGATTATTTCGAGCACAAAATGGTCAAAAACAAGATAAACCTCTTTCAAAAAGCGACGGTTTCTATCAGGGCCATTGAGAGAACATTTCGAACCCGGTACCAAGCAAAAATCCGGGCCCCTAAAGTTTTTAAAAGCAAAGCAACTTGCAAAGCGACCTTGCACAACCGTCGCTGACATTTGAAATGCCCTTTCACAACTTCTTGAAAAGCATGAGAAATGGTTTCTTGATATTAGACTGTCATAACACCTCTCCTACCCCCGTTAGAAAACACTGTTCTAAGTGGATTTGTCTCAAAGATTCGCTTTCAAATTTCTGATGAACAACCTTGTAGCCTAACTGCATCTGCTAAATTCAGCTGATTTCAGGCTGCTTCTGCAATGTAGTGAAAGTTACGGCACACCAACTTCAGTAGTTAAAACCAGGGAACACTTTAAAAAGGTGTTTCATTGGCACCTGACAAAAGGGCTGCTTAGTTCCTGGCTCACATATCATACCAGATATCATTTCGAGCAAATTTGTGAACACCGGTCCAGCTTACGTTTCTACCAAATAATTTATCAGCAAATGTAACGCTTTTTGCCATTGGTCTCTTCGCAGATTCCCGTTGCTGGAAATTCCTTTTTTATTGCTGTATTTATTGTATTATATTTACCTACAACGAAATAAAATCAATCAATCAATTGCTATGAACAAACAATGTAGGCTATGTAGGCCTACCTTTTTCCACCACTGAACTGTACTGAACCCCATAACAAATCAAATAAATACTCATTGCTACAGTTATGACTCAGCAAAAACCATCAACAGTCTGATTAAATCATTGATTAACTAATCATGCACAAAATTTTGTTGGTGCATACCAAAAACGAATAACTTTAATCACTGTTTAGTTAAACAATGATTAACTTTAATCATTGTTTAAGTTAATCACTGTTGGTGCATTCGACCCTAAGACTAACGAAACTTCCTGCTTAAGATTAAGAACCTTAATCTTGGAATCTTGCATCATAATAGAGGCTTTGAACTACTGACGCAGGCCCGGTTATCGAGGCTGACAGAAAGAAACTTCCGCTTTTTTGTTGAAGCGGTATTACCAGAAAATATTTTCATCCATTAGGGGCCGCTAAATGGACAGCTCAGAATGCGTTGCTCAAGCTCACATCTAAAAAGTTGAATCGGTGCTGCTTTATTTCGAGAGCTTTTCCAGAGTAAAGACAAAACTAGATTCCAATCTCCGTTGATGTAATCTAGCGCTTTTGATCTGTCACATAATGACTTTTTTGGTAGCAATGTTTCGCTTTGCGTTCATCATGCGGCCAAGTGGTGAGAACGTCAGCGAGGCGTTAAAAAGGACGTCAGTTCGATACCGTTCCAGACCATGCGGCTGTGTCTTAGCAAAACACAAAACGGCATGCCAAAATAATGAAAGAGTGAGTCTATGCTCCATCACTGCTTTCTTCTGTCTGTTGTATTTTGTCTGTGATCGCAGTATAGTGTGCGTTGCTGCAGTGGGCGCAAAATAAACTATGTTTATTGTTATTTGTACGTAGAACACTGCTGACTGATAACATCTGTCCAGTTAAGATACTCTTGAATCCTGAAAATAACCAATGTCATAAGGAGGGTTGCCATCGACATAGACCCCAAAATAAGGACAATCAAATATTAAATTTTCATATGAAACAAACGTTTTTGAACAAATCTTTGCATTTATACGAGCTATGATATATCAAAAGCGATAGTTTTTTCCAGAAACGATCTATTCCAGAAACTCCTTGTTCGTAGAAAATATTTTTTTCATCTCATGACAGCTCAAGTCTAGGCTTACCTTTACATGTAGCGGAGATTTAACTGTCATTTCACTAAGTCTGTTTCTTTTCTTGGTTCACTGATCCGAGACAAGAGAGAACAATTGCTCCGCAAACGCATTACTGATCGGAAGAGAGACGATGACGCTAACCAGTCTGTAGAGTAACAGAAAATATTCGTCTCTAGTAAAGATCTTCATCCACTTGTCTTCAGGTTCATCCTTGCGGAACACAGCATCTGGAATCTTCTTAAGCAGAGCAATGACAGCCAAAACCTCATCGAAGAACTCATGCTTCATTGCCATTGACGGATCAATTTATTTCGCTAACCTCTTAACTTTCTCATACTCAATTGTTTGATCTTTTAACAGGCTCCAGTTGATGTGTGTTGGAATGTTGGATGCTTATCAAAGTGATGCCACTCATTGATATATTCCCAAAAAAGATAGAAGATTTGTAATTGTTAAAACTAAGGATTCAAGTCAAAAACAAGGACATTTCTTAGAAATAAGGACAATTAATTTTGCTAAGATATTGCCCTTTCAAATAAGGACAAATCTTAAAAATTAGGACGGTATGCCAACCGTGGTCATAAAGGTAGGTCATCCTTTTTCAAGCCTTTACACTGCTTTTTCAGATGACTAAAATATATCTTTTAACCACGGAAAAACATTTATAAATTACAAGAGTTTTTGTTGATAATATTAAGCCGATTTATGATGTTCTTTTAAATAAATAAAAGAACTGCAATTTTGTTCTTCGCATCAAGGTGCCAGAGTGCTTAGCTTATCCATAGACTAATTTTATGGTGTGCAATACAGTAGATCAGGAGTGCCTAAACTGCATCCCGTGAGAACAATTTCAGCTTTTCCGTTTGCGTGTTTAGAATCATTCAACTTACAATCTTAACGCAAGTAACAATTCAAGAACAAAAATGACAGTACAGGCTGCTGTGGCCCGCCACAACTTATGAATGAATGTGGCTCACGTCTCGAAAACTCCGGACACCGCTGCAGTAAGTTATACAGAATTTTGGTGAAGCAACACTAGATTACTATTTATGGTTTCGCTCAGTAATTTTTCTTTGGGATGTGACGAGGTTGATGCTTAAGATACAAGGAAAATGTTTTAATCAAGTAGACAGGACGGCAAGAAACCCAACTCTTGATCCCCACCTTCAAGCAAGCCAAGTAGTCAAACGCTTTCAAACCGATTAAATACAGTTGTAACTTCTTTTTAGAAACGTTTTGAATTTACTGAAGAAGATTGCGTTAATTCAAAAGCAAGCGAATGGCAACACAGCACGGTGGCGTTGTTAGGGCTGCCGGCTTCTGAATCAATCGACGTGGACACGAAACCCTGTCGAGTCATGCCTAAAGTCTTCACAAAAGTGCTACTGATCTTCTTGCTGCTTGGCGTTTGCAAAAAATGGAATAAGGCCAATGATGTTCTCGGCTACCTTTCTAAATGACTGCACTGACACTGTCTACTTTGTAAAGCGCTGACATTAACACACATCTGCGATATAAAAACACATTGATGATGGCTATCCCTCGTTTTCGAGGATGATGGTCCTTGCTTACGAAGACGCTTGTGCGTGGGTTGATTAACGTGGACTTAATAGCGCACACTCAACAAGCACACATAAACTTGACAAGCCCATCAGCTTTGTCCAATGGCAAAGCAAGCGAAGGCGATTAGAGTTGGTGACTTGCTGCAGCCTTTATCCGCTTTCACAGTCGTAGAGCTTGATTGACTTCATCCACCTGTTCCGCCGTTGTGGACTTGGGTAGTTTGAACTGCGTTTTGTCTGGTCTCTTGGCATAGGCGACTCTTCTGGGATCAGTTAGATCCCGCCAGTACAGCTCTAGAGGTCGATGAGATACGAAAACTCTCTCACCACGTTAAGGTAGTAGTCCGAGGAGAGAGATAAAAAACACATTAATATAATTATAATAATCATTGCACTTACCGTCATAAAAAAGAAAGCTACAAAACGCACCGTTTCGCCTGTGCATTTATTTCTTGTCAACCATCTTTAAATCTGATTTACATTGCATTTCAGTAAGAAATGCTGAAGAATTTTGTTTGTTATGTAACAAAAAAGCTAGGCTACAGATCCAGGACGTGATGATTTATTTAAGTACTGTATAATCACATTCAATCCACTAAAAAGTGCAAAAAAGTTATTTATTTCGGCACAAAAATTTTGGGTGGAAATTCCAACAAGTCCGGCATGAGCAAATCTTCTCATACAAAAAAATCTCAAATTCATCACAACAGCTTGGTTTCAGTTTCGATCACAACATAAAGGGAAATTAAATTTTAAAAAAATAAAAAAGACAAAAATTTGAAAAAAATCTGGCGATTCTCCACAATCTGGCAACACTGAAGCCGGAGTCGGCAAGTTATAAACTGCAGAGTGGGAGTATTTTTTGTCTGACTCTACAGCCCTGATTGTAAGTAGGGTTTTATTAGTCACTTGGTCAATAAGACCATGTTAAAATTGATACTACATCATTTTATTGCATTCACCCATGATCTCTTATTTGCTTTATAACTGCAGTAAATGACCAGTGTAGCAAAGAAGAATATTCATTGCTGATACAAAGTCACTGAACAAAACAAACAAACTTACCGTAACAGGAAAACGAACAAAAGAGTTAGGAAAGCAATCACAAATTAAAAACCTCTTCCAACAATTGAGCTCATAGTAAATTTTAAAATAAACGATTTTGTTTGTGACCTTAAATCACGCAAAGTAAATCTGAAGCGTTATTTTTATCCTTGATTACACTCCACACCTGGTCAGAAAATCAAGTTCTCACGATATAAATTCGTTTAATCCAAGTTCAGGTGTTTTTTCACGTGTTAATATCCTCGTTACAAATCCAATTGAATAAGTGGTATGGAAGGTACAGTAGATGGGTGGTAGCCTCACATGGTGCAGATTTTCCAATTCGCTTTTGTAAACGTTGTGTTTTGTCAGTCTAACGTTATGGTTGGTAAGTAAAACAAACCTACAAACAAAAATCAAACATAATTTCTTGTTTGTCCACATGTTCTGCTTGTCAATGCTTTTTGAACAAGAGCGGTTGATATAAAATACTTTTTTTCATTTTTTATTGGCTTAGTCACAGTCAATTGCGTGCCAAAAGCATTAAGCTGGCAAATGTAATATCCACTCATAAATTGTGTTTTTGTTGCAATATCACGTTATAAGACGTCAAAATATGGACATATTACGTCTTAATATCAATATTAGGCTTCTGAAATTGATTTTCTAAGCACACCAACACCATCTACACCTAGTTAAAACGACAAATTTAACAATGATTTCTTGACTTAATTCTTGAAATAACACTGACAGAAATAAATAATAAAAGGGTATGATGTAGTTGCTGATACGTTTTCCTTTTTCTTTCCAGTTTTGTTAAACAAAATGATTTTGATGTAGATTCGTTTTGTATCCCAGCAGGTCGAAATCAACGGCGTTGAGCTGCTTACCGCGTGCCAAGGTTTGAACCACGCTGACTCAGTTAGTCGGGTGAGGCTGTGCCTGAGCAGCATATGCTGTTTCGAGTCGCACAAAATCGAATTTAGTTGCAAATTATGTGAGCACTAACGTGTCGTTTTGTGCTTGCAACACAGCTGGTAAACAAAGCTTGTTTCTAGGAAAGCAATAATAAACGTAACGTTTAAAGTCGCCTGGATTTGTCATTATCACAAAGGTCAAGAACTACTTTGTCTTGATGAAGCCTATCAGGACTCAAACCAAAATTCAAACCTCAAACATTGATTAAACTGATCACAAAAATATCAAAAAGAAAACGATACATGACTAAAACTGCAAGGAAAGTTTCTTAACTGACGCTATCATTGCACAGGTGGGAAAACATATCACAATGATGTGTTTCTTGTCTAATCTTAATTTTACTGACCTTTCTTACACGCAAACTTCATGAAAAAGCAATGTGATGGGAAATTTCCTTTTCATGTTGATTAAGTTTCTTTAATCAAATATTTATTCTTGTTGATGAGAATGCTTTTGCTAATCACTGCTTCATCACTTATTTATTGCAAACACTTCTCCCATTTCAGTGAATCATCATTTCAAACTTAGGTTCACTGCGCCAAAAGCCGGAGAAAAAAATTACCCAAATTTTTGTTTTGTCTGTAAATGCAAAACCGCAAAAGTGAGGGATATCATCATCTTTGGATCAAAGAAAATCTAAAAACGTTTTTTAAACAAAGATGAAAGGTCAAAGAAGCATCATGGCTCTATCGTCGTGAAAAAGAATCAGCAACAAAGCATAATCAAACGTAACTTGTTGTGGCCCCGGTTTGAGCTAAAAAGCAAGCCTAATGTCACACAGTCATTGTCACGTGTCAAGTTGAAAGTATCCTCAAATGATGGGTCAATCCCTAAATAACACAATCGCTTCTGCAGGAAAACGATATCGTGTTTTCTGACGTTGATAGGATGACACTTGTCAAAATAAATTCAACTTTGACATTTCAGATATAAAGTTAACGTTTTATGAGATTAAGGGTTTATGGATGAAATTGCTTGTCTGTGGAATGCCAGGTCTTTTAGACTTTTTCGAACACAAAACGTAGTTTTATAAAAAAAAAAAAAGATATCCACGGGAAAGATGAGATTGCAATTATCCAGTTTACGAGAATAATACATCCTTGCAGACAGACGTAACTTTCTGCAGACAGCAAGAGCTTACAGAAAATTTATTTCATTTTATTGAAAATAATAAAAACACCACAGGTAAGAGGGGAAATGAATTAGGATTAAATATCGTAATAATAAGTTAAAAGAGGTTATATTGTAGTTTCAAGGAAGTCTTTTGTGAGAGGGAAAAGCAACATCACTGTTTGAATGTCTGTCCAAAAGTAATAATAATTACAGTGCAACAAACTCATTAGTGCTTTTTCATCATTAGAAGTTATTGTACTTGCTGCGTATTGTAGAGCCAGTTGATCACTGTGTTGAAGAAATAGTCATCTTTAATAGGTTCTTAATGGGTCATCAGTGTAGATATGTTTTAGCCACCGCCATTGTTGACGACAAAAAGAAATGGACTCACCACGCACTGATGACTGGAAAAGAAAAAGTTTAGATTTGAGCGCAACCTACTATGCGCTGCAGCCAGCAATGTATGGCCATCACTCAGAAGATCGGTAAACGTCAAATGAACTCAGTTTTGGCAGAAGTTTTGTTTTCGCCGCCATTCAGTCAATATTCTTATCTGTTAGTCTGTGAGTTAAAATGTTACAGCTGAAACTAACTAATTAGGGAGAGTTCAAAATATAGTGGCACAACATAAAGCGAATTTACTCAAAAACGCTTGAAAAAGATTCTTTTTTGAGGTTATTTGTAGATAAGATTCAATAGCTTAGCTTAGCAAATATAAATACACATTTCCATTGCGATTACAGCAATGGGTTGTTTAATTTAAATTTATCAATATTCCTCAAGCTAGCACATAAATACTTCTGCTTTACTTTGACGACGCAACGAAAACAAGTAAGATTTACTCACAGTGCCGAAAAAGTCCGAACCTATTGGTATTGAGTTAAAGTCACGTCTCTTTGACGCATGCCGCCGACTAAGTATAGATCTATTGTTTGTTGAGGTTAATTTATAGCTCAACACATTGGACTTTGCAGTCGCAACTTTTTATTGGAATTTATCGAATGCGGGCGTTGAAATAATTAAAAATAAATGGCTTTAGTATCCACAAATCAAGCAACAGCTAGTTCACCTTTGCTTGGCCAACGAATCACATTTCTTAACTGGGGAATTGCAGTAGGTTTCACTTTCTCTTGCTGTAAGAGTCTAGTTAGCAATGTTAGCATAACACAGGCGAATCTTCATTTGCTGTCTCAGCAACCAGTAAGGTACTGCATGAACAGAAAAGCGGTCAGCTCTCTCCAATTATTATCTGATTTTTGAACGTTATTTTGCTATAAGGCAACGTAGAAAGAACAATTTTACATCAAGTGAGGTGTTGACTTTCTTAGCCGACGCTTCAATGTCGATTCTTCATTCCCAATTTTCTAAAAGCAACGCCCATTTCATTCAGCATAAACAAAAAGCCTAATGCTAAAGTACATCAAGAAAACGTTCAGACGCGTAACATCCACCATTGCAGAAAGAATCAGAAGACATCAGTTTTTGTTTTGCCTCACAGGTGCTTCCATTGAAAGTAATTTCAATTTCATAATTTTCGGTAGTCTGAGGTGAAACTTCAAGGGAAAGGTTAAAAGCCGCGGTAGTTGGAGACATGGAGAGTCTTAATGTCGCAATAGCACACGGGAAAGTCTAACTTGGACAAGTGGAAATGCTCGCTGACCTTTACTTTAGCATTACATTGAGTTAATTAACTGTTCATTACATTTGTAGATTACACAGAAAGCCTAGGATTGGTTAACAGTTAAATAAAGAGGTAAATATTAACATTTGACAATATAAATATCGTCGCGAAAATTTAGTCTGCGCTTTTGCCTGTCAGCGCTTCGAAAATCAGCGGGAAAAATGAAGCCTGGAGCTGGGGAGACGAAGGCTAGCGAGCCGATGTTACACAATAGCAGCGCCTCAAGCAAAAAGTCACAGATTTATCAACAGAAAAGTGGTTCAGTCGTACGCAGAGGAATGGAAAAACCATCATCTTGTCTTTATGTGGTTATTTTTGCATTGACATTGCTTTGTATTGCGGCTCTTTCAACGTCACTTTTGGTCGCAAATCAACTTTTCCAAGTTCAGAAAACTGAAAAATCCATGATAAGTGAATGTTCGATATATCGCTCGCAAATAAATGACTTGACTTCAACAGTAACAAGTCTTTCGAACCGGTTTACAGCAATTGAGGAGAACAAGGTAAGCTGAACAACAATGCTTCGATTTGATATTAATAAAACATTGTGCTGTATATCGTGCAAAAATAAGATTATAGGTTTGCTTGACATGGTCGCATGCAAAAGGACAATCGATTGGGAGTAAAAGTATTTCATTTCAAACAAATGGAATGATGCTAATTTGGATTAAGCGGTTTGCTTAAACATCAAAGGATTGCATCCTACTTAACTGCTCGCGGTGCCGGAGGGACAGGCGATTGAGTAATGAGAAACAAATCTGACTGAGGCTAAGCAGCGTTGCCATTGTACAAGATAACCCGATCACTTTCAGTGTGTTCATTTACGGTTTTATTGTGTTGAATTTGCGTTCGCCGATTTGCTGCTAGGTCCGCACTAACATGAGTAAGCACTCAAGACGTGGTATGTTCCATGCTGGGTTCCAGAATTTAGTTTTTAATTCTAATCTGTTGACATTTCTCAGAACGTAGTGATTCCAGGCTAACTTATACACTAGAAGCACTTAGGCTACATAGCTCTGTTCCAGTAGCATTCAATAACTTTTAAACGTAGCGTACAGCTTTGAAAAAGCAGTTCTGTTGCACAATAGACATATCATCGACCACAAATGAATTTTCACTGAGTAACATCTAAGGACGCAAAACATCCGAATGTTTTTGTTGCAACAATTTACCCAGTTTTAAAAAAGCCTACTGCATGTAAAAAAGACATACTTGTTACAGTATATAAGAAAAGTTATAAAGCTGTTGCGTTTTATTCAACACTAAAGTAGCAAAACCTTTTAATAATTTTTACATATTACTGGTATCTGATTTTACTTCAAACATTATTGATCATTTTCTTTGAAGTAAGCGCATATGCCTTGTCTACAGTTTTCGGATTTGTTCTGTTTATGTTTGTATGTCTTACTTTTTGTATTTTTATTCACTTTTAAAACTGCGTTAAATAGATTTTGAATATATGTACTGTGTTTTAAAAAATACTGAAAGTTTTTGTTCAGCCAACAAAATCAACTTTTTCATCAACAAACGTAATTTTATATTGTGAAATTGGCATCATCATTGGATCACTTGTCGATTTGTCGTCTTCGAGCTATCTTTGAATAGTAATTCTTCGGCAATATCAATAATTGAAAAAAGTGGCATGCATGGAATAGTTTTTCGTGGGAAAGAATGCGTTTGTTTGTTGGTTGCGAAATTGAACTTCCTAAAAAGTGCGTTTTTTGTCTATCTTTTAACGATAGTCCAGTAAATTCTAAGTTTGCGTTGTTTACGAACTTTACGTTGATTGTGAGCTCGCTGCTTACCGTTTAGCAAAAAACTTGGAAACCATCTGCAAAGAGGAAGATTACAAAACTAATAAAGGAAATTCAATTACACTCTTCTTCACTGAATCATAGACGTTTGCCAGCAGAACATGAGTAATCGTAGATTTTTGAAACACAGATTTAATCATTGACCCATGCAGGCACGTTCTCTTACGACTTTGATGAATTTTTTTTTAAATTGGCAACTGAAATTATCGTGAATCTGTATTTTAAAAATATGTAAACTATTGAGCCTAACTTGTACAATGGTCACACAAAAATATGGATGAAATGTTTTGTTGCTTGTACTATGTTTGTCAAAAAAAGGATTTTGTTTGTAAAACTTGTTAAGCTAGAATTCATAAATCACTTAGAAAAAATGTTTTTTTGTTTTCTACTTTTAATAGTTATGCTGTTTCATCTCAGATCTTCAAAGAGCCAACTTCCCATAGAATTCGACGATCAACTTCAACCTGTGACTGCCCTGCTGGTCCGAAAGGTAAAACAGAATTTTGGTTAAAAAAATGCATGGCGTTAACAAGCATCACGAATATTATTCGCACTTTTGCCATTTTTTATTCCGCTTTCAGCGTCTTTGCTACAAATACAAATATTTTAATTATTTTATGAGAATTGTAAGATCTCTTTGTGTTGTTATGCATGGCTCAGCTTGGGTAAGATGTTTTCCTCGATCTTTTACTATTGTTGGAAACCTTGTCGGATAACAATACAGTACAAGGTACGAAAGGCGGACAGTAGAAGATACCTGTTCTTTTCAAATTTATCAAAACAAAAAATTCATGAAAACAAAACCGAAACTGAAACATATCACCTGCCAGTAGAGAATAACAACAGATAAGTTGTCAGCAATTTGGGATTCGATTTCACGTCCATTCCGATTCTTGTAAGCCAGTTTGTTAATTGTACACCGTTTGATAAAAGAGTGGCTTGTTTCTTTGGAATGAAAACACAGACTGAAGTCGCTTTTTGGCGATCATTGAGTTCCTCTCCAATGATCTATGAAAAACTTGGATACCAGCAGCCAGCACAGTCGGCGACAACTAAAGACACCAAGCACAAAGGAATGGAACAATTGATGATTAAGTTGCTATTCATTATTCTTGCGCAAGCTTTAACTTGGCTTAAATGAAAGCTACCGACGGTTTGGAATTTAATTTATGACGATTGTCATCATTTGAAGAGGTTTTCTGCTTTATTCTCTATCTTGAAGTAGAGCTCTGAACTTGAATAAGTAAAAACGTACCTATCTTAGATACCCGTTGGAAAGAAATTTTTTTTTTCATATTTGCAGTAGTTATTACAATGGTGTCTATCACTAATTGAGATTTGCAGTTCATCACGCTTGAATATGCACAGCCGGTAATCGGTAAAAATCAGTACGGAAAAAATCCATACAGAAAATGCCCATACAGAAAATATCTTTCAAATGCTGTAGGTTAACTACTAGGGTACACATTTTTCGTGAGAGGAGATATTTTCTGAGTGGGTATTTTCTAGTCGGGTTATTTTCCCTATAAATAGTTTCTGTATGGATATTTTCGGTATGGAATTTTTACCTACAATCCACGCACGGCCATACAATGACAAACGATATTTACGTTTTCTGTTCTGTTTTTTATTGACAACAACGGCCAGTGTCAGTAAGGAGAATTATTTTCTGTAAAGTGACAAAACACGACAAAGTTGTGTTGTTTTTCTTTTGTTATAGGTATTGATTATGCCAATAGATATGCGATCAAACTCAACAAAGGTGTCAAAGTTAAGGGTTTTGTTTGAACAAAGTGTGTGATAAACCATTGGCCTGTCAGCAAACATGAGAGGTCATGTCATCAAAATCCCGTCGCGTGCAGTAAAGTAAAATTGTTTTTCAAGGGGTCACACATTAGGAAACTTGGTTTATTTGCGCCCCGTTCATTGGTATCACATTCGCAATACGATCTCTTCCTTTACTTTAACCCCGATATCTCACACCATCTGAGCTAAAAAAATCTATTCTGTTGCAATTGTTTATTTAGTTGCTTGCTTTTAGCCGGTTTTTAGTAAACTTGTCGGAAGGAATTGCAGCAAATGAGATATGCTCGATTGCATAACAACAGCACTGATTGAAATAGTTTGAAACTTAAAACAGCAGCGGTGGCAGGAGATAATCGGATTTATACTTCAGCATAGAAGCTAAGCCACTTCATTATTTACGGTAGGAAATATAAACCTTCAAAAATCACTGCAGATGTAAGCGTTTTCACATTAAACTAACGTTGTGGACAGTATTTGTTTTTGGGAAATGAATTGTAGTTTTGAGATTTTTCCTATTTTCCAAACAAATGTTGGGAAACCCATGGCCCTATAAGGTCCTATATGTGTGGTTATATGTCTGCAGCTACTCTTTTCGAGTTGTCTTCGTCGCTACCAAAACAAGCGGCTGAGGATGGGCTAACGCTAAGGAGATCAACTAGCCATATTTTTTTATGGATGCTCCAAGTTTTTTTCACAGAACTTAAGGAAAATAAAGTCCATTTTGTTATATTTAGTTTGTCAACAGGCTGGTTTGTTCCGTGGTCTTGTCAGCTGGGCCCATGCTCCCATCAATGATCGAACACTAGATTAATTATAATATTATTGACATTTTACTACTATGAAAGCGCACTTCCTCAGCAAATAATGCGTAAACATAAATTGTTAAGTTCTGTAAGCACTACAATCCTACAGAAGTGGTAGGAATGACTGTACCATTGATAGAAATAGACTGCATTGTCGATTAATTGTTAACTATCTGTATAACGAACAAGCAATTTAGTCTTTCTCACATGTGCAGCAGCTTAACGCATAATAGTTTCTTTTTCATAAAACGATCACTAGATTACACATCGTATTCTAAACGCTTTGTCTTTCGTTTTACGAGATACACTTCACACGCTTCGCCCTGCGATTGGAAAGCGTTTCACAACCGTACAGGTGGGACCAATCTATTGTGACTGTCTATTCCATAGCAAACGGTTTATGTGAATCCATCATCACCATATGTTCTTTCAACGTGAGACAGTATATTTTCTTCATTTTACGATCCTTGATTGAATTGGTACAAAAGAGCGATTTGATGGACAATTACATTTTCCATCAAAGCTTCTTTGAGGTTGCCTCTTGGTGATCAAAGATTGCCAGACAGAGAATTCAAATTGATTCCTTCTTGAAGAGAAAACCAATCAACTCATTGCAGTAACAAGGTGTGAATGTATTTTATGGTGTGAAACGGCACCTCTTCAATTTGTTTGTGATATGTTCATTGTTTTAAGTAATTGGCCCTTTACAAAAGTCCTTTCAAGTATTCAACTGACAAAGTATGTTCGCTTTTAAAAGACTCAAACAAGTCTTTCTATATTTTATTGCTTTTTACAATTTTATCTCTATTTTAAAAGACTTTATGCTTTTGGTTAAGAACACAAACATGTGGAAATACAAAGGCCTTCAATTTTAATCGTTTAAACGTATGTTTCTTACTTATTTGCTCTATATCTGAAGTTGATAAATTAAACTTTTATTAAGCTTTGATAGTTTTAGTTTTGATCTAATTTTGAATGTATTTTTTAAACCGAAATGCTGAAGTTTGTTTGAGGCATGGGGCATTGAGCTTGATAGCCAAACCCAAACAAGCAAACAAAACAGCTGACAAACAGAGCAATTGCCAGATTTGTTCCCATACACCTATAAAACAGCTTTCTTACCACGTTCGTGTCATACTTTATTTTCACTCATACCGAAACTAAAAAGTATAATCATACATATGTTTCTAAACCACCTACTACTCCACTCAAAATGAGATTTGAAATTGTTTTTGTTATCATTTCGTTTTGTTTCTCCTGGAATTGATTTTGCCTTTTAACAACTTTATTGCCAGTCCATCTAACGTCCTTACACGTATAATCGACATCAATTTAAGGAATTTTAACCAGTAGATGCACACAAAGTTGTTTATATCCAGCTGACATGTCTTGGACGCAACTAAATAGGGGAATTAGAACATACTTGCGACAACTGTTTACGATATGTCGTTTGTGATTGACATCTCTGTGCAGGTTGTGGATAGGCATTTTATTGTGGTATTTATTTTAACCTGATTATTCCGCTTATCAGTTCATAAACATTGTAATTTCCCGTTACACTGGTAATCTGTCTACTATTGGTTGACCATCGGGTGGTCCACGATGACTAAATACCAGTTCAAGACCGGTCGTTGTGTTTTTGTCTTTTGAGTTAATGATTTTGATCAAGATTTTGAACGATTCATTTGTATCCGGCTATTAAGCAAAGTTAACGAGTTTGTTTCTTTTAAAAAAAGACTACACAGCTGATTTATGCCACAGTTTTTTTTTTTACGTTAGGTTTATTGTGTTTTCTTGCGCTGCTCATTGGTGTGTGAAGATCTCACAATTACAAATCGAAACGATAACATGAAATATGTGGAGCTGCAGTTGTTTTGCAACACAACCGGCAAGTATTACAGAGTCCACGGTTACAGCTGACCAAAATCATGTTTTTTTGTTTGCTAGATAGCAGTACCACTTCTGTGTACGTGATCGTAGTCTCAGGACAATTCTTTTTTATTTTCCGTCGAAGATCGTGGAAAATGTTTTGTTCCATACCTTGCAGCCTTTGGCTCAGTTAATCAGATGGCTAATTAACAACTTTACGCTAAAAAGGCAAAACACAAATGATTGTTGACACCAGCCAAACAATTAATCAATTACTAACGCTTTAAGGAACTTTTTTTTAGAAACTTCACAACATAGCTTATCACTATCAGATAAAAGTTTATATTCTTATATGCAATCGATTCTGCAGATACGTTTGCGAAGTGTCAGCACTTATGACAAAAGCGATGATTGCAAATGGGTATTCAATACCACGTTCAAATTTTTCGCCACAAGTGTACCAAGCAGTTTTATAACTGCACTTCCGTACAGGTTTGTGCGCTGCAATCATTGGGGATGATGCTTTGTTACTATTATCACCGAGGTATCGTTTTGATTACCATATAAAAACAATAATTCAATTCTTCAATTGGGAAAAAGGTATTAGAGTGAAAAGATTGGTGCTTTCATTTTCGGACGCCATCATCAGCACCAAAGAGAATGCAAATTGAAGCAGTGTTCGTTTCGAGCGATGACGAATGGCTAGTACGTCACAAGGATGGTTAAGTTGGAGTCTCTTGACGTCACTGTTTTCTGTAGTGCCAAGTCATTGACATTATTGTTTGCTTTTCTCGTCGAAATATTATTATTGAAAGATGAAGGAATGGGCCCTTTGTGCAAGCAATGTTTTCTTTTTTTTTCTTTCAATTAAATTTTGTTGCTACCTGTTCAGTAAATAATCTTTTATGATGAAGTTATTTCTTTTTTTTTAACTATTGACCTTACATCCGAAGGATTCTGCTGAAGTATCTTAATTTTCCTTCGGGAATAGCGTGCCAAAGAATGAGCTTTGTATTTCAATGAAAAAATTGCAATCAATTTGCGTTATACTACAGCGAGCACCATTGCAAAGATCTTCATTTTAATCGCTAATGTGGTCTTGGGAAGTTTGACATGAACAAACTTTCTTTTCTGGCGTCTTGCAGTCATGCAGCAAATGCACATCATAATGTCATTACACAAACATATTGTAGTTGGTATTTTCTTTTTGTCTCCGGATATGTTAATGACGAAAACCGAAATCAAACGTTCACAAACGTTTTAACCGTCATTAGGTTTGATCATTCATGATGTTAGTGTTTCAATTTGAAGGTTGGAATGTTTCCTGAAGACAGCAACAGCTGTTACTTACTTTCCAACAAACACAGATGATAGTTTGTTGGTAAAGGAACTAACCTATTAATTACCACTTCTTTCACACCTCAATGTTTTAACTTCGTTCTATTAAAATCAAGAGACCTTCCTGACAGGTTAAGGGGCGTTGGCTTTGATACACGATGGGATTACTTACTTGAACAACTAACAAAAAATCGATTGCTAAAATTTGATTTAGAATCTTTTTTTCCAAATTGTAGCAAATTTTAGCTGATGAAAGTTAGCCTTGATTTTAGCCTTTCAGTGTAATTATCTGTCGGCTGCACAGCCGAGTGGTGAGAGCACTGGTGCCGCACTCGAAAGGGCGCTGGTTCGATACCGCTCAAGAGCGTGTGGCTGTGTCTTTGGCAGGACACTTTGGCAGGCATGCCTACCCGTCCACTGAATCTAAGTCTACAACCACCGGGTGTAAGACCGGATACAACAAAAAATAATCATGTGTGAAAGTCGATTGTGCTTCGTGGAGGTGGGAATTGAGCTCTATCCTGCTTCTTGAATTTTGATTGCAATTTTTCGAGAGCATTTTCCATTATCATTTGTCTACCTTTCAAAGTATAGAGTACGTTGATTGACGGATTAGTATCTTTTCCTACCACAGACAGATAAAACCGAGCAACCACACGGCATTTAACATAATACATTAAAGTGAATATAAACTATAAACTAC
Organism: Aplidium turbinatum; assembly: GCF_918807975.1. NCBI lineage: Eukaryota > Metazoa > Chordata > Ascidiacea > Aplousobranchia > Polyclinidae > Aplidium > Aplidium turbinatum. The sequence continues at coordinate 14,155,678 of NC_137480.1, read as the reverse complement.
GAACGTTTTCGGCCATGCACATGTTAGCCCTTTTCAAGTAACGAAAAATAACTGCTACATTGAAAATAAATAACTGATCTACACAATGAATTGAAAAACGAAATGCATAAGAATGAAACGGCAAAGCAGGGGAGAATGAAGGCACATCACATGGCGGTTTTTGTGTGCGTTATTTTTCGTTACTTGGAAAGGGCTAACATGTGTATGGCCGAAAACGTTCGTAGCTTATAGTTTATATTCACTTTAAATGTATTATTTAAAATGTCGTGTGGTTGCTTGGTTTTATCTGTCAATGGTTGAAGAAAGTCCCCTCTCTACCACAATTGTAGTATCTTTTCTGCAAGCAAACACCATCTTGTTTACATTGAATTAACATCTTTTGTTTTACATAGGTATTTGTCAATATTGGCATATTTCACATGAGTAAAGGTTTCCAACTCCCGTCATCGACCTTTGTAATTCAAAGTGTCATTAAGTTATCTGGGCATGTACAGTATAGCGTTACTTTTATCAAAATATCTTAAGATTTCTATCACAGATGCATCCACAGCATTAAAAACTTCTTAGTGAAATGACTCATTAGATTTGATTCAGGCTCAGCTATGGTTTATCATTCATTTACATTATCGATCACTTGTGTTTTTGCCGATAAGCCGTATTGCCAATGGCTTTAACTTGACACAGTTGTCAAGCGACTGGTAAACGATCCTTTCATAAACTTTACAGTGGTATTTGTTTTCAACAAACAACATTGGCACCTAAATACTATATCGTGAATTATCAAGGGATTTGTACATCCCGACATGCAGGAAGCAAGCCAGTCCCTTTTGAATTGTTCGAGTTGTAAGCCATCCTTTCTTAATTTTACTACTGATTTGTTATAAGCTTTTTTTTTCAATGTCGCTAAAATCTCTGAGGCCATTCGTAGCGTTAAAGCATCCATTTAATTTTGAAGGGGACCGTTTTTTAACGCATACTATGATAAAACACTAAAAGTTTTGTTGTCAAGATAAACAAGTTCATTATTTACCTATTCCTTCATTGATTTGCCTGAAAGCAGAAAAATCCGTTCTCCAGTAATAAATTTGTGTAATTTTATGATAATGTTACCTCGTTTCATATTCTTTTCATTTTCTGTCAAATTAATATCTGCAGTCGATGAAAGCAATTGTTAATTTGCTGTTACAGTCAAAGGAAAGTAGCCATCGCATCGTTTCACTGGCTTTTAAGTTTTGACTCACTACTTACACTGAAAGCTGTAGCGCTGCTTTTGGTGTTGGGACGTCAAAACTAATGCCTTTTAGTTTTATTTCGTTGTCGGAGTGCTCACGTTATTTGAATGACAGATTTGGTATTGACTGTAGTTTGCTCTGCGTTGTTAAAATGAGAATCACAATCATGAAAAAAATAAACCTTCGTGAATCTGACAGCTGTTTGAGTCTGCAAGCAACAGGGTTTTTAATATTTTGCAAATGTACTTTGAACATGGCTTTCCGATTCAAATCTAAATTAAATCGTAGTCTTCGCAAATTAGTAGTTTGATCTCCAGTGAATTAAAGATTTCCATAATAGCAGCTAAATGTATCGTACGTAACTTATTGCTCACATACATTCCAAATTAATGCAATACAACCCTTCTTGAATTTAATCTAAGCTAGTTTGATAATGTTCATGTACGTTGGGATGCATATAGTGTTTTGGTAAATTTCGTCAATGCATTTTGGTTGATAAAGGGAAAGTTAAACCTGTACATGAAAAAGCATCTCTGGAAACCGAGTGCACTCGAATTCAAGCAGACGATTTAACAAGTTTGCCATACTGTTGAAAACCCGTCGCTGGGTGCCATGGTTGGTTTTTACAAAAAGTCTTACTTTTTAAAGGATGAAAAGGGATGAGCAGTTTTATTTTAGAACAAGTACTATATGAATTGTTAAAGCGTTGGCAGGACTAGACCGTTTTGTTTTTGTGGCTTCCACTAATATGTTTCAGATAATCGCTATCAGCAATTTTTTGACGTTGATGCAAAAGATATTTGAAGCTGTCATTTCGGTCGCTGTAGATATGGTGCCGTGTTTACGCTAGCTTGATAACCCGAGGCTTCATTGCTGTCAGAGACAGCAGAGTATTGTAGCAAATTTATCTTATAATGAGAACAAGCAGTTTTGTCTGCTCGAGTAAGAATTTCAGCAAAAATTTGTGATGAATTTGATGAACTGCAGTACAAAATCACTGAGTCATGAGGTCACAACGTAATGCCATTTTGAAACGTTGTTCAACAAAATCCGTACCATATGCAAATTAGTGACGGTAATATGATGATCGCAGATGTGACCTTGAACTGAGTAGTTCAACTACAATCACGTTAATCTATCAATTGTGACAGTTCACTGAATAGAGAATAAAGAATGGGAGTACTCGTATATCGTATCGTTTTGTCTTACACAAATCGGTTCATATTTCATAGATTATAAAAATTTGCAAGATTTTTGTTATGGACGGAATTTGTGAAGCTTTTCCTATGTTTTTAAAAACTTACCTTTGACCTTTGCTTCTGCGTCAGCAACTGCTTCAGTGACCTTGGCTGTGAGCCATTTGACGAACGTACGCGTGTCTGTAACAATTCTGGCGTTGTTTGAGAGCTTACACAACAAATGAAGTGTGCTTTGTTAAACCACTAGTTACTTGCAATCTATTCGCTATTACAATGTAGTCTGAAGACTTGCATACCATGCTTTATTTCACTACTGCAAGCCTAAAAAACGAAATCACTTGAGACTATGTTTGATCCATAATTTTCAGTGCATCTCCGATAGGTTGGTTTGCTCTCGCTTTTGTGAACAAAGAAATGGCATAGTCAAGCGCGCTGGTTTGACTCTGGGGGTGTGCGCTTGAGCGACGCACTTCAAGGCACTGGCCAACAAAAAAAAAACTTTTTGTCGAGGGCCGAAGATATTTTAACGGTTTCTGGGCAATTTTGGGCCACTGAATCCGAAAATAACATCCGTTTCTTTGAATTGGCTCCAGTTTTTGAGATATCGATATTTTCAAATTTTGGTTAGATGACCAAGAGGTTAGGTTTTTTTTATTGGTTTAAAACATGCTTCTCATTTTTCTGAGAAGAATGGTGCAAATTTGATGAAAATCAGATAATTAAGCGGTTCTCGAGTTATAAGTGAAATAACCCTTGGCCACTAGGTGGCTTCATAGATAAGGAGCAATAGAAAAACGGCAATATCTCAAGAACCGCTCAACATATTTGGATAATTTTTAACTCTACCCCCATGTTTTCTGGGGTGGGCTATCTGTTTTTGAACACTAAAACAAGTTTTGGCTACTATCTTTTAAGATAAAAAGAAATTGACCTCTTGTCGTTCCTCATCAATAAAACCATGAATAAAACCAAAACCACGACCTGTGCCTCACTGTATGCAAGTGCCTGTGCCTGAATTTAGTGATTTACTTGACATAGCCATGGAATATGATGGAAGAAAGAGGTAGAAAGCTCTGCAAGTGACAGCGGTGGAAATGTGTTTGAAAGTAGTTCAGCTATTCCAGAGACATTCAAACAAGAGGAGCTGAGTGATCTCATCAGGGATCTCAACCTATCCAAATAAGCAGCAGAAATTATGGCATCTCGACTCAAAGACAAAAACTGTCTTGGAACCAGAGCTTCCATAATATTTTATTTGCGAGAGAAAAGGAATTGCTTCCATATTTTTTTTCCAGCAAGATGAATTTGTTTACTGCAAAGACATCGCAGGGCTTCTGCTGTAAATGAGAGTACCACAATATAGAACTCAAGAGTGGAGCTTGATCATAGACAGTTCAAAAGAAAGTTTAAAGTGTATATTGTTACATAACGGTAACAGATGTCCATCTCTCCCAATTGGCCATCCAACAAAACTAAAAGAAGAGCACAATAACATTAAAACGATATTACAGAAACTGGATTACGACTCTCACCAATCATTAATTTGTGTAGACTTGAAAATGGTAATTTTTTTGCTTGGCCAGCAAAATAAAATATCCATGTTTCATCTGCTTGTGGGATAACCAAGCTCTTAATAATCACTGGATGAAAAAAAGGTGGCCACCTGCAGATTCCATGAGAGTTGTTGAAGGTAACATCATTAATGGGCCTTTAGTTGACTGAGAAAAAAAATCATCATTCCACCATTACACATCACACTTGGTTTGATGAAGCAGTTTATAACAGCCTTGCCTACGACTGGCGACTGCTTTTCAATAATTATATTTGCAGAGCATTTCCTGATTTGACCATCGAAAAGCTGAAAGCAGGTATTTTTGATGGCCCTCAGATCCGCAAACTCATAAAAGATGCACGTTTTGTGCAGTCTATGACAGACAAGGAGTTTGTTGCATGGCATTCGTTTGTTTTAGTCACACAGAAATTCCTTGGAAACAAAAAAGCTGAAAATTACCAAGAATTGGTAGAAGATAATGCTTTCCAAGTTCAAAGATTTAGGTGTGAAGATGAGTTTCAAGGTTCACTATCTCTTCAGCCACTTAGATCGTTTTCCTGCAAACCTTGGTGACCTAAGTAAAGAGCACGGAGAAAGGTTCCACCAGGACATTAGGGTCATAGAAGAACGGTACCAGGACAGATGGGATGCCTACATGATGGCTGACTACTGTTGGAGTCTCCAACGTGAATGTTTGGCCACATCACATTCAGAAAGTCTTACAAAAGAAAATTTGTAAACATCGACTAATTTTTCGCATCATATGAATGATTAATGTGCTTTAACAATTTACGAAGTGTAGGCTACTTCGGTTGATACTAAAAGTAGTGTTTCTGCTTTGATGCCACCTGTTTTTGCAAACAGAAAATCTGTTACTTATTGCTAAAATTGTTTAATTTTTGCTTGATTTTCACATAAAACATGGTTTGCCTTTGGAAGGCTCTCTGCAATAGCAATGGTCATATTTCACAGAATCGCATCAAAAATGTAAAAATAAGGTATGGACATGCTTGTAAAAGACAGACAAGGTCTCATCAAAGTTATAGCATAAAAACAATACTAATGCCACAATTTGCATATTTTTAGCACTTTTTTGGAGTACAACCATGGAATATCTCAAAAATTAGAGCCAATTCGTAAAAACCAAGGTTATTTTTCGAATTCAGCGGCATCAAAATACTCCAAAACCGTTAAAACTTTCTTGGCACCAAAATGTGTGTTGACCAGTGATAATTCACCATTCAGCGGCATCTAGTTGATGGAATAATTCCCATCCAACAAAGCTTTAACAACCGGAAACTTCACACTGTCAATCTGAATGACCGGGCCTGCGTCAATTTTAAAGCCTCTGCAAGTAAGCGATACTGCCAGGATTGAGCTTTTGCTGAATCAGATTGAGCTACAGTTTTTGAGACTCAGTGTACCCCTGCAACATCAAAATGCAATTCTTGAATCTTTTTCTTCTGGAAATAGGAAGGCTATCCTCATGAATAAAAATCAATTATGTGAATAATAACTATGTCATCCACAATGCTTTCGGAACACGTAGAGGAAAACAAATTGCCATTGACAAGTGAAAGCTCATAAAAATGCTGGTCAACTGAAATAGAATTGTTGTACAATCGAAACCTTTGAAGTGAACTACGCCAATGTGCAATTGAAGCTCATTAAAACTGAATTAAAGCAGAACTAGACACGTCAGTGCGTCGCAGAATAAATTATCGTTTCGGGTAATGCAAATTTGAAATGGAACCGGACATCATCATCAATCATTGTTGGATTCAACGCCAGATCAATCTTATTGACCTTGATCTTGTGTGGTCGTTACATTACCTTATTGTCTTACCTGCTTATCTTTCCGAGTCATCTGTCATTTCTGCACACTCATAGCGCACGTTGGTGGCCGGTTTTATGCCGGGATTTTAATACTACAAAGGCTGCGCGCTGATGTGGCATTTATTGGCGTTTTAAAACTACAATTTGCTTAATTGTATTTACGAGTTACGACAATTAGGCTACGAGGTGACTGTGTTTGAAAAATAACTTATGCATGACTTCATGATTGGCAAACCTGCCAGCTGCCAATCAAGACACTGTCATAACGAACAACTCAAGAACAGTGAGTGCAACGTTTAGGGCTATAAAATTTCTGTTGGGGATAAACACACCTAAAGCTTCCTGTCAATGAACGAGAGATATTTGATAGTCAGCGAAGCTTTTGGCTGCTCAGTGCTCACGTAACATTCTAGAATTTGACATTAAATTTTAGTGCATTTTCGAATGACGAATTTGGCGGTACTGACAGTGTTTCCAAGCGCCAAAAAATCAGTCGCGTGTGGATTGTATTGTTAGTCTTTCTCAAAGGAGCCGATAACCACCGGGCGACTTTGTACCCGCTTGCGTTGTGTTTGCACCCTGATCGTATGCAAATACTAAGTTCTCCTGGTACACAAATTGGGTTGTGTAGAATTGTACCAAAATTACGTGCTACAACCTTTGTTGCCTTATTTTTTTCATGTTAAAATCTGTTACTTTTTGTTGGCCAGACAGTGGAAATAGAGTTTACCTTGTATCGACCCGTAATGCAAAAATCGCTGCCAATCCCTGGTCGGTAACAAATGTCAAGTGCCAAAGTGTGACTCACAAAAGGAATATAAAAGGAAAAGATCGTCTTCATTAATACTTTATTTCAAAATATTTTTGTCGTCTTCGGTTTTTGAACTCTTTTGAGTCGGCGATTAAATTACTAAGCCTACCTTGAGCTTTTACAGTCCAAGTCTACAAGTGTATTGTATTCCATTATAAAATATTTATACCTTTTATTTTTCTTCTTTTTTTACACAATGTAAAAGATTAATGGAACAATATTTATACATCAATATTTAAAATTTCAGGATTCAAAATTATATTTAATTTTGAATCACAAGATCTGACAATTTAGCTAAAAAGTTCTACACGTGTGGTATCTCTCAAAAACCTCGAACCATCTCGCACTAAATTCACGCTCTATCAAAACAGAAAAATACAGTTTGAAGGCTCAATCTGAGATATTGTGGAAAAAATACAAGAGTAATAATAATGATTTTACTGTATGTTCCGAACTAGTCTGAAGTTTCAAATCCTTGCGGAATGCGGTTTTATAGAATTATCAGGGCACCATGTTAGTCAAGCTGTTGCTGGCCGATGTTTACAGACAATCAAATAACAATAAGCGCTATTTCCGCAGCCTATTGTCAGTTGCTTCTCGGGGGAGAGGTGTCACCACGCCCAAGACACTTTAGTTGTTGCTGAGCGTCAATGCTGTGATACATAGCGGATAAGGTGTCTGTCTACTTGCTTGAAAAACCGCATGACGTTTTGAAGTGGTGATGCACTATGGGATCATGTGTCTCCAATGGGAATTGTTTCATTCAAATTTGGACAAACATTTTATTATTTTATGACAAACTATTGACCTGTGCCGGGCGTCATGTCGACATGGCGCGGCGTCGACTTAAAATTTGGGCCAAGTTTATTCTTATAATGCTCAACCCTGTTGTGTTGTACTTTGCCTGTCTGTGGTCACAAAAAAGAGAACTCCCTCCGAAACTATAAATTACAACTCTACTAAATCCACGCCAAGTGAACATGCCTGAGCTTTCTATTTTCGACAGAACCAGATTTAATGACGAAAACGTCAATGAAGCATCTAACATCGCTAATTCAAGCTGTTTGGTTGAACTGAATGTTTATCAACCTGGAACCGACCATTATCTCAATGCGATACAAATACCTTCACCCTAGGTTCATATGTCACAATGCGCAAGTTCAAGGACTTGTTTGTTTCATAACACTTGTCATTTAACCACCATTAAACACCCTTTGCTTTGTGAACATGCATCCTATGCGGCTTATTGTGGTAATGGATGTCGAATAGCCGCTGGATTGTAGGGTCAACACATAGCAGCAGCATACACTAATTGGTTAACAAAAGTGTATTATAAACGAGTCACGTCTAAGCGTACCCCACAACATCTTGGATAGGCAATATGCATATTGCGAAAGTATGCTGAGGGTATTTTTAGACCGGGCTTAATAAAAAAAATGTTTTGAGATGTTATTGCTGGAATTACACATGTAGTTTAACATACGATAGTGTGAGGATTTCTTTCGTCTAAATTTGCAATTACGGCCGTTGTTTTTCTTTTTCAAATGAGGAATGTTGAAGCAAGACAAAAGATGTAATTAATACGCGTTGAGTTTCTTTGCTGTCCAACATTCATGTGGCTCTGTAATATCATAAAACCAATATGGACATGAGAAATAAAGTTTAAACAGCTTTTGACACAGACGATCAGCATCATGAAAAACATTAGATGTTACAATAATTGTTAGCTGGATTACCTTTGCATTTTTTGGGATTTTAATTGCAAACAGCTACGAAAAAGAAAAATTTCTGCTTGGTGTTACAACCATGGACACCTTAAATAGAAGGACTCGTAACTCGCAATCTCGGGTTTTTAAACTTGGGTTCCAAAATCTTAAGACTAGTATGCGTAATTTGCGCAAATTGCGCATACATAGGCCTAACTATGACTTACTGTAGGCTACTATGGCTAACTGTTGCTAAATCTATTGAAAATATCCACAACAATTGCAGTTAACGATCAAGCAATGTTTGCCAATGAATTGCAGCACAAATAAATGGTTTGTGATGAAACAGTTGAATTAAGAAGTTGGTCAGCAGCGTAACGAAGTTTGAAACCGTCGAAAGCATGACAAAGAAATGTGAATTGCAACTAATTGCAACGCTTTTCACAAATTGCAACTGAGCACAATAAAAAACTCCCTTTCATGAAAGAGGCGAAAATGCATGTTAATAATAATGTTATGGTTTTTATTTATTGTTGCTCTACAACAGCTAAGGTCTTTTAGCGACAGGGCTCATGTTTAATTTTATATCAGGTTTTACGATGTTATCACATTATTACCCGATTTATTCTCACTGCGTTACGCAAGAAAGAACACAATCGGTACCGTTTTTAAAGTCTTCGCTTTGACCCGACCTGGAATCGATCTCAGATCTACCAGCACCAGAGCCGAAGACGAAACCACCAGGCCACTGAGCTGGTGAAAATGCATGTTGCACGCTGGCGTGATATTGAAGCACTCTACATGAAGATCGTAAAACAGCATCCGTTTAACAAAGGTCACATACACAGCTGTGTAGTAGGGTGGAGTGAAAAAAACTTTTTATAAAATTTTTATTAGCTTGGGGTTGGAAAACTTGCCAATTACTACTAAAACTAATTGTGCAAATTTAGAATGTAATCTGACGAGAGCTTGATCTGCCACCAGCCACTTGAAAATTTACCGTTGGGCCATTCCGTGTCAATTCACACAGTCAAGAAATTCAACCTATTCAATTTTTCTTAAATTTTACACACCTTTTCACTGTCTTATATGATGAACACCTGCAAAATTTGAGTGAAATTTATTAAGAAACACGAGAGTTATAAAGCATTTAGTTTGGGGGGATCTGCCAAGGGGGCACAATTTTTTTACTTTTGGCCATGTTTGAGGTCCTATTACTGCTTAAGTAACTTAGGTAAGAACCTAATTTTTTTACAGGTGATAGTACTTCTGCCAAATATTGAAAAAATAACATCGTTCGTATTGTCACTTTAAAAGATCAAAGGTCATAGACATCCAAATGTAGCCGTTTCCAGCTCTCGGTTAAAATTTTCCAAAATTTTAAAATCTTGCTAAGACCCTATTTTTGATTGGTTTTGGCTGAAATTTAGTAGAAATGTTGTTTACAGGATTCTCTATGACATTTCAGTGTAAATTTTTACTGGGGTCATGGGTAACCGGGATATTAAAAGGACCTCTTTTTTGCTTTTTGTCATTTCGACCCATGTTTCACATTAAATACCTCCCAACCCCTTTAATATTTTGTACTGAAATTTTCTCAGTTCATAGAAAATCCTGTAAACAACATTTCTACTAAATGTCAGCCAAAACCAATCAAAAATAGGGTCTTGGCAAGGTTAAGTTTGAAAAATTTTAACCGAGAGCTGGAAACGGCTACATTTAGATGTCTTTGACCTTTGACCTTTTAGAGTAACAATGTGAACGATGTTATTTTTTCAATATTTGGCAGAAGTACTATCACCTGTAAAAAAACTAGGTTCTTACCTAATTTACTTAAGCAGTAATAGGACCTCAAACATGGCCAAAAGTAAAAAAATTGTGCCCCCTCGGCAGACCCCCCAAACTAAATGCTTTATAACTTTCGTGTTTCTCAATAAATTTCACTCAAATTTTGCAGGTGTTCATCATATAAGATAGTGAAAAGGTGTGTAAAATTTAATTTAATTCTTGTTCCATTGACTTAAGTAAAAAAACACCCATTTTTGCCAAAATTGTAATATTTTTGCGACTAATGTAATAAGCTTCAAAAGACCTTTCATTGATATTTTAGAACAAAAAAGTGTGAAAAATGGAATCCTTGCCCCCCAAAACCCTGTAAAAGACATCAAAAGCAAAGTTTTATGAATAATTTATACCACATTTTAGATGGACCCAAGTTTGGATTTGGGACCCAAGTTCCAAATACCGAGCATAGCAGATACTAGTCCTTCTATTTAAGGTGTCTATGGTTAAAACAGTAACAAAAGACGTACAATGTACTGCGTAGTGCGTATATTTCAAAACCATTATATGGAATAAATTGATGCTTTCTTCTTCCACATTATAACCATAATAAATATTGATTGCAGTTAATAAGCAATTTGTTCTTATTTTTTAATTTTATTCTTTAAAAGTCTAACCTGCAGAGTAGGATTTCTCAAGCTGTGTCATGACTTTATTTAGCAAAGTTAAAATTTTGAAGGAGTGGAATTGCCCAGATAGCGTCCTGTAACAACGTCCCTGCCTTGCTGAGGTTGATTTTTTTTATTTGCAGCTCTGATTGCTGAAGTTAATAGGTTAGTATGCCACATGATGATGTGTGTTACGATCATATCCAATCACCCACTAGAAACATGGTTATGTTGCATTGCTCCCTAAGACCTGGGTTACAGGCATTGCAATGTGATGATAGTTTGTATATTGTATCCACTTTAGCTTCACGAAACACAGGTACAACCAAACTTTTCTTTTCAGTACCTCTAATCACCCACTGGAAACATGGTTATGTTGCATTGCTCCCTAAGACCTGGGTTACAGGCATTGCAATGTGATGATAGTTTGTATATTGTATCCACTTTAGCTTCACGAAACACAGGTACAACCAAACTTTTCTTTTCGGTACCTCTAGCATCTGCACAATGACGCTACGATGTCTTATGCTACTTCTAATCTTGTAGTTATGCGACGTTGTTGACCATCACAAAAACATCACAGTGATCAATTCGTTCGAATAAATTGACCCCAAATAACTTTATTGCGTAAGTAATAGCAAAACTATTTTGCTCAGACGGAAATTTCAGCTTTACGTGGAGTTTTTGTTTGATTTGGTTTTCATCGTTGTGAGTTTTATCAACAAATTACTGTAGGAGCCGGTTGTACCACAGGTCTGGCGCGTTGCCCCACAGTGTTTATTATTTATTGATAAGGCTGTGACTGGACATTGTGTTCGCAAGGCACAAGTCTGTTGTTTTTGAACAGGAAAGAGACGGTGCTTCCGAAGCGTTTCACTGTCTGACGTCCCGACTGCCACCACATGTCAGGAGAGATAGAATGGCCATTTATAGAACGGTAGTGGTCGATTCAACCGATCCTGTATCAACAAATAAGATTGGTGCATCTCTCGCAAAGTTATGTTTTCATATTATAATGTTAAACCAATGAAAAAACTGGTACTGCTAATTTGCATTCATCAAATGCTGGCATTTGCACAACAATCTAACCTCTTAGTGTAATTTATTAAGTTAAGAATCGATTTCGCTATAGTAATAGCATCTTCAGCTAGCACATGTAAAAAAAGAAGAAAATTTCGACTCGAAAACATCGACTTTTGATAACTTAGTGGACCTTTGCATAAGTATCGGCTTGGAACTAATCAGGCTATTCGCGTGCTACATCAAGATTCAAGACAAAATTACATGCAAAGGCACAGTCTATTTAATTTTATTAGGTTTCCTATTTCTCCAATTTGTTAGCAATCATTGTTATTAGAAAAACAAAAAAGTTTGTCTAGCAGCAACGTAGTGTGTTGTATTTTTTTTAAATAGAAGTTTGATTAGTTATTACATGAACAGTTTCTTATTTACTAGTTTAACATCAATCTATTCTAAAAGAAGCATTATATCAGCATTGTAAATAACAGTCACAGATAAGTCATACCTACGTTTCGATGTGTGTGAAAAGACGTTGAAACCATGTAAAATTTAACACACTTTTGACTAGGTTAGCGCAGCCTTTTTTTGTGAAAATATTCGGCAATTCTAAAGTTTATTTCAAGCGTACTTGATGGATATTTAATTAACTTCAATAATTTTTATGTTTCTTGAAAAACGACAAGCACTGACACACTGCTGTCATTCATGAGAAGGGTTTCGAGAAAGTATTTTTCTATCGATATAACATAATTTCACATCATAATACTGTGAAAATATCGATGCTAAAAGCTCAAAGATACGTTTATGTTTCTGTTGCTTTGGTAACGCTATTATATTTACTTATGCGAACATAGTTTTTGAAGAAACACAATGGTTTGTGATTGACCTTTCATTACTTCCATGTCCTTGAACTTTGCTGAAGTAGCACGAAGGGTCTAGAATTGGACATTCATGTCAAAGCTGCATCCGTTTGCTTGTAGCCATAGTTATTGCGAGCCCTTGAGTTTTGAGTGTTGTGCCCATGCTCCATTTAAGCTTTTTTATTTGTTTATTTCAGGAGAAGAAGGGAAAAGTGGAAGACGTGGAAGAAGAGGTATGTCTACTTGTCTAGTTTGCTTTATTGCGTCATACTCCATTTGTAGTGTTTAGTTTAATCCCTGGTGGGAAAAAGTTGGTTTTAAAATTCTCTTAAAAATGTGACGCTTTTTATTTGTTTAGCTTTTAATGCTGAGATCCAAAACTTGAAAAAAAGCTTCTCACAATATTAGGATTGAAAATTCATTTTTTATGCGACAACGTTTTATCGATGAGTGATACATCTACTCTGTGAAGTTTTGTCTATAGGTGATCCTGAACCCTTAGTTTTGTAAACAGATTTTCGATTCGTTTGGCAAACATGGGTGGTTTTAGTCATAAATGTCAAGAGACACTGCACTGAGAAAAAGTGACCGGTTAATAAAAGTATTGTCAGGTGTGTTTCTCTAAAATATTTTACTTTTAAATTGCAGGGAGACCGGTGAGTCTACAACTTGTCTTCTTCAAATTGTCTTTATATGTGTTGTTCGACCACAAACACTCAGCCCCAACATTGGTTGCTGAAAAAAGGAACCGTTGTTTTCCGCTGAGCAGTGGGCAGTGTATAAACTGTATATGTAAAATCGTTAAACCGTTTCACTCCAGGCATGACGACTGGAAGCTGAATATATGTTTATTGTTGTCAATGCGATGTCGTGTATCTTTTGCATCAAGTCCTGTAGATCAGGTTTGAACCCAATTACAAGACCATCGTTTTCTGTCTTTCAAAAATGTCACAACATATCAACAAATATTATATTGAATAAATATAATATTACTGTCACTTTTCGATGTTTTGCTAGTCAACAAAAGTTGCTTGTTTTTGGCATCGTTTTCTCTGTTCACGTTACGTCAAACAACGATTTAAAAAGGGCTGCTTTTGTTGGCTAGATTGCCAGTCTGTATCTTCAAATCACTGCAATAGTGTTACTGACATGTAAAACATCTTGCAACTCTCTATTTTTCAAGACAGTTTGTAACTGGAATTTGCCGTATTTAAGTGCAGCTTGGGAGTAGTCTTGTTTTTGCTGGAAAATTTATAATTGGTAATTAAGCTTTTACTGATATACTTGACAATACTATGGAACTCCATGGTCCTTTAAAACGCAATGATTAAACACTAACTTTCTTTTTGTTTTATGTTGTTGTGTCCATTTTGCCGGATTTCAGGGAAGACCTGGCAAAAACGGATTTCCGGTACACAAAATGCATGCTGCTACTTTATCGCTTCTACAAATTGTTTTCATCCTACTGACAATCATGTCATCTTTCTAGCCACCAAATCAATCATTTTTACATTGGTTCAACGTCTATAGACCTCGCTTGCAATCTAAAAAAGACTGATTTACTGGCTTGGTTTTTGCCTGCGTGTCTGAAACAACCTACACTTATTTCACATGAAATCTACTAGATGGATTTCAAAACTTGACTGCATGAGCTCGTTTGACAAGCATGTGCATGCTGAAAGCCGTACATTCCATGCACGTTTCATGTTTATTGCAATGCATCATGAGAAGAAAGCTTGAGCTAGGCTTAACGACATTCATCCATCTCCGCAAAATATAATTAATAAGCATCTTTTCCATGGCGATAATCTAATTGCCCTGCCTTTTAAACACACATTAAAGCCATTGCTTTGTAGTGGAGCGTTCATTAGTCAGCAATGATGTCATCAATCAGCTGGCTCATGACAAGCAAAAGAATTTGCAGCTCGCGCAGAAGTTTCTGAGCTCTCAGAACTGCTTACTATATGGCCGGTGCATATTTTGATTTTCAGCTTATTAGAAAATGAGGATTTCTACTGACATATAAATATATCTTGGCAAAACGCATTGGTGTGTCAACTCAATAGAACATACAGTTAGTTCCTTTTGCAATGTTTTTTTTTTTTATCCTCGTTTACGTTAAGAGGTATAACACCCACCTTTGTCTTGACATTAGTCCACTTTTTCTGTTTGTAATTGTTCATTGAAACACTGAAGCTTTCATTTGAGTTGACATTCTAAGTGCTTTTTGCCAAGTGCATGATTTTTGCGCAAATAACTTGATCAACGCAGCAAAGCATGTTTATGATAACTTACGATTAAATTCAAAACGTATTAAAGATGGTAATATAAGTGGACCTGATCCCATTACCTGTATGTGTACGAAATGGGTCCTTTCCGTCAATAGAAGTACAGCCAAACCTTAAAATATTTTTTCGCTCACTTCCTGGTCCCCTCAAGCCAACGAGACCGCAAAAGTACAACCAGCGACACCTAGTGATGGTGAGTAAAGGCTGATGTGAAAACTGCCTAATTCCTCATATCATGGCTTATCATCCAATCTCATTGTAGAAAACTGAAGATAAAAATTTATGTATAAATTTTAGCCTAACAAACAAGGTTTTCAAGTTGCAAACCAGAGGCAAGAAAATGACAAACAGTTTGATTTAATTGATGAAACTTCTTCTATTTGCATCACTCAATGATATCTAATCAGTTGACTTGGTTTTAATCAACATATTTCAACACAGTGATTGTAAAATGCTCTTTTTTTACTACTTTTACACCTTATTGCCGCACTTCCAATCTGGCGTGTTTCAGTCCAATAAAGTAATTATATGCGTGCCAAAATTTTATTGAAAATAAAATTTTTGTGTACACTGCGGTGTAAGAATGTTAGAGCATTTATGTGTAAGGCCTTGATTAGGAAAGCATGTATTTGTGATAGGCACAATGTTGTATACTGGTTTGGGTGCATGCCTGTAGCACTGTTGTGAAACATGTAATTGTTTTTAAAATATGTTTTTAAACATTGAGATTAATTTTTACTTCGTAGTAATCACAGTAGGCTACTCTTTGATACTATGATAAATTGATATTAACTTTCCATCTTTTTTGCACAGGGACCGATTGGACTGCCTGGCCAATCAGGCCTCAAGGTATTTAAATCATAAATGCATAAGTCATGGTAGACCTTATTGTTTTTACCTACCCGAATAGAAACTTTCTACATAAAAGATATGGCTCAAATGTGCCAGTTCTTCGAAGCAGGTTGATTTTAATGCTCGAGTTGAAACAACGCATATATTTCATATTTTAATATGTGGAAAATGTCAGCTTTCTTGTAATATGTTAAGTTGGGTTGATTTTTTCACCACACTAAATGGTCGGTATATGCTGTTTATGACAGTGTAACAAAACGAAACCATTTAGAAATATTGAGCTAATTCAAAGTAAATCATGGCTTAGCTCACCTTTTCTGTTGATGAAATGTTATGGTTTTGTTCATCCCATATCTGACTGGGTGTTTACGCTTGTACTAGCTGCAATAAGCTGTATGCTAAAACACCAATAAATGGAGATATGTATATACATGTAATGTCTACACATGGGTAACCAAATATACATGTAGTAAGGCGCACATCTGTGGCCAGAATGGTAACAAAATCTAAAGTTTTTCTCAGTTAGTTATACTTTTTACCATTGATTTAGGCTTCTACCGTATTTATTATGCGTCTTATTGTTTTTCGTTTATTTTGCATTCAGGGTGCCACGGGTCTACGCGGATTTCCTGGTTATCCGGTTTGTGACGTTGTCAGACGACAAGCAACATTCGCTGCGATTTGTTTATCAATTGTTGTTTTTGCTGTCGACCCCTTTGTCTTCACTGATATTACCATCTTTAATGCTCTTGTTTAACGTTTTTTTGACGTAATAAGATTTTTTTAAATTTAACATTCGAGTATTTTCAGGGTCCAATGGGATTGACTGGACGACCGGTAAGTAGACCAGCATCGCTTTCAAATCAATCAAAATGTTTTGGCTAGTCTTTAAAAGCAAACGCATCAAGTGAAAAGAAACTTACATTTCTTGTACCAAACAATACTTCATCATTAGTTTTTTTTTCAGTATATTTGTTGATAAATTGAAAAGTTACATAAAAAGCGTTACAAGCGGAGATATAGGCTACGTTTTTGAGTATTTTATATGCACTTTTGTTCCAAAATAAGGCGCAATAGGTCTACCAAATTTAAGCAAACTGGTCTGAAAATAATACCTTTCAAAGAATCAAAACTAAACATAAATTTGAAGTCTTAGTCTGCTTCAAATGTTTGCTTGGTTATTTACAGGGTGCTGATGGAAAAGATGGAATCCCGGTAAGTTGTGCCTCATGTAAGAAATCTATAATGCCATATCGGTGGTCACAGTTCGGTTCACACATGAAGATTTACGGTATCCTTGTAACTTGAACCTAAGCTTTTGTCTTTTATAATATTTTCTCATTAATGGATTTTAAGGACAGCGCTGATCTAAATTACTACCAGCCTAAGGTTTAAAAGGTTTTATTTTGTCAGGGTTTACTCGGAGAGAAAGGCGACAGGGTAAGTTTTTTAGTTTTTGTTTGCTACCAACTACGAGCTAGATGCGCGGTTGTTACATGTAGGCTACTGTGTATGAGAGTTGCATAATTAACTAAGCATCACCATAATAAAGTTCTGAATGCCAGACACAAAGCTACAGTAAGTAGAACAACTTCAAGTAAATGAAATCACTGAGCTATCAAAGCAGTCTGTGGAAGATAACTTTGACAAAGTGCAAACATGTAAGGTTGCTTGGACAGTGGTGATTTCACTTACTCGAAAAATACCAATAGCAGGCGTATTTTTAATCTACAGGTCGTTGCAGCGGATTACTTTTATTAATCAATCGGAAGGCAAGATTTAAAAAGCTGATTGCAGTCATGCGACGAATGCACGTTAGAAAGCAAAGTAAATGAACGTTTCGCCGTCGCCAGCTTGGGCTAGAGGGTTAGGGCTAGGGAATAGTCATTTTGATGGCGTGGGTTCGATCCCCATCCTTGCCATTACTCTTTTTTCTTCTGTAATTACGAAACATAGTTCAAGCAAGAATCAACTCTCTGACTGAGTGCTAGAAGGTTCACAATGCTGCAGTCAGCTGGTTCGTAGAGAAAATTATCCTATGTTGAAGTGTCTGCCGGTCAAAATACCCCACCTGCTGCAGCGACCTACAGATCACAAATACGCCAACGGTGGAAGTCCATATCAGCAACTTCCCAAGTAATATCTCTTTTGGTTTAAGAAAAATAATGTATTTTACTGGAATTACGTACTTAATGTTTCATAAATAAAAACAATTAACATATGTATTGTTTTTTGTTGTTCGTTTTTTTGTTTATATTTTTAAATGTGACAACAACTATAGAATTATTTTGGAATGTATTTCTTCATCTGAAATAAATCAATGCCTTTATCGGTCATTTGAACGTAATCTACATGTGGGTGTGTTACTTTTCACATTTCCGTAATATACAGTAAAAGTAACTATTTCTTTTCTTGGTTTATGTGTCAAGATTCACGCTTCCGCCAGCGTGCAAACTATTAGGATTAATCGTCGAAGGAGGCTTTCTCGATCTGAGAATAGATGACTTTTCTGTATTATCTTATTGTTTGTGTTGCATGTGTGATACTTTGTAGTGGTACAAAGATACATGCATCGTTTTTATTTCTATTGGGTTCGTGGTCAATATACGTAGCTTGAAGTTACATTTTCTGAGATCACCAGGATTTTCACTTGACAGTCATAGTTTTTTTTTTTTTTGAAAGATCTCGTGCAGAAACTAACAAATCGCTCTGTAATTCATTAGCTCTTTTTGGTTTGTTTGCTACCAATTTTAAAGTCTTGCAAAAGTTTTAGCTCTCTTTTCAGAAGTTTTTTGTTGTCTGTCAAGTATTGTAAATAGGTACAAGCTTTCACATGCAACATTTGCTTCTCCAGGGCTTTCCAGGATTTCCTGGGCTCAAAGGTAGCAGAGGAGAGCCCGGATCTGGATTTTCACAAGCACAGGTAGGTCATGCAAATGCTTTCTGTTCAAGACGTTTTGGAACAACTGTCTCTTCAACTTCAACAACTTATGAATGTTGAAAAAGACATTGTTATCTGTGAAGTTATCTTATTGCATGGTAGTGTACAAGTACTTGTAGCGCACGATAGCATTAAAGATGTTATTTATTAGGTTTCCTACAAAACAGAGCTATCATGTTTTATTGCAATGTTGTGCCAACGAAAAAGCCACAATAATTTCTAGCAGATAAGCTTATTTCGTCATAATCAACAAAACCATGCAATATTTAGCATACTGATAATAAGTTTAACTAATGAAAATAATGTGCTTTCCAAAATGTCTTCGATATATGAACGTTAAAAAGGAGTGATAGATTTAAGGTTTTCAGCTTTGGCTGGTAAGGGATGACTGATTTATTCTAAACAATAAACATTCTCTTTGACCTTCAAAGCGTTCGGTAGCCTACATACGACTTTCTACCAACAATGATTACAAGACCTGCAGAAAACTTCCTTTTTGAAAGCGGCGAGATTGTTTTGAAAGTGAAACCATTTGACTAAAATTTATTTGTCAAAAATTTGGGTCGTGTCAATAGGATGCTTCTTCTGTCACTGCTGAAAGCAAAGATAGCAAAGGCGGCTCTGATTCCGGATTTTCAACATCTAAGGTTCAATTGACAGCGTGTTGTTGTTAGTGGTTTGCCGTGGTATTTTTTTTAATGTTTCGACCAATGTCTGGCTTGAAAATCCACAATTTTTGTTGCTTCAACCTCTGCGATGGTTAATCAATGAAAACAAGGATGGATTTTTAAGCTAGGGTGTTGTGTGATTTTTTGAACTTGCAGTAACTCTGTTGTCTCTGCCAAGTCCGTTTCGAATCGAAACAGACTATTTTGATCGCTTTTGTTGAGCTTTTTTGTTTCATTATTGCTGCAGCTTTCGAAGATGTGATTTGCTTCAACATAGATTGTAGATTTTCTAATATTACATTCAAAAAGATAGTAATTTTCAAATATCTGTGTCTCGCTAAGCATATGGTGAATTCACAATGCTTTGAAGCAAGATTGAATTGTTTTGTGTTTCAACTTCTACTTCCAAGTGTTCCAAGCGTTTTTGCCTTCGCTGCTTTATTTTTCTAGTTCAGATGTATTTGTGTTGACTTGGGGCCTGTAATCACATCTTTTTAGTTGAAAATACCAACTTTCTACTTTACAAAGAAATTGTAGCAACTTTTCATTGGAACTGAGTTAATACCCTTGCGTGCAAAGCAAACAAGCGATCGGGGAGGTACACTAGCACAGAGATGCAGATAAATAGCTGTCAACCTGCATCCTCATTGTTGGAGAAACTGACTTCGACCTAGTCCAAGTAGGACTCCACAAGCCCTTTCTTGTTCGTACTTAGTAACCCAGCAGCTCTAGCACCAAAGGGTCCCCGCTGTCTGCTAATGATCTCGTGTTGATTGCGGAAACAAGCAGCAAACTGCAGAAGCAACCGGAAAAGCGAAATTGCTTGCAAAGTAGTGAACTGAAAATTAGTAGGAAGAAGACGGTGCGTATGGAACCGAGTGACATCATTAAACTACAGTGCAAGAAGCCACCAGCTCAGTGGCTGAGGGGTTTCTCCTTTGGCTCTAGGTCTGAAATCGATTCCAGATTGGGTCACACTGAAGACTAAACAGTACCGATTGTGATCTTTCTTACCACTTAAGAAGGAAAACAACTTTTGGTATTTGGAGACTGCTTTCAACCTGTCAAACGACCTCAAACCAGAAGCTATTGCAAGATTTAAAAAAGCCCTGATTAACTGAAGAAAATCTACTGGGATACATCGTAGCAAGTGTATTTAACCAAACTGAAATGCTTGGAATACAAGGAAAGTGTACAATGTAAAAACATGGGCCACAAATCAGCGAACAATTTGACAAGATGAAGTTAGCAAGGTTTAGATGTTGCGAAAAACCGCTGGTCACGAAGCTAACTGAAATTATGAAGAAACACAGTTAAAGTTTCCTTTAAATTGTAACACTCCACGAAAGTAGGTATTGTCCGGAGCAGGTAGCGATGGTTTCAACGTTTTTTAAGAGAAGAAGATGACCACCTGGTAAAACGAACAAGGCGATGTGCACAGCCTAAGACAAGATGACGCGAATGTGTCGGCATCGATTTGATAATTTTTGACTTGACTGGACCAAGTTTACAATCGTTGAAAGTCGAAACTTGCTGCTGATTGAAAAAGAATGATAAATTCCTTACCACAGAAGAAGTGCGTTTTGCTTTATCAACTTCGCTTCAACCAAACTTTTATGTGTTTTTTGTCAAATGAACAGGAATCGATGATGTTAGCTTTTAAAAAACACCATATTGAGTTACCAAACTGAGGTTTTCTGCTTTACATTCAAACCTGAAGGCGACACAGATTAGTCAAATCAAGATGCAAGGCTTAGATTTTACAATATTCGGTCCGGCCCGTGGGTCGTATGTTGCCCGCCCCTGCAATATTGCAACTTAACTTGTTTTATTTTGTTTTTACCTCAGTATGACTTGCATCATTGGTATAAAATTTTAATTTTTGAAGTACGAATAATACGACCATCGTTCTGCCGTTGAGCGCTTGAGTTTATGGAACTTTTTGTAACTGTCCTTTAGCTACTTATTATTTCAGCTATTTTTATGAATGACTTTCTATTTTTGACTGCGTGAATGTCATATTATTGAGATTATGTTTTCCGTCAGAAAAATAAGAAAACAAAGCCACTGTTGGCGTTTCCGCTGGGAATTCATCAAATATCTTGCACGCGAAAGTATTTTCTTCTAGAGTTTTTTGGTCACAACGCAAGGTCGTTTGCGTCGAATAACGTCGTATCAATGCAGCTGGAAATCTGCGTTCATCAGACATGATTATGATCTACAGTAAATTATCTGTCACTTATTCCTCTGATAGATGCTTCCGACGTAACCGCCAATCTGTGACGTAGATCTCTTTATCGATGATGTCATAAGCTTATTATGTGACAGTGATCGCCATATCGCCAACCAACTCATACTGGTTTGTTTTTGAACTTTGATGCATTATGCCCATTGAAATGGAAGTCTGGTTTGATCTTGTGCCTATTAGCTCGGGCTAAAATGATTTGCTGCAATGATGCTCTTTTTAATATTGAAATAGAGAAATTGAAACAAATGTTTTATAATAATGGTTATCCAAAATTGTACTTTGAGAAAATATTGAATCGTTTTATCTCTGACAATTCCAACCAAAAAGAAAAGGCTGAAAATGAGTTAAATGTGAAGCATTGCTTGTCCATTCCGTTTGTGGGAAAAGAATCCAAAACGTTTGCTCGTAAAATCGGACAGTTTATGAAAAATAAATTTGATGTGGACGTTTTTCCTGTTTATAAAACATTTAAAATTAGTTCGTATTTTCAACTAAAGTCCCAGACGCCTTCGTCTCTCTGCTCAAATGTCGTATATTGTTTTACATGTCCGTGTGATTCGGCATTGACGTACATCGGTATGTCCACCAGACATTTGACCACGAGAGTACGGGAGCATCTGAACTTTAGAGACTTAAAGAAAAGTGCCATCAAGGACCATATCATGGATTGTTCTTTTTGCACAGATCAAAAATTCTCTGCTGACTCATTTAAAATTTTATGCAAAGGCAAATCCCAATTTGACACAAAAATTCAGGAAGCGTTGTTAATCAAACGCTACAATCCAAATCTAAACAAACAATTATTTGCCAGTGGCGCCTCCATTCTCCTTAATATTTATTAGCCTAGTTGTATCACGTACTCCATGGTGCAAATTCGTTTGTAACTTAATCATGCAGTTGCCTTTTCTTAATGTAATTTTTCGTCTGTCTGTATGTTTTCCACTCCAGTGCTTTCAATCGTGCGTGTTTCTCGATGCTTTTAGTTAGTTACGGTAGTCACTGTCAAGAAGTGAAATTTATTGTAGTTTATAATTATTTACAGATTCCTGATGAGGACTTAAGTTAAGTCGAAAACGTTTGATATGTTGAACTATTTGTAAATATGTAATATACTGTTGTAATGCTCAACCCTGTGTTATTGTTGTGTCTTGCCTGTCTTTGGTATAAAAAAGCAAACTCTCTCCCGAAACTATATTGTTATTTGTCGCCTTACAAAGTCCAATGCGCACAACTATCCCCACAAATGGAAAGAAACGCGCACTGATATAATTGAATTTGAGCTTTTTCTTTGTTTTGTGTAATATTAACGTTTGAAAATGTTGCTTTCATAGAAGTTACGTTGGTCGACTCTCAGAAGATTGCATTGGAAATGTTTTGCTTTTGTTGTGATTGCAACGTTAAACTTAAGCTTCACTTAGTTTAAGATATCAGTTGAGGATCACTCACCATTCCCCTATTACTTCACCATGTAAACAGAGAATGGCGTGACTTGCAAGTTTTATTGCGTTATTACGTTGCCTTTATATCTGGCAACGTCACTCCGATACACGAATGCATTTTGGAGGTTAATCAGTTGTTTGCGTTAAACAAGTGTGGCATGCTCATTGCAATGTGGGCGAAATGCAAAACCCCAAGATGACGAGTTTTAACTCATCTGACCTCATCAACTCTTGTTGATGGTGCAGGGTGTCTTGAGACTGCTTGTCGCCTGGTCCACTCACAGATAGAGTTACGTCGTTTTGATGTTCCACAAACGTTTGCAATACTCTCCAACACACTTTCTGAATGAATAAATGATGGTGTTGCCAAACATAAACGTCTGATTAAAATCCATGAAGAAGCTGGAGTCTTTCGGACTCCGAATAACAGCTTGACCCTTTCGAATGCAGCGCTTGATTATGACGTCATACGCTTTTTGTTGCTCCCATCGTGCATAAAGACATTGGTAGCCCCATGCAGCTGTTTGAATGCATCATTTATTATTCAAGCTCGACAGTTTTGACAAAAAAAAAAAAAATTGTTATCACTCAGATCGTTTCCTTTTGTAAAGCATGATATATGTTGTATCTTCAATCTATTTCATAGACGTATAAGTTTCTAGCAACACCTGGGTGTTGAAATAAACACCAAAGAAATGTTTTTGGAAATGTTGCAGTTGGCGTGTAGTGTGCTTGGCACTTGCCAATCTAATCCCAGCGATTTACTCGTCTGGACTTTAACCCTCCCGACCTCACCACAATGTTATGGCTGCATGTTTATGTTTTCGTCATGCAATCTAGGAAGCAGCTCCACTGGTATTATATACTGATAGTGAAAACCTTTCCAAAGAAGAGCTTGACAATTTACTTCAAGGAGATTCCGGGTCGAAGGTAGCCTAGTCTGCAGCATGATCTTTCGGGATACTTTGCAGCATCCAATCTATCTCCTTCACCTGTAGCCGTAGTAGCTTCCATTAATCATGTTCTTTCTTACCACAATCTCTGACAGCAAAATGTGTCATTTTTAGTTTTTTACATTGATTCAACGTCTGCGTGTAAAAATGACGAATTTGGCTGTTTGGGATGTGAACGATGTGTTTCTTGTGTTGGTGATGACCCTTTTAACGTTTTTATTTTGTATAATTATGCAAAATCAACATCACAGTAGCAATGTTTGACCAGCTTGTTTTCTAAACAGCCACGGCTTTACATATTTCAATTGTAAGTGATAAAATTAATGTAAAAACTTATCAATGTCAAAACAATCTACCTCAATCAAATACACCTTTCCACTCAGTTAATTAATTCTTACTGATCCGGCTTGCATGTTCCTTAATTGCTATTAACAGCCTTTAGAAAACGTTGTAATCCGTGAAAAAGCCTGATAAATGCAGCAACTTGGCACTCGTCCAGTTGTATTGTAGTAGTACTTCTAATGTAGTGTGATGGTCATGCTGAACTAACACTTAAAACCTAATTTGATAATCAATTTCAAATAACACGCAGTAGAATTTTCTTAGTATGGCCATTTGCCACAAGCTTTGTGTGGCCATTTTTGTACGGTATAGAGTTTTGCTTCGTGTAAGTCTCAGTTTACCAGAGTCAGTCTTCAGATATCACAATGACGTGTTTTGTCAGTGAATTTCACAACCTAGAGGTTGACTTCCATGAGTAAATTTGTTATTTAAAAAAAATGTCTTCATTACTTCTTTGTCATTGCCATGATTAGGACTTAAAAAATGTATTGCTGTACTGGCTAAACCAGGTACCAGCAACGCAAAGAACTAAGAAAATGTGGCAAAACCTCGTCACGTTTAAAACGTTTAAAAGCAGCTGCTTATTTGCAAAATCCAAATTGTCTTAAATTCTTGCATGGAAAGCTATTGAAATATTCCGTCAATATGTGACTGGCACTGCTAATATCTCATACGCAAGAATAATTATGAATTCGTTGTATTCTTTTTTCACGTGATGAGTCTAACTTCAGCAATCTTGGTGTAGTTATACCAGCTTCGGTAAACCTGACCAAACTTTGTTGTCCCAGGATATCTACTATTCTACTATTTTAGGGATTTAGCCTTTAGTGTATTTGCAAAAGCACAGCCATAAATCTGTATATTCGGCTTATCTTTGCATTTCTTCGTTGTCTCATAAGTTTTTGTGCTAGTACAAAACTGCAAAATGCAACAGGAAGTGTTCTAACTACAGAATTTGCATGTTTTTAGGTCGCAATTCCGAGAATTTTGGTACAAGATCATCTCGCAAAAGAGAAGGCAGATTGGGTAAGAGCATATCATTTCAATTCAATCATACCAACCACCTTTTAAAAGCGGTACTTAGTCTTATTCCTGCTTGGCACTCAGCAATGGAATGGATTTGGGTAATAATACACTCAGTCGCACCTCTATGCGGCTACACTGACATTGTCTGCTTTGTAAGGCAGTAAGGAGCAACCCACAACTGCGATGGATACAGTACTACATAAAAACACACATTATGTTATTCTTATTATTGCAAGATGTCTTCTCCAAAAATACTTCAAAAACAAATATTCAAATTACAAGCTGCGTTTATTGCAGCAGATGAGTTCATTAAATTAACCAAAGAAGTTAATACTGCTCTTCTTTTTTGTTCTTCCAGGAGAGCAAACTGATTCCTGGACCACCTGGTCCTCCAGGACCTCCAGGAGAAGGAGTATGTGAATGCACTATCTTCAAATTAAAGTGTATCAAAAAATCAGCTAAATTAAAAAAAAACTATTGTAACTTTGCACTAAACAAAACTAAACATAACAAAACCTTTCTGTTATTGAGAACCTAACCCAAGCAAATTGTCTGCTTGAAGCGGTTGACTGCGTGATTGACAAGTCATCCTTTCTTTGCATTAAAGTGTTTAAGTATATCTTGTAGAGTAGACGGTAAGTAACTTAAAGAGCATGACTGTTTATCAAATTATGTTGCATCTCAAACTCATTGATTTGTTTATTTGCACAAGAGTAACGTTTTATATTTTAGATTCAAGGCCCAGCTGGACCCAGAGGATTTCCGGGCCAACCTGGACCAATGGTAAGAAATATTATGCAATTGAAAAGTAGCTGTATATTTTGTGACAATAATATTTTGTACTAAGTATTTTTTGTTTTGTTTTAGGGCCGAGTTTCCCAAGGGTCAAAGGTAAATTATTTTTGTTTCATATTCTTGCTTTACATATTATCTTAACTAAGGTTTTGATTTAGATATACAGTAGGCCTAGTAGAAAGTTGCTTGTTTTTTCAGTCTGCTGTCGTTGCTGACCTATAAAAGAAACTTTGTTGACCATGGTTATGTCATTCAACTGTTCTTATCTACTTTAATTTTCAGGAAAGGTTGTTTTTGTGATTTCAATAAATTATTGTTCCAGTGTCGAAGTATATAATTTTTTGTGCCAATGACAGGCAAGACACAGCAATACAACAGGGTTGAGCATTACAACACTATATTTTACATATTTACAAATAGTTTTTACATTCGAACGTTTTCGGCTTAACTCAAGCCCTCATAAGAAATCTGAAAATATTTATAAAATGCGATAAATTTCAACTTCTTATTCCCAATTCAACTCAAGATAACTCGCTAGCTGACTATAAGTATCAAGAAATACGCAGCGATTAACAGCAACAGTGTGGAAAACAGACAGATAGACAGAACACAAACATTAGGAAAAAAGTAACTACGTAACTACAAAAGTCAGTTAGCTAGTTACCTTCAAGAAGTTGAAATTTATTGCATTTTATAAATATTTTCAGATACCTGAAAAGGGCTTAAGTTAAGCCGAAAACGTTCGATTTTTAAAACTATTTGTAAATATGTAAAATATATTGTTATAATGCTTAATCCTGTTGTATTGCTGTGTTTTGCTTGTCTTTGGTACAAGAAAGAAAACTCTGTCAGGAAACTATATAGGCTACTTTTTTGTTTATGACTTTTGCTAGTTAGGATATTTTCTTGTGTATAAAGTTTTGGTGTTGAAATACGTAAGCATTTTCCAAACAAACAACTATTTCTAGGGTGAGAAGGGAGGTCCTGGGCTCCCCGGACTACCAGGGATCAGAGGCCCTCCTGGCGTTGCAGGGTCAAAGGTCAGACTTGTGATGTATTTGTAATTAATCTAGTATCAAACGTTTTTAACAGAAGCTAGATTCTCTGCATCGATATTAAAACACTTTTTCAAGCTTTCTTATGGATTTGTTTGTCAAAAATTGTGAACAATAATGTGGCTATTTCAATAAGCGGAAGCTATTATAGCGAAATCAATTCTGAATAAATTACACCAACAGGTTAAATTGTTGCGCAAATGCCAGCATTTGATGAATGCAAAATAACAGTATAACCTGCCTATAAAGTAGTCCTAATAATGCTGTTCTAATAGCTAACTAGCTTATTTTTCCGAGCTGTCAGCACTTAGATGAGGTCCCACTACATCGATAATAATTGAGTTTTGCTCACTACAAAAATGAGCCTCGGCGTTAGCTAGAGAGAATGAATATCAAGTCGGCTGCATAGCCGAGTGGTGAAAACACTGGAACGGCAATCGAAAGGGCGCCGGTTCGACACCGCTCAAGAGCATGCGGCTGTGTCTGTGGCAGGACACTCAAAGGCATGCCTGAAGGTGGACACGAAGATTGGCTTCCTTGCCTTCCCGTCCACTTAATCTAAATCTTCAACCACCGGGTGTAAGCCTGGATACGACAAACAAATGAATATCAAAATACATGCCCATATTAGGCTTCCACCGCCGAAAGAATGTTATAAATAATAAGGTTAATTGTGTTTCAGGGCGAAGCTGGAAGGACGTTCTATAGCCCCGCGGTAGGTTTTATTTTAAGGTTAATTGAATTTACGTATGCTTTGGTTTCAATTGCTTTTTAGAATATAATTTCTCTTGCATGACGTTATCGAGCACTGATGAATTCGTAAACAATTTCAATTGGCATCAGTCAAAGATGACTTTCACATATAAGCTGTTTGTTGCGGGTGGCCAGTTACAGCAACGCTCTTCCTACAAGTTTCCAAATATTAGCACATTAAATTTTTGATTAATTCTTGAGCATAGTTTCGTTTCTTGCCTTTTGTGATGTCACGATCGTCACAGAGGGTGCTGGAAAAAAACAAGAGATTTTGCGTAAATTCTACGTTTCTGTTATGTCGTCTTCAGTAGCTTGCAGTTTTGACCCAATGCATTCAAACAGAATCGAGATAGATCTCTATTTCTACCTTCCGGAAGAAATTTGGCCGGCCTTGGCTCTACATTCAGTTCGGTATTGAAAAAAAATGATTTTGATGTGTGAGCCAACGGATGATTCCCAAGCGAAAAATTACGCAAATTGATGTCAGTTTGACTTAAATTTACGTAATTTTTTGGGTGGTTTGGTTGGTTGTCGTGTGAATTCCGCTTCCAATGGTGTTTCATTTTGCCGTCCCATCTAACACGCGATGTGTTTTTAAAAAGGTCAAGATTTGTTGGTTTGAGTCGTGTTGTCCTCTTTAATCCAAATTAGCGCGAATTCGCGTTAAGTCGTTTGTTTGTATCAGCATTTTGATCACTCGGGGCTGGCAGTGTTTATTAATCATTGATATGAGTGTGACAAAAAGTTTTCTCTTAGAAATTGCTGAGTGATTGTTTACTTTGAAGGAACAATTTTTCCATGCCTGATATTAGATCAAAACGTTTTCGTCTGTCATTTTTCAGCTTTCACGGCTATCGCTTTGCTACTTCTTTCTATTGCTACATCACGTCGTTCTATCGTTGATTCAACGTAATTACGACGTAATTTCCAGTCCTGCTTAGATTTCTGCTTAAGTTTTCCTGCTTTTAACTATGTTTTATAGCATTAACAAAACGTTTGCATTTTCTAACCTATTTTTAATGTGTCATTTATGAAAATACCAACTAATTGCAATAACACGCAGCATGGCTTTTGTTATCGCTTGCCATCTACAGTAGAAGGGGGTTTCTCAAACTCCTCCAGGCCGCCGTTCATAAACGTTCCAAGCAAATTCGATCGTTTCATGCAGCTGATCATTTTCAAAATGTTTAATTGGCTTTATGACGGAGGAAAAGGTTCTGACAATCAGTGAGATGTCAGTTTGTCTGAAGAGAGACACTGAGAAGTCTACGTAAAATGTCTTGCTCAACAACAAAGCAGTAGCCTTACCAGCCAGATCGGACTGGATATCGATCACTGGAGTTGATTCAGAGTCACTTTCATCGCCGCTTTGCGATAGTCAAAGTTGGTAGTTTAAATTTCTTATTTATACGAAACTGTTCTTTGAAAACAACTATTCTTGAAACTTGTTGTTCCACTGTACCTGCAATAAACTAAACAACCGTTGCTTATTTTTCAAGTTTATTTCTATAGAAATAACATTTATTTTTTTGCTGTAGAATACTTCTGCTTAGTTAATAAGGTTGCCCCAGCTCGCAGACAGCCTTGCTTCTATGAACGGTTGCATTAAACAACTTGCAACTTGTCTGGACATCCAATCAGAAATCGTGAAAACTGTGTGTTTGAAAAAAATTAGAAACTGGGAGAACGTGTTGTCTGTTAAAAATTATACTAGTTTTGCTTTCTGGTATATCTGCAACTATGTAATTCATCAATTATGACATAAGATTTGTGTTATTTAGATTGAATTCGAAAAAAGTTGTTAACGTTTAGTATTTTCGGCTTTTGTCCGATGGCTTCCTTTATAACTCCAGTCTCGTTGCTGTAATAAGATATTAAAGTTTGTGTAGTGCATGGATTTGCTTTGTGATAAGTTTTTCTCAAACTAGCTATTTTTTACGTCTCAATATATTGCTGACATGTTGAACGACGAAGGCTGAACGCTGAAACGCTTTTCTACTAATACGCTCAAGTGCTTCTTAAATATAGTAATGCTTTCTTACAGCTTTGGCTTTGCTATCTAGCTAGCTTAGTGCTGACTACATGTGCTTAACGCTTCTGCCTTAACATACGTTGTGTGCTTTTGCTTATAGGACATTATTGTTCAGCCACAAGACCATGTTAGAGAGGTGCGTGCCGTTCAAGCTTTCTTTTAATTGGCTTTTATCTCTTTTCTCTTCTTGCAGCTGCTGCAATTGTGTTTTTGTATTCGCGTTGTTTTGATTCTAGATTAGTAGCGTGGTTATGTGCAAAGTGATGCCTTGTATGAAGTTCGTACTCTTTAAATTCAATGTTTTTTGCGTCTGTTATGGTGTTGTTGTATGTTTATTGACAGTTGAGTCAAATGTTCATTGTGAATAGCGATAAGGGATTTTATAAAATACTAATTTATATTTTTTTGATACTATGTAGAGTTCCTTATCCAGAACTGCTCTTCCTGGACCCCCAGGTCTTCCTGGACCACCTGGAGTACCGGGAATAGATGGTAAAAAGGTAGGAATGAGCAAGGGACGATTGAAAAACTTTTATTATTGTCTTTAAAAGGTTTCGATCAAATTCAGTAGTGATCAATATTACGCGTTTGGTCTTTCAAAACACTTTTGCAAAAACTTTCAGTTTGGGTGGCTTGTGCTTGTTACCTTTCTGTTTGACACGATATTTGCCACAAATTATTGTAATGTACCTTCTGGCCACAGAAAACGTATATTATTTTCATATTTTAACCTAGCTACATAAGTCCAGTTTTATAGCGTTATGGCATTAACGTGCTTCAGTTTGCTGCGTTACCATAAACAAATTTATTTTCACTTTAGGGTGAAACTGGAGCGACTGGAAAATCTGGTCAGAAAGTAAGTTGGTTATAAATTGACAATTCACAGCTAGCCTGCACTGGACTGTGTAAATGAGATTCTTGATGTTGAGTGTTGGTTTGAAAACCAAAGTGTAGATTTGAGCCGCTATTTTTATTACTGTTTTTAGCTTGTAGTTTTTGTTTCACTAATCAGAAGGCATGCTATAGTTTTATGTTCGATTTTTTTTTATTTAAATGTAATTAAAATACATCAGACTTCGATTCATATCTTTTTTTTTAGTGTAATAGCAACTAACAGTATCATAAATGTGTGACGTACGCCATCGCATAAAAATACTTGGCATCATTATAGAAATAATCTCATGATACCAACGCATTTTCAAAAATGCCTTCAATTTTAGATGCATTGTATGTAGTCAAATTAGATGAACCGCAGTTCGTCTTACTCTTGATAATGTGTATCGTACTATACTGAAGACTGGTTTACCGTGAACCAGAATTGTGCTTTCAACTTACCATTTTTCTTTTAGGGCGAGCAAGGCAAAATTGGTTTCCAAGGACTTGATGGCATGGTTGGAGCACCTGGACCAAAGGTGGGCTATTAAAAATTTCCTTCCTGAAAATGTAGTCACAGTAATGTCACAATGAAATGAATAAAAAGGCATTCAACTGTCTATACGACTGTGTTAAAGTATCAACACATTCCAACTCAATGTTTCGTACATGCATTTCTTACCTGCTCAAGTGCTCATTTAATTAATTTGTATCTTTAGTTTGTTCAAAATATAAACTAACAGTTTTGCAGTAAATGGATTTGTTTTTCACAGGGTGAACCCGGGCTTCAAGGAAGTAAAGGCGAGCGAGGATTCATTGGACCAGCAGTATGTTGCGTTTCTATTTTCAACTTTGCTGCTTCATTATTTTGTTACAGTTGCAACAAGACAAAGTTGTGGAGCTACTCATCCCAAAATTATATTAAAAATATTGTTTTTGTTAAACTCGTGTTAGGACTTTTTGGCAGGTTTAAGTAGAAATTTCTAATCAGTAAGTCTGCACTAATTGCAGTAGAAAGGATTAAAAGACTAATAGACTAAAACAATAGCTTGTTGCGCATCTAACTAAGGAATGAGAGGTTTCATCTTTTATACATTACTTTACTCGGACAGTTCATCTATTGTGACTTACACCTTGGATGTATGGTCATCATTTTGTAAATCCTAAGTTATTAAATGTTTTCTTCGCAGGGTGCCTTAGGGAAGGCTGGTCAGAAAGGAGAACCAGGTTCAGCAGGAAAACCAGGTTATCCTGGGAATAATGGATCACCCGGAACCCCTGGTGTAAATGGAAGCTCTGTAAGTACCACACTCCTGACGTCAGTTCTTAGTGACGCATATTGCGAGAATTTGCCTTATCGAATAGCCTAAACAGGCCCTTAAGAATACTACAATAGTATTCCATACCATGTAGAGATGATCCGGTATGGGACTAAAGATGTCTTAATCAAATATGCCTAATATACTAGCCTACCACAAAACTTGCAATGAAAGCAATTAAAAATTTAAAACATATTTTAGTTTGTTGTATTTAATTTTAAAGCTGCATTTCAGTAGCAATTTTTCCACTCATATCTTCGAATAAATTTCTTAACCATTTAACAGAAATGTGGTTGCTCCAATCCAACGTCATCGAAAGGGGCTGGTTATGTGCGTAAATATCAAAGTGTTGGTCATTGCACATTTGTGTTGTTCATCTTGTAGATCCCAAATGGCTTTCAGCATTTGGAGTTTGATGTCATCTTTGATAACAAACTGCTGGCGTTGCATGTGTTTGATAATAATTTTTAGTCAATTAATTTGCTTACTGACTTTCGTTGTCAATGTAATTGACTCATATACATAATTCTAATGCAAAGCAATGCGGTTCAGGAGTGAACTTGGTTTTTACAAAATAATCAACTTGCGTTTAAAGACATTTACCGTAGAGACGTTCAAAAAACCTTCTTGGTTTTGTTACCCAACGTAGCCTACATTTAGTAAGCTACAGTAGAAATCTTAATGCCATGCTGGTTTGACCCTGAAACTAGATCAGCTACTTATAGTTGATTGAATAACTTTCACATTAGTAGTGTTGACTGTTAAGTGGCAGTTGTGAGAGTGGAAACTTTGCGTAGTATTAAATACACAATATTATTCACAACTCACCAGCTTTCATCAAATAGATGAGATCACGGCTCACGATCATCTCTGATAGAAGCGTAAAGACTAAACTTCATTTCGCCAATAGCCCACCTGTTCTATATTACCAAATCATTTGGTTGATCGGTTGGTTGGATGTTTAAGATGACTCGCCTGAGAGCCAACCAATGTCATGATGAAATGATTCATTTTTATTTTTGCTTAAATTTATCCCGAAATTGGTTCAGTTAGCTTCTCAGGAAATAGGCCTACATTTTTACATCCATGTTTTCCTGGTGACGTAAATAACTTCAGTTTTTCTGATTTTGATAGATTTCTTAGTTGTTTGGACTTCTTGAAAGATTGAATCTTGTCTTGTGTAAAACGTTTCTCAGACAATTTTGAAGTATGAGAAACTCAATGCCCCTCTGATTAAAGCTGTGTAGCTAGTTTTTTTATGATTTGATTTTATTTATTAAGTGCTAGTGAAAAAACACTACTGAGAAACACGCAAGGAGAGTGTTGGCAAAGATGATTTTATGGCGCCAAACTAATGCTACAACTATTTAATATGTTGTTGAAGGGTTTCATAAAATCAAATAATAAAAAACTAGCTACAGAAACTAGCAGTTCATGGCGCCACTTATTTCAATGTGGTTCAGGTTTTTACAATGAGGTTATATAAATTACTCTCCTGAGAGCCCAGAGCCCAGATAATATTTCCGCGGGCCGCCCTTTGGGCACTGCCGATCTACTACGAAAGTTGAAAACTGACCAATCATTATCAACTGACGTTGGTGATGATATAAATCGATTTCAGTGTGCAAACCATTTAAAAAGTAGAACTAACCGTTTGAACAACTAGTCGTAGCAGGTAGATTGTGATTGTGTGAATGTTGTATCATCGTTTTTCTTGAGACGCTATCCCAGCTAGCAAAACTCGTTTTTTTTCACAAAGACAAGTATTGCTAGCTAAGTTAATGTTACCACGCGGTAACTGTACGAGAGCATCTAGTTTCTAACATCGTTTGTAAAGTTCCCTTTACACTGCTTCAAAAAAATGTTGCTGTGTTTAAAAAATATGTGATTCGCAATCACTTGTGAAAGTAATATATTCTACTAGTTAAGCTTTCATTTGTTATCTCTGATTGTTTGCCTAAGTATAGTTTGATCCTTTTTTCTTTGAGGATGCTCTCGTGCCGTCACTCCCTTGTTAAGTTGTTTTAAATTGCCGTCTATCTTTCGCTTAATTGCTGCAAAAGCGATTTCAGCGAATCAACGCTTTGCTTTAATCATGCACCACAAGCACTTGCAAGAAAGAGCTTTGTGGATGTTTCAGCTGCTTCATGTCACTTTTCCTCATCGGACTGCTGGATTACCAGTAGTTTTCTGCGTCATCCATTGCTGCGTCAAGTTAATATGTGTGGCATGCCGTGTAAAGTCATTTTTTGCAGCTGATAACAGTTTGCAATTCTGTATTAAAATAGGTATACAAGACGTGTAATATGCAACTAAAAAATAAAATGTACGTCATGTTTATGAAAATTTAAGATTTGTGTAAAAGGCAATTTCTCTACCACTCAGACCTTTATTTTTATGCCATGTTTTCAATAGGTTGCTGGACCACCTGGTGCTCCTGGGCCAGCAGGACCGATGGGACCTCGGGGACTCACAGGATCTGATGTTAGTTTAAAACGAAACCATTTTGAAACGATCGCTCGTGGACAAATGACGTAGCCTATAGCTTTACATTTGTTACCATCCGTCGGCAAATTGTAAAAAAGTTGTAACTTTTCAGAAAAACTGGTCTTTAGCGAGTAGATTGAATCGTAGACGTTTCTTACAAACATAATAGTTTTGGTAAGAAGAACTGATAAAGTTGGAGCAGTCGAAATTAATTTAAACTGAAGCATAATAATATAGTAGGTTTGTATGCTGACAACGTGTATAACTACTGCTGTGACTAACTTGTGTTAATTCCATATAAAAAACGTTTTTGTTTATCCCTGGTTTGGCAACAACAAATTTTTTAATCGATTCTATCTCATCCAGGGTGTGCCGGGAGAGAGAGGAGAAAAGGGAGATCGTGGCGATCCGGGTGTCATGGGATTGCCGGTTTGTTACATCGTGATTACGTACTTTTCCCTCATCCAGAAAATCATTATTTTACATTGATACACCGTTTGAATATTCAATGTAAAATCGACTGATTTTCCGGCGAGGAATTGCTTGCTAGTTTTATTGATCTGAGGCACAGAGCACAAACAATTCCATATTTTATTATATTTTCTGATGTTATTTTCATAAACTTTTGACCTTTATGATTAGTTGCACAAAACGACTGAGCAGTTAATTTGTCAACACTTGTAATTGCTTCATGTTGGTTGGTTGTATGACGTCATCATGTTCTTTGTTTATCCTTCTACACTTCAACACAGCTTCATAAATGCCCTGTTGTCAATACCATTCACTAATATCATCCACCATTTTCACCAGACGTTGAAACTATGTAAAATGACAGCTTTTGCTGGTTGGAGAACACTCGTAACGATAAATTTCACGTCGTAGTGAAAGCAGATAAAATTCACTTTCGAAATTGTTAAAATACGTTTTGTCCAAATTCTTTAACATGATGTCAATCTTAACCTCCGACTGGTTACCTCAACATAGGGGTCACCAGGCTTAGACGGAAGTGCAGGTAGCCCCGGGTTACATGGGATACCTGGGGAGAAGGTAGAATCTGGTTTAATTTCGGTGATTTTTTGGACTGTTTCTAGGTGAAAATATTTCATGTGTGAATCTCTTAAGACAATCTTCATTTAAGACTTGCTGCATAAGTTAGCAGATAGATTGATAACCAATGAAGTTTCAATATGCTTCAAAAATTTTTGCTTTGGATACTACTGTATACTATAAGCTCGTGGTTTATCATTAGGCGTTTTACGTCAAAATGAGTTATGCCGCGGGTTACAGTTACGTGTGCGACAGTGCAATACCTGTTGCTTGATCTACCTGCAAATGGGTATTTAGTTTAACCTACTGCCTATGGTGTGTTTGGCTGCCTTTGAAATTTCAAATTGAACTAATAAGAAATGATGAGATCTAAAATAAGTAATACTGGCTGCCCTTCGATTGTGTTACCGAATAAGAAGTGGTGATGATTTATTCAATGTAATCATCTAGATGTCTGGGTGGTTTGAACTTTATGATTGTGCATGAAAATGTTTTGGAAATTATTACTTATGGTTTGGTGGCGTTGTCGTTTCGCTCTAATTGTCTTCAAGATAAGTATCCAATATCCATTCTGGTTTTAAAAGGTAATTGAAACCTCATGTAAAGCATTTTCTCTTCGTGGTGTTTTGAGCAAAAGAATTTTTCACTCTTAGTAGATCTTCTCCGGTAATCGTGTTTATTATTTTATTTGCTGTTTCAGGGTGCAAAAGGTGACATTGGACCAATGGTAAGTATTTGTAGTTTAATTCTTCTACTCTACATGTCAAAAAAGCTAATAGGCTACTCCATGTGTAATTGTGTATGATACAGTTAGAAAATGGAAAGATCTTTGAACATCTCCTTGTAATTAAAACATTTTGTTACGGTTTTTGAAATGTAACAAATTACGAAGTAAACAATAACAAGTTAAAACCAGAGCTCCTTTGACAAACTTAACATTGGAATTGTTTGATCAAGAAGTTTACGAAATAGAGATGGAAACGTTTTAAAGGCCGGTGCATCTTTGGGTAAGAAACTTTGCTAAATTCTTTTGTTGACTTTTTTTTATCTCTCTTCAGGGATTATCCGGTCAGGCTGGTGAAAGGGGATACACAGGAGAACGAGGTCTTCCTGTAAGTGTTTTATACTAACGGTTTTGTAATTTTCAGTATGCTTTATCTGTATGCAATGTTAGTAAAAGTAATTACTTTATGACAACTTAGGATGTTTTGTTGAAATAGTGAAGTGTTGCTGGAAACGTATTGTTCAGCTTTAATGAGAAAAAGAAATTGAAACAATGTATTTCAACATGCTTGAAAATTGCCACTTTTATTGTTTTAACTGGTGATTGCCTCTTGGTTGTTGTTAAAAATACCGAAACCATTGCGTGTTTTACAGGGTATAGTGGGGAAAACCGGAGCACAGGTAATTTTGATTTTTGTTGTCTTTCTATCTGATAATTGTTGGCTAAGTTCGTGTTCACGGAGCAGTCGCTCTGTGATTCTGACACGTCCGCCATTGGTCTAACCCTATAACGGATTGTAGCTTGCTTTGGTTACTCTCAGAAAGAAGAATTGTAGCATACCAATCATTGTAGACCTACTGTACTTGAAACTTAATTTAACATCGAGAAAAAGCGAGAGCCTATACACAGGAAGCATTGCAGCAGTTGTGGGTTGCGGCAAGATAGCAAAATACGAACACGGTTTAAAAATTCCAAGCCGTAAGTGGTGGCAAGTTAACAAGTTGTGACAAATTTTAAGTTAAGAGCTTGCTTATGTGTATCTTCAATAAAACCTTTCGGATGAAAGTAGCAAGGCAATTCTTAGTTTTATTCAATCATGCATTTACATATTATTAGAAATAAAGATTCTCATGATAGTGAAAACAAAGCATATTACTAGTTATAAGAAAACTGTGAATTGAAAAACACCTGCGGCCGGTTAGACGCATTTGATTGGCAACACTGTCTTCTTGAAATTGATAAAATAAGACACTGATGATTTTTAATTTTACTTCAGGGATCGCCGGGACTCACAGGTGTTAAGGTAAGACATTATGAATAAGGAAATTGCTTCATATGGTCAAACAACATTTTAGAATATTTTTACAGTGTGATTTATTGCAACAGGCTACTACTATCAGGCTAAATTTTACACTAAATACTTCAGTTTCGTGTGCAGTTGTTTGCAAAAAGGTTAATTTCAAGGCGATATGTTACATTTTTTGCCATTTAAAACTCCTTGAAATTATTTCTTACAATCCTCATTAATTTTAGGGTCCTCCTGGGGAGAAAGGAGCACCTGGAAAGGTGAGTCTGCACTACCCGTAACATGCAGCCGACATTGTATATGTATCATTTTGCTTTGCTCGAACCAGACAAAGATTACTTGACAAGAATTTTTTATAATGAATTTTTTAATCTATTTGGTATAGTATCAATATTGTACATGCCGTGACTCTGCACTCTGTATGTGTTTAGGTTTATAAACAGGTGAACGTCTTTAAACGACTGCACTCTGTATGTGTTTAGGTTTATAAACAGGTGAACGTCTTTAAACGTTGAAAAAAATGTTTAAACTATAGCCTACGTTTTTAAAAGTACTCAGTTGAATATTTTATATGTTATGTGAAAGAAAAGTATTTACTCGAAGACGTTCATTATTGCAACAGTTCGTTAATGTTTTAATAGTATGCAAGACGTCTCATCCTTTTGTCATCATACTGCATTTTTTCAAGTTATCACATTTGGAGTGTGTAGCATGCTTGTTTATGTATTAAACTTGTCCCTAAGCAATTTGATTTTTGTGTTAAATTGACGTTGCTGTACTTTAAATCATTGCAACACACTGGTGGAATTTTTAGAATAGATCTAAAGTAGGCTAGGTGCGTGTTCACTGGCTTGTGTCACTTTCTATGATCTTGTCAATTTTCAACCAAAATTTATCATATTTTAACGAAAAAAGAGTTGCACCAAGCTGTGCAGAGAAAATCAGGTTTCCATCTAAATTCTGTGAGACTCAAATCAGTTGAACGCAAATGAAAGAATGTTATTGTTTCAAAGTTAAAAACTAAAAAGATGTTTTCCATTCATTGCATCATGCTAGTTTAAAATGCCTGTTTTGAAGTCGTTTAACTAACGTTTTGCCATTTTATTTGTGAGTTTTTGCATCAATGCAGCGTTTTTATACGTTACATTTACGTGAAAGATGCTCAACTCGGTTGACTTGGTAAAGTCTCATCCAAGTTTTTATTCATTTTCATTTATTAACAAATTGCTTGATGTGGCATCATTTAGCCTGGAAAAAGGGGGAAAAGGGGAAGAAGAGGCCACAAGGGCGCGCCAGGTGAAATGGGAGCCCCCGGTCTTGACGCCCCATGTCCACTGGTAAGTCAGACGAGATACAACCAAAAATATGCATTGAAGTATTAAGTATCATCATACATGATACTAAGATAGCTGATGTTGCAAAATTCCGTATTGAAGTTTATCAAACAAAGTCAGCAAAATCAGTTAATTGCAGCAAATAAAGATGACACCTGGACAAAAACATAAACAAGTAGAATAGGTCAAACTAAAACGAAAGCACTTTATCGGCAGTTGTAAGTTGTTTGCCGCTTATTGATGCAGACGATGTGGTGCCCTTCTTCTTAAAAACGTCATACTTTTTGTAGTGATTTCTTGTGATAAAATTTTGAATCTACTTAAACACGATTGTAAACAATGAAATCTTAAACAATCGCAAAGACTATTCATAACACGGTAGCCTACCACCACAGCGGACAGAGGGTCCAGGAGGTACTTTTTGGTCCGGGATAATTTTAGGGGCCCGTAATCTTTCCAAGAAACCCGAAAACTTGAAAAAACCATCTATTATACTTTGGATATTTTGCGTTTTTCCGAGAAGTATCTTAGTTTGAGGCGAGAAAATCTGATTTTTACCGGGCCAAAATTATCCTCTCAACGGCCCTGTTCTATCATGAAATACAAGATTACAGTTGGGTTAACTTTAAAGCCGTCTGTTGTTACTTATGAGTCAGTTCTTCGTAGACCTTGATCAACTTCCATGCTTACAAGGTCAAATCAGTTTCGATTTTCATTTGAAAAACATATAACCTCTGGAACTAGTAAAAACTTTCAACAACCTTTCAAAGCAAATAGGTGTTGGCAACTGCCTCCAAATAACTTGACAGATTTTCAAGACATTACTAACGTTAAATTTTAAAAGGATGTGATGACATCTTGTAAAAATTCACTAACAGTAGCCTACCCACTCTGCAGTAGGATACTGTACAGTACAACAGGATATCTAAACAAGGCATCTCTGCTATGCTATTTTGTTTGGTCTCAATTATCGTTTGTGTGAAATGCGTTGGAACTTAAATGCTCCCACTCACAAATACTTCAAAGACCAACAGTAATTTATTTTTTTGAAACGACCGATCGATTTCTTTTCAATCTGTGGGTTAGGAAGAATGCTAACAACAAGCAACAGATTTGAGAACAGATTTTTTGTTTGCATACCCATGGCCACCTAAAGATACGGCCTAATTTGTCACATTTTGCGGAAATTTCCAGGTTTTTCTAACTTTGGGAGAACGTTTAAATAAACTTTTCTAAAAATTAGACTTTTACGCTTTCTTTATTCTTTTCCCCCAGATGACACAATAGGTTTTAACATCCTCACATGTTGAAAAACAAAGAAAATTTGATTTCGAAGATTTTAGTCAGACTGTTAATTTTCAATAACAGTCTGATTTTGCGTTTTTCAACTTACTTTTTCTCATTTGCTACTGCTTCCCCAAGGCAACAAAAAAGTTTTATGTCATTAGGAAACCGCAAAAAGTAAAAACATCTCAGAAAATGTCAGTCAAGCACTAGCAGTAGCTGTAATCAAAATCTGCAAAATATGACGAATCAGGCCGCATCTCCAGGTGGCCCTGGCATACCTTGCTTCAAACATCTTGCCACTGAAATTGAGGCACAATGTGAGAAAGTTGTCATCTGTGGTTCTCATGCGTGCGACTGATCAAGAATGCGCAGTTGGGTGATGCGCCTTTGTGGGCATGGAACTAAATCATTGAAAGCCTTCATTGTTTCATTTTGTTGATGTGAGTTGCATGAAATTTGTTGTCACTGTCACATGGATGGAGAATTTGCAATGGTGTTTCAAAACATCGACAAGACGAACGGTCTTTCAAAGCTCTCGTGATTTGCAAATCATGAAAAACCTGCAATGAATTTTTCTTAAATCGGTTTTGATTCAAATAATTTTCTGCCTCAGTCTGTGGTCATTTTGCTGACGTTTGCAAAGCAAAATTTTAATTTTTGTAAAACAAAACGTACGTTAATATACGTAGAAAGCACTTCCGGCTCTCCTAGCTATTTCGAGAGACTACACGGTCACTGTTGCATGGAGGCTAATGTACATTTCCTTTTCATTACAATTGAATGTAAAAAATAGTATAAAAATGGATAAGATGGCGTATGGAGACACATAACACTCCAAACAAGCAAAACAATCTTGCTGCCTTCCAAAAATTTTACCAAAGGGTTGTTAATGATTTGCAAATCACTGCAAGAATGTTTTGGGAGATTGCTTGATGTTGTCTGAAACGGTGTGGTGGAGGATGGTCATCTTGTTTGGAACCCAAACGAGAATCAAATGACGAGTACATCTTCTCCTGTGATGTTTCATTTTGTTTCTTGATGACATGAATTTCATTTCATTTGTTGTTGGTGTTGTTGTTGCCAACATTTTGGAACAACGCCAATTTCACTTTTCCTTCTTGGCCGCATGATGAAGACACACCAATGACATTGTTTTTACTCTCTTGTTGTGTCTCTGCCTGTCCAGACTGGAAGACGAGGAAAAAGAGGGAGGAAGGGAACCCGTGGAGAACCTGGAGCTCCCGGATTAGACGGACGTGACGCAATATCACATCCTGATTGTGACAAAATTGTACGAACAGTTTAAGAACTTTACATTAGTAAACTAAGTTGCTTATCGTGAAGACAGTGGCTTGTTTCTGATGTGATACATCTTTCCTCCTCTCTTCATTTCCTCAGAGGAGCTCGTGCTGTTGCTCGTCCTACATTTATTGACCGTACACAATCGACGCGTACTCAGGGTTTCTATTTTGGTCTACTTGTGTTGTGTTCCGTTGCTTTGTTTGGGATGTGTGTGTAATGTGAGTTCGGTGCTTTTTATGCCATAGATAGCACTAAAAACTCACACTGAAATGTTCAGTAGAAGAGGAATCAAGCGTATTCAATTATTCATCTAAACTAGGCTTTCTGCACACATATGAAATATGGAAAATAAATTATAAACTCTTTGGCAGCAACATTATACATTTTTTACAATATAGACTACTGTGAACTCAGCTAAAAGTCATCACGGTGGTACAATTTTTTTTAATTTTTCAAAGAGAATGAACCCTCAAATGCAGAAACCAAATTCATCGTTCTGCAAACGTTTAGAATAGTCAGCTATTCGTATTTAGTTGCATAATTTAATTGAGTTTTATCACGAGTTTATTTTATGCATTTTGCGTCTAGTTCTTTGCTCGGGTTGACTAAAAATGCTAACTATTTCTTCTTAATATTTAAAGTTCTTTTATTATTTTCAGGGTGATGATGGCCTCCCTATAGCTGGATGTTGGCAGAAGGTGACTAGACGTTCCCATAGTAGGGGGAAAAGGGGTGGCGGGTCTCGTGGTAAAAAAGGTAGTAAGAGGAGTGCCAAGCGAAAGAAGCGAAACGAAATGAAACGAAAAGAGTAAACTAAAGACAGAATTTAGGAAGGAGATTTGGTTTACAGTGCTTCGGGGTTGATTTGTTTCCGGTCCTCTCCGTAGGATTCGTCGATATTGAGATTATTGTAGTTCCGGTTTGTCTTTTGGTTTGAAAAATTGGAAACATTTTTCATTGCTTTTTGAAAAGCATCGGGAAAATGTTTTTAATTTTTCGAATGCAAATTGCATTTAGTAGTTGAGTTTTGTGTTTGTACTTTTGTTGGAAAAGACATTTTGTGATGAAAAGTCACCACATTAGCTTCTTGGGAACTTTGATTTATTTTTTTTTACGTTTTTAGAAGGGCAGTTACGTGCTTTCTTTTTCATTCTTTGTCGGACTATTTTTACAGTTCAAGTTGATTTCTTGGCTATATTTATTTGCGGGGCTTGTTTTTTACAATTTATTATGTAAATATCGATGTATATTTCTTTTTATTTGATGGCGGATATTTTTCAACGTCATTGGAAGCCAAACAAAAAGTCTCAAGTGGTGTTTAAAAAATGTAAGCAAGTAGTGCATAAATTTGCAAGAGTCTCCGTGAAGTATTGCTTTGCGGGCGTTGCCTGTGCTACTGTACACCCAACTTATAAAACTTCTTAACAAATAGCCACGAACTCATGACTGGTTTGGTAAACTACTTGACTTCACAGTCATTTGCATAAAGATGCCAAAGAGTTTCAAAAATTGTCTTTCGGAATGCTTGTGACAGTCCCGTGTGTTATGATGTGAATGTATTTGCAAATAAAATCTTAAAATATGGACAACGCTTTGTTAAAATAAATCTCCCAGGCAGGCGCGGATCTAGGAGTTTTTTTGGGGGGGGGGCCAGAAAATTTGAAAATGAATTAAAAAGTAATAAAGATAAAACAGATATGAACAATCAGTGGCGTAGCCAGGAATTTGGGGGGTTTTGACGGCGTGTTCGCCAAAGGCGACACCCAGCGGCGGGGGGTGTGGGGGGCCTCCCCCAGAAAATTTTGAAAAATTACTTTGAATTTGGTGCATTCTGAGAGCATTTTCAACAAAAATATGGGTATAAATATTCCTGTAAAATGGTGCTGTCCGGTGGCATAGCAAAAGGATAAGATCATGTTTTCTTCGGCATTTTTTCGGTAATAAAGCTAAGTCTCTATGTTTTCTTGTTGCTAATTCCTGGCTGAAATGTTTGGTATTGGCAAAACTCGCTCTTTCAATGCAGTTTCGCTTAAAATTAGGCAAACTTTGTTTTAGAGACATAAAGACTGAAAGCATCATTTTCAATATCGTGACTTCACACGCGTGCCAAAGGGGGGGTTGTAAGTCCGCTGTGGGACTAATATCAGCTGTTTAGAAGCATATCAAACCATTCAACAATTTCTCACAAAATTTCGGGGGGGGCCCGGGCCCCTTGGGCCCCCCCCATAAATCCGCGCCTGCTCCCAGGGAGTCCCAGCCCTACTTGTTTCGTCATCTAGTCCTTAGTTTAAGCGTTGATTTAAGATTGTAAAACACATACCAAATGTAAATAAGAAGTGATAAAAACGCTTTACTCTTTGTCGAAATTGAATTTGAGGGGCGATAGGCCTTGGTTGATCAGGTACAAAAGATGTTTGCTGCGCTATCCGAAGGCTTGCATTGCATTCGGTAATGATTTGCTTTTGTGTTGCTGATGCTGCTTACTCATCATGCGTGGTTGTTGTGGTAGCTTCTAACTTGTCTTTGTCTTGTGTTTCTCAAACGGCTTGCTTGAAATCAGCGGGTTTGTTTCTTGGTTGATCTCGTGTTGTGCTGCACTAATGGTGACTGGAAGACGTCACGTGACTGTAAGATGTCATGCCTTGTGTCGTCACCGTCATCTCCGCTGCTTGAACGCTGTCATCTCCGCTGCGATTTTCAACCTGGAGAATTGGCAACCTTTGGATTAATTTCACTTGTCAAGATAGTAAACTTTCCTTGTCATAATTCATACATTCATTTTTTCAATCATTCGGAATTTATTAAATGATGATGCTTGCTCATTA
This sequence comes from Aplidium turbinatum, assembly GCF_918807975.1. Taxonomy (NCBI): domain Eukaryota; kingdom Metazoa; phylum Chordata; class Ascidiacea; order Aplousobranchia; family Polyclinidae; genus Aplidium; species Aplidium turbinatum. The sequence continues at coordinate 14,111,116 of NC_137480.1, read as the reverse complement.
TTCCCATAGTGGCTCAGATAACGAACGAAAATACTCATAAACGAAAGAAAACACGGCAACAACTCCTTGTCTTAGCCCGGGGTACTTTCAGTACATTTTGGTAAACTTAGAACATTTAAACTAATGTTTACTTCTTAGCTTTGATACTAATACAATAGAACAAAGTTTGCTGTACAAAAATATTTTATTAAAATTTGGTGTTGTTGCGGTTTCGAATTCGAACCGTATAATGTGACCCTGTTCCGTCAATGCAGCGTCAAAAAACGTTGAATTGACGTGTACGGTTGGATATTTATTAACATTTAAACTTTGTGTTGTAAGCCACTAACCATCTTGTTTGTTTTATGTTGCTGTGCTTCATTATCAAATCCATGCTCGTCGTCTCATCAATGCTCGTAATTGCACGTGTGGATTCACCACCGTAGTGATAGCGCCTTCGACGCATGCCAGCGCCTTTGACTCCATCTTCCACTGTGCCTGTTCTGAGAGTAATTACGTCGCTGATCAAGTTGCCTAGGACATCAAAGGACGTCTGTCGCGTCATCTTCAAGACAATGAAGCTTCGCAACTTCTTTTCAAGTCGGAAAGAAACTGGTTGGAACTGGTTGCAATTTCAAACAGTCGCTCAGGAATTAGTTATTGTCAGATGTTTATTTTTGTATTGTTGTCTGACATTTTCACCTGCCAGAGTTTGCTAGTTGTATCTTTCCTCAACACTGATCCGACTGATTTTTGTTACATTTGAAAGCCATCAATGTGACATTGACTTGAGCTAACGCTAAGTAGGTCTTCGACACGTTGCTGCAAACACGCCGCCATCACATGGTTATAGGCTTCCTTTTGTAACAATCGCTCTTTAATCATAATTATTGTATTCTCAGCATGTCTTCTTCATTGTTGCTTTTAAATCGAGCTATATTTCCGACCAGTTAAGAAACGGAATCTTCTCGTTATCATTTGTTGTGTTGTGTATGCTCAATGATGCTCAACATACTGGTTAGCGTTAGTTGGCGTGCAAAAGATTCACAAGCGATTCAACTCCTCCAACGTTGGGGAGATGAACAGCCAGTTGCTAGCACCTCATCACGGTTTCATTGTCATCGGAAAAATTCGTTGAAAAAGACATTTTCTAAAGCTCTTTTTAGACTTTCAGTTCCGGTAATCAGAATACCCCGACCTTATTTGATCAGACGAAGTAGGTCGGGCTGACAAAGGGCGTCTGTTCTGAGATCAACCGATTTCTAGGAGTCGCCGTCAATCAGAATTATTCAAATATCATTTGTTTGACTGGTTGAATGAGTTTTTACGATTTTTTTTCAAGAAATCTGACAAAAGTCAGTTTTGAAGATTATTACAAAATAACCTACTGTAAACTTCATTTTGACAACATTAGCTTTGTCCTAAAACCTAGACTAGACCTTCGAGAACATACATATCACTGCATATTTCTGTCAATCATTGATTTTCTTTGTGATAGTCTCTTAAAGATATTTTGTGAAAATATCCTTGATGCACACCTTATTCAGTGAAAATATCTTAAAAATTTCGCTGAACTGTTATGGCTTTGACGTAATCAACTCTTGCAGCCTTGCACTCATTATCTTGCTCAGTTTTAGGCTGACAACAAAGTGGTTTAACTTGTGTTTTTGCCATTTCATAGACCATTGATATTTGCACTTGTTTCAATACTTTTCATTGATGTTAGTAATCTCGATGTTAGGTTACATCAAATCGATGTAAATACGATTTTTACTCAATCATCGGAAATGCATTGTCGGTTTAGGTATTTTTATGATGCAGCAACATTAAATGAAAAGCTTTTTTTAAACTAGTATCATGTTCAACGAATTGGATGCATACATTGCATAGGCATAATTTTGTGCACAACTTAAATGCGTGATTTATACTGTAACGATCTCTGCACGGTACCGTTTGACCAATTGAATATGGATTCGAGTTTAAGAATTTTTAATAAATATTTTGTTGTATTTACAAAGCAATCGCATGTGATAGTTATTAATTTTTTGCTACATTGAGGCTCTGGCCTGGTAGTTGAAGATTTAGATTCAGCGAACGGGAAGGCATGGAAGCCCATCTTTGTGTCAACACATTCTATTAAGCATCCTAGAAAAGCATACCCCATGCTCTGGAATGGTGTCGAACCGGCGCTACCAAGGCTCTCACCAGTCGATTATGCAGCCGAAATGGTTATTCGTTACATGAAAACGAATAGTTACAGCAGTTGTCCGGAAACATTTTTCGATGCGACGCGCTTATGACGATTGATGACATACATATATACTCAACATTGACGAAGTTGTGTTAGCTTATATGCTATAGTATATGTGGACACCAGAGATCACTGATCTAGCCTATATGTCAATTTAACGTCTTTCTGTAGCTAAATTTTATCAAAAATTAATAAAATTCTTGCCACCTTTACAAACTTTACAACTTGCCACCTTGGTGCTGCTTCTAATACCGCCGCCACCAGACTACTTAGCGGCTAGACACAAAGAAGGTTGAGCGATGGAACGGCGTCCCACAGGGATTGGTTTTGGCTCCACTTCTTTGCAACATCTACACCCACGACCTGCCAACTACGGTCTCCGCAAAATACGCTTATGAGGACGACCTGGCAATTCTCCACTCCACAAAGTCGTGGGAAAATCTAGAAGACACTTTGAGCCAGGACATGAAAACTCTCTCAGCTAATCTCCAAAACTGGCGACTGAAACTCAGCGAAACCAAAACTGTGGCAGCAGCTTTCCACCTCCGCAATTGGGAAACTGATCGTGAGCTACACGTCCAGAACAACGGAAAATCTCTGTCCTTCTGCCCCGAAACAAGGTGTCTTGGGGTGATGCTGGACAGATCGCTCACATGCCGCCACCATTTGGTGTCACTGCGCAAGAAACTAACATCCGCGCTGCGCTACTCAAGCGCCTGGCAGGCTCTAGCTGGGGGGTGAGGGCTGACACTTCGCGTATAGCAGCCTTAGCCCTCGTCTACTCTTCAGCAGAGTACTGTGCACTAGAGATGCAGCGAACCCAAAATTTTTATCCGCACACCGCACCGCAACTGACTCATCTATCCGCGCACCGCACCGCACACCGCAATTTATCTGGAACTTTGACACTGCACCGCACCGCACACCGCAAATTACAAAATTAAAAAAAAATATTTTAACGAGTTATTGTTTAGAAAGTCAATTGTAGGAAAAAGCATCCATGGCATATAACTGGTAACCTAGTACCAATACAGTTGTGCACTAATTGGCCAGGCTAACCAGATCATATTCTCTTATCAGCAATGCATCTAAGTTCTAAGACATAATACAAACTAAGACAAATAGAATGTTCCTGGATCCAGTATCAGGACTTTTGAACACTTTTTGTAAGCAATAATGCAATTATAATGCCAGTGGCTATATGAACTACACACACAAGAGTAAAACTTATAGCCTGAACTCACTGGGCTAACTGATATAGTAAATAATGCGGTAGTTGCGCTAGGCCTATAGCCTGGTAACTGAGCTTATCAGCTAGGCTACTAACCAAAAACATTCGTACAGCTTCCCTGACAAGCAAGCCCTAAAACCCTGTCAACTGCAAGCCATTTGCAATTTGCATTTGCATAGCTTTCCATCTTAGGGTTTCCGAAGGGAAAAATAACTGATCCGTGTTTCCAATTTAAATTTGAAGTTTCATAGCTGATTCTTGAAAAGTTGAAAGTTTACGTTTACGAAAGTTTAATTTCTTGAAAGTTTACGTTTACGAAAAATTAATTTCTTGAAAGTTTACGCGGCAAGCGGCGCGGCGCGGCTTTGTCATTTCAACCTTCCACGCGGCGCGGCGCGGCACGCGGCGAAAAAGTCAAAAGCGGCCGCGTACGCGGCGCGGCGCGGCGCGGCTTGCATCACTACTGTGCACCTGTTTGGTGCCGCAGTGCTCACTGCCATAAACAGCGCTCTGCGCACAGTGACCAGATGCCTGCGTCCCACACCATTGGACAATCTCCCCATTCTCGCTGGCATCCAACCCGCTGAGCTTCGTCGCGAAGAAGCCACTCTGTCCCTCGGTCGACGGGCACTGGAGCCTAACCACCTTCTCCACTACAAGATCTCTGCTCTCCCAAACAAGCACCCCCGTCGACTGAAATCAAGACACCCATTCGTGCCAGCCGCTCAACTTCTGATCAACGAAGCTGATGAACAAGACATCTCTGCGGCTGCTTGAGCAGACCATAAATGGAGTTCTGAATGGAAGTCAAGCACCACCAGACTTTATTCTTTCATCCCCGACGCCGAAACACGCCCCATTGGCCTGACACTGCCAAGACAGGCATGGGTGCGCTCTCAACCGTTTCCGTACGGGTGTCGGGCTTTTCCGCTCAACCCTGCACTAATGGAGAATGGCCTCTTCTTCCTGTAAATGTGGTGCCAAGGAACAAACCGCTGACCACATCATCAATGACTGTACCATCTTCAAGCCACCTAACGGAGTGGAAGGTCTGCGTGTCACGGATGATGAAACCAAAGTCTGGCTGCTCTCTAGTAGCCTTCCAGTGTAGTCTGGGAATATCGTAAAACTAGGGTGGTAAGTCTGGGAATATCGTAAATCTGGGGTGGTAAAACGATAGACCCTCGGCCTCAGAGGCTCACACGACGACGATCTTTACAAAGAATTTTTATTTGTAGTCATAGTAACAGTCACAGTCATGACAAAACTGTCGTGCTACTAGGCTGCTGACTAACGTTTACAATTTTAAGTTAAGCATCGATTAACAATCTGTTGCCTTAAATGATTCAAAAGCTGAACATATTACGTTACATAATCTGGATAAAAATAATTAGGCAATTAAGGAAAATCACTAAACAACATAAAACAAACGTAATTTAGTATAAATTTAACAAGAAAGATGTCCCTCCAGCGACTAATTGCTTGTTGAGCTTAGGGTTGTGCTGCTTTATTTGGAGTAGGCTACCTCGTGAAGTTTAGTTTCAAACTCTGATTGACACTTGACAGTTTCGAATTATTTTGAATAAATCCAATGTAAATTTGATGTTACAACAAATACTGCAGTCATAGGTTAGGCTAAATGTGATCTTTGATTGCACTGCGTTTGTTGATGTCTGCCAAACTCCCTTAACTTTGTTCAATGAGGAAGGATCAGCTTTAATGAGATCATTAAATTGCTTTCACAAAATATGATTAAAATTGTACACAACCACTAAGATGCTAAAAACGGGCTTGTAGCTTCTGCGAGAGGGCAAACGGAGTGACCCTGTTTGAGACTCAACTAAAATATGTTCTTCTTGCACCCTATTTGTGACTGCATCATAGAAAAAATGCCTTTTGCATTTGAATTATAAGGCTATTGCAGTCAAAGATTTGTGCGATTTTCTACAGTTTACTAAAAAAATCTACAGTTCTGCAATGTTTGAAATGCTGTAACTTACAGTTTAATTATGTCCATTTTTCATGAGCCATCATTTTCTTCTTCTTCTTCAATTGCCTTGCCTGAACCAGGCATCGACGGCCTCAGATGAATAATAATTAGACCAAATGTTCCTATTATATGTTGCATGGATGATTGTTTCTGTCTTGTCGTTAAATTGTTTCAGGTGTGTTTGTCTTTATCTCCAGGTGCTCGCTTTCCAAAAATTTTACCAGTTAAAGAGAGATGCTCTGTCATTTTAGAAAAAGCAAATGCAGGCTATCAGTTTTAAGGCGCCTTTACACAAGTTTGCAAAAGCTTTGGTAGGCTATAGATCGAACAGTAGAGCATCATCTATTCTATGACAACAATTTTCTCGTCCAGATAAGCTACTTCACTCACAACTGAAAGTTATCCTACTCTTTGGTTTTAGCCAGAAGCATCCAGTCAAAATATTTAAACTCGACTTATGACTTATGAAGTGAACTATGACAAAACTACATCCAATTGCACCAATAATAAAATCAAAAGTTTTAAAACTGTTCGGCCACACTAAAAGATCACAATTCGGAATCAGCAAAGTTTGCACAGAAGGCAAAGTAGAAGGAAAAAGAAAACGTGGTAGACAACCAAAACGATGGCAAGACAACATTCAATCATGGACCGGACTCCACTTGACGACACTGGGCGAGTTGGCTCAAAATCGCCACTCTTGGAAACAAATAAGCCATGTTGATGCGCAATCTACCGCAGGCGGAGAAAACGACTGATGATGATATGAAGTGGTTTATTCTGCCAAGTAGCCGATACAACCCGGAGTCGTACCTAGGCTGCTTTAAAATTCAGTAGGCTACATCCGATATAGGATGATCATCGAGGCGAATGCTGCCACCTGCTTTTGTTTACCAAAGATAGGATTGTAGGCTAGGGCAGGCTAAGCAACGCATTCAAAGTCAATACCGTAAGTTTTTTCATAAACAAGGATAGGCCTACTTCTGCCACAGCTCAGAAAACACACTTTCCCTTTAGAGCAGTGGTTCCCAAAGTGGGCGCCAGCGCCCCCCTGGGGGCGTTTGCGACCATAAAGGGGGCGCTGGTTACAAAGTGGGCGTTTGGGGGGCGCTGAGAGCAAATCGGGGTAGTTACAAGAAGAGGATTGCAAAGCATTTTTGTCATGTTTCGCTTCAAAGAAGTGCAAAAGAAGACGGTGACTATAAGAGCTCTGTGGCAGATATTGTGGCAATGTTGGCAACTTCGCTCCGCAGTAGCCTACCTCACAAGTTAGTTGAGGTCGTAACGTAACGCATGACAATTTGAAGCACTGCGGTTACGCAAATCCGATTTTACAATCCGACAATATTTTGATCTAGCATTCGTCTTAATTTGTCTATGAAGACTGACATCAAAGCAGTGAATAAAATTAAAGCGCACGCTCTGAATACACGCTCATTCAAACGATTGTGCAATGAGAATGATGAAGCTTTTGAGCGCTTACTACTCCACACCGAAGTACGATGGTTTTCCAAGAGAAATTGCCTTGCACGATTTTATTCCCTGTTTGAAACTACCGTGGAATTTCTAAATAGTTGTGACCCTGGCCTTGCGAATGACGTCCTGGTTGTGAGAAATGATATCGCCTACTTGTCAGACATATTTTCCAATTTTAATGAATTGAAATTATCCTATCAGGGTAACGAAATAAGCTCGTGTTGTATCAGCGAAATTTAGCTAGACGAGAATTTTTCCAATTCTCAAGCTTGCATCAACTTGATACCAGTGACAAAGGCATATCTGATGTTGATATAGACGTACAGTAATCATCTTCAAGAAGTACACAAAGGCATGGGAGTTCGATTCCAGGATGTATTCCAGTTAGAAATCCATGACTGGATAATCGACCTCTTCTGTGATATTTCCGAACATGGAATTTTTGAGAAAGAACTGATAACATTGTAAAGCGATTTTGCACTCAAAACGAAGTTCAATATCTCGTATCAATCGTTCTGGCTACAGAACTAAATCAAAGAGAAATACCCTCACGTGTGGAATCGGGTCAAAGTTTTTATCATTGCCTTTCCCAGCTCATGTTTGGTGGAACGTGCTTTCAGTGCCGTGACAACGCTTCTGGATAACAAAAGAAACCGTCTTGATATAGTTAGATGGGGAGACTTAAGATTGTTCCCATCCTAATTGAAACCCGATCTCAAGAGGCTGATGGCATTGCACCAACCTCATCGGTCTCATTGGAGTTGGACTGTGATAAATGGAAAAAAAACTTTGGTTTTACTTTTTTTGTCGAAGGGGGCGTTTGATACTCTGTTCGTTGTCCAGGGGGGCGCTATTAAAAAAAAGTTTGGGAAACACTGCTTTAGAGCATTCATTGCTTAACCTTATTTCGCTTTTGCTGTAAAGTCACATAAAAATAAAATCCTGTTGATTGATTTAAACGAAAAATTTAAAATGCGAAAAAGAGGACATTGAGCATTTTCGAGTGTCCTCAGACAGTGCCGGTCTTTGGGGTGTGCAAACCGTGCGATCGCACAGGGCCCGCAAATTAGGGAGCCCGCAATTTACTCAGAAAATGCAGTAATTTTGTCATTTCCAATGTAGGCAATTAGTTAGACCGCTCAAATATTTTTTCAACTTGGCTTTTTTATTATATTGTGGTGAATGTAAGACATAAATGCAATTTTGAGTACGATTAGTTTTCGCTGATTTGGCACGCGTCAAAATAAACGTCATAAAATAGTCATAACTTTTTTTCAGAAACGGCCATAAAGAGATCTGAGATCAACTGGACGTCTGGACTAGGAAGTGGCAACTGGCAAACTTAGGCTTGTGGGGGTATTTGCCATTGAAAGAAAAGTAAAACGAAAAAGTGTTTAAGTTTTAATACTTTTATGTTGTTTTGGTAATGAATATGTTCATATTTATGAAATCATGCGTTGTTCATGCAGTGCAAAATAAACTAATAGTAAAGTTATTTGAGATTCAAAACTTCTTCATTCAAAAAAGTAGGCTGCCATACATTCAATAAAAAACGTTAATTAGTTGGTTGTTTGTTAGTCAAGTACAAGTCTTGTTATTTTGTACACCTGTGTTTAAAAAAATATTGAAAATGAAGGAGACTAGGCCTAGTAATTTAGTTTACATATTATCGTAGGCTTCTTCAGGCATTTCTCAAAGACAAGGTTCTTTACTGATAAATATTGCCTAAACGTTTTTATGTGCAGTATATAAGCCATACAAACTTGACTCTCATGTTAGAGTTATTTATGTTAGTAGGTATTCACCTGTTCTTTTTAAACCATTAAAACTAGATTTACCATAACTTCTTGGGCATAATCCGGGACAAACTCAAAACTATGAATGAAATAACTGGACGAAAGGCCGAAGGCCTGAGCTTGGCAAATTTTTATTCCATGTTTATATTTATAAGCTTTAATATTGTATAATAAAGTATTATACTTAGATTGAATAAAATTTTTGATTACTTTATTTAAAGGAAAATACATGTTAATTTAAGCAACACTAAGTCACAAATCAGACATTTATAAGAAAAAAAAAAAGAACAAACACTGAGAACAAAGAAATAACACTAACTCAGTGGTTCTCAAACTTTTTTTTGTTGCGACGCCTCTGGAAAAGTTTTCTGGACTTGCGACGCACCAGCAAATAAAAGTTAATGAGGAAACTTATTATTAAAGTTTTGTTTGTTGATACAACAACAAAAAGCAATGCATATTATTTAATGTGACGTGTGGGCTTGTTTGTTTTTACAAAGTTCATTAAATTTTGGGAGAATTTTTGAAATTGCCACCCGCATTTTTCTTTCAGTGTTTATTGGTGATCGAAATTTGCTTTTTATCACCGCCAAGGCAGAAAATCCTGCTTCACATAAATATGACGTAACATGTGGGATAATAATTCGTAGTGCTTTCTTCACCAAAGCTGGATAATCGCCATTCATTGTATTCCAAAAATTTGCCGGATTTCCTGAATTAAACATCCTTTTCAGGGAATTGTCACAAGAAAGGTCAATGTAGGCTTCTTTTTCTTGTGCAGTAAAAAACAGTGGAGTAGGTTGGACGAAAGGATCACGAATCCATTCTTAGTTTGATAAATTTTTCGGGAAGTATTTTGCAAATTTCGACTCGAGCTTGGACAAATGTTGCCCAAATATATATGATATCATGCTTCACAAATATGAAGGCAGCGTCATACTTTTCTTTTCAAGCAAATTGGATAAGAAAGTGAAGTATCGAGAGCTTCCAGACAGGTTTGCTATATCTTCCTTCCACAATAGCAGCTTTTTAATGAATGCTGCAATTTTATCTGAAATGTCATTTTTATTCGGCCCTTGCATAGAAATGTTCAGTTTGGCGAAGATATCACACAAATAAAGTAAGCCAATTTCAATAAGAAATTGTTCTGAGCTAAACAATCTGCAAGTGGATTATTTTCTTGCTGCAAAAAAAGCCTGAAGTTTATCCACCAATTCGTAGAAGCGTTCAAATAATTTTCTAAGCGAAAGCCACTTGGATGAAAATTAAAAGAGCAAACTCCGATGCGCTGCATTCATTTCCCCACAAAGTTTTTTGAAAACTCTTGACTTCAGTGGGCGTGTTTTAATGAAGTTAACAACGTTGATGGTCCAACTGAAACTGCTAATCAAAGGATTAACCTCATCTTTATAAGATAAACTGAATTCAGCTACGAAACAAAACTCTTCTGCGACGCCCTTGGAAAATTGAAACGACGCACCAGGGCGTCGCGACACACAGTTTGAGAACTACTGCACTAACTCACAAATCAAACATTTATAGGGGGATGCATTCAGAAACCATTGGCTTCATCGTTTCATTGAAGTCAATAGAATAATGACGCAATAAACGTCACTCATTATTCCCTAACTAAAGGATTTCTCAAGCTATGCGCGATATTTTACTCAACCTAATAAGCTAAAAAAATTAAGATATTAAATTAAGCTTCGAGTTAAAGCAAAGTTAAGCCTTTTGAGACGGAATTATTTTATAATTTTGCATCAGGTTGGAGTTAATTTTGAAAATTTCACTAAAGTAAAATTTCGGACATTTTGCTAACCGGGACAGACGTTTAAACCGGGACTGTCCCGGCCAAACCGAGACGTATGGTAGGTCTAATTAAAACTAATAAAACACATCCGTCGCGCCGATAGCTCAATTGGTTAGCGCGTCACTTCTGGAACAAAGATGCTTCAAGATCAAGCGGCTTCGACTCTCGAGGTGTGCGCTTGAGCAACGCACGTTGAGGACTGCTCTCCATTCAGCGGCATCTAATGGATGGAATAGTTCCCCGGCAACAAGACTTCAACAACTGGAAACTTCACTCTGTCAATCTCGGTGACCGGCCCTGTGTCACTGACTCAAAGCCTCTACAAGTATGCAAAACTGCCAGGATTACCGTAAGCTCTGCAAGAAGCTTTCCTAGTCTGAGGATAAAGATTCAATCAATCCGAGAAATTTAATTTTTAAAATTGCATAATTGTCGTCAGCCAAATATTCGAAAGTAACATTATTGATTTACATGACAGACAAATTGTTTAAAATTTTACTTTAGCATTCAGCAATTGCCAACGCCATTTCACTACCCTATTCATAATTTTACGTTAACAATGATTTTGCCGCAGTAAAAATATGCTAATTTCACAGGCTGCTGAGTTGAACACAAAATCTTCTCCGGTATATAGGTGTGGCTGGTGTACCTTGTCTATTTGAGGTGAAAATCTCGACCTATTCTCGGATATATATATGGTAGATAGCAAAGCGCATGCTTGAAACAAAAGTACCAGCAGTCAGAATTCACATTGTGATGTAACAGAGATTAAAAACAAATGTCTGATTGCCTCAGTTGGAAAAATACTTTGATTATACAACATGGCCTGAGATGATAGCTGATGATTCGCTGTATTGTGTAGCACAGCACCGGTAAACTTTTCTAACCTTAACTTGGATTGTAAACAGTTATAGAATCATATCCAACAGCTGTCAATGCTCATTGCAACCAAGGTTTTATGTCAGACAGTTAGACACCCATCAGGCACAAACTTATTTAAATAGAAATGTAAAAAAACTGCTGTATTTTATTTCTGATAAATAGCCCACATGCAGCATGCACGTTACAAGATAAAATGTTTCAGTTTGCATTGAATTTAGCAAATGAGACCGGTATCTGCAAGATATTATTGTTATCCAACTGGCTCAATTTGTTTTGCATTTATTAAATAGTGTTCTAGTGCCAACATACTGAACAATAAAGCCTCAAGTCATCATACTGCATTAACTCAATTGCAAAACTACATTCTTAACTAAGTGAGCTAAATTTCAAGCTCGAACAACTCTGTCATTGTAGCCTAAAAAGGAAAGGTTACTGTACCTTTTCATGTAACTATCTTTTTTAAATTAATTTATTTAAAACTTACAAATACATGACAATTATAAAGAATGACCTACATTTTGAAATTATCGTTGAATAGCTTTTAAAAATGGTTTCTTTTCAGTGTAGACAGTCATAACTGTGGTATATTTTATAAGTACATCTGAATGCCTTTCAACTAAACAATTTTGCACTGTCATTTACTTGAGGTGATATGTTGAAAAATGTCTTCTAACCAACGAACGTATGGTCGAAAAAGAAAAGACGGTGCCGAGGACAAGTTTGATGCTATCTTTGGCACAGAGTCAGTAAAAAGGCGGATTACTGTAGAAATTGGTGGATTGAAAAATAGTAACAAGACAGCACGAAAAAGTTTTTCCCCAAAGAAACAACCTTCAGGAAATGGTATTGACAGATGTGTAAAGTTAAATGCTTCTCTTGTTTCTAACCAGGTTGAAGTGTCAAATTCATTTGTTCAATTTACTGATGAAAAACCTCAAGCATCACCAAATATTTCTCTTATTGAATCAAAGAATATTTGTCACAGCAGAGATGTCAAATTGGATAGAATAAATGCAATGCCAAATAATACTCAGAACAAATCAAAATACGACCTCCTGTTTAAGAAAAATGAGAAGAATGCTTCTGATAAGTTTGATGCACTTTTTGGTGACGAGATTGAAGGCATTCAGACAAAGTCACCAGTCACTAAGCCCAAGGAGCCTAATATAAAATCTCCAGATTTTAATAATTTATTTGGTTTTGCTGATCCGGATGATGCAACAATCCAAAGGAATACTCAGAGAAATGACTCTCCAAATAAAAAACAAACCCACTTAGAAATTTCTAAACTTTCTCCTACCAAATCTTTAAATAAAGGATTTGGAATTACTGGAGCAGCCATGAAAACTGTTGGTGGAAAAGTGGTTTTAAATATTCATAAAAGAATTAAATCTCCCAAGAAAATGATCACTATAATGCCTCCTGAAAGCCGAAAAGAGAATATGTCTTCAAAAGAGGACAGCCCTGCTCATGAAAAAAACTCTATATCTTCTTCAACAGACGCATTTCATTTTGATACTGAAGAAGTCCAGAAAAAGTCTGAAGTAAAACAACTACGTCATTTAGCTAACCCAGTCATGTCAAGGAGTAAATCCAGTACGCCTGTTACTACATCTTCCACAGTAGACAATAAACTGAAGCATGATAAAATTTCATTGGTGTCAATCAAGGTATTTTGCATGTATTTATATGCTTAGAAGAATGTTATGTCACTTGCTTTTGTTAATCTTCGGCTAGGCTTCTGACAAACATGATTTTTTTTCAATTTTTGACTTCTAATATGTAGGTTTGGTATGAAATTGTTTCTTGCTGTTTCGTAACTGAGATTGGTGGATTGAAATTTTAAAGTGCTACTCATTGTCAGCTAATATTTTTGAAAATGCAGGCAATGCGATATGTATATCCTACTTCGTACAAAATAGTTTTTTGCTTGACTAATTTGGTTAAATGACACACGTTAGATTTTATGCAAATTGTGACAACCATATTATCAGCTAGTCCATGTAAAAATCTAACTATTTTAAGCAACACAAAAGATGGTGTGTATGTGACATGTTCTAACTGTTCTTTGAGAGGTGGCAGCAAATGTTTTAGCCTATAATGGTTTTAAAAGTACTTATTACATTCAATGGAAGAGTCTAGTTTTTGATCAATAGTACCGTAAAGCGACAAAAATATTAATAGTTTAAGTTGGAGTTGCACTTTCTGCATTTCATTGCCTACCAACACTCCAACAGCTAAGCTTATCCTTTACAATGAAACACGAATCTCATGCGAGTAAGACCAAAGCTAAGAACTGTTAATGCGGTCTGGGATGATTTGGAGACGACTGATTCTGTGCTTTCTCTAAAATTAACATAATTAACAGCAAATGCGTTATGTATATCAGAATGATGAAAAAGCACCTCGGTGCTTACAACATCAAATATTTATTATTATTATTAAATTCAGCGACAGCTCTGTTTATTTAGACAATTTGTAGGAATTATTTTGGGGTCCCCACATCTTTTAGGCGTAGACAGTTAGGCGCCGCTCAAATAGGCACCACTAGGAATAGCACCTAAATGAAAGGGCGCCACAGAGCTCCGTACCTAAATATCCTGACGCCACAGTGTGCGTGGTTATAAGACTTGCTCCCTCATTTTGGTAGGCAGTTTTTGTGTTTACCTTCCCACACCATGCAAACGAAATGGTTTATGTTATAATTATTTCACTGTGAGTGTAAGGTAGATGTAATTAGATGATATCTTGCAGATATGTCTAGCACTGATTAATTTATAGCTTAGCCAGTTAACCTAACTTATAATCGTTGATGTCACAATGGTGAATCATGCTAGTAACGTTGAACAGAGCTGAGTGATTTCGTACATTTCACAAATAAAAGTAGTTGGCCTACAGATTAATTTATTATATATATACAGTTCATTGCGTTTTAAGGAAGTGATTGTCAGATTCGCCACTAATGTGTCGACCATGGTAATGATTGATGCATATCAAGTATGGATGGGCAATTTGGAATTAGATCTTTGCATGCACGTCTTAAACCATTACGGTTTTGCTACCTTTTCCTTTTGTGTTTTAATTGACGGGTCTGCTACTATTCGGCGAGTCCGATTCGACGAGTTCCTTATTCGGCGAGTGCCCTATTCGGCTAGTTTTTGAAATTTTATTTCTGAAAGGGAATTATCGGGTACCGTAGCCTAATTATAATTGCCGTTTTTACATCGCTAAACGTTGAAATCGTGCAGAAAGGAATAAAAATAAAATGTTTGAACTATTAAATTAAAATTCGTTATGTCAGTTCAGTTGAGTTGTTTTTATTTCTGACCATCATATCAAAAACAATACACGTCAACATAGCAAAGGTAGAAGCGACAAAACGCGAACGTTAAAACGTGCTTTAATTCGTCATGTCAGTTCAGTTGTTTTTATTTTTGATCATGATATCAAAAACAATTCACGTCAACATAGCAAAGGTGTAGAAAAAGGTAGAAGCGACAAAACGCGAACGTTAAAACGTGCTTGTGACCAAAGTAAGTTATTGAGTTGAAAGAAATTTGGCACGGTCGCAACACCTTCAGAAAAATTTAAGAAATAAAGGGAAAATAAAAAAATAAAATGTTACAAAAAAAAATCATGTTTAATGTCTATAAGTTAGTAACTTTTGAATAGTTAAAATGATTAGTTTGGATCAACAAATGTGTGGCCTACAGCTTGGATTGAAAGGAAGTTATCGGGTACCGTAGCCTAGTTATCCCGACCAGTAGAAATAGCCGTTTTTACATCGTTTTAACGTCGCTAAACGTTGAAATCGTGTAGAAAAGAGAACTCTGCTGACTAGGATACGTTGAAACTGGGAAACATTCACAGAAGCCCTTCGATTTGTTCCAAGAACCCATTTAGCCTAACAGTTCATTTGTACATTGATTCAATGTCTGAATACATTATCTTAAAAATGCATAATCTTAAAAATGCAACGTATCGAAGGGCTTCTGTGAATGTTTCTCAGTTTCAACGCAGGCCTTAAAACTCGTGTTATTTTCCGGCAGCCATCGTGGCCTACCGAGAGCTCCTTCTCGGCGGCCAAATCTGCGTGCTTGGAGGCCAAAATACAATAACGATAGCACAAGTAAATAGCATTAAACTTGCAACAATGTTAAAATGATCACTTAGCGTTGTTGAAGTCTGGGCGACGTCCTGCAATAGAATCGTTGTACCACGCATTAAATGCTTTATCGGGATTGTAATCCGGTATAGCGGGACCATCTGACCCTAAATTGTTTTAACTGCTCGCAGCTCAGTTAATTGTTTCAACTGCATACCGCCTTTCATAAAACTTGACCATTTATTCCGTTATGATGTCACCATTGAGGGTGTGAACTGTGAAGTCACTAACCCACAGCGTTCTCAACTATGAAGACACATGTTTTACCCACGGATGTCAACTAACCTAGTTCTCCTTTTCAACAACGATTCAATGTCCGACAACATTGAATCGATATAAAAACGACAATATTGCCAGCCGATGTAAATTAGCACTTCGGATTAACACTTCGTTAAAATAAACATCGGGAATTGCAAACAAGACTTACAGCGCTGGTGATCGCAGCTGGATGCATTCAATACAACAGTAGTGACTATGATGCGCTGACCTCATTCTGCGTCACTTTTTGATACTACATATTTTCGACATTTAATCCGCGATCATTTTATTGCGAAATTAAATAATTGGCTAGAAGAAACCGGCGGCCAAACTTGGCCGACGGAGGAGGTAGCACAGGCGGTCATTCAAGCACTACTTAGCGGCCATGGCCGCCGGCTGCTTTAAGGCTTGCAACGTATCCTAGTCATCAATGCTCTCTTTTCTACACGATTTCAACGTTGAGCGATGTTAAAACGATAGGCCACACATTTGGTTAGCCTTTTCATTCTGTTACTACAATGTAAAAATGAACTGTTAGGCTAACTGGGTTCTTGAAACAAATTTTTGCTGGTAGGGATAACTAGGCTACGGTACCCGATAATTTCCTTTCAATCCAAGCTGTAGGCCACACATTTGTTGATCCAAACTAATTGTTTTAACTATTCAAAAGTACTAACTTATAAATACAGTATAAACATGATTTTTTTTTGTAACATTTTATTTTTTTTATTTTCCCTTCACATCCTAAATTTTTCTGAAGGTGTTGCGACCGTGCCAAATTTCTTTCAACTCGATAACTTACTTCGGTCACGTTTCAACGTGCGCGTTTTGTCGCTTCTACCTTAAAAACAACTGAACGGACATGACGAATTCAAGCACGTTTTAGCGTTCGCGTTTTGTCGATTCTACCTTTGCTATGTTGACGTGTATTGTTTTTGATATGATGGTCAGAAATAAAAACAACTGAACTGACATGACGAATTTTAATTTAATAGTTCAAACCTTTTATTTTTATTCCTTTCTGCACATTCAGCGATGTGAAAACAGTTAGGCTACGGTACCCGATAATTCCCTTTCAAAAATAAAATTTCAAAAACTCGCCAAATAGGGCACTCGCTGAATAGGGCTCTCGCCGAATAGGGAACTCGCCGAATCGGACTAGCCGAATCGGATTAGCAGAATCGGACTCGCCGAAACGGGCCATTCCGTAATTGACAGCAGGTTAATCATGAAACGCTGTTTGACAGCGTATTTTTTTGCTGAAACTTTTTGGTCATTTGTCCAAAATCTACGAAAAAGGCTATCTCTGAATTGGAGTCTTCAAAACGGGCCATTTTGCTGTTAATGTGCCAAAGCTGGCAGATGATAACAGTGTTCTAAAAATTACTTTCAACACCTTATGCTAACTTGAAAAGAATATGATCTTTGGATTTAAATCATGTATGCATTGATTGTATTGCAGCCACCAAGTCAGAAAACTATATCCGTTTCACCAAACAAGCAGGTCTCATTTTCATCTAGAGGTGTTAAAAGAAAAGTCATATCCAAAGTTTCCCCTCCACTTAAGCAGGTAATGGTACATGCAGAGTTTGTATATTTTTTAACATTGTTTACAATTGAACTACCGGTGTGCACCAATACACTAAGTTCTGGGTATCCAACCTGTGGATTGCGGGGTCTGCTACTATTCGGTGAGAGCCCGTTTCGGTGAGTCCAATTCGGTGATTTTTTTTAAATTATTGGGTACCGTAGCCTAATTATCATTGCCGCTTTTACATCGTTTTAACGTCGCTAAACGTTGAAATAAGACCCTAACCCCTAAAACGGCAATGATAATTAGGCTACAGTACCCAATAATTAAAAAAAAAATTAAAAAAATCACCGAATTGGACTCACCGAAACGGGCTCTCACCGAATAGGGAACTCACCGAATCGGACTCACCGAAACGGGCCATTCCGGGATTGTGACCCCATGTGGGGTCGCTTGAATTATTTCCATCCATAACTCACTATTTATGGTTGTGGTTTTAATAAAATTTATGTGTACTTAAACTTGAAATATTTTTTTCCATACCGTACCACAAAAGAAAATAGGGTCACATGTAAACGCTAGTTTCATTTTTTTTTCAAATTCGGGTTGCTTCTTAAAAAGATTGGGGATCACTGCACTAAGCTGTTAATTGGTTTTGTCATACAAACTATAAAAACTGCAGGACTTAACATTGGTGTAATGGTATAGCATCAATGCATCATCCATGCGCATTGTGCATAATGCAAATAAAACAGAGTCAATTGCATTGAACAATAGCCTATGTTAACAAAATATTGCTATCTCAAGCTTTTTGCTTCAATTCCCTTAATTATTTTGCTGGAGCATGCTTGTTACATGGCTTGATTTCCTGGTCGGATTATTTTGTGTATGGTACTGGCACAATAAAAATCACACCTTCTGAGACCTCTATCCAGATGCAGTTGCAGAGTGTGTCTAACTTCATCATCATCATCAACCAATTTTGATTATACAGGCCATGAATTAATCCTCATGTCGAGGGTGTGGCCTGTCTGTCGAGAACGAAGTCTTTCCCTCCACACCTCGCTATGATTTTGATTGCATAAAGTATTTTTACTTAAGCCGTATGCCAATAAAATAATCCAATGGGCTATCATTTTTACGGAATGGCCCGTTTCAGTGAGTCCGATTCGGTGAGTCCGATCCCTATTCGGTGATTTTTTCATTTTTTTTTTAAATTATTGGGTACCGTAGCCAAATTATCATTGCCGTTTTAGGGTTAAGGGTTAGAAGTTAGGAACTCACCGAATCGGACTCACCGAATAGTAGCAGACCCCATTTTTCAGGGTCATTTATTTACATTTAACGTTAATTCTTTATACAACGGAAGAAGAGCATGATTTATGATGTGTGTTGCAGTGTTGTTTGTTAAAAAATTACTTATCAATCAGTTTAGTAAGCTGGGTTACAGTTAGTTAGTGCGCTGATGATATGTAGCACTAGAAAGCGTCTGCATGTATTTCCTCAAACTATAACTATCTGAGACCTCTAAATGTATCTTTACAATCTAATGTTTGTGAAAACCCATTTCAGATGACTGCTTCAAAAGTTTCATACAACTCGCGTCCATGGATGGCTGACTCTGAAGACAGCACCTTAAACGCTGTGAGTGAGCTTCATGATTCTTCTAATAATTTTTTTATATTTGTGTCATTGTCATGCCCCAGACGAAAAAAGAAAGTAGAACACAACATGCCAGCACACTAATGGAATGCATCACAAAATTTCGTCACTGTAACTACTGTCTGTTGAAGGTCGTTTTCATTAAATAACTCACTTCGTTCTCTTGGGTATCTTATTGTCTTTTGCATTAAGGATTGACTTTGGTACATTTGTAAATTATAGGTTGTTATGATCTGTATGATAGAGATTGCCCAATCACAAAGCATGGAGTATTGCTCGAAATGACTTTTTTCTTTTGTAAAAAGCATTTTTGAGCGTGCGGTTTGAACCAAGGTTCTCTGAGAGTTAATAGCCAACCACAGGTGGACGATAGATGTGTTTGAAACACCTGTGATTACTCCCACAAATCTGGCGATAAAGCAGCTTTACTGAAATTGTTGGCAAAACTCTTTAACATAAAACTTAACCAGCTCTAGCAGGCTGCTTTGTTGTCAAATTTGAACAAACTGTTTGCAAGTGGAAAAAATGCAGCCACCAATCAGTCTTTAGCAAGTTGTCGTATTCCATTAACAACTAGCACAAACTTGGTTTTGACGTTTACAAATGTTGTTTCAAGGATGCTGACTCTCAAACTTCGTCACAACCCGACTCGTTGCAATCCAGCACGAACATCACACCACAGCTGACTCGATCAGTGACTTGGCCCGAGCAAGTCGGTGAAAGTATTGTTACCTCATTGAAATGCGACAAGGCAGCCAAATCAGTAAGTAAACGTTTCAACATCGAGGTTTCTTTTAGCGTTGATAGTTTTTCTTTTTTAAAACGAAAAAACGGTGAATGTTTATTGTGTGCTTGTATAGTTAGACCAAAAAATGTCGCTTAATTAACTTTTCGAATACAAGTGAATGAAATTATATTTTGTGTGTTCAATAGGGTGGCCAAAAAAAATTGAAATTTTTTATTTTTGTTTGCACACCCTCTCATTTGAGGAGGATTCATGAAAAAATGACACTGTGAAAATTTGAAGTGAATCTGACAAGAGGAAGTGCTCTCCCACCGACCTCAAAGTTTGGTTTTATTGGCATAATTCGTCAAAATTCCTTGAATATGTGACATAATTCTTTTTTGACTTATATACATTGCAGTTGCAGCATTTTTGTTTTAACCATTGTTTTACTCTGAATTTATGATACAATAAGTGTTTCCACATGCAGCAAAACATAAATAATGCACAAAATAGATCACATTAACAAGCGTTTGGTATGAAATTAAATGCACTAAACTTTAGCGAAAACCGCATAAAAGTACGTTCACCAGTCACGATCGCAACGCTTTAGGTGATAACACATTGCCCAGAAAAAGCAAACGAAACGTTTGTAAAAAGTCAAGCCATTGATTTTATTTAATGGAGCTGTTGGCTTTTACTTGCACTTGTTGGAAGCAGCTTTCTGTGGTGCTCGACCACCTGACAGAGGAGCTGGCGCTGCTGTT
The DNA here is from genome assembly GCF_918807975.1 of Aplidium turbinatum. Classification (NCBI taxonomy): domain Eukaryota; kingdom Metazoa; phylum Chordata; class Ascidiacea; order Aplousobranchia; family Polyclinidae; genus Aplidium; species Aplidium turbinatum. The sequence continues at coordinate 14,090,594 of NC_137480.1, read as the reverse complement.
TATTTTCCGTAAGGACTTCATTGAAGTGAGTAGCTAATTTGACTGCCCAGTGCCCGCTCTGCACAATCATTGACGGCTTTGAGACGACGGCATGCAAGAAGTAGCAGCCTTCAATTAAATGCCTGCTGCACGACAGTGATAGCTCTAGTGTGGATTCTCATATTGCTTGATGTTGTGTCAAAACAAAGTGCAGCTAAATGCTCTGCTACAACTCGTGTATGAATTCCACTACTTTTTGGCCCATTAGTGATCCCGTTCCAATAGGCAGCTTTGGAATGCCAAGCAGTATTTCAACATGCATACCAGAAACTACAATGGCCAAAGAGTCGCGCTTTGTGCCAGTGGCATTAGTCAAATGGTACCATGAAAATGAGCAACAAGTGGAACTGTTGGTTTAAATTTTTTCCGCACTGCAGCTGCCAGGCTTTCACGTGAGGTGTTTTGAGCATTCATGACAGAGGAATGTGACACTGTCAATTCATTTATATCAATTCCAGCTGCAGCAAGATCAGGAGTGATGATCATCATTGCTTGACGACTTGATGTTATAGTTCTGTTCAGTGCTGCATTAAACAGTGGATTATCAATAATGCAGTGTTTTGGTAATGGCTGCTCCTACTGAGTTTTTTTTTGTTTTGCTGTTATTTGGATTTGTGGTGCAAATAGTGGGTCACTGGAAGAATCTTCATCATCTGCTGATCATTTTCATATGAGAAAGAAGCAGCACTTGATGGTACTGGATCAATGCGATTTCTGTTGCGTCTCTGTTCATCATCTTTGCGCTTTTTATACTTTGCAGCAGCTTTGCAATGCATTGGGTCCTCTGTTGTCATCAGTATCTGTCATGCACCACATTGGTCTATCAAAAACTGGCAGTCTTCTGGTATTGTTGTGCGGCATTCCCAGTTAGCATATGCAGTATCAAATAATGCACTTAAGCTCTGGGTGAAGTCAGCTTCTGAGGTCAGCTAGGAAGCTGAATTTCGCCTCCCTTTGTGCTTTGATTTTCCTATATGCTCTTGATGGATGTGTTTTAGTTTGGTAACAACGTGAGTCTTTGCAGTGGTAGCGATATTAGCCTTCACCCACAAGAACTGCACTGCAAGCAAGTGGCAGTGTAACCTTATTGATCTTCATCTCGTAGCAGAGGTGGTGAAGAACCACACCCCATACAGGCAGCTGACATGGCCCCTCAAGAGAGTCAACACTAGAGAGTGGGTGTCCGTTTGTTGACTGTCTTGAGGGGCCATGTCAGCTGCCTGTATGTGGTGTGGTTCTTCGCCGTCTCTACGAGATGAAGATCAATAAGATTACACTGCCACTTGCGTGCAGTACAGTTGCAGATGAAGTAATATTAACTACTACCATCTATGCCACTTTTTGGTTTGCAGCACCTTCATCAATATCTGCCCCTACAAATGACCTAGCAATGTTACAGCTCACAGAGGATTATAAAGAGTTTGACAATGCAATTTCTCAAGTGGCAGAAAAAAGTTGAGGTTGCGCTTGTGGTACATCAGTAAGGATCTTGCTGCACTACCTTTATTCAATGATAATAACACAGATGATGAAAAGAAAGCAATCGTTAATGCTCTTAAGAAAGACCCATTTCCCGAAGATGTTCGTCGATCGTCGTGTTGCCCCAAACAAAATTGTCAAGTTTCAACGTCTCTCTTTGGCACAGTTTGTAACACAGCATTCCCTTAACCTTTTCGAGTCACTGCACTGTCGACACATGGCGTGATTGTGATGATTATAAAGAAGCCTGCAAAGTTTGGCGTCATCTCAAAGCCGTCAATGATTGTGCAGAGCGGGCACTGGCAGTCAAATTAGCTACTGACTTCAATGAAGTTCTTACAAAAAATGAATAACAGCGCCAGCTTCTCTATAAAGTGGTTGAACACCACAGAAAGCTGCTTCCAACAAGTGCAATAAAGTCAACCAATGGTTTGACTCTTTACAAACATTTCTCTTGCAATTTCTGGGCAATGTGTTGTCACCTAAAGCGTTGCGATCGTGACTAGTGAACGTACTTTTATGCGATTTTCGCTAAAGTTTAGTGCATTTAATTTCATACCAAACGCTTGTTAATGTGATCTATTTTGTGCATTATTTATGTTTTTCTGCATGTGGAAACACTTATTGTATCATAAATTCAGAGTAAAACAATGGTTAAAACAAAAATGCTGCAACTGCAATGTAGATAAATCAAAAAAGAATTACGTCACATATTCAAGGAATTTTGACAAATTATGCCAATAAAACCAAACTTTGAGGTCGGTGGGAGAGCACTTCCTCTTGTCGGATTCACTTCAAATTTTCACAGTGTCATTTTTTCATGAATCCTCCTCAAATGAGAGGGTGTGCAAACAAAAATAAAAAATTTCAATTTTTTTTGGCCACCCTAGTGTTCAAACGATGCGAAGATAGTTTGGTATAATAATGAGCAATATTTTATATCATAAATAACGTCGTTTTGTCATGTCGTGATTCTTCCCAGCTTTCAGCATCGGCCTGAGTGCTTGTTTTTTCGGCTTCGGGCAGCAAGCCAATTTTTTTTTTTCACAAAGGCAATAAACTGGTACAGGCGTAGTTTGATAATAACACGGTGGTGAGGCCCATATATTCCGAAACGACGCTGTCTACAGCTTCGTTGTCTCATCGTCTGACTACCGCTATGCTGCACTGTCATGTACCTTTTCATCGGCTAACTTGCTTTTCCATCCGGATCATTCTGACGACGTGACCATGTTAATTCCCTGACTTATCCTCACAACTTTACGGAAGAACACAATTGGTGCCATTTTAAAATTGGCCCGACCTGGAATCAAATCCAGGCCCATCAGAACCAGTGATTTCGACGTCAGTCCTATTCTCTTATTTGCTACATAATGTGATCACTTTTCGTTTCAGTACTTCACCGTTGTGAAGCATGTTAAAAATTATCAAAATTGTCTCGAAGAAGGAGAGGCGCAGGAGTTTGAAGACGAAGTCGACTACTTGCTGGAGGGACTCCAGCCTTCGCAACCCATCTCAGTCAGGTTGGTAAAGAAATTATTTCCAACAGAACATAATTGCTTTTGCGTCACTAATTGCAGCGTGCCACACCCGCCTGTTGTATTGTCTTGCCGCGTTACCATCAATTTCAAGTGTATTTACTGCTCAATGTTTAAAAGTTGTGGCACGCGTAGTAAATAATAATCGCACAAATAAAAGGTTTAATAGTTTCGTGCGCAACTGTGCATGTGTAACTTTCATGTTACTGCGGATGAGAGAGCGTGTTTGAACTTTTACTCCTACACCAAAATGTGTTTTTTCCTTTAGTGCTCACTGCTCAAACATAAGAAAACTTAAGCCCGCACACTGTTGAAGATTGCTTCAAACTTCTGAAACTCGGTCTTGCTTAGTCGCAATCAGTTTCTAACCATGAAAACGCTTGCAGATGTCTGTCTGTGACCAACTTAGCAAGCAAATGTCAACAACATAACTTCCGCCTTTATCTCCGGGCTCACAATATTTCTGACAAAGTATTCTCTCACTTACAAGACGCCAAAGATAACCAGGTGATTGAACTGCGATAGTGTGGACTTTTTATGCAGCAAAAGTCATGGATGTTTATTATTTCGACATCTCAAGAACCGAGGTTTCTCATTGGTTTTGTAATACTGGTGCTGAATTAGTTGCTTTTCAAATGATTTATCAACAACAACAACTCGTGTTTGGATATACCAAGCAAGCAAAATTGTTATGTACATTGATTCGACGTGTACGACGTTGAACCAATGTAAAAAAGAACAATTTTGCTAGCTAAGTATATTCTAGTTTCATTAACATTTAGCCGAAAGCTATTTATAGAGTCGCTTTGAGTAATTATGTGATCGCATCGTGTTCAGGATTTAGCTTTGTCGACTGCCGCCTTGCTCTTCATGTTGAGTCGGGACCGACAAATGGAAATCAGCAAAACTACTTTGCAACTTCTGCTGCGGCTTGTCGACCCTTTCGACAAGAATGACTCCGTTTCCAACCCGGTCAAATCCGGTAGGTTGCTGTTTTGTGAAATCGATTGGTATTGGCGGAACCAGTTGTGTTTACACAAAGCGTGTTTAGAACAAAATCTCGATTTCAAAACTTGTAACATTTTAAATCTTGCAGTTTTTTGTCGTGCGATTTTTTTTTAAATCTAATTTTTTGACAACTCATAATTCTAAACATCTACACCAGCCAACAACTGTAAAGAGAATGCCAGCGGCCGCAAATACAAGTTCTTCAAAACTAAGGACAAAGAGGTGAAAGAAAACGAGACCGGCACCAGCTGCGAGACTATCAGCAAGATCAAAAACATGGTTGAATCCTGTGGGGATCATCTCCTTTCTGCTGACGATGTCTCGGTAAGAAGGTTCAATTGCGAATTTCTTCGATTTCCAATGAATATACCAACTGATTATGAGTAAAAAATTGTAAGAAAAAGAGTGGGTGTATCAAGAAACATCTGTCGGATTGGGCCATGATGCAAGAGAAGGATGTACAAAGAATTCATGATTCATATAGGATCAACAACTCCGGCATTATAAGGCATTTTCTTTCAGATCATAAAAAAGAGTTTTAAGTCATGTAATTTTCACTTTGTATGGAGCTACATGTGCACGAGAAGTTGCTGATCTTTTTTGTTTTTACGTGTTGGTTATAGGTAGGTTGCTTTTCTGCCTAATGTTACAACTTTAAATGATGCCAAAATGCCTTTCATAGATTGAATTTTGGTTAGATTCTCTGCTTCCGAGTAAATTGCAGTTATTTCCTGTTAAAACTGCACCAAACTCAGCAACAAGGACGTAAAGATGATGTTGTCTTGCTCAGGTGAAAAGATTATCAAGTGAGGCTTTGCTCCGGTTCACCGCCAGGAGGACCGTGGCTTGGTTCCGCGAGGAAGTCAGAATCAAAGGAGGGCTCGACCACATCATTTCTTTAAGTAAGAATTTTTGTTTTTTCGATTTTCATCACTTATGAAGATCTATACTTCAATATTCTCCTGAAGAAGATACCAAGCAATGTCATAAATGTTTATTATATTAGTCATATCATAAGAGACCACGTCTTTTCATAATCAATTACGTAAGCCTAATAAGAACCTTATGATGACCTTACCAACGTTTAGAATTAAGTGTGGGACTACCTTTGCCTCAGCATAGGAGACTGTAAGCTATCGAACTTTTGTCGAAATTATAGTTTCAGTTGCAATTATCGCTAACTTTATCTATTTCTTTGCAGACAGTACTTTTGCTTCATTTTTCCTATCATGGATAAATCTTACACAGCCACTTGATATTTTTAGTTAAATCCCATGTGGAAACTTCGGAAGCCATGTTCAAAATCAGGCATGACGATGATAAGTTTGAGGCGAAGTACACGCTTTGCACACTGGAGCGCTTCTTGAAGGTGTTGGAGAACGCGATCGTCAATTCTCCACGGAACGCAATGTACCTGATCACCCACCAGCGAGCGGTGCTGCTCAAGAAACTGTCAAAGTACAGACGTTAATTAAATTAATATGTAAAACTCTGCCATGAAAATGACTTTTGTAATTGAGGTTATGTTTATCTTCGAATTGAAAAACTCTCTTCCGAATCTTGATCCTGACAGTTTCGCTTATTCGAAGAGTTGGAGCCCTGTAGTAGATGGTTGAAAGCTTGTAAAGGACCGATGACGTAGATTGATTGAGGAGTTCTCGTTTTTGAAGCGTTGCCTGTGACTGATTCTATCCACTTGGTTTCACTGACTAGAGAGCCATCTTTAAAATGCACGCTCATCTGCACAAGCCGATGATAACCAATCATTGTTCGATGTTGCGTATATTCGCTTGAGAAACCGAGTGTTGTTGCGATGCTTGGACTACCTGGCGCTGTGGTGTCGGAGGTGAAACGTCGCGCAGAATGCCACATACTACTCACTTGTTTTGCATGTCTTTCTTGACATCTAAGAACATTCCGCACCCTTCGCACGTTTGTTTAATGTTTAACCACAGCAAAAGTTTAGATTTCTATTTTCTTGTGTATGCAGTTTTGTATCGTAATTAAGATATCTTTGAAAGACGAGCAATTAATTTTGTCTTTGCCGTTCTTGTAGTTTGTATTGGTATGTTTGGTTGCCTTGGATTGCTCACACGCTTACGATAAGCCTAGAGGAGTCAAGAACATAAATCTTTGTTGAATTGTTCTTGTATTACTCTCTTCTGTTTATCCAGGTTGATGAATCTATGCAAGTCATGGTTATTTCAACATCCTTACCGTCCTCCTCTCGAAGGAAGAGGAGATGCTTCTCCAGCCAACAACGATCCTTACGTGATCCTTCGAAACGCCATTCTCCAAGTGATTAAACTCCTTGTCAACATCAGCAATGACAATGGTAGGTGCATAACTGCTCGTCCACTTTATAATGTGACAGCGAAGGGACGTGTGTATTGTGTAAGGATAAGGGCATTTAATTTGTTGCCTTATTTCTTCACACTTGTTAGGGTTTGATTGTATACTCTGCTTGATGGCCATACAAGATAATTTAATAATGATAACTATATAAGATAATTCACGTTGCCAGCCAATTTTAGTACATACCGTTGCGTTTGGGTTTGAGGAACACTTTTTCGTTGACTTTGGCTAGATTTTGATTGTATTTGATTCAACGTCTGCAGACGTTGCAACTTGCGAATGTGAAAAGCAACTGATTTGCTGTCTAGGTTCTTGCATACAAGGCATCAATGATATGCTTGAGAACGTCTCTTATCCTTTTGCAGAGTGGGTCAGTACAAGAGTAGGAGAACAAGACGGGATGCTGCATAGCATTGTGGATTGTGTGCTTTTAATACCGACCCAACTTGAAGAGCCACACAAATACGAACTCACGCTGCTGGTAAATAAATTCAGCTGAAATTCTATATGATAACATAAAGATATTATGAATGCTTTGAATTAGTGTTTTTGTTATGTTTTTTTTTAACACAGTTTTTATTCTTACACACTTGCGACACACTTTTGTGAAGTTTTGTGTCATTTAAATAGGAAATTTCTCAAGAAATTGCTAAAATGCGCTTTACCTGTGTGCTAGGAGTGATGACCAGCTCTTGGTTTGTCCGGTTCAGCAGAAAAAACTTTGTAACTATAATGTTTTTCATGACTCCTTGATTAAAATATCGCCTGCTTTATAGAGTCTCAGCTTGCTTGTGAACCTTGTTGAGAGCAGCGCTAAAAATCGTATGGAGATCATGAAGATGACAACAGGATCCCGTGTTGGAGCCGGTGACGCTGACTCTATCTCTCAGACACCGGTTGTTCAATCGTTAGTTCAGGTAAGAGATCAAAAATCTAGTTAACATGGATAGATTGACTTGTACATGTTATTTTTGATTTAATTTTTGCCACAGAACCTCAGCTATATATGGCTTCAAAGTGACTTGTGTGTTTCCAGCTTTTCCTCCAACGCGAGGCTGCCGCACGGGATAATGAGGTTTTGGGAGAGGAAGGAGTCAAGAAAGCAGCGGAAGCGAAGAAAGCTACCTCAAGTGACTCGTCTGATTTGTCAGGGTGTGTGAATAATTTACTGATTGTATGTAAAATGTTTTTGACACTGAGCATTTGCTGGAAATAACAAATGGCTTCAAGCTCTACATCTGACAAAATGCTGCTAACTTTTTTCGGCAATTGTAGAATTTATTGTTTAGAAGCTCCCGACACGTTTCATTTGTAATAAAACTCTTCAGATCCCAGCCATCTGGAAGCATGCGTGCCACAGAGCATGATGGACATTGGGAAGAGACGGAGGATGGGATGGAGTGGGTGCCAGCGGAGAACACGGATGAGGCGACTCCCAGCAGCCAGGAATCTCATCGCTCCAACATCTCGTCAAGCAAAAATCCAGAGAGTGCTTTGACCGCGGAAGAAAAGAACGAAATGAAAGAAAGTAAGCTGGCAACTCTGGTTTTGTTACTCTTCGGATTTTTTTTTCTTCTGGATTTGATGGTTTATCCTTTATCAACGTACAACTGTTATTGTTTCGACTTCGTTTTAACCAGTTGACAGCAAACATCTAAACGCAGAAAAGGACCTTTTTGCTCACCAAAAGTATCATTAGGAACGATGGAATGAAATCACAGGATGAGTGGAGGATAGTGATCCATAGAGTCTCTTAGAGCCTGAATGTAGTGTGATTGATTTTGAAAAGTTTCATTACAAGATTTTCACTTTCGCAGCTCTGGACAAGGCAAATGAACACATGGAACATTCCATCGTTGCTGCCTACGCCGCTCTTGTGCTGGGATGCCTCATCCACGGTAACCGAGCCAACTCCTCCGTGATTCGTGGCTTCCTGAACAGTGAGGACGGATTCAAACCCATGGTCAACATGCTCAAGAAATTCCTTTCCTTCATGAGCTTAACGGTGAGAGATGTGGCTCATTTCGCTTTTTGCACCACGCTGATAATCTTGTTTGTTGTGCTGAACAGTAACGCTTTTTCAATCGGATACAACGTTGCATTTTTGTAACAATTTCAGCTTCAACCTCTTTCAAGTTGACAAGCTTAACACAGTAGTAGTCAGGTTGGTGGCATTGAGTTAATAAATCTCGCAAACATCATTGTAATGTGCCAACAAACATCATTGTAATGTGCCAACAAACATCATTGTAATGTGCCAACACAGAAGGTAAAAACAATATGACGCAGAAAGATAAGCAACCAGTGCCGAATTAATAGCTCATGCGTTATATCAAAATAAAACGACAGTATGTATTTCAACGATAAAGGTCTTTCTGCGTCTCAAAAACAAAAAAGCTGGGTAATAACCATGTTTGATTGCTCAAAGAATCAGGTTTGTAGAATATTTATTTTTTGTCAAAACACAATATAACAAATCAAAATTCATCAAACAGGCCGGAATGAGCGGGAAAGGTGAAAAAACGCTGACGCAAATTATTGAAGTTATAGAAGAGGAAAACAGCCAGAAGATTTGACCACTTTTACGTACACGAAAGTTGTGGAACCAACGTAATTGGGACTTGCAATCATAATAATTTGTGAAACGGTGTGGTGGGAAAAATGATCAGTGCGCGCGCGTGTGTGTTATTTTATATAAGATGACATGAGGAAATTTTAAGACATGACGGCCTCAAATCCCAGACAGCAAATCAGTCGTTTTTTACATTGATTCGCTGTCTGAGATCTTATATCATGAAGTTATTTTATGCCCTTAAAGATAAAAGTCTATAAATTATGATGTTACGATGATATAACAATTTTTTGATTTTTAAAAAGAAATCATTGATTATCTCTTATGAATCAGGAAATCGCATTGTTTATGCGAAACTCAATACAGAAGACTTGCTTTTTAAACTTAGTTTTAACTGACCTGATTTATATTTGACAGTTTTTACACTTGTGCATTTTATTTGAGTTTTGTTTGTAAATAAAGGATACCAGAAAACAGATGATAGGCTATAGTTGTCTCTTCTGACTGAACACTTTGAAGCCTGTTTTTTTTAAACTTGATTGTTTTATTTGCTGTTTTATTTTCGCGGAGTAGAAAAGTTAAGCAATCAATTTTTCTGAAGGAAGCTTCTTAGTACTGCAGTTGAAAGTAGGGTGTGTTTCTCAAAATCTAGATTTAAACCCTGAGCTTTTCATTTTTTTACCTCCACCAATTGTTCTTGAGTCAGATCTTACTAATCCATTTGTTTCTTCAGAATCAGTGTTAATCTACGCATAGGACTAAATTTTGAAATAGGATACGGTTTTAAATTTAGACCTCTGCAAAACTTTCTTTGCGTTTTTGTGAATTATCATTCACCTTTTGAGGTAGGAACTGAGATCACTTCTCAAACGAACAACTAGGCCTTTCCACTGTTGCACAACTCTGCTTTTAATACATGAAGCCAAATGCATTTTCCAACTGCTACAAAAATACAAAAACGTCAACAAGAGAAAGTTACATTTAAGAAAGTGATCGCGGATCGTTGAAGTATCCCAGCGGTTTAGGAAGAGGAGGTGGATTCGCGGATGGCGTGATGACAGTTCCATGCTGCAGCCTATTACCGGAAGCTTGCACAGGTTTCACAGTTCTGTGTTGATGAACGATTGTTGTTTCAACTCGATAATAATGGTTGACAAACCCGGCACAAACAGTGGCTTAGCCTACATTTGAAGCTGTTCAAATAGGCTGTTGACCAGACCCTGTGCTAACTCCCTTTATACAAGACTTATCAGAACCGTTATAGTAGCCTACTTTGTACAGTAGGGTATAGCTTGGCAACACACGCACAAATAGGAGCCATATAATACTTGAACATCCCCGTGCACATTTATATTGTCAAGTTACCAAAATAGGCTTATGTCGCTTCTCATGAAATACAAGTGAGGTTAACAAGTTCAAACTGTGTAACTTTCTGTTGTACAAAATAAGATACAAATATAGAAATTCAATCATGCGTAACCTACTTACATTTTGTGATTAGAATTGAACAACTTGATAAGGTCTTGGTATGGTCTGCTTAGATCTTCTCTTGTCGGCCTAGGCCTGCATTGCAATTCGTTGTTTTTTGCAGGCACAATTTTTTTTTCGACAACGAGGGTCTTTTGTTTTTGCTGAAATAAAAGTAGGTCTAATAACTGAAACTTGTCAAAATAAAGTTGTGGAAGGTTTGGTAGACTAAGCTACTTTAACTTCATATCTTGTGGCTGAGCTGTGAGCCAGCAGTAGGCTATATTGTGACCTATAAGCTACTACGCACAATCGCACATGCTTCGTAACGGTGTCTTTGGATTTTGCAGTTCATTTAGCACAAATTTGAAAGTTGCAATGCTTCAAGTGGGCCATTCCATGACGCACATTCTTGCTTTCTTCATGTTCCTCCACAAGACGTTTGCCGTCAGCCAATATTGAGTGACTGTTCTAACGACACGTTAAGAAAGCCGCGTGATATCTTAAGCAGCTATGACCCAAGCTTATCCCAAAGTAAACGTGTCTTGGCGAAATTACAATTTGCTAAGACCAAATGAACAACGATTGGTAACCTATTTTTTGTAACCTACATCCGTTAAAAAAATGGTTCTCAAAGTTTTCTCCCTGACATAAACTTATGCTAGACCACTACGTACGCTGATAGGCTATTTTATTTAAAATTCTAAATCATTTGCAGAATTGCAGCCTACTTAGCCTATACATGACGACAAATCCTGTATCTACAGTAAATCCAGTAGACTACGTAGCCTCAGCTACAATGAATATAGATATCATTGGAACATTAAAGTTCATTTTAACCGTTGAATAATGCCAAAATGCCACACCAACAACGTTTGGGCAACATAAGCTCGTTTAATTCAAACAATTTTATGGATGTTGTCTGTAGGCTACGTTACACGTTGCATATACCATTACCATGTCTAATGCACAGTGGCGGCTCGTCAGAAGGTGCTGCGGTACTGCAGCACCCCCTAGCGTAATTTCACTGGTTACACATATAACTTAATGTATAACCTAACCTTTATTGAAGAACCTATTATACGTGTATTTCTTGAAAATCTTCTCAAACCTATCGTCATATCTAGAAAACAATAGCACAAATCACCGCATTAAACAAATTCTGGTACGGAAACTCTGGTACTGCAGTCCCAGTTTCGGCTAGTTTGTGCGGTATTGCGCATGCGCGAATTTCTCACAAGCGACGATTTTAGCTGGGAGAGGGACTGCGTTTTTTGCAGTACCAGAGTTGCCATGTTGTAGTCTTGAAATTTCTCTTACGACAGAAACTGCTGGACTGTAAGCCAGTGGTATTACTATTGGCAACCCTGTCAGTCGAAGCTAGTCAGGCAGCTAAATGTGTGTTCTCCCTCACTAACTTGCAGTTGCTTTTTGAGCTGTTTAGAGTTAGACTAATGTAAATTAAGTATTTTTGTAGAGTTAGACCTAGACGTTAGTGTTTTAGACAATTATGATGTTGGACTAAGAACAGATGCTTACAGCATAGGCTACATTTATTTTTTTTAACATTTCTCAGTATAGATAGAACTATGCATAGCATTAACTGGTTACCGGTACCTTTTCCTGTTTATTGGCATGTTCGTATACCGTATTGATGTTAGGTCTATATTGTAGCTTTCACAACCATTTTCATTCCAGACACGTTAATGATGAAAAATAAACTGAACTACCGGTATATGCCAACAGTGAATAGGCTATGAATCTTTAAACTGCATAGCCTACTGTATGAAACATCAAATCCATAATGCCAGATCAAACCTTAATGGTATATATAAATTGCAGATTTGCGTTATTGAATTAGGTTGTAAATAAGTTAATTTGAGACTTTCCAATCTATAAAATGTGTTGTCCAACATTGCTTTGTCAAACCATATATAAGTATTTTGGCAGAGACAAGTAATTTTGGATATGAAAGTGAAAGTCAAGTGGAATATGAGGTGAGAAAAAATAAATGATCACCCAATTTAAATGTTAGTTTTAACAACCTTGCTTTCTGTTGCTTAACATTAAGATTACAATGTTTTACATGGTACGAGTACCTGATAATAGCATAGCCTACTGTACTGTAAAGGAAACTGCTCGTATTTATGCAAACAAGTACTGCAACTTTTGTGAAAATTTTTACCTAAAAATGAAATAAGGGAACGTTCAAATATTACGTAACGCCTTCGAGGGGGAGGGGGGGTTTATGCAAAGCGTTACGTTAGCGTCACATCGGGGGGGAGGGGGTTCAAGCAAAACGTTACGTAACGCTTTCGAGTACGGAATGGTAGTTTTTTGTGCTGAATTCGTAGTGAAAAAGCGTTACATGGGGGAGGGGGGGATTGAAAAAAGCGTTACGTTGGCGTTACATGGGGGAGGGGGGGGTCAAAAATTCGGAAAAAAAGCGTTACGTAATATTTGAACGTTCCCTAAGACAATAGTATATCTTAAACTCATGTAGATGCGGGAATAAAAGAAGAGAGCTGAAGAAGATATCACGGTATTTGACATAAACAGTCAGAGGAAAAGCTGTTGGGAAAGATGTCTTGATCAGGAGGAAGAAAAGTTGTCTCATAGTACAAGTGGCATTTAGACACATATGTCCAATATGCGTCCAGCTAGTAAACTTTCTTTTTGCGTTAAGTAACAATAAGGCTTATAGCTCTCAATGTTTAATGACTGCCCAGACAGCAAAATCCACCATTTTTACATTGATTCAACGTCTGCAGATGTTGAATCAATGTAAAAATGGCAGATTTTGCTGTCAGGGTAGTTGCTTACTGCAAATCACAACAAAATCAATGTTCAAAGGCAATTTTTACTGCTAGTCCTACATTTTTATGGTAATAATATGTTCATTTTTTAAATAAGTTATTTGATGATTTTATGCATTGCATTCACTCCGTTGTATTCACTCCTCAAATTGCTTTATATCAGGCCTGATGTCATCTGATTGTTTTTATCGTTCTGAATACTTTCAATTCTTCCAACGCTCATTGTATATATGTAAATTTGTAACAGTAGATAGGCTATTTAGTGAGCTTTTAAACCGACTGCATCCAAAGTGGCTCTCTGTGACCTTTGTGCATTTGCATTTTGTGTATTATTTTGTTGTTTTGGATATGGACAGCTTTGTCTGAAGCAAATAAATAGTAATAAAAATATGATATTTGAAATATATCTCATCCACTGTTTGCTTTTGAGTGCCTTCAGCCTGTAAGTTAGTAGTTTGAACAGACTCTTCAAAATAATTGCTTTATATCAAAACAACCTTTTTCACAAAAAGATGCTGTAACTCAAAACAGTCAAAGAATTTTTGATGTCAACAAAACTTTTGAATGTATGTCATGTAGAGGCAAACCAAACATGGTAGCCTATAGGTGCAACAGGCCAAGTGCAACGTCCCTGGCACTTGGCCTGCAAATTTTTTCATTTTTGTATCATTTCACATCGCCAGACGTTGAAATCATGTACAAAAGGGAACTTTGCTGACTAGGTACAGGTTTTAATTGAGAAACATTTACTAAAGCCATTGGATTTGTTCAAAGAACCCAATTAGCCTAACAGTTCGTATTTACATTGGTTCAACGTCTGAATACGTTGAATCAACCAATTGGCCTAACAAGTTGATTCAATGTAAAAAAAACTGATTTGCTGACTGGCGCGGCGCTTGTAAATGCAATTGTCATTTCGCCGATCAATTGCAACACCGATTTGCTCCGAAATTTCAAAGTGCGTTTCAATAGTTTGGCAACCTATTTTTTCAATACCATGGCAACAAGAGGAAGAGGAAAACTCCTCTCACTTTTTCAAAACGCTGGCAGCTAAAGTATTACGAAAAAACATTTTTTTTGTTTCAAAGTTCTAAAAATCCACATTTTCAACTGCTTAAAATTTTTATTTTTTGTCCTGAAAACACCAGGAATGGCATTTTAGAGCATATAAAAGTGCAAAATTTTCTGGGGGGGCATGCCCCCAGACCCCCCTAGGAGGCTCGCGCCTTCGGCGCTCGTCCGTTCCTGTCACCTCATGACGTCATACTTAACATCATCATTTACAGCACCCCCATGGTCAAAAGTCACGAGCCGCCACTGCTAATGCAACAAGCTACGCTTTACATATGACCTAGCCTACCTTCGTTGAGCTTTTCACATAACATCTTGTTGGATTTAGATCCATTGCAAACACTTGATACTTTTTACGTAAGGAATGGCATTGGCTTACAGCAGCCTAGCCTACTTATCAAATAATATTTCTTGTAGCCAACAAGTAGGTCTATTCAGTTGATTAATTTTTGAAACATTGAAACCAGAACCACAAGCAAGCAAAGAGATATGCCTATCAACTTGATAAATGATGTAGCAACATTTCAGTCCTTTTGTTTGTTTGACGCTTGTCAACAATACTCTAGCATTGAAGAAAAGCGCCTCTCGACTGTAACTTAAGTAGCCTATAGGTAGGCTATATACAAAACGTATCCCACCAATAGGAGAAAACGATTGATGTTTTAAAATTGCTTATGCCTTCATAAGGTAGCCTACACACAGGACTGTCTGTAAACATATAAAAAAAAGTTCTAGAATTTTCCAAAAAATAGTCGCCAAATAGTTTCTGAGTTATATGTTTGTAAGCTTGACGTTTTCACCGGTTAAACACACACTAGTAAAGTCAAGTAAACTTAAGTTATCGTATCTTTTTGTGGGTGACAAATAGCGCTTTTGCTTTTTAATTGACTGCACCATTTTTTGAATACCGTAGCCCAACCGTTCAAAAGAATAAACACCATTGTTTTTTATTTCTCTAGTCTATAGGGTTGGTCGACCTCTCAATTACATAATAACTAGGGCGATTTTTTGTTACTAAAATTACTTTTTTTTAGTTGTACCAATTAACAAAAGAAATGTAGAACCAAAATTTCATGGTTATGGGGTCAATATTTAAGAAGTTATAAAGTTACCAAAAGTCACTTTTTGTGTTTTTAGGTTACTTTTCATTTGTTAGGTCACTTTATTTTGCATACCTTTTTTGCCTAATTCCCTGTTTATTGATTTTTTATTGCTATTGTATTTACATTTATGTATTTAGGCTACATTTATGAATTTACATTCTATGTAGGCCTAATGCCAAAACTTTTAATATAATATCTTCTACTATGGTAGGCTACGGATTTTAAGTTAGCACGAGCCCATGCTTGTTCGTATCGCGTGTATTCCCGAAAACTCGTAAAGTAATTTTTTGATGAAACAAATTGTGTTAAAGGGATACTAAAGGAAAAACCTGACTTGGCGATTTTCCACGTTCTATGTGTTTAACTTGCTACCATAAAACCATTTTCAATAAAATTTTGCCCC
This sequence comes from Aplidium turbinatum, assembly GCF_918807975.1. Taxonomy (NCBI): domain Eukaryota; kingdom Metazoa; phylum Chordata; class Ascidiacea; order Aplousobranchia; family Polyclinidae; genus Aplidium; species Aplidium turbinatum. The sequence continues at coordinate 14,074,743 of NC_137480.1, read as the reverse complement.
ATTGCGGTCTGATCAGCATTCCGCGCGTACTTTTGTCAGAGCTTTCAAAACCAGAATGGGCCTGAGCAGCGAAGCGTGCGACTGTACAGTCTACGTCACAAAAGACGAGCAATCAGCTGATCACGCAACAGTTGTTACTGCCGGCAATTTAACTTTCAACATCAAAACATCAGACAATTTGCTCAAAACCTCAGATCTGACGTTAAAACATCAGATGTGGTAAAGTGGCTTTTGTTATTGCTGTCTTTTGTGACGTATTCTCGAGCAGTGTTTGCACTTTTTGGTCATTTAAAAAAAAAGAAAATAAATGAAACATTGGACTTTGGGCCTTGCCAGCGCCAGTGAAAACAAATTTTTTTCGGTAATTTTTTTTGAAATGTATTCTTGAATGTTCAGTTTACGCATTTTAATGCTTAATTCCCGTTTGAAAATTTCATTTATTAGTATGCCTTTAACTAGCCTATATTTTACCACTTGCAACAGCTAATGTGTTTGATCATAGTTTGATTGACAGAAACTTTCTGCCAGAGAATGTAAAACATTGCGCATGTGTAATTTGAATGTGCAACTATAATTTGAGCACAAATTGAAGCTAATTTAAATGTTGTTTTTTTATGTTGAATTGCTGCTTTTTCTTTCGCTTTCTTGTTTTCGTTGAATAAAGTTACTTTTTCGCAAAAATAAAGTCAAATTTTTTGAATTTTTTAGGTTACAAAAAAATCATCCTAATAATAACCTATTCTGGTATCGTTTTTCTTTTGTAGGCTATGTTTGCACTTTTTTATATACGATATATAATAAAAACACAACGGTGGGATGGAGCACCGGATAAGGCTTTCCGATAATGCAAACCTGGTTCGAAACCCGGCTTTGACTGGTTATTGAAAACACCGCTTACCTCTACCTAGGGTATAATAAATTGGGTGGGCATAATTGCTGAAAGGCGGTCGAGAGAAAGGAACGAACCAGTGACCACCCTGTTCTCCTTAGTGCCGAAGGCTTAGTAGGCTACAATGAGAACGTTTGAGCCTGCAGAGTCACTAAACATGATTTGGGTCAGAACCGGATGTTCAATTTCTCAGAAAAGCAGGATCACAACTTTGGATTTATACTATTGTTACAGTAACTCTGGCAAAAATGTTCGGTTACACTATAGAGACTAAACTACAAAATCATAACTTAACATTTCTCTGGTAGGCTTTGTGGCAAAACAATTAAGTCCTTTAGTTTAGTTGCCCCCATTTATTATGCTTATCACAAATCCAGTCATCTGCTTGATGATCTTTTAAAAAATCATAAAACATTTGATCTCCACCGAAAAGTTAGGCTGAGCCTAGTAACATCCTAAACAAAGCTTAGGCCATATAAGAAAGTTACCTTACATCGACTGGTTATGTGGTAACTTGAACGCCCCTATTAAGCTTGGAAGTCATAAAATTCCGTCGTATGGTTACCAAAACCGTTGGAATCCTCGCTTAGGCTGCTGTAAAACTTTCAACCATAAGAGAAGTTCTCTTCAGGATCGACGATGACAGGTGCCAGCTTACTGCATGTCATAACGACGGGATCGAAAAGTGTTTTAAAATGCAGCCCACACAACATTGAATAACAAGTTATAATATAAAGAAAACATTAAACAAATGGTTTCATCAAGCTGGTACGGATAAAGATTTGGTGCAATTGTCAGATAATTTATTGCAGAAATTCATAACTTTTTTCTCGAGTCAAGATTTTCGTATTGAAAGGTTTCCCTCAGGAAATATTCAGAACACGCGTCAACATTCTTTCACAGTAACTCTGTGTCCCAAAAATTATATTTCTACGTGTATAGAACCTTGGTAAGATTATTTTCAGTGCACAACGCCTAGCAAGATTTCATGATGGAATTTTAGAATAAAAAAGTTTCAGGCAAAAAAGAACATAATCTAAAACAAAAACCTGATCCTACAACTGCAAGAGATTACATACATGATAGCTTTGAAAATACAGTGCATGCCTAACTGAGCTGTATGGACGGTTCAATGCATTAGTTGGAGGCACTATGGTAAAAGTAGATGTCTCACCCATTGTAAATGTTAAACGCAGTAGCCTATAACAATTCTACGCTAATGTGCACTGAAACAGTAAAATAGGAACAAAGCAAGTGCGGCATCTACTAACGCAATAATATTGACTTGCAAATAACTTTTGAAACAAAGATACACAGCACTGTGTTAAAAAGAAAATCATTGTTTGAAGTACGGAGGATAAAGCAATAAAAACTATTATCGGAAGGAAAGTGCGATATGCATATTTCTTTTGCTTTCTACACTTGATGTGTTGTTTTATACAAAAAATATATTTATGAGTACAAAAATTAATATAATAAAACTCATAAAATTCATATAAACTTTATATGAAATTCATAAAAACCAATAAAGTCATTTCTTTGGTTCTTGCGAGAAGTTCCTAGCAAGTGGAACAAGAAAAAAAAAGTTTTATGTTTCAGTCTCAGGGAACAAAAGGAGTATGAAGTGGAAACCAGATCAGGAGACGGAATCCATAACGCGGCACTTTTAAAAACGAGCAAATTTTAAAGGTGTGACTCCTTGACGATGGCACATCAAAGGTTGTGAATCATTGCGTAAAAAAATTGTCTCTCATGTACGATCCTAGACGCTGGATGAATCGGAAGAGCTTGTTGAGGAGTGTTCGCTGGGATCGGATATCACGACTTCCGCGTTGCGCCCACTAGCGACAGTGGCATTGGAATCAGGAAAAGAAGGAAGTTCAAATTCTTGAGCAAAATCTCTTTGAGCAGGAGCGGCTGCAGATCCAGGAAGAGGAAAGAGCTCAATTCTGGGACTAGGAGCAGAAAAGGATGGCTTGGCACTGGAAACGAAATATACGAATTGAACGTAGGTCATCACTCCAAGCCAGCAAAAGTTGTTTTTTCACATCGTTTGTAAAAAGAAACGCAGCAAAAAGAACTACTTTTACTGAGATAACATTTTTAAAACATGGTTTTGCTTTTGGTATGCTTTTGAAAGTTTTTGATTAACACCACGCAGCAAAATTTGTAGAAATTCTATGCAACGCATGAGGCATTGTTAATTAAATTGCTGGTGGCGGTAGATGCTCCAAGATCAAACGATTATAATAAGTGAAGAAGGGGTGTTCGATTACCCAAGTGGCAAGAATACGGTGCGATACTGATGAGCCCAGCCTCATGGGCGAAACACGTGTCTATCGCTGTCTATTCGATGCTACAATCGGCTGCCCAGAAACTTATCGATTATAATAAATTAAATAATTTTCACGACACCCATAAATAAACTTGTAAAACATGTTCAGTTTGTGCGCACCTGCAGTGAATGTAGGGGCGAATTCAACAATGGGCCTTAGGAGGGTGGGCGGTTTCAACTAAACACAATGATGTGTAGGTCTACATTAATCTGACCGTGTTAATACACCGTAAATAAAGCTACTTTTTCGTATTTTAGGGGGGGATGGATCGCCTCAATTCCCCTCTCTAGATCAGCAACTGAGTAAAGAAAATCAATCGGACTGCATACATCACAAGATCATGACAATGTTCTGGTAAATTGGTTTAGGCTGTAAGCATAATATATTTCTTCAAAAAGCCTTATTACATCATTGTATTACGTACCTAAGTTGCTCTGCTTGATTTGTTGAAGTTGACACAAATATAGGAGACGTGCCGGAGCGATCAAGTCGTTGAGCCCTTGAATTGCTGCAAGAGATTAAAACAGTCATTTCTTATTTTGCTTCAAACCAAACATAAGCAAAATCAGTGGCGGTGTGGTTATTGTCTTCGCCTGGTGGACCTCGTTTCGATTCAAGGTCAGGTTATATCATAGGTTTTGAAAGCGAAACTGGTCTTTCTTGCATAAAGCAGTGAAGATTAATAATTTTACTTGTAAGACAAAGAAGTGAACTTGCATAAGTCATCGTAATATGTGACGTAACTGCAAAAAGCGAAGTCCCTAAGAAAACATAATTGCAGAGCGACAGTAAATAAACTATAACATTTTATTCCATATAGCCAATGGTAAGCTGCTTTAGTTCAACTCAGATATAGAAACGATTAAATTAAACATTCTAAAACATTACAGCATTGTCAGGATACAAAGCAAGTGGGGTAAATTTTAACTTACTTTTTATTGGGAATTCTCGGCAACACTCCTGAGGTAATTCTGTCTGTTTCGTCAAGAGGTGACAATGGCCTACCACCAAGTTGTCTCAAACCAGGGCTTGTTGCCAATGGTTGTTGTTGGTGCAAGCTATAAAAAAATACAAAAACAACACAAATTATCGTCACACAAACGTACACGGCCCTTAAAATTTACAACTGAAAAGAATTTTGTGTTACAAATATTGAGGCGTTTGCATGCCATTAAAACCTACTTTTGTTTTGGTGGGCTGGATGGATGGCCTTCCGTCCCATCAACCTGTACAATATTCCCATGCACAAGCATGGAAAGCATTTCCTTCATCTCGTTCATGTCGCGGCGTAGTCGCTTGTAAGAATCTTCTTGGGCTGCTTGTGATACCTGAAGAAGCCATGGGCATCTTGTCAATCGTGAATTATGTTCATTCTGATCATTTAATGCGGATCAGCAAGCAGCATGAATAGAATCTCTTGCCTGACCGCGGCAGCGTTACATTGTTCTCGAAAGTGTTCTTCATAAACGAACGGGCGCTTTCTCAACACTGACCTGACAGAAAATCAGTTCTATTTTACATTGCAGACTTTAAATAAATTTTAAAACGGATTTATTTGCTGTTTGCTGGCTGAGAAATGACGTGGAGGCAATTGGTTAACGGCGACGATTAACTCAGCCAAGCACGTAGACTGGAGATGCTGATGCAAACTATGCGAAATTTCTCGGAAATCAAGTGTAGCATGAATTGACAGCAATAGACACGTGTTTCGCATATGAGGCTGGGCTCACCAGTATCGTACCACTAATATCTACAGTGCACGTACACTAATGGAATACTTCTTCAGAACATGTGTTCACTAGTGTACACTGTACAGTGTACATATAATTTCACAGGTTTAACTAGTGTTTTTTTTAAGTTTTAAACCAATCACAAACCTGCAACTTCTGAAGCCTGGATGTGACGTCTGACAGTTTGAATGAGACGCGCGATGACTCACTCGAGGGACCTTCGTCGCGAGACTTGGAAGCAGAAGATCTAGTGGAAAGTCCCATGACGTCAGTCAAACGTGACGATGGTCTTGACTTGAGACTGCCATCTCGCGGCGAACGGAAATCGCCTGCGTCCTAATGAGAACAATACTTCTGCGTAAAAGCGAGCTCATGGATCTGTACCTCACACCTTTGATTATCCAATGCAATAAAATTACACAACTTAAAAAATAAATACAATGCAAGCAACTGCAAAGGCACAAACTAGTGGCCCTCTTCAAATTTCATGTTCACGGACTCGTGACACAAACTTCAAGTAAACAATTCCGAAACTTAGTTTTCCGCACGCTGCAAACATTAGTGATAACGCAGTGTAAATAAACACAGGCAGTCTTTGTTTCTAGTGAAAGTTTTTAAAACCGTCAAAACAGAACACAAATCAGTGTGACGTCACACATCGAAAAGTGGCTAAACTAACATTACAAGACATAAAATACCAATCGAAATGGAAAATTATTGATATCAACTCAAAATAAAGTCATCTAAAATTTCGAACAGCAGTTACTGTTAATGTAGAAGAAAGCATTGTAAAAAATTAGACAAATTAATTAAAGATTTGCATATACTGTATGTGCAAACGCAATTCAATAATTGTCCGTCTCCAAACTGCAGAACCCGTGCTTTATGAGCGATGAAAGGCACTTCAGTGAGGGTTTGCACAGGGAATGAAACATCAGACCCTTCGTTTCAAACCCTAATAATCTTTCAACAGCACCATTCTCGTTGCTTAAAATCGTTGAAACTGTAGGTTCAAATTGTACGCAAATTCAGTGTGTAAAGTACAAATCCCATGCATTCTTTGGAGTACTGTATTGAACAAAACAGCGCATGTCGTGCACTTGAAACCTTGCTAATAAAATCAGGCTTTCTTTGCATTAATTCAATGTTTCCAGACATTGAATCAAAAAACTGGTTTTGTTAGACGCAAAGAAATCCGGGCAATAAAGCAAAGCGACCAGTGTGCTGCAAAATAAAAACGAAAGAAAATGCGTTGCTGAGAGAAGCGAAGCAAAGACAAATTACGTTGATGCAGCCGTGACCTGTGTGGTCATGATGTGTCTTTGGCAAGTTGGAAAATGTGGTAAAAAAATCTGCAAAGCGCATTAGCAACAAAAAAGCTCTCACCGTCAAACCACAAACCAATGAAAAGCTGTAAAGAAGTAATAAAAGCATGGTCATAAAACGTATGCTGTACAGTGTACACTGTATAGTGTATACAGCGTGTGCACAATATAGCTTTTGCATGTCGACAACAGATGCGCGAACAAGTCAATGCATCCTAAAAGTGTTTGAAAGGACGAACTTGTTAGCAAAAACTGTTAGTTCACTTCAAGGCTAAACTTCAATATCAAACTACGTAGTTAGAGGGTTTAAAAAAACGTGATGAGTATTATACCACTGTTTTTCGAAGACCATAGCGACGTTTCGCGTCTTTCACAGGCGTCGAATGCGGGTCTTCATGATAGTGATCTAACTGTGAAGTCAAATCGTTAAAAACGCTTGTGCTTTTTAACTGCATTCCAAACATTACCCAAACCAAGAATTTCCCTCTTTTTTCCTTTTTTGTTTTGCACCAGTGGAGATCCTCAAATTTACATGCTCTTTACAAGGGGTACGACTAAGAGAAGAAACTCCCACGAGAACTTGCTTGCTGAATGTAAAAACCAAGTCTCTCGTTGTACTGTACTTTCGGTCCGAAATATGGCACTATATCATTCAGCAAAATACGGTAATTGCTCGAAACCCAGTAGACTACATAAAGCTCTGGACCTTTTGGCAAAAGCCTCCGGGTATACAACTATACATGTGTGTTGTAATTGTGAAATCAGAAAAAAAACGCTGAGTAAAATAGAGCTCAGCCAGCCGTATAACCCCTTAACTAAAACACAAATATCAAAAATGAATGATGAATCAAGTTCACATTGATTACAATAAAGCTACTTACACTCAGGCTCTTCTCAGTTTCAGCTTGATGGACATACTCCAGTAGTTCGTCCATCTGCTCCTTGATTTGGATTGTGACCTTCTTCAAATCAGCATCTTGTGCCACAGTCAAGTCGTCGTCATAGTACAGAGATTCAGGGCTGCACTTGTCGTCAATGTATCTTTTATAATACAAAACATGCCTTGAAACGAGACCGCTTAAGCCAAGGGTCAAACTAAAATGGCTCTAAGGGTCAAAAAAAATAAATACTTGTAATTAACCTGGCCGCAATACGTTTTACGCCACTCCAAACACACGCCGCTCCCCGCCACCGCGGGTGTGGCGGGCCAGTTCTTTGAAGTCTCTAATCTGGCTGTATTTATTGGGCTCGTTTCGTCGTGTCAATTATTTTCACCCGTGCGTTGTCGATGCTGGTAAAACAGCTCATTTTCATCACCGTTCAATAAACAAAATAATACAGTAAGAACGCAATAAAAGAAGTACCGTGGTTAGAACGTAAAATCGCAAAAAAAAGAAACAACAGTAAGAACAGTGAGATAGAAAAACACTGTAAAACAAAAAGAAAAAAAAATGCAAACGTAACGACTTGGTCCTGGAAAGCAAATATCTTACAGCCGACTCAAAAAACGCAAAAAAAACGAAATCCTTGAAGAACTGAGTGCCGCAAATAGGCTACCAAGGTTTCTATAGTTATAACGGCACAAGAAACAACGACGCAATGATTGTGACGTAACAATACGGCTTTTGCGCAAACAATAAAATTACGCGACAGCAGATGAGCGGTTAAAAGTCGGATGAAGTTTGAGCAATTTTAGAGTGAATTTTATCTTGTTAAATATTTGAAATTTCAAAAATGCATCGCGAGCCGCACCAAAACGTCCTCGCGGGTTCCAAGCAGCCCGCGTGTTTGAGATCCATGCAAAAAATACATGCCGTTCAACTTACAATACTAGAACAGTCAAAATATTAGAAATAAATCATATACCGGTAGTAATAAATTTTCAGTACTACATTTTTTTCAATAGTTTCATTGATTGTGGGAATTTTTACCCTCGGACTGAAAAAGCTTCTTTGACAGCTCAATTCTGGCAGTTTTGCAGATACTTGCAGAGGCTTTGAATATCGGTCACCGAGTTTGGCAGAATGAAGTTGATTTTGCTGCGCCATTCAGCAGTGTTTTTCAAATATAAAAAAATTGTAAATATTTATTTTAGGCTACTGTAGTGTAGGAAATTATTTACAGGTTGCGGAAATACAACCCAATACGCAAAGCAGACCTTGTAAAATATGCAAGTAATCATTTTTAGTATATTCAATTCAAGTTACTTTTTAAATCGTTTTCTGCTCCTTTTGCTCAAATTATCTTCGAAATTGAGCATGAGTGCTGCCTGCTGCATCACTGCGTTGGCCTTTGCATTGTCGTATACTCTGAAATAAAGCTGATTTGTAAATACGAGATAGATCGTTAGCAGAGAAAGTTTTAAATAAACCGAAGGTTAAAGTCCGTATCCATACCTTTACAGTGACAAGATAAGGAACAAAAAATACGCTTGTAAATTAAAACGTATAACTTCGCAGATAAGTGGAAAAAAACAAAAATAAATTTAAGTGCTTAAAAAAACTCTTTACCTTTGAAAAGTGTCGGATAGCAAAGCAATAAACAAGTTGAGGCAAAGAATTGCAGAAACGCCAAGGAAGGTGCCAACTAGAATGTAAGCCATGACCACATCATAGGCCTGCATCTCCGGAAACTCGTATTCGTCTACAAGGGTGATGCGAAAAAGGGCAAACAACAACTGGTCCACTGTTGACATGGTGGATATGGTTCCTACTTTTCCTGTAAACGAAGAAAGTTGTAATTCAGTTTTGCGTTAAATGGGTCGAAAATAAGCAGAAATCTTCTTTGTTCTTATCAAGTAAAGTTTCACTAATTTATACTTTCAGGGATAAAATCTATTACGTCGGCTACGTCGTCGTGTTGTCTAAATGCTCAATGTTCAAAGGACGCTGGTTCGACAACTACGGAAAGCACGTGATTGTATCAAAAAACTTAAGCTTGCACGAAGGTGGATTGTCTTTCCGCCCACTTAATATACAACAAATCGTCAACCACAGAGCAATCTTCAACTACAAACCACATACGTTGGGATACGAAAAAAGCAAAACATGTAGCTTTGAAAGTCAAAATAACGGAGTAGTAACTAGTCACATGAAGCAGGAGTAATTTCAATAGAAATCTCAGTTTCCGAGCTACTTTTTTATGCAGCTGGAGTCTGCAAGGTTGCATGCTTCAAAAGAAACAAAAACAGCTGGCTCAACCCCACAGACTTACCGAATATCATCCAGAAAGCACACGCGTACGGAATATAGAATTCTGAGTACAAATAGAGGAATCGAATGATATCCCAGACCAGGTTACCGAGCATGACAATAAATGGACCGAAAAATCTAAAAAAATAAATCAATAAATTTCAGAATGTTGTTTCCTGAACGTATCCACGATAGACTATTGTTAAAATTTGACGCTGGTGTTTTTATTAAACTACACAAAATTACATTTATGTCTTTAAAAAAAGAAACGGAAAACTCCTTTTTGCCTTGATTTGGTTTCTAGTTTACAGTAGTTTCATAGAAAAGGTCAATTAAAACCATTTAGTTTTGTTGCACAATACATTCGAAACAAAAAGTGGAAAGACGTGGTCGATGCAGTTCGAAGAATTTTCGAGACTCTGTCAAAACAAAAATCCGTTTCGACACAACATTAGGGCCTACTTTTGCATTAATTTTATTTCGAATATATTTTTTCGTAGAAAATTTCGTTTCGTTTCAATTCGAACCGCTATCGTAAAATAAAATTTTGTTTCGAACATCTCTAATGTTAATGTGCACTCACCTAAAAGCCCTGGTAAACTTCATGAGCCTCAGCCACAAGAAGATGATGGTGATCACAAATACTCGATTATTCCAGACGCTGAGGCTGGCATTGTTAACAAAACCGTCATCGCAAACTTCTGCAGAAAAATTATTGCAAGGGGCAGAGAAACTGCAACAGGGGGGCACACGATTCGTGAGGGCGACATCAATGATATGGAGAGTCTGAAACGTAAAATTTCATATCATATATAACGTAAAAATAACATGTATATGTACAGTACAATAATAAAAGTAGCACGATGTTAAAATATTCGTTCAAACTTCGCTCAAAAATCAAGGCCCAGCTCCTGTTTTTGTGGCTATGACTCGATTCAGATTTTCCTTTTATTCTAAAAATCTTTCCACTAGAAACAAGCCAATTAGAAATTGAATTGAAAAAAACCCGAAGCAATATGAGTGTAATCAACAAACACTAAAAACCATGTCATACATTATCCTTGCTTACCACAACAAAAAATATAAAGAAGTACACTGCCCAGTCAAAGTAATTCCAAAAATCTTGAAAGTAATACGGAAGCATGTCGTCCAAGGTGTCTCTTTCTCGTTTCAAGTATTTCTTTTCCTGTTAATAGAATTTAAATTTTGTATAATTTCAACGTTTCAAGGACAAGTAGACACAGAAGTAAAAGTTGATTTCAAAATGGGAAATTAATATTAGCCTACTGCCAAAAAAAAAACTTTTTTGATAAACCAGCGACATTGCGACAATAACGTTGATTATTTTAAATGCTACAGCAGAAATTCGTTAATTGCCTGAACCAGCAAGCGGAAATGATAATTCACGAAAGATGTGTTTTACGTACAAAAACTTAAAGCACAACTTATATTACCGCTGGCCATTTTGGATGACAAAATTCCATATCTTTATCTATCAACTCTTCTCTCCACTTCTTCCACGTGTGGAATTTTTTTCGTGACATCACAATTTCCATTACCTCGCCAACGACGTAATAAATCGTTGCCATGCAACCCAGGAGCAATAAAAGCACTCTCCACCAGTCCTGAGCATTTTATTTTTTCATGTTAGAGTATTCAGTTTAAAAGTTGTGCAGCGTTTTGACTACACGTGGAGAAGTAAATCTGACGCACGTGCAGTCGTGCAGCGATTTGATACGAGAATTAGTAGCAATGTTTCAAAAGTAATTGTTAGCCGCTTAATGTTTTGCTTTGTGTCTAACGATGATGTAGTTCACACGTGCTGACAGAAGAGGCTGTCATCATAACAAAATCAACTATGAAGTAATAAACATATTAGATTACAATATTGTGAAAATGCCACAGCATTGACAACAATAATGACAAATTCCAATTTGCAGCACTTTTTCGCATAAGGATTTTGAAAAACTTTAACTTTAGTAAAAAACTGCATATAATGCGCATTGGAAGCTAAGACAAAGCTGGAATGTGGGAAGTTTGTGTGGTAATGGAACTGAAATATGTGAAGAACTAAGAAAAAGAAGGGTGGATATATGTTGCCTAGAGGAAGTAAGATGGAGGGGACAGTCAGCGCGGTTTTTAGGTGCCAATGGGAGGAGATATAAGTTATGGTGGTCAGGAAATAACACAGGAATCGGTGGTGTTGGTTTCTTGGTAAAAGAGGAATTATGTGAGAAAGTAATAGAAGTTAGAAGAAGGAGTGACAGAGTGATGACAATGGTACTTGCTTTTGAAGAGGAGGTAGTGAGGCTAATCTGTGCATATGCACCTCAAAGTGGTAGGGATTACTTAGAAAAGGAAAGTTTTTATGATGTTTTGGCAGAGGAATGGGATTTACGGAGTTCAAAAGAGTTGGTGTTTGGATTAGGAGATTTTAATGGACATGTTGGAAAACAAGCCAATGGGTTCGAGGGCATTCATGGAGGGTATGGTTTTGGGGAGAGAAACATGGAAGGAAGAATGCTACTTGAATTTTGTGATGAAAGGAAACTTTGTATTGCCAACACATGGTTTAAAAAGAAAGAGAAAAGAAAGGTGACTTACAGCTCAGGAGGACATGAGTCGGAAATTGATTTTATTGTGGTTGGGCAGGAACAGAGAAAGTACTTGAAGAATGTGAAAGTAATTCCGTGGGAGTTGCAGCATAGACTAGTAGTAGGAGACTTAAATATGAAAAAAGTGAAGAAAATTGTGAAGAAAGAACGAGTTTTTGTGAGAAATGTGTGGAAACTGGAGGAAAAAGAAACGAGAATTAAGTTTGTGAAAAGAGCAAAAGAGCTGGTAAACATGAGTGCGCAGGACTTGTGGGCTTCATTTCAGAAAGGTGTCCTAGCAGCATGTGATGAAGTATGTGGGAAAAAGAAAGTGAGGAGGGATCGTGGAGACACATGGTGGTGGGATGAAGAGGTGAAGCATGCGATTTCACAGAAAAGAGATGCATACAAGCAGTGGCGCAAAAATGGGTCAGAAGAAAATAAAAAGAAGTATAAGAGTATGAAAAAGAAGGCAAAGAGGGTTGTTGCAAGAGCTATGAAGAATGGTGCTGAGGAGGAACTTAATAAAATGGGGGAAGGCCAAAACAAAGTATTCAGACTCATAAAGCAAATGAAAAAGGATGGGAAAGATATTGTAGGGGGAAGATGTATAAGGAGTGGAGATGGGAAGTTGCATTTCAGCCCGGAAAGCAGAGGAGAAGTGTGGAAGGAACATATGGAAAATGTTATGAATAAGGAGAATGTATGGGATCATATGACAGAGGTTGATCTGGTGGAGGGTCCAGTGGGAAAGGTTACTCGTGATGAAGTGGTGGAGGCAATGGGGCAAATGAAACTGCATAAAGCAGCCGGTCCATCAGAAGTGAACGTAGAGATGATAAAAGCAAGTGGAGAGTTGGGAATTGAAGTAATGCTACAACTTAGCCAAAGGGTATTAGATGGAGAGGGAATGCCGGAGGAGTGGAAGCATAGTACTGTTGTTCCACTGTTCAAGAGAAAAGGGGACGTGAGAAGTTGCAGTGCATATAGAGGTGTAAAACTACTAGAGCATGGAATGAAAATTGTGGAGCGAATACTAGAAAAGAGGTTGAGAACATTGGTGAAATTAAATGATATGCAGTTTGGATTTATGCCAGGAAAAGGTACAGTGGATGCTCTGTTTATATTGAGAAGAATGCAGGAGGAATACCGAGAGAAGCAGAGAAAACTATATATGTGTTTCGTCGACTTAGAAAAGGCATTTGACAGAGTACCAAGGAAAGTGATGGAGTGGGCAATGAGGAAAAGAGGTATACCGGAGGTATTAGTGAGAGCTGTGATGTCTATGTATGAGGATGCAAGAACAAAAGTGAGAGTTGGATCAAATTATTCAAACGAGTTTTCGGTGAAAGTTGGTGTACACCAAGGATCAGTTTTGTCACCTCTGATATTTGCTATTGTGGTTGACGTTGTAACTGAAGGAGTGAGGGAGGGCTTATTGAGTGAAATTTTGTATGCAGACGACCTGGTCTTGACAAGTAATAGTATGGAGGGACTGGAGAGAAAGTTTGAGAAATGGAAAGAAGCATTTGAAACCAAGGGTATGAAGGTGAATCTTGAAAAAACAAAAGTGATGGTGAGTGGAGCAGAAGGAACAGTTGTTGAGGACAAAGTAGATCCCTGTGGAATATGTGGCAAGAGAGTGATGAGAAATTCAATGCAATGCAAGGAATGTGGAAAGTGGGTACATGCAAGATGTGCTAATGTCAAGAGAGCCGCAACAAGATTGGCGAAGTGTTTTGTTTGTGGGAAATGCAGAAAAGGAGAGAATGAAGTGGAAGGTCATGATGATGAGTTCTGCCATGGCATCGAAACAGTGACAGACTTCTGTTATCTGGGTGATCGGATAAATGGAAGTGGGGGATGTGAAGCAGCGGTGACAACAAGGGCAAGATTGGGATGGGCAAAGTTCAGGGAATGTGGGGAAATGTTGTATGGCAGAAAATTTTCACTAAGGATGAAAGGAAAAATATATCGGAGCTGTGTGCGGCCTGCAATGCTATATGGTAGCGAGACATGGGTATTGAGAGAGAGTGAACTGGCAATACTGAGAAGAACGGAAAGGTCAATGGTGAGAGCAATGTGTGGGGTGAAAACGAGAAGGGAAAAAAGGACTGAAGAATTGTTGGATATGCTAGAGATGAGAGAGACCATAGACCAACTGGCAAGGGCAAATGGAGTAAGATGGTATGGACATGTGATAAGGAGGGAGGAAGGAAGTTTTCTTAGAAAGGCACTAGATCTAAAGGTGGATGGGAAGAGGAAACGCGGTCGTCCAAGAAGAACGTGGAAACAACAAGTGAAGGATGAATTTAAAAAAGTCGGACTGAAGGAGGAAGATGCAAGGGACAGGGTGAAATGGAGAGAAGGGATTAGAACAATTGCTGCGCGGAAACAATCGGCCACCCCCACTAGTGGGGAACAAACCGACGATGGATTATGATGATGATGATGTATACGTTAAACGTCGCAATTGAAAATGTTAAGCCACAATTTGAAAATTTGATGGATTTACAACTATAGTAGGCTACTACTACACTGCTACAGGCTGTAACACTTTATTTTGTTTCTAAATAACAAAGATAAACCTGTGGAAATGTGTAGCTGTATCGGAACTGCCAGGGATACCCAACTCCAAGTATGGTCCATATCAAAACAAAAATAATGTTTGTGAACAATGTGCGAAAGGCGACCTTCCTGTGAAAGCGAAGAGGGAAGATCAATATTGTGAGATAAAGCTTGCAAACCAACAATTTCTACACGTTTTCTTTTTATACTTTATACTTTTATACTTTTTATACGTTATACTTTCACCCTGAACTGCGTAAACCTATTCCGTTCGCTTCAGTTTAGCAGCAATGAAGAATGAAGTTACACAACACACAGCGACGTTTGATAACTTAAAAACGACATTTATGAACAAAATAGTTGGAATGCTTGCTCAATGCAAATAAAAAAAAATACATAAAACGAAAAGCAGGAACTAAGCTGTTAACATGAGTGCAGTCTCAGGTTTTAGGGCTCTGTACTTTTTATTCAGATTGACCTAGGTTTATGTAGATTTCAAAAATCAAGAAACATTACACAATACGCATTTTGGCAGCCGATTGCAAAGTAGCAAGAATTGACAGCGATAGACACGTGTTTCGCCCATCGCAGTCAATCGCTGTCGATTCTTGTTACTTTATAATCAGCTGCCAAAATACGTGTTGTTGATTGGATAGTCTTAATGGCTGGCATGGAAGTGACAACGTTATGGTTAGCGAATCGCAATTGCTCGCTGTTCTCGCGAGTATTCAGCCTTGTGCTGACTGCTAGGAAGATCACTCCTTTCTACAAAACATTACACAAGTTGACGTTGCATTAAATAGGGTCAGTTGACTTCGGGGCACAACGCATACCTCCCAAACTGCTTCCATTTAATCTCAATAAGCCTTGTAATGACAGGATGCATGATCAAGTCCAATTGCCTGTACTTGACGATCACTTCCAGCTAAAAGAAAATATAAAGTTGCGACAAACAAGGCTTGAAATGTGCTGGGAACGATTGCAACTGAAGGCTGTTTTGCAATAAAATAATTGACATCAAAGGCAAGTGAGCATAAATAACATACGTTAGTCGTTGGGCTCTTGAAAGATCATAATAAATACGTAACTGACAAACTTAAGGCAAAAATAGCAGCACTGTTCAGTTCACCATGGATACTCACTGGAGTTTTTGCCAAAGAATCACCCGAATATTCTGAAAAACAGAGCAAAGCAAACCTTGAACGTTGGTAACATTTCAATTGACGGCGAAAACAAAAATTGAAACAAACTGAACAAAAAATCTAATAAAAAGGAAAGATTTCTCACATCAGGAAAATGCTCATAGTTAAAATTTTTATTTCACTGACTTGATGTCGTGGTGCTTTCCAGTAGGTTGAGGTAGTAATATTGCTTTCTGTTGGCGCGCTCCTTTCTGTGGAACTGGTCCAAGGCCGTACGAGCCTGCAAATGAATTACTATCCGTAAGCCTGTGTACATCTCTGTATTACTTAGAAAAGTCATCGTGTTTTAGTAAATGATCATGTTAAAGTGATAACTTATAATTACACGTATTACAAGTAATCCTTTAGTGACAAATTCGCTTCCAAACATGTCAAATACGAGACCCAATGACTTTGTCAGCGAGATCTTGAACAAGACTATAACAGGTGCGTCAATGCATCAATATAGAAGGTGAATCACGTTTTCCATTCAATCAAATCTAGTTTTCTTCAGCAAAAAGTGTGTACCATTTTATAAAGCACAGATAACATTGTATGACGTGTATTAGGCGAATGCAAACGACAGAGATGAGGATGGTTCGTAGGATGTGTGTTAAGACACTTTTCGACAAAAGTAAAAATTATGTCTTGAGAGAGTGGACTGATGTTGAGAATATTGAAGAGTACTTGTGTGGTCATCGTCTGAGATGGATTGGACATATTGAACAAATGGATGAGAACAATTTGACAAAAGTGAGATTGGAATAAGGTAGTGACAAGAAAAATGAGGAAAGGAAGAACAAAGAAAACGTGGGATGACACAGCAAAGATGACATGACAAAAAAACCCTGAAAATTGAAGATGCCAACAATACAAAGAGATGGAAGAGTCCCTGTAGACAACTGATCGACCCTAATGCTTCGGGATGAAGACCAGGCTTCTTTGAAGCGAAATGGAAGATGAGATAATATTGTGTGACGTACAACGAAAAGTTAAAACCCGTTACACCAAACTTTGACATTTTGAAATATTAAGATAGTTTTTCTTATTACTGTATAGATAGTGCTGTCACTGAAACTGATGTTAACAAATCGTATTAATGTATTGTTCAATTACCAAATCAAAGTCTCATCGCCTGCAGAGAGTAGCCAACGTAATTTTCAAAATTCCGCTTACCACAGGCCCCATCTTGGTGATCATGTGCGTCATACAAATCTGCCCATCTCTATCAATCACTGTCACGTCAGCGTTGATATCAACCAAAAACTTTGCTGTTTCGCTTCTATCTGGAATGAGGAAAGATATGGATTTGTAGGTGGGTAAGCACATGGATGAGTAAAGGCTCACTGGCATTCTAATTTAAATAGTTGATGTAGGTTAGAATCTACAAAAGATTGCAGAAACCCAATGTATATTAAACCGTTTGATGTTGAGTACCATTTCACTTCACCATTTTCGTGAGGTGTCGCATCTGTGCTTTCATTGTGACAAAAAGTGTTAGTTTTGAAAGTTTGACACACTCATCTTGGTTTTGTGTTATAATCTCAGCAGCATACCAAGTTCGGCGGCAACAAAGACGGGAGTCCTTCCTTTGTAATCCTTTGCTTCTACTTCAGCTCCAAGCTTGATGAGAGCTTTCATAGAGCCCACTGCATCGTTTCTTGCAGCAAAATGCAAAGGAGTTTGATTTTCTCTTTTCGTTTGGGCTTCAATACGAGCTAAAAGAAATCGTAGAAACAAAAATGTGTGATGCTTCAATTTAGCAAAACCAGCAAACGTGATTTATAATGGTAACATTAAAAAATATTGTCCAAAACGTTTCAGTAATCGAGAGTTTCAAAATGCAAAATTTTGTTTTATCGGTTTTCGCTCTGACAGTTTTTTTTTCAGTTTCAATGACGACGTTTCATAAAATAGTGTTGGGAGTAGTTTGCACGCAAAACGCTAAAGCAGACTTAGCATAGGCTAGAAGAGAAAAAAACAAATTCAAACTATTAACCTAGGCGCCCAAGCTTGCATCAGTGGTTCAAACTCTTCATCAGTATAAGAAATTGCTAGAAACAAGCTTTAAATGATAAAAGAGGCAGTGCTAATAAAATACCCCCTAATATAGCAATACAGCCTACCTCCGCTCTCATAGAGAAGCTGCACCATTTCTGGATAATCCACAGCAGCAGCGATATGAAGAGCAGTTCGACCAAAACTAAACAAAACAAAGAAAAACTAGCGTTTATTGATTGTAGTTTAAACGCAAAATAACGTGAAAGACATTAAGTCTAAAAACGTGCTTGTCTCTAGTATCACAGACAGAAAATCAGTCCCTTTTCATATTCTTTCAATATCTGTAAACGTTGAATCAACGCAAAAAGAAGTTATTTGTTGCCTGGGCAACAGCAGCTTGTAAACTATGATCAAATTCCAAACCTTCAACGACGAAGAACACATTTATGAGACTATGCAAAGGGTTTTTAAAACGGAAATGCGACTGTGGTTATTTAGCAGTGTGATTCAAGATTCATTCCTGACGGTGTTTTTGTGGGTCTGCTACTATTCGGTGAGTCCGATTCGGTGAGTTCCTAACCTCTAACCCCTAATCCTAACCCCTAACCCTAAAACGGCAATGATAATTAGGCTATGGTACCCAATAATTTAAAAAAAAAATTGAAAAAATTATCGAATAGGGATCGGACTCACAGAATCGGACTCACCGAAACGGGCCATTCCGGTTTTTGTACCAGCCTATTTGACAGCTAGCTGTGTGATTTATTTCCGAAATACTTGGCTGAAGTTTAACCGTATCTTATTTTCAGCGTATCTTACGGCTTTACAGTTTCGAAAAACTAATTCGTTTACGTAAATTGCTAAATGTAAGTTTAATCGTAAAATTTTAAGTAGCTCATAGCTCAGTGGCAACTGGATTAGCGTCCATTGCGCGTGGATGACGTAGCAGGCTTTTGCAGATCGGATTATACAACCCAAACAGCGAAGTCGCTCGTTGTTACATTGATGTTTGTTCGTTGTTGGTCGGTCGGTCGTTGTTACAATGAGTTGTTACATTGATTCAACGTCTGCAGCTAAAAATGACAGATTTTGCTGTTTCGCAAATATTATGTTTTTTTTTCTTAAGTAAAGGAGTGTAGATAAGTCGGGTTAATACTGTATCATAACATTGTGATGATACGCAATGTTGAAAACAACACAGCCACACAAAACCTCAGCCGTTGTTGAGCGACAATATAAGTGTCATACCATAACCGTTAAAAGAAACAATTAGCAAGAAGCCTTATATTCAATCTAAAACAGCGGGAAAAATCGCGGAGCCGGAGCAGTAAACACTATTATTGTTGGTCTGAAATTAAATGAGTGTAACAAAGCTCAGTCTAAATTCATAACTTTGCCTGAAATAGCCATCACAACAAACCTGTCCGTCATATTGACATCAGCTTTATATTGAAGTAGAAACAACATAATGTCCGTGTGCCATGCTCTTGCTGCCTGTTGATAATATACATCAGAACAAATAAACAGGTGAATTTCACGCTGCATAGAAACATCAGCAGACGCAGCCTGCATATCTTAAGTCAAAGTGAAAGACTAACTTGGAAGCCGGGGGTCAGCAGCTCAGTGATCATTGAGTCAACATCTTACAGATGTGAGTCGTTTAAAAAAAAAAAAACGAAAACAAAAATAAAGACTTTCACTGCCAGCTTGCTCAAATCTTGGTTTTCGCTAAACCCATTCCACCAAGCAGTCGGCGTAATCATATGTCCACCTTACCAGACGAACGGCTTTGAGTAATGACCGTTCTTTGCCACATATAAAGCAATGTTTCGTAGTACAGCATTGTCATTAATTTTTATTCCTTGTTGTTGCGGGTACATACCTACCTTGCTGCGAGTTCACACACAAATTCGACTGCCTCTATCTTTTCATCACTTGTCACATCTTTACCATGGTATCTTGCATCTAATAAGTTAGCGGTTTTGTGTATAACTTTGATGCAAAACTATTTTCTTGCTACAAACAGATCAAGTATCGATCGCTCTTCACTATGCGAAAAAGGACTTGCTCCAATGTTTTGCAGTATTTGGTTTTCTATCTTCTTCAAGATTCCTATCACAGCAGAAATATTTGGCTTATCATCTTCTACTCCACTGATAGCAAGAGCAATTGGTATTAGAAGCTGAAGAAAGCCATCGTTTGCATTCCAAAAGCTTTCATCCAGGATTGTGGTCTTCACATCACATGGCACACTAACAGTTTGTTCGTCGACATCTCAGGAAACAACAATTTTGCGCAAGGAGTGTTTGTTTTCTCTTAAGCTTTGTTAACAGGAAACAATAGACGCCCATCTTGTTTTGACTAGCAGCTTCAAAGAAGTATCGACACCTTCCTTTTGATGAGTTTTTCTCAACAGATCATCCACAATGAGATTAGCTTTGAAAAGCTTTACAACGCAGGTTGCATTTGTGATATGTCTCCTTAAAGTACTGATTTTTAGAAAGTTAGTAAATATCAAGTTCAGCCCATGTGCCATACATCCATAGCAAGTTAGTTGCGAATGATTTTCTTCAAGAATTCTCCATGCCTTTTTTCATATTAGCTTCATTATCACTCACTAAACCAGTTATTATTTTGTTCCTACATTGTTCCTTAATTTCTAAAATTGCCTTTCTTACTTTTTGGGCTATGTATTCTAGAGTCTGACCTTCCATGTCAGTATGCACAGCTTTCCAAAATATTGGTTCTGGTATATTTGCAATGAAGCGTATGATTAATTGATTTCTTCAACCATAAACAGATAAAACCAAGCAACCACACAGCATTCAACATAATATATTAAACTGAACATAAACTATAAACTACGAACGTTTTCGGTCATACACATGTTAGCCCTTTTCAAGTAAAAATATACAAACATGTGATATGATGGCTAACATGTGTAGCTAACATGTGTATGGCCGAAAATGTTCGTAGTTTATAGTTTATGTTCAGTTTAATATATTATGTTAAATGCCGTGTGGTTGCTTGGTTTTGTCTGTTTATGGTGGAAGAAAGTTACCTCTTTACCAAAATTGATTTCTGATATTGCTTTAACCATCACACTTAAGAGAAACACAATTAGAAGCTGATATTTTTTCGAGAATTTCAGTGTTAAACAGTGGCATATTGTGCTGATAAACAACTGGTGGCGATCTTGTATCTTGATGGTATGGCGTAAGAAAGTCTGAGCCCTTTTAGGATATCAGTCCAATACTTGTTTTCAACAATTGAAAGTGTACCACTTGCATAAATAGCCCGGGCTAGAAGCCTATCTAAAATTTGTTTTTTGTTACCTTGCATTTTATCTGCAAAACTTTTTATATTCATTGCTTTCTTACATAGAATGTTTTTCCTTGGTGGCTGGTCAACTTTGGCAATATCACAATCATCGTTGCCACTCATAGCTAAATCCTCACTTGCTCTCGGAGTACTGCATGATGCAGCAAGCATCCGCATGTCAGCATCTTTTTGCATGTTGCATGTTGATTTGACATCTTCTGGACATGAACAACATTTTTGAATGTGTTCACTCAATCGCAACCCAGTTTTTGCAATTGAAGTTTAACAAAACTTGCACTTGACCCTTGCTCCTTTGAAAAATGAGTCTTTCACATCATCAAACAAATGAGCTACCACTACTTTTTTCCTTCTAGACAGGTTAATTGTAAGGCAAACCTAAAATATACCTAACTTATAATGGAAGTTAATTTCAAACTAACTCCAGATCTTGCTGTTAAATAAAGTTTGGTTTTGGCTGCAGGTGGCCACATGTTTAACTAAACTATGAGCTTATGCTTATCTTACATTTCCATAAGCATCTGTTACAGTCTCAATTTTTTCATAATTGTGGTGCAATGCTTCAATGATGTAATATTTCCAGCTGTAATGCAGTTACTCCTTTGCAAAGATGTGACATTTCCAGGTATGGTGCAAACTTCGTGCTGGCTTGGGCCAAGTGATATCTCAACTAAGTAGTAAGTATATTTCCTATATCATATTCATCATGCAAAAGTTAACCAGTAGCTGGGCATGCGCTTGCACTTCTGTTCTATGTTACAACACCAAGTCAAAACTACAGTAAACTAAATTATAATGAGTTATTCAGCACCTATTGTACAGTTTCTTTTGCATTTCTGTACAGTAATATGATTAATTAAAACAGTTGTGACTTGCAAAATGTATGAAGCCAGTAAAAATAGTATTAAAAACAAAAAGAACGTAAAAATACGGCTAAAAAGAAACCGTTTTTAACAATCTCTAATCTTACCTCATGAACTAGTCCTTGTCCATGCTTATCTTTGCAATTAATATCAGCGCCTTGTTTCAATAAATCTTCAATGAAATCTAAATTTACCTGTGAAGTTGTATGCAATGGTTAAAAAGCAATGTCAATGAGCATTAATAAATTGGTAAATAAGAATTTGTGTGACTCACTGTATACTTCGCTCCATCCCATTTCTTGTTCAAAAATGCTGTATTGCACAAAAAAGCAGTGCAGGCAAAAACAACACAAACCATGACACTAAAAGAAATCTACAATCCACGAAAATGTATGGGTGGTAGGCTAGTAGCCTTTCACACATGCTTTTACATAAGCTTGTGTTTTTGTGAGTTTGTAAATGATAATACAATAGCCTACAGTTGTTATACCATCATGAGGTAAATTATTGTATAAACCACCAACACAATCAGAAAAACAACAGAATATTTTGAAATGTTGCCTTTTGCATCAAGCCATACCTCATCATCATCTTTGTTACGCTTTGCAAGACTAGAAAAGTGTGATATCAACTTTTTGTTGAGTCTGGATTTTTTTGAATCATCTGAAATTTGTACATATCGATATTTTCAAAACAATTTTCAATTGTACAGCAATCACTCATTTTGGAACGTTCTGGAACACTGGCAATGAGGACATAGTGCAACTCACGCGGTGTCTTTGCTGATATTTCTTCCCCATCTTCATCCAGTCCTAAAGTGTGGTTTTCTCTTGCTGAAAAAAGGAAATCCAATAAATAATCATGATAAATGTCTATTCCAACCATAATAAGTCAATAAATAAATGAAAGTACGCTTTATAGATGCAGTAGCTCACTAAAAGTATTCAAATAATAATCATTTAAAAGTTTAATTTCTGTGTTTCATAGTTTAAAACCTTAGTTTGTCAAAATAAAAATTCATTCCAAATCGCCTTGACAGATCATGTCTTCTTATGGGTTTAATGCAGGACAATTAACTGAGCTTTCACAAGTTAAATAAGTTTGTGCAAGTAGAATAACAAAAGTTGCATCACTCCTTCTCATGGCCTGTATACGGTAGCCTATAATAAATATAATATATACACTACTTACGGCCAAAAGATGATTGTCTAGAAACACGCTTCTTCTTCACAAAATGCTCCCAATTAGTATCGGCCAATCCTGGAGACCCAACATTCCCAGGAGCATTGAAGCTTACCTGCATGGATACGGCCATCAAAACTTATAAAATCGTCGATGGCTAACTTTTGTTTGGAATAAATAAACAGGAATTTACTTGGAAAAACTTTTAAGGCAAAGCCAATAGACTTGCAGAATAACAACAGATTGACAAAGTATTTTATTTGCGAGAAATAAATTAAACGACGTGATTTAGTGAAGGCACGATGAAGGTTCTACCATGGCATTGAAATAATGACCGGTTTCTTCAATCATGATTAGATGAATACAAGCAGTGGACGCAAAGCAGCTGTGATCGGTTCAGGGGTCATTCCATTATAAATCAACCAATTTAAAAAAAAAATTAAAAACCTTCATCGCAGAGATTTTCTTTATTTTTGGATATTTTAAACATACAAAGAAATGTTTAAAGATATATTTTTGCGTATTGAAAATTTGGATTTTTGCCACTAGTGACGCCATTGTAGACTTTGGTGTTTTACAAAATTGGCCTCAAGGCTACAATTTTGACTCAAATTTTCTGAACAAAATGTGTAATTGCATGTTGTTGGGGCCAAGGGGCAAGGGTTTCATAAATAAGGTTCAGGAAATGTTGCGTGGCTAAAAATTTCAATAAAGATGATGGAAAAAGCCTATCGAAATTGTACAACCTACAATATCAATGAAACAATCAATGGTTTATTTGTCAGAAACAAAAACATAGTATATACCATACAGTACATATCCTATCCTTCAATATCGTACAATAGTGAGATGCAGACACTAAGAGAGAGTTAACTAGTAATCCTGGGAATGCCAGAAAGGGCAGTGGTGTAAGCAATGTGTAAGGTTAAAGCAATGAAGGAAAAAAGACTGAAGAATAAATGGATACGCTAAAGATGAGGGAGACTAAAGAACAACTTGCAAGAGCAAGTAGATTGAGAATGAGGAAAGATATTTTTCAGAAGGGGAATTTTTTTGAATAGGAAAAAAGGAGGAAACAGGGATACCTACAAAAATCACGAAAAGAACAAGTGAAAGATGAAATCATAAAGATGATACTGCTATTTTGCATTCATCAAATGCTGGCATTTGCATTGCATTTGACACATCATAAAGATGAGATAGAGAAAAGACAACAGCTGAAAGGAAAGCATCAGCCACCGTCACTGGTAGAAAAAAACAAATTTAGATAATAATGATAAGGAAAACACATATTAAAGATGTTATTGAAATAAAAACTGATCTGAGGTGGCGATGGGTGGACATGTAGCAACAATGACTGACAACAGATGGGCTAAAATAACCACAGAATGGACAGTCCCACGAATTACCTATAAGTACCCATGTCCCATAAGTATCCATAAGTCGCGTAGAATTACCCATAAGAGGCTTATGGCCCCTTATGGGTAATTTGACGCAACTTATGGGGCTTATGGGTAATTCAACGCAACTTATGGTGCTTATGGGTAATTCAACGCGACTTATGGGGCTTATGGGTAATTCGACATGAATTATGGGTAATTTGACGCGACTTATGGGGCATATGGGTCATTCTACGTGACTTATGGGTAATTTGACACAACTTATGGGGCATATGTTATGTGTACTTGTGGGTAATTTCTGGGACCCCACAATGGACACCAGTCCAAGGTATGCGCTAAAAACATAGAAGGAGATCAAAAAGAAGATGGTGGCCCGTAGGCTGGGCCAAAAAAGGGGTTATTTTTAAGAATTTATTCTACGAGGTTGTAAGTCACTTAAAAGTTGTGAATGGGTATCAGGAGCAAACCCATGATAAAATTTTTATTTTCTAATGACATCTTACGGTCAGACAGTCCGTTACCATAACAACTGTTTCCGGCAAGACAACAAATTGACTAAATTGGTGATTTTTCAGGCTGTGAATGACTGTCAGGGCTCATTTTGGTACCAAAATATGCAGAAAAGAAAGCCAAAGAGCATGGAACATATACACGATGTCTATGAAACAATTAATTCCACTTATAAATAAAAAAATTTCTTCACATTTATTGTCAATTATTGAACAAAATGAAAATTAGTTATCCCAAAATCTACCAATGGAAGTCAATTACTTCCAAGTAACATCAGTACACAATACACACTCATACAATAAACACTCATATTATTAGTCCCGTACACAACGGAGGTCAGAGACTTTTTAGTCACAACCTCAGTTGACGTTGCCTGTCTATGCACCTTCTCTCGGACACCCT
This sequence comes from Aplidium turbinatum, assembly GCF_918807975.1. Classification (NCBI taxonomy): domain Eukaryota; kingdom Metazoa; phylum Chordata; class Ascidiacea; order Aplousobranchia; family Polyclinidae; genus Aplidium; species Aplidium turbinatum. The sequence continues at coordinate 14,049,232 of NC_137480.1, read as the reverse complement.
TCACAACTCTGTATAGTGCCTGGAGCGGAGCTGCTCTTCAGATTTGGGGGCCTTGTTTGTGTTCAAATCTGTGGCAAGTCCTAATGCCCGCACTGCTGCGTCATTGACAACACGGAGGTTGGCCACAACTTTCTTGCCATCACGATAGTTGTCTGAGGCGGTCCATTGTGCAATGGGGAGCTTGACAAAGCTGGAGTCAATATTCAAGAGCTCAAACATGCTCCAGGAGTCATGTCTAATGAAGTCTTATAGGGCTTTTGTGCCCAATTGATGTGAGGCTGGCATTTCCTGTTTTCTTGTCTGTGTACTGTCTGTCGCGTCATGGTACCTCAGCAATCAGCATAGCCTTTCTCATCGTCTGTTTGTCAGATCATGTTCGTTCCGAGAAGAGTGCCAAAGAGACCAATCTCTCTGAGAGATACCACATATGGTTTTGTAGCTTCTGCCTGGCCAGAACAACAAAGAAGAGAAATTTGGCAGGCCACTTCATTAGGTCCTTGCTGATACTGGCCTCTGCCTTGAGAAGGTTCATTAATGCCAGGTCATTCGATGGTGATTTCTTCCAATTCTTCGGGTGCATATACATCCCCAAGCTGGTATCGGAAAAGTGCCCCTTGAACGTGTACAAAGTCTTGCTAATCCAACGGAGTGGTGGAATACCTCAAGCGCTTTGATGGTGATGGACCTCCGACTGACAGGGACGGTCCCTCCAAAAAATAGCAGTGTCAGTTCTGCCAGCTCCAGGTAGTCATGTCGAAGTGTCTCCTTGGTGCTGTTCTCAATCCATGTCTGAAGGAAGGTGATGGTGTTATGTAATGTATATAGCCTGTCAACTCTCTTTGTGGAGCAGTCACCTCGACCAATGTGTAGTTGTTGTGGTTCAATTTGCTCCAATTGTTGACCAGTTGCTTGAACAGCTGTTCATCGGGTCCTGTGGTTGGGCCATACACAATTGAGCAAGATGCCCCCCAATCAACTCATGGATGTGGTGTCTACATGTCAGTTGCAGAAGACTTCTACCAAACTCTGTCTCCAGTCCAAAATGTCTGCCTCGTGTTTGCCAAAAACTTCTCCCTTTTTTTGGTCTCTGTATCTGTTGACCTATTCCTCTTACTTACTTTGTATTCTTCAATAACTGTAAGGATCATCATCATCTGCTCTATCGCTTGCCACGATTTTAGGGTAATACCAGTATTTGCTCACCAGTTCTGCAAGTCCTTTGTTACAAGTCTGGCGGTATCCAATGCACTAGACTGAAGATGGCTGGCTTGGTACAGTTGTTTATTATACCCATGGTACCGAAGAAGAACCTGTTTCCCAGTTTAGTGGATAAAGGCCAGTGAATCCATGGTTTCCTGGTAGAGCTCGACCGATATATTGTATCGGCTATTTTTCGCCGATTTAATAAACTCTCTTGTTTTAATTATATGCACGCGGCTGCACACAATCCATTTGCGCACGCAGCACGTGGGTATGCTTTCGAATGTTTTGTGCACGTGGAAGGACGCTCTTCTAGCTGCCTATTTAGTTGGTGCTGCCTGGTTAGAGTTCCCGCTCCAATTGCTGTATTTGTGCTTCTGTTTATCGGGCTAGTGGCGGTGACACCGGTCTTTGTGCGAATCTTAGCAGAAACTCCTGTCGTGTTGGACTGATTTACGATGACAAAAGATGTTCTCTTCTTGGCATTAATGCTGAGAAACTATGTCTTTGAACTACAATTTGAAACTGTTGAACTTTGATTATTGAATTGAACACAAAACAGTATTGCATTTGGTTGTTTCTGTTTTGTGTTTGTTTGGCGTTTTTTGTGATTAATGTTAAGAATGGTTTTTCTATTGAAGCAACCAATGCATAAACTTTCTCGGACTGGTTTGTTGCTTAATAACTTTAGTAACAAATTTTTCGTAGATGTATATCATATCGATATCGGCCTGAAAAAGTGATATCCGTCAAGCTCTACTTCCTGGTAAACTGAAGATGAGGGGACACTTGTCAAAGAGCCACAACAAGGTCTTGGTTTCGGTATTCATGCCTTTAGAAATGAGGCCCAGCAATTAAAAAACAAATATGCCTATTATTACAGAAAGTTTGAATTTTATACACAAAATCCGAAGCAAAAATGACTTTTTTGCAAATATTTTTTATTAAATTGTATCACACCCACTGTCTAGTTGTCATATCATCTTTGGCTTTCAATTCTGCATAGTTTGGTACCAGCAGCATCTCTGAGGATCATTCAAAGCGTGATAAATCATTATTTCAGGCATTTTATGTAATTGTCGGTAATGGTTTCCACGGTAACAGACTGTCTTACCGTAAGACATTATTTTTTTTTCATCAAATTTACTTTTTTATGTTTCTGACACTCACTCACAACTTTTAGGAAACTTACATTAAATTCTGAACAACTTGTTTTTTTTGGCCCAGCCAAATGGTGGGATGACATTGCAGAAAAGATTGGTATCCCCTGGGTGAAAACAGTGAAAGACAGAATAGTGTGGACATCTACAAATATGTGGAGGTCATCTACCAGCAGTGGCATGACTGGCTGATGATAATGGTTTATCAATACGTACATTAAAAACTCCTCCAGGTAAATTTTGAAAGTCTGATTCATCCTCGTATGCAATGTTATCTTCACCACGACCATCTACTGCAAAACAAAAATAGGCTATATGTACACAAGCCTATTTATAAACAGCATTTCAAATGATGCCAGTTTTTTAATTTTTTTTCTACCAAAAAGAGCTCACCCCTTGTGACCTACCTCACCTCCTCATACTAAAGTAGCAGATTTAGGACTGCATTTGGTCACATGCTCTCTGAACTCAAGAAAAAGCATGTAAGTTTTCTCCATTTCTGCACTAACCAAGCCAGGAAGCCAGCAGCATAGGGCAGAAACGTTTCTCAAATCATCAAAAAATGTAAAAAAAAATTGTATGGGCGTTTTTTAAAAACTGCAAAAAAATGCAATATTCCAAAATGAAAAACATTTGCTGCACTAACAAACAAATGATGAAGTGAAGTAGGTCTTCTATATCATAGAGAGGGGAAGGTTCTTCATTCTCTTAGAATTTTTGTTTTCTAGGAACCGATTAGAACTATGGTGCCCCATTTTTTTTGTAGCTCTGCTACTACTGGCATAGGCGAGCCTACTGTAGGCTACCACTCTTTTTCAACGCTTACTTCAGCCGAGCAATGGTATCCAGTCAAATTTTATTCTAAAACCAATATGTATATAGCCTACTGCATCGTGTAAATTGTAATAACACTTACCTCTGCTATGATTGCGTGGATGACGACTTTTTGACAACTTCTCCATCTATTTACAATACCAGAAGGCAAGCATCCAATTAAAATATTACAGGCCTAAATTACTTACTTTTACAAAACAGCACTTGGCTGTCACATAAAACTTTACAAGGTACCGGTAGGCAACCTCTTCTTGCAGTCTGGTCTGCTTGTTACGTAAATACGAAAATTAAGAAAAGCAAAAAACAATTTCTCAAAATTTGAACAAACTGCTGACATTTTATAGATTACAACATTTTCCAAACAGGCCTGTATTTTTAAACTGAGTATGGACAGCCATATCTAACGGTATAGGCCTACTATGTCTACATTTAAAATACAACAATAAAATAGACAAGGGGGTTTGGGGGAATTTTTCTGATTTTTGTGAGAAGTTATTGCTGGGCGGCGGCGAGTGGCTTCCGGGACATTGATCGGAAAGGGGTTTTATGCATGTGTTTGAGATCAGCATTGGGGGCCCATGCAGGGGGGTTGCAGTGTGGAGAGGACGGGGGGGTCCGGGGAGGGAGGTCTAACACTCAATTTGTATGTACTTTTTGTTTGTTTATTGCCAGCAAAACAATAAACTGAACTGAGACAAACTAATTTAAAAAGTGCTTACACTAGCTAATCACGTGGATTAGGAGAAAACAAATTTTGAAATTTGTCTAGGCTGGCTGCTTTATACAGTTCTTGGTTTGTGATCAGTCACGCGTGAGTTGTCATTCGATCAGCGCAATGAAGTCTTTTTGTTTTTGACCATCCATGGCAACACGAAATACTGACATCTAACGATGAACAGATTCGACACAAATATTCAGGACCGTTGAAAAGATAGTTTGGCTCCGGTGTCATTGAAATCTTTGGGCTTCAAATCAAGATAGTTATAGGAAAAAGGGACTATACTATATCTACTGACTACCAGGGCTACTCAACTGGCGGACCGCGGTCCGAATCGGACCTTCTGGGTGTTGATGGTGGACCTTGAGCTTTAGGAAGAATGACCTCATTGCCACGTTTCATGGCTTCTTTAAACAATTTTTTACTGGGAGGAAGCAATTTTTACTGTGATTAACTGATTATCCTATAGCTACTGGGAGGCTTCGATTCCCAGACTCCCCAACACTCTCTCAGAAATCCAATTCGAGTTTCATTTTACCTAAAAAAGTGGTTTGGTGCGAATAGTTTAACTTTCGTGGTTGCTTGTGAAATAACTTATTCACGGGCCCGCTAAAATTATTCAACTTGTCAAAGTAGACCTTTGTTAAGGTTAGTTGAGTAACCCTGAACGGTGAACCCTATAGGCCTACCCGGTGGCGTACGCAGGATTTTCTCAAGGGGGGAGCCATTGCCAGTGGCGTAGCCAGGAATTTTGAAAGGGAAGGGTTTTGACAACCGACACCCAGCGGCGGGGAGTCTGGGGGGCCTCCCCCAGAAAAATTTGAAAAATTACTTTAAATTTGGTGCATTCTGAGAGCATTTTCAACAAAAATGTGGATATAAATATTCCTGTAAAATGGTGCTGTCAGGTGGCATAGTAAAAGGATAAGGTCATGTTTTCTTCGACATTTTTCGGAAATAAAGTTAAGTTTCTATGTTTTCTTGTTGCTAATTCCTGGCTGAGATCGGCTGAGATGTTTGAATGTTTGGTATTGGCAAAACTCGTTCTTTTAGTGCAGTTTCGCTTAAAATTAGGCAAACTTTGTTTTAGAGACATAAAGACTGAAAGCATCATTCTCAATATCATGACGTCACACGCGTGCCAAGGGGGGGGTTGTAAGTCCGCTGTGGGACTAATATCAGCTGTTTAGAAGCATATCAAACCATTCAACAATTTCTCACAAAATTTCGGGGGGGCCCGGGCCCCTTGGGCCCCCCCATAGATCCGCGCCTGCCCGTATAGTTAGCTTTATTCTATCTTGCAATCTACATAGTAAATCAAACTTTTTGCAAATAGGGCAATAAAGAAAGACATAAAAATTTTGTGGCTCTTTTGACTTTCTAGATGTCTGCGTGTGATGTGACTCTTGCATTGAATAGCTTTTCCCACCCATGTGCCTTAAACTTTAGGAAAGTGGTTAAAATTGTCGGTGTGCGTTGTGTTGCGTCCTCACATCGTGGTATCAATGCTCTGTGGAATAGTTTCCCAGCATTGTATAAACACTTCACAGCTCTCGCAGAAAGGAAGAATATTAGAGAAACAGATCGGGCCATGCTCAGAGCCTCAGAGGTCTCTGCATCAAAATGACCACCAAGGTATTCGTAGAAGATCTGGCGCTTTTAAAAGATTGTCTTCGGCAATTATCGCTTTTGTCAGAAACTCTTCAGACTGAGAATGTCAAATGGACTGTTAATTCTCTATTTCAAATAAAAAAAAGTTTAAGAAGGAAAGTATTCATTTGATGAAGTTGTTGAGTCCTGGAAGTAGGCTACAAAAACCACTCCTTTAAAGGCATAACGTTGGATCAGTTCAAAGCTCGACGCAGAGACTATTCTTCTTTTGGTCGTTATCGGTTTATTGAAGCTTCAGTTGACAACATAGGAAGCAGGATGGTGGACACCAACAATGAAAATTCTGTGAAGAGCTTGGAAATTATGGTACCAGTCACCAGAGTTATGGCCCGCTGTAGGCTAATCGAAGTTTCATTGCAAAAAGGAGAGCAGATATTACGGAAAATAGAGGAGATATTTCATGTCACGACTCTTATTTCCGGTTTTCGATTGTACGTTGACAATCCTTGCCATGTACCAGATACGATAAAGTTGTTCAAGAATGTAGTAAGTTACTATTGTACTAAACATGATTGCTATAAGTTCTGCTGAAGCCGAACGTGGATTTTCGCAAATGAACTTGGTCATCACACCACTACGATCATAGCTGACCAAATCACTTGTTTCAGTAATGTTGTTCATCAGCATCAATGGACCACCTCCTCAAATATGGAATGGCACTGCGGCAACTCAGAAGTGGTTGCGGACTCATTGATCGGCTGTGGATACTCAGGTTAAGCATTCTAAGCTGCCCACATTGAATGAACTCAGATGTGAGGAAAAACTGTTTGCTGGCTAAAATCAAAGACTGTCGTGGTGCTTATAATTTAGCCCAGTAATTCTCAACGTGGTCCAGGTGGACCACTGGTGGTCCACCAGAAATTTCTGTTGGTCCACAGAGAGTTCTATAAATCCTTTATATTTAACATTCTTCAAAATTGTATCATTTACTAGACTGCAAACAGGTGTAAGAAATTATGTAGGCTAGCATGTATGATTGTATGTCAGCGTGACATGATAATCATGTTCAATTCGAGATTTATGATCGATTTTTTTGAAAGTGCTAGACTAGCATAAGCTCAGCAGTTTTTGAACTTATTTTACCAGTTGACAAGTAAGCTATATAGAACTGTTTAAGGCGTAAATGAAGTGCTGGCAGGCCTAATCAATAAATCATATGTTGCTGTAATTGTTGTGGTGTTGCACGAAGATTGCGCTTCTTCATGATACAAAGTTTCTATAAGGAGAGTAGAGGTATTCGCTGTTTGACTGAATGTTAATTAAATTATTTTATGAATGCCACACGTTATATTTTTTCAGACGCTAAATAAGTATTGTAGGCTATTCTGCAGTGCTTTCAAATTAACAAAATGTCAGAAGCTCATGTTGCTAAGAAGGCAAAACTGAGACATTACCATTTTATTGAAACAATATGTGCAATTATGCATGATGTTTTGTTAGAATAAAATTTGAAATTAAAATTATGTGTATTCAAGTAGTTAAGCTTAAGTGTGCAAATTAAGAGGGTTTGCTTAATTAGTTTATTAGGCTAAGTATTATTTTATAAAGGACTAGGATTGAACGCGCCCTTGAGTTTTCTGACCTATGTGCTATACAGTTTCGACTAGTGGCGTTCATGAGGCGTCAACATAGCAAAAGTGGTCCATAGGATATTTTTTTAAAAAACATGGTTCATGGGCCAAAAAAGGTTGAGAATCACTGACTTAGCCCATAAAATCAAAGACCTGGCAGACAGGCTATTTGTTTTGTAGCCTGTAATCTCGTTTGCACCAACTAGGAATATGCTTTTGCTGTATTTGGAGTTGTAGGCTACTGTTCGTAGCTAAATGAGATTTTAGTGTGAACTAACTGTCACATTGGCAGCTGATTGGTTCTTACTCGCAAAGCTGCAAAACACAAGCGCTCATTTCAGGAGATGCATTTCATCACTTTCTTCCAGTCAATTTTTTTGCAAGTTTGCTTAGAATTGGCCCATTCAAATAAGCAGCCTACGATTGAGTTAAGAGATTGAAATTAGCTCATGCAAAGCGAGTTTTAAGTGTAAGCCTACGCAGTAGGCTAAAGAAAAAGCAAAGGAGATTGCAGTGTAGCAACCAATCCAAAGTTCAAACTTATAATTTTATTTTGGATTCAACCACTTTTTCACTTTTTGCTACTTCTACTTTTTTCTGCACTTCAAGCTATGTTTTAGGGTGGGTTGTTTTTCGATATGATGTTTAGAACTAAAAACAAACTGAACAGTGTTTCTTTTTAAAACAGGTAAAGATTGTTGGCTCACCTAGGCTACACCGGTTACTTATACTTTGTCTATAACAACATAGCTAGGTGTTAATAGAGCCCCCCAAATAAAATGCTAGGAATACACCCCTGATTGGGACGCGTTACAACTGGGAATAACCTGCAATATTTCCCGCGTTTTACGTCCAGTCATGCTAATGAAGTCATGTTCATACATCCAGTCATGCTAATGAATAATAATGAATCTCTATGAAGCAGTCTATGCCACAGTATTGTAAATGGCACTCCAGGGTGCCGCGGTAGCCCGGTTGGCAGTGGTGCCGAAGTAGGGGGGGATGGGGGGGATATATCCCCCCCAATATTTTGGCAGCATCCCTCCCAATAATTCAGAAAAAATTAGTTGCTATGAAGTTGTACTTCGATTTAGTTGTTTGTAAGCATCTCGAATTGCTGTTGTTTTTCTTTTATTGATGTTTAATCACAGTTCTAATTGTCTTGGATTTGACGCTAGATAATGAATTAAGGACCTTCATTGAAGGTATTCCGGAAAAATTTGCTGCTAATTTTATTTGCAAGCACCACGGCAAAGAAGAGTCCCTGAAAGATTGGGTGGAGGCTCGATGGCAGCTACTGCAGACACTCAACTGCATTAAGTTATAAAATACTTTACAATCAGTTCATGGACAGAGTTATGTCTGAACTGACCGAGAGGTTTAAAAGTAGCCTGAATTCTGATTTGGCAAAGTATAAAGAACTTGCACGAATTTTCAAGACCGGCTTAGTTCCTGAAATGGTCAAAAATTATCCAGAGCTGAATAGACAATCGATGAGTTATCAAATTGATTCATTCAGCAAGGCAACAGCACCAAAATCTCTGTACGATGCCAAAAGAGCTTACCAGGCATTGTCCGAGTTGAAAAAAACCTCTCTATTCTCAAATACTCCAGCTGATTAAGAACCTCTTTTTGCCCGGTAAGCTTTGCTGCTTGTGAGAGGTCGTTTTCCAATCTTCGTAGATTGAAAACCTGACTGAGAAATACTTTGGGACAGGAAAGGTTAAATGCTAGCATTGTTTGCAACATTGACCAAAATATTCTTAATGACATCAGTATAAATGACAGTGCTAATGTATTTTCAATGAGCACTACCGTAAAACGCAATTTGGTTGTAACAAGTTCTTGTGATGTGTTTGAAAGTTAGCATTTTTGTCATAAATTTGCAAATGTTCTTCTGTAGCTTCGATTGTTTTCAGTCTCCTGACTAGTGACTTTGTCCTACAGCGCACTAAGTGTAGTGATTCTAGTGAAGGAGAGGGTAAAAAGAAAAGTAGCCTATAACTTCTGTTGTTTTTTTTGGAAAAACTAAGTATTCATTGGAAGGTCATAGCTTCGAATCCAGCTGGAGGTACCAATTTTTCTTTGCTTGTTTCTTAATCTTGCAGCAGTCATTCACAAGAGCACAGGTAGCGCTTTTATCTCCACTATTTCTTGTCTGTGTATTATGCTGTTAGCAGCTAATTTACCGAGGTCCGGTGATTGTTTAATAAACCTAATAGGCCTGCCACAATTACTAAAATTGTGTATAAAAGTATGCATCCCCCCCAATGTTTAAAATTGTCTAAAATTTGATAAAATTTTGATTTATCCCCCCCAATCCTCAACTAACTTCGGCACCACTGCCGGTTGGGAACCATTGTTTCACGATGACACCAAGCAGTAGCCAACCGATGGTTCATAGAGCTACAACAAGAGGGTTGTGGCTCTATATCAACCACAACGACATGCACATAGTCAAATGCTTTTATTTTAAAGCTTTGGTAGAGAGTTTGCTTTGTTGAACCATAGGGAAATAAAACAAAGTAACTTCAGCGGGTTTCACATGATGTATTACATACACAAATATAACTATAATAAATAAATAAAAATAAATTTTCATGTGACATTCATCCTGTATATAAAACATTTAAAGTGCACCAATATCTTCAACTGAAGTCGCCTACCCCCTTTGCTCTTTCTTCGAATGTTGTGTATAAATTTAGTTGTTTGCGTGACGCAAACCAGACATACATTGGTACCGTATGTCAACCAAACATTTGTTGATAAGGGCCGGGGAGCGAAATTTTTTTTCCCACGAGATTTTTGTCTCATTGATTCTAGTCACTCTAAAAGCAAGATTTTCCGAAAGTGTTTTGAGAGATTAGTTGATTCAGATTGCGAAATAACTATTTGCCAATGAAATTGTGCAATGATAATAAAATATAAGCTTTCCCTAACTCTACTTTTTTGAAAAGCTCTTGTGCACCGCAAAAATTAATTTAAAGAAAAAAAAAGTTTGACTACGACGGGCGTCGAACCCCCGTTCTCTCGATCAGTAAGCAGAGGATGAAACCACTGACCCAACCGTGCCAACGAGAAAATGTTGCATTCACACGGTTTTAATACAAACTTTTACCAAAATATGTAAATAAGACAGAAATCTGGTGGGAAAAAAATTTTCGCGGCCGGGGAGCACTTAAACCCAAACTTAACAACCAAAAGTGCAATTAAAGAGCACATCGCCTCTTGTGAAACGTGCACTGACAACGTCTCGATCGACCAATTTAAAATCATCTCTCGAGGCAGATCTGAATGTCAGACTAAGATCATGGAAGCCTTGAATCAAACGTAATAATCCATCTCTCAACCGGTAGTTATTCGCCTGTGGCTCATCGTTCCTCTTGTGTGTGTTCTAATTGTTTGTCAAATGCCTGTAGTTTACACCTCATGTGATCTGTTTTTCACGGTATAATTTACTTGTAATCATTCCTTTGTCACTCGTTCAGTTTGTGCTTTTCAGTCTGGAGTGTCGTTACAATTACAGTACAAAGTCAAAACACGCATTTTGCTGGCATTTAGTCATTTTATGTTCGATTTTGTTCGTTCGAATTTTAATGATTTGCGAACATTCAAAAACAATATTTTGAAACAAATTGTTTTTTCCTACAATAAATACAGTATTTTTCATATTCATACTATCACTACATCAAGCGGTTTTGAGGTTATTGTGATGAATAGCATAGGTTCTCCTCGGGCGGTTATAGCTGCTAAGCATTGTGGTAATTGTGGTATCTCTCAGGACAAATCAAGATGAATCAAAACATAAAGTAGCTGTCGCGATCCCAGCCAGCAAATCAGTTTTTTTACATTGATTCAACGTTTACAAATTGACTTTCTGGTGAAAAAAAACTCTAGTTTATCACATTCTTTCCGAGCAGGCAAAATTGGTCTTTTTTACATTGATTCAACGTCTGCAGACGTCAAATCATTGTTGAAAGTGGTTGATTTGCTGGCTGGGTTAGAAGTGTATGTAAACCGATTTCCAGTCAGCTGTTTTGTCTGACGTTTCATAGAGTGTAGCTTACATTTCAACCTGCCAAAATGTTTTAAAATCAGGGAAAAAATTTCTTTTTGATACTTTTCAATGTAGCTAAACGTTGAAACAATATGAAAGCCAACTTTTGCTACCTGGGCTGCTGCTTTTTGCTAAATTTGTTTAACTTGAGTCTGGCAATGTCGAAACAATGTAAAAATAGTTAATTTTACTTTTCAAGATTCAAAATGAAATGTACCACAATTCTGGATCAACACACATCGAATGATCGTGAAATTATGAAAAATTCAGTTTACAAGCATTTTCTGACAAACACGTCATGTCATGAATGGCATGACATAATCTACATAGTTTCAACATGTGCTTTGTGCACAAAGACATATTGCATTTGGAACAACGACGAGAAACTTTGCCAGATTATTTCTTTTTTTGGAATATCCAGTTCCTCTGATGTTGTCTAATGATGTTATCTAATGCAGATTCCCAAACTGTGGCCCGCGGACCACTGGTGGTCAGCGACGACTGCACAGGTGGTCCGTGGCGATATGACTAGAAATTAGAAAGTCACACATATACATTGTACAGTACGTACTTTGTGAAAGATAATTGCCGCAGTTCTTTACAACTTATATAATTTCGAAAGCTTTTGCTATCCAGTAGGCCTATCGTAAATCTTATTTGTTGCACCTTTAGTTAAAAAGCTGGTTACGAAAAATTCTCGTATTTAACATTCTCATTTAACTTGTTAGAGTGAGGTGGTATGGGCATGTTTTGAGAAGGGATGAAGATGATGTTTTGAGAAGAGCGCTGGAGTTGCGAGTGGAGGGTGTTATAAAACAAGGAAGACCCAAGAAAACGTGGAAAAGGCAAGTTGAGGAGGAAAGCAGCAAGGTGGGCTTGACAAGAGAGGAAACTTGCATACCTGGCAGGCATTTTTAACCTTCTAACTAAACCAATTGAACTTGTCACTTCAGGGATGAGATGCGAAAATTTTACTTACTCAAAAAAATACAAAATAACAGCATTCATAAAGAAACTCAACATATGGAAAACAAGGATAAATGATAATGTTGTGGATATGTTTCCTGTTCTGTGTGACTACATTACCAACAAATCCTTAATTAATACTGAGTTAATTTTCTCTGACGTTACACAACACTTGAAATTGCTTTCTACACATTTCAAGAAGTACTTTTTAAAAGAGACATATGAGAATTTTGACTGGATTTTAAACCCTTTTGTTGTTACAAAGACTGATCTGTCTGGACGCGAAGAAGAAGAATTAGCCGAATTATCATCTGATCGAACTTTAATGCTTAGTTTCAATCAAACAGCTATTGCATCTTTCTGGTTGAGTGTAGTGGAGGAATACCCATTGCTATCTCAAAAGGCAACTAAAATTTTAACTTATTGCCTTTTTCCACACCTACATGTGTGAGACAGCATTTTCAGCTCTTATACCAACATGAAGACAAAATACAGGTCAAGACTTTCCGTGGACCCTGACTTAGGCTACGAGTTTGCCTTTCACAAATAACTCCGATAATAATTGATGACTTATGCAATAAGAAGCAATCCCATCCGTCCTATTGATGTTGTCAGTTTTTTTAATAAACAAAATTCGGTTTTATTCACTTTTACCTTTGTATTGGGGGTCCGCAAATAAACAGATTCACAAATAGTGGTCCGTGGGCTAAAAAAGTTTGGGAAACCCTGGTCTAATGTTTCAAATCGATCCAGTGACCGGGCCTGTGAGTGCTGCAATGCCTTAAAAGGTATGTGAAAGTGGTAAGTTTAAGATGTACAAAAAGGCTCTTTCAGTTGGCTAAAAGACACTTGCTTAATCAACAATTTATTGGGTAATATTTCTCGTGCTGGCAGTCAACTATAAATATAAAAATCACAAAAAACTATGGGGAAATAAAGTCGGCATGGCGAATAAAAATTGAAGCATTATTGCAGAAAAGCAAAACTTTCATAATACAGTCTTAATCTGCTGAAAAACTGACATAACCAAACAATATTTAAACAAACGACGTTAAGCATTATTAAGTGGCATTAAAAATTTTGCAAGGCCAATGTGTTAAAATGAAAAGCGGCATAATCTTCAATAAAATCTACAGAAGTGACCAAGCCTTTGAAATGATAATCCAGGATGTTTTATACAAAATAACTGAATTGCTTAGTTACAATGCAAAAACTAATCAATGCAAAAATTAATAAAGAACTTACAATGCAAAAATTAATCATTCAATTTCAAGCAATGAAGATAAACAAACGTTTACAATTGTTTGTCAGACACAAAGTTAGTTTCTGGGTTTTGGGATCTGTCCTTGTTTTTCAAATTGACATGGACATTGGATAGGAACCTTTCAAAGTTCAACTGTGTTGAGTGAGTGTCAAAACGTAGTTTAATGTAAAGATTCCGAAGGTAACTACGAAAAAAAACTTGCAAACGAAAGAAAAGATGCTGGAATTTTATTCTTATTTCAATACAACCAGCATGACTAAACACTACAGCATTCTCAGTCACCTTTATCAAAATCGGAAAATACGGTAGGGCAGTCGTTCTTGTAGTTTAAATGTAAAGATATTACTGGTCAACAGCAAGTTTTAGTCAAAGACCCGATTAGGCGATTTTGAGGGTTTTTGACGTGATAAGTGATTCCAAAAATGTGTTTTTTTTCCAGCACACCAGGTTTTTGAGATATTTGAACTTTTGTTGTTTAAATTTGAGCTATAGCGACGCAAATGTGACGCAATTTTGACATAATAGTGACAATTTTGACCTCAAGCTTGCTCAAAGCGGATTCACTATGTATTGCGATTACCAGTTGCACTTTAGAAACGTATTTTACATAACTAAATACGTAAAAATACTTAACATATGAAAATGCCAAACTGAGTTATGTTGTAATTTGGCCTGTGATATCAAATTAACTTACAAACAGATTACGAAACGTCAAACGAAACATTATTATCAACAAAGGTATATATCAACTTTATTAATTGTATATATATCGATCTTAAATTTATCAACAACAAACAATTCATGGCCGCGTGTATTGGCAACATGGAACGCGTACTAAGTCTACATGGAACCCTTCGAATAGATAACATTTCTACATTCTGTAAATGCAGATCGATTTCAAGAACCGGGTAACCTAAATTGTTGAAATAGTCGATACGCATCAGAAAAAACAAAGTTTTTGAAAAATGATGCTCAACATCAAATGGAAATGAACATACACTCAAAATATTACTTTAGGGTCTACCATCACATCAATACCAATACAATAAGTAGTAAGCCGCTCGTTGAGTTCGAGTTTACATCGGAAACTTATAAAGCAATCCAGGATTGCTTTGCATTTATGTTAAAGCAAAGGTTACCAAACTGTTTTGAGAAAGGGCCCGGTGACTGGAAAAAAATACTCTCGCGGGCCGGATTACCATCTTGCTCAACAGTCTGCAAGTTGGGGTTATGATTCAATAGAATGGGTATGATTTATTAAGGTATATGCAAGAATTAACACGTTCGGTTGTCGCAGGCGAATAGGTTATGGAGAAAAAAATGATTGTTATTACAAATTCCAAACTCACATACACCTAATCTTTCAGAAGCAGCCACTTTTAAGATGTTTTAACACAAAATAAGGACGAGAAACATAAATTCATCACAAAAACACTTCCCACAGCGTCAACTCTTGATAGAATTTTTGCATAGGCTTTATCTTACCACATCTTCGTACAGTGCGAGATGCCGGATGAACCAACTTTGTGAGCAGGATTACGCCCGTGGGCCGTAGATTAATGACCCCTGTTTTAAAGCATCCTAAAAAAATATTCCATTAGTGTCAATGAATACCAAAAGTCAGGTTTATTCACATGAACAGCTGAAGCAGTGTCGTATGCAGTGCGAGGGGCAAGTAGGGTTGCCACATATTTGGCATTGACTGCTAGTTATAGGGATATTGTCACGTTTAAGCCGACAGTTGGGAGATGAGATGGCTTCTCGACATTGCAAACACCGCTTTTTGTGGGAACTTTTTTGTGAATGAGGCAACTGCATAGAAATAACAGGAGACATTTGGTTAAACAGATTTAAAGGGTGAGAGCAAAATGTCAAATCATTTGGTTGCCCATCCAAAACAATTGCAATCTTGTGTTTCAATCCAATACTTAATCCTTGTTTTTTTTTCTTTTTAACTTGGGGCGTTACCAGTTCCAGTGCCAACTTGTAACCAAAGGTAACAGCATATTCCATGGATGGCTCAGCATCTAACTGCAATGCTAAAATAGTCGAAGCGTTGATTCGACATACGTCGAGAATATATGCTAAAAGCACTTGTGTCCAGTTTTGAGTCGGGTAACATGCCGAATAAAAATTTTCTCGTTGCATAACATCGTCATTTCTTCCTTTGGTACAATCGTATATGTTGTACAATGCTGGTTGCTTTGATGTTTTACAACCACCAGGATTTGAAATGTCGTACATTGGCTGTAGTGTATCTAATAGAAACTTGTTAACGCATTCCAATCCACTGTCTTCTTCATTGTAAGAATTGAGAACCACTTTTTGATTGGTGGATTCAAAAAGACATTTGTACGGATCAGTAGGCCCACGTTTCAACAATTTCATTTCATCTGGTATGATCGGATCGCATTCTTGCACTGGTCCAATTGAAGTTATCTCTCCATCCAAAAGCCAGTTAGCCGTTGCAATACTTGTGCAAGACGCATTCAGCGTAATATTTCTACCTGTGATGTCAACATTGTCTTTCATTGTTGTTACCAATGACATCACACTTGCATCAACGTCAAAGCTATCGTATGGAAGCGGTCTTATATAGTTTCCTTGAGAAGATTTTTCCACAGATGCTAAACTTACAAACGTATATGGGAATTCACTAGCGTTGAGAGACTTGAAAGTTAATCCTGGCCTTCCAACCATTTTCTCATCTACTTCCATCAGTTCAGCTGTTTCTCTTACGCTAGCAGGATACAATGTTTCATTTAAAGATAAATATTGTCCAGGATTAAAATAACGAAGACAATTGTCATTAAAAACTTTTAAAAAATTTCCAACCCCACTCAGTTTTTCACTTCCAATTTTACTACTAATATCTTCTATGTCACCGCATCTAAGCATTGTTTTAAGATAAGTAAATCGGTCGATCGACATTGTAGAAGAAAATACCGGATGACCAATCCTGGAACTGTATAAAGTTCTTATGTGAAACTGTGTTTGATTGAAAAATCCCCTGAAATACAGCAAACCTAAAACTGCTGAAATCTCTTCATAAGTGGTTTCTTTATATAACGTGTTGTGTTTGCGTGACGCCCATCGCTCATGATCTTTGGAAATGGCTTTGTTTGTATTTTCAACAAGCATGTTCATCATGGCTGGAGAAAAAAACATATTCCATGCCTTCATTTCGTTGTTTGCATGTTGTGCACATGATTTAACACTAGCATTTTGAACTTGTGAACAACACTTTGGGTTATCTGGAGAATTTTTTGTCCAAAATACTTCACAGTTTTGTTTCATAGCATTCTTTTTACTTTTAGGAAATTCCCATGCTACTTTGCGCTTTTTTGAATTCGAGCTTGTACAGAACTCATCATCACGGCGTCTTGCTTGAAACAACTCTGAAAAACAGCTGTCTTCATCAAGCTCTTCTTTGATTGGTATCGGGGCAGTCATTTTGTTACCGATTCTTGTGGCTCAATGATTTCTTAATTATTATCATTCTATCAACACTTTTTACGCTAATCTGTAAAAAACAAATAACAGTTTTATTCGGCACATCTAACTACTGTACAATGCAACAGTTAAGGAATACTGTTTTTTAAAAAAGACACTCCAGTGTTGGCTCCTGTGGAGGTGGGCGATTGGGGCTATGATTGTAAAGACTACAAACACAATGATTGTAACATTTCGTGTACATTATAACTACGCAGCTTGACACTTTGCACATATATTTCAAGGCTTTAAATTGAAAAACAAACAACTGTCATATTTTGTTTATTCACACCCAAATAATGCAGTGCCGAAAGTAATTTTTATGTACGGTGACGCAAAACAATGCGATCATGACATAATAGCGTCTGCCTGGTACCAGGTAGTATCACACACCTATGGTGCAACTCTGGTCTATCTCGAAGATATTTCTCTAAATTTCATTAAAAAAAACACCTCCTCCATCTCATGGATCATAATATCTGGAATTAGCTTTCTGAGAAACTTTACAGAGAAAGGACCACTGGATACAATTAGGCTACACTACCGTATAAAGAGAAATACCTCGAGCTAAAGTTCCGAAGCCGATAAAAGAAAATGATAAAAAAGCTCTTGCAGTGAATTCGGCACTCATATCGAACACCTTCTGAGTAAAAATTATCATTGGATTTACAAATTACGTATGCCACTGTAGCATTGCAATTTTTGGCTATTGATTTTTAAAATCATGGCGTTCGTTTGTGTTTTTATTTAAAACGTTAAAATTTTCAGACAACTTGCAAAAGAGTCTTGATCAAAACACAACATTCACCAACAATTTTGCTAGTCGGCATGTATGTTAAGGTATGCTTTTCCATGGTTGCAAACACTTCAAACTAGAGTAGTACACAATTAGGACAGGTTATACAAGAAAATGACATCAGAAATTCAGGTGTATTTTAAAGTGAATGGCGTAGTAAACAGCACCCTTTGTTACAGTATCGCTTTACAGTATCTAATAAAGTGATTTGTTTCTTCATAACGTACAATTTAGTTAAACTTTATGAATAGTGAATACCTTATTAACGCATCCATCAGGTTGAAACACACCATGGGGACACACGCTAGTGCAGGAGTCACCAAACTACGGCCCTCGGGCAATTTCAATTTGCATCCGGCCCGCAGCTGTTAATCTCGCAGCAATCCGGCCCTCAGAGAAAAAAGTTTGGTGACCTCTGTAGTGTATCCTACCATTCGAGCGCTTGGAAATTTGGTATGAAAGTTGCGAATCACATCAAACAAATACAGTTGCGGCGTAAATTGTAAATCTCGTATCTAGGAAAAGATACAAGTATGGTCAGTTTGGTCACTTGACTCACTTGCACATGCAAGAAATACAGTGTTGGATCGAGTGCTTTGGACATATATATTTTCCGCATACTTGGCACTGTTTCTTCAAGCGAGCTATTGAACTTTTTTGTGATTTACCAGCATTTAAATTGTTCAACCTACAATATACACATCTTCCCCGAGTGCCAAACCTTGGGTAATTTGTTTGTGAATCACGAACAGCTTGACCTGGAAATCGCAAATCAGCAGGTTGTTTTCCTAATATCACCACCATTTTGTGGTGAACATCTAATGGCAGCGATGCCTTTTTTCTAGTCTCAATGTGCGGACACACTAGGTCCAAAGCCAGTTTCAAACCAAAATTTGCAGCGTATTCCAGGGATGGTTCTCGCTTTAAGTTTAAAGCTAAAATGGTGGAAGCGTTTACCCTGCAAACATCAAGCACTTGATTTAAAGCTGCAACTTTCCAACTTTTAGATGAAAAGTGACAAGTGAAGAAGTCTGTTCGTTCATCAATGACATCACAATGGCCTTTTGATGAATAGTAAATATCATAAACGACAGGCTGATGCTTACTTTTGCAATTCTCGCTCTTTGAAAGGTTAGTAACAGGCTGTATGGTGTCGAGTAATAGAAGGTTAACTCTTCCTTGTTTGGTGTATTTTGGTACATAAGAATTGAGAACGTGATTTCCTTTTGATGCTTCGTATCTGCATTTGTATGTAAAGATCTTTCTGTATTGCGGTGTCCTTATTTCGTGAGGTATCATCGGATCATCGGGATGCAATCGCCCAATAAAAGTAGCATCGTGGTCCAACAACCAATTGGCCATTAACATACTTGTACAAGATGAATCGAATATGAAGTTTCGTCCACTTGTTTCAGTAAACTTTCGAAGCTCCATCACCAGCTCTTTGACTAAAGCTTCTGCTCCATCATCATGGTTCTGACATTCAGTTGGTTGAAGTGATTGGTCGGCAGTCATGCGTGTCACATGCGTGTACGGATACTTGCCCGCTGTAAGAGATTTGAAGATTAAGCCTCGCTTTTCTATCTGTTCAGACTTTATGCCAAGAAAATTATCCTTGTATATTTTGCTGCTGGGATACAAAGTTTGACTCAATGCTATGTGATGTCCAGGTATGACGGAGGATGCACAATTTTCATTAAAAAGCTCGTAAAAGTTTTTCATGCACGCAAAGTCCTTCGTTTGTGAGTCTGCATTTGAATCGCAACATACATGACGTTGAAGAAATTGAAATCGTTCAGCATGCATCGTGGCGCCAAACACTGGATGTCCAATTATAGGATTAAACAAGCACTCAAGTGGAATTTGTGTTTGATTTAAAAGACCTCTCATGTATAATAAACCAAAGTAAGCAAGGAGTTCTTCACTTGTAGTTTCACCGAAATTGCTATGATCTTCAATGGTAGAGTTTGGTGGAACAAATTTCGCAATGGCTTTGTTTGTGCTACACACAACACTTTCTGCCATAGCCGAAGAGAAAAATAGATTCCAAGCTTGTTTTTCCGTAGCCACGTGTTTGGCCGTGTGAGAAACTTCGACTTGGCTGAACAAAACAGTAGATTTCGGTTTGTCAAACGGAATTTCTGTCCATAAATCTTCAGATTGGTGTTGGTATTGATCACTGCTTGCATCAGATTCTGAGGAATCCGAGAAAAGTATGTCACAAATGTCATTCAGCTGTTTTTCCGCGTCGTTGCTGTTTGCAGTTAAAACCGGGTCACTAGCCATTTTCACAGACTCTTCTGTCACAACAAAAACGAATCTACAATTCGCTGCCAACAACAAAAACTTGGTACATAAAAACAAAGAGATAACCTAAGAGGTATATAATGAGATAAAAATTGCCTGGTTACTATGCAAATATAGCCATTTAACAATATATTGTATTGCAACAGAAGATGACAAACTTGAAATGACGAGTACATTCGTCAACTATCGTCTGCGAAACAATGTCTTTCCAAATTGCTCTCCTGATTGCTCAACCGACGAAACCTGACAATGTTGAAGAAACGTACAAGCCGTGCTTGTTACGAACAATTAAAGCTTGCGAAGATTTCCCTGTGTTGATTTTAGCATTGAAACGGACGTTCTGGTTTGTCAAACCAGAAAAATGGCTGAATGATTGCAATCTATTGGTAGTCATTTCATTTATAGCACCCATCCTCATTTATCAAATGGCTGAAAAAGAATGAAGTTACGTAGTTTGCACTAAACCAACAATTTTTGTGTTGTGACGTAATCTATCAGCTAACAGTTTCTGTGTCGTTCAGTTTAGCGCACACTTGAATGACAAAAGATTGGCTTTTGTTGTAACCCCTCAAACCTGCACTTTTTGACTGCATATAATGGGCGCTTTCAAACTCAAAAACGTTTTTGACGCGTGCTTGCAAACTATTGCATAGCCAAGAAAATACGCCAAAACTATTCTTTGCATTGAACGTTTTGTTTTCTGATTTTACTGGACTTTGAAATCGGTGCAACAGCAGTAACATTGCAGTTTTAGCGTTTTAGTAGCGTTGCAGTAATGTGCATTCATCAAGTTAGTGCAAAAAACGCATATTTTATGAAGAAAAATCTGCAGACGTTGAATAAATGCAAAAACGACGAAATTTTAGCGGGGTATTGTTCGGCAAGTGTGTCTGGACTTCAAAACTTATAATGTTTTCCTTACCGGTATGTAACTTTTCTAATTTTCGTGTTTCTGTAGAAGCTTCAACATTTTACAATCTACTTTGTAACAAACGGTCCGATTCAATACAGTTTTTTAAAGTGAAACAAAACAACACAATAGAATGAAACTACATATAAAGAATTTTGAACACAAAACGAGAATTTGGATTGCAATTATGCAATATTGACTGCAAATCAGACCAAGCACTACAGTCGTTAAAATATTCAAAAAAATTCTGGTGACTGGACAAAAACGATACAAAGGTTTTGATAAAAAAGTGTTTGAGTGTCTTGAAGACTCGTTTCACGCGAACAGAACAACACACTTTAGAAGTTTAGAGCGATACAAAATTGTGAACCATACATTGACAAAACTGTTTCAATTATTTATTACTAGGGCCATTTTTATATGACCTGAAAAAATCAATAATATGACTTTATTTTTTGGAAAATATGACTTTATGTGTAAATCGTTTATTTTTACATGCGAACAACGTTACTCACGGAACTAAAGAGTAAAACATACGCAACATAACAGTAATACACATTCATTTTTATTTTAAACCACTGTTGTAGTACAGTTTCATGTAGTGATTGTAGTGTGGAATGTTAGAGTCTTTGAAGTTACGATTTGGACGTAAAAATGACTTTAGTAAGGAAAATGAACGCTCCACAGACGCTGATGTGGGGTGACACTTCTGCAGTTTTGCATAAAGCGCTGGTGAAATGTCTTCTTTGTAGTTCCATAATTTGTTTCACATCGTTTTTGTCCAATCGCTTCTTAATGTAATTTTTGAGCTCAAGCGGATCTTTTTCGAAATCAAGGGCATTTAGATCAGCATGGGCCTCTTTGATGGTGTACGTACAACTTTCCATTTTGAGTATTAAGTTTGAAATATTGTTGTAGTGGAGGCATATTTCTGTTAACTGACCAGTCAACTTTGGATCGTTGACTGAATTTTTGACGCTCTTTACAATAACTCCTTCACCTTCCCATGCATTGACTATTTCTTTCACTTGTGGAAGTCTCTCGGCATAATATTGAGCAGCATTCAACCAGCTACCCCAACGAGTAACTATGGGCTGTGGTGGTATGCCACATGAATGGAAATCGGCAGCTCTGCTTCTGTTCTTGGAGATATTTGCTTTCACTTTTGCAATCAAATTGTCTACTTCGGGATAGGAGGCTTTTATTTTCAAGGCGCAATTGTGCAGTAGATGCGCAACACATGTTACATGCAGCAGTTTAGGATATACCTCTTTTAAGACTTTTCCAGCGCAGCACATATAAGCTGCTGCGTCAGATATCAATAAATTTACTTGCTCTCTGTTAATTTTGAGTTCTTTCACCACATCGTCAAGTTCATGTATTATCTTCTGACTATTTGGAGATCTGTCTAGCACAGAGCATTTACGGCAGGGGTCGGCAACCTACGGCCCGCGGGCCAGGTTCGGCCCGCCAGGCGCTTCGTTCCGGCCCGCGAGCAGTTCCAAGCAAAAGCACGCAATTCGGCCCGCGACGATAAATAAGTTGTTTTTCGCATGCTAAAATCATAGATATATAGATATGCAACTCAGTGGTGCGTAACGATGTTTGAAGGCTAACAGCGTAGCTATGGCTGTATGCATTGACTTCAAACTTGGCACAGCAAAACAACTTTATTTTTAATATATTTTTTTGGTTTTTGTTTAAATAAAACTTTCTTCGTTTTCAAGTTGACGTATGGATTGCTTGTGATGACGTCACATTCTCGTTCCGCATGGACTGCTTTATGGAGATTCTGGCGATTGAAAACAAATCACAGTCACAGAGGGTACCTCTAAATACCCATTGTCAGGCATTGTCGGGCATTGTCAGGCATTGTCGGGCATTGTCGGATTTTTGGGGGGTTGTGGAGCATTTTCAGGGGTTGTCGAACATTTTCAGGGGTTTCAGGTATTGTAGAGTAGGCTAACTACTTTCAGGCATTGTTGGGAATTTCTAGGCATTGTGTAGGATTTCCAGGCATTGTCGATCATTATCAGTGGTTTACAGGCTTGTGAGGCATTGTCGAACATTTTCAGGCATTATCGAACATATTCAGGGGTTGTCGAGCATTTTCAGGGGTTGTCGGGCATTGTAGAGTAGCTACTTTCAGGCATTGTTGGGAATTTCCAGGCATTGTCTAGGATTTCCAGGCATTGTCGATCAATATCAGTGTTTGACAGGTTTGGTACGTAGTCATTATGGAACATTTTCAGAAATTGTCGAACATTTTCAGGGATTGTCGAGCATTTTCAGGGGTTGTCAGGCATTGTAGAGTAGCTACTTTCAGACATTTGTTGGGAATTTCCAGGCATTGTCTAGGATTTCCAGGCATTGTCGATCAATATCAGTGTTTGACAGGTTTGGTAGTCATTATGGAACATTTTCAGGGATTGTCGAGCATTTTCAGGGGTTGTCAGGCATTGTAGAGTAGCTACTTTCAGACATTTGTTGGGAATTTCCAGGCATTGTCTAAGACTTCCAGGCATTGTCGATCAATATCAGTGTTTGACAGGTTTGGTAGTCATTATGGAACATTTTTAGGCATTGTCGAGCATTTTCAGAGATTGTCGAGCATTTTCAGGGGTTGTCAGGCATTGTAGAGTAGCTACTTTCAGGCATTTTTGGGAATTTCCAGGCATTGTTTAGGATTTCCAGGCATTGTTGATCATTATTAGTGGTTGACGGGTTTGTCAGGCATTGTCGAACATTTTCAGGGGTTGTCTAGCATTGACAATGCCTGGAAATCCTAAACAATGCCTTGAAATTACCGACAATGCCTGACAATCCCTGAAAATGCTCGACAACCCCTGAAAATGTTCGACAATCCCTGAAAATGTTCGACAATGCCTGAAAATGTTCCATAATGACTACCAAACCTGTCAACCACTGATATTGATCGACAATGCCTGGAAATCCTAGACAATGCCTGGAAATTCCCAACAATGCCTGAAAGTAGCTACTCTACAATGCCTGACAACCCCTGAAAATTCTCGACAACCCTTGAAAATGTTTGGCAATGCCTGAAAATGTTCTATAATGCCTAATAACCCCGTCAACCACTGATAATGTTCGACAATGCCTGGAAATCCTAGACAATGCCTGAAAGTAGCTACTCTACAATGCCTGACAACCCCTGAAAATTTCCGACAATGCCTAACAAAAAGGCTGTCAACCATTGATAAGTAAGTAAAGACCTTTTTTGGAGCTGTAGTTCCAGGACAAGCTGAAGTTTTATTCAATTAATCTACTGAGTGTTACCAAAATGAAAGTTACTGCTGGCTACTGAAAGCTGTGCTACAGCATTTGGTAGCCTAGTTATGGTGTGTACCAAACATTAAAATTGTCTTGGTTTGGTGGTTGGATCCGTGATGCTAATGAAGCTGTCTCAGCAGGGGGGAGGATGCCCTCCTGCCCTCAAATTTTCTCTGGATGGGGGCAATGGTGCCCTTTTAAGGTCATGTAAGCTACTGCAAATAGCCAAATTATAGGGCCTATAGCCTACAGTAGGCCCACACAAATTATCCCGTGGACACATTTTATACTTTGCAGCAGATTGTGATGCTATGAATGTGAAATTTACCTTTCGTTTCTTGTTCAAGCTATTGCAATTATTCATCTGTCTCACATTTCGACTTTCATGACTAATAGCGGGAAAACGAATGAGTTGCCCAGCATTATCGCTATATCTCATTCTAAAACTCTCGTCCTAAAATTGTTCCGGCGCCCCTCTATCTCAGGTTTGTAAACTGCCTACAACAAGCTTTAATGAGTCACTGGAAATAAGCTTAAATGAAAGTTCCAACGATCATGAAACAGAAGTTGCATAACCTACGTGAAGAAAGATTATTGTCTTGATTTTTCATAGTAGGCTATTCTGTGAAAACTTGAAATATACGCCAAACAAAATATTCCAAAGGAGCTCAAAAGCCACCACTCGCCAAGCCCAAACCGTACAATAATAGCCTACCATAGATACGCTAGCCAAGCTGGCAACCTTGATTGTTGATTGTGTCCATAAAGTCAGTCGAGCGTGACGATAATTCCACGATTGCTGAGTTGCATATCTATAATGTAAGATATCTATGCTAAAATCATAGTGCAACAAAACCACGGATACTACCTCGTGCTACAAATTATATGCTTCATTGCACACGTTTCATTTTTGTGCAAAAGTTTAACTAGACTGATTCAATAAGACGATGCAATTTTGAACCAGCCAGATGACATCACAATGCTGGTAATCAAGAAAAAGGAAATTTTTGCTGGAAATCAAGAAAAAGAAAAAGGGAATCACACGACTGTGATTGCAACTGGTTTGATATATTTCAAAATTTAGCTTCCAACAGTTGGTAGGACGTAGGAGTAACAATGGCAAAACGCACGGACACCTGATAAGTTCTCTTTATGATTCTATTGCTGCATTTGAATGTAAGCTGCGACTTTGGGAACACCAACTTCGTAATTCTAATTTTGCACATTTTTCCAATCTTGGTAACAACAGTCCATCAAGTACGTTGAAATATGTGGAATTTATTGTTGACATCAAACAGCAGTTTGCTTCGCGGTTCCAGGACATGCGAAGGCACAAACACGAATTCGCGATACTGGCAACACCTTTTGATGTGGATCCAGCCGATGCGGACAATAGCGTGCAGATGGCACTGATTGAACTTCAGAATAATACAACGTTAAAGTCGAAGTTTCACGTTACTTCTCCGGAAGTGTTTTACAAAGAACATGTATCTGCAACCCTATTTCCAAAATTACGAGATAATGCGAAAAAAATTGCATCCATGTTTGGGAACACTTATCTTTGTGAACAATTATTTTCCAAGATGAACTTTGCACAAAATAAACTTCGATCACGTTTATCTGATGAACATGTTAATGATGTTTTACAAATTTCTTGTTCCAATATCAAAACTGACTTTGGCAATTTGGCAAAAAAATGCAAACAACATCAACATTCACATTAAATTGTTACACACATTTGTTCTTTTAATAATCGGTTTCAAAGTAATAAATTCCTTTTATCATATCAATGTTCATATAAGCATGAATAGGAGTGTAAAACGCCGTGCAATTTAAGGATAAGATATTCGCGTTTCAGAAAAGCTGTCCCGGCAGTTACGGCCCGCCAGTATATTTTATTTTATCAAATTGGCCCGCGGCTCAAAAAGGTTGCCGACCCCTGATTTACGGTAACCAGAAAACAAGATTCAGGCTTGTCCTCATAAAATACAGGTCTGTGATTGCAAGTGTTATGTAGGCTAATCCTACAGTTTGCCTTCGTTCAATCAGAAATTGCCTTACTTTCTTAGTGCTTAATTGCTTCATCGCTTAAATTGGTACTTTTTATTTAAAGCAGGGGTGTGCAACCTTTGTTACAGGAGGGCCAGACATAAATAATTGGGTGAAACCGCGGGCCGCACGTTTATTTAACATATGATTTCTAGTAGTTGCTGGCACAAAAGAGTAGTTTTTCTTGTTATTCGTGTTATTCTTATATTAGGGGTTATCTCTTTCCAGAAATAATAAGTTAGGACGCATAAATTTTTGAAGAAAACTGCTATTCAAATTTATTGTCACACTGTCTTTAAACGAGCTCAGTGAGAAGTTTGCAGCTGGCTTCTTTTCCTGACGGCTTTTTCCAAATTTACTTTAATGGAAGTGATCGCAATTCGAAGTCCATTTTCCAAGTGTTGGTCTGTCAGAACCGATCAATAGAGAGATTTCATGACGCCCGTTTAAGAAAAAAATGTTCGCACAAATACGTTGAGCCAAAAAGTGCCATTTTTGAAGCCATGGATTTTTGAAATGTGGAAAGTCATCTTAGTTGAAATGTTTTCGGTAAAAATCGCCAAGATTCATTTTTAAATACTTTGCTTTCAAATCCGTTTTCTCTTGAAGATCAATCAGTTCAAGTTGGATATCAGCTGGTGCTTTGTCAATGTCCGTGTTAAATGGCGAAGAGAATATATCAAACAAATGTTCATGAGATTTGAAGTCCTTGAAACGAGCCAAAAATTCATACAACAATTTTTCAAATTTAGTTTTCTTCTCCGGATGCATTCCATAGTCTCTTAAAGTTGGAAAGTGGAAAAGATGTCCTGTCTGTATGTGAGCTTTCCAAAGTCATACTTTGTTCATAATGCCTTTTATGTGACCATACATTTTTAGAAATAA
This sequence comes from Aplidium turbinatum, assembly GCF_918807975.1. Lineage (NCBI taxonomy): Eukaryota > Metazoa > Chordata > Ascidiacea > Aplousobranchia > Polyclinidae > Aplidium > Aplidium turbinatum. The sequence continues at coordinate 14,022,061 of NC_137480.1, read as the reverse complement.
TTGATTAAACTACCATTCAATGTTTTATAGGCAGAGAAAACTTTTTCTCGAACCGTAGAAAATTTCATGATCAGATCACCGCTTCAATGCGTGATGGAAAGCTACAGATAAATCTGCATCTGGCATTACAGAGTGCAAAAAACAGTGTTGCAGAACGCGTTTTCGAATATTAAATTCTCATCAGTGCAACTACGTTTATGAACGCAATAACAGCGGTTAACTTTAAACTCAATACAATACATTACAAACATTATAAGGACATATTCTCAGTGTTCAATTGAATATTAATAAATCCAGAGACATCAGAATAGAAAATTAAATACAATGGATTGGCGGTGGCCGGTGGGAGACTTCTAAAATGGTTAACAGAAGGTGCGAAATTTACAATATTCCACTCCACAATGAATTGTTCAAACGTACCAGACTAAACTAAGTTATTGTATAAACATGTTTTGCGGGCCGCACACAATTCAAAATTGGCACATCTTCGCGGGCCACATAATTTTTCTTTGCGGGCCACATTTGGCCCGCGGGCCGCACACCCCTGATTTAAAGTATACAACAGTATGACTTTATAACTCAAAAATATGACTATATAACTTAAAAAGCAGATTTATCACCTGTGACCTGTCACGATTTCTTTCTATCTCTTACCAGGAAAAAGACTTGGAAAGGTTCAATGACGTAGTTTAATGGGTTGTAACCGAAAAGCAGTCAATTAAATGTCGAATGGTTCTACTAGTGAAATGATAATCTAACTTCTTGAAGGACTTTAACGAACGGCTTCTCAAATAACTCTAATTTCGAACACAATTTATATCAGCACCAATTCTCATCTACTTGTATTCGATTTCTTCAACTCTCAATCAACAATAATTTCTGCACCAACTACCAATCCACAACTCATAACACAACTCTCATAATCAACTCATAATCATCATCATCAATAATACAACTCCATAATAATCATTACGCAAATTACACCACTATTTATAAAAGATTTGTTCGGTCTAGTAACTTCGAGAAGGTTACGTAATGTTGCATCACACGAACTCATCGTTCGGTCACGTTGCACTGAGCGGCGTAAACAAGCAAGTTTAAAGAAAACTCTAGATCTGCACGTAGCAATTGAATAACCTAGAATACACGTTACATAATACAGATTTCGTAATCAGAGGTTACCTCAGGATAATGACCGATGATAACCTATAGCATAAGAATTTTACAATCAAAACAGCACGCTCGATCGAGATACAAGCAGCCCGTCGCAAGACCTCGCACATTGATTGTGACATGACCTAACCAGGAAAATATGACTTTATATGACTTCATAACTTTCTTAATATACCTCATAGGGATGCGGTTTTTGCGTTAAAATTGGTTTCACGACTTACTGATGCATAGAAAAAAATATGACTTTAAATGGCCCTATTTATTACATACGTTCATTAACTACGGTACCATAAAAAAGCAACTGTGAAATGTTTTCAGGAAAAAAAACAATTTATCAACTACATTCCTCATCGTCGTCGTGTGAGCCTCTGGGGCCGAGGGTTTATCCATTTACCACCCCAGATTCACGATGTTCCCGGGCTACACCGGAAGGCTACTAGAGAGCAGCCAGTCTTTGGTTTCATTATCCATGACACGCAGACCTTCCACTCCGTTGGGTGGCTTGAAGATGGAACAGTCATTGATGATGTGGCAGGGCCGTAGCCAGACCGCAGAGCAAGGGGGGGCAACTTTTTGTTAGGGGGGGAGGCCGAAAAAATTTAAACGATTTTGGCATTTTAACCTCTTAAATACCGGTATCCACAGAAATGCAATATATCAGATTAGTGTTAAGACCAACACTGGTCTCTTATTTTATCCGCTAGTTAAATCACGGCAACCATTACAATGATCAACATAACACAGCAATTGTTGACTTGTTGTATAAATAGCGGTAGCCTACTTGTTATGAGCAGAAGCTTTAACTGGCTCGAAGATGCTAGTGCCGAGGATTTTGATATATATGATTACATTCCGCCTATACACCCGTGAGCTAGTCTATTGCAATTGCAGTGGCGGATGTTTGGATGCAAACCGTCTCACAAACAAGTCTAAATCGATAGATTTCGATACAGAATGTTCAAAGGCCATAAGCACCAAGTTTGCCTGTCTTGGTCGTAACATGCTCCGTCTAGTGCAGAGGTGACGAACCTGCGGCCCGTCAAAAAAATTTGTGCGGCCCGCAAAACAATTTGACAATCTCTCATGCAAGACAAAAGACATCTCAAAGCTGTTTTATGCCTTCACTGGTACACCTTTCCTTTGCTATTTTCTTGCCGCTCACGCTCTCAAATAGTCATCTGTTTTCGGCAGCACGTAGGCTACCTATGCGAGCAATTCTTTTCTAAAATGCACTTTACAAAAAGTCGTTACAGGTCGAGGCTGACAGATGAAAATCTTAGTATGCAGTTGCGAGTTACCACATCACCTATTCGACCTAATATTGAACGCTTAGTCAAGCAAAAAATCTTTCCAAAAATTCCACTAAGCAAAAAAATTCAATGCTATAACGTTATTTTTTAATATTTTATGCTTCAATGCTGCATTAGATAGCTTCAGCTGTATGATTCGGATGGGCTTTTGTTTGTTGTTTGAAAAAGAAATTTCATTAACTGATTTGTTGTTTCGGAGCATAATGGTCGAAACATTTAGTCAACTTGAGCAAAAAGGATAGAGCCAAAAAAAGAGGAAATCATACTCATATGAAAGCAAACGCTTCGAAAATTAAACTGTCTTCATTATCAGTGCAAGTAGGCTACTGTTGCTCTATCCTTTTTGCTCAAGTTGATTTGTTTTTATTTTTTACTGTTTTATGTTTCGATTCTGCGTAAAATAATTTCAACTGTGTGGGTTTTATTACTTTCATCTGTCGTTCGTTAGTTTTCATGAATAATATCTTGAGTCGCTTATAGAAGATTTCATAGTAGGTTACGATTAAAAAGTTGTGTGGCCCGATAACTCATGTGTAATTGACAAAGTGGCCCGCGACCGCAAAAAGGTTTGTCACCCCTAGTGGGAGCGTCAACCCTTGTTAACACTGAGAATCACACTCACAAACGGCAGTGCTAGATCCAAATGTAGCAATATCTGCTGCAAGGTTGAACACTTCACAGATCAGAAAACTAGAAACAAAATTTATTTACACTGATTGAATTGAAGAGAAAAAATAAACACTGCTTAAAAGATTAAGGGTTTATATTTTGTATGCGTTGTCTTCAAAAACCACGTGCTTTACCACTGCATATTTTGCGATTTATCACTGCACAAATTTGGTTTATCACTGCACAAATTGGTTATCACTGACCCTTAGAATTAGGTATGGTACCGAGAATAGCGACAGCTGATATCAAATAGCCTAATTTCTATTTATTTGTAGGCCTGCTGGAAAACCATTCCCTCTTTGTTAGGTTATCATTCTTTTCCAAAACATTTTCATTTTGCACAGTTTCTGACAATTTTTCTACCAACCTAACACGTGTTGGCCTTGGTTGAATTGAACATGTTGAAGTTGCCAAAGGATGAGGGGGTAGGGGGGGGCGAAATTGTTTAATCATCTTAGCTGTTAACTAAACAAAACAATTGTAGTTAATTGGGCCTAGGTTGGAGCTCTGCAACGGGAAAGATGGGCAAAATCATTATAATTGTAGCTGTTGCTCGAGAATGTTGAGATTTTGCCAGGGGAGGCAAAATTTTTTTCAGGGGGGGCGAGGCTCCTCTGGCCCCCGGCTGGCTACGGCATGTGATGTGGTCTGCGGTCTGTTCCTTGGCACCACATTTACAGAAAGAAGAAGAGGCCATTCCCCATTGGTGCAGGGTTGAGCGGAAAAGCCCGACGCCCGTACGGAGACGATTGAGGGGCACTCATGCCTGTCTTGGTAGTGGCAGGCCGATGGGGCGTGTGTCGGCGTCGGGATGAACGAATAGAGTCTGGTGGCGGTTGACTTCCATTCAAACCTCCATTTATGGTCCGCCCAAGCAGCCGCAGAGATGTCTTGTTCATTAGCTTCGTTGATCAGAAGTTGAGCGGCTGGCACGAATGGGTGTCTTGATTTCAGTCGACGGGGGTGCTCGTTTGGAGCAGAAATCTTGTTGTGGAAAAGGTGGTTAGGCTCCAGTGACCGTCGACAGAGGGACAGAGTGGCTTCTTCGAGACGAAGCTCAGCGGGTTGGATGCCAGCGAGAATGTCCAATGGTGTGGGACGCAGGCATCCGGTCACTGTGCGCAGAGCGCTGTTTATGGCAGTGTCGATGTTATGGCAGTGAGTACTGCGGCACCAAACAGGCACATAGTACTCTGCTGAAGAGTAGACAAGGGCTATAAGGCTGCTATACGCAAAGTATCAGCCCTCGCCTCCCAGCTAGAGCCTGCCAGGCGCTTGAGTAGCGCAGCGCGGGATGTGAGTTTCTTGCGCAGTGACACCAAATGGTGGCGGTATGTGAGCGATCTGTCCAGTGTCACCCCAAGATATCTTGGTTCGGGGCAGAAGGACAGAGATTTTCCGTTATTCTGGACGTGTAGCTCACGATCAGCTTCCCGATTGTGGAGGTGGAAAACTGCTGCCACAGTTTTGGTTTCGCTGAGTTTCAATCGCCAGTTCTGGAGATAAGCTGAGAGAGTTTTCATGTCCTGGCTCAAGGTGTCTTCTAGATTTTCCCACGACTTTGTGGAGTGGAGAATTGCCAGGTCGTCCGCATAAGCGTATTTTGCGGAGACCGTAGCTGGCAGTTCGTGGGTGTAGATGTTGAAAAGAAGTGGAGCCAGGACCGATCCCTGTGGGACGCCGTTTTTCAGGCGTCTCAGTCTGCTTCGCCGTGAGCTACCGGTGGTTTGTTTGTTTATCTTTATCCTGCATTGCGAGAAAGCGGACTTTAGCGCTATGCATCGGTGTACGCCTTCCGACATACACCTGACCCACGCTGCAGCCGACGGCAATGTCTGTTTCCGGTTGTCTACTCTACTTATGACTTAAATTTGGTACTACCCATTACTCCAAATCGATCACTGGGTAGAGACAATTATCGTTAAGTTTCTTGCCCAGAGAAACAACAGCAGGTACGGCTGGCTGGAGTCGAACATGCAGGCTCTCGACTGCGTGCCCAACGCGCTAACCACTCGGCCACTGCTTCCGAGTGGTTTTGGTTTGGTAAAGCTTCGATTCCTGACTAGTTCCATAATCATATGAACCATATGTCGGTCAGGAAGCAGGCGAAGCAGCTTGCAAGTAAGGCCGCGATGCCATACGGTGTCATAGGCAGCTGTGAGATCTAGAAAGACAGCGCCGGCCTTCTTTTTTGCCTCAAAGCAATCCTCGATGTCTTGGGTTAAGAGTGTGACCTGATTTACGGTGGATTTTCCGCGCCGAAACCCAGCTTGCTCTTTTGGAAGGAGCCGGTCGATATTTGGGTTGACGCGGGCATAGATCAGTCTTTCGAGGTCTTGAGAGGAACACGGAGGAGGGATATCGGACGATAACTCCTTGGGTCCTCTGGTGGCTTGTGAGGCTTAGGGATCGCAACTACTAAAGCTCTTCTCCAGATTTTTGCGATTATGAGGTGGTGCAGTCAGGAAGAGAGAAATCTACGTAACCAGGACTTTAGGGCATGGCCAGTATGGAGCACAAGCTCAGGGCAGATCTTATCCGGCCCTGGAGACTTGTGTGGTTTCACTAGGCGGAGGGCGGTGGCGAATTTCTCTGGAGTGAAATCTCCAGAGATTGTTTTTTCTTGTGATCTTTCCACTCGCCGCAGGGCAGATACTTCCTTGGCAACAAGGCGGGATGCAAACAACTGATGTAAACAAAAAGATGCCATGTCGCGGTGTCACAACACATACTAATCCCTTGTGAATCACTCTGTATGATGTTCATGATTCTGCTAGTTTTTCGTCATTTGAAAACAACAACAAAAAAAACTAGCAAAACCTCAACATATAATCTACATACGATGGCCACATCGTTAAAACAGCAATAAGTGTTTAAAAAGTCATAAAATTTCAAAGAGTTGATTTGTCCTATTTCAATAATAAGCTTTTTGAAAGTACCTTTGTCAAACTAACTCCCACAGAATAAACGGTTTGGAAGGAAAACATGTTTCTTTATTGTAAATCTGGAAGCAATTATCATCAAATCAACGGGTTGTTAGCGAATAGAACTAAAAAGCATTCATCATGCTGATGACGTCAGAAAAACGCACAAAACCAGTACCGTAGCCTATATTCTTCAACCCTGTGTTGTTTGAGTGGTGCTGATTTAGCGTCTTTAAACTTTATAGACTTTAAAGTTTGATATTTCCAGTTAGGCTACAATGGCATTTTGGCCTACACTTTAAACTTGTTGTTGGTTTTTTACCTTTAGCTCAATAAATGCAGATTTTTCTGACTTTTCCAAAATATTATAGAATTTAGTGGCTATGAATTTCGCCCCACTTCCCTCATGGTTTATACTTTCCATGCAAACACAAGCACTTGCAAAACTTCGCTAAATCACTCTTTTTGGAGATTGTGTGTGTTCTTCAGTGATCCTTATGGAGCACATAACATGAAGCGCTAGAAATACTTTCTGACTATGTAACTTCACAATAAATAGTGTTACTTAAAATCAGACTGACGTCTTCAGACGCCAAAGTTTCTGACTCAGTAGCTCTTTCTAACTTGTTCATAGGCTGAGCTGGCAACGTGTCAGCAAGAAAAACCGCAGACACTGAATTATCAAAATCATTTATCAACTTTCATTTCCCAAAAAGAAGATAAAAAACCACAAACGCTGATGAAGCAGAACAGTGACTCAGTGAGACGAACTAAACACTGTTCTTCATTTCCAATATCTCCAAGGGTAACGGTTCAGAGAAATTTTTTTAAGCAATGAAATGAAGACTTTTCAAATTTCAAAAAATCAGATAAATTTTGTACCTCTTGTCAAAACATGAAAATTGTACGAGTTATAGATGTTTAAATTTAACGCTTTAGTCTACAAGCACAAACTGAATATTCTGTTGAAATAAAACCCTTGGCATGATAGACTTTATTAACCCTTTACTGCCCAAGTGGTGATTTTTGACCATTAAGCAATTCATTAGTCTACTTGTCGTTGCTCAACTACTGACTCTACAAATCGCAAGTTCATTGACTTATCTATTAACTTTGTTGTGAAGAAACAGTTAATAGACTCCTGAGACGGTTAGCCGACTTAAAAACGATGTTTCATACTTATCTTGCTCTGAAAAATTCTATAAACTAATTCGTGATAGCCTTCTGGTGACTGGAATTGACTGCTAAAGCCAAACAATCCTTTATCAACTATGCAGCCATCACGTTTACTCACAGCACGAGCAGATTTATAAAAAAGAAACAATTTTTCTAGAGTTCTCGAATGCCGCTCGTTCCGCTCTACTAAACAATGTATAAAGGAATAACATTGTGTGTGTAAATGACTGAACTGTGATTGCGTCAATGGTCAATCTGCTTCCAGCACAGTGGCGAGTGCTGAAGTGAAGTTTTGAAAAGGCAGTGAAAAAAGCACATTGCTATACCGATCGAATTTTGTCTTCATTTTGTCTACGATTCGTCTGATGTCTCCGCCATAATTTCCTTGAAATCGCTTATGTCTGCGCTGACAGCACTACCTTGCTTGTACAAAGTGATAAAGTTTTCCAGAAAATCAGCAAAAAAATTTTCACAAAACAAATATTGTGATTCGAAAAACATCTGTTGTTTAGTATAAAAAAACTAATTACTTATTTATTAACTACACTGCATTTACAGGTAATATTTCAACTTTCAGCATAAGAGCATATGCAATATGCATAGTTATTGGCTTTGGTTATTTATTTTCTTGTGACTTTGTAAGGGACAAGTTACTTGAAATGAAATTGTGGATTTGCGTTGGAACCAGACTTCGACAACTACAATTTTTGTAGTCTTTTGAAATTAGATTAGAATTAGAGTAATTTAAGCTTTTACAAATTAGACTAGGATTAGAATTAGAGCTACCCAAGTTTTCACAAACTAAAGTAGAATTTAAATTACAAATACATTGATATTACTGTAGTTGGACGCAGTTGTCACATATCTTTTTTTAGTTGGATAAAAACGCCAATGTAGCAACTCGGGATCAAAGTGTCATTCCACCATCACAGCGCCAAAACCACTCAGTACATCATAATATAGGCTACATTGAGTTGATGAATTAATCGAATTTTTAATGACTTTGCTGCTCAAGGGATGGAATGACACTTTGATCTTGATTGTTTTATTGCATTTTCTTTGTATAACGTTGATAAGAGCGCAGTATCCAGTGCTACGGTTTCACCCAGTTACTTACAGTATATCTGGCCCTCCTGTAGCCTAATAAAGGTTGCATAGTGCATACCCCTAAACTAAACAACTGCAGTTGAAATTTGATATATCAAGCTAGAAGTTGTGTTTGCAGAATAATTTGGAGCACATTTAAATATGAAACACACAAATGCAATAAAGCAGTACGCCGTGTAAATACATTTATTTTTGCAATTTAGCGATAATTCAGAAAAATATTAGAAATTTGGATTCAAAACTAAAAAACTTTGTATCGATGAAACCAATTTCTTTTTGGCTTATATTTTTGCCATAGAAACATTGTTTTACGTTGAAAGATCATCGCAAACTGATGTTATACTGATTGCTTCAGGCTGTAGGAATTTTACATAATTGCGCTTTTGCTACCACACTAATCTACACTTTAAATTTTAAGTAAGTTTCATTGTGAAGCATGGATTGAAGTTGAACCAAACTGTTCGAAAAGTCTTTTGTGTGATTTTAGATTGCACCCTTCTACAGTATTCAGTCAACCGAAACACTCTGATTGTTTGCATGTGCTCGAGACATTTTGTTTTGTTCGCAAAGCAGATTGGCCAGTAATGGCCACATTCCGCAAGTCTCATAAACAATGGAATAATGAGCATTTTAGCATGAACTCTCCAAAAACAGATTTAGGCAGAGCAAAAACTGATAATTACTTTCAGCATCCCCTAAAATGAGCAATTTACTATGAAACTAAATGAATTATATTCAAAATAATATTTTTAAGTTAAACAGTTATCGAGATGTTTGTTTACGCTGTACTTTCTCTTCAAAATCAACTCTTCAAAGACAACTCTTCAACGTTTATACGTTTCAACACAAGTCCACAATAATTACATTTCAAGTACGGTAACTTATCCCTTACAAAGTCACAAGAAAATAAATAACCAAAGCCAATAACTGTGCAGTGTGTGCATATGCTGAAAGTTAAAATATTACTTGTAAATGCAGTGTAGTTAATAATTAAGTAATTAATTTTTTATACTAAACAACAGATGTTTTTCGAATCATAATATTTGTTTGGTGAGAATTTTTTTGCTGGTGTTCTGGAAAACTTTATCACTTTGTACAAGCAAGGTAGCAAACATTTATGACAACTGACCATTTCGAATTGCATGCATGACTGGACCGTGTGTGCCATCAGCGCAGACATAAGCGATTTCAAGGAAATTATGGCGGAGACATCAGACAAATTTAAAGAAAAACTGACTACTTTTCGTAAAAATGTAATAACAAAAAACTGGTAGAGTATGCGCAGCGTGTCCACTTAATATTTTGACCAATTTGTCAATTGAATAACTCGCGAAAAAAGAAACCTCGTAGCGTTTTGCACCAAAATGCGATCGGTATAGCAATGTGCTTTTTTCACTGCCTTGTCGCCACTGTGCTGGAAGCAGATTGACCATTGACGCAATCACATGTTCAGTCATTCACACACACAATGCTATTTCTTTTTACGTTGTTTAGTAGAGCGGAACGAGCGGCATTCGAGAACTCTAGAAAAATTGTTTCTTTTTTATAAATCTGCTCGTGCTGTGAGTAAACGTGATAGCTGCATAGTTGATGAAGGATTGTTTTGCTTTAGCAGGGCTATCACGAATTAGTTTATAGAATTTTTCAGAGCAAGATAAGTATGAAACATCGTTTTTAAGTCGGCTAACTGTCTCAGAAGTCCATTAACTGTTTCTTCACAACAAAGTTAATATGGTAAGTCAATGAACTTGCGATTTGTAGAGTCAGTAGTTGAGCAGCGACAAGTAGACTAATGAATTGCTTAATGGTCAAAAATCACCACTTGGGCAGTAAAGGGTTAATAAAGTCTATCATGCCAAGGGTTTTATTCTAACAGAATGTTCAGGTTGTGCTTATAGACTAGAGCGTCAAATTTAAACATCTATAACTCGTACAATTTTCGTGTTTTGACAAGAGGTACAAAATTTATCTAAGATTTTTAAAAATGTAAAATCTTCATTTAATTGCTTAAAAAAATTTCTCTAAACCGTTACCCGTGGAGATGTTTGAAATGAAGAACACTGTTTAGTTCGTCTCACTGTTCTTTTTTTTTGGAACCGGCCCGCAGGCTGTAGTTTGGTGACCCCTCACTGTTCTGCTTCATCAGCGTTTGTGGTTTTCTATCTTCTTTTTGGGAATTGAAAGTTGATAAATGATTTTGATAATTCAGTGTCTGCGGATTTTCTTGCTGACACGTTTGTAGGTTAGAAAGAGCTACTGAGTCAGAAACTTTGACGTCAGTCTGATTTTAAGTAACACAATTTATTGTGAAGTTACATAGTCAGAAAGTATTTCTAGCGCTTCATGTTATGTGCTCCATAAGGATCACTGAAGAACACACACAATCTCCAAAAAGAGTGATTTAGCGAAGTTTTGCAAGTGCTTGTGTTTGCATGGAAAGTATAAACCATGAGGAAAGCGGGGCGAAATTTATAGCCACTAAATTCTATAATATTTTGGAAAAGTCAGAAAAAACTGGATTTATGGAGCTAAAGGTAAAAAAGCAACAACAAGTAGTGTAAATGTCATTGTAACTGGAAATATCAAACTTTAAAGTCTAAAAGTTTAAAGACGCTAAATCAGCGCCACTCAAACAACATAGGGTTGAAGAAATAAGCTACTCATTTTACGTGTTTTTCTGACGTCATCAGTATAATGAATGCTGTTTAGTTCTTTTTCACAACCCGTTGATTTGGTGACAAATGCTTCCAGATTTACTGTAAAGGAACATGTTTGCCTTCCAAACCGTTTATTCTGTGGGAGTTGGTTTGACAAAGGTAGTTTCAAAATGCTTATTACTGAAATAGGATAAATAATTAACTCTTTGAAATTTTATGAATTTTTAAAAACTTATTGTTGTTTAAACGTTTGTCCTGTGGGGGGGTCGGTGGGGACTTGGTTGCTTTCAAAGCAATATCACTAAAGAATTACGCGATCCACATTTTTGAAATTTCTTGACTTTTCCTAAAAATTATTCAAGTATTTATTTCGCTTTAAATGACGCTACTATTGTCTATAGTGTTAGAGATATGACATGATTTTCATAACACACTCTGATATTTTAGCTTGCTACTTCTAGAATCTAGTCCTTTTGTTTTCAACTTATACGGATTAATAGGATTACTGAGCGCCGCCGTGTGTGGAACGGCGACGCAGATATCTCATGAGTTGGCTTTGTTGTAAAATGTAAAGCATTCAACCGTAATGATCCCGCCTTTTGTTTGCAAACTAGAGTTTTGAGTTGCTTTGATTAATCTTTTAATTACATCTCAGTTTCTTTGAAATTATCAGAGAGCATACGATAAGCCATGCTGAAAAGATGTCATTTTACATCGTTTTCTGTGGCCAATACGTTTTGTTTCTAAGTTATAACAAGAAGCAGTAGGATAATTCTTGACAAAACTCAGTTTATCTGATAAAACAAACAGACTGATTGGTAAATTTTTTAGTTGATTTCTTGTCGAAAAGCAACAAGGAGTGAGTTCTTGACCCGCCAATAAACTTCTAGCCTACATGTACCGGTACACTTATTATTCACATAAATATTTATGGATGTTGTTATTTTTTTATAATAGCGAGAGATGGAAGGATACTGAAAAGAACTAGACATCTATGCTCTGCTTTTGTGGAAAAACAAGCGCAGCTAAATTATGGTGCTGTGACAAATATTGCACATATTGTATCAGCACAGAATCTTTACCTAAATGGTAATTTTGCAGTTGCTTGAGAGATTACAAAATTATTTTTTTCCCTACGAGGATTCAAAAGTTCTGATGATCTCAGCAGAAACACTATTAGGACCAACTCAATAAATTCAAACTTTTTATTCAAATGTTGGTCTTAGCTTATTTTCACAAAAGCTCACCTCAAAACGATGTAAGCCTATATCTTTTTCTCAAAAAATTTGGACGTTTATGTCATTTGGAGCAGAGTTGTTTGTTGGGTTGAAAGAATCTGAAATCAATGCCTCGTTTTTGTACCGTATTGCAGCGTAATCTATCAGTCAACCGCTTTTGTGCGTTTTTGTTTTCGAATACATTTCCGTGACAAAAGATTGGCTTTTGTAACAAACGCCATCAACCATATAACTTAGTTTGCATTCTCTGACTGCATCGCAAACGCTATACGATACTTAGCAATTTTTCTAAAGTATTGTTGCACAAAATACATATCTGACAAAATAAGGGAAATATGTTGTTGAATTATTAGACGAGTCAATATAAGGTTGAACCCCAAAAAAATTGATACAAAAGGTTTTTCAACGGATTCTGTTACCTATGGGCCTACTAAATAACATACTAAAAGTCTACCAAAATCGGACCTCCAGAAAGGGGTAATTTTCAAGATGGCGTCCAAGATGGCCGCCGAGATGTTATATTGCCTATATCTCAATTGTTATTTAAGCTAGAAAGGCGGTTTAGGTGTCTATCCCTAGGTTTTCGGGGTCAATCAATCGAATTAAGTAGGTTAAATTACGATAGACTGATTATCTACTGAGATACGTATGATTTGTATATAATATACGACCTGGAGGCAGTGGCGTAGCCAGGAAAAAATTTTGGGGGGGGCCAAATATTTGATGAATTGAAGAGAACGACAAAGTGTTTAATTTGAGCCATCGCCACCTGATGTGCAGTGGTGTATCCTGGTGGGTTGAGCAAGGAAAGCAATAAAGCTGGTGGGGGTTAGAGCGTGCCGTTAGAGGTTAAATTTTTGCAAAATTACACTCAAATAATGGATTAATAGCGCTTTCTGAAAACACTTTTAAGGTAATATTTGTATGAAATTTATTAGCAGATAAACAGCTATTAACTTATTAAAGGTAGAAACTTACACACGAACGGGCAAAAACTTGTTAACTTACACACGAACGGGCAAAAACTGCGGCTAAAATTAGAGAGCACCAAAACTCAGCTACACAAAAACTCAATAACTACAAAAAACCCAACAGAGTAAGCCATTCTGAAATTGCTTTTACAAATTAGTTAAAAGAAACGTAAATCGCGTAAATTTTGCGCGATTTACGATTTGCAAAATTTATTGGTGTCTTTCTGTGTGTCTAAAACAAGTCGTTGGGGGTGTTAATAGCCAGATGTCTTGGAAAACGTTATAAATTTCTACAAATTTTATTATATTTTCAACAAAGGAATCAACTTTGGAATCTAAACTTGGAAAATTTGGGGGGGGCCATGGCCCCTTTCGCCCCCCCCCCCTGGCTACGCCTATGCCTGGAGGAGCCCGGGGACATTTCGGACGCAGCGATAAGCCAACATCAGACAGAGCAGAGCACGATATTAGCAAATTCACTTGAGGCTTGAGATAAACCGCAAACAAAATCATCTTGACTTCCATTATGTAACACAAGCTTGGGAAAAGTGGTTTTCCAACATTCCAGTTTCTATACTTTTGGCAGCTTGATAAGCCGAATAGTGGTAAAATTTTCAGAGACAACTCCTCACTTTTCATCTGAATAAATTCCATATGTATTGGTGCAAAACGGTTTCCAGTAAACTTTAAAATAAAACGTTTTTTCGAAAACAAAACACTCGAAAACCCGTCCGTAGTATCCCCAATCTCCCCTAATAAGATGGAATTATCATAACAGCATATCACATGCGGCATAACAGGTACTATCAATACAGGCATCTAAGAAAAACTGCAACCAACAGGAGGCTCATACTTGGCCTCCTACAGCAGATGAATACAGGGGATTAATCTGTTCTAAAGAATGGCGTACCATTAAAGTCTGGACACAGACACATTCAGAAAATTATCGGAATTATAACAGTAGGCTACAAAGGTAAATCGTAAACCAGGGTAATCTACCGGTTTGTTGTCTTATTGCCTACGGCTGTCTCTATTCATCATCTTCCGACTCGTCTAGAAGAAACTTGTTATGTGGATTGTCACATTCTTGCAGTTTGCATGGTCCACATGCAGCGGTACATGGTAATCCGTATCCTCTACAGGAGCAGCGGAGTGTCTTACAGGCAGTGGAGCAGTTGCAATGAATGACCTTCAAGAGACTGTCTGGAGCAGCCTTCATTTTTGACATAAGTGGGATGAGCCGATTCTTTTGCAGGTTCCACCCCCAATTCATGACATCCATACTCTCTGCTTTTCCCATCCAGACCATAATCTGGTAGTAAACTCGACGACAGTGAAATTGGGTAGCAGATTCAGTTGGTGGCAGACTCTCGGGTGTTACAAATGATGAAGCAGAGACAACTTTCTTGCTGAAGGTGTTGTATCGCATTGTCGCAAGGGAATCTGTGCTCTGGCCATCAAAGAAGACAGCCATTACTTATTGAAACTTGGCACCCAAGGTCATCGATTATCTCTGTGGTCTGGTTTGGGGCAGTGAGTGCTTTAGCACAAGACCGAAGAACAGGATCTCCATGCACAAGTTTCCGAAAAGCAGTCTTTTTGCAAACACCGAATATCCGAGACGTAGTGTCACAACCAGTCATGGCATGGATAAATATCAACTCAGAACACATGTCATGTCCAAAGATTTTTTTCAAACGGTTGATGTTGTATACTTTGGTACTGCCATCAGCTTTGGACTTGTCTGACCTGAAATAAAGGCCCTTATACTGTCTTGTCCCCGGAGTACATGTCTATCATTAGCAGATACCTTACTAAAGACTGGCCTGGGTGTTCCTTTCCCTGATAAATAGTGTGAATCATCCCCTGCCAGCCTGGCGTGGCCTGCTTGAAGTTGAATGACAACTCCCAAAGCAGATCAACCATGTTGGCACATGCAGTGAGAATCGGAAGTTCTCTGAATGTGATGTCTTGTCGAATATGTTTTGCAAAACGATGCTCAATTATCGCAACCTTGGACGTCTCTACAATGTTCAGTTTTAACGTTTCGTGCCTTGGGATAATCTGGCCTGTTTCCTGTCCTGGAGTCAAGGCGGCTATCATGCCCATCCCGTGAAACGTTCCTTTCCCATCAATTGTGAGAATGTTATGATCTACATTGTCTGCTGCGAATAGCAAGTTGTTGTCCAACACATCAATATCCTTACCAAGCATGTTTGGTGCAGAACAATTTGCGGCATTCATTTCAAACCTCTGCATTTCGTCATACGAAGAGCAGAACCCCATCTGACACAAGCTATCCAAAAGAAACCGCGATCGATTTAGATGGTGCAGTTGCACTGAAAGGCCAATTTGCAAAGGGGCAATAACAGCTCGTGGTCGGACTGCCTGTATGATTGCATGACCAATAATAGCAACTTTTCGCTGTGTGCCTTTACCTACAAACAAGGCATTGAACACAACGTAGAGTGATTTTGGAATATAATCAAGAGCCGCCTGGATTTTAAGTGTCTCTGTAGTCGGGTACTGATCGTTAACGGATGGCACATTTGTCTTGATGTCACTCTTTATGAGCCTGGCAGCTGCTTCAAGTAATGCTCTCTTCTGTGACTCTTCATCACCTTCTTGGTTTGTGCTTGCGAAGTATGACCTGAGAATGCTTCCCGTTTTCTCTCTTAGCGTCACTATGTCCTCTAAACCTTTTCCTTCTGCAATAATTATGGAGTTTCCATACCGTTTCTTCAGGTGACTTTTTAGGTATTGATTGATCGCGGCAGCCGTGGCCGAGTGGTTAGCGCGTTGGGCTCGCAGTCGAGAGCCTGCATGTTCGACTCCAGCCACCCGCACTTGCTGTTGTTTCTCTGGGCAAGAAACTTTACGATAATTGCCTCTACCTAGTGATCGATTTCGAGTAATGGGTAGTACCAAATTTACGTCATAAGTAGAGTAGACAACCGGAAACAGACATTGCCGTCGGCTGCAGCGTGGGTCAGGTGTATGTCGGAAGGCGTACACCGATGCATAGCGCTCAAGTCCGCTTTCCCGCAATGCAGGATAAAGATAAACAAACAAAACAAAACAAATAAAAGATTGCCATAAGGGAGGGAACCGTCCTCAGATAAATACTCTGTCATTTTACACCTTAAATCAGAAACAGTCAGCTGTTCTTCATCATTCATGGCTAGGTACGCACACATCTTTGTGAAGGCTTGCTCTTGATCCTCATTCTTTGGCCTTCCAGCTTTCCTACGCTTTGAATCGCGATCAGTCTGAAACTGCAAGGGGACATCACGGCTACACCTGAAATGGCGGCTACATATTTTGTGATATACGCAGTCTGCAGCATGTAGATCACCACAATAGTATTCAATTCTACCTTTGACTTTCAAAGACCACTCATCATGGCGGTTTTCACTGCAATCCAATATTGCCTTTGCGAAGATATTAGTTTTCACATAACTATGTCTTCACTTCCATCATGAACATTATTTCCGCAGAAAAGGCAATCAGTCTTGGTATTGAACAGACCCTCAGAGTCCCTAGTACCGGTACTTCTTTTATAAGTGCTGGTGGAATAAATCTTTTCGACTTTAACAAGGATAACTTTGCTTGCATTGTGATGCGACTATGCACGCATTCATGTGATTATGATGTCACAAACACAAGAACAATAAAAACTTGAATACCACCATCTACCCAATACGCAAAATTATTTAGAAATATGCCGTACATTTCCTTGAAAATGACCCCTTTCTGGGGGTCCGATTTTGGTAGACTTTTAGTATGTTATTTAGTATGCCCATTGGTAACAGAATCCGTTGAAAAACCTTTTGTATCAATTTTTTTGGGGTTAGGTGCCTTTTTTCCGTATATTGACTCGTCTATATTTTTTATACGGATCGTTTTCCTTGTCTCATAAATCTAATTAAAAAAAGGAAAAACGATTTTTATTGTTTGGCGTAAAAATATGTATATTGTATATTGAAGTTCACCTTGGTTTGCGAAAAGAAAAATGAAAATCACAACAAAGAATTCCTCCAAGTGATTTTCACAGTTATTTGATCCTTCGCAATGATATCAATTATTATAGTTTCTATCAGATGAAACCTGTTCAAACCGTTTTTTTTTAAAACTATAGTTCATTCAAGAATATAACACTTTGTAAGTAATAAGTAGCCTATAACTTAGGCTACTTCACTTTTGTGTTATTACTTCGACTTTTTCACAAGCAAGACTTTTCAAAAAGTGACAAAACAACTTTAGTGTGAGCCTACCCAGTAATGTCGATAAGTTATTTGCAACGTGAGTCGATTGACCAGAGTAGCATAAGTGGATTAGAAAGCTGTGGCCAAAACTTGATTACTTTTTAAAAAAAAATGTTTGCACATTGGGAACAGCAATCACTTTGTTTCAAATCAGCAAATCACTTTTTGACATTGCTTCAACGTTTGCAGACGTCTGAACTAATACAGTATACAACAAAATTAGTTTACTGGGTTCTTTGGTGTGTTCTGTGACAATCTTTGGTTCGGAAAAACATCATTACGATGTATTGTGACGTGGTCTACTGGTCTATCAGCCAGCAGTACTTTATGCGCCTTTTGTTTTTGGGTGTGTATCAATTACAAAAGGTGGCTTTTACAGTAACGCCGTCAACCGCAAACTGCATCTAAAATGCTATTTCACAATTTGAAGAGAAAGAAATCTTCTATTGCGTAAGAAATAGCTTGACACAAAATGTAGAAAACGTTATCTTGCAAATCTAGTTGACAACATGAAAAAAGTCATTTCAATCGTTTAGACCAGGGGTCACCAAACTACGGCCCGCGGGCCGGAACCGGCCCGTCACGTGCTGGGGAAAAAGCAGCTGCGCTGCAACTGTTAAGAAAAAAAGTTATAAAAAAGAAATGTGCTTCCCTTGGCATTAGCAACCGTCTTTGGTTTTGCCTTTTTGTGTAATAGAGACTTATTTGTTAAAATTGTTCGTTCTTATAGTTCGTTGTTGTATGTTGAATTTGCACATTTTTCCACCAGGCAGCCTACATGTTGGTGTTCTGTTTTTATCATTAGGCCACCACAAATGGGGACAGCCTAGGGCCTAGGCCAAATTTGGAAAGATGTAATGTTTTTTCAAGAGCACGATGCCCTGTAGTGTATCACAGCAGGGGATAACTTTTCCAGCAACCTTTCGATTTTCATCACAACTTTGCTATTCCACCGCTGACCTTGTTATTTATTGTGCTTAATTCAAGTCAATGGAGATTCTAAATAGTTGTATATCTTTTCGCAATTTGCATCCGGCCCGCAGCCGTTAATCTCGCAGCAGTCCGGCCCTCAGAGAAAAAAGTTTGGTGACCCCTGGTTTAGACACAAACGTGCATTTTTAAAATATCAATGACCTTCAGTTTTGCCGATGGAAAAGCTCAAAACTGTATATAGTTATTTTTTTTGTACGACAATAGCAATCAGCCTAAAAAAGAATTTTTTTTTGCAAGATTTGATATCTTGCCAAATGTATTTATTTTTCGTATCGGTATGCCACACTTTGAGTTTGTCACGCAGAACGGGAGTTCCATTTGGCTATGTACAAACGACCTCTTCTAATATAGCCTACCAATACGATTTGACTAAACGATTATTATTACTACACTTTATCAAAACTGTTTGCAAAATTAATTCATTCAAAGTGATCATTGTCGGTATGGAAACATATCACTTTTGTAATGTATTGTGACATAGTCTATCAGTTAGGAGTTTTAGACGCTTTTATTTTTGGAGTGCATGGAGGCCTAAGTTGGAACGAGCTCCTATCGAAGCAAGTAACTGACTAACTACCTTTGGATAGGTTGTTCAAATGCCATGTGACACCATTAGGCTACCTTACTTTTTTGTATTCAACCGCTAGCCAGACAGCAAATCAGACACTCCCTGGGATGTAATGCAAAATACAAAGTGTTTCTTGATCATATATAACCAAATTGGACAGTGTGAGTGTGAAAAGAAAACTGAACTGAACACAATTGACACAAATGAAATGTTTACTAAGCTCATTGCTTGATTTAGGTCTAATATCAAGTGGTGACAGTACGTTTAAAAAGTGTAGACTAAAAAGTATAACATGTACTTCAAAAATAACTTGAAACAGATTTTTTTGCGATGATTTTCTCATTCTCTGCAAATGTTAAAACAAAGCAAAAGATTTTTACAATCATATGCCTCCGGCAAAACAACAAGCAAACACTAGTGGGACGACAATTACGATTTCATTGAACACAAAAGAATTGACCCGTCACACTCAATTATCAGGTAGTTAAAAAGCGATTTCTCAAGTCAAATAAAACAATATGACCAACCATCAAATTATTTGACTTTTCGAGTTGTGTTGTTGAACAAACTGCAAAGGATTTTCGATGCTGTGTTGTCAGATAAATTATTCGCATCAAGTGAAAAATTGATTGATCTATCTTGCGTAGTTTTGGAGTTAAACGAGCTCAAAGTGCTAGTGTCGAACCGATCCCCCAGTCTGCAAGTCAACTGGCCAAAAAACGTCACTGGAAATCGCGTTTAAATAATGTGGCCGTCATGTGTAGATTATATGTTGAGGTTTTGCTAGTTTTTTTGTCGTTTTCAAATGACGTAAAACTAACAGAATTATGAGCATCAAACAGCGAAAGGGTGGCTCACTGGCTCATGGATTAGCTTCATTTCAAAGCCATCAACCGTAACGATTACGTCTTTTGTTTCCAAACTCCAATTTTCCGTTCTGTCGATTAATCTTTTAATTTTAATTGTGTAATTGTGGTTTAGACAGTCAGACGATGAAGCACGTCCTCACCAAATGTCCCTGGTGTGACAATGCTCTAAAAAACATTGCAGACAATGCTCTTATCTGGCTCCCACACTAGCATGACAAAGTATGAATGAATGAATCTTTTAATTGACTCAAGTCAAAATTATTTTGAAACTACTAAACTTCCAAGAAGCACTGTTGGTAGGTTTTCCAGTGTATCAGTCAGGAGTTTTGTTTTCGCGGCACATGTGCAGTGATTCACAAGGGATTAGTATGTGTTGTGACACCGCGACATGGCATCTTTTGATTAAGCTTACATCTGAACTCTAATCTTGCGGTATCTTTGGTAACCTTTCATGTCTCCATGCCATTTCCTTCCCATACGCAATAAGTCTTCCACGTGGCCCTACACAAAGAAAACCACCTACAACCCTACTCAGCCATGATTTGTTATATCAACCTCAACTTGAGTCGATTCACTAATAGGCCTAATTGTACAGAAATATTTATAATTTGTGATGTAATATCGCGTACTGTATAATGCGTCCATTTATCTTGTGTTTATGCCATGACTTCCTCAACACAACGAGACTGTCACGGCCTTGTACGAGGTATTATACAGGCCGCAAGCGACCCACGTCTACCAAGTTTCCACATCTTATAAAAACTATCAACCATGGCAACAGACGGCTGTTTGGCCCATCATCTCTCGGTTATTATTTCAACTGAATTCCCAAGTGGTGTTACAGTGTAACTGTAAACTATGCTTACTGTAGGCCCATTTTTATTTTGTTTGGCGACCCTAAAATTACAATTTTCGACCCCATTTGTGGTCGCAACCCATAGTTTGAGAAGCCCTGATTTAAAGCAATACACAATCAGTGTTTTTTAACATATTTAAAATGAAGAAACCTTTGCGATGTTTGTTTTCTCACTCTGATGTCATCAGTGTGTGTGGAATTATGGCTCGGGAGGTTGAAAGCTATTATATGATTTTTAGATTTCAGTCAGAGGCTTAGCCAAAAAACATTTTGAGGGGCAAATAAGTATTTTCTGCACATATGATTGGGCCCGGCAACGAGTCACCAAAGGAGGACACTCGCAGGAGGGTCTGGGGGACCTCCCCCAGAAAATTTTAAACAAAATACCTTAAAATTGCGCATTCTGAGAGTAGTTTGACCCTAAATCAATAGTAAAACTTTGTTTAATACTGCTGTAACAGAGTGCAATATTTTTATTTGAAATATTTCAGGGGACGGGACAATTTCCTCTTTGCTCCCCCCCATTGACTACGCCTCTGATTTTAGTGTCTGCGGTTTTTCATGCTAACTTATTAGTAAATTAGTTAGTAACCCACGCCCTACTAGACCGGGAGCCCGCGACGTCCACCCTAGGTGAAAAAGTTACCAATTTCTATTCATACAGCGATGTCCGGTGGTATGTGGGTACTCATAATCTGGAAGTCTGCCGGGCCGCCGGTGGTGGGTATGGGAATGGGGGGCATTTTTCATGGCCCAAAAAATGCGCTAGGTCAGCTGAAATAGTTACCGCTTGAAACTTAGTTGGCTGTAAAGTAAATTGTTTCTAAATGATTGTCTGGTATGTGACAGACATTTTTGGTGGTGGGGGGGCTCTGACAGACAAGTTTTATACCCCCAAAATTTGCGCTAGGTCAGCTGAAAAAGTTACCGGATAAAACCAACTGATTATTAATCGGTGAGTGTTAAGCTTCACAAAAATATATGTGACAGACAAATTTTCTGGTGGGTGTCCCCTGACAGACGACCTAAAGTAGGTGACCCCCCTAACTTGAGCTAGGTCAGCTGAAATAGTTACCGGATAAAACCAATTGAAAATTAATGTGTGAGTGTTAAGCTTCACTAAAATATATGTGACAGACAAATTTGGTGGTGGGTGTCCCCTGACAGACGACCTGAAGTAGGTGACCCCCCTAACTTGAGCTAGGTCAGCTGAAATAGTTACCGGATAAAACCAATTGAAAATTAATGTGTGACTGTTAAGCTTCACAAAAATGTATGTGACAGACAAATTTGGTGGTGGGTGTCCCCTGACAGACGACCTGAAGTAGGTGACCCCCCTAACTGAGCTAGGTCAGCTGAAATGGTTACCGGATAAAACCAATTGAAAATTAATGTGTGAGTGTTAAGCTTCACAAAAATGTATGTGACAGACAAATTTGATGGTGGGTGTCCCCTGACAGACGACCTGAAGTAGGCCTAGGCAACCCCCAGGTTTGCGCTAAATCAATGACAGGAGTTGCCGCTCAAAAAAACTTGAAAAAGTGTTTTGTTTTATGTGTGCACAACAGAAAATAAGTATTACGTATAACAGACAATTTAACTACTAATGGAATACCAAAATAAAAATGATGCAAATTGAGCAATTACCCAATTTGGGTTAGGGTTAGTTAGATCAATAATAACAATCACAATTAAGGGAGGCCTATTAATACTTGAAAAGTTTTTGTCCGAATTTTTCGTCAACACTGAACAGTCTAGCCTATATAAGAAAAAATGTTTGGCAATGGTGGTGAGTCATTGACTAAAAAAATAATTCCAAGTCAGATTCATCTTTCGAGTCGGAATCTCCGCTCCACTGTTCATCACAACTCTCAATTCATTCTCATCACTTCTTTCCTCCGATTTACTAAATAGCTCAGATGGTATAGCTGCGCCTTCAAACCAACCTGGAATGATAACTTCGTTTGTTTTCGACCAGCCATAATAGTGACATTTGCTCGTTTTCTTCAACAATTCTGTGATTGCGTAATTGTTTCGCGGCATGCCGGCATCTTCGGCTTGTTCTAAACCTGCAAGATATCTTAACTCTGTTGCAGAAGCACGTCTCTGTGTAACTGTGACACAACATCTTTTTATGGCACTTATTGAGTTCCGAAAGCCAATTATTCCTTTTACCTGCGACGCAGCGTCCCTATTCGCAGTTTGCTCTAAAGACAGGTTGACTGCCGTCCTAGAGTAATCCTTTTTGGTAACTTACGCCTAACTGAGAAAGCACCATTATCCAGTAGGCTATATAGCCCTCAGTTTCGGATCCGCGTTTTTTAGTTTGTTGTAGAACAACGATCCTCATCTTGCATAATTTAGACAATTTAGAGCGAAATATATTTCTAGAAGTATTGGTACAATAGCCATGTAACCACTTACGTCGTTCATCCTGACGCATCTCTGCACTTCTCGATAGAGTCGGTTTATTAAGAACACGTATAGTGTCCAGAACTGACAGGTTTCACCAAACACTCCATTCATGGACCTGTTAAAGCATTATTCATACTTTTCCCGATGTTCGGTGACGACTGGATTGGCCAAGCATACTTCTACTTTATCAGGGTCAGTTGGAATAGTGGACATGACTTGCTAGAAGTTGTCAATTTCATCTGCATCTAAAGTTGTCAAGAATCGATCGTATAGCTTTCTTTCCATGACCTTGGCTGCAATTTCGTGCACATGAGCACAGTACACCTGTTGTAAAATTTCCTATAATGAACCCTTGTAATGATCCCCCGGCAAGGATCTTTGACTCCGACAATATGGACTCTACCCCGCAATCATTTATGAAGGTTCCTTCTGCTCCGAAAAATGCAAGATCCATGTGGAAATTCCCAAGCATAATGAGGAGATTGTCAAAAAGAGGGGCTTCAATGGAGCTTCAATGGAGTAAGCTTTTTGTGCAACCAGGGGTGTGCAACAGCTACATCATACGTCACCACGGCATATTGTTGGTGAGTTTCAGTTGCAACCTTCATCGTTCTAATCAGTGTTCCTTTAACAACGTCATTGTTGGTTGGTAATCTTGTTGTTGGGTACATGTAACATATTCACTGTAGCGGTAGACAATCCACTCTGTCTCTGTTATTGCTCATGAAACCAGCATAGAGTGGAGTTGCAAAATCCCTACTTTTGCTGAACCAATACATATCTAGCGGCTTCATTTTGCATGTCAAGATGGACTCTTTATCCATTCTTTCCTGAATATGATCAGATGCTTCTCCCACAGAACGTGATTCTTACTTTCTTCCTGTGCTAAAGCGGAGTATGCAAATTCCGGCTTTAAACTTTTCACATCATTGTAGTTAATTGTGTGGCCTTCCCTGTTAGGTATCTGTAAAGTTAACTTGGAACCTGTCATTGCTCTTAAACCAAGTATTGTGTGCTTCCATGCCTTTACATGACCTCGACTGACGTTATACACAGCATCTGACGACATTGATTCTACTTTTCTTTCCATTGTGTCTGTGTGAGAATCACTGAATGTGGATTTCAACCCGCATAATAGCGTGGTATAGAAGAGTTGCAATCATTCGGGAAGTCTTGGGGCCATTTCCTTCAAGTTCTCTATGATTGTTGGATTTGGGGTTTTGGTTTTGAGTAGCTCGTAAGCAAGTCAATATTTCACCTCGTAAGAGAAGTGCCTGATCGTAAGAGAAGTAATCTGATCATCTTGATTGGCACTATAATCACCTATCAGAGCAAATTTCTGTGTGGTGTTAGACCATAGCTCAACATCATATCTTCCATTTACCAAATACTCATCTTTGTAAAGATTAAATAATATTGAAAATAGCATTGGCCTTTGCATCTCTTCCTCAACAAATTCGCATATTGTTAGGAAAGGAAGGTTGTGAGTTTGGCGAGATGAATATTCCAGTTTGTGGTGGTTTGGGGATTGCTTTTAGTCTCTATCAAAATGAACCAGGCAAGACTTGTGATACTCTGCTTCTTTGGCAATTAAGTCCACACCACTACGAATTAGTGATTTATTCCTTTCGTTTTTAGAAAACACTGCTCTTGACTTAAGTGATTCGCATCCATCCATCATTGCGACCTTAACGGTATTTTCTTCTTTGTTTTTGTACTTCTTTCGCTTACGACAGCAAAATATGCAGGATCATTTCTATAAACCTATTTTGTCCGACTTAGGGAGCGAGCTTCTGCATCTTGTTTCAACTTTAGCGACTTTAGCAGAAGATAAAGCAACTGCCTTAGGTTGAAATGTTCTTTTAACTGCTGTACAGGTAAACTTTTGTGACATGACTGATGATAGACACCTATGGATAACGCAGAGGAACTTGTCTGAATGATTTTACGTGTGGTGACAGAAAAGCAATCGGATGATAATAATTGTAGTCGAATGCTTGCAATGTTTTTCCATGAAGTCCAGATTGTTACATTCACAACTTTACATTTTGCATCGTCTGAAGTCGTGCTACAGCAAATAAAACATAGTTGATGTTCTCCAGGTCTTTCATAGTTGACCTGAAAAAAATATGTGTGAGCCTAAAGAGTTTGACGTATGTCAACGTAAAGTTAAATTAGCAACATGTTGGTTACTAATCTATAGTTTTGCGTTGCCAATCGTGATATAATTGTGTACGAGTTAATCTCAAATCAAGCGCTTCCATGTCGCGTACGTAGTACCATCCTTTCTTTATGATGATAGTTACTATAAGTTGTGCAGATTGGTACTACAAATTCTAAATATGAAGAAATCAAATGTGGTGTACCCCAAGGCTCAGTTCTTGGTCCACTGTTGTTCATTATCTACATTAATGACCTTAATCACGCTTCTGAATTTGAGACTCGTTTGTTTGCTGATGATACACTACTATGTATTAAGGATAAAAGCCCTACTAGATTGCAAGAAAAAGTGAATTCTAACCTCCTAATGATTCAAAACTGGATGCATACAAACAAGTTAACAATTAATGTAAGCAAAACCAAATACATGTTGTTTGGGTCAAAGTTTGTTCGAGAAAATTTAAATCTAGAAATAAATTTTCAAAATACCAGTTTGCAACGCACAAACACCTACAAATACTTAGGAATAACATTTGATGAGTCGTTATCATGGAAACAGCACATCAATATAATCTCAACAAAACTTTCTCAAAGCTGTGGTGCTCTATATCGATTAAGAAAGTGCGTAAATTCCCAGACATTAAAAGCAGTTTACTATGCTCTAGTTCACTCCCACCTAATGTATGGTATCATCTGTTGGGGTCGTGCTTCTAAAACGGAACTGTATCCTTTAAATCTGGTACACAATCGCATAATTCGCTGTTTAAACTTCACCAAGATTAAGGACAGAATTCCCACCAAATCTCTGTTCAATAAAAGCAACTTGCTACAAGTCGAAGACATGTTTTTAATAGAAGTATGTAAGTTTGTTTATAAAAGCAACAAAGGACATCTACCAGCAATTTTTTCTGAGTACTTTCGTCCTTGTAATGAAACTCATAACTATAATACCAGAGGTGCTAAGAAAGATATACTTTTTAAACCAAGAATGCATACAAAGCTTGGTCAACGCTCAATTAAATTTCTTGGAACAAACACTTGGAACAAATTACCGGAACAGCTAAGAAAAATTCAAACAATTAGTATGTTTTCTAAAAAATTAAAACTGCACTTAATGTCTGGGTATAAATTAAGTAACTGATATAGTGCCATCAAACTGTTTTTACTTATTCTCACCGTATCTCGCTAATTACTGTATATTCGCTTTTTCCTTACCAGTATCCTATGCTGTGTTGTATGTATAGCCTATGCCATTTTGTATTTCTGCATCGCTTCTTGTATTCCTGTTTTATATTGTACTGTTAAATTTCGTGTGTGTATTGTTTTTTATTTTGTAATGTATACAATATATATTTGCGTTCAACTCCGACACCGTTCCATGTCAAATAAGCTATGACACCACACGGGTGTGGCAGACTTGATGACCAGTTCGGTCCTTCTGCCACTCCCATCATCGTCAGCAAACATTAAAACAACCTAGTTCACATTGTAATCTTGTATTGTTTTTTCCACATGTGCTGTTGATGCAAATAAAAGAACTTCTCTCTCTTCTCTCTCTTCTATACGGTACCTTAGCCGCATCCTCATCGGTTGGCGGAGTTACGATGATTGTAGGCAACTGATCAATGACACACTCCTCCATTTGGTAGTTGTTTGTCTGTAAAATATCACTCCGAAATTCGGACACTCTTTTGAAGTCTGTCCAGTTAAGTTACTGCTGCTTTTCCAACATGCTTGTTACAAAAAATCTTGCCAATCTTTTGAGTAACTCCTAGAATTATGGGTAAATGAAACCTTGGTGTGATAGGCGAGCGAAACATTACTGGCTTGAAAATAATAAAGTAGCCAAGCCACCTGATAACTCTTGTAAAGTTAGGAGTACAACCGTTTTTTTCATTGATTCAACGTGTGCAGACGTTGAATTGATGTAAAAAACGGTTGATTTGCTGTTAATGTTTTCTTCGAAAGGATGCTTTTTACACTGTTTTTGTATCATATTCTTCAACTTAGCCTACTAATATTTATCCATACTCGTTAGATCACTGATTTGTTGCGTAGCTTAAACTGAATTGTCACTGACTGCCTCTTTGAAAAGTCTTGTTCATGGAATAACGGTTTGGAGCTGGAGGAATAAAAAACGTAGAGTAGGCTACATGATTATTTATCATTGTAATGTCATATAGTAGCTTATTGTAGGGAGTTTCGAAAAAAGTGTTATCACATAGCTAAATGGTTAGGGTAATAGTCAAATGATCAAGCGCTTTAAGGAGTGAATTGTTAGTAATGTGTCGTTGCCCACTGTGACACAAAAGCAAATGATCCCTTTCAAACTAATTTAACAGCTTGCACTAGGGCTGTAAAATTCCAATCACCAAACTCGCTAAAAGTAAGACAACCGCATTTCTCTATCTCAGACAGCAAATCAACCCTTTTTTAAATTGATTCAACGTCTGGTGACCTTAAACCAATGTAGAATACGGTTGATTTACTGGCTGAGATTGTAGTGAGCCAAGCAGATGCAAAAACGCTTGATATAGTTCCTTGCACTGAAACTATTTTTATTTGTGTAGACAAATGAAGTAGATAAATCACGTTCTGTTACTTAGTATACCGTACTTCAAAAGCACAGCTAACAAATCCCTCCTATCAGTTGACTTAGTGCAAACCTGGGGGTTACCTAGGCTTACTTCAGGTCGTCTGTCAGGGGACACCCACCACCAAATTTGTCTGTCACATACATTTTTGTGAAGCTTAACAGTCACACATTAATTTTCAATTGGTTTTATCCGGTAACTATTTCAGCTGACCTAGCTCAAGTTAGGGGGGTCACCTACTTCAGGTCGTCTGTCAGGGGACACCCACCACCAAATTTGTCTGTCACATATATTTTTGTGAAGCTTAACACTCACACATTAATTTTCAATTGGTTTTATCCGGTAACTATTTCAGCTGACCTAGCTCAGTTAGGGGGGTCACCTACTTTAGGTCGTCTGTCAGGGGACACCCACCAGAAAATTTGTCTGTCACATATATTTTTGTGAAGCTTAACACTCACCGATTAATAATCAGTTGGTTTTATCCGGTAACTTTTTCAGCTGACCTAGCGCAAATTTTGGGGGGTATAAAACTTGTCTGTCAGAGCCCCCCCACCACCGAAAATGTCTGTCACATACCAGACAATCATTTAGAAACAATTTACTTTACAGCCAACTAAGTTTCAAGCGGTAACTATTTCAGCTGACCTAGCGCATTTTTTGGGCCATGAAAAATGCCCCCCATTCCCATACCCACCACCGGCGGCCCGGCAGACTTCCAGATTACGAGTACCCACATACCACCGGACATCGCTGTATGAATAGAAATTGGTAACTTTTTCACCTAGGGTGGACGTCGCGGGCTCCCGGTCTATACGCACAGCCAGAAAGTGCTGTTGATTTGAGAAAGTCCGGACGTTAGCCCGATTTTGAGTAATGCAGTTGATAATTGTTTTTTTTTTTTTTTCTGAAAACAATTCACAGTTGCTTTTTTTTAAAGTAGTTGATGAATGTGTGTAATAAATAATTGAAACAGTTTTATCTATGTATGGTTTACAATTTTGAATTGCTCTACAGTAAGTTGTTCTGTTCGAGTGAAACGAGTCTTAAAGACACTCAAACATTTTTTTATCAAAACCTTTGTATCGTTTTTGTCCAGTCACGAGAAGGAGAATTTTTTTGATTTTATTGAATATTTTAACGACTGTAGTGCTTGGTTTGATTTGCAGTCAATATTGCATAATTGTAATCCAAATTCTTGTTTTGTATTCAAAGTTCTTTAAATGTAGTTTCATTCTATTGTGTTGTTTTGTTTCACTTTAAAAAACTGTATCGAATCGGACCGTTTGTTACAAGGTAGATTGTAACATGTCGAAGTTTCTACAGAAATACGAAAATTAAAAAATATGCTGAAGGAAAATGTAAGTTTTGAAGTCCAGACACACTTGCCGAACAGTACTCCGCTAAAATTTCGTCCTTTTTGCATTGATTCAACGTCTGCAGATTTTTCCTAAGTAAAATATGCGTTTTTGCACTAACCTGATGAATGCACATTACTGCAACGCTACTAAAACTGCAATGTTGCTGCAGTTGCACCGATTTCAAAGTCCAGTAACCGCATCATTCAGTTAGAAATAAAATCAGAAAACAAAACGTTCAATGCAAAGAATAGTTTTGGCGTATTTTCTTGGCTATGCAATAGTTGCACGCACGCGTCAAAAACGTTTTTGAGTTTGAAAGCGCCCTTTATATGCAGTCAAAAAGTGCAGGTTTGAGGGGTTACAACAAAAGCCAATTTTTTGTCATTCAAGTGTACGCTAAACTGAACGACACAGAAACTGTTAGCTGATAGATTACGTCACAACACAAAAATTGTTGGTTTAGAGCAAACTACGTAACTTCATTCTTTTTCAGCCATTTGATAAATGAGGATGGGTGCTATAAATGAAATGGATCGACTACCAATAGCTTGCAATCATTCAGCCATTTTTCTGGTTTGACAAACCAGAACGTCCGTTTTGATGCTAAAATCAACACAGGGAAATCTTTGCAAGCTTTAGTTGTTCGTCACAAGCACAAAACAAGTTTTTTTTTAAACAAGCGCTGCTTTAATGGCTTACTAAATGAAAATTTCAAACGGGAATTAAGCATTAAAATGCGTAAATTGAACATTCAAGAATACATTTCATCAAAAATTACTGAAAAAAAATTGTTTTCTTTTATTTCCTGCAAAATGACCAATGTTTCTTGTATTGTTTCTTTTACTTTTGCAAAATGACCAAAAAGTGGAAACACTGCTCGAGATTACGTCACCAGCGACTAGCAGTAGAAATATCAAAAGTCTTTTTGCGCGTTGGGTTGGAAAGTTTAGACATGTTGCGTTCCAAAAATTTTCACATTGATTCAAGGCCTGGACACGTTGAATCCATGTAAAAGAGGCTCATTTACTATTTGAAGAACAAAATCTTCCATTTGAAACTCTGGTTAACCGTATTAAGACTGGGGTTGGTATAATGTGCCCGCCCCAATTTCAAACGATTGTAGTTTAATGAGCATACCTGCTATTAAGCTGAAATTTTTTGACTTTTTCTAAATATCACTTGGCTAAACGTATTTAAAGTTTCATTGATTTGCTCCTGGAGTGAGAGCAGATCGCGCCTGGTTGGTTTCTTTTATAAAAAGAATGACAGATCAATGATTGTTTATCCAAAGGCGCCAAGCCGCCAAGCGCAGTCGCCTAATGAGCTTATCGCGCGTGTAATTGATTAGTCTTGAAGAAGACACTGCATGATATCAATTACCGATTTGCTTCTGTCTCAGACTGAAACAAAACCATTTATTTTACGCTGATGGAACATCATTGCACAATAAATCAACGCGAAAAGTGTGGCATTACAAGCTGGGAATAGAGTAGTTTACATGGATAAAACCGGATAGACGAAATTGATGACATTTTTGATAGTAAAATTGTTTCATTTTGCAATCGTTCAACTTTATAAGTCGAATATTTATAAGTCGATTTTTGATGTTTTTTTCCACAATTTATACAGCAGCGGCAACTATTTTTATTCAGTAATTTTCTAGCCGACAAAACTGCGCTGTTATTTTGTCGATTCGACGATTAGCGATAGCTATTAGGCGTAAAAACATGAAGATCGGCTGACGGGTATCATCAGTGACTAAGCATTGTGGCATTGTCAAGCTGTAAGCAAATATAATTTATTATTCAAGTTCAATGGGCCTTGATTCTAGGTGGCTGGTAATGCTCAACATTGCCAGATTTCAACGTCCTCAGTTGTTGAAGTTACGTTAAATAGAACCGATTTTGTCGGCGGACATATTCTTCTTGCAGTAACTTTGGCTACTTCAAAGTTTGGTTGCTTGGCCTATATCAGTTTTTCGTCTTTAGATGTACCTCTAATGTGAAGTTAGGGAAATGAAGCAAATATCGACAGAAATCTGCCTACATCTCAAGCAACAGTTGTTTCCAATCTTCGCATCTTTCCAAACAAACTCAAGTCAAATAATTAATTTTCACGTCTAAGCACTGTGGTCAAACGTTGAGTCGATATAATAATGTCGCACTTTTGCCGGCTGGATAATTACAGAATAAATAGATTCTCGTCAGTTGATGAGCCGTTACGATTGTTAGTGTGAGAGACAGAACGCAAAGTGTGACGCGGGATTACAGTGACGTCATTATCTCAAGCAGAGCAAGCCTTGTTTCTTTATTATATATTACATCTAACTTTGGCAATTTGACTGCTGTCTAATAAATCCATTGCAGCTATAGATATACACATGATACGAAGACAAGTTTGAATTTGTTGGAAAGTCAGATAAATTTTCTGATCTAACTGACAGCATGCGTATCAAAGGTGTAACAAACGTTCAAAAACCGCGGGCGCTTTATGCCTCCCTCCCAACTCAAGAAATCCCTTGAGAACCCAGACTGAATACGGTTAATGAGAAAACACAAACAATTAAATCGCCCGCAGTAAAAACTATTGCCCGATCAGCTGATTGCTAGTCGCTGGTGACCTAGATTGTATAATCGCACGCTTCGCTGCTCACGCCCATTTCCGTTTTGAAAGCTCGGAAAAAAACACGCGCGGAATGGTGATCAGACCGCAATGGGGCCAAACTTCATTCCAATTCGTTTTACGGTAGCATGTTAAACACAAAGAACGTGTATAATGGCCAAGTCAGGTTTTTATTTACTATGATTTTGTACGTTTCGTCAGTTGAGCAATCAGGAGAGCAATTTGGAAAGACATTGTCTCGCAGACGATAGTTGACGAATGTACTCGTCAGTTCAAGTTTGTCATTTTCTGTTGCAACACAATATATTGTTAAATAGCTATATTTGCATAGTAACCAGGCAATTTTTATCTCATTATCTAGCTCTTAGGTTATCTCTTTGTTTTTATGTACAAAGTTTTTGTTGTTGGCAACGAATTGTAGATTCGTTTTTGTTGTGACAGAAGTGTCTGTGAAAATGGCTAGTGACCCGGTTTCAACTGCAAACAGCAACGACGCGGAAAAAGAGCTGAATGATATTTGTGATGTACTTTTCTCGGATTCCTCAGAATCTGATGCAAGCAGTGATCAATACCAACCCCAATCTGACGATGATGACGAGTACGATCCTGACGTGCAACCGAAAAACAAGAGGCGAAAATCTATTGGTAGTGTAAGAAAATCTAACGACATTGAGCACAACAACTGTTCTGAAGGCTTATGGACAGAAATTCCGTTTGACAAACCGAAATCTACTGTTTTGTTTAGCCAAGTCGAAGTTTCTCACACGGCCAAACACGTGGCTACGGAAAAACAAGCTTGGAATCTATTTTTCTCTTCGGCTATGACAGAAAGTGTTGTTTGTAGCACAAACAAAGCCATTGCGAAATTTGTTCCACCAAACTCTACCATTGAAGATCATAGCAATTTTGGTGAAACTACAAGTGAAGAACTCCTTGCTTACTTTGGTTTATTATACATGAGAGGTCTTTTAAATCAAACACAAATTCCACTTGAGTGCTTATTTAATCCTATAATTGGACATCCTGTGTTTGGCGCCACGATGCATGCTGAACGATTTCAATTTCTTCAACGTCATGTTTGTTGCGATTCAAATGCAGACTCACAAACTAAGGACTTTGCGTGCATGAAAAACTTTTACGAGCTTTTTAATGAAAATTGTGCATCCTCCGTCATACCTGGACATCACATAGCATTGAGTCAAACTTTGTATCCCAGCAGCAAAATATACAAGGATAATTTTCTTGGCATTAAGTCTGAACAGATAGAAAAGCGAGGCTTAATCTTCAAATCTCTTACAGCGGGCAACTATCCGTACACGCATGTGACACGCATGACTGCCGACCAATCACTTCAACCAACTGAATTTCAGAACCATGATGATGGAGCAGAAACTGTAGTCAAAGAGCTGGTGATGGAGCTTCGAAAGTTTACTGAAACAAGTGGACGAAACTTCATATTGGATTCATCTTGTACAAGTATGTCAATGGCCAATTGGTTGTTGGACCACGATGCTACTTTTATTGGGCGATTACATCCCGATGATCCGATGATACCTCACGAAATAAGGACACCGCAATACAGAAAGATCTTTACATATAAATGCAGATACGAAGCATCAAAAGGAAATCACGTTCTCAATTCTTATGTACCAAAATACACCAAACAAGGAAGAGTTAACCTTCTATTACTCGACACCATACAGCCTGTTACTAATCTTACAAAGAGCGAAAATTGCAAAAGTAAGCATCGACCTGTCGTTTATGACATTTACTATTCATCAAAAGGCTATTGTGATGTCATTGATGAACGAACAGACTGTTTCACTTGTCACTTTTCATCTAAAAGTTGGAAAGTTGCAGCTTTAAATCAAGTGCTTGATGTTTGCAGGGTAAACGCTTCCACCATTTTAGCTTTAAACTTAAAGCGAGAACCATCCCTGGAATACGCTGCAAATTTTGGTTTGAAACTGGCTTTGGACCTAGTGTGTCCGCACATTGAGACTAGAAAAAAGGTATCGCTGCCATTAGATGTTCACCACAAAATGGTGGTGATTTTAGGAAAACAACCTGCTGATTTGCGATTTCCAGGTCAACCTGTTTGTGATTCACAAACAAATTACTCAAGGTTTGGTACTCTGGGAAGATGTGTATATTGTAGGTTGAACAATTTAAATGCTGGCAAATCACAAAAAGGTTCACTAGCTCGCTTGAAGAAACAGTGTCAAGTATGCAGAAAAAATATATGTTCAAAGCACTCCATCCAACACTGTATTTCTTGCATGTGCAAGTGACCATGCTTATGCTTGTATCTTTTCTTAGATACGAGATTAACAATTTACGCCGCAACTGTATTTGTTTGATGTGATTCGTAACTCCCATACCAAATTTCCAAGCGTTCGAATGGTAGCATACACTAGCGCAGGGGTCGCCAAACTTTTTTCTCTGAGGGCCGGATTGCTGCGAGATTAACAGCTGCGGGCCGGATGCAAATTGCGAATAGATATACAACTATTTAGAATCTCCATTGACTTGAATTGAACACAATAAATAACAAAGTCAGCGGTGGAATAGCAAAGTTTTGATGAAAATCGAAAGGTTGCTGGAAAAGTTATCCCCTGCTGTGATACACTACAGGGCATCCTGCTCTTGAAAAAACATTACATCTTTCCAAATTTGGCCTAGGCTGTCCCCATTTGTGGTCTGTCCCCTTTGATGTCTAGTCTGGCTGGTATGATTTGCCTAAACAGCAATGCTGTCACAGCAAATTTGGAAAAAGCAAAAGATTCAAGAAAAAAAAAAGGACAAGATTTGGATACAAAGCACAAGATTGCAAAATTGAACTTTGCGACCCATTTTGTGCCAATTTGAAGAATAACATGACTTTGAAATCAACAGTTTAGAGAAGATACCGTACATGCTTACTAAATTACTGTTCTCTTTCAATTCGTGGTCTTTAATTTAATATCACAAATCTTACAAAAGGCTAAATATCGATCAGTTTTGTCTTTTGGTATCGAACTTTTAAAATCAGGATCACTCAACCATTGACGATTGAAAGGCTGTTTATACCACTTTTTGTTTTGGGACTTGGTGAATGATTGTCATTGTTTGATGCTGATGTACTCTTTTCGCTGCTCTTGTTATCCAGCAACTCAACCTCTGAGTCTGGCAACGAGCACATATCGTACTCTCTTCAGATCAATATTTTAGCTAAACTTGTCAGGCTTGATAACTCAATGCGTAAAATTCGTCAATATGTCTAAGTACGGTACCAGAAACCTAGTTACCAAAACCTTTTAGTACCAGTCCTTAATTCTCTACCAAACTCAAACCATGGCAGCAAGGATTAATTTGACTTTGATTAAAAAACACAAGGTTCAGCCAAAAATCGATCGGAAAGCACAAGAGCACAAGATCAAAAGAAAAAACACAAGATCTTGTGCTGAAACACAAGCCGTGGCACCACTGCTAAACAGAGATATCGCGCTGATTAAACATTGGTGTTTTGAACAGCAACGTTTGTGATGTCACAAGATTAGAAGAAACAATATGGAAAAAATCATTAGCAGGTTGCGTGTAGCTCAACAGCAACGTCACTCCTTTACAAAAAGTTGGGCAACTTTTTTCCTTAACAGTTGTAGTGCAGCAGCTGTTATCAAAGCCCGGCCCGCGGGCCGTAGTTTGGTGACCCCTGCACTAGCGTATGTTCCCATGGTGTGATTCAACTTGATCGATGCGTTAATAAGGTACTCACTATTCATAAATTTAAACTAAATTATACGTTATGAACAAACAAGTCATTTTACTAGGTACTGTAAAGCGATACTGTAACAAAGGGTGCTGTTTACTACGCCATTCACTTTAAAATACACCTGAATTTCTGATGCCATTTTTTGTATGACTTGTCCTCTGGGTTTTTTTTTCGCTGAGACTTTTCGGTCATTTTTCCGAAATGACTTGAAAAAATTCGGTCATTTTTTATTTATTTCGGTCATTTTTTCTAATGAAAACATTTCCTTTCAAGTAGCTGATACAAACCAAAATTTGCATTTCCTGACTAGCTACAACATTAAGTTTCGCTGAGAAACGTTGTCGTGTTTTATCTAAGAAAGTTAGAACAGACAAACGTTGCTTCAACGTTCAACAACGGACATTTTGACCGAATTAACTATATATTTTTTCGGACATTTTGCTAAAAAACGGTCAATAACCGAAAAAAAAACCAGCTTGTCCTAATTGTTTACCACTCTAGTTTGAAGTGTTTGCAACCATAAAAAAGCTTACCTTAACAATTAACAATTTTCTTTATACGGTAGTTTAATTGTATCCAGAAGTCCTTTCTCTGTAAAGTTTCTCAGAAAGCTAATTCCAGATACTATAATCCATGAGATGGAGGAGGTCATTCATCTTTTTTAATGAAATTTAGAGAAATATCTTCGAGATAGACCAGAGTTGCACCACAGGTGTGTGATACTACCTGGTACCAGGCAGATGCTATTATGTCATGATCGCATTGTTTTGCGTCACCCTACATAAAAATTACTTTCGGCACTGCATTATTTGGGTGCGAATAAAAAAGATATGACAGTTGTTTGTTTTTCAATTTAAAGCCTTGAAATATATGTGCAAAGTGTCAAGCTGCGTGGTTATAATGTTACTAATGTACACGAAATGTTGTCGTCTTTACAATCATAGCCCCAATCGCCCACCTCCACAGGATCCAACACTGGAGTGTCTTTTTTAAAAAACAGTATTTCTTAACTGTTGCATTGTACAGTAGTTAGATGTGCCGAATAAAAGTGTTATTTGTTTTTTACAGATTAGCGTAAAAAGTGTTGATAGAATGATAATTAAAATATCATTGAGCCACAAGAATCGGTAACAAAATGACTGCCCCGATACCAATCAAAGAAGAGCTTGATGAAGACAGCTGTTTTTCAGAGTTGTTTCAAGCAAGACGCCGTGATGATGAGTTCTGTACAAGCTCGAATTCAAAAAAGCGCAAAGTAGCATGGGAATTTCCTAAAAGTAAGAAGAATGTCATAAAGCAAAACTGTCAAGTATTTTGGACAAAAAATTCTCCAGATAACCCAAAGTGTTGTTCACAAGTTCAAAATGCTAGTGTTAAATCATGTGCACAACATGAAAACAACGAAATGAAGGCATGGAATATGTTTTTTTCTCCAGCCATGATAAACATGCTTGTTGAAAATACAAACAAAGCCATTTCCAAAGATCATGAACGATGGGCGTATCGCAAACACAACACATTATACAAAGAAACCACTTATGAAGAGATTTCAGCAGTTTTAGGTTTACTGTATTTCAGGGGATTTTTCAATCAGACACAGTTTCACATTAAAACTTTGTACAGTTCCAGGATTGGTCATCCGGTATTTTCTTCTACAATGTCGATCGAACGATTTACTTATCTTAAAACAATGCTTAGATGCGGTGATATAGAAGATATTAGTAGTAAAATTGGAAATGAAAAACTGAGTGGGGTTGGAAATTTTTTAAAAGTTTTTAATGACAATTGTCTTCGTTATTTTAATCCTGGACAATATTTATCTTTAAATCAAACATTGTATCCTGCTAGCATAAAAGATACAGCAAAACTGATGGAAGTAGATGAGAAAATGGTTGGGAGGCCAGGGTTAACTTTCAAGTCTCTCAACGCTAGTGAATTCCCATATACGTTTGTAAGTTTAGCATCTGTGGAAAAATCTTCTCAAGGAAACTATATAAGACCACTTCCATACGATAGCTTTGACGTTGATGCAAGTGTGATGTCATTGGTAACAACAATGAAGGACATTGTTGACCTAACAGGTAGAAATATTACGCTGAATGCGTCTTGCACAAGTATTGCAACTGCTAACTGGCTTTTGGATCGAGAGATAACTTCAATTGGACCAGTGCAAGAATGCGATCCGATCATACCAGATGAAATGAAATCGTTGAAACGTGGGCGTGCAGATTCATACAAACGTCTTTTCGAATCCACCAATCAAAAAGTGGTTCTCAATTCTTACAATGAAGAAGACGGTGAATTGGAATACAACAAGTTTCTATTAGACACACTGCAGTCGAAATTCGACATTTCAAATCCAGATGGTTGTGAAACATCAAAGCAACCAGCATTGTACAACATATACGATTGTACCAAAGGAAGAAATGACGATGTTATGCAACGAGAAAATTTTTATTCGGCATGTTACCCGACTCAAAACTGGACACAAGTGCTTTTAGCATATATTCTCGACGTATGTCGAATCAACGCTTCGACTATGTTAGCATTGCAGTTAAATGCTGAGCCATCCATGGAATATGCTGTTAACTTCGGTTACAAGTTGGCACTGGAGCTGGTAACGCCCCAAGTTAAAAAGAAAACAAAACAAGGATTAAGTATTGGATTGAAACACAAGATTGCAATTATTTTGGATGGGCAACCAGATGATTTATCATTTTGCTCGCACCCTTTGAATCTGTTCAATGAAAACTCTCCTGTTAGTTCTATGCAGTTGCCACATTCACAAAAAAGTTCCCACAGAAAGCGGTGTTTGCAATGTCGAGAAGCCATCTCATCTCCCAACTGTCGGCTTAAACGTAACAATATCCCTAAAACTAGCAGTCAATGTCAAATATGTGGCAACCCTACTTGCCCCTCGCACTGCATACAACACTGCTTCAGCTGTTCATGTGAATAAACCTGACTTTTGGTATTCATTGACACTAATCGAATATTTTGTAGGATGCTTTAAAACAGGGGTCATTAAACTATGGCCCACGTAATCCTGCTCACAAGGTTCGTCCACCCGGCATCTCGCACTGTGCGAAGAATGTGGTAAGCTAAAGCCTACACAAAAATCCTATCAAGAGTTGACGCTGTGGGAAGTGTTTTTGTGATGAATTTCCGTTTCTCGTCCTTATTTTGTGTTAAAACATCTTAAAAGTGGCTGCTTCTGAAAGATTAGGTATATGTGAGTTTGGAATTTGTAATAACAATCATTATTTTCTCCATAACCTATTCGCCTGCGACAACCGAACGTGTTAATTCTTGCATATAGCTGAATAAATCACACCTACTCTATTGAATCACTACCACAACTTACAGACTGTTGAACAAGATGGTAATCCGGCCCGCGAGAGTATTTTTTTCCAGTCATCGGGCCCTTTCTCAAAATAGTTTGGTAACCTTTGCTTTAACATAAATGCAAAGCAATCCTGGATTGCTTTATAAGTTTCCGATGTAAACTCGAACTCAACGAGCGGTTTACTACTTATTGTATTGGTATTGATGTGATGGTAGACCTTAAAGTAATATTTTGAGTGTATGTTCATTTCCATTTGATGTTGAGCATCATTTTTCAAAAATTTTGTTTTTTCTGATGCATATCGATTATTTTAACAGTTTAGTTTACCCGGTTCTTCAAATCGATCTGCTTCTATGTAGAA
The DNA here is from genome assembly GCF_918807975.1 of Aplidium turbinatum. Lineage (NCBI taxonomy): Eukaryota > Metazoa > Chordata > Ascidiacea > Aplousobranchia > Polyclinidae > Aplidium > Aplidium turbinatum. Next base: position 13,982,675 of record NC_137480.1, on the reverse strand, counting down.
ATGTCATCTATTCAACGCGTTCCATGTTGCCAATACACGCGGCCATGAATTTTTTGTTGAAAATTCAAGATCGATATACAGTACCATTTATAACGTTGATACAAGCCCGCAACCAGGGGGGGGCATTGGGGGCATTTGCCCCCCCCGAAATTTTTTGAAAAAATGTTAAGCGTTCTATGCAGTATGAAATGTACTAGCCTATCACAGGTACAGCCATACTGTAGAGTGTAGACTATCGAAACCGAAAGTAGGCTACGCTGGTTGGAAGCCATGCTAACGATTTTGTTCGATAAATTAGGCTGGCATCCTCATTATCTGTTTCGTTAGCGTATACATAATGTCAGCATCCATCATCACCACACAAAGCGTTTAAAAACAACTAAATAATTCGAGATCAAAAGCAGCTGCGATAGCGTGGTGAATAAGCTCTGTATACATACCGTAGCCTATGTAGATGGCCTTCTACAAGAATTGCAAGGAACATTTCATGAGCATTTTAAAACAGCTGCCCAAATTCAACTCATTGTGACTAGAAATGTCGCTTCAACGAGGTATAGTGACATTGACAATACAGTACAATTTTACAAAGGAGACATTGACTGCGAAGCCATGATAGATGAACTTGCCAGGTTGAAAATTAAGTGGGAACGAATTCTTGAAAGTGAAAGGCCAGCAAGTGCGATTGATGCGGTGTCAGCAATAGAATCCCAAAAAGAGTTTTATCCAAACATTTACAAACTCTTGATAATTTTGGCTACACTTCCAGTCACAACCGCTTCTGCAGAAAGAACATTTAGCTGTCTACGACGCTTGAAAAGTTACCTTAGAAGCACTATGGGGCAGGACAGGCTTTCTGGACTAGCTCTCATGCAAATCCATCGTACTCAAATTCCAAGCGCGGAATTGGTGTTAAACGAACTTGCCAAATCAAGTAAAAAGTTAGACATTATGCTCTAAATTAAAATGTCATATTGCATTTGCAAAGTCAACTTCTTTGGGCCTACAAACATAAAAACTTGTTGAGCCAACAAAATGTTTCAGGATTGTAGTTTGGAATTACCGTGTTGAGTTTATTCATATGTAGGCTATCTGTTTGTTTGATGTAAATATATGTTATTGATAAATTTATGACTCCAGTCGTGCCAATGCAGTTCGTAGCCTACAGATGTTGTATTTTATTTGTAATCGACTGAACACATTACTGTATATCGTAATTTTCTTCCTTGGGTAGTCATAGCTAAATGAGAAAAGGTTACAAAGGCTAGTTTTCTTTAATGCTGTACTAAACAAAAACGTGATTGACATAAGTTATGACCACTGAACCGTAACATGGTAGTGCCACACACTCTTGTCCCTTATCAATAGGCGTAGACATTAACATAAAAATGTCACAATGCATCATTTTAATGTTTGTTATTTGATAAAAATTAAATGCCCCCCCCGAAAATATTTGCTGGTTGCGGGCCTGCGTTGATATATACCTTTGTTGATAATAATGTTTCGTTTGACGTTTCGTAATCTGTTTGCAAGTTAGTTTGATATCACAGGCCAAATTAAAACACCTCAGTTTGGCATTTTAATATGTTAAGTATTTTTACGTATTTAGTTATGTAAAATACGTTTCTAAAGTGCAACTGGTAGTCATAATACATAGTGAAATTCGCTTTGAGCAAGCTTGTGGTCAAAATGGTCACTCTTATGTCAAATTGCGTCACATTTGCGTCGCTATAGGTCAAATTTAAACAACAAAAATTCAAATATCTCAAAACCTTGAGTACTGAAAAAAAAATACATTTTTGATATCACTTATCACGTCAAAAACCCTTCAAAATCGCCTAATCGGGTCTTTGATTAAAACTTGCTGTTGACCAGTAATATCTTTACATTTAAACTACAAGAACGACTGCCCTACCGTATTTCCCGATTTTGATAAAGGTTACTGAGAATGCTGATACCGATATTACTTTTTTAGGCCGATACCGATACTGATACTGATACCGATATTTTGGCCGATACTTTGGTGTAGAGATGTACCGATATATCGGTATCGGTGATATCGGCCATTTTTTGAGTATCGGTATCGGTAAAATTTGGCCGATACTGTGGCCGATACTAAACATGTAATAAAAAGGTGTTTGCTGCCAATTTTCTGCAGAAGTAAAGATATAGATTTTTTAAAGTAGTAACTAACGTCACATTGAAGTAGAAAAATAACAACCTGTTCAAATTTTTGATACCGTACCTCACACTCCCATGACTTCATGCGCGCACTTTTTGGCATTGTTTGCTTACAGTGATTCTTTCACTCAAACAAAACGTTTTGTTTCAGCAGTTTTGCGTTGTTCGATTCTTAAGTTGTTAAGGAGACTCAATTTCTCCAATATTTATCATTTGTGTTTTTTACTCTCAGCAGAGGATAAAACCAGGCCAAGACACTACCCAGGTAGCGGGAATGTGTAGTTTTGCATCGTTTTTGCGTTGCTGGACGTTTGAGGGACCCGTGTGGCTTGGTTGTTTTTTGTGGGCTGGTTCTGTCAGTTTGTGATTTGGTTTCCGCCTTTCGTTGTGGTGGACTCACCAGGCTTGAACAATGATGTGGCGGAGTGGGTGGGCTCGGGGTGGGGGCGGTGAGACTGCGAATCCTCACTGAACTAATCGATAAGTGGTCTTGTTGCGCCTGGGATGGCGGCTTCATTGTGGGGGGTGTCCTTCCCTGCTGTTGGCACGGGGCTGGGCGCTCACTGGTGCGGCGGGCTGTTGCGATTCGCTGGCCATAACGGTGTAGCTTCCACGCTAGCCATTTAGATCATCCAATCAACTATATGTTTCTCGGCAGCCGTTTTGTAGCAAGAATTGACATCGACAAGAATTGAAATGGCTAGTGTGGAAGCTGCACCGTTGTGGTTGGCGGGTCGCGGCAGCTCGCTGTGCTGGTGAGTGCTCAGCCTTGTGCTGGTGGCCGGGGGGAACGCTCCTTTTTTTGCAATGAGGTTGTCATCTTGGGCGCAACGGGACAATTTTGATTGGCTTAGTGAGGATTCGTGGTCCCATTGCTTTCTTTTTGGGCCTACTTATTCTGCCGTGACATTTTTTGGGCTTGGTGAGTTTGTTGCGGCTAAGGGTGGAAGTTGAATTGCCGACTGGTGGAGCCGGCTTGCTGGGGGCAGCCGAGTTGCACGGGTTTTTTGAGCGTTTGGCGGGGTGGGAGCGATGCAGAATTGTGCATTTTTGCTACCTGGGTAGTCTTGGCCTGGCAAAAAGCTTTTCAACCAAACGACAAGTGCCCTTAGGTTGCACATTACTTGTCGAATAGTTTTTGTACGACTACACAAATCACTTGGTTTACATTTTACATCTTATTATCATATGATAGCCTATTTGGAGAGTTTGCGCAAACACTTTATTAATTTTTCAGAAACCCCAATTGTGATGTAATGTTTCTTCCCTTATACCCCAATTACGCTGGCCTTTCATTACTAAAACCTACTATTATGACACAACAATGCAGTTGAGACTTGATTCATGAATCTTTAATAAATTATGCCAATTGAAAGCTTTTTTTAATAGTTTTATGCAAATAAGGTAAAACTTAGCATTTGATATAATTCCTTGCAAATACCAAAATTGCTTCTTTTTGTAACACCAAAGTATCGGCCAAAATATCGGTATCGGCCTAAAAAAGTGATATCGGGATCGGTATCGGCCAAGATATTGGTATCGGTACATCTCTACTGTTTAGTCATGCTGGTTGTATTGAAATAAGAATAAAATTCCAGCATCTTTTCTTTCGTTTGCGAATTTTTTTCGTAGTTATCCTTGGAATCTTTACAAACTACGTTTTGACACTCACTCAACACAGTTGAATTTTGAAAGGGGCCTATCCAATGTCCATGTCAATTTGAAAAACAAGGACAGATCCCAAAACCCAGAAATTAAATTTGTGTCTAACAAACAATTGTAAACGTTTGTTTATGTTGAGTCCTTGAAATTGAATGATTAATTTTTGCATTGTAAGTTCTTCATGTAGACTAAGCAATTCAATTACTTTGTATAAAACATCCTGGCTTATTATTTCAAAGGCTTGCTCACTTCTGTAAATTTTATTGAAGATTATGCCGCTTTTCATTTTAACACATTGGTCTTGCAAAATTTTTAATGCCACTTAATAATGCTTAACGTCGTTTGTTTAAATATTGTTTGGTATTGCCAATTTTTTAGCAGATTAAGACTGAATTATGAAATTTTCTGCCTTTCTGCAATAATGCTTCAATTTTTATGCGCCATGCCGATTTTATTTCCACATAGTTTTTTTGTTATTTGTATATTTATAGTTGGCTGCTAGCACGAGAAGTATTACCCAATAAATTGTTGATTGAGCAAGTGCCTTTTATCCAACTGAAAGAGCCTTTTTGTGCATCTTAGACTTGGCACTTTCACATACCTTTTAAGGCATTGCACCACTCACAGGCACGGTCACTGGGACGATTTGCAAGTTCGAGTGTCATGTCTACTTTTGTTGTTCAGTGCTTTTCGATATGGTATAGCCTATGAAATAGCCATGTGATACACGTTTAATTTAACACAAATGTGGTCAATCAAGTGTTTCTTTCGTTTGCAGAATAAATAGGGAATTGATTCCATGATATTCGAAAAATTATTCAACCACAAGAATTTTAAATAAAATGACTGCCCCAATAAAAATTATTAAAGAAAAGCTTGATGAAGACAGTTGTTTGTCAGAGTTGTGGCCATCAAAACGTCACGGAGACGATTCCGGCTGTAGAAGCCCGAAGTCCAAGAAGAGTAAATTTGCATCGGAATTCCCTAAAAGTAAAAAGGATGCCACGAAGAAAAACTGTGAAGTATTTTGGACAAAAAATCCTCCAGATAATCGAAAGTGTTGTTCACCAGTTAAAAGTGCTAGTGTTACATCATGTTCTCAACATGCTAATAACGAAATGAAGGCATGGAATTTATTTTTCTCCCCAGCCATGATAAATATGATTGTGAAAAATACAAACAAAGCCATTTCCGAAGATCATAACGAAAGGACCTCACACCAGCACGACGAGTTATACAAGGCAACGACTTATGAAGAGATTTCCGCATTTTTAGGTTTGCTCTATTTTAGAGGACTTTTCAATCAAACGGAATTGGCATTAAAAACTTTGTACAGTTCCAGGATTGGTCATCCAGTGTTTTCTTCTGCAATAAGGATTCCTCGATTTTATTTTCTTAAAACATGTCTGAGATTTGATAGCGTGAAGCGTGCTAGTCATAAACCCGAAAATAAAAACTTTGGTGCAGTTAAAAAATTCTTTAAGATGTTTAATGACAATTGTCTTCGTCATCTCAATCCAGGACAATACTTATCTTTAAATCAAACATTGTATCCTGCCAGCATAAAAGAAACAGCTGAACTGATGAGGGTAGACAGGGATATGGTTGGGAGGCCAGGATTGACTTTCAAATCTCTCAAAGCTAGTGAATTCCCATATACGTTTGTAAGTTTAGCATCTGTGGAAAAATCTTCTCAAGGAAACTATATAAGACCACGTCCATATTGTGGGCGTGAAGTTGATACAAGTGTGATGCTATTGGTGACAAAAACGATGAAAAGTGTTGACATCACAGGTAGAAATATTACGCTGAATGCGTCTTGCACAAGTATTGCAACTGCTAACTGGCTTTTGGATCGAGAGATAACTTCAATTGGACCACTGCAAGAATGCGATCCGATCATACCAGATGAAATGAAATCGTTGAAACGTGGACGTGCAGATTCATACAAACGTCTTTACGAATCCACCAATCAAAAAGTGGTTCTCAATTCTTACAATGAAGAAGACGGTGAATTGGAATACAACAAGCTTCTATTAGATACACTACAGCCAATGTACGACATTTCAAATCCAGATGGTTGTGAAACATCAAAGCAACCAGCATTGTACAACATATACGATTGTACCAAAGGAAGAAATGACGATGTTATGCAACGAGAAAATTTTTATTCGGCATGTTACCCGACTCAAAACTGGACACAAGTGCTTTTAGCATATATTCTCGACGTATGTCGAATCAACGCTTCGACTATTTTAGCATTGCAGTTAGATGGTGAGCCATCCATGGAATATGCTGTTAACTTTGGTTACAAGTTGGCACTGGAACTGGTAAAGCCCCAAGTTAGAAAGAAAAAAAAACAAGGAATGAGTATTGGATCGAAACACAAGATTGCAATTGTTTTGGATGAGCAACCAGATGATTTGACATTTTTCCCACACCCTTTAAATCTGTTTAACCAAATCTCTCCTGTTAGTTCTATGCCGTTGCCATATTCACAAAAATGTTCCCACAAACAGCGGTGTTTGCAATGTCGAGAAGCCATCTCATCTCCCAACTGTCGGCTTAATTGTGACAATATCCCTAAAACTAGCAGTCAATGCCAAATATGTGGCAACCCTACTTGCCCCTCGCACTGCATACGACACTGTTTCAGCTGTTCATGTAAATGAATCTGACTTGCGGGGAAGCAGGAATACAGCAGGCACTGGATCGCCCCAGGCGCAGATTTCCATTTGTCAGCCCCCTTTAGCACCAGAGAACTTGCATCTGTCATCAAGCAAGTTAAAAGTAGGAACGCACAAGGGTCTGATTACATCCCTCCAGAATTTCTTAAACACTGTAGCACCAAATGTCTAGAATGGTTGAAAACTTCTATTCTGCTTGCCAGACCTTACAGGGTATTCCAAAAATTTGGCGAAAAGCACTGTGGTGACTCTACCTAAACCAAACAAGCCAACTCAAAGCTCAACTAGATTTTCAGACTGCATACCACATTCTCTACCAATGTCCTGCATACCGACCCAAGGATAGACATGTAGACTTTACAACGCTCGATGAGCACACAATCCATTGGCTGCTGCGCCTATAGATACAACAACGTGACCTGTGGCGGCCTCAAACGCAATAAGAAGAATCTGACTTTTTGTTTTCTGTGGCACTCACGTGATATAATTTTATGTCAAAGCCTACTCTTAAACACATGCAACCAATCCCGTACTGCTTTATAAATTGCCGATGTAAACTGTCACTCAATGTGTGATTCACTGCTTATCGGATTTGGTATTGATGTGATGATTATGAATTATGATATACCGTGGAGTGATACATCAGTTTATTTTCGTCATTACGTAGATGGAACTAAAAGATAGCACTAGCTACAATAAGTGATTTAGCCTATTTAGATCACAAAATTCAAAAAAAACAAGCAGTAAACATACGCAAAGCACACGTGCAGTATCACTCAATAGGCCTATAGCCTAATGGAAGATATGGATTTGCTAGTTCCAATATTGATGTGGATGTGTAGTAGTGCACTGCATTGTGCAGTCCTCATAATTGGGTACAATTTTAGTGCATGTTTATTTTCATTTTTGTGTAGCATCCTTTTTTCAAAATCTTGTTTTCTTAAACTGTTAACAGATATAGCCTACCACTTAAACTATTAACAGATATACGAAAATCTCATGTGAATGATCTTTAGGCCTACGTCTACAATATCAGAACGACTGCACCACCATCATAATAATAACGTGTATTTTTATACAGCGCTGTATCGTATCTATGCCAGATATGCGTTGCTCCTCAGCGCTTCACAAAGCAGAGATTGTGTCAGTGCAGCCGAGTACCTTATTATCCCGAATCTAATCCTTTTTCTGAGTGCGTGCTAAGCAAAAACAAGATCCAATACCACTTGTAAAAAGTCTTTGGAGTTACCGGACAGGGCATCGAACTCATGTCTACCTCTTCAGAAGCGGACACACTAACTAACCCATCGAGCCGGTAATTCCAAATTTTGATAGAGGATTGAAAGAAAGCTGTTGCTATGGAAATGGCAATAAACTTCAAACATGATTTTTTCCATGTTTAATTAACTTAGAAAGCTTCACATGAAACTGCGTTTTGGCACTCGCCCTGTATAGTTGAACTTTGAAATTTTCTGGTCAGATGATTGATTGGAAAAACAAACACAAGAACTTAAAAGCTTTTTGTATATTTAGCCCTGACAGGTGAATGATATCTTCTACATTCTGGGTTCTCTACTGTTCATTTCATGTCATGTATCATATCAGATCCATTTCCGCCAAAATCACTGGTCTGTCCTCTTGCTTACTTCTGAAAATTGCATTTAAAAAGTCTTGTGTATTTTTGCATGACGCTTTTCACTATATAACGACTTGGTGTTGCAATAATTTTTATTCACTTAAATGTCGTTTGGTATTGTCGGTTGTTCAACAGAGTACTATGTCATGAAATGTTTTAAATTCTACCATGTGGCATCAAAACCTTTTTCGTATGCCGATTTTATTTCCCCATAGTTTCTATTTTAAGGGGATGTGGCAATTTGTAAAGGTCCGATCAAACGAAAATCGAAGACGCGTACTCAAGTTTTCCATCAAGTTGGAAGTTCGATTCTCACACCACTGCTGATCTCAAACCAGGGTGAAACTCGAGTATGGTGTCTTTCGGTTTCGTTCGATCCGGACATTAATGAGTTTATTTTTTACCCGTCACTATTAGCCATTACGAGAAAATACCACCAGACTGATTGAAGATTGATAAGATGATTTTTCTCCAACTGAGATAGCTTACTTTTAGTAAATCTTAATCCTTGCAGATTTGCATACCTGGTGAGGCATTGCACCATTATGACAGGCCAGTCACCAAGGTCGAGTTATAAATTAAAGCGGTGCAAATTTGTTGCTATTCGATTTACTTGACAATGTTGACTTTGAATTAAATGTATGGGATCAAGTTTTTCTTTTTTTTTGCAGGGTAATTAGGAAATTGGTTCCACAATATTATAAAAAATCATGGAGCCACAAAAATTTTAAATGAAATGACTGCCCAAATAATAATTAAAGAAGAGCTTGATGAAGACAGTTGTTTTTCACAGTTGTTGCCATCAAGACGTCATGCTGGCAATTTTGACTGCAAAAGTCCGAAGTCTAAAAAGCGTAAAGTTGCAGCTACATTTAAAGGTACAACAGACGCCATGAAGAAAAACTGTGAAGTATCTTGGACAAAAAATCCACCAGATAACTCAAAGTGTTGTTCACCAGTTGAAAATATTAGCGTTAAATCATGTGCACAACATGTAAATAACGAAATGAAGGCATGGAATTTATTTTTTTCTCCAGCAATGATAAACATGATTGTGGAAAATACAAACAAAGCGATATCAAAACATGGTGCACGCACTTCAACATCTTCACATCGGAGCAATATGACCCACAAAGAAACAAACTATCAGGAGATTTCAGCATTTTTAGGTTTGCTGTATTTCAGAGGATTTTTCAATCAAACGGAAATTCCACTGAATACTTTGTTCAACTCCAGGATTGGACATCCGGTATTTTCTTCCACAATGGCGATGGATCGTTTTACATTTCTTAGAACTTCTCTCAGATGCGAAGACATAAAAGGTGTTAGCGATAAAACTATAAACTTTGGTGTCATAGGCAATTTTTTTGAGCTGTTTAATGATAATTGTCTTCGTTATCTTAATCCTGGACAATATTTATGTTTTAATCAAACATTGTATCCTGCTAGCATAAAAGAAACAGCAGAACTGATGGAAGTAGGTGAGAAAATGGTTGGGAGGCCAGGGTTAACTTTCAAGTCTCTCAACGCTAGTGAATTCCCATATACGTTTGTAAGTTTAGCATCTGTGGAAAAATCTTCTCAAGGAAACTATATAAGACCACTTCCATATGATAGCTTTGACGCTGATGCAAGTGTGATGTCATTGGTAACAACAATGAAGGACATTGTTGACCTAACAGGTAGAAATATTACGCTGAATGCGTCTTGCACAAGTATTGCAACGGCTAACTGGCTTTTGGATCGAGAGATAACTTCAATTGGACCACTGCAAGAATGCGATCCGATCATACCAGATGAAATGAAATCATTGGAGCGTAGACCTTGTGGTTCATACAAACGTCTTTACGAATCCACAAATCAAAATGTGGTTCTCAATTCTTACGTTGAAGAAGACGGTGAATTGGGATATACCAACAAGCTTTTATTAGACACACTACAGCCAAAATTAGATGTTACACAAAAAGATGATCATAAGAAATCAAAGCAACCAGTATTGTACAACATATACGATTGCACTAAGGGGAAAATGGATGACATCGTACAAAGGGAAAGTTTTTACTCATCATGCTACTCCACTCAAAACTTGACATATGTATTTTTAGCATATATTCTCGACGTATGTCGAATCAACGCTTCGACTATTTTAGCATTGCAGTTAGATGCTGAGCCATCCATGGAATATGCTGTTAACTTTGGTTACAAGTTGGCACTGGAGCTGGTAACGCCTCAAGTTAAAAGTAGAAAAAAACAAGGATTAAATTTTGGATTGAAACACAAGATTGCAATTGTTTTGGATGGGCAACCAGATGATTTATCATTTTGCTCTCACCCTTTAAATCTGTTTAATCAAAACTCTCCTGTTGGTTCTATGCCGTTGCCATATTCACATAAAAGTTCCCACAAAAAGCGGTGTGCGCAATGTCTAGAAGCCCTCTCATCTCCCAACTGTCGGCGTAAACGTGATAGTGTTAATAAAATTAAAAATCGGTGTCAAATTTGTGGCAACCCTACCTGTGGTTCACACTCTATACAACACTGCTTCAGCTGTTCATGTGAATAACCTGACATTTGATATTCGTTGACAGTGATGTGATATTGCATGCCATACTTTCAAATTAGAGGTGTTCAAATTTTTCCAGGAGGGCCAAATTTGTTGAGTCGGAAGTACCCAAGGGTAATAATTCTGTGATGATCTTACTTTGCACAACGAATGATGCTTATTAATATATAGTGATATTTAATACTGTTATTTTGTACAAAAAATCATTATGCAAGTTATCAAGCACTTCCGCAGAAATAGAAAAATCTAGAAACTTTGTAAAACACAGTTGTGTTTAACTGTTAATGTGAGGGACGAAACCGACGTGTTGATTTATTTTGAGTCAAATCTTGTTCGATAGTATAGTGCCAAAAACATCATGCAGTTTGATCTCAAGCGGCCTTTTTTAGCTCTTAGAAGAGAACGTCTGCTCACACAAACACGTCCACAAGCGTTTGTATTTCCTTTGTCCAACTGTAGCCTATCACTAGGACACTTTGTGGTTGTGGCATAAATGATTTTAAGTTTTACTTGTGTCTGTGAATAGGCCTATGCTGTCAATCTTATTTCAAAACACTAGGTTGAATTGATACTATAATTTATGTGTGTCTGCTGGCCAAAGATTACACAGTGTGCAACAAGTGTGGGTCATATCAAAAAGCACTCCCACTCCATAGGCCGCCACATTTTCCTGACATATCAAACAAACTGCTTTGCCATAATGCTCGATAAAAAAGCATTTCTCAGTCCACTCTTGCTGAAAACTTCGTTTCTCCAAATCCACTTTTCTGCGTTTTGCCATCGTTACTCCTACCAACTGTTGGAATCTAAATTTTGAAATATATCAACCAGTTGCAATCACAGTCGTGTGATTCCCTTTTTCTTGATTTCCAGTAAAAGTTTTCTTTTTCTTGATTTCCAGCATTGTGATGTCATCTGGCTTGTTCAAGATTGCATCATCTTATTGAATCAGTCTAGTTAAACTTTTGCACAAAAATGAAACGTGTGCAATGAAGCATATAATTTGTAGCACGAGGTAGTGTCCGTGGTTTTGTTGCACTATGATTTTAGCATGCGAAAAACAACTTATTTATCGTCGCGGGCCGAATTGCGTGCTTTTGCTTGGAACTGCTCGCGGGCCGGACCTGGCCCGCGGGCCGTAGGTTGCCGACCCCTGGCCTAGGACGTTAACCTTATTATGTCCTGTCCATGTTTTCATTTTATTGAATCCTAGGTGGTGCTACAAGAGCGCTAAATTCAAACGCTTATAACTCTTTTATTGTAAAACGTATTATTTTCATCTTTTGAAGAGATTAGCATGTTCGTCTAATTGCTTAAAAACTCTTGGTTTAAAGAAATACACAACCGTGGTTTTTTAGAGTTATTGAAAAGATAGCAACACTGATATATTCGTTTCTCATTTTTACGTCATCAGTGTTTGTCTATTTTCTATCCGCTCGTGAGGGAATTGAAAGCTGATAAGTGCTTTTGCGATTTCAATGTTTGCTTTTTTGCTGACCCTTTAATCAGCTTATAACAAATTGTGTAAATTACGTCTGACGACGTTGCTCCGGTTTTAATTCGTGTAATCGTAAATCCAGTTAGTAAAAACTACAGATTTTGCTAGATGGGGAGTTGCTTTAGCTGAAAATATTTTTCTGTAGCTTTTTCGAGCAGTCAATAAACGAGTGTAACGATTGATACCGTTTCACCTGCAGTATATGGTTTACAAAGTCGCATTGCCAAAAAAGTAGCCAATATTGTTTTGTCCGACTGAAGCGGGTCTTCAAGCCCCAAACAGTAGCCTACCTTTTTACCAAACATTTTATATCGTATCGTCGTCGGCTTCAGCTCGTGTCCGAGCATTGGTTTCGTCGCAACGAAATTTGGGTTTGGATGGTGATGTCGTATGTGGCTTTGGAGGCCCAGTCTATGATGGAAAAAACGTGGGCAAAAGTCACCTTGTATGGAGGTTGGGGGACATGGTATTTGAATGGTTGAGGGAGACTTTTAGCTTATTTTTGTATCTTATTTTTGGTCTTCCGGGAGCCTTTTCCCTGTCTCCAGTTCACTGTAAAGCATTATTCGAGGGGAAGCCTCGTTGGGTCCATTCGCACGGCATTTACTGTCCAGCGAAGGCGATGTTGCAATATGGTGGCTTCTGGGCTCTGCAATCTAGCGCGATTAAGGATTACGTCGTTGGTGAGACAATCTTGCCAACGAGTGCCCAGCATTTGCCTCAGTTTTCTCTGTTGGAAGTTTTTAAGACGCTTGATGTCATGGGCGGTATAATCTCCAGGTTTCACAGGCATAGAAAAGGGTGGATAGAACGACTGCCCGGAAGACCATAATTTTTGTGTGGATGGATATAGCAAGGTTGTTGAATACACGATGGTTAAGTTTTCCATAGGCACAATGTGCTGCTTTTATGCGATGTTCAATATCTTTTCACATGTTGGTGCTGTTGAAAGTATGCTACCAAGGTGGAGGGTCTGCTACTATTCGGTGAGTTCCTAACCTCTAACCCCTAACCCTAAAACGGCAATGATAACTAGGCTAAGGTACCCGATAATTTAAAAAAAAAAAATTGAAAAAATCACCGAATAGGGATCGGACTCACCGAAACGGGCCATTCCGAAGGTAGAAGTAGTCTACTGTACTTCACCTAGAGGTCTTGCGTTGATATTGATCTCTGGGGTTAGTTTAGTGTCGTAGTTTTATCAGTGTTAACTTCCATTCCAAAATGCTCAAAAGAGTTGTTGTAGATGGTGGCTATCGTTTGAAGATCATCAGGAGTCGAAGCAGGTGTGGCATTGTCATCGGCAAAATAACTCATGAATTTTATGAGCAGATGTTTTCAATTTTGCACGGAAGCGAACAAGATTACAGCGCCTTCCGTCCATGTGACAGCGCATGGTGATACCAGGGGATGTTTGTGGGACCTCGTTTAGCATTGCAGCCACATACAGTGAAAAACATGTAGGTGCAAGAACGCATCCTTGTTTAAAACCACCTGTACCAGGGAATGTATCGGAGAGGGTGTTTTGGCAACAAAGTCTGCCAAGCATACCGTCATGGAGAGCACGAATCAGGGTAATAAAGACGTCAGGGCGTCCAAATCGAGCAAGAACAGACCACACAACCGGTCGAGGAACTTTATCAAATGCCTTCTTTAGGTATCAAAAGATAAATGAAAGAGGTTGCTGTTGACACCTTTCTTAGAGTTGTCGAACACAAAATATCGTATCTACAGTTCCGCGAGAAGGCATAAAGCCACATTGAGAGGCTGGGAGTAGCCTACCTCGGCTAGCGAGGTAAGACGATCAAGAAGAATGCGGGCAAAGATCTTGCTGGTGATGCTGAGGAGTGAGATACCACGGTAGTTGCTACAATCTTTTCTATCTCCTTTCTTAAACACTGTAACTATATTCGCATCTCTAAAGTCGCTTGGGAGTGTTTTGTTTCCCGTATTGTCAAAATCAGCTGCATTAATAGGTGGTCCTTTACCTGAGGTTACCTGAGGTCCTCCGTAAAGAAGAAACTCTAGCGGAATGTAGTCTGATCCCGGAACTTTGTTTTTCTACATGTGTTTGATAGCCTTATTGAGTTCATTCAGTGTAGGTGATGTGGACATCTACGACGAGGAAATTGGAAAAATTGTGTTTGTTACGATTAGGTTTACAAAGATCCAGCAGAAGTTCTCTGTTTGCATTGCATTTCCCAATACCAAGATGGCTTATGACACCCTTCCACATACGAGGGTCCCGCCAACTCTGGCATTAAAGTCACCTAACAAAACAAATTTGTCTAGACCAGGGACATTTAGAATAGTCTGTGTGAGCTGGTTATAAAAAAGATCTTATCTTTATCTTCACATTTGAGTGTTGGAGCATAAACTGAGATCAGAATGAGGTAACTTTTCTTGGTGATTGGAACTCTCATTGTCATCACTTGCTCATTGATTATAGCCTACTTAAGGCAAGATTGTGTTGGTTTACAAGCTGGGAACGGATTGCAAAGCCTACACCATGAATGCGCGGCTCGTCAGTGCTCTTTCCCAAAAGATGGTATAGTCACATCCATTTTCTCTTATCCTGCTCTCTCCAGCAAATCTGGTCTCGCTGGGAGCTGTTACATCGATGTTGAAGGGTGCAAGTTCTTTACATACCAAAGCTGTGCGACGTTCTGATCGGTCATTGTTGCTGGTCACCGCTAAGTGGGTAATCCGCTAGCCGCGGCAAGCTGGCCAGATGAGAATCGCGGTGTCCGATGTTTACCCCACCTTCTCTAGGGGCTTCCCCATGTGGGGGGGCTGCGGAAAATCCTAGATAGACCAGCCCAGACACGGGTCTTGCCACCGGAACCCAATGTCACCGCAGTAGCCTACATTGGGAGACGATCACCATAGATCCGTCGCCAATGTGTGAGACCGGGCTGGAAGCTTCAAACTCAACCAAGCCTGCCCCCGTTACCCATGATATCGCCATGGGCTTTGTTTGGTCCAGGTCCAAATTGAGACAAAGGCCATTGGCTTGTATGGTTGTTTAAGATGGTCGTGAGGGCTACGCACACACTCTTGGCCAGTTCCATGTCCAGTGCCAGGGCCTACGAGAGGGTGGTACGGAGGGTACGGCGTACCCTTGAGGGCCCAGGCCTGTGGTTGTTGGGGGGCCCGAAATTGTGATTTTATAGTTTACACGAAAAAATGTTTGGTTAAAATCATCCTAAACGACTAAGTTCAAGCATAAATGTTGTTATTCATTAGTCCTTGGGGGCCCGTAATGTAGCAAAAGGGCCCGGAAAGAAATTAAGTGTCTAAAGTGGTGACTTAATGCCTTATGTGCAAACATGTTCTGTTAAATGCACCCTCAATTAAATCACAAAAGTTGGTTATTCTCCTGTCCTGTGGGGAGGGGGGGGGGGGTGTAGTGTAGCAAAAGCAGGGTTGAGAAAAACCCGGGATTTTTTTTAAAATCCCAAACCGCTAGTTTTTTTTAATGCCCGGGTGTTTTTGGGCTTTTTTGAGTTTTTTAAAAACTATTTGAAAAAGGGGGCAAACTTGGTTTTGAATCTTTATTTTCGGGCTGCCAAAGCCTGATAGGCTATTCCTGGTTGTTTCGCATACTTGTAGAGGCTCTTGAAGCAAGGCCGGTTACGGAGATTGGCAGAGTGAAATTTCCGATTGTTGAAGTCTTGTTACCTGGGAATTATTACATCCATTAGGTCCCACTGAATGGAGAGCAGTCCTTAGAACGCGTTGCTCAAGCGCACATCCCGAAAGTCGAACCAGCACCGTTTGATCTTGAAGCTTCTTCGTTCACGAAGTCACGCGCTAACCAAGTGAGCTATCGGGGCGACTTAAACCTTACATTATGTCATTATTCAGATGCATGGGATAGAATTTAATCTAGGGTAGGCCAATGCCATTCTCTGTTGTTACAAACTTGTATTTTATGATGCTCAGTCTTATCTTATCTGGCAGCAGGGCAAGGTAGGCCGGTACCCGGTCATTTGGTCGACAGGACGTTAGGTCGACAGAACGATTTATTTTAGGGTTAGTTAACTAACCTTAACCCTAACCCAAATGTCCTGTCGACCAAATGTCTTGTCGACCAAACGACTGGCTACGGGGTAGGCCTGTATCATATGAGGGAAATGACATGTTTATCCTCTTTCATATTCAGTATTATTGTGCATAGCCTATTAAAATTAAAGAATAGTTTCATTGCAGATTGATACTATTATTGCGCACAAATGTCCAATTCTGCAGTAAAATGTTGTATGGTGTGCAATACGCCTAAGCAAACACCACACGTTTTGCCCAAGACAAAAGGGACCGGAGTGAGAGGGGGGCCCGGAATGACTCTTCGTACCCCTAGTGAAAATTTCTCTCAGAGGCCCTGTCCAGTGCAGTCCAATAAGATCGAAACGTGCAGCTTCAGGGTCACTGGTTGCAACTGGCTGCCGGGTAGCCTACTCTTTTCATCGAAGCCCGTCTTACAGGATGCCTGCATGTCTGACACTGCCCTCTTCCGCCAAAAAGAGATTGCCGTTGGGGACTTTTACGTGTGTGTGTAGCCTATATAAGCTATATAAGCCAGTTCACTACACTGCGTTAAGGCATCTCCACAGAGATGGCGGCTGAACAAAGTCAGCTTTCAAGAGACTCCGATTTCGTAGAGAAGTGTCTAAGGCGATATAGCGTTATATCGTATAGGCTAATCATAACGCTTGCTCAACCGAGGAGAATAAAATTTTTTCAATTTAATAAATATTTTAACGACAGTAATACTTGATCTGATGTGCAGCCAGTTAGCCTACTGCTTGGCAGAACTGTTGCTGCCATTCTTACGAACATCGATATGAATAATCTCTTTTGTGATCGCAAACTTATTTAAATAAATTGGTTAGCCTACTTTGATTGTTACCCTGGTAGCCTAATTATCAGAAAAATGCTTCTTGCGTGGTTGATTTTTATTGTTTGTAAATCTACTTTTCAAAACCCAGAAAAAAATTTACTGCTTGCAAATTTTTCACATGCAATTGATAACACTTAATAAAACAGACAATTTACACTATTGGTTATCAGTGGCGTAGCCAGAAATTTTTTTTGGGGGGGGGGGCCAAATATTTGATGAATTGAAGAGAACGACGAAGTGTTTGATTTAAGCCATCGCCACCTGATATGCAGTGGCGTATCCTGGTGGGTTGAGCAAGAGAAGCAATAAAACTGGTGGGGGTTAGAGCGTGCCGAAGACACGCGTATTCTAGGGGGTCCGAGGGCATGCTCTCCCGGAAAATTTTTGCAAAATTACACTCAAATAATGGATTATAGCGCTTTTTGGAAACACTTTTAGGGTAATATTTGTATGAAATTTATGAGCAGATAAACGTTCAACGTCATTTTTTTTACAAGAGTAGGCTACGGTACATTGTTATTTTGGTGTTAAGAAGTAGGTTTGGTGGCTTTGCAAATCCCCAACACATATTTTAAACCTTTTCGTTTTGCCTTCCTTTCCTTTTGTTGGTGCTACAGTTGTGTGTTTGTCATGTCATTCGCTATTATTTTTGCGCCAGCAAAGAAAAATAAAATTGAAGAAATTGAATAGAATAGACACTTAAAAATACGTTCAATTCTACAGAAAAAAGGAAATTCACATGCACATTTGGGAAACGTTACTCTGGACAAACTTTCGCTTGCATGATTTTTGTGAATGTTGTGAGTGGATTTAAGATTTCCATTGATCTATCGTCTTAGGTTTTCCACACAAGCTTTACATGCAGCATGTGTAGAGCCCACGATTTGTCCTGATCACCCAGGCGAATTTTCAGTATGTAAGATATACTTGTTTTACAAAACTTGTTATGGTTTGCCTTTGGTTAGGAACAGTAGCCTATAACTGCCACATATGTAACAAAGAACATCAGGGTCATTTTTACACTTTTTTGAAAATGTCATTCTGCTACTTATTCACACCACAAACAGAATTTACACCTTGCTAATATGAAAAAAATCTGAATACATGAAAATTCAAATAAAAATTAGTCATAGACAAGTTTCACATAAGCTTAAATCTCCACATTCAGCGAAAAAGATAAAACCGATGTTAGCCTATATATCAAAAAGTATAATGGTAGGGGAGACTCGGGTAAGTTGGCCCAGCAAAATGAAAAATTGAATTTGTGAGCTAATAACAAAACATATGTTAAAGCGAATGCTATTGAAGAGTAGAGAATTCATCACTCTAGAAGTGGACATATTCTTGCATCAAACAGACATTCTTAGGTATATAATTTTTCAAGTTTTCCGAAAAAAATAAAATGGACCATCTTGCCTTCCTGTGCGGGTAATTTGGCCCACCATGAAAGGTAAGTTGGCCACGTGGGCAACATGTCCATTTACGGTATATTAAACAGTGGAAAAGTTCTCTTTCTCTCCAATTTTATTTTCTTTCTAATTATTTCTTGGTTTTATAGAGGCATACATACCGTACATAATTTATTCTATGTATGCATTCATGTATGGTTTATAATATAAACTACTATTAGGCTATAATGCTGTATTTTACCTCAGTAAACTTTTTTTACATCAGTATCTTACACCAAATAAGCTTTCGAAAATAACAAAGGTTGTATCAAACAGCATGTACTGTAGTTGGAACGGCATGCCTTTATTCCTAACGATCTGGTGACCTTAACGATACTGATAGGTAGGACCTTGTTTGCAATAGGCTACAAACCCCCTTTTTGCATGGGTACCAATATCGGAACATTTTTTAATGTATCTCCTAAACGAGGTACGTTTTAGACCGTCGCTTGAGAAGTGGTTGATACACATTTCCGCGATTGGTTTTCTTGATCACTTACTATTTTCTATTATTACCATATGGGTTAGGAATACGTTGTCGCAATTTGTGGCATAAAAACGATGTTAGGAAGTGTATTATTGTTATTGATCGTTTAATGCCGATGTAGGCTAAAGCCGCGATTTACTTACTTTGGATACTTGATGATAGGCTACTTCAATCTTGCAAAAAAAATAAGTCATCGTATTAATTAGTCAATTATTATCATTCTATATAATACCTCATGAAGGCAAGTTGGCCATGGTGGCCAACGTACCCACCCACGAAATGGGCCAACTTCCCTGAATGGCAACCATATTGTAAAAACTTAAATTTATGTCAAACTATCGAGCTTCTGGCAACGGTTTCACCGTCAAAGTGAGTCTTGATAACCACACTAGCGCTGCACTCACTAAATAATAATCTTTCTAATACAGTAAGAAAAAACTCACTCGACATCTAAAAAATTCTAAAATCCAAAAATTTCAAAAATCATAATTTTTCATACAAAAATCGTGCTCACATGTTTATTCTGCTTACTAGAGCCTCCCAACCTGGTGATAAGGTAGTTTCAACAGCACTTTCTCAGTATGTGTACGATACATAACAATAACTATTGTAATTAAAAAATTATTTAGAGTGGGCCAACTTACCTGAGTCTCCCCTACTAAGCATTGAGGCGAAAGTGAATGTAACCCTGCCTGTAAGGGATGGTTTATGGACAGTTTTTAGAAGGTACATAAGTTGGATGGTCTACCATAGACAGATGGTCTAGGTGACTCTTTTGACCAGTGGACCATCTAGCTAGGGGGGCTTCTGACTAGTGTACCTTCTGAAGGTAGGTCGGTCACTCCAATGGTCATGGTGTCAACATACATCTCCAAACGTTACAAAATAAAATCATTTCTATAAATATGACAAATTTTCAAACACTATTGGCTCATAAGGTCTTTATAAACCGGTAACAGTAAGAGAAAATTCGGCCAAAACGCCAATAGCCTACCTATTATGAGAAAAAATATCATGCAAAAATCTCAAAAACCTGATGTGATAGGTAAAATCTGATGTGATTTTTGAAATCAGCACCCTCAATATAGCCCAAATCACATCTTACATTGCAGACACAAAATTTTTTATCTTTTTTGTTGGCCTGTGAATTGATCTGTTTGCTTTTGAAAAAATGCAACGAAAGATTCCATCGCGGCTGATGTCCGTCATTCGCTGCATCGGAATACACTGAGCCATCAATCTTCCTTTTTTAATTTTACCTTGACACCAAACCGTTTAGGCTACAGTCATACTAATTTCCGAATGTTCATATATGAAACAGCAACAACTTTGGCATAATTTAGACTTAGTAGAATGTGTTTGGCGTAGGCTTACCGACTTGCCACATCATTGGCGCTGGCTGATTTCTTTGCATCACATTCCTATGCAGCCTCTTGCAAGCATAGTTTGCATTATTGCCTACTTTCAGATTCAAACGTCAGCAAACCTGTCGATAAACTTAGGTAAAAGTTGATAGCTTACAAATATCACTGCATCAGTGAAATGATGGGCATTGGGTAATACCAGATTAGTAGCCTACTGGTAGTGAATTTATTTTGGAGCACCCGTACTGAATTACTTTTACTTTAGTAAAATCGCTAGTTTTTGTCTAGCTACTTGTTTTTTTTTTGTATTTTGACGACGTTAGATTTATTTTTTCATTTTGGAAACATAAAAAGCTGATTTTACTCTTTTGTCCAGCGTTGCCAAGATGGAATTTTTAATGCGAGATCTAGTATGATATTGCGTTTTGAAATTAAATGTTTGAATCTAGCATTAAGCAGGAAAGTGAGTAATAAACAAAATTATTTTTTTAATTTTGCGTTATTTAACCCTGTATTCACAGTTCACACATTCGTGGCTTGAAGATGTGCGATAAACCTTGCAAAAAAGTTTTAATTGTGGCAGGCTACCTAAAGATGTTACTCGACAAATTGGAGCAATAGACACTCATGTCATCATTCTAAAAAACTACAGAAGATGTGTATTGTGGTTCTCTCTAAGTCTGCAAAAGGTGTTCGGTCTAACTTTGCAAATTATGACCAAAGACTATTTGGGTTGTAGTTCACCAACTAGGGGAACGTTCAAATATTACGTAACGCCTTCGAGGGGGGGGGTTTATGCAAAGCGTTACGTTAGCGTCACATCGGGGGGGAGGGGGTTCAAGCAAAACGTTACGTAACGCTTTCGAGTACGGAATGGTAGTTTTTTGTGCTGAATTCGTAGTGAAAAAGCGTTACATGGGGGAGGGGGGATTGAAAAAAGCGTTACGTTGGCGTTACATGGGGGAGGGGGGGTCAAAAATTCGGAAAAAAAGCGTTACGTAATATTTGAACGTTCCCTAGTAGGCCTAATCAATAAGTAAAATGCATTTTGACATTTTTTAACATATGCAAATCATCTCCAACCACTTTTGTTTTTTCAGTCTAACATAAAAACAGGTTTATATTGGCTACGCTGTTTCTGTATGCAGTGGTCTACTCTACACTCACTAGCTGTAGCCTACTGGTAGCGCAGGCGCAATGAACGTTTGTTTGAAAGAAAGTTTAATACAACTTGAAAAAACCCACACATAAACATTTATTGTAGCTTACTACTTTTGAGAACAAACTGCTATTTGTAAGATTGAAAGCAAACATGTAAAAACAACCACAGATACTTTTAAACTAGCAAAACTTCGCGCAAGTAACATGATATGAATGAGTAAGCATTCACAACCCATTTTGAAAGGTACGCACTCTAAAAACCAATGAAACTTTTTAACAAGACATGCTTACTTGCAAAATACAGATTTTTTTTCTCACGCAGTTGCTAAGTTCTCTGATATAATCATCAACAACAATATCTATATAAGTTCTTGAAAATTTGGAGACATTTCTTTAAAACCGATTCGAAGTCGAACGTAGATTTAGTTTTGATATAATGTAGATTTAGCTTTGGTAGGCCATTACTTCCATCTGGAACAACAATTACCGGTACGGACTTTGACCGAATAGAGCTTTATCCTATGTCCTCTAAATCAGCAGCCGGAACACTAGACGGATTAGCAGCAGGAACACTAGGAGCTACCTTGCCACGCTGAGGGACCAGCAAAGGGCCATTGCTTCCCGGGGGTGCAGGCTTCATTACAATTTTTTCACCTTCCATCGTTTCATGCTCTTTTTCCCTGACAAAATAATAAACCCAGATCAAACAGATGACTTCATGCCGCCGTCCGAATGACAGGATCCCTAGGTCGCAAAACACAAATGACGCAAAGTCCGAATCCGTAATGCATGAATGACGCGAGATTTGATTATTTCGTAGTAAAATTAATTGTTCTTTTGAACATAGTAGCAATTTCATTTGTCGCGATAGCAATTTCAACTTTCATTTAAACAACCACCGCAAGTTAAACCAATTAGAGCAATTGCAATATTGCAATTATTGCATTGCTGCATTTCTGACGTACGCGCGCTGCGCAGTCAGGGATTAAGCATTGCATTTCATAATTGAAAGTCAGCAGTCTAGGCTAACTAAGGTTACTCAATACAAACAGTGGTGACAGAATACAGTTCGTATTAATTCATACATTTTTTCTAGGATTAGCCCATATTTCCTCGCCAGACCAGCGTAAGCAACTAGTAAGCAATGTTTTTGCCGCCCCAATGGTTATTTCCGATAGCCATCACTAGAGGAACACATCTTATTGTGTTTAGTTTAACTTTAAAAGCTAAAATCTTTTTGCTGAATTAGAAAGGTCGCTTATAATTTCTAGGAGAAAGCAATAAAGTCTATTTGTACTATTTTTGAACGGTAATTCATTCTTAACTAACCTTCTATAGTTGAAAATCACAAAGCAATAGAAAGAGCACAGTAAGCAAAAAATAGCCTAAAACAGGGCTTCCCAAACTAGGGGTCGCGTAACGAACTTCAGGGGTCGCAGAAAGTATACCAATTTGCACAAGGTACTGCATATTAACACTTCTGTGCGAGATGTTGTGACAGTTATTAACTTTATTGAGAGTCGAGCACTAAATAGGCTGCCAGTATTTTTGAAAATTTATGAGGTGAAATGGAATTCGAGTTAAAAACTCTTTTACTGCATCGTGAAGTGAGGTGGTTTTCAAAAGTCAAAGATTTAAAATGGCTAGCCAATTAACGTTGAAAACTGAAATCGTGATTTTTTTTCAAACAGAATTAAATTCAGTTTTGGTCCACCATTTTTGCATCTAGCTTTTGGAATTATGCCAAATGTCAGATTTGCTTTAAAAGCTGAACGAATTTAATTTGTCCCTCCTAGAAGAAAGTATCAATATTTTACATTGAAATCTAAAATTGATGCGTTTATCAAAAAATTGAACATCTGGAAACAAAAATTTCAAAATGATTTATCTGAAATGTTCTCACTTTGCCTACCGTTCCAATCTAAGCAGCATTAAAACCTTCTTGAGACCTGCTTTAACTAACACTGAGCCAATGGTGGACTTGCTTTATGGCAGAAAGCAGTGACACCCATCAAACAGGATAAATGTGCTGCTTTTTTGTTTTGTTTCCAGTAAGCTACCAATAGGCTTCGTTGTGATGGTCAGAAATAAATGAGTGCCGGTGAATTGTTTTTGGTTTTCGTTTGATCTAAGCTTTTCAATAAATATCACAAATGTAGAATTCGTCGTTTTTAATCGTAAAGGGTCGTGAAAAATTTTAAGAGAGAAAAAGGGGTCGCGAGCAAAAAAGTTTGGGAAGCCCTGGCCTAAAACACAGACAATACGAAAAGATTTTTATTACCATCTTGCTTTTACAGCTTTAATCTCGGCCATCAAAGTTTGTGCAAAACACAGCGGAAGTACCTGAAAATTTTGAAACAGTAAGAAAATTTCTACGTTAATCTGTTTAATGTAACTTTCATTTACAGCACTTGCCCCGATGACGTGATTACAAAAGCTGCCCCAGTTGGCTTTTCACATTGATTGAACGTATGCAGTTAAATAAAACAATGTAGCTGGGACAGTAAGTCTCTGGCGTTCAAAGAACCTGTTTTCACTCAGATTGTTACCTGTACCAAAGCTAAACCAATAGCTATTCCCGCCAATATATAAAGATTGAAATTTAACCAATCTCCAAAGCTAGTGATGCAACCGACAGTGTAAATTCTTGTCGCTCTCTCCGCAACCTGAAAAGATTACAAATACAGTCAAGAATTTGTCCTATACAGTTTGAGTTGAGCGGGTAAACTTGTAGCTTTAGGAGAAAGGTACCAGCTGTAACAATTTCTGAGCTTCTTATTGCCATTCCTAAGCAGTAACAGTGGTAAACCGGCTCAATGGCCTAGTGGTTGAGTGCCGCCTCTGCGTCGTTAGGACGTTACCGGAGACAGGGAATTGCTTCTCTGTTTCCGTGGTAAGCTACAATTTAGGCTGTATAAAAGATCGGTGAACCGGCTATATTTTTACACTCAACTGATTTGTCTACTTGCAAGATTTGTGAGCGCTACAAGAGAAACATGATAAACAATTTTTGAACACAAGTCACTGTTTTTCTTTGTTTTCTTCTAGGATTAAGATCACACCCTTACGCACAGTGGGCGACATTGTGTGGGCAACATGTAAAACATAACCTTGCGATGGTAATGAGCACCTTTAAAAAACCAGTCTACCTTAGTGTTTAGTCAGAAACAAACAAAGTAATGAAAGTCGCATACAAGCTTTGGAGGCTAATAAAATCATTATATCATTAACAAACATAATGCAAAAAGAACAAATCGAATGACCTGTAGTGGTTGACATTGACAGGGCCACCATTGATAAATCGTTGCTTAAACGATGGACGCAACTTCCAACCTTGAGCTTGAAGTTTAATCGGCAAGGTTTACATAATAACAGTTCAATTTAAGGGTTGCTCGTTTAGAGTTAAAATAAACATATAAAACTCCATTACAATAACAAAGACTTGGACATTACATTAGTCTGAAGCTAAAGTAACAAAATATCTTCGATAGAACGCACCGAAATTGAAGGATCACGAACTCTAAAACCGCACTGCGTATTAATCACAGGAGGATTCTCCTTCAAGCAACAAGAAAATGGCACTCCGCATGCCTCCATGGGAGCAAGCAGTGCGTTGTTAATCGAAATCAGTGAGGAACAGTTGAAATACACGTTGTTATCCCAATCGTCAGGACCAAGAGCACCTCCACAACACTGAAGCTGCCCAAAGTAAAAAGATGATTGAACAACTTTGGATTCTGCTTACTTAGCTACATGCGTGTCAAGACGTGAAATGTTTTGTGGAGTGCTGCCAAATCTCATTAACTACCTACAAAAAGTGATTTTTACAACTGACAGCATCATAGGCTACTCAGTAAAAACACAGAGCTAATAAAAATACACATTTTCAATATCAATTTTGAAGTTGGGAGACCATAAATGCTAGAGAGAGGGTTTTCTTGCTAGCCTGACAATGTTCAATTGTTCATGTCGCCAGAAAATCTGATAAAAACGGGTCACCGGGGGAAAATCTAGCTTACTAACATGGTATGTGTATAGATGTTGTTCAAAATGAATAGTACAAACAATAGGCCACAAGATTTGCTAATGTTTGTGCATTCGGAAGCGTTTAGAGAAATGCTTTATTTCGTTTATTGAGTAAATGATACGCCTGTATAAGTAGCCTACAATCAACATGACAACTAGTAGCAACGTAAGATAAATTTCACAAATTGTTTTTAGTGATCGCTTTTTTGCTTGCTATTTCAGTTTTTTTATACTGTTTGTAATCATTTCATAGCCTACATTTTCAAGCAACAAAGGTTTAAAATTTGGAAAAATCATTAGCCTAAATAAAGAACTCCAAAGTACAAAAATAGAGTTGCAAAATGAAAAGTTGAACTAGTTTAAGTTTAATTTTGTAAATTATGTGAATGAGAGCAGGCAATTGAGTCAAGTAACACAGGTTAACTGATTCGAGTAGGCCTTAGAATTAGATGTTTTACTTTCGTTCATTTCAGAACTAGGCTACTTCAGTTGCAGACTTGCAGGCCTTACAGCATTTGAATTTTTCAAAAGTTGCTAATAATAAACAACAATTTGTTTTATATATTTTTTTTATACAAACAAGCTTTTTAAAAATGAAAAAAAAACATCCCAAAAATACTAACATCACTAATCACTATGTATCAGTATTTGCACAGGTAGGCCTAGAGAAAGAGTCTACTAAGCTATCAGCATTGGCCTCAAAACCGACTACCAGGCTACAACGAGTAAATTAGCCTAGAAATAGCAGTAGTTGACATCATGTGGTTTTCCCAACACTGATAGGCGAGATTGAGAAACCTCCACTTTTGCCGTTACAGTGACTTATAGTGAATTAAACCATGTCTGTGAAAACATCATCATCATAATCCATCGTCGGTTTGTTCCCCACTAGTGGGGGTGGCAAACAAGTATCAAAAAGCAGATTTCCGCTTTTGGCCTATCAATACGTGTGAGCATATTCGATTCCTTGGTAAACAATCACTTTTACTTGATATAGTACACTTTACATCTTACAAATCGTCCCAAAAAAGGTGATAATATAAAAGACAAGTCTTACATAGTCTTGTGAGAAATCAATAATATTTTGAAGATCAGGGTCATTTCTGTATTCACTGATGGTTTTACTTATGAAGTTGGCAAATTGTTCGTCGAACCACTCCTTGTATACGAATCCCAGTATTCCAAAAATCAATTCAATGAAAAAGACCATTCCAAGGCAAACAGAAAACTGCACAAAAGAAGAACCATTAATCACACACGGAGTCCAATTTCTTTATTAACACTAGAATTACCAGGATTTTTTACACCCTAGAATTACCACGGTGTCCTATAGGACACCTTCAGTATTGCAGCGTTTTTCTGTGTAACTGCTAGTGTTTTAACTATTATTATGCATTCTAAATGAATGCAGTTTCATAAAAAACACATTTGCATGCAACTTGTATTGTTGAAAACCTATTTCGAACAAAAAAGCACAAGAAATAAGCACTCCATGAGACATGGTTTAGCAAATCTTAGACTAGCCTACAGATGTAAAAGAAACATAAATGAGTACAAAAGTACACTTGTGGCCAGCCATATATATAATGGCTGCATCACAGTATCATTTGCAACACCCGCTGAATTTCACAAAAATAACTTTCGAATCATTTTGCGAACACTTTCCACAGGTAGGATTCTGACACTTGGAACACGTAAATGTCGTTGCATTGTTA
Source organism: Aplidium turbinatum (assembly GCF_918807975.1). NCBI lineage: Eukaryota > Metazoa > Chordata > Ascidiacea > Aplousobranchia > Polyclinidae > Aplidium > Aplidium turbinatum. Next base: position 13,955,350 of record NC_137480.1, on the reverse strand, counting down.
CAGCCTCTTCTATACTATGTTATAGAATCTATAGCATTTCCTGCGTTTACTTGACTCAAGTGTCATGACAAAATAGTTGTGTTGTTTATTAGTTGGTGGCACAAACATTCAATGAGCTCGAGTATAAAGTCTCTTCGTGATATATGGTTACCAGTCGACTTTATAAAAAGGGCACATGCGTTGATTGCTGCTATATCGAGGATGTTACCCCATAATATGGCCACCTCGTGGAAACTGATCGCTATTGTACAAACGAACTATTTGATCAAAAACGTCGACACCAACTTAGTTCTCATTGTAGGTACCGATCACATATGGCTTTTTGGCAGCCGTGGTGGTGTCCACATCTGGCGTAGAATGCATGGTGGATAACAGACAGATTGTTTTTTAGCTTTTTGTTGGTACTTTACATAGGTACATGCGTGAAATGTAAAGCTTGCTGTTGCTGTGTTACAAATCAAAGACTCGCTGTTGCGTCATAATGAGTGAGTTTCGATAGGCAGCTATTGAGAGCAAAATAGATTTAGATTTAAAATTAGGTTATTAAGCCAATACAGTGTAACATGCTTTCTGGTGTCCTATAGGACACCGTGGTAATTCTAGGGTGTAAAATCAAAAATGTGATATAATTTCTTTAACAAATATCCTTGGCATTCGGGCAACATGGTAACATTATGTCAAGTGAATTTTGTTAAAAGTCAAAGAATTTCAGAACAAAAGCTCTTAATCCGAAGCGGCAATTGCAGATTAAAGAAGACCCGGTGTCCTATAGGACACCCTGGTAATTCTAGTGTTAAATGCAAAAAAATGCATCTACATATACCTGTGAAATTTAAAGGTTATTATGATATCTAATAGCCTACACGTTTGGCCAATTTGTTCCCAATGACAATGGCGGCTCGTGGTCATTTGTAGTGGAGGGGCTACGATGTTGATAGCCAAATAACAGTACCCTAATGTCTATAGCCCTCTAAGCAAAAACCCACTGTACCCGTACGGTATTAAAAATTCACAAATCTCAGTAACTACATCACTTCCTAACTAACACAAGTTAAATAAACTCTACCATATAACTCTACCCTACTATCAAAATCGTCTAGTTTTTTCTTTTCTTAACGCTCAGCAAGACATAGCCGTGCACGGACATTTTGCCGAAAGGACATTTTGCCGAAAGACATTTTGCCGAAAGACATTTTGCCGAAAGGACATTTTGCCGAAAGACATTTTGCCGATGGACATTTTGCCGAAAGGACTAAGGTTGTGAACGATAGACTAAAACACACTGTGGAGAATATCGATACATATAACACGAAAAGGAGTTTCGGCAAAATGTCCATTCAGCAAAATGTCTTTCGGCAAAATGTCCGGGTACCGACATAGTTAGCCTACCTGTTCTTCATTAGCCTAAAAATACACTGGCAAATCGATACATCCGATTTCAGCCGAGTCACTTTCAGAGTCGGCCACAACCTAGAACCAGAAAAATGGATTGCCAGAAAGTGGCTCAGCAAGTTTAACAGAAAGTTATAGAAGTTGCTGGAAATTTCGCATACGTCGTCAATCGTCATAAAAAAGTAACCTTCAGAGTTGGACTGCAGCCCTTCATAGAGCATTTCCAATAAAAATTCAGTAATAAGATAAGGAAAATCAGTCACGAAAGGAAACCGGAGCCAAGAAAACAATAAAAAAGTAGGAATGGCTATAGTTATTACGACACAGTAGCTAAAATTTAGATGTTTTTAACGTTAAGACAAGTTTTTCAATTAAAATTTAGGATTTAGAAATAAAAATAAATTGAATAAAAAAGTTTTTCTTTTACAACCCAGGGGGGGATGCAACCTCGCCTCACGAGCCGCCACTGCCCGATGGTAATAAACAAAAAAGTAACGTCGTTCGTTTCCTCAGATCGGCGCAGAACGTAATAGCCGGCAATAGAGTCACAAAAAGAAACGTCATCGTAATCAATGCCGCTGCATTTGTTATGATCCCTTTAACTGATTTAAGTTATGTTTGTCATAAAAAATTCTAATAACTGATTTAGTTGATACTAAATTTACGAATTGGGCCAAAACAAGGCGATTTGCATCTACTGTAGAACTGTTTTTGCTGCAAACGTATCAATTGTGCACACAGCTGACTAAATCACACGCACTCTGTTAAATCACTACTACAAGTTGCTGACTGTATTGAACAAAATAGATATCCAACTCTCGAGCATCTTTTTTCACAGTCACCTGTTCCTTTCTCAAAAAAGTTAGATGACCTACTGTAATAGATCATTACCATACGTCTAATTGAACCTTTGAAAAAAACAAAAACAATTCAAGAAGACAAATCACTTACTATTTTGAGCAAAGTTATGTTTTCTCTCAAGGAGCCAACACATCCTGTAAAGCTCACCAAAATTATCACCACTGAAATAGCTATTAATAGCGCAACAGGGTCAATTGGCATCGAGCTAATCACAGAAACATTGTCGAAAAATCCCTGAAAAAGAAATTATGCAAAAATTACAAGCTTTTCACAGATGCCAGAACAAAATCTAACATAATATACTGTATGCCAGGGGTGTCCAAACTTTTTCCCACGTGGGTCAACAGCCTCTGAGAATCTTGTTTTGTGTAAAAAGATGAATATAATTATAGCAATGTTGTATTATTTAATGTCATTTTCATACGACAAAGCAACATGCAGGTTTAAGTATTTCGTTGTATAGGCTACCTACCTCCTACATACTACGGGATATGATAAGAGGCTGTATAAGTCATCTGCTTTTCCATCAGAAATAAACACATTTAGAAACTTTGTAAAACACAGCTATGTTATTGTCAAGGATGACGTCTTGATTTCTGTACTCAGGTCAAGTCTGGTTCGAGGTTAATGGTAGACAAGCATAAAATACCACGTTGGTGGGAGTCGCTCAGCTATGACCTCAAGCGGTTCTTGTTCAAGTTCATAATCGAGAACGTCTGCTCACACAAATGTATTGAACCTAACAAGCGCAATATTTCGTCGCAAACTTTTGCATTTCTAGAAATGTGTTTTTATCAAGCTGCTGATAAAAAGCCACGACAGAAAGACGTCGTTGAATTTGCACTCTCAGGCAATAATAATTTATTTTGCAATTATAATGCAACAATGATTCTACCTTTTCTCGCCTGGATTTGTATGAAAAATACTGTCATCAATTAAAAAATGCAAGTTGAATTTGTATGATTTCTGTGTGTCTGCGGGCCAAAAACAACACATTGTGCAACAATAGGCCCGGCTATACAAAAACATATCGAGGGCCGAACTTTGGACACCGCAGCTGCATACTATAGCCTATAGCCCTATACAATATACTCTTAATTTCAAATAATGCATATTCTGCAAAATGTAACTAAATGATCGTATAAATAATCAAATTAAATTTTCATTCTCTTTTTTCTGCCATTAATATGTCTGTGACAGGGATTGGTTTGTAATAAAATAACCGCAGAGTAGAAGGTACAATGTAAGTTGCGATTCTTTGAGAAGTAATAAAACTCGGTTAAGTCAAAAATGTGCATAAACAGTTTGCTTTGTTAGCAGCTAGTAGAGCTAATACATCAATCATAGTTGCATAGTCACAGCAATGAGGCAATATTTATTACACAAATATAGCAAACACAAAATACTCCCAACCCCACAATCAATTTCACAGCCCTATTTTTTATGGTCAAAAAGTCTGATACTACCGGACTTCTTTAATTGCCTTGCCTGAACCAGGCATCGACGGCCTCGGATGAATAATTAGATCAAATGTTTCTATTGTATGTTGCATGGATGATTGTTTCTGCCTTGTCGTTAAATTGCATCAGATGTGTTTGTCTTTATCTGCCAGGTGCCCGCTTTCCAAAAAATTTACCAGTTAAAGAGAGATGCTCCACTTTTTGCTTTCTTATTATATGGCCAAGAAATTTATATTGTCTGGTTTCCATACTTTTTAACAGAGTTCTGGTTTGGTTCACTTGGTGTAAAATTTCTTTATTTGTTTTTTTTTGCCAGCCATGAAATGAGTTGCATTCTACGGAAACACCACATTTCAAAAGCATTCATTTTTTCAGCCATTTTTGTTGATATATTCCAGGTTTCAGAATTGTAGTGAAAAACAGGATAAATATAGGGTAGGGTGAAATGAGTATATTTTTTGTATATATATTTTGGGCTGTGTAATCTTGCTATTGGTGGATCACCTAAATATTTTTTTGGGTTATGACATTGGGTCTTTGGTGTAACTAATGCTATTGGCTAATTTTCCTAAAATTGAATATTAAAGCTGTAGTAACCTTTTTTTTGTTCCCCCATATACCCATTTCACCCCAAAAAGTTGGGGTGAAATGGGTATGCAAACAGTTTCCTGTAGTAAACCTATCATTAACCCTAATATACCTATTTTATGCATTCTAGTGGTTGAAAGGGGTACAACAAAACCATTTAAAAAAAAATTGAGCTTTAGGAAAAAATAAATTTTTGAGAAGGAAATTTTATACACACAGGAAATTGGCAGTTATGATAACTCAAAATTAACACAAAACATTTGTACAAGACAGGCGTGTGTACTCTGTAGGACATAGCTACAACAATGTGTAGGTCTACACCAAAATCAAATCAAAATCTTAGTTAATTTTGTCTCTGAAATGATACTTCAATTTTGAAACAGAAAATTTCAGTATACCTATTTCACCCCACGTTTGTAATAGCTTAAAAAATATGTTTTATAAAAGTCACAGAAATTGACTTTCTTGTGTACTGATAATCTATTACAGGTATGTTACATTAGAACAGAAAGATCCTTCCCACTGGCTTCCTGCAAAAAGAAAATCAAAAGTTTTTCAAAAATAAAAAATTCAGAAATAATTTTTTTCCAAATATTTTTTACAATATCACCATGAAAAATGCAATATAAATCAAATTTTTGATTATTAATTGGATAATGCAATGTGGTATTTCATGGCAAAAAAAGATCATTGTCCCATCCCTACAAAAAGTATAATGGAGTAATTTGTACAGCATACCCATTTCACCCCACCTACCCAATTCACCCCACCCTACCCTAGCATTTTAAAACTCTAGACCTTGTCTTAAAGGAGATATTTTTATTGCAAAGAATTGGTTTCATTTGTTGAAAGTTTGCTTTTGCTTGGGCTGTTCTTATGTTGAGCTCTGTTTCGTCTCTTGCATCCCAATTCAGCATAGTACCGAGGTATTTGAATTTTTGGACCTGTTTAAGAATTGTTCCATTAACTGATAAATTACAAATAGGAGTTTCGGCTGCTTTTTTCTTTGTTATGACCATTGTTTCTGTTTTCTTTTTATTTAATTCCATGCCAAATATCTTGCTTTTCGCACACACAATATCTAAGATGTTCTGCAGTTTTACGTCCGAGTCGGCATCAAAACGGTATTGTCAGCATATTGTATGTGGTTAATGTTGTTTCCTCCAATACTAATACCTCTCTCATCTTCAATATGTCTTAAAATTATTTCGCTGTACAATGAGAAAAAGTCGGGTGATAGTACACCACCTTGTCTTACTCCTTTCTGAATGGACGTGTGGTCAGTCACTGGTCACTGCAGTCATCATTAATCCTAATAGCAGCTGATTGTTCGTAATATAAATTTTGAATGATTCTTAGATCTTTGTCGTCAATTCCAATTCGGTCGAGCATGCATAACATTTCATTGTGTTGAACTTTATCAAAAGCTTTTTTATAGTCGATGAAGCATAAATACAGGTCTTTTTGCATTTCGATTGATCTCTGAGCGAGGTTTTTCAGAATGAAGACCGCATTCCTTGTTCCTTTATCAGGCATAAACCCATATTGGTATTCGTTTATGTCTGGGTGTAATTTGTTTCTAACTCTGTTCATGATGACCCTCAGCAGTAGTTTAATAATATGGGACATCAGACTGATTGTGCAATGTTCTTCGCATTCTCTTGTTCCTGGTTTCTTCGGGATTGTAATGAAAATAGATTTTGTCATATCGGTTGGAATTTCACCGGTGTCATATATTTTGTTGAAGAGTGCGTGGAGTACGTCGATGCCAATGTCATCTAGTGCTTTTATCATTTCAGTGCTTATTTCATCTGGGCCTAATGCTTTGTTTGTTTTTGTATTACTTAAAGCGAATGTTATTTCACTTTTTAAAATGGTTGGTCCTGAAAATGGCTCAGAGAATTTAAATAATTTTGTTGTTCTTTCTTGGTCCCCATATAACTCTTCAATTATTCTTTCCATTTGTTAAGGATCTTGTCTTCTTTCAAAAGTACTTTGCCTGATTTAGATTTTAAACACCCAGATTTGTGTACCGATTGGAATTTTCTTGTTATTGCTTTAATCTTTTGGTGTGCTTCACTTGGTGCGAAATTGTAAATTTTTTCAATAGTAGCCTAGCACATTCGTTATTGAGAAAGTTTTCTTTTGATTCGTTGCAAGCCTTCTTTATTTTGTTGTTTAAGCGTTGATATTCTAAGTCATTCTTGTTCTTATATTTTCTTCTCTCTTTGATCATATCTAGAATTTCGGGTTTGATCCAATTCTTATGCTTTGAGGCTTCAACCGTGGGCAAAATTTCAGCTGCTTTAATTAGAGAATGTTTAATCACGTTGAAGTCTTCCTCTGTTGATGTTGCGTTTTTGTTGTTGATTTTTGAGCTGATCATTTCATTTTCGAATTTTTGTTGATATTCATTTTTTAGGCTTACATCCTTGCAGAACTTCCAATCAATTTTCTGTTTCTTTTTAAGTTTCTTAACTTTTGTAGTCTGAGTCTAAATTGGCAACCAGTAGGTTGTGATCGCTGTCGCAGTCGGCTGTAGGAACTGTGAAAGCATCTGTGATACAGCAGTATTTCGAAATTTTTGAAATGTCAGAATATAGTCAATTTTATTTCTTGTATGATTATCAGGACTCTTTCAAGTCCAAAGTTTTTCAAGTTTTTTCATAAACCAGGTGTTGGCAATGTACAAGTTTTGTTCGTGACACCACCGGACTACCAGTACTAAAAATAGTTTCAATTGACATGTAAGTCCACTTTGATAGCTCAGTGGACAAACACCCACTTTACAAATATAGAAACGGTAGTTTCAATCAATAGGGTGTTCCCTTGAAGGACACATCAAGAACAGCGACATTCAACGAATGGAATAATTCATAAACACTTCAACAACATGCAGAAACTTTCTTTGTTAGTCTCAGTTTCTGAAGTTTTCAAAATTCAAAGTTTGAAAGCCTCTTTTAGCATGCCAAACTGCAAAAATCAATTTTCAATAAAAGGCTCATTCCGAGGAGGAAGTTTCCCATAATCATTCAAGAAAATATTAATAGCATACCTTTTCACTCCATGCCCACATGCCAACAATAAGGAATGACAAACCAACACCCTGGAAAAAACAAAGTATAAATTACTGATGCTTCTACAATTAAAACTAATTCTAAATTTATTCTAAAAAATTGCTGCACTATAAGTCACGTCAAAATCATTTTTAGAGTGGTTGACTGTATGAATGCACAAGCACAACACACAAACACATAGTGCTAATAATTGGTTCTATTTTTGTTAAGAGTCTCACTCCAAAGGAGGTTTTTAATCGAATGCTCAAAGTTCAGTGTGATTCAGCATATTTCCATATGTATTTTTAATATCCCGGGTGAGACAATTTACATCCAAATAAGTCAATTCCAGATAAGTAAAAACTAGAGATGTACCGATATATCGGTATCGGCATCGGTATCGGTGATATCGGCCATTTTTTGAGTATCGGTATCGGCATCGGTATCGGCAAAATTTGGCCGATACTGTGGCCGATACTAAACATGTAAAAAAAAGGCGTTTGCTGCCGATTTTCTGCAGAAGCAAAGATATAGATTTTTTAAAGTAGTAACTAACGTCACATTGAAGTAGAAAAATAACAACCTGTTCAAATTTTTGATACCTCACACTCCCATGACTTCAAGCATTGTTTGCTTACAGTGATTCTTTCACTCAAACAAAACGTTTTGCTTCAGCAGTTTTGCGTTGTTTGATTCTTAAGTTGTGATGGAGACTCAATTTCTCCAATATTTATCATTTGTGTTTCTTTTTTACTTTCAGCAGAGAATAAAACCAGGCCAAGACTACCCAGGTGGTGGGAATGTGTAGTTTTGCATCGTTTTTGCGTTGCTGGACGTTTGAGGGACCAGTGTGCGAGTGTGGCTTGGTTGTTTTGGTGGTCTGGTTCTGTCAGTTTATGATTTGGTTTCCGCCTTTCGTTGTGGTGGACTCACCAGGCTTGAACAATGTCGTGGCGGAGTGGGTGGGGGCGGTGGGACTGCGAATCTTCACTGATCTAATCAATAAGTGGTCTTGTTGCGCCTGGGATGGCGGCCTCATTGTGGGGGGGAGTGTCCTTCCCCGCTGTCGGCACGGGGCTGGGCGCTCACTGGGGCGACGGTCTGTTGCGATTTGCTGGCCATAACGGTGTAGCTTCCATGCTAGCCATTTAGACCATCCAATCAACTATATGTTTCTCGGCAGCCGTTTTGAAGCAATAATTGACATCGACAAGAATTGAAATGGCTAGTGTGGAAGCTGCACCGTTGTGATTGGCGGGTCGCGGCAGCTCGCTGTGCTGGTGAGTGCTCACTGCTCAACCTTGTGCTGGTGGCCGGGGGGACGCTCCTTTCTTCGCAATGAGGTTGTCATCTTGGGTCCACGTCTTTTAGGTGCAGACAGTTAGGCGCCGGTCAGATAGGCGCGCACTCTGTGATAACATTTTGTGTGAAAAGCCTTGCCTTACCTGCCAAGCTGATACAATCTGCAGACTTTACTAGGAATAGCACCTAAGTGAACGGGCGCCACAGTGCTCCTCACCTAAATATCTAGACGCCACAGTGTGCGCACCTACTTGACCGGCGCCTAACTGTCTGCGCCTAAAAACTTGCTCCGCCTAAAAGATTTGTGGTCCCATTGTTTTCTTTTTGGGCCTACTTATTCTGCCATGACATTGTTTGGGCTTGGTAAGTTTGTTGCGGCTAAGGGTGGAAGTTGAATCGCCGACTGGTGGAGCCGGCTTGCTGGGGGCAGCCGAGTTGCACGGGTTTTTTGAGTGTTTGGCGGGGTGAGAGCGATGCAGAATTGTGTGTTTTTGCTACCTGGGTAGTCTTGGCCTGGCAAAAGTTTTTCAACCAAATGACAAGCGCCCTTAAGTTGCACATTACTTGTCGAATAGTTTTTGTACGACTACACAAATCACTTGGTTTACATTTTACATCTTATTATCAATTATGATTAGCCTATTTGGAGAGTTTGCGCAAACACTTTTTTTTCAGAAACCCCAATTATGATGCAATGTTTCTTCCCTTATACCCCAATCCTCAATTATGGTGGCCTTTCATTACTAAAACCTACTATTATGACACAACAATGCGGTTGAGATTGGATTCTTGAATCTTTAATGAATTATGCCAATTGAAAGCTTTTTTTAATAGTTTTATGCAAGTAAGGTAAAACTTAGCATTTGATATAATTCCTTGCAAATACCAAAATTGCTTCTTTTTGTAACACCAAAGTATCGGCCAAAATATCGGTATCAGTATCGGTATCGGCCTAAAAAAGTGATATCGGTATCGGGATCGGTATCGGCCAAAATATTGGTATCGGTACATCTCTAGTAAAAACTACAGACAAGTTCGATAAAAACATTTCTACCCTATGAGACCTTATTCAAATAGAGCAACACATTAAGTAAAATACACATAATGAACTTATCAACCCAAAGAGATTAAGCTAAATTATTATTATTTGTTCTAAAATCCATAGCTCACTGTGAATTCTAATTTCGTTTCGACCACGATGTAATGCTGGCATGCTAAAGCCTAAAATCTGGTATCCAGTCACTGATAAATAAAACAAGTACGTTGTTCGAATATTTCGCACATAGCAAAGTGAATTTCAGTTTATTTCAAAAAACTATTTATTAGTTTATTTATGTGTTAGAACAAAGTAAGAACCAGCAACAGACAGTTGTACATAACTGATTAAAAATAACATACCAACACATACATCAATAGATCTACCAATAACAAAAAAATACCCGTACCATCAACTCTCCTATAAATTAAGCACCTATCAACTATTTTAAGTCCAAACAAAGATAAAGTTTGAAACTTGAGTGTTGAATGTTTTAGCAGTATAGAAAACATTGAGACACCCTTCAATAAGACAACTTTTCTGATAAGTTGAATCTATATAATGAGACTGAAAAATAACTGTCTGAAAGGGGATTTCTGCTAGTTTTGCATATGACACTTGTAGACTGTAGTGTAGAGGCTTTGAACCAATGATGCACTCAGGCCCAGTCATTGAAATTGCAGAATAAAGTTTCCGTTTAATAAACTATTGTTGCACAAATGCACGTGAATTATTCCATTACTAGGTATCCACTGAATGGAGAGCTGTCCTTAAAGGGCATTGATCAAGCTCATGCTCTAAGAGTTGCTTCGACATAGTTTAATGTTCCTGTTTTTTCGTCAGAAAAGTAGGATGCTACTTCAACTGCAGTAATGGCACAGACTGTTACCCCAAGTACAATCGGCAAGAAAATATATCTAGCAGCTGTAAAAATATAGTTTACAATAGACTGGTCATGTCAGCAAAAAAAAAAAACTGGCAGTTTTGGGCACATGATTCAAGATTGAAAATTGAGAAAACGATGAGGAATTTTTTTTATATCACTGACTATATCTAGCAAGACCACACAAGATTAAAGTGCTTCAATAATTTTGGAAGGCACGTCTTTTATACACAGACAGTTAGGCACCTGCCAAATAGGTGTGCACACTGTGGTGTGACAATATTTAGGTGCGGTGCACGGTAGGGTGCATCGTCTCCCCCTTTTTTTTGAAACTGGTTTCATAACATTGAGAACTGTGTTCCACTTCAAGAAAAATTCAGCCAAAAAATTTTTTTTCGCTCAGGGACTCCCCCTTCCACTAGCGCCTGACCCCCCCAAATTGCGGACAGAAAAATTGCTATAACTCCAAAACTAAAATACTTAGACATAAAGTGTTTGGTATTAAATTCATTGCAACTATATGATTTGATTCAAATTTGGTGAATAAAACATATTTTACAAAGAAACAATTTTTTTGCTATTCAGTAGACACTGTTCACTCGAATACATCTAAAAAAATAGCTATGAAATGATAATGCACTGTTCGTTTTATGCATGTTCCCTCGCAAATATTATAATAATATCAATGAATGAACTAAAAATATCAATAAGCCTAAAGTGAATTCTGTTTCATTACTAATAATTATAATAATATTCAATAAAACTTTAAAAAAAGGCAGACTTTGTCTCATAGAATAGCCTTAAAAACGGCTTTAAAAAGGAGGGGGGTCATTCTTTTTCAAATCATCCAGAAAAAAGTGAAAATGTAACCCACCATCTCAGATTTTAATGAAACTTTGCACAATTGTAGAGAAAGTTATACTGAGCAAAATGAAACCAATTTTACCGAAATCGGTTCAGTACATCCGAAATTATGCGCATTTAAAAATTGGCAATTTCAGAATCACTCAAGCGTGAAAATTTACCCAAATTTTTATGTGGAGAGTTTGATGTTGTGTAAATCAGCAACATTTTAAGCTATGACCTTCAGATTTGGTGAAGATACACTTGAAGATGATTGTCAACTTCTTGCGAAGTTTCGAAACTCTAGGTCACGCATGAATGATTTTGTCGTTGTTTTAGTTAGGGTGCATTTTTGAAATCAATCAACCATGACGTGTTTTTGCGATGTTGTGCCGAACAAAGCGATACATCAATATTATCAAGTATGGTATCAAATGAAAGGTCTTGACCTCCTCTTTCTGTTGGTAAAATAAAATATGTGTGTATTTGTGTCTGTCTTGTTCAAATAAGCAAAAGATTAAGAGTTATTGCTTTTCATATATTTTTGCTGAAAATACACTCTTGAAATGCAATGCTTGTTCAATGAATCAGCCTAATTGGTCATTTAATATAATAACAGTAGCTGCAATTACAGTAGTGGCTATTAGTGATGCAAGCCGCGCAGCGTACGTGGCCGCTTTCGACTTTTTTTTGTCGCGCCGCGTTGAAGGTTGAAATCACAAAGCCGCGCCGCTTGCTGCGTAAACTTTCAAGAAATGTTAAAGGTTCCAGAAGAAGATATGGCTGATACTGCTTCTTCTTGTAACACCAATGCAACTGGTATGCCAGATAATGCAACTTCTTTCAATAGGCTCATGGAATTGCTGAAATCAAAGATCAACAAATCAGAAGCAACAAGAGCACAAAAAATCCAAATGTTGACAATGGTTCCTCTATCTTATAGTCGTCAGAAAGTGGCAGATTATTTTGATGTTTCCGAGTATATGGTTAGAACAGCAAGAAGCTTGTTGCAGCAAGATGGAATTTTGACTATGCCACCACCAACTCACCAAGACAAGGAAAAACTCTGCATCAAGATCTTCAGCAAAGAATAATCAATTTTTACTGTAACAACGAGTATACTCGCATTATGCCGGGCATCAGTGATTGGATGAGCATCAGAAAAAATGTATAGGAGCAAAAACGATTAATCCTTTGCACATTAAAATAATTACACGTGGTGTTTCGAGACAAACATCCTAAAGACAAAATCAGTTTTTCTAAATTTTGCACTTAAGACCTAAATGGTGCGTTACTGCTGGGTGTTCTGGAACTCATTCTGTCTGCGTTTGCACAATCCACCAAAATGTTATATTGCTAATAGATGCAGCGCAAATTGAAGAAAGATACCAGGATCTCATCAAGCTGTTGGTCTGTGACACGAAAAATAGAGATTGTATGCTAATGAGATGTCAACATTGCCCTAAACAAGAAGTTTTAGAAGCTTTATTAAATGACAAATTTGTGGATGTGGATGAAACAATATCATAACATTCAAGGAATGGACGGCAGTTGACCGCACTGAATTAATCACAAGACAGATGACTGTTGCAGATTTTATTGAAGTTTTAGTCCAAAAATTAATCAATTTGATATCTCATTCATACATTGCCAAACAGCAGTCCAACTATCTTCGAAACCGAAAAGAAAATCTTGATCTGTCATCAGTTTTAATTCTTCTGGATTTCAGTGAAAATTACACATTCCGATTTCAAGATGAGGTTCAAGGATATCATTGGTCTCACAATTCTTGTTCAGTGCACCCAGCAGTATGCTATTTCAAGAATCAAGATGACAAACTTCAACACATCAATTTCTGTTTTTTATCTGATGACATGCAACATGATGTTGCATTTGTCTACGTTATTCAGTCAGAAATCAACAAAGTTTTGAACAGCAATATTCCTAACCTACAGACAGTGGAATATTTCTCGGATGGCTGTGCTGCACAGTGTAAAAATTGCAAAAAATTTTATAACTTGTATGTGCATACTCAAGATTTCGGCACCAGAGCATCATGGTCCTTCTTTGCAACTTCTCATGGCAAGTCACCCTGTGATGGGATTGGGGGTACAGTAAAACGTTCAACTGCCATGGAAAGTTTGCGAAGACCTCTTCAACATCAAATTGGATCGTTAGATGATATGATTATGCACTGTGAAGAAAAACTGCCAAATATTCACTGTTTGAAAATTCAAAAAGGGAATATTGAATTAGCGCGTAAAAGTTTGGAAAATCGCTTTAAATCTGCTACCACAATCAAAGGTACAAGAGGATTTCATTTTTTCAGACCGGATAGTCAAACAAAAATTTCAATGAAACGAATCAGCAATGTCATAAATTTTTCCTACACCAGTAGTTTTCATCCTCTGTCTCTCAATTCCAGCATGGTTGTTGATTCAAGTCCAGTGCCTAAACAGGGTGACTATGTTGCTGCTACCTATGATGAAAAATGGTATGTTGGTGTCATTCTACAGGCAGATTAAAACAATGGAGACATTTTGATCAATTTTATGCAACCACATGGGCCTTCAAATTCATTTACTTGGCCTAAACACCAGGATAAATGTTGGTTTCCAAATGAACATGTGCTGTGTGTTATTGATAGTCCTAATCTTGCAACAACTAGAGGACAATATCAATTTTTACAACAATCTATCAGTACCATTTCAACAAAATGGAGATCACTTCATGCATAATAAGCGCACACTATATGCATGATTATTTGCCAATTACTTGGGTATGTTCAAATGATGAACTTTAAGTGTTATTTTCAATAAAAATATATGAAAAACAACAACTCTTAATCTTTTGCTTATTTGAACAAGATAGACACAAATACACACATATTTTATTTTACCAACAGAAAGAGGTGGTCAAGACCTTTCATTTGATACCTTACTTGATAATATTGATGTATCGCTTTGTTCGGCACAACATCGCAAAAACACGTCATGGTTGATTGATTTCAAAAATGCACCCTAACTAAAACAACGACAAAATCATTCATGCGTGACCTAGAGTTTCAAACCTTTGCAAGAGGTTGACAATCATTTTCAAGTGTATCTTCACCAAATCTGAAGGTCATAGCTTAAAATGTTGCTGATTTACACAACATCAAACTCTCCACATTAAAATTTGGGTAAATTTTCACGCTTGAGTGATTCCAAAATAGACCATTTTTAAATGCGCATAACTTCAGATGTACTGAACCGATTTCGGTAAAATTGGTTTCATTTTGCTCAGTACAACTTTCTCTATAATTGTGCAAAGTTTCATTAAAATCTGAGATGGTGGGTTACATGGCCTGGATGATCTGAAAAAGAATGACCCAGGGTCCAACGAACGTTTTCGTCTAGCTCCCTTCGGGAGTAGTCGCTAGAATAGATTCTTCAGGCAAACGGGGTAGTATTTGTAGTAAAGCTGTTTTAAATAATTACATTTCATGGGTGTTTGAAAATTATGTGCCGATATACCGTAGTTACGCACAGAACTCAGATTTTGTCCCATAATCAAAGGCCACTTTTGAAAGTGGAGTTGCAAGCTTGTTAGATGGATGTAATGCAACAGTCTATGGTTTTTGTCGCAAGTTTGGTCTCTTAGATTTGCTTTGTTGAACCACCTGAAGAATGCTTTCAAAGTTTTGAATATTTTGAGCTGATGATCGAAAATCTGTGGCCAGCTTGACATCACGCTCGGAGCAGCCATTTATAACCGTTAACATTTCTGCTTTTGATTTGGCCAGTTTATACTGACTATTTTGTTCCCACTCCAACGTTTTTTTCAAAAAACATTGGGCGTACTTTTAACAGCTTAAAGAGATACCAGGAATCTTTACCAATCAAATCAATCAGTGAAGTGTTGGCATCAATTGTGCCTGGAAAGCTTTCCTTTACCTTTTCTTTTCAGAGGTTCCTGAATTGAACCATCAGCTGCTGGCATTTTTAACAAAGCAGTAAGTGGAAGGGGGAGTCCCTGAGCAAAAAAAAATTTTTTGGCTGAATTTTTCCTGAAGTGGAACACACTTCTCAATGTTACAAAACCAGTTTCAAAAAAAGGGGGAGACGATGCACCCTAGTGCACGGTGGTCGGTGACACCCAGTCATTTAGGTACTATTCCCAGTAAAGTCTGTTAGGTGCTTGATGTTATTACAGATTATATCACCTTGGCAGGTAGGGCAATGCTATTCACACAAAATGTTAGATTGAACAGAAAAATACACAGTTTTGTTAATGTGTGTGTCTGGTATTTAATTGTTGTTAGTCCAGGTTTGCATCAGCAAAAGCTTTATCAATAAATTATTTAAGTTTTCGAACATGACTGCGTTCACTTCTAGTTAAGCCATATAATAACTACACTAAACATTAGTAAAAAACATATTGTATGTTCAAGCAGGTGGTAAGCTTGAGTGTAGAGTAACTTAGTTTTCCGTCAAAAACCCCGTCAAGGTTTAAAGACGATAAAACATAGCCTACCTTAAAGCCAATGGAAAATTTGATAATATCCATACCAGCTAGCCATTAGCCACAAACCAGAATCGAGAAACAGTACCGATTAAGCAAAGTTACACCATTATGTTTGCCACTTGTAGCCAGGGTGCAATTGGTGCATATGTCCTGTAGAGATGTGTTTGTATCAACAGTAGTAGAGGGTTCTAGGCTATAGGCTACTTGCATAGTCAGGTAGCCTACTGCACACTGATATGTTTTAAAGCGATATTCACTTTGTAACACAGCAGGGAAAACTGTCGCATTATCAAATATTTCTGATAAATTTAGCTCACCAAATAGCACCTAAATGACCTGGTGCCATAGTGCGAGATACCTTTATCCTGACGCCATGTAGTGTGCGCACCTATTTGGCAGGCACCTAGCTCAGTCTGTGCCTAAAAGACAGTCACCCAAAAAAAGTTCTATCAAATACTTTAGCAACAAAAACCAAAGTACCAATACCAATTGAACACCTGCAATTAACAATAATGGTATTAAGCTATTATGTTTCATCTATAAAAAACTTCTGAAGTAAATTATTAGGTGCCCCTAGCATAAGATAAAACACTTATATTATCACCTACCCAGAAGAAAACATTGGAAAAAAAAAGAAAATACTTCGTGCACAAGTCAACTTCTTTTGTCATGTTTGTAGCAGTTATTTCAACACTTAGAAAAGGACACGTAACGTTGTCACAAAATGATTTTCTAGTAAAACAAAACTAATTAAGATGTTCCAAACTCATCAGAATATCTGTTAAAAGTCTCTTACAATTAAATAAAACTTAGTAATACTCTGAAAAAATAAACATTTGTCATGAATAAAAAGTATGTTCTTGTGATATGCAAATGTGTTACGCTAGTTCAGGGGTCACCAACTGGCGGCCCGCATGCGGCCCGCCACGCTGTATCGCTGCGGCCCGCAGAAGGTATCAGCGTACAAGTATAACCAAAAATACTTTTCTTGAGAAGTTAAAGAGCACGAAGGCAAAAACTACTTTCCGAGAAGCATATTTTCGCTTTGCATACGATTCCACTAACCGACCAATCAGATTATAGTTCTAGGTGGGGGTTGCTTAAAGTTATTCCAATGCGATGTCCAGCCACACTGTCTCAGCGGCTGATTAAAACGTCTGTTTTCGAATTTCGAAATTGTCTGTGAGCATACAGTAGGGTTGCTTATTTTAAGTTTGCAAATGTCATGTAAACACTAGTGTGCGTTTCACCGTTATTGTGTTTCACGAGCAGTGTTCTCTTTATGCAAGTTTTGTTGGCAAAATAGGTCAGGTCTGCTACTATTCGGTGAGTTCCTAACCTCTAACCCTAAAACAGCAATGATAATTAGGCTACGGTACACAATAATTAAAAAAAAAATTTGAAAAATCCCCCATTAAGGGATCAGACTCACTGAAACGGCCATTCCGAAATAGGTCGGTGTGCCAACTCAATTTATAATAAATTGGCAAAATATTATATATTAATTTAAAGACTTTTTCTGATAGTATTATGAAAATATTTAGCTTAGTAATAGTAGCCTACTGCAAAATGTTTTTTTTGTTTTTTTAAGAAATGTGGAACGCTTCATGATTTTGCGTGTCATCCTTGCGCAGGGGCCATGCTAATTTTCTCTGTATCGCTCCAATTTTAGTATATGTACTGCCGAAGCAAGTACTGCAAAATGTTGTTAATCAACAAATTCTTGCTACCCTGATAAGCACCACAAGGGACAGTTGTCTACAATAAAAGAAAGACGGTTTTATAGACTCTCACAAAAAGGATGAAAAACCAACTCATTGCTTTTTTAGAGGGAAGACTGTTCATGAATAACGATAGAATTACGATTTTTCGGTGATTTCCACAAGCGTTTATTTTATGGTGCCTGGTTTCTTTTTCCCTGTTATTGGAGCCTATTTTTTGCTGATATGTTTGCAGGTCACTATTGTTGCCTGTATTGTGATGTGTCAAACATTTCCTTGCTTACTGAAATTGTTAATTGCAAGATATCTTTGTGAAGCGAAGTGACAACACCACTCGTTGTTGCCTGTATTGTGATGTGTCAAACATTTCCTTGCTTACTGAAATTGTTAATTGCAAGATATCTTTGTGAAGCGAAGTGACAACACCACTCTCGCTTGGCGATGAATATTCTGATGAAACCGCTCGCCTCGCTTTAAGTGCGCAAAACAAGTGGCCTCGTTTATTAAGTTTTGTTTAAAAAGTCAAAAGTGTTGTAAAAGGAGCTTGGCCTGGCAGTAGCGTTGTAGAGTAGGCGTAGGCATAAGAGTCAACCTACCTAAAATTTTATTAGTGCGGCCCGCCACAACTCTCCTTAGTGCCAAAGTGGCCCACATGCAAAAAAGGTTGGTGACCCCTGCGCTAGTTTATAAGTTTTACTACAACCAAAACATGTATCAACCAATACTGACTTATTAGTAATAAATCTTTAAGCTACCGTACTCATTGGCTACATGTTTTGATAAAAACTAAATAAAAAGAACATACTTAGAAGTTATAAAACTTTATTAAATTTAAACAAATGTTTGCTTATTGAAACAAAATTTTGATAATACAGAATATTCCAGGCTGAGATGTGGATCCTAGTGAAACTTTTACAGTAAAGGTAAAAAGTAACTTTTATATTGGCCTACCAAAAGGTGCACGGTCGTTTGGTCGACAGACATTTGGTCGACAGGACGTTTGGTCGACAGGACGTTTGGTCGACAGGACGTTAGGTTGACAGAACGATTTATTTTAGGGTTAGGGTTAGGGTTAGAGTCAGGGTTAGATTAGGGTTATGGTTAGTTAACTAACCCTAACCCTAAAATAAATCGTTCTGTCGACCTAACGTCCTGTCGACCAAACGTCCTGTCGACCAAATGTCTGTCGACCAAACGTCCTGTCGACCAAATGACCGGGTACCCACCAAAATAGGAAGTGGCTGTATTTACGGCGCCGTAAATACAGCCGTTCCATGCCTTTTTTTTAATCTTTATGTCGCTTTTACAGGGCATGCGCGCTGTTGCTGGAAAAAAAGTGCGTATATAACTTCTAAATTCAACTCATATCTAACCCGAAGTGACTCAATCGTTAGGCTACGCATTTTTGTGGCCGTTCAGTTTAGTTTGTTTTTAGTTCTAACCATCACAACAACAAAAAACAGTATATGACAAACATAACAGAGGTATAGAAAATGGTAGAAGCGACAAAACACGGACGTTATAGCGTGTATGATAGCAAAGCAGGACAACCAGTTTAAAATATGGCACGGTCGTAACACCTAAAATTTTTATAAATTTAGAATTTTTTTTTTACTCATTTTAATTGTTAAAAAAAAACTCACTAGCCTTTTTTTCTCTTTGTTTTAAATTTAAAAATAGTTGTTAAGGTGTTACGACGACGCCACGGTTACGACCGTGCCATATTTCAAACTGATTGTCCTGCTTTGGTATCATGCACGGTATAACCTCCGCGTTTTGTCGCTTCTACCTTTTTCTAGACCTCTGCTATGTTTGTCAATTGTCATATACTGTTTTTTGTTGTGATGGTCAGAACTAAATACGGCCATAAAAATGCGTAGCCAAACGATTGAGTCACATCGGGTTAGAATTTAGTTTAAAAAAAAGATTACCACTGGTGGTATCAAACTCATACCTTTTGAGTGCGAACCAGACAAAGATCGCACGCGCCACAGATTCACTTGGCAAGAACAGTTGAATTTAGAAGTTATATATGCACGTTTTTCATGTGTTTCGCTTAGAAAGAGAAGGTAAAAAAAGAAAAAATTACGCAGCAACAGAGCGCCTGCGCAGTAAAAGCGACGTAAAGATTAAAAAAAAGCATGGAACGGCTGTATTTACGGCGCCGTAAGTGTAGCCACTTTCACCAAAATAATCTGCACACAATATTTATTTGTGCATAATAATTGAAAATGAAAAATATGGACCGACATGTTTAATTTATAAAAGCAGCAACACAATACAGCTTATGTATACTTCAAAAGATTATTATTTAATGTAAACTTAATTGAGGTGTGTGCCAACTTTGTGTATGGTTGTGGTCAAGCTCATGACCTTGAATAAATCTAATTTTATGTTTCATCGTGGTATTGTAGCCTAGTCATGCAAGAATACACAATTACATATATTGGCTGTAACATTGGTCTTATCTTAAAAACAATACTACATCAGGTGGATAGAAAGCACAGCCAAATTTAAAATCTACCCAAACGTTTACTCTTAAATAAACCCCTTTATAAAATAGTAAGCAACTTCTTTAAGAGTGCCTGGTTATCGCTTCACTGCTGGTGCAAGAGTGGTGTACAGGCTGTTCTGATGTCTTCTTGTACAATGTTGAGTTCTTAGCCAACTGAGCTATTGCAGCAAACAAATTTTACACATGTTATAATATTTATTATACTTGAAGGCCTACATCAAGATAAGAAACTAATGAAGAACATAACTCAAAATTTCAGTCAAATTATTAGGTAAGAAGAATTTGAAGATCTCTGTCTAAGTGGTCACCTTCTCGGGAGACGTGCCTGTGGCAGACGAAAAATGATATTTAAAGCTAATTTTTAACAAAATACATTAATTAGCCAAACAAGAAGATTGCAGGATATAGGAAAGAATGGAAAAATTTACAAACTGAGCATCTATTAGTAGTTTATTAAAGGCCACACTGGCTATAATACAAACATGCATAGGCCTACAAGCCCTACTCTACATGATACTTTGACTACAGAACATAACCTTATAATATTTGCCTTTTTGTCTATTGTATCCTTTTCTGGAGCTTTGTTATGTTTTGCAATGCAGATCAGTGGTTCCTGACCGGTGTGCTGCAGCACACTGAGATGCTGTTTACAGTAGCCTACTCTAGGGTGCCATAAGCTATTTCTAACATTCATTTTTATCTGTCTTCAAATGGTTAGCGACAACCTGTTGCATTCCAGGTGAAGGATCGTTAATTTGCCATGGGGTACCACAAAATATTTTTAACTTCTGAAGGGTGCCCTAGGCCTAAAAATGTTTGGAACTACCAATATAGATTTCAGCTGTTATAGGCAACAACAAATTAATATTGAACCAAATATTTTATTTCAAAGTTGCCAGATCAGGCTAAACAAATTTTCCAATAGCGGCTTAGATAATTTCTAAATAGCAAGTTCATGTCACCAGCGCTTGTAAATAATTTTCAAATGAGCATTAAAAAAAGTTTAATAATTTTTGATGGAACTTTTAAGCAATTTCTATTTTATTTCTAAAAATAATAAAAACACTGTACGTTCTCTCAACAGCCGGTATTTCCAGGTTTCTAGTCCGAGACTTTTCTCAACCCCTTTCTTTTTCAAGCCCTTTTTAATTTTCCTACTGTATTTATAATTTTGTTCCCAAATGACCTTGAAATTTACCCAATTTGGAATAGAATTGTTTATCTGGCAACACCATTTCACTTGTCACAGACGACTTTTCTATTGACGTCAGATTTTAGAATAAGCTGGTACCAGCGTTGCCACATGTTTTTTAAGTTTATAAAAAAAATCTTTGGACGCCTAAAATATTGCTTTCCGATGAGCTTACACAAGAGATGCGCAGAAAGAAGAATGTGATAAAAACGTGTTTATTATATCAATAGGACATACATATTCAGTATTCCACAGTATTCAACTTCCACAACTTCAACTTTAATCGATCATGTATACAGCAACGACCAATCAAATAAAATTCAATGCCATGTTCTTATTCACGATGTTTCTGACCACTTTCCTATTGTAGTTGTGATAAACTCTGTAAAACCAAAACAAGAAAAATATACACAAAAAGTAAGGAACATGAAAAACTTTGTTGCTGATGAATTCGTTTGTGATCTGGAAAATAGCTTGACCAACCAATACACAGAAAGGAATGATTCAGTTCATAGCAAGTTTAATCATTTCATCGACACTTTTAATGACAGTTTAAACAAGCATGCACCTTTACGATTGTTGTCTCGAAGAGAAAGAAAACTCAAGACCAAACCATGGCTAACAAAAGGAATTTTGAACTCCATCAAAACTAAAAACAGACTATATCACTTAAAAATAAAAGACCCAACAAACACTTCTGCACAAGCAACATACAAAAAGTACAGAAATGTACTTACTCATACCAAAGAGCAAGCAAAAAAAATGCATTACAGTTTTCTTATTACGCAAAGCAAGCACAACACTGGAAAACATAAGCACACAGCTCACATACCAGAAGAAATAATTAGCACT
The DNA here is from genome assembly GCF_918807975.1 of Aplidium turbinatum. NCBI lineage: Eukaryota > Metazoa > Chordata > Ascidiacea > Aplousobranchia > Polyclinidae > Aplidium > Aplidium turbinatum. Next base: position 13,933,143 of record NC_137480.1, on the reverse strand, counting down.
GACAATGAAAAAATATCTGACCCTGCACAAATAAGTAACTGTTTTAATGATTATTTCACAGAAATTGGTCCTTCTATGGCATCTAAAATCCCTCTACCGTCTCCTGGCTCATTATTGAAATTGCAAAGTGTCCCATTCTCCTTTTTCCTAAAACCTGTCAATCAAGAAGAAGTATTAAAACATCTTAATAATCTTTCTGTCTCTAAAAGTACGGGACATGATGGAATACCTATAAGATTTGTCAAACTATCCTCACCAATAATCGCCCCTTTCCTCACCAACTTATTCAATGAGTGTATCGATAAAGGTGTATATCCTGATGTACTAAAGGTCGCTCAAGTTACCCCAATCTTCAAAAGTGGCTCCAGGAAAAATTGTTCCAACTATAGGCCCATATCACTATTGTCCCCCTTCACCAAAATATTCGAAAAATGCCTGTATGAACAAATGTACAATTATCTAACAAAAAAAGACCTGATCACACCACATCAGTATGGATTTAGACCACAATATTCCACTTCGTTAGCTGTGTCAAACGTTTGTGATAACATCTTAACTAACCTAGATAATAAAGATACAACTTGCTCTGTATTTCTTGATTTAGCTAAAGCCTTCGACACAGTTGATCACACTATTCTCATACAGAAACTGCAAACATACGGTTTTCGGGGCCTTCCATTACAATTGTTAAAAAGCTATATCAGCAATCGTCTACAGCACACGGTCGTCAATGGAATCTCTTCAAACTCAAGACAGGTTAGCCTACTTGCGGTGTGCCCCAAGGATCGACATTGGGACCCCTTCTTTTCTTACTCTATATAAATGACTTACCAAATTCAACAAACATGAATGTTAAACTATTTGCTGACGACACCAATCTTACGATGAGCGACAAATGTGAAATAAATTTGCAGAACAATGTGAATGCCGAAATGCAAAAAGTTTACAACTGGTTGAAGCTTAATAGATTATCATTAAATTTCTCAAAAACTGAATACATGCTAATAACAAATAAAAAACACATAAAAAATTTTAACATTAACATTGGTAACACAAGCATTCAACAAAAAGATCAAATAAAATACCTTGGCGTTTACATAGATAACAAATTAACATGGAAATATCACATAGATAAAATTTGCGGAAAAGTAGCAAAAGGTTCATGGGCGTTGCTTAAACTCAGAAATTATGTCAACACAGACACTTTAAAAGATGTGTATCACGCTTTGATTTACTGTCATTTGCAATACTGTATTTCAAGCTGGGGAAAGGCCTGTGACAGTGCACTGGATCCATTAATAAAATTACAAAAAAAGGTTATAAGAATAATTACGAAACAAAATTACTATGCTCACACTAATTTTTTATTTTTCAAAATGAACATCTTGAAACTAAAAGACATACATAACATTGAAATAAAAAAACATATGTACAAAGTTCATATGAATGAGTATCCGTCTACGTATTGTGATTTATTTACAAATGCTTCCTCTATTCATCAGCATAACACAAGATATCAAACAGGCAACAATTATTTTATAAACAGATCAAACACAGAATTTGGCAAGAAATCCATGCAGGTATTGGGACCAATGCTCTGGTCAGAGGTTCCAAGTAGGCTAAAAAACTTATCATTTCATTGTTTCAAAAAAGAGATCAAAACGTTAATTTTACAAAGCTACAGTGCATCGTAAGTGATATGTTATGGAAACCAACTTGTCAGTTGCTTCGGAAACTTTATTATTCTCTGCTTGCTTCATGGAATTTTGTGTTTTGGCCTACGTTATCATCAATATGTTTTTTTTTTTGTGCGTATGCTGTTGTTGAAGCGCGGGAACGTTTCAATTATTATTTTTCTCTTGTAAGCTTATTTTAAATGGCAAAATCGTAATTTCCGTAGGGTGGCAATTGACTAGTAGACCGTATGGTCGTCTCGTTGTCTCCCTGTCGGTATGGGAACTTGTGTAACTTTTGTACTGTGTATATTGCATATTTCAAACATGTACCTATGTTCCTGTTACTGACAAATAAAACATTGATTGATTGATTGATTGATTGAGTATGAAACAAAAATTACATCACAGGATTTATATTTTACAACAAACGAAATTGAATCGTCGAGAAGTGCTATGTCATTGTCGTCGTTTAAAGCCGAGTTGATATGAACACCAAGGTATTTAACATTATCTTTAAAAGCAATAAGTTGATTTGAAATCATGAGTTTAGGTGGAAATGATAACTTAAAATTGCAAGGAGAGAAAAGCATTCCAGCAGACTTTGTAGCATTAAACACCATTTTATGCTTGACAGCAAAATTTTTATACACATTTAGGCCTATAGCCTATATCAGGTTTTCTTTCTTCATCTTATTTTTATGACTGCTCGCCCGCATAAATATGGGAACTGGCAAATTAAATCTACAACACATTCCTTTGGGCTGTTGTTTAACACTGCATAAGCCTATGTGCAACTTGTTCGTGCTTCTGTTCGTTTTTGTTATATTTTTTTTGGGGGGTGGGGGGTTGTGATCGTGTTAGCTACATACATAAACCTACTACCGGTAGCCTACATAAATAAGCTGAACTACTATTCAGGCATGTCTGAAACCTTTCAAGGTTTTACCACCTTTTCCCGTTCATTGACGTGCTGGTATTTCGACTATAGTGTAGAGCTGTTCGAAACGAACTTTTTCAAATCGAAACGAAATCCTTCTTAAAAGTTTTTTCATCGAAACGAAATCAAGACAAATAATTTAATTTAAGGTCGAAATGAAACAAAATATTTCGTAATTTCGAAACGAAATATTTTATAGTTGGCAGGCCATTACTTTAAAAGACAACATGAAATTTTTAACATTCCTTTTTTGCAAACAGAAGTGTAGCACCAAGAAAAGATGTCGGCAGTCCACCAGGGGCGCCGGAAGCGGGAGGCAGATGCCCCCTCTGCTCTCAATTTTTCTATGGATGGAGAGGCAGGGGGGCAATGGTGTCCTTTTAAGGTCATGTAAGCTACTGCACATTTTGCGATACGATATAACAATTTTAGCTATTCGCATTTAGCCCAGGGTTGGAAGTAACGACTAGTTGTCACTATTCGATAGCGTTATTCGTTGCTTTCTGAATATCGAATACTTACACCCATTCCTTTTAAAAATAAATATCGAATGCGCGTTATTCATTGCTTTTTTATGCAAGCAACGAAGTCATTATTCGTTTTTCACTAATCGATATTTAGGAGAACTGCCGAATCATTTTTTGTTGTTCACTTACTTCGTCGTCAAAACGAATTTACGAGATTTAGTTTTCGGATTACTATCCCACCTACAGTCCCCTTCCGGTTTTCGAACTTTAAAGGATTAAGGAAAAGTTTGCGGCAACACAGTTCAGAAAAACCATGCAAGTGAGCGTCGTTAACGATGTTGCCAACCTTGCGGTTTTCCCGCGAGTTTGAGCTTGTTTTTTTTCGAGTTTGCGTATTTTTTTTGAGTTTGCGGGTTGCTTGTTTTTTGGTCAGTGAAACATTTTTTTTGACTTGTTTTTGACACTAACATTGCGAGGTTTTTATAATAGTCAACATTGTAACAACATTGTCAACATTGAACATATTTTGAAAATCCCGAGAAATTTGGAGTGTGTATATTTATGTATGTTTAGAGTAGACCAAAGGCATACATTTTTGTCCATTCATTTATTTTCACTGTACGGTCAAGATAATGCGTTAGCATCGATCGCATAACTTTTATTTGAATAAGATTCCAAAATTTTGTCGAGTTACATAGGCTAACTGTTAGCAAAACTTTTTTGTTTACCTCGTGTTAAAATTTGTCTGTCTTCGCCGATTTCATTAGATTAGGGGAAGACGGGGCAAAGCGGGACACTTTTCGTAAAAACGTAATTTCAGCAACAGTGATGGTTGGATTTAGTTAATTTCTTTTTTAATTGAAAGCCTTAGTTGGTCAGCATATTTGGTTCGAAGATCAAGCGGAATCTTTTTACGGTTATAGTACTTACGGTACTTTCGGTTATAGTACGGTTATAGTACAAATGAAAAAAATATTTTTTTTAAATGTGCCGCTTTGCCCCAGCCGTGAGGCAAAGCGGAACACTTCATTTTTGCATGATTTGGTACTGTTTAGCCGCTTCTCTCAAAGACAACTTCTTGCTTTTCACATCTTCTATCGCATTCTTAATAATAATCATTCGCTATCTCCGCTTGCAGCAGATTGCGCATCAACAATGGTTACTTGACAGTGATCCATGTGATTTTATGAGCCATACTGCTTCCATGCTGGCTCAAGGCAGATTGGAAGAGGGTGATACGTCACCAGATTATTACCCGATTTATCCTCACTGCGTTATGCAAGAAAGAACACAATCGGTGCCCTTTTTAAAGTTTTTGGTATGACCCGACCTGGAATCGAACCCAGGGTATGACCCGACCTGGAATCGAACCCTGGAATCGAACCCAGGGCATTCTTAATATTGATAGCCTATCTTTCCATTTACCTATTTCAGTTTTTCTCTTATAGCGACGAATCATTGTCAGAATTAAATTGTGTAGGCCTACCGGTACAATATAAATGAATGCTGATAAATATTTTACAATCTTGAAGGCTAAAAAAGTTATAAACAAAATTCAATCAACAGAAGAACCACACATACAATCTAGACTTCTAGAGTCTCATATTACCCTAATGCACTGTCCCTCTTTGCCCTTATACAGCTGTCCCACTTTGCCCCAAAGTATAGCCTTTAGAAAATAACATCTCTGCTGAAACCTGTAAAGTTTTAGGTAAAAGTTGCTTTTGTAACCAACAAATACTGTCTCAATGTCTAATATAACTTAAAAACAAAGCTACCAACAACTTCGCTTATGCTAACGAATGTGATAGCTACTTTTCCATCTCTTTCTTATAACAAACCATGCCAAAACACATTTTACTTCCTCACGACACGCGTTGTGCTCTGCCAATCGCCATTTTTTCACAGCAAATACATTTTATAATTGCCAAACTAGTGCTTCCGGTTAGAGGGTGCCAAAGAATACAAAACGTGAGAAATCGCGATGTCCCGCTTTGCCCCACGTTCCGCTTTGCCCCGTCTTCCCCTACATCATTGCGTTTTTTGTACTCTGGTTATTCTTCAAATTACTGATTAATCTATTTGTAGTGTCTGGAATGAATAATAATTTCCACAATGTTCATATATATTTGCTATTCAAATCTTGTGTTCGCTAATTTCGGGCGAAGAAGATTTATAATTTGCTGTAAACTTGTTAAAACTTTTGATAGCTTTCGATTTTCGCGTCTCATGATTAGTGCACTGCAAGCCACTGCATAATACTGTTGATCTTATCGTCTGATAGGTCATTTTACTCATGAGTCATGAGAATTTCGCTTTTATTTAATGCCGTTGTAACCTTTTTGTGAAATATGGAAATGAGTAAGAATTAAACAATAAGTTATATTTTTGTTCTTTCTAAAGTTAAACTGGTAGTTTTGTTTCATCTGTGCTGTTAGTAATTATTTATTATTTTTATTTTAATTATTTTTAGTAATTGCCATTCGTTGCTTTTTAAGTATCGAAAGCGGAAAGTCATTGCTTTTTTGGGCACTATCGAATAGTGAAATAGTCATTGCTTTTTGACTAACGACTTCCAACCCTGATTTAGCCTAATTATAATCTTTCATTTCTGCCTCAAAATAATATTCACGACAAGAGCATGCGGCTGTGTCTGTGGCAGAACACTTAAAGGCATGCCTGACGGTGGCCACGAAGATTGGCTTCCTTCTTCCCGTCCACTTAATCTAAATCTTCAACCACCGGGTGTATGCCCGGATACGACAAACAATACCACCTTTGCATGGATTTTGGAAAACTTTAGTCATGTTTTCATGATGAAAGTGGATATGCAGTGATTTGAGTTTTTGCTGTTATCACACTTCAGCAATTTGGTTTCTCAATTTATCACTTAAGAAAGTAACCAGAAAAGAAAGTACTCAAAGTAGCCTACATTTAGCCTAGAGTTCAAAATAAAAAAAATTATTGACTTCTGTCCATTACTGTAGGTTCGCACGTTGGCAAGGCCTGTGTATGTAGGCCTAAGTCTTTCAGGACGTAGTCACGGGGAGGGAAGCTTGAAAATGAGATTTTATCTTGTCCCCAAGAAATATGTTTTAATATTATTGCAGCGTTTCAATACCATTATAATTCATTTTGAATAACGTTTTCCCTCCCACCAGTTGCTTTTGCATTCTTTTCATTTTTTTTCTAGCTATGTCACTGAAGTCTTTATTTTATATGGTCTGTGTATGTGTGTTATATTTTGTTCGATTAAAATGTCTTTTCGATGTACGGTAACGAATACCTTGGGGAGAGTGCTTTTACAAGCTACCTGTTATTCCCTCTTATAAGTTTTGTTTGTTATGTTTCATTATTTGTTTTTAATGTTACTGATAACTATTCTTTATTTTTCTTACTTAGTTGCTTGTTATTGTATAGGGGCGGCAGCCATGGGCGCCGATCCCTATAGGACAGCGGGGACATGTCCCCACCATCTTTTTACATGTCCCCACCATCTTTTTTCATTATTTCTATAACATAAAAGGGAAAATATTAACCGAATGTCACAATTTTATTAGTCAGACGTTTAAAATCTATTGAAAGGGGGGGACAACATTTTTGTTTTATGGGAGGAAACCCCGTAGCTGTCAAGCTGAAATAAAAAATCTCAACCTCTTGCTAAATATGTGCATTGTGGGGTACCGGTACTTATTTACTAATCTAATTGTATCAAAAGCTGTTGTAGCTTCGCCGTTTATTCGAGATGCTCCAAGTTCCACACAAGAACTTGGAGAGCTAGGCCTATAGGCTATAGGCTAAAAGGTTTCTGGGAAATTCAAGCATATGTACCTGAATCTTTATTCTAAAGAGTCTTTGCCTCAGGCTGCATCAAAACTGAAACTAATTTGTCCAACCAGAATGCTCACACGTGCAGCTGCTGTAAAAGCAGTGCTTGATGATTCTAACGTCAGTATAATAATAAGTCAGTATTGGAAGCCATAGAAGCAGCCGTGAGTCAATTTGATTCAAATGTAGCAACAACTGCAATTTGGTTTTTGAAACCTTTTTCTCGTGGGTCAAGTGTGCTTAGGTTATTAGCGGCATTGTCTGTCATTCAGTGTATGGAACGTTTTAACAAAGCCTTGCAAGGTTGCACGGTGACTGTGGCTGGCATGCTTGAATGTGCTAAACTTTGTAGTACTGTTCCGCCATCTACGCAAATAACGCAATGAAGAAGAATTTCATCGTGTCTTTGTAAATGCTGAGAGGCTAATGGAAGATTGCAACCCTGAATCATTGAAACTATCACGTCCCAAAAAGATCCCAAATCGTCTTCAGCATGGACATGACTAGCCTCCTCAACTTTCAAACACCAGAGACGAAATATCGGTCAGAGTATTTTGCAGTCATTGACAGCGCCTAGCAAAATCTTACTGACTATTTCAAGTCGACCGTTCTAGAGCACTACAAAATTCTACAAGAATCACTCTTTAGTGGAAAGATACAATCACTTGTGGTAGACAATTATTCTGAGTTCTCTGACACAGAATCCCTTGCACAAGAACTAAGTTATGCTTCTTTCGAAAGCAGTACAATGGAAAGTGGGTGGAAGATTTTTGAATGATAGGCTATTCAAGAAGATGCCATCCGCTGGTCGGCAAATGTTTCCGAAAGTGGAACTTTTTGTGCGACTTTTGCTCGTTTCACCAGCCAGCTCGTGTTCAGCTGAATGGTCATTTTCAACTTTGCGACGTGTCAAAACTTGGTTACGATCTACCATGACACAGAAACGACTAAATCATGCAATGGCACAAGGTTTTGAATTCGATCAACCTTCATGACCTCTCCAAAGACTTCGTTTTTAATTCGCCGGAGACTCGTTGCCGAGTGTTGGGACGTCTGCTGTCCAATGCTGACACTGACAATTAAAATATATCCACATCGCATCAGACTTGTAACTACTGTATTAGTTTGTTTGTCAGAACAGACCCCCGATCTTTCTAGCTCGCTTCGCTCGTCGCCCCTTCCTACCTTTCCTAGTAAATGTCCCCACCAATTTTAGAGAGCGATCAGCGCCCATGGTGGCAGCTAACTTCATTAACAATGTTGTATTGTGCTGGTATGCAAGTAACAGCACCATCTTCAACGTCTTCATTTATGTGGACAATTTACTTGTAGATCGCGTGCTGTTAAAATGAAAAAAAAAATCTGATTCTTAACCCGTTTCAAAACCATTCTGTTGACGTAAAGCTAAAACAATCTTGAAACACAAAGCAAACAAAGCCCTAAGGTTTTGTTTGCATAACTGGTTGATTCGCTTAATAATATATCACTTTTTGTAATCCCATTGAAGTAACAAATTACGCAAGGTCTGCTGTAGCATTTTATAATATGCAACCTGAATGTTTTTATTTGGGTTTTGTAGATTTTAAGCTTCTCGCAACGTCGTGGCGTGAGAATACGTCTTGAGGATTATGGCAGCTTAAAACAGACAAGCAACCTGCTTTATACCCGTGTATATTCAATACATACTATGTATTATAGGTCGGAAATATGCCTAAAATTAAACCAAATTTAAGTTCAAAGATATGTCTCGTTACTGGGGCATCATGTGGTATAGGCAGAGGTATTGCTCTTCAACTGGCTTTGAACTCTGCTCGCTGTTATATTACTGGTCGTCATCTAGACACTCTTAAAAAAGTTGCAGATGAGGTAATGTTTCTAAGTTAGATACTTGCATGTTGTGTTGTGATAGCATATATACGTGTTAACATATCTAGTTTTTTAACATATCTCGTCATCTAGACACTCTTAAAAAAGTAGTAGATGAGATACTGTTTCTAAGTGTTTTTATTTTATTTATCAAAGAAGTTGATTATAGTAGCCTACCAGGCTACAATAGTTTGTTTAGTCGGAGCTTTCTTGGAATTCAAACTTCCACTTTAAGTGGGTCTGTTTAGTTGACTTTTAAATCTGCAGTGAAGTTGCTAGTTTTGGCTATATGACAGCCAGGTTTGATTGTAGGTATTCTTATATCTTTTCTGTAATCTACAATCTAAAACAGCCAAAACCTTTACCACTCTGTCCCAGCTAAACATTAGTCACACAGAGCAATAACTATATGTAGAAGAAGTCCAGTTATGTCAACCATTTTAGAATTGTGAAAAGTTCAGTTTTTGTGAAAAGGTAATTACTATTATTTTCATATGTTCAATTAATATGCACAGGTTTACACTTTTTGTAATTTGCAGCTTTTATGCATTTTAGGCTCAAACACGAAATGCAGCTGGGATTATAATTCCAGTTCAATGTGACCACAGCAAAGATGAAGAGGTTACCAAACTCTTTGAAAGGATTTCGTCCGAAAATAATGGTCGACTAGATCTACTTGTCAACAACGCATACTCTGGAATACAGGTACACAGCAGTGTTTAGTTGAATGCACTGCAGGGACATAGCCGCGGGGAGCAATTGCCCACCCAAAACGATATCTTGTCTCTTCCAAGAAAATGTTTTAATACTATTACAACGCTTTAATATCGTTTCAATTCACGTTAAATGACGTTTGCCTTTCCAATTGTTGCTTTTGCAGCCCCTAAAATTTTCTTTCGTGCAACGCACTAACGCACTGTATGACGACTTTAATTTTAAGATGTTAAAACAGTTTTTGTGACATTGCCATTTAAATCACATTTGTGATTTTAGTATCTCATTGATAATGCCAAGCTTCCCTTTTGGGACCAGGATCCATTTGAAACATGGAATACAGTCAATGATGTTGGATTGAGGTAAATATTGAAAAAAATTCACATCATATTTGTGATTGAAGACACCAGCCGCAAACTGTTGGTGTGGCTGAATGAATAATTGTAATTTTATTTTTTTTTATTGACAGAAATCACTACATTTGTTCTACGTTTGCATCGCGCTTAATGGTACCACATGGAAGTGGTCTCATTGTTCAGATTGGTTCAATGGGAGGTCTCACATACCTCCAAAGCCCTGTTTATGGAATTGGAAAAGCTGCGGTATTTGGATCTATTTTGTATAGAGTCAAAGTATAGTTTTAATTTGTAGCTATGCAGCGAGAAAATTGTTGCAAAACACCGTGAAGGTAGGTTAGTATTTCTAATGTACAATCTCAAACGACGCTTGTTTGTGATAAATTGAGTGAGACTCAGTCTTCACCATCTTCTGGTGATAGTTTGATACTTGTTTGTAGCAAGTAATTAAGGTGAAAGTTTGATCTTGTTGAAAATTTAAAAAACTTATTTTTTTAGTTGTGTTATTTGCACTTTAAGTTTATGTTATGTTATTTGCAATCATTTCATAGATTTTTCAAGCAAAAAAGCCTTACTGTTATTAGCCTATTATAAGAACTCTAAAAGTGAACATAAAAGCAAAACGTTAAAATTATCGCAGTTGATTAGGTTGAATCAGATTAGTTTTAAGTTAAATCTGTGAACCATACGCTATATAGGTGAATGCTTTTTGAAACCAACTAGAGAGACTGCGATTGAGTCAACTGATACAGGTTCACAGATGTCTCGTTATTTTGTAAATGTTGAAAAGCACAAAACTCTGTTTCAGCGTTTAACTGTTTCTAATATTGTTTACAGAACAAATAAAAGCAGTTTTTAGTTTGTTTTTCCTTTTTTTTTTGCACTCAAAAACAAGCTTTTTTAAACTTAAGACACGATTGAGAAAAACAATTCGTATTACTAGACCTACGGTGCCTACTGCCTATAGGCCTACTTTTCTTTATGTATCCTACTGATGAAGTGCTGTGGCTGTTCGGAGGTTTAATTCACTCATATTTCAACCAAGAATTATAAACTATGGTACATAATTGGTTTACGCTGATTTTGAAACAATGTTTTACGCGTTCATTGTCATATTTCTTTGTAAAACTTAATTTTGCTTGTTTGTTTTAAATACCGGTAATTAACTCAAGGTTAATGTTTTACCTTAAAGGCATTTTTTGTGTACTGAAGTGCCGTGGCTGTTGGGAATTAATATTTTACATGTTTATTGTTTTCAAATAATTTACTTGGGGTCAAGGTTTACCTACGGCACCTATTTTTCTTTGTGTACTGAAGTGCTATGGCTGTAAGAAATTTCACTTCGTGCATATGTTTCAATGGAGATTTGAAGAGTGACATGCAATTTTTGCATCATTGCTTTTCACGTTTTTTGCCACATTGTTCCTTGCTTTTGTGCAACATAACAGTAGCCTACTGTTGTGGGTGACTACATGAACATTGTGATTTGTGGTACATGCAATTGGCAATATTTAGATTCAGCTTTTTTGGGATTCAAGCTTTTACCTTGATTTATTGCAGAAGGCTACGATGCATAAGCAGCAGCGACTTAGCCTATTTATCCAAGTTCCGGCTCGCTCGCAAATTTAACCTTTTTGACATTACTTCAACGTCGAAATACGTTACATTAATTCATAAAAGCGCTGAATTGCAATAGTTGGTAGACAAAATCTTAAAATGTAATTCGTTTAAAAACTTTTCACATTAGGCCTACTCCGATTTCGTTATCAGGTTCAGACCACAGCAATTAGATGAAATAATATTTGTCCGCTATTTTAACAGCTGAATGCATATTAGTGTATCTGCATGACGAAGACAGAATTGACAAAGCTCATAAGTTCGGGTGTTTTTCTCTTTCCTTGGTAGTATTGCAGTCTGTGTGAGTAATGAAAAATTGTTGAAATCATGACAGGTGGATCGAATTGCAAAGGACTGCGCAGTCGAACTGAAAAAATACAACATTACATCTGTTTCTCTGTGGCCATCAGCTAATCAAACAGAGAAACTCGTTGATGAAGTGGATCGGATGACTGCTGTCAAAGAGGATAATTATCAAGTATGCGTTGATAGCACTGCCAGCTTATTGACTTATATCACTAGGGTGGCTAACCTCGGTTTATTTACTTTATTGCAATCTCGCCAGACATTGAAAATCAAAAGATATCATATCCTAATAACCAGTAGGCTATAATAACCAGCTTAAGGCTCCTTGTTTATTTGTACACAGGCCCGGTTATAAAAGTTAACGAGTTCCAAAGGTCCGGCCACTTCGCTATTTCACGTCTCCCAACACAACTTTGTTTATTTTATTACTAGTCAATAAGTAATATGTACGACCTTCGAGCAAACGAAGGCTATAGCCTAAATCAATACGGTAACAGTGATCATTAATTTTGCGTCTAATGTGATAGTGGCAACATGCTACTCAATCTGTGTTAAAATATAGTAGAACATTCAGTAGCGTTATTATGGGAGCCCTGACCCTGAGAGTATTCTGGAACCGAGCTCAGAAACTTGAAGAAAACACTCTGTATTCGTTGGAGTCCAATTGTGATAAAATGCGCATGCATCCATTCTGCATCCTTTTCTTAGACAACTTCTATTTGGTGCAAGCTACCTCGTTCCTTGATAAACTTACTACGTTTACAACTCCTGAGGCAAGGTCTTGCATTTTCAGACGTGTGCCTTGTTTGGAGATTTGGGTTTCTCCTTGTACCGAGCCCACATTATCTACGGCACTGAGAATAGTAGTCGATTCAACTCAGAAAATACCAGAAAAATTATACAGTAGGCATCGAGCCAATTTATCTCTTGTGACATATGCCATCAGGTGTCTTATTGAGTCACAGCCGCGTGCTCTCGACGGGTGTTGAACTCATAACCATCAGATTGTCAGTCAGATGCTTGTCATTTGCTGACTCACTGCATAGGCTACGTTGCACTGTTGTCTGACCTGCAGGATATTTGAATCCAGTCAATCAAAACTTAAAACACTGTAGCCTACCAGTTGCAATGAATCTAACGTGTTAGCGTCATTACTACCTGAAAGACAAGAGCAAGAAGTAACATAAATACCTAGTCCCGTGCTTGTCGAACAAGACAAGCCGGCATGCTGACAAGATCTAAATGCTCCGGTGGTCCATTTAACGCCCGGGTGTGGATTACTGTTCGGATGCGAGAGCTTTCTGTCAGATTAGTAACCCTGTAGAAACTTATTGTTTGGCTTGCCTATCGATTGTACAATGTAGGCTACAAGAAAATGTTGATATAGCGTAGGCCTACGTTTGGTTTGGTTTTGAATCTTTATCATCACACTGACAAAGATTTGACAGGTTATTCCTGGTACTTTCGCATAAGCTAGTCTACTTGTAGAGGCTTTTGACGCAGGGCCGCATACCGAGATTGTCAGAGTGAAGTTTCCGATTTTTAAAGCGTTGTTGCTAGGGAATTATACCATCCATTAGGTGCCGCTGAATGAAGAGCAGACCTTAGAATGCGTTGCTCAAGCCAGCGATATCTGAAGAAGGTATACGAAGGCTCACAGCTATTGCCTTATTTTCACGACACTAGAAAAGCAGTAATTGGTACCGTGTTAAACATGCGGTTTTTTTTAAAATTGTACTGTAGAAAGTTTTGTAGTGCAGCTGATACAGTCAACTACAAAAGACAGTTAACAAATGTTACATAGAGCATATTTAAAGAATACTTCATTGGAGAGACAGTTGAAAGGTTACCAGAAAGCTGTTTTTCTTAACAAAATCTTTGCAGTAGGCTAGGTGTAAAGCAAGTATACGGGTAGTTGAATTAATAAATAACTATGAGCATGCAGTGAATATCCAGACTTGATACTATTAGAGTAGGCTAAAGCAGGTTATCACAACAAGCTTTACTAAATTACTGTCAAAGCCAATTGACAGAAGTTGAAGCCAATCGATTTCGAGTAATGGGTAGTACCAAATTTAAGTCATAAGTAGAGTAGACAACCGGAAACAGACATTGCCGTCGGCTGCAGCGTGGGTCAGGTGTACGTCGGAAGGCGTACACCGATGCATAGCGCTCAAGTCCGCTTTCCCGCAATGCAGGATAAATATATGAAAAACAAAACAATTGTCGTTTTACGACTGAGATTATTTACGATAAACAGAAGCCCTTCTGTTGTTAGACGTAATAAAAGCCTTCGTATCCCATTCTTCAAATATTCGTGGCTCAAGCGCACACCCCAAGAATCGAACCAGAGCCTCTTAATTAATCTTGAAGCATCTTTGTAATTATTGCAACCGGTAGGCTATATAGTTTTAAGTTTTGAGTCGACTGGGTTCAAATTTCCTGCAGGTCAGACAACGGTCCAACGTAGCCTACGTGGTGAGTCAGCAGAAGACAAGCGTCTGACTGACAATCTGATGGTATGGGTTCAATCAACATCCTTCGAAAACATATGCAAATGGAATAAAAATACTTTCAATCTTGGTGCATATTCACGGGCTTGAGATGCTTGAGCAAACCCATCCAATAAACCAGCCCTTGTTGATTTCTTATACCATAACATTCTACGAAACTTACTCATTGCAGGTGTTTGACCACATTGTGAAGAACGGAGAAACCTCTGAATTTCCAGGGATCTGTGTATCTTACTTACTAGCAGGTGCATTGCATTGTGTAGGCCCTAACAGAGATGATGTGACGTTTGTTTAAAAAGCCCAAAAACATGGTGTTCACTCAACTCAAGGCATCCTCTAGAAATGGAGATAAAAGCCTGGGGAAATACGACAAACATGTGGGCCAAAGCCATTTCAAAAACCAGTCTGTGGAGCAGTAGGCTTGTGTAAAAAGTAATATTTAAAGTGTGTTACGGTAGGCTACTTTACACCCGGCAGCCTGTAATTAGCCTATTTCTTGGAGCCAAGATAGCGTTCTTGTATTGAAGTTGTGCAGCAAATCTTGTTCTTTTTAGATCCCAAAGTGATGAAGTATACTGGAAAAGTTTTGCTGAGCACGGAACTTGCTAGCAAATATAACTTCAAAGATGTTAATGGTAAAACTAAAAAAATATGTTTGCTTTTGATCTGACTTTTTTGTATGTTTTCAAATTTGCTACACCTTTGGGCAAAGGCAGGTTAGTTGATACAAATTTTACATAAAATGCGTTTTTTCACGAAACGCTAGGTGTAGCGACGCAACGTTAGGTGCATATGAAAGCTCATTTATAAGGTTACTTTATCGCCAAGTTTGGCTCCTTGCATTTAAATAGCAATCAGTTTATGCACCTTGGAATACAACATTCTATAATGTATCAACTAACCTTTTGAAAAGGTTAGTTGATACAATCTTAAGGTTAGTTGGTACACACTTTGCAGTTCAGCAGGTTAGTTGATGCATGGCTGTATTCAAGCAGAAAAATCAGAAAATAAATGTTCATGAGCAAAGCAGTGAGCAGTGTTTTTTTTAAGGTGTTAAATTTCTCCAGCGGTTTCCCAAAATTTGGACTTGCAACTACAGTAGAAAAGTAATGGTTGTTTCTCGCTATGTCTTAAGCAAATATGGCTATTTTTTGGTATTTAAATGAAACACTTGCGGTCTCTTAAAACTACTTAGCGGTCACCCAAACCAAACCTTAAAAAAAACCCTGGCAGTGAGTATTATCGTCCACAAGAAAACACATCACACAAACGAATGCCCTTTTTGTAAACAATTATATTGTCAGATTAGTAGGCCAAATCCCACTAATTCAAATAGTTGCTCCTTCTGGAAGACCCTCCTAAAGCATTGGGGTATGGCATTTTATAAAACTGTGGCATACCAGTTATGTCTGATACACAAACCATTTATTGAATTAATTTATACAAGATGTTGAATTATTATCTGTAAAACATAATGCAACCTTTTTGGGCACATGCTAATACTTTTAAGTTTACTATTTTTCCCACAGCAATTAAATTTTGGGGCACTAGCAGACTTGTCAAAATCTTGAGGGAACACTGCCACTAACTATCACATCATTGACTTTTCCCAATACAATCTAGGCCTATCTTAAGGTTAGAGGGGATTGATATAGATATTGCATAAAAATTGCCATAAAACCTTGATAATTTTGGTCATGCAGGTTAGTTGATACAGTGTCTCAACTAACCCATGGCATAGATTAATGTATCAACTAACGTTTTCTTAAAATTTTGAAAAACATGGACGACTGGACGTCATTGTGCCAACACAAGAGTTGGAAAACTTTTTCACTTGCACATTGTTACCTTGCCTCAAAATACTAAATCTTACCTATAAGTAAATATTCTACCTTAACTCAACTTTCTCTAATTCATTGTAATGAAATTCTGATAAAAATTACAAAAAACTCTAAATTTCTAACTTTTGCTGCCAAATCTTTATCTGATATAATTATCATAACACTTGACCAGCTGGTGGCAGTATTTCCCAAAAATATTGTTTATTTGTTTTTGTTTTGGGGGGTGTATCAACTAACCTGTTGTATCAACTAACCTGTCCTTGCCCTATCGACATAACTTTTTGTTATTTTTTGGATGTTATTGTTGGTTAGGACTAGATTACATTATCTAAAAGTTTCTTTAGCTTAATTTTCATCAAACGTTTTAGAAAAAAGGAAAAATGTCACAAAGAACATAAAATTTGTGTAGAAGTTTTGATTCCTTTTGAAAAATTATATCCTATTGCTTCCATGCAGTGGTCCGCAAATGAAACTGACCAAATCAGCTGGAAGAAACTGCTTACTGGATGCATAGGCTAGTTGAAAGACTTTACTCAGATAACAATAAACTTTCTGGTTTGCCACAAATGAATCTTAGCAACTTTACTTATGTCAATAATTAACAAAACAAAGAAACTGGTTCCAATTTCCTAGAATATCAGACCAGGAAATCAAACTACCAATCAGCCTCGACAAAAATTGTGGGTTTTGTGAGCTACTATTTTATCTACATAACCAAATCGGGGCCTAGAGCTGAAGAGGGTGCGGACATGAGCTTTATTGCTTTTCATTTTTGGTCTGAAATTGCTGTTGCCTATAACCAGGGCTGAGGAGTCGGAGAGATTTTGGCGTGTCTGGATCAGTCGGAACCTTTAAAAGAAGGGTCGACTTCGACTTGGATACAAAGCGATGAACATTAAAATTTTTGTTTACAACCTTTTTTCAAAATATTGTGTTTTGTTCTCCGTACTGCGCTCTAACGCGTACGTGCGTACGTAAAATTACGCAGCACAACGGGTCAAGTGTTTGAGAGGTAAAATTAAAGAATTGTTCAAAAAAGGACTCAAGCAGGGACTCGGGACTCTTACGTAATCTGCTTGAGTCCTTTTCTGAACAATTAATTAATTTTACATCTCAAACACTTGACCCGTTGTGCTGCGTAATTTTTAGTTATCATTTTGTGTGAGCTAGTTAAGCAAGTTTCTCAAATGTTTAGATTTGTCCATATTTTTGTTGTGATAGTGTATTATTCTGTAGTAGGCCTATTTCTTTTAAAAATATTTTTATTATGGGCTTGAAAAGGGCTGTATAACTAGCCGAAAACGTTAGCTTATTGTTTTATTTTTATAATGTTAAATGTAGCCTGTTGTTGCTGGGTTTTGTCTGTTTATGGTTTAAGTGGAATTAAATTTTAAAAAGAGAAAAGGAACAAAAATCCGGCCACCCTCAAACACCGGACAACACTAAAGTTGACACGGGAGTCGGAGTCGATCAGTTATCAATCGAGGTGTCGGAGTCGTATATTTTTCTCCCGACTTCACAGTCCTCTGTATAACGCAACTTTTGTTACCAAAACCTGAGAAACAAGCTGGCTATTGTAGGCTGCTAAATATTTGATTTTTAATAGCTTTCGGATGAGTTATGACTTTGGCCACGATAAAAAAGTATTTCGACCCCTGAAATCAGTGGCGTATTTAGAAAGTTTGTTAGGGGGGGTGGGGGACAAGACATTGTGTCACTCAGCCGTGTAGCGGCTGACTCGGTGGCTGGAGGTTAATGGGGTCTGGGCAGGCGCGGATTTATGGGGGGGGCCCAGGGGGCCCGGGCCCCCCCGAAATTTTGTGAAAAATTGTATGTTTCCGCATCAAATGGTTTGATATGCTTCTAAACAGCTGATATTAGTCCCTTGGCATCACAATTGATGAAAATGGTTGTTTTAATGTCTATTTTCTAGCATATCGTATATGTCGTAGTATCATTGTTCATACCTGTTTAGCTTTTTCTTTCTTTTTAATTGATTTTCAAATTTTCTGGCCCCCCCCGAAAAAAACTCTTAGATTCGCGCCTGGGTCTGGGGATAGTAGGCTACACACGGGGTAACTTCAACGGTAGTAGGCCTACACAGAAAGCTCAAATTTAGTGAAAATGGCTATAAATTGGTTCAAATTTTTTCTACTTGGGTAAAAACTATTTCATTACTTGATCATTAGGGGGAGGCCATCGCCCTTTATCCTCCCCCCTAAATACGCTACTGCCTGAAATGTAGGCCTATATAGGCTACCCCAATCCGTACCGGTAAGTGTAGTTTTTACCTTTCAGGTCGATCTCCACCCAGCCTACGCAGCTTTAAGTTTCTGGCTGGTGCTTCTGGAAATGTTGGTCTCAGTCGCCGGCTTCCTAACTGGTTACAAATGCCAAAGGGAATGTTTAAATCTATTCTGACATCATCCTTCGCCGAAGACACCAAGCAACCATCAAAATACGCGAACAACAAAGTTTCTACTTAGTTTACATCTGTGTTCAGAAAAATGTCGACAATCTTTCTGAAAAGCTTTTTTTTTTTTCGAATCATGTGCAATAAGTAGGGAAGCATTTTAGTTAGCCCAGGCCCGGATTTAGGGGGGGGCAGAGGGGGCAGGTGCCCCGGGCCCCCGACGTTTAAAGGGCCCCCCTACGTGGAAAAAATGTGATTTTGTGTTATTTTTTCTTTCTTTCAGCCTTTGAAGTTTCTGAAAAGTGCTGTGCAGTAGTGGATTTAAGCTACTGTAGACGTAAAGGTGGGTTTTTGCGCCGTAGGCTTGAAAAAAATTTTTGCACGGGGGGCCCCCCGATTTAAAAGTGCCCTGGGCCCCCCATCAGCTAAATCCGGCCCTGAGTTAGCCTACTACTGTAGAAAGCCTATACTAGTTACAAAAGTAACTAGTTACTTTTTGAGTAACTGTAATGGTAACTTGGTTACTATTTTCCAAAAGTAACGAATCGCAGTAGCCTAACTAGTTCTTATTTTAGCACTTTTTCAACAGTTACAGTTACTTTTGGATTGAAATTTCAGTTTTTAATTGCTATCCATTTCTCTGCACGTGTTTGTGTCTTGCTTTGTGCGTGTTTGCTGCGCTTTGCGCAATAATGCATTTTTCTCGAAGCTGTATCGGCGCAGCACTGCGCATGGGCTTTGCGCAAATAATGCATTATTGCGCAAATGCAATGCGCATGCGCTTTTGCAAAATTATTGCGCATGCGCTTTTGCAAAATTATTGCGCATGCGCTTTGCGCAATAATGCATTTTTCTCGCAGCTGTATCGGCGCAGCACTGCGCATGCGCAGTGCTACTTGTTTTGTGGCCTTACGGAGAAAGGTTGCCACATTGGCGAATTTTTCGCTAAAATCCAGAAATCTGGCGATTTTTTAAGACGTTTGGCTTCATATTTACAGTTTGTCTCTTTTTTGAGGATTAATCAATATGCACCAAAGACAGGCAAAACACAACAATACAACAGGGTTGAGCATTATAACAATATATTTTACATAGGCTATATAAAATAGTTTAACAGTCAAACGTTTTCGGTTTAACTTAAGCCCTCATCAGGAATCTGAAAATATTTATAAAAATGCAATAAATTTCAACTTCTTGAAGGTAACTAACTAACTGACTGTATCAGCATTAAGAAACACACAGCGAATTCTTGATGCTTATAGTCAGTTCAGGGCGGTAGCCATACCGCAGAGCAAGGGGGGCCAACTTTTTTTAAAGAGGGGCCGAAAAAATTAAATCATTATAATTGTAGCTATTGCTCGAGAATGTTGGGATTTTGCCAGGGGGGGTAATTTTTTTTCCGGGGGGGCGAGGCCCCCCTGGCCCCCGGCTGGCTACGAGCCTGAGTCAGTTAGTTAGCCTATAGTTACCTTCAAGAAGTTGAAATTTATTGCATTTAGTGTAACGCTTGCAATGCCTCTAAAAAGATTGTCTGACATCAAAACCAGCAACAGCATAATTACTGTTTGCTTGCCGTTGGTGGACGTTCTTGTGGAAGCAATACAGAACAAACCAGACTTGGTCATTAGCTCGAGGACAGCGACTTTCAGCTTCCGACTGCATTCTACCCACAATTTAGACTTAGGCTACCTGCAGAGATGGGCGTGATCTTGATTTCCAAGATCATTTTATTTTTGGTGATCTTGATCTAAGATCACTTTTTTTGTGTGATCTTGATCTTGAAGAACAATAAGATCAAGATCACTTTAAAATTGAAGTTTACTTACTAGATAGAGGCATTTTTTTAGAACTCGTACTGTACAAAGTAGTTAGTGGCAACTATTAACATTAAGCCACTGTTAATATGATATGTGTCCAACAAAAGGCGATTTAAAGTCTCCACCTGATCTGGTGAAAAGAAGTCAACTTCCGTGGTGTACTTTATGTTGACGTATAATAAAAAATGATTTAATTTTGTTCACAATTTCCATGTGTGAATTTTGAAGAAATGTTTGCTTTCCTTGACTCAATTTAGATGTTTCAAAAGTCTAGAATTGCGGTGTTAAAAATTGGTCATGTAAAATGTAAATCGACCTTGGTCATGTAAAGTGGTTTATTGCAGCAAATCAACCAGACCAAGACTTGTTTAAGGTCTGAATATGGAGCGGTTTGTCTGACCGCAAACCTCTGAACCAGGGTTGCCAGATCCAAAATAGCTTTGCCTGCCAAATGTTTCGTAAAAACCGCCAAAAAACTGCCAAATTTTTCAGGGTTTCAAAAAAACTGCCAAAAAAAACTGCCAAACTGTTAGTGCGGCTTGTCCTGTTAACCAGCAAGGCCATACACCATAATAGATGGTGCTAAATATAGCTCTGATGGTATATTGTCTTAATTTAACTTGATAGACCACTTAGTATGAATAATGAAACACAAACTGTAGGCTATGTATCAAGCTAGTAAATTAAAACAAATTTTCAAAGGTTGTAGGGGGCAGCCAAATAGTTGAAGCTATCAAGTATCAACGAAGCGCATTAGAAGAAGGTGATAGAGAAGGGCTGCTTTTCTAGCAGGTTTTATAAGTTTAACCTGCATGCAATAGCATTCCTCATTATCAGAATCACTGGTGGTGGTATGTTAGTTCAGGTTTGTTTTCCTTGCTTGGCGACACAAACATTCTGTCCCACATATCTACGGTAGCCTACTTTTTACAGTAGGCCATCCATTTAATGCATGCTTTATAACCAATCTAGCCAAAGTCTGAAAAACAAGAAAAACTCAGTGTTAAACTTCAACAGGTGAAAAGAGGACAATGTCAAGAAACACCATTGGTAAATATCACAAAAACTTTTAAGGTTTAAGGATTTTCACAATGTTAATGGCATAAAGGAAATACATCTACACTACACCTGATAACTTTATATGTCAAGAGGCTACAGTTATTAGCAGAAACGCATGGCATCTGCATTGACGCCGGTATGCCAAATACGTTCCGGTTCAAATTTCTACAAGGTCTCTGGCTTACGCTATGCTTTCAACTCAAACGGTGCGACATCGCATTATTAACCATCGCATTATTAACCATAACCTGTTAACACTTACTAGTCCATTGGCAAGAAAATAAATGTCAAAACGCATCCCTCCAGCTGTCCAGGCCAACTCCAACTTTGGACTTGGTTGGTGACTGGCCAGCCGCCAGTGGCCTCTGGAGCTTCCATTTGAATAAATTAGGAATTCAGAGTTTCCAGACCATAAATTAAACTTTTTTGATGGACTTTCATTAATAAAAGTATTTGAAAAACTTTAGTGGTGAGTTTTTCCGGTAATAATTACAAAAAAACGCCAAAAGATGCCAAAAAAAACACTAAAGTACAAACTGCCAAAAAAATGCCAGACTGCCAAACGTAATTTTCTCCTGCCAAACGCTTTCAAAAAACGCCAAATTTGTGGAATTTGGCAGGAAAAACGCCAATATGGCAACCCTTCTCTGAACTGTTTTGATAGCAGACAACAGTATCAAGGTTGCCAGATGGGTAAATGGTGCAATAAACATTGACATAATAGGCTACAGACTACAGTGAAAGTTAAAACTACTTAGTAACACGAATAAAAACTCCCACATGAACCAGACAAAAATTTGGTAAAAATTGATGCAGTTCAAAGTTTATTTTTATTTAGTTATTATAAATAATAAAATAAAGCTTTGGTAGAGAGTTTGCCTTGTTGAACCATAGAGAAATAAAACATAGTAACTTTAGCGGGTTTAATGTTATATTTTATGTGAAATAAAGTTAAACCCGCTAAAGTTACTATGTTTTATTTCTCTATTATAAATAAAAAGTATAAAACTAATTGCAAATTTTGCGTCTTTTTCTGTACTAGGCCTACTGTAATTAACCTCGGCCTTGGGTGTAACGTTGCGATTCTACACAAATTACGTCAGCAATTGATAGGCCTAATAGCAACAGTCACTAATTTATTACAATTCTTAGGCCAGTGATCGAGTAGTTAAAAGTAAAAGTTAGCAATACCAACTATATACCTTTACCCAGGTTGCTTATAGTAATTTTTTTGCAACATCATTGATCAAAAATTTAATTTTTTTTTTAAGTAGGCTACACAAGAACTGATCTTGAAAGTTGAAATGAAACTATTCTTTACATTGTATTTGCTTTATTAAAGCTTAAACTAACTTATAACGAAAGTCTAGAAAACAAAATATGAATTAACCTCCTTTTAACAAAGATACATAAACTAACAAAACAAACAACCTGACGGTAGGTTGACTACAAAGCTACTGTGAAACACGTACAGTTTGTTGTAACAATGCAACAAACGGCTAGCAGCTACAGGCACGATCACGTTGCATGCCGTACAATCACTTTAGGTATACTACATTCACCCCTCCTAAAAGAAAACACAAACACATAGAAAACACAAACACATACAGCCTACCGAAGAGTAACTGGTAGTTTACAATTTTAAGGTTAATGTGATCAATATTCCAAACAATAAGGTTCGATTAAAATACAAAATATCGGCAAAATACAAGAACAATGTATTGACAATGATTGTTAAACATCTCCGTATCGTAGAGGAGGCACCCCTTTGTTGCAACGAGATGACCTTCTCGGATAACATTTTTCAACATCGTCTTCATCATCATGACGGCCGGGCGATACAAGGGGCGGATCATTTATTTCAATTGGATTCACAATTGATGCATCTACTTCCGAGATTTCAATTTCATTATTTGAATGATGGTCAGCTGGAGGATCAGGAGTGCTTGGGCATGGAGCGATATCGCGAAGTGAAACAGTCGCTTTCCGACCATTGGAATAACGTACATTCGCATAAGTTGGATTAACACCAAGCAATTCGACTTCGTCCACCAATGGAGCGCTCTTATCAGTGCAAACAAAACGTTTGAGATATACTTTTCCAGGAACAGTCATCCACGAGGGAAGCGATTCTCCAGTGCATGACCGTCGCTGAAAATTAAAAAAAACGTTCATGTGGAATAGCATTTGTGGATGTGCAAATAAGCGATCGAATAGAATGCAGGGCGTTGTCTAATACAGTTTCCCAGCGCAATAACGGAACTTGACCAGTTTTTAGAGCTAATTGGACGGTTTTCCACACTGTGCCTACAGTTCGTTCAACTTGCCCATTTCCAGACGGATTGTAGATGCTTGATTTACTCGATGCAATTCGGCGTTGTGTCAGATACTGTTTGAACTGCGTCGAGGTAAATGCCGATCCATTGTCGGAGTGAATGAATCCTGGTGTTCCACACAATGAAAATAAACTATCAAGCGCTCGTATCACAGAAGTTGTTGTCATGTCCTTACAGGGGAAGGCAAAAGGGAAGCGTGAATATTCGTCTATCACTACCAACAGGTACTTATTATTCGTTGCTGACAGTACCGGGCCTTTGAAGTCTATACTTAGTCGTTCCATTGGCTGGGTTGCCTTGATTAACGTTCCACGATTTTGGCGAAAAAAATGCGGTTTGACTTCTGCACATATTTTGCATGCTGAGACCATTTTCTTTACGTCGTTTGTCGAGAAGGGCAAATTTTTGGATCGAACGAAGTGTAGCATCCTAGTCACTCCTGGGTGGCAAAGGCTGTCGTGTATGTCTTGAAGTGTGCTTGAACAAGACAATGATGAGCAAAATGCTCTGGTGAAAGTGTCCGGGCCAACATTTCTCTGGCCTGGGCGATATTTGGTTTCGTAAGAAAAAGAACCCATTTCCACCCGCCATTGCTGAATTTTATTAGCTTTTATTTTGGAACGGCGACGGCTGTCCAGCATAAAGGCAACAGACCTTTGGTCAGTAATCAGTGTGAACGTTTTTCTGGCCAACAAATGCGACCACTTCCTCACGGCCTCAATTACGGCTGTAGCTTCTTTCTCGTATGCGGGATAGTTTAGCTCACTTCCTTGTAAGGTCCGCGACATGAAGGCAACAAGGCGGCCACCTTGATTTAGTGTAGCAGACAAAGCAATATTAGAATCGTCACACTCAACGACAAAAGGTAGACGTTCGTCTATTGATGTCAGACCTGTATTTTCCAGTTCCAGTTTCAGCTGCAAAAACGCTTTCATAGCTTCATTTGAAATGAGAAATTGCTTTGTGTGGGCAAGAGGCCGAATTTTGTCCGCAAAACAGTGTATCCACTTCGCATAATACGCAAACATCCCAAGCACGCGTTTTAGTGAAGCAGCGCTATTTGGCGGCGGAAAATCTTGTAAGGGACGCATGCGCTCAGGGTCTGGTTTTATGACATCGTTTCCTACCACGTATCCAAGAATCTGAATACTCGATACAGAGGAAATAGTTTTGGTCTCATTTAGAGTAAAATTTCGTTTTTGGATCGCCTCTAGAAAAGCTTACACATTTTTATCGTGCTGTTCTTGATCACGTCCCGCCACGGTAACATTATCCAAATATGGTAATACGTCCTTTAACTGCTCTTCTTTGATAAATTCAATTCTGATATCTTTCGTTGAAATGCAGCAACGCCATTTTTTACTCCAAAGAGAATGCGGGTAAATTCATAAAGTTTGCCACAGGCTTCAAACGCAGTATATTTACTTTCGGACTCGATTATTTTTATTTGATGGTAAGCGCTGCGTAAATCAAACGTCGAGAACACCTTGTATCTCGCAAGTTCATTTATCATATCATCTATGCGCGGTAATGGATATGCGTCAAGTTCCGTGAAAATGTTAATCGTTTGGGAATAGTCTATGCACAGTCGTTTTTTATGACGGTTAGTATCGTCTTTAACTACAACTAGCTGAGCTCGCCAAGGGGATTGGCTCGGTTGAATGATCCCATCTTTAAGAAGTTGTTCGACGTTTTTGTTTATGAAGGCTTTGTCTTCTTGACTGAAGCGTCGGGATTTTGTAGCAATGGGCTTGACGTTTGGCGACAAGTTTGAAAATAAGGATGCTTTGCTGGTCTCCGCTGCAGTTACGGCACAACTTAACTTGTTTGAAACAACAAGGTCCGGCGATACTCCTTGGAACTCGAAAATTAACTGGTTGTGTTGACTTTGGAAGTCTAATCCAAGAATGACGTCACTACAGAGATTTTCAAGGATATTTAGTCTAGTCATGTCATACTTGGTTTGCTTTATTTTCAAGTTAGCCAAACAAAATCCGGTAGACTTCATTTTTACATTGGAAGCAGCCATTTGAACTTGCTGGGATGAAGGATAAACGCTTAACTGTAAGTTCTTGCACACTGTTGAGTCGATGTAACTTTCGGAGCTGCCGGTGTCCATTAGAGCGGTGAGGCATTTTCCATTTAGTGTGATAGGCAAACATGCACTCTGTAAGCTTCCAGGACATGACGCGGAAACAGAAGACTGCAACGACGTCGTAGCCAGGGATGTTGAGCTACTAATTTGACTTTCTTGCGTAGAACTCTTGGAGGAAGGCACTTTAGAACGGCACACCTTAGCGAAATGGCCTAGTTTCCCACATGTGAAGCACTGAGCGTGCTTAGCTGGACATCGCCGTCGATCGTGATATTTTTGACCACAGAAGTAGCAAGACTTAGATTTTGATATGGCTGCAGACATGTTCCAATTTCCCAAAGCGCTGTCTGGGTTAGGTTCATCATGGACGGGAGTTAGTACAGCGAGGTCATCCACTCTTGGTGTATAGGCTGCAGAGTTTTCCTGTGCCGTGCTTAAAGAGTTTGCGATATTAAAGGCAGCCTCAAGAGTCAGTTCCGTGCTTTCCAATAATTGCTGGCGGATATGGTTTGCAACCAACCCATTTATAAAAGCATCTCGAATGAGTTCCTCACGGTACCTCTCGGCAGTGACATCCCTTAGTTCGCAGTCTTTACTAAGCGAATGTAATGCTTTCTTAAAATCATGGAGAGACTCCGCTGGCTGTTGTCTCCTTGTAGCTAACAGATGTCTTGCAAATATCGAATTTGGGGTCTTTATGTACACTCCATTTAGTTTCGAGATTGCTGCTTCGTAGCTAGGAGAGTCTTCTACCATTTCATAGACGTCTGGGCTAATATTGGCAAACAACACGCTGAGCTTGTCCTCTTCTGCAATGTGGCATTTTTGTAAGAATAGATTGAAGATTTTCAACCAATGCTTCCAGACCTTTGTTGCATTTTGCGCGTTGGGCTCTGCATCAAACCTTGCCGGCTTCAATATGTCTTTCAGAGTGCTAGTTGCCATAGCAAGTTATAAGTTAGTTTAATTGAAATGAAACTATTCTTTACATTGTATTTGCTTTATTAAAGCTTAAACTAACTTATAACGAAAGTCTAGAAAACAAAATTTGAATTAACCTCCTTTTAACAAAGATACATAAACTAACAAAACAAACAACCTGACGGTAGGTTGACTACAAAGCTACTGTGAAACACGTAGCCTACAGTTTGCTGTAACAATGCAAAAAACGGCTAGCAGCTACAGGCACGATCACGTTGCATGCCGTACAATCACTTTAGGTATACTACAAAAGTGATCTTGATCTTCAAGATCACGACTTTGATCTTGATCTTCAAGATCACATAGTTTGATAATTCTTGATCTTCAAGATCACCTATTCTTGGTGATCTTGATCTTGATCTTCAAGATCACCAATACTGGTGATCTTGCCCATCTCTGGCTACCTGTGTTTAATGGCTGACAATTAAGCGACATTGCTGAATTGAAGACACAAATAAAACAAAACACGCTTCAAGCAATTGAAGAAGCAAAAGGCTCTGCTGAAGAGGAGAGTAGCAGCGACACTGAAGTTGACGGTGGTAGAGCCACAGAGGACTTTTTGCACCACTTTACGCAAAAACCAAGAAAAGAAAGTAATGCGCGTTGAATCTGTTACCGTACAGGAGTATTTGGACGCGGACCCTGAGCCCAAGTTAAGCGGATCCAGATTCACAAGCGGACCGATCGAAAACTGTTTTTAATACATAACACTCCCATTCCGTCAAGTGCTGCAGTGGAAATATTGCTTTCATTGCAGCACTTGTTCATCATCAGATTTTACTCGTTCATCTCCGACGCCGACACACGCCCTATCGGCCTGACACTACCAAGACAGGCATGGGTGCGCCTCATCTGTCTTCGTACTGGCGTCGGCCGTTGGGCTTTCTGCTCAACCATGCACCATTGGGGAATGGCATCTTCCTCCTCCTGTGAATGTGGTGCCAAGGAACAGACCACATCGTCAATGACTGTAGGTGTTCCAGACAATTGTTCACCTAATCAAACGTCATATAAAAACCGTTCAAGTCTACTGAATATTACGTCATGGAAATTCCTAAAACATGAGCCAAAATTGCACCATCGTTCGTAAGACTGTGTCAAACCTGTTTCAGTTGAAACCTGTTTAAACATGAAATGTTGCGTCGCGCTAACTGCTGGCGTGCCTTTGAGTTATCACAAATTTTTCTGATTCATTCTCGAAGTTGTTTTTTGGAAGTCGGTCGCACATTTAACTGGTTTATTTGGTGCTTGCTAGCTGGACAAATTCTCCGTCTTTTATCCAAGTAATCTGTATCGTAGTGACAGTTTTAGAGGTGTACGGCTTTGCATCTCGATTTCGATAGCCGCGGGCTAATTTTACAGGAATACACTTATTGAATAGACGTTTCAAGGAGTGTTTCCTTTTCGGTCACTACATGCAGACAAACGGATCCGGGAACTTTATGTTACAATTTTCCCACGAAGAGATTATGGTTTACCGCTGTGACCAGTAGGCTACCATCTTCAAGCTACCTAACGGAGGAAGGTCTGTGTGTCATGGATGATGAAACCAAAGACTGGCTGCTCTCTAGTAGCCTTCCAGTGTAGTCCGGGAACATCGTGAATCTGGGTTGGTAAAAAGATAGACCCTCGGCCCCCAGAGGCTCACACGACGACGACGACGATTGGGCAAGGACATTTTAAAGCCCAAAAGGGCAGGCCCAAGTGACCAGCACTTTGAAATGCTCGTATTTCTCAAAGGAAATAAACAAAAAGGCTGCTGAGTAGGCTAAGTTTTTTTGAATGAAACATTGTTGGTTTTGTACTTGTGCTGTTATGTTAGCATGGATGGCTCTAACACTATAAAAAGGTGAAGAAAGGCGTTCTTCCCGGCTATCAGCACAAGGCTGATTACTCACTAGCACAGCGAGCTGCAGTGACGCTTCGCTAACCAGAACGGTGTAGCTTCCACGCCAGCCATTGAGACCTCCAATTAAACGTTTAAGTTATTTTGGCAGCCGATTGTAGCATCGAATAGACAGCGATAGACACGTGTTTCGCCCATGAGGCTGGGCTCATCAGTATCGCACCGTATTCTTGCCACTTGAGTAATCGACCGCCGCTTTACCTTTACTATAAAAAGGCTAAAACATTGCGGTTAAACTGGACTTGCATGCAGAACTGGCCAGGTGCAGAATTTTATGTTCAGATTTGTGAGTAGGCCTAACTGAAAGTAACTATAGTAACTGTTTGATAGCCTACCTTTTATTTGTGAAAACTGAGGGAAAAGAACTACACGTGTGCTCTCTACCAGTGCTTAAGTCGAACTGATTAAACCTAACATAAACACGTTGCAGTCAGTGCAAGAATGTAGCTTCTGGAGAATCGGACATTCCTCGCGCTGATTGCAACAAGCAGTGCTTCCAGCATATTATTGCAAATACTACAACACAAAAGTTAAGTTCAATGACACTACAAAATACAACACCAAAATTAATACATTCTACCAGGCAGGTTAAGGCCAACTCGGATCTTCAATAAGTCGATTCGGTCTCTTAACCTGTCTGCGCGGTCGAGCAGGCAAGTCCACGTTGACACTAGCGGAAGGTCTGACATTGTCCGGCGGCTCGATGGGCCAGGGGATAGACGCAGATACTCTCCTTCGAATGAATCTGCGGTTTCTAATTAACAATCGGCCGCTAGCAGTTTTAACAGTGTATTTCCGGTAGTCGTCCACAGCGACTATCTTCCCATAAATGTCCCACAGTCCGGTGTTCGCATTTTGTACTGTGACGTGAGTTCCGATTGGGAATTCAGGAAGACGATGAGCACGATTGTCGTAGTAGGCTTTGGTGTCTTCAACGGACATCTCTTTTCTCGTTTCAGCTTGTTGCATCTCGCTCTTCCATTTATGAGAGACGGCCCGATGGTGTACTGGAAGGGTGTCTTGAGTCGGTCGTCCGTGCAGTTTCTGAGCAGGTGACAATCCGTCCTTCCTGCATGTCGTATTTCGATACAGCATCAAAGCTTTTGCTAGTTGATCTTCGTCGAGGTAGCGATGCATCCATGAACGACGAATTAACTTTTTTCATGCTCTTTACGGTTGCTTCAACTTTCCCATTAGATTGCGGATAGGTTGGAGTAGAAGTACGATGCCGCACTCCCCATTCATGAAGAAATTTGGTGAATTTCTCAGACTTGAATTGGGGTCCGGTCAGACCAAATAACATCTGGTATTGCAGTGCGAGTAAAATAGTCACGTAAAGCTTTGATGATCACAATAGACGTAGTGTTATGCCTCATGAAATAAATTGACGGCCAGTCTGTAAAACAATCTACCATAATTAGATAGCGTTGTCCATTAAATTCAGCTAAGTCAATCGCTAGTTCCTGAAAAGGGCGAATGGGTTGATTTCTCAACACCATTATCTCTTTGCACAACGAGGGGAGGTCATCTTGACATTTTTGACACGATAAAATTACGGTTTCAATGTCATGGTCTATGCCGGGCCAATAAACGGCCAAACGAGCGCGTTCCCAGGTACGGGTAACGCCTTGGTGAGATTCGTGTAAATCAGCAAGTATCTCACTTCTAAGTTTTTTCGGAATGAATAATCGACCACCATTCACAACAAAGTCATTGTCAACTGATAATTCATGTCGTATCTTCCAAAAGGGTTTTAACGTATTAGACAATTGAGATTTATAATTGGGGAATCCATCAACGATGATCTGCTTTAGTTGGCGATAACATTGATCGCCTGATGCCACTTCCTTGAGATTGACAAGCCTTAAATTTAAATCTACGCAACCGTTGAGTTCTGCAAACCTGTGCATAGATTGGATACCGTTTTCTGCTATTTCATCATCTGGTGTAGGGTCCGACACGGGGCTTCGAGACAGGGCGTCAGCGGCTTGATTCGATGCACCTTTTTGCCAGTGAGCAGTGAAGTTGTATTCCATGACCTTCATCCTCATGCGCTGTAACCGTGGATTCTCGATTTCATCTAAACGCTTGTGGTTTAAAATCGAAATTAAAGGGTTATGATCAGTTATGACGTCAAAATGAGGCAGGCCTGCAAGAAATTTGTGGCATTTTTTTATCGCCCAGGTGACACCCAGCATTTCTTTTTCGACTGTGGCATACCTAGTTTCTGTATCCGTCAGAAAGCGCGATCCGGCTTGAACCGTACGCCAGGTGCTGTCACTGCATTGTTGAAGTAAAAAGCCTAGACCACTGTTCGAGCTGTCAGTCTGTAATCGCGTTGGTTTGTTAACGTCGTAAAAAGCAAGAAGTGGGGTTTCAGACAACGCTTTTCTCGCTTGTTTAAAACTTTCAGTAAATTCCAGAGTCCAGATAAATTTGTTTTTACTGCTAAGCAGAGGTCTTAAAGGCAATAAGTACTTGCTTACAGTTTTGCTGTTGCTAGACAACTGGTTAGCGAGACCAAAAAACGAACGTAAGTCAGTGACGTTAGCAGGTATTGGGAAGTAACTAAGTGCATTACACAAGGAGCTATCAATTTTATAACCTTCCTGGGATAGTTCGAATCCAGCAAACTTAATGCGTTGTTGACAAAATTTGAACTTACCCTGATGAAGAGAGATCCCTCGTTCTGCACATCTTTGAAGAAATTTTCTTACTCTATTGATGTGATCGGTTACGTTAGAGTCAAATGTAATAACGTCATCTACTACCTTTCGACAGTTGTCTAATCCAGAGAAAGCTTCATCCATTCTTCGATTCTAATGTTCAGAGATTGAGCAAATACCAAATGGGGCACGTAGAAATTTGTACCGGCCAAATGGAGTGATGAAGGTCGTTAGCAGTTGGCTATTGTTTTCTAAAGGACACTGGTAGTAACCCTTTAGAGCATCAAATATTGTGAAAAAACGTGCTTGTTCTGCATTAATGTCGGCTACAGCTTCAGCTGGTGAGGAAGATGTATAACGTTCACGTCGCACAAATTTATTTAACTTGGAGAAATCAACGCACAATCTAATATTATCCGAATTCTTTTTTGGTGCGACCACGATAGGTGCACACCATTCTGTAGGTTCCGTCACGGCCTTTATAATGCCTTGAGATTCCAAAAGCTCTAACTCTTCTTTTAATTTATCTCTATAAGCATAAGGCACCACCCTAGGGGTACTCACACAAAATGGTTGCGCTTGATCCAATAAGTTGATGCGAAATTCTTCCCCTTTCATTACCAGGATCTTTCCATCGAAGACGGTTGGAAATTCTTCGACCAAGTCTTCCAGTGTAGTGCTCGTCGTTGCTTCCCGTGATACATTATTAATCTGCTTAGGATAAAACGATGGGAGAATTCGTAAAGTTTTAGCTGTTCTCCACGAGATTAACATGCCGCCTGGAATAGAAGGAAAAATGTGTAAAATGTCTTCAGTAGTTACCTCACCCAGCGTCAGCTGTACCTTGAGCTGTTCAATCTCCTTCAGTGGTGATCCATCGACTGTGTATATAGTTCTTGGTGCCGTGGTACGGCTCATGTTCCGTGCGTCTTCTCCGAGCAAACGTAAGGTCGTTTCATCGGCAGCTGAGATATCCGCTCCTGAGTTCGGCAGCACGGTGATTTTCGCCGATCCAAGGTGACCTAACTTCCAAATTTACTCGTGGTGCGCTACCAATTCCACGTAGTGAACGCGTCGTTTCTTGAAACGTCATCAATTTTAGAGCTTTATCTGCCTTATCAGTGCTTAGTAACTGCAATTTATTACCAGATCTTGCCATGTGGTTCTTACATTGAGCCGAGAAATGGTTAAGTTTGCCGCGCTTAAAGCAGGTTTTATTGCGAGCTGGACAGTCTTTTAAAGTTTTATGCCACGGGTGGCCACACATGCTACAAGTTAAGCTTTCTTTACTCGCCGTTGTCCCTTTAGCCGTCTGAGTAAGATTTCTTTTGTTCCGCTTGTAGGCCGAAGCGTGGTTTACTCGATCTACTGTAAGATCTGCTCTTTGCCGACGGGCAGATTCGCGAGCTCGACAAATTACTACGCATCTGTCCAGTGTTAAAGGCTTTTCTCTCAATAACTCTTCGACGGTCTCTTCAGCGTGAATTCATTCCACGATTTGATCCCTCAAGGCTTTGTTTGCGCATTGTTCATTGCAGTAGGCTAATTACAGGTTTTGACTAAGTCACGTAACGATACTAAATAGTCATCGAAAGACTCTTGCGGTCCCTGCAGGCGTTTTTTTAAATTTCTGCGCTCCACAGTTTCGTTTATAGACCCCTTCACATAAGCTTTCAGTGCTTCTATGATACGTCTAGGGTTTTTCTCTTCGTCTTCTCTCAAACCCAAGTTACTAACGACGTTGGCGGTTTCTCTTGAGAACGAAAGTCTTAGTACATTGTAAACTGTAAGATTATGTTTGGCGGCTAACCCAGACACTGCTACATAAGCGTTCCATTCTTCTTCCCAAGCGTTGAAAGAAGCGCCTCTGTCAACTTCCAGGTCTAGCCTAGGGAGGTCGCTTTTTCTAAACGTGTAAGCCATTTCACTTTATTTTTTAAAAGGATCTTTATCCTGTTCGCAGCGCCATGTTTGATACCTTTTATTTGTGAAAACTGAGGGAAAAGAACTACACGTGTGCTCTCTACCAGTGCTTAAGTCGAACTGATTAAACTTAACATAAACACGTTGCAGTCAGCGCAAGAATGTAGCTTCTGGAGAATTGGACATTCCTCGCGCTGATTGCAACAAGCAGTGCTTCCAGCATATTATTGCAAATACTACAACAGTAACTGTAACTAGTTACTTTTTAAAATCGGTAACTGTAGCGGTAATTCAGTTACCGTACGGTACTATTTTGGCCAAGTAACTGTAACCGTAACTCACTTATTTTTGAAAGTAACTTCGCCCACCTTTGCAAACTACTTGGCCTATAATACGTAGCCTACAGTAGGCTACAGCCCAGGACCATATTGATCTAGAACAAAGTATCCCGGTTCCTGCCCCAGTAGCCTATTAAACCTAATTGTTTAAACTTGTATTTTGTTTGATTGCCCCTAGTCTTAAAACATTTGAACAACCTAATGTTGCAGTTTTGTTAACTAATTTTTGTAATCACTATGGCATTTTTCCTCTTAGAACGAGTCATTGATTTCAACACCATTCATCATAGCACATGACTAGGGAACTGTGTTCCGAAAGCTAGTGCATATCGCTAAGCCTACCACAGCAAACACGTAACATTAGGCTAAAACAGGTCGTTACAATCTACATTGTAAAGTATGCAACGATCTGCTATAAGCGAAAATCAATCAGTTGCTACTGTTCTTTCTTTTTGATAATAGACCGGGAGCCCGCGACGTCCACCCTAGGTGAAAAAGTTACCAATTTCTATTCATACAGCGATGTCCGGTGGTATGTGGGTACTCATAATCTGGAAGTCTGCCGGGCCGCCGGTGGTGGGTATGGGAATGGGGGGCATTTTTCATGGCCCAAAAAATGCGCTAGGTCAGCTGAAATAGTTACCGCTTGAAACTTAGTTGGTTGTAAAGTAAATTGTTTCTAGATGATTGTCTGGTATGTGACAGACATTTTTTGTGGTGAGGGGGCTCTGACAGACAAGTTTTATACCCCCCAAAATTTGCGCTAGGTCAGCTGAAAAAGTTACCGGATAAAACCAACTGATTATTAATCTGTGAGTGTTAAGCTTCACAAAAATATATGTGACAGACAAATTTGGTGGTGGGTGTCCCCTGACAGACGACCTAAAGTAGGTGACCCCCCTAACTGAGCTAGGTCAGCTAAAATAGTTACCGGATAAAATCAATTGAAAATTAATGTGTGAGTGTTAAGCTTCACAAAAATATATGTGACAGACAAATTTGGTGGTGGGTGTCCCCTGACAGACGACCTAAAGTAGGTGACCCCCCTAACTTGAGCTAGGTCAGCTGAAATAGTTACCGGATAAAACCAATTGAAAATTAATGTGTGAGTGTTAAGCTTCACAAAAATATATGTGACAGACAAATTTGGTGGTGGATGTCCCCTGACAGACGACCTAAAGTAGGTGACCCCCCTAACTGAGCTAGGTCAGCACAAATAGTTACCGGATAAAATCAATTGAAAATTAATGTGTGAGTGTTAAGCTTCACAAAAATGTATGTGACAGACAAATTTGGTGGTGGGTGTCCCCTGACAGACGACCTAAAGTAGGTGACCCCTCTAACTTTAGCTAGGTCAGCTGAGATAGTTACCGGATAAAACCAATTGAAAATTAATGTGTGAGTGTTAAGCTTCACAAAAATATATGTGACAGACAAATTTGGTGGTGGGTGTCCCCTGACAGACGACCTAAAGTAGGTGACCCCCCTAACTTGAGCTAGGTCAGCTGAAATAGTTACCGGATAAAACCAATTGAAAATTAATGTGTGAGTGTTAAGCTTCACAAAAATATATGTGACAGACAAATTTGGTGGTGGGTGTCCCCTGACAGACGACCTGAAATAGGCCTAGGTAACCTCCAGGTTTGCACTAAGTCAATTGATAGGAGGGATTTGTTAGCTGTGCTTTTGAAGTACGGTATACTAAGTAACAGAACGTGATTTATCTACTATTCTACTTCATTTGTCTACACAAATAAAAATAGTTTCAGTGCAAGGAACTATATCAAGTGTTTTTGCATGTGCTTGGCTCACTACAATCTCAGCCAGTAAATCAACTGTTTTTTACATTGGTTTAACGTCTTCAGACGTTGAATCAATTTAAAAAATGGTTGATTTGCTGTCTGAGATCCGGTTGTCTTACTTTTAAACCTTGTAAGAAATCCGGCTGTCTTACTTTTAGCGAGTTTGGTGATTGGAATTTCACAGTCCTAGTGCAAGCTGGTCAGCTGAAATAGTTACCGGATAAAACCAATTGAAAATTGATGTGTGAGTGTTAAGCTTCACAAAAATGTATGTGACAGACAAATTTGGTGGTGGATGTCCCCTGACAGACGACCTGAAATAGGTCTAGGTAGCCTAACCCCTTCCCTTTTTGCACTAAATCAATGACAGGAGTTCCTGCTAAAAAAAAAACTTGAAGAAGTGTTTTGTTTTATGTGTGCACAACAGAAAATAAGTATTAGTATTACGTATAACAGGCCATTTAACTACCGTACTAATGGAATACTGGAATAAAAATGATGCAAATTGAGCAATCAGCCAACTTGGGTTAGGGTTAGTTAGATCTATAATAACAGTCACTGTTAAGGATAGCCTATTAATACTTGAAAAGTTTTTGTCTGAATTTTTCGTCAACACTGAACAGTCTAGTCTATATAAGAAAAAATGTTTGGCAATGGTGGTGAGTCATTGACTAAAAAAATAATTCCAAGTCAGATTCATCTTCCGAGTCGGAATCTGCGCTCCACTGTTCATCACAACTCTCAATGTCATCCTCATCACTTCTTTTCTCCGATTTACTAAATAGCTCAGATGGTATAGCTGCGCCTTCAAACCAGCCTGGAATGATAACTTCATTTGTTTTTGACCAGCTATAGTAGTGACATTTTCTCGTTTTCTTTAACAATTCTGTGATTGCGTAATTGTTTCGCGGCATGCCGGCATCTTCGACTTGTTCTGAGCCTGCAAGATATCTTAACTCTGTTACAGAAGCAGGTCTCTGTGTAACTGTGACACAACATCTTTTTATGGCACTTTTTGAGTTCCGAAAGCCAAGTATTCCTTTTACCTGCGACGCAGCGTCCCTATTCGCAGTTTGCTCTAAAGACAGATGGACTGCCGTCCTAGAGTAATCCTTTTTGGTACGCCTAACTGAGAAAGCACCATTATCCAGTATAGCTCTCAGTTTCGGATCCGCGTTTTTTAGTTTGTTGTAGAACAACGATCCCCATCTTGCATAATTTAGACAATTCAGAGCGAAATATATAACCATGTAACCACTTGCGTCGTTCATCCTGACGCATCTCTGCACTTTTCGATAGAGTCGGTTTATTAAGAACACGTAGGACCAATCACGTAGAACCTATAGTGTCCAGAACTGATAGGTTTCACTAAACACTTCATTCATAGACCTATAAAAGCATTCTTTATACTTTTCCCGATGTTCGGTGACGACTGGATTGGCCAAGCATACTTCTACTTTATCAGGGTCACTTAGAATAGTGGACATGACTTGCTGGAAGTTGTCAATTTCATCTGCATCTAAAGTTGTTAAGAATCGATCGTATAGCTTTCTTTCCATGACGTTGGCTGTAATTTCGTGCACACGAGTACAGTAGCCTACACCTGTTGTAAAATTTTCTGTAATGAACCCTTGTAATGATCCCTCGGCAAGGATCTTTGACTCCGACAATATGGACTCTATCCCGCAATCATTTATGAAGATTCCTTCTGCTCCGAAAAATGCAAGATCTATGTGGAAATTCCCAAGCATAATGAGGAGATTGTCAAAAAGAGGAGGGGTTTCAATGGCTTGAATGGAGTAGGCTTTTTGTGTAACCAGGGGTGTGCATTGTGCAAGAGCTACGTCATGCGTCACCACGGCGTATTGTTGGTGAGTTTCAGTTGCAACTTTCATGGTTCTAACCAGTAACCAGTCTTTCTTTAACAACGTTATTGTTGGTTGGTAATCTTGTTATTGGGTCCATGTAACATATTCGCTGTAGCGGTAGACAATCCACTCTATTATTGCTCATGAAACCAGCATAGAGTGGAGTTGCAACATCTCTACTTTTGCTGAACCAATACATATCTAGCGGCTTCATTTTGCATGTCAAGATGGACTCTTTCTCCATTATTTCCTGAATATAATCAGATGCTTCTCCCACGGAACGTGATTTTTACTTTCTTCCTGTGCTAAAGCGAAGTATGCAAATTCCGGCTCTAAACTTTTCACATCATTGTAGTTAATTGTGTGGCCTTCCCTGTTAGGTATCTGCAAAGTTAACTTGGAACCTGTCATTGCTTCTAAACCAAGTATTGTGTGCTTCCATGGCTTTACATGACCTCGACTGACGTTATACACAGCATCTGACTACATTGATTCAGGGATTCCTAAACAAACCGGGATGCGAAACTCCGTTTGTCCGCTTAACAACAGTAGGGCTAACGCTAAACAGCGCTGCAGCTGTTTTTAAGCATATATTTGATGCAGAACTTACTGCAGTTTCTGTTTCAAACATTCTAGAAACACTAGTATTGGTATTACATAGACTGGAAGCACTATTGGATGATTACAATTTTTTACATCAAAAAACTATTATAAAAACAATAATTCAAAAGTCAAATAAAGGTGAAAAACTACTTCTTAGAATATTAAAAACACATAATAACAAATCGAATACGAAAACGTAGAGGTTTAAGCTGCAGTTTTGTTGGAGCTGGTACTCGTAATTTTTCGAAGCTTTCTAGACATCATTACTGGTGTTTCATGTTTTGGTGCGTTGAGCCGTTTGAGTTCGTTTTTGGAAAAACAGTTAAAAACTATCTCCAAAATAAGTTCAATATTACAATGTCCTCCTACGCAGTTCTGGCGCAGCATAGCACAATAATGGACAGACTCGTGCGCAACATTTTTCACGGCTGCTATATATGCAGAGCGCTGATTAGAAACTGATATCATTTTAGATTTGGCACCTTCATCCGATATGATAGCAGTATGACATTGTACAGCTAGCGTGGTTACTGCAAAACAGAATTCAGAAGGCACTGACAACCCCCTCGGTCTGCCATTTTGAATAATTTGGAGTGGTCTTCTGACTCACAATCAGGAAATGAAGGGACATTCTCGCTTTTGATGAGATCTTTGCAGCATTCACATTTCCGTCGGTTCATTCACAGTTCCTAAAATTGCAATGAGTAGTCTTGCCAGTAGCCTACAGCCTCTTACCTGCTAGGGTATTGATTTTGTGCTGGTCAGGTACTAACTGGCTTGTTCTACCTAATCTGCTGTGGCTTTTAATTTATTCTTGTAATTTTCCAGTACAGCAGTGAATAAGAACAACGAAACGTGAACTGCTGTCTAGCATCTGCTTACTATTGACAAAACCACATGTCACCGCCACGCGCGCACTGCGCGACATGATGATAGCACTACTGTTGTTACGATCCTAAGCGGATAATCCGTAAGTTTCGCATCCCGGTATGTTTAGGAATCCCTGCATTGATTCAACTTTTCTTTCCATTGTGTCTGTGTGAGAATCAC
Organism: Aplidium turbinatum; assembly: GCF_918807975.1. NCBI lineage: Eukaryota > Metazoa > Chordata > Ascidiacea > Aplousobranchia > Polyclinidae > Aplidium > Aplidium turbinatum. The sequence continues at coordinate 13,894,165 of NC_137480.1, read as the reverse complement.
TGAATTTGGATTTCAACCCACATAATTGTGTGGTAGGCTATAGAAGAGTTGCAATCATTCAGGAAGTTTTGGGGCCATATCCTTCAAGCTCTCTACGATTGTTGGATTTGGGGTTTTGGTTTTGAGTAGCTCGTAAGCTCTTAAGTAAGTCAATATTTCACCTCGTGAGAGAAGTGCCACTGCACGAATCTGATCATCTTGATTGGCACTATAATCACCTATCAGAGCATATTTTTCTTCTTGGGCGGAGAGAAGTGAGGTGTAAATAAAATTGCCTACTTATTGTTAGTGCTTTACCAAACTTATGAGAAATTTTCCTCACAAGGTTCTGCGTGGTGTTAGACCATAGCTCAACATCATTTCCTCCATTTACCAAATACTCATCTTTGTAAAGATTAAATAATATTGAAAATAGCATTGGCCTTTGTTTTTGCATCTCTTCCTCAACAAATTTGCATATTATTAGGAAAGGAAGGTTGTGAGTTTGGCAAAATGAAATATTCCAGTTTGTGGTGGTTTGGGGATTGCTTTTAGTCTCTCTATCAAAATGAACCCGGCAAGACTTGTGATACTCTGCTTCTTTGGCAATTAAGTCCACACCACTACGAATTAGTGATTTAATCGTTTCGTTTTTAGAAAACACTGCTCTTGACTTAATGATTCGCATCCATCCATCGTTGAGACCTTAACGGTATTTTCTTCTTTATTTTTGTGTTTCTTTGCTTGGGACAGCAAAATATGCAGGATCATTTCAATAAACCTATTTTGTCCGACTAAGGGAGCGAGCTTCTGCATCTTGTTAGGGAGCGAGCTTCTGCATCTTGTTACGGAGCGAGCTTCTGCATCTCGACTTTAGCAGAAGATAAAGCAACTGCCTTAGGTTGAAATGTTCTTTTAACTGCTGTACAGGTAAACGTTTTGTGACATGACTGATGAAAGACACCCATGGGTAATGCAGAGGAACTTGTCTGGATGATTTTACGTGTGGTGACAGAAAAGCAATCGGATGATAATAATTGTAGTCGAATGCTTGCAATGTTTTTCCATGACCGTTTTTTTTTCATTGATTCAACGTCTGCAGACGTTGAATTAATGTAAAAAATGGTTGATTTGCTGTCAATGTTTTTTCGAAAGGTTGCTTTTTACACTGTTTTTATATCATATTCTTCAACTTAGCCCACTAATATTTATCCATACTCGTTAGATCGCCAATTTGTTGCGTAGCTTAAACTGAATTGTCACTGGCTGCCTGTTTGAAAAGTCTTGTTCATAGAATAACGGTTTGGAGGAATAAAAAACGTAGAATACTTAATTATTTATTTTTGTGATGTCATATAGTAGCTTAAAGTAGGGAGTTTCGAAAAAAGTGTTCATTCATGTTAACAGTGTATCACATAGCTAAATGGTTAGGGTATAATGCTATAGTCAGATGATCAAGTGCTTTAAGGAGTGAATTGTTAGTAATGTGTCGTTGCCCACTGTAACACAAAAGCAAATAATCCTTTTCAAACTAATTTAACAGCTTGCACTAGGACTGTAAAATTCCAATCACCAAACTCGCTAAAAGTAAGACAGCCGGATTTCTTACAAGATTTAAAAGTAAGACAACCGGATCTCAGACAGCAAATCAACCATTTTTTAAATTGATTCAACGTCTGGAGACGTTAAACCAATGTAGAAAACAGTTGATTTACTGGCTGAGATTGTAGTGAGCCAAGCACATGCAAAAACACTTGATATAGTTCCTTGCACTGAAACTATTTTTATTTGTGTAGACAAATGAAGTAGAATAGTAGATAAATCACGTTCTGTTACTTAGTATACCGTACTTCAAAAGCACAGCTAACAAATCCCTCCTATCAATTGACTTAGTGCAAACCTGGAGGTTACCTAGGCCTATTTCAGGTCGTCTGTCAGGGAACACCCACCACCAAATTTGTCTGTCACATATATTTTTGTGAAGCTTAACACTCACACATTAATTTTCAATTGGTTTTATCCGGTAACTATTTCAGCTGACCTAGCTCAAGTTAGGGGGGTCACCTACTTTAGGTCGTCTGTCAGGGGACACCCACCACCAAATTTGTCTGTCACATATATTTTTGTGAAGCTTAACACTCACACATTAATTTTCAATTGATTTTATCCGGTAACTATTTTAGCTGACCTAGCTCAGTTAGGGGGGTCACCTACTTTAGGTCGTCTGTCAGGGGACACCCACCACCAAATTTGTCTGTCACATATATTTTTGTGAAGCTTAACACTCACAGATTAATAATCAGTTGGTTTTATCCGGTAACTTTTTCAGCTGACCTAGCGCAAATTTTGGGGGGTATAAAACTTGTCTGTCAGAGCCCCCCCACCACAAAAAATGTCTGTCACATACCAGACAATCATCTAGAAACAATTTACTTTACAACCAACTAAGTTTCAAGCGGTAACTATTTCAGCTGACCTAGCGCATTTTTTGGGCCATGAAAAATGCCCCCCATTCCCATACCCACCACCGGCGGCCCGGCAGACTTCCAGATTATGAGTACCCACATACCACCGGACATCGCTGTATGAATAGAAATTGGTAACTTTTTCACCTAGGGTGGACGTCGCGGGCTCCCGGTCTATAACCGCTATGTATGAGCTGCTATCCAACCTGTCTTCTTCCTAACTTTCGACTCAAGTTCCACATGTGTTGAGTGAAGATTGATTGTATATTGTTAATAAGAGACGGGTTCAATTGTGATGTGGAATAGTCACTTTTAACACACTCTTATTTCGTCCGTCCGTTAGATTCACACATCGTAAAAGAAAGACGAAACACGTTTGGAAAACACAAGTTAGAAAAATAGAGAAAGAATGACGAGAGATTGTCGCTCAAGCGTGACAGTGCATCGCAATGATGACGTCACGATTGCGCGACAATCTATGTCACAATACGGAGACAGATAACTTGGCCATAATTTCGTGAACATAGCAGCCTCCAAGATGAATATTACAATATCCATCTTCCAGAAGATTATTTTTGCCTAAACGAAATTACTCAACATTGGCCATACCTAACACACATTAAACATAATTGCAATACCGCACAAAATTGTCGTATAAATAACATACATACGACATAGTCATGTAGATGAACCTGTAGTCCCGCACTGCTGTCTGAAGGTATTTAAAACGGACCATGCTCACACGACATTACAGTACTAACACACCATACGCTTAAAGTTATACAAAAACAAAGTTGTCATATGAAGATACTAAATTAAATGTGAAAGAATGAATAAGATGCTCAGCTTAGTCACAGGCATCACAAGCAAATTTTTTGTAAGCGATATTGGCGTAACTCAAAGTGACAATATGTAAGCTTACTTGGTAAATACATACGGTTCCAGCCAGACTGTATCTATTTAATTTGTAAACAGCGAGCATAAGCATCATACATCACACAAGTCATAAACAATTAAACATTAATAATAAAGTGAACACATTTTCTATGAGTGACGTCCCTTAACGTCCATCTGGGGGGCCCGAACCAACTGGAGCGAGCACAGCAGTGCGTGCCCGCGCGCCCTCCACCGGAGCAACGCAAGAAATATCACGAAGCACGGTTTCAACGTGCGACTTCTTTGTGTTAGTGTCCCATGCTACCACAGCCACCCTCACCCTGCTCACAAACTCTTTACCCTTTCGATGCTGCGGTAAAATTTCAACCACTCTGCCGACTCGGTAGTCCCCTCGTTTAGGCCGATCGTTCATATCCCATACCAGGACCAAGTCTCCGGGTTCTAAATTGCGACGGATGTCTCTCCATTTTCCCCGACCCTGCAACTGAGGTAGGTAGAAATCTGTCCAGTGACCCCAAAACTTATCAGAGAGCCCTTGTAAAAACCGGTAATCACGCCTCGGAAGGTCCCTGGGTTGAGGATCCCCTAAGGGCACATACCGGCCAAAGGCGGGTGTAAGCAATGACGCAGGTGTTATCACCGCAAAATCGTTAGGATCATCACTTAACGATACTAATGGTCTTTCGTTGACAATCCTCACGGCGCTCGAGGCAAACGTCAGCAGCAATTCAACATAGCTTGGCTTACGTGCCAACTCATGCACAGTTCTTGTTAAAATTAGCTTGAACTGCTTGACCAAAATTGACCATGGATTCCCAAGTGCCACCTTGCGATGGGGCATATGGCGGGATCCTTTCAAACTTAACACCTCTTTCACGTAGAGAGTTCGACCACTCGCAAGACTCAAGCAACTCTGGCAAAAGGTTAGCTGCCCCTTGAAACGTAGACCCGTTATCAGAGAACAATTTCGTCACGGAGCCTCTTACGTCAATGAACCTGCTAAATACCAATATAAACTCATTCAATGACAGCGAAGTGACAAGTTCGACATGTCTTGCCCTTGAAGCCATGCAAGTAAACAACAATCCCCACGCCTTACGTGTACTTCTCCCTTGAACGAATTCAATTGGCCCCAAGTAGTCCATGCCACAGATGTCAAAGGCTTTATCACATGTAGCAGTACGAGCTACTGGGAGATCTGACATGAGCTGCCTTATGGGCTTCGCTTTCTCCAACGCACACCTCGCACATTCTTTTAAGTATTTTTTGACCGCACATGCACCTTTGATGATCCAAAACCTCTGCCTTGTACAAAGCAGCGAATGTTGTACACCAACATGACCATTTCTGCTGTGATACCATAACACAACCAGCCGCGTGAGCGCATGCTTTGTTGGCAAGATAATCGGATGTTTTCTGTCTTCAGACAAAACCGGTGCATTACTCAATCTTCCTTCAATTCTTAACAAACCCCTTTCATCTACGCATGGTCTAAACCTACGTAATGATCTCAAATCACCTAACCACTGTTTATTACGTACGCTACTCTTTTTGCTTAGCTTTTTGATTGCCTCATCCAAGGCTTCTGGCGATTCTTCAGTCATCAATTCCACAGCAGACCCATACACTTTATTTTGAACAAATTTAACAACTAATTCCAATGACCAGTTAAGATAATCGACATCTAACTTCGGCTTACGAAACTCGCATCCTTTGATTTTGCAGAACAGAAACTGAACAAACGCTGCCCTATAGGCCACACGCTTCTGCAAAACATACAACGACTGTGCAGAGGCAATGAGTCGTTCTAGACTGTCATCATCGTCACCAGGGCACATCTCATCCTTTGTGCAATTAGTCTTATGACAGGATACACTACCCACACCATCATCAACAAGAGGGATTTCGCAAACAAACTTCTCGATGTCTCCTTCTTAACTCCATCTGGTCTTGAAGCAACATCTGCCGGGTTTAAATCTGTGGGACAATACCTCCAATCTGAAGACTCCGAAAACAACAATATTTTGTCAACACGACGTGCCACAAATTTGTCCAATCTCAACTCATCATTTTTTAGCCAATGCAAAACGGTTTTCAAGTCAGACCACAAAAAGGGCTTACAGTTATCTAGTTTTAACGACTCCTTAGCCTGTCGGAGTAACTCTACACCCATCACAGCAGCAACCAATTCCTTTCGCGGAATTCCCCAAGAGCGCTGATGCCTTAAAGCCACTTTACTCTTGCCGAAGACAATCGACACTGATATAGATTCATTTACTATCCGACGTAAATAAATAACACTACCAAAGACACGCTTGACGAGAGATTGTCGCTCAAGCGTGACAGTGCATCGCAATGATGACGTCACGATTGCGCGACAATCTATGTCGGAGACAGATAACTTGGCCATAATTTACGGTAAGCACTTTAACATGCAGATATCCAATCCAGCACGAACCAATCAGAAGCTACGCTGTTCATGACGTCATCAAGATTGCGTTTGGGAAGAATAAAGGAAAAACACAAATTCTAGCTAAATTAAATCATCGCTTTGCCATCGGTTGGCTTGGCGCATTGGGTTAGGGCGGTAGTAGTCATTACACTGACGTGGGTTTGATTCCCACCTCTGTTATAGCTCTATTTTCTTCTGTAATTACCAAACAAAGTTCAAAGTAATAATTAATTCTCTGGCTGAATGCTGGAATGGTCACAATAGCAGATAACGTTGCATCTCATTGGTTCGTGGTTGGATTGGATACGTTCGTGGATTATTAGAAATCTGCTCGTTAAAGTGCCTACCATAATTTACCACCGTCATTCTGGCAGAAAAAATTTTCCGCTTTCCGCCTAAAAAAGTTATCCGTGAATAAGTGCGAGGCACAAAATGCGACATGAGATACATTCGAAAGATCTTCGAATAAAACTGTAATCCGCAACACGTGACACTTAAATTTTACATGCATCGGATTCAGTATTAAATTACCTTTCCAAAGATGTGCACCAATAGGTCGGCATTTAGAAGGAACTCCCAGCAGAACGCTTCAAAGATGGAGCATATATTTATGATAAACATTAAAATAATACGATTTTTGCATAATAGACACCACTCCAAACATCTTCGAATAAAACTATAATCCGCAACACGTGCCACTTAAATTTTACATGCATCGGATTCAGTATTAAATTACCTTTCCAGGGATGTGCGTCAATAGGTCGGCATTTGGAAGGAACTCCCAGCGGAACGCTTCAAAGATGCAAGAGGATACATTTACGATATTCAAGAAAATAATACGATTTTTGCAAATGAACACCACTCCAAACATCTTCGAATAAAACTATAATCCGCAACACGTGCCACTTAAATTTTACATGCATCGGATTCAGTATTAAATTGCCTTTCCAGAGATGTGCACCAATAGGTCGGCATTTAGAAGGAACTCCCAGCAGAACGCTTCAAAGATGGAGCATATATTTACGATAAACATTAAAATAATACGATTTTTGCATAATAGACACCACTCCAAACATTTTCGAATAAAACTATAATCCGCAACACGTGCCACTTAAATTTTACATGCATCGGATTCAGTATTAAATTACCTTTTCAGGGATGTGCGCCAATAGGTCGGCATTTGGAAGGAACTCCCAGCAGAACGCTTCAAAGATGGAGAATATATTTACGATAAACATTAAAATAATACGATTTTTGCATAATAGACACCACTTCAAACATCTTCGAATAAAACTATAATCCGCAACACGTGACACTTAAATTTTACATGCATCGGATTCAGTATTAAATTACCTTTCCAGGGATGTGCACCAATAGGTCGGCATTTGGAAAGAACTCCCAGCAGAACGCTTCCAAGATGGAGCATATATTTACGATAAACATTAAAATAATACGACTTTTGCATAATAGACACCACTCTAAACATTTTCGAATAAAACTATAATCCGCAACACGTGCCACTTAAATTTTACATGAATCGGATTCAGTATTAAATTACCTTTCCAGGGATATGCGCCAATAGGTCGGCATTTGGAAGGAACTCCCAGCAGAACGCTTCAAAGATGGAGCATATATTTATGATAAACATTAAAATAATACGATTTTTGCATAATAGACACCACTCCAAACATCTTCAAATGAAACTATAATAGCCAATCATAGCAAGGAAGCCAATCTTTGTGTCCACCTTTAAGCATGCCTTTAAGTGTCCTGCCACAGACACAGCCGCATGCTTTTGAGCGGTGTCGAACCGGCGCCCTTTCGATTGCCGTTCCAGCGCTCTCAACACTCGGCTATGCAGCGGAGGCTGAAAGTCAAGCAGAAAAGTTATGAATATTGTTTTCTAAATCTTTGGTATGAAACGGGTAAGGTTTGTTCCAGTTTGTTCCAACAACCGGCTGCATTCGAGATGAAAGATTGTTGGTCTGCCTTGGTGTGCCATGAAATATTTTTCACTTCTGAAGGGTGCCGCAAACCTAAAAAGGTTAGGTTAGGAACCACTGCTCTAACCACTAAACCACCGAGTCATCCTTTTTCAGCCCCGTAAATTTAACGCCCGGCGTTAACTCAGTGGTTACGCGCTCGACTCAAGATCACGCGGCGCTGGTGTTGCTCTCGGGGTGTGCGCACATTTAAGGCAACACATTTCAGGATTGTTCTCCATTTAGCGGCACCTAGTGGAAAGAGTAATTTCCTAGCAACAATGCGAAACTTCGCTCTGTCAATCTGGGTAACCAGCCCTGCCTCAAAAGCGCCTTGCTCAAAAGCCTCTACAAGAATGCGAAACTACCTGGAATAACTTGTTAAAGCTTTGTTAGTTCGATGATAAATATTCAAAACCAATCACACGTCCCACTGTTACTAAACATTTTGTTGGAGACCTCTGAGATCAGCAAAATCTTGTAATCTGCAATGCAAAAATGACGTAAGGAGCTGCACAGAACATAATCTGTTGATAGTGGGACACTTAAACCTTGGTTCTTGGATATGATAAGATGAAAGAAAAGTTTTATATATATATGAGACGAGCTTAAAGCCAATTTAGGGAAAATCTTTGCTGGCAGAGAGTCAGCTAATTATATTTGTGTCATGAAAGCGCACACACAATTGTCAAAGCAAAAATGGTGAATTTGCAACAGATAAGAGTAGATATGGATAACTTTGTGATGATCACAATGGATGAAGGGTTGAGCAGAAGGTTAATTGGATTCAGCGATAACATAGTGTGTTGTCGAAGTTAACTTGGTGAGAATGACAGGCGCTGGTGAGTCTCATGAAAGTTGAAAAACTTTTATTCTTTTTTATGAATCAATACGGTACGTGGCATTTATAGCAGATAAAAAAAAGTTTGACATGGCCTTACTTGGAAGTGAAGCAAAAGTAAAAAATGGGGTTTTAACAAATAATGCAAACTTAATTTGAGCCAGAAGAAAAATGGCTCACTTTTTCTTATCTTCTTAAGGTGACAAATTAGGCAATATTTTACTGTTACATTTTATAGGTTATAAAAATATAAAGATTCTATTTGAATAAGACCTTCTGATGATCCGTTAGGTGAAACAATTTGTAAAGACTTCAGATAGTAATGACTATATTTGATTTTATAGGTTATAGGCTATATATCAACTGAATATTTATCTATTTTTATTTAATAATAATCTAGCATGTTTTTGATAGGTTTGAATTAAATATGCCTAAAGTTGAACCTAATTTAAGTTCAAAGATATGTCTCGTTACTGGGGCATCATGTGGTATAGGCAGAGGTATTGCGCTTCAACTGGCTTTGAACTCTGCTCGCTGTTATATTACTGGTCGTCATCAAGACACCCTTCAAAAAGTTGCAGATGAGGTAATGTTTCTAAGTTAGATACTCGCATGTTGTGTTGTGATAACATATTATACGTGTTAACATATCTAGTTTTTTTTCTTATTTGGCAGTGGCTAATTTTTCCTGCAATAACGCAGTGTTGCCAGAAGGAATTCTGCCCTAATTTGAGAATAGTTTAAAGCCGTTGAAGTCAAAACTGTGTAATTTGGAAAGTTTTGAATCTTGGGCAGAGAACAAACCTCCAACCTTAACTCTGATAACACCTGCCACAAAACAATCATTTTTATATCACAACCAGTGGGGAAATTAGACACTTTGTGTTTAATTTTAATAACTTTAATGAATATTTAAATTTTAGGATATCACACACCAATATGCATAGCTATGCAGCAGCTACAGAACTAAATATAGCATGCTTAAAACAAAGGCGCTGGTTGTCAGAGTTCATGTTTTGACAAAACAGAGATCATCAAAGATAAAAAGAAGCTTTGCAAAAAAATTCCCACAATTTGTAGAAAAATGCTTTGATCTAAATCAGTGGTTCTCAAACTTTTTTTTGTTGCGACGCCTCTGGAAAAGTTTTCTGGACTTGCGACGCACCAGCAAATAAAAGTAAATGAAAAAACTTATGATTAAAGTTTTGTTTATTGATACAACAACAAAAAGCAATGCATATTATTTAATTTGACGTGTGGGCTTGTTAGTTTTCACAAAGTTCATTGAACCCTGGGAGAATTTTTGAAATTGCCACCCGCATTTCTCTTTCAGTGTTGATTCGTGATCGATGTTTGCTTTTATCACTGCCAAGGCAGAAAATTTTGCTTTAAATAAATACGACGTGGCGAATGGGATAATAATTCGCAGTGCTTTCTTTCACCACACCTGGATAATCGTCATTCACTGAATCCGAAAATTCGCCGGATTTCCTACTACGAAAGGATCACGAATCCATTCGTAGTTTGATAAATTTTCCGGGAAGTATTTTGCAAATTTCAACTCGAGCTTGGACAAATGTTAATAAATATGCTATGCAAATTTGAAGGCAAAAAACGCACTTGCAACCTCAACTCTTCACTGTTATCAAACTGAAATGACACCAAGAAAAATGATTCAGAGTTTCCAATTTTTGTGGAAGGATAGACATCCAATACTACGTTAGGGTATCAGCAGTGGCAAATTTTTTAGTTAATTGCGGTGTAATCGGCTAAATGAATGGGACACATGTGTCCCAGCGGTCCTCAAAGGGTCAACTTCATTTTTATAATCCCGAGTTCAGCCAAGAACGGAACTATTCTGCGACGCCCTTGGAAAAGTGAAACGACGCACCAGGGCGTCGCGACGCACAGTTTGAGAACTACTGATCTAAATGTATGCTCTGAAGCGTTAGGTAACTAAGCACTATGTTGTGTAACATAGTAGCATGCGGTACTAATAAACTTTCCCAATTTCATGCTAATTGCTTTGAAACATGGGTAACCTTAGCAAGCACCATCCATCACCTACATTGTAATAACAGAATGATGGTAAGGTGGACCTGCCTGGTCCAGCTTAAAGATAACATCCGGTTCGAGACTTTTTAATGCAGGCTTAAAACAAGAGACATTTGGTGAAGTCCTCCAATTGACAGAATAATATGCCATGGGTGAGTTCAGTACAGCACTAGTTGGATCTCTCAGTTCAATGCGTCAAAGTTGCAGCATAGCAGGGTCAAGGTAGACCAAAACTTTCTTAGGAATCATGACTTTTCTGCTCGTATATGCTCTTTGCCAACTCAACAGACCTTAAAGTGTGGAGAGGAAGACTTCACTCTCGACAGACAGACAGGCCACACCCTCAACATGAGGATAAATTTATGGCCTGTATAATCAAAATTGGTTAACAATGATGACTACAACCACAATTATAAACAGTTGTAGAAATGGCATCACACAATTGTAATGCCTATTGCAACCGAGTTGGCACATACACAATTGCACATTGCAAACAATAACGCCCAATCAGATGATTGGTTAAACATATTAATCAGGTAATCATGTCAAAGCACCTGGTATATATATCTTCTTCTTTCTGTTTTACGTCTCATTTCCTAGAATCAGGGTAGGATGGAGTCTGGCAAGGCACATCCTCAGTCTCCATTTATCATGATCTAGGGGGCTAGTGTTGGTCATCTGCTACCGCTTCCTGTCATCGTTTACGGTATCACTCCATGTCTTTCTGGGACATCCAGGCTTCTTTGTACTAGCTACTGGCACATCTCGGCATTGATTTATCCATCCGCTGCTCCTTTCAACATGTCCAAACCAGCGGAGAATCGGAGGTCATCTTCAATCTTTCGCAAGCCCAGCCTGGCGAGTAGAGTGTCTGAGCTGGTGTACTGGTTGTGTACTGGTCTCTTGTGGTCTGATGTTGCAGATCCACCGTATCATTACGTTGTCATTTCGTTTGATTCTTCCCAGTACTTTTTTTGTCACAGCCCAGCATTCACTCGAAAACAACATCACACTCCTTACACAGCTGTTGTAGACCCTGCCTTTATTGGAAAGGGGGATATCTTTGTTGGTGAGTATGGGCAGTAGTTCCTTGAATTTATCCCAGGCTGTCTTCACGCTGGTAGTGGAGCTGAGGGCGGTACCTCTACCTGCACTGAGCATGTCACCTAAGTAACAGAAAGCATCTACCACTTCTAACTTTCCATCATCTATTTGGATGTCAGTGATAGTTCTACCCTCTATGGGCCGGACTTCTCCTGCACATCTTTTACACTTGAAGGATGGGTCGGGTTTCAGAGCTCCTTTTAGGCCACTGCACCGCATATATAGGGATTGGCATATAGGGTAGCCTATATGATATATACAATTAACCGAGTTTGTCTATGTATTGACTTACATATCAGATGCTGCAATTAACTTTGGCTACTGTGTCTTCCGGATTTATTTTGAACGGAGGGTAACAAGAAATGCCAAGCATTGATTTCAAGTTGACTCGCTTTTTGTTTTTGAGGAATATGTGATGTACATTGGACATGTTAATATAGATAAGATTATTTGCTCCTTTTAATGTATGGTTGCCTAATGCCTATGCATTTTTAGGCTCAAGCACGAAATGCAGCTGGGATTATAATTCCAGTTCAATGTGACCACAGCAAAGATGAAGAGGTTACCAAACTCTTTGAAAGGATTTCATTTGAGAATAATGGTCGACTAGACCTACTTGTCAACAGTGCCTTTGCTGCAGTAGAGGTATGAAATCATAATAAAATAGTTTAACAATAATGTACAATTCTGATTCTTTTACTTATTCATTTGTAAAACACTCATAAAAAGTGCTTTTTTCAGTATTGCCCAAACTATAGAGCAATTAGAGGCATACTGCAGGCCTCGAAACTGAAGGCGGCCATCGCGGCCATGGCCGCGATTAACCTACAAAAACCGACATTTTGTCCGCCGGGTCTCACCCTTCCGTCGGCCGCATTTGTCCGCCATGAAGTTCCGAGAAAATTTACGTAAGCGGCCTTGTGAATAAAGTACTTTGCCACTTATAATCACAAAGGATTAGAAAGCAGTCAAAGTATCCGATAAATCACAATACATCCTGTCTATGCTTGAATTGTTAACATTATTGAGTGACCAAGCAGCTCATGTCTGACATCCGCAGGATGCAAGTGACATCACAATACATTTTATTGATGCGATATATTCAGTCTTCGAAATTAGCGTCGGCAAATGGCGCATTGGCGTCGGCAATAAAAATGCCGAGGCTACACGAGCGCTTGTAAGGTTAGGTTAGACATTCCTCCCAGTCGTTATGGCACAGCCATAGATTTGTTCCTTAGTCAACACCCTGATGGATCTCTATGAAAAAGAAAGAGGCGTGTGGATTGGTATCAAAGCCCGAAAGCCGCAAAACGTGGACGGTTCATTGCGAACGGCAAAGGCGTGATGACGCGACAACCTCGTGCTCCGATACAGCATCTGATGATTCCGATTCTGACAGCTAGTTCTTTATCAAACAGACTTTGTGTTGTTCGCAGTATCCCAATTGTGCCGAAATTATGTTAGTGTATACGTAAATCGATGCAAACTTCTCGCAGGGAGCTATTAATTTGTTACCGGTACCTGGTTGAGCAATTGACATTATTTTATGATAATTCAACGTTGCTAGATGTCGAATTAATGCAAAACAAACATAACTTTCTTATTGGTCATTGTTGTTATGCAATATAACCCGCCGGGAAAATTAAATCGATTTGTGCTGACTAGAACGTTGAATCAACCCAAAATTAACTTACTTTCCCTCCCAATGAGTTATTTAACGTGAATTACTATAACAGCGTGCGACGTGCGTATCTTGTTGCTCGCTGTATCGCTACTTTTGGCATTATTACATCACAACAAATCAAACAGTGCGGTCGTGATAGACTACTCTAGTATATTTTTCGCTTCTGCCGAAGTAAAAATGTGCTAATTTCGAAGACTGTATGTTGATGCGTGTCGAACTTCCGATGGCCGCCATGTGCTTGTGATTGGCCGCCAAACAGCTTGCTTCAGTCGGACACGTTTGGCCGCCGGAAAAAAAAAGTTGTTTCGAGGTCTGATATTGATTATAATAGACTGCAAAAACTGCTTATCATGCGCTTTATCTTGTATTCCAGAAACAGTCAAACACATTTACAACCTGTTGATTGTTTGCATGGTCATGGTCGGATGCACATTGCAATGATCATGCCACAATCACAAGTTTATTGCAATTGCTAGTTTAATGTTTTTTAGGGATGAGGAGTGAGGACATTTTTTCGTGCCTGGCTTGACAAGACAATTGACCATGGCTGGCTTGTTGCGGGGACTTCTCACTGCAAGACTACTTTACATAATTAAAATGTAATTGGATCTTGCTGTAAAAATTACTTCTTTATACAAAAATTTGCAAGATATTATAGAAGTATCCTAACAATTATATGGCCATACATCACAGTTGCAGCAACTGTCTGGTGTAAAAGTTGTGATGGATATTATCCTTTGAAAGGATCCATTCATGAATAAACTTTAAGTAGATTTCAAATTTGGCAATGTTTTCTATCCAGCCGATATAGTATTGTTTTTAAGGTAGGCCTATTGAAGATTTTTGATTGACTTTCTTGATCACTTTTGCAACCTTACATTCCTTGTAGTACCCTATGTTGCATATGCGCAACAACGATTTTTGGGAAGTACATGACTTTGGGAAAGTAGAATGAATGTTTGTGAAGAAAATGAAATAAAAAATACTTGCAAGTGACTCTTTATACAGCTCAATGTTGCAAATTTGCTACACATTGTACTGCTAAATGTTTTGTCATATTGTCAATTCATAAGAATTTCTAACTGGAAAAATACAACAAAAGAATTTCAAATTGGACTTTGTCTCACTTTTATGCATGTACCGTACTCTAAAAGGTCGTCGTTTATATTATAGTATTCACATTTTTCTTAAATGTTTTGTGTTGGTGGTGCTGTGTTACACCTTTTTTGAAAACGAATTCTAACAATTTGATTTTTTTTCTTGGCCGCTACTAACGCTATTTGACCAATGTTACAGGCCACTTGGCCTCCTGGCCGGAACCACTATCACCTCTGGCCCAGAGCCGGAGTTGAAAAAAATGGCCGGAGTTTGGGCAGAACTGAAAGTTGTTCCATCACTAATCACTAAACATTAGTTAAACAAAAATATCTGTACAATAAGGCTAGGTATTCTCAATTGATGTAGAATTTGCATTTAAATTTTGCGGTGAGATGTTTCTGCGACAGGTCAGCTGCATTAAATTGTCTTGCGTCAGGTCTGTCATGTCCGAATGTCCCATGCGCGTACCAGTTTTTTTGTTCCAGATACAGTGAAAGGATAGTACATACATCCAGATACGGTGAAAGGATAGGGTTAGGGACATTGGAATACCGGGACGACTCGCTTAATTGATTTTTCTTGCGATATGGACAGCTGGAAGGTCACTGCAAAATTAAAAAATTGGCAGAACTGCAAAAAGTTTTGTTTGCTTTTACTTAAGTTCATTTTTATCAAATAAATGCTATATTTTGCGCGAGGTTTGGGATGGTAGAACATCGGCAGAACCTTGCTATAGCAGTGTGAGGCTAACTACTGTTACCACTGTAGCGTGAAATCTATTGCTGCATTATTATGACTAGCATAGTATTACATAAACATGATATCACATATTTTCATGTGTTTATTTTGCCAATACACACTTTGTACACACACAGCCAGATCACATACACTGCACCTGGGCATGCGACGTATGGCGGTAGACAGTGGCGTAGCCAAGGAGGGGTTTTGGGGGTTACAACCCCCCCTTTGGCTCACGATATTGAGAGAAGATGTTTTCAGTCTAAAAAAAATTGCATAATTTTAAACAAAACTGCATTAACAGAGCGATTTTTGCCAATACCAAACATTCAAACATCTCAACCAGGAATTAGCAACAAGAAAACATAGAACACTTAGCTTTATTTTCGAAAAATGCCGAAGAAAACATAATCTTATTCTTTTGCTATGCCACCGGACAGCACCATTTTACAGGAATATTCATACCCACATTTTTGTTGAAAATGCTCACAGAATGCACCAAATTCAAAGTAACTTTTCAAAAATTTCTGGGAGAGGCCCCCCAGATCCCCTGCCGCTGGGTCATCAAAACCCCCCCTTTCAAAATTCTTGGCTACGCTACTGGCGGTACACCTCAAGCTGTAGTTGTACTAAATTTTATCATAGCACTATGACCCTCCACCAGTTGTCTACTTTCTTTTTGAGTGAGCAATCCTCTACTTCTACCATCCCTAGGTAGGGTTATGACTGATTAGTGCTCTTAAATCTAAAATTTTAACCTCAATTGAAATAATTATAAAGTAAACAATATCACACCAAATCAGAAAATCAGTATTCAAATAAATTGATTTTTCTGATTTGATGTGATATTGTTTACTTTATTTTAAATGTTTTGTCATTACCCACAGTCCCACATCCTATTGAATCATCAGTTGAATTTTAAGAAAGTTTGATGAAAAGTTGAGGAACAAAGTTTTGTTTTGGAATTTCAATCAAAATAGTCTATGAAATATAAAATGATGTATAAGTATTTGATAATTTTTACTAACAGGCGTCATCTGTGCCAAATTCCAGCCAATTCGGATCTGGTTGTGTTTGAAATGTTTTTGCTTTTGGTTGAACTGGCATGATGACTTCCTATTATATTTTTATGGTTTGCGATAGTGACTAGTGAGGGTATGTCAGTTAGGTCACAGTACTTAAAAGCACCCTGCTGAAATTGTTGGAATAGACAGTTCTATGCATGCATAAATAAGAGTGTTGACAGCTTATTTATGCTATTAAGTTATAAGTTAGCTGGCAGCACTTTTTGTGTGCGACCCATACTCTAAGCCTTTATGTGACATAACACTTTACACTTTATGTGACATTCACAATTCACATTCAATCCACTTTCATGGTTTCAGTATTTGTTCAAAAATACTAAGCTTTCCTTTTGGGACCAAGATCCATTTGAAGCATGGGATACTATCAATAATGTTGGCTTGAGGTAAATATTGATGTGTTGTTGCATATTTGCTGTGTAACTGAAGATATATATAATACTAGTTTTTGTTTTTAAAATAGTGTGGTTTTTCCGGAATCTGGATGATTAACTGGTTAGTTGATAGACAAACCACATTATGCAGTACAATCCTTTTCTTGATCCTTCTGAGACAGCAGATCAGCTTATTTTACAATGTCATAATGTCTGCAGAGTGCAGACGTAAAAACGGTTAATTTGCTGTTTGGATTGAATAGCATTGTTTCATATCAACAGAAATCACTACATCTGTTCTACGTTAGCTTCGCGCTTAATGGTACCACATGGAAGTGGTCTCATTGTTCAGATTGGATCAATTGGGGGTCTATCATACTCCACCAACCCCGTTTATGGAATTGGAAAAGCTGCGGTATTTGAATTTTCGTGTCAGTGTATAGATTTAACTTAGCTAAAAAACAAAACCAGATATTTTTTGACATTGTCGAATCCTTTGCGCTACAAGGCAAGTGGTTTCACCCATAGCCGTAGGAGAATAAAACATTTTGGGGGACAAACAAAATTTGTCCAAATTTTGTCTTTGCAAAATACTTTTTAAAAACGCAAAATTACTCACAATCTCTAAGATAGTGCAGTCTAATAACTGTATAATCCATTAACTTGGCTGTGTACGAAAACACAGGCAACACAGCGTACAACAGAAAATCAAAGCTGAATTAACTTTAATCTACATTCATAGACCTGTCTGGGTCTCAATTAAATAAACCATTTAATTGAAACATTTTTGTGTGGCACAAAAATATAAAATATTAATGTATCTCATTAATTATAACAGTAATGTAAAGTTTCTAAACTGCTGAGACGTCGAAACGTCATGGCAAGATTGACTTTCCTAAATAACTTGACATTTTTTCCCAAATATGCGACTTTTTTTTTTCGGTGGGGGAGCGACGCTTCCCGTCTCCATCGGCTATGATTTCACCCATTCACTTGTTTGCTAAACTTGAATGGCTAATAGTACAAGACTGTGCGAGTGTGCTTTTTTCCTAGTCGATAGATTTGCTGATCTCATCGCCTGTAGCTATTTACGAAACAAAATCTTTAATCATTTCAGTATATATTTTGTTTTACTATAAGGCTAACGTTTTAGGGAACGTTCAAATATTACGTAACGCTTTTTTTCCGAATTTTTGACCCCCCTCCCCCATGTAACGCCAACGTAACGCTTTTTTCAATCCCCCCCCTCCCCCATGTAACGCTTTTTCACTACAAATTTAGCACAAAAAACTACCATTCCGTACTCGAAAGCGTTACGTAACGTTTTGCTTGAAGCCCCTCCCCCCCAATGTGACGCTAACGTAACGCTTTGCATAACCCCCCCTCCCCCTCGAAGACGTTACGTAATATTTGAACGTTCCCTTAAGTAAAAAAAATAACAATACTCTTCCAATAGGTGAGTTTGTGATAGTGTTTTTCAACAATTGTGGCAATTTAAAATATTCCCCTTACCCATAGGCGTCGATTCCGTAGGAGAAGCCACTTGGGTCTGGGACAGCTGGGCAAGATATTTCCTGTCCTCTCTGTTTATCGTGAATGTTATGTATTTAAGAAAAATATCAAGAATTTTCAAAAAAATTGTAAAAAAACCACACTTATTGCATTGTATTAAAATAAGTCCCACACATGCATGCGAGGGTTTTCCGTATAAATCTCGTAGGTTGTTAACACGTTATTCAACTGTAGCCAAACTAAACGACGGTGCACAGAATGTTGCACGACGATCACGACAGACTAACATGTGTGTCCACAAATAGTGCATTAAAATTGTTTAGGCTGAAGATCAGCAACTTTAAGACATCACGCTTTGTAGAAATTTTTTTACCTTGAAAATAACTTTGTAACAAATCAGCACTTATGCATTGCAAGGCCAAACAACGTTTCTATCAGTCTGATAAGGATAATAAATCATTATTAGAAAAACTATGTGTCTGCTTTGTTAGCAGTCAACTCGTTTTCTCAGAATAAAAAGTTTATTTACTTTAACCGTGCATTGTATATGCATAGCAAAGGTGTATTAGTTAAAAGACAATCACAGTATCGACAAAGCTCATAAGTTTGGGTGTGTTTTCCTTCAAGAGTTTTTCTAGTTGTTTAAGTGGTATTGCAGTAGGTGCACCACTGCGCTTGTGGTATGTGAATAGTTGTTAAGCTAATACTAGTCATGACAGGTGGATCGAATTGCAAAAGACTGCGCAGTCGAATTGAAGAAATACAACATTGCATCGGTCTCTCTGTGGCCATCAGCTACTCGAACAGAGAAAATGCTTGCTGAACTGGAACGGATGACTGAAGCCAAAGAGGATGGTTATCAAGTACGCTTTGCTGGTATCTGCAATGCATTGATTTAACATTACCATTAGTTAGAGGCTTAGCTAAGGGATTTGATGTCAAGCCTCCCTATTGAGTTGGATATGTGAATTTTCGCTACGAAATGATCTGTGATGAAACAAAAAGGTAAAAAATCCGTGTAGCTCTTACATAGCCGTACGAGACCAAACCATTTTGGGGGGGCAGAACGTAAATTTGCCCAAATCTGCACGCTTTTATAGAAGTTGCCCAAATATAATGTATGTGGTGCATGATAACAGTAAAAAACTATCAAGGTTTTGTCACCTTTTCCCGTTCGTTAACGTGCTGAGTAGGTTTATATCGATTTTTGTAGTTAGTATCTTTTTCGTCCCGGACGCGTTAATGACGAAAAATGATTGATTGAAATGATTGATTGAAGATACCTTGCTTGTGCATTGCTCGGTGCTTCTGCACTTTGGCATGGTAGGTAGGAGTAACAAACATTGTTTCACACACCACAAATAAAAACAACCTCACTTAAATATTATGTATAAAAAATATAAGGTAGGCTGCTGGTTAAAATTAGACCAAGTGCACTGATTAATAGACCTTGAAGTTAAAACAATGGAGCTAGCTGTCTGCAGTTATATGATTGCACAAATCATATCAGGAAAATCAGCAACAGGAAATATATTTGTAGGCTACTTACCAAAATGTACTGTATTGTTGTTTGTATTTACTGCTGCAGGAATACATACAAGAATGCTTTAATGAGAATTACAGGCAAGAAAATATACCCACCTAATTATTTTCTCATACTACACCCAACATTCTCTGAAAGGAAATTTTGAAATTGAGCATATTTGTAATTGGACAATATAAATGCACTCATGATAATATAATAAAACCCAAGTTTGCACATTTTACATTAGATTCTGGGATGTTTCACCCTAATTAAGCATCTTTTTGAATGAAACCACGGTCTGAAAGCAGAGTGCTCGGCTTGAGACTTGGCCAAGTTCAACAACAGAGCAACCCTTGCGTGATGCTTATGGCAACGGCCTTGAGACACACAAAGAAACTGACTATCTTGCTGAAGATTATTTGTAAAATTTTTGAATATATTTTATAGACCGCTACACAGTACACACATAAATAATCCTCCAACTGGTGTGATGGACCTCAGACAGCAATGCAAAAACATAAGGTGTGGTCATGAAATTAATAAACATTGATCAAAAGAAATATGCACTGAAATTTACCACTTTACTGTACTGCACAGAATAATAATGCAAATCACCAGCTCGGTTTTAAGAACTACATCGTTGGTTTAAAAGTATATGTAATTATCTTTGTATTGATAATGTAAAAAAACTGAAAGTAGCATAAACACTTCAAAATACGGTGGATCACCAAGTAATGCTTAACCTCAGCGCATGGCAATACCAACATGAGTCTCCTACAAGTCAGCAGTTGTGAACTGAGCTTTGAGATTATATATTTCAGCAGTAGCATTTTAAATGTTGGTAAAATTAACATGACACAGTTGCATAAACAAACTAAATATATATATATTTTTTTTGGGGCGCAACTGCGTCATTTTAATTTGGGTAGTTTTATAAAAGTAACCAAACAAAGCTAAGCAACACTACAACATTAACATTACATTTATCAGGTATAACATTTTTTTGTTAAATGTTGTGGTGTTGCTTAGCTATGTCCGTTTATGGTTGAAAAAGTACTGTAACCTCTCCACTCGAATTGTTTTTATAAAAGTATTCACCAGATTTATATAAATTCATATTTTATAGTTGCCCAAATCAAGATGATGCATGTATGGATATTACAAAAAAAATTAACGACTTTGTAAATTTTGATGCCGAGGCAACTGCATCATGCCAATTTGGGCAGTTTTATTAATAGACTATGATCAGATAATTTCATATTTTTTGTTGCCCAAATTTAAACAATACAGTTATGTAAATGGGAAAAAATAATGAATTTGTTCATTTTGTGGAAACTGCCTCACGGTAATTTGGGCAGTTGCATAAACAGACTAATCAGTTTTATCAGATAATTTCATGTTTTCAGCTACCCAAATCAACACGATGCATTTGTGAAAATTAATAAAATTAGCTATCCTAGCAAATTTTGCGTTTTGATTTGGGCAGTTTCACAAAAGTATTAGAGACATATTTTGGTGGCTGCCCAAATTGGCATGATGCAGTTGGTTAAATGCATTTCGTACTACAGTTTGATCACCATGCAATACAATACATCAATACGGGTGTGCCAAATGAAAGTTTTGCGGCACATTTCTTGTGCAGATAAGAGGCTGTACTTAGTTTGATAGGTAAAATATATTAATTTATAGTATTTCTTAATTCATGCAATTTTGTAGCTTTTCATATGGCAATTTTTGCCCTAATAATTGCAAGATTTTGCCCGAATTTGCGACGTTTTGAAACAACAGGAGGGGCGGCTGCCCCCCTGGCTCGTAGGGCTATGAGCTCTTATCAGAATTTCTAAATTTTTCACCTGCGTTTAGCCATGGTTTTGTTGTTCATCAGCTTAGCAAGGTTGTTTGAAGCAAAACTTCTGACTGAATAACTGGTCTATTATTTTGCAGCTATTGCGATGAAGATATGTGAAATAGTTTTGCTTTGGGTTGTTTTGAGAAAGATCCAGTGCAGGCTAATATCAAATGTCCCTTTTTTTTAAACGATCAACTTCTACATGCATTACAGGTCTTTGACCACATTGTGACGAACGGAGAAACAACAGAATACCCGGGGATATGTGTATCCTACTTATTAGCAGGTGCATTGCATTGCGTTGGCCGTAGAATACATGGATGCTGTGACGGCTATAACAAACACGTGACACTCACTAAAACACGCTTATTACCACAGTGAACTCGCAGCATCAGGCTAAAACAGGTCGTTAATGTCTGCATTGTGAAGTAAGCAACGATTATACTGCTAATAGTGAAACTCAATCTATCACTAAAAAGCGTCTTGTAGAAATGGAGTTAAATGCGGAGAAATACGACAAACTTTTTGGCCTCAGTCATTACAGAACTGCGATGTAAAGCAGTTAGGCTATCTCAAAGTAATATTTTTGTAATTGCAAGACCTGCAGCCTACAATCATTTGTTTTTGCTTAAAGCTTACGCTTTTGTTGGTTATCGCATTGTATTAAAGTTTCGCAGTAAATCTTTTTTTTTTTCAGATCCCAAAGTGATGAGGTTTACTGGAAAAGTTTTGCTGAGCACAGAACTTGGTAGCAAATATAACTTCAAAGATGTCAACGGTAAAAACATGAAAAATAATATAGCTTTTATCTGCTATTTTCCTGTATCTTTTGCAGATTGTAGTGAACAATTTTCCTGTATCTTTTGCAGATTGTAGTTTTAGCATCAATGAGTTCGTTATATTTAGAATTTTATTGCCGACGAGGTTCATTTTTGAAAGAACGTTTTAAGCCTAAAGCTGTTTTTGATCAATTGATACAGTATAGCGTAGCCTAGAAAAATTAAACAAATAACGATTAATAATTTGACACAGCCATTTCAAACGTAGCCTATTATGCTGTCAGTAGCTAGAGAAAGAACAAGTATCTGGGTCACGGTAAATGAAAATTTGTTGACCACTAAAACAGTAGCATGAAACTAAAGCGTAGTCTAATTCGACGTTTTACTTTTAAGGTCGATCTCCACCCAGCCTACGCAGTTTCAAGTTTCTGGCTGGTGCTTCCGGGAATTTTGGTCTCTATCGTCGACTCCCCAATTGGCTGCAAATGCCTTGGGGTATTTTTAAATCTGCTCTGGCATCTTCTTTCGCCGAAGACACGAAACAACCTTCAAAATATGCGAACAACAAAGTTTCTCCATAGTCTGAAACTTAAAAATACTGTGCAACAAATGGGTTGGGCCTATTTGTTCAATTTTTCTAAATAGTTTTGTTAACTTTGGGATCATGCGCACCTGACCATGAGTTATGTATTCTCTGCAGCAGTGTTTTCCAATTATTTTTTAATTGCGCTCCCTGGACAACGAACAGAGTATCAAAAGCGCCTTGGACAAAAAAAGTAAAACCAAAGTTATTTTCCATTCATTACAAATTAAAGTCCAATTCTAATGAGGCTTGTGCAATGTCATCAGCCTCTTGATGTCGGGTTTCAGTTTGAGTAGGAACAATCAACATCAGATATGCCTCCGTTACTGGTATCAAGTAGTTGCAATTTAGGGCAACTCTACTGTTCATGACAGGACATGTTGTTTGTATGTGTGTAACTGCGCCGATATAGTCTTAGCGCCCCTTTCATGGTCGCAAACGCTCCCAGGGGGCGCTGGCGCCTACTTTAGGAACCAGTGCTTTAGAGGTTTTCATCTACTGTGTCCTCATCATGTTCAAACTATTCAGCCTATATTAATTAAATCTCAAAATAATTGTTTGAATTATTGTTTTTGAAGGGTTGCCGTATTTTTCAAAAATTTTATCATTGTTATGTTTTTATAATTTAAAGGTTACCTAGGCTACTGTAATTATTGTTTACAGCGCACTTTTTATTTATGACTTTGCCAAGAAAAGATTTTTTGCAATTGAAGTGTTTTTGTATTAACATCTCTTCTTTTTCTAGCAAAAGTTAATTTTTACATAAACAGAAATAAAACCCAAATGTTAATTTTATAATCGACTTGAATATCAGGTCAAGTATCAGCCAGCAAACAAGTTTTGTTATTTCAAGAAATTCTCTGAAACGTCAATCGTGTCTTCGTGTTGATAAAATATTACGTAACTTCTACAGACATAAAGCTTGCGTTTACTTAAATTCATATCTCTCTTTCCACGGAGTTGCTGGTCCATCAAATTGTGCAAAAACAATTACATTTTTAGCAATTCTTTATTCTTTCCGAAAAACAAGTTTGAATAATTTCTGTCAGTTTTTAGAGAAAAAACTGAGTTTGCAAGAACCTGACTCATAAAACGGCACCAGAGTATCTGTAGTTTGTTGTTTTAGAAACGCTATTTTTAACTTTTATTGCTGTAAAAAACAATTTTATGTCATCTTGTGGGCTGAAAATTAATCGGTATTTTTTTATCATCCATCTAAAATGGCCAACGTTAATTCAACGTCTAAATGTCGTTTGTCTGTATGTGTCTGTAAATACTGGCTAGGCGCGTTGTCTCTTCAAAGCCTTTTGCCGCATCTTGAAAAATATATCAACGTTAGCGAACGATTGTTATCTGCTTGCTTGCTTCAACCTCGTTGCTTCAACCAAGGCATATTATTTGAAGCTATTTTTTCTTCTCGTTGCCTTTAAATAACACACCTTCTTTGTGTTTTGCCATATCAGCATAATACAGTAGCTAGCAAAGCGAACGTTTGTTTACTTGTGAAAGCATATAGACAAGAAATTCTCTTGAGTTTTGTATTGCTGCATTTTGTAAAACGAGCTGTTCAATCTTAATTCTTAAGCATAAATTGAGAAACGTTATGTTAAATATTTCTTGACCATTTACTAATTGTAAATTTTGTAGGCTACTCTATTCTATTTGAATAAGATGCACTAGTACAGGGATGGCGAACCACTGACCCGCGGGTCACGAAGTGACCCATCACAGATTTTCAGTGACCCACTTGTCTTTTTTTAAATAATGAAATTTAAACAAATGTTTCAGCAAAGAATAAATGTTTTACTAAATATTTGTAATAAGGCCCCACCCTATTTTAATCTAGTACCGTACCGAATTGCCATATAGCAGTCTGACACACAAAAAGTTGTAAGTGTGGTAACAAAAATAGTCAACTATAGTGCATCTTATGCTCTTAATAAACGCCAGTTTGCAAATTTATTAAACGCGTGTGACAGTAAATTTAATGGCATACTCATGTACAACAGCAGTAGCGTAGCCAGGAATTTTGAAAGGAGGGGGGTTTTGACCACCCAGCGGCGGGGGTCTTGGGGGCCTCCTCCAGAAAATTTTGAAAAATTACTTTGAATTTGGTGCATTCTGAGAGCATTTTCAACAAAAATGTGGGTACGAATATTTCTGTAAAATGGTGCTGTCTGGTAGCATAGCAAAAGGATAAGATCATGTTTTCTTCGGCATTTTTCGGAAATAAAGCTAAGTCTCTGTGTTTTCTTGTTGCTAATTCCTGGCTGAGATGTTTGAATGTTTGGTATTGGCAAAACTCGTATATTTTAATGCAATTTTGTTTAAAACTAGGCAATTTCTTATTAGACTGAAAGCATCATTCTCAATATCGTGACGTCATACGCGTGCCAAAGGGGGGGGGGGGAGTTGTAACCCCCAACCCCCCCCCCCCCCCCCCTTGGCTACGCCACTGTACAACAGTGTAAAGTGGTTAAGTTGTGGTAATGATTTACAGCGATTTGTTTGAAGAAGTACAACTTTTTTTAGCTGAAAAAAATCAAAAATATCCAGAGTTAAGCGAAAGTACGTGGTTGAATGATTTACATTTTTTCGCTGATTTCACAACGCATTGCAATAAGTTAAATACTAAATTGCAAGGCTGTGAAAATATTGTAGCCTATTATCCATGTTTGGGCACATTAAAGCATTTGAGAAGAAACTCGCTATTTTTTCTGTAGACCTTGAACAAGGTCAGCTGAAATATTTTCCTCAGTTGTTGAAGCACTTTACTAGCACCAATTTAACTTATGAACAAAAGCAAACTGCACTCAACAAGTATGTTTTACTGACGAAAGAGGCCAAAAATGTAATGTCAGAAAGGTTTACCCAGATCCGAAAGCTAGATACTACATTGCAGTTCTTTTCCCGCATGCAATTCAACTTGAAAATCTTGAATTATCAAACTTCGAGTGGCTTCGTCTTCGTCCTTACAACTTGGAAATGGAAATGATAGACTTTCAAGAAAGTGCAGTTTGGAAAACAAAATTTGTAGACTTAAATCATCTCCTACAAAACATTGAAATGAAAACGGATATGGATGGTTGTGACTTTCCTGTTGTTGAAAACCATGCTGAAAATATAATTCTTACAGAGTGGAACTCCCTGCCAAATTCGTTTGAAACTATGAAAAGATTTGCGGTAGCTCTGTTAACGCTGTTTGGTTCTTCATATTTGTCCGAATCTTTATTTTCGCACATGAATTTTATACAATCAAGCACACGGAATCGTCTCAGCTCAGATATGAGTGCTGCATGTGTGAAGCTAAAAACTACGAATTACCAACCAAAGATAATAAGACTTGCAGAGAAGATGCAGCAGCAAGTTTCGCATTAACATGTAGTTTCGCATTAACATGTAATTATATGTATGACCCACTTTTGCTTTTTCAAGGATTAGGGTCTCTTTTGTGACCCATGCACTAAAAAAGGTTCGCCATCCCTGCACTAGTAGAATCAATTGCTGTATGACTGTTGCGACTTTATTATCATTTGGATTAAGTTATTATTTGTACAGATTTATCACTTCAAGCCCTGTTGCTGCCTCGGTGAGTCGACTAAACTGTCCCTTACACCAGCTCTATTTAGGATTGAAGTATAGCCTATATCTGCGCACTAACTTTGTTAAACAAACTAGCGACTTCTGACCTTACGACCTGTAAACTTGCAACCTTTTCGCCACAATAAACCAACAAAACTCAAGACCGTGTTCAGATTCAATCTACTTGGCCTGTTTCTCTGTCTTTTGGAGGTCGCAAAACCGTATTAACTAAGCGACCCATATAATAATCCGATCCACTGTTTGGCGCCAGTGAGAAAGATATTGTTTAACGTAGAATTTGCGTCAAAATTCTACACCAAATATTTACGAAACTTGCTCTTGTGTGGTTACTGGTTACAACTTTGGTTTGTGACACAAAATTTAAAGATGGCGTGATTCTTGGTGCGAGCGCTTTTTATCGTCAGAATGAAATATAAGTTTAAAGTTACCTCAATTGGACGTGATAGGCTACATAACTTATATAACTCGATAAAGGAACCAATTAGATAGCTCAGTTGGTTAGCGCGTTCCTTCGTGAACGAAAAAGCTTCAAGATCAAGCGGCGATGGTTCGACTCTCGGGGTGTGCGCTTGAGCAACGCATTGTAAGGACTGCTCTCCATTCAGTGGCACCTCATGTATGGAATAATTCTCCGGCAATAACGCTTCAACAATCGGAAACTTCACTCTGTCAATCTCTGTAAATGGCCCTGTGTCAAAAAGCCTCTACAAGTAGGCTATGTGAAACTACCAGGAATAACCTATCAAGGCTTTGTCATTCGGAGGATAAAGATTCAACACCAATCGGAATTCCGTATTGAAGGATTTCGGACAGAAACAAAGCGATTAAACAAAAATTTTAAACCAAACGAATTTCAGATCTTATCAGAAGAAGTAGAAATTTGCTTGCCTCATCTTCGTTCATCCCTCATTATAAATTTTTTACAAAATTAATGTCATTGTTAGCCTACATTCCTAAATTGCAGACAAAATGCATCCTAAAGAAACTGATGAAATCAACATAAGGATCCAAAATAATTATAGTTCTCAGCTGCAAGAGAGCCTAACTAACTGACAATGAACGTCTGCTTACATAAAACAGTTGCCTAACAAAAGTGTACCGTATGTGACAAGGTTTGTTTTTGGCTTGAATTTTCCTACTTATTCATGGCAGTTTTGCATATTTATAGAAGCATTGAGCCATTGACGCAGGCCAGGTTACAGAAATTGGCAGAATAAAGTTTTGTATTGTCGAAATATTATTATTTCTTCTACCAGTGCCTCCTCATGGAGAACATTTCATAAAAGGCGTTGCTTGAGTGCACGATCCCAAGCTTACTCTCATGATATTTGTGGCACATCTTAGGTTTGGTTTTGAATCTTTATCCTCGGACTGACAAAGACTTGATAGGTTATTCTTGGTAGTTTCGCACCTACTTGTAGAGGTTTTGACGCAGGGCCGGTTACGGAGGTTGATAGTGAAGTTTTCCGATTGTTGAAGTGTTTGTTGCCTGGGAATTATTCCATCCATAAGGTGCCGCTGAATGGAGTGTAGTCCTTAGAATGCGTTGCTCAAGCGCACACTTTGAGAGTCAAACCAGTGCCGCTTGGTCTTGAAGCTTCTCCGTTTACAAAGTCACGCGCTAACCAACTGAGCTAATCGGGGCGGAGGGCTTTCTAGCCACACTTCCAAAAATCTGACTCCTAAATTAAGCAAATGGAAAGTCACTGTTCTTCTGCTCCTATCTAAACTATGTTTGCAACACTGGATTTGGCATGTCACTCGATCAAACACTGCGACCAGTAGATGTCACAATTTTTACGCCTCCTGAAATCCTAACATAACTATAGGCCATCAATCTTACCATTGAGCAATCATATGATAGGCCTAATAATATCACGTTTTAGATGTTGAAATAAGAATAAAATATAATTCTTCTGACACCTAAAAAACCCAGGCTATTCCAACTGGTTAACTTTTAAATTTCACAATGGAGGTATTAACGAACACTGTTCTAAAGTCATGTGCTATGACGAATGGTGTTAAAGTTAGTAAGTCGTTGTTTAATGTGGCTCTTTTGTTGAAACTATGATTGTTGAAACTAAGCTGTTGAAACTCAGCAGTGACTTTCAACACCATTCGTGTTGAAGTCACCAACACCAAGCACATGACTAGGGAAAAGTGTTTTGAAAGCTAGTGCAATTTTCCATTACCATATCGAACTCGCAGCATCAAGCTAAAACAGGTCGTTAATATCTACAGTACATTGTGAAGTAAACAACGATCGTGCTGCGAAAAGCGAAACTCAATCTATTGCAACTTTTCAATTATAACACACTTTTTTCAAAAAGCAAAAATTGGGTTAGTCTTGTGATTTTATTGCGTGGATCATTTTTTAACAAATTGAAGCAAATGTTTTACAGAATAATTTTTCTTATCATTTTTTAAATCATTTTTTAAACATCCCTATAATAATGACTGATAAACCAAAGAGGACGACTGAAAAAGTAGAATTAAGTAATTTTATTTATATGTCTTTTTTGGGAAAAAAATTAACAAGTTTTGTAAAAAAATCAAGCTAAAATTATGAAAACAAAACAAGTCAAAAACAGATTAAGACAGTTTTTTGAAATAACGTTTAGCTTAGCAGAAGTAGTTTTACCTTCAATTTTTGGTAGAATTAAAATTTGTAAGCGGTGGCGTTTGGCATCACTGCAATTGACAAGAAAAAAATACTTTAGTTTAGATTTTTAAGATGATATTGATTTTGATTCTGCTCAGGACTGATAGTGATACAGTGATGCTATTGCTGGGGGTGTTGTAAAGGCAGTAAAACACATGTATACCAGTGGGCGCTCGTTAACATAGGTGTGACCGTAACCACTAAGATCCTTCAAGACCAAGTTCCCAAACGACGTACTTAATAATGCTAGGGCAAGATACTAAGATGGGCTGGGTTGTATTTTCAAAAGAGCTATCGGTACCATACCGTACAATAATTTCAAAACGTTTGCTGAACATGAGTTTAGTATGCTATTTACATTTTGTACTCTTTATTTTTTGCTTAAATTGATCAGGCATTTCAACCATTGTGCTTCTAAATAACTTGCAAGCATATGGTGATTCTTAAAATTTACCTACGGTGCCGGTATCGTTTGTACGTACTTCGCCAATTGCCAAGATACCCAGGTACGGTATCTTATTTATAATTAGCCTACAGGCTAGTTTTTTTTGTTAAAATTACATTGCAAAGAAAATATTTGGCTTTTGTATTCATAGATTTTACACTAAGTCAGGTGAGGTTACCGGTCGTAAATATTTATAACTGTTGCTAATCACTCAACAGAATGCCTGTAAACGAAGAGGTAAGTTCTATGGTTTCATTGCTTTGTCTCAAAAATAAATGTATTGTTTTCAAAAAGAATTTGGCTCAATAAAGTGTTATGACAGTGAAAATATAGGATATTTTGTGGTAGTGGTTGTAGATGCCATGACAAGTGCTGTAACTATATTGTCTAATCTCTAAAGCAATGTTTTCCCAGAATCATGTTTGCATAAAGTTTATAATCAATATGCTCTTGAGGGTGTGATTTAGTAAGTTGGCCCGCTGGTGCAAAATTTTCTTGAGGTTTTTATAGTATGCATAAAATAGTTAGGCTTAGACTAGTAAATAATAATAGGCCTATATATTATAAGTAATAATAATAAATATTATTATTATTTACTTGCATAACTTGTCTATTCTTTACTGAACACAAGCATCATGCTTTGAATTTGTTTACGGTAACTGCAGGCTCAAGTATTCATGGATACACAGGCCTCGAAATTTGTTTTTGTTGACTGCGGACAAACGTGTTCGGTCTGAGCAGCTATCTCGGCGGACAAATTAAATCTCACGGCGGACACACCAGTTTTAGCGTCGATCGTCATGCTTAATCACTTTATTTTTATAATTTTTTGCCATTAGAGAACTATAGCTACGGTTTGGAAGGCTTTTTAAAATTTCAGGGAAGTCACTCTGAAAGGCTTTCATCAGACCAACGACGTGCGCTTTAAGAGCCAAAGTGCCATGCAGCTGCTTAATACGCCACATAACTGATTAACTTCCACCGAACGAGGTCCTGTGTATTCTTGCATCACAATGCTCTGGGCCACGGTGAGCTATAATAGAGGCCACCGCATCGTGCACGCACGAGATCTGACTGACGGCCTATATGCTTTGTGTAAAAAAACATGATTTTGTCACTTTCCTGGAACGTTATTGATAGTTAGGTGGTGTTTCGTCAAAATTTATTAATATTGTAATTAATATACAAAGAATATCACATGGATATAACTTGATCATCATATGTTTTACTGTATTACAAATAGCATTTAGTAATAACAGCAGTTTTAGTAGTTTAGGTAAGCAAATGACAGTGGAATCGCTGCATAATGTTGATAGACCACAATTTCTACAAATCAGTTTTCTGCATTTCCCCTATTGACTCTAAACAGTACGTACTGTAATTCAAAAAATTCAAGTACTGGATGCATAAAATATAAAACTATTAACAGTATAAAAGCACAGAAAAATTTAAACATGGTAGAAATAAAGTACTGAGCATCATACATATCTGCAACTAATTTCCATGCAACATTAATAGCAATTTAAACAAAATCGTGCTGATCAATAGTTTTCAATTGAATCATGCCTTCACAGTATAATGCAGGTGAGCCGGAGGTTGCTCAAACTATACAGTTCGTTAGATCGCGCTGCAAAAGATCTTATGTGTTGGCCTTCTAGACAGATATTACATCCAACTCTCCTATACAATCAGAAAATACAGTGAGATTAGAGCAGTAGAAACTAGTAGCCTAAACAAAAATATGCCTGCTGGTAATTTTATCCAAGAATAGTTTTGAGTTTAGACATATACACAAAACAATAAGCATGTAAGCAGTTCTGGTCACATCAAAATGAGTCAGTGTTCACCCTCTGAATCTGATACATGGTTATCTCTGAGTCATCAGTTGATGGAGGGAGAGGTACCTGGTGTTGGTTGATCAGGATCGGCGTTGGTCTCTGTAGTTCATACCATTGATAGTGCGATGTTCTTCTGCCATATACTCACTTATAAATGGTGAAATTCTGTTTTCATATTCATCTGACAGACAGAGCTATACTTCAAAACTTTAAGCTCAACTCTTCAAATATCAACAGTCAATAAATTAATCAATGAAGCCAGTCTGCCAAGCCCTAGAGTGACTGCCTAAAATGCAAAAACAATTAGGTTAAATAGAATATAAAGCTGTAATTTTACAAAATGAACGAGTAGGAGAGAATGTCAAATGAGTCACAATTATATTGTGATTTAATACAATAGAACTATAGAAGTGGTTAATTTTAGATGGTGAATGATTACTGCTGATAAATGCAGCCATATAACGAAGTAGAAAATACTTGCTAAATAGATACAGTAGAAATGTTGTTTAAAAACATTAAAGTTGCATGGAAAGTAAAAGCTTACCTGGAAAAATATACAAATAAACTACAAGGCATTTTTATAACATCAGATCAGCTAAATAAAGATTCAAAGCATTATGCCTTTATCTATCAGCATGTATAGACTATATTCTATGAAAGTTTTAGCACTTTCAATGCACTTTTGAGCATGTGGGAGACTGCAACCGGGCATAGTTCTTTTAAAATACATTAGCCAATGTGCAACAATGTCATGAAAAAGCAATGTCGTTCAGATATGGATAGAAAGTTACAGGAAATAAATTTTCGACACATTTCACCAACAACACTTGTAAAAAAGATGTAACAAAATACACACCACTGTACAACACTATCCTTCGGACGTGTCAGACCACCTTGATTTAATTTATCAACATATGAACCAAATCTTTCATAATAGAAGTATGTGTCTTCTGCAATAGCACATCCATTCTTCAACTCAACATACCCAGCAATATAAACCATTGCAATTAAAACCTCTTCTGAAACTTTCCCTTCCAAAGCACATAAGCTATCTAAAACTTCAAGCTCACTTTCTACAAGATCACGATTACAAGCGGCATAAGCATGACCTTCAGCAACATCAAACTTTAAATCTAATTGCAGTGAGAGCTTCGCATGTTGAATTCTTACCTTTTCCAAAACTGACTGAGCAGTAATGAAATAGGTACCTCCAGACCCCGGTCCACGACATTAAGGCGCGAACAAAACGGCGCGAGACAAAACAGGGCAGAAAAACCGGCGCGAACGGCGCCAAAGTCAACGTAACAAGCTCAGAACCTTTTCCTTATTTTTTTTCTTGCCAGAGTCAATGTAACAAGCAAAGACCTTTTTCCTTGTTTTTTTTTCTTTAGAAAATACTTAACTCAAGCGCTATAGTTGATCAATAATAGTTTTGATTCAAACGCGTTGCTCACTTCAAGTTCATTTGGGAAGCACGAAATAACATTATTGTAAAGAGAAACTACTGTGCAATAATATCTAATTTGTGATAAATCAATGAGTTCGATAACACTCAATGACATTCTTAATTCAAACGCGTTGCTCCTTATATTCGAAGCCAAGTTCAGTCAGGAAGTAAAGACCACATTTGGTCGGGGAGCAATTTGAAACAGCGTACATTTGTTTGCAATAAGTTCAAAGATTATGTCGCATCATTTTCAAGACAAAATACGGCCCGATTAATATTCCCGCATCACACTTTGCGTTCTGTCTCTCACACTAACAACTGTGACGGCTTATCAACTGCCAAGAAACTATTTATTCTGTGATTATCCAGCTGGCAAAAGTGCGACCTCGGAAACAACTGAGTGCATCAATAATAGTTTTGATTCAAACGCGTTGCTCACTTCAAGTTCATTTGGGAAGCACGAAATAACATTATTGTAAAGAGAAACTACCGTGCAATAATATCTAATTTGTGATAATTAAATGAGTTCAATAACACTCAATGACATATTAATTCAAATGCGTTGCTCCTTATATTCGAAGTCAAGTTCAGTGGGAAGTAAAGACCACATTTGGTCGGGGAGCAATTTGAAACAGCGTGAATTTGTTCGCAATAAGTTCAAAGATCATGTCGCATCATTTTCAAGACAAGTTTTGTAGTACAAAATTAGCGCACGTGACAGTTCAGACAGATGGGTGTCCATAGGCGCCGACTCCGGAGGGGCGGCGCCCCCCCATGAATTTAGCTCGAGGTGGCTGCCCCCCCGCAAATTATTAAAAAAAATCCTAAATCAAATGTTTCTAAGTTCAGATTTGCGTTAGTTTGACCTTCATTGCGGATCGATCTCAATTAAAAGATCTACTTGTTGCAACAAGAGCGCTGCTGAGGCATTCCATTATAATTCAACAAATCCAAATAACCACTAACTCTTCAATTTTTATGACTAAAGCATATGTTAAAGTATGTGAAAAATGCATCTCAGCAAAAAAAATATTTTGAAAATTGGACAAGCGGTTTTCGAGATATCGCGTTCTAAAGTTTTGTGACTGTCACTAGGTGGCGCTGTTGATGTGCCCAATGTTTTTCGATTTTAGGGTTATATTTGAGGTAGCTAGTTGGTTGAAGTGTCTATTCCACCATTTTTCATGATGTAGAATTCAA
The DNA here is from genome assembly GCF_918807975.1 of Aplidium turbinatum. Lineage (NCBI taxonomy): Eukaryota > Metazoa > Chordata > Ascidiacea > Aplousobranchia > Polyclinidae > Aplidium > Aplidium turbinatum. Next base: position 13,859,971 of record NC_137480.1, on the reverse strand, counting down.
AAATGATGTCAATTTTAGTCTACAAGAATTAGCTAAGGAGTTGTGTGGCATTTAAAAAAAATTGGGGGACCAAATGCCAACCCCCAAATTTCCATGTGGGCAACAAGATATCCCAAAAAAATTTTTTGTTCTTTAAAGTTTCTTGCGTATACTTCATGATAATATACTGTTTATTTATGAGACTTTTGTCCTTTTTTCATGAGAAGTTATATGATCTATTAATGCAATATTTGAATGATGCGTGCTTATGATGTCACAATAACAAATTACAGATTTTCCCAAAAAACTTTTTTCGAGTCATCGTTGTGAAAATTGCCCGGAAAAACCAGCCCTTGTTTCAAAATTGCAGTCAAATTTTGTTTTCCCGGGCAATTTTCATAATGAAAAAATTTTTTTTGGGAAATCTGTAATTTGTTATTGTGACATCATAAGCAAGCATCATTCAAATATTGCATTAATAGATCTTTGATATAAGGTTGCATTGTCCAAAAAGGACAAAAGTCTCATAAAAAAATATTATACTATCATGAAGTATATGCAAGAAACTTTGAAGAACAGAAATTTTTTTTGGGATATCTCGTTGCCCACATGACAATTTGAGGGTTGGCATTTGGTCCCCCAAATTTTTTAAAATGCCCGATAACTCCTTAGCTAATGCTTTTAGACTAAAATTGAGACCATTTTTGAATTCTGCATCATGAAAAATGGTGAAATAGACACTTCAACCAACTTTCTACCCTAAATATAGCCCTAAAATCAAAAAACACTGGGAACATCAACAGCGCCACCTAGTGACAACAACAAAATTTCAAAACGCGATATCTCAAAAACCGCTTGTCCGATTTTCAAAATTTTTTTTTTGCGTAAGTTCAAATTTTTAAAACAACAAAATATATCAAAACCAACATTTTCTGAAACCTAGTGGTTACATTTCTTTCTAAAATTTGTTGAATTATAATGGAATGCCTCTGCTCCTAAGATAACAAAAGAAACAGAAAACAGGCCGTTGAAGCAAACAATGATTGAAAAACGTTTTTCTTGATTTCTTCCGCTTTTTTTTTTCTTGGAGTGTCAATAACGAGGTGCAGTTTGCTGTTTGCTCAGTTTAGTATCTACTCGTATTAAGAGCTAAAGTACAAAGTGACCAGCATATTACTCGAAGTAGCCTACAGGCCTCGAAATTCGTTTTTGTTGACGGCAGACATACGTGTCCGGTCTGAGCAGTTATCTCAGCGGACAAATTAAGTCTCACGGCGGACACACCAGTTTTAGCCGTCGATCGTCATGCTTAATCACTTTATCTTGATAATAATTCTTTGCCATTTCAGAACTCTAACTACGGTTTTAGAAGGCTTTTTAAAAAATCAGTAAATTCACTCTGAAAGGCTTTCATCAGACCAACGACTTGCGCTTGAAGAGTCAAAGCGCGTGTAGCTGGTCAATACGTCACATAACTGATTAACTTCCACCGAACGAGGTCGTGTTGCTTATTGCGTCACAATGCTCTGGGCAGGAGTCGGAAAATTTCTACACCAACGCTACTATTTTCTGCTGTGCAAAGTTTTACAGGCTTTTTTCTTTAAGTTTATTTTTGCGTGTCATGTGAGCGAAAGTGAATTTTCCTTGGGTCTTTTCTTTCTTACTGTAATACCAAAACTTAACAAGTTTTGTTGCATCTTGCTGTAATAGCCTACTCGTATAATCTAATTTAGTAACCAACCTTGCCGTATCATTATTACTCGGAGATCAAAGCCAGACGTTGTGACGTAAAACTTGAACTAAATTGCGCGTGATTAGTGTAGAAGTACCTGTACTCCTATCATTCTTAGCGAAGAATTCACCTTTGTTACGCTGATTCAATGTCATCAATCGTTGAAGCAACGTAAGAATCGAAAGTTTTCCTCCTTGAATGGAAGCTAAGGGATACAGGATTCACATTTTCTAGATGCGCGCTAGAATGCGCTGGAAAATATATTATTGCAACAATTGTTCGTGCTATGCAATGACGATTTCTATCGCTAGTTCCTGTGCTATTTCTCGGCAGACAAATATGACCGATCTAGATGTTACTTCCCGCGGACATCACAACATGCAGTGAATTTCGAGGCCTGAGCCTACATTATAAAGCTTGGCGATATACAATGGCAGATAGACGCAAACAAACATCAATGCTGACAAACAAACATCAGCATTTTGAATGTAAGCAATCAGTTGGCTAGAAAGTTTGCCCCCACGGCAATTTTCAAAACTCGGCGCCTATGTGGGATTGTGGGTGTCAATGATAGGATACAGAAAACTTTGGAGAATTTTTTTTAAATTGCTGAAAAAAAGTAGCCAACTGTTGTGAAATGCAGTGCATAATTTCATTTGTGCAGTATCGTTCAGTTGAAGAACATTGCAAATTAATTATTTTACCAGACGGCGCAAAAAACTTGAAAAAAAAACTTTGCGATGTCAAAACAATGAGTGTGAGCCCTGTTTTTCTACCATACCACTATTTTCGTAGGTCACGTTCCATACTCAAAACTACACAGCTGGTACGGAGCTAAAAATAGCACGCTTGAATCAAAAACGTCAATCTCAAAAGTTCGCGTTGTGACGTCACAGAGATCGGTGAGATTAAAAGAAGTCCCGTTGCCGCAGTTTGCAGAAAAATGCTTTGATCGTACTTGCTCAGCCAAGTCAGCAAAGCTGGTCTTTTTTACATTGTTTCAACGTCTGCAGATGATAAATCAATGTAAAAAGGACCAGTTTTGCTGGCTGGAACATAGAGCATAGTGTTATGTAACACAGAACTAGTAAACTCTTCAAAGTTTAACCAGAATTGTAAACAGTTGTAGGAAGCATCAGTTGTAATTACGCCCATTCACAATAAACTTATATATTTTTATTATTTTTGTTATTTTATATCTTTATAGTATTTTCAAAAGAAAAAAAAATAAGGAAAAAGGTCTTTGCTTGTTACATTGACTCTGGCAAGGAAAAAATAAGGAAAAGGTTCTGAGCTTGTTACGTTGACTTTGGCGCCGTTTTGTTTGCGCCGTTTTGCCTCTGCGCCATTTTGTCTCTGCGCCGTTTTGTTCGCGCCTTAATGTCCTGCTTCGTCCAGACCCTTGTCGAAGTTTACTGAAGCACTTTTCTAATGGGTCTGTTGTAAACTAGCCAAAGATTACAAAATCATTTCCACATGAAAGTAAATACTTTGCTAGATCTACAAAACCATGACAGATATGATACAAAAAGTTGGCAGTATCTGTCGTTAACTGGCGAATTCTGATTGAGCCAGTTTTCTTCATTTTTTCTGCCATGCTTGCAACATCTAGCAAAAACTGTAGCCTTGGGTCATCGGGTGACCGAATCATTGCCCTAGTTGGATCGTTAAATCTCACATCAGTACCAAGTCTTCTGACATTAAGAATCTTCCATAACTTAATGAAAATTCTCAAGATGTATGTATTGCAAAAATCAAAACATCTCGAGAAATAAATCAAAGTATAACAAATAGAGATCCCCTATCATGCATGTATTAAATAAAGATGCTACAAAACTACACAGTTGTTGAACCTGGGCAGTCAATCTATTAAAAATTGTTGTACTGCTGTACCAGTATAGCCTATTGAAAGTTAGTAGCCTATGTAAGTTAGTTAAGATTTATTAGTTATCTATACAGTAAGTAATCTACACAAATTAATAACATTACATTCTACAAAGATTAGCTTTGGTACTGGTATGTAAGAAAATAAATGTAATATCAGTGAAGTAATTTTTTGTGAATATTGATATCTTATGTTATCTATAAGACAATGGTGAGTGGACAGAAGACATGTTGCTGGCAAGCAAAAAAATACATGAAGATTTGTAATATAAAGTACAGGTAAACATTTAGTATCACCATTCAAAATTGACTGAAGCTGTTAAACTAACTTACCAGTAGTGAAGTAGTGAGTAACATTGCAATTGCATACAACTGAACATATACCGGTAAATGGAGATTTATTAAATAGGCAGGCCTTAAAACTCGTGTTTTTTTCCGGCAGCCATCGTGGTCTACCTAGAGCTCCTTCTCGGCAGCCAAATCTGCGTGCTTGGAGGCCAAAATACAATAATGATAGCACAAGTAAATAGTATTAAACTTGCAACAATGTTAAAATGATCACTTAGCGTTGTTAAAGTCTGGGCGACGTCCTGCAATAGAATCGTTGTACCACGCATTAAATGCTTTATCGGGATTGTAATCCGGTATTGCGGACCATCTAACGACCCTAAATTGTTTTAACTGCTCGCAGCTCAGTAAATTGTTTCAACTGCATACCGCCTTTCATAAAACCTGACCATTTATTCCGTTATGATGTCAACATTGAAGGTGTGAAGTCACTAACCCACAGCGTTCTCAACTATGATGCGCTGACCTCATTCTGCGTCACTCTTTGATACTACATATTTTCGACATTTAATCCACGATCATTCTATTGCGAAATTAAATAATTGGCTAGAAGAAACCGGCAGCCAAACTTGGCTGACGGAGGAGGTAGCACCGGCGGTCATTCAAGCACTACTTAGCGGCCATGGCCGCCGGCTGCTTAAGGCTTGAATAGGCCTACTCTATTTGCTAACTTTAATAAACCTGGAAGAAATACAATTTTCTGCCTACTTTACCCACAACATGCTTCAAGGAAACTGGGCAGAAACTTAAAGGAAACATAGGTTGGTAATGGCAGTTTGTTGTGAATTTTCTGTGTAACCAATGACTTCATGAACAGATAAAAGCTCCTTGAAACAAAAACATTGTAGCTTATACCTAATTTTGTTAAACTAAGCTGCATAACTGTAACTGCTTCAGCTTTTCATAAAGTTTGTAAGTTGTAACTAAACTTCTACTTTCTGGCAAAGATGCATAGTTAGGGAACAAGTTAAGGAAAATATAAAAAATAAGTTCAGTAAAACTAGAACCTTAGCATAAAGAATAGACTATAGATGAAACATCTTCCTCCCAACTGATTAAGTTTAGAATAGGCCGTCAGTCACGTTTGAAGTACGCGCGATGACGTGGCCTGTTCTAGAGGGCGCCATGCTCTGGGCATGAGTCGGAAAACCTCTACACACTGACTCTACTATTTTCTGCTATGCAAAGCTTCACGAGGCTTTCTTTTTAGGTTTAATTTTGCATATCATGTGAGCGAAAGTGACAAAGAGCAAGTATTCGTATTAAAAGGTTCATCGACCTCATACTCACTTTCAGAATTTTTCCCTGGGCCTTTTCTTTCTTACTGTAATACCAAAACTTAAATTTTGCTGCATCTTGCTGTAATAGCCTACCGTACTGGTATAATCTAATTTTGTAACCAACCTTGCCTTATCAATTTTACTCGGAGATCAAAGCCAGACATTATGACGTAAGACCCGAACTAAGTTGCGCGTGATTAGTGTAAATGTGCCATACTGCCATCGATTCTTTATTACGCACCTACGAGAAGAATTCACCTTTATTCACCTACGCTGTTTCAATGTCATCCATCGTTGAAGCAACTTAAAAATCGAAAGCTTTCCTGCTTGAATGGAAGCTAAAGGATACAGTATTAACATTTTCTAGATGACATAAAACTCTAAAGTTTTTGCTCGATGTGGGAGATAGCTAGTCGTCGATAGTATAAAGATTGACTCCAAGCAAAAACTTTTTGTGTCATTTAATAATTAGAGTTTTATGTCATTTAATAATTCGTTGAAGTTTTAGATTTGTGATCGCCCATAGAGGAAGTGCCTCGGGTGCAATTTAATTCGTACCATGAACAATTCGTACCGTCAGTTCGTACCTTGAAAAGATCAAGAGAAAAAATTAAAAAAAGCCGAAGTCGCTGATCGCAGTTTCGGCAAACATTTTGAAAGGGTTAGGGCAGGGTTTCCCAAACTGTGGTCCGCGGACCCTGGTGGTCCGCGACGACTGCGCAGGTGGTCCGAGGCGATATGACTAGAAATTAGAAAGTTACACATATACGTTATACAGTACGAACCCTGTCAAAGATAATTGCGGCAGTTCTTTACAAATTAAATGATTTCAAAAGCTTTTGCTATCCAGTGTCGTAAATCTTACTTGTTGCACCTTCGTTGCAGTTAAAAAGTTGTTTACGAAAAATTGTCGTATTCAACATTCTCATTTAACTTGCTGGTGTGAGGTGGTATGGGCAATTGGGCATGTTTTGAGAAGTGATGAAGATGATGTTTTGAGAAGAGCGCTGAAGTTGCAAGTGGAGGTTGTAGAAAATAAGCTAGACCAATAAGACTTGGATCAGGCAAGTTGAAGATGAAAACAGCAAGGTGAGCTTGACAAGAGAGGACGCGTTAGACAGATCGATGTGGAGGCAGCAGAGTGTGAAGGCGATTGTGGCACTTGGAGGTGAATCTGGCTACCCTCGGTAACGAGACATCACCGGATTAAAACTGGACTATTAGTAAAACTTTTAGAACGCGTCTTTGAACTGCTAGAGGAGCTTTTTGTTTTCCTGCAAGCACACAATGCTGACTTGGCTTCACTAGTAGCCGATGCAATTTGGCTTGGGAAACTATTGCATACATAGGCGCCGAGTTTTCAAAATAGCTGGGCGGGCGAACACATACTGTCACGTCTTAAGGTTATTTTGTGCGTTTTTCAAAAGGGCGATTTTGCTAGGTTGTTGGGCTAGCCTAGTTTTACATTTAAGTTTATGTCACCTCTAACACGATTTGGAAACAAGTAATAAATATAATTGGTACGCAACAACGTCTGGTCCTGTTAATTCAGTTCCGCAAATTTTTTGTGATTGGTATGTGCGCGTGCGGGTTGCGGGACGAAAACTGCAATACTGTACTAGTTCCATAATTACATTACTATTGTTGATACAACACGATAGCACACACAATACATCGGTGGGTTCATACGATAAGTCGCTCCTAGCGGGCGCACAGATAAGATACAAGATGCAGTAATGCAACGCAGAAGCAATTTTACGGCAATTCAGCTCCCGAGAAGCCATCTAACGATAAACTGCGCTATCGAACCGAGCTTACATTGAATCTACAATTAGAACAGTTATAGAACGAAGGAGCTGAATTGCAACTAATGACAACCAACGGTTTCATCCGGCCAAACCAACAGGTGTGCACAGTCAGGGTTGGAAGTCGTTAGTCAAAAAGCAATGACTATTTCACTATTTGATAGTGCCCAAAAAAGCAATGACTTTCCGCTATCGATACTTAAAAAAAGCAACGAATAGCAATTACTAAAAGTTGACTGGCCAAAAAAAGCCCAAAAACAAGCAACCCGCAAACTCAAAAAAAGGTACCAAAACTCGGAAAAAAAAACAATCCCAAACTTGCGGGAAAACCGCAAAGTTTGCAACACTGTTAAGGCTCTCACTGGCATGGTTTTTCTGAACTGTGTTGCCGAAAAATTTTCCTTAATCCTTTAAACTTCGAAAACCGGAAGGGGACTAGGTCGGATAGTAATCCGAAAACCAAATCTCGTAAATTCGTTTTGACGACAAAGTAAGTAAACAACAAAAAATGATTCAGCAGTTCTCCTAAATATCGATTAGTGAAAAACGAATAATGATTTCGTTGCTTGCATAAAAAAGCAGTGAATAACGCGCATTCAATATTTATTTTTAAAAGGAATGGGTATAAGCATTCGATATTCAGAAAGCAACGAATAACGCTATCGAATAGTGACAACTAGTCGTTACTTCCAACCCTGTGCACAGTTTAATATCAGTGACGTAACAGACGAAACTGTGATGATTGGAGACGACAAAATAGAGCATTTTGGCAGCAGAGTTAGTCGTTTGAGAGAAAATTACTCCTTTGAAGAACAATGCTGCAGTTTTTACACCGATTTAACATCTGGCGATGTTAAAACGATGTAAAAGCAGTGGAAATTGCGGTCAGACTTTTGCCACGAATGAAGTTCCTCGCAGGTTTGCTCAATTTACTTGATTTATAGCACTGGGCTATAAATGAGTGGCAGAGTGGAGACGAACGGCGAGGCTGGACACTTTTGCTCGCTTAACGGCGAATCAACGTTGTTTAACGTTGCATGAATGTAACAATGGCAATAATTGACGAAAACTAATCGCTTAATTGGTAGGTCTAGTAGGGCCTATCATATGGTGACAAAACCCTACGAATAAGGTAAGTAGGCTAGTATCAGAAGGTGGCAGATAGTTACAGAAATTTTGGGACTTGAAATTGCATTAAATTTTTTTTAAATTTCTGAAATGTCCGGGGGCGCGGCCCGCCCGCCCGGGACTCGGCGCCGGTGATTGCATACCTGGCAGGCATTTTTAACCTTCTAAACCAAGTGAACTTGTCACTTCAGGGAAGAGATGCGAACATTTTACTTTCTCAAAACAAAATAACACCATTCCTAAAGAAACTCAACATAGGGAAAACAAGGATAAATGATAATGTTGTGGATATGTTTCCTGTTCTGTGTGACTACATTACCAACAAATCCTTAATAAAGAGTTGATTTTCTATGACGTTACACAATATTTGGAATTGCTTTCTGCACATTTCGAGAAGTACTTTTTAAAAGAGACATAACTTATGAGAATTTTGACTGGATTATAAACCCTTTTTGTTGTTACATAGACTGATCTGTCAGGACGCGAAGAAGAAGAATTAGCCGAATTATCATCCGATCAAACTTTAATGTTTAGTTTCAATCAAACAGCTATTGCATCTTTCTGGTTGAGTGTTGTGGATAAATACCCATTGCTATCTCAAAGGGCAACTAAAATTTTATTGCCTTTTTCCACGACCTACATGTGTGAGACAGCATTTTCAGCTCTTACCAACATGAAGACAAAATACAGTTCCAGACTTTTCGTGGACCCTGACCTACGAGTTTGCTTTCACAAATAACTCCGAGAATTGATGACTTATGCAATAAGAAACAATCCCATCCGTCCTATTGATGTTGTCAGTTTTTTAAATAAACAAAATTCGGTTTTACTCACTTTTACCTTTGTATTGGGGGTCCGCGAATAAACAGATTCACAAATAGTGGTCCGTGGCCCAAAAAAGTTTGGGAAACCCTGGGTTAGGGTATCGGAGTATCAGTTAGGTATCAGTATCCGCAAACAAACAAACTGAAAAGATTGAGACAAAAAAATAGAACATCGCTGATCGCAGTTTCCGTTTTTCCGCAGTTTCCGCAAACATTTTAAAACTTACGGTAATGATCGTAAGAGTTTGCCAAAGTTGCTGATCGCAGTTTCCGCAAACATTTTAAAAGGGATAGGGTTTAGGATTAGGGTGTTTCCGCAAACAAACAAACTGAAAAGATTGAGAGAAAAAATAGAACAAAGCCGAAGTCGCTGATCGCAGTTTCCGCTTTTCCGCAGTTTCCGCAATCATTTTTAATTTTCCGGTAATGATCCTAAGACTTTGCCGAAGTCGCTGATCGCAGTTTCCGCAAAACATTTTAAAAGGGTTAGGGTTGATCAGAGTTTCCGCAAACATTTTAAAATTTCTGGTAATGATCCTAAGAGTTTTTGTTTGTTTGCAAAAAATTTTAAAATGTTTGCGGAAACTGCAATCAGCGACTTCGGCTTTTTCAAATTTTTCCTCTCGATCTTTTCAAGATACGAACTGACGGTACGAATTGTTCATGGTAAAAATTAGGTTGCATCCAAGTGCCTCATCAGTGCTTGATCCTTTCTATGACTTTTGCATTTTTTCAATCATTTTCTAGATGCGTGCTAGAATGCGCAGGAAATTATATTCTTGCAACAATTGTTCATGCTGTGCAATGACGATTTGTATCGTAAATTCGTATGGTAATTCTTGTGTTATTTTTCGCCGGACAAATATGACCGATCTAGATGGTACTTCCTGCGGACATCACATGCTGTGGTCCGCCGTGAATTTCGAGGCTTGGATACATGAAGCAATACCAAAATCATATGCTCTGTAGACAGTAGACACTGCTTACTTTTTGTCTTTTGTGGTAATGTAAATAAAAAAAAAAAAGAATAAGCATGCTTTTTAGATGGGTGATCTGTAGCTCAGGAGTCTGCAAATATTTGATGGCGTGACCCTGACAAATAGTTCCAAATCGTCATGACCCACACATTTTGGAAGCATATAATTTTGTGCAAAATACTTTGTAATTAAATATCAATTTTTAGATTGCCATTGATTCTATACACTCAAGTTTTTTTTGCACAAAATTAGTATGAAATTAGCACATTAAAGAGTATTCACATGATTATAGAGTAGGTCTATTCATTTTTGTTTATGACACAACAAATTGATTGAAGTTTAATTTGAGATATGATAACAAACTACCGGTAGTGCTTATAAATTGATTTTAGCAGCAAAACTGCTTTAAGTTAAATGCAGTAACTAGGAGTTTGCGTTGTTGACATTTTGTATTTTGATTGTGGTAATTGCGATGTTAGATTATGTTTTTTATTTGGTAAACTGTGATTTCTTGGTGCCTATGAGTACATCAACACTATTGAATTGTGTCAGGTGACAATTTCTAGTTTTAGAGTTTTCTCTTCCACGTCATGTCAATTTTGTTTGTTACAATAACTTCTGGTAGGCTACAACTTATGGTTATACCACAGTGATTATTTTACACCTATAACATGTCTAGCCTATTCAACTATTCAACATTGGGTGACAATGCAATAAGAACTACAGTAAACAATTTTGTAGACTGGAGTGGATAACTGTTTTCATGGTATATATGTTTAAATTATGCCGTTACACAGAGTAGAAGGTCTCATGACCAACTAATTGTGGACCTCTGCTGTAGCTGCCGATGAAATAGTCTCCATAAATATTTCCCCAATAATCTTATCTCATTCCATGATTACCTTTATACATAGGTCATGACAACAGCTTAAAATTTGACTGGAGGCCGATTTGTTAGCAGCCAAAATCGTTAGTATAAGTTGATAGTTTGAGTATTAGTTAATAAATATAATCTTTGTCTTATATTCTGTGTAATTTTGAGTTGCTTTTGTGCTATTGTTACCATTTAAATAATGGACTAAATTTTGGCACTTGTGCAGAAAATTCAAGAAGCGTCTGGCAACACTGATAATTTGGAAAGATTTGTCATTTTTTAAACGTAAAATAGGGGGTTTTGCAGTTATTTGAGATTCAGTGATCACACTTCGGCCATTTGGATTCTCAAAACTATCACTTCAAAAGGGATATTAAGTAAAATTAGCTTAGAGTTCAAAATTAAAATTACACCGGCCTTCAGTCAGGACTGCAGTTGGCATGTTGTTAAGGCCTGTGTAGTGTGTATATAGGATTGCTATGTCTCATTCAAAAGGAACTTCATAATTATGCTGTCATAGGAGGATGATTTGGAGTTATTACGATCAGCTGCTCTTGCTTCACTGAGAAAGAAACCTTCCGTACATGATTATTCAGAAAACGAAGACTTGGAAGCACTGCGACGACAAGCTTTGACTAGCAGAAAAAATAGAGATAGTGTATGTATAATGATATAGTATTTTTTTCTGTTTAGTGGGCTTAACAAATCTAGCTAAAATGTTCTTTCACTCTCCACAGAAACGTTTTAAAGTATATATTGCTAATGTATGTTTTCAATTGAGTAGCCTAAAAGATTGAAACGTGTCATTTCAATGTAAAATAAGAATTATATATGACTATTACATGATAAATGCAGAATAACGGAGAAGTAGTGGCATTTGAAAAGTTACAACCAGCAAGGAGCAGCAATCTAATCAACTTGACACCCGATCCTGGCATAGGTACTTGAAAAAATTGTGTTATGAAAAGTTATAAAGCAAAATGAAGCAATTTTTTAAAATTTTTTATCTGTTAAGTTACGTTCTAACCATTTATATATTCATGCTGTAAAAGCTAGTCTTCATGTTCAAATGACTCCAACCATAATGAACCAATCCATACGTCACCATGCCCAAAGGAGATGCTTGATCGCAATGACGTGTTTCTAGTTCATTAAAAACTTATATACCGTTTTTAGTATGAAAACTAGAAACTTTGGATATCATGAGTCTAGAGTCTAGCAAACAGTTACCAACACCATTCAGGCATGGTGGCATACAGATAAACTCATTTAGGTTTGAGGCATTCAAACGACTTTATAAAGTTGTAGACCACCAATCTGTACTGGCGAAACATTACTGAATACTGATAGAGTTTTTAGTGGATCCTGTGAATATTTGGCAAATGTGTAATCAATTGGTGAAAGTGTAGGCTACTAATTTTATCAATGTACTAATACAGTGCAAATATTGAAACAAATATTTTTAATAGCAAAATTGTAAAATTTATTCATACTAAACTTAGTTATATTAAGAAAAAAACAACTTTTTTCCAGATGAGATGATTGTATGAAAGATTTAATTACTTTGTTAATTCACTTCACGTGTATAACTGTAGTGTATATATGTATCAGTTTTTCTTTTCATGTGATATAGACTGTAAGGTTTTTATAGAAAATTTATATGTCAATGTCTTTTATTTTATGACAATAAAGACAATCCACCACAAGCAAGCCACGAAGCTGAGTGCAACTCTTCCAATCAATCTGATAACGAAAGTGAATCCACCGATTCAAATGAGCAGCAGTCAAGTTCAAGGTATTGCGACTTTAATGCAAGTAAAACCTAGATCGATAATTTTAGCTATTTGTTCTTATTCGACCTACTGTGAGTTGGGCTAAGAATGAACTCAACCGATGCGTGTGTTTGAATTACGATAGAAACCGGCTAAGCCGACAGCAGCTAACTCAACGTTCTGCCTAACTCGACACTCTTTTTCCCTGGTCCCGGAAAAATGCCATTTGTTTTGTACATAGCCAGGTTTAGCTAATTCGACATCGGATATCTCGATGTTCCCTTTAATTCAACACCTTTTTCACGGTCCCCACAAAAGGAGATTCGTGTTAAGTCGACGATTTCGATATGTCAAACTGAATGTTATGCTTGAATTACGAATTTTGCGTATTTTCGGCTTCCAACTGAGGGTCATGCTATGACTAGATTTGCGGCTAAGCACCATGTTTCACAGTTTGACTATTTTTTCAACTTTTCTAAGCTGTACAATTACCAGTTTCAATTTGCTTATTTGTAAAAAAACAGTTTACGTTTTTTGAACAAATACGGTTGCTGCGAGTTAGAATTTTGGACAATGCCAGGAAGGTTTATCAAACTAAAATGCATAACTTTGCAAGGAAAGTATGATATCGTTGCAAGACAAAAAATGGAAAAATAAAAAAACAAGACAAATTTCTGATAAGTTTCTCATACTTATCACATGCCTGGTGTCATTTTTATCCAAGCAGCTGTTGTTTTCAGTAATAAGAGATAATCCGCTCATTAATGAATGCTCACGCAATCATTCTCCGCTTTGCAGACGCAATGTTCTGCGATGCCTGTTCTTTTTATGGTAGCATTGCATTCTCATCCCAAGCTCGTTGTATCTTGCGCAGATGAATAGCGTCTACTACAGTAATAAGCAAAAATACATAGGGTTTGCCTTATTTGGCTGAAAAATTATTGTTTTTTGCTAAACTCGACGTTCCGTCTAACTCGACAGCTTTTTTCGATTCAGGTGTCGAGTTCGCCGGTTTCTACTGCATGAACTTTTCCAAAAACGAAAACAATTGATGAGTTGACAAACACAAAGACTAGTGATGTCATTACTTAACGTTTTGTTGAGCTTTTTTGCACAGTCAAAGTTTAAGTGTAATTGATATTAACTTCCGAAAGTATGATAATGTTTTTGGTGCTTTTGCAAAATAGTGTTATCGATCAGCTAACGCCAATGATCATTATTGTCATCATTTTATCAGTTCCAGTGATAGTTCAGAAGAAGAAAGCTCAGAATCATCTGGAGAATGTACGCCTTCAGAATCGGACGAAGAAGAAGTACCGAAGTAAGCAAATATTTTTCAACCACCAACAAATGGTCTGATTGTCGTCATTGCCCTGAGAATTAAATGTTGTTTTATTGAATTCTGTTGAATTTTGACGTTGATCTTATATTTTCTTGTACATACAGAAAGAAGCAAACTGAGAGTGAAACGGATATTGAAGCAAAGACATCCCAGAACAAAGAGGAGGAAGATCTCCTGGACGCCATTGATCAGCTGTTAGACGAAAAAGTTACTCCTCAACAAAATGAGGCAGAGATCCCAACACAAAACGATTTTTCAAAAAACGAAAAACTTAAAAGAAAAGAGACAAAATTTATCGCGTCATCGGAAGAAAGTAGTGTTGAAAAGAACAATATTAAAGCAAAGAAACCATCTCACAGAACGAAAGTGCTGTCCCCACAAAGGAAAAGCAAGGTCTGTTTTTCCTATTTTTTACGATAATAGTTTTCATGTAGCCTACTGTATGTGTGTGTTGTTAATCTGGTGCTTCTATGAGCTTCGTAACGCAGTTGTAAGTCACTTTTTTGTAGAGGTGTCAAAAGAAGTTGATGGCAACTGGCGATAAAAGAAAAATTAGTTGTTTCTATTTACATAGAGAAATTTTTGCTCATTGTTTTGGTCGATGTATAATTTTATCTTTTATTTTCATAATATTGTGGAAAATGAACTTAAACGTTACACTGCAGTACTGAGTACTCACCACACAGTTCAATTTACCGGTTAAGAAGTCTAACAAGAAATTATTATCCCAGCCAATAGCCAAAACATATCGTTTCTAGCACTAGTTGCTACGTTCATCTGATGAAATTGAAAGTAAAATTAACAACAAACAAGATGGTTTATTGCTTCACTGACGTTTCGCGCACCATGACAATGCGCATCCTCAGAGCGAATAATTAGATTCCAATTAGATTAGATTCCAATTGTGTTTAAAAGTGTTTAAGATAAACACAATTGGAATCTAATCTAATTTTGTCTCGAATTTCTAGTGGTCTTCAGTGCTTCGAATTTATGTTTATTGTTGGAAGTTTTTTACGTAATTTAACGTCGAAAGTAACCGCACATCATTAGCCAATCTTTAAACATTGTGTTCTATTTCTCTTGCCTTCAATCGCACTTTTTCTGTTGGTCGTCACCGCTTCGAATTTTTATGTTTATTGTTGGAAGTTTTTACGTAATTTAACGTGGTAAGTAACCGCTCACACATCATTGGCCAATTTTTAAAACATTGCGTGTTTTATTTTTTCTTGCCTTCAATCGCACTGCAGTATATAACCTGGTGAAATTTTATTTTGTATGTTATTCGCTCTGAGGATGCGCATTGTCATGGTGCGCAAAACGTCAGTGAAGCAATAAACCATCTTGTTTGTTGTTAATTTTACTTTCAATTTCATCAGATGAACGTAGCAACTAGTGCTAGAAACGATAATTGTCCTGATGAACACCCAAACTTTTCAGTATTCAGCCAAAGCATAGTTATATGCGGTAACTCTTAGTTTGCATCTTAGATGCTCTGCGCAGTAGATTACGATTTGTAGCACACCCGTTGATAATGAAGTGCGCCGCTTCCAGTGTCACAAGTTTTCCTTAAAAGTGTAACGAAGTTTGTAAGAATGAGCAAGCTTATATGTACATTACATCATCATGGGATATTTTGTTGTTGTATTAATAAATACAAGTTAGTTTGCTGTCACTACGTTTAAGTACCTTTTCGTGCCAAAAAAAAAACTTTTTCAACCATTGTTCTATTCTGTTTCGCATTTTCACCAACTTCACTGATTCCATTGAAGAATGTCAATGCGTGATACACTAGCACGATTGTTTTGAAACTATTTCTATTAGAAACTATTCGTTTTGAAACTATATGTCTCATTCACATTGCAGTTTAAAGATAAAACTAAAAGAGTTCTGTCACTTGTACTTTCTGTAATCGATCAAAACTTGATAAATTGTAGCAACCTCTTCTGGTAAATAAAACTATGCTCAAGATTGTTCAAACTAGGAATCGGTTATTCACCATTTTACCAAATCTCATTTACATTATCACGTGTAATGTTAATGTTTAAAAGCTTCACATTTTTATCATAGTTTGAAACTGAATGCAACTTGTTTAACTCAGGTCAAAAGCTTTATTGTTTCTTAACTTAGGCACTAATTGTGTTTTGAAATGATCAAAAACATTGTCAATACATAATGTTAAGACTTAATAAACATAATGTTAATAGTAGTAATAAACATTAATACTTAAAAACATAATGTTAATACATAATGTCAATACAGAAGGAAAGAGAAGAAAGGATTCCAGTGAAGAAGACCAGGAAGTTATTGAACGATGAAGATGACGAACCGGTTGAAAGGAGAAAGAATACAACCGAGGAACTTACCGTCAAGAAAGTGATCGTCAAAGATGACAAACCGTACAGGTGGAATTATTATTTTTCTATTTTTTTTTTATACTGTTCGGTTCGATTTTAAGTGCTTTAGCTCTAACACAAGCCGTACTCGTTCATATTTTCATTCGGAATTTTTAATCTTTAATCTTTTCCGTTTATTATCAGTAGAAATATTTTCCACGTTCCACGAAGTTCATCTTTGCATCTCATATTCGTAAATCTTAGTGTTTTTTTTCTCTTGTTGTCAGGCGTACTCTCGACAAGAGATAAGATTTTTGCGGAAATGCCAGTATTCAATGAAGTTAGCAGTACTGTCGTCGATAAGTTATAAGATTTTTTTCCGATCGCCGATTTTTCGCCGTTTTAACATTCGTCTGTTTCAGGAGACAACCACCTGCTTGGCAATCATCGGATCTTCCTCTGTATAGAAACAAAATCGAAAGATTTCAAAATAATCGTAAGTCGTGCCACGTTTTTATCTGTGACTGAATGACCTGCTTTCTCACCATCGTCGTGTACAACGTCCAAGAGCATAGTTTCCATCATGAATGTGACGCTATTATTATATAGTAGGGTGGGTCGAAATTTGGACTTTTTCTCCGATTTCATTGCTACAAACTTTTTTTTGCGAATAGTCATAAAACGACATTCCTGAAAATTTGAGCTTGATCGGACATCGTTTTCATTTCTAAAAATCGCGATTTATAAAGGTACCTGAAGCGATTTTTTCGAGGCTTGAAAATGCATTGTTTTCAATAGGAAGTTGTTTTCACGAGATTTGAAAACGTCATAACTTACTTAATTCTTATTGTAAAAAAGATGATTTATGCGTCAACAGATTCAATATAATTAGGAGAATCCAATTCATTGTGTACTGACTCCGAAAAATGATGACGTCATCAATGACGTCATTAAACAGTAATTTGGAAATAGCGATAAAACTGATAATCCTACATGCTTCATTTCTAAGTTATTTGACAATGAATTGATGTACTTTCCAAACATAAACATCATGCTGGTACTTGATGACGTCACCCACTTTATCAAGATGAAACTGTTAAGATAGCATCAAGAACAGATGGCAAGATTTTTGTTCGCGAAGAACACTACACTTACAGTGTTGTTCAGAAACCTGGAAATCAGTATTTAACTGTTGTCAGTCCAATATCAGGAATAGCTGAAGATATTACAAATGCTCTCACGGACTGTATCAGAAAATATAATATGGTGCATTGTGTCAAAGTAGTTGGGTGTGATTCCGTGAATGTAAACACTGGATTTGAATCAGGTGTGATAATTGGACTGGAACAACGCCTTGGTCATCGTGTGAGTTGGTTTATATGCATGTTGCACAGTTGCAGCCAATGAGTTACCCCTTCGACACGTCTTCGCTACATTAGATGGACCTACCAGTAGTAGTAGGCATCCTTCCATCTTTTCAGATGATGGTAGCACTCTGGGTACGGCAGCTTCTCATGTGGCTCTGAAGTCCAATCCTGGCGTGGCAGTCTCGTCCACAGTTTGGACATATGAAATCAGAGGAGTTCTGAGGCTGCTGTCTCTCTTTTCTTCTTTGTCTTCTTTGCTCTAGTTCAGTGGTTCTTAATCTTTTTTGTATGTTTTACCCTTTTAACAAAGATGAATATCAGATTTACCCCCAATAGATAAAATGGTATAATATATATACTCATTTATTAAATAACGAAAGTAACAAGCTCCATCAGTTATACTCAATGTGACGGCTGCCCTTGCTTTTTGGCAACGAGTCGTTCATTGTCTGATAAAGTAGGATATAGCCTAATGCACAACATATATCGGATTCAACATGAAGTTGGTTTTGTGCTTTAGATTTGATAGTAAGCAATGCAGAGAAGTCGCGTTCGCATAGGTAAGTTGAAGAAAACGTGACCAGAACATTCAGAGCTTGAATACCTATTACCTATCCTTCGATAGCAATGTTATATTTTAACCCAAAACTTTTCTAGGTTGCAAGAGTGAAATGCATCTTTTGCAAAAGAATCGTTTGTTAATTCTATAAATCTTTTTGGATTGCTTCAGGAACATCTTTCACTTTACATACAAAAAGATTTCTCACTACTTTCATCAAAACGCTGCCAGTAGTTATCTCGGGAAAATATCATTCAAACTCCTCCTGCAAGTTTTGAAGATAACTGATGATGTCATCCTTCAAGTTTTGATTGAGATTATCTCCAGTTATCTCCGTCAAGCGGTGAAATGATATCTACAATACCAATACCTACAGCTGGCACAAATTTTCTGTCCCGTCAACTGATGTGGATATTTTGATTGATAGCTCCTTTACCCCCCAAAACGAGGGAATTTACCCCAGTTTAAGAAATGCTGCTCTAGTTGCTTCCTCCGCCTCGACTGACCCTTTGCTAGACCCGCACTGACTTCGTAGCGCCATCTGTTGCGGTTTACTGCGATCAGTTCCCAGCTGGCAGGGTCTATGTCAGTTAGTTGGCGTGGCAGTCTCGTTGACAGCTTGTTTACTTGACCTACCAGTGGTGACAGACCATTTAAAGGGCCAATAGGGAAGCTTCTAAGTAGAGTTGAATTTGAAGAAGTCAACCCTTTATTTGTGCCTGTGAATATGGGGCCAGGAAATCGTTTGCTACCGGAGCACATAGTAAAAGATCTATCGACTGATCAAAGGTATCTGTACGAGATTACCAATGCCATTAGGAATGACTATGTTTCATCTAAACTGATGTACGCAAAGATTGGTCCGTTAAATCATTCGCGGTGGCTAACTTTCGCTTCACGTTGCTACAAACTATACATCAGTGATCACAAATTACCAAGTGACATTGCAGAAAACTTGAAAACAATTATAATTGTTGCGCATAATATAGTCATTCAATATGCCTCATGTTGGTTCAATATAAAATGTGAACCATTGTACAAAGACGGACCAAAGCATATCGTTAAATCATTGCAGTGCTGTTCACTTTTGCCTGATAAAATTCGAGACATGGCGTTGAAATATGTTAAAAAGAATGCCTATTTTGCACACCCAGAAAGGCAGTGTGGAACAAATCTTTAAAGAGCAATATTGTTATTTAAAATCAAGCGAATCATAACTAATTGATAACGATCCATTATCTATCAGAAACACGCAATATTTTCCAGAAGCCATCATAGTGAAATGTAATTTAGTAATGTAGATGACGTCATCAATTACGTCATCAAGCACCAGCATGATGTTTATGTTTAGAAAGTACATCAATTCATTATCAAATAACTTAGAGATGAAGCATGTAGGTTTATCAGTTTTATCGTTATTTGTAAATTACTGTTTAATGACGTCATTGATGGCGTCATCATTTTTCGGAGTCAGTACATAATGAATTGGATTCTCCTAATTATATTGAATCTGTTGACGCATAAATCATCTTTTTACAATAAGAATAAAGTAAGTTATGACGTTTTCAAATCTCGTAAAAACAACTTCCTATTAAAAACAATGCATTTTCAAGCCTCGAAAAAATCGCTTTAGGTACCTTTATAAATCGCGATTTTTAGAAATGAAGACGATGTCCGATCAAGCTCAAATTTTCAGGAATGTCGTTTTATGACTATCCGCAAAAAAAAAAGTTTGTAGCAATGAAATCGGAGAAAAAGTCCAAATTTCGACCCACCCTAATATATAGTTATTATCATTTATATCTGGGGGTGGTGAACTAGGCTGTGATTCCCCGGCACTGCAAAGCAAATAGACATCGAACTCTTGCACTTCATGATAGGAGACATGTGCTCTCATAACAGATGGAGATGGCACTGAACTGGGGTTTTTTTTCGCTGAGACTTTTCGGTCATTTGTCCGAAATGACTTGAAAAAATTCGGTCATTTTTTATTTATTTCGGTCATTTTTTCTAATGAAAATATTTCCTTTGAAGTAGCTGATACAAACGAAAATTTGCACTTCCTGACTAGCTACAACATTAAGTTTCGCTGAGAAACGTTGTCGTGTTTTATCTGAGAAAAGTTAGAACAGACAAACGTTACTTTCAGTCTTCGAAATTAACATATTTTTATTTTTGCAAAAACATTGTCAAGGCCAAACGGCAAAAGTTGAAATTGCCTCGGCAATTGCATGTGAACGTTTATTACGAAAAAAATTGTACCAAAACATGTAAAGCGAAAAGCAAAATATATACTAGAGTAGTCTATCACGACCGCACTGTTTGATTTATTGTGATGTAATAATACCAAAAACTAGCGATAAAGCGAGCAACGCGATACGCACGCTGGTAATAAACGTTATATAACTGACGGGGGAAAGTAAGTTAATTTTGGGTTGATTCAATGTTCGAGGCAACACAAATCGATTTAATTTTCCCGGCGGGTTATATTGCGTAACAACAGTACCCAATAAGAAATTTACGTTTGTTTTACATTAATTCGACATCTAGTGGCGTTGAATTATCATAAAATAACGTTAATTGCTCAACCAGGTACCAGTAACAAATTAATAGCTTCCTGCGAAAAGATTGCCTCGATTTACGTTTACACTAACATAATTTCGGCACAATTGAGATACTGCGAGCAACACAAAGTCGCGAGGCGCGATAAGGAGTAGATGCTTAGACTAATTTGACGTCTACCATCGTTGAATCAATGCAAATAGGATGATATTTTTATGAAAGATTCAATTCTCTCAGCTGGGCACGTGTCTAAGCGCCGGCGAAGTAGGAAGTAACCCAAATA
Source organism: Aplidium turbinatum (assembly GCF_918807975.1). Taxonomy (NCBI): domain Eukaryota; kingdom Metazoa; phylum Chordata; class Ascidiacea; order Aplousobranchia; family Polyclinidae; genus Aplidium; species Aplidium turbinatum. The sequence continues at coordinate 13,838,922 of NC_137480.1, read as the reverse complement.
AAACATCCAGCAATAGTAAGAGTCTGGTGTAGTCCAAGAAATTTTTTTTTTTTTGTAATCTTTTGGTCCTTACAAGCGCTCCTGTGGCCTCAGCATTTTTATTGCCAACGCTAATGCGCCATTCACGCATCTGCGTCGGCAATCACCTCGGCAAGTGCCGATTGCCCACGCTAATTTCGAAGACTTAATTCTGTATTTGCGTTATCACATATAATAAGACATTGGATCAACGTTTAAACACTAAGTCTACGTCTTGTATTTCCGATTGACAAGAAATCGTACAGTGGCGCAAGAAGCTTCTTTGCAATCACTGAAATCGATTTGAGCGCGTACGTATTTTTTCGGACATTTTGACCGAATTGACAATATTTTTTTCGGACATTTTGCTAAAAAATCGGTCAATGACCGATAAATGACCGAAAAAAAAAACCCAGGCACTGAAACGTGGTAACAACTGGGTTCATTTATTTTGTGTGAAAGTAGCCCTCTGAAACGATTTTTGAAAATAAAAATAGATTCTCGTTTTGTGCCTCCAGTGTTTGGCAAATCAGAGTTTAAAGGATTTTTAACCAAATAAAATTTCATTTTCAATCATCGTCAATCGTGTTTGAACTCGTTGATTCAAGTGGTGCTAACTTTGCTTTTAGGAAACCGCATGATGGAAACGGAGAGCATCCATTCTTCGGACTTGAGCTTCCTTTCCGACATAAGCAGCGATTCAAAGGTGAGTTCCTAACTTAAAGTTTCCGAGTAGTTGTTAATCCACAACGAGACAGCATGACATGGCTGTCATGTTAGATTTTTGGTTCTCTTTCCACATCTAAAGGTTGTGGGTTGTTTCTGGTGCAACACCAACAAATTTCGAAAGAGCTTTATTTCTATGGAAATTGTTGAACCTAGAACGCCTTGGAAATAGCGATTTCACTTATCTGATGGTTCATTCCGATGTTTCGGAATGATGACTTTGAAGCGAAATTTAGAGAACTTTGTCGCCGACATATAGTCATTAGTCAAGGTTGAAAAACGTTTAATCACCGGGTTCGACCCCTTTTCTGAAATCTTATGATTGTAAGTTGAGGGTGGAAGAAAAAGTCTATTTTATATTTTGGTAATCAGGTCACCAGAAACGAAGCATACATTCTAAAGCACCCATGTGTTTTTATACAATTAAACTCTGCATTAATGAACAATGCTAAACGTAGTGTCTAAACTATTCCTGTTGTCTTCAGCATTAAACCCGTATTTTTTAATACCGGTATATGTAATACCTTACGTATACGTTATTCTTCTATTCATTAGAGAAGCGTGGACGAACTCCCTCCTCAACCACTTCAAGCCGAAGTGAAATCAAGCAGTGCAGAGAAGAGTAGAATTGACAGATTGAAAAAACAACATAGAGGTGGAAGTCCTCGGTGAGCTTATTGATTTGCCGAAAAAAGAAAACCTATTTTTAATTTGGTTTAAAACAGTGGTTCTTAACCAGGAGGGCGTCAACTATTTCAAAAGGGGGCGTGAGATCTTCAACATTATTCAAACTTTTTGCAGGATGTAGTGAATTCAATGTCCTGGAGCCTACTGTTTTTGCCGTTCACATTACTTTGAGAACTGGGAGTCACTGGCACAGGGTTGTGTGCAGACTGAACTTTTGTTGCGCTTGCTCTGCAATCTGGCTTCGTTATATGTGAAAAAGAATAAAATCCATTTTTAGTGCTATGATTTATTGCATTGTTTATCACGAAGCCTTAGCATTCAAAACTTTGCCTTTAGCAAACCATGAAGGGTGTCTTGAACATAGTTATCAAAATGCTCAAAACTTTACAAAAGCTAGAGCTCTTTTCAACTGTTTGTATAAGGACGTGCAATCTGATCGAAAACCTGGAATTTCTACACAAATGTTTGATGGAAGAAGCATGCTGAGTGAAACTTTGATATGCAAACTCTACCTCTCGAGTTGATCAAAGAAATCGAATGGGCTTCAGTTACTTAAATGCTGCACTTGCAGGTAGTTGCTTAACTGTGAATTCGAGCGGACGAATCAAGCAACAACTCAGCCAAATGCCTTGAAAGCTAAAATCATGAAATAGTTTTCAGATATTGATGAAACCTAGAATCTATCAAAAATATTTTTGAAGAATTGCAAGAGTTTTGCCTCGAAATTTAACCACATAGCTAGGCGAGATATCGAAGAAGTGGAACTTGAGATTATCTTCCCATTTACTCGCTTGCCTTAACTCAGGATATTCAAATACTAACAATGCTCTGATCCACATATCTTCGCTACATTTTCTACTGCGGTTGCTGTCAAGGCCAAGTACAGACTGAGTTCAAGACTAATTGCCATTCGTTGCGCTATTTCTGGAGTTAAACCTCGTACTAATAATAATTATCTAGTTGCTAAAAAGGCAATTTCAACTACAGTTTCTCACAAAATGCAGGCTACCATGATCCTGGGTTTTTTTTTTCGGTCATTTATCGGTCATTGACCGATTTTTTAGCAAAATGTCCGAAAAAAATATAGTCAATTCGGTCAAAATGTCCGAAAAATATATAGTCAATTCGGGTGTTGCACGGTTGAGTTTCGCTGATGAACGTTGAAGAAAGTTTTCTCAGATAAAACACGACAACGTTTCTCAGCGAAACTTGTTGTAGCTCATAGACGCCTAACTATTTTTTTGGCCGTGGGGGCGAAAGCGTGTTTCATCAGCAGCAACGTAAATTCAGCAAAATGTCACGCAGATGGATGACATAATTATGTCGTCACACTAGGAGTGCTTTTATTGCCACACTCGGAGTTCTCGCTACGTTCGACCTACCGTTAATTATTATAAACAAAACTCGACCACTTCGGTTAAGCAAACACATGCCATGCGTCTGCGTAAACTAGCGGTTGATGGACTGCGACTCTTTAAGCTAAGCACAACATAAAGTTTAGCAACGAATTAGATTTATTACCATGAAACAAGAGACGAAAAGGTTTACTAAAAAGTAAAAGGTATACTGCAAATGGAATAACAATGTCTTGAAAATGGAATGCAAATACTAACTTGATTATACGCTTGAAAATGTACCTGTTGAAAGTAAAACCATTCACGTTTACATCAATTCAACAGCACGTCACCTTGAATAAATTTAGAAGTTGCTGACATCCGTAAACAGCCCTTGAAAAATAGTTACGGAGAGACGTTTGATTATAGCTCCCTTTTCACTACAATATCGCAACTTATGACTGACCTGTTTTCGTGTTGCAGATGAAACAAAATATGCGCATACTCCCGCCTTTTATCAGGTTTCTATGGCAACGGTCGTGTGTGCGCCATGCAGTTTGCGCGAGTCCGTTGTTGCGTTGATTATTCCGCATGTGCGCAATGCGGTTTGTACCAGCCCTTGTTGCGTTGGTTGGTGGTTACGTCGTGCCGAGACTTCAAGTTCATTTTCACAGCGAGCGGTTCACTGCCGCGACAATTCACTGCAGAGGTTTCGACTTTCGAAAGCAACATCGAGTCTGTTTGCAAGCGCATAAAGCTAAACGCACGCTCCTTCTACGTAGCAAATTATGTTGTTTTTGGGTGCATTCAACATCTGATGACATTGAATCGACACAAAATGGTAGATTTTGCTATGTTGCAGGCAGCAAAATCAGTCATTTTTACATTGATTCAACGTCTGCAGACGTTAAATCAATGTAAAAATGACAGATTTTGTCTGGTGTGGAATTGTAGCATCCTACTCGTTCTAGTGATTATTTATCGCAAAGCTGTTGCGGTTTGCATTCAAAAAATGTTGTCCTGCTGCCGATCGCTAGTTCATCTGTTGTTTTATGTATCAATACAGCATAAAAAGTTGGCGCCTATGTTGTAGCTAGTCAGGAAGTGCAAATTTTGGTTTGTATCAGCTACTTGAAAGGAAATATTTTCCTCAGAAAAAATGACCGAAATAAATAAAAAATGACCGAATTTTTTCAAGTCATTTCCGACAAATGACCGAAAAGTGTCAGCGAAAAAAAAAACCCAGCATGATCAGTAAACAAACAAAATTGCTTTTGCCGTTGCAGTTGTTCAAAGTTTGGAGGGAGGGGCGCAAAGCATGTTATTCATGCTAAAGGGGGGTGTGTCAAAAAAAAGGTTAAGAACCACTGGTTTACAATATTATTCCAATCATGTAGCTTAATACGCGATACAAAACTTCTTGTTTTGGTATGCGACAGGTAAAAACTACTTTAAAGTTAAATCATTAATTGTTCATAATAGTTAATTGCAGTGTTATTGTACTATGATAATAGTATTATTGAATTATACAGTAAACACTGTAATGCTTATCGCGGTTACAAAACGTAAGAGTTACGTTATGATAACTGGACAAATATTGGCTATGCTTCCTGTCTCTGAGCAGTTCCCTTTGGAAAGTTATACCCTTACCAGTCCATGCAATGCGGTGGCTTTCGCAAATCTGTTTATAAATTTTGTAATAATCGGTTTGGTTAACTTTTTAACATGGTTAACGTTTTGTTTAACAAATTCTTATGTTTAATTTATTTACTTGTTGTTTATAATGTTTATCTTCAGGTCTTCTGACGAAGAATTTGCACGTCATAGCAGAGAGCCCGAGGAGCGACCGGTTGTTGCTTCCATTCGCGTGAAGCAACATGTCGACAATTCCTTTCCTGATCTCAGAGAGAAGTTAAGGAGAAGGGGTCTTCATCGTCCAGTGTCGTCGAATTCTCCCAAAGAGACCGCACCGGACCCGCGTCATTACAAAAACGACAATAAAAATGGTCATGCGAAAATATACGTCAATAAAAAGATGAAAATTCGTGATGAATCACATGAGATGTATAACAGCAGCGACGACGATTGTGAAGTCACGAAGAAGAGAAATCAATCAAAGGCTGACGATTCTGAACGAACTTCATTAAATGACTGGGACTCGGGGCGAGTGAGAACTTTACCAAGAGATGAAAATTCAGGACAGGTGAGAATTTCCTTGAAAGAAAAAAGTTCTGGACGGATAAAAACTTCTTCAAGAGATGACCATTTAAGGATGAGAACGTCATTAAGAGATGAAGATTCAGAATGGATGAGAACTTCGATCAGAGGAGAAGAATCGGGACCGATGAGAACTTTCGTAAGAGGTGAGAATTCAGGACAAATCGGAAGTTCTTTTAGAGGAGAGAATTCGAGATGGATGAAAGTTTCATTAAGAAGAGAGGATTCCAAACGAATAAGAACTTCATTAAGAAACGAAGATACGGGGCAATTCAGAAGTTTATTCAGAGATGAAGATTCTGGACGGATAAGAACTTCATTTGAAAAAGAGAATTCGGGACGGATGAGGACTTCATTGAGAAATAACGATTCGGGACGGATGATGACTTTATTGAGAGATGAGGATTCGGGATGGATGAGGACTTCAATAAGAGATGAAGATTCGGGACGGATGAGAGCGTCATTAAAAGATGAAGATTCGGGACGAATGAGAACTTCATTGAGAGATGAGGATTCGGGACGGATGAGGACTTCATTGCGAGATGAGAATTCGGGACGGATGAGGACTTTATTAAGAGATGAGGATTCCGGACGATTGATAGTTACAAGGTTCGTTGGCAATGTTAGGTGTCATGACCATAGCAGCCAATTTCGTGCTTTCAAAGCGCCAAATCAAGATACTTTAAATTCATTTTTAAGTTTTATGCTAACGATTTTAAGTTAAAAATTTTATGCATCAATCAGCATGTTTATTTGTTTAAAGTAGATCCTAGCTGGTTGTAGCTACGTGTTTATCAAACGGTTTCTTAAATATGCAGAAAAATTGACGAAGACTCGTCGATAACTATCAAACTGGCCAAGGAGAAGAAGCGGAAAAAATCTGAAGATGATTCAAAAAGGTTTAGGTACGAACAAATGTTGTGTCGAGTTATGTTTAAGTTGTATGAAATCCTTCCCTATTATCAAATCTGTGCAAAAATCATCCCTCACCATCAGTAAATGAATTTGTTTTAAACAGCATAAGACAGCTTTTAATTGTAGACTTTATGCTGTTGAATGGTTGTATCCTCTCACAAGACGATCCTTCATAAGATTTGATATTTTACTTGAGCATCAATGTGCGAGTCCTAAACTTCATTGCAAGCCAGCCTTCTACCCCATACAGCATATTAATCGCTTTTTACATTGATTCAACGTTTACAGACGTCTACAAACGTTGAATCAATGTAAAAAAAACAACAAATATAATTTGCTGTACGTTCTAACTGACTTCACTTTTTGTTCATTTCAAGTTTTTTGCTGTGTATAAAAAAATAGACTTTTTGTTGCTAACTGTTGGATTCCTTATTGAAACGGTGATCCGGATTTAAGTGAATGTTTTTAACAGGAGAAAGCGAAGTGTGGTACAAGTCAAACCAGTGAGCCCGGTTCCTGAAAACGAAAAGAAACTCGCAGTTATTGAAAAACAATCTGCGGATACACCAAGCGAAGAAACTAATTACTTTTCTGACTTAAGTGAAGACTTTGACGACTTTGAAATCGATGAACCTGACGAAAATGCCATTATTGGAACAGGTAAATGAAAAAAACGAAATCGTCGTTGTATCCAAGTAAAATGCTCACGTATTTGGCACATGCTTTAACTATTTTTAATGCACGTTCACTTTAAGACAATAAAATTAAAGAAACAATAATTACTGCTATAGTATCATAATTGGGATTTTGAGTGTAGGTTGGCTGCGTACAACATTTTGTAACTCTGGATCTAAGGCAAACGTTAGGCTCTAACCTTCGACTTACTTTCGTTTTGGACCCCTAGTCGTTCTAGAAAGTTCCAGCTGCCAGAATACATATATTTCTATAACTACCTCTTCATTTTATTTTTCTAATGAATTGCTTTGTTGTTCTAGTGAAAACCGAGTCATCTGAAGAATCTAACGAGTCTGATTTGGAGCCTAAACGTGGGAACACTCACCCCATTTCCCCTCCTTCTGGTACCAAGATGAAAAGGAGCAGAACCAGATCTTACGGCGCCATTGACAAAGAGAGGAGGACTCAGGGTGATGTCAACAGCAGGATGCGGAAAAGACGCGTTAAGCCTGTTTATCGCGATGACACCGATCAACCAAGTCGTGACGATGACGACAGCGGCGATGAACCGACTCGTATTTATCGCGATGATGATGAAGAAAGGAAGTCAAAGGTTGATGTCAACAGCAAGGTGCGGAGAAGACGTGTTAAATCTATTTATCACGATGACACCGATCAACCAAGTCGTGACGATGACGACGGCGACGATGAACTGACTCGTATTTATCGCGATGATGATGAAGAAAGGAGGACAAAGGTTGATGTCAACAGCAAGATGCAGAGAAGACGTGTTAAGTCTATTTATCACGATGACACCGATCAACCAAGTCGTGACGATGACGACGGCGGCGATGAACCGACTCGTATTTATCGCGATGATGATGAAGAAAGGAGGACAAAGGTTGATGTCAACAGCAAGATCCGGAGAAGACGCGTTAAGCCATTTTTTCACGATGACACCGATCAACCAAGTCGTGACGATGTCGGCGGCGGCGATGAACCGACTGGTATTTATCGCAACGAAGAGAAGAAGACAAAGTTTGATGTCAACAGCAAGATGCGGAAAAGACGCGTTAAACCTGTTTATCGCGATGACACTGATGAACCAAGTCGTGACGATGGCGACGATAAACCGAATCGTATCTATCGCGACGATGACGACAACCCCGATGAAGCCGTCCGTGTTCGGTCACAAATTAAACCAATTCGGGAAACCAAAATTGAAAAAATGGACGATAGACATCAACTGGACATGCCTGCTCCTCATCCGAGGCACTGGAGGGATGTGCCTGGCAATGAGCCTCGCGAACGAACGGGGCCTTGGGGTAACAAACCTTCGTTTTTGAACTCCCGCTTGAATTGGCGTAGGGGCGACCGGAGAGAAGGTTTTCCTGACAGATCTCATGAGGAGAAGCGGATGAGGACTAGATCTCCTCCTGTGTGGGAAGACGATGGTTTTAGACGAAGAAGGAGAGTAAATGTGTCGATAAAAAACACTCCTTTGCCATACGAAGATAGAGATCGGGAACCCTCTTCAAGGGATAAACCAATCCGATCCAGGGTCGGTTATAACCGGAGTGCATCACCTCACGAGCATCGGCAAAACAATTTTTATTGTCGTCCGAGAGAAAGGAGGAAAAAAGAAGACGTTCAATATGTTCCAGCAGATCGCGAAAAGGTGGTTGATGCTAAAATCCGCAGGATAAACGAACAAAATGCTGAAATTCTAAAACGACGAGAAACGATCAAAATGGAAGAAAGGCGTTTTAGGGTAAAAGCATCTTGACACTGCCTTACAAATTGTGAGTGTAGCATCGGAAATGGTGTGTTGTGTTCTCTGGTCTTATTTCTTAATAATGTAACGTGCCAACAATGAGTCAGAAATGCATAAAACTGCGATGCATTTTCTGTGACCTTTATTCGAGTTGAGTAGTCGGGGCCTGTTCAAATACGATGTCATATGACGCCAGTTCCTAGAAGGAGAAGTGTCAGCGCCGCTGTAGTGTATAGCGTTCTATAGGTCGACAACGAACCTCATATTTGGCGTCATACGGAGATCTGTGATAAAAGCCAAAAAGGGGGTCCTGTTGTAGGCCTTGAATAACCCTTTTATCAGTTTTGTCGGTTGAAACGTTTTTTTTTTCTATCACTAAATTGATGTCGCCGTTGCAATGGTTGTTTTCATCATCGACAATTAAACGTTAATTCGTGCATACAATCATAAAATCGTTTGTGTCACAGCATCAAAGCCGCGCGAGTCTAGCAATTTTGCGTATTTGAAGGTTTTCGTGTGTTAATTCCTTTTCAGTATTTGTAATGTGAGGTAGTTTTTATTTGATGATTTTCAAGAAATGCTGTAGGTCAATTACGCAAACTTACGTTGAGATTTCCAAAAAGCAAACACATGTTTGTGATTTTGCCATAAGTTAGCCTAGTTCTGCATTTTGGTGAAAAAGGTACCTGGGGTCTGAGCAAACACAGTATTGAAATTGAAATCTGTTTCACGCTGTGAACGTAACGGCACAGTTCAAAAATTACAAAATACACATATTTGATAGAGTGCCCAGTGGTGATAACGTATTTTGAGTCAGAAAATGTGCTTGGCGAGGCTATTTTACTCAAGTTTTGCGGGACCAAGCCGATATTATAAACAAAGATATTTTTTCGTCCGTTTCGCTCGTATTGTCTATTTTCCGTGACAATCAACACTAGTAGAAAGTTATTTGCAGTTTTTGTCTCTCGTGAGATCCGTCTGCTGTGCAGATATGTAACTTACAATTGTGCGAAATTTAAATAAAAAATAAGAGAACTTACTGGTGAATAAAGCAATGGGTTATATGCGTACCGGTATGGCTATGCCTCATCCATCAAGCGTAACAGAAAGTATACGGTAAGCAAAAAGCAACAGTAACTGGCGTAGTTTTACGTATAGTTTTACGCAAAAATCGCCAAAAAGTGCACTAAAATTTGGCACATATAATTGAAAAGAATTTTAACAAGACAAGCAATCAATGAGACGTTACTCCATAAAGCTTAATTGACATCGGCCTAACAAAACGACAGTGAAAAATCAAAATTGCCGTAGGCTAAGAGAAATAGCCTACAAACAATGTCTCAAAACGTAAACAGCATAACTAAAAAGCAAGTTGAAGCTGCTCAATTCGTCGCGACACAGTTCACATGAGGTTTAACAGATACGGTAGGAGGCCTTCAGACTCTGCTCTGGAAAGCTGAAATGGACAACCAGACCCGACGAAGACTTTTTTAGAGATTACCTTGAAATCGGCGCAAGCATCAAAAGAAGAGGAGGCGAAAACTTTTTATTAGAAATCACATAAAATTTAACCGAAAATTTGGTTAAACAGATAGTGAGAACTATTTTTTATGCTTTAAGATCACCTTTATCTCGACAAAAAGACTCTTGGAATCAATTGCGGTGTAAAAGTGTAAGTGAAACGAAGTTGCTTTTGCTATAATAAGTTACAACAATTTGCCCTGGATATCTCTGACATACTGTAGGCCTATATGCTACCTTAGCCTCCGTAGGCTATATTATGAAACAGATGCAAACCAAGCATTATGATACCTACATTTATTGACAAGTATAATAAGCTACTCTTTTCAAAACTTGCTTTCAGAATTAACTTACTTATGAATAATTATTGAAATTTAAGAAGCAAAATTATTTCAAACCCTTCTGCATAAGTGTTGGTTTTGAATCTTTATCATCGGATTGACAAAGCCTTGATGGGTTATTCCTAGAGATGTACGTATACGCCGCAAATTCTACGCCGTAGACTTGCGGCGTAGACTTTTTGTTTACGCTAACGCTTGCGGCTACATTTTTTTGGATAGTTGTCGCTTGAGGCTACGCCGTATAGTTTTCGCGTTTTTTTAGCGCATAGCGTCAACGCATACTTTTTAATGTCTTTTTTTCGCTACAACACGCCAATACCTTCAAGCGTTGCAGTTGAAAGAAGGTTTTCAATGGGCAAAGACATATTGAAACAAAACGCAACAAAATGTCAGATGAACACTTTCAGATGCTTGTGTTTCTTCGTGGAAATTCAAAATAAAACTTGTTTGTTTCGAGTGGTTTATACCGTGTGAATGTTTGGCACCTACCAAACAAAATGAGTTTACGCTAGTGTATGCGCTGACGCCGCCAACTTTTTTTACAAGTTGCGTTGACGCATACGGCGTATGGTTTTTCGAACGTTTGCGTTTACGCTGACGGCGTCAATATTTTTTGTATGCGCGTACATCACTGGTTATTCCTGATACTTTCGCATAGCCTACTTGTAGAGGCTTTTGATTTGACGCAGGCCCGGTTACCGAGATTGACAGAGTGAAGTTTTCGATTGTCGAAATGTTGTTGCCGGGGAATTATTCCATCCGTTAGGTCAAGTCAATTTATTTTGTTTTAACAGCGCCATATATTAACAAACAATCAGAGTAAAATATAATTGTCAAAACAATGCATTGTACAACTGTTGGTTAGATTATGGCGCAATCAGGATGGTAGCGAAAGACCATAAGCAGTCATCTAGTCAGCCACCACCCCATCACAGTAAATCTAACTACACATTCATACACACTATAGTGTGCAGAGGCAGGCACACTACTTCATTGAATAAAAAGGGTTCGCCACTGAGATTGAAAAACAACTGCTGTTGGTTTGAATCTGTATTCTCAAACTGAGTAAGCCGAGGATGAAGATTCAAACCAGCGACCAAGAATTAACCAACGACCAATAAGTGATTGTGTGCTATAATAGGCTACAGCACTTGCGAAAGTTTTCCTGAAATAACGAGGGAAAAACGTGAATACCACCACCGAATTGCAACTATTTTTATGTAAAGCATACAAAAACAGGGCAATTTGATACTAACTGTAGAGAACAAAGATTAATAAATACGATATGATGATATACTGTAAAGGTAAGTTATCCTTTGTATGGAGCACTTAAGGTACGCACGCATGTATATTCATTATTCATGTAACAGTTGGTTTTTGACATTTTTTTTAAAGCAATGGAACGGTAAATCTTTTATATCGTGTGAAATTTCACTAGGCACTGCTGAAAGGAAGGCAGTCCTTAGAATGCGTTGCTTAAGCGGAAACCCCGAGAGTCGAACCAGCGCCGTTTGATCTTGAAGTTTCTTCATCATGAAGTTATCCGCTAACCAACTGAGCTATCGGGGCTGACTAGTGACTACAGGCATATAGCCCACTACACGATATACTATTCAGGCACGTTTTGAACCTTTCAAGGTTTTTCCTCCTTTTCCAGTACATTAATGTGCCGGTAGCTCTATAGCGTCTATTGTACTTAGTAGTATCTTTTTCGTCCCGGACACGTTAATGACGAAAATTAATATGAATGAATGAGGCATTTTTTCGTCGACGCCTGGCAACACTATTACGGATTGTTACTACTGCTGGTGATGGGACAGCAGCAGCTGGGTTTACTTGTTGACTGAATTTTGAGTGAATGTTATGTGTGCACTTCGTACTTAGGGATGGTAGAAGTAGGGGATTGCTCACTCAAAAAGAAGGTGGACAACTGGAGGGTCATAGTGTTATGACAAAATTTGGTGCAACTACAGCTTGAGGTCTACCGCGATATGTCGCCTACCCAGGTGCAGCGTATGTGATCTGGCTGCGTGTGCACAAAGGGCGTATTGCCAAAATAAATGTATGAAAATATGTGATATCATGCTTATGTAATGCTATACTAGTCATAATAATGCAGCAATAGGTTTCACGCTACAGTGGTAACAGTAGTTAACCTCACACTGCTGCAGCAAGGTTCTGTCGATGTTCTAGCATCCTAAACCTCGCGAAAAATATAGCATTTCATTTGTTAAACATGAATTTACGTAAAAGCAAACAAAACTTTTGCAGTTTTGCCAATTTTTAAATTTTGCAGTGACCCTCCAGCTGTCCATATCGCAAGAAAAATCAATAAAGCGAGTCGTCCTATTATTCCACAGTCCCTATTCGTACTGAACTGATGCATATTATGTACGATACTGTTCTGCTACAAATTTCTGAAGTCAGTGGAATTGTGGAGTACCAGTAGACTTATTTGTAGTGAAATTAGGTTTTGTTTTAGATCAAGTGATCTGTACGTTGGACAGACTTCACTGACTAGGCCAGGGATGTCCAACCTGCGGCCCACCTGAGATTTTTGTGCGGCTCGCTAGTCATTTTCACTCCAAGTAGTATTTTAAACTTCATGGAGAAAAAGAAACAAAATGTGAACTTGATGGTTGAATGATTTTTTTTCTTAGTTGACCTCACAGAAGTGCTAGCTGAGCTCAATTTGCATTTACAAGGGAAAGGTCAGACTTTGTGTAGTTCAATGTTCGAGTGAATAAGTAGGTTTACCAGGAAATTAAAACTTTTCATAGCACAATTGACAGCTGGCGAAATTGTACATTTTCGTAGTCTATCTGAAAGAGCTCAAGACAGGTCTGTAAACTATGAAAAGTATGCTAAGTTATGACTATGTGAAGATTTGCTTGAAGAATTTACAATCAGATTTTCTGACTTCAAAAAGATTTAAATTGAATTCAAATTATTCAGTGACCCATTTTCATTTCAGTGTGATAAAGCACCACCCGAACTCCAACTTGAACTGCAAAGTCAAGAAAGTTTGAAAACTTTCCACAAAGAACACACTCTTCCTTTATTTTATAAGGAATTACATTCATGTATATAATGAGTTTATTAAATTAGTTAATTTGTCCAGAAAATTATATTTATGTGGGGCAGCACATATTGTTGCGAGCAGTTATTTTCCTCTATGAAAAACATCAAAACTACAGAAAGAAACAGATTGACCGACAAACGCTTAGCAAACATCCTAAGAATCAAGCCAACGTCCTTTAACCCTTTGCTTTTCAACGTTTTTTTGGAAGTTAACTGCTCAAGGGGGGGCCGTTTTTGGATCAAATTCAATCAGCTGTTACGAGTTATCCGCTGATGCTATTTCAACAGAAGTTGCACTGGTGTGAAAGCAAATCATTTGTCTATAAGTTTGAAAAGTCATTATTTTAAAATTTTATATGTTAAACTTGATATTTCAATTTTTGCAAAGGTACCCAAAAACGACAATTTTGATTTAACTTGCCGCCTTTAATTAACCGTGCTAATCCGATTTCATGCAAACTTCTAAATAACAAAGAGCTCGATCGAACGCACGAAGTGTGTGTGCGGTGTGCCGAATCATTGCATTGATTAGAATTTACGACTTGCGAGCAAATCTTATTGTAAGCTACTCACTGATTCTAAAATAGTTACAGTCAGAGTAATATTGTTACACGAATTTGAAAAAAACAAAACTGCGTTTGTTGTCTTACATTTTTATCCTAAACTAATGCATTCCGAAACTCATGGCTAGCTTCTAGTTTTATGGAACCAAATTTCTCATAAGTAACACCTTAGCCTGCTTGAATAGCTGTTTACATCTTCGTTTGTGTATTTTAGGTCTACAATTGAGTTTGTAGTATGAATATTTTTAGTAGAGAGAAGACAATTGAACAAGTTGTTGAAATAATCTGAAATTTCTAAGTTCAAATTAGGTGCTTTTGAAATTGTGGATTTGTGTCAAGTCGCATCACAAATATCATGCAGGCCACATCATAAGTCATTTCGCTTACGGGTGTTTATAAACATGACTCATAAATTACATCCACAAAAAATACAGCATTTACATCAACAAAGCTAAGTTCGAAGCTCACTTTTTATTGAAGATTGTGTCAATCAATTTGAAAATACATTTTTAGTCAGCCAGCGTCGAAATAATGCAACAGCGAATTGAGGAACATGCGTAAACAAAGGAAATGTGAAATAACCCACAGTCAGCAAATCTACATAAATTTAACGTTTACAAATGTTGAATTGATCAATGTAAAAGGACTGGATTGCTGACTGGGTCCTTATTGTTTGAAGCACTAAAAATACGCGTAAAAGCGACAACGTCAGCAAGGCAGTGATTATGTTTCTGGCCAAAAAAAAATAACGTTTGACTTCAAAGATAAAAATGATTATAACGAAGCTTCAAAGTTTGTCGTAAAACATTTTACTGAGATACAATAAACATAATCATTTTGTGCCAGATTGTGAGAAGACTTCCTAGATTCTTTCCAACCATTTGCATGATTGCAAATTATTTTCTATAACTTTACATTGCTAAAAAATGGCTTCTTTGTTGAAACAACGTGGCTACAATTCTATAAAAAATTCTTAGGCCTACTACATTGAAGTAATGAAATGTTTTTTTGTGATTTTGCTGATGACGTTTTACAATATCCGAGAAGTAAAAAATAATAATGATGAATTATTTTACAAAACCGTGGTTTGCAAGTGCTTCACAAAAAATTGTTGGGGGAAAATTTACTATTAGACGTAAAATGTTTGTAAAAGAAAATTGTCGGTTTACGTATTTATAATGTTTATTGCGCTGTTATCGAATTATAAACTGCCTGTAGGCTATTGTCTACCTTTGTGGTTGCCGGCCAGCTTAGAGCAGCATGCAAACTAAGCGTTTATGGTATTTGCATCGTGTTATGATTCTCGAAAATTTCCCACAAGGTCTTTATTTTTATCGTGATATTTTGTGCCTCTTCTGTCCTAAACTTGAAGTTATTGTGCAGCACTATCCACATCGGTTTTTAGACTCAGTCTTCATTGAAAATCTTTTGTGTGGTGCATCATTTCAAGTAGTGTCTTCCCCTAAACTGTTACACAAATCGCCCAGAACCAGGTTGATTATTATGTATCTTACAGCAGTTGAGAGCCCGTTATTGTATGTGTGGAATTATTACTGTAGATGTCTGACTAAATTCATGCCAAAGTCGAGCAAATTCTGCTTTCGGGATCCTTGCCGTTATTTACTGTATTTTTTGTTGATAAGTTTAGGCAGCATTTTTCCAAGATAAATGAAGACATCGGTATTGTTCGTCACTTAGATTTAGTTTTCTCAGCATTATTTATTCATTCTTTGATCCACTAGTTTGTCCCACTTTTGGTATAATCGGATCGTTTATAAATGGCGGGTCTTCACAATAGCCGGCCTCTTATACATTGGCGCAACGTATTCAGATGTTGAATCAATGATGAAGAAAGCTGATTTGTTGTTTGTCTTATGTGACGCCTAAATTTATGCCTCGTCTACAGTACAAAATATTTTGTAATGTACATTGTGTACATTGTACATTTTGTTTGTAGGCCTACATTACAAAATATTTTGTAATGTAGATGAGGCATTATCATCTTTATTTTGCGCTCTTTGGAACAAAACACAGTGCACTGTGAAACAAAAATACAGGACATAACAACAAGTAGGCGACATAAAGCAGTGAAGGGACGCCATCGAGTTAGCTGCTACGTGTAAATGGAGCCTATCTCATAATTTTGAGTGTATCTCACAATTACTGTTTGCAAAAACGCTATTTCTCCGGCTTCTCCCAAAAGCATTTGCAGTGATACATTTCCTCAATTGCAAGTTTTGTCAATAAGAGCATTTCCATTGAACGTTTATTTCGAAACCAGGTTTTCGTGTCTTTATCCAAGAGAAGATTTCTTATTGTAACGTTTTTTATTCGTCAATGAATATTATCTGCTTGAAACAACTGTTTTGACTAGTTTGTGGCCTCCATAGCCTACTATTTTGATCGTGGATTGCTATTCTTCTTTGTAGTGCTGATAACGCAAAAAAGCTTGCTATTATTGTTTCTAATTAACAGCTTTGCGATCACTGGCTTTTCTTTGTAGCATAAGAAATAACGCGCTTTGTATTATTGAGGTCAAACCAAACAAAGGAAAGCAAGAGGATGTTTCTCTCTGCTCGCGCATATCGATGCACGAAGCAATTATGAGCTTATGGCTTGTTATCGCAATGTAATCCATTTCACGCTTTGCTGGAAGTTAGCTAGAAATAGCAAAAATTCACCAAAATCTTGAATTTACAAGAAAACTACACAACTTTTAGCATCAAATTTAATATCATCAGATCCGCCTGGCAATTTTAGGAAAAGTCAAGAAAAACCAAGTGCATGGCGTTACTGTGCTTCAAATAATTAAAGGAAATATGAGGGGGGGGCCAAATCTGGCCTCCCTTTGAGGAGCAAAGTGTTAATGCAAATGTTAATAACTTCTTACCTCAATCAATCATTTTATTTTTCGTCATTAACGCGTCTGGGACGAAAAAGATATATACTAACTACAAAAATCGATATAAACCTACCAGCACGTTAATGAACGGGAAAAGATGGCAAAACAATGTCAAAAATCTCATTGACTTGGTACTGTAGAAATAATTTTTTGTTTCTTTCTATATGTGTGTTATTTGTTCCTATTTTCAAAGATGAAATTAAAGATTTTTAATTGTTTCTTTATGTACTTATTTTTCTTGAAATTTAATAGGTCCTGCGGCCCATTTATTTATTTCAAGTGACAATGTGGCCCACTATAATAAAAGGTTGGACATCCCTGGACTAGGCTAATTGTTCGCTTGCTTCTTAGGACTTCAGATTGTAGGTTTGAGAAATGCGGAAGGTTTTACTGTAGTTATAACTTGCTGATGCAAAGCAGTTTGGTTGCAAATGTAAATTTCTTTTTTGTCAATGGATTGCTTTTGCTTAACACAGTTTTTTACAGATTGATAACGTTATATACGTATAACTTTTATAAAGTGCTTTTGCATGGCCTAGAAAAAGAGGGCCTTCTTGACTCTGGTCCAAATGTTAGCCTAGTTATTTACTGCTCCAAAGCATTATTTTGCATACATGCTCACAGTGTTTTTTGGTTGTTTAGTTTTAGAATTTCCGTAATTAATGAAAGATATGGCCACATTTGAATCACAATTAAATGATTGCATATGAGTGGTGTTTAATTTTTTACTCGACTAGTGTGTGGTCAGAAAATTGTGAATGCATGAACTTGATTTCTAAATTATATGCTCAGCCATAAAAAGATGCACTATAATCTAATTAAAAAAATTAAAGAACCTAAAATGTACATACTGAACTCCTGTCCAACAACGTTTCAAAAACTATACTTTCTTGATCTTCAGTGCAATTAAAATAGGCTGTGGCTATATTTACACTATATAGTGTAATAATAGCCTCAATAATGTTGCCAGATAATGAATTCTGCCCTAATTTAAGAAAAGTTTAAAGCTGTTAAAAACAAAAACTTGTATATATTTTGGAAATTTTTTTAGTCCTGGGCAAAGATCAAAACCCTAATCTTATTCTTAACTCTAACCCTTACTTTAACCTTTCCTAACTTTAATCCTCACTCTGGCAACACCTGATTATAACCATGGCATTAAGTGTGGACTGTGGAAAAATAGCCACTTCCATTAAAACAATATCTACATTTTAGGCTTTTTATTTTTTGATTAGATTAACCAAATGTTTCAACCATTTTGTTTGAACGTAATATAACGTTTCAAGATAATTGTGCTTTCTTGCATTTAACGTAATTTTACATTTTGATTTCTACAGATTTTCCTGCATATCATATATATTTAGGCCTATAAGCTATCAATGTAATTGCTATAAGACTTTTGTGAATTGAGTCAAATCCTTTTCATTTATGTGATTGTCTGGTTGATTTCCATGTCTTGGTGTTCTTTCACTTCTATATTTTGCTTTTCATTAAAACCTGCAAATAAAAGGTACGAATCTTAGAAATTTGTATGTCTAATTTGCATTGTATTTTTGAATAGTAGCACACCTTAAAAATCAAAAAGAATTTATGTGTATGTATATGTGTATTGTGTAAGAACAGTCATTTGAAGCACAGATTCTTAACTTGTGGCTATTAAAATAGTTTTGAAAGATATGTAAATATACTGCAGTTTTGGTAACTTGCTTTTCCTTAACTGTATAAATAGGTGTGATTTCTTTATTTAGGGCAGGGGTGACAAACCTGTTTGCGGTCGCGGGCCACTTTGTCAATTACACATGAGTTATCGGCCACACAACTTTTTTATCGTAACCTACTATGAAATCTTGTAGAAGCAACTCAACATATTATTCATGAAAAGTAATAAAACCCACACAGTTGAAATTACCTTACGCAGAATCGAAACATACAACAGTAAAAAACAAGTCAAATCTTTCCTATTTTCTAACTTTAAACCCTGAAAGTTAGTGTTTAGGGCAAGAAAATAGCAAAGGAAAGGTGTAGCCTACCACTACCAGAGAATGCATAAAACAGCTTTGAAATGTCTTTAATGCATGAGCGATTGTCAAATTGTTTTGCGGGCGCACAAAATTCTTTGACGGGCCGCAGGTTCGTAACCTCTGATTTAGGGTAATGTAAAAAGATGATTGATGAATATGTAATGCTTTGAAATTCAAATTCAAATTGATGAGACTTGCAATTGCTTTGGAGTACTGGTAGCATGAGTTTACCAACCATTAAAAGTGCTGTGCCACCTGAATTTATTCAAAATTTTTGAAAACAAAGGCTTTATTATAAACTTTAAAATTAAACTCTTGGAAATAAGTATATGTAACAGGGTTCGATCTTAACGCTACTCCGCTAGCCAATGGCTAGTGAAAATTTGCGCGGACTAGTAGAAATGTTGCAGTACTAGTCCGATTGGCTAGTGAAAATATTCGCCGGTGAAAAGTTTTGGTTTACAAAATGGCGATTGGCGACGTCACTCTGAAGTACTGCAAACGAAGAAGGCTGCAAAGTCGGTCAACTGAGCACGTGACTATTTTTTTCTCGCAACTTTGCTAGACACGACACGTGGTAGTAGTGAGCACGCCAGCACGGAGAAGCCAGTATCCCAGCAAGCAGCAGTTAGCGAAACAAATTAACGTTTTTTTGTTAATATATTGTAATCAAATGCTGATTCAACGTTAGGCTACTACAAAGTGTCTAACGCTTAGTGTTAGCTGTGTAGTTGTCTAATGCGTGTGCCTCCGTGACCTAAAGAGTTATGTTGATTGTTGACCCAACAAGCCAGACAGATCTGATGGTAGAGGCCTAACCAAACGCAATCCATCCAATAGCCTAGTCCACTTCTTTTGACTTGAACGAATATTATGTATTGTACCACCCTGGCGAGTGACATGTCATCTCGTACTACAGATAAACACAATGTAATATTACAACATAAATAAATATTAAGCACACACTGCATGCCACATTTATTTTTTATGTTTTTAAATTGCATTGTTTGCGTCTGTAGTACGAGAAGGTGTTTTTGTGCGTATTGTTGCTCTCTAGTGCGACGTGCGTACTGAAATCTGAAAGTCTTTACTTTATAGTTAGTTTCAGTTAAGCCAAAACACTTATCTTAATACATCATCAGACAAGTGAAAAGTCAGTAAACTGGTCGGACTAGTGAAAAATCGTGCGGGCTAGTGAAAACGGGGAGCAACTAGTCCGGTGGGCTAGTGAAAACAAAAGTTAAGATCGACCCCTGTGTAATATGTATGATCTATAAAAGTGTTGTGTTGACCGATGCTCTCATGATTCACCCATGTCAGGTGGTTAAAAGGGGTTTGTTTACCAAAAAGATATTTTAAATTACCAAACTCCTTAATGGGAGAACAGGCAATCAGGCAGATAAATCCACTAAACTCAGCAGCATACCACCAGTTTGGACTGACTTGTTCAAATCCTTCAGCTTGTTGAGTGTGTGTAATTATATGTGTTTTTAGTTCAAGTTCATGCACAGACTTCTTTGCTACACACTTTCATGTGAAGCTCATTGTCTTTGCATGATTAAAAACTTCTGTGAACTTTCCATAGATAATGTATATTTTTGGGTTTTTTTTTTCGCTGAGACTTTTGGGTCACTTGTCCGAAATGACTTGAAATAATTCGGTCATTTTGTATTTATTTTGGTCATTTTTAGTCATTTTTGGTCATATACAGTCAATTAACTATATATTTTTTCGGACATTTTGACCAAACTGACTATATTTTTTTCGGACATTTTGCTAAAAAATCGGTCAATGACCGATAAATCACCGAAAAAAAAACAACCCTGTAGCGCATATGTGCTATGCAGCCTACCCATGACTTTTGTACTTTTCAGAATGGATTTCATCCATTCAAACATCAAGAACCAATATGTAAAATTGCTGTCTTCTGAAACCAATACAAAGCACTGTTGCAGGAAGTTGACCAGTAGTGTGTCAATGGACGCATGCAATTCTCGCTACTTTGCCATCAATAGTTCCCCGTATGGCCTTGGAAAACGGGTTATTGTTGCAAGGCCAGGACTAGTTGTTGTGAGAAATGGTAATTGAGTGCATTTGTCTATTTTCGTGTTCTAATCACATACAATGCATCAAATATATAACAACAAACTTGTCTTTTGAGAAGACTGGTGATTTCGATGCATGACAGTATCTGTACCTTGAAGCTTATACAGTTTAAAGTTTATATATACTTTAAAGATAGGTTTTTCATTGAATTAGGTTTGTATTTCAGATGGGTTTTTTTAATTAAAGCATTCAAAATAGGCATGTCCGGTGTCCTGGTGCATGTTAAATGTTTTTTTTTCCAATGTGAAGTGTTAAGTCTTACCATGTTATACGTAAAACCGTTTATGTGATTTGCTTAATGCAAATTTGCATATACAGTTTATACACTTACAGTCTTACAGTATATTACCATATTATGGTGTTCACTGTTATAGTCTTCAGCACTCGGAAACTTTTTACGCAGTCTTGATGATTACAGTTTAATTCAAAATCAGCATAACACAATACTAAGTGAAATTAATCGTATTTCTAAATCTTAATGATTGGATGTAATGTTTTTGTTGTGTACATAGTTGCATATCAGCTTATATAACAAGCATCATGTTAAGTGTTGTTCTTGAACGAAATATAGTTTTTGATTTTAGTGAGCTTAACTAAACTTAGTTCTAAAGATGATAAGCCATTATAAGACCTTATTCAACATATTTATACGCACAAATGTCTATAGTGTTTACGGTAAACTCAAAGTAAATTGAAATTGTTTCCAGAAGCAGTATAACGCTCTTTTACGGGCAGTTTAGTACCTTTCTGCTAGATTGTGTGACAATTTTTTCATTTCCGATTTAGATGGAATTCTGTTTCCAGATGCACTGCATGTTGTAAGACAGTCCTTATTGCAAGTGTTGCTTGAATACTCAATGTAAGTTGTACTGTTGTTGCACTTGCATGGTCATGTCAAGTTACCTCATAATCCGGCCCAGTAAGGGCATTAGAGTTTTAATGCAATGCCTTTGGATGTAGTCAAGGCTTTATGAACGCATCGTGCTGTTAAGTGCTGTCATCATACATACACTAAACGATAATGTTATTATTATTGTTGCTGTATTACTGTACATTAGGGCGGTCCTTATTTGGGGCTAAAAAATTTTTTTTATAATTTTTCAAGTCTCACCCCCCCAAAAGGTTCCATTTACCACAAAAAACCCTGTGTGAAAAAATTTTTGAAAAATATTAACGTTTAGAGGTTCCTCGAGGCCTCTGAAAATTTCACGTTTTTATGCATGTATGTCATACCTCTGTAAGCTTGGTTTTGCCATGCGGATTTGAAATGCACAAGTGTTATGGCTTGTTTTCATCAGCATGGCATAAATAATAACCCAGTTTGGTATACCTAAGACAAAAGTTCTTTTTTGTGATCTTGATGATAAATATATATTATTAATAAAAAAAAATGATAATGTTCACATGTTTGAAAGTGATGAAGCAAATTTAATTGCTTCGAAATATTGCGCAACAAACAGTGTAAAGCAATAGCTATAAGTGAGCCTTTAGTTGCAATAAAAATAACAATACACGCTGAATAGATATATACTGGATGTGTAACTTAGAAAAATTGGGATTCATGCGATATTGCGGTCCTGTTAAAACAAACTTGCTCAATGCAAATTAATAGTCATTGGTTAATGGTTATAATGGTCAACGCCTCAAAAATGGTAAAATGTCACATCAAAGCCTTTTTAAGTGGTTCAGAAATGCATTTTTGATGTTGTGAAACTACTTGAAGAAGGTACTGCAACTGTTTCTCATCTTTAGTGAGTCGCCCAGAAAAGTTTTGGATAAGTGCTATAGCTCTTTCTGCATGATCATTGGTCACAGCTAGAGATTTACATAGTTCTCGAGCAGTCTGATAAGCACTGTTTTCTTCCCACTCTGATGCAGGAAAATGGAGAAAAGAATCTGGAAGGCTTAATTTTTTGAACAACTTTGTGTTCGTACTGGCAAATGAAAATAGTGTCTTAGTTTTTAAGCTGTTTAGTGTCATGGTGACTCTTTTATTGGGTGCTTCCAAATTTTCTTCTCCAATTCTCATCACTTCCACTATTTCTTCTTTGATGTTTGCTGCAACATCATCATCAAACAGAGAAAGGGCAACAAGCTCTTCCGAAAGATACCACAGATCACCACCCATCTTTTCAGTTGTTGCTTCTGAGATACCTTACAACAGTTTTACAAGCTTCCAATTCTTTATATAAGGACAAATCATTGTTGGGAGCTTTTATAGCCAAAGGAGCTGTTATCCACGCCTTGATATAGATACGTGCCTTGATAATACGATACAAGCCTTAAAGCAGCCGGCGGCCATCGCCGCTAAGTAGTGCTTGAATGGCCGCCGGTGCTACCTCCTCCGTCGGCCAAGTTTGGCCCCCGGTTTCTTCTAGCCAATTATTTAATTTCGCAATAGAATGATCGTGGATTAAATGTCGAAAATATGTAGTATCAAAGAGTGACGCAGAATCAGGTCAGCGCATCATAGTCACTGCTGTTGTACCGTATTGAATATATCCAGCTGCGATCACCAGCGTTGTAAGTTTTGTTTGCAATTCCCGATGTTTATTTTAACGAAGTGTTAATCCGAAGTGCTAATTTACATCGGCTGGCAATATTGTTGTTTTTATATCGATTCAGTGTTGTCGGATATTGAATCGTTGTTAAAAAGGAGAACTGGGTTAGTTGACATCCAAGGGTAAAACACGTGTCTTCATGTTCATAGTTGAGAACGCTGTGGGTTAGTGACTTCACACCCTCAATGGTGACATTATAACGGGATAAATGGTCAGGTTTTATGAAAGGCGGTATGCAGTTGAAACAGTTTACTGAGTTGCGAGCAGTTAAAACAATTTAGAGTCGTTAGATGGTCCGCAATACCAGATTACAATCCCGATAAAGCATTTAATGCGTGGTACAACGATTCTATTGCAGGACGTCGCCCAGACTTCAACAACGCTAAGTGATCATTTTAACATTGTTGCAAGTTTAATGCTATTTACTTGTGCTATCGTTATTGTATTTTGGCCTCCAAGCACGCAGAGTTGGCCGCCGAGAAGGAGCTCTCGGTAGGCCACGATGGCTGCCGGAAAAAAACACGAGTTTTAAGGCCTGCGTGTAAAAAACACACATGGGTCATGGAGACCGTTTGCTCACGGCCCGTCAAGTGAAACTGACTTCGAAATAACCACACCACAGATCACTTTCATCATCCACCGTGCATGATGGCTTGCACCAGGTGCTTTAAAATTAGCTTGCCTCAGTGTAGTATCTCCAAGAAAAAGCAATAAGATTTCCATTAGTTCACGATAATCATCTCGAGGTTGCTTTTCCTTGGCCAATACTACATGAATGAACTGAATAAGGTCATCCTTAATATCTTTAACACCCGCTGCAGCTTCTTTATCAGTGGAAGAATCTTCATAATTCTCTTGAGCTATGTACTCCTACTGCTCGTTGAATATGACCGATTTCGATGGTACTTCCTGCGGACATCACATGCTGTGACGGCGGACATGTCCGCCATGCATTTCGAGGCCTGCTAATTGTGTCTTCTAATAATACAACTGTGTTTTGTGAGAATTGTACAATACACAATTACACATTTATATCGTAGAGTGGAACAATTATGTCTTTTGAGAATTAAGCAATACAAATTTGTGTCTTAGAGTGGAACAATTGTGTCTTGTGATTGCTGTTAAAATACTGTGATTAAGAGTGCTTTCAGGTGTTTTCATGTCTGCACAAAGTTGTTTAGAGGGGTTTCAAAAAGTTTATTTCATACCGCATCACACCCCCTATGCATAGTGTATGGGGAAATTTCTAGGGCCTTGAGGAACCTCTAAACATTAATATTTTTCAAAAATATTTCACACAGGGTGTTTTTATCCAAAATGGAACCTTTTGGGAGGGTGAGACCTAAAAATTTCAAAAGTCAAAAAATAAGGACCACCCTACTGTACATATTCAATGATTGAATTCATACATATATACATAGCGTCTTTTACACTGAGATATGTTTTCGATTGTCTTGTTTAATAAGCTATTGATATTTTGCCGATAGAACACAAATAGTGTTGCTACATAATTTACACCAGGGTGTTACACCGTGTTAGGTTATCATAAGTGCATCTGTCAGAATATGCAATGAACCCATCCTCTGAGAAACTTTTTTTGGAAGATTGGTCAAATACACAATCAAAGGTTATAACCTATTCTTGGCTATCTGCCATTCTGCCTCTTTTGCCATGATGTGATATTAATGGCTTCGTCTTTTTTGTTACAATGCACGCGTTGTATTAGATTTAGTTGTTTTAGCTTGTAATTTATTCTGTGTAGTATTCGTTGTTGTACTCAAACTTAATTTGTTCTTTTCAGCATCTGACGTCACTATTCGTACAGTGGAATGTCCGAGGCAAAACGCTGTCGCTTTCTATCCAACATGCCCTGTTTTGACCAACACCCACAAACGAAAAATTAAGTTTTCTTCCAATTCAGTATGCCACCATTCTCCATTGGTTAGGTGAAGAACTTTGCTGCTTTCGAAATTTCAATCAATTTACATGAAATTATATTGTATCTATCTACACTCTACAGTTTTTAGTCTTTTACTCTTCCTGTTTTGTTTCCAAGTTGGGTGTCGTGTATTGGTGCCAAGCCTTTGCGGCAGCTTGATATATTGAGGATATCACAACCAGCTTCGCGTTTAGATTATTTTGTGCTACTGCAGTAGGTTTGTTCTTAGTCTGAAGTGTTTTTTTTCGAAAAAAGCGGATAGGCCCGCAGAAATAAAATGAGCATTGTTTATAATTTTAAGATATTCACATTAATCTCTTAACTTGCAAACTTTTTATTCATGCGGTAGTTTTTTCACCAAACGGTCTGGCGTTTTTATTGCATATCTGGTTCAACAGTCACTGCATGGTTTGTACTTGCTGTTTTGAAATACAGCTTTGGGAGCTGTTCTCTTTTTTTACCTAATACAAGAAAGGCAGTGCAGCACAAATGGATCAGGCACAGTAGTAGGGGTTGCGTTGGGCATTTTAACACTTGAAGCACGTTGTCGTTTAGCCAGTTTTTAAATATATTTCCACATTGGTAAACTGTGTTGAAACCACCGGGTAGTGCAGCCCATGGACACAGTGCCGGATTAACCATTAGGCAAAGTAGGCACGTGCCTACAGGCCAGTCAAAAATCCAGGCCACTTTAAAATCAGTAAAAATTTAGCCATGTTTTCAAAATAATTATTTTCTAAACTAATAACTATTTATCTTAATAGCTCTGTTTTTCCAGATGAATCAAAGGTTGCAAAAATCGTTAAAAAAAGACGAATTGAAACATGTTGCCACTTTCTTTTTGATGTTTTTGAAAATTCGCATTTCTGTTGGGTGACGCAACGAAACAAACGTGGCGTTGTGTTGTGTTAAGAAATTAGAAATAACTTTTAGTCAGATTCAGAATGGCAGCACACGAAATGAAGCAGGTGCATTGGCCAAACACATGAACACCCTTGAAGTTGCCCTAATGTGCATACTTTGGAACAATATTTTGCAGCGCTTCAATACTAGTAGCAAGTTGCTTCAAAGTTCCACTATCAAACTGACACCAGCCATTGGTCTGCTGAAGCTTGGATAAATTCTTGGATGAGCGCAGAGAGAATTTTGACTGTTATGAGCAGCAGGCACATGGTCGCTGTGGCAGCAGCATAATTATATAAATCTGAAAGTCGGCGAGCACCAAAGCTGCAGAAGCATGTCAGTGATGGAGCTGCTACAGATGATGTGGAAGGAATATCGGGCCAGCAAAAATTTAAAATCAACACGTTTTATGTGATCATCGACCAACTGAAGAGTGCACTACAGAAACGTATCGATGCATATTCCATGGTGCTGCAGAGGTTTGCGGTTTTGACTGAGCATAACTCCATGTCTGTTAGACATCGATGTTGCTGTTGCAGGTCTGGTTGGTGTGTATTCAAAGGACCTGTCTTCCGACTTCCCATCAAAATTTCGTCAGTTTATGTGCTAGTATAAAGACTATGAAGAGCAAAGACGCGATGAAACAGCAGCAACAGGAAGTGCCCAAAAGATGTTTAAAATGCAGCACACTACTGGTGTTTATAAGGCATTTCCGAACACTGAAGTAGCACTTAGAATGTACTTGTCTCTAATGGCTACGAATTGCTCGGGGGAACGCTCGTTTTCACAACTGAAACGAATTAAAGACGTTAAATGATCAACAATGTGTCAACAACGTTTTGGTACACTGGCACTTTTGTGTATTGAAAGCGATTTACTCCTAAGATTGACCTCCAAAAACTAGTTAACGCATTTTCAATCGCAAAAACGCGTAAAGCTGTTATTTAGTTAGGCATATGACCAAGTTTTTGCATGGTACCCTGTGTTATAGTTGCAACAACGATCTTTGTGACAATGATTTGGTAACACTGATAATTCTAATTTTTTAGTTGGCAACCCTGATTTTCGGGCCACTTGTAAAATGTGTCTACAGGCCAGCAGACCCTTAATCCGGCACTGCATGGACAGACTGAAACGAAATGATCAGTAATTGCAGTACGGTAGTATATTTTTAATTTACATAAATGGTCGAGCGTTTTCAGCCTTTTTCTAACCTTCATCATTGTAAGCGCAGGTAAAGTCGATAGCTACCTATCGACGATATTTATTTTGTAAATATATAAAATACGATAAATGCTATGCTCAGCTCGATTGTTTTGTTGTGCATAACTTTTCTTTTACTCCAAATGTTTATGATGGACTAATAGAAATTAACATTCATTGATTAGTATTTTAAAGCCCACTTCCAGTATGTACTGTGACTGTATTAACAAGACATCACGTTCTCATAGTGAAAACTAACTAAAGCGAGACTTTAAACTCTTGATTTGCAGGCAGATCATGAAGATTAGAGGCATCGCCACTGTGACACTTGCAGCTGATCACATCCATGTTAAAGTAAGGAAAAGGCTGTTAATATTTTATGACCTGGTCGTGTAATGTTGTATTTGACTTCTACGCAGGCAGTGATGCGACACAATTAAAACAAAATTGCTATCGATTGTATTCACTTGCGCATGAAGTAGCATTTCAATTGCAGTTATTGTGCAATTCGTTCAAACTTATTTTGTTTCTTCATAGAATTTACGATTGTTCAGAGGTTTGTAAAAGTTTTGTTAGGTAAAATTTAAAAAAAAATATGTCTTTTTTGCATCGTCTAGCGACGCTAAAACGATGCAAAATAGGAAACTGCTGCCGTCTGTGCAGTGTTATCCTCACTCAACATAGATGAAACGATTAAAGTCTCCTCCGTATTTTTGGTTTCTCATATGCTATCCATAGCCAAAGCGAATCTGTGGTCATCCGACCTTTGCAATCGACAACAACAATACGTTGACCTTTGCAGAAGCGCACTATTAAATAACGTTAAGGTCGCGCTGTTGTTTTGCAAGCACTGATGTAACTGAAGTTCGATAGCATATTTTGACCATGATCCATTTGCCCTAAGCTGGAATTCCCTTTGTGATCGTTGATCATCATGCGATCGATGAAGCTGTCCCGCTGCAGCCTTATCGTACTCAACAGAGCTTTTGCGTAGGCTTAGTACCAATCCATGTTTTACTAAATCTTTAAAGAAGCGCGGGGCTCAAGGACAAATGTTTTGGCTGCATAGAAAGATACTGTAGATGCAAAGACTTATTTTTTTTTAAAGAGTTTTTGTAACGATTGAATGGTGTTGCGAGCCAATAAAAAGCATTCATTATGTAGTCTGTTTCAAACAATTTGGCACTTGCAACGTTTGTTTTTATTTGAAACTCGATAGTCACGTAATGTCATTGAACGCATTAAGAGCTTGATAAACTTTGTTATTGATTGGATTTGTGGATATATATAGTCTACTATTTGTACGTTGTCAACCGACAGAACATGATTTATTTTTTGCTGAGTGTCTACCAAGCAAGTAAAATCCTTCTTTTTTGACGTTGATCAATGATTGAAACATTGTAGAAAGATGGATTTTGCTAGTTGTTGGGTAACTAAGTATGCATTGTCGTCACAAAAAGTTCATGTAGATTGTAGAACTTGCAAGCAACCCACGGGCGCTAATAAATCACGCTTTGCAAGCTTGTAAAAACCATGCTGACAGATCCAAACAGCAAAGCAGCCCTTTTATTAAATTATTACAATTTTTATAATTTTACAACGTCATTATTTTACAATTTTTATAATTTTACAATGATGTTAGGTTAATGTAAAAAGGTCGGACTTGTTGGCTGGGGATTGTGTGATCGAAAAACCCGTTTCTGATGCGATTATTTTTTTTTAACAACAGAAGAACTGATAATTTGTTGTTCCATCACCAGAAAGATGACAGCGATGATCAGATCACCTGGCACGCACTTAAGCCCATTATCATTGCAACACTGATCGACTTTTTCACGTCCGATCTTCCCGCTTACACCGACAGCTGTTCCAAAAGACCTCACCATCACAATGCACACGGTAAGTAGCGCATTTTTAAACCGAAAGAGTTCAAGTTATAGCTTATGCCTATGCTAATAAAAGCAGTTTCTTTGCTAGCATAAATTTTAAGTTTTTTTTTCATCAGTCCACTATAAAAAGCCCTGCATATGTGACATAGACAGCCATATTCTTCTTGCTGTCTATGGTCTTAACAAGACTGGTACAAACCGTTGCTGGTACCATTTTTGAAGCCTTCCGTATGGCCCGACCTGCAATTAAACATAGGCTTACGATCAGTAAAACCAAACATCGCTCGGCCACTGAGTTGGCAATAAATATTAAGAAGTTTAAAACCTTCCTTCGTTTCTTGCTCGAAACGCATATCAATCTCAGGATGCATAAAATGATGTATCATTCAAAACACGTTCTCACCTTGTGCTATATTTTTCAAAGACATTTTTTGTGTAAATTTGCTTAAAACAAATTACGCATTTCGAAACCAAACGTGATTTCGTTCCGACACAAAATTTCTTGATGTTACTTTTTGTTCGCTTCTCAGTTCAAGAGTTTTAGTTTTTGAATCAAATTTTATAGCGATAAATTATCTTAATTTCGCCTCAGCGAATTGGTGCCAAACACACCTGGCAAGAGTTACATTCTTTTGCACAAAAGAGACAGAATCGTCAAGCGCAATAACTAAGTAATGGCACGTTCAGTGTTTGTTTGTAAAAAACTATTGTTTTTATGTCAAACGCATTACTTCCATATGCAACTTTTAATCCATTTTGACAGTTATCAAACTTAAGAGACGTCTGAAAGACAAATCAATAATGTATGTGCAATCACATGCATTATTAATGCATGATCAAAAAATGTTATTTTCAAACCTTTGGTTTCAAATGGATTTGACACGTCAAACGAAATAATTGCTTTTTCTTGTTACTTTAGTCCTAGAAAGCGTAAACGATTATGAGTTTTCTAGACCCCACTTGCTGCTTGAATGATAAATGTTGCTATCATGGCCTTGCGCAGCAAAGTACTTACAACCTTCGTGTCAATGTTGCGAGATATCTTATCCAAATTTGCTCCTCAGCTAACAGAATATGTCTTGAGGAGGGTCTGCTACTATTCGGTGAGTCCGATTCGGTGAGTTCCTAACCTCTAACCCCTAACCCTAAAACGGCAATGATAATTAGGCTACGCTACGGTACCCGATAATTTAAAAAAAAAATTGAAAAAATCACCGAATAGGGATCGGACTCACCGAAACGGGACATTCCGTCCTGAGGATGCATTTTGTTATCTGGATCGTTTCATGCAAACCTATTATAAAATGGTTTCTGTTACCGATTGCAACTTGATGCTAAAAAAAAACTTTTCTTTTCAGTTTGATGTTTGTAACGTATGAGTTTCTTTAATTGACGTTGATTCGATGTAATTTACTCCCACAGGAGAATGCGTTGAAAGCTCATCAGTGAGTGAAACTGACATCGTGATCGAAGACCTCATCAACACCAAACTGCGACCTTTTGTTCAAGACGAAGGGGGAGATGTTGTTTTTAAGGTTATAAATAGACTTCAGTTTGAACCTGCTACACTCAACATTACAAAAGCTTTCCAGCATGGAAAACCCACTTTTTTACATTGATGCAACGTCTGCAATTTGAATTGCATTGGATAGGGACGTGCTTTCCCAATATGTCTTTTCTCTTGAAACCACAAACTACCACAAATCATTACTCGTTCAATTTTAAAGGGACTTTCCACAAGCCACTGTCGTTGATTAAACAAAGCGAAGCGATTTTCTATTTTGTGACCTTTTGAAATTGTTTAACTGTCTCGTGACTTGTAAGTTTTTCTTGCAGAAGTTCAATTCGAATGGCGGAACCGTTTACGTTGAGTTGTTCGGCACCTGCCTGTCCAGTCCGAAAGCTTCCACTGCGATCATGCGCGTTGTGTTTACGTTGCTTAAATTTTACGTTCCAGCCGTGCTTCACGTAAAGCAGGTGAGTGGTAGATGCCTGTTAGTCGTAATTATAACGCTGATGTTGTTCTATATGTCAATATCCATCGCAAATATCAGTTCATTTTAGCGCTTCACAATACGGACAGTCTTACCAAACTGCTGAAACTGAAGATTTTTGTCGGAAACCGTAGCTAAACGTTCGCCATGGGCCACATATTATTCAAATTTGGCGTTTTCGACGCAACAAAACGTAACCTTGAAAACCCCGATTTCAACAATTAGCTTACAAGAGAGGACGTGTCCCCCTGCCTAATTCACCCCCTGTTTTGATTGTCGCCCAGTACACTATCTTTCAAAATGCATTCAATGCTAACCACAAACAATGTGCAATGTCATTGATATGAGGTCTTTACCACCTGACGGGGTGTCAAATCCAGGCGTTCCTACTCGAAGACAGTTAGGCTATTCTGCTCGCTTTTCTGACCCGAGTACTGGTATTGTAAAACTCTCGGCAGGTGAAGGTTTGCTGGTCGGGCAATTCTAGGCTTGGCAATTGCTTATATCGCGCTAGGCAGGCTGGAAGATACCGGTCAGCCACTCCTTTTGTCTTTCGTTGCGTGTTGCTGACGTCTGTGCGGCATTAATATTTCATAAACATCTTCCCACGTCTTTTTCAAATTAAAAGTACTTTTTTGTCGAATTTTTTTTTATTTGATTTGCCTGCAATATTATTTTCTCCACAACAAAAAGCTTCCTTTCTCTTGTGGTGCATGTGCATTTCAAGAAGTAGTAGCAATGCGGAAATGGTGTTTCTTAATCGTGTCGTTTTGATCTTAACTCACGGGAAAGCAGAAAAGCGGTTTCAACATACACTGCCAACGAACCACTTGCCAACCTTAGATAACGTTCCGGTCTGATGCGTCATTGCCCCTGGTGACGTATGTTGGTGTTTTTCGGGTCAGGTTTAAGCGGCTTGTACTCGACTTCTGTGATGGCATTGAAATTTAAGTAGGCAGTAGGCTATTGAAGTTTTTCCATTTCCAAAATTAAATATCGATTGTTTTGTCTGTGGTAGTGATCGGTTAAAGACACATCTACAAGCGTTGAAAACATATTGCAACTATGCGCCAGTACTCTTACTTACGTCGATAAACTCGGCGTTTTGATTGCCATGATTTGGTCACTAACGCATTACCTAATTGAAGCTTTGAC
Source organism: Aplidium turbinatum (assembly GCF_918807975.1). Lineage (NCBI taxonomy): Eukaryota > Metazoa > Chordata > Ascidiacea > Aplousobranchia > Polyclinidae > Aplidium > Aplidium turbinatum. The sequence goes on along the minus strand of NC_137480.1, from coordinate 13,806,397 downwards.
ATGATGATGTGGAAGCAAAAAAGATTGAACGCTTAGGTTGACATATAGTCCCAACTAGTAAATCGGTCAATTTGTCGATTTTTTATTAATTCAACGATAATAAACGTTGAATCAATATAAAAAACGAACGATTTCCTGGCTATGGTAGTTGGATGATGTTTTGTTTTTATTGTTACATCTTTTTTCTCAAGGTGGAAAGAATGACAATTGGCAAATCCAGAAGTTCATATTTCTGACAACGAGTTCCCATTGCGTCTGTCTGATGAGATCTGATGACGACTGAAGTACAACAGATCGCGAAGTCCCTTTAAGCGGGAGCTATGCAGAAACCGATTCCATGGCGAACACATCGCGGAACAGTGATGTACAAGGGCAGTTGTGATGTTTAAACCTCGCAACTACGCCATTCATTATTCGAGCCAAGACATGGCGTTGTGCAAGCCAAATACTTCGTTTCATTATATTGTGAAAATCTTATACTCAAGCTCCATAAAGTAGCCGTGACTTTTTTTCTTCCAGCTCGGTTTGCAAATATAAAACAGCGCCGAAGTCGTCGAGGATTATGAGACGATGCTACAGAAGAAAAAAATTATTCCCAGTAGTTTCACTCAGTTTTGGTAGGCGATCGTCCGAGAAAATTGATCAGCGTGATTGCAATTATTTTTTATTTATCTTCAATGCGATATTTATTTATATGCATATTTGTTCTCAATGTATTTCTTCGATACAGATTGGTAGAAGTTGTCTGGTTACAATTATTAACTAATTTGTAGCAAGCGCAATACAGTAGCCTAGTTTCTTAAAAATTTCGAAATTTTTATGTTTTAAACTATAAGCGGTGATAGCCTCCACGAAAGAAAAATAACTTTCGTCGTTCATCTTCCCGGGTTTATCTGAGCGCGATTGATCGCATAGTAGGCTTCAGCCTTAAACGAATCAGTTTTATGTCATGTTCATCTCAGTTGTAAGCTGGAAACTTTCTCATAAATCTCTTGTGCGTTTTAAGCCCTGGTTTAAAGTGTCACAGTGTTTTTTTAATATTGAATGTTACAGGTGCTCTTGTGACCTGTAAGTAGGCTAGTTAAATAAATATTGATTTTGTTCTGTCTACAGTATTTGCAATAAACATGTCCATTTATTGAAAGGTTCAGTTGAATTCTTGAAAATTATTTATTTACGAAGTATAGCCTACCTTGGGTAGAGAAGTTACTTTTTCCAACCATAAACAGACACAACTCGGCAACAATACAGCATTCAATATTATAAAAGCAAAATATGCGTCTAGCCCAGACATGGGAAAACTACGGCCGCGGGCCAAATCCGGTCCTTTGGGTTATTTAATCTGGCCCGCCTGGTATTGGCGAAAACGAATGCTTTAATTCAACTCATTACTATTTTTTGTGATGCATTTAAAATTCTGTAATTCAAACTCACAATTAGGCTAAAACAATTTCTTGAGACTCATAAGCTACTTCTCTATTATTGAATTATATTTAGTTACGTCAGCAGTATTCAGGGTGAACCTTTGCATATGCATTAGGCAGGGTGTTTTTAAATGTCAGTGTCACAAACCTTACAAACTCTGCTTGTGGTAGGCCTACGCCTACCACACCACTCAAATCCCGCATACCTCACAAAGCTTGAAACAGTTTCTGCACGTGATAGTCCATGAAATTTTCAAAGTGTGGTTATAGTAGTAGATAGGCACTTAGGCATAGATAAGCTTACCATTATTCGATAGTACCTTTAAACACTCATTGTCAGGTAGGCCTACTGTCGCCTTCATTCTGGCATTGTCAGAGTTGTCAGATCAAATTGAACCAGTTTTATGTACAAAATGTGATCATTAGGGCAAGTAGCTTAAAGTCAATTAATAGTCCAGTCGCTGAATGATTTAAAAAAATAATATGAAGCTGAAACTTTGTCAGGAGGTTCGATTGGTGATGTGGAGTCACCAAAAAAATGACCCATGATTCTTCTTTGGGAATAGTGAGTTTTAGCCATTTTTCTATAATGGCAGCAGCTCCCATAGGCCAAAAAATCAAAATCTTCTAAAATTGATCTTTTATACCTCATTAGAAAGATAATTTAATGCTGAATCGCTTTCACATAAGAACTACTATATATTCAAAAATACACACATTTGAAGTTATTATAAGACTTGTTTCTCAATGCAACAACCAGTGCACCAGCCTCATTTTTTAATCATAGATCGATTTCGCTATGGGTAGGCTATATTTGATGGTGGATTTTACGTGTTTTACACCCGCATTCCACCTAATTTCTGCGTGTCTGACAACTCTAATACACGTCACGTGTATTTGTTAGTGGATTCCATCCGCATTTTACTCAATTTCCGCGTATCTAACAACACTAGTAGGCTACACGTGTTTTCCACGTAGGCTATATTTGGTGGATTTTAGGTGTTTTTGCGCCCACATTCTACCTATTGTAATTTCCGCGTATCTGAAATCAACAATTTAATACATGTGTATTTGTTATCTACAAAACTTATGCGGATTGTGTGCCATTATTTTTATCTATTGCAGTAGCCTATAGATCGTCCTTGTTAACTGCAACCAGGAATTTCTATAACTAATTATAGAAATTCCTGACTGCAACTATCTACATATTCAACTTCAAAAGCTACATATCAAAGAACATTTATTTATAATGCGAAAACTCAACGATTGTATTAAGTGTTTGTGCGTGAGGCCGTGATGGTAATGTCGTCGGCGTAGACGAGCCAGCCTACTCGAGGTTGGAATGTCAGGTCAGCAAGACTAGGTTTTGCTGCAAGTTGGCTCACTTCACCCGTCCGACTCGCAGAGTTGGTCCTGTTCCGACATGATTTTGCTTTCATTTTTTTTGTTTTTTTGTTTTGTTTTATTATCTTTATCCTGCATTGCGGGAAAGCGGACTTGAGCGCTATATGCATCGGTCTACGCCTTCCGACGTACACCTGACCCACGCTGCAGCCGACGGCAATGACTGTTTCCAGTTGTCTACTCTACTTATGACTTAAATTTGGTACTACCCATTAGCCTACTCGAAATCGATCACTTGGTAGAGGCAATTGTCGTAAAGTTTCTTGCCCAGAGAAACAACAGCAAGTGCGGGTAGTTGGAGTCGAACATGCAGGCTCTCGACTGCGAGCCCAACGCGCTAACCACTCGGCCACTGGAACAGTGTAAACACTAAACAGTGTACTCGGAAGGATAAAAATGCGTTAGTCAAATAAACAAATAAATGCAATTGATTGCGTTTCGTTGCTTACTTCACAGTGTACATTTTACAGTGTAGATTCGTCATAGCACATGACTAGGGAACTGTGTTCCGAAAGCTAGTGCAATTCGCTATTGCCACAACGAACTCGCAGCATCAGGCTAAAACAGATCGTTAAAATCTATACTGTGAAAGTAAACAAATAATTAAACTAATAGGCTTAAATGCAGTGGCCGAGTGGTTAGCGCGTTGGGCTCGCAGTCGAGAGCCTGTATGTTCTATTCCAGCCGCCCGCACTTGCTGTTGTTTCTCTGGGCAAGAAACTTTATGATAATTGCCTCTACCCAGTGATCGATTTCGAGTAATGGGTAGGGTAGGCACTATAACAAGCAGATTTCTGATAAACCACGAACCAATCAGAAGCTACGCTGTTCATGACGTCATCAAGGTTGCGTCTAGGAAGAATAAAGGAAAAACTCAAATTCTAGCTAAATTAAATCAATGCTTTGCCATCGGTTGACTTGGCGCATTGGATTATGGCGGTGGTAGTCATTACATTGACGTGGGTTTGATTCCCACCTCCGCTATGGCTCTTTTTTCTTCTGTAATTACCAAACAAAGTTCAAAGTACAGTAATAATTAATTCTCTGGCTGAATGCTGGAATGGTCACAATTGGACAGATAACGTAGCATCTCATTGGTTCGTGGTTGGATTGGACAGAAGTCCATGGATTGGATATCTGCATGTTAAAGTGACTTCCAATGGGTAGTACCAAATTTAAGTCATAAGTAGAGTAGACAACAGGAAACAGACATTGCCGTCGGCTGCAGCGTGGGTCAGGTGTACGTCGGAAGGCGTATACCGATGCATAGCGCGGTAGCCACTTTAACAAGTCGAAATTCTGCCACTGAAATTGACTACAGTGCAACCGCCAACCAATCAGAACGTGTTATAAGAGGCTACCGTCCAATTGTGACCCTTCTAGCACTCATCCAGAGAGTTAATGCTTGTTTTTGAACTTTATTTGGTAATTACAGAAGAAAAAGAGCAATAGCAGTGGTGAGAATCGAACACGCGTCAATGAAATGACTACTTTCTAGCCCTAACCCTAACCTCTAAGCCAGGGGTCGGCAAACTTTCTGTACTACTGGGCCAAATCTACAAACTTCCGGTAACGTGCGGGCCGCATAAATTTCAACCTATAAACAATCGCCACTTTATCCTTAAAATCATGGCGCACCTGCAGCTCCTATTCCTGTGTCTATTGCACAATGAGACGTGTTTGTTGCCGTTTCATATTTAGTATCAAACACGTATTAAAATGCAATGCATTGTTTTTATTTACTTATCATTTATCAATGTGAAGGATGATGTTGTTTCTGTGTCATGGCCAAGGTGTTTAAATCAACTGACAACTTTGTGGATGATATTTGCAATACGTCATTCCATGGCCACCTAAAGATACGGCCTGATTTGTCACATTTTGCAGAAATTTCCAGGTTTTTCTAACTTTGGGCGAACGTTTAAATAAATTTTTCTAAAAATTAGATTTTTACGCTTTCTTTACTCTTCTCCCCAGATGACACAAAGGGTTTTAACATCCTCACATGCTAAAAAACAAAGAAAATTTGATTTCGAAGATGTTAGTCAGACTGTTAATTTTTCAATAACAGTCTGATTTAGCGTTTATCAACTTACTTTTTCTCATTTGCTACTGCTTCCTCAAGCCAACAAAAATCTTTTATATCATAAGGAAACCGCAAAAAGTAAAAACATCTCAAAAAATGTCAGTCAAGCACTAGCAGTAGCTGTAATCAAAATCTGCAAAATGTGACAAATCAGGCCGCATCTCCAGATGGCCATGGTCATTCAAATGACGATCTGACAGGCGAGTGCGAAGTTTATTCTTTGCGTAATTCATTTTTGAAAAAAGCTGCTTACAGCAATATGTGCTTCCAAACATGCACATTACACGTTTTGCATTGTCATGCAGATGAGGATAGGTGGTTTTCTGGACATGATCTTTATAAAAGTTGGCAATTGGAACTGAATCGTATTTGGCCTTCAATATGTTGGATGATTGAAGTTCAATTATTTCCATTTGCATCTCATGTGGCACAGTCTTGACATCCATTGAAAACCATAATTTTGAGAGATTTTGTAGCATACATGGGAGTTACCGAGTAATGTCCGGACACATATTAAAGAGCTTTTTGTTATGATATAAAATAAATTCATGCGTAGATAATGATGAAACTTTAGTTTATGCACTAAAAGTAAGATCGTTCGAGGGCCGCAAAAAGTTTGTCCGCGGGCCGCATTTGGCCCGCGGGCCGCAGTTTGCCGACCCCTGCTCTAAGCCAACCAGCTGACAAAAAATCCATCACTTAATTTGCTTTCTATGATCTTCTTTTCGCCATTTTTTTACGTCACTTAAACCGTAGCTTATGATTGGTTGGCGGTTTCATTCTAGTCAATTTCAGTGGCAGAATTTCGACTTGTTAAAGTGGCTACCGCATAGCGCTCAAGTCCGCTTTCCCGCAATGCAGGATAAAGATATGAAAAACAAACAAACAAGACAATTCCTTAATCACTGATAAACGTTCTTATTTTTACCTGTAGACTCTTTGGGGCATTTAAAAAAAAATTTGTGATTGCACCATCAAGTTGCTAGAGTTTTCCGTCTTTGTTTAGTGTACCGGTAATGCAAGCCAACATTCTGAAAAAGAAAAGGTATTCATTAATGTTTTTTTATATCTTTAAAAACATTAGGCAAAGTGTGTTTATGATGTACCATGCCGTAAAAATAAAAAAAATGAATGAATTTGATATGAGGAGCGCTCACAATTGTTGTCAACAGCTAAAGGTTGACACTCTACAGAATTGAAATTTTTGTCAAGGAAGGGAACATAATGTGGTTGATGTCAATTGTGAACACTCCCATAACAGGAAAAGGTAACGAAATTGCTAACGTGATGGTTTACTTGTGATAACGGAGTAAATAGAAAGGAGTTGTAGGGCTTTTTTCCTTTTCTTCCCCTTCAAACTATATTGGGACCAAAGTTCGCTTGTCCCAATCTTCCTCAACATCAAGCGTAAGCGAGCGAGAACTATCCAAAAAAATGTGGCCGTAAGCATTAGCGTAAACAAAAAGTCTACGCCGCAAGTCTACGGCGTAGAATTTGGTACATCTCTGATTGCCATACGTCAGACACGGCTTTGCTATATCTAACTAAGTGTCCCAAAGGACGTAGCCCTACCCTTTTGTCCCATTGGTCAGTTATGCAACCAACTTATGGGACACTTGAGTGACATTTTTAATGAGATAAAAAGCAATAAACTAATATTAAATTTGTTACTGTTTTGACTTCATGTTATGAAACAATGACAAACTTCACAACACAATACCTTTATTTCATAATTTAAATTAAAAAAGCATTTTATCAGTAATAATATCATTTTGTCCCATAGGTGGCACATCTGCCCTATTAAAGTTTAAGTTAGCGCTAGATAAATATAATGCATACTTTGGACTTGCATTCAGGTAGATGCAGTATCGTGCTTTCCAACGATAGCAAAATTGTTAAAATCCGATCAGAAATGAGGAAGCTACAGCGCATTTGGTGGAGGCAGTATTCACCGATTAGGCTACAGCAAACGGGGGGTGGCTTATAATGAACACTCGAAATTGCTCGCCTTGTATTTGCATTGTTTTGGTAAAACGCTTCGTCGAGCGGTTATATTTGAACAAAGATTGCTCGTTTTGTTTTTGTAGATAACATATAAACATGAAAGTTTTTAGGTGAATAAAGCAAGATGTAGCGCCAGAGAGCTCTGTCTCCGACGTCACGCGCTCCACGTCACTAGAATTGTATTCCAGAAGATTCTGGCTCTTGAGCGCATACCGCGGACTGCTCTTCACGTCTCGAAAATTCAATCTAGCAATCAACCTTTTGTAAGACGCCTTGCCGAATTCCAACTATAGTTCGTCGATACGTACATCTGCCGTCGTGTTGCGTTGTATGGTTGTGTGTACAGCTCGCTATTCCAAACTAGAACCTTTCTAAAGAAGCTTAAACCATGATTTAAAAAAATCAGTATTATTGTTGCTATTGCTTCTACTGCTGTTGCTGCTAGTATAACGTTTTTGGATCAGTAGCCTATAGTATTAGGCCTATGTTTAGAACTTGTATGCTATGATTTTGGTGCAGCAGTAGGCTAATGTGATTTCTGAATCAAGACTCAATTCTCAAGTCGATTCCGGTTGTAATCGAGCTAGTTAACAATGTAGAAACGACAAAAGATTGTATCCAGTTTTGGTGGTGGAGCGTTAGTCCTCCGGGTGTTTTTCTTACTTTTTGTGTTACTGAATTCTATTCCTTGAAAGCGCTACTCAGTCGAAGATTAAAATCAATAAACAAATACACATGTAAGCAAGCACTATTCGGTTGAATTTGAGTCAGAGGACGATACAGCAGTAAAGACGACTTCGTGTCCGATCATTCCTTGCCAACTTCGCCCAGGAATGTGGCCGTCCTACTAATGGCTATGTAGGCTATAAGCGTGTATGCTGAACAGCAGCGTCCGCTACACAAGACATAGCCTACTCCTTCAATTTGTGTTGGTTTGGTATTTTTATTGTAAAAATTGAATTGCTGAGAACTGATGATTGATTGATTGATTGAATTTTTATCCTCGGACTGGGAAAGCTTCTTGCAGAGCTTAATCCTGGCAGTTTCTCATACTTGTAGAAGCTTCGAATCACTGACGCACGCCCGGTCACCGAGATTGACAGTGAAGTTTCCGATTGTTGAAGTCTTGTTGCCAGGGAACTATTCCATCCATTAGATGTCGCTGAATGGAGAAAAGTCCTTAACGTGCGTTGCTCAAGCGCACACCCGGAGAGTCGAACCAGCGCCGCTTCAGAGGCGCCGGAACGATTTTTGACTGGGGGGGCAAGATTACGAAGAAAGGGCACTTTTGTTTACTAAAAGACCATTTTTTTTTCAAATTTAAAGATAAGATATAGCAATAATGCTAATCTATCAGCTCACTTTGTATTGAGTAATGATAGCCTACAAATGTCCAGTATACAAAGAAGGGCATCATGCTATGTTATAATGATGTAACCTACTGTCAAGCCTTAAAGCAGCCTGTGGCCATGGCCGCTAAGTAGTGCTTGAATGACCGCCGGTGCTACCTCCTCAATCGGCCAAGTTTGGCCGCCGCTCTCTTCTAGCCAATTATTTAATTTCGCAATAGAATGATCGTAGATTAACTGTCGAAAATATGTAGGGTAGTATAAAAAAGCGACGCAGAATTAGATCAACTTCAGCGCGTCATAATCGTCACTGTCACATTGTGCGGGAATATTTGTTATTGAGGGAATATATCAATCTGCGATCACCAGCGCTGTAAGTCTTGTTTGCAATTCCCGACGTTTATTTTAACAAAGTCTTTATCCGAAGTGCTAATTTACATCGGCTGGCAGAATTGTCGTTTTTATGTCGAGTCGATGTTGTCGGACATTAAGTCGTTGTTAAAAAGGAGAACTAGGTTAGTTGACATCCGATGGGAAAACATTTTTTGATCATATTTTGCAAAAATGGTGCTTATTTTAGTAATGTCCTTCACATCATTGAAATACTTATTTTATTACCTTGCCGTCATCGTCAATACATGTCGAACGTTGTTTTTCGTTGCTAAAAAGAATTCTAGGGGAGTGGCGAACTTCTTTAAAATCAGCCACATTGGAGACACTCGTGCGAGTGTCGTTAGATGGTCCGGCAGAACTGGATTACAATCCCGATAAAGCAGTTATTTAGGCCTACCATATTTTCATCACCTAAAAAGAGGACACGTTTCGCCAGCAAGTAGAATTTTACGCTTGAAGAATCTTTTACATGTTTTTAGATCATTACAGTATAGGCCTACGCAGCAAAAGTTACCATGATCGCAAAAATCTGCAAAATGTGACAAATCAGGCACGACCTCCGGGTCAAGTTGTAAATTTTTTCAAGGAATAGTCAGCCTTAACGAATTTGTTAAATTATTTGCAAGAAATATGACTAAAATAGTAGGCTAGGCTGCACATTACCGTTAAGACGCTAAAAACGGCGTGAACTAAAAAGCTGTTCCTTTCCTTGCAAAGCTGTACCCTTGGTCACAGCGGTAAACCATAATCTCTTCGTGGGAAAATTGTAACGTAAGATTCCCGAATCCGTTCGTCTGTATGTAATGACCGAAAGAAACACTCCTTTGAAACGTCTAATCAAAATTGTATTTCTGTAAAATTAGCCCGCGGCTATCGAAAATGGAACGCAACACGGTACGCCACTAAAACCTGTCACTACAGAACAAACTACTTAGTTAAAGACGGAATTTTCGTCCAGCTGACAAGCACTAAGCAAACAGTTAAATGTGCGACTAACTCTCAAGCAACCATTTCACGAATGACCAGAATAGATATCAATATCTCAAACTCACGTACGCAGTACTGTGACGTAATAGTGAAAGACATTGTCACGCAATTCAAACAGGTGTTCAAAGGTGGTGATGCCATGTTTCATGTTTAAACAGGTTTGACACAAGTCTTACGAACGATGGTGCAATTTTGGCTCATTTTTAGGAAAAATTCCATGACGTAATACGCTAAGATTCAGTAGACCTGAACGGTTTTTATATGACGTTTGATTAGGTGAACGATTGTCTGGAACAACCCTATCCATGGCACGATTTCTTCTGCTGGAGGTTAGATGTCATACACATTGCACTTTAGACATTCGTTTCGATTTGTTATAAGTAACAAACAAACTAAACTGAGTTGGTAATCAACAACGTCTACAAGCGTTGTATCAATATAAAACGTTTATATGTAGGTAAAAGAATATTTTTTGTGAAAGTGTGAGCATGGCTTTTAAAATGTCGTTTAATATGTTACAGTGAACCAGGCAATGAACGTTCAACAACCACAGTTCCATAAAATGCGCCAATTTGTTGTATAATTTATAAGTCAGCACGTTACATTGGTATACAAAATGTTTAGAAAACAAATAGCCTACAAGCCGTCGCTGAAACGTCATCAAGCAATATAATCTCGTTGAAAATATAAGCATGAAAACCCAATTTGTCAAAAAAGAGGACATTTGGGCATTTTTTAGTGTCCTCAGAGGACACAGGGATGAGAGGACAATTCATTTTTTTTGAAAAAAGAGGACAAATCCTCTTAAAAGAGGACGTATGGTAGCCCTAATTTATTGCGTGGTGCAACGATTCTATTGTAGGACGTCGCCCAGGTCCAGACTTCAACAACGCTAAATGATCATTTTAGCATTGTTGCAAGTTTAATTCTATTTACTTGTGCTTTCGTTATTTTTATTTTGTATTTTGGCCTCCAAGCACGCAGATTTGGCCGCCGAGATGGCTGCCGAAAAAAAAACGAGTTTTAAGGCGGAAATGAAAAAACTACAGCACATTTGGTGAAGGCACTATGAAAGTTTTAAAAATCTATATCCATTCCGCTTCATCACTTATTCAGCGGTTTTTCACCCTTCTCCTTTTTCCCAAAAGTAGTTGCGCTTTTTTGTATGACGTCACATCACCTATTGACGTCATTGACCAATAGCAAGGCGATGCTATACTATTACTATCACTTTTATTTGTGCATGAGCATTGAGCAACTAGTAGACATTTCTATTTTGCAGAAACATAATCTGTTAACTTTGAAAGTACTACAATGAAGTGTAAAAACTATAAAAGTAATCACGCTTTAGAAATTTTGTCAATGTTGAATAATGACAGAAACAAAATGAAAGACTTTTGTGATGTCACTTTAACTGCTGGATCTGATCAGTTTGCTGGACACAAATGTATCCTTGGAGTGTTCTCAACATTTTTCTCTAAAATGTTTACCATAGAAATGAGGGAAAAGTATGAAAACAAAGGAAATGTCCAAGAAGTAAATGAAGAGACACTTGAAGCTGTTTTAAACTTTATTTATACATGTGACATCACTATCACAAATGAGAATGTGTACAACTTAATCGAAGCAGCTAATTACATGGAGATTCCCTACTTAAAAGAATTCTGTGTGGATTTTTTACTTGACGAAACTGATGTTGCAAACTGTCTACATATTCGATCATACTCAAAGTTGTATAATCTTGACAAACTTATAAAAAAAGCAGATTTTGTGATTGTAAACAACTTTAAAAGTTTAATCAAGGAAAAGGAATTCATGGAACTGAAATTCAAAGACTTTAAAGAAATACTTGAAATGGAAGGTCAACAGATAACATCTGAGGAAAATGTTTTCTATGGAATGATTGAATGGATCAAACATGATGTCGATGCACGTAAGCAACACTTGACTGAGCTTTTCAGTTTATTGAAACTTGAAAAATTATCTGGAGATTTCTTACAAGATGTTGTCAGCCAAGAAGAATTGATTATGAATTGTCTCGAATGCACCAAAATCATTGTTCGGTTAACTGTTTCCCTAATTCGAGTTCAACAAAATATTCAACAAGGTATTGTGCAGCAACAGAAGAAAAAAAAATGCTTCATTGCATTGGCTGGAAAGCAAATGTGGAAATATGATGTCGTGAAGAAAGATAAACATAATCTTCCAAACACGTTATTTGATCACTGTAGGGGATCAGCTGTTGTTTACAAAAATAAAGTTTACATCCTGAATGGAGAAAACACAGATACCATGGAAAGATTTGACTTGGACAACCAGTCATCAGGTTTGAAGCAATTAGCTTCTACAAATGTGAGGAAAGGTAATAGTGCTTCTGCTGTTTTTGATGGTTGCATTTACAATTGTGGTGGATTGGATGTCCAAGTTAGTCTCCTATCTGGTCAACGTTACAACATTGACAAGAACAGATGGAACAGGATTCCTGACATGCATAAAGGACGTTGTAACTTTGCCTTGGTTTCTACCAGCGGAGGAATATATGCAATCGGTGGCTATGACAATGGTCATTACCTAAACTCAGTTGAACATCATGATCCTCGCCAAGGTGGTTGGAATATTGTTCATTCAATGAACATTTCAAGGGGTGGTCTTGCAAGTGTTGTTTTGAATGATCAATTATATGCAATAGGAGGGTACAACAACCAAAATGGAGCCCTCAAATCAGTTGAACGGTTTGATCCACGAAACCAAACTTGGAGCAATGTTGGGAAGATGAATTATTCAAGATGGTTGCATGGAGCTTGTGTTTTAAAAGGAAAAGTATACGTCGCTGGAGGACAATCAGATGCAGTGGAAGTTTATGATCCAGAAAGAAATATATGGGAAATTGAAGCAAATATTCCTGAATTTATAAATGTTGAAGTTATTGTTAGTACTTAGTTTGTTATTTTTCACACTTCAACTTTAAATGGTAATTTTGTTCTAAAAAGAGGAACATTAAAGATAATAAATTTATGAACAAATTATTGTAGATATTCATCAGTTTAAAAACTTAAAAATTATTGTTGACAATTAGTTGGTTGGGTTGTGTTACTGTGTAATTAGTCATTTTGTGATAAAACATGTGTCCATGTCATTGTCACAATGCAAATTGCAAAGACTTGAATATGCTACAACTGGTACATATATATGTAGTGCAGTTGACGCTGATGTCTCCTAACTTCTGTTTCTGTTCTCGGTGTTCAGAATAAAAAGTGAAGGATTCTTCATTTAGGATGCGACTGAATGATTAAACATTATATACAAATAAATTTGTGACAACTTACTAACATTGCGACAACTTATGGGATGCTGCAAATCAGAGATGTAACACAAAAAACAGCTGGGAGGAAATGAAGGGACATGTAGTCGTCGAGTCAGCTGCTAGCATTATTTTGGACCTGCAGTTAGGTGTCTTGCGGAGACACAGTCGCATGCTCTGAAAGTGGTGTTGAATCGGCGTCTTTTAAAGTATTGTGCAAGCCCTTTCACCATTTGGTCAATGCCGAAAGCTGTTCAATCTGTGCAAAGAGTTTCAACAATGTTGCGAGGTTAATGGTTTATGTTTCTTGTTAGATGGCAATATTTCAATTCAAATATTTTGTTGTGCTGATTTCTTTCATGCTTTCACTAATCATTATCAATGTTTTAATGACTAGTAGCCCACAATGACAAAGCGCAACTGACCATTGGTGATATAATCACAATATGTTTTTAATGCATAACAGAACAGGCTTCAAGTGTTTTCAATGGATGATGTTAAATCTATTGTTGTGTGACTTTTCTTTAACAAACTAACCTCTCCACCATAGCTTCGAGATATTTTGTATATTTTCCATTGACGTGCTTTGCTATAGATTTGTTGTAAATCACTCAACTCTGTAATTATAGAGGTTACATTTTTTATCATCAACAATAATTATGCTTTGTTGAAACTTTATATGCTTTGATGGCATTAGGATACAACTGAACTTTTAAAGCTAAAATCAGGTTTACTTTCCTATGTTATTAAGTCATTCAAAATTGCACTGTTAACATTAATGCAAAGACTATAGTCTGCCCCGAATAACTTGGTTGGTTAAGCGCTTGCTTTTGTGCATGTTAAAAATGACAATTGATCAAGTAGTGCCAAGTAGACCTTTGAGAGGCTTTCTCATCCCCAATTGTCTAGCTTGATACAAAAGATAACCATGATTATGAACGTTGTACTACCATGTGCTGGTATAATTTATATTGCAGGAGAACTGGTAGGCTAATTTGTTGGACTTATTTCTTCTGGTGAAAAGAAAAATTTAGTCCTTTGCATCATACACATATGGCTTTGAAGAGGATAACTCGAGTAAGTTATGAGTGTGATGTCTAAACTAAAAGTTGTTTTCAACCTAATAATCATGGTAGTGCACTTATATTGCCGCTTTTAGAGCACTGCTTTTCAATCTTTTGTATATCAATGTAGCCTACTTTCCCAGCTGACATCAATATCAAAAAGAAATATGTTGTAGCCACAACCCCACTATAAATTTATCATAATTTGCAATTTTCTTTTTTCAGTGAAGTAGCTTAAGTGAGCTGTGTTATGAAGTATAAACTGTATACATTACAATTAGGCTATTTCCATGCTAATCCTAAGTTTACTCATGGTATTTGCACTTACATGTTAGCAAATAAAGAAAACGGATACTTTTTTTAGTATTATAGTTGAGTAAAAACCTTAGACAACTAAGAGGTTACTGAAACGCAATTTGACACAAAAAAGGTTATTTTTTGTCATCAAAAAAATTGAATGCTGGTCAATTTACTGCAGTGCGGCAGCTTTTCAATGTAAATTATTCTTGGCACTTATCACACACTATTTTTTCTGTTTAATGTGCAGTCTTACTTATTACATCTTTTGGTTGGTGCAGGAATGCCTGTTACAATGTTTTTTTTGATGTTTTTCGAGAAATCTTTGGTGTGTTTTCTATAGATGTCTATCTTTACCTAGGACCTCTTCTGCAAAATCGTCTTCAGATGCTGTGTGACTTACATCTATTTCACTGTTTGAGTCTGATCAAGCTCCAATTCACTTTCACTCTAGGTCAGTTTTTTTTTCAAGGTCTCCAATTCCAATGCTTGCTGAAGCGACACTCTTCTAGCCAATAATTGCTACTTTAACAAAGTACAACCAAAATAAATAACATATTTTGCAAAATAGAAATAATAATTTGGTTACCAATCAGTACCATGGGGTCAATACGACTCCAACAAAAACAAAATGTAAAATTTTCACTTAAAATTCAGCATGTAAAAGTCACTAAAAAGCTATAAGAAATACAGCACAAGAGTAATACACAACATCACATAGTTTGAAATAGAGATGTGTCGATATATCGGTATCGGTGATATCGGTCATTTTTTGAGTATCGGTATCGGCAAAATTTGGCCGATACTGTGGTCGATACTAAACACGTAAAAAAAGGCGTTTGCTGCAGATTTTCTACAGAAGCAAAGATATAATTTTTTTAAAGTAGTAACTAATGTCACATTGATGTAGAAAAATAACAACCTGTTCAAATTTTTGCTACGTCACACTCCCATGACTTCTTGCACGCAAGTTTTAACATTGGTTGCTTAGAGTGATTCTTTCACTTAACACTAGAACGGCCGAAAAAAAGTATATATACCTCCAACGGCCGCTGGTGTCAAAATTGACACTTTTCACAAACACTTTATTTTTCCGCAAAATTAACAGTAAGAGTTCGTTTTATTTTACAGTGATAAAACTATCTGAAGCACTGATTACTTTTGTCACCTATTTGCGCTGTTCATTTGTTGGTTTTAGACAAAAATCATGACGTAGGCTACCAGGTTTTGATCAGTTCGAAGCTTGACTGTATCTGTATCTTGACTCTGTACGATGATCTAAAAATTCAACAGAGCGAAGACATAATTATCATAAAAATAGCACAAAGTTTTCTTATTCAGGAGAAAAAAATCAAACAAACCAACAAACACTTTGCGCAGTGCAGCCTTAGCACTCTGTAACTTTCCAGTCACCATTATCACACTTGCCACTTTTCGACAGTGGCCACAAATGGTAACTGTATTGTTTTTGCAATAATATCCATCACATTTTCAGCGTTTTCTAGATGGTCTTCCCTGCTCTTCTTCTCTCTGCAGTGTCGGCTTTCGTTTCAGCACATGAGCAGTTCTCAAGCTTTCAATCTGGAGGATAAAATCACGTCGGCTGATGTTACTGCCGGAACGTTTTCTAAACATAATCCAAGAGCTCAAAGCTGCAATATCTAGCTTATTTGTCCAAACTGCAAGAGACCATCATTTGCTTGCTGCATGTTGGTGCATTTTCTTGCCATTTGGTCAAACACATCAACTGCTACCTTGTTCTCGCTATAAAAATGGATTACAGAGGGTTTCTTTTTCTCCGTTGCATCGATACTGGGGCTGTCATGCATAGTGGAAAGGACATATGCATTTTTTTACACTGATAGTTTACAAGCATGCAGCTGTTCGTTGAATTGTAGAAGAATTTACTGGAAAATCTTTCTCCTCCACCCTTGGTCATCTCCTTTGTCAGTCCTTTACTGTTAGCTCGAATAGTTCCAACAATGGTTATATTTCTTTCCTGTAGTAAACCAGCAAGATCACCCTAGTAAAGAAGTTAACTGTTGTGACGTTGTATCCGCTTTGTCTGTGTAAATTGGTGGTGATCTTGATCACTACATCCTCGGGGTGAAGCCTTCCATTTCGTTGCTTTCTTTCAATAGTTCCGAGGTACGATAAGTACGGTACAGTATCGCATACGTATTTTGAACGAACCTCGGCTAATACCCAGAATTTCATGCCAAACTTGTCTGGTTTGTTTGACATGAACACGATAAAAGGACATCTGTTTTCCATTGGAAATAGCTGTTCATCGATTGGTAGGCTCCAATCCGGAGTGTAATTGTTGATGCAATTAGCAACAAGTCCTTCCAGTGGCTCTCGAATATGAAACTTATCTGTTCCAAATCGCTGATAGATTTGTGGAAGGTATTTCTAAACTCAGTAGGATGACCTAAAATCAAGCCGAGCGATAGCACACATCAAGCCGCGTGTTAGACAATTACCATGAGAAACGCTATAAGTAATTGGGAAAACTATTGAATTAGTTTTTTTCACACAGAAAATCTTTTATACTTTACTAATCTTTTTAAATTTGTATGAGGTGTCGATTTCGACACCTCGGCCGTTGGAGGTATATCCACACATTGTAGATAACATAAAAAGATTTTTTAGAAAAATAGTACTGAACTATAAAATTTAAGTATAATTGGGAAGCTACTGAAAGTTTGAAAACGTTGCGATAACAATTAAGGCCCAAAATAGTGAACTGAATTTCTAAAAGTGTCGATTTCGACACCTCGGCCGTTCTAGTGTTAAACAAAACGTTTTGTTTCAGCGGTTTTGCGTTGTTCGATTCTTAAGTTGTGTAAGGAGACTCAATTTCTCCAATATTTATTATTTGTGTTTCTTTTTTACTCTCAGCAGAGTATAAAACTTGTAAAAGTTTTTCATCCATACAACGTCATGAATTAAATTATTATATCTCAAATCGGCATAATAACGTGACATCATCTAAACGTAACAGAAATAGCGAAGAGCAAGTATCACTATAAAAAAAAACACAAAAATGCAACGCAAATAGGCAACATCAAAAGACATAGATGTTCTTTGACTTGTCAGCAGCAAGTGGTGATAACTGTGGCTGTGGGAGTTTGTTGCGCAGCCTACTTAGCCTACTCTGACATTGTTTAAGCTTGATGAGTTTATTACAACGAAAGGTGGAAATTAAATCACAAACTGATAGAACCAGCTTACTAAAAATAACCAAGTTACATGGTTTTTTTAAACGTTTAGCAACGTAAAAACGATGCAAAATTATACATTTTTGCTACTTTAGTAGTCTTGGCCTGGCAAAAGCTTCTCAACCAAACGACAAGCGCCCTTAGGGAAAGAACCTTGGACATACTAGTATCCAATTGAACGAACCCGAACCATCAGATGTTAGGTTGTCCGTCCAATTGTGGCCATTTCAGCATTCAGCCAGAGAGTTGATTATTACTTTAAACTTTTTTTGGTAATTACACAACAAACAAGAGTAATAGCAGTGGTGGGAAGCTGCATTTTTCCTTTGTTCTGAGAAACGCAACCTTGATGACGTCATGAACAGCGTAGCGTCTGATTGGTTGATGGTTCGTGGTTCAATGGGATATCAGTACGGTATGTTAAAGTGCCTACTGCCCTTAGGTTGCATATTACTTGTCGAATAGTTTTTGTACGACTACACAAATGACTTGGTTTACATTTTACATCTTATTATCAATTATGATTGCCTATTTGGAGAGTTGCGCAAACCCTGTATTAATTTTTAAGAAACCCCAATTATGATATCATGTTTCTTCCCTTATACCCCAGTTCTCAATCACGGTGGCCTTTCATTACTAAAACCTACTATATTACGACACAACATTGAGTTGGGATTGGATTCTTGAATCTTCAAGTGCCAAGGACTTCCAAATCCGTTCATTGTCACTCATAATGACGTAATGATGCCTCCTTTGGCACCTAATGTTGCCCATTTGAATTTCCCCTTGCTGCTTTATAAATTTCCAAATTTGGTTGGTTTTGTGGTGTATTTTGGAATTTATTTATTGTAAGCGCCAAACTTGAACACAACTAATTTTGAATTTAGGGGATTTTTTTGGTTTTAGACTAATTTGTCACTGTGTCAGTCGCGGTGGTGCCACGGCTTGTGTTTTAGCACAAGATCTTGTGGGTTTTACTTTTGATCTTGTGCTTTAAGTTTTACCTTATTTGCATAAACCTATTAAAAAAAACTTTGCCATGCCAATTCAAAGCTTTTTTTAATAGTTTTATGTAAATAAGGTAAAACTTAGCATTTGATATAATTACTTGCAAATACCAAAATTGCTTCTTTTTGTAACACTAAAGTATCGGCCAAAATATCGGTATCGGCCTAAAAAAGTGATATCGGTATCGGCCAAAATATTGGTATCGGTACATCTCTAGTTTGAAAGACATGGCATATTATATGCGCCTGGGGCCATATTGACCCCATGGTACCACTGCAGGGTTAAATCTTCAACTACCAAGCGTAATCTTAGATACAGCAAAAACTCTAATAAAAAGTACACATTATGTACTGCTTATATTGTGTTTTAAATTAAAAATGATGCAGACAAAATGGTATTATAGTTACTTACATGTATTACATACAACATAATCACAGGCTGCAATATGACTCCACATTTTATAGTGCTGCAATGTGTGCATTTTGTGTCAAAAATGCAAGACTTTTTATATAAAACGTGACTAGTGGAGCGCATTTACCTATAGTTGCTAAATTGGTGTAGTAACTTTTGGGCTATTGTGATTTATGAGTCTTTTAATATCTGTTGTTACAACAATGCCATGTTTTATATGTGTGTTTTATCACCGCAGATTAGATCGTGTATCACTCAATTTATTGAAGTTTGTGAAATTTTTATGCAGGAATTGCAGGACATTAACAGAGATCCACCTGCTCAATGCAGTGCTGGTCCAGTCGGTGATGACAGTATGTGTATTTTAATCATTTTGTCATTTGAAGTTGCAGCTAGTTCGATAACACAGATCAACAGAAACAGTTTGGTGCCTAGAATGTTAAGACATTTAAAGCAAAGATTTTTAGAGTTCTAGTGTAATGTGCTGTCACCTTATTTGTGACATTTTTAGTTTAGAAACTAGTTACACTCGTTTATTTTTGCTGCATCATTTTGTAGACACCTGAATTCTATTGTCAATGTCAAACCTATCCAGTATCCACAGAATTGTACACTTTAGGTCTATCTTTGTTTCACAGCTATATAGATGTTATATAACGTTTGATGTTTTATTTTTAGTGTTTCACTGGCAAGCATCAATTCTTGGCCCAGTAAGTTTGCAATTACGCAATATTAATAAAGTATTTTGGTTTACTGCAAAACATAGTGTTTTTTGTTACACACAAAAGATTTGGCTGGCATACATAATCAGGGACGCCGGAAGCGAGGGGGCAGGGGGGGTGGAAGCCCTTTTAAGATTTTTCTGTGGGTAGGGGGGCAGGGGGGCAATGGTGCCCTTTTAAGATCATGTAAGCCACTGCACATTTTACAATACGATGTAACAATTTCAGCTATTTGCTTTTAGCCTAATTATAATCTTTCATTTCTGCCTCAAAATAATATTTACGACACAAAATTCTGTATCACAGTAGGTAATTAGCCTACATCATCATAACATAGCATGATGCCCTCCCGTGCCATTGTTCTTTGTATACCGGACACTTGTATCATTACTCGATAATGAGCTGATGGATGAGCATTATTGCTATATATCTTATCTTAAAACTTAAAAAAAAAATTAGCTTTTCAGCAACAAAAGTGCCCTTTTTTCATAATCCTGCCCCCCCCCCCCCCCCCCAGTCAAAAACCGTTCTGGCGCACCTGTACATAATATGTTGACTTACTAGAAGTAGGCTACAGTCTTTTGAATGGACAAGAACATTCAGCTGCTGTATCTACTCATTTGTCGTCAAAACAACATAATATGCTTTACAAATGCATATATTGTAATCTTTGAAATGTTTGGTAGAAAATTTAAATCGTTTTTGTTTTGTCAATTTTTGTTCAAAATATGTCAAAAGTCTTCAAATAGTGATTCGCTATTACAAGGTTGGGAAACTTTTTTTTTCAATTTTTTTAATCATGTCATCACTTCAAAATGGCATCGTGCTAACTCGCGTCTCTGGATGCCAGGAGGTACATTTCCAGCTAACCATGGCCAGATTCTTGCAAAACAATTTTAGCAATCGGACATCAAGTGGTGGGTCGACTGATTTTAGTTTATAAGATTATGTTTCTTTTTTTAGACAGATAGTCCCTACCAAGGTGGAGTCTTCTTTTTAACTATTCATTTTCCGACCGATTATCCTTTTAAACCTCCAAGGGTAAGTAGAGCTGTGATATGATTGCAATTTTTATAGTAAACAACAAAATGTTTGTGATGTCGGTTGCCAGGTGGTAAGGGCGTCATCTAAGATCATCGGGTCAACACTGCGCATGTGCAGTTTGGCAGGACAATGGACCGAGAAATCGGAGTTTCGATTTTGCATTTTCTTGATTATATACTTGAACGCCAAGGCCAAGTCTGAATGCAATTGATGAATTCCTGTTTTGTATCTTCAAAGCAGCCCACTCGGTCTTGTTTTTTTTTTTTTAGTTTTACGCGTCAGCAGAAATGTACCCATATACGGTGTTTGATACAGTAGAGTAAGTCGAGTACGCTGCTTTGAGATGAATATGCAAACCGAGAATTTCTATATTTTTCTAAAAGACAGTTTGTAAGCTATTTTGCTTGTTTTCGAACGGATCCTAAAGTTGGTGGATGTTGAACCCGCCCAATCTTAAAATAATGAATGGTTTACTTTTTTTCTGTCAAGGTCGCTTTCACCACTAGAATCTATCACCCCAATATTAATAGCAACGGCGGTATCTGTTTGGACATATTGCGTTCACAATGGTCTCCTGCTTTAACTGTTTCTAAAGGTATGTTGTGATTCATGCCATGTTCCCACCAACCAATGAGTATTATTTTAAAAAATAGCAAAGAGTACTACACTGAATTGCTAAACTCAAATCTTTGACGTGATTTTAAAAAGAAGCAATAGTTTCTCTGAAATACTTAGATTTGAATTCGGAAACCATCAATTTGGCGTGTACCATAACTTGACATCAGCACACTTGTGATAGTGAAGAAACAAAACAGAACCAGTAAAAATTCTGATTTATTTTGTGATTGATTTGTGAAAGTTGCATTAGCGTTGGTAACACAAGCTTATTGACATTACCTCTGAATAATCGGGAACCAAAGATTTTTGAATGATTTCAATGACCACCAAAATTATTTAGCGATTTCCAAACCGGGTTTAATTATAAGTATGACATTGCATCAATGTGAATCTTCTTTCTAGTTCTTCTTTCTGTATGTTCGCTGCTGACGGATCCTAACCCAGATGATCCTCTGGTGCCGGATATAGCACGAATTTTTAAAACGGACAAGTCCAAGTACAACAAAAGTGCAAAAGAGTGGACAAAAAGGTACGCCACCAGCTGATGGCGATGGGATCCGTCCTCCCCTTCCGTTTTCGTTCCAGATTTTACCGCTTTTAAATTCATTGAACACTATTGAAATCACACAAAGCAGTGTATCGTACTTTCACTTTGTTCATTTTGGTGTGCTATAACAGTAGCGTGAAAACTTTGAATTCGTAGCCTATCAACTTTTTTCATATTCCAAAATAAGTTGGCTACTAATTCTTTTTGTAACTTTCCATGTTTCGTGACCAATTTTCGACGTTAGTTTGTCGCAACATAGCTATTGTATTTGTGAAAAAATAATAATCCAAATTCATTAATAGTAACACTGGTCAACAGCAAGTTTTAATCGGAGACCCGATTAGGTGATTTTTGAAGAGGTTTGGACGCTGATTCCGAAAATGTCCTTATTTTTCCCCCCAGCACACCGGGCTTTTGAGATAATTGAATTTTTGTTGTTCAAATTCGACCTACAGCGACGCAATTTGACATATATATATATATACGTTAAAAAATACAATTTTGACCTCATGATTGCACAAAGCTGATTTCACAATGCATTGTGACTACTAGTTTCATTTTAGAAACGTTTTTTTAATTGTTTTGAAATAATTCAAAACCTGATTCAAATGTTTTCAAAACCTGATGTGCTAAAGAAAAAACGAGCGCGGATTTGGAATCAGCGCCTAAAATTCATTTGGAAAAGTTAAATTAGAAAATTATTGAAAAATTTCATCTCTGATAAAAAATTTAGTCAAAATTTTGTTGACTAGTGTTATTTAGAAAGTTTTGCAAAACCATTATAAATCTGATAAATACAGCTAAAGGTAAAAGGTTGACTTTACCTTTGATCCGCTCTTCCAAATAGCTTGTGCAGCCCGGTTTGGTCACGTATTAAATATTTCTTGCTCAGCTTTATTATTGTTCATTGCACAGTATTTAGTATATGGCTGGTTATAACTCTAATCATATCAGTTACGGAGTTTTAGATCGTCACGATCTGTTTGCTCACAGAATTCTTTCGCTGGTTAATTATGTTGCGCACGGACACCTGGTTCGATGCACACGAATAATAAAAACACCAAATGTATCAGTATTGATTTGCGTTCGGTTTAGGGAACGTTCAAATATTACGTAACGCTTTTTTTTCCGAATTTTTGACCCCCTCCCCCATGTAACGCCAACGTAACGCTTTTTTCAATCCCCCCCTCCTCCATGTAACGCTTTTTCACTACGAATTCAGCACAAAAAACTACCATTCCGTACTCGAAAGCGTTACGTAACGTTTTTCTTGAACCCCCTCCCCCCCCGATGTGACGCTAACGTAACGCTTTGCATAAACCCCCCTCCCCATCGAAGGCGTTACGTAATATTTGAACGTTCCCTTACGACCACCTTACAGCGGACATAGCCTATAGGCCTACATAGAATAAAACATGTCAGATACGGTATTTGTGTCATGAATAATTTGTTCCATATGGCTTGTTCTTTGCGGAGTTGCGAAAAATATATTAGACATTGGCTAAAACTTCAACTTTCCAAAAACTTATTGGATTAATTCAGCGGAGGGTTAGTCCACTTAGTTTGACCAGAAGCAAAGACCAACAACACGGACTGGAGCTAGACAGCGGCTTTCTATGAGTAGGCCTATTAATTTTGAGCTTCTTGCTGATGAGAACGATGCAATGCTCTGTTTCAAAATTTAGGCTACCACAGGCGCAAAAAAATAATGCGCGACTTATAGCCTACCGTACCAAAATAGTCAGTATACCGGTAACCTAACTTATTTCAAGTTACGGTACTAAACCTCATTTTGTTTGTCAAATATATCTGGTTGTTGTTTCGTATGACGCTGTAAATCCAAGCAGTTTTCAATTAGCCAATCCATGAGGACGTTGTTGCATTGGTAGGCTGCGACGTATCCTCCTTGAAGCTTGGTTACTCCAAAATAAGATGATTTGGGGTGTTGCAGTTTGGTTGAGTTGTCATCCCCGTCAATAAAGGCTGTCATTTGTTTTATTCTTGTGCGGTTAGCATTGGACCATAATTTTCTGGTAGCCGTATCAAAGCCTGGGAGAGCGTTTTGTTGGGTTCGTGATTAAGTCTGTATCAGGAGGGATTTTGTTCTTCCTCAAGTTCTGCCACTCCGTTGTAATATTAATTGGGGATGGGTCGGTTTGTAGAAGGGGCGTCTTCATTCGTTTTGCGAGATTTTTGATGCTTGGTTTATTTGTTGAACTATATTAGAAGATTTTCTACTGAGTTGAGAATTTGTTGGTGTAAGTTCAAAATTGCTGCCAGTCTTCGGATGTATGGTGGAGAAATATTGCACATCGTTGGGAATCATTGTGTGGGAATACATTTTAGTGTTCCAGCGATCACACGCATTGTGGTTCGCAACTGTAGGCCTATAGGCTACGTCAACTTGCCTTGCATTTTGCCCAGACAGGTGCGCAATACTCTGCTACAGAGTAGCATAAAGCTACTTGTTGAGTGAAATTGCGTATCACTTGTTGATTGCTACCCAATTTGGTTCCTGCTAGTTTTCGGATGAGATTGGTTCATGTTCGGTCTTTTCAGCTACATTTGCAAGGTGTTTATTGCAAGACAGTGTCCGGTCCAATATAAACCACGGTAGTTTGGGTTGGGTTTCTGTGAGAGTGGTTTATCATCGTCGGCAGCAGTGGCCGAGTGGTTAGCGCGTTGGGCTCGCAGTCGAGAGCCTGCATGTTCGACTCCAGCCACCCGCACTTGCTGTTGTTTCTCTGGGCAAGAAACTTTACGATAATTGCCTCTACCCAGTGATCGATTTCGAGTAATGGGTAGTACCAAAATTTAAGTCATAAGTAGAGTAGACAACCGGAAACAGACATTGCCGTCGGCTGCAGCGTGGGTCAGGTGTAGCCTACGTCGCAAGGCGTACACCGATGCATAGCGCTCAAGTCCGCTTTCCCGCAATGCAGGATAAAGATAATAAAACAAAACATCATCAACTTTTACGTTTAGTGAAAGCTTGGGTTTGTAGCTGTTAAAGTGAAGTAAGGTACGGACACGGTAGGCTAGTGACTGTTTTTTGAGGTAGCATATTTATTTTAAAGTACTCGGTAGGCTACCTTTTTTGAAATAATATAGCTTTGGTGGAGAGATAATTGTTGGTTACCAATTACCATTAGGTAGACAGATAATCAGAGGTGGGCAGTAGCGCGCTACTTTTGTAGCGGCGCTACTTTTTAGTTGGAGTAGCGGCGCTATTTTTATTCCAAAGTAGCGGGAGAGGCGCTACTGTTTTCAGTCGCACTCCCGCTACCCGCTAACCTACTTTTTAATTTAAATTGAAAAAAATGCTTGTTTTTTTTGCAATACTGGCGTGGTCAAGCAGCTATATAATCGGCTTGGTTGTAAACTTTCGGTCTTTTCTAGCTGACGTCAACTTCTTCGGCGAATATCTCCGTGTGATTAAGCCTATCTGCCAGGCTTTAGACATTCTCCAGGGCGAGTCCAAGGCATATTACGGAGTCTTGCTTCCAACCATCACAATTTGCCGGAAGAAGTTGACCGAGATCAGTGATCTTGTGACCTGTGAGGAGTTGAAAGTGAAAGTCCTTGAAGGGGTGAAGAAACGATTCAACAAGTGCTTCAACAACATAAAATGCGTTATGGCATCATGTCTTCATCCCTCCTTCAAGACGTTGTGGCTACAATTTCTGCACTACGTTTCCACGGATGATGCTGACGCACTGCGAGAAAAAGTCAAGACAGATTCGTACTATTGCGGGAGACATCAAGCCAGGTTGATACCGATAAGAGTGACACCAACACCAGTCATGACTCCGAGGATGTATTTTTTGGAGTGTTTGCGTTATCCCGTGAAACGTCGGTGCAGAAGGAAGCAACAATTGTGGACGCCTTTTTTTCGGACAAGAGCAAGTCCTTGAGCTTTTCGAATACCGAGTTAAAACATCTGTTCATTAAATACAACACCCCCATTCCTTCCAGTGCTGCGGTGGAGAGACTTTTCTCTGTTGGAAAAGATGTGCTTAAGCGAAAACGGGCAGGACTTAATCGCTTTCATTTTGAAATGCTCGTGTTTTTGAAAGATGCGTAACAATAAATTTCCCTTAGAATGTGTTTTCTATAACGACGTTAAAATGACAGCGTAAACGAATGATAACATTCGTTTTCAAGGTCATTTTCGTGTCACTAGGGACTTGAGTGTTTCCTAGTGTCATTTTAGACAAAAGTAGCGGAAGAAGTAGCGGTAGCGCGCGCTACTTTGGCCCGAGTATCGGTAGCGGGTAGCGCGCTACTTTTGTAAATTGGTAGCGGGTAGCGGTAGCGCGCGCTACTTTGGCCCAAGTAGCGGTAGCGCGCTACTTTAAAAGTAGCAAGCCTTTTTTTCGTTAAAAAAAATCACTAGCCTTTTGTTTCTCTTTTTTCAAAATTTATAAAAAAATTATTAAGGTGTTGCGACCGTGCCATATTTTAAACTGATTGTCCTGCTTTGGTATCATGCACGTTATAAAGTTCGCGTTTTGTTGCTTTTACTTTTTTCTAGACTTCTGCTTTGTTTGTCATATATTGTTTTTTCGTTGTGATGGTCAGAAATAAAAACAAACTGAACTGAATCGTTCGATGGCAAATGGCAACTCTGTTGTGCAGTCTGCTCTAGAGATGCAGCGAACCCAAAATTTTTATCCGCACACCGCACCGCAACTGACTCATCTATCCGCGCACCGCACCGCACACCGCAATTTATCTGGAACTTTGACACTGCACCGCACCGCACACCGCAAATTACAAAATTAAAAAAAAATATTTTAACGAGTTATTGTTTAGAAAGTCAATTGTAGGAAAAAGCATCCATGGCATATAACTGGTAACCTAGTACCAATACAGTTGTGCACTAATTGGCCAGGCTAACCAGATCATATTCTCTTATCAGCAATGCATCTAAGTTCTAAGACATAATACAAACTAAGACAAATAGAATGTTCCTGGATCCAGTATCAGGACTTTTGAACACTTTTTGTAAGCAATAATGCAATTATAATGCCAGTGGCTATATGAACTACACACACAAGAGTAAAACTTATAGCCTGAACTCACTGGGCTAACTGATATAGTAAATAATGCGGTAGTTGCGCTAGGCCTATAGCCTGGTAACTGAGCTTATCAGCTAGGCTACTAACCAAAAACATTCGTACAGCTTCCCTGACAAGCAAGCCCTAAAACCCTGTCAACTGCAAGCCATTTGCAATTTGCATTTGCATAGCTTTCCATCTTAGGGTTTCCGAAGGGAAAAATAACTGATCCGTGTTTCCAATTTAAATTTGAAGTTTCATAGCTGATTCTTGAAAAGTTGAAAGTTTACGTTTACGAAAGTTTAATTTCTTGAAAGTTTACGTTTACGAAAAATTAATTTCTTGAAAGTTTACGCGGCAAGCGGCGCGGCTTTGTCATTTCAACCTTCCACGCGGCGCGGCGCGGCACGCGGCGAAAAAGTCAAAAGCGGCCGCGTACGCGGCGCGGCTTGCATCACTAGTCTGCTCTGCAATCACAGTCTCTATAATACTAGTCTGGAAACTCAATGGCGTTGCTAGGCAAGGCTGTGTCTTTGCATTTGAGACAGCGCCTCAAGTGTTGGTAGAGTACTTTTGCAAGTCGTAGCCAAAAGTCTAGGCAGTAGGTAGGCTTAGCCGAGTAATGTCAACTGCAGGTTGTTTTAACTTTTAGTAGGCTAAGTTCTTATTTGCAGATTACCGCTAAATAGGCCTAGGCTATTTTTTTTTATTACCAGATTATCCTTCTAAGTTAGTCTTAAGATTTTAATATGGAGACTGTGGTCAAATTACATAATCTGCTTGGAAGGTAGGCTATGCAAATACAGGCATATTGCCAACTATCAACGGTGAAACTGCATGATATTGTGGTTGCAGACTGTTTTTAACTAATGTAGAATGTTTAGGATGTTAGTTACAGTTAATATCTAGCATGACTACAAGTAGTTGAAATATGATGTGAGTTTTCAAATTGCTAAGGAATTGATTACTTTATAGTTTGAAGTAGTGGTCTTTAAAGTTCATAAGTTTCAATGTACCAAGTATATACAGCAGCTTAATAATTGAAGGGTTTATAATTACTAAATATTTGTGGAAGCTTTAAGCTGAAGTAGGCTTAAAGTTAGTACCGTAATTGGCAGATGCTACTTAGCCAGCATCATTTCCAAAAACATTGATTGATCAATTAATTCAGTTGACACTTACATAAGTGCATAAAGTTGTTTTATTTAGTGATAGGCCTACAACAAAAAGTTGATATGTTTCAATCTGTGGCACTCAAAATAGTCACTCCCAAAAATAATTTGTAAACAAAGAGCATTAGCAAGACAATTTTAAGTACGGTACTGGTAAGTATGCAGGTTCAGTAATTTAAAGCGACAAAGGTTAAAAGTTCTGAGATTTAACTTGTATTATATATATTATATAGCATATACCGGTATAGCAGCGTTTCTCAACCTGGGGGTCGCGACGGTCATTTGAATGTGAATTTCTCTTTCAATTGGCTTGATGAATACTTTGTTGTAGTTAGCATAGATGATTTATCTGATGTTGAACTGTTGATGCTAATGTTACGTGCTTTGTTAGTGGACACATTGGACGTAGTGTATCTCACCGAAGAAAGTGCTCGGCTTGCAAAGAATTGCTTGTGCAAGATTATAAATGTACATAAAATCCAAGACTGTGTACCAGAGGAATATGCCCAGTTGTTTGAGTTAGCTGATCGTGGAGGTTTGTCAGCTCCTACAGATGGTTGACTGCACTACATGATTTTCTATATGTTTGTGTAGAGATCCTACCCCAATCAAGGAACTTCAAACATCCTCCGAAACCAGGCAACAATGAGCGACGTGGCAGCCGTGATACCCCCCTTTCAAGGGTTAATATGCTTGCCCATGGCAGCAGGGGACCTGGAGCCACCGGAAACACATAGGCCTAACAATGTTGGCGTTGCAGCGGTATTCATTATCTTTGTTTAATTTTCCAAAAAAATGAATATATACAGTCTTATATTATTGGCGATTCGATGTAGTCTTATGATTTTAAATGTTATAGTGAAATGTTTATAATACTAAAGTTACGTTTTATTAGTGTTTGCATATTTTTCCTCACCATATACTCAATTGGAAGTGGCTACTTTTCCACACTTAACGCCGTGGTTACAAGCAGGTGTTGCCAGAGTTAGGATTAAAGTTAAGAAGGGTCAAGGTAAGGGTTAGAGTTAGGAATAAGATTAGCGTTTTCATCTTTGCCCAAGACTAAAAAAAATTACAAAATTCAGGCTTTTGTTTTCAACAGCTTTAAACTTTTCTCAAATTAGACCAGAATTCCTTATCTGGCAACACTATTCAGGTAATTATTACACTATATAGTGTAAATGTCGCCACAGCTTTTGTAGTGGCAAAAAATATGACTCCTCATACGTATACAGCACTTAAGTTTAGTTTTTTTTTATTTCTGACCATCACAGCGAAAACAATACACGTCAACATAGTAAGGTTCTAGAAAAGTTCTTTAAAAGCGCCTTCGTAGAGGGTTTCTGTATGGATTGCTGTATACCTTGCACAGTCCAAGTCCGGCAATAAGCTTTCTTCACAATAGTCATGATATGCATTAGGCAGATTAAGGTTGTTAATTTCATTGCGCGCAATATGTCGGTGTAATACCCCACTTTTCGAAGGGAATATCCCGTCATATGCGAATTTCCACCTTCCAAATCTTCATTCAACTGTAAAATACAAATAAATTCAGTAATGCATCATCTTCATGAAGTGCCATTAATCTCTCCGAACTTGGGTGACCATTTGATGCCATAGTTCTTTAGCATACCAGTAATGTAATGCATATGTTTTGTGTAAAATAAGTCACGTTCAATTGCTATATATAGTAGGCAAAATTGGCACCCAAAGAAGAACGTTCATTACCGGTACCTCAAAATGTAAATATAGCTACGGAATTATTGAATTAATGCACTTCTAAAGTAGGTAGCACTGTCATCATAATGGTGTATATTGCATATTATGCTTTTGAAAGCTAACTTTTTCAACCTGCAATTACGTATTTCATTGGCTATATTTCCAAATTTGATATTGATAATATTATTATTACTATTTATTTGCATCAGACCAATCAGTCCATATTAATTACCATACATGCAAAAAGACAAAAACAAAAAATACAAGAATAATCACAATAACCCGGTTAACAGATAATGCTGTTGCAGAGAATTGTTAACCAGTAAGCTGCAAAAATATAAGTGTAGTTTAACATACCTTATCAAAAAATATTGTACGATAAGTTCTTCTTCACTCATGTCTTGAAGAGCCTCCAAACACTGTGACAACATTTTAATGACTTTTTAAAACTATTTAATAAAAAACCTTTCTGTACACTTATTGCTGTTTGTAATAAACATATACTGTATTTATGAACATTCTCTATTTGTATTATGCATATAAATTGTTTTGTATATCATGAGTGGCCCACGAGTAACATGCTAAATGTGACATACCTGAAATATAGAAGTACTGTATTTCATTTTGTATGAAGCTAGCTGTTTGCATTCAAAAGTACCGTACCGGTAACCAATATTTTAGCCCACCGATGTTTAATTCAAACATAGTTATTTTGCTTACTGTATGTAAGTGCTTACGAGAATTACCACCAGCATATTTTTAGTGGAATTGGCTCAAAATCAACCATAGTTACGGTAGTGAATAAGAACCCCATAATATATACCGTAGGCTACAAATGTGTCATGTCAAATGCACTTCTTCATTTTGGTGCAAAATATCTTAAGAGGAACAAGAAAGGAGATAACATATGCAACTTTATATTTTTATCAGTAGGCTAGTAAACAAACAAGTTTTTTGCCAGTATATCTGCAGTCTGTAGTGTAAACTGACAAACAATAAATATTCAATGGCAAGTTAGAATAAACTTATTGGGCCTAACCTAGAAAACTAGCCACAAGAATGGGAAATTTTTTGACTGTAATTCACATATTCTTAATGAACAGCAAAATTGTTGATTGTGACAAGTTTAGATTTGACCAGTGCATCATAATTTGCACATGTCTAGTAGGCTATAGGCTACCCTTATCTAGATTTACATAATGTAATTCATATCTTTTAAAAATTCTTCAGTATAAATAACCTGTGCAGTGTACATATATATTTATAGAGTTTGAATAGACAAAAGTAGCCTACTGTTTAATCTTCAGTCTTAGGTCAATTTCCATTGGCAACAAGTGCCTTCCTTTAAACTAACCAGTGCCTAATATTCCTGGCAGAAAAGTTTATCAACTAACCAGCCTTTCAACAACCTATGTTTTGGTCTTATGCTGAAGAAGCCAAAATTCAATTGCTTAATAATTTGAACTCACATCATCTTTTAACTACTTGTAGTCATGCTAACCTAAGCCTCAGAAAAGTTAACCAAACGAATTTTTCTAGATAAACACTGGAACTAACATCCTAAACATTCTACATTAGTTAAAAACAAGTCTGCAACCACAATCTCTTTCACAATTTCACCATTGATAGTAGACAATATGCCTGTATTTGCATACCTTTGGTGCTTTGCTTTCATAATATACTCTACCACCACTAGGAGCGCTGTTTCACGAGCGACGACAACTGCCTTTTTCGTTAGCCTTCCAGACTAGTAATATAGAGACTGTGCTGCAATTGCACTTTGCTTTTGCAAACTGCTTGTCAGGGTGGCCAGATTGGCCTTTTTAAGGCCAAATTTCTCGAATTTGGCCTTTTTTAAAGTCAGTTGGCCTTAGAAATTATACATTTGGCCTTTTTCTAGATTTGGCCTTTTTTAAATTTATTCTTCAAAATGCATAATAATCAATATTTCTCATATATCGTAACCTTACCAGATGAAAACCATATTCACCATTGTTCAAAACATGTTCTATACTATAGGGCTATAGGCTACTTGTTTAGGTAGGCACTTTAACATCACCCACTCGTCGAAGAGTGCCTGCTTTTCAATGTGAAATTGCTTTGTGTTTTAGTCACAATTTTCCTTATAAACTTCATTGATTGCAGTCATTAAGATCCTTCTTGCACTCAGTTCAGTTGCAGAAGAAATAATAGTATTAGCAGAGGGTGGGAATCGAACCCACAAAATCGAAATTACTACTCCTCTGCCCTAACCATTAGGCAACGCTGGTTGTTTAATGCTTGTGATGTGACGCTGGCGCCGAGTCAGACTGCGCTCACCTCTAAGCCAGCCAGTGGTGCCAGATCTCACCACTGTAGCAGATTTAAACTCATCCGCTACAGATCTTTTATAGCCTACTTGTTATTTTTCAAGCTACTTTCAGAAATGTTTTTGCTACAATTTATTAAAATCCGCTACAAGTCATAAAATATCAAGAAATATGAATATTATAGACAGTATTTTGATAGAAACAGGTAAATATCCATTTGGCCATTTTTATCGGATATTTTCCTTGTTTGGCTTTTTTTTAAGTCCGCCTCGATAGCTCATTGGTTAGCGCGTGACTTCGTGAACAAAGAAGCTTCAAGATCAAGCGGCGCTGATTCGACTCTCGGAGGTGTGCGCTTGAGCAACGCATTCTAAGGACTGCTCTCCATTCAGCGGTACCCAATGGATGGAATTGGAATAATTCCCCAGCAACAACATTTCAACAATCGGAAATTTAACTCTGTCAATCTTGGTAACCAGCCCGGCGTCAAAAGCCTCTACAATACAAGTATGCAAAACTACCAGGAATAACCTATCAAAGCTTTGTCAGTCCGAGGATAAAGATTCAAACCCAAAAACCAAACCTTTTGTATTGTTTTGGCTTTAAGACCTTTTCATAGTCTTGCATCTCTGCTTCTAAATGCTGATAGGCCTATTCAACAAGAACAAATCCAAGCTCGAATTCTGGCACATTGAGTCACGACTTACAATGCTTATTTTATCTTGTTTGAGTTTGGCTTATTTTTGGCATCTTTTCTTCCTATTTGGCCTCAATTTGGCCTTTTTTTTTGGTGAGTTTGGCCTTTTTTTCAAATTTCAGTCTGGCAACCCTGCTGCTTGTTGCTGAACGCTAATTGTGCAATCAGCAAACCTGCCTACAAGTTCGAGTCTCCTTTAAGTTAACAATTACAAATGGTGATTGAGCCAAATGCTATCTAAGCTAGTGATATTCGGCGAGTAAATGAAGCTGACAAATGCTACCAGTAAAATTGTGCTTGGTGGTGAGCCACTTTTGTGAATTAACCAGATGAACAATTGGGCTAGCTTGATTGTCCAATTGTTATAATTTGATGTTATAGCCTGCAAACTGCTTTGGTATCATGCAAGTTACCAAAGCCCCGATAGCTCAATTGGTTAGCGCGTCACTTCTGGAACGAAGAAGCTTCAAGATCAAGCGGCGCTGGTTCGACTCTCGGGGTGTGCGCTTGAGCAACGCACGTTAAGGACTGCTCTCCATTTAGCGGCATCTAATGGATGGAATAGTTCCCCGGCAACAAGACTTCAACAATCGGAAACTTCACTTTGTCAATCTCGGTGACCGGGCCTGCGTCAGTGATTTAAAGCCTCTACAAGTATGCAAAACTGCCAGGATTAAGCTCTGCAAGAAGCTTTCCCAGTCCGAGGATAAAGATTCAATCAATCAATCAAGTTATAACGTCCGCGTTTTGTCGCTTCTACTTTTTTCCAGAGCTCTGCTATGTTTGTCACATTTTTTTTCTTGTTGTGATGATCAGAAATAAAAACAAACTGAACTGAGTTTATGTATCGAATTCCACAAGTTTATTAAATTGTTTAAGTCCACTTACTCAAATTTTATGTATTTCAGATCGCAGTTTTGCTTTGTCAATATTTAGCCCAGTGACCAACAGCAGGTTATGTATGTTCCTACAATATGAACATTTTATCTTATGCTGTCACAGATGTGCTTCCTTCCTACCTTAAGAGTGTTCCAATTCCAAAATCATTTGATGGATTTTTCAACTTAAACTGTAAGTGACAACCTTTTGCATTTTAGTGCGATAATAAGTACGGTAATTAGTAAGGAGGCTGGGTTTGTAGTTTTATCTCTAAAAAGTTCATTTTATTTTTTAAAGCTGTATATATATTGTGTATAATTGTGGTTTGACAAAAAGCATTTAGATTTCTGTTCTTTTTTTATTTATTTTGAGAATCTCACTGTTTACACGTTGACAAACCTACACATTTGCCAAATTTTGTTTTGGCAGCAAAAATTGCTTGTTTAAGAATTTACTATGATTTTATTACAACATAAAAGTGGTGTGGTGTAGAATGTAGATTGTTGAAAACCCATAGTGTTGGGTTGACCAGTGCTATTGTGGTTAACCCATAAATCTTAAAAGATTTGGTAAAAAAAATGCATCCAACAAGGAAAAACAAATTGAATTGAATTAGGCCTATACTTGTTGCATCATATATTCTATGCTTTTTTACCTATTTCATCATAACGTTTTAGGCAGTGACTATTTTTCCCACAGTAGTGTTGCCAGATAGGAAATTTTGCCTCAATTTGAGAAAAGTGCAAAACCGTTAAATACAAAAATTTGTTATTTGAAAAATTTTGAAATCTTAGCAGGAAAAATACTAATTCTAACCCTAAGCTTAATCCTAACTCCAGTAACACCTGCTACAAACCAATGTTTTTTTTAATTGTAATCTGCCTAGCCAGGGATATCTATAACTACGGCATTGGAAACTCTATCCAGTGCTATACATCAGTAGGGTCATAGCATTACCACGACTACAGAAAGATTATCATAATAAAATACTGACTAAAAGATATACAAAACTCGATTTTACAATGATAATAAAAAATGTACACTCACATTAAAATTTAATTGATGTTTAGAAGTACATTTACGCTGATAGAAAAAACGATAAATCCAAAAAATGAATTAATGTAACAAGTCCAAAAACCGCCTAGCCTACTATTGTTTTTTAGCATTTTGCGTAGGCTACTGCAAATCGGATCAGAAGTAAATAAGGAGTGTTCAGCAATTATTGAAATTAGAGCTGGGCGATATTACGATATTTCGATACGATACGATATTTTTTCGGCAGCGATATTTATTCACAAAGCTCCGATTTTATCGTTTATAAATGTACTGAAATTATAGCAACATTTTTGCATGCGCAGTGACACAGACATTGCATGCGCAGACAACCCAGTGTGTGTGCATTGTTTACGCATTGCGAGCCGTCTGACATCGCATGCGCAGACAACCCTCAAGCGTGTGTGCATTGTTTACGCATTACAAGCAGTCTTTGTGATTACGCAATCCTGCTCCTTGATCCCCACGTGTGACTGAATTGAATTTGAATTTACGTTGCATAGCGTAGCGGCCGTAGCATAGTGTAGCGGCCGTAGCCTACGGTAGCTACAGCTAGGTAGATACTTTATTTTGTTTTGCTACTCACAGCTGCATCTCTATTTTGCATCAAAAACTATTAACAAGGACAGCTGCATCTGTACATGGTGGCGAGATAATGCACTGACTTTTTCTACATTTGCAAAAGTTGCAAGAAAACTTCTGTGCATTCAAGCCACCAGTGTTAGTAGTGAAAGGGTGTTTTCACTTAGTGGCTCAATTGTTTCCAAGAGATCGTGCCTAAAACCCTGCAATGTCAACATGCTGACATTTTTGTCCAAAAATCTTTAGTTTGCGACAGTTAAATCGCAGCATTGTTTGCAATGTTGTTCATGTCAGTACCAGTGCTCAGTATGTTTTTCATGCAGTTATAGAAAGCCGTGCTTTGTGATTCGCCGTAAAACATCGAAACTTAGATAATATCGTTTTATTTTTGGTAATATCGTATCGAAATTATTTTACCAATATCGCCCAGCTCTAATTGAAATATGCTGTTGTATCATCAACTTGTTCACAGACCAA
Organism: Aplidium turbinatum; assembly: GCF_918807975.1. Classification (NCBI taxonomy): domain Eukaryota; kingdom Metazoa; phylum Chordata; class Ascidiacea; order Aplousobranchia; family Polyclinidae; genus Aplidium; species Aplidium turbinatum. Next base: position 13,770,569 of record NC_137480.1, on the reverse strand, counting down.
TCCAGTATGAAACCAATCCGTTTACGTTACGATGTCATCAGAACCAGTGGCGGCTCGTGCCATGGGGCTGCAGGGCTGCAGCCCCCCCTGAAAGAAAGAGAAAAAAGGGAAAATATGTTTTCCTCTGTGTTTGTCTGACCCGATTACTTTTTTCACTTGTGGATTGCAAATCGAAAATTAAAATATTTAAAGTTTCGTTTGGAAACATGGCTTTTGGACAACATTCTCTGCAGCCCCAGATTTTGGATTTCGAGCGCTCTGATTGGCTAAAAAATAGCCTTGAAGCTCCACCTCTTTTGGTATTTTACAGCAATTTTTGAATCTGTTGGGGCTGCATGGAAAACAGCCCTCCCTAACCGAATAATTTTACAGACTTTTTAAAGTTAGGTTTTGTTTCGCAGAGTAGCGATGAGCCATGAATGTAGGAGTGATAGCTGTAGGGTTAGGGTATTCAACAGGTCATAGGATGTACTAGAGCAAGAAAACAAAAGTGCTAGGACAAGAATATAACTTAAACTGGAACTCGAACCTCAATTGTCGTAGGCTACTGTGTGACGTGCAGTCTGACCATAGAAAGAGCTCAACACCTTGCTTTCCTGGGCCACATCAAAACCTGCTTTTGCATGAGGATGGGTTTCTTTTATGTCCGGTTTTCTTTCTCCATCCTATTATTATTACAAAGTGGCTATTTTTACACACTTGTTGCCATAGTTACAATCAGGTATTGCCAGAGTTAGGATTAAAGTTAGGAAGGGTTAATTAAGTTAAGGGTTAGAGTTAGGATTAGGAATAAGGTTAGGGTTTTGATCTTTGCGCAGTTTTAATCTTTGCATGTGACTCCATGCTGCTGAGGGACCACTTTGGTAGGCCTACTGTATGATATTGATGGTTGGTAGGCTATAGTATTTCCTAGGGCAAGGAGCTTAACGATAATTGTCTCCACTCAGTGATCCGTCAGGAGTGATATATATGGATATTGGATACTCTTATTTTGACTCTGAATTTACCTTCATTTAAAAAATTTGACTATGATTTCATTTATCTTAACAGGTTTATGCTATAATAATTTACACTTTAATTGGAACATTTTGCAATTTATATACAATGGATAATTCTGTAATGTCATTGAAAAAAATTGTATAGGTTTTCGTAGTTGTCTTTACAAGAAAAACTTAGCATCAAAACACAAGGAAGACCCACTCCAAACCTTGACATTTCCCAATCATCCACCAGTAGAGGTAACCCTTATGCAAGGAAGTTTAACAAAAATGTGTATGATGATCATGACGGGTCCACGTCTATTAGGCGCTGACAGTTAGGCGCTGGTCTAATAGGCGCGCACACTGTGGCGTCTGGATATTTAGGTGCGGAGCACTGTGGCGCCCGGTCATTTAGGTGCTATTCCTAGTAAAGTCTGAAAATTGTATCAGCTTGGCAGGTAGGGGCGTAGGGCAATGCTTTTCACACAAAATATTATATTGAACAGAAAAATATGTTGTTTTGTTAATGCGTGTGCGTTGTTGGTCATGGCTTCAGTGAGTGAAGTTGCTTAAACCGGCAATGCTTTTTCACACAAAATGTTAAATTGAACAGAAAAATATGTCATGGCTTCCGTGAGTGAAGCTGCTTAAACCGCCAATGCTTTTTCACACAAAATATTATATTAAACAGAAAAATATATGGGTGAAGCTGCTTGAACCGGCAATGATTTTCACACAAAATATTATATTATTACCGTAGCCAAAAAAGGACAGGCAAAGACTATGCAGGCCTCGAAATTTGTATTTTTTTCCGGCGGTCAAGCATGTCCTACCAGACTAGCCCTTTCAGCGGACATTTAATATCTCAACAGGACATATTTTTTACATGTAGATTTTGCACAAAATCACACTAACAGTATTGTGTAGTCGTGTTTGTAGAAGACGATTTTCTACAACAGAATAACTCTGCAATGGTTGATGGCTTAATTAACCGACCCTGAAGTATACTGGAGCAGATTGCTTGCAAATAAATCAGTGCGTTAATGACAGTCGTATAATGACGCAATAAACACAATTGAAAACAACAATCCAAATTTCCTTTATATATTACAAAAGCAACTACGATCACTTATTCCGTGGTTTTCGCGTTATAGAATCGTTGTGCCAAGCGATTACTGCCGGCGCGGGTTGTAAATCTCCATGTCAGGACCGTCCAGACAAATGCGCATTAGTGACTCAATAGTGTAAGCCCTCAATAGTGTTAACTAACTAACACAATAGTGTTAGTCTAACAACCTCCCTTCTGTGCAGAACTTCTATTTCTATCAGTATCAGCGTGAATAAGGTCGCCACATTCGCCTAAGCACGTGCGGAACCCAGCTGAGACTTGCTTTTCTGTGACGTTTCTTTTTAACAAACGATCAATGTAACGCAATAAACCTCATTGTTAAAATTAGAATACATATCCTGCCGAAAATTTTAGACAACTTTATTTCAAGGCAACATTGCAAGGCGTTGAAATGATGTAAAAATGGCTACTTTTGCCATCAGCTCGTTAACCACGCCACTCTAATGTGATCTTTAAAGCAATTGTCTGTACTATTATTGTTTCAGCTCCGTATTTGTTCGCGTTAAACAAACAATTGTAACAATTCAAATTTAAAATATATTTTTGCTGCATTAGCTCTACTTTTGTCAAGAATTTTGCGGCGGTCATTTATGACCGACCAATGAGTCGGCTTCGGCAGACATTCAAGGTCATTCCGGAGGTCATGTCCGCCATGACCGCCGGAATTTCGAGGCCTGCTATGGATCTGCCATGATTTACGACGTAGGGATACTTCCGTAGGATTACTTTCAATAGTGTTCGGAAGCTTGAATAATTTATTGATAAAGCTTTCACCAACGCAAACCTGGACTAACAACAAATAAAACAATAATAAATCAATGAAACAACAATATATTTTTCTGTTCAATATAACGTTTTATGTGAAAAGCATTGCCGGTTTAAGCAGCTTCACTCACGGAAGCCATGATATAATTTTCTGGCAAGCTGCCAAGCTGTTACAATCTACAGACTTTACTAGGAATAGCACCTAAATGACCGGGCGCCACAGTGCTCCGCACCTAAATATCCAGACGCCACAGTGTGCGCGCCTAAAAGACTTGCTCCCATCATGACTGGCTGTGTGGCTGCAACAGTGAAAGTGCTTTCTTTTGCTTTCCCTGTTTACTGTTTGGTGGAGATCAAGAACATTCCTGGACCAAAGTAGGTGTGAAAGACCTGAAACATCTAAGTAGAAAGACAGAGAAGCATAGTAGATCAACTTTCCACATGAACAGTACTTTGAGCCTTTCAGTGCTTGGCAGAGTTAATATTGCTACACTCATAGATTCTGGATATCAACTCTCCATTACTAAACATAATGATGAAGAACAGAACAGTATTGTCAAAGATTATAGATTGCATAAAATTTTGTGGCAAATTTGAATTGCCATTAAGGGGACATGATGAAAGTTAAGGCTCAAAAAATCCTGGTGTGTTCATAGGGTTAATTGATTTTGCTTCCAATCTTGACTCAAGCTTCCAAAATAATTTTAATTCTGCAAAGGTACGTCCAAAACTATTCAAAATGAGCTTTTAGAAACGATTCTTGAGCTTTGCAAAAGCAAAATCAAAGAAGAAATATCACAGTCTGAGTTTGTAGCAATCATGTGTGATGAAACTACTGACATCTCAGAGAAGACACAGATGGTAATTGTACTATGGTATGAAAGTCATGGGAAGCCTGTTGAAAGATTTTTTTTTTTAATCCTGCTAACCAGATGGCAGAAGCTTTGTCTTCAATCCTATTTCAGGAATCAGGAACTTGGAAGTTTTGCTTGGGAGCAATACATTCAAACTTGTAGCACAAACTTATGATGGTGCTGCTGCTATGAATGGTGCAAGAAATGGTGTGCAATCAAGAATCAAGCAAGTATATAGCAATGCACACTTTGTCCGTTGTTATGCACACCAGCTAAACTTGGTTATACAAAAAGCCACTTCGCAGAATACCAGTGTCAGAGTCTTTTTTAACAGTCTTTCAGGAATCCCAAGTTTTTTCTCCAAATCTCCTCAAAGAATGGCTGCTTTGGACTAAGTTGCTCAAAGGCGTATTCCTCGCCCATCAGCAACACGATGGAATTTTAAAAGCAGGACAGTGAATGCTGTATCTGAGGTAAAAGACGCACTGATAGAATGCTGCTCAACTTTAAAACAAAGCAACTCTTCGGTGACTGGCTTTGCTGCTGCTGGTATAAAACGAATGCTCATAGATCCAAAATTTGTATTTTGGTTAGATTTCTTTTCGAAAATCATGCCTCATGTTGACATACTGTTTGCTCAGCTGCAGTCTGTGGAGCTTGAGTCATTCAAAGTGCAGTGCTCACAAGATAATTTTCTGTCAGCAATACAAAGAGTGGGGAAGGCATTGCTGCAGAGAATGAGTCACTTTCACCCACACGGAGAATGCCTGAATCCCAAATAATTGATGCTAAAGAAGTTCACCAATCATCTTGAGATTCAAGTTCACCAATCATCTTGAAGCAAGCAATTTATTTAATTTGAAAAATGCTTCACAATATGCAAGACAGTTTCCAGAAAAAGCGTTAGAAAAATGTTGTGAAGCATACCCTATGCTAATTAAAGACAAGCTTAAACCGGAGCTGTCTGTTCTCTACTCTAGAAATGACATGCATTCAGTGAGTTGGTCAATTAGAAATGACTGCTGCTTTCATTGCTAAACCTGGAAGGAATGCAATCAACTTTTTCTGAAGTAATAAAGCTAGCTAAAATTCTACTTACCACTCCAATGTCAACAGCAGAACCAGAACGTTGCTTTTCGTCACTAAAAAGGATTAAAACCTTTTCTCGCAGCACCATGTGTACTGAAAGACTTTCTGCATTAGCCATGGTGTCAATAGAAAATAGCTTGATAACTGAAACCAAAGATTTCAATGAGAGGGTAATTGACCATTTTGCCAATGCAAAAAGTCGCCGAATGGAATTTATCTATAAATAAAGGTCAGCTGTCCTTTGTATGTGATGCTCAGTAATGCGTAGCAAAGATGAAATGTGGGACCTATGGCTTGAGCGAGATCAATGATTAATTGGTTAATGGTTATGACTTATACTTGCCATCCAGTGAGCATTTATACTTGTGATAGAATTGAGATTTTGTCTTTGTCCTTCTGTTTTGTGATACATGCAGAGTTGCTAGCTGGCTTCAGCTGGCAAAAGATAATTTTGTAGGAAAGAATAAAAATTGTTAACTTTTAAGCATTTTTAGTTCTGGAGCAGTGGGTATATAGCCTACAGGGTGCTCCAATAAAGATGTAGTTACGGTTACATATACTGCGTGTATGCTGCAATATACTGCGTGTGTGCGAAGATTATGCACTTTGTAATGAGATCGTTTTTAACTGCAAAAAGTTGTTTGCTATGTGTTTTCTAACTAATCACTTAAAGTTAAATTTAAATCCAATTTCACGGCTCAACGGAAGTCAAATCAAATTTGTAGATAGCATCAGATATTTGGGTGTATTTCTTGACACGGCAATGTGTGATGACAAGGATGTAAACCGACAAGTGCGATCATTATACTGTTTTGCTAATAAATTAAAATCAAAATTTTACAAGAGCTCCAGTGAAGTTAAAAATGTTCTCTTCCGTTCATTTTGTACCCCAATGTATGCATGTCTCCTTTAGGAAAATTATCACCAACGTGACATTAATCACTTGCGTGTTGCATTCAATAATGCATTTAGAATTATTCACAATTTGTCCAAACATTATAGCGTACGTGAACATCAAGTCTTGTGTAACATTTGATGCATTACAACGGAAATGTGCCTTTTCTTTTGCTGGAAGATGTGAATCATCGTCAAACTATTGTTGCTTCCCTGATGATGTCTGACTGCTATCGCAACTCAAACTACCTCCTTCATTACAAAACTACCTACCACTATCATCTATGTATGCCGTAAATATTACCTAAGTATATATTACCTAACCTTGATGGCTGCTATGGCACAGAAGTGATATCAACATTCATCGATTGATAAAGTTTAAATTTATTTTTATAGTTGGGTGTTTGAACAGATTAAGTCATATTTCATTTTGAATTGATTTTGTTTCGCATGTTTAATTTGTGTGATATGGATCGCATGATCTGAAATGGACGATTGATTAATTAATTTATTGCTTACTTCAGCGTCATTGCTGTGAATGTACTTCTGTTTGTCTTTTGTTTCTGTGTATTTTTTTTTGTGGATCGTATATGGACATTCGTACCCGATGCCGGCGATCGACAATAAATATTTGCAGACAACAAACTAAGCAAACTATTGAGAAAACGACAAAGTGCATAGAACATAGTTTCCTTTGTATTTAGCACTTATTTTGAATATAAAAATTTGAAATATTAGTACTTTTCAAGCTCTACAGCAACATTTTTGACTGTTATTCCACTCCCAAATTTCTTTCGAAAATGCTCTCTAAATGCACCAAATTAAATGTAATCGTAAAAAATTTTCTGGGGGAGGCCCCCCGGACCCCCCGCCGTGGGTGTCGCCTTCGGCGACACACCCGCGAAGCTCGTCTAATATCGCCCTCCAACAATTCCTGGATATGCCAGCTTGCAGCCCCCCCAATTCAGGAAGCCACCAGCCGCCACTGATCAGAACTATAACCAATAGTTATTCTGGAAATTTTTCAAGCAGCAAACAAAATACAACATGACTGCACTAATGGAATACAAACAAATAAAAAAACCAGGCAAGCGTAGTCCTTACAATTTACCGAAGCAGGACATTAAGGCGCGAACAAAACGGCGCGAGACAAAAAGGCACAGAAAAAAGGGCGCAGAGACAAAATGGCGCAGAGGCAAAACGGCGCAGATAAAACGGCGCCAAAGTCAATGTAACAATTTTTTTTTCTTTTGAAAATACTTAACTCAAGCGCTATAGTTGATCAATAATAGTTTTGATTCAAACGCGTTGCTCACTTCAAGTTCATTTGGGAAGCACGAATAACATTATTGTAAAGAGAAACTGCTGTGCAATAATATCTAATTTGTGATAATTAAATGAGTTCAATAACACTCCATGACATTCTTAATTCAAATGCGTTGCTCCTTAAAGAAGTTTAAATGCTTTTGATGTCATCCGTCGGCGACTGGCCTCCAAGGAATGGACACGGACAAATTATTTCGGCTTGGGAGGGAAGTGTTGGAAAGCATGTCCAAAAGTTTAAACCAGAAAACTTTGGAGAATTTTTTTTTAATTGCTGAAAAAAAGTAGCCTACTGTTGTGAAATGCAGTGCGTAATTTCATTTGTGCAGTTTCGTTCAGTTGAGGAACATTGCAAATTAATTATTTTACCAGACAGCGCAAAAGACTTGAAAAAAAAAACCTTGGCGATTTCAAAACAAGCAATGAGTGTGAACCGTGTTTTTCTACCTTACCACTATTTTCGTAGGCCACATTCCATTCTCAAAACTACACAGCTGGTAAGGAGCTAAAAATAGCACGCTTGAATCAAAAACTTCAACAGTCAAAGTTCCCGTTGTGACATCACAGAGGTCGGTGAGATGAAAACAAGTCCGATTGCCGCAGTTTGTAGAAAAATGCTTTGATCGTACATGCTCTCCCAGTCAGCAAAGATGGTCTTTTTTACATTGTTTCAATGTCTGCTGACGATAAATCAATGTAAAAAGGACCAGTTTTGCTGGCTGGAACATACATCATAGTGTTAATGTGACACAGAACTAGTAAACTCTTTAAAGTTTAACCAGAATTGTAAACAGTTGTATGAAGTATCAGTTGTAATGTGCGTTGCTGCCTAGTCAGCACAGACACCTTCTCAACAATTACGCCCATTCACAATTACTGCAGAAACGTAGTAAATAAACAATTCCTGATTTCGCTAATCATCGGCAAACCGTTGCAATTTGTACCCAGCTCGAAAAGTAAAAATAAAACCCGTCTGGTTTGCCATAGATTCCGTCCAACTGTGGTATTGATTTGCATCCTATCTTTGACACCCATCTCTCTGAACTGTCACGTGCGCTAATTCTGTACTACAAAGCAATTATCCAGGTAACAATATCCGCCACTATAACTTTGATTCAACGTTGCCAGACTTTGAATCAACATCAATGCAAAATCAATGGAATTGTTAGCTGTGTAAGAATATATTTTTGCGGCTTGTAGCCAAATCTGCCTACATCTCAAGCAAACATTTGTTTCCGATCTTCGTACCTTTCAAAACAAACAATTTTCACATCTAAGCACTGTGGTCGCACTTTTGCCAGCTGGATAATTACAGAATAAATAGTTTCTTGGCAGTTGATAAGCCGTCACGGTTGTTAGTGTGAGAGACAGAACGCAAAGTGTGATGCGGGAATATTAATCTCGCCGTATTTTGTCTTGAAAATGATGCGACACAATCTTTGAACTTATTGCAAACAAATGTACGCTGTTTCAAATTGCTCCCCGGCCAAATGTGGTCTTTACTTCCCGACTGAACTTGACTTCAAATATAAGGAGCAACGCATTTGAATTAAGAATGTCATTGAGTGTTATTGAACTTATTTAATTATCACAAATTAGATATTATTGCACAGCAGTTTCTCTTTACAATAATGTTATTTCGTGCTTCCCAAATGAACTTGAAGTGAGCAACGCGTTTGAATCAAAACTATTATTGATCAACCTTCGCGCTTGAGTTAAGTATTTTCAAAAGAAAAAAAAATTGTTACATTGACTTTGGCGCCGTTTTGTCTGCGCCGTTTTGCCTCTGCGCCATTTTGTCTCTGCGCCCTTTTTTCTGCGCCTTTTTGTCTCGCGCCGTTTTGTTCGCGCCTTAATGTCGTGGACCGACAATTTACAGCAGGTGAATTGATAGTTACATATTTGGTTGTTCGTTTAGCCTATTACTTGCTGCCTTTTGAGGTCAATTTATGTGATTATTTATCACAGCAGCGCACAAAGTAAACTGACCCTATCGGTGTATAAAATGGTTTTCAGTTCCACAGAGTTTCCAATCCCGTAGTTATAGATATCCCTGGCCTAGCACAGGAAAAAAGCCACTTTAAATGTTTTAAAAAAAACACATTCCTTACAAAAACAGAATGTGAAATGTTTTGTATCTTTCAAAACATGGATCTAATGAAGGAAAGATCTTGAGTTTTGATATCTAATGTTGATTTGTTTTGTTTCTCGGCAGTCGATTCTTCATGTTGATTTGTTTTGTTAATGTATTACTAAACTTTTGCTTTGTTTGAAAATAGTAGCCTATTAATGTTTTCAGTGAAGGAATGGATTCACTTAGTTTCGTTTTCTACTGTTGTTGGAGGAGCCGGGTATCTTGCAATTAAGCCGTATTATGATAAATTCAACGGAAAAAAGAAGCTACATCCAATTAATTTCAACATCAATAAAGAAAAGGAAAAAGCTTATGACATAATTGATGTTGAAGATCTTGGAGAAAAAACGAACATGTGCAGATGTTGGCAATCAAAAAAGGTAAAATGTTTATTGCATAGATAATGCCATGATTGGATTATAAGCATTTTATTGGTCTACAAGTGTTGATATATGTTAGCTTTTCTAACTCGAAGCCCTCGAGCTACATGTAATCCAATGTATGAATGTAACAGTAATTTTATATCAAAACTTGAGCTGTCTTGGCAATCGGCTACTATATAGGAGTAGGACTAGAGTAAAATCCTATAGTTTACACATCTCCGATGCGATCTTTTCTGTGTTTTAACCATTATTTAAAAATGTGGTCACATGTGTGTGTTGATCCTTATCTGCCATCGATTTTGTGGGCTGGGAAATTCTTGACCAGGTGATCTCAAGCATCAAATCAGTACTCTGATCTGTGTTTTTGAAATATTGTTATTGGTTATATGCAAAACACTGCTTATTTACACGTCCAGTGTCCACTTCAGAAAGTTGATAATCAGTTCAACTAATTTTTTAACGTTGTCAGTAGCTTGTTGTCAATTAGAAATGTAACATTATCTCAAAGCTAATATTACAAAAAAACATTTTGCCAATCAGTCAAAAAAGTTGACGCTTTTAGTGTGTCAAATAACTTGAAAGCAGATGTAGTTTCACATTTTCTAATCCAAAACTTCTAGTTTCTAAGAAAGTAAAATGCAATCATTGAAAGCCTTTAAAATATATAGATCTTACATAAGAATGTTTCCTCGGATTTTGCTTTGTACTTTATTGCTTAGAAACTGTGTAACATAATTTTGTTATTGAAACTATTTAATTTGTTATTTGCTGATAAAAAGGCTTAATCATTTCAGTTTGACATGGTCGCTTTTTGTAAAGTGTAATTCAGCTAAATCAAACACTATTTTAAACTAGCTGATGATATATCAACATAACACAAGCTTTAACTGTCATCATAGACACATTAAAGACTGAACAACCCTATGTAAGTTGTATTTTGCATTATTACTGCCACCATCATGTATTTCTTTCCAGTTTCCTTTTTGTGATGGTTCTCACAATGCATTTAATGCTGCCACTGGAGACAACGTTGCATCGTTGATTATGGAAAAGAAGCAGAAATCTACTTAACCAAATCATATCTTTAACACATTGGCTTTGTCATTATTTGGCTTATTCGTAATCGTTGGTAGATTGCATTAAATAATTCTTCATACTCTTTAATTCTTACATGCAAAATATTTGCGAACCATAATTTTGTATTGCATTCGCTGAGAAGTTTAAACGCTGAATACCGAGAGTCGTTTTCACTGTAGGTTTTTTTTTATGCAATTTTACAACAACTCCTGTCTGTTACAATCAATGAAAAAGATTGTTGTGATTTCATATATGTTTTTTGTGATTTAATTGCAGAAGACTTCTAAAACTATAGACAAGTAGGTCTAACGTGTCGTAAGCAAACAAGTTTGAATCGCGGCATTTTGAGAGCTATCGATTACAGTGTACTTCTAAAACTTGTCATCGAACTTGTTTGTCTTTGTAGAAACGCCATGCTACCGCACTTTGAAAAATAAGTGGTGTTGTACATTTTGTTAGTGCTCATAGATTTGGAAAAAACTTTTTACTGCACAGTGCACATCATGCTTGAACTTAAGCACAAACATACAAATCTAAAATTCTGACAAGTTCCGCCTGTATGTGTAGTAACTCATATCTTCCTGTTTCTCGTCCCATTTATATTGATAGCTTTCTTGCCAAATGTTTTTAAGTTTCATTTTGTGTGCTGCTAGATTCTTGGTCACGTAGGTTAGAGAATGTGTTTACATTACTCATTGTGCTTCGTTTTAGTGATTTTAGTTTTCGAATTGTATCGCGTAGTAATGCGCACCTGCTCTCATGGAAAGGTAGCGAAGAATGCTGATGCCACATACCAATGACCTTATTCCCTGTTAATGCAAGGCATGCACTGCACAGTGCACGCTGTGATTACGTTTTAAACTAGACCAAATCAAAAATTTTCACCAATTAATTTACATTAACAATTTTATTCGACTAGGCTAACAATCCTTATTGAATAGTAGAAACAAAAGTATATTAAACAGGTATTTTATGTGTGTGTGAAATGTAGGCCTAAAATTAAATTTCTTGTAGAATAATAAAAATAATTTTATGGTAGAACTTGTTTGTGTTTTAAAACTCCTTTGAAGAATTATACCTAATTAAATTATCTTGGCAACACTGCTTGTAGAGTTCAATCGCCATGTCTTGCGCGCAGGTTTTTGACGGAAGTGTGCTAGAAACCAAGGCAAGGACCAATCAATGCCTTCCATATTTTTGTGAATTGGCTTAGTGTTGGTTTTGGGTATTCCTAGCAAAACAGTGTCTTTACAAATAGCTAAGCATCCAATTTTGAAATTGCAGGCAATTATCACCCAACAAAGGAGTTAGTTCCTTATAATGTGATTGCATTTTAGGCTTGCATCACGCTATGGGCTAGCTAAGAGGTAGTTACAAACCATTTGATTTCGAATAATCTGCTAGTTTTGTTTTAGACAACTGTAATTTTCTCATGTTGCCCTGATGCATGAGCGACATCAGTGGATTATTGTCTGTTGTTGCTCCGTGTGCTTGTTCATGATAATTTTTCATTGGGAGTGTTTTTTTCCATACTTTTCTATTTGCTTTTGTGCCTTTGCACCAACTACAATGATAATTTTACGTTCCAAAATTTCACCTTGCCGGTACTAACCGATTTCCATTAAACTTGGTATAATAAAAAGTTTAAATCTGATTGTGGTGTTTTCAGTGTTTCTATAGATTGCTGGCAAGTTACAGTCAGAACAATGTCGAAAGAGTCTCGAAGCTTTCGATCAAATCTTCTAAATTTGATTGATGCTCCACAAATTAATATGTTTTCTCTCCTTCTTCGAGATTGATTGTGAAATTCTTTATCCTTGGACTGAGAAAGCTTCTTTGTATGCTTAATCCTGGCCGTTTCTTATACCTGTCCTTGAAACTAGAGCAAGGGCGTAGCCTAGTCAGGGGAAAAGAGGGCGCAATTACTCCCTCCCTAAATATTTTGTAGCCTATATGCAACCGACTTGTCAGCCATTGAAAAGAAAGGATGTATTTCTTTATCATGATTAAGCTGCATTTAGCCATGTAACACTCTCGCTACTACAATATCTTTTTAAATCGTAGGATTTTCAATAGCCTAGGCTATTTACTTTTGCACCATGGAAGTAGTCAGAATAAGCCTCGCGCGATAGTTTTACTGTCCTATTGTAAAAAAACGTTGGGAACTCGTATGAAATATAACGGATAAATTGCAACTTTACGTGGGAAAAGAAGAAACACGTTGCCAACACAATGTTGTCTTGGAAAGTTTGATATGTGGAAATCAACTTAATAATGTTGACAAATTCTCGTGCAACAAAATATTCATACTCTTCGTTTCTAATTGTTTTCACTGATGCTGGGCCTATACGACCCACTGATATAGCCAGAGGTCAGACATAGTCTAAGTGTATAATAGTAAACGACAAGAAATGAAGGGCATGGTTTACTTGGAACATTTTGAGTACGATGCAAAATACTAACAAAACAAGGAAGGTAGGCTTCAAAACTTGAACGCTTCTCGGATATCTTGTAAAAATTTAAATACCGTAGTTGGTTGAAAATCGCCGCCTCAAGTCGTAGGCTACAAACGTTTTCATCGAGTTTTTGTTTGTTTATCTTTATCCTGCATTGCGGGAAAGCGGACTTGAACGCTATGCATCGGTGTACGCCTTCCGACATACACCTGACCCACGCTGCAGCCGACGGCAATGTCTGATTTTTCGGTTGTCTACTCTACTTATGACTTAAATTTGGTACTACCCATTACTCGAAATCGATCACTGGGTAGAGGCAATTATCGTTAAGTTTCTTGCCCAGAGAAACAACAGCAAGTGCGGGTGGCTGGAGTCGAACATGCAGGCTCTCGACTGCGAGCCCAACGCGCTAACCACTCGGCCACGGCTGCCGACATGCAACTTCAGGGGAAGGCCGGACAAAACGGACATTTGTTTTTTTGAAAAAACTACAAACACAAATAACAATTTTTTTCTCTATCTTCTAAAACTACTTGAATGAATGTTCCACACAAAAAAATTGAAAGTTTTGTGCGCGACACTCGGTGGCAAAGGGGTCGAAATAGCTTTCTCAGTGCTTTGTTATACAAACTTGTCTACTAAAATGCGATGATATTAAGGTGCTTTTTGGAAATTTCTGTTTTAGTTTTGAACATTGATGAACAATAAATTACTATCCTCCAAAAAATGGACTTTCAACATATTTTAGTTTTTCTTATAATTACACACTTGTTTGCAGCAGTGGCCGAGCGGTTAGCGCGTTGGGCTCGCAGTCGAGAGCCTGCATATTCGACTCCAGCCACCCGCACTTGCTGTTGTTTCTCTGGGCAAGAAACTTTACGATAATTGCCTCTACCCAGTGATCGATTTCGAGTAATGGGTAGTACCAAATTTAGGCTAAGTCATAAGTAGAATAGACAACCGGAAACAGACATTGCCGTTTGCTGCAGCGTGGGTCAGGTGTACGTCGGAAGGCGTACATCGATGCATAGCGCTCAAGTCCGCTTTCCCGCAATGCAGGATAAAGATAAAACAAACAAACAAACTTTTTTAGGTAGCTTGTTTGAGGCAAAACGGCCATACGGATATCACTTGCAATACAGCCTAAAAGAATTAGTAGTTTGTTAGGCTTGAAAATTGTTTTCAAACAGATAACTAGTTTGTTTTGGAGACCTGAAACAGCAAAAATGCATTTGACAAATAGTTAGTTTCATTCTATTTCAATATGACTACTGAAAAGTTGGCTTTATGGCGGCGAAAGCTTACTTTAAAATAACTTTATTGGTCACCAAACGTGACTATTTTTATTTACAGATATTCATTCTAACAAGTTTACAAAAAAATCGCTTGATCTTGACAAATAATTAACAAATAAACTTCCAGGCAAAGCAGCATATAGGCACCTATGTCCGTTTTGCCCATTGCTGAAGGCAAAACAGATATCCAGAATAAAAATTGTTTTTTTGTAAATAAACTAAAAAATAAAAACACATTAAGTTTCATACTCTGGGCAGTTGTTGTTAAGTGACATATTAATTCAAAAAACGCAATAGGTCCAGGATATCTGATTTGTTTGCTCAAATAGAGTAGCCTACTTTGAAGTTAGTAGCCTATGTCCGTTTTTCCCCGCCTTCCCCTTAGCTTATTGGTTTAACTCATCACACTAGATGTAGCCTATATTTCAACTTTTAGCTGGACATGATGTGAAACTATAAACTAATGACATGTAAAGTTGCCTTGACTAAATCTGTTGGAGCTTACTTTTCTTACAAGGCATGTTATCTAATTATTAAAAACCAGGAGCCTATAGGGGTAGGGCTATATTGTGGGTGTGACATTTGCCAAAAACAAGGGGTCAAAATTACTCCCTTTTTTTGAATAGGGCTAGGCCTACTTTAATATCAGTTCCAGTCACTCTTAGTCAGGTCTATGTAGTACTCCAATTAAACATATGTTCAACCACATGAACCATTCCTCGGCGATAGAGCTTGTCTGTCAGAACTGACTGCTGGGCACAGTGAAGTAAGCCTACAAATAAACTCACAATTAGTGAATAATTTGACCAATAAAATGAACGTTATTTCTATTCCTATTTTCTCTTTGCTTTGATTGAAGGTACTTGGCAAGGCCTTTCCTTGTACCAACATCTAAGTCATCAATAGAGCGACGTCTGTTTTTCAAAATTGATTTTCGGGGTGCCATTGGCGCTGCTTCCTGGGTATCTAAATTGCCGATTTTGTCTCTGAGCTCCTCCATTGTCTCCGAATAATCACCGCAAAGGTCGTCGTCACTGTTTCTAAAAGAAATTTTTTGGCTCCTGGATTTTTGATCAGGCGTGGTCAAAGGAGAGCTTTTGTATGGGATACGACGTCCTCCCGCAGACGAAATTCGTACTCCTGACTTTTTTGGCGAAGACGACCTTACTTGAGATTTGGAGTTATCGTTTCTATCTGTGTCACTTTTTTCAGGTTTTAAACCTTTCATTGCTCTTTGAAAAGTTGGCGAACCACACGGAATTCCTGTGTTTAAGAGCACGTGCTTCCGATGACTTCCTGGTGAGATGTTCTGTAAAGTTTAGAATCGTTAATGTGGTAATTTAAGAAATCTATTGCTTCATGAAACCATATAGGCTGAATAGTTTGCCTAGATAGTAGTCTGTAGGCTAATCATAGGCTAGTTTTGCTGAAGCCTACTGATACGCCTAAAATGCTATTCAAATATTGTCATATTTTGTATCAAAGTAAAATCAAAGAAGGTTCAACCAAAATTGCTTAATTTACTTTTGAAGTGGGCTGTCGTTCTTGTGCTTGTATTCCGTTTTTGCTCATCTTTTTTGTCCTATTTTCTTCAAGCTTCGTACTATGGGTGTGTTTTCGAAACTTTGCTGTCAATACTGAACTTGGGAGCGAACAAGTGAAACAGTTTTCGTAACTTGTCGAATGATCCCGTATTGAATCAAGTGAGTTTTTGTTGTATATGCTTGGCAACAAGGTGTTCTTTTCAAAACTTCCACCAGAGTCTACATTCGGTTCTGAAAAATGACAGTTACTGTTAATTGCCAACAACAAAAATGCTAAAATTAAGAGATAAAAAGGAATTAAATTCTTTACAAAGCTGGTTCAGTCACCATAAAATGTCAGCCTTTGAAACCGTAATGTTTATGTATACAGGTGTTCACACCACTGCTGCACTGCAGTAATTCTCTCTTATGAAAGCAGTCACATATTTTTTCTTCATTAGCCTATTTAGACTACATGTTCTAAAGTCTAACCTACTTTACGTGTCTCTTATCCATGAACTATAAGTTACGGTGCGGTATCAATAATGTTTTGTTGATAAACTTATTATTTGGTAAATCTTTATTGTTGTTTATTGCAAATGATAAACAGTTGCTTAAACATCGACCAGAACAAGACAATCGGATTTTGCTTTGTATTGAAAATAATAAATTTTGTAAAGTTTTTTTTAGACAACCTATAGGCCTTGAAGAGTTAAAAAAACCGTCAGGAGATCTTGATTGGTTCAGTTATGTAACAAGAAAGATAACAATGGCTAGACGTAGACGACAAGAAAACAGGAGTTAAGTATCAAACAAAAGTAATGGTAGCCTACTGGTAGCCCAAACATGGATGGGTTGTGTAACTTATTACTAGAAGTGGCATGGCAGAATACTAGCGGTGGGCCCTTGGCAGAAAGCGGTGTAAGTCAAGTCAAGTCAATTTATTTTGTTTTAACAGCGCCATATATTAACAAACAAGCAGAGTAAATATAATTGTCAAAACAATACATTGTAGGCTACAACTGTTGGTTAGATTATGGCGCAATCAGGATGACAGCGAAAGACCATAAGCATTCATCTAGTCAGCCACCACCCCATCACAGTAAATCTAACTACACATTCATACACACTAGTGTGCAGAGGCAGGCACACTACTTCAATGAATAAAAAGGGTTCGCCACTGAGATTGAGAAACAACTGCTGTTGGTTTGAATCTCCATTCTCAGACAGAGTAAAAAAGTGACCTTGTTCAAATCTGTGTGAAGCCATAAGATGGTAGCTGCTAAATGTTAGCTATAAGACTAAGGAAACCTAAACTTTATCGAAAAATTAAACTTACCTTTAGCTGTTGGGTGAAGGATTGTAATAAAGGTTGTTTGGCGATATCGCTGTTGACCTACCACCGCTGATCCTGGATGTTTTTTGGATGAGGAAAAGTTTGTTGGAGAGGACGGTTTGGAAAGAACTCTGCAATGTGAAGGAGTTTGAAGATATCGAAAAGATTCGTTTCTTGGTGGTGATGCTGATAAACTTCTTCTTCGGTGCTCTTTTCTGTTTTGAAAGTAATCTCTGATCTCTTGGTCACTGTACTTTGACAAGTGTTCTTCGGATGTAGAGGTGTTTAATCTAGAAAGTCTTTCTGTTGATCCACTCGGAGAAGTGTCTGTGGAACTGTTGGGAGGAGTTAAGTTTTTAAAATTTAAATTTGGCCTTTTTTGCAATAATTTATTTCTTTTAGGCTTGTTACTGATTTTATCGACACAACCTTCATATGGATTTCTGGCGTATCGAGAAAGTCTCAGCCCAACTTCAATGTCAACTTCACTTTGCTTTCTTCGTCTTGTTTTTCTGCTCTTTTCTAAATATGCAGGATTGCTGTAGTCATATAGTCGTTTTGATTTTTTTGAATTTGATGAACTTTGGGCTGGGCTGTTGATTTCGTCTTCAGAATGACGTCCTTGAGGAGAATAGTTGTGAGAATCCTGCACAACCAAACATAATCTTTATTTAACGTTTTTACCACATGTCTAGGCTATATACAATTATACATGTCTATATACATTCAGAATGTCAGCTTTTAGCGACATCTAGTGAGTCTGATATTAATTTAACTGCCAGCGGGAGCTATCAACCTTGGTTATTAGCCGTATGTCAGTGGTTCAAAGCCTTTACAGGCTAGGCTATGCAAAAAAGCCATGATTAAGATTTCAAAGAGGCTTTTCCAGTTTGACAATAAGGATTCTCTTTACCACTCAATTGTTTGTTCAGGGACATATATTCCTCAAACTTCTGTGCCATCCGCTCTAAAACTATTTTCACTGTAGGCAACGAACAGCATATAGGCTATGCTAAACAGATTTAAATTACATCATAATCTACTGCATTGCGCACTATTTACTTGATATCGACTACTAACCTTGCAACGCTATTTAGCTTACCTTAGATATTATTGGAGGAAAAGCATTTCGAGTAGGTTCTTGAGAGTGTAATTGTTCAAAATTTTTGACGTGGAAATTATTTTCTGCTGAAGTCTCAGACCTATCAATAAAAATAATATTAATGCATCACCGGCCATCTTTAGAGGATTATATTTAACTGAAAAGAATTTAAATTTAAAGTCCTTTCAATAAAAGAAGTGTGTCGCTATATTTAGTTGTCCTTCTTTGTCCAAAGAAAAGTGGTATATTCTTATCGTTAGTTTATTGGTTATATAGCCTATATTGCTTTAGTATTAGCCTACGTTCGCCTACCCATAAAGCCGTCTATAGCCCGACGTGTAATGCCTTAAGTCGACGTTTATTTTATCAGACAAAAAGTAAAAAATTAAACATAATATCAGCCTTCAACTTCTTTGCAATAACTAAAGAAACAAGTATTTTCTATTATTTTTGCATCACCATGTCAATCGTCATATAAATGTTAACTCACGGTCGATACACAAACGGAAAGGAATTGTGCTTGTCAACTTCAAATATGCTTCGGCAGTTATCTGTATTTTTCAAATTGTCATCAGCTTTATCATTATGTCGAAATTGGAAAGTATTTGCACTTGCAGCTTTCAATAAATCTTTATCGTCAACAACCACACGAACTAAAGTTACCGGTTGGTAAGCAGGGTTTTGCTGTAAAAAGAAAACTCTTTAATTTGTTTTTATAGCAGGTCAACCAATTATTTTAAAACCTTTCCAAAAAGAAAAGTTTAACAAATTGCAACATGGAGAAAAGCAAAAGGCGACACGCGCAACAAAAACAATGCCTGAGCTTATCGGACAATTGGCCAATTAAAACAATTTTCTTGCAAAAAACATTGAACCTGTTAGGTTAATACTGTAGTTCTAATGTTTCTCGGCAGCCGATTTGTAGCAAGAATTGACAGCGATAGACACCGTGTTTCGCCCATGAGGCTGGGCTCGTCAGTATCGCACCACTATGTGTTAAACTGTTTTATTTGCATCAACAGCGCACGGGTACAAATAATTGACACGGCGAGAGAGCACAAACAAACATAGCCAGGTCGAAGATGATGAACTGTTTTATTTCGATCAACGACGCACGAGTACAAAATAATTGACACGGCGAGAAGAACACAATAAACATAGCCAGGTCAGAGACTTTAAAGAACCGGCCTGCCACGCCCCGTGGAGGCGGGGAGCGGCGTGATTATGGGGTGGCGATGCACCCGGAAGGGAAGTCCACCAGCTTAGGTCGCGGGGGCCAGGCTGGGGAGTCTAGGTACCTGTGGAAGGAAAGTGTGGATCGAGGTGATGAACTGTTTTATTTCGATCAACGACGCACGAGTACAAAATAATTGACACGGCGAGAAGAACACAATAAACATAGCCAGGTCAGAGACTTTAAAGAACCGGCCTGCCACGCCCCGTGGAGGCGGGGAGCGGCGTGATTATGGGGTGGCGATGCACCCGGAAGGGAAGTCCACCAGCTTAGGTCGCGGGGGCCAGGCTGGGGAGTCTAGGTACCTGTGGAAGGAAAGTGTGGATCGAGAATTTTGTGCGACTCGTCCGCAAAAGTTAGAATGGCGGAACGGGCCAGGGAGACGGGCTTTGCTTTCTGCAAACGCAAAAAGGTCAGCTCACGACGGGCCGGGCGACAGAAGTTTTATAAAGCCAGGCAGCGCCCACGTCTCCATCACGTGACCGTAACACAGGTACGTTTAACTCCTATACCCGGTCTGCCCGTAGGCAGACCGGATAAACTTTGGGGTCTCCCACGAGGAAGAGATGCTTAGCTACAAGGACGATTTGAACACTCGTGGGAGACGAAAATTATATAAAATCTGGAGCAAAGGCTCAATTAATTGGTGTAAAAAAAAAAAGATGGTAAGTGGGAATATATTGTATGCTTTACCTACCGAAAAAGTGGTTACGTTGAACCAACGAGCACGGATGTGCACTGGCCAGACGTTGAGGCAGGTTCGCCCAGATGGGTCGGGGGGACTAGCGATCGAAGCGTAGATATGACTAGGCTACGTTACCAGGAAAAATATAGAATAGTGGGATGAAACTTTGGAGGTTGCATCGAGTTGATCAGGAAATCATGTTTATCGATGAGTTAAAAGCAACGCGAGGTTGATCCGAGCGGGAAAGAGCAGCGTATCGGGAGAAGGTAGTGTGTGATAGTCTAAAATATTGAAATATGAAAATACAGATCCAGTGTTGTTAATGATATTACGTCATTGATAGATGATATGAGTCCATTCACGATATGCAATATATACTTAATTCATATATTGCTATTTTATTTTATTGATGATGATTGTATTCTTCATTGAGCTGCAGCATGCTGATGAAACAACAATTGTTTACAGGTAAATTGATAATGAAACAATGGATTTAACATACTATGACGTCACACAATTACTGGCGGGTTTTGAGGTTTGCTGTCTTGCGCGCTCGGATGCTTACTGCAGAGCTTCTGTTGTTGGGGAATTGAGCTTCTGATCGCTGGAATCGTCTTTTCTATGACGTAGCCCCTCCACGAGTGAGCCCGGCGTTCCAAGCTTTCCAGACACGGAGGGAACCTTCGATTGAGAGGGAGGCCACTTTTCTAGCCACCTCTGCTACCCCACGAGCAGGAACACCCAAGGCCGCCAAAGCCCGAGAGCTCAACGGAGCATAGCTCCCGAGGGAGCCTACGACGAACGGAAGTGACAGGACGTCCCTGCAAGGGCGCTTCCTGTCTTCCAATATGTTTACACATAACTCGCCGTACTTGTCGTGTTTCCTGTCGGCGGCTTTTCGAAGGGAATCCGCGCCGTAATCGAACGGGCAAGTGACGTCACATACAACCGTGACACTGTCAGGGCGTTGCAGGACAATGTCAGGGCGCAGATCAGCACCGCCCGCTTCCACGTGTTGTGGAACCGTACTATCTATGGTAAGCAAGGGTTGCCATTCGGCAGGTACATGCTTCACGATCTCCCACAAAACTGAATTGTGTCGTTCCGTGACAACAGGCATCACGGTAGGGCAGTGGTTCAATATATGAGGGAGAGTCTCTTCCGCTTTCCCACACGCGCGACATATGGCAGGTTTATATGGGTGGCCATGGCTTGGTTTTGATTTCAAGGGAAGTAGGTTTAGGCGGGCTTTATAAGCAAATGCACGGTTCGCGTGATCCAGGAGCTCCGGTCGCCGAGTCCAAGAGTTCGAAAATCCGGACAGACAGTGGGCACTGACCGTCTTGCCTTGGTCAGGTTTGGATTCCCACTGTCTCCTCCACCACAAGTCATTGTGTTGGTGGAGGGTCGGAACCACTTTTTTTCTTAGGGGAGGGGTGATTTTGGAGCTCCCCGCGGTCAACTCGAGACCGCCATCCGGGCGTGCGGACCAACGTACATTTAGACGACGGGTAGCCGCCGGGACGCGGCCCCACAAGCTTTCGCCTGTTGGGCACGGTCGAGAACGGGCACCTTCAGGAGGGGGGTCCTTATTCAAGTAACTGGCTAGCTGGCACGGGGTAGGATCTGGAGTGCCGAACCTCAGACTGGCACAACGCCTAAGCTGCCCGAAAGCGATGGCAGAGACACGGTCGTCAGGAGACGTCAGCATCTTGAAGGCCTGGGCTATCGAAAGCGTGTCGCTTTCGCGACACAGATTCAACACACCAAAGCCCCCCAATGCAGGCTTACAGTAAAAGAAAGCGCTGCACGCCCACCTGGGAAGACGCCACGCCACCTTCAAACACTGCAATACCAGTCGATCGAGCTTCAGAAGCTCATACTGTCTGAAGCGCCGCACTCGCAGATGGTATGACGCGGACGGAAGAATGATAGAATTAAGTGCCAGAAGTTTCTGGCTTGGAGTAAGGAAAGATTTCATTAAAGAGGAAATGTGTTTCTCCAGGGTGGAGATGAAAGGTTGGGTAAGGGACGCATCCGAGGCGTAACCGGTTCGAGCGCCAAGATATTTGTACGTTTCGCCTTTGGGGATGACTCGGATTTCCTCCCCGGCTAGGGAGAAAGGTTCCGGGTCGACCCGCAGACGGGACGCCGACGCTTTCCTATAGGATAAGGTGCCACACTTGCGTGGGTTGAACCGTAGCCCGGACCAGGAAGAGAAGGGATCAGTAGTAGATAAGAGGGAGATCATCTGCTCGCGATCGGAAGAAACGAGACAGATGTCGTCCGCATATGCCATACAACGTACTTTGATGTCTTCTTTAGCAGGAAGGTTGTAGCCGCAATCTGTTTTGTCACGGACGCCCCTGAGGAGCACCTCGATGACCAAATTGAATAGCAGCCCAGACAACGGGCAGCCCTGACGGACTCCCCGCCCCACAGGGATACGGTCGGTTTCACCATTTCCACAGCGGACGGTGCAGGTGTTAGCGACGTATATGTCGGAGATGCACTCAATAAGGTCTGTGGGGGCGTCGAAATGACGCAGGACCTCGGCTATGCATTCGTGCCGGACACTGCCAAAGGCGTTTCGAATGTCCAGAAACGCAACCGACACAGGCCTTTTGCGTGACTGTGCATCCGAGAGGATGGTGTCGAGCATGAACACATGCTCGTAGACGCCCTCCGTGGGCATGAATCCCTTTTGCTCTCGGCTGATAACATTCCCCTCCACCGCCCATCGCTGCAGGCGTCGGGCCAATACGGCGGCGTAAATCTTATATATGTTTCGGCAGATGGAGATGGGCCGCCAGTTGCTGACGTCGTGCAGATCACCCTCAGGGTCTTTGCATATGAGTGTGATCCTGCTGGTTCTCCACTGGTCCGGTACACGACGGTTGATCCGGCAGGTCTCGAAAAGGCTGGCCAAGAGTCCCCCTCTTGGGTCCAGGGTCTTCCAGAAACCGTAGGACAATCCGTCAGAACCAGGGGCGGAACCGACATCAAGCGACTGGAGGACCGCCTCCACCTCCCGGGCCGTAATGGGACCTTCACCGTCATCGATGAGGGAGAGGTTTACATTGCCATACTCGTAACGGTGGGCGTTCATCCACTCAGGCATCCGCGAGCAACTCCCAGCTTTAGGAGCGGTCATGTCACGTCGAAATCTCTCCTCAATTTCTTGAGGGGGAATTTCGCAGTGAAGGTCGCAATTTTTTCCTTCAACAATCCGACGGACCGTTCCCTTCACGTCCCGCGAGAAAGCGGCTCGCAACTCCACTCCCCTACGATATCGGGCTCCGTTCCCGCGCGAACCCCCGCCGTCCGACCGAGGAGAACCCCCGTTCGAACGACGGCGAGCCGCGCGAGCCCGGGCGCCACGATTGAAGCGTGGTTTGCGAGGACGTGTCCTCTTGGGCGGCGAAGTGCCAGCGGTCCACTCTTCCAATTCAATGCAGAACTGGTCGAAATTTATGCCACCCGCTAAAGTAAGGTTCACTAAACTGCAAAGAGCCCGCCTGGAGCTCTTCGTCTTACTTTCCCTGACCGGTTCAACAGGGTCTTGGATGGATCGTTGAGTGTTGGGTGTGATGGACATCCCTGGGGTAGTCTGTGGGAGTCCGGGGTCATGCGTGGCTTGGTTGCATGCCATGGTGTCGCTTCGGGGTCGAGTCAAGGTTTGGGAAGAGATAGTTAAATGGAATTCATTGTGGGTGGTTTGGGTAGGTGGGGTAAAGGGTCGGGCTTCGGCAGACAGCGTCGAGGTACAAGATTGTATAGGACAGATGGAAACAGGATTAAAAGATAAGGAGGATTGAGATGGGTAGTGTTGGAGAGACTTGGAAGAAGAGGTCTGCATGGGCGGCTTGGAAGAGCTGATTGAGTCCCCAGCTTCAGCTCCGGTGGTAGCCGTCCGAGGCAGGGAAGATGGGCGCGAAGCCGGCTTGGATAAATCGAGCGAGTCCACTGCCACGGCTCCGGTGGAGGTCGGCTTGCGCAGAGGTGCATATAGAAAAGGATTCGCACTGACAGTAGGGCCGTAACCGTCCGTGGTTGGGCTATCAGGCGAGGAAGTGGAGGAAGAGGAAAGAGATTTGCTGTTCGACGAGTCGGACGAGTCGGAAGAGTCCCCACTTTTCGACCCAGGTCCGGCCGAAGACAGGCGAGGAAGAAACAGCACATCTAGATCAGGCAAGCTGTCAGCATCAGCTGGGCTGAGCGAAGTCTTGCCTGAATGGGATAGAACAGTACGGAAAAGTTCTGGTATAAAGTCAGGTGGGGGGGGGCAAAGTGGAAGTGCTATCCAGGCCTTGGCGCCAGAAGACTTGAGAGCGGATGACAGAGGAAGGAAGGGATGACCCCTCGACCGATGCGCCTGCAGTCGAGGGCCGGCGCCTTCCATGCCTAACAACAGAGACGTAGGAAGGCCCAGGCTTGGTCATCATAGGGGGCCTGGTTTGGCTCTCCGACGGCGTCGGGTCATTGCTCGGCCAGGGAAGGCAGGTTGGCAATTGAAGGCCCTTGGGGCAGGATCGCCAGTGCTCTAAGGCCCCATCCAGCTTGTAAGCTCGAGGGAGAACACGGCAGCACCTGCTACAGGTGATCAGGAACTCGGCGCGCGAACCATGGAATGCTCGCATATGGTCCTGATACGCCTGCACATCTCGGTAAGGTCGAGATGCCCTCCTGCAAGTGGAGAAAGGACAGAGAAGGGGGAATAGATTGGGGAGGGTGAGGCGAATAGGGCAGACGGACTGCAGTCTATTCGACCTCAGATATAGTGGAGCTGACTCGTGGCATGCGACAGGTAAGCCACTGTGTGGTGTGGGATCACGGATCGGACACTCGTCGCCACGACGAAGCAACGAGTTCGTGAAAGCAATAGAGTCTACCGGTGAGGCTTCACCATCTGGGTTGAGTGGGACTGGGTGCCCACTCACAGGAACCTGCTTCCTCGTCGGCCAGCCTAAACTAGTGGACTCAGCAGACGGGGAGGTAAAATCAACACCGGCCAGGTTATCTTGAAAAGTCTTTGAACCTGTGCGACTTAAAGGGCGTGACATAATCAGTAGAAAATGTATAAATATAATATATAAAAAGTTGGTTAAGTTTAAGATGTTTCGGAGTTTACAGCGACAGCTCAAAGTTTAGAAATTAAAGGTAACGGATTACAAAAACAAAGAACTACTGACGGATTATAAGAGGGTTGAATCAGAGGTTACTACTTAAAATTTGATAATTATTTTTTTTACATAGACTCAACGTTACTAAATGCAATTAGGCTTTGAATATCAGTTAATTACGGTACTGCAAATAAGTTTGATGAGCTAGGAGGTTAAAAAAATGCTTTGAGAACAATTGACTAAAAAGTCAATTGTGACGTCACTACTGAAAACTTAAACCAAAAAATAGGGTGACCCTTTGATTTGAAGTACGATTAGTTAGGATCGATATAAACAATTGTTCAAAAGACTTTAAAGATAAAGAAAGGATTATTGTTCAAATTATACGGTATAGAATTTTAACAAGATAAGGTTATGATTCAAGTGAACACTTCAAGGAGAAAGGAAGTAATGGAAGATGCGTGTTTCAGATGCAAGAAAAGGAAGATTTGGCAGACAACTGGCAACACTAGATTACCAATGCAGGAGTTTGAATGCCGAGATTTCGAAAATTAATTGAACAAGGGTGTTTAATTTGGGTAAAAAAAGGATTTTCGGATGGATTTATTATTGCAATAGAGGCACAAGTCTACGAATTAATTAATTTAAGTAGCAAGATACTAACTGATTAGAATTAAGGTTAAAAAATGAAACAACAAAGTGAAATGGAAAAATAGGCTAGGAATTAATTTAAAACTCGATAAAGCTAAATTTAGGTTAAACAATGAACATATAGCAATTACTGTAGTACACAATTAACACGACATAGATAATTACAGTTTTATATGATTCCTTTCTTGTGAAATGTTTTTCCTTTTCTTCTTAAACCTTGTTCTTCGGGGGAAAAGATAGGGATACCAAGCCCGGGCTGGAATTGCAGATCCCAGGGTTTGATTGGGGTGGAAATAGTTAACTAGGATGGGGGTGGGGATAAAAAAAAAGGGGGGGGGTTTTCAGAACAACTCACTTTTTCTTTAAATTCTTTCTTTTCTTGACTGAGACTTGGAACTAAGCATCCAGTTATTCGCAGTCGCACGACAGAACGGTGATCTGAATCTAACTTTAAGCTTTCTTTGTAGCCTTTTCTTTATTTATTTCAGCACTTTCGCAATAACAACTAAATCATCTGGCTCACTTACTAATCTCTTTTCAACTTTTGATTTCTTTGCGTTGGCCTACTTGCTTTGCAGTCGCACGACAGCTCATCAGTATAGCACCGGCCTGCCACACCCCGCCTGCCACAATGATATTCGACCACCGCTTTACCAGTCAGTTTAACTCTTATCTTTGTGGAAACAAAGAAAGAGCCAACAAAACCAGCAGGCGCCAGGGCAGAGGACATGTGAAGAGAGGGGCGTTCTTCCCGGCTATCAGCACAAGGCTGAGCACTCGCTAGTACAGCGAGCAGCTGCGATTCGCTAACCATAACGGTGTAGCTTCCACGCAAGCCATTCAGACTTTCCAATCAACGATATGTTTCTCGGCAGCCGATTTGTAGCAAGAATTGACAGCGATAGACACCGTGTTTCGCCCATGAGGAAGCTACACCGTTATGGTTAGCGAATCGCAGCTGCTCGCTGTACTAGCGAGTGCTCAGCCTTGTGCTGATAGCCGGGAAGAACGCCCCTCTCTTCACATGTCCTCTGCCCTGGCGCCTGCTGGTTTTGTTGGCTCTTTCTTTGTTTCCACAAAGATAAGAGTTAAACTGACTGGTAAAGCGGTGGTCGAATATCATTGTGGCAGAATACCTGCGCCGAGGTCGCGTGAGGGAGACGTGGGCGCCGCCCGGCGGTCAATTACTGCCGGTTCCAGCGTCCACACGCGACGGGTCGCCCGGCCCGTCGCAGGCCATCTTCCTGGGCAATGCAGAAAGAGCCTGGCCCGCTCCGCCATTCTAAATTTGCGGACGGGTCATGTAACGTTTTCGATCCACACTCTCCCTCCACAGGTACCTTGACTCCCCAGCCTGGCCCCCGCGACCTAAGCTGGTGGACTTACCCCTCCGGGTGCATCGTCACCCCTAAATCACGCCGCTCCCCGCCGCCGCGGGGTGTGGCAGGCCGGTTTTCTAAAGTCTTCGACCTGGCTATGTTTGTTTGTGCTCTCTCGCCGTGTCAATTATTTGTACCCGTGCGCTGTTGATGCAAATAAAACAGTTTAACACTAGTGGTGCGATACTGACGAGCCCAGCCTCATGGGCGAAACACGGTGTCTATCGCTGTCAATTCTTGCTACAAATCGGCTGCCGAGAAACATATCGTTGATTGGAAAGTCTGAATGGCTTGCGTGGAAGCTACACGGTTATGGTTAGCGAATCGCAGCTGCTCGCTGTACTAGCGAGTGCTCAGCCTTGTGCTGATAGCCGGGAAGAACGCCCCTCTCTTCACACTGTAGTTCTAACTTCACAAAAACAAATGCACATAAGGGTCTTATGCTGGAATATACCCAATAAATAAAATGTAAAACAGGCCATCCAGCTTTGCTTCATTGCCTACTTCTGTATTTCAAGATATAAAAAGTCTTGCCTTTGTACCACGTTTTACACTCCAGTCCTTACCATGAGTACCCTACTCTGGCCTAAAGTTGCAGTTTCGCTGCTTGGATAACAATTGGCTAAGAACTATAGATCTAGCAAAACTAATCTGAGATGTGTTTCTTTAGGGCTGTAAGTTTGTGGTAACTTTTTGCTTTTTCTCGTATAGAGTTAAACCATACCAAGCAATATCGTAGCCTGCCTAACTATAGCCTATATTGAACACTAGACTTTTCTTTACCGGTTTGCTTAAAATAACATCAAGAAATAAAAATATTGATAACTGAGGCCTGTAATTTGTTTTGAGAATTACTGTGCTGTATTGACGAAGTTGTAAAGCATTTATGTTAAATTTAACGTCGTTGAATGATAGAACACTGAAATAGTCAAGGTATCATTTCCTTAGCTTTGCGGTCACTTATGCCTAGAGCCGTTAGACATTTGAAATAAAAGATCCTTTGTGTTGATTATGATGCGATGACGGATTCTGTTATTGTAGTCTTTACTCTTAACCCGACTGAGCCTATCAAGTGAGACATATTGCTACAAACTCAAAGGATAGCCTATCTTATCACGCATCACTCCAATATGAAAATAATGTTTTTTTGGCGAGTAGCCAAGTTGAGAGTAACAGATAACGTAGTTCAGTAGAGAATGCAAATGAAAGGCTATAGAAAATAGCGCAACAAGACTACATACACTATGGTTATAGTGTGCAGTGTGCACTCCTACAAATGTAAGAAACAAGTTTTCTTGAAGTACCTGCTTTTGAGAGATAGCCCATTCCACATTGGTTTGTTTGCTATACCGTTGCTGGATTTACTGTCTAAATAAGTGATAGGCTACTTTTGTTTTGGCACGGATCTTTTCTTAAATCATACAAAAGTTAGTTAGGCCTACTGCGTCATAGGAAAAAATGCAAGTTTTATGTATTTGATATATCATTTTTCTTAAAACAGCAGGATGCTTCTTACAGTGATTGAGTGCATGCGCCGCATATCACGACAATCTCTACTTTAACTGATATCTAGCCAAATCCTTGATTCACCTAGTCTAGTCTATGGGTACATGCTCCTTCATTAGAAATTTCTTCATCGGCTGTAGTCAAGGGAGCCATTTGTTCTTATACCCTGATAGCAAATAAGACTTTTTGCAATTTTACCCATTCTGCTAACACTGAATCAATGCAAAAAAGAATCGATTTGCTGGCTTGAAGCTGCTACACTTCTACTTGATGAAGCTACCAAACAAGGCATTTGTGCTGTTAATTGGAAAGCCTAAAATTTAGAAGTGAAATGAAAATTATTCGCAAATAGGCTAAATCCTAAACCGTTGTCACAAAAACGACGATTGAAATGTGTTTGGAACTTCTTGCCGATCCAATTTGTTCTCAATCTAAAAATTGACAAATCCAAATATTGGAAAAAGTATTTGCAACTGCGTTTTCGACCAAACAAGATTTTGTGTAGGCTAGGTAGGCAAATTGTGATGTGTCACGCTTCAATTTATTCAGTTGTCTTCAGCGTCATTTACATCGACAACATGTTGATCAGAATCTAACAATCAAAAAGCTTGTTCAAAACCACTTTGAGAAACTTGAGTAGCCTGCTGTAGTGACAGCCATGAGTGGGTTTGACTGATTAATAGAAAATAGCAATGATAGAGTAATCTGAAATAACCGACTTCTGCTTAATCTATATCCAAATATGGAAATTTAATGCTCGCAACTCGCAAGGATCTGCTTGGTTTGACATTTTCTTCGGGTTAATCTGAATTTATTTTGTGGCGCTACTGCATTGTGAAAAACTACAACCCAACTCAGTTTCAGCTAAAATTTTATCGTATTCTATGTTATTGCTGTATATACAGTATCTATATGTGGGTGAAAATATCCAAATGTGGTTCCTTGCGTAGGCCTACCACAAATAGAAAAATCACCACGCTGAATTACTTAAGTATTAACAAGGCTTTCAAGTCTTACTGTACCTTTACTGCACTAATGAGACCTTTAAGGTAGAAACAGTGACGTCCTGTCTGCAGTTATATTCTATGTATATATGTCATATTCTAAATCAAATATAGTTATTACTATCTAAACCCAAGACAGCCTGTTTCACCTAAATGGATCATCAGAAGGTCCTTATTCAAATAGAATCACAGTTTTCATTGTTTTATGTTATATTCTATTGTTGTTTTCTATATTAAAAAAAGCACTATGGGTATTATTTCTACAATCAATGGCTCAACCCGACCTGGAATCGAAAAAAGCCTCCCAAAATATTGACAGGGTATACTAAACAGCTGACTCTGAGTTATTTGTTAACTCATGAAAGCCACTCAGCCATCTCAATAAAAATCATAGCGTTTTGGTTAACTGCCTAGCTTCGGTGAACTTTTTCCTAAGAATTTTTTTAATATTTCAGTTGTTCACTTTTCTTTTTTATTTATTATGAAGCTTGAAAGTTTATAAAATATATCAGATATACGCTGAAAATGTTTAACTTGCTAAACACGATTGATAGTGATTTGATTAGATTGTCGTCATACTTAGTTTGCAAATATGATACATTTAACTAATATCTAGTTAGTAATCTACAGAACTACAAACAATAAATTTGAGATCAATCAAAATAAATTGGTTTCGAAGAAATGTAATATTGTGATAAAATAGTTATAAAACGTCTAGGCTACTATAAATGCTAAAACAAACCTCATCGTCGAGTGCAGTAGAAAGATTCTCCTCTTGATCTGACGTGGTTGTCTGTTCTGTTGAACTATTCTTGGTATTGGCGTCAAGGTGTAAGCTTTTGAATTGTTCGCTAGGCTCGGATTTCAAAGTGTTTGTATTTTCCATTGACTTATATTTCAGATCTCATCAAAAGCTATCTTGTCTTGTCGTAAAAGCGGCTGTTAGAAATTGAAAGCAACTCAGTTCGCTTGTAAACATAAATTTCCACATGTTTCTAATCTTATGATAATGAATGAGTTCATTGAAGCCAACATGAAACATGAGTATGGACGTAGTTGCTTTTAACACAAGTCAGAGGTTACTTTACTGTCGAAAATGTAACGACAAGTGATGTTTATACTACTGTATGTTTCCATGAATCCGTTTTCAACTGAAAAGGATAACAACCTTTGGAAACCTTTTGAAAATGGTTTAAATGTCTGATAGTGTATCAATGTAACGAAAGTGTTTTTTGCTGTTTGCTGCAAAACAAAACATATGTTGGTTGCTGCATTGAGCAAGGTTTCATTTAGTTGTGCAAGTTCAAGACAACTTAACTTGAAAAAAAAAAAAACGAGTTTGCTCATGCCAATGTTCTGAAACAACTTTTGTAAAAAGGCTTATAGGAGAATGGACACTCTGTAATTCCATCACAACTATGACTTTGACCTGACTGTTAAATGCAAGCCTGGGTGATCGATCATTCACTCCGGCAGGTGGGTTTCAACACCAAAGTAAAATTTGCTAGAGATTTTAATCAACTCTGCGACTTTCTTTGACATGCTTGTAATCATCTACAGAAAATTTAACTACACTTAGCCAGTCAAATAATGTTTTTATAAACCTATTTCAGGTCAGGATCAAACGTATAAGTAGCCTACTTATGTTTTAGAAGGCCAACAGCAAACTTCTCTCTCGTTTCAAAGAGAACACTACACCCCATGACTGCGCCAAGTCGATGTTAATAGTTTGAATGCCTAATATAATAGGTTCATTTTTAAACACCGGTAACGCTGTGGATAAAAAATAGTCTTCACTAAATCAGCGTTTAGTAATTGTGTTAGCGGCCTCGTCCTCACCACAGCGTTATGCTTTGTAAAGTTTTGATTACTTGTAGCAACTGAACGATCAGGACTCGTCACATTCTTTATATTCGCTATTAACGATTGGCGAATAAAGGAAAAGTGAAGAGTCACTTTCCATCCTGCACTTCTTGAACAAGTGTTTTCGAAAGGCACTCAAAAGTGAAGAAACCCAGTTTAATGCTGAAAACACTTTTATGTAGGCCATGGGTACTTTGGGGAGGGTATTATTCGATGTTTCTTGTGTGTTCACTAACTCACTTATATCACATAAATAACACATTTAAAATTATTTTTACTGCTATAGGCGACTGCTGAGACTAAGTCAGTGTCATATTTTTAAGTGCGCAGTCAGTTTACACGCAATAGGTGGGTCAAGGAGATGTTTAAGTTTTTCTTTGTGTTTAAATCGAAAATAAGCAACAATTCTTCAAGAATATATTTGAAAAGAAAGTTTATGATTCAATGCAATTAAATCAGACAATTTCCATCTTTTTCTAGTGGTCCGTTTTCTGTGCTTACTTCGTCCACTATCTCATTTTTACAAAAATAAGACACACACACAGTCCAAGCCGTAATATAATATACAAAATGCACTTCAAAAGAGAAACTTGCTGCTCTGCACAGTCTTCCATGTTTGTACTTAGTAGCCTAATTCTTATAGACATTGAGGAACAAACTTTGTCTGCCCCGTTAACTCAGTGGTTACGCGCCTGGCTCAAGATTACGCGGCGCAAGTTCGACTCTCGGGTTGTGCGCTTGAGCAACGCATTTCAGGACTGCTCTCCATTCAACGGCACCTAGTGAATGGAATAATTTTCCGGCAATAACAATTCAACAATCGGAAAACTTCACTCTGCCAATCTCGGTAACCGGCCCTGCGTCAAAAGCCTCTACAAGTATACGAAACTACCAGGAATAACGAATCAAGGCTTTGTCTGCAACCAATCAACGAACGTAAATCAAACAGACCTTCCAGGTTTTAGTGGTCAATTTAAAATGCTGTCAACATGACATACCAGAAGTAACGAGATATAATAAAAAGTTATTGTATCGAATTTGCTATATAGATAGATATAAATGAGCAGCTTTAGCAATTAGCCATATTTTTCTTGCTGAAGTTGGTAAGCTTACGAGATCGACAGTTTAAGGCCTATTCTAGCCTATCAATAATCATAGTTCGAGAAAGTATTGTCTTTTCTTCTTAGGCCTATAAACAGCGTCTCTGATTGTGCGTGTTGTCTATGGCGATTGATTGAATCTTTATCTTCGGACTGGGAAAGCTTCTTTGACAACTTAATAACGGCAGGTTTGCATAACTTACTTGTAGAGACTTTGAATAGGGGGGTTGACTTTAATGTTAACTTTAGCCCTGATTTTAGGATACAGCAGGATATTTTAAGACCTCTGAATTTTTTTTTTTAATTTCTGTCCAAACCCTCCCTCTACCCTGAAAATTACTTTTTACGTCAAATTGCCTTGTATTGCATTGGGGTCGATTTTTGTTTATGGCATTTAAAGTTCAAATATTATTTGCTACTATACTAAAACACGTTAATAATGTTGCAAGACAGCCACAAACACTTTTTTGGTTTTGGTTTCATCGTAGTTATTTCGATTTTTAAAGTAGTTATTTCGATTTTTGCCCATTATTACGCACACGCGCAAAAGCGTATGAAACATACAGATATTTTATGTTGAAGAAATAGAGAATAGGCTACCACATTAAATTGATGCAAGGGGATTGTATAGCTTTGTCACACGAGTATGTCTTCTTAAGTACATCTTAGTCGTAACCAAAGGCAAGTCAATCTACATGATTAAACTGAAACCAGCAGATAAAATGAACAGGTAGATTTAAGGGATTGAGCGGAGAATCTCAGAATGAGGACTTGAATCAAAAATGTAGAGTAAATTTTTGCAGACAAAAGCCAAGGCGTAGGCCTACGTTATATTGGTTAAATCAGTTATCATAAAAAAACAAGCTTATTAATAGCAATTTTGTTGTTTGAAAAGTAGTTTTTGGAAATAAGATTTGATCAAATTACGGCCGCTCAAATACAACCAGCTTCATATAAACTGTTTGCATTAATGTCACGCTTTTGCGCATGCGCGTATAGTCATGCCCACACAGCAAAATGACCACTTTCCGTGTTTTACGATGAAACCAAAACCAGAAAAATGTTTGTGGCAGTCTTGCAACATATTCAATGTGTTTTATTACAGTAGCAAATAATATTTGAACTTTAAATTGCCATAAACAAAAATTAACGTTCATACAATATAGGAAAACCAAACGCAAAAAGTAATTTTCAGGCAGGGGGGGGGGGGGGGAGATTTGGACGGAAACTTAAAAAAAACAATTTCGGAGGTCTTAGAATGTCCTGTTGTATTCTAAAGCCAGAGCTAAAGTTAAATTTGAAGAAAAAGCCTATTAACCTCTCCCTACTTTGCAACGCTGCAGCAGGTCCGGTCATCGAGATTGACAGAGTGAAGTTTTCTATTGCTTATGTTTTGTTGTTTGTGAGCTATTTCATGCCCTAGTTTCCGCTGAATGGATAGCAGTCCTTAGAATGCATTGCTCAAGCGCACACTCCAAGAGTCAAATCAGCGCCGCTTCATCTTGAAGCTTTTTTATTTAGGGAACGTTCAAATATTACGTAACGCCTTCGAGGGGGAGGAGGTTCAAGCAAAACGTTACGTAACGCTTTCGAGTACGAAATGGTAGTTTTTTGTGCTGAATTCGTAGTGAAAAAGCGTTACATGGGGGAGGGGGGGATTGAAAAAAGCGTTACGTTGGCGTTACATGGGGGAGGGGGGGGTCAAAAATTCGGAAAAAAAGCGTTACGTAATATTTGAACGTTCCCTTATACGAAATCATACGCTAACCAACTGAGATATGGAGACTGAAAAGTTGTCGACAGGTGGTCACAGCGGTAAACCATAATCTCTTCGTGGGAAAATTGTAACATAAGATTCTCGGATCCGTTCGTCTGTATGTAATGACCGAAAAAGAAACACTCTTCCGAAACGTCTTTTTAAGAATTGTATTTCTGTAAAAATAGCCTCAAAGCTTACGAAATTGGGACGCAACACGGTACGCCACTAAAAACTTGTCACTACGATACAAACTACTTAGATAAAAAACGGAAATTTTGTCCAGCTTATTCAAGCAATAAGCAAAACAGTTAAATATGCGACCAACTTTCAAGTAACAATTTTAAGAATGAGAGAATAAATTTCAATATCTCAAACTCACGTAAACAGTTACTGTGACGTAATAGTGAAACATTGTCAAGCAATTCAAACAGGTGTTCAAAGGTGATGATGCAATGTTTCATCAGGTCTTACGAACGATGGTGCAATATTGGCTCATTTTCTAGCAATTTCCATGACGTAAGATGCCAGCTAGGTTAAGTAGACCATAACGGTTTTTATATGACGTTTGATTTGGTGAAAATTGTCCGTAACAACAGGCAAAGAAGGTTACGTAAAATGCGGGTATTTTTATGTAACACCTCCTTTAAGGGCGCTTTGCCACCAGCGCACTGTGCGTTTGAACATGACCTTTTAGTTTGATGATGGTTTTCACGAGCGCGATTTTATAGATTGCAGACGTAAAAGCCTAATAGATTATTATTAATTCTGATGCAATACTGTCAAGCAAAAGCGCCACAAAATTTTGCTTTATCAAACCTTTAAAAACTAACATTAATTCGCTTCTGTTTCATTCATGTAGTCTAAGATCACTTTTTTCTGCTTATTTTTGTTATATTCTACGTATTCTTTTGTATGCAGTTGTATTTTACCTGTAAGTTATTTAAAACAGTGCAATTGAGAAGTGGATGGATTGAATGGAAGCTTGTTTTAGATTTAGAAGAGCGTTCAGCATTTTATTGCCCCTTTTTTGTTATAATTATTATATGCTTTTACATGTTCAATACCCCGTTAGCTCAGTGGTTACGCGCCGGCTCAAGATCACGCAGTGCTGGTTCGACTCTCGGGGTGTGCGCTTGAGCAACGCACTTTCAGGACTGCTCTCCATTCAGCGGCACCTAGAGGAATAATTCCCCGGCAAAAACAATCAATTTCAGCAATCAAAAACTTCACTCTGCCAATCTCGGTAACCGGCCTTGCGTCAAGAGCCTCTAAAACTATGCGAAACTACCAGGGATAACCTATTAAGACTTTATTAGTCCGGGGATAAAGATTCAAAAACCACCACATGGCTATCGCATGCTAGCTCTATTTAACGGCACCTAACGGATAGAAAAATTCATAGAAAACAATAACAATCGAAACTTCAGCGTCACACTCGGTGACCAGGCCTGAATCAGTGGTTTAAAGCCTCACATAAGTATGTAAAACTGTCAAGATTAAGCTCTAAAAGAAGCATTAAGCTCTAAAAGAAGTCCGAGGATAAAGATTCTATCAATCAATTATAAATAGCCTATCAGGAAATTTGCAAGATTTTATAATGGAAAGGAAGTCAAGCGTTTTGCAATTAAGTTAGAGCAAAAACGACAAACCTACAACAGATTTTGTGGCTCTTTTGTCATTGTGGATGTCTGCATGTGATGTGACTATTCTATTGCATAGATAGGCTACTCATGTACGGTAGGCCTATAGGCTACCCCGTAATTTATGGCATTCCTTAGCAGGCAGTCCTGCCGTTTAAAACAGCAAACGGCAGTAGAATTAACTTAATCTCTCTTCCGTTTAACAACCAACGAATTAACAAAATAAATTAATTGTTGAAATAATTGTCACTAATCTGAAAAGCAGAAACAAGGTAGTCGCAAAATTGAACATGTAGTCTAGGCTACAGTGTGATCCACTTTAAGACTAGGCCTGGGTTTGGTTTTGAATCTTTATTCTCGGACTGACAAAGCCTTGATAGGCCATTCCTAATAGTTTCGCATACTTGCAAAGGCTTTTGACACATGGCTTGTTACCGAGATTGG
This sequence comes from Aplidium turbinatum, assembly GCF_918807975.1. Lineage (NCBI taxonomy): Eukaryota > Metazoa > Chordata > Ascidiacea > Aplousobranchia > Polyclinidae > Aplidium > Aplidium turbinatum. The sequence goes on along the minus strand of NC_137480.1, from coordinate 13,733,841 downwards.
CGGAGTGAAGTTTTCCGATTGTTGAAGTGTTGTTGCCGGGGAATTATTCCGTCCATTAGGTGCCGCTGAGTAGGCAACAGTCTTCGTTCATGAAGTCACGCCCTAATCAACTGAGTTACTTGTGCGAATTATTTGTGTTTATTGTGTTTTGTAGCCTATATTTTTATTTAGGCCAACAGAACAAAATAAACCGAACTAAACTTGACTAGCAGGCGCTGTATAGAATGAGCAACGGATACTCGCTCACAGTAGCGTTGATAGGGGCAGGGCCGTACCCAGACCGCAGAGCAAAGGGGGGGGGAAACTTTTGTTAGGGGGAACGAAAAAATTTAAATGATTTTGGAATTTTAACCTCTTAAATATCGGTACGGTATCCACAAAAATTGCAATATATCAGATTAGTGTTAAGACCAACACTGGTCTCTTGTTTTATCCGCTAGTTAAATCACGGCAATCATACGACAATGACCAACATAACACAGCAATTGTTGACTTGTTGTATAAATAGTGGTAGGGCAAAGTGGGGCGTGTTGTCATAATTTTTTACAAATCAGCATATATCTCGTTCTGTGCCAATGGTATCGAGATGCTATAGATAGTGCAATTGAAAGAGGTGTTACTCGACTTCTTTTAGCTACAGCTAAAGTTTTTCTAGATTATATCGTTTTCAGAGATGTACGTATGCGCCGCAAATTCTACGCGCATACATGCGGCGTAGACTTTTTGTTTGCGCTAACGCTTGCGGCCACATTTTTTTGGATAGTTTGCGCTTGAGGATGCGCCGTAAAGTTTTCGCGGTTTTTTAGCGCATAGCGTCAACGCATACTTTTTAATGTCTTAGTTGTTGTTTGCAATTTTTTTTTGTCAAACTGCGAAATGTTAACGTCTTGCAATTGCCCATTGTTCTAGTGTTGTGTCACAGTGTCATCTATTGTTCAGTCAGCTGGAGTTTGTTTGTATATCGCACTACTGCCTTTGACGCTAGAGTCCTACGTGGAGACTGAAGTCTTGCAGAAAAAATAAAAGAATTAGTTAAAACAACTTAGGCCTACTGAGAAATTACGGGTCAGAACAGAAATGTAATGTAAGCAAGCAAGTAGGTAGGTTGGTAATGCCGCTCCATGTAAAATGTAAACAATGACTTGGCTTCGTAGTGTGAAGTTTTTTTTAGTCAAGCAGTGTTGAAGGCGTTTGTAAGTAATTGTGAGCACTTTAATTTATATTAGTTAAGTCTTGCATTTTGGGGCAAATCAGAAACTTCTCAGGCAATGAGCAGTGCAGCCTATGTATCTAAACAAACTCAAATATTTGGTCTCCGATCGTGATTGCTTGCATGATGTTGTACTCTGTATGTTATATGTAGTACATTACTTAGCCGGTTATTCTTGTTGTAGGCTATGTAGCGTAGACTGCGTAGTAATGTGTAGGCCTACATACAGTAGGCTATCAAGCTAAGGTAATTTTTACTTGACAATTTATACATTCTGTGGCGTAAGTATGTAATTATATATGTTTTGTAACTTGATGAGCAGATGAGCAGTTTAGCAAAACATGCATCCAGGGGCCAATTGTGAGAGGCTTTTGAGTAGCCTACTGCTAATAACACTAGTAATGCTAACTATCCCTGAATGCTAATAACAAAGAGTTGTGCAGTTCAGAATCTAAACTTGCTTGTGTCTGGCAGTTTTGTCTTCCATTAACCCACTTTTTAAAAATCTTATCAGAAAAAAGCATAGAGCTTACTGAGAGAATTATGGCATTAAAAGCAACATTAGTCTTATTCAAACGGAATTATTTTAAAAAGAGTGTTTTTTATAATGGATTTTTAAGGAGCGGCAGTTAGTAGCCTATAATAGGCTACTAGAATTTTCTTGATAGGCATATGCTACAGTTTCTTACACTACACTATTGTATTCAGGGAATAACTTACGGTAATACTAATCTCCAAGTGAAATGGAGCATGATAATACAAATCCATGGTCTTACATGGAAAAGTATTTTAAGCTCTTCTTCGAAAGGCAAAAACTTATATTTTCAATGCCAGATGTGCCTTCCGGCCAAAAAGATAATTTCTTGTAACGAGAAATCGCGAAGTGGCTTGAAAAGTGTGTTGGTTCGAGTGGTTTATACCGTGTGAATGTTTGGCACCTAGCAAACAAAATGAGTTTGCGCTAGAGTATGCGCTAACGCTGACGCCGCCAACTTTTTTTACAAGTTGCGTTGACGCATGCGGCGTATAGTTTTTCGAACGTTTGCGCTGACGGCGTCAATATTTTTTGTATGCGCGTACATCACTGTCGTTTTTACATAAATGCATGTTTAATGCAAGTAAATGGGCTGTGACAACAGTGTTGCTGTGTTGTCACAAAGCACGGGGCGTGTTGTCACAAAAATTTCTGCACATGTTTTATGATTAAAATATGACAGAAAGCAATAAAAAATGGTTTTAATACAGGCTGAACGAATAAAAAAATATACGAAATGCAAAGAAATTAATTTACAACATATTGGTAAAAAGTTTATGCCCATTGTCAAAAGCAATAAAAATGTCATCTTGAGAATTATGTGTCACTATCGAATATATGTGTGTAAGTTATCATTTATCTAATATTAATTTTTTTTTCTAAAAAAGCGTTGCATTTTAACAAATACGCATATTCCCTCGTTGTAAAAGCAAAAATATTTTTTTTATGTTTTTTAACATCAAAAATGCACACCATGGGGCGTGTAGTCACAGCTGTGACAACACGCCCCGTGGTATGAAATCACGTAGTTTCAACAACCATGTGACGTGTAGGCTACTTACATCTCTACTTGCATGTCTTATCTGTTTAGTATGATGAAAAGAGCAGGCTTAAAGCAAACGAATGGTATCTTTCCTGATCAGTTATGATCATACCTTAGTTTGCCAGACCATTTTTTAGTTTAGTTATAAAACCTGATTTTGCCCAAAATTCAATGGCACTCCTCATAATTTCTGATGTGGTGACAAATTCATTAACCTTCACTGCTTGTACGAAAGAGAATTGAAAACTATGCCTTCCATTGAAAACTCGTAGTTATGCGCTTGGGTTATCACATGGAAATCGTGCTGTGACAACACGCCCCTGTGACAACACGCCCCACTTTGCCCTACTTATTATGAGCAAAAACTTTAACTGGCTCGAAGAAGCTAGTGCTGAGGATTTTGATATATAGGCTATGATTTCATTCCGCCAATACACCCGTGAGCTAGTCTATTGCAATTGCAGTCGCGGATGTTTGGATGCAAACCGTCTCACAAACAAGTCTAAATCGATAGATTTCGATACAGAATGTTCAAAGGCCAAAAGCACCAAGTTTGCCTGCCTTGGTTGTAACGGCATCCAGGCCGGATAGCGACTGTCAAAACAGCGACTGTCATAATGGCGACTTCATAATAGCGACGTAATGAAGTGAGCGACATTCCAAACAGCGATTGTATAAATGCCGACTGCATTAAAACAGCGACTGTTATGATAGCGACTTAACACTTTAAGTGCCATAAAAATGCCCCATCTGGCACCAACGTTTCAGGGATCAACGGAAACTCATCATCCATCCATCTTTCGATTCATCGAAGCTTTAAGACGGGAGGAATTAAGCCCTTCAACGGGCAAACCGAACCCAGCTACTACAAGGCAGAGACCTGAGTCAGCGAATGAAAAGATACGTGACAATGAACACACGAATTACTGTTGTACAGCAAAATCGAGGCCAGTATGATCTGCGGCAGTTCCTTCGAGCCCTTGCTCACAATTTAGAAATAAACGTGGCTTGATTTTTATTGCAAGACTTTTGGTTGTTTTAAAGTCCCTTTTGGTTTCAATCTTTCACTACGCAGTGTTTGCCTATTTGTGCGTGCATACGTGTGTAGAGAGGTGTGGGGGATGGAAGGTATGTGTGGAGGGGGTGAAAGAGTGCGTGTGCGCGTAAGCCTTGGATTTAATAAAAGAAGTGAGGTCGCTGTTGTGGCAGTCGCTGTTTTTGATGAATCGCTGTCGTGTAGTCGCTCTATTGACAGTCGCTGTTTTAAATGAATCGCTGTCGTGTGGTCGCTCTATTGACAGTCGCTGTTCTGACAGTCGCTATTTGGAACCCGAGCCGGTTGTAACATGCTCTGTCTAGTGGGAGCGTCAACCCTTGTTAACACTGAGAATCCACACTCACAAACGCCAGTGCTGGATCCAAATGTAGCAATATCTGCTGCAAGGTTGAACACTTCACAGATCAGAAAACTAGAAACAAAATTTATTTACACTGATTGGATTGAAGAGAAAAAATAAACACTGCTGAAGATTACGGGTTTATATTTTGTATGAGTTGTTTTCAAAAACTAGGCTACTTGCTTTACCACTGCACTCTTTGCGATTTATCACTGCACAAATTTGGTTTATCACTGCACAAATTGGCAGAGATGTAGCCTACCTATAGGCTACGCCGAAAATTCTACGGCGAAGACTTGCGGCGTAGACTTTTTGTTTACGCTAGCGCTTGCGGCCACGTTTTTTTGGATAGTTGTCCCTTGAGGCTACGCCGTAAAGTATTCGCGTTTTTTTAGCGCATAGCGTCAACGCATACTTTTTAATGTCTTAGCTCTTGTTTGCATTATTTTTTTATCAAACTTTCCAAATTTTGAATAAGTTGAAAGAATGTTTACAATTGGCAAAGACATATTGAAACCAAAACGCAGCAAAATGTCAGATGAACACTTTAAGATGCTTGTGTTTCTTCGTGGAAATTTAAAATAAAACTTGTTTGTTTCGAGTGGTTTATACCGTGTGAATGCTTAGTAGGCTACCTGGTAAACAAAATGAGTTTACGCTAGTGTATGCGCTGACGCTGCCAACTTTTTTTTGCAAGTTGCGTTGACGCATAGGCCTACGGCGTATGGTTTTTCGAACGTTTGCGTTTACGCTGACGGCGTCAATATAATTTTGTATTGCGTATAGCTTTGTATGCGCGTACATCACTGCAAATTGGTTACCGAGAATAGCGACAGCTGATATCAAATAGGCCTAGCTTAATTTGTAGCCTACCGGTTTGTAGGCTTGCTGGAAAACCATTCCCTCTTTGTTAGGTTAAGTTATCATTCTTTCCCAAAACCGGGGACATAGTAAGCTCACTATATCCCCGCCCAAAACATTTTCATTTTGCACAGTTTCCGACAATTTTTCTACCAACCTAACACGTGTTGGCCTTGGTTGAATTGAACATGTTGAGGTTGCCAAAGGAGGGGGCCGGGGGGGCGAAATTGTTCAATCATCTTAGCTGTTAACTAAACAAAACAATTGTAGTTAATTGGGCCTATAGGTTGGAGCTTTGCAACGAGAAAGATGGGCAAAATCATTATATTTGTAGCTGTTGCTCGAGAATGTTGGGATTTTGCCAGGGGGGGCGATATATTTTTCATGGGGGCGAGGCCCCCCTGGCCCTCGGTTGACTACGGGCCTGGATAGGGGAGTTCAGGGAGCACTTTTGGATCTGGTTTTGGTTAATTTTAGAGACCGCAACCTTTCCAAGAAGCCCAGGAACTTAAAGAAACCTTTGTTCTTTGGATAACGTGCGCTTTTCCTAGAAGTAGGCTATCTTCATTTGGAGCAGGGGTGTGCAACCTTTATTACAGGAGGGCCACATATAAATATCTGGGTGAAACCGCGGGCCACACGTTTATTTAACATATGTTTTCTAGTAGTTTGCAGGCACAAAAAAATAGTTTTTTTGTTATTCATGTTAATCTTATGGCATTATTAGAGGTTATCTCCTTGCAGAAATAATAAGTTAAGACACATAAATTTCTAAAGAAAACTGCTATTCAAATTTATTGTCACACCGACTACAAGTTCAGTGAGAAATTTGCAGCTGGTTTCTTTTCCGGACGACTTTTTCCAAATTTACTTTAATGGAAGTGCTCGCAATTCGAAGTCCATTTTCCAGGTGTTCGCCTGTCAGAACGGATCGATGGGGATACTTTATGACGCCCATTTTAGAAAAAATCTGTTCGCACAAATACGTTTAGCCAAGAAGAGCCATTTTTGAAGTCATGTTTTTTTTCAAATGTGGAAAGTCATCTTGGTTGAGATGTTTTCGGTAAAATCAAAAAATTTACGACTTCTTTCCGCAGTTCGTAAAATCGTTGCAACATGCAGCCCTTGCTTAACCAACGCACCTCGGAAAAGTAAAGTAGATCTTTATGTGTCGTGTTGAGATTATCCAGAAACTTTTGAAACTGACGATGGTTGAGCCCTCGTGCTCGAATGAAATTACTGCCTTAACAACCGGACTTCAGACGTGTTTGAATTTCAAGGATTTTGCGCACAGGTTTTGCTGGTGAATGATACAATGAAAAATTGCTATGTCATCATCGATTTTTCTCTTCCACGCGGTAGACTTCAAGAGACCTATGAATCCAATGCCAGTTCCGGACATGGATCGAGCACCATCAGTTGCGATTCCGCATAAGCTGGACAAGTCCAGTTCGAAGTTGTCAAAAGCATCAATTCAGTAAAAATGTCAGCACCAGTAAGTTGTCGTACCCTTCATTGACTGTAATGACAGAAGCTCTTCCGTTTCGTTCAAGTCTTTGTCCACTCCTTTTCAAATATGGCCAACTGTGCTGTGTCCTTCTGGTCCGTAGCCTACTTTCATCGATCGCAAAGCTCCATGAAACAAAGTTCTTCACCTTATCCTTATTGGAAGTGAGAGTGTCACTAATATCACAAGCAAGATCATCGATAGCCTACGCCTCGCTATCGTCCACCATTTTCTCGAACGCACTCTTCATTTTAGAGCACATTTCTTCTGCGACATCGATAAGACACTGCTTCAAAAAATTACTGTCAGAATACGGTTTCATAATTGAGCTATTCTCTGTGCAATTCCGTGTCTCTGATCTACTGACGTTCCAAATAATTAAATACAATCGGATGAGCGGTGGCCAGTGGGAGATTTCTAAAATAGTTAACAGAAGGTGCGAAATGTACAATAATCCATTCTATAATGAATTGTTCGCACGTACCAGACTAAACTAAATTATAAACACGTTTCGCGGGCCGCACACAATTCAAAATTGCCACATCTTCGCGGGCCACACAATTTTTCTTCGCGGGCCACATTTGGCCCGCGGGCCGTACGTTGCACACCCCTGATTTGGAGCATAGGAAGCTTTCATTGGTAGATTTAGGCTACTGGGCCTAAGTTATCTTTATCTTAATGGCCCTGTCCGTTCATAGCCTACTAGGCCCGCCGGTCGTCAAGACAACGATACTTCTGGGAACTTTGGTGGCAAGGGGTTATACGGGCACGTGACCAGCTTCGTTCGATCAACGATAGTGCAACTTTTATTCAGATCACGCGAGGATACAACCAAAATTGGTAATAAAGGAACTGCAAAAACGACCGGCAACTCAATCACAAGGAGAACGACACGGCTGTATTCAACTGAGTCAGAAATAAGAATGATGCGATTTCTTCAACTAACCAAAAATAAGAATGAAAGCTTACGACCATCTTCAACTGAATAAAAATAAAAATGAAAAGAATCGTGTAGAAGCACCCACTGAACTAAAAGGGCATGACATCGAAAGCTTCCAGCTTAGGCTATATTGGTTGAAATGTAACAAGCTCGAGTGTCGATAAAGGAATCCGAGTAAACACATGCGCACTGGCGCAGCACTGGAAAAACAACTGCGCTGAACAACGTAGGCTAGCCTACGGTAATTTAGATGTAAAGAATCCAACACTTGTTTTACTTTGGCGTTGTATGGTAGCCCACAGCCTTTGCAGCAACTCAGAAATGCGGACTCATCGATCGACTGTGATCACTCAGGTCGAGCATTCTAAGATGACGATATTGAATAGCCTATAGGCCCACTCAGACTTGTGCAGAAACTATCAAAACCTACTGTCGGGCGCTTAATTATAGCCTAACTTAGTCCACAACACACAAGCCCAGCAGATATTTGATTAATAATAAGCTAATCTCATGCGCAAAAGTTGGAATGTTTTTTTGCTGCATGTAGACTGCAAAGTTTTCAAAACTTACTCGACACAGTCATTACATCAGTACATCCATCAAAATGTTTATTGATTCATTTAGTGATACCCTACACAAGTTACAAAATTTTAAAGGACTTTGTGTGATAGCTGGTGACATTAATATAAATATTTTAAATTCTACAACAGAAAATATTTTATCCTACAAAAATCTTTTGCAAAGTTTTGATTTAAATAGCCTAATAGACATACCAACACGGATTACATCTCATTCCAGCTCGCTGCTTGACCATATCTATACAAAATCCACTCTCAATACAAAAATCTCAGGCCTTTGTTATTCAAAGCGATATCACTGACCACTTTCCTGTAGCTGCTAAATTTACTATAGACAACTATTCCAAGTCTGCTGAAGACACTCACATCCGGATACGTAGTATGAAGAATTTTAATGAAAACCAGTTTGTAAATGATGTTGCCAAATCTATTAATAACAGCATGACATTCAATATGACACCACAAGAGAAAGTAATAACCTTGGAACAGATTATTAATGATGAAACCAACAAGCATATGCCATATACTAAACTTAGCAAAAAAGAGAGTCGGTTATATCTGAGGCCATGGTTGTCAAGAGGTATTCTATCCTCCATCAAAACGAGGAATAAAATGTTCAAGCAACTATGTAAAACTAACTTTAAGAGTAATGATTTATACACCAAGTACAAAAAATATAGAAATCTGCTTACTCATGTGAAAGAGAAATCGAAGTCTAATTATTATAAAACCTCAATAAACAAAGAAAGAAACAACTCTAGCAACACATGGAAAATAATAAATGAAATTACTGGCCGTACAAACAAAAAACATAATATACAATACGCAACCAACTTTTCATTAAGTAATGGTCATGAAGTTACAACCGACCCGGTGCAAATAAGTAATACATTTAACACATATTTTACTCAAGTGGGACCTTCACTTGCAGCCAAAGTTCCAAAAACCACTTCTAATCCATTGTCCTTGATGAGAGGCAGACTTCTCAATTCCCTGCACCTAGCAAATACTGATGAAATGGAAATTTTAAGCATTGTCAACAGCTTAGATAACAAAAAAGCAACTGGTCCAGATGGCATCACTATTAAAACAATAAAAAGATTGAAGTATGTCATAAGCCCAATCTTAGCTTCTATAATAAATGAATCTATGACAATTGGTAAATTCCCTGATAGCTATAACATTGCAAGGGTGATACCCCATCATAAAGGGGGAGTAAAAAACAAAGTTGATCAATTCAGGCCTATTTCCATCTTAACATGTTTCTCCAAAATCTTTGAAAAAATCATTCATAAAAGGTTAGTAAATTTTTTTGAAAAATTCAATGTTTTGTCCCAACAACAGTTTGGTTTCAGAGGTGGACATTCAACCACATTAGCTGCTACGGATATCTATGAACAATTACTACAAAATTGCGATGATGGTTTTACTACATGTAGTATCTTTATTGACCTTGCCAAAGCATTTGACACTGTTGACCATGAAATCCTTTTAAAGAAACTGGATTATTATGGCATCAGAGGAAATGCCTATAATTTATTAAAGTCTTACTTAAATCACCGTTACCAGTTTGTGCAGATTGGTACTACAAATTCTAAATATGAAGAAATCAAATGTGGTGTACCCCAAGGCTCAGTTCTTGGTCCACTGTTGTTCATTATCTACATTAATGACCTTAATCACGCTTCTGAATTTGAGACTCGTTTGTTTGCTGATGATACACTACTATGTATTAAGGATAAAAGCCCTACTAGATTGCAAGAAAAAGTGAATTCTAACCTCCTAATGATTCAAAACTGGATGCATACAAACAAGTTAACAATTAATGTAAGCAAAACCAAATACATGTTGTTTGGGTCAAAGTTTGTTCGAGAAAATTCAAATCTAGAAATAACTTTTCAAAATACCAGTTTGCAACGCACAAACACCTACAAATATTTAGGAATAACATTTGATGAGTCGTTATCATGGAAACAGCACATCAATATAATCTCAGCAAAACTTTCTCAAAGCTGTGGTGCTCTATATCGATTAAGAAAGTGCGTAAATTCCCAGATATTAAAAGCAGTTTACTATGCTCTAGTTCACTCCCACCTAATGTATGGTATCATCTGTTGGGGTCGTGCTTCTAAAACGGAACTGTATCCTTTAAATCTGGTACACAATCGCATAATTCGCTGTTTAAACTTCACCAAAATTAAGGACAGAATTCCCACCAAATCTCTGTTCAATAAAAGCAACTTGCTACAAGTCGAAGACATGTTTTTAATAGAAGTATGTAAGTTTGTTTATAAAAGCAATGAAGGACATCTACCAGCAATTTTTTCTGAGTACTTTCGTCCTTGTAATGAAACTCATAACTATAATACCAGAGGTGCTAAGAAAGATATACTTTTTAAACCAAGAATGCATACAAAGCTTGGTCAACGCTCAATTAAATTTCTTGGAACAAACACTTGGAACAAATTACCGGAACAGCTAAGAAAAATTCAAACAATTAGTATGTTTTCTAAAAAATTAAAACTGCACTTAATGTCTGGGTATAAATTAAGTAACTGATATAGTGCCATCAAACTGTTTTTACTTATTCTCACCGTATCTCGCTAATTACTGTATATTCGCTTTTTCCTTACCAGTAGCCTATGCTGTGTTGTATGTAGGTTATAGCCTATGCCATTTTGTATTTCTGCATCGCTTCTTGTATTCCTGTTTTATATTGTACTGTTAAATTTCGTGTGTGTATTGTTTTTTATTTTGTAATGTATACAATATATATTTGCGTTCAACTCCGACACCGTTCCATGTCAAATAAGCTATGACACCACACGGGTGTGGCAGACTTGATGACCAGTTCGGTCCTTCTGCCACTCCCATCATCGTCAGCAAACATTAAAACAACCTAGTTCACATTGTAATCTTGTATTGTTTTTTCCACATGTGCTGTTGATGCAAATAAAAGAACTTCTCTCATTAGGCCTAAGCAAAGTGAGAACCTTGGTCTTACTTTAAATGCAACAAAAACCTTAGGCTATCGGCATGACATAATCAAACTAAATAGTTTCAACTATTGTATCTGGGTTCTGTAGTTAGCCTACTTCGAATAGGCGATGCTGGAGCGATGTAAAATCAAGAATTGCACAATCCAAACAAGCTTTCATCAAAATGGCCAAAATAGCCTACTGAAATCTAACTTAAAGACTAGAATAAGAATTTATTTGTTGGCTACATTTGGTCAGTTCTGCTATATGGCTATGAATCCTGGACTATATGCCCGCAGACGAAATTGAAGATCAACAGTGCTGGTATTTGGTTCATACGGAGAATGATGGGAATTAACTGGATGGATAAAGATCACTAACGAAGAAGTGTGAAGACCCTCTGGGTAGGCTTTGGGCTATACACCTGAAGTCCTCATCACAACGATCATATAAAGGCAAATGACATTTATCGGGCGTGTCTAGCGCAAACACGAAATTAAACATTCGGCAATGATGGGGCGATTTCCTAGTCAGTGGCACCAGGGGCGTACACGTTTGAAAATCTTCAAAAATCTTTCAACAAGGGCAAACCAAGATTGTGTAAACTTAATAAGAACTATGGGCAAACGATCGTTGCGGAGACTCACGGTAACCGACGCCTTATTCAAGCATGGCCGATGATGATGAGAGTTGTTCAAACTAATTTTTAATGACTTAAAAACAAGTAAAACTACAGTACATTTTAGTGTAAGTTTAAGCTTATCTTCAAGCTTTCTCAGTCTTGAGAGATTACTAGCCTCCAATCAGGCTTTGTTTCATCACCAAGCAGCAAACTCAACTTAGATATTTTAAGTTGAATATTCTCACAAAATATTTTTAAAATGCATATGAAAGTTACAGAAAGTGTTTTCACTGAAATTGTGCAAAAAATCGTTGACGATTAGTGTTTATGTGCCAATTGAAGACGCAAATAGACAGTGGATGCCCCTGCGTTTTGGCATTGAGTACCACAATTATGTCACCTTGTTCCAGTCTTGTTCCTTTTTATTTTACTTGCTGAAAGAAACCAGCCTAGCCTTAGGCTATGCTCCATGGATGTTTAAAGGTAATCATGATTTCACACATTCGCTGCAGAGCAAGGTGATATGTTAGCGGACATTTGCCAACTGGACAACAAAAAGATGCAACTTCTGTCATAATGCGTCATTGCACGCACTAGTTCATTGCCAAACTAGGGGCTAGCTACGGTAGGCTACTTACCAAACAGTTTTATCTCATGCAGTCAGGTTCTGTAAACTGACAGAACTATGCCTATTAAGGTTCGGTTTTACACATTTAAGGATGTCATTTAGAGCAGGGCTTCCCAAATTCTAGATTGTGACTTTAAATGAATCACAAATCATAATTTTAGGGTCTACCGGTATAGCGAGTACCGTACCGTAATTTGCACTGTAAAATGCACACCAAAGGGGTGGCACAGAAAGTTATTCTCTGCAATAGGGTCGCACAATGAAAAAGTTTGGGAGCCCTGATTTACAGATTCAGTGGTCATGCAAACCTACTGTACGGTACGGTATTTAATGTGTGTTCTTGCAACTTGATTGCCCTCCCTTGGATTTAGAATTTGTGCCAATGTTGTTTTTTTTATCTTGCGTTTGTTTTTTATGATGCTTGTCTGTAGACCATAAGCACTTTACTGTATAATCGCTTCCGCTACCTTCTAAAGGCCTTTGTGTTAAGAAGCCACATACCGTACCGGTACCTTTTTGTTGGAAAACCAGTACCGTAGTATTTGTTAACAAGAGAATGATAGGACGACTTCCCAGATATTTGTGATATTGGTTTCATGTAACTGTATGTGAAGTCCTTAAAGTGTGTGAAAAAAAATCAAGTTTTTATCCCCAATCGCAGACAATCAATCAGTTTATTTATTGGCAGTGGCTATTTGACCGGCTCCGGTCTTTGAATCTGAAACACTATTTGACCGGTCATGACGTCACTGCATAAGCACTTTTTTCTTTTTCTCTTTCAAAGCAAAAGACGAGAAGCGCCGACATAAGTTCTAAATTCAACACGTATTCTTCAACTCGGTTCGTGGCGCGTAGGGTTGGGCAATACTAAAAGGCGGAAATGCGGAAGCGCGGAAATAAATCGAAATAACTTTAGAATTAAAACAGTCATAGTATTAAATGATCTCACAATTGCTTCTAAATAATATCTTTCAATGATATTTCAACATAAGAAAATGATCGGTATTGAGTTGTGGCTAAAAATCGCATTTCCGCCTTTTTCCTATTTCAATAAATTCCACTAAAATTTCGAAATTTACTCCAATAACCGTGGAATTAAAACAGTCAAAATATTTAATGACCTCACAATTGCTTCTAAACAGTATCTTTTAATGATATTTCAACATAAAAGTAGGTTCGGTGGTGAGTTGTTGTTAAAAATTGCATTTCCGTTTTTTTCCTGTTTAAATAAATTCCACTAAAATTTCGAAATTTACTCCAATAACCGTGGAATTAAAACAGTCAAAGTATTTAATGACCCCACAATTGCTTCTAAACAATATCTTTCAATGATATTTCAACATAAAAGTAAGTTCGGTGGTGAGTTGTTGTTTAAAATCGCATTTCCGCCTTTTTCCATGTTGCAGCATTTCATTCTTTCATGATGAAGTTATCGCTATGTTAAACAATATGGACGCCAAGATCGTACTTCCGCGTTTTCTACATCGGCATTAAATCGCTACTTCTGCGGACAATACGCCATTTCACGCCCGGCTTATTTCCGCATTTCCGCCTTTTAGTGTTGTCCCGTAGGGTTCGTCTCCGGCTGCCAATCTAGAGGGGATGAGTTCGATACTATCCGGAAGCATTCTTATTTTCATTTTTTTTTTATCTAAATTTTGACCCGAAGCGCATTTATGTGGTCAATTTTTAATTTGAGTAGCCTACAGTCCAAGTTAGTTAATAGTTCTCAAGTATAGTTCTCAAGTTAGTTATATACAATACTTCTTTTAAAAGAAATGATAATGGTAAAACCAATTTTTAAAGAAGTATTGTATATAACTAACTTGAGAGAAAAATGTAGGGTCGTTCGGCAACACACGTTCACTTATGACGATCGGAAAATTACCGAGAGAAATTCTCAAATTCCAGCAAATTAAAAAAACTCTAACATTATTACTCACATTTGAAAAGACATAAAAAATGGGCTGTAGGCTACTCAAATTAAAAATTGACCACAAAAATGCGCTTCGGGTCAAAATTTAGATAAAAAAAAAATGAAAAAAAAGAATGCTTCCGGATAGTATCGAACTCATCCCCTCTAGATTGGCAGCCGGAGACGTATCGCACGCGCCACGGACTGAGTTGAAGAATACGAGTTGAAGTTAGAACTTATATCGGCGCTTCTCGTCTGTTGCTTTGAAAGAGAAAAAGAAAAAAGCGCTTATGTAGTGACGTCATGACCGGTCAAATAGTGTTTCAGATTCAAAGACCGGAGCCGGTCAAATAGCCACTGCCTTATTTATTTGTCACAAACACAATCATGAAAAGAATACAAAATATGCAATAATCTGCTGTGTGTCATATGACAAGGAGACTGCGAAAAGACCAAGCGGTTAGACTTTAGTAAAAAAAATATAAAGGATTGAAAGTTATGTGCATGGCAGTATGGCAAGCGAAGGAGAGATTGTAAGAAGGCATCAAGCCATTACCCTTTATAACAGGGGTTCTTAACCTTTTTTGTCTCGTTTACCCCTTGCCGAATGAAAAAAGTAAAATTTACCCCCACCGCTTTGGTGGCTCCTTGTGATGTCATCGTGTCCAGTCAACCATGTGAAGAAATGCAAAACATCCTTTTATGTCTGGATTTACCTTGGCAAATATCAAAAACAAGCTGTTCTTTTGCCGAAGACAAGGTTGTTCTTGACGGGGTCCGGTGAAAAATAATGTCTTGGAACAGTCGTTGAAAGAGCTACTCGCATGTCGTCTTCGGGAACTAAGCGAGATCGATGTTTTGTTTTAATAGTTAATAATGAAGAGAACCCTACTTCACACAGATAAGTAGTTGGAAAAGGTATAATAACTTCAAATGCACGCTTAGACAGCGTAGGAAAGTCTTCGACTAATCCACACCAAACCTTGGAAAAGTCACCATTGCACGATAAGAATTTGGAACAAAGCGTTGTTGAACATTGAAGATCAATCAATTCATCTCTGCAAAGATCATCGTCAGCAATACTTTCTAACTTGGCTTCGAAGGGATGAGTTATCCAAAGAGCAGTACTGTTAAAACTTTCACCTTCGAAGTAACCGCCAAAGTTTTTTTTAAGGCGCCAAGGTGCTGGCATATTTCGACTTCGAGGTCAGAAATCTGGTTGCGACTTCTACTGACTTTCCAATTATCCAATGTTGAAAAATTTGTCTAAGTTCCATTTTGAACTCTTCTACTCCACAGATCTAATTTTGTCTGAAAGCCTTAATTAATGATTCAGCAAATTTACCCCCTCGGTAGGTGAAATTTACCCCCAGGGGGTAAATTTACCCCCGGTTAAGAACCCCTGCTTTATAAGAACCAATGTTACCCTGTGGCTATGGTTACTATAGGGTACATGTACGATAGGGTGGCTCTTAAAATTGAGTTTTTGAATTTTGCATGGGACACCCTTTCAAATGGTGAGGTTGTCAGAAAAAATAACTCTTGCAAATTTTTTTTAAATTTGAAGTTGATTTAGAGGTGGCCCTCCCCCCCTAAAGTTCTGTGCCCTCTCTCGAAATACCAAATCTGCGTATCTCGAAAACCACTTGAGCTAGAGATACGGTTTTTGTGTTAAAAGATGCAGAAAACATGGTTTTCTATCTGCTTTCTGAACATTGAATGCATCTATCTTGAGTAGAAAAGCAGTTATTTAGAAAAAACGCATTTGACCAAATCTTGATTTTACAACCTTTTTTGTGACCACGAAACCGTCTACAAAATTTCGTTTTTTTTTCTTAATTTTTGCACCTTAGAGGGAACACTGGTAACGATATTCATTTCAAAATGTAATTCTGGTCAGTACTGCAAGAAGCGATATTATCGACAATATTTTACATATTGCCTTGCGTATCGTGACAGGATGTCTGCGACCTACACATTGTACACAATCGGACAATTTCCCTGTCCTTGCAGGCAACCAACCAGCTGAGTTTTGTCGCGAAGAAGCCATCCTGTCTCTTTCTCGGCATTACGAACCCCAACCACTTGCTCCACTCAAGTCTCTACAAGTCTGTGAGCGAGCAATCGAGCATCCTCGCCAACTGAAATCGAGACACCCATTTGTATGTGACGCACAACTCCTGATGAAAACCGCTGAAAACCAATCCATCAGCGCGGCTACCTGGGAGGACAACAAATAGAGCTCAGAGAGGAAGAAGAACTCCTCAAGGCTCTAAAGTTTTATCTCCGACACCAGCCCCCATCCAACCAGAATGCATAATTTGCCAAGGAAGGCCTGGGTGTGGCACAACCGCCTGCGTGCTGGGCTACTGGAGTCAGACTATTCCGCTCAAACATGCACAAATTGGGGATGGCTCCATCCGCAATCTGTGAGTGTGGCATAGAGGAACAAACCACAGACCACACCATCTGTAACTGCGCCAAATGGTGTGCGTGGTCTGCTTGAACTGGATGACGAATCAATGCAATTGCTACTCGACACCTGCTCAAGCATCTAAACCACATCGGCACTGCCCAAGGGTGGTAAAAGATAGAGCCCCTTGACCCCTGGAGTAACGAAGAAGGTTTAAACAAAGAAGAATCGACAATATTGTTCTTGTTGGAATTTGGATTCAACAGTTTCCTGTGTTCAGTAACAACTTGCAAAAGAAACTGAAGTTGGTACTCATCTTCAGTTGAGAGTTTGTTAAAATCCGGGATTAGACTGAGAGCAACTCCTCTCTCTGCTCTGTCATTGACTACTGAAAGTCCCTTCGCCATGTGTAAAGCTTGAATAAATGCACCATCTTCAGTCCAATGAGCAGGATCCTTTGAAAGTCTAATTATTGCTTCATCTTCACCCAACAGCTGAAGCCATTTTGAATTAGAGGTGCAATACTGTTCTAGACCCTTATTGCTAAGAAACGCATCTACTTTGATGCTTCGTCTCCTTGGTGGACGTTCTGCTGTTTCATTTAACATGGTTGCCACCATTACCTTGTTACTTTCCACAGACAATCGAGAGTCAAACAAGGCTAGTTCAACCATTTCTTCAGACAGATACCATAAATGCAGACCAAGCTTTTGCATAAATCGCCTTCGCCTTCCAACAAGTGCAATGCATAGCACCTGAAGCTTGAAAGCAGATTCCACACTCAGGAGTTTCTTCAAGGAATATGACAAAAAACGGGCATTTTAGCTATTCATGAATGCATAAAAGTTTAGGAATACTTATTTCGTTTATTACTTTACCAGTTTTACAGGTTAGTTTATGAACTTTGTTTATTGAATAGCTTGGGCCACAATACTTGTTTAGCACTGTTTTGTGCTAGAATACCGAAAACAGGTTTTTTCTAAATAACTGCTTTTCTAATCAAGATAGACGCAATCACTGTTCAGAAAGCAGATAGGAAATCATGCTTTCTGCATCTTTTGACACAAAAACCGTATCTTTAGCTCAAACAGTTTTTGAGATATGCAGATTTGGTATTTGGGAGGAGGGCGCAAAACTTTAGGGGGGGAGGGCCACCTCTAAATCAATTTCAAAGTCAAAAATTTTTTTGCAGGAGTTATTTTTTCTGACAACCTCACCTTTTCAAAGGGTGTCCCACACAAAATTCAAATTTTTTTCATTTTTTGCCAAATAAGAGCCACCCTAATGTACGACTTAGCGACCATCCACATAAAAATTTAACACTTTGTCTTTAAGGTATTTATCAATAATAATATCACGACTTGTGTAGGTTATGCCTTTTTAGGCCAAATATGTGACTTGTTTTTTTCTTGGCAGTGGCTATTTGACCGGCGCGGTCTTTGAATCTGAAACACTATTTGACCGGTCATGACATCACTATACAGTCACTTTTTTTCTTTTTCTCTTTCAAAGCAAAAGACGAGAAGTGCGTATATAAGTTCTAAATTCGACAATTTTATTCTACTCAAACCGTGGTGCGTACGATACTTTTCCGGCTCCTATTCTAGAGGGAATGAGTTCAATTCTACCCGGAAGCGTTCTTTTTTTTTTTTTGTAACTAAATTTTGACCCAAAGTGCATTTTTGTAGTCAATTTTTAATTTGATTTGCATTACATTTACATACCATTACCATTTTTTTAAAAGAAGCATTGTATATAACTAACTTGTTTAGAGCAAAAATGTAATGCTTCGTTCATCAAACACGGTCACATCAATCAATCATTTTATGTTTGGTCATTAACGCGTCCGGGACAAAAAAGATACTAATTACAAAAGTCGATATATAGACCTACCAGCACGTTAATGAACGGGAAAAGGTGGCAAAACCTTGAAAGGTTTAAAATGTGCCTGAATGAAAAATTATGTAGTAGGCTATATATCAGTAGTTAGCACGGCCACAAACGGAAAATTACCTAGAGAAATTCTCAAATTCCAGCAAATTCAAAAAAACTCCAACTTTATTACTCACATTTGAAAAGACATAAAAAATTGGGCTGTAGGCAACTAAACTTAAAAATTGACTACAAAAATGCACTTTGGGTCAAAATTTAGTTAAAAAAAAAAGAACGTTTTCGGGTAGTATCGAACTCATTCCCTCTAGAATAGAAGCCGGAAAAGTATCGCACGCGCCACGAATCGAGTTGAATAAAATAGTCGAATTTAGAACTTATATACGCGCTTCTCGTTTTTTGCTTTGAAAGTATAAAAGAAAAAAAGTGACTGTATAGTGACGTCATGACCGGTCAAATAGTGTTTCAGACTCAAAGACCGGCGCCGGTCAAATAGCCACTGCTTTTTTTTTTTTAAAGGGGTATTAAAGGAAAAACCTGACTTGGCGATTTTCCACGTTCTTTGTGTTTAACATGCTACCATAAAACGATTTTCAATAAAATTTTGCCCCATTGCGGTCTGACCACCATTGTGCGTGTGCTTTTGTCAGAGCTTTCAAAATGAGATTGGCCTGAGCAACGAAGCGTGCGACTGTAAAGAACGTCATAAAGTCTACGTCATAAAGTCTAGCAATCAACCGATCACGCAATAATTGTTACTGCGGGCGATTTGACTGTAGGCTATGTATGTATTTACATCAAAACAGCACATTTTAACATCAAAACAGCAGACAGTTTGCTCAAAACATCAGATTGGTAACGTGGTTTTTGTTATTGCTGGACTTTATGACGTATTCTTGAGCTGTGTTTGCACGTTTTGGTCATTTTGAAAAAAATGAAAATAAATGAAACACTGGACTTTGGGCCTTGCCAGCGCCATTGAAAACAAATTTTTTTGGGTAATTGTTTTTGAAATGTATTCTTGAATGTTCAGTTTACTCATTTTAATGCTTAATTCCGGTTTGAAATTTTCCTTTAGTATGCCTTTAAATATGGTTTAGAAAAACTTTGTTTTTTTTAAAAGAAATGGTGTCCTGACTTTTAAGCAACAGTAAAATACATATGTCAACGAAAAGTGTTTTTGTGAAGGAAGTGTTCTTCCTGGCTATCAGCACAAAGCTGAGTATACACTAATACGGCACACCAGGGTTACTCAACTAATTTTAACAAAGGTCCAGTTTGACAAGTTGAATTTTAGCGGTCCGGTAAAAGTTATTTCACACGCAACCACAAAAGTTAAATTATCTGTACCAAACCACTTTTTTAGGTAAAATGTAACTCTAATTGTATTTCTAAGAAAGTATTGGGGTGTCTGGGAGTCGAAGCCCTCCCCCCCCAGCAACTAGGATAATCACGTTAAAAATTGCTTTTTCCCAGTAGACATCTGTTTAAAAAAGCCCTGAAACGTGGCAATGAGGTTATTCTTCCAAGAGCTCAAGGTCCATTATCAACACCCAGAAGGTCCGGATTCGGACCGCAGTCCGCCAGTTGAGTAGCCCTGCGGTACACCATGCAATTGCGATTTGCTAACCGTAACAGTGTAGCTTCCATGCTTGCAAATATGCGCATGAACTATAGTAGTACGGTAACCATAATCTTCATGGCTATAGTCTTCTCATCGCTTGAGCATTAAGTTGATTTTTTTGTTTCGTCGACTTTTCAACAACAAAGAAACACTTTATTTAATAGCCTGTTTTTCATTGCTTTACCACCAATATATTCTGTCAGGAAATTGCTGATTCATGCTAATTTTTAAATTTTGGGTATTTTTATGTCTAGAATTAGGCACCTGGCTTTTAGGTCAGCACATTGTAATTATTAATTATAAATATCTTATATAAGTTCTTTTTAATAATTACAAAATGGGTATTCCTCCAACATATGCTGATTTAGGAAAATCTGCCAGAGATTTATTTGACAAAGGATACAGTGAGTAAAACCTTCATAATCATATGGTTGTTTTTAAATTTTGATAAAAAGAGTGTGTGCACCCTCTGAAACAAACATAGACTGCTTTTGCAAGACCAGTCCAATTTTCGAAATTTTTTTGAGTCTTCCAGTCATTCTTTGTTTTGGGCAATTTGCTACTGTTTGTTTTTGTCACTTCAGATGTTTTGGAGCCAGTGTACCGGTACAAGTCTTCTTCCTGATCAAAATACATGATGTCATAATTGAATTCTACCAAGAAATATAGGGTGAAGTGTGTGAATAGCATTGCCATTCAACCATGCGAAAGCTCTTTCATGGTTTCGCTGATTCATCTTTCCTTGGCTATTTTCTCAATCTAAACCCTAACCTTCAGCGTTAGCGGGGCTAGAAAATTTCCAAGGTAAACTTGTGAAGGCACCATTCACACACTTCACCCAATATTTTTTGGTTGCTTTCATTCAATGAAGTCGTGGCACCAGGGTGGCGACTTGTACACCAGCACCTTATTATGTCAGTACAGTAGGCTAGTTCTTTTTCAATTTTTAAACTAATGGATTGTTTAGCATCCAGTTAGATGTTGCAAGAAATTGATCAAGAAATTAATATAAACAGAAAACTTATAAATAACATTCGATATCCAGATGACACAGTCTTGCTTTCAACGTCACAATGTGGTTTGCAACTTTTACTAGATTCAGTTCAAACATCTAGTGAAAAATATGGACTAAATATAAACATTAACAAAACCAAAACTCTGGCAGTCTCAAAACGTCTTCCTGAACCAACAATTTGCGTGCATTGCAATGATAACAAAATTGAACTGGTTTAAAAATTCAATTATTTGAGCTCAATACTGAACCCAAGCACCCGATGCGAAGAAGAAATTAGACAACACATGGCATTATCAAAGTCAAGTTTCAACACCATGGCAAAAAGGTTTAAAATCGAAAGATCTCCAATACCTTAAAAATTTGTTTGTTAATCTCATTTGTCCCTGCTTCATGAACAAACACAGTAGGTTAGTTACACAGGCCTCAAAATTTGTACTTTTTTCCGGTGGTCAAGCATGTTCCACTGGCCTGGCCCTTTCAGCGGACATTTACTATTTCAACCGAACATATTTTCTGCATGTAGATTTTGTACAAAATCACACTACAGTGTTGTGTAGTCGTGTTTGTAGAAGAAGATTTTTTACAACAGATAGGGATGGACAATTCAGAATAATTCACTATTCCAGAATTATTCCGGAATACTAAATCGAATCCAGAACACCGAATCCTATTAACTTCTAGGCTCCAGCAACGCAAAAAGTAAAAAATTTCATGCAATGTTTATTTGCAAATTTAGACACAAAAGCAACACAATCTAAGTAGATGTTTATTGTAGTGCAACACATCAAGGGCTGTGGCATTCCAAATGACTGCCAGACAAACGAGAGCTGTGTTGCCAGATGCTGAAAGCTGCTTGACAGCAAAAAGTAACTAAAATTTCAACAGCTATTTAAAACACCCTAAATAAATCGATTTCGCCTAAAATACACATGGTTTTTAAGACATATAACACTGCCATCACGCATACGCAAACCTCTTGCAAAACGTTTTCTATACGAGCAGGGATTATTCGCTGAAAAGTTTAAAAAACTTTTTTGAAAATATTGAGTGGGGAAAACTTTACCAAAAAGTTGTCTGGTTCCAAGGTCAAAAAGCTTGGCACCAAAGACCTCTAAATTTCACCAGAACTTTTTAATTTGGTATCCTACTTTCCCATCTGGCAACGCTGAACGGAAGTGCAGCTTAGTTGCCGTCAAGCCCGCACTGGCAAAGTATCGCTCGGAAGAAGCTGATTGGCAAGTATGCTGAGATATTTCGGAGCCAACTCCTTTAGCAGGGACATCTGCTCAATGTTGTTAACTTGTTACGCCACCAGTGAAACTATCGTAGAGTCGCATACGCACGTGAATTGAAAAAAAGCATTGCACAATTGTGCATGTGTACAAAGCGTGAAGAAAATTGCGCGCTTAGTTTCTTTGATTGCTTATGCGGGCGAGTGACGTAGGGATGCATGCGCCGTGCACGCACAACCATGTGCAAAACGTTTTTGAAAGTGCGAATGGTGTCAGTGCAAAGAAAAAAGAGAGTAAACCACACTTTTTTCAGTTCACTGTCTCAAGCTGACAGCTTGCACAAGACATGCATATCTTTAAAACCGAATCTTATTACCCGGTTTCATTGCCATTTTGGATTCGGATAGTTTAGGATCCGAATCCTTCTGGATTCGGTATTCTGAATTGCCCATCCCTAACAACAAAACAACTCTGCAATGGTTGATGGCTTAGTTAACCGACCCTGAAGTATACTGGAGCAGATTGCTTGCAAATAAATCAGTGCGTTAATGACAGTCGTGTAATGACGCAATAAACACAATTGAAAACAACAATACAAATTTCCTTATTGCAAAAGCAACTACGATCACTTATTCCATGGCCACATTCGCCAAAGCACGTGCAGAACCCGCAGAACCCAACTGAGACTTGCTTCTCTGTGACGTTTCTTTTTAACAAACGATCAATGTAACGCAATAATCCTCATTGTTAAAATTAGAATACATATCCTGCCGAAAAGTTCAGACAACTTTATTTCAAGGCAACATTGCAAGGCGTTAAAATGATGTAAAAATGGCTACTTTTGCCAGATCTTTAAAGCAATTGCCTGTACTATTATTATTTCAGCTCCGTATTTGTTCGCGTTAAACAAACAATTGTAACAAATTAAATTTAAAATATAATTTTGCTGCATTAGCTCTATTTTGTCAAGAATTTGCGGCGGTCATTTATGACTGACC
Organism: Aplidium turbinatum; assembly: GCF_918807975.1. Classification (NCBI taxonomy): domain Eukaryota; kingdom Metazoa; phylum Chordata; class Ascidiacea; order Aplousobranchia; family Polyclinidae; genus Aplidium; species Aplidium turbinatum. Next base: position 13,710,456 of record NC_137480.1, on the reverse strand, counting down.
AATGAGTCGGCTTCGGCAGACATTCGAGGTCATGACCGCCGGATATGTCGACGCCTGGTTACACCTTATTCAAAAAACCAATTAATTTAATTTTGGTGAGAAATAACCAAGTCTTGTGACATTCACGCAGGCCTCGAAACAACTTTTTTTTCCGGCGGCCAAACGTGTCCGACTGAAGCAAGCTGTTCGGCGGCCAATCACAAGCACATGGCGACCATCGGAACTTCGACACGCATCAACATACAGTCTTCGAAATTAGCACATTTTTTTTTAGCAGAAGCGAAAAATATACTAGAGTAGTCTATCACGAACACACTGTTTGATTTGTTGTGATGTAATAATGCCAAAAGTAGCGATAAAGTGAGCTACAAGATACGCACGTCGCACGCTGTTACAGTAATTCACGTTAAATAACTCACGGGGAAAAGTAAGTTAATTTTGGGTTGATTCAACGTTCGAGTCAGCACAAATCGATTTAATTTTCCCGGCGGGTTATATTGCGTAACAACAATGCCCAACAAGAAAGTTACGTTTGTTTTACATTAATTCGACATCTAGCAACGTTAGTCGTTGAATTATCATAAAATAACGTCAATTGCTCAACCAGGTAAAGGTAACAAATTAATAGCTCCCTGCGAGAAGATTGCCTCGATTTACGTATACACTCACTAACATAATTTCGACACAATTGGGATCAAACAACACAAAGTCTGTTTGATAAAGAACTAGCTGTCAGAATCGGAATCATCAGATGCTGTATCGGAGGATGAGGTTGCCGCGTCATCACTGGAATCAGACATATCAAGAGGATCATCGCTTGGCTGTAAATCTACACCGTCTTTGGCGTTCGCAATGAAGCGTCCACGTATTGCGGCTTTCGGGCTTTGATACCAATCTACACACCTCTTTCTTTTTCGTAGAGCTCCATCAGGGTGTTGACTAAGGAACAAATCTATGGCTGTGCCATAACGACTGGGAAGAATGTCTAACCCTAACCTTACAAGCGCTCGTGTGGCCTCGGCATTTTTATTGCCGACGCTATTTTCGAAGACTGAATATATCGCATCAATAAAGTGTATTGTGATGTCACTTGCATCCTGCTTATCGTCAGACATCAGCTGCTTGGTCAATCAATAATGTTAACAATTCAAGCATAGACAGGGTGTATTTTGATTTATCGGATACTTTGACTGCTTTCTAATCCTTTGTGATTATAAGTGGCAAAGTACTTTATTCACAAGGCCGCTTGCGAAAAAATTTCTCGCAACTTCATGACGGACAAATGCGGCCAACGGAAGGGCGAGACCCGGCGGACAAAATGTCGGCTTTTGCAGGTTAATCACGGCCATGGCCACGATGGTCGCCTTCAGTTTCGAGGCCTGTTCAGTTCACGTATTGCGTCTTGCAGTCTAGAGAGTGGGAATGGCATCAGTCGGACTGTGGCAGTGTGGCATTAAGTCGTGTACCAGATCTGTTGGCTTAATGGTATAAATCAGGGATGACAAACCTTTTTGCAGTCGCGGACCACTTTGTCAATTACACACGAGTTATTGGGCCACACATATTTTTAATCGTAACCTACTATGAAATCTTCATGACATCATAGATTGGAATCGACCAAAAACACAAGGTGAAGTTGGTGAATTGTGTTTTCACAACTTTACTTTATAGCTTTCCTATTTTCTAACTTTAAACCCTGAAAGTTGGGTTTGCTACTACTCGGTGAGTCCGATTCGGTGAGTTCCCTATTCGGTGAGAGCCTTTTTCGGAGAGTTCCCTATTCGGTGATTTTTTAAAATTTTTTTTGAAAATTATCAGGTACTGTAGCCTAATTATCATTGCCGCTTTTACATCGTTTTAAACGTTGAAGTAAGACCCTAACCCTAAAACAGCAATGATAATTAGGCTACGGTACCCAATAATTTAAAAAAAAATTCAAAAAATTATCGAATAGGGAACTCTTTAAAAAAGCCTCTCACCGAATAGGGAACTCACCGAAACGGGCCATTCCGCTGAAAGTTAGTGCTTAGGGCAAGAAAATAGCAAAGGAATGGTGTACCAGTGAAGGCATAAAACAGCTTTGAGATGTCTTTTGTCTTTAATGCATGAGCGATTGTCAAATTGTTTTGCGGGCCGCAAAAATTCTTTGACGGGCCACATGCGGCGGTTGCGGCCGCAGGTTCGTCACCTCTGGTATAAGTGAAAAGAATATCTTTTAAAATGTTCTTAACAAAGTTGCAACAGCCTCTTGGCTTTTGTTTGCATAATGCATATATATGTGAATAACAGTAAAGTTTCTGTAAAATTTGAATATATGTTAATTTACATTTTATCATGTTTTCAGATTATGGCTTTGCAAAAGTTGATTTGAAGACTAAAACGGCCACTGGAATAGTAAGTTTCTATTTCGCATTGATTTGAAATAATCAATTTAATTGGTATTTTATGTTTGAATCTTTCTTGTATTTCTTACTTTTTTTTATGAAAATAACACAACAAAACTGGGCTTTATGAGCTAAATCCACCCAGAAAAAATAGTTTAACTCTGGTCAGTCATTAGCTATCACAGTGTGTCAATCTTCTTGTTAATCAATCCAAACATTTTAACGTTTGTAATTATTGGTTCTAGCTATGATAGGTTAATTTAAAAGCAAAAAATTACATCAATGTAAAGTGGTGTTTTCAGTTGCAAGGCTTGTTCAAATACGAGTCTATGTTTTTTGAAACCATTTTTGCTTTCTCATCTCTGGTGTTTTTTGCTTTAAATTTATAAAAACCTACATAAAAGATAATTTTTACTTGTTCAATTGTCTGATTTGATGTTGGCCAATAGTCTGAATGAATTTAGTTATCTTGTAAATATACTTTATGTTAATTTGAAACTTTGTTCTGTAGGAATTCACCACAAAAGGGTCATCTGTGCACGAGACGGGAAAAATTAGTGGATCTCTTGAAACAAAATACAAACAGCCACAACATGGGCTGACACTCACTGAGAAGTGGACAACTGACAACAACGTCACAACTGAAGTTGCTATCGAAGACCAGCTTGCTACTGGACTAAAACTTACGTTATGCACCTCCTTTGCACCAAACACAGGGTCAGTACTTTACATATTTGCATTTCATATTTGTCATTATGCAAATTTTATTCATATTTGCATAATGACTGAATCAAAGTAATGCATTTCCGTTAATGTGAGATACAGTAATTATTCCAGCAGAAATGCAATTGTTTCCTAGAGTTGAAAGAAGTGTTCATTGGAGACATTTTCCATGCTTATTGAAACAATAGTTTGTGTTGTATAGCCTTGTATCTATCGCTCATATGCCTCTCTTTCTGCAATTTACAAAACAGACAGTGTTGTCATGTTGCGGTGCACCCGAGTTACATTATTACCATGAATGCATTGTTCTGTGTAGTGCCCAGCAGGTATAAGATTCAGTACCTGCTTCCTGTTATTTGTGATCTCAGTGTACTATATGTTGCAATGGGCGCAAAAACATGATTAGATTAGCCTAGGGTATGAAATGAACTGACACTGTGTTGAACCTACGTCTATTAATGCACTTTAACCACCAAGCCAAGTGACTATACAATTATACACCAAAAGACCAAACTGAAACTCATATGTGTAATGTGGTATGTAAAGTTTTGTTCAGCTAAAGTGCGAACTTTTTATTTGATTACGTTCATAAAATCATCTTGAGAATTCAAGCTTGATTCATAAACTGAATGTGTGTGTGTGTGTAACAACATCTAAATTTTTAATGTCCAGACTTAAATGATTGAAGTTTAGTGGCACAAGTTAATACTCTTGCTATGCGAATGTTAAGGGTTGTTTATCGAGTTACAATTAACACTTCATTTATTTGTAGAAAGAAAGGTGGTCTTTTGAAGGCTGCGTACAAGCGAGATTACATCAATTCAACCCTTGACACAGATTTTGATATGTCTGGACCGACATTAAATGGATCTGCCGTTTTGGGGTAAGAAGCACTTTTATTATACAATAGGCTACAGTATCATATATACATCAAAAAGGTTTTATAAAATTTAAACTAACACAGCAACTTGTTAATTTGGTTTGATTATCCTGCTACATTTGTTATTTGTACATTACATAATAGCAAGCTCCCATTGTTGTGCTGTTTTCATATTGAGTTGTCTTTTTTCTGATCCTTACCAGCCCATTACAAATGTGATGTTTTCAGGTACGAAGGCTGGCTTGCGGGTTATCAATTTGCTTTCGATACTTCCAAGTCATCTCTTACCAAAAACAATGCTGCTTTGGGTTACAATGGAACTGACTTTCAAGTTTTAACAACAGTGTAAGGAATGCGAAATGGTTTTGTTATTCATTGGTTGGTTTAGTTTTGTAATACATTAGTACTGGTCTTCTTATTGATAACACGTCTGAACCATACCAATTACCATCACTGATTGTGTAGTCAAAGTCATAAGGTCTTGGTTTAGTACCTGAATCTCATTTTCTTGAAAGCACTTTGTTGACATATCTAGAAAGATAGATTTTTTTGCAGTAATGATGCTTCCGTGTTTGGTGGCTCCATATACCAAAACATCAATTCTAACCTGGCCACTGGAGTGCAATTATCGTGGACGGCAGGCCAGAGTAACACCACGTTTGGCGTTGCAGCAAAATACGACATTGATTCTGAAGCAACCGTCAATGTGAGTTGATTACCAAAACTGTTTCATACAATTTTTGCACCGAGGTTGGCAAACAACGTACAGTAGGGAGCATGTTTTCACATTGCCCCCCTCTAACGTGCCGCACTTTTGTGTTTTTTGGCAGCATTATGTTAGACTGGCGAGATTTGTCTCAAAAACATTATATAAGAAATTATGTATCATTATGTAAGAAAAAACAACTGCGTGCTGGTTAGGGTGATTCATAAATTGAAATTTTTTTTAATTCAATGGGGCACCCTCTTGTATCGTGTCAATACCTGAAAAAATAATCCTGTCAAATTTTTAGAGCAATCGAAAGCATTTTTAAGGTTGCTACCGACTTTGAAAGCTGCACATAATACACAAATGGGTCATTCCATATCAACTCAACGTCAACGAGGTGTGCAAACTCGACCGTCTTAGATTTTCTTGAAATTCACACTAAAGTTTCATATTGATGTATAATGAACACAAAAAAAATTTCAGCTCATTATCTCAAGACGTTTAGAAATTATAGCCCTTCAAAGTCACCAAGGTCCCTCAAAATGGGTTCGCATGTACATTTTCCTCCATGTTTGGGTCTTCATAACTTTTAATCTAAAGCATTTACAAAGCTGAAGTTTGGTATTCTGAGTAAGAAGCAGTCCTAGTTTTCATATCTACCACCAAAATTGCTAATTTTAAATTAGTTTTAGATATAGAACCTTTCAGAAATTGAAATTTTTTGCATTTGAAAAAAATTTATCAATTTTTGATGTCCGCTATCTCCCAAACCAATACTCACAAAACTACCATTTCACGTATCATTAATCTATACTAGTTGGTAATTAACCCCATGAGACTGACACCAAACAAATGTGAAATTATTGAAGTTTGGAGGGTGTAAAGATGGTTCGGGAGATAGCGGACATCAAAAATTGATAAAAAAATTTCAAATGTAAAAGATTTCAATTTTTGAAAGGTTCTATATCTAAAACTAATTTGAAATTAGCAATTTTGGTGGTAGATATGAAAACTAGGGCTGCTTCTTGATCAGAATACCAAATTTCAGCTTTGTAAATGCTTTAGATTAAAAGTTATGAAAACCCAAACATGGAGGAAAATGTACATGCGAACCCATTTTGAGGGACCTTGGTGACTTTGAAGGGCTTTAAGGTCTAAACGTCTTGAGATAATGAGCTGAATTTTTTTTGTGTTCATTATACATCAATATGAAACTTTAGTGTAAATTTCAAGAAAATCTAAGAGGGTCGAGTTTGCACACCCTGTTGACGTTGAGCTGATATGGAATGACCCATTTGTGAATTATATGCAGCTTTCAAAGTCGGTAGCAACCTTAAAAATGCTTTCGATTGCCCTAAAAATTTGACAGGATTATTTTTTCAGGTATTGACACGATACAAGAGGGTGCCCCATTGAATTAAAAAAAATTTCAATTTATGAATCACCCTAGCTGCTGGTACATTATTTGGATGTGGTATTTAGTGCTTTTGTAGCTTTTTTCGTCATACTTGTGAAGTAAAATTTTGAAGGTCTCCAGTTGCTGTAAAATGACAGCAATGGAAATGCACTGAAAGTGCTAAAAATACGGCGAGAAAAGTATTTCCCAACATCTTTTCTCTTTCACAAAATGACTGCAGTTGTTTAGTTACAAGCTTAAACCCAGTGCCATTAGGCGTTTCTTTGATGTCTGATACTGTATAAAATTGATCGATGCAAATCCCTCAAACTTGTAATTTTAACACTGTTTGTTTGTTTCGTTTTATCTTTAAAATTAGCTGTTTCTTGTCTCCATGTTGGGAAAAACTTCAACTCTCTAATATGTTGCAGGCCAAGGTGAACAACTCTGGATGTGTTGGCATGGGCTATTCTCACAGGCTCCGTCAAGGTAACATCATGTTTTAATTGTTTTGTTTATAATCCATCGACTACGTGGCCAAGCAGTGATAACCGACGCATGAAAGGCGCCGGTTTAACAATATCGAGAGCATGCATCTGTGTCTTAGCAAGGCATTTGATGACGTTCCCGAAGTAGCAGTTCTGCATTTTTTTTGCACCATTTTCACACATTGGACTTTTACGTTTTTATCTTCAGGTGTCAAGCTTACTCTGTCCACATTGATTGACGCGAAAAACTTGAATGCTGGCGGCCACAAGCTCGGATTCGGTGTCGAGTTTGAAGTTTAAATCAGAGCTTTAACATTTTTTGGTTCCATTTGGAAATTGATGTATGTCGTCGACTATGATAAAGTTTTATGACTACCGGACGCCGTGGTGTACGCAAATGACTCAACGAGAAGACTGCTTTTGAAAACTAATCAACCAGATACTATCTTCGGTGCAGTAAAAGATAAAGCATTCGCAATACGACACTAAATCAGGAATATTTCTTTTATTTACCATTTTGTCGCTGCTAGTTTGCTGATGTTCTTTAAGATGCTGTAATCAGAGAAAACTGGTTGTGAGGGAGAATGTATACGAGATGCAACTTCACAACATCAAAACAACGAATTTTTCAGTCTCTTCGTCACTCTTTTGTTTCGAAAATAGTCTCAACAAAACGAGTGACTTAATAACCAATCACTTGTATCATGTGTACCGCAAAGCCAACTGAGCTGCTACGTGTATTGTGATCGCTTTATTCATGGATAGTACTACGTTTGTCAAGCTTTTTATTCTTTCGTTGTGTTGTCTGCCCGTACACCAACATTTCAATAAAGCGAACAGATCTAATTCGACTGCCTGTTTAATGTTTATGGAGTGATCGATCCAATTTAAAATTCAGATGAAAGATTGCAATACGGTATGTTAAAAGTAACCTAGCTTCTTTCTTAACTTGCATCAACTCAGTACTTCGCAGGAAAGTCCCTAAGTTTGATACAAACTTGACTTCTTTTAATTTGTAAAAACAAGGATTTGTTGGTACTGTACGAGTGTACAGTAGTAGCCTGCTCTTAAGTCTAGCCTATACTTTTTTCTCTTGAGTCTAGATTCAATTTTTCTGTATAGCCCTATATGCTTACGTTTATTATTATTTTCATTTGTTTAGGCTACCGTACTATTGAAAAAACATGGTGTGATCATCTTGCCCCATGCATGGAGTTAGATGATCACTTTGAGCACCGTTTTTGAAACGCATATATGTACATAAGTAGTTGCTGCTAGACACAAAATAAAACATCATTGAAGAGGTAAAAGGTTCCCAATACTTTGATTTTAATAAAATTTACCAAAAATTTGAAGGTATGGTCAATTAAGTAAAAATGTAATCATCTTGCCCCACTCTCCCCTTTTCCTATGGTTGTAAAAGGACCGGATTTTCTTTGTCTACGCGACTTCTTCGGATCACTCAGCATGCGACAAGTCGGCAATTACATTTTAGCTACTGTCCAAGTCAGCAAATCAGATTTACGTGGTCACGTCGGACTTGCTTGATTATCGCTTGCCAAACTGAATTTGCTCATTGTGACATGCCAAGTTGTGGTTTGCTCAGTGTCGCTTGCTTAGTTCACAACTGCTGACTTATAGTCTTAGGAAACTCTTTGCATGAGTTGCACGTGTGCGTACCAACGCAGCCTTCTCCATTTCATGACATCTTAAGCGAGTAGATGCAAAATATCGGTTGGTTTAGCTATATTGTATTTCTGACCATTGGTTGGTTTGATCTTCATTCTGGAACTGGGAAAGCTTAATCCAGGAAGTTTCGCATATTTGTAGAAGCTTTGAACCACTAATGCAGGCCAGGTTACCGAGATTGACAGAGTGGCGTTCCCGACTGTTGTTACCGGGGAATTATTCCAGGTGCCGCTGAATGGAAAGCAGCCCAGAGATGTGTTGCTCAAGCGCACACCCCTAGAGCCGAACCAGCATCCCTTGAGTTTGGCGCGGAACCACTAAGCTAACAGGGCGGATAAGCAAAAACAGTAGCGAGTACCCTGACAGCCACTTTATCTGGACCAGGTAAAGTAGTTGTCCGGGTAGCCTTTTGAATAGCAAACTTGGTAAATAACATAGCATGGGTCTGAAAAAAAAAACGTTACAGCAGCATGTTATAAAACGTAGGCTGATGAAAAAAATCTTGATTTGGAATGATGCGAAAACATTGATAGGCCTCCGACTAAAAAAAGGGAGATTAGAAAGGAACCTCGTCAATTATAGCCTAAGCCTCTTGAGGTATCAGTTGTTTGTGTTAATTCGTTGTGTAATTCGTTTTCTGTGTGTAAAATAGTAGCCTAAAGAAGAACCAATTTAAAAAATATTAGATTTTTGAGATAATGGGAATCTATCCTAAATAGGTACGTACTGTGAACTAAACAATGAAATAAGGGTGTATAAAACTTCCAGACAGGAAAAGCACAACTGACTTGGCGAGAGGCAAGACTAGCACGACTGTTGCATCCATCAAGCTCCACATAACATGACAGACTAGATGCAAGCTTTGATCTGAAATAATGTGTAATTTTGAAACAACACTTTTTTCAGTGTACCAAAACCTGTTTGCAGTCAAACAGAATCGACTTGCTTCTATTGATATCGTTGTCAACCACATTCACTGGCTTTTTTGAAGTGGAAACTGTTTGGTTGAAGAAAAGGTCACTGAACTCTATGAAGTACAAGGACCCCGTAGTCATGAGCCTGCATATTGTCGCTCACACAAAAACTGAAATAAGTTTTTAAGAAATAAAATTTTTTTTCGTCAGCTGCGTGGTCAACTCTCAAGAACGTCTGCGGGATGGTCGAAAGGGCACCGGCTTGATACCGCTCCAGAGCGCTGTCTCGGCAAACAGTTAATTCTGGGCTATACCAAAATACTCGGAGCAGCTGACTCAATGAGTATATTTCCCTTCCCTACTTGTTTTGTCTGTTGTTTTGCGTCTGCGATAGCACTGTAGGGTAGGCTACTGTATGTTGTCGTGATGAGCGCAAAATAAAAAAATATTATTGAGGTCCAGTTCATTGATTGCTACCTTTTCTATATTTCACTAGGTGGAGCATTTCAAGCAATCTGGTTACATTTTTGCAGCTACTTCATTTTTGATAAGTTTTGTGTACTAGTCAATGTTTTTCACCTGTAAACTCGTTAAGTTATTGCAATAATAGCCCACACTAACATTTATTTTGAACTCAAAATTAAGCTAATCAGAGCTTGGCAATCAATATTTGAAGAAACTGAAATTAAAAGAATAAGAAGACTTACTGTACAAGTGAATGCCCCTGAAGACTCCATTCTGGTCAAGTATGTTTGTTGTAAAACTAGCCTAACAAGTATATAACTGCAACTGTAACTCCGCATTTATTTTGCCAAAGTATGGCCTGCTTGAGTTAGCTGAGTAATTTTTTATATCAAAACTAGAGATCAAGTGGTGCCAAGTTTTTTTTATAGTAATGTAGTGATGGAACAACCTTCGGCTTTGGCCAAACTTCGGCCAATTTTTTCAACTCTGGGCTGAATGTGTGCATGCCAACTGTGTGTGGCTGTGGTCAAGCTCATGACTTTGGATAAAATCTAATTTTCTGTATCACTGCATGGTATTCTAATGATGCAAGAATACACATAAATACACATACTTTACTGGCTGTAACATTGGTCTTAAACGTATATGTAAAATTGAAAATGGTTTCAAGAAAGTCAATTAAACATCTTTATCCTATTAAAAACAATACGGTACTACATCAGGTGGAAAGAAAACATAAGTCAAATTTGAATTGTACACAAATGTTTATTCCTGAATAAACTCTTTTAGAGGATCATAAGCATTGTCATAAAACACCTTCTTTTAAGAGTGTTTGGTTATCTCTTTACTGCTTGCTAAGAGTTGTGTACCTACAACTGGGCCATTGATAGGATAATTTCTGCCCGGTGCCAACATGTCTCTCAAGCCTTAAATTCAGACACTTCCAAGAAAAATGCACCATATCCAACGAATATGAGCTAAGTTCCTTAGCCTCGTGGAATGGTTATGGGCCCCTAAAACCATCCCGGGTACGGTACAAAAGTACCCTCTGGACCACCCTATCAATGCCACTTCCAACAACTCGGTTAAAACATTGATTATATTTATCTGATTATATTATTATTTATTATATTTACCGTACATATTAACAAAGGCCAGAAGCTCCAGCCGCAGTTGACATACTCTAGCTGGAACATCTTATCTCTGGCCAAAATGTTGCCTCTGGTGCATCATTAATATGTATAGTTCAAGTTTGTGTTTACATGGGTCTCTCATACAAAACTATTCTAGTTCATAGCTACTGCATTAGAAAATGTGCAACATTGTCCCTTGTCATAATAAAAACATTAACAAGAACACATTACTGTATCCTGTATTAAAATCAAACATTGTTGATTAAGGGTAACCAGAACACTATAGATTACCACCTTATACTACTAATTGACTACGTAGCTGAGTGGCTGAGCCCTTGTACAGCACTCGAAAGAGCATCGGTTTGACACTGCTCAAGAGCATGTGGTTATGTTGGCAGGGCATTTAAAGACATGCCTCAAGTGGGCACAAAGATCGGCATCTTTGTCTTCCCATCCACTTAATCTAAATTTTTATATAATCTGAATATTATATGACAAAAAAGTACTTTACCACTGTATTTTGTATCCACAATACATATTGTAGAATTAAATTTTGTAGAGTTCAATCTACTCATGTCCGAACCACATTGTCTTGTCTATTTTAATATGTGAAAACATCAACTGGATGTTTCATTGACAATGTGTATTGTCATTTAAGCTAAGAGTTTTAATACCGCTTATGTGAGACTGCTGCTTTTTGCTGACTGCTCACTGTTTTATTTTTATTTTTTTAGTGTAATTAGTTTTTTTTATTACTGTGTTACCTGCAACAGGCTAGGGTGGCAGCTGACATAGATGACCTGACCTTACAGGTCTTTCGTTGCCATCCTGTTGTGCTGATAGAGACTCAATTTGTATGTACTTTTTGTTTGTTTATCGCCAGCAAAACAATAATGAATAAACTGAACTGCACTGCTGTTTGAATTGCAGTGTTGTTACATTGCAAAACAGCTTTTAATCACACTATTTCAAGTTTGTATAATGTATATGTCATCGTTCTGTTGTGTAAGGATTTCAAGCTGGAAAAACATTTGGATCATGCAGAATTTAAGCCTTTCTCCACCTGATATCATAACACCAGAAAAAGGACAAGTCTAGAATTAAGGCAACTTAAAACCTGCAAGACCCCAGCATTTAATCGTAACATTTTTGGTTCATAGTCATAGTTGTTTTATTGGAGTTTATATACAGTAGGCTACTGTATTGGTTGAAATTCTAATATACAGTGCAGTACAATAAACTAGATTTCACTGATTAACTGATTAAAACTGTGTTTTGCTTTGTATTTTGTTTGTTTATATGCAACTCTACCTGATATAAATAATACTTTATCAAGCTATCAATTGTAAAAGACATTTGAATGACATGGCACAGTTTTGGTTATTTAATTTGGCAGTGGCTATAGTTTTACTGAATAATAGCCTTCACCTTGAGGGTGTGGTTTAGGGTTGATCAAACATGTTTTGGCTATCATGTTCAGACATTCTTAATCACCTGAGCATACAGTGAGTACTATGGTAAAGATCGTGTATGTGTTGGTAAAGCAAAATGGCTAGATGCCTTGATGCACATTTGCTGTTTGAAAATTTATTTGTGGAAATTCAACACAAAAAGAACAAAGTAGTAATTGCCAACATCTTTGTTCCAAAAAAGTAGCATGAAATAATAGTTTTAAAGTAGATTTACAAAATGACCACTGAAAACAGCAACATGCTGTGCAGTGTGCAGTCAAAGACCATACAAATTCAGCTAGTTGAGTGTGTTTATGAGTACGTGCATAAAAAATAGCATAAGCATCAAACGTTTTTCTAAATTTGGAAAAAATATTACACTGCAAATATTACATGCATGAAGGATAAGACAAGAGTGACCACAGAACAGTAATGGCAATTAAGTAGAAACCTTTTCAGTTTTAATGGCCACTTGATTGAGGTTGTAAGTATTCTTAAATTTATTTGAGGTTGCTCTGCTCGATGATGACTTGTTTTTTTCATCAGGTGGTACCAATGATGAAAGATGAAACAACCAAGCATCGAAATGGGCGTCGTAAAACGCACATTATGTCCCTTGAAGAGGCAAAGTCTGGCAAGCAGTCGCATTGGGAGGAATTGGAAATTACAGGTATCTAACAAAATTACATTCAAAAATTAGGCTGCGGGTTTAACCAGGTTGTGAAATATTGCCTAGGTCTTTGAATCTGTGACCGCAATCACAATGTGTATGTTTGTTTGTGTAGGCTACCGCTGTTCATTGTGTATGTTATTTACATCACTAACTTGAACAAGCTGCTGACTCAATGACCATGTGGTTTTTTTGGTGCCTCCTCGTCACATGGCACCCGACAGTTTATGACATATTTTTTATTATTTTTATGTTTTTATTATTTATATGACAAATGAATTGATTTACTGGATTGTGACAACATTCCAGATTGTCCAATTGTACAGCTAACTTCAAGATACCGTACCAGGAATGTGAAATGATTTATTTCTTTGTTTCTGTGAAAGGAAGTTAGCTAATGAAAGAAAGGGCTAAGTTAGAATTTATGAAGAAAGTATGCATTGTTTTATTGTGTTGCTTAGCCAACTTTGATCTCACCTGAATTTGATAAGTTAAACACAAATCGTAGTATTGCTTATGATAATACAATGTAGTAGGCTACCATATTCCATATTTTGCTCTGTTCTAGGACTTATTCGCAATTTGTCACCAAACATTTGGAAGCTGACTCATTTGACGGTGCTGTTTCTGAATGACAACCAACTTTCTCGAATTCCACCTGATATCAATAAACTTCAAAATCTTCACTGCCTTGACTTGTCTTCGAACAAACTTAGAAGTTTACCAGTGGAGTTGGGAGACCTCATCAAATTAAGGTAAATTTATTTATTGTAAGTACAGTATATAACAGTTGTTTTTATATTGTCATGCAAAATACTTAACAGTAATCATTGCCAGTGTTGTCTGTGGGCAACGTTTGCGAAACAGTTTTCTGGCTCTTAAAATCGTTTCATGTTCTTCTATATATCACCCATTTAAAAAGTTGTTTTGAGATAATTTTAGAGGATTGCTTTATTTGCATTGGTAGGATCTAAAATGCCCTTTAATATTAACTGTTGTCAGCTAATATGAACCCTTTGTTCTAACCTTGCAATGACAACTTAAACCGTTTCAACAACCAGATTGTCTATACAGTGTTTTATAAATTTAAGATGTGTTTTTGAATAAGCCTAAGTGAGTTCATCAAACGTTTCACTGCGCATAGAAATGATTAACTGAGTTTATAGCTTGATATGATAAGAGTAAGGTAGTGTTGATAACATGCAATTAGCTAAAGATCCTATTCGCTGCTTCACTCTCACCGCAGAAGAATGACTGTTTTTTGTATCTTTTGGTTTTTGCTTGGCTGTAATGGTAGTAATTTGTAATGTTTATCAAATTATCTTATTATTCCTGTAACGACTTTCATTGGATTTTTTTTTAATTATTTTTTTGAAATTGTTTCTTTGGTGAAAATCTTCCGTGGCTGGCATTACACATCACTATGCATCCACTTGATTTATGACAAAAGCTTGGCTGCAAAACATGTTTTTTTCATCGATTAGTGAAACGTTTTTAAAACCTGGAGCGTATTGTCCTGAAATATTTGTGTGTTATCAAATGCAGGATAGTCTGTTTTTTCTGCTACAGTTCTTTTGATTAAAAAGTGCTAAGCAAGTTTGATTGAAAGCTGCTTCATTGTGTATGGTCTGAAAAACTACAAACCTTTTGGTGAGTTTTGAGTGACCACCAACAAGGTTTTCTCAACGCCGTTCATTGGGGTAACGAAGTGTTGCCAATGTCGTGTCGGTTTGGTGAAGCGAAACTGTTTTCGGTTGATTCAGAGTTTAGTTGTAAAAAGTTGTTGGAATGTCACAGCTGTACTTCAGAGTTTTTTTCTAGAGTGACACAAACAGGTGTAATATTTCATTTACCGAATTCGTCGTTAACCAGCAAGTATATATATTTTTTATCAGAATGTCCCTAATGCATTTGTTTAATGTCACTAGCTAAGCGTGCACCTGTCCCAACAAACAATTCGATCAAACTACCATGGTCTTGCTTCATTATCCTCAATGGTAGTGATTGTGTGTTTAAGTGGATAATAATGACACAGAGAATGCAATGACACAAGCTGCATACCATTTCTTAACTAATCACATCCAGTGGTTTTTTAATTCAGATGTTGGTGTCGTGTGGTTTTGTTTGCTTTATAGTTTAACAAAGTTATCTCTACCAAAATATGCAACTCACACTGAGCATGTAACTTTATGTTAATTTTTGTCTTTGGACTTAATGTTCAGCAATCAGCAGAGACAGAAATCTGATACTTCATAATCTGCCCATAGAGTTATAGATCTTAGTCTCATTGACCTGAATAATTCTACCCTTTCTGTAAGTTTATGGACCCTCAGGTTAAAGATTGCAGAGAGAGCATGGACCCACAGGTTTCTTTGAAATTAAAAAGTGATGTAACTTGTAGACGTCACTATGTGCAGTTGAAAAACATATTTTTTGTGACAAAATTGACCATCCTTAGCATTTTTGCTGACATGGATGTTTTATTGAGATCAATAATTGCGTTTTGGATGTTACTGTTTTGGCAGTGTTGCATGGTGACGGTGTATTTCCAAACTTACCGTTCAACGTTTCCTGTTTAGAGAAATAAAACATAGTAACTTTAGCGGGTTTAACATACTTTATTTCACACAAAATATAACATAATTAAATAAATGAGTTTATTTTATGTTTATGAGTTTATTTTATTTAATTATGTTATATTTTGTGTGAAATAAAGTATGCTAAACCCGCTAAAGTTACTATGTTTTATTTCTCTATGGTTCAACAAAGCAAACTCTCTACCAAAGCCTCATGTTTCCTGTTTAAAAAACTAAAAATCTTAAAATTAGTTGGTCTTTCTGTTTTCAACTCTAACCAGTATTGTCGTCACCTGCGGATGTGACCGGTTTATAAAATAGGCCATCAGTCTCACAGAATGCACTTGCCCAAAGGCTGATGCGAAAGAATAGAATATAATAAGGAGTAGGCTACAATTTTTTTTTTACTGGAAATACTGTTTTGCCGGCCAGATAGCGGTAGTATTGATTGAACAAGCTCGAGTCATAGTGACGTGTTGGTGCGTATGTGCGTCGTGCGCGTTCTACTTGTCAATGCGTGCGTGTGGACTTTATTGAGCTTCAAATGGAAGCTTCGGTGGTGTTTCATGTAAACACTAAATGCGCACCAGACCATGACGTGACGGTGTCAACACCAACACGAGGCATAAAAAAACACAATGGCGACGAGAATGCTTTTTGCTGGAATTTAAAACCGTTTCTTTTGTAATTTGCCCTTTTTACGCATTTCCGCAAAGGAATTGCTTGCCACTGTTTTCTTTATTTAGTTCCATTGACGCTATTTTTGTTCTTTCAAACGATTTGATAACTGACTATTTTACGTTCAAAGAATTTGTATTTCAAATGTTGCTGTTGTGTCTATAAAAAGTTACATAGAGAGATGGCTGTTTTGTGTCGTGTGCAATGCGCATTTTATATCATTTCATGTTCATTTGAAACCATACTAATTTCGTTAAAGCTGACATGATAAAACTGAAAATGAATGATGATGATTATGACATGCAAAGTCGTCGAACAGCTTCACACACAGGAGGCTTTGTAACATATCTCGGCTTTTCACACTTTCTGTAAGTTTTCCAGATTTTTTTTCAATTCTATTTTTGAAATTTGTTTGTAATTTGCAGGGAATTGATGCTCAATCATAACTGTCTTCGTAGTTTACCCTACGAGCTGGGAAAGCTTTTCCAATTGCAATTGCTTGGACTCAACGGAAATCCCTTGCAGCAAGATATTCAAAACCTGTACAAAACTGGAACCTGCCGATTGCTAGCGTACCTTCTTGACCATTTAACAAGTAAATGCTCTGGGTTTATGCTGTGCATTGTACAATCAATGTGCTACAGTTGCTTTTAATTTCCCAACAGCATGGAATCAACCATACGTACATACTGTTCCACTTCCACGTATGGTTCCGGTTATTAAACCTACCTATTTCTTAAAGCGTGATGAAGATTTGTCTTGTTATTTTCAAACGCAAAATGACGTCATTAACCTGTCATGATGTTCAGCAAACATCCCATTGCGTTGTTGACAAGCGGAAGTTATTTGAACTAAAATCGCAGATAATTTTTTGGCCGCGAGTTTGCTGACCATCATGTATTTTTTTATTTTTTATGTTAACTTAATGCTAATATTTAAAGAATTAAAATGATTGGCTGCTTGTCTTCTAAATACTCTCGGGAGAACGAGGCAGCTAAAAAGAAGTTAGTGTTTGTATAAACAGCCCTGCCACTGCCGGTCTGAACCAGTTACGGGCGTACATTTATTTATAAAAAACAGTTTAGGTTGCTGTAAGAAGTGTGAGCACAGCTTACGGTAACACTAAAGCTTATCTTCTGTGAATAATTTTGTATATAATTTAAAATTATCAGTAAGCAGTTACAATACTACTGAACGGTATTTTGAAAGCTTTAAATTTCAAGTACCGTATAATATAGTGTGCTTGGATTAAACACTGAAATCGCATTATTTGAACACTGCAAGTAAAATCAAGTCCTTTAACAATAATCTAACATCAGCACCAGTATTCTGTTGACAATTCTCAACTTTTATAAGTTGTTTTGTTTGATTTCAGTCACTGCCCAAGAACCCCCTGAACGGGAATGGACCCACTCCGTTCATCCTGAAAGAATTCAACCGATGGCCATCTTTTCAGTCATGTCATATAATGTGCTGTGCGACAAGTACGCCACCAGACAGGTCAGATTCACAACTTTCTTGCTTTAAATATTCTCGTTCAGACGAACACACTCAAGCGTTTGTAAAATGCAAAAGCAACGTTCACTAATCGGCATAGCCTTTTGTTGGCGCTTAATTAAGCTTTTAGGAGAATTGGAACTCGTAAAAGTTGTCAAGCGAATATTGTATCTACAAATGACATGTTCTTTATCTTAGTTTTGTGCAGAGTAAATTTTTATTAAACAATTTTTAAAAATTAATTATTAGTTTTTGTTTTCATGGTGATTGGTGAGAGTCAACTTTAGTTTCTTGATAATTGCAGTGCTCCCTTTCAAACTTAGTTTGGCGAACTGTTATCATTCATTGTTGCATGGATATTGGTTATTGAGTTTGGTTGAGCTTGCTTATCTAATACAACTGGGCGTTCGTTTGGCCATGTTGTCCATTTGTGTTTTTAATTTCAATATACTTTCAGTTGTACGGTTACTGCCCGCCGTGGGCGTTGAACTGGGAGTATCGACGGAAAACCATCTTGAGGGAAATTCTCTACTATGGTGCTGATATAGTCTCTCTACAGGTAGGAGAATCAATTTATCCGTTAATGCAACGTATTGTGTTAGCAGTTTCTTGCATGGGCAAATACACAGTTCACCAATGGTTGAGTGTGAGGCCTAGTGTGTTGTGATTTTTATGCTTTGAAAAGATGTATTTTTTTTTCTGAGGCTTCACATTTTATTAACTTTGTATTGATTCTGTTGTACAGTGTTTGAAAAGGTTATTTGTGCTTTCAAATGTTCGTGCCAGCTGCTGACGACCACCTTTCCGTTAATATTGTTTTTTTGCATTGTTATAACGTCGCTTGACGTCATACCGATATAAAAACGTCAGCTTTTGCCAGCTGAACAGGTGCTTTGAAAACAGGCATGTTTTGTCCAATCAAATAGAACGACTTAACGCTCTGATCATTGAACGGAGTTAAACGGTTTTGTGACGAGTGAACGTTTAATTTTTTCCGGTGTCCCATTTCTGGGTTTCCTTTTGAGTGCAAATTGTCATGGCCATCTGTATGCTCAACAAGCTAGTTTTTTTACGTTAATTCAACGTTTGTAGACGTTGAAGCAATCTAAAAAGGACTAATTTGTCAGCTTGTACTCACTTACAGGCCCCTTTTTGGTTGTTTTCACCGACTGTCAACCAAAGTGCGTTGTTATAATGAGAGTTATGCAATGCCCTAAGAATAACGTAGAGATAATGGTTCTTATCCAAGTTATTGTTTTTTTTTTGTGATTTCAAAGCAGTGACAACTAAGTCTGTGCATGATTCCTGCTTCAGCGACCTTGATCCCATTTTTTTCTTTATGTTTGTCCTGCAACATAATCATAAGGTATAAAAAACTGTGACCACCGACGCTTCCAAACTGATGATACATTTTTCCAGTTTTCTATTTTTCCAGACCGCTTTTGCCTTTGTTTTCACTGGCCAAAGTGATGTCTTTCATTTGTTTTCTCACGACATGGCTCAATGATACTTGTTATTTCCTAACTTGATATGTCTTCCACTTACAGTTTGCTCCGCAGAGGCCAATTCATTGCAACTCTGGGCTTTTGTTTCATTTGAGATGCTTTGCCAGCACACGTTGCATCGATGTTGAAAAGCTTGATTTTGCTTCCCTGATCAAGTCTAGAACTCGAACAGACGACACCGCTTTCAGTTTGTTTGAAAAGCCTTTCACGCATCGATTGCAGTGACTTCGTGTGTGAATACTCGCTTGCCAGCTATCAAAATAGATCCGTTTTACATTGCAAAACGCTGCTAACGCAGACCCTGCATCAATGCAAAAAGACCCATTTTTTTCTAGCTTGATTCATCATGAATTCAGGGTCTGGAGTTTACAATCATGTAGTAGTGAAGTCAGTGAAGCAATAAACCAACCTGTTTATTGTTGCTTTTACTTTCAATTTCATCCTAGTGCTAGAAACGATTATTGTCCTGATGAACACCCAAACTTTTCAGTATTCAATCATGCAGTAATCAGTTTTTTGCCAATCAAATTCATGTTATCAAGTTATGCTGTTGTGCAGAACTGCAGATGAACCAAGTTGCGGACTCATCTTGCAAGCTTGTCAAGCTACATCGTTACAACGTTTCAACGCAGAAATTAAAACGTTGATAAATGCCGACATTTTGAAAAGGATAAAAGCAATGTCAGCATGCTGTGACACACTAGTTGTTTATTCAAGACATACACACTGGGTGACCAATTCATCTTTGCTTTAGTGGCGCAATGATGACAGAATGCTATACGCCATTGCTCTGCGCGTACGTCAGTAATTCAGATGCCGACTCAGCGAAACCGGTCTATGATTCATCAAGGCGTAATCACGGGCCATAAAAGAGTTTCATCAAATCTTTCTACCTGTCACTCAATCTCTTTTTTTTTTCATGCAAAACAAGACAAGTACTATATTCGTATGCGGTTTGCGTAGTTATTTGTTTGGAATAACAACAACTAGTGCAATGGGATGGCAATTGCTTTGACCTGTTTCAGTTGGTGTTTGTACAGTGTACACTGTGATTTGTGATGTTTGGTGGAATTTGTCTGTCATAAAATTGGTCCTTTTTTTGCATTGTGTTTACAGAAAAAGGACTGGTTTGCTTGTAGGACAAATGTTCTCATACCGAAATCTCAAGTAACGTTACATTAAACATCGCACTGCTGGTAAAAGTAGCTCTTTTTACATCGTTTCAACGTCCAGCAACTGTGTTACGTGCGAGCTGTTAATATTTTGGAGTTTTCAAGCGTTTTTTGAACGTATCTTGTGGTTCTGTCGTTTCAAGTGGATCTGAATTAATATTTTTTAGTCGATTTTTGAAATTATTGAATTATTTTCAATGCCAAAGCATTAATTTGTTATTTATATCGCTCCAATGGTCTGTACGATTAGTAGACCTATGACCTGGATGCAGCCCTATCGTAAGACAACTTGTTGAACTAACACAGCTTATCAAACTACCATTGTGTTCTCAGGAAGTGGAGACATGCGAGTACCACATGTTTTTCCTGCCAGAGATGTCATCACAGGGCTACGAAGGAATTTTCAATCCAAAGTCTCGAGCAAAGCATATGGGTGAAGATGAGAAACAGCACGTTGACGGTTGCGCTATATTCTGGAAAACTTCAAAGTAAGAAGTGGTAACACGTTGCACATAATAATAGGGGCGTGAGACCAGAGGGGGGGGTACCCAAAAAATAGTATATCCAATTTTATTTTGATAGATATACTAAATCTAGGCTGTATACCAAATTTTAGGTCAAAATATTGAAAAACCATTCATTAGGGGCAAAAAATGTGATTTTTGACCCCAGCGAGGGAATTTTTTTCATAAAAATTAATTTTGGATATAAAATCTGACACAGTTGAGGGAATCAGTTGATTTAAAAGTGTATTCCTACTCATTTTTCAGCAATGAATCTATTTTTGGTGGTTAAAATCATCTATCTCATGTAGAAAGTGGCCAAAACTTGAATTTTCTTCCAAAAATACTGAAAAAATACCCCTCGAAAAAAAAATTATTGTAAAAAATTTTCTTGCTGTGCCCCCCACATCCCAATTCCAGTATTTTAAGCCCTCGTGTGGGATGGTCAGAATAAATGCAAACATTTTGGTGCAAGAAAAAGTGAAAAAGCTCTTGAAATGGCCAAATGGTGCCATTTATGGTATTATATACATGCGAGAATTTGAAAATTTGCTTCATTACATAGTACATAATTAACTCACATAATATATATGTATGATACACAGTATATTGAGCACAAGGATAGACTATAGTCAGTGTTGTGTCCCAGGGGTGAATGTTCTTCCCCAATGCATGTGGAAATTCAAAGGTTTGTATTTGACTCTTTCTTTGTTTGTTTATTATATTGGTGGGGGGAGATTGAGAGATTAGCAGGGGATTATATCAGGTGTTTTGAGAAGAATATTCACCTCTAATGTGTCCCAATATTTCTATGTTGCCATAATGATTGTTTATGCATATCAGAATTATGTTCATATTTACTGATATTTAGATCAGCAATTGTGCATGATATTGATACACTTAGAAGGTAGGTTTTGCTTTGTTGAATAGAGCTTCGATTTCTTTGGTATTTTTCAAACATAATTTGTTTGTTCTACCAAAGTCCCACTTTCCTGTAATAATAAGCCTTTTTCCATTTTCATTTGTAAGGATCTGTTCTACATCAACTTTGTCATCAACTGGTTTTTCTGCATGTACCCAGTAAACATTCTTTTCAGAGTCCTTTCTTACAAGATGTTCAATACTATAATCTTTGGCTGAAAGCATCTCCTTGAAGTATCCAATATACCAAACTACAGTATCTCGTTCCACCATAATGTAGCGCAAAGTTCATTGGCCTCAAAAAGAGAAATAGGAGCAGGTTGGTTCGAGATTATTGCCAATGCGTCTTCATTGGTAGGCAATGCTACATGAGCAGATGATATTGCTGTGCCATAGGAACCGCCTAACAGTATGCATAAATTTTCCACCTTTTCTTCAATTGAGATTCTACTTTGGTGGTATAATTCTGGATTAGATGTGCTCGTTCATGAGGATGAGTGTGAATAAAGAATGCTAGTGCAGTGCATACAATTGATTTAGTATTGTCTGGATGTTGTTGGAGCACAGCCAACAACTCATCTTTGGTTGTGCATGGACCATTCCAGCTCTTGCAGGAAGTGAGAAGTTTTGTGATGTGATCAGTGTGCTTTTGTTTTTTCTCACTTCATGCAAGAGCTGGAATGGTCCATGCACAACCAAAGATGAGTTGTTAGCTGTGCTCCAACAACATCCAGACAATACTAAATCAATTGTATGCACTGCACTAGCATTCTTTATTCACACTCATCCTCATGAACGAGCACATCTAATCCAGAATTATACCGCCAAAGTAGAATCTCAATTGAAGAAAAGGTGGAAAATTTATGCATACTGTTAGGCGGTTCCTATGGCACAGCAATATCATCTGCTCATGTAGCATTGCCTACCAATGAAGACGCATTGGCAATAATCTCGAACCAACCTGCTCATATTTCTCTTTTTGAGGCCAATGAACTTTGCGCTACATTATGGTGGAACGAGATACTGTAGTTTGGTATATTGGATACTTCAAGGAGATGCTTTCAGCCAAAGATTATAGTATTGAACATCTTGTAAGAAAGGACTCTGAAAAGAATGTTTACTGGGTACATGCAGAAAAACCAGTTGATGACAAAGTTGATGTAGAACAGATCCTTACAAATGAAAATGGAAAAAGGCTTATTATTACAGGAAAGTGGGACTTTGGTAGAACAAACAAATTATGTTTGAAAAATACCAAAGAAATCGAAGCTCTATTCAACAAAGCAAAACCTACCTTCTAAGTGTATCAATATCATGCACAATTGCTGATCTAAATATCAGTAAATATGAACATAATTCTGATATGCATAAACAATCATTATGGCAACATAGAAATATTGGGACACATTAGAGGTGAATATTCTTCTCAAAACACCTGATATAATCCCCTGCTAATCTCTCAATCTCCCCCCACCAATATAATAAACAAACAAAGAAAGAGTCAAATACAAACCTTTGAATTTCCACATGCATTGGGGAAGAACATTCACCCCTGGGACACAACACTGACTATAGTCTATCCTTGTGCTCAATATACTGTGTACATATATCATAATTATGTACTATGTAATGAAGCAAATTTTCAAATTCTCGCATGTATATAATACCATAAATGGCACCATTTGGCCATTTCAAGAGCTTTTTCACTTTTTCTTGCACCAAAATGTTTGCATTTATTCTGACCATCCCACACGAGGGCTTAAAATACTGGAATTAGGATGTGGGGGGCACAGCAAGAAAATTTTTTACAATAATTTTTTTTTCGAGGGGTATTTTTTCAGTATTTTTGGAAGAAAATTCAAGTTTTGGCCACTTTCTACATGAGATAGATGATTTTAACCACCAAAAATGGATTCATTGCTGAAAAATGAGTAGGAATACACTTTTAAATCAACTGATTCCCTCAACTGTGTCAGATTTTATATCCAAAATTAATTTTTATGAAAAAAATTCCCTCGCTGGGGTCAAAAATCACATTTTTTGCCCCTAATGAATGGTTTTTCAATATTTTGACCTAAAATTTGGTATACAGCCTAGATTTAGTATATCTATCAAAATAAAATTGGATATACTATTTTTTGGGTACCCCCCCCCTCTGGTCTCACGCCCCTAATAATAATACAGATTTTACGGGGCATTTCTGCACTTGTAAACCCGACTTCAAATGCGATCACAGCTCTATCATTGCGCTGTGGACTATAACTATTTGGTCTGTTCAAAGCCTAGGCCCCACTTGCTTAGAGCATAGTACTCCGCACACAAGTGTTATACTAAGACCTTCTCTAGCTTCATAACTTTTTACCAAGACTAAGATGAGAAGGGTTTCGGTTATGCACTCACTCACGAGTCCTGTAAGGCATGCGGACACCGGCAACAGTTCTATGAATGCCTTCCAAACCGCTTTTACACGCGACTCTGCTGCGTGATCGCATCCCCACAGCACGGTACAACAGCTCGTTACAGCAGCAAAATAATGTGCAACGTACAGTGCACACAATAGATTAGAATGGATCGTGCGCCTAATACCAATGCTTTACTGTCTATTCACAGCAAGTGGTTGCTCACGAAGACGCGCCTGTGTCTTGACCAGACATTTATCGCATGTTAGTAGGTGAACACAAACACAGGCAACCGCGTTATCAAAATTTACCATCATACACAAGTCTGGATGCAACAAAAATTCCAATATCGAATAGCGTTTTTATCAGCTAAAAAGCGAGCAGTTTTACCCTGACTGCAGTATATGTCATTTTTACGTTGATTCATTGTCTGCAGACGTTAAATCAATGTAAAAATGACAAATTTTGCTCTCGGGGTAGTTACACTGGCAGCTCGGACAACTAGTTAGTCAGATATGAACACCGACAGTTTTTAAACTTACATTTTCAGGTTTACTCTCGTGAAAGAATATCTGGTCGAATTCAACAAGGTAGCCAT
This sequence comes from Aplidium turbinatum, assembly GCF_918807975.1. NCBI lineage: Eukaryota > Metazoa > Chordata > Ascidiacea > Aplousobranchia > Polyclinidae > Aplidium > Aplidium turbinatum. The sequence continues at coordinate 13,685,705 of NC_137480.1, read as the reverse complement.
GCAGAACAACGAGGGTTCTGAGGATATGGTGAACAGGGTCACGACGAAGGACAACATCGGCATTGCTGCTTTATTGCAAACCAACGAAGGACTTTATGACAACGCAGGTACAGTAGTTTGTTTGTCTGAAAAGTGCCTTTTTCTGTCATTAGCGAAACTTTCATTGTGAAAAATCTTCGTTCTGTTGCACGTTTATTGGCGCCTGTTGGATGTCTTGATCGCTAAATCGGTCTTTATGAAGCAAATTATACATTTTGTCTTCAAAGGCTGATGCAGTTTTTTGGATGCTTCTTTTTCTACGGAGTTTGTAACAGAGTGCCTGCAAGTGTTAATGGTGTTGCGACTCTGTCAACTTAGATTGAAAAACCGGTAGCAGGTCCATTTCCTCTGAAAGGGTATGACTGCAGTCTTCTCACTGATTACACAATGTTGAACCATCGCACCTTTTGTGGCAGACGTCTATTGCTATTGCGCAGTGAGTTGGCGCAGTCGTCGTTGAGCCAACATTTAGCCTTTGTTCTTTCAATTGGCACACGGGCTTGTCACGATTCTACGTAATCATTCATTCGTTCAATCGCACTTTTTTACTTCAACCTTTGTGCTCACGTACCTAAACTGCAGTTGTAGTAATTACTTTGTAAGTAACTGTAGAGAGGCGTTGTATAAACGTTGAAAGGCGCTGAAGCGATGTCAGAACGAAAACTTTTAATCTGTAGTAACAGTAGCAGTGATAGGTGACATGTATCTTTTATGTGTCGTAAATGTTATTTTATTATAAAAATAGTCTTATTTCTTTGCCAACGTTTACCATTTAACTCAGCTAATGTTTGATGTGAAATTTTATACAAACACTGAGTTTATGTCTCTTTGGTAAAATTGAACTGTAAATAGCAGCTGAAATTCGTGTCCTGACAGCAAATCAACCGTTTTGCACGTCTCCAGACGCTGAATCAATGTAATTAACGGTTGATTTGCTGTCTGGGTGGTTATACTCTCTGTCAACAAAGTGTGGCATTCTTAAAACATGTGGTCTGTTTTTAAAATGAGGCCACATACACGAAAAGTTGTCACGAAGAAATTCAGGCTTCAACCAAAAGGGGCAATAAGAATTTGGTTGCGTTTGTGATCTTAAACTTGCAATGCTGCATTTTGAGCTGCACTTTCGAGGCAAAAATTTGTGTTGCTTTTTGTCCCTCTTGTTAGAACTTCTTCCTTCTTGCGATCCATTTCTAATCTCGTTTCTTTTTAGGTTTCCGAAGCGCTGGTGATCATCCTTCGCAACTTGTCTTGGCAGCGAATGCACACATGCACTGGGACCCTGAATTCAGGTTTGTCACACTGAGGTAGTGATAACCCAGCCAGAAAAATTTCCCTTTTTGCTTTGATTCTGCAACACGTTGAATCTACAGCCGATTTCAAGCTGGAAAGTGACAAAGTGTTTGTTTCATTGTTACCTTGCAAAATAAGAATCAATAATATGCAAAGCGTCATATCAGTTCAGTCGATTTCACATCGAGATTATCTGCTTGCCTAATAGCCACCGGGCATGGCGTGACGTAATTTAGCATTGTTTTTGTGACGCTTGTACGTAGCCACCCTGTCGTCTGCTAATAGCTGATCAGACACTTCATTGTTTTCGAAATTGAATAACAATGTTGAATGCAGACAACGTTTGTCGCGTGGTTAGCGGGTAGAATCAGTCTTTGTTGATGCGTTGTGGGTACTTACCGACGTATTTTAAACGTAAACATCATATGAACCCACTTCGTCAATAAACATAAACAAATTGATTTTCATTTCATTTGTTAGCGAAAGGTTCGATTTTGACGTTTATTGAGCTGCGAATCGATATAAAATGAGCAGTCTGCAAACATTGATTCAATGTAAAAAAACCTTTGATTTTTACATTTGCAAACGTTGAATCAATGTAAAAAAACAGCTGATTGCATTCTAGGAACCACACTTCAAGGATTGCAACGAGAAGTGGTTCATCTACACTCAGCGTTACCAAGCGTCCGATTTAAATCTTTAAACTTCTTTTTATCAACAACGTCAAATCTATGTTTTGAATCGATTGTGAAACTGGAATTAAACAAGTTCAAACTCTTTCCAAACAGCAAAATCCGTCACTTTTGCATTGATTCAACGTCTGCAAAAGTTGAAACAATGTAAAAGTGGCGGATTTTGTTGTCTGGGTTTGGGACGACTCATGAGCAGTTATTGTGTGCGTTTCTTTGACTGGAAAGTCCTTGTTTGGAATAGACTAACCTTTATGTAAAAGCAGCGCCTAATTAAAAAAAAATGTTTTTCTTTGAATTCTTCGAGGATGGTTATAGTTGTTAACCGGCATCACACATTGCTTTTGAATTATCTTTTTTAAAGCACTCAAGTAGCTTAAGTAGCATTCTAGCATCGTCATCGGTGATTATTGGATTTTAAGTAAGGCGCAGTCTTCGGAATGCCAGACCCATATCAGTTCATGTTTTGATCAAAAACCAATGGATTTGAATAGATTCGCTTCTGGTTCATGGTTGCTGAAAGGAAACTCGACTTCGACTGGTTTTGTTTTGATTTTACGCACGGCTTTATCTACTGAGCTAGAGATAATTGTACTTTTTATTAGATCTGTTTCATAAAATTTTCCTACCTGTAATGCTTGCTGATAATCTATTTTCAAAGCATAGTTTAGCGTCTTTATGATAAAACTATCACAAGATGTTCAGTATTTGTTTGCAATGTCTTGAGAGAGTTTGTTTACATCAAAACGACGTACGTGTTTAAACGTAGTCCAGTGAACGGTTTCATTTACTTTCTGTCCGTGTTGTTGTGTGGATGGAACAGGAAAGTTTAAATGACTAGCATCTCGCTTGTATGATCCCAAATTGCCAAAGCCTACTTTGCGGCTGTGCTGCAAAATTCGCACCTTTGTATTCGTTGGTAAAAGGTTTAGCATCTTTATGATGTCAACACCTTTCACACTTGCCGTCGCAAAATAAGTGTCGGAATTCTGTAACTTACGTTGAAAAATCGTCAAACAATGATAGTTTTCGGTCAAACTTTGTGCTCGATGGCATTGTTTGTTGCAGTTCTTATCACTCATTGATCGAAGAGGGGAAAATCACTGCTCGGTACTATCTCTTGGAAAGTGCAAGACGGGCTTTGATTACTTATGTCTTACTCTATAACAACGTGCTGCGTTGTCTATTTTTGTCTATGTGTGTTTTCATTATGACTTGTTTCCCATATATAGCCTTGTTTTGAAGTGGCTTGTGGAAAACGAACCATTTTTTTTAAATTGATGCTTTAGTCTGATACAGTATGTACACTAAAATTTCAGGTTCTATCGTCAAATGTTTTTAGCACAAAAATAATAATAATTTTTAAACGGCCTTTAGTTTTTCAATAATTTGAGTTGTAAGATAAAAATTTGAGTCAATTTCTCTGATAACATTTGAACTTGACACTATTTTCAATGATGTGTTTTTGTCTGATTCATGCTGTGGAGTTGTTGTTATCGATATCACTGTTGACCACTATGTGTAATTGGAAATACTTAGAAATATGCTGCCTTCTTTTAAAGACCTTGTGTTGGGCTTGTGCATTGCAGCGTGCTAGCAACATTAAAAGAGCTGCCTTACCCTCCTCATTACCAGCCTGCAGACTGAGTACTGTAATGAGCGCTACCTGCAGTCAAGATTAATTCCGACCACCGACTAGTATCCAGTCTGTTGAGGTGGTTGTTACACCATCTCATGCTTGTAGAGCAGCTCAGTATCAGGAATCTGCTCTTTCAGATTGAGGATCACAATATTACATTGATTTGTCAATGATTTTAGTCAAACAAGTTAATATTTTTGTCTGTTACTATGACGTGTAACGACATAAATGTGTATCGCAGACAGCAAAATCCGTCATTTTTACATTGATTCAACAACACTGAAAAACCGCACAAATGGAACTTGAAGGAATTTGTGTAGCATGCGATAACCCGGCCAACAAATCAGTCCTTTGCATTGATTCAACGTTTACTAGACGTTAAATCAATGCAAAAATTACGGATTTTGGTGTGGCGTGACTCAAGCTCACAAAATTTATCGACCCCAACTAACCAGTAACCATTCATCTTGCTTTCCAGCGACGTGAAGTTGATACAGACGGTCATGCTTTGCCATGAGCTAAAGCGCATCTATGACGAGGCCAATCAAAGCTTCCGGCCAGGCGGCAGAACCTCAGCTGGGCCCAACGAGTGCCACAAGATGCCGCTAGTGCTCTGTGGTGATTTCAACTCTCTTCCAAATTCAGGTAATCCTGTCGTGCTTGATGTTAGGCAGTGCGTTGAATTTTTTTTCTTACAGTCATTCATATTTATTCAATGTTCTTTCTGTTTGCTAAAATAATGATACGTGAACCATGACGTGAACATACAAGTGTACAATGTACATCTAATATATGATGTGGTGTCAAAAACAGGACACTTTTTGGAAATAAGCATTAGCATTTTCCAAAGTATCCTGAACTCATTTCTGGTTAAGGTTTTCTTTATTGGTTAAAATCATCGATTTCTACGTAATGGTTTCTGTGTTGAAATGCGTTGTAGTTTGGCATTTATAATAAATCCATTGGCTGCGCGTTAAGCGCAAATTGTGGAGTTCTCAAAGCATATTTTTTTGACTTTTCAGGAGTAGTCGAGTTCTTGCAAAACGGTAAGGTTTCTTCGACTCATCAGGACTTCCGAGAGATTGAATACACCAAGTGCCTGAGCACCTTTGGTCTTGGCTTGAGAACAAACCATGGTATTCAGGTGCGTGATACTGTGATACATTTCATGTGACACAGTCATACGTGATACATTGCTATCATGTTCCATATGTTTAATTTGTTTATATTATAGAATATACGTGTCAAGCCAATATCTGTATTTAATTAACTTAAAAAAGTGGTTGTGGTATGTGGTGGAATCGAACCGGGACCTTTGGCTTCTTATTTCTTCGTAGTCCCACGAATTTTCTTGAGATAGTTGACATTTCAAAGCGATTTTGTATAATGCTTTCCACTACATGATCTTATATCTTGCTTTGCAGTTTGACCCGAAGCAGGTGACTCACCCGTTTCGTCTGAACTCATGCTACAACGAATCAAACTACCACAAGCTGAAAGACACCAACTACACTTACGAGTTTAAGGTTTGTTTCAGTTATTTTTTTTTTTATAGAGAATTATATAACAAAAAGTACAAACGGTATTGTCAAGAAAATGTACATAACTTTCTTTACCATCTATCTTGTTTCGGGCTCTTGATGGAAACCAAAGTTGATTAACTTAAAAGTACCATCTTCTATCCATAGGATCTCTCTGTCAATTCTGATCTGCCTTTTCATAAGATCATCTAGTGCGCTCACCTCCGTGCAGTCCTTCGGCTACCGCTTTATCAGGATGAAGATCAGAACTGAAATAAATGGTTGGCGTTTGCCAGTGTTTAGAAGCGTTCTGCTGGACACCTCATTTCGATTGTGTTTTCCTAACAAGGCAACATTGAAACTAAACTTTTTTTCCAGGGCATCATCGACTACATATTCTATTCCCGTACACAACTGAAGTGCCTGGGGGTGCTCGCTGGCATATCACCGAACTGGAATAAGGAGAACAACGTCGTCGGTTACCCGCACCCCCACGTTCCCTCCGATCATATCCCGATCGTCACAGAATTCCAGCTTCTTCCTCAAGGCTACCAGCAGGCGTCGAACATGACCCAGCAGCAGCAGCAACAACAGCAGCAGCAGAGCAGCAACCAGTTCAGTAACCACCCGTACAGCTTCCATCCTGGTCAATCATCAAACCAGTTCCCATCGACAACAGGTTCCTCTATGACGCCCAATACCTTCCAGCAGCACTACCAGGGCCGCTTCTCTGGCGTCACGTCTGGAAACAATCGCCCTGGGTCGTCTGATTCCTTAACTCACAGCCCCATCAACATCTCCAACGGCAACAACGGACAGCCAACCACTCTCTCCCATATGTCCGGGATGGGGATGCATGGGATGATGGGGATGAACGGAAGGAGGTAGTCTTTCGCGGAGAACTAAAGCGAAACTGGTGGAAAATTTCCTTTCGTTTGAAGAGCTTTTCTTTACCCTTCCACTACCAACGTGTGCGCAAATAAACACTTCTCATTTTAGCGCAGGCCAACCGTGAAGTCGCTCGTCTGATGAAATGCGCTTTTATTACTACGGTTCTATGCGACAAAGCGTTGAATCAACGTAATGATCGTCATTTTTAATCGTTTCTCTGGCCACTTTTTATCCCAGCGTCACTTTTCTGTCATTTTTATCCAATTTCTTTCATTCAATCAAGTTTTGAACGTTTCAGTGCTTTCAAAAACTTCTTTTTTAATCTTTCTCTTATCGTGCAGCATCATACATACGTCACGGCTTTCGCTCTATGACACAAAACGGCAAGCCAACAACAAACATCAGAAATCGTGGTTTGAAACTTTTTTTTCTTTTTTCAGTAAAAATATACTTAAGTCTAAAAAGATACTTTTATCAGTTAAGAATATATTAATGCACAGCAATAAACGGCCTGCTGCTGCGGAGTAATTTTATAATTTTAAAGATAAAATCACGCAGCAGAGATTGGCGCTTTTGAAAAATATAAATGTTATATTTGATTGCTGTATTAAGATTAAAAACCATAAGATGTTGATTTTTACTTGAACTGTTTGGCCGTTAGTGGTCACTGTTGCACTGCCCAATGCCACCAGACTGTGAAACAATGTTGAAACCTACACTTTCTTGGCTGGGTAATGGCTTTATCTTGAAATCATTAAAGTGAAAGTAATTTTCCCCAACAGATATCTCGTGTTTTGTTCATTTCAATTGGATAGACCACAAACGGCTGCGATTGGACAATCGTCAATTACGTAATACCCTCGTCATAATCGATAACAGCCACTTGAGCAGTAACATGTGTTATATAACAATCTTTGACGGTTGATGTGACCGAGCAATCTCGAATTTATGACGTCACCATGGGAAAACGATAAGTTACACCACCATCTCACAGAAATATAGTTCTAACGCTTGCTTTGTTTTTAAACCAAGCTACATGTATATCTTTCACTCAGCCGTTTGACTGCATCAGTTCAACGTTTAACAACATCGAGTTAATGCGATTGCCTTACAGAAACGTTTAATATTTGTCAAAAGTTCTCGTAATGATTCACATAGATTTGATTCTTCTTGACGTTGAATCGATTAAATTTACAGATTATAAGTTGAGCACAAATCATTGCGTTTTGTTTTGGGCTTCGGGCAACAACATAGAAAAGTTGCATGAAGCACGCCGCATTGTTCCAGACTGCAAAATTAGTCAGTTGTACATTGGTTCAACGTCTGCAGACGTTAAATCTATGTAAAAATGACGGATTTTGCTGCCCGGAGTTGCTTGCCGATCAATGCAAACCGCAGATACGGAATGTGTCATGCTCATGCTCCATGCAACGTTAAAGAATATTGGGCCGACAGGGGATCTTCCTTTCATTTGTCGTCGTCATCTTGTACCGACTGCGAATTGAGCTGCGTGCAGTAATTTGCCATCTAAGATCGATCTAATGATGGAACCAATGCATAGAGTTGATACTACTACGTAAATTTCATTTGAACACTTCCTCTGCATTTTGTCAACTTTTTCTGGTGAATGACTTTTCCAGTCCCATCACCAAAACATGTTTTTTTTTTACTCTGAATGACAAAACGTTTTCGCTGCAAGATAGTTTTCATTTTGTATCGTTTCATTTTGTCATCCATAGACTTGAAAATGACGTTGCAACCAAAGTTCTGAGTCGAAAAAACTTTGTTCAATATTGAATTTTCAGTGCAATCGAAAAAGTCGTCTTTGCTAATCATACCTTCATTTTAAGCGTTTATGTTGTGTTCGATAATATTGCACTTGTTAAAAAAAACTTCCGTTCTTTATACGTCGATTCTCCGACGTAGAACCGACATGGAAGGAACGAAAATTTCAAACTGGACATTTTAGCCCAATAGATTTCCCGCAGAGATGGCCTTCATCCGTTTTAAATACAAATATCCTGAGTGCTGTAAAAGTTCCGATCTCAATGAAATTCACACTTCTTTAAAAGTTCTGTTTTTTAAAGTTTTCAATCAGTTCCTAGCCTGGCTCATTCTCAGTTGCAGCTCAACATTTGTATCTTGTACTGTCCTTTGACGCTGTGAAGTTCAAGGTAGAGTTGTGAGCCGGTCTTGTACTTTAGAACCAAGCTCAAACCCAAAAATACAAGTGTTAACCGGTTTTGTCTAGTCGATTTACTTTGATCTTGAGCATGTTCCAACTTACTTTTGTTTAATGAATTAAATTGGCAAAAGCAATTAATTGACTAATTGTAAAGATCTACGGAATGCTGGTTCGAATCTGCTCGCAATCTTTTTTTAAACTTTAACATAAGTCTTTCTGGAAATCTTGGTCTGACACACGACTCTGGTAAAACTTCGATTATTTTTGATCTTTCCAAGCTTGCAAAAAATATTTTTTTGCATTGTTTCAACGTCCAGCAACGTTTTAAAGCATGGAAAATGATAGGGAAATTATGATTTTGATTTTCTGCACCATTTTTCATTCGTGTTGGTACCACTGTGAATCGTTTAATTTCGGCAAATCAATGACTCGATTTTGACATTTTTTCTGCATGTGCAAGCGTTTGGAATCGTGGAAATTGACTTATTTGTGCACGGCACAATTGCTTCTTGGTATTACTATTGTTATCAATCAGACTTTTCTACAAAATCTTGAACTACATTTTTCACTTTGCAAGTTGCTGCAAGGGTCGGTCATCACTTGTAGAGTTTCCAGACGAAGTTTTATCTGCAAAATATGAAACGTTCTTATTGGGTGAAGTTGTTTACATTTTTATCAACAACATTTCCTACAAAATTTCGCAGTTTGTCAAATCTTTTGTAGGCTTACTCCAGTTTCAGTTTATACTCACTACTCAGCCAAGAACATCTATCCATTTTGTGTTGATTCAGCGTCAACAGACATTTGTTCAATGCAAAAATGACGGGTTTTGCTAGCTGAGTAGTTTATAAATGATGTTGATTAATTCCTGCTGACGCTGTTTTTACCGAAAAATCGCTAGTTTTTCTAACCAGAAAATCAGTCCTTTTTTGCATTGTTTCATCATGAGGTAGACGTTGAATCAATGCAAAGAAGACTAATTTGCTGACCGGGTTATCGCATGCTACACAAACTCTCTCAAGTTCCATGGTGTTCGATGTCAAGTTCAAACAATCAAAGTTCTATTTGTTCCATTTTTTCACAGTTTTTTTCGATTTGGTTTTGATTTCGAATTTCTAGTGACATCTTTCTCTGGTTTGCTGCAGGGAATTTTCTGTGAGGTGTACTTCAATGACCACAAAATTTGCCTTCCAATACCCGAATTCAACTCGATTTAGACAACTCCGCCATTTGAGTTCCACCAAAGTGCCTTCTTCGTTTACCTCGCAAAACACCAATTCATAATATACCGAAAATTCAAAGTTTAATGTTTCCACGTATTGACTAGTCAATGACGCCATGTTTATACGCCAATCATACTCTCATAAACTTATCCAACAACTTCTATTTTGCATGGATTTACGTTTACAGATGCTGTATTGATGCAAAAAGACTGATTTGCCGGCTGGGATATGCAGTGTGGTTCAACTCTTCCTCGCCAACATTTTAACAAATGTGGAACTTACCGTGTGCGATTATTATTTGATTTAAAAAAGTTCCCTTTTCCAGTTAAAAAAATCATCGTTGTAGAAAGTCAAATGCTGCATGGTTGACTGCGTTCAAGTTTATTTTGCATTCGAACATACAATGGAGATTATCTTCGGTTTGGCTTTGAAATTGGTTGAATAAAAAATGCATGTTTCTCTTGCTAATGTTCCATCTACTACATCATGACCTTGTATCAACGTCTAGAAACGTTGAAATAACGTAACTTTTTTGTTGTTTTGATTTTGTACCCTTAGTTCATTCCTTTCCCGTGCGAGATGATGATGATGATAATAAAGTAGCAGAAGTGTTGTTCTTACTGCGACCCAATATTTTTATTCGAACGTATTTTTCTGTGTTATTACCTTGGGATAACCGTACCCGCTTTTAAATGTCGAGGAAATCTGCCTTGAAAACTTTCCAGAAACTCCCTCAAAGTCCCTCATGCTTTTGATTTCAATTTTTTCAGACATTTTTCATTTTTTGTGTGTTGTTTAATTCCTTGTTGTTGCTTTTTACATCGACCTATTTTCAGAGTTGATCATTTTCAAGCAGCATCCAGCTTATTTTTTGATATTTCTTCCTCCGGACGAAATAAAATAAGTCTTTGCATTTTCGTTCTGGTTGTTTTTCAAGAAGTATTTCAAGGCTTGCTTCTGAGTCGTCAGCAGTCAAGCTGTGTATATCAGAAGAACGCTCTACATCAGGGGTCACCAACCTTTTTTGCATGCGGGCCACTTTGGCACTAAGGAGAGCTGTGGCGGGCCGCACTAATAAAATGTTAGGTAGGTTGACTCTTATGCTAGAATAGAACGAATTTCGTACCCAGTATCCAGCGTTACATGTTGTTAATATTTGTCTTAAAATACCGCAGTAACACAATTAGTCGAACAACGCTACTGCTAGGCCAAGCTCCTTTAACAACACTTTTGACTTCTTTAACAATGTCTAATAAACGAGGCCACTTGTTTTGCGCACTTATAGCGAGGCGAGTGGTTTCATCAGAATATTCATCGCCAAGCAAGAGTGGTGTTGTCAGTTCGCTTCACAAAAGATATCTTGCAATTAACAATTTCAGCAAACATGGAAATGTTTGACACATCGCAATACAGGCAACAATAGTGACCTGCAAGCATATCAGCGAAAAATAGGCTCCAATAGCAGGAAAAAAGACACCAGGCACCATGAAACAAACGCTTGTGGAAATCACCGAAAAATCATAGTTCTATCGTAATTCATGAACAGTCTTCCCTCTAAAAAAGCAATGAGCTGGTTTTTCATCCTTTTTGTGAGAGTCTATTAAACCGTCTTTCTTTTATTATAGACAACTGTCACTTGCGGTGCTTATTAGCGTGGCAAGAATTTGTTGATTAACAACATTTTGCAGTACTTGCTTCGGCAGTATATATACTAAAATTGGAACGATACAGAGAAGATTAGCGTGGTCCCTGCGCAAGGATGACACGCAAAATCGTGAAGCGTTCCATATTTTGCCAATTTATTATAAATTGAGTTGGCACACCGACCTATTTTGCCAACAAAAACTTGCATAAAGAGAATACTGCTCGTGAAACACAATAACGGTGAAACGCACACTAGTGTTTATATGATATTTGCAAACTTAAAATAAGCAACCCTATGCTCACAGAAATTCGAAAACAGACGTTTTGATCAACCACTGGGACAATGTGGCTGGACATCGCATTGGAATAACTTTAAGCAACCCCCACCTAGAACTATAATCTGATTGGTCGGTCGGTGGAATCGTATGCAAAGCGAAAATATGCTTCCCGGAAAGTATTTTTTGCCTTCGTGCTCTTTAACTCCTCAAGAAATGTATTTTTGGTTATACTTGTACAATGATACCTTCCGCGGGCCGCAGCGATACAGCGTGGCGGGCCGCCAGTTGGTGACCCCTGCTCTACATCAAATATAATTATGTGCGGTAGGTGTGTGGGTGAGGTAGGTGTGTGGTACAAGTAGCACCTTTGAACCCTGGGCAGTCGCCATGGATTGTTACACCATGGGTCTCTGGGAACACTGGTCTTGATCACACACCAAACTAACAAGTGGGTCCACGTCCCACCTCATGGGCAACAACCTCGACTGGTTGGCTAAAACTTGTTAGAAATTCTGCTGCCTTGCAGGAAATACTTTTTTAAGTAAAGGCTAGGCCCACCGCCAATAACTGTGGTTAGCGTCAGGAAGGGCATCCGGCTGGAAAATCTATGCTCCAAAATATTATTTAAATGCAGCAAAAGATCGGCCACCCCCACTAGTGGGGAACAAACCGACGATGGATTATGATGATGATGACTTTCTAAAACCTCTACATCTACACTACAGCATGTTTCACCCTGAAAGGAGGATCATCAGGAGATCCTAAAAAATATGCAAAAGCAATAAATCGGTGATACCCGAAAATATGTTAAATATTATAACCTTAATTTAATCTGCAAAAAAAACATCAGAATTACAAAGGGCTTCCTCCATCGGTTATCACAAAAGCCTCAATTAAGAAACCCAAATAGAAACCCAGCGGATTGATAGCAAAACTTGTGACGTCATAAAGAAGTAAACTGCAATAAAATTAAGGTAACCTGTAGTAAGTACTTTGTGTGGAGCTACATGTACTTGAGAGGTTACGGTTATTTTTTTATTAACCTGTAGAAATCAAATTACATTTATGTTATTTAGAAGAGCGCTTTATGTGTTGGAATGTTTGTGCTTTGTGGTGATTAAATCCGCACTATGGCAGTAAAGAGCTTGTTTGGAGACTTAGTAAAGATAGTGTTCTATCGCAGTGCTTCCCAAGCTAGGGGTCACACCAGTAGCGTAGCCAGCAATTTTGAAAGGGGGAATTTTGACGACCCAACGGCTGGGGGGCGTCCCCCAGAAAACTTTGAAGAATTACTTTGAATTTGGTGCATTCTGAGAGTATTTTCAACAAAATTGTGGGTATGAATATTCCTGTAAAATGGTGCTGTCCGGTGGCATAGCAAAAGGATAAGAGCATGTTTTCTTCGGCATTTTTCGGAAACAAAGCTAAGTCTCTATGTTTTGTTGTTGCTAATTCCTGGCTGAGATTTTTGAATGTTTGGTATTGGCAAAACTCGCTCTTTTAATGCAGTTTTGTTTAAAATTAGGCAATTTTTTTAGACTGAAAGCATCATTCTCAAGCATAAAGACACTGAAAGCATCATTCTCAATATTGTGACGTCACACGCGTGCCAAAGGGGGGTTGTAACCCCCAAAACCCCCCCTTAGCTACGCCACTGGGTCACACAATGAATTTTAGGGGTCGAAGAGTATAGTATGTAGCCCCAGGTCACATGCAAAAGTTATGTAACGGGTAATCTCCTATCAAGGATATAGACAGCACCCACAGGATGTATGAGGCATTTCGACAACGAAAACCGCGCTTCGTCGTTGCTTGTTGGATTCATCAGAAGGACAAACGATCCCAGACAACAAAGTCCTTCGATTTTACATTGATTCAACTTCTGCAGACGTTAAATCAATGTAAAAATGACGGATATTGCTGTTTTGAAAGTTTGTGAGAAATCAGTATAGGCTACAAAGCCATCGTTTCTGGCTTCTCTGCTGATTACAACAAGTTAAAAACCGTAGGTTACAAAATTGGTAAAAAACTTCGGCTATCAAATTGTTGCGATTGTTCACAGCAAAAAATAACCCCATAAAACGTGGCATAACAATGGCTCAAGGCTGGTCAATGGTCACTTTCAATTTTGTTCAAAAAGAACAAGCACTAATTTAAGCCTACCAGTGTTTAATTTACAACTAAAATTTTCGAAACACAAACAATTTTATTTCCACCAAACTTACGTTGCCTTAGTTTTTCGCATTACTTTCTTATATGGAATTACACTTTCTTTCATTTCGACGTCGTTTTAAATCTATCGCTATAAGAGGTTTTCTATCTTTTGATTGATTGAATCTTTATCCTCGGACTGGGAAAGCTTCTTGCAGAGCTTAATCCTGGCAGTTTCGCATACTTGTAGAGGCTTTGAATCATTGACGCAGGCCCGGTCACCGAGATAGACAGAGTGAAGTTTCCGATTGTTAAAGTCTTGTTGCCAGGGAACTATTCGATCCATTAGATGTCGCTGAATGGAGAGCAGTCCTTAACGTGCGTTGCTCAAGCGCACACCCCGAGAGTCGAACCAGCGCCGCTTGATCTTGAAGCTTCGTTCCAGAAGTACCGCGCTAACCAATTGAGCTATTGGGGCTAAGATTGCCAAAAAAACATTGAACATATTTCTGAAAAGTATTGGATGGCTTCTTTCCTCGAGTGATTTTTATCTTTATGAGAGTAGACCATTGGGGGACTGTGCCACTATGCAGCCATAGAGTTAGACCCATTCAGGATTTAATCCAACACTCCGTGCCAGAAAATCTAACTTTCAAAGTGCATTTTTGTGCAAGTTAACTTCCCGCTTATTTCGTTGATTAGACGTTGAATGAAGTAAATTCAACATGAGATTTCAAAGTTGTTTCAGTGAGTTTTACTGCATCAACATCTTGATTGTTACCCGCAGTAATAGTGTCGCCAGCAAAACCGCGTGTTGCTTTTGTGTTTGTAAATGGATCCGACGGTTTTTTATACTTTGAACTGAATGAAATTACGATTTGATCGCATCAAGTGCGGATATCTGTTTTAAGCGAAAGCGAAAAAAAGGAAATTAAAGTGTGCCGGAAATGCACTTCTTTCACAGTTTAAATTTAACAATGAACGTTTTGAATGATAAAGTAAAAACATTTTTGTGCCTGATTTATTTCAACATTTCTGCTGTGTTATGGTAAGTGTTGTTTAGATGCCTGTGAGGGTCAGAAAAACAAGCTAAACTAAATTAATTTGCGAAATACAATTATCAAAAGATGATTTCTTGAGTAAGAATGCATAGATATAAAATCACAATATGACAGTTTACATTTTGTTTAAAACTTTGATTCCGGTCAATTTAATCAAATTAGCACGAGTAGAAGTTATGTAGTCTACTATTGTAAAGGTAAAGTTGTGTATTGTGTAAGAAAATTTTGAACTTTTCGAAATGATGTTTACAGTGATGGTAACGATATATCACATGAGAGTCAAGACTTTGCAAAGCAGCATGAGATCTTCCACGGAACACTGAAATAAAATTACAAGCAGTGGTTGAGAACTATGTGGCAAGAACTAGTGGTGCGGTACTGATGAGCCCAGCCTCATGGGCGAAACACGTGTCTATCGCTGAGTTCTTGCTACAGTTGACTGCCAAAAAACACACGGGTTGGAGAGAGTTACTGTGCCTAATATTGAACATTTTGGGTATTAAATATTGTAGTGTTGCTCATGTTAATGCATGCTGTTAAGTAATCAATATTTTGAACAAGTAGTAAAAATACAGTTTGTATGATAGAATTCGTAGCTTAAATTAGGGATTACCTCCATTTCAAAAAAATTACCTGTTGGGAAAACTACACCTAAGTTATCAAAAGTTTATAATATGCATCCAGCCAGACGTAGGCTATGTCCAGAGGTTGAAAATTTAATCCAAGTCGTCGGAAGGCAAGACAGTCAATATTTTTTCTTCTTTTAAACGTGTCATGAAGTGTAAGTTGCCTAAGACCCGACTGCGTCCTTTCGATTCTTGTCGAACTGGCGTATTTCGAGCTTCGTGGAGACACCCACATCAGCCCAAAAATGTAATGAAATACTAAAAATGGAATGTATCATTCATACACCGTGTTGTAACTCGAAAGTGATGGGTGAATTTGATTTTTAAATTTTTTTTTTTGTGTGTCACACGGCCGTAGTCCAGACATCACACAAGCTCTTGCTCTATCGAAGTCTTGTTCAGGGCATTTTGCTTTCAGACCAGGGCATTCGAGCCAATATTGCTACTGCCTGCATTTTTAACTTTTTTAACTTTTTTAACTTTTTTAACTTTTTTAACTTTTTTAACATTTTTAACTAGCGATGCCTCAACCGTTCTCAGACGGTTGAGGCATCGCTAGTATAGCTTATGCTGGTTCATGTTTACCGGGAGGAAGGTTTTCTGCAAAAGAAAGCTCTACATATTCCTCTGCCCCATTAGCCCAGTGGTTGCGCGCCCGGCTCAAGATCACGCGGTGCAAGTTCGACTCTCGGGGTGTGCGCTTGAGCAACGCAATGCTCTCCATTCAGCGGAACTTAGTGAATGGAATAATTCCCCGGCAACAGTACTTCAACAATCGAAAACTTCACTCTGCCAATCTCGGTAACCGGCTCTGCGTCAAAAGCCTCTACAAGTATGTGAAGCTACCAGGAATAACCAATCAAGGCTTTGTCAGTCCGAGGATAAAGAATCAAAACCACCCAACCAAACCAACCAACCTTAGTCTGTTGGTTGAAGCATGGTTGAAGTTAGTTCGGCTGCCAGCTTTTCCTACCACAGTTGGATTCGTATGTTGGCAGCAACCTCGTCGAACTAGTCCTAGTGGATTAACTGAGGCAAGAAAACTTTTTCTTAATTTCAATGGCCTACGTGCTAGAAGTTGACCATGCAGCGGGTGTCTCAAATGATCCATGTTCTGGCAAGATTTTTCATTTCTATTGTTCACATTTCTTCAGACTTGAGGGAGAACAATTTCAGACAGAATGTGCAGCGACTTGATGTTGATTGGTTTTGGACAACCAGTAATTCACGGGGTTAATTTTCTAAGAGTTCGTTAAGGGGTTAATTTTCTAGGCATGTGCCGAGCGTTCCCACACTAGACAGGCATATTTTGCAACCAAACAGTATAAGACTAAAGCAGCCATCTTAGCTCTTACTTTTTCGATATGAGTTTTGTATGTCAAAAGACGTATAGGAAATGGGGTCCAGGAGGAGGGGGTGGTCGCTCACCTGCCTCAAAAAAATCGCAAACTTGGGCTAAAATGTCCAGTTATTTGGGCAAATTAGGCTATAAAAAATCGTAAATTTTCTCGTTTTTAAAAATGTACTT
This sequence comes from Aplidium turbinatum, assembly GCF_918807975.1. Taxonomy (NCBI): domain Eukaryota; kingdom Metazoa; phylum Chordata; class Ascidiacea; order Aplousobranchia; family Polyclinidae; genus Aplidium; species Aplidium turbinatum. The sequence continues at coordinate 13,668,941 of NC_137480.1, read as the reverse complement.
ACAAAGACAAAATTTGAGAAAATTTTGTTTGCACCCCCAAAATGTATTGTTTTCCTGGAGCAATGTCAAGGACTTATCTATGTGAGATTGATAAAATGTGCTAGTTTGGTTCCATTTTAAGAGGAGGAGATGTTAATTCGGCATGAGGCATTCCGGGATCAAAAATGGAATGCGCAAACTTGATACAGCAAACACTGTGAGTTTCCGTGTTGTAGCTTGGTCAGCCAGTCCGGAGTATTGCTGAGTGGGCCTACTGTCTCCGTAGAAGTTAAGTGTTTGCGGTATGATGTGATACACAGCCTGATGTAGACTAAATTACTTGCGTAAAACTTAGAAAATTGGCTGGTTAACATTAAAACTTTCACGGTTTGCTAAGTTTCGTCTTTACAAAGTAGCCTAGGTTAGCAGAGCACATGGCAGCGATAGCTCAGGTAACAAAATGATTTTTTCAGGGAAACCAAAGAAATTAAAGCTTTAGATATATATTTTCAATACAGTAGGCCTACCATATTTTCATCACCCAAAAAGAGGACATATTTAGTAAGCAAGTAAAATGACAGTGGATTTTTACGTTTAAACAATTTTTATATCTTCTTATATGATTATGGCAGTGTTGTACGCGTCAATGAATTAACTTGACGGCGTCAGCGTCAGCGCGAATTGCCGAAAAACTTCACGGCGTAAAGTACTGCGTCAGCTCTTAAAGAAATTGACGGCGTCAGCGCTAATTTCTATCGCTATTTTAGCCAGGGTCTCACAAAACATTTTGTCCTACAATCTGATGCGTTTGGGACGCATAATGTCCTTTCCAAGTGAAAACATGCGTTCCACAGCTGCGCTGGATGGTAGCCTATTGGTGTGTTGTATTTCAAAAACAAGCCTTGGAAACGTTTACTCGGAAAGGTATCACTGTTCCAAGCGTGCTGTGATGGTGTAGCATATATAAATCTTTTAACGAGGTCCACTGCACCAACATCACTCTTTTCAGGGGTATAGAGCTCTTGAAATAAAGAATCTTCAACCTCCGACTTTCATTGATTTTTCGCTTTCTCTCTCTGATCCATTGTTCTCGATACTGCTCACGATATGAGTGATCACCATTTGGCGAACTTCTTCCGCTTGTATTTCCAAGGAGCCATTCCAACCAACGCGAAAGTCGGTAATTCGGATGAGTCGCGCTGGCCAGAATGCATTGTGAAACTCTCATTGTGAAGCGAGATTTTCCATGAACACAAAAAATGACGCATAGCGCGTGAAGCTTAAAATCGGCAAAATAGTTGACGGCGCTATCACTTCCGTCAACTAAAATATAAATTGACGGCGCTAGCTTCAGCGTCAACAAAAAGTTGACGCCGTCAAATGACGCCGTCAAATGACGCCGTCAAATTGACAGCGTCAACGTACAACACTGGATTACGGTATGGGCCTATGTAGCAAAAGTGACAAATAAAAAACATAACATATTTATTTGTCAGATTCAGTCAATAAACATTTTGCTGCTGATTTGATTTTCTACACAGAAAACATGCGTTTTACATAATTTGCATTTTGAGCCATAGCTTATTGCAGATGAAGAATTGCTCGATTTTTAATAGTTCATTAAAAAAATCTATAGCTCTGCAATATTTGAACTATTCTGTCCATTTTCTAATGTGCCATCATTGCTGAAAAGTGTTATCTTATTCTTTGGTGTAGGCTAAGATAGCATAAGCAATAAGCATCCAATCAAAGGATGTGCACTCGGAAAATGAAATTAATGGTCTATTCATCCAAATAGGCAACACAAGAGTCGAACAATAGAAATACATCTGACATGGTCATCGAGTAACATTGCCTTCGTTTGCCACAGAAATAAATGTATCCACCATATCCACAACAAGCAATGTATTGTCAACTTCAAAGTCAATAAAAACTTTTCTTACAAGGATAGCCTACTTCTGCCACAGCTCACAGAAAACATAGGCTACTTTTCCTTTTTGGTATCGTTACCTAGCCTTATTTAGCTTTCGCCAAGGTCACATAAAAATAAAACTTTGTTGAAAATAATAGCAATGCAAAGAAAGAGGACATTTGAGCACTTTCAAGTGTCCTCGGAGGACAATTCATTTGTTATGAAAAAAGAGGACAAATCCTCTTAAAAGAGGACATATGATAGCCCTACAATACAGTAATTATTTTTTTGAAATAGGTTATCTACAGTAGGCTAAATGCAGTTTTGATGTTGATTTTCCAATTCTTGGAAAGTTCAGTTCAGTTGTTTTTATGTATTTTTGATTATTTTTTGTTTCAAATGCCATACATCTTACACATCGACCAAGATAAATCTATTTCTCGCTTTATGTGTCGATAACAGTTTCGTAAAACTGAAGTTAAATCACTATTCTTTGCTGATGGACTCGAAGATCTTTCAAGTTAATTCTCTATTGTGACGTCATGCTAATATAAATTCTATGTTATGCCGAAAATCGTGACCACATCGCGCCAAAATCGAAGCTTTTTTCTTTTGTCTTGTGCTCAACCACCGAAGCTCACAATCGCGATTGATAGTTTGAGAAGTAGCGTCGGCAGCACAGACATCTTCGGCCGACTTTGTTCGCCAACTGCTTGGCGTGAAGCTCTGCCTGCGTAGATTGCATGTAGACTCGCAGCTGTGTTCGCCATTTTTCTGATGGTTTTGCAACGCAAGATGCGAAGCATTATTTCCTCTCGAATTAAATGTTCTTGTTTATGGAGTCAGTGATACAAGTTTGACTGAAGCGTTGTAATATTCTGCATACTTCAAGTGTGCTTAGTAGCTGCGACTCAATTGTCAAAACAAAACTGAGATCTTACGTTTGAAAAGGCATTTTCAAGAGTAGTGATAAAAGGGAAATCTTAAAACCATCGATAAAGTTTCAGGCTTAAAACACAATTTTCTTTTTTAATTTGTTTGCTGGTGATGAATGAAGAGATATATTTCCGAGCAATTTGATTTTTAAATTGAATTGGAAATCAAGTTTTAAAGTTTGAAATTTCTCGGCTGAAGCTAAATTAAATTTTTATGGTCTTTCCTGAAATTGAAACATCCACATTGCAAATGTGATTTTGTCTGGTAGGCCTATATATTTTAAAGTGTCAGTTTATATTTCTATTTGTGATTTTTGCTCAGGACAAAAGTAATTAGTAAAAAATAAAAAGATATAAGCAAAACGTGAACTTTCGAACAACAACAAAAAGTCATATTTTGAAACGTTTTGATAAGATGAGTTGGGGACCGGCAATGACCGTGGGTCCGCAATCAATGGGCCATCATTTCGTCGGAGGTATTAATGGTTCGAATCATATGGGACTTACTCCATCTAGATCAGGTAAGACGTTTATTATTTTTGTAGCATCTTCTTAACGCGAATATAGTTAAATTTAATTGTTACTAAAGCCTTGCTACCGTCTCTAGTTTATATGGTTCCTAGCTAGCCCTTAGCCTACTATTGCCTAATTTAATTTCATAAAGTTGAACTAAACGGACCCGTTTGAATTTTTCGTAAAATTTATTTTCATTTTTAATCGTATTACTGCTTAAATTATTGGACTATTGTGCTTGATGTTACCATAAGTCTGCATTTTGTAAAACTACGTCAGAGTTTGGAATAAAAAAAACAAGATGCCCCCAAAATGCAGTGTAGGACATATAACCCGGAAGCAGAAATGATTATGTTTCCAGAGAAAATTGGCAATTTGTAAAATAATGTAAATGTGGAAAGGGTGGTGAAAGACAAAACAAAATAAATTAGCTAAAATAGCATTGCATCTGTTCTCTGAAAGCGAATAATTGGTTTCTTGTTTATAACGAGCCTGGAGGGAACAATTACAATCATTTCCCTCTGCTGAAAAAGTGTCCTTGTGATGCAGGCTACCTATCTGCTTGTCGGTGGGACCAAATTGCTTTAAGAATGTAAACTAACTATCCTGGCTGTTTGGATGAAAAGAGCATCATCCGTCACTTTTATTGCCTGATTTATTCCTCGCCATGGGCTTTTGAAGGCTAAGCTACTGAAACTATGAACATTGAATCAAATTTGCTGACTGTATGATAAAGTGTGGGCTTACATATGGCAACCAACGTTAAGTTGGGATGTATTTTCAGTTTGGTGTGACTTTTCTATCGTTGGAGAATTGAAAATAATTTTTTTTACAAATTAAAACTAGCTTAAAATTTACAATCCATCTAGAAAACTTTTTTTTTTTACGAATGTTAATTCTTAACAAAATCACACAAAAGAGTTTGTCAGAGACATGGCAAATGCCGTTAGGGCAACACTCAAGCAATATCTTTTGAGCTTGCGACATAGAAATCTTAACAGATTTCAGGATTTCTCATTCATTTCTTCGAAGTTGTGGTTTCAAGTGTGATTTTCGAAAATTTGAACTAAAATTGCAAGTAAATGTTTACGAAACCGAATAGCTTCGTGAAGTCACGCTGCGTTTATCTTGTCACAGAGTAAATTAGTCGTTCATCAATTTACGCAAAATGCATCCCTTGGGTCGAATTTACAATTGCTGGGCAAAAATTAGCGTCGTCTTTGCAAGGGAAATTTGAGAATTCTACTTCAGAGAAATCTGCTTCTTGCTAAGAACAAGACGCTTCATATCGAGACCAACGCCATTTTGTGTCCACGAACGTCACCTGACGCAAAAACAACACAATTTCATTAGAGATCCACACGATTTAAATTGGTTCATACTGGCCTTAAAAAGCTAAGAAATTTATCATCTTCAAAAGTGCTATCCAGATATCCAAATTTGCCTATTTGAAACTGATACAACATCAGTTGACGTTAAATCAATGAAAAAGGGAACTTTTGCCTACTGACAAATACCACCTGTTCAAAAGATCTAAAACAACCGAGGTAGCAGCTTTTTGCGATTTAAAGAAAGTCATTGACTACTATACTACAACATAGTTTTAGTGTTGTCAAATTGTTCCTCAGCGAAGAGACTCACCATTTTGCCTCGCCTACTCTCAAGTCCTCTTTTGTTTATATATCTTTCCAATGCATTGTGAGATCAGGGTTTTCTACATTGATGAGACACTAGACAACGTTAGATCACAACAAGCAGTCGTTTATCTCACCTTACAGTACACTTCTCGTTTGTTTGACCGTCCAGCTATTGATAGTTGATACGAAATGGTTGGTGTTATTCATCTTTTTATGGCTTCACTGTAATTTAGTTGTAAGGCTTCGATATGTATTGTTCTTTAATTTTTACAACACGATCTTGGCTTTTAAAATATGATTGTAAAGAAATTGTACAAATTTCGGAAAGTTTTAGTTAGCCGACTGTGATGACACTGTATGAAAGAGAAGCATCTTGATTCATCAGCCGATCAAGTTAAACTTTTATCAAAGTTTATTTTTCGTTCAGTCGTGCTTTTCTTCTGACAATATTACCTATTACGTTTGGTACTCCCTTTATAAAATTGAATTAAAAGTGACAATCTTACAGTTGAAACGACTATTGAGCCGCTACCCTGCTGGGCTACGCACTGGTTTCACTTTGGAAATCTTTTTGTATTTCCGTCACTAGAGTTTGTGATTAGTGACTTGAAATGTGGCTTTTAAAGCTGGTCAATAAAACAACAAAATTCTCGAGAAATTAGTAGTGTTTGAAAAAGCTATTCATGTTGTCGGATGGTAGGAAACTCCTTATTCGCGCTGCTGTTTTTTTACCGTGCACTCAGTATCTTTCTCGTGAAAATAATGATGTCTTGAAAACAGCCTACCAACACATATTTAAAGTAAATGGCTTCAGAAATTTCCCAACAAAATATTATGACTACTACTAACTTTGCCAGGAAACTATTTTAATCTTTACTTTTGTCTTGAAGTTTTTGATGTAATCATTTTCATTTGATGAAGATCGTCAAGAAAACATGATTCACGAAAGTGATCTGTTAAACTCTGTGCTGGAAAATAAATCTCAATTGACTATTTAAAAGGGTTCACTCACACGTATACAGAACTGTTCTAGCATTTGTTGGAATCCAAGTTTTGCAAGCATACATGATATCGTTTTGTCACCGTGTCTGGAACTCACTACAGTGCATTCTTTTGGATGGTCCTTTTTAATTTACACAACTTGCAAGTTTATTCATGAAACGCCCTCATTTTCAAGTCATAAGTCCATGGCTGTATAAACTTAAACTAATGAAAGTTAAAATAAAGGTGCAATCATCAAAGAAAGTTAAAACTAAAAAAAAGAGTCGTCGTAGTTTTTATGGCAAAGCAACGTACAGAGAAGGCTTTTGCATAATGGCGAAAACTGCATATCAGCATCAAACGATTTGTTTGTTGTTTTTGATATGCCCGGTAGTTGAAGATTTACATGAAGTAGATCGTAAGAAAAGTAAGTCAATGTTCGTGTCCATCTTGAAGCATTTTTCTGAACCAAATGTCATACCAAGGCAATAACGCGTGCTTTCGTATCTCGATAGTTGTGGTGCTCTCACCACTCGACTACTCACTCAAATCTGCTTCGAACAGTTTGAACCAAAGTCTTGAAAAATATAAATTTTGTAATCACCAAGCAGCAACTTTATTCAGGGTGTATTGGCAAGGTCAGATTAATGCAGACCTATACATCATTGTATTTTGTTGAAATTGCTGCCTCCAAGGCTGCTTGCTGGGTTCAATCCTGTCTCTAAGTAGTTTTGTATGCTGTTAATCTCTTGAAATCTCAATATGTATTGCAAGCGTTTGAAAAGCTTTGCTTTTCAATCCTTTGCATGTCTGTAAAATGTAAACTTGTCGAACGCACTGAAACAAACGACACTGATCTCTCTTAACTTCAATTAAGCGCAAATGACCTTTGGTAGTTTCCCTAAACATTATCTCAAATTTCCTCAAAGTGATGTAATTGCGCTTCCAATTCCAGTTTTTGGAACTCCGTCACAAAAGTTTAAAAAATGACAGTTAATTTGCAGTTTACGAAACGTGAGCACCAAGTTAAGATCAAATTTAGTATGATTGCAATCAAACGTTTATTTGTGTGCCGTTGAAGGGGTTTACTTCAAGCAGTTTAGTCTGCACTTCGTTGTGCATGATTAGTCTTGTCCTGAAAATCGAAAACCTTAGCTATTGAATGACAACTAAACGTTTTGAATAAAGTTTTGTAGAAATCTGATGTTTGCAACTTAGTGTTTTATTTGTCACTTTGTAATGCACATAAAGAGTTTAGGTTTTCAATAATTTACTTCAGAACACTCTGTTGGAAACCTGTGTAGGTTTGTAGGTCAACTTTCAAAGGCTATATTGTTTTGAAGTGGTAGAACTGGGTCGTTCTTAACGTACTCTTTTCGACTTTTTTCATAAAACAAACAAGAAATATTTGAATAAATAACCTTTTCAAATTAGCCTTTGTGATAAGCAAAAAGGTAATTATATTTCTTTTACCATAGGCTCAAGCGTTACCATGAAATAACGGTTACACGCAAATCTAAACTATAGACTTGTCGTGAGTATTGTTGGTTGCTGTATTGTAAACAGTCAGTGCTAGCCTACTTCAATGATGTTTACCACTTGCCAGCAAAATTCCTTTCAGAGTTTTCTCCCATTAATCGTAGATTTCTTTTTGAATTATGCTGAATAAATCATACTTGCGAGGTATACATGTCTTCCTAACCGAAGGTGGATTTTTTTATGCACGAAAAGAAAATTTGCTTCATTTTCTACTCGTCAACGTTTGTGTTCGTTGCATTAACGCAAAATGTCGATTTCAATTTCACCTTGTCAACGAATTGTTCTTAATGAGATTCACATAACTTGTCTTCAAATTGCAAAGCTAAAGTCACCATGCTATATAATGTATTCTTCACTTGATTTTCAAAATTCAAGAAAAGGTTTCAAATTTGTGACAAATAGTAGCTGAGGAAGAATGAGACCATTATTCAAATAGAATAAAAAAGTCTTCCTTTTTTGATTGTGTGGACGTTTTTGCCTATGATTATTATCATAGGCCAAGTTTACAATCATTTAATTTCTTTTGCGGTGAGTTTTGTAAAATCTAGGAATGGCTATTAAAACAATTTTAAAAGTTAACTTTTAGCCTAAATCATAAGGTTCTCCACACTGTTAATCTAACAAAGTTTCTTAGGTTTGTTTGTAATATATTCTTTCCTGCTTCAGGCAATTGTAAACACTCTTTTAAGACAATGAGCTAGGTGCGTTAAGAACAAGGTTACAAGCCAAAAGGCAATGCTTCCTCTGCAATGGTTTACCATATAAAATGTTGCCATTTTAAAAAACTTAAACAAAGTTCTTAAAAAGAGTTAAAAATCTCTGTAATTATGCAAAGCTTTCAGAAATAACCTATCAAGGCTTTGTCAGTCCGAGGATAATGATTCAAAACCAACCAAACAACCTAGTAGGCTACGGCCCGCGAAGACCTTATAAAGTTTGACCAACCCCTGGGTTCAAAAATGCAAGATAAATTTTATGCAAGCTGCTGTAGGCCTGCTATTGTATAACATGTAACCTGTAACACTTTCGCTACTCAGTAGATAAGCTCCAATTAAAACTAAAGTACATGATAAACAAAACTACTCAGTGAAATTGCCACAATGATTCTTGTTTTTGATTGCTGTAAACATGATAGATTGAGATTCGTATTAGGAATTGTTTTTTCTAATGATTTCTTATTGAAATGGTGCGATGGTTGTTAATAGTTATATCTTACCACTTTAAAATCGTTAAATTAGTTTGACATTTCTTTGTTGTGGAAATTCGTAGAATCAATCTAAAAAAACGTAAATTTGCAAACAGACAGGAAAGCTGCTAAGACAACTTATTTCTTTAACAGACAGCACCTGATAAGAAAATCATTACAGTATCTTCATGAGATTGATGATTATTAATCTAAATGTTTCAAAGCTTTAAAAATAAAACGTCTTCGCTTTTGATTTTAATTTTGTTTGCTTGTTTGGTTCAGCTCTTTGAATGAAATCTTACAAATATTGCTATGGTTCATTTTTCATGGGTGTGAGGTTTAATGTAACTTCGCCTAAATGTAAGTTAAAAGATATTCTCTACTATTTTCTAATGCAAACAAGGCAAAGCACGAACTAAAAAATCAGTATAAGCATTATTATTTGATTGGTTCCTCCTACAAAGTATGTAGCATAGGTAATGTAGCCATACTTAACCCGACAAGAAGCTCAGTTGGAAGAATCTTTCATCCGAAGTTTACTTCAGTCGATGCGTTTATGACTATGCCATGTAGTTATTACTTCATGAGAGTAAAATTTCCTTCCAAGTCAAAAACGTTGAAGCAGCTTTCATTTTTGTCACACATGTTTTTATCCCCACCCAGTTATCGATTGATTGCGGTGATTCCTTGAATATTAACGCCTATGACGTTTCATTCTTACTTTTATATCTTCAGTTTTTTTCTGAAGTTATTTGTTTGCTTGCGTGCGTGTGGTTATCATCAGGATCGCTAAAAGTATGATTTGAGCCGGTACCAATAAAATCTTTGGGCTACAAATTAAAACAGTTCTAAAAAACGCACTGCATCCAACGCATACGGGGTAGTTTCCTCAAGTTCCCGAGCCCCTTAAAAAGGTTACGAGCCACGGGTCTAAAAGTATCCTCTAAACCTCCCTGCCATCGCTACTGGTTATCATCAGTGTATTCTTTGAAAGTTAACTATGGAAAAAAGTAAGCATTGGGCTTTCCGGTTATGTTTTGTTGACTCAAGTTTTTTTGATATGATACAAGTCATATTTTGCACAAATTTTATCATCAAATTGCTCATCACAATCAACTCAACCTTTTCCATTGTTTAAAGCTTCAAATTCATACTTTGTGCCAATCGAAAGTCATCTTATGTCGTTTATGTCTTAATAATTCCAACATGAACACCGATAACGAATTTTCGACGTTGAAGCAACGTGAAAACAAAGCCAACCTTGCCAGCTGGGCAATCCACTTTTGTAGAGCCATCGACTTTCGCTTGACGACGAATCGAATTCTTCAATTTACTTTTTCTCGCTTGTGGCAAGGAATGATCTCAATTGGGCACTTGCTAGTTTCCTCGCGACATCTTCGCTTAAGTCGTGAATATATTGCAGGTGGGGTGACTACTTGATAGCTTTCTTAAATCAACATGTTTTCATAAGCAGCCGCTGCCACCCCGTCACCTATTTAAAGCCTGTTATCATTTGTATTAAGGAAAAATAAAATTGGCGATCGAAAGACATGCCCAATTCAATGCTTTAGTAATATTGCTGAACCCTAAACATGATACAACATCAAATCAAAACATCTTCAAAAAGCGATTTTTCATCAAGGCTCCAACAAAAAAAAAAACACTACTTTAAGCAACGATTTTTAACATTGTATTTATATCATCTATTGGTTCCTTGTTTAAGCTGCTGTGATTTCAAGTTATCTTGATCAGGAGTTAAATCTCACTTAGCATGAGAGGTGCTTCCAAACATGCTAAAAAGTTTGACAATTGAAAGCAATGTCAAACAGTGGCGGCTCGTGGTCTCAAAACATGGGGGGGCTGCATCAACCAGTAGCCCAGTAGGCTAACCTTATATAAATAATTATAAACCTGTACCGGACTGAGTTATAAATGCACTGAGTTAGGGTTAGTAACACAGTACCGCAACATGTTCTTTCAATTGGCTGTCGTTTAATGTTTTTATCATAAGTAAACTTTTGATAATGGCTTGAATTTGGTCAAGTTTAGGTGGCCACCAGATGGAGCTAGTACTATTATGGGAACTTGGTATTAACTTAGTTGGTTAGATCTATGCTTGTGCTTTCCATCGATAGCAAATTTGTTGAAATTGAACAACAAATGAATAAATGGGAGACGATTTCCTTCAGGTGTTTTTCAGTGCATTTCTACCCCGTACTTCCTCCTTTATAATAGTCCATTCCAACCTGTGTGACGTTTCATGACGTCATCATCCAGTTGAGTTGACCAACAGAGCGAATTGTGAAAGAGCACCAATAATTGGCTTTACTTCACATCAAAACTAGTCTGTCTCAGTGATTTCTCAAAACACAGATCAAGTAAAGTAACCTACGATCCCTTCACCTAATCACCGATAGCTTCCACACGCTTTAATACCCTAAAGATTTACGAGAACCAAGTTGGAATCCCTGACCAGGGTCTGTTCTATTTGCAGTCCCTACAGCGCTTGTTCAGTGATGCTAGAAAACTTTTTTCTGAAAAACCTACGTCATAATAAAAAGAACAAGCAACACCGGACCTGCAAAATTTGCAGACCCAGAGTTGCCAATTAATTTTTGTAATACAAATTTTTTTTTTTTACAAAAAAAATTAATATTAAGAGTTTTTTAATTCTTCAAGCGAAATAAATTAAAAAAAACATGGCAAAACTATCTATATGTAATATAATTCACATATGACGAGCCGCCACTGATGTCAAATGTACTGAAAAAGTGTAAAAGTTCACTCACAGATGCAAAAGATTACTCACTGAAAATTTGTTGCCTGTTTTCTCTTTTCAATGATATCAGTTTTGTGCGTCCATAGAAAATTAACTGGTCACGTGCACAAAATCTGCAGGTGCAGATACAGTGATAGCCTACCTTGCTTAGATTTTTATAAAGACTGAGTAGTAGTCTCGAACCGCTGTCCTCAACTTTTAAAACGCTTTTAATTGGCAGCTAGCATTGTAGCTTCACATTGTTTTTAGTGGTTTGCTGTTCTGCGCACAATTCCGGCAGAAAACTGACAATGAATCTACGATAAATGAAGGGTAGGAAAAGTGTTAGGAAGGGTACCGACTGGAAAACTTACGCTCCGAAACTGTTAAATGATGCAGCAAAAACAAAAAAATCCCCTTGTCGCTTGAAAACATCTTGTCGCTTGAAATATTTTCTCAAACAATTTGCAATGTGAACAACTTTTTGGAAACAGATTTTACGTTTTGACTGCTGATTTGTAAGCTACAACATTTTAGGTCAAGAAAATATGTTTTATTGCTGCCGTTGCTGTATTACAATGTAGAATTGTATAAACTTTACAAGTAGATATACAATTGAAGTTTGCCGTTTTGATACAAACTACTGCAAGTTATGAGTCTTTTTACAAGCTGCATAAGATGATCAGTAAAATAAAACAAGAAAAAATAAATATTCTTTAAACGAAATTATACCCACAAAACGTGGATTATAAAATTCAGTTCAGTTTGTTTTTATTTCTGACCATCAGAGCGAAAACAACATATGCCAAACATAACATAGGTCTAGAAAAAGGCAGAAACGACAAAACGCGAAAAATTGCCACATGCCCCTTTTCATATTCCCATTGCTTTGCAATACTTTGCTTCCCTTCTATATGATATCACAAAAACTTGATGGCAAAGGAGTGAAGGTAAGTGGAAAGACATTTGGATCTTAAAATGTTTGATTTTAAAGTTTTATGTTGAGAATAGTAGGTCCAACTTTCACTTCCATATGACATGACTGGTTTGATGTAACAAGATAGAAGTCTCAGTTTTAATTGTAAATTTATTTCTTCTCTTAAAAATTCCTTGCATTTCCATAATGACGCTTTTGCTTGACCGATTCTTCTTTTTACATCATTGATGCATCTTCCATCTTGCGTAATGAGGGACTTTAAGTTGATGTATTACTTCACAAAAAACAACAACAACAAATATTGTTAAAATGTGTTACCCCATTCGCAAGTCCACTAGAATTGCTTCTGTGAAAGACCCACTTTGCGTACTATTGACTGATATAGCACATATGACTTGAACAGAAATGCGTTGGGATCAGTTGTGATTTTAATGAGTAAAACTGGAACGCTGGTGTTGCCACAAGCAAATCATGTTACCTCTAAGCATGAGACTAATTGTGTTATGTTTGTGTTATGTGTCTTCTACATTTAATTTTAAAGTTCTGAACTTACTCGACAAAAGCGTTTATTTAATTTATATTCACATTTTACAAGTACATGGCAGCAAAGATTTTTTTCAAAGAGCTCTGGGCTGAATGTACTTTCCGAACGAAATGGGAATGAGGTTGCTCCACAAACAGTAGTAATGTTTATCACAGACAGGGCCGTTAAGAGGATAATTTGGGCCGGTACCAATGAGATCTCTGGGCCCTAAAGACATTTTAAAACAAAACACGCTATACCTAAGAAATGCATGTAGCTTCTTCAAGTTTCCGAAGCTTTTGAAAAAACTTCGAGCCTCTAAATTCGACCTTTTATTGTTCTGCAAAAATAGTTTTATAAAGAAAAAAACTATTCAATTGTTTATCTCGTTCATCAAGCAAAACTTTTTCTTTTTTCCTTTACACTAGCTCCAAGCCATGATCGGAAAATTGCAGATGTGACTTGTTGCAGAGAAATGTGCTGTTTTATTGTTTTCCTTTTCTAGATCTCGTTGTCAGCTTAAATGGTGCGTTACCTGCTTGGTAGCCAACCATCGTTAACAAGCACCATTGTAGTGGTATACTCGGAAATACTTAGTTTGACAATCTATTGATTTGACGAAAGCGTTTTGCATCAGAATCAACTTCAAAATAGAACTCACTTTTGCATAGGTTTTAATCCAACACAGACACTTAACCTTTTCCTTTTGTGGCAGGTTAATATTTTTTCAAAGCAACGGTGACTAGTTTGAATTGAGATTGAGCTTGTAGCATAAAAAGTGTACAACCTTTTTAAAATCAGGGATACGGTATATAAAAAAAAGATGGGCATTATCTTTCAAGGCCGTGCTTCACATATGCTACCATTAGTATTTCTGTGTAGTTTATTTTGGCAAATGTGACGCACGGTCCAAATGCTTGAAAGCGAGAACAGGAGTTGCAGTGCTGAATAAACCCGAAAAAAAAACTATTAAAACTTAAAATCTGTTGTGTATTGGGAATATGAGTCCAAAGAAATTATTTTGTTGAATAAACTTCCCTCATGTTGCTTTTGCCATTGTATGATAAACTCAGCAGAATAGACGACATCCCTTCATACAATACACAAACATAACCGCTGGGCGAGTATATCCAATGTTACGCCTGGTAGTTGCTGAGGTCACAACAGGGATGAAAATAATGACACGCTATCGATCAAATTAATGATTAAATGAAATGGAATCAAATTGATGGACTTATCGGATTGCCTGTGATGGTAGAATACAACGCAAGTCCACGCATATTTTGGCTAGTGGAAGTGTAAGAAAAACCTTGGAAATTACGTTACTGAACATTACCTTCAAATACAGCTTTTCAAAAACGTTTCTGTAATGTAGGCTACTATATTTTTTGTACGCGTACAAACGCTGTTGGCCACTCGAAAGTGAAGCCACCACATTAAAACACAGCAATTTCATAACAATGGAAAATTTTGACCTTTTGAATTCTTCCACGTTGCTTTCGTACCTATAGCATATTTAAGTATAAATTTCCCACAGTTCACAAATAATAATGATACAACGGATATTTTTACTTACTATGTTAACCAACAAAACTAAATGTTAGCACCTGTTATACCTACCTCGAAATGATCTACTCTGCAATCAAGTCAATGTATTCTTCCAGTGAAGTCGTTTTCAGCTCATTGCTTGCAAACACAGAGGAGTTAAGCGTCTGTATCGACCTGGAAAAAAACATATTTAGACGTGACGGGCAATATTAAAAAGCGTTAAGTTCATGGCTTAGTAGTAGTAGTGATATCTGCTGACATGATTTTGATCGTTTTGGCCACTGTTTGCAGCTTTACTTTTGTTGTTTTAATGAACAAAAATGCCCAAGATAATTTCTTCAACACGCTTTGGTCATCTTGGCCACGTGCGGCGCAGCAGCGCAAATAATGACAAATTAATTCCAGGTTTGTTTGCAAGTTCATTCAAAAGTGTCGGATCATGTTTCTTTGAAAATTTATTGCTTTCTGTAGTGGAAAAAGTTCTACGCTAACACAGCTTTCTATCTGAACAATAAGTAGGCCTAGCAAGAAGGCTATTGTTGGGTGGTTGAGTTGTTGCTTTTCAATGCAATTTGTCAAACCGTGGTTACCGGTGTGCAACAGGGCGAAAGAAAGCGTTCAGCGGAAAACAGCTTGCTGTTAAATGATTAGCACGTAATTCTTAGTATTTTCTACCATATCTGTCTTATGCTAAGTGTCGTTTAGGTTGGTTTTTGAACCCAAACTATTGTTTAGGTAAATTAAATTGGCCGATTCAAAACGCACGAGCGGATTTTCCGGCCTGTCAGCCTCAGGAATGCGACGGCGTGGGAGAATTCATACAATTCACTGATTCTGTCAATGACATGTTCTAATAGACTTTTGTATTTTTATTTTCTTTGCCTTGCAGTGTCTTCTTTAGACCAGTTTTTAAACTGCACTAGTTGTTAGACGTTGAATCGTGGGCCTACATGTCAAGATTATAGACTGTATCTAATGAAGTTGACTTGTTAAGGCATTCCTATTAAACAACCTGACAGATTGTGGTATTAAAAATAAGTTTGCAGTGTTTTCAGATATTTTAGTCGTAGCCTGCATGCAAAAGATCGGCTACAAATCAATTTCTTTAGTTTTAATTATAATAGCAAACTTTAACTAGCCAACAGCTCTAGGCATTAATGGACAATTGATTGACAATTCAGGACAAATTTAAAAAAAAATGGGAGCACTGTTTTTAAGAGCCATCACTTCTTGGTGCTTTGTATTCAGGTTTAGCTGATTCTAGCTACCATTACTTTAAATCGCATCATTAACCCACATAATTGCAAAACCATTCAATAAGTTAGTTAATTTTCCTTATTCTCAACAACGTTAAAACTTTAAAATCAAACATTTTAAGATCCAAATGTCTTTCCACTTACCTTCACTCCTTTGCCATCAAGTTTTTTTGATATCATGTAGAAGGGAAGCAAAGTATTGCAAGCCATGGAAATATGAAAAGGGGCATGTGGCAATTTTTCGCGTTTTGTCGTTTCTGCCTTTTTCTAGACCTATGCTATGTTTGGTATATGTTGTTTTCGCTCTGATGGTCAGAAATAAAAACAAACTGAACTGAATTTTATAATCCACGTTTTGTGGGTATAATTTCATTTAAAGAATATTTATTTTTTCTTGTTTTATTTTACTGATCATCTTATGCAGCTTGTAAAAAGATTCATAACTTACAGTAGTTTGTATCAAAACGGCAAACTTCAATTGTATATCTACTTGTAAAGTTTATACAATTCTACATTGTAATACAGCAACGGCAGCAATAAAACATATTTTCTTGACCTAAAATGTTGTAGCTTACAAATCAGCAGTCAAAACGTAAAATCTGTTTCCAAAAAGTTGTTCACATTTGCAAATTGTTTGAGAAAATATTTCAAGCGACAAGATGTCAGTAAAAAGTGCTTATGCGTCAAACCAGAAATGCTTCCTCACAGAGCAGGGCTGCTGCATTTGTTCGACAATTTGCCCGCCATTTTGTTTTTATATCGTAGCCTATGTCTGTACTGTGCCATCGGTTTAAAAAAGCCATTGCGGCATACAAGTGAGTTGTTGCTCCAATACAAATTAAAAAATATTTCGTGCTGATTGGAATATTGTGTATAAAGATTTCTATTCCTTTGAAAAGTTTATTACTGGAAAAATATTCACAAGAAACGGTCAATTGTTTTTTTAACATGTTAAAAACAGTTTTTCAATGCGATTCTTGGTTTTAGGTCACGGAGGTGTAAATCAACTCGGGGGAGTCTACGTTAATGGCCGCCCACTCCCGGACCAAATCCGTCAACAAATCGTGGACCAGGCTCATCATGGTGTGCGCCCGTGCGACATCGCCCGGCAGCTTCGCGTGTCGCACGGTTGTGTCAGTAAAATCTTGGCAAGGTGAGCATCAAGAAATTTAGATCCGTCCAAATTCTTGCTTAGTGTGTTGCACTGTGCAATGTGCATACAGATACGTGCTTTTGGTACCGTCTTATTGTTCCTTTTGTCTGTTTTCTATATTGGCTAATAATTGTGTAACAACATCTTAACTTGTTTTGGTTCTAGTTCATACATACATGCATATTGCATAAATTCATAGTCTTAATGGCCTACGCTAAACGAAAGAAAAAGAAAAAACAACTTATAAAAGTAAACAATAAAAGCCATGCACTTGGACATTATGATTTTTGGAAATCACGTTGAAAAAATTTTGCTACGGTGTTATTCAATTACGTTACAGAAGAGTTATATTTTTGTACAAAGTTTTTTCTGACATTCGTTTTCATTTTTTTCTGCAATTTTTTTCCAGATATTACGAAACAGGGAGCATACGGCCAGGTGTGATTGGCGGAAGTAAGCCCAAAGTAGCAACTCCTAGAGTTGTTGAAAAAATTTGCGAATACAAAAGGCAAAACCCAACGATGTTTGCCTGGGAAATTCGAGACAGGTTGCTCAGCGAATGCATCTGCGATCAAGAAAATGTTCCCAGTGTTAGCTCTATCAACAGGTATTGTTTTCACGTTTATGACATTTGCCCTTGTGCTGACAAAAATGTTTGACTTCCTAACATCGAGTTTTTTTGATGGATGATTTCAACATTGCTTCAAAAACACAATGCTCTCTTCATTTATTTTTTGACTACTGAGCAAAAAGTCATTTCATTTCTTTTGTGACAGGTTACATAAGAAAATTAAGCAATTAAAATTCTCTATATTGCTTCAAGTGTTGAATTTTTTCCCATTGATGATTTCAGGGGAATATCTCGTCAGCGAATGCTAAAAGTTTTTCATAAAAGATAATTTTCCATAATGTCGAAAAAACTTTCCTTGTATGTCACGGGCTTTTTACACGAAGCAGTGAATTTTTTGTAGAAAATATCAACGTAGTTGCAAGGAAAAGCATTGTACCCTTTGTGATAATTAACCTTCACGAAGGTTTTACTGAAAACCACCTATAGGCTACAACGCAAATATTTTCGCTGATAAGCTTGGCAGGGTTTCATTGCAAAGTTGGACTGGTGCCAGCAACGACCACCCAGCTAAAGATAGGCTACGGAGATTTCCTCAAGTAATGCTCATGTTATTTAAATCCTGAGACCACTGACATAAAAAGTATTCCAGTTGTTTAAAAGAAATTCAAAAACTATAGTTGAAAAGTTAACTTGAGAAGCCTATAATATAGACAAAGAATTACTTTGGTTTAAAGTTAGATATGGGTGACGTCATAATCACATGCTTTAAATAAGATTTTGTGGCTCCTGGTGTATTATCCTTATTTCTTATAGCTTTGATGATGTCATAGTTGTACTTTTCTCTTATCCTATACATTCATTTTAAATCGTTTTTGAAAGTCGGCCTATGAAGGCTTGACTAACTAAACTGGCCAAAGTAGGTTAAGTAAATGGGTCATTTGAATTAAAAAAGTCATATAATGTATGTTGCTGGCATAGGCGTAGCCAGGGAGGGGGCGAAAGGGGCCATGGTCCCCCCCAAATTTTCAAAGTTTGGATTCCGAAGTTGAGCCCTTTGTTAAAAATGTAATAAAATTTGTAGAAATTTATAGCCTATCGTTTTCCAAGACATCTGACTATTAACGCCCCCAGGACTTGTTTTAGACACAGAGAAAGACACCAATAAATTTTGAAAATCGTAAATCGCGCAAAGTTTACCCGGTTTACGCTTCTTTTAACTAATCTGTGGAAGCAATTTCAGAATCGCTTACTCTGTTGGGTTTTTATTATGTAGTTTTTGAGTTTATGTGTAGCTGAATTTTTGGTGTTCTTTGATTTTAGCCACAGTTTTTGCCCGTTCATGTGCAAGAGCTACCTTTAATAAGTTAATAGCCATTGATCTGCTAATGAATTTCATACTAATATTACCCTAAAAGTGTTCCAGAAAGCGCTATAATCCATTATTTTAGTGTAATTTTGCAAAAATTTTCCGGGGGAGCATGCCCCCGGACCCCCTATAATACGCGTGCCTTCGGCACGATCTAACCCCTTAGTTTTCTTGCTTCCCTTGCATAACCCACCAGGATACGCCGCTGCACATCAGGTGGCGATGTCTTAAGTCAAACACTTTGTCGTTCTATTCGATTCATCAAATATTTGGCCCCCCCCAAAAAAAATTTCTGGCTACGCCACTGGTTGCTGGTTGTCTGTAGCCTACATAGGCGATAGCCCAGCTAGAGCTCTAAGCCTACATAAAAACAAAACTTTAATTTAAACCATTAATTCACTGCACAAACAGTGCAATAGACAAATTGTATCAGATATACAACAAGGTCTGTGTTGTAAGCCAAGGTCATGTGTGCTATAGGCCTACTGTATCAACTTCAAGCAATGGACCTTGAAAAGCTAAAACTATTTTGAGAAACTTTTGTTGGAATGATGCTTGTTAGCCTACAACTTGTAACTTACGACCTATATGTGTGAAATGTGCTTCTTTACATGTGATACCTGAAGATGGCATTACTATAGCGAAATCGATTCTTAATAAATTACACTAAGAGGTTAGATTGTTGTACAATGTACAGGTGCCAGCATTTGATGAATGCAAAATAGCAGTAGGCTACCATCTATATGTGTTAAAAAGTAGCAAATTTACAAAATGTGTTTTATTTTATGAACTTAATATAAATTTGTTTTCATTGCAATTTTTTACTTTGTTTTTGCAGAATTGTGAGAAATAAATCGGCTGAAAACGCGAAACACCATCATCAACTCTCTCAAGTGGTCGGGATGCCACCGTCTAGCATAGGTGATTATCAGCTTTTGTATGAAAACCGAGATAAATACAAGCATTTTTTTCATTCTGTTTGTATTGACGGGCTTGTAAATTCAAGCAAATTTTACAGCACTTTTTGACCTTGAAACATGTTCCCCTTTACACCTTGAAACTTTATATTACAAAATTGAAACTTTATTTAAACAAATTTTTTATTCTACAATTGTAAATGGTTTGCTGTAGTTCCATTTCTAACACTCCTCACCGTTTTATTTTAAAAGTTTTCTTGTTAAATTTGTGGTTTCATTGTTTGCATAAATATCACCTTAATGCTTGCTTTAAATTAATTTTGATACATCTAGGCATGTCAACTTCTGGTGTTCCGTCAATGATGGTGGAGCACGACATCCGGGCATCTTATACAATCAATGGAATTTTAGGGATTCCTCCTATTAATTCACATAATTTTCCTCCACCGCATCCTCATCACATCCAAGCTGCTGCATCTCCCGAATCTTCCAGATCAAATCTCATGTATCCTTACCAAAAAGCTCCCCACATAAGCTCGGGAGACAATGTGCCGGTTTATCAGCATCATTCCTGTCAAGGTAATATATGTTTTTGAAGTTACAGGGGCAACACTGGCACTAATCCCTGTACAAAAACCAATTAAAACTAAAAAAAAATTAAAAGTTGGTATTGTTTAAAATTGGTCTTTTTTTAAACGATGCCAAACAAAAATGAACACTTTTAATATTTTACAAAGCGTTTTAGCAGAAGTAAAAAACAAATCCAAACAGTAGCCTAGGAGTAAAAGTTAAGACGGAAAGGTTACACCACGTAGTGCTCCGACAACTTATTAAAATATTTCATCTCACCAAGAAATAGAAAACAACGACAAAAGGCAAGCCATGCTTTGATTTCAAAGCACATTTCCAATTTTGTTAAAGTTACAATGAAAAAATCTACTCAGTGCTTAAAAAATGTCATTCAAAGCTTGGAGGAAATAATCTAAACACATATAGACAACCTGGTTTTACAACCTATCTAGCAATCTACAAAATCAAATGAAACGTCATAGGCTATAGGGAAACATTTCACTTGATTCGATGTCAAAATGAGTGGTTTGTTTTGGTAATGGTTTTACAAAACTTTATGAAACCACCAGTCGTAAATGGTGTCATAAAATCTACAATAAAAATTAAATAGCAATGTCATTTCGAAATTTCTTTTTGCTTGAAAAAGTTTTTAGCTTTTAACGACTTTCCTTTTAAAGTAACCAATTTTTACCGACTGCAGACAAGAATATTTTAAGAAACGACTGGAGATTTTTTATTATTTTCGTCGCCCGACTCTCCCCAATTTCACGTTTACTTCGGTAATTTCCTGCGCTGCAAATACAGGAACAACCCACAAAATAAATTTCCTTTAAAAGCTAATACAGACGTCAAACTAATTTGACCAAACAAAGACAGGTAAATTTTGAGCTCGTTTCGAAAATTGCCCGAGGATAAAAGGCAATTTTTTTGTTTCAGTCAAAACAAGGAGACAGTTACGCTATCGTATGTCCCGCATTAGTTGTCAGCCAACACGATTTTTGTAAACGTAATTGAATGGGAACAGTGAATCATCTTAATCATGTGTTGCCTTTATACAATTAAGTTTGGGAACAGTTGCGCGTTATGAAAGAGACAAACGATTACTCCTCCTTTCGAGCCTCATTCTCATAGCCCCTTGTTTATCCCAAAACTCTCTCAGGTGACACAGTCCCTTTTTGTTTTTTGGAATGCTTAGACCATTACTCTTGCGACCAAAATGTCAACTCCCCCGCAATATGGACATAATCACAATCCTCTCCCGTAGTGCAATGCATTTTAAGTTAAAACGTGACTTGAGATGAAGGTGTTGTGTCAACGCACCCACACAACCCAGCAGGGCTACCTGTAAGCTGGACATACGGAAGTGATGGCGACTGATTAATTCACCGAAATTTTGGTTGAATACTGCATTAATTTTTTAGTTTTTTTTTTGATCCGTTGAGATTGAACTTAAGCGGAAAGAAGCGAGATTTGTTTTTTGCTTTGGTTTGTGGCGGAATGCAGTCAGCTCTGACGGAAAAGTAGTCTCGTGTTCCGAAGGTACGGTAATTTCTTTCATCCAATTAACGGAGTTGAGAAGAGACGCGCGCTGTCCGCAGTGTTCCACGAGGCATAATTATAGAGGTTCAAAAGTTGAACGTCAAGTGATGACGTGACTCGAACCATCCAACCAGAATTAAGCCTTTCATTACATTAATAGCGCAGTGAACCGGAAATGCACAATGTTGGGTTGTAGTTTGATATGAAAGCAATACCCTTTTTCCACTTCGTGTCGCAGTAAAACTGCTCAGTGTTCACTCAAGGAAACAAATTCAATATATACTGCGCAAAGTTGGTCATCGTTAGCGCATCGCTTGAATAAAATCATTGACAAACCGAAACTAAGAACGTACTTTTGAGAAACGACAACTTTTTGATAAGTGTTGCTTAATTTCACTGACACACTATCAAACAAAAGATTCACACAAAAAGGGGCTTCTTCCGTTTTTTTTTGTCCGTTGTTGATTTAATTAAAAGTTATCATCATTCAATTAGTTATTTTTTTTCGACCTTGTAGTTCATTCAAGACCAGAAAATAGATATCTTTAGCGATTCAGGATATATTAGATTTAAACGACCACTGATGCCAACATAGAAGAGTTGTTGATTTCTTGAAACTTACGATGCCCCAATTCTTTTATTATGTCTTCTATTAATGATGTGTTACATGAACATTGAACAATGTGCGATGCCACGAATTGTCTATTGGCTAAACGTTTCAATGGTATCTTCTTTCATAAACTATTTTTTTATAAATTGTTTTGATTAATTATGCTGGCCTTCTGGTTTTTAAGATAATATATCACACTTAAAGTGTCTCAGTCTTAAATGGTTTATTCAGTTTGTAAATTATCACATCAGCCAATGGAAGACACTTAACCTCTGAAAAACAAAAAAATAAATAGTTTTGCCTTTGCACGCGATTGGGATCTTCAACCAGCCGCTCCAAGTGGCCCACTTTATTACGATTTCTCAATGTCACTCAGTGATGGATGGAGTCAAATGTTAATTCAGAACTTGTTTTTCTGCTTTAGCGTTGTTTTACTTTAAGTTAGATGGTAGATTTGGGAGTAACGCATTTGGAAAACGGCCACAGAATTTGATTAGCATTTTAGCGAAGTTTTCTTGCAAAGCTTTGAGTTTGTTGTTTGAAGTATAAGCTCTAAGATCTAACCGCTTGACTTTTTGGAAAGGTGATATTCTTTTGTTTGTACTGCAGAAATTTTGATGTTTAACTTCCAAACAAGGGGTTTGGGCTATATAAAGCAATGCACCTGCATCGTTGTGTAGAGATAAAGGTTGATTCATCCCAAAGGGGCCTGGGTGATGGAAGACTACACATTTAGATGGCGTCGCTTCAATATGTTAAGATTGCTTTACTCAAATATCGTTGAGTTCATCGTCATAATGCTTACTAAACAATGACACCGCACTAATGAGGGACTGTGTGACGACAGCCTAACCCTTTGTTTCAAATGTTGTAGGCCTATATGTCGTGTTGTATGGAAGATTGTTATGAGCCAGCTTAATTGGGCACGTCATGAGAAAATATCCACTATCGGTTGTGTCTTGTACACACAGAAGCAAGATTGATAAACAAAATGACATAAAAGACCATGAAAAATAACAAAAATTAGAAGCAACTCAATTTGTTAGATATCGTAAGTTGTCGACGTAAAAGTAGCTTTTTGTGCAATGTAGTTTAATATATATACCGCTCTCATATGCTAAGTCATCTGAGCTAACTGAGAGACAAATTTTTCATTTCTTATTTTGTCAACAGATAACGGATATCCTGGTGTTGCTATTGATATCAATAGCCGAGCCGGTGCTTATCAGGAACGTTATAATAACGTCAATTCTCCGCTGCAAGGAAACCATTCCATGACAAACGCGCATCAACAGACAAGCCTGCAAAACCAGCAGCGAGCCTTTGTCGAGGCGAACATGAAAGAGCCCGCAAGAGACAATAAGGTAATGACCAAATAAAAGAAAAATTTTTGATCTTATTTAGCTTAATGATAATATCAGGTAATAAGGCTAAAGTAACTTTAAGCCACTAAATTATCGTCTATCATAAATACACATTTAAGTAACTTTTCATCAAAATCTATTTATCTTCATGAAAATATTCCGCAAGTCATTATGTGCTTATTTACTCACTTTCAATTGGTTTGGCACATATGTAGTGTATTTCTTTTTTGTTTTTGAAAAGGCAGATTGAAAAAAAATGACAGTCATGAAAAAATCTTGAAATGTTGTGTCAGAGAGAAAGAGGAAGTGTTTGTTTCATAACAATCTTAGGCTCTTCGGAGATAAGCCCGCATCTAATTGCAAAAGCTACAAGAGTTAGTCTCACAATTCTACAATTTAGCGCAGGTGCTACTGACCCATTGCAATTATCATTCCATACGTAATTGCTGAGATTCAGTATTTCAGCGAATATATTATTGAAGAAAAATAGAAAGCATATTTGGTGTCATGCGTTTTTCCTAAATTTTCTTCTGGTTGGTGTTGCCCAGTACAGCTCATGCTAAGAAAAAAACATTTTGGATATTTGTCATCAGACTCATCATAAAAAAGGTGATTTCAACTGTGTGTTTTTCTCAAAATAAAAAGAAATTTGTTCTGTAAAAATAACCTTCAAAAACAAAAAAGATAAAATAAGCGAATCTTCAGAATTTTTTTGATATCAAAATTTGTTCTTTGTTTTATAAGCGTTCTGGTTTGTACATGTTTTGAGCTCAGTTAGGCTGTAGCGGCAGCCTAGTATCAAAAGTGATCATCTGATTCCAATACAATTAGGTATCGGCATTTCAATACCAACTATTCTTAAATCTTATCATTAAAATGGCTTGTTAAACTTTTCAGACACGCCACCAATGGTGTCCGACAAATTGTTCGCAAGCAATTGTTCGTAAAATTAATTCTTCGTAAAACAATTCTTCCTAAAGCATTTTTTCGTGCATGCAGTTAAAATTTGATGTATACGAAGAAATGCTTTACGAACAATTGTTTTACGAACAATTGCTTTACGAACAATTGCTTACGAACAATTTGCCTATAACCGCCACCAATAATATTTCAAAAATTTAGTCACGGTAAGTTCTGTGGCCAAGCGGATGAATATTTTTAATGCTTATGTCAATGTCCTATCGTCGTCTGAGTAGAAAAGACCACCTCATCATTTTTGTAGATTAAATTTTTCCGTAAAACTGATTTACTGGCTAGGTATGTTTAATATTAAAGACAGTAACAAGAACAGTAGTTTTGTATTGATTGGCGTCTTTGATTTTCCCTTTGATGGCTTTGCTTATGAGGTCTGTCGTCATAAAGATGATAATAGTATGAAAATATTCGTGGCATAAACTGGATATTACTAAGTCTAGCCATAAAGGCTTAACCTAGAAAGAATTAGGAAATTTGTTTTTCAAAATGCACAAATCAGTCACATAAATTTGCCGCTTTTACCGATCTTTAAACGTTTTTTTCTCAAAAAAGAGCCACCTTAATTTACAAATATTGATGAAATGTCTTCATTTGCTGTAAAAAATTACTACAAAAGTCACTTATGTTTTCATTTTGGTAGATCTAGGGATGTTTTAAAAATTTCCACTTATCTTCTAAGGTCCAATATTTTACCTGTGGCATTGTGCCTTTCAAAGCTATCATTACCGCTTCACTGGATTTTCTATCTTGGCTCAGCACAATAATCTGAAGAAGTAAAGCCTATGCTTTCGAGACTAGTATTTTTGTTTTTTGCGCTGTAACTAGAGGTAATGAAAGGGTAATGGCCAGAGCTTAACAATAGATGAAATTCATCTAAAGCCTATCATCGTCATTCTAATACTTCAGCGGGGTCATATATAACCCTGATAAGTTTTGGCTGTTTACCGTTGTTTTGAATTACAGTCTAAAAAAGATCAATATGCAGAAAAAAAACAAACTGATAAAATACCGTGATGCCATTATTTGTTTTATTTAGAGTTAGCTTTCGTTTAAAAGTTGATGTGATGGAATATTATTTAAGCGCAAGCTTCATTAGTCATGGTTCTAAAACCAATAAATATGATTATATATTTTGAATGCTCAAGGTATTTGACTTACCTAAAATTGAGTGATGACCTTGTTGATTATAGATTTTTACTGTTTCAAGTGCCCCTGACAAGTTGGACCCAAGTATAGTAACTTTTCTAAGCATTTTCTAGCGCAGAATTATGCTTAGCGAACTTTTTAATCTTAACCTCGAAGGTCGACTGGTTAGGGCGAAATTTATACAAAACGACAGTTCCGCAGCGCCACCACAGGCGAAAGTCCATATTTCACTGCTCTGGGACGACTTTGGTGGTGTTATGTCATCGTGGGTGGGCGTCGTTAGCGACGGATAAAACAAATGCTTTCTAGATGTAATTGGTGGATCACAGTTTGGTTGGAGTTGGTACAAGCGGTTGCTTTTTTGGAAGATTTATTCTTTTTTGCAGTTTAATAAAACTGTACTGGATATGTTCCTACAAAACCTAAAATATACTTGAAGTGAAAAATGAAGAAATCGTACGAATCATCATTCATATTTAATTCATCATCATTCATCACTATTCATAAATAAATAAAAGTTCTCTCTCTCTCTCATAATGTGCCTTCAGTTGGCCATTGAAATCCGGTGTAACGGCCATCTGGACTTGAAAATTGTTTCGGATTTGCCAAACAATGCATGACGGCAGCACAATCCGATTGTTGCTTCCGAGAGCACCACCTTGTATTATCCACTCCAATACATGCCTGTAAGCGACTAATTACCGATACTGCCTGCAAGGAAATAAAATAACTTCGTTTAGTGTGCATTCTTTAGCGTGAGGGTATTTTTAGCCTAATGTAGCATCCTTACTCTTTTGATAGGTCTCCGTTTTCTCCTTTCGGTTTATTGCTTTTTCTCCAGTTTTTCCTGCTCCTCATAAAAAAAGTCCTCAGAACTGCATGATGTAAGTGTGCCTCAAAATTGGTCAAATTGGTAACACAGCTAGATGCGTCTTTCTTCAAAAGTTCTTTCGTCTGTGGCACTTCACGGCAACATACACATTCATTGGGCTGGGACATAGACTCGCACTTGTGGCAAACGCACCACCTACAGTTCCCAGCACGCCACTCATTGCTGAGAAGATCCAAATCGGGTTGGTGTTGTAAACAAATTCATCTCCATTGAAGTGAAGAGAACATATACGACTAGTTTTGTATGGTCCATCCCACTTTCGAACACTTGAAGAAAACTTTGACTATTTTCATCTCTGCACCTTGTTTTGTTTGAAAGCATGAAAAGATAGCACACGTCTTTGTCACTGACTCTGTCACATAAACAGCAATTTCCAGGCATTACCTCAACCATAAATTAAGGGTACTGTCTGTGAGATACTGCTGTTACACTGCAAATGGATATAGCCAGATTAGGACAAATAAAAAATTATCCAAATTGTAGCCCTACAAGAGTTTAGAAAAACTGCAATTTCAATTGAATTGAGATGCTGTTTGATGAAAATAAACTCAATCTATTTGATCTAAACCTCATAGTAATAATAAGTTGACTTTTTCATTTCGGTAATTCTCATTTTGCACATGCTTTAGACCTATAGAGTCCCACACATTGACGTTTTGGAGCAGTCGTACCATACCTAACCAACTCACCACAGAGAAAGAATGTATCATTCCCACCCATGGTGACGTCACAGCGAGGTTGCCGTTTTTATTTTCGCAATTGAATGAGTGCCAGATTTGCCGAAAGTGAACGAAAGTTTGCAAGCGTGTAACTTAGTAGCCTGTTGATATTTTTTATGATTTGTTGGTCAGGGAAGTTTGTTAGTGTCATCTCTTTGGTATCTTAGGTAAATTTAGCAAATTTATTTTCCTGTCAGAGGTACTTTCAACTCAATTTAACTCTGCGTTCATAGCAGGTGCAAATGATGTATACAACGAGAAAACGTTAAAACAGTTTCTTATTTTTCAGAGCTTGTCAAATGTCGAATACACTGAATTTGTTCCGTGTGGTGTTGCCCCAGCGTCCACGTCACCGAATTCATTGAATGGAAGCTTGGTTGCTTCACGGCCAGGAAGCTCGTCTACTGACTACGGAGGTGGGCGATAGTCCATGTCTAACTGACTAAAAAGTATCGTCTTTTCCGTCAGCCCAATTGTAAAATCAAAGCCACTTGGCACCGACTTTAAAGTTGCAAGAAATGTAGTTTGTCTACTATTTTCTGATGTAAAATTAATACTCATAATAAAACGCAGTCGGATTTCATATGCTTGCTTGGAATGGGTTTAGGCTGGAGTAAAGAAAAACTTCGAACGGTGGTTTTTGTACTGATAGAAAATACTACAATAACACTTATTAACACAGATTCATATTAATTTTGTTTGTTTTTCATCCCCATGTTCATTTCATTTTCATGCTATCTTTCGTACCTTTATCTTTTTCCTCCAATGCACTTCAGTTCCGTCTTGCAAAAGTATTTGCGTAAAAGCGGAACCAGATCCTAGTGCTCCAAGCTTGACTCAACCGATGAACAGCAGTGACGGCAGCAGTTTGTCAGCTAATGGTAACCACAGCAACAATACAAATGCAAGAGGGACTCCAACTCAACCACTTCTGTCATCTGCCAATTCACCCCGCGAGCCTCAGCTCACAACGCTGATGCCAAAAAAGCGTGGAACTGTTCACGCTGCTGGTTTAACTAATCTTACTGTCGATGACCACGGGGCCAAGGTTTTGAAAACCAGTGAACCGTCAAAGTACGAAGCTAACCCAACTGCAAGTGTTCATAGAACTCCAGACAAAAAGACAAGTGGCGGTTATCAGCAAACCAAGCAGAACGCATCCATTGACTCGTCCGGTTACGGATCGACACCCAGTTACCCGCAAACCCAAACAATTTCTTCTAAAACTTCATCATCCGGCTACTCAAGCGTGTCTTTTCCTGCTGTTTACTCCTCTGCGCAACATCATAATGGTCTCACTGCCCCATTGGTTTCTGGCCCACCTTTCTTTACTGCTACCCCTCCTGCATTAGACCACCAGGTTCGCTTTCCTCACTCTGATGATCCGAACTACTCCCGGCTTCCACCTGTTCCTTCTCTATTGCATGGTTCATCGCATCCTCATTATTATCATCCTGGTCAT
The DNA here is from genome assembly GCF_918807975.1 of Aplidium turbinatum. Classification (NCBI taxonomy): domain Eukaryota; kingdom Metazoa; phylum Chordata; class Ascidiacea; order Aplousobranchia; family Polyclinidae; genus Aplidium; species Aplidium turbinatum. Next base: position 13,639,953 of record NC_137480.1, on the reverse strand, counting down.
CATCATTTTGCATCATCTGTTTCATCAGGACAAAGCCATGTCTCAGGTATTAGGAGTAAAGAGTTTTTAAAAATTTACTGGGAGGGTCATCACTAATTCAAGTATTTCATTTAAATTGGTTTGAAGCGTTTCAACCAGAAAAACTATCCGTCGCTCTAATTAATTTAAAGCTACCAACTCACTGGGATTTTGAGCATAAACTAGTGTGATAAATTGTTTGAAATTTTGCGCAGCATCACTTAATACTCGTCATGACTGTTTATGCATGACTGAACATTTATGCAGAAGCAAGCGTACAGAACAAAATGTGGATCAGGCTCATTTTTGCTTTTTTAGTTAGATCTACTGTAACATCTTTTAAACAAGTTTAGAAGTGGAGTATGTTCAGAAAATTCCTTTCCTTTTTTCATATGCTTGACGTTTCAAGGTTGCTGTAATGTAAAAGTTTTACAACAATAAGCAAGAACTGTTGGCTATTAGCAGGTTTGTAAAAACACTGAGATGTTTTCCTGAACCGTTTTTAAGTACAGCTGGATTTGCCAGCTTCTCATACAAAATATTTCATTTGATACAGGCATTTTGACCTTCAAATTTGTTCCAAAGTGAACTAAAACTAAAATTACGAAGACGCCGTTGGTTGATGACAAAACTGTGCTTTGTCATCAACCCACACTCACTACGTAGTTCGCATGATGTCACCTAATATCCACCCCTTTCAACATCTAACATCACTTTTATGCAAAATATCTTTCTGAAGTTTTTATTAGAAGGTTGATCGGTTTTAATGAATAATTCCCAAAAGTTTACAACGGCATAAGTTATGACTCTAAATTACCAATAAACAGTCTTGTAATTTGCTGGCGTACAGTAAGTATGACGGTACATTTTACTGTAATATGTTCAGGAAGCTTTTCGAATGTAAAATACGATCTAAAACGTGTCGCGACTGTAAACTTACGTCTTACGTAGTATTGCGACAGAAAACATTTTCCTTTTAGCCAACAACAAACAGTTGCATGAACAAGATGAATTTTTCAAAACAAATTACAAAGTGCTACAGTCTTAGAGACTGTTTTGGCTGTAAACTCACGTGAGACACTGACAAGACCATACGTCGGTAAACTGATATGTTCTTTGGTAGGTGCTTGTGTTATGGTGCATTTACTGGTGTAATTGATTGGTGCACATTAAGACTCCATGATCAGTAATGTAAATCATTTGATGACTGATATAAATGTGTGAATCAACGCTAATCATGCCATTTATGTTGTCAATTAGCGGTCAATTTAAACGAAAAACTTTCACACGACTTGTTTTGAATAAAAGACTTCTATTTTGCTACTTGTAAATTATAACAATACTGTACATACAAATAGTGTAAAAATAACAGCCTTCCTCTATAATTGCAGAAATATAATAAATGGAAACACTACAATTGAAGAATTACACAGTGTGTACATTTTGACTAAAAAATTTGTCACTGGCAATAGATACATGTTTTATCGTCAAATCGACAATGCTGAACGCGAATTTCACCACTAAAATTAGCTCCTGTGTACTATTTTTGAGAAAAAGAGATTTTAAAATATTAGATAAGTTGTATTATTCTATATAATATATAACCAGAGTTAGGGTGCACTGTGTTAAATAAACGTGGCAAAGTCAGAGCTAATAGCGCCTGTGACTAAATCCAGTTAAGGCAGGACTCAGAAGTGTTGTTCTGAAGGTTTGCGCTTGCATTCACCAGTAAAGTCTCTCTTCCTAGACCAGCAGAATCCGGCCAACATCGCCCGGCTATCCTGGCCCTTGTATCTCCTACTATAATGTTGGCCAGGTTGTGCTCTCCAGGGTTGTATGATGTCCTAGCCGGCCATTTCTGTTGAATGTAGTGGTATTGTCCGGACCGACTGTCCCATAGACATGAGAAACAACAGTACTTTGTGTACGATACCCCAATTGCATTCCCATCAGCATGTTCAACACTTTGAAGTCTCCACACTGGTACCATTGGAATGTATCCTATTTGATGGCTTCCAAGATAGCTTTCATATTTTCTCTTGACTCATTCATTGTTCTAGATTCTAGAATATGCAACAGGGACTGATGACTTTCTATTCCCATTATGCAGTGGTACTGCTTTGAGACTTTCCTTAGAATAGTTGATGAAGAGTCTCCAGTCCTCTGGATCATATGTTGATCTTCCAGATCACCCATCAGTCCCACAACATCATTGCAAAATGTCAGCTGGACCCATCATCAATCACCTTGTTCGAAAAAAGTCAATGAACTCCTTTCCTCGTTCACGAACACCCCAAGCAGTGACAGCTTTATCTGTAAGTTTCCACTGTTGCAACCGTGAAGCAAGTAACTCTGTATGTCTCATTGACAACTCCAGTGCTCTGGCCAAATCGTTGAACTCTGGTAATAAGATTTCGTGGTGGTTGCATCGTAGTCTGGGTTCATGGCAGTCAGATGAGGATACATAAGAATCTGATACAGTGCTTGAGTCACTATCACGTTGTTCAGTCATTGGATATACAGAATGGATAAGTCAGGGTCATCAGCATAATGCTGCACAAGTCGTATTGCAGTGGGAACATGAGGAATGAGGATACTCAATGGCAGCCCGATTTGCGTTGTTCAATACTTGGGGCAGTTTCGTGAGGCAAAAAATGTATCAGTCAGATGCATGATTAAAGGGTTCACGCCACACCATGGGGATGGCAAACAAACTTCTCTTCTGTCCTGCTTTCCACGCAGCTAGCTTTGATGAACAATCTGCACAAACGATGTAAGGAGCCCAGCTTCTGTTCTTGATCTCAAAATATTTCGCATACAATTCGGAAATATGTGGCGTCACTGGTCGTCTATTGCCCACTACAATGTATAAGCGGCATAGGCGCATATGTAAGAGAATTTATCTGGATGGTTAACACAGGATCACTTTCGAGAGTCAGATGTAGAGGGTTTCATGGTAAATTTGTAATATGATGTAGGTCTAGTAGACATACACAATACACATATGTATTTAGGTACCAGTACATGTCCAATACATTATGGTGGTTTGAAAAATATTTTTTTTGCAATTTTAACATGGGGAGTTCTGCAAACCGTTAAAAAATGACATTTACACAACTTTTTTTGGTAGGCCCTAAAACTCAGCCACCTACCCCCCAATAAAGGTCACGAAAGGTCAAATTTATTAAAAAATCCTCTAACTCTCTAACTACTCATAGTAAAAAGTCAGTTTTGATGTCAAAAGATGCACAATATCTATGTTTCTATATGTCATAAAAGGAACCTTTTCTCTAAATGCATTAGTTCTTGAGATAATTCAAAAATGCATTTTTTGGGGTATTTGGGTCATTCCATGCCAAACGTCGTGACAATCATAAAGTTCTCTGTTTCACCCACTTCGATTTTGCTCAAACTAGGTCAATATGTTATTTAGCATGATATAGGCATGCATTACAAATTTTAGCTCAATATCTTGTATAGTTTCGGATATATGATGCTTTAAAGTTTTAGGTACCCCCTAAACTTTTCCGCATTTACAGTTTGCAGTACAGTGCAAACAAAAATTCAATTTTTCGAAAAAACTGTACACAGGAACATCTTTTAATGGCCATATTCGTGATCAGCGACCCCAAATTAGCTAGAAACGGTGCTTCTCTCCCCAGTGACATTTTGGTGTACACACTGTGATCAGTATGATTAGTATTTTTAACTTTTAACTTATAGATAGTAAGTTTTCTTTTTATAATAAACACCTTGAATATGAACTGGGACGCCTTTAAAAAACTTTGCTTATGATGGATGTCTGTTTTAATCAATTGATTTAAATTATACTTTGATTGCCTTTGTCTTTAATTTAGTTAGAATTCTGCTCTGCAAAAATGCATTCCATTTGAACAGCAACCCCTGTTTTCTTCCCAGGACAACTTCAACATGACGGAAGTAGAACCGAAGGTTGTGAAGCTGGAGGAAGTCCTGTTTGCATCCCTAAATCTTCCATGGGACCTACTTCTCTTTCTTCACACAACAACGATCTTCCATTTTCGGCTTCCAGCAACACAGCTTTGTACACTGGAGAATCAAAATCGACACCGTCTTCCCTTGCTCATAAACCCCCTCCAGTGTTAGGTTCTGGACATTCTGTGTATGGAGAAACAGCCGGTAGGTGGAGTAAGCATGTGAAAAAGTTGGTAGCCACTTTAACATAAATAGATTCTGCCACAGCCACTGAAACCTGGAACCAATCAGAAGCTACATTGTCCGTGACGTGGAAGTGGTTACCGCCATTGCGACTCTTGCAGCACTCAGCCAGAGAGTTGATCCTTGCTTTGAACTTTTGTTTAGTAATAATGAAAGAAAAAAGAGTTATGGCAGGAATGGGAATCGAACCCACATTATCAAAAAAATTACTTCCCAAACCCTCACCCACTAAACAACGCTGCCGATGGCGAAACGTTCACTTAATTTACTTTCTATCATCTGCTCTTCGCGTTTTTTCACTTCACGGAAAACGTAGCTGATAATTGATTGATTCGAGGTTTCAGTGGCTGTGGCAGAATTTTTTCATGTCAACTGGCTATCGGGAAAGTTGATTCTTTTTGTGAAAACTGGTCAACGTGAATTTTAATTTTGAAGGCTTTTCAATGTTTGCACATATTGTAACAAAAGCCATATTATTTTGTTACTTGCAAAATGTACCAAAAACAAACCAAGTAAAACACATTTATGGCCAATAGCGTTTGAACTGTTTGAACGTTTGTTTAAAGCAGCCTTTTTTTGGGGAAGAAAAAATTGTTTATCAAGAGTGTAATTCAAATTAAAAAAAACGAAAAGATATCAAGACCTGTTAAATTATTATCCAAGCATTTTTTTAGACTTTGCAGCGTTTACCATCTATGAACCGACTTGTTAAATAATTATTTTTCAACCGGTGTTCCGCGCAACCTAATGCGTATTCGTATGGTGTTTCGCAAGATTTTTCTCGTACCATGTTCCCTTAATACAAAAAAGTTGAGAAACGCTGTCATACAACATACCATTAGCAGTTTAAGCTAAAATATTGAGTTGTGAGAGGTTTTGTTTCACTGAGTTGTCTTCAAAGCTGGTTTACCAATCTGCCTACGTGACAAAAACAGCGCAGACCATGGCGTAATTACTTAATTGTTGTTGGATAAACGTAGCTAAACGTTCGTGGTTGTTATAAGTTTTGCATTTTTGCTTCAAAATCCATCTTTCTATTAGCATATAGCGTCTTTGCAAAATTTAAAAAATGCTAAAATAGTGACAAGAGATGGCGGTATCTGGTTAGGCCGGATTTTACACTTTTTAGGAAAAAGAATAGTGACTGCATTGGTGTCTAGTGTTGAAGCCATGCTCTAATATACAATATGTTATCATATATATTAAAAATGCCTTTAGTTTCTTGCAGGGATTGGTTGAACAGTAGTTGATTAACGGTTCATTATTTTCATACAACGTATATTTATGGGTCATTTTGAAAAGAACAAAACAAAAACACCAGAGATACGTGATTCTTAGGCAATGCACATATTTGAATAAGACCTTCTGATGATCCGTTAGGTGAAACAATTTGTAAAGGCTTCAGATAGTAATAACTATATTTGATTTAAACTGTAAAGAAATGCACAAAAACATTTAAGTTACAGACAGATTTCGATCTAGAGAACAAATAGAAAAAATATTATGATAAACACTTAAACTCGATTTCTTTACCGAATTATCCGATTGATATCACACGGTATAATTATTTTTTTAAATGTGATGAAATCGATTCGTAAGAATTAATGTCGAGAGTGACTGTTTGACAAAATCTTCCATTATCAAAAGGGATAAAGTAGTGTTGACAGGGAGGGGTCCAAGGAGTACTTTTGGCCCCCGGGATGATTTTAAGGCTCTGTATCCTTTCCAAGGAACCTATTCCCCCAATATAACGCATTTTTCTTAGAAGTGTTTTGGATTGAGTCCGAGGATCTCATTGGTACGATGGGCCCAAATTATCCATACAACGGCCCTGGATACAGTACAAAAGCCTGTAGGGATCACAAGGCCAACAAAAAAGTTGAAGACCAAATGCTTGGTGAAGTCACTGCGACATCCATGTATTCAAAAGTCATCAAATTGTTTTGTTTTCTCATGGCATAAATTTTTTTTTTTTTCAGTAGCAAGTGAATTTGCAAACCAACAGCCTTACGGGCCTTCATACTCTGATTCGTGGAAACTTGCCCAACCAGCCGCTTACGGTAAGCTAGCACGTTAAATAATGAGAACGTTTTTTAACAATTGCTTCAATCAGCTTTTTAAAATGAGCTTTATTCAGGAGAAACACTGTAGTTCAGTGGGGCAGCCAAAGCTGGGATCCCCTAAGTTTTCTAAGCATGAGCCGCATGCTTCTACTCGTGAGCAGTGATGTAGCTAGGAATAAAATTTTAGAGGGGACAAAGCAACTGTTTGGGTAAAAATACTTTATGGTTTGAAATAAAGAGTTTGTTTAAAAATATCGCTACTGAATGCAGTTAAACATTTGTGAAACGTCGTTTAACATATAGTACAATGTCATTAAAATATTGTAATAAAATAAAGAAACAATTTTTGAAAAGAGGGCAAGATAAAATTTTAAGGGAGCGATTGCTCTCCGAAGCCCTGCGGTTACATCCCTGCTCGTGAGCCTTGGAAGGCCGCAGATTAATACATGTAGCACTGAAGATGAAAACAGTATAGCCTACTGAGTTTTGAAAACGTTTGTTGAACATGAGTTAAGTAGACTATCTGCATTTTGGAATATTTAGTGTTTAACCAGGAGTTCCAACCATTTTGCCGCCGGATACTTTCAATAATTTTCGTCCTAGAATTTTTATTTCAACTTTAAGATTGTAATGGAGAAGATAACCGATTAATTAGAAGATTCTTTTCCGATATATCATCATACCAAAACTCTTAGTTTAGTGTATATGTATACAGTATTATGTAGTATCCTCTTTACACACCATTTAAACAATTTATCCTAACGCAACGATATCAGCACATGCAATACGAAGAATGCAATTGTGGTTTTACATGCAATATTTTTATATAGTGAAGGGCTGTAGGGCATAGGCCTACCATGACACATGGATTTTCATCGGCTAACGCTCTCTACTACTTTAAGCACGTTGGTTTGTTTAGATTGTTATCACGAGTTGTTTACAATTGCTTACAAGCAGGGCCGTGTTACTGTTAACTGCCCCCTCCCGTACCTCCCGGCCGGGACAGGCTCACTACTGATTAGAGGCCCACTCATTTTAGTCTGTTTTATGTTTTTTGACTGTTTAAAAAATAGAATAACAGCTACAGAAGCTTGATATTCAAAAACTTAAATCATGCAAGGGCGTATTCACTGCTTTCCAAACCTCCGACTGGGGGCCTACCTATGCCTAGGGGCCCACTCATATTTTGATCGTGCAGCGTTTTTCGGCTTGTATTTCCACAATACACATGTATCGGTAACATTTAACGTGCATTTTTTCCCTTTATGTTTGTTTATGTTATAAATTTTACTTTGTTAAAACTCTGGTCCTTCCCCAACTTCTTTTCTAGATGCTCTACTGCATTGTCGGCATTGCCTATCAACTATTTTTTTAGAGAAAATTTTAAAGAGTTGTTTTCTCTTTGCTAAAATGATGAATGTAAATTTTTGCGGCCCTAAATGCTTTATGGTTCTATTTTAAAGAAGGATTACTAAACATAGAGACCTACTAGTGGATTTTGTGGGGGGGAGATGGTGCTCATATGAGGCCCTACTTAGAGGTTATATTTTAATCAAACGATTTGCTGGCTGAAAAATTTGTAACCCAGACTTTTGACGTGTTGGTCTTTTGAGCTAAAACGAGACTTTTATGTTGGGTTGCAACTTTTGAAAGTCTAATTTGGATCGCTTGAAATACAAAATTGGAATAATATGGGAAATCTATCTACAATTACTGTTAAGTTTCTTTTTATCATGTGTTACAATATATAAACCATAAGCACAAACAAAAAAGCCAATTTTTGTATCTGCTGTGCCTTCCAGCAGCACCTCATAAAGCGTCTTACCAACACCTCGCTCACAGTCGAGTGGTGATAGAATCTATGTCGTTTCGATCATCGTATTAACGCTCTCACGTTTAGGCCGCTGATTCAAGGACGTAGCTACGTACGGCGGAGGGGGAATTCTCCCAAAATTGCATCCCCCCCCCCCAAAAAAAAGTTTTAATAGTATTATAACGTTTTAAAACCATTATAATTCATGTTGAATAACGTTTGCCCTCCCAACAGTTGCCATTGCTCCTTAAAATTTTCTTTCTAGTTACGTCACTGAGCTGATATAACACCTTTTCATTTGGAACATCATTCTCAGTACAGAGTTTAACTTGTGAAACTATCTTGTATGTTTGCAGACGCGCCTCTCACAGAATGCCAACAGCAAGAAAGTAGTGGCGATAGTAACTCGACATTGACAAGTCTAAGGTTGAGGAGAAAAGAGCACTCGACTACCATGGAGTTAATTAGCGCCCAATGACACGTTTTCCAGACATTTTTTTAATGAAGATGTTGTCAAGTTATTCTGCGAAAACGCTAACATAGTCTGGTTAAGAATTAAAACTAGCTTTTTTTCTTGTTTGTATAGTTGTTTATGTTGTGATATTTTCGCGCTACTTATGAAGTCGCCTCTACTGGTTTTGTGCCTTAGGGTGAGATAAGGAATTTCTTACTATTTGCAACAATCGTTTGTGAAGACAATCGGTGAAAAACCTAAAAAAATTTATGTGAACATAAATGAATAATTTGTGTGATGTGAGGGGATATTGCCTCTGTGTCTTCAAACATGGCCAATGTACTCCACAAATAAGCAGTAAAAAAAAAAAGTCGAAACAGCACTTAACTTTTAAAAACGTTTCCTGCAATTAAATATTCATACAAATCTTGCGTCCATCAATGAGATATTTTTTAAAATGCATTTTGAAAGTAAGGGAAGTTACTGTTTTTATTGTAGATTTTGCAAGTAAAATAGTGCATCGCAATTACATTTTTCTTGAATGCCGAATACTTGATCATCCAAATACAACAATCTGTTCATCCCTTTATTAAACGCGATTTTGTTTGTGGTTGCATAACACGTCAATTGACTATGCTACAAAACTACCCCCGATTTTCTTCAAAGCTCAGCAGTTTGTTTTCAGTTTTTAGTTGCATGTGTTTTTGTGTATTGTCCGCATTAGGCTATGAAGCTTCATGATTTTACATTTTGCATTCGTGTCAATTACTTGTCGAACACTTACACAAATCGGAACACGTGTTATCCCTCTGCTGTATGTCGTTGATAAAAGAGGCATGCTTTTCAAATAGTTTTGTTGTTTATGTAAAGTTGTATTGTTTTGTCATTTTGTATGTTCCTACGAAACGGACTCAAGACATTGTGTTGTTTTCATTGCTGCTTTTGATTGCGTAGGAAATGTTAAGACATGCAGTCGCCACTTGTAACGATGAATGCATTATTTCTTATTGCCCATTACTGCCCACATTTTAAGCCAATATGCTTTGATAAGCAGTCAGGAGCGAAAGCCAGCATTTTTGTTGCTTCAATCAAAACTTGCATGCTATTACAGTAGAAATTTATCAAATGCAAATAGTCAATATGCAGTTGAATACACTGACATTGGTTTTCAAATTTCTTAGTTCAGTGTTGATATGTTAACTTCATTCGCCCAAAAAACAGGGCTGTGAAGTCGGGCAAAAATATGCCATTCCGGCTCCTCGATTTATAACTGCTGGCCGATTCCGACTCCGGCTTCAGTGTTGCCAAATGTTTAAGGGTTTTTAGATTTTTTTAGATTTTGTCTATATTCATTTAAAAAAAAATTTCACTTTAAGTTGCCATCGATATTGAAGCTGCGACTTTCACAAAAACTGCCAAAAAGAAACACTTCTATTTTCTTCTGAAGTTTTAGAGCGCAATACAGAGAACAAGAAGCAATATACCTTGAAAAAGGATTGCAAACAAAATATTCATTGTTTATTGTTTTGTATCAAGCCGGAGTTGGAGTCGGCATTTTTTAACGACTTCGACTCCGGACACATAAAAATCCTTTCGACTTCAACTCCACGACTCCGACTCCACAGCCCTGCAAAGAAAAGCTGTGAAGTGATGGCCTTTTAATTGATGTAGTTTTGTTGCTGCTTGACATTATTAGGTTGTCAACTTGTTTTTCTTCTTGCTCACAAGATTGATTTTTTATGTATTGCTTTAACGTCTGCAGACAATGAATCAAAGTTAAGGGATTTGATTTCTCTGACTTTGTTTTTGTGTACACTACTTCGTCGTGTTTCCTATAGGAATGTAAACTATGTCGAGCTAAAATTTTGGTTTATATTCTAGTGAAACTTTATATAACACAAATTCAAATATGTATAAGGGGAATAATTATTCTCGTTTTCATGTGTGTAGCCAAAACAAGAGTTAATTTAACCAAGACAATTATAGTTAGTCATAGATGTACATTGTATAATACAAACTACAGTATACTCAATAACAAAGATGTAGTTATGAAATTTTGGCTTATTTTCTTCAACTACGCTGTTTGTAAAGCATATTAGTTGAAAGCTTTACGAGTTAATAATTTTTTTTATTAGTTTTAGCTCGTAAGCATTTAATTCTTTGCACAAAGAAAACATTTTTCAAGCTGTATTGAAATATTTCTTATTTTACAGTACTCGATCTTTGCTTCAATTGCTTTGTGTGCAGTTACGCTTATCTTCACACAACTTTCTACTTTTCAGCTTTATTTCAATACGATGGTTGTGTTTTTAGTTTTGTTTTTAATTTTGTTTTCTAACGAGTAAAAATCTGTTTTTTTACAGCGTTTTAACGACTGGCGACCTTTGAAACAATGTAAATGGGTAATTTTTACGCGTCGGATAGTGCTACTGTATTTCAATTTAATCGCTGCATGTTTGCAGCAATTTCTGTATTACAATAATAATAATAAATGCAAGTGTTTTAGTCCAGTGGCTTTTTCAACCTGGGTTTGAAGTAATGAATTTCTTCAGAGGACTATAATTGTGAAAGGTTTATTATTATTGAATATGTGACCACTTTGTAATGTCTATAGTTTTCAAGTCCTACGGAAATTTATTGCATATGGCCTTGAGACTGACCGCGGTTTATTGTGTAGTTTTAATAACAGTCAATGAGATCACTTCGATCAGTGACCACACCTGATGTCATCGTTGGCGATATTGTATGACTTTTTCAGTAAATAAACTTTCTCAGTGCTCAATATTGAGGTCTATGATTTACTTGTTGGCCTACAATGTAGTGGAAAATATTTTGGAACTCTGACAACGCAGAAGAAAAACTGCTCTGAAACGTACAGTTGTTACCAAGACGAATGGATGGAAGGTACAAATGAAGATCATGGTTATCAAAATATTTCGAAAAATGATAAAGGAAGAAATCCCACTATAGCTTTGCCATGTAGTCGTAGTCCAGTTTTAATCTGGTGATGCCCCCGTTAACGAAAGTGGCCAGATTCACATCCATCGGGAAGAATGGGGCGAGATGATCACTTTTTTACTTAAATGACAATAACTTCAATTTTTTTGTAAACTTTATCAAAGTATTAGGATGAATAATATAACCTACTTTTATCTCTTTAATGTCGGCGACGATGACCTATTCAATGATGTTTTATTTTATGTCTAGCAGTTATGTACATATATGCATTAAAAAAAAATGATCAAAGTGATCATTTTACTACATGCATGGGGCAAGGGTCATTGGACCACTCGGCACGCAATAGCTCCGCAAGTGCTTCAACTCACCAAGTACATTTCAGCTATTGCCAAGTCAGCAAATGAGATTTACGTGCTCACGTAGGACTTGCTTGGTCATCGCTTGTTAAACTCATTTCGCTGACTTGTGACATTTCAAGTGTCGGCTTGCTCAGTTTCATCTTTACCAACTTCTGCCACTTGCTCAAATGTTGCTAGCTCAGCTGTCACTTGCTCACAATGCTCAGTTGTCGCTTGCTCAGTTCACAACCGCTGACTTGTAGACTCTAGAGCAAGATGATCATTCTTCTGGGACAAGATGATCACACCATATATAACTAGCCTACCATTAAAATAGGAGAACAGCATGTTTTTGAATATTAGGTTAAACAAATGAAAATGATAAACTTAAAAATATAAACCCATACAGAAAAGTGAATCTAGACTTCAGAGAAAAAAATTGTAGGCTAGGCTTAAGTGGAGTAAGCTACTGGCTGGTACTAACAAATCCTTGTTTTTACAAATTAAAAGAAGTCAAGTTTGTCTTGAAATTAGGGCTTTCCTACTAAGCTCTGGTTTGCTGTAAGTTAAAGAAAGAAGCTAATAGGCTACTTTTAACATTATTGCAATCTTTCATCTGGTTTTTAAATTGGGTCCATTTTTGTTTATCCCCTGAGCATCGTGCCCCACAAGCAAGCGATCATCTTGCCCCATTCATGCTTTTTTTCACTTTGACTTGTCATTATCTCAAAACTAAAAGTGAAATGATTCTGTAAACGACACGACATGAAAGAGAATTGTATCTTTACTTAATTGTACATCCTTTCACTTCTCCACCACATTCAGTAAGAAGCTGAAACTCCAAGATTCTATCACTTGCCATTTTTACATTTACCATGAAAATTTACTTTTTTTGTGTCTAGCTGCCTGCTTCTATCATACTAAGTCGGCTAAAGATGACATGGAAGAACTAGCATCTACCAAACAACCAATAAATGGTATTAATTCGTAAAATTGTTTGTCTAAACAAAAAATTACTGGGGGTAATCATCTTGTCCCCAAAATCATCTTACTCCACTCTCCCAACAAAACTTTCACCTAGTTCCATCCAGCATAAATCAATTTAATTTATCACCCTGCTACTTTGAAATTTACATGAACATTATTGGTTTTATAAATATATTTGTAAAAAGAAGTAAAAGTTTTTTCTTCATAAAAAGTTGTTTTTACAGACATCAAATCCAATGCCATGTATAGTAGAATGAAATAAACCGCTCATTTCTCAAGAGATTGACAAGCACTCAAGTTTGCTTGCTTACAATTTCTGTTGTCCGGTGTGTTGCAAAAGGATTAGTGATAAAAAGAAGAAAAGAGTTGAAACGCAATGTTAGAAATGAGCCTAAATCAGTGCAAACCCAAATATCTTGCAATCAATTTGTCAAGTTATGCTAGCTTAAACTGCAGGAATTTTCTTCAGGTCATTTTTTTGTGTAACGCTCGTGAGCTGCTAATTTGGAAAAGGTTAGGTCGTGTCAGCTTATCGTAAGCTTCTTAATGCGCGTTTAAAATTTTGGATAAGGTCAACCATGCGATTAACAGAAAACTGTTCTTCATTTATGTCATTTACACTTAATGTGGGTAGCCCAAGCATACTCTTTTGTCGTCCAGTGATACGTTTGTAATTTACTTTCCGGCATGTTGCCTTCTTTCAACACAACGTGTCACCCTTTTCTCTTGATTACGATTTTATCATCGTTTTTTTGCATTTCTTCTATTGCGTCATTGCTTTGTAAATTAAAAAACTTATTTCGAATTGACTCAGTTAGTAGCTGCAGAGATAACTTAGTTAAAGGAATTCGTTGCCTTTGAGGTAGACGAACAATAATTATACAACATGCTTATGTCTTGTAGCCTACAGGCACTGATGGTTGCCTACGATTACTGAAAGTTATGATGCAGCGGTTGATTCACAATGAGCCTGATGTGGTGGTCTTGCGTACCACTGCCTAGGTTAGATTTGGACATGGAGAGAGCTTTCTTTTGATAAAAACTTTAGCAAATGTTTCATGAAGAACTGTTTCACTGTTCGAATGTAGCGTATGCATTTCATCTAATCATCTAATTCTGTCTTTAAAAAAAAGCAATGAAGGTGGCTCGGTTCGCCCAAAGCTTTTTAAAGTACAAATAGATTATAGGCCTACGCTAGCTTGCTGAAAAAAATGAACACCTAAAAAAATGGTCACGATACGCCACTGCTTCTCAGCACCCTCTTAAAATTGATTCCAGCTCTCAATGGAGTGCTGGTATTGCCGTTTGAAAACCGCTGGAGCGAGGTGTCTTGATTAAGAATACAACAAACTAATTCGGTCAGAAATAAATCAAACTCAAACCCTTTCGGTCATGACTCAAATAAAATGCCACTGCGTCATGTTTATCTCAGTTTTTACAAACAAGCCTATTTAAGAATTTTATTGACTATAATGACCTTCCAGTGTATAACTTGGATTTGCAAAAACACACTGATATTCTCTCACCCAATTAAGATCTGTGACTTACCAACCAGAAAAGGTTAAGCATATAGCTTACCAAAAGTAAAAAAAATTTTTTTTGCATCAATGGAAGTATATCTGCATGGTTATCGTTCATGTTTGAAAGGGGAGAACGTTGTGTGAACTGTGCTTACACTTCATTGCGGTTTTTGTTTATATTCAAAAGAAGATAACACCGAGTTATGGAGATCTCAAAGAAAATTTGTTCAAAAATAGTGTTTATATCTGATTCAATTTAACTGGTACAACGTTTTGAAAACATTCTTTTCTTCACAAATTTGCTTTGCTCTCTTAAGCTGTCTGTCTGGTTAACCCGTCTGTCTGGTTAAATCACCAGTAAAACATCTTACTAACATGAAGTCAAATTTCAGTGGGTTAAAAGGAGGCCGCCTTAAGCCTTGAGTGGAATTAAGCTTTTAAGAGCGCAATCGTTTTTTTTTGCTGAGTTATAATTTGTTGCTGTTCAAACCACTGATAACAAAGGCCAAAAAAAAAAAAATTGTGTCTGCAATGTAAGATGTGATTGGGGTATATTGAGGCTGCTGATTTCAAAAATTACATCAGATTTTACCCATCACATCAGGTTTTGTATAATTATTTTAATGCTTATCTTGATCCTTGATTAAACTGTCGTCATGTACTGTACCTTCAAATTATTGTATTTCTACGAAGCGGAGCCAAACGGTGATGTGGTGTAATTATATTAGACTTAGGCTATGTCACCAAATGATTGACGAACACTGTATTCGAGTAATCCGGCTTTAGAATGTTTTGTGGTCTAAAGAATTACAACTGCAACCACTTTTATAAGCAACCGGATTTGATTTTTTGATTTTTCTATACTTTTACATTCTACCACATCGGATTGCAACTTCAAAATTGATAAACAAATATTCTGGTTTTTACTCAAAAGAAATGGAAAGATCAAGAAAGATTATTATTCAACTTTCAGCATTTGCACTTAGCTAGATTGAATTTGCAGCTAACTTCTACTTCAACAACCAGAGAGAACTTTACTCTGTCAAGCTGGCTCGGTAACCTGGCTTGGGTCAGTATAGGTGTCTGTAGGTCAACGTCTCTTTAATATCCAAATCTTCCGAAAAGGTTTTCTTAGTCCGAGAACAAGCTCCGTACAACCACATCTTTATTCATGTAGAGATTTTGACAAAGAGTTTGAGAAAAAATAATTAGCAATAAAATGAAAAATAATAAAATTTTGGAAGTAGGATAGATTAGAAGATAAGCAAAGATCAGTAATAAAATTTTAACAGTAATATACGGAGAGAATAGTATAAGAAAATACCATTTGAAGTAAAGATTTGAAGACCTTTTTATAAGCCATAGTCATAAACGCATTTTGAAAAACTACAAGCAGCTTAGTTTAAGAAACGTGTATCATATAGAAAGACTTAACCTTAACTGACTTTAACTTTTAAGTTTACCTCACTCTGTAGGCCGTCTTTGCTGTTGTCTTTAACTGAATCTTAAATAAACCCTGTATTCAGTATTACGGGGAAAAAGTGTGCTTTTGAAGCAGCCTTTTTTTAAAAATTGTAAACAAATCACGCTGAATGTAACAACATAAATTAGGCGTTTACTTCATGCAAAAAGTACGCAAATTCAATGCGTTAAATGATATTTTTAAAAGGCTTTAAATATGATTAGACACAACAACGTCTTGTCACAGTGCTCAAATACAATACATAGCGAAAACAAATGAACGATTGTACGCATTACATCCCACAGGGCTTTCAATTCAACAATCAGCAGTCATAGAGTCAATACAGACTTTTTATACAGAATGAAATAATTTTATGACTATGAAACTAATATTAAAGATAGGACTAATATGGATGATATAGAACTCATTTTGACGTAGAAAAATTATTATAAACAAAAAAAGTTTACCCCTCCGTCTTGCTTACACCTGTAGCCTACACGTATCCAAGATATACAAAAGCAAAAATATGATCAAAAGCGTAGTGCTAGAACTGGCAAATAATAAGCAACAGGCCATAGTCAAATTCTTTTAAGTGTTCAATAGGCTACGTAAATTTTTGTTGTTGTTTCTCAAAAGACCTTGATCCAAAAGCAAACAATTTTGAAAAATAAATGCAAAGATATTGCATTGTAGCTAAACGTTTAGTCTTTCTGCAACATCAACTGCAGCGAATTATTGCAAGCAATGTCTCTCAATGGTGAACTGTGACGCAGCTAGAAAGAAAATTTTAGGGGGGCAAAAGAAACTGATGGGGTGGGCAAACGTTATTCAACATGAATTGTAATGGTATTCATCATCATCATCATCATCATCATCATCATCATCATCATCATGATCATCATCATCATCATCATCATCATCATCATCATCATCATCATCATCATCATCATCATCATCATCATCATCATCATCACCATCATCAGCCGGTCATGCCACTGCTGGCAGATGACCTCCACATATGTTTCCACACCATTCTGTCTTATGCTGTTCTCATCCAGGTGATGCCAATCTTTGTAATGTAATGATGGTATTAAAATGTTTAAAAGATTGTATCAAAGATTGTAATGGTATTAAAATGTTTTAATAGTACTAAAACATATTTGTGTGCGTGGCAAGATAATTTTTTTTTTGGGAGGAAGGCGATTACTTCCCCAAGCCCCGTGGCTACGCTCCTGATGGTGCATAATGATATATGGTGAAATAAAATATGTACTGTAAACCCCCCTGCGCACACCCCAGTCAATTCGCACAAGCTCTTGCAACACCACTCCGGCTAGATCTTTACTGCACAATAGAACAATATGTTATGCTGATATGACGTCTTCGGCAAGTCACGTGGTAAAGTTGTTTGAATTGTTGGAATGTAGAACCAGTTCCAGATGGACAACACTAAGTAAAACAAATTAATTTAAACGATTAAAGTAGTAAATAAGTGAACTTGTGATGCCATACTTAATCGTTGCAAAATGTTTACGATTATATACGATAATAATAAACCACAGAATAAACCAGTGGTTTTTAACCCCTTTTCAAGGTTAAGTAACGTTGAAAAGATCGCCCCCCCGAAGGGGAGCGTGCCCCTCCCGGTTAAGAATTACTGGAATAGACAAAGAGCCATTGTTTACTTTACACTGTCAAAGTCGAAGACAGCAAAATTCGTCATTTTCACGTTGATTCTTAAAACGTCAGCAGACATTCAATTAATGTAAAAAATGATGCATTTTTCTGTCTGGGGTCTTACTTCAAGTTCAATAATTTTAAACATTTAAGTATGTGTGATGTTATAACACACGGATGCAGTGTTTGGAACAGCAACATAAAAAATCCTAAACAGTTTACACTGTCTTGATTACTATCACTAGGGACACACAGAATGCGTATCTTAAACAACTTTGCGAAGAAAAGTGTTTGCTTTCAATATGTACAAGTGAAGAGAAGATTGTTTAAATATTTCAAAAATCTGACTAAAAGTTTCGTTTTATTCTTTAAACATGAAGTACTGGTGTTATTTAGGATTGCAAGTATTATAGCCAACTAACTACGTTCTACATTGCTCTCTGGTGTAAAACGAAACTTTATCTTACTTTTCATCACTTCCTTCTTCTTCCTCCTCACTGCCTTGCACGTACGGTGGAGGAGGATTTTCTTCCTGGACACTGTTTTCTGGTAGTTTGTTTGGTTTCAACAAAATTCCGTAATAATTCTGATAAATAAAGATTTAATTAAATGTCCACAAATGCCTATTGGTAAAAACTTTGTAAGCATTTCCTATGCAAGTTATAAAATAGTAAAATCGTAGTTAAAAACTTAAAATCGTAAAATCACAAAAGTCTTTTACTTTCACTGTTAAAACTTTATTATGTTTGCTGCTTTTATTTAAATTTTGGTGTTTTTTCTACAGTAATTTTTCTTGACCAAACTTAACATGGTAAACCCAATATTTTAAATCTCTACCTTCATTCCTGGCATATTGTAATAAACTGGGGAGAGAGAAGTCGAGTTTACTGTCTGGTATTGATGAATTTCTCGGTAAGATGGTGGGGAAGCAAGTGTCTCTGGTATAGTCACGTGAATAGAACCTAAATATCAAAAATATTAACACTTCTATTACCTGCGTTGGCTTATAAACTAGTCTTAGCCTATCCTTCGTTGTATGTCAGTTTCCACTTTAAACCCTTTAAAATGTATAAAAACATTGAGACGAATTTCACGTTCGGAAAAATAAAACTTCATGAACTGGAAAAAAAGTGTTTCCAACCAAATAAAATAAGTTAGCTAAATTGAACTTCACATATTTGCCAAAAATTTATCTAACTCTACAGAAACGAGTTGTCAATAAAATATTACTTGAAAATAAGTCATGTAGGCTGACATATATGTTAGGCCTGCTGTTAAAAGCAATATACTTTGTTTTGTAAGTCAAACGGCCTGCTTACCTGTCCGTATGCCTTCAAGTTCAATCGTTGTAGTATTTCTTTCGTTGTTTGAGGCCCTTTCTGTTGTCGCTCTCTTGCAACGATATCGCTTTATAATCCACTGCAATATCAAAATGGCCACGAACGAAGCAACGATGGACCCAATGATCTTAGCCAGTGTTAGAGAGCCTCTGAATTGATTTTGCAAAAAGTAAGTTTATTATAGTTTTATCGGATTAAGCCTGTACACATTGTAAAGTTGTACCAAATGTCGTTCATTAAATGCAGCAAAAGGTCTGATTGCAGTTGAATAATGAGACTAAAACTGGCTGCTCTCTTAACAGACTAGCAGTCTTTTGGCGTAGTGGAGTGAAACATCACCGCTCTGGGGTGGTAAAAAGAGTAAGCTCTTGGTCGCAAAGAATCAAATGATGACCATGAAAGGTACAATATAGTTGGCCTGCATTAAAATTAAAAACGCAAAAACTTATGTTTAACAGCTAAAACAGCTGCTTGGAAAAACAAAACCAATCTTGCTTGCTTCTAATCTAACAAAAATCGAATATATAACGAGACAAAATAAACTTTAGCTACTTGCTCAAAAATTTCAATCATGTTTGCTCTGAACATTAACTTCAGTCTGAAAAGTTTACTTCATTCAAGCTTGTTCAAATGGGAGCCAACCTAAATTCCAAGATTAGAGATTCCTGTGCAATCTGTGCTTTAACCTTACATTGTTTTCCTTTGCGTTGATCCGTAAATTGTGTATAACGATTAACTGCAGGCATTTTTACTTTTTATAACGAGAAAGAATAATCGCATTAGTTTCTAAGCAGATTAAAATAAAATCAAATAAAATTTACATATTAAACCAACTTCGGTCAATGATTTCGCCGGTCAATGATTTCGGCAGCCGTGGCCGAGTGGTTAGCGCGTTGGGCTCGCAGTCGAGAGCCTGCATGTTCGACTCCAGCCACCCGCACTTGCTGTTGTTTCTCTGGGCAAGAAACTTAACGATAATTGCCTCTACCCAGTGATCGATTTCGCGTAATGGGTAGTACCAAATTTAAGTCATAAGTAGAGTAGACAACCGGAAACTGACATTGCCGTCGGCTGCAGCGTGGGTCAGGTGTATGTCGGAAGGCGTACACCGATACATAGCGCTCAAGTCCGCTTTCCCGCAATGCAGGATAAAGATAAACAAACAAACAAACAAACAAACAGTAACATTTCTGGGTTTATGAAGCAAATTGTACAGTGTATGATTCACCCAGAGAAACTTTGGTAAACTAGGCTATAAGCCGTTCGCTTACATTTCTGCTGAAGTGGTTGAAGAAGTTGTGGCAGTCCTGTTTGCATTGTGTTCAATCAAATCCACCGCTTCATATTCTGTTGAATGAAATAGTAACTCGAATTCAAAATTGGAAACCTAAAACCTGGTAAACTGTAACTTAAAAATACAATAAAGCATTGCTTTTATATTAACTCTAGAATTACCAATCCGGTCAATCTTAATCTAATAGTGAGAAGGAGAAGTACGGTAAAAAAAAATCATGAGCGATCTCAAATAGAACAAAAAATGCTTTATCACTGCGTACAATTGCTGCAACATAAAATACTTTGTAAGGTAATATTTCAATATTTATCAAGAATGAAACTATTTAAAAAATGGGTTGAAGGGATCACAATTCTCTTTCTCCTACTTGGCTGTTTTCGATAAGATTAAGTAACGGCCAGTTTGCGACTTGAGCAAGGAGTAATTTTAATTATCATTGAGTATGGATGGCATTGAGGAAAGAAGTCCGGATCGTAAACTATAGCCTACAATCAAACTGTAACAGGTCAGTGGTGTTTCATAATTGCAATCTTTTTTAAATTCTTTCATATTGCAATTTATTGGAACATTTTAAATTCCTTGTAGTAAATACTACTCTTAGAATTGGCAGTGAAAGAAATAATTGTTGTTTGAAATTCCCACAAACTTTCAAGACCATATAGCCTACTGAATCTACTCTAAAAAATTCGTGTTCTTTAATACGACGTTGAAGAAAAGTCATTAGAACCACTAAGAACTGAAAATTCGTCTAGAAATTCTCACATCAACAACTGGCCTTGTCACTCTTTTTCATCATCGTTAGCCCTCTCTCAATGTCTTGGACTAACTAGCCTACTCGGATTTAATAAAATAAAAAAAACGAATTTAAAGTGGGATTTTTAACACGTTTTGGGTTCTAGCTCAAACTCGAGCTCAAGTAAAAAAATCTTGGTTAGAATCGTCTTCTTTAATCGGACTGAAAACAAAAATGTACTGATCTGATGTTTTTTTTTTCAACAATTGATTGCAGTGTACCGCTCATAGCATTGGTTTGAAAAAAGTAATCCACATTTTTGAACTTAAAACCAGAACCAACCTACAGTTGTAGTGAGACTAATCATGCTAATGATGATATTACTTTAGTAAAAAGTAAACTTTTTAACAAATACAAACCTTTGAATGAGGCTGCAAAACAAAGACTGCAAAAGATAAACGAAAGACTTCTCATGCTCATCAAGATATCACTGTAAGTTCAGTAATTGAAAAAAGATAATAAAAGGTGTGTAAATAAAATTAAAATAAAAAATAGTTTTTAATTTACAATGCCTGCAAATGAAAACAGTATTGAACTGTAACGGTGCCTGCTGAGGATTAATTTTGTCATTCAAAATGGTAGTATAGTCTAATCTAAATGTCGTTTACCAACAATGTTTTTGAAGCTCAAGTTTTCTTTGACAACCTCACTGCTTCTAACTCACCTGCAGAAAGACCTACAGTATGCAAGATTATAAACAACGTGCCGACTTAACGCAGATAGTCATCTGTCGCAAATTGTCCCTGAAACTGCCATTAAAATACACCTTGTCTGATGTAACCGCCGCAGGCTTTGAGGAAGGTGTATCAAGAGTTTTGAACTGCCAAGCGCAAAACGCGAGATCCAATGCACACGTTCACGCTCAATTTCAGAAAAGTATTTAGGGATTATTCAAGCGAAAGGACTGTCTATTTACATTTTATACCAGGGTTACTCAACTAATCTTAACAAAAGTTCAGTTTGACAAGTTGAATATTTTTAGCGGTCCGGTGAATAAGTTATTTCACACGCAACCACGAAAGTTAAACTATCTGTACCAAACCACTTTGTTAGGTAAAATGTAACTCGAATTGGATTTCTGAGAAAGTATTGGGGAGTCTGGGAGTCGTAGCCCCCCCAGCAACTAGGATAATCACAACAAAAATTGCTTCCTCCCGGTGGAAATCTGTTTAAAGAAGCCCTGAAACGTGGCAATGAGGTTATTCTTCCAAAAGCTCAAGGTCCACCATCAACACCCAGAAGGTCCAGATTCGGACCGCGGTCCGCCAGTTGAGTAGCCCTGCTCTATACGTCAGCAAGCAAGCTGATAGAAGTTTGTTTCCTAAAAATGAAATATGGCAATTCTTGGGATTGTTCTATTTTATTTTGATTGGAGTTGATTGCCAGATGATCACCTGTAACTTGTAGTATTCTTCGAAATAAAATTATTCCGATTGCCCATTCCCGAACGTAACACATGCAGGGCATGGGTTGAGAGAATAATTTGGTCCCATGAAAATTCCATGAAAAGTCAATGAAAAGCCCGTGCTCCCCGAACAAAACACGTTAAAAAGAAATAGGACTCCATCAGAGAACATGCGGGGCTTTCTTTGTTCTTATCCCTCCAAGAAAGATTTCGGACTTCTTAAATTATCTTGGTCTTGGGTCAAAAGTACCTCCAGGACCCCCTGTCAACGCTACCGAACACAAGACAGTTGTAGAAACCAGGTATGGGTAAACCCGCTATACCTTGCATCAAATGAAACAAAATGCTATCACACTACTTAAAATCAAGCTTTGAAGTTTGCTATCGCTTGTTGCTACCTTGTTTCATGGTGTTTCTTAAAACCAAATTTGCGCCAAGCACACAAAAACAAAAATAAACTTGTTCTGTGGCTTAATCGTCATGTTAATAATTCCTTATATCTTGATCAACTGTGAGCGTGCATATCATCTTAATATAGATATGCTAAGTTTGCATCTGGTAATTTTTGAGCAACCTCTATTTAAAGCGATGTTGAATTTATTTTAGGAAATTTAAATTATGATTAAGATTTTATAGTTAATCTTTAATGAATTTTAGTCTACCAGGTAACTATTTCTCTTTTCATACGGTATACAACTTGTTTGATGATTCATACAAAGTAATTATAGAAAATGCATTCGTGTCAACTGTAGTGTGCGACTGTGCGTGGCCGTTGTAGCAATTTAAAGTCATAAATTCCAATTGAATCACCCAAAAGACGCTTCCCAAGTTAAATAACATGATATAGGCTACGTTCTTCTGGTGCAAACTAAGCTGAACTATCAGAAGATGTATAAGGTGATAATCTGCTTTTATTTGGATGTTTCGTCAATCAGACACGACTGACTTCTTCAGGGAGCTAGGTTAGGTAGTGACTACCTGTCTAGCATGGCGTCCATGTACATCTTGTGATAGTTTAGCTTAGTTTGCGACTGACAAAAGCAGCGGTTGAGAACTATGTGGCAGGAACTAGTAGTGCGGTACTGATGAGCCCAGCCTCATGGGCGAAACACGTGTCTATTGCTGAGTTTCTGCTACACTCGAATGCCGAGAAACATAACGTATATTACGTTATTTAACTACAGTAAATGCCTGTTAAACAGCCTCGTTTAATTTTTACGCTTCCCAAGTGTTAAAAGTTTCAATGCATGGCACTTATTTTCAGGATAATAACCTGCAAACTTGCTTGCCATCACCTGTCATGACGGTATGATTTTTTTTATTTTTTTTCCTGACCGAAAATTATCTCAGTCGAGAAAACAGACAATCGACCGTGGAGTCTGCATGGTTATCTCATACTAGGCTACTTCTACCATCCCTATAGGTCATACGAGCTCCAAACTTGTTGAGCGCGGCCCAAGTCTGGGTTTGGTGGACATCTCACGACTCAAGACACAGACTACTTGTATATGTAAACAATTTCAGCACTCCACTGTTTTTTTTCAAATTTTGCCTTTCATAAACAAGACACATACGACCACTTGTTTGACTGTCTGCTATAGCTGGACTTGTTTACTGGCTAAGTTAGCACTGGATTCTTTGCTGAGTCAAACCGGCTTCGCTTCAGTGTCGCTTCTCCGTGCTTACAAATATACGCATGTTTTCATTATTCTTCAGGTAGCTCTTTGACTTGTTCTTCAATAAGGATTCGTTCGACAACATTTTATAGCACAGCCCACACAGCGGCTTCACTAGCACAACGATTGCATATCAAAATGAACTCCTAATTTAAAAAAAAAATAGTTCAGAAATCCTGAATATTGAGCTTACAGTAATACAGTATAATTCACGTTCATCGTGATTTATTGAGGAGAGTGACCTGAATGCCGGAAAAACTGTTAATGATGCAATAGTTGGTTTTGATTAGAGATGCCAAATAAATGCGTAGCCTATGATGCAACAATTCTATCGACGTTGAAATTAAATCAACTTAGGTAATAAAACAAAGCTTTTTTTATAAATTAATTTACAATAGTCCCATTTTGGCAGATTTAGATCGTCCCTGCACGACCCATTTTCTGACCCTTTGCGACCCATGGGTTGCGATCCATAGCTTGGGAACCACAGTCCTAAAAGATACGCAGTGTGTGAGTCTGATACACACTAAGTTCACAAAACTAAATTTACACTATTGTATTTCACCATACTTGTGTGGCGAAAGCTTCGCAACAAGTTTCATTTTATTGATTTAGTGTTGTACTCTCTGATAATTTTTTAGACAAGTATATGTCCGTTTGCTTTCCATAACATTTCTTCAGTTTTTTTCATTTTTTTGTGAAGCGTTTTTTGTGACAGAAAAATGATGTCATTCTAAATTAATTAATTCGTCATTATTATTGAGCTTTCGCAACACAGGTGAGGCTTGCCTTCGTCATTCTGCAACAAATTACATTTACAATAGATTTATCATCATCATCATCACCAGCTGGTCATGCCACTGTAGGCAGATGGCCTCCACATATGTTTCCACACCATTCTTTCTTTCGCTGTTCTCATCCAGGTGGTGCCAATTTTTTCTTCTATGTCATCTCGCCATCTTCTTTTTGGTCTCCTTCTAGTTCTTCTTGCATATCTTGGTGTCCATTCTGTGGTTATCTTGGCTCATCTGTTGTCTGTCATTCTTGCTACATGTCCCGCCCATTGCCACTTTAGGTTTGTTGCTGTTTCTATGACATTTTTGATGCAAGTTTTGTTTCTGATGACTTCATTTCTAATCTTGTCTTTTCTATTTATGCTTAATATTATTCTTTCCATGTTCCTTTGCGCTGCTGCCAGTTTTCTTGTTTGTTGTTTTGTGAGTGACCATGTTTCTGCTCCGTATGTTAATGTTGGCAATAGTACTGTGTCCATGATTTTTTGTTTTAGGCTAATTGGAATGTTCTTGCTCTTTAAAAAAGTGCTATATTGACCAAATCTATATTAAATGGATTTACATCAATAGTTATTCAATCAGACAGTGTGACAATCTGCGATTCAGAAAACTATTATACAATAGTTGCGGTTTTGAATTTTGTTTTACCAGAAACATGATATAATAGATCTATAATGCATTCATCTTCTTTATAGTCATTCACTCTGTGTGACTGGTTTCAAAATGGTGCAGCCAACAGAGCTATTTTCATAGAACAGTCTAGGCCTGGTAGCTACCAATGACACGGGCAGTGCGAAAACTTACAATTACAACTTATTCTTTATTATCATCAGATCAATAGGTTCATATTTTCAACTAAATATGCAAAACTAAAAACAATACATATAAAGCACAAAAAACAATTAGGCAAACTTAAACTAAAGATAAGAAAAACGAAGGGTGGTCCAAGCAAGGTTTGTTTTCAAGAAAAAAAAAAAAATACTGGGATGAATTCAACAGCATTACTTTAATATGAAGAATGTGAAGTTCCTTGGTGAAACCTGAAAAACAGTTTGTAGCCCCTAAAATCATCTCGGTCCATACGTAGACTTTGGATCATTCCTGTCAATGCTACTGGCTGTCAATCTCTAACATCTTTGCCATGCCACTAGCGTTTGATGTTGCAAATGGCTGACAGTATGCAAATGGAAAATTTGCAAATGGCAAATGGCTGCAACTACCCATTGTTGAAATAAATATTGCAAGAAATCGAGAACATGGGATTACATATTTTATGCACTGGTTCAATAAACATAAATACAAACAACAAAATAACATAAATTTACAGTTTTAAATTGTTATTCCAAACAATGAACCTCAATGCAAAACCCTGTAGTTTAATGTAAATCATCAAATATCAAGTTTGTGTGGTAGTATTTTCACCTTTCATGTCAAATAGCTAAAAAAGACCGGATAAACTAGATATAAGTAAGCTCCTAGACGGTGGCCAGGAGATACTGCTGAGGTTAACACGATCGTGTATGATGCAAGCTATGAAATATCGAGCTTTTGCAACTGTATTTCTATCTTTTACAAATAGTCAAAATACATTGTAGGCAAACTAAAAATGAGTAGGTCTCTAGGAGGCGTCAGCCACCCCCTGGCCAAGGGGTATGGAAGGCTGATAACACGGCCTTGGTTATGTATTATACAGGTTTATTTCTTTCCTAAAAGCGTTAAGTTTATATATCTTTTCATACAAAGCTACGTTAAAGTTTTTATAATTCAGAAAAGATCTGAAAAAAGATATTATATAACGAAGCTGGCTTATTTCCCTGCAGGTGTTATGGCTTAGCTT
This sequence comes from Aplidium turbinatum, assembly GCF_918807975.1. Classification (NCBI taxonomy): domain Eukaryota; kingdom Metazoa; phylum Chordata; class Ascidiacea; order Aplousobranchia; family Polyclinidae; genus Aplidium; species Aplidium turbinatum. The sequence continues at coordinate 13,613,327 of NC_137480.1, read as the reverse complement.
ATTTTTCTGCTTCTCTCCATAAGAGTTGCTGTTTCAAGTAAATTTATGTCGAAATAACGTTTTCATTGGTAAGATGAGAGAAACAATTTATATCTTTTATTTTCTACAAATAGCTTCAAGCAACGATTTTATCGCAGGAATCTGATACCAATCTTTCCAGCAATGTTTTATTATTTTATTTAAGCAGCCTTATATAAATGAGCTCCGATTAAGAAGATTCTAAGAAAACTTATTCTTCGTTTAGCATTTTTTAACCATGCAAGGCGAAATCAAAACACGATACTTGTTAAAGTTCACAAACTATTACGAGTTGAACATTGCTGTTTATTTGTTTTTGACGTTGTTTTGTTTTATTCACCAGCCATGATTTCATAGAGAAGTCTCGGTAGTATTACAAAACAACTTCATAAAGTGGTCCATTACTACCTAGAGATAGGCTAACGACTTGATCTGTTACATTTTGTAAACTTTTCCAGACTTTGTCAACTTTTAGTAACTGTCCGAATGAAATTTTCTAAAAATAATGTTTTAACATTTTTTACTGTCTTTTCAAGTGACAAACAAAGTTTTGAAACCATCAGAACCGGCGTCACCAGGCTTTGAAAAACAAAGACAATTTGATTCAGACGTTTTTCAACTTAATTTTTCTTCACTGCTTCTCCAAAGCAACCAAATTTTTTTATTGTTACGAGTCAGCAAAACGTGAAGTCTTAGAAACTTTCAGTGTGACAGCAGCAGTAGCGCTGAATCTGCAAAAACCTATAGCAATGACATTAGTTGAAACATGACTTTTACATCTACACTGTGTTATGTAAAAACAGGACGTCGATGTTTGGCTATATACTGAACTATTAAAAATTAAAACAATGTTAAAACGTTTTAAGTTTGCGTGAATTGCCTGCGGTTTTCAATAATAGCAAGGTGTTAAGAGTTTATACATATTATTTAGCATACTTTAAACTAGAAAAGTTTAATTTCAAGAAGTGGCATTTTGTTTCCCAAATTTAAACCTAAAAACTTTTAAACTTTTAAACACAAGTTTGGAGAAAAACTGATTTTCAACATATTAATTTAGTAATTTCAAAAGTAAAAAAATAAAATGGATCTGCTACAGCAAAATAGTTTCAAAAATAGTGTTAAAGAAAAGGTAGAAAAAATTAATGCTATAAATACTGAAATATATAAAAGATTATATTAAAATATGTTAAAAATAAAGCTATATTAAAAATTAAACCACGATTGAGAAAAGAAGTGCTACAATACATTTCTTTGTCTTCTGCAAAGAGCTTAAGGAAATGATTTTAACGCCATAATCTGATACCAGTTCTCACAGAAATGTTAAGAAAGTAAAGGTTTGGAACGAGATGATTCTGAGAAAATTTATTTCTTGTTTTTCAATTTTGACAATGCAGAACGCAATTATTGATGAACCAAAGTCTTGTTGAAATTCATAGGGTATGACAAGATGAACTTTACGATCTATTTGCTCATTTGTGCTGTTACTTTGCTTATACTACCAGCCGTGATCGCACACAGGAATCTGGGCAATAATATGACGCAATTTTATATAGTAACCGAGTAGCTATCAACAAACCTACTTGAAAGATAAAACGATAAATGCTCTTAATACTACAAAAAGTGCTCAATAATAAGGAAAAAAGCCAAAGAGAGTGAAACATCAAATTCAGTATTTGTTATTCAGTATTCTGATAATTTTAATAAGGTGAGTAGTAGCTGAATTTGATGCACTTGAAATATAAGTATAATATTGTTACGTGGAACTCAATAACTCAGTGTTTCAGGATACCAACAAATAAGCTTCAGCGATGTTATATATAAAACGGGTTAGCTAATGACTTGCGGTTGCTGTACGTTGGAAAATTTATGCATGCTGTTTTGTTTGTACCAGGCCCGGAACTTTAACTGGAAGAATTCAGTCTTTTCTTTCCGGATTCAAATTCGAAAGCAAAACCACAAAATTGATTTAGTCGGCTACATGGAAAAATTGATCCACCGCAAAAAAACAATGGAAAAATGGCTGAGAAGAAAAGACACATATGTGATGTTTAGAAAGAAACCAATAACTTGCAACTAGACAAATACGAAAATTTTCATATTTTGCTTAAAAATAGCCCGGAGTACTTCAAAATAGAGCTCAAAAACAAATTTCAAACGAGAACAGTTAAAAAACAACGGCTGCTTTTGTTATATCAGGTGCTTTGACAGTAGAAAATTCGAAATCTTTTGTGAACGATTTAGGTTTCAAACAAGAACCGAAGAAACTAATTAAATCAACACACTATACCAAAAAAGCAATTTTATTAACTTAGTCTGTGTTACTCTAGCTTATGCAAGAGGTTGTTGACTTTCTTGGTGAAGAGATTTTGCTAATTGCTTTTTTCTGCTTATTATGTGATTTATCTCGTGTCTTGGGTGTGTCCTTTTCATTGAGTAGGCTATTTTTGTTGGGAAAACTATGAGAACAAACTTATAAGTTAAATTGATTAACTTCTTGATATGAGATTGCAATTTTGGTCGACAGGTTACTGTTTTTAACTATAAACAGACATGACTGACCAACAAAACAACATTTCACATTATAAAAAACAAACACAATATAGCAAACGTTTTCGGCTATGTATATAGCCCTGATCGAGATCCAGGGATAGAAGGTTTCATGACCAGCAAATTGCTACACTACCTTGACTACTTGACCAGGCACTACAGTTTTACTGTTATGATAACCTGCTGGTCAAATTGTAATGGCTTTCGGATTGTGCGCTTGAGCAACGCGTTTTCAGGACATCTCTCCATTAACGGCACCTAGTGAATAGAATAATTCACAGACAACATTTTAACAAGTGAAAGCTTTACTCTGTCAAACTCGGTGACCGGGTCTTTGTCAGTGATTCAAAACAGTCTTTAGTCTACAAGTATACGAAACTGTCAGAATTAAACTCTCAAAGCTCTTTCAAAAGCAAAGCTCTTTCAAATCCGAGGATAAAGATTCTCATTAACAAAAAACAACAGCAAAAGTATCAAACACTGCTAATTTTATTTGTCTTATTGGGCGAGGTGAATCCAGGGATATCTAAAGAAGGGGATACGAAGGCTTTTATTACGCCTGACAATAGAAGGGCTTTTGTTTATCGTAAATAATCTGTGTTTATCGTAAAATGACAATTGGCACCGATAGTAGTTTAATAACTCTTGTTATGATAACTTGCATTGCGCTATTAGAATCAGGCCTGGATATTCACAGCATGCTCATGGTTGCTTGTTAATTCAACTACCCATATACTTGCGTTACATCTAGCCTGCTGCAAAGGCTTTGTTAAAAAAAACAGCTTACTGGTAACTTTTCAACTGTCTTTGTAAACAAGTATTCTTTAAATATGCTCTACGTAGCATTTGCTAACTGTCTCCTGTAGCTCATTGTACCAGCTGCACTACAAACTTTCTACGATTTAAAAAAGAACCACATGTTTACAGCACTACAAACTACCGCCCTGGTAGTGTCATGAGAATAAGGCAATCGCTGCAAGCCTTCATATCCCCTTCTCTAGATATCCCTGGGTGAATCTAAAAGAAAAAGTTTTTGAGTTGCTAGAAAAGTAAAACTAATGTTTGACATTACAATGTCAAAACGGCCAATTTTATAGTTCCAGGCGACTTTGATACAGCACTTTCCAATCCGCTTGGTGGTAGGTGAGATACATAATTTTTCATCAGATTTCAGTATAGGCTTCATTGCAACCATCAAATTTAACCGTATCACAGTTTTGTTTTGGTCATGTTAGTATTTGTTCAGTTTGTAAGCACTACTGCAAGCTGATTTAGGTTTTATTTCCAATTTTAAACTAGGATTGGAATCCAGGATATTTCTCTTCCAAAATCCGAGTAGGCCTACCTTGATAACTGAGACCCAAAGGTAATTTAGTCTGAAATTTCGTAAAAATATACAAGCGAAAAGAAGCAATAAAACTTGAAAAAGCTATATGAAGGTGTACGGTAAATATTTTCAAACGTACATCGACGGAGGAACCTGTTTCTTTATTTGCGATTACGTTGCCAACGAAATCAGAGATCATTGCAATGACGTTTTTGATGCATTTTTGCTGTGGAATTTTAAGGTTGTTAGAAAGTTTTTTTTGGTTCAAACAAAACAAAACTTATTTTGCAACAAGCTGTTACGAATCAACGAAACAAAACTCTTTACTGAGGTAAAGGTGATGCCATACTTGAGTTAAGTGTCGTGTATGAGAAGATAAAGTTCTCATTGTACTAAGCCTTCGACACTAAAAAGAGTAGGGTGACTAGTTCCTTTCTCTCGGCCGCCTTTCCTTTAGCAGTTACGCCCACCCAATTTATTACACCCTGGGTAGAGGTGAGCGGTGTTTTTCAACAACCAGCTTAAGCCGGAAGTCGAAACAGGTTCCCATAATTGGAAAGTCAACGCCTTATCCGTTAGGCCATCTCATCGCATTGTTGAGGTAACCCTAAAATATAAATCTAAACCAAGTGTTTTTGTTTTGACTAACGTTTGGCTTCGAATCGTAAGCCTGAAATAGACTACATCTCGACACTTCAAACTTTAAGTATCGCAAGTTTTTTTCTTTTTTTAAAACCTCGTGAAAATCCAATTGCCAAAGTTTCGAAAAGGAAATTGAAATTTTTTTTTATGAAAAACTTGACACCGGAAGAAAGCAAAGGAATTATTCGTTGAAACTAAACCAAATTTTTGTTTCTAACGGCACTGGTAAATAAACATTGTTTGTTTTTTTTATATGTGCGGATTTTAATTTTTGTTCATCCGGAAAAAATTCCACAATTACACAACGAAAATTCCGTTTTCTAAATTTCCAATTCCGTTTCGAAATCGCAACCCCACTTCAAACAATATCCTTCCTGGATGCAGCTACTCGGTTTTGCCACACGTCGAGCAATGCACCATTTGAGTGTAATGAATGGTTTCACCATCAACTGTATTAATTTGTAGCTCGAACATCACCACGCTATTTTAAACAAACCTTTCAACTTTTCTGCAGATACAAGTTTTTTTTTGCTTTATTTCCGTCCTGGCATGTATACATTTCAGTAGATGTTATGGTCTAACTCTAAAACCTCCAACGAAGCAAAGCAGACTTGCCAGTGGTGTAAATACACTTGCGCTCAAAAGTGCATGAACATTTGAAGTTCCGCCAGTACCGAAGAAATCGTGCGAGCGAACACAACTGTTGGATGAAAAAGTTGATACCATGGCGGTTGATACGAATTTCGTTTCTGAGAAATTAATCGTTGGTTTTCATAGCTTTGAGTGTCAACATCGGGCACTGACAAACAAGGGCGGCTCCAGCAAGTAGCCTGGGAGAGAAGAAATTTAAAAAATCACAGCGACGTGTAGGTCTGCTACACTACATTAATCCGACCTTGCAAATAACCCCGTAAGTAAAGTTACTTGTCTGTGTTTTAGGTTGGGCGGTCGTCCCAATCGCCCCCTCCCCTCTCAGATCTGCCACTACTGAAACATTTTTGTTTCATTTAGAAGCACAAAAACAACTGTTTCAATAAAAGTGTTTGTCAGGAAATGGATCTCGCAACTGATTATTACAAATGATGCTTTTTCAAACAAGCTTTGAAAGGTTTTGTTCATTTCGTTATGTGCTGTTGGTAGAGTCAAAAATACAAGTACAGCATGACCAAAGTTTAAAAGACCTATTTATCAATGAGAAATTTGTATAGACAACTCATGTTGCTATACATGAGTTAATCTCAACTTTTCGTTATTAAGCATCACACAAAATTTAATTTAACTTTCAACGTTTTCACCAAAAGCGAGATAAACACGTCTTTCAGGACAAAAGGGTTTTTATTATTCAATAAAGGAAGCTTGAAAATCGGCATAATCGGTTATAAATTACCATGAAAAGCTGTTCTCAGATTTTCTATTCTTTTTCTGCAAATTTACGACGGGAAAAGTGATTGGGTTTCGTATTCCAGCCAACTGAATAGTCAGCTATCTGAAACTGGAAAAGTACTGGCAAAATTTCACGATCGGCCGGTTAATGTGGCCAACGGCCTCATGGGATACAGTTACCGATGCTTTCCGTCTTGCTGTTGTATTATAATCAGCTTCATTATGTTAATATTTTTAACTCATATAATTTTATTTTAGTCAACGCCGTTTCCAAGAGAAACAAAATAAGACTGAGGGGGAAGCTATAAATAAGCGAACAACGGCACTGCAGTCGAAGCGAGCAAGTGAAAAACCTTAAAGATTTAAAGTGCCCAAAAATAGTTGTTTAGGTCGGAAGGTTCATAAACTAACATTTTTTAAAGTAAGGTATTAACTCGAAAATAAACCACAGGCCAAAAATGGAATAGAAACAGGTTTTTACCATAAAATTTCGTATTTTTTTGCAGCCACACAATGTTTATTTTAAACTTTAGTTTCTGTGAAAACGAGCTTCAAATCTTGATAAAAATTGAAATAATTCTACTGTTCAACCATTTTTTTTATTTTCAAATTTCAAACCCTTGGTTTGGCAATGAGAGGTGGGACGAAAACATTTATTCTTGGTTTGTATGAGTCTAATGAAATAATAAAAACTCTTCATTCCTTTTCAGGATCTAATGATTTAAGCAGTCTAAAGGTATAGAAACATTGTCTAAGTTTTAAGAAATTTGATAAAGACATTTAACTAATGAAGATAAATGAAGATATTAGCCTATACAGTTTCAGATGTGCAGAGACAGTAATAAGAAAAACACATTAAGCATCGAAAAATCGTATTTGTGAAACGAAACGTTTCTTGAATAGAAGTGTCATTCTTTTCTGGTTTAATCGCCATACCCAGTTGACTTGTTTAAAATAATATAGCTTAGGCTATAGTTAGTAAAATAAAATTCCACTTCTCGTATTGATATTAATAGCTAAAAATAGTTTGTCGAGTCGTCATTGCTTTAAAATGGTAATTTGGACGCAACCGAAAACAATTGAATCATCATCTGTCATATTCAAATGCACTAAAGTTTAACTTGGAATTGTCATAGTCGTGTATTGAATATTAACCAACCCGTGCAGTTTTTATCTCAACGTAAACTTTCTATGTCAGTTGCAAGGACACTTTTAGATTTTTCGGTGATGAAATTTCCTGTCGCTGAGTTGTTCACCTGAAAGAACTTCTGTGTCACTTAGCTAAGGAAACAACAAGGTGCTCTTTCAACCAAAAATACTGTTATGAAAAAGGATATGTCTAAATAGAACGATTTATTTTTGTTTATTTAGTTGTGTGATGCAAGGCACGGTCGGTTGGCTAAATCAACAATGGGAAGTCGCATCTGTTCCCGAAGTTAAGGTAAAAAAATTTACCCGAAAAAGTTACAACTTTTGAGGCTTTGAAACCGAAAATAATGAATCAAAATGTTTCAAGACAAACAACCGAAGCCATTTCTCAAAACTGTCACAAATGCACACTTTTGAGTTTAAATTGCTTTTTCTTTTGTTGCTGGGTTGCCGTTTTGCTTGCTCTGCAGTAGAAGTTAGTCACAGTATTTTTAAATCATTGAACTTTAATTAATAGAACGGTTTTTATGTTTTAACACACTTGCTGTTGAAGAGCATAATCACAACCTTTTGAAACATGTGTTTGTCCTATTCAGGCTTACGCCCAGTAGCCTAGTTGAAGATTTGGATTAAGTGGACGGGGAGGCAAGAAATCCAATCTTTGTGTCCACCTTCAGGCATGTCTGTAAGTGTCTTGCCAAAGACACAGTCGCATGCTCTTAAGCGGTGTCGTACCGGTGACCTTTCGAGCGCGAGCCGTGGCTCTCACCACTCGACTATGCAGAGACAACGTGCTAACGGGTGACGACGTGTTGTTATTGTGTTCCACTACATATTGCCAAAAAATATGAAGTTGCTTGCATAATCTAGTGGTCTGCAGGACACTCAAAAGTACAGTACATTAGTTCGACTACCATTGACATTGACGACTCTGTGTTTTGGTAGAACAGTCAACACATCTTTGAAAACAGATACAAACACTGTGCTTTCTCTTCCAACCTAAGATTTTGACCACTAGACGGAAGCATAAATGCCACAAAAAAAAAACAATAGTATCACCTGTATTTTTTTTATTAAAGTTAAGCAATTGGGCTTATTAAGCCGGCACAATTTTCTGCCGTTCTTTTACATTCAGTTATTTCGAACCAAATGAAATTGGGCTTAATATGCGGATGGGTCTATTAACCTTGGGGTTAATAGGCTAAGCGGAGACTATAGTAATGGCGACAGTTTGCCGAAATCAATGGAAAACAAAGCTATCAATAGAAAGAGGGTTTTATGTAAATTTAAAAGAAATATGTAAAGCTGTTTCCTTCTTAATGACAGTCCAATTTTCCAATAAAAACACGTTTTGGGGAAAGTTGAAGCATAACTCACAATGAACTGTCATTCTGACGAACAGTCGATTGATGCACTCTCTGGTCACTGTGGGCAAGAGCCAATTAGATCTTTTTTCTATAACTTTTCATAAAGAAAGTGAAATTTAATAAATCACAACAGAAATTATCATCAAGATAGGTTGCAAAAATGTATTTATATTTTTCACACACCAGGAAAGCATGGATTTCTGAAAGAAGTCTTGGCGTGCAACAGAGAGCTTCCGCCGAACTGCCTGTGCTATCAGTGCGTGATATAAAACACCATAGCGAACTATTTTTAACGTTTTGAATTCTTTCTGCACTTATGCTTGTGTGACAATTTATTGAGTCATTGGCAGACAAAACAATCCACCAACACTTTCTGTAGCTGACAAGCGCTGATGCTTTACCAGTCGCACTGTAAATACAGTTATATTTAACTTTCAGGTACCGTTTGGACTGTTTCCATCATCTTAACAACTTTTTGCGAGACTATTTTTCCAGGTGCAAAGGTTATCTTTTTATTTGTCTTGCATTTACACAGTAAAATAGTTTTAATAGACTGACATTTATCCCTTATTGTTTAGTTGCTTTGTGCATGAGAGCCTGAAGTGGACGTTTGTCGACCAATCTCCAACTGATGCCGAGATTGAGTGGGTGTGCATATGTATCTCAGACTACAACATCGTCAACATCTACAAGCCCCCACCCTCGCGAATGTTGCCATCATCCCTTCCAACGTTCCCCTCTCCCAATCTCTACGCTGGCGACTTCAACTGCCAGCACATCGACTGGGGCTACAACGACACAAGCAGCGACGAAGAATTGCTGGCTGACTGGGCTTCTACAAACCATCTTGCCCTCCTATTCAATCCAAAGGAACCAGCCAGTTTCCAATCCGGCCGCTGGGGAACAGGGACAAACCCTGACTTGGCCTTCGCGAGTGTCGACAGCTCTCTTCAAGACAGACGTGTGCTTGAGAAGTTCCCGCGGTCCCAACACCGGCCGTCCCTCATCATCACCCCAAAACTTGTGGCTCCTGTCCCGAGTTCACCGGTGAAGCGAAGGAACTTCAAAAAAGCCGATTGGAATCAATACAGCCTCTTGACCAATGAGTCTACTGCAAAGTTACCACCACCTGAAACATGCAACGCAGACGAGGCATACCAGGACTTCTGCAATGCCATAATAATTGCGGCAAAGGCCACAATACCACGTGGCCATCGAACCAGCTATACACCATGCTGGGACTCTGAGTGTGAAGCTCTCTATCGCTCCTACCTAAACGCCACCCGGGTACTGCTTCTAACACCGCCGCCACCAGACTACTTGAGCGGCTGGACGCAAAGAAGGTTGAGCAATGGAATGAAGCCGTCCAAACCATCGACTTCTCACACTCAAGCCGCAAAGCATGGAGCATTATCAACAACCTCACTGGGCGCTCAGCAAACTCCCCTCGCCAGTGCCCCGTTTCTGCAAATGCCATCGCTTCCCAGCTAGTGCAGAACGGGGTCTACAAGACAAAGGACCGCGAGACATCCCGCCTTGTCGCCAAGGAAGTGTCTGCCCTGTGGCGAGTGGTAACACCACAAGAAGAAACAATCTCTGGAGATTTCACTCCAGAAGAATTCGCCACCGCCCTCCGCCTAGTGAAACCACACAAGTCTCCAGGGCCGGATAAACTCTGCCCTGAGCTTGTGCTCCATGCTGGCCCTGCCCTCAAGTCCTGGTTACGTAGATTCCTCTCTTCCTGCCTGCACCACCTCACAATCCCAAAAATCTGGAGAAGAGCTTTATTAGTTGCGATCCCTAAGCCTCACAAGCCACCAGAGGACCCAAGGAGTTATCGTCCGATATCCCTCCTCTGCGTTCCTTTAAAAATCCTCGAAAGGCTGATCTATGCCCGCGTCAACCCAATCATCGACCCGCTCCTTCCAAAAGAGCAAGCTGGGTTTCGGTGCGGAAAATCCACCGTAGATCAGGTCACACTGTTGACCCAAGACATCGAGGACTGTTTTGAGGCAAAGAAGAAGGCCGGCGTTGTCTTTCTAGATCTCACAGCTGCCTACGATACTGTATGGCATCGCGGCCTTACTTACAAGCTGCTTCGCCTGCTTCCTGACCGACATATGGTCCATATGATTATGGAACTTGTCAGGAATCGAAGCTTCACCCTCACCACCGGCAATCCACGGCGAAGCAGACTAAGACGCCTGAAAAACGGCGTCCCACAGGGATCGGTTCTGGCTCCACTTCTTTTCAACATCTACACCCACGATTTGCCAACCACGGTCTCCGCAAAATACGCTTATGCGGACGATCTGGCAATTCTCCACTCCACAAAGTTGTGGGAAAATCTAGAAGACACCTTGAGCCAGGACATGCAAACCATCTCAGCTTATCTCCAGAACTGGCAACTGAAACTCAGCGAAACCAAAACTGTGGCGGCAGCTTTCCACCTACACAATCGGGAAGCTGATCGTGAGCTACATGTCCACAACAACGGAAAACCTCTGTCCTTCTGCCCCGAGCCAAGGTATCTTGGGGTGACACTAGACAGATCGCTCACATACCGCCACCACTTGGTGTCACTGCGCAAGAAACTGACATCCCGCGCTGGACTACTGAAGCGCCTGGCAGGCTCTAGCTCGGGGGCGAGGGCTGACACTTTGCAAATAGCAGCCTTAGCCTTTGTCTACTCTTCTGCAGAGTACTGTGGACCTGTCTGGTGGCGCAGTGCTCACTGCCACAACATCGACACTGTCATAAACAGCGCCCTGCGCACAGTGACCGGATGCCTGCGTCCCACACCATTGGACAATCTTCCCATTCTCGCTGGCATCCAACCTGCTGAGCTTCGTCGCGAAGAAGCCACTCTGTCCCTCGGTCGACGGGCACTGGAGCCTAACCATCTTCTCCACCACAAGATCTCTGCCTTCCCAAACGGGCACACCCACCGACTGAAATCAAGACACCCATTCGTGCCAGCCGCTCGGCTTCTGATCAACGAAGCTGATGAACAAGACATCTCTGCGGCTACTTGGGCAATGGGCGGACCATAAATGGAATTCTGAATGGAGGTCAAGCACCACCAGACTCCATTCATTCATCCCCAACGCCGACACACGCCCATCGGCCTGACACTACAGAGACAGGCATGGGTGCGCCTCAACCGTCTTCGTACAGGCGTCGGGCTTTTCCGCTCAACCATGCACCAATGGGGAATGGCTTCTTCCTCCTCCTGTGAATGTGGTGCCGAGGAACAGACCGCAGACCACATCATCAATGACTGTACCATCTTCAAGCCACCTAACGGAGTGGAAGGTTTGCGCGTCATGGATGATGAAACTAAAGACTGGCTGCTCTCTCGACCCTCGGCCCCAGAAGCTCAGACGACGACGACGACGAGTTGCTTTTGCATTTGATTGTTTTAGATGTTTTTACCTCGTTTTACCCCGTTTTACCCCGTTTTTACCCCGTTTAGGCTCCCCTAAACTGTAGTTGCAAGAAAACATCAGAAGCGTACATGTTTTGACATACCTATAGGAAACCCATGGTTTCTCTTGCCTAACAACCATACAGTAATTGCATAAAGTGGTGCTTTAAAATTTGGTTACAAAATATCCTCTTTCAACCACCGTTCTTTCGTACTCGAATAATCTCTTTGTGTGATTAGGCTAACAATACTGTAGAACTGCTTTGATCAAGTATCATGCACTATTTGAAACTTACAACTGAGGAGACTTTCACTGCAGTTGAAATCATAACTATAAATGATATACAAATGCTGTAGATCTTTAGATGAAAGACAGTAACAGTGTATAGCTAGTAGCGGATACAGGGGGGCACTTGGTCACATGCTTCGCAAAAAAAAATTTGTTAAAACATTTCATTTTTTTCTCTTTTTGCAAAATTTTCTCGCTGGCTTTCTTCACTCAATCCAAAATATGGGGTCACATAATCTGTACTTTGAATATTTAATACCTATTCCAGCGTGTTGTATGTTGTGGTAATGTATTAACCTTTTCATTCACCTTGTATCATATGGTACAGATTTAACAATCCAAAGATGTTAAATTATTGTGAAAAGAAACTGATTTGCTGTGTTCTTCACGGGCATAGGCCTACGATAGGCATCAGTCGTATAATGAGACAATGTGAGTTTGTTTTTACTTATTTCAAAAATATACTAAAACGGATATAATAATAACGTGGTGGTAACGTCTTTTGGGTGCCAGGACCCTAAAATTACCGAGTCATAATCACGCAGCATTCAAAGTCACGTGATATGAAGATGCTGAAGACTCGGTGAAGACATCGTCATAACTTTATGAAAATTTTACATGGTGATTCTTGAATTCAATCAGAATAATATAATGCACTAAACCATGCATAAGCTGGCTGGTAGCAACACTTCAGCATGAAAAACTAGAAACAAAGAACTTGCTGACACTGATCTGGTTGCATAATATTGCAAATAAATCTAATTTATCAAAATAATAACATTAATTTTACTTTTGCTAACTGTATAACTTTTAATAATTTTAAATCAGCTTTTCTAACTTTTACCAACTTTAAACTAACTTAAAGATGCAAGAATGGTAGGAAGGCAGAGTTTGCAACTTCAAAAAAAAACAACAACAAACAATTGTATAGATTTCACAATGCGACCTATGGTTTCATGAGACTTTTCTGTCGGTCTAGTTTGTTTTTAATTAACTTACAAAAGTTGAGTGTGGGCTTTTTGTGCATGCGAAACATTCTGAAAACAGTAACATTGCAAGTTGTAGCGATAACACGAATTTTGCATTGATTTTAAAATAACCATAAAACTAATTGATAACTTTGAAAATTTCTGTAATAAAAATAAGTTTCAGTAATTTGTTGCGACATCTAATAGCTTGTTGCACGCTAAAAATACTAAAAAGTAGCTGACATTGTTAATTTTTGGAATCCATCAATTGAATGATCCAAAAGATAAAGGTCAACTGTAAAACAAGCTTATTTAGTTTTATTGTCAGTGAAAATTAATGGACATTAATTTCAGGAAGCCTATTTTGTTCGCCAAGAGTAAAAACACCCTTTGAAGTTATTTTTTGGAAGAGATTTACCGCTGTCTGTACATTAGGTGACGTCAACGCACGTGTAGCCAGCTGACGACGTAACAGCGCTAGAAACTAGGGTGGCTTCAGAAAAATAACCTTTTTGCACTTTTCGTCATTGAAACAAAAGCAATTACACATTAGTTCAAACTAAAGAATTTTTTTTCTTTCTTGCAAAATGGAATGAATATCGCAAATTCAAGAATTAAAATGTAACCAATTATAACCTTTTTAGAAAAAGTTATATCGTTAATCACTCCCCAGAATTTAGTATAAATACTAACGCTCAAACGCACAGCATCACAATAATAACAACAGTTGCAAAGACTTGTTAAAGTAGTGTAAGTTGGGATACATACAAATTAAACTCTAGCATCCATTGTTCACAATGTTCTCGTCTACGTTTTCGCATCGGATTTTTTGTCTACTTTGTATGACAGTCCTTTTTACTTCTCCGAATGCCATGAATACCCGTGAAGCATCAAGAAACCGTAACAATGAGTAAGTATAACTTTGTCATTGGTTTTATCAAAATTCAACATTGTTTCAAGACCTTTGTTAAAACAAATAAAGTTTTACTGCTTGTTTGTATGCTACTCAACAGCTTAGGCATACCGGTTTTTCAAGGTTGATTAGATCAAACTTGTCATTGCTATGTGAATTAGGTGACTTGCGGCAGAAATTTGTGTAATCGCTTGGTTTGCGCAAACAAAGTCTTTTTTCAAGCTTTGTAATAAACATAAGTCACTATTTGGCACATATTTAACAAAAATCTTCCAAACATTTAGTTACCTTCAACATTTGGCATATTTTTGCGATAATCTTGCTGCTTTGGAATCACATATTTTTCAGCTTTTAATTTGTAGGATTTTTTTATCAAATGTGGACAAACTAATGCTTTTATGAATCTAAATATCAAAGCAGTTATTTTATTCTTATAAAATCCACCGGTAAAACTGTGCCTAGTTCTAAATAGGTCTGATTTGTTTAAAAAAGTTTTGTTACGAGAATAAATTTGTCCAATTGGATATGAAATTATTTGGAAACGTTGTCTATACTCCACGTGCTCTGCATCATTGCAAAATGAACAAACTACTTCGTTTTATGCCTTTATTTGGTTAGTCTCTAAAAATACTTTGAAATCATTTGCTTTAAGCCTAGCAGCAAGCGTCTGCTAATTGCAAACGTGTTTTGCTGTGACGTATGGATGTGCACTTCTCACATGATAGTTCAGCTCACATCACTAAAAACAGTAGTGTGCGTTTAATTTTTTTCATGCTGTGATTCATTTAATACATCACTTAGGCCTCTGCTCGAATCAGGGACTTTGAGCAATTCTAATGGGCCGCAAACTATCTACTATCAGGCAATTTCAGTTCTAGGATGTAAATAGCCGGGTGCCAGCTTAGAAAGTTCTTGCTGAGACAACGAACGTCTTTTCTCAACAAAATAAGTGCAAGAAATTTCACGCATGACATTGATTAATGAAATATTAAAAAATCTGTTTGAAGCAAATTGAGTAGAACAAGAAGAAACACGTGTTTTGTCTTATCACTATCACAACTACTAATTTACCCTAGAGTGGTTCTCGACTGTCATCAAATACCACTCAATTGAACTCTTACATTGGTGTTTTTCTGACATTGTTGATTTGATATTGCTTATTTTTGATAAAAATGGCTTAAAAATAACATTTTTAAACTGTCACTTTGGTAGTCCGATATTTCTAGAAAACGTAGCAATATTGTCAGCTGGCTATAGCTATTGTTTTATGCAAGTGCTTTGGATTAACAACTATGTACAGTATTTTGTAGTAGTGGCTTCAAGCGTAGTAAATTTCCAACATGCATTAAAATACATACCTAACACATAACGTAGCTATACATGAAAGGAATTAGTAAGAATAAAGGTTTTGCGTACAGTGTACTCTATTGCAAGCTACCACAAACTCATAAAACTTAGAAACATCACGGACAGACCTATCACAAATAAAAGAACTTTTTTTTGGTTCCAAATGTAGGCTACCGATGTTTTCTTGGAGGTCTTTTCATGATTCAAAATAAAACTGCAACGGCAGTCAAATTAAAAGAACTAAAACTTCTCTATAATTTGCGCACAATAGCTTTGAAATTGTCCGATGCCTACGATTTGACATCAGCCCACAGGAGCAGAGGATACCACACCATTCAACACAAACTTAGTAGGCTATTGTAAATTAATGATAGGCTGACTGTGACTTGCATATTTTTTCCCATGCTATTCATTAATTTATCATCATTAAAAATGATATAATTTACAGGAGTCAATGCGAAACAAACTTGTTTTGTAAGTATTACAAGCAAGTCGAAGATCGTTTCAAAACAGACGAAGAGTTCAGGAATGGATTGGAAGTTCATAACGTCACGAATTTGACTGCAGATGAACAAGAGCTTATAATTACTGGGATTGAATGTCCAACCTTTTCTGATATCACACAAGCAAACTGGTCTGATTTCAAGCAGCGAAGTGTGAGTCCTTGGAAATGGATAAGAAACGTCGATGAGAATAGGTTCGTAAAGTAAAAACTAACCAAGTTGCACACTAACATGCTTTCATGAAAATGAATCCGACACCTCGAAATTTTTACATTTCACAAGCTTATGCACCTTGCATGACAATGTCACATGCTATCTTTATGTACAAAATTGGTGACCTCATGTAAGTATCAAAAAGTGCTAAATCTGATTGGGAAATGGAAATCAATTTTGAGAAAAGTGACATTCCACATTTTTGCAAGAAGAGCATCCATTATCTCTTCCAAATATGATCCTTCCCACATAAAAATAACGTTTCAACGTTGATGTCATTTTTGTTAGTAGGTCAACTTGACTTTCGGTTAGTGAAAAAGTTTGGTAACAACAAAATTATCTATGTTATGCTTCACTGAATGAAGCAGGGCCCGATTAACCATGAGGCACACGAGGCACAAGCTTCAGGCCCCCCATTTTTTTTACTTTAGTACCGTAGACGTAGATAGTGAAAGTTGTTGTGCCAGTGTGAGCACAGTTGTTATTTTTGAGAAGCGATTTCAAATTTTGTAACGATTGCTAAATGGAATAACGATTCCGAATCGTCACGCTTTGGCGAAGTTACTGGCAATGCTAGGCAAAACTTGAGCACTGCTACTCTGCATCGAAAGCGATTGCCAATAGGGGCCCCTAAAATTAGCTGTGCCTTGGGCCCCCGTGAGCTTTAATCAGGCCCTAGACTGAAGTTATTTCACAATTAACCTACATAATCTAGAATTCTAGTCAAGTGCTCTTCAACCATTTTTGTTATGATAACCCCCTTAAAATGTTGTGATAAACTCCTGCACCCTATTTGTTTAAATGGTAAACCGAGGTGAATCGCGATTTGAAAATCACACTGTAAAGAGCCTAATACGCTACAGTATATAAATTCCGCAAGCAAAATTATATTAAATGACTTTATTGTTGTTGCATTTTATTAACAGAACTCAAGCCGAGCAATGCTCTCCCTTTTAATTGCATCCCTCATCTATGTGTGTGATTGCATTTTTTAAGATTTGCTTTCACACAAAAAAAAAAAAAACAAAAAGCCTTAGGTACGCATAAAGACGTTGTTGGCTTTTGAAGAAGCTCAGAAATTGCCTTTTTAGCTTTGCTTCTACAGTACTGCATACTCTGGTCATTAACAAGTGAACCCAAAAGTCAGTGTTCGATACCTCTTTAAATAATGCTGCCATGCCAAAGTCTGACGGGAAATCAGTTAACTCTCAGTTCTGTAGTAAGTTCTGTATGAAAGGTTGTAACATTCAAGAATAGGCTATGCTTTAAGTGTGGAATTCTGTTCAGCATTGAAACAGTTTTTATTTTTTTTCCCAATAAACCAAGATGACCATTAATAAGTGGAAGCAGTTGCTCTTAAAAATGTTTCTGTTTTATCATGAAGTTGCTAATGTGTTAATTTCGGGCAAGTGTTATTTAACAGTCATGCTAGCCCAAGTCTTGCCCATTGACCATTACTTGTCGGCTGCGTAGACGAGCGGTGAGAACGTCTGCGCGATGTTCGAAAGGACGTGGGTTCGACACAGCTCCACCGTCTATTGTATTGCATCTGTAATCGTGAAAATAAAAACATTATTATTATCCCGAAAGTAATTTAAAGCAATTTTTGATTATCTCAATCAAACTCATTAAAGCATAATCATGTTTACAAATTCAATCTAGGCCTACATACATAACTTATAACCAGAAAGATATTATGAATTTATCAATTAGGATTTATCACTTGACACATGATGCTTTATAGTCCTAAGACGTAATTTTAATTTTCTTTCTTTTACTGTCAAAGGTTGAGAAAAATCTCTTTTAAACCTGTAGCCTAGTTTCTTTTTAGATTAAATAAGTTTAAAAATATCATTGCAAGATGAGTTGATTACAAATTGGGTTAGACTAATTTTGTTTAACCTCAAATTTTAAACAGCTTTTTAAATAAATAAAATTTGTGTGACTTCCTGTTCAAAATAGCATTTCTGCTTAACTTTGAAAAACATCTGGCAACTCTTTTTCTTAACGCACCTTCTTCTTGGAAGTTAAGGTGACCTAGTTGGAAATCCCGTTTTTCTGAATATCTGGGTTAGTGGTTCATTTTTGCTTACAAAGGTTGTAAAAATCTTCTGTTTAGTGTAACTAGTTTGTGATGCACCCTTGTGTACCCTTTCGTACTGGTAGGCCTACACACCTGGATATTTTGTGCACCGTGCAGACGGTTGAAGAGCGCTGTGCTAAGCTATTTGGCTATTTAGCAATGTTTTGCAGTCTATAAAGTTGCTTGATAGACTTAGACTAATCGTACTTCTGTTGGCGCAGCATATTTTATTTTCTTTATTTTTGACAGGAGTCCAAAAGATGTTTTAGAAGCCAAGTGCTTGTGCCCTTTCTGCTACAGCTTGAGTGAACGAATGCTTGATTACAACACCGAAGTCACACCCGTCAAAATCTCTCGGATGGTGAAGTACACCCTTGAAAACGGAGAAGAGATTGAAAACAAGCTTGAAACCAATCTCAGTTGCAAATGTGGCTTTCCAGTGATAAGGATTTCCACTCCCGGCAACTAATTATGGAACTTATGACTTAATTCTACAGTGTTTCTATATCAAATTACATTACATGTTTATATCTTCATAGCTTTATATAATAAAGCAAGTAAGTTTTTTCACAATGTTTTTGCTGCATTAGCGCAGGTTATACTTTTACCTCAACCATATAGTTTGTAGATAAAAATATTTTTATATGCTTTTCCAAAATAAAACTTTAACAAAAACTGGTTTTTACTAGATTTAAAACAAAACAAATTTGAAATCATGTTCACAACAGAATACCCATAGCAGGTCATAGGGAAGTTTGTGTTCTATAGAAGATCTTAACTGCAGCCCAGGCAGCAAATCAATCCTTTTTTGCAGACGACGAATATGTGTGAATAAGGATTGATTTTCTGGCTGGCAAGAGTCAAACCAATGTTTCAACTTGCAAGAGAATACAGTCGACAACGAAAACGCCATGCTTCATTTCCAAAATAAAGCAAACTTTACTTTGTATTTTGCTGATCATAAAAATGTCACTTTTATATAAAATAACATAATGTAGTTGCCTATATACTGTATATAGCAATATGTTAAAATCTAAGCAGTCAATGGTGATAATTAAAAATAAAAATAAGAATAGGCTATATGAATTTAAACGGTTAGTAAATGTTAGAAATGAAGGGAACAAACTTTGCTAGCCGATTGAGTAAACTCTTGTTTTAGTAAACTATTCATTTGGATTTAAAGCATTTTTAAATGTAAAATGAACTGTTGCATCTACAGAACCAAGCAACTGTTGTGTCGCACCCTTTATTTATATACCTACCGTCGTTGAAACAAAGCAGTTTCTTAAGAGCTCAACTTTTGAGATCATCAGTCGACACCAAGCGTTGTGTTAGTCAATTGTCTTTTAAAAATATTTACTGATTTTTACACTTTCAGCTGACTGCAATGCTGTATAAATTGTTGGTGATTGCCAAGCTTTTAAATCTATAGATTTATTTGTGTGTTGGAAAATGTTATTCCGATAATCGAAATAAAAATTTTGTTACACATTGTAATCTTCAGAACATCCATCGTCTTTTATGTTCCCAATGAATTAATGTTGATAATTTCTCATAAAAACGAATGATTTCGAGAAACTTGTTCTGATGATTGCAACGTGTCTTTTGATTATTGCCTGAGACAGAGTATAATTTTGCATGCACAAACCTATAATATATTCATTAAATATTGATCATCTTGCTTTGTCATTTATGCCAAACGTCAATAAATATATTTATCCTATGAATTTTTTGGGTTGTTTGTACAGTAAATTAATGCAATGCCGATACATCTCACTTCAAAATTTCAATTTTCTTTTTACCGTGAATAAAATATGCGAAAATTTTCAACATTAAAAGGCATCATAACATCATTTCAACATAATTTTTGCATTGGGATAGCCAGATTGTGTAATGATTTAACAGAGTCTGCTGATCATATCCAAATGTGAAGATGTCTTATCGTCTACCGCATCCTCAAGGAAGAGAAAATGCAAGCCATTGGTCGTGTCAAAGGCTTATGCTTCTTAATCAAGGCAAGCATGAAATTGAAAAGACTTTTAAAGACTTCCTTTGAGCCAGTTATGCAGAATATAGATAGTCAGAGTCTGTGCCAGCTTTTATAATAAAGCAGTGGATAACAAAGATTTGAAATTTTGTGATTTTTTTTGCATTTTTACAAGAAGTTAAATGTACAGATCAGCAAACAACCATTTCAAACGGGGACCTGGTTCTTTGAAATCTACCAGGCTCAGGGCTTGATATATATTGATATTTTTGATCACGGTTGCTCTTGCTAAAGTTTCAGACAAATCTCCATGAAGTATTAAGTATGTGCTTCAAGCTACGTACAATTTGCCTTCCAAACCGCAATAATTGACATAGATGATATTGCGCGGCAGAATGCATAAGACACTTTGTGTGCAATCTCTCCCGGTTATCGCCTAGTTCTACACAATACTGTATGTTATGATTTTTGTGTACTGTCGCTTTACGACTGCAAAGGTTTTTCAGCGACAGGGCTCATTTTCAATTTTGTACCAGATTTAGGATGCTACCACATTATGACCCGTCGTATCCTTATCGCGTCATGCATGAGAGAACACAATCGGTGCCATTTTTCAAATCTTTGATATGACCAAACCTGAAATCGAACTCAGATTTACCAGCACTGGAGCTAAAGGCGATACTACTTCTCCACTAAGCTGGTTATCTATAGCATGTAACAAGTTGGGTAGGCTTCGCTATAATGAAAGGGTCCCCGAAAGAAGCAAACTGGCAACAATAACTTCGTAATTTCCCTATCGACCAGTTGACCACGCAAAAACAATCAGACGTAAGATTTTAGTTTTGTAGCAATTATGTACAGCATCGTCAAGTGAAAAGCTTTCTGAGTAGGTTGCCAACAATGGCTGTTGGCGAGTAGACTACCACATTGCAGCACGCCTAAAAATACGAAAAACGTGTGACACGTTGCCACAACAAAAAGTTTTAAGAAAGTCCATTTCATCAAATTACCAATCATTTTACACATGTACATGTGTAAAGACATTTGGCTCAGTATGTCTGTTGTGTAGGTATGTCAAAAGCAAATTAAACAAAATCAAAAAGAAATTATTTGTTATGTTTTCTTGAACAGTTTTACTCTGATGAAAAGTGAAGAGTCATTGCGGCAATGTTGATTGATGACGCAAATATCTTGTGGATGGCATCCAAAAAATTCGTGTCACGTACTTTTCCAAACTTTTTTTCTTAACTCAAGAGAAGTATAAAGAAGCAACCTGCATTTACTCACTGCACTGTCTGAATTTAACATTAGGAGCGTAGCCTATATGAACTGAATAGTGACCGAAAGTTGAACGTTTACGTGAATACTTTACAATTTCGAGAAATTTCAAAAAGAAAACCATAATGGCTTCTTTCAGCTTTGCAATAGTCCTGGTTTTGACTATAACAAGATGTGGATATGGCAAAGATTGCATTTATGTAAGCAATAATGAAGACGTTTGCAATTCTCCAGATGACATTGTTCCAGCCGAAAATTTCGATACCGAAGAAGAGTAAGTTATTTTCATTCTTTTACTAATTTATCAGTTCGTTTGAGCTGTTTGGTAAAAGTTAATGACGTTGACGGTACTTAAACAACGGCACATTACTTTTCAAAACTTTGTGTTAAGTTTCTACATTCCGTAAAAATAGCCTAGGCCTACTTTGTACAGGTCGATATAACTTTAAAATTGAAGATTATGTAGTCTACTAAGATGGTTATAGTAATATGTCCTTATAAAATCATTCTTCCATCACCATTTCACTATTTATGAAAGTTTACTTAATTTAAACCTTAGTTTTTCTCAGCCTGCAAGTCAAGTTGGGTATAAAGACCTAGTTTGTTGGCAATGCACAAATCAGTACTTGTTCTGTAGCTGAAAGTATTTTGTGGTGGTTGAAGGTATATTTTGGGCCCTGAATCCAGACAACGCTTTTTTCGATTTTGTTTACAAGCCCACAAATTAGTCACTTATTGAAAGATGAGGGTGCTTTTAAATTCTAAATTTGAGAAAATCTTAGAAGATGCCAACGCGAGGCTGTTGAATTCTGAAGGCTTTAATAATAAAAAGTATGTTTTTGAGCCAGTTCTGGTTGGCGATATGGCAGTAGACTATAAATTGTATTGTAATCTAATGGATTCAACTTAATTTGTATTTACTACAGTATTTCTCATTGTCACCGGTATCATTTGTGCATACATTTTAAATTTTTTAGATATGTATGCCGTTAGAGAGGGAAAATTGTTGTTTATTTCTTTTAGTGACAGTAATTTGATTCACAGTTAAAATATACATTAACCTATATAGCTTGCAATGAAAAGTCACTTGCAATTTAAAAGCCTTCAAAGATTACTTAATTTTGAGACAATCTTATAAGTATGATATATTACACTTCTATTTGTTGGTGTACAGTAAGACGATACAACCAGAACAGCGACTGTTGTGCCAAGGCTACGACATTGTACGCTTTTTGCATTTACGTCAAAATTCACAGATCTACTTTGATTTTAAGGGGCGTAAAGATGTGCGGGGGTGAAGGTGATGCTTTGTGCTTGGAATACGAGCGAGAAAAAGCAAAGATGCTGTTAAACCCGAATTCAAGTTTTCCATTCGTAAAGCTGGATGAAGACGGAAATCGAGTGCGTGAAGCAAGTGAAAAAACTTGTGCCCCTCGGCATTCTGGTATCCAATCCAATAGCACGGTTGGCGCCAAAAGTCTTTCTCCTTGGACATGGGTCATAAATTACGATCCTAAACGGTGCGTATGTACTGTAATGTGCTAATGTTAAAAATTAACACATAACGATTGTCATCAGCAGACAAAAAGACTTAAAATTATGATTTCAATGGTTCATCGAATCATGTATGTATAATGCATGTATGTATGTTCTAATAATGCATGTTCTAATCATGTATGTATGTTCTAATAACTATCTGCACAGAAATATTGTTTATTTTAGGTAAAATTTCATAAATTAAATATTTAAAACGGAATATAAATGAGCACATTCAAATTAAAGGTACGGAAACGACAAGTACATTTTGGAGAGTCAATGTCTCTGCCTTCATTGCTTCCACCAAGGTGAAGACAAAGCTAGAATTATGATGAGTGTCAATGTGGAAATGGAGCGTTACGTCAGAGTAGCTACTAAAGACGGAAAATTTAGAGTCGAGAAACAAATCTTTTATTATGGTTGTACTTGCGCATACAGACCGCTACCACCAGATGAATCGTAAACGGGACCAAACATTTTAGTTCTTGGCCGGACTTTAAAATGTCGGCCGGACTGGTATCTTTGGTACATGCGGGATGAACTGCCATGAACTGCTGATTACAAAACAAAAGCTTTATATTTTTTCGTGATAAAAGCTCTCCTAACTTATTTGACTTTTTCCGCTACTCGCTTAGTCGTCTTGTCAATTCAATCATGACTCTGTTTTCTGTTTGCATTCTTACACAAGTTTGCTACTATTTTCTCTTTGTATTTAAACGAACAAAGTGACACTATGTTTGTAGCTTAATAGTATTGCTTAACGGATATCACATCCGTGAAACTGCTTAATATTTTATACTGATTTTATAATCTACGTTGTGTAACCAGTAAAGTTGACAGGGGGTCCAAGATTATTTTTGGATTACTGGACCGTAAAACTTAGGAGCCGAAAAGTTAAAGAAAATGTTGCGTATATTTTTATTATAGTGCATTTGTTTAGCGGTGTCTTGTTTTGGAAGCCTCGGAATGTCATTGGCACTGGGCTCAAAGTAGCTTCTCAACGGGCCTGTGTGTGACCGTATGTGCTTCATTAGCTCACAGTTATCAATCTTTGCACTACATAGGCTACTGTTTACCTAAGGTGGTGTAAACGCAAGCAAAAATCACAAATTTTAGTGTCACCATTTTTTCTTAAACTGCATTTTTATGATCGGGATGAGTTGAGTTTGCTATCAACTATGCACGAAACTTTTTTGCGCAGACGATTTAGCTTAATTTATTTCACTTGTGGAGATTTACTGTAGCTAAAAAAAAGAGTTATTTGAAACGAATTTAAGACGAAAAATGTCATGCCAAAGAATTAAACGACATATTGCTGTGATGAACACTCATTCGTTTATCTAATTATTTCTTTCCGAGTGTTCAACCTAAGCCTGAATACGATTAATCGGTACAATATTTATTTTCAAATTCAAAGGAACGAAGACTTAAACCAAAATAAAACCAACAAATTTTCGAAGTATTGGTGATGCAACCAAAAATAGTAGGTTAGTGTTCTAGATTTAATCAAGTTGCTTGCATGTTTTTTATATTGAATATTCACGTTTATCACTAGATTTATTGTAAGACGTGCTTAGTTACACTCTTGCACAGTTTGAACAATAGACTTTATCGTTCAGAAGGAGCGATCTTCCTTGCGTCAGCACTACCTGACTATTCACTATAGAACAGCGAGCATTGTGTTTCGCTATTCATACCGGTGTAGCATCCACACTATAGCCATCAAGACTTTTTTCCTAACAACATGTGTTTCTCGGCAGTCGAGTGTCGCAAGAACTCATTGGCGAAACACGTGTCTATCGCTGAGTTCTTGCTACACTCGACTGCCGAGAAACAGACTTTATCGTATTGGCATCAATAAAAAAACTTTGCGTCAATAAATTCTCAGCAGTTGCGTAGCCCAAAGCGGGTTGTGAACTTCGAAAATATCTGTTGTGATGTCTGTGGGGTCAAGGCAGTTAGAGCAATAACATTAAGATTTTGATTTTTAGTAAGCATAGCCTAAACGTATTATTGCCCCAATCACCGTGATGACATAGCCTACATATCTCAAAACTCAATTTGAGAGTTTTCTTCGCAAACATGTGTCAAAAACTAGTCAAGAATAAAGAATGCTAAGACAAGTTTTAGGTATTTTTCAGGTGTTTGTTTATAAAAGTCTTAAACTATAAAAAGACATTGTAATTTACATCTGTTCTGACGTTTCAACAACCGCATACGATTGCTTCTTCTCGGAGCCACACATGGATTCATAAAAGTCCATGAATCCCTGGAGCTGCAGCTTACAATATACCGAGTCTAGGCTATGGCATATTGATAGCAAAGAACAAAACAGCATTGCTGTAGTATACAACTGAAAAGTTAAAACGGGAAGTACAAATCAGAATGAAAGTAACAACCAAAGTAGTCATTTTAACAAGACACAATTCTTCCATAGCCACTGAAACCTCAGGGCACACATGTCATCCTCTGGAAATGTGATGGCTCATTGTGCCAGGGAAGCGAGCCAAAACGTTTTGGGAAGGCCACTCCCATACTTCTCTTCATAGGCCTCATAGTTACATTATCTTTAAAATAGGTCATGAGATAAGCCGAAAAACATAATTTTTTTTATAAAAAAACAGTTTTTAATATTGTCATAATGTGAAATTAGGAAAACACACAGCACAACCTTTGGTTATTCAGGTCTCTGCGGCGCACCGGTTAAGAAACATTGCTTTAATAAAGCAGAAAAAAACAAGTTCGAAGCTATTCGATCAATGAACAAAAAAATCATTTTGATGTATAGCCTATTGAAGGAGAAAGGAAGTCATCGCTCCATGATGCAGGATACAATCTGATTTTGAAAGCGCCTCGGATAGTTTGTATTTAAGCTGAAGTAGGAGAGAAGTTACCTGATGACCCAAAATGAGAAAAAAAATACCAAAAACAAAAAATGAATTAACAGCATTTGAAGGACATGTTTAACGTATTCAAAAAATATGTCATTACAGTGCACTTGGAAATTTATTGTTGGCCTAGTCTACTACAATGAGCAATAGCTTACATTTCTACATCTTTAGGTGTAACACTGTAAGCTGTCTGTTCTTACATGACAGCTTGCCAAGAATAGAGAAATCAGTATAGCAAGTGGTTGACAGCAATGAAGTTTTTCTTACATTGTTTGTTACACGCAATATAACGTTAAACTAACCTGTCTGCAGCGCAGTTTTTCATCCTACTCTTCTTGTAGCCTATCAAGAAAAACCACATTCAATAAATTGCAATGTGCTTGTACATGTTTAAACGTGTAGGCTAAATGGCAGTCTTGTCTTGTGCGTGTACTAATTTTAATGAAAAAGCCTTAGCATGCAAAAAACGGTAATAAGTGCTAAGGTGCTTGGTGCTTTAAATACCGATTTCTACTAACCCTAACCCTAACCTTCTGGATCCCACAGAGGGTGAAAAAGGCTGTTAATGTTACTTTGTTAACAGTAATATGATTGACTTGAATTGAGTCTGCTTTGCATTGAGCAGTGAGCACTCTTTTGTGGTATTAATACTAGTTATTGCATCACATTTTGGCAACTTGGGTTCTCAAAATTATCGTTTCAAAGAGGTATAACGCATATTTAGGCTATCCTAGAGTTAAAAATCAAAATTACATCAGCCTTCAGTCATTGGCTGTTAGCCTATAGGTTTGCACGTTGATAGACAGATGAATTGAAATCGCTTTGACCTACAGGCCTACAAATAAGAAAATGACCTTCAACAATTGGTATGGGAACCGGTTTCTAACTAGATTGAATCTTATCACTTCTTCAACTCTTCAAGATGTCGGTGCTTGTCTCGACTAAAGGGAGAGGCTACTAAAAAACAACCGATTTTTGTTCCGTCATCCAAAACACACAGGTCTTCTGCTCTATTGAAAGACATGATATGATGAAGTTGGTGCTGATATGGTCTACAGTTAGTTGTACTGTACTTGTATGGAGATATTATTGCTTTCATTGGTCCATGCTTGAGCGGAAAAGTTTCAAACAAATCTGAGACCTTTAACTCTCACCTAGTTATGTCTCAGCAAAAGCATACTTTTGAGGTGTGTCTGTGTCAGGAATGGATGAATGGCGAAGGCATGTAATGTGTAGTCTCCGAAAAAACAACCGAACCAGTTGATAAGTGTCGTTGCAAAAGAATTACCTAGGTGTAGAACCCTGGACCTTATGTATATACATCAACTTCATGTTTCACCAAAATTTTCCACACTACACATTGAGTAGCACTACTGAAATAATATGGCCTAGCTTACTGGGATTCAGTTTTTATGAAAACTCGTTTTCGTCGATTAATCCCTTTGGGGCTGAAAGTCCATCCTCTTACCACCCCGGGGTAATGTCTGGCCTGACTAGACAAAGAGATTACTTAAACCTGTATCATGTTTGTTGTATTTTTACCAAACTTGTATTGAAAAAAGACAAAATAAGTCAAAGTGAAATATTGTGGTCGAATGCATTTCAGTAGTAGACTCACCTAGTAGCCTAATAATGATGTCATAATTGTATTTATTGCGGCTTTACAACAGCTAAAGTCCTTTTAGCGACATGGCTCGTTTTTGAATTTATATCAGGTTTACAAATTCATTACATTGTTACCCAACTTTTTCTCACTGCGTTATGTAAGAAAGAACACAATCGGTGCCGTTTTTAAAGCCCTCGATTTGACTCGACCTGGAATCGATCTCAGAAACCATAACATTATTATTATTTGTTAAGATCACAAATAAAACCAAAACATTATTATTACCAGAACAATGTTAATTTGGGCAGCCATAAAATATGAAACTATCCTGCATTTGAGCAAACCTTTTACGAAATTGCCCAAGTCAACATGATGTAGTTGCTTCACATCCTAACTTCATTTATTTAAACAACTTTGTTATATCATGCCTATTTGGCGCCCAAAAATTATCAAATTATATGAATCTGGTTGATTCCTTGTGGCAACGGCTTAAAGTAACACAATTTTGCCACCCTTGCACTCCTGGTTCGCACGCCTGTGATTAGAGGATAGCTGCAGAACAAGCACAAAATTGTGACTTGTTATAGCAACAAAAAAGTTCAAAACCAAGTTCGTTCTATGAAATTGAAAGAGATTTTAGCTTATATGGAGGCAGTAATAAATCTTTAGCTGTAGGAGAGACCGGGTATGAAAGTAATGCCGGTATGGTTGTAGCACTCAATTTTTCTTTTTCTATTGCCATCATAAAAATCACGTGATTGCATTATCAAGTTTGCCTTGTTTCTGTATACCAGGGGTTCCCAACCTTTTTACACCGTGGTCTCCTTTGAAAAATCAATGGCCCCCTATTTTTTTCAACCTTTTGAAAAAATTAAGAAACGTCATTTTAATTAAAAAACTTGTTTATACAGTAACCGGTAGTTACAATGATAAAATGATATAAATACAACACACAATCAGAGATGTACGTATACGCCGCAAATTCTACGCCGTAGACTTGCGGCGTAGACTTTTTGTTTACGCTAACGCTTACGGCCACATTTTTTTGGATAGTTGTCGCTTGAGGCTACGCCGTAAAGTTTTCGCGGTTTTTTAGCGTATATCGTCAACGCATACTTTTTAATGTCTTTGCTGTTGTTTGCATTTTTTTTTATGAAACTGCAAAATGTTTTTTCGCTACAACACGCCGATACCTTCCAGCGCTGCAGTTGAAAGAATGTTTTCAATGGGCAAAAGACATATTGAAACAAAACGCAGCAAAATGTCAGATGAACACTTTCAGATGCTTGTGTTTCTGCGTGGAAATTCAAAATAAAACTTGATTGTTTCGAGTGGTTTATACCGTGTGAATGTTTGGCACCTTGCAAACAAAATGAGTTTACGCTAGTGTATGCGCTGACGCCGCCAACTTTTTTTACAAGTTACGTTGACGCATACGGCGTATGGTTTTTCGAACGTTTGCGTTGACGTTCAGTTTACGCTGACGGCGTCAATATTTTTTGTATGCGCGTACATCTCTGCACACAATAAACATGATAGTACATGAATTAGTTATATTAACTTACATATGTAATGGTTGAGCTGGTTTTTGCTCTGACAATGTCTTAATTGCTGATTTGGTTTTGGAAAGAGCAAGCCGCATGTCATATTAAATATCCAAGACATTGCACTGCTTTGTCTTCAGAAGTAGCATTGTTGAAAACCCACAGATTTGGGAAAAATGTGTCAGTATTTTTATTAAATTTTAATTTGTTTCTTTTGTTATATAGTGTTGGAGTGGACTTAGAGATGATAAATTAAAAAAATTATTATTTTTTAAATGTTTCCATGGCCCTCTTGAAAAAGGCTCATGACCCACTAGGGGGCCATGGCCCCCAGGTTAGGAACCCCTGTTGTACACGTATGCAGTGTTTTTTTAAGGTGTTTTGGGGGACCGAAACGGTCCCCCAAATTTCTCCAGCGGTTTCCCAAAATTTGAACTTGCAACTACAGTAGAAAAGTAATGGTTGTTTCTCGCTATGTCTTGTCGATAGTACGAATATAGCCTACGATCAATAGTTCAAGTCCGGAAAAAAGAATAAGTGGAGGTACAGCTAACAGCTGAATCAAAGAGTTATTCACAAAAGAAGTGCACCTTCGATACTCGTCAATGTTTATTTCTGATTTATGGCGCATAATGATCAGTTTTTACGTGTGGAAACATAACAAGCAGAAGCCAACAAGCACACTTTGTTTGATTGTGCAGCAAACTTGTTTGGCGGCTGTGTTGGGCAGGCTGTTTGGTCGCTGTCACAATCATTTAAGCTGTGCGTTGTCGAATAATTCATTTTATGTTGCGTTGGTTGTATGTAGTTATGGCTATTTTTTGGCTATTTTTTGGTATTTAAATGAAACACTTGCGGTCTCTTAAAACTACTTAGCGGTCAGCCGGTCACCCAAACCAAACCTTAAAAAAAAACCTGCACGTATGTGTTGTTTCTTGAGGCGATTGGAAGCGACAAAAATTTGTTACGGAAAATCGATTTTTTTTGTTCAGTTTTGTAAAGTTTTGTAGATTTTGCTTAGTTAATATCTTGTTTGAGCCATTATGGTTTTTCTTTGATACCAATAAAGCAAATTATCATAGAAATAATTTGATAGGCTACAGCAATTGTACTTCTAACTCCAAGCCATGTAGGTGCTATAGGCTAAGTTGAAGATGGTGGATAGGACCAGGCAGGCCGTGTTAACTGCGACCCGTACCCCCTGGCTTAGGAGGCCTACAGCTGATTAGGGCCACTCATTTTAGTCTGTTTAATGTTTTTTGACCGTTTAAAAAATAAAAATATCAGCTACAGAAGCTCGATCTTTTATAACTTAAATAATGTAAGACGGTATTTACTGCTTTCCAAACCCCCGACTAGGGGCCTACCTCTGCCTAGGGACCCACTCATATTTTGATCGAGCAGCGTTTTTCGGCTTGTAATTTTACATTTACCGGTAACATTTAAAATGAATTTTTTTCCATTTTTGTTATTTCTTATCGCTTCGCTCACTCATATACACATTTTATTTACCTCGGCGATATTGAGCATGCATAGATGAGAATTAAGGGAGTGAAAATTTTTTTATGTCCCAAAAGAATAACAAAATGATGCAATATTCCAAAGTAAACACTGCTCACTCAAATAGCCTAGAACAATTAAATTGATAATTTTCAATGTTAATCGAGATAAGTTATGAAATGAAAATTCTATTGGTAAAGGTAGGGACTCAGATAAATTTCGAAGTTCTAGTCTGCTGAAAGGCTACACCAGACTAGGCTATACACTCCTTCAAGAAATAGGCTAAATTATTGAAATTCTTTTTAGCCGTAAATAAATCTTTTTTGAAATGGTAGGCTAACTTAATTTTTCAACCAAAACTTCTACCCCAATCCAGTTTTAATTTGATGAATTTGGTCTTCATATAAAGTGTGCATCATCATAAAAAAAACATTACTCCTAAAAAGTGACCAAAACAAGATTGTATTTCTTAAAATTGTCTAGGGGCAAGCCCCCCACACCCTCTTTTAACTTTACTTTATCAGACAATCAATTTTGCATTGTTTATTGATGTTATAAATTTTGTTCTGTTAAAACTTTGGTCCTTCCTCAACTTTTTCTAGATCCGCCTATTAAGTATTACCTATAATTTTCTAGAAAATCTTAGAGTTGTTTAGGCTACTCTTTGCTAAAATGATGAATGTAAATTTTTCTTTGCATTGAAGAATTTTGTGACCCTAAATGGTTTTTGGTTCAATTTTAAGGAGCGATCACTAAACATAGGGGCCCACAAGTGAATTTCCGGGGAAGCACACAGCCCTGAGATTGGGTGTGCTCGTAACACAACGTTAAAAGAAGACAAACGTTTCTACGTGGACACATAAAAAATTCAAAACCTGTGAAAAGTGGATGAAATGCTCGTGTGATTTAGGTCCAACAAGTATTCACAGAAGGCGGACTGATGCTCGTTTGACCAAATTGCGATTGTGATGGTAACCTTTAAGTCTATTTCACGCATCCTAAATATGGTGCTATTTGGAGCGCCAAAGTGTTTTCAAGCCTGGCGTAACCATAGGCCTACCATCATTTTCTTGTGGCTAAGTGACATTTTACTTTCCAATCACATTTTACTTTTTTTCAAGTTGGCTTTTTACTGTTTTTGAATATGTCTTACAACCATCCCTTTGTGTTGTAACAACCATAGCTTTAACGTAGGGGATGGTTGTAACAAACGTGTAGTAATTCTTAATGCGATAACGTAACCAGCATACTAACAAAATCAAAAAGCTAAAGGTGTCATTTTGTAGCACCAAGCTATGAGCAGTTGCTTGTGAAGTTTACAAAAGGTGCACAGAACAATTTAAAATTTAGAACGTTTAGAACAAAAAGTGTTAATCTTTTACGCGGTTTCCTCCATATAGCTGTTATATAACAAGAGTAAATCAAGTAAGATAAAAGATTCTCTGCTGAGGGTGCTTGTGAATATTACACACTGTTCAAAAATTAGAAAATAGTTGGTGCAACGTTAAGCGAGGAAGTAAAAATAAAACTTGTAGATAGTTTCCAAACAAATCACGTCACGGATTTTTCAACTCTTTTTTCACTTAACTTTCAAAAACTATAAAGCTCCCCACATGCAGTCTTTCATCTCAATTTAACAACTAGAACTGTGTATAGTGCAAATTAAAGTCTAAATAAAAAATTTGAATTTCAAGGGAATACTGTGAAATTTCGAGAAAAAAAAAAGAAAATGAAAATTGTAATGGTATCTTTTCACCTTGTAATAATCTTGCTTTTGACGAGCGCAAAACGTGGATGGGCTGGCAGCATGGATAATTGCAACTATATTAATGCTGAGAGTTCAAAATGCGATAGGCCTACAAGGTAAATGATTTTTGTTTTTTCCATATTCTCATTACTGGTTTGTTTTATTTGTCCAAACGGAATCAACCGATTTCAATTAATTTTACTTCACAGTAGGCTACATTAAGTTTCGAAACAGCCCTGTTCAAGTTTGCATAAGAAAATTTGAATTTGGTCACTGGCCATTTTAAGCAAAAGGTACCTTTAACTCAGAAACTTCGCTGCATTTCCAAATAACATAATTTGAAGGTGTTTTATTATATTACCCAAAGAACGAAATTATTGTAAGCTTACGTTATGCGGCTAAATGTTGTTACTGTGGTACTGGTTAGATTTTGGGTGCTAATTGTAAAAGTCGTTTTAATTTTTTCCACAAATATTGTTGAACGCTGCGATCAATCAATATTCTAAAGTTTAACATCGACGCTTACCAATACTGCGAGGATCATCACTATTTTTTTTCAATTGTAAAGGCACTGTAGTGAAAGAAAAAGTGTATTTTTCTTATTCATTATTGATTTGTTGTATGCAGGGTATTGTGAGGCAGTGGGCTCTTATCTAATAAAGTGAATGTCACTTGTCACTTTACTTTTTCTTAATATCACTGGTTTACATTTTTTGCATGCCTTCCAGAACCTTTTCTGGAGACACTGTGGATGAAACAGTTTGTTAAGGATTAAGCAACTTTATTTACAAAAAGTAAAAAATAATTAACCTGTTTTAAATTAGATTACCACTGGTCTAGAAATCGTTAGGCTACAGGGCGTTTCAGCTTGAATTGAAAGTCAAGGGGATTTTTTTCGTATAAACTGTCATACTTTTATTGGTTGGTGTGCAGAAACGAAGGTAGTCATCTATCTGGTCAGTACAAGGAAGCAGTTCAGAACATGCTGAAGGAGAACGGGAAATTCAAATATGAAATGGTCCAATTTGAAGAGGATGGCATAACCAGAAAGAGTGTAAATGATGGTAATTGTCCTTCCAATGTAAAGAAGGGTAAAATTGCTGACAGAAGTTTATCTCCCTGGAGATGGGTAGTACACAACAGTACAAAGCGGTACGTATATCGCATGTTACTGATAGTGTTGAGTTAAATGTCTGACATCAGTGAGAAAAAAAATGCTTTATTGGTTTAATGCATTCGAAAATATCTGCAATTGCAGTTTAGTGATTTTGTTGCTTCAAATATACTTTAACCTATATAATATAGAAATATAGAAATTAATCTAACTCCAAACTGAAAGTGTTGGCTTCGTGGCCAAGTGGTTAGAATGTCTGTGCAATCTAAGGACGTTTTCAGTTCTACACCACTCCAGAGCACGCAGGTTTGTTTCAGCAAGACCCCTGGCTCAGACTGGCATGCTAAAGTGCTGGAGCGGAAACAGCTGAAGCGATAACTACACGGCTTCCCACTGCTTGTGGTGTTGAGTCTGTGCCCAGACAGCAAAATCTGCCATTTTTACATTGATTTAACGTCTGCGGACGTTAAAAATGACGGATTTTGTTATCTGGATGATCTTAAGGTGGTCGCAATGAACGCAAAATAAAACATGATTATTATTATTATCATATATAAGTAGGCTATTAAGTATAACTTATTAAATTCAAGGTACGGAAATGATCAATTCATTCTGGAGAGTCAATGTCTCTGCCTTTATTGCTTTAACGAAGATGGTGAGACGCCAAATAGACATATGAGAAGTGTCAATGTGGAGATTGAACGTTACGTCAAAGTAAACACAGAAGACGATAGAGAATATGGAGTCGAGAAACAAGTCTTTTATTATGGTTGTACTTGCGAATATAGACCAGAGCAACCAGAATCGTAGATGATGCCAAACATTTCAGTTCTTGGCCGGTCTCTAAAATGTCGGCCAACTTATACCTTTAATTTATGCCATGAATTGTTGATTGCAAAACAAATGCTTTTTATATTTTATGACAAAAACTTTTCTAATTCGTTTAATTTTTTCCGCTACATTATTAGTCACTTAACTCATCTTAAAAGATTTTTTTACTGAAAATTTTGTGATTGTGTTTCCATTGTTGCCTACGTATAATCTGATGATGATCTCATAAAGAAGAAACCGACAATAAGTCTTGCAATCAAATGTGTTTGTTTACACAACCATTGCTTTCCCTTATTTTATTTTGATGATCACGTTCATTTTTGTTGTTGTGCAAGGTCAATTCTACAAGTTTAATGTTATTGCAATCTCTCTTGTGTTTCCACCGTTAACCTTGCTTCGCTGCGACATCTTACAAACAGGACAGTAGTTCTGAGAACTTTCGTACTGGTTCTGAGTCAGGACGCTTCTGGCAGTTTGGTTTTGGCCTAGTTATGACATGTTTCAAATACAACTACTCAAGGACGCAGCCAGGGGGAACGAAGGGGCAATTGCCCCCCTTTGCAGGAAATATTTTTAATAAAAATTTCACACGTTGTTAGAGCATCATTTGACAAAGGTTTAATATTGATTTAAGCTAAAATTACGTTCAGAATAAACACTTTTAAGATATTTTATCAAATTTTTCTGGGGAGGCTCCCCACACCCCCTGTGTGTGTTCCGCCTTTTTGTTAGGCTCACTCACAAGTGCAAAATTACTTGTTTGCCTCTTCCCCAAAATTTTGTGCTGGCTACGCCCCAGTAACCACTTTTACATTTTTCGAATTTATTGTTACGTTTATAAATAAATATAAATGCATGTGTGTGTTTTAAATGAATATAGGAAAAAATCCGTACGGAAAATCCATACAGAAAATACTTATACCAAAAAATATCCCAACTGGAAAAAACACTCGGAAAACATCTATTCGGAAAATATCCACTCTGAGAGTTAGCCTAAAGCATTTGAAGAATACTTTCTGTAGCGATGGTTATTTTCCAGTCGGAACATTTTTCCTATAGATATTTGCTATATGGATTTGTTTCGTATGGATATTTACGAATAAACGTTTTAAATTTATACAGTGTTTGCATGAATCCTGCTTTTAATATGGTAGACGTTTCGCTTAATTTATCATTAGGTGTAGCCTACTGGATGATGCATTAATATATTGTTCGAAAATCGGCTGTATCATACCAATATCATAAAGTAAAAATTATTACACGAATAATTATCCACTTTTGCCTGCATTTATGTTCCTGTATCAATCACTTCAAAGATCTCCTTAACATACATAGCCTACTGTATAATTTACCAAAAATGTCTTCTTAAATTTAAAGCACTAGCGGATCTAAAAACAAAATTGGCAAAGTTTCAACATTTTAAAATGATTAAGAAAAATAACAAGGCAAAAGTTAATGTCGAAAGAAGCAAATAGTTTTCAGAGGGTCTGGGAGGCTGACTCTCTAGTCACGTTTGTGTACTTTAAAACAAAAAATTACCTCTTTTTTTATCAAATTTATCGAATTTAAATTGGATTTTTGTAAAAGCTTGGTCTAAAATTCAAGATAGCTCTCAAAGGATTCTTTTTCATAATCACAAGGGATTTCAATGACATACAGCCTACTTGTTGACGAGAGTTTGTGGGCTATAGTGTTGTGAGTCTTTTAGTAAAATTTTGAAAATCCTTTAAGATGTCCCCATCTTTCCACACAATGAGAAAATGTTGCCATTCATAGGTCTAGTAACACTGGAATAGGTCAATTTGATTGTTAGCTGGTTGAGTAAGCATCGAGCTTACTTTGGAATGTTGTAGTATTTTCATAGTTTTCGAAGAGGCTAATAAAAGTTTCTACCCCATAAATTTGCTCCTGAGAACATGCGTTTCCGATGCCGCCGGTTAAGATAATAACACTGAATTGAGCAAGTAAACGAGCAAGAAAATTGTGCAAACACGTAGAAAACATACAGTAGGTAGCCTACAAGTTTTTAGGTGAAAAGGAAGGTCACGTGACCAAGGTTCTCTTCGAAGCTCTACTGGTTTAAAGTATGTTCACATTTTAAGCATTTTTCTGCTGCCTATAAACAAAAATGCTAAACTATGAAAAAAATTCGTGATCTACATTTATACTGATGCTTTGTCAATCACACACAATTGACTGTGGTTTGCGCTTGTAGGTGAAGTCAGGTAGAATCAACTTTAACAGGAAGTTTACGTTTTTAAGTAAGGTATCTGCAAAAGATCGAAGAGCAATCGCACGAATGTTGACAAGCCTAGATACCGTGAGTTTTGTGCTGGTGCATTTCAGAAATTACGTCATTTTGTTCCACGAGTCCTTTATTTTGTAGTTTCGTTTTTGTTTGGAGAAATACTTTCCTCAAAATTTTGAAGTAGGCTGATATTGATAGATCATCAGCTCATGTGATCGCTGTATGAACGTTCTATCGAATGACAACCAGTTTAATGAACATTGTCAGTACACGGCTGTATCATGGAAAGAGATATCACATGACATAGGCTACCTGAAATTGGACATAAAATTGGCTTTTTATTCATTTTAGTTTAAATGTTAAACTAAACAATAATGATCTGCACATACAGCCATATGGCGTATGCAAAGAGGGGGGGAGGCATTGGATGATCTTTAGGGCCTACTCATTTTATTTCAATCAAATATTGCTGCAGAAACTCGATATTCAATAGCTTAGAATTCTTAGACCATGCAAGGCCTTATTTACCGCTTCCAAAACACCGGTTTTTGGGTCCACATCTCTGTTTAGGGCCACCCATATTAATATTTAGTTGATGTAGCGTTTTTCGGCAATTTTACCTAAAAAATGTGACAATACTGCTACAAAAACTCAACATTTTATAGCTTAGGCTGCGTTTATCGGTTTTGTAGTGTTGATCATCATTTGGAATGACTACTTTAAATCAGCGAAACCGGTAAACCGATGCTATTTTGCTGGATTTACGGAAGGAATAATTCTACGCTCTCATTTTCTTGGAAAATATCTTTCAACGGTTCATAAGCATAAGACTTGTCCAAAATGCTCGTGGAACGACGAAGATGTCCAACAACGGCACCCAGAAGCGTTGGCAGGGATTAATTAAGGTATAGCCTAATTTTGCATTCGAAATGATCTTTTTAATTTAAAATTTTTTATGAGGAGAGGGGCTTACATACGGAAGGAAACTCCACATCGCCAATTTTTTTGTAACTACCTTGTTGAAGTAGGCTGTTTTGATTTCAACCCAGCGCCTTATTTTTTTTTAAGACAAACTCGCTGAGTCATTTTTTGCTAGTTTTTAGTTTTTGTGGAAAGTGAAAAACAAACTGGCATAAAGAAACACACGATCGACTAGATTGGCAAGAAAAGGCGAAGACAACAGCTTAGCACAGTGGGCTACCACAGGTTAAAAATAATGATGATGAAAATCTTTTAGATATTTTAGTTAAATTCCATAGCCCAATGCATTATTATGTAGTCGAAGATGAAGTCCCAACAGATTGTGGAGTCAGTCTAAAGTTTTTGACCCGAATTTACAACCTATGATTTGAAAAACATTTTAGGCACCTTTACTATAAAGTAGAGACCCACTAGTGAATTTCGGAAGAGGATTGGGTGAGGTGGTGCTCACACGACCCTATGCAGTAGAGTAGGCCTTTTTCTTCAGTAGGCCTATACCATGCCGAATGGGATAATTTTTGTTTAAAGTGCTGTAATAAATTGCATTCGATATTTAAACTTTCACAGAGAGGTTCGATTTATACTTTAATCTGAAGACATCGCCTGGTAATCGAACTATTGCAGTTTTTACTTATCCGTTTAGGCCTAATATCATGCTTTTCATGCATATCTGATTAGTCAATCCAAAAGTAGGCTACAGTGACATACGGTACGCAAAGACCGTGAAAGTTTATATTTTACCAACAGATAGTCTCGGCTACACCTTAAACCTTGGTCAAACTATAAAGTAGCATTAGGCTACTCTTAATAACTAAAAATGTCAAGTTATATCGAACGCTGCCCTCTCCCAGTAACAGATCCTGCCTACGCCACTGAACGTATACCCTCAATACGCGTGGTTCCTTTAGTTGAGTCAGCTGACTAGGCGGGGGTTGCATAATACGCCGATATGTGTCTGCGGAGCGGTAGAACAAACAATGCAACATATACTCCACAAATGCCCCATCTTACGGCCCCCAGTGGAATCATTGGTATTCGCAAACTGGACCCAACTACCGTATCATGGCTGCACGATGAGGCATTGCCAATCTAAGCTACTACAAGTCAAACGAGAGAAGAGAAGAGAAGAAGAAGAGAGAAGAAGCTGACTAGGCTACGTCGTTTACGTAAAACATTATATGCGACGTCAAGGGTTTGATATCACATTTTTTTTGTTTTCAATTCAAAATCTATCCAAATGGGTGAGCTAGTTGCTGCAAACTAAAAAAATATCGTCAATGCAAGCTGAGTGATCATTCGCTATCTCCGCTTGCAGCAGATTGCGCATCAACATGGGTTACTTGACAGGGTTCCATGTGATTTTATGAGCCGTACTGCTTCCATGCTGGCTCAAGGCAGATTGGAAGAGGGTGATATGTCACCAGATTATTACCCGATTGATCCTCACTGCGTTATGCAAGAAAGAACACAATCGGTACCATTTTTAAAGTCTTTGGTATGACCCGACCTGGAATCGAATCCAGGGCTACCAGCACCAGATCCGAAGGCGATAACCACTGAGCCACGGGTGCTGGTGTGTGACAGGCTAATCTTACACAGTGTATGGCAGGCTAATCTTACGCAATATAACCGCTACAAGTTATTATTAGCAAATGGATGGGCGATTTCTACATTCATTTTTGTTTTGATTCGAAAAACATTTTGAATGTCTCCCCTCTCCCCCCTTGAAAAAAATCCTGCGTAGGCCTACACCACTGTACACAGGCTTTGTCAACCTGCAAACTGCAAGCCAGATAGTAAAGGCCGATGTGATTTCGATTGTGAATTCTTTGTTTATTTTATTTTATATCCCTTTGAAATGGTAGTTTTGAGAATCCAAATTGTCGAAAGATTCCTATGAACTGATTAACTAAATTGTTTTTTTTTTTTGGTTATTGACCAATTGCATTTAAACATGTTTCTCTTTTCTTTAAATGTTTGCATTGTGTTTTCTTTTGTAATTTTTGTGATTTATCTAGCTTGTATTTTGCGTTTACAGGAATTTGGCTTCAGTGCTCTGCCATCAATATACAGTACAGTGCCGGATTAAGGGGGGGGGGGGGGGGGGGGCGGACTGGGCTGAAGTCCAGGGCCCCCACTTGTGGGGGCCCCACTTCAAAGAAAAAATCTACTAATTTTTTTAGTTGCACAGCTGGAGATTACTGCTTTAATTCGTATCTCAAACAAGCAAGGGCGGCTCACCCATATGTGCTGCGGTGCTGCAGCACCCCTGCCCAATCCCAGTTATTCAATTTTTCTTCGTTTTTTTAACAAAAAACATATTTATTTGATACTTTTATATCCGAAAATGGTACGGATTGCGGGTCAAAGTTATGATAATGCTGCCAATATGAGTGGCAAGTATAACGGTCTTCAAGCTCTTCTGCGCGAGAAATGTAGTGTAGCTCAATATGTCCCTTGCACAGCACATTCACTTAATTTAATCGGTAGCCTAAATGTCCTGTATAGGCTGTAGAAACATGCCGTTCTGCCGCTGAGCTTTTTGAATTGTTGCAAAGCCTTTATTCATGGCTCTCGTCTACTCATCGTTGGCAAGTCCATCGAAAATTCCTAGATGGTTTGCCTGTTTTGAAGACATTATCTGATACAAGATGGTCAGTTAGATATGATGCGGTTCTTCTTCTTCTATCGAGTCTTCTAAAGTTCGTTGATACCGTACACCACAGATTGACACATTCTTCCGCAACGGAGTTATACACTGACATGTCCCACCTACTGCACCGGGTGGCAAGCCGAGGGAAACAAGAAGGTGATCCGCTGCATAGGCGTAGCCAGGGGGGGGGCGAAAAGGGCTATGCTCCCCAAATTTTCCAAGTTTGGATTCCAAAGTTGAGCCCTTTGTTGAAAATATAATAAAGTTTGTAGAAATTTATATCGTTTTCCAAGACATCTGGCTATTAACACCCCCAAGGACTTGTTTTAGACACACAGAAAGACACCAATAAATTTTGCAAATTGTAAATCGCGCAAAATTTACGCGATTTACGTTTCTTTGAACTATTGTAATTTGTGGAAGCAATTTCAGAATGGCTTACTCTGTTGGGTTTTTGTGTAGTTAGGCCTATTGAGTTTTTGTGTAGCTGAGTTTTTAGTGTTCTCTAATTTTAGCCGCAGTTTTTGCCCGTTCGTGTGTAAGAGCTATCTTTAATAAGTTAATAGCTGTTAATCTGCTAATCAATTTCATACAAATATTACCCTAAACGTGTTTTCAGAAAGCGCTATAATCCATTATTTGAGTGTAATTTTTCAAAAATTTTTCGGGGGGGCATGCCCCCGGACCCCCCTAAAATACGCGTGCCTTCGGCACACTCTAACCCCCTACCACTTTTATTGCTTCAACCCACCAGGATACGCCACTGCACATCAACTGGCGATGGCTTTAAATCAAACACTTTGTTGTTCTTTTCAATTCATCAAATATTTGGCCCCCCCACATTTTTTTTCTGGCTACGCTACTGGTCCGCTGAATGGGGCTCGGTGCCACAGATACATGTAACTGGGCCCGTGTTGTAGCTCCACTCCACCATTATTTTTTAGCGAAAAATGTCACTTGATAAGGACCCCATTTTCAGCTCAGCCCAGGGCCCCATAAACCCTTAATCCGGCCCTGGTACAGTACTTAGCCTACTAGACGACCTTTATCTAGTTCCAAAATAACAATCGCGCTCGCTTCGCTCGCTTGCAACATTTTTATAGACTTACAGGTGGGCCTAAAAACCTTAAAAAAAACGTGAACACTGTTCTAACGATTACACATTTATTTTACATTTCAATTTTCTATATATTGTATTTTACCGAAGCTTGAGTTGTGAGAGCCTTATTTCGTCGTTTGAAAGGGCACCGGTTCGACACCGCTCAAGAGCATGCCACTGTGTTTTTAGCAGGTCACTTAATGGCATGCCTGAAGGTGAACATGAAGATTGACTTACTTGCCTTCCACGTAATATAAATCTTCAAAACTACCGGCGTATATTGATAAATATCACATAAACACGCGCGGCTAAGAATTATTATGAAGCTATCACTTTAATAGTGTAAGAAACTAAATACGAATTTAAAACTTAAAACCCAAAATTTTATCAGACTTGTGCAAATCAAATTGAATAGTTTTTGGGAGTAGTCACAAGTGATAAACACAGGTGCTTTGCCCATGAAGCTGAGGCTTGTTAGTTATGTTTAGCGAATCGCAGTTGCTCACTGTTCTACCGAGTGCTCAGCCTTGTGCTAACATCCAAAAAGAACTCTCCTTTCTACACAGGAGAAATTTGTTGCCCATTTCGAAAGCGGTTCATTTTTTGCTTATATTCTCAAGAAGTTTAGACTAATTTTAAAGCTGTTCTTTACATTGCTTCCGCGGTCATTTAGTTCGTTACAGAACAATCAATTTATTTTTTTAATTGGCTGACATTTATTAAATGTACCATCAGGCTGCATCAGCTAGGCTACACATGGGTCAAACCAACGGTCAGACTTGTTTACAAATAAAGAAAATATATCCAACGTCTGTCAAGAACAGGTAATTAAACTGGATGTTTCTATATAGCCTACAGTAACATACATATGTATATCCAAAAGAAAACGCCGGGTTTTTCTTGTCAACTCCAAAACCTACTTTGGAACAATCAACCAAGCAACTGGAATGAAAAACAATGGTGTGTTTCTTTTGTTTCAAAGCTGAGTAAAATTAAAAGGCCTATGGAAGAAAAGTCGTAGCTGCGAGGATTCGAAACTGTTGGTTGGCTGCTTCAATTCTTAGAATGTGAAATATTGAATAGTTGTAACAGACACCAGTGGCGCCGGCAGGGGGGGGGCAGGCGGGGCAGCTGCCCCCCCAATGTTTTGGGCATCATCTTTTTAATTTTTTTTTTTTTTATTAATACATATTAATATTTTTTTTTTAATATTTGGATCCCAACCTCAAGTCAGTCAACTCAAGTTGCAAGGGGGGGGGGGGGGGGGGGTAAAAGCTCTCTCTTTAAAAAAAAGTATGGAAAACCTTGATGACTGAATTGTACAGTAGATTAAAAGATTTTCTACAGAAGCAAAGATATAGACTTTTTAAAGTTTTAACTAACGTCACATTGATGTAGAAAAATAACAACCTGTTAAAATTTTGATCCCTCACACTCCCATGACTTCTTCCGCGCGCATTTTGGCATTGGTTGCTTGCAGTGATTCTTTCACTTAAACAAAACGTTTTGTTTCAGCAGTTTTGAGTTGTCCGATTCTTAAGTTGTAAAGGAGACTCAATTTCTCCAATATTTATCATTTATGTTTCTTCTTTAATCTCAGCAGAGTATAAAACTTGTAAAAGTTTTTCATCCATACGACGTCATGAATGAAATTATATCTCAAATCAGCGTAATGACGTGACATCTTCTAAACATTTTACCGAATAATAAATTAACAAATTCGATCGTCAAAAGTGGTTTGGTGGTGGTAAATAATACGTAACGAAAAAAATGTGATAAGGTTGGAAGACATTACGTCATGTATTTTCAATACAAATATGAAGTTTAAAATTTATTTTTTTGTTCATAGTCGTAATCCACCTTCGAAGCGGTACTACAAAGAACAATTTTCGATAAGGGGGGCATCAAGAATAAGTCGACATGACTTTTAACCCTTAGAAGGTTGGGCTCCTGGAGTCTTGCTCAGTTTGGGGGGGGCTGTCAATTCTTCTTATGCTTTAGGAGTGATATCTCTGTTATTTTGGCATGGTTTCAAAATTTGGGATTCACTTTGTAAAATTATTCACGCTGAGCATATCCGAAAATTAAAACTATGTGAATTTTAGAACTGCTCATATACGTTGAAATGTTGAAGTCACTTATGAGTGTAATTTGTAGCGTGAGTTTACATATTATTTTTTGGTAGAGTAATGAAGAACGTGCATAGTAATGTTGTGATTAATTTTTTTTACATTATTTTACATACAGCCATGGCCACCTAAAGATATGGCCTGATTTGTCACATTTTGCAGAAATTTCCAGGTTTTTCTAACTTTGGGCGAACGTTTAAATAAATTTTTCTAAAAATTTGATTTTTACGCTTTCTTTATTCTTTTCCCCAGATGAGACAATCGGTTTTAACATTCTCACATGTTGAAAAACAAAGAAATTTTGATTTCGAAGACTTTAGTCAGACTGTTAATTTTCAATAACAGTCTGATTTTGCGTTTTTCAACTTACTTTTTCTCATTTGCTACTGCTTCCCCAAGGCAACAAAAAAGTTTTATGTCATTAGGTAACGGCAAAAAGTAAAAACATCTCAAAAAATGTCAGTCAAGCACTAGCAGTAGCTGTAATCAAAATCTGCAAAATGTGACAAATCAGGCCGCATCTCCAGGTGGCCATGATACAGCCAATGCCCTTCACGCTGTGAAACAGTTAGGATTAACGAGACATGGGCCAAATTAATTAGGCTACTTTCATCCAGCTGGTGGGAAAATGTTTCACAATAGAATATGAAATATTTCAAAGGATGTGCTAAGAAATGCCTTATATCTTTCAATTTATACCCTTTATTCGCTCAAAATTTCAGCTCAATAGAGGTGAATAAAAGTTAGGAAAAGTCAAGAAATCTCGTAGTCGCAGCCTCAGTAGTTTTAGAGATACAACTATTGATACAAAAAAGTTGAATTGACAGCCCCCCCCCCCCAACCTTCAAAGGGTTTGCATTGAGTCAACAGATCTATGCCTAGTTTACGTCAGCTCCGGGTATCAGTGAAATATAAGGTTGTCATCTTCAGTGCAACAAGACCATTGATTGATTGGTTTAGTGAGGATTCGTAGTCCCATTGCTTTCATTTTGAGTGATCATACTGATTTTCAATTTATTCCTACAAGACGTTACGTAATGAAAAAATATATAACTAAGGTTGGAAGACATTACGTCATGTCTTTTCAATTCAAAATGAAGTTTAAAATTTATTCT
This sequence comes from Aplidium turbinatum, assembly GCF_918807975.1. NCBI lineage: Eukaryota > Metazoa > Chordata > Ascidiacea > Aplousobranchia > Polyclinidae > Aplidium > Aplidium turbinatum. The sequence continues at coordinate 13,568,892 of NC_137480.1, read as the reverse complement.
TTTGTTCATAGTCGTAATCCTCCTTCAAAGCGGTATTACAAAGAACAATTTTCAATAAGGGGGGCATCAAAAATATGTCGACATGACTTTTAAGGTTTACGTCAGCTCCGGAGATTAGTAAAATATAAGGTTCTCATTATCGTGATTGTAAGCCGCGGGAAATTTTTTCTCTAAAAAACAGATTCCCGGAAAGTTAAAATTTTTTTCCAGCCCTGGTAGAAAACAAGAGAAATTAAATAATATACCACTGTCTTGCACCAGTGGCGTAGCCAAGGGAAGGGGGTTCGGGGGTTTCAACCTTTCAAATTGAACTTACGGATGTTAATACATTGTTTACAAGAAAAGTTGTAGCCTATGATGTAGTTTCTCGTCAAACTGTGCAAGGATGCAAGCCATCTGCAACTGCTGAGATCGCCTGTTCGATCTAAATTAACATTTAAACAGCTATTCGTTATACAGTAGGTAGTAGTCCAGTTTTAATCCGGTGATGTCCCCGTTACCGAGGGTGGCCGGATTCACCTCCAAGTGCCGCAATCGTCTTCACACCCTGCCTCCACATCGATCTGTCTAGCGCGTCCTCTCTTGTCAAGCCCACCTTGCTGCTTTCTTCCTCAACTTGCTTTTTCCATGTTTTCTTTGGTCTTCCTTGTTTTCTACGACCCTCCACTCGCAACTCCAGCGCTCTTCTCAAAACATCATCTTCATCCCTTCTCAAAACATGCCCATACCACCTCACTCCATTCGCTTTTGCCAACTTAACAAAACTTGAATATATCAGAAATAGCCTAAAGTAACTTCATTGTCTCAAAGCTTTTTGTTTGACACTCATCAAGATGTATGACCTCTATGACGTTACATTTTCTAAACTTTGGGTTGACTTCAGAGCATAAAAGTTAGTGACTTAACGGAATAAGATCGTTTTTTGAATCAACCAAGGAGAAAATTGACCTAATAAAACTGTATTAATTTCGCAAAAAAAAGCAATCAACCTATGTCTCTAAAGCAAAGTTTGCCTAATTTTAAACGAAACTGCATTAAAAGAGCGAGTTTTGCCAGTACCAAACATTCAAATATCTCAGTCTGGAATTAGCAACAAGAAAACATAGAGACTTAGCTTTATTTTCGAAAAATGCCGAAGAAAACATGATCTTATCCTTTTGCTATGCCACCAGACAGCACCATTTTACAGGAATATTCATACCCACAATTTTGTTGAAAATGCTCTCAGAATGCACCAAACTGAAAGTGATTTTTCAAAATTTTTTGGGGGAGGCCCCCCAGACCCCCCGCCGCTTAGTGTCGCCTTCGGCGAACACGCCATCGGGCTTCGCCCGCCGGCTGTCAACACCCCCCCTTTCAAAATTTTTGACTATGCTACTGTCTTGCACTGTCAATATTTTGCCCCCCCAATGTTGAAGGTCTGGCGGCGCCACTGACAGACACAGAATTAATCAATCAATCCAAGTGAAGTGGAAACCAAGTCGTTTAAAATCAACAAGAACGCGAGAAGACTGCATGAGATAACAAGAAACTTGGTACTTTCCGAAAAAGGGGAAAATAAAGTTTATGTTTCATAAAAGGTTGTTTAAATTTTTATGTTTTGATCATTCTGGCAACCGAGGGGAATCAATAAGCCTTCAAAATAAACGTCAACAACTGCAGTAGCTCAGTTGCTCATCAGACTGAGACGTTGATGGTCAAAAAAGGGAAAATGTGCTTCTAATAAGATAGTATAGCTTTAGAATCGAAATGATATTGCTGCACTGTTACCAGAAGATCGACTATTTAGAGTAGGCTAGGCCTAATAATAAACATTAAACAATGATGTTATTCAAATGAAATCAAAAAAATCGAACTATCTCAAATGTTTTCGGCGCAGCTTTGTAATGTCTACTTCAGAAACAATAATAATGATCTAAACAAGCATAACGAACATTTAAAGGAAAATGAGCATCTAAAATGTGCAAAATTGTAAAATTTGCATTTAAATTAAACTCTAAAAAACGTATCTTTGTATTTATTGCAGGCAACTCCGATTAATCGGACCACATCGGGAAAAAGCTAAATCGGTGCGATTAAGTGGAGAGAATAAATTTATACAAATTATATTACTTTTTTAGAAGTCCATTAATGGGTAGCTCAATAATCTCAGATAACTTCCTCTCTGGCGTTGCCGAAGACTGTTTTTACAATTTAAAAACAAATTTGCTCGATTTACGCAATTTTTCGTTGCCGTTTTTAATTATAACGCTAAACGCATCAGTTCGATTACTGCACAGTTTAGCGTTCTATTCTTCATCATAGTCCAGTGGTTCCCAACCTGGTGGGGTGTCATTTACAATACTCTGGGCAAGAGTTGGATCAATTACATAGTTTTCAGTTCAACTACATCAGACCTATAAAAAACCATCAAAAATTTTAATTGTATTACAGTTACATTGTTATGAAATTTTTAAATTACAGTAAAATTGCTTCCAGATATAATTAATTACACATTTCAATTACAAAAATTAAATGTTTCAATATTTATGTTTATCGATAATTTTTTAAAGTTTGATTTTATCTAGGACAAGTGGAATTGTATCTGATAAAGGGTAGCTTGTAGTGCAGAAGTCCCTTTTGAACCCCAACTATAGCGGCTTAACAAAAATACTGATATCATGCGTGCAACTTACCAAATGTAACACAAATAATAATGTTGTGGTTTGTGTATTGTCGCTATACAACGGCCACGGTCTTTTTAAATGTTCCAAGTTTTTAAAGCAATTTCTAAAGCGATAGCGTAGCCGACATACTAACAGAATTAAAAAGCTTAAGGTCTCATTTTGTAGCACCAAGCTATCAGCAGTTGCTGTGAAGTTTTAAAGTGGCAGTGAACCCCAAACCATACTTTTCGATTTTTTTGTTTGTAAGTGCTCTAGACATGTATAATAAGTAGTTGTCGTTGAAATTTTCCCTTAATTTCATTGCGTTTCCTTTGTAGGGCCGTTTTAGTTAGCCCTTAGTTTCAGAGCGACGCGTGCTCACTGAACCGTGCGATAATCACGTGTGACGTCATAAGAGTACTAGCCGATCTTATGTTTGCGCAAGATGCATTGTAAGCAAGTGTTCGTAGTGTCGTTTCCAATAAATACAATGAACTACATGTATTTATGTCGATTGTAAGCGGCTTAGAAGTTGATAAAATGAACACTGAAAGTAACTACCTTTCGACAAGTACCATATTAGTTTGTAAAGAACTAGATTCTAGTATAGCTTACTGTCTGTACAAGTACATGTACAAAATTCACTCTCTCTGTGCACACGGAAAAGCTTTTTTCAAAGCAGACTTTGAATTCTGACTTTTTATTTCAAATCAGGATATTTAAATCCAACATATTCGCCGCTATCTTGATTTGAAAATTTCAACCTAATTGCAGAAACGACGCATGACGGCAGAGGCACACGGATTGAACGTCCAAGGTAACCCCAGATCCAGCGAACAAACTGTCTATAGCAGTGGCGGCTCGTGGCCTGTAGAAGTGAGGGTGCTGCAAGTGACATGTCCCTGCAGAGTTCGCCAAAGGCGAACGTTCCGGCGGGGGGTCTGGGGGGCCTCCCCCAGAAAATTTTGACAAATTACATTGAATTTGGTGCGTTCTGAGCGTATTTCCAGCAAAAATTGCAATCAAAATAATCGAGATTAATGTATTGATTACCTTTACAAAGAGTTTTCACAGACATAAATTTCCATAATTAAGGTGCAAGTAGATTTTATATAACAAGAAGTCTCAAATACAGGTGGTGTGGCCCTACTGTTCTTTGAAAAACTCCATGGTGTTATGGGCTGCTGGGTGTTATGACGGAGGTTTATTTAATTTCTTCCAGCGCACACAAACAACGACAAAGTGTAAACACACGAAAATAGCATTAGAAACAGCACAGCAGCCAAACGATGATCGTTAAAACACGCATAGGAAAGTGTGTATTACTGCAGCGAAATAAAATGCATGGCTACTGCACCTGAAATGAAACAAAGGCCTTTACAAAACATATATACAGCTCGGACAGCTGTAACTTCAGCCAGGGATACTATTTGGTAGGCTACTACACCTTGTCCCAATGAGCAACGACAATTAAGAGGTAACACCATTCTGGCTCAAAGTGAAATTTCTGCTGCTGGTTGCAGTTTATAGTAAGTACCCAAGGACCAGGACTACATCACATACGGTGATATTTAAAATAAACAAATTTTCTTTGTTTATTGCGGTAAAGTCACTTGTATTTACTTTATTTTGTTGAGTAGCCAACCATAGGCTATAATAGTTTGGAAGATGTAATCAAACAGTAATGTCGAAGTGAATGAAGAGACTAAGTTCAAATAATATACTGACATAGTTCTCGTAAATTTTGCCTTGAATATTATCGTGTGACCGTGTTTTTCGATACAACCCTTTTGACGTACGGAGGAAGGCAAGTGCATTGCAGCAACAAAATTGAAAGAACAACATGGCAATGACACACACAGCTAACTCAGACAGACAGATAACATAACACATTTAGAGATGTGCTGACTTACACATTTAGACGATAGTGTCTACAGTCGGTCCGGTGCCGTGAACCAAGTTGTTACGAGGGCTAAGTACAAATAATTTTCACGCATAATATACTAACATTTACATAGCACCACATCCACAGTGCAAACTATGCCCCTGGACACTGTGCAGTGTGCATGACAATGGTGATAATTAATACGGTACTTTCAGTTATAATGTTCAGTGAAATAGAACGTTTTCAAGCGAGTTTTGAATTCATTTAATTTTTCAGCTTCTTTTACACAAATAGGCAAACAATTCCAGCAACTGGCACTGGCAGCAAGAGCTGGGAAAGTGCGATTTCCACATTGTGTCTTACATGAAGGGTTGCACAAGAGGAGCAATATTAAGAACGCAAAGTTCTGGCAGGTTTATAATGAACAAGCAAAGTGTCCAGATAGTTTTGAGCAAAACCATGGAAAACTTTATAAATTAATAGACATATTTTGAAACGAATACGATACAATACTGGAAGCCAATGCAGGGATTTTAGTCCGGGACTACAGAGAAGGGGACTTCCGACTGAACAAATTTTGTTTCTGTGATCGGGCTTTAAGAGGGTCGTTGTGCGCATGCGCGAACTTCTTAATGGCGTGTTCAGTATTGGTTTGTCAGTTGAAGACTGGAGCCTAGAGGTAAACTCGTTAAGTGATGTAGTAGTCTAAGTTTGCTTTGATTTAAAGTTAAGGCAAGTGTGCAGAGTAATGGTGAGAAAGACTTGAACAAAAAGCAACGTTATAAAATGGTGATTTAGGCTAGGCTTTTTGAGTTGTTTTTAGACAGTTCAGCTGCAATTGCTGTGAGGCTATTGACAGGACATGTTTTTAACAATTTTGGCTGATGTATTCTAGGCTAAAATTACCTGCAAACATATGCTTTTCAGTGCTTATTGTATATTTGTACATTTTTTGTCACAATTATCAGCAATATGGTTAACACATGTTGTGTACCTCAATGCCAGTCAGGTTACAAATCTAACCGGACAGATGCCAAAATTTCAATGTTTGCCTTTCCAAAGAATGAAGAGTTGGAAAGAAAATGGCTTATAGCAATTCCGCGTAAAGATTGGACATTAAGTAACTCGCACAGAGTGTGCATAAAGCATTTTCCAGAAGAATGCATAAAGAGAGTCTCTGATGATCGCAAAAAGAAACGGCGTGAAGCACTTGGGCGCCAAGGGTATCAACGTTTGCGACTAAAGGAAAATGCTGTCCCATCTATTTTTCCTCACCTACCAATGCATTTGTCAAAAACACCCTCTATGTCTCGACCAACAACATCTGGTGCTGCTTCTTCTCGACGTGACAAAGAAAACGAACGAATAGAAAAGCAAAAACTTGCATTGTTTCAACTTGATGCTCTGTGTGATTTTAATTCATTTTTGCTTAAGCTGCAAGACACAATCTTGCCTGAAGGATACTTGAAAGTTGTTAAAAATGAAAGTGTTCACTTTCATTACATTCAAAATACTGTATGCGAATTAACTGATGGTGCACCAGAATTAGCCATATCTGTTGTGGTACTCAACAATCTAAAAATTAAAGTGTTTGTGTCTTCTATTTTGCTTCCTCAAAAGCAGTATAGACATTTGATGGCCTCAGCTTCCAATGATCTACAAGCTATGTCTGAATGGGAGCAAGTCTTTTAGGCGCTGGTCTAATAGGCGCGCACACTGTGGCGTCTGGATATTTAGGTGCGGAGCACTGTGGCGCCCGGTCATTTAAGTGCTATTCCTAGTAAAGTCTGTAGATTGTATCAGCTTGGCAGCTTACCAGAAAATTATATCATGGCTTTCGTGAGTGAAGCTGCTTAAACTGGCAATGCTTTTCACACAAAATGTTATATTGAACAGAAAAATATGTTGTTGTTTTATTGATTTATTATTGTTTTATTTGTTGTTAGTCGAAGTTTGCGTTGGTGAAAGCTTTATCAATAAATCATTCAAGCTTCCGAACATTATTGAGTTCATTTTTAGTTAACTCTTTCGCGACCACGGACGTATACACACGTGTTGGGATTTTTGCCATGATGACCAAAGAAGTATCCCTACGTCCAAGGTTAAAAGGTAGCCTATTTCAAGCAAAAAAAATGTAAATGATGGCAGATCCATAGTCTTTGCCTGTCCTTTTTTGGCTAATTAAAAAAAAATATTTTGGCGGCGCAGTTATCAGATGAGGACTTCTTAAAGATGGGGACGCTGTGGATTTTTTTTCTTTCACTCATTGGAATTGGCAGTCAAAACTGACTAGGCAACCACTTACTTTGGAATTTCTCGATCAAAAAGACTGTAGGCTAAATTACGTAAACTTTTTGCTTAAAATTATAATATAACGTTTTGTGTGAAAAAGCATTGCCCGTTTAAGCAGCTTCACTCACTGAAGCCATGACCAACAACGCACACGCATTAACAAAACAATATATTTTCCTGTTCAATATAATTTTTTTTTGTTTTATTATCTTTATCCTGCATTGCGGGAAAGCGGACTTGAGCGCTATGCATCGGTGTACGGCTTCCGACGTACACCTGACCCACGCTGCAGCCGACTGCAATGTCTGTTTCCGGTTGTCTACTCTATTTATGACTTAAATTTGGTACTACCCATTACTCGAAATCGATCACTGGGTAGAGGCAATTATCGTAAAGTTTCTTGCCCAGAGAAACAACAGCAAGTGCGGGTGGCTGGAGTCGAACACGCAGGCTCTCGACTGCGAGCCCAACGCGCTAACCACTCGGCCACTCCTGCCGAGTGGTTTTGTGTGAAAAGCATTGTCCTACGCCCCTCCCTGCCAAGCTGATACAATCTACAGACTTCACTAGGAATAGCACTTAAATGACCGGACGCCACAGTGCTCCGCACCTAAATGTCCAGACGCCACAGTGTGCACGCCTATTTGACCAGCGCCTAACTGTCAGCGCCTAAAAGACGTGGACCCGTCTGAATTAGCAAATATACTTGCCTTCTGCAAATCTTTGGTTGAACAGGATTCATCTGTGAAAGATCTCTCTATGCAGTATATTAATCTTGCAGTGTCTGCACTGCAGAACTGCTTACAAGCAGAAAGGCAATCTGCAAGTCAACCTTACTTGCCATTGCTCCAATTTATCTGTGAACAATTGCAATTACTTCAATGTCACAAAAATGCCCGCCGATACTCTGTGTCTGTAATTACAACGTCATTTCTTTGGCAGCTGACTAGTACTTCACTGTACAAAAAACTGCGTAGCATTTTTGTTTTGCCATCCATCAGCACTTTGTGTAAGCTCTCTTCTACCAACACCGTTGAAGATGGAAAAATTGACTTGCAGTACTTGGATCGGCTTTTTCGGTCAAGTTGATCAACAACTTGACCGAAAAAGAACGTGTAGTAACTCTAATGATTGATGAAGTGTACACTGCACAAAGAATAGAGTATTCGAATGGTTCATTCATTGGCCTCACTGAAGATGGCATACTTGCAAAGACAGTGTTAGCATTCATGGTTCAGTCTGCACATGGCCATTATAAGGATGTTGTTTGTCTCGTTCCTGTTAACAGACTGGATACAGGAATTTTACACAAGTGGTTTAAACAGGTTATGCTGTCTTTACATGACTTGCTTGTAGTTGTGGCGGTATCGGTTGACAACCATGTATGCAACAGGTATGCTTTCTTACTCATCCACCTAAGAACCATTATAGTGAAATGATTTTATAAATAGGCTGTGGCTATATTTACACTATATAGTGTAATAATAGCCTCAATAGCATTGCCAGATAAGGAATTCTTCTCTAATTTGAGAAAAGTTTAAAGCTGTTGAAAACAAAAACTTGTATTTTGGAATTTTTTTTAGTTCTGGGTAAAGATCAAAACCCTAACCTTAATCCTAACTCTAACCGTTCCTAACTTTAATCCTAACTTTGGCAACAACTGAGCTGATTATAACCGTGGCAACAAGTGTGTAAAAATAGCCACTTCGTTATAAATAAATTTTGCAGCATCCAAAGCAGCTTTTTTAACACAATGTGTGGTTTTATGCCAACTGCAGATTACAATGCGCAATTGGTGATAGCACAGATTACCATTACTTAAGGGTTTAAGGATAGGTTTCCTTAAGCTGCCAAGTGTGCGTATTTCCAGCTCCATGCATTCTTTACAATAATAATAGCTGCAAAACAAGGTCATACTGTAGGTAGGTGTATAATTGATATAATTGAATAGCCTTGGGCTACAAAGGAGAATGTTTTAACATATTGTATTTTTTTACAGAAAAATGTTTATTGACTTGTGTGGAGGAAAGCTGCAGCACAGCATTGTTCATCCAACCAGGCCTGGGGAGAGATTGTTTCTGATATTTGACTTCACACACAATTTTAAGAATATTTTCAACAATTTTATTAATAAGGATCGCATGTGTATTCCTACATCTGGATATCAGGATTTACTTGGGGATTCATGTACTGGAATTTTTTCGCACATTAAACACCTGTATGCTCTTGAAGAGCACAAAACACTGAAAGTGGCATTTTCATTGAAGAAAGCTTCACTCAATCCCAGCAGCATAGCAAGAACTTCTCCTCTACATGCACTCAGTAAGTATATATATATTGTTTTTACTTAACAAAGGTTAGTATCTTAATATTTATGGCCATATGTGTAACACTAAATTTACAGTTTTACATGTCAATGAATTGTTTGTGTTATATTTTTTAATATTGCCAAATTATTAGCAATGTTTGCTTTGATTAAACTTTGAAATAACATGTTTATCTCTTCCAATCATTTAGCACGCTTGCATGCGCTGAGTTATTTTCTTGAAAGCTATAGGTTTTGTTTAAAATTATGTTGCAAGTGTCTTCAGTGAGTCAACTGTCCGTGGTTTGGAAGTTTATGGGCAATCAAACCCTGCATTTATTGAAACATCACGATTTGTTAAATTTGTTCTTAATATTTGGAAGATAATGTCTGTAAAGTCACCAAGTAAAGGTTTGTTCCCTACATAGAGTTGTTACAAAGCTACACATTGCATACGACATTCACAAAGAAATCATTTCCATGGTAATCGTTTCATAAACCCACTGGCCACTACTGTGTACTTCTTGGTCTGATTGTTGGTAATGCTATGCAACTGCTTTTTTAGATGGATCTAAGAAGCATATAAAAACTTCCAGGCCATGTTGTTTTGTTTATTCTCATTTCTCATGCTTAGAAAGAACTTATAAACCAAAAAACATTGGCATCACCAGAAGATGCATCTTAGTTTCACATCTCTGTTATGGCGAGTGCTGCAAGCTAGGTGGGTCTGCTACTATTCGGTGAGTTCGATTCGGTGAGTTCCTAACTTCTAACCCCTAACCCTAAAACGGCAATGATAATTAGGCTACGGTACCCGATAATTTTAAAAAAAAATTGAAAAAATCCCCCGTTAAGGGATCGGACTCACCGAATCGGACTAACCGAATCGGACTCACCGAAACGGGCCATTCCAAGCTAGGTAGAACACCGATTGAGTAATTGACATATATAATGGATGTATTTCAGCTACTCAAAAGTTAGATGAGATGTAGCCTATGCTCCCATGAGAAATTCTTCTAAAGATCAAGGTGGATTGTTATACCTGAAGAAAGCAATCGATATATTCATCAAGTGGAAAAAGTCCAGCAATAACGGCCTTACCACTGAAACGTTTACCGCTTGTATTCAGAGCATGGATGCAGTTCCGAAACTTGCTGAATACCTCCAGGAGAAGCATGGATTCGATTATGTCCTGAGTGGAAAATTTATGTCTGATCCGATTGAATCGCGCTTTGGTTGGTATCGTCAAACCAATGGAGGTAACTTCTTCATGTCAGTAAAGCAGCTGCTCGAGTCAGAAAAAAAAATTCGTTGTTTAAGTTTGTTACAACAGCAAGCTTTGGTATCAGCATCTCGCCTGGCTTCCTCTGACCAGCAATCTCCCCCGGAAACTTCAGACGACTCCTCTTTTAAATGGCTAGTGGATTTCTTTGTTGGAGTTAGCATAGATGATTTATCTGATGTTGATGCTAATGTTACGTACTTTGTTAGTGGATACATTGGACGTAGTGTATCTCGCCGAAGAAAGTGCTCTGCTTGCAAAGAATTGCTTGTGAAAGATGTAAATGTACATAAAATCCAAGACTGTGTTCCAGAGAAATATGCCCAGCTGTTTGAGTTAGCTGATCGTGGAGGTTTGTCTGCTCCTACAGAGCTATGCTTTGCTGTCACTGCTTTGGCTGTTCAAAGCTATACAGCTCTTGTAGCCGATGAAGCCGTGAAACACAAGCTGTTCACTCTGAGAAACCAGCGTTTCGCTTTCACTTCTGCCCTAATGACATCAGTCGAAGCAAGTGGAAGTTTTGGAACGGCTTTAAAACAAAGATGTTCATCTGAACACTGCAATTTTGAATGGATTATTCGTTCTGCATTTAATTGCTTTGCACAAAATGAGTTAAAACGTTTCAATTCTTCAAAAGATGCTCCTCCAAGTTTAGTTCCAAGCCGCAAAATTCGAAAACTTCAAGGTGGAGGAAGCAACAAAAAGTAAATGCAGGTGAATAGTTAAACTGATAGGTAATAAATTTATAATGTCTTATTTAAATTCGTGCCTGCTTTAACGATTACCGCAGTAGAAAACTCCAGAATTTAGCAAATGCTACTGTTGAGTGCTGAGGTCATAAATACGATGCAGATTAGTATATTTTGTATGTATCACTGCTCGACTGCACTACATTATTTTCTATCTGTTTGTGTAGAAATCCTACCCCAATCAAGGAACTTCAAACATCCTCCAAAACCAGGCAACAATGAGCGACTTGGCAGTCGTGACACCCCCCTTTCAAGGGTTAATATGCTTGCCCATGGCAGCAGGGGACCTGGAGCCACCGGAAACACATAGGCCTAGCAATGTCGGCGTTGCAGCAGTATTCATCATCTTTGTTTAATTTTCCAAAAAATGAATATATACGATCTTATAGTATTGGCGATTCCATGTAGGCTTATGATTTTAAATGTTATAGTGAAATGTTTATACTAAAGTTACGTTTTATCAGTGTTTGCATATTTTTCCTCACCATATACTCAATTGGAAGGGGCTATTTTTTCACACTTAATGCCATGGTTACAATCAGGTGTTGCCAGAGTTAGGATTAAAGTTAGGAAGGGTTAAGGTAAGGGTTAGAGTTAGAAATAAGATTAGCGTTTTTATCTTTGCCCAGGACTAAAAAACTTTACAAAATTCAAGTTTTTGTTTTCAACAGCTTTAAACTTTTCTCAAATTAGGGCAGAATTCCTTATCTGGCAACACTATTGAGGTAATTATTACACTATATAGTGTAAATATAGCCACAGCTTACTCAATTTTGTGCTGAGTACCCGTAAAAGTTGTTACATGAAACAGAAAGACGTTTAGATGTTTTCTTTTGTCGATTTTCGTTTCAGCGGTAGTAACCCTCTTAAGGCCCATGCTGTTTTTCAGTCGTAAGTCCCCTTCTCTGTAGTCCCGGATTTTAGTATAGGAGTAATATGCTCATGTTTGCGTGTTAAAGTAATTAGTCGAGCGGCAGTATTCTGAACTCTTTGAAGACGCAAAATAGCACAATGTTATTTAACAATGAATTTGAATAAACAAGCCTGGATGTGCATGAATTAAAGTTTTACAAGCATCAATATTTATGAACTGTCTGATGGAACCAATATTTCTGAGATGAAAAAAGCACATTTAACAGTGTCACTGACAAACTTTTCCAAACACAAATGTTGATTTAATGATACACCAAGCAATTTAATTGAATTAGAAGAAGAAGGAATAATATTACTCAGGGTAAGGGTCATGTCGTTAAACTTTGAAATACACCGTTTTGGAAAAAATACAATAAACTCACATTTTTTTTGATCCAGTTTTAACATATTAGCCTACAGTAGGCTATAGAACACCCAATTTGAAATATCAACCAAACATTTTTGATTTTTAATACAACACGATGAATCTTCATCAGTAACATGCAAATACAATTGTATATATATCATCAGCATATGAGTGTTGTAAAACTCTATGTATGAAAGCCCATGTCGCTTCATGATGTCAAACAGAGGTTTGTAGAGGCAAAACCAGACAGGGCCGAGAACAGAACCCTGAGAAACTCCAGAAGAAAGGAATGTTGCAGAAGACATTGAGTTTTCAATTGCTACAGACTGAGTTCGGTCAAAAAGATGAGAGAACCAGTCAAGTGCCATTCCTGTAATGTCAAAATCTGATTTGAGACGATTTATAAGAAGTTTGGGAGCTGGTATACAAGTCCCCCTCACCCTGGTAACTCATGACAAAGAGGAATTGACCAAAACATGTGGACTGAAGTGTGTGAACAGTAAAGCAACTTAGGTAAAGTAGTTTCACCCTATATGTTTGGTCGAGTTCTGTCTTTGTCATGAGTTACCAGGGGGGGGGGGGGACTTGTATACCAGCTCCGTATAAGTCCAAATGAAACTTCCAGCATAAAACTATGAGATATAGCATTTACTAAAAATTGTATATTTAATGGTACAAAACTTCAAAAATTACAACTAACCTCTGGAATGCATTGATCGTTGCACCACTCATACGTAGTCATCATGCGAATGAAGCGATTTCAGAGAAATTAAAAACAGTTAATACAGCAGGTATGAACTCTCATAAAAGTAAAATCACAGCGTTGTAAGGATGAGTGTTAGATGGTATGTAGCAATAAAAATTAGCTTAAGAATGGCTCTGAACATAATGAAAAGGTGCTTAGTAACCTAACAAGAAAAAAAAACTAAAACCTAAATCTTAGTGTAGCTACCACTTTGCAAGCAACTTCTTTGCAATAATGGATCGCTACCTCATCATGACCTCTGAGTGGCAACTCAAATTTCTCACACAGTTTGATGCAGTTGATAATTTTTGATAAAATTTGCCGATTTTCTATCACTTTCTCATTGTGGCAAGCAATTGATTATATCTGTATCCAGAATCAAGCTGGGAAGCAATATTAGCTGTACCTAAAAGAGGTAAATTTACCATTTTGTTCAAATGAAATTGTGATTTATCATGTCTTGCAATGTTTCAATTGATATGATTTAAATCTTTAATTCTAGACTTTGTCCATGATGTATCACCACCAAACAGTAAGCATGGAAAGCAAAATAATGCATTTTTTGCACTGCAGCCACATAGCCACAAGTTAGTTTTGTATAAATGTTGATTAAAATGCCGGGTAGCCTATAACCTTTAGCCTACTACTGCTGGATAGTGCTCTTTGTGAAATTTCAAGGGAAGGCGTTGGCCTACCTTCAAGTTTAATATTGTTCTTTTCTTGTAATGATAACCTATTGAAAGTTGTACTTTGCAAATATTGAACAGAGCTGTCCATGATCAGATCAAAAAAGCTTTAACATTCAGTATAATGATGATAGCACAATTTGAAACAATAATCTTACATAAGCTATGTGTAGGTAAAATGAAAGATAGTCAGGCAGTGTAGCCAATTTAGCAGCTTAGTTAACCCTTTGACCGCCAGCACTCATATTTGAGTGCAAGTCTAAAAACCACAATATCTTGCGAACGGTGGCATCGTTGATGCTCGTTGACCTTTCAAATCAAAGATGAAGCAATGGAGAAGTAAAATATATATTAAAAAAAAATATAGTTTGTATTTAGACTTTTTGAGATTTTTACTGCCAAACTTGGACAAAAATTTTTGCTTGGATTTTCCGCGCTCGCTTCAGACGAGAGAGCGTTACCGTCGCGCTAGAAACTGTTTTTTCAGTGTTGCCGATAATATTTCAAACATTTTATTAAATTTCAACACCAAAAGAGCTCAAAATTTAGCTTTTATTTGGGGTTGAAGTGAGAAAAGTATGAAAAAAAATGCAGATAACTTTGCGAGGTCAAAAATTAATTAATATAACTGTATAAAATAATCTTTACATTTTTGAAAAGAGAAAGAATTGCTCTTCGACATTCATGTGAAGGTTATTGAGGGAAGATTCATACATGAGAAATTTAGGGCCAACAAACTCGTGATCACTCATGCGTGACGGTAGGGTAAATTTTTGGTGGCGGTCAAAGGGTTAATACAATATGAGTTGCCGGTACTTATTTGGGTGCTCTTCCACAAGACGCCCTGTTGGTCAACCAGACAAAATGATGACGTCACACACATTGGAATGGACTATTATGAAGGAGGAAGTGCGGGGTGGAAATGCAATGAAACACACCAGAAGGAAATTGTCTCCCATTTATTGATTTGTTGCTCAATTTAAAGAAATTTGCAATCGTTGAAAAGCACAAGCATAGATCTAACCAACTAAGTTAATACCAAGTCCCAAAATACTACTAGCTCCATCTGGTGGCCACCTAAACTTGACCAAATTCAAACCATTATCAAAAGTTTATTTGCAGTGATAAACACATTAAACGACAACCAATTAAAAGAACATGTTACTGTTTATTGAAGTGCTAACTTTCATTTTTATATCTTATTCAATATGCGCGCAATCGTTGTTCGAAGACAGCCCCCCAACGAAGCTTTTGCCCAATGCATTTCAATGGCGAATCGATCGTCTTCCAGTTCACGCCCTGCCTGATCACGATTCTTCTTCTTGCGTTTGAGATCACGATAATTAATTGTCTCCAATTTATTCATTTCTTGCTCAATTTCAACAGATTTGCTATTGTTGAAAAGCACAAGCATAGATCTAACCAACTAAGTTATTACCAAGTCCCAAAATACTACTAGCTCCATCTGGTGGCCACTTAAAATTGACCAAAGTCAAACCATTATCAAAAGTTTATTTGCAGTGATAAACACATTAAACGACAACCAATTAAAAGAACATGTTACTGTTTATTGAAGTGCTAACTTTCATTTTTATATCTTATTCAATATGCGCGCAATCGTTGTTCGAAGACAGCCCCCCAACGAAGCTTTTGCCCAATGCATTTCAATGGCGAATCGATCGTCTTCCAGTTCACGCCCTGCCTGATCACGACAATTAATTGTCTCCCATTTATTCATTTCTTGCTCAATTTCAACAGATTTGCTATCGTTGAAAAGCACAAGCATAGATCTAACCGACTAAATTAATACCAAGTCCCAAAATACTACTAGCTCCATCTGGTGGCCACCTAAACTTGACCAAATTCAAACCATTATCAAAAGTTTATTTGCAATGATAAACACATTAAACGACAACCAATTAAAAGAACATGTTACTGTTTATTGAAGTGCTAACTTTCATTTTTATACTTTATTTAATATATGAGCAATCGTTGTTCGAAGACAGCCCCCCAACGAAGCTTTTGCCCAATGCATTTCAATGGCGAATCGATCGTCTTCCAGTTCACGCCCTGCCTGATCACGACAATTATTTGTCTCCCATTTATTCATTTCTTGCTCAATTTCAACAGATTTGCTATCGTTGAAAAGCACAAGCATAGATCTAACCAACTAA
This sequence comes from Aplidium turbinatum, assembly GCF_918807975.1. NCBI lineage: Eukaryota > Metazoa > Chordata > Ascidiacea > Aplousobranchia > Polyclinidae > Aplidium > Aplidium turbinatum. The sequence goes on along the minus strand of NC_137480.1, from coordinate 13,552,850 downwards.
ATTAATACCAAGTCCCAAAATACTACTAGCTCCATCTGGTGGCCACCTAAACTTGACCAAATTCAAACCATAATCAAAAGTTTATTTGCAATGATAAAAACATTAAACGACAACCAATTAAAAGAACATGTTACTGTTTATTGAAGTGCTAACTTTCATTTTTATATCTTATCCAATATGCGCGCAATCGTTGTTCGAAGACAGCCCCCCAACGAAGCTTTTGCCCAATGCATTTCAATGGCGAATCGATCGTCTTCCAGTTCACGCCCTGCCTGATCACGATTCTTCTTCTTGCGTTTGAGATCACGATAATTAATTGTCTCCCATTTATTCATTTCTTGCTCAATTTCAACAGATTTGCTATTGTTGAAAAGCACAAGCATAGATCTAACCAACGAAGTTATTACCAAGTCCCAAAATACTACTAGCTCCATCTGGTGGCCACTTAAACTTGACCAAATTCAAACCATTATCAAAAGTTTATTTGCGATGATAAAAACATTAAAACGACAACCAATTAAAAGAACATGTTACTGTTTATTGAAGTGCTAACTTTCATTTTTATATCTTATTCAATATGCGCGCAATCGTTGTTCGAAGACAGCCCCCCAACGAAGCTTTTGCCCAATGCATTTCAATGGCGAATCGATCGTCTTCCAGTTCACGCCCTGCCTGATCACGATTCTTCTTTTTGTTTTGAGATCACGATAATTAATTGTCTCCCATTTATTCATTTCTTGCTCAATTTCAACAGATTTGCTATCGTTGAAAGGCACAAGCATAGATCTAACCAACTAAATTAATACCAAGTCCCAAAAAATACTACTAGCTCCATCTGGTGGCCACCTAAACTTGACCAAATTCAAACCATTATCAAAAGTTTATTTGCAATGATAAAAACATTAAACGACAACCAATTAAAAGAACATGTTACTGGTTATTGAAGGGCTAACTTTCATTTTATACCTTATGTAATATATGAGCAATCGTTGTTCGAAGACAGGCTCCCAACGAAGCTTTTGCACAATGCATTTCAATGACGAATCGATCGTCTTTCTGGATTCACATTGCGTGATCGCGATAATTAATTGTCTCCCATTTATATAGAAAAAATGCTAAAGTCATAGAAAGGATTAGGATCAGGCACACAAATAGCCTAATTGGTGATGTAATGGCTTGTCCGAATCATATAACGTAACAAACACTGATCAATAGGAAAGCGATGTGTGCTCTAGAGCGGTGTAGAACTTTGATCATTTGGGAGGTCGTGGAAGAATTGTTGTCACTCGGCCCGCAGTCGACATCAACTGGAAAAGCTCGGTTGAGGAAGCAAGTGATGTCAGCTCTAAGTGCAGGAGCCAGAAAATTGTGCCTATTTGGATGGAGAAACCTCTGCAAATAATAAAAAGCAACAACAACCAGCGAGACAGTGGGTGCGGATACTTATGTTTTGTTCAATGCTTAGCCAAGAAATTTTTTCACAACACTTAGGCTAAGCCTAATAAACCTAGGCTTAAATATGGATCAAAGGTCAGTAACGAAACCGTAATGAAATGACTTGGGCTTGCATTCTCGTGTTCTTTCATTACCACACGAAGTCTTTTTCCTAAAGGCATCCGTGTGTGTAAACAAAATGATTCATAGGTCTGAAAAATTGTCTTCGAACAACGATTGCGCGCATATTGAATAAGATATAAAAATGAAAGTTAGCACTTCAATAAACAGTAACATGTTCTTTTAATTGGTTGTCGTTTAATGTTTTTATCATTGCAAATAAACTTTTGATAATGGTTTGAATTTGGTCAAGTTTAGGTGGCCACCAGATGGAGTTAGTAGTACTTTGGGACTTGGTATTAACTTAGTTGGATAGATCTATGCTTGTGCTTTTCAACGATAGCAAAGCTGTTGAAATTGAGCAAGAAATGAATAAATGGGAGATAATTAATTTTCGTGATCAGGCAGGGCGTGAACTGGAAGACGATCGATTCGCCATTGAAATGCATTGGGCAAAAGCTTCGTTGGGGGGCTGTCTTCGAACAACGATTGCGCGCATATTGAATAAGATATAAAAATGAAAGTTAGCACTTCAATAAACAGTAACATGTTCTTTTAATTGGTTGTCGTTTAATGTTTTTATCACTGCAAATAAACTTTTGATAGTAGTTTGAATTTGGTCAAGTTTAAGTGGCCACCAGATGGAGCTAGTAGTATTTTGGGACTTGGTATTAACTTAGTTAGTTAGATCTATGCTTGTGCTTTTCAACGATTGCAAATTTCTTTAAATTGAACAACAAATCAATAAATGGGAGACAATTTCCTTCTGGTGTGTTTCATTGCATTTCCACCCCGCACTTCCTCCTTCATAATAGTCCATTCCAATGTGTGTGACGTCATCATTTTGTCTGGTTGACCAACAGGGCGTCTTGTGGAAGAGCACCCTTATTTGTTCTACCTGTCTACAGTAGGCTACACAATTAACAATTCAAAAGGGATAAGACAGTAGAAACTAGGAATATATCAATACGGTACTCAGGCTATAGTAGCCTACTTCAGACTGGTTCAACATCCCACAGGTTAGTCTTAAGTGCCCTACCTGCCTATTGCTCTTGCAACCATGTATGCTAAAAATTACTCACTGTAGACTGGTATAACAAAGTCCTGAAATGCTATAAGGCAAATCTAGCCAATGAACAGCTTATTATAGGCTAAGTTATGTCAAATAATAAAACTTTTCTGCATTTTATAGTCTATCGTCAATGACCGGTAAGCTGTCTAACGAAACCAGCAGTGTACGTGCTGACCTGAGCAACATTGGAACACAGTCAAACTGTTGGGAGCACAGCTCCCAGAGGCTATCAAGAGTTACCGCTTTTGCCTGCGTTTGTGTTCGCGTCATTAGGGTTTTCCCAAATCGTCATAATAGAAAGAACACCCTTCGTGGAGCTTCTTGGTTGCTCAGCAGTGCTTCCACTTCTGACAATTGATAAATCCTCTTCAATTTCCTTTTTTGTCCTGAAAAATCTCTTTTTTCTCAGTCGGAAATCCTTCAAAATTTCCTTGATAGGCGATGCTATTTTTGACGTTATTTAAGTTAATGTTTTTATCACTGCAAATAAACTTTTGATAGTAGTTTGAATTTGGTCAAGTTTAAGTGGCCACCAGATGGAGCTAGTAGTATTTTGGGACTTGGTAATGACTTAGTTGGTTAGATCTATGCTTGTGCTTTTCAACGATAGCAAATCTGTTGAAATTGAGCAAGAAATGAATAAATGGGAGACAATTAATTGTCGTGATCTCAAACGCAAGAAGAAGAATCGTGATCAGGCAGGGCGTGAACTGGAAGACGATCGATTCGCCATTGAAATGCATTGGGCAAAAGCTTCGTTGGGGGGCTGTCTTCGAACAACGATTGCGCGCATATTGAATAAGATATAAAAATGAAAGTTAGCACTTCAATAAACAGTAACATGTTCTTTTAATTGGTTGTCGTTTAATGTTTTTATCATTGCAAATAAACTTTTGATAATGGTTTGAATTTGGTCAAGTTTAAGTGGCCACCAGATGGAGCTAGTAGTATTTTGGGACTTGGTATTAACTTAGTTGGTTAGATCTATGCTTGTGCTTTTCAACAATAGCAAATCTGTTAAAATTGAGCAAGAAATGAATAAATGGGAGACAATTAATTATCGTGATCTTAAACGCAAGAAGACGAATCGTGATCAGGCAGGGCGTGAACTGGAAGACGATCGATTCGCCGTTGAAATGCATTGGGCAAAAGCTTCGTTGGGGGGCTGTCTTCGAACAACGATTGCGCGCATATTGAATAAGATATAAAAATGAAAGTTAGCACTTCAATAAACAGTATCATGTTCTTTTAATTGGTTGTCGTTTAATGTTTTTATCATTGCAAATAAACTTTTGATAATGGTTTGAATTTGGTCAAGTTTAAGTGGCCACCAGATGGAGCTAGTAGTATTTTGGGACTTATTATTAACTTAGTTGGTTAGATCTATGCTTGTGCTTTTCAACGATAGCAAATCTGTTGAAATTGAGCAAGAAATGAATAAATGGGAGACAATTAATTATCGTGATCTTAAACGCAAGAAGAAGAATCGTGATCAGGCAGGGCGTGAACTGGAAGACGATCGATTCGCCATTGAAATGCATTGGCCAAAAGCTTCGTTGGGGGGCTGTCTTCGAACAACGATTGCGCGCATATTGAATAAGATATAAAAATGAAAGTTAGCACTTCAATAAACAGTAACATGTTCTTTTAATTGGTTGTCGTTTAATGTGTTTATCACTGCAAATAAACTTTTGATAATGGTTTGAATTTGGTCAAGTTTAAGTGGCCACCAGATGAAGCTAGTAGTATTTTGGGACTTGGTAATAACTTAGTTGGTTAGATCTATGCTTGTGCTTTTCAACAATAGCAAATCTGTTGAAATTGAGCAAGAAATGAATAAATGGGAGACAATTAATTATCGTGCACATGCAGGGCGTGAACTGGAAGACGATCGATTCGCCATTGAAATGCATTTGGCAAAAGCTTCGTTGGGGGGCTGTCTTCGAACAACGATTGCGCGCATATTGAATAAGATATAAAAATGAAAGTTAGCACTTCAATAAACAGTAACATGTTCTTTAATTGGTTGTCGTTTAATGTTTTTATCATTGCAAATAAACTTTTGATAATGGTTTGAATTTGGTCAAGTTTAAGTGGCCACCAGATGGAGCTAGTAGTATTTTGGGACTTGGTATTAACTTAGTTAGTTAGATCTATGCTTGTGCTTTTCAACGATTGCAAATTTCTTTAAATTGAACAACAAATCAATAAATGGGAGACAATTTCCTTCTGGTGTGTTTCATTGCATTTCCACCCCGCACTTCCTCCTTCATAATAGTCCATTCCAATGTGTGTGACGTCATCATTTTGTCTGGTTGACCAACAGGGCGTCTTGTGGAAGAGCACCCTTATTTGTTCTACCTGTCTACAGTAGGCTACACAATTAACAATTCAAAAGGGATAAGACAGTAGAAACTAGGAATATATCAATACGGTACTCAGGCTCTGTAGCGCACCCAGCATGGGGCTAAGGGGGCTCAAGCCCCCCCCAAACCCGCCACAAAAATTAAGTTTTTGTATGTTCCTCATTTAGCCTATACATTTTGCTTACAGGTTAAGTATGAATAAGACACAACAATACAACAGGGCTGAGCATTATAACAATATATTTTACATATTTAACTTAAAAATAGTTTTAACAGTTGAACATTTTCGGTTTAACTTAAGCCCTCATCAAGAATCTGAAAATATTTATAAAAATGCAATAAATTTCAACTTCTTGAAGGTAAAATTACATTAGGAAAAGGCAACTACATAAATAACTACCTACGAAAAAACTTGCTCCACGGGGAAGGTGATACATCAAGTAGGCTAAATGTTGAAGAGAATGGACTCGGCCAGCAAATAATTGTTTGCTTAAATTTGAGTTATAGCGTTTGATTAACAGTGCTTCCTAAATTTTGGTGTCAAATTGGGATTTGTCTTTGCGTAAAATTTTAAATGAGTCGGCAGAGAATTTTCGATCAGAGCAAAAAGAACATTCCATGATATGGTCTTTGATGGCACTTTTCTTTAACTCCCTATAAAGTTCAGATGCTCCTGTACTCTCGTGGTCAAATGTCTGGTGGACATACGTACCGATGTACCGTACGGTACGTCAATGCCGAATCACACGGACATGTAAAACTGTTTACGACGTTTGAGCAGAGAGACGAAGGCGTCTGGGACTTTAGTTGAAAATACGAACTAAATTTGAATGTTTTGTAAGTAGAAAAAACGTCCACATCAAATTTATTGTTTACAAATTTAGTGTTTTGTTTCAAAGTGTTTTCGTGCTAGTTGTTGTTTTCGCACTTATTTGTGTTGGCAAACGAAAATCTAATTCTATTTTGTCATACATGACGAAAACGTCGAGATCTATAGAAGATTGCAAGAGTGGACGTAGGGATGAGGAAGCTGATGGTGCTAGTAGCATGGGGTTCACTAGGCCAACTTCTAATCTGATTGAGAGAACGAATCCTGATGTATCGGCAACCGGTGGGTTGTGGGCTGTGAGCAGTGGCGTAGCCAAGGGGGGGGGGATTTCAACACCCCCCCTTCGGCACGCGTGTTACGTCACGATATTGAGAATGATGCTTTCAGTTTCTTTATGTCTTTAAAACAAAGTTTGCCTAATTTTAAGCGAAACTGCATTAAAAGAGCGAGTTTTGCCAATACCAAACATTCAAATATCTCAGCCAGGAATTAGCAACAAGAAAACATAGAGACTTAGTTTTATTTCGAAAAAATGCCGAAGAAAACATGATTTTATCCTTTTGCTATGCCACCAGACAGCACCATTTTACAGGAATATTCATACCCACATTGTTGTTGAAAATGTTCTCAGAATGCACCAATTCAAAGTAATTTTTCAAAATTTTCTGCGGGAGGCCCCCCAGACTCCCCGCCGCTGGGTGTCGTCTTAGGCGAACACGCCGTCGGGCTTCGCCCGCCGGCCGTCAAACCCTTCCTCCCCCTTCAAAATTCCTGGCTACGCTACTGGCTGTGAGTGCCTTTAAATATTAATCAAGGGATGGGTATTGGCCTATTGTCACTGTCACTATTGTCGCAAATCTCTCGGCCGACATTTCTGAATTAGCCCCCCCCAAACTTTTTTTCTGGGTGCGCTACTGCTCAGGCTATAGTAGCCTACTTCAGACTGGTTCAACATCCCACAGGTTAGTCTTAAGTGCCCTACCTGCCTATTGCTCTTGCAACCATGTATGCTAAAAATTACTCACTGTAGACTGGTATAACAAAGTCCTGAAATGCTATAAGGCAAATCTAGCCAATGAACAGCTTATTATAGGCTAAGTTATGTCAAATAATAAAACTTTTCTGCATTTTATAGTCTATCGTCAATGACCGGTAAGCTGTCTAACGAAACCAGCAGTGTACGTGCTGACCTGAGCAACATTGGAACACAGTCAAACTGTTGGGAGCACAGCTCCCAGAGGCTATCAAGAGTTACCGCTTTTGCTTGCGTTTGTGTTCGCGTCATTGGGGTTTTCCCAAATCGTCATAATAGAAAGAACACCCTTCGTGGAGCTTCTTGGTTGCTCAGCAGTGCTTCCACTTCTGACAATTGATAAATCCTCTTCAATTTCCTTTTTTGTCCTGAAAAATCTCTTTTTTCTCAGTCGGAAATCCTTCAAAATTTCCTTGATAGGCGATGCTATTTTTGACGTTATTTAAGTTAAAAAAGGTGCCAATAATACAACTTTAAAGTTTTTAATCTCACCTAAGTTACGTTTTAACCTGAAAGAACAGAAAATCAATGAATTGAAGAAGTGGTACGGTAGGCTATTCAAATTGCTACAAAAAACAACACCTTGCAGGCAGTAGCATGGCTGATTTAGTTGACAAACCCAATCTAATACCATAAATTTGACATATTAATGTCCAGTGGCATTATGGCAGGAAATATAAATAATACACCACACAAGAAGTATCTCAACACATTCACACCTGCTGTAGTATAAACACCACGTGATTACATCATAGGAGCACAGTAACACTCAGTTAATACTCTTAACACTCAGACTCAGTTATTAAAAACATTAGCCTACTAATTGTGAACAGTGAACACTGGCACTGCATATGTAGCCTAAGTGGTGAAAAAAAAAGGCAAAATGAACCAAATTACACTCATTCAGGCTACAGAGGAACAATAGTCATTGGAACAGACTGAATAGGTGATAATCTTGATACAAAATTAAATTTCTAAGACTGACTCTACATCAGCGTTGCCCTTGCTGTTCATGAAATTTATTACCGACTGGTCCTTCAAAAGTATGACCTGAATAAAGGTTGTCATTTTAGTTATTACAAGAAATTACACATATTTCATAACTTTATGAATCAGAACATACTGTTGAGTAGGCCTGCTATAGGATGGAATCTGAGCATCATTTTATTTCAATGTCATTAGATTTAGTGTCATTATTTCTTTCGAACATTGCCGAGACCCCTACAGTGTTTCTTGCCGAATTAAAGTTAGCTTGATGCTTTTCTGTAGCAGCGTACCGAATTAACCCTGTTTTGGTACAGTACACAAAAGTGCCACATACTTTGCAATATGGTTTGCTGTCTTTATTCAATATCCAGCCTGAAAACCGCTTGTCAGTTTGCCATCCTTTAACAAATTTATTTTTGTATGCAGTTTTGGTTTTATTTGATGCACTAACTTTATCAACTCTACATCTTTTTTCTCGGTCTTCATCAGTAACATAATATTCACAATCATCTGAAGCTGATGAAAATTCAGGCCTAGGCCTATTCATGCCTATTGTTTATAGCTCAATATGTCGAAGCAACGTTGTTTTACTAGAATAGTAGGCTACACATATTTTACAATAACATGGTTTATTTCCTTTGTTCACTGTCCAGCCAAAAAACTGCTTGTCAGTTAGTCGGTTCTGGGACATTTACCACCCGGAGTCCTGGACATCATTTACCAATTACGATGCCGGTACCACTCTAATCTTTCCCACCCAGACTCCTAACTTTTCCCTAACACTGAAAATGTACAGGTGGTAAATGTCCAGTAACGAATTACCGTATCCAATATCCATCCATTAATAAATTTATTTTTTGTGTCTAGTTTGGTTTTCCTTGATGTGCTAACTTGTTCAACTCTATAGGCTAGGCTATCTCTTTTTTCTCCTTGTCAGTAACATCTTCACAATCATCTGAGACTGATGAAAAACTTTAAGATACTAGGCCTATTCATGATACTGACTCGGTCCGACTTTGTACACTATACATATCCTACACACAGCCTAGCTAGCTCTAGTATTATCACGCCATAATAGATTAGCATAGGCTATAACTAACTTTTCTAAACCGGAAGGATACCACTAGCTTAAGCTTATCATGCCACTGTACGTCGAAGCTCACTAAACTTTGTCATTGCTATTCAAATTCAACCGTAAATCAACGGACTACCAAATTTTAACTAAAAGAATTAAAACTAACACTAACTCACTCACTGAACTATCTCGTTGACTGAACTTACGTCTAACCACAGACATCTTATTATAACTAGACTGCGCTTCTCGTATTTCGATTGAAGAAATTGAAAAAAGGCGGCGGCCATTGTTAGTGTCTCAAACTCGCGTGAAAGCTGCGCTGTTAACGATAACATTTCTGAGCTGGTTGCGCTTCTGCAGAAAACTAACTTGTTAACTATAATTTAGAACTTTGGTGTAATAGAGGTTTTATTCATCTATGAAATGAATAAAAGCATGTGTTAAATTGTACAGAATTATACATACAGTCTATAATATAAAGCAAAAACACTGCGATGCGAGAGCACGTATACGATACACTGAATGCATCATTTCCAGCAGTTCAGCAGAACTCTTACCGTATTCAATTTGGCGTTACAGCTGAGCTGATGATTAGCCTATTGTAAAAACAGCAACAAACAGTGTATTACATCAAACCTAAGCAAATGATACGCTATATTATAGCGGCTATAACGTAGGCCTATAGCTCAACAAAATCAAAACAAATTAAATATTCACCAATACTGATGTGATGTCGAAAGGAAGTAGTTTATTGGTGTTTGAAAAGTACTGTTTTGTTAAGCGTTTTACGAACCAATTTGCCTTGTATTTGCTTGCAGGTTTCCTTACCAATGTGGTAAAACCTAATTTTTAAATAACATTTGGACACAGTTTTGACTAGCGTAAAAATGTGATTATCGGTAACGGTGCATTCAAACACAAGATCCGTGAGATTAGTAAATATCTTGGAATGGTTTATATTTCCAAGCACAGCTACCGCAATAGCTTCCACAATGCCTGGATGAAGAGGTAATCTCCCAGCTGTGGTAGTTAGTAACCGTTTAATGCATAATTCAGTTTCTTCACAAATATATACAACACTGAAAGAAGGTTTAAAAAGTCCACTTCTATCTTTAAATGATAAGAAGCTGGGTTGAACAGGTAAAGTGTGTGAACTCAGTTCAAAGCGGCACCTTGCACATAACGTTATCTTTGCGCACATTTTGGCAGCATAAATTAACAAATTCTAACAATATGTTTGCGATTGTAGAACAGCAAAGGTGAAATCATATAAAGATTTCGTCATACTAGGTGAATTGCGGAGATATTTATTAGTTGTTATTTCACAGCAACTTGAAACTGAAGCTATTTCTTTAAAAGTTATTGTTGATGAAATCACACGAATTTACGTCATAATGCAACGTTTTGCTACAACGGAGAAAATCGAAAGCCATCAATCTCTATTGAACAGAATCCTGGTAAAAGCTGCGGTTGTGTTGTTGCATAGAAAACTATTTGTTTTGTCAATTATTTGTTCACAACAACTGAGTTTTTTAAGAAACGCAAATATTATAGGAGAATTACATTTTGTAGAAAGTTAAGTTGTGTTCAGTCGTGTTCTCATTGCTTTAAGAATTGGCGCTCCAGTTGTTTCAGGAACGAGGAGGCGACTGATTCTTAACTAATTAATTCATCTACTTCTACTTGTTTTAAAGTATCAGGTTTGGTGGCCGTGCTTAACTACTGTATATTTATCGATTCATATACCGCAATATTAAATCCGTTCATGCACGTCTTAAACCATAATAGTTTTGCCACCTTTTCCTTTTGTTGGTTTTGTTCCTGTATTTCTTTTTCACAATATCATTTGTTTTGCATTCTGACAAGGAAAAATAAATTGAATTGAATTCAAAACAATGAAAATTCATTACGGGTCCCTACAAAAGCATTGGCAAACGCGCGGAATAGGTACACTAATAATGGCTGACGTCTGAACCTGCTTTCTTCAAAAATCGTAAACGAGAGAAGTGACGATGCGCGGTCTAGTTATAATAAGATGTCTATGCGTCTAACTAAACTCCAATTCCCAAAATGCCGAGAATAGAAATCAACCAAGCGAGAAGCGACGGAAGGGCGAGAATGGGTGAAAGAAGAGAGAATGAGAGGGTTTCTGGATGGCGAGTGGCGACGGAAACCAGCTGATCATCGTTATTCCAGTCGTTTTTAGAACTTTTGAAAGGGAATATGAATAAAATTTTCTTTAAAATTGCTAAAAAGAACAAATCCCTTTTTAAGACAAAATTTCCTTGTAAAATTGTTAAAAATCCCTAAAAAATCCTTCTTTTCTTCAAATCCCTTTTTTATCCTTCGAAGCGTTGAAAATTCCCGATTTCGGGATAAAATCCTTCAAAGTGGAAGCACTGTTGCTCAGCTCCACTGCAGAGTTTCCATTCAAATTTTTAAAAAGAATGCTAAAGAGTGAATATGCAAGAACCACAGTCTCTATATTACTAGTCTGGAAGGCTAACGAAAAAGGCAGTTGTCGTCGCTCGTGAAACAGCGCCCCTAGTGGAGCGTTGGAATATTATGAAAGCAAAGCAGCAAAGGTATGCAAATACAGGTATATTGTCTACTGTCAATGGTGAAATTGTGCAAGATATTGTTGTTGCAGACTTGTTTTTAACTAATGTAGAATGTTTAGGATGTTAGTTACAGTATTTATCTAGAAAATTTCGTTTAGTTTACTTTTCTGAGGCTTAGGTTAGCATGACTACAAGTAGTTAAAAGATGATGTGAGTTTGAGTTTTTTCAGCAGAAGACCAAAACATAGGTTGTTGAAAGGCTGGTTAGTTGATAAACTTTTCTGCCAGGAATATTAGGCACTGGTCAGTTTAAAGGAAGGCACTTGTTGCCAATGGAAATTGACCTAAACTCAAGATTAAACAGTAGGTTACTTTTGTCTATTCAAAGTCTATAAATATATATATTAGACCTCCCCAATCCCCGGACTTTTTTTTGTTTTCATCTATATTGTGACTTTTCTGCATGGGTTTTCAATGCTGATTTCAAAAATATGCATAAAAAATTTTTTCGATCAACGTCTGGGAAGTTATTTGCTGTTGCTTAGCAACAACTTTTCATAAAAATTACAAAAATCTCCTTTAAAACCCCTTTACTTTTAACCTAGTATCCTGATATCTAGATTATCTGAAAGCATTTCTTCTGCTGAAGAATTTAAAAAAAAAATTATTAAAATTGGACAATCGGTACCAGAGTTATGACCGTTTAAGTACCCAGATTATGCAGTCACGCATGACTGATTTTTGTTAATTTATTGCCAAATGATACTAGAAAAATGGTGAAAGTTGCTGTCAAGGGGTTTTTGGGGGTAAGGAGTTCAAAAAATATATTAAAAAGTGTCTCAGAGCAACAGAAAAAAAGTTATTAAAAGATTGATACGAACAGTCATGCATGAATGATTTTGTCGCAGTCGCTTCATTCCTACAATGAGATGTATTCCTTAGGCACCACAAACGTTAAATGCCTGGAGTCATAAACAGTATAACGTGGAACCGATCATCTCAATGTAGCTAATATCTGGGTACCCATTGCAATTGATGTTAGAATACACGCTACATTGCTCGGAAAGAGCTCTGATCAAGTGCAAGATGGTCACAGTCCGCCACAATTTCAATAGCATCTCTCACCCAGCATAATGTAGTCTATGTATCTAAATCATGTGGCAAAAAATGGATTAAGTCAGCTGAACTTAACAATAACCTTCTGTAATGCATTTCAGGTTTCACTATTGATCAGTTAGCATTTTCTACTTGTATCTTGTATGATTATATAACGTATTGCATACACTTCTGCTGTCTGATATTCCGTGTGTATTCATGTATCCATCATGGAGCTGAGGAAGAGTAAAATAAACAATGGTGGTTTGCTTGGTAATTTGCAGCCTTTAAAACATTTTAAGGAAGGACAATTTAGACCAACTACTGGAGATGTTCTTCAGAAATACATAAATCATCTTCAATTAAATCCTCGTAACCACCAGAGTGGGAAGCTCGCAGCTTGGGATACAGCAGTATGTCCAGCAAAAGTATGGCAGCCTGCTTGCATTCCACTGATGACAAAACAAAATATCCAAAACAAAATTATTCGTTTGGTTGATAAATACAAGAAATACAAACATGACAAAAAGGGATCTGCTGCCTTAATTAAATTTCGAGAAACTCTGACAACACGATTTATGATATCTGCTAAGAATGCCGAAAATCTTATTAGCAAAAACAAAACATTGCTACCAGAAGATAAGGCAGAAGATATACAGTTTCTTAAATTACTTGAAACAAACCAACCAGCATCTCTTGGACCCCTTGATAGAAAGAGGTTGAAACGCTTCACAAATTATGCAGTGAAGAATCGAATAAAGGTACTAAAGTATGATGTATGTTTATTCCCAGTATGCTTAACAACCCAATGATTTTTAAAGTAACATAGCTATTAATGTTTGATACGGATGCATAAACAAGACATTTTTTACGGATAAATGCAGATTCTCAGCCATCTACCTCAAGACTTAATTTCCTCTCCTCGTCATTCTCAGTGCAGATTCGACTTAATTTATTGGGAAAATGACGAGGAGAGGAAATTAAGTCTTGAGGTAGATGGCTGAGAATCTGCATTTATCCGTAAAAAATGTCTTGTTTATGCATCCGTATCAAACATTAATAGCTATGTTACTTTAAAAATCATTGGGTTGTTAAGCATACTGGGAATAAACATACATCATACTTTAGTACCTTTATTCGATTCTTCACTGCATAATTTGTGAAGCGTTTCAACCTCTTTCTATCAAGGGGTCCAAGAGATGCTGGTTGGTTTGTTTCAAGTTTGTTTCAACCTAGACTTTTGGCTACGAATTGCAAAGTTCCAACGTTCCACTTGAGGCGCTGTCTCAAATCCTAAGACATACCCTTGCATAGCAACGCCATTGAGCTTCCAGACTAGTAATATAGAGACTGTGCAAGAACAGCGAAGGTAAGTTGAATCATCATGTGGACGTTGTGGAAAATTTTTGTAAGGGTATTTTCAACAAGTTCTATTTAGATGTCAGATCGCAGAGGGAGCTGCAGCTCCACAGCTCCCTTTTACGAGCCGCCACTGGTCTATAGGCAATGTGCCTATAACGTCTGTAAAAACAACTTTTGGTTACATTTACTCTTGTTACGGTAACTCCTTCAAATTCAAAACAACTTTTTAAACAAACAAACTTTTAAAACAACTTTTGTCTGTCTATGGTTTTTAAAAAGTACCTCTCTACCAAAGCTATACTTTTTAAATGGCCGCGAGTGTTGTAGCCTATGTGCCGATTTGATGGGAGACGGCCATGGCCGTACATTTTTCTTGACTTGGCAATGGGAAGCATGTACAATTTGTACACTGTACAGCCAAATACAACTTGTATTGTTTCAGTGAGTTTGTTTCAGTGAAATTGTTTTCAGTGAAATAGCTTAGCATCAATAAATCATCATTACATTGTTGCTTTCTGGGCGAAGTTGGCCTGTTTACGAGCAGTTTTGAGAAAAGTACACATAATAGCAAATCAGTCGCTTTTTTACATTGGTTCAACGTCTGCAGACGTTGAATCAATGTAAAAAGCGACTGATTTGTTATCTGGGTATGTTCACACTGAAACGACCATTTATTAGGTTTAAATGAAGTAAGAGAGTAAAGAGACGAAGAACATCTGCAAAACACAAGCCAACAATATAAAACGAACCAATTAAACCAGTCTCACACGATCAGAACTTAAAGTAACAAAAGTCCCTTTTACTGAACACAGCAAGAAAAGCTCTTATGAAAATGGGCTTGCAGAGAAAACAATCAATGGAAAGCGCGCCGAGCAGAGAAACTATAACGTACAAACATACGTAAAATAAACGTAAATTTGTTATAAGACACACTGGCTTTTCAATGAGTCATGTAAAAGAAGCTGGATTTGCTAGCTAAAGTATAAAATGTACTGGCTGAAGTCCATACCTGAAGAAGTTGCAAATCCACTATTTTATTCAATCTTGTGTCCATGATCGTGTATGTGCCGTGCTTCCCACAATGTCCAGGAGAATCTACCCTTCCATCTCCTGCTAACATGAGGTCAATACCATCACCTTCCAATTGTTGAAGTACAATGTTCTGCTCAATGACATATTAAAAATTCTTATCAATGACACTATTTTAAAGAAAAGATTGAGCACTTCCGTTTACAGTATGTGTGTGTTTCCATACATCAGGAAGCATTCATAAAATATCTATAACAGATATATCATTGTTTACAAACTTCTATTTGAATAAGTTTATACTGATGAAGCCACACTTGTGTGGCGAAAGCTCTGTATTTAAATAAACCGATTCTTCTGATTTGGTGTGATATTGTTTACTTTATTTAAAATGTTTTGTCACACCGTGCATCCCAGTGGATCATCACTTAAATTATAGGAAAATTTGATGAAAAGTTTAGGAACGAAGTTTTGTTTTGGAATTTTACAAACTTACCCCGGCTTTTCACTACGTTCATTGGTAGACACCTCCGAAAATGTATTTATTGAGAAATTTGGATAGTGCATTTCATTATCTTCAAAAGATATGTCTTGCAAAGCCATTCCTGCTTTTTTGGAAGTGGAAGTAAGGTAATCTGGTGGAATTCATTTTCTTTCTTGCAAGTTGCAGGTCACATCTACAGATTGTGTTAATACCAGGGCATTAGCCTGAGTTGCTGCACTGCTGCAATAAACATATTCCAAATCAAGAAAAGCAACTTTTACAGTATTATTTGGCATCACTTCTCTTTCCAAAGCTATTAGAATGTACACTACTGTTATTTCATAATATGTTATATTATAGAGTCAAAGTTTCTTACCTTTCGCCGCACTCATTGGCTTCAAGGCAGCTTGGCATCCTTTTGATGAACAAGCACGAAAATCTAATACGTCATATTGTGTTACAGCATCACAAGTAACCATTTCTGTTTGGCATGACTTCGGCTTTTTTTTAAAAATTTCTCTCGATCTTTTCAGTGTACGAATTGGGGGTAGGAATTGTTCAGGGTACAAATTTGGGTGCATTTCTAGCCAGTAACTGAAAAAGAAAACAACAATGTATATATGAAGGAACATTTTTTGTTAATGAACTTGGTGAATTATACATGGGACGTTCTAAAAGTGCATGTAGCTGGGAATCACTATACCAGCAGGCAGCATACATATTGTAAACTTATGGAAAACAATTTCTCAAGGATGCTACTTCGCTACTTATGTGCGGTACTTTATAACAAACATGTAGTAATATAATTGTTAGCTTAAAATTACCTCAAGAACTTGCCGCTTCCTAGCAGCCGTCGCATGGATAAAGTGGAATTTTGTTGTGGAGTTGTCTCTCTACTGGACTTTGAATCCAACGGTTGCAAAGTTGTTGAAATGTTTTTGTTTGGAAAAATTGAAGGGCATGCATTAAAGTTTCAATTGAGACGTGTGGCATGACCCATGTCAAATTGAAAAAGATTTTAAAAATCTGTTTCCTTGAAATGGAGTCGCCATATTGTGCTGGACTCTGTTGATCCTGGCCACACTCTTGTGGTCAGGCCCGTAATTATACATTTTAGCTTGGGGGGGCTCAAAAGCTGTTGCGAAGTAAAAGGCTATGCACATAACATTTGTAGTTGCAATGAGTCTAATTTGCGGTTTTTCGGGCAAAGGCGCGGCATATGTTATAAAGTCATAAGGTGCTAGATAGCAGTAATTTCGAATGATTGGGATGATTCCAGCCAAAACATGGGTAATTCCAGTCAAAATGATTGCAGAATAGAATAGATGCAATATTTTTAACACACAACTTTGTCAGGAATGACCCTCGTGACTTTGTCTGGTACAGGTCTCCACCAAACCAATTTATCCCCTTTGGGGTGTAATATTCGCCAGTAAACGTCAAAAAACACTAACAGCTATCCAATGTTGATGGATTTGTTTTTAAGAGATATTTATCGACAATATTTCCAAAACCAGCATCTTACTCCATTGTAATTTCTTTTACCTGAGATGCCTTGCCAAAAAAACTCACCCAAATTTAAAAATCATTATCGTGCAACCTGTCTGGAATAACTCTATAACACCGACACACGCCCCATCGGCCTGACACTACAGAGACAGGCATGGGTGCGCCTCAACCGTCTCCGTACGGGCGTCGGGCTTTTCCGCTCAACCATGCACCAATGGGGAATAGCTTCTTCCTCCTCCTGTGAATGTGGTGCCAAGGAACAGACCGCAGACCACATCATCAATGACTGTACCATCTTTAAGCCACCTAACGGAGTGGAAGGTCTGCGCGTCATGGATGATGAAACTAAAAACTGACTGCTCTCTAGCAGCCTTCCAGTGTAGTCCGGGAACATCGTGAATCTGGGGTGGTAAAAGGATAGACCCTCGGCCCCAGAAGCTCAGACGACGACGAACCCTATAATTATTACCCTACCAGTAGCCTACATCACAACTACAAAATTACAAGCAAGATAATTGTACAAAGTGACAAAGGCTATGAGAATCAAAACAAATTAAATATAGAAAGTCTTGGGTCTGGGATTACTCATTTGGAAAACCAAATGTAGCTTGCCTGGCAGAGGTTGCATTGATGAAGTCCCTTGATATATCGTTTGCATTCAAGCTAGAGACTTCTTCATTGTGTACATGCAACAGCAATAAATTGTACAATCTGTCATGAGACATAGATGTTCTTAAACAAGTTTTTAAACGCTTCATTGCTGAAAATGAACGCTCGCTGCAAGCATTAGTTGATGGTGCAAGCAGAATCATTTTCACCAGTTTTTTGACTTCCCCCAACAGATTTGAATACAATATGTATCTCTTACTTTGAGCTTGGGGGGGCATTGCCCCCCCAAGCCCCCCCGGCAATTACGGGCCTGCTTGTGGTGTTTACAGACTTGTTCCATTTCTTTTTTATGGTACGATTTTATGGAAAATGGAACAAAGAAATTTTATCAGTAGCCTAGAACTGTCAGATAAACAGTTATATACGGTACAACACACCGATTTGGCATGATGAGTACCAAATTGTAACAGGTTTAGCTTAGTTTACTCACACAGCACTGGGGAAGAATGCATATTGAGACACCAGTATAGGCCTACATGTCTAGCCAATACACAATCACAAATTGAAATACATGAGTAAATACTAAGACTGGTAGGTAGGCCCATCGTGCATACAGCACAGGATGCAGCACTGACTAATCATGAAGTAAAAAATAAATGCAAATCTCTGCAACCTTTGACTGTCTGAACCTCTTGCTGTTAAATACCATCAAAACTATGCAAACACTGCAAGGTCTAGCCCAAAATGTTTAGGTTAAACGTCCAATAAAAAGTTTAGTGTAGTCTGTAAAATGATGTAAGCTAGCACCAAGGCTACAATAAACTAAATCTGAACTTCAATTGTAACTTGGAATAATCTTATCGACTGCTGCAAACGCATGCCACACCTCAAACAAGCAAAATATTTGTCCAGCAGTACTCTTATGATGTCACCCGAGAATTTTTTTTATTTCGACAACAGTTCGTGCAGTGTGTGTTCGATTACAAAACCAAAACTTTGTTTTAAGATTGCGTGAGAACAAATGAGTATTTTTTCATAAAAACAAGTGCAACGTGTTTTTGAATATTCCCTTTATGTATTTCAACTCTCAATTTGCATTTGAAAATGGGGTTGTCTGCCCCTTTAAAAAGGTGCACAGAAGACGAAAAATTTACAACTTTTAAGGCAAAAAGTGTTACTTTTATACCCGGTTTCCTCTATATAGCTGTTATATAACAAGAGTAAATCAAATAAGATAAAAGATTCTCTGCTGAGGGTGTTTGTGAATATTTCTCGCTGTTCAAAAATTAGAAAATAGTTGGTGCAACGTTATAGGAGGAAGTAAAAGTAAAACTTGCAGATGGTTTCCAAACAAATCACGTCACGAATTTTTCAACTCCTTTTTCACTTAACTTTCAAAAACTATAAACCTCCCTACATGCAGTCTTTCATCTCAGTTCGACATCTAAAACTGTGTATACCTAAAGTCTAAATAAAAGGTTTGAATTTCAAGCGAATACTGTGAAATTTCGAAAAAAAAATTGAAATGAAAATTGTAATGGTATCTTTTTACCTTGTAATAATCTTGCTTTTGACGAGCGCAAAACGTAGATGTGCTAGCAATGCTAGAAATAAAATAAAGTGCAAGTTTATTAGTGAGGATCAACCATGCTTTATTAGGTAAGTGATTTTTGTTTTGTTCATATTCTCATTACTGGTTTGTTTTATTTGTTCAAACGGAATCGACTGATTTCAATTAATTTTACTTCACAGTACATTAAGTTTCGAAACAGCCCTGTTCAAGTTTGCTTAGTTCAAAAAATTTGAATTTGAGCACAGCCAGGGATATCTAGAGAAGGGGATATGAAGGCTCGAAGCGATTGCCTTATTCTCATGACACTACCAGGGCGGTAGTTTGCAGTGCTTTAAACATGTGGTTCTTTTTTAAATCGTAGAAAGTTTTGTAGTGCAGCTGGTACAATGAGCTACAGAAGACAGTTAGCAAATGTTACATAGAGCATATTTAAAGAATACTTGTTTACAAAGACAGTTGAAAAGTTACCAGTAAGCTGTTTTTTTTTAACAAAGCCTTTGCAGTAGGCTAGATGTAAAGCAAGTACATGGGTAGTTGAATTAACAAGCAACCATGTGCATGCTGTGAATATCCAGGCTTGATGCTAATAGCGCAATGGAAGTTATCATAACAAAATTTATTAAACTACTATGGGTGCCGATTGTCATTTTACGATAAACACAAATTATTTACGATAAACAAAAGCCCTTCTATTGTTAGACGTAATAAAAGCCTTCGTATCCCCTTCTTTAGATATCCCTGTTTGAGCACTGGTCATTTTAAACAAAAGGTACTTTTAACCAAGAAACTGTAACATTCATTTATTGAGTATTAAAAAACTAAGAAACGAAGTGTACCTACAAAACACAAACCATAAATATAAAGCGAACAAAGTAGATCTGTTTCACACAATGAGAAAACTGAGAACTGAGCGCGAACTGAGAAAACAATCAACGTGAAGCGCTCTAGGCAAGGAAACCAGAACGTAGGAACATAATGTAGACTAAACGTAATTTTACAACATTCTTCCCTCCTAAAACGTAACGGAATCGCCATATCGTAGTGGTGGGACGCCTTTGTTAGTTCGCTTGGAACGTTTGATGTTTGGGTTTACGTCGTCACAGTCTGAATCGAAGCTTCTTGCGCTAGCATCTGAAGTATCGAGTCCAATGTTATTCGGGTCATTGCCAACATCCAAAACTGATTAAGAGAACTCAGCAGCTTCCACTCGGGAATTATCCGTGACGAATGGTTCAGGGCAATGAGATTGATCCGGAGAGTCGTCCGGGCACGGCGCTAGGTCTCTTAGCGATACATTTGATTCTCTTCCATCTGGAGATTTTACAGTTGCATACATAGGATTGGCATCGGTTAGTTCGACCCGCCGAACCAGATCATCGTTCTTCGAACCCACAAAATTGCGCAGTAACACGGGCCCGGGTTTCAGTAGCTAAGACGGCAGTGATAACCCAGTTGGAGATCGCCGGTCGAAACGAAAGAATAACTCGTGCGGTGTATAGCATTAGTTGCAGTACACAACAACTTACGAACAGAATGCAGCACAACGGGTAGCACCGTTTCCCAACTACTAGGAGGTAAATTACGAGATTTCAATGCCAATCGTATTGCTTTCCAAATAATGCCATTGTAGCGCTCGACTTGAGAGTTTCCGATGGGATCATAAATGGAAGAGCGACTGGTGGCAATGCCTCTGCTAGTTAAGTAACTTTTGAATTCTTTAGACACGAAGCTTCCTCCATTATCAGTGTGTATACATACAGCTAGGGAAACCACACAAATAAAATAGATTACCAAGACACTTAATCACTGTTTCGGTGCACATGTTTGAACACGGATAACAGAACGGAAAACGAGAAAATTCATCCACTATTACGAGCAAATGCACATTGCGACTACTGGATGGTAATGGTCCTTTAAAGTCAATCGATATGCGTTCGAAGGGGCGAGTAGCTTCAACAAGAGTGCCTTGTTGCTGCGTAAAAAATCTTGGTTTTAATTCTGCGCATATTTTGCAGTTAGTACCCACTCTTTTTATGTCATCCATTGAGAATGGCAAGTTTTTGGACCGTACGAAATGGGAAAGTCTCCTCACACCAGGGTGGCAAAGGTTCTGATGAATTTCGTTTAGATTGTAACTGGCGGTAGACCCACAATACGCTCTAGTTAATGTATCAGGTCCGGCATTGTTCTTTCCGGGTCTATATTGCACTGTATACGAAAAAGATGCGAGTTCGAGACGCCAACACTGTATTTTATTATTTTTAACTTTCGTGCGTCTCCTGTTGTCGAACATAAATGCTACTGACTTTTGGTCTGTGACCAAGGTGAAATGTTGTCTCGCCAGAAAATGCTCCCATTTGCGAACGGCCTCTATGATTGCAGTAGCTTTTTTTTCTACGGCAAGATAATGCCGTTTGCTCCCTTGAAAAGTCCTTGACATAAAAGCAACTGGTCTTCCTGCTTGGTTAAGAGTAGAAAAAACTGCAACCTCCGACGCGTCGCATTCGACAACAAATGGTAACGTCTCGTCGATGGCCGCCAATGCGGATTCGGAGATTTCTTGTTTAATAGAGACAAACTCTCAACGCTTCTGGATTCAATAGAAACGACGTAGTGTTTTTCAGACTCTGAATTTTGTCAGAAAAGTTCACGACCCATCGTGCATAATAGGCAAATAATCCTAGAGCTCTTTTAAAAGATTTGGTACTTTGGAGCGCAGGTAATTCAAGCATAGTGGCTGTAGTCGTTCGGGGTCCGGTTTTATTTTGCCATTGCCGACGCAACACCCGAGAATGCAGATTTCTTTGACCGACGAGACTGTTATGTCTTCATTTAACGTAAAATTTCTTTTCTGAATTGAATGAAGAAAGCGCGAGACATTTTCATCCTGTTCACTTTTGTCACGCCCACATACCGTAACGTTATCTAGGTAAGGGTAGGTATTCTTCAATTTACCAATTTTCACTATTTCATCCATTTTCCTTTGAAACTGGGGAACGCCATTTGTTACTCCAAAAGGGATTCTGTTGAATTCTCAAAGTCTTCCGGAAGCCTCAAACCCGGTATAAATTTTGTCCTTTTTCGCGATAGGGATTTGGTGATAGGCGCTTTTGAGATCGAATGTTGAGAAAAACTTATGAACAGTCAACCGATGAACTAGATCGTCTATGCGTGGCAGCGGATACGCGTCCAAATTTGTAAACAAATTTATTGTTTGTGAATAATCGACACATAGCCTCTTCTTATTTGTTTCTTTGTTGTTAACGACCAGAACTTGGGCCCGCCAAGGCGAATTGCTGGGGCGGATGATACCTTTGGAAGAAAGTTTTTTAATTTCTGCGTCTACTTTCTGTCCGACTCGTTGTACCGTCTTGACTTAACAGCTATCGGCTTACAGTCTTTCGTCAAGCTTGTGAAAAGAGACGCTTCATCAGTTATTGCAGCGATCACCGAGCAATGGTCGTTCTGTTGATTAACTACAAAATCGGGTTTACCTCCTTGGTATTCAAAAATTACTCGACGATGATTTCTTTGTCGACGACATAAGATGTCGCAGCACAAGTTTTGTAAAACGCCAACTTTTACATTGCTTTAAAATTTCCCGCCAACAGTGATATCGATGAAACAGTTACCTACGACTTTTTCTTTTGAGTTGTGCGTAGCCATAGAGACTTTGGAATCGCAGCGTTCAATTTTAAGTTTTAGCTTGTAAGCAGTGTCTTGGTTGATGAAACTAACAGAACTACCAGAGTCGATGAGTGACGACAGCTCGATGCCATTAACGAAGGATTTCATAGTAGCATGAGACAAACAGCGCGATGCGGGGTGAATTGCGTACATATAGTCGGAGTTAACGCAAGCGATAACTTTTCCTCGAGAAAACTTATTTTTGCAAACTTTAGCGAAATGTTCAACTTTATTACAATGATAACAAGTTGCATTTCAAGCAGGACATCTCTTCCTCTCATGATAGGGATCCCCATAAAAGAAGCAATATCTTGCGACGTTGCTTACAGCACTGATAGTAGAACTGTTTTTGCTCTTACCTTCAACAACTTCGTCGCTATGGATATTTGAGTTCGATGAGACGGCCGATTTGAAGTTGTTTTATTATTTTATGTAAAGAACGAATTTATTGTAAACATACGTTATGCGACTGAACGATGTTACTGTGGTAGTGGTTAGATTTTGGGTGCTAATTATAAAAGTCGTTTTAATTTTTTCCATAAATACTTTTGAACGCTGCGATCAATCAATATTCCAAAGTTTAACACCGTGCGTGGTTCATCACTATTTTTTCAGCTGTGAAGGCACTGTAGTGAAAGAAAAAGTGTATTTTTCTTATTCATTATTGATTTGCGGTATGCAGGGTATTGTGAGGTAGTGGGCTATTATCTAATAAAGTGAATGTAATTTGTCACTGTTTTTCTTAATATCACTGGTTTACAATTTTTACATGCCTTCCGAAACTTTTTCTTGAAACACTGCTGATGAAACAGTCTGTTAAGGATTTTTTGCCAAAAGAAATTCTATTTACACAAGTTAAAAAAGAATTAACCTGTTTTGAATTAGATCACCACTGGTCTAGACACCTTTAGGCTACATGGTGTTTCACCTTGAATGGAAAGTCAAGGGAATTTTTTTTGTATAAACTGTCATAGTTTTGTTGGTTGGTGCGCAGAATCGCAGATGCTGTCAGCAGAGAGCATTTACATAATCAGTACAACGAAGCAGTTCAAAACATGCAGCTGGTCAATGGAGAATTCAACTATCCGATGGTCCAATTTGAAGAGGATGGCATAACCAGAACCCGTATAGGGTATAGGAATTGTCCTCCCAATATAAAGAAGGGTAAAATTGCTGACAGAAGTCTATCTCCCTGGAGATGGGTGGTACACAATAGTACAAAGCGGTACGTATATCGCATGTTACTGATAGCGTTGAGTTAATTGTCTGACGTCAGTGAAAAAATAAGCTTGATTGGTTTACTGCAGTGGAAAATAGCTGCAATTGCAGTTTAGTGATTTTGTTGTTTCAAATATACTTTAACCTTAAATCAAATGACCGAAAGATAGAAATTAATCTAACTCCAAACTGAAAGTGTTGGCTTCGTGGCCAAGTGGCCAATCTTTAAAAGGGCGCTTTCGATTCTACACCGCTTCAGAGCACGCAGGATTGTTTCAGCAAGACACCTGGCTCAGACTGGCATGCTAAAGTGCTGGAGCAGAAACAGCTGAATCGATAACTACACGGCTTCCCACTGCTTGTGGTGTTGAGTCTGTGCCCAGACAGCAAAATCCGTCATTTTTACATTGATTTAACGTCTGCGGACGTTGAATCAATGTAAAAATGACAGATTTTGTTATCTGGGTGATCTTAGGGAACTATACGTGGTTGCAATGAACGCAAAATAAAACATGATTATTATTATTATTTTACAATTAAGATATTAAGTATAACTTATTAAATTCAAGGTACGGAGACGATCAGTACATTCTTGAGAGTCAATGTCTCTGCCTTCATTGCTTTAACGAAGATGGTGAAACCAGAAATAGGAATATGAGAAGTGTCAATGTGGAGATAGAACGTTACGTCAATGTAACTACAAAAGACGAAAAATATAGAGTCGAAAAACAAGTCTTTTATTATGGTTGTAGTTGCAAACATTTACCACCGCCACCAGAATCGTAAACAGGACAAAACATTTCAATTTTTGGCCAGTCTCTAAAATGTCAGCCAATTTATATTTTTAATTTATGCCATGGATTGCTGATTGCAAAACAAATGCATTTTATATTTTGTGACAAAAGCTTTTCTAATTTATTTAATTTTTCCGCTACACTATTAGTCACTTAACTCACCTTAAAAGAATTTTTTACTGAAAATTTTGTGATTGTGTTTCCATTGCTGCCTACCTATAATCTGATGATGATCTCATAAAGAAGAAACCAACAATAAGTCTTGCAGTCAAATGTGTTTGTTTACACAACCATTGCTTTTCATTATTTTATTTTGATGATCACGTTCATCTTTTTGTTGTGCAAGGTCAATTCTACAAGTTTAATGCCATTGCAATCTCTCTTGTGTTCCCACCGTTAACCTTGCTTCGCTGCGACATCTTACAAACAGAACAGTAGTTGTGAGAACTTTCGTACTGGTTCTGAATCAGGACGCTTCTGGCAGTTTGGTTTTAGCCTAGTTATGACATGTTTCAAACACAACCACTCAAGGACGCAGCCAGGGAAGCGAAGGGGACAATTGCCCCCTTCTCAGGAAATATTT
Organism: Aplidium turbinatum; assembly: GCF_918807975.1. NCBI lineage: Eukaryota > Metazoa > Chordata > Ascidiacea > Aplousobranchia > Polyclinidae > Aplidium > Aplidium turbinatum. Next base: position 13,527,433 of record NC_137480.1, on the reverse strand, counting down.
TTAATAAAATTTTCACTCTTTGTTACAGCATCATTTGACAAAGTTTTAATATTGATTGAAGCTGAAATTACGCTCAGAATGAACACTTTCAAGATATTTTATCAAATTTTTCTGGGGAGGCTCCCCACACCCCCTGTTTGTGTTCCGCCTTTTTTGTTGGGCTCACTCACATGTGCAAAATTACTTGTTTGCCTCCTCCCCAAAATTTTGTGCTGACTACGCCCCAGTAACAACTTTTACAATTTTCCAATTTATTGTTACGTTTGTAAATAAATATAAATGCATGTGTGTGTTTTAAGTGAATGTAGGAAAAAATCCGTATGGAAAATCCATAAAGAAAATATTCATACGAAAAAATATCCCAACAGGAAAAAAACCACTCGGAAAATATCCATTCGGAAAATATCCACTCTGATAGTTAGCCTAAAACATTTGAAGAATACTTTCTGTAGCGATGGTTATTTTCCAGTCGGAATATTTTTCGTATAGATATTTGCTATAATGGATTTGTTTCGTATGAATATTTACGTGTTAACGTTTTAAATTTATACAGTGTTTGCATGAATCCTGTTTTTAATATTGTAGACGTTTCGCTTAATTTATCATTAGGTGTACTTGATGATGCATCAATGTATTGTTCGAAAATCGGCTGCATCATACCAATATCAATAAAAATTATTACACGAACAAGTATTCACTTTTTCTTGCATTTATGTTCCTGTATCAATCACTTCATAGATCTCCTTAACATACATACTGTATAATATACCAATAATGTCTTCTTAAATTTAAAGCAGTAGCGGATCTAAAAGCAAAATTGGCAAAGTTTCAACAAAGTAAAATGATTAAGAGAAATAACAAGGCAAAAGTTAATGTCGAAAGAAGCAAATAGTTTTCAGAGAGTCTGGGAGGCTTACTCTCTAGTCACGTTTGTGTACTTAAAACAAACAAAAAATTACCTCTTTTTTTTATCAAATTTATCGAATTTAAATTGGATTTTTGTAAAAGCTTGGTTTAAAATTCAAGATAGCTCTCAAAGGATTCTTTTTCATAATCACAAGGGATTTCAATGAGATATACTTGTTGACGAGAGTTTGTGGGCTATGGTGTTGTGAGTCTTTCAGTAAAATTTTGAAAATCCTCTAAGATGTCCCCATCTTTCCATACAATGAGAAAATGTTGCCATTCATAGGTCTAGTAACACTGGAATAGGTCAATTTGATTGTTAGCTGGTTGAGTAAGCATCGTGCTTACTTTGGAATATTGTAACTTAGTATTTTCATAGTTTTCGAAGGGGCGATTAAAAGTTTCTACCCCATAAATTTGTTTTTGAGAACATGCGTTTACGATGCCGCCGGTTAGGATAATAACACTGAATTGAGCAAGTAAAACTAGCAAGAAAATTGTGCAAACACGTAGAAAACATACAGTAGGTAGCCTACAAGTTTTTAAGGGAAAAGGAAGGTCACGTGACCAAGGTTCTCTTCGAAGCTCTACTGGTTTAAAGTATGTTCACATTTTAAGCATTTTTCTGCTACCTATAAACAAAAATACTAAACTATGAAAAAAATTCGTGATCTACATTTATACTGATGCTTTGTCAATCACACACAATTGACTGTGGTTTGCGTTTGTAGGTGAAGTCAGGTAGAATCGACTTCAACAGGAAGTTTATGTTTTTAAGTAAGGTATCTGCAAAAGATCGAAGAGCAATCGCACGAATGTTGACAAGCCTAGATACCGTGAGTTTTGTGCTGGTGCATTTCACAAATTACGTCATTTTGTTCCACGAGTCCTTTATTTTGTAGTTTCGTTTTTGTTTGGAGAAATATTGTAGCCTACTCAAAATTTTGAAGTAGGCTGATATTGATAAATCATCAGCTTATGTGATTGCTGTATGAACGTTCTATCGAATGACAACCAGTTTAATGATCATTGTCAGTATATACACGGCTGTATCATGGAAAGAGATATCTCATGACATGGCTTTTTATTCATTTTAATTTAAGTGTTAAGCTAAACAATAGTGATCTGTACACACAGAGAGTGGCGTACGCAGAGAGGGGAGGGAGTAGGCATTGAACCATATGATGATCTTTAGGGCCTACTCATTTTATTTCAGTTAGCCTAAATATTGCTACAGAAGCTCAATATTCAATAGCTTAGAACTAGATCATGCAAGGCCTTATGTACCGCTTCCAAAACACCGGTTAGTAGGCCCACATCTCTGTTTAGGGGGCCACCCATATTCATATTTATTTGGTGTAGCATTTTTCGGTAATTTTAACTAAAAAGTGTGACAATACTGCTACAAAAACTCAACATTTTATAGCTTAGACTGCGTTCATCGTTTTTGTAGTGCTGATCATCATTTGGAATGACTATTTTAAATCAGCGAAACCAGTAAACCGATGCTATTTTGCTGGATTTACGGAAGAAATAATACTACGCTCTCATTTTCTTGGAAAATGTCTTTAGACGGTTCATAAGCATAAGACTTGTCCAAAATTAAATGCTCGTGGAACGACGAAGATGTTTAACGATGGCATCCAAAAGCGTTGGCAGGGATTAATCAAGGTAGGCTACAGCCTAATTTCGCATTCAAAATGACCTTTTTAATTTAAAAACTATTTACGAAGGGATGGGCTTACATACTGAAGAAAACTCCACATCGCCAATATTTTTGTAACTACCTTGTTGAAGTAGGCTGTTTTGATTTCAACCCAGCGCCTTATTTTTTTTAAAAGACGAACTCTGCTGAGTCATTTTTTTGCTAATGTTTAGTTTTTGTGGAACGTGAAAAACAAACTGGCATAAAGAAACACACGATCGACTAGATTGGCAAGAAAAGGCGAAGACAACAGCTTAGCAGTGGGCTATCACAGGTTAAAAATGATGATGATGAAAATCTTTTTTTTATTGCAGTTAAACTCCATAGCCCATTGCATTGTTATGTAGTTAAAGATGGAGTCCAACAGATTGTGGAGTCAATGTAATGTTTTTGATCCGAATTTACAACCTATGGTTTGAAAAACATTTTAGGCACTTTTACTAAAAAGTAGAGCCCTACTAGTGAATTTCGGAGGAGAAGGGGGTGAGATGGTGCTCACACGGCCTATGCAGTAGGGTAGGCCTTTTTCCTCGCTATATATACAAAGTGCGATAATTTTTGTTTAAAGTGCCGTAATAAATTGCATTCGATATTTAAACTTTCACACAGAGATTCGATTTATACTTTAATCTAAAGACATCGCCTGTTAATCGAACTTTTACAGTTTTTACTTATCCGTTTAGGCCTAATATCATGCTTTTCATGCATATCTGATTATTCAATCCAAAAGTAGGCTACAGTGACATACGGTACGCAAAGACCGTGAAAGTTTATATTTTACCAACAGATAGTCTCGGCTACACCTTAAACCTTGGCCAAACTATAAAGTAGCATTAGGCTACTCTTAATAACTAAAAATGTCAAGTTATATCGAACGCTGCCCTCTCCCAGTAACAAATCCTGCGTACGCCACTGAACGTATACCCTCAATACGCGTGGTTCCTTTAGTTGAGTCAGCTGACTAGGCTACGTCGTTTACGTAAAACATTATATGCGACGTCAAGAGTTTGATATCACATTTTTTTTGTTTTCAATTCAAAATCTATCCAAATGAATAAGCTAATTGCTGCTAACTAAAAAAATTATCGTTAATGCAAGCTGAGTATGGCAGGCTAATCTTACACAATACAGTATAACCTACAAGCTATTACATTAGCAAATGGGTCCTTTTTACATTCTTTTTTTTTTCAGTTTGAAAAACATTTTGAATGCCTCCCCTCTCCCCCCCTGAAAAAATCCTGCGTAGGCCTGCACCACTGTACACAGGCTTTGTCAACCTGCAAACTGGAAGTCAGATAATAAAGGCCGATGTGATTTCGATTGTGAATTCTATGTTTATTTTATTTTATATCCCTTTGAAATGGCAGTTTTGAGAATCCAAATTGTCAAAAGGTTCCAATGAACTGATTAACTAAATTGTTTTTTTGGTTATTGACCAATTGCATTTAAACATGTTTCCTATTTCTTTAAATGTTGCAATATGTTTTTTTTTTTTAATTTTTGTGATTTATGTGCTTATATTTTGCGTTTACAGGAATTTGGCTTCGGTGCTCTGCCATCAACATACAGTACAGAACTAGACGACCTTATCTAGTTCCAAGAAAACAATCGCGCTCGCTTTGCTCGCTTGCAACATTTTCATAGACTTACAGGTGCGCCTAAAAACCTAAAAAAACGTGAACACTGTTTTACATTTCAATTTTCTATATATCGTATTAAACCGAAGCTTGAGTTGTGAGAGCCCTATTTCGCCGTTCGAGAGGGTACCGGTTTGACACGGCTCAAGAGCATGCCACTGTGTTTTGGGCAGGGCACTTAATGACATGCCTGAAGGTGAACATAAAGATTGACTTACTTGCCTTCCACGTAATATAAATTTTCAAACCTACCGACGTATATTAATAACTATCACATAAACACGCGCGGCTAATAATTATTATGAAGCTATAACTTTAACAGTGTAAGAAACTAAATACGAATTTAAAACTTAAAATCCAAATTTTTATCAGACTTGTCCTAATCTTCGACAAATTGAACAGTTTTGGGGAGTAGACACAGGTGATAAACACAGGTGCTTCGCCCATGAGGCTAGGGCTTGTTAGTTATGTTTAGCGAATCGCAGTTGCTCACTGTTCTACCGAGTACTCCTCCTTGTGCTGACATCCAAAAAGAACTCTCCTTTCTACACAGGAGAAAATTTGTCACGCATTTCGAAAGCGGTTCATTTTTTTCTTATATTCTCAAGAAGTTTAGACTAATTTTAAAGCTGTTCTTTGCATTGCTTTCGCAGTCATTTAGTTCGTTACAGAACAATCAATTATTTTTTTAATTGGCTGAGATTTATGAAATGTATCATCAGCTACACATGGGTCAAACCAACGGTCAGACTAGTTTACAAATAAAGAAAATATATCCAATGTCTGTCAAGACCAAGCAATTAAGCTGGATATTTCTATATACAGTAACATCCACACGTTTAGTCGTTTATCCAAAAAAAAACAAAAAAAAAAAAAACGCCGTGATTGTTCTTGTCAACTCCAAAACGTAGGATGACACAATTAACCAAGCAACGGGAATGAAAAACAATGGTGTGTTTCTTATGTTTCAAAGCTGAGTAAAATTAAAAGGGGTATGGGAGAAAAGTCGTAGCTGTGAGGATTCGAAACTGTTAGTCGTCTGCAGGGATTCATAGTACAAGGATGACCAACTCGGCTGGATATCTGACAAGCGGAGTGTAAAAGTGTTCCCAAAATTTTTTTAAATTTTTAGAAGAACTGTTTTTTTGGGATTTTTAAAGAGTAGTGCTCGCCCAAAGCTTGTCCTTTTATTTACGGGAAAGTTTTGGGCAACTACTACTTTAAAAATGCCAAAATGAGATTTTTTCTAAAAATTAAAAAATATCTGGCAACATTTTTACACTCCGCTTGTCAGATATCCAGCCGAGTTGGCGATTCTTATAGCCTACTATGAATCCCTGGTTGGCTGCTTCAGTTCTTAGAATGTGAAATATTGAATAGTTGTAACAGACACAGAACTAATCAATCAATCCAAGTGAAGTGGAAACCAAGTCGTTTAAAATCAACAAGAACGTGAGAAGACTGCATGAGATAACAAGAAACAAGAAACTTGGTACTTTCCCAAAAAGGGGAGAATAAAGTTTATGTTTCATGAAAGGTTGTTTAAATTTTTATGTTTTAATCGTTCTGGCGACCGAAGAGAATCAATAAGCCTTCAAAATAAAAGTCAACAACTGCAGCAGCTCAGTTGTTCATCAGACTGAGACGTTGATGGTCGAAAAAGGGAAAATGTGCTTCTAATAAGATAGTATAGCTTTAGAATCGAAATGATATTGCTGCACTGTCACCAGAAGATCGACTACCTAGAGTAGGCTAGGCCTAATAATAAACAATGATCTTATTCAAATGAAATCAAAAAAATCAAACTATCTCAAATGTTTTCGGCGCAGCTTTGCAATGTCTACTTTAGAAACAATAATAATGATCTAAACAAAGCATAACGAACATTTAAAGGAAAATGAGCATCAAAAATATGCAAAATTGTAAAATTTGCATTTAAATTAAACTCTAAAAAAAATTTTGTATTTATTGCAGGCAACTCCGATTAATCGGACCACATCGGGAAAAAGCTAAATCGGTGCGATTAAATGGAGAGAACAAATTTATACAAATTATGTTGTTTTTTAGAAATCCATTAATGGGTAGCTCAATAATCTCAGATAACTTCCTCTCTGGCGTTGCCAAAGACTGTTTTTACAATTTGTTAAAAAAAAAAATTGCTCGATTTACGCGATTTTTCGTTGCCGTTTTTAATTATAACGCTAAACTCATCCATTCGTTTACTGCACAGTTCAGCGTTCTGTTCTTCATCATAGTCCAATGGTTCCCAACCGGGTGACGTGTCATTTACAATACCCCTGGGAAGAGTTGGATCAATTACATAGTTTTCAGTTCCACTACATCAGGCCTATAAACAAACCATCAAAATTTTTAATTGTATTACAGTTACATTGTTTTGAAATTTTTAAATCACAGTAAAATTGCTCCAAATGTAATTAATTCCACATTCCAATTACAAAAATTAAATGTTTTAATATTTATGTTCATCGATGTTTTTTTACGGGGATTTTTTGCAAAGATAAGTAGAATTGCATTATATAACGATTAGGTTGCAATGTAGAAGTCCATTTTGAAATAGAACTAGCGGCTCAACAAAAATACTGATACCATGCGTGCAACTTACCAAATGTAACACAAATAATAATGTTATGGTTTACTTATTGTCGCTCTACAACTGCTACGGTCTTTTAGCGACCTTTTTTTTGTGTCAGATTTACGATGTCATTGCATTATTACCCGACTTATCCTCAATGCCTTGCATGAGAAAGAATACGATCGGTGCCGATTTTAAAGTGTTTGGTATGACTCAACCTGGACTCGATCTCAGATCTATCAGTACTGCAGCCGAATGCAAAACCTTTCCGCCACTGAGCTAGTTACTTACTCGGTAATTGTAATTTTGACCAACATTTTTTGAAATTCAATTACAATTACATAATAACAAAAATTCTCAATTAAAATTACATGAAAATGTATAATTAATTGCATTCAATGACAATTACAATTGTAATTGGTCAAACTCTGCTCTGGGGCAGGGCCTCAGTAAGAAATCAGGACTGGTCGTGAAACATTACGAAAAACGGGCTCCAAAACATTATGGTCGCCATTGCCAGGTGGCCTAAAATTTGAACTGAAACCGATAAATTGCTTTAATTTCATAAGCTTTGTCCAACGACTGGCAAGTCATTTGGACGTTTTTTGAGCCAATGTTTAATTTCCTGCGATAATGTACCAGTGAAATGGTGGATCGTTATGCTATAGAAAAAGTTTAGGGCACCGAACTCCGTCCAAAAACAAACCATATTAGAAATAATGGATAGTATAAGGGTGGAGGTATTAGGAAACATGAAAATAGGTTGACAAACTAATTTGAATAAGTTTTGCATTATTTTGGTCTTTTTTGTGACTCTGATAATAATGCTTTTGACTAAAGACGCCAGCTTTAATTATATTTAATGTAATTTAGCATACGTTCTGTAATAGTTGAATTTACAATATTTGTTTTAAGTTCGAAGTGTTGCAAGTGTGAAGAAATCAAATCACACTGCGCAAATGGAGAGGTGCTTTTGCAGCTGCGCACCTTAGAGGGAACACTGATTTAAGGAAATACGAATAAGAACTTGATTTATTTGAACTAAGTTTATGACCAAGTTGACTGGTTTGTCTGGTAAGGAAATAAAACCACATGTTTGCTCCAACAACTTGCTGCATTTTAGGTGAAAGATCGTTGGTCTGCCAAGAAGTGCCACGAAATATTTTATCTTCTGTAGAATTCCGTAAGCCTCAATAGAACCTCTGCCATGGTCACAGTAATTCTGCTAGATGACAAATAACCGTGTTTTTATTGCCTTTTTCACTTCAAAGTAGTTTTAAAAGAATGTAATACAATGCCCCCACCGTCATCTCGCAAAGCACATGTACATTGTACAAGTATGTTAAACGAAATGGCTTACATTTTGCCGAGATTGATTTGTGCAGACTGGTGGTCCAATTAAGCGAAAAAACTTGAATTTGGGATCTAGAAAAAATCAATCAATCATTTTTATTTTTTGTCATTAACGCGTCCGAGACGAAAAAGATACTAACTACAAAAATCGATATACACCTACAGTAATACCAGCACGTTAATGAACGAGAAAAGGTGGCAAAACCTTGAAAGGTTTAAAACGTGCCTGAATGAAAAATTATGTAGTAGACTAGTAGGCTATATATCAGTAGTTAGCACGGCCACAAAACCCAAAAAAACAAATAGCAAAAATAAAACAAAAACAGAGAAAAGCACAGATGTAGTAATGAATGACAATGGTCTGAATAAACGGGTAGTCCGGTTTAACGTGTGTCGAGTGAGGTTTGCGGTAGAAAAATGTTGTGAAACTGTGCAAAGGCTCAACGGTTATTTCAAGAAAAGCTCAACAAGTATAAGGCTTTAAAATCATTATATCGTCAAATTTCACTTTATGAAAACAACCAAAATCTGTTTAATAAAGTAACAATCGTAGCCTACTCATGCTTTATGATTATCTTCAAAATTTCCTATCTAGTTGTGAAAGGCATAATTTGTATATTTGTCAAACTATTCTTGTTTAAAATGATTAACACTAACGGAAGCCTATAGCACAAGCCTGTGAAAATGCATTTAGTAACTGACAGTTCATTAACTTACAAGCTTTGTATGTCTAAGGCGTTACATGATGCGATTAATAATTGTGGTTTGGCAAGTTTATTAGTCTTCCTTTTGTGACATGGGCATACAAAATAAAGACGCCAGCAAGATCGGAATATTCCAACAGCTTTAGGTAAGTCAAATAAAAAATATATGGCTGGGTGAAAGAATAATTAATAAGGTTTCCAAAAAGTCACAAAAAAAAGAAATTCGAAAGATTGCATTACTGGAGCTTACATAATATTTAGCACCAGCTCAGTGACCGAATGATTAGGTGCCGATTGTATTATTTCTTGCATAACGCAGTGAGGATACAAGTCGGGCAATAATGTGATGACATCCTAAATATAATTCAAGATTAAAAATGGGCCCTATCGGAAAAAAAACCTAGCAGTTGTAGAGCAGCAATGGATAAAACATATTATTATTAAAAGTTTATTTCAGACCTACGATCCATATAAAGCGAAGACGACAATTTAACAAATTCTCTTGCTTTCAGCCAGCATAAGCAAGTAGACATAGTAGATGCATGATTGATGGCAATGATTATGTGCCTGATCTGATGCAGACGTTGGCGATCATGGTCTTTCAAACTTCTCTGTCATTTGACATCCGTATAAAATCGGTAGTTTTGATTGTTGTGTTTGTGGTTCATTGGTTCAAGCTATATATTTAAACAAGTTAAACTGTTTATTAGGTGTATATGTTCAGAATAAGGATATGCGAGATGCATTGTTTGTTACTTTTTTGTAGTTTCTGAAACGTGAAGATCGAAAAGTAACAAAAAAACAATCTGATTTCATGAGCGACGAAATTAAACTATTAGCTGAGATTTCACAGCGTTTTATAAACGCAAAGAGAGCCTTTCTTATCTAGGGTACATAACTACATATGTAGTTATGCGATTAAGAGATTTGAAGCTGTGATGTTGATGTGACGAGGCAAACCTTACAAAATACGAAACGAATTGTTAGACCTCATATGAAGTACAGTTTAATACCATAAATATTTTTTTTTGTGCTCATGCCAGAGCAATTGGTCATGATAATAATTGATAAATTTTCACATTGACTCCGAAATCGTTTGGAAAAGAAATTTATCAAAAAAATTGTGAGAGTAGACAAATAAAAACATAGCTGCAAAATGACTTTCGAAAAACAACTTTCGTAATTAATGAATTTACATTTTTATATGCAACTGTCAAAGTCTCTGATATGATCCCAAATTCTCATAAACTTCAATATACAAGCTATAAATAACATTTGAGGCGAATCGTTATTGTGAAATTAATAGGTTACAGTGATTACGATGAATAGCATCTGCGCATGACAAAGAAAACCGATTGTATTTTGGTTTGGGTTAAGTAAATCTATTCTAGCAGACGTTTGATGAAGTAAAATTACCAATGCTCAATAAATTGATTTTAATATTTTCAAGTTTTTGACTACAGATTGTATGAGGCTACTTTTAGCTATAACAGATTTGTTTGTCAACCTGGACTAGCGCACATTTCGTTTTGTAGAAAAGAAAAAGGAAGATATTTGAGAACTTTTCAATGTCCTGGAACGACAAAATATGTTTTATCATAAAGGAGAACATGTTCTTCATGAATAGTGCTGAATATTCGGTTTAGGGAGCAAGATTAAATTTTTCTTGGAGGGGCAACTACTCCATTCAGGTCTCCCAAAGCTACGTCCATACGATAGGCCCTTGGTAATCTTTCTTAGAACTTATTGTGTTACATTATTGATTTGAAAAATTTATTGTCTGGTGTTTTATTAGCGTTGCAACCGAAACGAAAAGGTAGCATATAATAGGCTATGCTTTCCAGTGGAGCTATGGTTCACTTCACCCTTCCTTATCTCTATTAAAGTTTAAAACGTCTATCCATGGGGACTTTCGATAGGCCACAATACCATGTAGCCTACCAATTGACCATACACAGTGTAGACCGTTGCAAATAGTCCATGCGAAGCTGGAGAAAGGTTGATGTTTTTTAAAACGTAAACCATAAAAAACGTTAAAAAAGTTGTCTCTTTTTCAGGTATGAATGCAAGAATAATTCTGTTTGCGTTGAATATGAATACGTGTACAGTCGTATGAGAGACCCACAGTATTTCAACAACATGGAGATTCGTAATGTCACTGACTTCAATGAAAACAGTGAAAGCTATCCGAGCACTGAATGCGAAGACGGTGCTCTTAACTGTGTGGTCCAAAACTGTCCCGTAGATGTTGGTGAATCCTTACTGAGGCCTAGTCATCATGACTCACCTCCTAGTAAAAGAAGTATTTCTCCTTGGAAATGGGTGAGGAACATAGATGAAAACCGGTGAGGTGACATTTGTAATATTGTTTCCCTAGTGTAGTTTGCCGCTTGATTGATTTTTTTACAATAGATTGAACGAAACCATTGAAAGGATATTTTTTTTGACTGAGAAAACCTTATCACCACCTCTCTTTCTTTTCTGTGCACACATCTTTTTTTCAAAATAAAATACTATGAACCTTTTTCTAGTGCTTTTTTTTAGCTTCAACGTTAAGCCAAATAATAATCGTTAGTAGTCTCTTCGACAGCAACTTGCAGCTTCCTGTTATCGTCTGAGATTGGTTAATGAAAGTGCACAACAATATGGTTTATTCGTAAGTCGTGACTGCAAATTTTTTAAAGATTCTTGACAGTCTACGCCTTACAGTAGGCCTAAGCTATTTACACCTTATATTCAATGCACTTAGAACAGTGGTTTTCAACCTTTTTGGTGGAACGGAACCCAATGAAACATTCCACAAGCTCGAGGAACCCCTGTTCCACAATTTAATTGCTTTATGCCAAAAACATTGTTTAAGTAATAAAATAAGATTAAAATACTCATGTTCAGATTTATTTATGTACAATAAAAAGTACAAACTGTAAAAAATTAACTTTATTCTCATAAAAAATTCAATGAGAAACTTGATCGTGATGTTTCTTGCACAAGTCTTTAATAGTGGGTCGTGTGTTTAACAGACACACACGTAGGCTAGTTCATTTTCCACTGACAGCAATTGTGCTCGTCTCTTGTGCTTGATGGTTGTCAGAGCTGAAAATCCAAACTCACACAAGTAGGAGGTTGAAAACAGCATAAGAAGTCGCAGCGCTTTCTGAGCAATTGTAGGATATTCCTTTTCAACCAACAAGCAGAATGCATCCATATAATACTAAAATAGACTCTCAGACTTGAATGTAAACTTGCGGAACCCTTAGATTTACTGGCGAAACCTTAGGGTTTCGCGGAACCCTGGTTAAAAACCACTGACTTAGAATAACAACGTCAACTTGTGTGAAAACGTTTTTGTACTGTAGCTTGGACAATGGACAATAGGCTATGGAAAGCATTGACCATATTTTGTTATCTGATCACGCCTCGATCGCTTTGTTTTAGAATTTGTAATCGGTCATTGCTCTAACCTACTGTATAGGCTACCTAAGTGTAGGCTATACCAAATCTTAATTGGGTGTATTGGGTATGCAACTGAGCAAGGGTATAGGCCTATACATTTACAACCCTGTTCTAGATTTGTAATATATTTTTTCATATTCGTTAACAAATCATCAAGTAGCCTTACGTAGGCTGACATAGGCCATTAATACAAGAGAAAATTCAAATCAGATTGCCAAAAGATTTGAAAAATTTTGGTAGCTTGTGCTATAGCGCCCTCATGCGCTATTTAAAAAAACCGTCTCGTGTTTAAATTCTATCTAGGGTTGTAGATCATAGGGATGCGAAACTTCATACGCTTTTGGCTTATCCGCAACACTAGAAGGGTTACGTTTTTTTTGTAATTTACAAAATATTTTACTTTTTATGGGTTATATAAGAAGAGTGAAGTTGGTTTTAAAGTAATTTAAGGTTTTTAGTTGAAAGCAAGCCAGCAGTAAAGCGTAAAAAAAAGTGTCAAATTGGCAATTGACCCTTCTAATGTTGAAGGAACAATGGAGTTGCGCGTTTCGTAATGTACCGTCCCTAATTCTATCTAGTGCAAACGTTCTTAAGCCAAGATGCCTACACCACTAAAAGATGCGAAATCTGTGGCTGCGTGAAAAAGGCTGTGACGTGTAAGTTATAACGTGCTTTTAAATCCGCGTCCTGGACTGCAAGTCACCAATGCCTTTCATAGATTCTGAAAGGCCGTGCAAGACCTACTTGGTGATTTCAAAATGCCATTGGCAAGGAAAATATTCAGAAATACTACTCTAGTACAGTAGAATTCGCCTATAGTGACTTTGGCTATAGTGACACTTCGCCTATAGTGACACCTGTTGCAAAGTCCCGTTTGCATACGCAACAGTTCAGTAGAATTCGTCTATAGTGACACTTCGGTTATGGTGACACTTTTTCCGCGGTCCCTTCAGGTGTCACTATAGGCGAATTCTACTGTAATTACAAATATACTTTTAAAAAATTTGATTCCCACATTCTTTTTTATTCTCTTTCTTTTCTAGGTTTGGTGGATGTGCAATTTTAGTGTTTTCCAAACACTGTTTTATCGATGCTATTGGTTTTATCATCTTTTCCTTTATGAAAAATAAAATTGAATTGAGTAATGCACCATTAATTTACTGTCATGTCATGTAGCCTACTGTACTTTCAGAATACCACGTGTGATTCTTGAAACGGAATGTTTGTGCCAGTTTTGCATCGACCCAGCAACCGGAGAACTCAATCCGAAACTGACTTCTGAAAATGTCAAAGTGTTTCATTACACGTGGGCAAGGAACAACTCCACAGCAGAAATCCAAAGCTATACAATAAATTTTGGTTGCAAATGCATCTTTTCCGCCAAAGTTGTTACTTAAACACTAAGCGTCTAACTTGAAAACTTACCGGAATTTGCAAAGATATGTTTATGGGTTATTTTTGTTATAGCCTACAAGCTAAGCTGGGATAGTTGATCAACAGCCTATGGCGAGAGAGAGGCTTTGATAATGATAGAATGATAGGGTCTCATAAAACAAATGGTTAAAATAATAAAAGATACATAATGGTAGCTCACACAAAAATCATTTTTGTTTGAATTGTTTTTCTGCAAATAAACTCTATCCAAAGACCAGTGCAAGCAATTCAATAAAATAAATAGTTTAACGAGAAACTAGTTTCTTCCTACTTCGGCTTTTGTACCATTTTGGTCGTGCAGACCTCTTGTAGCCTACAACATGTGGCATGCTAGCTATAGCTACTTATTTTTAGCAGGGTAGATCAGTTGATTAAGCGCTCAACTTTGTCCACAAAGACTGCAAGATGAACAGAAGCAGGTTAGGCTGTCGCAATTGTGCACTTGAATTGAGCAATCAGCAATATATTTAAAGACTGCTCTCTGTTTAGCTGCATTGATGGATGGAATAATTCACATGCAAAATCACTAACAATGGGTAATTTCACTCTAGCAAGCTCGATGACAGACCTTCGTCAGTTGTAAATTGAAGCCTCTGTAGGCTACTAACTTACAACTAAGTTACACATTTAAAAACTCTCAGGATAAAGCTCTAAAACAAATATTTTCAGTCCAAGGATTAAGATTCCCACATTCAATTTCAATGGGAAACCGCATCAATATGAAAAGTTTCATAAAATAATTATTTCGATTCAGATAATTTTATGGGCTGCTTTGTGGTTTTCCAACTTAACAAAGGTAATTGTGTAAACAAACAAAATTAACAATATTCTATTAATTTGTGACAAATGAATGTTGATTTGGGCAGTGGAACAAATGAAATAGTCTAATAAAATAAGTTTCAAATAACTGATAGTTGTTCGCTCGAATTCGAAGGTTTTGATCATAAACATTTAGCTAAAAACAAAGTATAGATAAGCCTATGGACATTTACAGCAGATACAGTTAGGCTACTATTCACTAAAAACCTTAACAGTCTGTTCCACCCTGATTTGGATCATCAGAAGATTCTTATTCAAATAGGTTAATGTATTAATATGAACATTGAATTGAACAATATGACTTTCTCTTATAATCGTTGTTGAATTTGCTTGTCCGACGCGATATCTCCGTTGGCAGGGCCGTTGACAAGATTTCTCGGGCCCGGTAGCCTACCAATTTATTCTCGGTCCCCCTTCATCGACAATGTTATGAATATAAAGGTTGTGTACAAACTTTTATTGATGTGCTGTTAAAATGAGGATGACACATGTCGTTCAAAGTAGAAAAGTAGGAGGAATATCATTTATATATATATTATTATATTCTCAAAGGCATTAAAATTTTTCTACATACCACTATGCGCTTATCACAAACTTGGCGCTGCTGGTAGCCTGTAATCCAGTAGCTTGCTCTTGTTTGTAGTGCCAGTTTTGTCAGATGTAGAGGTTTTTGTTACTTTGTGCTCGATCAAACCCGACATGCCAAAAGCATGGTCTTTTAACAAATCTTGCACAATCTTAAATTTTCCCGAACCCTAAAACTAACTATCTCTATCTAGCAGTTGCTTTTTTGAACTTTTATTTGTCACATGGCGCTAGAGTATTACTTCCCGATTTCATTGATGTTTCACTGGTCATTCTAGGCTCACCGAAAGAGAATTTACAAAAAAGTTGGTACAGACGGTCAAAAAGTTTTCAATTTGATCTAGGAAAGGTTTATGAGCCTAGGTCAAAGATTTGCTGAAATCTGAAAAGAGTTTTAGTCTAATTTTTAGGTCAGAAATAGGAATAGCAATCTTCTTACCTGTGCTATTTCAGTTTTTGAGTTTCAACAAACATTAGCCTGTTTATTGTGAAATTCGTGTTTCGAGTTACTTCACTAAATATTCGTCATTAGGAAAATCACTATATGGTTGACTAAACACTAATAATTTATCCTGCAAAGCAGACTATTGTTTAGAAACCAAAATTTGTTTCTTCGAAACGTATGCCAGTACTGCATATGGAATTGGTTGCCTGATCGATCATTGACCAACCATTTCTAAGAGGGATCACGGATATTGTGGTAGTTCCTAACAAGAAAAATATATTTTATTACAATGTATTGTATCGACAAATGTAGGCTAATGTCTACGCTCAAACAGTCAAAAACATGATAGCTGTGAATATTCTGTTTTTACATTATTATTGTAACTGTCTCCGCCGCCAGTGTAGCCAAATCGTTTGGCATCCGCTGGCTTCGATCAGTCTTTCAACAAGATTGATAGGATCTCCATTCTGTTTTGTCCTTTGCGATGTTTTGCAATAGATGGAGATGTGGTGTGCTGAGCAGGGATCCCAGGCCAGTTTTTCTGATGTCAGATCTCAGCAGTTGTAATAAATTGGTACGGTGACGTCCGGTTCGGCCTTGGTACTTTTTGCTGCCAATTATTGCAAATTCAAGGGCTTTCTGAGGAGGTGAGTCCTGGTGAAATCTCAGAATGTGTCCAAACATGTTCAATCTCATGGTGGAGATCTTGCAAGACAATGGTTCACTGTTGCATATTTTGTAGAGATTTTTGTTCGAGATAAGACTGTTTGGCCAAGTATGACCAGTTATGACATGTTATGACACTGTTTTCACATACTAGACTAAATTCTTATTTTACTGTTTGGTGGCTGAAGTGGCTGTTTTACCACCAGAGAGCTGAAATGACCCGGTACTCGGAAGGGGGCCAGGTAAGCTACTTTGCCTTTTGACGGCTGAAGTGGCTGTTTTAACCTCTGATGACAATTCCTTTAGATCTGATTATATTGAGACCTTGATAATGTTTGAAGTCGTAGAAAATCTTTTAAATCCGGGCCACCTAAATATTCCGGGCCCGAGTCCAAAAATAAAACACATACACCCCCCCTGTCAACGCCTCTGTCTGTTGGTTAAGCACCTGACATTTCGAACAAAAAAATGGCAAGATAAGGCCGCGCTGGTGAACTCTTGGACGTTCGCTTGAGCAACGCATTTCAAGGACTGCTCTCCAGTCAGCGTCTACTAGTAAATGGGATAATTCACAGACAACAGACAACAAAACTTCAACTAAGGAAACACTAAGTATTATGACGGAGCAATGATCAAAGTGACTTTAGTATTGTACAATCTTCCATTTATCTTCCAAAAACCTCTTATTCAGAACTATCTGGAAGGTTTCAGCTGATCCTAGGTAGCTGATCCTGTGATATTATATAGCCTACACTCAGTGATGTACGCGTATACAAAAAATATTGACGCCGTCAGCGTAAACGCAAACATTCGAAAAACATACGCCGGCCCGTATGCTTCAACGTAACTTGTAAAAAAAGTTGGCGGCGTCAGCGTCAGCGCATACACTAGCGTAAACTAATTTTGTTTGCTAGGTGCCATACATTCACACGGTATAAACCACTCAAAACAAACTAGTTTTATTTTGAATTTCCACGAAAAAACACATAAGCATCTGAAAGTGTTCATCTGACATTTTGCTGCGTTTTGGTTTCAATATGTCTTTGCCCATTGAAAATATTCTTTCAACTGCAAAATTAAAATGCAAACAACAGCTAAGATATTTAAAAGTAGGCTATACATTGACGCTATACGCTAAAAAACGCAAAAAACTTCACGGTGTAGCCTCAAGCGACAACTGTTCAAAAAAAATGTGGCCGTAAGCGTTAGCGTAAACAAAAAGTCTATGCCGTAAGTCTACGGCGTAGCCTATACGTACATCTCTGCCTCCACTACACCTCCTCCAAACATGTAGACTGTGGTGTAGCGCCAGCGCGTGTCGTCACGCACTACATCTCTCTTGCCAACAGCGCAGTGTGAGTTTGCCGATTGCCTGGTTTGGCTTCTCTTGGTTTCTTACGTGTTGGTTCATTCTCTAGTTTTCAGCCTAACAGTGTAGCAGTGCAATCGGCAGTTTAAGTAGAGTCTTGTTTTAGTTTGTCATTTAAAGGGATACTAAAGGGAAAACCTGACTTGGCGATTTTCCACGTTCTTTGTGTTTAACTTGCCACGGTACCAAAAAACGATTTTCAATAAAATTTTGCCCCATTGCGGTCTGATCAGCATTCCGCGCGTATTTTTGTCAGAGCTTTCAAAACCAGAATGGGCCTGAGCTGCAAAGCGTGCGACTGTACAGTCTACGTCACAAAAGACGAGCAATCAGCTGATCACGCAACAGCTGTTACTGCCGGCAATTTAACTGTAGGCTATGTATGTATGTACATCAAAACATCAAATTTCAACATGAAAACATCAGACAGTTTGCTCAAAACCTCAGATCTGATGTTAAAACATCAGATGTTGTAACGTGGCTTTTGTTATTGCTGTCTTTTGTGACGTATTCTCGAGCAGTGTTTGCACTTTTTGGTCATTTAAAACAAAAATGAAAACAAATGAAACATTGGACTTTGGGCCTTGCCAGCGCCATTGAAAACATTTTTTTTTTCGGTAATTTTTTTTGAAATGTATTCTTGAATGTTCAGTTTACGCATTTTAATGCTTAATTCCCGTTTGAAAATTTCATTTAGTATGCCTTTAATACTTTCTGTTAATATTCTTTAAAGCTAGTTTTCAATTGCAGGATAATCACGTTTTAAGTTTATTAAAGCCTATTTTACTGAAATGAGTTTGTTGGTTTCAATGTAGGTCATATCATGGACCTTTTTGGCTCCCATGAATCCCGAGAACCCCCTGGCTACGGGCATGAAATAATGCCATATTGTTCTTATAATTTCTTTCGCAGAAATTGTTTCAGCCAGTTTGACTTTTCTCTAGTAGTTTCATATATGTTTTTTTGCTTGCGGTATGCGCAGTGGCAATATTCTTCAATTGAAGTCACTCTTTACTGGAATCAATTCTTTCAAGCGTTGTTTTGTGGGGTGCCTCGCAGGGCCGGATTTACTAATAGGTCAGGCAGGCTGAAGCCTAGGGCCTCGTTCAGGGGCCTCGAAATTCGGTTTCGAAGTTTGTAATTCTTTTAAAAATTTGACAAGTTTAAACCCTACCTAAAGTATATATATATCAAGCTTTTCAGAGTAGAAAATACTATACACAACTGGTTGCAACCACGTAGTGAACAGTCATTATTACGTCGTTTGCATCGATCATAATAAAGGCAATTATTACGCACATTCTGCTGGAAGCTTCTACAAGTACCGTAGTCATCTCTGCAAAAAAACAGTAGCCTATCGGTAGTTGACATCAGGGCTGCCACTCCTAGTCGGTGGACTAGCCAGGAATTTTGAAAGGAGGGGGGGTTGACGGCCAAAGGGCGAAGCCCGACGGCGATTTCGCCGAAGACGACACCCAGTGGTGGGGAGTCTGGGGGGCCTCCCCCAGAAATTTTTAAAAAATAATTTGAATTTGGTGCATTCTGAGAGCATTTTCAATAAAAATATGGGTATGAATATTCCTGTAAAATGGTGCTATCCGGTCGCCCAGCAAAAGGATAAGATTATGTTTTGTTTTGCATTTTTCGGAAATAAAGCTAAGTCTCTATGTTTTCCTGTTGCTAATTCCTGGCTGTGATATTTGAATATTAGGTATTGGCAAAAGTCGCTCTTTTAATGCAGTTTCGTTTGAATTTAGGCAACCTTTGTTTTAGAGACATAAAGAGACTGAAAGCATCATTCTCAGTATCGTGACGTCACACGCGTGCCAAAGTTGGGGGGTTGAAACCCCACCTTTGGCTACGCCATTGCTCCTAGTGGTTTTCCACTAGATCTAGTGGTTTTTGAAATGATCGAGTAGTCTAGTGGTTTTCTTGGAAAATCTAGTGTTTATTTTTTTTATTTTTGAGATTGGCAGCATCAACTTTCCTTCTGTTGTTAACGAAGAAGATTTAGATGATTTGCAAGAAGAATAGAGAGCATTGCACGCTTGATACAAAGCTCCCTGCACACTCGATGCAAAGAGCTTGTGCCGAATTGTACAGTTCACTTGTAGTATTTCAAGCGAAATTAAAGATGAGTTTGACGAGTGTGATCAGCAAGCAAAAGCAACCTTGCCGAATATTAACTACAGAGCTGTCACTAGGAGACAAAGAAATGCACCTGACGCTTTAAGTTAACTCTCTTCAAAGAAAAAGATTTAAAATAAATTCCTTTATCCTTATGCTCGACGCACTTGAAGCCAATTTAAGAAGAAGAGCTAATGTGTACAGTGACATTGCAGAAATGTTCCTCTTTCATGCTAATCTGAAAGCAACTAAGGTAGAAATTGTAGGCTACGAGGCGTAGAACTTTTAAAGGAAGCGTATCCAGAAGATGTTGACCCGAAACTTACTGATGAACTTTTGCACTTTCATTTGTACGTGAGACAAACACAAAACCAAAGGCTTACCGGTACAGAAAAGCAATCTATTTCCTTGTCTTATGGAGACCTTCATAAAAACTAACACTGTCTTTCCTAATGTGGAAGCAATATTAAGACTGTTTCTAAGCTTAATGGTCACTAACTGCTCAGGAGAGAGATCTTTCTCAAGGCTCAAAAGCACCAAAAATAAATTGAGATTGACAATGTCTCAAGAAAGGTTGTCCGCACTGAGCATTCTGTGCATTGAGAGTGACAAACTTAAACAGATAAATTTTGATGAACTTTTGCATGACTTTGCTTTGACGAAAGCTAGAAAAAAAATTTGGTAACCTAGTCTTACATTATTTAATGGCTGTAACTATTTCTTATGTCAGTTCAGTTCAGTTCAGTTGTTTTTATTTCTGACCATCATATCAAAGCAATACACGTCAACATAGCAAAGGTCGAGAAAAAGGTAGAAGCGACAAAACGCGAACGTTAAAACGTGCTTGTGATCGAAGTAAGTTATTGAGTTGAAAAAAATTTGGCACGGTCGCAACACCTTCAGAAAAATTTAAGATATAAAGGGAAAATAAAAAAAAATGTTACAAAACAAATAAACATATTATAACTTTATTAGCCTACATAACATTAGCTGATATATTGAAGATTTGTATGGACAGTTGCTATGAAGATCGGCCATGGTGCGTTATCAAGAGTGCTGATGGTCGTAAGGGGAACACGTCTTGATGCGTTTAGCTCATAACAAAGAGCAAGGCAGGCAAAGAAAACCCCACAAAGAAATCCTACCACGGCAAAGCCATTTCAAGCGCAACGCACCAGGCCTTGCACGATTCACAAAATAGATAGGCTATAACTTGACGACATGAAACAATGACAAAAAACGAATAAATCAAACTAGCAAAAAACAACATCATCTTGCGGAAATTCAATTATACCCAGGGAAGTTATGTCTTGAAGATATCAAGCGTGCTTTGATAAAAAATTGCGTTGATAAAGCGATAATTTTAGACCCCAGTCAGCTAAACTCGTCACTTCCACATTGATCCAACGTTAACAAACGTTGAATTAATGCAAAAATGACAGGCATCGCCTCGTAAATAAACTTTACAATTATTGTAACGGTTGTTTGATCAAAGAAATTAAAATTAAAAGCAAAACTGCCTTAACTAAACTTTTATTCTTTTAATTAAAAATTTGCACCCATGAATGTGGAAAATGAAAAGAACGAAGACTTTAATGCACTCATATGTTTAACATTAAGCAATGACATGTGATGTTGTTTAGAGAGAAATTCTGAGCTCAAAAATTGGGAGGGGCCTCACAAATGGATTAACCTAGGGCCTCTCATGGTCTAAATCCGGCCCTGGGTGCCTGTGTTTATTTACAGATTGTTAAAGCGGCTTTCGAACAAAAGCAATGCAAGGTAGGCTATATGGAAAAAAAAAGTTGTTATTGAGAATTTGAGCTAGTCAATCACCTGTTGAGAAAACCACTTGGACATTGGATCATTGCAGGCAGACACGGGATCAAATTTTGTAGACGAGTTTAATCAGAACCTTGCGGACAAGGTAGATGCGACCATTTCTGATGTCCATAGTAGCCTACAGGCGCGGATTTATGGGGGGGGGGCCCAGGGGGCCCGGGCTCCCCCCGAAATTTTGTGAAAAATTGTATGTTTCCGCATCAATTGGTTTGATATGCTTCTAAACAGCTGATATTAGTCCCTCGGCATCACAATTGATGAAAATGGTTGTTTTAATGTCTATTTTCTAGCATATTGTATATGTCGTAGCATCATTGTTCATATCTGTTTAGCTTTTTCTTTCTTTTTAATTGATTTTCAAATTTTCTGGCCCCCCCCCGAAAAAAACTCTTAGATTCGCGCCTAGTAGCCTACTATAGGCATGGACATCTAGAAATCAAAGGTGTAGGCTACAAGAGCCGGAGTTTTGAAGTAGGATTTAGGAGTCGGAGTCTCTGCTGGTTTCGGCTGAAGTCGAAGTGGAGCCTGAGTCAGAAGTTATTCGTAAATACAGAAGCGGAGCCTATGTTCTTCGTTGACAGTGAAAAGGGAAGGTGTAGGCCTAGGTTAAGTTGAGGTAGGCTATAATATAAATCAATTTGGATTGTGGTTTATGGTTTGCGCTCGGAGTCGAATTGAAGTTTGGAGTCAATATTCCCAAAATATTTGAAGCATAAGTAGGCTAGAGTTTGGAGTCACAAACTTTGGAGTCGGATGGGAGCAGGAATCCAAAAAACTTGACTCCGTACCACTTTGTTAAAGTGAGAGTTGCAAGTTTGACTGGATGCTGATCTGCTATGCTTGATGGCAGTCAAAATAACTGGCATAAATTGATATTTTCAGTGGTTAGGCTACAGCCTAGTCTTTTTGTGTATTTTCATCTGTTTTTATTCTGTTGTAACTATACAAATAACCCAAATAGCCACTTTATCTGGTCCAGATCTGGCCAGATTCGTACTCGATTTAGTAAAGATCTGGACCAAATAAAATGGTTGTCTGGCAATGAACTACTGTAGAATAGGGTGTTCCAAAGGGTAGCCACTTTAACAAGTCGAAAGTTTGCCACTGCAAATGACTACAATGCAACCGCCAGCCAATCAGAACATGTTATAAGAGGCTACCGTCCAATTGCGACCCTTCTAGCACTCATCCAGAGAGTTAATGCTTGTTTTGAACTTTATTTGGTAATCACAGAAGAAAAAGAGCAATAGCAGTGGTGGGAATCGAACCCGCGTCAATGAAATGACTACTTTCTAGCCCTAACCCTAACCCCTAAGCCAACCAGCTGACAAAAAATCCATCACTTAATTTGCTTTCTATTGTGGCAACATTTATTATACATAATTTATAAAAATGTGGTAATCTTTATTTAGATTATTTAAGTATGGGAATGTTTGTTTATAAGTTGAGTTGAATTTTACGGCTGTCTGACTACCTGATGAAAGTTCTATTTATCTAATTTAGCTATCTGACTCCATGAACTAATTTCCACACAATTGTTATTCGAATTATAATTTTAAGTTATCAGAAGGTGTTCATATAATATTGTAGGCCTCTAACACAATTTGAATTTATACATTACAGAATAGTGAAATTGCAGAACAGGGAAACATTATTGAAATTACAGAACAGGGAAACATTATTACAAATCATTACATTTTTAGCTAAACAATCAATTTAATGTTTTCTGAGAGCTGAACTGGTCTAACTGGGCTGGTTTGATGTGAGCTAGTCCGATTTGATAGAGCTTTTTGTCTAATTGAGCTGGTTTGATGTGATAGAGCTCTCGTCAAAGGACAAACAAACCATTTTATTGTGTGCGCCTTTTTTCTTATATATGTAGCGGACGCGTCGGTTAGTGCGCGCGCTCATATGCTGCCGTCCGTGCTGACGGCGACATTCCTGGGCAGAACGAGATTGGGGCTGGCAAGGAATGACCAGGACACGATGGTCTTCACTGTCTATTTACTAACTGGCTTGACAGCTAATGCTTGACTACGAGATTGAATTCTCCAAGGCTCCGTCGTTTATTAATCGATCCACTATTTTCAGGAGAATAGAGATTTAAACATAGCGAACTAAGAACACCGAACTTTCAAAGAGTAGAACTTCAACTTGCAGAAATCAAATAGCCAACTTGGTTGCAACCAGAAAATAATAGCGAACCTTCTTGAATCGTCTCGAATGGTATAGTATAGTAAAGTCTAGTAAAGTTGAATAGTAAAGTAATAATAATAATAATGTTATGGTTTTATTTATTGTCGCTCTACAACAGCTAAGGTCTTTTAGCGACAGGGCTCATTTTTAATTTATATCAGGTTTACGATGTTATCACATTATTACCCGACTCATTCTCACTGCGCTATGCAGGATAGAACACAATCGGTACCGTTTTTAAAGTCTTCGGTTTGACCCGACCTGGAGAATAGTAAAGTACCGTGAAGGATCATGGTTGCCGTTACTTAAAAAGCACTCCAGCTTAATTGGAAAGGCGCAATCTACAGGCATTGCCAATTCTACATACGATCATTTAACATTATATAACGGTGGATCCACTTATCGATGAAATACAGTGGTACTATGATTCAGGCACGGTACAAAGGTTGATTACAGGATTGCATTCCGAACGTATGCGGTATTTGTTGATTGGAAACGAAGGTGCTAGAATTCCATATGACGTCAGTATGTGACGTGCGTTACGTCAGAGCTCTCGGGCGCCACATACACCCCCGCAAGAAGGCAAACGGGGTGAACCGTTTGGCTTCTGATGAAGGTGCGTGAAGCAAAACATGTGAGGCGGAAGAAACGTGCAAGTACGAGCCACAGTATATATATATATAACAAGGTGATGTCTAAATTGAAGCGATAACACTGTGTACACTGAAAACAAGAACGGGGTCGGATCCCCTCCGCACGGCGCGAGCGCTAACAGTTCCTCTGATTCCAGGGAGCGGCTGGTCGGCTCTTGATTGGTAGAAGCAGAGGTCTCGTGCGGCGGACATCCGACCAGTGACAAGACTATTCTGTGCAACAAAAATGCGGTTAGTGAGGGCGATAACAATCATGAATTACAATTACATACAGGTTACAATTACAACAAGGTTACAACTACAACGAGGTTACAACAACGTTACAACTACAACTACAACAAGGTTACGACTACAATAAGGTTACGATTAGGTTACAATTACAACTACAAGGTGAACACTGCGGAAGCATTTAATGTATGTATGCAGTGCTGCAAGTACAGGGACTGAATGATAGATACACTGAAAGCATGATAGCTATGCGAAGCGACTGCGCGGAGAACCGGTCCAACAGGGCAGGAAGCAGTGGACAGATGAATGCGAGTAGCTGTGACGAAACAAGGCCAATGAGGCAGAAAGCGACGGGCAAGCTAGTCGCAAGCAACATGTCGGCTTATATCTATGACAGCTGGGCAACAAGAGCAGGACAATGCCTATAGAGCAGAAAGCGACGGGCAAGCTAGCCGCAAGCAACATGTCGGCTTACATCTACGACAACTGAGTAACGGAAGCAGTGGCAGGGGCAAGGCCAAAAAGGCAGAAAGCGACGGGCAAGCTAGTCGCAAGTAGCATGTCGACTTACATCTATGATACCACCTTAACAAGCAAGTTTCTAACAACAGTGACTACAAAGATAAACAACAAGGAGATACGTGAACAAAACAACGGTGAACAGACAAAGATTATGACAAGTGCTATATACAGGAAGTATGCTGCGTCGCACGCCTGTATGAGGGAAGCGCAGCTCCTAAAGACACAACTCCTAAAAGCTCCTAAAGACAACTACAGAGCAGGGAACTGCTAAACGAGGGAGTGATTAACTGAGGAAATGTATGCAGTTTCAAGTCTTATCCAGGACTAAGAGGTGGTTGAGAGCTACTGTAATTAATTTGATACCTGTATGCAAGAGCGGTGGCTAAGCTAACTGCGGAAAGATGGGATGGATGGATAGATGGATGCAGTTTTACGTCGTACCCAGGACGGCGAACTAAACAGTGAACGTGTAACAAAGCCTAAGATACCTACAGGCACCACAGTCCAGACGGGGGCGAAACACATTGTCATCGCTGCTGTCAAGACGCCCCGATCGCGAGCCACGAGTGGGGCAACGACCAAGGACGACAGAAATATGTAGCGGACGCGTCAGTTAATACGC
Organism: Aplidium turbinatum; assembly: GCF_918807975.1. NCBI lineage: Eukaryota > Metazoa > Chordata > Ascidiacea > Aplousobranchia > Polyclinidae > Aplidium > Aplidium turbinatum. The sequence goes on along the minus strand of NC_137480.1, from coordinate 13,501,574 downwards.
GCGCTCATATGCAGCCGTCCGTGCTGACGGCGACATTCCTGGGCAGAACGAGATTGGGGCTGGCAAGGAATGACCAGGACACGATGGTCTTCACTGTCTATTTACTAACTGGCTTGACAGCAAATGCTTGACTACGAGATTGAATTCTCCAAGGCTCCGTCGTTTATTAATCGATCCACTATTTTCAGGAGAATAGAGATTTAAACATAGCGAACTAAGAACACCGAACTTTCAAAGAGTAGAACTTCAACTTGCAGAAATCAAATAGCCAACTTGGTTGCAACCAGAAAATAATAGCGAACCTTCTTGAATCGTCTCGAATGGTATAGTATAGTAAAGTCTAGTAAAGTTGAATAGTAAAGTACCGTGAAGGATCATGGTTGCCGTTACTTAAAAAGCACTCCAGCTTAATTGGAAAGGCGCAATCTACAGGCATTGCCAATTCTACATACGATCATTTAACATTATATAACGGTGGATCCACTTATCGATGAAATACAGTGGTACTATGATTCAGGCACGGTACAAAGGTTGATTACAGGATTGCATTCCGAACGTATGCGGTATTTGTTGATTGGAAACGAAGGTGCTAGAATTCCATATGACGTCAGTATGTGACGTGCGTTACGTCAGAGCTCTCGGGCGCCACATTTACTTCGGGAGCAGTTTACATGAAAAATTACAGAAACGCTAGGAAAAAAAATTTAAGTTAAAGTAGTTCACTTTAGTACAAGAAAGGGAAACGTATATGACGAAATAATGGATCGCTACAGAGGCCCCCCCAAATTTGGGCTAAATTGGAACCAAGGGTACCAAGTTTAGCTCAAATTTAAGGAGTTGAAACGTTAACACAATTTTAACAGACATAGTACGAATTAAGTATGTTTAGTGTTTATGATAATAATGTGGTGTTGTGTTTGTGATATCGTGTCACGAAGTGATTCTGCGTGATTCCACCGCCTTCCGCAAAGGAATGTCTGAGTTTGTGCCATATAAGAAGAGTCCACCGCATAAAATAATTGGTTGTTTTGTTTGTGAGCGCCGTTGCAAACCGTAGCAGGCATTCATTGTTTGTCTGACTTTTTCTGTTGAAAAGCAGACCATGCCGATTGACTTGATACAAATGAAGCCTTGTCTTGCTTTTAGCTTGCTAGAGATCATCGCAGCTGGAGATCATTGACGTCGGCATAGCATTTAATTGTTGGCATTTGGCTTTTTGTATTCTTTGAGAGGCGCTAGAGAATCGAGTGCAGGTGGCTCTGGAGCAATTTTTTTGTTTCAGGCGGCAGTACGCATAATCACGTCCTTCTGTTGTTCATGAATATGATGCAAGATTTCTGAAAAAGGCAAAGTAAATTGATTACAAGTTCAACTTTGAAATATTTAGTGACTTGGTTTATAAGTCGACCTGTACAAAATGTAAAGATACGATTTGAAAGGCAAACAAAACTAATTAAAACAAAGAACATAGGCATCGACAGGTCTAAATACCATTCACAAAATCGTAAATGTTTATAAGTCTGAACAGTCGTTCAGCAACTGCAAATAAAACACAGAAATAAAAAAAGATACAGTACATGAGTCAAAACCATGCGGTTGTTTCATGCAGTATGGAAAGTAATGTTTCGTGGGCATATGCATGCTTGCCCAACATAGGTTAAATAGGTTAGTAACACGCCGTGCCAACCATTAGATATGTGCATTTGCATGCCACACGCTCAGTTGCAGACTTGCAGTCATATTCAACCATACACAATAAAACAAAAACGCTTAGCACACAACCTATAAAGAGAGAAAGGTTGAAATTGAAAACCACTGGTTCTGCATTGGAAAGGATGCAGACAGTTGGAGAAAAAGACAACGATTTCGTATTAATGCAATATTTGCATTTTTCCTGCAACGAAGTAATATAACCTGCTGTGGAGGCAAGAACTTTTGAAACGCAGGTAGGCCCAGTGCTTCCACTTTTACAAAGCTAGATTACCACTTGTATTACCACATTTGTCCTCAGATTACCACATTTTTTACTGCGATTTTTTTCGATTTTACCGTATTTCGACTTACTTTTACATTAACAAAGTGGCTATTTTTACCCACTTGTCGCCATGGTTACAATCAGGTGTTGCCAGAGTTGTAAGGGTTAGACTTAGGAATAAGGTTAGGGTTTTGACCTTTACCCAGAACTTAAAAAAAAATTCCAAAATGCAAGTTTTTGTTTTCAGCAGCTTTAAATTTTTCTCAAATTAGGATAGAATTCCTGATCTGGCAACACTATATTGGCTATATTTACACTATATAGTGTAAAATAAGGTCTAAAACAACTACCGGTACTTAGTTTATTACGGTATACAGTACCGGTTATTAACCATTATTAAAACGTCCGAATTAAGTAAGCAAAGTACTGTACTTGACATTAAATGACACCGCAGCTAGAATCTGAAAGACATCTTGACTATGATCACATGGTCACCCTACGTTCAAAGTCAAAAGTCAGGGCGCATTCCAAAATCAAACCGAAAACAGCGGAACATGATAGTCGCATGCTATTATAAGTAGTTTTTTGCATATCTGTTCGATTTCGGAAGACAACAGTTTAAATGCTCTTATTTATTGATAGTATTTTATGTCAAATTTTCAAAATTTATAATTTCCACATTCTGGCAACATTTCCACACAAAATTTCCACTTTACCACTAAATCACCACAAATTTTTCATTACCACATTTTTACCACAAGCATGATGAAAATTCCACAATTGTGGTAATTACCACCAAAGTGGAAGCGCTGGGTAGGCCATCTTATATAGCCAGACATCGAAGAGCTGCCAAAGTGGCTGAGGTGCACCTCATTCCAAAGTAGGCTACTTGAAATGGCTGTACTGGAAGAAGCTGCAACTTTCCTGCAAGGAACTGCATGGTTGATTAAACAGTCACATGTATTAGAACAACCAAAAATAACCTACATTTCTGTGACTTCTGAAGACTGCAAAATAAACAAATGGACAAATGCTGGAGTGATCAATCCTTAAGACCATTCGTCTAAGCACAACAGCTTGGCGCTGTTAAAAAGACACAAAAAATACAGTAGGCCTATAAAGTTACATAATTACAATATTAAAATACAACGTACAAGTAAATATTTGCAGCTTTAACCGCATGAGCTGCCAGGCAGTTTGAATCATATTACAGGAAGAAATATTACACAATGGTAATTAAACGTTGCGGGCGGTTGACTGAGCGCCCAGATTTTAACACAAAAGGAAGAAATTCCACTGGTTGATGAGACTCTCTGATGGGGGACTCTTGGGCTGATGACGTCACTGATTGATCAAAAAACACCTTTCCCCAAGGTAAGCTGCTGCAGTATTCAACTCTGTTTTCCTTTTTTTCACATTTATTTTATAAATATATTGCTTCACTTGACTAAACTGATAAGTTAGTAGCTAACTTATACAATTGAATTCGAGAGTCTAGGCTACGTTAGTTTTGCGATCCAACAAACAGCAAAAATCAACGCAAGTCAGTGCCGATCGTCAGTTCAGTTCAGTTGTTTTTATTTCTGACCATCATATCAAAACAATACACGTCAACATAGCAAAGGTCGAGAAAAAGGTAGAAGCGACAAAACGCGAACGTTAAAAACGTGCTTGTGACCGAAGTAAGTTATTGAGTTGAAAAAAAAAATTTGGCACGGTCGCAACACCTTCAGAAAAATTTAAGATATAAGAAAATAAAAAAAAGAAAATGTTAATAAACAAAAAAAAACAAATAAATTTAGGCTATAGCTTTATTAGCCCACATAGCTTTAGCTGATATATTTAAGATTTGTATGGACAGTTGCTATGAAGATCGGCCATGGTGCGTTATCAAGAGTGCTGATGGTCTTAAGGGGAACACGTCTTGATGCGTTTAGCTCATAACAAGAAGAGCAAGGCAGGCAAAGAAAACCCCACAAAGAAATCCTACCACGGGCAAAGCCATTTCAAGCGCAACGCACCATAGGCCTTGCACGACTCACAAAATAGATAGGCTATAACTTGACGACACTGAAAACAATGACGAAAACAAATAAAACAAACTAGCAAAACAACATCATCATCTTTCGGAAATTCAATTATACCCAGGGAAGTTATGTCTTGAAGATATCAAGCGTGCTTTGATAAAAGTTGCGTTGATAAAGCGATAATTTTAAACCCCAGTCAGCTAAACTCGTCACTTCCACACTGATCCAACGTTAGCAAACGTTGAATTAATGCAAAAACGACAGGCATCGCTAGCTGGGAAGTAGTAGTGGCATGTCACAGTAATATGATAAATTTGGGTTACCGTGTATATGTTTTACACGTTAAACCATAACAAAAGTGATAAAGAAATCCAATTTGGCATGTTAGAAAAATAGATAAATAATCAGACAATAGCATGACGATCCAGTCCAAGATATTGATATAAAAAACAACTGGTTGGAGCACATGGCCACCGCTTCACCGAAAGATGGCGATTGGTCGAAGAGGATGGAGAAACTTCTGAAGACTCTGTAGAACTTCTGTGGACAAAAAACACAAGAACCAGAAGGCCAGTAGGAGTACTTACAACCTTACTATTTTGCTAATGAATCTACACACATTGGCCTATCATTTCTGGGCAAAAAAAATAATATTAGTATGTTTGGTGCATGTAATACTTAGATAGGATCATTTTAAGAAAGATTTAGCTTGTTCATTTTTAATTTAAAGCCTTTTACAGTTTTGCATTCATTTCTTATAGTAGGGGGAAGCTTGTTCCAAACTGTTGGCCCCATGTACCGTATTGATTGTTTGCAAGTGTTAATTCTACAATATATCGGAATATAAGGAGAATTACTTCTTGTTGTTAGGCTACTTGATTGTTTACACATAATTATATCATTGAATGTTGTGGGAAGTAGCCTTTTTGAATATTTAAACATGAAAGTTGCAATCTCTGTAGTTTTCATGTGGTTAATTGATTTTAAATTGTTGAGTTCCATTACACCTTTTACGCTTTCTCTGCGGTCAATGTTAAATACAGTACGAAGAAAGTTATTGCATGTACGTTGTAGCTTTTGCAATGTAGTTTTGTTTTCATGACACCATGTTGAGATACAATATAATATCTGACTCTCAACTAGAGAATGGTAAATGGAGAGAAGTGCTTGTTTGTTTAGGAAAGGCTTAATTTTTTTTGTCACGCAAAGTGTTGATCTTATTTTTTGAAGCAAGATTTCCATATGAGATTTCCATGACAAATGCTCGTTTACAATTATTCCCAGAAACTTTATTGAGGCAACTTGTTCTATGTTGTTTTTTCGAATATTTAAGGGTGGGTGGCTTGATAGTGTCTTGCTTCCTTGACTTGAAAATAATACATGTTTGGTTTTGGTGACATTTAGAGACAATCGATTTGTTGATAGCCATTGATCTATGCATACAAGCTCTTGATTTGCAATATCATATACAGCAGAAACGGTTTTATTTTTATATATAATGGTGGTGTCATCTGCAAACATAATTGCAGTTCCGTGTTGAAGGCAGTTAGGAAAGTCATTTACATAAATCAGGAATAGAAGAGGGCCTAAGATAGACCCTTGTGGGACACCCAAAGATATGTTGTTAATGTTAGAAGATAGTGTGCCATTGAAAACAACTCTTTGTTTTCTATTACTCAGGTAACTCATGAACCAATCATAGGCCACGCCTCTTATTCCGAAATGATATAATTTAGCTAGCAATATTTTATGGTCGATGGTGTCAAATGCTTTAGATAAATCAAGAAAGATTCCTAATGCAAGATGGTTGTCGTTTAGTATACTGGTGATACTTTCTATTAGCATTGAAGCAGCATGGCTTGTGGAATGATTTTTTCTGAAACCGAATTGATTGTTATAGAAAAATTTATGTCTAATTAAAAACGAGTATAATCTGTTGTACATGATTCTTTCTAATATCTTTGAAAACACAGGTAGTAGGCTGACTGGTCTGTAGTTGTTTGAATCTTTGCAGCTACCCTTTTTAAAGATAGGTATCACCTTCCCCAACTTAAATGTATTTATGAATTTTCCACTCGTTAAGGATAAGTTAAATATATGAGTTAAAGCATGCAGTATATTGTTTGGGGTTGACTTTACAACTATGGATGGTATTTCATCGATGCCACTGCTAGTTTTTGCTGGCATAGCATGAATAATATTTTTAATTTCATTCAAAGTAGTTTGATAAATATAAATTGTCTCAGAGCATGGAGAATCGAGATATGTTGAAAATATTGTATTTGATTTGGGAATTTTTTTTGTAAGGGAATGGGCAGCACAGGAAAAGTGATCATTGAAGTGATTTGCAATAGTTAATCTGTCAATGACTGTACTATCATTTATTTTGATGCCATGGTTAGTCTTAGACTGGGATTTACCTAATAGATTGTTGATTGTTTGCCAAGTAGCTTTCAAATTAAACTTTTGCTTTTCAAATTTAGATTTATAAAATTCCTTCTTTTTTTGTTGAACTGTATGGAAGTATAAGTTTCTTGCAGAGGTGTAGTTCTTTTTGGAGTGAATAGTTTTATTTGCTATGTACTTTTTAAACAAACGCTCTTTTCTTCGTAATAGATGTAGTAGTTCTCTATCAAACCAAGAATTATTCTTTTTTAAAGGTGTTTTTTGTAAAGGAAAATGCTTATTAAATTGACTAGTATATTCTCCTATGAATGACTCATAAGCTTCATCAGCATCAGTTTGATTTAAGCAACAAGTGATGTCCATATTTTCCAGAGCATTTGAGAAATTTTGTATGTTTGAGAGATTAAATGATCTGGTATATTGATGACATGTAACTGAGGGTTTTCCAATATTTGTACAATGCATAACTGGAAAGTGGTCCGAGATGGCATTAATTAGAATTCCACACCGACTTTCATTACCTGTTTGCACATTGGACCATATTTGATCTAAGACTGTTGCACTGGTGTCAGTTATTCTAGTAGGTTTATTAATTAGTGGGTAAAAAGAATTTGAGAACATCAAGTCTGTAAAATTGCCTACATTGATGTTTTCATAATCCAATAAATTATAATTAAAATCTCCCATTATGTAGCATTGTTTTGATGTACCTATGTTATTCATGCACTCACTAAGCAGATCAAGAAATTCCAAATTTGACTTAGCATCCAATGCAGGTGCTCGATAGATGCTACCACAGGTCACTTGTTTACCACCAACAAAAATATCAATAAAAATAGACTCAAATACTTTTTCTTTCATAATGGTTAGGTCATCACGCTTGGTATACATAATATCACTTTTTAAGTATATTCCTACTCCTCCACCGCGACTGTTAATTCGAGCATTTGATATGAATGTATAGCCCGGTAGGTTTAAGTAAGGACCTTTTGAATTAGGCTGAACCCATGTTTCAACTACAGAAATTAAATCAGGACTGATATTTATAGACATCAACAGGGCCTCAAGTTTGGTGAAATTTTTTACATTAACAATAGACCGAGCATTGATACATAATGAAGTGAACACTGGCCCCAGTGAGCAGTCCATTTTTAGTTTATTGACAGTTGTTGAGTCCACATATGTTTCAGATATATTAGGCATAAAAAGGTCATCTATGTCATTGTTGCTTGTGTAAGATGTGCTAGCAAACAGATCATTCAGATGGTCAGGCTTGAAGGTAAGATTTGATACATTGTGGCTTCCAACCAGTGTAGCTAATTCGGTGTTAGATAGATGGACAAAAGGGGGATTCCAGTCACTGCACAAGGTACATGTCCAATTTTGTGTGTCATGATAATTTGCACTTTTTTTACAACATTTAACATGAACTTCAATGGGACAAGTTAAACATTTAATAAATTTTTGATTTTTTCTGATTGTTTTCATGCAATAGTTACATTGTGGTTTTAATAACATGTATTATATAAACGTAGAATTGAAAAACAAAAAGGTATGTATGAAATAGGGTTGGTTAAAAGCTAAGCTAAGGTTTAAGAGAATGGATAAAGTAAAAAGGTTCCTGAGTTTGTTTTTTTTGTTGTCGGTAATAATATATCATGTGATATGGTTTGTTTAGCTTCAAAAGGATAAATGAAAACTGCATAATGTTACAGCCTAACAAAATAAGTTAAGCTGTTAGGTTTAAAATTTTTATGCCTTATGGTTTAAAATTTTTGGAATATCTGAAAAATCATCTATCACTTGCCTTTTGTTATTCCAGAAGCACCACACTATTCCTTTGGATGTCCAGACGTCCTTGAAACCAAAAGCATCTCTCGCTTGACGAAGTAATGACAGACGTCGTTTGGTCAAGGACTCTGTAATCGATAGTTTAGGACCATCATCAGTTTTTAACTTGCTTTTTGAATAAAAAATGTCATCCCTTGTCATCCTTCTAACAAATTTAATAATTATTGGTTTGTTTAGTTTTTTAGATGGCAGGGGGTGGCATGCATCTATGTCCCTCAAAGTAAGGCAGTTAGTTGGTTTAACTACTTGATTAATTTTGTTTACCACATATTCAGAGTAATCAACATTACTTCCCTTGTTTGGGCTGTCAGTACATCCATGAAGTATGAGGCAATTGCTTCGCCCATACTGCTCCAAGTCATCCAGCTTGCGCTCTGTCCTGTATACAGAGTGCTGGAGTTCCCAAACTTGTTCTTGCAGAGCATAAACTTGTTTAGTTAGTTCCGTCAACTCCGAGCGTTGGGCCTGCTGAAGTCCATCTGTAAAAGATGAAGACACAGCAGCAGCAGGGGGTGCAGCAGTGGTTTGGACATTATTATACTTTTTCTCATACCTTTTTTGACTTTCCATAATCTCTGCCATTCCTTTCAGTATCTCATCCATCTTTGCCTTGTCCTCAGTAGTCATGTTGCAGTTCAAATATTTCAATATTTTCTTCTTTTTGAATTATTTAATATGATATTATCAGTAAAAATACAGGAACCTATACAATGTCTGCTACTCCAGCATTCCCTTATTCAAATAGAAGCGTCACAATTAAGCTGTAAGCCTCTACAAGTATGCAAAACTGCCAGGATTAAAGTCTTCAAGAAGCTTTCCCAGTCCGAGGATAAAGATTCAATCAATCAATCATGTAGCCTAAGCTAAAATGATGTTGTTAGCCCTTAATGCACTTTGATGACGTAGGCTACGACTTGGTTGTGGCTGACGCAATGCATTTGTGTAAAACGCAGGTAGGTTTATTATAACTATGGTCGTTAAGAGGATAAATTGAGTCAGGTACCAATGACATTATCGAGACCCAAATCAAGACATTTTTGAAAAAATGCACTATATCCGAAGATTAAGTGGTAGTTTTTTCAAGCTCCCAGGCCCTTTGGAAAGGTTACCGGGGCCGGGCCCTAAAATCATTCCGCGCCGGAGTCCAAAAGTAACTACCCCCTGGATAACGTCAACACTACTGATTGTAACACCTGTAATTTTTTTACTGGGAAATCCGGTATGCAGAAAGTATTCGCGAGCAGCACATGATTTGGACCTTCCTGAACTAGATTTTTGCACTTGGGTTGTAAATCTGAAGAACATCTGGCAACACTAGTAAAAGGAAAACAATTTTTGTATGGCATTAGATTTGCACTTCGAAGTGATTTGATTTAAGATTCAGTGTGGTGTATCAATCAGTGATGACTGATGACCTTGTCGCAATTTGGATTCTCAAGACAATCGCTTCAAAGAGATATGAAGTACAATCATTATCAGACTAGATTTCAAAATTAAATTTACTTTGGCCCCCAGCAATTTTTACAACTTCATGCTATCACTAATCGAAGAATGGTAGACCAGACTGCTATAATAGGCCATTGCAGAACATGTAAAGTACCTGTAGGTTTCCTACAAGAAAGTCAAACATCCTACTGAAGAAAATCCTTTCTACTGAGCCTAGTTGTCGATTTATTTGTCAAAACATAAAATTGCCATACCAGGTGTGTATTTTGCTTGACAACTAATGCTAGGCTACGGTATGTAGTAGATAGGTGATGGAAATCTTTGATATATATAGTGTTTAAACCAGGCTACAGAGCCTATCATTATCAATGGAACCGGAGCTGTTAACATTGCTTACTTTGGAGTCGGAGCTATAAACTCCGCTTGCTCCAACTCCAGCGGAGCTATTAACTCCGCTGGAGTTGGAGCTAGGGGTGTTCAATTTCGATTATTTGAATATTTGAAATTCAAAATTCAATTTATTTTCGATTTCTGAATTTCAATTTCAAATATCACAACTATTCACCACACTGCAAAATGTGATTTTATTGAAAGAAACGACATTAAAATTCGCTAGAAAACGCAAAAAAAAGCAATAAAAATTTGCGAAAAAAGAACACAAAATAACGTCTACAGCTCCAGGCCCATGTTGGATTGTTGGTGTTTAAGAACACAAGCGACATGGTCACCCATCAGTCGGGATCTCAGCTTCGTGACGGTCAGGCCAGCTTTTGAAAACGATCGCTCCGCTGAAGCCGAGGTCGCTGGGATCCCAAACACTTCAAGTTCATTTTCACAGCGAGTGATTCACTGCCGCGACATTTCACTGCAGAAGTTTCGACTCGAAAGCGACATCGAGTATGTTTTCAAGCGCATAAAGCTAAACGCACACTCCGTCTACGTAGCAAATTATGTTGGTTTTTGGTGTATTCAACATCTGATGACATTGAATCGACATCAAATGGTAGATTTTTGCTATGTCCCAGGCAGCAAAATCAGTCATTTTTACATTGGTTCAACGTCTGCAGACATTAAATCAATGTAAAAATGACAGATTTTGTTGTCTGTTGTTGGATTGTAGCATCGCAACTCGTTCTAGTGATTATTTATCGCAAAGCTGTTGCGGTTTGCATTCAAAAAGTGTTTTCCTGCTGCCGATCGCTAGTTCATCTATTGTTTTATGTATCAATACAGCATAAAAAGTTGCCCCCACACACAAATACGCGTGGGGGCCTGGCCCCCATGCAGGCACGTAGCCAGCCGGGAGCCAGGGGGCCCCCTTGGCAAAATCTCAACATTCTCGAGCAACAGCTACAATTATAATGATTTTGCCCATTTAAATTTTTTCAAACCCCCTTAAAAAAAAAGTTGACACCCCTTGCTCTGCGATCTGGCTACGGCCCTGCCCCCACGGCTTAGGCGCCTATGGATTCGGTAAAAAATGGATAAAACTGCGACAAAGCTCAGCTTACACTTTCTGCTATTGCACAACCTAGCTATCTTCAACCTTGAGAGAAATTTGGCATTAAAAATGCCAACCTGGCATCCCTGGTGCAAGACTGGCCGTTGGACCTGCGAGAGCGTGTGATAGTGACGTGATCGACGATGCGCATGCGTCGAAGTCTTTTTTCGCTTGCAAAATGTGACAAGACAGATTTCGCGCCACTCGAGTTACTTTCAGCCGAAAGTGCGGCTATAATTTTGAATATGTCCGATACAAAAAACAAATTTCGAATATCACCTTAATCGAAATTGAATCGAAAATCGAAATTGAACACCCCTAGTTGGAGCCATAAAAAATGTAACAGCTGAGGCATCAGTTTTGGTTGAAAAACTCATGAGTTAATTTGATTAAATGTACGGTATTTGATGAGACGAGAAGCTATGAGGGATGACTAACTATGTCACATTTTGAAGCATTTTTTTTACTGAGCGGATTGTTTCGTCACAGATCAACTAGCAAGATCATACGTACCAATCATGTCCCATTAAACGTATGTGAATGTTTAATCAATAAAAATATGGATGAATTTCTCTGGTTGGTGGTGAAAGTATGAGCAGCTATGCATTTCGTGTGTTGAATGTGAAGTAATGCACAGTTAGCCTCATGCAAGCCCCGTAGCAACCTGCTGGAGTATGAAATGGAAATTATGAAGTCATACAATATTTGAAATGTTTTAAAGTATGGTAGTACACTTTTAGAGACATTGCACATGAAAGCAATTTATTGAAATTATGTAGGCTACGGTAGGAAGCTGATATGATTTGTTTCACTACCGGTAACACAAATTACAGGTACTATTTAACAAAGTTTCCACACTCTCCATATTTCTCATATATATATATTTATCATTATTTTGAAGGACAGTATTTCAAAACAATCCATTGTATTACATTCTAAAAAATGTGCTTGTTTTGGACACATTTCTTTATTGTCTCTTCAAGCTTGGAGCAGGAGCCACTGACATAAAGCTTGACTGCTCTAGAGCTGGAGCCAGACCTTTTTATAGCAGCTTTGGTTTGAACAGCTTTTTGTGTCACTTCTGGACTGCAAACAGGGTCATTCCAGCCCAACTCAACCAGTGCTTCCATGGGTACCCTCTCAGATTTTGCTCAAAATTGCACCAAATGTACCTCTATGAGAGCAATGAAAATTCCAAGCAGCTTAGATTTTATGGCCGTTTAAACTTTAAGAGCCTCATCCCTTTTTTATAACAGTGGACCGCCGCGTTCATTTTCAATGGTTTTTAAAGGCAAATACCTTCATTTCTATGCATGCAATATGCCTTAAAATTGGTATTATGGGTATTTCTGGGCTGTTCTTTCAGAATCTGCTGTCATAATCGGACTAGGATGTGTTGATAAAAAGTTACAAGCATCTCAAAACTGGATTTTTGTTGGTCAAAATGTATTATAAATTTTTCACATTTTGACCATCAGCTGTGAGTCCCCCCCTTGGCCAACATCACCCAATTTGTGTAATTTAGGCAGTAAGCATTGTGTAGAAGCAAAATGTCTTGATACAAACAGGAAATAATGGTTTTAAAGGCTACTGAAAATGGTCACCACTCAAAAAATACCTCTCGGGCCCCCTTTTCCAGGGGTTAGATAACCATGTAGATGGTACCCCAGAGCAGGACTGCGATTTTTGCCTTTTTCGGTGACAAGGTCGCTCGACACGCGCCATCACTATTCGACAAACGCCGTGCCTTGAGCAAAAAAATTAAAAATAAAACGAAAAAAAGGAAAATAAAAAGGACTGACTTACGCAAACTTTCCTTCGCCAGGTACTTCAACGCAAGGTCTAAAAGCGACGCTTCACACAAGAAACTCCCAAGGCGTCAGCGTCGCCATTTTGAACTCTGCGGGAGAATGCTTTGATCGAAGTTCCAACGCCTGGCATCAAACATTTCGCAACACACGTTTCGTGCTATTCGACACAACGGGTTTCTTTTATAGATGAAATAACCTAGGCTACGTTGAGTTGTCAACGTGTATGCCAGTTTGTATTTCGCTGTTTGAGCTAATTAACCATATTGCTCTGGTAAAATGACTGTTGGATACTTGCTATGAAAGTTTTTCACATGTAGAAAACAGCCTAGTTTCCGACCAGACGTTCAGAAATACAGATGAAAAAAGCCGCTATCTTTATGGAAAGGAACATTTTGAACACTGCGGGAAAATGCTTTGATCGAAGTTCTAACGCCTGGCATCAAATATTTCTCCACACACGCTTCGTGCTATTCGACACAACAGGTTTCTAACTTTCTTCGAAGTAGGCTACTTTTACTTGTCAACGTCTATGCAAGTTTGTATTTATGTCTGACTTATGCACTTGTTGTTCCACGATTGCAGAAATGTTTTACAATGTGAATAAAGAATAGTAGACAGATAAACACGGTTGCAACTCGACTTCCTTCGACTAAAAAGGGTTTTTGTGATTACCTAATGGGCGATTTTGCACTTGCATTCACAAAAGCACACAACCCAGCTAGCAAAACCCGTCTATTTTACATTGATTCATTGTCTGCAGACGTTGAATCAAAAAAACGAGAAACAAAAAATATACTAGAGTAGTCTATCACGACCGCACTGTTTGATTTGTTGTGATGTAATAATACCAAAAGTAGCGATACGCACACTGTTACGTTATATATTTTGAATTATTGGTGTGAGTTAATTGTAAATATCATTGAAATTTAGCTTTCTTTTTTGTTATTCTTCGTTTCGCGAATTTGAAAAAACTAATCTTGCAAATGATGTCTACTGATGTGTAGTTGACGGATTTTAATATTTTTTGCAGTTTTGAAGTCGTACAACAAAACTGTTTCCAAAATGGTTGGACACTGATGTTTTTGGCACTACCCCAAAAAAATGTGTTGTATCCCCTACCTCTACCCTAACCCCAAACCCCTAAACCCTAACCCTATAACGGCAATGATAATTAGGCTACGGCGCGCAATAATTTTAAAAAAAACTCACCGAATAGGGCTCTCACCGAAAAAGGCTCTCACCGAATAGGGAACTCACCAAATCGGACTCACCGAATTGGACTCACCGAATCGGGCCATTCCGAGCCTAGGCTATAGCTAGTGATAAGTAAGATAGCAATGATGAAACTATATTTCGAGTATAGTGCATAAATATACATAATTATAGTTCAATGTATATATGTGTAATTATTGTCATATATATATAAAAAGCATTTTTTTCATGCTTTTCTTATCACTGTTCCAATTTTTAACTATCATATTGGCTTGCCTAATGTGATTTACAAAGAATTTTGTGTCTTGTGTATTTTAAATTTGTTTTCATTATGAATTTTTCATTTTCAATACAGGATGCTGAAACAATTGAGTTTTACAACAATCTTTTGTATTAATTTTGCTTTATCTTAATTGTTGAAATGTTTAACAGCAGTAACACTTGTTTGAATGAGCAGAATATTCCTTTGTTAAACTATGGACTTTGTCCTGCTGAAGATTTACTGCCATTAGCACAAAAAGGACATGACACCACTAACAGTTCTTTCCATTGCCATGACATGGGAAAGTTTAATGCTACTGACTATACATCTGTTGTTCTTATGAATGCAACACAGCTTTTAGCACATCTGTCCTCGCATTCAGCTGGAATGTGCTCCATTGTATTATTTTATGCTGTGTGGTGCCCATTTTCAATGCAAATGGCTTCTTCATACAATGCAGTAGGACGCATCTTTTCTGGTATTCCAATCATTGCTGTTGATGTTGTATCTCAGTTTGCTGGATTTACTTCAAGCCCTTTAAAGTAAGTACTGCATCAATGTTCAATTTATTTTATTTTGTCTCTATTAAAAAGATTTGTTAAAAAGGAACAATGGAATTATATCGGCCAATATATGCTGTTTGTTTCTGTTTCACACTTTGTTTTGTTTAAAACAATGCAAATTTAAACTGCTGCTTTTTAACAGGAAAACAGAACACAGAAAAACGCTTCGTGCTGTTCTTCTCAATTTAATTAAAAGTTACCAAAAATTAATGCTATTTACAGATTGTAATACTGTAGTACGTACCTTATAGTGAATGCTTGTTTTCTTGTATGAAGAGTGTTAAGACAACTCCTGTGTGAAATTTGGATTATTGCATTGAATGGTAATTTACTTGTCATTGCAGCCATAGAAATTTTGGGACATTATTGGCAGGTCACTGTATTGTTTGAATACTGTAACATATTATACAGTTGTCGAATACTGTAACATACACCCCCACTGCTGAGACACAGATCCAACATTTTTTTCAAATCTAGCTTGGTGGCTGAAGGATTTTCTTTGCGAGGCCGAGGCATGTGATACCCTATCTACTGAAATCTTTAATGTTACCACCGATACGGTAGTTGCATTTCCACATTTCCATCAGTAGTTTATAGCGGAGCCGACTAAGAGATTTATTTCAGAGAAAAAACTTCCCACGTCAGAACATTCCTTTAAAAAAAAGTCATATACTTCAAAGCATGTTTACACAATGCATAAGAATCATTTGTCCTGTATGCTGCTAATCTCAACTAACAGGGCAATAGAACATAACATTCAATCATCTATCCAAAGCAGCGGTTCTCAACCTGGTGTTTGCGGACCCCCAAGGGGTTCGTGAAAGTTTCCGAATTTGCAGCATGATTAGTGAATGGTAAATCGCAACAGAGTCATTCCATTATAATTCAACAAATGGTGAACACTACCACCTCTTAGATTTTCTTCATTTTTACATATTTAGTACATATTTTAGAATAATATTCATAACTGTTGGAATTTTTTTGATACCTTGTGTCGTTTTCAAGTTATTGCGATTTAAAATTTCACATTTTTGCCACTAGTGGCGCCATTGTGCGTGGGAACATTTTGGGAAAATGCTCTAAAGTCACCATTTCTTGTCCAATTATGATGAACAAAGTGTCTATTCCCATGTTCTCATGGGTGAGGAATTCAATTATGCTATTAAAATATCAAAAAAACAATTGCTTGATATGAAAATCTTCATGTTAATTTTAAATAGTTCCTCAAACTTTAAGGCCCCCCCACTCCCCCATGATTGCATAATTTTTTTTTGATTGGCTCCATTTTGTAAAGTGATTGTTTAGTTACCAAGAAACGGAAAATCTTTCACTGAACTTTTCTCTAAGTGCTTTTATCACATTGACTGTTAGCATACCCATTGAAAGCTAATGATTGTATTTAAGCTATTGTGAAGTTAAGGATAACAATTATGACTTCAGAGCCATTATGACTTCACAAAGACATAGAAATGATGTGGTTAACCTCAATTTAAAATAAACAATATCACACAACATCATAAAAATCAATTTATTAAAATATAGAGCTTTTGCTCTTCAGTATAATCTTATTCAAATAGAATTATATTTGAATATTTTCAATCGCTTCAATCTTATTCAAATAGAATTATATTTGAATATTTTCAATAGTTTCTATTTGAATAAGATTATACTGAAGAAGCCAAACTTGTGTGGCAAAAGCTCTATATTTTAATAAATTGATTTTTATGATGTGGGGTGATACTGTTTATTTTAAATTGAGGTTAACCACATCCTTTTTATGACTTTGTGAAGTCATAATGGCTCTGCTCTGAAGTCATAATCGTTATCCTTAACTTCACAATAGCTTAAATACAATTATTAGCTTGCAATGGGTATGCTAACAGTTAATGTGATAAAAGCACTTAGAGAAAAGTTCAGTGAAAGATTTTCCGTTTCTTGGTAACTAAACAATCACTTTACAAAATGGAGCCAATCAAAAAAAAATTATGCAATCATGGGGGAGTGGGGGGGCCTTAAAGTTTGAGGAACTTTTTAAAATTAACATGAAGATTTTCATATCAAGCAATTGTTTTTTTGATATTTTAATAGCATCATTGAATTCCTCACCCATGAGAACATGGGAATAGACACTTTGTTCATCATAATTGGACAAGAAATGGTGACTTTAGAGCATGTTCCCAAAATGTTCCCACGCACAATGGCGCCACTAGTGGCAAAAATGTGAAATTTTAAATCGCGATAACTTGAAAACGATACAAGGTATCAAAAAAATTCCAACAGTTATGAATATTATTCTAAAATATGTACTAAATATGTAAAAATGAAGAAAATCGAAGAGGTGGTAGTGTAAAATTTCTTTAAAATTTGTTGAATTATAATGGAATGACTCAACATTTAAAAATTGTTAATGTTTAATTTGTGCATTCAGCCTACAGTGATTCTCAAACTGTGCGTCGCGACGCCCTTGTGCTTCGTTTGAAATTTTAAAAAGCGTTCCACAAAGGTTATATTTCCTAACTGAACAGAATTCATATAAAAAAGTTCAATCTTTTTATAAGGCTTTGTATCTTCAACTTAGTTCTATTTAGACAGCAGATTGTTGATCGATGCTTAATTTAGAATGCAAACGTTAGTCATGCAGCCTATTACAGGGTTGAGAAAAACCCGGGTTTTTTTATAAAAGCCCAACCCGCCCGTTTTTTTTAAAAAAAAACCGTTTTTTTTGGGGTTTTATTGGGTTTTTAAAAAAAAAACATGCAAAAAAGGTAGATTCATGCTTATTTCACCTCAAAACTGCTTTTTATCAATGAAGTGCTCAGACTGCTCACTCACAGTACATGCTGGCATAACTCAATAAAATAATGCACTAGGGCTGTTCAGCTATGAGGCCTTCTTGCATAATGAGTTTTAGTGTACTGTAAAGTGGCATTACTTGATTTTTGTGTACTGTACAGAAATATCCACTGCGTTTTCACTTTATCCTTGGAAATTTACTTCAAAATCACATCTTTAAGTCCTAATTTGAAGTTTGTTTTAAGTGCCTTGTTGTGTTTTCGCTCATTTTTTCGATTTTCTAATAAAAATTGGACAAATATGATGCTTTGGTTTTTTTTATGTTTTTTTTTAGGTTTTTTTAAGTGGGTTTTTTAAAAAAACCCACCCGGGTTTTTTTGGGTCGGGTAAAATACCGACAACCCTGGCCTATTAGCACTTGCAGTTTTGCCATGATTGTGATTGTTCACGAAATTATTGCCCAGCTATTTGTCCGCGTATTGTAACATAGATTGTGACGCAATCGTGACGTTCGCAAAAGATCGCAAACGTTGTACGGTACTGTATTAGTTTTCGATAAAATTTATAGAAAAACACCAAATCAGCATATACGGTAGATTGCTAATTTTTAATCCTGTGTTCCAACATACTGCCCATAACATAACTTCGTTAATGCCATCAATCGTCATAAGTGCGTCGCTAGTTCTACAAATTCTTCTAAGTGTGTTGCTTCGAAACGCATTATTGGTTTCCATTAGGAGACGCAATATACTAAAATTTCAGATAAATTTGAGGGTCTGCGACTGCTTCGAAGTTACCAAAAGGGGTCCTTGACGACAAAAAAGTCGAGAACTACTGATCTAAAGTTGCATTACTGCATATTGAAAAATAAAACAAGTAGCAGTTGCAATCAAATGTAAAGAAGTGTTAACGATATTTAACTCCATTTGTTTATCTTTCTTAATCTTGAAGTCTTTCCCTTAATCAGTGTTTTTCCGAAATTGTCCGTTTCAGAGAATTCGATTTTGAAAATTGCCAATTTGGAGACAGTCTTTCGGAGAAAACCGATTCGGTGATTTCTTAAATCTAGCGACGGCTTCTGTTAGAGAATTTGTAGGAATAATTTTCCACCATATATTATAAGTATATCAATGATTACTGAAAATTTCAGACCAGTTACTAACTTCTAGTGCACTATATCCTTTTTGAGCCAAGTAGTCAGTGGAATTTTGCACTAAAACTTTAAGCGCTTAGATCACTTGGTCTTTTGAAAATCTATCAAGAGCCCCGGTCTAAAATTTCGTGTGTTTTTCTCGCGATTAAACCATTAGCCTCGTAAACGTGTTACAAAACAGCCAAACGCTCTTTTGTAGTGTGAACTTGAACAAGTAGCACACTTTTAAATTATAAAACCGCTGCCAAAAAGCAAAACTAACCCGGAAATCCGCGACTGCTGAATTTTTCTCGCGATTTTACATCAAAACTAGCCCAATTCCACGAGAAAACTGCGGGACTGGCAACAATATATATAATGAAGCACATTAAAAGAGTAAAAACTGCATTGGCATGATGGATCAGACACATGGCTATTTCTTTTAATATATATAGTTTATATACCTTATTTGAAATATTGCACGGACGGTTTTCATCCGCCTCATCCGCACCACGTTTGTCATCCGCATTACAATATTTTTCATCCACACAAGTGTGTAACATCCCACGGGTTGAAAAGCACTACACTAAATGTTTAGACAGCTGCCCAAATCCATGAACATATCAGTAGGTCATTGTGGAAGGTAACAGCTGATTAATGTAACATGCAAACTTTGTGCGGTGTCATTGTTTTCAATAGTAAATTTTGTTACGAATTATTTCACTTTTGAAAGGTTTAAACCTGGTTCTCAACCTTTTTGTTTTGGTGGACCCCTTTTGGTGCCTTCGAAGCGGTCGCGGACCCCTAGAAATTTTATTTGAAATTTTGGCACTGTATATCGCGTCTGCATATCCCTGCTCAGCATACCACATCTCCATCGATTGCAAAACATCGCAAAGGACAAAACAGAATGGAGATCCTATCAACCTTGTTGAAAGACTGATCGAAGCCAGCGGATGCCAAAGGATTTGGCTACACTGGCGGCGGAGACAGTTACAATAATAATATCGCGTCTTCTTATGAAATCATATGTTACATAAGTTTCGAAGCAAGCACTTAGAAGAATTTGCTGAATTCGCAACACACTTGACGATTGATGAGACTGACGAAATTATGTTATGACTTACTAGCTATATGACTATGTTGGCACACAGGATCAACATCAGTAATTTATATGCTCATTTGATGTTTTTCTATAAATTTTATCAAAAGTTAATAGAATACTTGCGACCGTTACAAAGATTTTCTCCCTTTAGTCATTTGCAATCAATATTAATTCGTTATAATCGCAGTCATTGCAAAACTGTGAGTGATGATAGACTGCTGACTAACGTTGCATTTTTAAGTTATATAATCATTATTGATCAACAACCTGCTGTCTGAAAACAATGAAGTTGAAGATAGCCAACATAGCCTTATTAAAAGGTTTAAGTCATTTATATGATATTTTTAGTTAAGAAACCCATCCTTTGCAATTTCAAACGACGCACCAGTGCGTTGCGACTTATAGTGTGAGTATCACTGCAGGCTAATACATAAACAAAGCACAAACAATTTTAAATTTCGTAAATTACTAATCATTATGAAAACTTGGAAACTTTCGCGCACCCCCGGTTGAGAACCACTGGTTTAAACCATTGGCCGTCTTTAGCATAGCTGCTATTTTGTCCATGCTACTGTCCTCTGAAAGACTAAATTCATTTTAGGCATTGAAGTGAGCTAATAATAATGTATCAGAGACTTAGGAGCAACAGAGACTTCCTTTCTAATTTTTGAAGACGCCCTCTCTCACATGTCCATCTTCCTACTGCATCATATCTTGTGACGACTCCAGTTGGTTCTCAGTCATTCTGTAGGTTAGACATGGATCCTGTTTCATACAGATTTATGTTGAACCTTTTTTCTGACACAGAGGAACATTTTGTTTCAACCAACAGGTCCTTCGAACAATGCTAGTGTCTTGACTAATCTTACATTGCTTAAAAGAAATTTAATTAATGGTGTCTAGATTAACAAGATCTTCTGACACGAATGTTCTCTCAGCTTGTTTTTCGCGATAGTGATCTACACTCAAAAGTAGGGCCAGCTTTCATCCAGCCTCCACAGCCGACAAGCTTAAACCATTTTGGAGGATATTTCTTTCATATATTTCTTGACATTCTTTCATAAAATATTCACCTATCAAGTAAAAGAAATAGTCGTATTTCTTCAAAAAGTTCCATTTGAACATTTTTTTTTTGGATTGGGAGCTGTCCATAAAACGTTCGCAGTCAAGGGGGAAGGGAGTTGCAAATTTCAAAATTTTCTATGACACAGTGCATAGATTTTGTTGCGGACACGGGGAAAGGGGTTATTTTTTTTGCAATTTTATAAGGATGTTTTTATAGATAGCCTCTTGCAATAAATGGCGAACGTTCGAACAGGCCTGTCTAATCGGCACTACATATATTTGCTTCATTTCTGAGTTATACAAAGTAAGATTTTCTGTCGTGGCTGCGATGACACAAAATATCACCAGAAAGCGTGACCGGCAGTCTTGCACTAAGGTCGGAAAACCTTTGCTCAACATACTTTAGTTACAGGTCTGGGACAGCATCGGTGCCAAACGTGATCGTGTTCAATGGAGGGAGACCGGTCGGTCGATACAATGGCTCAAAAACGGATTTAAATAGTTTGATTAAGTTTCTCGGCAATTTTATGGATCTCGATGATATGCAAGACAATAGTTGCGTATACGATAATTCTACTCTTGATAAAGACTACTGCTCTGCTAATCGATATTCAGTGCTGAAGCAAGACTATCTGGGACCAGTACCTGTGGAATATAAAGGTGGCACTGACTACTTGCTTTATTTTTCTTTCGTATTTCTTGTTTTTGTATTTTGTTTAAAATGTAAGCGTTAAATTTTATTTTGTTTGTCACTTTCATTAAACCTGTGCGTTGTTTTATTGTGAATCGTATATAAATGTGGATCGCTCATAATTTATGGAGACTGGTAGTCAGCTTGCTCTACGTGAAATGATCACGTGAATTGTGTGTTTTCTACCCAGGGATATCTAAAGAAGGGAATACGAAGACTCCAGCGATTGCCTTATTCTCACTAGCCTACCTGGGCATTAGTTTGTAGTGCGAACAATCAAACATGCTGTTCTTTTTTAAATTGCTAAAAGTGTTGTAGTGCAGCTGGTACACTTAGCCACAGAAGACAGTTAACAAATGTTACGCAGAGCATATTCAAAGAATACATTGCCCCAAATGGTGGGGCAAAGCGGAACGAAATCGCGCTATGAAATTAATTTGAAATCGTGCTATGAGATTAGTCATGTTCATGTAGAAACCAAAAATATGGTATGTGAAGATACTAGACTTGGAGTGTAATGATTGTCACTTTAAACAATGTTCGTATCATGCATATAGCGAAAGTTACGCAAGAATTTGGAAAATTGATCAGTTTTGCCCCACTTCTCCCCATAGTTAGGTTATGTTATCTACCTGTAGTCTAGGCTCGAATTGTCTATAGTTACGTTGAGAAAAGCTTCTATCATAATCATACTACAGTAGAATTCGCTTATATCGACAGCTTTTCGTTGGTCTCAGTGAAATTCCTATCTTTTCCGTACATTTGAGTTCACTAATATCGACTTTGGCTAATTCGTCAGTTTACCTATATCGACACATTTTTTGATACCTTTAAAGGCATACTAAATGAAATTTTTCAAACGGGAATTAAGCATTAAAATGCGTAAACTGAACATTCAAGAATACATTTCAAAAAAAATTACCGAAAAAAATTTGTTTTCAATGGCGCTGGCAAGGCCCAAAGTCCAATGTTTCATTTATTTTCATTTTTTTTTCAAAATGACCAGAAAGTGCAAACACAGCTCGAGAATACGTCACAAAAGACAGCAATAACAAAAGCCACGTTACAACATCTGATGTTTTAACATCAGATCTGAGGTTTTGAGCAAACTGTCTGATGTTTTGACGTTGAAGTCTGATGTTTTGATGTACAATATACATACATAGCCTACAGTTAAATCGCCGGCAGTAACAACTGTTGCGTGATTAGCTGATTGCTCGTCTTTTATTACGGTACGTAGACTGTACAGTCGCACGCTTCGCTGCTCAGGCCCATTCTGGTTTTGAAAGCTCTGACAAAAGTACGCGCGGAATGCTGATCAGACCGCAATGGGGCAAAATTTTATTGAAAATCGTTTTATGGTAGCAAGTTAAACACAAAGAACGTGGAAAATCGCCAAGTCAGGTTTTTCCTTTAGTACCCCTTTAAGTGACAGTTGCAGCTTTTCACTTTGCGACGTAGCCTCACTTACGATTTAATGACGTTATCGCACTTACGCTATAAGAGGGTCGTTCGCAGTTGATGGAAATTATTCGCAGGAAGAGAGTGCGTCTGCACTGCACTGAAGACAATAAAACTGACGCGTTGTAGGGTAGACCGGGGAGATTTGTTTCAAGGGAGGGTTGTTACAGTCCTTTTAAATTAGTTCACATCAACCGCTGGAATTAAGTTTCTTTTTGTCAGGTTTTTAGTTTTCATGTGCAAACGAACCTAACCTTTAGCCATTTTGAAGGCTGCAGTAGAAAATTATTGATGAAAAACTGTTTTAGGGTATAAACAGTGGCGCCGGCAGGGGGGGGGCAGGCGGGGCAGCTGCCCCCCCAATGTTTTGGGCATCATCTTTTTAATTTTTTTTTTATTAATACATATTAATATATATTTTTTAATATTTGGATCCCAACCTCAAGTAAGTCAACTCAAGTTGCAAGGGGGGGGGGGGGGGTAAAAGCTCTCTCTTTAAAAAAAGTATGGTTAAACCTTGATGACTAAATTGTACAGTAGATTAAAAGATTTTCTACAGAAGCAAAGATATAGACTTTTTAAAGTTTTAACTAACGTCACATTGATGTAGAAAAATAACAACCTGTTAAAATTTTGATCCCTCACACTCCCATGACTTCTTCCGCGCGCATTTTGGCATTGGTTGCTTGCAGTGATTCTTTCACTTAAACAAAACGTTTTGTTTCAGCAGTTTTGCGTTGTTCGATTCTTAAGTTGTAAAGGAGACTCAATTTCTCCAATATTTATCATTTATGTTTCTTCTTTAATCTCAGCAGAGTATAAAACTTGTAAAAGTTTTTCATCCATACGACGTCATGAATGAAATTATATCTCAAATCAGCGTAATGACGTGACATCATCTAAACATTTTACCGAATAATAAATTAACAAATTCGATCGTAAAAAGTGGTTTGGTTGTGGTAAATATTACGTTATGAAAAAAATGTGATAAGGTTGGAAGACATTACGTCATGTATTTTCAATACAAATATGAAGTTTAAAATTTATTCTTTTGTTTATAGTCGTAATCCACCTTCGAAGCGGTACTACAAAGAACAATTTTCGATAAGGGGGGCATCAAGAATAAGTCGACATGACTTTTAACCCTTAGAAGGTTGGGCTCCTGAAGTCTTGCTTAGTTTGGGGGGGGGGCTGTCAATTCTTCTTATGCTTTAGGAGTGATATCTCTGTTATTTTGGCATGGTTTCAAAATTTGGGATTCACTTTGTAAAATTATTCACGCTGAGCATATCCGAAAATTAAAACTATGTGAATTTTAGAACTGCTCATATACGTTGAAATGTTGAGGTCACTTATGAGTGTAGTTTGTAGCGTGAGTTTACACATTATTTTTTGGTAGAGTAATGAAGAACGTGCATAGTAATGTTGTGATTAATTTTTTTTACATTATTTTACATACAGCCAATGCCCTTCACGCTGTGAAA
Organism: Aplidium turbinatum; assembly: GCF_918807975.1. Classification (NCBI taxonomy): domain Eukaryota; kingdom Metazoa; phylum Chordata; class Ascidiacea; order Aplousobranchia; family Polyclinidae; genus Aplidium; species Aplidium turbinatum. Next base: position 13,476,789 of record NC_137480.1, on the reverse strand, counting down.
CAGTTAGGATTAACGAGACATGGGCCAAATTAATTAGGCTACTTTCATCCAGCTGGTGGGAAAATGTTTCACAATAGAATATGAAATATTTCAGAGGATGTGCTGAGAAATGCCTTATATCTTTCAATTTATAACCTTTATTCGCTCAAAATTTCAGTTCAATAGAGGTGAATAAAAGTTAGGAAAAGTCAAGAAATCTCGTAGTCGCAGCCTCAGTGGTTTTAGAGATACAACTGTTGATACAAAAAAGTTGAATTGACAGCCCCCCCCCCAACCTTCAAAGGGTTTGCATTGAGTCAACAGATCTATGCCTGGTTTACGTCAGCTCTGGGGATCAGTGAAATATAAGGTTGTCATCTTCAGTGCAACAAGACCATTGATTGATTGGTTTAGTGAGGATTCGTAGTCCCATTGCTTTCATTTTGAGTGATCATAGTACTGATTTTCAATTTATTCCTACAAGACGTTACGTAATGAAAAAATATATAACTAAGGTTGGAAAACATTACGTCATGTCTTTTCAATTCAAAATGAAGTTTAAAATTTATTCTTTTGTTCATAGTCGTAATCCTCCTTCAAAGCGGTATTACAAAGAACAATTTTCGATAAGGGGGGCATCAAGAATATGTCGACATGACTTTTAAGGTTTACGTCAGCTCCGTAGATCAGTAAAATATAAGGTTCTCATTATCGTGATTGTAAGCCGCGGGAAATTTTTTCTCTAAAAAACAGATTCCCGGGAAGTTAAACATTTTTTCCAGCCCTAGTACAAAACAAGAGAAATTAAATAATATGCCACTGTCTTGCACCAGTGGCGTAGCCAAGGGAAGGGGATTCGGGGGTTTCAACCTTTCAAATTGAATTTACGGATGTTAATACATTGTTTACAAGAAAAGTTGTAGCCTATGATGTAATTTCTCGTCAAACTGTGCAAGGATGCAAGCCATCTGCAACTGCTGAGATCGCTTGTTCGATCTAGATCAGTGGTTCCCAAAGTGGGCGCCAGCGCCCCCCTGGGGGCGTTTGCGACCATGAAGGGGGCGCTGGCTATAAAGTGGGCGATTGGGGGGCGTTGAGAGTAAATCGGGGCAGTTACAAGAAGAGGATTGCAAAGTATTTTTTGTCATGTTTCGCTTCAAAGAAATACAAAAGAAGACGGTGACTATAAGAGCTCTGTGGCAGATATTGTGGCGATTATGCTGGCAATGTCGCTTCGCAGTGCCTTACAAGTTAGTTGAGGTCATAACGTAACGCATAACGCATGACAATTTGAAGCACTGAGATTACGCAAATCCGATCTTACAGTCCGAGAGTATTTTGATCTAGCGTTCGTCTTAATTTATCTTTGAAGACTGTCATTAAAGCAGTGATTAAAATTAAAGCGCACGCTCTGAATACACGCTTATTCAAACGATTGTGCAATGAGAATGATGAAGCTTTTGAGCGCTTACTACTCCACACCGAAGTACGATGGCTTTCCAAGAGAAATTGCCTTGCACGATTTTATTCCCTGTTTGAAACCGTCGTAGAATTTCTAAAATCTAAATAGTTGTGACCCTGGCCTTGCGAATGACGTTCTAGTTGTGAGAAATGACATTGCCTACTTGTCAGACTTATTTTCCCAATTTAATGAATTAAAATTATCCCTTCAGGGTAACGAAATAAACTCGTGTTGTATCAGCGAAATTTAGCTAAACGAGAATTTTTCCAATTCTCAAGCTTGCATCAACTTGATACCAGTGACAAAGGCATATCTGATGTTGATGTACTGTAGAGACGTAGGCTACAACAATCATCTTGAAGAAGTACACAAAGGCATGGGAGTTCGATTCCAGAATGTAGGCCAGTTAGAAATCCAAGACTGGATAATCGACCCATTCTGTGATATTTCCGAACATGGAACTCTTGAGGAGGAACTGATAACATTGCAAAGCGATTTTACACTCAAACTGAAGTTCAATATCTCGTATCAATTGTTCTGGCTACAGAACGTCACGTGTGAAATCGGGTCAGAGCTTTTATCACAGCCCTTCCCAGCTCATACTTGGTGGAGCGTGCTTTCTGTGCCGTGACAACGCGTCTGGATAACAAAAGAAACCGTCTTGACATAGTTAGACTGGGAGATTTAAGATTGTTCCTATCCAAACTGAAACCCGACATCAAGAGGCTGATGACATTGCACCCACCTCATCCGTCTCATTTAAGTTGGACTCTAAATTGTGATGAATGGAAAATAACTTTGATTTTACTTTTTTTGTCGAAGGGGGCGTTTGATACTCTGTTCGTTGTCCAGGGGGGCGCTATTAAAAAAAAGTTTGGGAAACACTGATCTAGATTAACATCTAAACAGCTATTCGTTATACAAAACTTGAATATATCAGAAATAGCCTAAAGTAACTTCATTGTCTCAAAGTTTTTTGTTTGACACTCATCAAGATGTATGACCTCTATGACGTTACATTTTCTAAACTTTGGGTTGACTTCAGAGCATAAAAGTTAGTGACTTACCGGAATAAGATCGTTTTTTGAATCAACCAAGGAGAAAATTGACCTAATAAAACTGTAATAATCTCTCAAAAAAAAGCAATCAATCTATGTCTCTAAAACAAAGTTTGCCTAATTTTAAACGAAACTGCATTAAAAGAGCGAGTTTTGCCAGTACCAAACATTGAAATATCTCAGTCTGGAATTAGCAACAAGAAAACATAGAGACTTAGCTTTATTTTCGAAACATGCCGAAGAAAACATGATCTTATCCTTTTGCTATGCCACCGGACAGCACCATTTTACAGAAATATTCATACTCACAATTTTGTTGAAAATGCTCTCAGAATGCACTAAACTGAAAGTAATTTTTCAAAATTTTCTGGGGGAGGCCCCCCAGACCCCCCGCCGCTAAGTGTCGCCTTCGGCGAACACGCCATCGGGCTTCGCCCGCCGGCTGTCAACACCCCCCCTTTCAAAACTTTTGACTATGCTACTGTCTTGCACTGTCAATATTTTGCCTCCCCAATGTTGAAGGTCTGGCGGCGCCACTGGGTATAAAAAGTAAATTTTTGCTTTGTCAAAGAAAATGTTATTGCTACAAAACTATGAGTGATATTTAACTGGCTTTAAAGTTAAATCAGACTTGAAGTGCAATACCTTTGGTTCATTATAAATATTTTAAAGCTGAGTGTCACATGTATGACATATGTTAATCTTATTCAGCCAACTACTATTGGGGTGAGTTGTTACACAGTGTAATGCTTGCTCATCCCAACTGGAAAAAGTACTTAATTTGGTACTCAAATAACAAATTTTGTATTATTTAGAATAGTTGATTACATTTTTAAGTTCTACTAATATCTGTTGTTGCTGTATCTGTGCCTAAACATGCCAAAAACTAATAAAGGGTGCCTTATTGAAGCCAAATACCATGAATGGTTGAATGGAGATCATGTGTTTGCAATCCTGGTGACAATGCATTGTCAATAATGATGTTATTTGTTTGTTCATGATTTTTTTCTATTAAATTTGGATGTTCAATAAATTCAAGAATGCTGTGTCAACGTATTCCATCAGTTTTAGGTATTTTAGTAAGAAAAATTAGTTAATAGAACAGTCTATTTGAAATTGTAACATTTCACCCCATCTGTGTAACAAGTCACCCCGATACTAAATTTTGAAGTTGTTTTTATAACAACTGGTGATGTGGCAAGATTACATAAAATTTTCAGCAACTTTGTGCAAATATTGAAAGAGAAATCTTAGATTTACTGAAAATTGTAGCAACTCTCCCCGGTCTCCTCCACGCAGGGCCTCCGAGAGAAGTCAGCACTGGTTGGGAACCAATACGAAAAATGGGCCCCATAATATTTTTTAGCAAATATACAACTAATTTGTATCTTGCGTTGCATGTTCGTGTTAAGCTGAAATTAGCCTACTTTCCTCAGCATGAAAAGAACTTCGTTCAATGTAAAAATCATCAATAATCACTGGATTACACTTGCAGCAAAAATGCCATTGAGGCAAACTATTTTGTCTAGAAAGCTTTGTAAACACACAATAGGCCTACAGGCAACGAAAGTAGTTCAACCAAGCATTTAATTCAGGTGTGTCCAAACTTTTTCCACGCGAGCCAGATTTGATAAAGCGTTCGCGGGCCAACAGCCACAATAATTTTTCTGAAAACTGCAAGTTGAATTTATATGATTTTTGTGTGTCTGCAGGCCAAAAATAACACATTGCACAACAACAGGCGCGGGCCATACAAAAACGTCTCGTGGGCCGGAGTTGGCCCGCGGGCCGGACTTTGGACATCCCTGATTTAATTCAACCCTTTCTGGACTTTTTGCAATGCAAAATTACGAATCACAGCATCAAATGATAAAATTTTGCGACGTCTGAATTGATGCACAACATGTATAACCTAGTTAGTCTTTTCAATCGGTTTTCAGCGGGGGGGTCTGGAGGGCTTCCCCCAGAAATTTTTGAAAAACACTTCCAATTTGGTGCGTTCTGAGAGCATTTCCAAATCAAAAATAAAAATATGTCAAATTGTGCTTCGCCTATGTCGTGATCATACATCCATTTAATGTTTAGAAGTCATGAACAATCTTAATTTTAACGTTGCAGGACCAAAATCCAGTGTTAGACATGGAATAATATAGTTGTCTAAATATTTAATTCGTCATGAATGTTCATTCTCAGATATTCAGTTAGGCCTACACTACAAAAACTAACACTTAGGCCTGAACATTACAACCGCAAGCAATTTGTACAAAAAGCTGGATAACTTTGCCTCCTGCGTATAGAAGCTTAACGAACTAAATATTGCATCCGCACCTGAACGTTCATTGGCAAAGTTACGTTATATCAACGCTGTAAAAAGAGCAATGGCATGACTATGAAAGCTAGTAGGCTAAAGTACATGGCGAGGAGACATCAAAAAACGGCAACAATCTTTTCGCCTTTATGATGCTGTGCTGTGTACCGTGATGAGAGACCATTCTGTGCGTATGACGAGATAGTCTAGCAATTGTACGCATTGACGTCACTGGGAAAGCAACTTTAACCATAACACATCTGATTGGCTAAGCAGCTGGTGACGTTTTGCAAAACGGGTAAGGATTGGATAAAACGAAGGCGTTTTTTGACGTTTTTGAACGTGGAGCCTCAGTGGTTGTTTCTGACAGGAGCGTTTGCATTAATTGGCATTTATAGGCAAGACATGCGGTTTGGTGAGGACTTAGACTACTCACAAGCGTTACGAGTAATTCTAGTCACGAACACAGTAATTTTCAAGTTAAAATAGACGTGATAAAAATAATAAGAAGTTAAACCTAGAATTCAGTCATTATATTTTGCATAGTTTCGCTCAGGTAAGCTCTGCTTTCCCTCGCCGATCGTCACTGATCCAATTGTAGCAATAATAAAATCAAAAGTTTTAAAACTGTTCGGCCACACTAAAAGATCACAATTCGGAATCAGCAAAGTTTGCACATAAGGAAAAGTAGAAGGAAAAAGAAAACGTGGCAGACAATTAAAACAATGGCAATACAACATCCAATCATGGACCGGACTCAACTTGGCGACACTGGGCGAGCTGGCTCAAAATCGCCACTCTGGAAGCAAATAACTCATGTTGATGCGCAATCTGCTGCAGGCGGAGATGATGACTGATGATGATGATGATCCATAAACAAAAAATATACAGGATTTACTTTCTTTAATCATGCTTGGACTGATACCTTTAACTTTCCCAGATAACTTATGTTGGATACAACATCCTATGCCTGGCCAACGCAGATTTTGAACTTAAGGTTCAGTTGTCAAGCAAATATAGTTCCCGCTTAGCAAAAACAGCACCAGTTTTCAAGTTGAAACTATCAATACAATCGAAACCGTTCAGTGATACAGAAATCATTTCAGCTTCAGATTTTAAGTCTTGAAGCTGTTCAACATCGCCTACCTTAACTAGGCCTACGGTATTTTCATCGCCTAAAAAGAGGACACGTTTCGCCAGCAAGTAGAATTTTACGCTTAAAGAATCGTTTACATCATTTTAGATCATTACAGTAGGCTTTAGGCCTACGCAGCAAAAAGTTACCGAAAAAAAAACAATACAAGAAAACAGACTGACTGAACGTCTTACTTTTTCTCATTTTTAGTGCTTCCTTAGCAAATGATTTTATATTATTAAGAGTCCGCAAAAAGTGAAAAAATACCTAGTTTTTAGACAGTTTCAGTCACAGCAATGATAGCAAAAATCTGCAAAATGTGATAAATCAGGCACAATCTCCAGGTAGCCAAGCCATACCTTTTTTCAACAAGGAATGGTCAGCCCTAACGAAATTGTTAAATTACTTGCAGAAAAATGATTAAAATAGTAGGTTGCCCATAAACGTTAAGATGCTAAAAACGGCGTGAACTAAAAATCTGTCCCTTTCCTTGCAAAGCTGTAAGCCTAGGCCTATCCATGCCACAATTTCTTTTGCTGGAGGTTACAGTAGGTGTTATACACATTGCACTTATAGACATTTGTTTCAAGTAACAAACGAACCAAACTAAGTTGGTACCGTAATCAACAATATTTACAAGCGTTGTATCAATATAAAACGTATGTAAGTAAAAGAATAATTTTTGTGAAAGTGTGAGCATGGCCTTTAAAATGTCGTTTAATATCTTACAGTGAACGTTCAACAACAGATCCATAAAATGAGTTAATTTCTTGTAGAATTTATAAATCAGCATGTTACATTGGTAGCCTATACAAAATGTTTAGAAAACAAATAGCCTACAAGCCGTCACTGAAACGTCATCAAGCAATATAATCCCGTTGAAAATATAAGCAAGAAAACCCAAACTGTCTAAAAAGAGGACATTTGAGCATTTTTTAGTGTCCTCGGAGGACAATTCATTTTTCTTGAAAAAGGAGGATAAATCCTCTTAAAAGAGGACGTATGGTAGCCCTAACCTTAACACGAAAATGATTTGTTCTTGATGAGAAGCATCGAGAGTGACATTTAGCAATGAATGAGAAATACTTGGAACTACACACTTCATTTAAGCATTTGTTGATTATTTAGTTGGTACATTTTTACTTTAGTACTAAAAGTGGGCCCCCCTCAAAAGTGCAAAAACAAAAAACTACTCGTTTTTTCTTTACAATGTTTTGCTAGGGGGAAAACTGGCCCAACTTCCCCCCTCTCGGAGCCACTGGTTGTACGTAGGGTAGTAGCCTCCATTAAAACCATTGGCAACCATCAGGAAATATTGCTAGGTACGGTAGGCCTACCTTAAAAGCAGCCACGATTACCAAAAAATCTTGCATGCTGTCGCGTGTCTTTATACGGCGTAGCCTATATCAGCGGTTCTCAACCCGTGGTTCGCGGACCACTAGTAGTTCGCGGACATTTGCCTGGTGGTCCGCGAGCAAAGTCTGAAATCGTTGTTTTTTAACCCTTGAAATTTATTTTTGATCAGGTCATCAAAGTTGTTAATTTTATCAAGGTTTATTCACTAAATTGTCGTCTCTTTGGTTCATTATGTTCAAATATGAATCTTGACCATGAACAGCTACTGATGCATAGAACGGTACTCAAGTTCGCTGGTTATCGAGGGGAGAAGTGTTTAACAGACTGTTTGAGTTGCGTGATGCTGTGAGAGAGTTTCTTATGAGCTTTGATTCATTAAAGTTACCAACATTGGAATTGAACCAATTCATTGAACTGATCTGTAGGCTGTGACACTACTTTGAATATGTTGCATCCCAGAGTGAGCTTAATGAAATTATGGATACAAGCTTCACATGAGCGTCCACAACTGTCTCAGAAAGCTATGAAAATAATTTTATCCTTTGCGACATCTTATTTTTGTGTATGTGGATTTTCTGCACTGGTTACAATAAAAACAAAGTATCGTTCACGACTTAAAGTCGAAGATAAACTCCGATTGAGTCTTTACGTATTAGCCTACACCTCGTTTGGATATGCTGTGCTCAAATGTGCATTGTGCAAGCTCAAGGCTAGCTCTAAATGTAGCATTCTTTCTAATAGGCTACTAGCTACTGTTTATTACTTAGCAAGCAATAAGTGACATTTGTTCGTTCCAAGGGGAGGAGGAAGGGGAGGGGAGTAGTGGTCCGTGACTAAGACACAATTTTTTTTAAGTGGTCCTTGAATCTCAAAAGGTTGAGAATCTCTGGCCTATATGTTATATTGTTATCTATCATCTGGTCGGTCTGGATTTGTAACGTGTTGAAGCGTCTGTGTTGAATTCGCTACTTTTTTATGTTGATTTTCAATAAAACACGTTGTGGTGCAAGAGAGCAAAAGTGCTGCAACCTTTCAATCTGTCTGAGTTCCACGGTTGTCAGGTGGTCTAAAATTTTGACAAAAAAAGACAAATTAGTCTACTTTCATAAGCAGAAGATGTATTTACGAGATGTACTAAAATTAATCTTATAAAGTCTTCTGCCTATAAATTTAGGTCAATATGTTGTTTTCTGGCCGATATTTACGCCAAACCTGGCAACCGTAGTTTTGACCACTTAAAATCATTTCCCCAATTTACCAACTGTGACGTAAGGTGTAGGCTACAGTTAGACCGTTATTGGATTGGCGGGATTGCATTTTTCATATCTAGGCCAATAGCCTACACCGTCATCTAATAGGAATAGAAGCAAGGCAATCAAGAATTTGAAGGATGCGCATTAGCCTAAGTTTTTCAGATTAATCATAAAATGAAATAAATTTACATCAATTCCTTTTGATAAGTCTTGCACTTGTTAACCATATTGAAGTTTTTTTGTTGAAGCGGAGTTTTGAGATTGAAATTAACAATCTCATGTTCGACTACCGTACCACTATAAAAACAGGTCATACAAAAATTCATTTTACAAAAAACGTGAAGAATGAAACAGTGACGAGTAGATGCTCGTACGTCGTAATAAGCTAAAATTTATTTATTTTTTATCTTACAAAAACTTTTCTAGATTCAACAACGGCATTTGTTTCTGGAGTTAAATACAGTATAACAGGTTTAGAGTTTCACTTTTCTTTCAAAGCGTCCTCAGTGTGACGCATTTTTTTGAAAATTTGTAGGTTTAATCACCTTCCTTCAGAGCTTGAGGTAAAAATACAGTGACGCGTTTTCCCACCATTCCCTAAGGGTTGTTTGATCAAGAAATTCGACACGGCAATCTGCCATTCATACGTCTTGCAAGTTGTTGGTATTTTCACATTGTTTTCCAAAATTGAAGTGGATTTCGATTTTATCCACCCAACTAAGTCATTCTAGCAGGCCTCGTTGTTTTTCTCAAAATTCTGTAATCATTACCTGCCTAACACAATAGAGTAATTACTTCATGATCCTAAAAAATATACAAAAACCTATTTTAAAATCTTTGTTGCGTCCGTTTAGAATCGTAGTTAGGCTCTTCGCCAAAAGTCTTCTATTTCTCTTTGAATGGAGAGTCATGCCAGTGCTCTCCAGTGAATCGTCTCTCTTGGGGTTTACGTACAGCGTCTAATAATGAAACGTTCGTGAGAAAAACGCGTTCCGAAATTTCTAAGGAAATTGTAAAATTCAGCAACAAAATCTAACTATGTAGGTTGTAGGCTGTCAATTTGCATTCACCTCATTTGTCTAGTTGTTTTTTTCTTGCACAACACATACGCCTGGATAGCTCATGCAGTTGGATAAAGGTTTGACATGCAGTAGTAAAAGAATAAAAGAGAAAAATGGTTGATCTCTTAGTGAGTGCCGGACAGGATTCAGGAAAATCAGTCATTTTTATATTGATTCAACGTCTGAAGGCAGACAATTTTGCTGACTGGGGTGAAGACGGCGTCACCTAATGAATAGAATAATTCACAGCAACAACGCGCTGTTACTGAATGATTATATAATATGTCTTTTCATTAACAAATTTCTATTTTGAGTCCTGAACCACTCTGTCATCTTGAAAAGCATAACCTACGCTTCGGTGTCGTAAGGTATATACGGTACTCAGCGTAATCAGAAACGCGGTTCGAAGTCTGGATTCGAAAGTTACTTAACAATTGCATAAGCCATAAATACAACGTAGGCTACACATAGTGCTAGTGTCAGCGATTAGGTGACAAGCCAATTCATTGGCAATAGTTGTTTTCTTTTGACGAGTTTTACATCTGCCTTATCGTAATGTGACTTCTATTTGTGAACCATAGTCACTTCACATTCCTTTGTTACTGTTTGCAAACACAGCACTGCCATTTAGCAAAGTTGTTTCATTCGCTTTTCATGTCTACAACCTTTTGTTGCATGACATTTGTTAGGTAACAAAAGTTATATATTTACATTATTTCAACGTTGCTGCATTGTAGCATTGCAAATGTTAAACTATTAGTCAAGATAGGCTACAACAATTCTACGTGTTAAATAACTGTGCACCAATAGTCTCGCTAAGTGGAAGTCAGTCTTACAAATTTTGTGACAAACGAAGTATTTGTGGAGTAACTAAAATCATTGATGAACTAATTAGATGTTACAAACTATGAGAATTGTGGTGTATGTCGAGGTCGGACTGGGCGGCCCAGTAGCGTAGCAGTGCCGGTCTTTGGGGTGTGCAAACCGTGCGATCGCACAAGGCCCGCAAATTAGGGGGCCCGCAATTTACTCAGAAACTGCAGTATTTTGTCATTTCCAATGGAAAAATTCAACAAGGGAATTCAACAAATAAGGAATTAGCAACAAGAAAACATAGAGACTCAACAGGTGCAACCTATTTCGTATCCTGACAAGATCGAGAAAAAAAAAAACAGAGCCGAAGTCGCTGATCGGAGTTGCCGCAAACATTTCAAAATTTCTCGATCTTTTCAGGGGACGAAATAGGTCAATTTTTTTTTATTACACGACTTCAGAGTACGAAATCGGGGTAGCCTACAAATTTTTCAGGAGACGAAATAGGTTGCATCCATACTCAACATAAAGACATAGCTTTATTTCCGAAAATTGCCAAAGAAAGCATGATCTTATCCTTTTGCTATGTCACCGGACAGCACCATTTTACAGTAATATTTATACCCAAATTTTGTTGAACATGCTCTCAGAATGCCCCAAATTCAAACTAATTTTTCAAAATTTTCTGGGGGAGGCCCCTCAGACCCCCCGCTGCTGGGTGTCGCATTCGGCGATCACGCCGTCAGACTTCGCCTGCCGACCGTCAAGCCACCCCCCTCTCCTTCCAAAATACCTACCTACGCAACTGAATTGGATCATTGTCATTGGGGCCCGCAAAGCATATTTTGCACAGGGCCCGAAATACCCTAAGACCGGCACTGAGCGTAGCCAGGAATTTGGAAAGGGGGGGTTTGACCACCCAACGGCGGGGGGTCTGGGGGGTCTCCCCCAGAAAATTTTGAAAATTTACTTTGAATTTGGTGCATTCTGAGAGCATTTTCAACAAAAATGTGGGTACGAATATTCCTGTAAAATGGTGCTGTCCGGTAGCATAGCAAAAGGATAAGATCATGTTTTCTTCGGCATTTTTCGGAAAAAAAAGCTAAGTCTCTGTGTGTTCTTGTTGCTAATTCCTGGCTGAGATATTTGAATGTTTGGTATTGGCAAAACTCGTTCTTTTAATACAATTTTGTTTAAAAATAGGCAATTTTTTTTTAGACTGAAAGCATCATTCTCAATATCGTGACGTCACACGCGTGCCAAAGGGAGGTTGTAACCCCCAAAAGCACCCCCTTGGCTACGCCACTGACTGGGCCAGTATTATAACAGTCCAAACTCTAAAGTCTACCATTTTCAATACTCTCAAGGGGAACTTCTGCCGACAGCCTATTTGAGGTGTCGTATTTCTCACAGTCACATCCTCTCATTATTAATTTGAAAGTTTTCAGTCTGCACTGTATAGCCTACTTGACAGGACGCACGTTACGTTAGTTAAAATGCAATTGAAATTCGATGTTTAAACTACTGAGGTTCATGTTTTAGCAAAGTGACGTAGGCTGTTTGAACGAAAATCCCATATTGGGTTTCTTGTCTTCTTGAATCGACCGAATTTATATAAGTCCAGTTATTTTATTTGATCTGAGTATTCTTTCGCAGATCGAAGTTTAACTGAGATTTAGAAAAACTAAATCACAAATGTACAGATAGCTTGCTTAAACTGTATATAATATGGTAACGTGAGAGGCTACAATATTGTTTTTTAAGTAAACGCATTTTAATCATGAAAAGAAAGCCAGTTTAAGTGAGAACATAATGTGCATTAACCTAGTTAAGCTTGGACAGTGTTGGTATGAAATTTGGAGATTTTAAGACAAATAATAAAAAAAACATGTTTTATTTATGGTCGAGCACTTTACTGATGCGGTGGGATGGCGCAGAGAATAAAATAAGACGCTGGCTTTCGAATAACGCGAACCTGGTTCAGCACCCGACTTAAGCTGGCTGTTGATAAACACCCCTCACCTTCACCCAGGGTTACGCAGGGCGTAATCAATTAGGTGGGCGTAGTTGCTGAAGGAAAGGCGGCCGAGAGAAAGGAGCTGGCCACCCTACTCTTGTTAGTGCTGAATGCTTAGTATGATGAGAACCTTATCTTCTCATTCCCCAAAGCTCAGTAACTGCGTATGGGAGCTTTACCTTACTTCACTGATATCAAAAGATTGTCACCAAATTAAACATTGGCACAAATAAATGTCCATTTAATTTGCTAGCTGTCGGACACCATCTACAAAATGAGGCCAGTTTATCGTCTTGTGTTAGAGTTTTAGGCTACCGCTACCAAACCATGCGGAAAAGAGAGCATTTACTGGCTGGGTTTGCTTTGCTTATCTGGGTTGGCACTTGATTAATTTTCTCAAAATGCAACCGGTCCTTGAGCAAGCGTGGTGCCAATGTGACGGAGAGAACAAGTGCGTTTAAAATTAAAGTATTTTGTTGGCCAGAAGCGTGGACTATTTGTGATTAAAAATGTTATGGTGGTTTGATCAAAGTCGAGTTTGGTGTGGGACGCAATAACGTCATGAGGTGACGTGGTCACTGGTCAGACATGCTTGACTTACGAATGATGTAATCACTGACGAAGCGATTTGGGAAAAACCACGAGATCTGCTAATTTTTTCTTTGTGACCGACGTCTTGTGGCGTTGCTTGCGCCCGAAATAACCAAGTCGAGTTCTGTGGTTACGCATTTCTATTCTCGCACAGCTGGCTGGTGGATGGTTGATGTGACTTGTTTTGCTCTGTAACCAAACACCCGAATTTTTAAGCAAGGTAGTTAGCACAAACGAAGTTCAATAAGAATTTCACGAGGTTATTTCAGCAAATTTAGCATATAGTTGACTTTTTCAGTGCAGACATGGTGAACTGTTTTTTTTTTTTTTAAGAGGTGATAACTCAGTGCCTTATTAAAAATGTTTGTTTTTTTAAATTGACAGTATCAACCTAGACATTGACAGAATCAATAGTTTGAGTAGTACATGTGAGGTGGTACGTTACCTTTTTTAAGTAAAAGAGTAATTTGAAAGTTATTCAGAAGATTACAGCAAACTGGGAAATTAATTTCACTGCAACATAATGTGGCATTTGTTGGAAAAGATATTTGAGCAGGTAAAATCATATAACTTATTTTTGACATTTAGGTATTTGTTTATTTTAAATCATCATTCACCAACAAGTGAGTTTATTGACAAAGGTCATAGTTTCTTCTAACTACTACAGGTCTACATTGCATGCTTTTTCAATAGTTATCAAATAAGTGACATTTTTCTTCAAATTTTCATGGCTGAGGCTATTTTCCTTAAATTAATTCTACACTACACATCAACATATTGACAAAGAGGTTGGACTTTTTCTTTTACAAAAAAGCTCTTGTCTAAATCATAGATGTAACAGTGATATCTTGCTAATGGAGCTACTTTAGTTGACTTCGTTTGAAATGAATTGAAGCTTGAAATTTGATCCACCTTAAAAGCTCGATAAATGGATTTAAAAACAAAAAACCTAAAGTAAATAACCAAGTAGGCTACTGTAACGACCAACGCCATTGCCCATTTGAGGTAAACACAACGCCGAAAAGGTTGCCATGCATTTGGAAGAATTTATAGTCTATAATGAGGTAATGGCTGAGACATTAAAATATTGTCTGGATGCGTTCTTTTTATGATAAGAAAATTAACAAATAATTTTTATGCAGGTAACAAAGTACAGTACTTTTTTGGGCCAACTATGGTATGTTCTCGTCTTCATCTTCAGATTGATTGTCGTTGTAACCATAGGAGGATCAGGTAACGATTCTTAGAGTTAATATTCTGTTTTTAAATTGCAATAGAAATCTGAACAACACATTACTTTAGTTTTGGTTTGCTTTATCAAAAAGGCTGCAAAAAAGCGTTTTTTTTTTTTATAAATTCAGCCTGCGGAAATAGGAGCCTACTGTAGTAACTTAGCCTACACAAAAACTTGAGCAATACGCATGGAGCAAAGCAGGTACGGTTTCACGTTTCAGTAAGTAGAAACTTGTGAAAATGTTGTTGAACGCTTAAGTGGACTGTGATGAAGGACAATTTGTCCACAAGTATGCAAAAATTTAGTAACAAGATGCAACGTTGTAAATCATCAAAAGCACGACACAATTTCATGTAGGCTAGCTGGATAGTTTTAAGTGGGCTTCTTCTGTCGAGTCTTCTAAATTTGGTTGATACACCACAGATCGACACATTCTTGTGCGACGAAGTTGTATTTTGAAAGGTCCCACTTGCTGCAGTGGGTTAAAATGATGCTTGAATGGTCGGATTGCCCCCCTGCCCTCAATTTTTCTGTGGATGTTGTGGCAAGGGGGGCAATGGTGTCCTTTAAAGGTCATGCAAGCCACTGCATATTTTGCAATATAACAATTTCTGCAATTCGCTTTTAGCCTAATTATAATCTTTCAGTTTTGCCTCAAAATAATATTTACGACACAAAAGTCTGTATCACAGTAGGTTACGTCATTATTGCATAGCATGATGCCCTTCCGTGCCATTGCTCTTGGTATACCGGACACTTGTATCATTACTCGATATACTGAGCTGACAGATGAGCATTATCGCTATATATTATCTTAAAACTTAAAAAAAAAGTTGGCCTTTCAGCAACAAAAGTGCCCTTTTTTCATAATCCTGCCCCCTCAGTCAAAAATCGTTCCGGCGCCCCTGGGTGAATGCTGTGGATGGGAAGGTTTTGCTCATTTTGTATGCCAAGGGATGATTAGTAAGCCTATATTAAAGTTTCACACTGACTTCAAAATATGGAAACTTTGCTTTGGGATGCCACAAAATAATTTTCTCTTTCGTAGGGTGCCGTAAGCCTAACAAAATTGGAAGCCATTGTGTTACACCTTCGAAAATTTGTTTGATTTCAATTGCTGTTGTTAACGCTGTGTTGGCGAAATGTAGGTTATTAGGCTAGGTGTTTTGCATCATTGCTCTACAAGTCTAAATGTTACGGATTATATCAGAATATTAAAACTCAAAAACGTTGTTCTCACAGAAACAAAACCGCCTTCAGGCAGTTTCCGAGAAAAGCATAATCGCTTTCAAATCCCACTCCCACCAGCCGACAAACTTCAAACGGTTGATCATAATTTCGAAAGGCGCGCTTTCAAAATTCACCACATGGCCTTTGGCCAGATGTTTTCAGCTGTCGAAATCTGAGTTCATTTGAGTCAAGTGCTCTGCTATATGTGAAAAGAACTTTCCTGAATTTCCGTCATGAGGTCATCGGTGATGATGCAAGCGTTGGGTAATCGTTGTTTTCAAAGTCTAGTCTTTGAAAACTACTTCACCAAAAAAGCATTTCTCTTCAACCTATCACAGTCATCGATGTGGGATTTTGACAAAAAAATGGAAGTTTCTCCAATTTTCGACAATGATTCAATTGTTTTTAATTATAATTTGGTTTCAATAACATCAATTGCATTTGGAAAAAAGCTAGTTGTTTACTAAGAAAGATTTCAAGCGAATAAAACAAAATCAATCAAAGGAACAAAATTTTCATCAAAACGTAACTTTTTCAATATTTCGAAAAGCGTCGTCAAAAACTTTTAATTTACTTTGATCAATCGGTCAACCTATTTCAATCAACCACTTTTGGTCAATTTGTTTAGTTTATATGACTTTGCGCTTGTTGAAATTTCTTGAATTGTATTTTTTGTTCTTATACTTTGTCTTTAATACACTTGAACTTGAAAATTTAGTGAAAGAATACGCTTCACAGCGTGGTCGCAGACAAAACTATCTGGCCATCGGCTCCAGGTCTGGTTTGCATTGTAAACCAGAGGTTTTGATTAAATCTTACAAAATCGTCCTGTCATGCGTAACCTCTTTAGTCTTCACCCAAATTTCTACTTTCGACTAAGTGCTTATACCCACTCGATCGGAAATAAGCAAACGTAGTAACTACACACTTTTGTCATGTATTCTGTAGCGATCCTGATCAGCACAGTACAGAGTAGTGTGTTGGCGAGTGGACCTTCGGCGTGCCTCGAGGTAATGGGTTAGTGACCTGATGACTCGGTTAGTCAATAAGCGCTCCACTCCATTCCACAGCAAAACAGATCAAGAGACTAAGGTTAAACTTTCTGCCGGAGGAGTTCCTTCGAGGACAAGCCCTCATTATATAATTTCTGGCAGTTGGATTAGTTGATAACACTTCAAACTCGTGGAAAAGCTTTAGACTGCTAATCGCGATAAACGGATTACATTAGCCTGTATACCAGTGTTTCCCTTCCAAAAGAAACTTTGTTTCAAAGAGAATAATTATTTTCTTTCCCCAAGTGCCCTTATCTTTTTAATTGACGCACACGCGGTGATAATCTTGAGAAAGTAACCTATATTTAAACAAATTTTCGCTTAATTCTTGATTTTTGTAAAGTCACGTTGTTCGCTAGGTCAAAACGTGAAGACTTGGCTTTGCATGATGGGCCTCGATTCAAATAGAATATATTTTTGAGCTTGAGTTCTTCGTTTTCATTTTTGTATGTGAGTGTTCGGTGGTTCCCCATCGATGCATGCATGCACAGCAGTTAAAGAGCGTGTTGTTTCATAGTAGCCACGTTTAACTCACGCTTTGGTGGAATGTATGCCAAGCACTGTTTACAATCGTTGTACCTAACCCTAAGCAGAAAGCACCTTAGCAAAGTGTCTATAGCAGGAAAGGGTAACCTGCTCAAGTCTCCATAGGTGGGATAACCGTTTTTGGTGCAGTCATTTTGTCACCTTGTTTATAATGACTCAGCATGCGTTTCACTTAAACGTGACATAAGTAATTTTAGACAAAGCGCTTCATAGCTGATTCTAATAGCCTACATGCAGGTAGCGTTGACAGGGGGGAACCAGGGGGTAATTTTGGACTCAAGCGTGGGAATTTTAGGAACCTTACCCCGTATCCTTTCCAAGGGGCACAAGACCTTGAGAAGAAACCCCCGCATATATGCTTTGAATATAGTGCGTTTAAAGTCTCTTTATTTAGAGCTTGAGGACCTCATTGGTACTGGATTCAAATTATCCTTTCAACGGCCCTGCCTACATGTAGCAAAGTTTAAACCGGTTTTTTGAAGTTTAGTTGTGGGCCTATCATATTGTTGCGGCTTTTAAAGTTGTGGCTCGTGTTTATGCAAAAAAACTACTTTCGGTTTTTAGCATGCAACCCTGGTTTTGAAAATACCAATGTATTTCTGTATAAGTTTAAAATACAAGGTTAATGTTTGGTACATCTTCACAACTTATGTAATTTTTTGACTTATTTTTGCGCAATACCAATATTATGGGTTGTTATTGTTTTTCAGTTTATGGCGACGAACAATCCGCTTTCCAGTGCTCCACTGACGTGGTCGGCTGTACCAACATATGCTACAACGAGTTTGCAAAAATGTCTCACTTGCGGTTTTGGGCATTCCAAGTAAGTTACCTTATAAATTATCACACTAATTAACCACAATCACTCATTAAATTGACAGCTGTATAGTCGAGTGGTGGGAGCCTTGATACACCGCTCAAAAGAACTTCTGTTCGACACTGCTGAAGAGCATGCGGCTGTGTCTTCGGCAGGATATTCAATGGGCTGTCTGAAGGTGGATATGAAGATTTGTTTTCGGTCCACTTAATATTCAATTTCCGAACATAAAGCCTTATAACGACAAAGTACTCATTAAAATGTTATTTAACTAACACTGGAATAAAATTATAGAAAGATTGCAGAATCAAATGTTATCTTCTTATTTTTTTCGTCATACTTATCATTGGTTGAACGTATTTATGCCTACCCTAGCGTTTCGGTCACTTCAATGTTTTCTTATGACACCAACACGTTCAACGGTGCACGGTCGTTTGGTCGACAGACATTTGGTCGACAGGACGTTTGGTCGACAGGACGTTAGGTCGACAGAACGATTTATTTTTGGGTTAGGGTTAGGGTTAGAGTCAGAGTTAGATTAGGGTTATGGTTAGTTAACTAACCCTAACCCTAAAATAAATCGTTCTGTCGACCTAACGTCCTGTCGACCAAACGTCCTGTCGACCAAATGTCTGTCGACCAAACGTCCTGTCGACCAAATGACCGGGTACCACGTTCAACACAATTGAGTGATGCGTATTTTAGAGTGAAGTTGTGATTGACTACAATATGTGTGAGGTAATTTGTATTGGTAGTTGAATAAAAAATGTTCAAAATTATGTTATTTTAAAAATAACCTCCCATTTAATTTAATTCTATTTTGCAAGTATGCAAAATAGCTGGAAAACAGACTCAAGTGAAGTTACAATTTATTTCAGCTTCTTGCTGTGGCTACTCCAACAGTGATGTTTCACTTTTACACATTGTACGCTTCTTCTGAGATAGAGAAGTTAAAAATAGAAGAGGAAAAGTTAAGAGCTATGGAAGAAGGTGACGAGAAGGCACTGGTGAGATGTTTTTGTGTTTTCATAGATTTGTGGTCTCATGGCTATGGTGGTTCCAAGCCTTGAGTCAGCAGACCATTGTGATCTGTAAAGAGTTGGAAGCCCGTAAATTTATTGGTTTTAGGTAAAAATACTAAAATATAAGCCACGAAGAGCACTCTAAAATTCTCGAGTTGGAGGCTTGATGTGTTCCTTGGAAAGGATCCGTGGCATTTTTTTTTAGAATCACTGTTATAGGTTCTCTTGTAGTGAAATGATTAAATCTGTAGCCATCTTTCACTGTCGTAAACTGTATCTTTAACTCAACGGATTATATCAGTTCTTTTGTCGAAAATCATAACTTTTTGTAGACTACCAGTCTACTACCTTCAGGTCTGGGATAGTTTGTTTATTGAAAAACGTGATTTACCAACGTAATCTACTAATTACTGGGCTTTCTTCATAGGATGATGTTAAAACTGAAAAGGACTTCCGTAAAATGTCCCGAAGAAAAAAAAGCATCGGCCACATTAAACACAAACAAATCTATTCAGGAAGTGAACTAAAAGAGGTGAGAAGTTTTCATTCTTATTTAGCTAGTATTGTTTCACATATGTTTATTTTTTATTAATTTCAACTAATATTTTTTTTGCATGTGAATTAAAATGCCAGCTTTTCTAATAATTGTAATGACTTACAAATTCGCAACACACTTTAATACTATTTCTATCAATTTAAAAAAAAATCGACATCATTTAATTCATGCCTAGATTTAGACGCATTGTGTGACACAATGTTTACAAGTACAGTATAGGAAATGTGTCAATGCTTAGGTTTGACCTGGTTTGAATGCGTAATGTTCTGACCTAGTTGTGCAAGTGCCTTGAAGTGCAACCGGAAAAGTCATGCTTCGATCACGTGATGGGCGCGTGATTCTTGGTCAGCGAATCCGGTGTAATTTTAATTTTGTAAATAGGTTGTTAGAGAGTTATCCGATTGCAAAATCGTTTTAACTTGGTCCAGTAATATACAACCAAAAAAGGGAATTGGTATCACTGTGAGGTCAACTTTCTCTGCTGATGCATCGATTTGGGAGATTTTATAAGATGAAGACATGCAGTTTTGCATCGCCTACTTATATTAAGCAACAACATCACCTTATTCTAAATTCGGTATAGTTGTAAAGAACACCTAGCCTGAATGTGCTTTGCAGAGAGTTTGCTTCCTGGTAACATGCTCCTGAACTTATTTGAAGATGTTCTACGTTGTCTTTGCATGCCTGACGAAACTGTTGTAATAAAAACAGTTTTGTTGGCAAAAAATGACCTTTTCTTCTACAAGTAATATATGCGCCTAAACCTAATTGTGAAGTGCTGCATTGACGATCGGGTTTTATTCGCAGGTTCCAGTTACCAACAAAATTCACCTGGCTTATTTTCTAAGCATTATTTGTCGCTCGGCGGCTGAAGCTGGGTTCATATATTTGGGATACAAACTTTATATGAATATGGTAAGAAATTTGATCGGTTCAACCTTCAACAGAAATAATTAGTAGATTTCTAAACGGTAAAATTGGAATAAAATGCACTTTTGTATTTGTTTATTGGAAGTCAAGTATAGTTCGTACGTGACGTCAAAGTTGGATTCAAGTCCTCTGGCGGTATTTGACGCACAAAAAAATCCATTGTTTTGGTCTTACTGCGTTGTTGGCGAATGTTTTTTTTTGCCAGAAGGTGTTATGTTTTTTTTTATTTTTCATCAACATAACGCTTGACTTTGTAGTCGCGTTTGGAATTGATGTCGTTGCAAAGTTTTCGAAAAATTTTATTGGTCATTATGTTCGAGTACTGTTGTATTTGTTTTTTTTTATTAAAAAGGATTTAACAAGAGACCTTTCCAAAAATCAGCTTTGTTTTGTGAAACTGAGACCAAACCAGCAAATTATTATTTTTTGACGTCGATTCAACGTTTGCAAACTAGTCCGAAACTTCCACTGACGTTTAAACTTTTCGAAATCAACGCAATACTAATGTATTTCTTATCTAATTGCCTATTTTACATCCGGACCAGCAGGTCGTTGGAAAATACGATAACCGAATATCGCGCGACAGGCACTGCCTTGGGTCTTGTCAGTCAATGGGAGTGAACGGAAACCATTAAATTTCCAAAATAAAAACCAAGTTGTTCAGTTCGTTATTAAATCTGAAAAGCTTATCAAATTTGAGCTGATTAAGTAAAAATTCTGACCACATTTGTGCTGTGTTTTTCAGTATCCAGATTGCACATCCAAACCGTACGATCCCATTTGCCCACAAAACAAAAGTTCTCTTTACTTTTTGTGGATGAAAGTTCCCGCGACTTACCATTGTGTCGGCAAAGAAGGAAGCGACGTCCATTCTGCCTGCTACATGCACGTCAGAGATGACGGTCACGTCCCTTGCTTTGTGTCAAGGCCATATGTAAGGATAAATTCTCATTGTGGCTTTTGTGTGTTTGTGACTTCTGGCAATACCTTTACATCTGTCCAAAGCGATTTTAGATTTAATAATCACCGCAGTGACAATGAGTGCAATAGGGCAATAGGTTATAGGCTAGATTGCAAAAAAATTTGTTTCAAAGCACATCCGACATAATTATACGCCCTTGAAATTCTTGGTTGATGGATGTAGCATAAAAATCCCACTTTAGTTGTTCATGCTTACTGGTAAGTTGATTTGATTTTTTTCTTATTGTTGTTTCAGTTCAGTTTAGCAGGCCATTGTTCTAAGAAAGCTCGTAGGCATTTCTCTTAACAGCTTACTGTTCATAATCATGAGAAAGATCAATGGCTATAGTCATGGGCTGTATCCAAGGGGGGGTGATCACCCCCCCACACTTATTGAAGTGGTTTGGAATGACTAAGACGATTTTAGCCCACTGTCTAAAAATCACCCCCCCCCCCCCCGGATTCTAAAAGTGGATAGAGCCCCTGGCTTAGTCGAGGGTGCGCTACTTCGCAATCGATGTTTTTTTTTCGTCTGTACGTCTGAAATCCTTTAGGGTCTATAACATAAATTTTTTTTTTATATTTGATATAAGATTGGCATTGTTAATTTCAGCTACCATCAGTTTCACGTCGCACAATAGGATCGTTTTCCCGTCAATTTGCTTACTAAGACCTAGCCTAGTCAGTCGATTTCGGTTTCGACTTTGTTGTTTGCATGAGGAAGTGAAAGTGACCAACACTGGTAGGCTGCACACGTCCTTCACGTCGTTTTGAAACAAACCTGTAGCACAAAATACTTTTTTCTATTTGTGAGGAGAAAATATGTTGGAAGTAAAACGGTCATTTATATTTCAGGAGAAAACGGTTCTCCTCTGCTATATGGGCGTGCTCAGTGCGATGTGCTTTTTGTTGTCTGTACTTGAGCTAGTCGTCATCGCTGCACGGCGCCTTTGGAAAAGTAGACATCCAAAACCAAGGTAAGGTTTTGACTTAGCAAATAATTTCTTTTCAACTCGATTAAACTCTTTTTCACTTCTAACTTCAGTCATTGATTTTCACGTCGCAGTTGCTTCAGAAAGTTTCGCTAAATCAGTGGCGGTGCTAAAATGAATCTACATTGATTGGCAAGTATCGAATTAGCGTAGAAATTAATCTACTTCATGTAAGGTTTGCAGGTGTGTAATGTGTATACTTTATATTATACTATATAGCGATCCAAACAAACTTTTAACTATCAGGCATTCTTTTTAACTTGTCATTTCTAGTTTTAATATTTTTTGCCGAAATAACGCACGATTGTACACTATAGAGTTAAAAAAAACTCCAAAAATATCTAAGATAATAATGTTTGTTTAGGCGTCTGCTTTATGGTCCAGCACACGACTTCAGAATGGAGTCGGTTTTCCGACAGCCTTCCCCGTCAGCCCCCAACAACGACTATGACGAGAGACAGTATGTTCATTACCCAAGTCTTGGGGTCCCTGTGAGAATCAACAGTAAGTCGCGTTTTCTAGAAATGGTTTCGCAACATTTGTTCTCATTGTAGCTTCACTGTTGACACGAAGTCAGTTATGACTTCATCTATATATTCTTTGTAGCCTACGGAGTCTAACGTAAACTGCAACCACGATCTGACATCGTCGAAGTTGTTTTAGCATAGAATATGCATATGTAGCTAGGCCTATGTAGCTTATTTTAGCATATGTAGCCTACTAGCTCCGGTGAGTTCGTTTTGATACGAAGCAAGCTATGAATTCACTGATGCTAAAACCATACAGAAAATGGCAAATGCCCGTGCCCAGCAAATCAGTCTTACACTGTTTCGACGTGAAAATTCTGAAATCGTTGAGAACGTAAAATCTGATCTGCTGGTTCAGTAACAAACTAACGTTGCTTTCTTTCAAATTCTTGTTGCTTTTGGCATTTGGTGTGGGGCCGCATTGAAAAATTGTCTCACGTAAGTGACAAACTTCACATCATGCAATCGAGATGCCAATATTGTGACGTGTTCATTTTTTTCCAGGATACAACAATTCTAAATGCAATCCCAATGGCAAAGTAGTTCGGATCAGCGACGATGAGAGAAACAGCGAGAAGTGATTCTGAAGGATTGTCCATTTTCAGTTGACAACTGATTTTGTTTTCCAGCGAGTCAAATTTGATTTTTATAACCTATTCAACAACTGGCGAGTAATCAAACTGTGCAGGCTACACTGTAAGATCATTCCAAAAAGTGCAAGACCATTCCAGCTGCTCCAGCGTTATAACGTAACCAAAACTATAGGCAACATAAAAGAAGTTATGGTGCTGCCATACCTTGTTACCAACAGCTCACAGCTTTGTAGGGAATTTGAGTCGGAGGATGCGATATGCAATAGACAATTTTTTTCTTTTCTGAAAACTATCCTGCTCTTCTACCCTATTAAGTTGGTACCATAAACATTGATTAACGTGTGGATAGTCTTTCAATACTAATAGCAATAATCGAAAATTTAAATTTAATTAAAATTCGAGACGCTATTCGAGACTGCTTGCGCTACTGTCTGTGTTGTCACATTTTTATTTTTTTAAAACATTTTTGGAGATAAAAATGAAAAGTGTTATGCTCTGCTTCTGGACGTTGAGGCCAGATAAGCTAATTGCCCTGCCCGTGTTGCCAATCTATACGTACAATAATACGTTGAATCTATCGCAATGTTTATTATTTATATTGCTTGTGAAAAAATAAAATTCCTGCCATCACTGTCAAAACTAAACTAATGCTGTTAACTAACATTCCAATACCGATCTTCCGAAAAATACGTACTACAAGAACAGAAAGTGTTGAAAGTGACATTCTTGCTTCCGTACAGTTGCCTTGTACTGTAAATTGAAATGAAGCACGAGTAACGTAAATAAAGTAACACTTGGATGTAAAAGAGTTTTATATAATTAATGGATGCTTGAATGTCGATGGAGCGACTTTGCATTGCAATTTATGTGTCCACGTGTGTGTCTCATGATAGGTTATATTTATTACGTTTAGAGTTCTTACCTTTAGTTACGTGTACCAGACGAAAATTGTTGAGAATACTCATCATAAATTTGTTCCTGTTTCTAGCAAGTGTTCGGCCTACAAACAAGCTTTCATGTCCACGTTGGAGAGGGTTGGGTGATATTTATATGAGTCTGCCTTGTAGCCTAATCGTATTTTAAATTTGTTACTTTATTATTGGCTTCATCAGAATTAGCTTGTAATATATGACGCTTTGACTTCAACATTACAAAATATAAAATGCAATACGATGTGGAGACAAAAATATCTGTTAGGGGCATTGTGCAGCCCATAGGCAATCAATGCATTCCTTTTTATATCAACTCTTTTTCATACGTTCTGTTGATAAAGTATGTGCAAGTGCTGCACCGGATCTTCGTGAATTGATTTATCCAACATTTGTAGCATTTTTTCTGCTCATACCTAATGCGCTGTTCATTTACGAAATCTTTCTCTGTGTCTTTGTGTGCGCCATGATTTCAGTTTCTTGACTAAATCTTGCTTTCTCATGCCGTTCTGTTTTTAATTTTTCATTTTTCATTCGTTTATCGCGTTGCCTTTTTAGCATTTTTGTTTTTAGCAAAAGTTGTTGATGTTAAAAGCCTGACGAAAACGTGTTTACATTTCATTTGAACAGCATAAAACTAAACGACTCCCGTTAGGTTTGAAATAATAATCAATGTGACATAAAAATAACGTTGCAACAACTAGCTATATGTATATTTGTGTGATTTTTGCCATATCTTTTTTATATCATTTTTTTCAAAATTCAATATTACTGTACAGTTAGATTTTGCAATAATTTCGTCTACAAGTTTATACACTACCCGAAATATGATTAAGCGCAAATCTTCTGTATGTTTGACGTCTAGTTTTCTAGAAAATTGCAACTTTTTTAAACATCGAAATAAAAACTCATTCACATCTGGATCATGTGTTAAGCCACAGCCACTCCTGAAGATTTTTGTGGAGGCAAAATAAGTGTGACAACTGGTGTTGCCACTGCACTCGGGATGTGCGCTTGAGCAACGCATTCTAAGAAGTGCTCTCCATTCAGCAGCACCTAATAAATGGTTGAAATAATTCTCATGCACTTCACTCTGTCAACCTCGGTAACCGGGCCTGCGTCAAGAGCCTCTACAGCAGTGGCGTATCCTGGTTGGTTGAGCAAGGGAAGCAATAAAACTCGTGGGGGAATAGAGCGTGCCGAAGGCACGTGTTTTCTAGGGGGGTCCGGGGGCATGCTCCCCCGGAAAAATTTTGCAAAATTACACTCAAGTAATGAATTATACTGCTTTCTGGAAACACTTTTAGGGTAATTTTTGTATGAAATTTATTAGCAGATAAACAGCTATTAACTTATTAAAGGTAGCTCTTACACACGAACGGGCAAAGGGCAAAAATGCGACTATAATTAGGAACACCAAAAACTCAGCTACAAAGTCAAGTCTAGCTTAGACCTCACATATCCTGTCTTATTCCAAAGTCTATCCAGCCAGGATAACAGTGTAAAGCCAACATTTGGCTCAAACTTTTGCTTACAAGGCCGATATTATAACCATAACAGTGCCCTAGATTTTCTCATTACGTAGCTCACTGGCACAACATCCAACAGAGCAGAGTTGCCAGACTATAAAAAAGTCCTAAAGCCAAAATAATACAAAGAAAAGGCCAAAACAAGGAAAATATTAGACAAAAAAGGCCAAATGGATATATTTACCTGTTTCTATCAAAAATAATAAAATTTACATATATATTTTATAACTTGTAGTGGATTTTAATAAATTGTAGCAAAAATAATTCTGAAAGTAGCCCAAAAAATAGCAAGTTAGCCTATAAAAGTAGCGGATGAGTTTTGATCCGCCACATTACGAGTATTAAACAAGTATGGAACATGTATTGAACAATGGTGAATATGGTTTCATCTGGTAAGGTTACAATATTAGAGAAATATTGATTATTATGCATTTTGAAAAGTTATTTAAAAAAAAACTAATTCGCGGAATTTGGCTAATCTGGCAACCCCGCGACTGGAAGCAATTTTTAAATCGCTTCCAGCGATTAGTTAAAAGAAACGTAAATTGCGAAAACTTTGCTCTGCTTTTTTCCTTTCTTTCAAACTTGTTTCTTCTTATTGCAAAAACGAGAGCAACGGATGCAATACGAATCTTCGCTTCCGTTGGCTTCCAACTTTTTTAAAATTAAAACCGATTTCAAAATCATACGGGGGGCATGAGTTAAAAACCGTTCTAAATCGCATTTAGGTAAAGAAATTACGAAATCGTTTTACTGAAAAATATCAGCTTCTCTTTTTTCAATTTTGACAAGGGAAGCAATGCTTCCCTTGCTTCCATTGAGGATACGCCCCTGCTCTACAGATATGCAAAACTAGCAGGCAGTGGCGTATCCTGGTTGATTTTCCTAGACATGCAATGGAGGAAGGGTCATAGCCAGTGTAGGGGGATCTGGGGGCATGCTCCCCCAGGAAAATTTTGCAAATTTGCCTTAAAGTGCCCCTGACATGTTGGACCCAAGTATAGTAACTTTTCTAAGCATTTCCTAGCGCAGAATTATACTTAGCGAAGTTCTTAATCTTAACCTCGAAGCTCGACTGGTTAGGGCGAAATTTATACAAAACGACTGCTTCGCAGCGCCACCACTGGCGAAACTCCATATTTCACTGCTCTGGGACGACTTTGGTGGTGTTACGTCATCCTGGGTGGGCGTCGTTAGCGACGGATAAAACAAATGCTTTCTAGATGTAATTGGTGGATCACAGTTTGGTCGGAGTTGGTACAAGCGGTTGCTTTTTTCAAAGATTTATTGTTTTTTGAAGTTTAATAAAACTGTACTGGATACGTTCCTATACAAAACCTAAAATCTACTTGAAGTGAAAAATGAAGAAATCGTACGAATCATCATTCACTATTCATAAATAATTGAAAGTTCTCTCTCTCTCTCATAATGTGCCTTCAGTTGGCCATTGAAATCCGGTGTAACGGCCATCTGGACTTGAAAAATTGTTTCGGATTTGCCAAACAATGCATGACGACAGCACAATCCGATTGTTGCTTCCGAGAGCATCACCTTGTATAGTATCCACTCCAATACAAGCCTGTAAGCGACTAATTACTGATACTGCCTGCAAGGAAATAAAATCACTTCTTTTAGTGTGCATTCTTTAGTGTTTAGGGTATTTTTAGCCTAATGTAACATCCTTACTCTTTTGATAGATCTCCGTTTTCTCCTTTCGGTTTATTGCTTTTTCTCCAGTTCTTTCTGCTCCTCATAAAAAAAAGTAGGCTACCCAGAACTGCAGGATGTAAGTGTGCCTCAACATCGGTCAAATT
This sequence comes from Aplidium turbinatum, assembly GCF_918807975.1. Classification (NCBI taxonomy): domain Eukaryota; kingdom Metazoa; phylum Chordata; class Ascidiacea; order Aplousobranchia; family Polyclinidae; genus Aplidium; species Aplidium turbinatum. Next base: position 13,449,025 of record NC_137480.1, on the reverse strand, counting down.
GGCAACACAGCTAGATGCATCTTTCTTGTCTTTCTTCAAGAGTTCTTTCGTCTGTGGCACTTCATGGCAACATACACTTTCATTGGGCTGGGACATAGATTCGCACTTGTGGCAAACGCACCACCTAGAGTTCCCAGCACGCCACTCATTGCTGGGAAGATCCAAATCGGGTTGGTGGTGTTAACAAAATCATCTCCAGTGAAGTGAAGAGAACACATACGACTAGTTTTGTAATGTATGGCCCATCCCACTTTCGAACACTTGAAGAAAACTTTGACTATTTTCTTCTCAGCACCGTGTTTTGTTTGAAAGCGCGAAAAGATAGCACACGTCTTTGTCACGACACTGTCACATAAACAGCAATTTGTAGGCATTACGTCAACCATAACTTAAGGTAGGCTACTGTTTGTGAAATACTGCTGTTACACTGCAAATGGCTATAGCCAGATTAGGACAAATAAAAAATTAGCAAAATTTTAGCCCTACAAGAGTTTAGAAAAACTGCAATTTCAATTGAATTGAGATGTTGCTTGATGAAAATAAACTCAACTTATTTGATCTAATACAATTTGGGTAGAGCGGTAACTCTTTTAAACCATAAACAAACATAACTCAGCAACAACACTACATTTAACATTATAAAAAACAAAAAGCGAACGTTTTCGGCTAGTCATACAGGATACAGCCCTTTTCAAGCCTATAAGAAAATACATATTAAAAGAAATGCTAAAGAATCATATAAGTTAGTATCACAGCAAAAATATGGTCAAATCTAAACATTTGAGAAACTGCCTTGCTCACACAACAGGATAACTGAAAATTACACAGAACAACTGGTCAAGTATTTGAGAAGTAAAAAATTAATTAATTGTTCAACGTGTAACTTAGTAGCCTGTTGATATGTTTTACGATTTGCTGGTCAGGGAAGTTTGTTAGTGTCATCTCTTTGGCATCTTAGCTAAATTTAGCGAATTTATTTTCCTGTCAGAGGCACTTTAAGTTTTATAGCTTTTCTTGCAATCTGAGCTTTACTTAGCTGATAATTGTTTGAGCTGTTTTGCAAAAAATGAGGTTTGAAACACATCATGAATCCAATGTTTTAATTTTATATGCCATGTTAAACATTCAAAACCAGTTAGGCTTTTGACTACGAATACCAGTTTAAAGTTTAAACCTGACCAGCTGAAATAGGATTAGATTACCGAGCACCCAACCGAAAGATCTCTGGTGCTCTGTGACATCGCCAATGCCGAAATCTGACTGAAAACTTTGATACAGTAAAGGCCTAGAGTTACAGTATCTACAGAAGAAAGCCGCAAGGACTTAAATTATGAAAACCAAAGGAAAAAAAGGCCAAACAAATGCCAATTGGGAAACTAAAAAAGGCCCAGTGGCAGTGGCGGATTTAGGGCAAAATTTTAGGGGGCACCAAAGAAGTATGGAACCATAGACGTTTCATTAGTAGACGCGAAACTGCGAAAAAAGAAAAAAAGCGATTTTAATGCTATGATGGAACAACCTTTCATATAATTTTTGTTCGTTCATAGGTTTTTTCATATAATTTTTGAATTGAGGAACCTATTATTTTAAATCAGGTGATGAAAGGTCATTGTTACGCACACAATAAAAGGTTATTAGCGGTTAGTAGATCTACTTGCCGAGACAAAACATCACGCATTGTTTTAAGTTAGTAAAACGGACATTTACAAGTTAAGGTATAGCATAAAAAGGAAATTTGCATGCAGACATAAAAAAATAAATTTGAATTTTAGGGGGTGCCGCGGCGCCCCAGCGCCATAGGTAAATCCGCCCCTGCCCTGTGGCCAAACAAAAATTGTCCGTCCAAACACTTTTCAAAAAAGTCAAACGTCTTAAATTTGGTCGTAAAAAAACAATCTGGCAACCCTGTTTACAGAAAGTGATTTTTGTTTTGCATGCATTTTCAAATCTGCATGCCTTGGTCGCCTTTGCGCCGCAATGTTGTAAGAGCGGCGAATAGGCAAATTGATTTATCAGCGCATGCTGAGCTCTCCTCAGCATGAAGGGTTGCCAGGGCAGCAAAGTTTGAAAACGAAAAGTTGTTTCGAAAATTGAAATTAAGAGAGCGAGGAGGTTCTGCTATTTACACTTTCTGTTTCTACGCATAAGTTCGTTGTCCCTGAAAGATTTCTAATTTCATCAGAATTGTAAGGCATGCAGTGCACTGCATGCCTTGCATGCATGGAGAATACGCCACTGCTACCAGGAATAAACTATCAAGGCTTTTTCAGTCCGAGGATGAAGATTCAAAACCAACCAACCATTGTGATTTTCTTATTTGAATAAGGCCCTTGTGTTGGAGTTCGTCAAGTTGAGATATTCTGTGGAAGTCTGTTAAAATCCATAAGATAACGAAACAATCGGGCAAGGTAATATTCTGTAAGGCTGTAAGCAATCTTTGTGACCATTCAATAATTTGAACAAATTATCGGTTTACGATGATGGCAGCTCACATTGAATTTGGCGTAATTGGCTGAAACTGAGCCTGGCAAGGACCACTGTCACACCTTTGCAACATGGAATCTACGCGCCTATTGTCAGTCTCTCTTAACGGAAACCCACTCCCACACAACCCGTGTCCCACTGTCACGATTTCTTTCTATCTCTTACCAGGAAAAAGACTTGGAAAGGTTCAATGACGTAGTTTAATGGGTTAAACCGAAAAGCAGTCAATTAAATTCACGGATAGTTCTACTAGTGAAATGATATATATGAAAACGCTTGAAGGACTCCAACGAATGGTTCACCACTTCCAGCAATTAATCGAAGTAACAGTAAACAGCAATAGATTCCAACGCTTGCGGCTTTTGATTGAGTCTAACGTAATCCACTCACAGCTTCTCATACGATTCTAATTTTAATCAGAAATTATATTAGCATCAACTTTGCTTTACTCGTATTCAATACTTCAACTCTCGATCAACAATAATCTTTGCGTCTATTAACAGCTGTTACTACTACAACAATGATCTCTCATCACCAACTCATAATAACAATCAACTCATCATAATACAACTTCCATAATAACCATCATAATGCAAAATACACCACTATTTATAAAAGGTTCGTTCGGTCCAGCAACTTCGAGAAGGTTACGTAATGTCACATTGTTCTGTCAAGTTGCATTAACGTAAACAAGCAGAAGCTCAAAGAAGTTTAAAGAATGTCACGTAGGGTAGAAGAATCTTACATAATAAATATTTCGCAATCGGACATCTACGGGTAAACATCCTTATGACGTCATGACAAACGACGCTCAGAAATTATGAAAAACAACAGAACATTCCAGATTTGCATGCTTACAGACGATTCTGGAAATACGTTACATAATACAGATTTCTCATTCAAAGGTTATTTCAGGTCAATACCCGATAATAACACATCGCTCAAAATTCCATAATGAAAACAGCACATTCTGTCAAGACGCAAAGCAGCCTGACGCGAGGCCTTGCACATTGATTGTGACACCCACCTACCTAGGAGTGCAGCTCGACCGACAATTAACCCACAAAGACCATGCTGAAGCCTTCCATGCTAATCTATTAGCACGCAACAACATGCTGAGATGCCTAGCTGGAACATCCTGGGGTGCTATAGTACATCCACACTAGGTACAAGTGCTCTTGCAGTTGCTTACAGCATTTCCGATTATGCTTCCCCCACTTGGTGCCGCAGTGTACACACTAGCAAAATTGTCATTGCCCTCAACACCACGATGAGAATAATCACTGGTTGCCTGCTTCCAACTCCCACTGACTTTCTGCCGGTACTATCAGGCATCGCCCCAGGTAGACTTCGTAGGGAAAATTACGTGCGCAGTCTGGTCTTACAAGCTATGCCAAGGGATGCCCACCTCCTCAACCAGATTGTCCTAAACTTGCACTCCCAAAAGCCCCAAAGCTTGAAATCTCGACTTCCTTTTTCCCGACATGCTGCAGCTATCTGTAAATCCAACTTCCACATTTCAGAAATTTGGAACAGTGAATGGAGAGAAGTTGCGAGACCAACCCTCACTCTCCTTCTCAATGCCAACACTCCAACCGGAGCAGAACTATCTCGGAAGGAAAGGATGAAGCTCAATCGCCAGAGGACTGGGACGTTTCAACAGCAACATGTTCCAATGGGGCCTTGCCGACTCACCATCTTGTACATGTGGGTCAGATTCTCAGACTGCACACCACATAATCTACCATTGTCCTCTACAGTATATCGACCCCAGGACCAGTGTTGGGCGCGATAACTCATTTTTCAGTTAAGCGATAACGATAATCGATAAACGAAAAATGCCTAAAGCGATAACGATAAACGATAAATCAAAAAAAAGTTAAGCGATAACGATAAACGATAAATTATCGCCGATAATGTCCGATAACGATAGTTTTTTTTTTCTTGATTAGCGCTGCCCCATCCCATGCAGCACGAACTGTTTTCATCAACATGACGAAAAATCGAACATAATATACTGTAGTGTAAAGGGACAAAACTTTTTGTAAGTTATGCATAAAGAGAATCGCAACAGCGGCAGTAGGTATCGAATCTTCAACCTCTTGATCCAGAATCAAACCACTGAGGTAACCGCCGTGCTTATAATTATACCTTCAGATACCAGTTGTATGCTTTTATCAATTGAGTTACACTGCCGCTTACGTGCAGTAGGCAAAATAATTAAATCAAATGAAAATACCATAAAAAATGCCAAACTTTGTATTTTGCTTTCTGCTTGAAGGTCTGTTTACAGCAAAGTCAGCAATAATTGAAAAAATTCCAAAAAATGCAAAATGCTTGAAAATTCATCAGTAATCTCAAGCGTTATTGGTAGTAAAAATGTGCATACTGTGAAATCCATCAAGCTAATCAAATTAGTCGTGTCTGTTTAAGCACAAAAACATAATTATCGTAATTTACTGGTAATTTCAGATAATTTTTTTTGTTTTCTTTGTAAACACCACCATTAAAGCAATGGCAGAAAGCTGAGTTGTTGAGATAAGAATTACAATATAGGCACTGTATTTGTGGGAATAAAAATATTTGATTGAGGTAGGCTATGTCGCATAGGTAAATGAGAAAGGTTATATTGTATTTAGCATAATTTTACCACGCAACTCGATGCGCCTATTGTCATGCAAAAACTACTAACTTACAAGATGCAAAAAATGTGATGTCGGTCTGCATGTCAAATGCTTCAAGCAATATCATATTCCGCAATGACTTGTTTCAGTGATGTTGTGTTTCTTTGCTAATTTTCATCTTCATATTTTTTGAACTTTCATTTCAATAAAATGCTCGATGACAATAATGACATGACAAGACATGAACAAGACATTTCCCATTTATCACTTTGAGCGATAAGTAAAATGTAATAACGCTTAAGCATTACGCACAAGAAACTTGTGAAATTTGATAACGGATTTGTCTAGCGTCTTATTATTGTATATGGGACGGTTTTTTTCTCAAAAAGTGCAAACACAATTATAAAAAAAATAATTGTGATATGTTTTTTAGGTCATAATTATGCAATATTTAAATTTTCCGAAAATTATTTTAAGTACTTTCACTTTCGGCACAAATGGGTTAAATTTTCAAGTTAAATGGCACTTACGCATTTGGTTATTATTTTTGGATTTAAGTTATATCGCCAAGCTAGAAAAAAATCGATCTTACAGTCTATAACCAATCTTGTGTTGTTATTGTGTGTGAATTTTGTCTGTTAACCTGAGTTTGTGACGTAACTGCACGTCTCAAGGCAGGTTCTTGTAATTTTAGTTAATTTACTCATCTAAAGATTTAATGCGCTTAAAACAGTAAGTTTCATGTTTTGACCAGAGAGATTTTATTTTTTACGACAATTACTAAAAGCTAACACTTCCAACGAAAAAAGAAAACACAAGAATAAAATAGTTGATCGTGAGGTGGCGCAAAAGACCATGTTTCCGATGTAAAAGCGGCCTCGTATTGCGACACTTTCACAAACCACTTGCCAATTTCTTTCGCTTCGCTTCAAAGGAACCTGTACCGCCTGTGCGCTTAATTTTTAATTGTAAAATTTACTCGCGATTGCCGATTGCAGCAAAACAACAAGAGCCTTGTTGCATGCATTTCATTGCATTGCAATTTGCAACTCTAAAAGTTATTGTGTTGTCAGGTCCGTCGCTGCAGGGGGCGTGCCCCCTCCTCTGACAACGACCTGTGCACACACACTTCAGGCATTGAAGAAGAACTGGTTTTAATTTTAGTTTCATTAACTAGGTGGCTAGTAAAAATATTACTTTTCAATGTCTTTCCACTTGTGTGTTGATCCGAAATAAAATTTATCGGCGATTAATTATCGGCGATAATCAAATATTGCCTTTGGCGATAACGATAAACGATAACTGAAAAAATAATTGAGCGATAACGATAAGCGATAAAAATTTATCGCCGATAATTATCGCCGATAATGCCCATCACTGCCCAGGACAAACATGTGGACCTTACAACGGTTGATGAACACACAGTCCATTGGCTGATGCGCCTGGATGTAACAACGTGATCTGCGGCGGCCTCAAACGCATGAAGAAGAAAAAGAAGACATTGAAATGACCACAGCTAACACAATGGAACAAGCAAAAAAGCTTGGCATGAATGCTTGGAATGTTTCTGAAGCCAACGAATAGATTTTAGAGGTGTAAAATGAGATAAAAGGAATCGCCAAAGAGTACACCTAGATCAGGTAAGAACGATACAAATTGAAAGGAAATCTGGTGGGGTGGGACTTAAACATTCTCTTCATTTTTTAAGGATTTCTTCTCTGCTTAGATTAATTTTCGCATTCCACCAAAAATTTCCAACCTGAGGTTAAATGTGCACAAAAAATGTATATAAAAACTTGAAATAGGCTAGTGTATTTCAACCTTTATTAGGCTATTTGTTTTTAACTTAAAACTTATCGTAGATTAAGCGCCTTGAAATCAAAGTTCAAAGTTTGAGATCTGTCACGTAGTTGTAGCCTACTCACCTTTGTTCGGAATGAAAAGCAGTGCAGACGCAACTTACCAAAAACACACTTCTATTGTTTACCTTAAGCAGTGTAACTTTGTATTTCTCATGCACTTCCTCTCCAAGAGACTTGGATGACTCCAACTAAACGTTGCGCTTTCGGTTTTAAATTTGGGTTTACGGCTCACACGATACCAAACATACCTTACTGAGTACTGGCTTTCGCACGTAGATTGCATCATCTAAGAGTTGTAACAATCTTTAAAACCTAAGTTTGCGCGTTAAAATAACAGGCAATTCAAGCAATTTGAATGGAAGTTGATGCATAAAATATTTCTTACACTGTAGTCAGTTTTGAAAGCTGTGTATGGACATAAGAAGATACGTCTAAGCATTGCAGGCGACGAAGTTAAAATAACTAGCTGTTTTAGCAAATGAAGAAACAACAAACTAAGCTGAGAGATTTAATGAGTCAGTAATAGGCAGAGAACTCAATGTCACCTACGGACTGCTGATTTTACAAATAAGACATTTGGTTTAGAACCGTTTAGTTCAGTGTTTCTCAAACTGTTTTTTAATAGCGCCTCTTGGACAACGAACAGAGTATCAAAAGCCCCCTTCGACAAAAACAAGTAAAACCAAAGTTATTTTTCATTCATCACAACTTTCATTTAAGTCCAACTCTTATGAGACGGATGAGGTTGGTGCAATGTCATCGGCCTCTTGATATCGGGTTCCAGTTTGGATAGGAACAATCTTAAGTCTATCCGTCTAACTATTCCAAGACGGTTTTTGTTGTTATCCAGAGGCGTTGTCACGGCACTGAAAGCACGCTCCACCAAGTATAATCTGGGAAAGACAATGATAAAAACTTTGACCCGATTTCACATGTGAGGGTATTTCTCCTTGAGTTGGTTCTCTAGCCAGAACGATAGATACGAGAGATTGAACTTCGGTTTAAGTGCAAAAATCGCTTTGCAATGTTATCAGTTCCTTCTCAAGAATTTCATGTTCGGAAATATCACAAAATGGGTGGATTATCCAGTCAGAGATTTCTAACTGGAATACATCCTGGAATCGAACTCCCATGTTTTAGTGTACTGGTACTTCTTGAAGATGATTGCTGTAGCCTACGTCTCTATACCAGGGGTCCGCAAATACTTTTTGGTGCGACCCAAAAAGTAATCGTTCGAAGTCTTCGCGACCCAAACGTTTCGGAAGCATATAATTTTGCTCAAAACACTTTGCAAATTAATATCAATTCCAATACGGTCGTCCCCACTTATTAAGGCCACATCGGGACCGGACGATTTTGGCTGCGGGAGACAATTTTCTACCACTCCTATACCTTCAGTAATTCCGGAATGGACCAAATTGGGCTTCATAAGCGGGTGGACCTATTAATCGACTGCATGGGCGCCGATCCCTATAGGACAGCGGGGACATGTCCCCACCATCTTTTTACATGTCCTCGCCATCTTTTTCCATGTCCTCCAGTCCCCGCCATCTTTTTACATTATTACCAGTCAAACGTTTAAAATCTATTGAAAGGAGGGGACAACATTTTTGTTTTATGCGAGGAAACGTGTGGTAGACGAATATCCTGAGTTCTCTGACACGAGTCCCCTGCACAAGAACTACGCTTCTTTCGAAAGCAGGGCAATGGAAAGTCGGTGGAAGATTTTCTAATGATATTCAAGAAGATGCCATCCGTTGTTCGGCAAGTGGAACTTTTTGTGCGACCTTTGCTCATTTCAGTAGCCAGTTCTTGTTGAGCTGAAAGTTCATTTTCAACTTTGCGACGTGTCAAAAACTGGTTACGATCTACCATGACACAGAAACGGCTAAACCATGCAATGGTCTGCCATGTTCACAATAAAGTTTTGAATTCGATCAACCTCCATGACCTCTCCAAGGACTTTGTTTTTAATTCGCAGGAGACTCGTTGCCGAGTGTTTGGATGTCTACTGTCCCATGCTGACGTAATAATAATATGACACTTAAAAGTAGCCTAGCCTATATAGCCTACATCGCATTAGACTTGTACCTACTGTATTTGTTTGTTTGTCAGAACAGACCCCCGTCTTTCTAGCTGGCATTGCTCATCTCCCCTTCCAATCTTTCCTAGTAAATGTTCCCACCAATTTTAGAGAGCGATCGGCGCCCATGATCGACTGGGGTGCTGGTTTGGGGAAGCAGAGATCTTGTGGTGAAGAAAATGGTTAGGCTTTAGTGCCCGTCGGCCAAGAAACAGAGTGGCTTCTTCGCGACGAAGCTCAGAAGGTTGGATGCCAGCGAGAATGGCAAAATTATCCAATGGTGTGGGACGCAGGCATCCGGTAACTGTGCGCAGGGCGCTGTTTATGGCAGTGCCGATGTTATGGCAGTGTACACTGCGGCACCAAACAGGTGCACAGTACTCTGCTGAAGAGCAGACAAGGGCTAAGGCTGCTATACGCAAAGTGTCAGCCCTCGCCCCCAGCTGTGGCCTGCCGCAGGCGCTTGAGTAGTGCAGCGTGGGATGTCATTTTTTTGCGCAGTGACACCAAATGGTGGCGGTATGTGTGCGATCTGTCTAGTGTCACCCCAATATATTCTGGTTCGGGGCAGAAGGTCAGAGGTTTTCCACTGTTCTGAACATGTAGCTCACGATCAGGTTCCCGATTGTATAGGTGAAAGCTGCCGCCAAAGTTTTGTTTTCGCTAAGTTTCAGTCGCCAGTTCTGGAGATAAGCTGAGAGAGTTTTCATGCCCTGGCTCAAGCTGTCTTTCAGGCTATATATATAACCGTGGGCTTAACTACTGTACTACAACCGAAAGTATAAATTTTCTTGTAGCCTACCAAATTGTACGAAACTCAGCACATTAAAGACTATATGATTGTATTTATTTTTGCCATACAACTTATATTATGGTAATTTTAAACCGTTTTGCGACCCACTGTGAATGGTCTCGCGACCCAAATTTGGGTCGCGACCCACTATTTGCGGACCCCTGCTCTATACAGTAGCCTACATCAACGTCAGATATGCCTCTGTCACTGGTATCAAGTTAATGCAAGCTTGAGAATTGGGAGAATTCTCGTCTAGCTAAATTTCGCTGATACAACACAAGCTTATTACTGAACCTAGACAGTGCCGATTTCACTTTGATTAGATTTACTGTACTTCGTGTAGATTTACTGCGTAATCGCAATGCTTCAAAGTAAGTCATGCGTTACGACCTCAAGAAACTAGTAAGGCGCTGCGAAGTGACTTTGCCAACATAATTGCCACAATATCTGCCACAGAGCTCTTATAGCCACCGTCTTTTTTGTATTTCTTTGGAGCAAAACTGACAAAAATGCTTTGCAATCCTCTTCTTGTAACTGCCCCGATTTACTCTCAGCGCCCCCCAATTGCCCACTTTATAGCCATCGCCACCTTCATGGTCGCAAACGCACCCAGGGGGGCGCTGGTGTCCACTTTGGAACCACTCATTTATTTGGTTTTGAATCTTTATAATCGGATTGACAAAGCCTTGACAGGTTATTTCTAGTAGTTTGCATACTTGTAGAGCAGTGGCATATCCTGGTGGGTTGAGCAAGGGAGGCAATAAAACTAGTGGGGTGTTAGAGCGTGCCGAAGGCACGCGTATTCCAGGGGGTCCGGGAATGAGTTTATGTATTTTTAGCTTTCTATTTACATAATGTGTAGAAAGTGAGGACCCTTTTCTTGTCATTTATTCCCAGGTTAGATTATAGCCAACCAACCAGAGACAAAATGATGGTCAACTGATCCTTCTCGTATAAAACAGCGAGAATATTCGACATGACAATGTACAAACACCAAGGGTATGGTGATCAGTGATAACCAGATATCCGGTAATCGTAATCAATCACATTGTGTACACCGATTAACACAATGAAAAAAAATGTCTAGCCTACTTCGTGTAATCGTTGTCAAATACCTTGTCAACTCTACAGCAAGTTGAAAAGAATACACATTTTATTTACCATAAGTTAGTGAGAAATAAAACTAGCCCGTTAGCTCTTTCATTGAGCGTTCGATTTTAAATCAAGCGGCGCTTGTTCGATTCTCGGGGTGTGTGCGCTTGAGCAAGTCATTTCAGGACGTCTCTCCATACAGCGGTGCCTAGTGGATGGAATAGCTCAGACAACAACTATGGAAGCTTTACTCTCCCTACTTCGGTAACGGACCATACGTCAGTGGTGCAAAGCCTTCATGCTAAACCTATCAAACGATTTGTCAGTCCAAAGATGCAGATTCCAAACTTCCATTCAACAATACAATCTGTATTTTTAACAGTTCGCCACCACGGATATAAAAGTATTTTGAAAAGATTTGACGTAATTAGACGAAGCCTAAGTAAGTTATCCACCATTTCGGGCAAATGATTTAAAATACGAAATATGTTTAGTAGTTACTACGGACCATTTTGAATTCGTATTTTTTGAAAAGTTTTTACAAGCTAGTTTCAGCGGTAGACATGCTATTGCTATATGCAATCATGTATGTTTTTACTCTGCATCCGTTTCAAGATTATTGAGAGACTGAGCTACCCCGGTGTCGAACAAATATACTGTAATCAACCCAATATACAGTAGACTATCGATGATTTTTGTGATGATGAATCTATAACCTACGATCGATCAGTGCAAAAATCATCAGCAGCCTAGAAGAATCAGAAAAACTTTTTAGCAACACTACGATTCAACCTGTTTTCGATAAAGCTTGCGCATGGTGTACACATGATTTGGTGTGATTTTGTAGTATTGGCAGAGTAATTTATTTATTGAACAACTGTTCAATGTGTAGCCTATTCCCACGTGTCCAGGTTTTTTGTTGAAAGAGATAAACTGTGAAACTAAGTATAAATATTTAGAACTTTGAAATTCAACGTTGAAATTTATCTGAAAGTCCTCCAAAAGAATATCGTTAAACAAGGAAATTAGAATTTAATTCTACTACAGCACAATGTGGCATTTGTTGCAGAAGATATTTGAACAAGTAGGCTACACCTACAATTATTTTACTTTTTTATAATATTTATTTCATAGCATCTATAATAAAACCAGGGATATATAGAAATCCCCGAATAAACCATACAAAACAAAGCAACTTCAATCAGTTTAACATATTTATTCATTTCTATTACACAAAGAAAAAACAACAAAATTGAAATAAACTTTCAAACGTTTTCGGCATGTAGGCTACGCTATGCTGGGTATACCTTGTCCTCATCAGGAATTACTTTACATCTGCAATATACAAAAATGAGAATTAGAAGACAAATTTGACTATGCTTTATAACTAAAACGTCTTTATAACTAAAAGAGTTTTTAAAACACTGCGGCCCTACATGTCTTTCCTGGCTTAAAGACTTTTATTCAATCTGTCTCAACCGCAACTAAAACGTAAATATTAAAGTAGGCTAATTAACTATAGACTAATTCTTGACACAAGTAGGCTATGTGTTGAAAACCACATGAACATGGCACCATTATAATGCAAAATAGCCTACGTCTGCTTTTGAATTTACCCAACGAATATTCAAGTTTTTGATATATTTCAACATTCTGCACAAATCTGCATTGCCTGTTCCATTCAACAATGTTCTTCTCTTCAAACCTCTTTTCTGCAAACTGTCACCATCATTTTTTCCAGATTTTGCAGAGAAATGCAAGTTTGTTACATTATCTAAAGTGATGATTTTCTTTTACGGTACGAAAAATAACCAACTAATTTACGCAGGTAACAAAGTATAGTACGTTTTTGGGGCAACTGTGGTATGTTCTCGTCTTCATCTTCAGATTGATTGTCGTTGTAACCATAGGAGGCTCAGGTAACGATTTGTAGAGGGCAAAGCATTTCGTTTTATTTGTTGTATAAAAACTGAATTTGTTTTAAACACTTGCATGATCTGTCCTAATAATACGTGATGATTAATAAACCTTTGCAGAACATTTCGTGCAAGGCCGTTGCTTTGTCAGGGCTAGGGCCTCTTTGAACTAAGTCAGGGCCGACGAAAGGAAAACTTGGGCCTGGTATCAATGAGACCTTCTGGCCCCAAATCGAGACACTTTTAAGAAAAGTGCAATATATCGAAAGAATAAACGGTAGCTTCCTCAAGTTTCTAGACCCTTAAGAAAGGTTACGGGCCCTAAATCATTTTGGGTCCGGGTCCAAAAATACCCCTGGACCCCCCTGTCAACGTTACTGAACTTAGTGTTTTGCTTCATTCTTTCTGCACGTGATAGTAAACTCCAACTGTAGGCTACAGTATTGGAAAAAGTGATGTGAATACTGAAAAGGTTGGGTGTTCATCAAGACTATCGTTTTTAGCACTAGTTGCAACGTTCATCTGATAAAAGTGAAAGTAAAAGCAACGACAAACAAGTTGGTTTATTGCTTCACTGACGTTCGCGCATCATGACAATGCGCATCCTCAGAGCGAATAAGATACAAAATAAAATTTACAATGTATTTTTTATGTAAGCTTATGTTATTCGATCTGAGGATGCGCATTGTCATGGTGCGCAAAACGTCAGTGAAGCAATAAATCAACCTGCTTGTCGTTGCTTTTACTTTCACTTTCACCAAATGAACGTTGCAACTAGTGCAAGAAACGAAAAAGTGATGTGTTATTCTTCTTGTTCAATTAGTTTACAGTGACGAACGATCTGCGTTTCAATGTTCACAACTGCACAAATGCCTGCAGTTAGCATGCTTCCTTGATTACTTCTGCACTCCTTTTGTCACGTGTACTCCGCGAGGCAGTACTCTGTTTTATTCGTATCATTTCATTCTGGCAGGCTAGCGAACAACAGCTTCTTTTGTTCTAGTTCTAGTGTTGAGTTTAACAATCTTACGTTGTGTATTTTGTTGCAGAAATTGCGATTCGATCATTTTTCTTTTGTTAATACATTTAAGAAAAAT